>NC_080038.1:24412165-29412165 GCF_030020395.1 Manis pentadactyla
TGTTTGGGAAAATTGTTTGATATGACCTCAGTCTTCTTAAATATATTGAGACTTGTTTTATGGGTTAACATGTTATCTATCTTAGAGTATGTTCCATGTGCACTTGAAAAGAATGTGTATTCTGATGGTTTGGGGTGGAATCTTCTGTATATATTGGTTAAGTCCATCTGGCCTAATGTATCATTCCAGTCACTGTTCCCCTCTTGGTTTTCTTCCTGAGTGATCTATCCATTGATGTAAGTGGGGTGTGTTTAAAATCCCCTACTATTATTATTTTCCTGTCAATTTCTCCCTTTATGTCTGCTAATGTTTGCTTTATGTATTTTGGTGCTCCTGTGTTGGGTGCATAGATATGTACACTCATTATATCCTCTTGTTGGATTTTTATCATTATGTAATGTCCATCTTTTTCTCTTTTTACAGTCTTTGTTTTAAAATCTGTTTGTCTCATTTAAGTATTGCTGCCCCAGCTTTTATTTCCACATCTATTTGCATGGAATATCTTTTTATATCTTTACTTTCAGTCTGTGTGTGTCTTTAGAACTGAAATTAGTCTCTTGTAGGCAACATATAGGTGAGTATTGTTTTTTTAATCCATTCAGTCAGGCCATCTTTGGATTGACACATTTAGACCATTTATATTTAGGGTAATTGTTGATAGTTATGTACTTATTGCCATTTTTTTGCTTATTTTCTGGTTATTTTTGTAGTTCTCTATTTCTTTTTTCTCTTCTTTCTTCCTTTGTGACTGCTGACTTTTTTTAGTGTTGCGCTTTAATTCCTTTCTTTTTAGTTTTTGCATCTCTATTACAGACTTTTGGACCCCTGTAATGTGAATGTTAGGATGCTGTATGTTGTCCCAATGGTCTCTTATCCACATTTTTAAAATTAATTTTTTTCCTGTCAGCTTGAGGACTTTCCACTTCCCTATCTTCTAGAACACTGATCCATTCTTCTGCATCCTCTAATGTGCTGTTGATTCCCTCTAGTGAATTTTTCATTTCAGGTATTATATTCAACTCAGATTTTTTTTATATTTTCTGTTTCTGTTGACATTCTCACTGAGTTCATCTACTCTTCTCTCAAGTCCAATGAGCAATCTTTATAACTCTTACTTTGAACTCCTTATCAAGCAGATTACTTAACTCCATTTTATTTTGTTCTTTTCTAAACTTTTGTCTTATTCTTTCATTTGGAGCATATTCCTCCATCTCTTTATTTAGTTTGAGCTTCTGTGATTTTTTTCTCTGAATTAAGCAAAACAGTTACCTCTCCCAATCTTGAAGGAGGGGCCTTGTATAGGAATGTCCCCTGTGTATACTGTGTGTGCCTGTACCTTTGACTGGTTGGCTGGAGCTGTATTGGGCATGAGCTGGTGGTCCCTTTGTGCTCCAAGCCAGAGCCACCCTGGTGGGACAGCAGGAACTGAAGCAGGCATGAGTTGGGGCAGGAAGGGAGGAGATGGATGCAGCATGCTCTGCTCAGTGATTATCCTGGTGGGACTGCTGGAGCTGAAGCAGCACGGCCAGGGGTGCACAATGCTGGTGCCACCTTTGTGGGACTACTGGAGCCCCAGTGGGTGCAATCAGAGAGGCCGCTTTGTGGGGGATATCTGGAGCTGCTGTGTGCCAGGGGCCTGGGGCTCACTGAGGTGGCAGGCTAGCTAGAGCACCTGGACCCTGTTCCCATCCACACTATCAAGGTATAGGGGGAAAGTAAGTAATGGTACTTGCCCACACCTCTGACACCAGGGCGCATTCCATCAGTTCCCTACCATTTGGGTGATATTTTAGTTTTAGTAAATGGGCTCCTTTCACGTGTATTCTGGTTACTCCTTAAACCACTTTTTTTTTCCTTCTGTTGCTCCAGGATGGGCAAATCTGTATGTGGGCCCTTCAGTGATATTCTGTCTTACTGCACTTCCTAGCATCAGGGGTAGATTCCCATTATTACCATGTCTCTGTCTCTCCTGCCAGCCCCTATGTGGCCTCTCTGTTTTGCAGAAGCTGTTCAATGAGCTCTCAGTTCATCTTCAGGAGGAACTGCTCTTTATTTAGGCATAGATTTGGTGTGTATGTGGGAGGAGGTGAGTTCACGCTCTTTTTATACCACCATCTTGGACTCCTTCTCTGTATTTTCTGCAACCCTGCTGAAATGTAAGCTCAATGAGGATAAGGTATTTTACCTGTTTGGTTCACTGTTGAATCCCTAGCACCTATAACTAGGCCTGGCACATAAAAGACACTATTAAAAGTCATTTGTTGAATGAAGAAATGAAAAATATTTAATATACAATAAAATAAATTCAATAAGTTATAGCAATACTGAACTTCAGGGAATCCTCTGTTGTTGTTATTATAATTTAGGTAAAGAAGTTTATCTGTCCTCTTGTGGTGGTTTAATCTCTTTGAAATTGTATGCTTTTCTGTAGTTGCTTTTTATTGTTTTCTCTTTCATACTTTTAGTATATGTACTTTTTAGCTTGGTTTTATGATAACTTTCTGTTATCTTGTATTCTAAATGGGGTGTCTCTAAACTGCACTTATTAGTGAATACTTGGAACCTTAATAAGATGTCTCAATCACTTCCAATTCCCTTTGAAAGAAGGCAACGTAAAAATAGATAAGACTATGTTGAATGAAATATAAGGGTCTCCTTATAGGTAAAGGCAGATCCTCCTGGTTATTTTTAACTCAGCATCTGTCTTTGTCATTATTTAAAGGTTTTAAACTCCAAATACATTTTGGAAGGCAATTATATAGCAATTGAATAACTCCTTTGCTGACCGTCTCCTATATGAGATTAGGTTATTGATCACCCATCTGTAGAGCCTGCTTACAGTGTTAATCCTGGTAATGACCCCGCCTTTTCATGCATCAGCTTGTCAGGTGACCAGAAGCCAGAGAAAGGTGAGGCGAAAGACGCCATTGTTACCATGTAACAGAAATAAATTAAGTGAACTGTATGGAAATAAAATCACGCTTTTGGCTTCATAAATGTTTTATTGCTTCCAGCCGACTGATCTGTTTACAGTGGTCACTTTCTGGCTGTTCATGTATTTTTTCAACAGCTATTTATTTAACATTTTCTATCAATTTGAGTCCCAGCTTCATAGTTACTAAGTGCATATCCTTGGGTACTGCTCTGTGCCTCAGTTTCCTTATCTGTAAAAGAGAAATAAAAATGGTACCTCCTATATAAAACTGTGGATATATAAAATAAGCAGATCCACTTATAATAAGCTTCAGCAAACAAAAACTTCTCAACAGATGTTAGTTATCCTCATATTATCCTAGAGGGATTAAGTTTCCTTTTTATTTATACAACTTTACATTACATTGCCATCACTTGCAAGCAAGCATCTTGATTCAAGGAAACTGCCACTCAGAGAGGTGATGCAGCCTGCCAGAGATCACACAACAACATGAGTGGCATGTCCAGAAACCCAAATGTTTAATGTCACAAGTCTGGTGTCCTAGAACACATTTTGAGATTCAAGGTATCTTTGCTGGAATCTGTGCAATTACTACTGTTCAGAGAAAGCCCACTGGATATGGGAAATATCAACACTGCATGCAGTGTGGAGATCTATTTCCTCTTGTTGCTTTCTTTGCACCAGAGCAAGCTTGAGGTCCCCTGTATTTATATTCCTTATTCAGCCCTTCCCACCACTAGTATTACAGGCTCTACAAGAACACTTTTGGACAAAAACACTGTAGTAAGATAGTCCTTTCATTTCCCTAGATTGTCAAGAACAGAAGAGAGGAGAATATGCCTGTTACTCAAATATTGGCCCACCAGTTGCCTTGCATGATGCTGTCATTAGCTTAAATAAATCAGTACTCTTGAGGGAATAAAACCTTCAATCTCCACAAAAAGATTTGCCTGGCTGTTGAAACCATATTATTCCTAAAGAGGTAGGTAAAGATGTAGATGTGTTTATAGATATAGGGATGTACATAAAATGTGAAGATATTTTAAAGGGCTAATTTTATTGCTTATTCATATGCACACACACATACATATATATTTGATACCAGTTACATAGATCTGACCATTAAAAAAACTACACACACACACAGAGTTTTTGAACTAAGTGTTCAAAAATGCTAGGTTCTGGAGCTCAGGGCTTTATCTTTTTTTTTCATTTAATACACCCATATGTTAATAATGATTGTATCTGTCTAGTGGCTCTATAGATGGTCCTAACTTGTGCTTTTTTATTTATCAAGTTTCCTACAATTAGTATATATTATTTTAGGATCAGTAAAACAGTTAAGCACTGTTATTTCCCAGGAAATAATCCATCTTGAGTTAAATGCTTATGAAATTCCTGATACTTTTCAAAGCCATGTTCTAATTATTTTGGACACATTATTTCATTCAGAAATTCCATGATGTTGATATTATTATCTCCAACTTTTAGAGAATGATGTTCATTAGTGTAACTCATTGAAGCACATAGGGGTAACAAGTAGCATAATCTTTGTCTCTGAATAGTACAGCATGAAACAAAGTAGAGGAAAGAAAGAAAATGATGAAATTCAGATTCATTGTTGGCGAATCTGGGAATGGAAGTTGAATATGTTTGCTAAAATTGCTATAATGGTATTAGTACCTTAAATATCTCCATCCCCTGAAAGCAGAAAGTATAATAATAATGGTATCTGAGGGGGAACAGTCATGGCTGACAAGGCACATAAGCAATTCAGAAAATAATGTAAGTGAAGTTGAAACCAATCTGAGCTTATAGCCATTATTCAGTTCACCTTATAGTCTCCTAGTCATGATTAATTGCAGAAGAAAGTGTTTGAAGAATATATCCTTTGAAAAACTGGCAGAGGTGAATGGGCTCAAAAGAGAGCTAAAGATGATTCACTTTACTGGAATATAAAATTCGCATGATCATCAAAGAAAGCCAGAATGCAATTCATTCCAAACCAAGCCAGATACTACTGCAGCCAGCTCCCATCTGCTTAATTCATAACTAGTGCAGACATGGACTTCACACCTCGTGAGGCGTTAACTATGTTCAGGTATTCTTACAGTTTAGAGATAACTTCTTGCAGCCTTAAGAGTGTTTCATACTGACTACTAAACAACTAAGGTAATCAAAAAATAGATTGTTGCTTCAAAATTATTAAGATATTCCAACAGAAAAAGAAAATGAGTCTCCTTTCCTCTTTACTGTAATTACAGTCATGATTTCAACTTGAGACTCAAGGAAATTATTCACATAAATATAATCAATTACCTTCAAATTGACTCAAAATTCAAGTGAGGTCATTTAATGTTATAATATAATTAGAGAATGTAAAACAATCTCAAATATATTTACTGACAGCCTCTCCATTACATGTGATAAGAAAAAGCATGTGGTACTTTCAGATGGTTAAATAATAGGAAAGTGGAAGTAAATGGCACAGGCAAAGGGTATTTAATATGCCCCTTCAGAGCAAACTACATGAGCACTATCCCAGAACCTCTAACATCCAACTACATCTAATTGTGTTGTCTCCACTGGGAAAGTATGCCAAGGTCACAATCTTTCGTGTCTGTATTATTTTAATTGTTACAAAGGACACAAAGGAGATGCTCAGAGTGGCAGAAGTTCTGATACTAACATAAGGAATCAGGTTCTTCTCCTTAAGAAGAGAAAAAGATAATTTCTAGGACAGAATAGAATTTGACATATCACAGTTAAAAATTTTTTTGATGATGAAAATACCCTTCTGCCTGCTTCAGCACTCCAGTACTTTCTAGCTGCTGCCCCATCACTATCCTTCACAGTCAAACTTGCTTCCCATGTTCCCATCTCCTACTTTCTCCTTCACCCATCCCACTTGGCTGTTGTCGTAGTCTCTCTACCAGAATCCCTTCAGTGAGGTAACCAGTGACTTCAATTATCACATGCACTGACATTATTTCCATCCTCATTTTGATCTATCATTTCTTCCATTAATGTTTTAACACCTGCTGTTTGCCAAACTCTGTGCAAGGTGCTGGTGAGAAATGCTCATCAAACAACCATTAATCATCAAGTAGGTGCTGATAAGCTAAAGACTCGTTGTTATTGCCTTCATGGATCTTACATTCTAGTGAGGAGACAGAATTATGTAAATAATCATATTTAGATCAGAATTACAAATCCCCCAAAAAAGTGAGGTGAAAGAAAAAGTTAAGTGGACCTCAGAAGCCTTGAATAAATACAGAAGAGCTTTCTTTGAGTAGCGTTTGTGGGGAAAAGGTGGTTGGTTATTTCCTCCATTGAAACACTCTTCCCTTGGAGTTTAGGACAGTATATTCTCCTGATTTCATTCCTACTTCTCTGAATAGTCCTTTGTATTCTCCTTAGATAACTTATTCTCTGCGAACCATTTTACAAATGTTGTCCTTTCTGTGAGCCCAATCTTAGGGCCTCTTTCTATTTCACCCCATGTTCTCCCTGTTAGTGATCTTATCCAATGCCCAGGGTCAGTTTCCATATATTTGCCTTTGACTTGCAAGTATGAGTTTCCAACACAGGTGTCATCAATCAGCCCTAGTATTGTATATCCAATGACCTTGTTGGCCAATTAACCTATCGTCTCAAACAAAATGTCCAACTTGACCCCATGGCCAGTACTCTAGACCAGGCTACCATCTCACCTGGACTCGTGCAGCAGCCTCCTAACTCATTTCTCTACTTATACTCTCACTCTCCACAATCTGCTCACCATGTTGTAACCATAGTGATTGAAGAAAAGAGTGTCACTGTTCCTTTCATAGGCTATATTAGGCATTAAATGAGGTTAATGAAAAACCACAAATTGTCTTGCATGTGTGAATTGTCATACAAACAACTTTTATTTACCATGTCATTTCTAATAGCAATATTGAAAGTAATCTTTTTATATGTGTCTATTAATAAGGGATCAGACAAGGAAATTATGATGCATTGACCCAATGGATTATGCAACCATTAGAAAAAATGAATCAATGTTATGTGTAAGAGTATGAGATGGATTCCAAGATGTGCTCTAAAGTGTAAAATGCAAAAGAGTAGGTGTCATATTCTACCACTTGTGTTTAATAAGTATAAATATTTATAAGTTTAAACTTACAAATTTTTGGAAGAAATTGATCTCACTTATTGACTCCAGAGAGGGGAACTGAGTGGTTCAGGGACAGAAAAGCTTTCCACTTTATACCTTTTTCTATCTTTACATTTTCTTCCAAAGTATATTTTAAAGTATAGTTTAAGAAAAAGAATCAAGAACTATACAAAAATCCAGTTCTTAGAATTTATAAGCGTACACACTCATGTACCAAGACAAATAGACACACACACACATGTTCGTACATACGTATATTTGACCTCTTAGGCAGAAGCTGCACAACTATCTGTTCAAATTTTACTGCAGATTCAAAAAGCAGAGCTAAAACTTTTTTTAATACATTCACTGAGAACTCATGTGAATATCCCTGTGCTGTGGATGCCTGGAAAATCCTCTGCGAACACACTGCTTTTTTACTTAAAGTGCCTTGTAGAACATCTAGATAATTATCTCCTAGGTGAAATGATTGAAGTTATATGTTTTGCCCACACTTGCTCCTTTAGGGTCCTGGTTCTTTTATTTTCCCTTTTCTATTCAAGGAATTCTGGCAAGGGACTCTTCTAGAACTCATGGATCTTGCCCAAAATGTCCTTAATGGAAGAACACTGTTATGAGAGATGGTAATGTAGAAACAGCACTTGAATGTGTCAGCCAGAGTAGGCTTCTCTGAGGAAGTAGAAGTTTAGCAGAAGTCTGAAAGGTGGGTTAAGTGAAGGAGGTGGAGTCAACACAGTGTACGTACAGCATACATTTAACTCTCTCCCTCCTGAAACAACACTGAAAGGGCAACGAAAAGATTAAAATGGCATAATCCACAAGAACAAAGGGAAAGGAGGAGGGTAGTATAACAGATGAACAACTGCAGCCAAGTTTTGGAAGCTGTAAAGATGATAATGATTAATAACTGATTGAGAAGATCAGAGAAGTGGAGAACAAGATTCAGAAACTAACTGATGCTACAGAGCTCCAGAAAGCTTCAGAAATTCAGATCTGGGGTACTAATTAAGGTGTAGATACAGGTAGGACTGAAAATGAAAGGATATAAAGACTGTATAGATACCTAGCTCCTCTCCGTACCCCACATAGCCAGGACTGCTAGAAAACAGGAGGCGGACTCTCTGGCAAGGTTGAACCACGACTTCCTATTGCATTGCTCTCAATCTGGACTGCACATTAGAGATATCTGAAGAGTTTTTTTGGGTTTTTTTAATCCCAATACCCAGGCTTCCCTCCAAACCCATTAAATCAGTATATCTGAAGATGGCACCCTATGAATTATTATTTTTAAAGGTACCCAGGTGATGATAGTGTGCAATCATGAATGAAGCCACTGTTGGGGTACCAGGCAGAACTATTGAAAACAAAGGAAAAATGACCCATAACCTCTGTGCCCCATCAGCATAGAAAGAAGCCCACCACTCAGCAAGCCCTACCTGCACATGCAGAGCCAGCAGCGAACACCTTCGTGCTTATCATCTACATGTAAACATTGGGCAAGAATTACAGAACACTTGAGGAAAGCCTCAAACATGAAAGACACAGACCAAAACAAATGGTTACAAGTCAGGGAACACAAGTAGACTTTTAAAAACCTATAATTGGCATCCTCAGGAACATCTGAAGAGAACACGAACAGAATGACATAGAACAAGAACAGGATGACATTTTTACAGTTCAGAAAGTAACAGAGAGCCCCTGGAAATGAAATGTAGATAGCCGAAGTGGAGAAAACTATGCCGTAGAAATAAATGTTGGAAGACAAAGTTGAGGTCATTCTTTATGACTAAACAAAAAGCAAAAGAGGTGGAAAATAAAAGAGAAAAGAATATTAGAAAATTACTTTAGAATATCCAACATTTTACAAACAGGAGATACAGGAAGAGGGAAACAATAAAAGAGAGGTGAGGAAATTATAAAAATAAAAATACAAGAATACGTTTGCATAAGTGACAGACATGAGCTTCCAGTGAATACTCGAACACCATGAATATAAAAGTGCCCTCACTACAGCACATGATTGTGAGGTTTCGGAATGTTGTGGATAAACAGAAGATCCTGACAACCTCAGAATCAAAACAAAAGAAGACAGGTAACATAACACGGATTGAGAATGAGGATGGCATCTGGCTTTGCAAAAAAGCAAAACTAGAATTTGGGAGACAATGAAGGATTACATGCAAAATTCTGAAGGAAAATGATCTCTGAACTAGAATTCTATACCTGGCCAATCTGCTAATTAAGGAAGAACAAAGACATTTTCAGATATGCAAGGTCTAAAAACTTACCTCAAATGCACCTTCTCAGGAAGCTACTAAAGGATGCTTCACCAATACAGGGAAATAAAACAGGAAAAAAGACTTGGATGCAGAATACAGGGCATCTAAACAAGAGAGAGATAAGGTGATTTTCCCAGGAAGGTGGTAATGGGCAGTTTCAGGATGGCATTGTACAGGACTAGAGAAGAACCACTCCAAATCGGAGTAGGAAGGCAGAGGACTTCAGAAGGGGCATTTCCTCACACTCTAAAAAATGTTACTTCCATATTGCTTGATGTTTGGAAGTGTTTCCAATTGTTTGAATATACTAAAAGGAAATGAAACTTCTGTTATCAGTTTAGGAACAAGTCAATGAGTAGTACATAGTACACTATAAACTAAGAAAATGTGATAATTACTAACTCCAGGGAAGACAGAAATACACACAACAAAGGAAATATCAAACCATACCTTGTGGCTCATCAATAAACACTATTTATATAATCATAAAAATTTACATGTTAGATACTCATTTAACTAGAAATTGTAATGTAACTTTTTTGGAATAGAGAAAAAGGAAGTGTGGAAGGAGAGGAAGTACTGCAGGTGGCAGCAGGGGAGGGGACAGTTGTTTGTGATTTAAACCTTTGTCTTTGATAGTAGGAAATCAATGTGTTTTACATAAAAGAACTCCTTTCTTTCTTTTTTTATTATAGTTCATATCTGAACAGAAAACCCTTCAAAATATATCTAGAATCTGACTATTTCTATTTTCTCCACTGTCACCACCCTCATTCAAGTCCCCATCATCTCTTACTTGGATTGCTGCTAATAACCTCCTGTCACATCTTCCTGTACAGCAGACGATGTGTTCCCTTTCAAACCTAAGTCATTTCGTGTCTCTTATTTGCCTATAACCTTCCAAAAGTGCCCCATGTCCCTCAGGACCTGCACGAGCCAGCTCCTGTTATGTGTTTGACCTGCTGTGCAACATCTCTGTAGAGCATCCCTCTGCTGTAGCCACACTGACCTCTCTGATAAGAAATGACCTACAGTAAGAGCCTGTGCTTGGTCATGGAAAAGAAGGATATGCTAGGGAATAGCAAAGGCATCTAATACATAGAGGGCTGTCAAGTGCACAGTAGCATAACTTAATCTAAATGTCATTACTTTAAAGGACAGGAATAGGACTAATGAGGGGAAGATGTAGTGAGACAGACTTCAACCCAGTGTAGGGAAGAACCATTAAAATCATTAGAATAGGCTTTCCCACAAAGCAGTAGGTTGTAGTCCTGGAAGTCAGAAAGCACTCCCAACACAAAATATTCCTGAACTGGGGTAGAGGTTACAGTAGATGTAGTCTCAGGCCCTCTTTCAATTAAGGTTCTATTATTTAAAATAAGTCCTTCTGTTCTAGTTGATTTAAGCTGATTAGGTTCGTATTTCTCCCATCACAAAGTTCTTGTCTGTATATACATAGGCAACACGTGCCCCTTGGTATTTGAAGGATGAGTATAACTAGTTCATCATTTAGGTAATTGCCGTTGGTGGGTGTTCTGTCTAAAGATGTCATTGATACATTTAAGTGCCAGAATTAAATATATTCTTTTACTTTTTGATGAATGTTTGGTATAATTAATAATACTTACACCTCTTAGTTGAAGCCTGGGTTTTTCAATCAAATATATTCTTCCCAGAGATTTTCCCCAGGACTACACTTTCTCCTCAGAAATTGGATTAAAGCTTGGACATTACTTAACAGCACACAACAATATAATTAACTCTCCCTTGATTTTCTACTGTCACTTTTCATCTCTTCAGCCAGAGTATTGATGGTTGATACTTTATTCATGCCCAAAGAAGTGAGACAACACATCTGAGACTCATAATCAAGAGAAAAGTTTCCCAAAACTAAAGTGAGGAGTAGAATAGTAGTATTGACCAGGTGTGTATACTAAATATGCTATCTGCATGAATTACCAGGCTAGTTCAAATATGAGCAGTCTGTATGCTTGTTTATAGTTCCAGCCCACTTAGAATCATGCATGTTCCTCCCCCTGCTGAACAGAAGGCAAAAGTAATATTAGCCCCCCACTTATATAGATGAGAAAACTGAGGTTCAAGATTATAAATTGCCCAGGAACACATCTAGCAAGTGGGAAAAAAACAGAGCACTACTCCAAGAATTTGGACTCCAGAAAACATTCTTTTTCCCTCTACACCATGCTCCCTCTCACATGGAAATGTCTCTCATGGCTTGTGTTCCTCACTCCTGCACGTAATTTTGGCAAAGATGAGTGGCTGCACACTGCCAGGTCATCAGTTGCCTGATAGTGTTTCCCTGATTTGAATTCTTCTGTCAAAAGTAGAAACCTATCAGTTTATCTGCATTGCCTTGAAAGGTAACTTATATTCATTTTCAAAATACACATTTATGTGTCAACTCATATTTAATGGCTCACTGTTCAGATTTTCTTGTGGAAACTTAAAGGATTTCCATGTGAAACTTCCCCAAATTATCACCTTAACAAAGTATATTTGAAAGGAAAAAATATCAATAGCCTTTACTGTCATGTAGGAAAACTGGTCGTAGTAAAATTCATGTGCTAAAATTTATATACTTTATATCAGTTTCCTTCAAACTTGGCTGTATGTTATAATCACCTGGAATCTTTTTTTTAAATGCACCTACCTCAAGACATTCTGATTTAATTGCTATGACATGCAACCTGTGCATTAACATTTTTTAAAGGTCCAAAGTGATCTTAATGAAAATCAAATTTTGGGAAACATTGCTTTACCGTCTGCATTTGGGAAAGTGAAAAATTAGAGATCTCTTAAAATAGCCTATCTTTGGTTTTCTTTGATTTTAAAGGTAATTGGTGTCTGGTAATTTCTGTTGATGTGCCCTTTGACTTCAGATGATTAGATACAGTCAGAAAATAAAAAGTCACACATGACTATGCATGATTTTGCATTAATATTTATAATTCAATATGAATTTAGCTTTATTATTCTCTTTGATTTCATGTTATATGTAAAAATCTAACAATTAATGGTGAGATTTGAGGGCTGAGGAATGTAGGCCCATTGCTTTGTTTGATTTTAGCTGGTCTCATGAACCATTTAGAAAAATACTAGTTGACAGTGGTGCATTAATAAAATTCATAAAACAAACTAAAAACTTCCTTGGATATTTATATGGAAAAAGGAAATGACAAAATATTTAAGTAAGCACACTGCACTAAAAGGCATATTTTTTAGTTACATTACCATACCATTTCAGGGTTAGATTCAAGTTTAGGTGTTTTTTAAATCACTATTTTTAATCCTGTCAGTACTACTAAGGATAATAAAGATGATGGAAAAATCAAATCTTATTTGACAGTTGGCTTTTAGTATCTATTTTCATTTCATCACTCATATCAAAGCAAAAATGGACTCAATTGCTTTATCTCTATGAAAAATGTTAAAATATGAATAATTATATTCACAAATATAATAAAATATATAAATGTGTAGTTAATCCCTGTTTACTTGCCCCGTTAATGTTTACTTGACAAAAGTACCAGTTCTAAAGAAATTGGGCTGTTATTCCCTACTATCTGTCATAGTAGGCTTCTGACTTGGCTAGGAAAGTATTTAAAGTTGCACAAAATATAAATGGGGTTATTGATTCTGCTCCCTACCCAAGTGTTGGTTCATTATTATGTCTTACCAGAATCTATTAATGTGGAGCCCATTGCTTTTTGGCTACCATAACATAGGAGGTTTTCTGTAAGGCAGAATCACAAAATGTTAGAATCATTTCTTTGGCTTCTTGCATTGCTTCTTGAGATTAAAGATTTCTAGTGAAATATATTATTTTATTACGGGAATAAGCTGTTAAGTATTCCTAAAGTATATTGCCAACAGAATGTGGTATGAATATCTCTTAGAAGAGATACAAAAATAATATGCAGTGACGATACAGGTGTTTCCTAAAAAACAGAATTTTGAACTTATAGAAGTAGGTAATTTGTTCAGTTTTACCAACCTAAAACTATCAAATTTAATGTTTCTTTTTCAAGTAAATCAGTTTGTTGATTATTATAGGAGATGCCAAAGGACATCAACAGTTATTTACAAACGTTTGTATTGCTTACTGCTGATCTAGGATTCAGATAGTATAATCAAATAGAAGAAAAGATTTTGGGAGGGTGAGCATGACAAAGAAATTAAGGTGGGTTAGGAAAGCTAAGGAAGGTGAAAAACAAGGAGCCAAGAAAAGAAAAGGCTGGGAGTACTGCAAAAGCACATTAAACTGCTTATCTGTGCACTCTATTCCCTGTTGAAAGATGCTGCTATCCTCAAATAACATTGAACCCTTTATGGGGTTCACCACTGTGACTGGGAACTACATGCAGGTGAAAACAATAGTTAACCTTTGCCCATTTTTAATTGGGTTATTTGTTTTCTTGCTACTGAGTTGTAGGAGACACGTATATATTTTGGATCTTAACCCTTTTTCGGATACATGATTTGCAAGGATTTTTTCTCATTCCATGTGCTGTGTTGACTGTGACTTTTGTTGTGGAGAAGCTTTTTAGTTTGTCTATGTTTGCTTTTCTTGCCTGTGCTTTTTGTATCATATCCAAGAAATCATTGCCAAAACCAATGTCAGGAAGCTTTCCCCATATGTTTTCATTTAGGAGCTTTGTGATTTCAGGTCCTATGTTTAAGCCTTTAGTCTGTTTTGAGTTAATTCATGTGTATGGTATATCATAAGAGTCCAACTTAATTTTTTTGCATGTGGATATTTAGTTTTCCCAGCATCATTTATACTTTACCCATTGTGTACTCTCAACATTTTTGTTGAAGATCAGTTGACCTGAATAGGTGGGTATTTCTGGACTCTCTATTCTGTTTCATTGGTCTATATGTCTGATTTTATGCCAGTACGTACTCTTCAGTTTGCTGAAACTCTGTAATGTATTTTGAAATAAGGAAGTGTGATAACTCTAGCTTTGTTCTCCTTGCTCAAAATTGCTTTGGCTATTTGGGGTCTTTTGTGGTTCCAAATGAATTTGGTGATTATTTTTCTATTTCTTTAAAAAATGCAATTGGAATTTTGATAAGGATTGCACTGAATCTGTAGACCACCTTGGGTTACATGCACATTTTAACAATATTCTTCTAATCCCTGAACTTAGGATGTCTTTCACATTATTTGTGTCTGCTTTACCTTATTTCATTGGAAAAACTTGTGTACCATGGTGGGAATGTAAACTGGTACAGCCGCTATGGAAAACAGTATGGAGGTTTCTCAAAAAAATTAAAACTAGAACTACCATATGGTCCAGCAATCTTGTTTCTGGGTTTATATTCCAAAGGAATCAAAATCAGGAACTCAAAAAGATATCAGCACTCCCATGCTCATTGCAGCATTAGTCACAGTAGCCAAGACATGGAAGCAACCTGAATGTCCATCAACAGATGAATGGATAAAGCAGATGTGCTCTGTACATATAAGGGATATTATACAGCCTTAAAAAAGAAGGAAATCCTGACATCTAAGACAACACAGATGAACCTGGAGGACATTATGCTAAGTGAAATAAGCTAGACACAGAAAAACAAATACTACAGGATACCACTTATATAAGGAACCTAAAATAGTCAAGCTCATAGAAATAAAGCATAGAATGGTGGTTGCCAGGGACTAAGGGGAGAGGGAATGGAGAGGCATTGTTCAAAGGGTGCTAAGTTTCAGTTATGTAAGATGAATAAGTCCTAAAGATCTACTGCACAGTAGAGTGCCTATAGTTAACAATACTGTATTGTGAACTTAAAATTTTGCTAAGAGGATATATCTTAAGTGTTCTTATCATCATCACCATCAATAAAGAGGGCCGGAGTAACTTTTAGATATGATGGATATGTTTATAACATACACTGTGGTGATGGTCTCAAGCATGTATATTTATCTCCAAACACATAAAGTTGTATGTTAAATATGTACAGCTTTTTGTGTGTCAATAAAGTGGTTTGAAAAAATACTAGTTAACCAAATCAAGGGTTTAAGGAAGTCTGTAAGTGCAGGGCTGGTGTGACATCTACATGATGTCATCAGCAACCCAGGTTCCTTCTAACTTTGTCACCTTAGGATGTGACTCTTACCCCTATGTTCTCCAGATGGCTTTTGAAGCTCTGGTCAAGTTCATTCAGGAAGAAAGAAGGGAAAGTGGGAAGCATGAGACTGTGTATGGCATCTTGGTCAAACCCCTTTAAAGAGCTTTCCCAGAAACTCAACTTACTGCTTATATTTACAAACTGTTGACCAGAAATGTGTCTCATAAATGTCTCATGAATTTCATTAATGTGTTTTTCATGACTCCAGCATAAATAGGCTCAGTTTTGGAATTTAAGCCAGTAACTGTGGCAGATGCACTAAAATTGATCAAACAGTATAAACGAAAACTTCTTTGTGTGTTAGTATTAGGATGAGTTTTAAGTGACTATTACTGGCTACAAGCATTCATAATAATATTTCCTATTTATATTACTTCTAAAACATATTGCTACCCTGAATTATATTATATGTAAGGCAGAGGGAAAATATCAATAGTAGCATGACTAAACTACACATTTCATTCTTTGCTAATTTTTCTTCCATATTTATATTCATTGTACCTACTCCTCTAAGCTAAGGTAAATGAAGCTGAATCAAAATGTCTTTAAACCAAAGACCACTTGTCCAAAAAATATCCTAAGCTAAAGTCCATATTTTTTTCAAATGAGCTTATTATTAGAAGTAATAAACTTTGATGCCTATGGTTCCCTTGGTTGTGACTCTGGCCAATTTTACAATAAAGTACAGGTTTCTTTGGAAATTGAATCCCAGAGATTAATTTTTTTGATGTTATCATTAATCTACAATTACATGAAGAACATTATGTTTACTAGGGTCCCCACTTCACCAAGTCCCCCGACAAACCCCATTACAGTCACTGTCCATCTGCGTAGTAAGATGTTGTAGAATCACTACTTGTCTTCTCTGTGTTGCACAGCCCTCTCCATGCCCCACGCCACATTATACATGCTAATCGTAATACCCCCTTTCTTTTTCCCCACTCTTATCCCTCCCTTCCCTCCCATCCTCTCCAGTCCCTTTCCCTTTGGTAACTGTTAGTCCATTCTTGGGTTCTGTGATTCTGCTGCTGTTTTGTTCCTTCAGTTTTTCTTTGTTCTTATACTCCACATATGAGTGAAATCATTTGGTATTTGTCTTTCTCTGTCTGGCTTATTTCACTGAGCATAATACCCTCTAGCTCCATCCATGTTGTTGCAAATGGTAGGATTTGTTTTCTTCTTATGGCTGAATAATATTCTATTGTGTATATGTACCACATCTTCTTTATCCATTCATCTACTGATGGACACTTAGATTGCTTCCATTTCTTGGCTATTGTAAATAGTGCTGCGATAAACATAGGGTTGCATCTGTCTTTTTAAAAGTGGAGTACTGCATTCTTAGGGTAAATTCCTAGGAGTGGAATTCCTGGGTCAATTGGTATTTCTATTTTGAGCATTTTGAGGAACCTCCATACTGCTTTCCATAGTGGTTGAACTAGTTTACATTCCCACCAGCAGTGTAGGAGGATTCCCCTTTCTCCACAACCTTGCCAACATTTGCTTTTGTTTGTCTTTTGGCTGGTGGCAATCCTTACTGGTGTGAGGTGATATCTCATTGTGGTTTTAATTTGCATTTCTCTGATAACTAGCAATGTGGAGCATATTTTCATGTGTTTGTTGGCCATCTGAATTTCTTCTTTGGAGAACTATCTGTTCAGCTCCTCTGCCCATTTATTAATTGGATTATTTGCTGTTTGTTTGTTGAGGTGCATGAGCTCTTTATATATTTTGGATGTCAACCCTTTATCGGATCTGTCATTTATTAATATATTCTCCCATACTGTAGGGTATCTTTTTGTTCTATTGATGGTATCGTTTGCTGTACAGAAGCTTTTCAGCTTGATATAGTCCCATTTGTTCATTTTTGCTTTTGTTTCCCTTGCCTGGGGAGATATGGTCATGAAGAAGTCATTCATGTTTATGTCCAAGGGATTTTTGCCTATGTTTTTCTCTAAGAGTTTTATGGTTTCATGACTTACATTCAGGTCTTTGATCCATTTTGAATTTACTTTTGTGTATGGGGTTAGACAGTGATCCAGTTTCATTCTCTTACATGTAGCTGTCCAGTTTTGCCAGCACCATCTGTTGAAGAGACTGGCATTTCCCCATTGTATGTCCATGGCTCCTTTATCGTATATTAATTGACCATATATGTTTGGGTTAATGTCTGGAGTCTCTATTCTGTTCCACTGGTCTGTGGCTCTGTTCTTGTGCCAGTACCAAATTGTTTTGATTACTGTGGCTTTGTAGTAGAGCTTGAAGTTGGGGAGTGAGATCCCCCCCACTTTATTCTTCCTTCTCAGGATTGCTTTGGGTATTCGGGGTCTTTGGTGTTTCCGTATGAATTTTTGAACTATTTGTTCCAGTTCGTTGAAGAATGCTATTGGTAATTTGATAGGGATTGCATCAAATCTGTGTATTGCTTTGGGCAGGATGGCCATTTTGATGATATTTATTCTTCCTAGCCAGGAGCATGGGATGAGCTTCCATTTGTTAGTGTCCTCTTTAATTTCTCTTAAGAGGGTCTTATAGTTTTCAGGGTATAGGTCTTTCACTTCCTTGGTTAGGTTTTTTTCCTAAGTATTTTATTCTTTTTGATGCAATTGTGAATGGAACTGTTTTCCTGATTTCTCTTTCTATTGGTTCATTGTTAGTGTATAGGAAAGCCACAGATTTCTGTGTGTTAATTTTGTAAACTGCAACTTTGCTGTATTCCGATATCAGTTCTAGTAGTTTTGGAGTGGAGTCTTTAGGGTTTTTTATGTACATTATCATGTCATCTGCAAATAGTGACAGTTTAACTTCTTCTTTACCAATCTGGATTCCTTGTATTTCTTTGTTTTGTCTAATTGCCGTGGCTAGGACCTCCAGTACTATGTTAAATAACAGTGGGGAGAGTGGGCATCCTTGTCTTGTTCCCGATCTCAGAGGAAAAGCTTTCAGCTTCTCGCTGTTCAGTATGATCCAGAGATTAATTTTAACTAGGTATTAATTGTCCCTTCAGTGCTTCCAATTTACTGCATAACGTTTTTATATGAATTTTTCATTCTGATTATGTCAGTGGAGTTTTTTTATTTTGTAACATATTTTTTCTTATTTTGTTTTTGTTAAACAATATGGAGCGATTAAACATTCTCGTTGGGTTTATTTAGGTCCATTCCATAGAATGATTATTTTTGGAGCCTCCACTGAGAATCTGGAGAAAAACAAAACAGTGTCATAGCCAGGGTAAGGCAATGGGAGCATTTTACCCTGAGCATAGGCAAAAGGGGGTGCTTGGCTGTAGAGAATCAAACACTGACTAGAATTGATCGCTTTTTATTATCACCATGTGCCAGCAATTCTAAACCATGGTAAAGCCTTTTGTTATCCTAAGTCCTAGGCAATTGCTGTGGATGCTGCTGAGTTTCAGTAATATATAGGTCAGTTTCAATTTAGCACATATTTATTTTTGTCTTTAGTACACATTTGACTCCCCATGGAGGTTATTGAGGGGAATTCCCAGGTATATTGTCATCCCTGACACATACACACTCAGCTAAATATCTTTGTTTCATGAGTAATTTCATTAACAATTTGAAAATTTCCAAGCTTTTTTGGGCACAGGGTGTGGTTCTGATCCTGTAGCATTAACTATTACTGTGGTTAAATGGTGGATTAAAAATAAACAGTAATAGTAAATAATAAATTAACAAGACAACCATTGTAAAGAAAAAACAGAACTTTTGCATGTCACGTGACTCCTTAGAATTTTATGTGTTTAAAAATTAAAACAGTGGAGCAGTGTGAACTGCTAAGTATCATGTTTTTGTTTAGAAAGAACAAATATTTTACTCCATATCCCATCTGTTTGTATATTCCATATCAAATGCCTTTAAAGAGGTATTTGAATAACTACTTCTTATACTTAAAATTTATTCTTCTACAGCTGCTGTATGTTTCAAAACTAAATAATGAATCAAGAAAATATGATTCCTAGTGATTTTTATGACAGGCACAACCCTTTCCCTGGCCTTCTGATATAAAGAGTAAAGCATCAATGAGACAAGGAAATAAATGCGCTAGTGTGTTTGATACATGTTTTTACACACTGAGGAAGTCTCCCTACAAGAAACATGGTCTTTAATGCCAAGTTGTCTAAGTTCAGAGCCAGGAAGCATGGTCTTGGAGTAATTTTTGTAGTAGGTCCCTTTAACTCTCTTAGTAGTGGTCTTTACCAATAGCATAATAGTAATTCTACATGAAGCGTTTTTAACATTTTCATTGAGATATAATTCATATGCCATACAATATGTCCATTTAAAGTATACAGTTCAATGGTTTTCAGTATATTCAAAGATATGTGCAACCATCACCACAGTCAATTTTAGGATATTGTCATTACCTCAAGAATAAAGCCCATATTGTTAACTGTCACTCCCCTATTCCCTTCTCCCTCCCCAACCCAGTCCTAAGAAGCCACTTAACCTACTTTCTGTCTAGTTTCCCTATTCTGGACTTTCATATGAATGAAATCATATTGTACATGGTCTTTTGTAACTGACTTCGAGTTCTTTCATTTAGCATAATGTTTTGAAAGTTCATGTTATAGCATGTATCAGTACTTCATCCCTTTTTATGGCTGATAGTATTTCACTGTATGGATGGACTACATTTTATTTATCCATTCACTTATTGATAGACATTTGGGTTTCCACATTTTGGCCATTATGAATAACGTTATGTACAAGTTTTTATGTGAACACATGTTTTCATTTCTCTCGGGTATATATGAACCTAGTAGTGGGTCACGTGGTAACTCTGTTTGCTCATGTGAGGAACTGCCAGGATGTTTTCTAAAGTGGCTGCGAGGCTTTTTACAAATCACATAGTCTTTGTCATTGATGAGACCAACAGAAGTTTCCAACCAGATGTGTGACCTATTCTTTTCTGACAGGAAAGGAAATCTTTGGATGGGAAAGCATATTGTACTCACAGCCAGGAGACTTGGGTCACAGTCTTGGCCCTTCCTCTGTCTGTGTGACCCGGTGCCATTCGTCTTCAGTGGGTACAGTTCCCCTGTCATTGTCTATAAATTAAAGGAATTGGATTCGATTTTTTCCGACTCTAAACTCCAACCCTGAGAATTTGAAGTGGTGTGACGTTATTCACTTAACGCTATAAACCATTTTATTCGTGTTCAAGATTTTGTTTGGCAAAGAAATGGGATATGATTTGTGTCTCCAGATTACATCTTATTCCTATAGAAAACCAAAGATTCCTATTGTTGCTTATTTCACTTTTTTCCTTAGATAGACCATGTGCTGCTAGTTCCACATAGAAAATTACCATAAACTAAAAATATTTCAAGTATCTTTTTGGACATGTATCTTTTGTTGGTTAGAAAGAATATCTTCATAAAACTGAAATCGGCTTATAAGTTTATATATGTCACTCTGGGCAGAAAAACAGTTATTTATTAGATCTGTGCTACTCCATATGTGGTCAGCATTGGCATCACATGACAGTTATAAATGCAGATTCACAGACCCAATGAGTCAGAATCTGTGGTGGGGCCCAACAATAGAAGTGTTAACAAGATCTCTGAGTTCTATTCACACTAAACATTGAGAATCCTTGACTCTCAAAATGACTGCTTTGGACCCTATGCATTGCTGTCTTCTATATAGTAAATATAATATATTTCCAATATAGTGTGCTGTGTTCCAAACTTGTTTCTAGATGTAATTTCTTTTTTGATTTATTATTTGTACTAAGGTATAGTTGATATACAATATTATAGTGGTTTCAAATATACAATACAGTGATTCAACAGTTATATACATTATTAAATGCTCACCCCACCTAGCATAGTTACTGTCAACACACAAAGATGTTACAGAACTATTGACTATATTCTCTATGCTGTACTTTCATCCCCATGACCAACTTACATTATGATTGAGAATTTCTGTGCCCTTTTATCCCCCTCTCCCTCCCCAGCCACCTACCCCAACCCTTCCCCTATGGTAACCACCAGTCACTTCTCAGTGTTTATGAGTCTACTGCTACTTTGTTTTGTTATTAAATTTAATGTCTGATCACTTTCGAAACAAGATTTGGGCTTCACCTAAGTGCCTTTCATGAAAGCGTTGTGTGCTGGCCTTATAGCAGCTGACGCTTAATCCATACCAAACAATGTCTGATAGCAACAACTGAATCAGTACACCTTGGTCTACTTTCATCCAGCTCAGCAGAAAAATCACTTCGTCGTTGGATAGCTTGTACTAGTAAGCCTGCCTATTTGCTTTATTTTTTTATCAGTTATTTTTAACAGAAATGAATTGCAAAAACTTCCAAGAGTGTATTTCCTAATCTTTTGCTGTATTTGTTCTTCAGGGAAGAAAAGTCTCTCTATACTACAAAGAAAACAACAAATATCTGGGTAACATTACCCAATTTCTAAGGTGTTTCATGTGATTTTTATCATTTAATTCTCATGGGAACAGCTCTGAGGTAATATGATAATAATGTGACTTTCTGCTTAGCATGCTGAAAACTTCCAAGTAGAACCAGAATAGATGAAGAGAGAAATCTAATAATAATGGGACTAAGAGAAGTTGACTTAGGAAGTGGGAATGGCTCATACTCTGACCCATTCACATTGGGTTTCACAATCCAATTTAGGCCAAGCATCAATGCCCAAGGATTCCACTGGAGGTAACATGAGGAAGCTCATAGTTTGAGCAGTCAACATGAAGTGTTAGAGGAGATACCAGAGGAGCCCAAATGTGCCAAATGGGTCACCGGAATCCCTGTGGAAGATTTGACCTTCTGGCTTGACCTTGAAGACTCAGATCTGGAAGATGAAATAACAGGATCATGGGAATCATTTGTCCATTCATTCCACAAACTGACTTCTAATCTTATTCTGAGCACTGTGTCCCTCTCTGGGAATGCAATTGAGAGAAAAAGCACAGGTGGTCTGTGTAGCCAGGGGACTTTCAATCTTGTAGGGGAGACAGAGTTATGAAATCACAATGACAGTTAATGTATAATCATAATCACAAGTTGCAATAAGTGCTCAGGGCACAAAGGACTCACAGGTCTATGGAAGAGGATCTGACCTGGTTGGGAGAAGGAAGACTTCCAGAGAAGAAACTTGAGCTGAGAACTGAAGGATTGAGTAGGTGTCAGCTAAGCTAGTGTTCTCTAAAGAAATACTTATTTTCTACCTCATCCTTTTGAAATATCTAAATTTGTGACTGCATTATATTATATAGAATACATAAGCATAGCTATAGATGTGTGTAATTTATAATAAATGTACATAGATTTGGGCAGATATTCTTAGGCCTGCCCTTAAAATTTGTGAGGCCCGGGGCATTGGGCATGAAATGGTTTAAGAGGAACATGTGTAGGTGGGTAGGGGCAGAGGAAAAAAGAAGTATCATGATTTTCATATTTCTGTCTATTGGGAAGACTGAAGCAATTTGAAGTTCCAAGTAGCAAATACTGTTCTCACTAAAGGATCTTTCAAACCCTCTCCCATCTCCACAACACACATAGAAAATGCTAAGCCTGCAGGGAAAACTGCCCTTGAGTGCTCAATATAGAGAGAGAGCTGTAACCCTATGTGAGTTAGCTATTACTGCATAGAAAATTATCCCCAAAATTAGTGGCCTAAAACTTTTTATTATCTCATAGTTTTTTTGGGTCAGGAACCCAGGCATGATTTAGCTGTGTCCTCTAGCCCCAGGTCTCCCTCCAGGCTGAAGTCACCTCAAGGCCCCAGTTGGAAGAGGTTTGCTTCCCAGCTTACTCACGTGGTTGGTAACAGGATTCAGTTCCTCATGGACTCTTGGACTGATGCCTGAGTTCCTCATGAGCTCTTGGCCAGAGGCTTCCCTTGGTCCTTTGCCACACGGACCTCTAGGTAGAGCACTTCACAGTATGGCGGCTGCTTTCATCAGAGCAAGCAAGTGGAAGGGCAAGAGAGGATGCCAGGAAGAGGAGAAGTGCTGGCAGGACACAGGGCACAGTCTTGTGGCCTAATGGCAGAAATGATGTTCCATCACTTTTGCCACATTTTACTTGTTAGAATCATGTCACTAGGTCCATTCTGGGCTCAAGGGGAGGGCAGGGGATTACATACGAGCTTGAATACCAGGAGGCAGGGAGCATTGGGAGCCATGTTCAGAAGCTGCCTACCACAAGTCTCAAAGCAATGCGTGGAAAATTCGGCAGCAGAAATAAGGCAGCTAGGGCAAGAATAATTCCATTCGCTGTCTTGGATTAATATTATCACTGAAGGTAAAAAGTCTAAGCTTTTCTTAACTTGTTGTATGTACATGTGCACTTCATTCCATGCACAGTTCTCATTCTAGAGCACTGATCCCTGGTTCCCTCACTTACCATAGTACCTAGGACTCCTCTCACCTGAGGCGTGCCAGCCGCTGGCAGCCCACCCCAGGACCTTATCCCATCTATGGAGAACATACTTCCTCCATATACAAGGCCTGACCGTCCCTTCACTTCATTCGGTTCTCTACTCAAATGCCACATCCTCAGAGGCCTTCCTTGACCATCACATCTTTACCCACTCTTCACCCTCTTTGACTCTGCTTCATGTTTCTCCACAATGCTTATCACTACCTGAGATTCTCTAATGTACGTCTTATTTATCTGCTTATTGTGTGTCTCTGCCAACAAACATATACTTTTGGTTATAAATTCTATAGCCTCGAGTGGTGCTTGGCCCAAAATAAGTACTCAATAACTGTTTGTCAAAATGATGAAGAAATATTTTTGTATTAACACAGGGAAAATGTACTTGAAATTATGTTTATACCAGCTTACTAAGATGATACACTTCCACCTCTAGTTATTAGGAATTATGCCATTCTTTTTTCCCACCTATGATTATGAGGAAATGAATGATTAGAAATGGGAATTTTTCAAGGACTTCTTCTGGAAATGAAGTTGACATTTAGCAATCTGAATTCCATTAACAGAATGTTCTTTTGGTTTTTGCCAATAAATTTACATTCATTGAAAAAGGAAAAAGATCTTTAGAAAAATACTACATACAGGGACTTAAGTGCCTGATATTTTCCTTTGCAGTGATTTTCTGTGTAAGCTTTGTTGTATTTGTTTAGTTGTTTTCATCATGGAGAGCAACCATTGAAATGCAAAAACTTATTGTCAGGATATGTTTAGGGGGGTATCCACAAATAAATTTACTTCATTCTGAACTGAAAATTCACTTCCTAAAACAAAAAATAGTTGAAATGTTACCCAGGACCCATCTTAAATGAATGGTAAAAAAAAATATCCTTAGGCCAAAAGCCTCTGAATGTTTTATTTGGTCTGGTTAATTCAAGTCAATATTTTAGGGGATATAATAACATGAATCAAGGGCCATGTGCAGAGTACTGTTAGGTATGATGAAGAACAAAGATAAGTAAGGCTCATATACAGGTGGATTGGCAGTAGGATAAAGTATAATTAAGAGTGTGTGTTCTAGAATTAACCTCCTGTGTGACTTCATACATTCATTAACCTCTCTGTATCTCAGTACTTACCTCATAGTGTTGTGACGGTTAATTTTGTGTCAGCTTGTCTGGGTCATGGGATGCCCAGATATTTGGTTAAATATTATTCTCAGTGTGTCTGTGAGGGGGTTTCTGGATGAGATTAATGTATGAATCAACAAACTGAGTAAAGCAGAGTGCCCTCCTAATATGAGGGGGCCTCTTCTAATCCGCTGAAGACCTGAGTAGAATAAAAAGCTAAGTAAGGGGGAAGTACTCTCTCTGGCTGATTGTCTCTGAACTGGAACATCAGTCTTCTCCTGCCTTCAGACTCAGACCTGGACTAGAACTTACACCATCAGCTCTCCTGCTTCTCATGCTGTTGGACTGGGACTGGAGCTATATCATGGGCACACCTGGGTCTGGACTTCTCAGCTCCCATAATTGCATGAGCCGGTTCCATATAATCTTAATCTCTCTCCCCCTCTTCCTCTCCCTGGCCTTCTTCCTCTCCTTCCCTCCCTCCATATATATATATATATATATATATATAGGTTCCTATTGGTTCTGTTTCTCTGGAGAACCTGAATAGAGTTGCAGAGTTAATTAAATGAGATAACTTCTGTGAATAATAAGCCTTTAAAGCAGTGCATGGCGTATTGTAAGCACTCTGAAACATTACCCAAAAAAAAAAGGCATTTTAGAATTAGTTAAAGCGTCAAGAGACGGAAAACCCAAACTAACAGTAGCTTAGATTAGAAAAGGTTAAGTCACTCTCAGGTAAATGAAAACCCAAAGAATGATATAATGACTGCTTATCAACAGTCCAGCACTGGTATGGCCGCTCCATACTCATCAGGAACTCCGGTTCCTTCTATCAAATTACTCCACTATGCTCAAAATTTGGCTGTCAACCTTTGCCGTGCCCACTCTTGGTGGCTTGGGGATTTGACTTAACTATCAAAATTACACCACCGCAACAGGCCACACTTGGCTTTACTTAGGAGAATAATGATCTCACACGCTGGCCAGCTGCATATGGGGGTTAACGCTGCGCTGCATCCTCCCTGACACTTGGTATTGTCCGGCTTCACATTTTCGTTCCGAGTCTCATGGTCACATGTGGTGGCATACTGCAGGCTGCATTTGCATTTCCCTGGGTGTAAATGGAATTCAGCAATTTTGCACACATGTTTTATCATTTGACCTCTTCTTTATGCAGTGCCTATGCATGACTTTTGACTGTTTTACTATTGAGTTGTTGGAATTTTTTTGTTTGTAGCAATTCCTTATATATTCTCAGTATTAATTTTTTATTGGATGGATGTATTGCAAAGCTCTTCTCCCATGCTGTGCTCTTGCTTTACCATGTTTGTGGTAACTTTGGAAAAAATTCTTCATTTTAATTTGTCAATCTTTTCCTTTATGGTTAGTGTTTTTAAGAAGTCTTTCCCTACCCTAAGGTCATGAAAATATTTTATATTAACTTCTAATTTTTTATTATTTTGTTTTTCACATTTAACCTGTTATACATCTGAAAATTATTTTTATGCATGGTTTGATATAAGAGATTGCCATTTCCTTTTTTCTCCACATAATTACCCAGCTGTCCCTGCTTCACTTATTGAAAAGACTGTCCTTCCACCCCTGCCATGACCTGTTTGTCATGAACCAAGTGTCCATTCATGCTAGGGTCTATATCCATATGGATTTTTTAACCTGTTTCATTTTTCTTTTTATCTATGGTGTACCAATACAATAATTTCTGCAGTTTTGTAAGTCTTGATGTCCATCGGTGCAAGCCCTCCCTCCCTTCTTCTTAATACATTTCAAGATAATTTTGTTATTTTAGGCCATGTAGTCCCATATAAACGTTAGAATAAAAGGGTCACATTCCACAAGAAAATATATTGAATTTTTAATTGGCATTTTATTGAATCTATTGGTCAATTTTGGATTTTATAATATATATACACACATACACACTTTTTTTAACAAACAATATCAAGGCACCCAATCCATGAATGATATATCATTTCATCTATTTGGATCTTCTTTAATTTTTCTTATTAAAATTAGAGAAGGAGGTTTAGTTTTACTCCTAGGTATTAGATAATTTTTATTTATAAATTGTATCTTTTTATTTTATTTTCCGTTAGTTGCTAGTGCAAAGAATCATTTGATTATTCACTAGTTGAGTTTTAGTGTTGACTTCATACCCAACAATCTTGTTAAATTCTACTAGTTTATTGCTTTTTAAAAATTTACCACGTATATATAATACGTGTGAATTGTACTTTTGTTGCTCCATTACAATCTAGACTAAACGTTCATAAGATGTCTGTCCTTCCAGATACTTGCTATGTCTTAAATCATAATTATACAAGTTGATCAATTGTCACAAAAGAGCACACCCATATAACCACCACCCAAATCAAGAAATAGACCATTACCAGCAAATCAGAAGCCCCTTCCATAAATCCTCACAGTCTTTAACCTAAGCTTTTTCTCAGAAGTGACGATGGTTTCTAAAACTATAGCTTGGTTTTACCTTTTTTTAAAACCTCATATATATGCAAATTTATAGTACTTAATTTCTTTTGTTGGTTTCTTTCTCACTGTTAGTACACATGCATGATACTGTGTATAGCTATTCATATGCATTGCTGTGCAGAGTTAGTCCTGTGTTAGTATTATAATCTAACTTGTTGATGACATTTTGGTAGTTTCTAGTTAGGGACTAATAAGAATAACATTGCTATGAATATTCTCATACATATCTCTTGGTGCACAAATGTACATGCTTCTGTTGCATGATGCCTAAGAATGGAAATTCTGGGTCAGTAGAAGAGGAAAACACATAAGACCCCAGTAAGTATGGTGAGAGTATTATAAAATAGTAGACCAAGATCACAACACACAAAGTTGTACTGTACATATGTCTCCAGGTGTATGTAATCAGGTATCTCTAAGGTGTTGGAAAAGCTGTGCCCTGTCCTGGCTATAAAGGTTAAGTAACTTGCATAATAACTACATGTATTCAACAAGTATGTATCGACTTTCTATTAAGTGTCTGACTTTATTTTAGATTGCTTTAAAAATAATAGTTCATTGCTTTAAGTTGCTTAGCTTGCTTACAGCACAACACAGGGTTTTCTCTCTAAAGGGCCTTTATGTCCCTGCTAAGAAATACTAGCCACACGCATTCTGTGTGACTCCAATCAGATACTACCTAACCTGTTAACACTGTCTCTAGGTAAAACAAATTGATTTTACAAAGTTACTAATGATTTAAAATGAGTCAGTGATCTTACATAAATGAAATCATAATGCCCCATCAGTTCTTAGGGAAATTTAATACAGGAAAGGAAAAATCTGAGAGAAGCAAATAAACAAGGAGTATAAGAAAGGGAAATTAGAAGAGAAAGCCCATGTTATATTGAAAAAGATTTTAAATGATGTGTGTTTGAAAATAACAGGAAGAAACCATTAATCAGCTTTGTCACCAGAAGAGATGTGAGATAAATGAGAAAGAGAAGAATACTCACATGATGACAGATGTCAAAGAGAGAGAGTAGGAAGATTGTATACTCAGTTTAGAACCTATTTGAATATTTATCTATTTATTTATATATTTTGGTATCATTAATATACAGTTACATGAGCAACATTATCAAGTTTCCCCCCATTATCAAGTCCCCACCATATAGCCCTACAGTCACTGTCCATCAGCATAGTAAGATGCTATAGAATCACTACTTGTCTTCTCTGTGCTATACTGCCTTCTCTCTGCCCCCCCACTACATTATGTGTGTTAATCATAATGCCCTTTATTCCCCTTCTTCCTCCCTTCCCACCTGCCCCCCAGTCCCTTTCCCTTTGGCAACTGTTAGTCCCTTCTTGGGTTCTGTGAGTCTGCTGCTGTTTTGTTCCTTCAGTTTTTACTTTGTTCTTGTGCTCCACAGATGAGTGAAATCATTTGGTACTTGTCTTTCTCCACATGGCTTATTTCACTGAGCATAATATCCTCTAGCTCCATCCATATTGTTACAAATGGTAGGATTTGTTTTCTTCTTAAGGCTGAATAATACTCCATTGTGTATATGTACCACATCTTCTTTATCCATTCATCTACTGATGGACACTTAGGTTGCTTCCATATCTTGGCTATTGTAAATAATGCTGCAATAAACATAGGGTTGCATCTGTCTTTTTCAAACTGGAGTGCTGCATTCTTAGGGTAAATTCCTGGGAGTGGAATTCCTGGGTCAAATGGTATTTCTACTTTTAGTTTTTTGAGGAACCTCTGTGCTGTTATCCACAATGGTTGAACTAGTATACATTCCCACCAGCAGCAGGAGGGTTCCCGTTTCTCTGCATCCTCACTAGCATTTGTTGTTCCTATTCTTTTCTATGTTGGCCATCCTAACTAGCATGAGGTGATATCTTGTTGTGGTTTTAATTTGCATTCCCCTGATAATTAATGATGTGGAGCATCTTTTCATGTGCCTGTTGGCCATCTGAATTTCTTCTTTGGAGAAGTGTCTGTTCATATCCTCCACCCATTTTTTAATAGGTTTATTTGCTTTTTGGGTGTTGAGGTGTATGAGTTCTTTATATATTTTGGGTGTTAACCCCTTGTCAGATATGTCATTTACAAATATATTTTCCCATACTGTAGGATGCCTATTTGAATATTGACATAATCTTAGAAATTCTTTATGCATCTAGTTTCAAGTTCCTGATTTTTAGGGGGAAAAAAATGAGGCCTCTCTGAAAAGTGCAGAAGTCTGAGTAACTTTTAAATGTCAAGTAACATTTGGAGAAAGAGTAATTTCTAAAATCCAATTTATTCAATATATGGAGTTCATACTTGAGAAAAAGGTTCTCAGTGGAATATGTGTAAGGTCTAACCAAAATTTTAAATAAACTCAGAATCAGATTTGGACAGCCCAGAAAGAGCATGGGATTTAACATGAAGTCTTTAGGTTGGATTTTCATTTTAATGCCACCACTGTAAGGAACTTGATCTACCTCAGTGTATGTAGTATTGTCTCTACAGTAAGCATAGTACCTCAAAAGATTGTCATTTTTTATGACTTCAGCAACTGTTGTCTTTATTCACAAGGTAGAGGTGGTTAACAATATCATAGACTTAGCAAATAAAAGCCACGGATGTGCTCCTAAAGCCCAGATTCCTCAGTTTCTACCTCTAGCTACTTAAATGGAAATTCTGAAGGTTGTACTTCCTTCATTTTGAGGAGGCAAGAACTACAACAAAGCACAAATCCAAAACTACCTTTACCAGTCCCTCAGGCTCTTGCGATTTTCTATATCCATCATAGCCCACCTGTACATAGCGTATGTAGGCTGTGGAAAACGTCACTGTGATGGGTCATGAATGTTTCTGAGTTCCCCTTTTACTCTCTATTAATCATTCAAAACTTCCTCAAGGGTGGATTTTGTGATTGCAAGTCTCCTTCTATGAGAAACCTGTAGAATATATTCATAAAAAGTGCCATTCACTTTTATATACTGTTGGTGGAAATATAAATTAGTGAAATATTTCTGAAGACCAATAATCAATATATATAAAATTTAGATGCATATACTGTTTGACCCCAAAATTCTAGTTCTAAAAACTTATCCTACAGATACATGTTCGTATGTGCACAAAGTTGTATGTTCAAAAATGTTTTTGTAGCATTTCTGTAATAGTAAAAAAGCAAAACAAGATACATGTCTATTCTCAAAGAATTGGCTGAATCAGTATGATAATCCTTGGGGTGTAATATCCTGCCATCTTTGAAAAGTATGAGGTAGAGCCATATGTAATGGCAAGAAAGAGGTAATGATGTAACATTTTAAAATAGATTATAGAACAACATATGTGGTCTCTATCTAGACAAGTACCTATGTATCCGTGTATTATTTGTGCAATAGATAATATCCATTATCAGTAGTTCTATTTGGGGTTAGTATTATGTGGGATATCATCATTTTCTATTTCATATGCTTATATATTGCTTGAATATATAATGAGGTCATGTGACTTCTGTAATGTTAAAGAGGGGCCTCCTCTTTTTGAAAAAAAGAATTATTCTTTAAGGATCATTATCTCAATTTGTCATGGCCATTTAAAAACATATCTTGTTTTACAACCGCACATAAATCAGGAACACTGATGATAGTCTCCATGGTCCAAATCATCAGTTAAAATGTATTCATAAGACTTATTCCACCCATTTTGGCTTCCTCCCAGTCAACTATCATTGACTCCTTGGATCCCCCTGGAGCCCTGTGACACCTTTCCTGGCTCATACCTTCTCCCCCACCACATCCTACTTCCTGTTGTTTCCTACCGACTAAGTCTTACTTCCTTTCACCCACTGTTGTTACATGACTGGCTCCATTCAAGAGCTCATGTGCATTTCAACCGATACCTTTCCACTTCCTTTTGGACCGTATAGTGATCCAAATGACATGAATATAAAAACATCAAATATACAATGTACCACTCCTGTGACACAGACTTGTAATTCTTACCAAATATTCATGTGTTCACCTCTATTTCCTGGGCAACTTGCAATGGGTCAGAGCCAAAACTGACCATATCTGGGCAAGAGAATGTGAGCAGAAGTGGTTATTTATGGGCTGAGACAATGAAAAGTTGCTCTGAGACCCTCAGCATCTTAGTCTTCTGTTATGACCTGGGACAGCAAGATGGCAGTGGACTGCTTCCCCTTTACCTCCAGATTCCAAATATCATGCAGACATTTCTCATTGGTGAAATCTAATTGAAGCCCTGTTCATAAGAGAATCTGGAAATGTAGTTTCTAAGATTTCACCCCTGGGATGTGGGAGAGAGTTTAGAAGGGCACAGTGTATACACCAACAAACAGTATTGCTCATGAGCAATATATATTTTCTTTTAAACTCAAGAAGAGGTTCAAGTTTATTCCTATAACAGTACTCTCCTGCATTTGCGTGCCATACATTCCTGAGTGGGAAAAGAATACTGTGATGTTATAGTGAATGAGTCAGGAATGTACATCAGATAATGTTTATTTATGAGACCATTATTGGGACAGAAAATAAATATTGAAAACAATTGAACTAGAGAATCTGGAAACATGTCTTTAAGTTTTCTACCCCAGCTCCGTAGCAACATGAAAAGCATTGTGTCCTTGATAACATTCTAATCAAATCAAATAAAAAGTAATGACCATACTTTAAAGATGAGAGTACAAGCTCTGTTTATCATCCCTAGAATAATTATTTTGGATCTTGGGAATGAGAGCATTTGAGATTCTGTCAAAAATGTATGGCATCAGATTAATCTTAATTTAGTTTCTTGACTAAACTAACACTGGAATTGATTCCTGCTACATGTTTCAGAGCAGTTTTTCACTGTGTTGTATAAGTATTCATGTCCTCTCAGCCACCACTGTTAGTGTTAGTCATTTCAATAATAATAGAATGGTTCTTCACTTATTATAAGGTGATAGAAATTTAATCAGTCATTTTTCAGGTCTATATTTTCCTCCTTCAGGCTTCTGAAAGGCAGCATAGAGAAAAGCTTTCATTTTTTCCCTTTCAAATGGATATTCAGCAATTTAAATATTATTATGTTTATATTATCCATATTTTGAGTATGGTTCTTCTTTATGTTAATTTAAACAGTTCTTTGCAGATCCATGCTGCCCTCATTCTAGAGCCAGTAGAAAACAAGAGGTTAAGCACATAGGGGAGGGCATCAGACTGGCAGGGTTTGAATCTGCCTTAACCACTGCTAATCATGTTACCTTAAGCAAGTTCTTTCACCCTTCTTTGCCTCAATTTCCTCACCTCTTAAATGGGAATAATAATACCTATCTTATAGGATTGCTGTGATAATTAAATAAAATAACATGTATAATACTGAGAACAGTACAGTATACACAGTACAAGCCAGGCACATATTAAAAGTGTGATAGAATTAGCAATTATTATTATTCAATGACATATTTCTCCCACAGGCCTAATCAAAACTGCTGTAAACTCTATTTGAAGCTTCCTTACTCCATGCAGTGGCAGTGGTTCTAAGAACCTCTCTTGGCATCATGGTATGAGATCTAGGTGCCTGGTGGATTGAATCACACACTGATTGCCAGGACACATCCTAAACTTCATATAGATAACAATCCGGAAATTTATATAGACCCACAAAAGACCCCAAATAGTCAAAGCAATCCTGAGAAAGAAAAACAAATGGGGAGGTGTCACACTTCCTGACTTCTCATATATCTTACCAACCTCCCCTAAATAGAAAATACTTGTAAGCACTTTGAAAGGTTATTTCCCCACACCAAATGGAGATTTAAAAGCTCACTGGATTACATGCAGTTTCCCAGACATGCCAGGCTCTCTCCCTGTGCTGTGGCTTCACATGTACTGTTCCTCTGTCTGCGATGTCCTTCATCCTTCTGCATCTGGATAATTCCTATTTATCCTTTAAGATAAATTTTAAGCATTGCCTGCTCTGAGGAGCCTTTCTGAACATGCAGCTACCCACCATCTCTACGGGACAACCTAGTACTGAATGAAGTAAGCCAGCCACCCCTGTCCTTCCCCCAGGTCTCTGTACACTTCTCTCGTTGCATTTACTCACTACCTTGATACCGTTTTCTTTTCTCCTTCTATCAGCAGCCTATGCATTGTTTTAGTGCAAGAACTGTGGCTTTTATCTTTGCCACCTGCATCTGAGAAGATGCTTTCATGGAACAAAGTAGGTCAATAAATATGAATGAATGAATGCATGTATGTCTACCAAACACGTCATTCCTTCATCATTCTGCATACCAAATGGGAGATAAGCAATGATGAGTGCTCTGAGGAATGTATAATCTAATTAGAGAAAGAAGGCACAGATACATGAAAATGTATAAGTATATCACCAATTGCTGCCATAAGGCTACAAAAACCTCAAAAGACTCAGTAATATAGAACAGCATGCTTTTCCCTCAAAAGTATGCTGTTCTGCTTGTCAGACTCAGGATTCATTCCAAACTGGATTTATGTCTGCTCTCCTGGCAGCCAGCCAGGGCATGATCTTCTCGGGGTGTATCCTAGAGCACAGGAGGGAGGCCAACCCACCTCACGCACTTAGGCTTCTGCTCACATCCCATTGGCCAAGACAAGTCACATGGCCAAGAAAAGCATCCTTGCAGGAGGAAGTATTTTCTTCCCACAGTGGGAGAGGTAGAGAATGAATATTTTTGGAATAAGTAGTCTGATTATCATTCAGAGTATCAGAACACCCGTTCTAAATGCTTGGAACTGCCGCCAACTGCTCTGAAGTTAGAGAAGAGAAGGATTTTAGTGCATCATGGTAGTCTAGGAAGATTTGAAAAAAACATTTCAGCTAGGCCTTTAAAAGTACGTTAAGTTTTTATAAGATTGAGTAGGGAAGAGGGAGCCTTCTAGGGGAGAAGAACTGGATGAGCTGAGGTAGAGGTGGGATTTTCACAGTACAATTCAGTGTTACAGTCAACTGAGTGCACTTAAAAGAGGTCCAAAAGGGCAACCTGCAGAAGTTAGAATTTATCCTTCAGCACTTGTTTGGCTATTGAAGTATTTGGAGCAATTAGATGATGGAATTACTGGCGCTACTTCTTTGGTCATTATGCCCTCGCAGTCCCCCTGCCCCCAAATATCAGTCAGGATTTATTGGTTACAAGCAACAGGGACTAGCTCTGCCTGGTTTAGTATAATAAAATAACAAGGAAGGTGAGTAAACCAGGACAGGAAAATGGCAGCTATGTGGGAGCCATACCCCCATCCCAGTAGCATGTGTGCTGTTAAAAACGATTTGGAACTCAAACCATCCCCACTGGAGCACATGGGGACATAGGGCCCCAGGCTTTACCATCAGCAGCCTTGTATCTGTGGCCCCTCAGCTGGCCATAGGGCCGGCACTGCTGTGCTGCTTTAGCCTCTGCTCCCCTGCAAAACACAGGCTAAGTACTACTGTAGTTACCCACCTGTTCACATTTAAACTTTGGGATGGGTGCACCTGACTGGTTGAGCTGAGGTCACTTGTCCATTTCTTAGCTGCAGGGCCTGCTGGGAAATCAAGTATCTAGCATTTTCAGTGTTTATACTGAGAGGTAGGCCACACTTCCCATTCATAAGGCTGAGAAGTCTCCAAGAACAGGACATGGATGAGAAGCTGGTAGTCAAAATAGAAATATTCAGTGAGCTTCTAGCTCTAGAACCTTCCCCGCATTTTATTTTTAACTATTGACATACCAACCTCATAGTTTCTTCCTCTGAAATCCTAGAGCAATTCGTATTGGAACCACTCCTTTGATGTGTGTCTCATCAACTGATTTGTCAGAGTACATGTTCGTTGCCTCTCTAGCTAGCTTGTAAGCACTGTGGGGGCAATGACCATCAGTTCTATTTCTACAAGTCCAAAGTGCTTGCCCCAGGGAATTGCTCAGAGAGACTCAGTATGATTTTTATTAATTGACGGATAAAAGCAGTGAGTGCATGCTGGGGGTGGTGGGGAGTTATGACATTCTAATATTGTAATGTTTTAGGCAAGCAGTAATAAAGGTCTGAAGTGAGCGTGGAAGTACAAGGGAAAAGACAGAAGACACTAAGATGGGGGCATGCCAGAGCTGCCTGCACCCACTTGGGAGAGCTGCCTGCACATGTCTTCCCAGCTGCTCCCAAACCTAGCCTTCAGTGACATCTCATCAGCAGTTTGGAATAGGCCATGGTGGGAATATTTGCACCATGCGATTCTGCAAATGCTACAAAACCAGGCTATTTTTTTCTTTTCAGTGAGCCGGTGGGTAAACTTTTACTAGTGTACCATTGCACTGAAGAAAAAGAAAGCTTCTCTCTACTTCTTTCAGTTTTTAAATTAGTATTCAGCAATTTGACCCTCTTGCTCATATGTTATCCGTGTGTTGAGTAGTACTCTCCCTGATGTGGATCTCTAAATACGAATAATTTTATTGGGCTGTAAGGAAACAATAGAATGTATGACAAGATGGGAGAGTTTATACATATTCATATATTTGATAAGAAGGCCTTTTAGTTGAATTTTTAAGATAGAGCATAATTTAAAATGATAATTGAATTACTGTGTAATAAGTGGGATTTAATTTTAGGAAATTAGTTGGGTAATAATGATGCAGAAAAAACAGATTAACAACTAAGAGCAAGTTCCTATCTCAGTCATCCACTGGCCTTCCACCCCACTCCACCAGATAGTGCGCATCATTAATATGGGGATTCGTGGCCCAGAAGGAAGAAACAATGAGCCATTTAATTCTGGGGGCAAAGGACAGCCATGGCATTGCACCTTCAAATGAACACTGGCATAAGGCAACGGGAAACATCTCCCCTCCAGGAGGAAATAATACAGGCGTCTCCATTTGAACTGCAGGATGCTATTACAGTTTCATAACCTTCTTGTTCAAATGTTAATGAAATGCTTCTCAGTGGGCTGTAATAGTCAGGATCAGCTCAGTGCAGAACGCCACTGCTCCACAGTCGCATCCAGCTGTGTTATCCTCTCAGGGTTGCGTGGACTCTGCTGCCACATGCCCATCAAAGGGAGCAATGCAGCGGGGTCTCCAGACGACTGTTCTGGCCAGTGTTAAGGGGCAGGATGGCAATTCTTCCCTTTGTGAGATGAAGGACGTTTGTACTTAAAAGTCTTTAAGAAGAAGAAATATTGAGAGCAATTTCTGTAAAAACTTAAAATTAAACGTGTTTTTTTTTCTATTGTGCTGCATCTGGTTTCTGTAGAATGAATCTTGTTGATGCCAGTTTCAAGGTTGCTATCCTTTGTGATTTTAAACCAAGGTCAAGCAAGAGGCAGATCAGAGGCCTTGAGACTGTCATTGACAAGGAAAATAGAAGCTTTATAGCTGGAGCACTAATTAATCACTTCTAGAAAAATAGAAATAGGAAAAAATATATGTACACATAAAATCTTGCACTTCAACAGCTAATAGAAAATTTACTTTGTGATCTTATACATGTATTATATGTGTATAAACATACTTTAAGGCACATTAAAATATATGTTCTGTAAGTGAGTTTAGAGGGAAAATGTAGTCTATATTATAAAAACTTTCCAAATCACTCTTTAGTCAAGGCTGCCTGCTCTTCAAGAAGTCTGAAGTTTCAGAGTTAAGTGTCTCAGTTAAAATCTGAATTGTTATTACCAATGGGTTTCACTGGAATCCAATCTCCTAAGTAAGTTAAGACAAGGATGGTGTTAACAGCATATTTATCTTCATTGACAAAATATAACAATGCCAGAATATTCACATATGAAGCATTTCACAAAGTGTTTACATTCAAAACTTGTGCATGAAAATTAATTTGTTTCAAGTCATAGTTTACTATTCTGACTGGTCTTCAGCAAACCTTAAATGAGCACCTGTTATGTACCAGGTAGTGTGAAATGACTTTACTATAGACAAAGAGTATATTTCAGATATTTTTTCTGAAATATCTAACATAGTGCATAGCTTATTCATAGTAGGCTCACAATTAACACTTTTTGTTAATTGCTACTTTCAAAGTTCAATTGATCTTTTTTGTTACCTTAAAAATGTTTACCTTAAATGGAAATTTGGAAATCGTCTTGGGGAAGAAATTCTATTTTATTGAAGTACCAGCAAATATATCATTATGCTCCTGGAAGAAAGGAGACCCTTCTGAATTAGAAAAGATGGTGTGAGAAGAATAATATTTTGTTCTTCCAAAATGTTACAGAAATCAAATATTATACATAATTCATTCCTATTTCACAAACTAAACATTTAAACATTGAAAACTGGCTGTGAATGGGGACTTGTATAAGGCTCCAAAGGTACATCAATGAACAAAACATCCACCATTTGTGCCCTCATGGAATTTTAGATCTAGTGACGGAGCTCAATCACTTTTCTGACAGAAGTAATCACTACCTACTACATAAAGATCTAGGAAGGTCTCTCAACCCAGAATGGGGGTTCAGGCAGTGTTCCTGAACATACAGGCAGTAGCCTCTAAACTGAAACCCCAAAGAGGGACAAGGATTAGCTAAACTGAAGAAAATAGTGCCATTCCAAATAGCAGGAAGAGCAATTATGCAGGTGAGGAAAAAGACCTTGAAGGGATTAGAATTCCTTTAGTTGTGTCTTCAGTTTAGCATTTGAAAAACAATTGGTGAGAGAGAAGGTTCTGGAAGGTGAGCTGGAACAACCTCAGGAAGGCTGTGTGAGCCCTATTAAGCACTAGAGCTTTGCCCTGAGGGCAATTCCAAACCACTGAAGGGTGTCAGCAAGGGATTATGATAAGATTTGTATCTTAAAAAGATCACTCCGCCCATGGTGTTGAGAATGCAATGGAGGATGGCAAGACTGGAGGGAGGGAAATCAGACCCTCATGGTATCAAAAGTATGAGGGGATGTTGGCCTGAACTAAAATGGTAGCAGTGGAGATAGAGAAGAGGTGGCCTGACTGGAGTGGTGATTAGTTAGTAGAATCAATGGGATTGGTGATTGGTTGTATATGGAAAGTAAAGGTGGAATAGGTCTGTGCCAGAGTTTCTCAACCTTGGCACTATTAACACTTTGGTTCAGATCATTCTTTATTGTTGGGGGCTCTCCTCTATGTTGTAGTTTGTCTAGTAGCATCCCTGGTCTCTACTGACTAAATAAGAGAAGCCCTCATCACCTAGCTATAACCAAAAGTGTCTCCATACATTGCCAATGTGCCTCGGGGGCAAAACCACTGTTGGCTGAAGACTACTTGTCTATTCAGATGATGATGTTTTCCAGTCTTGGCTCCACTTCAGGAAGCTTTTAAAACATGCTGATGCTCCAGCCCTTGTCCACTACCCATTAGATCAGAATTTCAGAGGGTAAGACGGGGGGGCATGCCTATTTTCTGAAATAAATTCTAATGTGAAGCTAAGCTCAAGAGAGCTGTTGATATAGGTAGCATTTAAATTTAATTAAAAACCCAGATTAAAGAACATGCTTTTGCAAACACCACACCTTCATTAAATTTTAAACCTTTTAAAGTAAACTTTTTAAATGTCCTTCTCTTCATGGTGAACATGCTGTAAATGTTCCCTTGTGATTCAGAGCCTTAATTGTGAACATTTGAAAATATTAACATATAATTTTAAAAACTGCTGTTAGGCATTATTGCAGTGGGTGGGGTACCTAACTCATACACCAGATGGCCCTAGACGATGACTCATTGCTGATATGTCTTTGTTTTTAGATGGCACTAGCAAATCCAAGAAATTATGGGCATTCGAGGGTCATTTCTTTTTGTTACCAATGTTTCTGTATCTCTTTGTCCCTTTCTTTGCCCACACTCAGCAACTTTTATTCATTACACTGCACACACTAAGTTGGAGTTTTAATCAACCATACACTGAGAAACCCTCTAAACCAGATTATTAAAACTGAGCCAAATAGTAACCAACATGGCTTTCAGGAAGAGGTTCAGAATGTCTTCAACAAAGGAATATAATAATACTTAGTACATTGAAAATATCCCAAGTCATTCTAAGAGCTTAGTATAAGGCAGGCATCAGTTCAGACAGGCTATCACGCACACACACTTGCATACTCAGACAGGAGAGAGGGGGAGTGAGAGAGAGAGAATTCATCTTTCGATATAGATGCGCAAATATGAATAAAACATTATCAAGTCAATTTATTAAAAGAATCATGTATTTAGACTCTATAACATTTACCCTAAGAACAAAATGATTCACCATTAGGAAGTATAAAAATTGAATATAATACATTAAAAGAAAAAAAAGGAAAGGCATATGATCATCTTTAATGGATATTGAAAATGTGATAAAATTCAACCATGCTTGTTTTTAGAAAATACTGAACTTAACCGTCCAGAAATACAAGATTTTACTAAACCTATGAAAACATTTCAAACATAAGAAAAAATATTAGAAACTGATTAGTTAGGAACAAGACAAACAAAGCCTCATATCAGTACTACAATTCAACATTGCATTAGCAGGTCCAGCCAAAGTTAAAACTTGAAAGAGAGATATGAGGCATAAATGCTAGAAAGGAGAACACAAAATAGCCATAATTCACACTGGCTGTTTTTTCTTCTTAAAAGAAAAATCAATAATTTTCTACTAATACTAGTAATATTCAGTTAGAAAATATAGTACAAAAGATCACATTCACACCTTGCAAGTAGCCTATGGATAACCCAAGAATAAAATGTTTACAATTTAAATGGAGAAAATTATACAAGTTCACTGAAAAACGTGAAAGGATGTCTGAATAAGCGGATCTTGATAACATCTGCCTAAAGGTAAGACTCAGAACCCTAAAAAGATCATTTCTGCCAAAATTAACAGCATAGGTCAATGCATTCTTATCACTGTGCCAATCAAATGTTTAATGAATCTTAAAGTTTAACAAAAAATTTTATTCTAATGTTCATTAAGAATAGAAAATGTACAAAAAATTTAAAAGAAGGTTTTTTAAATTACAGAAACGAGCCCTCTATGTATTTGAACATAGTATAAAGAATTAAAATGATGTGATATTGGCACAAGAATAAACATATACATCCTGAAAAAGGATAGGGAACAGACCCACTCCATATAGGAATTTTTTAATATGATGAAGATGGCCTTTCAAATCGATGAGGAAAAATGAACTCTGTTACAAATGGTGTTTTTGCAAGTGTCTGTTGTTTGGGAAAGGAGCAGTATGATATCCTTCACACCATACAAAAGTATGAATTCCAAATGGGTGAAATATCTTAAAATAAAACTGTTTAAGTACCTGAAGAAAATATAACAGAACATTTTGATATTCTTGATATGGGAGGGCCTTCTTAACATTATGAACACAAAACCACAAACAAAGGTTGATGAAATTTGCCCTATAAAAATTGAAAACTTCTGTGTCACAAAGGAGACCATAAGCAGAAGTAAAAGATGAATAAAAAGTAAAGGGAAAATATTTTCAGGACATGTATCAGACAAATAATTGTCATCAGTAATTTTTTCAAATCCTAAAAACTGTAAGAGAATGAACATGTAACAAGAAAAAAATAGGCAAAGGACATAAACAGATGGCTTACAAAATAAATCCAAATAGCCAATAAGTAAACGTAAAAAAAGCATAACCTCACTAGTAATTTTCGCTGTTGTTCTAACATCACTTTCTCCAAAACATTGTAAATACTAAAATATTGAGAATTTGTAAGTGTGTGGGGAAAAAGAGCACTTCTTTACACATTGTTGTTACAGCCTTTTAAATGGGCAATTTGGTAGCAGTCATCAAGATTTTAAATAAATTGGACCCAGCAAATTCCATTCCTAATGCTATTTCCTACTGAATAATCATGTATATGCCCAAAGAAATATAAATGTTTTGTAAATTGCTTTCAAAACTCAAAATTTGCAATTTACCTATTTAGGAACACCAATAAAGATCACATATTATGGCACAGGGCACATCTGTATCACAGAATACTGAAAACTATAATTATTTGAAAGACTGGGACAGAAATATATGTAATAGAATGGAAATAGTTCCAAAGTACACAGTTTACAAAAACAAGATTTTTTTTTTTGCTTAGTTTCTTACCCTTCCCTGTCCTGCTTCCCTCAGGACTTTATCAGTTTTCCCTGGAATGGTTCCTCAATAAATCACTTGCACATTAATCTTCAGCTCAAGGTCTGTTTCTAGGCCAATCAACCTAAGATAGATGCCTACAGGGGGATGATGGGATGGAAGGGAAATCTCCACACTTACCCTTAAGGGCTGCTGAGCAGAAGCAGCACAAGATCTTTGTCAAATGGGACACTCCCCTGTGTATATGGGAAAATGACCAAGAATGTTTGAAAGGTTACATAGCCTGTGATTAGAAGGTGGTTATCCCTGGGAACTAGGGCTGAGGGAAGGTAAAGGAGGATTTTTACTTTTTACTCTGCATACTTCTATATCATCTGGATTGTTTACAGTGAGCATGAGTTCAAACATTACAAGTGCAGCTAAAAAAAAAAAAAGGCAGGGGGCTTTGTCACTGCATTTGGTCTGCATAACAGTCTTCAAAGTGAGCTGGGGTTACACTGGGAATACACAAAGCTTCCCAAGGAATATATGTGATTCCGGGGTTCTTGTTCACGAAGTCAAAGAATGAGCTTCACAAACACCCAAGGTAGGAGAGCAAGGTACAGGCTTTTACTTAGAAATAAAGTGAGAGGAAAGAGCTCCCAGCTCATGCCAGGAGGGGACAAGAGAGCCCTGGGTGGTGCGTTGTCTAGGGGATTTATAGGCAGTTGAGGATTTTTAGAAATTGAGGTCTTAGGGTGTGGACTTGTACCACCTGCCCTGCCCTCAAGGTGGGTTAGGTTGTTGTCTGTTTGCCAAGGCTGTTTACAGTGAAGTCAAGAGTTATGCTGGGATACCCTTGCCAAAATACTCAAACACTCTAGGCCAAGTTGCTCCTGGCGTTTTGACCTTTAACTGATCTCACTGAAGATGTCTATATTCTTAGTCTGGTATCTTTCCCTAGAGAATTAGTGTGACCTTGACTTTGCATAATGCTTAACAGAGTTTCAATAGGGACTTCTTTGCCCATTGTTACTTTGCTCTGACTGTAAATATTCCGCCCTGCTTTTCCCAGAGGCCCTCACCCTACTCTGACTACACCCAGGGTCCCTATCTCATATGGACACCAAGAGCTTTAAGAAAAGCAATTTCCAGATCCTGACTTCCATGTGTACTCTTACCTAAAATGAACATGCTGACCTCTTTTCAGCCTGCCTTTGCAGAATTACAATTCTCTCACTTTACTCGCCCCCATCCTAAGTACTACTATCGCGTGCTCCCTGCAGAGCATTAAAATATCTAGGGTGCCAAAAAAGGCGTAATTAGAAATATTAGTATTGCTCTTGGGAAAGTAAGTGAATCTAATGACTAGGTAACAAATCCTTTAGCCTGACAGGTGGTTTCCTGGTTTTGTGTCCAACAATCTAGGAGGGCCTAATTGAGTTGTCAGCTAATCATTAAAATTTATTTCTGATGATATATGACTACCTTACATTGGCATATAATTTAGAAGGAGTTAGAAGAATTGAGTATTACAGCTTTAACAAATCTCCTTCCATTCCCATCTACTTATTTATATGAAAGTTTATCAATACTTACATCTAGAAGAGCAAGCAGTGAGAATCGACTTGATGTTGAACTCCTTCTCTTTGTGGAGTTCATTAACATTCATCCAGTTACACAGGTGAATTAGAGAAAAAAATCCCCAGCCATTTCATCAAAAGGTATACTTTTTACAAAGTTTTACTTTAAATATTTTATAATTATTTATCAAATTGTGTACTATATTCTGTATTTTGGTTGTGTCCTAATAGTAACTGAAAGATAATCCAATAAAGAATTACTTTTAACCTAAAGATTAATGAGCATGGGAATTTTTAAAAATTAATTTTGATTCATATACATATTTTTGTGATGGAGAAATATAGAATAAAATTGTGTGATAGAAGTGGAATTTAAAATGCAAAGAAAAAAGGAACAGTAAAACTTCCTACTGTACACCAAGAAAAGCTTGTACATTTATTTTAAAATTGATAGTAGTTGGTATCAGGTAACTCTGATACTCCATATACTATGATAGTCTCCAGGATGTATTCGTTTCTAAAACTGTTTTAACAGTTTTATTTCTAAATGTGTGGCTAATGACAGCTAGCTAATTTTTATTAAAGTAAGCTTGCTTCTGTGTTCAGGGCAGCATTCCAGAAGGTAGGGCTGTTAGAGTTCCCACCTCTATGGAGCTAAGGATTGACTATGTGATACTTTGAAAGAAAGGAAGAATCTCATCAAGTTTAGCCAGTGCCTAGTAGCTGACAGGTTTGAGCACCAGGGTGACCTTGCTAAATCCTGTTTGAAGTAGCAGATTGTAATGGTAAAGGGGCAGGAAATAGTTGAACAGGTTAGAAGGAAATGCCTTCAGAGAACATTCTGCTCTGGAAACAAAGCTTTCTCTGCTTTCTCTGGCCAATGACTCATGACCTTGAGAATCTGCTTCTGGGAACCTCGCTGATTTCCATTGTGTGTTTTGAATCCACTCTTTGTTAAATCTGAGAAAATTGTTACTGATATTTGGTAGAATGCTGAAATGAGGGTTTTTTTTTTTAGAAAATGCCTCCGTCTGTTGGCATACTTATATTAAGAAACCCAAATAGCAGCAGAATCACAGAACCCAAGAACGGACTAATAGTTACCAAAGGGAAAGGGACTGGGGAGGATGGGTGGGAAGGGAGGGACAAGGGCGGGGAAAAAGAAAGGGGGCATTACGATTAGCATGTATAATGTGTGTGGGAGGGCATGGAGAGGGCCGTGCAACACAGAGAAGACAAGTAGTGATTTTACAGCATCTTACTACGCAGATGGATAGTGACTGTGAACGGGGATGTTGTGGGGACTTGGTGAAGGGGGGAGCCTAGTAAACATAATGTTCTTCATTTAATTGTAGATTAATGATACCAAAATTTTTAAAAAAAAGAAACCCAAATAGACCTTCCCTTAAGAAACTAAAATTTGTCACTTTGGCTTACATGGAACCTGGAAAACCAGAAGAATTTATTTCTGATAGCTGTTTCTAAAAATGTTCAGAAATCAAATATAAAAAATTTCAGTCCATATAATAGCACTAATGGACATGTTTACAGATAAGAAAACTTAGATCCAGAGCACTTAAGTAATTCTCTCCAGGTCACACAGCATTAATACCCAGCATGTCTACTTGTTTGTAAATAACAGATCTGGGATTTGCAGGTGTTTGCCATTGCTGTTAATGGTTGAAAACAGGTCATTTCCATTGCCATTGCCCTTTACTACCTACTAGCAGCTCTCAGGATAATTCATTTCATAAATTTATTCTCCAGGATCCATAATGTAGATTGATATTTAAAAATAATGATTGTGGTAATGTTTGCATGTTAAAAATAGTAACCTGAACTTCCTGTTTTGTAATTTTCATTTTCAAGCATGTACTTCTGCAAATCAGGAGTTTTACAGAATCTTTATCCTCTTTCTATTCCTCATTTTTTCGTGGGGGACATTGTCATATTAGTACAAATGAAAGAAATGATCAGGGACACTTTTACAATGCAACTTTATTTTTTTTAATTAGCTCAGTAAAGGGCAAATGAAGACTATTCCAAAATTATACCTTCAGGTCAAGAAAAGAATACAAATCACCCAATCTAGTTTAAAATTGTCATGAAAGAAAATAGCCAACAATTCACTGTGAGGAAGGTAAATGAGGTTTATCATGAATTTGTGCTAACAACAGTCAGAGAAAAATGCAGGGTCTATTCAGAATTGATGCTGTGTTTTTGGGACTTCCTATTACAACATAAGCTTTGTAAAGGCCAAGGCTCATCTGTTTTACCCAATGATGTATCCCTACTCTTAGGACAGGGTCTTTCACATAGTAGATGCTCAGTATATTTTTGATGTGTCAATTAATTCCTCTCATGTATTATCATACTAAGAAATGATAATCATATTGGTTGCCAGAAGGTGGTGTTAATTACGTCATTTCATGATTCCTCATCCTGAATATTATATACAATAGCGATTTTTTTCTAAACCATGATACCTTCATGCTCACCAATTCCTGCTTGTCTAAAACAGTTAGATGGCTGTGGTATTGTTAGGTCAGGGATAAAACAAAAAACACAACTTGTCTGTAACATGTCTTCTGTCCAAAATATCTCATTGCATTACTATTCACACTGTAGCCCACCAGCTGGTCCCAGGCTGGGAGTTGTTTGTTACCAGTTCATACCAGATTAAATACAGAAACTGAGGAGTAAGCAAATAAAGAGCTTTACAGCAATTCACATTGCTGCAGCATATAGGAATACATTTTTATTGTGATTTCCAAAAATATCAGACCTTGAATTTGAAATTTAAAACAAAAACACTCTTACTGGTTCTTGCATACTAGCAGAGTCAATATTAAATATAGGCTGGATTGGAGTAATCTGTGTTTTTGTGTAAGAAGGCTACCCATCCTTTTCACTGAATATTTAAACTGCGTGAATTTAAACTTTTTAAATTAAAGTATCATTGATATGTAATCTTGTGATGGTTTCAAATACACAAGACAGTGGTTCAACATTCACCCATATTATCAAGTATTCACTCCCTTCATTGCAGTCACTGTCTATCAACATAGTAAGATATTATAGAGTCATTAATTGTATTCTTTGCGCTGTACTACCATCCCAGTGACATAGCTATGTTGTGGTTGTGAATTATAGTGCCCCTTAATCCCCTTCTTCCTTCTCACCTACCTGCCTCAACCCTTCCCCTTTGGTAACCACTAGTCCCTTCTCGGTGTCTATGATTCTACTGCTTTTTTAATTCCTTCTGTTTTGCTTTGTTTCCATACTCCACAAATGAGTGAAATCATTTGATATTTGTCTTTCTTCCCCAGGCTTCTTTCACTGAGCATAATACCCTCTAGATCCATCCATGTTGTTGCAAAAGGTAGAATTTGTTTTCTTCTTATGGCTGAATAATATTCCATTGTATATATGTACCACATCTTCTTTATCCATTCATCCACTGATAGATACTTAGGTTGCTTCCATTTCTTGGCTATTGTAAATAGAGCTGCAATAAACATAGAGGTGCATATGTCTTTTTCAAATTGGGCTGCTGAATTCTTAGGGTAAATTCCTAGGAGTGGAATTCCTGGGTCAAATCGTATTTCTATTTTGAGCTTTTTGAGGAACCTCCATACTGCTTCCCACAACGGTTGAACTAATTTACATTCCCACCAGCAGTGTAGGAGGGTTCCCCTTTCTCCACATCCCCGCCAACATTTGTTTTTTCTTGTCTTTTGGATGTTGGCCATCCTAACTGGTATGAGGTGATATCTCATTGCAGTTTTAATTGGCATTTCCCTGATGATTATAGATGTGGAGCATCTTTTCATGTGTTTGTTGGCCATCTGAATTTCTTCTTTGGAGAAGTGTCCTCCACCTATTTTTTAATCAGGTTATTTGCTTTTTGGGTGTTGAGGTGTGTGAATTCTTTATATATTTTGTATATTAACCCCTTGTCAGATATGCCATTTACAAATATATTCTCCCATACTGTAGGATGCCTTTTAGTTCTGCTGATGGTGTCCTTTGCTGTACAGAAGCTTTTTAGTTTGATGTAGCCCCACTTGTTCGTTTTTTATTTTGTTTCCCTTGCCTGAGGCAATGTGTTCATGAAAAAGTTGCTCATATTTATATTCAAGAGATTTTTTCTTATGTTTTCTTCTAAGAGTTTTATGGTTTCATAACTTACACTCAGGTATTTGATCCATTTCGAGTTTACTTTTGTGTATGGGGTTACACAATAATCCAGTTTCATTCTCTTACATGTAGCTGTCCAGTTTTGCTAACACCAGTTGTTGAAGAGGCTATCTTTTCCCCATTGTATATTCATGGCTCTTTATCGTATATTAATTGGCCATAGATGTGTGGGTTTACATCTGGACTCTCTATTCTGTTCCATTGATCTGTGGGTCTGTTTCTGTGCCAGTACCAAATTGTCTTGATTACTGTGGCTTTGTAGTGGAGCTTGAATTCAGAAAGTGTAATGCCCCCAGCTTTGTTCTTCCTTCTCAGGATTGGTTTGGCTATTCGGGGTCTTTTGTGGTTCCATATGATTTTTAGAACTATTTGTTCTAGTTCATTGAAGAATGCTTTTGGTATTTTGATAAGGATTGCATTGAATCTGTAGATTGCTTTAGGCAGGATGGCCATTTTGACAAAATTCATTCCTACAGGGGATGTATTTCCATTTATTGGTATCTTCTTTAATTTCTCTCATGAATATCTTATAGTTTTCAGAGTATAGGTCCTTCACCTCCTTGGTTAGGCTTATTCCTAGGTATTTTATTCTGTTTGGTACAATTGTAAATGGAGTTCTTTTCCTGATTTCACTTTCTCCTACTTCATTGTTAGTATATAGGAATGCAACAGATTTCGGTGTATTAATTTTGTATCCTGCAACTTTGCTGAATTCAGATATTCTAATAGTTTTTTGGTGGAGTCTTTAGAGTTTTCTATGTATAATATTATGCCTTCTGCAAACAGTGACAGTTTAACTTCTTCCTTAACAATTTGGATGCCTTTTAATTCTTTTTGTTGTCTGATTGCTGTGGCTTGGACCTCCAGTACTGTGTTGAATAAAAGTGGTGAGAGTGGTCATAGGGGAGTAGATCTTAAGTGTTCCCACCACACACACAAAAAATGGTAACTGGGGTGATAGATGTGTTAATTAGCTTGATTGTGGTAATCATTTTGTAATACTTATATCAAACCATCAAGTTATATACCTTAAATGTATACAATTTTTGTTGGCAAATTACACACCAATGAAGGTTTCTGAAACGTCTGGGGAAAAAATATACCTAGCTATGGAGAGAAGACAGATATAAGACCTGTCCATATTTTAAAGATTAAATCTGAGCAATGCCATCCAGGCAGACCATTTCGTTCCTACCCAATTGAAAAATAAGTAAAAGGAAACCATTAATTCTGAGAATTAGTGATTTAATTGTTATAGTAAGAAAAAATTGTAAAAGGGAAGGGCATAGAGTGTATAAAACTCATAAGTTATTTAAAGTTGCCTTCTTTTGATAACAAGAATTCCTAACCCGATATGTTTTTCCCTTTTTAGTCTATTTAAGCATTTCCTTTTACGTTAGCCCTGATTCTCATTTCACTACTTCTTGCTTTTTCCAGACTAATGGCAATTTCACATCTCAGTTACACAATTCACAGTTCCTACACTGTATTTAAATCACATTTAAAACATGAATGTCCAGCTTTATGCAACCTGCAAGCAATTTAGACACAAACACAGACACATCAACAAAAGAACAGCCTTTCTGTCACAACAGTCTGTCCATTTGCTATAAACAAATGTAAATGTAGGACTATGGAGAAAACTGTAGCCCTCTGATAAGGGTTGCCATACTTGTGAGAAAACACAAAAAAACTCACATTAGAATAGGTGTGAGTGCAAAGTTTATCTCAAGGAGAGTGGGCATCCTTTTGTTGTTCCTGATCTTAAAGGAAAAGATTTCAGCTTTTTACTATTAAGTGTGGTATTGGCTGTGGTTTTGTCATATATGGCCTGTATTATGTTGAGGTACGTACCCTCTATACCTATTTTGTTGAGAGTTTTTATCATGCATGGATGTTGAGTTTTGTGAAATACTTTTTCAGCATCTGTTGAGATGTGTGAATGCCATTAGTCTGGAAAAAATCATGTGATTTTTGTCCTTTTTGTTAATATGATGTATGATATTGATTTATTTACAAATATTGTACCATCCTTGCATCCCTGGAATAAATCCCACTTTGTCATGATGGAATACCTTTTGATGTATTTTATCTATGTTCATCAGGGATATTGGTCGGTAATTTTCTTTTATGTGGTGTCTTTGTCTGGTTTTGGTATTAGAGTGAGGTCGGCCTCATAGAATGAGTTTCGAAGTATTCCCTCCTCTTCTACTTTTTGGAATACTTCAAGAACGATAGGTATTAGCTCTTCTTTATGTGTTTGATAAAATTCAGCTGTGAAGCCATCTGGCACAGGCATTTTGTTCTTAGGTAGTTTTTTGATTACCAATTCAATTTCATTGCTGGTAGTTGGTCTGTTCAGATTTTCTGTTTCTTCTTGGGTCAGTCTTGGAAGGTTGTATTTTCCTAGAAAGTTGTCCATTTCTTCTACGTTGTCCAATTTATTGGCATATAATATTTCCTAGTATTCTCTAATAATTCTTTGTATTTCTGTGGTGTCCATAGTGATTTTTCATTTCTCATTTCTGATTCTGTTTATGTGTGTAGACTCTCTTTTTTTCTTGACAAGTCTGGCTAGGGGTTTATCTATTTTGTTTATTTTCTCAAAGAACCAGCTCCTGGTTTCATTGATTCTTTCTATTGTTTTATTCTTCCCAATTTTATTTATTTCTGCTCCTATCTTTATTATGTCCCTCCTTTTACTGACTTTAGACTTCATTTGTTCTTCTTTTTCTAGTTTCTTTCATTGTGAGTTTAGGCTGTTTATTTGGGATTGTTCTTTTTTCTTGAGGTAAGTCTATATTACTGTATGCTTTCCTCTTAGAACTGCCTTTGCTGCATCCCAGGTTTTTGGCTGTTGAGTTGTTTCCATTTGTCTCCATGAATTGCTTGATCTCTGTTTTTATTTCTTCATTGATGCACTGATTATTTGGAAGCATGTTTTTCAGCCTCCATGTGTTTGTGGGCATTTTTTTCTTTTTGTAATTCTAGTTTCATACCATTGTGGTCTGAGAAGCTACTTGATACAATTTCAATCTTTTAATTTATTGCACCTCTTTTAATCGTCTACTATGTGATCTATTCTGGAAAATGTTCCATGTACACTTGAGAAGAATGTGTCTGCTGTTGCTTTTGGGTGAAATGTTTTGTATATGTCTGTTAAGTCTATATGTTCTAATGTATTGTTCAGTGGCTTTGTTTCCTTACTTAGTTTCTGTCTGGTTGATCTGTCTATTGGTGTGAATGGTGTGTTAAACTCTCCTAAAATGAATGTGTTGTAGTCTATTTTCCCCTTTAATTCTGTAGTATTTGTTGCGCATATTTAGGTGCTCCTCTGTTGGGTGCATAGATATTTATAATGGTTATATCTGCTTGTTGGACTTACCCCTTTATCATTATGTAATGTCCTCCTTTGTCTCTTGTTACTTTCTTTGCTTTGCAGTCTATTTTTTCTGATATAAGTACTGCAACTCCTGCTTTTTTCTCCCTATTTTTTGCATGGAATATCTTTTTCCATCCCTCACTTTTAGTCTGTTTATGTCTTTGGGTCTTAAATGAGTATCTTGTAGGCAGCATATAGATGGTTCTTATTTTTTTAGTCCATTCTGCCACTCTATGTCTTTTGATTAGTGCATTCAGTCCATTTACTTTTAAGGTGATTATTGATAGATATGTACTTGTCTTTCCAATGGGTTTCATCCCCAGGCAAGTTCACTATGGATTCAATGTAACCAAAGAAATTGACAGCAAAATGTTCTTGGGGTGAAAGGGTCATACCCAACTTTATTTCCAAGTGGCAGGTCAGTCACTAGAATCCCATTCACTCAGAGCGAGTCTGTATGCAGCAAGCCGATCTCTGCCTCTGGGCCCCTCTGTCTGCACAGCCGTCCTCTGAGCCTCTCTGCCTGCAAAGCCTTCCCACACAGCCATCCTCTGGGCCTCTGTCCTTGGTGCTGCCACCACTCCAGCCTCTGCTCTGCTCTCCTGCAGCCTTGCAGCAGTGCCACCATGTCACACCCAGAGCACTGGGCAGAGCTTTTTACATAGAGTCAACAGTCATGTATTGCCCACAGGTGTGCAGTGAGCTAGTCAACCAGGGCCAGGTGAGAATCCTGGCCACAGAAATTCTCATTTTATCCACAGTACTTAAATTTAAATTCTTAAAATGGAATTGAGTTAGTTTCTAGAAGATTATGTATATTTTTAATCAAGTAGATTTAAAGTGTCTGAAATGCGATTTCTTTATTTTCAGGGAATTTCAGAAATATTCAATTTATGTAAACCATTGTTTATCTAGATATACCAATCAGAACAGAGCCCGTTTAATTTCAGATAATTTATAAACTAATATATTAATATCATGTGGGCATAGGGAAACTACATACACAATCAGAGGTGAAGGCATTTATGAATTACAGACACACAAACATACAGGTGCAGAGAAATAGAGCTTGTAGATTCAATTCTACAATTTTAGCCATGGGTGAAGTATAACACAGAACTAATAAACTTCCCTAGCATAGGTACCAAACAGCTATTCTCCCAAAGGGCATGAAATTCTTCATTGGTTTGAATTCGAAAATAGGCAAACAAAAAGACTGACAAACCAGATTCTCTGTTGTCCGTCATGCCACGGGGACTAGATCTCTACAAACCATCAACCTAGAGAGATCTCCAAGTGGTCAGACCATTAATACAAAGTCTCACCACATAACCAAGCGATTGCACTTTTAGACATTGCAAAATATAAACCACACTTCATGCCAGACCATTATTATAGCATAATTTCCTTGAGTACTGAAGTCTTTTGATGCTTAAGAAACTCCCTGTTAAGTGTAAGTATCTCTAATGGAAATACTGTATACATCCACTATTAACACTTTAACCATCACCTCCCACCTTGGCATGAAAGAGAGGAAAGACAAGTCAACTGGTACTGAAGGTACTGAATTTTGAGTAACAGTGATAGTAGCAACAGGTGGTAGTTCTAGGAATGGGACCACATGGCCTTTAGTCCTAGAAATACAGCAAATGTAAAATTAAAAGCTGCTGCTACTGCTCATTTCCCAAATACTGCAATGACCCATAATTTCTAAGTGCCTGAATAGTATTTGAATACATATTACTGTAGTTTACCCTCATGTAAACAGTTATCAGTAGATAAAATTCAGCAAGTAATTTACTGTGATATGTAATTTTGTTTCTTTAAAAGATACTGTTGACTTAGCACGATCTTTAAATATCTCCACTTTATCAGTTAGATATTGCCACAAAAATCTAGCATAACAAACCACCCTGAAAGTCAGTGTCATGAAGCAACAACCATTTATCCTTGCTCACACATCTGCAGTTTGGCTGAGGGCTAGCTGATCTGGGTGGCCTCAGGTGGGGTTGGTGCAACACTGCAGATTCTATTGTGTCCCCTTCATCTCCTTCTTCTCCTTCTTGTGGTACAAGAGGGTGATGCCTCTTAAGGATTTGGCTCTATCCTGATAGGCTGTCACTTCCCCTCACATTTCATGGATGAAAGCAAATTATATGGTCAAATGCAGAAAAAATGCTCTGCATCTAGTGGAATGATTGAAATGTCACATGGAAAAGGAGATGGATTATGAGTAGGGGGGACAAACTGAAAAACTTACCAGATCCATTAAGAGTCTTAGTAGAATTTTTTTTTCATGAGGTCAGGGACTATGTCTGATATATTCTCCACTGTGGCTTTTGCTGTGTAAAAAAGCCTCCCTAAAACTTAGTGGGTTGCAACAACAACCATTTATTCGCTTATGATTACATGGTTTGGAAATGTGGGCTGGGCTCAGCTGAGTGATTTTTCTGCTGGTCGCCTCTGAGCTCACACACACAGTTCTTGTCAGCTGGTGTGTTTGCTAGGGGCCAGTTGGTCTAGGATTGCCTAATTCACAGGCCTGGCAACTGGTGCTGGACTGGCAGAGGTGACAGGGCCACATATCTCCTGCAGCGTAGTATGATCTCGTTCACACGCTTCGAGGTTCAAGAACCTAGGACCAGGAAGACAGAGCAAGCCCTAATGCACAGATGTTTTTCAGCTTCTGCTTGTGTTACATTTTCTATTATCCCATTGGCCAAAAAAAGCCTATAACCAAGCCCAGATTCAGAATACACAAGGGCAGAGATACAGAGAGTGTGAACAAACTGTGGTCTGTTACTGCACTAAGCTACCGTACCTGGCAGTATTCCTGACACATCACAGGCACTCAGAAATAGCAACTGAACAACTGAATAATGGTGATTCATCTGTTATATGTTTTCTTGTCAGTTAGGGACATTCAAAATCTTCCACACTAGTATTGACACATGACTAATATTTTTATCTCTGCCAGAAGAAGGTCTTTAGTGATGTGCTTTCCACATCACAGAGATATCAGAGGCAGGTTCTTCAAATTTTCAGATGCCACAAAGTTTGAAACTAATATATTGGATGATATAATTAAAATTGAAAATATTGAATTTGAGCAAGCATATATTTTAAAAGGATAATCAATAAGTCCTGCATTTAGGTGCCAAAAATGTACCTTTAAAGTCTAGAATAAAGGGCCATATTTGACTTCAAGTCATTTGGAAAAGATACTGGGTTTTAGAGAAACCCAAATTCAGTTGGAGCACACAGTATAGCATTTCCAGTAACAAAACATAAAAATGCAATTTTTTTAAAATGCAGTTTTTAGCCTACATGGATAGGTATATAGTATCATCATCATGGAGCCTAATAGTACAAGTAAGAACATAAACCTTTTCTGCATTTCCACATGCTCTACCTAAAGAACTTTCACAAATTATAAAGTGTCTCAAGGAAAGCAGTCAAGATGCTGAATGATGCAAAAATCATTTTACATGAGGAAAAGTTGAGAGAAGTACAGATATTTATCCTAAAGCAAAGAAACTTGCAGAAACACGATATGGATCTTCAAAATCTGAAGAGTATGTCATGTGGAAACAAAAGCAGGCAAACTGTGACGTTCCAGCAGCTTCCTAGAACCATTAGCAAACGAGTTATAGGGAGGCAGATTTTCGGTCAATTACCAGGTCGAACAATTAGACACAAATGAAATGGAATACCTAGTAAAGAATGAGCAATCCTGACTGAAAGTATTCAAGCAGATACTACTCGGCCGTCTCTCAGAGATATTGCAGAAATAATTTTTTAAAACTTAGAACAAGGTCAATCTAATGCCAGTTCCCAACCAGATTCAGGTTTGCCTCTCTCGTGCTTTGTATCTATGGGGGAAGGGACAGGTTTGGGGAGGGAGGGCTAGCAGGAATATTTTCACTTGTATGTGAATTGGAATAATAATGTTGCAGAGTACCAGACCGAATAGAAAATTGGTCGAGGTGATTTTCTTTTTCTTTTTTCCATTGCGGTACATACAATGCAATGCACAAATTGTAGTGTACAGCTTGATGAATTTTGACATGTGTATACACTCATGTAACCATCACCCAGCTCAAGGTATCAAACATTCTCACTGATTTTTTTCTCCCTTCACTTATTCACCCACCCCTACCCCCCAACCCCCAACCCTCCACCATGGCAACCACGAGTCTGTTCTCTGCTTTTGTGAGTGTGTTTCTGGTTTGTTTGTTTGTTTGTGTTCTTTTTGTTGATGGTGTTTGAGGTGGAAACTGCATTATTGCAAACATTGCCAAAATAGGGCTCACAGATCCATTTCAACTAAAGGGAAACTAGAAATCTCCTGGTTTAATTATTTTCTGTACAAATTCCATTGTTAGCATACCCATGAGCAGGCCCTATCATTTCAGGAAAAAGTATGTCTTTTCCTTTTTCCCTCTTCTCTCAGTGTAGCAAGTTTTATGCCTTTATTACTGACAGAAGCAAACATTTATTTTTAAACTGTAAAGCCATTACTGTCCTTCTAATTAATTCTATCTCTGTGGTTGTGGTTTGTAAAGTACTGCTTTTCAGTATCTTGAAGTAGAAACACAACTGTTTTTAAACTGTTTCCTATGATGTTAAGCACAAAGAATAAAATAAATAAATTCTGTTCACTGTCAAGATTTATCTGTTATACATTTTTGTAAAGCACAAAGCATTATTAATGAAGCACTTAACCAGAAACTCCCAACAGCCTAGTACAAAAAATGACAACAATAATCCACCAGATAAAGAGAAACATGGGAAACAGTTTTCAGTGGGAGCAGGGGAGCTATGTGGGCACTTCTAATGGATTTTATAGGGTCTGGGTTCCTTATTATGTCAGAGATATGAAGAAAGGGAAACTGAGTAATCCTTTTAATTGATTCCAGAGTTTAGAACTGAACAGTTGAGTAGGTCTGGGGATGAGTAAGAGTTAGACTGAGTGAGTGAGAGCAAATTTTCTTATTAAACTTGCAAGCTGAGCCCAAAACAGCCAAAGGAAGTTCAGCAATAAAAATCAGAGGCACCCTCTTGCTCCCTACTGGTCCAATTGGAAGAAATCCCAGAGCCATGCCAGGAAAGAGGTCTGTCAGCACACTAGGATTTAGGAACCCACTGGATAATCTTTGTTAGCAGAAGAAAGGGAGGGACCTACCAAGGCTATTCCTAATGGGAACTGAGTTTGTGCCAAAACTTGCTAAAGGAGAAGGGAAGGCTGCATTTTGAAATGATAATCAAGGCTTTTCAGTTCAAAAGAATGTGTATGAGAAGCTACAAGGGATGCATTGTGAGCAAGAAGCGGCAGAATAAAGAATAGGGATCTTACGGCACATGTGATGTTACATGCACATCAGAGTTTTCAAAGATCACCCACCCTTCACATTTATCTTTTTGCCTGTTTCATAGGTCTTCATCTATATAGATGATTCACCTGCCAAGACATATATATATGGAGTCTTCACATTCCTGAGATGGACTGGACTGAGCCCAACCAAATTCACTGAGAACTTACTCTATGCCAGAAAATGTTCTGAAGAGTATATATGTGTTCATTCATATAACCTCATGATTAAATCTGTGAAGATGATATGACTATTATCCATATTGGCACAGGAAGTTAGGTACTTGCTCATGTGACATTGTGATTTTTAATAAGGAATATATATTTGGTCTTCATCTCCCCATGTCTGGCACAAAGCTCTTAAAACCTTTGGAATTTCCTAGATGATAAGGGCGAGAAAGATGTGTTGATATTTATAACAAACCCCTTTCAACCACACCTGAGTTTATGTTAATGAGGTGAGTTTTGGAAAGCCCTGTGGATGGGGGCCAGTTGCCTAAGGAGCCAACCATGTGGTTGGAGAGAAGGAAGTCTCCGTCCCATTCCCATGACCTCTGGGGAAGGGAGAGGGGCTGCAGGTTGAACAGATAACTAATAGCCAATGATTTAATCAGTCATGCCTGTGTAATGAAGCATCCAGGATGGGGCGAAGAGAGTTCCTGGTTTGGGAAGGGACTGGGAGAGTGGCACACTTAGCACAGAAGCTCCATGCCCTTTTCCCCACCTCACCCTGGCTGTCTCTCCATCTGGCTGTTCCTGAGTTATATCCTTTTATAATACACCAATGATCTAGTAAGTAGAATGTTTCTCTGAGCTCTGTGAACCCCTCTAGCAAATTAATCAAGCAATGGAGGGGGTCACTGCAAGCACCAAGCTGTACAGCTTGTTGGTCAGAAGCACAGGTGACAGCCTAGACTTTTGACTGGCATCTCAAGTGGGGGAGGATGCAGTCTTATAGGACTGAGCCCTTAACCTGTGGGATCTGACACTATCTCCATGCAAATAGTATCAGAATTGAGTTGAATTGTAGCACACCCAGCTACTGTCAGAGAATTGCTTGGTGTGGGAAAAAAGAAAACATGCTGGAATGAGTACCAGAATTGTATTCAATATCACGGAACAAATAAGTGACAGGGTTAGGTTGTGAACCAAAGAAGTCTGACTCCTGAGCCCATGCTGGTAACACAGAGATATATGCCTTTATATACGTAAAAGAGCACTCATGGAAAATTTTATGATTCAAATGGAAAATTGCTTTGATCGAAACTTCTAGTATGTATAAAGTTGCTAAGTATTAAAATTAAACATATTGGCTTTAATTTTAGCAGAAAAAATTTTAGAAGGTATATGTTATACAGGAGAAAGCCCTCCGAGAAATGGAACTTTAGACAAGGTAGATTGGGAAGAAAATGACTGCTTATTGATCACCTACTCTCCTACCCAAAAGTTTACACACAAACATACATACTTATATACATACCTTATTTATATAATCCTCATAACAAACCTGTGTAATGGCTGCTGCTCTTATTTTATAGATGAGGAAACTGAGGCTCAGATATTGAGGTCACAATGCCATGGTCATCGAGTTCCTTGGTTAAAATATATTGCCCACTTCGGTCTCAAGTGCTGGCAGCCTTACCCCAATACAGAACAATCCAGAATAGGGCTATATCACTGTATGAAGCCTGGAATTCTGAAGCCATCATAAAACACAGTCCCATATTACAGAGAATGAGATCATGATGGTGACAGACAATGACAAAAAAAAGTCATCTTTTGCCATATTTTCAGCTGGTTCTATAGAATCTGGCTGTGCTGTCAGTTATTCTGAAGTGGCCCTTCTAAGGCAGAAATCAAGTTGGGCTCCTTCATTTTTATAACAAACTATTACTTTTGCTAACATGGCTGATATCTTCATTCAGCAATTTTACCCACTCCTCATGAAGTCCCGTTTTAAACTGGTAACTTCTATCTGTTCTTGCCTTAAGTACAGTTTAGACATCTGATCATTGAAAAACTCAGACTAAGGAACATTAGTGATGTGTTACATTTAATGTTTTTTTCTTCTCTTAGTAAATGAGTGCCCAGCCAGTTTTCTTATTGCTCAAGATCCTGGATCTCTCAGGCATCAGACTAGAGTGGAAGAGAAATAAAATGTCTTCCTACCTTCTCTCTGGGTTGCTCTATCTATGGACCAACACATGTTACTGGTAAGGGATTTTTTTTTTCTCTATCAAGTTTCATAAGCTGTAGCAATGTGAGAAATTCCTCCCAGATTTTGGCAATAACATGTCTGTTCATCTTTATTCTAAAGCTCTTTTTGGTTGTTACTATGTGTGAATATTCATGAAAATATTTTTTGTGGGACTTTAGAAAGACACAATCAGACACAACTCTTTAAACTCCCCCATTACTTTTTATGTCTTCTATCTTTTAAAATATAAGTCTACGTGAAGGTTAGGGAATAAGGACTAAATTGACACCAAGCAAGACATCATGTTATATTATGATATCTAAAATTGTGTCCACTTTTTGTTTCCTTTCTCCTATCGTATGGGACAATATGCCTATTTCCAGAGACTTCTTAGATTATCCGAGCTATCTTATGTGGGTACTGCAGTTTTAATTAACAAATTATAGAACTGAAACTTTTCATTTGCATTTACATTTCTTTAGCTTCTCTATAGTCTGCTTTTAATTGCTTAGCATGTAATGACCTTGTAACATATAAATTCAGATCAAGGACTAGCTAACTTGTAGGGCCCAATGAAAAATTAAACTGTAGGACCTCATTAAAAAATGTTTAACAATTTCAAGATAGCAACAGCACAGCGTTAAACCAAGCCCTTCTAAACATGGGGCCCTGGGCAGTTGTGTGGGCCTCGTGCCTATGAAGCCAACCCAGCTGTTTTCTAGACATATTTTCAGTGCATTAAAATATTTTAATGCTGTGTCCTTTCTTGGATCACTTTGAGCAAGAGCCTATATGATAAATGGCCCAAAGCAAGCTTCCTGCCATAGGAAAGGCATTCATTTGTGTATTCAATTCCTTTTATTTAAAAAAGTAGGAAAAAAAATCTGAAAGTTTTTTTGTAGTGTGTAACGTTAGAAAAAATGCCTCTTTCCAAATAAATGCACATGCTTTATTTTCATCATGCATTCCTTCATTTACAAATACTGAGTAGCCACTCTCTGTAAGCACTGCTCCAGACACTGGGGTGGATCGGTGAACAGGAGAACAGGGCAGAAATCCCTGCCTCTGTGGAGTTGACAGTCAGTCGGTGGAGTTATGATCAATTTCCTAACCCTTTCAGGGAAACCTTCTGCCCTTGAAGACTGACCGTGTTTATAGCCTTTTCCTATCCCAGATGTTAGCACATGTTGCATGCCCTATTAAAGGAGCCAATAAATATTTAAAATTTTATTTCAGTGCACAGTAGGAGTGAAATGGGGAAACCACATTCTAAGATCCAACCCTCCTGTACCTCATGGAACATATTTTAAATTCAAGAGCAAGAGAAAAGTTTTATATAATCTATGTGAATCATTTAGATATGAATGAGAAATATGTTTCCATGTAACTTAGTGACATAAATAATAAGGGTTTGTGGCAAGTGTTAGGCTTATCTCCATCCCCTTCTGTTGTGAGCAGGCATCTAAACCCTAGTTAAAGAGGGGGAAAAGGAGCAAAAAAAAAATCTAAAAAAGCTTTTCATTGAATGTGAACACTAAATGGCGAAAGTAGAAAATAAATTCAAAGCTGGCACTGTGAGATTTTTAAAGCCCATATTCAAACAGATATACCTGAAATTCCCTGACCTGATGACTGAACAGGATAATATTTGTTGACAACAGCACATAGTTACCAGGGGCTTTCACCTTTGGAATCAGACATTTGGTCATTCTGATTCTGAATTTGAATCCTTAAAGTTCCCTGACTCAGGGCCCAGAGGGGTGAATAGGTGGAACACAGAGGATTTTTAGGGCAGTGTAATTACTCTGAATGATATAATGGTGGATACGTGTCATTATTTATCTGTTCAGTCCAGAGAACAAGAGTGACCCTAAGGTAAACTATGGACTTTGGGTGATAATGACGTGTCAGTGCAGGTTCATCGGTTGTAACAAATGTATCTCTCTGGTGGGGGATGTTGATAATGGGGGAGACTGTGCATGTGTGGGGGCAAAGGGTATATAGGAACCTTCTTCTGTTCAATACTGCTATGGACCCAAAACTGCTCTGAAAATTTGAAATATGTATATTAAAAAACAACAACAAGGCCCACATAACCCTCTCAACCCATTCTATCCTTAGCCCAACTACCACTCTCATCTTTAGTTGGACTTTCAATAAAATACAGGTTGAGGCTCAACTCTACAATTTCAAGTATTTCCTAATGGCTTGAAATATCTTAAAAGATGATGAAAATACTGAGTTCATAGAAAACGACAAGGAAGTGGCTAGCTGGTGAGTGTTCTCTCTTTCAGATGATGTAAAAGTACAAATTATTGAGATAGGTCTTTAACTGATGGCATCCACCGTAAAATCCTTAGGAGTGGAGTAAGTGGGAATTGGGACAGCTTTTCAAAACTGAGCTTCATTGGGTCACTGTCTTAGCTTGGGCTGCCATAACATGACATCTTCTTTGTGTGCATGCAGAGAAAGAGAGAATACAAGCTCTCTGGTGTTGCTTCTTACAAGGGCACTAATCCCACCCTCAGGACTTCATCTAAACCTAATTACCCCCCAGAGGCCCCAACTCCAAGTACCATCACATGGGGCTAAGCGTTTCAACATATGTATTTTGAGGGGACACGATTCAGCCCATAGCCCCACTGTTCAAAGTTTGGTCTCCCAGCCCTGCACAGAGAAGATAAAGAAGGGGACTTTGTTTATAAAGCACTTATATTCTGGCACTGGGTTAAAGGCTTCACTATATTATTTTATTTAATAAAGCAAAGCACGTTGGGAGGCCCAGAGAGATGAAATCACTTTCTCCAAGTCATAAAACTATTAAACTTTGCAGATTCAAACCCTGCCCCATCCAACCCCAGTACTGTAATCTTTCTGCTAGCCCATGGGGCCTTTCTTAAATTTCAGTACTCGTTGGCTAGCTTATTTAAGAGTGATTAGGTCCAAAGAAAACAGGCTCATACCTCCAAGGTTACATGAAACCAATTTGAGTCAGAAAGCCAATGTTTTTATTTCATGGACAGAGCTATAGTTGGCCAAAGAGTGCATATTGTGTTTGCTCCTTATTCCATGAATGAGTTCAAGAAATTGATTTTTTTTTAATTGCTAGGTTAACATGAAGTCAAAAAAAAAAAAAAGGAATGTGGACAGTCTGCAATGGTTTCTCAGTCCTGGCTGTTGTTTGGCATTCTTATTCTGTTGACCATGTGATTTTTTCATGTCCCTTCACATCAACGTCATCTAGCTTAGGAGGTGAGGAATATGTCAATATAAATTATTGCACACAGCCAAGCATAGTAACAAACAGAAAGGAAAAGAAAGCTCGCACACATCCACCCTGGGGCTGCTCCACAACTGCTCATAACCTGGCCACGTCACTCAGTACACCTGCAGATACTTTGCTGTGGAGCCAGGAGAACCTACTGGGTTCTTCCTTGGGCTGGGAACTCAGTGGAGCCAGCCTCCAAGATTCTTACCCCTCTCCCGTGCTGACCCAGGACTCGGCACTTCACTGCAGCTCTCCTCCCCACCAAACAGCCGCAGTTTAGTGGTGCAGGGGTTGACAACTTTCTCTGTAAAGGGCCAGAGAGTAAACAGTTTTCAATTTTGCAGGCTATATAATCTCTGTTGCAGCTACTCAACTCTGCTGTCATAACACAAATGCAGCCACAGACAATATGTAAACGAATCAGAATGGCTGGGTGCCACTAAAATTGTATTAATTTTAAAAAGGCCATGGCCCAGATTTGGTCTGCTAGCAGTAGTTTGTCCACTCCTGCACAAGTAGATAATGTACTTTCTCTTGAAATTTGTATGAGGAATGGAGAAGCAGATTCATTCACGCCACACACTCACCAAAAAACTTCAAGTAAGGCCCCCATTGAAATGCTTGTTCTTTTACCCCAAAGTCTGTTTCTGGCCTGCAGTAGCCCTACATCTCTTTTCTCTCTCCCTTTCCACCACAAATCTTTCAAAGACCCTAATATTCTCCAGAGCATTTCTTTGCTTCCTCAAGCTTGCAAGCCCCACTAAACAGTTAACAATACCCACCATTCTTTAGAAGCGGTTTAAGTGAGTACAGGCATATCTCTCTTTATTGCACTTCATTTTACTCCATTCCAAGGATCTTGTGTCTTTTAGAAACTGAAGATTCAAGACATCAGTGGAGGAAGTAACTGCAGATGTTGTGGAAAGAGCAAGAGGACTAGAATTAAAAGTAGAGCCTGAAGTTGTGACTGAATTGCAGCCATTCATCATGAACTTTGAACGGACTAGGAGTTGCTTCTTAGGGATGAGCAAAGAAAGTGGTTTCTTGAGATGGCATCTCCTCCTGGTGAAGATAGTTGAAATGACAATGAAGGATTTAGAATATTCCATAAACTTAGTTGGTAAAACAGCAGCAGGGTTTGAAAGGATTGACTCTGATTTTGAAAGAAGTTCTATGGTAGGTAAAATGCTGTCAAATAGCATGACATTCTACAGAGAAATCATTTGTGAAAGGATGCATCCGTCGGTGTGGTAAACTGCACTGTTGTCTTATTTTAACAAATTGCTCACAGCCACCCTGACTTTCTGCAGCTCCCACCCTGAGAAGTCAGCAGCCATCAACATCAAAGCAAGTCCTTCCACCAGCAAAATGATTATGATTCACTAAAAGCTCACAAGATGGTTAGCATTTTTTAGCAATAAAGCATCTGTAATTAAGGAACATACATTGTGTCCTTTTAGACATAATGCTATTACACACTTAAGGGACTACAGTACAGTATAAACGTAACTTTTATATATACTAGGAAACCAAAAATTCGTTGAACTGCCTTTATTGTGGTGGTCTAGAACCAAACCTGCAATTCCTCTGAGGTATTCCTATACTATTGCCATCAGAGTGTGTCCCATGAAGATCTCAACCCTCTACTCCAGTATCACATTAAAAATGCAATGTCCAAAAATCACATGAAAAAATGCTCTATGTCATTAACCATCAGGGAAGCACAAACTTTAAGCTCAGTCAGATACAGTGCACTGCACACTCACTAAAATGACTAAAATAAAAAAGACTGAGAATACCAAATGTTAGAAAGGACATTGCTTATGGGAGGGTAAAATTTTACAGCCACTTTGGAAAACCAGCCATTTGGCAGTTTCTTAATAAACTTTCATCTACACTATGACCCAGCAATTGTACCTTTATTATTTATCCAAGACAAATGAAATCATAGGTCTATGTAAGGACCTGTTCATGCATGTGAATAGCATCTCTATTCATAATAGCCAAAAATAGGAAGCAGAACAGATGTCTATCAATAGGAGAATCGATGAAGAAACTGTGGTCATTCACATCATGAAATACTACTGAGCAATAAAAAAGGAATGAACCACTGCTATCTACTGAGCGTTTGTGTCCCCTGCCAACATTCATCTGTTGAAGCCCTAAACTCCAGTGTGATGGTACTCTGTAGTGGGGCCTTTGGTAGGTAGTTGGGTCATGATAGTGGAGACCTAATGAGTGAGATTACTGTCCTAATAAGAGGAGACAATGGCCATATCCTCTTGGCCATGTGAGGCTACAGCCAGAAGGCAGTCATCTGCAAACTGGGAGGGGGGCTCTCACCAGACACCGAATCTGTTGGCACCTTCATCTTAGATTTTCCAGCCTCAGATCTATGATAGATAAATAGTTGTTGTTTATACCACCTAGTCTATGGTACTTTTATTATAGTAACCAACTGACTAGGACAAATACTGATACATGCAACAACATGAATGGATGTCAAAAATATGCTAAGAATAGGAAGCCAGATGCAAAAAAGAGAACAGACTGTATGACCCTTTATGTGAAACTCTAAACGAGTAAAATTAACCTATGGCAATGCAAACCAGCTCAGGTTGCTTCTTAGGTGGGATATGGCGATTGACCAAGAAAGAGCATGAGAGATCCTTCTGGGGTGATGGAAATATCATGGGTCTTGATGTGCATTTGTAAACTTATTGAGCAGTACATGTAAGATATGAATATTTCATTATACATAAAGTTTACCTCAAAACAAAAATATTAAAAATGATGTATTTACCTAACATTTTAAAAGTCCCAAGGTGACTGGTGGAGTTCCAACCATCACATGTGCATTTCAGGTAGTGAAAAGGAGAATGAATGGAAAGGTAAATGAACAAAGGATACAGATCTGCTGTCTGATCATTCTTAAGGAAATGCAAAGTCTTACCAACAACTTGCACTTAATTTTCATTGGACAACCCTAGTTAGAAGAGAAGTGGGAAATAAGCATGCGCACCATTTGACCAAGCACACTCCAAACAGAATAAAAATTATTTTTAGTAGCAAGAACAAGAGGAGAATGGTTATTGGCTATCCATTCACAGGTCCAACCATACCACAAAAAAGTTTGTGTGTACACACACACACACACACACACACACACACACACACACAGTTTCCTAAACAATTTCAGGGGATTCATGGACCTTCACTGGACCCCATTTTATCTGAATTCTGTATTAAAAAACACTGGTCTTAGGGAGTTTGAGCAACTAGTTATTAAACACAGTTAAAGTGTATGAATGGCAAGTTCACATGGCAATAGGCATTCAAGAGACAAGATTGCATAGAATATGCCATACTTACCCACCTGGAATAAATTTTGTTGCCTATGCCTCCCAAGGCTGCAATCCATTAAATGGTCTGTTCTTAATTGAGCAGTATTTAATTCTGCCACCATCTTAAATATACAATATGTGGATGTAGGAAGATAGAGCACTTCACTTAAGTGTATGTTCTACTTATGCACTTAATTTGATGACATTAGATTGCAGGTGTCTCTACTTCAATTAATTGCATATTGGTAAAATGCATAATTTAAACTCAGTACAAAACTGAGGTATTCATATGATAGTCTCCTCACTATAATTATTCCACATAAGTTGCAGTGCTGACAAAATGGTCTTTATTTTTTTAAATAATAACTTCAAGTATGCTCAAGACTAGATAACACAGAAAATGTCAACAGGATATGATAAATATGAAAGTTAAATAATGATATTAAGACTGTGTCTAATTTTTCCTCATAGATTTGCAAACTGCTTTTTGTTAGGAATTCAGGTTACAGATACCCAATGACCTGCATAGTTTTTGCAGCTTAATTTGAAGAACAAGAGAAAGTACCTTTTGAAAGCCCACATAAAGACCAGTAAGTTAGATGTTGATCTGTAAAATACCGTCTTCCTTTTATTGTAATAGCAAGGAGAAAATGAAAATGATTCAACTCAATGGAGTAAATACACAGTGTATTCTACACAGTTTATGAAGATTGACTTAAATGGCTTTATTTTTCTTAAAAATAGACCTCTTGCCTGAGTAGATATTGAAAAATAAATGCCTGTGTCCTTTCACTAAACGTAGAATGTGAAAAATGTCATTTTATTGAATCATTCACTGACAAAGCACCATGCCACTAAATTAACACTCCATGTCCTATTGTAATAAATGTAGTTCTATTTATTTAGCACCTAGTCAGTGGTAGGGCCTTACATGTAATATTTCTGGGGCCAGTTGAATAATGACCCCCTCAGTTCCTAATCCCTGGAATCTGTGAATACTACACTTGTAAGGCAACGGGGACTTTGCAGATTTGATTAAGGATCTTGAGGCATAACCATCTAATTATAAAATAAATTAGTCACAGGGTTGAAAGTACAGGCTAGGAAAATTTTGTTATAATATTGTAATTTCCTTGTATGTTGACCAACAGCAGCTACACTTACCATGGTGAGCATTTAGTAATGTATATAATTGTCAAATCACTATGTTGTTGTATACCTGAAACCAATACAATATTGTATAGCAACTATATTTCCATTTAAAAATCAAAAATAAGTTTTAAAAACAAATAAATTAAGGATCTTGAGATGGGCAGATTATCCGGGATTATCTGTGTGGGTCCAGTGAAATCAAGAGTCCTTATAAGAGAAAAGGCAATGTGAAGATTCAACCTGAGAGAGATTTGAAGATGCTTGTTGTTGCCTTTGAAGATGGAGGAAACATCCATGAACCAGAGAAAGCAATAAATTCTGGAAGCCTCTTGAAGTTGAAAGGCAGGGATGAATTCTACCCTAGAACCTCCAGAGGGAACCAGGCCTGCTGACACTGACTTTAGCTCATTGAAACTGATTTTGGACTTCTGCACTCCAAAACTGTGAGAGGAGAACTTTGTGTTATTTTAAGCCACTAAATTTGTGGTGATTTGTTACAGCAGCAATACAATACTAACACAATTTCTAATTTCAAAACTACTCTGGAAGCTGGAAGGATAGTATTAGTACTACATGCACACACATACACACACAATGAAGGAAATGAGACATGAGAAGTTTTTAAAAAGGTAAATGAACACAGCTAGGTATGACTTCAAGCCCACAAACCATTGTTCTCTATCATCCTGGCTATATGAACCATCAAGGCACATTTCAGTATGTCTTCTCCCAAATGGTTTTTCCCTCTGTTTAGAAGTAAAAAGCAAATCCGTTTTTTCTTTGTTCTTATACTCCACAGAGTATAATAATCTGTGATAAGTGAAATCACAGAACCCAAGAATGGACTAACAGTTACCAAGGAAAAAAGGGACTGGGGAGGGTGGGTGGAAAGGGAGGGATAAGGGGGGAAATGGGGCATTACGATTAGCACACATAATGTTGGGGGGGGACACTGGAAAGGCAGTATATACAAAGACAATGATTCTATAGCATCTTACTATGCTGATGGACAGTGACTGTAATGGGGTATGTGGGGGGGACTTGATAATGGGGGGAGTCTAGTAACCATAATGTTCAAGTAACTGTACATTAATGATATCAAAATAAAATTTTAAAAAAAGCAAATCAAAGTGTCCCATGTTACATTTCAAGGGGGAGTATTTCTTCTAAACAATGAGATAATTGAATCAAGTATTTGCAGACCTTAGTAGTTTACATTAAAGAGCTTTTCTATATTCCACATTAAGCTCCTTTGTCACTATATGTATGGGAAATATACTTATAAAACAGCTGTCAAGAATGGATTCTGCATGAAAACTCCACAGAGAAGGACTATAAACCTAACAGTGATTGCCCCATTGCACAGTTGTGAAAAAGTACAGCCTTTGCCTGAAGGTTTAATAATTCTGTGAAGCTTCTTTGTAGTGGACATGTGATATGCTCTCATCCAAGCTTTATAAGTGTCCCCCTTTAGCTAGCTAAGTTGAAATTTAAAAGGAATCTTCCAGAAACACATCATTTGGGGTTGTATTTTGCAATATTTGAGAAGTTCTGAATTAAAAGATGACTTCATACATCTTAAAAGCATAGAATGCAGCAAATGATGAAAGAGTAAAATACTTCATTTCGTCATGATAATTGTCTCTGCCCAATGTTTATTGTGGTTTGGGCAGAAGGGTGATTATTTCAAAGTCCCTGGAAGGTTCTGGATTCTATGGGAGATGACCAGATCATTTGTAAAATAAACTTTATTCAGGTGCAATTTTTTTCCTTAGACCAAAATACCTTTTTTTATTGAGGTATAACTGATACATAACTATATATTAGTTTCAGATGTACAACATAGTGATTCAGTATTTGTATACACTATGAAATGACCAATACAATAAGTCCAGTTTTGCCGTCACAATATAAAGTTACATAATATACAATAAATATTGTTGACTCTAGTCACCACATTGCACATTACATCCCCATGACTTATTTATTTTATGACTGGAACTTTGTACCTCTTGACCTCATTCTCCCATTTTACTCAACCCCAATCCCTCCCCTCTGGTAACCACCTGTTCTTTGCATCTGTGAGTTTGGTTAATTTTGTTTTGTTTGTTCATTTATTTTGTTTTTTAGATTCCACATATAAGTGAGAGCATATAGCATTTGTCTTTCTCTCTCTGACTTATTTCACTTAACATAATGCCTTCAAGATCCATCCATGCTGCAAACAGCAAGATTTCATTCTTTTATAGGGCTGAGTGGTAGTCCATTGTATATATAGATATTGTATTTATCCATTCATCCCTATCTTGGCTATTGTGAATAATGCTGCAATAAACATAGGGGTGCATATATATTTTCAAGTTAGAGTTTTCATTTTCTTCAGAGAAATACCCAGAAGTATTTGGGTATACTTCTGGATCATATGGTACTTCTATTTTTAGTTTCTTGAGGAAACTCTATGCTGTTTTCTCTAGTGGCTGCACCAAATTATATTCCCAACAACAGTGTACAAGAGTTCCCTTTCCTTCACATCCTTGCCAACACTTCTTATTTCTTGTTTTTTTCATAATATCCATTCTGACAGGTGTGAGATGATATCTCATCGAGGCTTTTGATTTGCATTCCCCAATGATTAGTGATGTTGAACCTTTCTCAAATGTCTATTGGCCATCTGTATGTATTCTTTGGAATAATGTCTATTCAGATCTTCTGCCTATTTTTTTCATTGGATTTTTTGTTGTTATTGAGCTATTTGAGGTTTTTATATATTTTGGATATTAACCCCTTATTGGATATATGTTTTGCAAATATATCCTCCCATTAAGTGAGTTGCTTTTTTGTTTTGTTAATGGTTTCCTTTGCTATGCAAAAGCTTTTTAGTTTGATGTAGTTCCAGTTGTTTATTTTTCCTTTTATTGCCATTGGTTTGGAATCAAATCTGAAAAATTATTACCAATACCAGTGCCAAGAAGCTTACTGCCTATGATTTCTTCTAGGAGTTTTATGGTTTCAGATCTTATGTTCAATTCTTTAATCCATTTTGAGTTAATTTTTGTGTGTGGTATAAGGTAGTGGTCCAGTTTCATTCTTTTGCATGTGGCTATTCAGTTCTCACAAAAGCATTTATACCTTTGCCCAGTGGATATTCTTGCCTCCTTTGTCATAAATTAATTGACCATATAAGCATGGTTTTATTTCTGAGCTCTGTTCTATTCCATTGATATATGTTTCTGGTTTTATGCCAGTATCATACTATTTTCATTACTATAGCTTTGTAATATAGTTTGAAGTCAGGGAGCATGGTGCTTCCAGTTTTGTTCTTTCTTGGTATTGCTTTGGCTTTTTAGGATCTTTGTGCTTCCTTATAAATTTTAGGTTTGTTCTGTTTTTGTGAAAAATGTCATTGGGATTTTGATAGGGATTACATTGAATCTATGATTGCTTTGGGTAATATGGGCATTTTAACAATATTAATTCTTCCAATACATGAGCATGGAATATCTTTCCATTTATTTGTGTCTTCTTCAGTTTCTTTCATTAATGTCTTATAGTTCTCAGTGTACAGGTCTTTCACCTCCTTTGTTAAATTTATTCTTAGATATTTTATTATTTTTGATGCAATTGTAAATGGTACTGTTTTCTTAATCTCTTTCTGATAGTTCATTGCAAATGCATAAAATGCAATAGACTTTGTATATTTATTTCATATCCTGCAACTTCACTGAATTTATTGATTCTAATAGTCTTTAGGGTTATTTATATATAAAATTATGGCTTCCACAAATAGTGACAGTTTTATTTCTTTTTTTCCAGTTTGAATGCTCTTTATTTATTTTTCTTGTCTAACAGCTCTGACTAGGATTTCCAATATTTATGTTGGCTAAAGTGGCAAGAGTGAGCATCCTTATCTGGTTTCTGATCTTAGATAAAAACCTTTCAGCTTTTCACTATTGACTATAGTGTTAGCTGTGGGCTTATCATATATGGCCTTTATTATGTTGAAGTATGTTTCCCTCTGTAGCTGCTTTGTTGAGAATTTTTATCATGAATGTATATTAAATTTTGTCAAATATTTTTACTGCATCTAGTGAGATGATCATGTGATTTTTATGTTTAATTTTGTTATGTGGTATGTCATTGATTTCCAGAATTTGAACCATCCTTGCATTACTGTAATTAATCCCACTTGATCATGATGTATGATTCTTTCAAGTGTATTGTTGGGTTCCGTTTACTCATATTTTGTTGAGGATTTTTGCACATATGTTCATCAGGGACACTGGCCTGTAATTTTCTTTTTTTGTGGTCTCATTACCTGGTTTTGCTACTAGGTAATGCTTACCTTGTAAAATGAGTTCAGTTTTTTGGAAGAGTTTGAAAAGGACAACTATTAAATCTTCTTTGAATGTTTGGTAGAATTCACCAGTGAATCTCTCTGGTCCTGAACATTGTTTGTTGGAAGGTTTTTAATTACTGATTCCACCTCCTTGCTCTTCTGATTTTCTATTTCTTCATGATTCAGTCTAGGGATATTGTATGTTTCTAGCAATTTATCCATTTCTTCTATGTTGTCCAACTTGTTGGTGTATAAATGTTCATATAGTTTGTTACATTCTTTTGTATTTCTTTGATATCAGTTGTAATATTCCCTTTTCCATTTCTCATTTTATTTGAGCCCTCTTTTTATCTTAGTGAGTCTAGCTAAAGATTTATGAATCTTATTTATCTTTTCAAAGAATTCTCTTAGTTTCATTCATCTTTTTAATTGTCTTTTTAGTCTCTATTTCATTTGTTTCTACTCTGACCTTTGTTATGTCCTTCCTTCTATGAACTATAGTTTTCATTTGTTCCTTTTTGTCTAGTTACTTCAGGTGTAAAGTTAGATGTTTATTTGAGATTTTTCTTATTTCTTGAGGTAGGCCTGTATCACTATGAACGTCCCTCTTAGAACTGCTTTTGATGCATTCTGTAGATTTTGGTATGTTGTCTTTTCATTTTCATTTGTCTCCAGATTTTTAAAAATTTCTCCTTTGATTTCTTTGTTGACCCATTTGTTGCATGTTTTTAGCCCCCACATGTTTGGTTTTTCCAGTTTTCTTTTTGTGATTGATTTCCTGTTTCATACCATTGTGGTCTGAAAAGATGTTTGATCTGATTTCAATCTTCTTAAATTTATTGAGACTTATTTTGTGGCCTAACATATGCTCTATCCTGGAGAGTGTTCCATGTGCACTTCAGAAGAATTTGTATTCTGTTGCTTCTGAGTGCAATGTTCTGTATATATCTGTTAAGTCTATGTGGTCTAATGTGTTATATGAGGCCAATGTTTCCTTATTGATTTTCTGTCTGGATGATCTATCCAGTGATAAAAGTGGGGTATTAAGGTCCTCTACAACTATTACATTGCAGTTGATTTCTCCCTTTAGATCTTTAATAGTTGCTTTATATATTAGTTGCTCCAATGTTAAATGCATAAATAATTTTAAATGTTATACATTTTTATTCAGTTGACCCCTTTATCATTATGTAATGGCCATCTTGTCTTTTATTAAAATCTTTGTTTTAAAGTCTATTTTGTCTGATATAAGTATAGCTACCCAAGCTTTCTTTTGGTTTCTATTTGCATAAAGCATCTATTTTCATCCCTCTCTGTGTCCTACATCCAAGACAAGTCTCTTGTAGGTAACATATAGAAGGAACTTGTTTTTTCATCTGTTCAGCTACTCTGTGTCTTTTGATTGTAGAGTTTAGTCCATTTGCATTCAATACAATTATAGAAAAGAATGCACATATTGCCATTTTGTTCATTGCTTTCTGACTATTTTGTCATTTCTCTCTGTTCCTTTCTTCTGTTCTTGCTGTTGTCCCTTACTGTAATGTCTTTCTTTCATATTATATTTATATTCCAGCCTCATTTTCTTTTGGGTATCTCCTATAGGTTTTTGTGTTGTGGTTACCATGAGGCTTACATATATGCTGGTCTATTTTAAGTTGATAGCAAGTTTGAATGCATTCCAAAACTCTACATTTTTACACCCCCTCCCATGTTTTATGGTTTTTATGTCACATTCTGTATCTTTTTATTTTGTGTATCACTTAACTATTATAATGGTCATTTTGACTGCTTTTGTCTTTTAACCTTCATACTAGCTTTGTAAGTGATTAGTCTAATACCTTCACTGTATTTTTGCTTTTACCAGTATTTTTACTTTCATATTTTTTCTTATTACTAATTAGTGCCCTTACTTTTTAGCCAAAAGAAGTTCATTTAACATCACGTATAAGGCCAGTTTAATGGTGGCGAACTCCTTTAGTTTTTGCTTGTGTGAAAAACTTTCTCATTTCTGAATGATAACTTTGCTGGATTGAGTATTCTTGGTTGGAATTTTCTGCTTTCCACACTTTGAATATATCACGCCACTCTCTTCTGGCCTGCAATGTTTCTGCTGATAGGTTTATAAGGGTTGCTTTGTACATAACAAGTTTTTCTTTTCTTTTCCTTTCCTTTGCTGCCTTTAAGAGTCTCTCTTCATCTTTAACTTTTGACATTGTAATTATAGTGTGTCTTGGTATGGATCTCTTTGGGTTCATTTTATTTAGACCTTTCTGGACGTCCTGCATCTTGATGTCTGTTTCCTTCCCCAGTGAGGGAATTTTTCATCCATTATTTCTTCAAATAAGTTTTTTGTCCCTTTCTCTCTTCTCCTTCTGGGACCCCTGTTACATGAATATTGTTCCCCTTGATGTTATTCCAAAGGCCACTTAAGCTATCTTCACATTTTTTCATTCTCTTTTCTTTTTGCTGCTCTGTTTGGGTGAGTTCCACTGCCCTGTGTTCCAGGTCATGATCCTTTATTCTGCTTCATCTAGTCTGCTCTTGAAACCCTCCAGTGTATTTTTTAATTCAGTTATTATACTATTCAGCTTTCTGACTTCTCTTTTATACTTTCTTATATTCCTCTCTTTCTGTTGAAGTTCTTCCTCTGTTCACACATTCTTCTCCTGAGATCAGTGAGCATGTTTATGACCATTACTTTGAACTCTCTATCAGGTAAATCATTTCTCTCCATTTCATCAGGTCTTTTTCTGGAGTTTTATCTTGTTCTTTCATTTGGAACATATTCCTCTATTTCCTCATTTTACTTGACTCTCTGTGTTTATTTCTGTGTATTAGGTGAAACAGCTATCTTTCCCAGTCCTGAAGGAGTGGTCAGAAGAATATTGGGGGTGTGTTTCAGTCTGCTGTCACCATAGTGCCCTGGGAGTGGTAGCCTGCCAAGAACTATCTTCCTAATTGTTTCAGTCTCGTGGGGCCCAGAAACACAAGCCCCCCTGGCTACCAGAGCCAGGTATTCTAGTGATACCCTGTATGGACTGTGCATGCCCACTAGGTTTAACTGGGTGGAGCCATGGGGGATTGCCATACTGCCTGCTGGGATTAGCAAGACAGGGGGCTGTGGGGGAGCTCCAGGCCAGAGCAAGCCTACCCACCAGGTTTAGCAGGGTGGGGTCATAGGAGAGCACATGGCAAGGCAAGCAGCCCTAGCAGGATAGAGGAAAAGTGTAAAAATGGCTCTGCCAACTCCTCCATCCCCAGAAAGAGTTCCCACAGATCCCTGCCCTTCTGACAATGCTTTAAAGATCAGAATCTTAGTTCCCTACAGTCCTTTGGGTCTTTTGGATGTAAGCCCCATTGGTTTCCAGAGCCAGACATTTTGGGGCCTTATCTCTCCAGTACAGGTCCCAGAGGTCAGGGTGCCTGATGTGGGGTTCAAACCCCATGCTTCTCAGGGATATGCTTCATTTTCATAAGATCCCCCCTGCTTGTGGGTCACTGCACTGGAAGTGAGGTTTTTGTTGAGACTACGTCTCTGCCTCTCCTACCTGTCTCAATGTGGCCTTTTTATCCTTTGTTGTAGAGGAGCTGTTCAGCTAGTTTTCAGATCTTTTTCTGAGATAATTTGGCCAATATATAACTGTACATTTGGTGTGTACATGGGAGGAGCTGAAGTTAGGGCTTCATATGCTGCCATCCTGAACTGCCCCTCTCCAGGGGAAATTTTATAACCCTCTACCAGAAAAATGTTGACAGTTTCACTGGATGTGTTTCAATATGTTATTGAAACATCAGCAGAGATAAAGGGTTGCAGAAAACACATTTAGTATTAGGCTGGTAAAATACTGACATCTTGTGGAAAGAATTAGCAACAAAATCCCTAAAGTTAAAATTTAAGGCACGGAAACCAAGTGAAAGGGGGAAAACAACCAAAAAACAAAAAACAAACTTTATTAAATCTTTGTTCTTGAGAGCAAAATTAATTTTTCTCATTTTGGCTTTTGGCTGTGAGAAAAAAGTCTAGGTTTCTACCTTAAATCTGTATTTCCCATACCAATGGAGATAAAGGTGTTTAATTTACAAAATTAAAAAGCCCTTATGGAAATAACAAGGGCACTGCAAATATTACCTTCTTTAAACTAATTTTTTAAAACAAAAATATTTAACATTTTAAACTCATGTAACATGAGAAACTTTGATTTCTTTTCAACTTTAAGTAAAAATAAAGGAAACATTTCCCCCTTAGTGCCTATAGTAGATGCTCTTGGCTATTTTGCCCATGTTCCTTCTGCTTACCCCAATGATCACCTTTAGCTTGGGTGGACAGTTATATAGTATATGCCTTTTCTCTGCCTGAGGTTTATCTTTGGCTGCAGAAATGAGTTCTGCCTTTGCAGGACAGGCAGGACATTCCTGAAAGTTAACACTCCTGTGAGCCATCCTCAAACAAGAGGGCAGAGCTCAAAGGAATAAATACCCTGGCATTCTAAACCATCAGTGTGACAATTCTGAGTTGTGTTCTACGTGGTCTCTCAGGGACTCCACAGCAGGACTGAACTCCAGTTTCCCACAACAGTAACTTGCTCTTTAATGTTTCATTTTCTCTCTTTTTCTAAGTCCTTCAACCATGCTTCCTGGAGTCACCACCCAATAGACTACATGCACTCAAATCATTGTCTCAGGGAGAGCTTTTGGAGGAATCGAAATGAATATAGTGATCTACCCATACTGAACACACACAGTCAGGTGTTTCAAAGAGAGAAAATGAGTTCTAAGCATTTTTTTTGCTAGTTTCATTAGCAAAACACCAAATCGAAAAAAAGCAAAGACAAATCTAGCACATTTTGGCTTTAGTGCAACTATAACCCCTTTTATAGCTGCTTGCAGCCCTGCTGCTATTCCCCTGTGGCCTTTCTCCTTGTGGAAACAGAAGTTCAACATAGGGAAAATGCCTCAGTAAGGAAAGAGGGCACCTCCACTCCAGGGGTGTCTTGCCCACTCTAGGATCCCTGTAAGTAAACATGAACTGGGTGCTAAAAGTTGGTTGAACCAATTGATTCACTAATTGGTTAGGAAATAATATATTAAGACTGTATACTTGTAGACCTACGAATTAGAAATACATTTTGTAAAACATATTTATCCATTAGAAGCTGTCATTTTTTCTTTTATAACAACCAGTTTAATCAACTATTTATATTCACTTTCAAGGGCATGTGAGGGGCAGAAAGACCAGTGACTAGCTCCATATTTTACACAAAACAAGTCCCAGTCCAGGAGGTGATCTACAAGAAGAGGGGGGTGCAGCTCATCCGCACTTTGAGCATCAATCACATGTAAATTTCCACCCCGGCCACAACTTTGCATCAGAAGTCAATTTATTCTGATTTGATGGCAATGGAGGGGCAAAAAAAAACCCCAAACCTGTTTTATATTGGCATGTTGAAAATTACGAAATAAATCTCAAATGTGGTCATCCGAACTCTTGGTCACAAACAAGTCAAATGTGCTAACTACGGCATGTGACTAATAGCACTTTAGACACCAAGTGATGTTGGCAAAGTCATGTTTTTATTTCCCTTTAAAATAAAACTATTTCCAAGCCAATTATTCATCTCCCCAACTAGTAAATTTATGAAGTTTAACAGTCAATAAACTAAAGAAAAAGTATTTATCTTCCCCAAGTTTCAGAATAAATGCCTTTTTTTTAACCACCATGTATTCTAACACCTAATAGCCCTACCTTGAAGCCCATGCATGTCTCCTACTTCATTGCATTTCTGAGTCCCAAAGTATCTTTGTATCTGTAAGCACAATAACATTAATAGTGAGGCATTCTGCGTAGTATTTTATATGTAAGTAGCATTCTATTTAATGCCTATAACACAGTGATATAATTAGACGCATTTTACCAATGAGAATACTGACTCTTTAAGGAGGATGCCCAAATTCTGATCTGTCTGACTGCCAACTCAAGCTTTTATCTATGGTATCAGCCAGCTGTTGCTGCATAATAAGTACAAAATCTCAATGGAATACAGCTCTATAAACATTTATTTCTCATGTCTGCACATTAGCTGAGGTAACTCAACTGATATTGGTTAGACTTAACTAGATAGTTCCAATCTGCAGGTTAGATCCAGCTCTGCTCCACCACACAACTCTCAACCTCCTTGGATCAACAGACTAACTAGATCATGGTGATGACAGAAATGCAAAGGGTAAGTGGAACACACAAGCCCTCATCAGGCTTAAACTCAAAACTGGTACAAGTGTTCTTTCCATCCATATGCCACTGACCAAAACAAGTCATGTGACCAAGCTCAAAGTTCAGAGGCACGGAAGTATATTCCTCTTTCTGTGAAAGGACATGCAAAGTTACATGGTAAAGAGGGTGGATGTAGGAAAGGTTGAAATTGGAAATAAGAATTCAACATATCCCACTCACTATGTCAGTGGCCTCCCATAGTGGCATCATATTTTATAAATAACTTGGAATGTATATGTTTGTAGTGAGGCAAAAAAATGGCCTATCATTCTGACATACTCAGGGATGGGGAAAGAATATGAAATGTGATCAGTGAAATGAAACACAGGTGATACATTTCTCAGTTCTGAATCCCTGAAGTCTAGCATCATTGGCAGGGCCAAATCATGAAGTAAGCATCCTTGACACTCCATCACCTCTGATCATCCCCCCTTTCTTGACTCTGTTATCTATTTCTCCTGTCTCTAACAAAATGTTCTGTCTCTGTAGCCCACTCTCCTTAAACCTTACCTTCTGCATTTCAAGGCTTATCTATCTGATAACTAACCACCCCCCCACCTTAGGTACTGACAGCTAAATAGGTTTTTGCTTCAAGATATCTTCATTTTAACTGGGAAGCCCTGGCACAGAGCATGTGAGCTTAACTAGCAGTTGTCAAAAAAACTTGGAAGTATAAATCTTTTATCTTCAAATAATCTTCTTTAAAACCCAATTTATTAAAAGGTAATAGTGATACTATACTATTATCTTATTATTAGCCAAATAACATTAATATAACTATTATTAATTCATGTGGGAGGCAGGAAAGAGACAAACCCACTTGTTCTCTTGGCACCCCCTCATATCACCTTGGTGACCTCTGACGTTCTCCCACAGAATCCTCAGGTACTTAGGAACACAGTTTGAAAATCCATTACATGAACGCTCCATGTTAGGAATGTCTGGTAGATGCTCTCATCTTTCAAATCACCCTGAGTCTCCCACAACCTTTGTGAAAGCATTTAGCCATCTTGGTCCCAGGGCATCTGTGATGTGCTCTGACATGCATCAGACCCTTTAGTCTGCTACAGTGTCTGAATATCTACAACCAGAGGTACTGCCCTTTTGGTCTAGGGAATTTTCATGTCCAGTTTTCTTGTCCACCTTTAAAAATGTAAACTCTTCAGAGAAATAATCTATCAGTCCATTAATACGTTAGCTTGAATGGTTTGTTTTTGGATGGCTTATAGACAACCCATGCAAGTGAGGTAAGAACTGGGGGACCTAGATAAGGGGCATGGTGAAAAGGGGTGACAAGAAGCTCTTGAAAAAAAGTGAGCAGAATAAAAGGGAGATGAAGTGTAAAGATGAGCTGAATTCAAAACAGAGCTAGCCTTGTCTGAGAAACATTTTTTTTTTTTTACTAAATAAGCTCCAGCAAGTACCATATAGAGATTGTTTTCCCTGAATACTGAGCCCTTTGGAAATGCACTTGCCTCTCCTGTGGGGAAAACCAAGTAGGTTGGCTTCCTTTGGATTCCATTCTTATTATGGGATTTGCTACAATTCTGATTGATCTAGAGTTCAAAACATCCATTTCAAACCATATCTTATTTAAATGAATTGCCCAGAAAGAGCCACCTCAGAAATATTTCTTTCATATTTTGTATAGATGCTGGGAAGGATAGAAAGGCAAAATGGGCATAGATGGGGGCTATCTGGTCATTGTGCTATACTTTAAAGTCTATCATAGAGTAAGTGATGAACTGTGCCTCATCAAGGGCAAAAAGATAAAGAACTCATTGATGACTGTAGGATGATATTATTTGGACTTAGACTATACTACAAAGTAACAGTTGGTTGCTGAAGAGGTACCAATTCCTAGGACATAAAAATAATTTAATGTTTCCAATAAAATTCTTTAGGACTTCACTGACAGCTTCCAGTGTATTTGTTTTATTCAATTCAGCAAATAATTATTGCCTATTTTGCGCCAGGCATTCTGGTAGATGCTGGAAAAATGAAGATAAATAGAACATTCTCTCTGCCCTCAAAATGCTCAAAATCTAGTGAGGAAGACAGAAATATAAATGACTATAATACTGTGTAGTAAGTGCTATTTTAGAGGGTATAAAGAGAGAGGTATGGGAATAAGTAGGGGAAGGAATTATCTAGTTTCTGGCTATCAGGGACAGGGGACAGGGCAGATCTGGGGAGGTTGTCACTAAGGTAAGCCTTGAAAAGCCTTTGGAGACATAAAGCTGGAGACAGGCATGATTAAATCAGCTTTTCAAATAAAGCGCTTGTGGGGAAAAGACAGTCAAACTAGTGAAGAGATTCTTGCAATCATCAGTCAACAGTTATTAAAAGAGACCAAATAAAATGTGGAGTTTGAGGACAGAGGAGAGGTTTCTTCCAGGTGACCTCAGGAGATAAAATGAAAGCTCAGTACTCAAGCAAGAGGTATATAAAAGACCACCACTTGTTCACATACATGAAAAAACTAAAATTTTCCAGTTCCTCTGATTCATTGTGTTGCCTGTCAGGCTGATAACTGTTCCCTCTCACTGAGAAAGAAACCAAGAAGTCCTTTCTCAGGGCTAGTCAAGCAGCTAGCTGCTAGGGACAAGACGTGAGTCCTGTCATAGGATCATAGGGAAACTTATTTTCAGTTGAAACAGAACTACTGTATTATTCTTCATGTCAACGCTTCTTTGAAATAGCTGCCCTCCTGACATAGATAGGCTTACTTGTCTTCACATCATGATAAATGTTTGAGACTCATTTTGTCATGAATGTACTATGCAAAACGCTGCAAAAACAAGTAGAGAATAAAATATTAGAGCTCCATGATAAGTATTGGATATCAGATAGTGGATTAAAATGACAGTGAGAGTGCAATGTCACCCCCTGTTATTGAATGTCAGCACTCAGAACTCTACCTGGAATAGCGTAGTACTCAGAGAGTATTTGATGGACGAATGAGTGAAGACACAGGAGAAGTAGATATTAGGAAAACCTTTTGTCATATTATTAAGTATTTTGTCATATTCTCTGGGTTTGTTGCCCATTTTAATTTTCTGCTGTTCAAAGCACTACTCAATTTCATCAGATGTGGGAACATGTTTCAATCCTTAGAAGAGCACGTGAATTGACTTTTTTCCCCTTCTTGTACCTTAGAATAAACAAAATTTGGGATTAGGTTCACATACTCAAAATAAAGTAGGAAAAAGATCTGGAAAATTATGGCAAATCATGGTACACATGGGTGATCATGAATGCCCCCGCTGTTAAGTAATGGGGCATAATCCCATCTACAGAAAGAGAGCTGAATCCCAAAATCCACTGGAAAAAAAATAAAAATGCGACCCAGTATGTCAAAACTCAGTGAACGTTTTTATGACTCATCAATTGTACCACTGCAAGTCGTTAGAGAGAAGATTTTGATGGACATCAATTTCTACATCAGGAAAAATAAACGAGCCTCCATTTCTTTCCTTCTCTTTGTTCTCACCTTCAAGTTGTTAAGGTCTTTGAGAAGAATAAAAGATGACACTTCAGTAGCCCACAAATCAGACTTAACTGTTCCCATGTCAGTTTGAGTTTAGGAAAGATGACTTTCATCTAACAGCCTTCTCAGATACAGTACTGCAGTGAGGTATTATGTCACCTCCAGAAATGATTTATACTGTATCTATCTAAATTTTAAAATATTAGAGAACTCTGCCTTCTATCTCCATGCTTTTTAAACAGCTCCCAACAGTGTCTTAATTAACACAAAGAACAAAGAAAGACATTTTCCTATTCCTTAACTACCTACATTCCTAAATTAAGTTAGTGTTTAGCAAGAGGTTCAAAACAGAGGTCAAAATGAACACACACAGATACACAACTATTCTCCAATTTTCTAGTCACCTTAAGAGAAACAATCCAAACCTAAGATTTAATCACTTTTCATTCAAAGAGGCATAAGCTAAACGTAAGAGGCCCTGGTGAGAATTGCAAATATAAAATAATCTCTTTCCTCAGAGAACTCCCAATCTAGCAGGGACAATAGAGATGTGCATAAATACTTGAAATTTACAGAATAACAAGATAACTGTCTTAAAAAGGTGTCAAAAGTGCTGCAATGGTTAGAGACAGAAGAGATAACTTCAGAACTACCCAGTACTAAGAACATGAGGGCATTCTAGTCTAATATTTAGAAAAAATGTGGTAAACGTAGGACCAGGGTTCTTGAAGAAGTGGCAGAGTCTGGTTCCCCTAGGAGTGAAGAGAGCAATGAGGAAAAGTCTGGAAAACTTAATGTAGAACAAATAATAGATGACCTTGAGTGTCAGGACCAAGAATTTGGATTCTATAAGATAATGAGAACACTTCAAAGGGAAGAAAAAGCATGACGTCAGTTGCATTTGAGATTAATTTCGAAGTGATGTGAGGCTGCAGTACAGGAAAGAGAGACTTCTCTCTTGCTACATGGACACTAAGAAGATGGCAATTATAACAACCCAGTAATAAAACTACAATCCAGGGCATCAGCAGAAGGAATGGAAAGGAAGGTCTAAATTCAAGGATAAAAAGAGACATAATAGTATTCCACTGTGTATATGTACCACATCTTCTTTATCCTACCATTTGCAACAACATGGATGGAGCTGGAGGATATTATACTCAGTGAAATAAGCCAGGCAGAGAAAGACAAGTGCCAAATGATTTCCCTCATTTGTGGAATATAACAATGAAGCAAAACTGAAGGAACAAAACAGCAGCAGACTCACAGACTCCAAGAAGGGACTAGATGTTACCAAAGGGGAGGGGTGTGGGAAGGTGGGTGGGGAGGGAGGGAGAAGGGAATTGAGGGGTATTATGTTTAGTACACATAGTGTGGGGAATCACGGGGAGAACAGTGCAGCACAGAGAAGGCACACAGTGACTCTGTGGCATCTTATTACACTGATGGACAGTGACTGCACTGGGGTATGGGTGGGGACTTGATAACATGGGTAACAGTAGTAACCACATTGTTTTTTCATGTGAAACCTTCATAAGAGTGTATATCAATCATACCTTAATAAAAAATTAAAGAAAAAAAGAGACATAATGACTTCCAGTTCCCAATTCTGCATGTAAGAAGCTTGGAAGTCATCACTTCATCCTAGCAACAAATAAAAAACTGAACAGACTGAAAAATCAGCAGTTCTTCTTGGATTCATAAGAAAGGGGAGAACACAGGGTAATCTATTGCCTCCAAGCTTGGATAGACAGACAAGCAAATGCAGTGTATCAGAGCAGACACTCTCAGGTAGAATCTGCCATGATAACTGGTGCCAGGGGAAGAAAACCTGAACTGCAAATGACGAATTGATGGAGTCAGTGTGGGCAGGTCTAAAAGTTAAAAAGTCTACAGGGACCCATTCACAAGGGAGCCACCACAATATTGTGAGATTTACTGCCAGGAGCCAGACCAGGTTCACACAGTAAATATCAAAGAAACACTACCCATCCACCCCTGCTTCTGGCAGGGGGAGGGGGAAAAGAACCATGTTGAAATATGCCAGAGCACTGTGCTCTTAACAAGGCCTGCCCTCAGGAGAAGGAAACTAGTTAACCAGAGCCTCACTGATGTGCAGAAGGGAAATACCCAACTCCAGCCCACTCTAACCACTATGTTTCACCTAAGGGGAGGAAAAAGCGGAAGAACACTTGTGAAGTTCATAGGCAAAGGCACAGGTTCACTAAAGGAGTGAGACCTAATCATAGGACTATCAAATGCTTCCCTGTCCAAAGACAGCAGGACAACTACAAAAGACATAACGTACCCTTAAACAGGAACCCCAGAATGAGAAGGAAGAGCAAAAGGAACCAGATAAATATTTAAAACAATATTCAACTGAGAATTTCCCCCAAATTAGTGTTAGACACCAAACCACAGATCCAGGAAACTTCAAGAACACCAGCAGGATAAATGTCCCAAAACTATACCTGGGTGCATCACCTTTGAACTACAGAGAATCAAAGATAAAGAAAAATCCTGCAAAAATCAAAATGGAAAAAACACTTTACCTATAGAGAAACAAAGATGAAAATTACATCTGACTTCTCAGAAACCATTCAAGCAAGAAAAGAGTGGAATAAAATATTTAAAGTGTTGAAAGAAAAAAAACACCTGGAATTCTGTAGCCTGACAAATTATCCTCTGAAAATGAAGGAGAAATAAAAAACTTTCACAGACAAGAGAAATTTGAGGGAAGAGTTGCTAGTAGATCTGCCTTGCAAAAAATATTAGAAGCTCCTTAGGATGAAAATAATATAGGTCAGAAACTCAGAACTACATAAAGAAAGGAAGAGCACTGAAGAAGGAATAACTGAAGGTAAAATGAAAATTCTGCTTTTCTTATTTTTAATTGCTCTAACAGATAACATTTTGTTCAGAATAATAGCAACTATACATATATATATATATACAAAATAAATGATAGCAATGATACAAGTGATAGGGAGGAATTAGGATTATTTTATTGTTATAAAGTACTCACACTGTCCATGAAGTACTAGAGTGTTATTTGAAGGTGGACTTGGATTAGTTGAAAATGTACATTATACACTCTAGGGCAATGACTAAAAAAGTTTAAAGAAGTATAACTGGTATGCCGAGAAAGAGAAAATAAAATCATATAAAATGCTCAGTTAAAACCACAAGAGATAGAAAAATACTGGAAGACAAAAATAGTAGCGAAGAACAAGGACAACAAATATAAAACAGTAATGAATATGGTAGATATTAATCCAACTATATCAATAATTACTTTCATAATAAAAACTCTCAGTAAGCTAGGAATAGAGGGGGAACTTCCTCAATTTGATAAAGGCTATCTAAAAATAAGCTAACTACTCATTAGTGAGAAACTAGGAGCTTTTCCCTCTAAGATTGTATACAAGGCAAGGATGTTACCTCTCACAGCTCCTTTTCAATATGGGGCAGAAGGCCATGCTAATACAATAAGGGAAGAAAAGGAAATAAAAGGTATAAATATGGGAAGGAAGACATAACACTAACTGTTTGCAGATGATATGATCATTTATTTAGAATTTGAAAGAATAAACAAAAAAACTCTCAGAACTAATAAGTGATAATAGCAAGGTTGCAGGACAGAAGGCTTATATACAAAAGTCAATTGCTTTCCTACATACCAACAATGAACAACAGTGAAATTTAAACTTAAAAACACAATACCACTTACATTAGAACACCCAAAAATGAAATACTTAGGTACAAATCTAACATAATATGATGTACAAGATCTATATGAGGAAAACTCTGATGAAAAAATCCAAGAAGAGCTTAATAAATAAAGAGATATTTTGTGTTCACATACGGAGACCCAATATTGTCAGGATGTCACTTCTTCCCAAACTGACCTATAGATACAATGCAATCCTAAGCAAAATCCCCATAAGTTATTTTATGAATATCTACAAACCAATTCTAAAGTTTATACAGAGAGGTCAAATATCCAGAATAATGAACACAGTGTTGAAAGAGAACAAAGTTGGAGGACTGATGCTACCTGACTTCAAGACTTACAGTAATCAAGACATTATGGTATCAGCAAAAGAACAGACATATAGTTCAGTTGAACAAAACAGAGAGCCAAGAAATAGACCTACATAAATATAATCAATAACCTTTGACAAAGAAGCAAATGCAACACAATAGAGAAAAGATAGTCTCTTCAACAAATGGTGCTGGAACAACTGGACATCCACATGCAAAAAAGAAACAAAACAAAACACCCAATCTACACAAACCTTACCTCCCTCACAAAAGTTAACTCAAAATGGATCATTGACCTAAATATAAAACCCAAACTGATAAAACTCCTAGAAGACATAGGAGAAAACTTAGATGACTGTGCATGGGGATGCCTTTTTACATACAATACCAAAGACAAAGTCCATGCAAGAAATCATTGATAAACTGTACTTCACTAGAATTAAAACCTTCTGCTCTGAAAAAGACAATGTCAAGAGAATAAAAAGACAGGCCACAGGGTGGGATAAAATACTTGCAAAAGAGACATCTGGATAAAGGACTGTTTTACAAAATATATAAGAACTCCTAAAACTCAACAATAAGGAAATAAACAATCCAACTGAAAACTGGGCCAAAGATCTTAACACACCCCTCATCAAAGAAGATATACAAATGACAAATAAGCATATATGAAAAGATGTTTCACATCATGTGCTATTAGGGAAATGCAAATTGAAACAATATCTAATGAGAGATCACTACATGCCTATTGGAATAACCAAAATCCCAAATATTGACATGATCAAATGCTTGTGAGGAAGTGAAGCAAGAGGAAGTCTTGTTCATTGCTGCTGGGAATGCAAAAGGATGAGCCCATTTTGCAAGACAGGCAGTTTCTTACAAAAGTCAACATAGTCTTACTATATAATGTTGCAATCATGCTCTTTGGTATTTACCCAAAGGAGTTGAAAATTTAATTCCACACAAAAACCTTCACATGGATATTTATAGCAGCTTTATGCATAATTGCTAAATCTTGGAAGCATCCAAGATGCCCTTGAGTACATGGATTGGTAAACAAATCCAGACAGTGGGATTTTATTCAGTGCTAAAAAGAAATGAGCTATCAAGACATGAAAAGACATGGAAGAACCTTAAGTGCGTATTACTAAGTGAAAAAAGCCCATCTGAGAAGGTTTCGTACTATATGATTCCAACTATATGATGCAGAGGGTCGGGGAGAGTAGAGTGGGGAGTGTGGGGAGGAGATGAATAGGCAGAGAAGAGAGGATTTTTAGGGCAGTAGTGAACCCTAAGGTAAACTACAGACTTCAGATGATTATGATGTGTCAATGTATGGTCATTCTTGGTAAAAAATGTACCATGTTGGTGAGTGATATTGATAATGGGAGAGACTATGCATGTGCGTGGGCAGGGGATATATGAGAAATTTTAGTACCTTCCTCTCAATTTTTTTATAAACCTAAAACTGCTCTAAAAACAATAAAGTCTTTGAAAAACAGAGACATAATCTCCAGGGTTTCATAAGTGCTGCGATGTGAAGACTAAATGAGTACAAATATGAGTTAGCTGTGAAATCTGGGTAACTGGGAAAATAGTGTGATGTTAATACAAATTAGAAGCCAAGAAAGTAGGACATATGGAAAGGAGAGATAGTTAGTTTAAAATATGTTGAATTTGAAGGCCCCATGGAACAATCATCTAGAAAGTCCCACTTAAGTTCAATAGCATGAACTTCAGTAAACACATTCAGTTTTGTGATTTCTTCTTGTGTGTGAGCAAAAATCCTAGATAGTAGAGTTTATCACAGGCTGGATTTTGTCACCCACCTGTGAATGAGGCTCACTTGGAATGAAGTCAAGACCTTACTGAGGAAAAAGACCTATTCTGGAATGAGGTCAAGAAGAACTAGCATTTCAGATTACTAGCAAAAACAGTATTGAAATGGCTGGCCTTGGAACCTAAGTTGGACAAGGTAGAAGGAACAGACCTTGTAGTTGATATTCTTGTATCAAACCTCCTCACTTCCCCTGATTTCCATGGCTTTTTCTTTGTTACCTAGAATCACTACGTCTTTTTCTTCAAGCCTTTCAGATCTATTCTAGCCTTTTACCTTGCCACTAGCCTCTTTAGATCAGTATACCTGGTAATATAATTGAATCGAGGTTTCTAAAATGCATTGTTTAAAGTGAGTTTTTTAAAATGTTACTTTTTTCAGACTAAAGAGTAGAATTAAAAGTTGGCAAGTTAGCAAAGCAAGATTTACCCTCCACCAGATCACCACTGCAGAAAGAGAAGAAGCAGGATGAAAAATGAAGAATAAGAAGAAAAAGGGAAGGAAGGGAGGAAGGCAAAAGAGAAGGAGGGAAGGAAGAAGAAAGGAAAGAAGGTTTTGATTGAATCTGTTGTGGTGTAGTAGAATCACATAAAGATGATTGTTTTCAATAATTGAAGTCAACATGGATGCCAGAATCCAGATATACTAGTGGTCAACATGCATTAATCAGATAAAGCTACACTCATTAGTTCTGCTTCAGACATACAGACCCTATTGAGGTCTATTAGAAGTAGAAGTCAAGGCAGAAAATAGGGTAGGTCCTAAAAATCTCATATTAATACAGCTTTGATTTATATTAAATATGTGAACTAGGGCACCTGATTTACCTTTTGAGCCCCAATTTTCTTGTGTATAAAAGAGTTATAATAACACTCACCTTATGTTCTTACTCTAAAATATGTATGTGTTTGTGGGTTTATGCATACATAGGAAAACTCAACATATCTCAGTAACTTCTAGTTCACTTCCTTACAGAATACTGTTAGAATTAAATGAATAATGTGTTTGGAGGCACCTGGAAAGCAGTAGATTAGCTTTACAAACTTACAAAGTAGTAAAATGATGCTGAAAAAAAATAGCTATAGCTACATCCTCATGAATCTTTCTAAGTTGACATTGAGAATGAATTTATTTCATTTTACTGAATAATACCTTGTAGCCTGATTGAAGTTCTAAATATTCTACATGCTAAAATAAAATTGTAGTACATTCCCCAGAGTACTTTCAATCACTATAAAACTCTGTCTAACTGCAGTGTGTATTTTTTAGATGCGAGCCATATTTGACTTTGAAACTATGCTAAGGAAGAAAAATACAGTGTTGATTAGCTTTCTAAGCCCCATTAGATTTTCAAGACAATCACCTTCTACTCTACATTTTAGCTGTGTAAACATGGCCTTAATCTGTTTCTACATGACCTCCAAAATTTAGATTTAAATGATTCCCCATAGATCTCTGACCCCTTGTGATAGTTGCAAAAGGTCTGCACATTCATATACACACAGAATGTTAATTTCTCATTAACTAAATAATATATTTCATGAAGATTTGTGCTTATCTTTTAAATATCACTTGTTTTTGGGGGTGAATAAAATGTCATCTGAAAGCATTTGTATTAGAAAAAATTCTTGCTTTCCAGTAAGGGAAACCCAATTCAAACTAATATTAAGTATGTTAGTTTCAGTTCAAACTAAAAATGATATTTATGGGCTCGTATATCTGAAAAGTATATGAGTAGATCCATGAATAGCTCTCAGGACCCAAACCATGAAAACTGTACTCTATCTTTTTAAATATTTCAGTTTTATCTCCTGTCATTGAGTTTTATTCTCAGGCATACTTTGTCATTGTGAAGATAGTTGCCAACAGCTACCAGTTGATATAGGCAAATCCCAGTAGTCTAGGACAAAAGGAGCTGCCTTACTCTCAAAAGTCCCAGTAAAGATTCAAAGATCATCTCAGACTGGGCAGCCCATGCCCATCCTGGAAGTAATTCCTGTGGCCAGTGTGGGTAAAATCTGTATATTTCCAGAATCTCTCCCCTGGCTTTAGTGCATTTGCATATCAATAGGTGTCTCGAAGGGGTGGAGAGATGTAGCAACACACATATCAAAAGGTAATTACAAGGGCGCCCTAGGGTTTATCTGGGCCTGAGAGGTTGGGTGGAGCCCTCTCTTCAGCTGCAGCCAGTCAAGAGAGAGATGGGGACAACCACTTTAAGAAATAAAAGGGCTTCTGAACTTTATTTTTCCCTTTGACTGATTTCAGTTTTAGAGGTATTTTGCCCCGGGATTTTCACCCCCGGAGTTATAGCCAGGGAGATGGGATTCTCTGATTGGCCAGGCCTGAGTCTCATGCCTAACCTTGGAGTCAAGAATTGAGTCAAAATCATCCAGTCGGAATGTATTGAAAGTAGGAAAGGAGGTATGGTTCACCATAAGAAAATTGGGATACTGACAATTCAATAAATGATGCAGACCAGCAAAAATAACAAGATAGCCATTAGAGCATTATGGAATCCATAGTGGTAATTTGCAATTATGCATTTTCTCAGCTTGTTTGGATCTTAAAATGTTTTGATGCTTGAAAAGCAGTTTGGAAAACTTAAAAGCTTGCATTTGGAAAGCTTGAGAATCTCTAATCAATTCTTCTTTCCAAAGGAGTATGTGAACTGATATAGATCAAATATGTGAATCAGTGACATTTCTGTCTCAGTTTAGATGATTAGTGTGCTGGTATGACGCCTTAGACAGCTGCTTTGGAATTTCTTGTCCTCTAAGTCACTAACTCAAACAGTTTTCTTGACCCATCAGGTTACATCACAAAGCATTGCCTTGTCCATGCAGCAGGAAACACTATGAAAGAAAATTTTATAAAGCACGTTCTCAGCAAGAATTTTCTTTCATTTCAGGTATTTATCCTAGAATCTTCTGAGATATCCAGGTTAGCTGCTTACAGAATAAATTTATGAATTTCCTTAGCACTGATTTGAAATTAGTTATGGATTCAACATATGAAGGCTTTTAATCTTTTAGTACTTTTTTTCATGAGGTAGCTTAGCTCAAAGTAATTTTATGAGGTTGATCATTATAGTGCGCTCTAAATGAACACAATTGTTATAAGAATTATGTACTCATGAGCAGCAAGTGCACCCCTTCTACTCATGTATCCTTCGAGCTTCCTGCATGTTCATCCTTCCTTAGAAGGAAAGTTTATAGTGTCATAACAGACTGCTTCACAATTACTTTATGCATTTATAAGTTTTTATAAAAGTAAATACTTGCACGATAAAATCTGTTTTAATCAGACATTCTTTTTAGCAATGTGGGACCCTGTAGTTTAAATCTCATATAACACTACATAGATGACAAACTGCAATCTATTCATAAAATCACACTATGTCTCAATTACACTGTAATGTTTAGACCCCCATATCCTCTTCCTTAATAGGTTGCAACTAAATAGTTTGTACTAAAGATTCTGATACATCTTAACTAAAAAAAAGGTAGACTGTTCAAAGCAATACTTCATGTGACATTTGCAAAGAACCCAAATTTATTTACTTTTTTCTCTTTCTGCCTTGTATTAAATCAATTATTTATTAAATAATATTCTTTTTCTTGATGTTTATCTTTGTGCACTCTTATTCATGCTTATATTTCTGTGCTTTTATTTGAAAATCCAAAATGATGTAGTTTGACTCCCTGTTAAAGCAATCCAGAAAATGTTACTTTTCTCTCTTCTTCTCACAATGTCTTTTAAATGCATTATTTCAAATATTGTCTGAACATATAACATTTATATTGTCATCTGTCACTCTAATCCCACATGTTCTAGTCTTAACTTGGCAATTAAAATATATTTGGTGCTCACCAGTAGTCCTTTCTCTAGTCATCTGTTGGTTGGCTAACATTCATCCTCTTGTAGTTTTCTCAAGAGTCCATGATAACAATATCCTTTGCATTCTTGCATATTCATATTTTCTGTTGCCTTTATACTTCAAGGACAGCTTGGCTAGATATAAAATCCTGGGCTCATTCATTTGTTCCTTCAGTGTTTTGTAGGAAGTTTACCATTGTCTTCTGGCCTTGACTAATGCCATGGAGAAATTTGAAGCTAGCCTAAGTGACTTGATGTTTTTGCCTGGTTGCCTAATTGATTCTTTTTTTAATTGAAATATAGTTAACATACAATATTATATTTGCTTCAGGTGTGCAACACAGTCATTCAACAATTATATACATTTACAATATGTTTGCCATAAATGTTGTTAACATCTGTCACCATACAAAATTATTACATTATCATTGACCACATTCCCCATGCTGTACTTTTCATCCCCATAATTTGTTCTGTAAGTGCAAGTTTGTACCTCTTTATGCCCTTCAACTACTTCACCCATTCCCCACCCAGTCTTCCCTCTGGAAACCACCAGTTTGTTCTCTATATTCATGAGTGTATTTCTGGGTTATTTTGTTTATTTATTCCTTTGTTTTGTTTTAGATTACACATATAAGGGAAATTGTATGGTATTTGTCCTTCTCTGTGTGACTTATTTCACTTAGCATATAAACCCATGAGGTCCAACCATGTTGTCACAAATAACAAGATTTCATTCTTTTTAATGGCTGAGTAATTTTCCATTGTGCATATGTTCCACATATTTATCCATTCATCTATTAATGGGCACTTAGGTTGCTTCCATATCTTGGCTACTGTAAATAATGCTGCGATAAACATAGGGGTACATTTATGTTTTTGAATTAGTGTGTTTTTGTTTTCTTTGGGTAAATACCCAGAAGTAGAATACCTACCTCACAGGGTTCAAAGAAGAGCAAATGGGCTCATTGATTTGAAATTCCTCTGTAAATTGTTGAGTGCCACACACATATATATATTATTGTACTGACAATAGCCATAGCAGCAGCAGTAGGAGCAGTAGGAATATTCCTGGCACCAGATAAAGACCAATCAGGGATACAAACTTGTTTGGCCATGTCTGGCTAATTGTTGAAACAGGTGGTCAGAAGTTTACTTGCAGAAGAGACTGAGATGCTCCTGGGAAATACTGTATTTTGAGGATGGAAAGAAGCACAGTCAATTTGACCCAGTAACAAGCTACTGAAGATGATTAATTAATGTTGCAACACCTGGAGACTGTGGAAACCTAATACCAATATAGATCTGACACAGATATCAAAAGCCTTGGTCACTGAGCATCAGTGGTGATATTGAGTACAGTGTGACGGCAGTCATTTAAACTTACCCCTCCATCTGAAGTATTCTTGGGTCATTAGAAGAAAAAGTGGCTCTTACAAAAATCCAGGTAATTTTTTTTCACACATACACACACATATGCTCCTCTCCTATGACATTTTCTGTATGGCTACATTGAAGTTTCTAGTTATTTATATCTAATAGACCTTCCATCCTTAATACAATGAGGAAAAGAAACTGCCATCTTTTACTCCACTTCCCTGGAGAGTCCTCCTAAATTTTGTAAATAGCAAAAAAAATGTTATGATTCTGGAAAATAAAAATTAAAAAGTCCATGTCTATAGTATCCCATTGTTTTTCAAAATTCTCTTGCAGCACAGAATATCCACAAAGCCTATAAAAAAATAGTTCACTGCAAATCTTTGGTTCTTGGAAACCTAAAGTTTCTCCCCTCTGGCTCGGTTTCTAGAAGACATTTTCTCTCCCCTGTACATATGCATATTCCTGTTGTGGGTCTACATATCCTCAACAAGTATGAGATACTAAAATTGCAATGCTCCAATTTTGTCTTGAATGTTTTTAGTCTTCACTTATATCTCACAGTGCCAGACAAGAATTAATGATTATTATTTATGACTCAGAAATGGAAGAGTAATGGTAAAAATGCAGATTCTTATAACCAACAATCAATTGTTATTTGACTGAAAGTAAATCATGCATATTTATTCGACACTGGCTATAATAAACACAAATAATTAAAATTATTCCACAAGCATCATATGTCATTTAAACCTTTTTCAGTGAATGGCTCTATGTTCTTAGAATCATTGAATCTTAGACCTAGAAAAGAGTTTTAAAATCATATAGTACAATGTAAACTTTTCAAAATCAGCAATATAAACATAATTCATTATCATTAAAGGTATTTTGGAAAATTTAGAAAGACAAAACACGTCTAGTCCCGTTACCCATTACATAGAATCACTTTGATTATTGTATGTCCTTTCATCTAGCCTACTTTCTATGCAATGGTGACTTGTTTTACAAAAACATGAGTCATACTGGATATTCAATATAATGTCATGATTTTGTATTCAGTATTACAGAATATTTTTCTACCCTATTATGTAATCTTCACAAGTGGCATTTTATATAGTTTTGCAAAATAATTCATCAAAGGCTGTACCATAGAATACTTAAACATTTTTTAAATTCATATAAAATGATACATTAATTTTCATGAATAAGTAATACTGAAATTAATAATTTATGAAACAATTATCTTGCCTATGTAGCATCACCTTACACTAGCTCCTTCATTTTGGGTAACTGGTATATTCTTCTTCACCCCACAAGATAGAATAAAAAAGTAGTTTTAGTCCAACCTGATAAATTCCATTAAGTTTAATGATTTAATCCGAGTTTTATTTGAATGGCACAGATTTCTGATTTTCTTTGCATCTACTATTGTTTCTAAGAAGCTTCTAGGGCTTACTGTACTACCTTATAGCTTTGAGGGAAGGGGAAGATAAAGTCCTCAAGATGGCACAGATCTGAGCCCATCCCTCTGTGTTCTGCTGGCATCAGCTGCAGAAATTCTGGCTGATGCAGTTTGTGACCTGTTTTCCTGGCAACTTGGCCCAATCTTAATTTCCAGTGGTGCCTGAGAAACCTCTGCAGCCTTAGTATGTGCCAGTTAGCTTTAGCTGTATAACAAGCCAGCCTAAAATCTAGTGGTTTAAAACAATCATTTAGCTTGTGATTCTGCTGGGCAGTTCCATGTCTGGGTCAGGCTCAGGGAATCTCAGCGGGGCTTGCTCATGTGTTTACTGGTCATTTGGCAGGTCACCTGAAGCTGGTGGCCTCAGAGGGCCCCACTCACATGTCTGGGGCTGGGTAGGGGCACTGGGGGTTACTAGCCAACATACCCCTGGTTATCCATCAGACTAGCCCAGACTTTTTCAGATGGCAGCTGAGTTCTACAAGCAGAAAGAAAGCAAACTCCATTGCCCAAGTGCTTTTCAAGCTAATGTTTGCTAATGTCCCATTGGCTAAAGCAAGCACAGGAGCACACTACCAAAGGGTACGGAGAGGGGAAAAGAAATATTTTGTGGCCATTTGCATAATGTGTGACATGCTGTGATTGTCATTCAGTTATAGACAGCAGTGCCATAGCAACCCACTCTGCTATACTACCCAATTAGACTCTAAGAAACCCAGTGGGGACATGCAGAAATGTCCTTGGCCATTTAAGAGCCAAGGGCAGCTTTGGAATACTATCTCTAGTTTTCCCTTTCTAACCACTCCACTGTCCCTCATTTCTAGGGCAAGTGAGAAAAATGACCCCATCTGAGCTTTATCTGCAACCTCTCTTCAATACCTCTTTGTGTTTGTAAGGATTATTAGTTACAGACAAGGATTCAGGGACTAATAAATGCATATTAAAATATGTTTGGTAGACATTCTGACAGGACCCTCAAAATGCACCTAGATGCTATACTCTCTGGATCAAAGTATCAAGAGTTAACAAAGCCTGGAAAAATACACGTTTCTGTCACAGACCCACCAGTCAGGTCTTTGACACTGGATGCCAGAAACTCCACTACAGTGTAGATCAAATGTCTCAGCATCTGTATTTTTCAGACAAGTAACTCTTCCCCTATGCACCATTAAGTCATGTTGCTGCCTCCAGGCTGAACCATGATGCATTAAAGAGACTGGGTCACATGCAGCACTCTAGAGGCAAAGTCTGAAAAATGTACCTTTTAAATTTCCAGCTTTGATTGTACAGGAAAGAAAGCTAGAAGGTGGTTGCAAAGGATGCTAAGTGATCTAATCTGCAGTATATTCTAAACTCCAAGGTTAGAGAAGGGAGGAGAAGGGAGATCAGGATGCGGAAGTGACCATTTGCTCCCCCTATATCCATTTCTCCTGCTCTTCTTTCTATCATCTCATGAGCTGGAAAGGAACGGTTTTTGATGTTCTTGTGCAGATTCAATAGGGGCAGTGCGCCCTAATAGTGGATGACGCATTTTGGGGTAGGGTGCCCTAGAAGCATGCCCTGAGGCAAAGATCCATTTGCAAATAATTTATGAAGGAAGTGCTTTGGGATAAACTGATTAAAAAGTGGGACCAGAGCAGGAGAATTTAGGAAGTGATAGAAAACACGCAAGGCTACAATTACAGGCAAAATCATTAGGAAGTCAGCTGCAGCCTAACCCCATAGGGCAACACTGAAGTATAGTGCCTCAGTTCGTCCCAATGATAGACAAGATGAAGGTTGGGCCTTCATACTAATGTATTCTTCAGCTGGTGTTGGCTATGGGCTGTGTCTTAATCCGCTTGGACTGCTATAACAAAACACTATAGACTGGGTTGCTTAAGCAACGAACACTTAATTTCTCACAGTTCTGGAGGGTGGGAAGTCCAAGATCAAGGCACCAACAGATTTGGTGTCTGGTGAGAACCCTCTTCCTGGTTAATAGCTGTCTTCTTCTTGTGCCTTCATGTGGCAGAAGGAATGCACGACCTTTCAGGGGTCTCTTAGATGGCACTAATCTCATTCGTGAGGGCTCTATGCTCATTATCCAGTCACCGCCTAAAAATTCCACCTACTAATGCCATCACCTTGTGGGTTAGGATTTCAACAAATGACTGGGGAGGAAGGGCAGACATTCAGTCCATAACAGTCCCCCACAGGGGTATATAAATTCCTAAGCAGTTCAGGCTCTCTGCACCTGTGGTCAGAGCTGACTTCAGGAGTCCAATGACAGTCCTCCAACTGGTGGAAGGAGGTTAAAAATTAAGTACATTGAAGCTGGCAGAGGGGTGGATGGAAACAATAAAAAGGAGTATAGGAGATGTACGGGATGCACAGTGGACACTGTCTACTATGGACTATCTTCCCGTTATCACTATCATGCAGTACCCTGGGCCTGGATTTTAGTATGACTGATAGTGCAGTGGTTTGCCATTCAACATCCATTCTAACCTCCTCCTGTTCTGTAGTGACTAGAAAGCAATAACTACAAAACTGTATTTCCCAGCCTTCCTTGCAATTAGAATTCCCAGTGTGATTAAAAATCAGGCACTAGAGTGCATCCATGCAAAATTTAGAAAGTGGAAGTGAGACAGGCTGAGTTTGTGCTGTTTGTCCCATTTTGAGTGGCTGGCATGGTTTTTTAGGCAGTTGGTTTTCTGTGGCAGAATTAACAGAGGTCTAGGATCTCATCATAATGGTGAGAGGCAGGATACAGGGCATTCATTTGCAGCTGTACATCACAGCAGAAATGATGCAGGTCTGGAGCTCACAGCAGCAGTTTCCCAATCACGATTGTGACAAAAACACCATAATTTCAGAGCCAGGAGCCTTCTGAGCATGTAAGAGGCAGCAGCTGTCTTGATGGCCAGGTTCTGTGATGAGTCTGTAGATATCATTCCTGAAAGCTCAAACTAGAGTCTTTTTCTTCAGCTCCGGACACAATTATATAATTCTTTCCTGCCTGACCTAGTTAATGTGCACCCTGTTCTGTACAACTGAACCATGACCTAAACAATACACTAAAAGGGATTGTAAAAATTTTTTTAAATCTTTTATTTCAAAAAAATCAGTGTGCTTTTCTGGTTTGTATTTAAATCATGTGACTGAATTCCACTTTAGTGTGCCTGATGAGCAAACAAAATGAACATTTTTCTCAACTCAAAAATTTTATTTTAGGAATCAAAACTTGAAGATTGATTTTTTAAATTAATGTGTCGATATACAATTTTATGAAGGTTTCACATGAGCAACATTGTGGTTACTACATTCCCCCCTATTATCAAGTCCCCCCCCACCCCATTGCATTCACTGTCCATCAGCATAGTAAGATGCTATAGAGTCACTACTTGTCTTCTCTGTGCCATACTGCGTTCCCTGTGCCCCCCTATATTATGTATATTAATCATAATACCCCTTAATCCCCTTCTCCCTCCCTTCCCACCCACCCCTTTCCCTTTGGTAACCACTAGTCCATTCTTGGGTCCTATGAGTCTGCTGCTGTTTTGTTCCTTCAGTTTTTGATTTGTTGTTATACTCCACAAATGAGTGAGATCATTTGGTACTTTTCTTTTCCCCGCCTGGCTTATTTCACTGAGCATAATACCCTCTAGCTCCATCCAAGTTGTTGCAAATGGTAGGATTTCTTTTCTTCCTCCCTTCTTTTTCTTCCTCCTCTACTCTTTTTATGTTAGGTGTCATATTCTATACTCTTTGTTTATCCCTTGACTGACTTCATGGATAGCTGATTTAATTTTGCATTTGCTTAGTATTTCATTGATCTACTTCCTTTGCTGTGGTTTTATTTTATCTGGTGACAGCTATTTAGTCTTAGGCACACTTCCATCTAGAGCAGTCCCTTTGAAATACATTGTAGAGATGGTTTGTGGGAGGTAAATTCCCTCAATTTTTGCTTATCTGGAAATTATTTAATCCTGCCTTCAAATTTAAGTGATAATCTTGCTGGGTAGAGTATTCTTGGTTCAAGGCCCTTCTGTTTCATTGAATTGAATATATCATGCCACTCCCTTCTGTCCTGTAAGGTTTCTGCTGAGAAGTCTGATGATAGCTTGATGGGTTTTCCTTTGTAGGTGAATTTTTCTCTCTCTCTGGCTGCTTTTAATACTCTTTCCTGTCCTTGATCTTTGTCATTTTAATTATTATATGTCTTGGTGTTGTCCTTCTTGGGTCCCTTGTGTTAGGAGATCTGTGGACTTCCATGGTCTGAGAGACTATCTCCTTCCCCAGACAGAGTTCTTTCCTGCTTCCTTGCCACAGTGTCTGCCTCCTCTGTCAGGGCCAGTTAGCTGCACATGCAGGGAGCAGTCTCTGTTTTAAGCCCGTGTAGTTGCCGTAGGTGGGGCTGCCCTGCAGCTGGCCTGAAGCAATGGCAGGGGCAGCAGGTTTGCACACATGTGCCGGCCGGGAGGAAGGAGCAGCAGGCTGTTTATTGCAGTGGGGGGGCCTCAGGGATGCATTGCCAGCTAGAGGGTTGGAGCGCCTGAAGCTCCTGAAAGTTCCCTACCTACTGGGCTGAGTGTGCCAGGACAATTTTGTCGACCTATTCCTTCTCCTGAGTAGCAAGTGCTGTGTAATCTTTACCCCTTTAGCAGCCCCTCACTGTTGGGAAGTCTTTCAAAGCCCACACCTTTCTTTTGTCCCAGAGTAGCCAGTTGTGGGAACCTGTTCTTCACAAGTGGCTGGAATCTCGGTCTCTGACTTTGCTTTTCAACCCCTATAATTTCCAGAGCACCATGCAATGTGGGTTTATGCTCTCGGAGTAGATCTCCAGGGCTGGGTATTTTGCAGTCCTTGGCTTCTACTCCCTCCCAGCTCTGTTTCTCTTGCTCCCACCAGTGAGCTGGGGTTGGGGGAGGGCTCAGGTCCCACCGGGTCATGGCTTTGTTACTTTACTCTTTTCTGTGAAATGTTCTCTTTTCCCAGATGAAGGATGTCTGGTGCGATCTTATTTCTGGTCACTCTTTTAGGATTAGTTGTATTTGCTGTATTTTTGTATTATTTGTGGTTTTGGGAGAGGTTTCTGCCTCACTTCTCACGCCATCATCTTTTTTCCCCTCACCTTCCAGATTGATTTTTTAAGAATCCCTGTATTCCTTCTGTAATAGCCCCACCTCCCCAGACCCATCACTAGACATGTGGATGCATCAGCCAACTAAAAAGTCATATACAAAATGTAAAATCACTTTGATACATTTTAAAAGTAGTATCTCTGTTATATATATACTTATAACTATTTCGTCAGGATATATTCCCAGAAATGAAATTGCATCATGAACATTTTTCACTCTGAATACTTATTTCATATCATTTCCTAACATTTTGAACCAATGCATTTTCATTTCACAATGCAAGATTCCTTTCAAGCATTCATCCATTGCACACTTCCCAAAAATAGGAATCCTGACAGGTTTTTTGCTCATTTGATTAATAAATAATGCTCTCGTATTTAGAGGCCATCAATTTGCATTTGCAGTCCCTAGGATAATTAAACCTTGTACAATATTTATTTGACTAAATGTATTTCCACTTGTTAATGGAATCTTTAAAGCCTGAGAGACTTTTGTGTGTAGAGTGAAAAATCACCACCATCTGGACTTTGCTTTAATGTTCAATTTATCAAATGTGTATCTATCAAACGAAACTGGGAAAACCATTTTTTCTTAAGCACATAGATTAAATGCTGTCTTAATTAAGTTTTCTTAAATGATTTAAGCTGCAATAACACGTTTAGTGTAACTGATTCTTCTGAACATTTCAGACACCTTATTAGCAGTTTGAACATTTCAAACACTCAACAGCAGAGAGACCATGAATAATACAATGATTATAAAACTTATTCCTACAAAATAACTCATGTTCTGGTTTCAATGTCAATCAAGATGCTGAACTATGACAACTGGCTTCCTTAGCCCAGATTGGTCTCTAAGAGGTAATATCAGGGTGTGGAGAAAACTGTGAGAAACACTTCAGAGGTTCAGACACTAGTGTGATATTTTCAGAAGTTAGAGCAGAGCATAAACAGTGCTGAGGAAACTGGGTGTAGACTGACTAATCTCCAGTAGTCTCTTCCTCACTGCAGCCCCAACCTCTAGGGCTGGTGCCTTCTCCAAATGTTCTTCATTTGCAGGAAAAAGTTGTTGAAGGGAAAACTTGACAAGAAGAAAGAGCATGGTGGTATGAGGAGTGATTAAATGCAGGGCTCCCCATTCTAGAGGGCTTATCCTTCCATAGTGACTCCTGGAATCATTTGAGCTAACAGATTGAAATGAAATATGGCCTCTGACCCTTTTCCCATAGCCAATGCTGGAGAAAGTAACCTGCATAGCAAGAAATATGAGTCCATGGGCCAATATATCAAGATATCTGAAGAGCAGGACTATCGCATAGGAAAAACCATTTCAAAAGATTCCTTGTTAATCAGAAAGGAATGCTATAACACACAAAACAACCGTTTTAAAAATAATAATAAACATAACTCAAAATATGTTCTTTATGAGAGACATACCTAAAGCATCAAGGACACGCAAAGGTTGAAGGCAAAAAGATGGAAAAAGTCATCTCAGGTAAATATTAACCAAAATAAACCTAGTATCTATGTTAGTTATCAGACAAAATAGATTTTTAAGAATAAGGCATTATTAGGGTTAGAGAAGGTCAGTACACAATGATAAAGATTCATTTTATCAAAAAAGATATCGAAATTCTAATGAAAGATAAGTCTAATAAAATAACCCCAAAATATGTACTTAGAATTGATTGAACTACAAGAACAAAAAGGAGAAATCGATACTATTATGAGGGGAGATTTCAATACACCTCTTTCAATTATCAATAGATTAGGGAGACAAAATTCAATAACAATATAGAAGATCTGAACAACATAATTAAGAATTTTGATCTAATAGCCCAATATAGAATTTTACTCCAAAAACTTGAGAATACATGTTCTTCTTAAAAATGTATTTTGTAAATGAGACAGTTAAAAGACTGGATTATATAGATGGTTACAAAATGAACCCTCACAGTTTTCAAAACATAAGTATTTCAGAACAATTTTCTCAGGCTACAAATCAATTAAATTAGAAGGACAGCAAAAATAATTAACAAATGTATTTACTGTTGGGAATCAATTTTCCATGGGTCTTATATTTCTGAAAATCTGGCAAGCAGAGGCACTGATTGACATTTCTCTAGGCTCTCTTTTCAAGGATGGGTGTATAGCAAACAAGCTTGGAAATAGAGATAGTGTCTTCCCCCAGAGCAAGTGGCAAGAGTGCTTACTATGTAGTAAAAAGATTTGGGCTCCTTAAACTCAGAGTTCCTCTCCTGTCATACAACCCCTGTAAATGTAGGTATTACATGTCTTTCTCCATCACATGGGAGGGATGGGGTTTGGGGAACAAGCATATGAAAATGCTGATATGCCAAGTACTGCTAATGCTATGCGTGAAAAGTCCTTTTTCTCTAAACTATGCATCTCCAATCTTCTGTCAGCTCCCATGAAACTGAGGTAGGTTAACTTGGTAGTTTGTAAATAGGGTAAAATCTCAGATCCTTCATGATGATTGACATGTATGTTAGAGGTTTTTAAAACACTGCTTAATAACTTATAATGAAAACTATACTATGTCTAAAAGTGAATTACAGTAAATATACTGCATACCAGAACTTAAGGGGTATAGCAAAAGTTGTGCTTTGAAGGAAATTATATAGCCTTAAATACTTATCTTACAAAAAGAAAGGCTGCAGGTAAATTAGACAATTGAAAAAGAACACTAGATCAAACCCAAAGAAAGCAGAATAAAAATAGTTTAAGTCAATGAAATAGAAAACAAAGATATAGAGAAGAGCAACAAAGACAAGACTTGGTCCGTCAGAAAAAAACCTTAGAAAATAGATGTACTTCTAGCAAGAGTAAAGAAAGAGAGAGAGGAGGCACCAAAATGAAAATGATAAATGAAATAGAGAAACCTAACTCAGATAAAGCAGAGATGATAAAGACAATGAGTGACAGTGCACACCAATTTTAACAAGTCAGGCAAAATGAACAAATCCCAGAAAAATGAAACTTAATAGAATTGAGAAAAATACTAAAAGATTGAATGACATTGTTAATATTAAAGGAATTAAAGCAATAATGCAAAATCTTTGTTTAAAGCAAACAACAAGCCCAGAACAGATCATCTCAATTCATTCAAACTCTTCCAGAGAATGCAAAAAGAATTCCTCCTCTAACTCTACTAATCCACCACATACCTGTTACCAAACTACACAAAAACAATACAAAAAGGGATCATAACAAATCTACTTTATTCAATCATATAGATTTTTAAGTTCTATTTATTAGAATATCAAGTCCAAATATATTGACAGAATAGAATAGAGAGCCTAGAAAAATCAATTGATCTTTGACAAAAGATGAAGGCAACACAACAGAATAAAGACAGTCTCTTCAACAAATGATACTGGAACAAGTGGACATCCACATGCAAAAATATGAATCTAGACACAGATGTTACAGCCTTCACAAAAGTTATCTCAAGATGTATCATAGACCTAAATGTAAAACCCACAACTATAAACTTCCTAGAAGATAACATAGAAAAACTAGATGATCTGTGGTATGTTGATGACTTTCTGATTCAATACCAAAGGCACCATCCATGAGAGAAAGAATTGATAAGTTGAACTTCATTAGAATTAAAAGCTGCTCTGTGACAGACAATATCCAGAGAATGAAAAGACAGACCACAGAATGGGAGAAAATATTTACAGAAGACATATCTGATAAAGGACTTACATACAAAATATACAAAGAATTCTTTTGAAACTCTACAATATGAACAACCCAATTCAAAAATGGGCCAAAGATCTTAATAGATCCCTCACCAAAGAAGATATACAGATGGCAAATAAGTATAGGGAAAGATGCCCCACATCATATGTCATCAGGTGCTGATGTAGAGCAAGAGAAACCCTTGTTCATTGCTGTTGGGAATGAAAAATGGTACAGCCACTTTGGAAGACAGTCTGGCAGTTGCTTACAAAACTAAACATATTCTTGCCATATGATACAGCAATCAGACTCCTTGGGGTATCTACCCAAAGGAGTTGAAAACTTAATTCCACACAAAAACCTGAACATGGATGTTTATAGCAGCTTTCTTCATAATTGCCATGCTTGGAATCAACCAGGATGTCCTTCAGCAGGTAAATGGATAATAAGCTGAGGTACATCCAGACAATTGAATATTATTCAGCACTAAAAACAAATGAGCTATCAAGCCATGAAAAGACACGGAGGAACTCTAATGCATATTAGTAAGTGAAAGAAGCCAATCTGAAAAGGCTACATGCTATGTGATTCCAACTATACGACATTTTGGAAAAGGCAAGACTATGGAGACAGTAAAAAGATCAGTGGTTGCCAGGGGTGAGGGGGGATGAATAGGCAGGGCACAGAGGATGTTCAGGGCAGTAAAACTATTCTGTATGATACTGTAATGGTGGCTACATGTCATTATACTTTAGTCAAAACCCAAAGAATGTACAACACCAAAAGTGAACGCTAAGGTGAACTGTGGACTTTGGAATGTGTCAATGCCAGTTCATAGATTGTAACAAATTACCAGTCTGGTGCCAGATATTGATCCTGGGGGAAGTGCACGTGTATGAGGCCTGGTGACATAAGGGAACTCTCTTTTTTACTCAGTTTTGTTAATGAACCTAAAACTACTCTAAAAAAAAGGTCTATTTTAAAAAGGAAAAGGATGAGTTAAAGGCATGTATAAGCATTTAACAGAAGAAGAAACACCTATAGCCATTAAACAAATAGAGATTTTCAGCTCCATTATTGGTTTGGAAAATATAAATCAAGGGCCAAAAGAAATACCATCTTTTATATACTCCACTGGCAAAACCTTTAATATTTGACAATATCAATATTTGACAAGGATGTATATTGACAGGATGTCTTATATATTGCTGTTGAGAATGGAATATCTTCTTAATCTTCTTAATTTGAAAATTCATATAGCCTGTGACCCAGCAGTTTGACTCCTAGTTATATACCCAGGAGAAACTCATACACACACACACACACACACACACACACACACACACACACACTCACACACTTATGGTGCCACGAGGCTGGTACTTAGTGAGGTCAACAAGAAACCTAAAAAGCTATCAGTGAGGTGTATGAAACATGTATGGAAAAAAGAGGCTGAGCTGTCTTCAGAAAGAAATCTTAACACTCTTGCTACACAGTTTTGTCATTTACTGAATACTGGGAATCTACTACCATCTTTAAAAAGCAATCTACTAATGCCTTTTATTTTCTACTAAAATAAGTAAAATTTATTTGTAAGGAAAAAAGAATATTAGGTAAATTTAAAACTGGATTTTCATTTCTCAGGAAAAATAGGTGAATGTGTAACTTTAGAAAAAACATCTGTCATCAGCCACAGTGATTGCAATGACATTACTGACTACATGAAAGCACAAATTTGCTAAAAAAAAAAAAAGATCAGCATCTACAGCAAAATTTTATAGTTATTTTAAGACTACCTGAAAAAGGTCAAAGGCACACCACTTTTCATTGAGATCAAGCACCCATTCTAAATTAATTTTGCTAATTTTCAGTTCCTAGTTTTCTTGTGCATGTGTAAAAAGCTAATGAAATCATTACAAATATGCTGTGCAATGAACAGAAGAAGAATTTCTCATGAAGTTAAATGACCCTAGATGCTTCAAGTAGAAAATCGGTTAATTCCAATAATGGTTCATTTTTCTCCCATTCAATTTATGTAATTAAAGCTTTCAGTGCTCATTCTGTTGAAGATAAAACATCTGACATTAACATCAATGCTATTTCAAATTCAATTAAAAAGTTAAACTTGAAAGACAAACTTTTTACTCATAAGAGCATAAAATGATTACTAATTTTAGTAGAGGACAGCATCATGGCAAAAACTATGTTCTCACCAAATTAAGAAATCTCTAAGGCAAAAATACAGAATGGGTCATAGTGAGCACAAGATTCATAATTGCATCCAAACAAGGAGTAATATTCTCCCAATGTAAATGAAAGTTGTAAATATTTTAAGGTATTTTAATCAAGACACAGAATAAGTGAAATAAAATGTTTGTAATGAAGCTGATATTGAAGACTAAAAATACTTTACCACGGCAATATAAGTTTTCTTTGCTTCCTGTCATCAATCAAATTTCAGAAGTGTTTGCACTGTGAATGGCCCATATGGGGTCAGAATAAGTGCTCTTGTCACGGTTGACGCAGAATTGCTGTGGCCTAGAACCTAACGGACTATATCATGACCCATAACTTAAGATTATTTGTCCAAATAGGAGCAGAAGAATTTATCTGTGTCTTTTGTGGGAAAACTTTAGAGATGGCTAAAAGTGCCAAATCTCTCTCCCCAAAGCTGCAACACACGTGAAGTTTACTTTTCTTTGTAAATAGCTGGTAACCTGTGCTCTGAGAGAACTGGTGGTTGAGAATCAAAACTTCTTAGTGACTGTGCCTTCACATTATTTCATACTTTAGAGAAGTTTACTTTAGTGGAAACCCTAAGTGTTTCCAGAAATTACTGGCATATATTTATTTTTATTCCATCTATTTCTTTATCACAAAAATGATGTTTCCTCTTACCCTAAGAAAATAGTTGCTACACTGTTTTTTTAAGAAGTAGGATATGCACCACATGACACTGGTTAAGCTTTCCTGTTTGTCTTTCCATAAAGATATGAATAAGCCCAGATATGATAAGCTATCTTCCTCTGATCTAATTAAATCATTCTTATCAAGTCTATTTTAAAACAAAGAGATGTAAGTTAAAGCATGTTAAATGTGAATATTTAGAAGAATGACTTTCCAGTTACAGGAAATAAAAAACAAAATACAATTCAAAAGGATTTGCAACACTAAATGAATTTTTAAATACAACAATATGTGTATGTGCATTTATATGTGTGTATTCAAAGCTACTTTTAATGAATTAAAATTCCCCAACTCAGGGATACCATCATCCAGGGATTTTCACTTCTTAACCATTATGATGGTTAAAACACTTGTGTCTTCCTTCAGAAATAATGGAGAGTGGGAAAGTGTCAGAAGTTTGGAGACACTAAATGTCTCAATTTGTTTAAAGGTAGGAGACACAATTAAGGTCTGAAAAATATACATCCTGAATTTGATATTAATCAAGGGAAAATGTTAAACCAAGTCATCAAAAGGATAATGTGGGTTGGGGGGGCACTAACCTACAAATGAAGACTAATCACCGGGTGGACCTTAGATGCAGCAAGGACCATTTATGCCAGACCAAACTCACTGTGCTCTGTTTGATAGTCATTAGGTGCCTAGCTCAAGAAGATGCCATAGACTTAGTGTATCTTATTTGCAGAAAGACTTCTGGAAAATTTGTCATAATATCGATGTTAGAGAAATAGAACCAACAGGTGTATGTGTGTAGAGAGACTTATTGTAAGGAATTGATTCACGCAATTAGGGAGTCTGACAAGTCTCAAGATCTGCAGTCAGCAAGCTGGAGACCCAGAAGAGCCAACAGTTAATTGCAGTCTGAATCTGAAAGCCCGAGAACCAAGAAAGCCAGTGGTGTAGTTTCTGTCCAAAAGTTAGCATGCAGACCCAGGAACAGCCATGTTTCAATTGGAGTTAGAAGGCAGTAGAAATCCAGTTTCCCTGTCCAAAAGCAGTCAGGCAAGAGGAATTCTCTATTACTTGGAAGAAGGTCAGCCTTTTTGTTCTTTACAGACATTCAGCTGATTGGACATGAGTCACGCACAGTAGGGAGGGCAATCTGCTTTACTCAGTCTACAGACAAATGTTAATACAACCCAAAAACACCCTCACAGACACACCCAGAATGTTTGACTAAGTCTCTGGGCACTCTGTGGCCCAGTCAAGTTGACACATAAAATCAACTATCACAGTATCCTTTTGGACAAGATATAGAAATAAGAGATAGTTGTGAATACAACCTAGAATTTGTGGTCCAGAGATGAGGAGTTTACTGATGGACCAGTGTCAGTATGGCAAGAGGCCTGTGGTGAAAGAGTGACTTAGAGTCCGTTTCAGTGTAATACCTATGTGTATCAACTGGATTATATACCCCGTGAGCCTGGGTTCCTAAAAAAAAAACAATGAGAGGGTAATTTATTTGTTGTGGATATTCTTCACCCTGGAAGAGATATGGCTTACAAGGAGGTGGTGGTGGTAAATGTTTCTCCTGTGTTGGTATCTGCCTAGGTAGGTCTGCATATTTCCCATCCTAGAGAAAGCTGGGGCCTCAGGGTATCCTGCTCACAGAATATGTGTGACTCAGACCTTTCACAGTGCTCCTTCCTATGGAAACTTGTATAGTTAAGTGATAAAAGCCAGGACAGGATACTACAGTACTATTTGTCTGTAAATACAAATCAGTACATTGGTATATGAGTCGACTATGAGCCTTGCTATTAGGAAACTGAAAGGCAAGTGGGGGCTGAGGTAAGAAGTTTCCACTATTTGAAGTGCTTTTTATGCAATGTGCATGAATTAACTTCTCATTCAGTAGCATTTTATCAAATAAAATACAGAAATATATTTGAAATTTCAGAAATTAATATTTCACCAAATAAATAGTGAAAGAATGAGAGGGAAGGGGAAGAAAAATTGAGGGGGCAAAGGAAAGGAAGGAGGAGGAGAGGGAAGGAGAAAGAGGAGAGGAATGGGAAAGAGAGAGTAAAAAATTGAAAGAAAGAAATGAAAGAAGATAAGGAAGAAGATAAAGAAAAGAAGGGAGAGGGGAAGGAGGAAAAGAGAGGGAATTTCCGGTTTCCATTGTCTCCTCCCCTTAGCTTCTTCTCCATTGGACTAGCACTAACCTTAGCTAGACTAACTAAACCTAGCTTCTGACTGGTCCCTCTCAGAATTCTGTTACTTCAGAAGTCAGAAGTGTTTGTAGGTTCTTTCTTTCTAAGACCAACAGAGTAAGGGCCTAAATACTACAACTTCAACTTCTTCATAAACTCAGGTATGTAATAAAAACCTTCCCTTTCCTTCCTTTCCCTTCCCTTTCCTTCCCTTTCCCTTTCCCTTTCTTTCTTTCCTTGTCTTTCTTTTCCTTCCTTCCTTCCTACCTACCTACCTATAACTGTATCTCTGAATCTGAACCTCCATTTCCCATGGTGGCACAGAATACTACTTCTGTCATTCTCGGCTTCGTCACTCCTTCTCCAAGTTTGCCACAGTCCGAGAATCTCACGCAATGCCGAGGAATGGCAGAGAGAAAAGCAGAAGTTTGTGGCTGCCCTTCAAGCCATAGCCTGTTGGTCCTCAGCGGACACAGGTTACCTCAGGTTGCTGCCGAGAGGCAGTGTCTGCATGGGCCCTTTAGGGCCCCCGGTATCTGTTGCTTCTAGATTACCGATGGAACTCTGAAATCATTTTCAGGGCTTCCTGTGGTTCCATCAGCCACAAGATCCATCTTCCTTTAAGCCATGCCACTTCCCCAGGTGTGTGTTTGCCAGTGGGGGACAGGGGGCAGGGCATGGGGGGCTGTCAGAAAGCAGGTCCAGGTTCCTGATTTTCTATGAACCAAAGACCATGTTTTCTTCTTCCTCCAGATACATGCTTTACCTGCCTTAAGAAAATAGTCTGATAAATCAAAACATTCTTCTGACTGGGATATTCTGACAGTATGAAATATCTTTTAAATCATCTTGCAATATAAACTGAAATATGCACTCCCTAAACCTTGACCTTTATCTCTATTTTTCAAGAGGAAAAAATTAATCATATCCTGCAAAAGAAAATTTATAAAAGCCAGTCTCACACTTGCCTTGGTGTTTTTATCCTCCTAATCCCCAAAGATAGTAAATCATAAAAACAGCCTTAACAAGTATTCTCTGCAGGTCTCTAGTGAAATGTTGAGAGATTCTCTGCTTGACCTCACTCTTTTCAACATCTAAGTTGTTCCTAGCCGACAGTAGGCAGAGGAAGACAGACATAGGGCTGTGGGAAGGAGGGGGCAGTGTCAGTACCAGATGTGCAATGGCCATGTACCATGCCTACTCTGAGGTTAAGGCCAAGTCAAGGTCAAAGCGGGTTTGATTACTAAATTCCATATTGAAAGTACTCCATCATTACCTGTTCCCCACCTCCCAGAGTACTTAGTAGAGAAGGTTCTAGTCATAGCCCAGTAATAGGGGCTGAGGGTCAAAAACTAGGAAAATGAATAAGAGATAGGGAAGGGCTGCCAATGCTGAATTGGGATAAATTGAAAATTTATTCAACACACCCTAAATAGTTCTTGCATGTGTCTTACTACACATAATGTGCCTTGCTTGATAGGTTTTGTACTACATGAGTAAGCTGTTTAAACAGGGACTGTGTCAGACTCATCTTTGTATAATAGTTCATTAGCTCAATATTTGTTGAATTTAGTTGAATTTAAAGTGTGAGGAAATAAAAATCTAGCAGGTGATTTTCAGTACGGACAAGTACAATATAAAAGGAAAACAATCCAAATTATAGTTATGGAATGTCAAACCTTAGCTTAAACAGTTAAAATTCAGGAGGAGACTTTATTGTCAATGTAGATGATTGCCTGGATATATTGATATTGGCCCGATGATCTACAATGGACAAGAATGTCAGGCATTATCAAATAGTGTATGAGGAAGAAAGAAAAACTAATAGATTATCCACAGACAATGCAAATCTATTAGTTTTAGAACTTTTACCTCTGTTAGAGTACCAATAAATCAAACAAAAGATACAATACCTTACTCAAATATAACACAAGTACTAGTCAGAGAAACATAAAAGTACATGGAGAAAAGACTGGAAAGAAATTCACTCAAAATACTAGCTATGAAAATTTGGGGATTGAGGAAGTAGAGGTGATGTTTTCTTCAATTTTCTACCTTGCTGTTATCCACATTTCTAGAGTGAGCACATACCACCTTTATAATGGAACAAAGAAACACGTTTTAAGAGAAAGAAAGACAAAAATAAAAGTTCAGAAGAGGATGTCTAAAATGAGCCAGAGAAAAAGTGGATTTGTGCATATGGACAAATGAAAATACACAGTACAGGGTGAGAGTGAGCAGAAAAGAAAACAAACTACTTTATATAAGCAAACATGTACTTACTCATCTTGAATAAGGAGAATTGATGGTGGAGAAGCAAATTTCTGACAAGCAGGAGGAAAAAGTGATCCTGTCTGTGGTAGAATAATATCCCCCTCTCCACTCGTGCCAGCAAATATTCATGTCCTAACCCCTGGAACCTGTGAATATGTTACTTTACAAGGCAAAAGGGACTTTGCACATGTGATTAGTTAAAAAATCTTGAGATGAGACATTATCCTCAATCTTCCAAGTGGGTCTAATTGGATCATACGGGTCCTTATAAAATGGAGGCAAGTGCTCAGCATCCAAGATACAATGATGGTGGCCAAGGGCGGCGGGCGGCATGGGCAGGAGTCGAGGAATGTGGGCTGAGTCTAGAAGCTGCCTGGGACTAGGAGATCGATTCTCCCCAAGAGCATCTAGAAGGAACAGAGCCCTACCAACACCTTGATTTTAGCTCAGAGAGAATGATTTTGGACTTCTGACCTCCATCACCATAAGTCTGTACTGTTGTAAGCCTCTAATTTTGTTGCAATTTGTTACTATAGCAATAGCAAGTTAATATGCTGTCCGCTTATACATTCATTCAGCTCGTTATAGCAACTGACTTGCAGTTCCCTGTCGTATGAGTTCTCTCTCTGTCTGGAATGCCTCTCCCATCCATCTGCCTAGACCCTACCTGTTCTTCAGGAGTAATTTAAACCATCACTTCCCCTTAGAATCTTGGTGTGTGGAAAATGGAAGTTCCTATGGGTAGGATTCTCACCTGGCCCTGGTCGGCTTGCCCACCGCACATGTGTGGACGATACATTATTGACTCTATATAAAGAGCTCCGCCCAGTGCTCTGGGCAGCAGGACAGTAGAGACGGGAGTGGTGGCAGCACCTAGGACAGAGACTGAGACGTTGGGGGGCAGGGCCGGAGAGGAAGAGGCCCTAAGGCAGAGATGGAGGTAGATTATGGACCTGCAGACTGCGGGATGCAGATGTGGTTCTAGTGCTCAACCTACCTCCGAGAGAATAAAGCCAGATATAAACCGTTTTACCCCAAGAATGTTCCATTGTCATTTCTTGGTCTCAGTGAATCCAAGTGAACTTGCCTAGGGCTGAAACCCTCAGGCAAGACAGTTGGCCCGCACTGCTCTCCTGCCACCTAATACCTCCTAACATGGCCCCTGTCAGCACCTACCATATTTGACTTGCAATCATTGACAATTCCTGTTTGTACCACTGCTAAATTCTTGCTTAACAAGTGGCTTTGTTACTTGTTCCCTTGTTATTTTCTTGGTCTCACCAACAATGTAGTACACTTGCAGAGAACAGGACGTACTCCTCAGGGTGCATGCACACACACATGTCTTCCCAACATTTGTTTAAAACACAGCACTCCAAAAACTCCCAAGAAACACACAGCATCAAATAAATGCTCACTGAAAAAAATGAACCAGTCTACTTTGTAACGAATTATTTCTCAGTAAGTAAAAGGGAAATAGCCAAGCTACTTTATTATAATGCAATTTATTATACTATTTGTTAACCTGCTATAAGAAATTAAGCTCATCTATTCAGTTTTCTCCTTTAGGAGGAACTCTCAATAGCACTTTTTCTAGTCAAAATTAGCTGGTTTTCATATTGATGGTCTTTCCCTTCTCCCACCAGATGCAGTATCCAACACAGCCAAAACGTATATATCCATTTGATGTATATTAATTGGGTGCCTACTATGTGCAAGTACTGTTTGGAAAGTGAAGAAACAAATGAATAAATCAAAGCTTATCTTCTGGAGGGGAGAAGATATGCAAATAACTATTATCAAGCAAAATACTGTAAAGGAAAAATGAAATAACATACTGATAGAGTTTAATGAGTTCTTCTCCCTTGGAGTAGAAAACCAGTCTTTAATGAGACGCATACAGTGGTCAACAGGAGAGCAGGTAATAGTAGTTAAGAGCCAGGACTTTCAAGTTAAATGGAACTGGATTTGAATCCAGTTCTACTACCCACTGTGCCCTCGGACAAACTATTTAACTTCCCTGAGCCCAGAAGGCTCATCTGTTTAAAAAAAGGGAAGGGGGATAATAGGTACTCTCTCTCAAAAGGCTTTTAGGAGAATTATATAAGTTAACTCATACAGAATGCTTAACATGGTGCCAGACACCCAGCAAGCAATACATAGCAGCTATTATCTTTATAAAAACAGTGAATAACATTTTAGAATAGTTGTTTCAAAGTCAGGTTTCCTTATACATTTTCTTTTTTTTAAAAAAAGAAGTCATTTGCTCTACAAATGCAAATACTGAGAAATGTAGAGGATGCTGTTTGCCCCACTAAGATGGTTCCTTTTGGATGAGGAGCTCGTACCCCCAGCAGCTGCCCAGTTTGGCTGCTGAGGGCTCACAGCTGGTTCCCACTTTGGGAATTTGCCCTCAGCTGCCTCAGTCAAGGTTAGGCCCCTTCTGGTCATGCCAGAAAACCAAAGCCAACCCTTTAATTTCAATTCGGACCCATTTTAAGTGGCCATTCCCAACTCCAGAGCTCCCTGAGATGGACTGAGGCCTTCTTATGCTTTCTTCACTCCCCAATAAATTTGCTCACCAGTCTCCATCTCAGAGTCACTTCCCCAGGGAAGCTGAACTAAGTCAAGCAACCATTATACAGGCAAGGCACTGCTATGAGGACAGTTAGCAAACTTCTTCTGTAAAATGACAAATAGTGTTTCAGACTGTCTTGCCAATGGCTTTCAGCCCTGGGCAAGTTCACTATGGATTCGATGTGACCAAAGAAATTGACAGCAAAACGCTCTTTGGGGTGAAAGGGTTATACCCAACTTTATTTCCAGGTGGCAGATCAGTCACTAGAATCCCATTCACTCAGAGTGAGTCTGTATGCAGCAAGCCTGTCTCTGCCTCAGGGCCCCTCTGTCCACACAGCTGTCCCACACAGCCATCCTCTGGGCCTCTCTGCCTGCACAGCCATCCTCTGCACAGTCGTCCCATACAGCTGTCCTCCGGGCCTCTGTCCTCAGCGCTGCCACCACTCCAGTCTCTGCTCTGCTCTCCTGCAGCCTTGCAGCCCTGCCACCATGTCATGCCCAGAGCACTGGGCGGGGCTCTTTTTATAGAGTCAACAGCCATGTATTGCTCACAGGTGTGCAGTGAGCTAGTCAGCCATGGCCAGGTGAGAATCCTGGCCACAGGTACTCTCATTTTCTCCACAAGGCTTTGGTGAGCGATTTGTTCTCTGTTGCATTTATTCAACTGTCATCCAAATGTGAAGGCAGTCATAGGAAATACATAAAATAATGGGTTTGGCTGTGTTCCAATAAAGCCTTTTTTTATGGACATTGAAATGAATATCATAGTTTTTGCATGTCATAAAATGTTACTTTGGTTAGTGTTTCCATTTTTATATAGTTAAAGAAGATTAGCTCATGGGGATTCAAAAGGATGTAATGGTTTATTGTGATCATTTTGCATATATACAAACATCGAGTCATGTACACCCGAAACATGTTGTGTCAATTCTTTTGTCGATTTCTTAATTATTATGTCAATTTTTACGAATGGATGGCAAGCTAGATTTGGCCAATGAGCCATAGTTGGCCAGCCCCTGGGCTAGAAGAATGGGATGGAACAGTGAAATGCTCATGAGTCTGCCATTCTAGTACATTAATTTACAGAATTTGATATCATGGGACCTTAGAGCTTGCAATGTTGTTTTTAAGGTATGGAAGACCCCTTCCTGGCTCCAGAAAGGCCAAGAGAACATAGAAAAAAGAGGTGAAAAATGGGGGAAAAAAAGAGTCATAATTTCTTTTGAAGCTTAGTACCACCAAGAAAGTCAAACACAGCAAAAGAAAACAAAGTAGTTTAATATTTACTATGTGGTATTTTCAATTTAGAAAACTTCATCCCCACTAGTAAACAGAATTATATTTGAGTGGCTGTACTGTGGCTGTAGCCAGGTAATCATTCCAAAACACAATTGTAATTTGCTGCTGTCTTAATATTTATAAAGAATATATTTTTAAATGGCTTCCCGATACAGAATAGAGAAAAGATAAACATATTTTGAAAACTGAACCTGTCTTTCTACACAAATATAGCAGCCTTCTACAGTCCATTTCCCTCAAAAAGAAACAACTTGGAGGAATGTATGTGGATAATAAACACATTCTTAACTATTTACCGTGAACCCTTTGGCTTCTTAGTTTTGCCATGGTGCGTGTCCCCTTAAACCAATCATACCTTTTTTAATTTTAACTTTGTTGTTGTTATACAACCCTTGCTTTGGAATTGTTCATTATAGCTTCTCATCCCACAATCCATCATCATGTGTAATATTGCTTTTTCCTCTTAATTCCAGCTCACCTTTACCACTCTAGCTCTTGACTCCCCTTCACCACCCCTCTTGTACATTCTCAGAATAAATGAAGAGATATTGCTCTAGCTTTGAGTAGATGAGAAAGAGGAATGGGAGCATCCTCTCTATGGATTCACATTGCTGTACTGGGAAATGTGGAGACTAGGAGTGCTGATTTCAGTTGACACCAACTGTAATAGGCGGTTAATGACTATATCTCTGGCTTTTGAGGTCTCCAGATTCTTCTCTCTAGACACTTGGATACTAATTTGGTCCACACTTGTCATGATGAGTTCTGATGCCAGAATCTGGGTAGGAGAACTATCGTGAAACACAGTGTCCATGATGTACTGCTTATATAACTCCACCACCTTCTGCTCCAGGTACTCATTCAGCATGGCATTCGAAATAGGCTTCTGCATTTGCAGGCTACTTTTCTCTTTGATGCTGGTTATTCTCCAGTAGGATGAATACCTCTGGATAGGTTTGGAGGGAAAGTCACTGGGCTGAGAGGAAATGGACTCCTCCATGGGCAAAGGAATCTCAGATGATTTCAGCAAAGGGCCATATTCAAAACTGCCCACGGAGGGAAAATCTTTTGTCACTGAATTCATAGCCATCACCTGGCCCCCTGCAATGTGTAAGTCACTGTAATTCTTGCAAATACTTATGCAGGAAGGTGGAACCAAGTAGGTCTCTCTGCTGGCATCTCTACATATTTCAACTGCAGCCAAGTTTGGGCTTTCATACACAGGATTGGGGGTTGTCTGCCGCATGGTGATTCTTGGCTTCCTACTGTGTTGGCTCTCTCTTGAATGCACTGAAGAAATAAACTTGCCAGAAGATTTGCACCTCACATAGAGACTTCTGACTTGTGTTTCATCCACAGAGGAGTAGGAAAGAGCAGCAGATTTTGTCTCATCCTCCTTTTCCTCAGCCACCCGCTCATTATAAGATGTGCAGCTCCGGTGGATGTCATTCCAGTAGGCAAGCCCACTGAGATACCCTTCTGACAGCATTCTGGAAAGAGAGTTGGTAAATAACAATGGGGAAAATGAAAATCGGAATGTTTTTAAATTGGCAGTTGATACATAAGGAAAGGACAATAAAGCCATTTCGTTCATTCACTGAGTCATTCGTAATTCTGTGCCTGCTGTATACCAGGACTATAACGTGCTGGAGAGGTAAAAATGAGCAGGACACAGTTCCATCCTTCAAGAATTTCCACTGACAGAAAATCAGCTGGATACAGACTATTTCAATAATCTAGCACTGAGCATTGGAATAGTGATAGGCACAGAAGATGAGCCTCTAACACAGTCTGGGACAAAGGGGGAGAAGTCATGGAATATGTCACAGAGAAGGTGACATTTCAGCTAAACTGTGAAAACTAAGTAGGAATTCCAGCTATAGGCAAAGTTACAAGAGAGTATAGTGACATGGTCTCTTCGCCGTATACCAAGATGCTGAGCATAAGCAGAAGGGGCTGGGGAATAGGGTAGAAATGGGTGATGAAGATTCTGGGGAGCCAGGCAAAGACATTTGCATTCTGGCCCAGAGGAAATGGAGAGGAATTGAGAAGCTGCAGATTGGGGAAGCAACATGGCTGTTGGTTATGAGAAAATTTAGGGCAAATTCTACAGAAAGTAAGAGCTGTATCTTACTCATCACTGTATTTTATCCCTGGGAGTTAGCATGGTTGTTGGCATTTAGGAGGGATTCAAAAGATATTTGTTACCTTGAATTAAATAACTGACAACTATGACATGGAATGAAGTTAATTCACTATCAAGCCATCAGGAAGGGCTATGAAGTGTCACCTGCCTTTGCAGCCCAGGACAAGTTCCTTGCTCAATCCTGCCCACTTCTCACAATACATCATAGAAATGTCTCTCTACCCAACTGATGTATTTACCGCTACCCTGGTTTCCAAGGAGCTCTCCTGACCGTGGGCTTTTACTTCACCTGCTTCCCTTCCCCACCCTCAGCAGTTGTTACTGGAGTCTGGAGTGGCTAGAACAGATCAGAAACCAGAAGCTGCATTTTCTCTAAAAGGAACACACTGGCATTCCTGGCACCGGGACAGCAGGCAGCAAGGGGAACTGGTCCTCCCTGGCCTGGAGGACCAGGCTTCTAACAGACCTGTCAACTTGAGCCAGAAATTGAAAAATCAAATTAGAAAAGCAATATTCTCAAGGAGATAGGGAGAAGATTACAATCTCGAATTAAGAATGAATGCTATTGAAAAGAAGGCATTCTGAAGTTCTTAGAAATTCAAAAATAGAAAATTTCTGAACTCCGTGGGAGGACTGAAAGGTTAAGTTTGGGCAGACTCCCATTGTGAAAGTAGAACAACAATACAAAATGGAAAATAGTAAAGAAAAGATGAAATGAGAAAACCAGTCCAGGAGAGAGATCCATTATCTGAATAATAGAGGGCTCAGAAAGAGGACAGAGAAAATAAGGGAAAAATTCAAAGAATTCAAGAATATTTCCCAGAACTGAAGGACATGAGTTCCCCCAAATACTGGGTAAAAATAGACCTATATCTCAAAAGAGCTATATTTTTCCAGAAAGAAGCAAAATACCATGAACCAGAATCTTCAGGCTTCTCAACAGCAACATGAGAAGAAGACCACATAACAATGTTTGAAAATTTTTTTTTCATTGAAAACATTGCAAACACTTTTATTAAAATTATTTTGATATAAAAGTAGCAGAAAGTACTTTTTTCAGTGCTTTTCATTATTTATGTTATACAAAATTTTGATAACCACTGAGTAAAGCACTTTTACCAAAGGATCACGGAAATGGCCTTATCTTATAGAATTTTCTCCATTGTAGTAAAAATTTTAACCAATTGGCTTCATTTCCTATCTAGACCAGTGATCTCAACTTTCTGCATCCCAAATTTATTTAAAAAAAGCACAACTGACTTCTGAGGTGTTTTGGCAAAATAAAAACAGAATAGGAACCTTAAAATCTACATGAATCTCTCCAGCTTGTGTGGTGCTCATGGACATTTCAAAGGATAGAGGTGAAACTCTAATGCCAAAATAATTTTATACAAATAATTTATAATAGCTATAAAATAAAGGAAATTTCCAAATGTTATCAATGAATCTGACCTTATTTCACTGAAAGCACGTAGTTATATCCATCATTCTTGTCATGATTACTAGGAAGCATATGGTTAAATTTTTGCACCTACTTTATCTTTTAGAGAAAAGAAACTAATACTGTTTTTCTCCACATTTCTCCATCTCCAGTTTTATACTCTTTTTTTTTATGTCCATTGTTTAGGTATATCATAACTATGCTTTTTTTTTTGTAGATAATTATTTTTTATTGAAGGGTAGTTGACACACAGTATTACATTACATTAGTTTCAGGTGTACAACACAGTGATTCAACATTTATATACATGATAATTCTAGGTACCAGCTATCACCATACCAAGCTGTTACAATATTTTGACTATATTCCTTATGCTATACATTACATCCCGGTTACCTATTTATTTTACAATTGGAAGTGTGTACTTTTTTGTGTGTGTGTGAGGGCATCTCTCATATTTATTGATCAAATGGTTGTTAACAACAATAAAATTCTGTATAGGGGAGTCAATGCTCAATGCACAATCATTAATCCACCCCAAGCCTAATTTTCATCAGTCTCCAATCTTCTGAGGCATAACAAACAAGTTCTTACATGGAGAACTAATTCTTACATAGTGAATAAGTTACATGGTGAACAGTACAAGGGCAGTCATCACAGAAACTTTCGGTTTTGCTCATGCATTATGAACTATAAACAGTCAGTTCAAATATGAATACTCATTTGATTTTTATACTTGATTTATATGTGGATACCACATTTCTCTCTTTATTATTATTATTTTTAATAAAATGCTGAAGTGGTAGGTAGATGCAAGATAAAGGTAGAAAACATAGTTTAGTGTTGTAAGAGAGCAAATGTAGATGATCAGGTGTGTGCCTGTAGACTATGTGTTAATTCAAGCTAGACAAGGGCCATAAAACATCCACGGATGCAGAAGATTTCTCTCAGAACAGGGGGGGTGAGGTTCTAAGCCTCACCTCTGTTGATCCCCAATTTCTCACCTGATGGCCCCCCTGCGACTGTGCCTGTCTTAGGTTGTTCCTCCCTTGAGGAATCTTACCCGTCTCTGGCTTGAAAATTTTTTAACAAAATATATTTTCAAGCTAGAATTGAGTGAACAAATTGTCAATCAAGTATGAAGATAAAATAGATTTTTTTAAAAATCACAAGCCTCAAGTAGTCCATCTCCCAGGCAGCTTTCTCAGGAAGTCAAGTGTTCCACAGAAAGGAGTAAGTAAAATAATAAAAAAGAAGGAAAGGAATACAGGAAACAGGAAATCCAGCAAAGGAGAGAGGCATAGGAGCCCTTGTACTGGGACAGCCTGAGCCTCTGCTCCAAGGCCCACACTGCCAAGGGCCCACTCTGCCCTCTTTGAGATGTGCCTCTCCCAACAGGGTGAGGGGTACTAGAGGCCAACAGGTGGGGTCCACCCAGCCTCTATACCACCTTCTAAATCACAGTCTTGGTGCTAAGAACCTCAGAATTCTCTGCCCAAATCACCCAGACCCAATCTCTGAGTTTACACAGGCTTTTCTCCACCTCCATCATGACTAAGGCCGATCTAGCCACTAGACACGCACACACACACCGAGGCCCAGCAGGTGACGAAGGGCTGGCTTTTTGTTGGGCCTGTGGACTGAGACTGAACGTATGGGCTGAGTGTGAGGGGTAGCCAGACTAGGAAGAGAAAAGGGAAGGGCGGCAGACTGAGGCTTCCCTGTTTTTGTCCCAGGCCCAGGAAGTCAAGAGTTCTACGCATGATGAAAGTGAAAGAACATTCTAGGATAAAGCTGTATAACAGGCTCAAAAGGCAACCTGGCTGGTTGGAACAGATCAGAAGGGTTTTGGAGATAGAGATGAAATGGAAGACAGAAAGTCTATCATGAAGTATGGTTTATATAATTAGCTATGGAAGGTGAATTAGGAAAAGCTAAGCAGATGAAAAAGCCAGACCATTGCTGTCCAACAGAATTTTCTGGACTGATGGAGTGATCTATATCTGTGCTGTCCAAAATGTTAACTGACAGTCACATGTGGTTACTGAGCACCTAAAATGTGGCTAATGAAACTGAATTTTAATTTAATTTAAAATACCACACGGCACTATATTGGACAGCACAGACTTAGAAAATAGTGAAGGTGATCATATAAACCTTTAAAGTACTGAAGACAGCTAGTTAAACTGGGTTTAAAGTTCACTGGATGACCACTGTCACAGCAATAATTCTAGAGTGACATCTGATTAATTCACATGTGTACTCTTTTCGAGGGGTGTTGGAGAAAAGGTGTCAAAAGATGGTGAACCTAGAGCATAAACTTAGATGTGGGGTAATGAAATGGGACCCTATTCTAAGACTTTTTGTTCTGCTATTTTGAAACAGGGATTGCATACAAGTTCCTTTTATTTATTTATTTTCTGTTTCTATTTGGGGAAGTCTAGAATGCCTGTGCGAATGGTTCAAGGAAATTTTGTAAAGCTATTTTTGTTTTAATAGTGTGCACTTAGGTTGTCTCTGAGGTAATAAAAGTGTCATCCAATAGAATTTTCCGTGGTGATGGAAATGTTCAATATCTATGCTGTCTAGTATGACACCCAATAGCCCCAGGTGACTGAGCACTTGAAATGTAGCTAGTGTGACTGAAATTCTAATTCAATTTAAATTGCCACATGTGGCTACCATATTGGACACCACAGAGCTATACAATTATAAACTCCAATATAATTTAAGAAAAGGTGCAGGAAAGAAAATGTGCTTTGCTATGTCACCGAGTTGCAAATAGCTTTTGCATAGTCATAATAATATGTAAAGCACTGAAAACTGATGCAACCAAATTTACAGTATAACCACAGGATGACAAAGTCAGGAAGCAAAGATAATATTTTATCATGTGTAGTAGAATACTGTCAATAAAAATCGCCATAGGCATTTGCCTGTTGTATCCATACTGTGATAGGGACAAGACAAGAATGTATGTACGTGGTAGAAGCCAGGGGAAGAAAGAGAACGAAATCCTAATCTTTATGGTGACTGATTATATAGGTATATGATCCCTTATCTTTAACTCAATAAATAATGCCCCAAACAGAAAAATCCAAAAGTTATAATGCAAACATGCTACTTAAAGAAATGGTGGCAAATACCAAATAATTAGTCAAGGGAGATAAAAGTAGTTGCTTCTGGAAAGGGGGTACGGGGACTGTGGTTTTTCATAACAAACCTCTTAGAATCAGTTGACCCAAATTATGTTCATGAATAACTTTGATTTTTAATTCAAATAAAAAACTAAAGATAAATATTTTTAAAGTAACCAAGAGGGGAAACCAAGGAGGTGGCATTTCCTGTACGGCTAAGTTTGTGGGGAAAGAAAGATACTGCATATTCTAAGGGTGAAGAAGAGAGCGATGCCTGTGTAAAAGGTAAACGTTTATTTGGCCCTGAAGAAGAGGACCTGAACAGGGAGTGAGAAAGGGAGAAAGCCTTGCTCGGAGAGGAGGGGTCAACAAAAGTGAAGAGGCCTGTGTTGTCATTAGCATGTGGGTCAGTAAAAGATACCAGTCTAGGCGGGATGCAAGTGTTATTTCACCAATTCATGGCCACCTAAGAGCCTTTACTAAAATGGCATGGTCACTCTTTAGTACCCCTTGTTCCCATTCAGCCATTTCTCAAACCTCCCACTCTTTATCCTATTTCTTTTCATATTAAATGATCAGTCCTAATGGACTCTTCTTTCATTTTATGTGGATGATGTACATGAGTACTCCAGATAGTCTGCAGTCCTTAACAGTGATGGAAGAGGGTCTAGCATTTTGTGTTGAGTAAGGGTCCTTTCCCCTACTTGTCATCAACTGAGAGCTTTTGTTGGTACCTTAATTCTGTTGGAATAAAAATGCTACCATTCTGTTGCGTGGGGCCCAAGGCAGACAAGTAACGTGTTAGGTCCAATGATGGAAAAGTAGAAAGCGTGTCCTAATGTTAGGGCTCGATACACCCATGGCTAAAGGAGAAGATTCCTACATGGGAGGAGTGGGAGATAAGGTCAGGAATATAAGCTGGGACCTGGAAAGCTAAGGATGTTCCGTTTACTCTGCAGGTAATACAAAGCACTGGAAGGTAACCCAGCTGAGTCACGGCATGATGTGATCTACCAGGAAAGTGCAAGATGCAGTTCAGCAGGGTAAGACTGAAGTGAAGGACCCACGTTAGGAAGCTGCGGGGTTCATCCCCACCTGAGTCAGTTGGGACAGGAACCAGGAGGGAGGGAGCAGGAAAGGAAGAGAAAGAATGAACTTGAGAGACCAAGACTCCCCGACTCAAGAGTGAAGGAGAGAGAGAGGAGCCAGAAGTAACTGAGTCTGGGCATGCTGGGGAATGGCACAAGCCATGACCAAAATGGGGGGACCGGGAGGAGGAGCCGGGAAAGCAGCTGATGGGCTCAGTTTAGTTCCCCTTGAGTGTGACATGAGATAAACACCATGAGGGCGAGCATCTCGGGCGGGGAACTCATTGGAGCCCTCACTTCCAGTCAGCAGTGAAGGCGTCTCCCACATGTGCGCAGTAGGGTTTGGACTGGGAGCCTGAAGAGCCTGTGAGTGGTGATCGTTTCTGTGGGGTGGGGTCCTGCCTTGAACCGTACACAGAGGAATGAGCAACAGCAAGAGCTGTGGTATCAGTAGTTTGGTAAAGACTACCGAAGCTGCAAATGTATTGAACAGGTCATATTTTTAAAAATCTACATTTGAAGATAAAACTTAGTTATGTATTCAGACTCTCTAAGGCAAAAAAAAAATGTCTCTGACTGGTAGTCAAGTGACCCCAATTCTAGTTCTCACCATGTCACCAGCTATGGTTTTATTCTAGTTAATAAGTCTATAAAATAGCTAACATCAATACTAGCTACAAGCTAGATGCTAACCTAAGTGCTTTTTATGTACTAAATCAATAGATCCTCTCAAGGACTCTAAGGTGCAGGTACTATTATTCTCGTTTTATAGACGTCAAAATTAAGTAATGTGTCCAAAGCCGCCGGGCATTCCAAAACTGGCAGTCAGAAAACAGCACGTGCTCATGTGCCAATAAACCTCTTGGAGATTCAAATTCTCATCTTTAAATTGAGAATGTTGCATAAAATTATCTAGAGAGTCCCACCACGCTTTAATATTACATGGGTTGATGACTATATTGAGAGAAAAGAGGTATTACTCAGAATCGAAATCAGTTTCTGAAATGAGCAGCAGAGGGCAGCAGAGAGCACACAAAGGCAGCTTTTGAAAGATCGTTTTAAAGCTGTGCAGAGTAATGTGTGAAACTTACAAACAAAAATTGCATATATGTCAACTCATTTAATCCTCATAAGAAACCCTTTAATGTACCATTAGAATGAAAACAGTACTGCATATCATAACACCCTAAAATTTAAAATAGAAAAAGAGGGAAAGTTACCTGGTATTATTTTGATTAATTGTTGGCATTTTTCTTCATAAATTTCAGTGACTTTATGAAATTCTTATAAGACATAACACGATCTCCTCAAAGGTATTATAAAAGGTACACTTTAAGCAATTGCCAACACATCTATTAGACCAAGTTTCCTCGACACACTAAGGCTTTAGCCAACAGATTACTTCAATTGTTCAGAGATAATTTATCACTTGCAGTTTTGTTTCTCAGCACAGAGAAGATATAAATATATTTAGAATTCTCCATGACTAAGTGTGAAGGAAGGCACCCAAGGACACTTTCGGATGAGATGTTCCAGGCAAATTTAGTCTATATTCATTAATCATTACCAGACAGGGGAATACCAAAATTAGCCTTACGTGTAAATTCACAACTTAGAAATGTGTGCTGAAGTACAGCACCTTGTTAAATCATTTACTCGGTTTTCAGAAGAAAGGGCAATATAAATTCTCCTTTCCACATTAGCATTTACATTGTTTCTCAGAAAGCTGTTATAACGCTGTACATAGACATACTTCTAATTTACACCCAAATGGCGCAAGCATGGTTTCAAATAGAAAACCTAAAGGAGAAACTTTTATTATAAAAGGGAACATTTGGAGAAACCTAAGTTAGGGATCAGCAAACGTTTTCCTTAAAGGGCCAAATATATAATATTTTAGGTCTTTGTGGCAACTACTCAACTCTGCCATCATAGCAGGAAAGTAGCCATAGACAACATGTAAACAAATGGGTGTGGCAGTGTGGGAGTAAAACTTTATTTACAAAAACAGGCAGAGGGCCAATTTGACCTGCTGGCTATGCCTTGCCTACCCTTGACCTAAGTCAAAAAGCAGATACAATAAGTTAGACAGGACATAATAATCACAGTAATTGTGTTCAAATGCTTTCTATAAATTACACCTAATATTCCAAGAACACTGCACATTAGATATTGTGATAATCTGAAGTTTCCAAGTGGGAAAACTGAGATTCCAATATGACAAATGACCTTCCCAAGGTCACAAAGTAACCAAGTATTAGAGGCAAGATTCAAGTACAGGTTTACCAGCTCCAAAGTGTGTGATCTGTTCTTAAAAACATATCACTCTACCACATAGTTGAGAGCAGTTAATATCACACAGTCATGACATGCAATTAATCCTTCCAGGAAAAGTGTATCCGCCCTGTCTGCACGTAATAACAGCGCTTGCCAAATAAAGAAGGGAAGTTACAGTGAAATACAGAAAGAAAAGCTCCAATCAGGTAGCAGGTGCCCACCCCAGAGGGCTACATACATGACATGTTCCAGTTATGTATCAATGCTCATATGTCTTTGAGGCATGCATAATTTAGACTCTGTCTTTTAATCTAACTGTATGAACATTTTCCTTAGCCATTCCCCCTGCTATGGTCTGGTGTCATTGCACCCTTAATTTTCAACCACAGAGTAATTCAGTATCACAGATGGCTCTGTTTGAAAATCAATAGTTCCCTGTCACATCCGGGATCAGGTCCACACACATTAAGCCCTTGTGATATATAATCCTTATCTGCCCTCCCAATCTCCTCTCTGCCTGTTCCCCGACAGGGCCCAGACTCCCCAGCCATGCTTAATGCCTCTTGGTTCTCCCAAAGTCCATACCCATCCTAGGCATTTGTGCATTTTTTCTTCTGTCCTGAGAACCCTGGTTCCTCTCCATTCTTTGTCCCACCACCTATACCCTTCAAGTCTCATCTTGTTTATCAATATTTCAGAGCTCCTGACCATCCATTGAGAATCCTTATCCCTAAAGGAGAAAGAAATTCTAGGTTCTTATCTCCCCTACCGCAATGTATGTATCAGATTTGTATGGAACTTCAGAAAAATCCAGCTGCCACCTTTAACAGGGGAAGAAATTATTAGGGCACTCCTTTGAATGGAGTAACTTACAATAGCAAAAAGGAAGTGAGAAGATTGGGGACTGGTGGGAAGGGATTAGGGGTGATATGGCAGCGGAACAGATCTTGTCTCCCGAAGGGCAATTCGCATGCATGCAAACTAAGACATCTGAATGGCTGTGTTGAAATAAGAGTGCAAAGGAGACCGCCTCAGCGACTCACAAATGGAGACAGTGGGGTGGGGCTGCCTCCCAGCATCACGGGATATAACCTCATGGAAACGAAGACAGGAAAATGTAATCTGCTGTTTTGTAGAAGATCCTGGGCCAGGCTAGCTGGTGTGCAGTTTGGTTTCCACCCGTCATATCTGCTTATCTAGACCTGCCTTTCAAGAGTTACAAAATAGTACATCTACAGGCATATCTTACAGTAGCAAATCATTTCTCATAATGGACATTGAAGTTTTTCTTGCCTTTTTTTTTTAACTACATGTTGTCACGGCATATACTTCAATGAATGTTTCCTTAGGCCACGTTTGGAGAAGCTGAATTACTACATCACAACTATACAATTGCCTTTCAACTGGCTCAGACCAATCTATTCTCTTACGAGCAATGTTTGAGATGAACTCTTTCCACTGATATTCTTCAACACATTTTTTAAATTTTACAATCACATGCACAAATTTATTTTCTGCTCGAATTTGGGTGAAACAAACTGTCTTGTTAAGATTATGTGTAGGTGATATATCAGAGTTGTTAATACCCCCAAATCCTCAAAACACTATTTCATTGCTTCATATCTCTGTAATCTAAATTCTAGATCCCATAATTCCAGTAATGTTTTTTAAAGATCTTCTTGATTTGGGGGACTTGGAGATAAACCACTGAAAGGTTATTGCTGAAATACTTGAATATTATTTTGTTCACAATCTAGTTTTGAGAATGTAACAAACTCTATATTACATGTTTTAATTTTTTTCAGTGAATGATACAAGAACTTTATCCCAAACAAGAGGGTTCTTTAAGAAGCATCTCCCTGTATAAAAAAACATCTGCAGTTTCCTTATTCATATCTTTGAAAGTGCATGCTCCTTACACCTGGAAATACCATTCCCTTAATCATATGCCTTCGATTATGTACCTCTTATTTCATCTTCTGTGGCATTTGCTGATGGATACTTCAAAGCATCACTCATCCACATTTGAATTCCTGTTACAAAGCGTAATTTGGGATTATCTATTCATTTATCAAAAGTGAAGTGATTCTTAATAAATTAATTTCTGAAAGTCTAATTTGATGGCTAACAATCATAAGTCAAAAGGCCTCTGTTTTCCATATTAACATCACAAACTAAATCATTTTCTGTTTGGTTCTTGTTAGAGTCTTACGACCAAAGGTAACAGCTGCTTCCAAAGGCTTTATCTGAATATAGGATTTTCCTTATTTCAGAAAATGTAAATTTTGGCACAGAAATATTAGTAAATATATCTTTGTCACTTTTGATCACTTTTTCAAATTACTTTCAAAGTTTTTTGACACAAAATGAGAGAATTTAAAAAATAACTGATCATAATAGTATTGACTGATGGTGTTATACTTGTGAATCATTATTAATTATATTGTTCATTGTGTCTATTACTGTTAACATTTAAATTATAGGCATAGCAACTAAATTTAATGCAAGATACTTGATGGGATCCTGAATTTAAAAAATAAAATCTCTCTAAAGAACATGTGGATAATTGGGGAAATCTGAATATGGATCATATATTAAATAATAGTATTGTATTGATGTTCAATTTCCTTAGCATTATAATTACGTAAACCTGCCCTTTTTCTTAGGAGACACATGCTCAAGAATTTGGGGGTGACATGTGTCTTAAGCTCAACAATGTACTTTCAAATGGTTCAGAAAAAAAAACTGTGTGTATGTATATATAGAGAGAGAGACATAGCGAGACAGAAAGTAAATGTGGCAAAATGCTACAACTGACTAATTTCCGTGATGACACTATGGGTGCTCATGGTGCAATTATTTCCATTTGTATATAGGTTTGAAACTTTGCAAAACAAAAATTGGGAAAATAACTGTATGTAGTTAATGAAGGCAAATTTCTGCTGTCAACTTTGTGAAGATCTTAGAGGGACAATATGTTACACATCTAAGATAATCATTAGATATGTGATTGGAGATGTTTCAGTAACTTGAAATAACTACTGAAAACATCACGTTGCTCTAAGATAAAAGAATTAGTGCACTGCTTCTGTATAGCCCCCAAAATTACTGTTATAATATGAATGTTTTACACAAATTTAAAATATTCTTCACTCACACCAGAAGCTTCTCAGTCTCAGAAACACAATCTTCTTATGCTGACCAATGCAAGAAATGCTCTAAAAATATCAATATGAATATCCTGGCCAAACCAGCTCTATATTCAAGCACAGATAGATGCACACAAGAGAAAGAATGTTGAAGCAGATCTAGAGGTAATTCAAGCAAAATCCAACCTGTGCATGTACTGTCTTTAATATGAATATAGGGTTTCCCCAAATCACCCAGATGACAATTCAAAAAGCTTCTTTACCATAGATCACATTAACTTTGAATGTGTCCTGCTACACGGAAAAACATGACGAGCTCAGTGAATGAATGAACGAAAGTCAAATCCAGTTGGAATTTTACTGTGGTTTAATGTGACTCCTCTCTAAAACTACATCACTGTGACTGATTTCAAGAGTTGTGCTGCTGCTGCAAGATTTTGCTTAGGTTTTTAGGCCTCCTTTAAAAATGCAGGGGCTGAACCTGTGTGAACGAAGACTGGATAAATTACACAGCAAATATTTGATCAGACCAGTCAAAATCTGGGGGTAAAAAAACATTTCAGAAATGCCCAAAATGTGAATGTGGGGAGAGAAGAGAAGGGAATGTTTGACTTAAATTCTCTTTATTGTCCAACTCCACCAATTGCTTGCTTAAACTCCCACTCACCTCCGATTTGGTAAACTAGAAGAGCATTTTAGATAGCTTAAGACTGGATCAGAGTTCTGATGATAAAGGACCAAGAAAGTCTGAGAAGAGAAATGACAGAAAAAGTTAGCAGTTAGAGGGCCTGTTACCTCCTTTCTCTTACCTTCACTAACCAATCTGTTCCTTTGGTCCTGCAGAAACACAGCTATTGACCATGTAGAGACGAACGAGGCAGCCAGTGCTTTTTCCAGAAAAGTTCACAAGCCTTTGGTGAGTCTACCTTTCATTGATAAGACCAAGAAGCTAAGCTGCTCATTGCATTGCCTTTCTTTTTATAACTAATCCTATGGAAAAAGAGTTGTTTTTGCTCAAGTCTGATTTGTGCTGAAGACAAGTGGGAAGTCCCAGGAAGGGGGGAGGCATTAACTGACAAGCCCACATGAAGCCACAGAATGGTGTTTCTTCCCCTTTTTCAAAAAATGAAACCTATCTATGAAACAGTTTCTTGTTAAAATAGTTTATTGCTATGCATATGTAAGAACCCTATCAACATAAATTGACCCCTAAAACAAATTCTCTGGGGCCCCTCTCCTGAAAGAAGAGCCAAAGTCAAAGATGATTTCTAGAATTCTCAGCTTCATCGCTAACCTATGATTTTCAAGAAGTATTTATTTTGCAGATGTACTTATGACTTTAAAACATGGAAATGAAAACAGTTTTTTCTCTCAAATTAACAAAGATCAAAAACTCAATAACATACTGGGTGGGCAAGGTTGTGGAGAAACAGGTCCTCCTATATGTTGCTGGTGAGATTATAATCATGTTTAGAGGCCAGTTTCCCACTGTTGATCAAAGTCTTTTTGCTATTTTTAAATATTCATACCATTTGGCCTAACAATTCCATTTCTATAGGTTTATCCATGCAATGTATTTTCCACCTGTGCACAAAGATATGTGAAAGCCTATTTGTTGCAGCATGATTATGGAAGTAAACAACTGAAAAAAATACTCATAAAAAGGATATTGGCTAAATAAATGAGAGTATATCTCTAGTATAGAATACTCAGCAGTTGTTAGAGAGAGATGGCTTTATGTCCAATAATAGGAAAAGATCTCCATGATACATTGTTTAGCAAGAACATATAATATGTTCCAATTTGTATTTTTAAAGAAGTATATATATGGAAGAAACACCATAAATATATATATATTTGCTTATGCATAGAATATTTCTGTAGGATATACAAGAAACTAAAAACAAGCAGTTGCCTTTTGAAAATGAGTCTTTTCACTCTGTACCCTTCTGAAATTCCTATTATGTGTATGTATTACCTTTTCATTTTAAAAACTAGTATTTTTAAGTCACATTTAAGTTTGATTTTACAGCCCAAATGTATTGTAATCTATGTCTTTCCTGGTGGACAGACAAGTGTATCTGCAAATGGATCAGTTATTCTTGACTAAAAGCAGAAAACTGTTCGGTGCTCTCAAAATAATTCAGCTGGTTTACCCTGAGTGCTTCAAGTAAACCAACAAAGAACAGCCCTGCTCGAGTAATTTGTCCTTCTGTGTTCTTTTTCTACCTAACTCCCTTCCTTCAAAGCTAGATTCCAATCCCTGAATATGTGAACATTCCCACTTAATGGGCTTGCTTTGTTACTTTTACTCTATGACTTATCTTAAAAAGTTTTATCTTTTACAGTGTACTAGCGTTTTTATTTCTGTTAGAGTCTTTTGTGATTTTCCTGATTATTCTATGGAACATGACTTAGATCCAGCTGAAAAGGCAGGTTTCGCATGTATGAGCTACAGCACAGACCATATCTCAATTAGTCCTGAATCGGATGTGAGCCAGCACCACAGAAGGACAGGACTCATTGCCCCAGGGGCAAGTCCAGTGGCAGTACAGTCCTGCAAACTCAGACAGAGGGATGTTCCCAGGCTCCCGTAGCTCATCAAGAACTTCACTGTGAACCAGGGGTCATGGTAATTTCAGCGCCAAATTTTGTTTTATTTCATTCTAGTGTCGGTTCAACCACAGCCATATAGACTGAGGAATCCTAGAGGGGGACATACCTCCAGAAACCCTCTCTGGTGGGTTTCCCAGCAGCTGACCTGGCAGTGCCATGCAGTAACCATTAATGGGGTGATTCCATCTGCTCTAGGTTGGGTTAAGTCATATTTATTGCTTTATCCAAATGCAATATGACACATTTTGAATATACTCACGATTTTGTCTCAAGTTACTCATTTTATGGAAACCCTCCTTTATAGGAAACCCTCCTGTAACCAAAAAGTTGGCTCTGTGTCAAGTTGGCTTACCATTTCTCTTTTGATAAGACCTGAGCTTATGAAATTGGCTTTAAACTGCTTTCTCTTTGCTGACTATAATAAAGCAGAATCATTTCCTTTGTAGCTGAAATCTTACAATACAATTTTCTGTCCATCTGCTGGATGGCAGATAAAAAGTTACTGCCTTGATTTCTGTGCTTCTACATGGTTATTATTCCTATTATCCAGTTACCTCTCCTGGTGTCAAAACTTCCTCTGAGCTATTTCCATTGTGTTGTCATCCAGACTTAGCTCACCCACAATCCTTACCAGATTTCCTCCACTCTCTGCTCACTTCCAAGTGCTCTTACCAGCACTCAAATTCCTAAACAGTTTGTCTTTCTGTCACATCCTACTTGCCAATTGTCAGTTCCAGGTACAATCTATTATTGCTTTTCCCATAACCAGGGAAAGGTATGTAGATGTGTGTGTGTGTGTATGTGTGTGTGTGTGTGTGTGTGTGTGTGTGTGTGTGTTTTACACACCGAACTGATCAGTTCACAAATTTATTCCATGAAACCTGAACCATTTAAGGATAAATCCTTCAACTTCCCAAAGTATGCTCTCTATTTACATTGCAGTTTTCTCTCTGAACTTGAAATCGCTCCACTGAACCTACTTTCTCAAAGTTACCAAGACCCCTTCATTGTCAAGTCTTAATAACCTTTATCCCAGTCTGTATAGCCTCTTTGATATTTCTATGGTATTTGACACTGTTCACTAATCTCTTCTCTTTTTTAATAGTTTGTTTTTAGAAATTCATGTACATGTTAAAAACTGTAAATGGTAGGAAAAGATATACAGTGAAAATTAAACCTCTCTCCCTGTCTGATTTCCAGCTCTCAGGTCCTCTCCCCAGAGGCAATTACAGTTGTCAGGTTCATGTATATCAGTCCAAAGATAACATATCCTCTTTTGTGTATAAATGATAGGATACTACTACATATGCTATTTTGTCTCTTTCTTGCATAAATTTTTCAGTGTCAGTATATGCAGGTTGACTTCATCCTTTTAAATAACTGCATAGACTTCCAATGCATGGATGTTTCAAAAACGCTGTTTACCGAGTTCTTTATTGATGCAGCCCCTCCTTTACGAAGGTTTCCCTACCACCACGCAGTGAGTTTTGTGTCATTGCACACTACTAGTTATTCTCCTACCTCTCCACTTTCTCCTTTCTAAGTTCTTTCATTGGTTTCCTATTAGACTTCTATTTCTTAGAATTGAAATTCTTGCTTCCCCCACCTGACCACATTATCTTATCTTGATGAACTCATCATTTGCCACACCTTCCATTATCGTCTCCGGATGATCAAGGAATCTCTATCTCCAGTCCTGACGTTTCTGTGCTATGATCTCCAGATTCTCACTTGTGAACATTTGCTTCACATAAATAAGGGCAAATCTTTAACCTTTTGACCCCAAAATTCATATCCTTACTTACCTTTATAACACTATTCAAGCTAAATGTGTTGAAGACCTAATTCCGCCTTAGCCCTGATCTCTAGTTAGTCACCAATGCCTGCCAAGTTGACTCAATAGACCAGAGTAGTATCTATAACTGAGTGATCTGTTTTATAATCACAATTTCCTGTGTACACAAGTATAGTATTATATATAGTTGTTATGTGTTTCTTTTGCAGACGGTTAATTTTAATTGCTAGTCTATAAAAACTAACATGAACATATTAGAGTTTAGGAACATGTTACATATTCCACAGAGTAAAATTAATATGACATTTAAAAATTCTTGGTTATACTCCAGTAAGTCTGATTTATACCAAAGAAACCCATAAGGTAAGCTCCAGGGCAATATCTTATCTTGAGGGTGGGATGACTGATTATAATTGCTTTATTAAGAACTATCCTCTCAATTCCTATGAAGCTGTAATGGCTTGTTGTGCACTAGAGATGTTGTTATTTATAATACAATTGGTTGTCATGTATACTGTTTGCTCCTGAGTATCTCCTATTTTCTACTTTGGAGAGATTTTCATTTTTGCATCAAATAACATGATTGCAGCATTTGTGAAGTTTCTGAAGCATTTTGAAATTCTTCCAGGTAAAAAATGATTCACAATTGAAATATGATATAAATTAAAGGGGAAAATTGAACTTAATCCCATATGTTTCATTTTAAGACTAGGTATACGTATACAGAATAGCTCAGCCTTCTTGGCTGGTACCCTGGTAGTTGGCATTAATCAGAGGTAGCAAAGCAAGTATCTGAATGCTAAAGGAATTAACAATCCCATAAACTATTTTAGATTCTGCTTTCTAATTGTCAGACTTTGCTGTTTCTTGACATTCTCTGCCTTAATGATCTAGCAAATATCCCTAATACCAAAACTCAAATCTCTATCATTAACTCTAAAATAAATTACCCCTGGAAAACTTGACAGAGTTTTGTTACAAGCTCTGTCCTTCTTCTGCCCATTTTACACTTCTGCCCCTCTTCGCAACTTTTTCTATTTTTCTCTGTTAACCTCTTATCTTTGCCCCCAATCCAGTGTTCAGGTCTGGAGACACAGAGATACTTCCTCCTCAAGTCAAAATAATGCTTCACTTCCTCTCCCATAAATTGGTCTTGAGGAGAAAAAAACTTGTTCTGTTCCTTAGTTGGGCAACTGAGAATTTCCATTTGACTGGTGTTTGTTTACCTCTTCTTTGGAGCTCCCACAAATGAGTATTTGCATGAACTCTGATTTAGCCTCATAATGATTTATTTCTGTTAAAACCAGGAGGCCAAAGACTCAACCAAATCTGGGGAGAATCTCAATTTTCATGCAACAGTTTTGTCCTAAACCCACATCTATTTCATTATCCTTTATTTTGTCTGCCTTTCAGACTTTTAAAAGAAGGAAGGAAAAGGGCAAGTTGAATTTGTTAGTATCTGGTATCTGTTCTCATTCATGCCTCCCTACGGGACTAAATTAAATTAAAAGGATATATTAAACCAATAGGCTAAAGTTGGATTTTGAGAAAAGATTCCATTCTCCTTACCACCCTTGTCTCTGCATTTTTCATAATCTGAGCTATAATACAAAGAATGAGCACAGTAGAACTTCAAAAGTAATAGTGGGCTTCCCAAATACATGTTTCTCTCCCAGCGTAACTGATTTGAGACAGAGGCTCTGGAGGGCAGAGGTCTTAAGCAGTTTAAATAGTGCTCTACCTGTATGATTCTAATAATAATTTGTTTTTGTCCCCAAGCAGTTTTTAGAAGTTAATAGGTTCCTTCCTGAGAGCTGACTGAACAGCTCTTAGATCCTGGCCCCAAGGTTAGGCCTAGAAAATTTGAATCTGCATTCTCTTTGTGAGCTCTAATCCCACCAAACTGTGAAGTTTGGGTACATTTCCGAAAGAAGGACTATCTACATACTCCAGAAACTGGTAGAAGTTCCTAGCACCCCAGAGAAGTTCCAGATTTTTAAAAATTGATGTTCTCTTTGGAGTGCTTCGTCTTAGATTTTTTTTCCCTTTGATTCTATTTTAATCATGCCATTGTACTGACTCATGTTTACAAAGCCAGCCAGGAACACATAAGGCCTATGGAGGAGAAACTAGAACTTGAGCCCAAATAACATTTCATGAAGCAACAGGGAAGTGAAAATAGCGCTGTTGAGTCCTTAAGTCTCCAGATTTCCTCTCATTGTGGAGAGGCTTCTGGGGTAGAAATTGTCCATCTCTGTCTCCTACTGGCCGTATCAAACCTCCTTTGGTTCCTGTCCCTATATGGTAAAATTCAAGCAAGGCATATATTGGATTATAGATTCAAGAGCTAGCTTTCTTTAAGCAGTTTCTATTTACAGGCACCATTTACAACAATGAAATGATTTCTATCTTTGTAACTGTTTCCCTTGCTCCTTAACACCTAAGGATGAAAAGAAAGATGTATGGGGCTAATAAAAAAAAAGCCTTTCATGATCAGTTTTAAACCTACAAGTCCCTCTGCATTCACATTTAGTAGAAATCAATTAATTGGTTTTGAAGTTTAGAGAAAAAAGAAATCCTTTCTATCGACTCTCTTAGACGAATGACTGTGATGCATGTGATGATACAGGCTTTCTTTTGGGGGCTCATTACCAGAAATTCCCACCAAATAATGAGAGTAGATGAGAATTTAATCCAGTGGATATGAGCTTAATTGCCCAGATACCCATGTTAAATCAATTTACAGATCTCTTGGCTCTACTCTAAGGTCTTTTAAGGCAGCGGTTCTCAAACTTTGAGGTGCATATGAATGACCTGAGAATCTTGTTAAAATCCAGACTCAGTAGGTGTGGGGAGGGGCCTGACATTCTATATTTCTAGTCATCTCCCAAGGGACGACAGTGCTACTGCTCTGCATGGGACCACATTGAGTAGTCAGGTTTTAAGGCACCATATTCTGCATTTGAACCTAAGGCTTTGTTCGTAGCAAAAGTTTTTCTTTGTAGCATGCCTACTGTATGTGCAGCACTGACTAGAAAGTTTAGTTTATATCATTTATTTCTTAAAATAACTCTATGAATTAAGTGTGAGTGTTTTTTGAAGTAGAGAAAATTTGGCTTTCAGAGAAGTTCTTTTTTTTTTTTTGCCCAAGGTTGCACAGCTAGTGTGTGCCAGGGAGATTTGGACCCATGCTTTTCTGACTCCAAAACCAGAGCACTATTCTCTATGTATCATATACAAGGTCCTGTTCAGAGCACGTTGAGAGACTGGCGAGGAAGTTTCTGCCTTTTGGAAGTCAACAGCATAACAGCAGAAATTGGACATATATACATAAAAAGATAAGAGTTTTTAAGTATTATGCAAGCATCCAGAAAGTATAGACTATTCAGTTAAATGGTAATTTGAAAGGAAAAATTAAATGTGAAAGGAAAAAATTAACAAAAATTACTTTGGGTTAACTCATTAATCTCTGTTGTGTTAAACTACAGAAATATTTCTGATAGAATTTTAAAACCAGTGCTGGCATATTTAATAGATATAAAATGTGTATTTCAAGAGTTCAGAAATGAAAGCTGTTGGTCATGGAGAGGGGAAGGAATTGAGGATACCTTCAAAGAAGGGACAGGTCTGGATAAAAGAGTTAAGGTAAGAGCACAGCTCACTTAGGGAAAGAGTATGAACAAAGGTGTGTGAACAATGGTTTATTGTTGAGATTGAATTTACTTATTTGGCTAGAGCAGAGAATTCCCAATTTGAAGATTGTATCAGTTATCAATTGCTGCACAACAAACCACACCAAAATTCTGTGGTTTAAAACAACAACCATTTATTTCGTTCACAGTTCTCTCGGAAGGTTCTTCTGGTCTGGGCTAGGCTGGGCTGATCTCAGAATCTGGGATTACTCGTGTGTCAGTGGTCAGTTGGAGAGTCAGAGAGGGGATGACTAGCTCCAGGTGGCCTTGCCAACATGTCTAGTGGTTGGCTAGGGCAGTGAGGATGAATGGGCCCTTGTCTGTCATCATCAACAGGCTAGACAAGTGACAAGGGGGCCAAGATGGCTGGTCCCAGTGAACCAGTGTTTTTAAAGTCCCTGTTTGTGTCACATGTGCTAACATCCCAGTGATCAAAGCAAATCACATGGCCAACCCATATTCAAAAGATTTTTCCTCTTGGCGAATGAAGAGAATTGTGGGCATTCCAACAACTGCCGCTCGTAGATAATAGCGAAGAGGAACTTGGAACTATTCTGAGTGTTGGGATTGAGGGGGAGAGGGGTCCCCAAGGTCCCTTCAAGGTCTCCACTTGTATGGTTATGTAAATCAAAATTTAAACTTGTCATTTTTTTAAAAATGTCTACAAACTAGCTGTTCATGGTTTAAAAAATATAATGGTCACATGCTATAAAGGGAAAAGTCTTCTTCTCTATCCTGCTTACATCCACTCCCCAGAGGGAAATATTATTTTCAGCTTTATGATTATCTTTTCTGGCAGAACTAAGTTTTTCTTATAGGTTTATCCAGTTTTCAGTGTGAGCCTCGAACACAATTACATTAAAGAAATGTTCTGTAAAGAATTAATATTTTTGTACCTTTTTAACATTGAGCTCTAGCTAGACAAGGGATCACTTCTATTAGCAAGCATTTATTATGAGCCAGGCATTAGACACTTAGCACATAAAAACTACTAAAGCTCAATCTCTACCTCCACATGTAGTTGAGTGATTGTTATAGTTCTCTAACGGAGAAAAAGAATGACTGTGATGTTTCCGACAGGAAATTACTATTTAATACTGGCAATGCCTTCTTCCTGTTTTACCCAAAGAGAAAAAGTAGGAATTTGAGGGTGTATTCTCCTCAGGCAAGTTTCACTTCTCCACTGTGATTCCCATAAACCACTTTCTGGCCTGTGCTCCAAAGGCAATCCATTTGAACCCCTCCTTGGATCTATTTGCCTTCTTACAATTCATGAGGAAATGAAATTTTATTTACATAGCTTTTATCCTAGGCACAAGACAATCAAATAATCAAGAAAAGCTGGTTCTCCCCAGTCCTCTGACATAGATCCCTCTGAACACTTGGGCTGAGCAGCCAACTGCCTATGGGATATTCACTCGCCCATCCCGAACTTGTAAAGCACTTCCCACAACACTGTGAAACTTGAATGGCCTGAGAGAAATGTCCCTCCATACAAGAATAGTACCTTGTCAAACAATTAACTACTGCGTATTTATTCCTTTAAATTTTAAAGTCAGTTCTACATGCAAAATCTCACATGAAAAGATCATTTCCCAGGGAAACTTCTAAGGTGTGTACTCCAAACCTTGTGGATTGACTGAGTTGAATAATGCCTTTGTTTGCCACTCGTGCCTTTAGTGAGCCTGCCATCAAAAATGAGGACGTGGGGAAGAAAATGATGCAGTGTTTCCCAAAGTCTCATTTTGAGAAAGAATCACCTGAGATGCTTATTATGCGAGCAGATTTTCCAGCTACTTACGCGAGATTTGGTTCATTAGATCTAAGGTGGGAACTGGGACTGCTACATTTAACAACTGATTCTTCGGATTGGGCAAGTTTGGAAAACAGTACACTAGCGCAGTAATGTTCAGCCCTGGAGGTACATTAGTATCACCTGGAGAGTTTGAAAATATACATATATATTAATGCCCAGGTTCTAAACCCAAAGATTCTCATTTATGTGGGGTAGGGCCAGACATTGGTATTTTTGAAAAACTTCTTAGGTGATTCTAGGGTTCAGCTGTTCTAGTGTTCAGAAATACTGGTCCAAAGCTCTAGTTAGCAAATTTTTTGGTGTCAGGATCCCTTTGTACAATCATGGAGGATGCCAAAGAGCTTTTGTTTAGGTGGGGTATATTGATATTTTCCATAATAGAAATTAAAACTAAGAAAATTTTTAAGTATTTATTAACTCATTTAACAATCACAATAATAGAACCATTAAAAAGCAATATAAATAACATAGTTTTGAGAGAAGTTTACTTTCCAAAAACACCAACGAGGAGAATAGAATCATTTTCAATTTTTACAAATCTCTTTAATGTTGGCTTATAGACAGATGATGGCTAGATTCTGCATTTACTCTATTACGGTTTGTTACTTTGGTTGAAGATTTCAGCTTGAAGTGTATGAAGAAAATCCAGCCCCTCAGACAAAAAGCAGTTGGAAAAGGGAAGAGTATAGACTTTTAATAAACTTTTCAGATCATTGTGGATATTCATGTTTGACACACCAAAACTCAGTAAGTGGTCATTTCTTGAAGGTTGTAATGTGAAATCTGAAACTGTATCAATGGACTTTTCATACTCATTACCTTAAAATCCACTGGTCTATGTTATACTTTGAATGTGTCTCTTACTCATGCATGATTTTGTAACAGCATGCATTGGTCATTTGAAAAAAATGCTGGATCACTGAGTTATGCAGCCTTTCCAAATGCTGACGCACTTCATATTGTTTAATATCCAAAAAGTCACATTTATGAATAGCACAGCCAGTCTCAGCAGAAAAGTCTTTAAGTATTGGGACGCTGTCAAGACCATAATAGTGCATCAAGTTGCCCACAATTTTAATTCTCATCTGAAAAAACTTGAATTTTATCATTGGCACCCAATACTGCCAACTGTTTTCCTCGAAGCGACAAACTCCATTCATTTTCAAGAAAATGTCTTGCAAAATTCCAAGTCTGAATAGCCATAGCTTGTCCATTGTTCTTTCAAGTAAAAATGTTTTTTTGTGAGAAAAGCTGCTAATTCCAGCTCACAATTCAGTCACTTCAAAGCGTTTTCCTAGAGGCATCAGTTCAACTTCAATATGCAGCAGAAATGCTTTATGCATACTTCACATTTCATTACAGAGAATATTTTTTGAAGTGTACTCAAGGGTCAAGATTTAATAAAATTAATATTTTGGGGGGCTTCATCAGGACATTCTTAAATTAGACAGGAATTTTTTAAATTGGGATTGTGTGGTGGTGAAGAATAAAATGACTGCTTGTAGAGCTTGGTGCCACTGCCTCAATTTGTGCTAAGGAACCAGAATTTTTTTTTTTTTTTTTTTTGCTTTACACCGTCAGTGCAAATGTCAATACAGTGAAAAAGGCAAGTAGCATCTTGGTATTATTATGAAAATGGTTTTGAACTCATGGACTTCCCAAAAGGGCCGTGGGGACCATACTTTGAGAACTGCTGGCTTAAAAGAACAAAGCAGTATTAGTAGGAGAGTTGGGTGGGACAAATATCTACTACACGTGGATTATCTACTTATTATTTAAGCCTCAGGGTAACATTCACAGAGTAATATTATTAGTCCTATTTGACAAATAATCATTAAGTAATTTTCTAGATCAAGCACAGACCAGGATTTTAAGATGCAAATCCAGATCTTCCTGATTTTAAGCTTATTCTGTTGTCACTACACCAAGTCATTTTCCTTCTGTTGAACTGTTTTGGGTTTAAATAAAAGCTAACCAAGACTTAATGGACACTTATATACACAAAAAAAACTATTCTCAGAACATTAAATGTATTAACTCACTTAATCTTCCCGCTAACACCCATGTTAGCCTATTTTGTACATGAGGGAACAGAGACACAGGTTACTTGCTTCCCAAGGACACAGAACTAATACCTATGGAGCTAGGATTTTAACCCAAGAAAACTGACTTCAAAACCATTTTGCTAAAACATTCCCTAATTCAAAACACTAATGAGAAACTTAAAAATATATAACTGGCAAACTTGTAATTACCGTTGGAGTGAAAGAACTACTCAAGTACATGAAACACATACTTTTACCTCTATGTATGAAGTCTCATGTGATCAAAAGGTCTTTGTTTCATTTCCTCAAGGAGCTGCGAAAGCATGTGTGGAAATACCTTCTTAAGTGTGTGGAAATTTAGGCAAGAAGTTAATTCACATAAGTCACTAAGAATAGAGTCCTGAAAGGAGCACAGTTCAGTTTACATTTCAGATTTTTCAAGATCAGGATGTGGTGGTAGACTCCGCAGATGGGAAAATGATGTGGTCATACTGAGCACATGACCCACACCTGTTGAAGAGCACTCTTGTTCCCAGAGAAGACAAGGGCACTGGAACAATCATGGTGTGACAATAGAACCATTTCCTTTACCATTTACCACCACAAGAGTTAAGTCGTCTTAGGGTATAATTCCTTTTTCTAAAAATAACACCAGTGGTATTGTTACTCAATCCACTAAAATTAATTCATAAGTTAACTTCTAAGACAAGATCTCTTTTTCTTCAGTGGAACTCCATTTCTTCAGCCAGTGAGTGACGCCCTACCTAGCAAGAAAGGTTATTCATTGTTATCTATGAAAAAGCTTAATGATACAAGCAAACTCCCCAGTTGGTTCTTCCATGCGTGCTCCAGAAACTGCCTCCCTCTGGACCATGGAGTTCCTTCCCCTGGCCCTCCCCCTTTCCCACTGCAGACCCTGCCGTGGACTCCATTTCCCTGCCACGCCAGCATTTTTCCTCCGTCTCCCTTCTCAAGTCTTGACTGTACCTTCTTGCCTATCCCAGGTCCAAGTGGGTGAAGAAAATCCTGTTCTGTAGCTAAGTACTCTAAGCTCTTTAGCTGCTGTTCCTCCTTCTCTCTCTGTCCTTCCACTTGTCCTCTTCCTCCTGAGGTGTCAGTCTCTGCTTATCATGAGCAGGAAGGACAACCAACATATCCTCTGCACAGGAACCTTCCTTTCCCCAGACTCATCCACGCCCTCATGCCCTCCACAGTCCCTCAGCTCCAACACAGTATGGGTTTCTCCCCACTAAAGCCTTCCCACTCCCCATTAGAGTTTCCGTTCCCCAACCCTAGAATTCCAGTGCCTGCCCAGATGGACTCCACCTAGAGTTTGAAACTGGAAGGATCTACTCTCCCATTTAGAGCTGTCTCAAGGAGCTAGGAACCTGCAAAGTTATTTCCCCTAGAAGTATTGCTACACCTAGTGGTTCTGATCTGTATAGCTCTCTTTACATAGACTGCGTCTATTCTGCTGAAATTAGCCTTTGTGTGCTCACCCAGGAAGCTAACCACATTTCTGTTTACTCAGTATTTCTATCTACTTGATACATTTTTTTTGAACAGAGCCTGTCCTAAGAACTGTTTTAGGCATTGTATGAAATAAAGTCCCTATTTTCATAAAGGACACCCACTCGTGAATCCAGCTTGAGGGCTATCACTGGGGGTAAGCAGAAATCCCCACCCCAGCCCAAGAATTATAATACAAGGTACAGCCTGGGCCCCTCAGAAGGCTGGCGGAAGACCCATTCCCTTAGAAAGAAGAGAGCATCCACTAATTCTCCAAGACTTCCTACCTCTCGGCAAAGAGCAGAGTGTCCGTGAAAAGCAGAAGTTGCAGCACTGTGCTAGGAAAGGTACTGAGTGGTGGTTTTGGACCCCTAGGAGAGCAAAAGAAGGGTCTCAGGGGAGGGCAAGGTGATTCCCTCCTGGCATATGACCCAGCCATGGTAAAGAAGTCATTTCGAGCAGAGCCACTCAAAAGAGGCCGAGACTGGCCCTGAGAGCACCTCACATCAGTGCACCCCTGCTGTGGAGAGGACAGGAGGCAGGAGAAGAGACAGGACAGCCCTGGGATAAATGAGCCAGGAGGCTGTGCTATGATGCACAAACTGGGGATTGCGGTGAGGCAGAAATGTCCCCTTTCCACAGATAAAGCAGAACAAACCTAGAGATAATTTAGTAGTTCTTGCTCATTCTTCTCCACAAATTTCTCTTTCCCTTCCTATCTCTAGTCACTGGCCTCAGCCGTTCTCCCCAGTCTGAGTTCTTCCTAGCCAGACTGAGCAGTTCCTTCCCCACCGTTCCCCCAGTCTCTGGCCAGTGCTCTTTCACCCACTCCATAATCTTGTTCTTGGCCCAATCCCTATTCTCTGTGCCTCTTGGTATTAGTGAGTATCATTCAAAAGGCATTAGCTTCTCTTTAATTATTTGTCTTAGTCTTAGCCAAGAAAAGATACCTTCAACGTAATAGTTCTTGCCACCTTGTGAAAATATTGAAAATTTCTGTGAAGTGAAATGTAATAGATCCCCAAGATCTATTGTAAATAAAAAACAAACAAGATGTTCAATAATGGTTGTGGTGTGCTACCATTTATGCAGGGAAAAAATATATATAGAGAGAGAATTCTAAATATATATGCTACCTATGGAAGAACTGCATACCTTTTGGTGACTTTTGAGACTTGTATTCTCTGTAAGTATTACCTTTTCTACAAAAGAATGTGAACATTTAAAAAATAAAATTATACTACATGAGAAAAGTTATTTTCCACTCAGTTATGTCATAAGCAAGAATATTAAGAAAAATATTTACATAAGAGTAGCCACCAAAGATTAACAGTGGTTTTCTTTAAAAGATATTTGGGGGAAAAAGTCTTTCCCTTCCCTTTTTGATTATTTGCAGTTTCTGTGTTTTATAATGAATTTGCTTTTATTGTGTATTAAAAATAATGAAATAAAAAATAGAGCAAGCCTGTGTGGGGCCAGGAGTTCATGGGAAACCTCTGCACCTTCCCTTTAATTTTGCTGTGAACCTGTAAGTGCTTTAAAAAAACAAAGTCTTAACAAAACGATTGGAATATTGCCATATATGAAGACAAAAATTATAGATATTCAAGGAACAGGAAGAAAGCCAGGGAATGAGACTATTTACAGAAATGTACCCTACACATTTCCATACATAACTTCCTAATAGCTACACAGTTTGAGGTTAGAGCTCTTTTCTATTCTTTCCAGTCAGTGTAGTGACTGCCTCACTTGTTATTATAAATACACCCCCACAAGATACAGCTTTGTGTCTCTCCAGACATCCTCAGACCTCCAAGAGATCCGCCCAGAGAGCCACCTCGTCAGGGTAGCCTCAGTTCAGGATCGCCTAGGATGTCTCTTCCTGAGTAGCGAATGTACGAGTACCTTTGGCCCAGTGCCCAGAATGGGACATGTTCCGATTTCAGGAACCGTACTCTCTCCCTCTGAATGCTCCTTGATCAAATCACCTTGACCAAGAAGCCAAGGACTCTAGCAGACTCCACTTCTTCTTCTTCTGAAATGACTTGTCACTCCCAGAACTAGGGCAACACTTGTCATTTCTACGTGGCCTCAGCTGTAGCCTTGCTATTTACTTCCCACAGGCTGATTTGTCTTCTACATCATTCCTTCTTGATCTGTTCAGTCATTTACTCATTCACATCATAAGTACCTTTTCTTTAACCTTACCCTCTGTGCCAGAGGCTGGGAGATCTCTCCTCCCATCAAGCAGTTGTCTATGTTTGACTTACAGTTAGAGACTGCCAAAGTTGAGTCACACATAGTTTCCAGTCAGAATATCATAAATACTTTAGTGGGGAAATTATTTAAAAGGTGCTACTGGGGTAATTAGTTATGACCAAAAGCCTTGAGGAAGATTTGATGGGTGAATAAACACTGGGGCTGAGTCATGGAGAATGAAGAAGCAATCTCCAAGTAGAAGTCGGCAAAAAGAATATTCCAAGCAGAGAGACTGGCATGGGTAAGCTTAAGGAGATGTGCAAGCAGATGCACATTGAGGGAATGGCCAGTAGTTCACTGTAGTTAGCGCACACAGACCAGGAGGTAGCAGGTGGGGCTAAGGCACTGCATGAATGTAAAGGGAACAGAAGGAGAAGAGCCAGGAAAGCAGGGTAGGGACGCCCGTCCCCTGCACCCTGGGAAGGACCTAGCATGCCTTGTGGTGCTGGGGCCCCAGCCTTCACCCAAGCTGGGATTTGGGCTGATAGGCTGCTGAGTGAGGTCAAGAGGACTGTATTTGTACACAGATACCTTCAGGTCATAAAAAGCTTTGTGTGTGTCCCAGATGTGGGTTCCCTGTCCCTGAACTCATGGCTTACCATTGAGAACGTGGCCTATGAAGAGAAACTGAGGAGCTGATTTTAAAAGGAAATGCTGGCCCAGAGGCACAAGCAGGCCTGGGTCAATGCCCAGGAGACAAAGCATAACATCCAGTGGGGGAGTGTGGAAATCCTCCCCACTTCTACATGTAAAAAGCACCTGGCTTTAGTATATCAAAGACTCCAGGGAGTGAGATGGTATATGGATACCTTGAGGGCTGCAGTATTAAGAACCTAAGAAGAAAGTTCCCTTGACTCAAACAGCATTATTTGCATGGAGGAGGGACATCACCACATGTGCAAGGGCATAGATTCCCCACCTGCAGTAGCTTTGCAGGGAACAGATAACCCCATGAGTTCTGAAGAGGAAGAACTCAGATGGCAAGTGATGAGCTTATGTGAGACCCCAACCAAGACTCAAAAAATAAATAACTGGGTGCTAGATGATTATAGAAGGATGCTAGAGGCATTTGCCATGCAGAAAAGGATAGAGCCAGTGCAAATGCGTTAATAAAATAATGCATAGTGGAACAGAGACAAGCCATCTCGGCTGAGGCCCCTGACTACAGCCTGACCACTGTCAGTGAAGACATCCCAGACCACTCAGCCTCCAGCAGATCCTTGCCAGAGAAGAACATGGCCCAACTGGCATCATGAGAAATCATCAGTAAAAAATGTTTGTTGTTTTAAACCACTAAGTGTTGACATGATTTGTTACACAGTAAAAACTAATTGATAAAGGCCCAATATGAGCATTGGTAGGAAAAGCTGCTTAAGTATGGTTCACAACTTGGTCCAGGTCCCCACATGTCGGGAGCATAAACCTGAATGGCAAGGCTGCTCTGAGAGGGTGTAGAGGATGTGCACAGTGTCAACTTAGCTAAGCTGAAACTACATTTCCCAGGACTCCCTTCCCTGCATAGTTCCAATATAGTCAGGATCATGAGACATTCTGCACATCATTGAGAAGGTGGGAGTAGACGAGCGGTCATTTTCTCTATCATTCAAAAGGCTGGAGTGGGGCCGGAGGGCCTATTGCAGCTCACACTTGTATCTCCTATCTGCTGGATCTCTTGGTTGGCATGTGGCGGCAGCAGGGCCCTCAGCTCTTCCAGTTTGTCACATCTTCCTGCAGCTTCTCTTACTCCCAGGCTGTGTGTCTCACCCTGTGCAAGAGGCATCAGCTTCTCCTCTGGGGCACCCACATCATCAGGGTCATCAGGGTTGGAGACTTACAGGTGGCGAGAGACTGGCAAAAGTTCCATTCTACCTTCCTGGGTTCCAACTCAGCCTCACAGCTTCCAGCAGCGTCTTGTTTCTTCCACTTCACGTTTGTTTCCTTCCTAACTGCCTTCCCAGAGACTTCAGGCTCCAGCATCAACAGCCTGAGAAATGACAGCCTTATGCAGATTCTTTTAACTAGCTCCCACAATCAGATAAGGGCAAGTTCCTGTAATAAATATATAATGCATATAATATAATGTGTAATACACAGATTATATATAATATATGAATTACATATAATGTTCAATTTGTATGTAATATTCAAATTATGTGTATATATTTAAAAATCTAATAGGTCTGCTTCTCTGACTGACCAACACAGAGACCCTTAAAGTCCTGGCCAGCCAAGAGGAGTACAAGGAACTTCTAGTGACCTCCTTCCACAAGGGGCTAAAATTACCAGAGCTCCCAAGTGGAAAAGCTGACTTAACCATCAGCAAATCAGAAGGGAGGAAATGCAGAGGACAGAAGCAATGGTTGGCCAGTATCATCTAGGTCTCACTACTAGGGACCCTTCATTGTAAGAGCAACCCAGCCTCTTCATAATTGCCCACGTGGACATTGAAGAGAAGAGGGTATTCTAGAACACTGGAGAATTTGTTCAAAGTGGGGAAAACTGCAACTGGATATCGGGTGAAACAGTCGACATGAAGTCCTTATAAAATTTGCTGAGATGTTCAATTTCACTGTAATCAGAGAAATGTAAATAGTAACTAGAAAGTGATTCCATTTTTCCCTTACAAAAATGGTCAAAGTTATCTGTAAAAAATTAAATTATGCAAACTCTCTGACTAGTCAACTTTACTCTTATTGATCAAAGAGACATCTTCACATGAGTGTGAAATGCTGTATATATAAGGATATCTATTGCAGCATTTTTTATTATAGCAAGAGTTTGGACTTACCCATGTCCCCCAGTAAGGAATTAGATGATGATTCATCTATATAATGGAGCATAGTGCATCTGTTTGAAAGAATGAAGCTGCTATATGTGTATGATATAAAACAATCTTCAAGATATATTAAGCAGAAAAAGGACTTGCATAATTTATGTGCAATATGCTTCTCCCCTGCCGTGTGTGTGTGTGTGTGTGTGTGTACATTTTAAATTCTAGAACATCTCTGGAAGGGTTCACATGAAACTGATCGTTTTCATTCCCTCCAACAAAAGGAATTGGGTGCCTAGGGAACTTCTTACCCATTTGTACCACGTGGCTATATTACCTACTCCCACAAAAACTTAATTTTAAGAATTGTTGAAGGCTTGTTCCAAATACCACTTTTCAAGAAATGGCCCTCGACCTTTTTCCAATGGCAACAATGGCCTGAAAATGAGAGTGACAGTTATACCTAAGATTGAGCAAGCTAAAGTCCAGATTTCCCCTGCAAAAGGGATTCTGCTTAGGAGGTATTACAGTAATTAAGAACATGTATAGGCAAGACAAAAAACACATAGATAGACCCAGGAGGGTGCCAAAGAGTGCTATACCCCAGAGAGTAAGAGATCTAGTGTGATGAGTGCATGAGTTTTAGGGATGGCATGGGCATAGTGAGGAAGACCTGTCAAAAATGGAGACATTTTTGTGATGGAAACCAATGGGGCTAATAGAAGAAGAGTTGGAGATGGTATTTTTGGGGAGGATTGGAGTCTAGAGGTAATCAAAGCCCTATATCAAAAGGAGTTTGGGGATGCCACAAAGACAATGAGACCAGGCTCCAAATATTGATGATTATGTACTTATAATATATCATGTAAGGGAAGGGTTTTTTGGGTTTTTTTTAAGTTGTTTTTTCAAAACAAAGAGAAGTGATAGGAACAGTCCTGAAACATAGGCTACCATTGGGTCAAGGAAAAGAGATGCTCCCCAGCTAGTGAGCTCCTGATGCTAACATCCAGCTACACAGGCAGAGGTAGAAAAGACATGCCTCTTGGTTTATGAATCTGACAAGACCTCCAAACCCCTCTGAAAATCCTGATGGTGGGCATCTGAGCATGAGCACATAGTGTACCAATTCCCCATCTACTCAACTCAATAACCAGGCAAAATGTCCCAGTCACGAATGGGATTTTACAGCACGTATTTCAAATTTCGCTTGAAGCCCTTGAAAATGGAGTGATATCTCTCTACAAGCTGCAAAAGCTGTTCTGCTCAGCTGTCTAATAAGTTGTTTTACCTCACAGTTCATAAATGACTGGTTTTGGATGTCAAAAATAATGGTCTCACATTTACTGAATACTTTACAATTTAATTACAATTTAAAAGTACTTTCATAAATGCCTCTATTCATTTTCCAAACAAACTGTTTTGGTTCTGTGATAAATGTAGAGTATTATTACCTAATTATTACCTATTGTACCTAATTTTGGAGATATAAAGTAGCTTGCCAAAAAGTCACATTGTTGGCTCACAGTTTCTGCAACATTTCTTTGAATTTGTCATCACTGTGTAAAAGAGAATATACTGAACTGAAATTGGAAACTGAGTTAGTATGTGAGGGTTCTCCAGAGAAACAGTATATGTATGTGCATATATATATATGTGTGTGTGTATGTATGTACATATATGTATATATACATATACACACACAGGTTGAGAGAGGTTGAGACTGAGAGATTGGTTTTCTTTGTTGAAGTATAGTCAATATACAATTTTACATTGGTTTCAGGAGTATGACATAGTGATTCAACAATTATATACATCACTAAATGCTCACCATGATAAGTGTAGTTACCATCTGTCATTATAAAAAGAAATTACAATGTTACTGACTATGAAATTATAATTTTAAAGTACATTATAAAAAGAAATTACAGTGTTCCCTATGCTGTATTTTATCCCTATGATTGATATATTTTAAAATTGGAAGTTTGTACCTCTTTATCCTGTTCACCCTATTTCACCCACCCCCCTTTCCCTATAACAACCACCAGTCTTATTCTGTTTGTAAGTCTATTTCTGTTCATTTCTTGGGTTTTTTTTTCAATACTACATATAAGTTAAATCATAACAGTATTTGTCTTTTCTCTGCCTGGCTTTGATTTTTTTTTTTGGTATCATTAATCTGTAATTACATGAGGAACATTATGTTTACTAGACTCCCCCCCTCACCAAGTCCCCCCAACATACCCCATTAGTCACTGTCCATCAGCGTAGTAAGATCCTGTAAAATCAGTACTTATCTTCTCTGTGTTGCACAGCCCTCCCCGTGCCCCCCCACATTATACATGCTAATCGTAAGGCCCCCTTTCTTCTTCCCCACCCTTCTCCCTCCCTTCCCACCCATCCTCCCCAGTCCCTTTCCCTTTGGTAACTGTTAGTCCATTTTTGGGTTCTGTGATTCTGCTGCTGTTTTGTTCCTTCGCTTTTTTCTTTGTTCTTATATTCCACACGTGAGTGAAATCATTTGGTACTTGTCTTTCTCCGCCTGGCTTATTTCACTGAGCATAATACCCTCTAGCTCCATCCATGTTGTTGCGAATGGTAGGATCTGTTTTCTTCTTATAGCTGAATAATATTCCATTGTGTATATGTACCACATCTTCTTTATCCATTCATCTACTGATGGACACTTAGGGTGCTTCCATTTCTTAGCTATTGTAAATAGTACTGCGATAAACATAGGGGTACATCTGTCTTTTTCAAACTGGGCTGCTGCATTGTTAGAGTAAATTCCTAGAAGTGGAATTCCTGGGTCAAATGGTATTATGTCTATTTTGAGCATTTTAAGGAACCTCCATACTGCTTTCCACAATGGTTGAACTAATTTACATTCCCACCAGCAGTGTAGGAAGGTTCCTGGCTTTGATTTTTAAGGAATTCCCTCATTTGATTGCAGGGGATAGAAAGTTCTAAATCTCCAGGACAGAGTGACAGGCTGGAAATTCCAGCAAGAAATTGATGTTTTGAGTCTGAAGGCCAGCTAGAGGGATAATTCCTTCCTCTTGGGTGGACCTCAGTCTTTTCTCTTAAGGCCTTTGACCAGCTAGATGAGGCCCACCCCCATTATAGAGAATAATTTGCTTTACTCAAAGTCTACTTATTTGAGTGTTAATCACATCTAAAAATATACCTTCCTAGCAACATCTAGACTGGTGTTTGACCGAACAACTGGTCACTATAGCCTAACCAATCTGACACATAAAATTAACCATCATAGTTGGGATTTGGAATGGCTGTGTGTGACTCATATCCTAAGTTAACAATGGCTTATGCAAGATAGTTTTCAAGTAAGCAGTCAAAAGCAGCAGTCCAGAGCTGATATAATGACCCTACAATCATTAAGGACCCAGGCCCATTCCAGTTTGTTGCTCTACTATTCTTAACATATAGCTTCTACCTCATGTACCAAGATGATTACTTTAGCCTCAACTATCATAATCTCATTCAAGTTTTCAGGAAAAGGGGGTAAGGAAGAAGAATAACATCTACCTCACTTTAAAAGAATAACATCTATCCCACTTCCTGGAAGTTTCACATATCTTATACACATGGACTAGATATCCCAAGCTCATGGATGAATCGAAAAATTAATTTTGTTAAAATGATTGTATGACCCAAAGTGATCTACAAATTCAATACAATTCCTATCAAAATCCCAATGGCATTTTTTACAGAAAAAGAAAAACAATCCTAAAATTCATATGGAGCCACAAAAGACACTGAATAACGACAGCAATTTTGAGCAAGAAGAACAAAGCTAAAGGCAACACACTTACTGGTTTCAAAATATATTATAAAGCTACATTAATCAAAATAGTATGGTCATGGCATAAAAATAGATACACAGACCAATGGAACAGAATAGAGAGAGCAGAAATAAATCCCCACATATACAGTTAACTAAACTTTGACAAGCATGCCAAAAAACACACAATGGGGAAAAGATAGCCTCTCCAATAGATGGTGTTGGAAAAACTGGATATCCACATGCAAAAGAATGAAATTGGACCCTTATCTTACACCACACACAAAGGTTAACTCAAAATGGATTAAAAACTTAAAAGTAAGACTGGAAACCATAAAACTCCTAGAAGAAAACAAAAAGGAAAAGCTTCTTGACATTGATCTTGGCAATGATTTATTTGATATAGTACCAAAAACTCAAACCAATGAAAGTACAAATAGACAAACCAATAAAAGTACAAATAGACAAATGGGACTACCTCAAACTAAAAACTTCTGTGCAGCAAAAGAAACAATCAACAAAATGAAATGGTAACCTATAGAATGGGAGGAAATATTTGCAAAGCATATATCTGACAAAGGGTTAATATACAAAATATATAAAGAATTCCTATAACTCAATAGCAAAAAAAAAAACCTGATTTAAAAATGGGCCGTGGAACTGAATAGACACTTCTCCAAAGAAGACATGCAGATGATCAACAAGTATATGAAAATGTGTTCGACATCACTAATTGGGGAAACACAATTCAAATCCACACTGAGCTACCACCTCATACTTGTTAGAATGGGTGTTATCAAAAATTACAGTAATAAACAAGAGGGAACAAGTGTTGGTGATGATGCGGAGAAAAGGGAACAATTGCGCACATTGGGATTGTAAATTGGAGCAGTCACTATGGAAAACAGCATGGAGGTTCTTCTAAAAATTAAAGAACTACCATATGATCCAGCAGCCCCACTCCTGGGTATATATCCAAAAGGATTAAATGTGCACTCCCATGTTCATTGCAGCATTATTCACAAGAGCTAAGTCATGGAAGTAAATTTCCATTGACAGATGAATGGATAAAAAAGATGTGGTGTATATATATATATATATATATATATATATATATATATATATATATATATACAATGGAGTACTATTTTGCCTTAAAAAGACGAAAATCTGCCATTTGCAACAACATGGATGAACCTGCAGGACATTATGTTAAATGAAATAAGCCACACACAAAAAGACAAATGCTACATGCTACCATTTATGTGAGGAATCTAAAATAATAAACTCAAGGAAGTAGAAAGTATAATCGTGGTTGCCGAAGGATGGGGTGGGTGGGAAGAGGTATTAGTCAAAGAGTACAAAGTTTCAGTTATGCAAGGTACTAAGCCCTAGATATCCAGTGTACAGCATAGAGCCTATAGTTAACAATAACCTTTTGTATACTTAAGATTTGCTAAGAGGATAGATCTTATGTTAAGTGTTGTTATCACAAAATAATAATAGTAAATAAATAGGGCAGGAGGAAACTTTTGGAGCTGAAAGATTTGTTTATGGCATAGATTGTGGTAATGGTTTCATGGATGTATACTTAGCTCCCAACTCATCAAGTTGTATACATTAAATATATACAGCTTTGTGTATGTCAATCATACCTCAATAGTATTTTTTAATGAATGAAGAATATAAATAGGCAACTCAGAGAAAAAGAAATAAAAGTACCTAATTAAAAAATGTTTTAAAGAATTATTAACTATCACATGAAGTTGAAATAACAAGGGGTTACTTAGTTAAAGGTAAAAAGAATTCTACAGAATGTAGGAATAGAAGATACAGAAGCAGCCAATACTCATGACATAAGCTAGAGTGCCCAAAGAAGATATCCCCCCCTAAAGGCTGAGGTCTAGACCTTGTTGAGAAGTCACAGTCATGACTCACTGGATGACAGAGAAGTCATCGTGGTGTCACGCCAGCAGAACTTGCTGGTAAACGACTCTGTAATTTACTGTGGGAAACTATCCTCTAGGTTTCCTGGGAAGCTGTTCACAGGGAAGTATCTCATGAGAGGCACTCTGCTATAAAACCACTCAAGATGGGTGCCAAGGGAAGCTTCCGGACAGTAACTGAGCAGCATCTCCTGCATTGTGGGACCTGGGGACTAAAGAGACTACAGTGGTGAAGATCAGCATCCTGAAAGAGCCTGCGGAGCAAGCACATCAGACCATGATATGAAATCCTTTCCTTCTGCAATGTCTCTCCAGCACTTTCTACAGACAAAGCTTAATATTGTGCAACTGTATTTAAAGGGTCCAGACCCATTTTATCATAGCACACACAAAGGGTAAATTTGGACCTGAGAGTCAATAAACCAACAATTGGCCAGTAAGTGAGAAAGGAGGAGAGGAGTCAGTGAGCAAAGTGATGAAGGCCTAGGAAATGAACACACACAATATCACCCCATGTGTCCTCCAGACTCTGAGGAACAAAGGGCCTGAGTGCTGGGCCTCCTCAGCTATCCACCCATATGGTTTTGGATCAGCTACTAGCTCTCTGCAAGTAAGAACAGTTTAATATTTTCTCTGGGTCCTGTGTATGTTCCTTTCAGAAAGCCTGGTGTCTCAGGCAGGAAGAAGCAAGCCCATCCTTCACAGCCTCCTGCTTGTACTGGCTGTATTTATAAGATGGTTTACTAGGGGCCAAGGGGCAGTTATCCAAAGACGATGGCTTGAACAGACTAACCGTGTTGTCATTTGCCCCAGCAGGCAACCAAAAAGAAGGATGGGTAATGTACAAAACATTTAGTGTTGTTTACCATACACTGTAGTAGGCACTTTTATGTATGTTATATGTATATATTTTATATACATTTTATATAATTTATAAGTGTATTGTTTTAAGGCCATAACTTATTAACTTAAAACTGCAGTATGTATATATTTTATATACATATATTTTACAGAAGAGGCATCTGAAAATTAATGATTTGCTCAAGTGTCAGAGCTGTGACTTCAACTAATATCCTCTAACTCCAGTTCCAAAGTTCAGTCCACTAATCTATAGAATACTGGCTCCCCGTAATAGCACTAAGATGCTTGATAAGACAATAATGTAAGATGACTTGATAAGACAAAACTGAGTTTATTCTTACTACAGTAAAAGAGAGCAACCTTGATGGAATCTTGAGTGGGGAGGGGAAAGTCAGGATACTTATCAGCTTTTGAAGTCTGGGTTTAAGGAAGGCTTTTCCATAAGGAGTCTTTGTTCAGATTAGGTGAGGATCATGATGTGATAGTTTAGAATTGCTAGACACAGCAAGGTGAGGATTTTTAAGGCAAAGAAAAGACTTCAAAACATCTAGGGATGTAGAGCATCTTTCCAGAAGTTCCCAGAGTGAGCACTGAAGTTATTTGCAACTATTACCTTCTTGTGCAAGAGTCTGCTGAGATAGTAAATTATGTGGTGAAGACAGCGCTGTGTGGAGTAACAGTCATCTTAATGACTGTAGGCAGTAAGCTCTGTGGGTGTAGATGGTTTGCGTTGTCATCCAGAAGGGGTATTTTTTCTTTTTTTTTCCTCTTGATGATCAAACAAATTCAAGCGTGTTATGTAGCAAATTATTTTGTTAATAGATCATTAATGAATTTCAATATTAAAACTACTCAGCAAAATAACTAATTCTCACATAGTAGTTTAAGTGTGCTTTTCATATACTAGCTCTTCTAATCATCCTAACAACTCTGTGAGGTGCTCTTTTCAGCCACATTTTATAGATGGTGAAGCAATGCACAGAGAGATTAAGTAATTTACTCCAAATCACAATGCAGCAGGCAACTGAGCTGGGATCTGAACCTGGGCAGCCTGACTCCAGGGTCCTTTCTTAGGACTAATTAGTATGCTACTTATTCCGTGTTGGGGTTTTATAGCTATCAGTCCCTCAATTCATGTACAATTCATATAATTCAGATCAGAGAGGTGACTCACAGGGATCCATTGCCCAAGTTCATTCTGTTAATAAGTTATGGCCTTGAAACTAAGTTTTTGGACTTCTTCACCTGACTAGTTGTTCTCTCCACCCCCAATTTGTCCTTCTATAGCTACCTCCTCATTTCCAGAGAACAATTAATAAATTCACTAGACATTGATCGACAAAGAGAACACACAAAAAATCTAGTTCTTTATTAAGTTAGGGGCCTCTGCAAGTCAGAGCACTGACTGAACTTTGATTCCTGCTATAAAATAGAACAAGAAAAAGACACAGAATTTTCATGTTCTCATAGCTTTGAAATGGCTCTACTAAATGACTTTCATTAAAAGAGGTGACCAAAACTAATAATCTTTTACTTAAAACAAATATTTATGATACAAATGTAAACAGAGCAATGATTTGTGATTTCCCAGTATGTTCTTCTTTGCTGAAGGACACTTAACAAGTTCTTATCTATAGTCAGGATAAAGATAATGCAAACTTAAAATTTCCAACAATAAGGACACATAGACAGGAAAGCTAAGCCATGACATAAACTTTATTTGGAAAACAGAAAATAATACATGGTACCATTTAATTTTTAATGCTAAAGACTTTTTCCATCAACTCAGAAATGAGGCTTTATAAAACTTACTAGGGTTCACCTTCTTTGGATTTTAACAGAATAAAAACTCTGTCTTTCAGTTAATGTGTCCTTTTTTCTGGATTCCAAAGTTGTTGGGCAAGTTGATGGACAGTCACTCTTTGAGTGAAGGGGTAAAAAGATAGGTGTGCAACTTGGAGACAATTGCCAATGAAGAGATTACTTTTCTTTGTTGTACATTTCACAAACAGATTACATAATCTTTTCAAGATATGTCATAGCAAGAGCAACATATTTAAATAACCTATGCTAAGTATGCAAAGGTACCTGGCTTTTTAGTAAGTGTAGTTTGAAGCGGGCTTTGTTGCTTCCCATCTTTCCTCTTGGTGAGTAGAGTAAGAGGAGGTGCGAGAAAGGCAGCAAGGACAGGAGTGTTCCTGTAGGCCTGCTTGGAGAAAGGCATGCATATGCTCCCGATTCATCCCACCGTCCAGCACACACCCCCACATTACATTTCATCACCCTCAGGCAGATGAAAGGAGCTCTTTATATTGCCTTGAAAATGACACAGCAATTGCATATCTCTCAGTTGCCTTTCTCTGCATTTACATGCCCAAAACTATGCAGAATCTCCACTCCCTATCCCACCCATTCCCTCCTCGCCCCCATGTTCCCCATGGCATTTCCTTGTGAACCAAACACGGCACAGGCAGTCACCTCGTTTCAAATCATTTTTTGCCTTTAAACCAGGTTAGAAAGAATATGACACTGGAGAAGAAACCCATGTCAAGTAGCAAGTGAGGATTTGCTGAGAGCCTGCAGGCCAACACCTTTACCTAATTCCTTGGTCATGATTAATCTCCCAAATTTTGATTCTTAGTGGCACCGTATCAGAGGGTGATTTCTTTTCTGACCTCTTGTTCTCAAATTCTGAGTTGCATACTACTAATGCCAAGAAATCAGAAGGAAAGTTTAAGTTTAGGGGGGAAATTATCTAATTGTTTGTGGAAATGCACCCCTGAGACCTTAGAAAAGAGATGATATTCCTAAACAGTATGATTTTGTTTAATTATAGAAGCAATGTATCTTATTACTCCCAAATTAATTTTTACTCCTGAATTTTGCACGAGGTTTCTATTTCAAGTGAAATTGTTATCTCCTTTTCTTTTCCTACCTAAACTTCCTGAGTAAATTGTGTGTGTGTGTGTCATACATCTATACCTCAGATAAGTGTTGCTCACTCATACCTTTTGTCAATGAAGAGTGATGATAAGTGTGTTTCAGCCAGAGCTCTGGTGAGTGGTAGAACTTTCTCAGGAAGTGTGCCAAAGACAGAGTAGTGTGGCGGTGTATTTTCACACTAAAGATGTGGTTGTGTTGGTGGATGAAGGACTCCATAAAAGGGCCAAAGCACTGCTGCAGACACAGGACCAACAAATACATCGTAAAATAAAAAAGAGAGAGAAAAGATAAAAGGATTATGCAATTGGCAGTCCTATTTGTCTCTCAAGTTCAACTTAGTTAGGAAACCAGCATAACAGGTTTCTGTCCAGGCTACCTAAGACTGAGGTACTGTCAGCATGAGATTATAAAACCACATTCAAACTGTCCAGATAAATTACTGGCATTCTAGCCCCTCTACCTCATGTTGAAAGCATCCTTGTATAATCCCAAAAGTGGCCATTGCCATCGTGTCCTATGGTAGGCAGAATAATGGTCCCCCCCAAAAAATATCCATGTTCTAATCCCTGGAGCCTTTGAATATATCCTTACCTGGCAAAGGGAATTAAGGTTCCTAATCAGCTGACCTTATGATAGGGAAATTTTCCTGGATTATTCAGTGGGCCCAATGTAATCACAAAGTCCTGAAAAATTAGAAGAAGGAGAATGTCAGAGTGCTGCCATGTGAGAAAGACTGAACTGGCCATTGCTGACTGTGAAGATAGCCTGAGCCAAGGAAGGCAGGCAGCCTCTGGAAGCTGGAAAAGGCAAGAAAACAGATTCTCCCCTGGAGCCTCTAGGAGGGCAGCCTTGATGGCACCTTGACTTAAGCCCAGTAAGATCCATTTTACACTTCAGACCTCAGAACGATAGGATAATACATGTGTGTTACTTTAAGCCATTAAGTTTGTGGTAATTTGTTACAGCAGCAATAGGAGACTAATATAGGCCCCATAATGCTTCTCGGTGATATTTTTAAATCAGTTTCTCACTTCATTGGATTTTTTTTTAAAGAGGTTTGTTATTCTTCCTCACCAAACCTCTCTGATTATGATGCAATATTTTCCTTCCCCAGATTTTTTTAATGAAACATTTCACTTTGCAACCTGTTTTTTTTTTTTCACTTAAAATTCCATGGACATTTTTCCAGGTCAGTTCACATGGATATAATTTAATATAAAAGTTGAAGTATCTATTCTTTTTATTAGACAAATATAAAGAAAATATACAAAGAAGTATAAAGTTGAAACAAGAAACATAAAAAAATTATTGACCTATGACGCCACAACCTACATAAACTCTGTTGACAGTTTTAAAATACCTGTAATAGATGTAAGTAGGTAGAAAATCCATACTGTACAGATTGGTACAAGATATTTAGTGAAAGGTTTCCTCTTTCCCTTCCTCCATCACTCTCTCTCCAAGGGCAATTACTATTCAGAGTTTCTCATGTTCTCTTCTAGAATTGATACATACATAATGTGTGTGTGTGTGTGCATGTGTGTGTGTGTCTATGTATGTATGTCCAATATATACCAAGGACCATTCATGATTGTGTACCTTGCTTTTTTCCTTTTAATAATTTATATTATACACCTTTCCCAATTTGACATACATGATTCATTGTGACTGGTTATATAATATTCCATCTGAAAGATATTACCAGTTTCCAATGAATCAATATCTTGATTTCTTTTCCTTTCCTATACAATACTGTCCTAATGAAAATCCTTTTGAACACACTTTGAAGTACTTGTGCCAGTATATCTCTAGAGTTAATTCCTAGCTGTTGGAATTCTGGATGGAAAGTGCATTTAAATGACTGGCAGCTATTGCTAACTGCCCTCCAGAAATCACTGTGTCAATTGATGTTCCCTCCAACACGATATGGCAATGCCTGTTTCCCCAAACTCTCTCTACCATAAGATAACATATTTTAAAAGTATTTCTAATTGTATAAGCAATACATAGCATTTCATTGTTTTTATTTTCATTTCTTTAATTATGAGCAAGGTTGAGGTAATAATACTATTGACCTTAAGTTACTTTTATGGACCACATGCTCATTTAGAGGCATGACAAATCTGTTTATAAGAAAATAAGTATTTCTCACATATAATCTAAAAATTAATTTGCAACTGAAAAGTTCTGTGACTTTGAGCCACCCTATAAACTCCCTAGGCCTTAAATGCTCTCATTCCCAAAACGAGAATGTCAGACTAAACAATATCTAAGAATATGTTTAGTTCCAAGTCTAAAAGTTGAGTTGATAAAAAAGGATTGAAGGATATCACAATTACAAATAGCAAATGTGTCAGTCTGTTTGGTCTGCTATAACAAAATACCATAACCTGGGTGGCTTATAAAAGACAAAAATTTGTATCTCACAGTTCTGGAGACTGGGAAATCCAAGATCAAAGCACCCATAGATGTGGTGACTGATAAGAGCCCCCTTCCTGGTTCATATAGCCATCTTCTCTCTGTGACCTTACATGGCAGAAGGGACAAGGGAGCTCTCTGGGTACTTTTATAAGGGCACTAATCCCAATTATGAGTGCTCTGCCCTCGTGACCTCATCACCTCCAAAGGCCCCACCTCCAAACACCATCACATTGGGGATCGGGTTTCAATATATAAATTTTGGGGTGACACAAACATTCAGTTGATAGCATTAAATAAACTACAATATGTAGATGTAAAAAAATTGTAAGATAATAATAATATATAGCTCCAGGGCAGAATTTTATTTATCTCTGACTTTTTAATGTATTTTTGTATTTTTATGCTTTAACGTTTTAGTAACATGGTATAAAATTAAGTGAAACCACAATATTTAAGTGAGGTGGGAAAACTTCATTTAAAAATTGTTATTTAGCAACAGGGTCCCTTCCAACTCTCCTGCTTATACTATAAATTTTACAAGGCTGGTATCAATGTATGTACACTGTTTATTTTGCTTAACATTATTTTATGCATTTATTTCCACATATTTATATGACCCTCACATTTGTCATTTCTAATGGAATAGTAATCCATCACCCAAACATATCACAGTTTGCTTAGGAATTTCTCCACAGCAGTACCTCAGGTACTTCTCAGTTTTGACTGGAATACGATATGCAAACATAAATATAAGTGGCTTTGTACAAGTGGGTCTTTTTCTTTTCTTTTGAAGTATTTATTTCCTTGGTGAAGATTGCCCACATTCTCTCACCAATGCATAAGGATCTTTTATCCCATAATCTTGTCAACATGACCTATTCAAGTTTATTTTTGCTAATTAAGTACAGTTCAGATGACACCTCATAGTCGCTATAATTCACAAAATTAAAAATTCTTCTGGAAGCTTAATTTTTGAATAACACTTGATTACTCCATATATTTCTTCTTATAAATTATGCATTCCTATTCTGTGACCAGGCTTCCATTAGAAAGTAGTTATTGCCTTTATAAATCAGTATCTTGCTTACGTATTTTGAAGCTAAAATTTCTATTCCTACAGACCAATTATAAATGTTTCTCACTCAGTTGTTTTCATTTTATTATTCATTGTTGTAGGAAAACATTTAACTTCTTATTATATCCATTTTGCCAAAGGTCTTTTTGTTCCTTTATCAAGAAATTATCTCCCATGACTGATTTATTGAGGTTCCCATTTTTTCTGGCTTTGCTTGTAGATGGCTTTTTAATTTTTAACTCTAATTCGAAGTAGATTTAGGATGTGATACAAGAAAGTGTTGTAAATTAATTTTTCTCTATATTCATATCCATTTTCTTTAACACATTTATTAATGATTCATTCATATTACTTTGTGTCACTTGATTTGCCATATAGTCACATTTTAAAATGTTATTAGTCTACTTTTTATATCTGTTCTACTTCATCACTCTATTCTCTCTAAATAAAATTGTACCAGAAAATTGTGACAATCATTTAAAAGGTTGGCAGAGTAAATCTTATGCTGTTATTTTGTTTTCTAAAAATGAAAGTTTTTTCCCATAAAACATTTACAGATAGTCGAGTTCTGTTAAGTTCTCTATTGGGATTTTAATTGGCAATATATTGAATCTGTAAATGAACTTGTGAAATGCCTTCATTATATTGTCTTCCCAAACAAGAGCACATATATTTCTTTTTGTGTTCAGGATTATGATTTCTGCTGTTAAAGTTGTTGAATCCTCCTTTTTAAGTGACAGATGTCCCTCTTTAGATGGTACCTAAAAGGTTAATATTTGTATTATCCCCTACATTTCTAAAGCCTGGATGGACCAGAATTTGTTTTCACCATATAATCACTTAACATTTTATTGTTTACATAGCAGTCTCTCATCCATTATCTCATTTGAGCCTCACACCAATCCTGTAAAATAGGTCAATTTCCAGGCTTGTGACTTCAGAGATGACACACGTGAGCTAGCCCATGTCACTCCATCAAGAGCTGAAGGAAATGTCTCAAGCTCCAGTCTCGAACCTTTTCCCCCTCCTTCTGAACTGCACAAGAAAACAGTGAAATGCCAAGTTTTGTCTTTGTGATTATCATTCCTTACTATCATTTCCTTCAAATCAGTAAAAATTCATGAATGGTCATGTGGTACACAGAAAAAAGCACAAAAATCTTGGCATGGTTGTTTGCTATTCTTACGCTGATAAGCAAGGCTTAAACTCTTTGAGCTTTGTTTTCTTATCTGTAAAATCAGAATACCACCAAGTCATGTCTGTTTCACAAGGTTTCAAAGATGAAATGGTATCATGTATATGAAAATTTCAAAGAAAAGTTAACTGGCAAAATTACCAAGTTTTTCTAAATCTGATTTTTAACACAGAAAATGGTGAGTGATCCCCAAGATTTTTTCCAACACAGATACTCTGTTATTCAAGACTGTTAATTAGGAGAGCAAATTATAATTTAAGGATACAAGATTCTTACTTGATAATTGCAATGTCTACCTTTTACTGAGGGTGGCAGTGCTGGTCTCTACAGAGACCATATGTTTTTGGAGTTACAGCAATCTTGTTAGATTTTACAAAACCCTTATTACTTCTCCGAAATGTTGTATATGGCACATGTATGTAAGTGGAAATGAAGTGAAGCTTTATTTTGAGTTAGAATATATAATATGCTATTTTTTTAAAAAAAGGTACACCACTGGAATGTCACCAATACTGAGGTCAGAATTTGAGTCAGGTGATTTCTGTAACTCCAAGCCAATTCTTTACACTTGAGGGTTGTGACATTCATATTGGCTACCATCACTGCAGCCACATCACTTCTTTAAGTAGGTTAGAGGTCATCCTGTACCCTCCGCCCTTCTTATTGCCTATGTGAATGGCAATGTCAACCATTGAAAGTAGAGAAGAATCCATGGAAGGGGATTAAGGCACTCTGGTCTACATACAGAACACTGGATTTCTACATGCTTTATGAAGCAGAAATAGTCTTCGGCAAACACTGAGAAGGTTATGTCATTTATCCTCCAGCTCTTGACTTTTCTCCTAGATCCTCTCCTTGACCTTTCACCCAGTTGTCTCCTATCTGGAGGAGACAGATCTGAGAGGCACAATGTAGAGAAAAGAGCATGGCTTTGGCCTCAGAAAATCTATGTTGTCATCCTCACTCTGCTACTTTGAATTTGCCCCAGAGTAATCATTTAAGCCCTGAGACTGGTTTCTTCATTTATAAATTGGAATGAATGATAGCTTATTGCAGGTTACCAGAGATGGTAACAAATAGGAAAGTATCTGTATGAGTTAGGCATTTAGGTTATTGATTTTCCAAGATTTAAACAGAAATATCTAGTATATTGCTCCTTACAGCAATTTGTGAAGCAACCCCAGAGATTTTGCAGGTGCTGCTGGCTCTGCTGGAATGACCTATGCCCTTTACCCTTAGGATTCTGACTCAGGAAGGCTGGTTAGAGTTCCCTTCTTAGAGGCTTCAGTAGCACCAATGCTTACTTCTGTTAAATCTTTACCACGTGCTGCAATTCCCATTTACCTATCTACCTCTCCCACTGGACCAACTGCAGTCTTTTGAGAGCACTGATTTTGAGGACATGTGGCTTTATCGGTCCAGGTAAAGTTTAGGCTGTCCCATAGATAACTAAGTCAGAGGGAAGTGGAGGGAAAGGCTAGATTAAGGACGTACAGGTAAAATGATAATACAAGGCAGACAGTGAGTTGTACTATGGGAGTTAAAGCAGCAACAGGTCATGTTTGGTTGAGGAACCCACTTCATGGAAGAAATGGAATCGGAGATAGGCCTTGAAGGGTCAGAATAATTTGATAGGCAAAAATCGGAAAGACAGCATCCTAGACAGTGAGAACAGTACAGTCAAAGGCACAGAATAGGGAAAGAGCAGGCTGTCTTTGGGGAATGGAAAGCACACTCATTGGCAGAGGATAGAGTACAGATGGGGAAGTTGTGGGGGATGAGGCTGGATAGGTAAACAGAAGCTTACTCTGAATTCAGAGATGAGGAAGTTTAAAGAGTTCCCACTGCTGCTTGGCCTACATCCATTTCTTCCCCTAAGAGCTCAGAGTAAGCTCCTCCCCCATTTCTCCTAACACAGTTAAGCCGCAGCCTCCTTTCCACCATTAGTAATCAGCCTTCATTAGGAGCCTCTTCTGGGGCTCACAGAGTCAAATCCTGCTAATGACTAAATTTTATATTGTCTCTTCCTTCCACCATCAGTTTACACTTACTGGGCCTTCTGACTTTATTCCCCTGATTTCTACTCCTTCAACTATCAGAATCAACCATATGGGCATGGGCTTGCTCTGAATTTTATTTTTAAAAACAGTTATATGATTTCTCACATAATCCACAGATGACAAATAAATAGATACGGTGGAACATGATGCAGTGCCAGCTGAGTCACATAGACCAGCAGTATGGCAGGTCGCAGGCAGGAGGCAGTGGGTTTACAGCACAGAAGAAAAACACTGTCAACTAGCAGCATCAATCTATGTTCTTTTTTTTCTCTTGCCGGACCTGAGGACCTTCAACAACCTTGCATCTCTGGCCCTAGCCAAACCTGACCAAAGCAGACCTTCTAGAGCCAGAAGTAGTCTTGTCCGTTAACCTTGGACTGGTGCTCGTCATCATGCTGACACCTTGCCTCTGATTTATTCTTTGTTGGCCAGATATATGACTGTATGTCTGTGTTGCTTTCCTGATGTGCACAGCAATTTTTCTATTCCAAGGAGTATGGCCCTTCCTGGAACAACCTGGCCGGCCCTGTCCACTGTAGGGCCATATCACAGCCTAGAGATTGCAGCTATGAAACCATATTGGTCTCCTGGAATAATAATATTGATCCAGAGCAAGCCCATTTCCACCATGTCCCTTTAAACACTGCCATTTTGACTGCTGACACTCTTAGAAACCATTCCAATAGAAGTTAGTTCCTTAGCCCTGGATCCATCTCTTGCAGCTGTTCACCATGAGTCGCCACCACCACCATCTCTGCTGACCCAAAGATGAGCATGTGAAAGACATGAAAAGAAAAAAGTGTACTGGGGTGCATTGCTGGCCACAGTTCTTCAGTCCTATCTGCAGGCAGACACTTGCTTTGGTTTCATCATGGCTAGAGTGGATTTTCCTGTCCCTTGATTTTGGGCTTGGCCATGTAACTTGCTTTGGTGAATGATATCTGGAAGGAAGTGCCAGTGTGACAATTTTGAGCCTAGGTCTTAGTAGGTCTTGCATGCTTCCCCGTGTTCTCCTGCACTTTTACCATCACCATGAGATGAACATGCCTAGGAACAAGCTGTGTCACTGGAGCAAGAAACAAGAGAACATACATGTAGCACATACTGTATAGAACCACCCTATCCAATACACAACCTACAGTGTGAAAAGGGGTCACCCTAGCTACCATGGCTTGAAGCAGTAATACCCAGCTGAGCTCAGCCTAGATCAAAAGAACTCTGGTGAACCAGCAGATACACAAAATCTTCTTGCCCACCCTATCTGCTCTGTGCTACCATCACTCACAAGATGGGGGTGATCACTTGATTAAAGTGAAACTTACTTATAAGCAGTAGGCAAATGAGCTGAGCCAATCAAATCTTCTTTTTGAGAGTTTCTATTTGGAAACAGATTGTAATCAATAAGAGATAGAGTCTTCTAGATGTGGAGACTGAGGTGTCATTTGGAGCCCTGTGCCACTTGATGAATAAACGGAGAAAGCCAGTCTTCAGAGTGAAGTAGGAAGACAGAATAGCTGTTCAAAGAGTTTCAAAGAAGAGCCTGAGAGAAAGACAAAAAAAAGGTTGTTAGAGTAGACTCAGTTATCAGAGACTTCCTAGCATCAGCAAATATGAAGCCTGGTTGAGCTGCAAGTCTTTTGTCATCAAAATGATCTCCACCTCTCACTCAGATGTGTACATAAATATATACATATACACACACAGTTTTATTTTTAGCCAGCCTAAATGGATTTTATTCCTTCTAACTAAAGAACTGAACTAAGATGTTTTCTATAGTGGAAGAACAGGAAAGATAAGGAACCAGTTGTGTGAATGGTACTCCGTCACATAAGAGAAAACTGAACTGACTGCATGTGAGACTGTGTATCACATAGCTTGTGCTGCATAACAAACTATCTGGAAATTTAGGGGCTTAGAACAACAAAGTATTTTATTTAGCACACAATTTTGTGAATTGTCTGTGATGGCTGGGACATTTGAGATGTTTGTGACGGGTCTTCTGGACTTGGCTGGCCAGGCTGAGGCTGGATGTTCATTCACATGTCTGGTGATTGTTAAGCTGTTTTTTTCTGGTAGGGCCTCATTGGCAATGACTTACCCCTGCTGCACAGCGTCTCCCAGCCTCTAGCCAGCTAGCTCAGGCTTCTCCCAAGGTGGTTTGAGGACTATCAAAGGAGCCACAAAGGAGCCTTAGCCCAGATGAAGAAGTTCATCTTAAGTTTCTGCTCATGTCACAGTCACTAGTGCCCCTGACCCAAAACAAGTCACCTGGTCAAGTTGCAGGCACAGGGTGATAGAGACTAAGAAAAGATTTGGATACAAGGAGGAATGAACACATTGGAAGCCACTGTTGCAACAACCTACCACAAACTACAGTAGAAGGGGGAGAAAGGAATAATGCTGAAAAGGGGCCTGTGAACAAAGGCCAAAGGCCAGGGAAGTGGTGTTTTTAAGGGTGAGTCTAAGAAAACCTCCAGTTTGCTGTAACTTGACCTACATACCTTTGGAAGAGTACAAGATTTTAACTCAGGGACTTGTGACTCTAAAGCCATAGAAACACTGGTCTAAATGATTATAAAATATGCAATAAGTATCTGTGGTATTTTCACTCTCATTGGAATACATAGTCTGCATTTCCTCCTTTACAGAGAAAGAATTTCAGTAGGATTAACAGGGGGAATATATCAAAAGACTGAAAGCCTTTCCTGAAATACAACCCACATAACAATCTCTCTTAGACTTGATAGCCGAGAAGCCTCCCAAATAATAAACACACTTATAGGGGAAAATTGTTCTGCTACAAACACTTTACTGGGAGTACCACAGAAGGCACCAAACCCTCACTTGAAATGGAGTTTGTTCCTTTAAGCATCATAACCACACAGCTGTGAATCATAAGTTAAAAGTGACCACTCTTCCCTATTCGTGAGCACATATGCCAATCGGAGAATCCACATCTGCAAGACTGGCAGACTGGAGATCTCCCAAATCTGAAGCAAGATGGACTGTCACATGGGGAATACACAAGCATCGCAAAGTGTGTAGACATAGATTCTACATCAAAGCAAGTTCTCTTTAATAGAAAGACATTTCGTATCACCTTATCCAGAAGAAGAGGGAGTCATGAGAGGAGTGTCACAGAAACTTATGGTTTCCTCCAAATGCTAATTTACAAATACCAGTTATTTCCCCTTTACCCACGTTCCTCTCGCTCTGATGCCTAACTGCAAACCAACGATTTTGACATCACCATCATTTCCAGGCAGCCAGATACAACCTACAAAGAGATCATTTCCATTCATAGACTGTAGTGTAATTAAGCAGCAATTAGGGAAAAGGAGGCATGAAGGGGAGGAAAGTGAAGGTATATTTGAAAATATAAGTACAAAGCATAATTGAAATTTCCCTGACAACCAGAGATTTGGGGGCCAACTGTTTTGAAAAGGAGAAAAATCCCCGTTCTCCGTCAGTCAGTGATTTCATGTTGTGCCAATATTTTACAAAAGTTTAAAATGGCATTAGCTGTAAAAAAAATTTTTTTAATTCATGAGCTTATTTAAATACAACTAAAAAGAATTCTAAGAAAATTAATTTTTTCATAAGCAAGGAAATATACCAATGCAAGTAATGTGATCAAAAGTAAAGGAGGTCAAGCCCAGAGAATCGAAATAGCAATGAGGGAAGAAGTGGCAATTTCTGAACCAAGGTAATGAACACCCAGCAATATGCAGTCTGACAAGGAGGGTGAGTAGGGGATAGAGCCATCCAAACCTATCAATACTATTTCTATAGTCTTTAAAAACATATCTTATTTTTTAGAGCTGTTTTGGATTCACAACAAAATTAAGCAGAAAGGGCAGAGAGTTCCCATATAACCCTTGCCCCCATACCCACAGCCTCCCCCATTATCAATATCCCCCACCAGAGAGGTACATTGTGGGCTCAAAATATCATAACTCACCTGTTTTTCTCTACTAATCAGTGATGTGTGCCTTAAGAAATGTGATGTGTCTGATTTCTCTCAGACTGTTCAAGTTCAGTTGGACAATATCCACCATATCATAGATAAGTTTTCACAAATGCCTAAGGTGCCTAACTGATTTTCTTGGTTTCACTGGAGATGGCTGGTAATTACAGATATGCTTTGGTTATGTAACTATACTCCTATTATGTTAATGTGTGTGCGCAATTTAAGTAGTAGCTTAAAACCTATACATGCTGAAGTTACTCTACAAGAAGATATGTCAAAGAAATAATCAATCTTCCCATGTTTTCTGCCGCCTGCTACTTCTATAGCTTTTCTTCTTCCTTCCTAATTACAACCCTTAAATAGAATTCGTACCTCATATCAAATTTACCGAGTATCATAATTCTTCCAAGTGGTAAAGATACCTCAAGACAAATGCTGGGCATAGAAGCTACAGGGCATAAATATGCAAAGAAATAAAAAGCTAACCATTTCAAACAATAAGGCTTCCCTCTCACTTACCAACTTTACATTTCCCTGTATGGCCCCGGAAGATGACTGGTTAGCCAGAGACGGGTAAGATTCCTCAAGGGAGGAACAACCTAAGACAGGCACAGTCGCAGGGGGGCCATCAGGTGAGAAATTGGGGATCAACAGAGGTGAGGCTTAGAACCTCACCCCCCCTGTTCTGAGAGAAATCTTCTGCATACGTGGATGTTTTATTGCCCTCGTCTAGCTTGGATTAACACATAGTCTACAGGCACACACCTGATCATCTACATTTGCTCTCTTACAACACTAAACTATGTTTTCTACCTTTATCTTGTATCTACCTACCACTTCAGCATTTTATTAAAAATAATAATAATAAAGAGAGAAATCTGGTATCTACATATAAATCAAGTATAAAAATCAAATGAGTATTCATATTTGAACTGACTGTTTATAGTTCATAATGTATGAGCAAAACTGAAGGTTTCTGTGATGGCTGCCCTTGTACTGTTCACCATGTAAGAACTTATTCACTATGTAAGAATTTGTTCTCCATGTAAGAACTTGTTTGTTATGTCTCAGAAGATTGGAGACTGACGAAAATTAGGCTTGGGGTGGATTAATGATTGTGCATTGAGCATTGACTCCCCTATACAGAATTTTATTGTTGTTAACGACCATTTGATCAAAAAATATGAGAGATGCCCTCACAAAAAAAAAAAAAAAAGTACACACTTCCAATGGTAAAATAATAAGTAACTGGGATGTAATGTATAGCATAAGGAATATAGTCAAGATATTGTAACAGCTTGGTAAGGTGATAGCTGGTACCTAGAATTGTCATGTATATAAATGTTGAATCACTATGTTGTACACCTGAAACTAATGTAATGTAATACTGTGCGTCAACTACCCTTCAATAAAAAATGATTATCTACAAAAAAAAAAAAAAAAAGAAATGTGATGTGTTCCTTAAAGGAATGTTGTACCTTAACCAAGACCAGTTCCCACAACATTGTTATCTCCCTTATTGTGCTGTGCTGGGAAGAACTGCAGAGGGAGTTGTGCACTGAGATCACAACGAGCCTATGGTTGTACGCATGAGATCACCAACTGTCCTTGGATGTATTTGTATGACTAATAAATACGAGAGGTACCCTCTCAGCACCACTCTTGAGCTGATATGCCTTGAGTCCCCTGGCTGGCTTACTCAGGTCTTCGATATCTCATCGCATCACCTCCTCTATCTGCGGGGCGGAGACGAGGAGGAAGCCGACAGTACATCTCTTACAAATTGATGAACTTACATTGATGCATTATTATCACCCAAAGTCCACAGTTTATATTAGGGTTCACTCTTAGTGTTTACATTCTATGGGTTTGGACAAATGTATAATAAAATATCCACAATTATAGCAGAATACAGAGCAGTTTCACTGCCCTAAAAATCCTCTGTGCTCCACATATTCATCCCCACCAGCCCTCCCCATTCCCAAACCCCTGATGACCACTGATCCTTTTACTGTGTCCATAGTTTTGCCTTTTCCAGAATGTCTTATAGTTGGAATCATACAGTATGGAGCCCTTTCAAACTGCCTTCTTTCATTTAGTAATATGCATTTATGGTCCCCCCCATGTCTTTACGTGGCTTGATAGCTCATTCCTTTATAGCACTGAATGATAGTCCATTGTTTGGATGGACCACAGTTTATTTATCCATTCACCCACTGAAGGACACCTTGGTTGCTTCCAAATTTGGCAATAATGACTAAAGCTGCTGTAAATATCTGATACACATTTTTGTGTGGTCATAAGTTTTTGACTCCTTTGAGTATATAGCTAGAAGCATGATTGCTGGATCATATGGTAAGGGTATATATATTTTGTTTTATAAGAAACTGCCAAGATGTCTTCCAAAATGGCTGTACCATTTTGAATGCCCAGCAGCAATGAATGAGAGTCCCTGTTGTTCCACATCCTCTTCAGCATTTTGTGTTTCTCTACCGTTTTTAATTTGTCATTCTCTGACATTGATTGAAGACAGAGATGAAGACCTAGGTTTTGTGTACACTGGTGAGGAATGGGACCTTGGGAGAATAGAGTACAAAAAGTATGGCAGAAAATCTCTCTGATAAAAGGTCACAGGTTTTTTTTTCCAGTGACGGCTTAATTACTTATACATATAATGTTCATATATTTACAGTATCTTTGGGGAAATAGTACTGTTGATTCCCTGTAAGCTGGCTTTTACTCTGAGTTGCTTTTTTCATTAATAGTGATAAACTCCTAAGACACACATGTGCATCTCACCACTTGGTAACCAATTTCACACATTTGAGTGATCTTACATAAGTAACCCAGTTCTTGCCTTTATTTTCTTCAGCTCTAATAAGTGCAGTTGAACTAGACATTGTGAGAACTTTTTAAAAAAATTAAACCCATCTGTTCCTTCACAAATAAGTTCCCCGAAAGACACATGTGATTTCAGTGGAATATTTCAAAAAAAGTACTTTCCCCTTAAAAAGACAATGAGAGTATACTTCAATTGAGATCACTGTTCTTCCCTTACATGCCATTACAGTGATAACTGATATGTTTTCTTCCAATTTTTTCCTAATCAAGTTTAAATACAGAGACCAAACAAACTTACCTTTTCTTTTCAAGAGCACACATCTTTTTAAAGGAACCAGCAAATGAATGGTTTTAATCTCATTGAGATTACTGAGTTCCCCTCATCCATTCAAGACATATTTTGTACCTACTATGTGACTTGTCAGAGAAGGCACTAAATAAATTTCCTTTCCTTTGTATGATAATGTGTGAATGGAGCAAAGTCAGTGCCCCATGATTAGAAATATAATACATAATTTATAATCATGAGCATAACTGAACATAACTGTGGTTACTTTGGTGTCATTTTTGTCAGTATCTGTATTTTTACCTCTCTATATCCAGTGGCAGAAGGCACAAAATAAAAAGAAACATACATTTTTGTCTCTCTTTGATTAGTCACTGGAGGCTTGGAGGTGAATATATGAAAAGGAAAGACAAAAGAAGTAAGCACACAACAGAGAAAGCATGAGAGAAATAACAGGAATGTGCAACTGGAAAGCCAGGTGGATGCTGATGGAAAGAAATAAAACAGCCAAAGTCAGAGTGGCCTCACCTTAAGCACCACATTACCCTTAAGAGATCAGCCATGACTTCAAGGGTATTCCAGTTATAGTCATTGCCCCAGACCCTTATCACGAATAGGTTTTCAAGGTGAAAACCTCACAACTTGTATCAGTTGCAAGTTTTCCAAACATGTTTGGAAAATGAGAAAAGTGGATACTCATGCTTTGATTTTTCTAAAAGACCCAGTGCCTTGGTTGTAATGAAACTTTACAAGCAAGAATTAAATTCTGTGAGGAATAGAGATCACACCAAAATGTACTCATTGTGTTATGTGTCTGTTGCTGCGTTAACAACTCCAAAACCAAGAGGCTACAAAGACCATTTGTTGTTTCTCGTGATTCTTTGGACTCGTTGGGCTCAGCTGGGTGGTTTTGCCACTCTAAGTGATGGTAGCTAAGGTCACTCATTCAGTAGCTGCAGTCAGCTGGGAGGTCTGCTGGGGCTGAAATAGCGAAGGTGGTTTCGTTCATGTATCTGGAAGTTGGTGTTGGTCAGCTAGAGGGCCATAGTTGTCCTTTACGTAGTTTCTCATCTGCTAGTTAGTTTGGCTTTCCTAAAGCATGGCAGCTGGGTTCCAAGAGAGAGAGACCCACTTTTGTACAAGCACTTATCAAGACTCTGCTTGCGTCATGTTTGCTAACGTTTCATTGGCCATCCAAGGCATTCCCCTCCACACCTGTGAAGGGACAGAAGTGAGTTGTGACTAATATGGTATGGCTGAGACTAGACTAGGTAGATTAGTTACAAAAAGATGGGGCTTTATGTAAGGTAATGGATGGGCTTTGTCTGTTTATCAGGGGAAACATTGTACACCAAAGTTACTAACATGGGCAGACTTAGACACAATGTATTTACAAAAAGGAAGTTTATATTTTGAAATGGTTTTACAGCTTAGACTTTGTTTTACTACTACTCTCCTTGTGACAATTGTCTGCCTTTATTTGTGTCCAGAAGCAAAGTCTACAATAAAACTTTAATAAAACAATGTAAAAAATGCTGGAGGGTACAACACAAGGACATTATTGCCAATAGGCATGATTCATTAGGAGCCACCCATGTAACAGTCTACCACATTCATTCATTCATTTATTCGTTTATTTGATAATCACTTGTAGAACACCCAGAACCTAGAGATATGATAGTGATCAGCACAAAATCCCTGGCATCAAGGAGCCTCACTCCTCGCATTTGAGGGGTGGGGTAAAGAGAAGATGGCAGGTATCTGCATCCTTAACAAGTGTCCTAGGTGATTCTGACACACACTAATGTTTGAAAATCTCTGCCTTAAGCCTTTCTAAATGGATTATAAGATTGTTAGCAGAGAACTAAGATTGGGGAAAAATGGACATGAACACAAGTCATGAAACAGATTTCTCTCACCACACAGTTTTGTCACAGTTTTGTCAGATCCTAGAAAAATGGATTTTCCAGCATACCTATGGTGCAGTGGTTCTCAAGATCTGGTTCCAGTACCAGCAGGATGCAAAGTCTCAGAACCCCACCTACTAAACCAGAAATTCTAGGTTTGGGGCCCAGCAACCTGGGTTTTTTAACAAGTCCTCTAGGTGGTTCAGATACAAGTTTGAGAATCATCACCATATCCTAACTCTTACAACTGAAACATTGCAGAAAGTGGTACACAAGTTTAGGTAGTTACACTTAGATGATTAACATGCATATGAGCAGATTCTCCAGTTTGCATTGGGGGGAGGAGAGGGCTCCCAGTGTGGCTCTTTTTATCAAGTATATTTAAATTCTTAATCTCCCTTTAACTCCCTCTGCTACCTTGGGCAAACCACTTCTGATATCTACCTAAATCACCCCGGTCCCATAAGATAAAGGAGTACCTCTCTGATCATTGTAATTCTTTCCAGCACTAACTTTCCATGTTATGCTTTCCATATACACATCAGTCCATATCCAAGTATCATGAGAATAGCCAGGAGACAGTAAGGAAAGGTTAGCTTTCCAAATAGACTAGACTAGAAAACATAAGTCAGGCAAATATGAGGAGTCCAAGAAGGGTTACTGAACAACAAAAAAAACTTTTTTCCTAGAGAGAAATGCAGTCTTTCTGCTTATATAACTTCTGTGTAAATTAATAAAGAACAGGAAAAAAACAGAGAAGAATAAATGAAACACCTAAAAACTCTCCAACGGGGGTTAATGTTGATTTCTTGCTCTACCAGTCAAAAAATCTCAGTGAGATTTAGGTAACTAAACTACTTAAATCATTTGCATATAATGGCCCTTGGTCTTCACCTCTGGGTTTCTTTGGTGAAAAGAGACTTGCCAGTGAGACTGCATCAGGCATTTCACACTTAACCATGTTGCTTGTGGAGTGCTCTCATAGGCATTACATCATTTATCCCATCCACGTCAGTGATATTTTCCCTATTTTACAAATAAGCAAAAGGAAGTCATGGGAGGAAATGAGTTACTTAACGTCAGGAAGATCAAGTGTTGAATGGCAGGGCCAAGATCCAACCAAGGTCCTTTCCAATCCAGTGTTTCCTCCACTATTTTGCTTTCAGATCTGGGATGGATGGTGGGGAGATCAAGTGAACCAGCATCCTATCTTCTTCCTTTTTCCATTTTCCTTACTAATTTTCCTCGGCTTCCGTCCCCTCAGTCTGCTGTAAAAGGCACTAGGCTTGATGTCAGGAAACCAAAATTCTAGTCCTGGTTCTGCCACAGAAGGCTTGCTGGCCTCAGACAAGTCATTTATGCTCTCTGGGCTGCAGGGGCCCCATCATTACTTCCAACTCTGTCTCAATGATAATATGAGAAATGAAATCAGAATATATATTGGTTAATTTTTATACTTCTGTAAACTTGAGTTTTCAGACTGCAGCTGGGACTTGAAAGGATGAGAAAGAACAGGCATGTGGGAATAATTCCAAAAGGAAGAAAGAAACTAGATCTATGAGAGTCAGAGTAATATTTAAGATGTGGAGTTTAGATAGACTGAACTAGACTCTTCCATTGAAGTCCTTTTCCCTTGACCTTCCTTGGTCTCCAAGAGAGAGCTTAGATGTATCTGACTCCTGAAAGCTCAAATAATATTTTGACTTAATCAGTTTTGTTTAGATGAAAAATAAGTTGAGGATGTGGAATACAGATTGTTGTGGGAACCACAGGATCAATTACGTTAAGAATCTTTCATGGACATTTAGCTCTACTTATTCTGATATGTCTAAATTATGATTCTACTCTTCCGCTTAACAAATAATTTCGTGTCCTTTTAGAATCTTAGAGTCAAAAGTGAAGTGTGTGAAAGTTCCAACATGATAAGGGATTTTTTAAATGGGTTAATGTGGTAGGCTTGGTGGCTTTTTTTTATGTTCATATATATTTTTTATTAAGGTATTATTGATATACACTCTTATGAAGGTTTCACATGAAAAACAATGTGGTTACTACATTCGCCCATATTATCAAGTACCCCTCTGCCCCACTGCAGTTACTGTTCATCAGTGTAGTAAGATGCCGCAGAGTCACTACTTGTCTTCTCTGTGCAACACTGTCTTCCCCGTGACCCGCCCCTACACCATGTATACCAATCATAATACCCCTCAATCCTCTTCTCCCTCCCCCAACCCTCCCCTTTGGTAACCGCTAGTCCCTTCTTGGAGTCTGTGAGTCTGCTGCTGTTTTGTTCCTTCAGTTTTGCTTCATTGTTATATTCCACAAATGAGGGAAATCATTTGGTACTTGTCTTTCTCTGCCTGGCTTATTTCACTCAGCATAATACCCTCTAGCTCCATCCATGTTGTTGCAAATGGTTGGATTTGTTTCTTTCTTTTGGCTGAATAGTATTCCATTGTGTTCATGTACCACATCTTCTTTATCCATTCATCTACTGATGGACACTTAGATGCTTCCATATCTTGGCTATTGTAAATAGTGCTGCGATAAACATTAGGGTGCATATGTCTTTTTGAATCTGAGAACTTGTATTCTTTGGGTAAATTCCTAGGAGTGGAATTCCCAGGTCAAATGGTATTTCAATTTTTAGTTTTTTGAGGAACCTCCATATTGCTTTCCACAATGGATGAACTATTTTACATTCCCACCAGCAGTGTAGGAGGGTTCCCCTTTCTCCACATCCTTGCCAGCATTTGTTGTTCTTAGTCTTTTCAATGTTGGCTGTCCTGACTGGTGTGAGATGATATCTCATTGTGGTTTTAACTTGCATTTCCCTGATGATTAGCAATGTGGAGCATCTTTTCATGTGCCTGTTGGCCATCTGTATTTCTTCTTTGGAGAATTGTCTGTTCATATCCTCTGCCCATTTCATTTTTTAATCAGGTTATTTGCTCTTTGGTTATTGAGGCATATGAGTTCTTTATATAGTTTGGATGTTAACCCCTTGTCGGATCAGTTGTTTACAAATATATTCTCCCATACTGTAGGATGCCTTTTTTTTCTGCTGATGGTGTCTTTTGCTGTACAGAAGCTTTTTAGCTTGATGTAGTCCCATTTGTTCATTTTTGCTTTTGTTTCCCTTATCCGAGGAGATGTGTTCAGGAAAAAGTTGCTCATGTTTATATTCAGGAGATTTTTGCCTATGTTGTCTTCTAAGAGTTTTATGGTTTCATGACTTACATTCAGGTCTTTGATCCATTGGTGGCTTTCTTTTTACTGCCTTCTAGAGTCAAGGAAATCTTAACCTACATTATTCAATTAATGCCTTTCAAAGTGTTCAGAGAAAGTTAGTCTAGTTCCTTTACATTTGCCTGCATGCCTCTCTATGTCTTTTCCTCTTCCAGGAAATTCAGAAATACTAATTCATCTGCACTCCTATCATAAGCAAGCCAGTTTATCAATAGTTATCAAGTCCAGCATCTCCATTTGGAACACTAGATTCTGGTTTCTGGACAGAGTACAGAAAAGTTTGCTTGCAGAACAAGTGTGGTAAAATTATAAACACAGAGATGGACAAGTAAGGTGGTATTAGTAAGGCTAGAGTGGGAAAAATAGAATTGATGTACCAGAACATTGAGAGACTGGAAAAGGGATGGAAAGAAATGAGAGAGTGGGAATGGTACTGTTAGGCAGAAACACAGACATGAGCAGGGTGGAGAGAGAATAAAGCCAGCAAAGTCTACTAAGAGGGACTTAAAGAGTTAACCAGATAAAACCAGAGAGCCAGAAAGACTCACAGAGTTAATTAGTTGGAGTTTCAAAGGCCAGGTGTGACTTGGAATGTCTGAATAGTCCCCAGATGAAAAACAATTCCCCAAATAAAGAAAAACATCAGAGCGCAGCCCATGTCTTCATCGAACCAATTAGATCAGGCCTCCAAGAACACAGTTTGTCAATCAAGGACTTCTCTGCCCAACCCCATGAGGTAGGGCAGGGAAAGGGGACAAAGGTCATGCCATTGTAAAAGCTATATAGCCTGTGAAAAAGGCTCAGTTTATTCTTTAACTTAATCTATATGCTGTTTTTCCTCTTCTTCCAGACCCCTTCATCAATTAAGTAACTTTGTAACTGGGAGAGGAGATAGACCTTCTACGTTTAAATAAACCTATTGTAGATAAAGGATGTTGAGATCCAGACCAACAGTCTCCTAAATAACCCTATTCTTAGGACAAAACTTCAAAGGAATTATGAATCACCTTCATACATCATGCCTTATGCTGACCCTTACCCAAAAGACCCCATAAAACCCCACATCTTAAACCCTTAAGCATGCATCCGTTCTGAGGTTACCCACACTCCCCTTCGAGTGTGCACTCTTTGCCTTAAATAAAGACTTCTTACTGTTCAACTTACATTTTGTCTCTGCACTCTTCCAGTGGTAAGCTTCTTTGTCATTTTTCTATTTCATTCTGTTCTCCAGACTTAAAAGCACAAGTCTTCTTCACTCCCTCTGTCCTACTTCAGACAAGTAGGGAGGGGCTACTGAGAGCTCTGATTTGCACTTCCAAGTTCCCGTCGCCTGGGTGACCTGGACAGAACTGCAGCTGTGTGATCGTGCTCTTTAATAGCCTGCCTGAAAATCTCCTTCCTTTGCTTTGGCAAATTTCCAGAACATAATCTCGCTCCATCCAGTGCTCTGAGGCTCCCCCAAATCCTGAGTGGTAGGGACTTAGTTCCCACGCCTTGCAGATTCAAGCGGACACTGGACTGGACGCCAAGAGATTGCCTTACGCAGAGCAGGAATTCAGTGAGTTTCCGTTTCCTCCCTCTGTTTTTCCATGCTCTCTGCTGCCTGTAAGGCAGCTGTCATTCCCTGCTATTCTCGATTTAATGAATTCCTTCCTCACCTTTCACTCTTGACTCCCCTGGTCTCAGAACTGAATTCCTTCCCAAGGGCAGAGTGCTTTTCAAATTCATAGAGAGCTTCGTGGTTTACATAATCAATTTATTTTCAACCAGCATTTTTTTTTAAGGCACACAACAGAATAAAACAATACAGAATGTATAACATGAAAGGACAAATACTGTTTGGGAAACTTTTCAATAGTGTAAATGTACATAAATATATTTTTATATGTTATATGTATCATAAATAAACATACGTGTGTGCACACACGTTGTTTTGTAAACTATCTCACACAGTGAGTCTTGGTCCAAAGTTTAAAAGCCCCTGAAACATAGCACCCAAAAGATCCTGGCAAGGTAAATTCAAGGTCAAATGAGAGAGCCCCTTTTCTCTCCCATTGCAGTTCAGAACAGTTAATAGAGGGAGAGGAAGTAGTCTGCAAGGGAGGGGACGCCGGAGAGGTCAGGCAAGAAGCAAAGGTGCTTCAAGGCATGCAGGTGCCGGGTGCCTCCCGCAGGAATAGTCCACTGAGGGATCTGGGGAGCTTGACTTTGAGCGCTTCCCTTATATGCTAAGCAGAAAGGACTTCCGCGTCCCTCGTTCCTGAAAAGCCTACAAAGGTTTGGGATTCGCCTTGCTTCTGGAAGTGACAGAACAGGTGGTAAATCTCTGTATAGGGTATTATTATTATTATTATTATTATTATTATTATTATTATTATTATTATTATTATTATCCAGGGCGAGGAGCCAGGGAGGTGGGAGGGGCGCGGGAAGCGCGGGAAGGCCGGGCTGGGTCTGTCCAAAGAGCGACTGAGGCCGTGCTCTGCGCGGCCCACCAGAGGTACAAGCAGTTCTGCAATTTGGGATCCTTTCCCCGGTGGGGACGCCAGGGCGCAGGTGGGGTTGTGTGCCCTTTCAGCAGGGCTGGCGGCGCTTCCCTCCCCGGAGCAGCAACCTCCTCCGCCCCGGGCCCCGCTGCAAGGCAGCTCAGCCGCTGGGGCGCCAGCTTCACGTGACCGGCGGCGCGAGCCACCGCCTCCGCCGCGCCCAGGCCCCGCCTCTACGAAGTCTCTCCGCCCTCTGAATGTTCGATCGTTCCGCCCCTCTCCGAGTTCGCTAATTGGCCGGCCCAACAAACAGCCCTCCGCCGCGTCCCCGGAGTCCTAGGGAACGCAATGGGGGGCGGGGCCTGGTCGGAGGGGCGGGATGAGAGGGCTCTGCGCGGGTAAAGGGACCGCCTGAAGCGCGGTCCCAGAGTTCGGCCGCCGCGCGCCGACTGGCACTCCTGACTCGCTGCCTGCGCCTCCCCTGCCCACCGCTGTCACCCGGGACACCGGCTGCGATAGCCCGCCGACCCGAAGCTGATTTCATGGCAGCCGCAAAGAAAGCAGTCTTGGGGCCGTTGGTGGGGGCAGTGGACCAGGGTACCAGCTCGACACGCTTTTTGGTGAGCCCGGGGTGACCTATGAGGAGGCCGGGGCGGAAGCCTGGATACGCCGGGGCTGGGTGTTGCGTCCCCATCCCGCGCCTGCCCCGGCGCCGGCCAGGCTGCCAGTCAAGGGGAGGAGGCCAAAACCCCTTGAGCGCGACTGCCATGCTGAAGCTGCCCTGCCTGGGGCTAGGGGACCTCGGCCTCTCGCGACCCCCACAGCAGAGTAGCTCCAGCCTTGCTGGTGGAGCCGATCACCTGCTAACGGAAGGGACTCCTCCTCTAAAGGGAGCTAGGACTTACCGAACATCCGTGCACAGCGGTCTGCCTGCAGCCAGGGACAGGTGGCCACAATGACCGCTGCTGCGGTCTTCCCCTGGAGCATTTGGCCCGCAGGGCGCAGGACGTCCTTGGATGGGGGGAAAGCTGTGTCACGGCTGTGGGAACCTAACACAGCGTCCTTTGGAGCAGTAAAGCGAATATAGTGTTAGCATGATGATGCGTTGTCATCCTCTACCACAGAAATTGCAGAAGGTAAAATGCTAAGGGGGTGGGGGTGGCAGAACACATTAGAAAAAAGTCATACTACACTGCTTTTACCAGAATCTTTATTTAATTTCGACGACTGGCAAACTTCAGTTCTGATACTTTGCCCATTACAAGCAGATGATTGACCTCTCCGTGCTTTGTAGCATAAAGCGACAGGGAATTCTGTTTTTCTCTTTTTACTTACCATCTTTGAAGTAGCATAATGGAGTGCTATTTAAGTGACTACTGATTAGTCTGTTTTGTGCAATTAGAACCTGCTTTTAAAGAAATTTAGCACTAAGTTCAGTAAGCTAATTTCAAAGTAATTTAAATAAACCTTTGCTGGTTAAAAGCCCATGCTTTCAATGGGCATCTGACTAAGCTGGCAAGTTGATATAAATATTGAAAGATTTATTTAGCTCTGTCTTCACTTCTTCATCTCAAATCATTTTTAGTGCATTATTTCATATGTATATGTATGTGTACCTATACTGTTTGTATACATTATACATACAGCATAAATATTTTTGTCAAAGTACTGTTTAGCTGATCACTTGATGAAAACCTACATTTGTACCTTCCTTTTGATTCTTGTCTCTGTTGTCTGAAGGAGAAAGCTTTCAGTCCAATTTTAGTCTGAATATTCCTTCATGACTTACCCTGATTTGAGCTGCAATGGCATGGTTCTGCCATCTCTTACCCTGTTTATCTTTTGATCACACAGGGCAGGTTTCACTTTGTCCTATTTTCATATAAATGTTTATAAAGGAATCCTGAATCATAAGTAAGAAAGTCTGCCTAACTGGATTTGATTAATATAAAATACACAATCATCATTACCATCTTCCCAAATTAAGAAAGGCCATTAAGACGCGTGTTAACGGTGGGTAGATTTTGGAAGCCATGTTCAAAAATTGCCCACACAGATACCTGCAGGGGCTGCACAGGTAGAGGGAGGAGGGCAGACTGGAGAGCAGACGCATATCAAGGGGACAGCCTATAACCAACTGCCAAGCAGGAGCACAAGCCCGGTATTGTCAGACTGTCACATTCTTTAAGAAAAGCAGGTAGTCTATAGAGTTTTCAGTGACATCTTCCTATTTTTAAACGTTGGTAACTAGCTCACGAAGTACTATGGATACCAAACCAAACATGGTAATTGTTCTTGAGTTCATACAGCCTTTGCCCTCTATGAAAGTGGATAAAATATTTCATAATTTTGTAGGCTTGCTTTTCAGAAGCCAGCCTTACTGTGCTTATCTTCCTTTTGACTTCCCTGTTGCTGTCCTGTAGCCCAGCAATCTTCCTTATCTCTGACTGCAGGTGGTTCCTGGTCCCTTAGATTCTGTTGCCCAAGAGGCATCTTTCTGCCTTGGTGGGGAAGGAATTGATCAACTTCCTATTACCACCATCCGTTGTTCAGCATGTGGCGTGAACAACATGAGCCTTCAAAAGTTGGGTTCTGTTTACTGGGCTCTGTGTGGCATAATCTCACTGGGTAAGCTAAGGTGCAAATTCAGACGATTCCCATTCTGCTTACAATAGAATGATATATAAAAGTTGATTGATAAAGTTTTCTGCTCTTTGAGAAACAACTATGAAGGAATGCTTCAGAGGTAGATAAAATTCCTGTGTGACATAGAGAAAAACTTGGGAATGGTTTAGCAAGGTGTTTTTTTTTTCTTTTGGTTATAAGGAAAGAGTGTTCTTAACCACTCCCTGCAAAATGTAGATAATAGATTTGCTGAATAAGTGTCAATCACAAGGTGATTCCCTGGAGTTGCTCCAGGCATATTGTTCCATGTTGTAATTATGAGTCAAAAATAATTGCTTACCTTCTCAGAAATAGAGTGGATAAGAACTCTCATAAGGAAGCATATGAAGTTAAAGGTATTTCAATAATTTTCTGACCATTCATTAAATTTGCATATCTGATTCAACTTTCACAAGACCTATAACCTTCAAGCTTTCTTCTCCCCTTTCTGTGCTAACGATATTAGCTTTCTTCCATAAAGGACACAAGATTTCTTTATTCTTGCTTTCTCCTACGAGGGAAATGCCTCTTCCCCCATTCCCCAGATCTGATTCTTGAAATTCTACTCTACCTCCAAATAGTGGCTCAACTGCCATCTCTTAGACGTCTTCCTCAAACCCTTAGTATAAATTTGTCCCCCTTCCCATAGCACTTCTTTACCTCTATTAATAGCTCGTATCACCTCCTTTGTATTACATACCTGCTGTACTTGAGAGCAGGGACCTCCTTGTTCATCATTGTATTCCTTAAAACACCTTGGTCAACACAACAGATGAATACCTGTTTTGTCTACAGGGATCACTTCATACATATTTATTGAATAGATTTTTATTTCTCATTACTAGGTTACTGAATTTTAATTATGGTTTTCTTTTTTACCTCGTCAAAAAAAATCCTACAACTTTCTGACTTGGGTGTGTTTGAATAATTTTTCCTATTGTAGCAGTAGACCTGCAGTTTTAGAATATGTTCATTTCTTCCTCCAATTGTCAAAGAATTTATCTTGGGACCCTATGCATATGTTTTACACTACAAGAAAATTTCCAACTTGTCTGATAGGAAAGTAAACTGGGGCTGTCACATGGTTACTCAGATTACAGAGTAGGCACTTCTTGGAAAGAGGATTAGTGAAACAGGTTTCAAGGAGGGGCCGTTTGTTTATAAGACAAAAGTTTTGGCGTAAATAGTCAACTTCCTTCTTTAATTTGGTAACTTTGTTTTTTCCCCATGGAGTTGAATGTTAAGAAAACAAACAAACAACAAAACGCTTGGACTGTGTTGTGACTTGAAGTGCTTCAGGCACTGCACTGGGCTTTGCCAGCATTATCTCACTTAATCCTAACAACCACGATGAAGGTAATATTAGTAAACTCCTTTACACGGGTGATTAGACTAGGCTGATTGGGCCCAAGGTCTCTGAGTAACTTGTAGAACTAGGACTCAGGTTCAGGTGTGTTGCAGCCAGAAGCCTATCCCCAGAACTCCTGAAGGCTCCCTGGCAGCCTGGAGTACTGCACAGGGAAGATAAGGGCCCAGGGAAGGCACGCACCCACCTCACACTCAAGCATCCGTTCTGATTATGGTGACAGATGAATCTTCACCAAGGAAAACATACTTACACATTGGTTTTGCAATATGTAAAAAATGTTTCCTCTGAATATGTGCAGTTGGTTTTGATCATCTTGTGACTCAGATTCAGCGGGTCTGGGACAGGCTCAGGTGTAGTCACCGTGGGTAATGGTTGCACAATCATTTTGTTCCAACAGCCAGCATCCGTGAAGAATGACTAGAATTGTAGTCCTGTGCTTGTTTTGGCAGGAAACATTGCCTTGGCCCCAGCTGTCTCATCATACTCAGAGATCTCATAAGGCTTAGGGACGGATTTCCGCTTTCTTTCATTTATTTATTCAACACATGTTTATTAAGAACCCATTAGGGGCAGGGACAAATGAACAGTAAATTTGGTAAAAGTACTTTGGCTCATAGCTAGAATGAGGCCACTCTCGTGGTAACTATAGTTGTGTTTCTTCTGTGGCTTTTTCCCCCAATAAGTTGGTTTGTTTTCCTGCCCATCACATTACACAAATGGCAAGAACACATTCTCATCAGAGAGTTGCACCCTTTCTTGTTCTCTTGAGTCTCACAAGCATGTGTTAAGAGCTTTGAATTTTGAGCTTCTGGAGGGGCAGAATGGTGCCTTTTTTTTCCTCCCCAAAGCCTAACACAGCATCAGGCATGTGGTAGGCACTCATTACAGGTATAGACATCAGCAGAGAGGGGCCAGCAGGGCTCACATGTGTTGACTAGATTTCTTGGATTGGAAGACTAGGGAGGTTGAAACTCGTGGGGTCTTGGAAGTACTTGATTTGGCAACTGTAGCTGTATCAGATCTATGTATATGCTACTTAAAACAGTGTTATTTTTTAAGAAGAATATAATGCCATTGGCTATGTTTCCTTACTTCTGTGGCTTATTGAAAGATGCCATTATGGCTTTTGTGGTCGAGTTTGCAATGTAACATATCTGTAGCTGGTACTTTTATTTTAAGTCATTCGAATTTATATAGTATGATAGTGTCCTAGAGAGGGAGTTTACATTCCTGAAAAGCATGTTATCACATAGTAAAGTAGAGTGTGGCGTACAAGGGTAGGCTAGTCGGGAAATCATGTGGGGAGGGAAATGAATGTGCATGTTTATGATGGGATGACTGAATTAGTCATAGGATGAGTAAGGCAAGCCTGAAGGACACTTACTTAGTAAGGACAGCATTTTGTCTCTCTACTACTCCCCTTCTAAGACAGAGAAGGCACGCATTGTTTCAGAAAGTCCTTTTTAAACAGTTTTTTTATAAAAACAATTTTCCTTGCCTCTGCAGTTTTTAACCATCCCCTCCGCCTGCAGATCTGGAATTGAGTCATGATTTAGGCATAATGGTGAATATAGAGCTGGCAGCTTCTAATTCTAAATCTACCACTTGTAGGTAATAGTAGTAGTTATTAATAATTTAATAATATTAATAATTATTAAGAAGCCTTAGCAGCAGCAGCGACGCTAATATCTTTGGCTATGTGCCTGCCCTGTGCTCAGTTCTTTTCCTACATTAACTTGTCTCTCCAGTTTTTAATTGCCCTCCTCCCAAAACAAAATGTGGAACTTATATGTCCTTTGGGCTCAGAGATGAATATAGAACTGGTGATTTGGAATCTTAACTCTGTCACCTATGGGTCGTGCTGGTGGTAGTAGCAATAGTAGCAACAGGAATAGAAATAGAAGCAGTCTAGCAACAGCAGCAATGTAGTGGTAACATCCTTTGGATGCATGCTACATGCCTGCCCTGTATGAAATACTTCTCATAAGTTATTTTATTTGATCCTTTTACAGATGTAAAGGTTGAAATTTAGAAAAGGTAAAGTAAAACAGCTGGTGGGGGCTTGGCCCTCACCCCCAGCGCTACGTATTTCCCAGACCTGTGCTTTTTGCCTCTATGTTACACCATGTATGAAGTTCTCATCCGCCTTTCTGGACCTCACAAAATTCTGAGAAGAGATCCCTTTCTTCTGCTGCTTCTTTTTAATTGAAATATAACTGACATATAACAGAGTGCAAGTTTAAGGTGCACAGCGTGTCGTTTGATCCTGCAATACACAAGTCACCACAGCATTAATGTAACTCTGTTACATCACATAATTATTACTTCCTTTTTTGTGGTGGGAGCAATTCAAATCTAGTCCCTTAGCAACTCTGAAGTATATAATACAGTATGGTTGGCTATAATCCCTGTGTTGTGTATTAGCTCTCCAGGACTTATCTACTAGTTCCAAATTCCCTTAACAGAGCTCTTTCTTTAAGCTTATGACCTAAAATGTAAGTAACTGACTGCTAGGCATCTCCACATATGTGCCAGAGTCACCCCTCCTTAGTGTACATTATCTATAATGATATTCCTTATCTCCTTGCCCCTTTCTGTACCAAAATTACTGCTCCTTCCTTATCCTTTGCCTTGTAAATGCTGCCTACCCTAACCTGCATCCTGAAACCTGTCCCCTTGACTATCCCTCCTCTTTCTCCACTCCTCCCCGTCCAAGCCCTTGACTTGCTCCTTATGGACTCCCTTCCATTCAACCTGAAATCTTCGTCCGGAAGTTGCCCCTTCTGGGAGCCCCTTTCTGACTTCCGCAAGTCTTGGGTAGGTGTCCTTTCTCCATCACACTGGCAGCCCTGTGTTACGAAACTTGTTTGTGTTTGCTGCTACTTAATGGATGATAACAAAATCACAATTCGTATGATTTTGTACTGGAAAAGCACTGCATTGGCATTTAGAAAACCTAGAGTTTAGTGCTGTTTGTCAGTATGCACCAGTCTCCCGGAGCTCACTTTGTAAGGATAAGAGCATCACCTGAGGGCCAAGGGTTTCAGTTTCCATGTCATTTGTTTTTTTGCCTTGGAACTCCATGGTTAAACTTGTTTCTGAAAGAGTTTAAATCTGGAAGCTGAAGTCAATGGAATCTGAAATCCAAGGTAAGGTGTAGCCCAGAGACTCAGTAGAGCTCCCTGTCCCCCCTACCCAGCTTCTGAAGATCCCTAACCTCATTTTGAAAACGCTGGCCCAGAGGATCTCTAGGGTCTCTTCTAGTGCCCATAGACTCAATGTGTCTTAAAACATTCCTCTTAATTACTTTTCCTAGAAGAACCTTCTATTCTGTGTTATTGTGCTTCTGAATTTTTAACCGACTCTTAGGTTTGGTGAATTTCAAATTTGAAAAGAGAAAAAGATGAAGGGCATCTGTAATTCTGAGGCGTTTCTCCCTTGCCATCCAATGATTTTTAGGCAAATGGCCTTGCTAAATCTGTTATAAAGCAAACTATATAGCTACTGCCATCTTTAATTGACAATGGCTTTTGAAATCTACTTGAAAAGAACAGACTAGCATTCTTGCTTCTGGGCGATGTATTCTCATATGGAGTTAGTTCCCTCTAGCCATGGAGCCTCGTGGAAGCATCGTTAGCTTTCTTTGTACATTTGTCTATCTGTAGACAAATGGACAGACAGGAGGCTTCATTACAGTTCTTCACATAAACCTAGATATATGAGAAAAACAGCTCTCCATAACTGGACTGTTGATACAATAGCCACTAGCCACATGAGGCTATTGATCACCTTAAATGTGGTTTGTGCAAATTGAGGTGAAGCGTAAGTATAAAATATATACTAGATTTCAAACACTTAGTTCTAAAGAAATGTACAAAATTTCCATTTTTATATTGATCACATGTTGAAATGATAATTTTTAGATACATTTGTTTAAATAAAGTGTGTTATTAAAATTAATTTCCACCTGTTTCTTTTTCCTGTTTTTTTATGAGAAAAATTTAGATTACATAGGCTTGTATTATATTTCTATTAGACAGTGCTGCACTAAGTTGCAGATTGTAAAAATATTAAACCTAAAAAGTGTCCTACAAACTTAGAAGTGGTGCACAACAGGGTCAAATCCTAAATACCTACAGGTGGTATCCATCTTCTCAGACTCAGAGCTCTAAAGAAGTAGGGAGGTCCATGTGCCATCCTGTTATGTCCAAATGCGATCTGATCAGACGGTGTCATGCTCTACTATGGCAGATAGAATGTCCCAAATCCTTCCCTTTTCTGTACCCATTCCAAAGACCTGTAAATCAATTTTTAGTGTGAGGGTACTGAAGTAAGCCTACTTAAAAGAAGTCAGTGATGATAGAGGGATCCTACTCCATTCGTAGCCCCAAGAGTCTGCTATTGAAGTCTGCATGAATCCAGCCAATAAAAGGAGATGCCTTGTTTCTTAACCAGAGCCCTTTGGGGATTTGAGAATAGGACCCCAGGAGCCGTAGTAATATGAATAAAGATAGTACAACTGTGATTTCCTATTGGAGTTTTTCTGCCACTGTTTCTCATTTTATTTGATAATTTTTCTCCTAATAAGTCCCTGATAGACCATATTTTTTCAGACATTCAAGAAATAGTTACTGAGTATTGACCCTATGCCAGGCACTACTCTGGGCCCTAGAGATACTTCAGCGAATAAAACCGGACAAATGGAATGGACATCCTAGACACATACCCTAATGCTAAGTTGTAAATTACCGGGCTATTCCTGCCAAGTGCCTTTTATTTATGATGTGTCAAGCTAGCCTTTGACTTGTAAGATATTTGATCTCTTCAAAGGATTTGAGAATTTGCCTTCTTGCTTTTATTATGTTTATCATTTCCTCCCAAAAAAGAGGTGTGTGTGGTGGGGAGGAAGGGGAGAGCGAGTCACTATGTGTTTTCTCCTATTACTTTCCCTTTCTTATCTGCGTTGAGCAGGTATTCTCCCACAGGAAACCTGCGCATAGCGACTCTTTTCTTAACTAATTGGATGTGACTTTATTGCTGCAATCACAGCGACTTGGGAAGTTAATTTTAATTAAAATATGAATCCTTAACTTTGAAAGATGAAGCACTTTGGTACTTAAGTATAGGCACACCCAGATTAAAAAAACAATACATATGTAAAAAGATTGAGAAGTTTAGTGGTTTTAAAATTGTGCAGGTTTGTGTAGCGTTTCCTCCTTGGGAGCTTTCCGCCATTGGTTTTAATGTTTAAATCAAGGGTCAGCACTTCATTATAGTAGGACACAGAGTGCGCTGGGCTAGGTGCCAGGATACACTTCTCCCTGTGCTGAAGCGGCGCTCTGTTCCTCTGAGGAGAGCTAGATGCATTGCTGCGCCCTCCTTCAAACGAACTGCCACACTGTGCTTCCCTGCCTGGGCATCTATGACTGTCTCTACGTCTAAGATGGATGCAGAATGTAACTTTACACCCTCATTACCAGCATTTTGCCAGCTCTCTTTTATGCTTGGTTTTCCTATTTTCTAAAAGAAAGCAATACTCTTAATCTGTTGATATATTAAATTTCCTCCATCTGGAGCCAGTTTTGTTTTTTAAAGAATAAAGCATTGCCTCTTTAGCTTTATCTCCGATATATTTCTATTTATCCAGAGAGAAGTTATTTCTGAAGCTAACTTACAACTTTTAAGATTCTCCCTGAAGAGAAAGTAGAACATCTTGTATGGCATGTCATCTGATTCATCTTTTTCTATCAGTGAAAAGAACTTCATTTGCTAAATAACTTTAAATGTCTTTGCTGTCTACCCGTATTTCCACCCTAATCTTGCAATATATTTTTCAGGTTTTCAATTCAAAAACAGCCGAACTACTTAGTCATCATCAAGTGGAAATAAAACAAGAGTTTCCAAGAGAAGGGTAAGTTTCCTAATTTACTATGTAAAGATACATCATGCTTTTTGGTCCATCCCATCCCACATGCTCTGGGGCTTTGTAAAATAAACTTGACCATACACCATACTAAGAAGACTTGAGGGACAGGTATTAGTCATGAAAAGAAGCAATAACTGGATAGCTCCACAAAAACATGTGGGTAATTGATGGCTTAGGAATTCAGAAAAGGGAGGGATAATAAAGTAATCAAGCAAAGGAGTATTAAATAGCAGAAATTCCACATGGACTTTGAAGTCATTTAGTTCTGTGTCTCCATCATTGCCAAACTGCTTCTTTGCTAATTTGAGTATGAGGGGATTTTTCCTTAACTAAAGACACCTGTGTTTAAAAAAGCATTCACATGTTATCATCTAATACTAAAATCATCACTTTATGGAATAATGTTCATGTGTAGAAATTGCGATTTAAAATAATGTTAAGTATGCTATTTAAAATTTGATGATGTTTGTGATACAACCACTTTGAGAAACCATGTGGCAGTTTCTTGTAAAATTAACCATACAGCTGCCTCATTCCACTGTTAGGAGAAATGAAAGCATATACTATAGAAAGACTTATACATGAACATTTACAGCAGCTTTATTTATAATTACCTGCACCAGAAACAGCCCAAATGTCAGTCCTCAGTAGAACAGATAATAATGAAATACTGTTTGGCAATTTTTAAAAAGTGAACTGACACAAGCAACGACCTGGTTGGATCTCATTGATATCATGGAAAGTAAAAAAAGCTGGACACAAAAGTGTACATGCTGCATAGCTCTATTGGAAATTCAAGAAGAGGCTAAACTAATCTAGGACAATAGACATACAAAAATGGGTTGCCCATGGAGCATGTGATTGACTTGAAAGAGGTGTGAAAGAACTCGGTGGAGTGATAGAAATATTCTGTATCTTGACTGGCGTGTTGGTTAGATGAGTTTATATACATTTGTTAAAACTTAACAGGTTGTGTGCTTTAGATCTGTTCGTCTCACTGTAAAGTTTAAGAAAGAGACAAAAAATTGATGTCTTACCAAATTTTATAATTTTCTTTCCATGAAAAATGTTCTCCTATGTTTTAGAGAATCCCTTTGTGTAATAATAAAAGCTATTGGTATGTTACCAGCATTAGAATGACCGTCCACAGCCCTGATCCCAGTGCAGTTTGGAGAGAGGATACCTGGGGCTTGGAGGAACAAAAGTTAGAAATCTGTGGAAGCAGATTGGGCTTTTAGAAAAAGAGAATTTCGAGAGAGAATTCAAAGCACAGGCAAGCCAGGCAGGCCTGAGGAGGGCAGAGAAGAAAGGCATTTGGAAATCCCTTGCTGCTTCCAGGTCCAAGGGTAGGATTCTTTCAAATTATCTCAGAATCTTCTTTTGGGTTTCCTCAAGCGTCATTTGTTTCTCCCAGGTTTCTCTTCTTGTCACTTGCTATGAGACTTCACCCTTCTGAGGGCCTTGTACCTTACCAAAATTGCACTGGGATTGGGTCTGAACGCTTGGACCAGTCACTTGTTTACATGAAATAGTTATTGGCAGGAATTTAAATTTTCCCCCTAAATTCTAACAAAACAGTTTGGAGGAAAAAAATGGCAAAAGAGATTAGTATACCTAGTTGACTTTTCAGAATTCCTTTTGCTTTATAAATAAATAAGTAAATCAATCAATCCATCCATCCATCCCAAGAATAGTACATATATCAGATGACTTATAAATAACTAGTGACTAGTGAAACATGCAGACAGTTTATCAAAATTCATCAAACCCACAGGATATAAAGAGTTGGAGAACTAATTTCTTACTGGATTTTTAAAAAATGGTTTAAAAATAGGTAGAATATTTGCTATTTATGGTCTGTTATTATTTGCATCCTTTCAAATGATTAATTACTCCATGAAGAATAATAAAAATGTAACAGAAGTAGGCTTTTCTTTGAATCATTTCATTAGAATATTGGATATGTATTGCTTTCCTTATCTGATTTTCTTTAATTTATGCAGCAGCCACACCCTCATAAGTGAACGTTTCTAGAAAAGTCACATTTGTTTTGCTTTCTTGTGGACTAACCAAATACATTCTTTTGTTCAAAGATGGGTGGAACAAGACCCTAAAGAAATTCTGCAGTCTGTCTATGAGTGTATAGAGAAAACCTGTGAGAAACTTGGACAGCTCAATATTGATATTTCCAACATAAAAGGTATTTTTATAGAATATTTTACTCCCTTGTATGATTATCTCAGTCTATCATTCATTCGTTCATCTCACAATTGAGTGTCTATGAAATGACAAGCCTCTTCTGTGAGAACTGAAGATATAGCAGTAAATAGGAAGATTAGGTCTCTGTTCTCATGAAGCTTTTATTTTAGTGGGGGTGAGACCAACAATAAAAGCAGACAAACACAAGCTAAGTTCATATACTGCTAAGTTTCATGCAGAAAATAAAACAGAGCAATACGGTCAGGAGTGCCTTAGAGGCTCAATTTAGATTGGATGACCAGAGAAGGCCTCTCAGGAGGTGATGTTTTTGTTGAGATCTCAAAGGCCAAAGGGGTCCAAGCCATGCAACTATCTCAGGGAGGTGTGTTTGAGAAAAAGGAAGCAGCACATGGAAAGGTTCCTGTCTCAGAAAGAAGGCCAGTGTGTCATAAACAGAGTAAGAAAAGGGGAGGGGGTGCAGGGTGAGGGTGGGTGACTAAGGAGTTTCCGTAGGAGCTGAAATCAGGCAAGTAGTTAGGGCCTTGTCAGCTGTAGTTAGGAGTTTGCATGTTATTCTTAGTATCACAGGAGCTAAATATGAGAAAGTTTTAAGCAAGGTGACAGGGGATGACAGCATGACTTGCAGTTTAAAGACAACTTCCTGACTGCTGTGTGGAGCAGTGTGGAGAGTGGACCGTAAAGGCTTAAGTGTAGACACAGAGCAGAGTGGAGGCTGCGTGGCCGTCCTGAGAGAGAGGATGCTGACTTCGCTGACAGTGGTAGCAGTGTTGGTGGGGAGAACTGGCCAGAACTTGCTGATCCATTGGATGTCAGGATAGTAGAGAGAGTGGTGGGGTGGGGTGGAGGGAAGAGATGGTGAAAGACAGTACTTGGGGGTTTTGCTTGAGCTCCTGGATGGACAGAGATACCTTTTACTGAAGAGGGAAAGACTAGAATAAGGAAAAGCTTGGCAGGGGGGAGGTTGTTTGAAATCAGAGCACTTCACTTGTAAAATCTCTCTGAAATAATTGTTGGAGAACTTCACAAATCTCTGTGTGCTGATGCCTAGTAGGTCTAAAGAATATCTACTGAAATTTGGCTTTGAATCATTCATGCAGGGAGGAAAAAAAACCACCCAGTCGTCCAAAATCGGTATGCTAGTGTAAAGGGTAGAAGCATCATGCAGTAATCGCCATCCCTTTATGGTTTAAGTTTTTCAGATTCATCATTAAAGGGCTATTTTTTTTTCCTTAGGTAGCCTGACTCTAGATAGGGGGAACCATCAATTGGTGGTGGTGGTGTCCTGATTCACGTCAACTTGGCTCTGAGATTTACCAGAGCTCCTAAGTTGAAACTTTCATTTTTTTTAAGACTTTCCCCTATTTGCAAAAATATGACTCACTTAAAAAAAAAAGACTAAGCATAATCAAAACTATTCATTCAGCAAACTTATAGAGTGCCTCCTATGTGCTAGGTGTGCTAAGCAGTAGAACACAAATGGGGTCATGCAGCTACCAGTTAAGTGGGGGAAACATGCTAATCCAATCCAAATTAATGGAAAATTGTAAGAGTATCTAGTTATTTCTGCTATTACAGATTTTTAGAAGAAGCACCCATGTACAATTTGATATTTTGTTAATAATTTTTAATAGCCTATCCTTGTTTTATCCCTGCATCTGGGTGGAAGTGTTTCAAACTTCAGAGTTGCATTCACCAAGTTTTAGATGAGTCGTGCGTCAACGTGATGTTTGGTTATTTCCTTGAATTGTTCTCACAACTTTCAGTCTAAACAGTGTAAACATATTAAGAGGCATTCAGTAGCATACTCTGTGGTCAAAGTATGCATTTCCAAAGATACAAATATAGGTGGCTTAAAGCCATGCTGAGGGCATAGATTCTGGGATGGTGGGCCATGGTTTTTATATAATTCTACCTCCCTTATATGTAAGGCAGGCTTCAATATGTTGCCTTTTGAACCCATACAGGTGCCATTCCTTTTTCTCTTATTTTTGTGGTGTATGTGAAGATGACACATAACTGCAGTCCCAGTGACTCGTCTTCCACTTGCACTATCTGGTCTGTGAGAATACTGAACACACAGCTCCCTGCTCTACATTCTTCTGTGTCTGTCCAGTGTGAAACCCATACCTGAGCCAGAGTGACCCAACACGTCCTTCTCAACAACTACCAGCCTATGGCCAAGGAAGAGAACATACCATTAGCTCCTCCATACCAGTTGTGCTAAATTTTTTTCCCACATAACTTACTGAATTGGTACCTCCAAGGGCTAAGCCCTTGCTTGCCGATAGAGAACCCTAGATCATAGAATGCTAACGCTGTAAAGGACCTTCTGTCACCTAGACTAACTGCAAATGAGGGAAAGGGACTCCATGCAGGTCATGTAGCTATTTAGTGATGGGAAGCATTAAAGCATAGCTCCCCTGCATCCTGGTGCAGTGCTCTTTTTTCTGAGCCACTCTGATGACAACCTCACGAACTACTTTGGTTTTTAGTTCCACTGTGGCAAATAAATGACTTTTTCCAACTGAAGAGAAATCCATTATATTTATATCTACATTTATATGCCTTGTGTGATAATCATTAAGAGTCCTTCATAGCTGGTTGTATTTCATTTGCAAATTCCAGCTTCATTGGGTGTAGTTATCCTTACCCGTCAGAAAGTTTGTTGATTTCAGTCAGGTCCTTCTGAACAGTACCTCCAAAATTCAAGTTCACTCTCTAGCTGAACAGCACATATGAGCCCAAGAAAAGTAAACAGGCTGCTTCCTTCCCTCTTGACTTAGAAAGTTGGGCAACTGTTTGCCTGACACTAGACTGAAGGAAGTACAAAGTATAAAGAATGACAACACCAGCTACCCCCACTCACCCCCTCTCATGTGATACAATCAAAACACAACATACACTGTTCTAAAGCTGAGAGCATAAAATTCTCTGTGATTAGATTCTCTCTTATTGGAAGTAGTTACCATGCTGTTGGAGGAAAGAGAAACCCCAACATCCACTGCCTTGCCCTGCCCACACAGCCACACACATTTCCATCACTTCCCACCCTCCTGCTCTCAGGTGTCTCCCTGAGGTCTCAGGGAGGCACCCCATTCTGTAAAATAACTTCCCAGCAATGGGTACATCTCATTTGCATTCGTTATAACTTGCCTCAACCTCACATCTTCCGGAGACTGTTGCCTTAAAAAGCTTTATACCTCTTCCCACATGGCATCCCTAGTAGCCACAGAGCCTTCTTCTGGTTTTCCTAACTATACTTTTTAATTGTGATTATCTTTTCACAGGCATTTTAAGCAAAATTCAACCAGAGATTTTTTTAATGTAGCATTTAACTAGTTAATTTTACTAGTGACACTCAGTGTTGAAAAAAATACCCCCTGAGAAAGAGTATATTGGTGTGAGGCATGAACCTATGAGATACAAGAGTGATACATTGGGTTTTACATATGCCAACGATTATAGAATCTGTAACTGAAAGCCTATGAAGCCAGAAAGTGTATATTTCATGCATGTAACTTTCATATACTGCTACATGGTAGATGTGCTAGGGTGGTGAATTAAAAAGCCTGAATGCATTAATCTGAGAAAGAAGAAATTAAAATTAGGAATTATTAAGAGAGGCACATGTGCGAGGATTAGCAATCAGAAAATATTTTTTTTTAAAAACAGGATTTTAGGATAAAAATGACAAGAAGGTAGAACATTGAAGATGTTCAGATATAATGCATTAAGGCCTGGGTGCCCTGGGGAGAAACTGGTAATAATGATGTGTTTGTGGCTGGAAGAGAATACTGAGAAGCTATATCAGTGTACTTTGATTATCTGCAAGAAAAGCAATTTTTCTTGGCATGGAGGAATTGAATTAAAATAGAGGAGAAAGCAGTGTTCAGGGAGGAACTTGTGATCAATGAATCAGATAGGAATAGCTTTAGATTACATTCTGAATGCAAGTTAGAATGAGCCAGTATGAAAGGTAGTGTGAGGGGCATAGAAGAGTGACACAAGGACTACAGCAAAGGGAGCAGCCAGCCTGTTTATGGAAAATTAACATAGTAGGGGAGGAATAGATTTTAGTAGATCATGAATAGATTGCAAGCCCACATTGTAAAGTCATTAAAAATACCATGTTTGGAATGCTCCCCTTTAGCAACTCATTGCCACGGCCTCACTGAGGTCTCTGGCCTTTATGTGCCCTGCTTAGCTCAGTCCCATTCTCTGTAACTGTTACTCCATTCTGTCCTTACTAATAATGACAACAATGATTGGCAATGATAAGTAACATTTATTGAGTGGTTACTATGTGCCAGGTACTGTTTTAATGTACATTAACTTGGGGATTCCTCATTGTTACTCTGCAAGGTGGGGACTATTATTATCTCCATTTTACAGAATACATAACACCCAGGGTGGTGCTCTGAGGAAGCAGAGGAATTGGAATTTGAACCTCAGCAGTCTAGCATCAGAGCCTGAGCTCTATTGAATAGTGCCCCAAACTGATGATACTACTTTTGCTTAGTCCCAATTCAGCAGGTAACCTTGCTGCTACTTCACAGAGAAAGTTGAAGCTCTGGGGCCATAACTCAACTTCCTGTTCTTACACTTAATATCTGGATCCCTTATCCCTTCCCTCCATCAAAAGGGAAGCAATAGCCTTCTGCTCTACTTGAGACTTCTCCCTCCACCTGTGCATTAATCCCATTCCTTCCTGTCACTATAAGGATCAAGAGAGTGTCCAACCGATTCCAAACCCTGTGCCACCCCATTCTCCTTTCTCTTCCATCTTTATTCCTACAAACATTTGTGCCTCCTATTTTTAAAAAAAATACACCAAAATCTCTTCCTTTTACATCTCTAAGTTTTCTTGGAGTAGAACCTTAATCATCTTTGTTCCTCTAGAAAAAGTGTTAAAGTAAATCTGCATTGGATAAAGATTATTTAGATAAAGTTTTAACTAGACTCACTAAGAAAATCAGAGAGATGGCTCAAATAAATAAAATCAGAAATGAAAGAGGGAAGTCAAAACTAGTACCACAGAAATACAATCATATGAGACTACTATAGACAATTATATTCCAAGGGATTAGACAAATGAAGAAATGGTTTAATTCCTAGAAACTGAATCATGAAGAAACAGAAAGTCTGAATAGATCAATTACTAGCAAGGAGATTGAATCAGTAATCAAAAACCACCCCCAAAAACAAAAAGTCCAAGATCAGAGGGCTTCACTGGTAAATTCTACCAAACATACAAAGAAAATATTCTACGTATCCTTCTCTGACTCTTCCAGAAAATTGAAGAGAAGGGCATGCTTCCAATCTCATTTTACAAGGCCAGCATTACCCTGATACCAAAATCAGACAAGGACACCACAAAAAAAGAAAATCACAGTATAGTATCCCTGATGAACATAGATGTAAAAATCCTCAACAGAATATTAGCAAACTGAATTCAAAAATGCATTAAAATGATTAACCATGACCAAGTGGATTTATTCCAGGGATGCAAGGATGGCTCATATCCCCAAATTAATCAATGTGTATACCACATTAACAAAATGAAGGAGAAAAACCATATGATCATCTCAATAGATACAGAAAAAGCCTTTGATAAAATTCAACATCCATTCATGATAAAAACATTCAAAGTGGGTATGGAGGGAACACACTTCAACATTATAAAGGCCATATATGACAGCCCACAGCTAACATCATACTCAACGGTGAAAAGCTAAAAGCTTTTCTTTTAAGATCAGGGACAAGACAAGGATGTCTACTCTGATCACCTTTATTCAGCATAGTATTGGAAGCCCTAACCAAAGCAATTAGGCAAGAAAAAGAAAGAAAAAGCATACAAATTTGAAAGGAAGAAGTAAAACTGTCATTATTTGCAGATGACATTATTTTATATATTAAAAACCCTAAAGACTCCACCATAAAACTTAAAAGTAATAAATTAATTAGTAAAGTTGCAGGATACAGAATCAATATACAGAAATCTTTTGTGTTTCTGTATAATAAAAAAAGAACTAGCAGAAATAGAAATTAAGAAAATAGTCCCATTTACGATTACATAAAAAGGAATAAAATACCTAGGAATAAATTTAATCTACGAGGTGAAAGACATATATACTGAAAACTACAAGACATTGATGAAATAAATTGAAGAAGACACAAATAAGTGGAAAGATATCCTGTGTTCATGGATTGGAAGAATTAATATTGTTAAAATATCCTTATTAACCAAAGTGATCTACAAATTCAATGCCCCAATGGCTTTTTTCACAGAAATAGAACAAACAATCCTAAAATTTGTATGGAACTACAAAAGATCCCAAGCAGCCAAAGAAATCTTGAAGAAGAAAAGCAAAGCTGGAGGAAGCTCCCTAATTTCAAACTACACTACAAAGCTATAGTAATCAAAACAGTATTATATTGCCATAAAGACAGACACATAGATCAATGGAACAGAATAGAGAGCCCAGAAATAAACCCAGACATATATAGTCAGTTAACTTATGGCAAAGGAGCCAAGAATATACAATAGGAAAAGGAGAGTCTCTTCAATAAATGATGTTGGGAAAACTGGACAGCCACATGCAAAAGAATGAAACTAGACCACTATTTTACATCATAAACAAAAATCAACTCAATGATTGAAGACTTGATTATAAGACCAGAAACCATAAAACTCTTATAAAAAAATAGAGAGAGTAAGATCCCTGACATCACTCTTTGGTGATATTTTTTGTATCTGTCACCAAAGGTGATGACAGCAAAAGCAAAAATAAACAAATGGGGTACATCGACTCAAAAGCTCTTGCAAAGTGAAGGAAACCCATCAACAAAATGAAAAGGCAATCTACTGAATAGGAGAAGATGCTTGCAAACTATATATCTGATAAGGGGTTAGTATCCAAAATATATAAAGAGCTCATACAATAGCAAAAAAGAAAATGAAAAAAAAAACAATTAAAAAATGGGCAGAGGATCTGAATATACATTTTTCCAAAGAAGATGTACAGTTGGCCAATAGGCACGTGGAAAGATGCTCAACATCACTAATCATCAGGGAACTGCAGATCAAAACCACAATATGATACTACCTCAGACCAGTCAGAATGGCTAGTACCAAAAAGACAGAACATGAGTGTTGGTGAGGATGTGAAGAAAAGGGAATCCTTGTGTGCTGTTGGCGGGAATTCAAACTGGTGCAGCTATCATGGAAAACAATATGGAGATTCCTCAAAAAACTAAAAATAGAACTACCATATGATCCAGAAATTCCATTTCTGGGTATTGATCCAAAGAAAACAAAAATACTAATTTGAAAAGATGTGCACCCATGTTCATTGCAGCATTTCAAAATATGGAAACAATGAAAGTCCCCACTGATGGATGAATGGATAAAGAAGATGTCATATACATGTATACACACACACACATGCGTACAGTGGAATACCATGCAGCCATAAAAATGAATGGAATCTTGCCTTTTGCAACAGGGATGGACCTTGAGGGTATCATGCTAAGTGAAATAGCTCAGAGAAAGACAAATACCATATAATTTCACTTACATGTAGAATCTAAAAAACAAATGAACAAAACAAGACTCAGATTCAGAGACTAGATTGTTGGTTGCTAGAAGGGAGAGGTGTTGGGGGATGGGAAAAATGAGAGAAGAGGGTCAAGAGGTGCAAAATCCAGTCATAAAATAAGTAATTCATGGGGATGTAATGTACAACATGATGGCTATAGTCAACAATATTGTATTGCATATTATATAACTTTATATGGTTATGGGGAAACTTACTGTGATCATTTCTCAGTGTATACAAATATTGAATCATGTTGTACACCTAAAACTGTTACTTGTCTATTATACTTCAATAAAAAATGTACATTGTTCATTTTCCACAGGCCAGTTTTTGTTGCTCTCTATTATACATAAAATATTCTTAAGGTAAAACCTAAGTAATTACTGTTCTTTCTTAAGTTTAGATTACAGTGTATTGTTTAAAATACAAATAATTGTTTTAAGCTTAATAAAAAAGATAATTTAGAACAAGGATGCTGCTGGCCCCCCTCAGCTCTGCTAGTCAGAACACTGCTGTTTTTTTATTCTGAGTGTACAATCTGAGTAATGTGGACAAATAGTTGCATGTTCCTAGGGGCTTTAAACCACGCCATATGGAGGCAGGGTCAGTGGAAGGAAACTGAATTGTTGAGCTTAGTGGAAGAGAAGACTTGAGGGACAAAATAGCTTGTGCAGGACTGCCATGTGAAAGAATGATTAACTTATTCTGTCTGTCTCTGTAGAATATAGTTAAGATCTGTAAGTAGAAGCTAGAAGGACAAGGATTTTTATAAAAATACCAAAGCTATGTAGTAGAGATGGGTCTGCCTTGAGAGAGGTAGTGTCTTTTCACTAGAAGTGCTGTCTGAATGGCCACATGGTGAGCAATTTTAGAGGAGATTTGCGCATATGATGTGTTGTTGATTATATAGCCTTTAATGCCGGTCCTAATCTTAATTCTGCAAGAGCTTGATCCTTTAGCTCAGTGTGTTCAGCCTGGGTTGCACAGTAGAATCACCTAGGGAGTTTTAAGGAAAAATACTAATGCCCAGATCTAACCCCAGGTTAGTTAAACTGGAATGTTTGAGGCCAGGGCCTAGGCATTGGAATTTTTTTAAAGTTCTGCAGTTAATTCTAATGCACAACCAAGTGTGACAATCTCTGATTTAGCTGAATGAAGTTGAATTGAATAAGGTGGTATGGATTAGTATTTTACTTATAATAACTTACTGTAACTATATAGCACTTGAGTTGTATCTAGGTCAGTGTAATATAAGTGCTATTACATGCTGTATTTATGTCTGAATGAACTCATATGTCTTGTAACATTAAAATACAGGAATAAAACTGAATTTCTAATTAATCACAACATGAGGTTGACATTGGGTGTACACTTTTCCTTGGGCCAAATATTTTTGAATTGCTATGTTTATTGTGCCTGTAAAAGAAAATGAGAACTATTTTGGAGTAGTTTTGTCCTTGTTTAATTTTCTACTTCCTTCTGTTTAACTCTCTCTTTAAAGCTATTGGTGTCAGTAACCAGAGGGAAACCACTGTAGTCTGGGACAGGTTAACTGGAGAGCCTCTCTACAATGCTGTGGGTAAGTTGTCATGCATGGATGTTAAATGCAAGGCCTTTCTCCACTTACAAGTATCGTCATACTGAAATATCTGGCTGAAAAGCATAGTCATGTTTCCTATAATCTGATAGGATGGGCAGAAGAGTCCTCTAAGAAATTAATTGTTATATTTACCATTTCCAGATATTTATTCACATCTTGAATTAACTCTTTCCCATACCCTTCCCTTTTCCTGATTATTTATATCATACAAATGGGTCACTGTTGCCAGAACAGTTTTATAATCCCTGCTGTTTCTGACACCTAAAAGAAACCTCACCTCCTCCTCCCCTCAACAATCCAAAGTTAAATGTTTCGTCATCTCTCTATAACATATTTGTGTACTTGTTCTTCCCATCTAGGATTTTGAATTGACTCATCTAAGGTTATGAAAATAATACCTCAAAAATTGAGCTCCTTCTGCTACAAATTTGGTTATTTCAGCAGTGGTTCAAAAACTCAAAATCTCAAATATACCACCACTAGCTATCATGTCTAACTAAATGTGAATGACCATGGGTATATCTTAGCATCTTTCTTAGCACATGACAACTGAGCATTGAATGACACTGTCACTTGCTAAAAGGAAAGTTTTATTCTAAAGATACAAATGTTAAAAGGTATCATTCTATCACAGATTTTTGTCAGTACCTCATTGTGGGGTGGGGAATGGAGGCAGAAATTGTAAAGTAAAAATAGTGAGCTATTTTTACTTTATACTAATTTTAGGAATATAGTTACTTTAGTATTGATTGGAAGAAAGTCACGATATTCAAGCAGAAAAATACAATAAAAGGGTACCTTGTAAAAGGGGCATGAATCCTTTGGAAATAATCTTTATAAAAAACTAAGGTATTTAATGTTACTATGTTATAAGAAAGTATTTGGTATGTTTCTGTATCTGTGATAAAAAATTGAAAACTCAAAAAATGTCAAAGAATTGCAAACAAAGGTCTTACTACACAAAAGTACATCTTTTCAATCTTTATTTTGTTCTCATTCTCATGAGTGGCTTACTCTGGATATAAGTAAAGCAGGATGCTATATTTTTAATGACTAGTACCTAGGAGAGTATTCTTTCACAGATCATTAGCCAGCTTCTTAAGCTAGTTAGGGTTTTACTTTTTTTCCCCCTAGTGGAAGGAAGGGTCCACTCAAAGGAACCAGATTCCTGTTAAACTCTAAACTTTGAATTATAAAAATGCAACTTTGGACTTTGAGTTGTCATTTTAAAGTCATGCAACCACATTAGTTGAAGTTATGCTTAGAGTGAAGGATTTAAGTAAATATTTTACCAGAAAAATTTTCTTTCGTGATGTGCTTGTATACTCATTTTCTTTTCTTCTACCTGTGCCCCTCTGCTCCCCATTCTATGTGCCTTGGAGTATTGATTCATACTGTACCTGTGGGATATGAAGAACTTTTTTTCTGTACTGAACCACATGCAAGTTTTGAGAACCTCTTATGTGTTTGGTGCTATACTGGGTGTGTTTTGGAGGATATGAATTATTAGCTCTTTTTCTAAATATTTTATAATCTTGTTTTGGAAAGAGACTAATAGAAAATTAGGAAATAGTTGATAAATTGTATCCAAAGTTGAATAGGAATTAGAGCAAATACACATTAGCATAAATTTTGAATTTTTGGCATACTTTTTGGGGGAGGTTGAACTCCATTTTAGGCCTTGAAGAATGTGTTGGATTACATTCAGAAAATGGAAAATTGAAGGATAGTGTGAACAAACTATGAAAGTGAAAATATGTATACATATTTCACCAAAGAGTGAAGAGACTAATCATATTTGCACATAAGATGACTTGTTAGTTTTATAGAACTAGCAGTGATTATACTGGCTCGATAAGGGCTAACATTCCTGTGTACTAGGAATTATCATAGACATTTTACTATATTATTTCATTTCAATGGCCATCAAGCAGGTTTTATTAGCCTTATTTTATAAATTAGTCATGGAAAAGCTGTATAAATTGTCCAGTGCCATATATAGCTATAAGTAGAGGTTTGAACATAACCCTCTCCAACCCCAAAGCCTATGTTTTAATTTGGATAGATAGGGGTTGGTGAGGATAGCGAAGACACCAAAAGCCAGGCACTGGGCAACATGGAACAAAGTGAGTAATAAAGGGGAGGTTAGCTTTCCACAGTAGTGGAATGGATTATTTCAAATGCACCTCTCTGCTGAGAATAGCTCAAGAAGTTGGACAAAACAAAACAAAACTGTCTGAAAGACTAGAAGGCTGCCTAAGCAGTGAGGAATTGTGGGACTGAGATCCTCAAATGGGAGAGATGGAAAACCCAGAGAAGTAAGCCTGGCATTTGATGTTGCTTATTCCCTGGAGATATCTATAGATTCTGAAAGGACTATCTGAGAGGCTAAGCAGCTGTTTCATAGGTTCATGGAAATAGGGAGGCAAAAGGTAGAGTCAGGGGCTACCAAGAATGGAGTTGAGAATTAGTAAAATCCAATACCTTTGATTTGTACTGTGGAAGGGCCAATCCTAGAAGTAAAGCAAACTGGACCTATACCAACCCTCATAGGAATTGAAGCCACATTCAACTAATTTTAAATCCTTATTGTGTTAAGGTGATCTGAGATTGCTAATACTACTAGCCTAACTTCCTTTTAGAAGCAAAAGTGAACCCTTTCTGGAGGACCTCTGGAGGAGAACACTCCCTAGAGTTTTCAATGTTCAATTTTTAGTTTTCTGTAAAAAATAACCAGACAGACAAAACAACACATGACTGAAAACCAACAGAAACAAGTGACATTAGAAACAGACCCATAATAAATCCTGATATTAGAGTTATGAGACTTTAACCATGATCAACATGTTTAAGGAATTCATTAACAACATTGATAATCTGAGGAAAGAATAGGAAATTTAAAAATAGAAATTCTAAAACTATAATAAAAACTCAGTAGATGAGTTTTACATCAGATTAGATACAGATGAAGGTCAATTAGTGAACTGGAAAAGAGATCAGAAGTAAATATCCAGACTGAAGCACAGAGAGGCAGAAGTTTAGAAAATACAGAAAAGAATCTAAGAGAAATATGGGGTAAGGTGAGAAGGACCAACATACTTGGAATTGGAGTCCCAGAAGAAAGAGAAAGAGAAATGATAAGGTTTTTCAAAACCGAGGAAAGATATCAAGCCAGATCCAAGCACTGACCTCCAGGCAAGATAAATACACAGAGAGCCATACATAAACATATGCTGAGATCTGAAGATAAAAAGAAACATTTTAAGGTAGCCAGAGGATATGACCTTCAAGAGAGCAGCACTAAAACTTTCAGCTGATTTCTCAATGGAAACAAAATAAGTCAGAATACAATGGAATGAAATCTCTTAAATTGTTAAAAGGATAATAACTTCCACCTAGAATTCTATATCCAGTGAAAATATTCTTAAGAAATTAAGGTGAAATATAGAGGCAGAAACAAAAACTGATAGAAATGAGTATAAGCAAACCTACTGAATGAAAAACCAAACACTTTTTCAGGTAGAAGGAAAGTGTTCTTAAATGGAAATTTGGCAATGCAGGAAGGAAATGCACAGCCCTAGAAAGGGCAAATATGTAGGTCAATCTAAAAGAAGTATGACTATATAAAACAATATCATGATGTTCAAAACATTAAGAATTAAAATACATGACAGCAGCTGTACATGAAAGGAATTTGGGGTAGATGAGGTTAAAGTGTTTTGAGGCCTTTGCATTGTCAAGAATGCCCATTAGTCTCTAGGATAAGCAATAAGAGTAAAACAATATATAATTAAGAGCTTGTAAAGGGGGAAATGGAATGATTTTTTAAAATAAGGCAAGAAAGGAAAGAAAAAGGAATATGAAACAGGAAGGACAAATAGAAAGCATTTAAATCCAAATATATAAGTAATTATATTACAAAGGACGAGATTCATCTCGGCAGTAAAATCTAGCAAGGAGTTAATTGAGATTGCTAATGCGTAGACTGTACAAGTGCAGTGAGAATGGAGGGAAGGCAAATCTCTGAGCCGCTTCAGAGAAAAGATACAACCTGTACGTTTGTAAATTGGATAGGGCATAAAGATGAGGGAAATGTAAAACAGGGCTGTAAGATTTTTAGCCTGAGAAAACAAAAGGAAATTAATATTTAAGGGGTGCCAACCTGGGAGAAAAATGGCTTAGTTTTTTGGACAAAGTGAGTATCAGACTTGGAATCAGAGCTAATTTCTGGGCAATTAGAAATCTGTGGCTCAATTGTAAAGAGATTGTTCAAAATGTAGACTTCAGAGTTGATAACACAGAGGTGATAGTCTCTGTTTATTATAGATGACTTCCATAAGGAATGAATGTAAATTTAATTTATTTAACAAAAGTTTAGGTGCCTTTCTGTGTACTGGTTCTGTGGTGACCCCTAGGTGTGTAGAAACAAACCAGGCAGGTGGCATGGTGCTTGCCCTCGTGACACAGCTAAGGATAGGAATCTGGAGGCAAGAAGGAGGAAAGGGAATACAAAGGAGGAGAGAGAAGGAATAATTAGTTGGGAAGAGAAGCCACTAAATAATGACAAAGGTAGATTCTGCCTCAATTTTATTTTATCCAGTAAAACACTAAGATGTTAATCTCCATGCAAGTCTTCAGTTGAGAATATCAGCAGTATATTAAATCATTAAAAGCTTAATCTTAATCCCAACAGGGTGGGATTGATGGAAACAGAACCAATTTTCATATATGTGTTTAAGCTTTGTCTCTGTTTACATCCATCTCTCTTTCTCTCTGTATATTTTCTTCCCTCCTTGTCCCTTTCTTTTGTACATCTATTACTCTAGGCCTGTCCTCCTCTTCAGTTTTCTCTCCACTTAGTAAATTATATAACTGATAAGCATTATTTGTTATAGACAAGCAAATGAGAGGAGCAGTTTACATTTCTCTTTTTTAAAAACTGCCTTTTATGTGGCCTTCTTTTTTGTATCATATTTTTTATTAAGGTATTATTCATATACACTCTTATGAAGGTTTCACAGGAAAAACAATGTAGTTACTACAATCACCCCCCTCATATCCCATTGCAGTCACTGTCCATCAGTGTAGTAAGATGCCACAGAGTCACTGCTTGCCTTCTCTGTGCTACACTGTCTTCCCCATGATCCTTCCCCACACCATGTGCACCAATCATAATGCCCCTCAATCCCCTTCTCCCTCCCTCCCCACCCCTCCCCTTTGGTAACCGCTAGTCCCTTCTTGGAGTTTGTGAGTCTGCTGCTGTTTTGTTCCTTCAGTTTTGCTTTGTTGTTATACTCCACAAATGAGGGAAATGATTTGATACTTGTCTTTCTCTGCCTGGCTTATTTCACTGAGCAAAGTACCCTCCAGCTCCATCCATGTTGTTGCAAATGGCAGGATTTCTCTCTTTTTATGGCTGAATAATATTCCATTGTATACATGTACCACATCTTCTTTATCCATTCATCTACTGATGGACACTTAGGTTGCTCCCATATTTTGGCTATTGTAAATAGTGCTACAGTAAACATAAGGGTACATATGTCTTTTTGAATCTGAGAACTTGTATTTTTGGGTAAATTCCTAGGAGTGGAATTCCTGGGTCAAATGGTATTACTATTTTTAGTTTTTTGAGGAATCACCATATTGCTTTCCACAATGGTTGAACTAGTTTTACATTCCCACCAGCAGTGTAGGAGGGTTTCCCTTTCTCTGCATCCTCGCCAGCATTTGTTGTCCTTAGCCTTTTTGATGCTGGTATGTGGCTTTCTTTTTTAAGTGGCCTTGGTTAGCAATCTGCTCACTCACCCCCAATACAGTACTAGAGATAGGACAGTTCCAGGGTACTATGAGTGGACATGAGATACACTCAGTGAAGAAGTCAGAGACTGACAAAGGCTATATTTTCTTGCTTGCATTAAAGGTGTATTTGTTTACTGACATCTTTCATAACACATACAATTATAAGCATAGAGAAAAGTTTACATGGGTCCATCGAGACACAGAAGGCCTATTTTAGTGGTTTCACATGGTTTGAGATTTTGTGTGTTCATTCTGCAGTGACCAAGGTAAACATTGGTGTGGTGTCCACTGTGGAGGAGCATCCCTTTGTATCACTGTTTCCAGTCACCATGCTGTGATGCAGCCGTTTACTATGCTAACATCACAGGTGTATTGCAGGAGGTCTGTGGTCCTGGATCTGAAGCAGTCCTTTCACTTCTCTCAGCTGTCTTTAGGATCCTTATTCCCCTGGTAGTTGTCTCTCTATCTCTTATCATCATCTTCATCAATGTTCTTCTCCAAAGAGTTCCTTCCCTGCTATTCCTGCCATTTTTCTAAGCCCTTTCCTTCCAAAACCAGCTTTTATTAGTGGTCTACATACTTTGCTGTCTTCTAAGTATTATGGAAAAATAAGATTTGGGTTTACAAATGCACTACAAACTAAACCAATAAAGAAGCACAAATCTACACAAGTGGTCCAAATGTCGAGTGGGGGGAGGTCTGATCAGTAATATTTAGTATGTTCATGTATATATTTCACTGATGCTACCAGTGAAATATTCTGACCTAACCAGGATGGCCCAACTGTTCCCCACTGTCTTGGCCAGGTTTTGTCACTGTCTGTTGCAGTCCATGGTGTGCGTACAAGCCTAGTGCATTGTGACCCTCCAGTAGCTTTCTGCAGAGCACAATTCATGATTTAATATGATTTAATGCAAAATCACTTAATATGAAAGTAATATCCAAGGACATAAGAATCACTCATTTATGACCTTTAGTACATAAAAGAAAACCACTGACAAAAAACATTTATCTCTGAACCATTTTTCCTTATTTAAATGGTGTAGCAAACTTTTTTTTTTGTCTATGATGTTGGATTTAAAGTTCACTGTGACACATAACTCTTTGCAGAATATTGCAATTTTAAACATTGGTCATCTTTTAAAAGACTTTTTTTTTTTTTACATACTGGTTAACCCTGGGTCAATGATTAAACCTGTGTAATCATCTGTTGGGATCTAAAGGAACCTTGAGCTCAATATTTTTATCTTTTCTCGAACTGGGTTATGTTTCAGAATTATCAGCATAAAAGAAAACCATAGATGGCAGACCATCTAAAACTCCTAAGCACACTTGGCCTTAATAAAAGTATGGTTTTGTCTTTATTGTTTGGCTTTTGAAGGGAGTAGATTTTTTACTTTTGTAAAATCTAGAACATCCAGCTTTGTCAAGATCCACTTATTTTTCATTATGTCACACCTTTTATTACACAGTTCTTTGAATGCCTTACATGTGTTTCAATCCTGGGTAAAGAAATACTGCGGTATTTCGCAATGATTGAATTCTTCAACTCTGGCCAGTTTAAATAAAAAAGAAACTGAGTTAGATTTCAACTCTGAGGTCTCTGATCTTTAATATTTCTTCATATTCCATGTAAGACTAGGAATTCATCCTGGTTACACCTACATCATAGAAGTTTAATTCCAGATTTAGACTCTGGCTGCAAATCCCGGCTTTTCCACTTACTACCATTCTGCACCTATTCCCTTGACGGTTAAACTGGAGAAATTAAAAGTATGGACCTCATATGCTTGAGATGAAGACCAATGAACTAATACATTTAGGGTACTTAAAACATCACCTGAAAGACTAAGAGGCTTCAGTAAGTGTTAGCCATGCTGGGAATTGGCTGATAGTTTTTTTTTTAACCCAGAAGTGCCAGATGAAATGATTGATTTATATGCAACAGGTATTCGTAGCAGAAATGCAGAGCCTGCCTGGGGTCACACACCTTGTTTGTCGTTGATATCTTGGCATTTACATACCTAGGAGCTGAAGTAGGTTTCAGTCCCCACATTTTGGCATATATATACGTTTCAACTCACCTCCCTCCCAACTCTGCATGTTTCCTTTTGGCCCCACCTGACTGCTGACAGTATAATCAGGTGAGGGTCAGTCATCAATTATAGTCTCGTCTTTTGCAGTGACCTCTTAGCCAGCTTAATTAATAGCTTAACTTTTGGCAAGTGGCAACATGTAGCAATTAAATGTCGTTTGCTATTATTATGTCTCTTGTGAAGGAAACAACCTGATAACACTTTTTGTAACTGCCAGCAGTCCTTGCTTAGGGTGTGTTCCATAGCATGAAGCCTCACCTTCATCTCACTTCCTGTCCGGCCAGCAGCTCCTCATAACAAACCATTGCAGAGATGTATTATTGGCTTTACTTCTAGTCAACTGAAAATAGTTTTGTTGATCTCTAGTGTTTTTATTTTTTAATTTTTTCTTAGGTACTTTTTCCTTCTGTTGTTATGACTAATCAAAGTCGATGCAAATTTCTAAATGTTCTAAAAATAATTGCTTCCTTTGTATTATTACCACTTCACTAAATTAACCCTGTCCCTGGGCATTGAGGCAACTGCATTTCTCTTCACTCTTTAAACTTTGTTTTTCAGAACAAACTCAATCTACCAGACATATGTTGGATGTGACTTTATTTAATACAAATGAAAGTTTCAGATCATTCAAGTTGGGCTTTTTTAGCTTATTCATTTGATGGTCTGAGCCAATTAAATCCAATTTACTTGGTAAAAATTAGGGGCATGCCTTCTAGAAGCAGGCTGTATAGTGTTCTGGACTCCCTGACATCTATTTTTCTTCTTATTTTTTTTTTCAAATCACATTGGAATGTAGCAATTCCCTGTTCCTTCTAGACATGCTGTTCTTTTTTGTGCAGGTGGCCTTCAATTCCTGCCACCCTGCCAGGGAAGTGCTTTCTTAGGGCCATGCCTTCCCAAACCTACCCTTTCATGTCTTTGTGTAGATGGCCCCAACAGAGGGTGTGGCACACCTTAGCATTCCTAGCTAACATCCCCTAGGGATGTGCTCACTCACTACATCACACACACAGCCTTTCAGCTCAGTGGTTGGGTGAGCAATCAATAACCAACTGAGTCACTTTTCTGACTAGGGTGCAGATATATGGCCAGGTAGGGAAGAGATGTCCTGAACAAGAAGCAGGTATTTGCTTGGTCTTTGTGCAAGTAGAAATACTGTTGAACCAGAGACTCTGACTAGACTGCCTTTGTTCCCCTTTGACTCCATGTCTCTTCCTTTTCTTTTTCTACACTCATAAGTGTAGAAAAATGTTCATTCTGATGAACTTGCCCAAGTGACATCATTTCCTAATTGGTCAACAAGAGAACACATACCTTGAATCTGGCCATCTCTAGCATGAATTGCCATTATTTCTCCTAATGCTCCAGCTGCTCCAGTTTCTCCTGGCCCTTCAGATCCAGTTGCTGTTGTGCCCTCTGGCTCTGCAGTTCCAGCTGCTGGCACTTCCTCAGGTATTGGTGCTGACTCCTGCTCATCTCCCGGCCTTCCAACGCAGACATGTTGGGGGAAATTGACCGCTGCTGCCGGATCTGGATCTGGCATTCTTTTGATTGTTCTCAGAAATTACCTCCACATGGGGCTTAGTCCTCCAGCCTGGGGTCCTCTCTTTGGCTTTGGTCTTTTAATTCTACAGATCTAATTCTGCCATCTTAGCTTCTTTAATGAGTTTTATAATTTTTTTTTGTTCTTAATTTAATTAATTTGGAGTACTTGTGAATTGCTTGGTAGTGTACCAACCACTGACATTTTTTCTTTGGCAGTTTTACTAATTCATTTCATGTATTCTAATTGCCTTAAACTCTTGGGCTATAAAAACAAAATAAATATTATGCCAGCCTTCTGTGATCATGGAATAATGTTAGGAGAGGGACTTTAGAAACCTTCTAGTCCAACTGCTTCATTTTATAGTCAGGAAATCCAGGCCACGAAGGATAAAATGATTTGCTTGAGTCACATAGCTGGTTAACAGCAAAGCCAGAAGACATAAAACCTTAGTCTCCTGATTTCACACTCAATGTTTTGACTCTTTTTGATGAGGGGTTAATTCTGCAGATTCCACAGTGGATATTTGCAAGCTTTCAAGTGGGGAGTAAAATGCCCAGTTATTTAAGTGGTCCTTATCAAGGAGCAATAGGATCAGAGCCACTGGGACTCAGGAAGCCACCTGATTGTCACTTTGTCTTTACTCTTGATTTTAAATAAATAATCAGAGCAAACCCAATATCCTAAAGAATATGTCCTAGAAAGGCGGTTCTCAAGTTCTAGTGTAATACTGAATAACTTGGGATGCTTATAACAAAAGCAGAAAGACTCAGGTCTTCTTCATCTAAACCTGCATCCAGAATCTGCAAGGTCGGGCCTTGTGTGATTTCAAAGTGTTCCAGGTGGTCCTGGTGTGTTTTCTGGATACGAATCACTGCTGTGGAGTCTAACAGTGTTTCCTAAATGGGAGCACCTATTTAAAAGGTGTATTTCTGGGCCTCATCCACGGACCTCCCATCCTAGAACCCCTAGGGATGAGCTCCATCTTTAAGCTGCCTAGTAGTTGTTATGTTCATTAAAATATGTAAAAATGCTGATCTGGAAGTCTGAGTCATTAAACAAAAAGCCTAGAGCAATGGCTTTCATGTTCATTGGTAAGAAATATATTTTACATCATGATTCATCAAACCCTCCATAACTAAAGCAAAATTACACACAAGTCAATGCTTACCAAGTTCAGTGAACTCTGATATTTTCCATTCCAAAACATTCTCTTATTTTTTTAAACTGGGTAATTCAAACTCATTCAGTTGATATTAAACCACTAGCCCACTGTAGTTTGAAACTGAGGATTGAGATGTTTGTCAATTCTACCTATCACAGATTTTAATCTTTTTGCTCAAATTCCCCTACTGTCCCAATTACTCCTGTTAAGCCATTGACACCTGCTGGGGTTGCTTGTCTAAAAGGAAGGTCCTCTTTTGTCACAGTCATATGGTAATGCCACTGTGTACAAAGTGGACTGCCCGTGTTCCCTAAACATGGGAATTCTTGCCAATTCTGTGCTGCTACTGCTAATGGCTTGTATAAGCCACCGTGCAAATAATAGAAAACTCAACGGCAACTAGATGAAGTTTTTAAAAAAGGAATTGCTTTGCTCATGGAACCAGCAAAACAAGAGTAGCTTAGTTTTAGGTTCAGTTTGATTCCAGACTCAATGCCACGTGGATCCCTTAAGAGTCTGTCTGTTCTGCCCCCAGAGGAGCTGATTCAGTTCTCTCCTCATGAGGGTAGCCGGTCCTAGCCACACCCTGCCAAACTGAGCTGAGGAGAGGGACCCTTACCAACAGAGCACAAATCTCAGTCAGGCTGATTAGAGCACATGCTCCATCCTGAACCGATCACTGGGGTCAGGACCCGAGACTGGAGCTAGAGGTAGGGTTGAATCTCAGACAAACCGTATGGCTGAGGATAAAGGAAGGATGGTTTCCTAAAGAGGATTTGAGTTACTTCTCCCAGCGGCAAGGGGAATGGAATGGATGCTGGGCAGCAAATACCTGCTAGGCCATGTATGTCCATGGGCTTTCTCTTTGCCTCCTTTCCCTTGGTTGTGGTGAGTGTTTTCTTGCTGAGTTTCACGCCTGTGGAAACCAGTGTATGTCCTGAAGTCCCCAATTTAGGTCTTGTGCAAGATAACCACGATCAGAATCCAGCACAAATAGCCATCAAGGGTAATGACAGTTTAAGCAATTACAGGGAATTGATGAAAATTCACTACAGGTAATAACTGGCTTTGGAAAGAAAAGAACAGTATAGTTAAGGGTCAGCCAAACTAGACTAACTGCCAGCCTTCATGTGTGGTGGACAAGCATGTATAATCTCCTCCAGTGCCCTTTAAATAGATCATGGGCCCCAGTCTTTTTCAGGAGGTATCTGAGCACAAGTCAGTGTCTAAAAATATGGAGTGATTGCCAGCAGGTTAAAAGTCATGAAAGTGAAGTGCACAACTTAAATCTGACAAACAGAGCTCAGCTGATCCTATTGGTTACCTTTCAGGATTGCTGATGTACTATTTAATGCCTCCTCTTAAGCCTTCTGTCATGAAGCAGAATAGAAATACTTTCTACTTGGGGATCCGAAAGTAGACAATAGGTATTTAGTAAAAATAATGTTGATCTGTTTAAAAATGGAAATTTTTTTTTTTTCACGATTCAGCAGGGTGGAAGAATGGTGACCTTTAAATAATTATTTTAATGATTCCCGGTCCTAGCCTACTAGAAAGAGTTTAATGTAAATAAGCATTTCATGTGTGCAAGACTGAATCTTTTTTTTTCTTCCCTCAATAATAGTAGCAGGTTTTCTATTTTGTCACAAATTACTCCCAAATTTTCTAAGATACACGCTTTATACACAATACAACGATTCTGGGCTGTGCATTCTGCCCTGGCAACTAGCCTGCCTAACATTTAGATTTTCTCTGCATTCATGTATGCTTATAAAATCCATATCCAAAACATTTCTCATCATTTTTTTTCTATAAAAAGAATACAAAGTAAGCACCCTAAGGTTTGGTATTGTTCTCCTAACTTGCTCTGTTGCTCTGTAATTTTGCATACAAGCTTTAAATTCTCCCTCATAAATTTATTCTCCCTTCTAACAATACAAACATTCATTTCTAATTTTCTAAATTCTGTCTTTTGAAAGCTATAGCAATTTAATTGCTTCTGGAAACTAATCGGTCTCCTATCCTTGACAGTGATTTCATTAAGATCTGATTTTTTTAATGAAGTTTTTCATATATATTATTATATTTTGGTCTATAGTGTGGCTTGATCTAAGAACCCAGTCTACCGTTGAGAATCTTAGTAAAAGAATTCCAGGAAATAATAACTTTGTCAAGGTAAGAGATCTCTTCAAAAGTATACTATAAGAATGCTTGTTGTTTTAAAAAAAAATTAGAGATTTCACCAGAAAGATTATTCTGACCTTACATTTTATTACACAATAGTTATCAGATACAATTTATAGACTATTTCCCCACAAATAATTGAGGACAGTTCAAGTCTTCACCTTTCTGTCTTCCTGGCCTTGTGGTAGATTAGAAGAATAACATTCCAAGGTTGATAGACTCAAAGGGACTGTTAAGTGACCCAGTGGCTTAAGCCATACTCCCAGGGGGTGCCAGTCTTCCCAAATCCATCCCTCTTGTTTTCTGCTATCCATCAAAAAAAGATTTGGGTGTTTTTGAGATTTTAGGCATCTGGATTCCAGGAGAGAAAGCAGAAGACACTCAAGCCCCTTATTGAACTCCTCTTCCACTTCCCTCATGTGAAGAGGACTAATAAAATTGTTTTCAGACCTTACATAGAGCTCTCTTTAGGTAAGTGAAGAGAGGGAATTTTTTAAATGGGCAAAGTATTTTTTTTTCTTAACAAGGTCAGGGCCACATTGTCTTAGTATCCAAAGGAAGTTCTGTTTTTTGGTTTAGCACCTTTATATTCGTCAGTGGGACTCTTAAGGCAGTTTCTTGTGGCTCTTGGTTCTGAAACTGTAGTGTTCAAATCCCATTGATTGAAGCAATTGAACAAACCGTTCCCTGGCCTCAACCTGCCCAAATAACTTCAGGCTAGACTGATATACCTTTACCTGTTTCATATATGATTCTCTTTGTCACCCTGCCCAATGCTTCGGCTCCTACCTCCAGTGGCACTCTTGCTTCAAAGGATGCATGTTTTTCTCTCCCATGCCATTTTAGGCAGCTTCTGCACTTTCTACCTAATTCATGAAAATGAGACATTATATACTACCTCGCTACTGGCTTTGGGGGATGACCCTTGGTCCTTCAACTCAAAGAAGAATATTCCCATAAATTATTCCCTTTCATTATTTTTGAGCATTGATTTTTTTCCACTAGGAAAGCTAGTAAGCCATGAGTTAAGATTCTTAACTTAAAGATTGCATTGAAGTCTTAAATCCTTTGGTTGGAGTTTTCTTACTAAACATATCCATAGGAGATAAGAAGGAAAAAGGTGTCACTTTCTGTATGTAGTTAGGAGATAAATGAGGAGAATAGGGATTGGGGAGGGGAAAGATAGTTGCATTATTTTGATGTGTGTATCTTCTTAACCACTTTCATCAACCCTTATCAATAAATTTGGTATTTAATATACTAACAAAAATAAGACTTGGACCTGATCCATTCTCAAGAAAGATTGATAAGCCCATATGTGTTTCATTTTTACCCTTTATTCAATCCACCCTCCCTGTGTTCAGGGTATTTGCTGAATTTAGGCAACTGTTTTCTTAGATAGAACAACCCTGTGTTGCTTTCATCTGGCTTGTCTTTGAGCTCTACTTTATTCTCCACTAATTTTATATTATGTTATTTGAATATGTGTGTGTGTAAATATATATATATTTATAATATCTATATATTTTACATAAATATATTGCTAAGTCATATGTTTTAAAACAAAATCTCAGGTGAATGTCATTAGTTTATGATTTGATATCCTCTGATTTTCAACAGCTTAAATATCACTTTCATGGAATGTAAAATCAGAAACAGAGTTTCAGACTAGGTTCTGCATATAATACTAACTCATCACAGAAGTTAACATCTATGTCTTCGCTATCTAGATTACAGGGCGTTGTGTCATTTAATTTCTCTGTACCTTGCTACGTGGACGCTCTTTGAACTGCAAACATATCACTCTGATCTTTGTTCATGAACAGGCTTTCCTGTGTCATGAGATAGGAAAAGTATTTTTATCTATGATATTGTAGGATTGCCTTTAGGGTCACTGAACACTTTGTGATTTGTTGAGTTTTTTGGTTTGGTGGCTTTGTTTTTTTTTTTTTTTAACTGTTATGAACTGAATATGCTGTCTGAATTTCATGACTGTTTTTAGTCCAAAACAGGCCTTCCACTTAGCACTTACTTCAGTGCAGTGAAACTTCGTTGGCTCCTTGACAATGTGAAACAAGTTCAAAAGGCTGTTGAAGAAGATAGAGCTCTTTTTGGGACCATTGATTCATGGCTTATTTGGGTATGTTTGCATATAATGTGTATATGGAGAAAATTTTTCAGAAATTTTTTTAAACTGCCTCGCCTGCTATCTATTTTCTCCTAAGAGTTCAAGCTATTTAGTTCGCAGCATTATTAACAAAAGCCACTCAAGAAAGAGCAGAACATTTTGGCCTCCATTTAGAAGGCATTTTTGCCTGCTTCCTCTTTATTTTTTCTTGCCTTATTTCAATAAAAATGGAGGATGATTACCAAAACCTTACCTCATACCTGTTATTTTTAGAATAAGCAATTTAGGTCATTAGTAATTAGTAATTTAGGCCGCTTTCCTCTCTTACCTGTCATGTACTTCTTTTCCACCAGTCATTTCTTGGAAAAAATGACTATTTAACATGATAAAACATGTAGGCTACTTTTATCATTCCTTTTCAACATTACATAGTGTCTCTAATTTAATTAAGACATAATAGGAAAAATCAAAGTGTAAATATCTGCTATGTAATCCTTTTGCCTAAACTGAGCATGGATAAGTGGAGCTAATATTTCAAACATTTCCCGGATATATCTTAAAAGTGTATGTTCGTTCTCTTTCTCTCTTTTGTTCCCTGTTACTTTTTTATTCTGGGTATTTTCAAATATACCCAGTAGCAGAGGGAGTAGTATAATGAATCTCTACAAGCGTGCACCAGCTACAGCTATCGGTGATGGCCAATCTTTTTTGTTACCTACACTCACATACTTTCTCCCCACAGATAGTTTTAAAGCAAATCCCAGATATATAATTTCATTTGTAAATACTTCATTAAGTATGTGACTATCTTTTTCAACATTCAAGGGAGCTTCAAGGGAATATTTTCCCTCTTCTCACTTGCCAGATCCACAGAGCCGGTCTTCTGGCACCACTACCAGGAAGTGGCACCTTCTCTACCCCTCCCTGTGCTTGGCTAGGGCCTCTGTGCTTTGTGCTCATGGCCAGCAGTTTTCCCACGTGTCAGTCACAGTTGAAATAGTCCTAACCATAAGTCTGACAATTGCCTGGAACCAGAGTAAGGCAGGATGTGGGAACTGGGAGCTGCAGGAGACTCTGAGGGAGCACATTTGGCTGTACTCCCCACGTGATGCCATTTTCCCACTTTTGTTCCTTTCTTATTGTTCAACACAAAAGAAAGCAGCAGTGCTTCTAGTTGAGGTCTGAGAATATTAACATTAGAGAATTTAAAACTGCTTTCAGGATATGTGGTTGGGTGAGTGCAGGCAGAGCCCAGTGAGAATTGTTGCTCAAAACAATAGCATACAACAAAAAAAGAAACACGGGGTTCAATAAGATCCTGAAGAGGCAGGCATCTCAACGCATTTCACTTTGCCAAATTTGATAGGACTTTGCATTTTCCAAAGGTAAGAGGATGAGAACAAAACTGATTTTTGTTTAACCATCGTTTAACTAGAACTATGCTATCTAATATGCTATCCACTTAGCCACATACACCTGGCTGTTGAGCACTTGAAATGTGGCTAATCTGAATTGAGATGTGATGTGAGTGTAAAATACGCACTGTATTTCAAAGAGTTCATACAAAAAAAGTAAAGTATCTCAGTAGTAATTTTTTTACATGGAAAGGATATTTTGGATATATTGGGTTGAATAAGATACATAGTATTGTTTAAATGAATTTCACCTGCTTTATACTTTTAAGTGTAGCTACTACAAAGTTTTAAATTACATATGTAGCTCATACTATATTTCTATTAGACACTGTTGAGAAGTAGAAAGTTAAATCGAAATGTTCCATTCTCTGCTTTATGTGCTGCCCTGCTGATTATGGCCCTCAACAAAATGTAAACTAACTTGTAAATAAGTACAAATTTAACATGTCCTTTTTATTCTGTCTAGAGTTTGACAGGAGGAGCCAATGGAGGTGTCCATTGTACAGATGTAACAAATGCCAGTAGGACAATGCTTTTCAACATTCATTCTTTGGAATGGGATAAAGAGCTCTGCGAGTGAGTTGTATTTTGCCCTAAGAACAGTTTTCCAAATACATTACCTATTTATAACCTACTATTTTCAGATGTCAGTGGAGCACCAAACTTCTATTGATATTTCAACTATAATATACAAGTCAATGTTATGTATTCTTTTAAGAGACTGTTGTTGGCCTATGTAATAAAAAGGCCAAATTAAGTAATTGTCTTGATTTTTCTTCAAGGAGGGTTAGGTTCCTTTAGAAATGTGCTTTGCTTTCTTTGTGCTTTTCATTTTTTATTGATTTGTTTGTATAACGTTAAAATGTTAAATACCCAAGCATACAACTATATTCTGCTGGCTTATTTATTTGTTACTATTTAACTCTATACTCAAATATATCCATTTTCTAATTGTTATTTACATTTTTTGCCTTTAAATACATATAAGTGTTACCAGATGTGTATCTTAATGTTTTTCAGATTTTTTGAAATTCCAATGAAAATTCTTCCAAATGTCCGGAGTTCTTCTGAGATCTATGGCCTAATGGTAAAAAAAAAAAAAAAAAGAGAGAGAGAGAGAGAAAGAAAATGATTAAGCTTTACTGTTCAGAATTCAGAAGTCAATTGTGTTATATTTTATAGTTTGAAAATTGCGACTTTTCTGTGAATGTTGACAGTATGTGAAATAAGCATTTAGCATTATTTAAATAGTTTTATAACTTAAAAATCTTAAAGTCCTTACCAATTGATTTTAAATTTTATAAAATTTAGTTGGCTTTTCTTTGAGTATGACACATCTAAAGTATTAATGGGGTAATCTAAGTGCAGTGGGTGGCTTGGAAAATTTGAGCCAGTTTATTCTTTTAATCTGAATAACTGTTTAGTAGTTGTGGTTTCTGCTTTTAATTTATAGGAGGGACTCTTCACCTTTAAGTGGTGTTCTTTTTCCTGTAGAATCTCTTTTAATGGCCAAACCATGTTCTACATTAGATTCTCTGTCAACCTGAGCAACACTTTAGCAAAGAAACTGAAAACAAAAAAGTCTATTTCTGATTTGTGATTGTTAATTAAACTGGTTTCCATAATGGACATTTTTACTGTTGTTGTCATTGAAACCCAGAGAAAAAGTAGTTTCAGGAAAAAGTGCTTAGCATGCCTAATTATCTCTGACTATACGTCAGTGATGAAAACCTCTAGGAGGATTTGAACTGGTGTTTGAGTGAAAAAATCTGAAATTTTTGATAAAACTTAATGTGGCTAAGATAAGGTGCAAAAAATACTGTTTAGACGTTTCATGACAAATATTATAAAACTCTACTTATAGAGTTAATAGAGTTGAATGCTAGATGCTCTGGATCAAACTTGAGCAAAATTCTTAAATGTTTCATTTATAATAAAGCCATTAAAGGCAACATGCAATTTTTTAGGGGAAGCATAGTTGCTTCCCTACAATAAAAGTGTTTCTATGATTTCATAACTGCTTAAAAACTGACCTGGGTTGGAGAAAAAAACTATTCTTGAGAAACACTTTCAGAGGGTGGTTGAAAAAAACATTTAACTGGCCTAGTTTTCTTTTGCATTTAAAACATTATGCTTCTGTCCCCCTTTTTCCACCTTGCTGACTATAGAAAATCTCTCATACCCTGGTGAGTAGGTTGCCCACCAATTATGCTACTCATTCATTTGGAAAAGATACAGTGCATTTCCATTTAGTTTTAGACAAGCAGAAGTCCATTTACTAAATAGATTTATCTAGACTTTCCATTGATCCTCCAAATTATTATAAGCTCCAGCCAAGCTTTAGGTTTTCTTTAACTTAATGTTCTTTTTTTTAAGTTTTCCATAAGACTGAGAGTGATGTTTCAAAATAAAAGGCTAAGGTGGTTCTCTAGGATAAGAAATTCTGATGTTCCCCATTACAAAAGACAGTTGTGATGTGCTTTGGGCTTTAGAGTAAGAGGAAAATGAGTTAGTTTTTAAATGTCCTAAACATCTATCTTCAATGATACTTGGCCAACCTTTCAAACCAGTTAGTTGGAAATGCACTGTCACTTTTTCTGCATGCTTCACCAGAGGATGCTCTCAAGAATCCTCTACAGAGCCCTCCCTGTGAAAAAAAGGGGGGTTTTATGTGCCTCAAAGCACATAATAGGTCCTGCTGGTAGTTTTATAGTAACTTCAATAGTATAAGCAAAGACTTCTTTTAGTATTTAAATATATTAAGATATACAGTCTCTAGGTTTCCTACTAATTCATATTCAACCCTTTATGAAATTTACCCTTCACTTATTATCCACATTCAGATTTTCTAAGAATATATGCAATTAATAAAAATAGCAGGTCTTGAATTAACTAGAAGGCATGAAAGAAATAAAATAATATCCACTCTCTAGAGGGTGCTTTCTATTTGTAAAGGGTTCCGAGGTCCATGCTATGGTTTCCTTGTCATCACAGCCATGTGAGGTAGCTTCTGTCCTTACCCTCCCTGTAATATGTGGGGAACCCGAAGCTCCCCAAGGCTGGGAGGCTGGCTCATAAATGGCAGAATGAGGGTCAGTCCAAAGCTTTTGTTTGGTGCTCTTCCTAGTACATCGCACCTACAGGGATCACATTCTTTTCCCCTAATTCTTTAATACAGTACAAATTGCTTTCAATTGGTATATGTTTTTTTTTTTTAATTAAGTTTGGTGAAGTACACAGTCATCCACTTAAATCTCGTTTTTCTTCCTAGAATGCTTGGCCATACTTGATCTAAATAAGAACCACTATTAATGACATAAATTTACTCTTGCTTATCTATACACGGAAAGAATGATGTTGGCCAAGAACAAATAATACCTAATGCCAGAACACTCTTGTGTTTCTTGCTTAAGAGCCGTTTGGGTAGGAGGAATAGCTGGTAAAATACAGCCTTCCAAAAATAAATATGTTCCCCACTGGTTTGATAGCTATTTGTGTGACCATTTTAAAGGATGCATTAGTGTTTTCTTGGTAACAGCAGTAAAAGCAAAGAGCTAATGGACTCAGGCATTCCTGTCCCCCAGACCCCACAGTGTAGATAAAGAAATTGAAGCATAGGGAAGTTTCAGTGGGAAGAGAGTTTGAGTCCAGGAGAAAAGCACACGTCTCCTGAGTGCCAGTGCAGTATTTCCTGTCCATCTTCCAATGCAGGGTCTCTTGTTACCCTAGGGCTACTCCCAGTATCTCTCTCTGAACCACTCCTGTAGTTGAAACTCGCTTTGTCTTGTCCGCCCACATGCTTTGGCATGTTGCTATCCATGTTCATTCGTGTTGCAATTGTGTTCGTAGAGCCAACACTTTGTGATTATTCATAATCCTTTTTAAAATTTTTATTAGAAAGCTGGGGCCTTGGAAGGCGTACCAATATCTGGGGTAAGTGTCTTCAACAAACACCCATGTGCTACCTCCCCTCCCCTGCCCCCTTCTATTTATGGGTCTCCTCCTGTGTCTGAATCAATCTGCCCCTTCCTACACTATAGAAAACAGGTAAGAGCAGCAAACTTGGCTAATTCTTGTCATTCTGTGACATAGTGTGGGCTACTGAGAATATTTTGAATCAGTTAATTCTAACTCTTCCTTCACATACCTGTTACCTGGCAGGAGTATTTTCAAATGGGAAAATGGCCAAAGTGGAGGCAATGTAAAACACCTGAGACAGTTCATTCCTTGATAAATAAAAAAGGAAAAGTTAACCTATGGCTCATCTAAGAAGGAAATTAATAATATTGTCTGAGTCAGTGTTCTTTATTGTCACTTATACTTTCAGTGTTTGGGGGACCAGTCTGCTGCATTGGTGGGACAAATGTGTTTCCAGAATGGACAAGCCAAAAACACGTGAGTTTAAGAGACAGACAAACCAATGGTGTTTTGTTTGTTTTTCCTTTGGTGCTTTGAACAAGAAAAAGCTTTTGAAGTTCATCAAAGCTGAAAATCAAGATAGTGTAAGAGTTCCAATATGGATGTACAAATTTTTTGCCATTTGTTTTTTCCCATCTCCTTCAAATAAAATCCATTAGGCCACATGTAAATATACCAATGAGGCTTGTGAAGACCTTAATTTGTAAAATTCAGTACCTTTTCCATCCAGAAACTAAATTTTGGTTTAAAGCAGTCTTACCTCTTTTGGGGACATTGGTCGGGAGTGGGGGAGGGCCAAGCAGAGGGAAGGAAGAGCCATGGTTTAAACTACAGTTTTCAGCATATTGCTTCTGCCCTAGATTTTCTTACTGTAATAATGAAGTCATATTATTGTGGGATTTTCAATGTTATTTTCCTGGCACTGTGCTTTCTCCTCATTATCTGGAGTTTCTCCTTTGACAAGAAGCAGAAGGAATGACGGAAGGAGAAATTTGGTACATTTTTCTCCTAATCTTATCTCCTTACTACTCACATAGGCAGAGTTTATATCTAAGAGCGATAAGAATACTCCCATTTTAGGACGAGAACACAGATGTTCAGAGAGGTTAAACTAGTTAAGTGAGGGAGGCAGTCTTTCCACCCAGATCCATCTGATTCTGACTTAGGCGGGAGCTCCCAACCTGTAAACTTTACTGTCCCCTGGGTGGAAAGAATTTCCGTAGACTTAGCAGGAGACTATCTACATTTAATTGTTCTCTTCTTGAGGATTTCCTAAGTCTCTCATCAAGGTTAACTTCAGTGGTTAAGTTCTTTTGTGAATAATGGAAAGGCTAACATTTGAGTTAAACATCCTTGTTGTCTTAGCAGTGTGAGCAGTCCTCATGCAAGAGTATGACATTATTGTGTGAGAGATGTTTTTGGGAGTGGAGATAAAAAAATTCTTCATAGGTCATGGTATCCTGAGGTCACGATCAGGAGAGTTTGAGTCAGCGTGAGTTTGGACACATTTTCTTTGAATTCTGGGTTCCAGGCGCTTAAATCAGTAATCAAGAAAAGTGATAGAAAAGTAAGCTATTTCCCCCTTCTTTCCTCCTCTGCTAGACACACTAATACTAGTAAATGAGATACTACCTCTATTTGTCAAATACCTAACACAGTTTAGAGCACATGGGAGGTCCCCAGTAAAACTGTCTGATTTTCGTCCTCTTTCTGTTTCCTTCCCCCTTAAGCATTACCAGCCAAGTCCTGAAATGATACATTTAAGTTAAGGAGGGAAATAGCAAATTGCAAGATCTTGGGTCTCATATTTCTCTTCCTGAGGGCAAAGAACACAAATATATAGTAAGTTATATTAAAAATGAAAACTTAATGTGCCATAAGAAATTTTGAAGTACTGCTGTTGGGTTTCAAAGGGAGGGGAGAAAAATCAGAAAAGATTGCGTTAGTAATGAGATGTTTTGAAGAATGAGCTATATGGGCAAGTAAGTACAAGGAACACTGAACAAAGAAGCAAATAGGGAAATGGAAGACTTTGTTTGGAAAATGTAGAGAACATTTGGGTAGGGAAGTGGTAGAAAATAAGTCTAGGATCGTGTTGTGAAGCCCTAAACTTCAGGCTGAGGAGGTTTTTCTTCTTGATAGGCAGAGGGACACTTCTGAAGGTTTGTGAGCTGCTGTTGCGAGCTAACTGGAGCTGGTCCTTAATGTAGCAGTACTGGGTGAAAGTGAGGAGAGACTGTTGGCAAAGAAGCCATGGAGGAGGCCACTTTAGCATCCTCGTAACAAGGACAAGGACTAAGAGGGATGGAGACAGAGAGGGAGTCTGTGGATGAATGTCTGTGGCTCTGCAGAGGGACAAGAGACAGGAAGTAGGTATAGAGTCTAGTCACCTGGCCCAGGGTTGGCTTAGCCAGAGTAAAGAACAGGTCTGAGTAGATTTTCTGTTTGGGCCATGTTTGTGTTAGTGGTAGGCTGTATATTGCACACATTTGGAAATGTGGAATGAGTTCGGTACAAAAGTAGAGATTTTGAATTTCACCTATTTAGAGGTAATTTTTGAAGCAATAGAAATAGATGAAATTACCAAGAAAAAAAGTAAAAAAGTATACAGATATTTAGGAGAAGTAGGAGATGCTGAGATAGAGAATTCAGAAAAATAGAATGCAGTTATTCATTAATGTGGAAATCAAGGATAGATATAATTAAGAAGGAGGCTTGGTTGGCAGTGCAAAATACTACAAAAAGGTCATAGAGGCTGAGAATGAGACCAGACCATTGTACATAGAAATTAGGACTTGAGTAGTGACCTCCAGGAACAAAGCTTTAGTAGAATGCTCAAGGTGGAAGCCAGATTGCAAATGGTCAAAAGAGATGTAGATTGGTAGAAAATAAAGACAGCAAGATAAAAAAGTGCTTGCAAAAATGTACCATCCAGGAAGTGTCAGCAAAGTAGGTAGTTTATTAGGTTAACAGGATCATGCCTGTTAGGGAATTATGTTTTTTAAGTCACAGAGCAATCAGAGATTGTTTCTTTGGAGTCTGAGCAGAAAACAGATGGAAGTTGTCAAGTAAATGGGAGATATATGAGCGACAGAACAAAGTCCTAAGAGGTTGAAGAGATCGGGTCATTTTCTCCCTGCTGAGGTTTGGAGAAAATGACATTCAACTCGTCAACTCAGAATTTGGTGGAAAGCCCATCTGTTTTGGGGTGGAGGAACAGATTATGAATAGTACTAATTTTTATTTTAGTTTTTCTATATTTTCTAATTTTTCTAGAATGAACATGGACTATGTGAACATTAAATTTTGCTTTTAAGAAAGAGAACCAAAAATAGATCCCTTCTCTCCCCAGGGACCCTGACTAACAGTAATAAAGGAGGTTTTTTACCTCCTTCACGCTCAGCCAGGGCTACTTACCCTCCCCTTTCTTTGTTCGCTGTCTTTGGCACATATCCCCATGAAGGAGAGTAAGCAACCTAGACCTTCACAGAGGTTAGAAAAGTCAGGCATCCTTCTGGGATGTTTAAACACAATACAATCTTAAGGAAGGGTAGGTAGACCACAAAACTGCTGAAAGTTCCATATGTGTTTGATAACTGGGAAGAAAAAATAAAATTTAAGAGGAAAATAATTGGCCGTGTATTGCTTTGGAAGCTGTGGCCTAAATGTAGCAAGGGAGTCTCTTTATACAATGATAATGCTCATTAATTACTTAAGTATACTAACTTAAGAATTTACTTTTATTCTTAATAAAGAGCCTTTGCATCAATTTTGTGATTTAAGACTTGTACACTACTGTTCACTACACAGAGTGTTTATATGGGAGTTAAATTGGTACAGGTTTCTCCTTTAAGAAGTGTGAAACAGGTGATTAACTTCCATTTTTATGAATATTTATAAAAGTAGATGGACTAACTTAAAACATTACAACTTTTTCAGCATTGTGGAAGTAAAAAACTGTAGTGATTTATGTGTTTTAATTCATGAATGTATTATTACCTGAACCTCATGTTATTTGATTGGTGTCTTTAAAAACTTACATATTCATTAATTTCATGCTCCCTGAGTGCATTAGCTGTTTGTCAGGCGGGCCAATAATATATATAGATGAAAAGAGAGAATGTCTTGGGCCAGGGCTAATTCTTATAACAGCAGTGCCTGGGAAAATGTTGATTAGAAAAAATTTCCCTTGGTTTCTATTTGCTCCACAGGACAAGCACAGCTGATGGGGTCTGTTGACTTAGTGCTGACTGATAGTAGCTTCTGCTGGGATCCCTCTGTCCACGCCTGGACTGAGTGCTCCCCCTCCTCCCACCTGCCAGAATGTCACAGAGCTCAGCAGCAGGGCCCGTGTCCCCACTCGGGAATCCCAAGCTTAGACAGGACAGCTTGTGGAGAGCCGAGGGTTGTTGTAACCAACTCACTTGGAAATTGTTTCCCTGTGACCCTTATTAGTATCAGTTTGGTCTGCCTGGCACAAGTCAAAACTACTCACTCATTTCCAAATGCCCGACTTGTTGCAGAGTCTGAAGCTTATACCGGTAGGTCTGCCACACAGTCAGTTCCGTTCCTCCACAGCAGCCGAGTTATATATGGGCCCTGGGTCTCCCGCCCCTGTGAGAATGCTCTGTCCTGCAGAGAAAGGATGGGAAGGCTAGGCCTTAAATAGCTTTCCCCTTTATGCCACATTCTTCGCAGTCCAACGACACTTTGCCCCACTCTGGACCTAGCCTCTGCTTGCCAGAGATGGCGTTTCTGTTTGTGACCGTACTAATGGTGAAAGGCTCTTAGTCACAGTGCTTCACTCCGTGGGGATTAATAGCAGTGTAACTGTGGCTGAACTTAGAACTTGTTGTAATTCGGTGATATTTATAAGCACAGCACTGGGCTATGGCTGACTGAGCACTAAATATGATACCTGCATTTTTCCATTAAGATTGCACGAAATAGATTTTCATCTAGACTTATCTTTAAAACATTATTCCAAAAAGAGGTATTCAATGTTTGCTAGCTTTTGGAACTTTTCTAATACTTTAATGACTTTTGTTGTACTAAGTAAAATGTCCATTTAAATAATTTGTGTTATTAATGTTTCATGATTTACTTTTAATAACATTCTCACACTGTTCATTCTTCCCCCAACTATAGGTATGGAACAGGCTGTTTCTTACTATGTAATACAGGCCGTAAGGTTGGTTTTTTTCAAATTAAAAGATTGATGAGAGTCTTCTTTAAGTTCATATAAATAGTACTTGAGCATAATATGTGTGTTTTTAATTGTGTCAATGGGATGCCTACACTAGGACCTTGTCAGATTCTTAACAAAAATCTAATTTGGTACAAGGGATAAATTTTTTGTACTGTTTAAGTGTATTGTTCTTAATACTGGTAATTCTGACCATTAAGGTTATTTTTTAAATTGTTATATTTATTGAATTATTTTGTACCTAGGTCATTTTAGCTTTAAAAAAGATTCTTACAGTATCTTTATTTTTCTGACTACTGAAATATTTTTCTCTCTCCTATAAGTGTGTATTTTCTGAACATGGCCTTCTGACCACAGTGGCTTACAAACTTGGCAGGGACAAACCAGTATATTATGCATTGGAAGTAAGTCCTTTTCAATCAATAAATAGTATTAAAACCTTCAAAGCTAATGAAAGTCACAGTGTTTTCTAATACCTTTTCTGGTAAATCTTAATATGTAGGACTGAAAAAACTTAGTTTTCTTCTTGGCATTTGGTTGAGAGGAAGGAACCTGGGACTGAGCTAGGGGTCAGGATTCCCAGAAGACCTTGAGTTGCTCTGCTCTTCATTCTTTTACCAAATAATTGTGGGACCTTGTAGCCACTTTAACAGTGTAAGATTTTCTATTGCTAAAATTTAATGAAGGCATGACTTGTTTGTGAATATTTCTTTTGGCTTGAAAATTCGGTGTTTTTATTACTACAGTGCCCCAGTGTTTCAAAAGAGAAACTTTCTCTGTGTGTCTCCATAAAAATAAATTTTGTGTCACATTTTGATGTAGGAAAGAAAGTGAGGAGATTTAAGCCATTTTACACTGGAAATCTGTTTCAAACATGTTTGTAGATTCTACTAGGAATAAGTTTAAGTCCATAGGGCATGGTGGGTTTGTATTAGAAACACTAGAAACATTTATTTATGACATCAAAGAAGCAGTGCTCTTTTTGTAAAATCAGATACCTTCTTAAAAGCATTTCTGTACAATTCATTTTAAATGGCTCTCTTGTAATATACAAATATACAGTTGATCTGAAAACTCATTGAGGCTTGTTTCCTGATGTATATGATAATTTGGTCACAAGTGTTCTTCTTATAGTTAAACTATAAGACTTCTGCTTATAGTTAAAGTATTTTATTAGCTGTTATGCCTAGAGCATAAAGAACTGTAATTTATTTCCATTTTTTCTCACCCCCTCCCTATACAAGCACTGTAATCTCTCCCTAGTGCCTTTTCTATGGATTACAGAAGCATTTGTGGAGCACTTGGTCTGTGTATTAAAGGTATCTTAATACTACAAACTCCTACAAGCCCTCTCCCCCTTTGTTTTAACCCTGTGAAAAGTGCTTGGTACAGTGATAGGCATGTGGGACATGCACTGCATAAATGTTACCTATGACAGTAGCAGTAAACTGCCCTCTCTTTTCTTTTGCGGGAGATGAGTAGTCATTTAGAGTTACAGATGCCTTAGACCTGGAAAGGGTCTCAAGGGTAGGGGTTACCTGGTCTTTACTTCCCTCCCAATGTGAAAAGCCTTCTCTTCTACCTTTTACCTATGGCCTTCCAACTTCGGTTTGAAGAAAGCACCAAAAACTGCTTCCTGATAGCACCTCTAGCAGTGGATCGAGACCAGCCATCAAGAGCATTCCAATACTAGGAGGCAGCTGTCCATCTCTCTGGGTCTTCCTACTCCGCTGTAATCTTCCCCAGTGCCCTGATGTCACATGGTTTCCAGTTGCTTATGGTTCTCCACTCCCTTCCTTAGATGCATTCCAATTTGTCAGTGTCTTCCAGAACAGAATAGAATATTCTATATATAATCTGACCTATATTCCCTAGTGTGATTTGTGCCTTTGACCATACACAGTGCTTCTGCTACACTAGCCTGAGAGTTCATTAATTTAGTCTAATAACCCCATCATATCATTCGCTCCAGGAGCATATGTTAAAATATCTAGCTCTTTTTCAAGTGAATCATTGTCAAGCAAGTCCACTCCATTCTGTATTTGCATAGAAGATCTTTCATTAATTTAAATTGAGGTCTTAATTTCTTACTGTTAAATTTCGTGATAGTGATTTCAGCCTATTCTGACACCTTCTGAATTCTCTTTCAGTCTTTGTTACTCTTGCTATGTTTTCTCATGTGGAGACTTACCAAACATATGGTTTATGATTTGTTTTGATTCCTGTAATTTTTTTCAGTTCATAGATTTTTAAAGCTAAGACGGACAGTAGATTAGATGGCAACAGGCTTCACTACACCTCCTATCCCCTTGTTTTACACACAAAGAATCTGAAAGTAGAGAAATGAAATTGGAGTAACATGGCCAAGGTAACTAATAAGTTATTAATAAGATCCAGGATGCAAATCCAGGTTATTGGCCATCAAATTCTAGATACATAGGCCACCCTACTGAGCTGTCTCCTTCCGTGTAGTCCTAATATTCTGGGCTCCAGTCTTCTAAGTCCAATGTTCTTTTCCTTGTGTCTCACTTATGTCACTACCTTTGTCCCATAACCTAGCAGCCTCAGCCTTAACACACACACACACACACACACACACACACACTAATATGTTAACAATGGTAGATAGGATTTTACTTCTTTTTTCTTTCCTATGTTTTCTAACTTTTTTTCAATTACCAAACATTTTTATAAAATTAAACCAAACTGGTAAAAGAAGGCAGGGAAGTTAAAAGCTAGATTCGTAAAACTTTTTCTCAGTAAATTAATGCTAATTCCACTTGGTCACACTGCTTCCTTTTTTTGTAAGTATTTACAAAGAATATATTTAGTAATCATTTCTTTAATTTGACAGATTCTTCTTGGCTTGGCAATCTGACATATTAACAATTTACTTTCTACTTGTTAAGAACTAAAACCATGGCTGCACATCTTAGTCTTCTAGTCTTCTTTAATTCTCCCTCTGCTCACTTGGAAGCAATATAATGTGTTTCTGCTTTTGCTGTGTTTAGGTTTTTTTCATGACTATCTTTAAAATTTTTAAGGTATTACTCAACTATGTATTTTCCTAGCAGTGTTTATAGTTGTTTAATATTTTACCTTCCCACCCACAATGACCTCAAATGCTTTACTTCTATCACTTCCACCAGCAATCATGTTACTGCATTTAAAATTTTCGTTTCCCCTTTTTCTTAAACATGCAGTAGTAAGTACTGTTTTCTTTCCAGTTGATAGGTAAGTCACAATGAGTAACATATAAATTTCTGTGTCCAGTATCATTTCTTTGGTCTTATTTGTGTCCCCACCCCCATTTTTTTGCCAAGAGACAGCCTTTCATGTAATTTGGTAAGAGTCTAGGCAGTAAGCCTATTCTTTTTAGGTTTATCTTTATTTTGCTCTCTCTCTGGGGTAGATATAAAATCTTAGATTAACAAATCTAATTTTAGAATTGTTTTTCCTACATCCCTTCTGGCCATTTTTAATGCTAATGAAACCTCTGATCTAAATGTGGTTACTTTATAGATAATATAGCTTATTGTCTGAGACTTTTTTAACATTCTCTCTTTATCACTGATGTTCCATAGTTTTACTATAATGTGCCTGGGATTGGATTTATTTTTACTTACCATGTTAGATAACTTGAATACAAGTTTGTCTTCAGTTCTAGAAAATTCTCAGTGGTATCTCTTCAAATATTGCTTCTCTACTATTACCTCCATCCTCTTCTGGCATTGCTGGTATATGGATATTGGAACCTTTTAGTCCAAAGTCCATGTCTGTTAACTGCCCTTTTATATTTTGTTAATCTCTTTGTGTCTCCATGCATCCCTGGTGAATGGCTCAGTATCAGCCTTACGTTTCCAAATTCTCTCTTTAAAACGAACAAAAAAAACTTTTTAATTGTGAAATATAAGACACGTACAGAAAAATGCATAAACTAAAGAGAAGACCCATGTGACCTCTCCCCAGGTTAGGAGACAGAACACTGCCAGCACCCAGAAACCCCTGTGCTCCTCCTAATCACAGCCTCCTCCCCCTCCCCTGAGGTCACCATTGCCCAGACTATCGTCACTTCCTTACTTTTTTTTTATTATACAATCCTAACATGTAAATGTGTAATCCTAAATACTGGGGTTTAGTTTTGCATGTTTTCATTATTTTATAAATTAAATATTTAAAAGAGTGAGAAAGAGAGGAAGTGAGAGTCCTACAGTATATATTCTTTGATCTGGCTTCTTTCACTTAACATTATTGTGAGATTCATCCATGTTGTGAGATACAGCTGTCTCATTCCTTTTCATTTCCATATGAAAATACCACAGTTTGGTATTTATCCAACTGTTGATGACATTTGAGCTGTTTTCAGTTTTGGACTCTTACAAAAAATGTTACTGTGAACATTTTTGTATATGTCACCCGTGTACACCTTTCTGTGGGAGTAGAATTCCTAGGCAGTAGATTATGTATGTTTCACAGTGGACGTAGCAAGTTATCCTGTGCCCAGCAGTGTATAGGAACCGTAATTTACTCATCATCTGTCTAGTCGAGAGTTTATCCCATCTATGACATTTTAAAATTTCACTCAGTTACTTCATTTCTAGGACTTGTAATTCGTTATTTCTCATATCCACTTGATTTTGTTTCTCTTTTCTTTTGATTCATTATTTCATGGCTGGTTTTTTAAAACAGAAATTGTGCCTTAATTTATCTCTTTGATTACTTCCAGCACATACTTACTTTATATTTTTTTAAGTTTTCATTTGTCATATTGAGGTACATATAATAAAATGCACAGCATGTACTTATTTTAAAGTATTTGGAAGATTGGAGTGAATTTCATTTGAGCTGTGAAGTTTTGTTGGCTGATTTACTGATAACTGATTTCTTCCTGTATTTTGGAATTTTCGCTTCCAGTCTCATTTTCCACTAAGCCAGAGCCTTCGTCAGTAAGTAGACAGTTGCTTGTTTCCTAGCGTCCCCGCACAGCAGGAGAGCGCCACCTAGCCCCTGACTTCAAGCACTGGAGCTGATTCTATGCCTTGCCTCACAAAGCATTTTGGACTTTCCTGGAAGAGCTGGTTTCTGGTCCCCCGGCTTCCTGACACATACAGAAAAATTAATCAGAACCAATCATGCTTGTGTTTTCAAGCCCTGCTCAGTCTCGCATTTCTGTTTCTGTGCACATCGACACTATTTGCATTTGAGTCAGCAGGTACTGTTTTAGTTTTCTTTTTACTTTTTGTCTGTTACCCTCTGTGTTTAGAACAGAGGGGATTTTTAAAGTGCAAACTCACCATCTCTGTTGACATGGACATCCATCTACCTCTTTCTCTTCACCAAGAGCATTCTTTTTTTTGTCTCCCTACCCCCTGGCATGTGATCCATCTAGACCTGGCATTCATAACCTCTCTGGGTCCCTGTTTTCATTAGCAGTAAAAAGGAATGGGGGCAGATGATCCTTCAGTTGTTCTAAGACTTAAACTCATTTTAAATTGCTTAAATTTGTCCCATTCTTTCTAGATGGAAAATTTTTCTAGTAGTGGAAGAGACTGAAGCAAAATAGAGCAGTCGAACAATTCTGCCTTCCCTCTGCCATCTGTTAGTAGTACACTATCTTCCTGAAGCGTGCTTCTCCCTTTCCTTGTTCATCTTTTTCTACATATTATTTCACGAAACAAAAATCCTTTTGGGGGCCTTTGGCGTGATTATGAAATTGAGCTTACTTAGGATCTGTGACTTCCCTGTTCTGTATTCTGTCACTAGGATGTAAGTGCCCTGAGGCCAGGGCATTTGTCTGTCTCATTTACGACACTGCTGCAGTGGGCTGGCATGGAGCAGACACTCGATAAATGTTGTTTACATACCAGATGTTATGGCATTTTTGTCTATTTTAAATACGAGCTTCAAAGAGCATTTCCCTACATTGGTTTTTCTAAATGCCCTATCTCCCACTTCATCTCTGCTATGATTTCTGATTATAGTGTTAAGATTTCCTTTTTGGAGTATTTCACCCCTCTTAAGGTAGATATTCCATTTTTGGTATAAGGCTTTGCATTAGTTATCTATTGCTGTATAACAGTTTTACCACAAATGTAAGTAGCTTAAAACCACACCCATTTATTATCTCATAGTTTCCATAGGTCACGAGTCTAGGCACAACTTAGCTGGGTGCTCTGCTCAGTGTCTCTCAAGGCTACAGTCTAGGTGTTGGCAGAGGCTGCGGTCTCATCTGAGGTTCCAGGCCCACTCGCCAGGTGATTGACCAAATTCAGTTCCTTTGGCTGTAGGACCAAGGGCTTCAGTTTCTTGCTAGCTGTCAGCCACAGACCACCCTCAGCTCCTAGAGGCCACCTGAAGTTTCTTCCCACATGAGGGTCCCTAACATGGCCCTCTTGTTCCTCAAAGCTAGCAAGGGAGGAAGAGAATCTAGAAAATAGGTGTGACAAGCTTGTATACCTTAATCATACACACTCCATCACGTATGCCCCGTCACCTTTGATGTGTGCTATTGGTTGGAAGCAAGTCATAAGTCCCACCAAGTTCGGCAAGGGGTCTACCCAAGGGCATGAACACCAGAAGTGAAGACCATGGAGGCCCTTAATTAAGAATCTGTCTGCCACAGCCTATAAACATTGTTTATGGACTTACATAATGTACTTCCTTGGAAAGTATACATTCTGAGCAATAAATGCTTTTAATTTTAATTCCCTAATTTGTTACTGAAATATTAATGATATAGATTACATTTCAAAAGTAATGCTCCCCCCAATTCAACTCTGGGTTCCTTTTTTCTATGCAATTAAAAATGCTATAGCATTAGATTTTTCATTTGTAATCTTATATAGATTAAGTGCAGTATAAATTATATATGTGGAGATACATTACTGTAGCATAGATAAAACTATGTTTACTATGCCTGATGGATGATTTTAAGCCATTTAAGGATAATCTTAATTTTCCATAATTTTTCTCCACACCCAGTGATTTTTAACTGTAACTGTCTTGTAATATTTATCTACTTTAGATGGATACTGTTCATGGCAGTGGCATTCATGTCAAGCAACTTTTAAGGAAAAGTATGTTTGCCTGCTATGCCATTACATCAGATTTACTTGATTATTTTTAATCCAATCATCCCATAGCCTGTTTCTTAGCCTTTTACTTTCCAGGCTATGTATCTAGTTTTTAAATAATTTATTCCTCTTGTCCTGTTATCATTTCATTTATTCTTCTTTATACCTTCTCATCTCTATTATGTCTTTCTTAGAGTACAGCTATTACGCTTATGTGCACCTTTCCCAGAGGATTATGACTTTGGACAGGGGTTGGTTTCATATTTGTAGATGACACGCTGAAATATTGGATCTTTGTATTTAGGATATAATTGACAGTAACTTATTTGATAATGATAGATGGTCACCTTCTATCATTTTAGGTTTCCATTCCTCTACTTTTTTTTCCTGCCCATCTTTAAAGCATTATACCATCTTCCACTTTATCTCCTGCCTTTGAATTCAAAAGACCACATCTTTAGTGAATTTAGAGGTTTCTCTAATTTTTATTAATTTTTTAAAATTAATAACTAATACCACATGTTATATTCTGACACCAAAATTATGTACTTCTTTCAGATAAGTGTTTTTAATCTACTTTTTATTTTCTTATAGTAAACCTGTTTCTTAACTCAAACCAAATACTCCTGTACACTCCTGATGACCAAATTTAAAATAATTTTCTTCTGGAGCCTTCACAGTGGCTTTGTATTTTTTTCTTTTGTTTTAATCTAAGTAATGCCCTCTGGTTCCCAACTAGTTACCTTTAATTAAGGCCTTGATATTCCTTTTGCTAAAACCATATTGCTTCCTGTCAAAAAAAATTTTTATCTTATGCATATAACATCCTGCCCTTTTTAGTGAAAATAAGGTACATCAGCATTTGGTTTCCCAAAGTATAAAGTTGTGAGTGATAGCCGCAAAACCACTCTACTAGACCTCTAGCACACTGGCTTTTTAAAATTCATAGTTTATTCACCTAAAACTATTTAAAATATACACATTTCTTGGTTAGATGCTATTTAGGGCCAGTGTCCTTTGAGAGTATAAGGAAAATGGACACCTGTCTTTTCAATTAGATCTAGAATTGTGCTGTCCAATATGGTAGCCACTAGGAACATGTTGCTACTGAGCACTAGGAATGTAGCTAATCCAAATTTAGATGCACTACAAGTATAAAATATATACCCAATTTCAAAGACGCAGTACAAAAAATATAAAATATCTCAAAAAATTTTATATTGATTACATGTTACAGTGACAATATTTTTAATATATTGGGTTAAACAAAATCTGTTACAATTCAACCTGTTTCTTTTTACTTTTTTAATATGGTAACTAGAAAATGTGAATTGCGTATGTGGCTCACATTATATTTCTATTGGACAGCACTGGTCTAGAAAATCTTATATGCTTACTAGTGTTTGGCCACTGCCATCCTTGGATTGGTTGCTTCCAAAGGAAATGTGAGAGTAAAATTCTTAAGTCTCTCTAAACAAAACATTCACTTAGTTCTCCTTGATGGCCCTACTAAGAACCTAAGTATATAACAAATCAAAGTTAAGAAGTGTATTAAAATCTTCTTAGCAAAAATGGAGGGTACAGTGGGTTAGAGTCCCTTGTAAGGAATTTGTTGAATTGTTTTTGTCCCATGTTTAAAGCCTGGTTATATTTGCATAGTGATGTCAAATCTGTTCCTCAAATAATTTTTTACACCTAAAAGCGACTTTGGACTCCAAATAGTATGTTTTCTTCCTTCTTGCCACAGTGCCCCCCCCAGCCATTCTTTGGTGGTTTTGTTGTAAAGAACAATTGTGGTTGTCTGCAGCTTAGCAGTAACATATAGTGACTTATTCTCATAGAAGCTATGAATGATAGAATGTATCACCATATTCAGCTTCTAGTTGTTTACATCTGAAAACTGATAGCAGGAAGGGGTGATCATTTGTAATTCAGTTCATTGAATTGGGGGCAGGGAAGTGTGCAACAGATAAAAACATTCTTCTCCCTGTACTTCCTATCACCTGATGTTTTGGTTTGGGGGATTATGTGGAAGTAATTTACATTAGTAATCTATATAAATGAAACATCAGATCCAAAAAGCTTTTTTTGGAACTCCTAATGGTTTGTGCTGATACTTTCTTTTTACCCTCAGGCTCTTTTTATAGCAGCTTTATTGAGATATAGTCCACATATCACACAATTCACCCTTTTAAAATGTATATTTTAGTATATTCACAGTCATGCAACAATCAGCCCAGAAAATCACACCATCACCCCAACCCTAGGCAACCACTAATCTCTTTGTTTTATGGGTTTGCTTATGCTGGACATTTTATGTAAGTGGAATCATACAATATATGGTCTTTTGTGACTGGCTTCTTTCACTTAGCACAATGTTTTCAAGGTTTATCCATGTTATAGCAGTACATTCCTTTTCATGGCCAAATAATATTCCATTGGTGGATACACTTTTTTTTTTAAACCATTCATAAGCCAGTGGAATTTGGCTGATACTTTTTTAACACTTGAAAGTAATTAATGAAGCTAATATTTGCATTCAGTAAGAACCTTCCATTATGGTCTCGTATTGAGCCTCACAGTAGTTTATTTTGTTAGGTGGTGTTCGTCACTACCATTTTATGGGTGAAGAAATGGAGGCTCAGAAAGACTAACCTATTTGCATCAGATCACATAGCAATTAAGAACTGGCACTTGGACTCAAACCCAGTTGATCTGACTCCAAATAGTGTTTTTCTTCTTTATTGCCACAGCCCCTCCCCAACCATTCCTTGGTGATTTTGTTGTAAAGAATAATACTTTGTTGTTAGCTTCTTTGCTAACTTTTTTGTTGCTGTTGCTTGATTTATATACTGTTAGATGTGGGAAATGGAATTGAAAAACATTTAAAGTGGCCTCTCCCGATAACTTTGTGGATATGACGGGAATGTATTCTGGGTGTGGACGGACCTCAGTCATTTAGCAACAGATAGAGCAATTGTACACGAAGCAAACTGCTCATCATATTGATGTCCACCTATGGGGAAAGGTCCAAGGGTGTGCTGCAGGGCTCTGTTCTGTTCCGTGTCTCACGGAAACTATAATGACCTAGGTACAACTATGTTTGTATTAGGAGACCTAGTTAATGATATTTGTGGAAGTCCCAACATTGAAATTTTTTATCTTTATCCATCTGGTAGTGTCATACACAGAGAATATGCTCAGTAAAACCTTTTTAGAGTAATGACATGTATTCTCTCTCGGATTCCTTTTTCCACAGGGTTCTGTAGCTATAGCTGGTGCTGTTATTCGCTGGCTAAGAGACAATCTTGGAATTATAAAGACCTCAGAGGAAATTGGTGAGTATGTTGTAACAAAGAACTAGAATATAAATAATGAGTATTTTTAATCTTATACCTTTGTAATCTGTTAATACTTTTGCTTTGCCCCATATGACATTAAATTATATGGATCCCTATTATGAGTTTGACATATATAAGAGACTATTTTGTGAAGATATGTAATAGACCGAATTGACATAACTGGTGGTAGTTATTAATAAACTGGCGAGGTAGGGCATTAAAACTACCCAAGTATAAAATTGAACACCAGGATTGCCAAAATCTTCAGGTAAAGCAGTCCAGTTAAATTTATCTGATGAGAAAAGCTTTAACTCCTAAAGTGAGCATTAAAACTCCAGTACCTATAATTTAAGGCTATTTTTCAGTTGATGGATAGTTATTTTGAACTCACCTACCCATTCTTTCATCTACTTGCTTAATTTTGCCTGAAGGGGAGACAAGCAGAAACACATTTCTGATTAGGGTGCTCTGGAAGCTACTTCTTCATCCCCTAGTCAGCAACCTTAAAAACAGTGAAAATGAGCTAAAATACCTTAACAAAACTAATCCAGTTATTTTATTTCTTGGGCTGGATTATATTTTAGTGGGGGGCATGCAATGTGGGAAAATTTGTTTTTGCTGTTCCTAGCATACCGCTATAAATAGGAACATTTTATTATACTAACGAATGAAACCAAAAGCCCAACCCTAATTTTTTAAAAAGATGTGTTCATTGACTAAAGTAAGTAGAATATATTACAGTGATTTTCATTTTGTTTTGTTTTTTAATGTTAGAGAAACTTGCTAAAGAAGTAGGTACTTCTTATGGCTGCTATTTTGTCCCAGCGTTTTCGGGGTTATACGCACCTTATTGGGAGCCCAGTGCAAGAGGGTAAGAACTGAAAATAAGGTATGCTTTTGTGGGTCGTGATTTACTTAGTTAGCTAATAACTTATTAGTTAATAGTTTCCTGTTTTCAAATGGTTTTAAACTATTGAAGAAACCTATTCTGTTTGGAGAATATAATTTCAGAACCTTTAAACTCTAAAAAGTTATAAATCAATCTGACAGTAAGCCCCTGCCATATCCATATTCATGTTAGTGTTATTATCTTGTGTCTTCAGTGCATCTGCAATGTATGTGCCAAAGGGACATCATCTAGCTGAATACTGATTTGGTTCTATAGTACTGTCATCTATTCAGATGGATTATGAACTTTTTCATATGTGGATTCAGGATTGTGGATGATAAGGACTTTCTAAGCTGCTTAATGTTTATGTCCATTTTTATTTTTAATGTCCATTTTTCCCCCTGCACATTTCTGTCTACTAAATTCAACCTTTACATCATATTCAGGACATTTCTGATTGATGACTCATTTATTCTCCTGTAATCTTAAAAACCTTTATGTCTATCTGTAGGATCATCTGTGGGCTCACTCAGTTCACCAATAAGTGCCATATTGCTTTTGCTGCATTAGAAGCTGTTTGTTTCCAAACCCGAGAGGTAATAAATATGGGCCTTTCTTTTGTACTTAATCTGATTTTGTCACTCTTAAAACAATTCCATATTAATGTTCCATAAATGTTCCAATTTATTAAATACTTCATCAAAAATCAAGCCTTAAACAAAAATTAAGTTTTTGTTCTTTTTCCAGCTGTCATTACCTCCTAAGTTTCTGTTACCTGCCAGGGGCTGGGCATTTTCCAGTTGGGGGGATGCCGAATGGTACATGTTAGGCAAAGGGAATAGCACAAACACAGGCATCAGGGCAGGAAACCAGGGTGCAAAAGCAGAGCTGTTTAGCTTGGCCGGTTGTAAGGGCGAGTGCAGGGATGTGAGAGAAAAGGTTGGTGGTGACCCGATCAAGGAAGGCTTAACCTTCCTTGAGAAACCAGAAAAAGAAGTCCAGATTTTATTCTGTGGGCTTTGGGAAGCTCTGGAGGGTTTTCAAGTAGAAGATTACCATATTCAGAGATACTACTATGAAGTAATCGTTTAATTATGTTCATTGCTTGGGCTTTTTTAAGATTTTGGATGCCATGAACCGCGACTGTGGAATTCCGCTCAGTCATTTACAGGTAGACGGAGGAATGACCAACAATAAAATTCTTATGCAGCTGCAAGCAGACATTCTGTATATCCCAGTAGGTTAGTAAGCCTTCCTTCCCTTAAACTCCAGCAGGAGTTAGGTGTCCTGTGGAAAAACTGTAACTGCAAAGATGTTGACGGAGCTCTCTGCCCTCAGTGAAGCCCTCAATGCCGGAAACAACTGCCCTGGGAGCTGCCATGGCGGCAGGGGCTGCAGAAGGAGTTGGCGTTTGGAGTCTTGAACCCGAGGACTTGTCAGCTGTCACAATGGAGCGGTTTGAACCCCAGATCAACGCTGAGGGTACATTTAAAGAATGAAACTTTGATGGTATACTGTGAAAAGGACCTTAGTGAGAGAGAGCCTGTCCTTCTGTTTATCATAAGTCAAGGAATTAAGTAAAATAGCAAATGCTACTGATTCAGAATTGGCTACTAAGCACATTGGGCTACAATGATTGAGGGTGAATGAGAGAAATAGTTCTTTGTAAAACAAGAAACTTCTAAAATTACTTTTTTTTTTCACCATTCACTTCTACTGTTGACAGACGTTTCACATAGGAGGATAACACTGCAACACTGTCAGTTAGCTCAGCCTTTTTCAAAAGTGAGAAGGAAGATATATCGGCTACCAACACCGAATATCTACACCAGATCATCTTTGGTGCCAGTGGCCCATTTTAGGACTTGATCAGCTGGGCTAAGGAACATTCTGGTAACTTCTAAGCACAACTGGGCTATCCTGACAAAACTGCCACAATTACAATAAATGGGAATTAAATATCTGATTCACTGTCCTAACAAACTAAGCTAAGCCACAAGCTCTGACACTTTTATTAAAATAGTGATGCAGCTCTTAAATTGAAATAAATTTGAGTACAAAAATAAGGTTTTCTATATATTGAATTCAGTTTTGTAACTTTTTAAAAACCTAGATATAAAATATCATCAGCGGATTTGGGGCTTTGGGGAAATAAGCTTCCAAATGCATTTTTGTTTAATTTTCTGGATGACTATGCCAGTGGTTCTTAATTTTATTCATTCTTTTCCATATACAAGAAAATGGATTGCAACTGGTAATTTTGTAGTCAGACCGTATACCATGTACCTTGATGTAGAAATGTGTTTCAAATTCTGATATTGTCTATAAGTAATTTTTAACTTTTGCAATATTGGCTAAAATAAGCAAAAAAAAATTTTTCTACTTCTGAAAAAAATCAACTTTTTAATAATCAGAGAATATTCAGAGCAAGTATCTGGCCTTGAGATGCTAATCCCAGTCAAAGCAAAGCAGTTGTGCAAATATTTAATGATTGCTGTTTTCTGAGAGCCGCCTTTGCCATTTTTTAAGGCCTTTGCCCAGAGTTGATCAGTTGTGTCAGTTGTCCTTCCCTTCACCAGCTCCTCTGCTCTCCCCACAAAACACACACACACACATATACACATATGTACACACACATGCACACTCATGAATGGGAACCTAGATGTAGGTTTTATACCTGTATCTTCATTTTTCCTTGTTTGAGGCCAGAACAGAAGCAGGTGATACGTGAGCAGTGTCTCACCAGTGCTACAGGCTTCAGGTGCTGTGGAACGGCAGGGAGGCTTTCTGGAAGGGTAGCTTATTATCATTGCAAGGAGTACCATGTATATGGATGCACCAGTGCCCATTTTTGTTTAGTCTTATTGTGAATTTTCACCTTCCAAGAAATCCTGTCTCCCAGGAACACAGTTGAATCTTATGAGAAATCAATACTTGTTAAGTCCTTTGGACCAAAAATAATTACCCTTCTAGGTCTTGCATATGATAATACCCCTCCCCATAACCCAAGCTCTCTCCATTGTAAAGAGAAAGCAGATCAATTGGGTTTTCCTTGCCAATATTCAAAATATATAAAGAACTTATACAACTCAACACCAAAAAACAAATAATACAATTAAAAAATGGGCAGAGAACCTAAATACACATATTTCCAAAGAAGACATATAGATGGCCAACAGACACCTGAAAACATGCTCAGCATCACTAATCATCAGGGAAATGCAAATCAAAACCACCGTGACATATAACCTCACACCTGTCAGAATGGCTAATATCAAAAAGACAAGAAATAACAAGTGTTGGATAGGATGTGGAAGAAATGGAACCCTTATGCACTGTTGGTGGGATCACAAATTGGTGTGGCTACTATGGAAAAGAGTATGGAGGTTCCTCAAAAAGAAGAAAACAGAAATACCATATGACCCAGTAATTGCACTTCTAGGCATTTACCTGAAGAAAAAAAATCAATAATTTGAAAAGATATATGCACCCCTATGTTTATTGCACCATTATCTACAATAGCCAAGATATGGACGCAACTTAAGTGTCCACTAGTAGATGAATGGATAAAGAAGAGTGGTACATATACATGGTGGAATATTATTCAGCCATAAATGAGAATGAGTCTTGCCTTTCATGACAACATGGATGGATCTCAAGGGCATTATGCTAAGTGAAATAAGTCAAACAGAAAGGCATATATTTCCCTTGTATGTGGAATTCAGAAAACAAAACACGTGAAACAGAGATAGACTCATCAATACAGACAATAGACTGGTGGTTACAGTAGGGGAGGGTAAGTAGGTAGATGGTTGAAACAGGTGAAGGGAAAAAATTAGTGAGAATGTTTGATATCTTGATCTGGGTGATGATTACGTGAGTATATACACATGTGAAAATTCATCAGGCTGTGTATGAATGTTTATGCATTTTATTGGATGTACCTTAATAAAAATTTCTAAAAGTGGGATTCCCCTTTCTAATTCATCACCACTTATTTGTGTATGACTTGGTCTTCACATGTAGTCTATCTCCCAGTCTTTCACCCTGAAGACCATTCTGAACTTCCCCTTCAACTTCCAAGCAGCTTCTCTCCCAGTTATGGGCAGTCATTAGCAACTGTACTCTCCCAAATCTGAGTCCTGATAAAGCCTCATGTCAGTTTAATATGTGTAACAATTTGTCAAGACTGCTGAGGGAACATAAGTACAATACTTAGAAGATCTCAGTAAACTACCCTTCATATGTGTTTTTCCTACCTTCTGTTTCTAGAAAGTGAAATTCGTTATTCTACGTGGAAGAAAGCTGTGATGAAGTCAATGGGTTGGGTTACAACCCAGTCTTCAGAAAGTGGTAAAAATGTTTTTATTATTTTGTCACTTTGTCTTAGTATGTTAAATAGCTCATTTAAGTATCTGACCATTTATACTTAGCAAGGCTGCTCTGAAGAAAAGCATTATCATACATTCAGAGTTTCTAACATTTTGAAAACACTTTAAAGTTCCAGACATAAAATGTTAATTATCAGGTTGATACACATGCTTAACTCTCTCCTGCCATATCTTTCCTTATTAGTTTATTTCTGGTCCTTAATAGATAACTTAGTATTCTAAAAGTGAAATTATTTCTAGTTTCTTCTTAATGAAAAAAAAATCAACTAGAGTTTTCTTTCTTTCTCTTAGTGTCTTACTTTACCTTTTTGGGGGGCTGTCTTCAAGACCTGAACCAACAGAAAGCTACATTAATTTCAGAATATATTTCACTACTTCCCAGGCTGATTTCAAGTTTTTAGTGAATGTACATTATGGGAATTCCTTGGAATCAGAGAAGAAGAAATGTACTAAACATAGTAAATTAGAAGTGTCATAATAGATTGGGAAATGCTCTTGGGACTTAATAGAACTTTTTTCAATCATTTAGGTAGGAAGATATTCATTAAGTAATCCATTTTGTTGTAAACAGTTTTAAGCCACCTTTAATATGCCTTTATATTTAAATAGCCTTAAACATGCCTTTAATGTGGCGTAATATTTTAATTCTTTGCTAAACGCAAGATTTGGAATATAATGAATGGAACAATGGCCAATAATATATTAAAGCATATACTTTAATGGAGGAGAGTTTATAAATGAAATTTAAATATAAACTTCCTTCCAACCCCAAACTGAGTAAAGAACCACTTTGAATCTACCTGGCTTTTAGGAGAAGCTTCTGGAAACATCTACCATCACAGATCACTATAATCTGTATTTTTAGTCCTGGATGTTCCTACATGAAGCTTTTATTTTTTCTCCTAAATATGCTTAAATCCTTTTTTTAAAACAAAATCTTTTGTTCTGAAACTCAGCTTCTGCTCCAAGATAGTAGCAAAGCTTTTCTTGCTAAGGCTGCAATTTTGAGACCCTTCATAATTAAACTTCTCAGCCATGAGTATTTTTCTAGCACAGTGGCAGTTGCTGTGCAAGATATAACAGACATGCATCTTGATTTATTTTCTAGTTGCCCTTAATTAATGGCTAGTGAGAAATTGAGTTTTCTGATTTCTTTGACTAATTGGATTTTTAAAAATGGTGCAGTCTTCTCTGTGTCCCTCCCTCCACTTCAATGCCACCCCCCCACATACACACAATTCTCCTTACTAGCAGTTGACAACAGAACTTTAATTGCAAAATTCCCACAAAACCAACTGATCATTTTCCCTTTGTTTGCATTCCTTAGTGTCAATGAATTTAAAAGGTCAAGAAAAAGTTGATGAAAGAAAATTACATGATTTCTTTAGCTTCTGCTATCAGCATTTGTTAATAGAAGTAATCTGATTTTTGAGAGTTAATTTAGATTTTTCAAATTTTATTTTTGTTTCAATTAGACTGTAGTGGATTTATGCCAAATTTGAAAATGTTTCCTGATTAGATTTATGAAAAGCACTCTAATATATAACGTTTTGAGGGTCTCTAAGTTGTATAATAAACTCAGAATAAAATATTCAATTAGTGAAATGCTAATTGTATTTCCTTAAGCATTAGAAGCTATATGACACAACTATATGATATATCAATAAGCTATACAATAACAGATAGAATCCTACTTTAATCATCTTAAAAGGAGATGAGAATTGCTACCTGGACTCTTATTCTCTTTAAATTGCTTTAATTTATGGGAAAAATATTAAACTAGCCTAACTTCCAAAGCAGTTGGCCAGTTTTGAAGTAGTCATATTTATTTTCTCATAACTATATCTGAATACATCATAAACGATTTTTAATACACATTCAATATGAGTTTAAAATGTTGTAGAAGTGATTGGAGATTTCATTTGTTGGAGAAAGCTTATCATGAGTGATGACTCCTTGGCTTTGTACTCCAAACCCACCAAAACAACATTTTGAAAACAGGTAAAAAACTTGATTTAAAATGCATTGCACAGCTATAAGATAACAAGCATATGATTTATTATTATATATATAACTATATCATCACCACAAGGAAAACATTTTCAGTAAGTAGATGCTACCTAAATCACCAAGGACTTGTGAATGCAGATAATCCTCAGGATCTTTTTCTCAAACTAAAACTCACTGCAGCCACATCAGGATGTCAGTTACTGTAACTTAGCATAACTGATGGGTTGCTCTGAAAGAACTAGAAAGTATGTTCCCTTTTCTAAAATCAAATCAAAATGTGGCTCTACAAATGTGGAAGCAAAAAGAAACCTTGTCTTTTATGTGAAAGACAACATAAGCGGGGAAATAGTTCATATCCCTCTTTAATGAATATCTGCCTTCTAAGGAAAAAGAAATACATGGTGAAAGGGAAAAAATTCTCTCCCCCAAAAAGCAAAGAAATGACTCTTATCAGCTTATCATATATCAAAATATGCCCACAGTGAATCTTTAACTAGTTGCATTTTAGTGAAGCCCCTTTGTCTAGTGGTTGTACTTTCTTAACTCTTGGGCGTTAATTGTAAATATACTTCTCTTTGAAAGAGTATTAAATATTCTAGATATGTAACTTTTAAATTCCGTAAAAACATATATATATATATATGTATATATAAAATACACACACACATATAAGGAATATTCCTTAAAGTAAGGGATTCCAAGAGAATTCAAGTTAGAAAATACCAAAACAACCGTGTTATCAGGCAGTTTTTAAAGAAGTGGGTTAATACAATTTATTTTTTTAATTACAGTATTTTAATTGTCAGGTGCATTTTCATTTCACACCAAATTCTATTGAAGAAACGAAACCAATATTTGAGCAAAAATGCAGTTTGAAATTCATTTTCAGTAGACAAATATAACTCTTCTCTGATAGCCAAAGGATCTATAATTTGAATTATGGGGGAATTTGACTTGCTCATTTAGTATCTTTTGGGGAAAAATCAAGACAGCTAAAGTCAACAGCCTCCCTACAAGGTCTCTTCCATCAGCTCTCTTTGGCTTTGCCAGTGGATGGCTTATGTTGGTCTACATGTATTATGTTCTTGACTACTTGTGTCATGCTATCTGTACTGTTCATTAGCTGTCATAAGCCTTCAATATTGATTATATTTTTGATTTGAAGTAATAACTCTTTGCTAGCTTTTATGAATGAATATACTATTTTTATAACTTATTTTGTTTTGCTATCATGTGATTCTTAACACAAATATTGTAATTATGTGTCTCTCTTTTGGTTTGCTTGACTGGAATTCCCTTCTACTTGGATGACCACAGGTGACCCTAGTATCTTCTGTAGTCTACCCTTGGGCTTTTTTATAGTGAGTAGCATGGTAATGTTAATCGGAGCAAAGTACATCTCAGGTCAGTTACTCTTTAGACAATTTTATTAGTTAGCACTAATGTATTTTTTGTGTATAACTCAGCACAAAGTTTTCAGTGTTTTTCATTTTTCCTGTGTCTAGGAACCTGGAAAATCTATTAAAGGTCTACTTAGTAAGACCTATTAATCTTTGGGGGCAGTCAGAATTAAGGACTGTGACTCTACCTAACCTGTTTTATTTTTAGTAGGTGATGATTTCTTTAAGGGGCTGAATTCTGCTGTCAGCTGAGCAATAAACAAGTGAAAGTGCTACTGTTAATGCTTAAATGAAAAGACGTTCAGAGTGACAGATGAAAGTTAAAGTGTAATTTTTGACATTAATTAAATTGGTTTTCAAACATACCTAAGGTTTTCATATTTGCTATACAAGGTGTACTATTTCAGTCTGGTAAGAATTTCAGCCAGACTATGTTAGCAGAGTTTCTGTAAACCTCTAAAACTGGGGAAAAGTTATATTCACTTTTATTTAGTTGTAAGAACAGTGAACTGAAGTTTTTTAAATTAATGCTTAAATAAATTGGAGTTGAAATTAAAACTGAATGACTATTTTTGCATATGAACTTCTGAAGATTCTTTTAAAAGTAAAATTGCTCAGCATGTTCTGAAATACATTGTATGACTTGTGTTAATTCAACTATAATTAATCATTTTTGGAAGCTGTTCCTGATGATACCTCAGTTTTTCTTCAAATTAATGGCTTAAATGGAAATGACTTGTTCCATATGTTGCCAAGAAAGTAAAACATTTAAAAAATCTTCATCGTTAGGGAAAGAGTTAAATTATTTATCTTAATTAATTAGATGATGCCCTAGCTTTAAAATGCAAAATTTAAACTTTATTGATATGGGGGAAATATCTGTAGATATTTCCCTGACTAGCCTTAATTCAGTTTGGCATCATCTGTTCATTTTGCTATATATATAAAAATATGGAATGAAAATTATTTACATCAGTAGAACATTAGATTCTCTTTTAATTAAAGAGAAAATGTGGGTTGCATGCATGAGAACGTAAATCTAGATTACCTTATTCTGTATTCTTCATATTCAAGGTAAACTTCTTCAAGTCTTTTGCTTCCCTAGTAACAATGCCTTATGTTGGTATTAGAGCTTTCCACCTTACAAAGGGTTTCTGTATACATAAATCTATACAGAATTAACTGATGTCTGTTTTCTTTTTGCTTCTCGGGAATGCTTGGTGGAACAGTCCAAGTATTGCCCAGAAGAACTGTAATTAAGAAGTTTATAAAGCTTATAAACTGTAATTTAGTAAGCTTATAAAGAAACTTATGTGCTCTTTTAGGAAAAATTCTATTACTTTTTTCATTATCCTGAGTTTTTTGGCTGCATAGTGATGGTCTGGAAAAGGAAAGATAAAAGCATTGCAGCTGAATATGTTCACTGGTTTTTTTTTCTGTTTCCCCTTTGGTACCATAACAGGGTGAAAAGGATGTCTCTGTGAAAATTGAGACATGTAGCATATCTCTAAGCTAAAGGATGCATTAAGTGTCCAAATTCCTAGAGTTCCAAAATGAATATGGTTATCTCTTTAGGTTCTCTCTTGGCAACATATGCTGAGATAGGAGAACAGTGGGAATTGCTTGTCTTGGTAAACAATTAGCAACAGTGTTAATATTTGCTAATTTTGTAATTGGCCCCATTATATTTGTTGCATTTTAACTGTGAAGCAATATTTAGAAAACATAGAATTTCTAGCTCAGTAAATGATTGAATAATCTTCATTGCTTTAACTTGTGAATTGCATATACGTTATATTGACATATATGGTTTTTGTCCCCCATTTTAGGTATTCCGTAAATAATTCCACTCATGGATTCCAAAGATGCAAGCTCTTTACTTAATGAGAGAACCCAGCAATTTTCTCCTAATGTGATGACACTACTCATAGACTCTGATTTTATTTATAAGCCACTTGCTGCATGACCCTCCAGTAGACCTGTGGCTTGAAATAAAGAAAATGCAGCAGAAAGAATGCTATAGAACATTTGGTGTGTTTTTTAACATCAACAGTTAAGAACAGACCAGCCACCTTTGGGGCTGACCCCTCCTGTGCCATCACTTCCTGCCCCATTCCCTCTAAGATGTAGGAAGAATTCAGATCCTGTCCATTGGAATCTTTCATAAAACATATTCAGATGCTGATGGGCCAGGATTTGATTCTCTGTACTACACACACTTGATTAAGAGGCTAAAATGAGCGCATTTTTGTTTTTCTTTTTCACGGACCCCCAAAAGTCTTTTTTCTGCCTATTAGCAAGACCACGCATCACTGAATGTTTAAAGGGAAACCTCTGTTAAATTCTTAATATGGAAATTTAGTGCTGTCATACCTTAGATTTTTTTTCTGAAAAGGATTCGCTAATACTGAAATTCTTCAGATATTTTACATGGTCTCACTAATTACACTGAATTGCTATCTGGATCTTACAAGGAAGTACACTGTTTCCTTTTACTTTTCATCTTTCCTTTTTATGTTTTTTACTTTGTATGTATAACACAGATGCCTGATATATTTTATATACTGAGGGTAGCCCCTTTATAAATGAAGAGTACATTTTACATGGTCTCACTACACTGAATTTCTGTCTGGATCTTATAGGGAAGGACACTTAATTTTTTTTCTTTTCATCTCCTTTTTATATTTCTTACCTTGTATTGTATAGCATACATGCTTATATATTTTATATACTGAGGGCAGCCCCTTTATAAATTAAGAGCACAGTATATTCAGTAGGTTATAATGGGGCTGGTCTTAACTGGACCACTTATGTGTATAAATATTTTGAGGAAAACACTGTACATTTTTAGGCAGTGGTTATGCATATTATTAAAAGGAAAAACTTTTTCTTAAAGAGCCAACATTTAAAATTTAAATATATGTCCTATGTCAATAAAAGAAAATGTACTTTATTGTGACTTCAACTATATTTCTTATACCTTATCTTTTTGTTCATTTCAGCTGGATATATGCTAAAAGAAAAGAAAAAATACTGTGGAACACTACTGTAAATATTGTTTTCAAACATAGTACTAATCTATATAAACATATTTTCCTTTGACATAATTTTAGACATATTTGGGATCCTTTTGAGGGGATGTTAAAAAAGGTTAAAAAGGAAAAAAACGTTAAGAATAAAGCTGAGAGTCTCTTTCCATCCAAATAGTTATCAGTTGCTGATAAGCAATTATAATTTCTGTTGGGTATGACAGAATTACCTCTGCTTACTGTCATATTTCAACTGAAAAAGGGCTTACTCTTAGAAATGGCTTCAAGAATTTCTCAAAATATTTAGTATTATGAGTTTACAAACTTACATAATCTAGCTTCTTAATGTCAATTTAAAAATACCTTAAAGTTAATTTGTTTACTACAAATAAGAAAATACTGTCTCCTAATTATTTTTTCAGTCAGTGCTGAGAATGGGAAAATATTTATATATTAACATGTAAGGTTTTGTTTGTGATTAATGGTGGCTTGCATTTGCAGTTCTGATAGGACTGTTTCTAAATTATTGAATCTGTTGGGTTTTATTGATGGAGCTGCCACTTGAGTGAATAAATATTAAAGAAAGATATTGAGAAAATTTTACTTTGTGGCCAGAGTACTTTTAAACATAACTATGTCTACAAAGGGAGGTTGGGTTCATTGTAAATATTGTGAAAAATCACTGTTCAAATACTTTTAAAGGTAGTTAATTTTTCTATAAATTGCAGTATTTATAAATGTTTGAAACTGTACACATTGATGTATAATGGTAAGTTTACTTAAAATAAATTGACCCCTCATTCTTACTTGCATTTCTCATTTACAGATAGAACTTAGATCAAAGTTAAATTAAGAAAAGCGTTTCAGGAAACGTGAAACTCAGCGGTTAGCCATTCATCAGGCAGACTCTGAAGAATTAACCACCAGCCGAAGAAGTAGTTCGGAGTGATGAGCCCCTTAATCATTCTATTAGAAAAGACTTCACTTCCCCATCTCAGCATCCAGAAAATATCCTGGTGAGGTCAGCAACCATTATCAATAGGCTCTCGCATGGCTAACCGTGACCATCTACTGGTTTCATTTTGTGCTTCAGTTTCTTTCTACCTAGGTTAGTCGGTGGAGTCAAACCATTGTTCTCTCAACTGGATAGTCAGCACCTCAATTGTTCTCTGGTCAGTAAAATAAGTAATGCATCTTTGCTCCTATAATGATAACTTAGAACTTTTTAGTGTGTTTCTTCTGAGGTGCCCAAAGCTCAGTTGTTTGGGTTTTGGGTGTTTAATATCATGGGAATGCAGAATGATAGCTGTTTAGGAGAAACCACCAAACCAAAGATGTCATAGCCCAAAACCTAATGGCATTGACAGTAGAGAAAGTTGTATTTGCCTCCCAGTGCCTACCTAACAGTAAATAGAAGTATACAATTTATTTTTTACAGTTTTAATAAGGTGTAATTGATATACAGAAAACTGTACACATTTAATGTATACAGTTTGATGAGTCTGGACATACACATGCAGCCATGATACCATTACAATGTTTATTACAATAACGGTAATAAACATATCCATCACCTCCAAAAGTTTCCTTGTGTCCCTTTGCATTTTGTGTGTGTGGTGGCCAGGTTGGGGTGGGCATGAAAATGAGATCTGTAACATATTTTGAAGTGCGCAGTACTGTATCTTTAAGTATAGGCACTGTGTTCTACAGATCTCTGCAGCTTATTCATCTTATGTTATTTATTCATCTCGTATAACTGTAACTTATACCCATTGAAAAAAACTACCCATTTTGCCCTCCCCCAAACCCTGGTAACCACCAATCTATTCTCTGTTTCTATGAGTTTGGCTTTTTTAGATTCTATACATAAGTGAGATCATGCTCTATTTGTCTTTCTATGTCTGTCATGATGTCTTCCAGGTGCAGTGATGTTGTCACAAATGGCAGGATTTCCTTTTTTAAAGCTGAAGAATATTTCATTGCATGTATATACCACATTTTCTTTATTCATTCATCTGTCAATGGACATCTGAGTTGTTTTCATATCTTTGCTGTTGTGACTAATGCTGCAGTGAGCATGGGAGTGCAGAGAGATCAATGAGATCCTGATTTCAGATACTTTGGATATGTACCCAGAGTGGCATTGCTGGACCATAGGGTAGTTCTGTTTCTGATCTGGGGGGAATCACCACACTGTTTTCTATAGTGGCTGCACCATTCTACATTCCCAACAACAGTGTACAAGGGTTCCAAAATTTATTTTTTAACTAACTTTTTAATAGTTTGTTTTAATTAATAATGAAGTTGACTTGATCTGTTGTTCTTGCAACCTAACAACTTTTATAGGTCACATAATAGACAATTAGTAGAAACTGAGTGACTTTTTAAGCCAACTTGATTGCTGTTTGGTCTAAACTTTATAGGTGCATATCTTAATTCTGGTCTTACGACAAAATAAAAGATGTGCTAAATGCCATAGACAGAAAACTCTCACAAGTATTCCCTGAGATTTCCCTGTCATCAGATTTAGTGAAAATGGCCCATTAAATTAAATTGGGGACGAGAAAGATAACTGTTCTGAGAAGCAAAAGATAGGTTAAAAACAAGTTGCTCAACCAGACCATAATCTGTATTTGCCAGTTTTCCTCCTATTTCAGATAACTAGTTCTATCTGACAGCATAATAGTTGAGAGGATGACAATATTTTATTTTGAAAAGCAGCCTCAAGCCTTTTGAAATTTTCCTGTTTAGTATTAAAGTTATGGAGCTTCTATTCTTCATTATTAAACCTGGTTTTGTCTGTCTCATCGGTTGCTTATTGCTGTATGACTAGTTTACAAGTAGATTTCATAAATACAAAATCATTTTAAGTCATCACCAAAACATCCATCAAAGGGAAAGTGGTTAAATATACTGTGGTTCAGTCAAATACTAGAAAATGTGTAGCTTTAGAGAAGAATAAGGACTCTGTCTAGAAACATATGGAAACATACCCAGGACAAGTGAAAAAGCAAGGTGCAAGAGAGTGCAGGGTGGTACCTTTCTACTTAAAAAAAAGAGACAGAAACCTAGGACATTTGCCTGTGCTGGAAGGACACTTAAGAAGCTGTTACAAGTGCTCACTTACTGGGACAGAAAGCAGTGACAATCAGGCATGTGGGGGAAAGGCGTGGGAAAAAACTTCCCACTGTATCTATATGTATGAACCATATTAATTGTTAGTATGTATAATATTGAGCCATATTAACATAACTACAAAACTAATTTTAATTTTTTTTGACTTAAATTCAGAGGTCATTGTACATGAATGTTCACGTCAGCATTATTCATAACAGCCCAAAAGAGAAAACAACCCCAATATTTATCGATTGATGAATGGATATACAAGAGGTGTTAACCCATACAATGGAAAAGTATTCAGCTATAAAAATGAATAAAGTACTGATGTAGGCTACACCAGGGCTGAACCTTGAAAACTATACAAAGGGAAAAAAGCCACACACAAAAAGCCACATTTTGTATGAGTCCATTCATATGAAATATCTAGAATAGACAAATCCATAAAGATGGAAAGTAGACTAGTGGCTGCCAGAGTCTGGGAGGAGGAATAGGAAGTGACTGATGATGGGTACGGGGTTTCTTTTGGGGTGATGAAAATGTTCTGGAATTATATTGGTGATGGTCACACAACTTTGTGGATGTGCTAGAAACCACTGAATCATACACTTTAAAGGGGTGCATTTGCGGTATATGAACTATATCTCAATAAAGGATGTGATTTTAAAAATTCAGATGTCGTAAGTTAGTAACCCATGGGCCAAATTTTATTGATTAAGACAATAAAATTATTTTTAATTTGCAATTATGTAAAATAAACATATACAACCAGTCCTTGATGGCATGTGAGCTTATAATCCCTGAAATGAGCCCTCTGAAGGAAATGACTTTTATCTATTCTTTGAAATATGGAGATTAGTAAATTTGACTCCTTTTTATTCCACTTTAGATAATTGTCTTTCAAGTATTTAATATTGGAAATACTAAAAATGCTTTAGTCACTTACACATAAAAGACTATGGTGAAACAGAAGATCTGGACTTTCATTCCCTTCCCAGGGTTTTCATGGTCTGTGCAGTAAAAATATAGGCATACCTCTTTTTATTGCCCCTTGCTTTGTTGTGCTTTGCAGATACGCTTTTTTTTTTTTTTACAAATTGAGGGTTTGTGGCAACCCTGCTTGGAGCAAGTCTGTCGGTGCCATTTTTCCATAGTATCTGCTCACTTTGTGTCTGTGTCACATTTTGGTAATTCTCAGAGTGTTCCAAACTTTTTCATTGCTATTTGTAGTGATGAGCTGTGATCAGTGATTACTACTTGCTGAAAGTTCAGATGGTTAGCATTTTTCAGCAATAAAGTATTTTTTAATGTAGGTATGTACATTGGTTTTTTTTAGACATAATGCTTTGCATACTTAATAGACTACAGTATAGCATAAGCATAACTTATACATACTGGGAAACTAAAAAGTCATGTGCCTCACTTTATCAGGATATTTGCTTTATTGTGGTAGTCTGGAATCAAACACACAGTATCTTTGAGGTATGCCTGTATACTGATATTAAAGGATGCAGCTAACTCACTTCCTCCAAAGACTTGATCAACGCGGAGGCAGTCTTCTGAAAGTATTAACCAAAATGTATCACCGTAGTTATCAGTAACTTGACTTTTCCCTAGGTGGAACCTTTTAACTCTGCCCTTTCTTAATTTTCTTAAAGGTTTAATTACATCTGTTCATCATCTTCTTTCTCCCCAAACTCAATTTAAACCTTCAGCCCTTAGTTAATTTGCCACCAAATCTTTTTCTTTACTACAAAGCTTGTAAGAGTAAACAATAGGTCTGCTTATAATCTCTTTGATTAATTGAGAATCTAATTCAAAAGTCAGTGAATATTTGCAAGTTCACACTCTGCATTACTGGTTTCTCAGCAGCTCAAGGAGCTCTATTTAAAACAAGCATTCCTGCCTTTTTGTTTGTTTGGAAAGAAGAGCAATACTGCTCTTAGAAAAATTGGAAAATAAAAGAGGTTAGAAGGAAGAGTAGAAAATATAGTTCTAAAATAATGCCTGTGGTCTTTTTCCCCAAATGTTAAGGGGATATATTCATAGATCCTGAATGTTCATAAACCTTACATAAAAACTTTAATATACAAAGCAATATGCAAAGTGTCATGTATATGGACACTTACAGGTGAACTGGAAGTACAAAACTTGCATAGGGATGATAAATACCAAGATTAAGATGGTGGTTACCTCTGGAAAGGAGAGGATGGAATCTGAAAAAGGGACTTCACTGGAACCTGAAAAGTTGTGTTTCTTAAAAAATTAAAAGAGCTAAAGCAGATATAGATAAATCTTAGGTTTTGACACTTCTGAGTGGTGGGTACATATGTATTTACTATATTCTCTGCTTTGCTGTATGCTTAAAATATTTCATAATCAAAAGGTAAAGCATATTGCCCTCCTAATTGTATGTATCTAAGTCCATCTCTCACTGTCCAACGAGTGCATTTTTGTTTATTCTGACAGCCTTCCCAATTAAAAGGGTTGAAATCTTATTGATCTTCTGGCACAATTATTGCCAGCACCTCATATAAACTATTAATATATAGAAGGAATGATGTATATTAGAAAGTACATCCTTGCTTAGCCATTCACTTGTTATGAATTGAATTTGGAAGACTCAAAAAAGAAATACCCATTTGTCTAATTTCCTATATAGTACGTTCAACAAATTTGAATAGATAATTGCACTGATGTCAGTTCACCGTATTTATACTTGTAGATTAAGACTAGAAAATTTCTGGACAGAAAAGTCTCAACTTTACACTTCAATGTCCAGGGGAAACAGATCATTGTGATAACTGGATTTCAGGCACAGGACTTGTGTTTTATTGTATTCCTTGTACAGTTGTATTGTAGGTGCTAAAGTTCATTACAGTCAAAAGAAAGCACTAACTACTGAAATTGGATGACATGTGTTTCCCTCTGATCATGTGTTTAAAAGACCACAAAGACATGGATAAAATGGTCAGGTGACAGTCAAAATGATTGCCGCCTGTGATGGAAGGGAAACTTGGGCTCTGAAACTGAACAGTTACACAGTTACACTATGTTGGGGCTTTTCCCATTATGGCTTGATATTTCGCTTCTCTCCCCTGACACTCAGGGAGATGTTACTGCTAGTTAGTTGCTTTATTTAATAGGTTTTCAAGGAAGAGACATAACTTATGACTCAAGGGAAGTTGTGTAGATTGTTCCATGGCTTTTCAATGTTTTCTTTATGTACCCATCCCACAGAGCGGGTTAATTCTATTTGTTAAATGTGGATAATAAAAATTATTGGAGGGAAATTTTTGCCAGGTCTCCAGTGTGTATATGTGTTCATCAGAGCCACCAGGTGCCCCTTCCTTCCCTCTCACAGAGAGGCACACGTATGCTAGGCCTGGACAACGTATTACTGTTTCCTAATGAATGTCTGTGACTGTGTTTGGCTGATTGAGCTGCACTCACTGGTAACTGTATGGGCCTTCCAGAAAGAAGGTTGCCTTTCAAAATTTAGGAAAATCCTCACTTGAAATGTGTCCCCAGGTTCTTGGCTCGGGCCAAGCGACTATTCAAGCCAAGGATTTGTGTCCCACAACTGGAAGAACTGGTGAAGCTCCAAGTGTTAACATAGGTTTCTTTCATCTGATATAGTAGACATGATATCAAATTTAATGGTTTTTCTTCACTGAGTTATATTTTAGATACCATAATGCCAATATGAAGTGCTGATAGGTCTCAAACGTCCACTCACAATTTATAAAGTGATGTGTACCATACAATGTTTCCCTATCCCAAGTCCATCACTTGTAGTCTAAAATCTTTTATCAGTTTGCTAAAGGCCATGTGGAACAGAATCTAGAGACATGTCATCTATTGAAAAGCTGGTTTCTTCTTAGAAACAAATTTAACCCCTAGATGTCGCTGCTTCCCACACTCAGGCATTTTTGTTCAGGCTTCCTCCCTTCAAGTGTGTACTGCAGAAGTTGCTAGGCTACTCGTTTTTTGTTTTTTTTTGGGGGGGGGTTGTTTTTTGTTTTGATTATCAGTTAAATGCATGGAGATGCCCAGGATGCTTCATAATAGGATCATAAAAATCAAGCTTACAACAACAAATGTTGGTGAGGTTGTGAAGAAAGGAGAACCCTCCTACACTGCTGGTGGGAATGTAAATTAGTTTTCAACCATTGTGGAAAGCAGTATGGAGATTCCTCAAAAAACTCAAAATAGAAATACCATATGACCCAGGAATTCCACTCCTAGGAATTTACCCTAAGAATGCACAGCCCAGTTTCAAAAAGACAGATGCACCCCTATGTTTGTCACAGCAGAATTTACAATAGCGAAGAAATGGAAGCAACCTAAGTGTCCATCAGTAGATGAATGGATAAAGAAGATGTGGTACATATACACAATGGAATACTATTCAGCCATAAGAAGAAAACAAATCCTACCATTTGCAACAACATGGATGGACATAGAGGGTATTATGCTCAGTGAAATAAGCCAGGTGGAGAAAGACAAGTATCAAATGATTTCACTCATCTGTGGAGTATAAGAACAAAGAAATAACTGAAGGAACAAAACAGCAGCAGACTCACAGAACCCAAGAATGGACTAACAGTTACCAAAGGGAAAGGGAAAGGGGAGGATGGGTGGGAAGCGAGGGATAAGGGGGTGGGGGAAGAAAGGGGGTATTACGATTAGCAAGTATAATGTGTGTGGGGAGCACGGGGAAGGCTGTACAGCACGAAGAGTACAGGTAGTGATTCTACAGCATCTTACTACAGTGATGGACAGTGACTGTAATGGGGTATGTGGGGGGAACTTGGTGATAGGGGGAGTCTAGTAAACATAATGTTCCTCGTGTAATTATAGATTAATGATACCAAAAAAAAACTTATTAGCAAGGAGACAGACATGTAAACAGGTAATTTCAATAAGTGATTACAATTCATACAAAAATTGCAACAATATAATGTGGAGTATGTGACCAAGTGTGAGATCACAAAGGAGGATTGATTAGCTTCACCTGCAGAATGGGGAATACAAGAAAGTATAGTAGATATAGAGTGTATCAGTTTTCTGTTGCTGCAATAATGTATAGCACAACCACAAAACCTCAGCAGTATACAATAGTAAACAATTTTGTTACCAAAAAAAAAAAAGCTTAAATGAAGCCATCTTGCGCTTCCTGCAGCTTTGATTTCCCCTAGTCTCTTCAGTTCATCATAAAAGTCAGATTTATAATTCTCTTCCTAATATGTAACTTAACATTTAGCAGTTATTTAAGAACTGGGTTATCTCTGGTAATTGCACATTATATACTCTCCTAAATTTATTCAGTCCTAAAGATCTTAGTTATAGCCTGTTTACTTCAAAGCTGTTTTTAAACACCTCTGTTTGTAGTTTACTCTTGGGATGACATAGTAAAATCAATTCCAAGGCAAAATTGTGCCCCCATTATTTTCCCAGTACCAGCCAAGCTGTTTTTCATCCTTATTCTGTTGCTTTTGCTTTTCACGCATTTGGTTCTTGAAAATTATAGAGAAATAATCTATAACAATTGACAAACATGATCAAATCAAGACAAAATTTTATTAGTAGTACCTTATGTTGATATCATCATTATTGCCTCAGTACCAAGCAAATCTTTTTTAGCTCTATTATTGTTGTCATTAGCTTTTTATATATTGAGCTTTACAAAGTTATTAAGAATAATAAAATTTAACTCATTTGGAAAATGGTAATTTATAGAATATTTCATAGTAAATATTTCCACATATAGTTATATGAGACAAAGGGTTTACTTTGAAAAAACAATCACAATAGGTTCATATCAACATTAATAATAGGCTTAAATTCCTTTAGTCATAAAACAGTTATTGAGCCAACAATTTTTAACACCGTAATTCCTGGTTTCTTTCGAGTAAAGTATATTTTAAATTGAATTCTTTTTATATATAAAATAAGATTTTTAAAAAGAAATTTCTTTGAATATACCACTTTAAAAGAAATCATTAAACTACTTTGAAACTGAGTAATCCAAACTAGTTTTCATCTAAGAGAAGTAATGATATTTTGCTTTGCATTGTACAATTTGTGAGAACCTTAGTTGTAGGTGTACAGATACGAAAATATACAAGCAGGAAGACATACTGAAAGACTGTCTTACTCTCAAATTCTTTGTGAAACTCTGCTGTAGAAAGACATTAAAAAGGTTTTTATCCAAAACATGTGAGTGGGATGTTAACTTGAAATAAAGCAAATAGATTTACACTCTTTCTCTGCTCAGGTTTCTAAGTTAAGGAATAATGACTTTTGTTTCTGAAATTGCTTTTAGTGGAGCTAATTTTAGACTCCTGGGGACAGGTTTGGAGAAAAGAAGGTACAATTTTTTTTTCCCATGGAGTCTGGTTTGATGGAAGACGGGTTGGTTATTTCCTCTCCTAGGAGTTGCCTTCAGAGTCACTTTTCTGCTTCTCCTTGACACTTGAGGTAAACTGAGGAAAGCTTAACAGAAATTATCAGACTCAGAGCAGTTCTGGACAAACTTCCTGCATACTCTAGTCATCCTATTACAAACTCCATGATACTGGTTTTCTCTTGCTGTGGCCATTTTGTCACTGGAGAAAGTTATTGAGGTTCATAAGAAAGGTCTACACTGAACTATCAACAGTGTCTTCCTGGTGGATTATAGGGAAAGAGACTTTTCACTTCTACTGTATGTACATCTGTATTGTTTGACTTAAGAAAGTTTAGGAAAGAATTACGACCCTATAGAAAACAAATTGAATGAAATCACAACTTGCAAGAATCCTGAAGGAAAAGAAAACATTTTAAAACAGCAGAGGAAAACAATGGGGAAAAGAGTGTAGTAGTTAAGATCTTGGACTCTGCCTGGGTTTGACACACAGAAATTAGTTGTGTGGCCTTTGTCTAGTTATTCAACTTGTTTGCATCATTCCCTCATCTAGAAAATGAAGATATGAACAATCCTTCTCAGAGTTGTGAGGATCAAATGAAATAATACATACAAACTGCTTAGAGCAGGGGTGTCACAGAGCAACTGCTCAGTAAGTGTTAAGTATTATTGTCATTTAGTAAGTAGGAAAAACAGTAATGGTAAGATAAGGTGTTACAAAAGGAAGACAGTCTCCTGGGTGTTTTTCTCCTTTCTGCATCCTCCTGGTCCCTTTATACCCTATGCCTATGTCCAAATGTCAAGTGCCCACAGAGGTCAGACAAGAAATGTAAAGAGGGAAGAAGAAAAAGTAAACAGGGAAAGACAAAACTGTAGAACAGAGATTATGTACCTGGAGTGAATAGGATTGTCACCTTGGGGAAATGCAGGCGCTGTTGTGATAGCTTAATTAGCATAATGCTGCTCCTCGTAGAAAGTAGACATTTGGGAAATAAGAATAGGCTATATTAAATTCAGAAGCTCTTGGGAGATGGTTTACAGAAGCCTGAAAAATATTGCATGCCCTTAAAAAAGATGCACCAGAATTTGGTTCTAGATCTGTCTTCAAGGCAAAATGCCTGTGAGGTTTAATATAAAGTATAACCATCTGGTTTATAAAATGTTGCTTACATGAGGTGAAAAGTAGGCAAATATAGTAATATTTATTGAATTGTTACTATGTATCCAGCTCAAGTGCTTTACATACTTTATCATACATTATCACACTTAAATCACATAAATAACTTTAAGTTCAAACTATTTCCTCTCTTGACTACGAAATTTATTGAACTGTTAGAATGTGTTTTGCTTCTGCTGATTTTTTTTTTCCATTTAATGCTTGGAGGACTTTATACTTGGCGGGAGAGGAAAGATAAACGCTTCTAAATGAGTGACGGAAGAAAGACAACACAAGGGCAGAGCCCTGAATCTCGGGAGAAGGGAGCACTAGGCTCTCCTCCCTACAAAGACTCAGAAGGGAGCCTCAGAGGCCGCATGGAGGGGCAGGAATGGGGAGGAGCAGAGAGCGGAGGGCTGCTCAAGGAAGCTGATGCTAGCACTAGAATCTTCCCTAGGAATGACAATCTCCCCGAATCCCTAGAGGTGGCTCAGGAAAGTTGAGGGATTTGCCCAAGGTTAAAGAGCAAGCAGCTGACAGCACTGAGACTCATGCCCAAGTGTGTCTCTTAACCATTCTACCAAACTTCTTAGCATTACTGACTCTCTTCTGATCATGATTAACTGTTGTCCCCCCACATACATTTTTAGCCCAAAAGCTGGGTAATATACACATTCAGAAATGTTACCAAGAAATGATAGTAGGACAGTTGATGGTCATGTGCAATTCAGCTCCTTGCTCTGAAATCCTACTGGGGGGTTAGTTTTGATTCCACATTCTAGTCTGTCACACAGGTTGGCTTCCTAGAGATACGGCTTTCACTCAGCAAAGCTACGATGATATTTGCAGGTATATTTACTTGCAAACCTATATTTTCTACTTTAGTAGCCTCTGCTATTAATATTTATTATTAATCCACAAAGCATATATAGTTATACCTAAGTAGGTGACCCTAAATTAACAAATTCCCATCCCATCAACTGCAGAAGATTTATCTGTTCTAGGAGTAGTTCATTTTTTTTAACACTGATTCTCTGGGGGGATTTCAGAGCTTCTTTTCATGGCCATTGCTTCTCCGATAACTGGCAAAATAGCCTGAGCAGGCTTTGAAAGTGCTGGATGTTTGATAAATGTCTAGAACTTTCATTTAAACTTAAGAACAGAAGGTGATGTTTCCTCTGTGAATAATAATACCAGAAAATGAAAGAATGTCTTGATATACTTGGGATAAAAAGGACACAGTGAGTGATACACTTGACAACTTAGTGAACAAATGTCTTACCCAACTGTTCTGACAACTGACAGGTACACAAATAATAGAGAAACTAAAATGTCTCTATAAATGTCTTTTATTTTATATTTTATATTATAATTAATGAAAATGAAATGGATAAAAGAAAAGACATCTTAAACAACCTTGATTTAGGGGAAAACTGAAGTAAAAAGTCAGAGAAATAACTTACTGTACCTTAAAACTTTTTAAAAACCACATTATAAACACAGAGGAGAAGGGGAGAAAGAGAAAGAAGGAAAAAGAGCTGGGGAAGAAGCAAATTTGAAAACAAGCAAAGCAGCCAACCCGGAAACTGTGTGGCCAGTGGATTTAAAAGAAGTCATTATTGAAAAACCCTTGTTCGCTAACCCTGTGGATCAAGGACAATAAGAGAAACACAGAGCTGATCCAGAACCAGCTTAAACCAGCAGACTCCCTGGCTGTTCCACAGACGTGAGCAAAATCAATGTTTATTGTTACATGCAATAGAAATGTTGTGTTTTATCAATACATATCAATAACTCACTGATAGTCATTATGTCTGTTAGAAAGTGTAGAGAAAATAGAAGTTCCATGGCCAGGATTCTACCTGACCCTGGTCTGCTTGCCCACTGCCTATGTGTAATGCTTGCAGGCACAGGCTTGCACATGTGTGGGAATGAGTTATTATTGACTCTATAAGATCTTCACCCAGTGCTCTGGGGCTGCAAGGTGGGGGAGAGGCCTAGAGGCAGAGACCGGCTTGCTGCATGCAGACTTGCCCTGAAGCGGATGGGATTCTAGTGACTGACCTGTTGCCATGGGTATAAAGCCCGATATAAACCCTTTTACCCCAAGAACATTCTGTTTTCATTTTTCAGTCTCACCAAATCCATAGTGAACTTCCCTGGGCCTGAAACCCTCAGGCTAGAGAGAAAGAAAGGACATTTTTTAAATGGAAAGCTTATATAAGCAAATCTGTAGTGATCCATGAAACACTTAGAGTCAAATACAAGATGATGGAGACCAAGAAATAATTCAAAGTTACCTCATGAAAGGCATAAAAGCCACAAGAAGTGATATTGCAGTGGCTGGGGAGCCTGCTTGGGAAGCAGTGAGTCAAAGCCATGGTGATCCAGCAGGAGAGCTAAGGCCTGGGATGAGCATCAGGTAGCTCTATGCTCTGGTCTGGACGACTGAGGACATACATAATGTCACTACAGCTAGACACTAGGTCAAGAACACTAGGTCAAATAGTGGTTATGCCTAGATAATAATGTATTGGTTCTGCAAAATGTAAATAAATCCCTGAGATTATAGGAAATCCACAAATTTTGAAGTCACTCATAGTTAAAACAATGAAACCATGTGTGGCAGATTGTTTCAGTAATTGTCCCCAGTTTGTTCACCACTCCTCTTTTGTTCACTGCATCCATTGCCTCTGAATGATCCTCATACAGTGACTCTGAGCTTGACTATGTGACTTGTTTTGTCCAATGGGACAATAGTAGATGAAATGCCAGCAAAAACTTGAAAAATGATAACACTTTGAGAATAGCTTCTGTTATTCTTTGGATGCCTGAGACCACCGTGTAAAGAAGCCAGGCTTGCCTACTGGAAGATGTGATCACGCAGAAGAATCAATAAGTCATGTCAGCTGAGGGCTCTTAGCAGCACTGTCAACTGACTGCATTCACAAGTGTGAGCCCAAAGGCGCGTGCCCAGAAACCACCCATCTGAGCACAGCCCAAATTGCCAAACATCAGAATTAGGAGTGAATGATTGTTTTAAGCCATTACCTTTTGGGGGTGGTTCATAACTCATAAAGAGGTAACTGATACACCATGTAAACAACCTCATGGATTGTGTCTGCAGTTCTCATCCAAAAGAATGTGTCTTGCTTCTGTCTCTAACAAGTTGGTAGGGTGATAATGTGATTTGTAATAATATATATTTGGTTCCTGGCACAGAGCTCCTAAAACCCTTGGACTTTTCTGTGATAAGAGCTATGGGGGTATTATTGTTATGCTAATAAAATGACTTTGGGAAAACCCCTGAGTCTGGGGCTGGTTGCCAGTGGAGCCAACCATATGATTAGAACATTGGAACTTCCAGTCCCACCCCCTGAACTCCAGGGAGTGGAGAGGAGCTGGAGATTGAGTTCATTCACTATGGCCAATGGTTTAATCAATTACGCCTGCGTAATGAAGGTCCATTAAAAACGCAAAAGAAGGCTCTGAGAGCTTCGGAGTTGGTGCACGCATGGAGATGCTGGGAGAGTGGGGTCCTCCAAGCACGTGGCAGCTCCATGTCCCTTCCTCACACCTCATCTTCTGCATCTCTTCCATCTGGCTGTTCCTGAGTTACATCCTTTCCTGATATACCAGCGATCTAGTAAGTAAAATGTTTCTTTGAGTTTTGTGAGCCCCTCTAGCAAATTAATTGGACCTGAGAAGAACAGGGGACCTTTGCTCTATAGCTGGTTGGTCAGAAGTACCGATGACAGCCTGAACTTGTGATTGGCATCTGAAAGTCAGGGGCAGGTGGACAGTTTTGTAGGACTGAGCCTTTGATCTGTGGGCTCTGATGCTGTCTCCAGGTAGACAGTGTCAGAACTGAGCTGAATTCAGGACACCCAGGTGATGTTAGAGGATTGCTTGGTGGTGGGTGAATGTGGGGAAGTTGGGGTTCCTATGGCCAGGCTCCTCACTGAACTTAAAACACCTGATGATGTAACTGGCCTGTTGTTGGGTTGCCGCTTCCACACCTTTAGGCAATAAGCTATTATTGTGCTATATAGAGAGCTCGGCCTAGTGCTCTGGGCGGAGGCAGAGATGCTAGTGCTTGATTTACCACTGAAGAGCAAGCCGGGTAATAAACCGTTTCGCCCCAAAGAACGTTTTGCTGTCAATTTCTTTGGTCACACTGAATCCATAGCGAACCTGCCCAGGGCTGAAACCCATTGGCAAGACAGTGGAAAAAATCCCACACACTGGAATTACTACAGAATCCTAAGTTGAAGCCTTACTAAAGTTATTACTGAACCATTTGGGGACCTAGGAATTAGCTTTGAGAACCCTCTCCCTGAGCCTGCATATACCTGTCACCAAACTCTGTTTTTACCTCCTTTAAATCTGGAATCCATCTCCTTTTCTCCATTGCCACTGGCACCACCCTAGAGCGCCGGGGCCTGGACTCCTGAGCAGGGATTCCTCCTCCCATTTCCTTGCACCCCACCCTGCCCCACTTGCATCTGTTCTGCACTTAACAGAGCAAACATTTTAATGCAGATCCAACAATGCCCCCCTCCCACATGAAATCCTCAGTCACTCTCATTTACCTGATCAAAGCCCACGTGTTTACCATAACCTGCAGCCCTTCACAGCAGGAACCACCCCTCATTCCCACAACTTCCTCCATGCACTCTCTACCCCAGCTCTTCCTTCAGCTCTGCTAACAGATGCTGATCCTCCTGCCAGAGCTTTCCATATACTGTCACTTTTGTCCCCCATGGGCTCTTCCCAGCCGATGCCTCTCTCCTCAGGTGTCACTTATTTAGGGAAGCCTTTTCTGGCCCCATTAGCACAGGTTATAGTCTTTTCCTTTACTTACCCCATGTTGTGATTGAATATACTTGCATTTATGTGATTTTAAGATTAATGTCTGTATCCCCAACTATACCATAAACTCCAGAAGGTAAAGAATGCTAAGCTTGGCTCACCCTTAGAGCTCTAATGTCTAGCATAGTGCCTGGCACATAATCAACCCTCAGTACATATTCGTTGATTGAGTTTGATGTGTAGATGTAATTGCATTTGGCATATAAAATATACTCAGTATTTACTGGATGAATAAGGAATTTATGACTAAGCCTGGGATAAAGATAGGAAAAACATATCTTACATAGCATTGTGCTCTTTTTGCACATAGTAAGCTAAATAACTATTTTTGGAAAGAATTGAGCCCTCTAATTAGAGGATTTGGAAAAGATAATTAAGAATATAGACAAAAAGAGAACAAGAATTGGTTTCCTTATACTTGAAATCAAACGGTCTTTGTGTAGATAAGAAACTAATTTGTAAACAACAAATTAAATGGGTATGTGGATAAAATGACAGTTCCTGTGGCCAGGATTCTCACCCGGCCCTGGTTGACTAGCTCACTGCACACCTGTGGGCAATACATGGCTGTTGACTCTATAAAAAGAGCTCTGCCCAGTGCTCTGGGCACGACATGGTGGCATGGCTGCAAGGCTGCAGGAGAGCAGAGCAGAGGACAGAGGCCCAGAGGACAGCTGTGCAGGACGACTGTGCAGAGAGGCGCAGAGGACAGCTGGGTGGGCTGAGAGGCCCAGAGGCAGAGACCAGCTTGCTGCATGCAGACTCGCTCTGAGTGAATGCGATTTTAGTGACTGACCTGCCACCTGGAAATAAACTTGGGTATAACCCTTTCACCCCAAGAATACTTTACTGTCATTTTCTTTGGTCACACTAAATCCATAGCAAACTTGCCCGGGGCTGAAACCCATTGGCAAGACAGGTACTTGGCTAGAGGTAGATCTATGACCAGTGGTGAGGTTCTTTGAGCTAACACCTTGTGATCATAATTAGATAACGTTTATGTAAAGTCTATAGGATGAATTCTCTCGGTTGGTATAACACTAAACTTTTCCCAGTAGAAAAATGAGCATTAATTGAAGTCAGATTTTCTTAAACATAGAAATCAAAACAGAACATATTATCCTGTCTGTCCCCTGATCTTCCTCATTAACCTTGTTAAAAGCCTCATCATCTCTCAAATGTACACAAATGTAAAAAAAAAAAGTCGCTGGGGCTGTAGAAAATCCATGCCAAGTTCTGAAGTAACTCACAGATGACACCCTGCAACGAGGTTCCTCAAATATTCCCACACCTTTTGGCTAGTCCCCATGTGCACTGACTCAGGGCTTGGCCATGTGATTTGCCCACAGAATCCTGAGCAATAAAATGATTGTTTTGGTAATCCTCTATATTTGGGGGTCATTTTCTTACACAACAAAAACTTACCACCTGTCTTGCCAATGGGTTTCAGCCCCAGGCAAGTTCACTACGGATTCAGTGTGACTAAAGAAAATGACAGTAGAATGTTCTTGGGGTGAAAGGGTTATACCCAATTTTATTTCCACGGTGGCAGGTCAATCACTACAATCCCATTCACTCAGAGCGAGTCTGCATGCAGCAAGCCAGTCCCTGCCTCGGGGCTCCTCTGTCTGCGCAGCCGTCTTCTGGGCCTCTCTGCCTGTACAGCTGTTCTCTGGGCTTCTCTGCCTACACAGCCATCCTCTGGGCCTCTCTGCCTGCAGTCATCCCACACAGCCATCCTCTGGGCCTCTGTCCTCAGCACTGCCACCACTCCAGCTTCTGCTCTGCTCTCCTGCAGCCTTGCAGCAGTGCCACCATGTCACATCCAGAGCACTGGGCAGAGCTCTTTATATAGAGTCAACAGCCATGTATTGCCCACAGGTGTGCAGTGAGCTAGTCAACCAGGGCCAGGTGAGAATCCTGGCCACAGGAACTCTCATTTTATCCACAGAAGGCGAGGGGGAGCTACGGGTATTTTGAGGGAAATCTGAAAATCCAGCAGCCCAGCTCTGGGAGTTATTGTGTATGCAATAGGGCACTTGGGACTTTTCACAACACAGGAGTGTGAAAACCAGATTTTTGTCGTGGAGTACTGTGGCATGAGTGAGAGGTAGATGAGTGGGGCAAGAGACTGCAGAGAAAGAGAGCAGCCCAGAGACTCACGTGATGACCCAGGGTGGGAAGAGAAGGCATGGAGTGGGGCAGGGGCAAGGCAAAGGGAGAGGGTGATGGGTGCCCGTGTCCCTGTCGTGGAAAGTCAACAGAGTGTGTAGCTGGATGCAGGTAATAGAGAAAGAGTGGAATCTGGGACTCTCAGACTTCAGGCTTCGATTCACCATTTCTAAGACTGGCAATGCAGGAGGCCATGTAGCTGGAGGAAGAAGTTAAAACCGGGGTTTTAACTGAGCCCTTTGAGTTCTTGGACATCTAAAATAAGAGGCCCTGTAGGATGGTGACTTCTGTGTTCAGAGCCCAGGAGAAATGGGCGCAGTTGACATAACAGTTTTTCTAAAAGGTGTCCAGAAACTGCTGAAATGAAGCCCCTTTGTGGATATTTGTTCTGTTATAAAGTAGCAATATTTTAGGGAAGAGCATGTCTGAGGATAGTGTGTTGGCAGGCAGGACCCTGGAGAGATGATGTAAGAGGAGTGGTAGGACTTATTTTTCCATTAGCAGTAATGGGATGTGGAGAGCTATAGACATACTTATCCAGGCTCCTTTGGGACTAATTTGACAGAATTTGTCTGGAGCCCATGACTGTGGGTGTAGTTTGTGGCTGAGAAGGGTTTTCTCTGTGTGAAGATAACTGACCCATCTGGGCTTAAACTCAGTCTTGGCTTGATTGGGCCCACTCTCCAAGCACCTGAGCAATCTCCCAGCATAAGGCTGCATGATACACCACTCATCCTAATTATATGAGGCATCTGAAGGTTTGCAGCAAGGGGAAATTACTTTGATTTTCTAGAAAAGGTCTGAGAGCTCCTCATGGTTTTGTGGTTCCAGGGAATCCAGCCAGCTTTGTGCTTCATGGCGCTTAACAAGTTGATTGTGGAAACAGATGGAATACTTTCAGGCAGGTATCTACAGCACTGTAATAAAGAGTGTTACAGGCCTTCCAGGTTAAGCTGACTCACCTGTTGGTGTCCATCCCTACGTACATGAAGAGCTTGATTTGGCCCTAGCAGGTAATTGGTGGCAGACCTGTGTGCATGTGATAAATGGAATTTTGCTACTTCTAATAGGCCCTGAGAAGAGCAGAGTAGGCATTTAATCTGAATCCTGACCAGCCTGTTTACTCTCTTACTTTTTATTAATGAGCAGCCACCCTAGCCTGGCACAATCCCCAATTATTTTGTGGGCTTGCTCACTTTTTTCCATCTGGTCATGCCTATCCCATACAGGAATATCTGTCAATTCACTTAATATGATTACTTAATATGATTTTTATTTTCCCAAATGTCATGGCTCATGAAGAAAAACTGAAGTGATTCAGAGCTGGGGCCTCCAGGTGACAGGAAGCTCAGGCCTGGTGCTGGAGTCTATCTATGCCCGCCTCTCCTGTCCAGCACTGGAGGGTTTTATCAGTCAGAACGGGCTACAGAGTGCTGCAGTAACAAATCCCCCCACACACCAAATCTCCGTGTCTAACACAGTGAGAGCTTCATTCTTGCTCAGGGCCATTTTCCCTTAGTCTGTCCTCACCCATCACTCTGGCGAGCTTAGCAACAGCCACTATTTCTGATGTCAATTCCCCAAGTAACAGGGCGTGGCCAGGAGCTCACAGGCACCCAGCTGTGTGTCTCAGGGTGCTGTTTTCCAGGGGTGGGAGACCAAGTCACGACTCACTCCCATGTATTATTGAAACTCAAGGAGTTGAGAAGGCTGTGGGTATTCAGCAAGGTGGCACACACAGAGAAGCTTTGCTCACCCCTTCTGAGCGCTGTGTGACGGGAGGGGGGAATAATGAGGAGGCTTACAGCGATGGACAGAGACCTGGGAAAGTGCAAACGCACCAACTCCATTGGCGTGAATGTTTCTTACTTCTTGCCGCTGACTACCAGGAGGGGCTTTTAATAGGAGCTGGAGGGTAATCACAATTCTCCTTGAGCCTTGCAGGTGAGGAAGCCCTTTTCCAGGTGAAATAAGAGGCTGTAGACCTAAGTAGACTTGTCGTCATTATTCCGGGGAGTCCCTCTGAATCACAAAAAAGGGAAAGATGGGATGAAGATGGGCCCAGCAGCCAAGGCAGAACCACTCAGGGGTCAGTTTTAGGGGTCAACCAAGAGATCACCACAGGCAATGCTTCGGTGTAGAGATACAGCCCCCTGGACTTGGCAAAAACCCTGGGTTTGTCCACGTCCCTGAGCTGGATTTGCCAGCAGTCCATGTGTGCCTTGCAGCCACCCCCTCTAGCTATTGCATCCGAAGAGAAGGCACTCACAGTGAAGCTCTCTGGGCGCATGGCACACCATGTGGGGATTCCCAGTCCAGGTCTCCCCAGTGTTCTGGGCCAACTCAGGGAGCAGCGTGGCTGCCCGTGAGGGGAGAGGGCCTGAACAGAGGGACTCGGGCGTTCAGGTGTTGACTGCCCTCCTGGGAGGTGCCCTGCTACCTCCTACCCATTCTGTGCCTAATTCTGAAGACTTCTTTCAAAGGAGGAGGATTTGGGCTGAGGTTTAGGAACCATTCCCACCCTAGGCTGGAAGGCACACGAGTAATGAAGGGAGAGACTGACTACAGAGGTCTGGCCGGTCTTTAAGAGTGTTGGGGATTTCCCTCCCTTCAGGGCCTGGTGATCGGGCTGGATTCCCAGTCTACCCGCACAATCTTGCTGAACCCATGAGTTTGCCTGGGGGTAACAGAAAAAATGCAACATGGCATCAGAAGATCTTTGTTCATGTCCGCATCCATAACTTCTTACCTGTGTGACCTCCCTTTTTCTCACTGGAGAAGACGTGGTCTTAACACCTGCCCTTACTTCCTGAGGGTCTTACAAGAAAGAAAATACAGGAAGGTAGATACAAGGCCGTGGACTTGCAAAGTGCCATTGGTACTTTTTTAGTTTGGCGACCCCTTGCCTATGGAAAAGCCAGCCTAAGGTTCATTTCCCATTATTACCACAGCCCAGGGTGACCCTTTGAGGAAGTACTCTGCCATTCCCATTTCCAGGGCCACCCAGCTTGCTATGAAAAATCCACAAGTGTTAGCATTTGCATAATTTGATGAACTAAAACATTTCACATCAAGCCGAAGATCCCCCTTTTCTTTTGTTTCCTTTACTGAAGTAGAGTGGATATACACTCTGTTGGCTTCACATGCACAACATAGTGATTGGACAGTTACCTACATTATTAAATGCTCATCCCAGTAAGTGTTACTGCTGTCAAAATACAAAGATATTGCATATTATTGACTATATTTCTGATGTTGTACTTTCATGAGGCTAACTTATACCATAATTGGGATTTAGGACCTCTTTATCCCTTCAACCTATTTTAACCACTCCCCCCTCCCCAGTAGCAACCACCAGTCTTTTGTCTATGAAAGATCCCCTTTATTTTAATGCCCACCCAATCCCATCCTCTTTCCTTCTATCTTAGGGCAACTATGCTAATGAATTCTAGGCTATGTTCTTTTATATCTTTACCATGGTCACGTGCCTGCCTTCTCCAGGGCCCCAGATCACCCACCTCACCCCACCCCCTCACAACCCAGACCACCCACCTCACCCCAACCCCATCCGACCCCCACTGCTTTATAAGGGGAAGATGGATTTTGTGTTCTCCTGGTCCCGTGGACACCATCTCACTCCATCCGTGGAGATGCAGAGCTGTCCGTGGATGGAGACACCTGGAGACCTGTTTTAAAACTTAAAAGGGGAGGCTTTGGCACCCAGAATCAACCAGAGACCTTCATTTATTTAACAAAAACAAAATACCTTTATTGGAAGAAATGGCAAAACTAGAAGAAAAAACTGAAGGAACACTTTGTAAGGGCAGTCTTTCAATAAGACTGCTGGGCATGGTGGCCAGGGGAAACTGCCCCTGGCTACGGGGTAGGCCGTCCAAGCTCAGTTCTTGTCGCTGTTGCCCAGGGTGAGCTTGTCAAAGAGGTACTCGGCCAGGCCGGCTTCTGGGGCTCCCATCTTGCGCAGGATGCTGATATGGTCCCCCAGCTCTTTGATGGACCTGACTTGCTCGTGCAGATAGTGACGCTCCAGGAAATCACACAGGTGCACATCGCCCTTGTCGGTGGCCAGGCGGTGCAGATCTAGCAGGCTCTGGTTGACCCTCTTTTCCAGGCCCAAGGCGTACTCCATGGCCATCACGCCATTCCCCCAGTCGTCGCGGCCGGGCTTCCTGATGTCGCGGAGGCTCAGGCGGCCGCCGCGCTCGTTCTGCAGGCAGATCAGCTTCTCAGCATGCTCGCTCTTCTCACGGGACCGGCGCTGGAAGAACTGGGCGACGTGCTTGAAGGCCACATCATTCCGGTCGAAGTAGAAGGCCATGGACTGGTACGTGTAGGAGGCGTAGAGCTCCAGGTTGATCTGGTTGTTGTCAGCAGTCTGGCAGTTCTGCACCACTTGGGATGGTGGCTCGGCATTCATGGCGGGCGGTGTGGTGGTGAAGGCGCAGGTGGCCTCAGCGTGTTCCCACGGTGAACAGTAGGAGAGGCTAGAGGCAGGCGAGCTCTGGAGCAAGCAGCAGCTCTGGGATGGGACAGGAAATGCGGTCCCTTTTCAGTAACTGTTAGTGGGAGGATCCATTAGGGTCGGAGTCATGTGGTCGCATGGCAGTGTCGCGAGAGGACGGGGTCCTGCGGGGGTGGGGTGGAGTCAAGTCGGGGCAGAGACAAGTTGGGCCGGGATAGGGCGGAGTAAAGGGCGTTGGGCGGAGTGACGTGAGGGCACAGAGTGTGGCGGAGTCAGAAGGGGAGGTGGGGCTAGGCAGAGTCACGTAGCGGGACAGAGGGGCATGGGGTCGGCCTTCTAGGTCCTATCCCGTTCAGCCTTGGTGGGGCAGGAAACCCAGGGCAACTGTGCACTGAGTGTCTTGAGATCATTTTTAAAAATCACAGCTATATTGAGATATAATTTATATCCCATAAACTTCACCTTTTGAAAGCAAACTTTTACATGGTTCTTAGTATATTGGTGGAGTTGAGCAACCATTATGACAATTTAATTTTGGAATATTTTCATCACTCCCAAGTTTAACACCCTGCCCATTAGTAGTCAATCCCATCCCCTCTGCCCCCAGGCCTTGCTACCACCAATTCACTTTCTGGCTCTATAGATTTGCCTCTTTTGGACATTTCAAATAAATTGGATCATACACACAAATTTTACTGAGCATAATGTTTTTAATCTTCATTTTATTGCTGAATAGTTTTCCATGATGTGAATATACCACCTTTTATTTATCCTTTCATCAGTGGGTGCGTATTTGGGTTGTTTCCACTTTGTGGCTGTTATGAATAATTTTACCATGAACACTTGAGTACAGGCATTTGTGTACACATAGGCTTTCAATTCTCTTGGGAATATACGTAGGCGTGGGACTGCTGGGTCGTATAACTGTTTAATATTTTGAGGAACTGCCAGAATGTTTTCCAAAGTGGCTGCACCATTTTACATTGCCACCAGCAATGTCCTGAAGGTTTCAATTGTCTTTCGAAAAATGTTTAGTCATCTTCGTGGACGTGAAGTATTATCACATTGTGGCTTTGATTTGCATTTCCCTAATGACTAATAATGTTGAGTAGCTTTGGAGGTACTTACTGGCCACTTGTGTATCTTCTTTGCAGTAATGTCTACTCCAATCCTTTACCCCTTTGTAAGTAGAATGTTTTGTCTTTTTATGGTTGAGTTGTAAGCGTTCATATATTCTGGATACAAGTTCTTTATCAGGTATATGATTTGCCAATATTTTGTCCCATTCTGTGGGTTGACTTTGCACTTCCTTAGTGGTGTCCTTTGAAGCACAAAACTTCTGATGAGTATGATTAAGGCCAATTTATCTTTTCTTTCTTTTTGTGTAATTTAGCACTCCTCATTATCCTTACCCCACTAGGAGCCTAATCAAACGCATAGGAATTGGATTAGCACATGAAGCACTTTGATGGGTGGCGTGTGAAGGTGTCTTGCCAATGGGTTTCGGCCCTGGGCAAGTTTGCTATGGACTCGATGTGACCAAAGAAAATGACAGCAAAACGTTCTCAGGGTGAAAGGGTTATACCCAACTTTATTTCCAGGTGGCAGGTCAGTCCCTAAAATCCCATTCACTCAGAGCGAGTCTGCATGCAGCAAGCCAGTCTCTGCCTCTGGGCCTCTGTCCTCTGCGCTGCCACCACTCCAGCCTCTGCTCTGCTCTCCTGCAGCCTTGTAGCAGTGCCACCGTGTCAAGCGCAGAGCACTGGGTGGAGCTCTTTATATAGAGTCAACAGCCATCTATTGCCCACAGGTGTGCAGTGAGCTAGTCAACCAGGGCAGGGTGAGAATCCTGGCCACAGGAACTCTCATTTTATCCACACCACCCTATTCTTGCCATGCTAATAGTTTTCTAAACATGAACCTAAAATGTCACTCCACTGTTCAAAAGCCTTCAATATTCTATAGTGGTCTGAGGAAGGAACCCTCAACGCTGAGGGATCAGGGTCTCAAGTAGGAGGCCTCTCCGAAGTCAAGATTCATTCACAAGTTTGGTCAGATTGCGTAGGTGTGCGTGCGTGTGCCTGAGTGGGACAGAAAGGCTCAGCGCCCATGAAATCACAAATGTTTCTGTAAGGATGAATCTAGGGGCAATTTCTCACCTTCTTTTGAAAATCCAAAAAGAGTCTCAAATACGGAAGCAGAGAATGGGGATTTTTTTGCCATGTATAACATTGACTGAGTTCAAAGTCTTAGGGAAGGAGAGAGGTTGGCAGTCATTTCTTTCCTTGTTGAATTTCTTTTCAATGCGTACTCAGCATTTTAACGCAAACTCTGGCTAGAATGCCACCCCTGCACATTGTTAAACAGTGATAAATAGGTCCAGATACTTTACTTTAAAAGGACATTTTAGTCAACGTTCCTTGAGGAGAAGCAATAGTAACCAATGCTGCCCATTTGTCTGGTCATTGTGAGCTCCAGATGGCCTCATCAATGCTTGAGGAAATAGGAGTGTGTTATTGAGCCAGAAGATTAAATAATACGTGCTGAGCTGCTTCTACCAATTAGGGAGGGGTTTTAAGTTTAAGCCTCCAGGCATTTCTGGTAAAGGCACGCCAAGTGTAACGAAGTAACCAAAACTGCCCTCCTTTGCAGCAGGATGAGTGAGTTGTCTTCTGCACAATCACTTATAGAACTGTCCCTCCTTGCCTACTAGTAGAAAAGCACTGTGGAGTATTACTAAATTCACAAATTAAAAAATTTTTAAGACAAAAAGTTACTATATATGTATACATACATACACATACATACATCTGTATATGCAATGTGCATCTCGGAGTTAAATATCCCAACCAAAATCCCTGAAAATGGACCTATTCTGTTAAAATGCTAGTGATTGCTTTGAAGTCATTGTTTATCAACTTCAAATATATATATTTTATAAGGTACATATGATAAAATGCACATATCTTAGCGTACAGCTTGATGAATTTTGACATGTGTATATATTCATGTAACCATCACCCTGATCAAGATACCAAACATTATCATTAATCTTTTTTCCCATGCACCTATTTCACCCATCTCCCCACCCTGCTCCCCTATGGTAACCACTGGTCTGTTCCAGTTTTGGGTGTCCATTTGTTTTTTTAGATTCCACATATAAGTAAAATCATACCGTATTCCTCTTTCTCTGTCTCACTTATTTCACTTTAACATAATATCCTCTAGGTCTATCCATGTCATCACAAATAGCAAGGTTTCATCCTTTTTATGTCTGAGTAATATTTCATTGTATATATGTACCATATCATCTCTATCCATTCATCTATGGATGAACATTAGGTTGTTTCCACATTTTGGCTATAGTAAATAATGCTGCAATACATAGGAGTGCATATATCTTCTTGGATTAGTAATTTTGTTTTCTTCAGGTAAATTCTCAGAAATGGAACTGGTGGGTTATATGATATTTCTATTTTTAGTTTTTTGAGAAACCTCCAAACTACTTTCCATAGTGGTTGCACCTATTTACAATCCCACCAATAGTGCCTGAGGATTCCCTTTGCTCCACAGCCTCCCCAGTACTTACTGGTTTTGTCTTGTTGATAGTAGCCATTCTGGCTGGTGTGAGGTGGTGTCTCACTGTGGTTTTGATTTGCATTTCCCTGATGATCAGTGATGTTGAGCATCTTTTCATGTGCCTCTTGGCCATCTGTATGTCTTCTTTGGAAAAATACCTATTCAGGTCTTCTACCCATTTTTTTTTCTTTTTCAGTCCTCTCGTTCCTTCTTTTTTTTTTGAGACTTATGAATTATTTATTGATCAAATGGTTGTTAACAACAATAAAATTCTGTATAGGGGACTCAATGCACAGTCATTAATAAACCCCAAGCCTATATCTCAACAGTCTCCAATCTTCTGAAGCATAACAAACAAGTTCTTACATGGTGAACAAGGTCTTACATAGTGAATAAGTTCTTACATGGTGAACAGTGCAAGGGCAGTCATATCACAGAAACTTTCGGTTTTGATCACACATCATGAACTATAAACAATCAAGTCAGATATGATTATTCGTTTGATTTTTATACTTGATTTATATGTGAATCCCACATTTCTCCCTTATTATTATTATTATTATTATTTTAAATAAAATGCTGAAGTGGCAGGTAGATGCAAGTAAAAGGTAGAAAACATAATTTAGTGCTGTAAGAGGGCAAATGTAGATGATCAGGCCTGTGCCTATAGACTAAGTATTAATCCAAGCTAGACAAGGGCAACAAAACATCCATGGATGCAGAAGATTTCTCTCAAAACAGGGGCGTGAGGTTCTAAGCCTCCCCTCTGTTGGTCCCCAATTTCTCACCTGATGGACCCCTGCGACTGTGCCTGTTGTAGGTTGTTCCTCCCTTGAGGAATCTTACCCATCTCTGGCTAACCAGTCATCTTCTGGGGCCATACAGGGAAATGTAAAGTTGGTAAGTGAGAGAGAAGAAATATTCTTTGAAAAGGTTAGCTTTTTACTTCTTTGCAGATTTATGCCCTGTGGCTTCTATGCCCAGCATTTGTCTTGAGGTATCTTTACCACTTGGAAGAATTATGATACTCGGTCATTTTCAATATGAGGCACGAATTCTACTAAAGGGCTGTAATTAGGAAGGAAGAAGAAAAGCTATAGAAGTAGCAGACGGAAGAAAACATGGGAAGATTGATTATTTCTTTGACATATCTTCTTGTACAGTAACTTCAGCATGTATAGGTTTTAAACTACTAATTAAATTGTGCACATACATTAACATAATAGGAATACAGCTACATAACAAAAGCAGACCTACAATTACCAGCCAGCTCCAGTGAAACCAAGAAAACCAGTTAGGTACCCTAGGCATTTGTGAAAACTTATCAATGATATGATGGATATTGTCTAACTGAATTTGAATAGTTTGAGAAAAATCAGACAAATTAAAACAACACATTCCTGGGAACTGTTCACATTCCATGTGTTCTTTTAACAGTAGATAGTCTATAGTCACACGATTTTGGAGCACTGCAACTTGCACTTCTCCTAATTCTTGGTTGAGTTCCGACAGTATAGATCCAGTCAAATTTGTTGTTTTACTGTATGCACAGGCCAGCTTAGATATCTCCTTCCTCCTTCCAATGGCAAGTCCAGGAACTGGTGGGATGACTGCAGCTACAACTACAGCAGCGCCAGGATCTTTGTTGAAGTTTTTTGATGTTCATCTTCTGGAATGACTCTTCCAGAGGATGTTGATGTTGGAAGTTCTTCTTCATATCATATCTTAATTCGTTTTCTGTGTAGCCAAATTAGACTTTGATCCTTTGTATAAACACAAACAAACCCTTTCCCCACACTTTGATATGACCTTTATACCATTGTGAAGAACCTATTGGAGATCACCACACAGGAACTGCTTTTTTTTTTAAGAGAAAGGAATATTATCAGAAAAATGTACTTCCATAGCTGATCATCTGACACCCTTTGAAAGATCAAAATTAAGGATATGTAAAGCATGCATTAATCGTTGATTTGCTGTTAGTTTTATCCTATCAGGGAGTAATCCCCCATTTCTTTCTCTTTTTTTTTGTTATCATTAATCTACAATTACATGAAGAATATTATGTTTACTAGGCTCTCCCCTATACCAAGTCCCCCCCACAAACCCCATTACAGTCACTGTCCATCAGCATAGCAAAATGTTGTAGAATCCCTACTTGCCTTCTCTGTGTTGTACAGCCCTCCCTTTTCTCCCACCCCCCACATTATGCATGCTAATCTTAATACCCCCCTACTTCTCCCGCCCCCTTATCCCTCCCTACCCACCCGTCCTCCCCAGTCCCTTTCCCTTTGGTACCTGTTAGTCCATTCTTGAGTTCTGTGATTCTGCTGCTGTTTTGTTCCTTCAGTTTTTCCTTTGTTCTCACACTCCACAGATGAGTGAAATCATTTGGTATTTCTTTTCTCCGCTTGGCTTGTTTCACTGAGCATAATACCCTCCAGCTCCAACCATGTTGTTGCAAATGGTTGGATTTGCCCTTTTCTTATGGCTGAGTAGTATTCCATTGTGTATATGTACCACATCTTCTTTATCCATTCATCTATCGATGGACATTTAGGTTGCTTCCAATTCTTGGCTATTGTAAATAGTGCTGCGATAAACATAGGGGTGCACTGATCTTTCTCATACTTGATTGCTGCATTCTTAGGGTAAATTCCTAGGAGTGCAATTCCTGGGTCAAATGGTAGGTCTGTTTTGAGCATTTTGATGTACCTCCATACTGCTTTCCACAATGGTTGAACTAACTTACATTCCCACCAGCAGTGTAGGAGGGTTCCCCTTTCTCCACAGCCTCGCCAACATTTGTTGTTCTCTGTCTTTTGGATGGCAGCCATCCTTACTGGTGTGAGGTGATACCTCATTGTGGTTTTAATTTGCATTTCTCTGATAATTAGCGATGTGGAGCATCTTTTCATGTGTCTGTTGGCCATCTGTATTTCTTTTTTGGAGAACTGTCCGTTCAGTTCCTCTGCCCATTTTTTAATTGGGTTATTTGTTTTTTGTTTGTTGAGGCGTGTGAGCTCTTTATATATTCTGGATGTCAAGCCTTTATCGGATGTGTCATTTTCAAATATATTCTCCCATACTGTAGGGTTCCTTTTTGTGCTATTGATGGTGTCTTTTGCTGTACAGAAGCTTTTCAGCTTAATATAGTCCCACTTACTCATTTTTGCTGTTGTTTTCCTTGCCCGGGGAGATATGTTCAAGAAGAGGTCACTCATGTTTATGTCTAAGAGGTTTTTGCGTGTGTTTTCTTCCAAGAGTTTAATGGTTTCATGACTTACATTCAGGTCTTTGATCCATTTTGAGTTTACTTTTGTATATGGGGTTAGACAATGGTCCAGTTTCATTCTCCTACATGTAGCTGTCCAGTTTTGCCAGCACCATCTGGTGAAGAGACTGTCATTTGCCCATTGTATGTCCATGGCTCCTTTATCAAATATTAATTGACCATATATGTCTGGGTTAATGTCTGGATTCTCTAGTCTGTTCCACTGGTCTGTGGCTCTGTTCTTGTGCCAGTACCAATTGTCTTGATTACTATGGCTTTATAGTAGAGCTTGAAGTTGGGGAGTGAGATCCCCCCTACTTTATTCTTCTTTCTCAGGATTGCTTTGGCTATTCGGGGTCTTTGGTGTTTCCATATGAATTTTTGAATTATTTGTTCCAGTTCATTGAAGAATGTTGCTGGTAGTTTCATAGAGATTGCATCAAATCTGTATATTGCTTTGGGCAGGATGGCCATTTTGACGATATTAATTCTTCCTAGTCATGAGCATGGGATGAGTTTCCATCTGTTAGTGTCCCCTTTAATTTCTCTTAAGACTGACTTGTAGTTTTCAGAGTATAAGTCTTTCACTTCCTTGGTTAGGTTTATTCCTAGGTATTTTATTTTTTTTGATGCAATTGTGAATGGAGTTGTTTTCCTGATTTCTCTTTCTGTTGTTTCATTGTTAGTGTATAGGAAAGCCACAGATTTCTGTGTGTTGATTTTGTATCCTGCAACTTTGCTGTATTCCGATATCAGTTCTAGTAGTTTTGGGGTGGAGTCTTTAGGGTTTTTTATGTACAGTATCATGTCATCTGCAAATAGTGACAGTTTAACTTCTTCTTTACCAATCTGGATTCCTTGTATTTCTTTGTTTTGTCTGATTGCCGTGGCTAGGACCTCCAGTACTATGTTAAATAACAGTGGAGAGAGTGGGCATCCCTGTCTTGTTCCCGATCTCAGAGGAAATGCTTTCAGCTTCTCGCTGTTCAATATAATGTTGGCTGTGGGTTTATCATAGATGGCCTTTATTATGTTGAGGTACTTGCCCTCTATTCCCATTTTGCTGAGAGTTTTTATCATGAATGGATGTTGAACTTTGTCAAATGCTTTTTCAGCATCTATGGAGATGATCATGTGGTTTTTGTCTTTCCTTTTGTTGATGTGGTGGGTGATGTTGATGGACTTTCGAATGTTGTACCATCCTTGCATCCCTGGGATGAATCCCACTTGGTCATGGTGTACGATCCTTTTGATGTATTTTTGAATTCGGTTTGCTAATATTTTGTTGAGTATTTTTGCATCTACGTTCATCAAGGATATTGGTCTGTAGTTTTCTTTTCTGCTGGGGTCTTTGCCTGGTTTTGGTATTACAGTGATGTTAGCTTCATAGAATGAGTTTGGGAGTATCCCCTCCTCCTCTATTTTTTGGAAAACTCTAAGGAGAATGGGTATTATGTCTTCCCTGTATGTCTGATAAAATTCCGAGGTAAATCCATCTGGCCCGGGGGTTTTGTTCTTTGGTAGTTTTTTGATTACTGCTTCAATTTCGTTGCTGGTAATTCGTCTGTTTAGATTTTCTGTTTCTTTCTGGGTCAATCGTGGAAGGTTGTATTTTTCTAGGAAGTTGTCCATTTCTCCTAGGTTTCCCAGCTTGTTTGCATATAGGTTTTCATAGTACTCTCTAATAATTCTTTGTCTTTCTGTGGGGTCCGTCATGATTTTTCCTTTCTCGTTTCCGATACTGTTGATTTGTGTTGACTCTCTTTTCTTCTTAATAAGTCTGGCTAGAGGCTTATCTATTTTGTTTATTTTCTCGAAGAACCAGCTCTTGGTTTCATTGATTTTTTCTATTGTTTTATTCTTCTCAATTTTATTTATTTCTTCTCTGATCTTTATTATGTCCCTCCTTCTGCTGACCTTAGGCCTCATCTGTTCTAGTTTTTCCAATTTCGATAATTGTGACATTAGACCATTCATTTGGGACTGCTCTTCCTTTTTTAAATATGCTTGGATTGCTATATACTTTCCTCTTAAGACTGCTTTTGCTGTGTCCCACAGAAGTTGGGGCTTAGTGTTGTTGTTGTCATTTGTTTCCATATATTGCTGGATCTCCATTTTGATTTGGTCATTGATCCATTGATTATTTAGGAGCGTGTTGTTAAGCCTCCATGTGTTTGTGAGCCTCTTTGCTTTCTTTGTACAGTTTACTTCTAGTTTTATGCCTTTGTGGTCTGAAAAGTTGGTTGGTAGGATTTCAATCTTTTGGAATTTTCTGAGGCTCTTTTTGTGGCCTAGTATGTGGTCTATTCTGGAGAATGTTCCATGTGCACTTGAGAAGAATGTTTATCCTGTTGCTTTTGGATGTAGAGTTCTATAGATGTCTATTAGGTCCATCTACTCTGCTGTGTTGTTCAGTGCTTCCGTGTCCTTACTTATTTTCTGCCCAGTGGATCTATCCTTTGAGGTGAGTGGTGTGTTGAAGTCTCCTAGAATGAATGCATTGCAGTCTATTTCCCCCTTTAGTTCTGTTAGTGTTTGTTTCACATATGCTGGTGCTCCTGTGTTGGGTGCATATATATTTAGAATGGTTATATCCTCTTGTTGGACTGAGCCCTTTATCATTATGTAGTGTCCTTCTTTATCTCTTGTTACTTTCTTTGTTTTGAAGTCTATTTTGTCTGATATTAGTACTGCAACCCCTGCTTTCTTCTCGCTGTTGTTTGCTTGAAATATGTTTTTCCATCCCTTGACTTTTAGTCTGTACATGTCTTTGGGTTTGAGGTGAGTTTCTTGTAAGCAGCATATAGATGGATCTTGCTTTTTTATCCATTCTATTACTCTATGTCTTTTGACTGGTGTATTCAGCCCATTAACATTTAGGGTGACTATTGAAAGATATGTACTTATTGCCATTGCAGGCTTTCAATTTGTGGTTACCAAAGGTTCAAGGTTAGCCTCTTTAGTATCTTACTGCCTAACTTAGCTTGCTTATTGAGCTGTTATATACACTGTCTGGAGATTCTTTTCTTCTCTCCCTTCTTATTCCTCCTCCTCGATTCTTCATATGTTGGGTGTTTTGTGCTGTGCTCTTTCTAGGAGTGCTCCCATCTAGAGCAGTCCCTGTAAGATGTTCTGTAGAGGTGGTTTGTGGGAAGCAAATTCCCTCAGCTTTTGTTTGTCTGGGAATTGTTTAATCCCACTGTCATATTTGAATGATAGTCGTGCTGGATACAGTATCCTTGGTTCAAGGCCCTTCTGTTTCATTGTATTAAATATATCATGCCATTCTCTTCTGGCCTGTAGGGTTTCTGTTGAGAAGTCGATGTTAGCCTGATGGGTTTTCCTTTATAGGTGACCTTTTTCTCTCTAGCTGCCTTTAAAACTCTTTCTTTGTCCTTGATCTTTGCCATTTTAATTATTATGTGTCTTGGTGTTGTCCTCCTTCAGTCCTTTCTGTTGGGGGTTCTGTGTATTTCCGTGGTCTGTTCGATTATTTCCTCCCCCAGTTTGGGTAAGTTTTCAGCAATTATTTCTTCTGAGATACTTTCCATCTCTTTTCCTCTCTCTTCTTCTTCTGGAACCCCTATAATACGGATATTGTTCCTTTTGGATTGGTCACACAGTTCTCTTAACATTGTTTCATTCCTGGAGATCCTTTTGTCTCTCTCTATGTCAGCTTCTATGCGTTCCTGTTCTCTGGTTTCAATTCCATCAATGGCCTCTTGCATCCTATCCATTCTGCTTATAAACCCTTCCAGAGTTTGTTTCATTTCTGTGATCTCCTTTCTGGCATCTGTGAACTCCCTCCGGACTTCACCCCATTTCTCTTGTGTATTTCTCTGCATCTGTCAGCATGTTTATGATTCTTATTTTGAATTCTTTTTCAGGAAGACTGGTTAGGTCTGTCTCCTTCTCTGGTGTTGTCTCTGTGATCTTTGTCTGCCTGTAGCTGTTCCTTTTCATGGTGATAGGAATAGTTTGCAGAGCTGGGACGAGTGACGGCTGGAAGAACTTCCCTTCTTGTTGGTTTGTGGCCCTCCTCTCCTGGGAGAACAGTGACCTCTAGTGGCTTGTGCTGGGCAACTGCGTGCAAACAGGGTTTCTGCTTCCTGCCGAGCTGCTATGGAGTTTATCTCCGCTGTTGCTGTGGGCGTGGCCTGGCTCGGGCCTCTGCTCCAAAGTGGTGGAGTCGCGTTAGAGGGGGAGCGGCCTGGAGGCTATTTATCTCCGTAAGGGGCCTCCCTGCTCCCTGCAGCCCAGGGGTTAGGGTGCCCAGAGATCCCCGGATACCCTACCTCTGGATTAAGTGTCCCACGCTGTCCCTTTAAGACTTCCAAAAAGCACCCGCCAAAACAAAACGACCACAAAAAAACAAAAGAATTTAAATTAAAAAAAAAAAAAGAGTGGCCGCTCGTTTTTCTTTATTCTCCAGCGCCAGCCTCAGGCCTCTGCTCACCGGTCTTGCTGCCCTGTTTCCCTAGTATTGGGGGCCCTATCCCTTTAAGACTTCCAAAAAGCGCTCGCCAAAACAAAACAGCAAAAAAAAAAAAAAATGGTCACGCGCTTTTCTTATGTCCTCCGGCACCCGGCCTCCAGTGCCCGCTCACTGTTCTTGCTGCCCTGTTTCCCTAGCATCCAGGGACCCCTGGGCAAGTACTGTGTCTGCACTCTGGCCCGGATGGCGGGGGCTGGGTGCTCGGCAGTCCTGGGCTCCGTCTCCCTCCCGCTCTGCCTGCTCTTCTCCCGCCGGGAGCTGGGGGGAGGGGTGCTCGGCTCCCGCGGGGCCGGGGCTTGTATCTTACCCCCTTCGCGAGGCGCTGGGTTCTCTCAGGTGCGGATGTGGTCTGGATATTGTCCTGTGTCCTCTGGTCTTTATTCTAGGAAGGGTTGTCTTTGTTATATTTTCATAGATATATGTGGTTTTGGGAGGAGATTTCCACTGCTCTACTCATGCCACCATCTTCTGCCCCTCTGTCCCACTTGTTCATTTTTGCTTTTGTTTTCCTTGCCTGGGGAGATATGTTCAAGAAGAGGTCACTCATATTTATGTCTAAGAGATTTTTGCCTATGTTTTTTTCTAAGAGTTTTAATGGTTTCATGACTTACATTCAGGTCTTTGATCCATTTCGAATTTACTTTTGTGTATGGGGTTAGACAATGGTCCAGTTTCATTCTCCTACATGTAGCTGTCCAGTTTTGCCAGCACCATCTGTTGAATAGACTGTCATTTCCCCATTGTATGTCCATGGCTCCTTTATCAAATATTAATTGACCATATATGTTTGGGTTAATGTCTGGAGTCTCTAATCTGTTCCACTGGTCTGTGGCTCTGTTCTTGTGCCAGTAACAAATTGTCTTGATTACTATGGCTTTGTAGTAAAGCTTGAAGTTGGGGAGTGAGATCCCCCCCACTTTATTCTTTCTTCTCAGGATTGCTTTGGCTATTCAGGGTCTTTGGTGGTTCCATATGAATTTTTGAACTATTTGTTCCAGTTTGTTGAAGAATGTTGCTGGTAATTTGATAGGGATTGCATCAAATCTGTATATTGCTTTGGGCAGGATGGCCATTTTGATGATATTAATTCTTCCTAGCCAAGAGCTTGGGATGAGTTTCCATTTGTTAGTGTCCCCTTTAATTTCTCTTAAGAGTGTCTTGTAGTTTTGAGGGTATAGGTCTTTCACTTCTTTGGTTAGGTTTATTCCTAGTTATTTTATTCTTTTTGATGCAATTGTGAATGGAGTTGTTTTCCTGATTTCTCTTTCTGTTGGTTCATTGTTAGCCACAGATTTCTGTGTGTTAATTTTGTATCCTGCAACTTTGCTGTATTCCCATGTCAGTTCTAGTAGTTTTGGAGTGGAGTCTTTAGGGTTTTTTATGTACATTATCATGTCGTCTGCAAATAGTGACAGTTTAACTTCTTCTTTACCAATCTGGATTCCTTGTATTTCTTTGTTTTGTCTAATTGCCGTGGCTAGGACCTCCAGTACTATGTTAAATAGCAGTGGGGAGAGTGGGCATCCCTGTCTTGTTCCCAATCTCAGAGGAAAAGCTTTCAGCTTCTCACTGTTCAGTATGATGTTGGCTGTGGGTTTATCATAGATGGCCTTTATTATGTTGAGGTACTTGCCCTCTATACCCATTTTGCTGAGAGTTTTTATCATGAATGGATGTTGAATTTTGTCGAATGCTTTTTCGGCATCTATGGAGATGATCATGTGGTTTTTGTCCTTGTTTTTGTTGATGTGGTGGATGATGTTGATGGATTTTCGAATGTTGTACCATCCTTGTATCCCTGGGATGAATCCCACTTGGTCATGGTGTCTGATCCTTTTGACATATTTTTGAATTCGGTTTGCTAATATTTTATTGAGTATTTTTGCATCTACATTCATCAGGGTTATTGGTCTGTAATTTTCTTTTTTGGTGGGGTCTTTGCCTGGTTTTGATATTAGGGTGATGTTGGCTTCATAGAATGAGTTTGGGAGTATTTCCTCCTCTTCTACTTTTTGGAAAACTTTAAGGAGAATGGGTATTATGTCTTCTCTGTATGTCTGATAAAATTCCAAGGTAAATCCGTCTGGCCCGGGGTTTTGTTCTTGGGTAGTTTTTTGATTACCGTTTCAATTTCTTTGCTCGTAATTGGTTTGTTTAACTTTTGTGTTTCTTCCTTGGTCAGTCTTGGAAGGTTGTATTTTTCTAGGAAGTTGTCCATTTCTTCTAGGTTTTCCAGCTTGTTAGCATATAGGTTTTCATAGTAGTCTTCAATAATTCTTTGTATTTCTGTGGAGTGTGTCATGATTTTTCCATTCTCATTTCTGATTCTGTTGATGTATGTTGATTCTCTTTTTCTCTTAATAAGTTTGACTAGAGGCTTATCTATTTTGTTTATTTTCTCAAAGAACCAGCTCTTGGTTTCATTGATTTTTTTCTATTGTTTTATTCTTCTCAATTTTGTTTATTTCTTCTCTAATCTTTATTATGTCCCTCCTTCTGCTGACTTTAGGCCTCATTTGTTCTTCTTTTTCCAGTTTCGATAATTGTGATGTTAGACTATTCATTTGGGATTGTTCTTCCTTCTTTAAGTGTGCCTGGATCGCTATATACTTTCCTCTTAAGTCTGCTTTTGCTGTGTCCCACAGAAGTTGGGGCTTTGTGTTGTTGTTGTCATTTATTTCCATATATTGCTGGATCTCTATTTTAATTTGTTCGTTGATCCATTGACTATTTAGGAGCATGTTGTTAAGCCTCCATGTGTTTGTGAGCCTTTTGTTTTCTTTGTAGAATTTATTTCTAGTTTTATACCTTTGTGGTCTGAAAAGTTGATTGGTAGAATTTCAATCTTTTGGAATTTACTGAGGCTCTTTTTGTGAGCTAGTATGTGGTCTATTCTGGAGAATGTTCCATGTGCACCTGTTTCTTTTGGATGTAGAGTTCTATAGATGTCTATTAGGTCCATCTGTTCTAGTGTGTTGTTCAGTGCCTCTGTGTCCTTACTTATTTTCTGCCCGGTGGATCTATCCCTTGGGGTGAGTGGTGTGTTGAAGTCTCCTAAAATGAATGCATTGCATTCTATTTCCTCTTTTAGTTCTGTTAGTATTTGTTTCACATATGCTGGTGCTCCTGTGTTGGGTGCATATATATTTAGAATGGTTATATCCTCTTGTTGGACTGAGCCCTTTATCATTATGTAATGTCTGTCTTTATCTCTTGTTACTTTCTTTGTTTTGAAGTCTATTTTGTCTGATACTAGTACTGCAACCCCTGCTTTCTTCTCTCTGTTGTTTGCCTGAAATATGTTTTTCCATCCCTTGACTTTTAGTCTGTGCATGTCTTTGGGTTTGAGGTGAGTTTCTTGTAAGCAGCATATAGATGGATCTTGCTTTTTTATCCATTCTGTTACTCTGTGTCTTTTGATTGGTGCATTCAGTCCATTTACATTTAGGGTGACTATTGAAAGATATGTACTTATTGCCATTGCAGGCTTTAGATTCGTGGTTACCAGAGGTTCAAGGTTAGCTTCTTTAGTATCTTACTGTCTAACTTAGCTCGCTTATTGAGCTGTTATATATACTGTCTGGAGATTCTTTTCTTCTCTCCCTTCTTATTCCTCCTCCTCCATTCTTTATATGTTGGTTGTTTTATTCTCTGCTCTTTTGTGTTTCCTTTAACTGCTTTTAGTGGGTAGATGATTTTATTTTTTGCCTTTAGTTAGTATTTGGTTGGTCTGCTTTCTTTGCTGTGATTTTATTTTCTCTGGTGACATCTGTTTAGTCTTAGGAGTGCTCCCGTCTAGAACAGTCCCTCTAAAATACCCTGTAGACGTGGTTTGTGGGAAGCAAATTCCCTCAACTTTTGCTTGTCTGAGAATTGTTTAATCCCTCCTTCATATTTAAATGATAATCATGCTGGACACTGTATCCTTGGTTCAAGGCCCTTCTGTTTCATTGCATTAAATATATCATGCCATTTTCTTCTGGCCTGTAAGGTTTCTGTCTAGAAGTCTGGTGATAGCCTGATGGGTTTTCCTTTATAGGTGACCGTTTTCTCTCTAGCTGCCTTTAACACTCTTTCCTTTTCCTTGATCTTTGCCATTTTAATTATTATGTGTCTTGGTGTCGTCCTCCTTGGGTCCTTTCTGTTGGGAGTTCTGTGTATTTCCGTGTTCTGTTCGATTATTTCCTCCCCCAGTTTGGGGAAGTTTTCAGCAATTATTTCTTCAAAGACACTTTCTATCCCTTTTTATCTCTCTTCTTCTTCTGGTACCCCTATAATACGGATATTGTTCCTTTTAGATTGGTCACACAGTTGTCTTAATATTGTTTCATTCCTGGAGATCCTTTTATCTCTCTCTGTGTCAGCTTCAATGTGTTCCTGTTTTCTGGTTTCTATTCCATCAATGGCCTCTTGCATCTTATCCATTCTGCTTATAAATCCTTCCAGAGTTTGTTTCACTTCTGTAATCTCCTTCCTGGCATCTGTGATCTCCCTCCGGACGTCATCCCTTAGCTCTTGTACATTTCTCTGCATCTCCGTCAGCATGTTTATGATTTTTATTTTGAATTCTTTTTCAGGAAGACTGGTTAGGTCTGTCTCCTTCTCTGGTGTTGTCTCTGTGATCTTTGTGTGCCTGTAATTTTGCCTTTTCATGGTGATAGAGATAGTTTGCAGAGCTGACATGAGTGACTGCTGGAAGAACTTCCCTTCTTGTTGGTTTGTGGCTTTCCTTTCCTGGGAGAACAGTGACCTCAAGTGGCTTGTGCTGGGCAGCTGCGTGCAGAAAGGGCTTCTGATTCTTGCCTGGCTGCTATGGAGCTTATCTCCGCTGTTGCTGTGGGCATGGCCTGGCTCGGGCCGCTGCTCCGATATGGTGGAGCTGCGTTGGAGGGGGAACGGCTGGGAGGCTATTTATCCCCGTGAGGGGCCTCCGTGCTCCCTGCTGCCCAGGGGCTTAGAGTGCCCAGAGATCCCCAGGTTCCCTGCTGCTGGACTAAGTGCCCCAGAATGCTTCTGTCCGGCGGTGGGTTCCCTGTCCCTTTAAGACTTCCAAAAAGCACTTGCTTTTCTTTGTCCTGGGTGCAACGTCTGCAGGGACCCGCTCACACATCTTACTGTCCTATTTCCCTAGTTTCCAACACCCCACGCACGCACTGTGTCTGTGCTCTGGTGTGGATGGCTGGGGCTGGGTATTTAGCAGTCCTGGGCTCCCTCTCCCTCCCAGATCTGACTCCTCTCCTCCCACCAGGAGCTGGGGGGAGGGGCGCTCGGGTCCCACTGGGCCGGGGCTTGTATCTTACCCCCTTCACGAGGCACTGGGTTCTCGCAGGTGTGGATTTGGTCTGGCTATTGTCCTGTGTCTTCTGGTCTCTCTTTTAGGAAGAGTTTTCTTTTTTGTATTTTCAAAAATATATGTGGTTTTGGGAGGAGATTTCTGCTGCTCTACTCACGCCGCCATCTTGGCTCCGCCCCCCCTTCTGCCCATTTTTTAACTGGATTATTGGTTTTCTTGGTTTTTAGTTGTACAAGTTCTTTGTTTTGGATATTAGCTCCTAATCAGATATCCCATATGCAAATATTAAATTCAGTATGTTGCCTTTTTGTTAATTATTTCCTTTACTGTGCAGAAGCTTCTTAGTTTGATGTAGTTCCTTATTTATTTTTGTTTCTGTTGCCTAGAGAGACATATCCAAAAATATTACTAATGCTGATGTTCAAGAGTTTATCTATGTTTTCTTCCAGGAGTTTTATGTTTTCAGTTTTATGTCTTAGGTCTTTAATCCATGCTGAGTTTATTTTTGTGTATGGTGTAAAACACTAATCCAATTTCATTCTTTTACATGTAGCTGCCAGTTTTCCCACCACCATTTATTCAAGAGACTGTCTTTACCCCATTGTGTATTCTTGCCTCGTTTTTCATAGATTAATTGACCATATAGGTGTGAGTTTATTTCTGGGTTCTCTATTCTGTTCCACTGGTCTATGTATCTGTTCTTATGACAGTGCCATACTGTTTTGATTGGAGTAGCTTTGGTAGTATCATTTGAAATGAGGGAACATGATGCCCCCCACACTGCTCCCAGCTTTGTTCTTCCTTTTCAAGATTGTTTGAGCTACCCAGGGCTTTTGGTGGTTCTATATAAATGTTAGGATTATTTGCTCCAGTTCATTGAAAACTTCATTGGTATTTTCATAGGGTCAAATACATTTCTTGTAAAGTTGGCCTGATTAGTTGTGTGATTGTTGCACCAGTGAGATATGATTGTACATATTGTACATTAACACTTCTAAAAATTTTTTATCAATAGTTGATCACATGTGATAGGAATCAGATTTGGAAGATAGAAACCCAATTCAAACTAGCTGTGGGAGACTACAAACATAACCAAAATTCTTCTCCCTTCAAAATGTATAGTTACCTATCCCTTGAATTTGGGTTGGCCATGTGACTTGCTTAGCCAATAGAACACTAAAAAATGTGGCAGTCAGAGGTTTGAAAATAAACCACATAGTCCTGTCATTTCTCTAGCACCCCAGCCAATAGCCATCCACATGGCAGACATGTACATGAGGTCATCTTGATCATCCAGCTGCCAGCATGAGTGGTGCACAGGTGAACTCAGGTGAGATCAACAAAGGCAGCCCAGCCCAGAATCATCCAGCTGACCCATGGTACCATGAGCTAAATAAATAGAAGCTTTAAGCCACTGAGTTTTTCAGTAGCTTGTTAGACAGTAAAAGCTGACTGCTGCATAGCTTCAGCCAAAAATAAGAGCCATTGGCATGTGTGTTTTGAGACTGAATTAAGTGGACTTTAGGACTTGAATGTCAGCACAAAATAAAACTGAATATCATTTCCCTGATAAGTAGTGATATTGAGAATCTTTTCATGTACCTGTTGATTATTTTTATGTCTTCTCTGGGAAAGTGTCAATTTAGTTCCTCTACCCATTTTTTAATAAGATTTTGTTTTTGTTATTGAGTTGTATGAGTTTTTTATGGTTTTTGGACATTAGCCCCATATCTGGTATGTGACTTGCAAATATCTTCTCCCATTGCTTAGGTTGGCTTTCATTTTTTTTATTGTTTTGCTATGCTTTTTAGCTTGGTGTAGTCTCACTTGGGTTTTTTTGTTTTTGTCTTTGTTGTTGTTTATGTTTTTGGTGTCACATCTTAAAAAAAAATCAGTGCCAAGACCAATAATAAAGAGCTTCTTCCTTATATTTTCTTCTAGAAGTTTTATACTATCCAGTCTTTAGGTCTTTCAACCATTTTGAGTTAGTTTTTGTGAGTGGTGTGCAATAAGGGTCCCATTCCATTTTTCTGCCTGTAGTTATCCAGTTTTCCAACACCATTTGGTAAATTATCCTTTCCCCACTGAGTGTTTTTGGCTCCATTTTCAAATATTAGTTGACTGTAAACACAGGGGTTTATTTCTGAGTACTATTTTGTTCCAAAGACTGATGTGTCTACTTTTAGGCCAGTACCATACTGATATATAATAACTAAATTACTATAGCTTTATAATATAGTTTGAAATCAGGAGGTGTGATGCCTCTGGCTTTGTTCTTTCTAATTATTGCTTTGGCTATTCAGGGTCTTTTGTGGTTTCATATGAATTTTAGAATTGTTCTTTTTCTCTGAAAATACCTCTTGGAATTTTGATAGGGATTGAATTGGAACTATAGATAGGTTTGGGTAGTAGAGACATCTTAACAATAATATTCTGATCCATGAACACAAGATATTTTCCACTTGTTTGTGTCTTCATTTCCTTCAGCAAAGTCTTGTAGTTTTCATTTTACAGATCTTTACTTTCAGTGGTTAAATCTATTCCTCAGTATTGTTTTTGATGCTATTGTGGATGAGGCAGTTTTTTTTTCTATTTCAAATGTTTCATTGTTAATGATTTCTGTGTGATTTTTATACCTTATGACTTTATTAAATTCCTTGATTAGTTCCCACTGTTTTTTTGGTTGAGTCTATTTGGTTTTTCTATCATAGCATCTGCAAAAAATGATTAATTTACTTTTTTCCTTTCTGATTTGGATGCCTTTAATTTCTTTGTTTAAATTGTTCTAGTGAAGACTTCTGGTACTATGTTTAAAGGTAGGGAGAGTGGGCACACTTGTTTGGTTTCTCATCTTAGAAGAAAAGGCTTCAGCTTTTCACCCTTAAATAGAATGTTAACTGCAGCCTTGGCATATATGGTTTATTATGTTGGGGTTATGTTCTTTCTATGCCCAATGTATTGAGGGTTTTTGTCATGAAAGGATGTTACATTTTGTGAAATGCTTTTTCTGTATCTATGGAGGTGGTTATATGATCTTTACCCTTCATTCTATAAATGTGGCATATAACATTTATTAATTTGCGTATGTTGAACCAGTCTCGCATCCCAGGGATAAATCCCACTTGGTCATGCTGTTTAGTCCTTTCAGTGTTGTAAATCCAGTTTGCTAATATTGTTGAAAAGTTCTGCATTTATATTAGGAATATTGATCTATAATTTTCTTGTAGTATCCTTGCCTAGTTTTGATATCACAATAATGCTGGCCTGGTAAAATGAATTTGGAAGTGATCCCTCTTCTCCAGCTTTTTGGAAGAGTTTGAGAAGGATTGATTTTAATTCTTTGGTAGAATATATGAGTGAAGCCAATCTGGTCCTGAGGTTTTCTGTGTTGGGAAGTCTTGGATTACTGATCCAATCTCCTTTCTTGTTGTTGACTTGTTCAAATATTCTACTCCTGATTCTGTCTTGCCGGGTTGCATATTTCTAGGAAATTATCCATCTCTTCTAGGTTATCTAATTTGTTGACATACAGTTGTTCATAGTAGTCACTTCTGATGCTTTGTATTACTATAAGTATCAGTTATAATGTCTTCTTTCATTTCTGATTTCATTTGAGTCTTTTTTTCCCCTAAGTCTAGCTAAAGGTTTCTCAGTTTTGTTTCTTTTCAAAAATCCAGTTCTTATTTTCAGTTTTTTTTCTTTGTTTTGCTGGTAATTCTTTCTATTCTGATCTCTATTTCCTTCCTTATGTTATCTTTGGGCTTAGTTTGTTCTTTCTCTAGTTCATTGAGGTATAAAGTTAGATTGTTCATTTGACATCTTTCTATTAATGTATGCATTTATCACTAAACTTCCTCTCAGAATTGATTTTCAGCATCTTACAGGTTTTGGTATGTGGTGTTTCAATTTTACATTTAAAGTCATTTTTAATATGTAGGAACTTGTTAATGCTCTTTTTTCTGGTGTGTGTGTGTGTGTGTGCATGTGTGTGTATTTCTAGTGCTTTTTTTTCTCCCTCTGTTTCTGCCTACCTTTGTAAATCAGTTATTTTTCCATGGTGCCATGCTCCGTTTCCCCGTAATCTTTTGTGCACTTACTCTGAGTTTTTGCCTTGTGGTTACCAGGTTACCATGAAGCTTATATAAGATATTTCGTTGATTCAAACAGTCTACTTTAAGTTGATAGCAACTTAACTTCAATTCTCTATAAAAGCTTCACTCTTTTACTGCCCCCTTTTATATTCTTGATGTCACTACTTACTTCTTTATATTGTATATGCATTAATAAATTTTGGTTGCTATAAATTATTTTTATTACTTTTTTCCTTTAACTTTCATACTACAGTTAAGTGGTTAATATACCGTCCTTTTACTTAACAGTTTCTAAGTCTGACTGTATATTAATCTTTATCAGTGTATTGTATATTTTCACATGTTTCCATGTTGCTGATTAGTGTCTTTTCAGTTTGAAGAACTTTGGTTTTTCTTGCAAGGCAGAGCTAGCAGTAGTAAACTCCCTCAGCTTTTGTTTGTCTAGGAAAGTATTTCTCCCTCACATCTGAAGGATAACTTTGTGGCATAGAGTATTCTTGGCTGGTGATTTTTTTTTTAATTTTCTTTCAACACTTTGACTATGTCTTTCCACTCTCTCCTGGCCTGTAGGATTTCAGGTGAAGAATCTACTGATAACCTAACGGGTTTCTTTGTAGGCTCTAATATGCATTTCCCTGGATGCTTTTAGGATTTTCTCTTTATAATGAATCTGTCAAAAATCAAAGATAATGTCTTGCATAAAGTCTTTTTGCATTGAGATAATAGGGTGATCAATTAGCTTCATGAAATTGGATATACAATTTTCTTCCCAGATTTGGAAAATTATTTTTTAAAAGAAGCTTTCTGCCCCCTTCTCCCTCTTCTCCTTCTGGAACCCTGACCTACTCTGATATTTGTTCCTTTAATTGAATCCCACAGATCACATAGGCTTTCTTCTCTCCTTTTCATTCCTTTTATTTATTCTGTCTCCCGTTTGTTCTACTTCACTGCAGATGTTCTATATTGCATTTCCACTTAATTTGTTGAGTTCATCAGAATTTTTTATTGGTTCTTTTTTATGATTTTTATCTCTTTGGTAAATACCTCATTTTGAACATTTTTCCATAATTTGTTGAACTGTCTATCTAGGTTTTCATATAGCTTGTTGGGTTTTTTGAGAACTGATATTTTAAATTCTTTATCAGCCAGATTGCAAAATAACCAAGTTACTGAATTATTGTTTGACATGTTTCCTTGATTTTTTCCCCCCACGGTCCTTGTAGTTTTACATTGCTACTTTGAAATAGCAGACACCTCCTTAAATATTTGCTTGTTGCCTTCAGACATGGCATTCTGTTCATTGATGATGTTTTTATCTGGGGTTTTCTCTGCTTTTGTATGGGTACACCTGCTCCGTGTCTTCTTGCTCTCTCTTGTGGTAGAATTCTTAAGCATTTATGTCTGGTTCTTAAAACTCATCAGGCTAGCTACTGGAAACTTCTTTTGTTTTCCAGAAGGTGGCACTATAGCTCAAGTTTGTGGCTTCTCCCTTGCCCATAGACCCTAGCCAGTTTTCTGAACACATTCACTATCTGCCAGAGCTTGCTCTAATTGCTGTACTCAGGAGTATATACAAATATCCAGCTGCAGAGTTGGGGAAAGGTACATATTTAGTACTCGGTGCAGTGAAGGTGTGCATGGACAAGGTAGGGAGATCCCCAGCTGTGGTACTGCCAGAGGCTTATGGGTAGATTTCCTAATGAATATAGTCCAGGAACTGGGTCCCTTTAATGCCATTTGATATTTTACCTGCCTCTTACCTGTTCTTTTCCCTTCTCCTTATATCCAAACTTACATACACATTTTTTTTGCTCCAATGGCATGCTGGAATCTCCCTTCAGAAAGGCTAGACTTGGAGTTTCTTTCTTGTCTGTGGTTATCTGCCTAGAGGGCACTGACCCTAGATTTTTATTTTATTTTTTGCACTAGTGGAATAATGACCCTTCCCCAGTCCCTCTCATTAAAATTGAGGAAAAAAATCTGAGAGGGACTGGGGAAATCATTATTCCACTGGTTCTACCTCCTGTATTAAGGTCTGTCTGCCTACTTCCAGATGCATAGATGGACAAGACTCCTCCCAGATCCCTTCGCATGTGGTGCTGGATACAACTCCCACAAAGGCACTTTTGTTCATGGACAGATGTCTAATTCTTTGTTGAAAAGGGAGGACAAAAATGAGGAACATCTTATGCCATCATGATGCTCTTAACAATAAGTCTTGCTGGGAAAAATAAAAATACCTGTCCTCAGTTTTGAGACAGATGCTTGTTGGTTATAGAACATTACTGTCAGGGCATATTCTTGCATACTAGTATAAAACACAATGTTTGAAAGCTGCGTGCAAAAAAAAAAGAAAATCATCAGAAGTCTGATTCATTTTAGGTTTAAAAGCACTTCCAGGTCATGCATTTGACTAAGTTCAAGGCTAAACTCTAGTATAGCTCTAGTCTAGCAACTTGCTTCTCCTTATCTCATTTCTCTTTCTTTGAGATACAATAGAAAGCCAAAAATAAAGGGCAGGAAGAATGTGATTAGAAGCAAGAATCATTAGAATATCAAAACTGGGTTCATAAATATTTGGTCATACACCATGACCACAGACAAGAACAAGAAAATAAAATGTCTTTTATAACAAATTTACCAAGAAGTCATTGTATTTCCTTAAGTAAATTATTCTTGAATTGAATATTGTATGCTAAAAGGAGAAGTCTAATTATTAAAAAGCATAACATGCTATGGAGTTTAATATGCTGAATGCATATTTCATATAAAGTAGCATTTTATCACTTAATATTGATGTAAAAAATATCTGTATCTGCTACTATTGAATAGAGTTTAAAATTAGTGATTCTGATTTCATTCAATAGATCTGTCCTTTTTAAAACCAGCAATTCAGCTTAAAGGGCATTTTCATGATTATTATTTGCATATGTTATGCAACCAGTAATTTGAACTTTGGCCTCTTTGATACACTGATTAGAATTTACTTATGAGAAACTTGCTTCATATCATGCAGCCTTTATTACTTCCAGACTGTAATTTTCTGTTTTTTATGTAGCTTTTGGGTTTATGTAGGTGATAAAGCAATGATGTCATTTATAAAGTCATATGAATATTTTTAAAATTAGCTTAGAACTGTCTTCTTGATTAAATCAATATTTTTTTCCTCAAGTAATTGCCCAGTATAGTCCAAAAGTACAAACTATCTGTACTCATACATTCAGGTATGTTAAATATTTTAAAGATTTTGTCACTGCATTCCTATAAGCATGAATACTTTCATAATTAAACAGAAAATCACTCCATTCTTTCCAAATAATGTTTTAAAAAATATAATAGTGAGGACAGCTGTTAGCTGATACACTATCTTCTTTGGCCGGAATTCCAGAGCACCATTTAAAGTAGTTCATGAATGTGGAAACTGGAGGGATTCATTGTAATACATCAAACTACCTTCCTTGGGCTGTGGGGGAGGCGGGCAGAAAGTGAAGCAGAGACGTCAGTGATGTCCGCCTTCACTGCTCGCTCGCACTCTCGCTCTCTCCCCTTTGCGTCCTGGCCTCCTGCTCTCCCACAGCAAAGAGAATTATTCACAGAGAGAGTACCTGACATGGAAGCCCTAGGCCTCCATCTCTGCAGTGTTCAGACTTAGAAAGGAAAACTTCCTCTCTAGGGCAATCCAGAAAAGTCTGGGGAAGAACTTAGGTCCAACTGGAGCCATTCGCCCACCCCTCAGACTGCTTTGGACAAGCGGAAGGACAGACTATGGGTGGCGGGTCCAGAAACACCGGGATGAAGTGGGGAAGGAACAGCTTCTTAAAGAAGCTCATTGTGCTGGCAAGATAATGAATGTCCTCCAAGCCAACCTAGTGGTGAGCCAAGAGATCTAAACATAAGGCAGAATACAAAGAGCCTTTGCAGATTTTTAAAAATAATCATTATATTATAACTTCTTGGCATATTGAAACTTACAACAAATTCTATGCACTTTAAATAGAGACTTCCAATATAGATAGCAAAAAATTGACAAATACAAGGACAAATAAACCAATCTGTAATTGTAGTGGGAGTTAATATAGTTCTCTAAGTAAAGGTATCAAGATAATCATTAACTATACAGACTATTTGAAACAGCAATTAATCAAATTTGATTTAATAGAAATACTCTATGCAATAGTGGCAAAATACACATTTTCAAACACACACTTTATAAAAATTGGTCCATAAAATATCAACACATACCACAGAATCAATATAATACAGGTCGTTTGCTGAGCGACTAGTTCAGCAGTAGTCCCACTTCTGCCTTTGCCTGCTTGGTAGGGCTGCAAGGTAATCCTGCAACAGAGAATGTAAAAACTCTGAACGAAACACAAACAACTCCCTAAAGGCTCCAGAGAGTGAACCATAACAGGTGTATCTGGGATGGGAATAAAATTTGGAGGAAGGGATTAGCCTAGAGTGAATTCACCATTTTAATGGGCTTTTACTTTACTCTTAAAAAAAAAACTGAACAATGCACTAAAAGTTTTGGCAGTACTCATTTCTTCACAGACGACTTGATGGAGAAAACTGATTAACTTGAAGTACAGATTTGGTAACTACTTGGCAGATGTCATTTATTACAAAAGTATATTCCCAAACTCACCCCAGCCAAATAATCCATATGGTTGACCAAAAAATTGTTTCTCCAAGCCCCCTAAAATCACTTCTGGTCTGTGATCCTAACCCTTAAAGCCATCTGGACTCCCTGAACCTATTCCATCATAACTGTCATGTTCAAAGTGAGTCATCCTAGCTCACTGGTTACCTTAGAAAATCCATTCCCAAGAGACACATATTTACATAGACATTCTAGAAAGGTGGCCTAATCCCTCCTGAGAGGGAAGTCCAGATTTATTTACTAGTCCTCCATCCTTTTCTCCTTCCTTCCTCCCTTCTTTCCTTCCAGTAAATTCCTAAGAAATGTACCACCTCTGAAATCATGTTGTTAGACTAGTAGCAGGTCACTAAGTCAATGATGGTTTGTAATTAGGGTAAAGTTCTTTCTATTTGCCCATATTACTTTTTTAACCATGTGTAAGGTCTCAGTAATGAAGTAGAAATCTGGCAAATTGAGACAATTTAAATGGCATTCATGTGGCTCCTGTGTATTTGTAATAATTTTGAATGGGAAAGACCCCAAGGACACACCAATACACCTGCTAAAAGCTCAACAAGAAAGTCAATTGGAAATTGATCACAGCAGCCAAGAGCTGACTAAGGGACACACGAGCCAGAAACTGCTGAAAATGGATTGTCATCTATGTGTGTATTTAAAAAAAAGCCTCTTTAAAAAGGTGGAGCTGCTTTTCACTCATGCATGGAGGAGGTACTTTGGGCAAAAATCCCTTGTAATGAGTCAACAGAAGGAAATGTTTCTGATGATATGAGGAATTTTTTTAAGAAAGAAAATAGGACATATTTATTTATATAGCTTGTCAGTAATTGTGCGTTTTATGGCTGTGACTTCTTGTTTGCTGCCAAACAAGCAAGGGAATGTTTTCTGTCTCCTGGTGATTTCTCCGTCACCGTTCCTGGTGCGCTGATAAAAAAAATAAATGACACATCATTTAGTTGGGTTTTATTTCAACACACAAATGTTTTTAATAAGTTTTCAAAGTGGGGAGTAGTGAAATCCATTTGTTCTTTTCAGAAGATGTTGTCACTTTGTACTTTAACAAGATTGAAATCCATAGGGAAAAAACCCATAGGAAACAAGGTCGAAGTGCAGTCTGAGATGTTAGGAGTGGTTCTCTTAGGAATGGGATTTTACTTAATTTTACTTTTCTCTTTGTACTTTCCTATATCTTTCTACCAGGAGGATATATTTCGAAATCAGAAGAAAAGACATTAAAATGGAAAACATCTCTGACAAGGGGCATGTTAAAACCAGTCTATTTCTCAGGGCAATTATTTCATTTATATAAGCAGCAGATATTTACTGATACCCTTTATCATTATATTCTCCACAGTTCCTAGCAAAGTCATATACAAAGGGTTTAAGTGTAAGATACAATACCAAGCACTGGAAGGGTGTAAAGAATCAACATCTGAATCCACATAAAGAATGAACAATTATTCATCTTTACAAGGACCTTATGATATAAATGGTATCTGTATTTCAGACTAAAGAAACTAAAGCTCCCTGGAATAAGTGTCTTCTTGCCCAGTGTCACAGAACCAGGATGTGGTTTGTTGCCCTAATGGCTTCAAAGAAATTCATCTCCTCATATACATACCCTTTGATCCACACTGACTCTAGGCCATGTGACCTGCTGGGTCCCATGTTGCATTAGCAAAGACACCAACAGAGGATGTTACATGTCAGTTGTATCTCAACTAAAAGATAAGTACACCTGCTAAAAGTACATGTATGCACTTTGGCTTTCTAGTGCATACAATGGAACCTGTCCTGTCTTGATGCTCTTTGGAACCCTGGCTACCATGTGAAGGAGCCTGGGCTAGCCTGTTGGAACGTCAGATACCATGTGGTGCAGAGATGAGCCATCCCAGCTGAGGCCTATGAGACAAATTAATTTGACAATAGCCAGACACAAGACCACCCTAAACCATCCAGTTTGAATAGAGCCTCTAGCTGATTGCAGAGATCAAGTGAGCCAGCCAGACCAGAACTACCCAGCAGATCCACAGAATTGTGAGAAACAATAAAAGCAAATTGTTTTAAGCCACTAAGTTTTGGGGGTCATTTGTTATGTAGAAAAGAGAAGCTGATACAGTTTCCAAACCTGAATTTGATCTTTCTCCCTCTGAAACTCATCATTGCTAATATACACAACTGCCTACCCATTCCTGCCAGCTTTCAAACAGGTGAAAGGGATGGACATGATTCAAATAACTAAATGTTGAGGGGCCATGTCATGCATATATGTAATTTGTGTTCAACTAAATACATATGGCCAAAAAGAAAATATCTAGTGTGAGTGATTTCATCTGCTATATACAGCTCCACATGGTCTCTGAAAGGAAAGAATGCTTTTTGGTCAGAGTCCACACAAAGAAGATCGATCACTGGGTGGGACTCTGAAGAGAATTGATGAGGAGAAGGCTTTGGAGCTGGGCTTTGAGGATGAATAGAATTTTGACAGAAAAAAGGGAGAAAAGAGACAAGATCAGGAAGTGTGTCCAGCACAGTGGAATGATTGAGTTTTAAAGTCAGTCTATGAGGTTCAATCATGCAGAATCAAAACTATCCATGGGAACACCTTAAGCCCAGAGAGAGGGAATAGCAAGTGCCAAGACCCTAGGGGAGGTAGAAGATGGCCTTGGAGAGGAAGGCAGGGCCCTGCAGATCATGATTGCATAAACTTGATCAACAAAAGCAACAAACGAAGAAAGGGATTTCATTTCTCAAGTGTATATTTCTAAGCAAAAATAAGTAAGATAGCTCAAAAAGCCATCACAGGAAGGAAAAAATGGGATAATTGCAGCCATTTAGGAAAGAAGCAAGGCAATGGCCGCATTGATGAAAAGGATGCGCCAGATTCAAAGCCTGCTGTGGAAGCCGAATGGTCAGGACTTAATGACTAAATAGACGTGGAGGGTGACATCCAGGGAAGAAACATGGAGGACTAACATTTTGAAAAGTTTATGGAAGGAGAAATTATTTTTGACATCTACTGTGTGCCAAGCACTTGACAATGTCTCCTTTAATTTTTACACCAATACTAAATGAGGTGAATGTTATTCTTCCCTTTGAACAAAAGATAAAAGCGAGGCTCAAGACAGTTTAAAAAATGTGTGCAATTTCAAGGGATGGTCAAATCAGAATTTGAAGCCCAGCCTGTGTAACCTCTGGCTAACTGGGGGAGTAGTGACATCATAAACAACATGGGACAGTGTAGAAGGAAGAATCGAGTTGAGCTTGAAGTCTACTGCTTCAGAGGCAAGGCAAGTATACAGATATGGATATTCAGCCACCAAGAAGAATGGAAACTCCCAAGGGGCTGGGGACCAAATCCAGGTCTGCTGCATTTGACTGGCCTCACATACTATACTCATACATACACTGATGTATTCTTTTTAAACAAAACCTAATTCTAACTACGCTAGTTGGGGTGAGCATCTAATGTAGAAAACTGATTAATCACTAGATTGTCTACTTGAAACCAATATAATATTGCATATCAACTATACTTCAACAAGTAGTGATTCTATAGCATCTTACTATGCTGATGGACAGTGACTGTAATGGGGTATGTGGTGGGGACTTCATAATATGGGTGATTGTAGTAACCATAATGTTGCTCATGTAATTGTAGATTAATGATACCAAAATTTAAAAAAATGAAACAAAGTAAAAATAAAATAAACTTACCAGAACATTAAAAAAAGCCTTAAAAAAAACAATTCTAAATAAAACCATTCATATCAACTTGTAGTCTACATAAGTCATCCAAAAATTTCATCTGAGCCAACCAAGTCAAATCTTTATCACCTTGAACAGAGTAATTCTCTCTAAACCAAAGATAACTTGTCTGTTAGTTGAGGCATTCTTTTTCATGTTTTCAAGGTAACAGTGACACAAGTAATCAAGGTCTTATATTAGTGACAGTGATGTACTGTCTGCTGAATTTGTAGAAAGCCAAAAACCAGACAGTCAAATGCAGGTAAAAGATTTGGAGGACATGTGAAATAAATAACAAGTCATCTACATTTTATATAAGCATTCTTTTCCCCATTAGGTAAGTAGTTGACAAATTCATTCTGTAAATGGCCAGATAGTAAATATCGTATACTTTTTAGGATATATGGCTTTCATCACAATTATTTGATTTTGTTGCAACTATTCAACTCTGCCACTGTAACAGGAAAGTAGTGATAGCAGGCTATGTAAACAAATGAGTATGGGTGTTTCCAATAAAACTTTATTTATATCCAGACAGGCTGGATTTGGCTCACAGACTACAGTTTGATAACCTCTGCCTTAGATAACTATGTAAGCTAGTAGTGATGTTTTCTGATTTGCGTGTATATTCTAAACCTTTTCTTGCAATAGGTACTTCATTTTATTGTGCTTAAAATTTTTATAATTATGTTATCTGTGGGTATGGAATATTAGAGATCATTTACATTTTGGGGGAAGAAACCACTTCTTATCTTTGTATCTGCTGCACCTCAGTGCATAGAATACATTTAAGTGTTCAGTTAATGTCCATGGGTACATTGCTGAATTAATGCTATCAACCCCCTTGTCTCAGCGGTGATCATATGGTACCCTTGAAGAAGCACTGTGCCTAGTAGGGGATGCTCAGAGCTGCACTGTGGGAAGATACTGTTTCTAGTTCTTACTCTGGCCATAACACTAAATCGGTATAACTCACTTCTCTTCTCTCAACCCGTCTTCATTATCTGTAAAACCAGGGAGTAGTATCATGGCAGACTCTGTTGGCCGCCTAGCTGACTGCCATTTCCAACCACCGTCTTCTTTGCCTGTCTCCCTATAGATGCTTGAAAATGCCAAATCCTTACTTACTCAGCCTCTTTTGCAGTCAGAATTGACTGTATAACCTCAGGTGGTCAATGAGATAGAAAGGGAATTACAGGAGGCTTCTGGGAAAGAATCTCCTCTCCCTCTCCCCAAAAAAGGGGCAGGGCATGTCAGAAGAGGTCCTTTTCCTTTCCCACTTTGGACACCCTGTTATGCGAGGACATAATGCCTGAATTGTGACAGCTACATCAGAACAATAAGGCCATTAGCTTTTAGGAAGCCATAGACACCTCTAGGTTGGTACTGTTATTGGTTAAAATGAACTTGACTGAAAAATATGATCAACTAGGGTGTCTGTTAGATCTGTGACTAAAGCTACATACTCAGTTAATCAAAGAACTGATCCTTGAATTCAATGATCTTTATTGATGGGCTTTTACTAATAAATTAATTTGCTTCTTTATTTGATGTTCCATTTCATATTTCACTCATCCACTCATTAACTAAATTTATCAGGAGTAGTCTACAGTATAGTCATTCTCTTAAATGGACACTGATACCCATAGCCTTTAGGTATTTTGCATGGTGATCTCACAAAGGACACAAAATCACCTGAGATATGTCTTAATAAAGGCTGAGGGTTGTGTTGCTTTCTTTTTCAGGCAGATACGTGATCCAATACAAAACCATATTTTTTATTTTTATTTATTTTTTTAAATTGTTTTTTATTGAAGTATCATTGATATACCATCTTATATTGGTTTCAGATGTACAACTCAGTGGTTTAACAGTTACCCATATTATTAAATCATCACCCCCACTACTGCAGTTACCATCTGTCAACACAGAAAGATGTTACAGAACCATTGACTATATTCTCCATGTTGTACTACTAACCCATGACCAACTTATATTATGACTGAGAATTTTTGGGCCCCTTAAACCCCATCATCTTCCCCACCCAACCCACCCCAACCCCTCCCCCAAGGTAACCACCAATCATTTCTTAGTGTCTATAAGTCTGCTGTATTGTTCATTCTGTTTTGCTTTGTTGTTACACTCCACAAATGAGTGAGATCACTTGGTATTTGTCTTTCTCCGCTTGGCTTATTTCACTGAGCATAATACCCTCTAGATCCATCCATGTTGTTGCAAATGGTAGGATTTCTTTTCTTTAAATGGCTGAATAATATTCCATTGTGTATATATACCACATCTTCTTTACCCATTCATCTATTGATGGACACTTGGGTTGCTTCCGTATCTTGGCTATTGTTAATAATGTGATAAACGTAGGGGTCCATATATCCATTTATTGATGTCTTCTTTAATTTCTCTTTTGAGTGTCTTATAGTTTTCAGAGTACAGGTCTTTCACGTCCTTGGTTAGGTTTATTTCTAGGTATTTTATTCTATTTGATGCAATCATAAATGGGATGTTTTCCTGATTCCTCTTTCTGCTAGTTCTGCTAGAATCCAGTTATTAGTTCAAACAATTTTTTTGGTGCAGTCTTTAGGGTTTTCTATGTATATCATCTCATCTGCAAACAGTGAGTTTAACTTCTTCCTTACGAATTTCAATGCCTTTTATCTCTTTGTGTTGTCTGATTGCCATGGCTAGGACCTCCAGTACTGTGTTGAATAAAAGTGGGGAGAGCAGACATCCTTTTTTGTTCCTATCTTAGAGGAAAAGCTTTCAGCTTTTCACCATTAAGTATGATGTTGGCTGTGGGTTTGTCATGTATGGCCTTTAATATGTTGAGGTACTTGCCCTCTATACCCATTTTTTATTATGAATGGATGTTAAATTTTGTCAAATGCTTTTTCAGCATCTATTGAGATGATCATGTGGTTTTTGTCTTCTTTGTTAATGTAGTGTATGATATTTATTGTTTTATAAATATTATATCATACTTGCATCCCTGGAATAAATCCCACTTGGTCATGATGGATGATCTTTTTGATGTATTTTTGAATTTGGTTTGCTAACATATTGTTGAAGATTTTTGTATCTTTGCTCATCAGGGATATTTGTCTATAATTTTCTTTTTTTGTGATGCCATTGTCCGGTTTTGGTATTAGCGTGATGTTGGACTCATAGAATGAGTTTGGAAGTATTCCCTCTTCTACTTTTTGGAATACTTCAAGAAGGATGGGTATTAGCTCTTCTTTAAATATTTGGTAGATTTCAGCTGTGAAACCATCTGGTCTTGGACTTTTGTTCTGGGGGAGTTTTTTATTACAGATTCAAAATCATTGCTGGTAATTGGTCTATTCAGATTTTCTGTTTCTTCCTGGGTCAGTCTTGGAAGGCTGTATTTTTCCAGAAAGTTGTCCATTTCTTTTAGGTTGTTCAATTTATTGACATATAATTTTTCATAGTATTCTTTAATAATTCATTGTATTTCTGTGATATCCATTGTGACTATTCCTTCTTCGTTTATGATTTTATTTATGTGTGTATGCTCTCTTTTTTTCTTGATAAGTCTGGCTAGGGGTTTATCTATTTTTTTTCTCAAAGAACCAGCTCCTGATTTCATTGATTTTTTTTCTATTGCTTTATTCTTCTCTATCTTACTTATTTTGCTCTAATTGTTAGTATGCCCCCCCTTCTACTAACTTTGGGTTTCATTTGTTCTTCGTTTTCTAGTTTCATTAATTGTGAGTTTAGACTGTTCATATGGGATTGTTCTTTCCTGAGGTAGGCCTGTACTGCAATATACTTCCCTCTTAGCATGGCCTTTGCTGCGACCCACAGATTTTTGGGGTGTTGAGTTGTTTTCATTTGTCTCCATGTATTTCTTGATCTCTGTTTTTATTTGGTCATTGATACATTGATTATTTAGGAGCATGTCGTAAGTCTCCAGGTGTTTGGGGGCTTTTTTGTTTTCTTTGCATCATTTATTTCTAGTTTCATACCTTTGTGGTCTGAGAAGTTGGTTGGTACAATTTCAATCCTTCTGAATTTACTGAGGCTCTTTTTGTGTCCTAGTATGTGATCTATTCTGGAAAGTGTTCCATATGAACTTGAGAAGAATATATATCCTGCTGCTTTTGGGTGGAGAGTTCTGTAGATGTCTATTAGGTCCATCTGTTCTAATGTATTGTTCAGTGCCTCTGTCTCCTTATTTTCTGTCTGATTGATCTGTCCTTTGGAGTGAGTGGTGTGTGGAAGTCTCCTAAAATGAATTCATTGTATTCTATTTCCCCCTTTAATTCTGTTAGTATTTGTTTCACATATGTAGGTGCTCCTGTGTTGGGTGCATATATATTTATAATGGTTATATCCTCTTGTTGGACTGATTCCTTTATCATTATGTAATGTCCTTCTGTCACTTGTGACTTTCTTTGTTTTTAAATCTGTTTTGTCTGATACAAGTACTATTCCATGTATACCAAAGAAATGTGTGTATCTTGCTGCTTTTAGTTGGAATGTTTGGTAGATATCTTTTAAGTCCATTTGATCTAATGGATTGTTCAAGGCCTCAGTCTCCTTACTTTCTGTCTAGTTGATCTCTCTACTGATGTGAGTGGCATGTTAAAGTCTCCTAAAATGTGTTACAATCTATTTTGTCCTTTAATTCTGTTAGTATTTGTTTTAGATATTTAGGTGCTACTATGTTGGGTGCATAGATATTTATAATGATTATATCCTCTTGTTAGACTGACCCCTTTATCATTATGTAATGTCCTTCTTTGTCTCTTGTTACTTTCTTTGTTTTGAAATCTATTTTGTCTTATATAAATACTGCTACTCCTGCTTTTTCCCCCCTGTTATTTGCATGAAGTATCTTTTTCCATCTCTTCACTTTTAGTCTGTGTATCTTTGGGTCTAAAATGAGTCTTTTGTAGACAGCATTTAGATGGGTCTTGTTTTTGTTTTTTTTATCCATTCTGCCACCCAATGTCTTTTGATTGATGCATTGAGTCCATTTACATTTAAGGTATTTATTGATAGGTATGTACTCATTTCCATTTTAGTAATTGTTTTCTGGTTGTTTTTATAGCTCCTCTCTGTTCCTCTTGCTCTCTTTTACTCTTCTCTTGTTATTTGATGGTTTATTTTAGTGTTGTGTTTGGATTTCTCTTTTTTAGTATTCTGTGTATCTCTTATAGGCTTTAGGTTTGTGGTGACCAAGGTTCAAGAGTAGCTTCCTTACTATATTACAGTCTATAATAAGTTGATGATTGCTGTATTTCAAACACAATCTAAACTTGCATTTTATTTTTTCTTCCTCCTTCACACTTTATGTATTAGAGTCATAATCTGCACTTTTTGTTTATCCTTTGACTGATTTTATTTATAGTTTTTTTTACTACTTTTGTTTTAATGTCATACTTGCTTGATAAATAATTGGTCTACTACCTTTACTATGGGTTTATTTTCACTGGTGAAAACTATTTAGCCTTAGGAACATTCTCACCTACAGCAGTCCCTTTAACATATCCTGTAATGCTGGTTTAGTTGTTATAAATTCTTTGAACCTTCATTTATCTGGAAATTGTTTAATCCCTGTTTCAAATTTGAATGATAATCTTGCCAGGTAGAGGATTCTTGGTTAAAAGTCCTCCTGTTTCAATACATTAAATATTTCATGCCACTCCCTTCTGGCCTGTAAAGTTTCTGCTGAGAAATCTGCCAATAGCTTAAAGGGATTTTCCTTGTAAGTAATGCTTTTTCTCTCTCTGGATGCTTTCAATACTCTCTCCTTATCCTTAACCTTTGTCCCTTTCATTATTATACAAAATCATATTTTTTAAAACTTAAAGATTACTGAAAAGTGTCATTTGATATTTGACAAAAACCAAATGGTTCATCAAAGTTCTAATTAAGACAAACCGAATACTTCTAGTTCAGCTGAAAAAAAGTAAGTTGCTATGACAACTTCAAAAATACCTTCAGATCACACCAGAAACATTTAGAAGCTATATGCTAACCAAAGCTTATTCAATTTCCCCTAATTCAGAATAACTATTTTTCATGAGGCATTTTACTTATTTTCTTTTTGTAATGAAGTCAAAATTACCGTTGTATAATAGTGGAGCATTTGAGATCAAATATTCAGGAAAGATTCATTTTATGCAGCCAATGGACCAGAGAATATTTTAGAAAGTAGTGATAAATCTGAGAACTAGAGGGAAACTAATGAAAATATGATAATCTAGGTCATTAATGGGACAGATGGGAATGTCAGGAAATCAGAATATAAAAATAGTATGAAGCTGTTGTTTACTATTAATAACAATATGGCACCTTAGAATAATTTTATAATTTTTAACTGTAAGAAGTTTATGAAATAGACAAAAAAAAACCCTGATATTAAAGAAAGGGAACAAGTTCATGATGTAAGTGTAAGTGATTGCAGTGTTTGTTCTTTTCAAAGAATATATTTAGAAAATAATCTTTTAGTAGAGAATGACTTTTTGGTGAAAAAAACATCTTAGCCAGTCTATCTTTCAATAATGACTCAATTTTATGATTATAATAATAAATTGCTACATTTATATTTTATGTACCAATCTATTATTTCAGGTGATCACATCATTTGTATTGTTATAATGTCTTACTTTCAAATCATGTGACTAACCAAAAGTTACATGATAGACTAACAATTTCATTGATTCTGATATTTAATGTTATGCCTGCTGGTCCCTGGATTTACATAAGAGGTTTCTAATTCAAAATTTGGAATATAACTTCTTTAATTTAAACTTTTTTCTCTCCACATTGTTTACCACAATATAAGGATGATTTTTTATTATTGGCTTCTGTACTTTAACAGTACTAAATGAATACTGCTTAGTCCTGCTAAATTTTAGTCCAGATAATTTTACATTATACAAATGCAGTTCTGTATTTCTGAATATTTTTTTATTCTCCTATGCACATGTGGTAGATTGCAAAAATGGCCACAATACTTTGCGGCTCTTCCCACCAAGAAGTAAAGTCTGTTTCCTCACCCCTTGAGTCTGGGCTGGCCAAGTGGCTTGCTTTGATGAATAGAATGTAGTAGAAGAGATCTGCCAAGTTCTGAGCCTAGGACTAAAGTGTTCTTAAATATTTTGCTTTCTTCTAGATCTTGAAACCTGTTCACCACTTCTAGCCTGCTAGAGGATAAGAGATAAAAAGTAGAAGTAAGTTATCTTAGCTGAGGCCCCCCAAAATCAAGTATACACAAATCAACCTGGCAGCTAACTACAGAAACATGAGTGAACTCACCCAAGACCAGCAGAACTTCCCTATTGAGTGCAGCCCAAAATGCTGATCCAAAGAATACTGATGTAAATGAATGATTGTTCTTTTAAGCCAATATGTTTTGTGGTAATTTGTTAACACACACAGCAATAGCTAACTCATATAATCTGCCTCTGAGAGACATTAGTGTCTTTTTACACTTTCGTATTTCCATTTCTACATGTTTATTCTTTTGTAATTTGGTGAGTCTTAAAGATCATGTAAATTATTTGAAATAGGTCATTTAAATTATAGTCTTGAAAAAGACAAAAATAGATGTGTGTTGGAGTTTGAAGGAGATCCTTCCCCTCAATCTCCCACTCAAATTTAGAACCAATTAACTGACAAGCCCAGGTAGGAGAAAATCAATCATCACTATAATTACTGGTTAGGCCTGGCCTAGAAGAAATGGCCTAGATCATGAGCCTGATGCTACTAACTTTCCTGACTGAGAACTACATACCCACTCAGAGCCCCTGGCTGAATTGAAAGACTTCAGGCCATTCTGGGTGGGGTGGGAGGGTGCCAGACCCTGTGAAACTTGGATCAGAGAGGAATAGAGTAGCATATATGCCCTCTGTAGGCAGGAAGTAAGTGAGGATAGGAAAAATTGTGTCAAGATGAATACATTCCTTCTCAAAGATTCACCAATAGATGAGTTGCCACCTCAGCAAAGCAGCAGAGAAAGGCCAGGAATACTGTTTTAATGGACTATTTCTCCAAATATAAAGCTACATTAGGAGCAGTGAATAAGTATTTCTGCCTTAACACTGTCATGAACTGAAAATGATAAGGGTAACCAGAACATTACTCAGAATTTAGTATATTTAAAATAAGAAATATATCATCTTTTTTTTAAAATAATTATTTTTTATTGAAGGGTAGTTGACGCACAGTATTACATTACATTAGTTTCAAGTGTACAACACAGTGGTAGAACATTTATATACATAATTCTAGGTTCCAGCTATCACCCTACCAAGCTGTTACAATATCTTGACTATATTCCTTATGCTATACATTACATCCCGGTTACTTATTTATTTTACCATTGGAAGTCTGTCCTTTTTTTTTTTTTTTTTTTTTTGTGAGGGCATCTCTCATATTTATTGATCAAATGGTTGTTAACGACAATAAAATTCTGTATAGGGGAGTCAATGCTCAATGCACAATCATTAATCCACCCCAAGCCTAATTTTCGTCAGTCTCCAATCTTCTGAGGCATAACAAACAAGTTCTTACATGGAGAACAAATTCTTACATAATGAATAAGTTACATAGTGAACAGTACAAGGGCAGTCATCACAGAAACTTTCGGTTTTGCTCATGCATTATGAACTCTAAACAGTCAGTTCAAATATGAATGCTCATTTGATTTTTATACTTGATTTATATGTGGATACCACATTTCTCTCTTTATTATTATTATTTTTAATAAAATGCTGAAGTGGTAGGTAGATACAAGATAAAGGTAGAAAACATAGTTTAGTGTTGTAAGAGAGCAAATGTAGATGATCGGGTGTGTGCCTGTAGACTATGTGTTAATCCAAGCTAGACCAGGGCAATAAAACATCCACGTATGCAGAAGATTTCTCTCAGAACAGGAGGGGTGAGGTTCTAAGCCTCACCTCTGTTGATCCCCAATTTCTCACCTGATGGCCCCCCTGCGACTGTGCCTGTCTTAGGTTGTTCCTCCCTTGAGGAATCTTACCCGTCTCTGGCTAACCAGTCATCTTCCGGGGCCATACAGGGAAATGTGAAGTTGGTAAGTGAGAGGGAAGCCTTATTGTTTGAAAAGGTTAGCTTTTTACTTCTTTGCATATTTATGCCCTGTGGCTTCTATGCCCAGCATTTGTCTTGAGGTATCTTTACCACTTGGAGGAGTTATGATACTCGGTAAATTTGATATGAGGCACGAATTCTATTTAAGGGTTGTAATTAGGAAGGAAGAAGAAAAGCTATAGAAGTAGCAGGCGGAAGAAAACATGGGAAGATTGATTATTTCTTTGACAAATCTTCTTGTAGAGTAACTTCAGCATATATAGGTTTTAAGCTACTACTTAAATTGCGCACACACATTAACATAATAGGAGTATAGTTACATAACCAAAGCATATCTGTAATTACCAGCCATCTCCAGTGAAACCAAGAAAACCATTAAGGCACCTTAGACATTTGTGAAAACTTATCTATGATATGGTGGATATTGTCCAACTGAACTTGAACAGTCTGAGAGAAATCAGACAAATTAAAACAACCCATTCCTGGGGACTGTTCACATGCCATATGTTCTTTTAACAGTAAATAGTCTGTAGTTGTAAGAGTTTGGAGCGCTACAATTTGCACTTCTCCAAATTCTTGGTTGAGTTCCAACAGTATAGATCCAGTCAAATTTGTTGTTTTACTGTATGCACAGGCCAGCTTAGATATCTCCTTCCTCATTCCCATGGCAAGTCCAGGAACTGGTGGGATGAGTGCATCTACAGCTGTAGCAGTGCGTGGATCTTTGTTGGGGTTTTTTGATGATCATCTTCTGGCATGAGTCTTCCAGAGAGTGCAGATGTTGGAAGTCCTTTTTCATATCGTATCTTAGTTCATTTTCGGGGTAGCCCAATTAGGCTTTGATCCTCTGTATAAACACAAACAGACCCTTTGCCTACACTTTTATATGCCCTTTATACCCTTGTGTAGAACTCGTTGGAGGTTACCACACAGGAACTGCCCTTTTTTTTTTTGTTTTTGCTTTGTTTTTGGTATCACTAATCTACACTTACATGACGAATATTATGTTTACTAGGCTCTCCCCTATACCAGGTCCCCCCTATAAACCCCTTTACAGTCACTGTCCATCAGCATAGCAAAATGTTGTAGAATCACTACTTGCCTTCTCTGTGTTGTACAGCCCTCCCTTTTCTCCTACCCCCCCATGCATGTTAATCTTAATACCCCCCTACTTCTCCCCCCGTTATCCCTCCCTACCCACCCATCCTCCCCAGTCCCTTTCCCTTTGGTACCTGTTAGTCCATTGTTGAGTTCTGTGATTCTGGTGCTGTTTTGTTCCTTCAGTTTTTCCTTTGTTCTTATATTCCACAGATAAGTGAAATCATTTGGTATTTCTCTTTCTCCGCTTGGCTTGTTTCACTGAGCATAATACCCTCCAGCTCCATCCATGTTGCTGCAAATGATTGGATTTGCCCTTTTCTTATGGCTGAGTAGTATTCCATTGTGTATATGTACCACATCTTCTTTATCCATTCATCTATTGATGGACATTTAGGTTGCTTCCAATTCTTGGCTATTGTAAATAGTGCTGCAATAAACATAGGGGTGCATCTGTCTTTCTCAAACTTGATTGCTGCGTTCTTAGGGTAAATTCCTAGGAGTGCAATTCCTGGGTCAAATGGTAAGTCTGTTTTGAGCATTTTGATATACCTCCATACTGCTTTCCACAATGGTTGAACTAACTTACATTCCCACCAGCAGTGTAGGAGGGTTCCCCTTTCTCCACAGCCTCGCCAACATTTGTTGTTGTTTGTCTTTTGGATGGCAGCCATCCTTACTGGTGTGAGGTGATACCTCATTGTAGTTTTAATTTGCATTTCTCTGATAATTAGCGATGTGGAGCATCTTTTCATGTGTCTGTTGGCCATCTGTATTTCTTTTTTGGAGAACTGTCTGTTCAGTTCCTCTGCCCATTTTTTAATTGGGTTATTTGTTTTTTGTTTGTTGAGGCGTGTGAGCTCCTTATATATTCTGGACGTCAAGCCTTTATCAGATGTGTCATTTTCAAATATATTCTCCCATACTGTAGGGTTCCTTTTTGTTCTATTGATGGTGTCTTTTGCTGTACAGAAGCTTTTCAGCTTAATATAGTCCCACTTACTCATTTTTGCTGTTGTTTTCCTTGCCCGGGGAGATATGTTCAAGAAGAGGGCACTCATGTTTATGTCTAAGAGGTTTTCGCCTATGTTTTCTTCCAAGAGTTTAATGGTTTCATGGCTTACATTCAGGTCTTTGATCCATTTTGAGTTTACTTTTGTATATGGGGTTAGACAATGGTCCAGTTTCATTCTCCTACATGTAGCTGTCCAGTTTTGCCAGCACCACCTGTTGAAGAGACTGTCATTTCGCCATTGTATGTCCATGGCTCCTTTATCAAATATTAATTGACCATATATGTCTGGGTTAATGTCTGGATTCTCTAGTCTGTTCCATTGGTCTGTGGCTCTGTTCTTGTGCCAGTACCAAATTGTCTTGATTACTATGGCTTTATAGTAGAGCTTGAAGTTGGGGAGTGAGATCCCCCCTACTTTATTCTTCTTTCTCAGGATTGCTTTCGCTATTCGGGGTCTTTGGTGTTTCCATATGAATTTTTGAATTATTTGTTCCAGTTCATTGAAGAATGTTGCTGGTAGTTTCATAGGGATTGCATCAAATCTGTATATTGCTTTGGGCAGGATGGCCATTTTAACAATATTAATTCTTCCTAGCCACGAGCATGGGATGAGTTTCCATCTGTTAGTGTCCCCTTTAATTTCTCTTAAGAGTGACTTGTAGTTTTCAGAGTATAAGTCTTTCACTTCTTTGGTTAGGTTTATTCCTAGGTATTTAATTTTTTTTGATGCAATTGTGAATGGAGTTGTTTTCCTGATTTCTCTTTCTGTTGGTTCATTGTTAGTATATAGGAAAGCCACAGATTTCTGTGTGTTGATTTTGTATCCTGCAACTTTGCTGTATTCCGATATCAGTTCTAGTAGTTTTGGGGTGGAGTCTTTAGAGTTTTTTATGTACAGTATCATGTCATCTGCAAATAGTGACAGTTTAACTTCTTCTTTCCCAATCTGGATTCCTTGTATTTCTTTATTTTGTCTGATTGCCCTGGCTAGGACCACCAGTACTATGTTAAATAACAATGGAGAGAGTGGGCATCCCTGTCTAGTTCCCGATCTCAGCGGAAATGCTTTCAGCTTCTCGCTGTTCAATATAATGTTGGCTGTGGGTTTATCATAGATGGCCTTTATTATGTTGAGGTACTTGCCCTCTATTCCCATTTTGCTGAGAGTTTTTAACATGAATGGATGTTGAACTTTGTCAAATGCTTTTTCAGCATCTATGGAGATGATCATGTGGTTTTTGTCTTTCTTTTTGTTGATGTGGTGGATGATGTTGATGGACTTTCGAATGTTGTACCATCCTTGCATCCCTGGGATGAATCCCACTTGGTCATGGTGTATGATCCTTTTGATGTATTTTTGAATTCGGTTTGCTAATATTTTATTGAGTATTTTTGCATCTACGTTCATCAGGGATATTGGTCTGTAGTTTTCTTTTTTGGTGGGGTCTTTGCCTGGTTTTGGTATTAGGGTGATGTTAGCTTCATAGAATGAGTTTGGGAGTATCCCCTCCTCCTCTATTTTTTGGAAAACTTTAAGGAGAATGGGTATTATGTCTTCCCTGTATGTCTGATAAAATTCCGAGGTAAATCCATCTGGCCCGGGGGTTTTGTTCTTTGGTAGTTTTTGGATTACCGCTTCAATTTCGTTGCTGGTAATTGGTCTGTTTAGATTTTCTGTTTCTTCCTGGGTCAATCTTGGAAGGTTATATTTTTCTAGGAAGTTGTCCATTTCTCCTAGGTTTCCCAGCTTGTTAGCATATAGGTTTTCATAGTATTCTCCAATAATTCTTTGCATTTCCGTGGGGTCCGTCGTGATTTTTCCTTTCTCATTTCTGATACTGTTGATTTGTGTTGACTCTCTTTTCTTCTTAATAAGTCTGGCTAGAGGCTTATCTATTTTGTTTATTTTCTCGAAGAACCAGCTCTTGGTTTCATTGATTTTTGCTATTGTTTTATTCTTCTCAATTTTATTTATTTCTTCTCTGATCTTTATTATGTCCCTCCTTCTGCTGACCTTAGGCCTCATCTGTTCTTCTTTTTCCAATTTCGATAATTGTGACATTAGACCATTCATTTGGGATTGCTCTTCCTTTTTTAAATACGCTTGGATTGCTATATACTTTCCTCTTAAGACTGCTTTTGCTGTGTCCCACAGAAGTTGGGGCTTAGTGTTGTTGTTGTCATTTGTTTCCATATATTGCTGGATCTCCATTTTGATTTGGTCATTGATCCATTGATTATTTAGGAGCGTGTTGTTAAGCCTCCATGTGTTTGTGAGCCTCTTTGCTTTCTTTGTACAGTTTATTTCTAGTTTTATGCCTTTGTGGTCTGAAAAGTTGGTTGGTAGGATTTCAATCTTTTGGAATTTTCTGAGGCTCTTTTTGTGGCCTAGTATGTGGTCTATTCTGGAGAATGTTCCATGTGCACTTGAGAAGAATGTATATCCCGCTGCTTTTGGATGTAGAGTTCTATAGATGTCTATTAGGTCCATCTGCTCTACTGTGTTGTTCAGTGCTTCCGTGTCCTTACTTATTTTCTGCCCAGTGGATCTATCCTTTGGGGTGAGTGGTGTGTTGAAGTCTCCTAGAATGAATGCATTGCAGTCTATATCCCCCTTTAGTTCTGTTAGTATTTGTTTCACATATGCTGGTTCTCCTGTGTTGGGTGCATATATATTTAGAATGGTTATATCCTCTTGTTTGACTGAGCCCTTTATCATTATGTAGTGTCCTTCTTTATCTCTTGTTACTTTCTTTGTTTTGAAGTCTATTTTGTCTGATATTAGTACTGCAACCCCTGCTTTCTTCTCACTGTTGTTTGCTTGAAATATGTTTTTCCATCCCTTGACTTTTAGTCTGTACATGTCTTTGGGTTTGAGGTGAGTTTCTTGTAAGCAGCATATAGATGGATCTTGCTTTTTTATCCATTCTGTTACTCTGTGTCTTTTGATTGGTGCATTCAATCCATTAACATTTAGGGTGACTATTGAAAGATATGTACTTATTGCCATTGCAGGCTTTAAATTCGTGGTTACCAAAGGTTCAAGGTTAGCCTCTTTAGTATCTTACTGCCTAACTTAGCTCGCTTATTGAGCTGTTATATACACTATCTGGAGATTCTTTTCTTCTCTCCCTTCTTGTTCCTCCTCCTCAATTCTTCATATGTTGGGTGTTTTGTGCTGTGCTCTTTCTAGGAGTGCTCCCATCTAGAGCAGTCCCTGTAAGATGTTCTGTAGAGGTGGTTTGTCGAAAGCAAATTCCCTCAGCTTTTGTTTGTCTGGGAATTGTTTAATCCCACCGTCATATTTGAATGATAGTCGTGCTGGATACAGTATCCTTGGTTCAAGGCCCTTCTGTTTCATTGTATTAAATATATCATGCCATTCTCTTCTGGCCTGTAGGGTTTCTGTTGAGAAATCTGACGTTAGCCTGATGGGTTTCCCTTTATAGGTGACCTTTTTCTCTCTAGCTGCCTTTAACACTCTTTCCTTGTCCTTGATCTTTGCCATTTTAATTATTATGTGTCTTGGTGTTGCCCTTCTTGGATCCTTTCTGTTGGGGGTTCTGTGTATTTCCGTGGTCTGTTCGATTACTTCCTCCCCCAGTGTGGGGAAGTTTTCAGCAATTATTTCTTCTAAGATACTTTCCATCTCTTTTCCTCTCTCTTCTTCTTCTGGGACCCCTATAATACGGATATTGTTCCTTTTGGATTGGTCACACAGTTCTCTTAATATTGTTTCATTCCTGGAGATCCTTTTGTCTCTCTCTATGTCAGCTTCTATGCGTTCCTGTTCTCTGATTTCAATTCCATCAATGGCCTCTTGCATTCTATCCATTCTGCTTATAAACCCTTCCAGAGTTTGTTTCATTTCTGCGATCTCCTTTCTGGCATCTGTGATCTCCTTCCGGTCTTCATCCCATTTCTCTTGCGTATTTCTCTGCATCTCTGTCAGCATGTTTATGATTCTTATTTTGAATTCTTTGTCAGGAAGACTGGTTTGGTCTGTCTCCTTCTCTGGTGTTGTCTCTGTGATCTTTGTCTGCCTGTAGCTTTTCCTTTTCATGGTGATAGGAATAGTTTGCAGAGCTGGGACGAGTGACGGCTGGAAGGACTTCCTTTCTTGTTGGTTTGTGGCCCTCCTCTCCTGGGAGAACAGCGACCTCTAGTGGCTTGTGCTGCGCAGCTGCGCGCAGACAGGGCTTCTGCTTCCTGCCCGGCTGCTATGGAGTTAATCTCCGCTGTTGCTGTGGGCGTGGCCTAGCTCGGGCAGCTACTCCAAAATGGTGGAGTCGCGTTGGAGCAGGAGTTGCTGGGAGGCTATTTATCTCCGTAAGGGGCCTCCCTGCTCCCTGCAGCCCAGGGGTTAGGGTGCCCAGAGATCCCGGATTCCCTACCTCTGGACTAAGTGTCCCGCCCTGCCCCTTTAAGACTTCCAAAAAGCACCCACCAAAACAAAACAACGCCCACCAAAAAAAAAGAAAAAAAAATTTTTTTTATTTAAAAAAAAAAAAAAAGTTTTTAATTAAAAAAAAAAGGTGGTCGTTCGTTTTTCTTTATTCTCTGGTGCCAGCCTCAGGCCTCTGCTCACCGGTCTTTCTGCCCTGTTTCCCTAGTATTGGGGTCCCTATCCCTTTAAGACTTCCAAAAAGCGCTCGCCAAAACAAAACAGCAAAAAAGCAAAAAAAAATGGTCGCGCGCTTTTCTTATGACCTCTGTGGCCCAGCCTCCAGTGCCTGCTCACTGTTCTTGCTGCCCTGTTTTCTTAGTATCGAGCTCCCTGCACTCTGGCCCGGATGGCTGGGGCTGGGTGTTCGGCAGCCCTGGGCTCCGTCTCCCTCCCGCTCTGCCTGCTCTTCTCCCGCCGGGAGCTGGGGGGAGGGGCGCTCGGCTCCCGCGGGGCCGGGGCTTGTATCTTACCCCCTTCGCGAGGCGCTGGGTTCTCTCAGGTGTGGATGTGGTCTGGATATTGTCCTGTGTCCTCTGGTCTTTATTCTAGGAAGGGTTGTCTTTGTTATATTTTCATAGATATATGTTGTTTTGGGAGGAGATTTCCGCTGCTCTACTCATGCCGCCATCTTCCGCCCCTCCAAGAAATATATCATCTTGAGAAAAAGCAAAAGCCCATTTATTCATAGATAATAATAGTAATGATAATAGCTAATGGTTTTTGGGCATTCATTATGGCCAGACGGTGTTTTAGTGAAAGTACTTCATTTCGTCCTTATATAACCCTATGATGTAGGTACTTTTGTTAATCCACTTTTTTATAGATGGGAATAGTGAGGTATAGACAACCTAAAACTGCCCTATAATAGAAAAGAAGGAGTAGAGTTGGGATCTTTTCTGGACTGTTTCCATCCAAGAGTAAGTATATTTTAAAAGACAGATAAGTTGTTGGTGAGGACGTGGAAAAATTGGAAGCATCATACATTTTGATGGAAATATAAAATATGATTTCATTTCCTTCTGATATATATCTAAAAGCGAGATTGCTGGATCACATGAGAGCATTATTTTTTTTTCATCTAAGTTATCTAATTTATTGGCATACAATTGTCATCCTTACTTTACAGCCATTTTTATTTATGTGATGTCAGTAGTGATGGGCACTCTTTCATTCCTGAGTAATTTAAATTCTCTCTATACATGTTTTTATTCTGGTCAGTTTGACTAAAGGTTTATCGACTTTGCTGATCTTTACAAATAACCAACTTTTTGTTGATTTTTCTCTATTATTTTTTTCTCTTTTTTGTTTAATTCTACTCTAATGTTAATTATTTCTTTTTCTCTGTTTGCTTTGGATTTAGTTTGCTCTTTTTCCAGTGTTTTTAGGTAGAAGATTAGGTTATTGATTTGAGATCTTTTTTCTTTTATAGTACAGGCATTTACAGCTATAAATTTCCTCTAAGCCCTGCTTTAGCTGTATCCTATAAGTTTTGATACCTTTTCTCTTTTAATGTATTGAGTTGGAGGTATCTGGGAATGTTGAGATAGAGCAATTTTAGTAGGCAGTTGGAAATAGGCCTGGAATTGAAACTTCAAAAGTTGAGATAAATAGGAATAGGAGTCATCCCTGTCCAAGTGATTGTTGGAGAGAGTGGTTGGGTTTGTCTAAGGAAAAGACATGGAGTGAAAATAAAACAGGGTCAGTGATGAAACACTGTGTGTCAACAAAATGAATATGGTAGGCAGAGGAGGAGAAATCCCAGGAGGAGGCTGGAAGGCCCTCAAGAGTAGAAAGAAACCTGGAAGAGGCCAGGGCAAGAGAAAACAAGAAGCAGCAATTAACATTACAAGGTCAGTTGAGATGAGGCCTGGCACCATGGAATTTCAAGTTAAAAATACCACTTTCAGCAGGCAGTTTGGCACAGATTTACGTCTGTGGCAGAGGAATCAGCAGTAGTTGAGAAAGAGTAGAAAGAAAGCTAGTATAAAGCAATAAGGGTACCTGTGAAAGGCACTGAGGAGAGAGAGAAGAATTAGTGTCTGGGGAATTTAGTAAGTACATTTAAAAAATCAAAGTCATTCATGCTCATTGTTCAGATAACACAGAAGGGCTGCTATTGAAAAGTAGCCATCTTCTACCCAGAGGTAAACACTGGTAACTGTTTCTCTACCCAGTATCACTCTCTCTAAATCATATGTTAATATAAATTATTGATTTGTCGACTTTAGATAATACCTAGTGACTTTCTGCTTTCACAGATGAGGATTTAACTCATTCACACCTGCAACCCTTCTCTTTCTTTCTTCCAATGTAATCATATTACTATTATAGTTCCCTTCTTAGTGACCTTTGAAACTTTTAACAATATGCTTAGAGCTCTTTCTTATCCCATCAACTGTAACCAATGTCCTTTGTCTTTCCACTTCTTAAAATTGGGACATCAATGCTGGTACCCTCTGTTCATTTCTTTGTTCACTACTACCTCCCTGCTTCTGACATGTGTACTTTCACATTGACCAGTTGATAACATTTATACTCTGCCTTCTAGCCACAATGCAGTCCTTCCAGCTTGGTTTCCAGGTTGATTTTAAAAGTTGAAAATCAATAGTGTTCATGTTGCTATGACTTTGTTAACTGCAGAACCAGACTGGGTATTAACATGTTATTTATTATAATGCATTATATTATTAATGTTAGAACAGTTCCCTTCTGAAACCTTCTGTCCACCTGTTGCAATCTGAACTAATTGCCTCTGTACAGCTATCACCCAGGGGCTTCTTTTCATTGCTCTGCTAAGATGCACCATCTGTTTCCTAGTTACCCTTTCTTCTCCTCCTCCTATTTACCTCCTCATTTTGCCTGAGCATATCCTCCAGAAGTTTCTCCAAAAGGGTAGGGAAAAGGTAAACTGCTGATTCCTCATTTTGACTAAAAATATATTTATTCTGTCCTCACACTTGATCACTTAGTTTGAAAATCACTTTTATTCAAAACTTGGGATGAAAACTCATGTAATGTTAATGTTAAGCATTCTGATACAAGGCTGATTGTTATTTCTTTTTAGGTAATGTGTTTGTTCTTCCTGGAAGCTTTTTAGGTCTTCTCATTATTAAGAAAGTTCATTGTGAGGTGTGCAGGTCTTCGCTATTTATCTTGTGTTAAAAAACAAAATTCAACCGAGTAAATTTGAAGATCTAGTTGGCTTTATTAAGTGATTCATGAATTGGAGGATCACGGGAAGATGGCGGCATGAGTAGTTCAGTGGAAATCTCCTCCCAAAAACATATATTTATGAAAATACAATAAATACAACTATTCCTTAAAGAGACCCCAGTGGATACAGTACAACAGCCAGGATACATCTACATGTGCGAGAACTCAGCATCACACGAAGGGGGTAAGATACAAGCTGTGGCCAGGCGGGATCCAAACATCCCCCCCCACCCCAGAACCTGGTGGGAAGAAAGGAGTAGGAACGGGGAGGGAGTGAAAGCCCGGGACTGCTAAACAACCAGCTCTAGAAATCCGCACCCGGAGCGCAGACACAAGGTGCACGGGGTGCTGGATGTTAGAGAAATGGAAAAGCAAAAGCTGCGGGCAGGTCCCCACAACTGGGGCACTGAGACAAAAGAAAAGCGAGTGCTTTTTGCAAATCTTAAAGAGACAGGGACCCCACAGCTGGATGAAGTCATCCTGGCACACTTAGCCAGCAGCTGGGAATCCCAGGGAACTTTAGACGCCCTAACCCCCTGGGTGGAGGCAGCACAGCTCTGAAGCCCCTCACAGCACTAAGCAGCCTGCCAGTCATTCCTCCAACTGGCGCAGGCCCTGACACACTGGCCCAGTAGTGGGAGAGTGGCAGTGCATGCTGGCAGCGGCAGCGCCAGAGGGAACCGGGAGCAGCTCGTGCGAGCCTGCCGCGGCGGCGACTGAGCAGTCTGGGAGCAGCCTGCGCACGCCGGCAGCAGCAGCACCAGAGGAGCCCGGGAGAGGTCCGCGCGAGCCCGCAGTGGTGGCGACTGAGCGGCCCAGGAGTGGCCTGCGTATGCCAGTGGCGGCAGCACCAGACGGGCATAGGAGAGGCCCATGTGCTGGCGGCGGCAGCGCCAGCCGGGCATGGGAGAGGCCCGTGTGCACCTGCAGTGTTGCCAGAGGGAGCAACTGCGCTCCCAGTAGCCAACCGGAATCCTAGCCCAATGCACAGCCACCCGGGCCAGACCCAAAGGCCGCTGCTGATACACAGCTGCCCGGCAGGGATGCCGTTATCACAGAGGAGTGCACCTGGCATGCCTGCCACTCCCCGCAGGGCTCTGCGCTGCTCTGACAGAGAATCCACCCACAGCAGCTTAGGGGTCTAACCCGGTGGCTGCTCCAGGAGTGCGGGTAACCAACATAGGCAGCGGAGAAGGGCAAGGCATCCAGAAAGCAGGAAAGGACTTTCTTCTCCCAGCTAACACACCCGCAACCTGCCAAGAGCCATCACTATCGCCATGAAAAGGCAGAAAAATTTAGTTCAGTCCAAAATAGTTCAGACAACCCCTGAGAGAGGATCTGCAGAGACAGACCTAAACAGTCTCTCTGAAAAAGAATTCAAAATAAAAATCATAAACATGCTGATACAGCTGCAGAGAAATATGCAAGAGCTAAGGGATGACATCTGGAGGGAGATTACAGAAGTGAAACAATCTCTGGAAGGATTTATAAGCAGAATGGATAAGATGCAAGTGGCCATTGATGGAATAGAAACCAGAGAACAGGAACGCATAGAAGCTGATGCAGAGAGAGAGAAAAGGATCTCCAGGAATGAAACAATATTAAGAGAACTGTGTGACCAATCCAAAAGGAACAATATCCGCATTATAGGGGTATCAGAAGAGAAGAGAGAGAAAAAGGGATAGAAAGTGTCTTTGAAGAAATAATTGCTGAGAACTTCCCCAAACTGGGGGAGGAAATAGTTGCTCAGACTACAGAAGCACACAGAACTCCCAACAGAAGAGACCCAAAGAGGACAACACCAAGACACATAATAATTAAAATGGCAAAGAGCAAGGACAAGGACAGAGTATTAAAGGCAGCCAGAGAGAGAAAAAAGGTCACTTACAAAGTAAAACCCATCAGGCTATCATCAGACTTCTCAACAGAAACCTTACAGGCCAGAAAAGAATGGCATGATATATTTAATGCAATGAAACAGAAGGGCCTTGAACCAAGGATGCTGTATCCAGCATGATTATCATTTAAATATGAAAGAGGGATTAAACGATTCCCAGAAAAGCAAAAGTTGAGGGAATTTGCCTCCCACAAACTACCTCTACAGGGTATTTTAGAGGGACTTCTAAATAGAGCACAGAACAAAACACCCAACATATGAAGAATGGAGGAGGAGGAATAAGAAGGGAGAGAAATAAAGAATCATCAGACTGTGTTTATAATAGCTCAATAAGTGAGTTAAGTTAGACAGTAAGGTAGTAAAGAAGCTAACCTTGAACCTCTGGTAACCATGAATCTAAAGCCTGCAATGGCAATAAGTGATTCATGAATTGGGCAGCATCCCCTCTAGCAAGTAGAGGGATGATCCAAGGAATTATACAAAATGGAAGGTTTTAATAGGAAGGAGGGTGGGGTAAAAAGTTATTACCAAAAGAAAGAAGGATTGTTATAGGCAAGGTAACTTTCCCTTAGGGGGAAGAGAAGGGGGTCATATGCAGATGACCCCATCATTTTGGGGGGATACAGAGAGCCCATGTGACAGATTACCTCATTGATGCTGACCAGAAATCCTGTTGGATTTCTGATGGACTGTTGAAAGGTCACATTCTTGGAAAAGGTTGAAAGTGTAATTGAGTCTTGGCTTGTGGGGCAAATTACCCCATTTAGGCTTGTTTCTTTTTCAATAATTGAATATCACTGAGTATTTTCCTTAAACTCCAGCAATGTTCTTGGTAAGGTTCTCACTCTGTTTTCTCTATTTTCTCTCTGGAATTCAGTGTTTGGAGATTAGACCTCCTAAATTAAGGTTTTCTTAGTTTTTCTCCTTTTCTCTTTGTCCTGTGTTTTGCTGTACATTTGGGAGATTTCCTCAACTTCCAACATTTCACAGATGTTTATGTTGAAGAGAAAGAAATTTCCTCTACCCCTTGAAATTCTTCTAGCTGGTCTAAGAATCAAACTGACATAAGACAGATTAATAGGAGAAAAAAACCCCAAAGTTTGTGTACATAGGGGGAAGCCATAGACACCTATTCCAAAGATAGGGAGAATGAGGTAGGTATATATGTCTTCCTGATCCAAGGAGAAGGGGGTAGGGAGTTGAGACTTCAAAGGGAAAAGCGGAGTGATTCACAGGAATATGAAAAGAATAAACGTTTGGTAAACAAATACTTGATGGGCCACACAGAAACAGTGTGTTTTAACAGGAGTTTTAACAGACTTTATCATATCCCTTCCTGTCTGTCACCCTCTAGTTTATATTATAATATAGCTAGCTATGGTGATAGCTCTCCTACTGAGTAGTTCCTCCACCTAAATTCTTTTTATGCAGTTGGCGGTAGGTGGGCAGGTGAAAATATCCTCCTGAGTCTTTTGGGCCTTGATGGTTTTCAGCTCAAAATAATCTGCATGTTAAAGTGGCACATCTTGGGGTGACCAGTCCTTGGTCCCTACAGTTGCTATTTTAGTCACTGTATTAACTTTGAGAGGTTTTTTTTTTTCTTCCAATTATTCCATGATGTTACTGTGTCATGTTCTAGTTTTATGAATGGAATTTCTATTCCTATTTCTCTTATGCAAATGAGATTTGTGTTCTTAAGTTTGTTTCTGATCCCTGACTTACGTTTGTTTTTTGCTGAGTTAGTTATTTCTGTTTCTTTAAGTTGTAGGCTTATTCAACTGTCTAGTGATCTTTGTTTGTTGGTTATTTTAAAGGGCTGACTGGGCATGAGGCTTATTATCTGGCACAGTGAGTTGGCAGGAAGCTGCCAATATCTCCTATTTGTTCCATTTCTTTAGAGAAATATCCTCAGTTTGTTGCTATTTTTTGCTGGACGATTGAACACATGATCACAAGCATTGTTTTGAGCTGGAGGTTGTGAGTAGAGTACAGATATTGGAAGGTTTTCCATTCCACTTCTCTCTCCTGACCTCTATAGAACATACAGACCCTGACCCTACACCTCTTCACAACTTGGCAGTAATGTTGGCTGCCTCCTCAGCTGTACCGTCTTCCACACATAGTCTAGGTTTCAGGTTACTCCCATCTGCTGTCAGCAGTCCACTGTTACTGCTTACAAGAAATGTTGTGATTTCTTGCCCCTCATAGCTCCCGGTCTGTTTATTTAATGTTGTGGGTGTTAACTCTAAAAACAAGAGAATTAGCTATTTTACCAGCAAAACTGGGTTTATTCGGGAATAGCAGAGAACTGCAATTAGGAACAAGCAAGCTATGGCAAAAGCATAGGCAAGTCCACCTAACAAAGTAGAGGGCTGTTATTTTTATAGAGGAAGGGGCCAAGTTGGGAAGGCTGTTCTAAGCAAAAAGTCCACTAGAGGAAACTGGGAGTTCCACATATTGTGGCTTCTCATTGGCTGAATTGTGACAGTCTCTCATTGGCTAGGATATTGCAGGAAGGCGGAAACCTTCTACCTGCTGAGGAGTAAAATAGCTAAAACAGTATCAACTTACAAGGTGGTCCATCTCTTCCAGTGGGGTCTGTAGTTGAGAAGGAGTGGTAGGATTCAAGAGCTTTCCCTACTGGCCCTCTGCCATGTTAGTAGGGTTTTCCTTTATTAATTTTCATATGAATTTATACCTTCTTAATTTCTTTAGTATCATTTTAATGGAGTCTTGATAGGGAGAAGATAAATATGTGTGCTCATTCCACAACTTTGAACTCAAATTCTGGAGGATTTTGGTGGGGGGATAACTTTTTATTTGGATATAATTTCAAACTTCCAAAATAATTTCACTTTATTTGTGTTATCATTCTCATATATATGTGTGTATACATATATATTACATATATATGTATACACACATGTGCACATACTTTTCTCTGAACAATTTGAAAGTACATTAATGATATTATCCCTTTTACCCCTAAATACTTCAAGTCTATATTTCCTAAGAGTTAGATATTCTCTTACAAAAGACACTACAATTTTCAAAACCAGGAAAATTATTTGATATGATGCTATCATCTAACCCATGGTCCATACTCAACTGTTGTCAATTTTTGTAATAATATTTTCATAGGAAGGTTTGCTGGTCTAGGAGCAAATTCAGGATGTCACACTACATTGAGTGGTCATGTCCCTTTAATATGGAACCATTCTTCTTCCTTCTTTGTCTCTTATAACACTGATATTTTGCGGCCATTTTTTTGTAGAATGTTCCTTAACATAGATTTTCTCTGATATTTACTTATGATTCAATTCAGTTGTACAGTTTTGGCAGGAATACCACATGAGTGGTGTTTCCTTCTCAGGATGTTCTTATCAGGAGCCACATGATATTGGTTGGTCACATTGTTTAAGTTAGTATCTGCTGAGTTTCTCCACTAAGAAGTTACTATTCTTTCCTTTGTAAAGTATAAGCTACTTGTGAGGAGATCAGGGGATTTCAAGGTGGGGAAACCCTGAGCGTACTTGAAAAGGAAGGAGCTAGTGAAGAAGCAGAGTTGGGGAAGAGAATTAAAGGCATGGGATCCTGGAGGTGGAGAAGAAGTGGTGCCACTTTGTGAGTGAATGCTCCTGCTGAGAGTATCACACAAAACAGTAGTCACCTCAAGAACAGGCATGGCAACAATTTATTCCCCAAGAACTACAGATCTCATTCACAGACGATTCACATTATTTTATTTCAGTGGCTTTAATATCTCATGCTCCTTACAAAACTGGTTGACAGGGTTTGTCACTGGGGGAGGAGGGGACAATTTTCATTCTAGGCTTTTGTGTAGCATTTGGATGATGAGCCTTTAGGCTACATTACCTATTATAAACTATAAATTTTGCATTGTTTGGGCACAGCTATTTTTCCCTTTCTTTACCTTTGTTTCTTTAAGTATTTTTAATTACACTTTTTATTTTGACACAACTGTAGATTCACATGCAATTGTAAGGAATAATACAGAGAGATCCTGTGTAGCCTTTACCCAGTTTCTTCCCGTCTTGCTAAACTATAATACGGTCTCATAATTGGATCACATGGATCCAGTGAAGACAACAAAACATTTCTACCATCACAAGGATCCCTCATGTTGCCCTCTTATACCCACACCCACTTCCTTCCAACTGTTACACTCCATAATATCAGTGAGCACTATTTAAAATGTATTAATACATATGCATTTAATGAAACAAGGATCCTTTTAGAGCTATGCTCCTATGATATAAGAAAAGAAGCATAACAGATCCTTTTCTTTCCTCTCCCTTAACATTAGTTAGTAGATTGGCTCACAAGTCTAATTCTCCCTAATAAGGTCATGTAAATGCCAAACATTCATGATCTTCTAGAGCAAAGGCTAGTGGGACATACTGTCTTATTTATTAATAAACTTTTAATTTTGGAGTAATGTTAGATTTACAGAAAGCTATAAATATGGTAGAGAGTTTCCATATACCCTTCACCTGATTTGCCCTAATGTTACATCTTACATATTCATGATATATTTGTCAAAACTAACAGATGAATATTAGTACCCTATTTATTAAACTCCAGACTTTATTGGATTTCACCATTTTTTTTCACCAATGTCCTTTCTCTGTGCCCAAATCGAATCCAGGATACCACAGTGTATTTAATTATGGCATTATTTTAATTGTAAGAATTCATCCAATGCATGTTAGTGAGAAACTGTAAAACAATTCTCTTTCTGATCCTAAAATACTGACATGTTAAGATGATACCCAGTTCTAGCCATTTAATAAATAATAATGGTTTAACATGATTCCAGGAAAACCTGCCCAACAGCCCAGAGAAAAACTGAACCAATAAACTAACAGGCTATTAAGTATTTCAAAACTGCTTAGGGAATTGGGCTCATATTGTTTCATGGTTATTTGCTTGAGAGAGAATTAGAACTGGGCATTTTTAAAAAGGAAAATTGAGGTTCACAAAAACAAGTTGTAGCTCCAGACTAAAGGGGATTTCAGTTCTGGTCAAATTCACTCTGGATTCACTGAGACCAAATAACAACAATGGAACGTTGGGGTTAAAAGGGGCTTATACCTAGCTTTATTCTCACAGAGGCAGGTCAAGTGCTAGAATCCCATCCACCTCTGTCTCTGCCTGTGGTCCAGCCTCTGCCTTAGGTGCTGCCTCCACTCCAGGCTCTATCTTTGCTCCAGGGTCTGGTCTCACCTCCAGCCTCTGCTCTCCTTTGCTGACTCTGCTCTGCCTGGTGCTACTCTTATAGAAACACATGCAATAATGGTTTGTTGCCAAGGGGTGTGCAAGCATGTACCTGCAAAGTAGGCTAAGTATTACATCATTGCTTGTACACAAGTGGGTGGGTAGACTAGGATCAGGTGAGGATCCTGGCCATAGAACCCCCATTTTCCCTACATAAGTACCATTGTCCATCAACTTATTCCTACTCCCCGGGTGGTGAAAATATAATATGATTATTTTAGAAATCTTCCTTCAAACTTATTCATTATTAATTTAACTCAATAGCCTTTCATCAGATATTTGTTGAATACCCACAATATGACAATCCCCAGGTTTAAATCCTTGGGACTGATTCATGCAGAGTGGACATCCTGATTATAAAGGCTCCTCAGTCTCCACTCACAAATCACAGCAACTGTCTTAATCACCCCAACTTTTATTGATCCCATTTACAGATAGATCCATGTCACACTGAAATACTAAACATCACTCTTACCCACTGAGACTATACTCAAGACTAAATCCCTCCTTTCAAATAGTGTTTTCCTCAGTGGCTATGAGAAGGTTTTTATAACTCACCCTGGCTTTTTTTGGTAGGAGAATACTTACAGAGTGAGCATGACTTGAAAAGGGACTCCTTATATTCTACAACCAGTTTTTTATTTGTTTTTTCCTGAATACTACCATCAAATGTCCTCTGACATTTGACAATCTTAGTTAAAAACTTTCCTCTCCTCAAAAAATCCCCCAACAATCTGTGTGATTCCTTTATATAAAGTCCTAAATGGGCAAAACTGATCTATGATGATAATTAAAATACTAGTTACCCTTTGTGGGGTGGGGGGAGAACTAATGTGGAGAGGCCACAAAGGAGCCTTCTAGGAAGTGGAGATATTCCCTGTCTTGATGTGATTATTGGTTACCTGTGTGTCTACATTATGTAAAAATTTTCAGGTTGCACACTTATGATTTATGGACTTTTATATACCACTGTCAACCAAAGAATTCACACAGAGGTATAAGAAAGAAAAGCTTTATTTGGGGTCTTAAGGATTGTAATCTGGGTGACACAGATTACACACTACTAGGGAACAAAAGGTAAGGGTTTTTAGAGATAAAAGTGAATGCTTAATACATGTTGTTTACAAAAAATTTTGATTGTGGAGTTGGAGGCAGAAAGTCTTGATGGAATATAATTGGTTGGTAAGGCTATCACTAAGCAAATACCTCACTGTAGCAAATAGCAGGTGTTTCAGCTGAGTCTTTTGAATATTTGCAGTTTGGCCCAGTTCAAAATTTCCTGGTTCTACCAGCGAGGATGTGCATAAGACCCACTTCCTTAATGGCCTCCTGGCTCTGTTTTAGTTGTTTCCCCTAGCCATGCTGACTCCATTTTGATTTTAGCTTATCACAATACACACCATCCATAACTTAAATAAGGAAACATACCCTTATTATCCTCTCTCATTTAAATAATATTTTTTTTGCTATCTGTGATATCATGATTTATTATGAGAAACATTTGGTTTTTGTCCCTTCCTGGCACAAAGCTCCTAAAGTCCTTGGAATTTCCTAAGTGATGATAGTGATAGAGGTGTTTGTTATGTTAATGAGGTGACTTTTGGAAAGCCCCTAAGGATGGGGACCTTGCCTGGGGAGCCAACCAAGTGGCTAGAGGGTTGGAACTTACATTCCCATCCCCATGACCTCCAGGGAGTAAACAGGAGTTGGAGGTGGATTTAATGGTCAATGATTTAATCAGTCATGCCTGTGTAATGAAGCCTCCATTAAAAACCCAAAAGCCAGAATTTAGAGAGCTGCTGGGTAGATGGACAGGTAAATATTTGGGAGAGGGACATGCTCCAAGAGGACAGGGAAGCTCTTTACCTTCTCCCCATACCTTGCCCTACACATCTCTTCCATCTGGCTGTGCCCGAGTTATATCCTTTTATAACACATCAATTATCTAGTAAATGAAATGTTTCTCTGTGTTGTGTGAGCTGCTCTAGCAAATTAATCAAACCTGAGAAGGGGGTTGTAGGAACATCTGATCTATAGCTTGTGGGTCAGAAGCACAGGTGACAGCTTGGACTTGAGATTGGCATCAGTAATTGGTGGGGGGCGTCTTGTTGAACTGGACCCTTAACCTGTAGGATCTGATATTATTTGTAGTAGATAGTGTCAGAATTGAGTTGAACTATAAAGACATCCAGTCAATGTCTACTGAGAACTGGATTGGTGGTACGAAAAAAGGTTATTCACATTGGTCAGACAGATTTTTTTCACTTAATTTGATCTGTATTTACATGTGTATGTCTATTTTCAAATCTCTCTTGTATATAACCTCTTTCTTTAGCTTTGCATTATAGAATATTAGTAAAATCTCTGGTATAGAAATATGGAAGGGATTCTGGAGTAGGTTGGAAGAGTGTGGAGAACAAAAATTCTCAAATAACAGAAACCCTCATATATACCACAAACAGAAGCCATACACTTATGTGCCATAAACTAGAACTCCAGGGGTTTCTAGAATTAAGAGGAAGATGTGGAAAATGGTTACCGTGGGACAATTAGGGGGCTGTGTTAGACTAAGAGTTCCTGGGAATCTGCAAGACCCTTTACATGTGCACACAGTTCTGGTTGAGAAGGCTGTCATGGCGAGAGGAGCTGGGATTCCATTGTTGAACCTCCATGCCATTGGAGCGCAAGTTCTCAGCTGTGCCTTCATGTCTATTCCTGATCATTTGAAATGTTTTCCACCATTTATGTTCCTAAAAAAAGGAGGGGCACAGATGCTCTTTCCCTCTGTTGTTTTCTCAGTAAGAAAATGACCCTAGAGAAGGGTGTTGGTGCCTGAAAACATGGCAGTTAGTTCAGTTCACGCGTGCAGTCTTTGTTCTCACACACAGCACACCTCCTTGGTGGCTTAGGCCAGGGCTGCTCTGGTACTGCCATACGACTGTATTATTCTCACCATGGGGCTAAAACCATCACTTCCTTTCAACACTCAATGGAGACTGACTTGCTGTACCAAACTTCTCTTTCCCTTATGACAAGTAACTCTCAGTAATCCTGTTGTTCATTCATAAATTATGCCTGTCATTTCCCCATCCCCTCTTCCAGCAGCCCCCTTGACTCTTTGACCCAAGTATACCAGGCATTCATTCAACCAAGTCTTTATCAAGCATGTTATTTGCCAGGCAATGTGCATGCTGTATACGTATACATAAAATATCACGGGGAAGTCTAGTAACCATAATGTTGTTCAAGTAATTGTACATTAATGATACAAAAATAAAAAATATATATATATATATATCACTGGGGACACAGGCTGAGTTTTTCTTTTGTCCTAAGTTACTCCTCAGCAGTGTATAAATCAGGATAGAATTAGGTAATAGAAAAATGTGGCTTAAATCTACCTACAAGAAGAAGGTTCAAGTCCAGCCCCAAGTCACCAAAATGCTCAGTTACATTTTCTTATGAAAGAACCTAGAATGTTCCATGTGGGAAACCTGTCCATTACCCAAAGGTAACATATTTATAGCAGCCCCAATAACTGATTATCAGAAAACAAACAAGACTACTGAAGCTAAAATTGGAAAATTGGAAAGTGTGTGTGTGTGTGTGTCAGAGTGCGAGAGAGACTGCACTAGAAAGCACTCTTTTCATTTGACTTTATCTCATGCCAAAAAAATAGCAGCACCAAATTTATTAGAGTTGAAAATGAGAGTGAATGATGTAAGGGTACTCTTAGGCCAACTATTTGATAAGCAGGTGATTCAACCAAATCTATGACTCACTTCTAGTGAGGATACACTTAAAAGATGCACAAGGGAAAAAACCCCACTCCTACAGAAATGGCAAAGTCATGTTGTTAAGATGATTGCTTCATGCACACAGGATCTCAGGTATTTCACTGAAGCAGGTGGTATGTCAGGAGGACACAATCCTAACACTCAGACATTTGAAAGTAAACAGGCTAGTCTGGTCCATTGGTTCTAATCTTGGCTAGAGGTTAGAATTACATAGGGAGTTTTGTTAAAATACTGATTCCAGGGTCCCACCATCTATAAATTCTGATTTAGGCAGACTAGGGTGAGGTCTGAGCAAGTCTCATCCTATTGAACAGCACTGTGCTTTAGAAGGCTGGGTAATAAATATCTGTCATCCACATTGGTTTAAAAAGATAATAAAGGGAATAAAACAACAATCCATCCATCCATCAACTGAAATTCCATAACTATAGCAATCTTAAGGGACCCAATCATCAGGTATTATGTTCCAAGAAAATATCCTTAAAGACCAAACCAAGGACAAAGGTCATCTGCTCAAAGCTGGGGTATAAAACTTAATCTCATCAAATTTCTATGTCAGAGATGGGCAAGTTCTATCCCATTGCTGGAGATGAGACACGGGGCTCCCTCAGAGGAGACCTAGACACCAGAGATGAGATCAGCAGATGCTTTTGTCAAAATAGCCATTTGTGAGAGTTACATCGAACTTGGGAACATGAAAAAGTAGTACATTGGCAAATCCTAAGTCCACACAGTTGAGTCATCTGCTGCCAAAGCTTACCTGATCCCACTTCTATAAACAGTCAATCATTTTTAGTTAGCTTTAGAATTCTAAACCATGGCTGAAATCCATGGTTTTAAAACCAGTTTTGTATGTGTGTGAAACAGTTCAAGAGAACATAAAAAGTAAACACATTTGAAGTTATGATAGCACTCAAGATGCATACACACACACACACTCTTTTATACCTACAATACACATTGCTTCATTTATTTCATTTCCATTTTCCCTGGGAGTATTTCCAACTGGGGAAGTAAGGCGTGGTCTATAAGAATTTTTATCAGGGCATAAACAATGATTCTGGGGGAAAAGTGGAAATCTAAGCAGACAGGGTCTATCTTTCTGTGTCCTGTATTTATTTTATGAATGGACAAAGATTCACATCCCAAACAGCACAAGGATATGTCATTTTTTTATTCAGGTATAATTGTCATACAACATTATATAAGTTTCAGGTATACACCATAGTGATTTGATTTTATATATATAGTGAAATGTTCCCCACAATAAGTACCATTAGCATCTGTCACCATACATAGTTACAGAATTTTTTTGTTGAGAACTTTTAAGATCTGCTCTCTTAGCAACTTTCAAATATGCACTAGAGTATTTTTAACAATAGTTGCTATTCTCAATGTTACATCTCCAGGACTTGTTTTATTTTATAACTGGTATTTTGTACCTTTGACTCCCTTTACCCATTTGGCCCACCCCCAACCCTCCACCCTCCACTTCTGGCAACAATCAATCTGTACTCTGTATCTATGACTGATAGGTTGGTTGGTTCCCGATTCCACAAGAAAGTGAGATCAACAATATTTGTCTTCTCTGACTTATTTCACTTTGCCTTAACACCCTCAAGGTCCATATATTGTCAAAAATGGCAAGATTTCACTCTTTATTATGGCTGAATAATATTCCACTGTGTGTGTATATATAAATATACATATATATGCATGCCATGTTTTTGTCATCCATTCATCTATTACTGGACACTTAGGTTGTTTCCATGTCTTGGCTATTGTGAATAATGCTGCAGTGAACATGGGGATGCAGATATATCTTTAAATTAGTTTTTTCATTTTCTTAGGATAAATACCCAGAGGTGGAATATCTGGATCATATGGTATTTCTATTTTTAATTTTTTGAGGAACATTCATACTGTTTTCCATAGTACCTGCACCAATTGACATTCCTACCAACAGTGGATGAGGGTTTCCTTTTCTCTATATCTTCTTCAACACTTATCTCTTGTCTTTTTGGTAATAGCAATTCTAACCATTGTGAGGTGATATCCCACTGTGGTTTTGATTTGCATTTGATAATGAATGATGTTGAGCATCTTTTCATGTGTCTGATGGCCATCTGTATATCTTTGAAAAAAATGTCTGTTCAGACCTTCTGGCCTGAATTGGATTGTTTTAATTTTTAATTGGATTGTTTGGCTTTTTGCTATTGTGCTGTAATAGTTCTTTACATATTTTGGCTATTAACCCCTACTGGATATATAAATAGTTTCTTGATTTGCAAATCGTTTTTCCTCTTCAGTAGGTTGCCTTTTCATTGTGTGGATAATTTTTTTTTGCTGTGCAGAAGCTTTTTAGTTTGATGTAGTCCCACTTGTTCAATTTGACTTTTGTTGCCTTTGCTTTTGGTGTTAGATCCAAATCACAAAGACTGATGTCAGGGAGCTTACTGCCTACATCATCTACTAGTTTTATACTTTCAGGTGTTACATACCTGAACGAGTTAATTTTTGTGTATGGTGTAAGATAGTGATCCAATTTCATTCTTTTGCATGTGGCTGTCCAGTTTTCCCAATACCATTTATTGAAGAGACTGTCCTTTCCCCCATTGTGTATTCTTGCTTCCTTTGTCACAAATTAATTGACCATATATGCATGGGTTTATTTCTGGACTCTCTGTTCAGTTCCATTGGTCTGTGTGTCTGTTTTTATGCCAATATCATACAGTTATGATTACTATAGCTTTGTAACATAATTTGAAATCAGAACATGACAAAGATCCACATTCCTAACATCACAGGTACATGTGAATTTGAATGCCATAGTTTTTAAAGAAATAAAGGGTGTTTTTTTCACTTTTTAAGTTTATTTTGCTTTTATGGTTTTATTGAAATATATTTGACATACGACATTGTATAAGTTTAGGTATACAACATGTTCATTTGATACATTTAAATATAGTAATATGATTGCCATTGTGGTGATAATTAGCAACTCTCATGTTGCATAATTATCCTTTCTTTCTAGTGGTTGGACTAATGCCATATTAAAAAAAAAAACTCCTAACAACTGAGAAAGGATTGACAAAATAGTTAATTTTGGTATGTTGGTGAGAAAATCTCCAAAATTAGTTTTAAAAATCAAAGTAGAAATTAGATTATGATTCCATTTTGTATTAATATGAGGTTTACTTGGATCTAATTAAGATTTTTGAAAGTCAGCATTACAGAGCAGTCTTTTATAGATAAGTTTGTAGGAACATTGTAAAAACTAGAAGATCCAACCTGGAAGCAGAATTCAATGACTCACTTTGGAGAGTAGGGTTATGGTTTGGGTACCTAAGATAATTTGATGTCTTTATAAGACTTTGATATCATTTTTAAAGTTCTTTTATTTTGGAATAATGGTAGACTCACAAGAAATAACAGAATAGTTCATAGAGTCCCTATCGAGTCCCTTCACCCAGCTTCCCCACAATGGTGACATCTTGTATAACCATAGTGTATTACCATGATAATCATGTTATATTACTAATGTTTTGAGTTCAGTTGAGACTTTCAGCAGAGGAAACAGATTGGCCAAATAATTTCATCTCACATGTAATGTCTTCTGGCTCCAACTGAAGAAGATTGCATAGAAAATAAGTGGTGACATGCTCATATAATGACCTTTAATCATGTAAGGGTTTATAATTTATGTATGCAAGAGAACCCTTCAGTAGTTAGAACGTATTTTGTTTAAGCTTCATGTGCTTTAACTTTAACAGTGCATAATGGTTAGCTGATCAAACTTTGATTCTCTTCAATTTCATATATCCTCAAAATTTTAGTTGAATGTATTCTAAATTCAGTTGCCTATAATTAATGTGGCAATCCTTAAGTCATAAGACATTCAATTCTGTAGAATAAATTGTGCTATTCTAAGAGATGATGTGGCAGTTTAAAAGCTAATGATACTCCTACAGGTTAATATCTCAATATAAATAATCATTATATTCACGACTTGATATCTGCTTAATTAAAGTATATATAAATATTTTGGCAATGCAGCCTATCCACAAGGATCGATGAACAGAGCTAAGGTTTCTAGTATCTTACTTTAGGTTTATAATCTACTCTACAGACATCTTAAATTCACCTTCCAGGCATGCTAAAACTTCAGTGATATGGGCTAGCAAAATAGAAGGGAAGCTGGTTCTAGGGAAGCATATTTTGCATTTTTAAACATTTTCCACAACTGATCCTTTAAACATGTTGGTTTGGTCTGTGCATCTGTTTTTCAGGGGGAAAAGAAAAACATAATCTGAAGGGAAAAGTCCCCAATTCAGAGCCCATCATTTGTTTTACCTTTATATCTCCAAAACAAGGTTAGATAATTCCAACCATATTTTTAAGAAATATCCTTTACACGGGGGATTTGCACTGAGCTGATCTCTTGTGGACAATGGTGTGCCAGTTCATTTGCCTGGGACTTGAGATACAGTCTGTATCAACAAAAAATATTTTTAAAGGATGGAGGAAACCTATTTGTGTTGTAAGGAAATCATGATATTGATTTTTTTTGGAGTATATGAGAGTGTGTTTATGTGCATATATATGTGTGTGTATAGTATATATATATATTAGCATTTTGAAATATGCCAACTGAAATATTTATTACTGAATAACTTGGATTTACCAGAAAGAAGAAATGCCAAATAATACAAGTTTAAATAATCTGAAATAGGTATTTCAGAAATTGTACCAGTGCAGCTGAAAATAGAAACCACTCTAGTTTTGCCAAAGGAAAATCATTTAGTGTAAGGAATTAGATGCTCCCCCAATCACTGGAAGCGATGGAGTAGAAGTGTGGGGGTTCTGTCATGGCCTTTCAGGTCACACTGATGGAATTCAGATTGAGAGAGAAGGAAATTTTAGAGACTCCAGATAAACATACAGTTTCTATACCCTTCTCCCAACAAAGCTAGTGTCTAAGTCATGTGTGGAATCTGGCCACTGCAAAAATTCCTGTTAGAAACTATCAGCCATCCCTGCTCCAAGCTATTTGTCTCTCCTCAACTATCCAAATCTCACATGACTTGACTGAACTTAAATTGCATCCAGTGCCTCAGTGGAAGACTGGGACATAAAATTTTCAAGCCCTTTCAATAGAAGGAGGAATACAGAAGATATGGAAAAGATGTCAAATGCTAAGTGACCATATCTGGGACAGAAGTAATATATATATGCATTTGGAAATACCGTATGTGTATATGTTAGGTGGTTTAGCATGTCCCCCCGAGTATTTCATGGAGCATTAAATCTGCAGATATTGATCAGGAAGAAATAGGATTCATGATCAAAAGCACTTAGAAATCTCTGCATCCCCATCTTTGGTGAGTCCTTCTGCACAATAGCCTATTAAAGACTCTGAGAAGGCGTGTAGCAGAGAGGCCCTCTTTTCCTTTCTGGGAAGTGGAAGTCGGTTATCAAGAGACTGTTACTTGCCACTTTATACCTTTCTGAGCAAATAGAATTTGATATAATGGTGAGAAATTATCTTTTATAAATATAAGACAAAAGAAGTTCATTTCCCTTTTATCTAAGGTTCAGATAAGAATACTAGGTGTAAGAGCTGGAGATATGAGCCCCATGGAAGAAGGGCCCCTTATGATATTTACAACAGAAGAACAATGCCAGTGTTTTTCAAAGTGAGGTATTTGGACTCCCTGTATCAGAATCACTTGGGGGAGAAGAGTGGCTTATTAACATGAAGATTCTAGGCCCCCCATGTGATCTACTGAGTCAGAATTCCTGAGGGTGGACCTAATTATTTCCATTTAAAAAATACAGGTCCCATAATTTTCTTTTTTCCCATTCTTTTATTGTGGTAAACTATATATAACAAAATTTGCTATGTAAACCATTTTTAAGTGTATGGTTCAGTGGCATTAATTATATTCACAATATTGTGCAACCGTTAGTACTGTTTCCAAAACATTTTCATCACTCCAAACAGAAACTCTGTAATCATTGAGCAATTGCTTCCATTTCCCTTTTCCCCCAGCCCCCAGTAACGTCTAATCTACTTTCTGTTTCTATTAATTTGCCTTTTCTAGATAATTCATAGAAGTGGAATCATACAACATCTGTCCTGTTGTGTTTGGCTAATTTTACTTAGCATAATGTGTTTTCAATGTTCATCTATGTTGCAGTGTGTATCAGAACTTTATGCGTTTTTTTATATTGAAGTATACTTGATACGTAATATTGTATTGGTTTCAAGTATACAATATAGTGATTCACAATTATATACATTACTAAATGCTCATGACAATAAGTGCTACCATCTGTCACCATACAAAGATATTACAAAATTATTCACTATATTCTCTGTGCTGTGTGTTTGTATCTCTTTTATCTCCTTCCCCTATTTCACCCGTCCCCCTAGCCCCCACCTCTGCTATGGCAACCACCAGTTTGTTCTTGGTATTTATGAGCCTGTTTCTTTTTGTTTGTTGGTTGGTGTGTTCATCTTTTTTTTTTTAGGTTGTACCGATAAGTGAAATTATATGGTATTTGTCTCTTTCTGACTTATTTCACTTAGCATAATACTTTCAAGGTCCATCCATGTTGTCACCAATGGCAAGCTTTCATTCTTTTTTATGGTTGAGTAACATTATATTGTATATATGTACCACATCTTCTTTATCCATTTATCTACCAATGGACACCTAGGTTGCTTCCATTTTGGCTATTGTAAATAATGCTGCAATAAACATAGGGGTGCAGATATCTTTTCAAATTCGTAATTTTGCTTTCTTTGGGTAAGTTCCCAGAAGTGGAATTAATGTATTTCTATTGTTAATTTTTGAGGAAACTTCATCCTGCTTTCCATAGTGGCTGCACCAATTTGCAATCCCACCAACAGTGTAGGAGGGTTCCCTTCTTTTCACATCCTTGCCAATACTTGTTATTTCTTGTCTTTTTGATACTAGCTATTCTGACTGGTGATATCTCATTGTAGTTTTGATTTGCATTTTCCTGATGATTTGTGATGTCGAGCATCTTTTCATGTGTCTGTTGGCTAGCTGTGTGTCTTCTTTGAAAAAATGCCTATTAAGGCCCTCTGCCCATTTTTAAAATCAAATTATTTGTGGGGTCTTTGGTGTTTAGCTGTATGAGTACTTTATAAATTTTGAGTTATTAATCCCCTATGAGATGTATCATTTGTAAATATTTTCTCCCACTCATTAGATTGTCTTTTCATTTTGTTGGTTTTCTTTGCTGTTCAGAAGTGAGGTAGTCCCACTTGTTTATTTTTGCTTTTGTTGCCCTTGCCTTGGGAAACCTTCATATTCAGAAAAAAATACTGCTAATGCTGACGAAGTTTACTACCAATGTTTTCTTTTAGGAGTTCGTAGTTTCAGGTCTTATATTTAGGTCTTAATCCATTTCAAGTTTATTTTTGTGTATGGTGTAAGTGATCCGGTTTCATTCTTTTGCATGTAGCTGTCCAGTTTTGCCAGCACCATTTATTGAAGAAACTTTTGTCCCTTTTTATGTTCTTGCCTCCTTTGTCATATAGTAATTGACCATATAAGTGTGGGTTTGTATCTGGACTCTGTTCTATAGATCTACATGTCTATTTTTGTGCCAATGCCATACTGTTGTGATTGTGGTGACTTTGTAGTATAACTTGAGATCAGGGAGGGTGATAGCCCCAGCTTTATTCTTCTTTTTCAAAATTGCTTTGGCTTTTTGGGGTGTTTTGGATTCCACACAAAATTATTTGCTCTAGTTCTATGAAAAATGCCATTGGTATTTTGATAGGGATTGCATTGAATCTGTATATTGCTTTTGTAGTATGGCCATCTCAACAATATTAATTCTTCCCATCCATAATCATGGAAATACCTTTCATTTATTTGTGTTATCTTCAATTTCTTTCATCAATGCCCTATATTTCTCAGGGTATAGGTCTTTCACTTCCTTGGTTCAATTTGTTCCTAGGTATGTTTTTCTTTTTGATGCAATTGTAAATATGATTGTTTTCTTAATTTCTCTATTTTCTAGTTCATATTAGTATATAGAAATGCAATGGATTTCTGTATATTGATTTTGTACCCTGAAACCACACTGAATTCATTTATTTGTTATAATAGTTTTGGTGGAGTTTTTTGGGTTTTCTATATACAGTATCATGTGATTTGCACAGTGATAATTTTACTTCTTCCTTACCAATTTGGATGCCTTTTATTTATTTTTCTTCTCTCATTACTGTGCCTAGTACCTCTAGTATTATGTTGAATAAAACTGGGAAGCAGGGCATCCTTGTCTTGTCCCTGATCTTAAATAAAATTCTTTCAACTTTTGACCACTGAGTTGATGTTAGCTCTGGGCTTGTCATATATGGCCCTTATAATGTTGAGGTATGTTCCGTCCGTATCCACTTTGTTGAGAGTTTTTTATCATGAATGGATGTTAAATTTTTGGTTTTGGTATCAGGGAGATGCTGGCCTCATAAAATGAATTTAGAAGTGTTCCTTCCTCTTCAACCTTTTGGAATCATTTGAGAAGAATATGTATTAACTCTTCTTTAAATTTTAGAAGAAGTCACTGTGAAGCCTTCTGGTCCTAGGCATTTGTTTGTTGGGTGTTTTTTGGTTACCAATTCAATTTTATTACCAGTAATTGTTTTATCAGATTTTCTGTTTCTTCCTGGTTCAGTCTGGGAAGATTGCATGTTTCTAGAAATTTATCCATTTCTTCTATGTTGTCCAATTTATTTGTAAGCAATTTTTCAAAGTAATCTCTTATAATATTTGTATTTCTCTGGTGTCAGTTATAACTTTCTCATTTCTGATTTTATTTGTCCTCTATTCTTGATGAGTCTAGCTAAAGGTTTGTCAATTTTATTTATCTTATCAAAGAACCAGCTCTTAGTTCCACTGAACTTTTGTAGCTTTTGGTCTCTATTTATTTCTGCTGATCTTCATTATTTTCTTCCTCTTACTGCCTTTAAGCTTTCTTTGTTCTTCTTTTTCTAGTTCCTTTAGGTGTAAGGTTAGATTGAGAATTTGCTCATTTCTTGAGGTAGGCCTGTATTGCTATAAACTTCCCTCTTAAAATTGGTTTTGCTGCATCCCAAAGATTTTGAACCATTGTGTTTCTGTTTTCATCATTCTCCAAGTATTTTTTTAATTTCCTCTTTGATTTCTTCATTGATCCATTGGTTATTTAGTAGCATGTTGTTTAGCCTCCACATGTTTGTGTTTTTTTCATTTTTTTCCTTGTAATTGAGATCAAGTTTCACACTGCTGTGGTCAGGAAATATGTTTGATGTGATTTCAGTCTTCTCAAATTTAGGGAGACTTGTTTTGTGGTCTAACATGTTACCTATCCTGGAAAATGTTCCTTATGCACTTGAAAAGAATGCATATTCTGCTGGTTTTAGATGGAATGTTCCATTTCTATGCTGATGGACACATTGTTTCCACTTTTTGGTCATTGTGAATAATGCTGCAATGAACATTGGTATACAAGTATCTATTTGAGTCCATTTTCAATTCTTTGGGGTATATACCCCAGAGCATAATTGCTGGATCATATGGTCATTTTGTTTAGTTTTTTGAGGAACCACCAAGCTGTTTTCCACAGCAGCTACACCAGTTTACATTCCCACCAGCATATTATGACTGTTCCAATTTCTCCATATCCTCACCAACATTTGTTATTTTCTGTGTTGTTGGGGTTTTTTGGTAGGCATTCTAATAGATTTGAAGTAGTATCTCACTGTGGTTTTGATTTGCATTTCCCTAATGACCAGTGATATTTACCATCATCTTAGGTGCTTATTGGCCATTTGTATATCTTCTTTGCAAAAAACTATTGAAGTCCTTGACCATTTTTGAACTGTTTTTTTTGTTAAATTGTAGGAGTTTAACAAAAATATTGTAGATATTAAATGCTTATCATGTATATGATTTGCAAGTGTTTCCTTCCATTCTGTAGAATGTCCTTTCAATTTCTTGATAATGTCCTTTGCACAAGTTTTTGGTGAAGTTCACTTTATTTGTTCTTTTGTTGTTCATATTTTTGGTGTCATATCTACCCTTGACTAATCCAAGGTCATGAAGATATACCCATATGTTTTCTTCTAAGAGTTTTATGACTTGGGCTCTTATATTTAGGTCCTTGATCCACTCTTGAGGTTTTTTAAAAAATATACAGTGTAGGGTTGGAGTCCAAATTCATTTTTACTTCTGGAAATCCAGTTCTCCCAGCACCATCTGTTGAAGAGATCATTCTTTTCCTCATTGAATGGACATGGCACCCTTGTTAAAAATCAGTTTGCCATAGATGCATGTATTTATTTCTGGACTCTTGATTCTATGAATGCTACCCTTATGCCAGTACCAGAGTGTTTTGATTACTGTAGCTCTGTAGTAAGTTTTGAAATCGGGAAGTTGAGTTCTCCAACTTTGTTCTTTTTCAAGACCATTTTGGTTGTTCAGGTCCCTTGAAATTCCATTTGAATTTCAGAATCATCTTTTCCATTGCTGCTGTTGGGAGGAAATAAAGCTGTTGGGATTTGACAGGGATTGCATTGAATCTATAAATCACTCTGGGTAATACTGACATGTTAACAGTATTAAGTCTTATGTGTGAACATGGGATGTCTTTTCATTTATTTAGTTCTTCTTTCATTTCTTTCAGCAATGTTTTATAGTTTTCAGTATACAAGTCTTTCAGTTCCTTGGTTAAATTTATTCCTAAGTATTTTTATTCTTTTAGATCCTATTGTAATGGAATTGCTTTCTTTATCTTTTTTCAGATTGTTCGTTGCTGGGGTATGGAAACCCGACTGATTCTTGTGTGCTATTCTTATACCCAACAACTTTGGTGAATTTGTTTACTAGCTTTAGTAGCTTTCATGTGAATTCTTTGAGATTTTCAAAATATATAGGATTATGTTATCTGAGAATAGAGATAGTTTATTTCTTCCTTTCCAGTATGGATGCCATTTCTCTTTTTCTCACCTGCTGCACTGGCCAGAACTTCCAATACAATGTTGTATAACAGTGGTAAAAGCAGGCATCCTTATCTTGTTCCTGATCCCCGCGGGAAAGTTTGTAGTCTTTCCCCATTGAGTACTATGATCGTTGTGGGTTTTTCAGAAGTGCCCTTTATTGTATTGAGGAAGTTCCTTTCTAAGCATAGTTTTCTGCATGTTGTTATCATGAAAGGGTATTGGATTTTGCAACATGCCTTTTCTATGTCAGTTGAGTTAATCATACAGAGTTTTTCCCCTTGTTCTAGTAATATGTTTTACATCGATTTTTCTTGTGTTGATATGCTCCTGCATTCCTGGGATAAATCCGACTTGGACATGGGTACAATCCTTTTAATATGCTGTTGGATTCAGTTTGTTAGTATTTTGTTGAGGACTTTTGCATCTATTGGACAAGGGATTTTGGTCTGTGGTTTTCTTGTGATGTCTTTATCTGACTTTGGTATCAGTATAATGCTAGCCTTATAGAGTAAGGAAGTGTTTCCTCCAATTCTACTTTTTGGAAGGGCTTTAAAAGGATTTGGTGTTGACTCTTCTTTATATAGCATTCACCAATGAAGTCATCTGGTCATAACTTCTTTTTTGGGAGATTTTGGACAATAGACCTATAATAATCAAAGACATAGAATCAGTAAAGATTTTTCTATTTCTTCTTGAATCAGGTAACTTGTTTATTTCTTGGAATTTGTCTATTTCATTTAGATTATCTAATTGATCTGTAGTTGTTCATAGTATTCTCTTATCCCTTTTATTTCTGTAAAATCAGCAATGTTCCCACTCTTATTTTTTATTTTAGGTATTTGTATCTTTTTTTTTCTTTGTTAATCTTGTTAAAGGTTTAGCAACTTAGTTTTTCTTTCCAGCCAGCTTTTGGTTTCAGTGTTTCCTATTTTTCTATTCTCTATTTTATTTATCTCTGCTCTAGTCTTTATTGTTTCCCTCCTTTTGCTAGCTTTTGATTTAGCTTATTTTTTTTTCTAGTTCTTCAAAGTGTAAAGGTTCACGTTATTGATTTGAGACCTTTGTGTTATTTTAAATACAGGCATTTATAGCTATAAATTTACCTCTGAGCACTGCCTTCAGAGACTCCTGAAAGTTTTGGTATGTTGTTTTCTTTTTCCTTCATCTCTAAGTTTTTTTAAATTTCCCTTGTGACTTTTTCTTTGATCCATTGGTTCTTGAGAATATGTTGTGAATTTTCTAATTTTCCTTCTTTCCTTATCAATTTCTGAATTCATGTACTTGTGAATGTTCTAATTTTCCTTTTATCAATTTCTAATTTCATTTCACTATGGTTGGAGAAGAAGATATTTTATATTATTTCAATCTTTTAAAATTTATTGAAACTGGTTGTGAGGTCTAACGTGATCTATCCTGGAGAATTTTCCATGTGTTCTTAAGAATAATGTGCATTCTGCTATTGTTGATTGAAGTGTTCTATGTGTCTGTTGGGTATAGATGGTTAATAGGGCTGTTCTAGTTCCCTATTTCTTTATTGATCTTTTGTTTGTTTTATCCATTATTTTAAAGTGTTATATTGAAATATCCAACTGTTTATAGCACTATTTTTCTCTTCAATTCTGTCAGTTTGCTTCAGATATTTTGTAGTAATGATAATTTTAAAATAGTAATGATACAATAATAGTAGGTAACAGCTTTTGCACATTTAGAGTATGCTGGGAACTATTCTATGTGCCTTAAATATAATAATTCATTTACTCTTCACAACAACCCAGTGAGGTAGAGTGCTATTATTGTCCACATCTCACAGATGAGGTGACTGTGCTTTAGAGAAAGTAAAGCAGTTTGTAGATGATCACAGATCAACTACATTGTAGGGAGAACAGGTAGTCCATTTCCACAGTGAGAACTTGTAATCATTAATAGTCCAAGCACTTCTCACTCCTAAAACAAAGACAAAACAGTGTCATAAGAATTTGTGTAGTGTAAAAAAAATAAAGTAGTATGTATGTGTGTGTGTGCTTATAATTGGAGGAATATGGTTATTTTAGAGAATGAACACAAATGGATGAGTTAATAGAGTGTTTCATTCACTGTGGCCATTCAGAAGGTAAACTTTTGTTCTTTGTACCTGAATGTTAATCCTGAGAGTAATTCATATTTGCTATTAGAACCTAGCATATTAATGGAGTAGAAAGACATGTTTATTTTTAATTAAAATTTTACTCTTGAGTACAAATTCTCCTAAAATGGAAATATTTTGTATAACAGCAGAGATTCTAACTTTTATGTCTGGCTTCTGAAAAACTTCTGTATAAAAAGTTTTAAAAATATGAATAAAAATGACAAGGCTTAATAAGCTAGGGAAGTTATAATTTTCTTGATTATCTGTGCAGATACTATAATTGTCTCTCAGATTTCTAATTCCAGATGTTTCCATACATCACTTACTCATTCTTCCTTAGACTTCTTGATACTTGTGCTTATAAAATTATTATGTGTATATCATAAATAACAGTAATTCCAAAAATTCAAGTAAGGTACAGAAGATAATCCCATCAATTGGATATTATTTTATCTAAACTATAGTTTTTAAGGAAAATCAATATCATGGAGGTCTTTCATAATTCAACCAGCCCCATTAGCAATAACTTGTTTCTAAGTCTTTATTGTGGCAAATAGTTTCTTGACAAACTGATATACATACTTCTTTGCACACCTGTCTAATGTTCTCATTGGAAAAAATTCCCAGAATAGGACCCACATTTAGACTTGACTAAATGTTGCCAAAATTGATCTGTAGCAATATAGGAAAGTCTCCAAGCGTTGGGAAGTGCTGGGTATTATATTTTTCATATATGTTATTCTAGTATTTGTTTCAGTAGATAACTTGAATTCGAGCCAAAATATATCAGTTAAGCATTTTATATATTTATTTGTATTGAAAGCCAGCATATTAGGTTAATAAGCATGTATTAGATTTTTTAGATAAATATTAAATACTAAGCCTAATGTGAATTGTACAAAGGCCATAGTTCAAATTCCTTATTCAGGAAAGTCTGTCCTACCACTGGCACTTTACTGTGAAAATGCTGAATTTGCTGCAAAATAGTGAAGATCTCTACAATTTACACTAAGTAGTTTTACTATGTCTTCTTTAATTGGTTCTTATGCTCTGAAGCCCTAAACAGAAAATTACAATTAAATAAATCAATACCAACAGAAAACACATCAGCTTTACGACAGGTGTAACTAAGAAACTATAACTAATGCAGGACAGAAATAAGAACTAATGTCACCAGGGTGTTTGATCCAGCAGTTTAGGAACTGAGTTTGTGCAACCAATTACTTAGTGGTCACAGATCAGGCAATGAAATAAATCAATGCAGAGGCCAGGTATGAAGAGAAAGAGTAGTAGTTAACTTCAACTAATCCTGAATTTTCTGTACCTATTAGCTAGGAAAAGGACCATTGTGTAACTACCACAATAACCAAATGCTGTGGTCTAATACTGAAGAAATTTTAAAATAGATGGTTTATAGACATTCAAATAAAAAATATGACTTTACCTTCTAATATCTCAAAATATAATTAATTTCTTGCCATTTATGTAAGTTAATTCATCAGATTTACATTATGCACTAAGTTTATATTTAAAAAATCTTTTTTAGAATTTATTCATTTTTTAAAAGGGCATTAACAAGCATATGAGAGGATTCTCTAAAGTTTTCAAGAGTAGATTTTTCTTATCTTCAGCAACTTACTCATCTATTAGAAATGAAACAAGCTGAACTGAGTTTTGAAATTCTCTTTTGGCAAGATAAAAACACCAAGTATATATTTGAAATTCATTTTGAAAATGGATTTTCAAACCAAAAGCACTGTGCATCATTTCCTCCAGAATACTGAGTTCTAAACAATTATCCAAAAGACAAGAAAGAACAAGTGTTGGTAAGGATGTGGAGAAAAGGAAACCCTCCTGCACTGTTGGTGGGGATGTCAATTGGTGCAGCCACTGTGGGAAGCAGTCTGGAGGTTTCTCAAAAAAACTAAAAACAGATTTGCCAATATGACCCAGTAATTCCACTTCTGGGTATATACCCAAAGAAAACAAAAACTCTTATTTGAAAACATATATGCACCCCTATGTGTACTGCACCATTATTTATAACAGCCAAGATATGGAAGCAACCAAAGTGCCCATCAATAGATGAATGGATAAAGATGACGTACTACATATATACAATGGAATATTATTCAGCCATAAAAAGAAATCCTGACATTTGTGACAACATGGATGGACCTAGAGGATCTTATGCTAAGTGAAATAAGCCAGAAGGAGAAAGGCAAATACCATATAATTTCACTTACCATGTGGAATGTAAACAAAATGAACAAAACAGAAATAGACTCAAGACATTGAGAAATGACTGGTGGTTACCATGGCAGGGTTGGGGTGAAATAGGTGAGTTAGAGGCACAAAACCACAATCATAATATAATTAGTAATGGGGATGAAAGTACAGCAGAGAGAATATAGTCAATAGTTCTGTAACATCTATGTTGGCAGATGGTAGCTAGTTGGGGTGAACATTTAATAATGTAGTTAGCTGTTGAATCACTGTGTTGTATACTTGAAACCAGTTTAATATTGTATGTCAACTATACTTCAGTAAAATATAATAGTAACAGAAAAGGAAAAAAGTCCTAACTGGAAGAGCTAGTTAGAGCTAGTATTTCAGAAATCTTCAAATGCATAGTTCCTGATACGGGACATTTCCATATGGAAACTTGTTCACTCAAAGCACTAGAAATCTAGAGCTTGGTTTCTTATGGAATGGACTTTCATTTTCTGCTTCTTTACATTTTTAATAGCTTTATAAGAATTTTGATATAATAAATGGCCTTTCCTACTGACAAGATCAAAAGTTTTTGTTGAGCTAAAAAAGTTTTCCCACAGATAACCCCCTAGGTATGGCTTTCCCCCTGTATGCTTCAAGTGTGTATGCCAGGAGAACTAGAGACAGCAAATGCCTTCTCACGGTATGATGCACCAAGTGTACCTACAACTGTGATAGGTCAATGTGCTGCCTTGGGCAGATCTTTATTCACTCCTATCATAAACATATGGCTTTTCTCCACTGTGTGAATCTGGAGATTGCTAGTTGTAAATTGTCAATCACGTGCATTACATTTATAGGTTTTCCTCTCACCATAATTCATGTGACTATGGGGAGGTGGCTGGCATTTTTGAGCAAAGCCTCTATCATGTAAGTCACATTTGTATGGCTTCTCACCTGTGACTTCTAACATGAGTTTTCAGCTGACTTCACTAGGTGATTGTCTTTACACACTTGTGACAGATGTAGAGTTTGACTCCTGTCTGTATACTCACACGCCTTCTCAAGCTGTTGGCTTCGAAAAGCACTTTCCCATACATGTTACACATCAGCTTGGCTTTGGAATATGGGTATCCCTGCTTATCTATCTACTGTGTTCCTTCCTCTAGTACTCCTTACAGCATCTCCTGGACCTAGAATTCATGTTTCTCGTGTGTCAGATCTTCAGCTCTTTTCCTTTGAATCCTACTTTTTCTATTGACCCAATTTTCTGAAGTTTCACTACCATACTTGCAGTTAAGAATTTCATAAAAATTAGTTTTCTTTGAAGGCAACCGTTGATCTTATGGATCCTTTTTGAGAGAGACACTGCTGTAAATTTTGCTTTGGAGTAAAAATTAGAAATTAGTTTTCTTTTCTGCTCTGATTCTGTAGAATGAGGTCCTTCTTCCAGAATACTGCATCTTCCTGTATGTTCACTACTTTTTAAGGAACTTTTAAACTATGGGTCACACTGCTCAAATCTTTTAATCCTTAACATAAAAGAAAGTGTAATGTTTTCTACTTTTTCTGTAGCTTTTTCTCAATTAGAAATTACTCAGTTACACAGTATATAGACAGGGAAGTTCAATGTTTTGGGCTCAGCATTTGTTTTTTGCCACCTAATATGCAAGAGCCAGTGGGTGCTGCTCACGAATTTGCTACTGGGTTAAAAATTGCCCCCTGTAACCCACAGCTGGGCCAAGCAGGTCTTCCCTCCATTGTTCACTGTGGTAGCTTGAAATTAACCTTGTGCATAATGCCACTTAACTATGTGGCCAAAGCACTCCTATTAGGCACCTTCCTTCCTTCTTTAGTGAACAGTGGTACAAGACAAAAAGCAAATGCCCCAATATCTGTGCTTCCTATCCAGGACACAGGTCCTTCCACTTGCCTGCTGCTCAATCTGGAGATCCTCATGGGCTGTTGCAGAGTGTCATAGACCTGCTTTGCTTGAACTTCATTGGTGGTTGGAATTGTGGACTAACTGACTGACACTGGGTGCTGCTGTCCTCAATGTATCACCATCAGCATCCTATCACTTCTGATCCCCTAAGAATACCCTTCTTGTTATCCAACCCTTAAACATTGTTTTCATTAGTTATTTCAGTAGAATTTGGGAAGCAAAACTCAAGTTGTAATCCTGAAATAGGAGACTTCCACCCATGTGTGACCATTTGATTCATTGTCAAAGTATAGAGAGAGTGCAAGCTATTTCAATATGCTAGCCCAATTTTCCTCCAAGTCCAATGCCGTTTTGAAATGCCTATCATCTAAAGCAGACTATTCTCAGTGATTTAAAAGAAATCACAGTTGGGGGATGGGATTTAGAAATGGCCATAGATATTAGTGGTTCTCAATCAAGGGAACAGAACTAAGTGAAAACAGCCTTTGACCCCAAAAGAATAAATGAATAAATGAGAGTCAGATGAAAGCAAAGTGATGTGGAGTATACTTAAATAGCATTTGAGTGTATATCAATGATATCTTAATTTAAAAAATAGCATTTTGTTCCAGAACTACAATGCAAAACTGTAGCAAGCTGGGCTGCCTCATCTGACTTTTCCTGCACTCTAATAAATTTCTTACCACCAGATTGTCAACAGCACACCGACCACTGTTCTAGAGGCAGAACAAGTGAGATGGCTTGACTGCTCTGAAGAATCTCTAACTAGTCAATCAAAAATCTCACCCACATATTATATAACCTATTAAAACCTTTGAACCTCTATCATGAAACATCACCTGAGCGATGTCTGAGAAAAAGGCCAACAAGCTGAAGTCAAGTCGGGACGTCTTTGGAGGAATGCAGTTGGGCAACAAACACTTGGGAGTCCCACAACCAACAGTCCCCCAAACTTCTGTATGGAAAACTGAGCTGATCAATACCTAAAAGGAAGTTCTTATACAGATACATAATGTAGTTCTCCAAGATGTGGGGAATGATGAGGAAGAGGGGAATTGGAAAAATACCTCACACAGTGGTTTTAAGGTTAGCTTTGATGCTCTTTCTATGCATTACTTCACCGTAAGCTGTGGTCGAGGGTAACCAAATAGCTAACAAGGGAAAGTTTCCTAAAGATGTCCAACTGAGGGGGAGGGAAAATTTATATACATAATTATCAATTCAAGTATTCCATTTAGGCTCTAATTTACACATGCTTATTAAAAAATCAGACTGCTTGGGAAATACAACACTGGTTATTAGACAACTGATTTTGTGTGATATGGATATATGGTTGGAATTTACTTACAGTTGAATTACTATGATGTCTAGGATTTTTTCAAAATAATAGGGAGTGGGTAGATAAGAATACAGATGGAACAGATTGCTCATATAGGGATAATTTTGGAAGCTGAGTGAGTAATGAGTAAATATGTGGCATCACGATTCTTCTGTACTTGTGTATATGTTTGCAAATTTTCATGAATTAAAAAAATTTAGTGGAAATTACTGACTTCTTTAAATATGCTTAATCACTGAAAAGGATGTCTACTATTATTTATTTGTGGTGATTTCTGTATATAAATTGGGGAAGTTGATGACTACAGACCCTAGCAAGATGAGGGTTAGGCTGTCTGTGAGTATTTGCTTTTGAAAAAGTAGCTACAAAAAAGATATAAAGATTAAAAAAGATAATTAGTCATCATTTTGTAGAGTAACATACTGAAGTAGAATGAAAAAGGTAGGTTCCTAACATATTCTTTTATATAAAATTTGCTTATAGATAAAACTTACCCAATTTTTAAATTAGAGCAATGTACAGAATACCTGAAATCTAACATTACTTCATGTGCTGACAGAGGAACAGAAATGTGGTGAAAGATTAGGTTTCTGACACAGTATATATACTTCAGTCCAGAAATATGAGTTCTGGAACTAGGATTAGTATACGATAAACCATTTCTCACTACACAGAAAAGATGCAGAATATAGTGTTTGCTTTTAGTTTATTAATTTATTTTGCAGGAATCTTTGACTTTCCGAATATATACTGTTTGGAAGTACGATGCATGCATAGCTTTTTAAAATGCCTTTGTACAATTTCACCTCAAAATAATCTGATTCACAGCATACACAGAAATCTAAGAGACAAGGTATTTACAAGATTTAAAAGTTCTTGCTGTTGTTTTAATGAAGAAAATGATCAATTCTTTTACAGTAGGGAAATATGGACATTGGGTGTCATTATAAATAAGAATTCAGAATTGTTCAGTCTCAAAGCAACTTTTCATGGCTTTAGACACTAAAATTAATTCATTCTATTAATCTCTGAATGCCCAAGCCATGCAAAATCTATTTGTATTAAATATTTGGGGATGTGAATAATACAAAAAAAATGCATGTCTGGTGAATGTGAAAATGTCATTAGAACTTCCTTTTACAGTAAGAAAATACTGTTAATTCTTTCAAAAAATACAGTAGTGGCGCAACACAGACAGTGCCCAATTCTGACTTTTTAAAGTAACATTTCAATTGTCATTTTTCTTTCTCTACAGATATACAGACACACTGTAACATGGACTCATTCCAAGTCTGGACAATGATTACAATATTAAAATAAATCGATTTTAACTATAAAGGGACATCTTCACATTCCAGGATACGTCACTGATATTTTCAAAGGACAATTTTTCTATGTTCTTATAGTCTTACTTTCTGTTCATACTCTCTAAGACATTACAATTACCTTTAAAATTCTATATAGAATTGAGTTGCCACAGAAAGTTGGATATGAACCCTAGATAAGTGGGACAAAGTAATGACAAAATTTAAGCAAACATTGATTTCTTTCTTTTAATAATTAAAAGGTACTAAAATTGAGACCAGCTCCTTAAAAATTAAAACTGCTTATCACACTTCCCATTTCTTTCAGGGAAATAAGCAAACAAATTAGCAACACTTTCCCAACCATCATTAATCTTCTCTAAAACTACCTTTTTTACAATGTATTTCTTTTGTTTCTTTAAAACCTCCCTGCCTCTACACTCCCCCTAAAGAAGGTCACTATCAATTTTACAGGCCCGGACAGTTTCTGGTTCCTCTATTACCCCCATCAGCTTATAAGACCTACTCCAAAATTTAAGAGGCAATATACTTTAACAAAATGGCAAATGTGTTTTCTAAAAACCCAGTTTACAAAACAGTGAAATAACGTAAAAAATGTATAGTCAGATCTATGTGTCAGATACACCAGACTAGTCTTATTTTAAGAAAAAAAAACCTCTTCATTAGACCTAAGTGCACTAACTGATGCAAAGTGCTGAAGCACCTCAGTAGGCTGCCTGCCACTCACAGGCCAATTGTCTGTATAGTCCGACTGGGAGATCTTTTGGAAAGGCACCTTGAAAGTTGACTGAATTCTCGAACTGCTCATAGGCAACAAGTAATCTATATATGGGACATAGTTAAATACATCCAATTTTTCAATGTCAAATAACCTTGCTTATTTGAAAAACTGAGTACAGCCTATGTTGGCATATGAAAGTTGTGCACAACCAGAAATGAACATACACAAACATCATTCAAATCAATTTCTGATACCCCACCCTCTACATCTATCCAACAGACTGGTTTCTCACTTTTTTCCTGGCAGGTAAAAACAATGATGTGTAAGATTTATCACCAAAGGACTGGAACCATGCATCTACTGTATGATCACAGCTTAGTAACCTGGACATAAGTTCATGCAATAGTTTTAAAGTCATCTACGTGGTTTTAATGAAGCATCAAACTGTTTTCATACACGATACTTTCACTTTCAACCGACAAGTGCCAAGTCATTGCTCCCACTTTGGCATATCACTAAGAATACTGGTAAACCTGTAGCTAGAACACCAAGCAGTATATGTATGTATTTCCCCCTATTTGTTACTTAATACTAAGTGGGGTTGACCATACTAATAAGAGATATGAAACCATACAAAGGCACTGGCATATTGCAAAACAGGAGGACTGATGATGGACTGTTGCTGGAGACTAACAGCTACCAGTGTTACAAAGGCCTTTAAAGAATGCTGTTTTCAGGTCAATGCTTTTAAGCCCATCTGCTTTCTCACCATTATTTTCACAGTTTTGCCATAGTTGTATGAGAGATGTCCTATCAGTGTAATTACATACATGCTTAATTTGAGACAAGTGGGTATTTTTTAGGGAATTGTTCACATATGAAACAATGTTTTTGAAGTTGTAGATAAAAGTGTGAAATTATGATTTTGATGGAAAACTATGATGAGTGATTATGCCTTTGGTTTCATTATGCTATTAAGTGCAGCTTATTTTTTCCAGGTCTGCCAAGATTATTGTTAAAAAAAGAATACAATGATAGCTTGAGAGAGAGAGAGAGTGTGTGTGTGTGTGTAGGGGGGATACCTGGTGCGGTAGAGTGGACATTATATCTCCACTATAATAACCTCAGGTAAAAACCCTTTAGGATTAGAAAACCTACCAATTTTATTGCTGTTTATATTCACCCAAGTAATGGGAAGATTCCAAAATCGAATTCTGAGCTAGCAAGGTAAGTCAACAATGGTAGAGACCTTGATTAAATGGCCTATTAATTTTCCAGTGGTGTACCCTAGTAAGTCACATGACTTTATATTTCTTCAGTTATTCATGTCCTAAAGTTCTGGTTTCATGAATAAGGAGTGCTTTTGTTATCACGTGAACTACCTGAACAAACTCAGTATTATCTCTGAATATAGTATGTGAAATTTTAAAAGGTCTTAGTTTCAAAGTCCTTTGTATTTTCCCTTCTCTTAATCATATTTCTTGACTAGCATTCTCTCCATCCCCAAATAACGCAGTGTGCAAGTTTATGGTATTGGCCAACTGTAATTTCCCTTGCACTGGTTTATTAACGTATGTGCAAATCTTTACTGAATAGCTAATATTGATTTTTTTCAGCTAGGTTAGGATTATGGCACAAAATATTATCTGTCCTGTAAACATTATGAAATGATCACAAAATTGGAGAGAAAAAAATCAGGCCCTATGGACTGCAAACATTTCTTATAGAACCACAGCTGTGCTCAAGATTTCCAAATGGATTTTGGAATGGATTTACATTTGGCATACATTCACTGTGCTAGTGGCAAAGCGCAGTTATATGAGGTCATTCATAAACTCATACTTTGTAAGGACTTGTTATTTTTAAAACCAGTGGCCTAATAAAAGCATGCAGTAACTTAAAAAAATGTATCTATTATGTGGCATAATTAGGTCTTAGTCACCAGTGTTGATGTAGCTTGATGAATCACTGTACAAGCAAAAGGGATCTTATCACCTCTGATTGTACTTTCAAACAAAGGGCACAGTGTGCCTAATTCCTGACTGCTACAAATCACATTGTAAAACATCTTCTGTTTGAAATTACCCCTGAAAAAAGCAGCAATTACAAATACCCTTATTATTTTGCCCGTCCCGCCCCCACCCCCCGAAAAAAGAATCATATTCTGGATGCTTTTTCCTGTCCTCTTCAGGAGGAAGCAACCGGAAGAAGCATGGGGAGCCTTGGTTTTCCAGAGAGCTGTGACAAGGTAAGTGCTCTGGGAATTCACAGTTTGTTTGCATAAACTGTAACATGTCACACCATGATTCAAAGTTCTCCTTTATAAAATAAGGGCCTCTCAGCAGTAACTTTAACAACTGGGATTCCACAGAAGAGCTCTTGACTTCTCTGTGTACATTCTCTCAGGAGTGAACCCTTTCCCAGTTTCAAGTGCCCCTTTCTATCTCACTCTGCAAGAGTTAAGAAAGGAAAAAAGACCTCCCATTTTTCCTTTAGTCAGCACAAGAGGCTACAGTGTCATCCCTCCTCCCCACATGGAATCTGAAATAAAAAGGCTGGGCAAATGAACAGATTCCCAAGGTTTCCTTTTCTTTAAGTGGATGCTCGAAGTTTCACTCTCAACCTGGTGCAGACTCTTTGGAATTCAAGTGTACCGTGGCATCTCACACTGCTCACAGCGATTTAGTGCTGGGTGGTTCAGAAAGGTGCAGCTATCACAATTCCACGGAGCCCCTTCATAGTCTTCGTCTCGGGGTTGGGTCCGAGGACTCTGTTTTGAGCCAGTAAGATGCTCTGAGGAAGTTAGGATAAAAAAGGAAAAAAGAGAAAATAGATGGAATTTTTTTCCAAGTATAATCCAAACTGAAATTAAAAACTACCCCAAAAAAAGCAAGGAAGGAAGTTTCCTACCTTACTTGATGTGAAAGCCAATTAGAACACATAGCTACTGGTAATACATAACTGAACAGGAAGTTTATGATATACGTATTGTTACTTTGTTCAAACAATGTACTTCCTTGCTATGAGAAGATAGACGGTGCAGCAGAGATTAACTTTCTAATTCATCATCCACAGATAGTGGTTATGCTATATTCCGGCCCATCAAAAAGACAGAAATGTTATATAGCATGTTATGTTAATTTTGTATGTTCCCTAAGTTTTCTCTGACTTCAGCCTGCTGTGTGACTCCCGGACCTAGCCATAGCACCTGCCATACTGTACTGAACATGTGGTTTTCATGTGTGCTTCCTTCCGTGAGCCCTCCAGCTCTACAATATGCCGGTGTTTAATAACAACGGTTCATCAATGGCCATGACAGTTCATAACAGTTTTTCCCCAGAATGGTACAAAGAGAAAATGAAGACTCTACAATTTTTCATAAAACTAAATTCATTTAATATAAAATATCTTTTATTCTCAGATTCTTTCCTATGTTTTTGGCATTAAAATATCTACCTGGCAACGTAAAGTGCTGGCAACTTTATGTAGGTCCTCGGGATTTTATTAAAACAAAACAAAACTGTAACCTTACATTCCCCCTAGGTTGTTCTCTCTGGCCTTGTGCTCAAAAGGCTCTTTGGCTCTAGAGTTTTTTAGGAACAGTCCCTGCTGAAAGTGGGGTCAGTGACTAGAAGGCTAACAATCTCTGGATGGAATTCTCCCTGGAATCTGGAGCATAGTCAGAAGACTAGGAAAATCCACCTGTAGAACACTGGAAATCCTCACTGTGAACTGGAAATGACATTAACATCTAAGGTAAGCAGCCTTCCTAAGCAGGTAAGAAAAGAAACTGAGATCTGGGGAAGCTTTAATCAGTTTCATTTGGAGTTATGCTTATTGTCCATTGAAAATTAATGAGCTCACTTGTAGTTGATCAATTGTCTTTCATGATAAATGGCGGAACACTTACTCCAGTGGTAAAGAGAACTGAGTTTCAGACTGTAAACCTTCCTTACTGCAGGCATAATAAGCCAGGCCCAATGAGGAAGGTGAACTTAGCCTTACAGTAGAACAGAAAACCACTGGGTTCTTCAGCTATTCCTATAAGTATAAAAAGGAGATGATGGGCTTGTTTCTCTGGCCTCAACTGTTGCTTTTAACTGCAGACTATCACCCACCTTGTATCTCTGGGCTCATGACTCCAAAACATGTAGATTTAATAACTGTTTTCTTTTTTTGTCTCATATGGAGGAATAAAAAGTACATTTAACTGTTAGCGCCATGTCCAGAAAAGATCCTCTCGCATTTAGTAGTCTTTACCTTATAAAAAACAGAATCTGAACACTGTAAACAAAATCTTATCTTATTGCTGTTAGTTTTTAATGGCAGGCTCTAAAAACTCAATTTGTACTTTTCTAGGGTAGACAACTTTTATTTCATGAAACTTATCACAGAGTGAGACCATTTAAGATGTTAAACCCTTAAGCCATTACATTCCACCTTTCTATGCTAACTCCAAACAGAGCCTTCAATCTTAGGTTGTGGAAGTACAAATATTTAAAATAAAAAGGGTTTTCAAACTCCTCTTTTTTTCTAAACTACATAAATGGCTGAAAAGCCTCTTCTGACCTAACTAGTACAGGATACTGGGGACTTACTTCACTGTTGAGTACAGTAGGGGAGGAAAGAATTTTTTCCTCTACCCTTCTGAGTTCTTGGCTGAGACCCCCTTATAATAAAAGACAGACTAACAGGAGAAAAACAGAAGCTTAATAACACGTATACCTCATATAAACATACACCCAAGAAAACCAAGTAACTCCCTGAGATGGCCAAACCACCGCCTTAAACACCATCTTCAGTTAAAGACAAAAGAAAGATGTCTGGGGGTAGCTATGGGAGGGCGCCAGGCAAGTAAGGTTTGTTAGTTATATTTAAATCAGTGCCTTTCTCCACTGATAGTATTCTCTGGTGACTTTGAGTCTGTGACTTCAAGTCACAAGACTCTGGTACAGAGGCACTTACAAATGGAAACTGCCTTTATAAATGTAAATACCCCTTACCAGAAGGTAACATCTATTCTGTTTTCAGAGCTTCTCTTACATCTGCAGTTTTTCAAAATAATCCTATGCCAAAGAGGCATATTTTGGGGGTGGCATTTTCTGCTCCCCTTTGGTACCACAACAATTTAAGTTGGAAAAACTTACTCTGAAGTAACTTATCAACATATATGTTTAAAAGCTACCTAATTTAGAAGTTGGTAAGACACTGCTCATTTCATCATAGGGATGAACTGCTTAAATAGATAAATCTATTTAAAACCTGAAAGACCTTTTAAAGGTCTGTTTTCATTTGATTAACAGGTGTGAAATCTTTTTTTAATGGAATATTTAAAATGTTAAGATACTTCTACACAAGTAAGAACTGAAGTAGGTTTTTGCTTTAAGACTAATTATTTTTAAGTGGATTAATTTTAAAAGGGCAAATTTCCATAAAAATGACCATCCTCACAAATATCACAAAGCACAGCAAGTAGAATATATAAGACATACTGCTTAAAAGGATGCAATTAAAATCTTCAGAAATTCTCAATATTTTCTACACAGTTTTAAAGAAAATGAAAAATTCATAGAAAAGCTGTTATTTTTCCAATAATGGGAAATATGCCAATGGTAAAGGATGAAGGATTTCTTTTTTTAATTGCAGGAAGTATAATGTAGTTTCATGTTTGGTTTGTTCTTAGGTTGGGATCTTTCCATCTCAGTTACATGACCTTTTTTCTGTAGTAAGGGGAATTTAAGAAATATCAAGTAGAATACTTGCACAAACTCAAACATATACAGTGTTTTTAGAAATCTTATCTCAACTGAGTCCCAGGATAAAGTTCAAGAAGCATTAAAAAACTTCAGTGAGAAGTTATATAAAAAGTCCAGAGCTTCCAAGTTCTTTTGAAATTCTTTAGTTGGCCTTGCTTTCTAGTATCTTACAGCAACCTATCCAATACGGCTACTCTGAACTGCGATGTGCAGTAAGTGTAAAACATACACCAGTTTTCAAAGCTTTATTAAGAAATAAAGAATGTAAAGTATCTCAATAATTTTATACTGACTTCATACTGAAATGCCAGTCCTGTGTACTGGATTAACATATATTGATATTAATTTCACTTTTGTTTTACTTTAACATAGCTACTAGAAAATTTTATGTATGTGGCTCCAGTTCTATTTCTACTGGACAGCACAAGCTTACAAATTCGTTAGATTAATTTTTAAAGGAAAAAAAAGCCAGCCCTTACTCGGGGTGACTACATGGGTTAACACAGGTCTTTGGACACTTTGCACAAACTCTGGGCAAACGAGTACAAACCATCTGCAACTGCTGCCTGGGTATCGTGGACGTCCGCCTGTACTTTGGAGGTCACACTAATTCTTCGGGCCTTCCTCTCAATGGTGCAGGGATCTGACGAGTCTGTGTAAGAAGCAAAGGCCAGGAAGAAGGGATCAAGCCACTCATTTCAAGAGTGGACAGGCTCACCAGGACCTCTCACAAGACATGCACAGTTGAGTGTTTACCATTCCTGTTATTTCATGTGACCTGTAGCTCTCCTGTGAGGCCAAGTTCCATATTTACTGCTGCTTTGACAACCTATCCAGAGTAGAAAAACAACTTTTTCCAATCTCTCCAATTATTTGGAATAAATGCCTTATTTTATCAGTTTCCCACTTTCTAGTGGGTCAGGAGTGCAAACTCAGTGATAGCAATTAAATGTCAATGTGAAAACAAAATTTGGGAGATAAGCAACTCCCTGATTAAGCAGGTTATTAGAAAATTATGGGTTGAAAGTACACTATCTACATAAGGCTAACCAGAGAACCCACTTTCAATAATGGTTAACATTAAACTACAGCATTTTATAATTAAATAGCAAGAATAGCAGTACTTGAAAAATCAGAGCCAACTCAAAATACTATATACTGATAACATATGCTCCATAAATATATACAATTTTTAAATGTCATAAATTCCAATTACCTACATGTGCAAAATCCTAGTACGACACTTTGCAACATGGACTGCAGGCATCTCAATTTCTTGCTAGAATACTGTTTCTATTAATTTATCCATTACTATAGTGTAAGCAGTCCTTTCTATTAAGTAGAAATGAAAAATGAAAGACTTCATATTATTTGCCCTGAAGAACCAAAGATTGCCTTTTCTCATCAATTCTGAGCCCATAAGCAGTCCCCTAGTACAACCCATCTTTGGAAATCACTGTTCCAGAAGCCAAAGCATGGGGCTTAGGCATTTAAACCCTTTATTACCAGAGTAATCAAAAGCAGAGTAAATGGTCTCCTTAGGCTCCAAAGAAGAAGGTCAAGTTCTGTTTCATAGGCTTGTAAAGCATTTTTAGAGGGTCGCATACCTCCTCTCACAACAACCCTGTAAAATACACAAGCTGAGTATTTTGACTGATCACCTCTCTGGTACACAGTGGATCTGAACAAAGTCAGGTGGCCAGGACAACCCTGACCAGCTCTCAAGTCACGGGACAACCAAGGTCAGTGCTCTCCCCACTGAGTTACCCACAACAGGGCGGGGGGAACTCTGTGAACCAGTTGAGAAGCTTATATATATGCACACTGTATTGCATAATTACAAAGTCCACTCCAAAAAAGTTTCTCTGTTTCTTTCTCTCTCTCATTCTGTCCCTTTAATTATCACACTTATTATTCAGATAAATGTCTATATTCCACTTGGACTTATACTGTATATCTGTAATAAATCTAAGACATTTTATTCTAACCACTAAACCAATTTCTACCAGTTATTAACATTTTACTTGCTTCTTAAATTTAAATAAGTGGTACCACAAGATAACCTGCATTAAACTAGATACTTTTAGGAAAGGGTAATAAAGAGAATCTGCAAGTGCTTAAAAAATTGATGTCATAGAGAAAATCAAATAGCTTTTATAAATCTGTTGTGAAAAGGCTTCCCAAAGAATTACAGAATTTAATCAAGTTCTCTTGTTTCTAAGTTTTAATAGAAAAAGGTGAAAGGTTTAAAATCATGTGATAGTGCCATTTTGTTGTATATATTTTATAAAGCTCAATTAGATTTTTACAGTAAAAATTCATTTATAGTGAAGATTTATTTTAGATGGCTTTCTAGTCCACTTTTAATTAAAACTGTGCATGTACAGTATGAGCCTATCTGGGCTAGGAGTCATGTCTTACCTTTGTAGCATCAAGCACCTACCTACATAATCATCCACATACTGAGCACTTGACCCATATTAAAGAAATTGACTATAACTGGAATCCTGTTACAACTATGTCTAAGGGAGTATCCAATATCAGTTTCAGCAAATTCTATTAGAATTAAAAGTACCACAGAAAGGAGCTTTTTTAGTGTATGATGAATCTTGGTATTAATAGCATACTACGAGTGCAAGTCCTACACCATAACCAGCTGGGAAGTATACCAAACAGGAACCGCCCACCTCAAATACACAGTGTTGGTCTCAAAGACAGAAAGCAGGATAACCTATCTGCAACACTAATATCACTACTACTAGAAAACTCTTGAGTACATGGGGTCCTGGCAGCTTGACCCATCATATTGCCTCAAGAAATTGTCCTTTACTTCTTTGTGAATCATAAATATGAAATGTAAACAATGAAATACACAAACTTAAGTGTATCATTTGATGAGTTGTGACAAATGCATATGTACTTTGGATAATACAAATCCCTACCAAGACTCAGAACATTACTCCTCCCAAGTCCTTTCCCAGTTAACTTTCAACTCCCAGAAACAACCACTGATCTGATTTTTTGCCATAAATTAGCTTGTTCTAGAAATTCATATAAACAGAATCATACAGTATGTATCCTTTCGTATTTCATTTCATTCAGTACTATGTTGGTGAGATTCATCCATCTTGTATGTATCAGCAGTTTTATTGCTGAATAGTAGTCCATGGTATGAATATATCACATATCATTTATCCATTCACCTGTTGAGGGACACTCAGTTTATTTCCAGCTTTGGGTTATCTTGAATAAAAATGACACACATCTTCTAATACACATTATTTTGGGGACATACGCTTTATATTCTCTTGGATAAATTTTCAGAAGTGGAATTGATGGACTATAAGGCAGGTGAATGTTTGGTTTTATAAGAAATGGCCAGACCATTTTCCAAAATGGTTATACCATTTTATACTTTCACCAATAATGTTTAAGAGTTTTAATTGCTCTACATCCTAACGTTTCATATTATCAGTCTTTGGAATTTTGGCTGTTTGGGTGGATATGAGGTGGTATTTTAATTTTCATTTCCCTAATGTCTTCTATCTGCTCAAGTTCAGCATTTTCATGTACTTACTGGCCATTTATATATATATTCCTTTTTTAAGTGTCTGCTCAAATGTTTTGACCTTCTTTTTATTAAGTTGTCTTTTTATTTTCACATTATAGAAATCCTTTTATACATTCTAAATACCAGTTCTTTACCAGATGTTTTGCAAATATTTTCTCCCAGTCTGTGGCTGCCTTTTCACCTTTTTAATATTGTTGAATTTTAGTGAAGGCTAATTTATCAGTGCTATTTCTTTTCATTGCTTCCTGTGCCCTGTCTAAAATAATCTTTAGCTACACCAAGGTTGCAAAGGTATTCTAATATTTTGTTTTGGAAGCTTTATAGTTCTTAGGTGTGTATGACCTATCTCAAATTTTTGTGTACCATATGAGGTAAACATCAAAATTTGTTTTTTTCCATATGTATATCCAGTGCTTCCAACACTGGTTATTGTTGAAAAGACTTCCTGTTCCCCAGTGGTTCCTTGGTGCTTTTGTCAAAAACTGGTTGGCAGTGTGAGGGGTCTACCTCTGGACTCTCTATTCTATTCCACTTATCTGTATTTTTCTCCCTATACCAGTAGCACACTGTGATTACGGTAGCTTTTTAGTAAGGAAGCCCTGAAGCTGGTTAGCATGATTTCCAACCTCAATCTTCTTTTTCAAAATTGTTTTGGATAGTCTAAGGCTTCTGCATTTCCATATGAATTTCAGAATCAGCTTATTAATTTCTACCCTAAAAAAAGCCTGATGGAATTTCAACTGGTACTGCATCCTAACTACAAATCAATATGCGAAGAATAGGCATCTCAACAATATTGATTTAATCATGAACATGGTTTATTACTCTACTTAGGTTTACTTTCTTTTAGCAATGTTTTGTAATTCTTGACGTACATATCAAACTTATTCCTAAGTGTGTCATATTTTTTGATGGTGCTGTTAATTATGTTTGTAAGTTCATTTTCAAATTCTTTGCTAATATGTAAAAATAAGTTTCTGTACACTGACCTTGCATCCAAGACCTTGTTAAATCCACTCATGTCCTAACAGTTGTTTTTCAATATCTATAGATTATTTTTTGCAAGCAATCATATCATCTGGAATGGCTATTGAATTTTGTTGGATGCTTTTCCTGCATCTAGTGTAACAACCATAAGCTTTTTCTTCTTTACTTTGCTAATATTGCATTCCTGAGCTAATCCCAACTTGGTCATGATGTATTATGTTTTTAAATATTGTGAATATTTTATTCAGTATTTTTTTGCTTTTATGTTCATGAAGGATATTGATCTGTAATTTTTTTTCCTTTTTGTGGGATGGGTAGGTAATGTCTTTATCAGGTTTTAGAATCAGGGTTCTGCAGGCTCCATTTAAAAAGGGGTGGGAGGCTTTTCTTCCTCCTCCATACTCTTAAAAACTCTGAGTAAAAGTGGCCTTATTTCTTCCTTAAATGTTTCATAGAATTGACGTGCCCAGTGAAACCATCTGGGTCAGGAGTTTTCTTTGTGAGAAAATTTGACAATGGTTTCAATTTAATCGATATACAGCTATTAGTATTTCCTATTCCATCTTATTTCTAGTTCTGGTAGGTTACATTTTTCAAGAAATGTGTCCACTTCTAAGATGACAAGGTTATGGGCATAAAGATGTTCATCACATTTCCTCATTATTTTAATGGATAACCCATCTTTTACTTCTGATTTTGGTAGTTTGTGTTCCTTTTCTTTCCAGATCAGTCAACTTTAGAGTTTATCTTTCAAAGATCAAACTTTTGGTTTTAACTTTCTCTGTTGTTTCTGTTTTCTAGCTTATTGACTTAGCTTATCTTTCCTTTCTTCTACTTACTTTGTTCTTCAGAAATCTAGTTTCTAAAGGTGGAATCTCAGGTCATTTATTTTAGATTGTCATGTCTTATATGAGCATTTAAAGCTATAAATTTTCCTCTAAACACTGACTGTAAAGAATTTGGTCTTGCCCAAAGAGAGGTCTAGCTTTGTCCCCAACTCCTGGGAGATAACCTCTAAAATTGAAATTTCCCAAGCGATGACAATGCCTTTGTTATTTATGGTGGGCCCTCCGGACCATACCTGACAGTTTATGCTAAGGAGGTGACTCATAGTGAACAGATTAGCCATCAGCTTGGTCCCCTGTTTCCAGGTTAACAACTTTTCAATGCACTCCCTCAAACAGGGTGCTTCCTCTGGGACAGCCCTTGAATCAATTAACTGAAGTTTGTTGGGTTACCAGTAGGAAATGCTTCCTTAGTAGACAATCAGGCAAAATCAAGTTTAAAGACTCACATACTATTAACCTAAATGGTTAAAGTGATCAATGATATATACCTCAGTGACTTTCAGCTTGAAGCTGCATATAATGTTGCCACAGTACCAAATCTCGTACTCGGCAATCATCCACTAAGATTCTTCTTTGTACCAATTTTAGAAATCAATAGGCTATTTTAAATATAGATCAGATGAAATATCCATGGTAGTATTACAATAAAAAGAACAGATTCTGCATTGCAACCTATAAATGAAATAATTAAAACACTATACCAAGCTTAAGATACAGAAACCTGTTCAACTAAAATTTAAATAATTTAGGTCAGGTAACATTATTTAGATAGAATTTAGATATTTCCTGATTTAATAAGAGTGATAAAATTTTTAAATATTATACCCTTAGTGAAGAATGCCTTACCTTTAAAAAAAATTACCTATTCTATATGTCTTCGTGATCAACCTATTTTGAGTTGCTTAAAGCAAAAAGGATTAAGATATGAAATGCATAATTTAGCTAAGTCTTGAAAATTCTATTTATAAAACAATACAGGCTATTAACAAGAATGGGCAGAAGAAGTTAGTTTAAATTCAGTGACTTAACGTTTAAATTTAAATTAATTTTTAAGACACTGAAATGCCAATTAAGCATTGATACATAAAAATAAGGAGGACAGATCTGATAACTTTAACATTACATGGAAATGTAACAATTATACAAAAATGATTCCTGTAAATCTTGTTCATGGAGGATTTATTTTGTCTTTAGTGATAAAATACCTAATGTCAATCTAATTATTATGCTCACCTGTTGAGTACACAGGATTCTTTTGTGGCCTGCCAATGAAATAATCTTAGATCTACTCCAGATCAAACTTTCCTTTCTAACATAAGACCTTTAAAATTCTCATTTTATAAGAATTATCTTTTAGGATTATAGTTTTTCCAGCACTGCATACATTTATAATAATAACTAGATAATACACTGTTTCAACTAAAAAAAAACTGTATATTCCATTTGATTACCACTGACCATAATCCCAGGAGTTACTAATTTTCGTGCTTTTTAGAAATTAAGTTTGGGAGCACTTCATTTATTGCCACAGTAACATCAATATGGTAACCTTTTTTATGCTGAACAAGTTAATGAGTAGCTCTAATGGAAGTTTCTTTAGCTAAATATGTAAACTCCCAAAGAATTTTCATATTTATTTCTATGATCTTTGTGACATTTCCCTACTCACCTTTCTTAGATGACTTGGGTGGTACAACTGGGCCAGGTTCTATGTTGTCATAAAAGTTATTCATGGCTTTTGGATCAAAGTTTCCTATAAAGAAAATAAGATCGCCAGGCATTTAGGGCTTTTTCCCATTATTTGAACTTTTTGTTAAGGAAATAAAACATGTATGAGGGGAAACTGTTTCCCAGGGTTTTAAAATTCATATTATATTCATATTCCTCCCACTGAAATTGTTTTATCATTGTGAGAAAAGACCAAAGCAATCTACCACACCAGTGTCTAACTGTAAAGCTAATCTCTTCAGGCAGGATTAGGCATGTAGTGCATTTAGGGAGGGAAATGAAAAAGAGAAATGAAAGAGTAATCAAACTGTTTTCTCTGTTTTGATTTTAATGAACAAATCATGAGAAGATTTAAATAGCTGACTTTTATGTCTTTCATAATTTACCTTAAAATTTTATCCATTATAAATTCAACTATGGAAGCCAAATTTATAAACTTACAAAGATTAATCAAGTTGTATATCAGCAGCTCATGGATTACAATCATTAAGGGAAGGAGAATCTTAAATTCTGCCTACAGACTTATCAATAATAAAAGATATGGTGCCAATTTCAGAATAACAGAACCCCTGAGAATTTTGTCTTGCACCCAAATTTTTGTCTCTCTTAAAATGTTCACCCCCTGATCTAGTAGTGTCTATTTCAGCCTCACCTCCTGCCATGATTCCTCCAAGGTCACTTTTGATCCAGTGCCAAGTCTGAGTTCTAACTTTACTTCTGTGAATCTATCACTGTAATCTGCTTGCTCTGCACAATTCCAACTAAGCTTTATAACTGCACCCATGCTTATTTACAAATGATGCTGTATGGTATTAATAGTTCAAATATATTGGATCTCTTGACTTCTCAACCTCATTTTTTTTTTCCCAACAAAAAGTTTTCTCATCAAAACCGAGAGTAAAACTGCTTTTTGGGCTGATCTGACTCTAGTCTAAATGTCCCCAAAAATGTTTAGTTTCCTTCTCTTCTTACAAGTTTAGATTGGAAACTCACTATTATTTTTCCAGAGCAATGGAAGAGTATAATTTAGTATAAAATGAGTATATCTTGATCCTTTAGGAAAGGAGATTTAGAAATGCTTAAGAACCCAAAAGAGCTCTTTGTTGCCCAATGGAGACCAAAAACACAGCTCTTTGCTTATAAAACCTTAATAGTAGTTTCATTTGCAGGTCCTATTACAAATGCTTTTATCCATTTGGATATGCTATTTTAAGATAACTTTCTGAAAGTCCTACCTCAGCTCGTGAAAGCCACAATGCTACTAGATATATTAATTGGATCTTTTTTGTTTTAAGATGGTGCATATGAATTTATTCAATTACTTAAATCACAGCTGATATTCTAATTGCTAGATCCCATAAGGCATACTATAAATATCCTAACCAAATGTTTGAATGTTTCTTATTTTGCTTCAAAGAACACACAAGCAGAAAAAGATAAAATCTTCTGATATAGTAGCAATAGTTTGTATAACTCCCACGTTATCCAAGGTAACTCACTGCTTAAAGCTAGTAGGCTGTAGAATGACTAGGCTTCTGAAAAGAGCTTTAAAGGGTACCAGACTATATTGCTCAACTTCACATGCAAATTCACTTCTGTCTATTGTGCAGATAGTTCCTATCTTTTGGGTTCCCCGGCTTCTGCTTAAGCTCAGCTAAAAATGGCAACGGGGTATTATTATATACTCTTAAACTACAGTAGAAGCTCCCTTAGCTGCCATAAGAATCGCAAGTGGTTGGGGGTAACAGTTGATTAAAACACAGAATAAAGAAAAATTACACATCAATTTTATTGTAACAGAACATATAAACATACCAACATTTTAGTGTTGGACCAAGACCTTTGCTTTGTATGTCTGGTGACTGAAGTTCTAGACTGTATTTCTAATATAAACTATACCCATCATGATTTAAAGTGAGGTCAACACACTTTTTCTGTACAGGGGCTGATTAACATTTTAGGCTTTGTGGACCTGTGATACAGTCCCTGTTGCAAGCCCTCAACAATGCTATTGAAACACAAAAGCAGCCCCAGACAACATATAAGCAAATGCACATGGCTGAGTTCCATTAAAACTTTATTTACAAAAAAAAGGCAGCAGGCTAGTTTGCTGAACCCTGATCTATAATTTACTGTTTTGATTTCTTTAGAATGGAGCAAGAAAGATACTTTAAAAACATTTGAGGAGAGAACTCTTTTAGATTTATATGATCCCCCCACCCCCTCCTTACCTTTTTAGTTTTGTTTTCACCCATATCTAATTCACAATCTCTATTTTTTTAAGTAATTTGCCTTTTTTTTTAATAGAGCAGCTTCTCCTGTTTTCATGTCAGTTTGAAAAACATTTATTACAGAAGTATAGTAACTGGCACACAGGTTTGGGAATAGGCATGAGTGATTCTTGGTAAGCAGACAATTCAGCTGACAGAACCAATAGTCATGGACATGCTGGAATGCAGCATCCTTGTCAGGAGTGTGCAGAAACTATGGGCTTCGTCAGTACATTTTACAGAGGAAATGAAGAACATCTCTAACCCGGTGAGCTGGGTAAATGAAAGTCAGTTAAGAGAGCTTCTACTGTGGTACACGTGTATAAGGAAGCCCCACAAAACAAACTCTAAAATATAGTTGGATTATTTTCATGTAACAGATACATAAAGCAATGGCATATAGAATTCATTTTAAAACTAAGAAATTCTGATTTGGGATCCCTATTTTTACAGTTATTTTAGATCGCCATCACGTAATATGACTCAATGTAAGTTTTAGAACTAAAACCCATCAGTTTACAAAATATTCAGAGGAAATGACTAAGAGGACAAATGCAAAGTAACAACATAGAAAATGATAAGAACTTCATGATGAAATTGCCTAAAACTATTTTTTGATCCCCCAAATCTGATCTATGACCATGGGATGGAGGGATCTCTTTACCAGGACTGTAAATCTGTAAAACCAAAATGATGGCTACTTAAGCAGCTTAAAATACCACACTATTACTTATAGTTTACCAAATAATCAAGTCTATACCTCTAGATTGAAGGAGGTCAACTTCTTTCAGTGTACAGTCAACATTTATCTGGAGTTGTCTGTTCATGCTTCTCAATCTTGTCATTTCCTCAGGCTAGTAAGAAAGGACCCAAAATAGCAATTGTGGGAAAGTCATTATCAAGCCCAACATTTAAGAACTGCTATTCATGTTAATCGTTCTGATTGGTTATTACCAAGAATATGGCCTTAGTCCATAAGAGGGCATGTTTAAGAAGTCGTGTATGTTATGTTTTTCAATAAACAGGCAGGTAAAATGGGGGCATCAGTATGCCACATATGAACACAATCTGCATATAGTGTGGCAGGTTATAATACTAGACTGTTCTATCATATAAACTACTACCATTTTAATCACAGAGCACTGACAATATTTCTGTTTTCACAGCAAGGGAAACTCTAAGAGTCAACCTTTTAAACAAGTACTGTTCATGATTTTAGCCTTGTCCAGGGTGGTAAAAATTACAACAGTATTAACACTAAGTGTCAGGCACTATGTTTACCAGAATTCTCTCATTCTTTTCCTCAAAATAATCTTTCAAAGTAAGTACTAATATCACTCCCAATTTATATATGAGGAAGCTAAGGCACAAAGAGGTTACATAATTTTACCAAGGTTATAAATGCTATTAATTGGTAGAGCTGGGATTTATATAAACTTTTTCCATAGAAACTTACACAGAAATCTTTGTTTTTTTCTAAATGAAGGGAAGCAATCTAGCACATGAAATCCCAGAAACAAATGGACGCCATTTTTTGCCAACTTTTTGTTTCCTTTCCAAGCCAGCCTACTCCCTTAGGCTTTTGAGGGGCATTCCTGAGACACTGAAATATAGAAAAACCCCTATTCTTTGATTAAATTAACCTTTTTGGAACCCTTTATTTTCTCTGACATTCTGAATTTTTTTACTATTTACATATATGTACAGTAAAAAACAAAGTTATGGCTTAGACTCCAAGACATGGGTATTTAAGCTTTCAGTACAACCCAGGTATTAACTCAGTTACTAAGGTGATTTCAGCTACATAAGATCTGCAATGACAGGAAGACAGAATAAAATCCTATTGTGAGGCAGAGCCAAGATGGTGGCGTGAGCAGAGCAGTGGAAATCTCTTCCCAAAACCACATGTATTTTTGAAAATACAACAAATATAACTCTCCTAAAAGAGAGACCAGAAGACACAGGACAACAGCCAGACTACATCCACACCTGCGAGAACCCAAAGCCTTGGGAAGTGCGTAAGATACAAGCTGTGGCCTGGTGGGACCCGAGTGCCCCCTCACCCCAGCTCCCCGGTGGAGGGAGAGGAGTCGGAGCGGGGAGGGAGAGGGAGCCCAGGACTGGTAAAGACCCAGCCCTAGCCATCCGCACCGGAGCGCAGACACACAGTGCATGTGTCAGGTGCTGGAAACTAGGGAAACAGGACAGTAAGATCTGTGAGTGGGTCCCCGCACCCAGCGTCCCTGGGACAAAGAAAAGCGAGTGCTTTCTGAAAGTCTGAAAGGGACAGGGACCCCACAGCTGGAGAGAAGGGTCCCGGGACACTTAGCCCAGCAGCTGGGAATCCCAGGGAACTCTGGGCACCCTAACCCACTGTGCAGCAGGGCGGCTCAGAAGCCCCTCACGGAGATAAATAGCCTCCCAGTCGTTTCCCGTCCAACGCGGCTCCGCCATATCGGAGCAGCAGCCCGAGGCAGGCCACGCCCACAGCAACTGCGGAACTAAACTCCATAGTGGTGGGGCAGGAATCAGAGGCCCTGTCTGTGTGCAGCTGCCCAGCACAAGCCGCTAAAGGTCGCTGTTCTCCCAGGAGAGGAAGGCGACAAACCAACAAGAAGGGATGTTCTCCCTTCTTGGGAACCGTCACTCGCCCCAGCTCCGCAAACTATCTCTATCGCCATGAAAAGGCAGAATCTAAGACAGACAAAAATCACAGGGACAACACCTGAGAATGAGATAGACCTAACCAGTCCTCCTGAAAAAGAATACAAAATAAAAATCATAAACATGCTGTTGGAGATGCAGAGAAATATGCAAGAGCTAAGGGATGACGTCCGGAGGGAGATTACAGAAGTGAAACAATCTCTGGAAGCATTTATAAGCAGAATGAATGAGATGCAAGAGGCCATTGATGGAATAGAAACCAGAGAACAGGAACGCATAGAAGCTGATGCAGAGAGAGATAAAAGGATCTCCAGGAATGAAACAATATTAAGAGAACTGTGTGACCAATCCAAAAGGAACAATATCCGCATTATAGGGGATCCAGAGGAAGAAGAGAGAAAAAAAGGGATAGAAAGTGTCTTTGAAGAAATAATTGCTGAGATCTTCCCCAAACTGGAGGAGGAAATAGTAGCTCAGACTACGGAAGTACACAGAACTCCCAACAGAAAGGACACAAAGAGGACAACACCAAGACACATAATAATTAAAATGGTAAAGATCAAGGACAAGGACAGACTATTACAGGCAGAGAGAGAGAGAAAAATGGTCACCTACAAAGGAAAACCCATCAGGCTATCATCAGACTTCTCGACAGAAACCTTACAGGCCAGAAGAGAATGGGATGATATATTTAATGCAATGAAACAGAAGGGCCTTGAACCAAGGATACTGTACCCAGCACGATTATCATTTAAATATGAATGAAGGATTAAACAATTCCCAGACAAGCAAAAGTTGAGGGAATTTGCCTACCACAAACCACCTCTACAGCGCATCTTACAGGGACTGCTCTAGATGGGAACACTCCTAAAAAGAGCACACAACAAAACACCCAACGTATAAAGAATGGAGGAGGAGGAATAAAAAGGGAGAGAAATAATTACCAGGCTGCGTTTATAATAGCTCAATAAGTGAGTTAAGTTAGACAGTAAGGTAGTAAAGAAGCTAACCTTGAACCTTTGGTAACCATGAATCTAAAGCCTGCAATGGCAATAAGTACATATCTTTCAATAATCACCCTATATGTAAATGGACTGAATGCACCAATCAAAAGACACAGAGTAATAGAATGGATAAAAAAGCAAGACCCATCTGTATGCTACTTACAAGAGACTCACCTCAAACCCAAAGACATGCACAGACTTAAAGTCAAGGGATGGAAAAAGATATTTCATGCAAACAACAGAGAGAAGAAAGCAGGTGTTGCAATTCTGGTATCAGACAAAACAGACTTCAAAATAAAGAAAGTAACAAAAGACAAAGAAGGACATTACATAATGAAAAAGGGATCAGTCCAACAAGAGGATATAACCATTATAAATATATATTCACCCAATACAGGGGGACCAATATATGTGAAACAAATACTAACAGAATTAAAGGAGGAAATAGAATGCAATGCATTCATTTTGGGAGACTTTAACACACCACTCACTCCAAAGGACAGATCCACCACACAGAAAATAAGTAAGGACACAAAGGCACTGAACAACACACTAGAACAGATGGACCTAATAGACATCTACAGAACTCTACATCCAAAAGCAACAGGATACACATTCTACTCAAGTGCACATGGAACATTCTCCAGAATAGACCACATACTAGGCCACAAAAAGAGCCTCAGTAAATTTAAAAAGATTGAAATCCTACCAACCAACTTTTCAGACCACAAAGGTATAAAACTAGAAATAAATTGTACAAAGAAAGCAAAAAGGCCCACAAACACATGGAGGCTTAACAACATGCTCCTAAATAATCAATGGATCAACGACCAAATTAAAATGGAGATCCAGCAATATATGGAAACAAATGACAACACCACAAAGCCCCAACCACTGTGGGATGCAGCAAAAGCAGTCTTAAGAGGAAAGTATATAGCAATCCAGGCATATATAAAGAAGGAAGAACAATCCCAAATGAATAGTCTAATGTCACAATTATCGAAATTGGTAAAAGAAGAACAAATGAGGCCTAAGGTCGGCAGAAGGAGGGACATAATAAAGATCAGAGAAGAAATAAATAAAATTGAGAAGAATAAAACAATAGAAAAAAATCAATGAAACCAAGAGCTGGTTCTTCGAGAAAATAAACAAAATAGATAAGCCTCTAGCCAGACTTATTAAGAGAAAAAGAGAGTCAACACACATCAACAGAATCAGAAACGAGAAAGGAAAAATCACGACGGACCCCACAGAAAGACAAAGAATTATTAGAGAATACTATGAAAACCTATATGCTGACAAGCTGGAAAACCTAGGAGAAATGGACATATCCCTAGAAAAATACAACCTTCCAAGACTGACCAAGGAAGAAACACAAAATCTAAACAGATCAATTACCAGCAACAAAATTGAGGTGGTAATCAAAAAACTACCCAAGAACAAAACCTCCGGGTCAGATGGATTTACTTCAGAATTTTATCAGACATACAGAGAAGACATAATACCCATTCTCCTTAAATTTTTCCAAAAAATACAAGAGGAGGGAATACTCCCAAACTCATTCTATGAAGCCAACATCACCCTAATACAAAAACCAGGCAAAGACCCCACCAAAAAAAAATACAGACCAATATCTCTGATGAACATAGATGCAAAAATACTCAACAAAATATTAGCAAACCGAATTCAAAAATACATCAAAAGGATCATACAATGGTATGAAGCCAACATCACCCTAATACAAAAACCAGGCAAAGACCCCACCAAAAAAAAATACAGACCAATATCCCTGATGAACATAGATGCAAAAATACTCAACAAAATATTAGCAAACCGAATTCAAAAATACATCAAAAGGATCATACAATGGGGACATACAATGGGGACCAAGTGGGATTCATCCCAGGGATATAAGGATGATACAACATTCGAAAATCCATCAGTATCATCCACCACATCAACAAAAAGAAGGACAAAAACCACATGATCATCTCCATAGATGCTGAAAAAGCATTCGACAAAATTCAACATCCATTCATGATAAAAACTCTCAACAAAATGGGCATAGAGGGCAAGTACCTCAACATAATAAAGGCCATATATGATAAACCCACAGCTAACATCATACTGAACAGCGAGAAGCTGAAAGCTTTTCCTCTGAGATAGGGAACAAGACAGGGATGCCCACTCTCTCCACTGTTATTCAACATAGTACTGGAGGTCCTAGCCATGGCAATTAGACAAAACAAAGAAATACAAGGAATCCAGATTGGTAAAGAAGAAGTCAAACTGTTACTATTTGCAGATGACATGATATTGTACACAAAAAACCCTAAAGACTCCACTCCAAAACTACTAGAACTAATATCGGAATTCAGCAAAGTTGCAGGATACAAAATTAACACACAGAAATCTGTGGCTTTCCTATACACCAACAATGAACTAATAGAAAGAGAAATCAGGAAAACAATTCCATTCACAATAGCATCAAAAAGAATAAAATACCTAGGAATAAACCTAACCAAGTAAGTGAAAGACCTATACCCTGAAATCTGTAAGACACTCTTAAGAGAAATTAAAGAGGTCACTAACAAATGGAAACTTATCCCATCCTCCTGGCTAGGAAGAATCAATATCGTCAAAATGGCCATCCTGCCCAAAGCAATATACAGATTCGATGCAATCCCTATCAAATTACCAACAGCATTCTTCAATGAACTGGAACAAATAGTTCAAAAATTCATATGCAACCACCAAAGACCCCGAATAGCCAAAGCAATCCTGAGAAGGAAGAATAAAGTGGGGGGGATCTTGCTCCCCAACTTCAAGCTCTACTACAAAGCCACAATAATCAAGACAATCTGGTATTGGCACAAGAACAGAGCCACAGACCAGTGGAACAGAATAGAGACTCCAAACATTAACCCAAACATATATGGCCAATTAATATATGATAAAGGAGCCATGGACATACAATGGGGAAATGACAGTTCCTTCAACAGACGGTGCTGGCAAAACTGGACAGCTACATGTAAGATAATGAAACTGGATCACTGTCTAACACCATACACAAAAGTAAATTCGAAATGGATCAAAGACTTGAATGTAAGTCATGAAACCATAAAACTCTTAGAAAAAAACATAGGCAAAAATCTCATGGACATAAACATGAGTGACTTCTTTCTTCATGAACATATCTCCCCGGGCAAGGGAAACAAAAGCAAAAATGAACAAGTGGGACTATATCAAGCTAAAAAGCTTCTGTACAGCAAAGGACACCATCAATAGAACAAAAAGGTATCCTACAGTATGGGAGAACATATTCATAAATGACAGATCCGATAAAGGGCTGACATCCAAAATATATAAAGAGCTCACGCACTTCAACAAACAAAAAGCAAATAATCCATTTAAAAAATGGGCAGAGGAGCTGAAAAGACAGTTCTCTAAAGAAGAAATTCAGATGGTCAACAGACACATGAAAAAGATGCTCCACATCGCTTGTCATCAGAGAAATGCAAATTAAAACCACAATGTGATATCACCTCACACCAGTAAGGATCACCATCGTCAAAAAGACAATCAACAACAAATGTTGGCGAGGTTGTGGAGAAAGGGAAACCCTCCTACACTGCTGGTGGGAATGTAAATTAGTTCAACCATTGTGGAAAGCAGTATGGAGGTTCCTCAAAATGCTCAAAATAGAAATACCATTTGACCCAGGAATTCCACTTCTAGGAATTTACCCTAAGAATGCAGCACTCCAGTTTGAAAAAGACAGATGCACCCCTATGTTTATCGCTACACTATTTACAATAGCCAAGATATGGAAGCAACCTAAATGTTGCTTGATCAGTAGATGAATGGATAAAGAAGATGTGGTACATATACACAATGGAATATTACTCAACCATAAGAAAAAACAGATCCTACCATTTGCAACAACATGGATGGAGCTAGAGGGTATTATGCTCAGTGAAATAAGCCAGGCAGAGAAAGACAAGTACCAAATGATTTCACTCATATGTGGAGTATAAGAACAAAGGAAAACTGAAGGAACAACAGCAGCAGAATCACAGAACCCAAGAATGGGCTAATAGTTACCAAAGGGAAAGGGACTGGGGAGGATGGGTGTGAAGGGAGGGACAAGCGTGGGGAAAAAGAAAGGGGGCATTACGATTAGCATGTATAGTGTGTGGGGCGCACGGGGAGGGCTGTACAACACAGAGAAGACAAGGAGTGATTTTACAGCATCTTACTATGCTGATGAACAGTGACTATGAAGGGGTATGTGGGGGGGACTTGGTGAAGGGGGGAGCCTAGTAAACTTAATGTTCTTCATGCAATTGTAGATTAATGATACCAAAAAAAATCCTATTGTGTTAAAAACACATGCTTTGCTAAAAACTAAATATTTTAATGTAAGAGTCAAGAAAAATGAGCAAAAAAGTTATCGTGATTCACAATAATGCAAGATCTTATGGGGTGAAGAGGTATTATCAGAATAACAACTTAATGTCCATTAAATGAGCAGGCACCAACGTTTATAATAAGTGATATAACAGCCAGAATATAAGAAGAGCTACAATCCCTTAGAATGCTAGGGAACACAAACAGTCATTTAGAAGTATTTATTAGAGATTGCTTTTCTTCTCATTGCTATAGGTAAACCATGTGCTATTAACATGTAAAATGCTTACACTTTGACTACCAGGCAATATTAAAAGAGTTTAAAACATACACGAGCATTTAAAGACAAAGCACGTGTTCAGGGGTTTCAAACAGTGATGCTGTCTTTCAAGGAATGTGTAAAAACAAAGTAAAAACAAAACAACCCTATTCTTTTCTTTCTAGAATCATACTGAGAAAGTCAAGTACCTGAAGGACCTGATCACTGTCTATTTATTGTGTGTGTGGGGGGGGTCACCCACAGTGGCCCTGAATAGTGCAGCTCTGTAACTATGTAAGTATTATAGGGTACTGTAGAGCCAAGAGGCTACTGCACATTTGCTTGTATCAACAAAACAAGCTCTAGTCAACATGTTCACTTCCAAAGACAGTAGAACCACTGTAACTCACTAAAAGTTTACCTGTAAGATACCTATGTCCTTTTTCATAGCTTCTGATTAAATTCAGGAGGGAAAATAGCTGTCTCTGAAAGCTACTACCATTTGTTTAAAAGTACACTGTATTTTCATGGATGTGGGGTTTCAAGATTGGCTGTAAGTCATTGTAAGAACATGTGACATTTCAAAGTGGAAATTCTAAGCTTTTTTTTTAAAGTTGGGAAGAATACCCTAAATCAACTATTTTGGCACTTTAAAAAAGCTGTCTCCGACACATGAAAAGATGCTCCACGTCACTAGTCATCAGAGAAATGCTAACTAAAACCACAATGAGATATCACCTCACACCAGTTAGGATGGCCACCATCCAAAAGACAACAAATGTTGGTGAGGTTGTGGAGAAACGGGAACCCTCCTACACTGCTGGTGGGAATGTAAATTAGTTCAACCATTGCGGAAAGCGGTATGGAGGTTCCTCAAAAAGCTCAAACCAGAAATACCATTTGACCCAGGAATTCCACTTCTAGGAATTTACCCTAAGAATGCAGCACTCCAGTTTGAAAAAGACAGAGGCACCCCTATGTTTATTGCTACACTATTTACAATAGCCAAGAAATGGAAGCAACCTAAGTGTCCATCAGTAGATGAATGGATAAAGAAGATGTGGTACATATACACAATGGAATATTATTCAGCCATAAGAAGAAAACAAATCCTACCATTTGCAACAACATGGATGGAGCTAGAGGGTATTATGCTCAGTGAGATAAGCCAGACAGAGAAAGACAAGCATCAAATGATGTCACTCATCTGTGGAGTACAAGAACAAAGAAAAAACTGAAGGAACAGAACAACAGCAGAAACACAGAACCCAAGAATGGACTAACAGTTACCAAAGGGAAAGGGACTGGGGAAGATGGGTGGGAAAAGGGGGGGGAATGAAAGGGGGCAGTACATATAGCATATATAATGTGTGTGTGGGGCACGGGGAGGGCTGTGCAACACAGAGAAGACAAGTAGTGATTCTACATCATCTTACTATGCTGACGGACTGTGACTATAATGGGGTTTGTGGGAGGGACTTGGTGATGGGGGGAGTCTAGTAAAGATAATGTTCCTCAAAAAAAAAAATGTTGTCTCATGGACACCAAGGTTGAAGACCAGTGATGTTCTTTTGTAGCTTGACCCCAATTACACATCTGGGACTCAAAGCTGTGAGTTATTCCAAAATCCCAATTAATCAGAACAAGACAAATGGGAGGAAAACCTTGGCTGAGGGGTAATTGGCAGCCCTCTGCTTACTAAAACCTAATTACCCCCTCTTCCATGAGGCTGGCTCACTTATGAACCCTACTAGCAAAAAGGTAACATTTCTAGCTCAGAACTCTCAAAGTACTTAACATTATTACCATTTAGCTGGCCAGCTTCTGATCTGTTGTCTTACATTCTTTTAGTCTCTCTCACACACACACAAATACATACAGGTTCACAGACAGATGTACATATATCTTTCCACCTTTGGATCTCTTTGAGATGGCATCTTCCACAGCATTTAACACAATGCTTTAAGAACAGCACATTGAGAAAAATGATGGCCGCAATGCACTTCTGCTTTCCTAGAAAGATGATCTCACTGCTCCTCTAAGCTTCTGCAACTGCACATACAGTCACAAATGTGTGTTCCACTCTCATTAGGCACAAGCATTTCTAACCAATTCTTTATATACTGCTTGATGAGAAATTAATCTGTATGAAAACTTGAAGGTAGCAGTGTGTGCTTAGTAGCCAAAAAGTCAATTCTCTATTACATAACCTACACAGGAGGAGGACAACACTAACCATTTACTAAGCCATCTACACCACAACAGGCACTTTACAACCCTGTCCCTTTATCATCTTGACACTAAAATGTACTTGTTTTAATTCCCTTTTATAAATAGAGAAAATCAAATGCAAAGAAGTTAGATATAGCACCGAATGCCACAGCTGTTCTGTCTCCACAGCCTATGTAGGAACTCCTTCAACAATTCATGGCACCCCAAATAAGTCTCTGAACAGAAAGGGAATTGTGACTGAATGCTTTGTTTCTTGGTTAATCTCCTACATAATTTACCCTTATGTTATACATCTTCCTAAAGTTAAAAACAAAGTTTTGCAAAACGCTTCAGATTTGTTGATGTGTTACTTATCTTAAGCAGATTTTTCCAGTATCTTAGGACCAACCTTTATAAGAATACTTGCTATTTATTGGACATTGCATACACTGTTTAATGTATATTATTTCATCCTAACAAAAATCCCATGAGAAGGGTATTCACACCTATTATAGGTAAGAACACTAGCACAGAGAAAGCCAACTTATCCAAGGATATGAGTGACACATAAGTAGCATAAGATTCAAATTCACACATGAATTGAGAGCCCACTGTCTGAACCATCGTGCATACTTGTCCCTTAGCCATGCATTCTAAGAGTTCTCCATTTTACTCTAGGCCCAGCAGTAGAAAGACATAGGAAGCACATACTCAAATTTCTCATCTCTCAAATATCATCACCCACATGAGCTACCAATTTCTGAAGCTGGGTGATGGCTACACAGAGGTTCATTATAATGTCCTGCCTATTTTATATACCTTTGAAATTATAATAAAAAGTTAAAAATGAAATGGCTGCCCTGGGCTGTAATTTAATAACTTCCCTCTTTTTCTAAAAAAGCTTCATCAATAAAAGCGCTTATCTAAAATCTAGGTGTTGTTTTTTTTTTGAAGCACTAACCTACGTTACATTAGATAGTTCCCTACTTCCAACATCAACAAAATCAACAGGGTTTTCTTCAGCAGGGATTATCACACAGCAAAATGCTGCTAAACAAAGCTTATATGGGTATGTTAGGGAAAATGACTTAAATGCTAAGAAAATTTGTTTATGCTCTACAAGTACCTAAAGGACTTCAACGTACCCAACCACCTAGAATAGGGCCACATTCATCAACTGTAAAAAATGCTTGTTGAATACAATTAATGTGAAAGGTAAAATGACAGTTTAGACCATAAAAAGCTTGTGATGTCACAAAATTTTAGGAGACTTGTTTCAAAATTTTCAGAATTAAGATGTTTAGAATTCATGTTCTTCAGTATCTCCCCAATCAGAGGATTCAATTAAGATTTCAAGTGGAGAAAAAAGGCAAAAATTTGATTTACATTAATATCACCTTTCAGTTAAAGATAGCTTTGTAATTCTCCAACTGTTTTAAGTAAAACTCTCCCTTCTCACTTCTAATATTGACCAAACACAGGGAGTTAGTCCGTATTAGAAAAAATTTCACTACATTATTAAATATGCCTGCTTATTAATCGCCTCAAAAACTTACACTGGTTCCCCTTTACTGCAGAAGAAACTTCAAACACCTTAACCTCAAGATCTAAAGTCCCATTCCACCTATGCACACCACCCTGTTAAGACATCAGAAATCTCACCTTAAGAAAACTGAATTTGCTGCCTCCTGAATGAAAGTCAGTCTTTGTCATGAATTCAAGCCTTTGTTACCTCATGTTCTTTTCCCTTCTACAAGGCCTTCCCCTTTCCTCTCTGCCTCTATAGCAATACTGTTTAGGGGAGTGGTTCCTCACCCTTTTTTCCTTCAATCTAACAGCCTATGAAAATCAGATGAAAGCCCTAGACCCACCTCCATATAAACACACATGATACTTTGCATATAACTTTGGGGATACACAGATCTCCTTGCAGCCATGAAATCTCAGTTAAAAACTTCTGTATGAAAGCATGGCTGCAGAAATGCTATCTGCAAGAGGCCTGACATACATGACCACTTCTCTCAATTTGTAAACTCACAGAGATTACCCTCAGCTTAGAGAGGGTAGGAAAATAAGAAATGGCTCTGTGGAAAGAACAGGGGTTAAGATGAGCCCTGAAGAACATAGGATTTATACATGCAGAGCTTTAGAGGGGCATTCCAGCAGGAGGATAATATGAGAGAGCAGAGAAGTGCATTGAGTATATGCAGAAACTACTTGATGTATGAGTTCTCTCACTACCTGTGAGCATAAACAGCACCTACCACACTATTAAAGTTATCTGTTGAGGGATCTATTTCTCCCACTAGTAGGCACGCACTAAGCACCTAACATAGGACCACATTCATCAACTGTAAAAAAGTGCTTGTTTTATGTATTATTCATTGAAAGGTAGGTAAAATGACAGGTTGGACCATTAAAAATGTGTGATGTCACAAGATTTTAGGAGACTTGTTTCAACATTTTCAGAATTGTTTAAGATATTTAGAACTCATTAAATATGAACCAACACTACTTTAAAAATGTTATCCCAGGACTCTCTTGTCCCCTCCTGGCGTAAGCCAGGAGCTCTGTCCTTTCTTTCACTTTATCTCTAAATAAAAGCCTGTACCTTGCTCTCCTACAAAAAAAAATGTTATCCCAATGTTTTCATTAGCACAGTTCGTGTTAAGACCACTGTCAATACTGTCATCTTAGTTGCTACAATCATTTACATTTAACAAAATTGCTCTTAAAATATCCTACAGTCAACACTTTCTAAAAATTCATACAGATCTTGTTCTAACTCACCTGAATGTACATACTTAAAAAAGCAATTTTTAAATCTTTGAAATGTGCACACACACACACACAATGCTTAGAAGAAGAAATGAACATTGAGAATTGTAATGTATATACTTGGTCATGGTAAACTTTTCATTTCTATTTTGACAGAAAGCAATTAATAGTAAATGAGATGCTGTACCTTGAGTATAACTGTCAGTTATTTGAAAATACTGATGAACCTATGGAATTCATACATGTAAAAAAAAATAAAGCATCAAATCGTTTTGATGAGAACTACTGAAGGCAAAAGTCCTTCATCTACTGTTTAAAATACCAAAACAAAAATACTCTGCCAGGGATAGAACCTGAAAGAAAAACAAATGACCCGAACAGCCAACATCCCCACCTTCCTATCCACACATCCCAACAGCTCACTTACCGTGGGGATTGCAGTGGTGCAGCTGACCCTTCTGAGCCGTCTCTGCATCAGGTCATGCTCCATACTGTTAACTTCAGCCTTCAACCGCTCTAGCTCCTCTTTCTCAAGTTTCAATTGCTTTGCTAACCTCTCCATCCTTGCTCGCTGATGTAACAGCAAAGCTGTACAGCATTACAGATAAAGTCATTGCAGAGAATAACACTCAACAAGTGACCAGGAAATTTCTATATGCATTACTAATGTATAAAATACTCATAAGGACCCCCATTAACCAACTTGAGCTGGCATTTACTCATGTCTTTCCAATGTTATTCTGCCTTATCCGTATCTGCCTTAATTTAGCTCTTGCAACTGCTGCTGAAATGATATAACCTATACATCCCTCTTTATTCTGTTGTCCTTAGTTTTCCTAAGATTCTCTTTAACTTTAACCTGTATGTGTTCTAAACAGGCTGAATACCAGGCATACTGAATTACAATCATAATTATTCCCAAGAATACTAAATTCTCAGATACTTTTAAAGAATTCTAGTCCCCTTTATATTTAATTAGGTCAACTATTAGCTAATCCAACAATGTTCTTCATTACCAATTCCACTTCTTGTTAAGTATATATTACTTAAAATACCATTAAACTCTTCACACCATCCTGTTTAGAAAAGTTTCAAATTCTCCCACCTTGATGACCTTTAGTCTACCCTCTATGACCCTCTTTTTCCCAATCTGCATTTTGTATTTTTGATATCAATTCACATGTCTATATTTTTCTCCCAATAAATGTTCTTCCTAAAAAAAAAATCTTAACAGGTCACTATTATCATGCCTACATTTTCGTATTTGAGAGTCTGTAGATGACTCTGAAGCACTAACCCTATTCTCAACAGCAATACTATTGCCCAATATTTAATAAACACTTAACATTTAAACTGAATAGCTAATATTATTTTATTTGAATAGGAGCTTGCTACCCTCATCACAAATACTCAATTTCATAAAAGGGTTCAAATTACCTTGTGTATACGCATAGTCATCCGATCCAGAACTAGAACTCCTCTGATATTTAAGGCTTCCCTTTTCTCCCCCAGAGCCTGGTATCACTGAAATGGGCTGAATAGGTTCTGGGGCTGCAGAACGCTCTTCTTGGTCCACTAAATTTAAAAGATTTTCAGTTGTTGCTCGGCCTACAGTAATTTTAAAAACCGTAGTTGGGTTTGGTATCACCCGAGGAGATGGTGAAGGAGTGCATGAAGGTCCAGTTGGCTGTGTATATGTAATATACACAGGATTAACACCAAATGGGGGTTTTGGTTGACTGGATATTCCTCTTGAAGGAGAACTTGAAGGTGGTGTGGTGGCTGTGTACAGTGAGTGCTGACTCCGTGGAGACGGCTGATTACCGATAGGTGAAGGACTCCTATTCATTGCTGTCCCAGGTCTTTGAGAGGGTTCAACTGTTATTTCTATCTTCTTCATGGATCCTTTGGGTAAGCCAGATGTTGTGTATGGGAGATAGGCTACTGAATGGCTTCCCTGTTTCTGATAGCTAGGAGGTCCTTGTTGATACAGATGGGGCGGAGTAGTTGAAGGACTAGGAGGCACAAAGACATGGGAACTTGGGTGGCCCAACTGGGAAGGTTGCACTTGATGCTGTGGAGAGCTAAAGGGTGAAGGACACTGAGAAGGAGGTGGTGAATGGTAAGCAGGTTGAGGGATCTGCTGTTGTTTGGGAGAATACTGAGAAGGTTGATAGTTCTGTTGATGTGGATAAACAGGTAAAGGACGTTGGCTATAATGAGGCACTGGGCCCTGTGGTGAGGACTGCCATGGCGTACTCTGAGGAGTTGGTCTTCCTGATGAACTCTGAGATGTCTGTCTAATATAAATAGAACCGGGAGACCCATAGAGATTGCTTGGAATTTGTGGAAGAATTTGTAAAGCTCTTGGTACAGTCTGTCCAGACTTTTGGGATACTGTAACAGTAATTGGATTTATACTATACCGAGGTATGTGCACGTATGAAGGAGGTGGAGGCGGCGGTGGTGAAGGCCCTTGCATAGCAGATGGATTCATTCCTGTTTGCATGGAAGATGGCTGTTGAGGTGGCTGTGAAGGAGGAGTAGCTGCACTTCTGTTCTGTTCATTCATAAAAAATGGATTGTAGTTGGGAGTTGCTGCCACAACAGCTGGAGCTGAGTGTGGTTCCTGAACTAAACATATCAGTTGTTTACCTGCTGCCTGCTGTGGATCAATATGTCCATCACTTGAGCTATGTACCAGAGTTCGAGCACCATTAAGTTGTGCTGCATCTCCTGGGTGGTAGCTACCAGGAGAATGGATACCCAGGTTAATATGCAAAAGGCGATTTCTATTCATCCTGTTGTCATCTGGACTATGGTATTCCATATATAAGTATTTGCTACTCTCCTGGGAAAGAGCTCGGCAACAGGCTTCAAGATTGTTGTGATTCTAGGAGAGAAAAATGTAAAAATAACATTGGCAAAATTAACAAATCCTAACAGTGGAAGTCAAGTTTTGCCAGAGAGTTATGCAAATATGAGTGCCATAGAATAAGTAGAGAATAGTATTTTAAGCACAAAAAGCTTCATGGTCATCTACCCTGAAAAGGAGATCTGAAATGATTCATATTATTTTACAGACATTTAATCACATGACTACTGTTACTGCTACAGAAATGTAAAGTACCTACTAATGAACACTGTGACTCAACTCCAAGTTTTCTGACTCCAGGACTCAGTTTATACTTGTTGCATCTCAACAAATTAAAACATAGGCCTAATCTTCACCACAATGGCTGCAATATACATACAAGTATAAGTAATATCTATCACTAATATTTAAACTGATAAACATGAAAACAATCATGCTTCCGTTTTCCAAAGGCACTGAAACCACAAAAGGAGAAAAACAAACTATAATAAGATTCCTAGTCAAAACAATAAAATTTCTAAAGCACCTCTCTCTTCTTTGAACCAAGTTTGTTCCTAAATAACTTCAACTGTCTATATCATTATGAATATTAAGCTACACAACAAAGTCAGTAAGAAACAAGTTACTTTATGAACTGTGGTTCCATGACTTTGTCAGAATTGTGGTAATTTCACACAAAACCAGCTATCGACTGCCTTTATGAAATTCACCATATGCCCAGTCTCAGAAGTTTTTTACCCTCTGAAAGGTAGCTTGATAAGTTTTCAAAATCATTTAAGTATTTGAATTTTTAAAGTTTTACATACACACACAAAGACAGTAATAGCAAGCTATTTTAGGCATTCCAATTGACAGTAGTCAAACTAGTAAAAGATTCCCTCTTTTTTCAATTTTAAGATATTATAAGGTAGTTTTCCATTAAAATGTAGAATTCACAACTATTTTGTTAGCCTGAAACACTATTAGTCATTGCCTTTGAAATAATCTACTTAAGTTTCTCAATTACAGTGGCCCTTCTCTGTAGTTCATAAAGAAACATACAGATATGCACATACATACATACTACTATATATATTTTAGGGAAAAGTACATTTTATGTAAAAATCAAAGAAATGACTCCACTTTTACTGAGAACCAAGTAAGGTTCAATCTAAAACAGGACATACAATGCCACAATTTTAGAGCTGGGAGAACTCTTAGGGTTCATCTACTCTAACTCAATTAATTTACAGATGACGAAAGAAATGCCTGGGAAGTTACATAGCTTGACATCAAGCACTTAACTAGTTAACTGGAAAGCGAGTTGTAGATTCTTGGTCTCCTGGTTCCCAGGGCTCTTTCTACTGTAAAACACAGTAATTTCAAGGGAGAGGATATTAGGCCAGAAGTACACTACTATATTGAAGCTTCAAGAAGTGATGCAAAATGAATTCTCAGAAATTAAAAAACTTGGCTCTATCAAAACTTGATAGATAACTCCTATCTTTTTCCTAATATAAAGCTTTTGATACAAAACTTCAAATACTTTTAAAAATATTTTATGAGCCTTAGAAAAAGTAATTGTTAAAATTTAAGAAGAAAATAATTAGAACTCAAAGTTTGGGTTTCTTCTGATCTTAACTGAAATTCATGTTGATCAAAGGAGAGAAGCTAGATATTAAGCAAACTTGGAGCCAAAGAATTCAAACTGCCAACTAGAAAATGTCACAGATAACTGAAGGAAAAAAATGTGAAAAGTGAAATCAAGTCTCTCCTTCAAGTTTTTCATAAACCTATGGAATAAGGTGAGAACAAAAACTAGAGTTTTATCTGGATCCTAAAGTAGTCATGGACACTTTACTATCTGACATTTTTATTCATGATCCTGAATTTTCATGTTTTCTACACTGAATTATGTACTTTAATTAGTACTGTTACAAAAAGGATCCAAATTCAAAATGACACAAAGTTGTATTTGTCAGCCTATCCAAATGCATATCTACAGTGACAAGTTTAGTAAATTTTCCTATGAAGAAAAATTTTAAAGCACAAATACAAGAGATTTAAGTATTATCTTTACAGAGGTATTTTTTTTAAATACCACCAGAAAAGATTGAAATGTCATATCTGACCTGCTACATGTCTCAAACAGGAAACAAAAAAAATGCATAAAAAAATTTATCAAACAGTAAATGTGAAGAATAGTTAAAATAAATCAAAATTATTTAGTTGTATAAAGAGGTCAGAATTTTTAAGACACATATGATGAACACTCTTGAAAGGCAAAAAGCATCATATGCTTAAAAAGGAATCCTGAATTGAAGGATGATAGCCCAGAGAGAGGGCTTAAGACTTGTGCAGTAAATGCAAACTACTGAGTCTCATATATTTTAATGTAAACAGAGAAACTTTCAGAGCCAGTAGGTGGTAAGTCTCTATACTGATAAACTCTATTAATCACAAGGAACAAAGAAGAAAAAGACATGTAACAATGTAAGTCACCAAATGTTCACTAGGTTGAATTTAAAGTTCTACTCTTACAGTTTAGTGAGATGAAGACACTAAGCCATGAAAAAGGTGAATATAGGTAACGAAAGGCTAATTAAAATTCAATTTAAAAAACAAACAAAAGAACACCAAGGTCCTAAGTGGGGGCAGGGGGCAGCTGGGAAAAGTGAAGAAGATGACTGTTTGGAAATGGTTTTAGAAACATAAAAGCCTCACTCATACTTGGTTTCAATTCAATGGGATATACCTTTGCTCTACCAGAGACAAAAATGGGGCTAAAGAGCAGAAATTCAGACTGGAAATGTGTGTTAGAAAAAACAAAGGCAGCAATAACACAAAAACTATTAGCTCAAAGGTCTACACCTAATAGAAGGGCTTGCAAACAAAGTAAGCACCTCTGTTATCACCACTGTTCTGTGAGTCTCTATTTGTGATTAATCTCAACTGTACAGGGTTGGGTTAAATCCCTAGCTGCTCACACTGCAGTAAGGTAGAGTTTGAACTGATTTTGTGTGTCACGAGGTCCAGTGGGCAAGACAGAAGTACTGCTCTCAAAAGTCAACCAAATGGGGAAATGCTATAACCCGAAACACACTGAGATCCTCCTGTGAAAGATAATGCAAAATTCAATCAGGGGAGTGTGAGGTCTATTTCTCTGTTGCCCCTTGAGTGAGAAGACTCATTCTATCAGAGATGAAAGATTTACTTTAATAGAAGACAACAAGAAAAAATGAATGTGATTAAACTAAATGAAGGGGCCTTATGCTTAAAATTAGATATTAGTGAGCATTTACCAAAGAGAAAAACAATTAGAAAGGGAGTGGATTCCACAGACTTTTAAAAATAATCTTGAAAGCATACAGTCTAAGAAGTTACAGTGACAAATTTAAGAGCCAAAATTCAATTCTAAGGATCTGGGGACTAATGACACAACCCAAAAAACTTAAGTAGGATGTGAATAGGTTATTTTTTTATTTTGTTACATGGCTTTACTCTTTCTCCTATATCAGTGGGTCTCAATGGGGGACAGTTTACCTCTTGTGGGACATTTGGCAACATCTGGAGACATTTTTGGTTGTCAGAACTGCAGGGATATTACTGGCATCTAATGGTAGAGGCCAAGGATGCTGCTCAACCCCCTACAGTGCACAAGGTAGACCCCCAGAACAAAGATTATCCAGCCCAAAACATCAGCAACACCAAGGTTGAGAAACCTGCTGTACATGTAACCCTCCATGAACATACACAAGAAAACTTAATAGAGTTCTAGCCACTACAACACAAAGCCAGCTCTAGTAAGGAAAACTGTAGCTTAAATATCACTAGCATTGGTGGGCCATCTACCTGTAACATGCATTGAGACACCACAGCCTCTGGAATCTCAGGGAAGCGTTGTCGGAGGTCATGGAGAACCTGCATATCAAGCTGTGGACTGCTCTGCGCCATGCCAGAACAAATGGTGATCAAGTTCCTCTTAGGAAATAGATGCTAACCAGCCTTCCAATAGTAATGATCTTCCAACACCGCAGTCATTTTCTAGTAAAATAAATTAAAGTATGGTTAAATGTAATTACACATTTCACTTTATTCAAATAGAAATCAATACATTAAAACAGAGAGACCTAAAATAAGTATACCTAATTTCGAAGTTGTAAAACTGATAAATTTAACTAAGCCAAAGACTTTTCTGATACAATATAACCAATTACTTACTTTAAAGACAACAAAAAAACATACAACTTCAGTTCCATTTTAATACTTAAAAAAAAGCAGCAGCTAGATTAAAAATGTATTTTTTAATCTGTATTATTACTGGGCAACCGTACTTTTCTAACCTTGAGAATCTACTTAAGTATAATCACTCGTGTTTTCCCAAGGGCTATACATCACTGTTCTAAAGCAGAGTAATCATTTTGATGTCTGCAATAATAAAATAAGGAAAAAAGGACTTGATAATTACACACAAAGCACACTTGTCCTGTTTGTCTCACATTCTCCCTATACTTTGAAGACGAAAAGTTTGAATTTGAAGTCTGAATAAAGGAAATCTAATGTGTAAATCAAACAGCGGGGCAAACAAAAATAGAGATTTAGAATCCTTTGTTTTCAAAGATGATGCTGGTGGCCCATAATTAGCCAGACCTGCCCAGCTAGGCTTTCACCTACTTCTGGTGCCATTGGCACAGGTGCTAAGATGGCAGGATTTGGGAGTACACTTTGAGAAGAGGGAACTGAACCCCAATCGCACTGTAATAGTTGAGTTAAGCACCTAGGTAAATAAGGCAACTAGTGAGGTAATGATGAAGTCATAAATCAACTGGCAGCATAAGGGCCAATTAACTGATCTTTTTGATATATATTTCCCATCTTTAAAAGGGGAAAAATGTAGAGTGTATGCCATACAATCTTGTAATATTTCTACAGTATTCACACACTGGTCAAATATTTTTAAGAATGAGAAGTAAACACTTGCATCCTCATAGGAGGCATGGGAAGTATGATTAGAAGATACAAGTCTAAACCATATCTGTAAGGGAGGGTCATCCCACACCAAATCTTTTATTTCTTGCAAATAGGCCCTGACACTTTAAATCATGCCATACTTGGGGCAATGCAGAGAACTACAGAGAATATTTTGAAAATAAAATGTTTAAGGAAAGTAATTACTTTTGCTGGTTTTCAATGAAGTAGACTGTTAAAAAAATAAATACTATGTATTACATAATACATCTAGCTCTCTTTCTTCTTGCCAAGCCAAGACTGTCAAAAGTTATTTATACTCTTTGTGTCTACAAGGTGGCCACAAAGAACCTACTTTAACACTCAGCCTAACCACAGGTAAGAAGAGCTATTAGGGACTGCTTTAATGACTTCTAACCATCAACACGGAAGAGGTCTAACAAACATGAGGAAAAATTTTAATGTGGGAGAAGAATATAGACACTTTCCAATCTGCACATTTATGGGTTTTCTGGATACTCTGTTTCCTGCAATTCATTCCTTAGTCTGCTTTAATCTGCTCATATCACTGTTACACTGAAATACTGTCTCCACCATCTCCCTGCTACTAAATCCAGAGCATGTATCTTCCGGTCCCTATGCCCCTTGACCTCTGCAACATCTGGTAACTACTGATTTGCTCATCAACTTTACAGCCAGAACTTTCTATTGTTCTTCCTGCCTCTGGTCTTGCCTTCCTCCATATCACAGTGTGTCTGTTTTCTAAGATGTAAATCTGACCATGTCCCTTCCACTCCCTGCACCCCAACTGAGCAGAGCTATGTGTGATTCTGTGTGTGCATATCCTGTGCCATCTCCCCTGAGGGCGCCCACGATCATCCATCTGCCAGACATACTTTTATACCTTCCTCCCTTCCCCCTGCTTCTCCAAGCCATAATGATCCTATGCATGTTGGTGCTGGTGGCACCTCCTCTGGGGAGGCTTTCACCACACTCCTCCTTCCTTGTGTGGTGAAATATTCCCCAAATATGCTCTTTTCTCTCCGTGAATATTATCGCTATTCATATTCACTCAGTTAACAAAACTAGACCCAAGTGTATGATTCTTCACTTCCTGTTCTTACACAACCAACTAAACTGAGTGTGAAATGAAGTGGGTCATGGTTTGCAGCCTGGTTCTACCATTTATTAGTCTCCTGGAAAGATGATCCTTATACCTTTGAAATGACATCTGTAAAACGGAAGTAACACTAGGGTTGTAGTAAGATTTAAATGGCAAACAGTAGTAAGTCAGAAACCGTTAGTTACTATTATTCAAGGCATTTCTGAGTATTTTCTCATCAACTTTACAGCCAGAACTTTCTATTGTTCTTCCTGCCTCTGGTCTTGCCTTCCTCCATATCACAGTGTGTCTGTTTTCTAAGATGTAAATCTGACCATGTTCCTTCCACTCCCTGCACCCCAACTGAACAGAGCTATGTGTGATTCTGTGTGCGCATATCCTGTGCCATCTCCCCTGAGGGCGCCCACGATCATCCATCTGCCTGACATACTTTTATATCTTCCTCCCTTCCCCCTGCTTCTCCAAGCCGTAATGATCCTATGCATGTTGGTGCTGGTGGCACCTCCTCTGGGGAGGCTTTCACCACACTCCTCCTTCCTTTAATCTTGCCTCCATGCCTCTCCTCTACCAGAGGAACTAGAAGAACACAGCAGGCTGGGCTTACCCTCAAGGATGTCAAGGAGCACCAACACCCTATACTAAAGCCACCTTGTATATCTCAAGGTCTTTCACTTAAAGCTGCCACTCCACCTAGAATGCGCTATTATCCCAGAGAATGGGGAAGTGCTCAAAAAATGATGGGAGCTTGTCATAAGGATTTGGAAATAAGCTGCTTCTAAGGAGGCTCCCACTGGCCAAATCTGTGACAATTTGAACACCAAAATAATTAAGGACAGTAATAAATAATAGGCCTATAGAAGAGAGGAACTCTAAGCCCACATCAATGGTTAAATGCACATATACATAAATGGGAGATGGAAAGACTTCTGCTTACAGTAGAAACCACCTGATAAACATAGAGGGAGTGCATTTCTATCATTTTAGTGTTATCAATATAAAAACCATTGATAAGATTTTACATACATTTTTTCAAACCCAGTCCTTGAAATCCAATGTGTACTTTATACTTAGAGTGTATCTCAATTCAAACTGGCCACACATTAAGTGCTCAGCAGTCACCTGTAGTTAGTAGCGGTTACCTTACTAGACCTGAGCACAGCTCTAAGGCTTTAGGATTTTCATTCAAGTGACAGGCTAATACCTGCAACTCTTAGATTCCATAGTTCAGTATATCCCTTGAGGGTATACAATTGACTAGGCCTAACACAGACTAGGTGTTCAATGAATATTTGTTAGGCAAAACGAAAAAAAATGGAATTCATTGGATTTAATGGTGAATAACCTTAGGTAATCAAATCTGCTTGTGTTTACAGAAATGGTAACAGTTCTCCCACTAGGGAGAACTCAATATTTGAGGGGCTAACCACATTCAGAACCCTTGATGACTATTTAACTGTCATCAGTAAAAAGCTTCTGAAGCACCCAAAGGCTTAACCTGAACTTTTCCTAGTGGTTACAAAAAAGTTTTATTCATTTCCCAAGCCTAATTTCAAGTCTTTAAAATATAAGAGCAATACAGTTGCCTTTTTATGATGAAGAAGAAAATGTGACAAGGGTCAACAAGAATGAAGAGGTTTGTGAGGTGTCAAGAGCTTGGGTTTCATACATATCCTTCAGAGCTCTTGGGAGCTGCTAGCTTTCCGCCAGCTTTGTCAGCCTTTAGAACTTCACGTGCTACCGAAGCCAAAGTTATCATTTATTTCATCACTGTTATTATCAGCTACCATTTACTAAGCCCTGAAAAGTAGCTCTGATTATCTCCATTTGACAAATAAAAAACAAACTCAGAAAATGAGTATATGGCAGAATTGTGACTCAAATCCAAGCCTGCCTTCTCCAGGGTCTGTGTTCTTTCTACTTTGTCGCTGGTAGGTGTCAAAAGACATGCCCAGTAAAGTGATGCTGAGTGCCCTTCTTTGGCTGGGGTAAAAAAGACCAAACCCTCATCAGTTTATCATTAAAATAGCAGGCCACAGCTGTGTGGGAGGTAGAACGTTAAGAGGGGAGGAAAGAATCCTTGTACAAACAAGATGTTTTAGGACATATAAGCAGCAGAAATAAAGGGAGTAAGTTGTCCCCTTTTTTTGAATGGTTACAAATACATGCCTCTGAAAAAGCATATTAAAAAACATCTTTAAAATGAAAATCAATGACTTACATACCCACAAAGATGGCTACCATTTGAAAAGATGATTAATAGTAGACCCACTTTTCATAACAAGTAGTCTAAACTGATGAAGGTGTATTCCGCTTAAGGGATTATGTATGCAATCTTCATAGTGGTTAGCACTCTGCTGTGTACATTCACTCACATAAGCACTGAGTGATGTGGAAATTCATTAAGTATTTCACAACACATAACACTCTCAAATTTCATAATTTCTTGAAAATTAAAAAGTTAAAATATTTCTTTTAAAAAAGCAATTTTTGCTAACTGGGAGGCCAATCTAACACCTGGTTTACAAACAGAAAATATTCCAGCCAGTAAGATGAGCCTGCTTCCTTAAAGACACTCAAAGTTTCACAGGAAAGTGCTACACATGGTTGGCATTTAATCCCATGGAATACAACTGAAGTGAAACACGGTCACGTGGTATATTACAGATTTGCATATGATACAGATCAAATCATACAATCTTGTCCATATTTGGACATATTCTCATCCAAATACAACAATGTATGCAACAACTATTAATTATATATTAACTACAAAATATATGAAACCAAGCAGAGGACTCAAGCAGTATCTGAACTGTACTGGCTAGGCGGACTTGACCAAACTCTTGAGATACCCTTGAAACACCTCCACTAAAACACAGAAGACCAGAGCTGTGGACTGCAGAGCTGTGTAGGTGGTAACCCCAGATCAAGGAAGAAGAAATACTGAAGAAATAAACCCATAATCATCACACAGTTCCAAAGCCACATAGGCCAGGAGATTCTGCAGGGTGGAACACTTACTGCCTGTCAGCTTTGCAGGGACTCCTGATTTCTGAAGACAAGGTAGAGACCGGGTGGGGCCTAGATGCTATGCTTAGCAGTGGAATCATTCTGAGGCTTCCTCCAGGGGTGTGCCTCCCCCCTAATTCAGAAGCACCAGCACCACAAAGGACAGTCAGTTCTGTCCCTGAAAAGGCAGCTATTGGGATTTCTCCCAACAGAATTCCTCCTCCCAGAGAGGAGGCTCCCCCAGAGTTCTGCTCCAATGCTGCAATTCTCCACACTCTAGAAAATGACCTTGACACCTAACAGCTTTGTTTCCACAGCTTTTTCTAAGCTCAGCAAATATGCAGGGTAGAGCTGTTACGGCCCTGAGTGTTTACCTCTGCCAGAATTTTAGCTCACTTCCTAAACTAACTATAGCAGAGGTTACAAACCAATGGTTTGTAGGCTGAATCCAGCCCACTGATCTGCTTGGTTTGGCCTCAGCAGTGGTTTAAAAAAAAAAAAGATTGAGCCACACTTTAAAATAGAGAAATTTTACATAAAAATCAGAATATCTAGCTTTTCTCTCAAATATCAGAAAATCTAGCAAAAGGAGGCAACAACTGGCTGAAGCTCAGGTATCACTGCCACCTTCAGAAAGGACACATACTCTCCAGCTTGCCTACTGCCTACACTCCCCAGGATGCCCCAGACACTGAGGCCTTCACTCACTGACATATTTGCTTGCTGGGTCTGACACCTGAAATGTGTTCCAGAGAAAGGTTTAAAGACAGCACTGTATCAGTCCAGACTAGAGTGTGGCAATGGTATGTTACTGATGCAGCAATTGTGGATTCGGGGATTTGTCATCATGCAAACCCGTCCCATGTGTAGAAAGGCGTTCAGCATCCTGTCCCTCCTGTAAAAATGCCAGCAGCACTCCCAAGTGGCACTTAGAGAGGTTCACAGTATCTCCGGCTGACAACCACTGCTAGCATGTTAAGTTTGGTGAAGTGAGCATTTCTCAGGTCTGAAAACAAGGAGCCTTGTCATGAGAGAACTTTTAAGGTTAAAAAATAAAGAAATCACTCATTTTTCTGAATGGTCTGGCACGGCTAATAACTGTTGAACAAAAACATGTAGAGTAGTATATACATTTGGAACTTTCATTCATTTTCTTGCTGGTTGGGAGGTTTTGGTTCTAGATAGTCTTTACTGAGCCATATCCACGGTCAGGCACTATGTTAAATGTTCTTAATCTCCACTATCACCTCATGGGAGAGGTAATAATACCATTCACATTTTACAAATGAGGAAATGTGAGGCTCAAAGAGGATAAATAATTTGCCTGTGGTCACACAGCTAATAAGCAGCAAAGCTAGGATACAAACTTAAAGTCTGTGTTCTTAACCATTCTTCTCATATGTTGCAGGCTATGTGGTAACACTGACAATGTCACAACTCTTAAAGACAGTGTAAAGTTTAAACCAAAACCTGCTTTTAAAACAAGGGTTTTTGTATGAGATTATCAATTCTTCAAGGTAAACAGCAACAAGAAGCGGCTGACTAAGCAGCATAGGATATGACTGTTTACTGGAAGAGGTATGGGTTCCCATTCAGGATTTTACATGTATGTATGTAAAGGTGAAACCAAACAAGGGAGAGATGGGAAATGGTAGTTATTTCCCCTAAATGATCCTTCCAAGTAAGTTCTAAAACAATCATCCCATAGGATTTTGATTACAGGGGAAACCAATTTGATATTGTCACATATTCACTGCATCTATCTCATATTCTATTCTTAAAAGAAATATACTGTGGCAAAACAATATGCATACTAAAAAACAATCAAAACCATTTTCACCTTAAATATAGCCCCCCAAACAAACAGAAGCATATTCAGATTAAATTTAAGCTGAACACCCCTACTCCCAAGTATCTGTTTGTTAGCTGACACCTCTACAGGACATATCATACATGCCATTCCCTGCCTTCCCCACTAACCTCATCAACAAAAATAAAAATAAAGGTACTGGGAATTTCCTCCCAATTCTGAGGTTGGTAACAAAGAAGTAGGATATTAAAAAATAAACAAAGCCTAATGACCTTATATAGTGGTACATAATAAAAAATAATTGATTCTCACTTATTAGAAATATTTTGTTCAATTAAGAATACTATGTTGACGGTTAGGGAAAAAATGGTATCTAGATTAGAGATATCAAAGGTTTCCTTTATAAAGTAATACCTCAAGAAGATTCTGGAAAGGCAAAACTATAGAGACAGTAAAAAGATCAGTGACTGCCAGGGGTTCATGGGAATGAAGGGAGGTTTCACAAGTGAAACACAGGGGATTTTTAGGGCAGTGATATTACTCTGCATGACACTCTAAATACATACATGAAATTATGCCTGTATCAAAACCCATACAACCTTATAACACAAAGAGCAAACCTTAAAGTTTACTTTATAAACTTTTGAATTTATAAACTTTTAATTTAACTATAAAAATTAAAGCTTAAATTTAAATTAATTTTAAAGAATTAGGCTAGAATGTGGCCAAACTCCTGAGACACCCTTGAAACGCCACACTAAAGCACAGATGGCCACAGCTATGGGTTGTGGAGCCAATTTTTAAATATCATTAATAGGTCAGGGGATCCCAGGAAAGGATAGAGACTATATAATACCATCTAACTCTATTATAAATGTAAGAAACAACATCACAGCAGGGGATGGGGGGAAAGGCACTAATCTAAGTAACTATGGAAATGAGTGGAATGTGTAAGAATAAAGGCAAACGGAACTATACATAAGCCCTGTACTCTAATAGATAGTTGTTTCCCATGAGGATACAGGTTAACAATTCTAATATTGTTAGCCATGGGGGTATCAGGTTAACAAAAGTGATATTCCATGTTGACAGATGGTAACTTCACTAGAGGGGATGAGGATTTAATAATATGGATAACTGTTGAACCACTGTGTTGTGTATTTGAAACCAATATAACACTGTATATCAACAATGCTTTAATAATTATAATAATAATAATAATATCAGTAATTGTTAAACCACTGTGTTGTATACTTGAAACCAATATAATATTGTATAACAATGACACTTCAATTTTTAAAGTGATATACATCTATACTGGGATTGAACAATTAAGTAAAAGGATGGTGAATGGTGGAAGCCTGGTTTCTCACTACTAGAGTTGGAAGTTACTAGACAAGCAAGGGGAGAAGGCTAGAATGATCCATGTGGTAATGGATTAGAGATGGAGACAGGAGTATGAACTCATGCTTAGTTTAATACAGATAAATATATAGAAATAGATACAGAAATATTTATGGATATACATAAACATACAGATAGTACACACAAGGTATTTCAGCTAAGAAGGCCTAGAAATAACAATATCCCAGTAGCAACAGCAACAAACAGACCAAGCACCCAGACCTTGATTTCCAATAGCATTTTCTGATAAAAAGAACCAAGACTTTGTGGAGAAATGGCTGATTCTAGAAGTGGGGCAGGATATATGGGATGAGCCTGGAGTATCTTACAGTGCCAGAAAGTAAGGAAGTGCTCAGAAAACACCCCCATGATGATGGGGGCATATCAAAGTGACATAGGAGCCAACCAAGAGAGTTCCCAATGGCCAAAGCTGGTGAGCAACAAAATAAAGTAGTATTGGATTATGACCCAAAGTATAAAATAAATATCCACGAACCCATCCCAGCATTAAGAAATGATTTAATAAATAAATGGGGAAGTGAGACAATCTCCCATGCAGAAGAATTCCCAATAATTTATGTAGAAGACCCTCAAGGAGATAGAGCAGAACTTCCCAGTACTTAATTAAGTATGGACTCCACATAGTAACTTCTTTCCAAAAAACACAGTAAAGAAAGAAGTCTAAAAAAAAAAAAGTAAACAGTGGAGAAACCTGACAAACACCTTCTCAGCCAGGTGACCAAAGTCAACATTAACAGTGACCAATCATGTTGATGGCATGTACCCTTGGTATGTGAAGAGAATGTTGAGAACAACACGTTCCCTCTAAAATTTTCTCCCTCAAAACCCATAATCCCAGGCTAACCATGAGAAAAAGGTCAGACAACTCTCAATTGAGTGACATTCAACAAAATACCTGATCAGTTCTCCCCAAAATTGACAACATCATCAAAACAAGGAAAGTCTGAGAAACTGCCACAGCCAAGAAGAGCCTAACGAGGTTAAGGCTAAGTGTAATGTGATGTCCTGGCGGGGTCCTAGAACAGAAAAAACACAGTCGGTGAGAACTAATGATATCTGAATAAAGTATGGACTTTAGTTAATAACAGTGTTTCTATACTAGTTAATTGATTTTAGAAAATTTACCATGTCAATGTAAGCTGTTAATAATACAGGAAACTGTATGCACGGTATATGGGAACTATTTGCATTATCTTCATAATTTTCCTGTAAAATTAAAACTGTTCTAAAAATGTATTTGAGATTCTTAAAAAATTACCACAAGATGGTTTATGAGCCCTGGCACAGGAATCTTATTTACATTTCCAGCTCTGAAAGCATATTCTTTTCAGCAGTCTGGAAACTTGACAAAATGAGGAGATAAAAATCCTTTTGCTAACTTCCCAACTCAATGTGGAAAAATGACCAAAACTCAAAGATTTCTGGTGCCTTAAAGTAACAGCAGATAGGACGCTAAACCACACATTTAGGGCAGGTGGTTCTTTCCCAGGTAAGATCGAAGTTTAATTTTCTTGCCTTTTCAGTCACAAATATCTTCCACAGTAATTCTACATTACCCCACAGAAGAAATAAGCAGTTCAGAAAGACAAAAATACGGTCCACAGCTTGTTTTCTTAAGGCGTTTGTAGCATATCAGGTTGTGACTTACCGTCCTGAGTTCCCCATTCCACTTAGAGGCTGAGGCCCAGGCCTCTCAAGTATGTATCAAACTTCAAACTGCATAACCAAAATAGTATTTAACTTTTTTAAAAGTGCTGACTATTTTATAACCCATTTCTGTTCCATGGAAAGCAATTTATTTATAGAATAGTAACCTTATTGGCTTATCTTGACAGATGAGCATTCTTTCTCTCTATCATTTAGAAGCATTTAGTAGTCCCACTTATTCAAGGTTTCCTTTCCATAGTTTCAGTCACCCTTGGTCAGTTGTGGTCGGGAAGCAGATGATTCTCCTGACACATGGTCAGAAGGTCAACAGTAACAACACTACATCACAATGTCTGTGTCATTCATCTTGCTTCATCTCATCAAGTAGGCATTTTATCATCTCATATAATCACAAGAGGAAGAGAGACCACATTCACATAACTTTTATTGAACTATATTGTTATAATTGTTCTACTTTTACATAGAGTTGTTATTGTTAATTTCTTACTGTGCCCAATTTGTAAATTGAACTTTATCATAGGTAGGTACAGACAGGAAAAAACAGTATATATATATATAGGATTTGGTACTATCCATGGTTTCAGGAATTCCACTGGGGGTCCTGAAATGTACCTCCCATGGATAAGAGGGGACTACTTCTTCATTCTCAATAAACCTAGTATTTCAATGTCACCTTTATCATTTTAGGGCAAATACTGGCTTCTATCAGAGACAGCATGGACACAAGTTTCTAATTACTCTCCTGACTCAACCTCATTTTGTAGCCACAGCAGAGATAAAATAACAAACTCTGGTTATACTATATATTTTCAGTGCTTTGCATTACTTTTTCTAATTTTTCAATTTCTCACTTTATCTTAAACATTACCAAAAAATTGAATTTCTGCAATCATAATATAAGTTGATCATGGGGACTGCTGGACCACTGTGATGTACATCTGAAACCAACATAATTTTGTATATTAACAACACTTTAATAAAAAAAACAAACTTCAAGTATGAGCAAGAAATTAAAGGCTAGAGAGGGCTTTAAAAACTTGCTAAAAATCCATTATACAACAGGCCTTATCACATCTTGTCCAGTGTTTAATTCACAACATATATCCACACATGTTATTATACTAGGAAACAGATGTTAAAAAGAGTGGTAACATTTTTATAAGGTAGAAAAACAAACTAACTAGAAATCAAAGCTGATACTGCTATATAGTCTTTCTTGATAGCTATACCAATGGCCCTAAGTAAGAATTATGCTATAATTTAAAAAACTATGCTTATTTGTTCATAATACTAGATTTATCACCTCTACAGCTCAGTTATTGAATATGGATCTGAGAGTAAGAAAAATTACAATAAAAACTAGGAAGCTGGATATCAGCATATGCACACATATCCAGTTACTCCTTGAGGCAGGTCTTTCAAGCTCCACCTGCTCCAACCACTGGAGTTCTGGGACCTGGGTGGGATTAGTCCCTTTTAGTCAAATACAATGCTAAATTACCCTTCCATCTGTTGGTAAGGTTTCTAATAGCAAATGAATTGCACAAAGAACTTGCTTAGGGTCCTGATTTAGGGCCTCAATCTAAACACATGATCATCTGAAAATCTTTTATTTCTTTTATACATGCTCTTAAATGCACAAAAGGGATGGGGATGAGGGGGCGGGGTAAACAAACATGTTAACATCAATGCACATTAGTTTCCAAAAAAGATTTTTGCTCTACTTTAACTACAGAAATACACAGACACACAGATATACAATCTGTACCTCCAGTTTTTTAATTGGCGAAACTTCAACTAGGATACCTCGTCAAGTTTGACATGCAACAATTCACAGTGAAAAACTTGAAAAGACTTCAGTCACTGCCCTAAAAAAAACTGGAAGATAAAGAGGTAAGAATCAAACTGTGAAAGGTATAAAGAAAACAGCAAGAACAACTGATTCAGTGCATGAATGACAGGTCACAAAAAAGAAAGCAGCAATTTGTACACCTTTACTACCTGAAATTTCAGTTAATGAAGTTTACATTTGACTGATAATAATAGAAAGTTCACCTGACTACCTGAACCACCTTGGTCCCCTTCCCAGTGAGTCACCTCTAGTGAGACAGCAAAAGCTCTTTTGAGGTTTTCACTTCATAGAGAGCTATCAAGAGGAACTTTAGTTGCATCCCTGGCAAATCTCAGGGGTGCCTTGCTGCTCCCCATGACATACTAGTTATTAATTTTTAATGGATTTGATCATAAAACTGTGCTGAGGCCCTTTAAGGGCCACAGGTCTTTAAATTTACATGCCTTTATACTGAGTTTGATTTATTATCTAGTAAAGTAGAGGAATTTTTAAAATTTCCACACCCCAAGTGAGTACCACACCCTCACTGCAGAGCCAAACAGTGAAAAAGGTATATATGGCTTTTTCTTTGTCCCCATGCTGCAACTTCTCAATAGAATGAGAACTGCTCATTCAGGACTGGGAGGCCCTCCCCATAACGTAACCCACAAAATCACCAATCTACCATTCAAGGATAATTTTAACTTCCTCAAGAAGAAAGAGTAACACTTGCTCATAAGCTGTAATGAAATAATTGGAAGACTCTCAGTTAAAGAAGAAAGCAGAGTCTTCAGTTCCCCAATGGGGGATATTACAATTCAAGAACTGATGAGCTATCTCAAGCTAGCCAAACAGCCCTACTGAACAAGGAGAAAGTTCTTCCATAGACAAATAATTCAGCTAATAATGGCACAAGTGACCAAATTAGACCAATCACAATCTAGTAACTTTTAAGTAAATAATTCATCCATGTAATGGTAATCAATGGATAGTAAAAGCATTAGGTGAAAAGTGGGGCTTCCAAAGGGTTCAGGCTGTTACCATCTGAACCCTCTGATGAATCAATTAAAGCAAGCATAAAAAAAACTTTTTTAGATAACTGAAAAAACTTGAACATGGACTAAGTATCACATGTGCTATAAAGGAATTATTACCAGGTTTGTTGTATATGATAATGCTTTGCAGGCATGTTAAGAACATGTGTTTTAGAGATACATTGCTTAGGGATAAAATAATGCCTTGGATATGCTATAAAAATTCTCAGCAAAAAAGAGGGGTAGACACAAGGTGAAGCACGTATGGGAAATGCTGATGACTACAGCATCAGAGGGTCACTGAACTTTTAATTTATGTATATCTGAAAATGTTCACAAATAAAATGTTAAAAATAAAAACAACCAGGAGTCACTACAGGATTCTTTAATGAGAAAAGGGCAATGTACTCAAAATAATACTTAAAAACTGATGATTTTCATTGTTTGGTACAAACTCTAAAGACAAAGAAGCTACAGATACAAAACTACTGAAAGGTTAAGACGGTCCAGAGATAAGATCCTAAAAATGTCAAAACCATTATATTTAAGTATCAATTTGATTTTAAGTTAATAAAATTATTATACTAAATAGCAATTATAGTGTACTTATCAACATTATAACTTATAATTATGATACATAAATTTAAATTCTTACTGAAAATGAATTATATGCAAGGCCCTGCAATTAAGTGATAAAACAAAAGTGTGAAGTCCATGCCCTATCTTGAAGCTTACTCTTAAGCTGGTGAAAAAGAATATACTCTGTACCCTGGTAACAAAGAGTTCAGAGAAAGGAGAGATGGGTTCAGGTACAGCAAGTTTACTGAAGAAGAACAATCAAAGTAAACAACAGAAAAGATGCAGGATTAGAAGAGAAGGGAAAAATGCAAATGTTCTGAATGAGGAAATTCAAAACATACAGGTACCATTTAGAGTTCCAGCAACATTTTAAAGCATGGCCTATCTGTGAGTGGGACAGGGGAAAATATTAATGAATAAACCTCCAAGAAGAGAATCCTTAGAAAGGGATACCAAATAATAATAATAATAATAATAATAATAATAATAATAATAATAATAATAGTTCTCAAAAGAAAATGGAGTAATACTAAATTTGAGGAGGCAATATCTTCATACCCTTAAACATATAATACCATGCGATTGACTATGCTCCAAGTAAACAAGGGCATTTGACATTCATTGGCCTAATGTAAGACAATTGTTCAGGTTATCATTATGAGGATGTTGAAATGAGATATGAGCACCAGAAGCAGAAGCACCACCATAATTTTAGGAGCACTGGCTCAGGCTATATTGCTAGAAAGAGGGTTTGAGGCAGGAAGTTTTTTGCTCTCCCTAAAATTCAGAAGACCAGAGCAAACAAGACTTTGTCTAGATCTTATCAGGAGTGACTAGAGAAACAAGAAAGGAAAGCTTACAGAAGATATCCACTAAGGGAGTTAGTTTCACCATATGAATGACAGGAAAGATGATAAATGCACTGGAAAGAAAAGAGGCATACCTTTCAGAAGTGGAAAAAATGAGACAAGTCTAAAGAGACAGAAAGGGACTGACTACATGTGAGAAGAGAAAGGACTAGTGATAAAGCAAGCTTTCCAACAGGGTAGCAGAAGTGGCAAATTCCAGAGCCAGTGGGACCATGTTCTAGAAATGAAGTGTAGTGGGGGGCAATGAGGAATGGGTTATGAAGGAGTAATCTCCCAACTGTCTCAATCTTTAAAACATGAGTCATGGCGTTATTACGTTATATGGTTTAGAGAAAGAAGAAAGCATAACATGACAAAACTGGGAAGTCAGTAACCTATCTACAGGCAAGCATTAACTGGCTACAATAGTCGAAATAAAGTGCTACTAATAGTTGTAGACAAAAAAACATATGCCATGCACCAGGCGTGCAGCTACAGACAAGTTACTTAACCTCTCTTAGGCCCTGTTTTCTAATTTTTTGCTTAATACCACACCTAACTATCACACCCCTAACGGCTGTTGTGGGAATTAATTTGCATAGAAGGAAAATGTTTGTAATCTCTAAGCTCCATATTCATTCATGAGATTGTTTGAGAGCTCTTATATGGGAGCAAATAGGAATCTCAGAACTGCCACATTTTTTTATTTCATAATGACAGATACATATTATGCATATGTACATACATATACATTTTATATATACATATAAAAATAAGGGTGAACTAGAAACCAATCAGTATATACACTGAATGCAACTGAACCTTGAGTCATCTGGTTGATTTAAGTAGAAAAACAAGTGCCATACCTAGAAGAAAATTTGAAAGGAAACTATTTCACTGGTAAAAGCAAACATAAAGTTAGTAGATTAATCATTTAAAAAACTAGTGTGACACCTCAACACCCGAAAAGCAAATAACCCTACTAACAAATGGGCAGAGGATATGAAGAGACAGTTCTCCAAAGAAGAAATTCAGATGGCCAACAGACACATGAAAAGATGCTCCACATCACTAATCATCAGGGAAATGCAAATTAAAACCACAATGAGATATCACCTCACACCAGTAAGGAAGGCCAGCATCGAAAAAACTAAGAACAACAAATGCTGGCAAGGATGCGGAGAAAGGGGAACCCTCCTACGCTGCTGGTGGGAATGTAAACTAGTTCAAACACTGTGGAAAGCAATATGGAGGTTCCTCAAAAAACTAAAGTTAGAAATACCATTTGACCCGGGAATCCCACTCCTTGGAACTTACCCAAAGAATACAACTTCCCAGATTCAAAAAGACATATGCACCCCTATGTTTATCGCAGCACTTTTTACAATAGCCAAGATATGTAAGCAACCTAAGTGTCCATCAGTAGATGAATGGATAAAGAAGATGTGGTACATATACACAATGGAATAATATTCAGCCATAAGAAAGAAACAAATCCTACCATTTGTGACTACATGGATGGAGCTGGAGGACATTATGCTCAGTGAATCCAGGCGGAGAAAGATAAATGCCAAATTATTTCCCTCATTTGTGGAGTATAACAATGAAGCAAAACTGAAGGAACAAAATGCCAGCAGACTCAGAGACTCCAAGAATGAACTAGTGGTTACCAAAGGGGACAGGTGTGGGAAGGCAGGTGGGGAGGGAGGGAGAAGGGGACTGAGGGGTATTATGTTTAGTACACATGGTGTGGGGGGTCACGGGGAGAACAGTGCAGCACAGAGAAGGCACACAGTGAATCTGTGGCATCTTGCTGCACTGATGGACAGTGACTGCATTGGGGTATGGGTAGGGACTTGATAATATGGGTAACTGTAGTAACTACATTGTTTTTTCATGTGAAACCTTCATAAGAGTGTACATCAATCGTACCTTATTAAAAAATTTTAAAAAAAATAAATAAAAGGGTTTCTTAAAAAACAAAAAAAACTAGTGTGAGCAAAAATGAACAAGTGGGACTATATCAAGCTGAAAAGCTTTTGTACAGCAAAGGACACCATCAATAGAACAAAAAGGCATCCTACAGTATGGGAGAATGTATTCATAAATGACAGATCCGACAAAGGGCTGACATCCAAAATACATGAAGAGCTCACATACCTCAACAAACAAAAAGCAAATAATACAATTAAAAAGTGGGCACAGGATCTGAACAGACACTTCTCCAAAGAAGAAATTCAGATGGCCAACAGACATATGAAAAGATGCTCCATATCGCTAATCATCAGACAAATGCAAATTAAAATCACAATGAGATATCACCTCACACCAGTAACGATGGCCACCATCCAAAAGACAAACAACAACAAATGTTGGCGAGGTTGTGGAGAAAGGGGAACCCTCCTACAGTGCTGGTGGAAATGTAAATTAGTTCAACCATTGTGGAAAATAGTATGGAGGTCCCTCAAAACTCTAAAAATAGAAATACCATTTGACCCAGGAATTCCACTTCTAGGAATTTACCCTAAGAATGCACTAACCCAGTTTGAAAAAGACATATGCAGCCCTATGCTTATTGCAGCACTATTTATAATAGCCAAGAAATGGAAGCAACCTAAGTGTCCATCAGTAGATGAATGGATAAAGAAGATGTGGTACATATACACAATGGAAATATTATTCAGCCATAAGAAGAAAACAAATCCTAACATTTGCAACAACATGGATGGAGCTAGAGTGTATTATGCTCAGTGAAATAAGTCAGGTGGAGAAAAACAAGTATCAAATGATTTCACTCATCTGTGGAGTATAAGAACAAAGAAAAAAACTGAAGGAACAAAACAGCAGTAGATTCACAGAACCCAAGAATGGACTAACAGTTACCAAAGGGAAAGGGACTGGGGAGGATGGGTGGGAAGGGAAGGATAAGGGGGAAGAAAAGGAGGGGAGGGCATTACTATTAGCAGACATAATGTGGGGGGGGGCATGGGGAGGGCTGTACAACACAGAGAAGACAAGTAGTGATTCTACAGCATCTTACTATGTTGATGGACAGTGACTGTAATGGGGTATGTGGGGGGGAACTTGGTGATGGGGGGAGTCTAATAAACATAATGTTCCTCATGTAACTGTAGATTAATGATACCAAAATAAAAAAAAACCTAGTGTGAAGGTTAAAAGGTAAAAGTAGTAAAACCTATTATATCTATAAAAATTAATAGATATAAAATATGACCTCATATACATAAAAGGTGAAGGGAGGGTAAAAATGTAATGCTTTCAGAATGTATTGTAACTTAAGCAACTATCTATATATAGAGAATGATATGTCTATGAACTTGATGGGAACCAGAGACCGAAAACCTATAACAGATAAACAAAACGAAGAGAAAGAAACCCAAGCACAATACTAAAGAAAGTCATCATATCACAAGGGAAATGAGCAAGAGAAGAAAGGAACAAAAAAGAACTACCAAAACAACCAGAAAGCAATTAAGAAACTAGCAATAAGAACATACTTTCAATAATTAACAAATATAAATGGACTAAATGCTCCAATCATAAGAAATTACTGAATAGATAAAAAAACAAATACCAATCTACATGGTGTCTACAAGAGATTTGCTTCAGACCTAAAGACACATGCAGACTAAAAAAGATATTCCATGCAAATGACAGTGAAAAAAAAGATGGGGTGGCAATACTTACATCAGACAAAACACAGACTACAAAACAAAGCCTGTAACAAAAGACAAAGAACATTACATAATGATTAAAGAATCAATCCAACAGGACATAACAATTATAAATATCTATGTGCCCAACAGAGCACTTAAATACATAAAGCAAATATTAACAGACATAAGGGGAGAAATAGGTAATAAAACACTCTTGATAGAGGACTTTAACACTCCACTTATATCAATGAATAGAGCACCCAAACAAAGTACTGATAAGGAAACAGCAGCTTTGAATGACATATAAGACAAGAGGGACTTAGCAGATACATACAGAACATCCTATTCAAAACCAGCAGAGTACATATTCTTTTCATGTGTACTTGGAACATTTTCCAAGATAGATCATGTTAGACCATAAAACAAGCCTCAATAAATTTAAGAAGACTAAAAGCATATCAAACATCTTTTCCAGCCACAAGTTTATGGAACTAAAAATCAATTACAGTGAAAACACTGAAAAAAAAATACCCAAAAATGTGGAGACTAGACAACATGCTACTAAACATCCAATGGGTCAACAAAGCAATCAAAGAGTAAATAAAAAAACACCTGGAGACAAATTAAAATGGAAACACAATGGTTCAAATTTTGTGGGATGCAGCAAAAGCAGTTCTAAGAGAGAAGCTTGTAGTGATACAGGCCCTACCTAAAAACAAAGCAAAACAAGAAAAATCTCAAACAATCTAGTGTTACACCTCAGGGTCCTAGAAAAAAACATAGCCCAAAGTAAGGAGAAGGAAAAAGAAAAAATAAAGATCAGAGCACAAATAAATGGAGACTAAAAATAAACAAAATTGATAAAGCTTCAGCCAGACTTACCAAGAAAAAAAGAAGACTCAACCATCAAGATATGAATGGATGAAAAGATGTAGTACATATACAGAATGGAATATCATTCAGCTATCAAAAAAAATCCTGCCATTTGCAACAACATGGATGGATCTAGAGGATATTATGCTCAGTGAAATAAGCCACATGGAGAAAGACAAATACCGTATGATTTCACTTATCTGTGGAATATAAAAACAAAGCAAAACAGAGGGAACAAAAACAGCAGTAGACTCATAGGCAGTGATAAGTGACTAGTGGTTACCAAGAGGGAGGGGCTGGGCAGTTGGGGGGGTGGGAGATAAAGGAACACAGTAATTCACAATCACATAGGGATGGTACTACAGCATAGAGAATACAGTCAATGATCCTATAACATCTTTCTACATTGGCAGATAGTAACCACACTAGAGGGGGTAAGGACTTAATAACGTGTGTAACTGCTGAACAACTGTGTTGTACATTTGAAACCAATATAAGATTATATATCAATGATACTTTAATTTTAAAAAATCCAATATGAAAATATCCTCCCCCACGAAAAAGAGGGGACTCAAATAATCAGAAATGAAAGAGAAGTTAAAATCAACAGAAATACAAAGGATTATGAGAGTACTATGAGTAACTACATGCCAACAAACTGGATAATCTAGAAGAAAAGAATAAATTCTTGGAAACCTACAATCTTGCAAGACTGAATCAGAAATAGAAAACCTGAACAGACTGATTACTAGTAACAAAATTGAATCGGTAACCAAAAAACTACCAACAAACTAAATACCAGGACCAGGTAGCTTCATAGGTGAATTCTACTGAACATTCAAAGAAGAGTTAACACCTACCTTTCTCAAACTTTTCCAAAAAACAGAAAAGGAAGGAACACTTTCAAATTCATCAACAAAATGAAAAGGCAACCTACTGAAAGGGAGGAGATATTTGTAAACAATATATCCAATAAAGGGTTATTATCCAAAATATAACAAACTCATATGACTCAACACGAACAAAATAAAAAATCCAATAAAAAAAGGGGCAGAGAACCTGAAGAGACATTTTTCCAAAGACATACAGAGGGCCAATAGACACGTGAAAAGATGCTCAACATCACTAACCATCAAGGAAATGCAAATGAAAACCACAATCAGCAATCACCTCACACCTGTTAGAATGGCTACTATCAAAAAAAAAATAAAGGTACTGGCAAGAATGTAGAGAAAAGGGAACCCTCCTACACTGTTGGTGGGAATGTAAATTGGTGCAGCCACTATGGAAAACAGTATGGGGGTTACTCAAAAAAATTAGAAATAAAACTACTATATGATCTAGCAATTCTATTTCTGAGTGTCCATCCAAAGAAAACTTGAAAAGGCATCTGCACCCCCAAGTTCACTGCAGCATTATTTACAATGGCCAAGATACAGAAACAACCTAAGTGTACATCAATGAATAAATGGATAAAGAAAAGGTGGTATATATAAATGATGGAGTATTATTCAGCCTTAAATAGGAAATAAATCTTCCCATTTTCAAGAACATGGATGCAGCTTGAGGGCATTATTCTAAGTGGAAAAGTCAGACAGAAAAAGACACATATTCTATGATCTCACTCTATGTGGAATCTTTAAAAAAAAGAAAAAAAAGCTCAAGAGAGAGAACAGACTGGTGATTACCCCTGGCAGGTGGAGGGGTACAAACTGGGTGATAGGGGTCAAAAGGTACAAACTTCCAATTATACAATAATTAAGTCATGGGGATGTAATGTACAGCATATCTGAAAGTTGTTAAAAGCCCTCATCACAAGAAAAAAATTTGCAACTACATATGGTGGCAGACTTTAACTAGAGTTGCTGTGGTGATCATTGCGCAAAATATACAAATATTGAATCATGCTGTACAGCAAAAACTGTACCAATACAATGTTATGTGTCAATTATACCTCAATAATAAAAAAAGAAACTTGAAGTATACTATTACTATTTTAAAAATGGAATCTGTAATTTATAGCTTTCCCACAAAGAAAACTCTAGACCTAAATGGCTTCACTGAATTCTATATTTAAAATAGAAATAAAAGCAATCTTAACACACTATCTTCCAGAGAATAGAAAAAACAGGTATATTCCTTAACTCATTTTATAAGGCCACCAAAACCTAACAAGGGCTATACAAGAGAACAAAATTAGAGGCTAATCTCACTCAAGAACACCCAAAATTCCCAAATAAAAGGAACAAGATAATGACCAAACTAGATTTATTCCTGGAATTCAAAGTTGACTGAGCATCAGGAAATCAACTGATATAATCTGATTCAAGGAGCAAAATTATATGATCATTTTAACAGTAGCAAAGCATTTGATAAAATCCAGTATTATTCAGGATATAAGCGCTTAGCAAACCAAGAACAAAGTGAAACTTCCTTAATCTAATAGAGTAACTGGGAAAAAATTAAAGCAAATATATTCAGTAGAGAAATGTTCAGTTTTCTGTTTGAGAAGGGGAACAAGACAATGGTGCCTTCTATTACCACTTCCACTCAGTATTATAATCTAAGTACTAGTCAGCACAGTAAGAAACAGAGTACAACATGAAAGGAACAAAAAGACTAAAGATAAATTACTAAAAGTAATAAATGTTCAGCACAACTGCTAGATACAAGGTTGATAAACAAAACTCAACTGCATTTTTACAAACAACAAAACGAAGTCTTTAAAAATTTACAATATCAAATATCTAGGAATAAAATTCTCAAAAGTTGTGAAAAACTTTCTGGACGAAATTATAAACATTACTGAGAGAAAATAAAGAGGACCTAATAAAAGGAGCAGTATATCATGTTCATGAATTAGAAAATATGATAAAGATGTTAAATCTTCATTAGCCTACGGAATGCAGCTTGTAATATTGCAATATCTTTGCATGGTGAAAGATGGTTAACTACATCATTTAGTAATGTACATACCTGTTAAATCACTAAGTTGCTCACCTGAAGCCAATATAATACTGTATATAAACTATATTTCAAGAAGAAAAAAAAGAGAACTCCAAAAAAAATCAAAGAAATGTCAGTTTTTTTTCTAAATTGCTTTATAGACTGCATGCAAAACCAATCAAAATCCATACAGGTTGTGTGTGTGTGTGTTTGTGTTGTGTAAAAAGTGACAAGATGACACTAAAAATTCATATAAATGTGAAAATGGCCAATGAGAGCCAAGATACTCTCAAAGGACAACTAGGTCAAAGACCTTATTCTACTGAACATCATGATTTATGATAAAGCTGTATTAAAGAAGACAGTATGGTATCAGTGCAAGGATCAACGGAACAGAAAAGACAGCTGAGAAACAGAACCACAGACATAGGGATATTTGATTTCCAACAACAGTAGGGAAAAAACAGTGTGTTAGGATGACAATCTATCCATGTGGGAAAAAAAATTATACTGTCCCCTTCCTCATACAAAGCACATAATAATCAAGTTTTGGTAGTTGCTAGATCTATATGTGAAAGCCAAAACAACAAAGCTTCTGGAAGATGAGAGAGACTATCTTCAAGACCTTGGGATAGGGAAGGATATTTTAAACTGAACCTGATACCTAGTTTAAAATAAAGGAGAATACCTATAAATCAGACTACATTAAAATTAAGAACTTTGGTTTACCAAAAGACACATTAAAAATGAAAAAGCATGCCCTTGCAACCAGCAAGGGCTCATTTCTAACACACAATAAAAAACTTCTACAAATCAGCAAGTCAAAATAGACAAGGCAGTAAATACAAGACACTTTTTTTTAAGGAATTCCACCCAAAGTAGTTACGGAAAGCACCTAGAAGAAGATTTAGTTATAAATACTGACACTTTCCCTGGGATTTACAAAGTAAAAGTTTTACTATACATTAACACTTAAAAACTTTTTAGTTGTTTTTGTTGTATTTTCAAAAATATATATGTTTTTGAGAGGAGATTCCCACTGTCCTACTCACGCCGCCATCTTGCCTCCGCCTCCACATATATATTTTTGAAAATACAAGAAATACAACTAATCCTAAAAGAGAGACCAGAAGACACAGGACAACAGCCAGACTACATCCACACCTGCGAGAACCCAGCGCCTTGCGAAGGGGGTAAGATACAAGCCCCGGCCCGGCGGGACCCAAGCGCCCCTCCCCCCAGCTCCTGGCGGGAGGAGAGGAGTCGGAGCGTGGAGGGAGAGGGAGCCCAGGACTGCTCAACACCCAGCCCTAGCCATCCGCACCAGAGTGCTGACGCAGACACAGTGCATGCGTGGGGGGCTGGAAACTAGGGAAACAGGACAGCAAGACCTTTGAGCAGGTCCCGAAGCCGGTGCCCCTGTGACAAAGAAAAGCGAGTGCTTTTTGAAAGTCTTAAAGGGACAGGGACGTCACAGCTGGATGGATGCATCCCGGGTCACAGTCCAGCAGCTGGAAATTCCAGGGAACTCCAGGCGCACTAACCCCCTGGGCAACAGCTCTGAGACCCCTCATGGAGGTAAACAGCCAAACAGCCCCCCGTCCATTACCCCTCTGGGGCCTCGCCATAGCAGAGAAGCAGCCTGAGGCTGGCCACGCCCACAGCAAGGGAGCTTCCTACATACCGGCCGGGCAAGATACAGAGACCCAGTCTACACGCAATTGCCCAACACAAGCCACTAGGGGTCGCAGTTGTCCCAGTAAAGAAAGGCCAGGAGCAAGTGGAAAGCCTTGGCTTTCCCAGCTGACATAAAGTCAATAGCTCACCATTGCACCTATCAACATGAAAAGGCAAAAATATTTGATCCACACAAGACTAACCCAGACAGCTTTGACATCTTCTACATCTTCCCCTGAGAAGGAACCTGGGGAGATAGATTTAACCGGTCTTCCTGAAAAAGAATTCAAAACAAAAGTCATAACCATGCTGATGGACTTGCAGAGAAATATGCAAGAACTAAGGAGGGAGAGAATACAAAAATAAAACAAGCTCTGGAAGGAATTCAAAACAGAATGGATGAGATGCAAGAGACCATTAATGGACTAGAAAACAGAGAACAGGAATGCAGAGAAGCTGATGCAGAGAGAGATAAAAGGATCTCCAGGAATGAAAGAATTTTAAGAGAACTGAGTGACCAATCGAAAAGGAACAATATCCAAATAATAGGGGTACCAGAAGAAGAAGAGAGAGAAAAAGGGATAGAAAGTGTCTTTGAAGAAATAATTGCTGAAAACTTCTGCAAACTAGGGGAGGAAATGGCCTCTCAGACCACAGAGGTACACAGAACTCCCATGACAAGGGATCCAACGAGGGCAACACCAAGACACATAATAATTAAAATGGCAAAGATCAAAGACAAGGACAAAGTATTAAAGGCAGCCAGAGAGAAAAAAAAGGTCACCTACAAAGGAAAACCCATCAGGCTATCATCAGACTTCTCAACAGAAACCCTACAGGCCAGAAGAGAATGGCATGATATACTTAATGCAATGAAACAGAAGGCACTCCAACCAAGATTACTGTATCCAGCACGATTATCATTTAAATATGAAGGAGGGATTAAACAATTCCCAGACAAGCAAAAGTTGAGGGAATTTGCCTCCCACAAACCACCTCTACAGGACATCTTACAGGGACTGCTCTAGATGGGAGCACTCCTAAAAAGAGCACAGAACAAAACACCCAACATATGAAGAAGGGAGGAGGAGGAATAAGAAGGGAGAGAAATAAAGAATCATCAGACCATTTTTATAATAGCTCAATAAGCAAGTTAACTTAGACAGTAAGACAGTAAAGAAGCCAACCTTGAACCTTTGGTAACCACAAACTTAAAGCCTGCAATGGCAATAAGTACATATCTTTCAATAATCACCCTAAATGTAAATGGACTGAATGCACCAATCAAAAGACAGAGTAACAGAATGGATAAAAAAGGAAGACCCATCCATATGCTGCTTACAAGAGACTCACCTCAAACCCAAAGACATGCACAGACTTAAAGTCAAGGGATGGAAAAAGATATTTCATGCAAACAACAGAGAGAAAAAAGCAGGTGTTGCAATACTAGTATCAGACAAAATAGACTTCAAAATAAAGTAACAAAAGATAAAGAAGGACATTACATAATGATAAAGGGTTCAGTCCAACAACAGGATATAACCATTCTAAATATATATGCACCCAACACAGGAGCACCAGCATATGTGAAACAAATACTAACAGAACTAAAGGAGGAAATAGAATGCAATGCATTCATTTTGGGAGATTTTAACACACCACTCACGCCAAAGGACAGATCTACCACACAGAAAATAAGTAAGGACACAAAGGCACTGAACAATACACTAGAACAGATGGACCTAATAGACATCTACAGAACTCTACAGCCAAAAGCAACAGGATACACATTCTTCTCAAGTGCACATGGAACATTCTCCAGAATAGACCACATACTAGGCCACAAAAAGAGCCTCAGTAAATTTAAAAAGATTGAAATCCTACCAACCAACTTTTCAGACAAAGGTATAAAAATAGAAATAAATTGTACAAAGAAAGCAAAAAGGCCCACAAACACATGGAGGCTTAACAACATGCTCCTAAATAATCAATGGATCAACAACCAAATTAAAATGGATTTCCAGCAATATATGGAAACAAATGACAACAACAACACAAAGCCCCAACTTCTGTGGGACGCAGCAAAAGCAGTCTTAAGAGGAAAGTATATAGCAATCCACACATATTTAAAGAAGGAAAAACAATCCCAAATGAATAGTCTAATGTCACAATTATCGAAATTGGAAAAAGAAGAACAAATGAGGCCTAAGGTCGGCAGAAGGAGGGACATAATAAAGATCAGAGAAGAGATAAATAAAATTGAGAAGAATAAAACAATAGAAAAAAATCAATGAAACCAAGAGCTGGTTCTTCGAGAAAATAAACAAAATAGATAAGCCTCTAGCCAGACTTATTAAGAGAAAAAGAGAGTCAACACACATCAACAGAATCAGAAACGAGAAAGGAAAAATCACGACGGACCCCACAGAAAGACAAAGAATTATTAGAGTATACTATGAAAACCTATATGCTAACAAGCTGGAAAACCTAGGAGAAATGGACATATTCCTAGAAAAATACAACCTTCCAAGACTGACCCAGAAAGAAACAGAAAATCTAAACAGACCAATTACCAGCAACGAAATTGAGGTGGTAATCATAAAACTACCCAAGAACGAAACCCCCAGGCCCGATGGATTTACTTAGGAATTTTATCAGACATACAGAGAAGACATAATACCCATTCTCCTTAAAGTTTTCCAAAAAATACAAGAGGAGGGAATACTCCCAAACTCATTCTATGAAGCCAATATCACCCTAATACCAAAACCAGGCAAAGACCCCACCAAAAAAGAAAACTACAGACCAATATCCCTGATGAACGTAGATGCAAAAATACTCAACAAAATATTAGCAAACCAAATTCAAAAATACATCAAAAGGATCGTACACCATGACCAAGTGGGATTCATCCCAGGGATGCAAGGACGGTACAACATTCAAAAGTCCATCAACATCATCCACCACATCAACAAAAAGAAAGACAAAAACCACATGATCATCTCCATAGATGCTGAAAAAGCATTCGATAAAATTCAACATCCATTCATGATAAAAACTCTCAACAAAATGGGAATAGAGGGCAAGTACCTCAACATAATAAAGGCCATATATGATAAACCCACAGCCAACATCATACTGAACAGCGAGAAGCTGAAAGCTTTTCCTCTGCGATAGGGAACAAGACAGGGATGCCCACTCTCCCCACTGTTATTTAACATAGTACTGGAGGTCCTAGCCACGGCAATTAGACAAAACAAAGAAATACAAGGAATCCAGATTGGTAAAGAAGAAGTTAAACTGTCACTATTTGCAGATGACATGATATTGTACATAAAAAACCCTAAAGACTCCACTCCAAAACTACTAGAGCTAATATCGGAATTCAGCAAAGTTGCAGGATACAAAATTAACACACAGAAATCTGTGGCTTTCCTATACACTAACAATGAACCAATAGAAAGAGAAATCAGGAGAAGAACTCCATTCACAATTGCATCAAAAAGAATAAAATACCTAGGAATAAACCTAACCAAGGAAGTGAAAGACCTATACCCTGAAAACTATAAGATACTCTTAAGAGAAATTAAAGAGGTCACTAACAAATGGAAACTCATCCCATGCTCTTGACTAGGAAGAATTAATATAGTCAAAATGGCCATCCTGCCCAAAGCAATATACAGATTCGATGCAATCCCTATCAAATTACCAACAGCTTTCTTCAATGAACTGGAACAAATTGTTCAAAAATTCATATGGAAACATCAAAGACCCCGAATAGCTAAAGCAATCCTGAGAAGGAAGAATAAAGTGGGGGGGATCTCACTCCCCAACTTCAAGCTCTACTACAAAGCCACAGCAGTCAAGACAATTTGGTACTGGCACAAGAACAGAGCCACAGACCAATGGAACAGAATAGAGACTCCAAACATTAACCCAAACATATATGGCCAACTAATATTCGATAAAGGGGCCATGGACATACAATTGCGAAATGACAGTCTCTTCAACAGATAGTGCTGGCAAAAGTGGACAGCTACATGTAGGAGAATAAAACTGGATCACTGTCTAACCCCATACACAAAAGTAAATTTGAAATGGATCAAAGACTTGAATGTAAGTCATGAAACCATAAAACTCTTAGAAAAAAACATAGGCAAAAATCTCTTAGACATAAACATGAGTGACCTCTTCTTGAACATATCTCCCCAGAAACGGGAAACAAATGCAAAAATGAACAAATGGGACTATATCAAGCTGAAAAGCTTCTGTACAGCAAAGGACAACATCAATAGAACAAAAAGGTATCCTACAGTATGGGAGAATATATTCATAAATGACAGATCCGATAAAGGGTTGACATCCAAAATATATAAAGAGCACACACACCTCAACAAACAAAAAGCAAATAATCCATTTAAAAAATGGGCAGAGGAGCTCAATAGACAGTTCTCTAAAGAAATTCAGATGGCCAACAGACACATAAAAAGATGCTCCACATCGCTTGTCATCAGAGAAACGCAAATTAAAACCACAATGAGATATCATCTCACACCAGTAAGGATGGCTACCATCCAAAAGACAAACAACAACAAATGTTGGCAAGGTTGTGGAGAAAGGGGAACCCTCCTACGCTGCTGGTGGGAATGTCAATTAGTTCAACCATTGTGGAAAGCAGTATGGAGGTTCCTCAAAATGCTCAAAATAGAAATACCATTTGACCCAGGAATTCCACTTCTAGGAATTTACCCTAAGAATGCAGCACTCCAGTTTGAAAAAGGCAGATGTACCCCTATGTTTATCGCTGCACTATTTACAATAGCCAAGATATGGAAGCAACCTAAATGTCCATCAGTAGATGAATGGATAAAGAAGATGTGGTACATATACACAATGGAATATTACTCAGCCATAAGAAAAAAACAAATCCTACCATTCACAATAACATGGATGGAGCTAGAGGGTATTATGCTCAGTGAAATAAGCCAGGCTGAGAAAGACAAGTACCAAATGATTTCACTCATACGTGGAGTATAAGAACAAAAGAAAACTGAAGGAACAAAACAGCAGCAGAAGTACAGAACCCAAGAATGAACTAATAGTTACCAAAGGGAAAGGGACTGGGGAGGACGGGTGGGAAGGGAGGGATATGGGAGGGAAGAAAAGAAAGGGGGCATTATGATTAGCATGTATAGTGTTGGGGAGGCACGGGGAGGGCTGTACAACACAGAGAAGAAAAGTAGTGATTTTACAGCATCTTACTATTTTGATGGACAGTGACTGTGAATGAGGATGTGGGGGGGACTTGGTGAAGGGGTGAGCCTAGTAAACATACTGTCCTTCATGTAATTGTAGATTAATGATACCAAAATTAAAAATTAAAAAATAATTTTTTTAGATGTCCATATTAAAATAAACTAGTTCTCCCATTCTTTCTCTAGTCAAAACTCGGAAGAAATACTTATCATTGAAAAAGTCCTGTTTAAGAAATCTTTGTCTACTCCAAGGTCACAGACATTCTCCAAAAACTAAGATATACAAACGTATGTGTCAATAGCAGAATACCTAGTGATGTATTCACACAGTAGGATATACAATAATGGAAAGAACAGTCTACAACTACATGTAACATATACATAAATCTCAAATTCACATTGCCCAGGAGAATATAGTGAGATTCCATTTGTAAAGTACAAAAGTAGGCAAAACTAATCTGTGATATTAAAAGTCAGGGAAATGGCTGAGAGGATAGGGTGGTAAGTGATCAGAAAGGCACACAAAGGGGCTTCTAAGTGGCTGGTAACATTCACTTTTCTTGATCTGGGTACTGGTACACAAGTGTGCTCAGTTGGTGACAATTCATTGAGCTGGTCACTACTGATACGTACTTTCCATATATATATTAAACAATAAATTATTTTTTAAATGTGAAGGAGCAACTATTTTTCAAAATTGGCTAGGGGATATGAGAGCAAAAATGTTAGAGGTCCACTGCTTCACATCAAAGCACAGAAACCAAATAACTAACAAAAACTAAAAAAGCAGGTATTAGACAACACCCTGATTACCAAAAAAGTATTCACTGAGATGTCAAACCAACTAGTGACTCTCAAATTTACAGTAACATTGGTTTGAAACTACTTGAACCCAAAAAGATTAATTGGTTTATATCTAGATTTAGTGTCTGGTGTTGATTTATGAAGATATAAGACAAGCAACTTGATCTTAACAGGTTTTTATTAAGTAAGAGGATCTTTCAAATGTCCGAAATGAACTAACAGATTCACACATCTAGTCATGTCTCCTAATATTACAAATGAAGAAACCAAGGTCTTTTGAAGTTGGGTGATTTGTCCAAGGTCTTAAGCATCTCTCAGTAAGTAGAACAACTGAAGTTATTTAATTAAGTTCACCCCTCTCCCACTTTTCTGTAAATTCTAGGGGATTTCCAGCCACCAAGAGAATTTGTTTACAGGCAGTGTCCCTCAATACACACTGTATCAACTGAAACATTTTTATCCAAACATTACCAACTCAAAAGTAATTTCTTTTTCACATATAACTAATAGCCAAAAGCTATTTCTGGGGCAGAAAAGATAAGACTTTCTAAAAGTAATTCATGATGTGCAACCTAACTGATAACTTTATGTTTACTCTAAATGATGCCTCTGACATCAAACTTAAGGCATGTGTGACAATTTAGAATGATAATAGCACCTACAACATATGGTGCCCCTGAAAAAGACAAAAAGAATGAAGCATGACTACAAACTGAAACCAATACATATAAACAAACAAGTGTGCTAAATTAGTGGCAATATATTACTGTACTAACTTAAATTAATTTCTTATTAAATCAATCACAAGTATTAAATTAATTTTTCCAATTCAGTCCAGTTAGCTTCTATATCCAATATGGAAAAAGTATGCTTTCTCTATAACTTTAGCACTTTTAAAAGGAAGAATGAGCTGTCATTTTGAAGCTAAATCCATTAAAACTGAACAGAACATATATCAACCCATTTAGTCCTGTGAAAATATATGTTTAAATTATAAAAATGCTTTCGTCTCTGCCCTTATCACCATAGCATTCTTTCCCCTATCATAGGTTTCTCTCCTTTTATTTCATACTGTAAAGTTCAGTGCCAAAATGAATCCCTAGACTTGCCCTCCCCAGGGGAAACACCTGGACTTTTGAGGACCTGCAGAAAACTTAAATCAGAAAATGGTTTTATGGCCACAGAAACTTATCTGGAGGTTTCAATAATATAAATTCAAACAATTAAAAAATGACTTAACAACTAAACGCAAAATGGTATCCTGGAATAGATCCTGGAATAGAAAAAGGATCTCAGTGGGAAAACTGGTGGAATCAAATAAAACTGCAGTTTAGCTAGTACTAATGTACAACTATTACAGTTATTTTTGACAAATGTACCATAGTTATATTTATATGGGTGAAGGGTGTAGAAGAATGCCATACTATCTCTGCAACTTTTCTGTGAATCTACAATTATTCCAAAATAAAAAGCTTATTTAAAAAGAAATGTTTTAGCAAGAACTGCCAAAAGTCAAGACTGTACCTCAATTCTAACTCAATCCCCACAAGGCCTAAATAGGTGATTAGGTGATGGGGCAGGTTCACAGAAGGGACTCTTTAAATGCTACCTATATCTCCAATATTACTAAACAAAATTAACCCCAGAAAAGCCTGTGGGGGTTAGGGGGGAGTGGGGAAGATGCTTACTTTAGGCAGGGATGAAAATGAAAAGCCATGAAACCATTTTTCAGTGGAAAGGGAGAACAATCCTATTTAAGCACAACAGATATGGGCAAGGAACAGCCAAGGAGAGAGGGATATTACAGAGGTCCTAAAACAGTAAAGCTTAACAATAAATATATAACATTCCTTATGCACTCACCCCTGGGCCAAGTGCTGTTTTAAGTGCTCTGTATCTTTAACACATTTAACCCTCCCAAGAACCCTGTAAGGTAGGCAGTACTTACATCTACATTTTACAGATGAGAAGTTCTGTGATGGGAAAGAGATTGGAGGGCAACCACTCACTAGACTATACAGCCTACAGAGGAGCCTAGCCTGGGAAAAGCTCCTGCCTTCTAGAGACCAGGTCCCACTACTCACCCTGTCCTTAGCCTCCACCAGAGAAGAAAGCCCTCTGCCCAAGGCTTGGGAGTCTTTGCTAGGATCGTGGAGGAATGTGACTCCACCACCCCTATATTCAAGATTGTGTTCATAATCTTTCAGTACTTGATGCACTCAGTGCATATTCTTGTTGAGACACTATTATACATAGAAGTCAGTTTTTACAGTACTATCAGTCTTCAAATTCAGATATGTTGGGCTGGCCTGGGTATCTGAAGGCCTTATGTGACATTATTTCTGTGGGAAAATGGTGCTGATTTCCAAAAAGAAAGCCTTACAAATGGACCATTTAGAAACTGTAGCTCCCTCTACACAAACTCTGGCCTTGTAGATGTCATAATAAAAGGCACCGTGGTTATTCAAATAATCCAGTTTTGCTCATACATCAAAGTGGCACAGTTCCTTATACCTAACATAATAATGGTGTCACAAAAAAAAATTAGCTCAGTATTTTATGGATTTCCTGCACTAGGGCCATTTTTGGATGTGCCCAGCAATGAATATATTGCCCTCCCTGGCCTCCCATAAGGTTTGCATTAAAAAATTACTACTGAATTTATATATAAGACATCTATAGTAATAGTAGTAATAATGATAATGACAATGTAGTAGGAACAAGAACTCTTTTTGAGCATTTACCACTGTTAGGCATGTTCTAAATACTATATATGTCTGCTAGCTCATTTAATCCTCACAAAAATCCAATGAAGTTAGCTATTAAACTATCCCAATTTCAAAAATGAGGAAACAGGTCACAGATTAAGCAACATGCCCAAGATCACAGAGCTAGTTAGTGTCAGAAGTAAGATTTGAACATTTGAGCATTTTACCCCTAGAGATATTTTTAACCACTGCATTCTGTGTATAATTACATAATTGGGTAAATTCTTAAAATAAAGAGTGCTTACTCAAATGCATTTTTAAAACACAATGGGTTTAGAGACAAAAAAAGACCAACTTTGCCTTTTATTAGGAATATGTTCTTCAACCAAGCTAAGACTGAACACAGTTATGGAGAACAAATTTAAAATGTAGTTTACTTTGCTTTAACCGCTTTGAAATCCCTCACTTATTTGTTTGAACATTACAAGCAGTGGTGACAGCATGTAACTTCAACAACAGACTAATAAAACTTTATTTTTAAATCTTCAGGTAAAACAAATATCCTGGCCATGTTTACCATTAAGTGAACTAGGGTAAAATAACTGCAAGGGTTCCAATACCCTTGAAAAGTTTTAAAACAGAAGCAAGAAATAGGGAGAACAAGATACTCCTTTTATGACAAAGCAGAACTCTGTTCTTCCCACAACACTGTAACATCTGCTGTAAGAAGAAACATTAACCTGAGATGGACTGAACTTCAACTGTATTTCAAAACATGTACTTATATTCAGGAATGCTTCACTGGCAGTTTAAAAATGCTATCAGTTTATCTCCAAGAAGAGCCATCTGATCGACATAACACATCTAATTTTGGATAGCTAAAGGTGTGCTCCCTACCATCCCACGAATTAACAAAAACTTCACAACCCCCAACAACTTCTGGAGAACAATCTGATTTTTAAATCATCCATTTGAATCTCAGAACTTGCCTTCCCTGGAAATAAAGTTCTATGTACCAGTTTCCAAACCAGCTCACAAAAGCTTAAACACCCACAAATAAGGTTATAGAAGTATAATCAAATACTGAACCTATATGGGCAATGTGTCTGTGGGGAAACCCATTCAGCTTTCAACTTAGAATAAAAACAACTAACCGCACCCCACTCAGCCCTGGAAGAAGACAAGAATTCTTCCCTCCCCTAACTGGGAGTCTGAGCTCCCCTAGGACCATGGGCACAGGCTTCCATGACCAAGGCAGAGCAGGAGGACAGGCAGGAAGCAGGGCAGCCGGCAGTGTATTAGGATTCAGAGGTAGGAGGATAAACGGCAGAGCAAGGGTGGAATGAAGGCAGCAAGACCTACCTGGGAAAGGATGAAGGGTGGGATGGCAGCTAAAAGGAGGAAAAACTGTGGGGGTTGGAGTGGGCTGCCGAAGAGGGCGAGGAAACAAGGCCTGCTCCACCAGCAGATGGGCTGTTACAAACCTTCCTCCTTAACACTTGGAAGAGGGAAGGAAAAAGAGAAACCTTGGCAAGGGTCTTGACACTGCCTCCTTCTCTGCAGCTATTCTCATTCTCCTTTTCAAGAAAGGAATGGATCAAGGGGTCTTGTCCAGTTTTTGATCTCCCAGAGCACCGGGATTCGGAGAAGGGTAGCAGACTTAGAGGAGTTGCACTGCCCTACTTGTCAGCATCCACTTGCCAAAAGACATCAGTGTGGCGAGACAAATGATTATTTGTGACCATGGTAATAAATTGAGGTTTATTATGTATAAAGTATGAAAATCAACTTCTACATACTTAGGAGACAATTTCCTGGTATCTTGTCTTTATATAGTGGCCATACAAATCATTTCAGAAAGGTTCTTTTATTTACCTGGTGAGAACTCACTCAGTTACATTATCACCTGTCAAGTTTTTCACCCCAATAGCCCAAATGCCATGAGCAGTTATTTCACAAATAAGGAAGTATATTTAACTGTTTCTTGGAAGTACAACTACAATGAGAAACTTGCTCATTTTGACCAAACATTGCCCATCAGGACTCCAAGGTATTCTTTCAAGGAAAGCTCCAAACTCCACATAACATAACCACACTCAGGTGAGTCTCAAGGAACATTTGGCTTTTTTCCTCTGGCCTCTAATGCCCATGTATCCATGAGCCATGGGTACTTACCTAAAAGCCCCCTAACAATTTACTTCTTAAAAGATGAAACAGCAAACCCCAAATTCTGTAACTTTTCCAGAACTTCCAGGCAGGGATAATTTAACAGGTAAACCTAACCAAATGACCCACTGGAGGATGAATACCAGACAGCCTTAGCATATTTTTTTAAAAATTTCATTAACTACTGTTACAGTTGAACTCACTCTTGGGCAGAGGTAATGGCCAAGATGTCAAGCTCAGCAGCACATCAAAGATGCAAGAGCAGAAATCAGTCGGGGACAAAAAGTGACCAAGGGCCATGCACTGTCAAGATGTTCCTGGTGGTTCACCAACATCTCAGATCCTGCCTGGGAACCTGGAAGGTCTTTCACTCCCTAGCCCCATAGAACATTATGTTGGATCCCAGAACAGTTGCTATATTTTCTGCAAACTACCAATTGGGTCCAAAACTTCTGCACTAAATTAAAGAGAAGAAAACAGTGTCTGTTATCAGGTACTCCACTTGTTGGAGAAGGTAGGTGGGTGGGTATGTGTGTATGCGTCCAAGCTATGATAAAGCAAATTCAGAACCCTATAAATAGTTAGTATTTTATTTTAATAATGCAGTTTGAAAAAGTTTTCAGGACCAGAATAGACAAAATATTTTATCTTTGAAGTACCTTGGGCATGCTGAAACTGGAAGGCAAAGTTACTGAAACCATGTGAATTTCACATAGGTCACTACCAGATACTTAGGAATCCTTATAATCAGCCCACTTCTGCTAAAATGTTACCTCTGACTAGAAAATGTACACATCTGAAAAGAAGAAAAAGCTTGAGATTATCTTTAGCCAAGGACACTGAAAGCTTTCAAGATTATCAACAGAATTGAAAGGTTTCTTTGTAACAAAATTTTCTGTTTTCATAAAATTTTTATCAGTCAGCACATACATTTACTCAGAGCACAGAAAAACACATATTCTAGAGTAAGACACTTAAGTTTGAGTTCTAGCTCTGCAATTTACCAGCTATCTGACCTTCTTAGGAAACTTACTGAGGAATACTGAAGGTTAGAGTCATTATCTGTACAACAGCGTAACAATATCTTTAGCACAGGGTAGCTATGAGGACTAAATGCAATTGCACAAAACCCACCTAGCCCAGTGCTTGAATATACCCGATGTTAGCTCCCTCATCCCCCCAACACAAACTGTAAAGAGTGTGGTATCTATAATTTCCAGAAGACTGTGTCAAATAAATACATAGAAGAAAATTCAGAGTGACAGAACACAGATTACGTTCTGTCAAATTGTAAGATGAAAATCACACATTTAGTATTTACCTTCACTAGTCTTACCTTGAATTAAGCCAGTTGTAAGGAAATGGGGGTGGCGGTGCTGGCTAAGATTGAAAAACTTCGTATCACATACTAATTTAAAATTATGTAGGTGTATATGCTTGCAATCTTTCAATATTCATAAAAAGACACCATCACAAAATTTATCATGGGTGATGATGCCCTTTGTAATATAATACTGAAAAAACGAAATCCCCGTCTCAGGAGCCCTTTCTTGATCGAAACGTTTCTTCTTATAAATGTTCTTATATACTACTGCAAAACATTTGCAAAGAAATAAAGTAAATCCTCTTACCCTTCCAAAATGAAAAAGTGTGCACAAGAAGCTGTTTGTCAAATTGTTCTTTCCCACTCATTCTTGTTCTTTTACAAACCAGAAGTATATACACCACATGCCAAAATTACTGTGATGGACAAACATCACTTAAGAACACATGGAATTGACAAGCTGTCTGGGACAAAGGTGACGAGTTTTCTTAAGCAACTGCAATTACGTTTAGTAAAAACATATGCTTTTCACCAACAGCATGAACTTTTGACTTTACATGCAGCTTACTTTGTAACACACCTTGTCTCCCCATCCCTCCCCCAAATCCTGCTTTTACGCACTTTAATGAGCTGGCAGGCAGTACTAAACTATAGAACTCCAAGTGTGAATGACTATAAACTGCTGGACCTCAGAGGACTGCTTGCTTGTGTGATCTTCTTTAAAAGAACACAGGCAATGTTTTCTCCTTGCTCCACACCTGCCAACAATCATCTGCAAATCTCTTTTAGAACAATTATTACCATTACTACTAACCTTCCCCTTCTCTATCAACACCCTCAAAAGCCCCAACCTGGATGCTGCTAAGTCCTCATCGCCAAACGCCTTGCTGAGGCGTGAAGTCCGTCCACGTTGGTTCTCTCTTCGCAACGTCCAGGTTCTGGCGAGTAAGAACATCCCCTCCATCGGGGGGCTAAGGCTAACCGAGGCCCCCGGCCACTCCCACTCTCCTCGGCCTCCCGGGGCGTCTGGGGCGGGCACGCCCGGCCCTGCGCAGACCTCCCGCAGCCCCGCAGTTCCCAGTGTCCGTCGCAGCCCCGAGCCGAGCCGAGCCCCGGGACGCCCACATTCGCGCGCACGCCAATCACCCGGGCGCCGGGTCACCGGGACGACCCCGGGGCCGCCCCCGACACCCCAGCCAGGGCAGGTGCCGGGCCTCCTCGCGGACACTCACCCGACACCCACTGCTCCGCGTCCGCCGCCGCCGCCGCCGCCGCTGGCTAGCCCTCCCGCCCGCAGCCTGCTCCTGCGGGGGGTCCGGGCCGGCGCCGCTACCCCGCCCGACCCCCCTCGGGTGCGCACCGCGCAGAGCCCGGATCCGGAGAGGAGACGCCGCCGCCGCCGCCGCCACCGCCCCCTTTCCTTTCCTCCCTCCTCCCTCAGTGCGTCCCTCCCACCGAGGCCCGCCTAGTATTTCCTGGATCCGGTCTCGGGGAGAGCTTGGCGAGCGAAACGCCGGCCTCAGGGTTCCCGTCGGGCGCCGTCGCTCGCCAGGTACAAAGATGGCGCCGCCGGGGACGGCCAAAGGCGATCTCGCGACGCTTCTCCCACAGCCACCGAAGGGCGGGGCCCACAATTAGGGCCGCCTGAGCGGGCTTCAAAGCAAACACTCCCCCATATCGGAAATGGGCAGTACCTATTACGGCGGAAATTTTTGCGCCTGTGCGCAGGCGGGCAGTGACGCATGCCCAGAAGGGTCCCTGAAATAAGACCCAACTCTCCGTGTTATACCTGTTTCCTCTAGAGGCGCAGTGCAGAGAGGGAGGGGGCGGAGGAACCCGGAGTGAAAGCCAGGGTAGGGCTGGGCAGGATTTGGTGGCGAAGTGAGAGGTGCCCTTTAAGGCTCGGTCATCCCTCAAGAGCCCGAGCGGCCAACACACTTTGTCGTTCCCGGGAGTCCTCTAACCCTTATCTTCTTCCTACCCTCCCTGTCACCGAGTATTCTTTGCAAAATCTCAGCTGCCCCTTCATCCTGCTGTCGGTTTGCACTATTTATTGAAAGCTTGCTGTAGGCTTGGATCTGGCTCACAGCTGGCAGCCACAGCCCTCCTGTTTCTCACTTCACCATCTATCTAACTTTCTGTTTCATTTTGGTGCTACATGAGCTTTCAAATCATATACTGTTAATTGCTTCTGTTCTTGTTTTATTTTTCCTCGCTCATTCATTTTCATTCAGTCAAACGTGGGTTCAGTTTTCTTTGCGCCAGGTACTGAGAAAACAGATGTGCTGTGACCTCAAGGAGCTATTGGCCTGGGGTGGAGATGAATGAGAAAAAAAAGGTGACAGTTCACAGTAAATGGTATGATAAAAATGGGTACACAGAGGAGTGACATACTGGGAAATGGGTCTCATGACATATATCAAAAAGAAAAATTTGTTTGAGGGGAGTCTCACAGGCATATGATTTAGTCCAGTGAATCCATCAGGGTGCTGTCAGGAAAACAGACCACCCTGATTGTTTTAACAGAGAATTTAATATAAAGAGTTGATAATTAGATAACTGAAGAAGCAAGAAGAGAACTCAGTGTATCACAGAGATAGCAACTGCAGGAAGCAGCTATTATGCCTAGAGCTAGACGGACCAACGGAAGAAATTCGGATTATTACAATTTAGACGTCTAAGTGAAGGGGTCTTGTGGAACTGAAACTCAGACCTCTGAGGAGGGAGCAGCAGCTGCTGGCGCTGGTGTCTCTCAGCAGGACTCAAAATGCTGAGTCTGCCAAGTGTGAGGAAAACTGCACACTGGATCCAACCGGTTAGATCCAGTTCAGAAGGCAGTGACACTGTCCTTCTGCAAGCTTCCAATCTCCCTCTAGCCTGGGGATGAGAATGCGACATGTAGAGTCAAACTGGACCCACATTCCAAAAACAGAGCAGCTCCAGTGTTGAGGGCCACTCGTTTTGGAAGCTGGATGTGGTCAGAAAGGCAGCCATTCACCTCTGGTACTCATAGTAGGGACCATTGTCTTATAACACTCATGGCAATCCTGCTTCAAGTTCAGGGTTTCATACCAAACAGAGCTGCCCCAGCCAACTCATAAACCCATGAGTGAGAGATAAATATGCTTGTAGTATAGCACTGAAGACTTCAGCTTATTACATGACAACAGTGAGGAGGACTTAGTTTTCTTCTGTCTTCTTGCCCCACCATCCCTAAAGTGCTGTTCTGGTATATTTACTCTAGAATGGCTCAACACCACATCACATTCCAGTCATCAGACTGGGGAAGGCCCATCCATTTCCTTTACGGGCATGACCCAGAAGTTGTTAACATCACTTAGGTTTACAACCTATTGGCCAAAACTTTAACACATTACTGTATTTACCTGCACGGGAGACTGGGAAATATGGTCTTATTCTAAGCAATCTTGTACCTAGTTAAAAATTCTATGACTCTAGAAAAAAGGTTATAGGGAAAATCAGCAACCCCATGAAATAATAAAAACTTAGAACTTCATTTAAAGTGGTATCTTGTCCTCTTTCCCATTTGGGTCCTGCCAGTGTTGAGAAGCTTGAAGTTAAAGAAGCAAGTATAATCTCTTTCTGTTCCTTGGCCTTCTACTTCTCCTCCCCCATTTTGCTAACCACAGTTTCTTCTCCTCCAAGGATGAAGAGGGTGGGAATGGAGATGAGCAAATTATTGCTTTACAGGCAGAGCCATAAGATGACTTTGTCCTTTCTGGACATGGCAGATGCCTAAAATTGGCGCTTCCTCTCTTGGTTTCTTTTGGGGGCTCTTCTTAGGCTCCCACTGGCAAGATTTGATGACACATCCCAGGACACAAATGATGCTCCTTCTCTGTCTGGCCTCTCTCTCATCAGCTCCTGGTCTCTCACTTTTTGATGTTGCTCTTAAGTCCTCCCTTGGTTGTCCATGCCTTCTGTGTGACTGGCATCCAAATGTGGACTCTCTTGTAGGGTGAGCATGATTCTTCAGCACCCACTTCATGGCTGATATAGCCATGAAGTTCTTTGATATGGACTCAACTTCTTCAACCTTCTCAGCCCCTGCCTCTTGTGGAACACCTGCAACTTCTTATTGCCAGGATCCACTTACCCATTGGCGGAGCCTTTGGCAGGGCACAAGCAAGAGGCTCAAGCTTTTTTGTTTTCTGTGACATTCACCTGATCCATGGGAAACTCAAGAATCCTAGACATGCTGACCAACAGACGTGCTGCCTGTCATTGCTGCTCCAGCAAGCTTCCAGTCTTCAGAATTCTGGCAAGTGGCAGGCCGCAGGGTCTGTGCTGACTCTGGCCTGCAAACTCCAAGGATATATTTAGATCAGCTTTCCCTAAAATTGTCTGGGTTGGGCCTACAGATAGCTGCAGTTCAGTAGCCAAGCAGCTGGAGGGCGATACATCTTGAAGACATTTCTAACTCAGCTCTTGGAGGCCCCCTCACTTGGCTTTGCCTTCCCCATCAGGAGAGAAAATCTACAACACTCCCTCAAAGATGATTACTAATAAAAATCTCCCTTTTAGTCTTTTTTGATTTAGGCTAGAGGAAGTGTTTGGGTGATAGTCACACAACCAGTTTTGCCACCTGTTGGTGAGCCTTCAGGGAAGGGCCTCAGAGCTCACTTTAGAATGTGGTAGAACTCAGCATGTATTTTCTTTAGCTGTATCAGATTATCAGATACATCTGATATACTCAGATATTTTTGGCCTCATTTTTTGTATCTATCACCACATAACAAACCATTCAAAAACATAAGAGTCTAAAATAATAACCATTTTACTTGCTTATTATGCAGTAGGTCAGCAATTTAGGTTGAGCTCAGTTAGGCACCCCTTCCTCTGGTCTCACCCAGGGTAACTCATGGTGACAAGATAGTAGCTATTCATGGGACTAGCAAGGGCTTCCTCTCACCAAGTCACCACACATCCACAAGGTATGGTCTAAAAACTAAGACGTTAGCTGAACCTTTAATGGGCCATTTCATTAGTCTGACTCCTGAACAATGAGGTATATGATGAAACCAGTGGTTCTCATGGTCATGTGCAACTCCTTTGCAGTAACATAGGTCCCTTGGTTTTAGGCAATACTGTATGGGATACCATGTCAATAGATGACTATTTTTTAAACTCTTGAATGGTAGTACTGCTGGGGGAACTGTAGATAGGAAAGGTGAATTCATAATGAGAGAATGAATCAGTTCTGGAAAGAATGAAATGCTTTCCCCACAGTCACACACACACACACCCCATGTGAAAGGGATCCAAATTAATCAGTTTGCCCAAGTGGCTCACTGGTCTCCTTGAGAAATGGTGCCATACTGTGGCTCACTGTTGGTTTTTGCAAGTGTTGGGTTGGGTCAGCAGTAGCTAATTGAGCCTTAGAGAGAGGGAATCCTTGTTGGACCTGAAGAGTGAGCCTGGGTTCCATTGACAGGACCTTGCACTCCATTCTTGTAGAGGAAGCATGCAAGGAACCTTGTTGAACCTTGTAGGTAATAGACTACTTGGGCTGCTTCGTACCAGGCAGTATGGATTTGGGGTGTCAGCTGTTCATAGGCAGTGTCTGGGACCTTGAGGCTAACGAGATGTTACAGTCCTGTGAGAGGAGGAGGTCCCATGGAAAGGTGAGTTTGGGTGCAGCCCATCCCTCTTGGAGAAAGGCAGATTTCTGGTTCCAGTTAGCTTTTTGCCTGTGACCCAGCATCATGAGTTCTCGGGATCACTTTCAGACAAATGTGCTCTCTGTAGCAAATATTCTACTTAAATCATATTAATTTTCACTTCTGTTGTAAATCCTTTCTTTGATTTTTACTTTGTGATTTGGTGATTCTTAATGGGAAAGGGGATCCTCATAACTTGAAGTTTTCCCTATATTCCACTCCCTAATTTGCTTCCCACCTAAACTTCACTTAGCAATTGCCCCTGTACTGGCCAGGACCCTAAATAATGAATATGTCAGAACACCTTCTGAGCTTGCTAGAACTAAGGGCAGCCTACTCTAATTTTCCCTATCAGAACAACAAGGAACAATGGAATTGAGTTCTCTTATCCAAGACACTTAAAAAGGAAAAATAAAATTACTATTCAGAGGACAAAAAAGAAAGAGACACTAGTTGCCCATCATCCATATCCTTTCATCCCTGGTGCCATGGCAGGATATGCTTATTATCTCACATTTCGGCATTCTTTGACTTGGGAGTCATGTAACTGGTGGTGGACAATGGGTTAGGGCTCCTCCTGAAACATAATCTACCTATACCCACAAGGACTTCTTGGGGAACAAGTCCGAAGAATAGGATTGGGTCTCAGGCCATCATTTGAACTGGATGGATATGATACACCAATCTCAGCAACTTTAGCTGGTGACCAGGATTAACCCTGTCATATCACTCCCTTTCCCTATAAGTCCCCACTCCTAAACACCTGTGCCCCCATCCAGTGGACAGTTCCCCATTGGTCCATTTCTACAAAGGCTGTCATCTCAGGAGTCATAACCTACCTCTTGGAAGAAAAAGCTTAATTAAAACTGATTCAACATCTCTTTGCTGTTTGTAATAAAAATTTAATTAATACTAGGAACAAAAATATTTAGAGGGCCAGTTCTTTTGACCAGTACAAAGTAATCTCTAATTCTCTTTCCAAAAAGTGCATTTCAAATAGAAAACATGCTCAATATCTACTTCTAAATAAATTCACTGTGACTTTCAGTTTATCTTTTCTTAATGCTAGATAAGCTCAATCACGCTCTAAGAGAATCCTTTGACAGTTGCCCACCTTCCTCAACTCTCAAGTTGAACGAATCACAAATAGATTTCCTGAGAAAAATCTCTTCTCTAGTAAGCCAGCAAGGTAGGTTTGCTACAGATCCAGTGGGTGGATAAGAGTGGTAAGTGAAGACGGAAAAAGAAAACACAGTTCTTAGCTAAACAAGTAGAAGAGAATGGGTTGGTGAATTAGGAAGAGCTCATATGGAGTGATTTCATGATGATTATCTGACTGCTAAAGAACATTTGTAGTGGATACTGTGGTGCTCCACCAAGATCCCCTCTTCAGGGCAAAGCACTTACCCCTGAGTTGCTGGGGCTATGGGTTCCCGACAACTAACATCTATACCCCTCACTGGGAATTGTCTTTCCTTCAGGGATCTGCCTCACAAAGGTTATGTACTTTCTCAGTGAGTGGCCCACAGCCAATGACTGGCTGATATGGAAATAAAAAGCCTTGGCATTCTTTCATTAATTTGGGACAACTCTGAAGAACCATTCAAGCTTCAGAGCTCCATGTTAGATAGCCTGAAGCCTTGGTTGCAACTTCATCATGGCTTCAGTATCTCCATCTGTCCAGTCTTATTTTCCTTACTTCCTTACAAATGTATTTCCCAAGAGAATTTCTCAGTAAATCTTTTGCAGTCAAAAAAATCAGAAAAATCCATTTTGCACTCAGAAAATCTGTTTCCAGAGAACCTAATCTAGGACCTCTGTATAGTAAACCTATGTATGCTGGACTGAGTTGTTACATTGTCTAACATCTACCAATCCTTCTTCTAGAAATTGTCCCTGATTTCCCTTGGTGGCACCGTAATTGGATCAGGAGTGGGCACGTGACAGGAGGAGCCAATCAGATGCAATGAGACTTTTGCGGAGACATCCTGGGAAGACACTCAGACACTCTCCCCGTTTTTTCTAGAGGATAAAGATCTGGAGCTGCTACAGCTATCTCTTTACTACAGTGGGAACTCCTGTCTAAAGAATGGTGCCAATCCAAAAAAAGTGAACTGACAGATGAAGAGAGAAAGGAACTAGGTTTGGAGAATATGATTTGAACTCCTACATCATGCAGTACTGAAAAGCAGCCCTACCCCCCATACTATTCAGTTACATGAACTAATATATTTTCCTTTCACATGAGCCTGTAGATTATAAATTTTCTGTTGCTTGCAAACAAAAGCTTTTGAACTGATATGCCATGAGTGAGCGAGTGTAAGAAATAAATGGCTTGAACACTCAAGACCATGATTGAATATAGGGAAGAAAAAGTGACCAAAAATATTCATAGTCTGTATTAATAAAATGAATTCTGTCTTTTGCCTACTGCTCAGTGCTCAACATATAATAAGTGCTCAAGACATAAATGCTCCATAGGCATCTGTTAAATTAATCATAATTCTACAAAAGGAAACAAACATAGAGAAACTCAGGTGACACAGTGAGTTTGAACAGAGGCAGGATTTAACATCTCCTCACCAAAAGTTATTTATGGATTAATACTGCTTATAAAATATTGTAACTGAGAGTCTTCTTTGCTTTTAGGAAGACGATAGCCAACCCCTCGATACACATAAAAAAAATAGCTTCTGTTTAGCTACTTTGTCTTCCTCAAATGATCTTGAGGTCTTTCAGAACCAGGGTTTCCTTTCCGTAATAAGCATGGAATAGTACAAAGAGACATTTGACAGATGAAAATTGAGATTAAGAGAACTTCCCAAGGTAATAGGTAACTGGTGCAGCCAAGATGGGTATTTAGCCCATCCCTTCCCAAATGCAAAGAGCTTTCTGCCAGGAACACCAGAAACAGCAAGTGTCATTTACTCATAATCTTAGAAATTCATTCATTGTTCAATATAGATTTCTTGAGTCAGGTTCTGAGGATACAAGAGATGAAGAAGACAAAGTCCCTGGCTTGGAGGTATTTCCAAAATGTCATATACACAAATAGGCCTAAAGAAATGAAGCAAATGAAGCTCTAGCTCATACCTTTGGTATTCTAGAAACTATGGGTCTAGAGGACATATTTGGGAGAGTGGGGATTGGAAAGTTATGGGAAGCACATATGTGTCTGGGGAGAATGGCCCCAAAAAGGTCACGTGTAAACTCATAACAAAAATGAGTTAATATATGCTCAGTTTTAAATGAAATCATAATTATTCAAATTAAAGTTTATATGATTTTAATTTTATCAAGGAGAAATTATGTACAGAATTTTTAAAACTCCTTTTGGTACCTAAAATGATCACTTGTTTACTCTCAAATCTCATGCCCAATCAGAAGTGATGTCATCAAAAGAACTCTTTCTGAACTTCTCATTCTGTAAACTTCTGACCCACTGTCACGAGCTCATTGCCAAGGAAACCAAACGTGTGATTTGAGGGTTGGAACTTTCTGCCACACACCTAAACCTCTGGGGAGGGAAGAGCTACTGGAGGTTTAATCACCAATGGTCAATGATTTAATCAATCATGCCTACTTAATGGACCCTGTATAAAAATGCAAAGAGATAGTGTTCAGAGAGCTTCTAGGTTGGTGAACATTTGGAGGTGCCAGGAGAGTGGCCTTCCAGAGAGGGCATGGAAGGTCCATGCCCTTTCCCCATACCTTGCCTTAGGCATCTCTTCCATCTGGCTGTTTCTAGGTTATATGCTTTTATAATAAACTGGCAATATAGTAAGCAAACTATTTTTCTAAATTCTATGAGATGCTCTAGCAAAGTAATCGAACCTGAGAAGGGAATTGCTGGAACCTCTGATCTATAGCTGGTAGGTCAGAGGCACAGATGACTACCTGGACTTGTGATTGGCATCTGAAGGTGGAATAGGGGGGCAGTTCTGAGAGGCTGAGCCCTTAACCTGCGGGAATCTGATGCCATCTCCAGATAGATAGTGTGATTGACTAGAACTTAGTCATATGACTACATCTAACCATATGCAATGGAAACACATTGAATGGATTTTGGTGGTCAGCTGGCAGACTCTACCACAATAGTGTATGTAAAATTTTCTTGCAGATTCTTACTTTCCTTATCACTATAACAAACATTTTCCATTTTTCTTCATGGTGTTCATTATTATGGTAGATTTGATTATAGTTAAAAATATTTGCTGGCCTTTTCTTCTGGAACCATCTCTACAGAGCCAATTCCTGGTAGGCCTCCCTCTATGAGCAGTACCTGGCTGATTAATATCAAGCAAGGTCATATGACTTGCTTTGGCCAATGGAACTTGAGCAGAAATGGCATATCCCACATCTGAGCGTAAGCTTTAACAGCTATTATATTATTCTGTCCTTGCTCTTTTCCCACTGCCTTGAGACCAACATAGGGCTGATCCTTCCAAATGGGTCCTGAGATAAAGCAGAGCTGCAGCTAACCTGTAAAGGATAGATAACTAAGTGAGAACTAACCTATGATAAATCAGAGATTTGGGGGACCATCTGTTACCACAGAATAATCTAGCAAGAGCTGACTGATAGAATAATTAGAATGGCAGCATATTATTCCATTGTGTTATGTATCCTGATTTTTTAGCTCATAATATTGAACATTTAGGTTGTTTCCAATTTTCTGCTATTATCAATAATGCTTAAATGGACATTTGTGTGCACAGTTTTTGTTGTTGTTTCTGTTAAATTACTTCTTTAGGCCACATCTTTAAGTGTAGAAAACTTGGTTAACACATATGATTGTTATTGCTTACTCCTCAAAAGGGTATATTGTGTCTGTGTATTAAGTCAGATTACAGCAAAACCCGCAGAAACCTCTCTAGTGCTTTTAACAGATGGAAGGTAATACAGGAAATTGACTTTACAAGTAATGGGGAAGCTGAGAAATCTGTGGTGAAATAGCTCAGAGATTGGCAATAGTAAAAAGATGCTGCTACCCCTAGGGATGGAGGGACACTTGGATAAGGTGGTATTACCAGAGCCCGGAAACCAGGGCCATCTGGAGGGAACTAGAACCATGACTGGGTCTGACTGGTCAGAACTATCCAGTGGTAGCTGGGACCATCAAGGGAGGTTTCATCTGGCAAAAGCTGTATCCACAGAAGATACTATAAAAAGCAGAAAGAGAGGAAAAAAGTACATTTAACTCTTTCTTTTTCTTACTCTCCAATCTTCTGCAAGTACTACCCATTGGGCAAAAATACCCAGAAGCCAAAGAACAAAGGAACCTGGGAAATTTAGTTTCCTATGATACAGAAGAGCAAGAGCGAGAGAAAGGCAGCAAGGTATTTGAGAGCAAACTGGACAGTAATGAATGTAAACCAGTTTACCAGTAGTTCCAGCATTGCATGTTATCATCATTATAAATGTTGCTTTGGCATGGGAGGCAGTACAGTTTTCAGTTGAGAGTGTTAACTCTGAAGTCAGACATCCCTGGGTTTGAAATAATGGTCAAAGCACTTCCTAAGCATGTGCTCTTGGGCAAGTTGCTTAAACTCTTCAACTCTCAATTTCTCATAGAAAAATTGTTGTGAAGATTACATAATATAAAACATTTAGTATAGTGTCTAGCACCAAATAGGCCTTCAATAAGCATTAGTTGATATAATTGCTAGTTGTAACATGAAATTAGTTAACCTAGGTATAGCAGGAAATTAGTTAAATTTTCACTCCTTTGATGTCTATATAGGATATACATTTTCGAGGTGATTTTCCTTAGCCATATATATTTCCCCAAGAATCAGTTGATGGCTTATTCTCTTAACTATGGGGCATAGGTGTTTTTCTTGTAAATTTGAATGACTTCTTAATATGGTATTGTGGGTAAAATTGTAATATTTCCAGAGTCTATCGCCTGGCCTTGGTGCAACTCCCTATCAGTATGTGTTTCCCAGGGGTGGAAAGAAATAGTCCATCTCCATATCAATAGATGATTACAAGGGTGGGGGGAGTGAGGGCATATCTGGACCGGAGAGGTTTGGTGGGGTCCCTTTTTGCAGCCGAATCACGAGAGATACAGGTGAGCAGAAGTGAATGACTGCTTGTGCGCAATAAATGGGTTTCTCCCCTTAATTTCTCCCTTTGACTGACTTAGGCTTCAAAGGTTATTTGCCCCAGGCTGGGAACATATTTTCCTCCCAGAGTTATACCTGGCAGTAGCTGGCAAAACCTCTAAACCCAAAAATCTGTCTTCATGGGTGTGACACTTGGGCAGGTTGTCCCTAGAGATGGTAGGGAGATATCTAGAAATACCCCTGTGGATGGTAGGGAGGCCCAGGTGGCTGCTGCCGTGGGGGGTGATGACTCACCCTTCCCTCAGGCAGTGGTGGATGGTGCAGCCTCACCTGGGAGCCCCCATCTGTGGGGCTTCCAAATGGGGGGCCCCTAGTGGGTAATTGGTCTAGGGTAAAGCACCTCCTAGATGGGTGGGCCCTTCCCCAGAATTAGGGAAGGGTAGAGACACCAGAAGCTGTGGAATTAGCCCTCTGTGAGATAGAAGACTGCTTGGAGGCCCTGAGTGGCCATGTAGCAGCCAGGATTGTGGGATGCTTGTTTCTCAAGACAGTGGAAAGGGTTATGGAGGAGAGAGAGACACACTATGATGCAGCTTGGTGGAGCTGGGTGATGACCTATGGGATGCCCTTAATAAAGAGAGACAGTTACTGAAAAGATGGGTCACGCTCCTGGAAGACACATTAGCAGTGAGGGAGGAGGCAGCAGGAGAATCTGCGTTGCAGGAGGCTGTGGGGGAGGGGAGGGGAGGGGAGGTGGGTTGGAGCCCCAAGAAAGTAGAGGAGATGTCAGGGGAGGATTGCGGGTGAGGCCGAGGGCTGAACTGTTGCTGAGGCCACCACATGAGGCACCAGCTCCTGCCATATTAAAGGCCTGCCCAGTTTTATTTAAGAAAATACAAACACAACAACTGTGGGCTCCTCTGAGGGAAGAGCAGCTCCCTCCCCAGGTTGTGGAGCACTCTATACCTGTATACCAGGGTGATATACTCCACCCCTACACCCAGGATGAGCTGGCCGACATGAGCATCCAGTTTTGGCAGAAGCCACTGGAACTTCTCCCTACATGGCTTTTGCATCTTTGGGATATGGGGTTGGAAAACATTGTTATGTCGGGTCCTGAAATGGGTAGAATGGCTTCCCTCACAACTCACCCTTCCCTCTGGCAGCAGTTGCAAAGTTCCAGTCACACCTCAGTAAATCAAGTGCTTCTGGATTGGCTGACAGCAGCCCTCAAGGCAGTTTGGCCTAATCAGGGTGATTTACCATACTTACCCACTAGCTGGAAAATATATGCAGAGCTCCAGGAGGTGTTACAGGAGTTGGGCATGAAAAATATCATCTATAATATAGACCTCCAGGGCCCCGATGAGGAGTTGTTAACTGTAGGAATAAGAAATCCGGTGCTTCATACAGCTCCCCCATCTCTCTTTGGGTCCCCAGTGACTATTCTTGCCCCCCACATAGGTCAACCCTAAGTGAGGCTACTCATACTTTAGCAGATCTGGGGGAGGTTGAAACAATAAGAGCACGGAAGGAAGTACAGGCTATGACTGAAAGGAGAGGTGCAAAGGGCCCCATGAAGGTCTAGAGGACCCAGATGTGGGTTGAGTTGATAAAGGTGGGGGTAATGAAAGAAAAACTTAATCGGCAGCCCAATAGGATCTTGTTAGAACTGTAGCACTAATTAAAGCCAGAGCAGCAGTTCTAGCTACTGAAGTTCAGGACACGGAAGCCGGAGGCAAAGCCTTGTGTCTGGCCTGTATCCCTGCAAGACTTGATGGAGGGTCAGGCTCTGCCTAGGCCCTCACCCCCACAGGAGGACAATTGGGCATTGCAGTTTGACTGAGGGGGTGGGTCAAGGCTCCCACCTTGAGGGACATGGTGGGGACTGGAGGCCACATGTACAATTAGCAATTCACTTGTCCCCTGTGAATGTACAATGTGTCCTGGTGCTGGTGGGCACAGGAGCTGAATGTTTTCTGATTTACGGCAACCCTGAGCATTTTCTGGGCCCCTAGATGTGATAGATACTTATGGGAGTAAGGCAATTAGAGTGAAGAAAGCCCAAATCCCATTGGGGATAGGGTGTTTACCCCAAGAAATATACTGTGTGCATTTCTCTCACCCCTGAATATATTTTGGGGAGTTAATGTCCTGCAGAGCCTGTGGTTACAGACCACTGTAGGTGAGTTCAGACTGTGGGTATGTGTGATAAAGGCAGTTCTGAGGGGACATGCTAAGCACCCATCTGTAGCTCTGCCTGCACCTCAGCTGGTGGCAAATACTAAGCAGTATAGATTGCCTGGGAGACACAAGGAAACTGGAGAAACTCTACAGGAGTTGGAGAAGGTGGGTACCATAACGCCCACTCATAGTCCTTTTAATTCCCTAGTGTGGCCAGTGAAAAAGCCAGATGGCTCCTGGTGTATGACCATGGATCACAGGGACTTGAATAAATTCACATTCCCTTTGCATGTTGCTGTCCCCTCTATAGCAGCCCTTATGGACAGCCTGTCATGAACTAGGGATGTATCATTATGTTGTGGACCTTTCAAATGCTTTCTTCTGTATTGGCATAGCAGAGGAAAGTCAGGAACAGTTTGCCTTCATGTGGGAAGGCCAGCAGTGGACATTCACTGTCCTTCTGCAGGGATACCTCCACAGTCCCACCATCTGTCACAGACTTGTAGCCCAGGACTTGGCCACATGGAAGACATCGCAAACAGAGTGGCTGTATCACTACATTGATGATATCATGCTCACAACTGATTCTCTTTCAGATTTAGAAGGGGCAGTTCCTAGACTGCTGCAACATCTACAGAGAAAGGATAGGCTGTGAACAGCACTGAGGTTCAGGGACCTGGTATTTTTGGGGGTTGTCTGTTTGGGTAAAACTAAAATTACCCCAGAAGTAGTAATAGACAAGGTCCAGGCTTCCTCTACCCCTACCACAGTGGCAGTATTACAAGAGTGTTTGGGTATTTTGGGCTACTGAAGAGTGTTTTCCCCGCACTCGGCACAAATTCTACAGCCTGTATGCTGGTTGGTACGAAAGGGCATCAGGTGGGACTGGGATGAAACATGTGGAGCTGCTTTTACTTCTGCTAAGCGAGCAGTCAAGGTTGTACAGGCTTTGCGTGTAATGGACTCATCAAGGCCCTGTGAGCTGGATGTTCATGTAACTGAAGATGGTTATGGATGGGGCCTTTGGCAGTGGCTTGAATGTATGTGCTAACCTATTGGAATCTGATCACAACTCTGTAAAGGAGCAGAGGTCTGGTACACCTTGACAGAGAAGCAACTGGCTGCTGTGTATCATGCCTTATTGGTTATGGAGCCCATCACTGGAAGAGCTCTAACCAAGGTAATAACCACTTATTCCATCACAGGGTGGGTGTGAGACTGCACCTAAAGGCCACGGAGTGGTGTGGCACAGATGCCTACTCTGGGCAAATGGGGTGCATATTTACAGCACTGTAGTGCCCTCTCTGATAGCCACTTAAGTGGAGAGCTCCAAGACTTATTGGGGCCAGTGACATAAACCAGTGGAAATCAGGACGAACTTGCTTCTGAGCCATTGGTAGCTGAGAGTCCTTATCAGGAGGAAAAAGCCTCTGTACCTGAAGATCCTTGGTATACAGATGGCTCCAGTCATGGGCAGCCCTTGAAGTGGAAGGCTGTGGCTTTCCACGCTATTACTGAGACAATATGGATGGAGGATGGAGAGTGGGCTGAGTTGTGGGCACTATGGCCTGTGATCACCCAGGAGGCCTCTCCTATAGTTGTCTGCCCTGACAGCTGGGCCGTCTATTGGGGCTTGACTCTGTGGCTACCGACATGATACCATGCCAACTGGATGGTTGGTCACTGGCCTCTTTGGGGGCAAGAGTTGTAGCAAGACCTATGGGCCTCTGGTCAGACTAAGACAGTTACCATATATCATGTGACTGGCCATTTACCTTTGGCATCCCCAGGGAATGAAGAAGCAGAGGCATTGGTTACATCAGGTTACATTAGGATTTGTTGCATGCAGGGCAAAAGACAATGTGGGTTGTAGCCTGTCAATGGGTCTTGCATTTGACCTTTGAAGAAGTCAGCAGAGACCAAAAGTAGTGCCTTGTGTGCTCTAAGGGGGACTTACACTGAGTCCCGCAGCAACATGGGACAATAGTAACAGGGATGATACCTCTTGTCAGGAGGCAAATAGACTATATTGGGCCTCTGCCCATATCAGAAGGATATTGGTATACCATGAATTTTGTGGACACAGTTACTGGACAGTTGGTTGCTTTCCCTGAACATTGTGCATATCAGCAAATGACCAAAAAGAGCCTAAAGCATCTCTTTGCAGCCTATGGCCAGCTGCAAGTGATTGAGAGCAATCAAGTCACCAACTTTACTGAACATGCATTACAAGAGTGGGTGCAGCAATTAGGAATAAAGTGGGAGTTTCATGTACCATATAACCTTACCAGGGCAGGCATGATAGAAAGGTACAGTGGTTTGTTAAAATCTGGCCTGAAGTCAGACACCAATAGTCTATGGAGCTGCTCAGTTCACTTATGGACAGTGCTATGGCATTTGAATGAGAAGCCCCGAAAGGGAGCCTTGAGCCCTGTGGACATGCTAACACACATTGTTGCCTCTCTTATGCAACTGTATGTGCAAACCAAAGAGGAGTTATTGAAGCCAGGATAAGGCCAGCAGAGCAACATCCTGCTGCCAGCCCCAACTGCATTAAACCCTGGAGACTCTGTTGAGTGGACGTGGCCCTGGACATTCCAACATATGGATCGGCAATGGCTGGCCCTTCTGGCACCTTGGGGATAAGGCCTGGAGGCTGGCTTCCTGTGTGTTCCTGGAGTAACAGCAGAGTGGCCCCCAAAGATCATGGTAGTGTACCCAAAACGTCCAGAAGGTAAGAGCATCTTATGGGGAAGTTTGTTTTATCTTCCTGGCCAGTGCATGTACGTCCTGTAGCCCTCCCTATATATTGACCCATCTGTAACTCCCACAGGAAGGGGAATGAAGGTCTGGTATACTAGACCAAGATGAGATCCCATTCCTGCCACTGTCCTATCAGAGGACCACTCTCTTGCATGCATCCTACATGATAGACAAGATTTACCTGTGCTGTGTCACTAAAACATGGATCTTATCACCCATAAGATTATTTTTTTCTATAATCTGCTTGGCCTAGATCTGCCCCCTGGCTGCAGCTGCCACGTGATGATTGCTCTGAACTCCCTACCTGTTCAGCTACTGGCACCTGTGGGAATGGGCAAGCTATGGACTTAATCTGCATAAGACTTTGAACCTAACTGAATCCTCTGGCTTGAGGATTATCATGATTTTATTGCTTTTGTTATTGTTTGTTATTAGTCTGGTTGCAGTGCTCTAGTTTTCTTCCATAGGGGCCATTGAGGAAGATGGGGAGTGAGCAGATTGTGAGGCAAGATTTCTGGAGGGGTGGGCTGTGGGTAAAATTGCAATATTTCCAGAATCTCTCACCTGGCCTTAGTGCATCTCCATATCAGTAGGTGTTTCCAAGGGGTGGAGAGAAGTAGTCAATCTTCATATCAATAGGTGATTATAAGGGTGGGGGGAGTGAGGGCATATATGGACCACAGAGGTTTGGTGGGGTCCCTTTTTGTAGCCAGGTCACAAGAGACACATGCAAGCAGAAATGGATGACTGCTTGTGCACAATAAATGAGTTTCTCCCACTTTATTTCTCCATTTTACTGATTTTGGCTTCAAAGGTCATTTGCCCTGGGCTGGGAACATATTTTCCTCTCAGAGTTACAACTACATACATCTCTAAGTGTAGGATTTCTTGAGTGATGTGTGATCCCTATGTCAGGTTCAGATGTGTCTCCTTGTGATCCTGTACTGTACAAAAGTAGGGCAAGTGATATGTACCATCCACAACATAATGGAGTAAAAGTGAGGTGACAAGAACAGAAACACTGATATTGGGAAGGAAGACGTATAACCACTCAGACGTCATCGGTATGTGTCAATTATTGAGTGCTATTGGCTTGGAAATGCAAAAGCTCCTTGCCCTAACATTGGATTAAATTCCTTAGTTAGCTCATCCGCCAGCCCAAAGTTCTGCCCTCTTAAAGGAACCCTTTGTCCATTGTCCTGTGTGGCTCCATTCTCCTCCTTCCAGAAGGTTCACTTCCATTGGTTATTATGGCCACACATGCAGTGGGCCTTTCCTGGATTGCTCAGTTTTCACGGCCTGTTACCTGCTGAGCAGTTTGGGGGTCCTAATAATGCTTAGAGGTGAAGGGGAGCAGAATTTGCCACCCAAAATTGCCTCTTTGGCATAAGGATTTTCTTGAGCTGATTATTTCTAAGAAACAGCAGACACAGGAGCTCTGAAAACCATGTAGAAATTACCCTTTTGTAAGAAACATTTACATGTATAAGGAAAATCTCTATTTGTAAGGGTGTCTCCCTCTCTGTACCAGGAAGGGGAGGGATGACTCTAAATCTCTAGAAACCCAAATCAGTGGAGAATGTAATGACTTAAATCTGCATAACAACCATACCTGGATTACTATGCTTTGTTTGATCACCTCCCATAAGTGGCTCCCCACTCCCAACATCTTTTGTCTTTAGCTAAAGATGGTATTTAGTGGCTTGGGCCATTTTGGGGAGTTACTGTTTTCCTGGGTCTCTCCCATGTACACAGGAGGCAAACATGTTATTAAACTTCTGTTTCTTTTTCTCCTATTAGTCTTTTATTACGGAGCAGGGGGGGGGGGTGTCTCAGCCAAGAACCCAGAAGGACAGAGGAAAATTATTTTTCCTCTCCTACAAAGGCTGTAATCATCATAGGCATTTGCAAGCCAGCCTTTTGGTTTCTTTGGCTTTCAGATTCTCTCCAACATTTAATGCACTTCTTGTCCATTTGCTGCTTGTCAATTACACACAGAAGAAACTACCCAGGGGTCACCTGCAAGGGCATGGGGAGTCTGTCTTGGCCAGGAACTCTTCTGGAGGAAGGAGGCAGGAAGCAACAGGGCCTAGGGATAGAAGGGCTCACAGACTCAGGGAATCTGACTGAGATGTGCAAATGTCCAAGGGTCTGTCTTAAGCCCTGTGCCATGGGACATCCTGTGGGCACCCTCCTGCAGCTGCCCTAGTTTTGTAGCTTCTCAGCTGAAGATGTGCAGCTTGTGGTGGATGCCAGTAGGAAGAAGAGGTTTACCCTTTTGTGGTGGGGGTGGGGCATGGTTAGAGTCACCCCTGCAGATAACTGAGTTGGGGCTGATGATTCTGGAGATGCCATAGACCCTGCCCCTGATGCTCCACCATGGCACATTCTGGAAGCATCTGGCCATCTATCCAGCTCAAGGGCCTGTTCTGACAGGGAAGGACCCATATCCACTTGGCCCCATGACTGCCTGGGATTCTGGCATTATTAGTGGGGCCAAACAGCAAAGTGGCCATGTCCATCAATAGGACCCTGGCCCTGACAGATGGATTCCCCTTCTTCCCCTTTGCCAATGGGCTGATCCTGACTCTAGGAAATGCTGCTGGCTTCCTGCTTACCAAGTATGTCAAGGAGGCCTGCAGCTATGCCCTTCCCTAAAGCATCTTTCCTTGGCTGGTAATGAAGAGACAAGAGTGTCAGAGTAACCCCAAGCACAGCTCCAGAGGAAGAATGATGATCCAACAATAAAATATGTATTAAAAAAAGAAATGTAAAAAGATAACAAAAAAGAAACTCTAGCTAGAAACATAAAAAAATTTTTTTTAATAAAATAAAGAAGAGTTCTTCCAGGCAAACTCTCTTGCTGTTTCACTGTTCTCTGTGCTGACTCATCTTCCTCTTGTTCAGTTTGATAGCTGTTACTTATGCTCTTAACAGGTTTCAGTGGAAGTTAACTTTCTTAATATGTCTTTCTCTTTGTTCTGGTTCTCATTTACTGGTCAAAAAGGAAGGTGACTGAGGAGCCACATTATTATCTCTCACCAAGTCTTCCTTTCCTGTGGCCATTTTAAACTGCTTCACTGTTGAGTTGCAGAAAGCAGTTGTGTTTTTCAATTTTGTGGAGCTCTGAAATGGCAGGCCACAGGCAAAGAATAACTCTTCACAGAGCTACATTCTCTACCACTTTTTGTTGCTGCCTGGCTAGCTGTAATGAGGTCCATCCCTCTGTAGGATGTTACTAAAAATAGTAATAAACAGTGGACACTTCTCAATGTTATAAATCTTTCTTACTTAGCCCAACCAATGCTATTGCTTTCAGTGCCTATGAGCTCCCTTCCAAGATCTTCCTGACCTTCGTTAATCCTGTTTGTAGCTAAAATTTCTATTTCCTTAGGAGAAAGAGAAAATGGATGTTGGGGAGAACTTGCTCTCTCTGCCTCAAATGCCTATTGATTCAGACAGGTTCCTAATTCCACCCCATAAAGTGAGTCAGCAACTCATACAAGGCACGTGGCCAGCAAAATAGAAAACTGGCACCCTCAGATTGCCATATCATACAGTATCAAAGGACTCACTATGAAAAAGGAAACCAGACAGCTCCCCCCCACCAAAAAAAAATTGCAGCTAAACTTTTGCTAGTTTTGATATGACTGGTATAAATGCTCAAAGATTATCTTATAACTAGCAATGAAGCTGACTTTCTGGGCCTGTCAAAATCTTGACCTTGAAAGTGTAGCGTAACAGCTACACAGTGACTTTAAAAACTGTAAAGATGAGAAAACCCACGCACCATTATAATTTTTCAATATGGTTGTCAAGATTGTTGAAGTTACTTCTAATTTTATTCTCTTCTAGGTACACTTAATATGGATTGGGAGTTCATAATATATTCTAAATACCTCATGATGTTTCCTTCCTTCTTACATTAGAAAATAAACCTTTAAGGGGAATGAAAAATTAATGATTGTCATGTTGGGGAGGAAAAAAATTCCTCTACCCCTTGAGGTTCTTCTAGATGGTCTAAGAATCAAATCGACATGAGACTAACAGGAGAAAAAGCTAAAGTTTAATTATATACATGTGGAGAATCCATAGACATAGATTCCTAAGACAGTCACAGAGAATGAGGTATATATGCTATCCTGAGCCAAGGAGAAGTGGATACGGTTCTGGGACTTTAAAGGAAAAGGGAAACAATTCACAGGAATATTAAACAGTAAATGTTTAGTAAACAAATATTGGCTGGACCACAGAAACAATGGAGCGCAGAGAAGAATTTTAGCAGACTTTGTCACATCTCTCCTTGTAAACCACACCTAGCTCATATAATACCATAGTTTTCTATGGTGATAGCCCATTTCCTGGCGCAATTCCCCTGTCTAAATTCTTTTTATGCAATTGGGGAAAGGGAGGAAGGTCAAAGTTTCTTTCTGAGTCCTTAAGGGTCTAAAATGTTTTCAGCTCTGACAGAATCTGCATGCCACAAGGGCACATCTTGGGAGGACTTGTCCTCTGCCCCTACAGTCACAAAGAGATTTTTCTTTCTCAGCGTGTTCATTTTCTTCATTATTTGTCATTTTCTTGATGCCCATTTTGTCTGGTAAATCCACTCCAGATTTCTTTGTCTCTCGCACTGAAGATAACTTTATTAATTTACACTGTCAAAATACAAATTAAATACCAATTTTATTTGAGAATGGAGACAGTGACTGTTCTAAACAGAAGTTCTGGAACAAAGTCAACAGACTTTGAGAAGTTTGTATTTTAGTTATTTATACTTGTATTAAATATTAGAGACTTTGGTCTGTTTTGTTCACTGCTATATATCTGGTACCTAGAACAGTACTTGGTGGACTTGGTGGAAATAAAAAAATATTTATTGGATTAATAGATTAATAGATTTTTCTTTTTAATAATCCTAAAACACACTGGAAAGTATTTAAATAAAGCAGTTGGAAGAGAGTAGGATCTTTTCAATTCTGACAAGGAGATGGCATGGTAGGATTATATAATTCATACTGTTAAAATTCACGAAAGGATTTATTTAGTAGGAACACAGCTATGGACTGAAGGTTTATATCTACCTCTTCCCCCAGAATCATATGTTGAAGTCCTAACCCCCAATGTGATGGTACTTGGAAATGGGATCTTTGGGAGATGATTAGGGCTAGATACGATCATGAGGATGGGGTGCTCATGATGGGGTAGTGGCTTTTAAGAAGAAGAAGAAGAGAGAGAGAGAGAGAGAGAGAGATCAATCCTTTTCTATCCATTTACATGCACTGAGGTAAGGCCAAGTGAGGACCTGGCAAGAAACTGACCATCTGTAATCCACGAAGAAAGCTTTCACCAGGGTCTCAATTGGTTGGCACCTTGATCTTGGACTTCCCAACCACCAAAATGGTGAGAAAATTAATTTCTGGTGTTTAAATCACCCAGTCTATGGTATTTTGTTATAGCATCCCAAGCAGACTAATATACACTCTCCAGTGCTTTGACCTCTAATCCTCTATGTGGACATCTTGGCCCAGGTGAGGTGGATTGGATCACTAGTGAGGAGTGAGTACTGTTTTTGTCTAGAGTAGTGTAACTCCAGGGGGTGGGAGGAATCTTTCTCCCAGCCCAGGGCAAATTACCTTTGAAACTGAAATCAGTCTAAGGGAGAAATAAAGTGGGAGAAACCTGCTTATTGCCTACAAGCAGTCGTCCACTTCTGCTTGCCTGTGTCTCTCACCACCCAACTGCAAAAAAATGGGACCTCACTAAACTTCTCTGGTCCAGTTATACCCTCGCTCCCCCCACCCTTGTAATCACCTATTGATATGGAGATGGACTACTTCTCTCCATGCTTGGAAACACCAATTGATATGGAGATACACAAGGCCAGGTGAGGGATTCTAGAAATACTGCAATTTTACCCACAAGCAGAAACTGGCCTAAATTGCCTTCTTCATGTGTTCTTTCTCCTGAGTCTGAACTTGGTTTTTGCTCAAGCTTCTCAGGAAATGCAAGTGGGAGTAGGGAGCTTCTTTCTAGTTGGGGGAAGGGGATAGTGAGAGAAAGAAAGGATGTGGCCCATTTATCATCACCAGTCACAAAAAGAGGCCTAGAGTAAGAATCTTGAAAAAGAGAATCCAGAGGAAAAGAATCTGTATACAGAGAATCTCTGTACCTGGCTTGTACAGAGTCATTTAACTTATCAGCTAATCATGGAAGCTGGGATCATTGATTTCAATCCTCTCATCTTTGGTAATATATTTAGTGCTATAACTTTTCCTCTAAGCACTGCTTTAGGTACATCCCCAAATTTTAATATGCCATATTTCATTTTCATACAGTTCAAAATACTTCCCAATTTTTCTTTTGATTCCTTCTTTGCTCATACATTGGAGTTGTGTTATTTGGGGATTTTCCAGAGATCTTTCTGTTATTGATTTCTAATTTAATTCCACTGTAATAAGATAACACATTTTGCATAATTTGAATCCTTTTAAATTACTGAGTCTTGCTTTATGGCCCAGAATATGATCTATTCTAGTAAATATTCCATGTGTACTTGAAAAGACATGCAGAGTTTAAACACATAATTTGTCCAAAAGTTTAAAGTATTACCTCTGAAAAAGAGATATTTTACAAAAGCTAATGCTTACAAAACGTGCTATTCACATAGTTTACTTGGTAAACAAGTACATTCTGCTGAAGAATATTGGTAATCACTTATTTTTAAATGATAGTTTTGAAGACTAAGTATGTATGTAGACTGTCTAAAGATTATCTCTTAGTATTAGGCTTCTTGAATTTATTTCATGAACTTTCAAAAGCAATCTAAAGCTTGATATTTTTTGGTTGTGGATTGGATTGAAGGTGTGAATTTCCCTCAGCTCTTCTAGGGAAGCACTTTTGAATTCATTTCCCTAACATGCACTTGCCCTCCCCAGAGCAATTTTGGAGGGAACATTAAGTGTTTTTAATCAGAGCTGTGTGGGAGCCCATTTAATCACTGTGTAATACAAGATGTTAAAGGAACATCACTTTGCTTAAGGGACTTACTGTTTGAGAATTTCATTTAAACTGGATCTTCTCTTCTCTGGCTTCCCATTTTGAATTTGTTTGGTTAAGATTGAACTCAATATTTATTTTTGGTAGCTATTCTGCAGTGCACCCATACCACCCATCTCCAGTATATTCATTCTTTGAACTGTAAATGGAAATTCACATGTTTGGGGTTTTGCTTTGCAAGTTATAGTTGTCTCTTACAATTCCCTTTTCATTTGAAAAACACCAGAGTAGTGCTGTGTATTTTCAGTCATATTCTCTCTAGTATCAAATGTCACAGCTGGGTTGCATGAAGGTTTATTTATATTATAATAGCATTTCCTTTAGATCTCAAGGGGCCTCTATCTCTAAAATCACTTGTCTACAGGAACTTCAGGGAGAATAACTTGACCTTTTTAAGAGTAAACTTTTCAACTGAGTATCTCCCTCTGGATCTAGGTTCTGAAGGTTCTGTGTGTGTGCACGTATGACTTGAGCTTTTAGGTTAATGTAGAGTCTGACTTTTTAAAGTGATATAGTGTGTCTTTGATTTCCCAAACAGAGAAATTTTTTGTTGATTATGATGAAGAGTAAACTGTGAGTAATGTGATAGGATAATTTATAATATTTATTCTTCATGCAGTTCCAGAAAGTTGGTCAACTCTTTTGTGCTTCTTTCCAATTTTATATTATAGTTATAGCCAGAAATAGGGTGACCAGCTGTCCTAGTTTGCCAGGACTTGGGGAGGCAGAGTTCCTGCCATATAGAACTGTCAGTAGAAAAACTGGGATAGTCCTGGGCAAACCAGGACAGGTTGGTCACCTTTGGCCCAAGTCATGTACAAGACTCCCCCAATCCTGGACTTTTTTCTAAACCCTGAGTTTACTGAAGAGAAGTATCCCGGAGGGCCAAAGGAGAATGTGATACCATATTAATGTAAACTTTCCATTGAAATATAACATATACATAAATGCACAAATCCTAAGTGTATAGCTTTAAAAATTTTTACCAAGTAAACACACACATGTAACTAAGATCCAGATCAAGAAATAGAGTATTTCCAGAATCCCAAAGACCTCCTTGGGCATTCTTTCAGTCACTACCTTCTTGAATAATTATGTAAGGGAGGAAAAATTATGTTCCTTCTACCTTTCTGAGCTCTTGAATGAGACCCCTGGTAATAAAAGACAGATTCAGGAGAAAAAACACTAAGTTTAGTAACATGTGTACCCCCTATGTATATGGGAGAGACCCAAGAAAACTTGAGTAAAACTTTCTGAAATGGCCAAAGATCCCACCTTAAATACCATCTTCAGCTAAAAATGAAAGAAAGATGTTGGAAAGGGTCGTGAGGTAGAGGGGTATGGAGGCCAGTTTATGAGAAGTTATCAGGAAAAACACAGATTGAAATGCAGATTTAAGCCCAAGCCTTCTCCATTGATAAGAGATTCTTGTGATTTAGAGTCATCCTTCTCTTCCTGGTACAGAAAGGGAGACACTCTTCCAAATTACACCCTTATAAATGTAAATTTCCCTCACAAAAGGTAAATTCTATAGAGTTGTCCTGTGTCTGCTGTATTCTCAAATTATGCCACCTCAAAATTATCTTTGTGCCAGAGGCATATTTTGGGGTGGCATATTCTGCTCCCATTCAACTATTATCCTCACTTAAAATACCTTAGTTTAGTTTCACCTGTTTAAAAAATCTATATAAATGGAACCATACACTCTGTACTCTTGCTTCCAGTTTCTTTAATTTAACATTAAGTTTGTGAGATTCATTCATATTGCTGTGTGTCATTTGGTTTGTTCTTTCCTGTTGCTCTATAATATCCAATTGTATGACTATATAGTGATTTACTTACCCATTCTACTTTTGTTGGACATTTGGGTTGTTCCCAGTTTAGGGCTGTTATGAGCAGTACTACTATAAATACTTTCGGTGGTGAGGAGAGAAAGGGAGCAGCAATTGGCAGAATCTCAGGGAGGGAGCAGCACTCAAAGGGGTTGGTGCAGAGTGGACAGAGATCCTAGCCATGGGGTTTTTCACCTTTGCAAATTCTGTGATCCATGCAGGCACAAAATCAGGGGATTGCTGACCTCATGGGCAGCTCAGTTTTGGACAACAGAACAATCAGCCACAATGAAATAAGGGTTAGGGGCTTACATGGAGTTAGCCAAACTGGGACATTAAGGGCATAGTCCTCCAGATTGTCAAGGCTACCTCAGAATTCTGACACCAACTTCAAGTGCAGGGGTTTCTTTCTGTGTTTCAGTTTTATTGAAATATAATTGATATGTAGTACTGTATAAGTGTTCAGAAAATGGGAATTCATGACCAGGATCCTCACCTGGCTTATACATAAAGGAGCCTGCTTTGTACATCTATGGGCAGCAGGATGTTTACCAGTGACAGAGCCACTGGTCAGCCATGGGAGTATCAGCCGAGGGAAAGGAAGGAGAGCAGAGAAGGGAAGCAGGAGAGAATTGAGGCTGGCAGAGGGAAGTCATGGAGCCCCAGTGCTAGAAAGCCAGGGAGACTGAACCACCAGCAGGAGGCAGTGTCTGGAGAGAGCTGTGCAAGTGGAGGAGCAGAGAGCTTAGTGGGTAAAAAGAAGAAGCAGGAGAGAGAAGCCACGGACCCCCAGTGCTAGGAAGAGAGAAGAGAGCCCTGTGTTGGGGAGCAGGAGGGAGCATCACTGGAGCCACAATAGAATGAGACCTACTGCCATGAGAACAAATGAGGTATGAGCCCCTTTTATCCCTCAACTTGCCCTTGTGTTTATGCGGTCCTAATGAATTCATAGTCAACTTACCTAGGATGGGGAACCCCTCCTCCCATAATAACAGTAAGTTTAAAGTATACAGCATAATGACCTCACATACATATTATAAAATGATTACTACAATAAGTTTAGTTAACATCCATCATATAGTTACAAAAACATATTTTTCCTTGTGAAATATATTATAACTGGGAGTGTGTACATTTTGACCCCCTTCCTCCAGTTCCTCTATCCCCTACCCCCCACCTTTGGTAACCACAAATCTGATCTCTTATACTATGAGTTTGGTTTTATTTATTTTTAGATTCTACACACAAGTGAGATCACACAGTATTAGTCTTTCTCTGTCTGACTTACTTCACTTACCATAATGTCTTTGAGGTCTATCCATGTTGTTGCAAATGGCATGATTTCCTTCTCTTTTATGGCTGCATAGTATTTTGTTCTAAAGATATAGATATACATATACATATAAAGATATAGATATAGGTATATTTCCCTCTGTCCATTCATCCATTGATGGACACTTAAGTTGTTTCCATGTCTTAGCTATTGCAAATAATGCTTATGTGAACATGGGGGTGCAGATAACTCTTTGAGATCCTGATTTCATTTCCTTTGGATATATACCCAGAAGTGGAATTGCTGGATCATATGGTAGTTCTATTTTTAATTTTTTGAAGTACCTCATATCATTTTTCATAGTGGCTATACCAATTTACATTCCTACCAATAGTGCACAAGCATGGGTTTTTCAAAACCACCTTTGGGGTGGATAATTCCCCAGAGAGATTCACAGAACTCACTGAAATCTCTTATACTCACAGTTACATTTATTACAGGAAAAGGTTATATTAAAACCAGCCAAAGATGCATAGGGCATGGCCTGGGAGGGTTTCAAAGGGTTATAAACTTAAAGCTTCCATTGTCCTCAGGATATATTACCCTCCTGACATCAACACATAGTAATGCTCAGAGAGCATTGCCAATAATGTGCCCTGCATGTAGTCAACATAGGAAGCTCACCTAAGCTTTGGTGTTCAGAGTTTTTATTGGGGCTCAATTATGTCAGCATAAGTGACTGAACTGTGGTTGCATTCAATCTCCAGCCCTACCCCCCATCATCCGGTTAATCTTTCTGGTGTGGCCAGTCCACAAAGGAAGACTCTCTAGTGTGACTAGCACCACCCTGAGTCATCTCATTAGCATAAACTATCAGGTGTGGTACAAGATGCTCACCAGAGAAACAAAGAGACTCCTATCTCACAAGATGTCCAAGGGTTTAGAAATTACCTCCAAGAGCCAAGGCAAAAGCCAGACTATTCTTTTTGCAAGGCCAAATTCCTTACTACACAGGGCCTTTCCCCTTTTCTCCACTAGACTCCTAGATTCTGAGCGGGGAGTTATTCCAACAATCATCTGCTCAGTGGGAAGAGAGGCTCAAAACAGAATTTAAGGTGATTTATAGAAAGCAAAGCAACGTCATATTTCCTGTAACAGAATAGTATTTTGAAATATAAACCAATGTGTTTTTCTTTATACCCAACATCCCTTCCCTTATTAAAATAAGCAGAAAGAGAGAAAAGAGAGTCACTTACTTTTGTGCTATAAAACAGCCTTCTGAAATTCCTTGTGGAGCTGATAGTCATGAGAGAAAAGATTTTTGGACTGCAAGATCCTAAGTGGCTTGGGTATCAAAAGCAAGGCCCTAAAGGTTTCAGCATACACACAGAATGATCTAGAAGAAGACCCGATCAATCAGAACCATGTAAAACTATATAAAGGCTTCCCAGGACTTGAAGAGTGGGGAGTCAGAGAGGACAAATAAACTTGCAAACGTGTGCCTGAGTAGGGGATCTACACTCTGCCTATACTCTCTCCACCTCCACCTCGGCAAAAAGAATGAAAAGGCAGAGACACCATCAAAAGTTGCCTATTAACCCACACTCTCAGTGCACCAGCCACAGCCCTCCCATTTTGGTCGTTTCCCTGTGCTTTCTCTGACTCCACTGGCCAGTGGCTGCAACTCTGTGTTGTATGGTATTTTTCCCCCCAGACTATTCTGCTTGGCACAGTAGGACAGAAGGGCCAGGGAGTCAACTCACTGAGAACAGCCCTCAGCCCAAACTCTCATAATCATTCCCCCAGCATAAATTATGTCTCATTATTAATACCCCAGCTTTGTTTCACTTGGGTGGGATAATTCTGAGGTGTGTTTTTTATATAATACCATTTCTCAGAGTTGCCTCTTAGGGTTAAGTGCCAGGTGCTTACCACAGTATTTGGCTTGATAATACACTTTATCTGCTTTGCCTTCCTGGCAGCACTCCCCATCCCCATAGGTGATTCCTGTACAGTTCAGATGAATTACTTGCACTTGAATCCTTGTCTTAGAGTCAGTTTCTGGAGGTGCCCAAGCTAAGGCAAAGCTCTTTCCATTGCTTAATGTTCCTTTTTAATAGGCTCATTAAGAGTAACGGGAAAAGAGAAGATGGTTCCCCTATACTTATTAGATTTCTTTGTGGTTCCTTGCAATGAATTCTCTGACTAATAGCATCACTGAGGGCAGACACTCAGGGAAGACAATGTCTTCACGTGCTTTGTAATTTTTTTCCCGTGAGCTCGTTTTCAGTGGGAATTATCTCCCATGACAATCCTCCATGTGCCTTGAGTTGAGGTGGTCTCTCAGTTGGATGGCTTGTACAATTCATAGATTCAAGATCAGTTTCAAGTAAGTTTCTCAGTAGAGGAAACTCATACTCTAAGGTGGTACAAACTTGTACCCACTCCAGGAGAGGTCATGTTTGGGGTTCCAGGTTCTTACAAGTAGCTCTATTTCCTCCAGTGGCCCGAGATGGGCACCCTGCTTATGTATATTCTACTTCTCCTCTCTGACCAAGGACAGAGAAACCCTCCCCTAGTGCCCACGTTCATTTAGACAGTCTAGGTCTGGTTTCCTGATTTGTCCTGTTCCTTTAGCCTGGATTCCAGTCTTGTTTTTGTGTCTACAGCCCAACCCCAGAATTGCGTCTCCACACCCAATATTCCAAAAGCTGCTTGGCTTCAGTTCCACCTCACTGCTATGATTCTAATATCCCTTGTTCTTCTGACACCTAGGGATTTACTTTTGAGCTCAACTATGTTTTAAAAATATTTTTCATATCTTTTGTAGCATTTCTACAAGTTAGGAGTAGAAGAAGGGACTCTAGCATCTCTCCAGGCAACAATAGTTACCGTGACACAAAGCAGCACAAACTCTCAGCATGTCACCTTGCTCACAATGAACACAATTTTTCACATTATACAAAGTAGATTAGCTCTTCATCATCCATTCTGGAATAGGATTTGGGCTTTACTTTTATGTATCCTAGAGGCTTCCCAAAACAAAAGAGCCCTCAAAGAGAAATTCAAGCCTCTGCTTCAAGTACTTAGGCTGTATCTCAAGATTTCAAAAGATCTTATGGTCAATGTATGTGAACTATTCCTTTCTCCAGAAGTCTCTGCAAGAAGAAAGCTCTTCTCAAACACATGGGCCAAGATGGGGATCTACCCTTGGCATGAGGAGAGATAAGCAGCATAAGCTATCTCTCCCAATTCTACAAAAAACTAACCTCAGAGGTCACAGCTCCAAAGAGCATTTTGAGGACTAGCATATTTGTAGTCCACAAGGAAAGGCAGTTTGAAATACATTATTTAAGTTAGAGACAAGATTGGTTAATGTTGAAAGGACAATGAAACTGCAATTTGGGGCCTATATTTTCTATTGGACCAAAAAACCATATAACTTCAGAGTCTGAGCTCTTGATAGTAAATGGCAGTTGCATGTGGATATATCCGCTCGATGATTATATAATTCTTGGGTGATCCTGTCAGCATCCCAAAATGGCTTTGAAAGGACATGTAACTCAATTTCCCCCTTTATTTCCTAAGTTGCAAATAATGTCTCTTAACAATACCTAGGACACCTAGCTATGCAATGTACTAGCTTTGGACCAGTTACCTAAACTTCTTAGGACTCAGTTTTCCATCTGTAAAATTGGGGTAATAATATCTGTTTTGCCTAATTATTTAATTCTTTCTTGCTTCCCAACTAATAAAGACCATGCGGGGATGACTCCTGGTAAGCAGAAGATGGAGTTGGGTGCCTTTTACACTTGTGACTGGGACAGAGATCTGAGGGGGCCAGGGTATGAGCCAGGAAATGGACCGAAGTCTGCATTACTGTATCTGAGGGATGGAAGCCTGGAAGGGACACTAAGCGAAAATGAGTAGCCAATATAAGGAGTAGGCAAAAAGGACCAGAGATGAAGCCAGGAATGCATGACAGCCAAAGTCACACATGAGTTTGGAGTTCAAAAAATAAAGTGGTAGGAGAAGGGAAAGTAGCAGCTTTTGTTCTTTTCAGTTTTGCCAATAGTACAGGATGGACTATCCTTGGAGATGACAGTTACCCGTGGACAGTGAATAGTGTAAAGGTTAATGATAATTTATGCTGACACCTTGTTTCACATCTAAAAAGAGCAGGTGCTTCATAAATGGTAATGAATATAGTTTTTAACTACTTTTCTCTCAGTGGAGGTTGTAGGTGAGGTAGTTTTCTTTAAAGAGAAATTATGAGAATAAAGGTCTCTATGAGCTACTCACTTAGTATAGAAGGTATTCATATTCCTGGTGAAAATGAGGTGGACATCTGGTGTTTTTGCTTTCTCTGACAAACGAGAAGATGTGCCACTTGCATCTTCCTTCAAGAAAGAACTTGTTCATCAGCTGCAAGGAGTGCGTTTAGCTGACAGCCTCTAACTTCAGGATCTGTCCCTGCACATAATTGTGAAGCCCTGCTCTTCCCAGGCAAAACCTAACCAATGACTGAGCATGTGTGGCTATAAAGGCCTGGCCATTTCTGCCAAACATAGGTATTTGCTAACAGGTAATCTTTGTTCTGAGCTCCGTGCTGGGTTGGGTGAGACTGTCAGATCTGCACTGCAATCTGAGGCTCTCTCTGCCTGATTCTACTTTCTCCTCCATTTTTTTCATAGGTGTTAGATCTGCATCACTGTCTGAGACTTTCTTGGTTGATTCTGCTTCTCCTCCCTTAATTTTCCCCAAGAGTAAAACAGTAATTTTTTGTACTCCTCACTCTGCATCACTGTTTGCTTCCCAGAGGACCTGAACTGACACAGTTGGTACTAGAAGTGTTCTGGAAAAAGCAAGAAAGAAGATGGGGGTTGGTGACGGGCCACTCACCACCTGTCTGGCAATGAGGACCTCATCCTGGGTAGTATGTAGGACAGGGAGAGTCCCTGTCCTAATGCTGTGGTCTAATTGCTAAAACTTAACCCTGGTGGTGATTCAACAGAAGACTCTGATGTAACAGCATGTTCAGGCTGATGCAAGAATTTGAAAAGTCCAAGGGTGGGAGGTGGAGGATAAGGAAGCAGGGAGGTGGCAATGCATATTAGAACAATGGGATTGTCTGCTTGCTATTAAGTTGCAATGACACCTTACAGAGAGATAAAGAAAAACTGAGGACAGTTAATGAGCAATTGAAAAATAGGTGGGAAGGCCAGAAGACTTCTTTGGTAGTTTGCAAAGAGGGCCTTATCTCCTGCAGTGGGAGAGCCAGAAAAAGCTGAGGACAAAACTCAAGATTTAATAGTTCTATGCACTAACCTTCCAAAGATAATTGAATGATCAGCTGAAGCAGTCTTTTATGACAAAGTCAAAGCCCTATCTGGGGCAACCTGGGACTCTGATATGTGGGATGAGGACATGTGGGTGGATGCCCTGGAAGATTTTGGCTTCCTAGTGTTAAAAAAACTAGACTAGGCGGAAGACAGGCGTTGTTCGTGCCAAGGCCCGTGTCAGCAAACAAAAACTAAGTTTCTATGCTTGGCTTTTCCAGGAAAGGAAGGCCTAGTTCAGCCAATCAGTGCTTGCTTGCTTAGAACAAGTTACCTGACCTGGATCCAAGACTTCCAAGGGAATGTAACCCTGCTCTAACCAATAAACAAATGCCCAGAATAACTTCCTTGTTCCTGCTCACTTCGGTCTATGAGACCCTCTCAGATTGTGCAACTCTGTGTTTCTCCTTTCTGTCTGCTAGACTGGATGCTACCCAATTCATGAATCATTGAACAAAGCTAATAAGATCTTTAAAATTTACGCAGTTGAATTTGTTTTTTAACGCCAGACTCTTTTGGACCCTGAGAGCCTGCAGAGGTGGCCTGCCCCTCCCTATTAAGAGCTAGCATGCTCCCTGGCTCTAGTGTAGAAAGATATTGCAGTCTTCTCCCCCATAAGCTACCAAGGCCCCCTTCAGGATCTGCCCCACTTTATCTCCTTCTTGCCTGGACAGCAACTAGGATCATGTGGCAGCACAACTCAGCTGGGGAAGTGCTGGGCTCGATAGAGGAAGAAGGAGACCATATCCCAACAGAGCTGTAAGACCTGTAAAACATGTGTTGGGAATTGCTGGGGGAGTAACAGTGGACTGGATCTTGAGGGTGATTGATCAATGGGGCTGAAAACTATGACTAGATAAGGGAGAATTTAATGACTTGATGGCACTCTCTTGGGGTACCCAGGCAAGGACCCTGACGGTGGGGCAAACTCACTATTAGGATGGCTTCTAGTTGCCCACAGAAAGTGGTAGCCCATGCTGAGCAAAGTTGAAATGCCTAAATTGCCATAACAAACTGTAGAGCAAGGAATTAAGAGTCTGAGAGTAGTGGATAGACAGGAATGCATATGTTATATGAGAGCAGATGACTCACCAGTGGATTATGCCCCGTGGAAAAACCCAGACAGCATACCATTCACCAAGACGATCAGAAATGCACTGGGGAGCTAGAGATCAGCATTACTGAGGCATTTAGTGGTACCTTCCTCTGCATGCAGGCTAGGGTTAATATGGAAAGGCTGTCACAAAGCTTGGCTTATTGATAGCAAAGGGAGATGAGGCAGTGGGACTCAAAGGTGATAGAGTCCACAGAGGCCAGGTGACGGTGCTTTACCACCAGAAGCCATGGGGGTACAATTATCATCATGACCAGAAGGATTGGAGTAGCCACCAAAGGGCCTTATCTAGAGAATTGCCAAGATGATTAAAAAACTATAGCTCCCTAGGGGAAAAAACCAATAGGCATACAACAAGGGTGCTGCTTAATATAAACAGTAGTTTCCCCTTCTCCATGGGGAACATGTCACAAGACCTCCAATGGATGCCTGAAACCACGGATGGTACTGACTGACTCTTATATGTACTGTTTTTTTCCTATACACACATATATAAGATAAACTTTAATTTATGAATTAGGTACAGTAAGAGATTAACAACAATAAAAAAATAGAACAGTTATAACAATACACTGTAATAAGAGTTATGTGCATGTGGTCTCTCTCTCTAAATATCTTACTGTACTGTGCTCACCTTTCTTCCTGTGATGATGTGAGATGATCAAATGCCTAGGTGATGAGAAGTGAAGTGAATGACGTAGGCATCCCGATGTGGCGTTCGGCTGCTATTGACCTTTGAGTGATACGTCCGAAGGAGGATCATCTGCTTCTGGACCACAGTTGACCACAGGTAACTGAAGCCCCAGAAAGTGAAACCTCTGATAAGAGGAACTACTGTATAATGAAAAGGAAGCAAATGTAGATGTGTGGAAGGCTTAGAGCCAGTTTTTAAAAATGAAACCCATTTAATGAAGGGGTAGCCATGTCTTCAGGTCTCCAGGTGGAAGGAACCTGAAACACTCTGGCAAATATAGACCACAATGATTCCCCCCAGTGTTTTCCCAAAGGAACTAGCCATTGACTTAGGTAGCTGTACACTTGTAAAGGGGAGCAGAATTTGCCGCCACAGAATGTATCTCTTTGGCATAAGGATTATTTTAGAATTGTTATTTTTAAGAAACTGCAAATATAAGAGAAGCTCTGAAAACCAAGTAGAGCTTACCTTTTTGAGAGAGACGTTTATATGTACAAGGGGAATCCCCATTTGTAAGGGTGTTCCCCTCTGTACCAGGAAGAGGAGGATGACTCAATCTCTAGCAGCTCTTATCAATGCAAAAGGTAATGACTTAAATCTGCATAACAACCACACCTTTGATTACTGTGCTTTTCCTGGTCACTCTAATAACTGACTCCCCACCCACAACATCTTTTGTCTTTAGCTGGAGATGGTATTTAAGTTGGTGGCACAGGCCACTTCAGAGGTTACTCCATTTTCCTAGGTCTCTCCCATGTATACAGAAGGCATACATTTTATTAAACTAGTGTTTGTTTTTCTCCTGTTAACCTGTCTTTTTTACAAGGGCATCTTAGCCAAGAACCTAGAAGGGTGAAGGAAAATTATTTTTGCTCCACTAGAGTTGGGAAAGGGTAATATGCAGACATTCTGATGATGATTGGGCATAGGCTCTGAGTTAACATTGATATACAGAGACTCAGAGCGTCATTATGGCCCCATGTTAGAGAGGAGGCATATGGAGGGCAAAGTCTAGCTTACAATGTCTCTGCTTTCTCTATGGACCTACCTGGAAGACATTTTCCTAGTCTCTGAATGTATAATTTGATGTATACACTTGACAATTGGTTTAACTCCCGCATTGGTGCTTGGCATGATGGGGTAAGAATAATCATAGTAGATCAAGTAAGATCATAAGTAAGACCAAGTGGATGAAACCAATCCTTCCTCTACCCTCTACTCCTGCACCCTCACCCCCAAGCAGCCAAGGTAGTAACTCAAAAACAGTTTGTATCACAGAGGATGGTGATGTGAGGGCCAAAGGCAGGCTGCTCTAGTATGTGCCATTTGGGCATATTGATTATTTTAAATTAAAAGTTACTTAAGAAACAGCCAGTGCAAGAAGAACACTCTGACCTCCCTTTGTCTCTAGAAAGCAGGAAATAAACCTCTCATGTGAAAGGTACCTTTCCTGTATCAAGAGGTAAAAAGACATGCTTATCGTCAGAGATAAGGAATTCAGAGTGGAGAAGACTATATAAACAAATCTTGTTATTTGACCAATTTACAATGCCAGACCCAAATCCAGTTTAGAATTCCTTACTATCTGAAGCTCTACAGCACAAGTTTTCTTTGTCTTGTCAATCCCTCCCAGATTTATTGTCTCTTTGTCTAAAAAGTATAAAAACTGCCTGCTTTGGTCATTAAAAAACATGTAATTAAAAATTTTTTTTCTCTCCTGTTAATCTGTCTCATGTCCAGCTAGAACCTTGAAGGGTAGAGGAAAATTTTCCCTCTCTTTAGGATCTAAAAGGATCTCCTAAATCCTTTAATTTTCTGGTCTGGCCCCAGGAGAAACTGGATGGATTCTTGGGAGTAATCATGGACTCAGTATAGTAGGCGCAACCGCAGCTGCCATGACAGACATGGTACCTACATTAGAGCAGATTAACATGGCCTCAGGTACATGATATGCAGCCATTGATTTGGCAAATACATTATTTTCTATCAGTCAGTAAAGTGGATCAGAAACAGTTTTCATTTACCTGGAATGTACAAACTTGTGCATTTATAGTTTTGCCACAAGGTTATGTTAACTTGTCTGTCCTCTGTCATCACATGGTCCAAAAAGATCTGGGCAGTCCCACAGAGTATCACATTAATCCATTACACTGGTGACATTATGCTGATTTGGAAGGATGAGGAAGAAAGTGGCCTCCAGTAAGCTGGAGGCAAACGTAAGTCATATGCACCTTAGAGTGCGGGAGATTAACCTTATACTTTAGTATATGAAAGAGAAATAAACTTCAGTTGGGTTTAAGCTAATGTTTTTTGAGTTGCTGTCACTTGCATCAGCCTTATATAGGGAAAATGGAAGTTCCGTGGCCAGGATTCTCACCTGATCCTAACCTACTCACACATGTGTGCATGCAATGATGTAATACTTAGCCTACTGCACAAGGGCATGTTTGTATACCACTGGTGATAAGCCATTATTGCCTGTGTTGTTATAAAAGGAGCTCCACTCAGTACTAAGAGCAGACTGCACAAGGGCATGTTTGTACACCATTGGCCGTAAGCCATTATTGCCTGTGTTGTTATAAAAGGAGTTTCCCTTGGTACTAAGAGCAGAGGAGAGCAGAGCCTGGAGTGGAAGCAAGGCCTGAGATGGACTTGCTACTTGCAGACTGCCCTGGAGGCAGACAGGATTCTAGCACTCAACATACCACTGTGAGAATAAAGCTTTGTATAAGCCCCCTTTTACCCCAAACATTCATTGTCATTTTCCGGTCTTACCCGATCTAGAGTGAACTTGCCCAGAGCTGGGAACTCCCTCCAGCCCAGAGTTACACCTAATTGTGATATAGTACCATTTGTCCAAAATAATTGTGTTTCAGAGTAATTGATCTTAAGAAGTATTTCTAATGGTAATTAAATAATAATTAATTGCCTATTGACATTGTTGTAAGTTCATGTCAATAAAGCAACATACTGATCTTTCTATTCTACAATGGTAATTAAAGTGAGAGGGTATGATTCTAGGTTGTCTCAAAGAGGATTTTATAAATAGTCAGGATACAAAGTGAGGGGAGGTGTGTAGAATGCAGATCTATATTATGCCACTTAAAATTATTGACTTATCTATCAGGAGGCCATTTGGACAGGCCCTAACTCTCACAATGGTGCTAAGGCAGGGGCCTTAATAAGTATGACTAGTCAGGCATCTGTATTAAGATCACTGAGTTGACATTCATACCTGACAGTCCATGGTTAAGGAGCAGTCAGTTAAGTTAAACCTACAAATAACTTATTATTCTTAACAGATGTCCCCAACAGCTTTAAGAGAGTACATTTGTAAACATTCATGCCTGCATAAAATATTGTCTGGATAATCTTATACATAGTATTTGTCAAGTGGGAATGGATATTGAATTCAAATTGAGTGATCAGCAGACCAATAGGTTTATAGTTCAGGTTGAATTAGAGGATCATCCATAAAATTAATTTGATACTGTATGAAGAAGCCTTACCAGGAACACAGTTTAAAAGAGTTTAATAAAATTATAGGCAGTTGTCCTTGTATTATAAAAGCTGAGTCAAAGAAGTTTTCTGGGTGTCAACTGAAATCTGACCATGTTTCTTCAATCTCATTTGCCAGATTCAAAATATGGATTTATTATGTCCTCTGAACTACATTCATTAGTGCTTACCAAAGCCTAACCTGGAATGATTGTATAATAAAACAAGGACATAGTTTACTTATGCAATTTCTTTTACCTCAAACATTATTATTTTACTTAAGTAATTTTTTATGCAAAAAGTTTGTAATAAGGGTTAACTTTAGTAAGACCTTCCAAGGTGACCTCTTCTGTATCTCATTTCACATGGTACCACAGTAAACTGGTTAAGGTTTTGTTTTGTTTTGTTGCATCCCAACAGTACTTGTCAAACCAGAAACTGGAAGGGCGGGGCCCACATTTACCAAAACCTGAAACATGACTTTAATTTTCATTGGTCTGTTATTAGAAACGAAAGGGGAAGTGTCAATCAGGGAAATTTCAAGAAACAGCAGGAAATTGCCAATGGAATAAAAAAAAAACCTCGTGCTCTGGATTACTTTTCTCAACCTTTTAATCTTCAAGTAGACATATTAGACTTAAAGACAGGCTAAATCACCAGTGGAAGTGAAAGAGAACTGTACACCTATGGAGTTCAAAATACCTGTAAGAAAATGTTTATCACTGTCCTCAAGGGTATAGACAATATTTTCCCAAGATCTGTCACATTTCCTATGACTCAGCAAAATGCCATTTATAATTGTAAGTAGTTTGTTGAGAAATTTTGCATTTAAGCAAACACAGCTCTCTTAAGACAACTAGCTTATGGAAAAACAGCCCTGGCTGCCCGTCAGCTGGGATGTTTAAGTTTCCAAAGTTCCATACATAAAGATTATTAAAACTGAAATACAGAAAAACACAGTCTCAGACACACTTGAAGTATAAATTGGAATATATTTTTCTGAAGGATGACTTGGCAATTTGTAATGAAGCTTTAAAAAGTCCATTTCTTTTATCTAAGCATCTTCCTTTTAAGAATTTTTTTTGAGAATATAATCTCATAATTGAATAAAGATATTAGCAAAATAATATTTATTGTAGTTTTATTGATGACAATGAACTATTGGAAACAAATATATGACAATACAGGATCGGTTAAAATTGTGATATAAATGTATAATAAAATATTATAAGCCATTAAAATATTTAAATATATTCATTAACATAAAATATATTCATGATATTGTTGAGTGAGAATAGCGTGTAACAAAGTATTACAAAGTCTATGAGCTCAATATGGCTTAAAAGCTGAACTTATATATTTGCATATGTATATATGTAGAAGATGTCTTGGAGTTTACAGTAGAAAGTGTTGGGAAGGAAGAAATTTCCTTTCTCCCTTGAGGTTCTTCTAGCTGGCCTAAGAATCAAATTGACATGAGACAGATTAATAGGAGAAAAAATCTAAAGTTTAATTACGTATGGAGAAGCCATAGACATGGGTCCCAAAGACAGGGAGAATGAGGTATATATGTTATCCTGAACCAAGGAGAAGAGGGTAGGGGTCTGGAACTTCAAAGGAAAAGGGAAACAATTCACAGGAATACGAAAAGAGAAAATGTTTGGTAAACAAAATATGTGAGGGTTCACACAGAAACAATCAGGCACAGAGAGAAATTTTAACAGACTTTATCACATCCCTTCTTGTCTACCACCCCTAGTTTATATTATAATGTAGCCATCTGTGCTGACAGCTCTCCTCCTGGAGTAGATCAAAATCTTTTTTATGCAGTTGTGTGGTGGGGGAGATCAAAGTATCTTCCTGAGTCTTTTGGGCCTAGATGTTTTTTTTTAAGGTATCATTGATATACACTCTTATGAAGGTTTCACATGAAAAACATTGTGGTTACCACATTCACCCATATTATCAAGTCCCCTCCATACCCTGTTGAAGTCACTGTCAGTGTAGTAAGATTCCACAGTCACTACTTGTCTTCTCTGTGCTACACTGTCTTCCCTGTGACCCCTCACACACCATGTGCACCAATCATAAACCCTCAATCCACTTTTCCCTCCCTCTCCACCCGCCCTCCCCCACCCCTCCCCTTTGGTAACCTCTAGTCCCTTCTTGGGTGTCTGTGAGTCTGCTGCTGTTTTGTTCTTTCAGTTTTGCTTCATTGTTATACTCCACAAATGAGGGAAATCATTTGGTACTTGTCTTTCTCTGCCTGGCTTATTTCACTGAGCATAATACCCTCTAGCTCCATCCATGTTGTTACAAATGATAAGATTTGTTTTCTTCTAATGGCTGAATAGTATTCCATTGTGTACATATACCACATCTTCTTTATCTATTCATCTACTGATGGACACTTAGGTTGCTTCCATAGGGCCTAGATGGTTTTTAGTTCAAAATAATCTGCATGTCATAGTGGCACATCTTGGGGTGGCCTTCCCTTGGTTCCTACAGTATTAACTGATTATTGCTAGGTGCTAGAAATATTTTGTTATGAAATATTGCAAACACACAAAGTTATAGAAATTAAAATAACAAATACTTGTGTACCTAAAAATTGGCTTTATCAAGTATTAATATTTTGCCATATTTGCTTCAGATATGGTCTAAGTAAAGAAACATTTCAGAGACCGATGAAGTCCTCCTCCATATTGACCCCTCCAACCTGTCCCTCTTTTTCCCTCTTCAAGTTCACCCCATCCCAAATTTGCCAAATGTTATATTTTCCAGAATTCGATATTTAATATATATAATACTATGACTATTACAACTTCATATATGTATATACATAAATAATATAGGTATTATATGCATTACATGTATATAATATATGGTATTGCTTGCATTTTTAAAGCTTTACGTAAATGTTATTATAAAGTACAGGTCTTGCAACCCCATTTTTTTTCTATTAATAGTGTTTTTAAGATTTATAAATATTGATATATGTAGCTCTGGGTCATTTAAAAAGTTAATATGGCATTCTACTTTTTGATGTACCACAAATTCATCAGCTATGGATGCATATACAGGTTATTTCCAATTTTATGCTATTACAAACAATGCAATTCAAATAACAGATAAAAATTCTTTAGCATCTCTTTGTAACCATCAATGTAATAATATCTTTTCACTATATTCTTAGGAGTAGAGTGAGCCCTGAATTTGGAAACTTAGTAGTAATCAAAGAAACAACAGATATTGTAACTGAAGTCAGCACAGTTTAGCCTTAGGTGACTGATGCACCATCTATGGATACCAAATCTCTCTTATTTTCTGTAGCTGTTCTTTTACATACTTTAATAATGGTTAAACTTATTTGCAGGTACCCAAGCATTTTTGTGATTGTTGCCGATGGAGCTCTCTTTTTAAATACTTCTTAGTTTTATGGGTAAAAAATATATAACCTTTTTTTCCTTATATACAACAGGTCAGCAAATTTACCAAAATACTAACGATTGCCATGATTACTGTTGTTTTCTTTTTGTACTTCTTCCCTTCAGTTTCATTTTCTTGTTGCTGAAGTTGTTCCTTTAAAATTTATTTTAAGGACAGTCTGAGTCTGTGTTAAACTGTCCCTCACTCTTGAGTTAGAGTTTTGTAGTCTATTGTCAGAGTGTCATTCTGATATATGTAATAATCTGGTTTGTTTGTTTGTTTTCTCTCTGGTAGCTGTAGCAGACTATGTGACTAACAACCCAATTCTCTCTTCTTGGGTACAGAGATAAACTACATTTCCCAGTCCCCTTGCATCTAAGTGGAGCCATGTGACTAGTAGTTCTTACCAATGCAATGTGAGCAGGAGAGATGTGTCACCCCTGATATGAGGCAGTTAAGAGCTGGTGTGTGTCTCATCTACACACTCTCGCTTCAAGGTCATGTGGAAGGATTTTCTTCTTTTCTCCCCCCAGCTTTATTGAGATATCACATTGTATAAGTTTAAGGTGTATAATGTGTTGATTTGATTTACTAATATATTGCAAAATGATCACCACCATAGAGTTAGCTAACACCTTCATTACATCACATAATTACCATTTCATTTCATTTTTGTGGTGAGAATGTTTAAGATGCAATCTTTTAGCAACCACCAAGTGTTTAATACAGTATTATTAACTATAATCAGCATGCTGTACATTAGATCCCCAGAACTTATTCATCTTATTACTGGAAGTTTGTACCCTTGACCAACATCCCCACATTTCCCCCACTGCGAAGCCCCTGGCAACCACCATTCTAGTCTTTGTTTCTATGAGTTCAGCTTTTTTAGATTCCACATATTAGTGAGATCATGTGGTATTCGTCTTTCTCTGTTTGACATATTTCACTTAGTATAATGCTCTCGAGATCCATCCATATTGTCAACAATAGCAGGATTTCCTTCTTTCTCATGGCTGAATAATATTCTATTGTATATACAGATAACATCTGGAAGGCTTTTCTTGAATACCCAATAGGTCTGTGATACAAACAAGAAATATGCCTTTTATTTTATAAGCCACTGAGATTTGAGAGTCATCTGTTACAGCATCTGGCTTTACTTACCCTGAGTGGTAGAGTAGGCAATGAAGATTTTCTTTCAATCTTAGATATTTTATGTTTCACCATAATATATCTGATTGTGGATTTATCTTTATTCTTCCTGGTACTCAGGATACTTCATTTTTTAATAAAAACAGTTTATATTTAAATCATTTCATGTATAAAAGTGAGGATTCAATTCTTTAATCCAGGAAAATTCTCAAATATTATTTGTTCAAACATTGCTTTTTTTTGCTACATCCACTTTCTCTTCTCCAATCAGACATTATGTAACCTTACAGTGTATTCTTCTCCATGTCTCTTTTCTTCTCTCTGATCCTTTTTTCTGTTGTGGTAAAATATAGGTAACACAAAATTTACCATTTTAGCAACTTTTAAGGCTTAGTACAATTAAGCGCAACTCAGTGACATTAAATGCATTCACAGTGTTGTGTAACCATCACCACTGTCCATTTCCGGAACTTTTTTCATCATCCCAAACACAAACTCTGTACTTGTTAAACAGTAAGTTCCATTACTTCCTCCTCACAGCCCTGATAAGCTCTATTTTACTGTCTCTATGATTTGCTTATCCTAGATGCCTCATATAAGAGTAATCATACTATTAAGTCCTTCTGTGTCTGGCTAATTTCACTTAGCACAGTGTTTTCAAGGTTCATCCATGTGGCATGCATCAGCATTTCTTTTTTTTTAAGGCTGAATAATATTCCACTGTATGTACATATCACATTTTGTTTATCCATTGTCTGTTGATGCACACTGGGGTTGTTACCTTTTTGCGATTGTAGATAATGCTGCTATGAACATGAGTATACAAGTCCATAGGAATCTCTGCTTTCATTTCTTTAGGGTATAATCGAGAAGTAGAATTGTTGGATCATATGGTAATTTTATGTTTAATATTTGTGAAACTGCCAAAGTGTTTTCCACAGAGGCTGCACTATTTTATATTCTTACTAGCAAAGCACAAGGGTTCCAATTTCTTCACATTCTCAACAACACTTATTTTCATTTTCTTAATAATAACCATCCTAAGCAATATGAAGTGGTAGCTCATTGTCATTTTGATTGGCATCTTCCTAATGACAAATGATGTTGACCTTTGTTTCATGTACTTGTAGGCCATCTGTGTATCTTCTTTGGAGAAATGTCTATTCAAGTCCTCTGCCCATTTCTGAATTGGGTTTTTTGTTTTTTGTTGTTGGGTTGTGTGAGTCTTATATATTCTTTCTGATACAGTTCATCTCTCTCAGTGCTGCATTCTGTGCGTGAAACCTCCAGTACTATTTTCCAATGAACTAATTAATCCATTTGTTAAATGAGTACAGCTTGTTCTGTTCCATCTATTGAGTTTCTTTTCAGTAACTATACTGTTTCATTTCAGATAATATATTTTTCAGCTCAAGAAGTTCTGTTTGTTTGTTTTTGAATCTTAGCTTTCATTTCTCTTTTCACTATGCCCAGGCTTTCCTTTAAATACTTGAACATAGTTTTAAGAGTTGTTTTAGAGTCTTTTTCCATTAAATCCATCATCTCTGTCATTTCTGATTCTGTTTCTGGTGACTGATTTTTTTATCCTTGTATGTATCACATCTTCCTGCCTCTCTGCATGTCTAATCACTTTTTTATTGGATGCTGACCATTGTGGGTGGTAGGTCTTATCTTTTGTTTTAAAAAAAGGTTATTATACTGACAGGCATTTAAATTACAGATCTACTTAATTGTTTTGAGGCTTGTTTTTAGCTTTATGCATGTGGATTTAGAATAACTTTACTGTTTGGCTAGTTTAGCCTCTCTACCAAAACACGATCCTCTGAACTCAACACCAAAGGCCTGGATGTTCAATATGAAATGTCTCTAGCTGGTCAGAAATCAAACATCTCTCAGCCCTATGTAATCTCTGGGAAATTGTTCTGATTACAGCTCCAATTTCTCTTTTGCCCAACATCAAGTGTTTTCACCCTATGCATGTGTAGCTTAATATTCAGCAACAGACTCAATGGACCCCCTAAGTTTTTTGGGGGGGCTATTTCTTTACATATCTCCCTCCCCACTACTCTGCCCCACAAATTACAGCCATCTAAGTCTTCCTGAACACTGTCTGTCTCTTCAGTTCAGCAACACTTCCCTGCTGTGCTTGGGATTCTGCACCATGGTCTGGAAATTGCCTCTAGGCAGAAAACTGGGGTGATTGTATGATTCCCCACCTTTGTTTTCCTTGTGTCCTTATGGTTCTGTACTGCCTGTTAGGACAGTTTTGGACTGGTGTCCAAAAATTCTCATCTCATATATTTTGACCACTTTTGTAGTTGTTTATGGTGGAAGGGTATGTTGAGCTGGAAGTAGAAACCTCAGTCTTGGAGTTTTTAAAGCCACATTACCTCATGGAGAGCTTGGATATAAAGAAAAACACTTGTCCAGTAATTCAGGTATGGTGTATAACTGGAGAAAATCTTGGTTAACTGTAGCTCTCCTGAGTTATTGAGAAAGATAAGCTTGGAGAAATTAAATTTGGAGGTGATGAAAGACTGGTTTGGAGACCCTGGGACAGTTTCAGGTGCCATATGGGACACAGGGTCTCCAATGTAGTAAATGCCATTGATACTCTACTCCATATCCTCTTGGCTTGCCTGAGTCACTTGAGGCTGTGGACATTCCCAGCAAGTATGTCACTCTCCATTGCCAAGTACCTGTATATTTCTACTGTTCTGCCAAGGGCTTTCTCTGGCACTGCAAAAGCTAGCTTATATTCATGTAGTTACAACCTGTACAGGGCAGTTGATGGCCCTGGGGACAACTCTCAACCCAGGGAAGATAGGCATTGCTGGGTAAATTCCTTAGTGTCCTCAGCCTCCAAGGGGATTGTTTTGATGGGTGTTCCATACCTTATCTTATAGGATCCTCAGCACAGTTGGGCCTTAGTTGTGTACAACGATAACCTTATTATTAATAAATCCTTCATAGGCTTTTCTCTCTCCCTTTTTTCATCTTCCTCAGTTCCATACATGTGCTTCCAGGAGCATCATCAAATAAAGGATCTGCATCAGAATCCTTGTTTTAGGATCTGCGTTTAGGAAAACCCAAGCTACGACCATCTAATTACCGTTTATGGTATAGACTCTTACCATGGTAGACCTCCCCCAAAGACTATGTTTCTTGCTTCCAATTACAAAAGTAAATGCCAAGATTAAATGTATAGATTCAAATACACATTTTTTCTTACCCATTCAGCGGGTCTCCTGTCTACATCCTAAATGAGTGGTCCATCCCTGCAGTTGATAGAACTGGGCCTATACTCAGATAGAAAAGCAGGAAGGGGAAGGCAGGGTATTCATTTGGTTGCAAATTTCAGAAACCTACTAAGAGTAACTGTCTTATTCCTTTCAGGTTGCTACAACAAAATATCACAGATTTGGTAGCTTATAAACAACAAAAATTTATTTCTCAAAGCTCTGGAAGCTAGAGAGTCTAAGATCATGGTGCTGGCAGATTCGGTGTGGTGGCTGGTGAGGACCTGCTTCCTCTTTTATAAAGTTACTAATCCCATTCACAAGGGCATCTCCCTCATGATCTAATCACTTCTCAAGGGCCTCATCTCTTAATATCATCACCTTTGGGGGTTAGGATTCAACATTAAATTTGGGGGAAAACACATTCAGACCATAACAGTAGCTTAATCTGAAAGGAACATTTATTGACTTGTGGAGTTCCGGGATGTACCTGGGCCTCACGAATATTTAGAATCAAGGGTATGATTATTAGTATTTCTGTTTTTTTTCTCTGAATCTTATCTTTGCCGCTCTCATTGCTTTTCCTGGATTTTTCTCTCATTGCAGATCAGCTCTCTTCTCTTTTTCTCTCTCTCATCCTAAGACCTAATGTTTATTAAGCTTCTGTAATATTATGATTGCTTTACCTGGAATATTTCATTTTATGTTCAAGCAACCTTATGGGTTCAGTGCTTTCATTTTCCCAATATTTCATCTGTATGATTGATCATGGGTAAATCACTTAAATTCTCTGGGTCTTGTTTTTTTCATTTATAAAATGGAGATAATGAGGATACCTACAATATGGAGTTGTTGTGATGATGAAACCAGGTAAGTGCAATATCTAGCACAGTGCTTTGCCCTCAGTAAGTGCTCAATACATATTAGCTACCATTGTTATTATGGGTGTCATCTTCAAAGTCAATCAAGTAGATGCAACTAGCCCTTCTCCCTTCCATGCCCTCTGTTTACAATAACGTTTCTTTTTCTTTAAAGCTGCATCTGATTCTTAGAAGTCAGATTATATCAGGGTAAAAGTGTTCAAAGCAGAAGGAATAAACATAAAATATCAAGCACTGTGGGCCCCAACCTCCCTAGGAATAGCCTGACACATGATCAAGAGTGAGAAAGGTTATGAAAAGGTCCCGCAACTTGTAGAAACCCTCTGATATTTCCTGGGCATCGTATTTCCGATTTCAAGTTGAATGTCACACACTTTCTTCTTCATTTTAATTCAAGACCATGGACTAGTTGGGCTGACTGTGACCTGAATGTGTTAATAGTGTGGTTGTTGTTTTTTGAGGAAGTCGTTTTATAATTAATTGTGTGTGACACAAGAAGAAAAATGAAGCCTAAAACTAGTTTTGATGCCTAGAAGAAAAATCAGCTACTATTATAGCTAATGCAAATTTCTGCAAAAGGGAGTCATGCCCTAGAGAAATAAGGTATTTTGTAAAGAATATCATGTCCAAGCAACTTTATAAATTTGGATTTTAAGGTCATTAATTGTGAACTGCTTTGTTTTTCCTTTCCCCCCCCAAAAGTTTGAAGAAATACTAAGTTCAACTAAGATGATGTTATTCCTTTATGAAGACATTAGTTGAAATGTCATCTTATATTTTCAAAGAGCTTTAGAGTTTTCAAAGAGCATTTATTTTTTCCACTTCACTCTCTTTATGACCTCCTAAGTGAAGCAGAATATGCAGATTATCCATAGACAACCAAGTGAATAAGAATGCATGATGATGTATGAGTAATTCCTGCTTGAGACCAGGTAAAGAGTCCAATAGGGGTTGGAAGGGGTGAGATTTGTGGGGTGGCTCTGGGGTTGGAGGGCACGATGCAAGCTTCCCATGGGATCTGAGGGTGGAAGGAAGGGTGCCCTACATCTCAGGGGAGCCGGCAGGCAGCAAGCCCCTCAGAGGAGCCTCTCGGGTAGGAAGGCACCAGTGCAGGGGATACTGATTCTGAAAAGGCCCCCAGCAGATGCACCTGACGTCAGCCTCACAGAGCACTGCCATCAGCCTGAAGTGGGGAAAGCAGCAGAGTGTATCGAACCTCCCAAAGCCTGGGAAAGTGCCAGGGGTCAGGATGGAGAAGAAGCAGAATTGTGTCTTGGTGGCCACAGGCCATGACGGGCTCATTGTCTTCAGCAATGAATGCCAGAACTCACAGACAAAGACCAGATGAGCAAGTTACATTGTGATCCGTTCTGGTAAAAGACAGGACCTCTGCATCTAGAAACCTTGTTCACATGGAAGCTTGATTTGTAGCAAGTCACCCAGAGAGGACCTAGATTATTGTTGTGGAGAAGAAGTTAGGGATGCTAAACTACTCAAAAGAGTCTGGGTTTTAGCTGGAAATGTCTGAGTTCTCTTGAATTGGCAAAATGAAGTTTTATACTGCTGGCTGCCTTGGGGGCTCAGTAGCTAAAGTAAATACAGTTAAGCAGAAAGGAAGAAAGTTACGTTTTTAGGTTGTTTTAAATAAAATCTATTTAAAACACATTAATTAATTAAAGGATTTCTATAATGATTACTCTAAACAGTGAAAAATTGTCTCATAATTAATGAGTTTTCTAATTTCCACTACAACATTTGCACGTCAGATTTAAAAGCTACCTTTTTACATGCTCAAATTTTGGGATTATGAATTTAATGTCCACTCCTTTTGTGCACATTTCCCTACCTCATGGAAGAAGGTCTTCTGCTCTTGGAGGGGTGGCAGGCAGTCTATATCTCTCTCTATATATGTCTGTCTCTATCACTGTCTCTGTCTTTGTCTCTATCTCCATCTCTATCATCTCTCTCTCTTTTTCTTTTTCTCAAGAGTTCCTGCAGTCTCTAAATTGGCTCCATCCCTGGTAATCTCGGTATCTGAGCCAGATATTTATCTTTATAAGATAAAATATATTTTATTCTTTCTTTTAGCTCATCTGCTCTGGTCCCTGTCATTTGCAAATGAGATTCTTGGCTAATCGAAAAAAATCGAACAGAAACATTCAAGTCTTACATGAATAAAACTACAGCACTTTGCATTATGTTCTAGAAGAAAATTTGAGTAAATGGAGAGATATAAAAAATAGGCATCCCAGAAGACACCTTTCTATTTGGGAGGGATCCTCTATTTAGTGTAGCATTGATGGACTCACTATGGAAAAAAAAGGAGGGAAACACGCCCTCTTATTATTATCAGGAGGACATGAGGTGGGGGGATGAGGAGCACATGACAGGTGTTCAGCCAATGAATGCTACACTCCTTGAATATTGAAGGAGTGATACCAAGATTCAGGAAAGTTTAGAAATCATTCATAGGCATGGTGGTCCTAAGAGCCCAGCACCAGTGGTGTGTGGTGCTTGCACTAGTATCTACGTCCAAGCTATGGTGGTCCCACCCTATGGTGACCTCCAATGAGTCACATCCTTGAATAATCCCTTCCCTTTGAGTGTGGGTAGAACTTGTGACTTGCTCCTAGCCAATGGAATAATGCAAATGTGGCAAGATAGTCACTCCCTTGCTTCTGTTACATCATATAAAACTGTCTTAGAAGACTGGATAAAGAAATGTTCCTGCTGCTTTGAAGAAGCAAGCTATTGTATCATGAGAGGGCCAAACTCTAGGAGGAAGAAGCAAACCCTGGCCAACAGCTAGCAAGAAAGCAAGGACCTCAGTCTTGCAACCACAAGACACTGAATTCAGCCAACAGCCGTGTGATCTTGGCCAAGGACCTGGAGGCTCAGATGAGATTGCAGCCCTGGCCAACACCTGGAACCATGTTTAGTGAGACCCTGAGCAGAGGACCCAGTTATGCCATGGCTGGTCTCCTCATCCAGGGAAACTATGAGACAATAAATGTAGGTTGTTTTAAGATACTACATTTGGGATAATTTATTACACAGCAATAGAAAACTAACAGGCTAGCCTTACTCTTCCTGTGTTCATTGTCTCTCAGCTTCACACTCACTTTTCACTTCTGTCTATGTACACCTAGGGTTAAAACCCTGCAAACTGCATTCCTCAAACTCCTTTATTAGCTGGTTTTCTGTTAGATTCTGCTAATGTAAAGTAATGGCAGAAGATTTGAAGGCAGGGGAGAAGTCATTTCTCCAGCTTTTGGAGGAGGTTTTGGGCAAGAAAAGCACAGAGAAATCAAGTGAGAGTAACTGTAGAAATCTCTGGGCTCAGAAGCATTAGTGAGAGCATGGGATACTGGTTTCCTGTTCAGCAGTAGCAGGGCAGTTTCAACACTAGTAGTGGCAAGAGTGGTGTCTCCAGAAACTCGATAATGAGTGCAGGCTCATGGACCCCAGCCCAGAGGCAGTGGTTCCATAATGGTTTCTGAGCAACACTGCTGCCCATGGTGACTCCTCTCTTTCTCTTGGGCCTCCTTTTTCGTTTTGCTCTTTCAGCACGTTCAATACCCATGTAACCAACTCTCTATACTATATTCCCTTTGTTTGAATTCCTGGAGTGTTTTCTGATTTTTCATTGGAACAGTGACTTATGCAAAAACTTCAGTTATACATCTTGCTGTCAGGTCTCCCTTGGTTCTTTCTTGACTTCCAGATTCTGATTTTTGGGAGTTTTGGGGTTCTAGAAGATCTCTAATATTATTGCAAAAAAATGTTCCTTTGTATTTAAGTTAGCCAGAGTCTGTTTCTGTTGCTTGCAACTGAATATCCTGTGTTACAGAAATTTCAATATTGTACAGTGTGTTAGTTTCCTATTGCTGCTGTGAAAAATTAATACAAATTTCGGAGCTTAAAACAACACAAATTTATTGTCTTACAGCTCTGCAGGTTAGAGGTTCAACATGGGTCTCACTGGGCTAGAATCCAGGTGTCAGTAGGGAGGCCTTCCTTTTTAGAGGATTTTGTGGGAGAATCCATTTCCTTGCCTTTTCCAGCTTTTAGAGGCTACTATGTTCCTTGGCTCACAGTCTCCCTCCTCCATCTTCAAAGTTAGAAACATTGCACCTGTCTGACCTTTCTACCTTAGTCATATGTCCCTGTAACTCTATTTGTCTGCTTCCCTCTTTCACTTTTTAGGACCCTTATGATTACATTTGGTCCACTTGGATAATTCAGAGAAATTGCCCTAGTTTAGGGTCACCTGATTAGCAGCCTTCATTCTACCTGCAACCTTAATTCCCCTTTGCCATATAGCATAATACATGCACAGGTTCTGGGCATTAGGACATGGACATCTTTGGGGGAGGCATTCGTTTTCCTATCACATGGAACTGTCATTTTCTGTCAGAATTAACCTATAAATTTTATGTAATGCCTGTTATAATCTTGATAAGTGATTCTAAATTTCATGTAAAAGAGGTAATGTACAAGAATAACAAAGAAGTTTTTGAAAAATAAGAATAATGATGGGGGACTTGCTCTACTAGGCATAAAACATGCTATAAAGCTAAAGTACTAAAAATACTTTTGGCATTGGTGGGCGGTAGAAGATGGTGTTAGGAAAACTGAAAACTTATTGGTGAAAAGTAGGGCCTGTTTGTACATCAAATACAAAATAAATTCCAGGTGAATAAAATATGTAAATGTTAAAAAAACCTTAAAAAGTGCTAAAGTACACACACACACACACACACACACACACACACACACACACACACACACACACACATACATATACACAAAATCTCCAAGTGGGGAAAATTGTTTTAAAAACCTGGAAACCAGAAAAGAAAATATTGACATACTTGAATACATGCAAATTTAACACTGCTGCACATTGAAACATACCATAAACCAAGTAACCAAGTGTATTTGGTATCTACTCCAAGGCTGGGAGTATATTTCAAATATACATGTTAAAGGATCACTGTTGAGACAATTTTTTAAAAATGTATGTGTGTAATTATGTTGTTGCAGAAAAATATTAGAAACAACCTGAGTGTCCATGAATAATAGAAGGACTAAATAAAATATAGTACATGTACCTTTTGTATAGTTTTAAAAAATGTGGCAGTTCTATGTGTCCTGATAGGGAAATAAGTGAAAGAGAAACTTGAAACAAATATATCTAGAAGTATCCCATTTGTGTAAAACAAAAAATATATCTGCATTTAAATAAGACATAATTTACTATAATATAATGCAATCTTTTATGTAATATATGTTTGGAAGTATACACACCAAATTGATACTTTTTAAAATCTTGTAAGCCTTTTGATTCATTGAATTTTTATAATAAGCATGGGTTCATGTGTTATATTCATGACTTTAAAAATAATAACAAAAATGCTTTTTCACTTGATTAAAGAAAACCCAGTAGAGAGAAAATAGATGGGAAAAATGTCTTAAAATTGAACAGAAGATGTTTTGGGACAATAAGATCTTGGATGCATGGATAATACTTTTATGCCAATTTTTCATAAGGGAAAAGATATTCTGAATGGAAAAATAAGAAAAATGTTTAATGACAGCTAATTTAAGTTCGTCTCTGCTTGGTGCCAGCTAAGGTAGTAAAAAGAAAGAAACACGTTAGGCTTCGATGTCCAAAGGCCTGTGTTCATACCCTTGTTATTATATCTTATCCTGTTTGAATTTAGGCAAATTACTTATCATCTCCAAGCTTTAGTTTCCTCATCCATATGATAGATTGATAATAACACTATTTTATAGGATCATTTTGAGGGTTCAATGAGCGAATGTATTTAAGTATTAGGAACATTGCAAGTGCTCAGCAACCATTAAGTTTCTTTTTCACCATTTTTCAGGCTGCCTTACAGAAGGAGCACCCCTCCACAGTCTTGTGCTGGCCTTCATTTGTTTTCCTTAGACTAACTGGTACTCCTGATTTGTGTGTAATTACAGTAACAGCTTCATTTTATATAATGCTCTGATGTTTGTAAGAATTCTCACATACTATACCATGCACCTTGAATTCCTTGTATTTCTCGATTGTGTGAATTTCATTTTAGCTTCCTTCCACTTGGGATCTCAGGAGTTAACAAGGTGGTAAATATATTACGAGGAATGTTTTTACAATAAGAAAATTCCAGTGTTATTTCCATCCCCTCATTTTGTAGAGCCCAGCTTGCTTAAGTGTTCTGCTTAAGGGCTACTATATCAGTTAGCTTTTCCTGTGTAACAAAGACTCTAAAATCTAGTGGCATTTATTTGGCTCATCATTCTGAATGGCGGTCCTTATGGTCTGAACCAGGCTCAGCTTTTCTTGACTGGGCTCACTTCAATGACCTTGGCTGGGATGGCTGGAGTAGTTAGAACATCTTTCCACATGGCCTCTTAACCTGCAGCAAACAAGCCCTGGTCTCTTCACATAGTGGTTGGTGTCAGCTGCCAAAAGCAGCAAAAGTAAAAGCTGCAAGACCCCTTGTGGCCTAGACTGACAACTTATGGGATGTCTTTTAGTTGCATTCTTATCGCCAAAGCGAATCGTGAGAACACCTATGATTGCAAGGACAGGGAAACAGACCCCACTTTTTGTTGGTAGAAGCTATAACGGAAAGGGGAAGGATTAAGGAGATCTTTTACAATCAGTTCATGATATATAGCTATTTAGTGCATAGACTTTGATGAAAAGTCACATCTGGGGGCTGTTGATCCAGCAATTCCACTTCTGGGAATACATCCAAAGGAAACAAAAACCCTGTGTTAAAGAGATATCTTTACCCCCATCTTCATGGAAGCATTATTTACAATAGCCAAGACATGGAAATAACCTAAGTGTCCATCAATGGATGACTGGATAAAGAAAATGCCATCTATCATCTATCTATCTATCATCTATCTATCTATCTATCTATCTATCTATCTATCTATCTATCTATCTATCTATCTATCTATCTATTATCTATCTATCTAGCATACTATCCAGCCATAAAAAGAAGGAAATCCTGCCATTTATGACAACATGCTGGACCTTCAGGGCATTATGCTAAGTGAAATAAGTCAGACAGAGAAAGACAAATACCTATGATTTCACTTATATGTGGAGTCTAAAAAAAAGAAAAGAAAAACTCATACAAAGAGAGATCAAATTTGTTACCACAGTTGGGGGATGGAGGTAATTGGATGAAGGTGGTCAAAGGTGCAAGCTTCAATTATAAGATAAATAAGTACTGGGATATAAATAAACAAACAAAAACCCAACAAAAACCAAACTGAACCAAACCAAACCAAAACCCTGATGATTGCTGAATCCAGACCTACTGTAATATATTTTTGTAATAAAAAATACTGAAATCTGAATGCATTCTTAACTTACTCTTGTTCTCTTGATGTCCTCAGAAAGGCATGACATTCAGTCTAAAGAGTTAACAGGAGATTTTTTTCATAAGGTCTACTAATCATGAAGTTAGCTATTTCAGAAATGTAGTATGACTTCTTAGTGACATTCTTAAAGAGTGACAGTAAAACTTGTATAGGCTGAATCTAGGACAAAATTGTTGGAAAAGATGAGGGGGTGATGACAGTATACATAAGGACTTTAATGTCCCTAAATCAGTCATGAAAGGAAAGTTTAAAAAAAAAACCACAACACTTTAAAAAGTGTGCCTCAGGCAATCTCAAAACGTTTGACATTTCATTTATTGGAAAAATGTAGCTTTTTGTAATTAAAAAAGTTTTGACAACTGAAAGTGACTTTAAGACCTGTTAAAATCAGGTCAGTGAAGCTGTTGATGATCTCAAAGTTTTTATCTTAACATTGAGACTGGAGGCTGTGGGTTTTTTAGCTATATGTGTACTAGGTACTGCAGAGGGGAAATGCATCCCAGTGAAACATTTTTAGATTGCAATGATGCATAGGCTTGCAGAAGCCTCGGGGATCCAAAATAAGTTTTACTCATGTCCTACTTTTATATGGTAACTGTAAAAGAAATGAACCCTGTTAAGGTAGCATTCTGTTGGAAGTAATCCTTATTTGATTTGTCCACTCTGTCAACAATATCTTGACTGCAATGGTCATTGGTGTCCACTGGATAGATAGTGACTGAGGGCAGTATATGAGGACAGTAAAATGGTTAATTACATCAGTGGGGTCCTCACCTCATCTTCTGTGTTGTCTAGGTTCAGAGCATCCCTTCTTGTTTATGTCCACATTAGCGGGTGCTGGGATGGTTGAAATCATTGCTCATAGTTCGCTGTAGATACATGGCCTATGCAACAGTAATTGCTAAGGAAAAATGGCCTCCTTCCCAATTGCTTCTGATTGATTGCTGGACTGTAGCTGCGTATTTGCATGGCTCTGCAGTCTTTCAGTTTTCTTCACTAGGAGCTCTGCCTATCTCCGATCTGCTTTCTGTGTGGTGCCTGTCTGGGGCCACGAAAGGAGTGTTCTAGCATTTTCTCATGTGGTGGGAAAGGCAATTTCCTGTTTGGATTCTTAACAAATATGAAGTCTCTTGAATGCTCAGTTTCAGTGAGGATTTTCTGCTTGGAAGGAAAGTAATTGACTCTTGCACACTTCAATGTATTGGAAGGATATGCAGTTGCCCACCAAATCAGACAAAAGGCCGAACTAGCTGGCCTTAGAAAAGACAGGCAGCAGGGACACACCAGGGAACAGGGAGCAGGAATTGAGGGGAACCTCTCCAAGACTCAAGCTCCAGAGGTGGGAAGGGGAGAAGATTGTATTGGTTGGGCTTGTATTGCATTTGCCAGCACAAGGGCAGGGCATCCTGATTGACAGTCCACAGAGACTGTATGCAATATGGGAGGGGGTGATTGCCCAAGGAACCTTAAGACACTACTCTCCAAATGAGGTGGCAGGAATGCTGGGAGGGCAAAACAGCAGACCTCCCTACACTTGGAAATGGGTGCCACAGTGCTTATGGTCAAGCATTCTTTTTGGGCGTACAAGTCCAGGGTTTTGCTTTTTAAATAAATGTTCCACCTCTGAACTTCATAGAACTGCTCTCAGGGGCATCTATTTGGATTCTGGAGCCAGACTGCTTGGATTTGAAGCCCAGTGCTGCCATTTCTTAGCGATGTGTGCTTGGAATTGTTACCTCTTTGGATCTTGGTTTTCTCTACAGAGAAATGGGGATAACAAAAGTATTTTCATCATAGTGTTGTTATGATGATTAAATGAATCAAAACATCTAAAACCCTTAGATTAGTGTCTAACATCTAAGACCTATATGCATCTTAGCTATTATTAGAGAGAGATAATGCATCATTGTATTGTCTGAGATCTTTATGGCTTAAAATATCAATCACGCTCATTAAAACTAAGAAATGTCCACCCTTTCCTGGCTTCATAGGACACAATTTTCTTGTTGGATTTTCTCCATGATGGTGCTATGCTCATAAGATTGCCACTGTATTAGTTTTATTTGCTGCTGTAACAAATTACCACAAATTTAGGAGATTAAATATAAAAATTTATTATCTTGCAATTCTGGTGGTCAGAGTCTCATTCATTCTGGAGGCTCTAGGAAAGAGTGTGTTCCTAGCTTTTCAGTTGCTAGAGGTTGACTGCATTCCTTGGCTTGTGGTCCCTTCTCCCATCTTCAAAGCCAGCAACCATATGACTCTGACCTCTGTTTCTGTCACCGTATCTTCTCTGCCTCTCCCTTTCCCTTATAAGACCCTTATCATCACATTGGGCCTGCCTGAATAATCTAGGATAATCTCTCCATTTCTAAATCCTTAATTTAATCATATCAGCAAAGTTCCTTTTCTTTGAAAAGTTCTTCGGATTAGGACATGAACACCTTTGGGGGCAGGCATCATGTTGCCTACTTTAGCCACTTAATAATTAGTGGCTCCATTAAAATTTTTAAATTATTTTTTATAAAGAATTGTTGAGCTTGTTCATGGAGGTCAACACAGCTCCTTTGTTATTCCTGGGTAGTATTTTGTTAGAAGCCAAAATTGCAAGGTTAGCTTTTTGAGTGAAAAAATATATTAATTATTGAAAGATAGACCTCCTTTGTCAGATATCTCTTGGCTAGATTTTGAAATGCTATTAAAAAAACAATTTGCTCCAAATATAGTATTGGCATGTCTGACCCCTTTGAATTACAAACGTTCAATCCTTGGGATTTGGGCTAGGGGAAAGGCCTGTGTATTCTGTGTCATTTTCCAATGAACAGACTGTATCTCCATCTGTGAATGGCTTTGTGTCTCCCTCTACTACAGTGGTTCTCAGTGGGGGTGGTTTTGCCCCCCTCCCCAACAAGGGAATATTTTGGATGTCAATGACTAGGGGTGGATGGGTGTTACTGGCAGCTGTTGGGTAGAGGCCAGGTATGTTACTAGATATCCTGTCATGCATGGAACAGCTCCCACCCCTGCAAGACAGAATGCTCCCACCCAAAATATCAGTATTGTTGAGGCCGAGAAATCCTGCTTTACTGAATATCTCATTATCCCCCTTGCTTATTTGACTTATTCTGAGACAGTACCTTAGAGATTGAAGGAAAGGTTTTTTATGGCCAACTGAGTTTAGATTTTATGAAACCATATTTTCCTCTCATAAGCAAGTATAATTTGGTTCATTCAAAAAAAAAACCCACCCTTTATGGTGATTCTTTTAGAAATGTAATGATATAAGACTGAAGAAAATTCTGGAAATAAGAGACAAATTCATTATAGATTCAGTGTTTCAGCTCCCCCTACCCCCTACCCCTGCTTATATAACATTGATTTAAATAAAACATTGATTTTCCTTTCTGTGGGAGGGGAACATGACTATAACTGCAAATTATTTCTCAATGGAGGGTTTGTGAATCTTCTGAGACATGAACTTCCCAGTTTTCTACAGAAGCCCATCATGCAACTCCCTGGTTTTATAAAGACAGTCTACATTTTGGGATTTCTCTTGGAGGCTATAAATTCAGAAAGTATTTGATGTAGATGACAAAAACAGTATAAAATGGTCTTCTGGTCTCTACTTGACTGGAAGACATAGGGTATACAAAACCTGCTTCAGAGACCTTAAAGAGAAAAGGGAAGAATGGGTTATCTTTTAGTTCACTGATGAAAATGATTCTAATTCAGAGCTGTGACTGCTCTCCTGGCAGCTGGAGGCCCGCAGCAGGCTGAAAAATAACCAGCGCCCTGGAGATGGAGTAGCAGGCAGATGGAGATCTTTTGATATCCAGCCACAGCTGGAACTGCAGAGGGTCCGCTCTGGATCCTGGTTCGTGCAGACAGGCAACCATAATGGATCCTTGTGGCTGTGGAGGGTTGGCTGTTGGTGGTTGTTACAGTGCAATTCCATCTTTTCCTTCTCTGAAGTCTAGTTCTCACATGCTGCCTTAAGTCCTTACCGAACAAGGTGTAAAAGAATAATATGGAAACAATACTCCTAGTGCCGGTTAGGCTCTACCACATCTACTTTAAGGTTAAGCTCTACGTCATTTGAAAACCTATTCAATTGATGGTACAATACTTACAGGCCCTGAGATACAAAAGGTGATAAGATTGAGTCCTTGGGCTTGAGAGATTTAAAAGCACACAAATCAATGATTTCAGTATAACAGATGACGACACACTAAGCCAGTGCTGTGAAAGCCAGTGGGTCAGAAACACTTTGCCAATGGGATGGCACCTGAGCGGACTTCAAAAGAATAAATAAGAGTTAGCCAGGTGAAGAAAGATAAAAAAGAGTGTTCCAGGTAGGTGACAGAGCATGAATAAAGATATGGTTTGGGATGGGCAACATCATGACATTTACTGTATTACTGTATTGGAAAGCGAAAGGCAGCATGACTGGAAAGCCAAGTAGTGGTCAAATTATGGAACTGGTAAAAAGTAAAAATGCTTTGGAAATAAAGATGATGGGTGGTGTGCAGAAAACTTACCTGGGTTTGTTGTTTTCAATGAATTTCCTGACTCCATTCACAAGGATTTCTACATAGCATGCCAATGCCAACTAGTGGACTTCATGTTGGAGTTGAGTTAGTCAAATTTTTCTGTTCAGAGCACATTGTCATCTCTGCAAATCTCTTCTCTTTTAGGCTTACTTGTTTGCCTGTTCATTATTCACCAATTTTCCCCTGTTACCCTTGGTCCTCACTCCCATCCCACTTCCTTCTGGCACCCTCTCTCTGCATTGATTTTTATTTGAAAAGAAATAGTGTATTTACAAAATACATGTGCATTTTAAATTTACATAAACGATGTTGTGCTCTAAATCATATTTCTTGCAGTTTTGGTCCAACTCTTTGCTTTTCTGCCCTTGTCCCATTGCTCTGTGGTACATCTAGCTCCTTGCCTTTAATTGCAGCATGCCTGCACACATCTTGCTTATCCAATGTATCGTGGCTGATACATTGTTTTTCTCTTCCAAGTCATTCCCATGACAAACAGCTCTTTGATGAGCATTCTCATTGATATCCCCTTATGGACCAGCTGAACATTTTTCTACCCCCAAAGGCTCTGATCCACTGGGTGTGAGTTGGGGTCCAGATAGTGTAAATACAATTAAGCTGCTATTGTAGTGAGGTGATTTAGTGAGAAGAAAGAAGACAATGGTTCTCTAAGCCTGGCACACATTAAGACCTCCTGGAGGGCTTGGAAGACACTGACTGCCAGACTCAGATGCCAAACTGGCACTTGCACAATCCAGAGAAGTCAGCGCTTCCTTAAATTTTGCCTAATCCTAGTTCCAGCCCTGGCTGGACTAGATCCCATGCCTAGAGTTTCTGATTCACTAAGTAAGTAGGTTTTTGGGGGTGGGCCTGAGCATTTGCATCTCTAGTTCCCAGGTGATATCACTACTGCTGGTCTAGGGACCACACTTTGAGAACCATGGCTTTAGGACGTTGCCATTCAAAGTTTGACCTGCAGACCAGCAAAACCAACATCACCTAGGAACTCATTAGAGATGCAGAATGTTGAGCTCCATCCCAGATATACTAAACCAGAGCCTGCATTTGAGCAAGATTTCCAGGAGACTGGTAATCACAGTAAAGTTTGAGAAGCCCTGCTTTGGGAGATATATGGAGGGTACATCTTTCTACCAAATGAACTAATTATAAGGAGGCACCCAAATATCCAGAAAGCAATCAGGAGATATTTTTCAGAGAAGGTAAATTATCTACCTAGGATATCTCATCTGGAAGCACACCATGTCTGTTTGTCCTTTACTAGTGGTGGTAATTTTGATCACCTGGCTAGAGTATGGTTTGATTTTTCTACTATGAAACTATGTGCCGAGAAACTATAGTCACTTCCTGTTTGATGCAGTTATTAGAGAGAGACACTGCCCTTGCATGAGGCATGAAGATCAGTTTGGCCGTCCCCTTAGCCCTTCATTTCTGTCCCAGGACAGGTAATAAAATGGTCAGAGCATGTCCTCTCTTTAAAAGAGTGCACCAGGCAGGCTTATAGGGCTTGGCTGTGATGTGGGGTCAATTCACACCTGAGAGCAGATAAGCTAAAGCAGCTCATGATGCAGGGCAATTCACAGGTGGGAAGATGAAGTCCATTTTCAGCAGAAGGCTGAGAATTGTGCAGATGATCCACTCCTTGATGTCACAGTTCTCTTGGACAAGGAATAAAAATTTAAAATCCCTTCCATGTAAGTAAGCCAACCAGGTACACAGTGTTCACACACTCCTTATTGATTATAAGAGGATCAAAATGATACCTCGTTCAGAGAAAAGAGCCATGTCTAACTTTTTAAGGCTCTAAAACACCCCCTGCCTGAAAGGAATATAATGTTACATGTCAATTATACCTCAGTTAAAAAACAAAAACAAAAATAGAATCTCCTCACCACTCTATGGCATCCCTCCCTTGGAGGCATGGTATCTGATATACACACTTACCTACCTCCTTGAGTGGGGAAAAACAAGGGTGGAAGGCCACAGAAAATATTTTAGTTAATATTTCAGAAGTGTTACCCATCCATGTATCTATAAACACATTCTGTGGGTGAAATTCCTCAGAACACAGATCGCCCTGAAAAAGGGAACACATGTACATTATATAATTAGGTAAACTCCCCTAGTGTGAATAAAGTGGAAACACTCATGTGCATGTAACTGAGGGTCATAACCTCTATTTAAAGCCCAGTGAGAGTTTTCTGTGTCCCACTGGGGGATCCATGATCCCATCACCCCGCCCCACTCCCGTCTAGGGAGTGTTGAGTAAGTCACCTAATACACCCCTAGTTCCAAGGGGAGAACATCAGTGCCCCCCAGTAGGGGAAAGTGGGAGTTGCAATGAATAAACCGGATTAATCACCATTTCTTAGCTATTGCTGCCGATTGTGTGACCCTGCTCTTACTCGTATCTCCCGGCAGCCTGGAATATGTCCTACTCCTTTCCTGTTCCTTCCAACCTCGTGCTTGAAATTCTCCAAGGCCCAGCTGATGTAACTCTCCTTTCCATGAAGCCTTGACTCCTCCCATACCCACTTACCAATTGGAATCTTTATCTGGCTGTTAACACATTATTTGTTTCTCTGTTAAGGACCTTGTACCCTTCATTTTGGGGGGAAATTTTTTTATTGTGATGAAATATACATAACATGAAATTTGCCCTTTTAACCATTTTGAGTGCTACAATTCAGTGGCATTAAGTACATTCACAATGTTGACCAAGCATCACCACTATCCATGTCCAGAACGTTTTCAACATCCCAAACAGTAACTCTGGACCCATTAAATAATAACCCCACTTCTCCACCCCCACCCCCACCCACTGTCCCTCCCCTGGTAACCTCTATCCTACTTTCCATCTCTGATTTCCGATCCTCGATACTCCGTATCAGTGGAATCATACAATATTTGTTCTTTTGTGTCTGGTTTATTTCACTTAGCATACTGTTTTCAAGATTCATCCATGTTGTAGCATGTGTCAGACTTTCCTTCCTTTTTAAGGCTGAATAATATTCCATTGTATGTATATGCTGTATTTTATTTATCCATTCATCTGTTGATGTACATTTGGGTTGTTTCCACCTTTTGGCTATTGTGACTAATGCTGCTATGAACATGAGTATGCAAATATCTGTTTAAGTCCCTGTTTTTAATTCTTTTGGGTGCATATCCAGAAGTAGAATTGCTAGATTATATGGTGCCTCTATGTTTAACTTTTTGAGAAAGCATCCCTCATTTTTTAGTGTACATAAACAAAAGGACAAATCCAAGAGCTCAGCTAATAATGTATGAGCTATCTGGTTAGAGCTCCCTGCTAAACTTCTAGAGCCTCATCTACTGATAATTCAATCTAGTTGAACCAATCCAGTCTCCTACTGCTCTGAGCAATGCACCAGCTCCAGGCTGGGGGGATCCTCAAAGCCTAGGTCCATTTTAACATATCATTGGCAAACTTATTCCAACCCCCAAGACCTCTGCTGTTTTACTTTTCTGGCTCTTGGGTAACCTGGCATTTGTGGCACAGGGCTGCTCTTCTGGTTTCAACTCTAGATGATACCCTCCCCTATTCCCAATGGGGAATACAGAGCTTTCTAAAAGGAGAATACTTTCTCCCTCCCCCACCCCACCCCCACTTTACGTCATCTCTTTCAGTTGCCCTTGAGTAATTGAACACATCATTTGTAGTTCTCCAATTGCTCAACAGGTAGCTTCGCTGTGGCCAAAACTCTTGGTGTTCACCAATCCATCTCTTCTTTATGCTGGACACACAGCTACCCTAAATTCCTCAGCCACTCTCGCATCTAACAGGATCATGTGAATGAATTCGAGTCCACGGACATCGGGCAGAATTGATGTCTGCTCCTTCCAGGCCTAACCTATAAAACATTGCCACATAACCCTCTGTGCATTTTTCTCTTCATCTAAATAGCTAGATGGCACCAGAGCTACCTTGAAGTCACAAAATGGAAGCACCTAGTTCCCAAAGTCATTATTTGGAGGACAATAGTCCAGGATAACTGCTTAAAAAACAATGTCCACATAGAACTGAGGCCATGTACCCACAGCCATTCCTTCCTTGCTGACTAGTACTCCGTGGTATGAGCATTCCGCCATTTGTGTATGCATTCGTTTGTTGATGGGCATTTGTGTAGTTTCTAGTTTAGGAACATTATGAGTAAAGCTGCTCTGCCATCGTATGGAAGTCTTTTGTGGACACAGGTTTCATTTCTCTTGGGTAAACACCTAGAAAAGAGAACTGCTGGCTCATATGGTAGATGCGTATTTGAATTTTACAAGAAACTGCCAGACCTTTCCCCAAAGTGGTTGTGCCATTTTGTACTTCCACCAGCAATGTATGAGAGGTCCAGTTCGTCCACATCCTTGCCATCACATGCTGTTGTAAGTCCTAGTATAGCTTTGTCTTTAACAAAAATGTCATTTTAGCAAGAGAGGAAGAGGGAGAGAGAAGACAAGAAGAGCGGAGGGGAGGGGAGGGAGTGGGAGGAAGAGAGGCAAAGAGAAGAAAAGAGAAAAAAGTGCAGCATCTAAGTAGAGTCATAAATACAGCCAGGTTTTCCCATGCTTGCTCTGATTTCTTATCAGCTAGACTACATGGCCTTTCAAGGGAGAAATATGAAGCCGCACTCTTCCTGTTATTGTCGGGGTGGTATGAGTTGGACATTGCATAGAGCTGATTCTAGGGAGCTGGTAGTTTTTCAAGTACAATTTGGACTGGGAAAACTGCAATTCTGGAAGAATTATCTGCATGTCAGGAACTGGCAATAATTTTAAAGTTCCTGCTCATGTTGTGAAACCTGGCTGTTTTGTACTTGCAGGAGGAGACATCTTTTTTTTTCTTTTGTTAAAGCATAAAAATGAAAGCTTTATTCGTTGCAGGCACATTCAAACTAATGATCAGCAGAGAGGTAAAAGCCAGGAGCTATGATGGATAACGTGGGGAGAGGAAAGCGGGACATACGTTCTTAAACTGCACTTGCACTTAAGCTCAAAGCTGATCTCGCTCAGCAGGAAATATAATGAACATTATTATGAGGTATAATTCAAAGAACTAGTCGTTTTTGGGTAAAAGTATGAGCCTTCTGAGAATGATGAATTTGAATTAAGAAAGCAAAAGAATTCTAAGTAGTGAGGCCAAAAATGTGGATTAAAATAAATTCATTAGAAATGACCACATTAGGAATATCTGCTCAGTACTGAATTACTCTCCGTGTTGAGCAGCTTACTGCCACTGTTTTGTCACACACTCTTCTGCTCCCTGATGCTGAACTCTGGATTATTGGAGATGTGCTCCTCAGCTTTGAACCTGGAGCAAAGTGAATGAGAGTCTCTAGCTCTCTGTTGCTTTGGTGTCCTCCCCAAGTTTCAATTAGAAGAGGTATTTGGCTCACTGATCACTAATCAAGTCTTACTCAACACACTCACAACCAGGAACAAGGCAGAGGGGAGACCGCCACTGCTCCCATTCACCGACACCCCTCATGTTGCTCATTTGTGACTTTTCTTCTAAAAGCTGTCATCAAGTAATTGAACTAAGGTGTCCAATGCATGGTATACATACATTATATGAGCTTTCATTCATTCATTCATGCATTCACATCCTTAATATTTACTGGGGTCCTGCTTTGTCCCAGGTACTGTTCTAGGTGCTGGGCATATACAGTGGTGAACAAAACAGAGAAAAATCTGTTTTCATACCAGTAGGGGGAGACATAATAAAAATAATGTATATAGATTATAGAAAGTTTCAGAAGGTGATGTATATGGAGAAAAATGAGAAAGCAGGATAAAGGGAATGGGGAGTGTTGGAGGCAGGAGAGGGGTGCCACTGAGATAATGATAATCTCTCACTATTATCAATGTCTACTGAAGCCGATTTCACGCAGCCCACAGAGTGGGATTTCACCATCACGCATTTCAGTACCTAGTGGGTAACAGGTGATATGCCCAGACCAAGAGATAAGGCCCCCCCAGCTGGTAACTATAGTCCAAGTCATGGTGTGAACCCTACCCCTGCCTCACAGGTACAGAGCACATATTGATGCACATATTGATAGCCTGCTGTTTTCCTTTTCATATATGTCTAGAAATATTTTTTATATCATGGTTTTATCCCTGGCATAGTGTTTCCCTTATATCGTGATTTCTGAACAATTCCTTTATTTTAGAACATTTAGTTTCCAAAATTTCACTGTGATGAAATACTTGGGTGTGTAATTTTGGACACATTTGTGGTTTTATCCCTAAGATAATTTGCAAAAGGTAGAACTGTGGGTTCAGAAAATACATGTTTTAACATTTTTTATGCAAATTACCAACTGTCCACTAGAAAGCGTGATTTTAGCCCAGCCTCTCAAGCCATGTATGAGAATGTTTATTTTCCTGTGTTCTTACCAATGTTTGTGACATCATTCTTTTTACTTTATTAATTTGAAAGGTGACACTTGGTATTTCATTAATGTTTCAATTGCCCTATCTTTGTGAGGCTTATGGGGATCTGTATGTCTCCTTTTGAAAACTGCTCTTTTGTAATTAGAGTGTTTTACTCTTCCTGGTTGATAGCTAAGAGTTCTTTAGGTATTAAGGGCCTTAGCTTTTTCCTACCATATATGTTACAGTATGAGCCCTAGTATTGAAATTGTACTTTAATTTTATTTGCAGAGCTTTAAAAAGAGAGGTATTGATGCCTTGGTGCTTAAAACACCTTATTTAAATTTATCATGGCTTCTATCTTACGCCTTTAAAATTTTTTTATTGGAATACAGTTGATATACAATATTATATTGGTTTCAGATGTACAACATAGCGATTTGATAATTATATACATTACTAAATGCTCACCATGGTAAGTGTAGTTACCCCATTACCATACCAAGATATTTATTTTTTATGCTGTACTTCATTCCTGTGGCAAATTTCATTTTAATTTACAGTTTGTACCTCTTTGTCCCCTTCATTTGTTTCACCATCGTCCCACCCCCTCCCTATCCCATGCTTTTTTGATAAATGTTCTTTATGAGACTTCCCAAATTATGTAAATATTCATCCAAATTATGTAAATATTCATCCAAATTCTCTTAATTTTCTGTGTTTTTAACATTTAACTAAATAGTAATATCTGGAATTTGTTTTTGTGTATGGATTGCTGTAGGGCTCCTATTTTCCTTTTTCCAAATGCTTGTCTAATAGTCCCAGGACCATCTGTTATTATAACCCATCCTATCCCCGCAAATATAAAACACCAAAGCTATCATATGCTAATGATCTATAGACAGCTAAACAACATGCAATTGCTGTTTTAGGGGTCAAAAACAGTAGAATATTGCAATTCTACGTGATTCAACTTAATACTAAATTCTGACAAAGAGAAATTTCCTTCTGTGAAAGGATGCTGTCAAATATTCGAATAATTAAAAAAATAAGCTTAGTTAGGGAAGATTTCAGATGTGTATAACCAAGGCATTTTAGCTGGCAAGAATAAATCAGTTGTGATGAGATAAAGTCAGTGGGTGGGGTTCCCTCGCAAGCATTTTTTTCCCATAAAAATATAAGTAAACGCTGCACACTGCATTTTTAAAACATAATATTCTTTTCCCCCTGTGGACTTTTGGGTCCACTTCACACCAGCTGAGTTGGCTCGCTGAGTAGAACTCTCCTTGTAAGGTCTTTCCTGCTCTCTGTCTTCTCCCTGCTGGCCTCATTATTAAAAATGTGCTACTGTCAGATATAAATGATGCTTCTCACTAAGTACACTCGATAGCATTTTCCTTTCACTCTGTTTTTCCTCCAAATCTAGCAATAAGCCATTGTCCTTAGTGAAAAAAATATCTCAAGCCTCTCTGGCTATTCCCAGGCTTGCAAGCTGGTATGACCGGCAGTCTGAATGATTGATCCATAACCTTTGGGCACTCAGGCAATTATAAGTTGCCCATAAGCTTTGCTGTGCCAACAGAGCAAATAAAAAACTTGGGGACCTAATTCTGGGTCAGCAAAACTCTCTTTTCATGATGTTATATGAAATAATAATTTTAACTATAAGAGGGAATTCTTTAGAGAACAATGAAAATTATGTACATTTTCCCTTCTAATCATCACAAAACATGATAATGATTACTTCTTTTTTCTCCTTTGTCCATGCCTTCAATTTTTTCTACTTCCAACCTTCAACATTTCTCCTGCAACCTTTCCACTAATCTAGGAGTGGGGTAGAGAAATCCAAGTTTCTAGTGTTCAAAGAAAAATGAAAGTCAGAAATAGCCCTTGCACACCAAAGTTTTAATATTTTCATTCCCATAATTCTGGGAGTTGTCAATGATTTTTATTTTCAGTAATGAGGCAATGACTCAAGAGCTGGTCCTCTTCTGTCAGGAATCAAATATTATGAAACAGAACTGTCATTTGTCTCAGAGCTCTGCTTTATGCAGAGGCGTATGTGTATGTGCTTGTAAGAAAAAAGGGCATTTTCTTTGCCAAGAGAGAATGAGCTGTAATAGATTGATTACTAAATGGTTTATCATAAAAACCTCAGTACTGGAAAAAAACATTAAAGGTCAGATGGTTCAATCTCCTGTCTACAAATACGCTCAATCAAAGCATAAGGGCCAAGTTAACAAGTTTTCAAAGCTGCTAAACACTATCATCGTCTAATTGTATGACCTCTCTCTTCCCAAAATGTTCTGTGACACATGTATTTTTCAAATCGGTTGTCTTTCGAATTTGGTGACATTGAGAAAAATTGCAGATGTCTTAGACTAGGTCACAATACTCTTAGGAAAATGTTTTTCCAGAAGAATAACTGGTTCACTTTTCTGTTTAGTTTTAGCTGTTATTTACTGGCTGCAGGAAGAGAGCACTGCTCCTAATCTCCTGTGACTGAAGGTTAAATTAATGGCCCTCCAGGCACCACATGTTCCCTGTCTGCCCTTGTGTGGTCCACCCTACAGCCACTCGGCTTGGTCATGTGACTTCCTTTGGCCAATGAGGAATTAGCAAATGTGACTCCAGCAGATACTCATAAAGTGCTTGTGCGAGGGGGCTTGCCACCTCTTTGATGTTTTTAGAATCCAATTTTGATGTGAACAAGCCCAAGCCAATCAGTTGGAGGTAAGTGGCCCAGCCAATAGCCAGTACCAGCTGCCAGACATGTGAGTGAGGCCATCTTAGACCATTCAGTCTCAGTTGAGCCACCAGATAACTGAAACTACATAGGGTGACACCAGCAGAAAAACCAAATAGCTGAACCTAGCCTCAGTTTCTGAGCTACAGAATAATGAGCAAATAAAATGGTGGTGGTTTTGAGTCACCTAAGTTTTAGGGTGGTTTGTTTTGAAACAATTGGTAACTGATGATGCACCCCTGGTATACAGTGGGCTCACATATTTTTCTGGGGCTAGATTGTACAGTTAATGTGTAAGGAAAAATCACATAAAATCAAAATTACCATTGTAAATCCTTTAGGCACTTACCATTTACAATCAAAGCAAACATTTTTCCTTCTATCATCGGAAGAGATTGCTAATTTTCTTTTGAGCACCAGATGAAATAATTGGCTTGTGTTTCAGGCATGTTATATGAAACACACATTCTGTATCTTTAAATATTCAGTTTATAGCCCATTGGCTCATGACTAAAATCATTCCTCTTTTGCAAACACCCCTAACCCCTTGTCCCTCTCCCCTTCATTATGCTGCCCTAGCAAAATTATAACCCTGATTACAGCCAATTGTCCTCCTACTCTGCATCAGTGATGGAGAAGCTGAAACTTGCTGGAGAAAATTACACAACATCTGTTGAGGACTCTTAATTTAAATTTGTAACTACAAATCTCTAATAGGCCTGCAGTATTTCTGGCTAGTCATGCTGTATATCTCTTGCAAATTTGCTTTCCAAATCTGAGACAACTATTTCATACTTTCTTTTCTTCTTATATCTCCAATATCCATTCCCCTCCCTCCTCTAACATTGACTTTAAGTGTGAAGGTCAGTGAGTTTTGACAAAGGTATACACACGTATAACCATCACCAGGATCAAGTTGTAGAACATTTCGATCATCCCAGAAAGTTCTCTCATGCCTTTTTGTACACATACGTTTTCTTTTCTCTTGAGTAAATACCTGGAATGGAATTGCTGGGTCAAAGGATAGATACATTCAATTAGAATTTACCACCAAATCTAAGAACTAATGAGATTTGCCAGCACCAGAGCAGTCAGCTTTCTAGTGGGTTTCTCTGGTTCTCAGATACTGGCTTATTGCTTGCCATCCCATGCCTGGGGACCCTCAGTGAACCTCTCCACCATCCAGGGGGCTACAGCCACAACCTCTCCAACTAGGTCTGATTCTCTGAATTGGTACCCTCCTCCAAGTTCATTCCTTTCATGGCTGTTCTTTCAAAGGTCTGGAGATAGTGGCTGCTTCTTTCACCTGCCATTCCTGTCGATTTAGCTTCACTCCTCTTAGTAGTTAAGCCCCTGTTACTAGTTACTAGTTATCTATATTAAATTTTCCCTGTTAAAATTATTGGTGTGGTTTTTGTCTCCTGACTAGATCCTGATTAATACATCCCACATCACCAAATCTTTTCCACTATGCATCAAGCACATGTCCTGAAATATCTACTCCTTTCCATTTCTACTGCTAGTAGCAAAGCCAAGCTGTCAACACATTTTATTTGAACAAATGCAACAGATTTCTATCTGGTTTCTGTACTTCTGCACTGTCTTTTCCCCAGGCCTCTATAGTATATTCTCCATATAGCAGCCACATGGAGCTTTTAATGTAAATCCAATCACATTACTATACGTTAAAGCCCTCCAGTAAAGACTTCTGGTTTTAACTTAGAGATGTAGAGAGCTGGAATGAGAGTCTCTCCCATCCATACAACAAGGAAAATCTGGATAAACTGCAAATTAATGACTTCTCTTGAATGAATCAGAGAACCAAGGTTGTAGGGCAACCATAAAACCCACATCAAAGGAGTCAGGTTCTTGCAGGGAGATACAGGGTCTGAACATTTGCTTATCTGGGGCACATGCCACTGGACTTCATATAAGCTGGTAAGAGGATTCTGCCAAATGTTTTCAGTGAATTGCTCAAGGCCAAGCATGGGCTAATTTGAAGACTTTATCCTCTTGCAGGACCTTCCTCCACAAACCCCATTAGGTATTCATAGGGAAGATCAGGGAGAATCCTGGTAAAGCTCCCAACATGCTGCTAGCTGTGCTTTCAGCCACTGCTGAAACTCTGCTCAAACTCTTTTTCCTACTTTCCTTATGGAACAAAAGCCTAAATTCGTAGGGGGAAGAGCAACAAAAGCAGTTATCTGAGGGCGCTGGTGATAACCCATTGTAGTTGGGGGAGGCAGAAGAACAAAAGAAGTTCTACCCTTGAAGGAAAGGCAAAAATATGAACTAGGTCAAAACTACAGCTGGAGAGTCAAAAGCCCTTGTGAAGGTCATGCCCCTGAGACTCAGAGACACAGCACCTGCCTAAGACAGGCTTAATCAGACCATCAGAGGATGCTCTTGACACATTCCCCTCACCACATGTCAATAGCCATCACGTAAAATAACAGTAGACTAGAGCTGGGGGAGCTGCAAGAGACACACACTCTCTGAGGTGCAGAACAAATGGACAATCCAAGGCAGAAAGAGGTGGAGACATTGAGAAAGTAACTCTGTAAAACCAGCCCACATCCAAAACACAAGATATCACTAGAGGAATTTGAAGCCTGTGGTACTCTGAGAGTAACCATAGCAACAAAAAATCTCATATCCTGACCCGGTTAACACAAACCTCCATTCTGAAGGCTGAGCCAAAGGAAAGGCATGCTCATTTCCAAGCATAAAAATATTTACCTCAGTATTTACTTTTCTACACAAGGAAAAAATATGAAACATACAATAAAACAAGTATAAACACATTCCTAAGAGACAAAGTAATCATTAATCATGAGAAGCAGACTCAGATATGACAAATGTTGAAAAATAAGATGGGGAATTTAAGATAATTATGACTAATATATTAAAGGCTCTAGTGGAAAAGATAGGCAACATCTCATCAGAGAGATGGAAATTATAAGAAATGAATAGAAATGGTAGAAATAAAAATCACACTAACAGAAATAAAGAATGTTGTCAATGAACTTATTAGTAGATTCAAAACAGCCAAGGAAAGAATCAATGAACTTGAAGATAGGTCAATAGAAATCATCCAAACAAAAACACAAAGAGAAAAAAGAAGGAAAAACCCAGAACAGAGCCTCTGAGAAACAGTGGGACAATATCAAATGGTTTAACACATGTGTAACTAGAATTCTGGAAGGAGGAAAGAGAACAGGAAAGAAGAAATATTTGAAGAAATAATGGCTTAGAATTTTCCAAGTTTAATGACAAACACCAAACTACAGATCCAGGAATCCCAGAAAGCACCATACAGGATAAATAACACACACACACACACACACACACACACAACTGTATACATTTTAAAATAATTCTACCTCAAAATAATATTATGTCACTTCACTTTAAGGAGAAACAGGATATTAGCATAGACTTGAAGTATCTCTCCAAAAATATTCATTGATTACTGCATTGCTTTTAACATATGTCCACTACGTCCTTAATACTCCAAGAGGTAGGACTTATTTCTGCTCCCCTTGAGTGGGCCTGGTCCTAGTGACTTGCTTCTATGAATAGGGCATGGAAAGGAGGAAAAATGATTACAGTGGAATAACCTGGCAGACAGCACTCCACCCAAATGACCATGATTAACATCACTAGTGATATGGCATATTGATATCATATAGTTCCTGATATAATGCAAGAGGATGGGCACTACACCTTTGTGTTATTCTCAAAAAATATGTTACCTCAATCTAATCATGGCAAAACTTCAGAAAAACCCAACTGAAAATACCTGACCAGTACTTTTCAAAAATGTCAAGGTCATCATATAAGACAAAGAAAGACGGAGGAACTGTCACAGATTGGAGGAGAACAAGGAGACATGGTAACTGAATGCACTGTGGAATCCTCGATTGGATACTGAAATAAAAAAAGGATGTATGTTCAAAACTGGGTGAAATCTGAATCATTATCCATAGTTTAGTGAACAGTATTGTATCAATGTTAATTTCTTAATTTTAATAAGTGTAGCATGGTGATGTGGGATGTTAGCATTAGGGGAATCTGACTGAAGGGTACACAGGGACTCTCTGTACTAGCTCTGCAGCTCTTTTGTAAGTAAAAAATTATTTCATAAAGTTAAAATCAGAACAAACCTTCAAGGACTTCCTATTGCACTTAGAATGTAATCCAACTCCTACATGACCTTCATGATCAGGCTTTACCTAACCTCTTCACCCCCATCTTGTGCAGCTCTCTCCTTTGGCTGCTACACTCCAACCATACACGTCCCCTCTCAAGGCCTTTACTTGATTGGTCACTTCTGCGTGCTCATTCCCCATATTTTTTCACATGACTGTATTTTCATCATTTGTTTCAGCCCAAGAGGCACTTCCTATGATATTTCTGAAGTATCCCATTCCCCACTAATCCATCAGCTGTTCTTTGTCCCATTAACTTCTTCTGTTTTCTTCATATAGCTCATCTCTATGAGAAATTACTAATTTCTTTATTCATTGTGGTTTCACTCCAATATAGTATAAACTTCATGAGAGTATGAAGCTCCCTAATATTTTCCAAATGACTTATCTATTTTGCATACTGTATCCCTGGAACCTAGAATAGCATTGGCACTTAGTAATTCCTCAGTAAATGTTGAATGAGTGACCCTCTGTTAGCTGCTATATCCAGACACCAACTGAGAGAACATCACATTCATATCTCATATCTCATGCTGTTTCTCCCTAGGAAGTATTCTCCTTGAGTGAAATGATGGTCACTATCACCTGATACTTAAATGTCGATCTATCTAAATTTAGATAGTTAAATAATAATTTCTATAAATTCAAATACCTTTAAATAAATAATATTTAAATGATTATTTCTCTGTTTTATTCTTTTGTGCCTAATGCATATAGTTTCATTCATGTACGTTAACTGAATATATGATGAGGTGGCCCTGCAATGCCTTTTCTCTTTTAATAACTATCTGTGCATTAGAAACCCCTTCAAAGCTGCAATCATGCAAGCTCCGTGCTGTTGGTAGCTGTATCTTAACCTGAAATGATTGGTTTCAAAAATTATTTGAATGTGGATTCGATCAAGGAGATGGCCTCATTTCAAAACAGCTGGCCAAACATTAATGATGAATCACAGCAAATCCAGAAAAAGCAACCCCACTATTTTTTTGATCATAATAGACAATCCCAGAATCTTCACTCATGTATGGAATGCAGAGCATGAGGCACACGAGGAGGGGAGCCCAAATATCAACAAAACAGTGCACCTTTGTTTTTATATATTGTCCTGTGGGTTATGCTTCAGCTCACTGTGAATCTTTTTCCTGTCTGTAAATTGATAGGACTGGACCAATGACTTCTTGGTCCATTCTAGTTTCTTAAAATTGCTGAAGAAAATTAAAGAAAAATCTAGAATAGATATTACCAAACTGAGAACCATACTAAACTCTTCTAAACATACACATGCGCATATGCACCCACCCTATTATCTTCTAGTGCATTTGTCATGTGCTTCATTTCCTCTCCTCCACATGTTGTGGTATGCGTGCATCTGTGTGCGTTTGTGTTGGCTTATGTACGGGTGTTTTAGACTCAACTCAGGGCTTATGAGGTGGAAAAAATAATTCTGATAGTGCGAAACTAGACTGAGATGCCAAGGTCACCATACTTGACTTCTGCATTGCAAACATTCTGCCTTTGATATTCGGTGGAGTCAGAAATAAGAATAGATGAAGTGGAGTGATTACATAATTTTGTGACTACAAGTTATGTTGGGCAAAATTCTCTTTAATTGGCAATACTTTAAGAACTCAACACTGAAAAGTTTTTAGGTTATTTACTTAAATACATCTGCCTCTGAAGAAGATGATATATTAACTTCTTATTTCAACTAGCTAGTATACAGTTTTAATTTTAAAAACTCGTATTGTTTCTTGATTGATTGATAAATATATTCATTCACTAAAACAGACATTCATGGAACAGCTACTCTGTCCCCAGCATTGGTTTCAATTATGAATAATATATAGTTCCTGGTGTCTAGAACCTCTTGGGGTGGAGTGAAGGTGCGGCAGGGAGAAAAATGTAACAAACTAGCATAATAATGTGTGTGATAGAATATTGCATTGTAAGAAAAGTAAATTATTTTAGGAAAAATGTGTAAGAATCCAAATTATCCTTTCATTTATTATTACGCAAAACCGAATTTGTGTAGCTCACTGATAATGCAGAATTCTTTTATTTAAGGGATTGAGAGTCCTACATTTTTTATTTCATACCATTAATTCAGATATATAATTAATTTTTTTCCTGATTTCATTTTCTTTTTTTTAGTTTTTTTTTTTTCAATTAAAATTTACCTGCCCATAGTTGAATGCCGTAGTTCTCAATGTGTGGTCTGCAGACCTCTGGGTGCCCCCAAGATACTTTCGGGGAGTCCAGGAAGTCATAATACTAATAGTGAGACTTCATTTGCATTTTCCTCTGTGTCGCCATAGTATTGATGGTGCAAAAGCCGAGAAGGGTGAAACTGCTGATGCCTTCACACAAATGAAGGCGTTGCTACTGAACTGTACTAATGGTCATTGTCTTCATCTCCAAAAAGTTGCAAAAAGAAAGAAAAGCCAGTTTCACTTAAAATGTCATTGAATATGCAGTAAAAATGATTAATTTGATTAAATTTTGATCCTCAACACATGTCTTTTTAACAGTGTGTGAGGCACCAGGTATCATGCTGGATGATGGTTGTCTTAAGGGAAAGGACTCAGAATTGAGTTGTGAGTTGAATTGCTGGCTTTGTTCCACGAACCCCATTTTCACTTGCAAGAACGACTGATAGACAAGCTATGGTGTTTCTGATGTGGGTATTTGGCAGACATTTTCTCAAAAATGAATGAAATGAGTTTGTCACTGTAAGAACATCAACTAAGGATATTTGCTGCCAATAAAAACTTACTAACTCGCCTTCTTGTTTTTTTTAATGTGCCAGTGTCTCACAAATGTTGAGGAATTTGTGAGGTGTGTTGGACCTAAAGACCTTTGGAATCTGTTGACAGTTCAGTTTCCAGGAGAAATAAAGTGCAAAGATTAGCATGCAGTTCTGAGTATTTTGTAACCACATCTAGATGTGATTCCTTTCACAATTCCATGATTTGTAACTAAGTTTTGCAGGCAGTTAAATGCAACATCAATTTACCCACATACTCCACAGCTTTTCTTGGAGGGATTTCAATTGTTAAGGTAATTGAGTGTGCATGAGAAGAAATAGCTTGCTTACTACCCACTATTACCCATGTCTACTATTTTACTTAAAGTCCTATAACTGCAGATGACATTTATACTTATACAACAGGATGGTCAAAATATGGGAATTAGTCTTTCAAAAACAGGCTGAACTATTGGCAGACAAACTAAAAAAAATAACACGCATTACATTTCTAAAGTTAGTTTGAAAAAGTTTTCTGATTTAGAACATTTATGATATTTCAAAAATGATATATTTTCTCATTACATAATAACACATACTCATTATAGTAAATTTGGACAAGAAAGGAAGTCATAAAGAAGAAAATGAAAATCCTCCACATCTTACCATCCAAAATTAACAACGATTAATAATTTGGTGTGTTTCCTGCCAGCTTTCTTCCTGATCAGAGCCAGGCAGAGCTGGAAGAGACCTCAGGGATTATCTAGGCCAGCCTACTCACTTTACAGATGAAGAAAATTCATTCAAAGGTTGACTCTCTTTCTGGTTTTGTTTCAAGTCAATTAAGCAAGAACAGTAGACTCATGATAAGACAACTCATAAGGCAGTGCAGACTTATTTAGAAAAACCTTGGCTTGAATCATGGGCCTCCAAAGAGCTGGCCCTGACAAAGAGGCTGATATAAGCCGGTTGGCATCTAAGGCCTTCCTGCTTTAATCGTTTCCTGTGATGATGTGACATTTGGAGCTGCAGCAGCCATTTTGTGACTTGTGAGATGACAAGCCTAAGGACAAAAAGCTCACACACTCAAGGAGACAGAGTGGAATGATAGAAAGAATATGGGTCCTTAATGACATAATTGAGCTGCCAGACCAACTTTAAAATTGCCTACCCTCAGATCGCTTCTTGGTGAGAAAATTAAATGCTTCTATTGTTTAAGTTCCTTTAAGTAGGATATTCTGTCACTCATACTCTCAAAAATCCAAATTCATAGACCCTGTGACCTTGAGCACATACAAATATCAACTATTTTTTGCCTAGTTGCCTTTAGTGGGAAAAGAGAGATAACACATACAGATATATTTTACAAAATTATACACATTCCTTTGTATTCTACTTCCGTCATCCAACATTACATCATGAGATTCTCTTCTGTTTCTCAAAATTTTTCTAAAAGGCACAGACTTTGATGACTACAGAGATGTCTGTCTGAATTTTTCTCCAAATGCCCCTATTTTTGAGTATTTACATTGTTAGCAAATTTTGTTTCATATATGAATGGTTGCAGTGAACCAGCCTTGTACACAAAATTTTGATCTTCAATTCTTTTCTGAGGATAAATTCCTAGAAGTATACTGTATCATATTTTTAAGGCTTAAAATGTCAATTTAAGGCCATACTGTCTCTCTTCTGCCTCTCACAGACTTAACATCGCTATTAAATGTGTATGTGAATGTGGAATATTCTTTTTAATAAGTAATGCATTTACATAGTTCTAAATTCAAAAGTATATAGTGGAAAGTTTCCCTCCCATCCCTATCCCCTCACCACTCAGTTTTTCTCCCCTAGGTTTCAGGAAAATTTTCCAAATATATTCTAAGCATATATGGGGCCCTGGCAGGAAGCAGATGGTAAATTAATCAATTTAAGGAAAGGGATTATTTACAAAGCGAAGTAAGGTATTGGGAAGCCCAAAGTAACAGGGGTCTCCTAGGACTAAAGGGTGGGGGTGGAGTGGGTACTGAACCTGAGGCAGAAAGTGGGAAGCCCTGTGTGGAAAGGGCTGGCTTAGAGGGAGGGGCTTTGACCTTCAGTGGAGATGCAGGAGCCCATGGCAACTCCACAGGGAGAGCCTGGGTGAATAAAGGCCCTGAGTTCGCTCCTCTCCTACTGGTGCTCCACTCTGGCAGAAACCAGAGGCCAGGGAGCCTGCTCCCATCATCCCCTTTGTAACTACAGAGCCTGATTTCATGGCAGCGTCTCCTATTTCCAATGTCGGTATACAGAGGACGGCCACACAGAGTTTCTTTTAGTGTTGCCCTTCTTACGAGTGTGTTCCCTATTCCTTTAATGAAGGAAGTGTCCTGGGAGCCCTTCCAGAGAAAAGTCAGGTGCTGTGGGTCTCCAGCTGCACGCATTAATCCATTCCTACAGTCTCCCTCCCTCACCTTAGGACCTCTTCTCAGGGCTCCATCAGGCAGTTTCAGCATCTCTTTGGGAATCTGCCCATCTAGTGATGTATTAAGATGGATGCCAGGTGTCCTTGCCAGAAATTAAACTCGGAGTCATGGGAGAGTGCTCTGGTATCAATAAATTCTCCATGTAGCCTTATCATCTACCCCTGTGGTCCACTCCCAGCTGGTCCCAATTGTTGAACCTCAGGGTTCTTTTAAATACTGAGCTTGATTCAGTGCTGAAATCGAATGCTTCATTGAGAGTGGGGTTTGCCTGTGACTGTCCAGCTTTCAGCACTGATTGTCCTGCATCCTGCCGCAGTCCCAGGCAAACCTGGTGTGTAATCTGTTACCCTAACCAAGAGGTGCAATCCCAGGGCAGCAAGAACGAGGGAAAAGGAGAAGCAAGGCAAGGAAGCAGGGAAAGCAAATACAAGTTGCTTTTACGAGTTGGCCCAACCTTCAAAAGAAAGAGAGCTGATGCTTGGTCATGCGGCTGACTTATCTCCAGACAGACCGCACCAAGCCATGGCTCCTGCGAACCATCTGGGACGAGGAAGGAAGAGGAACATGTCTGCCAATTTCTTACTGTCTCATATCTCTCATGGGTCAGAGTTCACCATATGGAGTGTGAAGCTCTCTGCAACTCCCGGCTCTGTCATCTGTCACCTAGCCTTTCTCAAAAGCTACTGGGGAAGCCACATTGCACAATTCCTGTTGCAGGACTCCTTCTGAGTCTGAGAGTGGTGAGAGAAACCATAGTAACAAAGGGGACGATGGGAAAGGGCTCCCTATTTCATTTTCCTAAGAGAAAATTTCCTAAAAGAAAGTGAAATGCTTAAAGATGATAACTTTTACAGCATTTAGTTTTTGCTACAAAACAAACCACCCCAAAACTTAGTGGCTTTGAAGATATTTTTTGAAAAGACAAATATTTATAACTTCTTCTTATCTGGCCGGCTGTTTCTCTGGTCCGGGTAAGCTTTCCTAAGATTGGCTGATCCCAGACGGCCTCATTCACATGTCTGGTTGTTGACTCTATGTCAGGTGAGGCAGGGGATGGCTTGCCTCTGTGTCCCTCATCAGCCAGTAGGCCAGCCTGGGCTGATTCACATGGCTTTGAGTTCTGAGCTCCCAAGAACGACACAAAAATACTTTTCAAGACTTCGCTTATGTCACATTTGCTACTGTCCTCTTAACTAAAGCAAGTCATGAGCAGACCAAGAGTTGGTGTCAAGGGCATGGAGAGAGGGAGGAAATTATTACAGTTTTTTTTTTCAAATAATCTTCTACAACTATTAATGTATTTCTAATTATGTGAATTCATCCTCTGAGTTGCTCATGTTAGAATCCTCAAAGTTATTTTCTATCTCTCTTTTTCTCTCCTAGTGTAAATGGGAAATTATTTAATTAGCTAAGTTAAAATGCATTTTGTGCAAAATGATTTTCTCCCAGTACTTTAATAATCTAAATATTAATATAAAATTTAATCACAGACCCATTACTGTTTTAATTAATTATATTCAGAAAATGGAGAGAAATAACATAATTGGCTGACTAAAAAATGATATTTATTTAAATCCTTTATAACAAATTATGCTTTAATATCCCAGTAATACATTTCATTTATTTTCTTACAAATATGCAAAGAGGTAATCATCAATAAGTGGTAATATTTAAACACTTAGAAAAAACATTAAGTAGTACTCTTGTCTTAGATGATAGTGTGTGTTTCTTATCTGAAGTTGGCAGCAAGTGAAATTAAATGGTTTTCCAAATGACTGAATTGTCAATTCATCTTTTTTCAGCTTATTCACTGATTTCTGTCATTGCTGCCTCCCAAGGGGATCACTTGCACTGAAGTGGAATATCAACAATTCCACATGGCATGAAAGGTTTCTAGAACCATCCTTTGGTGCATCTCTATAGGGGTCCCTTTAGAAAACACTGAAAAGGGATCCTTTCCCGCAGGTGGAATGGGATGTACACACACATCGCAGACGGGCATATTGTTAGTTCCACTCACATCGGCTTTGTGACAATTCTGGGCCTCAGTTTATTCATCTGGAAGACAGGAGATTGTCTTTTAGATTTTCTCCCAACCTGTGGCTCTCAACTCCATGTGAGCAATGCTGGGGCAATAGAATTAGCACTCTGTTAACCACACAAATGGAGAAGGGGGCCCTGAACACCCCCAGTTCTGGTTAACACAGGAGGCAGGAGCCATCACAACCAGAATCTAGTGACATATTTACCATTCTGCAGACACAAATCCAAAGTTCACATGGCATAAGTCTAATAGCAGGGTAGGAATCCAGACTTCATGTACACCAAGAGGTTACAATCATCTGTGCCTGGTACTGGTTCCAGAATTGAGCCTTGATTGCTTTGTCACCTGTTAGAAAATGTCTGTGCAGCATCACCTTGTGGCTGAGATGCCTGCCCACCTGCCTTCTGAAGTCCATCCATTGGACAGAGCAGGAGGGCATCTCCACCACGTTTGGGGGCCCAAATCTCATTGAGAATTGGCACCAGTTCCGTGGAGTCAGCCTTCAACGTGCTGTGCACATGCAGGTGGATGCACCTCACATGTGCACCCCATCCGGAAGGCGTCACGGGTCTTAGGCGCCCCGGGAAATCTACTTGTCTGGCCACCCGCTCGCTCCTGTCCTGTTGCTGACCTGCTCAGGGCAACGCTCCTCACTGTCTCCACGCCAGGGGGCACCCGCACCAGCCAAGCCACTCCACTTGCCAGTAAATTCCTCCTCTCCAGGTAAATTCCACATCCCCTTAATGTTCCCCTCCCTCAGATGTCTTTTCCCCCAGACTCATCAGGGCTTCTAGGTTGAGTGAACACTGTCAAGCTAGTGCCACATTAAGGGATTATAGAGCAGACCTGGAGTTCCAAGTGTCAGAGTCTTTAGTGCTGGGTCCTAACCTTGATCTACAATATCCCTGCCCTTTCCTTCCTCCCTTCTTCCCTCCTGATCTTAGAAGCACATGGAGGAAGAGCCCTCTAGTTCCCCAACTGCCATAGGAAACAGAATTCCTGAGCACACAGAACTTCCATGGTATAGTTTTTCAAAACTCTCCACATGAGCAGCTAAACAAGAGCTATGGCTCTCATGGGGAGACGGGAGTCCATCATGAGTACTTGAAGCTGCAAGTAGCATAAAACCTGTCTTACAGCAGCTTAAATAAAAACTGGGCTTACTTTTCTCTCCTAACAGAAAGGCTGAACATAGGTGCTGCTGTCAGTGACTCAGCAACTCAAAGTATTTGGAGTCAGCATCTCTATAATCATCTGATTTTTTCCTCATGTTTGACTCTTTATTTTTCTCCAACTTTACTGAGATGTAATTGACACATAGCATGGTGTAAGTTTAAGGTGTACAATGTGATGATTTGATACATATATATATTGTGAAATGATAACCACAGTAGAGTCCAGTCACCCCAAATAATTACTATTTCTTTTTTGTGGTGAGAACATTTAAGATTTACTCTCTTAGCAACTTCCAAGTATATAATACAATATCGTTAACTATAGTGACCATGGTCTACATTAGATCCCCAGAATTTATTCATCCTATAACTGGAAGTTTGTACCCTTTGACTGACATGTCCCCATACTCCCTCTGCCCCAACTCAGCCCCTGGCAATGACCATTCTACTCTCTACTATTATAAGGTCAACTTATTTTAGATTTCAAATATAAGTGACGTCACACAGTATTTGTCTTTCCCTGCCTGACTTATTTCACTTGGCATATGTCTTGCCAATGGGTTTCAGCCCCAGGCAAGTTCGCTATGGATTCAGTGTGACCAAAGAAATGACAGCAAAATGTTCTTTGGGTGAAAGGGTTATACCCAACTTTATTTCCAGGTGGCAGATCAGTCACTAAAATCCTGTTCACTCAGAGCGGGTCTGCATGCAGCAAGCCAGTCTCTGCCTCTGGGCCCCTCTGTCCTCACAGCCATCCTCTGGGCCTCTGTCCTCAGTGCTGCCACCACTCCAGCCTCTGCTCTGCTCTCCTGCAGCCTTGCAGCCCTGCCACCGTGTCGTGCACTGAGCCCTGGGTGGAGCTCTTTTTATAGAGTCAACAGCCATGTATTGCCCACAGGTGTGCAGTGAGCTAGTCAACCATGGCCAGGTGAGAATTCTGGCCACAGGAACTCTCATTTTATCCACAGCATAATATCCCCCAATCTATCCATGTTGTTGCAAATGGCACTACATCTTCTTTTCCACTCATATACAGAAGGACCTAGGTTGTTTCCATATCTTCACTATTGTGAATGAAGCTGCAGTGAACATGGGAGTGCAGATATTTCTTCGAGACCCTGATTTCATTTCCCTTGGATAGATACTCAGAATAAAGATTGCAGATTATATGGTACTAGTTCTATTTTTAATTTTTTGAGGAACCTCCATACTGCTTTCCATAGTGGCTGCACCGATTTACATTCCTATCAACAGTATGCAATGGTTCTCTTTTCTCCACATTCTCGCTGACACTCCTTATTTCTTGTCCTTGGGTTAGTGGCCACTGTAACTGGTGTGGGGTGCTATATTATTATGATTTTCATTTTCATTTCCTTGATGATTAGTGATATTGAGTGGCTTTTCATGTATGTTTTCTATGGAATAATGTTTATTAAGATGTTCTGTCCATTTCTTAATTGGATTCTTTGTTTTTGTTTTTGCTATTGAGTTGTATGAGTTTCTCATGTAGCTTGGATATTAACCCCTTATCAGGTATGTTTCACAAATATTTTCTCATTCGTTGTTGTACGTTGCTTTATCATTGTGTTGATTGTAGTACTAGTTATTTATTTTTGCTTTTGTTGCTTATGCTTTCAGTGTGGTAGCCAAACAATTGTTGCCAAGACCAATGTCAGGGCAATTTTTCCCTATTTTTTCTTCTAGAAATTTATGGTTTCAGGCCTTATATGTATGTCTTTAATCCACTTCAAGTTCACTTTTGTGAGTGGTGAAAAATAGAGTCCAATTTCATTCTTCTTGTGTGATTATCCAGTTTTCTCAGCACCTTTTATTGAAGAGACTATACTTTCCCCATTTAGTGTTCTTGTCTCCCTTGTCGAATATTAATTGACTGCATATGCTTTGGTTGAGTTCTGGGCTCTTGATTCTGTTCCATTATTCTGCATGTCTATTTTTATGCCAGTATCATTCTGTTTTGGTTATTATAGCTTTGTAATATAGTTTTATATCAGGAAGTGTGATATCTCCACTCTTTCTTGGAATTGCTTTGGCTATTCAGGATAGTTTGGAGTTCCATATGAATTTTAGGATTGTTTTTTCTATTTCTGTGAAAAATACCATTGGAATTTTGATAGAGACTGCATTGAATCTCTAGGTAGTTTTGGGTAATATGGGCATTTTAACAATATTAATTCTTCCAATACATGAACGTGGAATAACTTTCCTTTTATTTGTGTCTTCCTTAATTTCTTTCATTGAGGATTTATAGTCTCCAGTGTGCAAATCTTTTACCTCCTTACTTAAACGTATTCCTAAGTATTATTGTTTTTGATGCTACTGAGTGGGATTGATTTCTTTATTTCTTTTACAGGTAATTTGGTTTTTCATGTATTGGAATGCAACTGATTTCTGTATGTTGATTTTGTATCTTGCAACTTTACTGAATTGGTTCATTAGTTCTAACAGTTTTTTGTATTTGCTTAATATATTTAGGTGCTCCAATGTTGGGTTCACACTTATTTACAATTGTTATAGCCTCTTGATGAATTGACCCCTTTGCTATTATGTAATTTTTCTTTGTCTCCTGTTACTTGGTCTGATACAAAAGTATAGCTGCCCCTGCTTTTTTTTGGTTTCTACTTTCATGGAATATCATTTTTCAACCATTCATTTTGAGCCCATTCGTGTCCTTAAAGTTTAAGTGAGTCTCTTGCAGAAAGTATATAGTTGTGTCTTGTTTTTTTTCTATCCATCCAGCCATCCTATGTGTTTTGGGTTGGGTAACTTACTCCATTTACCTTTAGAGTAATTACTGATAAGTAAGGATTTACTAATGCCATCTTACTAATTGTTTTGATTCTTTACTGATTGCACATCTCCATGGGGTCAGTTATTAGAAAATTATTGTGATTCTTTGGTGATATCATGTTTCCTTGATTTTTCATGTTCCTTTAATTCTTGTACTGCTGTCTTCACATTTGAAGTAGCAATCACCTCTTCCATTCTTTACTGTCTTGGGGAGAGAAATACTTTCTGTCAGTCCCGCTGTGGATTCTGAGGCTTTCTCAGACCTGTGGATACACGTGCTGCACGCTTCTTGCTCCCTCTTGCGGTAGAGTTCTAAGCTTGTATGCCTTCTATTTTGATCCTGCCAGCACCAGACCACAGTGCTGACAGCCTCCCTTTTGCTTTCCCAAAGGCAGAGGTCAAGCTCAAATTTGTGGTTTTTCCCTGGCCCACAGATTTGGGCAGGCTTTCTGCAATGCTCACTAGCCATATGCTCAATTCTACTCTTGATGGGGAGTGTGCAGATTCTGTGAATAGGGTCTGCCTCTCTTTAATGCCCTTGAGTGTCCTATATGCCACTCTCCACGCCTTTTCCCCTTCCCTAGTCTTGCTGCTCATGATTCAGTACTCTGGATGGGGCAAGAGAGAAAGAGTCCACTTTGGCAGCATTCCACATAGTTGGGGACACTGCGAGTTTACTCAAGCACTCCCTGTGGGAGAAATCATGGGCTGGGAAGGTTTCTCTTGATACTGAGCTGTGCCACCTTGGGAAGGGGTGACATGGGTAAAGTCAAACTGTTCCTCTTACCCTCTCCAATGCATCCAAACTCAAAAGTTTTTGCTCCAGTGGTGTGCTGGGATTTCTCTGCTGGAAACTTGGAGGTCCACAAAAGCTCTCTTGTCCATGGATGATTATCTAAGACAGTGTTCTCCAGGGGGCTCCTGGACCATGGCCGAGGGGGGCTGGAACTGGTTCATGGGCCAATGCTGGGTCCACAGCCAAGACCAACATCTGTCTGCTTATTACCTGATGCATGGATGGGTGAGATTCATCCCAAGTCCCTTGGCATAGGGTGCTGGATCACACAGTTTCCACAAAAACCCTTTTAACTATGGATAGATGCCAGATTGTTGTTGTTGGAGTGGGAATCTGAATGAGGGACATCTTATTTAGCCATATTGCTGAAATCAATTCTGACTTTTTATGGTTTTAATATGGCTACTTCAGCCCCATATTTTCAGCAGACCCCATATAGTATATGCAGTAGATCCAAAAGTTAATAGTCCCCATAGCAGGGTTTCCCAAACCTGAGTGATTATTGGGCAAGTTGCTTAATTCTCTGAGATTCATTCCTTTAGTAAACAAATATTTGTTGCTATGTGCTGGGCACTTTGCTAAGGAAAGTTTAGCAAAACAATGAAAGTTGCCGTTCTCAAGAAGCATGCCTTGCAATTTCATGTTTGATATCAATCAAATATCCAAACAAATAAATGTGTAATTATAAATTGTGGCAAATTAGATAAAGGGGAAGAAACACATTATATAAGAACTCTAGTGTTGTCTGTAAAATGGGACAATACGCTATCTGTCTTAAGGATTAAATGATGATACATGAAAATCAGTTTGCATAGCATTTGATATTCAGTAAGTGCTCAATAAACATGAGCTGTTTTGATATTATCATATTTTTCCATGTAATTTTGAGCTATAATTGTCTTACATATTAAACTATTGCTGATTTATAATGATGGATTCTTCTTAGCAATTTATGGCCTATTATTATTATTTATTACAGTTAGGTTAACTTACTAACTTGTTATTCTACCCTTACATAAAGAAGGATTAAGGAAAGGTAGGTTCTATGTCCCAATACAAGCATATATGATTTCTTCCTATGAACACTCATCACAACGTTCTATTAACTCTAATGCTGTCAGATAAAATTGACAAACAAATTATATAATAGTTTTTGCATTTTCTGCCAAAATACTAAGAATTTATATTGTTTATATCATGCAAAAGTCAGATTGACATCTAAATCATCCTTGTCAGTTTTTACTACCAATTATTTACTTATGTCTGTTTTCATTTTTGCAGCCCTCCTGCAAAGTCTTACTATTTTGATTTACTTCAGTTTGATGCCAAATATTTCCTCCACTTGGAAAGTATTCTTGGCACACGGCACTGGGAGGGAGGTTGCTGTCGTGGGCAGCCTCTGTGCCCTTCCAAGAACATTCCTGTGTGACTGAGAGACATCAGAGCACCTGGCACTGATGAGGAAAGGATGGAGCTCCCCTCCAGCGGCATGTGGCACAGGGTTGACCTTGGGCTCGTGCCGTGATGTGGTTCTGCTCTCTTTTGCTGTTTACCTCTGCTAGTGAATTTACAGGCAATAAAGCAGGTCATAGAGTCATGTGATGCAGAATTTTCGGCCTGTGAGAGCTTTGAAGTCCATCTTGTCAAGTCCCCAAAGTCCATTTAGATCCCTTCTATAGTATCGTCATATCAAGAGGCTTTTCAAATACATCTTTCCCCTTAGAAGTGCTGTTATTTCATTTATATGAGGAAAACTTTATGAGGAATTTTTGGCGCTGCTTTAATTAAATGGAATCAATGTATACTTGAAAGATCTCTGTAAACTGTGAAGTAGAATTTCAGTTTAGGGAGAGATTCTTCTGGTCTGTCATAAAATTGAAGACGGAACTGTATGTCCTAGAGAATAATAATAATAAAACAGTAAAATAATAATAATAGCTAAATCTATTAAAGCTTCAGTAAGTGTCAGTTCTGAACAGTGAAAGGTAAGTAAACACTTTACCTATTGACTCAAGTAATTTCGATAATACATCCATGTGGGATGTACTGTTATTATGAGCAACCAGAGCTTGGAGAAGTTGCAAATGTCCAAGAAACCGTTATGGAGGCCACACGATCACTGACATTTTTTCAAAAATAATATTGTATGTGTACCTACTTCCTTAGAGTTTACAAACTTCTTTGGCAAATGTTGCTTCCATTTGATTTTCCTCCTCACAGGCTCATGAGAGTCTGCTCCAAATGTGTCTCGTCTGCCATCTATTTTTGCACCTTTCATCAGAGAAACTGGAAAGCGTGATCTTTAGAACATTATCCATACCTTAGAAACAAGGCACTGGAGTTGGGCCTAAATGCTGCCTCCATTGTTTTTTGGGCCAAAGAAGTTTCTACCCGGATAAATGGTTTGGGTGAAGAAGCACATGGTGTGTCCGACATTCCCAAGGGGCCTTCATGTGCGAGTAACTAAGACACTTGGCATAGGCCCCGGTCCCCAGCGCCCCTCTCCTCACTGAAGTCACAGTGAAGCCAGGCAGAGCCAGGACCTGGGAGGCTCCTTCCTGGCCGCTGGAGGCCAGCAAGCCCCAGTCAAGAACCTGCAGCCGCCGTGTGCTGCTGCTTCCAGGGGCCCAGGTCATTCAACACGCAGGAAATGATGCCAGAATGTTTTTGGGAGAAAAGACATCATTTCCATGTGTACCACTGAGATGCCTCTCGTTGATAAGGGTTCCCAGGACACCCCTGAAACTCAGTCTTAAGCAAATTCGATAGTAGAGAACGTGTGTCTTTGGGATGTCTGTCCACAGCTTCTCTCTGCCCTCCTTCTTTTCTTTATTTTATCCTGCTTGGAGCTCCAACAATCTGTGGCCTGTCCACAGCCTCTAAAGGCCCTGTGCTTCTGTTTTTGTCATAATGCTTTATTTCTTCTCCTCACCTGTTTGGAACAAAAAACAACTTTAAGTGTTCTCCCCAACCCATCCCCCTAAACCATTGGACTTCCCACAAGCAATCATGAATGTCTCAGTCCTTCCTTACTTCTCCTGAGGCTACATACCCTGTCTCTCCCTGTCTCTTGCTATTGCTTACTCCTCTCTTCCTGCTGTGTGGCACTTCTAGAAGGGAATAGAGGGAGGCTATTGTTGGCTCCTTGAAGGAGAGCATAAAGGAGAGGGCTTTTCCCAGCTGAGCACTGTGCTGTACTGCTCTGGGGTACCTAACGGCTAGATGGGGGCCCCTTTTCAATGTTTGTTCTCTGAATTTTTAAGGATATTCTCTTTAAGGCAATCAATATATTTGGAAAATATATACCGAAGTATTTATGGTACAGAGCTGCTGATGTATGCAATTTACTCTCAAATGGATATATATGTGTGTGTGTATATATATATGTGTGTGTGTGCGTGTGTGCACACACACGCACACACAGACAGTCCCCCACTTAATAATTCAACTTTATGATGGTATAAAAATGATACACAATCAGCAGAAACCATACTTCAGATTTTAAGTTCGCATCTTTTCCCGGGCCCGCGATATGCGGTAGGTCCTCTCCCCTGACGCTGGGCAGCGGCAGCGAGCTGCAGCACCCAGTCAGCCATGCGGCCACGAAGGGGGTCAACAACCGATACACTGACAGCCATTCTGCAGCACGGCAGCCATTCTGTTTTTCACTTTCAGTACTGAATTCAATCAATGACATGAGGTAGTGACACTTTATTCTGAAGTAGGCTTGGTGTTAGATGATTTTGCCCAACTGTAGGCTAATGGAAGTGTCCTAGCACGTTTAAGGCAGGCTAGGCTACGCTGTTGTGTTTGGTAGGTTAGCTGTATTAAATGCATTTTCAACTTATGATATTTTCAATATACAGTGCATTCATCAGGAGGCAACCCCACTGGAAATCAAGGAAGATACTTAATATGCATATGAATGTGTGTGCGTGTGTGCAAGTGCACACACGCACACACACACATATATACATATGAAGAGAGAGAGAGAGAGAGAACGAGAGTACAAACAACGCAAATGTGGCAAGATGCTAACAGTGACTCTAGATGAAGGGTCAGCTCTTCTAGGTATTATTCATATTCTTGCAGTTCTTCTGTATGCTTGAAATGACCTCCAAATAAAATGTTAAATGAAAATGCTAAACTACTCCTTTTAAGTGAAGTTTTTGTGTGCAATCATCTACTTTGTCAACCGTGTGGCCCACTTTTCCAGCAAGGGTGGCTGTGGCATGACCCTGACACCCTGGAGCTGATGGATGGAGGGAGGGGGAGCGGAGGCCCAGGAAGAAGCCCTCCAGGCCTGCCCCCTGTGGCCTGGACCTCCATGTCTCCTTTGTCACCCACCCAGCAGTCCACTCCTCCAGGAGCGGGCCCACCGTGCCCACTGTCTCTGATAAGTGCACCTGTGCGGAGCTTTCGCCTGGCTGGTGTGCTCTTTATCTCCTCTTTCCAAGTGTTTGCCTTGGCAGCCTTCCAAGTCGGCAGGCAGCAACCCAGCAAGGGCCCCGTGTGGAAGGCCTCCACGGAAGGCAGTTGGTACCACCTTCTTTTCTTAGTAACTTTTTTCTGCTCCTCCCTTCTGGGACAGTGACAAAGGAGAGATAATTCAGGTAGGAAATGCTAGTGGAGGCAAGGGCCTGTGATATATGGCAAAAAGAGCCACAGATTCTTCCCATTCCTGTATGTGTGCCCCTGTTCAATGTAGTCTTGCAGATCCTCCCATTCAGAGGGGCCTTTGTCTCTCCACCTCCTGCATCTAGGGCTTGCCTTGTGACCCAGGCACAGGCTTGAAAGCCTATGTGCTAGGACTCGTTGTCTGGCTGTACCCAGACCACTGAGACCAGCACGTAAATGAACCTGAGCCAGTTGCAAGACATGCGAGTGAGGCCATGTAGGGAAAATGGAAGTTCCATGGCCAGGATGCTCACCTGATATCCATTGTGTGCCAGCAATGAGGTGATACTTAGCCTACTGTGCAGGCACATGCTTGCATTACCTGTTGGCAATAAGCTATTATGGTGGTGTAGCTTTAAGAAGGGTTCTGTCTGGTGCTAAGGCAGAGGGAAGCAGGAGAGAAGAGACTGTAGAGAAGAGAGCAAGATAGCAAGAGAGAGGGGAGCAGAGGTTGAGCCAGGGGCCGAGTCGGAGGTGGATGGGAGTCTAGCACTTGACCTACTGCCATGAGAATAAAGCTTGGTATGAGCCCCTTTTTACCCCCAAACCTCCATGGTTGTTATTGGGTCTCACCAAATCCATAGTGAATCTGCCTGGAGCTGTAGGCCATCCTAGCTCATCCATGCCCTGCTGAGCCACCAGCTGGCCCCAGGCTCCGTGCAAGCTCTGCAGAGGTCAGGGAAGAGGCCCGGGCAAGAACTGCCCTGCCAGCCCACAGAAAAGTAAGAAGAAATACCCGTTTGTTGTCTTAAGCCACTCAATTCTAGAAAGCCTTGCTCTGCAGCGAAAGCTAATTGTGACAGGGCACTACCCCAGCCAGCAGAAGTGCTGCATTTGGACTCTGAGGCCCTCCCCTCAACATCACACTGCAGAGAACAACCTCCCTTACCTAACGGATGGCTTCCTCTGGCTTCCCTCTCGGTCAGCTGGGCCCCAGCCAGCTGTCACTTGCTGAAATAAAGAACACGGGAATGCTGTGGCATGGAACTTTATGACTAATTTATTTCTGAATTTCTACTTGGTCTGGCCTGGTATGCTTCCTTTCTAACGCTGGAGAGTCATTGCCCTGAGAAAAGCAGTCAATTTTTCATTATAAGCTGCCATTCTCTTTAAGAAACCAAATAGTTGAGTGCATATGTGGCCTGCTTGTCTTGATGACAGGTCCTATCTAGAGGATGATATCTTTAGCAAGAAGTAGTCAAGATTTATATGAGTACCAGAGGGATTACTAGAAAACACCCTTTTGCTGTATATTTCATAATAGGAATGGCCCCATCTATCTCCAGAGAGGGAAGGAGGTGGCAGCCGGAGAGGATTTTGTAGTTCTGTGAGTAAAAGTTTATTGCTTTCTTCTACCTTCCATCAGTCAGCTCAATGTTAGGAGAACTAAAAAGGAAAAAGCAAACTTAATCTTTGTGTCTGCTCATAAAAGAAAATGGGCAGAATATTCCCGACCTTGAAAGTAACTTTTCAAAGTTGGGTAAAACCAGCGAATATTATTTGATTAGAAACGGAAACTGGAAAAGAGGATCTTTGGCTTTTAACTTCAGCTTTGACATTTATCTGGCTGTCACAGTTCAAGTCAGCAAACATTTATGGGCACAAGGAACACAGCCGATGATGCAGAGAACACAGAGCTGGTCAAGGCAGGGGCTTTGCCCTCTGGACTCACAAAATGGCAGGAGTGAGCAACACACAACTGTAATATGAAACCGAAGATGTTAGGATCAAAGGAAAAACAAATGATGGGACAGAACAGATTAATTCTGACTTTGGGGCCAGGACAACTTAATAGAGGGTGAGATTTGCAAAAGAACTTGCCTTCCATAGGCAGAAATGGTGGGGAAGATGGCCTCCTGGGAGTTGGGAAGCTGGAGCAGCTCCCTTGGATCGAGAGATGGAGGCTGCATCTTTAGAAAGCCTTGGACTTTCCACCCTTGAACTACTGGATGAGAGAGACATAAATTTACATCTTGTTTAAGGGACTGTTTTTAAAAAAGTGGTGGGTAAAGGGGGTCAAAAAGGTACAAACTTCCAGTTATAAAATACGTATGTCATGAGATGTAATGTACAGCATGGTGACTACAGTTAACAATACTGTTGCATATTTGGAAGTTGCTAAGAAAGCAGATCTTAAAAGTTCTCTTCACAAGGAAAAAAATTGTAACTAGGTATGGTGAAGGCTGCTGACTAGCTTATTGGGGTGATCATTTCTCAATATATACAAATACGGAATCATTTCGGTTGTACACCTGAAACTAATATAATGTTATATGCCAATCTTACCTCAACAACAAAAACAGAAAATGGTGGAAAGGGAACTATCGGCAAAGAAGACATAAACAAAGGCAGACAAGTGAAAAATGGGTCAAGCAGAACCGAAACTGCAGGAGTCCAGTGAAGAGAGATGGGGGTGGGAATGGCGTGAGAAAGGGGAAGGATATGAAGAGGTGTTGAAGGGTAAGTGGGGGTAATGGACAACCTGCTTGTGTGCTTCACATTGTATTTGAAAACATATTTTCCCCACAGAGAATTGTCTTTGCTACACCAGGGGCATAGGGCCCTAGCAATTCAGGATCACTCAATCTGGTTTTAGGACAGGAGATTTTCTGATCCCGTTGGATGAGTTGACTCCTTTACAAGTTCCTGGTAAGTGTGCCTCTGGCTTTTCCTGACCCCTAGAGCGATTTACCAAGGCCACCGCCCTTGAAGGGCCCTCGAGTCTTTTATCTCCCTAGCCCTGAGAATCTGTCAAAGGGTAACTTGCCCTCAGCTGCCAGACCAGGATGAACAACAGCCCCCATGGAGCAAAGGCTGCCTAGATGCTGCTCCCACCCTCCCGAATTTTCTCTCACATTAGCCTCTCATAACTATTGTGTTGCCTACTTGATGCTTTTGGGATTTTTGATACATTTTGTGCAGCTTTTCAGCTGGAGCATCGTTCTGAATTATCCAGTTCTCCTTACCAGGTGTGGAAGTTCTGCTGCATTGCTACTTTAAGTATATGATAAAAATCTGAAGTAGACTTTCAGCACTGTTTAGCAATCTTAATCCATGCAGAAGTTCATTCCCTCCCTCCTTCTCTGAGATCACTAACCTATGCCTTCGTTCTCCTCAGATGCTCAGTGCCCCTTCCTGCCTCCTCACTCTGAGCTGGGGCTCTCAATTCGGATTACACTGAAGTATTAGAAACCAAAGGAGGAGAATATTTCCATCCCTGAACCACTGGCCATCATAACTGCAGATCTACACATGTATCCATCCCATACCTTGGATGAAGTGTCTGAACTCCTACCAGGGCCAAGTGGTCTCTTTATCACTGGACTCTATCCCCTTGTGCCTACCCAGTGATTTTCTCTTGTCCATTATCTTCTCATGTATCATCCCTTTATCTTTTCCTACAGCATCATCACAAAAGCATACCTATCACATATTTAAGATGTCTTATATGGATGCCGGGGTTCTTGTTTGCGGAGTTGAAGAATGAACTTCGGAAACACTCAAGGTAGGAGAACAAAGCAGAGGCTTTTATTTAAAGATAAAGTGAGAGGAAAGAGCTCCTGGCTCAGGCTGGGAGGGAATAAGAGAGCCCCAGATGGTGCATTGTCTAGGGGTTTTATAGGCGGTTGAGAGACAAAGGGCTAGGGATATATACACCTGCTAAGTGGTCCCAAAATGTTTATCTTTGAAGAGACATTAAGTTTCTTATTAGTCTTCCTGGTTATTTACAAGAAATTTACTACTCTTCTTTCATCCCAGGATAGCAGCTTCTTGGTCTGGGAGCATATTAATCAAGACTGCCTACTTTGCTCCCAAGGTGGGCTGAGTTATTGTCTGTTTGTTAAAGAGTATGTTAAGAAACTTACTTTTTAACGAACTGGGTTTTAAAATGCAATCTTATCTTCAAGATGGAATCCTTCCTGTTTTTACTATGTTGTTTTGGGCTTGCTTGTTAAATTGCCCAGGTTGCAAATCACTTGATTAGGGCTGGAAGAAGGAAATCGGCACCTGGGTAAAGCAAAAAAAAGTAAGTTGGGCCCCCCAGCAGGCCAGAGAAAATCTAACAATGGATCATCTTGCTTTGTTTTTCCAGAGGCCCTCACCCTACTCTGTCTAAGCCCATGGTCCCTTTTTCAATACCTTCAGCTGAGCAAAACTCCCCCAAGGAGTCATGTCTTCCTTAAGACTGTTTTCTTAATCACCCGTTCTTTCACCAACAAGATCCCAGTTATGTTTTCTTCCCTAATACTCTGCTGAAACCTCTCCTGCTTGCCACATTGGCTTCATCATTTTCATTTTTTCTCTCTCTTTCCCTCCCCTCTTCTCCTCCTCTCTTTTTCTCTGTCCCTGTCTTTCCCTCTCTCCTCTCTTCTCTTGTGATACGTATCTTGAGTCAATAGAAAATATGTGGCAGGCATCATGCCCCTTTACTCCAGAACACTTCAGCAGTGTGTATTGCCTAAGGACAAGGACATTCATTAGTACAGTCATGCTATAATTACCAAAAATCACAGTAACACAAGCCTATTGTCTAATCAATGGACTTCATTCAAATATTGCCAAGTGCACCCAAAATGGCTTTTATAGCATTTTTTTTTTCTGGTTCAGGATCCAATTCAGAATTATGCCTTTCACTTCATTTTCATGTCTCTGTAATCTCCTTTTTTCTGGAATAGTTCTTCAGCCCTTCTTTCACTCTTATCACCTTGACATTTTTAAAAAGTAGAGGCCAGATACTTTGTAGAATGTCCCTCAATTTAGGTTTATTTGATGCTTCATTATGATTAGATTCAGCTTATGCATTTTTTGACAGGAATACTGCGTAAGTGATATTGTATCCTTCTTGGTGCATCATACTGACAGGCACATAATGTCAGTTTGTCCCATTCCTGGTGCAAAATGATAGCTTTCAAAGGCATTCCATCTAGATTTATTAGTTGGTGTTGGCATGTAAGGAAGAGTTTTTTCTATCAATCTATGTATCTATCTATCATCTATCACCTGTTTATCATCATTTATCCATCAACAATATGGAATCAGATTTTTGTTTTATTCAGTGGGTTAAAATTCATTACTATCATGATATAGTCTGATGTTAAATTTCCCTAAATTTGGCCAGTGGACTTGTCTTCAGGCTGACTCTTGTGAAGAAGCAGTGAGATGGTATCTGTCTACAAGCCAGGAAAAGGACCCTCACCAAGAACTGAATCTGCTGACCTCTTGGTCCTGGACCTCTCAGCCTCAAGAACTGTGAGAAATAAATGTCTGTTGTTTAAGCCACCCTGTCTGTGGTAACTTGTTATAACAGCCCAAGTTAAGATAACTCCTTACAGCTCAAATTCTCTTCTAGCAATCACATCTCTCACCTAAACCACTGTAACATCTTCTGATCTAGTCTCTCTGCTTCCACTACTACACACCTATAGTTTAAGCTCCATCCAGCTGTCAGTGTGATCAAATCATGTCACTCTCCTGCTCAAAATTTCCCAATAGATCTCCTCCCACTTAAAATAAAATGTAACCTCCTTGCCATGGCCTAAAGACCCTACGTTATCTAGGCCCACCTGCCTTATGGCCTCATCTGCTACCCTCTTCCCCTCCCCTCTCCAAGCTAACTGTCGCAGTCACACTGGCCATTTGGGTGTTATTCAAACGCTCCAAGCTCATTTCTCTCTCAGGGACTTTGAACTTGCTGCTATGTATTTTGGGAAGAAACATATATAACTTTCTCCCTCACTACATTCAGGGCTCTATTCAAATGTCATTTCCTTGGACAAGCATTCCCTGAAAGTCCTATCTAAACTTGTCTCACTTATTTCTATCATTCTCCATCTCCTAAGCCTGCTACATTAAAAAAAAATCTCTCATCATCTTATCACTGTTTCCAGAAAGCCTACATTAATTGTTTTTAGGTTTACCACTGTATTCCCAGTAGTTAAAACAGTACATGGCACATGGTATTTAACAAATATTGGTTAAATAATTAAGTAAGTGAACAAGTAAACTGTAATTTTTTGAACTCTGGTCTTACTTGGATCCTCACATTGCTAAGAAATCATCTCACTTAATTCCTGTTTATTTTCCTAATGGCTACTTCAGACATTTACTGTTCTCCAATCCTTTTAGCTCAGGAGACAGTCATGGAGAATATTTGTACTGTTTTCTCAGCTTCCCAGAATCTTTCAAACACCCTTTCTGCGCCCCTGTCTCCGCAAAGTATAAGCCAGAAATCTGTTTTCCAGTGCCCCTTGAAGCTAGAGAGATGGCAGTGCCAGTGCTGGCCTGTGTAGTATTTTTGTGCAAATTACAAAAAGGTTTCCCCTCTGAGCAGATGTAGCCTCTTGGGCTCACAGTGAAGTGTGAGCACAGCACTTTTCTGCCGTTAGGAAAAAAAGCCTGGACAGATATGATGATATGCCTTTCTAGTTTACTAAGAAGGTAATGCCCATCAAGTAATTCTCATACACAGTCAGCCTTATCCTTACCTCCTGCCTGCCTGCCTTGGAAGAGAAACTGTCTCAAGTGGATGATTTCTCTACGGAGGCCCTTATTCCGATCATGGGCTACAGCACCCACCACATCCATGATCCTCATTCTTGCTGAAATTCTGATCTCCAATTTGCTTCCTCCCCTCTGAATATAATAGGTTCAAATTGCTCTCACCCTAAGGCAATCTCCTGACATTATCACCATCCCAAACCCTGAAAACAGATGCCTTATCTATTGCTTGGCTCCTTACCAAACTTCTGAGAGAAGGTTCTACCCCAAAGACATTTCCACCTACTGTAGCCCTTCTAATTCTTGAAGTCAGTGGCCCTATATCCTCTTTTCATTCTCTTTGACTTTTGTGCAGGACTGGAACAACCAGTGGATACCCCCTTCTTCTCACACACTTCATCCTGTGGCTTCCAGAGCATCCCTTGCATCTGACTTCCTCCTTGTACCTTTGATTGTTGCTTGCTTTTTCCTGATTCTTCTTTCTCTCCCAGATCCTCGAATATTGGAATTTCCCATCATTCTGACATAAGGTATCCTCCCTTTTTACTTTAAACAGTCTCTAATAAAATGCATCGATTCCCATATCATTCACTCCCACTTCCTGAGCCAATGCTATCAAATCTGCATTTCTGCTCACTTTTCTAAGTATAGGCCATATTTCTTTCTATGCAGATTTACCGCAGGTGTCTCAGACTCAACCTATCTGTAGCAGTCAGGGTTCTAGCAGAGACATAGAACCACCAGGAAAGCACATATATGATTTGTTACAGAGATATGATCTTTTGCACTTGTAGAAGCTGGTAAATAGTTTCTGTAAGGCTGCAGTCTCTGTACTGGATTCTGGAGCTGGAAGTCAGCGGGACAAGCAATTGGGAATGGAAGATAGTTATGAGATGGGGTGGAGCAAAGACAAATAGGAACCTGTGAGAAACAACTAGAGCCCATGTCAGTCTCACATGGCCTATGCCTTCAACCTTGATGATGAGGGTGTCCACAGGAGAAGCTGGCATATTTTGCTATGGGGCTGATCATGCACCTGGTCTAGGAGTCAGAGAAGCAAAAGTGGCTAAGATGGAAGATGGGCCAGCTGCTGCCCCACACCAACTAGGTGAGCCAACACACAAGGGGCAATGTGCATGAACCTCCACATCCCCTGGTGGCCCTGCACCGATCCACCGAGTCTAACTGAACATTATCACCTTCTGAATCTCTCACAAAATGTCTCATGTGACCAACCTTAAACAGAAACTTCCAGAGAAAAGAATTTTGGCAAATAGAGATTAACCTAGGCAAGTAGAAGCATTACAAAGCCACCATGCTGTTCAAAATTGGATTCACTCTCTTCCTATGTCCTCTTTCTCAGAGAAATGCTCGCCCTATAAGCCTCCCCATTTCAGGGTATACCATTACCATCCTCCTACTTGTCTAACCCAGGAACTTCTGAGTCATCTCTGCCTTTTTTCTCTCACCAACCCTGTCCCCACCCACTCATGCCATATCCAGCTAGTCACTGAGTCTTGTTAATCCTATCCCATCAATTTTGTTCCCATTTATCCTCTTCACGCAATCCCATATCCTAACCATGTCTTGTCTGGTCCATGGACTAGAAGCACTGGTCTGAATGCTTCCAGTCCCTCCTCACCCTATTTACCTTTGAGACAGTCATCAAGATGAATGTCCCAAAATTTAGATCTAATTGTGTCATTTCTTTAATATAATGTCATCATGCATGGATCTTTTAATCTATAGAATGAATTAAAACTCCCAAACACATAGATTGGATTATTGTCCTTAATTCTTCACTCTCCATCTATTAGAATCAGATATATTACATCCATGCCCTTTGTCATGTGACTTTGCAATTCTTTCTGTAATGTGAGCACAGTATACTTCCCCATCCCATATGACTTGCATTGGTCAATGGAATCTTAGCTGATGTGATGCAAGAAGGTGTTAAATGTGCTGAAATGGGTTGGGTTCCCCTGTCTGGCTTCAGCTATTGTCATGAGAATTGCATGTCCAGAAATGTATGCTCTGTACAGGTTTGCTACATGTCCCAAGATGACACAAGTGGAGCAAAACTGGTCTGTAGCCTGGAGCCAACCCAGCTGAACCCAAGTAGGCCAAGCAAAAATCAACCAAAAGAGGCCAAACTTCAGCTGACCCACCTGTGGTTTAGATAATAAAAGCTTGTTATTCTAAGCTACTGAGATTTTGGGGGTTGTCTCTTATACTGCATTATTGCACCAATAATTGAGTAATACATATAATATACAAGCCCTCCACAATCTAAACTCAGCCAGATGTTTTTGTGCCAATCTCAAACCATCTTCTCTCATGCACCTATACAGGTTCTCATGTACTGAGTACCTACTCTTTCCATGCCAGGTTGACTTGCTCAGGTACCCAGCTAGTGAGTAAATAGCAGAACTAGGATTCATGTATGTCATAGTCCAGGGAAGTGTGTGTTATTCTCACATTTTCATTCTGTTCATCTGTTTTCCAGCCCCTGAGTTGCTTAGGATCCCCCAACATGGCTGTAACATGAAACCTGCCTATCTCCATCTAATTTTGTAGATCAACTCTGAAACTCCTTTTTATGTGTAATCTGATAAAATTAATAATGACAATTTATTGAGTGCTATGTTCTAGACACTGTTCTAAGTTACTCATTTACTAATTCTAATGGCCTTATGTGATAGATACTATCATTCCTATTACAAAGGAGGAAACTGAGGTACACAGTGGCAAAGTAGCTTACAGTCACGCAATGAATCACAGATCTGGGATTTCAACTCAGTTTCATTCCAGATCCTCTGCTCTTCACCACTCTATTGAATCCCCATCTACTAATGTTGGCTGTCTATGTCCCTATTCCACTCTGCACATACCTGTATTACAACTCTGCCCATCTCATGATGATTGTATATACTACTATTTCTCCCACTTCACTGTGAACTTTTAGAAGTGAAGGACTCAATGTTAGGTGCGCTTATGCATCTGGTACCTAGTAAGGTGGCTGGCCCATCGCCACTTCTCACTAAATATTTGTGAATGTTATTTGCTGTTGAGTTGCTTTGTCAACAGTCAAATTCTCATTACAATTGTTGGAGAACTGGTCCAAACTACTTTCTCTGAAACATGAAAATGACACAAGATACTTTGAGAGTGATTTATAGAAAACCATGTATTTCACATAGTTGGAAAGGATCCGATGATAAGGACTTTTTCAAATTTCCCTTTAGGCACTTACCTTTTAGACATCAATCAATCAACAAATCATGACTGAGCACCTCCTATGCATCAAAAACAGGCCAACCACTTATACTATAGGTGGCTAACTAATTACTTTGTGTTCTGGTGGCTGTATTTCATCTTTTTCAGATCCAATCTTGTTATTGTGTCTTTGAACCAGTGGAATCAATGAATATGGAAAGAAGCTAAGATAAAATAAAAATTTTACTTGACAGCCTTTTCTGGAAGCTTCACTGGCTCTGGGAGAGTTTATTGATTTCAAAAGAAAAATTACCATTCTTTTTTAAGGACGGGTGAAATAAAGGAGGATTTTGTGAATAAAAGGAATTAGAGCAATTAGCATAGCCTTTTAAAATCTAGGATTATCTCTATTGATTAGATTGCCTTAGAATTGCTGAAGGTAATGGAAATTACATATGTGAGCTAGACAGGAGTTAGGTCTCTGAACTAAGACCCAGCTTTTTGAAGAAAAAAGCCAAGGGTGAGAGAATTCAATCATGAAAGTGAAGTGAGAATTTCTGAAGGTTTCAAAGTGTAGTAAGAAAAATATTATTTTCCCTTATAAAGATTAGGATTTTACTTATAAAGATTATTTATCCCTTATTAAGATAGACATGCATTGACGTTTTTGAGACCAAGTACAAGGTACCTGGTTAAAACACAATAATAATCAAAACAAAAAGGGAAACTAGAGGCAATAATTTATTCATCCTATTAGATCCATGGAGGTGAACAGAGAGGGTGGCAATGATAAATAAAGTCTCATTTGTGTCAAAGTGCAAATTTAGTTAGTGGGTTATTTTCTTTCAGTGCATGTATGAATATTTTTCCTTGGTGGGAGACATTTTAGGCAAATTCATTTTCCTAACCAAACTGAAAGAACTCATACAAGAGGATCCAAATATTCAGCCCAGTTCATCAAGAACAAAAAAATAGGTGAACAGCATTTTCTTCCTTAGTGTGGACTTCTTACCAGTTCTGTATGAATATACTCAATGAAAAAAGTAGATTTTTGAATGGCCTAGTGATTTGTTTGGTCAAATTTTGCCTGGGTTTTAGAGAATTAAAACAGATGCACATTTCCCTTATCATATGCTTTTGCTGTATCAACAGAATAGTTTGTATCCCAGATGTGGGGAATGCAATTTAAGATAAGTAAATCTCAAGGTTGAAGAAGAAATATAATGATGAAAAACATAATTGAGGCAAGAAAGCACAGAGCTCAGTATTTTGTTAGTTTGGGTAATTTAAAAAATCATTTATATATAAAGGGGAAGATGGGAGATGGTGCTTCGGTGGTTCTTTGTGTTGTGTGATAGCATAAGATGAATAGAACACAATTAGGGCATATGTGAAATCACATTTAATGAACAGGAGGGAGAGTTGGCTTTGAATATAGGCCTGCATTTCCAGTGTAAGTCACATATAATTTCATCAAAACATATGCTCTCATCTATTTCATTGTACAGCCACTTGTTTGCTGTATGTGCATTCATTTATTCATAAATATATATTGAGTCTATACAGTGTGCTTGGTTGAGGACACAATAACTCTTCTCTTGTCCCCAAAACTGTCACTCTACCATCTTAACTTTTGGGGTAGAGTCACCATCTGTCTTGCTTTTGGACCTGGGCCCAAGGGACAGGTTTCCTTCCCTGGAACCTGCCCTATGGAGGGTCCCACTGGGGTTCTGTTTCTATCACAGCACTTACCAGAGTGTGAGGAGGCCATGGGCCCATACGCCCACTGATAGCTTTGGTTCACTGAGAGCCTATTCCCTGCCCTCAAGACCAAGCTTTGAGTCAGGGCCAGTTTTATGGGTGTGCCACCCATTTGGTCATACAGGGCCCTGGGCTCATAAAGGACCACCCTTGATTTAACACTCTGCTTTACTGTCTTGAAATTCTTAATAATTTTGTCTTTGAACCTGTATTTTGTAAGCAAAGTCTGATGGGACAATGCACATGCATGTGAGCCGAGAAGATGCACCGCGTCTCCTATATACTACGCCTCTGCTGCCTATAGCCACCCCTTTAGCTTATAGCATTCACAGTGCCCCAGGAGCACAGAATTTTCATGGACCCCCATGTAGGGGAGTTGAGTGAGGCTCAAAGCTAGTACAAAGGAAGTGTGTTACACCTACGACTGAGGAAGTGAGGGCAAACAGCCTGGAAAGGCCACACTTCCCATTTGAACTAGAATTTGTTTGGAGTGCAGAAACAAGGCAATACTAAGAAAGCACAAATGAGCAAGGAGCCCTATCATGTCCTTTCCTGTATTAGCTAAGACACAGAAGGGAAGGGAAGAATAGGCTCATACATAATTCCTGTTCTTTTCCATCCCCACTCAGCAGTACAGTGAAAGTAGAAGGTATTGGTAGCATGGGCACACGTCAAGAAGTGAAATAAAAAGAGTGCAGTTGATTTTGTGCAGGCTGTCCATTGTTCTGATAAGAATGAAATACAAATGCATATACTGGTTATAAAATAGAAATTGTGTAATTTTGCTGCTTCTTCATGAGTTAAAAGCTCTTATATTTGCATTTAAGACTGGCATTGCATGATATAAAGATGAACAGTAGAACTCATGCTCATAACTTACATTTTTAATTTTTCTTTACTTAGAATGGCATTAAATAGCAAATAACGGCGTGACAGAGAGACAGTGGGAGAAAGGAACAAGCTTTATATTTTAGTACACTTAAGAGTGATTTTCCTCCTGCCTTTTCAACAAGGGGTTTTGCATTTTCATTTTGCACTGGGCTACACATATGATGTAGGTAGTTCTTCTCAAGATATCTGGGATGCCAGAATCTCTTGCCCAAAGGGTCCTTACCCATCTTGGGACCTTTTCCACAGACGCATCTTTCTGATGCACATGTAAGAACACATATATTGTCTTTGTGTTTTCCATGTCCCTCACTAAACTCTGAGTGCCTGTGGTATCTTGTTCGCTTTTGTATCCGCAACTGCTAGCGCACAGGCTGACCCATAGTAGGTACGTATTAAGAACTCGCTAAATTAGTAAATGAATGAAAGAGCAAGTGTGAATACAGAAGTCCCTGTCATCAATGGTTTAAAATCTACAGTGGTACCAGACAATAATAATACTGGGAAGTTAAATTTGCTAACAGGTTATTTTTTTTTAATGATGAAATAAAAATAAGACCCACAGAAAAAGGGCACCTAACTCACCTTTGGATGATGTCTAGGCCAGTGGGCCTCAACTTGGGGTGAACATTAGAATTATTTAGGATTTTTAAAAGCTAAGTAATTTTGATTTAATTAGCCACATCTTAGATCAGTTAAAACCAGTCTCCTTGGGAATGGGACCCAGATAGCAATGCTTTTTAATCTCCTCAGGTGATTCTCAGATGAAGCCCAACCCAAGAACCACAGGTCTAGGCTAGGTCATGAAAAGTTAGCAGAATCCAGGCAAATAGTGGTGGGGGCTGCCCAAATGGGACAATGACATAGTAAGAGAAAAGAAGGTAGATTGGAGGGTAATTAACTTCCTTAAATTCTTGGAGCCCATTTATCTTATGTGTAAAATATGGCTAAGAATATTTAGCTCACGGGGTTGTAATAATTAAAAGAGATGATTCCTATAAAGTGCCTGGTTCAGAAGAGGTGCCCAATAATACAGAATTTAGAGCTTTTGTGCATGCTTTATTTATGATTTATTTTTTGTGTGTATGTTATTTGGAGGTAGAGATCTATTACCAAATCTCTCAGCATTTCTCCAAGGAAGACAAGGGTTCCTTCAAAATAGCATGTGAAAGCAGAAGCCCAGCCTTTCTCTCCAGACCCAGCCAGGTCTCTGGCCTCTCCTTCTTTTTTGGTGGCAAGTTTCCTTGTCATTAATAATCAGGCTGTAGTCTGTTCTTCTCATTTTTCTCCTTGTCAACTTGTTTTTCAATGCCCTCCTCTGCCTCAGCCCAATACGTTCCATCTATGTGCTTAAGGGAAAACAAGGAAAGATAGTTCCGTTAGCAGTTCTCAATAGCCTAAAGGATTATGCCAAGCTCTCTTTCGGTTTTGGGTTCCTAGGAGGAGACTTAAGGGTTTCGGATGGCTCAGGAAGTTGAGTCTATGAACAGGCCTGAGTGCACAGATGTCAGGAACAATCTGTGCTAAATCCTTTGCTCCAAAGCCTCGAGGATTCAGTGAGAGAGTTGGGTGAGCCCAGATCTAAGGAATGAGATGGATGAAGATTCCTTGGTAGTCCAACATGGCCCCTAGATATCTGTGCTGAAGGATTAGAGGTTTAACAAATTGTCCAGGCCATAACAAACTGATTCTTTTGTAAACATACAATAAAACTAAAATGCTAGAAAAATAAAACAAAAAAGAAGCGAAGATGTAAAATTCAAGTCTAACTGTTTTATTAGATTCAACAAACATCAAATTATGGTCTAGTAAATATAATCAAAGCAAATATAACATAAAAAAGGAAAGAATTATGGAAACCATATATGTTGTTTATGAAAGTGTGCATATGGCAAGTAATAATAATCACTATTACACATAACTTCTTGTTATTCCATATACAATGAAATGAACATTGAGTGAAATAGTAATTCCCTAGATTAAATGCTTATATGCATTTTTGGACAAATATTATGTGTATTAATATTTGAAGTTTTGATGTGACATATGAACTTGCTTCTTGCTTGTTGACTAATCTACACACCACTACTCACAGGGCATAATGTACACCGAAAATGTCTCTACATTTTGTTTTAATAACACTCATAGTGGAGAGCTCAATCTTAGTGTGCTGAGGGAAACAGAAGATGATACTTGAAGGTAATTTCAGGAAACTCAGGATATATGTTTTTAACTTCTATCCAAAATGAACTAAGCAATGTTGTATTTTCAAAATTCATCTCCCATCTTGTCACCAGAAGCCAATTGTACCAATTAATCCTATAAAGTATAATTGAAGGTAAATTCTCTTTCTTATGAAAAAGATGGGTTAAAGATCCATGAATTTCCTTTGTGTGATTCTTTTAAGGGAAAATAAAATTCAAAATGTTTTATAAGACTTGTAAGGTATGCAGATAAAATGTTTTGCAGACATGCTATATTAAGATCATTACCTTAGTCAATGATTGTTAAATTATGGAATATGTCATAACAATCTGTAAACACTTGGTTCTTCCAAGATTCTAACTTTTTATTTTATTTTTAGATATTATCTGTCATTGGCAAACATGTACTATGTCCTGGCATGGGGTAAGGGCAAAGCTTAGATCATAAATATACTGAAATTATAACAAAAATATCAAACTGGCTGTTTAATTTGTATCTTTAAGAAGTTGGATTAAACTGGTTTCTTATCTTGCAGAAACACTGAATTCATTCTGTAGTTTAGACATTCTCAACAGAACTTTTCCCTTGATTATCATCATACTCAGCATGTAATAATCATTGTTTCTGTTCAGCTTCTATATTATCACAAAATATAGAGAAAAATCTGAAATGTAATACATTAGCTTTTATGTGATTCTCAGATTTTACCACATCAGTAAGCACACTGTTTAGCTTACATTATTTTTGTAGCAAGATTTTCTTGATGGACGAAAAGTGCATTGATTTACATTCTTGGGACAACTTAATCTGAGGAACTATTCAGAATGTATTTGGTAACTGCAGCTGAGCCGTCAGAACATTATTTCTATGTGAAACCTAAACCTTAAACCACATTTATTGACAATGTTTTATCATACAAAACTTTTGCCTTCGTAGTTTTATACACTGCAGAGCTCATAATCTTTTCAGCCATGAAGTTGAGGAAACAATTCATCCTTAATATTTCCATCATATCGATATTGTTCATATGCTAAACAGTGCTATGTTTATTATTAATGACATCAAGTTGCAATGGAAAACACTTTGCAAGCTTTGCTTCCTGAGTTGATCTTCCACAAACTAGCCCATTCCTATTGTTAGTAAGTGGTAGTTAGCTGCCTTCTTCTTTACCAACAATTCACCCAACATTTCAAGCAAACATCTTTGTGTCTTTCTCTAATGCCTTGGCAATTATATATATGTTATATGGATTTTTAGTCCTAGCAAACTAAAGGGATACTTTATAAGAAACCTGCACATGACTAATGTTTGTATGTGAAAAATTGAATAGCTGCTTCTGTTGACTTTTTATTTCAATACTCTTTCTTGCAAAGAGTTTTTTTTTTTGGTTTTGAACTTATTTCTTTATGTTTGGTATGTAAATACTGCTTGCATTTTGATATTTTTATTGCTTTTTTTAGCTAGAAAATCTAAGTACTTCACCATTAGTTATGGTTACAAAATTGAGATCACCATTCGAAGGAAAATCTGAATTAAAAAAAAGTACACAGCAGAGTGTGGTAAGGGGAATCAAGAGTACTGGAGCATCTGATCCCACTCTAATTCTCTGTGCATCTAACGTGACTGTTTTTTCCCATACTTTGTTGAAGGGTCACTGCAAGATGCATTACATTTGGCCAAAGCCACAGATGAAAATACATCAGAGACATGAAAACTGTTACAGTCAACTAAACTTCACAGCTGATGTTCCTTGAAGATTCAACTGACCATTACTACCTTTTCAAGAATAATTTATGCCTCCAAAATTGTACACAGCGCGTCATAAAACTTTCATTTAAAAAACACAGTGTAGATGCCTATAGAAAAAAAGGGTTATTTTGGAATGGTGGGATTATGGATATTTTCTAATTTTCTACAATCAGCCTGTACTTTCTAAATAATCATAAATAGCCAGTAAGTGTTGTTTTTCTTAAAAAAGAAAGAAAATAACCTACTCTTGCTAATCCAAGGAGGCTTGTTTTTTTGTGCTTCATTTTCATCATGGGGGAGGTGGAGGAGTGGCATTTACTGGCTTGGGGATTGTTTTGAGAATTTCTCCTTTGGATTTTATCTCCATATTCTCTGAAAAACTCTATGTGAATTTACTACTCAAAATGCCTTGCTGTTTTATTATTAGACCGTCCTCCTCTAAACCTGGCTGGAAATCAAAGGCCCATCCAGATAAGAATCTCCACAATGTGCATTTTCAGAGCAAGTCAGAAGCTGTTTTGTTTTAACACTCAAAGAATGCTTTTGTATTTTCAATTTCAAGTGTTCTGCACTAAACCAACAGTCTATAGAGATTATACAAAGCGTCATATGTTGGTTGGAGCCAGTTTCGGGTCAGGGGGGGGGAATTCACCATTGAGGAACAGCAAGTGTTTAAACAATAAACTGACAGCTGCTGGTCGATGAGATCCTTCCACTGGGCCAACTCCTGCTCTTTTCAATTTCACTGCGATCTGTAGACCCAAGTCTTCATAGCTGAGCTGGTCTTGATGGGTTACATTCCAAGGGCACCTGCACGTTATTAGAACAATACCTTTTCTCAGAGAACTCTCCCATAAAGTCCTGTGTGAGGAAGAGAAACAGCGAAGCATGGAAAAGGAAGAAGAAAATATATAGTTATTTCAAGGTCCATATTGGCCATTTAAGTACTTGTAGAGTGAGAACTCAAAGCTTGAAGCTCTTGATGTGTATTATATTCTCATGGCCATTCTCAGGAGTATCAGCACCCATCCTTAGCTGAAGTTTAACCCAAAGAGTTAAACCTCGTAGTTTGCTACATTAAGTACATACTTGGTGATGGTGTCTGTCTTTTAAACATTTCTCTGGTGACAGGCTTAAAGAAGCGACATGAGAGTATTTTCTTCAGTTTCTGCTTCACGGAACTAAAATCCTCCTGATTTTCTATTTACTGGAGTCAGATGTTCATAATCATCAGTCCTTTCAAACAGCCCAGAGGTTTGGTCTAGGGCTGCGCAGGAGGAGAGTAAAAAGTCCGAGATAAAGACAAGTCTTAGGTTTTATTTATCCTGGTCTTTCCTCACCGTTGATTTGATTCTCTGCTGAATTGCTCTTTTCCTTCAATCCCTTCAAATGTCTTCCTTTGGGATCTGTAGTAGATGTTTGGTTTCTGTTTCCACCTGTATTAAGGTCCACTGCTTGCCCTGACCACATCTCAGATATGCCACATCTTGATTCCTTACTCAGTTCTTAACCCCATTGCCTTCTCTCACCTCTGTTCCTTAATTACCGCGCGCCTGCTTTCCTGGACAGCTTGAACCTGCCGCTGCCTGTGCCTCGGTGAAACTAACGAGGTTTTAACTCTACCACTTGGAAATGAATAGTCAGTTTCACCAATTGATTCAATTCACATTCCAAAAATCAGTCACACAAGTTGTTCAGTTCAATGGATTGACATTTTTTCATAATTAATGAGCAAATTTTTGAACTGCACTAAATAATAAAGTCAAAACAGAACACTGTTCATGTATCAAACAGCATCCTTTTTAGCCCTTTTTCTCTGCAAGAATGCTGAGTAAATTTGGTAGGTGCAGGGACTAAGCATTTTAATTTCATAAAGTTTCATAGTTTGACCTCAAAGCAGAAAGAGGCCTGCCTCATTTTATCAGACCCAAGTGGACAATAGTGGCAGTATTTTAATAGGAACAGCAAAGGAGACTTCAATTTGATGCTATGAGACCTGCAGTAAGTACTCTCTCTATTATCTAAAACCCTCCCTCTAAAACCCAGTCTGCACATTCGATTCCATTTAGTAGTTATTGGTGTTTCGGTTCTCCTTCCTCAGGACAAGCATAGATGCCTTGAGACTAGTCATGTCCCACTCATATTTGTACCTTTCACAATACCTGGCACCAAATGCAGTGGCCAGTAAGTCCCTAACCCCAACAATCCCTGAATGGGATTGAATTCATGGTTAAACTCAAGAAGGAAAAGGATTACCTTGAAAAATATAGATTCATGTGACTTTTTAAAAAGTGGTAACACAAGAATGAAGGAGAATGTAAATAGTACCTTTGCAAAAGTGCCTCAAAAGAATCTCAGGGGAGCCTTTAACTACTCAGAATAGATTGATGTCATATCACCTTGACTATGGGGAAAGGAAATCAAAATAGGTTTAGTATTCAAACAGCCACTCTCCTAGGTCTTTCCTACATGTATAGGAGGTATATGTGTTATTAAGTGTTTGGTTTTTCTCCTGTTAAAAAGAAAATTAAGGCTTCTACTAAATAAACCCAGCATAACATTTTTAACAAAAAAAGTCATAAGGCATTGGATGGCAAAATAACATTAAAAGGTTCATTAGACCTGCTTAATTCATCTGGAATGAGATGAACTATGAAGCATTCATATGTGGACATGGAGGCATCGAGCCTTCTCTGTATCAGACAGAAACATTCAATCCAATCTGATAAATGCAAAGGCTGCCAAACATTCCCTATGTATCATCAGAATATAGAGCAACGTAAGTTATAAAAAAAAGTGCTGAACAAAGTCTGAAGGACTACTACTGTCAAAATGCTGACATTGATTTTATTCACTTCCTGAGGTCTAAATTGGAAAATCAAAAAGGACCAGATTGAACACAGGTCTTTATGATATACTATAATCAAAGACAATATAAGGCTAGGATTACAGTGCATAATGGAATGTCTTGAAGGAAGGACTTTACTGATTCTGGGATGGAGGAATGAGCCGCCATTATCAGAATGAGTTTTGTTCTGCAACTTAGTGATTTATTACCCATACTGCCAATTCACAGGTCATTGTCCCATCACTCAGACAAAGAAATTTGAAACTTTGTAAAGAATAAATAAGGCAAAGGAACATCCTAAACCCACTAAACTGTGCAAATAAAGGGAAAACTAATGTGTTATCAAATGGCTATCTATCTTTGCTTAAAAAAGTACAGAGGTATAAAGAAGTAATTCTTCCCTGTGGTTATATATAAAAGCTGCTTAAAGTTTTTAAGAAATTAGCTTTCATAGAAAAACATATTTATAGAGAAAATAGAGATGCCAAAATGGAGTTGGATAACTCAAGTCTGGAATCTCTGCTTCATTTGTCAGGTGATTGCTCCATTAATTAATACACTAGGTCACGAGCAGTAAACTATGGTTCTCGGCAAAATCTGACCCACAGCCTGTTTCTTTACCAGCCCAGGATAAAGAGTGGCTTTCACATTGGTAGATGGTTGCAAAAATTTTTTTTCAAAGAGTAATATTTCATGCTGTGTAAAAATTGTATGAAGAATTCAGTGGCCATAAATAAAGTTTTATTGGGACACAGAAATGCTATTATGCTTACAGATGGTCCATGGCTGCTTTCTGGCTACATTGGTGAAGTTGAGTAGTTATGAAAAGACTGTATGGCCTGAAAAGCCTTAAAACAGTTATTATCTGCACTTTATGGAAAAAGTTTGGCAACCCCTGTATTATATCAATAATGACATATTAACACCCATAAGAGGACATGGTTAGAAAGAGGCTGAGACTTCATGCTACCTTACATCTGAGGAAAAAGTATTCTACACAGATACACAGATGCACTTACCTCCATGCACGCACATATGAGGCACCTGCAGATGACCTGCAAGGGCAGCCAGTGCATCTCATGGGTCCTTTTGATAGAAGGGTGCTGCAGGGAAAATGGAAGTTCCTATGGCCAGGATCCTCATCTGACCCTAAACTACTTGATAATGTACCTGGCCTACTGCTAGGCTCATGCTTGGACCTGCAGGCAATGAACTAGTATTGACTGAGTCACTGTATAAAGAGCTCTGCCCAATGCTCTGGGCTGAGGCAGAGATGGAGGTGCATCACAGACCTGTGGACCACTGGATGTGGACTTGACTCAGGTGCTCAACCTACTGCCGGGAGAATAAAGCCAGGTATACACCCTTTTACCCCAGGAATGTTCCATTGTCATTTCTTGCTCTCATTGAATCCATAGTGAACTTGCCCATAGCTGAAACCCTCAGGCATGGCAGGTGAATTCATGTATTACCTGGACCGCTAGCTACTAGAGGAGATTAGCATTTGGAACAGATCTCTGGTGGTTTTTGTCTGTTCTCTTTATGACAGGAATAGCTGGGCTACATTTGACTGAGCTATTTCATAAAATGCTAGACCAACACAGTGACAAGGTTAGGTCTTTCCAAATTTAATTATGTTGAATGTCACCAGTACCAATGAGAACCTAATTCTTCTTAGAAACACACAGCATTAAAAGGAAAAAAACTGCAGCCTCGTTGGTGCCATCTCACTCCTAAACTCCAGAGTGCATCCTAGGTTGTGTGTTTTCCTAATACTTGAATACTTGGCCGGAGAGCAAATAGAGCATGTACAGGAAAATACATTGTTGAGTTTCCTGGTTATGGCTTTCTTATTTTTAGACAACTCAAGTGTAAATGCAATCCTGACCTTTGAACATCCACACAACGGTGTGTGAAAAATATACAATACGAGCAATAAACAACCAGCCAGGCATTATATTTCTAATGTAGCCTGCTACTGTCTTATGGCCTGTTGATTTGCAAAATGTAATTTGTAGCATTGCTACTGGGTGGAAAGCCACTGCCCACAAGCAGGCCTTCTGAGTAAAACTGTCCTGTAAAATATCTTTAATCAAGAAAACAAATATATTTTTAAAAATTTTACTTGTTGCATGCATGAATGACCCTGAGAATAAAAGTAACCAGTGCATGGATGTCATATATAAGTCAGTGAATCATATGGAACACTAGCTATTTTTATTGGAATTTATGTTGGAGTATTGCCATGCCTCTGTAGGACCCAGTAACTTAAGAGGGAAAGCAAGTGACCATAGGAAACAAGGAAGAGAAGCGTTATATTGTTCCTGGCTTGAGGAAGAAGGTTTACACTCACAGGCCTCTGGACAAAGTGCTCCTAGAGAGTATTTCTTCTGTCACAGACAGTGTGGTTCATTGTAAAAAAAAAAAAAAAGATAAGGTTCCCATCTTCCCATCTGAGTATGCACGTCCTTTGAAAGTTCACTGCCACTCCTCCCATCAAGAGATGGAGTCTATTTCCTCACCCCTTGAATCTGGACTTGGCCATAGGACAACAGCAAATGTGACACAAAAATCATCTTTAAGAGCTTCTGCCTTCCCTGTGCAGCTTGCCCTCTCTTGGTGCTGTTGCAAGCTTGAATCCACCTGGGTTAGCTTATGGGACTCCATGGAGCAGAGATGAGCTGTCCCTGCTGCTGTCCCCTACACCACCCGCCCTGCCAACCACCAGGCATGTGAGAGGGACCGCACTAGGCAATCCAGACCAGAAGAACCTCTCAGCTGACCCAAGGAATCAGGAGAATTAATGATTGCTCATTATTTTAAGCCTCTACATTTTGGAATGGCTTGTTATGCAGCAAAAGCTAGTGTAGGTGCTGGGGATGTGGATCCCACGTGGTTCCTGCACTAGGGGCCCAACCACAATGTTTTTGCCCAGAATTTGCCTGATGGTGAGGACCAATGCGTACGAATGCGATAAGGCTGCTGGGCTCCGTGCTGATTGCTGGCTGTGGCTTGTTTATGGGGTCCCAGGGTACCCTAGGCAGTGGGGTCATGCAAAGTCCTAGGGGACCTTCTTGGGCTGGCAGCCTCCACTGTGAAGGGCCTCCTTCACAGGTAAGGGTTTTGTTTCGTTTTGTTTTAGTTGAGTAAGGGAGTATAAGGAAGTCAAAACATCAACTACTTTAAAAAGCGAGATTGGTTCCTTTGCTTTTCCTGTTTATCAGTTGGAATGGCTCAGGGCCATGAAGATGAGGAAGCCCCTGGAGCTTCTCCACTAATCAAGAGTTCTTTGTGTTCCATAGCCTCTAAGGGTCTCCTGACATATACATGTGTCTCCTGGACTTGTCCCGAGTCTAATGAGAACCTTTGGGATTATCCCAGAGGCTGCAAGGACAGGGACAAGGACAGACATCCAGGCTACGGGCTCAGAGGCTGCAATGGTGCCAGGCTCGCTGGAGGAAAGACTGTACTCACGAAGATGGAGTTTGGCACACCTCAGAGGAAAGGGCCCCGGGTTCTAGACTGGATTTAGCCACACTATTAGTACTATATCCCTGACAAAAAAAAATAATTCCACTTTTCTGGGCCTCAGTTTCCAAATCTATAAAGTGGGAAAAACTGGATTGGAAATATTCACTGTCTTTGCTGGATTTAACAGTGTCTGAGAGTTTATCATTAGACTGCACCATGTCCTTCTCCATCCCTCACTTCTGACTTTGCACTGTCACCCCTGCACCCAGCATTCCGATTTGGAGGGTGAGGGGAGGCAGGCCCATTTCAGGATGAGGACAAGAACCATGTACACAGACTCCACTCAGAGCTCATTTAACTCATGTTAAGCAACATTAGTGAGGGTATGGCAAAAGGGAGTTAGGAGAGGAACTGGGGAGGTGGAGGAGGGAGCAGCCCAATAGGAAGCCTAGGAGGAGGGTCCAATCTATTCTACTCCCCTGTAAAGCATCTGCCATCCACGGAGAGGCGCTGTGTCCTCTCTCTCTCTCCCTCCCCTCTCACCTCTGTCCCCTGCAGTTGATCAACGGATCTTGCGATATCAGGCAAGCACTTCCACTGGTGGGTTTACTTAAGTCATCTTCCTCTGTGAATTCTCTTGTCCTAACAAAACTTTGGTTTCTATACTGCAGTAGTAGACTAACTACTCTCAGTTCATATGTAAGGGCTTTGTTTTGTTTTGCTTTAGTTGAGTAAGGGAGTATAAGGAAGTCAAAACATCAACTACTTTAAAAAAAAATCACAATTTAGCTCAGGGCTCAAGTGTGTTTTTAATCCTGAATGCTTACAAACGAGTCCCCATTCAAAACCCACCCATGACTTCCCGTCAAATAAAACCCTCGCTTGTCCTAATGGCCTGAGAGTCGCCTTGGAACAGCCTTCCTTGCAGGCCTCACCTCCCACCGCGCTCTCCAGCACCCAACCCTCCTTGCTGCTCCCGGAATACACGGAGATGCTTTCTACCTCATGGTCTTTGCCCTGGCTGTTGCCGTGCCTGGAATGCTCTGACTCCAGGTCTTCTTGTGATTTCCTGCTCTGCTGGGAACCAGGGCTTGTCAGATTCTCCAGGATGTCCTAATGCGTGGCCAGGGTTGAGAATAACTAAGCGAGAGCACCACCGAAGCTGAAAGCTTCTCAGACGTGAATGTGGGTGTAAAGCACCTGAGAATCTTACTCCAATGCAGATTCTGTTTCAGGAGTCAGGAGGGGCTCAAGATTCTGCATTTCTAACAAACTGTCAGGTGATGCTTATCTCCTGCCCCAATGGTAAATCCCCTCAGACCAGGGAATATACCTCGATTCTTGCCAAGGGCGAAGTGGGCGCCCTTGAGTGTGTGATGACTGAAAGCTTTGCATTGCCACCCATTGTAAGTTCTGATGACTTAAAGGAAGATGAGATATGTTACTTCAACATATCCAGCTCTGTAACATACATATGGATGTTATAAAAGGACTTTATATTGGGTAAATATTTTGTATGAAATCCTTACATTCTACAGCCATGATTTTATTCTGGATCAAGAATGAAGCTTTCTTCTTTCCTGCTATCATAAAACAGGCTCTTATTCTTTAAATCCTTCCCCGTGACTATTATTATCCCCTCAGTCTTGCTGGGTTTGACATGGAGTGAGGTAGACTTCAGCCAGAAAGATTTTCTGAGGGAAAAAAATGGGAAAGTAAAGATGCTGCAATCATTCTGGTATCCAATATCCTCTGCATGGTCATAAATAGCACTGATTCCTGGCATCCATACCCATAAGTAGATTTCCAAGTCTCTGTTCTGTCAACAACTTCATCAATTGCTGTTATACCATTTTCTTCTAAGGTCTTTTTCATGCCGCTTTATATATCTTCCCTGCTCAGCGTGTTCTTACCGAAAAGACATCCCTCAGGCACCCCATTTAGTAACCTACTAAATCCAAAATGAAGTCACCTCTGCTCTTGCCCCATCCTGTGCCAGCAGAGAAGATAATCTTATTTCAGGGGCTGCATCTTCTCTCTTCCCCAGAGTATAAGAGAATGGAATTTCTTCCTAATGAGGGCAACGGGGATACTTGTTGTTCCAGGGTTTGCTGACAGGCTGAAGATTTATCCTCTCCAGTCTTTTTCTGACACTGAAGAGAATTGGAGACCTGGAATCTGCAGTGCCTGTGGGTCACTTGGTAATTTAAAACTGATGACTTGGAAAGAGAATGGAGATAGAGATGCTGCCCTGGGATGTGTCCTTTTATAGTGAGGTATTGTAATGTGGGGGTGGGGGTGCGTGGGCAATGCTCTCTCATGCAATTCTTTAAAAACAACAGCAACACGGTGGTTTAGGGATATACTTTGATCGTTGAGTTAATCAACCAGGCACTCATGGTCACCCCTCTCTGAGCATAGATACAAAGATAAACAATTTACTGATTGGAAAAGGGGATGATGAGGGTGCTAATGAAAATCTTACAATACTGTATGCTTCCATTCTGTCATCAAATCCAGACAAAGCTACCATCTGTTAGAAGTTAAAAGTGGAGGTTACCTTTGGCTGTGGGTTAGTGACCATAAGGGAGCATAAGGCGTGCTTTCTGAGGTTTTTATAATGTTTGATTTCTTGATTCTTTGATTTGTGCGTGTTTCCTTCATGAAATCTCATTGACCTATACACTTATGATTTGTGGCACTTTTCTGTGTAAACCACAGCCCATTAAAAAACTTAACCAATAAATATCCAATGGTTATAAGGACTTCTTAATCAAGTTTTCTACTTAGGAATAAATCATATGTTCAATAAATCATCCGTCTGAAAATGTATTCGAAATCGGTCATTCAGCTAAAGGACAGATTTCCCTCTCCTACAAAATGTATGTTTTCCCCACTCAGAGTTATTGCCATGCACGTGTTAGTCCTCTTCCTGATCTTAACAGCTTTGCTTTGATTGTGTTTAATGCTGGAAAAGCCATGACTTGGAAGGGACTGTAGCCTTAATGGGCTTCTTTATCTTACTGATGAATTATATCTTAGATACGTACTTGCGTTGAAATATGCAGCCGACATCAGTTATTAGTCTCTGAAAGTGCCCTAGTTCTCAGTGACACGGCTCACTATCAACATCTGCAGGACAAGATGAGGGACCTTTGTGATCATGCCTCATGCTTCCTGGATACTAATGATGTCTTCACACAATGGAGCTGGTACACTTACCAACTTAAGGAATGAGAAGGAATTTAATTTCTGGGCTGGGTATACCTTCACATGGCTCATGAGACACAAAGTATGCACAGTATACAGGAAATGGTATTTCTCCCACCTCTGTCATCTGTCAGCCAGTATCCAACCCCCACCATCACTGTTGATACTTCCTTGCAGCCTTTCAGAGACTATTAGTGTATATTCAAATAAAATTTGAAAATATCGATCAGAGGATTCTCTCAGGCTCCTATCATCACTAATAAATCCCTGTTTGAGGACCTTGCCACTCAAAGTCTGGTCCTCTGAGCAGCAACACCAGTACCACTTGGAAGTTTCTTCGAAATGCAGAATTAACATTTCTAAGTCTGGCCCCAGTCCAGACTCACGAATCAGAATTGGCATTTTCACAAGATCTCCAGAGGATCTGCAGTGCCTCAAAGTGTGAGGAGCAGTGCTTTAAGAAAAAGACACCTTAAGGAGTGTCCAGATCTGTGGGTTACAAAGGTACCATACTTATCCTCATTGGATTCTTTGTTCTTTGGATAAAATTAACTCAATATATTCTCACTGTCCTTGTCACCACTTCTTCTGAGATTCTTCTCTTGTGCATTTATAAAATGATGTGCAACTGTCTTTGCCAGGTATTTATGGCTTTCTGAATACTTGCCCCTGTCTCCTCTACCTCTAGCCTTTGAGGTCTTTCACCTGAGCGTGTCCAGGCCAGAATGTTGGGTGTCTGGGTGTGGAGCAATGGACATGGCCCCACCAAGTAGCCAGCCAGCCCAGGGCCTGCCCAACAGGAGGATTTGGTAAGTTGCTGGCTTCCTAGCCATCATTCCCCAGACTCCCTAGCTCGCTGTTCCTCCCTCCTCTGGTGCTGACCTCTGCTGGCCTTCTTTTATACCTTGGCCCAGGGCCCTCAGTTGGAGGCAGCTGCAGATTCCTGCCCAGCCATCATCCTCATCAGCCTCTTTCATTGCTCTAGGCGGTTCCTCTTGCGTTTAAGGATCCTACCCACAGCCCTCACACTTTCCTGTTCCAGTCTGAGGATTTACAGCCAGAGTTATCAACATGAGAAACAAGGGGGAAAACCGCTTTAAATTCTCATTGGTTCTTAGAATAAGAATATGATGATATTGTTCATGACTTTCAGTGGAGGGAAGAGATTCCACGGGTTGGTTACCTCTTGTACTAACATGTGACGTTCTTTCTGCCAGTTCAGTCTGTTGATGTATTTATTGCTGGAATGTACGTTTTGCATTGACATGTTCTATTTTTTTCCAAGAAAGGGCACACTGAAACTTGATATACTTTATCATTTCCTTTCCTCTACTTTTCCAAGGCCTCTCCTCAACAGATAGTAGCCACAGGATACACCCTTATATCACTTAACCACTCACCTCCACTGTAGGTTTCCTTCACTAGTTTATAGTCATTAGGCATGTCACAGTCTGTGGAGGATTTTTTCTAATGATTTAAAATATTTAAACATTTTTTATTTTGCTAAGAATACAACATCAGATCTACTCTGTTAAAATTTTTAGTGTATAATACATTATTGTTGACTATAGTTACCATGTGGTACAGCAGATCTCTATAGGTTATTCATCTTGCCTAACTGAAACTGTATGCCTGTCAAATGACTTTTTCTTAAATTATAATATACATACCAAAAAAGTGCATGTATCATAAGTGTACAGCTCAGTGAGATTTCCAAAACTGATTATACTCATGAAACCAGCACCAAGATTAAAAAACCGAGCATGTCCAGTACCTTATAAGCTCCCCCATGCCTCTCGCAGTCACCACGCGCTTTCATGGGTAGCCACTACCTTCATTCCTAACAGCATAGGAAACTAACGTCTGTGTGCTATGTGAATGGCATCCTGCAGTGCATACTCTTGCATCTGGCTTCTTGCATTCAGTATTATGCTGTGACATCCAACTGTATTATGTGTAAAGTTGAAGATCATTAACTCTCATTGCCCTATTATTTTTCCATTCTTCCACTGATGATTATTTTGTGGTTTCCAGTTTGAGGCTATTATGACTAACATGGCTATGAAAATTCTTGCACATGTCTCTTCATGAAAACACACAAGCTTTTTTGTTGGGTATATACCAAAAATGAAAATTGCTGGGTGATGCTGACTTTTAAATGTATTGAGGTTGATCAGTTCGTGCACATCAGTGTCAAAGAAACAAGGTATGTGATTAGGCAGGTATGCATACATCCAGACACCCAAGTATGAGAATAGGAGCTGGAACCTTTTCTCCCCCATATGAAAAAGGAACTTTTTGCCTATGAGACATTTCTGAGCTCCTGCCTTATTCCAGCTTTGCAAGGATGCAGTGTTGATTGCTTTAGTTTATTTTATGATTTTAATGAGATCACCCCACTGCTGCAATAGCTTTTCCAAGCATGACACATCCTGGCTCCATAGTGAGAACTGAGTCAATTCTCAGCTGTGTGCCAGTGGCAGCTAAAAATTTGCTATTCATGATTTTCTGTGTTAGAATCTCCATCTTTGAGGGTAAACAGTGGAGGCAGGACAAGCCATAAGCAGAGGAGGTGGTCGTCTGCATGCTGTCATTGGAAGCTCTGCTTGACCCTTCAATAGCTTTGCCATAAACACTGTCTTCCTAGAGAGCCTAGAACCCCCACCATGTCAGCTAGCATTTTCAGTTAGACCTTGGAGGCAGGGGAGATGATTCTGGAAGGCTACTGCTGGAATGTGCCGGTTTCCTGTAGGGAGAGGGAGGATCTTTAACTGTCTCCCAAGGGGCCAATAAGGTATAAACTTAGCAGTCAAGGGAAGTCAGTGCTTGGAGCACTGGAAATGTCCCAGACATTCCTGGCGCAGGAACAGAGAGTTTAATGGGGGCAGCAAGCTAGGAGTTGCAGCACGGGAGACCCGAAGGGAAGAAAAAAAACTTAGGTCAGCGGTGAGGAAGGAGCCTAGGCCTGGAAGGGACTCATGGTGAGGCCCCTTGGACCACCTGGAAGGCAGGGCTAGGATTAGGAGAACAGCCAGGAGCAATGTATCTGCTGGGAAGCCACCTGGAGCTTTAACGGTCTGCACCTGATTCTCTGATTTCATTTGATGAATAAAAATATATTTTGATCTTTACATTTAAAAATCTTTGCTCTTTGTACTTTCCTCATTATGCTAATTTTATTTGGGTCTATTTTAGCAATTTCTTGTGGAGAGTAATGAGGCCATAATTTGATGCTTTATTCTCAGCTCCAGGCTGTTCAAGACCTTTTCATGTTAAATTTATAATATTTGTCTCTATATTCATACATATATGGTACATATATACATGATATGTATTCTATATAGTGTTTGATATCATTAAATTCTATCATACTGGTGATTTTAAAAGACAGGAGATATGTTCTTAGAGATTCACCCACACTGAATAGACTTAAAAAGTCTTTATTATTTTTTGGAACAGAAAAATAAGAAATTCAGCTTTAACAGAAATGAAAAGTAGAAACTGTAAGCCTTGTATACCTGGAGTATATTTTAAAGATATAGTAGGAGTTAGGGATGTCTGTTGGTCATATTTTTTTATAATAATGGGCATATTTTTTAAAAACCTATTTTGACTACTTATACAACATTAAATACATGTATTAAATATATTCCATATAACAAATGTCCCATCCCAATTGGCCATGAGATGTGGTGGGCCTTCTGGGGAATAAAACAGGGCCTGACCATTGCTTCTTTCTGGCTCGTTCTCTACCTTCCACTGACTTATGAAGCAAAGGCACTACATAATGACACAACTCCATGCATACAAAGAGACTTTAAAAAAAAATAAGACATTTACAATAATGTCCACAAAAGACTATTCATAAATTTTTCTCAGACTAGCCAAAAATTGTCAATGATCCCAATTTTCATCAATCAGAGATTAATAAACAAATTGTGATGTAGTTTTACAAACACAAAACTTCTCAGCAATGAAAAGGAACAAGCTATTGATCATGCAATATGATGAGTGAATATCAAGAAGGTTTTGTTGAGGAAAAGAAGCCAGAACGAAGAGTACACACTGTATGATCCAATTTATGTGCACTTCTAAACAGTCTAAACTAATCTATGGTGATAGAAAATAGAACAGAGGTTGACTGGGGTGGGGGCTGGGACTGGTGGCTTGGGCAGTGTTTGGTGATGAGAGGCACAAGGGATTTGCTGGGATAATGGAAATGTTCCATATCTTAAAGGAGGTGGTGTTTCCATGGGCATATACATTTGTCAAAATTCATCACTGTGTCTTCTTATGATCTGCGCCGTATTATTGCACATAAAGTATACTTCAGAAAAAATAATTTTAAAAGGGTCTCATGTGAGGGGGGCATAGAGACTATGGCTCCATGGTCCGGGTTCGGCTTCTCATTTCAGCTCAGCTGTGGGACAGTCTTGAATCACTTCTCCCTAGAGCTTCTACCTTCTGCCTCAAGACTTCTCCAATGCCAGGAACACGCTGAACCCATTAGAGTGCTGCCCATGAGCTAAGGTCTCCAGGGGCCTCCCTCAAACATTGGGAGCAAGAGCCCATGGACAAATACCCCAGCCGTCAGGTGGACAGTTCTGCAAGGTTCTATAGGCTGTCCAGTGGTCTTGGTGGGATCGAGTCCTTGTAAGCTGAGCCAGCCAACCTTACACTTGCTAGTTCTCCTCCCCTAGCTCACTCTGCCTTATCTTTCTCCCTCCTACATTTTGAGATCCTCTCCCAAATAAATGGCCTGCATCCCTATCTCAGGCTCTGTTTTCAGACGAACCCAAACTAAGAAACCATGGTGGGCAGGAGAGGAGGTGACTGTGCTCTCTGCTCCAGCATTCCTCTGCATCCTATTCCTTTTGCTGTCCCCTCTCCTTTCGTTTAAACATTTTCTATGACTGTATTTTAGGGAAAATAGAGGGGAAGGAAGATGCGTTAGAGGAAAATTGGGGACATCTAGGACAGGAGAAGTAAAGGAAGGATGACTTTATCCATATGTATATATTCCCAATAAAGCACCATAATCTAATTGTAGAACATTTTCATGTTCCCATTAGTAGTCCCTCCCCTCACCACCTGCCCTGGCTCCTCCACCTTCCAGTCCCTGACTAATCTGACTAATCACTAATCTGCTTCTCTGTCTCTATGGATTTACCAATTCTGGACATTCCATATAAATTTTGCTTAGTCAAAAGGTGGAAACAACCCAAATGACCATAAAGAGCTGGATGGTTAAACGAGATGTACTATATACACACAATGGAATATTATCCAGCCATGGAAAGCAATGAAGCTCTGCTACATGCTACAACATGAATGGACCTTGAAAATACTATAGTAAATTACAGAAATCAGTCATAAAAGACTGTGCTACTCCATTTATAGGAAATGCCCATTTACTTGGGTTGTTTCCACCTCTTGGCTAGTGTGAACTGAGTCAGGAGCATAGTCAGGCAGCTTACCTGTAGCCACCCACATGTCAAATGAAGGAGAAATATGTATTTGTTGTAATTAAGATCTGTTTGTTAAGCAGCATAGCTTAGTGATAGTTGACTAATACAGAGAGTACACCTAGGATTTGAACTCAGGCAGAGTAGTTTAATAATCTAGGCTCTTAGCCACTACCCTGTACATTTCACCCAGAAGTAGTATTTCGACTTTGGATTAAGGAGGCCTTGAGGGTGCTGAGACAAATTGGCAGTGTCAAGAAGATGCTATGGGAGACATTCTATAAATGTGAAGAGGTAGATGCTATAGCAAGAGATTTAACTATTATAAGGTGATGTGGTCAATTTTATATCAGAACATGGACAAGTGGGCCATTCTGCTTAATCATCTAGTATATGCATCATGTCTCTCACTTCTACTAAACCTTAACCCCTGATTAAAGGAGGCGGCTTATTCTACTTCCATTATCTATCATTTTAAAAAATATGAAAAAAAAGACTGTTAGAACTTGATCACCCTGTAAGGGGGAGATATACTCTCTCCCAAATGGACATAAATTTTTTTACTGATATTAAAGATGGAGACAGAACTGCTAAAAATTTAGTTTTAAATATTGAGAGTTTCCTTTACACCAATCCAGTGGTCAACTCTCCCTTTTCATGTTGCCCAACCTTGCCAACCTTATGAGACAGAGTTGAGTATCCCCTATCCATGAATCACACCTCCTTCATGTGACTCTTAGGTTTCCTCCTACTGCCTGGTGTCCCTTTTCAGTGTCTTCTGCCTTTTTTCCCTGTGTTCTCCATGGTGGTGTGCCCCAGAGCTCTGTTTTCCCTCCTTTTCTCCCCTCTTTCTACACTTACTCCCTTGGTCAACTCATTTGGTTTTAAATACCTTAAATACTTTCCACAGATCAATGACCCCCAAGTTTGTCTGTAGTCCAGACTTCTCTCCTCAACTCCAGACACACACATCCAATTGCTTATTTGGATGTCAAACAGACATCTCAAAATCACCGTTCCGAACTGAACTCCTGATTGTTTTCCACTTTACTACTCTTCGTCTCAGTTGATGGCAACTCGATCCTTTGGGGAGTTGCTTAGGCCCCAAATCCTGGAGTCATCTATATTGCTCTTTTATACTCCACATTCAATCCATCAGGAAATTCTGTTGATTCCTAACTTCCAAATGCATCCAACAATCCTCTCATTTCCCATTACCTCCCCATGACCACCCTGGTCTGAGCCCCTGTCATTTCTCATCCGGATTGTTGCAATTGCGTCCCTGTGCATGTTCTTGCTTCTAGCTTTGCTCTCTGTTAGTCTGTCCTCAACATAGTAAACGGACTGATACTTGGAAATGCAAGATTATGGCACTTCTCTGCATCAGTGACTTTTCATTTCATATTAAAAGCCAGAGTTCTTACTTTAACTTACAACACTCTACATATGATCTGGCTCCCACCAGACAGAGAGCACCTCATCTTGTACCCTGAGTGCAAGCACAGATCTAGACACATAGTAGGTATATAAATATTTACTGATTGGATAAATGAATAAAACTAGTTGTAGGAAAGTTCTTTAAAGCCCAAGTCCTATATGAGGAGAAAAAAAAGTGTACTTTCAGAATAGGGGTTGCTTTTTTTAAGTTGGAAGCCCAGCAAGGTGTGCTCGTGTTTTTCATAGGAGTTCACAGGAGAGTAAAGGTGGAGAGGACTTCGGCGCACCTCACTAAATTCTTTATTTTCTTCTGCTCCCAGGACTGGGCTGAATGAATTTAGCAGCCCTCAGCTACACTTTAATGGCACATGGCCACATCTGGCTTCTCTGAGCTCACACAGCTGTTCTTTCAACTCCCTGTGGGTTTGTGTCCCCTCCTCTTCAAGGAAATTGCACAGCCTATTGGCAATTAGCCCTAATGAAGCAGCAGGAGTTTCCTGGGGGGAATGCATTGCTGACAAGTATAATTACTATTAGCAGCTGTGGGGCCTCTGGCTCCATGAAAGTAACCCATCCACCTGTCAGAGTGTGCGGCAGGACTGCTAAAACTGCACGTAGCCGTCAGTCCAGCACTCTAAGCCGGACCACTGTGCAATAAATACAAGAGACTGGCATTTGGAAGCCAGTTGAGAGCATTTACTTCAAATGTTCAAATCTCTGTAGCCCAGCTACATAGGTTGTGGCACCACAGCAAATCACCTATTCGCATCTTTTAGTTTAATGAGATCATTGTCTCCTCCAAGTATCCATAATGTCTGCCTATACTTCGAAAGAAGCAGGGGCTTCCACGAGGATGCAGGAATTTCTAATTGTATTTATTTTTACCAAAAAAAAGAGACAGAGAGAGAGAGAAAGGAAACAAGTTTTACTTCTATTTAACAACTGACTGACAGTGGTTTCTCTACTGGATCAGTGTATGAGACCCTCATGTCCCACTGCTGGGAGAAGATTTGGAGTTCTACAGTGAAGAAGGTATACAATGGCTCACTTTTGGTGACATATTTTTATGAAAGACTAAATATGGCTGCAAATTATCTTCTACTCCTGAGAGGTAGAATCTAATTGCCCTCCCACTTGAATCTAGGCTGGTCTTACTGAATTACTTGACCAATACTGTATGGTAGAAGAGACACTATGCCAGTTATAGGTCCAGCCTATAAAAAGGCTAACAGCTTCTGCATTATACTCTTAGAACCTTGAAGCAACCATGCTGTGAGGAAGCCCAAGCTAGCCAAATGGAGAGGCTGTGCAGAGAGAGAGATGGCTGGCTGGCCCTACTGTTCTCTCTCCTAGACAATCAAGTTATCCCAGCTGGGTCCCAAACTTCATGAATCAGAGATGAGCCTTCTCACTGTGCCTTGTCCAGATTTCTGACTCACAAAATTCTAATATTTAATGATCATAACACTAAATTATTATTTTGCGCTCCTGTACTTCAGAGTAGTTATAGAGCAGTAGATAGCAGAAACAGTTGCAGTTTTTGTAAGCCTAGTTGAAAAGATTTACAGATTACATTAAGAAGTTTACATGGACTCGAGACACTGATAAGGTCCTCAGGAGATTCTTATAAAGAATCCTCAGATGGATGGAAATACCAAGACTAATACAAATAAATGCAGGAGCTGATGTTCTTTCTACACTTAGAACTAGGGCTTCATCAGCCATATTCTGAAGTAAAAATTGTGACAATCTTATGAAATCTAACAAGAAGTTATCCAAAACATTCGAAATTATTAAAGAAGTCCATTTGAAAAATAATACACACCCTCTATCATTAATAATATACATCACCCGGAGTGTACATTTGTCTTGAGAAACTAGCTAACATGAAGCTATCATGATTAGCAAGACATTAAAAGCTAAATATTCAGAATATGAAACCAAACTTCTACAATTAGAGTGCAGAAGTATTTTTTGGAACCATGGGCAAAATTAAAAGAATATTTATTTTATTTTATCCCATCCTTTCAAATGTCTGCTTTTATATGTTTTATAATTCCTATGTATTAGTATAGTGATGTATAAAATTTATATATACCTGGTTATGCTCATTAATTTTAAAAATTATGAAATATATACATAGGAGTGTAAAATGTACACATGCAAATTAAATGATAATACTAAAATGCACCCTCATGGGCCGACCACCCAGCATCAGAAATAGAACATTCCCTCTACCTTAGAAGCTCCCTGGAGATCCTGTCCTGAACCCCCAGGTGACTAATATGTTTTATTTTGTATTGATAATTAGTTCATTTGCTTCACAAGTTTTTTTTTAACCACACATGAATATATCTCTTAACATTATGTTGCTTAGCTTTTCCTGATTAGAATGGTAGACAATGGAATTCATACTGGATGCATTCTTCAGTGACCTGGCCCTTTCACTGAACTTTGTGTCTTTGAGCTTCATTCATGTGGATGTGTGCAGCCATAGTTCATTCATGTCCACTGTTGCAGAGCATTCCAGTGTATGAACGTGTCTCAGTACAATGATCTTTTTTTACTGATGATGGAGAATTGGTTGTTTCCAGTGTTTTGCTCTCAGGAATAAGCCAACTGTAAGCATTCTTTTCTTTGTCTCCTGGTACATATGCAAGAAATTCTCTCTGGTAATGTATCTAGAGATGGAATTCCTAGGTCATAGATATGTGCATGCTCAACTTTACTTTTCCAAAATCAATGAGCTCTTACCAACACTGGATGACCAAATTGCGATACTTTACATTTTTTGGCAACCCTTATTATTATCTGACTTCAGTTTTGCCAGTCTGGTGTGTGGAAAACAGCATCCTGTGGTTTTAATGTATATTTTGCTGAATACTAATAAGGTTCAGCATCTTTTCATATGTTATGGCCATTTTTATTTCCTCTTTGATGAGCTGTATGTATTCCTTTGTCAGTAGCACACTCTTTTAAATATTAAAGCCATTAAGACTTTGTGTCTCATAGGGCAAGTCTTCTCACTTTAGTTTTCTTCTTCAGGAGGGTTTTAGCTATTGTTGGTCCCATTCTGTTCTATATAATTCTAGAATCAGCTTGTCAAATTTCACACTAACCCTATTGAGTGTTTGATTAAAATAACATTGACTATATGAATCCAAATAGGAAGAATTGACATCTTTCTAATACGGAGTCATCCAAATCAAGAGTTTGCTGGATTTCCCCATTTATTTAAGTCTTCTTTAATTTCTTCCTATGCATTATTATAATTTTCCCATAAAGGACTTACTCATCTTTTGCTAGATTTATTCCTAGAAACACTCACACCTGCTGCTAATTTAAATGGCAGTTTTTAAAAAGTTCTGTTTTCCATCTGATTTTTTGGGGGGTATTTCTGGGATTTTTATTGTTTTTTGTATTTTTGAGTTTGTATTCAGTAATATTGCCAATCCATATTAATTCTAATAATCTATCAGTAAATTCTCTTGATTTCTCTGCATAGGAAATTATAATCACCTGTCCATCCAAAAAAAAAATTTGTTTTTCCTTATCAATCCAAAGACTTTTCTTTTTGGGGGATTTTACCGTACTGACTAGAATATCCATAGAATCACACTATGGTTTTTAAACCTTTCTTCAGAAGTGGGTGCATCGCTTCCAGTCAGTTTCATCAGCAGCAGGGTAGGGATGTATAATCCTGAACAGGAAGTAGCAGTCAACATTTTGATCATTAATACAATCTACCGCCACAAAGTGTGTGCCCCAACATTACTAACAGGAATGTATCTTCAAAAATATTTGAAGACCAATGGCTTAGAAAAGCAAGTCCAGCTTTCTCTTTTGAGCATCTTGACTTTCTCTTTCTATCAACTCCATCTTCTCCTTGCTGACTGCATCTCTTCTTGCAGCCAAACGTGGCCCTGTTTTTGATGTCAGTGAGCTCTCCTCAGATGTACTGTCCTTGTTCCTCTGGTAATGTCTATACCCCTTCTCTTGTTTCAGGTAGAGTCCCTCACTTTCAAGGCCTGGCAGAGACACAACTCCATAAATCCTTCACTGAATAGGCCCAGCTTTCCTTGCTGGAATCCCTAAGAGTATGGCCTCCACATCACCAAGCCATTGGTTAACTATATATTACATTGTACTGTTCTCAAGTTTTTCAGTGCATATAACACATGTCTTTTTATCTCATTAAATAAAAGAATTAAATGAGAAGATGGGTAGAAATCTACATAGTACCTAAAATGTATGTTTGCTTTATTATTTAAGTATATCCACTTCTACATAGAGAACAAGAGAAGTAAACACACAGATAAAATAGAGAACCAATAGATTGCTAGTAGATTGAGACATATTAGACACAGTGAGGTAAATAGAGCACATATGCTAGACACTGGCAAAAAGGACCAAGTCAGATCAAATATTCATAAGAATTGTAGGTTTCTTAAATCAGCCACTCATTAGTGGCACCCACTCTGGCCCCACCATTTGAGACACACAGACAGAAGCAGTGCAGTGGTTGTGCAATAGAGTATTGGCAGATTACAGCAGTGCCAGGCATGCTTGTCCCTGTGTCTCATTGATTAAAGCAAGAATGCGTTGTCTCCAGTTAACTTTCATATGCTGAGTCTCCTTCTTCATTCTCAACTTTAATCTTTGCAACTACATCATGAGTAGGTGGTATGACTGACAGATACAGGACATACAAACTTTGCATAACCCACGATTCAGGTGTCATGGCCCTTCCATTCCCACTTATACCCCATCCCAAATGTGTTAACCCAACTCATCTCTTTCCCTTTACTTCTCACTATATATTCTAAATCAATTCAAAATTTGAGCATTGTAATTTGATCTGTGAGCCTTTCTGCTCCTTATCCTTTGGGGTAGCTTGTCTGATATTGTATGCAGAGTCTCCCAATCCATCAAGAGAATTTCCCACATGACAGTCCCTATCACACAGTGGATCTTCAGTCAGTATTAATTACCTTCTTTTTCTCCCCTGCTAAAATCTTGGAAGGCAGTAACATTTTTTTCCTATTTTTCTAATATTCTCTCTAGCAACCACAGCTGGATATATGATAGACATTCAGCAAATATTTATTGATGGACTTTTTCCCCAGTATCAAGTAGGCAAGATGTGAGGACCATGACATTGCTAATTGTATGAACCCCATCAAGTTTTAGAGGTATACCTCCAGCTCTTAATGTATATAATTTTGAAATAGTAGTGTTTTCTTTCATGTACAGTATTCCAAACAATTATTGATCAGGGTTTGTGCATGCAGATGCACATGCATGCATTTGTGTGTTAGGTGAGTTGTGAGTGGTGGGGGAGTTGGAGGAGGGAACTAAACTTACTAGGCAGTTACTCTGTGAAGTGACTGCCTGGCATTGTGCCAGAGTTACTTACCTACCTGTATCACTTAATCCATTAAAACCGTGGTTCTCAAACTTTAGCCTCCATGGAATCACCTGAAAGGCTTGTTAAAGTAGAAAGTCTGGGCCCCACCCTTAGAGTTTTTGATTCAGTAGGTCTCAGGTGGGGCCTGAGAATTTGCATCCCAAACAAGTGCCTAGTGTTGTAGCTGCTGATCTGTGATCACACTTCGAGAATTACTTTACTGTAATAACTCTGTGAAGTAGGTATTATTCTGCAGATGAGAAAATACACTTAGACAAGTAAATTTCTCAAATTGACAGATAGGTAATCAGAAAGTTGGAATTTGAACGCAGGTCTTTCTGGCTCAAATTCTGGGTAGGGGTAGAGAAAAAGGAAGTTACGTGATAGGTTTCTTTGAACTTCAAGAAGAAAATCGGTGGGATCATATAGGGGTAGGTGTGTAATCTTCAAGTTCACAGCAAGGTTTTTAACAAAGTACCATCTATCAGGTAAGTGTTGAATCAAGTTCAAGAGCTATTGAGTCAGTACTGTCATCTTCTCTATTCCTTATATAGCCTTGATGGTCATGCACCCAAATCCAAATCCTTCATCTTTAGCTTTGCCTTGACTTTCAACAATTTTATGTTGTCAATGGTCCTGCTATGCTTCCCATCTGCTCTCATATACCCACATCTTGCTTTCTATGAAGGTTAGTTCAATGGGGATACAACACAATTACCTTGCTTTCCATGAAGGTTACTTCAATGGGGGTACAACACAATTTCAGTTCAGCCAAACAATCATGTACATGAGTCTATTTTTAAAAAATAGTTTTTGTTATCCTCATCAAGGGTATTTTGTCACTTGCTTCTCAAGTTCAACCGAATGGTCCTGACATAGAACAATATTATCAAGAACATCAACATTGATGTATGTGTATAGACCTTTCCAGCTTTGAAATTGCCTTAAGATCTAAATTCTTACTTGATCTTCTAAAAAGTTGTTTTAAAATATGAATAACCCTAATTTACAGATAAAACCATAAGCTTGGAGATGGGAGAAGAAACTTGCCTAAGGTTTCTAGACACATTCTAGGTACTCAGTAAATATTTGCCAAATGAATAAAAACAAAACAACTAAGTTATAAAAATAGGCCTCAAATCCATAATATTATTTTCATTCCTAATGGATCCATTTTATATATTTTTAAAAACTGAATATCCTTCCACAAGAATTGTCTTATAAAGTCTACTTTTTTCTTTCCTCCCTATTACGCTAATGTCCATTATTTAATGAGATCTTGTCACATTTCATCAAATGCTATCTTATTTATTGTTTAATTTAGGATTAGAAATTAATCTGATTAAATCCCATGAAGTAGATGTTATTTTTCCCATTCTAAAAATAAGATCCCAATTGAGGGATATTCTGTAAAATCGTTGGCATGTTCTATAAAAATGTCAGTATTACAAAAGACAAAGAATGGGAGACTGAACACATGAAAACTAAATGTAACATGTGATCCTGGACTGGATCCTAGAATGGAAGTTTTCCTCGTTTTTTACTATAAAGGACCTAAAGGACCTTATTGGGACAATTGATTTGTTTGGAATATAGACTATTGACCAAATAAAAGTATTGCATCAATGTTAAATTTCATAAACTTGATAACTGTGTTACAGTCACATAAGAAAATATCCTTGTTCTTAGGATATACATATTGAAACATTAAGGGGTTAAGAAGCATACAGACGTCACCTGCTCTCAAGTGGTACAGAAAAAATGGGACAAAGAGAATAATAAAGCAAATATGGAAAAATGTTAAAAGTTGTTGAATCTGGGTAAAAAGCACATGGAAGCTCTCTGTATTCTTCTTGCTGATTTCTCCAGTTGAAACTTTTCCCAAGCTAAAAAGTAAAATAACAATACCGAAAATAATAAAGCTCAACAAGGTTAATACTTGTCAAGGACATTTCCTATTCAGCACTGTGTTCCGTCAGTCTCCTAACAAACCCTCCTTGCCATTCAGGTGTTGCATTCCTTACTGAGGTCCTCTGTGGTGCTCCAGGCCCTAGAGCTGAAGGTGTTCCACCACACCCGTAAGGGGGGTGACCAATGATCATGCTTTGTCTACGACTATCTCGGGTTTAGCATTGAAAGTCTTGTGTGCTGACAATGCTTAGTCGTGGGCAAACCAGGACTGGTCACCTTGCTCCATGTTTAAGCTTTTACCATGTGTACTGCAGGTGAGTCTGGGACCCATGAGAGGGGGCTCCAAGGCCCCACTGCAATCTGGGAGGCTAAACCCCCAGTTATGGCTTTCACTTCAGCACCACTCTAGCAAGCCCTTGGAAGTGTCAGTTAACCTCACCCAAGGTCTCACAGCTAGCAAGTGGTATAGCTGAGCTACACAACCTTAGCTTTGGTCCAGTGCTCCATTCATTCATTCATTTGTCCGTTAATCTAGTCATCTAAAAACTGTATATGATGATCACTCACTCTATCCAGCACCCTTTTAGGCCTTCTGGATATTTGTTGTGAACAAACAAGATCCCTGCTCTCTTGGAACTTACAGTGGTGGCGAAGACAGGTAATACACAATAGAGAAGAAAACAAGGAAGAGTGAGTGAGTGAGGAAAGATCTCCAGAAAGTTAAAATAGAGTGATGTGACACAGTATGCCTGGGTGCTTACTTTAAGTTAGAAGCCCAACACAACTTTGAATGACAAAAAGAGACCACCATGGAAGTTTGGGGAAGGACGTTCCTGGCCGAAGACATTGCAAGTATAAAGGCCTTGAGGCAAGATCTATTTTGGCATTTTCAAAGAACAAAAAGAAAGTAATGTGACTGCAATACAGTGCATATATGTGAGTGTGTATGTATCAGGTGGGAGGAGGAGGAAGGAGAAAAGGGGAAGGCGGAGGATGGAGGGAGTAAGAGAGACAAAGTTTATTCTAAGCACAGAAGACTTTAAGCAGGTCAGTGACATGATCTTGATCGTTTAAACAGGAGTGGCATGTTGGAGTACAGTAGTGCAAGTAAGAGATGACGGGACTTGGATTATGTCAGTGGGAGCAGAGATGGAGAGAAGTGGAATTTGGAGGGAGAGTTGGAGAGCTGCCTGACAGGTTGCGTATAGAGTGAAAGAAAATGAATCAAGTACATCCTAGAGTTCTGATATGAGAAACTCTCCAGAAGGCAACAGTTTACTGAGCTGGGCAAGATCGGCAGCAGTGAGGAAGCCGCCGGTGATACGGGGACTCAAGAGTAATGCTCTGAATATGCTAAATCCAGGGTCTGTCAGATAGCCACATGGTGTTGTCAGATAGGCACTAGGGAATGTGGATCTGGAGAGTGAGTTCTAGAGGCGGGTGGGAACTGGAGGTACAGAGCTGGGGGTCCTCAGTGGATGGAGAACCTCAGCATCTGCTTGGCCTATATTGTCCCCTAGCTGCACATGCTGCCTGGATTTTGAGGCTGGGCAGAGGAGTAGGAGTCAGCAACAGAGACCTAGAGAAGCCAGAGGAAAGCCAGAACCAAGTGACAAAGGTCTTTAATAAGGAGGTACACTCTCTTCCACTCCATCTATGGGAGAAGTGACATGTGCAGTGTCTTACAGTGACATTAGGTTGTAACCATCCTTTAAGTCCCAATAGCACTTTAGTAACCAAGGGTTTTGCATTCTCTCATTACCTGTACTTTTCCCATTTTACCTGTACAACAACCCTGTGAGCTGTGTGTGTTATCATCCTCATTTTGCATGTGAGGGAACAGACATGGTAAGTGAGTGTCCAGGGTCACGGAGCATCTTAGGCTGGGTTTCCTAGAATCAGAGCCTGGAGTGGAGGAGGTTCTGATTCAAGTGGCTTGCTGAACAAGTGCTCTTAGAAGGGCAATAGGGAAGCCGGATAGGGTGAAGGAAGGAAGCTCAACCAGGACGTGGTCTGGACTAGAGGTTGAGTTCAGCCTGAACCCAGGGGAACCCGGGGACAAAAGTGGCCCCACAGAATCGGTGCCTCCTTGAGATGGTTGCCTTTTGTGCTCTTGTGTCAGTCAGTCATTGGCTAGTGGCTGCCCCTGGGAGGGGAGAGGGCCTTAGTCTCCTGGGAGAGGGGGCTCCCGTTTGAGAGCAATTTCCCTGAGAAGACAGCTGTGAGCAGTTAGCTGCCTACACTTACAGCAGCTGGGAGATGAGCACACCAGCCGGTGCCAGGTGGTCGGGGCATTACAGCAACAGCAGTCGCTACACAGAGCTCTGGGGCCTCCGGATCTACCCCCAGCCCTCGGGGCTTCTGTCTCATTGAGTTCCTCGCCACCTTCACACTGCACTGTGAGATAGGGTCCCTCAGTAACGGCAGCGTTTAACCAGGGGACGTGGAGGAATAAGACCTGAAGAGTAGGAAGCAGTGGGTAAGGTGAGATACTAGAAACAGAAGATAAACTTGATCCTTTTATTAACATTACTTGTGCTGATTACAGTAAGTCCCAAGTCTGTGACTGATATTTTCATCCCTATAGTCAGCCTCATTACCCATGTCTTCCATACTAGAAATTCAGTTTACAAAACTGACAACATGAAAAAAATGTTCAAATTTGGGACACTCATCTTATTGGAAATGAGAGTGTGGGGAAGCTGGAGTTCCTATGGCCAGGATCCTCACTGAACTTGAACCACCTGATGATGTAACTGGCCTGTTGCTAGGCTAACATATCCACACCTTTAGGCAATAAGCTATTATTGCACTATATAGAGAGCTCGGCCCAGTGCTCTGGGCGGAGGCAGAGACGCTAGTGCTCCACCTACACCGGGAGAATAAGCCAGGTAATAAACCCTTTCACCCCAAAGAACATTTTACTGTCAATTTCTTTGGTCACATGGAATCCATAGTGAACTTGCCCAGGGCTGAAACCCATTGGCAAGACAGAGAGACAGGGTTGTTTGGTAAGAGTGCTCCTATATATGCTGAAAACATCTTTCTATAAAACACCTAACTCAATTTAAAATGTTTTCATTATCTTCTTTTCATGAGCTCATTTTTAAGGTAATGCTGAAATTAGTTATGCATTGCTATTAAACCCCCAACAACTTTTCATGTCCATTTTTCCCTTCTTCTGTGACCTCAGGATAATTAAGTGTCTTTTTCTCCCAAGAAGAACTGTGAAGCATGTGGTGAGCCTGATGGCCTATTTGCTGATTTATGGGTCAAGTCTCCAGTTATTACAGACAAAATTTGAAAGTCTCTGATTAAGAAGCCTGCTGATTTAAGGATCTCGCTAGAAATATGTGCATAATGAATTATCTACAGATAATAATTCACATTGTCCCTGGGTGATTCATATCACCCACTTTTATTAAATTACCCATTTTCTGGGAGATATTCAGGTCTCCACAAAGTAAGAAAGGGATGCACATAATATTGTAAGAGGTTCAACAGAAAACAGTTTTACTACAGAAGAGCATTTGCTCCAAATTTAAAGCTGATTTTCACAAGGCAGTGAGTATGTGCGTGTGACTTACACAGATGTTTTAAAGCAAACTTTCTGTTTGGACAAGCTTGGAGCACTTGCCTTGTTGACACATTTTTCTTTTTGCAAAAAGATAACCATTTTCTTGTGAGTGGGGATAGAGAGAAGCAGGATAAAAATAATCAAATTATTTCTTAGAAAAAAATGGAAACAGCAGTCATCAAGGCCCATTTTTAGCAAGACACATGGGCCAGACAAGGCATTAGTTAAAAGAATGTGTCACCCTTAAATATGTGGGTTTATTTAACAATGGAACAAGCAGATATATAAAGAACATAGCTCCGATACTGAGAACTCAGAAAGACCTATTTTTCTTTCTTTGTTTTTTTTTTCCAGGAATGAAGATTATCTTTTTTTCCATCCCTGTCTCTTTTTATATAACAAAAGAAAGAAAAGAAAACCTTCACAAACAGATGCATCAGTATTCCAGAAGGCAGATGCCAGAGTCAGAAAAGAGTTTCCCCAGAGCCTGTGCCTTCTTCTGGTGGCCCCGGGGGCTGGAAGGGGATGGTGATGGCAGGTTTTAAAAGGGGCTACACACATTTTGACCCAAACACCTGATAGAGGTCTGCTCTTAAAGAACCTGGCTGGAAATGTGGAGGGGGAGGAATTTAAAGCAAGCATATGAACCTTCTGGAAGCTCCCTGATGCCTTCTGCTTCTCCATGTTTTGATTTTTTTCAGGTTATTTTAAGGTTTCCATACCTCTGGGTAGGTGATTTATTATTATTGGGACTTTATATAACTCTATTTTTGCAAAGTGCTTTGCAGTCATTTTTATCTCCTTATTGTGTGCCATGCCTTCCCTCTCCTGCCACTGTAATTGGTTTTGGGGGAGGTGGGGCTTCCTTTCCTAGGAAAAAGAAGATACTGTTTCTGATATGAGGTACTTTCTGAGGCTTTACCTTTGTTTCGACTTTGCTTGCCTTCCTTTGATCTCGTTCCCTGCGGCCACCTGTCACCTTCTGTTTCTCTGCTCCTTCTCAGACCTGCGCTCAGTTTTCCCCCACCTCCGTCCTCAAATCCCACAGAGGCCTCTGGTCGGGTCCCACATGCCCGGCTGGGTCACTCTGCCACCTCTGGGCTCCGAGTGGTCAAGAACGTGGTATGGGGCTAGGGATGAGCTCCCTGCTGCGTGACTTCGAACACCGGAGTTACCAGCTCCACTTGGAGCTCCATCTCCGAGGATCTTAAAGTACCTGAAAGTGGTAGCCCATTAATCCCAGGCCACTGCCCAAGCGGGTGTTCTCTTTAGGATGCAAGGACTTTTAGCTTGAACCATCTGACGTTGTCATTTTTGTAGGGCAAAAATAGTGAAGAGTAGCAATTTTATGCACATCCAAAGAGATACTGTTCACATGTAACCTCAGAGCTCAGCTGCGGGATGCCTGGGGGCCCGGAGACCGGGTCCTAACGCTTCTCCTCAGCCACCACAGGAAAGCTGAGGTCAATTCTGTGATTACTTTGTAGACAGCCACCCCTGAGTGCCAGTTTGCCCTAGTCCCTGTTTGCTGGTCCCAGTTATCCGTCCTCTCCATGCATACCACATCCTTTCATTGTACACGCCTGGACAGGGTGCAGTGCCTACCCCTTGTGAAATGCCCACCTGGCTCACTGCCCCCTCAGCCTGACAGAAACCCCGTCCCTTGCCTGTCTCTCAAGTGGAGGTGCTCCCCATCTCAGTCACAGGGTGTCAGCTTGGTGGGGGGCCAGGGCCTCATGTGTCTTGTCATGCTTCTCCCAGACTATTTACCTTCTGGGTTTTTGAGACTCACATGACATCACTCTGCCACTCTTTAAATCTCATCGCTGTCAGCTTCCAGGTTGCAGGTCACTCTCGCTTAGTCGTGACTGTCCGCTGTTTCTTCTCAGTCCCCATCCTGCCATCATCCGATGAGCTTGGCCTCCGACGTAGACAGATAATCACCTCTGTCCTTTGAAGTTGTGCATCTTCTCTTTTTCTGTGACCTTCATCTACACTCCCTTCCGTTCACACACTCCACAGCCTTGTTCTGGACCTTGTTACTCTTAGAACTGTACCACCCCTGAAATCTTCGGTTCACACAGTCCACATCACCCACAGACTCCTAAATACCCCCACCTCCCTCAGTTGCTCCCGACAGGCCTGCTGGCCCCATTCAAGGGCGCTTTCATCCTTGACCCACTAATTTCTCCCTATGTAATATCCTCTGCCTCCTAGCTTCCCATTTCTGTCTAGTTTACAGTCTGGGATCCATCCCTCTGACCTCTCTCATGCCAAGGTCCTTAATATTTTGTTCCATCTCTTCTTTCAAGTCCATGTGCCAAAACCCTATTCTTGGATGGCTCCAACTTCTGCTTTTTGCTTACATCTAGCCAGCTGAGAACTGCTGGAGAAAATCACACCACTCATGCCACCACAGATCCATAACTTCCAACTCCACCTGCAGCCACCCTCTACGATGCCTAGAAAGTCCTCTGTATTTCCATCATCAACTCAGTTCTTCCCAGTCTCCACAATGACTATTTGAAATTTTTCCACTCTCCTCTTACCTCTGGTCTCTCCCTCACCCCTTCAGTCTCTGCAGAGGTACCTTGGTTCCTATTTCAATGAGAAAAAATAGTCATCGGGTAGGAGCACACAAAATGTCTGCCCTCCAGACTTAGAAATATCTTTGTGGCTGCACCCTTCTCTCTCATTCCCTCCTGTAAGGATGGAAGAGGGAAGAGGTGTCCTTCCTTCCTATGAACATTGAAAACCCCTTAAGCCTTGCTTTTAGTAAGCCTTTCCCATCCCATATTCTCCCCTGGCTGCTGCTGCTTCTTTACGGCCCCCCATTCACTCCCACATAGTTCAAGGCTAACCTTCTTAAAAGGATTGTGCCCACTTGCTGTCTTCATGTCCTACCTTTCACAGACTCCTCAGCTGACTAGAATCTCCCTCTGTCCTCATCGTACCATGCAAATGGCTCTGGCCAAAGTCGCCAATCATATTTCTTGTGAAATCCAATCCTACCCCTCATTTCTTACTCATACATGCTCTCTTGGCATCCTCCTTGTGGTGAAACAGTTTCTTCTGGTCCAGCTTTTCCTCCAACCTTTCTGGCCACTCCTTCTTAATCCTTTGCTCAGCCTGTACTTTTAATATTGGTGATCCTTGGCGTTCTGTTCTTGGCGATCTTCTGTTGTTACTCAGTAAACGTCTGGGGGATTGCTCATCCGTGCTCATGGCTTTGATTATCATCCACATGCCTCTCTCTTTTCTGGTTGTGTTCATGTGATGGTTTGCTTTTTTTCTTTATTCTCTACTGGTTATTCATTTCCTTCTCATTGGGCACCTGGACCACTTTCAACCAAGGACTGTATCCAGCACCCAAATACTCCTAACAAAAGTTCCGTTGGTTTTTGTGATCTATTGACCAAACAAAAGCTTATTGTTAACTAACTACAATTCGGTGGCAGTTGATTTGGTAGGAGACCATTTCCAGCGAGATCCTCGTTGGAGAACTTATATTAACGTAGTGGTGATCATTTATATTATAGGACTAATTTTGACTTTTTGAAGCTTAAAATTACAAATTATATCAAAAAAATATGTTAGACGTTTAAAAAGGCATTTGAAATTCTCCAGGGCAAATGAACGTATTCAAGCCTTTGTATAATAAGCAGAAAGAAACAGAGATTTATTTTGGGTTACCCTGTGGCATTTTGAGATGTCTCCCGATTTAATACAGCTTAGAGATAGATTTAAGAAAATGAGTTATGGAGTTACTTATCCTCAACCAACAATAGCACCATAACCATCAAATAAAGCATGTGTTGGGGGCACAGAACGAGTATGTGATTTAAATATGGTGCATCAGCCTTGCAAATAGTCACTCCCAGAGCGAGCTGCAATTTCGTATATGTCAAGTGAATGGTCAAACAGCTGTATTCATGCATTGCATGATCTCTAAATCTTTCGGGGGAAGGAGAGGAAGGCCTAAACATTCTTGTTTTTGTACTTAACTTTTCAGGTTGCAGAATATGGGTTTGACAGAAAACCCCTGCACCTTGTTCAAGTGAATGAGGCTCCTCTGATAATGTTTAGATAATGAGACTTCTCTCCTGCCAAACATTTAGCAAGAGGAACAAAACACTTGGAAAATGCCTATCAAAGGAATTTAATCATAGTACAAAGACTCCCAGGGTAAGCTTGAGTAATACTATCCTGCCTTGTTCACCATTACAGGTTTATTTAATGTATTCTGCACAGTAATACTTCATATGGCAGTGAGGATGCTAGATTTGGGCATTAGGATGTTTCTGATCCCCCAGGAAGCTTTTCTGCTTCAACAGGTTGCAAGCCTCCACGTCTGCCTTTGATGAAGCCATTCATCTTGGTGCCAGCAGCAGGACATTGAAAGAGTGCACATGGGAAGGTAGGCAGCAGATTATGCACACATTTGTGGTGTCAGGAGATAATTACTGACAATCAGCATGGAGAAGATTTAGGTTATATGTCCTTCTGCACAAGGCTGCTGAACTGCCTTTCTGGAAACAATGAGTGTTAGGGAAAATAGGTAGGAGTTCTTTCATCTCAGCCCCTTGTCACTTTGGAGTGTGCTTTAGCCAGGAGAGACTATAAAACAATTCCTGGTGGGCATTGAACCCATGTGATGAAAGAGCCTGACTGAAAATTTTCCCAGTAATCTCTACTCATCTGTGATATGCCCTTCTGGGCAGCATCTCTGAAAACCACAGAACCCATGCCCCAAACACCAACCAACCTAACTGGTAGCATGTGCATAGAGCCTGTATCAGTTAGCTTTTGCTGCATAACAAACCTTCCCCACATTTGGTGGCTTTAACAACTGTTTATTTAGCTCACACATTGGTGGGCTTCCTGGGCAGTTCTTCTGGTCTAGGCTGGCTCTACTGGGTTTTGCTGGTTTTCCTCATGAATCTGTAGTTAGCTGGACAGTCAGCAAGTGGCTGAACAATCCAGAATAACTCTACTTACGTGTCTGGCAGTTGGATGGCTATTGGCTGGTAGCTGGCTGACTGGTTCTTCTTGTGTCTCTTATTTTCCAGAAAGCTAGTTGAGACTCAATCACCCGGTGGCCTTAGGATCCGAAGCACAGCAGTAGGGCAAAGTCCCAATATGCAATGACTATTTAAGCCCCTGCTGGTGTCATGTTGGCTACTGTCCCATTGGCCAGAACACATCATGTGGCCCAGATTCAAGAAGTGGGACACATTTTAATGGAAAGATCTGCAACATCAATATTGCAAGGGTGTGAATATAGGGGTCAGGAGAGGATTTCTGGCTACTTTTCACAACCTACCACAGAGCCATTTAGAATTTGCAATGTTTTCACATGGATTATTCCTCACTACAACCATGTGAGACAGAAACTATGATTCCCATTTTACTTTACATATGAGTTAACTGGCTCAGAGAATCTGAGTGGCTTAACCAGATAACAAGAAACAGCGTTCCTGCCCCACACCATAGTAGCCTGAACCATAAACAATAGGGAAACCCTCTGTTACACTGTTAGCTCTAGAAGCACGCCCTTGGTGTCTCAGCATTTTTTTGTGTGTGAGCTGCTTAAATCAGGTGGGTCCCAAATTTAAATTTAATGAGAATTGGAGTCATCTTCTGGCACTTGTTACAGGTCAGATTCCAGGGCTCCACCAGAGGTTCTGCTTCAATGAATGCTGAGGATCAAGGGTCTGCATTTTTACCAGGCAGTCCCAGGAGATCCTAATACAGTCACTCACGCTGAGAAACACTGGCTTAGACCATGATATGGGGTGTTCCCCACAAGGTACATTTTCATGCTATAGTACAGAGACCTCACACTACACTTCCTTTGGTCAGCTTTCCATATCCACACACTAATAGCACTGGGACAATTATCTAACCTCTCTGAGCTTTTGTGTTGGTATCTGCACAACAGGGATAGTAAGAAAGACCCCCACGGGGCTGGTGTGCAGATTAAACAACCTATGAAGCATTGAGCCTGGTGCCTAGTAGATGCTCAGGATGTATTATTTTTCTTGTTTCCTCTTCCTGAGAAGCTGCAGGACCCACAGGTATGGTAAGTCTATGAGAAGGAGAAAAATGGTTTCTAGAATGCTTTGCAGACTTGACTGCCCATAAATGAGAAATGATGGTCAAATATTCATCAGTACCCCAGCAAGCACACAGCTCAGTTTGAGATAAAAAAGGTATCAGATTCTTCAGAAGCCTCTGAATCATGACTAGAAATGGTGATGTGCCTGGTAGGCAACAGCTGTTGTCATTACAGACCAACTATATGCACGAGAGGCACAGAAGGACTGGTCATGCCTCAACCCCTCCAGGCTTTTCCAAAGCACTGTGAACTTCTGGCATCAGCACTATTGTCTGTATGTCTCCCAGACAATGACAAAATGTGTAATGATTCTACATTAAGACTTAGCCTTACCCAAGTCAATCTGGTCAGTGTGGATGGAAGCCCTACAAAATATTTCCTTATAGTAATCTAAATGGAGGATCTCAAACATGGCATGTAGTGGGTTATTTCCAGATTGCATGGGGGCTTTTTTGAAGACTCCATGTTAAAATGATGGCCGAACAGCGGGTTTCTTATAGTTTTGCCCTTTGGGGCACTTTCTTCCCTATCTTTTATGCTGCTCCCATTCAGTCTCTCTGTCTAATCTCTTTCTCTTTATTTTTTGTAGCTTCTGTCTTTGTAAATTTCATGGCTTTCTTTCTTTTTTCCTTCTTTCTGCTTTTGAAAAAAGAAATGGTGCCCCTTTTAATCCAAACAACCAGAATCCAATTTAATATTTGTGCCTTTATTCTGTTTGACGGCGCCCGCTCTCTAGTTGCGGCTGTCGTCTGCACCAGTAGATGGAGCACATCTCCCATATTTACCACCACCCGCAGCAGAAGGGTAGGGTGTTTTCCCCTCATCTGTCATTTTTGCTGCTTGAAATTGTAGTTGGAAGCTGTTGTAATACAAAGCAAAACTCCTAATCTTGGCTGGACTAGAGCACAGACTTTTCTGGCTCATGTCAGCCATGCAGGGTTTAAAAGTAGCTGATCTAGAGAGGTGGAAGCTGAAAAAGAATGAGGGTTTGTGTGTGTTTGTGAGTGTGTGTGTGTGTGAGTGTGTGTGTGTGTGTGTGTGTGTGTGTGTGTGTGTGTGTGTGCTTGTTGTGTGGTGTCTTTTTTTTTTAAGGGCTAACAGCTTTGTGCCAAATGTACCCTTTCTTCCCTTTCTCTCTCTCCTCCCTATTCTTCCTTCTGGATATGTAGCCTTCACTCTCTACTCTTTCTCCTTAGTGTCCAGGCACATGGCAACAAGCACTCATCGGCAGACCTCAAAGTAAAATCACACCTTGTTCCAGCTGGAAGGAAACCTAACTGTCACTGAATAGCGAAGGCAATAGGGCCCAGGTTAACAAAGGGCCACGCTGGCCTTTGGGGCAGCCCTTGTCTTCATTCAGACTGTTTTTACTGTCTTTGCTGCTGTTCACCTGGCATCCTTGTTGGGCTCATGGCAATGAGAACTTCCAGACTAGCGTGTTTTAACTAAAGTTACCAAACAATGCTGTCAAACAGCTGATTTGGTCTTTTTCATCAAATCAACCAGCTGTTCTAAATTTGCTCTATGTCGGGGAAGATGTAGATGTCAGCTTTGGGATGAATTTGTTCTGTATGTTGCCTGCTGCGGTATCATGTGCATTTCGGTACTTGTTAGATAATAGAGTTTCTGAAAGATCCACCAGAATCAACTATGGTACTTGAAAATACCTCACAAACTCCTGCGCCCTATCCTCTTCAACGGCATTGGAACCTATTCGCTTAGGGCTTGGGAAGTTGCATTTCCCAAGGTGAGTCTCAGGTCAGTCTCAGACACCTGAAGTTTGAGAACCTAAGACTTCAGAGTGGCTGGTGATCACTGATTCTTGTATGCATGTCACCTGTTTTGGCTGAGCTTCTTTTACTTTCCACCCCCATTCTGGAGAAACAAAGCTTAGGGGCCATATTCTGTGCAGAACTTGGGGATGGGAACCAAGAAAGCCAAGTTGGGGTATATTTTTCTGAGTAAGGGCTGGGATTTTCTTTTGTAGACATAGTTCAGAAAAGCCTGACATGAATCAACTTCTCTGTGCGGGAAGCCAGCAACTTGCTTCTAGGATGAACCAATAAAGGACATCTGTCCTGAAACCTTACTAGAATCATGCGCTGGCATCTTATGGTAGATAAGTGGTATGACAAGGCAATAAAAATAATGCCTCTCTTGTTCTATATATATTTGAAGGTCCTAATATTTATCATCAATGACCAGAGACTTTGTACCAAAAAGCTAAAATATTACTGCCTTGAACAGATTATTGTAGAAATCTAAAGATTTGGCTGATTCCATGATGTTTTCCAAGTTTCTAGAATACTCCCAACTACATCTGAGGGGTTTGTGGCAGAGGCTTCCAGGTGTCACTTGACATCAATTGTCCCTTTTTCCTTAGAACAGAACCCTTGTTGTATTCAAGATAATTCAAAGAATGCTCCAAATCCAATGAAAGGCCACATTTCCCAGCATCCTTTGCAGATAGTTGTGGCCATGTAACTAATTCTGGACAATGAAATGTAATCCTGAGTGGGATTTCTGATTAAAGGTTGTTGACTCATTTGAGAAGGATCCCCTTTCATCTTTTTCCCCTTGTCCCCTGCTGCTACCTTGAATGTGAGACGGGATAGCTGGAGCTTGAGTGGGCATCTTGGACATGCAACCTTGGGGATCAAAACTAGTGTTGGGAATGGTAAAATAAAAGGAGAGAGCTTACATTTCCAATGACTTTGTGGCACCCCCACACCAGGCCTGGACCGACAACCTTCAGACTTCTTCTGTATACAAGAATAAATCTGGAGGAGGACAGCTCAAGATGGAGTCATGAGTACATTCGAAAATCCATCAACATCATCCACCACATCAACAAAAAGAAGGACAAAAACCACATGATCATCTCCATAGATGCAGAAAAAGCATTCAACAAAATTCAATATCCATTCATGATAAAAACTCTCAGCAAAATGGGTATAGAGGGCAAGTACCTCAACATAATAAAGGCCATATATGACAAACCCACAGGCAACATCATACTGAACAGCAAGAAGCTGAAAGCTTTTCCTCTAAGATCAGGAACAAGACAGGGATGCCCACTCTCCCCACTGTTATTCAACATAGTACTGGAGGTCCTAGCCACGGCAATCAGACAAAACAAAGAAATACAAGGCATCCAGATTGGTAAAGAGGAAGTCAAACTGTCATTATTTGCAGATGACATGATATTGTACATAAAAATCCCTAAAGACTCCACTCCAAATCTACTAGAACTAACATTATAATTCAGCAAAGTTGCAGGATACAAAATTAATACACAGATATCTGTTGCATTCCTATACACTAACAATGAAATAGCAGAAAGAGTAATCAGGAAAACAACTCCATTCACAATTGCATCAAAAAGAATAAAATACCTAGGAATAAACCTAACCAAGGAAGTGAAAGACCTATACTCTGAAAACTATAAGACACTCTTAAGAGAAATTAAAGAGGTCACTAACAAATGGAAACTCATCCCAGGCTCTTGGCTAGGAAGAATTAATATTGTCAAAATGGCCATCCTGCCTAAAGCAATCTACAGATTCAATGCAATCCCTATCAAAATACCAACAGCATTCTTCAACAAGCTGGAACAAATAGTTCTAAAATTCATATGGAACCACCAAAGACCCTGAATAGCCAAAGCAATCCTGAGAAGGAAGAATAAAGCAGGGGGGATCTCACTTCCCAACTTCAAGCTCTACTACAAAGCCACAGTAGTCAAGACAATTTGGTACTGGCACAAGAACAGACCCACAGACCAGTGGACAGAATAGAGAGTCCAGATATTAACCCAAACATATATGGTCAATTAATATATGATAAAGGAACCATGGACATACAATGGGGAAATGACAGCCTCTTCAACAGCTGGTGTTGGCAAAACAGGACAGCTGCATGTAAGAGAAAGAAACTGGACCATTGTCTAACTCCATACACAAAAGTAAATTCAAAATGGATCAAAGACCTGAATGTAACTCATGAAACCATAAAACTCTTAGAAAAAAACATAGGCAAAAATCTCTTGGATATAAACATGAGCAACTTCTTCATAAACATATCTCCCCAGGCAAGGGAAACAAAAGCAAAAATGAACAAGTGGGACTATATCAAGCTGTAAAGCTTCTGTACAGCAAAGGACACCATCAATAGAACAAAAAGGCATCCTACAGTATGGGAGAATATATTCATAAATGACAGATCTGATAAAGGATTGACATCCAAAATATATAAAGAGCTCACGCACCTCAACAAACAAAAAGCAAACAATGCCATTAAAAAATGGGCAGAGGATATAAACAGACACTTTTCCAATGAAGAAATTCAGATGGCCAAGAGGCACATGAAAAGATGCTCCACATCAGTATCAGGGAAATGCAAATTAAAACCACAATGAGATATCACCTCACACCAGTTGGGATGGCCAACATAAAAAAGACTAGGAACAACAAATGCGGGCAAGGATGCGGAGAAAGGGGAACCCTCCTAAACTGCTTGTGGGAATGTAAATTAGTTCAACCATTGTGGAATTGTGGAAAGCAGTATGGAGTTTCCTCAAAAAACTAAAAGTAGAAATACCATTTGACCCAGGAATCCCACTCCTAGGAATTTACCCTAAGAATGCAGTTTCCTAGTCTCAAAATGATATATGCACCCCTATGTTTATCGCAGCACTATTTACAATAGCCAAGAAATGGAGGTAACCTAAGTGTCCATCAGTAGATGAATGGATAAAGAAGATGTGGTACATATACACAATGGAGTATTATTCAGCCATAAGAAGAAAACAAATCCTACCATTTGCAACAACATGGATGGAGCTAGAGAGTATTATGCTCAATGAAATAAGCCAGGTAGAAAAAGACAAGTATCAGATGATTTCACTCATCTGTGGAGTATAAGAACAAAGAAAAAACTGAAGGAACAAAACAGCAGCAGAATCACAGAACCCAAGAATAGACTAACAGTTACCAAAGGGAAAGGGACTGGGGAGGATGGATGGGAAGGGAGGGACAAGGGGAAAAAGGGGGCATTAAGATTAGCAGACATAATGTAGCAGGAGGGGCACAGGGAGGGCTGTGCAACACAGAGAAGACAAGTAGTGATTCTATAGCATCTTTCTATGCTGATGGACAGTGACTGTAATGGGGTATGTGGTGGCAACTTGATGATGGGGGGAGTCTAGTAACCACAATGTTGCTCATGTAATTGTAGATTAATGATACCAAAAAAAAAGAGAATAAATCTGGTGTTGTTTACCACTAATATTTTGAGTATTATGTTTTATATACAGATGAAACTAGTTCTGATATACATTATAAGCCCCCTTCTACTACAAGGCTTCCCAAACTTTAACCTGTATCAGAATCACCTGGAAGACTTTTTAAAACAGAGACTACTGTGCCCCATCTCCAGAGTTTCTGACTCAGTAGGTCTGGGCTGGGATCTGAGAATTTACATTTCTAACAACCTCCCATAATACTAAGCTGCTAGTCCCAGGATGACACTTTGAGAACCACTGCTCTATCAAGATCATCTTACATTTTAAGGCAGGTTCCTGTACTAATCACTTAGCACCCACACAGGGCGGCTAATTTCACATCTCTCAGCTGATACTGTAAGAGCCTGCTCCCCACCTCAATAAAATTAATACAAATTTCACAGTCTGCTGGGTCAGCGCCACGTCACTTTTAGATGACTTAGTGCGGGAACAGTGCCATAGCTGGTTACCCATGATTACTTCAAGTACTCCCTTTACTAATACCTCTCTCAAGCTCTTCACCAAAATATGCAAACAACTTCCAGAGAAGCTACTTCCATTCCTCAGGGAACTTCTTCACTGCAGTCAGTTCAGGCTACGTTCAGGATGGAGGAGAAAGCCTTCCATTCTCCTCATTTGTGCTGGGCGAAAGACCCTTTTCTTATATCTGCTGGGAGGCAAAACCTATGTCGGTGGAAAGGACTGAAGTGTTCATTCTCATACACTAAAATGATGCATGGGAATTGAGATTTCACCGGTGGCTTCTACCCCAGGTAAGTGCTGACTTGCCCTGTGTTTCTGGTGCTTGTTGGGAGCTGCACCTTCTTTGCACCTTTCTGCCGGATGGGTTAAGTACGGTCATTGCCTTATGGCCCTTCCCACCTCCTCCACCCCTCCCCAAGTCCGGAGGAAACCCTAGCTCTATTAACATTCCCAAATATCTTTTCCCAATTCCAATATATAACATGCTTTGGAGCCAAACATACCTGAATTTGAAGCCAGACTTGACTACTAACTTGCTGTTTAAGCTTCAGCAAGTGACTGACCTTGCTAAGACTCAGTCACCTCATTTGTAAAAATGCAGCAATCATGCAGACTTCATAGGGCTGAGGTAATGATGAAATTAGATGATGCTTGTAAAGGGCTTAGCACAATTCCCAGTCTCTGATTATTGCATGATACATGGTATCTATTATCACTAATGGTAGCATTGCAATCCACCAAAGAAAACTTCAGTCCCTATATGATACCAAAACCATGATCTTCAGAAGAACAAATGGACACATTGGACTTCATCACATTAAAACACATTTGCTTTGCAGAAGACCCTCTTATGAGGATGAAAAGACAAACCACTGCTGGGAAAAAATATTTGCAAATGACATATGCAACAAAAGATATGTATCCAGAATATATAAAGAACTCTCTAAATCCAACAGCAAGGAAACAAACAGTCCAATTAGAAAAAGGGACAAAAACTTGAACCAAAACTTCACCAAAGAAGATATATGGATGGCAAATAAACTGATGAAAGGTTACACAATGTTGCTAGTCACTAGGGAAAGACAAATTAAAATCATGACACAATACCACTAAATTAGAATGGCTAAAATGAAAACTACTGATAATACCAAATTCTTGCAAGAAGGCAGAGATACTGAATCTTTCATAATTGATGGTGGAAATGTAAAATGGTGCAATCACCCGGAAAGTTGTTTGGCAGTTTCATTTAAAAAAATTAAACATATATTTACCATTGTAACTGAGCAATCATCACACACCTGGGCATTTATCTTAGCAAAATGAAAACTTCCATTTACACAAAAACCTATACATGCATATTTGTAGCAGCTTTATTTGTAGTAGCCCTAAACTGGAAACAACCCAAATGTCCTTCATCAGGCGAATATATGCATGATACATCCACACCATGGAATACTACTCAGCAACAAAAAGGAATGAACTATTGATCCACACAACAATGTGGATGGATTTTAAGGGCATTATCTTTTTTTTTAATTGAAGTAAGTATCATTGGTATGCAATCTTATATTGGTTTCAAGTATACAATGCAGTGGTTCAGCAGTTACCCATATTATTAAATCTTTGCCCCCACTAGTGCAGTTATACCCATCAATTCCATCAAATGTAGGAATATGTTACAGAATAATTGGCTATATTCTCCATGCTGTGCTACTATCTTAAGGTCATTATCTTGAGTGTCTTAATTTGCCTGGGCTGCTATAACAAAATACCACAGACTGAGTACTGTATAAGCAAAAGAAATTTATTTTTTATGGTTCCAGAGGCTAAGAAGTCCAAGATCAAGGCAGCAACATGTTGCATCCTGGTGAAAGCCCCCTTCCTGGTTCAGCATCTGTACCTTCTTGCTGTGTCCTCACACAAATGATGGGGCAGAGGAGCTCTGTGAGGTCTGTTTCATAAGATCACTAATCTCATTTGTGGGGACTCTGCCCTTATGATCTAAGCAACTCACAAGGGCCCCACTTCCTAACACCATCATCTTTGGGGGTTAGGATTTCAACATGTGAATTTGGCAGGGGATACAACACTCAGATTACAGCATTGAGTAAAAAAAGCCAGTCCCAAAAGCTTTATACTTTATAGTTCCATTATATAACTTTCTTGAAATGACAAAATTATAGAGACAGGGAACAGATAAGGAGTTTCCAGGGATGAGGGAAGGGAAATGAAGGAAGGAAATGTGACTGTAAATGGAGCAGCTTGGAGGAGTTCCTTTGTAGTGTTGATTCAATATCTTTATTGTGGTGGTGTTTTCAAATTGATACATGTGAAAAATGCCATAGAATTATGTACAGACATACAAAAGTGAATGCATGCAAAAATGGGTAAAATCAGAGTAAGATCTGTACTCTAGTAAATTGTACTGTACCAATTACTTTCCTGGGTTTGATGGCACAGGATAGTTATGTAAGATGTTACCATCAGGGGAAGCTGGCTGATGGTGTGTTGTCCTGTATTGTTTTTGCAGCTTCTTGTGGATCTACAATTATTGCAGAATTAAAAGTTAAAAAAATTAGCAACAACAAAATAGCAGCCCCACTCTCAGAGTATCAATAGCCAATTGAGTCGGTAAAACGCATGAAAAAAAAAGTCCTCAGTAATACTGGTTTTCATATTGAATTCACTGGATGGAAACTAGATTTTGAAGAGATGTTTGACTGATACTGAATTTTCTTAAGACAATTAGTAGGTTGTGTTTTTTCTTTTTTGGCTGGCTATATGTCGTATTATCATCCAAGTTTTAACATTGTTTTAAATAAGGGATTTGGTGTTGAAATTATCTTCTGATCACAATATATCCTTCTCTCCATTATACAAATGTCTAATTTTCTGGCTGGATCAGAGAAATGCCTAATTTTCTGCTCTCTTTTAAGTTCTGTGCAGCAATGAGATGACTTTTGTAGCACCGTTCCCTAAGCACAAAGAGTTAAAAGTGGGTGGTAGTGTCAAACTAGTTAAAAAGCCACCCAGAGTTGTAGCCAGCAAAAGGACAGCTTAGAAGAGCAACAGAGCAATTCAGCCCTTAAGCAGAAACCTTATTTATATGCCACATTTCAGCTGGGAAGACATTTTATGACCACATCTTAGAGCTTTAAAGATGAAGTCTATAATCCAAACATCCTAGCAGCATTAATTCTAACAGCACATGGCGGGCTTGGTGCATGTACCCATTTATTATTTTACATTGAAGACATTTCAATAGTTAGGGTAACACTTCTATTTATATGGTTCTCATCTCTGAACCTTTAGACGTGATGCAGAGCTATGTGTAAAATTGAATTACAGACTTCAATGCAAATTTAACCCACAGAAATAGATTCTGACTTTGGGTTCTAGAATGAGCTTTCATCACTTTTTTCACTCTAACAAAACAGAGTTCTGGATTGAGGAGGGACAAACAAAGCTTTCGTTCTGATTTGCTTTGGCTGTTCCTTCCAGCAAAAAGTAAATGCCTGGGAAGCACTAGCTTTTTCCTACTGGGGTTACAAGCCCAGTTAGTTTGGTTAAATTAAAATAAGTCTACAGGTAGAGAAAGTAACACAAGCTCTATCAATTATCTGCTTTTTATAAACCCTTACTCTGAGCCTTCATATGTGCTTTTCCGTCTTTCTATTTCAGACTTTGCCCACCACCCTTTCCAGTTAATTCTTATCTATCCTTCAGAACTTAGCTCAAAACTCACCTCCTAAAGAAAGCCCTAGATTAGGTCAGGGCCCCTGTCATACTCTCTCCTGAATTCCTGGATTTCTCTTTGATAGCATTTGTCACAGATGTCATTAATACTTAATTTCATGGTTAATTTTCATATTCTGTCTTCTCTGCTACACCGTAAAGTCTGCAAGGGCAGAGAGATGTCTGATTTATGCAGAGCCATATCCCCAGTACCTGGCACAGTGCCTGGCATACAGTAGGTATTTAGTGAACATTTGTTGAGTAAAGGATACACAAAGACAAAAGTAGAAGCAGAGGAATGGTAATAATCATAATATCTGCATTTATTGAGCACTTACTATGCATAATGGTAAGCATCGCATTAAATGCTTTGCATATGTTATGCCATTTAATTCCTACCACAACTTTAAGTACTACTCTTATCCCCATTTAAAAGACGAGAAGATTGAGGCTTTAGAGAGTTTAAGGTAGCTGCTCAAGTTTACATAGGTGGTAACATTTTTGAGTCATGTAACAGCTTCTCTCATATTGCTTTCACTCTCTTCTTCCTCCTCTATCCATTTTATATCTACACTCACCCTTTCTCTGTGACAGAAATTCCTGATGTCAATGATGGAGAGAAGTAACTTTGTTCTGAACATTCTTTGAGGACATTACTCTCTGGAGAAGCTGCTTCTGGAGCACGTGTCTGAGGGGGTGGCCAAGGGCAGATCAAGTTGTCTGATTCAGGACTTCAATATATCTCTGCTGTGGCAGGTTCAAAAGCACTGTTTTGCTCATTCTAATATATATGATAATATTGTACTTTAGTTATAGGGTACTTTTTTTATCCAAGAATCTAAAAGTTCTTTCCCAATATACCAGTTTCAAAAAACACGATACAGTTTTAAATACAGACTCATAATGCTATTGAAAATCAAATATGTGAGCAGCAAACTGCCAATATTTAATTTGTTTCAAATCTGACTCACGGTCCTCCTGCCACTAATGCCAGCTAGTGCTATCATCATGACTATCACGGTTTAGCAGTTTTAAAATATATGGTACATACCAAGTAGGCTGCAGCAGCTTTCTCAGTGGCATTTGGAAACACATTAAAATTTGCAGCTTGACTTTTCATCCCCTTCACACCCTCTGCATTCCCCTTTTGGAGAACTCAGAGGGAGGCATAGTGGGAAGAATATCAGCCCAAAGAAAGGAAAACAGAATTTTACCCTGTAGAAAACAATGTGCAAAAGCAAATCAATTGTTCTTAATTTGGGTTCTGGTTCCCATGCCTGCCCTTTTGTGTCTATCATTTTATTTTTGTTTAATAGTGATTTTCCATTTAGGAGTGTTCTTTTATTTGACTCTCCTTTTGCCTGTGTTGATAATTCTACCGTTCCACTTGATGCTCCAGTTCCAGCTTATTTTCAGTATCATTCTTGGTGATTCTCAGTTCTCCTTCACCATGTTCATTCACTTGATCTGCATCCTTTCCCAATTCTCCACTCTCTCTTAATGTCCCAGATTCTGGAGAGATGTTTTCTCCAACTCCCATATACTGTTTCTCAACCTTGACCCTTTTGGTTAACTAATTTTATTTCCTTAATTAATCCTTATGTGTTTTATTCTTAAAATCTCTCCATAAAAAAAAATCTCTCCAGAAATTGGGGATCAACAGAGGTGAGGCTTAGAACCTCACCCCCCTGTTTTGAGAGAAATCTTCTGCGTCTGTGGATGTTTTGTTGCCCTTGTCTAGCTTGGATTAATACTTAGTCTATAGGCACACACCTGATCATCTACATTTGCCCTCTTACAGCACTAAACTATGTTTTCTACCTTTATCTTCCATCTACCTACCACTTCAGCATTTTATTAAAAAAAAAATAATAATAATAATAATAATAAGGGAGAAATGTGGGATTCACATATAAATCAAGTATAAAAATCAAATGAATATTCATATTTGACCTGATTGTTTATAGTTCATAATGCGTGATCAAAACCAAAAGTTTCTGTGATGACTGCCCTTGCACTGTTCACCATGTAAGAACTTATTCACTATGTAAGAATTTGTTCACCAGGTAAGAACTTGTTCGTTATGCTTCAGAAGATTGGAGACTGTTGAGAATTAGGCTTGGGGTTGATCAATGATTGTGCATTGAGTCCCCTATACAAAATTTTATTGTTGTTAACAACCATTTGATCAATAAATATGAGAGATGCCCTCTCAAAAAAAAAATCTCTCCATAATCATCTCTAATTGAATCTCTAACTCCATATTTCCTTTTGAGGTCTACTTTTGGAAGAGCATTTCCTTGGTTTCTTTTCTCTTTCATTACTGAGTTTAATTGGCAAGGTTTTTCATTCCTGCTTGTGGTTTCTGTAGACGTATGCTGTCTGCACAGTTTGCAGCAGGGAGGGAGGGCAGATGCAGTGGAGCACTAGGCTTGCAGTCAGCAGGTCTGAGCTCAGCCACTTAATCCCCAGAACCTCATCTGTAAAATGGAAATAATGATATTACCAGCTCTGCTCAGGGATCCACATGAGATAAAATACAGTTAACAGACTGCAAATATCTCCTACTTGAGGGATATGTTGTCTTCATGTTATTTCCACAAAATGGCACCTCTTTTCTAGTTAACATGAGGCCAAAGTAAAATGATGGAAAATGTTAACTTAAGCATTAGAAGTTTGAAATCTTATCAAATTCTCCAAGAGGTTCTAGTGAACCTCTGGGTAAAAATATCTTGCTAATATCTTGCTTGGTAAAAATATCTCTGTTGGCACAGAGAATGCAGACTGTATCTGTATCTCTCAGTTACAGCATATGCCCCAAGAAGGCTGTGGAGGTGGAGGCAGACTCTGAAAACCTATTTGCAATATTAAAATTAAGTTAGAATTAAAATAAGATGAAAAGAGATCTTAGAGTCAAGGATCCAGAAATTATTGTTTGAGTTTCCCATACAAAGATGGACTCTTATCTTCATCATTCACTCAAGTAGGTTGTGCAAAACTTTGCATAAATACTTGCAGTAATGGATATTTGCTATTACAGGAAGCAACCCATTTCATTGCCAGGTTCCTGTTTTGTGCCAAATGACAGATAATGTTTAGCCACTGTTTCCAGTGACTTCCTGAACAAGTCCAGTTCCTCTTACCTGGGATAGCTCTCTAATGTTTCTGGACAACTTGTGGGTTATCAGGCTAAAATTCCTGTCCCTTTAACAATTTCTCATATGATGTGATTTTTTCCTGCTCTTCAGTGTGCCAGGCTGCTCCATTTGTCAATGGCCTCCACAAAACTTGAGCATCCAGAGCTGGACCCATTCCCACCCTTGAGATCTGGACAGTGATGTCACCAAAGAGGCACACTTGCCCTGGGGACACGGGTGTTGTCGTCGGTTTTAGAGAGCACACTGCAGTCCATAAAATCTCCAGCAAGAGCCAACAAGTTAGTTTTCACGTGTACGGCAAGAACTCCCATAAACTAACTGATTTTCAGTAAGACTATAGAGGGTTTTAAGTTCACCTATGGATAATGAATTTCTTGTTGTTATGAAGAAACTGGAGGTGTCCATTCAATACAATTTGAACTGTAGAGCTATTTAAGTTTATGATACCCTATAAGTCATGTTTATGCAGATGACAGAATACTAGGCATCAATTTCTTCTTTATCATTATTTTTCTAGCCTTATTAAGTCTTTGCTCTCTGCAGGTAAAGTGTTTTACATATTCAATAGCCCTGTGAGGTAAGACAATGTTTATTCCCATTTTACAGATAAGGATACTTAGGCACAGAGAAGTTCATTAATTTGTCCAAGGTCATCCAGCCAGCAAGTGGATCTGAACCCAGGAAGTCTGACTCCAAACTCTATACTGTCTCACCTCCTGGGCAGTGAGTAAGTAGCAAATATTACCTATGTTAACTGGCTGTGTTTTGCTAAAAGAAAAGACCTGAAAGAGATCTTACCCTAAAGTTCTTCTCTCCCAAGTTTCCAGGGTCCATTCCATAGAACACTGGTAACTTAAGGTGATATATGAGGGGAAAAAAAACCCCACAGTTCCCGTGTTTAAGGCCACCTAGTTAGTTGCCATTTTTCCTTAGCCACTTTGACCATCCTATGCTATGGTCTGGTTCAAACATAAGTAAAAGGTTTCCATGAGATATTATAAATGAGAGTACTACATTGTAGGTGCTTATAGCTTCTTAGATTATTCATGAATTCTACATGCCTAAGAATGCCATTTAAAACAGTTACTTCTCTGACCATTTACATTTCTTTTACAAAGTATTTTAAATCTTGGTTAATTTATGCTTATCAGCAGTTGCAGTACACATAATAATGAATTATGAAGTGTAAGACACAAATATGGAGGCTATTCACGGTTAGAATAGAACACTGGTAAAGGACAGGAAATGGAAAACGTTTAAATTCTTATAATGGTACTTTGTAATTCTCTGAAGCAGAAATTCAGTTAAGCCCAACTGTCTATTAGCTTAAAGAGGCAATGGAGAAGAAATTTACATTAGTTATGTTGGGCCACTCCTGTAAATCCTTACTTAACAACCACAACAGCAACAATAAAGCCCTAATGACACACAGACATTCTCTTAATTAACACTGTGTTTTAATGGGACAACTTGTATGAAAACCTTACATCCATCTTTATTCTCATATCTCAGTATTTGTTGGCTAACTTCCTTTTACACTGTTGTTTCCTGCACACTATGAATAATTCTTACAGCTGTTCATACCATCTCCAATATATTTGCTGAATGATCATGGCCCACTTAGAAGTATCACTTTGGGAGAATAAACAAACATTCAATCTCTGTGTAAATGACATTTTCAAAGACAAGTTGAAAAAACTCAATACACTTGGTGTAAGACACAATGGAAATGTCATGAAAACTGGGTGTAAGGTCAAACCAAGCAAGTTGGTACATTTTTATTATTATTATCTTCCCAAAATGGAAAAGAAAACAGAAAATACAAGAACCTTAATTTTTTAGACCAGTCTGGGAAACTGTAATTACACTAGCAACATCCAACAGTGTTACCAACACTGAGCAATGCCTCTCATCTCAATGCAGCAGCCGACTCAGAAAAATCACACCTTCCAGCTCATGGGATTTGTGACACTTAGTAATGCATGTGTAATTGGGTAAAAATAGTCATTACTGCAAGCTTTATTTTTGTTTGCTTCTGTGTTTCTCTAAAGGAAAAAATACACATGAATCTCTCTTCCTGCTTCTAAGGGCTATGGCCAGATCCCCATTGAAGGAGGGTATAGCAGGACATTTTTCAATCCCAGTCACCCAAGTGCTGCCATATTCCCAACAGGGGTGAGTTGTGCCAGCAGAACCCCTGCAAGCTCTTCTGCCCCTTACAAAGCCTCCGGAGGGGCTGGAAGATGCCAGTCATCTGTTGACCAGATCTCTCTGCCTCTGCTTGTGCCTACTTTTCTTCCTGAATCTGTTTCCAGACCATATTCCTAAAATATGAATCATGTAATGCTCCCTCTGTGTTCAAACACCTACCATAGCTTCTTACTGCTGATTGCTTAAAGTCTAAACTCCCCCAGCATCCATCCAGAGAACAAATGCATTAGGAAATCCAGCACCATCCTCTTGGTACTGCTTATTTTCCTCTTCTCCACATCCTGAACCCTCTGCTCTTGCCTTCCTTGGTACCAGTGTTCTGCTTTTGTTGGTTCTGTGTTCCCTGTCTGAACTGTCTTTTCTTCTCCCCTCTGCCTATTCAGTTTCCTCCAGCCCCATCCCAACTTCCACACCATCCACGAGGCCTTCTCTCCTTATCTTCCTGTCATTCAGACGGAGGCCTTTTCTGCAAGAGAGGAGCCAGAAGGCATATATATAAAGGAAAAGGAGATTAGGTGTGGTGAAGTTTACCCCTCACCTTAATTTCCATGTAGTATAAATATATAATGGCCAAACTTCATCCATTTCCAGCTCCACCTAGATGCCCTATGGCACCTTAAACTTGAGAAGACTCCCTAGTTTCTCTCGATGTCCTCATCCCTCCTCTTCTGTTTTTTCTCTCTGAAAATAATGTCACTCTATATGTGGATGACCAACCTCCAAACATTACCCTTCCAAATTCTTTTCTTTCCTTTACTGCCCATCTAGTTACCAACAACTATAGTTTCTGATCCTCAGTATCTCTCAACATCCCTGCCTCCTCTCTTCTTTACTCTGTGTCTTGTTGAACCTTTACCATTTCCCTCCAGATTTTCTTCAAAAATCTCCTAATACATCTCGGGCCTCTAGCCTCATCCATGCTCAGATGCTTAATTCATCTTCCACATTTGTCTTTGTTCTGAAGGAAAAAGTCTGATCAGTTGAAAAATTTCAATAGTGACATTCCATTGCTTTTCATATATAATTAAAACTTGTTGAATTGCCAAATTTTCTTTGATCTGTCCTGCTTCTTTTCCAGCATCTTTTTTCTTTTCTTACTTTCTGCCCTGTGTTCCCCACTTTGACCCTGAGCATGGAAAAATCCATTGGGCCCAGAGCACTTTCAACCTGCAATGTAGTCTCCTGTTTCTTTTCCTCAACATTTCCTATTCCATTTTCAAAATTCCTTCCTGAGGAAGCTTCCAGGATGCCCATCACTCCCAAGTCAAGGTAACATTCCATTTCTCTGTGTGTGCTTAATTCTATCATAGCACTTACATGTCAGTTTTAATGTTGGTCTCTCCAAGTAACGTATGAACATCTTGAGGGTAGGACATCTATGATCTACCATAGTACTTGACCAAAATGAAGTCCTTATAAATATTTATTGAATGAATAAATAGCATGTAGTCCTAAGCTTGTCCATATGACTTTCTTAGAATTATTCATTGGTTTACATACCTGAGGATGACTTTCTAAGATTAGAAGGAACTCAGCAATCAAAGACTCTGTATATCTAAAACTGCACTGGAATAACCCCACACCAAGGGAGTGTGACAGATATAGTAGAGATTATGACTGAGAGTAAGAGGTCAAATATATGTAGACTGATCAAGAGGCTACCTTTACACCTTGATTCCTCCTTTCTGCTCAGCCTTTAATGGATACTTTTTTGCCTTATCAAACAGAAGTGTAATCTTTCTCAGGACATCACATTCAGGTCAAGCCAAGGGCACACACCAACAGAGCCCATCATCAGCTGCGGTTGACCAGGGCTCTAATTTGGCTGTTATCATTGAACTCTTTTGTAAGAAAGGTTGACTAAGCAGTGACCTTGTCTGTTTCGCAAGATATAGAGAGCTCTTCCTTTAAACTTTTCCCATAAGTTTCAAGACCTTTTGTTTTAATGTCTGGGAGCTATAGATGAGATATAAATAACCACTGAAGAGTGGTGCAATAGAGACATAATAGCAGATGAACAATCCAACAAGCCAGAATTTGGCTCTTGATGAAACTACTGAAATCAGATAAATCTATTGACACAAGGGTTTTAACTTCTTAAACCTATTCAGAATTTAGAATGAAAAAGAAAATATATGTAATCCAATAAGAGGAAAAATGCAAGAACCGAAATGCATTAGAAAAGCTCATCATATTATCACACTAGTCTGGTTTCATGTCTTCTTTTGGACATCTGGTGGACCTGGGGCTTGATCATGTTTTATGAGAATTCAAAAAAATGGCACTTCCCACGTATTTGCCATCTTCCCATGACATTCTATTGCATCAAATGGCTCCTCTAACCCAGCCAAATTGCTCCACAAGTTGTTCCTGAAAATACCTCACATTCTGGCTCCTGCCTAGATTCCCCCACCCCTCTTGTCATGCTTTTATAAGTCATGCCCTTTCTTCAAGACTGACCTAAACCACTACAGAGTGTATAATGCCTGAAAGGTGAAATGGGTACTTGTCGCGCGCCCCGTCCTCGCCGGCAAGAACAGCACGCAACAACAGCAGGATTCTTCTGCAGAAAGCTTTAATCTTCAGCTCTTTGTGAAACAAATGTGTCGGGCAGGACCCAGACTAAACGAAGGGGCCAGCTTATATAGCTCTCATGCTCTGTGCTGATTGGTGCTGCTATACGTGCTTCATTAGCATGGCAATTTTTAGTAGATCTGATTGGTTCTTATGCTAAGGAGTGATTAGCATGTGGTTTTGTGATGTAGGGTATTTTGCAACTGGGAAGTATGGGACTTTCAAGTTGCCCCACGTTGAGCGCCACCCTCTGGGTGCGGCTGCCAACAGGTACTAATTTGGGAGGACTTTACTGTGCAGGCAGAAAAAGTTCCCAAGACAGTTGGGTGGGAGTACGCTCAATGTGATCACAGCACTGTTTTAAGAATAGCCCCTCATCCAAGAAATTGCTATGCAAAGATAGATCATTGCAGTGCCCTGGTCCATTTAAGAGGGTTAAATATAATGATTTATTTATATTATAATATAAATATTATATATTATACACTATATATTATATATTATACTGTTACCTATTGAATGAGTTAAGACTAAACTTATCTAAGGTATAAAAAGTAAAGCAATAGTAATTCTGTTCTTAGATTCTTGGTGTTTCCAAAGTGCTCATACATTATTCCATCATAACACTAGCAGTGCTACACCAAGAAGGATAACTCGTGGGCTCTAGACCTAAACATCCACATAACTATCATGGCCAGCAAGGACTGCTCCTGCTTCAAATCCTAAATACCAACAGATCACTCATAAATTCATTCAAAATATTTTTTGATTTCTTACTCTGTCCTAGGCAGCATCTTAGGCACATGAGATAAAATAGTGGACAAAACAAACAAAAATCTCTGCCCTCATGGGGCATATATTCTAGAAGGAGATGACAGTCAATAAGCAAAATAAATGAGAAAATGATAGATGTTACAGAGGGGAAGCAGAAAAAAAAGCAGCATAAGGACTAGGGAGAGAGGGGAGCTCATCAGGGAAGTAAGTGACATTTGGGCATAGAGTTGAAGGGGATGAGTCCAGCAAGCCATTAAGGAGGAATAATGTTTATGGTAGAATGTTTGCAAAAATGGCCACAAACACTCCCATCCCTACAGCCACATTTTTTAGTAGCCCCTTCCACACTGATTCTAGGCTTAGCCATGTGACCTTCTTAGACGAATGGGACAATATCAAGTATGACCCAACTATTTGATCTCAGAAATTCTTGGACTACCACATGGAAATGAGCCTGGGCCACCCTGATGCACGATGAGGAACATGTGGCTAAGCCATCCCCGTTGCCCCATCCACATCACACCGCTGATATTGTAGTAGGAAGGCAGTCATAGATGACACATAAGCACATAGGCTCGGTTGTTCTCCAAAAAACTTTACTCACAAAAGGAGGTGGCAGGCAGGATTTGGCCAGCAGCTGTCCTAGATCTTCCAGACTCAGCCAACCTGCCCTAGATGAGAACTGTCCAGTCAACCCAGAGAACCATGAAAAGTAATAATTGTTATTTTAAGCCATTATTTTGGATTGGTTTGTAACAAAGCAAGAGCCAAGTGCTACAGTGTTCTAGACAGAGGAAATAAGATGCAAAAATTCTAACAAGAGAGTGTGTTTGGGATACTCTAGGAATTATAAATAGAACAATATTGCTGGAGCGAGTGAACAAGAGGGAGAGTAGTAGGAAATAAGGGCAGAAGAAACAGGGTAGAGGGGATGGGACAAGCAGAGTATAACAGCTATGAGGGCCATTGTAGCAAGGAGTGACACGATTGGACTTACATTTTTAAAAGCTCAGTCAAGCTGCTCTGTTGAAAATAGATTTTAGGAGCTAAGGGCAGAAGCAGAGAAGTCAGTTACGAGTCTGTTGTGATAACCTGGGTCAGAGGTTGTGGTAGACTGGATCTGGGTGGTTGCAATGGAGGTTGTGAGAGGGCTCTGAATCGGGATATACTTTGAATAAGATGCTCTAATAATTTGGATGTGGGGTATGTGGGGAAGAAGGGAATTGAAGATGTCTTCATGGCTTTTGTCCACAAAAACTAGAAATTGTCCTTAATTTAGATGGAGCAGATTATAGGTAGAGAAGGTTTGGGGGGAAACATGAGGAGTCTTATTTGGCACATTAAGTTTAAGATGTCTATTAGGCATTCAAGTAGGTACTTGTATACGTGGGTTTGGAGCACAGGGATGAGGATTTGACTGGTGATACAAATTTGGAACCACCAGCACATAGAATACATTTTAAATCCATGAGATTGATAAGACTGCCAAACAATGGCATATACACAACAGAGTGAAAAGCTGAAGAGGTGAGTCTTGGAGCATTCCAACACTAAAATATCAGGGAGGCGATGAAGAGGAACTGAGGAACATGAAAGGGACAAGAGACTGAGAGAGAGAGGCCAGAGAGGTATAAAGAAAACCAGGAGAGAGCAATATTCTGGAGGTCAGCTCGAGAAAGCATTCAGGTAGCTGTGGGCTGAGAATTAATCCTTAGATTTATCAGTGTGGAGGAAACTGGAGACTGTGGCAAAATCAGTTTAGGTGGAGTTACGGACATGAAAGCCTGGTGGGCATGGGTTTAAGAGAAATTGGGAGGAAAGGAAAAGGAGACTGTGAGTATGAAGAGCACTTTCAAATTTAGCTGTGAAGGAGAACAGAGAAACCATTCAGTAGCCAGAAGGTAGGTAGAGGAATATTTTAGAGTAAGATAAAAGAAATCATGGCTTTATTCTGGAGAGAATGATCCAATAAAGAGAGCAAAAATGATGATGCACAAAAGAGAGTGAAGCCATCTTAGACCGTGCAGCCCATTTAAGCCAACATTGGCACAAATAACTCCACATGAGAAACAGAAAGCAAGGTCCTTGAGTGGATAAGAAGGGATGGGCTTTAGGGCAAAAATGGAAGGATTAGTTTAGACAGAGGATGGAGAGTTCATCTAGTAACAGGAAAGGATGTGGAGTAAATGTGCCCAGATGCTCTTAGGTGGGAGGTATGGTGGTAGGTGGAGGTCTGTGGAAGTTCTTATAGCTTCTTTTTCAAGTGAAACAGGAAGCAAGATTACCAGCTAAGAGTGAGGATTGAGAGGATGTGAGAATGGTTAGAGGCTGGAGGAAGTGGTAGATTGTTCCAGTAATAACTCCCAGTGGTATTCCTCTCCCACACTGATTTTGGCCTTGGCCTTGTGATTTTGTCTAGATAATAGTGAAAGGAAGGAGGGACACACAGCAGCAATACACCGGAAATTTCCGCTTTATTAGGGAAAGGTGCTGGCTTATATAGGAAGGGGCATGGGGTGATTGTGGTGTTACTTCTACGGGGCTGGTGGCTATTGGCTAGGTGCTCGGAGTGGGAGGGGGGAGAGAGGTGATTGGGCTTCAGGTGGCGCCGGCGGGAACCAAGGACCCGGAAGAGAAGCAGGAAGTTCACCATCTTATGGGTGGGGGCTCTTCAAATAGGACATTAACAAATACGATGTAAGCAGTGGCTGAAAGAAAATGCTTGTTTCTGGGAATTCTATCACCACTTGAGGAAGCTCAGGCTAGCCTGCTAGAGACATGTGGCCCATCTAATAATAAGCACCAATTTCCATCCTAGACCAACCAGCCCAGTAAACTTCTGGAGAAAAAAAGAGTGAGACAAAAGGAGGCCAAAGAGACATGACATTAATGCACTGTGATTTCTGAACCGAATCCTGGAACAGAGAAAGGACATGACTGGGGAAACTGGAGAAATCGCAATATGGTATGGAGTTTAGTTAATAGAAATGTGCAAGTTTTAATTTCTTATTTTTGACACACGTACCATGGTTGCATAAGATGCTAACCTTAGAGGAACCCGGGTGAAGGATACACAGAAGCTCTGTAATATCTTTGTAACATTTCTATAAATTAAACTTATTCCGAAATGTTTTTAATTGTTTAAAAAATTATTACTCCAAACAAAATCCATTTGCAGGTAAAATGGCCTGGGGCCATCCAGTGGCTCCTCTGATTCTGAAGAAAAAATAAATGCTCCAATGACACTGTTCCCTGAATCAGATTACAGTAAACCGCCACCGCTTAAAGAAAGCTCTCCATTAATGGCACCTAGATTTTTCATCTTTCCTCTCCTCCTAACAAAGGTCCTGATCCTTCCCCACTCATATTTCTCTCTCTCTCTCTCTCTACATATATATATATATATATATATATACGCATACATGCACACACATACACTCACACACATATGTATACATACACATATATACCTTCTTTCTTCTTCCTGGAATGATGATGTAATGGTTGGAGTGCTCTAATAGCCATACTGGAACATGAGATAACCTCAAGACTGGAAGCCTTATACAATGGAACAACAAAATAATATATTTTATCTAATTAAATGTGTTGATTTTAAGGTACACCATTATTTTATGTACCATGAAGAAAGAAAAAAAATGCTACCAATTAAATTAGGACACAATCCTTTCTTATCCATTAGATTTGTCAACAACTGAAATCAACATGACCTTTGCATTTAGGACAAAGTCCATTCAGTGTCTTACTGAGGGCCAGGGCGTTCTGATAAATTTCTCCAAAGCCCCTTTGTTTGGGAACATCTTAAATACTCTTTTTACAACAGGAGTAGGTGCAGGGAAGAGATTATGCCAATTAACACATCCGGGCTGTAACCTAAAAGAACAATGAATGTTCTGATGATATCTATGTGTGAGAGGACACAACCTATTAGGATTGCTAATTATTCTCCTAAAGGATTCTACGAGGGACACAAGAAACAGACTGGTTTATCTTTTGAGCATTCCACCCTGGTTTTCCTCTGGTCATGGGTGAGAGGTGAGGGACTGTGAGTCTTGTGAGACAGGCAAGAATGGCCACAGGGCATCCTCACAGCCCAGCAGGAACCGACAAGGCTGACTTGGGCCTCTGTAACTTGCATAGCACTCTGCCTGTGGGACCACGTTGGGGAACCACAAAATTTCATTTTGCTTCACAGATTTGTCTTAGATTTTTTAATTTATATTTTTTAAAAGATCTTCTTTACACTTACTTAGACATATATTTTTTTGTCATTAGATGATTTTGTATATACACACAAAAAGGAAACAATGTGCTAAATAAATTGTTTATGGTACTGCTAGAACTTCAGATTCAGATTTCAATTCTCCTAAGATATCTGCACCCCCATACCTACTGCAGCACTATTCACAATAGCCAGGCTATGAGAACAACCTAAGCATCCACTGACAAATGCATAGATAAGGAATACATGGTATATACAATGGAAAAATGAAGGAAATCCTGCCATTTGCAATGTGGACGGACCTTGAGGACATTATGCTAAGTGAGCTAAGTTAGAGGAAGACAAGTTCTGTAGGATCTTACTTGTATGTGGAAATCTCACAAGCAGAACTCATAGAGACAGGGAATGGTGCTTGCCAGGGCTAGACAGTGGGAGAAATGAGATGTTGGCCAAAATGTACAAACTTCCACTTATAAGATGAATGAATTCTGGGGATCATATGTACAGCATGGTGACTATAGTTAACAGTACTGTATTAGATAGTTGAAAGGTGCTAAGAGAGTGAATCTTAAGTGTTTTCTTCACACACACACAGTAACTATGTGAGCTGATGCATGTGTTCACTAACCTTATTATGGTTAACAAACCACAATATATGTTTGTGATTCACTAACCAATCATTTCACAATATATACATGTGTCAGGTCATCCCACTGTACAACTTAAACTTACACAATGTTGTATGTCAATTATGTCTTATTAAAGCTAGAATAAATAAATGATTAATAAAGCACATTTTAACTCTTGTAAATGGCTTTTAACTCAGAATCATTGGTATCGCTGAATATCATCCTCGGTGCCATCTCCGGTGTTGGTGACACAGCATTTCTTAAGAGTACACTTCTAATGTCCTCCGTTTTGTTCCAAGCCAATGAGGCCACTCAAGTGAGTTGGATGAGCCTACTCAGGCTGTGACAGCTACAGACAACAGAGATGGCAAGATTCATACCAATTTCAAAGACATTACAATGTGACAAAATGCTCTTCTTGGAATCAGTGAAATGAGATGAAAGTTGCTTCCACAGCAGTCTGGACTTGTCCTCCTCCATACTGGTTTTTCATATGGAAGAGAATACCTATCTTGTTAAAGCCACTGCTTTCCTGAGGTTTCTTTTTACAGCCAAATCCAATCCAAACTTATCCACAGTTCTTAACAATGTTAGCCATTATTACTTTGCTTTCTCACTGTAACTTCCTCCACTCTCACAGCCTCCTTAACTAATGAAATCTAGGCATACAATTTCTCTTCTCCACCTGTGAGGTGTCCTAACGCCTTGCTAATTACCCTCATTCCACCCTTACCTTCAACGTTTCTGAAGCAAATTCTCTATTAAAATCCTGCTGAATCTGATTTTAAAATCTGAAGCAGAGTATCACTTCCAAGATTAGCAATAATGCCTTCCTATGCTGAATACTTGATTAGCTATGCCTCTTGGGCTGGTGAAAAGAAACGGGAAGAGCTGGCAAATGAAAAAATAATAAAAGGATAATTTAAAAATCAGAAAAGTAGAGCAAAATTCAAGAGTAGAGAAGAATCAGGAGAAATTAATGGGTGCTATGCAACGCTTGTCACACATTTCTAAGGAAAAAAATACTTTTCCTTTTTCTGGAAAATGAAGTACAAGTCAGTGACAACTGTCTATTAAGAAATAAGAAATAAAGTACCCCAGAGGTAAATTATTCAGCACAATACACTTGAATCTGTTTGAGTCTGACATGAAGTTATCAATTTCATCATTTTCCCTTAGTCTGTCCTCACCCATCACTCTGGCGAGCTTAGCAACAGCCACTATTTCTGATGTCAATTCCCCAAGTAACAGGGCGTGGCCAGGAGCTCACAGGCACCCAGCTGTGTGTCTCAGGGTGCTGTTTTCCAGGGGTGGGAGACCAAGTCACGACTCACTCCCATGTATTATTGAAACTCAAGGAGTTGAGAAGGCTGTGAGTATTCAGGAAGGTGGCACACGCAGAGAAGCTTTGCTCACCCCTTCTGAGCGCTGTGTGACAGGGGAGGGGGGAAAAATGAGGAGGCTTACAGCGATGGACAGAGACCTGGGAAAGTGCAAACGCACCAACTCCATTGGCGTGAATGTTTCTTCCTTCTGGCCGCTGACTATCAGGAGGGGCTTTTAATAGGAGATGGAGGGTAGTCACAATTCTCCTTGAGCCTTGCAGGTGAGGAAGCCCTTTTCCAGGTGAAGTAAGAGGCTGTAGACCTAAGCAGACTTGTCGTCATTATTCCGGGGAGTCCCTCTGAATCACAAAAAAGGGAAAGATGGGATGAAGATGGGCCCAGCAGCCAAGGCAGAACCACTCAGGGGACAGTTTTAGGGGTCAACCAAGACATCACCACAGGCAATGCTTCGGTGTAGAGATACAGCCCCCTGGACTTGGCAAAAACCCTGGGATTGTCTACGTCCCTGAGCTGGATTTGCCAGCAGTCCATGTGTGCCTTGCAGCCACCCCCTCTAGCTATTGCATCCGAAGAGAAGGCACTCACAGTGGAGCTCTCTGGGCGCATGGCACACCATGTGGGGATTCCCAGTCCAGGTCTCCCCAGTGTTCTGGGCCAACTCAGGGAGCAGCGTGGCTGCCCGTGAGGGGAGAGGGCCTGAACAGAGGGACTCGGGCGTTCAGGTGTTGACTGCCCTCCTGGGAGGTGCCCTGCTACCTCCTACCCATTCTGTGCCTAATTCTGAAGACTTCTTTCAAAGGAGGAGGATTTGGGCTGAGGTTTAGGAACCATTCCCACCCTAGGCTGGAAGGCACACGAGTAATGAAGCGAGGGACTGACTACAGAGGTCTGGCCGGTCTTTAAGAGTGTTGGGGATTTCCCTCCCTTCAGGGCCTGGTGATCGGGCTGGATTCCCATTCTACCCGCACAATCTTGCTGAACCCATGAGTTTGCCTGGGGGTAACAGAAAAAATGCAACATGGCATCAGAAGATCTTTGTTCATGTCCGCATCCATAACTTCTTACCTGTGTGGCCTCCCTTTTTCTCACTGGAGAAGACGTGGTCTTAACACCTGCCCTTACTTCCTGAGGGTCTTACAAGAAAGAAAATACAGGAAGGTAGATACAAGGCCGTGGACTTGCAAAGTGCCATTGGTACTTTTTTAGTTTGGCGACCCCTTGCCTATGGAAAAGCCAGCCTAAGACTCATAACCCATTATTACCACAGCCCAGGGTGACCCTTTGAGGAAGTACTCTGCCATTCCCATTTCCACGGCCGCCCAGCTTGCTATGAAAAATCCACAAACATTAGCATTTGCATAATTTGATGAACTAAAACATTTCACATCAAGCCAAAGATCCCCCTTTTCTTTTGTTTCCTTTACTCAAGTAGAGTGGATATACACTCTGTTGGCTTCACATGCACAACATAGTGATTGGACAGTTACCTACATTATTAAATGCTCATCCCAGTAAGTGTTACTGCTGTCAAAATACAAAGATATTGAATATTATTGACTATATTTCTGATGTTGTACTTTCATGAGGCTAACTTATACCGTAATTGGGATTTAGGGCCTCTTTAACCCCTCAACCTATTTTAACCACTCCCCCCTCCCCAGTAGCAACCACGAGTCTTTTGTCTATGAAAGATCCCCCTCATTTTAATCCCCACCCAATCCCATCCTCTTTCCTTCTATCTTAGGGCAACTACGGTGATGAATTCTAGGCTATGTTCTTTTATATCTTTACCATGGTCACGTGCCTGCCTTCTCCAGGGCCCCAGACCACCCACCTCACCCCACCCCCTCACAACCCAGACCACCCACCTCACCCCAACCCCATCCGACCCACACTCCTTTATAAGGGGAAGATGGATTTTGTGTTTTCCTGGTCCCGTGGACACCATCTCACTCCGTCCGTGGAGATGCCGAGCTGTCCGTGGATGGGGCGTGGGTGGATAGAGACACCTGGAGACCTGTTTTAAAACTTAAAAGGGGAGGCTTTGGCACACAGAATCAACCAGAGACCTTTATTAATTTAACAAAAACGAAATACCTTTATTGGAAGAAATGACAAAACTGGAAGAAAAAACTGAAGTGAACGCTTTGTAAGGGAAGTCTTTCAATAAGACTGCTGGGCATGGTGGCCAGGGGAAACTGCCCCTGGCTACGGGGTAGGCCGTCCAAGCTCAGTTCTTGTCGCTGCTGCCCAGGGTGAGCTTGTCAAAGAGGTACTCGGCCAGGCCGGCTTCTGGGGCTCCCGTCTTGCGCAGGATGCTGATATGGTCCCCCAGCTCTTTGATGGACCTGACTTGCTCGTGCAGATAGTGACGCTCCAGGAAATCACACAGGTGCGCATCGCCCTTGTCGGTGGCCAGGCGGTGCAGATCTAGCAGGCTCTGGTTGACCCTCTTTTCCAGGCCCAAGGCGTACTCCATGGCCATCACGCCATTCCCCCAGTCGTCGCCGCCGGGATTCCTGATGTCGCGGAGGCTCAGGCGGCCGCCGCGCTCGTTCTGCAGGTGCATCAGCTTCTCAGCACGCTCGCCCTTCCCACGGGACTGGCGCAGGAAGAACTGGCCGAAGTGCTTCAAGGCCACATCATTCCGGTCGAAGTAGAAGGCCATGGACAGGTACGTGTAGGAGGCGGTGAGCTCCATGTTGATTTGTTTGTTGACAGCAGCCTGGCACTCAAGAGGGTAGTTCTGCACCACTAGGGATGGCTGTTCACCATTCATGGCAAGCAGTGTGGTGGTGAAGGCGCAGGTGGCCTCAGCGTGTTCCCACGGAGAGCAATGAGAGAGGCTAGAGGCAGGCAGGCTCTGGACCAAGCAGCAGCTCTGGGATGGGACAGGAAATGCGGTCCCTTTTCAGTAACTGTTAGTGGGAGGATCCATTAGGGGCGGAGTCATGTGGTTGCATGGCAGTGTCGCGAGAGGACGGGGTCCTGCGGGGGTGGGGTGGAGTCAAGTCGGGGCAGAGACAAGTTGGGCCGGGATAGGGCGGAGTAAAGGGCGTTGGGCGGAGTGACGTGAGGGCACAGAGTGTGGCGGAGTCAGAAGGGGAGGTGGGGCTAGGCAGAGTCACGTAGCGGGACAGAGGGGCATGGGGTCGGCCTTCTAGGTCCTATCCCGTTCAGCCTTGGTGGGGCAGGAAACCCAGGGCAACTGTGCACTGAGTGTCTTGAGATCATTTTTAAAAATCACAGCTATATTGAGATGTAATTTATATCCCATAAACTTCACCTTTTGAAAGCAAACTTTTACATGGTTCTTAGTATGTTGGTGGAGTTGATCATCCATCATGGCAATTTAATTTTGGAACATTTTCATCACTCCCAAGTTTAACACCCTGCCCATTAGTAGTCAATCCCATCCCCTCTGCCCCCAGGCCTTGCTACCACCAATTCACTTTCTGGCTCTATAGATTTGCCTCTTTGGGACATTTCAAATAAATGGGATCATACACATAAATTTTACTGAGCATAATGTTTTTAATCTTCATTTTATTGCTGAATAGTTTTCCATGATGTGAATATACCACCTTTTATTTATCCTTTCATCAGTGGGTGGGTATTTGGGTTGTTTCCACTTTGTGGCTGTTATGAATAATTTTACCATGAACACTTGAGTATATACGTAGGCGTGAGGCTGCTGGGTCGTATAACTGTTTAATATTTTAAGGAACTGCCAGAATGTTTTCCAAAGTGGCTGCGCCATTTTACATTGCCACCAGCAATGTGTGTAGGTTCCAATTGTCGTTTGAAAAATGTTTTTAGTCATCTTCGTGGACGTGAAGTATTATCACGTTGTGGCTTTGATTTGCATTTCCCTAAGGACTGATAATGTTGAGTAGCTTTGGAGGTACTTACTGGCCATTTGTATATCTTCTTTGCAGTAATGTCTACTCCAATCCTTTACCCCTTAGAATGGTTTGTCTTTTTATGGTTGAGTTGCAAGGGTTCATACGTTCTGGATACAAGTTCCTTATCAGGTATATGATTTGCAATTATTTTGTCCCATTCTGTGGGTTGTCTTTGCACTTCCTTAGTGGTGTCCTTTGAAGCACAAAACTTCTGATGATTATGATTAAGGCCAATTCATCTTTTCTTTGTCACTTAAGCTTTTGGTGTCATATCCAAGAAACCACTTGCCTAATCAACATTGATTTGGCTCTTCTGGACCCCTTTTATTTCCATATGAATTTTGGGATAAGCTTGCCAATTTCTTCCAGAGAAGCCAGCTGTGATATGGATAAGGATCATAATTAAATCTATACATTATTTGGGGGTGTATTACTATCAACAATATTAAGTCTTCCAACCCATAAATGTGGGATGCCTTTCAATTTGTTTAGCTCTGAGATCTTTTAAGATGTACATTCTGATTTAGACTGGGGCTGAAATTCTGAATTTCTAAACAGGCTCTCAGGTGATGCCAGACCACATTCTGAGTAACAACACTCTAAAAGGGAAGAGGCTTCCATCCTTTGTTGTCTTCGACTACTTGGGCTGGTTTCAATATGTGAATTTTGGGGGGGACAGAAACATTCAGTCTGTAGCACTTACTGACGTTTAGAGTTCAGGAGGAAGCACGCTTTGGCCTCCACAAGTAGAAATGCCTCTTCTTATCTCAGGGACAGTGCTTCTGATAGTTATACTAGATGTGGGTTCCTATGGGAATGTGTAGAGGCCTTCCTCCTATCAGGAAATATTGTGAAAGACTTAAAATTGGCAAAGAAATTGTTTACTGGATGTCCTTTTCAGAGCGCCCTTGTGGTTGTCTCCGCCTTTCATTGACTTTGAGCTATTTTATAACGTAAATTGTGAAAAACTAACAATAATGCCAATGGTTCTTGTCCACAGGAATGCAAATGAATTGTGTCTGGTGGAATGCAACTGATTTTGAACCCATTTTGAACCCATTTGTGATTAATCTCAACATTCCTTCTGCCTGCCTGTATATGTACGGTTCTTGGAACTCTCCTTTAAAACAATTGTAAGGTCTTCCTCGTTTCCTCAAGAATTAATGAGTTAAATAAAATCTTCGTGTGTGCATATTTTATGTTTACATGAGAGTCATGATTTTTCTTTCTTTTTAGGTAATTTAGCACTCCTCATTATCCTCACCCCACTAGGAGCATAATCAAACGCACGGGAATTGGATTAGCACATGAAGCACTTTGATGGGTTGCTCACCAGTGATGTGATTCCAGAAATGTATTTGGGATCTAAAGGCATAGAATGCCTGACTGGGGGTGGACTGGAAGGAGAGCATCTCTGAGGAGAAGGCGGGAGTGGGCTGTCTGGGGAAGCAGGGAGCCAGTGCGAAGCAGCTGAGGAAGGTGGTGAAATTACTTTGATTTTCTAGAAAAGGTCTGAGAGCTCCTCATGGTTTTGTGGTTCCAGGGAATCCAGCCAGCTTTGTGCCTCACGGCGCTTAACAAGCTGATTGTTTGTGGAAACAGATGGAATACTTTCAGGCAGGTATCTACAGCACTGTAATAAAGAGCGTTGCAGGCCTTCCGGGTTAAGCTGACGCACCTGTTGGTGTCCATCCCTACGTACATGAAGAGCTTGATTTGGCCCTAGTAGGTAATTGGTGGCAGATCTGTGTGCATGTGATAAATGGAATTTTGCTTCTTCTAATAGGCCCTGAGAAGAGCAGAGTAGGCATTTAATCTGAATCTTGACCAGCCTGTTTACTCTCTTACTTTTTATTAATGAGCAGCCACCCTAGCCTGGCACAATCCCCAATTAATTTGTGGGCTTGCTCACTTTTTTCCATCTGGTCGTGCCTATCCCATACAGGAATATCTGTCAATTCACTTAGTATGATTACTTAATATGATTTTTATTTTCCCAAATGTCATGGCTCATGAAGAAAAACTGAAGTGATTCAGAGCTGGGGCCTCCAGGTGACGGGAAGCTCAGGCCTGGTGCTGGAGTCTGTCTATGCCCGCCTCTCCTGTCCAGCACTGGAGGGTTTTATCAGTCAGAACGGGCTACAGAGTGCTGCAGTAACGAATCCCCCCACACACCAAATCTCCGTGTCTAACAGAGTGAGAGCTTCATTCTTGCTCAGGGCCATTTTCCCTTAGTCTGTCCTCACCCATCACTCTGGTGAGCTTAGCAACAACCACTATTTCTGACGTCAATTCCTCAAGTAACAGGGCGTGGCCAGGAGCTCACAGGCACCCAGCTGTGTGTCTCAGGGTGCTGTTTTCCAGGGGTGGGAGACCAAGTCACGACTCACTCCCATGTATTATTGAAACTCAAGGAGTTGAGAAGGCTGTGAGTATTCAGGAAGGTGGCACACGCAGAGAAGCTTTGCTCACCCCTTCTGAGCGCTGTGTGACAGGGGAGGGGGGAAAAATGAGGAGGCTTACAGCGATGGACAGAGACCTGGGAAAGTGCAAACGCACCAACTCCATTGGCGTGAATGTTTCTTCCTTCTGGCCGCTATCAGGAGGGGCTTTTAATAGGAGATGGAGGGTAGTCACAATTCTCCTTGAGCCTTGCAGGTGAGGAAGCCCTATTCCAGGTGAAGTAAGAGGCTGTAGACCTAAGCAGACTTGTCGTCATTATTCCGGGGAGTCCCTCTGAATCACAAAAAAGGGAAAGATGGGATGAAGATGGGCCCAGCAGCCAAGGCAGAACCACTCAGGGGACAGTTTTAGGGGTCAACCAAGACATCACCACAGGCAATGCTTCGGTGTAGAGATACAGCCCCCTGGACTTGGCAAAAACCCTGGGATTGTCTACGTCCCTGAGCTGGATTTGCCAGCAGTCCATGTGTGCCTTGCAGCCACCCCCTCTAGCTATTGCATCCGAAGAGAAGGCACTCACAGTGGAGCTCTCTGGGCGCATGGCACACCATGTGGGGATTCCCAGTCCAGGTCTCCCCAGTGTTCTGGGCCAACTCAGGGAGCAGCGTGGCTGCCCGTGAGGGGAGAGGGCCTGAACAGAGGGACTCGGGCGTTCAGGTGTTGACTGCCCTCCTGGGAGGTGCCCTGCTACCTCCTACCCATTCTGTGCCTAATTCTGAAGACTTCTTTCAAAGGAGGAGGATTTGGGCTGAGGTTTAGGAACCATTCCCACCCTAGGCTGGAAGGCACACGAGTAATGAAGCGAGGGACTGACTACAGAGGTCTGGCCGGTCTTTAAGAGTGTTGGGGATTTCCCTCCCTTCAGGGCCTGGTGATCGGGCTGGATTCCCATTCTACCCGCACAATCTTGCTGAACCCATGAGTTTGCCTGGGGGTAACAGAAAAAATGCAACATGGCATCAGAAGATCTTTGTTCATGTCCGCATCCATAACTTCTTACCTGTGTGGCCTCCCTTTTTCTCACTGGAGAAGACGTGGTCTTAACACCTGCCCTTACTTCCTGAGGGTCTTACAAGAAAGAAAATACAGGAAGGTAGATACAAGGCCGTGGACTTGCAAAGTGCCATTGGTACTTTTTTAGTTTGGCGACCCCTTGCCTATGGAAAAGCCAGCCTAAGACTCATAACCCATTATTACCACAGCCCAGGGTGACCCTTTGAGGAAGTACTCTGCCATTCCCATTTCCACGGCCGCCCAGCTTGCTATGAAAAATCCACAAACATTAGCATTTGCATAATTTGATGAACTAAAACATTTCACATCAAGCCAAAGATCCCCCTTTTCTTTTGTTTCCTTTACTCAAGTAGAGTGGATATACACTCTGTTGGCTTCACATGCACAACATAGTGATTGGACAGTTACCTACATTATTAAATGCTCATCCCAGTAAGTGTTACTGCTGTCAAAATACAAAGATATTGAATATTATTGACTATATTTCTGATGTTGTACTTTCATGAGGCTAACTTATACCGTAATTGGGATTTAGGGCCTCTTTAACCCCTCAACCTATTTTAACCACTCCCCCCTCCCCAGTAGCAACCACGAGTCTTTTGTCTATGAAAGATCCCCCTCATTTTAATCCCCACCCAATCCCATCCTCTTTCCTTCTATCTTAGGGCAACTACGGTGATGAATTCTAGGCTATGTTCTTTTATGTCTTTACCATGGTCACGTGCCTGCCTTCTACAGGGCCCCAGATCACCCACCTCACCCCACCCCCTCACAACCCAGACCACCCACCTCACCCCAACCCCATCCGACCCACACTCCTTTATAAGGGGAAGATGGATTTTGTGTTTTCCTGGTCCCGTGGACACCATCTCACTCCGTCCGTGGAGATGCCGAGCTGTCCGTGGATGGGGCGTGGGTGGATAGAGACACCTGGAGACCTGTTTTAAAACTTAAAAGGGGAGGCTTTGGCACACAGAATCAACCAGAGACCTTTATTAATTTAACAAAAATGAAATACCTTTATTGGAAGAAATGACAAAACCGGAAGAAAAAACGGAAGTGAACGCTTTGTAAGGGCAATCTTTCAATAAGGCTGCTGGGCATGGTGGCCAGGGGAAACTGCCCCTGGCTACGGGGTAGGCCGTCCAAGCTCAGTTCTTGTCGCTGCTGCCCAGGGTGAGCTTATCAAAGAGGTACTCGGCCAGGCCGGCTTCTGGGGCTCCCATCTTGCGCAGGATGCTGATATGGTCCCCCAGCTCTTTGATGGACCTGACTTGCTCGTGCAGATAGTGACGCTCCAGGAAATCACACAGGTGCGCATCGCCCTTGTCGGTGGCCAGGCGGTGCAGATCTAGCAGGCTCTGGTTGACCCTCTTTTCCAGGCCCAAGGCGTACTCCATGGCCATCACGCCATTCCCCCAGTCGTCGCCGCCGGGATTCCTGATGTCGCGGAGGCTCAGGCGGCCGCCGCGCTCGTTCTGCAGGTGCATCAGCTTCTCAGCACGCTCGCCCTTCCCACGGGACTGGCGCAGGAAGAACTGGCCGAAGTGCTTCAAGGCCACATCATTCCGGTCGAAGTAGAAGGCCATGGACAGGTACGTGTAGGAGGCGGTGAGCTCCATGTTGATTTGTTTGTTGACAGCAGCCTGGCACTCAAGAGGGTAGTTCTGCACCACTAGGGATGGCTGTTCACCATTCATGGCAAGCAGTGTGGTGGTGAAGGCGCAGGTGGCCTCAGCGTGTTCCCACGGAGAGCAATGAGAGAGGCTAGAGGCAGGCAGGCTCTGGACCAAGCAGCAGCTCTGGGATGGGACAGGAAATGCGGTCCCTTTTCAGTAACTGTTAGTGGGAGGATCCATTAGGGGCGGAGTCATGTGGTTGCATGGCAGTGTCGCGAGAGGACGGGGTCCTGCGGGGGTGGGGTGGAGTCAAGTCGGGGCAGAGACAAGTTGGGCCGGGATAGGGCGGAGTAAAGGGCGTTGGGCGGAGTGACGTGAGGGCACAGAGTGTGGCGGAGTCAGAAGGGGAGGTGGGGCTAGGCAGAGTCACGTAGCGGGACAGAGGGGCATGGGGTCGGCCTTCTAGGTCCTATCCCGTTCAGCCTTGGTGGGGCAGGAAACCCAGGGCAACTGTGCACTGAGTGTCTTGAGATCATTTTTAAAAATCACAGCTATATTGAGATGTAATTTATATCCCATAAACTTCACCTTTTGAAAGCAAACTTTTACATGGTTCTTAGTATGTTGGTGGAGTTGATCATCCATCATGGCAATTTAATTTTGGAACATTTTCATCACTCCCAAGTTTAACACCCTGCCCATTAGTAGTCAATCCCATCCCCTCTGCCCCCAGGCCTTGCTACCACCAATTCACTTTCTGGCTCTATAGATTTGCCTCTTTGGGACATTTCAAATAAATGGGATCATACACATAAATTTTACTGAGCATAATGTTTTTAATCTTCATTTTATTGCTGAATAGTTTTCCATGATGTGAATATACCACCTTTTATTTATCCTTTCATCAGTGGGTGGGTATTTGGGTTGTTTCCACTTTGTGGCTGTTATGAATAATTTTACCATGAACACTTGAGTATATACGTAGGCGTGAGGCTGCTGGGTCGTATAACTGTTTAATATTTTAAGGAACTGCCAGAATGTTTTCCAAAGTGGCTGCGCCATTTTACATTGCCACCAGCAATGTGTGTAGGTTCCAATTGTCGTTTGAAAAATGTTTTTAGTCATCTTCGTGGACGTGAAGTATTATCACGTTGTGGCTTTGATTTGCATTTCCCTAAGGACTGATAATGTTGAGTAGCTTTGGAGGTACTTACTGGCCATTTGTATATCTTCTTTGCAGTAATGTCTACTCCAATCCTTTACCCCTTAGAATGGTTTGTCTTTTTATGGTTGAGTTGCAAGGGTTCATACGTTCTGGATACAAGTTCCTTATCAGGTATATGATTTGCAATTATTTTGTCCCATTCTGTGGGTTGTCTTTGCACTTCCTTAGTGGTGTCCTTTGAAGCACAAAACTTCTGATGATTATGATTAAGGCCAATTCATCTTTTCTTTGTCACTTAAGCTTTTGGTGTCATATCCAAGAAACCACTTGCCTAATCAACATTGATTTGGCTCTTCTGGACCCCTTTTATTTCCATATGAATTTTGGGATAAGCTTGCCAATTTCTTCCAGAGAAGCCAGCTGTGATATGGATAAGGATCATAATTAAATCTATACATTATTTGGGGGTGTATTACTATCAACAATATTAAGTCTTCCAACCCATAAATGTGGGATGCCTTTCAATTTGTTTAGCTCTGAGATCTTTTAAGATGTACATTCTGATTTAGACTGGGGCTGAAATTCTGAATTTCTAAACAGGCTCTCAGGTGATGCCAGACCACATTCTGAGTAACAACACTCTAAAAGGGAAGAGGCTTCCATCCTTTGTTGTCTTCGACTACTTGGGCTGGTTTCAATATGTGAATTTTGGGGGGGACAGAAACATTCAGTCTGTAGCACTTACTGACGTTTAGAGTTCAGGAGGAAGCACGCTTTGGCCTCCACAAGTAGAAATGCCTCTTCTTATCTCAGGGACAGTGCTTCTGATAGTTATACTAGATGTGGGTTCCTATGGGAATGTGTAGAGGCCTTCCTCCTATCAGGAAATATTGTGAAAGACTTAAAATTGGCAAAGAAATTGTTTACTGGATGTCCTTTTCAGAGCGCCCTTGTGGTTGTCTCCGCCTTTCATTGACTTTGAGCTATTTTATAACGTAAATTGTGAAAAACTAACAATAATGCCAATGGTTCTTGTCCACAGGAATGCAAATGAATTGTGTCTGGTGGAATGCAACTGATTTTGAACCCATTTTGAACCCATTTGTGATTAATCTCAACATTCCTTCTGCCTGCCTGTATATGTACGGTTCTTGGAACTCTCCTTTAAAACAATTGTAAGGTCTTCCTCGTTTCCTCAAGAATTAATGAGTTAAATAAAATCTTCGTGTGTGCATATTTTATGTTTACATGAGAGTCATGATTTTTCTTTCTTTTTAGGTAATTTAGCACTCCTCATTATCCTCACCCCACTAGGAGCATAATCAAACGCACGGGAATTGGATTAGCACATGAAGCACTTTGATGGGTTGCTCACCAGTGATGTGATTCCAGAAATGTATTTGGGATCTAAAGGCATAGAATGCCTGACTGGGGGTGGACTGGAAGGAGAGCATCTCTGAGGAGAAGGCGGGAGTGGGCTGTCTGGGGAAGCAGGGAGCCAGTGCGAAGCAGCTGAGGAAGGTGGTGAAATTACTTTGATTTTCTAGAAAAGGTCTGAGAGCTCCTCATGGTTTTGTGGTTCCAGGGAATCCAGCCAGCTTTGTGCCTCACGGCGCTTAACAAGCTGATTGTTTGTGGAAACAGATGGAATACTTTCAGGCAGGTATCTACAGCACTGTAATAAAGAGCGTTGCAGGCCTTCCGGGTTAAGCTGACGCACCTGTTGGTGTCCATCCCTACGTACATGAAGAGCTTGATTTGGCCCTAGTAGGTAATTGGTGGCAGATCTGTGTGCATGTGATAAATGGAATTTTGCTTCTTCTAATAGGCCCTGAGAAGAGCAGAGTAGGCATTTAATCTGAATCTTGACCAGCCTGTTTACTCTCTTACTTTTTATTAATGAGCAGCCACCCTAGCCTGGCACAATCCCCAATTATTTTGTGGGCTTGCTCACTTTTTTCCATCTGGTCGTGCCTATCCCATACAGGAATATCTGTCAATTCACTTAGTATGATTACTTAATATGATTTTTATTTTCCCAAATGTCATGGCTCATGAAGAAAAACTGAAGTGATTCAGAGCTGGGGCCTCCAGGTGACGGGAAGCTCAGGCCTGGTGCTGGAGTCTGTCTATGCCCGCCTCTCCTGTCCAGCACTGGAGGGTTTTATCAGTCAGAACGGGCTACAGAGTGCTGCAGTAACGAATCCCCCCACACACCAAATCTCCGTGTCTAACAGAGTGAGAGCTTCATTCTTGCTCAGGGCCATTTTCCCTTAGTCTGTCCTCACCCATCACTCTGGTGAGCTTAGCAACAACCACTATTTCTGACGTCAATTCCTCAAGTAACAGGGCGTGGCCAGGAGCTCACAGGCACCCAGCTGTGTGTCTCAGAGTGCTGTTTTCCAGGGGTGGAAGACCAAGTCACGACTCACTCCCATGTATTATTGAAACTCAAGGAGTTGAGAAGGCTGTGCGTATTCAGCAAGGTGGCACACGCAGAGAAGCTTTGCTCACCCCTTCTGAGCGCTGTGTGACAGGGGAGGGGGGAAAAATGAGGAGGCTTACAGCGATGGACAGAGACCTGGGAAAGTGCAAACGCACCAACTCCATTGGCGTGAATGTTTCTTCTGGCCGCTGTTGCTGCACATATTCAAATGGTTGTTTGTGGACCCCAAAGCTGAAACAAAAGAAAGTGGTTTAGAACCGTCACTTTTGTCTTACGGAAGTACAAGAAGTTGAGAAACCATTGAGCTGTGCTGTATCTGAAAGGAAAGGAGCGACACACAGCAGCAATTTACCGGAGAAATCCGCTTTATTGGGGAAAGGTGCTGTGTTATATAGGAAGGGGCATGGGGTGATTGTGGTGTTACTTCTACGGGGCTGGTGGCTATTGGCTAGGTGCTGGGAGTGGGAGTGGGGAGAGAGGTGATTGGTCTTTAGGTGGCGCCGTCGGGAACTGAGGACCCGGAAGAGAAGCTGGAAATTCGCCATCTTACTGGTGGGGGCCCTTCATTCCCCCCTTTCTCCTCTATGGGGTTGTGGACGTTGCTTTCTTTCTGACTGCTTCCTGCTGAACGGGGGCCGAGAAGGGAGTGAGGGCTTGAGGATTGGGGGGAAAGGGTTGATAGGACTCCCCACAGTAAGGACGAGTAGATGTGGACTTCTTCAGGTTGGAAATCAATGAAGGTTCTCTGTAACTATAGGTCGAGGACTTGTTGATTCCAATGGTGCCAAGAGGATATGGGTGCCAGAAGCCAGGCGTCTGCGGCTATTGTTTCCAGGAACAGTTTCCAGCGGAGAGAGGGGTCCATCTCAGCGTGTGGTGAGGAGGTCACGTGAGGGTGAGGGATCTTCTGTGGCCAGAAGCTGATAGTTCCTGAGTAAAAGCTGGTTGAAAGTTTGATTAGAGATTTTTCCGACTTGGGATTTGATGAACTTTATTATACAGGGTAAGAAGAGACAGGCAAGATGAATGATTATTATGGGGCCTGCAATGGGCCAGAGCCAGGTAAGGAGAGGGTTTGTTAGTATTGAAGAGAATGGGTTGGAATTGGAAGCAAAGTGGAGGCTGGAGGCAAGGTCGGTGAGTTTGGTAATGTCAGTTTTTACAATGCCAGATTCATTGATGTAATAGCAGCACTCTTCTCGAAGGAAGACGCAGGTGCCGCCCTTTTCGGCTGTAAGCAGATCTAAGGCCCACCGGTTTTGAAGGGTGACCTTAGCTAGCGAAGTGACCTGTCTTTGGAGAGAGGCCAGGGAATCGGCAGTGGATGTCAGGGCTCCCTCAAGTTTGTCGTTGAGATCTTTAATTGCCCATAGAGAGTGACCCAAGGCTCTTCCCGAAAACCCTGCCTCTGTCTCAATGGCTGAGGTGGTCAAAGAGATACTGACCATGATGGGAAGGAAAGCAGCCCTTTTTGTGCACGAGGGCAAGGGAGGTTGGAGCTTAAGAAATTCTGCCATGCTGTAAAGTGTACGCTGTGGGATTAGGGTGACGAGAATGCAGGGTATATCGGAGTGGGGAGGCAGTGAGTTGAAAAGACTGCCATTACACTAAAAGAAGTGTCCCGGTTGAGTGAAAGTCTTAGAGCCGGAGGTAGGGGTGTAGATAGAGAGGCAGTGAAGTGCACTGGAGGGGGGTGGAGCTGGGCCTACACAGTGGTGGATGGTGAGATTATCTGCGTATTCTGGTTCTCATAGGGGTATGTCTGCCAGGGGACGGAGGGGTTGTCCTTCTGCATGGAAGGAGTAGTTGGAAATATTAAGGGGCACGGCGGCCAGCAATGGGCGCTGTAGTGATGCGCACAAGAAACAATTGGCGGTGTTGAGGGTGTGGTTGAGAAAGATGGTGGTGTCTTGAATAAGCTCTAACTAAGAGTAGGAGGAATAAGAAGATGAAGAAGTGCCGTCAAGAGTTTGGATAATGACTTTTTCAGAATGTCCGATATCTGATGCAACTTGAGAGATCTGGGAGTGAGAGGGAACATACTCTCGAGAGATATGAAGGGTACTGTGGGGGGTCGAGGACCCCCCATAGTAAACTGAGGCTGTGACCCCGGCGGACCATCGAGAGTCCCAGGGATCTGGGATTGATAAGGAGAATGAGCCATTGGGGTATTTCATGAAACGGTTGGAGGAGTAATACTGTGGGTACCGGGAGTTACCCATGTAGTGAATGGCACAAGACCTGTAGGGACATCCCCCGTAGGTGTCTGGCCATTGCCTGCAATAGGCTTGTTTTTGGTCATAGAGGAAGCAGAGGTAGGGAGAATAAAGGTAGCTGCTAGTGAACACTTCAGTGGAGGGAGGAAAGTGGAGGTATAAAGGCTCGGAGCAGCCTTTCAGAGGGCAGTCTGATGTGGCAATGAGGGCAGTAACTTTTGTTTGATGCTGTGTGTAAGTCTGTCTTACTTAGAATCGCCATACAAAGGAGGCTGGGGTGGCGGGGAAGACAATAGGAATGAGGAGAAAAAGCAAGAGAGCAGTAAAGGAGGAAAAAGTCATGATTCGGGTATGGATGGCAAAGGCGGTGAACGGGATTTTGGAGGAAAGAGGACAGTAAGGTCAGGAGTCTGGAGGGAGGGAGAGTCTGTAAGCTTTTTTAGGTTAAGAGATCTTTTAGGTGATGTGGGGACAGAATGGTAAGGGGCGCCCCGAATGTCAGTTTATGAGCTTCTTTCTGCAAGAGCTGTCCAGCGGCTAATGCCCGTAGGCAGGGGGCCCATCCCCGAACTGTGGGGTCTAATTGCTTGGAAAGATAAGCTACTGGGGCAAAGGATGGGCCAAAATATTGGCTTAGGACTCTTAGAGCTTGACTGGACTTCTCATGAATGTATAATGAGAAGGGCTTCGACAAATCAGGAAGATGGAGAGCTAGGGCTTCCACAAGGGCTCCACGGAGCTTAATGAAGGAGTGTCGGGGTGAGGAGGATAATGGTTTTTCAGGGGGGCCCTTGCTGAGGTCGTATAGGGGTCTTGCCAACAGGGAGAAGTTAGGGATCCACGCTCTAAAATACCCAGCCAGGCCTAGAAAGGAAAGGATTTCTGTCTTGGTTTTGGGAACGGGCAGGTCAGAGAGGAGCCGTTTTCTGTCTAAGGTAATGGACTTTCTTTGTTGAGATAGAAGAAATCGGAGGTAAGTGACAGAAGAGGAAGAGATTTGAGCTTTGACGGGGGATACTCGGTAATCTCTGGAAGCTAGAAGGTTAAGTAGGGAGGCAGTGTCAAGTTGAGACTGTTCCTACGAGGGACTGCAGAGTAGAAGATCATCCACATATTGTAATAAGGTGGACTCGGAAGCCTTGTGGCAAAACTGTCCAAGTGAGTTGTTCAGAATGTTTTGTGTATGGGTCTGTCCAGGTGAAGGCAAAAAAATCTTGGGAGGAGGGGTCTCAGGAGGCCAAGGCAGGGCAGCGATAAAAGGGTGTATGGATTTGGGACTAAGGGATGGATAGGGACGATGGCCATGTTGATGAGGCGAAGGTCTTGGACGAGGCGGAAAGATCTGTTGGTTTTTTTAACAGCTAATATGTGGGTATTAAACAGGGAGTGAGTGGGTCTGAGGTAATTTTGTTTAAAAGATCTTGAATGATGGGTTGGAGGCTTATGAGGGCTGAAGTGGTTAGGGGGTATTGGGCCTGACAGATATACTGAGAGGGGTCACGTAATTTGATAGAGGCAGGAGGACATAGAGCTACGGAGGGGCTTGTAATGGAGTAATGGCAGGCGTGATAGGGCCCCGGTATTCCTGCAAGACTGAGAAGGTGGCTCCTGTATCTAGGAGGAAGGAGATGGGGCGACCGTCTACTATTAAAGTAACCCTGGGCTCCTGTTTGGTGATGGAAATGGTCGGGCGAGAAGCCCCCAGGCTCCGTCAATCTTCTTCTGCCAGCCCCACTACGGCGGGCATAGGATGGGGGTTGTTCGTCCAGCCTCCCCTTCAGGTGGCTGGGGAATCAGACCCCCAGTGGCCCTTTTTGTGGCATCTGGGGCATGGGGTGGTAGCCCTTGACCAATGTCCTTCTTGTCTGCACTTGAAACAAGCTCCTGTGGGGGGCTTGTTTGTAGAAGAGTGCCCAGGTTGTGGTTTTATCAGCTGGGCCAACATTTGGAAATTGGCCTGATCAGCCTTTTGTTTACGGCGTTCCTTCTCCTCCTCCCGGTTATGGAAGACTTTAAAGGCCACTGTTAGGATCTCAGTCTGTGGGGTAGCGGGGCCCTGTTCTAACTTTTTGAGTTTAGCTTTAATGTCGGGGTAGCTTTGAGCTAGGAAGTATGTCATAAGGACATGTCTCCCGTCAGGCGTTTCTGGGTCTAAGCTGGTATACTGTAATAGGGCTTGAGGGAGTCTGTCTAAGAACTCGGAGGGAGCTTTTGAAAATTGACTATTTATGAGCTGCTTTTTTCAGACCTGCTATTATGCAGCAGGTGAAGATATCTCGAGAGCGGAGACTCACGGTGGTGTTATAATCTCAGTGTGGGTCTTGTTCGGAGACAGCACTGGGGCCAGGGGAAAGGTGGGGTCAGTCCTGTGGGTTTAGGTGGCATGCATTTGGGCGAAGTCTCAAACTCGTCTATGCTCTTCAGGAAGGAGGGTATTGGCCAGGAGCATGAAAATGTCATGATGTGTGAGGCTGTACGACTGGAGGGTCCATTGAAACTCTCTGATATATGTTGTGGGATCAGTGGAAAAGGAACTTGGGCGTTTCTCAAGTTGGGCTAAATCTCTTAAGGAGAAAGGGACGTGAACGTGCACGATGCCTTCAGATCTTGCTACCTCTCGGGGGGGGGCGATAATTTTGGGAGGCCCTCGGGACCGAGTCTGAGGAGGACTGAAGGGTTCTGGCTCAGTCTGTGGGGGAGAAACAGGTGATGGGGGCAAAGATGGAGGAGGCTCTTGGAACTTAGTTAGAGGGGGGCTGAAAGGCTCAGGCTTGATCTTCAGGGGGGTGAGGTGGGGGAGGAGATGGTGGTGGAGGAAGGGGGAGGGGTTGTTGTAGGAGAGGAGGGTAAAGGGAGTGAACGGGAGGCTTTTGCGGGGGAGACAGCTTGCAGGCTAGGAGAACTTGGGGGGAGGCGGGGGGAGGAGGCAGAAAACTTCGGTATAGGGAATCTCCTTCCAGTTTTTCAGGTGCTGGCAGTAGTTAAAGAGATCACGAGTGATGTTAGGATCAAGAGTTCCCCCTGCGGGCCATTGGTTGTTATTGTTTAGGGGCTATGTCGGCCAATCTTGGGAGCAGTATTTGCGGAGAAGTTTTGGTTTTATATCAGGCGTCAGGGAGAGGGTGGCTAGATGCTTGAGCAGGCATTCAAGAGGTGAATTTTCAGGGAGGGATGAGGAGGCTCCATGGCTAAAGGACAGAGAAGGAGACAAACAGGGGAAGACGAACGGAGATGCTCAGACTGGGAGCAGACGGCAAGGAGACAAAGGGCGTCCCTGATGATCCTTGGTGGTCTGCGGAAACTCGTATACGAGTCGGTTTCTTAGGAAGTGTGGGTCGTCACCCAGACTTCTCTAAGAAGGCAGAGTGCCGGAGTCTGAGGTACCTAGTACTAGGAGTTTTCAGCGGAAGGAACGGATTTCGGCAGGTAGAATGGAAGGAGGAAGTGGAAAAGGGAGCGTTCTCATCCACAAAGGTGTCACCTTGTTTATGGCTGTTAGAGGAGGGGCCTGAGGGTCTGTCGCAGCTGTGAAGGCCTGAGGCGGGGTTTATGGCTGTTGGAGGGGGGCCTGAGGGTCCGCCACAGCCATGAAGGCCGGAGGCGAGGAGAGTTCCCTCCTCGTCCCTGAGCGTCAGGGCCTTGCCAGACGATCACGGTCAATGGCACTGCGATAGCTCGGGGAAGAGTGGCCCACTCTGGGGGAAAACCTACCTAAAGGCCAGAGAGGAGTGGTGAGTGTGAGGAGCCAGCGCCGGAAAAAGAGGACGAGGGCAAGCTTCTGCTGGTGTCGGGGGGAAGGGGGAAGACGGGGCCCAGTTGGGGTGTCCCGTCTCCCGGGTTTTGGCACCAATGAAAGGAAAGGAGCGACACACAGCAGCAATTCACCGGAGAATTCCACTTTATTGGGGAAAGGTGCTGGGTTATATAAGAAGGGGCATGGGGTGAGTGTGGTGTTACTTCTACGGGGCTGGTGGCTATTGGCTAGGTGCTGGGAGTGGGAGTGGGGAGAGAGGTGATTGGTCTTTAGGTGGTGTCGTCAGGAACTGAGGACCCGGAAGAGAAGACGGAAGTTCGCCATCTTACTGGTGGGGGCCCTTCAGTATCTATTCTTCCCTGCCAGGGTTTCTCTAAGAAAAGCTGTGAAATGTGACACTACCAGGAGGGGCTTGTAATAGGAGATGGAGGGTAATCACAATTCTTTTTGAGCCTTGCAGCTGAGGAAATCCTTTTCCAGGTGAAATAAGAGGCTGTAGATCTAAGTAGACTTGTCATCATTTTTCCAGGGAGTCCCTCTGAATCACAAGAGAGGGAAAGATGGGATAAAGATGGGTGCCGCACAAGGAAAACAAAAGCAAAAATGAACAAGTGGGACTATATTAAGCTGAAAAGCTTTTGTACAGCAAAGGACACCATCAATAGAACAAAAAGGTACCCTACACTATGGGAGAATATATTTGTAAATGACAGATCGATAAAGATTAACATCCAAAATATATAAAGAGCTCACACACCTCAACAACAAAAAGCAAATAATCCAATTAAAAAATGGGCAGAGGAACTGAATAGACAGTTCTCCAAAAAAGAAATTCAGATGGCCAACAGACACATGAAAAGATGCTCCACATCACTAGTTATCAGAGAAATCAAATTAAAACCACAATGAGATATCACCTCACACCAGTAAGGATGGTTACCATCCAAAAGACAAACAACAACAAATGTTGGCAAGGTTGTGGAGAAAGGGGAGCCCTCCTACACTGCTTGTGGGAATGTAAATTAGCTCAACCATCATTGAAAGCAGTATGGAGGTTCCTCAAAATGCTCAAAATAGACTTACCATTTGACCCAGGAATCCCACTTCTAAGAATTTACCCTAAGAATGCAGCAGCCCAGTTTGAAAAAGACATATGCACCCCTATGTTTATCGCAGCACTATTTACAATAGCCAAGAAATGTAAGCAACCTAAGTATCCATCAGTAGATGAATGGATAAAGAAGATGTGGTACATATACACAATGGAATATTATACAGCCATAAGAAGAAAGCAAATCCTACAATTTACAATAACATGGTGGAGCTAGAGGGTATTATGCTCAGTGAAATAAGCCAAGAGGAGAAAGACAAATACCAAATGATTTCAATCATCTGTGGAGTATAAGAACAAAGAAAAACTGAAGGAACAAAACAGCAGCAGAATCACAGAAACCAAGAATGGACTAACAGTTACCAAAGGGAAAGAGACTGGGGATAATGGGAGGGAAGGGAGGGATAAGGTTGGGGAAGAAGAAAGGGGGTATTATGATTAGCATGTATAATGTGGGGGGTAGGGGGCAAGGGGAGGGCTGTGCAACACAGAGTAGGCAAGTAGTGATTATACAACATCTTGTTATACTGATGGACAGGGACTGTAATGGGGTTTGTGGGGGGGACTTGGTGTAGGGTAGAGCCTAGTAAACATAGTTTTCTTCATGTAATTGTAGATTAATTATAACCAAAAAAAGGGGGGGATTACTCCCTGATAGGATACAATTAACTGCAAATCAATAATTAATGCATGCTTTACATATCCTTAATTTTGATCTTTTAAAAGGTGTCGTATGATCAGATATGGAAGTACATTTTTCGGATAATATTTCTTTCTCCTAAAAAAAAAGCAGTCCCTGTGTGGTGATCTCCAATAGGTTCTTCACAATATTATAAAGGTCATATCAAAGTGTGGCCAAAGGGTTTGTTTGTGTTTATACAGAGGATCAAAGCCTAATTTGCCTACCCAGAAAACGAATTAAGAAATGATATGAAGAAGAACTTCCAACATCAATATCCTCTGGAAGAGTCATTCCAGAAGATGATCATCAAAAAACTTCATTTGATCCTGGAGCTTTTGCAGTTGTAGCTGCAGTCATCCCACCGGTTCCTGGACTTGGCATTGGAATGAAGAAGGAGATATCTAAGCTGGCCTGTGCATACAGTAAAACAACAAATTTGACTGGTTCTGTCTTGTCAGAACTCAACCAAGAATTAGGAGAAGTGCGAGTTGCAGTGCTTCAAAATCGTGCTACTATAGACTATCGTTAAAAGAACATATGGGATGTGAACAGTTCCCAGGAATGTGTTGTTTTAATTTGTCTGATTTTTCTCATACTGTTCAAATTCAGTTAGACAATATCCATCATATTATTGATAAGTTTTCACAAATGCCTAGGGTACCTAACTGGTTTTCTTGGTTCCACTGGATATGGCTGGTAATTGTAGGTCTGCTTTTGTTATGTATCTGTATTCCTATTCTGTTAATGTGTGTGCGCAATTTAATTAGTAGTTTGCTAAAACCTATACATGCTTATGTTACTCTACAAGAAGATATGTCAAAGAAATAATCAATCTTCCCATGTTTTCTTCCACCTGCTACTTCTATAGCTTTTCTTCTTCCTTCCTAATTACAGCCCTTTAGTAGAATTCGTGCCTCATATCGAAAATTACCAAGTATCATAATTCTTCCAAGTGGTAAAGATAGCTCAAGACAAATGCTGGGCATAGAAGCCACAGGGCATAAATCTGCAAAGAAGTAAAAAGCTAACCTTTTCAAAGAATATTGCTTCTCTCTCACTTTTCAACTTTACATTAACCTGTATGGCCCCAGAAGATGACTGGTTAGCCAGAGAAGGGTAAGATTCCTCAAGGGAGGAACAACCTAAGACAGGCACAGTCACAGGGGGGCCATCAGGTGAGAAATTGGGGATCAACAGAGGTGAGGCTTAGAACCTCACCCCCGCTCTATTGAGAGGAATCTTCTGCATCCGTGGATGTTTTATTGCCCTTGTCTAGCTTGGATTAATACTTAGTCTATAGGCACACACCTGATCATCTACATTTGCCCTCTTACAGCACTAAATTATGCTTTCTATCTTTATCTTGCATCTACCTACCACTTCAGCATTTTATTTAAAAAGAAAATAAGGGAGAAATCTGGGATTCACATATATATCAAGTATAAAAATCAAATGAATAATCATATCTGACTTGATTGTTTATAGTTCATGATGCGTGATCAAAACTGAAAGTTTCTGTGATATGACTGCCCTTGCACTGTTCACCATGTAAGAACTTATTCACCATGTAAGAACTTGTTCACCATGTAAGATCTTGTTCGTTATGCTTCAGAAGATTGGAGACTGTTGAGAGTTAGGCTTGGGGTTGATTAAGGATTGTGCATTGAGTCCCCTATACAGAATTTTATTTCTGTTAACAACCATTTGATTAATAAATATGGGAGATGGCCTCTCAAAAAAAAAAAAAGATGGGCCCAGCAAGCAAGGCAGAACCACTCAGGGGACAGTTTTAGGGGTCAACCAAGACATCACCACAGGCAATGCTTCGGTGTAGAGATACAGCCCCCTGGACTTGGCAAAAACCCTGGGATTGTCTACGTCCCTGAGCTGGATTTGCCAGCAGTCCATGTGTGCCTTGCAGCCACCCCCTCTAGCTATTGCATCCGAAGAGAAGGCACTCACAGTGGAGCTCTCTGGGCGCATGGCACACCATGTGGGGATTCCCAGTCCAGGTCTCCCCAGTGTTCTGGGCCAACTCAGGGAGCAGCGTGGCTGCCCGTGAGGGGAGAGGGCCTGAACAGAGGGACTCGGGCGTTCAGGTGTTGACTGCCCTCCTGGGAGGTGCCCTGCTACCTCCTACCCATTCTGTGCCTAATTCTGAAGACTTCTTTCAAAGGAGGAGGATTTGGGCTGAGGTTTAGGAACCATTCCCACCCTAGGCTGGAAGGCACACGAGTAATGAAGCGAGGGACTGACTACAGAGGTCTGGCCGGTCTTTAAGAGTGTTGGGGATTTCCCTCCCTTCAGGGCCTGGTGATCGGGCTGGATTCCCAGTCTATCCGCACAATCTTGCTGAACCCATGAGTTTGCCTGGGGGTAACAGAAAAAATGCAACATGGCATCAGAAGATCTTTGTTCATGTCCGCATCCATAACTTCTTACCTGTGTGGCCTCCCTTTTTCTCACTGGAGAAGACGTGGTCTTAACACCTGCCCTTACTTCCTGAGGGTCTTACAAGAAAGAAAATACAGGAAGGTAGATACAAGGCCGTGGACTTGCAAAGTGCCATTGGTACTTTTTTAGTTTGGCGACCCCTTGCCTATGGAAAAGCCAGCCTAAGACTCATAACCCATTATTACCACAGCCCAGGGTGACCCTTTGAGGAAGTACTCTGCCATTCCCATTTCCACGGCCGCCCAGCTTGCTATGAAAAATCCACAAACATTAGCATTTGCATAATTTGATGAACTAAAACATTTCACATCAAGCCAAAGATCCCCCTTTTCTTTTGTTTCCTTTACTCAAGTAGAGTGGATATACACTCTGTTGGCTTCACATGCACAACATAGTGATTGGACAGTTACCTACATTATTAAATGCTCATCCCAGTAAGTGTTACTGCTGTCAAAATACAAAGATATTGAATATTATTGACTATATTTCTGATGTTGTACTTTCATGAGGCTAACTTATACCGTAATTGGGATTTAGGGCCTCTTTAACCCCTCAACCTATTTTAACCACTCCCCCCTCCCCAGTAGCAACCACGAGTCTTTTGTCTATGAAAGATCCCCCTCATTTTAATCCCCACCCAATCCCATCCTCTTTCCTTCTATCTTAGGGCAACTACGGTGATGAATTCTAGGCTATGTTCTTTTATGTCTTTACCATGGTCACGTGCCTGCCTTCTCCAGGGCCCCAGATCACCCACCTCACCCCACCCCCTCACAACCCAGACCACCCACCTCACCCCAACCCCATCCGACCCACACTCCTTTATAAGGGGAAGATGGATTTTGTGTTTTCCTGGTCCCGTGGACACCATCTCACTCCGTCCGTGGAGATGCCGAGCTGTCCGTGGATGGGGCGTGGGTGGATAGAGACACCTGGAGACCTGTTTTAAAACTTAAAAGGGGAGGCTTTGGCACACAGAATCAACCAGAGACCTTTATTAATTTAACAAAAATGAAATACCTTTATTGGAAGAAATGACAAAACCGGAAGAAAAAACGGAAGTGAACGCTTTGTAAGGGCAATCTTTCAATAAGGCTGCTGGGCATGGTGGCCAGGGGAAACTGCCCCTGGCTACGGGGTAGGCCGTCCAAGCTCAGTTCTTGTCGCTGCTGCCCAGGGTGAGCTTATCAAAGAGGTACTCGGCCAGGCCGGCTTCTGGGGCTCCCATCTTGCGCAGGATGCTGATATGGTCCCCCAGCTCTTTGATGGACCTGACTTGCTCGTGCAGATAGTGACGCTCCAGGAAATCACACAGGTGCGCATCGCCCTTGTCGGTGGCCAGGCGGTGCAGATCTAGCAGGCTCTGGTTGACCCTCTTTTCCAGGCCCAAGGCGTACTCCATGGCCATCACGCCATTCCCCCAGTCGTCGCCGCCGGGATTCCTGATGTCGCGGAGGCTCAGGCGGCCGCCGCGCTCGTTCTGCAGGTGCATCAGCTTCTCAGCACGCTCGCCCTTCCCACGGGACTGGCGCAGGAAGAACTGGCCGAAGTGCTTCAAGGCCACATCATTCCGGTCGAAGTAGAAGGCCATGGACAGGTACGTGTAGGAGGCGGTGAGCTCCATGTTGATTTGTTTGTTGACAGCAGCCTGGCACTCAAGAGGGTAGTTCTGCACCACTAGGGATGGCTGTTCACCATTCATGGCAAGCAGTGTGGTGGTGAAGGCGCAGGTGGCCTCAGCGTGTTCCCACGGAGAGCAATGAGAGAGGCTAGAGGCAGGCAGGCTCTGGACCAAGCAGCAGCTCTGGGATGGGACAGGAAATGCGGTCCCTTTTCAGTAACTGTTAGTGGGAGGATCCATTAGGGGCGGAGTCATGTGGTTGCATGGCAGTGTCGCGAGAGGACGGGGTCCTGCGGGGGTGGGGTGGAGTCAAGTCGGGGCAGAGACAAGTTGGGCCGGGATAGGGCGGAGTAAAGGGCGTTGGGCGGAGTGACGTGAGGGCACAGAGTGTGGCGGAGTCAGAAGGGGAGGTGGGGCTAGGCAGAGTCACGTAGCGGGACAGAGGGGCATGGGGTCGGCCTTCTAGGTCCTATCCCGTTCAGCCTTGGTGGGGCAGGAAACCCAGGGCAACTGTGCACTGAGTGTCTTGAGATCATTTTTAAAAATCACAGCTATATTGAGATGTAATTTATATCCCATAAACTTCACCTTTTGAAAGCAAACTTTTACATGGTTCTTAGTATGTTGGTGGAGTTGATCATCCATCATGGCAATTTAATTTTGGAACATTTTCATCACTCCCAAGTTTAACACCCTGCCCATTAGTAGTCAATCCCATCCCCTCTGCCCCCAGGCCTTGCTACCACCAATTCACTTTCTGGCTCTATAGATTTGCCTCTTTGGGACATTTCAAATAAATGGGATCATACACATAAATTTTACTGAGCATAATGTTTTTAATCTTCATTTTATTGCTGAATAGTTTTCCATGATGTGAATATACCACCTTTTATTTATCCTTTCATCAGTGGGTGGGTATTTGGGTTGTTTCCACTTTGTGGCTGTTATGAATAATTTTACCATGAACACTTGAGTATATACGTAGGCGTGAGGCTGCTGGGTCGTATAACTGTTTAATATTTTAAGGAACTGCCAGAATGTTTTCCAAAGTGGCTGCGCCATTTTACATTGCCACCAGCAATGTGTGTAGGTTCCAATTGTCGTTTGAAAAATGTTTTTAGTCATCTTCGTGGACGTGAAGTATTATCACGTTGTGGCTTTGATTTGCATTTCCCTAAGGACTGATAATGTTGAGTAGCTTTGGAGGTACTTACTGGCCATTTGTATATCTTCTTTGCAGTAATGTCTACTCCAATCCTTTACCCCTTAGAATGGTTTGTCTTTTTATGGTTGAGTTGCAAGGGTTCATACGTTCTGGATACAAGTTCCTTATCAGGTATATGATTTGCAATTATTTTGTCCCATTCTGTGGGTTGTCTTTGCACTTCCTTAGTGGTGTCCTTTGAAGCACAAAACTTCTGATGATTATGATTAAGGCCAATTCATCTTTTCTTTGTCACTTAAGCTTTTGGTGTCATATCCAAGAAACCACTTGCCTAATCAACATTGATTTGGCTCTTCTGGACCCCTTTTATTTCCATATGAATTTTGGGATAAGCTTGCCAATTTCTTCCAGAGAAGCCAGCTGTGATATGGATAAGGATCATAATTAAATCTATACATTATTTGGGGGTGTATTACTATCAACAATATTAAGTCTTCCAACCCATAAATGTGGGATGCCTTTCAATTTGTTTAGCTCTGAGATCTTTTAAGATGTACATTCTGATTTAGACTGGGGCTGAAATTCTGAATTTCTAAACAGGCTCTCAGGTGATGCCAGACCACATTCTGAGTAACAACACTCTAAAAGGGAAGAGGCTTCCATCCTTTGTTGTCTTCGACTACTTGGGCTGGTTTCAATATGTGAATTTTGGGGGGGACAGAAACATTCAGTCTGTAGCACTTACTGACGTTTAGAGTTCAGGAGGAAGCACGCTTTGGCCTCCACAAGTAGAAATGCCTCTTCTTATCTCAGGGACAGTGCTTCTGATAGTTATACTAGATGTGGGTTCCTATGGGAATGTGTAGAGGCCTTCCTCCTATCAGGAAATATTGTGAAAGACTTAAAATTGGCAAAGAAATTGTTTACTGGATGTCCTTTTCAGAGCACCCTTGTGGTTGTCTCCGCCTTTCATTGACTTTGAGCTATTTTATAACGTAAATTGTGAAAAACTAACAATAATGCCAATGGTTCTTGTCCACAGGAATGCAAATGAATTGTGTCTGGTGGAATGCAACTGATTTTGAACCCATTTTGAACCCATTTGTGATTAATCTCAACATTCCTTCTGCCTGCCTGTATATGTACGGTTCTTGGAACTCTCCTTTAAAACAATTGTAAGGTCTTCCTCGTTTCCTCAAGAATTAATGAGTTAAATAAAATCTTCGTGTGTGCATATTTTATGTTTACATGAGAGTCATGATTTTTCTTTCTTTTTAGGTAATTTAGCACTCCTCATTATCCTCACCCCACTAGGAGCATAATCAAACGCACGGGAATTGGATTAGCACATGAAGCACTTTGATGGGTTGCTCACCAGTGATGTGATTCCAGAAATGTATTTGGGATCTAAAGGCATAGAATGCCTGACTGGGGGTGGACTGGAAGGAGAGCATCTCTGAGGAGAAGGCGGGAGTGGGCTGTCTGGGGAAGCAGGGAGCCAGTGCGAAGCAGCTGAGGAAGGTGGTGAAATTACTTTGATTTTCTAGAAAAGGTCTGAGAGCTCCTCATGGTTTTGTGGTTCCAGGGAATCCAGCCAGCTTTGTGCCTCACGGCGCTTAACAAGCTGATTGTTTGTGGAAACAGATGGAATACTTTCAGGCAGGTATCTACAGCACTGTAATAAAGAGCGTTGCAGGCCTTGCGGGTTAAGCTGACGCACCTGTTGGTGTCCATCCCTACGTACATGAAGAGCTTGATTTGGCCCTAGTAGGTAATTGGTGGCAGATCTGTGTGCATGTGATAAATGGAATTTTGCTTCTTCTAATAGGCCCTGAGAAGAGCAGAGTAGGCATTTAATCTGAATCTTGACCAGCCTGTTTACTCTCTTACTTTTTATTAATGAGCAGCCACCCTAGCCTGGCACAATCCCCAATTAATTTGTGGGCTTGCTCACTTTTTTCCATCTGGTCGTGCCTATCCCATACAGGAATATCTGTCAATTCACTTAGTATGATTACTTAATATGATTTTTATTTTCCCAAATGTCATGGCTCATGAAGAAAAACTGAAGTGATTCAGAGCTGGGGCCTCCAGGTGACGGGAAGCTCAGGCCTGGTGCTGGAGTCTGTCTATGCCCGCCTCTCCTGTCCAGCACTGGAGGGTTTTATCAGTCAGAACGGGCTACAGAGTGCTGCAGTAACGAATCCCCCCACACACCAAATCTCCGTGTCTAACAGAGTGAGAGCTTCATTCTTGCTCAGGGCCATTTTCCCTTAGTCTGTCCTCACCCATCACTCTGGTGAGCTTAGCAACAACCACTATTTCTGACGTCAATTCCTCAAGTAACAGGGCGTGGCCAGGAGCTCACAGGCACCCAGCTGTGTGTCTCAGAGTGCTGTTTTCCAGGGGTGGAAGACCAAGTCACGACTCACTCCCATGTATTATTGAAACTCAAGGAGTTGAGAAGGCTGTGCGTATTCAGCAAGGTGGCACACGCAGAGAAGCTTTGCTCACCCCTTCTGAGCGCTGTGTGACAGGGGAGGGGGGAAAAATGAGGAGGCTTACAGCGATGGACAGAGACCTGGGAAAGTGCAAACGCACCAACTCCATTGGCGTGAATGTTTCTTCTGGCCGCTGTTGCTGCACATATTCAAAAGGTTGTTTGTGGACCCCAAAGCTGAAACAAAAGAAAGTGGTTTAGAACCGTCACTTTTGTCTTACGGAAGTACAAGAAGTTGAGAAACCATTGAGCTGTGCTGTATCTGAAAGGAAAGGAGCGACACACAGCAGCAATTTACCGGAGAAATCCGCTTTATTGGGGAAAGGTGCTGTGTTATATAGGAAGGGGCATGGGGTGATTGTGGTGTTACTTCTACGGGGCTGGTGGCTATTGGCTAGGTGCTGGGAGTGGGAGTGGGGAGAGAGGTGATTGGTCTTTAGGTGGCGCCGTCGGGAACTGAGGACCCGGAAGAGAAGCTGGAAATTCGCCATCTTACTGGTGGGGGCCCTTCATTCCCCCCTTTCTCCTCTATGGGGTTGTGGACGTTGCTTTCTTTCTGACTGCTTCCTGCTGAACGGGGGCCGAGAAGGGAGTGAGGGCTTGAGGATTGGGGGGAAAGGGTTGATAGGACTCCCCACAGTAAGGACGAGTAGATGTGGACTTCTTCAGGTTGGAAATCAATGAAGGTTCTCTGTAACTATAGGTCGAGGACTTGTTGATTCCAATGGTGCCAAGAGGATATGGGTGCCAGAAGCCAGGCGTCTGCGGCTATTGTTTCCAGGAACAGTTTCCAGCGGAGAGAGGGGTCCATCTCAGCGTGTGGTGAGGAGGTCACGTGAGGGTGAGGGATCTTCTGTGGCCAGAAGCTGATAGTTCCTGAGTAAAAGCTGGTTGAAAGTTTGATTAGAGATTTTTCCGACTTGGGATTTGATGAACTTTATTATACAGGGTAAGAAGAGACAGGCAAGATGAATGATTATTATGGGGCCTGCAATGGGCCAGAGCCAGGTAAGGAGAGGGTTTGTTAGTATTGAAGAGAATGGGTTGGAATTGGAAGCAAAGTGGAGGCTGGAGGCAAGGTCGGTGAGTTTGGTAATGTCAGTTTTTACAATGCCAGATTCATTGATGTAATAGCAGCACTCTTCTCGAAGGAAGATGCAGGTGCCGCCCTTTTCGGCTGTAAGCAGATCTAAGGCCCACCGGTTTTGAAGGGTGACCTTAGCTAGCGAAGTGACCTGTCTTTGGAGAGAGGCCAGGGAATCGGCAGTGGATGTCAGGGCTCCCTCAAGTTTGTCGTTGAGATCTTTAATTGCCCATAGAGAGTGACCCAAGGCTCTTCCCGAAAACCCTGCCTCTGTCTCAATGGCTGAGGTGGTCAAAGAGATACTGACCATGATGGGAAGGAAAGCAGCCCTTTTTGTGCACGAGGGCAAGGGAGGTTGGAGCTTAAGAAATTCTGCCATGCTGTAAAGTGTACGCTGTGGGATTAGGGTGACGAGAATGCAGGGTATATCGGAGTGGGGAGGCAGTGAGTTGAAAAGACTGCCATTACACTAAAAGAAGTGTCCCGGTTGAGTGAAAGTCTTAGAGCCGGAGGTAGGGGTGTAGATAGAGAGGCAGTGAAGTGCACTGGAGGGGGGTGGAGCTGGGCCTACACAGTGGTGGATGGTGAGATTATCTGCGTATTCTGGTTCTCATAGGGGTATGTCTGCCAGGGGACGGAGGGGTTGTCCTTCTGCATGGAAGGAGTAGTTGGAAATATTAAGGGGCACGGCGGCCAGCAATGGGCGCTGTAGTGATGCGCACAAGAAACAATTGGCGGTGTTGAGGGTGTGGTTGAGAAAGATGGTGGTGTCTTGAATAAGCTCTAACTAAGAGTAGGAGGAATAAGAAGATGAAGAAGTGCCGTCAAGAGTTTGGATAATGACTTTTTCAGAATGTCCGATATCTGATGCAACTTGAGAGATCTGGGAGTGAGAGGGAACATACTCTCGAGAGATATGAAGGGTACTGTGGGGGGTCGAGGACCCCCCATAGTAAACTGAGGCTGTGACCCCGGCGGACCATCGAGAGTCCCAGGGATCTGGGATTGATAAGGAGAATGAGCCATTGGGGTATTTCATGAAACGGTTGGAGGAGTAATACTGTGGGTACCGGGAGTTACCCATGTAGTGAATGGCACAAGACCTGTAGGGACATCCCCCGTAGGTGTCTGGCCATTGCCTGCAATAGGCTTGTTTTTGGTCATAGAGGAAGCAGAGGTAGGGAGAATAAAGGTAGCTGCTAGTGAACACTTCAGTGGAGGGAGGAAAGTGGAGGTATAAAGGCTCGGAGCAGCCTTTCAGAGGGCAGTCTGATGTGGCAATGAGGGCAGTAACTTTTGTTTGATGCTGTGTGTAAGTCTGTCTTACTTAGAATCGCCATACAAAGGAGGCTGGGGTGGCGGGGAAGACAATAGGAATGAGGAGAAAAAGCAAGAGAGCAGTAAAGGAGGAAAAAGTCATGATTCGGGTATGGATGGCAAAGGCGGTGAACGGGATTTTGGAGGAAAGAGGACAGTAAGGTCAGGAGTCTGGAGGGAGGGAGAGTCTGTAAGCTTTTTTAGGTTAAGAGATCTTTTAGGTGATGTGGGGACAGAATGGTAAGGGGCGCCCCGAATGTCAGTTTATGAGCTTCTTTCTGCAAGAGCTGTCCAGCGGCTAATGCCCGTAGGCAGGGGGCCCATCCCCGAACTGTGGGGTCTAATTGCTTGGAAAGATAAGCTACTGGGGCAAAGGATGGGCCAAAATATTGGCTTAGGACTCTTAGAGCTTGACTGGACTTCTCATGAATGTATAATGAGAAGGGCTTCGACAAATCAGGAAGATGGAGAGCTAGGGCTTCCACAAGGGCTCCACGGAGCTTAATGAAGGAGTGTCGGGGTGAGGAGGATAATGGTTTTTCAGGGGGGCCCTTGCTGAGGTCGTATAGGGGTCTTGCCAACAGGGAGAAGTTAGGGATCCACGCTCTAAAATACCCAGCCAGGCCTAGAAAGGAAAGGATTTCTGTCTTGGTTTTGGGAACGGGCAGGTCAGAGAGGAGCCGTTTTCTGTCTAAGGTAATGGACTTTCTTTGTTGAGATAGAAGAAATCGGAGGTAAGTGACAGAAGAGGAAGAGATTTGAGCTTTGACGGGGGATACTCGGTAATCTCTGGAAGCTAGAAGGTTAAGTAGGGAGGCAGTGTCAAGTTGAGACTGTTCCTACGAGGGACTGCAGAGTAGAAGATCATCCACATATTGTAATAAGGTGGACTCGGAAGCCTTGTGGCAAAACTGTCCAAGTGAGTTGTTCAGAATGTTTTGTGTATGGGTCTGTCCAGGTGAAGGCAAAAAAATCTTGGGAGGAGGGGTCTCAGGAGGCCAAGGCAGGGCAGCGATAAAAGGGTGTATGGATTTGGGACTAAGGGATGGATAGGGACGATGGCCATGTTGATGAGGCGAAGGTCTTGGACGAGGCGGAAAGATCTGTTGGTTTTTTTAACAGCTAATATGTGGGTATTAAACAGGGAGTGAGTGGGTCTGAGGTAATTTTGTTTAAAAGATCTTGAATGATGGGTTGGAGGCTTATGAGGGCTGAAGTGGTTAGGGGGTATTGGGCCTGACAGATATACTGAGAGGGGTCACGTAATTTGATAGAGGCAGGAGGACATAGAGCTACGGAGGGGCTTGTAATGGAGTAATGGCAGGCGTGATAGGGCCCCGGTATTCCTGCAAGACTGAGAAGGTGGCTCCTGTATCTAGGAGGAAGGAGATGGGGCGACCGTCTACTATTAAAGTAACCCTGGGCTCCTGTTTGGTGATGGAAATGGTCGGGCGAGAAGCCCCCAGGCTCCGTCAATCTTCTTCTGCCAGCCCCACTACGGCGGGCATAGGATGGGGGTTGTTCGTCCAGCCTCCCCTTCAGGTGGCTGGGGAATCAGACCCCCAGTGGCCCTTTTTGTGGCATCTGGGGCATGGGGTGGTAGCCCTTGACCAATGTCCTTCTTGTCTGCACTTGAAACAAGCTCCTGTGGGGGGCTTGTTTGTAGAAGAGTGCCCAGGTTGTGGTTTTATCAGCTGGGCCAACATTTGGAAATTGGCCTGATCAGCCTTTTGTTTACGGCGTTCCTTCTCCTCCTCCCGGTTATGGAAGACTTTAAAGGCCACTGTTAGGATCTCAGTCTGTGGGGTAGCGGGGCCCTGTTCTAACTTTTTGAGTTTAGCTTTAATGTCGGGGTAGCTTTGAGCTAGGAAGTATGTCATAAGGACATGTCTCCCGTCAGGCGTTTCTGGGTCTAAGCTGGTATACTGTAATAGGGCTTGAGGGAGTCTGTCTAAGAACTCGGAGGGAGCTTTTGAAAATTGACTATTTATGAGCTGCTTTTTTCAGACCTGCTATTATGCAGCAGGTGAAGATATCTCGAGAGCGGAGACTCACGGTGGTGTTATAATCTCAGTGTGGGTCTTGTTCGGAGACAGCACTGGGGCCAGGGGAAAGGTGGGGTCAGTCCTGTGGGTTTAGGTGGCATGCATTTGGGCGAAGTCTCAAACTCGTCTATGCTCTTCAGGAAGGAGGGTATTGGCCAGGAGCATGAAAATGTCATGATGTGTGAGGCTGTACGACTGGAGGGTCCATTGAAACTCTCTGATATATGTTGTGGGATCAGTGGAAAAGGAACTTGGGCGTTTCTCAAGTTGGGCTAAATCTCTTAAGGAGAAAGGGACGTGAACGTGCACGATGCCTTCAGATCTTGCTACCTCTCGGGGGGGGCGATAATTTTGGGAGGCCCTCGGGACCGAGTCTGAGGAGGACTGAAGGGTTCTGGCTCAGTCTGTGGGGGAGAAACAGGTGATGGGGGCAAAGATGGAGGAGGCTCTTGGAACTTAGTTAGAGGGGGGCTGAAAGGCTCAGGCTTGATCTTCAGGGGGGTGAGGTGGGGGAGGAGATGGTGGTGGAGGAAGGGGGAGGGGTTGTTGTAGGAGAGGAGGGTAAAGGGAGTGAACGGGAGGCTTTTGCGGGGGAGACAGCTTGCAGGCTAGGAGAACTTGGGGGGAGGCGGGGGGAGGAGGCAGAAAACTTCGGTATAGGGAATCTCCTTCCAGTTTTTCAGGTGCTGGCAGTAGTTAAAGAGATCACGAGTGATGTTAGGATCAAGAGTTCCCCCTGCGGGCCATTGGTTGTTATTGTTTAGGGGCTATGTCGGCCAATCTTGGGAGCAGTATTTGCGGAGAAGTTTTGGTTTTATATCAGGCGTCAGGGAGAGGGTGGCTAGATGCTTGAGCAGGCATTCAAGAGGTGAATTTTCAGGGAGGGATGAGGAGGCTCCATGGCTAAAGGACAGAGAAGGAGACAAACAGGGGAAGACGAACGGAGATGCTCAGACTGGGAGCAGACGGCAAGGAGACAAAGGGCGTCCCTGATGATCCTTGGTGGTCTGCGGAAACTCGTATACGAGTCGGTTTCTTAGGAAGTGTGGGTCGTCACCCAGACTTCTCTAAGAAGGCAGAGTGCCGGAGTCTGAGGTACCTAGTACTAGGAGTTTTCAGCGGAAGGAACGGATTTCGGCAGGTAGAATGGAAGGAGGAAGTGGAAAAGGGAGCGTTCTCATCCACAAAGGTGTCACCTTGTTTATGGCTGTTAGAGGAGGGGCCTGAGGGTCTGTCGCAGCTGTGAAGGCCTGAGGCGGGGTTTATGGCTGTTGGAGGGGGGCCTGAGGGTCCGCCACAGCCATGAAGGCCGGAGGCGAGGAGAGTTCCCTCCTCGTCCCTGAGCGTCAGGGCCTTGCCAGACGATCACGGTCAATGGCACTGCGATAGCTCGGGGAAGAGTGGCCCACTCTGGGGGAAAACCTACCTAAAGGCCAGAGAGGAGTGGTGAGTGTGAGGAGCCAGCGCCGGAAAAAGAGGACGAGGGCAAGCTTCTGCTGGTGTCGGGGGGAAGGGGGAAGACGGGGCCCAGTTGGGGTGTCCCGTCTCCCGGGTTTTGGCACCAATGAAAGGAAAGGAGCGACACACAGCAGCAATTCACCGGAGAATTCCACTTTATTGGGGAAAGGTGCTGGGTTATATAAGAAGGGGCATGGGGTGAGTGTGGTGTTACTTCTACGGGGCTGGTGGCTATTGGCTAGGTGCTGGGAGTGGGAGTGGGGAGAGAGGTGATTGGTCTTTAGGTGGTGTCGTCAGGAACTGAGGACCCGGAAGAGAAGACGGAAGTTCGCCATCTTACTGGTGGGGGCCCTTCAGTATCTATTCTTCCCTGCCAGGGTTTCTCTAAGAAAAGCTGTGAAATGTGACACTACCAGGAGGGGCTTGTAATAGGAGATGGAGGGTAATCACAATTCTTTTTGAGCCTTGCAGCTGAGGAAATCCTTTTCCAGGTGAAATAAGAGGCTGTAGATCTAAGTAGACTTGTCATCATTTTTCCAGGGAGTCCCTCTGAATCACAAGAGAGGGAAAGATGGGATAAAGATGGGTACCGCACAAGGAAAACAAAAGCAAAAATGAACAAGTGGGACTATATTAAGCTGAAAAGCTTTTGTACAGCAAAGGACACCATCAATAGAACAAAAAGGTACCCTACACTATGGGAGAATATATTTGTAAATGACAGATCGATAAAGATTAACATCCAAAATATATAAAGAGCTCACACACCTCAACAACAAAAAGCAAATAATCCAATTAAAAAATGGGCAGAGGAACTGAATAGACAGTTCTCCAAAAAAGAAATTCAGATGGCCAACAGACACATGAAAAGATGCTCCACATCACTAGTTATCAGAGAAATCAAATTAAAACCACAATGAGATATCACCTCACACCAGTAAGGATGGTTACCATCCAAAAGACAAACAACAACAAATGTTGGCAAGGTTGTGGAGAAAGGGGAGCCCTCCTACACTGCTTGTGGGAATGTAAATTAGCTCAACCATCATTGAAAGCAGTATGGAGGTTCCTCAAAATGCTCAAAATAGACTTACCATTTGACCCAGGAATCCCACTTCTAAGAATTTACCCTAAGAATGCAGCAGCCCAGTTTGAAAAAGACATATGCACCCCTATGTTTATCGCAGCACTATTTACAATAGCCAAGAAATGTAAGCAACCTAAGTATCCATCAGTAGATGAATGGATAAAGAAGATGTGGTACATATACACAATGGAATATTATACAGCCATAAGAAGAAAGCAAATCCTACAATTTACAATAACATGGTGGAGCTAGAGGGTATTATGCTCAGTGAAATAAGCCAAGAGGAGAAAGACAAATACCAAATGATTTCAATCATCTGTGGAGTATAAGAACAAAGAAAAACTGAAGGAACAAAACAGCAGCAGAATCACAGAAACCAAGAATGGACTAACAGTTACCAAAGGGAAAGAGACTGGGGATAATGGGAGGGAAGGGAGGGATAAGGTTGGGGAAGAAGAAAGGGGGTATTATGATTAGCATGTATAATGTGGGGGGTAGGGGGCAAGGGGAGGGCTGTGCAACACAGAGTAGGCAAGTAGTGATTATACAACATCTTGTTATACTGATGGACAGGGACTGTAATGGGGTTTGTGGGGGGGACTTGGTGTAGGGTAGAGCCTAGTAAACATAGTTTTCTTCATGTAATTGTAGATTAATTATAACCAAAAAAAGGGGGGGATTACTCCCTGATAGGATACAATTAACTGCAAATCAATAATTAATGCATGCTTTACATATCCTTAATTTTGATCTTTTAAAAGGTGTCGTATGATCAGATATGGAAGTACATTTTTCGGATAATATTTCTTTCTCCTAAAAAAAAAGCAGTCCCTGTGTGGTGATCTCCAATAGGTTCTTCACAATATTATAAAGGTCATATCAAAGTGTGGCCAAAGGGTTTGTTTGTGTTTATACAGAGGATCAAAGCCTAATTTGCCTACCCAGAAAACGAATTAAGAAATGATATGAAGAAGAACTTCCAACATCAATATCCTCTGGAAGAGTCATTCCAGAAGATGATCATCAAAAAACTTCATTTGATCCTGGAGCTTTTGCAGTTGTAGCTGCAGTCATCCCACCGGTTCCTGGACTTGGCATTGGAATGAAGAAGGAGATATCTAAGCTGGCCTGTGCATACAGTAAAACAACAAATTTGACTGGTTCTGTCTTGTCAGAACTCAACCAAGAATTAGGAGAAGTGCGAGTTGCAGTGCTTCAAAATCGTGCTACTATAGACTATCGTTAAAAGAACATATGGGATGTGAACAGTTCCCAGGAATGTGTTGTTTTAATTTGTCTGATTTTTCTCATACTGTTCAAATTCAGTTAGACAATATCCATCATATTATTGATAAGTTTTCACAAATGCCTAGGGTACCTAACTGGTTTTCTTGGTTCCACTGGATATGGCTGGTAATTGTAGGTCTGCTTTTGTTATGTATCTGTATTCCTATTCTGTTAATGTGTGTGCGCAATTTAATTAGTAGTTTGCTAAAACCTATACATGCTTATGTTACTCTACAAGAAGATATGTCAAAGAAATAATCAATCTTCCCATGTTTTCTTCCACCTGCTACTTCTATAGCTTTTCTTCTTCCTTCCTAATTACAGCCCTTTAGTAGAATTCGTGCCTCATATCGAAAATTACCAAGTATCATAATTCTTCCAAGTGGTAAAGATAGCTCAAGACAAATGCTGGGCATAGAAGCCACAGGGCATAAATCTGCAAAGAAGTAAAAAGCTAACCTTTTCAAAGAATATTGCTTCTCTCTCACTTTTCAACTTTACATTAACCTGTATGGCCCCAGAAGATGACTGGTTAGCCAGAGAAGGGTAAGATTCCTCAAGGGAGGAACAACCTAAGACAGGCACAGTCACAGGGGGGCCATCAGGTGAGAAATTGGGGATCAACAGAGGTGAGGCTTAGAACCTCACCCCCGCTCTATTGAGAGGAATCTTCTGCATCCGTGGATGTTTTATTGCCCTTGTCTAGCTTGGATTAATACTTAGTCTATAGGCACACACCTGATCATCTACATTTGCCCTCTTACAGCACTAAATTATGCTTTCTATCTTTATCTTGCATCTACCTACCACTTCAGCATTTTATTTAAAAAGAAAATAAGGGAGAAATCTGGGATTCACATATATATCAAGTATAAAAATCAAATGAATAATCATATCTGACTTGATTGTTTATAGTTCATGATGCGTGATCAAAACTGAAAGTTTCTGTGATATGACTGCCCTTGCACTGTTCACCATGTAAGAACTTATTCACCATGTAAGAACTTGTTCACCATGTAAGATCTTGTTCGTTATGCTTCAGAAGATTGGAGACTGTTGAGAGTTAGGCTTGGGGTTGATTAAGGATTGTGCATTGAGTCCCCTATACAGAATTTTATTTCTGTTAACAACCATTTGATTAATAAATATGGGAGATGGCCTCTCAAAAAAAAAAAAAGATGGGCCCAGCAAGCAAGGCAGAACCACTCAGGGGACAGTTTTAGGGGTCAACCAAGACATCACCACAGGCAATGCTTCGGTGTAGAGATACAGCCCCCTGGACTTGGCAAAAACCCTGGGATTGTCTACGTCCCTGAGCTGGATTTGCCAGCAGTCCATGTGTGCCTTGCAGCCACCCCCTCTAGCTATTGCATCCGAAGAGAAGGCACTCACAGTGGAGCTCTCTGGGCGCATGGCACACCATGTGGGGATTCCCAGTCCAGGTCTCCCCAGTGTTCTGGGCCAACTCAGGGAGCAGCGTGGCTGCCCGTGAGGGGAGAGGGCCTGAACAGAGGGACTCGGGCGTTCAGGTGTTGACTGCCCTCCTGGGAGGTGCCCTGCTACCTCCTACCCATTCTGTGCCTAATTCTGAAGACTTCTTTCAAAGGAGGAGGATTTGGGCTGAGGTTTAGGAACCATTCCCACCCTAGGCTGGAAGGCACACGAGTAATGAAGCGAGGGACTGACTACAGAGGTCTGGCCGGTCTTTAAGAGTGTTGGGGATTTCCCTCCCTTCAGGGCCTGGTGATCGGGCTGGATTCCCAGTCTATCCGCACAATCTTGCTGAACCCATGAGTTTGCCTGGGGGTAACAGAAAAAATGCAACATGGCATCAGAAGATCTTTGTTCATGTCCGCATCCATAACTTCTTACCTGTGTGGCCTCCCTTTTTCTCACTGGAGAAGACGTGGTCTTAACACCTGCCCTTACTTCCTGAGGGTCTTACAAGAAAGAAAATACAGGAAGGTAGATACAAGGCCGTGGACTTGCAAAGTGCCATTGGTACTTTTTTAGTTTGGCGACCCCTTGCCTATGGAAAAGCCAGCCTAAGACTCATAACCCATTATTACCACAGCCCAGGGTGACCCTTTGAGGAAGTACTCTGCCATTCCCATTTCCACGGCCGCCCAGCTTGCTATGAAAAATCCACAAACATTAGCATTTGCATAATTTGATGAACTAAAACATTTCACATCAAGCCAAAGATCCCCCTTTTCTTTTGTTTCCTTTACTCAAGTAGAGTGGATATACACTCTGTTGGCTTCACATGCACAACATAGTGATTGGACAGTTACCTACATTATTAAATGCTCATCCCAGTAAGTGTTACTGCTGTCAAAATACAAAGATATTGAATATTATTGACTATATTTCTGATGTTGTACTTTCATGAGGCTAACTTATACCGTAATTGGGATTTAGGGCCTCTTTAACCCCTCAACCTATTTTAACCACTCCCCCCTCCCCAGTAGCAACCACGAGTCTTTTGTCTATGAAAGATCCCCCTCATTTTAATCCCCACCCAATCCCATCCTCTTTCCTTCTATCTTAGGGCAACTACGGTGATGAATTCTAGGCTATGTTCTTTTATGTCTTTACCATGGTCACGTGCCTGCCTTCTCCAGGGCCCCAGATCACCCACCTCACCCCACCCCCTCACAACCCAGACCACCCACCTCACCCCAACCCCATCCGACCCACACTCCTTTATAAGGGGAAGATGGATTTTGTGTTTTCCTGGTCCCGTGGACACCATCTCACTCCGTCCGTGGAGATGCCGAGCTGTCCGTGGATGGGGCGTGGGTGGATAGAGACACCTGGAGACCTGTTTTAAAACTTAAAAGGGGAGGCTTTGGCACACAGAATCAACCAGAGACCTTTATTAATTTAACAAAAATGAAATACCTTTATTGGAAGAAATGACAAAACCGGAAGAAAAAACGGAAGTGAACGCTTTGTAAGGGCAATCTTTCAATAAGGCTGCTGGGCATGGTGGCCAGGGGAAACTGCCCCTGGCTACGGGGTAGGCCGTCCAAGCTCAGTTCTTGTCGCTGCTGCCCAGGGTGAGCTTATCAAAGAGGTACTCGGCCAGGCCGGCTTCTGGGGCTCCCATCTTGCGCAGGATGCTGATATGGTCCCCCAGCTCTTTGATGGACCTGACTTGCTCGTGCAGATAGTGACGCTCCAGGAAATCACACAGGTGCGCATCGCCCTTGTCGGTGGCCAGGCGGTGCAGATCTAGCAGGCTCTGGTTGACCCTCTTTTCCAGGCCCAAGGCGTACTCCATGGCCATCACGCCATTCCCCCAGTCGTCGCCGCCGGGATTCCTGATGTCGCGGAGGCTCAGGCGGCCGCCGCGCTCGTTCTGCAGGTGCATCAGCTTCTCAGCACGCTCGCCCTTCCCACGGGACTGGCGCAGGAAGAACTGGCCGAAGTGCTTCAAGGCCACATCATTCCGGTCGAAGTAGAAGGCCATGGACAGGTACGTGTAGGAGGCGGTGAGCTCCATGTTGATTTGTTTGTTGACAGCAGCCTGGCACTCAAGAGGGTAGTTCTGCACCACTAGGGATGGCTGTTCACCATTCATGGCAAGCAGTGTGGTGGTGAAGGCGCAGGTGGCCTCAGCGTGTTCCCACGGAGAGCAATGAGAGAGGCTAGAGGCAGGCAGGCTCTGGACCAAGCAGCAGCTCTGGGATGGGACAGGAAATGCGGTCCCTTTTCAGTAACTGTTAGTGGGAGGATCCATTAGGGGCGGAGTCATGTGGTTGCATGGCAGTGTCGCGAGAGGACGGGGTCCTGCGGGGGTGGGGTGGAGTCAAGTCGGGGCAGAGACAAGTTGGGCCGGGATAGGGCGGAGTAAAGGGCGTTGGGCGGAGTGACGTGAGGGCACAGAGTGTGGCGGAGTCAGAAGGGGAGGTGGGGCTAGGCAGAGTCACGTAGCGGGACAGAGGGGCATGGGGTCGGCCTTCTAGGTCCTATCCCGTTCAGCCTTGGTGGGGCAGGAAACCCAGGGCAACTGTGCACTGAGTGTCTTGAGATCATTTTTAAAAATCACAGCTATATTGAGATGTAATTTATATCCCATAAACTTCACCTTTTGAAAGCAAACTTTTACATGGTTCTTAGTATGTTGGTGGAGTTGATCATCCATCATGGCAATTTAATTTTGGAACATTTTCATCACTCCCAAGTTTAACACCCTGCCCATTAGTAGTCAATCCCATCCCCTCTGCCCCCAGGCCTTGCTACCACCAATTCACTTTCTGGCTCTATAGATTTGCCTCTTTGGGACATTTCAAATAAATGGGATCATACACATAAATTTTACTGAGCATAATGTTTTTAATCTTCATTTTATTGCTGAATAGTTTTCCATGATGTGAATATACCACCTTTTATTTATCCTTTCATCAGTGGGTGGGTATTTGGGTTGTTTCCACTTTGTGGCTGTTATGAATAATTTTACCATGAACACTTGAGTATATACGTAGGCGTGAGGCTGCTGGGTCGTATAACTGTTTAATATTTTAAGGAACTGCCAGAATGTTTTCCAAAGTGGCTGCGCCATTTTACATTGCCACCAGCAATGTGTGTAGGTTCCAATTGTCGTTTGAAAAATGTTTTTAGTCATCTTCGTGGACGTGAAGTATTATCACGTTGTGGCTTTGATTTGCATTTCCCTAAGGACTGATAATGTTGAGTAGCTTTGGAGGTACTTACTGGCCATTTGTATATCTTCTTTGCAGTAATGTCTACTCCAATCCTTTACCCCTTAGAATGGTTTGTCTTTTTATGGTTGAGTTGCAAGGGTTCATACGTTCTGGATACAAGTTCCTTATCAGGTATATGATTTGCAATTATTTTGTCCCATTCTGTGGGTTGTCTTTGCACTTCCTTAGTGGTGTCCTTTGAAGCACAAAACTTCTGATGATTATGATTAAGGCCAATTCATCTTTTCTTTGTCACTTAAGCTTTTGGTGTCATATCCAAGAAACCACTTGCCTAATCAACATTGATTTGGCTCTTCTGGACCCCTTTTATTTCCATATGAATTTTGGGATAAGCTTGCCAATTTCTTCCAGAGAAGCCAGCTGTGATATGGATAAGGATCATAATTAAATCTATACATTATTTGGGGGTGTATTACTATCAACAATATTAAGTCTTCCAACCCATAAATGTGGGATGCCTTTCAATTTGTTTAGCTCTGAGATCTTTTAAGATGTACATTCTGATTTAGACTGGGGCTGAAATTCTGAATTTCTAAACAGGCTCTCAGGTGATGCCAGACCACATTCTGAGTAACAACACTCTAAAAGGGAAGAGGCTTCCATCCTTTGTTGTCTTCGACTACTTGGGCTGGTTTCAATATGTGAATTTTGGGGGGGACAGAAACATTCAGTCTGTAGCACTTACTGACGTTTAGAGTTCAGGAGGAAGCACGCTTTGGCCTCCACAAGTAGAAATGCCTCTTCTTATCTCAGGGACAGTGCTTCTGATAGTTATACTAGATGTGGGTTCCTATGGGAATGTGTAGAGGCCTTCCTCCTATCAGGAAATATTGTGAAAGACTTAAAATTGGCAAAGAAATTGTTTACTGGATGTCCTTTTCAGAGCACCCTTGTGGTTGTCTCCGCCTTTCATTGACTTTGAGCTATTTTATAACGTAAATTGTGAAAAACTAACAATAATGCCAATGGTTCTTGTCCACAGGAATGCAAATGAATTGTGTCTGGTGGAATGCAACTGATTTTGAACCCATTTTGAACCCATTTGTGATTAATCTCAACATTCCTTCTGCCTGCCTGTATATGTACGGTTCTTGGAACTCTCCTTTAAAACAATTGTAAGGTCTTCCTCGTTTCCTCAAGAATTAATGAGTTAAATAAAATCTTCGTGTGTGCATATTTTATGTTTACATGAGAGTCATGATTTTTCTTTCTTTTTAGGTAATTTAGCACTCCTCATTATCCTCACCCCACTAGGAGCATAATCAAACGCACGGGAATTGGATTAGCACATGAAGCACTTTGATGGGTTGCTCACCAGTGATGTGATTCCAGAAATGTATTTGGGATCTAAAGGCATAGAATGCCTGACTGGGGGTGGACTGGAAGGAGAGCATCTCTGAGGAGAAGGCGGGAGTGGGCTGTCTGGGGAAGCAGGGAGCCAGTGCGAAGCAGCTGAGGAAGGTGGTGAAATTACTTTGATTTTCTAGAAAAGGTCTGAGAGCTCCTCATGGTTTTGTGGTTCCAGGGAATCCAGCCAGCTTTGTGCCTCACGGCGCTTAACAAGCTGATTGTTTGTGGAAACAGATGGAATACTTTCAGGCAGGTATCTACAGCACTGTAATAAAGAGCGTTGCAGGCCTTCCGGGTTAAGCTGACGCACCTGTTGGTGTCCATCCCTACGTACATGAAGAGCTTGATTTGGCCCTAGTAGGTAATTGGTGGCAGATCTGTGTGCATGTGATAAATGGAATTTTGCTTCTTCTAATAGGCCCTGAGAAGAGCAGAGTAGGCATTTAATCTGAATCTTGACCAGCCTGTTTACTCTCTTACTTTTTATTAATGAGCAGCCACCCTAGCCTGGCACAATCCCCAATTAATTTGTGGGCTTGCTCACTTTTTTCCATCTGGTCGTGCCTATCCCATACAGGAATATCTGTCAATTCACTTAGTATGATTACTTAATATGATTTTTATTTTCCCAAATGTCATGGCTCATGAAGAAAAACTGAAGTGATTCAGAGCTGGGGCCTCCAGGTGACGGGAAGCTCAGGCCTGGTGCTGGAGTCTGTCTATGCCCGCCTCTCCTGTCCAGCACTGGAGGGTTTTATCAGTCAGAACGGGCTACAGAGTGCTGCAGTAACGAATCCCCCCACACACCAAATCTCCGTGTCTAACAGAGTGAGAGCTTCATTCTTGCTCAGGGCCATTTTCCCTTAGTCTGTCCTCACCCATCACTCTGGTGAGCTTAGCAACAACCACTATTTCTGACGTCAATTCCTCAAGTAACAGGGCGTGGCCAGGAGCTCACAGGCACCCAGCTGTGTGTCTCAGAGTGCTGTTTTCCAGGGGTGGAAGACCAAGTCACGACTCACTCCCATGTATTATTGAAACTCAAGGAGTTGAGAAGGCTGTGCGTATTCAGCAAGGTGGCACACGCAGAGAAGCTTTGCTCACCCCTTCTGAGCGCTGTGTGACAGGGGAGGGGGGAAAAATGAGGAGGCTTACAGCGATGGACAGAGACCTGGGAAAGTGCAAACGCACCAACTCCATTGGCGTGAATGTTTCTTCTGGCCGCTGTTGCTGCACATATTCAAAAGGTTGTTTGTGGACCCCAAAGCTGAAACAAAAGAAAGTGGTTTAGAACCGTCACTTTTGTCTTACGGAAGTACAAGAAGTTGAGAAACCATTGAGCTGTGCTGTATCTGAAAGGAAAGGAGCGACACACAGCAGCAATTTACCGGAGAAATCCGCTTTATTGGGGAAAGGTGCTGTGTTATATAGGAAGGGGCATGGGGTGATTGTGGTGTTACTTCTACGGGGCTGGTGGCTATTGGCTAGGTGCTGGGAGTGGGAGTGGGGAGAGAGGTGATTGGTCTTTAGGTGGCGCCGTCGGGAACTGAGGACCCGGAAGAGAAGCTGGAAATTCGCCATCTTACTGGTGGGGGCCCTTCATTCCCCCCTTTCTCCTCTATGGGGTTGTGGACGTTGCTTTCTTTCTGACTGCTTCCTGCTGAACGGGGGCCGAGAAGGGAGTGAGGGCTTGAGGATTGGGGGGAAAGGGTTGATAGGACTCCCCACAGTAAGGACGAGTAGATGTGGACTTCTTCAGGTTGGAAATCAATGAAGGTTCTCTGTAACTATAGGTCGAGGACTTGTTGATTCCAATGGTGCCAAGAGGATATGGGTGCCAGAAGCCAGGCGTCTGCGGCTATTGTTTCCAGGAACAGTTTCCAGCGGAGAGAGGGGTCCATCTCAGCGTGTGGTGAGGAGGTCACGTGAGGGTGAGGGATCTTCTGTGGCCAGAAGCTGATAGTTCCTGAGTAAAAGCTGGTTGAAAGTTTGATTAGAGATTTTTCCGACTTGGGATTTGATGAACTTTATTATACAGGGTAAGAAGAGACAGGCAAGATGAATGATTATTATGGGGCCTGCAATGGGCCAGAGCCAGGTAAGGAGAGGGTTTGTTAGTATTGAAGAGAATGGGTTGGAATTGGAAGCAAAGTGGAGGCTGGAGGCAAGGTCGGTGAGTTTGGTAATGTCAGTTTTTACAATGCCAGATTCATTGATGTAATAGCAGCACTCTTCTCGAAGGAAGATGCAGGTGCCGCCCTTTTCGGCTGTAAGCAGATCTAAGGCCCACCGGTTTTGAAGGGTGACCTTAGCTAGCGAAGTGACCTGTCTTTGGAGAGAGGCCAGGGAATCGGCAGTGGATGTCAGGGCTCCCTCAAGTTTGTCGTTGAGATCTTTAATTGCCCATAGAGAGTGACCCAAGGCTCTTCCCGAAAACCCTGCCTCTGTCTCAATGGCTGAGGTGGTCAAAGAGATACTGACCATGATGGGAAGGAAAGCAGCCCTTTTTGTGCACGAGGGCAAGGGAGGTTGGAGCTTAAGAAATTCTGCCATGCTGTAAAGTGTACGCTGTGGGATTAGGGTGACGAGAATGCAGGGTATATCGGAGTGGGGAGGCAGTGAGTTGAAAAGACTGCCATTACACTAAAAGAAGTGTCCCGGTTGAGTGAAAGTCTTAGAGCCGGAGGTAGGGGTGTAGATAGAGAGGCAGTGAAGTGCACTGGAGGGGGGTGGAGCTGGGCCTACACAGTGGTGGATGGTGAGATTATCTGCGTATTCTGGTTCTCATAGGGGTATGTCTGCCAGGGGACGGAGGGGTTGTCCTTCTGCATGGAAGGAGTAGTTGGAAATATTAAGGGGCACGGCGGCCAGCAATGGGCGCTGTAGTGATGCGCACAAGAAACAATTGGCGGTGTTGAGGGTGTGGTTGAGAAAGATGGTGGTGTCTTGAATAAGCTCTAACTAAGAGTAGGAGGAATAAGAAGATGAAGAAGTGCCGTCAAGAGTTTGGATAATGACTTTTTCAGAATGTCCGATATCTGATGCAACTTGAGAGATCTGGGAGTGAGAGGGAACATACTCTCGAGAGATATGAAGGGTACTGTGGGGGGTCGAGGACCCCCCATAGTAAACTGAGGCTGTGACCCCGGCGGACCATCGAGAGTCCCAGGGATCTGGGATTGATAAGGAGAATGAGCCATTGGGGTATTTCATGAAACGGTTGGAGGAGTAATACTGTGGGTACCGGGAGTTACCCATGTAGTGAATGGCACAAGACCTGTAGGGACATCCCCCGTAGGTGTCTGGCCATTGCCTGCAATAGGCTTGTTTTTGGTCATAGAGGAAGCAGAGGTAGGGAGAATAAAGGTAGCTGCTAGTGAACACTTCAGTGGAGGGAGGAAAGTGGAGGTATAAAGGCTCGGAGCAGCCTTTCAGAGGGCAGTCTGATGTGGCAATGAGGGCAGTAACTTTTGTTTGATGCTGTGTGTAAGTCTGTCTTACTTAGAATCGCCATACAAAGGAGGCTGGGGTGGCGGGGAAGACAATAGGAATGAGGAGAAAAAGCAAGAGAGCAGTAAAGGAGGAAAAAGTCATGATTCGGGTATGGATGGCAAAGGCGGTGAACGGGATTTTGGAGGAAAGAGGACAGTAAGGTCAGGAGTCTGGAGGGAGGGAGAGTCTGTAAGCTTTTTTAGGTTAAGAGATCTTTTAGGTGATGTGGGGACAGAATGGTAAGGGGCGCCCCGAATGTCAGTTTATGAGCTTCTTTCTGCAAGAGCTGTCCAGCGGCTAATGCCCGTAGGCAGGGGGCCCATCCCCGAACTGTGGGGTCTAATTGCTTGGAAAGATAAGCTACTGGGGCAAAGGATGGGCCAAAATATTGGCTTAGGACTCTTAGAGCTTGACTGGACTTCTCATGAATGTATAATGAGAAGGGCTTCGACAAATCAGGAAGATGGAGAGCTAGGGCTTCCACAAGGGCTCCACGGAGCTTAATGAAGGAGTGTCGGGGTGAGGAGGATAATGGTTTTTCAGGGGGGCCCTTGCTGAGGTCGTATAGGGGTCTTGCCAACAGGGAGAAGTTAGGGATCCACGCTCTAAAATACCCAGCCAGGCCTAGAAAGGAAAGGATTTCTGTCTTGGTTTTGGGAACGGGCAGGTCAGAGAGGAGCCGTTTTCTGTCTAAGGTAATGGACTTTCTTTGTTGAGATAGAAGAAATCGGAGGTAAGTGACAGAAGAGGAAGAGATTTGAGCTTTGACGGGGGATACTCGGTAATCTCTGGAAGCTAGAAGGTTAAGTAGGGAGGCAGTGTCAAGTTGAGACTGTTCCTACGAGGGACTGCAGAGTAGAAGATCATCCACATATTGTAATAAGGTGGACTCGGAAGCCTTGTGGCAAAACTGTCCAAGTGAGTTGTTCAGAATGTTTTGTGTATGGGTCTGTCCAGGTGAAGGCAAAAAAATCTTGGGAGGAGGGGTCTCAGGAGGCCAAGGCAGGGCAGCGATAAAAGGGTGTATGGATTTGGGACTAAGGGATGGATAGGGACGATGGCCATGTTGATGAGGCGAAGGTCTTGGACGAGGCGGAAAGATCTGTTGGTTTTTTTAACAGCTAATATGTGGGTATTAAACAGGGAGTGAGTGGGTCTGAGGTAATTTTGTTTAAAAGATCTTGAATGATGGGTTGGAGGCTTATGAGGGCTGAAGTGGTTAGGGGGTATTGGGCCTGACAGATATACTGAGAGGGGTCACGTAATTTGATAGAGGCAGGAGGACATAGAGCTACGGAGGGGCTTGTAATGGAGTAATGGCAGGCGTGATAGGGCCCCGGTATTCCTGCAAGACTGAGAAGGTGGCTCCTGTATCTAGGAGGAAGGAGATGGGGCGACCGTCTACTATTAAAGTAACCCTGGGCTCCTGTTTGGTGATGGAAATGGTCGGGCGAGAAGCCCCCAGGCTCCGTCAATCTTCTTCTGCCAGCCCCACTACGGCGGGCATAGGATGGGGGTTGTTCGTCCAGCCTCCCCTTCAGGTGGCTGGGGAATCAGACCCCCAGTGGCCCTTTTTGTGGCATCTGGGGCATGGGGTGGTAGCCCTTGACCAATGTCCTTCTTGTCTGCACTTGAAACAAGCTCCTGTGGGGGGCTTGTTTGTAGAAGAGTGCCCAGGTTGTGGTTTTATCAGCTGGGCCAACATTTGGAAATTGGCCTGATCAGCCTTTTGTTTACGGCGTTCCTTCTCCTCCTCCCGGTTATGGAAGACTTTAAAGGCCACTGTTAGGATCTCAGTCTGTGGGGTAGCGGGGCCCTGTTCTAACTTTTTGAGTTTAGCTTTAATGTCGGGGTAGCTTTGAGCTAGGAAGTATGTCATAAGGACATGTCTCCCGTCAGGCGTTTCTGGGTCTAAGCTGGTATACTGTAATAGGGCTTGAGGGAGTCTGTCTAAGAACTCGGAGGGAGCTTTTGAAAATTGACTATTTATGAGCTGCTTTTTTCAGACCTGCTATTATGCAGCAGGTGAAGATATCTCGAGAGCGGAGACTCACGGTGGTGTTATAATCTCAGTGTGGGTCTTGTTCGGAGACAGCACTGGGGCCAGGGGAAAGGTGGGGTCAGTCCTGTGGGTTTAGGTGGCATGCATTTGGGCGAAGTCTCAAACTCGTCTATGCTCTTCAGGAAGGAGGGTATTGGCCAGGAGCATGAAAATGTCATGATGTGTGAGGCTGTACGACTGGAGGGTCCATTGAAACTCTCTGATATATGTTGTGGGATCAGTGGAAAAGGAACTTGGGCGTTTCTCAAGTTGGGCTAAATCTCTTAAGGAGAAAGGGACGTGAACGTGCACGATGCCTTCAGATCTTGCTACCTCTCGGGGGGGGCGATAATTTTGGGAGGCCCTCGGGACCGAGTCTGAGGAGGACTGAAGGGTTCTGGCTCAGTCTGTGGGGGAGAAACAGGTGATGGGGGCAAAGATGGAGGAGGCTCTTGGAACTTAGTTAGAGGGGGGCTGAAAGGCTCAGGCTTGATCTTCAGGGGGGTGAGGTGGGGGAGGAGATGGTGGTGGAGGAAGGGGGAGGGGTTGTTGTAGGAGAGGAGGGTAAAGGGAGTGAACGGGAGGCTTTTGCGGGGGAGACAGCTTGCAGGCTAGGAGAACTTGGGGGGAGGCGGGGGGAGGAGGCAGAAAACTTCGGTATAGGGAATCTCCTTCCAGTTTTTCAGGTGCTGGCAGTAGTTAAAGAGATCACGAGTGATGTTAGGATCAAGAGTTCCCCCTGCGGGCCATTGGTTGTTATTGTTTAGGGGCTATGTCGGCCAATCTTGGGAGCAGTATTTGCGGAGAAGTTTTGGTTTTATATCAGGCGTCAGGGAGAGGGTGGCTAGATGCTTGAGCAGGCATTCAAGAGGTGAATTTTCAGGGAGGGATGAGGAGGCTCCATGGCTAAAGGACAGAGAAGGAGACAAACAGGGGAAGACGAACGGAGATGCTCAGACTGGGAGCAGACGGCAAGGAGACAAAGGGCGTCCCTGATGATCCTTGGTGGTCTGCGGAAACTCGTATACGAGTCGGTTTCTTAGGAAGTGTGGGTCGTCACCCAGACTTCTCTAAGAAGGCAGAGTGCCGGAGTCTGAGGTACCTAGTACTAGGAGTTTTCAGCGGAAGGAACGGATTTCGGCAGGTAGAATGGAAGGAGGAAGTGGAAAAGGGAGCGTTCTCATCCACAAAGGTGTCACCTTGTTTATGGCTGTTAGAGGAGGGGCCTGAGGGTCTGTCGCAGCTGTGAAGGCCTGAGGCGGGGTTTATGGCTGTTGGAGGGGGGCCTGAGGGTCCGCCACAGCCATGAAGGCCGGAGGCGAGGAGAGTTCCCTCCTCGTCCCTGAGCGTCAGGGCCTTGCCAGACGATCACGGTCAATGGCACTGCGATAGCTCGGGGAAGAGTGGCCCACTCTGGGGGAAAACCTACCTAAAGGCCAGAGAGGAGTGGTGAGTGTGAGGAGCCAGCGCCGGAAAAAGAGGACGAGGGCAAGCTTCTGCTGGTGTCGGGGGGAAGGGGGAAGACGGGGCCCAGTTGGGGTGTCCCGTCTCCCGGGTTTTGGCACCAATGAAAGGAAAGGAGCGACACACAGCAGCAATTCACCGGAGAATTCCACTTTATTGGGGAAAGGTGCTGGGTTATATAAGAAGGGGCATGGGGTGAGTGTGGTGTTACTTCTACGGGGCTGGTGGCTATTGGCTAGGTGCTGGGAGTGGGAGTGGGGAGAGAGGTGATTGGTCTTTAGGTGGTGTCGTCAGGAACTGAGGACCCGGAAGAGAAGACGGAAGTTCGCCATCTTACTGGTGGGGGCCCTTCAGTATCTATTCTTCCCTGCCAGGGTTTCTCTAAGAAAAGCTGTGAAATGTGACACTACCAGGAGGGGCTTGTAATAGGAGATGGAGGGTAATCACAATTCTTTTTGAGCCTTGCAGCTGAGGAAATCCTTTTCCAGGTGAAATAAGAGGCTGTAGATCTAAGTAGACTTGTCATCATTTTTCCAGGGAGTCCCTCTGAATCACAAGAGAGGGAAAGATGGGATAAAGATGGGTACCGCACAAGGAAAACAAAAGCAAAAATGAACAAGTGGGACTATATTAAGCTGAAAAGCTTTTGTACAGCAAAGGACACCATCAATAGAACAAAAAGGTACCCTACACTATGGGAGAATATATTTGTAAATGACAGATCGATAAAGATTAACATCCAAAATATATAAAGAGCTCACACACCTCAACAACAAAAAGCAAATAATCCAATTAAAAAATGGGCAGAGGAACTGAATAGACAGTTCTCCAAAAAAGAAATTCAGATGGCCAACAGACACATGAAAAGATGCTCCACATCACTAGTTATCAGAGAAATCAAATTAAAACCACAATGAGATATCACCTCACACCAGTAAGGATGGTTACCATCCAAAAGACAAACAACAACAAATGTTGGCAAGGTTGTGGAGAAAGGGGAGCCCTCCTACACTGCTTGTGGGAATGTAAATTAGCTCAACCATCATTGAAAGCAGTATGGAGGTTCCTCAAAATGCTCAAAATAGACTTACCATTTGACCCAGGAATCCCACTTCTAAGAATTTACCCTAAGAATGCAGCAGCCCAGTTTGAAAAAGACATATGCACCCCTATGTTTATCGCAGCACTATTTACAATAGCCAAGAAATGTAAGCAACCTAAGTATCCATCAGTAGATGAATGGATAAAGAAGATGTGGTACATATACACAATGGAATATTATACAGCCATAAGAAGAAAGCAAATCCTACAATTTACAATAACATGGTGGAGCTAGAGGGTATTATGCTCAGTGAAATAAGCCAAGAGGAGAAAGACAAATACCAAATGATTTCAATCATCTGTGGAGTATAAGAACAAAGAAAAACTGAAGGAACAAAACAGCAGCAGAATCACAGAAACCAAGAATGGACTAACAGTTACCAAAGGGAAAGAGACTGGGGATAATGGGAGGGAAGGGAGGGATAAGGTTGGGGAAGAAGAAAGGGGGTATTATGATTAGCATGTATAATGTGGGGGGTAGGGGGCAAGGGGAGGGCTGTGCAACACAGAGTAGGCAAGTAGTGATTATACAACATCTTGTTATACTGATGGACAGGGACTGTAATGGGGTTTGTGGGGGGGACTTGGTGTAGGGTAGAGCCTAGTAAACATAGTTTTCTTCATGTAATTGTAGATTAATTATAACCAAAAAAAGGGGGGGATTACTCCCTGATAGGATACAATTAACTGCAAATCAATAATTAATGCATGCTTTACATATCCTTAATTTTGATCTTTTAAAAGGTGTCGTATGATCAGATATGGAAGTACATTTTTCGGATAATATTTCTTTCTCCTAAAAAAAAAGCAGTCCCTGTGTGGTGATCTCCAATAGGTTCTTCACAATATTATAAAGGTCATATCAAAGTGTGGCCAAAGGGTTTGTTTGTGTTTATACAGAGGATCAAAGCCTAATTTGCCTACCCAGAAAACGAATTAAGAAATGATATGAAGAAGAACTTCCAACATCAATATCCTCTGGAAGAGTCATTCCAGAAGATGATCATCAAAAAACTTCATTTGATCCTGGAGCTTTTGCAGTTGTAGCTGCAGTCATCCCACCGGTTCCTGGACTTGGCATTGGAATGAAGAAGGAGATATCTAAGCTGGCCTGTGCATACAGTAAAACAACAAATTTGACTGGTTCTGTCTTGTCAGAACTCAACCAAGAATTAGGAGAAGTGCGAGTTGCAGTGCTTCAAAATCGTGCTACTATAGACTATCGTTAAAAGAACATATGGGATGTGAACAGTTCCCAGGAATGTGTTGTTTTAATTTGTCTGATTTTTCTCATACTGTTCAAATTCAGTTAGACAATATCCATCATATTATTGATAAGTTTTCACAAATGCCTAGGGTACCTAACTGGTTTTCTTGGTTCCACTGGATATGGCTGGTAATTGTAGGTCTGCTTTTGTTATGTATCTGTATTCCTATTCTGTTAATGTGTGTGCGCAATTTAATTAGTAGTTTGCTAAAACCTATACATGCTTATGTTACTCTACAAGAAGATATGTCAAAGAAATAATCAATCTTCCCATGTTTTCTTCCACCTGCTACTTCTATAGCTTTTCTTCTTCCTTCCTAATTACAGCCCTTTAGTAGAATTCGTGCCTCATATCGAAAATTACCAAGTATCATAATTCTTCCAAGTGGTAAAGATAGCTCAAGACAAATGCTGGGCATAGAAGCCACAGGGCATAAATCTGCAAAGAAGTAAAAAGCTAACCTTTTCAAAGAATATTGCTTCTCTCTCACTTTTCAACTTTACATTAACCTGTATGGCCCCAGAAGATGACTGGTTAGCCAGAGAAGGGTAAGATTCCTCAAGGGAGGAACAACCTAAGACAGGCACAGTCACAGGGGGGCCATCAGGTGAGAAATTGGGGATCAACAGAGGTGAGGCTTAGAACCTCACCCCCGCTCTATTGAGAGGAATCTTCTGCATCCGTGGATGTTTTATTGCCCTTGTCTAGCTTGGATTAATACTTAGTCTATAGGCACACACCTGATCATCTACATTTGCCCTCTTACAGCACTAAATTATGCTTTCTATCTTTATCTTGCATCTACCTACCACTTCAGCATTTTATTTAAAAAGAAAATAAGGGAGAAATCTGGGATTCACATATATATCAAGTATAAAAATCAAATGAATAATCATATCTGACTTGATTGTTTATAGTTCATGATGCGTGATCAAAACTGAAAGTTTCTGTGATATGACTGCCCTTGCACTGTTCACCATGTAAGAACTTATTCACCATGTAAGAACTTGTTCACCATGTAAGATCTTGTTCGTTATGCTTCAGAAGATTGGAGACTGTTGAGAGTTAGGCTTGGGGTTGATTAAGGATTGTGCATTGAGTCCCCTATACAGAATTTTATTTCTGTTAACAACCATTTGATTAATAAATATGGGAGATGGCCTCTCAAAAAAAAAAAAAGATGGGCCCAGCAAGCAAGGCAGAACCACTCAGGGGACAGTTTTAGGGGTCAACCAAGACATCACCACAGGCAATGCTTCGGTGTAGAGATACAGCCCCCTGGACTTGGCAAAAACCCTGGGATTGTCTACGTCCCTGAGCTGGATTTGCCAGCAGTCCATGTGTGCCTTGCAGCCACCCCCTCTAGCTATTGCATCCGAAGAGAAGGCACTCACAGTGGAGCTCTCTGGGCGCATGGCACACCATGTGGGGATTCCCAGTCCAGGTCTCCCCAGTGTTCTGGGCCAACTCAGGGAGCAGCGTGGCTGCCCGTGAGGGGAGAGGGCCTGAACAGAGGGACTCGGGCGTTCAGGTGTTGACTGCCCTCCTGGGAGGTGCCCTGCTACCTCCTACCCATTCTGTGCCTAATTCTGAAGACTTCTTTCAAAGGAGGAGGATTTGGGCTGAGGTTTAGGAACCATTCCCACCCTAGGCTGGAAGGCACACGAGTAATGAAGCGAGGGACTGACTACAGAGGTCTGGCCGGTCTTTAAGAGTGTTGGGGATTTCCCTCCCTTCAGGGCCTGGTGATCGGGCTGGATTCCCAGTCTACCCGCACAATCTTGCTGAACCCATGAGTTTGCCTGGGGGTAACAGAAAAAATGCAACATGGCATCAGAAGATCTTTGTTCATGTCCGCATCCATAACTTCTTACCTGTGTGGCCTCCCTTTTTCTCACTGGAGAAGACGTGGTCTTAACACCTGCCCTTACTTCCTGAGGGTCTTACAAGAAAGAAAATACAGGAAGGTAGATACAAGGCCGTGGACTTGCAAAGTGCCATTGGTACTTTTTTAGTTTGGCGACCCCTTGCCTATGGAAAAGCCAGCCTAAGACTCATAACCCATTATTACCACAGCCCAGGGTGACCCTTTGAGGAAGTACTCTGCCATTCCCATTTCCACGGCCGCCCAGCTTGCTATGAAAAATCCACAAACATTAGCATTTGCATAATTTGATGAACTAAAACATTTCACATCAAGCCAAAGATCCCCCTTTTCTTTTGTTTCCTTTACTCAAGTAGAGTGGATATACACTCTGTTGGCTTCACATGCACAACATAGTGATTGGACAGTTACCTACATTATTAAATGCTCATCCCAGTAAGTGTTACTGCTGTCAAAATACAAAGATATTGAATATTATTGACTATATTTCTGATGTTGTACTTTCATGAGGCTAACTTATACCGTAATTGGGATTTAGGGCCTCTTTAACCCCTCAACCTATTTTAACCACTCCCCCCTCCCCAGTAGCAACCACGAGTCTTTTGTCTATGAAAGATCCCCCTCATTTTAATCCCCACCCAATCCCATCCTCTTTCCTTCTATCTTAGGGCAACTACGGTGATGAATTCTAGGCTATGTTCTTTTATGTCTTTACCATGGTCACGTGCCTGCCTTCTCCAGGGCCCCAGATCACCCACCTCACCCCACCCCCTCACAACCCAGACCACCCACCTCACCCCAACCCCATCCGACCCACACTCCTTTATAAGGGGAAGATGGATTTTGTGTTTTCCTGGTCCCGTGGACACCATCTCACTCCGTCCGTGGAGATGCCGAGCTGTCCGTGGATGGGGCGTGGGTGGATAGAGACACCTGGAGACCTGTTTTAAAACTTAAAAGGGGAGGCTTTGGCACACAGAATCAACCAGAGACCTTTATTAATTTAACAAAAATGAAATACCTTTATTGGAAGAAATGACAAAACCGGAAGAAAAAACGGAAGTGAACGCTTTGTAAGGGCAATCTTTCAATAAGGCTGCTGGGCATGGTGGCCAGGGGAAACTGCCCCTGGCTACGGGGTAGGCCGTCCAAGCTCAGTTCTTGTCGCTGCTGCCCAGGGTGAGCTTATCAAAGAGGTACTCGGCCAGGCCGGCTTCTGGGGCTCCCATCTTGCGCAGGATGCTGATATGGTCCCCCAGCTCTTTGATGGACCTGACTTGCTCGTGCAGATAGTGACGCTCCAGGAAATCACACAGGTGCGCATCGCCCTTGTCGGTGGCCAGGCGGTGCAGATCTAGCAGGCTCTGGTTGACCCTCTTTTCCAGGCCCAAGGCGTACTCCATGGCCATCACGCCATTCCCCCAGTCGTCGCCGCCGGGATTCCTGATGTCGCGGAGGCTCAGGCGGCCGCCGCGCTCGTTCTGCAGGTGCATCAGCTTCTCAGCACGCTCGCCCTTCCCACGGGACTGGCGCAGGAAGAACTGGCCGAAGTGCTTCAAGGCCACATCATTCCGGTCGAAGTAGAAGGCCATGGACAGGTACGTGTAGGAGGCGGTGAGCTCCATGTTGATTTGTTTGTTGACAGCAGCCTGGCACTCAAGAGGGTAGTTCTGCACCACTAGGGATGGCTGTTCACCATTCATGGCAAGCAGTGTGGTGGTGAAGGCGCAGGTGGCCTCAGCGTGTTCCCACGGAGAGCAATGAGAGAGGCTAGAGGCAGGCAGGCTCTGGACCAAGCAGCAGCTCTGGGATGGGACAGGAAATGCGGTCCCTTTTCAGTAACTGTTAGTGGGAGGATCCATTAGGGGCGGAGTCATGTGGTTGCATGGCAGTGTCGCGAGAGGACGGGGTCCTGCGGGGGTGGGGTGGAGTCAAGTCGGGGCAGAGACAAGTTGGGCCGGGATAGGGCGGAGTAAAGGGCGTTGGGCGGAGTGACGTGAGGGCACAGAGTGTGGCGGAGTCAGAAGGGGAGGTGGGGCTAGGCAGAGTCACGTAGCGGGACAGAGGGGCATGGGGTCGGCCTTCTAGGTCCTATCCCGTTCAGCCTTGGTGGGGCAGGAAACCCAGGGCAACTGTGCACTGAGTGTCTTGAGATCATTTTTAAAAATCACAGCTATATTGAGATGTAATTTATATCCCATAAACTTCACCTTTTGAAAGCAAACTTTTACATGGTTCTTAGTATGTTGGTGGAGTTGATCATCCATCATGGCAATTTAATTTTGGAACATTTTCATCACTCCCAAGTTTAACACCCTGCCCATTAGTAGTCAATCCCATCCCCTCTGCCCCCAGGCCTTGCTACCACCAATTCACTTTCTGGCTCTATAGATTTGCCTCTTTGGGACATTTCAAATAAATGGGATCATACACATAAATTTTACTGAGCATAATGTTTTTAATCTTCATTTTATTGCTGAATAGTTTTCCATGATGTGAATATACCACCTTTTATTTATCCTTTCATCAGTGGGTGGGTATTTGGGTTGTTTCCACTTTGTGGCTGTTATGAATAATTTTACCATGAACACTTGAGTATATACGTAGGCGTGAGGCTGCTGGGTCGTATAACTGTTTAATATTTTAAGGAACTGCCAGAATGTTTTCCAAAGTGGCTGCGCCATTTTACATTGCCACCAGCAATGTGTGTAGGTTCCAATTGTCGTTTGAAAAATGTTTTTAGTCATCTTCGTGGACGTGAAGTATTATCACGTTGTGGCTTTGATTTGCATTTCCCTAAGGACTGATAATGTTGAGTAGCTTTGGAGGTACTTACTGGCCATTTGTATATCTTCTTTGCAGTAATGTCTACTCCAATCCTTTACCCCTTAGAATGGTTTGTCTTTTTATGGTTGAGTTGCAAGGGTTCATACGTTCTGGATACAAGTTCCTTATCAGGTATATGATTTGCAATTATTTTGTCCCATTCTGTGGGTTGTCTTTGCACTTCCTTAGTGGTGTCCTTTGAAGCACAAAACTTCTGATGATTATGATTAAGGCCAATTCATCTTTTCTTTGTCACTTAAGCTTTTGGTGTCATATCCAAGAAACCACTTGCCTAATCAACATTGATTTGGCTCTTCTGGACCCCTTTTATTTCCATATGAATTTTGGGATAAGCTTGCCAATTTCTTCCAGAGAAGCCAGCTGTGATATGGATAAGGATCATAATTAAATCTATACATTATTTGGGGGTGTATTACTATCAACAATATTAAGTCTTCCAACCCATAAATGTGGGATGCCTTTCAATTTGTTTAGCTCTGAGATCTTTTAAGATGTACATTCTGATTTAGACTGGGGCTGAAATTCTGAATTTCTAAACAGGCTCTCAGGTGATGCCAGACCACATTCTGAGTAACAACACTCTAAAAGGGAAGAGGCTTCCATCCTTTGTTGTCTTCGACTACTTGGGCTGGTTTCAATATGTGAATTTTGGGGGGGACAGAAACATTCAGTCTGTAGCACTTACTGACGTTTAGAGTTCAGGAGGAAGCACGCTTTGGCCTCCACAAGTAGAAATGCCTCTTCTTATCTCAGGGACAGTGCTTCTGATAGTTATACTAGATGTGGGTTCCTATGGGAATGTGTAGAGGCCTTCCTCCTATCAGGAAATATTGTGAAAGACTTAAAATTGGCAAAGAAATTGTTTACTGGATGTCCTTTTCAGAGCACCCTTGTGGTTGTCTCCGCCTTTCATTGACTTTGAGCTATTTTATAACGTAAATTGTGAAAAACTAACAATAATGCCAATGGTTCTTGTCCACAGGAATGCAAATGAATTGTGTCTGGTGGAATGCAACTGATTTTGAACCCATTTTGAACCCATTTGTGATTAATCTCAACATTCCTTCTGCCTGCCTGTATATGTACGGTTCTTGGAACTCTCCTTTAAAACAATTGTAAGGTCTTCCTCGTTTCCTCAAGAATTAATGAGTTAAATAAAATCTTCGTGTGTGCATATTTTATGTTTACATGAGAGTCATGATTTTTCTTTCTTTTTAGGTAATTTAGCACTCCTCATTATCCTCACCCCACTAGGAGCATAATCAAACGCACGGGAATTGGATTAGCACATGAAGCACTTTGATGGGTTGCTCACCAGTGATGTGATTCCAGAAATGTATTTGGGATCTAAAGGCATAGAATGCCTGACTGGGGGTGGACTGGAAGGAGAGCATCTCTGAGGAGAAGGCGGGAGTGGGCTGTCTGGGGAAGCAGGGAGCCAGTGCGAAGCAGCTGAGGAAGGTGGTGAAATTACTTTGATTTTCTAGAAAAGGTCTGAGAGCTCCTCATGGTTTTGTGGTTCCAGGGAATCCAGCCAGCTTTGTGCCTCACGGCGCTTAACAAGCTGATTGTTTGTGGAAACAGATGGAATACTTTCAGGCAGGTATCTACAGCACTGTAATAAAGAGCGTTGCAGGCCTTCCGGGTTAAGCTGACGCACCTGTTGGTGTCCATCCCTACGTACATGAAGAGCTTGATTTGGCCCTAGTAGGTAATTGGTGGCAGATCTGTGTGCATGTGATAAATGGAATTTTGCTTCTTCTAATAGGCCCTGAGAAGAGCAGAGTAGGCATTTAATCTGAATCTTGACCAGCCTGTTTACTCTCTTACTTTTTATTAATGAGCAGCCACCCTAGCCTGGCACAATCCCCAATTAATTTGTGGGCTTGCTCACTTTTTTCCATCTGGTCGTGCCTATCCCATACAGGAATATCTGTCAATTCACTTAGTATGATTACTTAATATGATTTTTATTTTCCCAAATGTCATGGCTCATGAAGAAAAACTGAAGTGATTCAGAGCTGGGGCCTCCAGGTGACGGGAAGCTCAGGCCTGGTGCTGGAGTCTGTCTATGCCCGCCTCTCCTGTCCAGCACTGGAGGGTTTTATCAGTCAGAACGGGCTACAGAGTGCTGCAGTAACGAATCCCCCCACACACCAAATCTCCGTGTCTAACAGAGTGAGAGCTTCATTCTTGCTCAGGGCCATTTTCCCTTAGTCTGTCCTCACCCATCACTCTGGTGAGCTTAGCAACAACCACTATTTCTGACGTCAATTCCTCAAGTAACAGGGCGTGGCCAGGAGCTCACAGGCACCCAGCTGTGTGTCTCAGAGTGCTGTTTTCCAGGGGTGGAAGACCAAGTCACGACTCACTCCCATGTATTATTGAAACTCAAGGAGTTGAGAAGGCTGTGCGTATTCAGCAAGGTGGCACACGCAGAGAAGCTTTGCTCACCCCTTCTGAGCGCTGTGTGACAGGGGAGGGGGGAAAAATGAGGAGGCTTACAGCGATGGACAGAGACCTGGGAAAGTGCAAACGCACCAACTCCATTGGCGTGAATGTTTCTTCTGGCCGCTGTTGCTGCACATATTCAAAAGGTTGTTTGTGGACCCCAAAGCTGAAACAAAAGAAAGTGGTTTAGAACCGTCACTTTTGTCTTACGGAAGTACAAGAAGTTGAGAAACCATTGAGCTGTGCTGTATCTGAAAGGAAAGGAGCGACACACAGCAGCAATTTACCGGAGAAATCCGCTTTATTGGGGAAAGGTGCTGTGTTATATAGGAAGGGGCATGGGGTGATTGTGGTGTTACTTCTACGGGGCTGGTGGCTATTGGCTAGGTGCTGGGAGTGGGAGTGGGGAGAGAGGTGATTGGTCTTTAGGTGGCGCCGTCGGGAACTGAGGACCCGGAAGAGAAGCTGGAAATTCGCCATCTTACTGGTGGGGGCCCTTCATTCCCCCCTTTCTCCTCTATGGGGTTGTGGACGTTGCTTTCTTTCTGACTGCTTCCTGCTGAACGGGGGCCGAGAAGGGAGTGAGGGCTTGAGGATTGGGGGGAAAGGGTTGATAGGACTCCCCACAGTAAGGACGAGTAGATGTGGACTTCTTCAGGTTGGAAATCAATGAAGGTTCTCTGTAACTATAGGTCGAGGACTTGTTGATTCCAATGGTGCCAAGAGGATATGGGTGCCAGAAGCCAGGCGTCTGCGGCTATTGTTTCCAGGAACAGTTTCCAGCGGAGAGAGGGGTCCATCTCAGCGTGTGGTGAGGAGGTCACGTGAGGGTGAGGGATCTTCTGTGGCCAGAAGCTGATAGTTCCTGAGTAAAAGCTGGTTGAAAGTTTGATTAGAGATTTTTCCGACTTGGGATTTGATGAACTTTATTATACAGGGTAAGAAGAGACAGGCAAGATGAATGATTATTATGGGGCCTGCAATGGGCCAGAGCCAGGTAAGGAGAGGGTTTGTTAGTATTGAAGAGAATGGGTTGGAATTGGAAGCAAAGTGGAGGCTGGAGGCAAGGTCGGTGAGTTTGGTAATGTCAGTTTTTACAATGCCAGATTCATTGATGTAATAGCAGCACTCTTCTCGAAGGAAGATGCAGGTGCCGCCCTTTTCGGCTGTAAGCAGATCTAAGGCCCACCGGTTTTGAAGGGTGACCTTAGCTAGCGAAGTGACCTGTCTTTGGAGAGAGGCCAGGGAATCGGCAGTGGATGTCAGGGCTCCCTCAAGTTTGTCGTTGAGATCTTTAATTGCCCATAGAGAGTGACCCAAGGCTCTTCCCGAAAACCCTGCCTCTGTCTCAATGGCTGAGGTGGTCAAAGAGATACTGACCATGATGGGAAGGAAAGCAGCCCTTTTTGTGCACGAGGGCAAGGGAGGTTGGAGCTTAAGAAATTCTGCCATGCTGTAAAGTGTACGCTGTGGGATTAGGGTGACGAGAATGCAGGGTATATCGGAGTGGGGAGGCAGTGAGTTGAAAAGACTGCCATTACACTAAAAGAAGTGTCCCGGTTGAGTGAAAGTCTTAGAGCCGGAGGTAGGGGTGTAGATAGAGAGGCAGTGAAGTGCACTGGAGGGGGGTGGAGCTGGGCCTACACAGTGGTGGATGGTGAGATTATCTGCGTATTCTGGTTCTCATAGGGGTATGTCTGCCAGGGGACGGAGGGGTTGTCCTTCTGCATGGAAGGAGTAGTTGGAAATATTAAGGGGCACGGCGGCCAGCAATGGGCGCTGTAGTGATGCGCACAAGAAACAATTGGCGGTGTTGAGGGTGTGGTTGAGAAAGATGGTGGTGTCTTGAATAAGCTCTAACTAAGAGTAGGAGGAATAAGAAGATGAAGAAGTGCCGTCAAGAGTTTGGATAATGACTTTTTCAGAATGTCCGATATCTGATGCAACTTGAGAGATCTGGGAGTGAGAGGGAACATACTCTCGAGAGATATGAAGGGTACTGTGGGGGGTCGAGGACCCCCCATAGTAAACTGAGGCTGTGACCCCGGCGGACCATCGAGAGTCCCAGGGATCTGGGATTGATAAGGAGAATGAGCCATTGGGGTATTTCATGAAACGGTTGGAGGAGTAATACTGTGGGTACCGGGAGTTACCCATGTAGTGAATGGCACAAGACCTGTAGGGACATCCCCCGTAGGTGTCTGGCCATTGCCTGCAATAGGCTTGTTTTTGGTCATAGAGGAAGCAGAGGTAGGGAGAATAAAGGTAGCTGCTAGTGAACACTTCAGTGGAGGGAGGAAAGTGGAGGTATAAAGGCTCGGAGCAGCCTTTCAGAGGGCAGTCTGATGTGGCAATGAGGGCAGTAACTTTTGTTTGATGCTGTGTGTAAGTCTGTCTTACTTAGAATCGCCATACAAAGGAGGCTGGGGTGGCGGGGAAGACAATAGGAATGAGGAGAAAAAGCAAGAGAGCAGTAAAGGAGGAAAAAGTCATGATTCGGGTATGGATGGCAAAGGCGGTGAACGGGATTTTGGAGGAAAGAGGACAGTAAGGTCAGGAGTCTGGAGGGAGGGAGAGTCTGTAAGCTTTTTTAGGTTAAGAGATCTTTTAGGTGATGTGGGGACAGAATGGTAAGGGGCGCCCCGAATGTCAGTTTATGAGCTTCTTTCTGCAAGAGCTGTCCAGCGGCTAATGCCCGTAGGCAGGGGGCCCATCCCCGAACTGTGGGGTCTAATTGCTTGGAAAGATAAGCTACTGGGGCAAAGGATGGGCCAAAATATTGGCTTAGGACTCTTAGAGCTTGACTGGACTTCTCATGAATGTATAATGAGAAGGGCTTCGACAAATCAGGAAGATGGAGAGCTAGGGCTTCCACAAGGGCTCCACGGAGCTTAATGAAGGAGTGTCGGGGTGAGGAGGATAATGGTTTTTCAGGGGGGCCCTTGCTGAGGTCGTATAGGGGTCTTGCCAACAGGGAGAAGTTAGGGATCCACGCTCTAAAATACCCAGCCAGGCCTAGAAAGGAAAGGATTTCTGTCTTGGTTTTGGGAACGGGCAGGTCAGAGAGGAGCCGTTTTCTGTCTAAGGTAATGGACTTTCTTTGTTGAGATAGAAGAAATCGGAGGTAAGTGACAGAAGAGGAAGAGATTTGAGCTTTGACGGGGGATACTCGGTAATCTCTGGAAGCTAGAAGGTTAAGTAGGGAGGCAGTGTCAAGTTGAGACTGTTCCTACGAGGGACTGCAGAGTAGAAGATCATCCACATATTGTAATAAGGTGGACTCGGAAGCCTTGTGGCAAAACTGTCCAAGTGAGTTGTTCAGAATGTTTTGTGTATGGGTCTGTCCAGGTGAAGGCAAAAAAATCTTGGGAGGAGGGGTCTCAGGAGGCCAAGGCAGGGCAGCGATAAAAGGGTGTATGGATTTGGGACTAAGGGATGGATAGGGACGATGGCCATGTTGATGAGGCGAAGGTCTTGGACGAGGCGGAAAGATCTGTTGGTTTTTTTAACAGCTAATATGTGGGTATTAAACAGGGAGTGAGTGGGTCTGAGGTAATTTTGTTTAAAAGATCTTGAATGATGGGTTGGAGGCTTATGAGGGCTGAAGTGGTTAGGGGGTATTGGGCCTGACAGATATACTGAGAGGGGTCACGTAATTTGATAGAGGCAGGAGGACATAGAGCTACGGAGGGGCTTGTAATGGAGTAATGGCAGGCGTGATAGGGCCCCGGTATTCCTGCAAGACTGAGAAGGTGGCTCCTGTATCTAGGAGGAAGGAGATGGGGCGACCGTCTACTATTAAAGTAACCCTGGGCTCCTGTTTGGTGATGGAAATGGTCGGGCGAGAAGCCCCCAGGCTCCGTCAATCTTCTTCTGCCAGCCCCACTACGGCGGGCATAGGATGGGGGTTGTTCGTCCAGCCTCCCCTTCAGGTGGCTGGGGAATCAGACCCCCAGTGGCCCTTTTTGTGGCATCTGGGGCATGGGGTGGTAGCCCTTGACCAATGTCCTTCTTGTCTGCACTTGAAACAAGCTCCTGTGGGGGGCTTGTTTGTAGAAGAGTGCCCAGGTTGTGGTTTTATCAGCTGGGCCAACATTTGGAAATTGGCCTGATCAGCCTTTTGTTTACGGCGTTCCTTCTCCTCCTCCCGGTTATGGAAGACTTTAAAGGCCACTGTTAGGATCTCAGTCTGTGGGGTAGCGGGGCCCTGTTCTAACTTTTTGAGTTTAGCTTTAATGTCGGGGTAGCTTTGAGCTAGGAAGTATGTCATAAGGACATGTCTCCCGTCAGGCGTTTCTGGGTCTAAGCTGGTATACTGTAATAGGGCTTGAGGGAGTCTGTCTAAGAACTCGGAGGGAGCTTTTGAAAATTGACTATTTATGAGCTGCTTTTTTCAGACCTGCTATTATGCAGCAGGTGAAGATATCTCGAGAGCGGAGACTCACGGTGGTGTTATAATCTCAGTGTGGGTCTTGTTCGGAGACAGCACTGGGGCCAGGGGAAAGGTGGGGTCAGTCCTGTGGGTTTAGGTGGCATGCATTTGGGCGAAGTCTCAAACTCGTCTATGCTCTTCAGGAAGGAGGGTATTGGCCAGGAGCATGAAAATGTCATGATGTGTGAGGCTGTACGACTGGAGGGTCCATTGAAACTCTCTGATATATGTTGTGGGATCAGTGGAAAAGGAACTTGGGCGTTTCTCAAGTTGGGCTAAATCTCTTAAGGAGAAAGGGACGTGAACGTGCACGATGCCTTCAGATCTTGCTACCTCTCGGGGGGGGCGATAATTTTGGGAGGCCCTCGGGACCGAGTCTGAGGAGGACTGAAGGGTTCTGGCTCAGTCTGTGGGGGAGAAACAGGTGATGGGGGCAAAGATGGAGGAGGCTCTTGGAACTTAGTTAGAGGGGGGCTGAAAGGCTCAGGCTTGATCTTCAGGGGGGTGAGGTGGGGGAGGAGATGGTGGTGGAGGAAGGGGGAGGGGTTGTTGTAGGAGAGGAGGGTAAAGGGAGTGAACGGGAGGCTTTTGCGGGGGAGACAGCTTGCAGGCTAGGAGAACTTGGGGGGAGGCGGGGGGAGGAGGCAGAAAACTTCGGTATAGGGAATCTCCTTCCAGTTTTTCAGGTGCTGGCAGTAGTTAAAGAGATCACGAGTGATGTTAGGATCAAGAGTTCCCCCTGCGGGCCATTGGTTGTTATTGTTTAGGGGCTATGTCGGCCAATCTTGGGAGCAGTATTTGCGGAGAAGTTTTGGTTTTATATCAGGCGTCAGGGAGAGGGTGGCTAGATGCTTGAGCAGGCATTCAAGAGGTGAATTTTCAGGGAGGGATGAGGAGGCTCCATGGCTAAAGGACAGAGAAGGAGACAAACAGGGGAAGACGAACGGAGATGCTCAGACTGGGAGCAGACGGCAAGGAGACAAAGGGCGTCCCTGATGATCCTTGGTGGTCTGCGGAAACTCGTATACGAGTCGGTTTCTTAGGAAGTGTGGGTCGTCACCCAGACTTCTCTAAGAAGGCAGAGTGCCGGAGTCTGAGGTACCTAGTACTAGGAGTTTTCAGCGGAAGGAACGGATTTCGGCAGGTAGAATGGAAGGAGGAAGTGGAAAAGGGAGCGTTCTCATCCACAAAGGTGTCACCTTGTTTATGGCTGTTAGAGGAGGGGCCTGAGGGTCTGTCGCAGCTGTGAAGGCCTGAGGCGGGGTTTATGGCTGTTGGAGGGGGGCCTGAGGGTCCGCCACAGCCATGAAGGCCGGAGGCGAGGAGAGTTCCCTCCTCGTCCCTGAGCGTCAGGGCCTTGCCAGACGATCACGGTCAATGGCACTGCGATAGCTCGGGGAAGAGTGGCCCACTCTGGGGGAAAACCTACCTAAAGGCCAGAGAGGAGTGGTGAGTGTGAGGAGCCAGCGCCGGAAAAAGAGGACGAGGGCAAGCTTCTGCTGGTGTCGGGGGGAAGGGGGAAGACGGGGCCCAGTTGGGGTGTCCCGTCTCCCGGGTTTTGGCACCAATGAAAGGAAAGGAGCGACACACAGCAGCAATTCACCGGAGAATTCCACTTTATTGGGGAAAGGTGCTGGGTTATATAAGAAGGGGCATGGGGTGAGTGTGGTGTTACTTCTACGGGGCTGGTGGCTATTGGCTAGGTGCTGGGAGTGGGAGTGGGGAGAGAGGTGATTGGTCTTTAGGTGGTGTCGTCAGGAACTGAGGACCCGGAAGAGAAGACGGAAGTTCGCCATCTTACTGGTGGGGGCCCTTCAGTATCTATTCTTCCCTGCCAGGGTTTCTCTAAGAAAAGCTGTGAAATGTGACACTACCAGGAGGGGCTTGTAATAGGAGATGGAGGGTAATCACAATTCTTTTTGAGCCTTGCAGCTGAGGAAATCCTTTTCCAGGTGAAATAAGAGGCTGTAGATCTAAGTAGACTTGTCATCATTTTTCCAGGGAGTCCCTCTGAATCACAAGAGAGGGAAAGATGGGATAAAGATGGGTACCGCACAAGGAAAACAAAAGCAAAAATGAACAAGTGGGACTATATTAAGCTGAAAAGCTTTTGTACAGCAAAGGACACCATCAATAGAACAAAAAGGTACCCTACACTATGGGAGAATATATTTGTAAATGACAGATCGATAAAGATTAACATCCAAAATATATAAAGAGCTCACACACCTCAACAACAAAAAGCAAATAATCCAATTAAAAAATGGGCAGAGGAACTGAATAGACAGTTCTCCAAAAAAGAAATTCAGATGGCCAACAGACACATGAAAAGATGCTCCACATCACTAGTTATCAGAGAAATCAAATTAAAACCACAATGAGATATCACCTCACACCAGTAAGGATGGTTACCATCCAAAAGACAAACAACAACAAATGTTGGCAAGGTTGTGGAGAAAGGGGAGCCCTCCTACACTGCTTGTGGGAATGTAAATTAGCTCAACCATCATTGAAAGCAGTATGGAGGTTCCTCAAAATGCTCAAAATAGACTTACCATTTGACCCAGGAATCCCACTTCTAAGAATTTACCCTAAGAATGCAGCAGCCCAGTTTGAAAAAGACATATGCACCCCTATGTTTATCGCAGCACTATTTACAATAGCCAAGAAATGTAAGCAACCTAAGTATCCATCAGTAGATGAATGGATAAAGAAGATGTGGTACATATACACAATGGAATATTATACAGCCATAAGAAGAAAGCAAATCCTACAATTTACAATAACATGGTGGAGCTAGAGGGTATTATGCTCAGTGAAATAAGCCAAGAGGAGAAAGACAAATACCAAATGATTTCAATCATCTGTGGAGTATAAGAACAAAGAAAAACTGAAGGAACAAAACAGCAGCAGAATCACAGAAACCAAGAATGGACTAACAGTTACCAAAGGGAAAGAGACTGGGGATAATGGGAGGGAAGGGAGGGATAAGGTTGGGGAAGAAGAAAGGGGGTATTATGATTAGCATGTATAATGTGGGGGGTAGGGGGCAAGGGGAGGGCTGTGCAACACAGAGTAGGCAAGTAGTGATTATACAACATCTTGTTATACTGATGGACAGGGACTGTAATGGGGTTTGTGGGGGGGACTTGGTGTAGGGTAGAGCCTAGTAAACATAGTTTTCTTCATGTAATTGTAGATTAATTATAACCAAAAAAAGGGGGGGATTACTCCCTGATAGGATACAATTAACTGCAAATCAATAATTAATGCATGCTTTACATATCCTTAATTTTGATCTTTTAAAAGGTGTCGTATGATCAGATATGGAAGTACATTTTTCGGATAATATTTCTTTCTCCTAAAAAAAAAGCAGTCCCTGTGTGGTGATCTCCAATAGGTTCTTCACAATATTATAAAGGTCATATCAAAGTGTGGCCAAAGGGTTTGTTTGTGTTTATACAGAGGATCAAAGCCTAATTTGCCTACCCAGAAAACGAATTAAGAAATGATATGAAGAAGAACTTCCAACATCAATATCCTCTGGAAGAGTCATTCCAGAAGATGATCATCAAAAAACTTCATTTGATCCTGGAGCTTTTGCAGTTGTAGCTGCAGTCATCCCACCGGTTCCTGGACTTGGCATTGGAATGAAGAAGGAGATATCTAAGCTGGCCTGTGCATACAGTAAAACAACAAATTTGACTGGTTCTGTCTTGTCAGAACTCAACCAAGAATTAGGAGAAGTGCGAGTTGCAGTGCTTCAAAATCGTGCTACTATAGACTATCGTTAAAAGAACATATGGGATGTGAACAGTTCCCAGGAATGTGTTGTTTTAATTTGTCTGATTTTTCTCATACTGTTCAAATTCAGTTAGACAATATCCATCATATTATTGATAAGTTTTCACAAATGCCTAGGGTACCTAACTGGTTTTCTTGGTTCCACTGGATATGGCTGGTAATTGTAGGTCTGCTTTTGTTATGTATCTGTATTCCTATTCTGTTAATGTGTGTGCGCAATTTAATTAGTAGTTTGCTAAAACCTATACATGCTTATGTTACTCTACAAGAAGATATGTCAAAGAAATAATCAATCTTCCCATGTTTTCTTCCACCTGCTACTTCTATAGCTTTTCTTCTTCCTTCCTAATTACAGCCCTTTAGTAGAATTCGTGCCTCATATCGAAAATTACCAAGTATCATAATTCTTCCAAGTGGTAAAGATAGCTCAAGACAAATGCTGGGCATAGAAGCCACAGGGCATAAATCTGCAAAGAAGTAAAAAGCTAACCTTTTCAAAGAATATTGCTTCTCTCTCACTTTTCAACTTTACATTAACCTGTATGGCCCCAGAAGATGACTGGTTAGCCAGAGAAGGGTAAGATTCCTCAAGGGAGGAACAACCTAAGACAGGCACAGTCACAGGGGGGCCATCAGGTGAGAAATTGGGGATCAACAGAGGTGAGGCTTAGAACCTCACCCCCGCTCTATTGAGAGGAATCTTCTGCATCCGTGGATGTTTTATTGCCCTTGTCTAGCTTGGATTAATACTTAGTCTATAGGCACACACCTGATCATCTACATTTGCCCTCTTACAGCACTAAATTATGCTTTCTATCTTTATCTTGCATCTACCTACCACTTCAGCATTTTATTTAAAAAGAAAATAAGGGAGAAATCTGGGATTCACATATATATCAAGTATAAAAATCAAATGAATAATCATATCTGACTTGATTGTTTATAGTTCATGATGCGTGATCAAAACTGAAAGTTTCTGTGATATGACTGCCCTTGCACTGTTCACCATGTAAGAACTTATTCACCATGTAAGAACTTGTTCACCATGTAAGATCTTGTTCGTTATGCTTCAGAAGATTGGAGACTGTTGAGAGTTAGGCTTGGGGTTGATTAAGGATTGTGCATTGAGTCCCCTATACAGAATTTTATTTCTGTTAACAACCATTTGATTAATAAATATGGGAGATGGCCTCTCAAAAAAAAAAAAAGATGGGCCCAGCAAGCAAGGCAGAACCACTCAGGGGACAGTTTTAGGGGTCAACCAAGACATCACCACAGGCAATGCTTCGGTGTAGAGATACAGCCCCCTGGACTTGGCAAAAACCCTGGGATTGTCTACGTCCCTGAGCTGGATTTGCCAGCAGTCCATGTGTGCCTTGCAGCCACCCCCTCTAGCTATTGCATCCGAAGAGAAGGCACTCACAGTGGAGCTCTCTGGGCGCATGGCACACCATGTGGGGATTCCCAGTCCAGGTCTCCCCAGTGTTCTGGGCCAACTCAGGGAGCAGCGTGGCTGCCCGTGAGGGGAGAGGGCCTGAACAGAGGGACTCGGGCGTTCAGGTGTTGACTGCCCTCCTGGGAGGTGCCCTGCTACCTCCTACCCATTCTGTGCCTAATTCTGAAGACTTCTTTCAAAGGAGGAGGATTTGGGCTGAGGTTTAGGAACCATTCCCACCCTAGGCTGGAAGGCACACGAGTAATGAAGCGAGGGACTGACTACAGAGGTCTGGCCGGTCTTTAAGAGTGTTGGGGATTTCCCTCCCTTCAGGGCCTGGTGATCGGGCTGGATTCCCAGTCTATCCGCACAATCTTGCTGAACCCATGAGTTTGCCTGGGGGTAACAGAAAAAATGCAACATGGCATCAGAAGATCTTTGTTCATGTCCGCATCCATAACTTCTTACCTGTGTGGCCTCCCTTTTTCTCACTGGAGAAGACGTGGTCTTAACACCTGCCCTTACTTCCTGAGGGTCTTACAAGAAAGAAAATACAGGAAGGTAGATACAAGGCCGTGGACTTGCAAAGTGCCATTGGTACTTTTTTAGTTTGGCGACCCCTTGCCTATGGAAAAGCCAGCCTAAGACTCATAACCCATTATTACCACAGCCCAGGGTGACCCTTTGAGGAAGTACTCTGCCATTCCCATTTCCACGGCCGCCCAGCTTGCTATGAAAAATCCACAAACATTAGCATTTGCATAATTTGATGAACTAAAACATTTCACATCAAGCCAAAGATCCCCCTTTTCTTTTGTTTCCTTTACTCAAGTAGAGTGGATATACACTCTGTTGGCTTCACATGCACAACATAGTGATTGGACAGTTACCTACATTATTAAATGCTCATCCCAGTAAGTGTTACTGCTGTCAAAATACAAAGATATTGAATATTATTGACTATATTTCTGATGTTGTACTTTCATGAGGCTAACTTATACCGTAATTGGGATTTAGGGCCTCTTTAACCCCTCAACCTATTTTAACCACTCCCCCCTCCCCAGTAGCAACCACGAGTCTTTTGTCTATGAAAGATCCCCCTCATTTTAATCCCCACCCAATCCCATCCTCTTTCCTTCTATCTTAGGGCAACTACGGTGATGAATTCTAGGCTATGTTCTTTTATGTCTTTACCATGGTCACGTGCCTGCCTTCTCCAGGGCCCCAGATCACCCACCTCACCCCACCCCCTCACAACCCAGACCACCCACCTCACCCCAACCCCATCCGACCCACACTCCTTTATAAGGGGAAGATGGATTTTGTGTTTTCCTGGTCCCGTGGACACCATCTCACTCCGTCCGTGGAGATGCCGAGCTGTCCGTGGATGGGGCGTGGGTGGATAGAGACACCTGGAGACCTGTTTTAAAACTTAAAAGGGGAGGCTTTGGCACACAGAATCAACCAGAGACCTTTATTAATTTAACAAAAATGAAATACCTTTATTGGAAGAAATGACAAAACCGGAAGAAAAAACGGAAGTGAACGCTTTGTAAGGGCAATCTTTCAATAAGGCTGCTGGGCATGGTGGCCAGGGGAAACTGCCCCTGGCTACGGGGTAGGCCGTCCAAGCTCAGTTCTTGTCGCTGCTGCCCAGGGTGAGCTTATCAAAGAGGTACTCGGCCAGGCCGGCTTCTGGGGCTCCCATCTTGCGCAGGATGCTGATATGGTCCCCCAGCTCTTTGATGGACCTGACTTGCTCGTGCAGATAGTGACGCTCCAGGAAATCACACAGGTGCGCATCGCCCTTGTCGGTGGCCAGGCGGTGCAGATCTAGCAGGCTCTGGTTGACCCTCTTTTCCAGGCCCAAGGCGTACTCCATGGCCATCACGCCATTCCCCCAGTCGTCGCCGCCGGGATTCCTGATGTCGCGGAGGCTCAGGCGGCCGCCGCGCTCGTTCTGCAGGTGCATCAGCTTCTCAGCACGCTCGCCCTTCCCACGGGACTGGCGCAGGAAGAACTGGCCGAAGTGCTTCAAGGCCACATCATTCCGGTCGAAGTAGAAGGCCATGGACAGGTACGTGTAGGAGGCGGTGAGCTCCATGTTGATTTGTTTGTTGACAGCAGCCTGGCACTCAAGAGGGTAGTTCTGCACCACTAGGGATGGCTGTTCACCATTCATGGCAAGCAGTGTGGTGGTGAAGGCGCAGGTGGCCTCAGCGTGTTCCCACGGAGAGCAATGAGAGAGGCTAGAGGCAGGCAGGCTCTGGACCAAGCAGCAGCTCTGGGATGGGACAGGAAATGCGGTCCCTTTTCAGTAACTGTTAGTGGGAGGATCCATTAGGGGCGGAGTCATGTGGTTGCATGGCAGTGTCGCGAGAGGACGGGGTCCTGCGGGGGTGGGGTGGAGTCAAGTCGGGGCAGAGACAAGTTGGGCCGGGATAGGGCGGAGTAAAGGGCGTTGGGCGGAGTGACGTGAGGGCACAGAGTGTGGCGGAGTCAGAAGGGGAGGTGGGGCTAGGCAGAGTCACGTAGCGGGACAGAGGGGCATGGGGTCGGCCTTCTAGGTCCTATCCCGTTCAGCCTTGGTGGGGCAGGAAACCCAGGGCAACTGTGCACTGAGTGTCTTGAGATCATTTTTAAAAATCACAGCTATATTGAGATGTAATTTATATCCCATAAACTTCACCTTTTGAAAGCAAACTTTTACATGGTTCTTAGTATGTTGGTGGAGTTGATCATCCATCATGGCAATTTAATTTTGGAACATTTTCATCACTCCCAAGTTTAACACCCTGCCCATTAGTAGTCAATCCCATCCCCTCTGCCCCCAGGCCTTGCTACCACCAATTCACTTTCTGGCTCTATAGATTTGCCTCTTTGGGACATTTCAAATAAATGGGATCATACACATAAATTTTACTGAGCATAATGTTTTTAATCTTCATTTTATTGCTGAATAGTTTTCCATGATGTGAATATACCACCTTTTATTTATCCTTTCATCAGTGGGTGGGTATTTGGGTTGTTTCCACTTTGTGGCTGTTATGAATAATTTTACCATGAACACTTGAGTATATACGTAGGCGTGAGGCTGCTGGGTCGTATAACTGTTTAATATTTTAAGGAACTGCCAGAATGTTTTCCAAAGTGGCTGCGCCATTTTACATTGCCACCAGCAATGTGTGTAGGTTCCAATTGTCGTTTGAAAAATGTTTTTAGTCATCTTCGTGGACGTGAAGTATTATCACGTTGTGGCTTTGATTTGCATTTCCCTAAGGACTGATAATGTTGAGTAGCTTTGGAGGTACTTACTGGCCATTTGTATATCTTCTTTGCAGTAATGTCTACTCCAATCCTTTACCCCTTAGAATGGTTTGTCTTTTTATGGTTGAGTTGCAAGGGTTCATACGTTCTGGATACAAGTTCCTTATCAGGTATATGATTTGCAATTATTTTGTCCCATTCTGTGGGTTGTCTTTGCACTTCCTTAGTGGTGTCCTTTGAAGCACAAAACTTCTGATGATTATGATTAAGGCCAATTCATCTTTTCTTTGTCACTTAAGCTTTTGGTGTCATATCCAAGAAACCACTTGCCTAATCAACATTGATTTGGCTCTTCTGGACCCCTTTTATTTCCATATGAATTTTGGGATAAGCTTGCCAATTTCTTCCAGAGAAGCCAGCTGTGATATGGATAAGGATCATAATTAAATCTATACATTATTTGGGGGTGTATTACTATCAACAATATTAAGTCTTCCAACCCATAAATGTGGGATGCCTTTCAATTTGTTTAGCTCTGAGATCTTTTAAGATGTACATTCTGATTTAGACTGGGGCTGAAATTCTGAATTTCTAAACAGGCTCTCAGGTGATGCCAGACCACATTCTGAGTAACAACACTCTAAAAGGGAAGAGGCTTCCATCCTTTGTTGTCTTCGACTACTTGGGCTGGTTTCAATATGTGAATTTTGGGGGGGACAGAAACATTCAGTCTGTAGCACTTACTGACGTTTAGAGTTCAGGAGGAAGCACGCTTTGGCCTCCACAAGTAGAAATGCCTCTTCTTATCTCAGGGACAGTGCTTCTGATAGTTATACTAGATGTGGGTTCCTATGGGAATGTGTAGAGGCCTTCCTCCTATCAGGAAATATTGTGAAAGACTTAAAATTGGCAAAGAAATTGTTTACTGGATGTCCTTTTCAGAGCACCCTTGTGGTTGTCTCCGCCTTTCATTGACTTTGAGCTATTTTATAACGTAAATTGTGAAAAACTAACAATAATGCCAATGGTTCTTGTCCACAGGAATGCAAATGAATTGTGTCTGGTGGAATGCAACTGATTTTGAACCCATTTTGAACCCATTTGTGATTAATCTCAACATTCCTTCTGCCTGCCTGTATATGTACGGTTCTTGGAACTCTCCTTTAAAACAATTGTAAGGTCTTCCTCGTTTCCTCAAGAATTAATGAGTTAAATAAAATCTTCGTGTGTGCATATTTTATGTTTACATGAGAGTCATGATTTTTCTTTCTTTTTAGGTAATTTAGCACTCCTCATTATCCTCACCCCACTAGGAGCATAATCAAACGCACGGGAATTGGATTAGCACATGAAGCACTTTGATGGGTTGCTCACCAGTGATGTGATTCCAGAAATGTATTTGGGATCTAAAGGCATAGAATGCCTGACTGGGGGTGGACTGGAAGGAGAGCATCTCTGAGGAGAAGGCGGGAGTGGGCTGTCTGGGGAAGCAGGGAGCCAGTGCGAAGCAGCTGAGGAAGGTGGTGAAATTACTTTGATTTTCTAGAAAAGGTCTGAGAGCTCCTCATGGTTTTGTGGTTCCAGGGAATCCAGCCAGCTTTGTGCCTCACGGCGCTTAACAAGCTGATTGTTTGTGGAAACAGATGGAATACTTTCAGGCAGGTATCTACAGCACTGTAATAAAGAGCGTTGCAGGCCTTCCGGGTTAAGCTGACGCACCTGTTGGTGTCCATCCCTACGTACATGAAGAGCTTGATTTGGCCCTAGTAGGTAATTGGTGGCAGATCTGTGTGCATGTGATAAATGGAATTTTGCTTCTTCTAATAGGCCCTGAGAAGAGCAGAGTAGGCATTTAATCTGAATCTTGACCAGCCTGTTTACTCTCTTACTTTTTATTAATGAGCAGCCACCCTAGCCTGGCACAATCCCCAATTAATTTGTGGGCTTGCTCACTTTTTTCCATCTGGTCGTGCCTATCCCATACAGGAATATCTGTCAATTCACTTAGTATGATTACTTAATATGATTTTTATTTTCCCAAATGTCATGGCTCATGAAGAAAAACTGAAGTGATTCAGAGCTGGGGCCTCCAGGTGACGGGAAGCTCAGGCCTGGTGCTGGAGTCTGTCTATGCCCGCCTCTCCTGTCCAGCACTGGAGGGTTTTATCAGTCAGAACGGGCTACAGAGTGCTGCAGTAACGAATCCCCCCACACACCAAATCTCCGTGTCTAACAGAGTGAGAGCTTCATTCTTGCTCAGGGCCATTTTCCCTTAGTCTGTCCTCACCCATCACTCTGGTGAGCTTAGCAACAACCACTATTTCTGACGTCAATTCCTCAAGTAACAGGGCGTGGCCAGGAGCTCACAGGCACCCAGCTGTGTGTCTCAGAGTGCTGTTTTCCAGGGGTGGAAGACCAAGTCACGACTCACTCCCATGTATTATTGAAACTCAAGGAGTTGAGAAGGCTGTGCGTATTCAGCAAGGTGGCACACGCAGAGAAGCTTTGCTCACCCCTTCTGAGCGCTGTGTGACAGGGGAGGGGGGAAAAATGAGGAGGCTTACAGCGATGGACAGAGACCTGGGAAAGTGCAAACGCACCAACTCCATTGGCGTGAATGTTTCTTCTGGCCGCTGTTGCTGCACATATTCAAAAGGTTGTTTGTGGACCCCAAAGCTGAAACAAAAGAAAGTGGTTTAGAACCGTCACTTTTGTCTTACGGAAGTACAAGAAGTTGAGAAACCATTGAGCTGTGCTGTATCTGAAAGGAAAGGAGCGACACACAGCAGCAATTTACCGGAGAAATCCGCTTTATTGGGGAAAGGTGCTGTGTTATATAGGAAGGGGCATGGGGTGATTGTGGTGTTACTTCTACGGGGCTGGTGGCTATTGGCTAGGTGCTGGGAGTGGGAGTGGGGAGAGAGGTGATTGGTCTTTAGGTGGCGCCGTCGGGAACTGAGGACCCGGAAGAGAAGCTGGAAATTCGCCATCTTACTGGTGGGGGCCCTTCATTCCCCCCTTTCTCCTCTATGGGGTTGTGGACGTTGCTTTCTTTCTGACTGCTTCCTGCTGAACGGGGGCCGAGAAGGGAGTGAGGGCTTGAGGATTGGGGGGAAAGGGTTGATAGGACTCCCCACAGTAAGGACGAGTAGATGTGGACTTCTTCAGGTTGGAAATCAATGAAGGTTCTCTGTAACTATAGGTCGAGGACTTGTTGATTCCAATGGTGCCAAGAGGATATGGGTGCCAGAAGCCAGGCGTCTGCGGCTATTGTTTCCAGGAACAGTTTCCAGCGGAGAGAGGGGTCCATCTCAGCGTGTGGTGAGGAGGTCACGTGAGGGTGAGGGATCTTCTGTGGCCAGAAGCTGATAGTTCCTGAGTAAAAGCTGGTTGAAAGTTTGATTAGAGATTTTTCCGACTTGGGATTTGATGAACTTTATTATACAGGGTAAGAAGAGACAGGCAAGATGAATGATTATTATGGGGCCTGCAATGGGCCAGAGCCAGGTAAGGAGAGGGTTTGTTAGTATTGAAGAGAATGGGTTGGAATTGGAAGCAAAGTGGAGGCTGGAGGCAAGGTCGGTGAGTTTGGTAATGTCAGTTTTTACAATGCCAGATTCATTGATGTAATAGCAGCACTCTTCTCGAAGGAAGACGCAGGTGCCGCCCTTTTCGGCTGTAAGCAGATCTAAGGCCCACCGGTTTTGAAGGGTGACCTTAGCTAGCGAAGTGACCTGTCTTTGGAGAGAGGCCAGGGAATCGGCAGTGGATGTCAGGGCTCCCTCAAGTTTGTCGTTGAGATCTTTAATTGCCCATAGAGAGTGACCCAAGGCTCTTCCCGAAAACCCTGCCTCTGTCTCAATGGCTGAGGTGGTCAAAGAGATACTGACCATGATGGGAAGGAAAGCAGCCCTTTTTGTGCACGAGGGCAAGGGAGGTTGGAGCTTAAGAAATTCTGCCATGCTGTAAAGTGTACGCTGTGGGATTAGGGTGACGAGAATGCAGGGTATATCGGAGTGGGGAGGCAGTGAGTTGAAAAGACTGCCATTACACTAAAAGAAGTGTCCCGGTTGAGTGAAAGTCTTAGAGCCGGAGGTAGGGGTGTTAGATAGAGAGGCAGTGAAGTGCACTGGAGGGGGGTGGAGCTGGGCCTACACAGTGGTGGATGGTGAGATTATCTGCGTATTCTGGTTCTCATAGGGGTATGTCTGCCAGGGGACGGAGGGGTTGTCCTTCTGCATGGAAGGAGTAGTTGGAAATATTAAGGGGCACGGCGGCCAGCAATGGGCGCTGTAGTGATGCGCACAAGAAACAATTGGCGGTGTTGAGGGTGTGGTTGAGAAAGATGGTGGTGTCTTGAATAAGCTCTAACTAAGAGTAGGAGAATAAGAAGATGAAGAAGTGCCGTCAAGAGTTTGGATAATGACTTTTTCAGAATGTCCGATATCTGATGCAACTTGAGAGATCTGGGAGTGAGAGGGAACATACTCTCGAGAGATATGAAGGGTACTGTGGGGGTCGAGGACCCCCCCATAGTAAACTGAGGCTGTGACCCCGGCGGACCATCGAGAGTCCCAGGGATCTGGGATTGATAAGGAGAATGAGCCATTGGGGTATTTCATGAAACGGTTGGAGGAGTAATACTGTGGGTACCGGGAGTTACCCATGTAGTGAATGGCACAAGACCTGTAGGGACATCCCCCGTAGGTGTCTGGCCATTGCCTGCAATAGGCTTGTTTTTGGTCATAGAGGAAGCAGAGGTAGGGAGAATAAAGGTAGCTGCTAGTGAACACTTCAGTGGAGGGAGGAAAGTGGAGGTATAAAGGCTCGGAGCAGCCTTTCAGAGGGCAGTCTGATGTGGCAATGAGGGCAGTAACTTTTGTTTGATGCTGTGTGTAAGTCTGTCTTACTTAGAATCGCCATACAAAGGAGGCTGGGGTGGCGGGGAAGACAATAGGAATGAGGAGAAAAAGCAAGAGAGCAGTAAAGGAGGAAAAAGTCATGATTCGGGTATGGATGGCAAAGGCGGTGAACGGGATTTTGGAGGAAAGAGGACAGTAAGGTCAGGAGTCTGGAGGGAGGGAGAGTCTGTAAGCTTTTTTAGGTTAAGAGATCTTTTAGGTGATGTGGGGACAGAATGGTAAGGGGCGCCCCGAATGTCAGTTTATGAGCTTCTTTCTGCAAGAGCTGTCCAGCGGCTAATGCCCGTAGGCAGGGGGCCCATCCCCGAACTGTGGGGTCTAATTGCTTGGAAAGATAAGCTACTGGGGCAAAGGATGGGCCAAAATATTGGCTTAGGACTCTTAGAGCTTGACTGGACTTCTCATGAATGTATAATGAGAAGGGCTTCGACAAATCAGGAAGATGGAGAGCTAGGGCTTCCACAAGGGCTCCACGGAGCTTAATGAAGGAGTGTCGGGGTGAGGAGGATAATGGTTTTTCAGGGGGGCCCTTGCTGAGGTCGTATAGGGGTCTTGCCAACAGGGAGAAGTTAGGGATCCACGCTCTAAAATACCCAGCCAGGCCTAGAAAGGAAAGGATTTCTGTCTTGGTTTTGGGAACGGGCAGGTCAGAGAGGAGCCGTTTTCTGTCTAAGGTAATGGACTTTCTTTGTTGAGATAGAAGAAATCGGAGGTAAGTGACAGAAGAGGAAGAGATTTGAGCTTTGACGGGGGATACTCGGTAATCTCTGGAAGCTAGAAGGTTAAGTAGGGAGGCAGTGTCAAGTTGAGACTGTTCCTACGAGGGACTGCAGAGTAGAAGATCATCCACATATTGTAATAAGGTGGACTCGGAAGCCTTGTGGCAAAACTGTCCAAGTGAGTTGTTCAGAATGTTTTGTGTATGGGTCTGTCCAGGTGAAGGCAAAAAAATCTTGGGAGGAGGGGTCTCAGGAGGCCAAGGCAGGGCAGCGATAAAAGGGTGTATGGATTTGGGACTAAGGGATGGATAGGGACGATGGCCATGTTGATGAGGCGAAGGTCTTGGACGAGGCGGAAAGATCTGTTGGTTTTTTTAACAGCTAATATGTGGGTATTAAACAGGGAGTGAGTGGGTCTGAGGTAATTTTGTTTAAAAGATCTTGAATGATGGGTTGGAGGCTTATGAGGGCTGAAGTGGTTAGGGGGTATTGGGCCTGACAGATATACTGAGAGGGGTCACGTAATTTGATAGAGGCAGGAGGACATAGAGCTACGGAGGGGCTTGTAATGGAGTAATGGCAGGCGTGATAGGGCCCCGGTATTCCTGCAAGACTGAGAAGGTGGCTCCTGTATCTAGGAGGAAGGAGATGGGGCGACCGTCTACTATTAAAGTAACCCTGGGCTCCTGTTTGGTGATGGAAATGGTCGGGCGAGAAGCCCCCAGGCTCCGTCAATCTTCTTCTGCCAGCCCCACTACGGCGGGCATAGGATGGGGGTTGTTCGTCCAGCCTCCCCTTCAGGTGGCTGGGGAATCAGACCCCCAGTGGCCCTTTTTGTGGCATCTGGGGCATGGGGTGGTAGCCCTTGACCAATGTCCTTCTTGTCTGCACTTGAAACAAGCTCCTGTGGGGGGCTTGTTTGTAGAAGAGTGCCCAGGTTGTGGTTTTATCAGCTGGGCCAACATTTGGAAATTGGCCTGATCAGCCTTTTGTTTACGGCGTTCCTTCTCCTCCTCCCGGTTATGGAAGACTTTAAAGGCCACTGTTAGGATCTCAGTCTGTGGGGTAGCGGGGCCCTGTTCTAACTTTTTGAGTTTAGCTTTAATGTCGGGGTAGCTTTGAGCTAGGAAGTATGTCATAAGGACATGTCTCCCGTCAGGCGTTTCTGGGTCTAAGCTGGTATACTGTAATAGGGCTTGAGGGAGTCTGTCTAAGAACTCGGAGGGAGCTTTTGAAAATTGACTATTTATGAGCTGCTTTTTTCAGACCTGCTATTATGCAGCAGGTGAAGATATCTCGAGAGCGGAGACTCACGGTGGTGTTATAATCTCAGTGTGGGTCTTGTTCGGAGACAGCACTGGGGCCAGGGGAAAGGTGGGGTCAGTCCTGTGGGTTTAGGTGGCATGCATTTGGGCGAAGTCTCAAACTCGTCTATGCTCTTCAGGAAGGAGGGTATTGGCCAGGAGCATGAAAATGTCATGATGTGTGAGGCTGTACGACTGGAGGGTCCATTGAAACTCTCTGATATATGTTGTGGGATCAGTGGAAAAGGAACTTGGGCGTTTCTCAAGTTGGGCTAAATCTCTTAAGGAGAAAGGGACGTGAACGTGCACGATGCCTTCAGATCTTGCTACCTCTCGGGGGGGGGCGATAATTTTGGGAGGCCCTCGGGACCGAGTCTGAGGAGGACTGAAGGGTTCTGGCTCAGTCTGTGGGGGAGAAACAGGTGATGGGGGCAAAGATGGAGGAGGCTCTTGGAACTTAGTTAGAGGGGGGCTGAAAGGCTCAGGCTTGATCTTCAGGGGGGTGAGGTGGGGGAGGAGATGGTGGTGGAGGAAGGGGGAGGGGTTGTTGTAGGAGAGGAGGGTAAAGGGAGTGAACGGGAGGCTTTTGCGGGGGAGACAGCTTGCAGGCTAGGAGAACTTGGGGGGAGGCGGGGGGAGGAGGCAGAAAACTTCGGTATAGGGAATCTCCTTCCAGTTTTTCAGGTGCTGGCAGTAGTTAAAGAGATCACGAGTGATGTTAGGATCAAGAGTTCCCCCTGCGGGCCATTGGTTGTTATTGTTTAGGGGCTATGTCGGCCAATCTTGGGAGCAGTATTTGCGGAGAAGTTTTGGTTTTATATCAGGCGTCAGGGAGAGGGTGGCTAGATGCTTGAGCAGGCATTCAAGAGGTGAATTTTCAGGGAGGGATGAGGAGGCTCCATGGCTAAAGGACAGAGAAGGAGACAAACAGGGGAAGACGAACGGAGATGCTCAGACTGGGAGCAGACGGCAAGGAGACAAAGGGCGTCCCTGATGATCCTTGGTGGTCTGCGGAAACTCGTATACGAGTCGGTTTCTTAGGAAGTGTGGGTCGTCACCCAGACTTCTCTAAGAAGGCAGAGTGCCGGAGTCTGAGGTACCTAGTACTAGGAGTTTTCAGCGGAAGGAACGGATTTCGGCAGGTAGAATGGAAGGAGGAAGTGGAAAAGGGAGCGTTCTCATCCACAAAGGTGTCACCTTGTTTATGGCTGTTAGAGGAGGGGCCTGAGGGTCTGTCGCAGCTGTGAAGGCCTGAGGCGGGGTTTATGGCTGTTGGAGGGGGGCCTGAGGGTCCGCCACAGCCATGAAGGCCGGAGGCGAGGAGAGTTCCCTCCTCGTCCCTGAGCGTCAGGGCCTTGCCAGACGATCACGGTCAATGGCACTGCGATAGCTCGGGGAAGAGTGGCCCACTCTGGGGGAAAACCTACCTAAAGGCCAGAGAGGAGTGGTGAGTGTGAGGAGCCAGCGCCGGAAAAAGAGGACGAGGGCAAGCTTCTGCTGGTGTCGGGGGGAAGGGGGAAGACGGGGCCCAGTTGGGGTGTCCCGTCTCCCGGGTTTTGGCACCAATGAAAGGAAAGGAGCGACACACAGCAGCAATTCACCGGAGAATTCCACTTTATTGGGGAAAGGTGCTGGGTTATATAAGAAGGGGCATGGGGTGAGTGTGGTGTTACTTCTACGGGGCTGGTGGCTATTGGCTAGGTGCTGGGAGTGGGAGTGGGGAGAGAGGTGATTGGTCTTTAGGTGGTGTCGTCAGGAACTGAGGACCCGGAAGAGAAGACGGAAGTTCGCCATCTTACTGGTGGGGGCCCTTCAGTATCTATTCTTCCCTGCCAGGGTTTCTCTAAGAAAAGCTGTGAAATGTGACACTACCAGGAGGGGCTTGTAATAGGAGATGGAGGGTAATCACAATTCTTTTTGAGCCTTGCAGCTGAGGAAATCCTTTTCCAGGTGAAATAAGAGGCTGTAGATCTAAGTAGACTTGTCATCATTTTTCCAGGGAGTCCCTCTGAATCACAAGAGAGGGAAAGATGGGATAAAGATGGGTGCCGCACAAGGAAAACAAAAGCAAAAATGAACAAGTGGGACTATATTAAGCTGAAAAGCTTTTGTACAGCAAAGGACACCATCAATAGAACAAAAAGGTACCCTACACTATGGGAGAATATATTTGTAAATGACAGATCGATAAAGATTAACATCCAAAATATATAAAGAGCTCACACACCTCAACAACAAAAAGCAAATAATCCAATTAAAAAATGGGCAGAGGAACTGAATAGACAGTTCTCCAAAAAAGAAATTCAGATGGCCAACAGACACATGAAAAGATGCTCCACATCACTAGTTATCAGAGAAATCAAATTAAAACCACAATGAGATATCACCTCACACCAGTAAGGATGGTTACCATCCAAAAGACAAACAACAACAAATGTTGGCAAGGTTGTGGAGAAAGGGGAGCCCTCCTACACTGCTTGTGGGAATGTAAATTAGCTCAACCATCATTGAAAGCAGTATGGAGGTTCCTCAAAATGCTCAAAATAGACTTACCATTTGACCCAGGAATCCCACTTCTAAGAATTTACCCTAAGAATGCAGCAGCCCAGTTTGAAAAAGACATATGCACCCCTATGTTTATCGCAGCACTATTTACAATAGCCAAGAAATGTAAGCAACCTAAGTATCCATCAGTAGATGAATGGATAAAGAAGATGTGGTACATATACACAATGGAATATTATACAGCCATAAGAAGAAAGCAAATCCTACAATTTACAATAACATGGTGGAGCTAGAGGGTATTATGCTCAGTGAAATAAGCCAAGAGGAGAAAGACAAATACCAAATGATTTCAATCATCTGTGGAGTATAAGAACAAAGAAAAACTGAAGGAACAAAACAGCAGCAGAATCACAGAAACCAAGAATGGACTAACAGTTACCAAAGGGAAAGAGACTGGGGATAATGGGAGGGAAGGGAGGGATAAGGTTGGGGAAGAAGAAAGGGGGTATTATGATTAGCATGTATAATGTGGGGGGTAGGGGGCAAGGGGAGGGCTGTGCAACACAGAGTAGGCAAGTAGTGATTATACAACATCTTGTTATACTGATGGACAGGGACTGTAATGGGGTTTGTGGGGGGGACTTGGTGTAGGGTAGAGCCTAGTAAACATAGTTTTCTTCATGTAATTGTAGATTAATTATAACCAAAAAAAGGGGGGGATTACTCCCTGATAGGATACAATTAACTGCAAATCAATAATTAATGCATGCTTTACATATCCTTAATTTTGATCTTTTAAAAGGTGTCGTATGATCAGATATGGAAGTACATTTTTCGGATAATATTTCTTTCTCCTAAAAAAAAAGCAGTCCCTGTGTGGTGATCTCCAATAGGTTCTTCACAATATTATAAAGGTCATATCAAAGTGTGGCCAAAGGGTTTGTTTGTGTTTATACAGAGGATCAAAGCCTAATTTGCCTACCCAGAAAACGAATTAAGAAATGATATGAAGAAGAACTTCCAACATCAATATCCTCTGGAAGAGTCATTCCAGAAGATGATCATCAAAAAACTTCATTTGATCCTGGAGCTTTTGCAGTTGTAGCTGCAGTCATCCCACCGGTTCCTGGACTTGGCATTGGAATGAAGAAGGAGATATCTAAGCTGGCCTGTGCATACAGTAAAACAACAAATTTGACTGGTTCTGTCTTGTCAGAACTCAACCAAGAATTAGGAGAAGTGCGAGTTGCAGTGCTTCAAAATCGTGCTACTATAGACTATCGTTAAAAGAACATATGGGATGTGAACAGTTCCCAGGAATGTGTTGTTTTAATTTGTCTGATTTTTCTCATACTGTTCAAATTCAGTTAGACAATATCCATCATATTATTGATAAGTTTTCACAAATGCCTAGGGTACCTAACTGGTTTTCTTGGTTCCACTGGATATGGCTGGTAATTGTAGGTCTGCTTTTGTTATGTATCTGTATTCCTATTCTGTTAATGTGTGTGCGCAATTTAATTAGTAGTTTGCTAAAACCTATACATGCTTATGTTACTCTACAAGAAGATATGTCAAAGAAATAATCAATCTTCCCATGTTTTCTTCCACCTGCTACTTCTATAGCTTTTCTTCTTCCTTCCTAATTACAGCCCTTTAGTAGAATTCGTGCCTCATATCGAAAATTACCAAGTATCATAATTCTTCCAAGTGGTAAAGATAGCTCAAGACAAATGCTGGGCATAGAAGCCACAGGGCATAAATCTGCAAAGAAGTAAAAAGCTAACCTTTTCAAAGAATATTGCTTCTCTCTCACTTTTCAACTTTACATTAACCTGTATGGCCCCAGAAGATGACTGGTTAGCCAGAGAAGGGTAAGATTCCTCAAGGGAGGAACAACCTAAGACAGGCACAGTCACAGGGGGGCCATCAGGTGAGAAATTGGGGATCAACAGAGGTGAGGCTTAGAACCTCACCCCCGCTCTATTGAGAGGAATCTTCTGCATCCGTGGATGTTTTATTGCCCTTGTCTAGCTTGGATTAATACTTAGTCTATAGGCACACACCTGATCATCTACATTTGCCCTCTTACAGCACTAAATTATGCTTTCTATCTTTATCTTGCATCTACCTACCACTTCAGCATTTTATTTAAAAAGAAAATAAGGGAGAAATCTGGGATTCACATATATATCAAGTATAAAAATCAAATGAATAATCATATCTGACTTGATTGTTTATAGTTCATGATGCGTGATCAAAACTGAAAGTTTCTGTGATATGACTGCCCTTGCACTGTTCACCATGTAAGAACTTATTCACCATGTAAGAACTTGTTCACCATGTAAGATCTTGTTCGTTATGCTTCAGAAGATTGGAGACTGTTGAGAGTTAGGCTTGGGGTTGATTAAGGATTGTGCATTGAGTCCCCTATACAGAATTTTATTTCTGTTAACAACCATTTGATTAATAAATATGGGAGATGGCCTCTCAAAAAAAAAAAAAGATGGGCCCAGCAAGCAAGGCAGAACCACTCAGGGGACAGTTTTAGGGGTCAACCAAGACATCACCACAGGCAATGCTTCGGTGTAGAGATACAGCCCCCTGGACTTGGCAAAAACCCTGGGATTGTCTACGTCCCTGAGCTGGATTTGCCAGCAGTCCATGTGTGCCTTGCAGCCACCCCCTCTAGCTATTGCATCCGAAGAGAAGGCACTCACAGTGGAGCTCTCTGGGCGCATGGCACACCATGTGGGGATTCCCAGTCCAGGTCTCCCCAGTGTTCTGGGCCAACTCAGGGAGCAGCGTGGCTGCCCGTGAGGGGAGAGGGCCTGAACAGAGGGACTCGGGCGTTCAGGTGTTGACTGCCCTCCTGGGAGGTGCCCTGCTACCTCCTACCCATTCTGTGCCTAATTCTGAAGACTTCTTTCAAAGGAGGAGGATTTGGGCTGAGGTTTAGGAACCATTCCCACCCTAGGCTGGAAGGCACACGAGTAATGAAGCGAGGGACTGACTACAGAGGTCTGGCCGGTCTTTAAGAGTGTTGGGGATTTCCCTCCCTTCAGGGCCTGGTGATCGGGCTGGATTCCCAGTCTATCCGCACAATCTTGCTGAACCCATGAGTTTGCCTGGGGGTAACAGAAAAAATGCAACATGGCATCAGAAGATCTTTGTTCATGTCCGCATCCATAACTTCTTACCTGTGTGGCCTCCCTTTTTCTCACTGGAGAAGACGTGGTCTTAACACCTGCCCTTACTTCCTGAGGGTCTTACAAGAAAGAAAATACAGGAAGGTAGATACAAGGCCGTGGACTTGCAAAGTGCCATTGGTACTTTTTTAGTTTGGCGACCCCTTGCCTATGGAAAAGCCAGCCTAAGACTCATAACCCATTATTACCACAGCCCAGGGTGACCCTTTGAGGAAGTACTCTGCCATTCCCATTTCCACGGCCGCCCAGCTTGCTATGAAAAATCCACAAACATTAGCATTTGCATAATTTGATGAACTAAAACATTTCACATCAAGCCAAAGATCCCCCTTTTCTTTTGTTTCCTTTACTCAAGTAGAGTGGATATACACTCTGTTGGCTTCACATGCACAACATAGTGATTGGACAGTTACCTACATTATTAAATGCTCATCCCAGTTAAGTGTTACTGCTGTCAAAATACAAAGATATTGAATATTATTGACTATATTTCTGATGTTGTACTTTCATGAGGCTAACTTATACCATAATTGGGATTTAGGGCTTCTTTATCCCCTCAACCTATTTTAACCACTTCCCCCTCCCCAGTAGGAACCACCAGTCTTTTGTCTATGAAAGATCCCCTTTATTTTAATCCCCACCCAATCCCATCCTCTTTCCTTCTATTTTAGGGCAACTGTGCTGATGAATTCTAGGCTATGTTCTTTTATGTCTTTACCATGGACATGTGCCTGCCTTCTCCAGGGCCCCAGATCACCCACCTCACCCCACCCCCTCACAACCCAGACCACCCACCTCACCCCAACCCCATCCGACCCACACTCCTTTATAAGGGGAAGATGGATTTTGTGTTCTCCTGGTCCCGTGGACACCATCTCACTCCATCTGTGGAGATGCCGAGCTGTCCGTGGATGGGGCGTGGGTGGATAGAGACACCTGGAGACCTGTTTTAAAACTTAAAAGGGGAGGCTTTGGCACACAGAATCAACCAGAGACCTTTATTAATTTAACAAAAACGAAATACCTTTATTGGAAGAAATGACAAAACCGGAAGAAAAAACGGAAGTGAACGCTTTGTAAGGGCAATCTTTCAATAAGACTGCTGGGCATGGTGGCCAGGGGAAACTGCCCCTGGCTACGGGGTAGGCCGTCCAAGCTCAGTTCTTGTCGCTGCTGCCCAGGGTGAGCTTATCAAACAGGTACTCGGCCAGGCCAGCTTCTGGGGCTCCCATCTTGCGCAGGATGCTGATATGGTCCCCCAGCTCTTTGATGGACCTGACTTGCTCGTGCAGATAGTGACGCTCCAGGAAATCACACAGGTGCGCATCGCCCTTGTCGGTGGCCAGGCGGTGCAGATCTAGCAGGCTGTGGTTAACCCACTTTTCCAGGCTCAAGGCGTACTCCATGGCCGTCACGCCGTTCTCCCAGTCGTCGTGGCCAGGCTTCCTGATGTTGCGGAGGTTGAGGTGGCCGCTGCGCTGTTTCTGCAGTTTTATCAGCCTCTCAGCACGCTCGCCCTTCTCACGGGACTGGCGCAGGAAGAACTGGCTGAAGTGCTTCAAGGCCACATCATTCTTGTCGAAGCAGAAGGCCATGGACAGGTACGTGTAGGAGGCGTAGAGCTCCAGGTTGATCTGTTTGTTGACAGCAGCCTGGCAGTCAAGGTGGTAGTTCTGCACCAGTTGGGATGGCGACTCGGCATTCATGGTGGGCAGTGTGGTGGTGAAGGCAGAGGTGGCTTCAGCGTGTTCCCACGGAGAGCAATGAGAAAGGCTAGAGGCAGGTGGGCTCTGGACCAAGCATCAGCTCTGGGATGGGACAGGAATGTGGTCCGTTATCAGTAACTGTTAGTGGAAGGATCCGTTAGGGGCGGAGTCATGTGGTCACGAAGCAGTGTTGCGTAGAGAGCGGGTCTTGTGGGGTTGGGTGGGGTCACTTCGGGGCAGAGTCATGTTGGGCAGGGATGGGGCGGAGTTATGTGCATTGGGAGGAGTGACGTGAGGGCACGGAGTGTGGCGGGGTCAGGAGGGGAGGTGGGGCTATGCAGAGTCATGTAGTGGGACAGAGCGGCAAGGGCTCTGCCTTCTAGGTCCTATCCTGTTGAGCCTTGGTGAGGCAGAAAACCCAGGGCAACTGTGCACTGAGTGTCTTGAGATCATTTTTTTAAATCACAGCTTTATTGAGATATAATTTATATCCCATAAACTTCACCTTTTGAAAGCAAACTTTTACATGGTTCTTAGTATATTGGTGGAGTTGAGCAACCATCATGACAATTTTATTTTGGAACATTTTCATCACTCCCAAGTTTAACACCCTGCCTATTAGTAGTCAATCCCATCCCCTCTGCCCCCAGGCCTTGCTTACCACCAATTCACTTTCTGGCTCTATAGATTTGCCTCTTTTGGACATGTCAAAAAAATGGGATCATACACACAAATTTTACTGAACATAATTTTTTAAATCTTTATTTTATTGCTGAATAGTATTCCGTGATGTGAAAATACCACCTTTAATTTATCCTTTCATCAGAGAATGGATATTTGGGTTGTTTCCACTTTGTGGCTGTTATGAATAATTTTACCATGAACACTTGAGTACAGGCATTTGTGTACACATAGGCTTTCAATTCTCTTGAGAATATACGTAGGCGTGGGACTGCTGGGTCGTATAGCTGTTTAATATTTTGAGGAACTGCCAGAATGTTTTCCAAAGTGGCTGCACCATTTTACATTGCCACCAGCAATGTGTGAAGTTTCCAGTTGTCATTTGAAAAATGTTTTTAGTCATTTTCGTGGACGTAAAGTATTATCACGTTGTGGCTTTGATTTGCATTTCCCTAAGGACTGATAATGTTGAGTAGCTTTGGAGGTACTTACTGGCCATTTGTATATCTTCTTTGCAGTAATGTCTACTCCAATCCTTTACCCCTTTGTAAGTAGAATGTTTTGTCTTTTTATGGTTGAGTTGTAAGGGTTCATACATTCTGGATACAAGTTACTTATCAGGTATATGATTTGCAATTATTTTGTCCCATTCTGTGGGTTGTCTTTGCACTTCCTTAGTGGTGTCCTTTGAAGCACAAAACTTCTGATGATTATGATTAAGGCCAATTCATCTTTTCTTTGTCACTTAAGCTTTTGGTGTCATATCCAAGAAACCACTTGCCTAATCAAGATTGATTTGGCTATTCTGGACCTCTTGTGTTTCCATATGAATTTTGGGATAAGCTTGCCAATTTCATCCAAAGAAGCCAGCTGCGATATTGATAAGGATCATAATTAAATCTATACATTATTTGGGGGTGTATTACTATCTTAACAATATTAAGTCTTCCAACCCATAAATGTGGGATGCCTTTCAATTTGTTTAGCTCTGAGATCTTTTAAGATGTACATTCTGATTTAGACTGGGGCTGAAATTCCGAATTTCTAAACAGGCTCTCAGGTGATGCCAGACCATTTTCTGAGTAACAACACTCTAAAAGGGAAGAGGCTTCCATCCTTTGTTGTCTTCGACTACTTGGGCTGATTTCAATATGTGAATTTTGAGGGGGACAGAAACATTCAGTCTGTAGCACTTACTGACGTTTAGAGTTCAGGAGGAAGCACACTTTGGCCTCCACAAGTAGAAATGCCTCTTCTTATCTCAGGGACAGTGCTTCTGATAGTTATACTAGATGTGGGTTCCTATGGGAATGTGTAGAGGCCTTCCTCCTATCAGGAAAAATTGTGAAAGACTTAAAATTGGCAAAGAAATTGTTTACTGGATATCCTTTTCAGAGCGCCCTTGTGGTTGTCTCCACCTTTCATTGACTTTGAGCTATTTTATAACGTAAATTGTGAAAAAGTAACAATAATGCCATGGTTCTTGACAACAGGAATGCAAATGAATTGTGTCTGGTGGAATGCAACTGATTTTGAACCTATTTTGAACCCATTTGTGATTCATCTCAACATTCCTTCTGCCTGCCTGTATATGTACGGTTCTTGGAACTCTCCTTTAAAACATTTGTAAGGTCTTCCTCGTTTCCTCAAGAATTAATGAGTTAAATAAAATCTTTGTGTGTGCATATTTTATGTTTACATGTGAGTTATGATTTTTCTTTCTTTTTAGGTAATTTAGCACTCCTCATTATCCTCACCCCACTAGGAGCATAATCAAACGCACGGGAATTGGATTAGCACATGAAGCACTTTGATGGGTTGCTCACCAGTGATGTGATTCCAGAAATGTATTTGGGATCTAAAGGCATAGAATGCCTGACTGGGGGTGGACTGGAAGGAGAGCATCTCTGAGGAGAAGGTGGGAGTGGGCTGTCTGGGGAAGCAGGGAGCCAGTGCAAACCAGCTGAGGAAGGTGGCATTGGCAAAGCAGGGCACAAGAGCAACCTCATCAGCAGAACATTGTAGCCTCTGTGGGCCTGAGACTGGCCCAGTTCATGCTAGGGAGGGCAGATAAATAAGTGTGACCAGGAAAGAACTGTAGAGAACCGGAACAGTTGAGAACCAGGGGGGTGGTGAGCTTTCAGGTAGGGTAAGTAGTCAGCAGAGATTTGAGGAGTGGTAGGTTGACTGGCTCACATGGGCATCTGACAGTTTGAGCTGCATGACCTGGGTAACATTAATCCTGGAAGGAGGTGGGAACAGGAGCTTTTGGAGCCAGGAGAAAGGATCCCTTCATCAGCATGTGAGAGCTCCCTGCGTCACACCCCTGGAAGGGGTGTTGGGACTCACAGATCCCGAGGGTGTGCAGTATTCAGAACTGGGCCATTGGCTCTGCCTTCCAAGGAAGTTTCCTCCTTGCTGGTGATGAGAGGGAGAGAAGTTTCATAGGAAACTCTTGTGGGGGCTCCTGTTTGGTTGGGTACTGAAGAGACATGTCCAACCCCCACGTGCATTATGTTCTGAAGAGAATGGCCCTTCTAGTCTGCATCTTCTCACTGTTCTAATTTGGGGGGCAAAGGAGAATCAGTATCTCAAGAGGCAAAGGAAAAGCCTCTAAACTTAAACATGTCCACTGTATGTATTGGTGTGTATAAGTGGATGACTGATGTTAGTTCACTTAGATATTAATTTTCTCTAATGTTGTGACCTTCTCGTTTTTTTACAATGTGCTGGATATTCTCCACTTGCCTTTCCAGTACTACTCTCTGTCCTTCATCTTACTGCGAGCCGTGGGAAGTTGACCTGTAGGGACTGCGTTCGTGGGCCCCTGTGCCCTCTGGGTTCTGGCTGGGTTCAGCTAACGGGAGGCACCGGAAGGAGATGGGAGGGCAGGAGGACACTGAGGTTGAGAGATTCATTCTTTCGGTGCCCTCTTTTCAGGGAAGATGATTATGAGGCTAATCTATTTCCCTTTCACAGGTTTTGTTCCCTGGATGAAGTAGGACCGTTTTCAGGATGGGGATTTTGTACACGCTGCTTACTTCAGAGGAATTTACTCCAAAGAACAGGTGTTCTTTGGCTAACGTTTAACACCCAGCCAAAGAAATTCACCAGGACCCAGAACCCCTATGCAGCTGGACATTCCTTCTGGCCAGAGAATAAATGCAGCCAATAGGAGAAATAGAGTACTTCATCTAGGACATTCCCAGGCAACAAAATACTGTTCTAAGCATAGTTGTGCCCCAAGATTCAGGCTTGTGGTCTAGCTTGTGGATTTCTCTAGCCCCTGGCTCCCTCCTTTCCTTAGGTGATTGACCCTTTGTTTGCATCTCATCTAATTAGTAGGCCCAGTAGAAAGAGTGGTGGGGAAGAGGAGCTGGGAAAGTCATTTTCTACTTGTTAGTAGCCATGTTAAAAAGTCTGGTTAAGGAAGATGTTGACTGAGTAGGTTTGAGGATTGTCTGTTTATTTCAAGTAAATGAAACCTTGGTCCTTCCTTGCTCACCGTCTACTGCCCATGATTAGAGCAACTGCAGTGTTCTGCACCGCACCGCATAAGTGAGTGTGGTCCGTGTTCACAAGGGATTATAGATGCTGACTGTTTAATCAGATACCTCTTAAATATCTGCTCCTAGGCAAGAAGGCATAACCCTCAACTGCAGATAGCCAAAAGAGCATTGTAAGAGTTTTCTTTGCTTGTCATCTTTTCTAAATAGAGGATAAATACTCGGTGTTATATAACAACATTCAATTCCTTCACAGAGAACAGTATTTATAATAGGATAGGGTAAGTTATGCTGCAATAACAAACAAATCCTGAAATCTCAAAGGCTGAAGACAATGTGTATTTCTTGCTCACATCACAGTCTGAAGCAGGTAAAGTGACTCACTGTCATGGCTCTCCAACAATGCCTAACTTACAGATGCAGGCAACATTCCGTCGTCCAGCCCTCCCATCTCAGAAGTCTTCACTTCCCGCTGCCCGGAAAGGAAACAGGAAGCATGGAAACCTCCCACTTAAGTCTTTATTGACTTGGACCAGAAGTCATATACACTTTAGCCCAAACGAGCTTGAAAGGAGGTTGGGTAATGTAGGGGAAAACATGTGATATTTAGTGAGCAATATAATTTGTGCCATGCATGTTTTATCCATTTCTCCTAGCTATTTTTTAAAATTACTTAGAACTCACATTTTTGACCACTGCCATTCACTTACTTCTTAGAGTGTGCTGCTTATAGTGAGGATTCATTTCCAAAAAATGCACATTTTTGGGGGGGCCTGTGTAGAAGCATATTAAATAATGCAACTTGCATGGTCCCACCTCCACATAACTGCCTCAGTATTCCACTGTGGTCATATTTCTCTTCCATCCCAGGTCCTAGCTTAACATTAAGGCTTAGACTCAACCCCGTCTCCTACTGAAAACTTCTCTCTGACGTGAACACAGCCTGTCCTGAAGATCTATAGGGATCAGTGCCCACACAGTTAGCATGGCAGTCATGGTCTGCCCGGTGACAGCTTGTCTGTTAGTGCCTTGAACCATTAATCATCTCCTTTTCTGTAATATCACTTTGGTGCAATGTTGTACCCAACTCATAACCTCTTGGAGGACAAACACCCTTTCTTCAACTCCATAGCACCCAACAAGATCGAATAGCACAGAATACGTACTGGAAATCTGTGGATGGTCTAATCTGATTTAATTGGATTGACAGAGTCAGCAAAGGCATATTACGCATCTAAGTACCATGGTACAAGGATCTGTGCTAGGAACTGTGGGTAAAGAGATGATTAAAACACAGTGCCTTTCCTGAAGAGGCTTTCAGAATTGTAGGGACAGATGGAACACAAACCAACGGTGTGTGGCAGCTGGTCTCCAAAGATGGCCCCAGCAATTCTTCCCCTCCCAGTCTGAGCCTGCTGCTCCTCATTTAAAGAGTTGGCACCCATTCTTCCTGTCCAGAGACTGCCTTGGCCAATAGAATGCGGTGGAAGCGGCATTCTGGGTCTTCCAAGAGGACATGTGGAATTGTCTTCCTTCCACTCCCAAGTGTCACTCGTGGAGCACTCCCTCTCGGAATCCAGCCACTGTGCTGTGAGAATTCCAGACCACGTGGAGTGGCAACAGGAAGGGGAGTGAGACTGATTTCCCACACAACAGTCAATACTAGCTGCCAGTCATCTTAGCCATTCCAGAGCCCAGCCCCGGCTGATACACAAAGAGCAAAATAACCAATGAGTGGAACCCGTTCACACACAGAACTATGACCAATCAGTAAGTGGTGGTTGTTTTAAAACCTTATGTTTTGTGGGGGGGTGGAGGGGGGCTGGGGGGGTGTTGGTTTGCAGCAAAAGATAACTGAAACACAGGGTCAGAAAGCTTACCAGTACAATGGGTCGACAAGTGAAGGAAAAGGATGAAGGGAGTTGAGGAATGCCCGCAGAGAGGTGATGTTCGAGCTGATGAGTAAAAATTACCCAGGCAGAACTTGAAGAGAAGGGCTTTCAGTTAATGCCCCCACGGGAGGAAAAGCATGGAGGTGCAAAGCTATGTGGCTTGTTGAGAGGACTACGAGCAGTTTGTGATGGGTGGCGTGTGAAGGTGTCTTGCCAATGGGTTTCAGCCCTGGGCAAGTTCGCTATGGATTCAATGTGACCAAAGAAAATGACAGCAAAATGTTCTTTTGGGTGAAAGGGTTTATTACCTGGGTTGTTCTCCTGGCGGTAGGTCGAGCACTAGCGTCTCTGCCTCTGCCCAGAGCACTGGGCTGAGCTCTCTCTATAGCACAATAATAGCTTCTTGCCTAAAGGTGTGGAAGTGGTAGCCTAGCAACAGGCCAGTTACATCATCAGGTGGTTTAAGTTCAGTGAGGATTCTGGCCATAGGAACCCCAACTTACCCACATCTTGCCTTTGATTTTTATTATGTTTTCCTTTCCTTTAAACGAAAATTAAAGCATAGTTGTGAAGTTAGAGAAAAATGTGTTTTTTTGTAGGAAACCTTTCTCAAGGAAGTTTGGATTTTTTTCACTTAAGCAATTCTCATTAAATGAATATTCCCTTTATAAATGAGTACTCAGAAGCATTGGCTGGTAAGAGATGGTTAATGTCATGAGGTGAGTGACTATGGTTTGAGGATCACTGTGTTTTCAGGTTTACAACTTAGCTTTTAGTTTTTCCTGTGTTAATAAACCCATGGGCTTAATTTCAGATCGTCTATTTGGCTCGATATTTGCATCAAGATTTGGGGGAGAAGAGGGAGTTAAAGATAGATGGTATCTTAGTTCTACTGAATAGGGGGTGACATCCACTTTCCACAAAGCCCTTTTTTTATGGAATGTCAAGTCCATGCTGATGCAGAGAAACAATTGAGTATGGCCGCAGAGCTGGACCCACAACCAGACTGAACAGGAAGGCTTTGGGCTGACATTTTACTTTACTTCCAATATCCTGGCTTCCTGGATTTTGAAGGTTATGTTTCAGTGTATCATCAATGAGATACCATTTTTGCTTTAGAATGGAGAAAACATTGTGTCAGTTACTGGTGAGGATGTGGTGAGGATAGAAAATGGTACAACTGCTTTAGAAAACAGTATGGCAGTTTCTTATAATGTTAAATGTGTACCTAGAAATTCTATGTCCCAGAAATTCTACTCCTGTGTAGAATGTGAAAGAGAACATTTGTACACTAAAAGACCTGTAAAAGAATATTCATGGCAACTTCATTCATAAAAGCCCCATGCTGGAAATAACCCAAATGTCTATCAACAGGTGAAAGGATAAATAAATAAATTGTGGCATATTCAGACAATTAAATAATACTCAACAAAAAAAGTAATAAGCCACTCAACAACATATTTGAATCTCAAAGACATTGTGTTGAGCAAAAGAAAGCTAAGACACACAAAATACTGTATATTTATACATATATGAGGTTCAAGAACTGGCCAAACTAAGCTCTGGCAATAAACGTCAGAAAGTGATTGCCTCCAGCAGGAGACTGACTAGAAAGAGATATAAGGTGTATTTCTAGGATGATGAAAATATTCATAACCTGATTGGGATGGTAGTTGCAATGGTCTTAAAGCTTAGCAAGCTGTATATAAAATCTGTGCTTTTATGGTATGTAAATTATACTTTGACTGAAAAAATACAATAAATTCAAGGTACTAGACTTCCAGAACCCTTCATCTAACTTGCAACTTTCCCCAAGTGTTCTTACTCATTTTCCTCTGGGAATATTGAAAAAAAAAAAAACATGTCCTCTCTTATGGTCAGTTGGTTCAGAGGACATCAATCCGAACAGTCCCGATTTTCTTTGATGGAGGAGGATATAAGAACTACAATGGGGCCTGAATTGCCACATGGGGTTGGCCAGCCTTTGCTCAATTTATCTCCCGTTAACAACTCATGGCCGCAATAGTGGCAGGGCACAATTATGGAAAAGCTCCCTCTTTGTCTACTTAGAATCAGTAGAAATACGTGATGCCCTAAAATCTAGTTTAGCAGAAAAAGAGGTCCACCATTTGAAAGTTGCAAGTAGTGTTCTATATCCAGAATGAGACTGCATCTCACTTTAAAGCTATTTCTCTGACTTAATAAACTCACTAGAATATAAAATATTAGGCATTCTATTTCAATAATAAATTATGTGGTTGAGCTGTAAAGAAAAAAAAAAGAAATAAATGATGTCCTGAAGGATTAAAGCTAAGCCCCTGGTCATCCAGGTGTTGAAGACGGAATGCACTTCTTGCTATTCATCTTCTTGTGTCAGCATGGTTTCGGCCAGTGAAGAAAAGTGCACCAGATGTGGGCAAAACTGTGGTGACCACAGAGGGACATGCGCAGAAAGAGGACAGGGAGGAAGGAAGGGTGACAGGTAAATATGTTCCTTTCTAATGCCACAAAGGATCTCATTATGAGATTGAAGTGGCACGGGCTTGGCATCTGGTCTTCACTTACTGAAATGTAAAACTTACATGAGTAAAGAAGAAAAACCCCATCATAATCTGATACTCTGCCTTAGAATGCTGTTAAAAATTATGACTTCCTTTTTCCCTTTCTTTTTTCTTGGTCCCTCATGCTTTCTAATTTTTGAAAATGAACAACTGCTATTATGACATGCTGTTCATTCATATCATGTTAAGTATTTACATTTTTATGTATTTATAACTATGAATGAAATACCTTTTAAAAGGGTGAATGTTGTAGTCTAAAAAGAAGCCTATGTTGGTATTTAATACTGATCTTGAGAAAAATGAATATGTGAGTACAAAGACCTTCTGCTCGACTATTGAAGTAAGTCTTTTAAAATTGGTGAGTTTCTTTTAAAAGTTCGCTTCAAGTTTGCTTTGGTCTGCCTTCTGCTTTGTGACATTGTTGACCCCCAACAGATTACACCTCCCTGTATTCATGGCCTTGTGGAGTCCCCTCCCACTTTGAACCTGGGCATGGCTATATGACTAGCTCTGGCCAGTGGGAAATTAGCAAGTGTGATGCAAGCAGAGGCCTGGTAAGCACCTGCACACTGGGGCTTGTCCTGTGTAACTGCTTGCTGTTAGAACCCAGCTACCAAGCTATGAAAAAGTTCAAGCAGCCAAGTGGAGAGTCCTACATGGAAGACAACAAAGGCCCCTGGCTAACAGCTAGCCCCAACTGGCCAACTGCATGAATGTCATCTTGGAAATGGTCCTCTGATCCCCAGTGGAGCCTCCCTAACTCATGCCACATGGAGTACAGATGAGCTGTCCCTGTCTAGCCCTGCCCAGATCACAGATGTGTGAGCAGATGAATGATTGTTATTTTAAGTCATGAAGTTTTCGGGCAATTTGTTGCATATGAATAACATAGTACCTAAACTGTATTTTGTGTATTTCATCTAGATGTCTGTCACCACCTAAACTGAAGTTGGCATATAGATTTTTAACTCTGCTTAGTAGTTCAGGAACTCTGTGTTAAAGAAGATTCTGAGACTACATCCTAGTTTAGCAGAAAAGTGTGCATGTCCCTCATTTAATCTGTTCTCCCTCCACACAGCAGCCAGAGTGATCTTTTAAAGATCAGCGTGATTGTGTCACTCCATTGCTTAACTCCTCCAGGAGCTGTCCTCTACTTTGATGACAACCAAACTCTTTCTTCTAGTTTGCAAAACCCTCTGTTCACTGGCTTTTCCTTGGTTTCCCTTCTGTCTATCTAAGGCCACTGTCCCACTCAGCCACTCCCACAGTCCAGCCTTGCAGATCGTCTTTCAGTTACCTGAACACGCCAAGCCAATTGCCACCTTTCCATCTTTTTACCCATGTTAGATGCTCTCTCTGCCTGGAATGATCATCACAGACTGGCTTCTTATCATTCAGATCTCAGCTTAAATATCACCTCCTCCTCACAGATACTTCCCTGACTATGGCGAGCAGGCAGCTGTTGCTATATTTCACAGCAAAATTCAGTGGCTTAAAACAACAAACATTAGCCTCATATTCCCAGGCCTGTGGGGAGATCAGGGCAGGCCTGTTCTGCACCTCTTTCTAGGGTCCAGATTGCTCCCCAGATGAGCAAACAAAGTCCTTCAAGCCCCTAGGGCCCAAACTCAGAACTTACACCCTGCCCCTTTCCTCACTGTCCAAACCAATGGGGAGGAAAAGCACTCTCCCACTGGAGGGGGATATTGGCACAGTAATCTGATTTACCCTACTATCAAATCTAAAGCAGCCACACCATCAGCCCTTACATTCATCTCATCCAATTTTAAATCTCCGCAAATGTATCACTCTGATAATTTTATGTTTATTTGTTATGTTTACTGTCCGTCTCCCATTGCTAGAGTATGTGTTTTATGAGAACAAAGATGTTATTTGTCTTTGGCAGTGCCATGTTCCCGGCACATGGAACTTCCTGGCTGAGCCCAGGTGCCTGATAAGAACAATTGTTAGCTGCAGATACTGATGCCGGGAGGAGGAAGGAGAAAAGCACTGGCTTTTTTCCCAAACCCAATCTACACAAATATCTTTATCTTTGAAACCAATGGTTTCCTTCTTGTGATTCCTCCATCTTTTCTAGTATTGTCTTCCTTTAATGCCTTTTAATGCTTTTCAAAGAATGACCCATTCATCTTTGTGAGAAATTTTGTAGCTTCAGAAACTGTACCTCAACTCAAAAGGGTCTGAGGGGATGTACCTTAGAACTCACCCCTCAAATTAATCTCTTCTTCCAATTTCTAGGAGAAAATCCCCACCAGAGCTTTCACTCTGTCTGAATTGGGCACCCCCAGAAGCTGACCTTGGGAGAAAGATTTGAGTGCATGTAGTTTATTTGGGTGCATGGAAGTGGGTAGGGGGTGGAGAAGTGATACAGGGAAATGAAGACAGCCCATCACTGGATTTGTTATTAGGTCTGGACCACAACAAGCAACTGGAACTTAATCCCACCAGTACTAACAATTCACCTCAGAATGACCTCAGCCAAAAGGCAAGCGAGCTGAGGCCTTGCACATGTCCGTCATTAAAGGCTGCCCAGGGAAGTGAGGGAAAAGGGGCAGGACAGGTGGCAAATCTGAACTCCTAGGCACTTCTATCCAGTTTGTTGGGCAATGTGGTTTTTGGGAGCCTGAGGGCAGGCTGCTGACCAAGATGTGGGTGTTTGCCATTGGAAGCCTGCCTGGGCACGGGAAAAGTTTAAGGCGATCAGAGGGGATAGGAGTACAGAAGACTGATTAGGCTTTTTTTGAAACTAGTTTTATTGTGGCCTAATTAACATATAATAAATTGCATGGATTTAAAGTGTACTGTTTGATACGTTTTGGCATATGTATATACCCATGAAACCATCACCACAGTCAAGATAATGAACAAAGTCATCACCTCCAAAAGTGTTCTCCTGCCCTTTTGTAATCCCTCCCTCTGGCTCCTCCCCATCCCCAAACAACCATTCATCAGCTTTCTTTCATAATAATTAGCATTTCTGAGAACTGTGTGTAAATGGAATCATATCGTATCTGCTTTATTTTGTCTGTTTCTTTCATTTAACATGATTATTTTGACATTCATCCATATTGCACACCTCAGTAGTTCGTTCCTTTTATTGCTGAATAGTATTCTCTTGTATGGATATATTACAGTTTGTCTATACATTCACTAGTTGTTGGATATTTGGACTGTTTTTACTTTTTGGCTTTTATGAATAATGCTGCTATGAACATTTGTATACAAGTCTTTGTGTGGACATATGTTTTCCTATCTCTTGACGTCGTATTGATAACTTGGAGTTGGCCATGATAGCAGTATTTGCACCATGGAAATTGGAAAAAACTACAAATCCAAGGCTTCCACACCCCCAGAGATATGGTTGTTAAACATTTACCCCCACATCGCCAGATATACCCTGGAATTGGAATTGAATCAGACTGTGCACTTTTAAAAAGCCATTGATATACACAGTCGAGGAAGCTTGCCAAGGTTGTACCTTTTCTTTGTAACTCTCTTGTTTATTCAATTACATCCTCTCTTATGTCACTTAAAAATTTTTAACTCCCTCTAAGTCAAAATCCCCAAAGTCTAAGATGCTGGTCTTTCCCCAGGGTGATATTGTCATTTTTTTCTCATTGTAGTAAAAAGCAAGAGCTTCTGAGTATTTCAGACAGACATAAAAAACATTTCTAGACCAGCAGATACATACTTAAGTCTCTCATGGCAGGGAAAGGAAGATGTTTAAAAAAATCAGGACAGAAAGATAACATAATCAACCAGGGAGGTAGGGGGAGAGAGGAAACATGAGGCATTGAATTCTTGTTCCTCTGGTACATAGAGTTGCCTAAGTCATTGTTTATAAGGTCACATATTTTCATATAGTTATAATCTAGTGAACATGTACCATTTCTGCTTTACTCGTGTAAAATGATTTCATATCACATTTCCACAAGTGGATGTAGTCTTCATTATTTTCATTTAAAGTACTTCTCTTCTATTCTATCATTCCCCTATTGTTAAGCATTTGGGCTGTTTCTGATTTCTTAACATTATACATAGAATGTCTTCCTGCAAGTTCCTTCTTTTGCCTTGTAGATTATTATTTCCTTGGATTAACTCCCTTAAAGTCCTCTTTTTCTGTCCATTATTTGTTTATTTTGTCACACATAGAAAATTCTTTCTTCTTTCTCCTGTCCCAACCCTATACTTGACAAGGTTATGTGCTCTTCCTATGCACTGTCATGACACCCTGTATGTCCCCCATTACAACCTACCACTTTATTTAATAGTGTATTCATTTGTTTTCCCAGCTGGACTGTGGGCTCCACCAGGGGGCGGCAATACTGCTTTTCCTTGTTTGTTGGTTCCCCATTGCTTATACTGTAGGTGCTCAATACATATTTACTGATCAGTCAGTTGATGTATCTTGTCCTCTGTTTCTCTGACTTTCCCTTCCTCTTTCCTCAAGTCTCACTTGACACTAATTCCCTCGGGAATTAATACACGAACAACCCTTTGTGTCCTATTCGAAACCTGCTGGCCTTGCTGCAATTAGATAATTGCTGACCCTGAGCTAAACTTCTTTTTGGCACCAGGCTCTGTCTCCTTTTAATCATCAGTCAAAGGTCAAGGCCAGTCAGTACTTCTCCCAGAGATGAGTTCATTATAGGTAATAAAAATTTTAAAGAAAAGCTGAAAAATGATCTTTCTGAGTCTTCTAAATGCAGCCTGTACCAAAAATGGTGTGTCTTAGGTCAGGTTCCCTGGGAACAGGCTGTAGGATGGAGATGAGTTCGCAGGAAGTTCACCACATCGAGCACTCCAGGCCGGTGGTACACCTGTGGGGCATGAAGGCAGCAGAGCTGGGTAGAGGGAGTTGAACCCCTCTCAGCCAACCCTAGGGGGAGCTCTAGAGCTGGGGTGGCCCTTCAGAGTTGTCTTAAATTGGGGTGAGGGAACCAGAACCTTGTACTGTCCCTCATTGGCCAGTCGTTGGAGGCCGGCTGTACCCAGGAAGGGGACATAGCTTTGGATGAGAAAGCTACTTTCAACTGTGGGCAATTTGCAGAGAAGGGCTGAGTTTTGAGCCAGCCGCAGCTGACACTGTAGCAGCTGGGAGGATAAGTCCCTTAGCCCTGAAGGTGGGATCTGGGTCCCCACCCAGTGGGTATGAGTTATCTCCAAGTGGAGTGCTAGGGAAATAGATTGGCAGCTGTTACAAAGGGACAGCCAAGTAACCATCTCCCTTCAGTTTACTCCCTATCATTATCCAGGAGCTCTGCAATTCAGAGGAAGTGATGGCTGAATGAGCCCACATTTGGTGGTCTCAGGATGTTTTTAAAGAGAAGCATAACAATCACCAGCCTTCTCTCCCTTGAGGGGTTTTCCCCTACATGCATCCCTCCACAGCTGTTTCCTCATTCGGGCAGCCCGAGGAAATGAGGCAGGAAGGTGCTATATAATCAGAGTCTGGTCTCAAAAGCTAAGGATTGTTTCAGGATCCCCCAAATGCCCCAAGGTTGGGGATGGACCGGTGTTATTCACAGAAGACACCTTTCAACCAACTGCTACCAATGAGACAGTTTCAGAAGGAACCGTGGACATGAATCCAATTACACAAACTTATTTTCAAGGCTGAATCAGCTCATGTCTTCAAACCACTTTGAGCAATTTGGATAGACTTCCTAAACTGTTTACCTAAAGTATTACCTTACCCCTAAGTCAATTTCCTGGAGGTAGGATGGGCTAACCACAGCTTCCACTAGAAAATAATCTTTTCATGAGCCTCTCCAACATCTAATATGTATTATCTTTAGTAGTTTGATGTAAAGGTCTGCTTGTTGAGGCAAGACCACCGTTTTTCACATGTTCTTCATATATTTTAATTTACTGTCTTTTAAGAATGGATTATGATTTTTGTGCTAAAAAATTTCTTTCTCAGTAGGGACCACATTTAAATGAATACTTTGAAGCTAAAAGAATCAATCATATTGTAAACATAGGGTAGCCTCATGTCTTAAGTATGTGTGTATGGGCATGTTTTAGCAAGTTTATATTAGAATTCTGGCTCCCTGGATACAAATTGTCCCAGTGTCCTCCATGGTCTCTGGCAAAAGAAGACTTCAGGGGCACAAACACTGAATCAGTTTGAGGTATGTATGGAATATTCTAATGTATGCTGCAACCACAGAGGTCAATTTATTTTTTAAGCTGGTTACAAGGAAATCTGATTCCTGCTACTCTGGCTATGGCTGCAGCTTCAGTAAAGGCAGAGAAGGGTTCTCTCTCCTTCTCACTAATAGGTAACAGGTAAACATTTCACAATATTTGACCATTTGTGAGTGGGTTACTTTGGGGGATGAAGGGTATGGCTTGGTTGATACGATCTAGCTCTTTTTGCTATCAATACCCAAAAAGAACTGCCATAGGAGAGCCCCTTACAGGGGCTAATGCTGGGGTGATGTTCCTTGCCTTTAGGCCCACCAGGCCAGCAAGACCAACTCAGGCACCCAACACTCTGAGGTTAGATTCCCGTAGCCACTCCCGGTTCTGTTTCTCTCTCATTCAGGTTTCTGAGTTGCAAACAACAAAACCCTTGTTGTTAGTTTAAGCTACAAAAGAGATTAGAAAATTCCCATGTTCTCTAACAAGGCTGCAATCACTCAGCAGAAGTGCTCAAGTACTAACAACGCTGCCACCATTCCTTGGGATAGGTGGCAACAATCACATCACTAATGGTGGGCACCGAACACAACTGCTAGGGACTCTGCCACTGGACACGAGCTATACCTGTGGCTGCCATGTCACCATGACTCAGGCAGTACCTGCTTCTTTGGGTCACCAACCTGTTTTTGTTTTTAAGTTTTACTTATTGTATTTTTGGTTTATTTTTTATTTCACAATCCAACATCTGGTGAAAGGGTCACTGACTTCTGAGTCAGAGGCTGGCATAGGTGTGTCTCACTGGTGAAGGGTAGGGTTCTGTTTGTGTTCTTGTGTCCTCTGTCTCCCATGGCGTATAAACTTATCTCCCCTTCTCTTTTGAGTTAGTTATTTAGAACAATGAGAGAGAGAGTCTGTAAAACAAGAAGGCCAAATTTCAGAAATCACACCAAAACCTATTTTTACTACTTTACTGTCCCATCAGAAAGGCAATTTTAAACCTCTGAGCAGTTTTTACAAACCATTAAACTTTCAGCTATTACCTGTGTTTTCCCAAGGACTGTGTAAAACAGTCAGTGTTACCCTTAGAAGAAAATTTACGTGATTATCTATATATTTTCGGGGGAGAAATTTCTAAGCATGACACCAAAGCCAGAAACCATAAAGGAAAATATTGATAACCTTTACTACTTCCGAAAAAAATACCATAAGCAATGTTAAAACATTTGACAAATGAGAAAACCTTTGCAACTCTTATGGCCCAAGACTGATGTCCTTAATATAATAAGATCTCTTACAAACCAGTAAGAAAAAATGTAATACCACAGTGTAAAATGGTCAAAAGATATGTACAAGTAATTCAAAAAAGAAGACAAACAGTCAACAGCCACAAGAAAAGATCCTCAACCTAAGTATTAATTTAAAAAAAGCAAATGAAAACAATAAGGCATAATCTTCCTTTCAGATAGAAAGGGATAAGGAAGATGTTGCAAACAGACCTAAATCGATTTGGCAGTCCAGCCAATGTCAAGGTTGTTTAGTGAACTTATTAAAGCCGGGTGGTGAGTATACATATCTGCCCTCACAACCTCACTAGTGGCTGGTTTATTCCCATGAAATGAAATGCTAAACCAAATTCACCAAATTCTCTCAAACGTACATTTATTAGCAAGCAGGTACAAAGGAGGGTGAAAGGCTAATTGTGTGGTAGCTGCTCCTCTCTTCCTGATAACATGACTGGCTGGTTTTATAGATGAGTTAGGATCGGCAGGATCAACAGGGCTTTACAGCTGGAATGCTGTTTCCGTGGAATTAGACACTTGGACTGGAATTTTATACCTTTTCCTGCAAGGGTTATAGAGCCTGCCCAACATTCCTAGCCAGAACACCACTCATTTCACCAATAAAAATCTCTCTTTTCATTCCTAAAGTGCTAGGTCACTACCTTCGAATGTGTTGATTTTCAATTAGGGTTTGTCAAAAGCTGTTTACCTCTAGATACTTTAAATGTGAACACACACTCCCACTCCTAACCTGAGCACACAGAATTATCTTGCTTGCATACAGACACACTGACAATATAACAATTGAAAATAAGTGGGGAGAAGCAGTCATTGCAGCCTGGTATCTTTCTGAAAGGTAATTTGTCAACATATATAAAAATACCAAGTGAACACACTCTACAAGTTAGAGATACTGCTTGTGGCTTTTTATCCTAAGGAAGTAATTGGACACGCATGCAGAGAGTCCATGGATGTGCATGACTGCATCATTTTTAATAGCACAAGGTTGCAATAAAAATTTTGTTAGTAAGAGAGTGACACAAACTAGATCAGGGTTTGCTTGGTGGTGGGACTGAGGACTGGGAGGGGTGAGTGGGATAGGAAAACAGCATTACAAATGGCCAGGATGAAACTTTTGGGGTGGACATATTCACTATCTTGGATTGTGGTGGTGATTTCATGAGTAAATAGACATTAAAGCTTTTCAGAAAATGCACTTTAAATATATGTACTTTATGGTATGGCAGTTATACCTTAACCAAAGTGTTTAAAATAATTGTCAGTAGATAATGCATAAATAATAATGAGGGGAAGATTTATTGAGCACCTAACATGTACAGGCATACCTCGTTTTATTTTGCTTTGATTTAAACAAAATTTCAGCTATTGCGTTTTTTCTTTATGGAAGGTCTGTGGCAACCCTGCATGAGCAAGTCTTTTGGCATCATTTTTTTAACAGCATTTGCTCACTTCGTGTGTCTGTGTTACATTTTAGCAATTCTTACAATATTTCGAAGTTTTTCCTTACTATTATATTTATTGTGGTGGTCTGTGATCAGTGATCTTTGATGTTACCATTGTCATTATTTGGGTGCATCGCACACCTGTGTAAGATGGTAAACTTAATCAATGAATGTTGTGTGTGTTCTGACTGCTCCACTGACCAGCCATTCTGCCATCACTCTCCCTCTCCTCGGGCTTCCCAAATCCCTGAGACACAACTTGCGTAAACAGACAGTTTCGAGTACCACATGAACTTAACTGATGTTGAAATTAGGCCAATTAATAACCCCACAGTAGCCTCTAAGTGTTCAAGTGAAAGGAAGACTCACACATCGCTCACATTAAATCAAAGTGCTAAAAATGATTAAGTTCAGTGAGGAAGGCATGTAGAAAGCGAAGATAACTGAAAGCTAGGCCTCTTGTGCCAGTTAGCCAAGTTGTGAGCTCAAAGGAAAAGTTCTCGAAGAAAATTGGAAGTGCCACTCCAGTGAACACATGAGTGATAAGAAAGCAAAACAGTCTTATTGCTGAGATGGAGAAAGTGTTAGTGGTCTGGACGGAAGATCAAACCAGTCACATCATTCCCTTAAGCCAAAGCCTAATGCAGAGCAAGGCCCCAACTCTCTTCAGTTCTATGAAGGCTGAGAGATGTGAGAAAGCTGCAGAAGAAAAGTTGGAAGCCAACAGAGGTTGGTTCAGGAGGCTTAAGAAAGAAGCCATCTCCACAACATCAAGGTGCCAGGTAAAGCAGCAAGTGCTGCTGGGGAAGCTGCAGCAAGTTACCCAGAAGATGTAGCTGAGATAATGAAGGCAAGGGCACTAAACATCACATTTTCAATGTAGATGAAACAGCCTTATACTGGAAGAAGATGCCATCTAGGACCTTCATGGCTAGAGAAGAATATTCCATGCTTGGCTTCAAAGCTTCAAAGGACAGACTTGTTAGGGGCTAATGCAGCTAGTGACTTTAAGTCAAAGCCAATGCTCATTGACCATTTTGAAAATCCTGGGGCCCTTCAGAATTATGCTAAATCTACTCTACCTGTGCTCTAGAAGTGACAAAACAAAGCCTGGATGACAGCACATCTGTTTATAACACGGTTTACTGAATAGTTCAAGCCCATGGTTTAGGTGTACTGCTCAGAAAAAAAAGAGGCTTCCAAAATTTGACTGCTCATTGACAGTGCACTTGGTCACCCAGGAGCTCTTGTGGAGGTGCGCAAGGAGATCAATGCTGTTTTCATGCCTGCTAACACAATATCCATTCTGCATCCATGCATCAGGGAGTCATTCTGACTTTCACATCTTATTATTTAAGAAGTATGTTTTGTAAGGCTATAGCAGCCTTACTTAGCTAGTAATTCCTCTGATGGATCTGGGCAGAGTAAATTGAAAACCTGGAAAGGAGTCACCATTCCAGATGCCATTAAGAACATTCATGATTCATGGGAAGAGGTGAAAAGATCAACATGAACAGGAGTTTGGAAGAAGTTGACTTCAATCCTCATGGATGACTTTGAGGGGCTCAAGTTTTCAGTGGAGGGAGTCACTGCAGATGTGGTAAAAATAGCAAGAGAACTAGAGTTAGAAGTGGAGCCTGATGATGGGACTGAATTGCGGCCATCTCATGATCAACTTGAAAGAATGAGGAGTTACTTCCTATGGCTGAGCAAAGAAAGTGGTTTCTTGAGGTGGAATCTACTCCTGGTGAACCCACTGTGAAGGTTGTTGAAACTGGAACAGACAGTTTAGAGTATCACATGAACTTAACTGATAAGACAGCAGCCAGATTTGAGAGGACTGACTTCAATTTTGAAAGAAGCTCTACTGTGGGTAAAATGCTATCAAACAGCATCGCATGCTACAGGGAAATCTTTCATGAAAGGAAGAGGCAATTGATGTGGCAAACTTCGTTGTTGTCTTATTTTAAGAAGTTGCCATAGTCACCCCAGCCTTCAGCAACCACCACCCTGATCAGGCAGCAGCCATCAACATCAAAGCAAGTCCCTCCATCAGCAAAGAGGTTGTGACTCACTGAAAGCTCACTTGATGGGTAGCATTTTTTAGTAATAAAGCATTTTTAAAAATTAAGGTATATACATTGTTTTTTTAGACATAATACTGTTGCACACTCAATAGGCCATGTATAGTGTAAACATAACTTCCATATACACTGGGAAACCAAAAAATTCATTTGACTTGTTCATCATAATACTTGCTTTATTGTGGTAGTCCGTAACTGAACCCAGATACTCTCTGAACTATGCCTACACCTGATATTGTGCCAGGAGTTATTATCGCTTTTGAGAAAACTGAGGCTTAAGGAACATAAATGACCTCTCCAGAGTCACACAGCTAGAAAGTGGCTAAGAGTAGGAGTTGACAAACTACAGCACATGGACCAAAATCAGCCCACACCTGTTTGTGTAAATAAAGTTTTATTGGAATACAGCTATGCCCATTTGTTTACATATCGTATATGTCGCTATCATACAACAACAGAGTTGAGTAGTTTGCAAGAGTTCATATGGCCCATGTGATAGTTAATTCTATGTGTCAATTTGGCTAGGGCATGGTGCCCACATATTTGGTCAAACGTTATTCTAGATGTTTCTGTGAAGGTACTTTTTACATGAGATTAGCATTTAAATTAGTAGATTTTGAGTAAATCAGATTACCCTCCATAGTATGAGTGGGCCTCATCCAATCAATTCATAGTAAAAGTGATGTTTCAAGAGGAAGAGGGAATTCTGCTAGCAGACTGCCTTCGGACTTCAACTGCAACTCTTCTCTGCATCTCCAGCCTGCTGGCCCACCCACCCTGCAGATTCTGGACTTGCCAGACTTCACAATCATGTGAACCAATTCTTTAAAATACCTCTCTCTCTATATATATAAAAATTAGAAAGAGACCTCTATCTATAGATATATATACATATATAGTTGTAGCAGTCTCTATATAGATATATCTAGGTACATATACAGTTACTGATCTATCTATCTCTAAATATAGAGATCTATAGCTATATATCTACCTATCTATCTGTTGGTTCTGTTTCTCTGGAGAACCTTGACTAATACAGCGCTTAAAGTCTGAAATATTTATTTAATCCTTTACAGAAAAATTTCGCTGACCCTTGGCTAAGAGCCAGGATCAGACTCCAGACAATTCCAATGTAGAGCCACTACCCTACATTGCTTCATGGAATATCCAACTTATGGAATACACTCATGGCTATTAAAAATTATGATTCTAAACTATACTTTATTGCTTTGGGAAAATGTTCAGAATGTATTGCTAAAAAAAGAAAGCAGGTTACACCTGCATTTATGGTATTATCACATATCTATTAGAAAATGTATGCATGAGGAAAGTCATGGAAATAAATATACTAAATATGTTAACAGCAGCTTTCACCAGGCACTGGATTATGGGTGCTTTCTCCTTTTCCTTTATATCTCCTTATACTGTTTGAGTATCTCACAATGAGCATATAATCAGAAGGAAAAACAAAGCAATTTTCATTTTGGAAATGGAAAGAGAATGTCTAGTGATTTGTTTTTTATGCTGCTTGAAAGTGATGTTTTTATGCTGCCTAAAAGTTACCCCATGTCACAAAAGTTACCCCGTGTCTATATCAAAATGTCCTCGATGGCAGAACAGAGGCAGCTGTGTAGTAGGCACAGTCCTCTCCACCACATCCTTGCTCTTTCATTTTCCATACAGGCAGGCAGTCTGAGCAGGCTTTCAAAAGCACTCATGTGGTTGTGTTATTCCTGGGCTTAAATTATTTCAGTGGATTCCCATTTAAGTCCCAAATTGCTCTCAGTATGGCACTTAGGGGCTTGCCCCTTGGCCCTTGCTGTGCCTGTTTTGCCCACTGTATACCAGACACACTGATCCATCTGCAGCTCCTGAAAACACCCATTTTTTACCTTGGTCTGACAAGATTTTGTCTCATTATTGCCATGGAGAGCAATAACTAGAGCTTATCTTTGTTTTTTTTTTAGTGCCTGAAGTAGTGTATAGCACAGGTAGGCAGAATAAATGTTTGCTGAGTGCAAGATGAATGACTACAGAATACAGAACCTCTATTTTGACTGTTGAGTTTTCAACTTTGGTCCTGGCAGATGAGATGGTCATAGAGGTGACGTTTAAGGCATCATAGTGTGACTCTATTAGTACTGTTCTTTGGTTGCATTTTAGTAGATTGACCTGGGAAACTAATCATGCTATATAAGATTGCTTGAATGAAAGAGTGTGTTTTAAGTTCTTTGGTCTGTGCCAAAGCCTGGCTAGACATTTACCAGTCCATTTCCTTTTCCTGGGCACCCAGAAAAACTGTATTTCTTAGCTTTCTTTGCAGTCAGGTAGGGAAATTGTGACCAAATGCTGGCCAATGGGAATGTGAACAGAAATAACCTGGGCCTTCCACAAAAGCGCCTTCTACATATTTTCATTGTTTGATCTGTGTGACGGGACTCAAAGGCCTCTGAAATGGTGGAGCTGCACCTTGGAAGAAGCCTTGTCCCTGATCTGTGATATGGGCTACGAATAAACCTTTGTTGAGTTTAGCATCTGAGATGGTGGGATCTATGTGTCATTGCAGCCCAACCTAGCTTTTCCTGACTGCATTATCTACTGTAGGAACTTGTAAGTCTATTTGTTTTTGAGTTGGGCAGGACTAAAACGGTCACTTTAATTTGATACTTCAGAATGCAAATGTCGAAGCATATCTACTTATTCAGCTTCTTCATTTGTATGTTCCAAATGCTTTGAAAGAGAAACATGGAGTAAGATAATGACTATTCAGTAGAAAGCAAAAAAGAGTACAGAGCACAAATAACTCACAATTAGCATAACAATTCTTGCTATTAATATGAATCGTTCATTCCTTCTCTAATTTTTTTTATAGTTTAAATATCTGCTATGATTAAAAGAAAGCTCCAAATACACTGCCTTTTTCACGAAAGGAAGTTGTACAAATCTGTCAAATGCATGAATATATTATGTATTTAATCTGTTGAATCTTCTATGTAAGAATGAAATCCACACAAAAATTAATTAGGACCTACTGTGTGCGTTTTGTTGTATGGCAATGCTCTTTTTGGTTGGTATTCAGATGGGGATGTTGGTGAATTCAAGCTGCTTGGAGTGATGCTTCTCTATTAAATAATCTTAGCTAAATATGACAGAAATGTGGACTATATTATTGGCTATTATGATCCTTGGCAGCATGATATTCTATTAGACTTCCAGTTGCTAATTTCACACAGGATCTTTTCATGACCATCATATATTGTGGGGAACATTAATTTACTCTGAAGATCAAATTAAGTGAGAAGGTCTCTTCCAAACAAAGTACATGAGAGGATATTAGCATAATGCTTGCAAATACAATTATTTGATCCAGTGTAGAAATCTTCTCTATGCAGTTTTGCCTGAGTTCCCCTATTTGCTTACTACACCATCATTGTGCTACCATTTTAGCTTGTATGAGCCTTATATCATGACCTATGGCAATTACAGTTGAATCTTGAACAACTTGGGGGTTAGGAGCACCAACCTGGCCAGTCAGAAAATCCATGTATAACTTTTGACTCTCCCAAAACTTAAATACTAATAGCCTACTGTTGACCGGAAGCCTTACCAATAATATAAAGAGTCAATTAACACATACTTGTATGTTATATGTATTATATATTGTAGACTTACAATAAAGTAAGCTAGAGAAAAGAAAATGTTTTTTTCAAATTGTTGCAGATATCCAAAATATTTCCTGATATATTTATTGAAAAAAATTTGCATATGAGTGGATCTGTGCAGTTCAAACCTGTGTTGTTCAAGGGTCAACTGCGTTTCTCACCTGGCTGCTCTTGTAGACTGTGAGTTACAAGAGGATACACACTAATAGCCTTTTAACTTCATATCCTAAGTGCCTGGTCTAAAATAGAAGACTGGTTAATGCTTATTTTATGAATATTGATATAATTGTTTAGAATGTTGTGCTCTTAGAGTTAGAAAGACCCCCATACAGTAAGCAAACATGTACTCGAGAGTTACAATATTTTACTAGTTTTTATATGTGGTACATATATAAATAGGTCATGTTTTGTATCACTACCTCAGGATATTATATACAGTTTCAGGATACTGACATTTTAAAAAATTGAGGTATAATTGACATATAACTTTATATGAGTTTCACATATACAAAATAATGATTCAATATTTGTATACACTGCAAAATGGTCACTATAGTAAGTCTAGTTACCATCTATCACCATACATTGTTAAAAGTCCTTTTTCTTGTGATGAGAACTTTTAAGATCTACTCTCTTTAGCAACTTTCAAATACAATACAGTATCATATATTATCTATAGTCACCATGCATTACATTACATTCCCAGGGCTTATTTTTTGCATAAGTAGACCTTTGTACCTTTTGTCCTCCTTTGCCCATTTCATTCCTACTCCACTTCCCTTCCCCTCTGGACCACCAATCTGTTGTATGTATATGTGAGCTATGATACCAAAAAATTTTAAGAGAAACATGGGGTGAGGGTGGGAAGTGGAGGAAATATTTAAAGAAGAATTTAACATTTCTTAGAGGTGCAAACATTGACCTATGTTTGAGCAAAATGTCAGGATGGGCCATAGGGCATTAACTATATTGTGACTCGGGTGGGAAGTCCTATCTTATATGAAAAAGTCAGGCTTAGACAAAACATTCAGCCAAACAAGCCCATGAAAGATAAACCAGGGAGTCAGAGGAGGGAAAGATTTGTTATAAAGCCATCTCACATTCTTGTTTGAGTTTTTACCCTGCCTACATTGCTATGAAATAGGACCAGCCTGGAATGGGAATTTGTTCTATAAAATCTCCCAGAATCCACTGCATCTAGTATTTAGCCAGGGCTGTTATTGAATTCTTCCTTGTATGTAATGTCAAATTTTTAAAGGTGTGATTGAAACTTCTATTTGGGGTTCTTTCCTCAGTAGAGCTGAAGAACACCTGGTGATTATCTTCAACAGAAGATGCTAAAGTGCCCCAGATAGTTTTCCTTTTTTATGAAATCCCAGTTCCCTTATCTATTTCTTTCAGGGTCTTGTTTCTTAAGCAGCCATGACTCTGACTCTGTGTGGAAATGTCCCTGGGATGTCGCTTTCCTCCTGGAACTTTGAACATCATTCCATAAAAAGAACATGACGAATTCCCAGGAAAGAAGAGCTAGTATATGAAATCCCTAAATGTGATTTTTCTTGCGTACTGTCTCCTCCCTCGTTTATTCACTCAGAGCACGTTGTATGTGCCAGCAGTTCTAGGCCTCTGCAATATCTTAGTGAATAAAGTGACCCAAATCCCTATCTTCACCAACTTTGCATTCCAGCTGGGGGAGACAGATAATATGCAAACTACATAAGCAAACAATCAGAGTGTGCCAGCTGGTAAGAAATGTGGTGTAGAAAAATGAAGTGGGGAAGGGCAAAGTTAGTGTCTGGGGGTTGTAGTTCTAATAGTGGCTAGGATAGGCTTGACTGAGAAGGTTGTTTAACAAATGATTGAAGATGACAATTTAGGGGACACTAACTTCTTAAAACTTATGAAGCAGGCAGTCTCTATTCCAAGGGTCCAGAGAACTGCAAAGTGGGGCAGAAGGCAGGAAACTTTTCTAGGATAAAGAATAAGAAACAAGGAAGTAAGTGTAGAGTCCAGAGTTGGCTTGGCAGGTGGGGACTGGCTGTCTGAATATACTGCGTTTCTGGTCATGCAGAGCATTTGCAGGGGCGAGAACGTTATCTAAGTTTTGTTTTGCTGATGTGGCATCCCAGGCAGGTTGAACTCCATCTCAGGTCTAGAAATCTGTTTCAACAAGGTGAATTCTGAGTAAAGAACTCAAGTTGGTGAGGGAGCCGACCAAATAGGCATCTGGAGTAAAGCACACAGGGCAGAGAAACAGCCAGCACCAAGGCCTGGAGGTCAGACCTGGCTGGTGTGTCTGAGCAGCACTAAGGTGGTGTAGGATGCAGGGAGCAGAGTGAACGAGGGGAAGGAGCAGGGATGAAGACAGAGAGGTGCAGGCTGGAGTGTGTACAACCTTGTACATGGCTACAAGCACTTTGGCTTTTACTCTGGATGGGGAGCTATCGGTGGGTTTTAAGCCAAGGACTGACCAGATCTGATTATGCCTTAAGAGGATCACCGTGTGCTGAGGGTAGAGGAGGAAAGGGTGGCAGTTGGGAGACCAGCTGAAGGCTGTTGTAATGATTCAGCAGCGTGATTATGTTGTCCCAGAGCAGAAGAGTGGAAGTAGAGGTGGGGAGCAGTATTCAGATTCTAGATACGTTTTGAAGGAAGAGGCAATAGAGTTTGCTGATGGGATGGATGTGAGTATGAAAGGGAAGGAGGGGGTGAAGGTGGTCTTGAAGGTTTTTGGCCTGAGCAACTGAAAGGTGGGGTTGCCGTTAATGGCTGGGGTAGAGAACACCTTGGAAAGATGCAGGAAGGTGGTGGTAGTGGGTAGATCAGGAGCTCAGCTTTAGACACGATACATTAGGGAAGACTATTAGCTTTCCAAGTGGAGATGTTGAGGAGGCAGCCCATCTACAAATATGAAGTTCATGGATGAAGTTCGGGCTAGAGATACACACCCCAGAAGTGTCATTATGTTGAAGGTATTTATAGCCCTGAGACTGAATGAGATCACGAAGCTGGCATACATATTACAGAGAACGGGTGCAAGCAGCAAGCCTTAGGGTGTGCCACAGGAGGATGGGCTGTTTGTAAACATTTCACACATGCGTGCACAAGCCACAGAAGCATTTTGGTGGAAACAACCTGAGTGAAGAAACTTTAGAGAAAGGGGAGTGATTCAGCTCAGTTTGAGGGAAGGACAGGACACTGCTGTGTGGCACATGACCGGTTGGAAGAAACCTGGAAGAGTAAGAATACAACAGTGAGTGAAGAAGGCGAAGCTGATTGCCAGAAGCAGGACAAAGGGACAATCTGACTGTAGTAGGAGGCAGTTTGGAGAAGCAGGTAGAAGCAGGTACAATGTTTTGCAACCTTGTTTCCCGGTAAACCAAACAGCACTGTTCTAGCCCGGGCTGCCCGGGAACCGCCGCTGAGATGGCATTCTCATCCGCAGGAAGTTTACTGGGGCTGTTCAGCAGCGCAAGGTTTACTGGGGCGTGCTCGGCGGAGGTACACCTGAAGGAAGTAAGGCGGGAAGCTCAGGCGGAGGCGCTGAACTGGGAGGGCAGTGCGGCTTCAGCAGTTCCCACAGGGTGCTCTGGACCTGGGACAGCTCCTCAGAATTGTCCCAAACCGAGGTAAGGGGAACAGGTTTTGTATCATTACACCAGCCGCCTATTGGCCCAGGCTGTTTCCCCACCAGAGCTCGTGTTACCTTGGGTAAGACAGTCATCTGCAGCTGGAGGCAATCTCCAGCGAGGGGCACGGTGGTGAGCCATCGGCAGCTAATGTTCTCAGGAGCTGGGGTGTGAGTGTCCTGGCCCTGAAGGCAAGGGGGGGGGGATGTAGCACCTCAGTATCCACTACAAGAGCCTGCAAGTGAAAAATGCACTAAGAGGTCAGGCACTACATTTAAATGAATGCAAATAAATGGGGATAGCTTCTTTCTCCACCCTTGGAAAACATCTCTTCATTTGCCAGCTTTTATCAGATGGTCAATGTTTTCATCTAGGATAGTGTCATTAAATTACTTGAGAGAAGTGACTATAAATAGTTGGACAAAATAGGAAAAGTATGCAAGAACTAAGGCTATTAAAATGTCTCTAAGAGCTGGAGCCTCCCATTTAAGGAGACTGAAAAGAATACAGCCTGCATTCAGGCTGCCAAGAGAACCAGTGATTCTCTACTGCTTCCCTAGAGGCATTTGTAAATGTGTTGAGGTGGCTTTGTCACCGCAGTGACTGGGAAAACTGCAGTGTGAGGGACAGTTGTACATAATGAAGCACTGTCTGCCCCAAAGCCAATGGCTTCTCTATTGAGAAACGCTTGTGTTTGAAGGAAGTTAGGTGCAAGTGGTTAGAGGAGGATGGCCAGGTCATTCATTCCATTAACCTGGGCATTTTTGAGAGTGAAAGGGTTTATTAATAATTATGTCAAGACAACTGGCATAAACTGTGAATGAGGCTGCTGAGCTGGGACTTAAGGGAGCCCTCGTATACGGGCTTGCAATTACTGCACAGGTAAAGGGATCAGTTAAATCCAGGAACACAGGTGTGAAGAGTGTATGCAAACACTTACTTTCTATATTGCCTGGAGTCCCCTTGTTGTCCTATCGACCATAAAAAAAAAAGGATTGAATGTTTATCCTCCTGTGGCATAAGGAGAGTTATCCATTTTAGCTACAAATTTCTGACTGATAAAAATTGTCAGCATGCCTAGGATGGTTAGTTTGAGTATGGACAGGAATTGTGGAACCAGTAACCTGAACTCTCATGATAGGAAAAGTAGTCCCCCAGTGCAGCATTGCCTAACTGTTTCCACATCATGGCATACAGAGAAATTGGTTTTTAATTGTAGGGCATCCTTGGTTAAAGCAGGAGGCTGAAGATCACAGGCTCCATCTGGCCACCCCCCAGGCTGCAAGGTTTAAGAGCATGGCACTCCCGGGACATGTCGGGGTACACCACTGAGCAGCTGGGCCTTACCAAGTAAGTCTTGAAAGCATAGGAAGTTTATCAAACAGAGATGGTCAAGTAAGCCTAACACATGGCTGTAATATTCCTTGCTTAGTTTAGGAATAATTTGTGTTGGTTTCTTTAAGGTGCTTAAAATGTTCATGACAATTTGGCATATGGGCGAATTGGAGAGATTACACCTTAGGTTCTGATTGAAAATGTGTACTTTTACAAATGTGATTTCAAAATGAATGGTATAAGAAAACCATTCTTACAGGGACTCAGTTCTTACAGAATATGGTATCAGCATGTTTCAGAGAACTTGGGCCCGGGCATGTGCCATTCACGTCATGGTTCTGGTAGGGTGTGGAAGGGCAGACGGATGGGCAGAGAGTGGGATGTGCTAAGCCTCAGGGGATGAAGGACTCTGGCCTGCCACGCTGCTGCCACAACCACTCTTCCCAGAGAAGCCTAAACGCACGGGATCTAGGGCGTTCTGCAAGCAGCTGGCGGCCTAGTCCAGAGGGCCCACATGCCCGAGGCCCCTCACTTGTCCCAGACTCATCTTTAAGGCATCTGCTCATACCACCAACCAGGTAAACCCCAATCACCCTTCCTGGATGCGCCATCAGAATCAAAGTGAGGAGGCTTCTTGCTCCAGGTTGTGGCCCAGTGTCGGGACGAGGTTCCAGCCGAAAGGTGGTGCAAGGGTAGGACTACCCCAGGCCAGATTGGGGGACTGAACTGCGCATGTGCAGCCTGAAACGCTCTCTCCTTCTGGGAGGACAAAGCACCTAGGAGAGCAACTCAGCTTTCTGGCTCAGGCCCCTGGGAGACCCAACCAGATACCTGCCACTGTCCAAAGCTGCAGCAACCCGAACGCACCTTTCCTTCCATTATCCCCCAGGGGCTAGTTGTTCCTCCCAGCAGTAGTTAGAATTTGTCTCGGGGACCCATCCCATTCTGCTTGTTCCTCAAATCTTTATGGTGAAAAACAGACTCAGGGCATTACTCCTTTTTGACAAGAGCCATTTGAATGGGTGAGAGGTGATCTCTCACTGTGGTTTTGATTTGCATTTCTCTGGTGAGTAGTGGTGTTCGGCACCTTTTCATGTACCTGTTGGCCATCTGTGTATCTCATTTGGAAAAAGGTCTATTCAGATGTTCTGCCCATTTTTTGTTCAGATTGGTTTTTTGCAATTGAGTTCTGTGAGTTCTTTCTATATTTTAGATATTCAATCCTTATTAAATGTATGATTTGCACATATTTTCTCCCATTTTGGTAGGTTGCCTTTTCATTTTGTTGGTGTGCAGAAAATTTTAGTTTGATGTAGTGCTACTTGTTTTTGGTTTTGTTGTTAAATCCAAAAAAATCATCACTGCGAGTAATGTTAAGGAGCTTACCCCTCCCCATTCTCTTCTAAAAGTTGTATGGTTTCAGGTCTTTATATTCAAGTCTTTAATACATTGAGTTGGTTTTTGTGTATGGTGTAAGATAGTGGTCTAGTCCAGTTTTCCCAACCCCATTTCCTGGAGAGACTGTCCTTTCCTCATTGTAATCTCTTAGCTCTTTTGTTGTAAATTAATTGACAGTATATGGGTGGGTTTGTATCTGGGCTCTCTCTTCTCCATTTATCTGTGTCTCTTTTTATGCCAATACCATACTATTTTGATTACTACAGCTTCATAGTAGAGTTTGCATTCAGAGAGCATGATGCCTCCAGCTTTGTTCTTCTTTCTCAACATTGCTCTGGCTATTTAGGGTCTTTCGTGGTTCTATACAGATTTTAGGATTGCTTGTTCTGTTTCTCTAAAAGATGCCATTGGAACATGTAATGCACTGAATCTGTAGATTGCTTTAGGTAAGTATGGCATTTTAGCAATTAACTCTTCCAATCCATGAGCACAAAATACTTCTGCATTTATTTGTGTCGTCTTCAATTTCTTTCATCAGTGTCTTACAGTTTTCAGTGTACAGGCCTTTTACCTCCTTGGTTAAATTTATACCTAGGTATTTTATTCTTTTTGATGGGATTATAAATGGGATTGTTTTAATTGCTCTTTTTGATAGTGTGTGATTAGTGTATACAAACACAAAAGATTTTTGTGTATTGATTTTTATATCCTGCAACTTTACTGAATTAATTTATTTTACAGATTTTGGTGGGGTCTTTTTGATTCTATTATATCATGTTATCTGCAAATACAGAGAGTTTGACTTCTTCCTTTTCAATTTGGGTGCTTTTAATTTCATTTCCCTTGCCTGATTGCTCTGACTAGGAACTTCCGATATTATGTTGAATAAAAGTGGTGAGAGTGGACATCCTTGTCTTGTTCTTGACTGAAGGGGAAAAGCTTTCAGTTTTTCACCATAGAGTATGATGTTACTGTGGACTTACCACATATGGCCTTTATTATATTGAGGTATGTTTTTCCTCTATACTCACTTTGTTGAGACTTTTTATCATGACTGGATGTTGAATTTTGTCAAGTGCTTTTTCTTTTTCATCTATTGAGATGGTCAGATGGTTTTTACCCTCCATTTGTTAATGTGGTGTATCACATTGATTTGTGGATGTTGAACCATGCTTGCATCCCTGGAATAAGTTCTATTTGATCACAGCATATGATCATTTTACTGTATTGTTGAATTTGGTTTGCTAATAGTTTGCTGAGGATTTTTGCATCTATCTTCATCAAGGATATTTGCCTATAATTGTCTTTTCTTGTAGTTTCCCTGTCTGGTTTTGCTATCAGGCTAATGCTGGCTTTAGCCTTGGAAACTTCTATTTTTTGGAAGAGTTTGAGAGGGATTGGTATTTTTCTTTAAATGTATGGTAGAATTCATCAGTGAAGTCATTTGGTCTTGGACTGTTGTTTCTTGGGAGGTTTTTGATAACTCATTCAATCTCCTTAGTAATAATCAGTCTTTCCAGATTTTCTATTTCTTCATGATTCAGTCTTGTTAGGCTGTATGTTTTTAGGAATTTGTCCATTCCTTCTAGATTGTCAAATTGGTGTATAATTGTTCATAGCAGTCTCATATGATCCTTTGCATTTATGTGGGATCAATTTTAATATCTCCTCTTTCATTCTGATTTTTGAGTCCTCTCTTTTCTTTTTGAGACTAGCTAAAGGTTTATTTTATCTTTTTTTTTTCATTTCTATTTCCTTTATTTCCACTCTGATCTTTATTTCTGTCCTACCAATTTTGGACCCCACTTGTTCTTTTTCTTGTACCTTGAGGTGTAACATTAAGTTGTATTTGAGATCCTTATTTCTTGATGTAGACATCAATCACCTAATAAAGGCATTATCTGTTAAGTCCATCTGGTCTACCATGTCATTTAAGGCTAATGTTTCCTTACTGATTTTACATCTGAATGATCTATCCATTGATGTAAGTGGGGTTTTAAAGTTCCCTACTATTAGTGTATTGCTGTGGATTTTTCCCATTACGTCTGTTAATATTTGCTCTCATATATTTAGATACTCCTATCGTGAGTTCATAATTACAAATGCTATACCCTCTTGTTGGATTAACCCCTTTATTATTATATAATGACCTATCTTGTCTCTTTTACAGTTTGTCTTAAAGTCTGTTTGTCTGAGATGAGTATAGATATGCAAGCTTTCCTTTGGTTTTCGTTCACATGAAATATCTTTTTCCATTCCTTTACTTTCAGTCTAAGTGCATCCTTAAAGCTGAAGTAAGTCTCTTGAAGGCAGCATATAGCTGGGTCTTGTTTTTTATCCTTTTAGCTACTCTATGTCTTTTGATTAGATAATTTAGTCTATGGACATTTAAGGTAATTATTGGTAGGGATGTACTTAATGCCGTTTTGTTCATTGGTTTCTGTTTTGTCATTCCTTTTTCCTTCTCTTGTTCTCTCCCTTTGTGATCTTTTTGTAATAGGATGCTTAAATTCCTTTTTCTTAATTTTTTTGTGTATCTACTATAGGTTTTGCTTTGTGGTTACCATGAGGCTTACCTAAAACATCTTAAAATTATAATGGTCTATATTAAGTTGATAACAACTTAAGTTTAAATGTATTCTAAAGCTCTACATTTCAACCCCCCCCACCATTTTATGTTTTTCATGTCATAACTTGCATCTTTTTATCTTGTGTATACATTAACAAATTATTGTAGCTATTGTTATTTTTACCATGTTTGTCCTTTAACCTTCATACTAGATTTATGATTAATCCACCACCATTACATTATTCTGAATTTAACTATATAGTTATTTTTACCAGTGAGATTTGTATTTTCATATATTTTCTTGTTAGTATTAGTGTCCTTTCATTTCAGCTTCAAGAAGTCCATTTGGCAGTTCTTGTAAGGCCAGTATGGTGGTATTGAACTCCTTCAGCTTTGCTTCTCTGGAAAACTCTGTATATCCTTCACTTCTGAAGGACAACTTTTCTGGATAGAGTATTCTGGTTGTCAGCTTTTTTTTTTCTTTCAGCACTTTGACGATATCATGAAACTTCCTTTTTGGCTTGCAAGGTTTCTGAGAAAAAATCTGCTGATGATCTTGAAGGGTCCCTTTGTATGTAACAAGTTGTTTTTCTCTTGCTGCTTTAAAAATTCTCTCATCATCCTTAGAGAAGTTTTATTTCTTCAGCCATTATTTCCTCAAAAAAGTTTTCTGCCTGCCCCTCTCTGTCTTCTCCTCTGGGAACCCTCTCATGGGGATATTGGTCTGCTTACTGGTGTCATACAAGTCCTTTCAGCTATCTTTATTCTTTTTCCTTCTCTTTTCATTTTACTCCTCTGTTTGGATGAATTCCACTGCCCTTTTATTTGGCAGATCCTTTTTTCCACTTCATGTGGTCTGCTGTTGAGCCCATTTTGAATGTTTTTAGTTCAGTTACTGTATTCTAAGCACTGATGTCTCTGATACTTTCTTATATTTTCTTTTTGTTAACATCCTCACTTTGTTCATACATTGTTTCCCTGGCCTTGGTGAGCATCTTTATGACTGTTATTTTGAACTCTTTATCTGGGTAAGTCACTTCTCTCTGCTTCTTAATGAATTTTATTTTTCTATTTGAAACATAGTCTTCTGTTTCTTCATTTTATTTGACTCTCCATGTTGGTATCTATGCATTAGATAAAACTGATACCTCCCCTAATCTTGAAGGAGTGGTTTGTGTAGGAGATGAACCCTATTCTTCAAACCTGCACAGCTCTACATGGTCTCTCAAAATTTTGTGGTTGCCTAAGCAGCCACCTTTGTTCTTAGTGGCTTCCAGTAGTTGAGAGTGGGCCAAGATCTGCCAGTGTCCCAAGGAGGAGAATCTGAGGCATCACGTAGATATAGACTGATTGGAAGCTGAACTCTCTTTCATGGGAAGACAGTGCCATGGTGTTGCTGCCTCTGTGTTGTGCCCTGGTGGGTGGCCAGTTAAGAACTGTTTCTCAGTTTGTTACACTCCTGCGGGACCCACAAATGTAAGCCCCACTGGCTTCCAGAACCAGGTGATCAAGGGGCATTCCCTGGGCAGTAGCCATAGAAACCAGGGTATGAGACATGTGCACTAGCTCCTTTCTGGGAGATACCAGTGACCTGGAGCAAGGCCGAGGGAGAGCACTCCCCTGGCTTCTGCGGTCTGTGGAGTGTTAACGGTCTTCCCCTTCATGTGTGTTAAGTTAGAAGCCTGTCCCTCAGGCTGCAGCTGTTAAGCACATAGGTCTCTTTCAGAGAAAGACTGGGCATGCCCTGGGGTGATAGCCAGTTAAGAACTGCTTCTCTGTTATAGTCCTGTGGGACTTGTGAATGTAAGCCTCATTGGCTACCAGTGTCAGAGGACCAAGGGGTGTCCTCTGGGCAGTAGCTGGAAAAACTAGAATGCCAGAGGTACACACAAGTTTCTTTCTGGGAGATACTGCTACCTGGAGCAAGACAGAAGGAGAGCACAAACATGACATCTGCTGTCCTCTGGTGTCTCTGAGGAGTATTGCAATCTGACCCTTGCTAGGTGTTAAATTAGAAGCCTGCCCCTTAGGCCACAGCTACTAAGACAAGCAAATCGCCTCTTTGGAGGAAGCCTGGGTATTTCTGCCTGCTGCCTCTGTGCTGTGCCCTGGGCGGGGGTTAGCCAGGGTGAGTCTGCATGAGTCCTTTAAAAACTGCGTCTTAGTTCATCATAACCTTATGGCTCTCATGGACATAAACCCTATGGGCTTTCAAAGTGAGATGCTTTGGGGGCCCATGTCTTTGGTGGAAGTCTTAAAAGTTGGTGCTAAATATAGGGCGAAACCCTTCACTGCTTGGGGAGCAGCTGGGAGTCGTGAGCTCCTTCCTGCTTGTGTGCTACCACCACAAGGGCAGGGTTTATGGCAACTTTGTGTCTAAGCTGCTCTAACTTGTTTTGATGTGGGGGCTTCTTCTTAAAAAAAAACACAGAAAACTCATTTACCAGATATTTGTAGGAGTTACTCAGCAAGTTCTGAGGTTTGTTTCAGAATAAATTGTTCTGTATGTAGCTGTACCTTCAGGGTGTCTGTGAGAGGACAGGAATTTGGGAGGCTCTTATGCTGCCATCTTGAACTGGAACTCTCAGAAAGTGACTATTCTTATTTCATACAGATCATGTACGTTATACACATGAAAATGAGAGTTCTAAGTTGAAACTGAAGGCTAAAGCATAATTAGGTTTTAAAGCGTATACCAAATGGAGAAAGCGGGAGATACCACCTTCACCAAGTGGTCAAAGTTAACATTACTAAGAACGAGACAGACCATCACTGCACACCTTCTTCTGTGATGGGCTGAGGGCATGTCATCACTTGTGTCCTATTCCTGCCCAAAACACATACCCTGAATCTAATCATGAGGACACAGCAAGCAAACCCAAATTGAGGGACATTCTATGAAGTAACTGGCTTGGGAGTCTTAAAAAATATCAAGGCCTTTGAACACAAAGGCAGAGAAAGTGTTCCAGATCAAAGGAGATTAAAGAGACATGGCTAAACGCCTAAGATTGTGAATTAGATCCTAGACCATTTCAGGGAACTACATTAACTACAAAAAATATCATTACTGCACAATTGGCAATGTGTGACTGTGGAGTGTGAAGTAGATGATAGTTTTGTAAAGTTTTTTATTCTGGCAATTGTATGTGGTTATGTGAGAGAATGTTCTAGTTCCTAGAACATATACATTAAGCATTTAAGCATAAAGGGGCATGATGTCTGAAACTTTCAAAATGATTTAGGAAGAAATCTCTTTCTTTATATATGCATGGAAAGAGGGGGAGACAAAGTAAATGGGAAAAAATGAAGCAACTGTTGCATCTGGGTAAAGGGTATATGGGGGGGTTCTTTGTACTATTCTTGCAACTTTTCTGTAAGTTTGAATTACTTCAAAAGTTACATCAGACCTAACAATTTAACCTGAATGTATACATAAAGTACATGTACCTGCATACATGCATGTGTATGTATAGAATCTAAGCCTCAAGATACTGTACATAAGCCTTTCCATATATGAAAGCCACTCTAAAACATCCCCACACTTCACACACTCACACAATATTCTTTATTATAGAAAGTCTGGCACGTTGCTGCTCTAGTGTTGTCAATAAATCCATGAGATCACAGCACTCTGAAGTCCAAGGAGCAATGGAAACTGTGTGTGGGGGTCCTACGCTAGTGAATTTGCTACTGTGGGAAAGAATTCAGTTCATGTCATTCCTATGCTTGGTTTGAAGGCAAAGTCTTTGCTGGTGTGCCCGTGATTGCCTTTGTGTTCATTTACTATCAGAGCATTAAAGATTCAGGGAAATCCCATGGTAGCGCCACACAACATGAGACTTGGTGCTTGCCCCCAAATACACATTTTGCTTCCTGGTGCACAATCTGCACCAGCTTGAGCCATTCTGATTTTTAATGGAAAGAATTCCTGCCCCTCCAGTGTGTGCCAAGTGTGGCGTGGAAAGCTGAATGCCTTCCTCAGAGGCATCTAGCCACAGCAAAGTAGTGACGATTCCTCAGTTACCTAGTTGAGTGCCATCCAAACAGCCAGTCTTGGTGTTTCAAACAAATGCAGGTTTGGGGATTGGCAGGAGGGATACATGATTTATATAAGTAGGCTGAGGATTAGTCTTGGTATGTATGGCCTTCAAGGGCAGTCTCTCAGTGTAGTGATCACTTTGGTCAGCAGTATCTCAGCCTCAGAAACTTAGCAAGTGATTCACATTTAAGATGCCACATCTGCTCTTAAGGTCATTCTTATTAAACTTCTCCATTTCCAACTATTGCCCAAATCACTAGAGTGGACTGTACCTAGTAGACTCTTATAATTAGACCCCTGGCATCTGAACACTGCTGCGGAACCCTTTTCTGTGAATCTTGGTGGGAGGCAAAGATAGTGTCTTCCCAGAGGAGCTGACACTGCTCATTTTCCTAGCCTGTTTTATAGTTGGGGCCCAAGCAGAGCAGGATGTGGTGAAGGCATCTGCCTCTGGTGGTGGTCATGACACTATATGCTGGAGGTATCCTCGCCAGAACCAGTTCTGAGGCTCCTTTTAGGTAAGATTCTTGCTGCTTAGACATCCCCTTAGGTCTGGTACCATTAGCAATAGAAGTGACAGGAAATTCTCTTGAGAAACAAAGTGTAAATTACAAACTAAGTCATATACTTGTTATTACTAAAACAGCACACAAAACAAATGCTATGACTATTGCTGCACAAAGATGATCTTCCAAGCTACAAATGCTGGCCTCTTTTGATCCAAAAATCTCACTTCTAGGAATGTGTCCCACAGAAATATTTTTGCACAAGTGAGATGATGAAATGAGAGATGTGCACTATTGTTCATCACAGCAAAAGACTGAAAACAATCCACTTATCCCACCAAAGGGGATGGCTTGAACAATATTCCACATACACTGGAATATTATACAGCTATGATAAAGAATGAGAAAGCATTCCATCCATTGAAATGGAAAGATCTATTTCAATATAATTAAGAATGAATCTCTTGAGTTCATTCTTAAGTTTAAAAAAACAAAGCATATATATAACTGGGTGCACAGAATTCTGTCTTCTGTGTAATGAAAGAAAAAAAGATGTTTCTAATTGCTTGTATACTTTGAGAGGATACACAACAAATTAATATTTATTCATAGGGCAGTGAGGATGATGTGGGACTAGGGTGGTCAGGGTCTTTTCACTGGTCATCTAGATGTTTCATGTTTAAACCATATAAATATGTTACCTATTTAACAAATAACTAAATTAGAATAAAAACAAGGTCCTGCAGTCCAATACTTTTTTTGTAACATAACTGCGTGCTTTATTGAGATACACAGTAAAGCAGTAATATAATACAATAGTAAGGCATATATTTGGTGAAGTCTGATATGTTGTGAAAATGCAGTAAAACTGAAGTTTAAAAAAATAAGTAGTCAATGTTACAGTGTTGGTGTTAAAACACAATATTATGATACTCAAGTAAGAACCCAGTACTTGAAACCAATGATATAACATGCCACGTGATGTTTATGCTTCAGTTACATTGATTATGATTTACAGTTTAACACTCGGTGGTTAGAAAGAACATGAAATAATGTCCAAGTTATGCTTAAGATGCAGCCATAAAGCTCTCAGTTTTTACTCAAATATTTTGACAGACTCACTCCCAAACTAATGTCTAAAAAGATAAAACAAAAAGATTAAAACAAAATTATGCACTCTAATTACCTCTGATTTTAGAATGAAACTTAAAACATCTTAGTAGGAAGAAAAGTAACCCCTTGTGTTAAATTGTGGTTTAAAAAAAAAGAAATCCTTGGGTAAAGAAAAAGTCCAGGGGCACATAAAGGAAAAAAATGCAAGACTACAACCCAATCTTAACGTAATTTGTTACCTTAGGGCTTTGGGTTTTCTTTTGGAAACTATAAAGGAAAAAGAAAATGGAGAAAAATGTTCACACAATGGACACGTGGTGAAGCTGTGAAATCAGGTGTGCACAATTATTAGGAACACCCCAAAACCAAAGTGAGGTAGAAATAGCATGAGAAGCCATGTTTGATGTTAATGATCATTAAAAATAATGGACAGAACCCACTCTCCAAAAGGTAATTACACTTGATGTAAGAGGTAACAGATTTGCAAAATAATGGGTCACACGATGATTTCTACTGCACGAGTAAAAATAAAAAAAAAGACTAAGAAGATGAAATGAAAAAGTAAAGCTTTTTCCTACCAGTTAGTTCTCTTGAGTTTTTCTCCTCTTTCTGAACAATTTTCGTTGCTATAGTTGACCTACCTAACTCACCAAAGAGGGTTTTGGAGAAGCTTTCAGAACATTTGAATCAATTTGTGGTGTTCCTACTTACAAACCTATGTGGAATTACTTTTAGAGAAATGCAAAGGAGGGAAACGCAGTTCATGGACTTCTGGGTGATTATTTACCAGGATCACAATGTGACGAGGCTACTGTTGCACACAATCTCCCAAGGGTTATTTTTAAATTAAGTCTCGTGGCATTCAAAAACTCACTGCATTGGGAAAACAAAATCTTGAAGAAAAGAAAAACCACAACACTCTCTGATGTTTGACCATGAGACGAGGGAGAAGAATATAGTTGTAATTATAAAGATCTCTCTGTATGGTTATGACCATTCATCCAATATCCCTCACAGGGATGGGCTGGGAATTCATAGCCCTCCAGCCCTACCACAGTCCTTCTGCCTGGGCATTCCATATGCCTTCCACTGGACAGGGAAGACGGTCTGACTCCTACCAAAACATCATTAACTCTAAATGGTGGCATTGCCAGCAGCGGGAAGCTGAATATATCAACCAACGGACTACTTGGACATAGTAAGTCCTGTGAATGCATTCATATGTCCCTTTAAAAAAAAAATTCGATACTCTATTTGTCAGTGAAAAGTTTAAAAGAAGAAACAGCTGGAGCCCTAGACAAATGGTTTAGTGTAGTAGTTTCCTTCTGGCTTCAGGCTCCAGGGAACATTTATTCGAGACCAAGTAGGCAGGCCTGGATGACCAGAAGCAATTTCTTTCCATTAGGAAGGAGCAAGAACATTTGAACAAGAACTGTAAAAGGTCTTGAGAAGTTTGTAGTTTATCTATATACCTACAGTATTTACATACTTGTAGACATATAGATGTATACAATGAAAATCCACAGTCAGTCCCAGTCAGTCCACAATTCCAAAAAGAACAATGTGAAGTAGTCATTTGTGGTGTTAGAGGTCCTAACTTTAATATGCAAGGAAAGAAAACTATGAATTTCATATGGATATCACGCTAAAAACAATGCACTGCCTCAAACTGTGTGTGTGTGTGTGTGTGTGTGTGTGTGTGTGTGTGTGTGTATGTGTAGGTGTGTTTGTTTTTAGGGGTTTTTATAAACAACTTTTTTTTATAAAGCACACTTTAGTTTACAATCTTTCTTTATAACTGTTATAAATTTTTAAACAACCCAAAATGCGTTCCATATAAAGAAATGGCAAGTTATTTAGCTATCAAGATTTTACATGTAGTTTTCTTATAACTTTTTTTGTACAATTGCATAGACGTGTAAAACCTGCCATTGTTAACAAAACAATAACAGACTTAGAAACTACTGAAATCTACAGTATAGTACCACTACCCTTCACAAAAATATAGATTTTTTTTCTTGTAAACTCTTACTGTCTAATCCTCTTTGTTGTATGAATATTATAAAAACCATGCGGGAATCGGGAGTTGTAAAACATTTATTCTGCCCCTTCTTCATCTGTCATGACTGAAACTAAGGACTCCATCGCTCTGCCCAAATCATCTGCCAAGTGGAAAAGGCTTCCTACATTGTGTCCTGGAAAACAAAGAGAAAGACAGGCTTTACGCAAGATGCTGATGTCATCACCCTGACTCTGCCGTGTGGGAAACCATCTCCCATTTGTAGGTGAAGACAACACAGAAGCTGCGTTTTGAGGGTATACACAACAGGGTTTGAGTTTTCACCAGTTTCCAGGAAGAAGCACAGCCTTGTTAATGAAGCCACTCCACGCTGTTAGTACCAGCTTGATGTTGGGTCAGGCTGCTGGTGCCATTTAAATGGAAAATGTCAGCGATTGCACTCATGTTCCCATTGTAAATACCAAAAAGGATTCCATGGTTAAGCACAAGATCCCTGTCGTAACAGGTGTTATTTCGTGATGGGATCCACTTACTCCACCTTGGGGGAGATTACTTACTATGTATCTGTACAAAATTATTTTACTATCAAATAACTGCCACCACTGCCCTAGGCCATCGCCATTAGCATCACTACTACCACATCACCTCAACATGAAACGTTCATTTCAAGGCTGTTCAAAAGCTGTCGGCTCACTTCTAAGGCTGTGGTGGAGGTGACTGTTTTCTCTCTGCTTTTACTTGGGTTGAAAAATGAACTCTTGAACTGACCTTTCTGTATACTATTAACACTTGAACTAGGAGGCTTCAGAATAAAAATCAGTTTTCATTCCAACTTATTCTAGAGCCTAATTATAATTTGACCCACATGTATAGATAGCACAGATTCTGGTATCCTCTGAATCCATTTTTGATCTCCTCCTAAATGAGGGTTAACTATCGGAAGAGCCTTTTAATAATGTGACATGACCTTAGCATTAATCCCCTGGCATGAGCATGAAAGCAGTGCGATGTCCCTGGTACTTTGTGGCAAAATTCAAATCTAGAGTAAAGTAATTCGAGACATTATGAGTTGCCTTTTCATACATGTCCTGTATTTTTATATGGCTAATTTTAATTCTTGGACATTAGTAAATCATTCCACTAGTCAAGTACTGCCTTTGGAACTAAAAATGCTTTACTAGGCTATTACTGCCATGCCATGTATCAACTTTACAGATTCCCATAATTGTTAAAATCCCTATAAAAATTAAAGATAGTCTGGGGTAGGTATTCTGTTCTAATACTTATTTCAAGAGACATATCGTTTTTAAATATATGAGAGAGAATATCTGAAGAGGATTCATAGGCAGGCACTTAAACAGTGATGGCACCAGATCAAGCTAAGACTTATTAAAAGTTTAATGCCACTCAGCCATTTACATTAAGGTGACCAAGTTGGTAAATCTCTTTGAGCTTTATTAGTGCAATTGAGTTTCAGTGAGAAGTATGTTGTAAAAAAATCATTTTGGGTTTTGGTTGAGACAGCAAATATAAAATGTTTTCACAAAGCATATGCACTATTCAGAGCACCCTCAGTGAAGAGCTGAAATCACCTTTGGCTTTTCTAAGCCATAAAAACCACAGGAAGACATAGTGGGTCCTCTGCTGCTCCTCAGAGCTTAGAGCTCAAATATGTAACCGATACCACCACATTAGGCTTCCCTTGTCTCTAGTTTTGACTGACCTACAACCCTGGGAGAACTGAACGATTATTTATGCATACCGAAAAACGGACGGACTCACTGCAGATTTTTAATTCTTGCAATCTTAAGAGCTGTTAACGAAGCCAGTAAAAACAAAAGCCAAGACCCTTACAACCTGATATCTGAATATGATTCAAATTATTTCTCATTATCAGACTATAGTATAGTTCACCCAGTAGCTAGGAAATGTAATGTGAAACATAAATCAGGGCAGAATTCATTTTTTTCCCATTGGGTCATTGATATGAAAATCAAAAAAGGGCCTCTTTTAGACTATGTGCTAGGGGACATGGACTGCAGTTCAGAAGGTAAGACAAGTAAATGCATTTACAGATTATATAGCCAAGTAGCGCCTCTACTCCTTGAAACGGTTTTCCGTTGCCACCTGGAAGGCTCTTGAGTGTCTCAAAAGGCATCAGTTGTAGGAGTATCTGTTAGTTAAAGTCACTAGGTAAAATAGAGGTTCACTATTCTTAATACACTACACAGTCCCACAGAATGTTAGGTGGCCTTTAATCTGTCTAGATGGTTAAATGTTCACAAATGACCTTGTGGCTGTCCCTATGCTAGAAAAATGAACGTTAAAAGAGTCGCCTCACTATACCTATATTACGCCTTTGGTTACTTTATTTACAAACACCTGTCCCACCAGACTAACGATTCCAATGTTTGTCATAGAGGTTTTCATTAAATCCAGAAAAAAAATCCTATCTCTGACAAAAATACTGCCCCAAAGAATAATACCTCAGTGCAATGGAGGCATGGAGCTGTACCATGACATAGATGCAGAAAACAGATTTGTATCCTAAGTCCATTATCCATGTGTATAAGGCAGACCATTAGTGAGGTCATTAATTTTACCTGACAGATTTTTCTAAAGTCAAAATGACAATCTCATACTAGGAGCGAAAGAGGCACTGGAAAGCAGGCAGGTTTCAGACATTTGCAATCAGCTTCAGGCACAAGTTGACACAAAAATACGTCTATAGAAAGTATTAATTTAATCCATTCTTAAGCAAGGATTGTTGAACACAAAGGCACCATGCGTTGAACGTTGGGGCAGTTGTATGTTTTTCCAAGTTGCAGTTAACTGCAATGCATTTAGCCTCACACGCCACCACTGCCTAAGGGAGTTGTTTTCCGCAGTGATTGGAATTGAGACTTTCTGGCGGAGCTCCAAGACCTCAATAGCAATCTGGCATTCAATTTTTTAAAAATACAAATAAATGGTTAGCATTCAGTTGGTCAAAGCAGAGGCAGAATACTACAGTGACATTTGCTTATCTTTTCTCTATAATTCAATCTTAAAAAAATATCTGGTCTGTACATTTGGGATATTTTCACAGCACTGAAATGATCAGTATTGTTTTGATTCTCTGGTTTTCTGGAAACTCTTCTGGCTATAACATACCACAGGTAGTAAAGTTTCCAAATGCCTAGATGACTTGAATGGTATGTGCTGGCCTTTTCTAAAATTTGTTCATGAGAGAAACATGTTCAGTGTGATCAAAATTAAGGTGCAACTTTTTATAACAAGTGAAAATAAATTTTAAGGGGCACTTACCATAAGAATGAACCCAAGAAGTCTCACATAAGAAGTACGTGAGCCAGGCAAACTGTCAGCATTCAATGCTTCACCAAGTCAGATTTCCTCAGTTTCTCCTCCCAGCTTACCACTCCCTCCCTAGGCCCCCACTGCCCCAAGTGCTGGAAGGGAGCTCTGGTGTAGACACACTGAAGGATCATTAAATTAATTACACTTGCTGCATGGCATGGTGTTGGCAGAATTTCCAGTATGACTCCTTATGTTCAAATGAATCAGTGGCTACTCTTGTCCATTCTGTTGCTGAGGATCCAGAACCTTCTTGTATAAGGACCCACCACCCGTCCAACCTGTTTCCCAGAATAGCACATGCTATTGCCATCCACGGAAGAACTTTCCTTCTCACGTCCTTCCTGCTAGACTTTTCGTAAGGACAATCTTGTTTCACTTGGACTGTCACTCAACAGTTTGTCATCCAACAGCCATTTGATTAGGTAACTCAATGTTGAGGCGACATTCCTGGCAGAAGAAGGAGTATGAAGCAGCTTTTGCTGTAAAACCCCAAAGCACATTTACTGGTAATGCTGTAACCTACCCTTTTTAACCCATTAACAGGCATTCAAAAAAACCCTCAAGACTCCAACATTCAATTTTTATCCCTAATTGGTGATGTTCTCTCTAGGTCCAAATGCCAGTTAAAAAAAGAACACCTTCTAAAGGGCAAGCAGAGATGACATATGCCTTTCAAACACCATTTTCTAAAGTGGCAGTAAAGCATAAGAGTTAAAAGAATGTGGCTGTGGACCCAGATTACCTGGATTCAAATCCTGGCTCTGTCACCTTGGATATTACTGCTTACCCTCTCATTGGCTCAGTTTCCTTGTTGTAAAATGGGGCTAGTAAGAGTACCTATCTCACAGGTTTGGCATCAAGATTACATAATGAAAAAGATGGCAAGGGCTTAGAACACTGCTTGGTGCACAGTAAGTGCTCAAGAAATACTGGCTAAAGTGGGAAAGAGGGAGCATTGGAACCAGGAATAAATTAAAAAATAAAATGAAGTCCTTCCAGAAGAATAAAAACCAAGGGCACGGGCAGAAAACATCAGGGTCCCAGAAGTAGAAGGAAGCTTTATGACTCATGAGTTATGTTCAAGGCTAAATTTATTTTGAAGGTTTTGTTTGTGTTGTGAATGGCAACAGATGATCTAGAGGATTCCAACCTGGGGACTGCAAAGGGCTGCCATTTTCTAGAGATGCCTGTCATGGTGATGACAATGGCAGTGAATATTTGAGGAACGTTCCTCATGAGCTGCAAGTGGGGAGGTGATTTCCATCCTGAGATGACGACACGTGTAATACACACATGCGCGTGCACGCACACAACTCGTACACAAACGCCAAACATAGAAAGCAGGATGAGACAGACAGAAGCCATGGCTGTGAGCCTGAATCTCACTAACCTCTCTCATTGGCTTCCCAGGGGTATTTCTTCCTTTAATAATAGAGAGAGGAAGAGGTAGAGATATCAGAAAGGAAAAAACATAACATGCGTCAATATACAGTTTCATACCAATTTGCTGCTTTTACCAAACAAATGTTGAGATGACAATTCATTTATCCCCTTCTTGAAAAAAAAAAAAAACAGAAACAAAAAAACCCAAAAGACACATCCAGTCAAATAATTTTTACATACACTTAAAATCAGTGTAAACAGATAACACGGTCTGGGAGACATCACTTACAGAATCCATAGAGTTCATGCGTTAAACTGGATGAAAGCTGGCACAGCATAGGAATCTGACACACTGAGCATTGTTTTCAAGAGCGACTGTAGAATCTCAAGTTTAATGCCCCCAATCTTAACCTCTTCACTCTTGACAACACACCAAAACATAAATAGTCATTGACTTTGTGTACCAAAAACTGCCCCCCAAATGCAAGGTAGAGCGCTGCATAGAGGCTAGACGCTATCCTCTTGGGAGAACTTGCTCTGTCTGGCAGAAGCTGAGCATGCCCATGAGGGGAGAGGGGGCATCTGAGAAAGTAGAAAAAAACGAGGAAGGAGGTAAATCCCACTAATGGGCAAACAAACCATAGAGCCAAGATCCAGGAATAAGCCTCAACTTCCTCCTCCATATTCAACAGATACCAGGAGCCTTCAGAGTCCATGGCTGCAGGCCACTGGCCTCACTGGTTTTATAGAAGCCACCCACATCTGTATGTATGTATTTATTTTTGAAAAGCAGGTTCTGATGAGAGAGTTTTCTATGATAATGAGTATAATTGGACAGAAAATTAGGGACCTCTGGACCATACCCTAGCATGTCTCGGGCATGCAATTTCCCTTTACCTTTAGGATGTTTGAAATGAAATGTTGGTTTTTAAACTTTGACTTTAGCAAGGTGACACTACCTAAAACAATCTTATATGAAATCACAGTATTTACAGCAGGTAAAAGCAGAGCTGTGAGAGCTCCTGTACACACCTCCCTGCTCCCTGACCCACCATGCTCAGGGGCTCCAAGAAGACTAAGATCCCCCAAAACAGTCTGAGAACTCCTAGTCTAGAATGAAGAATTATGGAGCTACTGTTCTAAAAGAAATCTCCAGAAGCTCAAGTTCAGGGTTTAAAACTTTATTACCTATCTAAAGGTTTTCTAGGTATGACTCTCCTTTCCTCCCTCTTTCCCTTCCTTCCAAATTTTCCCGAGTCAGAGATTTCTTAGCAGTGTAAAGACTGTATGCTTGACCATGTCAGCTTGGCCAGGGTATTCATGACACTCCTCAGATCGGGGAAAAGAGAGAAAGGGTACTGGCTCCTCAGCTGTGGGTATTCTCAGTGGCAGGCCCATTCCATGCGCTAGGAACCAGGGAAGGGAGCAGAAAGGCCCTTCATCCTTGGTAAATCAAGTGAATCCTAGCATGAATCACTCACCCCACTCCTTTTCACTCCTTTAGAGAGTTATTTTTTTTTAATCTTTATACTTCATGGATATACTGGCTGATAGTAGAATTCATTTCCTTCTTCTGCAAGACTGTGAGCAATCCTTAAGGGCAGGGCCTCATTTTGTTCACATACCTCTCTATGCCCGATACCTTGTCGTGTATCTCAACACTGGGTATTTGATAAATGCTGGCTGAACTCAATTAGTAAGATAGCCACTAGGTCATGGCCAAGAGCCCTTTGGTGTTTTAGGCAACTTGGCCTTGCCTGCTATCTTTTAGCTTGGATGCCTGGGGCTGGTGACTTGTTTGTTGTGTCTTCTAACTTTGGTCTATTTTAAAACTTTAGAGCTTTGGGAAAGACAGTGGAAGGATGCTGTTGTTAGAAAGCAGTATGACTGATTTAGTTATAGAATGTAACTATGGTTTCTAGAATGGTAAAGGTTACATACCTTTATTAATTCTACACCAAGCTATAGTCAGAGCTCAGTATCAACTGGTCACTGGTGAACACGCAACAAGAGATCTGGGTTTTAAGATACTTCTTCTAAAACCATGTTTTATGTACAATGGACTTCTTAGAGCTATGTTAACCCTCATCTCTTTCACAATCCTCCCTTATCAGTTAGGCTCCAATGGGCTCATTAATGTAGTACAAAAGGAAGGTTGGCTTTTTGTTTTAAGGTTAAAACAAGTAATGTTTTCTACTGTATTCGGAACAGTTTCTACACTGATAAGATAGAGGCTAACTTGTTGCACCACTTAAAAAATTATTTACCAATAAATAAAGTACCAGATAAAAGTTTTACTTCATAAATACATTCTTTGGAAATAACTTTACTTAGATCTTCCCCAAGGGTGTCCATCTGGCCACATGGTATGTTGTCAGGAAATGAATCAAGAGAAAAAGGAAGTGTGGTGGGGGAGTCCTGAATCTAAATAAAGGATTTGGTCTGAGCTGGGTGAGTCAAGTTTCTCCAGGCAGTAGGAACCTGATTTGATTGGTTGTAATTCATTATTCAGAGTCAGATTCCCAGGACATAACTGTTTCTGGGTACCTTTAGCTGCTTTATCGAGTTCACTGACTGAGAAAGGTAAGGAAGAATGAGCCCCTTCTTAGGGTTTCTGTTTATTTTAAGCGAAAGAAGGTTCAAATGGCTATACTTTAAATATGGAAACATGCACAATCTTTGGTGAATGTGGATACAAATACATAAATCAATTCAAAAGCAGTTCTGTTGAGCTGACGCTGACCAGTACCGAGTTCTGACTGTGTATATGTAATGAGCTAGAATGGACAAGTATGACAGTGTAAAGCATGGCTTGGTGGACTTTCTCTGTAAAGGGCAAGACAGTAAATATTTTAGGCTTTGCAAGCCACAGTCTCTGTAGTAACTATTCAGCTCTGCACAACCAGCCTGCCTGGAAGTGAGAAAGCAACCACACACCAGATGTAAACGGATGGGCATGCCTGTGTTCCCAAAACAAACTGTATTTATGGAAACAGGTAGAGGGCCAGACTCGGTCCACGGACTGTAGTTTGCTGCTGCCTGGTGGAAGGGACTAGCAGTTCATATCCTTTACAGAAGCCAATAGGAAACTGCATGGTGCCTGAAAGGGGGTACGTGAGGTTTCCCTCTGCCTTTGTTCTTTATGTTGCCTCTTCCATAAAAGAACTACAGACAAGACCTGATTTTAGAAGATGGCAGGTTTTGCAAAACTTGTTGGGTTGCTGATTTAGAGGCGTTTAACAGAATGTATGTGGGCCAGAGTAGTATGAGAGGGAGAAGATGGCATGGGCTGTTGGGGATAAAGATGCCATGGCACAGGTAGGTCAGTAAGAGATTATACAGGCAGCAGAAATACCCACAGAGCACTGAGGCCTGCTTTCTGAATTGTCATTGCACTAAAGGCTTACCCTGTATCTGATCATTCATTAATCTACATACAGCAGCACCTCAGTCTTAGAGAGGCCAATACACACTGTCTGGGGAAGCATTTCATTCATGAATGCACATCTATATAAAAATACCTTTGTTAGACTGCTAAGTGATCAGGGACATGTGGATATATGTTCGAAGAGTTTATTTTTAAATTATGTTTATTGTTCATTCTACCCATGTAGTGTTCTCATAGAATAATGGTAGAGACTTAGTAGAAAACAATTTTTATTAGCATGGAATTCAACTCCTACATATACTTATAGACAGAGGGACAGATTACAGATAGAGAAATAGATCAGAAAGAAAGTGGCTAATGTTCTGTGTTTCATATACACTGAGCCACTCAAATCCCTCAAGTGGTTGTGACTAGCTATATCAAGAGGTTAATCAGGGAAGATATAACCACAAAGCTAAATGTGCACACACTGACACCTTCGGCACCCTGCAGTTTACATGGGCTATCATGCACGAGTGTCGGCTACTAGTTAATCACAAAAGGTAGAAGCACACAACCCCTTTATTAATTTGGATAACAGTTTAGCAGAGCCATCAGGATACGATCAAAAGCCTAACTGAACTTGAATGGCTATGAGTGAGGCACTTTGAGCTTCCAGGTACTTTCAGTAAAAATAAAACATGAAGATTAGTTGATACCTTAAGACTTGAGCCATGAGTCAAAACTACAGCTAAGTGTAACAAAAAAGTTGTACATTTAAAGTACACAGTAACTCCCTTATCTATATACTTTATAGTTATAAAAAACATAATTTAAAAAAAGCCTTTTCCTCTGTGGGCAATTATCTAGCAGGGTTAAGTAAACCATGAGGTGGTATTTAACAGCCCATTTCCACTAAATGTCAGACCTCTGGCTCTGACATCTGTTTTGAGTTACTCCAACAGCTGTCTGAAACAGCTGTAGCAACCATGAACTTCATTTTTTGTAACACAACAATGGGAACACGGATAGCAGACTTGGCTTAAAAGTACAATGTCCTCTAAGACATTAGCAAGGTCTTGGTAGAAGCTTCCATGCTGAAACTCTTAAAATTTAATTTTTTAAAGAAAGATATTCAACTGGGCAAGGAAAACCTTGGTCATTTAGATCAGTATTGTTAAACCACTGGATCAGAACACTGATCTAGTGGGTTGCAATCGGCATTTTATCTTTAAATAAAACAGAGAAATAAATATAGTTTTAAATAAAACAGTGTGAATTATATTTAGTATAGAAAGTACTGTGCCATAAAACTTTTGTTTCTGATCTTTGCATACATGACTTACACACATATATGTAGTGTATATATAAGGTGGCTGTATACATCTGTGTGTGTACACACACACACATAACTTATTTTATATCCTAACCCCAGTTTGAGATATAAAATGTTAATCTTACTACAGATAATAGTAAAAAAAGGTTGAAAGCTGCTGTTTCAGATGTCAAAGACACTAAGATGACCTTGTAAAGCTCTTCCATTTGGGAGAGTCTGTAATCCCCAAATGTTAAGATTTTCAATATTTTCTGCTTACTATTAACCTGACATACCTACTAACTGGTAAGATGTCCCCATTAAGCCCTTCTATATATATAAGTATATACACACATTCTCTATTCTTTCAAAATAAAGTTTTTAGTTAGAAATCAAACATCCAAAAAATATGTCTTCGAGTGCATTGATATTACCCAATATTTACAAGGATGAGACTGTTTCATCCATTTGAATTTGGGGAGAGAAATGTGTGATATTGTGATTTATAATGACTATATATTGGGTCTTCATTCCCTTTCTAGGCACTGAGCTCCTAAAACCCTTGGAATTTCATGTGTTCAGAGGCACCAAGCTGTCTTTTATTAAGGAGGTGACTTTTGGGAAGTCTCGAAGGATGGTGCTGGCTGCCAGGGCAGGCCCCAGTGTAATTAGAGGGCTGGAACTTCCAGTCCCAACCCCAGACCTCCCGGGATTACAGAGGGGCTGGAGCTCGAGTTCAGTCACCACAGGCAATGATTTAATCAACCAACAACACCTATGTAAGAAGCCCAATAAGAACCCAAAAGGACGGGGCTGGGAGAGCTTCTAGGCTTGGGAACAAGTGGAGATGCTGGCAGTGCCATGGGGTGCCCCCTTCCTCTGGAAGCTCTGTGCTTTCCCCACACCTTGCCCTATGCCCTAGTTGCCTCTTCCATCTGGCTGTTCCTGAGTTATATCCTTTTATAATACACCAGTGATCTAGGAAGTGTAATGTATCTCTGAGTTCTGTGAGCCCCTCTAGCAAACGAATCGAACACAAGGGGGGGATCACTGGAACCTCTAGTCTGTAGCAGGTGGGCCCTGGGTTTGCAAGTGGCATATGAAGTGGGGGAGGGGACGTCTTGTGGGACTGAGCCTGTAACCTGTGGGGTCTGATGCTGTGTCCAGGCAGGCTGTATCAGAATGGAGCTGAACTGCAGGACACCAAGCTGGTGGCAAAGCATATTGCTTGGTGGTGGGGGGAAATGCCCAAACATTGGAACTGGGTGCAGAAATGTGAAGGGCCTATGGTAAGGCCAAATATGATGGGAAGTAGCAAAAAAGAAAGAAAGAAAGAAAGAAAGAAATGTCAAGGTCCTAGTGTCACTGAAAGATGAGCCAGATCTTCTAGCACCTTATCTACTCTCTTGCTAAGTTTTGTTTGTTTATTTGACTGTGTTTTTTCAGGAAAATGAATTAATTCTCTAGGCCACCAGGTACTATTGAGTTAAGTAGGAGCTTAATTAGTGGAATTAGACAAAGCTGCCTTATCCCATATTTGAAACTCAAATTAGTACTCAGGGGATGATATGCTTCCATAAGCACTAATTTTGTAAACACTATCCAGGAGGCCCGAATAGAGCTTCCCATGTTTCTATATAAGTAAATCAACATCATACAAGTAAAGTAAGCATCACAGATGCTAACTGCCAAATGCCCTATCAGAGAAGCTATGTTTCTAACCTAGGTGGCTTCTTCCACACTCATGTGGCATCTAGCTTCAAGGATTTTAAAAGGGGGATGCAGGGAGAGGATGCCAAAGACTTCCCCTCAGAGATAATGAGGATGGACCGGAGACCTGTGTACATACAGGTTGCCTGTAGGGAAGCAGATCCGGGGCACTGCTGGAGCCCCTTCTCCGCTGTGCTCTAGTTACCACATGTGAAAGAAATGCCTGGAGCACTAAGTAAGCTGCCACTGACTTTCCACAGAGCGGGTACACAGGCCTTCAGTTTGAGGGGTGGGGATGGGACATGAGTCTGTAACCTTCACGGGAAAGCCTGAGGTCAATGAAATGTGTGCTAGATGGGGGGCCCAAAGTTGTGGCCCCCTAGCAGCTGTATGATCTTGAAGAAGACGTTTGCTTTGCCTGAGGCTAACCCCCTGATTTACGTAAAGAGGTGCTTCTGGGGTTCACTCAGGTCACAGGAATCTCTAGTAGAGCAATATTATGATTATGCTGTGCTATGAACTTCCTTGGAAGTCTGCCTCCCCAATTGACCGTAAGCACCTTGAAGGCAAGGAAGTTGGCATTTATTCTTTGCATCCTTAATACTTCCAGTGGTGCATAACAGGTGCTAATACAACTGGCAGGCTAAAGGAGAAAGCATTTGATTTATGTCAAATTGGCATGTGGTTGTCTCATTATGAACTATGGCATCTAGGGAGAGGAGGGGGGCAGGTGCGGGGTGTGGTGGTGGGTGGAAGACAGATGAGATTTTTATATGTTAAAATCAACCCATCAGAGGTGCTCAGCAGTGAGAAGATGGCTGGTGCAGACATTTAAAATTAGCCTCCCCTGACGGTTCCTTAGCAACACTCTATCAGGACACGATTGCTTTTAATGTGCACTGCACAGTGTTCACTCATACATCAAATCGCTAGGAAATGGCCACTGAGAACTGACACTGAACGAAGATAGGGAAAACATATGACTCAAAACACCCTCCTCGTTGCCCTTATGGAGAGGGTCACACAACGAGATTCTCTGCGGCCCTTGCTGCCTGGGCTGCCCGTGAGGGAGGCCGGTGACTGGCCACAGAGCCTTGTGTTTCTGTCTTCGGCTTCTCTGGGCTTTCCTCTACTTGCTCACGGGTGATTGACTGTGGCCACTGTTTTGACTCACTGGAGGAAGGTGGGTTGGTGACTTTGCTGTCTGTCGGGGCATTAAACCAAAATACTCCAAAACACTAACACTAGCAGCACCCTGCCTCCCCAGCCCCAGTAAGACGTGAAGCTTATACTGGACCATGGGAAAATTTGGTGGGGTAAAATGCTGGATTTATATGAGGGACAAAATGCACAAGGCCAAGTTATGGGGAGAAATAAATAATGGCATTAATATTTGTGCCTTTCTTTGCAAAGACTGTGTTCCATCCATGGAAGTGGAAAAAAACACCACCAACAGACTAGTATATAAAGATTTAATTGCACCTACGTTTAAACGACGGGGTAAGATACAATTTTTAAATATGAAGGGCATCAGATTGGACGTCAGAGTCCCCACTCTCACTGTACACTTACCCATGTTTCGGACCTTGCTGTACTGCGTAGGAACTCAGTCCCTGGCACAGCACTATCAGGGCACTAATTTCCTTGTCTGTAAAAGTCATGTAATAACTGCCCTTAAGTAAAAGCTGTCTTGTAATGAACTCTTCAGATGCATGTGCAAAGCAAGTAAAATACTTTGCAAATATGGTAGTATTCCTATTTCTAGAAACATCTTGACTACACAGGTATTTGAAAGTAAACCAGAATCCAGGAACCAGAAAATTCATTCATCCACACCAGAAATTCACATTTAAGAAGAAAAATCTCTTCACAATGATCCTAATTTGGCATTATATCAGCATGTGTTTATTTCAGCATGGAAAGTTAATGTTATATGTTAAAATCAACCCATCAGCCTCCACAAATAAAGGCTTCCATACTCGTTGGGTATGGAAATGAGCAGCCTCATTCCAGGAAGTCTGAGTTACTTCTAAAGAGTGGAGCTTACCTCTTGAACTAGGGAAGGAGTTGTTGAGTTGCTCCATCACTTCCTCTAACCCTGTGCTTGGGTCCTGGGGAGGACTGAGATCTTCCTCCCCTGAGGGAAAGCAAACACAAACGACAGCCAATTACACTTAGGGCAAAAAAAAATAGAGCCACTAGAAAAAAGAGGTCTACAATCCCATTTAAAGGTCCATTATCAATTCATTTGCACTTGCTCATAAACAACATAAATAAAAAAAAACCCTCAAGCCTAATAATTAGGGAACAGCTCCTTAAAAGGAAGAATTCTGTGTGGGGATTTATCTAGGTAGTTTTCTTTGAAGAAGAAAACTGTATTATCTATTTTGAAGTTAAGATAAAGTTAAGTTTCTCATGCCACATTAACAAATGTGGAACATTTTTCTTTGCAATAAAACATAATTATTGGACACTTGCAGTGTGTCTCTTCAACACAAAAGAAAATAATGTGATATTCTGCATTTGGCTTTATGAAGGTAAGAAAAGAGTGGAGACATTAAGGTGTTTTTCCCACTTTCCTGTGACATTTAACTAAAAATACAAACAAAATTCAAGTACCTTTAAGGTCCCATCTAATAAGCAGAAAAAGCCACATATGACCTATATAGATAATAAAATATTAATATTCTAAGGACTGGGGAATTATGTTCTCTTCCTTTTTGTTACATGGGACTACTTTATCATAACATTTTTGAAGGCTTATAAAGGGGAAACAGTTTTTTTTTAATTTTTAAGAATTTGTTTATGTGAGACAGTGATGATTTGGAAGGAAAGGAATTTAGGGATGGAAGGTCTTTCTCGGGCAGTCTCCTTGTCGATTTGGTTGATGTGTGTCTCTTCTATTGATTCACATGTTAAAGAAATACACCTCAAACAGCATTTGCAGTAAAGGAGAAATTTCTTCAGTGCAAACAAAATTGTTTTAAACTTTGAATGCCCTTGGAAATTAATTTTTAAATCTTCCAATACTGAAAATAACTTCTTTTCAAGCTCTATTTATTCAGCACATTGTCCCTTGCATCTAAAACAAAACCTTGTTTTGGTGGATCAACAATAATGAGCATGCTTAAGGACAACCTCAGGTTCACATATGGTTTGGATTTTCATCTGTGATTATAATCCTGCATTTATTATTAAGCTTTCATCCTTGTTTTTTAAAGCACAGGCTAAAAGAATCCTTAATGGTGCTGCTCACCATTAAGACAAAATCACATCCTAGGTGGATGTGAGGCTATATATACCATTATTAGGACAGAGGGCTAAGGACCTGGGATGCACAAAAAAAAGCTCTGTGAGTCTCATAGTAATGTACCACAGGAAAACGCTTTGAAATACTGAGTGCTGAAGAAGTAAGGTCACTAGGTGGAAAAGGAAGTTACAATATCTACCCTATCTACCTACTTGTCTATCTACACACACACACACACATGCACTCCTCTCTCTCTGCTTATATGTATGCCTTTAGAAATGAAAAAATGAAATTCAGCCATCTTTAGTTCCTTTTTTTCCCTGTGAGTTTAAACTACCATTATCTGGTGAGGATGGAATGAGTGAAATATTGCCAGAACAGGATCCTAACAACTGCAGGTTTGATTATACCTCTTTGTTCCATTACCGATGCAGACTTTTGCCAAATTGGAAATCATGAAACATTTTTAATGGCAGCAAGTCTCCTTTAGTGATAGTAAGCCTCACAGAATAAATCAGAACCAACAGAGACCCTCTTGAGCAATGATGTTACTATTTCTGACTTTAATTACATCATACTGGAGCTCTAGAAACTCTACTATGTTAATGAATCTGGTACAGTTCAATAAAGTGATACGCATTTCTCTCCCTGAATTATTTCAAGGACCAAATTATAAAGTATAAACCTAATGATGTCAACCAAGTATGTATATAAAACTGGCTTAGTTGTTTTAATGGAAAACTTTCAGGACAGTGATAAATGTATCCATTCAAACATTTTTTGAGTGCCTATTACATCCTAGGTAGTGTAATTTTGTTTCCCTCTTTTTCTCAAAATTATCTCAGTATGTAAGAAAAATCCTTTGGTTTAACTCATCTCCTTTTAAGAAGCAATATTAGATTTCTCACACATATGCATGAGTAGCGGTGAATCAACACACTGAAAACTGCTTAATGCCTAATAATTTCTGTGTCAAATTATACTGGGAAAGTTAAAACAGCCAAATAACACCTGAAATTATAGAGTCCTAACACTGGACTATTCAATACTGAGCCAGATTTTAAGTGTCTAAAAAGCCACAAAAATTTAAAAGCAGGAAGGTTAGTTTATTTGTTTAGGTGTTTATCAAAAGCCAACTATATGCCAGGCACTGTTCAGAGGGCTGGCATTATAGAAATTAATAAGCAAAAAGCCCTGTCTCTGTGGAACTCATATTCTTATGGAAGCACACAGGCTAAACAAATAGTCAATTATATAGGTACATCAGATGGTGACAGACATCAGGAGAAAGGGTGAGTGAGCGGCAGTGAGGAAGACTCTTCAGAAAGAGGAGTCTTGGAAGCCCTCACTGATGAGGTACAGATGAGCAAAAATTTTAAGAATGTGAAGGTGTGAACCATGTAGACTTTTGAGGAAAGAGCACATCAGACAGAAGGAATAGCAAATATGAAGACTCTGAGAGGGGAGTGTGATTGACTTGCTCAAAGAACACCAATAAGGTCCGTGTAGACAGAGTCACAGTGACCAGGCGTTGTGGGGATTTGGACATGGGATTTTGGCCCGGGAATTTGGACATGGTCATGTGACCTGCTTTGGCCAATGGACTGTTAGCAGCTATGATGTAAGTAGGGGCCAGTCATGATTTTCAACCTTCGTTGTATTAATGTGGTGTGTCACTGACTTGCAGATGATCAAACTGTCTTTGCATGCCTGGAATAAATCCCACTTGATCATGGTGTATGATTCCTTTTATGTTCTGTTGAATTTTGTTTGCTAATATTTGTTGAGGTTTTGGCATCCATGTTCATCAGGGATACTGGACAGTAATTTTCTTGTGGTGTCCTTGTCTGGTTTTGGTATCAGGGTAATGCTGGCCTTGTATGATTAGTTTGTAAATATGCCCTCCTTTGTATTTTTTTGGAAGAGTTTGAGAAGGATTGGTATTAATTCTTTAAGTGTTTGTTAGAACACACTGGTGAAGTTGTCTGGTCCGGAATTTTGTTTATTGGGATGTTTCTGATTACTGATTTAATCTTCTCCCTAGTAATTGGGCTTTCCAGATTTTCTATTTCTTCATGATTCCGTTTTGGCTGGCTGTATGTTTCTAAGAATTTGTTCATTTCTTCTAGGTTGTCAAATTGGACAGCGTGTAATTGTTCCTAGGTGTCTTGTGACCCTTTGTATTTCTGTGGGACCTGTTCTAACATCTTCTTTTACATTTCTGATTTTATTTGACTCTTTTTTTCTTGGTGAGTCTAGCTAAAGGTTTGCCTATTTTGTTTATCTTTTCAAAAAACCAGATCTTCATTTTATTAATCATGTCTATTTCCACTCTATTTCCTTTATTCTCTGTTGATTTTTATTTCCTTCCTTCTACTAACTTTGGACTAAGTTTGTTGTTCTTTTTCTAGTTTCTTGAGGTGTAAAGTGAGGTTGGTTGGTTGAAATTTTCTTGTTTCTTGATGTAGGCATTTATCACTACCTCTTAGAACTGCATCCCATAAATTTTGGTATTTTGTGTTTCAATTTTCCTTTGTCTCAAGGTATTTTTTTATTTCTCTTTTGATTTTTCTTTGGCCCTTTGGTTGTCCAGGATCATGTTATTTAATATACACATATTTACAAATTGTGCAGTTTTCTTCTTATAATTCCTAGTTTCAGACCATTGTGGCCAGAAAAGATGCTTGATAGGATTTCAGTCTTCTTAAATGTATTATGATTTGTTTTGTGGCCTAACATATGATCTGTCCTGGAGAATGTTCCACACACATTTGAGGAGACTGTGTATTCTGTTAGTTTTGGATGGAACATTGTGTATGTATATCAATTAAGCCCATCTAGTCTAATGTGCTGTTTAAGTAAGTCCAGTGTTTCCTTATTCATTTTCTTTCTGGATGGTCTATCCTTTTATGAAAGTGGGGACAATAAAATTCCCTATTATTATTGTATTGCTGTCTGTTTCTCCCTTTAGATCTGATAATATTTGGCTTATATATTTAGGTGCTCCTATGTTGGGTACGTAAGTATTTACAAATATTACATCCTCTTGTTGGATTGATTCATTTGTCATTATGTAATGCCCTTACATATGAAGTGAGTCTCTTATAGGCAGCATATGGATAAGTCTTTTTTTAATCTATTCACATTTAATTTTTGATAAGTATGTACTTATTGGCATTTAAAAAATTGGCTGTTTTGTAATTCCTTTCTTCTTCTCTTGCTCTCTTCGTGATTTGATGCTTTTTTGTAGTGGTATGCTTAGCTCTCTTTCTTAATGTTTTGTGTATCTTAAGTTTTTGCTTTGTGGTTACCATGAGGCAAACATAAAATATATTTATAGCAGTCTATTTTAAGTTGACAATAACCAAATTTGGATTCATTCTAAAGCTGTACATTTTTACTCCCTCTCTACATTTTATGTTCTTGATGTCACAATTTACATCTTTTTATCCTGCATATTCATGAACAAATTATTGTGGTTATAGTTATTTTTACTGATTTTGTCTCTTAACCTTCATAGTAGGTTTACAAGTGATTAACCGCCCCCCTTGCCAATACAACATTAGATTATTCTGAATTTAACTATATAGTTACCTTTACAGGTGGCATTTATATTTTCATATGTTTTCCTATTATAATTAGTCCTTTCGTTTCAGCTTAAAGAAGTTTCCTTTAACATTTCTTGTAAGACCAGGATACTGGTGCTGAACTCTTTCAAGCTTTTGCTTCTTCAGAAAACTCTCTCTCTCCTTCAATTCTGAACAACATCTTTACTGGGAAGAGTATTCTTGGTTGGCAGTTTTTTTTTCTTTTGACACTTAGAATATATCATAAAAACTCCCTTTGGCCTGTAATTTTTCTGCTGAATAATCTTCTGGTGGCTGTATAGGGGCCCCCTTGTACACAACAGATTGTTTTTCTCTTGCTGCTTTAAAAAATCCTTTCCTTGTCTTACACTTTGATAATTATAATGTGTCTTGGTTTGGATCTCTTGGGAGTCATCTATCTGGAACTCTCTAGTCTTCCTGGACCTGATGTTTGTTCCCTCCTGAGGTTAGGGAAGTTTTCTGCCCCTTTCTTTCTCTCTTCTTCTCTGGATTACTTCTAGTGCCTTATGTTTGAGTCCTTAGATCCTTGTTCGACTTCATCTAGTCTGCTGTTGAAGCTCTCTATTAAATGTTTCAACTCAGTTATTGTATTCTTCAGCACTGTGATTTCCGTTTGGTACTTTCTTTTATTTTCTCTTTATCAGGTAAATCATCTCCATTTCATTAAGGTGTTTTTGAAGTTGATCTTGTTCTTTCATTTGGAACATATCCTCTGTTTCATTTTCCTTGACTCTCTGTGTAAGTTTCCATGCATTAGATAAAACAGCCACCTCTCCCAGTGGTGAAGTTGTCTCGTATAGTAGGTGAATCTTTCAACTCTACCCTAGCGCTTGGTCATCTTGCAAATCTTTGTGATTGTCCAGCCTTCTTTGTCTTAGTGGCTTCTAGTAGTTGAGGATGTGTCAACACCTGTCAGTGTCCCAAAGGGGAGGAGTTCAGGCAGGAGCTTTTAAAATATGCAAATATGCCTCTTCCAAGGAAAGACTGGGAGATGTGTGTTTCTATCTGTTCCCTCTGCACTGAGCCCTAGGAAGATACCATTTAAGAACTGCTTTTTGTTTGTTTGTTTGTTTGCTACCATCCCACTGAACATATGAACACAAGACCCACTGTCTACCAAAGCAGGTTATCAAGTGATGTCTTCTGAGCAGCAGCCACAAAACTGGAGTACCAGATGTGTGCACATGCTCCTTTCCAGGAGATAACTGGTGACTTGGTGTGACGCGGGAGAGCGTGAAGATGGCACCCACTGGCCTCCATGTAGGCAGCCGTGGTATGTGTGTTAAATGAGAATCTGCTCCTTGGGCTGAAGCTTTTAAGATAAAAAAGTAGGCCTATTTCACAGAAAGAATGGGCATATTTCAGTCTGCTGCCTCTGTGATGTGCGTTGGGGGATTAGCCATGGTCAGTCTGTGTGAGTCCTTAAGTACTGTCTCTTAGTTTACTATGCAGCCTTGTGGGTCCCACAGATGCAAGCCCTGTTGACCTGAAAACTAGATGTTTCAGGGGCCCCTCTCTCAGGTGGAAGTCTTACAATTGGGGTGTCAGATGTGTGGTTCAAACCTTCCACTCCTTAGGCAGAAGCTGGGAGTTTTGAGCTCTCTCCTAGTTGTGTATTGCCACATCAGGGGTGGGCTTTATGGTGACATTGTGTCTCAGCCTCTCTTACCCATTTGCCTTATATGTGTAGGAGTACCTGGGTTTCTTTCAGAGGAAATTATTCTGTATATATCTATAGATTCAGGGTGTCTGTGGGAGGAGGCGAGTTCAGGACCCTGTTACAATATGTTCAACTAGAGCAACCAACTAAACTTCTTAATTTCTAAAACATTCACTTAACAAACACTTTATTGAATGTTTGTTGCATAGAAGGTGCTCAAATGGGAAGGAAAATGAGTAAGAGTTAGTCCTTCTCCTTAAGGAGCTTAAGTTCTAGGGAACTTGAGGGAGAAGAAAGAAATGCTAATAACTAACTATAAAACTGAATAAATTAAATGTAATGCATGAAGTTCCCCCAACAAAACTGAGTAAAAAGAAAGGATGTACACAGGGCCAGAGATGACTGACAGCATAGATCAGTGTAACAGAATGATATGTGTGGATGAGCACCAGGTCTGCAAATGGAGACAGAGGATCATATTTGAAGACAGTAAAACATTGGGTTTGAGAGGAAGGTGGATTTTGAGTATCACGCCAAGGACTATGGACTTTAAACAGGAGCCACAAAAAAGCTTAATATACTATCTGAATGTCAGGAAGGTAAATGGAAAGATGGAAGGTGGCTTGGAAAGGGCTGGTTTTGGATATGACGGTTATGTTAAGTACCTTGGCTATGGTGATGGTATCGCAGTGTATGCATATGTTCAAACTCATTGAGATGTGTATATTAGACGTGCAATATTTTATATATCAGTACTTCAAGAAAGCTAAAAATTAGAAGGTAGGTAAAAGAAGAAAGTATGGAAAATGACTGTGTTTGTGTAATTTGGAAAACTGGAAGAGATGTTTTGGAGGTTGATCAAGATTTCAGATTTGGGTAATATTTTTATTGTAGTTTTTATCCAGAAGACATTCAAGAGAGAGGTCTGGCAGTCTTGATTTATGGTTGTCCACACAGCAGAAGCCAAGATTGGAAAGAGTGCCCAGGGAGAGTGAAGGGGATGGAGAGAGAATTTCTTCTTAAATGAAACTGGCTTTAAGAGTTGAAAAAAAATCACCTTTGAATTCAGTCTTTTCTTGCAGAGAACAAACTTACCGCCATAGCCTGCCCATTTCTTAAGGGCCAGGGCTGTGAATCTAATGGCTAAAATGTGGGACTCGGTTTCGCATGCTTTACTTACTTCAAAATAAAGGGAAAATTCTGCGGCAAGAAATGACAGTAGGGATACTAAAACTCAGTTGTTTTGCAATTTGCAGATTTTCCAAAGGCATATAGTATTTTTTCATTTGCTGAGTTAACAGCCCATTAGCTATATTCAGATCTCATGTGGAGAAAGAGCATGTGATGTAGACATTGCCCTAAATCGCCGAGGTGTCGGAAAACAACACCAAACATCATCTTTTATTCACAACAGAACTGAAACCTGGCTATCCTCCACAGTTTGACTTCTCTGGAGGAGTATACGCCTCTGCCCACAGCTAGAAGGGCTTAAAACGTTCATTAGGTTTGCTTCCACCACCCTATCTCCTTCCTCAGAAATGCTCTTCTCTTTGTGCCCTCATCCACCACGTCTTTCTTCATTCATAAGGACCTCACCTCTCAATAAGCTCTGTGTATAATCTTCGGCAGCTCCTGGGGAGGTTGGCGACTACCTCTTAGATACAGGCATTGCTTGAAAGTATTTTATTTCCGTGATGTCTAACTTTTGAATTTTCCTGACCATGGTCCCCTAAACTCCTGCCGTTCCTTTCTGTCCCATCAATTTTGGTCAGGCACTTTGCCTCTCTGTATTCTACTCTCAAGGACAGTCTTCAGTATAAAATGAATTCTGCAACACACTGTGATACCAGGCAGCAAAGCTTTAAGTGTGAGGAGCCATGGGCCTCTTTTTTCCTGTGAGGTGAGAGCAAGAGGGTAAAGGAAGCACAGAGCACAGGGCTGACTCATGCTGGGTCTCCAGAGAAATGGGGCGAGACCACGTGTTTGTGGTCTTCACAAAACTCCCTATTGTCTAGCCTCGCATAGCAGGAAAAACAAGTAATCAGATTGCTGGCAACCTGTGATGGCCATTTGAACAGTGGATTCATAACCACTGCCAAGAATACTGGCAGACCATATTGCCCATTTCCCCAACAAATTCATCTTTTACACGAGCCCTCGTTGCTGCTTAGTAATGTTCCAAAAGTATCTTCACTTTCCTCAAGCCTCTCATTTTCAAGATTACCTCATCTTTTATTTCACTGAAAAGGCAGAAATTCTCCAATTTCCCTTCTTTTGGCTGAAAATGCTTTCTCAGAAGTGGCTAACGCACTCAGTGTCCCACTGAGCTGTGATTTATTTTCACTGCCATTGAGCCCTTCTCAGCATTTGACTTGTTGCCTCCATCTTCCTTGAACCTGTTCCCCAGTTCTTCACTTACACTACCACCCACACGGAGGTCTTCCCTAGGCACTGTATCCAAGCCCCCCTGGTATACATATTTCTCATCTCACACCCTTCAGCTGTCAATTCTGTGCAGCCTACTCTCAAATCTCTCCAGCCTGGCCCTCTTATACCAGTTACAGACCTGTACTTTATTTCTGGACGTGACTCAGACCTACCAGTTTCTCATACACAGTATGTCCACAGCCAAAAGGACCACTGTCTTCTTCCCGCCCAGTCCTCTCCCCTCATTTCCTTTCCTCATGTTTTGCAGTCCACCTCCATGCCATCACTCACTTTTCTTGAGCCTAGGCCCCCAGAACTCCCATAACTTGGCCTTTGTGATTGCTTCCTAACTGGTCTTTCCACCTCTAATAAGAGTTTTCCTTTGGGCCAGATACAGCTTCCAGAATCCATATTTTTAGGTATTTCTTACCTGGTATGTGATTTTCAGTGGTTCCCTGACTCTGGCCAAAATGAGTCCAACACATCTACCCAACATTCATGTCACTCTAATGTGACCCCACCCTTCCTCTGCAGCCTTATTTCTCCCACCTCCTGCTTGGGCCCTGTCTTCCTACTAACTGGACCCTCCCACCCTTAGCCCAGGGTCCTCACGTCTACATCTTCAGGTATGCTATTCCTTCTTCAAAGTATGCTTGGTTCCTAGTCCATTCTTTAGAACCCTTCACAAATATCGATTCATAGTAAAGCCTTCTCTGGCCTCCCATGTGAATGAAGCTTTAATACTGCACTGACTTGTTCTCAATCACTGAATGGCTGGCTCCTTGACGGCTAGGAGTATGTCACTCATCTTTGTATCCCTTAAGGAATTTATGCCAATGCCTTGTCCAGAACTGATCATAGATAATTTAGCTGATGATTTGAACTTCTGAGCCAACAGTTCACCATTTCCAGACCTCAAGAGATAACCGAATCCAGTGTAGCTAAGACAGACACTTACCCATGGATTCTGAAGTTTGACTGCCAACCACCCGGAGTAGCATAGGCTGACTGCTGTCTGACCTCTGAAGAGAGGTAGAAGGAGAGGACGCCGTTGTACCATTCACCTTGGCCTCTGCCTGGGGCTAAGGCATCCAAAAGAAAATAGGATTATTTTTCATGATAAACACTCAAATATATAAATATAGAACTGTTATAGACACTCAGGACTCAGAAAGTTACGATCTTTATTTCTTAATAAACCTCCCACAGAAGTGTTAAATTTGGGAAATTTCACTATTGATCAACTCTGTGGATATTTTGTCTTTGTATCTGAATTATGTCCCCTTAGAAGTTTGAAAAAAATTACAGCTGCAATGCAACAAGATCTGTAAAACCACTAGACTAAAATAACTGAAGGATTTAGGTCATATGAGAATGGTAAAATCATATGACACCACACATGTATATTAGAGAATTCATTGTCTTGTAAAGTGTTACGTAGTAAGATGGAGAGAAGATTTCTCACCATTTAAAATTCTCAGAAAGCCAAGACCATGGGCAGGAAACACCGACTATGGTGCAGTAACTTGTTAGGTTTTCAGTGGAGGCTTAAAAAGTCATGTTTTAGGGGTTAGAGAAAGAAAGAAAAAACTCGAAAGGCAGACCAGAAAATAAGACTAATGGCCAACAAAAGAATACCATTTCGAATGGTCAAATTTTTACGTTTAGGGACCTCATGGAAACCTTTCAGTATTTTTTTTTCCCAAGGTGAACTTTAAGTAGGTCAAAATAACATTTCTGTTGGAAATAAAATATTGAACCAATATAAAGAGACACAATAATTTTTCCTCTTCTTCTTCTATCCCTTGACAGCTACTAGCATTTTGCTAGGCACATACTCAGTACTCAACCAATTGGTGCTTGTGGAATTCTAAAAAGGGCTCTGCATTCTAATTTTTAGTTTTGTTGAAGAGGGAAAAAGCCAAGTTTTGAAGATATCCCAAGCTAGAGAGATGTGGGCCTCACTTGCTCCAGCAGCTGCCTTAGCCTATGTAACTGTGACTCCAGCTGTTTATTGTGGTCTTCCAGGATTTGCATCCTGGCTTCCAGACGGCCTTTGTGTTGACGCAGCAGCTTGGCCTCAGCGATGAGCTCTGCATCCCGGGGACTCTGGGGAGAGGTGGGCATCATTTCAGGAGGGGACGGCAGTGGAGACAGGCCTTTATGTTCATGCTGCTGCTTTAGACGATCATACTCTGCTTGCAGATTTCTGTTGACATCAAAGAAGTAGAAGAAAGAAAAAACAAGTCAGTTGAACATCATTACCAGATTTTGTATAAAATGGCAGAGAGATGCATCTGACCACCACAAAACACAAGAGCAAGCAAAAGAGAGGCACTTAATGAATGGTTTTTATGAGGACAATCTTAGCAATGCTAAAAAAAAAAAAAAAAGGAAAACGAAAAAAAATTGAAGCGTCTGCCCAGTGTGTGAGGGGAGATGCTTTTCAACTTCTTATTTTATGTTAAAAGCCTTATGAGTGCCACTTTCAGATAAGTAAGCAGCCAAGGATTTAATCATTTTGTAAATGTCATGAGTCACTAAAATTTTTATACTTCTATCAACACTTTGATTTGCTTAAAAAAATTACCAAATATTTTCAACAGCAATGGATGAGACCACAGAAAGAGTGCAACCGTGTACCTACCCCATTGCTTTAATAACTTTGACATTTGCCAAGTTTTGTTCAAAGATTTTTTTTAAGAAATAAAATATGACAGTTAAAACCAAGGCTCCCCTGCGTACCCTCCTGAACTGCATATCCATCCGTCCTTGCCACAGTCCCAGAGGAGATAATGCCACCTTGAAATTCCATGTCCATCGCTACCATGAATGTATCCATACAATTAGGTTGAACTTAGTAAAGATGCTGACATTTGGCTGTATCTTACCCATAAAAACGGCCATTGCATGTGACTTCAACTAATAGCATTATGTTACGTGTTCTCAAACTTTAAGAACTTTATGAATGTACATACCATTCTAAGAGTTGCTTTTTGCCTTTAACACCACACTGCTTTGGAGAGTTATCCATGTTGATACATCACAGTTTGTGATTTTAACTGATGTAAGGTATTATTCTGCTGCTTGAAAATGCCAACAACATTTAACTGTCAATGGATATTTGTTTCCAACTTTTTGCCATTACAAACAATGATGCAATGAACTTCCTTCTGTATGTTCCCTTGGATACGTGTTTAAGAGATTCTTTACAGGACATATCTAGATATGGAATTGTTGGGTTCTGGCTACATCTTTGACATTGGTATATATCAGCAAATTGCTCTCCTGAGTGCTTTTATCCATTTACTCCTTCACCAGTAGTGAGTAAGGTTTTCCATTTGGCCACATCTTCATCAAACACTTGGTGTTAAGTTTTGGCTAATTTGCACATCCTTGATTATTACTGAGGTTGAACTTCTTTTGTGTTAATTGGCTTTTCATGTTTCTTCTACCCATCTTCCCACTGAATTGTCTTCTTATTATTAAAGTTCTAGGTATTTTCTGGATGCTTATGCTTTGCGATTTTGTGCAAAGAAAATACCTCCTACCTGTATTTTAGTGCAGCTGCATCTTTAACTTTGTTCATGGCATCCTGTTGTTAAAAAAAATTTTAAATTTCAGTGTATTCCTGCATGTTCTCTGCTTTTTATGTTTTATTTAAGAAAATCTTCCTTATGCCTAATGGTTAAAATTTTGTCACATTTGGGACTTGAATTTACCCAGCAATGCTTGGTGTGAACGTATGATCTAATTTTACTTTCCCCCCATAGATCATTTATTAAGCCAGCCCCATTCATTGTATGGATGGCCCTCCCACTTTGTTCTGTCTTAAAATTCTGTCTTGGCTTTTCAGAATCCTTTGACTTTTGTGTCAAATTTTCACATGAAAATCCTTTTGAAATTTGGGGTTTGAATTACATCAAATTTAGAGATTAAACTGAGAACAAAGAACTTCATGTTATTGAGTCTTCATGTCCAGCAATGAGGTATAGTTTTTCAAGTTCAATGCTGAGCTCATTTACTTTTGATTTTTATGCTTTTAAATACACACACTTCGGGTTATAGATTTCCTTCTTGCTTTAGAATTACTGAGAGTACAATTCCAACTGAGGTCACTTCTGCTATTTGATACCCAGTGACTGATTAGAACCCTTGATATCTTTCTTCCAGTTGTGATAAATATCAAAATAAGATGACAGATTTCTGGTGTTTACAGATGGTATTTCATCAGGTGAGACAAATTCCTATCCACAAATGTGAGAGATCTGTATCTATGAGATTCAAGTGGTGAGGAGGCAAGAAGAGTTTTCCCATTGTTCAGTTTGAGAAAGGTGATCTCATGAGCAGGTTTCCTGTTAGGGAAATATTTTTCTGTTGTTGCATTCTGGAATGAATGTCCCACAGCACATGGCCTGTCTTCCACAATGCTGGATTTTTGCATTGAACAAGAAGAAAGAAAATCCAAGCTATGCTTTTTTTTTAAAGCTCTACCCTGAACCTACTGTTACAAGTTTCCTAGGAATTTGTTTAAAGTCTTGGAGGAAATCAATATATCATCTTTTTCATCTACAGGAATATGATCTCCTATCCTCACTGATTAAAATCCTATCTGCTGTCATTCTTCAAGGGCAGTTGTGTGTGTGGCTCGTCTCATAGCACTCTGCTTTGATAAAGCAGTACTAAGAAGAGAGTTATCAAAGAAGTTTACCCTCAGCCAGAGTTTGCATGTTGGGCCTCTGGGTGTGAACCAATGTATGTCATTGTCCACATTACTTAAATCCAATTTCTGACTAATTAACTGACAATCATCTAAATGTTTCTGTGACTTTGAAGTAGCGACTAAGGTTCACAAGGTTTCATTTGATAGGAATTTTTTCTATTTTTTTCCCTTGCACTTATTTGCTAAAAGAAACCCATCTTCATTAAAATGTCTCAACTAACAACACCCTTTTATGCAGAATCCTATTCAAGATTCTTCTTCCTACCAGATGGCATCATCCAAAATGTTCCTTCTGCAAACACAGTTGTTAGGCATGGACTTCAGGACAGTATGTCAAACCATTGCTTTCCCACCTACTTTTCACAAAGATGGAGACTACCTTTTCTAGAGAGGTCTTCCTTGTTATCTTGATCCTTTGCTCTAGTTGTCCACAGAGCTCTCCTTTAATGAGTTACTTTTAAGTGCCTTTGTTCAAAAAACATGGTTTAGTACATTACATTTGTTTTTATGCTTTCCAGTGAAAAGCAGAAAAGGCTGATTTGAATCAGCCAGGGCGTCCCAAACAAAGAACACCAATTGTTCTACCTAGGCCTGTCTTGCCTCCCTAGATGTTTAAACTTGGGAGACCATTTCCTTAAAGACTCACATCCCTCTTCAGTTCTGGAGGATTCTCAGCTCTGCTTCTCTGCCATTTCCTCCATTCTCTTCTTCTGAAACTCCTACTAGGTATACATCAAAGCCTTGTGGTCAATTCTCCATCTCTCTCAATGCCATATATAGTAATGGCCTCAGAATCATCTTTTAATTCCCTTCTCTTCTCTGATGGTTTATTCCCAAGGGTGTTTACTAATAAATGGCATTTCTGTGTTTACGACTTTGAGCCTCCTAAATGTACTCACAACCAATCTTTGTTGTACTATCATTTTCCTTTCATCTAGGCTTAATACAGCTTTTGATGGTCGATTTTTTTGCTCAAGTCTCTTGTTCTGGAGATGCATTTTGAAAGGAATAGGTGAGTGCTTTCCTTTACAGTTTCCTGCATTCACTTCTCTGTCAAATGGTTCTGTGGCTATTCCCACTCTGGGAGCAGGGCCTTTAGTATAGAGCTAGATCTCATGTTGGCAGTTTGCAGCTCCTCCCCTGAGTGATACGAATGCAATTATGGCTCATTCCCTCACCAGGCAGTATGGTTCAGGTCCTGGTTTCCCAGCTTCTCACCTCTTCCCCAGGCTTTATGCAGGAGGGTCCAGAGCTGCATATAAGCAGCAGTCAGTCCCCTGCAGCAGTCCAAACTGCTTGTTCTTCATTGTCCTTTCAAGTATGAGTGTGCATGTGGCTCTCCAGGTGTGCTCTTGCATGGCCCTAGTTTCAACTGCCTGGCCCTGGGCCCCTACATTGTGAGAATTTTAATTCCTACTATTACAGCAAGAGCAAAGTTTCTCTTAATCGGAAGCCTACCAGGACACAATTCACTGAGCCACACATGTGCCTTTCCCCTAAGAAATATGTGACATAAGTAAACATTCATGAAAAATTTGATTCTGGGGACGAGTTTTTCCTGCTGAAGCTCTGAGGTAGGACAAGCTGTCACGCCAAAGGTTAAAAAACCCAGAAATAGTTCAAAAGAGGTTTCTTAGGCAGAAACTAAGTAAAATACAAAGTTCTTTGTATCCAAATTCTTTTTCTAAAGGTATTATTTGTCAAGAAAAATGAATGTTCAAGGGGTTGAATTAGAGATAACTTTTACTAAATCCTTCCTAAAAAACGTGGCCATGGTTACGGAGCTGCATTAAGACCTATGTTTGTTCATGGTTGGGAAATGAAGTCATGTAGCCCTTTGCGAATTTAGTCATTTTTTTATATTTAAAAACATCTATGCCCATAGCTTCTGAAATATAGCATAATGGTAGAGAGTGTTTTTGGATACAGTATTTGTAAAGTATGCAGAAAGCATGCAGGGAGGTGACTCCCAAAAAAGATCAGTGAGATACCACTGCTCCGAGGCAAGCTGCTTTAAAGCTTAACCTCAAGTACATGATTTACTCATTTTAACAGTGGGCTGTCAATTTATAGTTACCAATAAATATCTGGTTCTTCTTCAAGTTATACATGTACATCTCAACCCTATTAATTCTCTGATTGTTAGAATGTATTTATGGAGGCATTTCAATGCAGATGAATATATGTCAGCCATCAGAGGATGACTCCACAGAGAACCTATTTATGTTCTTGATTATCTTGTAAATTATTAATTCAAATTCACTGCACATGGCTTCTGTCACCACAGTTTCATCCTGCAGCCAGGCACCCTAAGGAAGTCTCCCATTCATTATTTATTTCTTACTCTCCATAGAGCTGAAAAAAAAAAATCCATCCTAGAACTATGTAGATGTATCTGATTAATTTTATTTCATCAAGTGTACAAACGTGGTTGTTCAGATACAAATTTACATTCAAAAATTCCTAACTCATGGATATAAGAGCTGGATCACACTGGCCTTACCTCTATATGGTGAAAACAGAAAAGCACCTGGCTTCTCTAGCAATCACAACTAACTAGTTATGACAAAGAACACTGTAACAATCTGTGTGTGATTTCTGTTAATTTACAGGTCAAGTGTCTTCCATGTAGGTCATCTGCTCTTTAAATGGCATTTCCCTACTATAGTAACTTAATGGAATTTTTGAAATCAAAAACAGAAGGTCACTTTCCAGTGATCAATATCTTAACAGTTTTATACTATTTACCAAAGCATGAGAACACTCAGGGTCTACTTCATAAAGTGGGAACAACTACAAAGGTCTGCATCTAAAAAGATTAGGCCCAGAGAAATCTAGCTTTATCCACATACAGTATTAAAAGCAGCAGCTAAATCATATGGACCTATTACAGCAACTATAAATTTAGCAAATTAGCAGTTTCAAAAAAAAAAAGGTAAAGACAGATTTTGCAAGCATGAGGTATTTTAACAACTGGAAATTGCACTGAGCATTTTCAATTACAATAAAAATATTTAAAGCTGTACTATTAAATTTTATCAGACCCAAAGTCAAAAATACCCCTGAACTAGATGGAAAAAGACATTAATGTGCCTTGGCATGACCACTGTTAATTAAGGAGATGCTCACAAGCCCAGGAAGGAAAAGTATGAATATTTTAGGTCTGCCTTAAGCGAAACAGTAAAAATGGCAGGAACCCCCCCCCCAGGCTCTTGTTGCTAATCATTTTCTCTTACCACTGTCCCCCTTTCTGTATTTAGAGCTCCTGATAGTGAGCCAATTTCAGGAAGAAAGGGATTGGAATAAAAGTGTTACAGAAACCATGTAACTTAACTGGGATTTTATAATGTACCATTTCCTCCAGTGATCCTTACATCTTAAAAGAGATGCTGAAGCATGGAAATAATTTTTTTGACACATTGCCTTTCACCACCCATGGCTGAGAGATTCAGAACAGGGTTTGAGAGTATGGTTTTGAAGTCAGAAAGACCTTGATTCACATCTAGGCTCTGCCACTTCTGAGGCTAGGGAACTGACTTTAGCACTAATCCCATCAGGAGGATTAATGAGCCAGTACCGTCTGTGTTCCATGCATACAGCTTTCTTAGAACCATGCCCAGCCTATTCTAAGTGGTGTTGTGATTACTTCTCTGTATTCTGCACTTTTTAGATTTGGAACCTCGGTTGTTCTGCAAGCTTCCTAACAAAAGCAAGCTCTTAGATTGTCTGAAATGGAGGCAATCTACTAAGACTTACTGAGCTAGGCAGAAAATACACATATATAGTACTTAGAAACTGATTCTTCATTCAATATTTGCCCTCTTCATATATACTTCAGTTCTAGCCCCTGGCCATTATTGTAGATTTTCCATCTATCTGTGCTGTAGTATAAGTGTATCACAGCTGAGCAAAATGAAGTCACTGAGCTAAGATCACGACGATGAGATTTCCTTGGACTTGAGCAAATCGTGTCTGTAGCTTACTGCTGTAATAAAATGTACAAGTGTACAGTGTGAATGCACCTCGATGGACTCTATTTTTGGGATATGCCCTTGACACACATGGATCTATATCTTGCTGGAGTTCTAAGAGACAGAGTCTGACAATATTAATTGGCTTTTGTTTCTTATCTTCAACAACCGAGATATTCCTGATCAGGCACAAACACTGTCTATGGAGTAAAGATATTAATCAAAAGTTCGACACGAGAAGGGGACTGTTACACCTGGAAATAAGGCAGACAAACAAAACCCGAGACAAAAAAATGACAGGGGCAAGGGCTCCACCACTGGAAAAGCACACTAGGACTAGAGAGATTTTTAGAAGTGAGGGAAGTCTAGTTCCCTAAGCATAGTACCCTTGGGAAAAGTGTGTTTCAATTTCCAGGCAAATACAGTAAAATATCAAACTTTCATGGTCTGTGGTTCAGCAAAAAGTCCTAACGGTCACTAGGAGAATCATGATTTTAAGCTTTGTGTGTCCCAGCTTGAGTCCCTCATGAGTACTTAGACTCAGCCTTAAATTCTCCCAGTAAATTCATTTTGATAGCCTATTTTTCACTTCCCAGTATGCACTGCTGTACACTCTTGCCCTATCTGATGCTATGGCCTCCTCTGTTATGATGACAGAAACTACAGACTAATTTCCTTAAAATAACTCCCAGTACTTGCAATGAATCTTCAGGGCAGCCTCATCCATGACAGCTGAAACGTGGGAACAACCGCACGGTCCAACAACTGCTGAATGATTTCAAAAATGTGGCCCATCCAAATGATGGCATATCATTCAGTAATAAAAACAGATGAAGTACTAATACTTGCTACAACATAGATGATGGCCCTTTAAAATATTACGATACATGAAATAAGCCAGTTATAGGAGACCACATGTTATATGATTCCATTTACATGAAATGTCCCAAGAAACAAAATAGATCAGAGATTGTTTTGGGAGAAATGAAGAGTGACTGAAAATGGGGTTTCTTTTCAGGGTGAGGAAATTGTTCTGAAATTGTGTCATGATGGATGTATACATAACTGGATAGACTAATAAGCAGTGACTTATATACTTTAAATGGGTGAAGTGTATGGTATGTGAGTTTTAAGTTCTAGATTCAAAATCCTCTCATAGCACAAAAGAGACTTCCCCTGTGAAGACACTATATCCTAATGATCTCTCCTACTATGGAGGAATCAAGTGTACCCCACGTACATAAAAGAAAAATGGTGTGTTCATGCCTGCAGAATTATCTATGCAGACACCTCAATATTTTCAGATGATGAATTCAAGAAGAGCCTAAAAGTAAGCTCAGGGAAAGCACAATAACAAACAAGGCAGACAGCTGAAAACCAACCAGAAAGTCCATCAGGGAGCAGGAAAACTGCCAAGGGTATTCACCCATTCGTTTAATCAACACACATTTCTACACCCAGTGCTACAGAGATAAAAACATGTGAGATGTGGTCCCTTACCCTTCAAGAGCTCACCTTCTAGCCTGGGGGTACTGTTCAGTTCCACCGTGAACAGACCTTAGACTAACACAAAAGGACTGGGAATTATGCTTGCTGCTAAAGCTGAAAATAGAGGTTATTTCTAGCTTTGAAATAATGAATTATTTTGATATACAGGGGAATTACAGAAGAAGGGTCATATGGGTTTCCTTATAGATCTGTACTTCGCTGACAAGTACAAGGTAACCCAGAATTTGGAGATACAGAAAAGGTCAGCTTTAGTTATTAAAGTAGTAAAAACACAGAAACAAAACAAAAGGATGAATGAAGCCATCCATTCACCTAAGTCACACCTAGCAGGAAACCACTTCTAACTGGGCTACTGCTGGAGAACTGGGCATACCCTGTTACAATCCAGTGTACCAGGAGGCCTTTGGTCTTCCCTTCCTATGAGGACCCAGTCCCCTTCCTGGGCCTCTACCCATGACCTCACCCCATCCCTCATCAATCCAGACCTCTCTTTTCAACAGTCTCCTGGTTGTCTCCATTAGCCATGGGCTCTGGGAACTGGAACTTTCTAAGCACCAAGCCACACAAGGTTGATATACATACTGATGACTTATCCTCTTAACAGAAAGGACTCAGCTTCCTAAAAGAGTATTACCCAGGACCACTTTAAATTTATACCTTAATCTGTTGTTGAGATGAAATGTTATAACTGCATTCCTGTTATAAAGAGGGAGAAGCATCATCCCACGTGTGACAATACACTTTTGTATCACAAGCCAGCAGAAGCCTCCAGTAACCACTGGCCTTTGCATCTAATTTCTTAAAAAGAAAAATTCCACAGCAATTGTGATAGAAGCAAAAGTTGCTGTCAAGCAGTTAACAACAATTAAGAACTCCACATAGCAAGTTAATGCTGTCAAGTTACTGGTGGAAATTGTTTAGTAGTTTTGATTGGAAAGGCACATTACTCACTAGGATATTCCATAAAAAGACTACAAAGAATTTTCTGTGGTTATGGGAGACGATTTGATACCTATCTTTGGATTTTCCAGACTGAATTATGTGGGTCTCTCGGTTTATAGGACTTTACTGCTAGAGCAAGTCAAAAGTCACTTTGTGAGAAAAATCCAGGCTTTATCTACAGAGAGACCTGTTATAGCTACTTCTTCTGAAGTCCTCAGAAGGCGATGGCTAGGCTTCTTGGCAACCCCAGTAAACAGCCGATCATGCTATCTCCTTGTCTGGTTTTCAAAGTTTCGAGAGACTTGAATTTCTTACCACAGTGTGTTCCTTAGAACATTACAATTGCGCTGAGGTCAAGTATGTGTAAGCAATGTTTGGTTAAACAAAGCTAATCACTTTTTTTTTTTTTTTTACTCCTAGATTCCTCAACACCAAAGTGAAATAACCATGACTTTCCAATACAAGTGTTTCCAAGGCTTCTCTGGCTGTGGCATCATCTTTTTTTAGAGTCTCTAAGAGGTATTCCACAGAACACCTTTTGGGCAACAATGACCTTTATCCACAAGTAACTGTCATCCTTTCTTTGGTCTTTAATGTTAAGCTTTCACCACAATTATCAAGGGCCACTAGGAACAGCCATGTAAATTTCCTTCAGTCTTTGGTATAAAAATATTGATAAGGACACTAGCCAGTAATCACGTCAAGCGCAGCACTCTTTGAGTCCACAGCTGCCTGGGTTTGAATCCAGACCCCATTCCTTGCTATGGCTGCATGACATGTCCTTCACTCTCTGAGCCAGGAAGACTACACTTGGTAAGCAACCTCTCCTTTGTAGGGCTGTTGTAAGGATTAAATAAGATGCTACATGTATTTAGGACAGTTCCTGTCCATACCGAGCACTCACGTGGCAGCCATTTTGTTATTGTTATTATGTAGAGCCAGAAAAACTGTGGTGTTTCCTCAGAAAGTTTCATGTTTCTTCCATCCAACAGTGAGAAAGGCAAATCATTATGCTGTCCCTGTGGCTTAGGCTAAATTTGAAGATCAGGTATATCAACTATGCTAGTCCCTACTACGCTCATTGATTTATATTAATACTGCAGGACTTTTATTGCTATGCTTTCTCCCCCAACCCCCCCCACTAAATTCTTTTTGGAAAAAGAATATGTAAAATCAATATAGAAAACTCCACTGGAATCTCCTTGGGCAAACAGAACTCAGTATGGCCGATGCATAGTTCTTTTCCTGTGTATGCTGTGCTTGTTTGTTTAATGATCACTTCCAAGTTCCCCAATTAAAAAATTCCATCTGACCCAATTCCTCCCCCTCCCATCTCCCTTCTCCCTTGGGCCTCATTCATTCAGTGACTTTCGCATTTATCTATCCATTCTTCACTTGCCTAAGACATCACTAGTTTAGAACCTGGTCAAAACTTTCCCTGTTCAACTGCTTGGAGGATAAAATCCTAGCTCCTTTGTATGATATGTAAAGTCCTTTAAAAGTCCACCGATCCTGCCAGCACTCTCTTGTTCACCTTCTTCCGTGCTACGGCCACACATTACTCACGGCCCCATCAGTTTGGAAAGCTCACCCTTTCCGTCTCTCTCAGCCTGGAAAACTCCTACTTTATCTTCATCTTCCACTCCATTTCTGGAGGTCTCTCCAATCCTCAGACAGAATTCATCCTCACCTGTGTGTTCCCAGAGCACTTGTAACCCTGGGTTATAATTAGTTGTTTCTATTTTAATGTCTTTTATAAAATGTTAAGCTCTGTGAGGGTAAGAACTTCTTTATTTTTGTAGTCCTGGCAGTTTGAAAGGCATGTTAAGCCTTCATTAACTATCTGCTGATGAATGGGGTTCTAGTCCTCAGGCCTAGAAAGTAAGTAAAGAAAGTTACTATTATAGTCCATTTTACCACAGCAGGATGGTCTGGTAATGAAAGTGAAAAGGAGGATGAGGGTCTTCATGGAGGCTCTAAAAGGGAAACTGGACTGTAAGACCTTAAGCTTTTATCCACCCTGTTCTAGAGAGATGGCAGCTAGACCTGCAAGTTGCAAATATTCTGACATCAGCAGAGGGGTACTTGGGTTTCTCTGCAGTATGAAACAGGTCTCATGACTATTCAATTTCCTATACCAAGAGTCTAAGCTTACCAGACAACACTTTGATTTTTACTCTGATTTCCAAGATCTCTAAAAGGACCCTGAAATGGAGTGACAACTACAGTCTCTCAAAAACTTATATTCCCCATTTAAATAGATGTAGTATTTGTCCTTAAACTCTACGCTGTTCCCCAAAAAGGTGTAGGAGAACATTAATACATTTAGTACAAGACAGTGAAAAAGAGAGAATTAGGATAAAGAGAGAAACAGTCATTCTGGGTTCCACTTCCATGAACCAGATAGGATGAATTGGTTCCCTCCGGCTTTGATTAACTCTGGAAGAACTGAAGGAAATTTAGTAATTGGACTGGTCCTTTAGAAACTGAGCCTCTGAATTATGGTGACCCCACCCCGTGGACCTGTCCTCTCTGCCTGAACAGAGCTGAGGCGGTTGACTCTTGTGCAGCTTATTAGATGCACTGTGTATGCCCTTCAGCTTTTCTTCATAAAACTTCTCTTCATATGGCAGCTTTTCTTGCTACGAATCATGTTGGCTGACTGATTTATGTGGGAAAACTAGCTCCTTTTATCTAAAAAGGCTCTGCAGCCCTTTGTTGTGTGCACTTCATGTTGCCACGTGCCATGAAGGCCAAGTTTCATTCCATTCCATTCCTCAGATACTACTCCTTCCACTTTGAAGCCTTACCCTAAGTTCCTCCTCTACCGCACTTACCTCAGAGGTGGCTCTTGTCCCATTCAAGGCCACACCACCCCCTGTGTCTTTACCCCCCTTCTCCCTCCTCTTGGAAAATGCTCCCATCATCCCCAACCTCCTCTTCTGGCATATTCCTCCAGCAGGTAAATGTTATTAGGGATCATTAAGTAAACAGAGAAGACCAGGGTAAATACTACATAGTGTCGTGTGAAATATTTGCACATGTAGAGAATATCTAAGAAAGGAAATGCAAGAAACCTATAAAGGTCGTAGCTTCCAGAGCCAGGAACATTACAGCCTTGGAGAACGGCTCTATTTTCTCTACATGCCCTTTTGAACCATTTGGACCTCATGTAATATGTATGTGTTAACACTTTAATGTTCAAATCTTCCAGAGGTCTACTAAGCCCAACATCCTCCTTCTGCTACACACTTCCTGAGTAGATAAATTTACTCTCCGTTTCAACTGCCACTTTTGAGATGGCGACTCAGATCTAAGTTCCATCTCTGTCAGGCATTTGCATGTGAGTACGTCAGCAAGACCTCAAACTCCACCATCTTCCAGCCTACTCAGCCCCTGAGGAAGGATACTATATATGCTGTATTAATAGTATAAATTTATATTCATATAAAAAAGTAAATATTTGATTTATTTTGCTGCCACTCCTCCTGAATTGTCAGTCCCAGCTGCAAACAGCTCATCATCTCACCACACATCCACCAGAACTGGGCCTCACCCCTGCCCTCCCCAGATCCTCGGAATGGCCAGGTCAAACGGTTCTGCCCTCCCCTGAAAGAGCACTGAAGTTCAGCCGGCCTTTCCCATTCTGTTACCTTATGTGAGGCTCCATAAGGTAATCTTCTCTGTCATATTATTGTTTTCAGTCACCCTCCACACCGCTGCCTGAGGGAAGTATGTCATGCAAGTCTAACATCATCACTCCTGGCCCGCACTCTTGTGGCAGCGGCTCCCTGTGCCAGGTGAGGAGGCATCCACTCCTCAGCGTGCCACCACACCCAGCCTGGCCCGGCCTCATTTTCTCCCCTTTCTTGCCTTGTTACAGAAACAGCACAACTGTTTGCAGTTTCTCACCTTGACCCCTTTGTTTGCTTCCTCCCTCTGTTGCAGTGGCTGCTCCTGACCCCCTTCAGCTGCCCTTCATCTCGGCTATCTTCTCATCAGAACCTGAGACTCACACAAAGACTGAATGAGGGAGCAGGGAATAAAGACACCCGGAGACTAAGAGGACTGAAAACTACTAGCCCCAGCCCCAAGTCATCGTGTCATTTACATGGTAAAGCAACAGGATCATGTTTTCTGGCTAGTCTAGTTCAGTTCAGTAACTGATCTACAGTTTCTTTGGATGTAACATCATCAATCTTGCATAATCCTTGGAGGAATAAAGAGGAGCAAGGAAAACTCACATTTAGGCTGCCTAATATGTCTGATCGCCCAAGAAGTCATACAGAAGGTTCTGAGTAAGTACTAAGAATCCACAGAGTGCCCTGTAGTCATATAACATCTACTAACAACTTTAATGAACTTTAGACTTCACCGTGAATCAGGTTAGTATTTACCCTCCTTTTAGACTTGGGAACAATCTAATCAATCTGCTACACAGGCAGCAGAATGACAATGAGTTTTTGTCTCTCACAAAGGCTACCTTTTCATTGCTAGGTTCATACCTAGAATTTCAGGGAAAGTCTTAGTTCATTCAGACAGTACGGAGAAAAATATGTCAGAATTTGACACTACAGATTTAATTCAGGAGCTTGCAGCCTTTAATCTATGCAGGAAAAAAGCAAACTGTGAGGTTGCAATGCTAAGGACACACAATGGAGCAAATTCTCAATATCCAAATGGTCGCGACCAAATGAAGGTGAATCCAAATGATCCGTGGCATGGGGGAGCGACCTTACGCAGAAGTGAAACGTTAAAGTCTGTGTAAGTCACTACTCACCCAAATTTATGACAGACACTATCAAGAAAATCCCAAGTCACATTTAGCTTTTGCTCAGAGCTTTCGCCTTATCTTGGTGGCATAATCCAAGAGTCAGAGAATGCCAGTGGGGGAGACATACATACCAGGCCTGGGATTCAGAAAAAGGACTTTTAGCATTCTAAATTTATGACAAAGCAATGCTTGGTGCTAATCAAGGAGGTGTGAAAATGGGAAGTATTTTGAAAAGCTTTTGAAAGGCTTTTCTCTGAAATCAGGTTTTAAAAAGAATTTTAGCCAAGAGTACTTGCATGAATGCTTCAATTAAATTCAGCTTCATTTCATTTATTCATTAATTCAACAAATATTTATTGACTGCTATGTGCAACAACTGGGAGAAATGGAATTCTAAGAAGACTCCTGAGACACTTCTTAAGTTAGCCATTCTCTGCTTCCAAGGGGATCGTGGGGAGGTGTCATGAATAAGAACCAATAGAATTACATAACATACCCAGTCATGACTGGGGATCCCCAAAGGGCATGGGACAATCTCAATTTCAGTATCCTTTCCCATTTCCTCTAAAAGCATGCTTGTATTCTTCCGATTACGTAGCCAGTTTGACTTTGGAAATTCAGCCAGTGTGGCAGGCACTGAGCTAGGGCATCTAACGACCTCCTGGGCTCTCTTGAAGGAAGGATAGGAAATGGTAAATTAAAGGCTCCTTAAGCAACAATTCAAGGACCATGAAGGCAAAGCTGTGGTTCTGAGCAGAATGGCAAGATGACAAAGCAAAGGAAACCAGATGGGATTTTCAGGAGGGGGTCGGGGACCTCTGCGGAGACATTTCTTTGGGATTTAGTAGGAAGCGAAAATGTGACAAAGTGGAGGGAGAAAGAAGGAATCTCTTCCTGACCTTTGCTTGGAAGTCAAGATACAGAAACAGTTGCATCACCTCCAGCTTCTTCATTTTGGAGCTCGAAGCAGCCCTGATGTAACTTCCTTTCTTTCAGAGAATAAACCATCCTATTCTTGGGGAATGGTCTTGGGTATCTTTCAGGTTAGCACTGTACCACACTAGTCCTTAAACATACTTCTTCAAGATAAGGTACAGTTCAGGGAATATGCCCCAATTCTGTGTAAATGGTATTTTCATAGAATGACTGGTTTTTATTCTCTGGTGCAAGGTAGAGTTGGCTATTCTCAGAAAATCTGGATTGGAACTTGGTTCTGCCACTGGTTGATTGTGAAAACTGGGTCACGTCATTTGAGCCTCTCTCAACCTGCATTTTCTCCTAAACATCAATTTTACAGAGCTTTCAGGAAGATTAAATGACCCAAAATACATTAAAGCGTTCCCAAAATGATCAAATGTTAGTATTCTTTATCAACGCTCTTTGGCCTGGTTATCACAGTATGGAAGGAAAGTGTGCTAACAACAAAGAACGCTAGACAAAGATAAATTACACAATGGCATCAGAGCACAAAATATTTCTACCTTGGGTAACATATTCTATTGAGAATGCCAAGCCCAACTTTTTCTTCCTATTTGACTCCTAAATAATGATGGGTTTAATTTAACATCAATGGATACTAATGATGATCCTCACTAAACTGGAGGGAAATGTTTTATTTACCATGCTCTTTACTGCCAAAAAGACTTAATGTTACCAACAAAAAGTTCAGTATGACCTCCTGGGCAGTACTCAACTTAGGTTTTTACCACACATTTTCTGAATACTCAACTAGCTACTCACACTGTGGTAAGTACTAGAAGGGACACTGAGAGGATTAAGACACAGTTCTTGCCCCAAAGGCATTCACTATCTCCTTAGAGGAAGGCATGGGGGAGTGAGTGATAAAGAGGCAAAAACCTGTAGGGGGTTCTCTGAGAAAGGTCCAAGTATTCTGAGAATATAGACAAAAAGATAGATTACTTCCAACTCCAAGGATCTTACAGGGCTCTGTGGAAAAAATTATTTTGAGTATGGTCTTGGAGGATGGACAGGACTCCTTTGTCAGATATGATGGTGGAGGGATGGGGCTGACAAGCAAGCTTGAGCCAGGAAGCAGATGAGAGCAGGATGTCTTTAGAAACAGTAGCTACAACAGCAGGGCTGGAACGCAGGTACAGAAGGTGGAAAAGCTGGTCAAGAGAAAATTCTGGAAGGTTTTGAATGCCCTGCTGAAAAGCTGAATTTTTTTTTTTTCTAGATGCAGAAACCCAGTGAAGCAAGAACGCCATCATGGATTTTGGTCCTGGTAAGATGTGTGACTACAGTCAGTATGGAGGATTCACTGGAGGAGTGGGAAACAGACTGAAGGGAAACCCACCAGATAAGGAGCCATGGGTCAGAGTTATTATAAGCTACAAAGAAGGCAGTGGCAGCATGAGAATTTGCTTTTTCATCTTAAGGTGCCATACTCCCTGAGGACTTTAGTTCTCAGACATACTGTGCCGCCTAGATTTAGAGGTCTTGGTGCCTTGGGCTAAAACAAAGAGATGAAAGTACTCAAGTCCCACAGATTTGAGCAACTGCTCCTTTAAAGACTTGCGTGATGGCAACTGTCTGTCTAAAGGCCGAGTTAGAAGCGATCATATGCAAAAGCCTTTCTTAACACAGGGACCTGTGATACAGGGACCTGTGATAGAAAAGTCTAATGATTTGCATTTTCATAATGCCACACGGTATCTCGGATTTTTCTGTCTTGGTCCTCTCTGCAGTCATTGTGAATTTTCTTTATCTGTTTATGTGAACCTCTTTTTCAGTTGATGACTGACAACGGGAATCATCTCACTCATCTGCTATGATGGTGAGCATAAAATGACTTCTGTATTGGATGATGAAAAATAAGATGAACTGAATTCATTCCCAAATCTGACCAAGCTAATGAACCTACTTTCTTCCTACTTTTTAAAATTCTTTGAGATAGGTAACGTGGCCAGACACATGTACAAATCATATAACCATAAAATTAAGTGACCTACTTGGTTCTTAGACTCTCTTCTCAAATATAAATTGAAAGCCTCAGAAATACATGCAGCAAGCAGATACCACCATCAGTATTAATTCCTTTCACAGCTAAATTATGAGTTCTCAGTTATACTATTGCATTCATTTTCTTCTTGCAGATAACAACAAAAAAAGAAATCTGTTAATGGAGCTAAACAGATTATTGTAGAAAACAATTAGACATAGAATGACTCTAAGTGAAGATTCCTGGCACTTTTCTGTGTGCGCAAGTGTATGCACTCTGCATACCAATGACAAAGCTAGAAAGAAAACTCACCTGTTTTCTTCCTCAAGATCTGCTAGGATTCTCTCTAGCTCCCCTCTTTCCTCACTCTCTAAGGAAATCAAGATCTGGGCAGGACTACGAGGCTGGCTCAGGGGGGAGTCCTGGTTCAAACTTTGGCAGTAATGCTGGATTAACAAATGTTCATCATCTCTGGAAAATAAAATCAAAGGTTTTGTTTTTTTCCCCCCTTATTTTGCGTTGGGGGTCAGGGACTTGGGTGTGTATTTAAAAATAGAAACATTTATTTGCTCTTACCAATTAATTAGACCCTTTTTCCTGCTTCTAAAGCCATTTCGAGACTGCTGAGTTTGTGGTCTACCATCCTAAGTTTTTCTTGCTTGAATTTTCAATTGAATTGAATTGGCCGTTTACATGGGTAAATGAATTTTGGCAGAAATACTGGGACACTCTGTTGACAGCTTAACCAATTGTTAATAAATATTCAAAGACATAATAACAGCTGTATAATGCTGTCAAGATAACCTGTTCACTAACCCACGCTACTGTTGATACTGAGCAGGGAGAAACTGCAGCCCTTAAAATAATAAGAAAATATTTTATTAAGTGGAAAGCAGTGTAACCAAAAAGTGTTGCTTAGGTAAGCCTGTCTGAATTTATAAAAGCCATACAGGCAGGACAGTAACAGTGAAACTGCAGACAAATGATTGTTTCGTTCAATTATTGTTCAGTTAGATAAACAAAAATAGGTAGGAAAAAAAGCCATTGAGGGGACTAATTAAAAGAAGACTAAACAACTCATTCTTTAGAGCAGCTTTTAAGGACTAATAATCTTCTGGAACAAAGAGGCAAAGGCTTACATTGGGGTGCAGGGTGAGGCAGCTGCAATCTTTCCTTAAAACTAGGCACTCTCTAATATACAGGAGAAATTATTTTCTAAAGGCACCGTTCCTGAAAAGCCTGTGTACCATCCTGTTAGAAGAACTTCATTCTGTTCCCAATGAGAGACTAAAGGTCTTTGCTCCTGGCTAGGTATCAGTAAGATGATACCTTAATATTTCCCCTCTCCACAACCGTTTAATTTCCTTTCCTCATCTCCACCTTTTTCTGAGCTGAAAAACAATTCAGATATTTAGGAAACATCCTCCTGATTTAAACGATTTGGGTCTGTCAAGCTAGAGGAGAAGTGAAAAGCTGACCGAAAGTAATTATCGGGTGCTAACAAGTCACCCAAACCACTTCCCCAGACCTGCCCCCCAAATATCATTTTACCATCTAACATTGAGTCAAAATGGATTTTACGTCCTCATAAAGGCACTAAATTTTGTTTAAAAATGAAAAAATGCAGTTTTAACACCTATCTAATTATTTAGTATCCCTCTTCCCATTCTCTTAGGCAATCAATGAATGGCAGTCGATACTATACAGACAACTTGAATTAATTTGCACATGAATGTGCTAGAGCGTCAAATACCGAAATCTGTGACCCAAAGAAGCAAATCATTGAGGTTGTTTACATTGGGTTGATTCTTTGGTCACATATTTTCCTGTCAAAGTACGTCTAGATACTAATACCCCTAATACTTTTACCCAGAGCTGAGAAAGAGAATGCACCAGTTATGTTTGAGGAAATGGTGCTCTGTTGTAAGTAACTAAGTCATGTATAAATGACTGAGTATTGACTTGATTCTTTATTATTGCCAGATGAGATGATTCATTCTTATGTCTTCAATAACCAGTTATGTATAAATGCCACTTTGATTCTAGTTCCCTCAGCCTAATCCTTATGAAGTCTCTTTTCTCATCTGAGTGTGACTCTGGGTTGCCATCCATCTATATACAATACCTTTACCATTCTTCCCTTTGCCTAGATTCTCCAGGACGAAGTGGTGGGTTTTCAGCGTACCAACCTGAAAACATCATCATCATCTGACTAGATCTCTTCTCGCCAAATTATTTTTCGATTAACCTGCTCCCCTCACCTCAGGCCTTTGGTTCACGGCAATGCTCCTCTGTGCTCACTTCTCCTACTCTGTAAAGGAAGCCTGTTTCCCTGCGGTTGCTGTGTTCTCCGCCACTCTCTCTCCTTCCTTAAATCTGACAGGCCTGGCTCACCATTCCACTAACCACCTGTGCTCTGAATTTGTACTCCCTCTTCTGAAACCGTTTGCAAGACTGCCTCACTTTATTGAGCCCAAGAAGATGCTAAGTCACAAAAATCTGCGACTTTGGACCTCTGAAGGAAAATTCCCAACTAACTTACCATAGGGGAATACCAATCCAACTATATACCAAGACGACATTTCCACTTCCCATGAGTGGAGAGAATACTGCTTAGCCATCACTTTACAAATTAATATCTAATCCCTTTAAATATCTGGCAGGTTTGGTCAAAGATTAGGCTTTTTGTTTTTAAGTATTTGGGACTTGGTATTTTGTGATAATACGGCATTAAATAAGAATAAGGCAAACTATTTTTGCTACCCAGGAATACCAATAATGCCATGATTTGGATGAGCTCATGCCACGCAGGTTGTTAGGAGTCGAAGAAAAAAAGTAAATGAATGGCTCCTTGAAAGATCAAATGACTATTACGCTAAGTTCCATCTTCTGTACTACCCTACCTCTAAATCCCTCAAAGCAATTTCATCGTCAGGAACATTGTGTAAAAAGAGATGGCATACTTACATGCTCTCATTAGGAGAGATGCTATCATTTAGATAAGATCCATTGCTGTTTTCCATTTCTGCTAGCCTGATAAAAAACGTAAAAGCTCATTAAAACTTATATGACTTCTTAGAAACTATTCAAGACCTAATCGAACATTCCTGAAAACCAAAGGATAAATCATGTCAAGAGGAGGAAGGAATCCTTCAGATTAAAGGATGTGTGTGTTGGCCTAACCATTTGAGGCAGCAAATGGGGATCCCAGCTAGTTATCAGCTTTACATTTATGCTATAAATTAGAAGGGAAGTGCATTCTGTTGGTTTTTTTCTTCTTCACAGATCCATCTTCCTTTCATTAAGAAAAGGCCTTTGTTTTCACAAGAAAAGCTTCCCTAACAACAAGTACCCTCCGTACCTTATACCGCCCCTTGTTTTTTTAAGACAGTTAAAGCTTTTCCACTGATGACAGACTTACATAAAGCTAGTTGATGCTTTCCATGGTTGATAAACATGCTCAGCAGGTAGAATATTGCTAATAGGATGGATTCAGGGTAAGCTCTCAACATTCTGCCACCAGTGTTTACCTTTAAAAACCCCCTTCACCCCAGGCAATAATGTGTTACAAACTAATTTAATAAGCATAAGATACCTTACACTTAGCAATTCAGTTTTTAGCTATAAAAATTATGTCAAACACAAAGACGGTGAGACAGAAAAGTCCAAGGATTAGGAAAATTAGTTCTTTTTTTTCGTTACAGGATCTTATGTAAAATAAACACACAAATGGGAGAGCCAATTCTTTCATATTCTCCACATAACAGTATCATTTCTTCACATGTGATGTCTGGTATCGCAGTTTTCTAAGGAGGTTAGATGATTTCTAAGACAATTTATTAAATGTGTTCAGTATACAAAACGTGTAACAAAGCTATCAGAAATGTTTAAAGGCCAAGGTTAGGGGAGAATGTTCTAGACTAATGCTCTTACTGGTATCCAAAACCAACATGCAGTGGAATGGCATGCACGTTAGAGGGCAAGCTGATTAGTAGAAATCAGACAAGAGTGTGGAAAAAAGAAAAAGATTTGTTTAAAATTATTATAGGTTAGCTTTCCTTGGTTAGTTAATTCAATCAATATTTGCCTGGCATTCAACTAGTCTCATACCTGCTAGCATAATGTTCAATGCGTGAATGAGTATCATCGTGTGAAAGCTGAGGGGACGAGGCAGGCCTATAAGGCAGAAAATGTGATTAGTCACAGATACCATCCAGTAAGGGAGAAAAAAAAAACCCCACCACACAGTTATGTTATATACATGACCTAGAATGCTTTTATTCTGTTTCTGTGGATCATGTACACCTTTAGTTGTTTCTGTATCTTAGAGATCATCAATTATTTTAAATCCAGCCTTGAGAGATGATTTCTCATACTTCTGCTTTTCTCGACAGCCATAACAATCAAAACCTTCTCTGGAAAGTTTCAATTATAGGAAAAAAAAAGGTTGGGGGAGACACTCTCTACCTGACATTTTCTTCATCCAACATTGTAATTTCCAGTATCTTATAGTTCTGAAACTATGTTAGCACTGTGAGGTTTAAAATTCTAAACACTGTACACCTGCACTGTTTATTAGCTTCCTTCTTATTGAGCAGAAACTGTATGTTTGCCTAGTGTATCTATAGTCAATAATATTAGTTCCAAAGAGGCTGCTCTAATTCCATGTATGATGATGTCTTGGTCTGCACAATTTTGTAAAGAAGGAATATATCTACCAGCTTAGCAGCAGAACTGCATTACTACTGCACAGAGTAAAAATGAATAACCCTAAATTATATTGTGGTGTTTTTAAAAGGAATGACTAAATTCAATAGAATGTCACAGTATCTGAATTATTTATTAGGGACACTGCGTGCTAATATACAGAAGGGGAAATAAGAGCAGAGGATTAACATGGATAGTCTATGTACTTTTTGGATTAAAAAAAAACTTTTCTTTTTAGCTCTAGTCTTTTCAGACTAGAAATTTGGTAGGGTTCACATTTTTTCCACCCTTTCATATCTGATCTACTAATTACTCTTGAAGTTTTTATAGTATCTTTTCTATTAACCTTAGGAAAGAAATCCATCTGTTCTGAAAACCAGTTCGGGCTTGTGTTGTTTTAATTGGAATAGGACAAAAGGTCTCTTCCATTTCTCTCCCAACACAGAAAGCCCTTAGGTAAAGGCATGAATCCAAAAGTCAACAGTAATCTATTCAGTGAGGACTGGTTTAGTCCAACTTGGTCCAAGCAGCACTCAGGACTTGCTTAGAACACTTAGAGGGCTGTTTGTTTTCTCTTACATTAAAAAAAAGAAAAACAAGTAGTTACATAGGCCTACATAGGAAATGTGCTACAAATCCATATTTCTTAAAGATGACACACAATCATAAGGTGATCAGGACACACTGCAGCAAATCACTAGGGAACTACAAGTTATCCCTGAGAGATAAATGTCTTACTTATGAAACCAACGTTGTCTAGGTCAAGTGTCACCATAATCAAACTTGGAATGAATGACAAAGATACTTAAACAGTCATGAGGAAACAAACGGATGACTACCCAATTTACTAGGCCGAGCCAAAGATTTCAATGTGAATCTGCACTCTGCTAATTACTTAGACCCCTGGAACAGCCTAGTGTTAGAAAAATGCTAAGGTCTGTTTTAAAATAGTCACTGTAGGTCAAGATAGTTTAGTACTTGGGTTACTTGGTTCATAAGCCCTATCTTCTGGAACATGCCAGTCTTTCAATTACATACTACTCTAAGTAAAAGCCCGCTATCAAGGAAAATATATTAATGTTCTCTCTTATAATAGTTGCTGCCTTGGTAGTGTACAGACGTAAGAAAACCTAAGATCTTTGAGCATAACTACACCAAGAAAACTAGGCATGTAAATCCAAAGCACTTTAATAAAACCTTATGCAGAGCCTTAAGTCTTAGCCTTGAGGATAATTCCATGTTTTTCTTATTAATGTATGTAGCACCTCACACAGCACACATAAACACAAGAACTCATAATAAGCAGAAATCTAAAAAAAATGTACACTAAAGGAGGTACTTATTAAACCAGAAAATGAGCCCAAAGGGAGTATTGGTCAGAGAACAATCATTTAAAAACAAAGCATCAGCAAAAGCACACAGCCACTTAGCCTGGAAACAAAACTAAACGCAAAGCCTTCTAAAACACTCTTCCAAGGGAAGATAAAGAATACTGTTCTCCCTTCCCACTTCCTAAGCACAAAGGCTATCCTCAGAAGGATTAGTCCTAGTACAGTTAATGGCCAATTCCATCCCACCCCCCACCATTTTCTCTTTTGTGAAAACTCCATTAGTATGTTTTTATCCATTTAGATTTCAAAGCAGAATAGTTCAAAGACTATTGTTTGACTGTCTCATCTGTGGACAAATAATATAAAAGGTTTATGCTAGATTTAGTTTCAAATAAAATGACAAATTCAGGTGAAAAAGGGTTCTGTCTAAGGAAAAACAAAGGATCTATGTCTAAGGAAACTCTGAAATTGTATGACCCATAGTAACAAGATTAAATGCTGTCACTGTCATAGGGCTTGTCAACATCAGAGAGAAATCTTGCAAAATAAAACACCTTAGGCCCTGGCTCTTCTTCCTGAATAGGACAAGTTTATAGTATATTTTATAGATTATTTATAATCCCATGAATAACGACTTCACTGATATTAAAGAAAACAGGGACTTAACCTGCTGGGTTTTTTTTCCTTCCTCAAAATTAGAATTTCCCACTTTCTGAATAATCTAACAAACTTTTTAAAAAAAGGCAAAGTGGCGGTATATTTCAGTTTTAGAGAAAATATTTTAATAAAGGGTGTTAATAATTTTAAGGTTCTTCAAAGTATACAGAAGACAAACATTCCTTCAAGTAAGTTCCATTAAACTGATTGTGCATGATTTTTTTCTATTAGCTTATATATACAATAAAAGTTGTTTTTCTTTCCTGTCCAGGAACTATTATTCTTCACTTACTATTTTGTGCTACCTCTATCCAAGCATTCTTAAAATTACTCTTTAGCATATTTGTCTTTGGCATTTTTCAATTGATCACAACTTATCCCAATACAGAGTAAATTCATTAATCAAGCTGAAGACTTTAGTCCATCAATTTATTTATGAAAGGTTCTAAATTCTATAAACAGACTACCTGGTTTAGAGAAAATAATTACCTAACAATAGCAAGGAACATAACTGACTCTAAATAACTCCTTAAGTTTAAGCATGATAATTAAAGAAATCAGGTATAGCTACTGTATCTCAAAATTAAAGGGCACAATAATGTAGCTTTAAAAAAGAAAGGGAAGCCTTATACTTCCTTTAGGCCAATAAAGACTTAAAATAAACTTGCATTAAAAGTTTGCATTTATCACTACAGGATTTTTTTTTTTAAAAAGGATCTACTTTAAATTAAATTACATGGCCGAACAATAAACAAGGCCCAATAAAAAATAAATTGAATTCTTACATAAGCCCGTCTTCCAAATTGGTCACTTCCCTCTTACATATTATAGAGCTGTCTGACTATAAGTAAATATTTTAATAAAGTATGATTTGAAATACCAAAACTTTGTTATCAAAACCCCACACAATGTAACTTTAAAACAATGTACACTTTGTTTGCTAATACATAAATTACAGACTCCAGGAAGAGTTTTCTAATAACATTATAAACTGAGATAAATCAATTATCTGTTGGTATCTAATATTAGTATTATTAATACACACCAATAGTAGTAACAAGGACTACAGTACAGTTTTGTTCCACTGTTAAATGTGTTAACTATTTATGAGCTGAATATGTAGCTTGGAGAGGACAGCAAAGTAAGTTTAGCTCAAGACTAAGAAACTCATATATATAAAGATTGGTCAAGTAGGATGGCATTACCTGATAAAAAGTCCACATGCCTCACTGAAATTATTCTACCAAACTCGACATCATACTATAAAACAAATCCTGCTGATTCTTAATGGTCCACTTACAACAGGCCCTAAAGAGTAAATAAAACATCCACTTTCTGCAGGTCCTGAAGCACTGAATCTCAAGAAATATGGCTAAGAATGTTACTACATAATCAGAAGGCTCTTCTCTGCTTATAATGGAAGAACATATAAACACGTCTCCCAGGAATGTTGCTAACAACTGCGTGATTTCATTGATGCTAATTTGAACTCAAGGCCAGGATTTCTTCTGATTAAAACTGAACCAGGTGGGGATGTGAAAACCCAACTCTGATTCTCCTGATCTGTGGTAGATGGCACTCTCAAAGTCTTTTTGAGGGAAGAAAAAAATTGAAATGAAGGAAGATAAATTAACATGTCTTTAAAACAAAACAAAGAGAACACAAATTTTAAAAATCAAGCAAGCGCGTGTGTTGGTGGTAGCAGCGCCCTTCAGCAGAAGTACTCACGCAGAATCTACCGGCCAGAAGTTGATCAGAGTAACAGGACTGCAAAACAAAAAATGAGGTGGTGAAGAGACACACATGCAAACTCAGCCACAAAAAAAAACATTACTGAAAGGTTCAAATAAATGAAATCCAACCAATTAAGCATGAACCATGGAAAGCAACAGCCAAACAAAGGTGGCAAGTGAATGAGTAGAAAAACAAACAGTTGAGCTACTGCCATCAGAGTTATGGAGAAAAAAAGAAGAGAAGGTTTAAAAGAGGTGAAGACATCCTCAGTATGATCATGAGAATCACAACTACTTACTGTGAAGAAATTTCCTGGGACTGTATTTTCTTTCAAGTAGACAAAAGGGACTAGATATGACCACACAATCAGAAACAAAATGACACACACCTACTGATTTGTGAGGGAGGAAAACCAAAAGGAAATATTGGAATCACTCATTTGTAAACAGTCCCGTATTTCTTAAAAGCCCGGTAAGCTAGTTAGTAGCGGTCGCATGTTTTTTTCCCCTATGAGATAAAGTTTAACTTTTGGAAAAGGAAACTGTCATGGGACAATTGACAGAGGAAAATGGTGAGTGACCACTGGCTTGTTTTTCTCTTTGCAGCTAAAGTAAATCTAAAGAAAGAAATAGGAGAGACTGTTTGCATTTGGGAGTGAAGGACGTTATCAGCTGAGAGAAGCTCAAATATACATCCGTGAGAGTTTGATTTCCTTTTGCAGTACTCACGTTTCCATGTTGTCCCCCTCTAAGACAGTCTGCACTGGCAGGTAGCCCATTCGGGGATGCTTCGCAAAATACCTTTTGGTACGAAATTTGTTTTTTAGTACCTTGGCAAAGTCGCGAACATCTTCTCCCGATGTAGTCTGAAAGCGAAATGGTGCCAATATCAGACTTGGAGAGTATGGTCTCAAAGGACCCCTCCAGGGTTGTACCTCAAGCCTCTTGTTTTGTAATTTAGGAGAGAGTCGGGGTTGACACCAAAGGCTTTGGAATCTGACAAAAAAAGAAGGCTTTGCAACCAGGCCTAGCATTTACTAGCGGGATTAACTCGAGTTGAGTTATTTACCTCTGCGAGGCTCAGATGAGCTGTAAATGGAGGCAATAATACCCCGGCAGGTGCTTAAGATGAATAAATGAAGTGCGCCAACTACTAGGTGACTTAAACGGTAGTTTACAGAAGTCTTAAGGTCGAAAAGATGACCTTAAGTTTTGCCACACTTTATGGTATTTTAAAAACTATTTTGACCACACTGATAACAGGTTTCACCTACTAATCAGCACTTTTCATAGCATGGCATGTTCTCCATCACTGAAAACCTTTGCAAAAGGCATCAAAGTGAGAAAGACAATAAAATAACTGGGAAGATCCCTCTGACATGGAAGAGAGAACTGCTTGAAAGCAGAGCTTCTCAAACTTTGATGAGTGTGGGGAGCACCTGCAGATCTTGCTAAAATGCAGGTTTTGACTGAGAAAGTCAGGAAGGGGGTGTGTGCCGGCAGGTGGGGGGGTGGCTGGGTTTCTGCATTTCTAAGAAGTTCCCAGGTAATGTCAATGCGGCTGGTCAGAAAACCATACTTTGAAGACTGAGCAGCTAGTGATTAAAGAACAGAGGATTTACACTCTGGCCTGTCTGATTGCCGAGTCTATGCTCTGTACCTTTCATCAGTGAGTTCTCAAAGTACTAGCCGCTGAACATCCCCCCAAAACACATCTTTGGAGCCAGCTTCCCCTCTTGATTACAGAACCTTGGGCAAATTATTTAAGCTCAGGACCTCAGAGTCCTCATCTGTAAAAAGGGGATAATAGTACTATCTCACAGACCAGTTTAGAAGCTAATGTCTACATTTAAAGTAAACTCCTAGCATTTAGTTGGTAAGTGTTAGTGTATAAAACAGTGAAATGATTGATTGAAAGTAATGGATTATGAATTTGGGGGAACCCACATTACCCACCCCCTTCCTAACATGCCCCATGGCCATAAGACCTCTCTACACAACCACTAGGGCTGTGCAAAATAACTGTGAAAGCATCTTCCCTACCACTAGGCAAACAGAAAAAACACCTATCCGTTCATTCAACAACATCCGCTGAGTGTCTATGATGTTCCATGTGTGCCAGATTGCCCTATGCACTAGGGATCAGGTACACACTGGAGCCTATGATGTGGAGCCCCTATAGCTGGGGAACATCTAGGACCTGGAAAAACATCTGGAGAATTTGTAAATCATAGCATTGCACATGATCTGCAATACTGTACAAGACTGAAACTTGTCCCAGGTGAACCAACTGTCATGCTCGGGAGGCATCTCACTTACCGGAGTGCAATATTCCACCATGGGATAGTGCATTTTATGGCCTTTTGCAACTCGACCAGAAAAAAAGCAACTTTGGCAGATGTCATAATTAAAGTGCTTTAGACTCCTGTACCTGGTAAAGAACAAAAACAAACACATATGTGTTTCTTCTGATCAAATTCCCAAAGAACGCTCTTTAATAAATCTTCTTCCACACTGTCTTAATTCTAGAAATAGAATGCTGGGGTTCATTAATCCCACAGGTAAGTGATTAATTTCCAACCTCCAGATTTCTCTGGTGCTTCTCCTGCAGTATCAAACATTTTGGCAGAAAGATTATCCTATGAGCATATGGAAGGAGGGAAGAAATTTTCAGCTCTAAAACTCCACTAGGAAGTCTTTCAGATTAAGTAAGAAAGTGCTTGGCACACTTCCAGTGTTTTGAAGACCAAATACAAGAATTTGCAAGAACTTCCAGAAGATAAGACTGATGCACTGGAGCACCCCCCACCCCAACCCTGGAGACAAAAGATTTCTGAAGCAATTATTTTCAAAAAAATTATAAAGATAAAACAATTTCATAATACAAAATACTAAGCAAGAACTCTCACTTAAAACAAATCTTGCTTTAATTACATTTTCTGACTGACTGACATGATTCATCTTCAGTTAGTTACTCTTTTATCTGTCCCTCTTCAGAAATCCCTCACATCACATTCCCCACAAACAATAACTGAAGCCCCAAGAAAAGACAAAATTTGGAGTCAATGAAAGAATTTATCATCTGCAAGCGCTAGACGGTACATTTCTCCCCATTCTCAGAATACTATATTGTGTTTCATACTCGCCCTGCCTCTTGCTTTCTCAGATAAGAACCTCAGCCAATTCACATAAACACATTCCTTATGTCACATATGGGAATGTGGGGGGAAAAGCTACCTTTTTTAGATTCCAACCCTCTTTGAAGAGGGGGAGATGGAGAAGAGAGAAGGGCTGGTTCCTGAAATAATTTAATTTGGTAAGGGCAAAAGCACTGAATGATTCAGGAAAATGCTCTTTGATCCTCCAAAACATTCTCCTTCTGTATCTCCTACAATTTCCCCCTGCATATTACATTTCTCTAGTTAGGGAAGCTGAGAAAAGAAAGGTAAGAAATGTAATGCAGTTCACCATGGCATCATTCTTGCCTGCCAAAACCAGGAAGGGAAAGAAGGTGTCCTTTGTGAGCACCATCCTCCCAGTGTTGTCTATCTAGGGCTTTAGAACCCTCTAAAGGTTATTGTAAAATCTTTTGGTAAACAGCACAAAGTATGGAAGGACAAACAACAGTGGTAAAAGAGCACAGTGAATACAAAGTACACAAATGGTACAAAGTAGTTATTAGGACACAAAGTAATAAAACAAATCTGAGCCTAACTGGAAAAGAGTATTTACTTAGCAGCTAAGTCCTGAACAGACACAGACTATTTAAGCTAGTATACTACTTTATGGCTTATTCATTGCTATGGAAACCTTGAAGTTGATCCAGCAGTTTAAATACATCATCATTTCAGAATTTGGATTTGGGATTATTGTTCAATAAGATTAATTCATTTAAAGGATCCTGTCTCCCCAAACAGGTCAACAAGGCTGAAGACTTAAGAGCCAACTGTTTTCCATGACATTTTAAGAAGATCAGATTAATAATCCATTATGTGTCCTATCTCTTTCAAATTTATAAGGAACATTTTCTTTTCTTAGCTGCTTTTGTGAATCTTTCATTTACTTGCATACTTTATACTCCCTTAGAAGTTCATTAGGGTATCATGCAAGAAGTACAATCAGATTCACAGGTAAAGAACTAAGTTCTAGCGTGCTTGAAACAATTCTTGTTACTTTAGGGGAAGAAAGGTGGTGCAAAGGGAGTAACAGACTGAACTACCATGACGGGTCTCCCCAGAAAGTTTTATAACTGATTGGGGAGTGTCTATGAACAGAAAAGACCATAAAAAAGGAAAAAACAGGGTCAAAATGTTTCTGTTCCTGGAGAGAGGAGGCAGAGTTAATCTGTATACCCTTGACAGATGAGTATCTCAGCGGGGACAGACAGTCAGCCCTTTTCAACCAAGAATATGGCTCTGCAGAGCTGAAGAGCGAAGGTGGAAAGGGACACCTGCCTAATGAGTCAGCACCGCCACTATGGGGGAATGACAGCAGTGATCGGTGCTCCAGCCCAGTCACCTCTGCTCCCGCTTCGGAGAGGAACAAACGAATAGCAACCGGCACAGGAGGTAGAGGGCCAAGTCATAAGGTGAGAAACAGTAAGAAAAAAATGACATTGCTTTTGGTTCCTAATACCTGAATCCGATGATTGGACACTCCTTGCAGATGTTACACTTGGCCTGATGCTTAGCAGTTTCTGCAGCAGCCACTCTGTGCAGGACGGGCAGCCACACCATGGACTGGGGTTCCAGTCTCATCCAGTCGAGGAAGAGGGCTGCCTCAATCTCAGGCTTATTATTAGCCTGCAGAGACAGGAGAGAGAACGAAGCGGGATGGGGGTGGGGCAAAGAATGCAAAAAGAGAAGGTGAGAAAAGAAAGGCGGTGTATTATCAGTTCAGACAATACGTCAAAAAAGAACGAACAGTTACACAGTGAGGTCCACTTTTCACAGCCTGTTTCTGTAAATGTCCACCTAACATCCACACGAACCACCTACCCTAAGGCTTTGGTAAATGGCCATTGCTTTCTGGCTACCAGATGACGAGAAAGCGAAGAAAAAAAAAACCCAAACAAACTGAGAACATAAAGCAAAATAGACACCTGAGCGGAGTTATATTTAGCTCCAGTTTTTGAACAGCTATGTTAAGAGTTAGCCAGAAGTGAAATGCAAGTGTTTATAGATAAAATTTCACAGGAGGTTAAAAAACAACAACCCAGGAACTCTACTGATGCCTTTTTTTCTAGAGAATCTATTTTGCAGTGTTTCATAGCATTGTAATGAAGAAGCTTTAAAATTCATCTGGTCCCAAAGCTTCACTCCACCCACAAGAAAACAGAGACGTTGAGAGAAGTAGCTCTTCTAAGGCCATACCATTAATTGGTGGCAGAGCAGATACTAGAATCCAAACCTCCTGGTCTAATGCTATATTCCTGGTGGCCTGTTGCTTCTCTGTCTCTTACTTCTCTCTTTCCTTATCTCCCTCTTTCAGTCTAAATTTAATAAACACCATTCCTCTCAAACAGCACATTGATTTTAGCAAACCCAAAATACATTTACCCATCACTTGACTTATGTATTCCTATACTCATGCATTTTAATTGTCTTGTTTTTTAGCCTCACAAGACAGTATTTCAATTTTTAAAATTATTATTAGCCTGCAGACCCTTATTTGACCACATTTTTTTGTTTTTCATTGCTTCATCTCGAATCTCTAAGCTGGGATCAGTTCTGCCTAAGTATGTCCCTGAGAATTTCCTTTAGTAAGTGTCTGTTGGTGGTGAATTTCTCAGGTTTTGTTTGTGTGAAAATACCTTCTTTATCCATATTCTTGGACAGCTATCTTCATGGGGTTTTTAGATTGACAAGTTTTTCAGTTTTGTTTTTATTTTGTTTTAGCACACTGAAGTAGTATTCTATTTTTATCTCGCTTTCTCTGTTGCTACACTCTTAGGAAGTCAGCAGTAAAGCTGACTGTTCCTCCTTTGAAGGTAATCTGTCCTTTTCCTGTCTTGTGTTATGTTTCTAGGGTTCTGTTTATACTTTTTAGGATTCACTGGCCTTCTTGAACCTGTGGATCAGTTCTGGAATCTTCTCAGTCATGACCTCAACAAACAGTGCCTCTTCTCCATTCCCTCTCTGCTCTGCTTACAGAAATCTATTAGATAAATGCTAGACTTTCCCCATCTAGTCTGCATTTCTCTGAAGAGGCCTTCCGTAGTCTTTCCATATTTGTCCTTTATGCTTTCATCCCTAATCCTTTCTGCCCTACCACCTGGGTATCTATTTCTCTCTTTGGTAGCATCTAGTCTGCTTAGACCTATACAGTAAGTTTTAAATTTTGATTACTGTACTTTTTAATATCAGGAAGTTATATTTGGTCATTTTAAAGGTCACTCCTAAAGTCTATGATTCCCTGCAGATATTTTTCCATGTTGTCTGGTTTTGTTTTTTTTTAGAGAGTAAACATAGTTAAAAAAAATATCTCTAATGATTTCAAGGTATGAAATTACTGTGGGTCTAGTTCTGTAGTCTGCTCTTTCTGCTGGTTCTCACTCAACTTGGTTTCTTGTGTGCTGAATTTTTTTTTTTACTATGTGCCATACTGGCTTTAAAAATATTTGATGGAGATACTTTGAGCCCTAGAATGAAAGTGCCTTCTCCACAGATGATTTTCATTGCTTGTGCCAAGATCCAAAGGACACTACCTATTCTGAGACCAATTTACACTGAGTATATGATATAGCATATTTAGTATCACATAAGTAAAGAGTATATGAATTGCAGATCCATGCTACTTCTCTTGGAATGCAGCAGTTTGCTAATAAAGATCTATTCACATTTCAGACAGGAAGGCAGTAGGGTTTGGACCAACAGACAGGTCATTTGGCTTGCAATGCTCACCACTTCAGCAGTTCTCTAGTTGTTACTCCTGATGATAAATTTAATAACATTATAATGAGCTGTTTAACCTTGAATTTCTTAGCTACAAAATGGTATCAATTCAAGTTACTTATCAAAAGCTTTTGTGGAGCACTTTTCTCTGTGTAGAAGGCCATTACAGAGGTACTTTGTGGGGAAAAAAATAGAACGTGAAGATTAAAGAGACCATGTGAATGAATTCAACCTTTTGGAATAGCACCACAGAGCTGTAAGACCTTTCGCAATCATTGAGTCCAAACTCTTGTCCAGTGCCAGTGTGTTCTTACAGCCCTTGTATAAATACCACCCATGTGAGTGGACAGTATCCATTTTAATGGATGATCTTAAACCTTTATGGGCAGGTACCCCTGTCAGAAGTGTTTCATCACACTGAGCTGCAATCTGCCAGCACAGCAAATAGGAGCAGAGGCTCCAGAGTCCCACCACAAGAGCTCAAACCCCAGCTTCGCCAGTTACTGGCGGTGCGACCATGGGAAAATAACTTGATCTTTCTGGGTCTTAATTTTCCTCTGCCATGGGAACTATTAATAGCACCTACCTCCTAGGGTTGTTTTAAGATTTAAATGAGTTAACAAATGAAAGGCACCTAGTCAGAGCCATGTCAGTGTTTGCTACTGTCATTGTCATTATCATTATTCATCTGATCAGAAACCCAGAAGTTACCAGCCTTCACACAGCTCTTTAAATACTTTATCAGAGCTGTCAGGTCTGTCCATGCCTCTTCATTCCTTTTCCTTTTTTCTCTTTCTCATATGAAGAAGCTTATTTTGCCACTGTCCTTTAGAAAACTATTCTCCAAATTTGATCTGCTGGAAATGGTATCGCCATTTCTCTGAATAGTATAATTGGATGATTCTCTTTTGTTCTGTATTAAATAGGCTCACATAGGGTTTCCACTCAACTAAAATCTCTGGGTCAGTGTTTCCCAGTGCGTTCAGCAAAGCAGTCATCCAGCAAAATGCCTCATGAAAAGAAGGTCAAAATAATTAAGGAAACCTTGCATGCTATATCCACCTCTTAAAATTCTTAATGCATGTTAACATATTAAAAGCTGAGAAGGTCATCAGTAAAGAAACATGTTAAACTGTGTTTGACCTCACATTCCCACACTGATTATACAGTGATCTTAAGGCCTTTATTTTTTTCTTTTTAAACTTACAAGGCTTGTAGACACCACAAGGTACTACGCTCCATTGGGCATGATGGGAAATGCTGTCCTTGGCTGTTTCCAGGGATTCCTCTGCTCTGTACTCGCTCATTTGGGATTTGTCTGCTTTCACTCCGGTCTAGGGCATTCCTATTGTCTTGAGCCCATGGCACAATCTCACCAGTATCTTTAAGAATCCTGACTCCCATAGCCAATGAGTTAGCCATTCTTCCCAACTTTGTGTAAGTTTTCATTTTAAAACCTGTTCTGTCTTCATTAAAAAGTTACTGGTGGAAGTATGAAACAGGCCAAGGTCAAACATGAGCAATACCACTGTAGCGTGAACCTCAGGCCCGCAGCAATCCGGAATTCAGCCCAGTCTGGTTGCTGAACTATGACTCTTCCCAGTTATATTATCATCTAGTCCACTGCACACGTTTCTCCATGCTGTACTCAAAGGCACAATGAGAGACTTCGTGAAAAGAACTGCAAGTTTCAGCTACAATGTGTCCTCTAACAATCTCTTGCTTCACTGGTCTAGAAATGCACTTTATCAAAATAACCCTTTCTAACTAGGAGACAAACCACTATAGAAAGACAGTAAATTGAAAACCATTATTAATTTGTGCCTATTGAAAACGCAGGTTTTACTGTTGCTTAATCTGAACCTATATTCTTTTCTGACTTTGGTTTAAATGATAGTTTGTTTAACGGTGGATTATAAGACATGCTGCAGAGTAAGAATGCATGCTTAACAAAGAAAATGTCATAAGCACAGAAAGCTTGTATTCATTCTGGAAGACAGAAAAAAATTCTGACCGTGAGTCAGCAACAAATATAGGTATAAAAAATGAGAAAAAAAAGAAATACCACATCTGTGACATCAAACAAAAGGTACAGCAAGGATGGTGTGAGGAAATGGTCTCAGCACCTTCAGCACTGTTCAGGCCTTCTTAGAAAATGGTGTCTAGTTCTGGTGGCTACAGCTGACCCAGAACTTAGAGAAGGCTTGTCAGGGAGACATGGTGATAATTAAAGGGTATGAAAGACTTATGAGAGCAGTTTAAGGGAATTGAGATTATTTAACCATGAAAAAAAGGACAGAATGAGCAAGAAAGAGTGGCTGAAGGGGCAATTTAATAAGAGTTTTCAATTATGTGAATGGCTCTTGCACAGGGGCCTGTGACCAGCTGTTTGATTCCTCCACTGAGGACAAAAAAAGAAGAAACAGCATGAAGAATTTAGGCTGTAACTCATATGGAAGAATTTCCTGATGCTGGAAGTTGTTAAAGCATTAGTGTGAATTACCAAGGGAAGCTATAGAATGTTCTCGTCTTTCAAAATACTATAGATTGTCCTGTGCTTAAACACTGGAAATTCTCAAGGTTCTTTCTGGCTCCTAAGATGCAAGATCCTTCATTTTGGCTCTTAAAACTGCTCACCGATACCAAGTGACACTGAACACAAGATACGGGGATTCACATTCTCATTCTGTTTCGATCTTTCACCTTTACTATAAACCACTCTGTATCCTAGCGGTACATTCCCTCTCTTTTTGTCTTGGCAATAAAGAAGAAAAGATTTAAAAGCCAGGCAAGTGTCTACAAAGATCTAACAGAACTAGAGCTAAGATTACATTTTGATCACTCTATAAAAAGTAAATATGAATCCATTGGAACAGTAGGAAATTATTGAGGGTTAAAGACAGGGACAGTGGCACTGGATTGAGATCACCCTTATCATTGCTATTGATATATATAGGCCTCTGAAAGCTTCTCTTAGTTTCAAGGATGACCTTGCTACCCCTAAATGTCAGTTTCAAACCATCTAAGCAAAAACTCTTAGAAGAGGCCATTTAGCCCCGGGTATGGTTTGGTTTTATTTTTCCTATTCTTGGCAGTACCTCTTTTCTCTTCTCCCATGGCAGGCACACACAAAAAGCACAGACATCACAGCTCCTTCCACGGTGACAGCCACCGTTTCGAAGTACAGCTGGCTCGTGAACAACACGGCTTTGAACTGCATGGGTCCACTTATATGGGAATTTTATTTTTATTTATGGTATCAGTAAGGCTTCCAGTCAGCAGTAGGTGGTGTTGTAGTTAAGTTTTGGGGGAACCAGATGTTACACGCACATTTTCAACTATGCAGGGGTCTGGCGCTCCTAACCCCGGCATTGTCCAAGGCTCAGCTGTATCTTGGGTTTCCGCACCTCCTTGACTGGTCCTCACCTATCAGCAACTCTCCAGAGCAAGGAGGCCAGGAGAGGCCATCAGCTGTCATTGCTGCTCTGTTACAGCAGATCACAGGGTGGCTCTATACAAACGTCACCTTAACAAGGTATAAAGCCAAGTTAAAGGAATCCCAATATCTGGAATTTCTAGTTGAAGGATGTAACTACCAAAATAATAATTTCAAAGGACACTATGTGGCACATTTGGAGTTGGATTTGTCGAGCCTCAGAATAACCTGGGTTTCTTCCACGGTGTGCTTTCCAGGTCCAGGTCCAGGTCCCCAATGGCTGCCAGGGGGTCACCCTAAATACCACTCATTTTTCTCTCAGGATGACCGTATCTGTTCCTGGCTACAGAAGAAATGGGATGAGAAGATTTCTCATCTCCGCTACCACAGACACATACGTTGTATTTTTAAGAGAAGGCCATTGGCATCATGGCAGTTTGGAAAAACCATGCCAATGCTTAATAAACTGAAAAAAAAATGTAGCGCAGAGAAAAGTCAACATTGTGCAAGAGTTTATACCCAGTAGTTCTCAGACAGTAAGAAGGAACTAATGCCCTGGAAACAATACTTGCCTAAACCTCCTTAGTTTCTCTCCTAGACTGCAAGTTATTTAAAGACAGGAACTATATTTCCATACCTTCCATAAAAGTTTGCTGAACTGAATAAAAGGAAGGATTAGAGTATCTGAATGAGGCTAGAATGAAAAAAAAAGCTGCCTAGTCATCCTGAAGAGCAAACAAATTAAACTTAAAGGGCTGTCAAAGGAGTAGAAGACACAGAAGTACATTCTCCAACTGCTCAAAGTTTACTTTTAAATCATTTTTAAAGGAAATGATGCTCTGCTGGCTTGCCTGTTATGGTATCACACACAAAAGGCTGATAGTCTATTTCAGGATTTGCAGGGTATGTTTAGAAAGATCTGGCTTAAACATAGGAATACATGGCATTCATACTGGGAGGCTCTGAAGGGAAACGTACAGGCAGGCAGCCATGCTCTAGGTCAGTGGTTCTCAACCAGGGACAATTCTGTATCTCTGAGGACATCTGACAATACCTGAGACATTTCTGGTTGTCACACCTGGGTGAGGGATGTCACGGGTGTCCAAGAGAGAGAGTCCAAGATCCCGCTAAACACCCACCGATGCACAGGAACACCCCCTACAACAAAGAATCCTCCAGGCCAAAGGGTCAGTAATCCTGAGGCTGAGGACCCCTGCCCTAATGTTAGCATCTTACATCACATGATTCATCTGTCAAAGCTCAATCCAACATGGGTACATCACTATTAACTAACACCAGACTTCCCTGGGAGCCCTGCAGGCAGGCAGCTATCCTCTGTAACACAGAAACTGAGAAACCATGGCAGACCTGCTCAACTACTGATTGGGAGATAAAAGCCACACTGGTTATTATAATGTGGACAAAAGGAAGGAAAAGGGCTAATAAAAAAAATACCCAAGCTGGAAGTCACAAGGTAACATGCTAAAATGACAGACTCTGATTTGAAAGCAAATTGCTTCTCAAATAGACAACTCTATGCAAGGTATTCCAAGGTAAACAGTAGCAGAAATGTATTTAATCAAGGCAAAAAATTATCCCAACCAAGATAAAGCAGGCCAGCTTGTACAAGAGTGTGAGTGTGAGTGTATGTTTTCATTTTATTTAGCAAAGTTCCTGCCCATTTAGAGGAAAAATAATAACTAAACATATAAATACTGAATACATTCTTATGCATGAATAGAATTTCTGAACATTCCTATTGACAGAAAATGGTACATTTATGGAAAACACTGGGGTTAAACTGAAGATTTAAAAAAATGTAATCTTTCCTTCCTGGCCATTTTCATTTGCTGTTTTCACTAGTAAAATGTTCTCTTCCTAAATCCAAATAACCACTTCAGTATCACTGCCATTATTAGTAGGGAATGGCATTAATAGCTGGCAACCCAACTTTTCCAGCCCTGATTGTAAAAAAGTCCTAGTGTTTGGAAAGATTTGCTGAATTTAAATAGATCAGAACTTTTTTGTGAAATACGGTCTGTACACAAAGATTTAAAACTACAAGGAGACTGGCTAGCCAGGGTCACCCGGTAGAGGACAGGCAGTTCCTAACTGTTCCCTGAGCTGTTACTACAATTTCTTTAACAACCTCTCAATCTACCAAGGGCATCAGTGGAATATTTTACATAAGAGAGAAGTCTGCACTAGCAACGGACATAAAAGGAAGAACAAGAGCAAGTGGTAAAGCATATTAATGACTCTTCTCCCAAACAATCCCAATTTTTATGAAAATCAAATGAGTGATAAAAAATCTCCTATAAAACTACAGAAAACCTCCATGTAACACATAAAACAGAAGGAAGGCAGCATTTTGAAGCGCTTGGACACAAGATACTTGTAATTTACCTTTGAGTTGTTGAGGAAACTACAGTATAGGGACACAAGTAATCATATGTGTGGTTCCACACGATGTGTTTTCCCAGAGTGCTCTTGGTCTGTGCTACTGCTATTCAGAGAACAGCTGGTCTCATGTGAAAAGCCACTTCATACACACAGGACTGTTTTCTGTATCTTATCTCTCTGTTACAAGAGTTGCCACCCAGAAGATTAGGTAAGACTTGGCTGATAATGACCAAGCTTTGAAATAAGTGTGGTAACCCATTCCCCATGCTGCCTCTCCCACCTGTAACATTTAGCATACAATCAAAGAAACCTGGGGATAAGTAACTCAGGATAGCTGTTTAACTTTGTATTACAGAAGAAAAAAGGCTCCAAGATGTTATGGAAACAGCTCAAGGTTATCTATTATTTTAATACTAAAGAAAATGCATGCTTAAATTAAGTCTTAAAAAGGGAGGACAAAAGTGATCTCCCATGGGACCAGACAAGCTGATATCTGAAATATTTTGAATATTTTACCTGTTTGAAAGTGCTTGGGGCTCTAATATCTAAGTAAGGTCTACCGGGGACAATGTTCAGGTACTAAATTTTGTACTGAATCTACACTGATCTACTGAGAGCTGTATGAATGTACCAATGAAAACTCAAAACCCGCTCTGATAAATGCATACTCATGTCTCCTCTGATCGCCTCCTTTTCCCCCTGCGTTTTGGCATTTTTTGTCCTTCCTCCTACCATTAGATTCTGCGGCATGTATGAGCTATGTGGGCTGAGAGATACAGGTCAACAACATATATTAAAATAGCACAAACAACAAAAAGAAACAGAAAAAGGTATGAGCTTCTCCATGCTCATGAGCACATAGCCCACATTAGATATGTTGGTCAGCTTGTTGCTCCTACAAAAGAGTTGGTTATTATGGAAATGTATTTAGTAGATATGTGTTTACTATGTCATTGCTACGGAGGAAAAGGACTGTCGATTCTCTGCACTGGCATTTTAAGCACTGCCATGGCAAAATAGAAAAGTCCCATTCAAAAATCACCCTAGGCATCCTCCGTGATACTCAGAAAAAGAGAGGGGAGAAGTGGGAGCTCCTCTTTACAGAAGAAACCCAGCTAACACAGGAGGGAAAAATGGCAGAAGCAGAAAATCACACTTGCCTGTGGACTGCATGCTAGGTGATACTACCGAATGGATGTTAAATCTGTGTGTGGTGATGACAATACAGTTATGTAGGAAAAGTGCTAGAAAAAAAAGACGTATGGGGAAGTGTTCAGGGGTTTATCTTTTATGTCATGATGTCCTTTTACTTTTAAGTGGTAAAAGGAGGGGGGAATGTGTTTGTGTGTGTGTATTCAAATACGGACACACAGATGGAGAGAGCAGGGAGGGAGGGAAACATAAACACGGCACAAGGCTAACAGTGGGTCGGTGGGTCGTAGGGATGTATGAGACGTATGGGTGTTCATTATACTATCCCGTCAGTGCTTCTTTACACTGGAAAGCTTTCCAGTCATCCCTTCCTGGGGGAGGGCAAGGCAGGCATGAGGGTAGGAGTGACTTTAATAATTGTCAAAAGGGAGGGGAAATGGCACTGATGCCAATGGTATAAAATCTGAAAAGTTCCTCAGGACTGGTTTTCTCAAAAATCCAAACCAAGCTCCAACGTGCTTCCTCCCTGCTCTCTCAGCTCGGTTGTTCCTGTGTTATTCCTGAAGCATCCCCTCCTCCGCTCAGCCTAGATGGGCTTTTTCCCAGCTACCTGACTGTGAACTTTCACCATGAAAATGAGTTAAGAATTCCCACATTTACGGAAATTTGTCTTATTTGAGCAAAGGATTGAGAGGTCAAGAGCTGTGTTTGTGAAACAAGAAGCAAAAGGCTTCCCATAACTGCTGTCTGAGGTAAAAATTAAGTATTTTATTTAAAGTTCTGAAGATAATGAGCAGGTTGGAGGCCAGTAGTCACCGTTCTAAATATTAATCAGGACTCTGAATCACCCATTAAAGATAAAATCAGTCCAAACAATAACACACGGTGATTATCCACTCTTCATTTACATGTTCAAGGACAACTGTCCTGACCTCAGGCTCTCCACTCCACCTGACTAATAAACCAATTAACACCATGGCTCCAGGGAATGTAAGCACCATTTTTAAATCTCTGCAAATCCACAAGTATACTCAACATTATTAATTTATGCTAGAGAGTACTTACTTAACAGAAAAGTTCCCCATATACATGGTAAAACCCATCTATCATTTGTCTGTAGATACCATGGTGTATACTTTCTCAAGCATGTAACAGGACACATTATGCTGAAGTGCAAGACATAATGTTAAATGTTCCACGACTGCCTCCTAGCATCATTTACAATCCAGTTGAGGGAAAGGAAAGAGTATAAGAACAGAAAACAGTGGTTTCCAGAGATTGGGAACAGGCAGGATGAGAACAAAGCAAGAGGGAATTTTAAGGGTGATGGAAATGTTCTGTGTCTTGATTGGAGTGGTGGGGATAGAACTATATGCATTCGTCTAAACTCACAGACCTAAGCCCCAAAATAATAATGTTACTGTATGTTTTTTTAAAGTAGTCTTTTTTTTTAAAAAAGGCAAGATAGAAAATTAAGTTTTAATTCTATCAAATGCTCCCCCCGTAAAAAAAAAAAACCAAAACAAAGTCTAGCTGCTAGATTAAAGAATCAACATACACTAAGGATCCTGGGTAAACAGATAAGGATATCCCAGGAAGAAGTTTTGCACTTGACTTCATCTTAAACAATCTTTGTAGAAAGAACTTTTCATTAAAAAAAAGTAAAGCTGTGACAAACACAGAAAAAAATAAAATGATAAATGCTGAACTCATGTTTCCTTATTTCTGTGAGTTTTTTTGGGTATGGTTCAATGTGAATTAGAATTAATGGTGCACTGGTAAAAGACAGTCCAGAATACTGTTCCAACTAGAAGAGTGGCTCTCAAAAAAAAATTTTTTTTTTCATTAGCAACACTGCCTCAACTTGTGTAGGGAGGGAGGGAGAGAAGGATGGAAGGAAGGAAGAACAAAAATGTGGTCATAAGAATGAAGTACTACTTTAGAAGGTTGAGGAGGGAAGACAGAATGCCACTGCATATCTTCCTTCACACCGTGGATGAATGAAACAAGTTTCAACTACAACACAGACCTATCTTCAAAATACTGGTGAAGAAAATGTCCATCAGTCCACATTGAGAAGTTAGCCATACAAAACTACAACAAATTAAGTGGATAATTATGAAGTTAAACCCACCATACCTTATACTTAAAAAAAAAATAGGCAAATGTAAACCAATAGTCAACTCAAGACAATACTGATAATGCTTTGGTAAAAGGTCTTGTCTGAAAATCTGTAGGAATTCTAACTGTCCATGAGCAAGCCCACTAGCAGCTCGGTGATGCTACACTTGCTTATGAATATCAATTGTACTAACTTACTAATATTGTAGCTACCAGTGAGTATCCATTAGTCCAAAGGGGTGTAAAAAAAAATGTCTTTAAAAGAGCCTGTATTTTGATTTATTGAGCAAAAAGCCAAAGGAAACCTAAGCAAAGTGGTATTTTTAGGAGTTATTTTAAAGATAGAAAAAATTAACTGTGATCGACAGGCATGGGGAATGCTGTCAAACCGGTTAAGAAGTGTCCTGGTGTGGCATTTTAATGCTCTTCTAGAGAATACAGACTCTGAAGAGTCTCTAAAATCTAATCTATAGATGCTTGGTTATAGAAAAAAGGAACTGTTAATCTTGGTGGGATATTCTCATGTTACAATAGACTTTAGATAACTATAGCTAACAGTCAAGGGGTACCTACTATGTGTCCACCACAACTCTAAGTACTCTGTCTCTATTGGCTTATTTAAGCCCTATAACCGTCCCAAGAGTACAGGGGCAGGATGTTAGAAAGATGTCCAAGGTCACACACACAGCAAACAGCAGAGCTGAGATTTGAACCCAGGCAGTTGGCTTCCAGGCTTATGTGCTTAACCACTTTGCCACTCACTACTCCAGACACCCTGGAATGAATATTTATGTACAACATATATATATATGCACACACACATAGTTGTTCTCCACAGTTAAGGTTGTAACTTATTCTTATTTCCATATCATTTTATATTACAGCAACTGTACATAGATGATATTCCTTTTGTCCTATGAATAGAAAAATTCAGAAGACAGATGAAAAAGCAACTTACTCATTTTGAATGCATGAATATAACAGGAGGCAGAAAACAGATGTAAAATAAACAGATTTTGATACCCAAGCTCTTGTAGGTGAAGCATATTGAATATAAAGTTGGTATTCTAGTGATTCTATCTAAACAATAAAGTCCTAAAAATATTCACAGAAGAAAATACTACAGACTGTCATGGAGGGTGGGGTTACTTCTCAGGCCAATGCCAAATACCAATTTACAGATACATGACTCTTTTGTAGTCACTTAGAAGTGTAAAGTTTGCCTACCTAAAGGCAACAGTATTTGATTTCATTTGAAGGCAGACTATACACATGCAATTGGGAATACAGTATTTTAAATAAAGATCATGGGGTGGGGTGTGTGCACACACGTGTACTGTGGTAGGGATAAAGGGGTTTATTTATCCATGTCATCCCATTATAACCTAAAATTCATAGAAGGGATCACATTTCTTAATTCAGTCTAGTATTTAAACTGGTTGAAGCCATGTATTTCTACTCAGATGGCTTAGCAGAAGGAAATACTGGCTTGGAACAGAGGGAACTTGGGCCTGATGTCTGGTTCTGGCAAGCTATAATTGCTCAGTGCAGAATATATTCATTCTGCCTCTCTGGGCTTCAGTTACCTCATTTGAACACAGAGATGTGGACAATCTCCAAGGTTCCTTTGGGCAGTCTGTGTGACTCATTGCCAGGGCAGGACCAATTGACTGTGTCCATGGGGACGTTTCCATGGCATATCGGAAGAGGAACCACCTGATGATGCATTAATTGAAACTCACTCACAAAAACAAACTAACTTCAAAACTTTACTTCTACTACTACCCCAAGAGCCAATTTCCCAGCAAATGTATCGACTGCAGTACATTTCTGATGCAGAAACATCCTGGAGCTTCATTCACTAGCAGGGAAGATACCACTGTTGAATCCAGAAATTTACAGTGCATTGTCTGTTTGAATCTCCACAAATAATGCCTTCATTTCTTGGCTTAATGGTTAATTTCTTGAAGGATCTCTACTGACTTTTAAATAGGCGAAACATTTTATTTGGGCTTGATGGCAATTTCCTTTTCTAATTTTGGGTTTTTTTTTCTTATTATGATAAAATATACATATCACAAAACTTATTTGCTATCTTGTAAGGGTACAGTTTGGTGGTTTTAAGTACACTGACATCATTGTGCAGCCATCACCACCTCCCATCTCCAGAACGGAGGGGCGTGGATACGAGCTGCGGAAACCTTTGGAAGCCTCTTCAGTGAGCACTGAACAGGGAAACACACCTCTCTCCCTGCCACTACTAGGCCCTGGTCTGAATCAGAAGCTACATTTTTCTAACTGCCGACTTGAAAAGAAGTACGTTTTTCAATTGGTGACAAGAAAAGGAGGAAAATAAAAGGACAACGGTCTGAAGCCAACTTCTCCTTCTGCTGCACAAGGAATGTGTTTCTAAGAGAAACCGGGACTTATCTGCTATTTCCTGAGGCTGGCAGGAGCGGCAGCCTTTGAGCACAAGCTTGCTGCAGGAGCCAGCCCGGCCCCATTCCCAGGGTCTCACAGCTCAAACGAAGGGCAGAGGGCATTTGACTCCTGTTATCTTACCCGACAGCAGATATTGCATCTGCATGCGTGTTGTGCCATGAAAGGCAAGGTGACTGCCAGAGCACCTGTCTGAGGGAAAGCCTGCCAGGCCCAGGGCGCCGGTTCTGAATGATGGATCTCCTCAAGCTGACTGCAAATTACAACAAAGTTGAGAGGCTTCCCGAATCTCAGTAATATAAACCTGGCCCAGCTCTATATAGACAGAGTATGCACAGAATCTTACTAGAAACGTCCTATTTGCCAATAGCCACCCTCTCAAAATGAGGAGGCATCTTGGATTCTAGTAGGGACCCAGGATAAATGCCTGTTCTTTCACCTTGGAAGGCTGAAGAACAGCAGTATGAAATGTGTATATTGAGGAACAAGGTGGTCATTGGGGAAGAGGACACTGGACTAGGAATCAAGCTCTTCTGCCATCTGTGGGACTTCAGGGGCACAGATATATGGTCTAGCCACTTAAACAATAAAAACAGGCCCCCCAAAGCCTGCCTATTTTATTCTTCTCAAAGGACTAGTGAGGATTGAATGAGAGAATCCATGTGAACGAAGGTAAAGAATGATTATCAGTAGCAGTAGTAACAATATTCTTTACAAGCACAGTAGGTGCACATGGTAGGGAGATGCTGTTTTCACGGTACTGCCAGGAAACTGTGGGCAGTTATGGAAACAGATTGGAAAGGTTTGAGTGTTAGAGGACTTAGGATTTCTTCAGTGGACAGTGGAAAGAAACTGAAGATTTCTAAGGAGGGTGTCATACAGTGAATACACTTCTCTAAAAACACCAACGAAAGGGACCAGGGGATGGAGAGAAGGCTTGCCAGGAAGATGGTGTAATGACCTACGCATGTGCTGAGAAGCCTGAACACAGTTCAGAGCTGAAATGAGAAAGAATCAAACCAAAGATGTGTCTTTCCCTTAAAAAAAGTTTGTACTTTACTTATTTTTTTCCTAATTCTAGAAAGAAGAAAATGCAAAATAGGAGAGAAGAAAAGAAAAACCACCTATTTCCACTTTAACATCTTGACCAATTTTCTCCCCGTTTCACAAAAGCCATTCCCAAGAGCTTGGAGACTGGCTAGCCAGGGCACATTCAATAAGTATGTGACGCTAGATTGAGTTCAAAGTGTTGACACTGAGAAGAAGGACATGGAGTTGGGGGGCAAGGGGGTGCCTAGCAGAAGTATGGAAGTGGCCTGGACCTGGCTCCTGATAAGGGGACAGCACTTGGGAAAGTAGAACTTCTGTTCAACCACCCCTTGTTCCAACAACCAAATTCAGGGTGGCCAGAGACTACATCTCACCTATTCCCACCACAAAAGAGAAATCACTATGTGATGTGATAGAGGTGCTAACTAATTACTCCAACAGCAATCACATCACAGTATATAAATGGAGCAAAGCAATGTGTTGTACAACTTAAATTTATACCATGTTATATGTCAGATATATTTCAATTAAAATAAGGGAGAGCAAGCCAGTCTGCAGTGAGAGCAGTGATAGTCTGTTCACATTTTAGGAGGTTTGAGCATGAGGTGGAAAAAAATGCATGCATTTCTCTACATTTATCTTACATTTACAGCTAATGTGCCCTAATTTTCGGCACATTTCAATCCAATTTCGCCAAACAATCCAAACAGTATATCCAGCTCTACATAAGTGAGCTTATTATAAGTGTATTTAGTTAATTTTCCCAGTTAACTATTAAGCAAATGCCCTAAAATGCTTAAAACATCTTTCAAACTGCCTTAAACATTTAAATATTTGCAATGTTGTGCCCAGGAGGCCTTCTATAGTTTTAGCTGAGTCTGTGGTCCATGGTTATAGGTCTAGTCCAGTTATCTCTACAGCTAGCTCTAATGTTAATGGGATTAGAATGGATTGAGAAACCCAATAAAACAAAAACAGCTCTTTGTCATTAAAAAACAGAAAAAAAAATGTAACACTGTGAATAATGTGATACTGCAAATATCTCACTCCCTCAGTGTGGTGGTATTAACAATCTGAAACAACTCTGACAAAATGCCATCTGGTAATAGGTATCAAAAGTCATAAAACTCTTTTTATCTTTTAGTCTGGTAATCCCATTCCGGAGAATTTATCCTAAGGGAAAAACTTCAAAGAACAGAGCTAAGTGCATAAACATGTTCATTGTGGCATTATTTACCTCATCAAAAAACAGAAACAACCTAAATGTCTACCAATGGAGCACTCTCAGACATTTGGGAGGGAGAGGGTATTTCTGTGACACTGCTCATGGTGTGGAAAAGGCACAGGATAAGACAGAGAATGGACAGGAGTGTGCTGAGCTAGTGATGGACAGCAGAGGACAGACCTCTGACCTTAGTATAAGATTATGGGAAATTACCATTCAGGCCTATTTGAATGGGAGAGGAATGTCGAAAAAATGGTCGCTGTGTCAACTATTTACACAGCCATTGAAAAGGAGGCCATAATGATAGAACTGGGTTTTTAAAAAGCTGAGACTAAGAGACTCACCTACAAAGGTTCTTTTCTTATTTTCAAAGAATTTCTGTGACTAGCAATTTATTTCCTCTCTTGCTGAACATCTGCAAACTCCCTTCCCTCCCAGCAACCTTAGTAACCAGGGGCCCCTGCTGCAGAGATTTCTTTTCCTTCCTCTGCACTGTCCTCTCTCCCAAAACGCAGAGTCCCAGAAGCTATTGTCAACAGAGGTTACAAATATCAAAAATTCCCTACCTATCTGCCTACAGAAGAGCTCATGTGAGAGACTCAAGTTCTGTGTTTTCATTAGTTTCTCAAATACAAAAAAATGAATACATTACTCAAGAAGTAACTTACAAATTGAAAGCAGCTCCGGACACTCGGCTCAATGTTACTGCCCCCAAAGGATGCAACTTCACCCAATTGTCTTGGGATTTGGATAGAATCATGTAGAAGGAGGCCCAGCCTACGCTGGTCACAAAATCCTGTTGAACTTGCCACTTGCTTGAAGAGGTCTACAAAAGGAAGAAGAGAACTGCAACAGTCAAAAAGCAGCAAGAAGCAGACGCTAGCAGAACCTAACGACGAACTCAATTCCGGTACCGTTTCTCAAGAGCAGCCAATATTCCCAAAGAGAGAGAGGGGTTACATCTAAGTTATGCTAATCTGGGCATTTATTATTGTTATGGGTCAAGTTAATCATCACTGTGTATATATAAAGTGGGACAACTTTTAAATAAACTACAGCCCTGCAAGAAATGCGAGTTTACATACAGTCTTGACACCCAAATTTTTCCTAAGCCAGAACACAATCCTTTGGAAAATATTTTATATATCAGCTGTAACCACTAATAAAATAAATGGTTTAGCATTAAAAACTGCATAACTGGTCCAAAGCCCCATCTCCTTTGGAACATCAGATAAAAAAAATGTACCCAAATTGGGATTTCTTTATGAGGTCGTAAGATCGTTGAGCTGCTTCTATGTGTTATTTTCTGATGCTCTACGTATTTGTGAATTAGCTCTTGACACTTTACACTGTCATTGATTTAACCTGTGTCTGTCTTATGGCTGAAGAACAATATACGCTTGAGGGTAGGGACCGTATCTTGGTCAACTGTGGGCCATAAGCATCTAGAGCAGAACCTGGCGCGGAGCAAGTGCCCAAAACACGTGGGTTCACAGGATGAATGAACATATCAAACACTTGCAATGTATGCTCTGTTCTCAGAAATTTTAATCATAGCTCGCATTCAAAGAAAAGTTGCCCAGAAAAGGTAAATCTACGAAAGCCTTTCCTAATCAGCACGCTTCAAACTCTAAGAAAGGAAATATTTTAACAAGATACCTAACTGGCAATAACAAATATGAGACTGCACACATAGCCTTTTATCATTTCTCTAAAACATACATGCGGATGATTTTTTTTTTCCAAATTATGAATTCTTTTCAAATATCCCAGTTCGAAGTTAATGTTTTTGTTTTACTAACCTCCAAACATATTCCCTTTTAGTAGTTATTTGAAACACAGGCTCAAAGTCACCTGTGATGACTCAATTTAGTATTATGAAGTGCTGGTGCTGTATCATTGATAAGGCTAGATTATCAACTAAGCTATCCTAAGTAATTACAATATTTAAATGAGGAAAGTTCACAGAAATATACTATTTTATCCAAACCACACATTTTTCAGTGGTCAACAAAAGCTGTCCAGTAATTTTTCTTGGGTTTCTAGGACGAGAAAACACATGGAAACTACAGAAAAGTGAGAGCTGAATGGCCTTGTATATTTTGAGGCCTCCTCCTGCTTTGGTGGAATGCAATCTCTCTTATCTCCTGCCTGTCCTTAAGTCCAGCACATCACATCCCTGTGTGGCTAAGGCCTCATGAGAAAATAGAAAAACAACAAGATAGGTAGGTTTCTTTAATATCCTTATCGGAAATATTTCTTAAAAGCATCAAAAGGGGAAAACCAAGTATAGGCCTTCCCAGTGGGAATGAATGGTTGCTTAGTCACCTCAACCATCTCTCCTCTAGCATTTGCTTTTAATTTGGATTTACAAATTTTAAGCAGAAGAACCCAATGGCTAATGAAAAAGAAATTCTATAAGGTGATATTTACCCTCTAAGAAATGGCAAGCTATCTGTCTCTCAAATAGTAAAACATTAGTCATGTCACAGAGCTGGATATGTCAGTAGAACCTACAATAAGATGTTTAGAAAATAAACAGTGTTTCTGGGACATGAATGCCAGATCATACTCTTTAAATAAGCACCCAAAGACCAGACAAGTAAGTGCATGGATTAAACCCTCACATTTATTTTTCTGACTTATATGAAGGGGTTAGAAAAGCAGTCTTGATCCTCTAGGAGCATGCGTTCTATTCAGACATAGTCAATGTAATGTAACATAATACTCCAGACTGGAGAAGTTAATCCTCACTCTCTATTTAAATACCTGCAATTTAATGTTTGACAGGGAACGGCACAAACCAAATTTTATGACACTCTAAAAGCAGTGCTACGTTTTACAGGAGGAACCTGCTGTCAAATAAGAACAGTATGTCATTCCCCATCTCGAGCTGGAGTAATTAGCCAACAGTAATGAAAGAATAGAGTTAATATACATGACTTACATCTGTACTTGTCTTCCAAATGGGCTTTACACAGAGAAATGATGCCAGTTTTAAAAGACAGGACCCGGATCCTCCCTGTTCGTCCCCTATTATGAATAATCAAACCAGAAAACAATTACTGACACTTCACTAGATGCTAAACATTTCTTAAAGAAAAAGTGGGAACTCTACTGACATTGTTTTATTAAACCAATTTTTTAATGAAGGAAGGATGTTAAGAACTTTTTGGAGTTCATTATCTATTTGACTGATGACCTAGAATGTGATATGGAAATTTGACTGACTCAACCGATGAATATTCACCAAGTTTTCAATTCTTAAAGGCCCTTATTTGAATTTTAACAGTAGCTCTACATAAAGGAGGAAACAATATCCTTCTATTCATCCATGGGGAGCCCCCTAGGCGAAGTCAGTAAGTGGAAGAATTACTACTGTGCACTAAGCTATTTTGGTTACAGAGGCAAATGACCTACTCTGGTTATTGAAGCCAGAAAATGACCAGCAACTAACTGCTCTGCCCTCTTCAACACTCTTTTCCATTTTCATCAGACTGCTGCTTATTGAGAAGAAAATTAATCACTTCAGGTCACATGACACATACTATGAAATAGGAACATTTATCTCCATAAGAAAAATATGACACACTCTATTAGAGAGCATTCAAATACATCATCTTAAAGAGCAATCACTGTACCAGTGCTTTAATATATTTACACTTTCACTTTACATACGAAGCTGAAATAAAGCATTCCACATAACAAACTTATTAACAAGTTCATTTAATCCATGGGAAAAAAGTAAAACTTGGAATGACAAGCTCTTCATTTTGTAGAAAATGTCGTTCAATAACTTTCAGCCTTTATTTTGTTATGGAAAGCAACTGAGCCTCAGATGTCAGTAAAAAAATTAAAGACTATAAAATAATTCTCCCATCTAGCACTTTGAAATTGCAAAGGTCCCAATCATGGTTATTTCTGGTGAACAATCTCTTCAACTTTCAACTGGTACAATTCACAATCTCTTAGTCAAAATGAAATCCTGGGTTCTAATGGCATTAGCAAAATTACTATCACTGGAAGATTTTATCATTTTCCCTTTTTAAAAAAGGCAAAGGCAAGTTTAACAAACAAACTTTATACCGTAACTGAGGTCTTCAAGGAGCTAAAATTGTCCCCAAATAATTTTCAGGCAGGTAGAAGGGAAGTTATATAGTCAGAATCCATTCGTGTGTCATTGCCAAAGAAAACGGTGCCAAAATGTATCTGAGGGGAGATCTGAATACAAACCCTTATCAAAGCAAGTGCAAGTGTATTCCCTAATGAATGCCTATCATGTTCAAGGGCTTGGTAGATAATTATCAGAATTCAGTAGCCAGGTGGTCTTGAAATTTAAAAAGCAATACCTTATCAAAACAACAAAGAAAAAGGTAAACATTTTAATCAAGGAAGTGGTAAAATCTACAACAAAGGCAAAAGCCGAAATAGTTGATAGGCAACTCCTTTCAGAAAACCTTCCCAGATTTCCAAATGAGGACATGTTCTTGTTGACTTGTGAAATGAAGCATGTCATCATTTTGAGGTCTCAGAAGAATTCAATCAAGATGAAGACCAATTCCATCTGCTTCCTCCCTCAACTGTCTTCATGAAGCCCAACGCAGAAAGTAGAACTGCGGATACCTCCTATGTGCAATCCAAAAGAAAGAAACGAGGGCTGTCCAAGAGAGAGTGAGGAATGGAAGTGCCAAGATGAAACTTTGTAGAAGTTGTTAGAAAGAACTTCCTCAGTTTGAGGAGCTGAGTTTGCCACGTGAAGGGCTTGTTTTCATTCTTTTTTTGGCTTATCAATTCAGAATCTTCTGCCGAAATCTCCCGAGTGTCAGCTAACACTAACCAGTTCTGGTGAGAGGTGTGGCAGCACCTCCAGGGACACATCCATTTCTGCCAGTGAGAGGGAGCCACCCCCCCCTCCCAGTGTGGATGGAGGAATTCCAAATACCTAGGCAAGAAGGGGAGGGAAGCCGTGGCTGCACCCTGATTCCTTCTACTGCGTGAAAAGTGAGTATCTCCGGGCTTTGTTTGTTTTCTGAGAGCAACCTACGTTCTAGCTCTTACTTCCTAGCTTATTGATATATTTTTCAGCGGTAATAAATGCAAAAATGGTTTATTACAGGGACATATTAGGTCACATGGCTCCGTGAAACTCTCACCTGGAGGACTGTATTTCTAGAAGGTCCTGCTGCAGGGGCCCCCGTTGTGATGTTAATTACACCTTCACCATTCTGTAAACTAAGCCTCCTGTGGTCGAGTCTAAAAAAAGCTTGTCATACATACGTGTCATAAACATTCAGCAGCCAATTGAGACACATATCCACGCAGAGAGGGACGTTGACCAGATTGTTGTGCTCTTGCTCCAGGCGATCATAAATAGTGGTCAAACAATTAATGATCTGCAGGATGTCCATGGGCTGGTCATTTTGCTTGAGATTGTGCTGGTCCAGGGCATCACAAGCTGCTGACAGGCTCAAGAGATCCACTGCAAAAGCCACATAAAATCACAGGTGATTCAAAGGGGAAAAGCCTCCTCTCACTGTTTTTCCTTTTCTTTTGAGAATCCTAACTATGGTTATCTCATACCCTTTAAACACCAAACCCAAACCCTACCCTCTTTTAAAGTGTTTTAGCTTCATCCCTCAGCTTTAAGTCTGACAAGTATTCAGGATCTGAGGTTGTATTCAAATCCCACTGGCACTGGGAGAAGATGTGGGTGAAGAGACAATTCCAACTCCTCAAGTGTTGGGGAGTGTCTGATAGTTCAGCGGACCGAGAGTCTTGTACAGGAACAGAGTCGTTTCCATCCGAGTAAGAAAAAAAACTGCTGTACTGGAGATTTTAAGAGTTCCTGGCAATACTTTTATTAGTATTGGAGAAGGTCCGTTTGATTAATCTGTACGGTTAGGGTTGTGTAAACTCTAGTTCCAACTATGCATTCATACTTATTTAATGTTTTTCGCCTTGAAATATCAGTCACCTCACAATCTCTCTGCTAACTTAACATTAGGTGAGAAAACAATCAACTTCACTACAATTTTCTATAAGCCAACTAAGGTAATGGCATAATACGTACAGTTTTCAGACCTTACACTCACTTATTTCTCCTTTCATCTTCAAACTGCATCTTACAATGTAATTTTCAAGTCCTCTAAGAACCTTACAAGTTTGAGGGATGGGGGGTGTCAGGGAAAGATGCTTTTCTCTAAAGCTAATTTATTAGCCAGATTGCTTTTATAACACCTTATAACACCTAAGCTGTGGTCTGAATTCTCAGTCTTTTGAGAGAAAAAAAATCAATGGGAATTAAGTAAATCTCTCTTGGCATCTAGGGGGAGGCGGCAATACAATTAGAAAAGCAACTGCAGATAAACAGGGGCCATCCCAGTCAGTAAACAGCTTGCCCAATACTAAACAGATGGAAATTTAAAGCTTTAATGTATTTCACTAGTTTATTTGTGGTTAGTTCTAATTAAATGTTAAGAGAAAAAAAAACACAAAATAGTGGTTAATACCTACGTAGGTTAATGCCTATGTAGTGCATGTTTTTCTCTTTTAAAAAGTTAAATAGCAACCTTTGAAGTTTCCCTGGAAGCATGACACAGGAGAGCTGCTGGCAGAAATGGGAGTTTCTCTTACTTTGCCATTACCGGGACTGAACCTCTGGGCTTCCAAGTACCAGTGTCCCTCATATGTCCTGGACTAGCCCTCATCCTATCAAAGCCCACTCCTTTTCATTGCTCGCAAGATAAACAAATGACCTCTTTACGTGGGAGCCAAAACTTTGTTTAAGGTGGCAGAAAGGAACAGGATTTGAGAGGGATGCAGGTAGGAAAAAGAAACATGGATTAGAAAGGTGACAATGCAAGCAGGCAGGGGGACTCGAAAGTGGGAAGACTGAGCAGGGTCTGCATGGGACGCTGGAGAGAGGCACAGAGGCGAACACTCAAGCTTGCATTCTCTCTTCTGTGGGCTCAATGTCCCCGGCGGGCACACTTTCAGTTGTGTATAGTGAGGACATTTAGACACACAGCACACTATTTCCATGAGTGAAAGAGAGGAATGGATTTCTTCCAAATACCAATATTCCCCACATGTTTCTTTACATATTGAAAGGAGCTAAGGGTGGCTCTTGCATTTTCTGTATTATTTTTTTTGTTATCCTCCCTTAACCGTTATAAATATTTTGCTTTATATCCAAGGATATGAGAACTAACTCATGAACATTTTCAGACTCACATTTTGTATTAAGAGTCTAATTTCCATGTGATGGAAACAAACCAGAAGCAAGACCGCATAATTTCTTTTCATCGGGGCTACTCACATCTCTGTACAGGGGAATGGGTAACACACAGAATCAGAAATTTGGAGTATAAATAGCTCCAGAGGGGAGCAAAGCAATTGCTCGGAAATAACAGGAGCAGAAGATGACATAGTTAGGAGAGAAATACTGTGTAGTATGCTCTGCTAAAACTGGATGTGGTTAAACTCAAGAACAGTCTATCAAAAAAGGGAACACATTTCCCAAAACAAACATATCAAACAGAGTTCGACTTTCATGGAACAATTTTGAAGAGACATCCATTTAGATATACATAGCTGATACTATGAACTTTGAAAAGAGGTGAGAAAATCAATAGGGACAATATAATTGTCATGCAGGCATGTACTTAGCTGCTCAGAACAAGCATCTTAAAGAATACATTGAGAGTTTTTGATGAAGCATTAAACATAATGATTAGGTATTCCTAGAAGCCTCAACAAGCAACCAGCAGACACAATTCTGTGAAACTAGCTTTTAGCTGAAGCTAGGAATTTCCATTTTGGGAACAAGTAACTCTCTCGATATAGATACACACATCTTTTAGTGTATTCCCCACTAGGGAATAGATTTTAAAGCTATATAAAAACCCAAGTATGTTCTAATATATCCTGTCTTTCCAAAATTATTTTTACAGCACAGGATGTTATAGGTTTTGATGCCCCTGAAGAACAGGGGCTATTTGGTGGTGCCCCTCAGGCAGGGGGCTGTGGAGGTGAGAAACAGTGGGAACAGGAGAGGAAGGACTGGCTCTCTAGGACCTTCTTTGCTGGGCAGAAAAAGCAGAAAATGGAGCGGGGAATGAGGGTGGGGAGGACTTAAGCATCAGATCCCCAATAATGGTTCCTGAGGCTCTGGTTGTGTCTAATCATCCTCTCAGCATTCCAAGTTCAAATGCTAACTCTGTTCCTTTCTGTGTATGCCACAAGTGAAGAGCAGGGCTGATTTTTTTTTTTTTGGTCTTTTATATAATCATAGGCTGTGAGAACTACAAAGTACCTTTAGAATCATTTTGCAGTTATGACAACTGAGACCAGAAATAAGGGGCCTTGCCCTGGGTATTATGGCAGGACACCCGGGGGTGCGGCAGAAAGGTGGGCCACTGAAGGTGTTGTCACAGACTTTACAGAAAAAGAAAACCCTCCCACATTCTCTACTAGAGGTAACAGTGGGATAAAAAAGCAGCACCAAAAAGTTGGCAGTAAGTCCTAAGGTACCCACACAAATCCAGGTTCATCCCATGAATCCGCCTGAGACTCTGTGTTAATATGTAAACAATCCTGTGACTTCATCAGTGCAGGCAGAGTCGGAGGAGGGACCATTGGGTAATGGCTCTGTGCTGGCCAACTCTTTTGCCCCAGCAGAAGAGACCTGTGGGAAGAGGCGGCTGTTGCCAACATCACAACCAGGCTGTGCACTTACACTGCAGGCTGAAGGGCTTTCCAAGCGAATCTTTGCCCAGCAAGAAAGTTAGAGCACTTTGATGTAGTTATCTGTGCTGGAAAGGTTAATTCCAGAGGCTCCGGAGTTGGCATGAGATGTTTCGCTAAAATAGCTATAACAACGCAGAGCCTTGATCAAAACAATGAGAAGACGTGACTTACTGTGTTGGGCTGTGTAGCCGTGGGTTACAGGTTATCACTAGTGTTTTTTGCTGGCAGTAACGGTGGCCATTTTTACCTGGTCTTGGAGAACTGTGGAAGCCACTGGGTTAGGGATTGGCTACTTTGGAAGGATATGCCCAGGTTACCGGCTATCTATAAGAAACCCTGGCTGGGATGCCAATATGTGCTCCCTGGTTTTCAAAGTGGTTTGTGCTCGCCTTGGTGGTTCTTGATCCAACAGAGAAAGTGCGTCCTGGTATAGCCCTTACCGAGAAAGGGCACTTGGGAGCCCGCACCTGGCCTCTCTGGACCCCATGCTACAAGGCACCTTGAGGGTTTGATGCGGAGCCTCGTTTTAATGCTGATGGTATAGTGTAGCCTTCTCTTGCAGTGAACTGTGTATCTGTAAGTTGTTTATATCTGTGAGTTGTTTTAGCAACTGAGACCTAACTGCTACTGCAAGCGCAATTAGGGTCGGAAGTGACATTGTTTAGAAGACCCCCTGACACACTTTAAGCTAAAAATACCGGTAAGGTATTATTTAAAAAGAAAAAAAAAGATGATTCTGATAAAATGGATGAAAATGAACCATTGATGGTTGCCAGGCCATCTCTGGTTTGAGGTAGCACAGGCTTTGCAATTGGTTATCAATAACAGAACTTTCTAGTGGCACCTGGAGATGGTAGAACCTGAACCTTAGGAGCTAATAAAATGAATTAGAAGGGAACTGCAAACTGAGGGCAGGTCTGCTGAAAACTCACTGCCTTGGCTGTGACTGCAAAAGCTCTAGTAAATTCAGCATCTCCTTTGGCTGAGTTCACCCTTTCTGGCCTGCAGGTGGAGTTCCAGCCAAGGGAACCTGGGCAACTATCACTTTTGATAAATGGGCTATGCCTGTGAGACCAATTACAATTAAAAAGATTATTCAAGTGGGGAACTTACAGGTGTTTCCTACTTCACCACATCTCCTTTTTCAATAACGTACCTAGTAGTCCCTGGACTGGGGCTACAATTAAGAGTCTCAAAGGCCGGTAGTATTTTGAAACAAGATATTACACCTATTAGTTGGAACATAAGTTTAAGAAGTCCACAGGGGCTGATGGAATGGATTACTCCTTCCCCACACCTCACTTAATTGGAGGTGACTATCACAAATGGTTTGTTGCCCAGAGGAAAGGATAACCCCATTTTTCTGTATTGATCCAATCTGACCCTTTATCACTGGGAAGACACTGAAGGGGAAGCCCTGGCATGTCTTCCCTTGCCAACAGCTAAATATGGATTCGCTCAGTGGCTGAACCCCAGGGACATACTTCATGTGTGGGCAGAAGGTTCGGATTAAAATTAATGATAAGACAGTTACCAAAGGGAAAGTGACTAGGGGTGGGGGGTGGGAAGAGAGGGATAAGGGGAATAAGGGGCACTACGATTAGCACATATAACATAGGGGGGGAGGCAAAAGGAAGGCAGTATAGCACAGAAAACAAGTAGTGACTCTGTAGCATCTTACCACGCTCATGGACCGTGACTGTAATGGAGTATGTGGAGGGGACTTGATAATGGGGGTAGTCTAGTAACCACAATGTTGCTCATGTCATTGTCCATGAATGATACCAAAACAAAAAATAAAATTAAATAAAAAATAAAAATTAATGATAAGATTGTTGCTGAAGAGAAGAAAGCCACCACATGGATGTTAAAATGGAAAATCTAATATAATGTTAGTGCCTAGAAAGAGGCTTAACATAACAGATTAGTATGCTCCCTTAGCTATCACTCAGGTGCCCCTTTAAAGAGCCAAGAAGTGAGCAGGACAGCTGACCGATCTATCCCACACACTGGATGAATCTGACTGTGACCATGACTCCGTGGAGTGATATTAAAGTGGCTATGTCTATTGGTTCCTGATTCACAGGACATTTCTCGTATTAGGGACCTGTGTTGAAAAGTACCCTTGTGTATTCCAGTCAAATCTAGAGGACACTGATTTATAATAATCTGAATGAACACTGTGTGGCCATTAATTATAATGTTTCAGAAAGGTATTGGGTGTATAGTAGAGGGTTCATATGCTGTATCTCATCTTTCATAGTATTATTTATAAGAGTAAATAGCTATTTGCTCCATTGCATGAGGAAAACCACAAATGGGTAGAGGGACAATTGGGATGCTTGGATCACTGAGGAAGAACTAAGGTTAATCTGGTGGGCCTAATTCCCTGAGATGGAAAAGCCAGAAACTTGATGGTTATAGACATGTCTGGGGCACACTCAAACCAAAGTCAATTTAGGAGTGACTACTATTCATATGATGTTAGCTTGGGAGACTCAACCCTTATGCATCTCAAGTTTATTTCCTCATCACACTGAAGATGTTAATACACAATGGCAACAACATGTCTGGTGCACCAAAGGGCATGGGAGGGAGCACTTGAAATAAAAAAAACCTTAGGATAATCAGGAACTGGGCAGGGAATACCTGGCCAGGTAGAATGAGAAAAGATAAACTGATAGAAAAGACCTTCTAGTGCAAAGAGAGCACTTCAAGGGTGCCCAATTCTAGGAGGAAAAATAAGGATGGCAAGCCTCCTCAAATGGTAACTGGAAATGGAAGCTACAAGGTGCTTTGTAACAGCTTCAGCACCAGAACGAAGGGTCAACCATTCCTTTCCTAGCATGCTTCTCCTGGGCACTGGACCAATTGTAAATGGGACTACAGGGCTTCACCTGAGAGAGAGATGGGTCCTGGCCCAGGACCCCTCTCACTGGACACCAACAGCGGTCAAACCATGTAATGTGAGGAAATTAGTTTGGCTCTGTCCTCAGGATGTTTCGAGTTCTGAAATAACCTCTGTGGAAAATAATACATGGTCTATGGGGACAGTAGATTTTTCTGGGGGAGGCATAATTACACTGGCCTCTGAGGTCCCCTTGCTGAGAGACGTCAGCTGGGGCTGTGGGTACCTACCCTGACTTCAGTGCTGTTGCCAAACTGGAGCCTTTTCCTGCAGCTGACTGGAGATTTGTCAGTCCTGCTACCGTGGGTCCTGTGACCCTTCTTTAGCAGCCAAACCCTGTCTAATGCTATCCTCAGGTGCACTGCCAAAAGGTGAGGTGCACTTGCCAAGAAGGGAGCACATTTTCCACCTGCTTTGCTGTGGTGAGGGTGAGTCCAGCAGCCATGACATGATGCAGGCAACTCCAGGCTGTACAAAATCTCTCTACTGTGTGACTCAGTTGCTGAACAGAAGCAAATTGTTCTCTATTTCTTGTCTGCAGAATTTTTATCAACCACTGTATACTTAGCCCTATGGCTGGGGCTCTGTCCAGTCCACCACACACTAATAAACTAAATCCCTGTGCTTTGTTAAGTGTATTTTTATTTCTGCTCTTAGAAGTTGACTATATTTTTAATTTTAGAAGCCACACAGCTATAGGATGTCACCAGCACTACAGAAGGAGAAAGAGAAAGCTGAGATTATCTTCTTCATAAGTTTCAATGAACCAGCCTATGAGTCCTTCTTACCAAGATTCTCTCTTTGTCTCTGCTTTTCTGTCAAGTTTAATTCTCATTCACAATGCACTGAAAGGCAGTATGGAGTCATGCAATATGAAACCGATTACAGACTGGGGACATGACAGGCCAATGGTGATGCTCACTGCTTAAATAGCAAATTCTCAATACAGGATAAAAGTATGTTATTTGAGTTTCTGTAATCCTGAAGTTTTGATAGTGAAGTGAAAAAATGAGACCAAGTGTTTACTGGCGGTAGCACTGAACATTTGCTATGTTCAATTGTAATTCAAACTCTTCACTGGCATCAGGAAATCACTGAGATAACATCATTCATTTTCATTAAAGTAAGAGTTAGTAGAAGTGACCTTTGGTTGGAAAAGCTAGTCAGGACAAGTTTTATTTGCCTGTGGCACAATAGCTCTTTATTATGGCTTCGCAGGCATAGAAATGACAAAAAGGCCGGAAGATAAACCGAAGGAAATATAAAATTAGGAGGAAATTCTTAAATCATCTACTGAACAGTTAGTTATATGACCACACATGTTTTCAGTAATAAAAGGACTGGTGAGCACTTCATACTACATTCACACTACACATGGAACCTTTCTACCATTCCTGAGAATCAGTACTGAATTTAGATAAATACACCCTAATTTTGCCATGCCTAAATCTTTTTCAAGAAAAAGAAAGTCATGCTCTGAAAGGAAATGCTGAGAGTGTCAAATCTGTTTATAAGTGGAAATTCTACATTGAGAACTTAACTTTGTTAAAAGGTTATAACCTCAAATGGCCAAAACATTTTACAGTAATATCAAATTCCCCATTTTCCCAACATCTAGAGGACATCAACATGAATTGAAATGACAGACAATAAGATACATTTGTGAACAGAATTATTTAAAACAAGAGAATGGAAAAATGCCTAAATCCCAGGTCAAAAAGAATGTTTGGGAAATGGGCAGTCATTATAACGTTTTCCATCTTGTCTACTTCTGGGCTTTTTCAAAGGATAACCTGGAATAGCAGATAATCTCTTTTGAACTTTTAGGATCTCACAGGAATATACTATATACTTTACAAAACCACTTCATAATTATCCCTTTATCAATGGAGAGCTGTATCTATGGGATGGGGCAGGGCCAGAAGAAACAGAGACAGAAGACTTTCTCTCTCCAGCCCTGTGACTTCACCCTACCCCAAAACTGCATCTTTCCAGCTACGTTACGTTAAAAGTCCCCAAGGAAATCCTAGGCTTGTGGAGCCCTTTAAAAACCACTTAAAGCTAGGCAGCTCTATAGCTGAAAAATGATAGCTTCAGACTACAAGCTATAAGGAAACGGAAGCCTAAATTTACTTCCTCTCATGCATCCAGTGCATGAAGAGGAAAAGCCTACAGTCTCTCCTTCCAAATAATTCCACTTCCAGGACACTTTTTCCTCCATCTTCATGTGAAAAACCACATGCCAGCGAGCCTTCTTGGCCACCTTTCTGTTAGCTTCCATGGAGCCCCCCAGGCAGATGCCTTCATTCCTGAAGACTTAGCAGAGGAGTCACAGGCCTCTCTTCTGCAGTTCTGGCCCTGAATCTGGATGATTTCAATACCAGCAGGGATGACTCGTGCATCACTCTAGCCTCTTAGTTCTTACACTTCCTATTCCATCTCCATGGAAATTCACATTTCTCCACCTCCATTACCCACTGATAGGGTCATATCCTGGACCTCATCACTCAGAATGGCTCCACTTCTGAAATGTTTAGCTACACTACTTTCTGACCACAGCTTCTTGACTTTCCAGCTACTTGCACATAACCTCTTCCTCTACCCCCCTGGACAGTTGGCCTCTTGACCCCTCTACCTCCTAGTTACTCACTTCCACTGGAATTCAGAGCTTCCCCTACCTAATATAGACTTGATAGACATCACTTCAATCACTTAACCACTCTTTTGCCCAAATCCTCACTTCTCTTGCCCAGTAGTCCTCTGCTCACCATCTGGCTCCTGACTGCTGAGCGTGCCTGGAAAAATACCACACTCCCGCAGACTGGTGTAGCTGTAAAATGGGCAGCCAACTCCGGGCTCCATGATACTGCTTCTCAAATTGGCACTCTCTTTTGTTTTCCACAAAGGTAAGGCTACCTTCAAAATTATTGCCTTCTGCTGTTAACTGCTGGACAGGAACTCTCCACCTTCATGCAGGGAACAGAAACCTCTACATGACATCCATCACCTTCCTGCCCCTAGGCCTCCTGAGTTATCTGGACCCACACAGATCCTTTCCTCAGCCCCACCCATTACAGTTACAGGAAGAGCTTAACTTGGACCTTCCTTCTCTTGTGTTCTGGATCACCTGCCCCATCTTCTGAGAATTCACCTTTTATTGTCTCCTTTTAAACCAATAATTTGAATCTCATTCTCTCTTCTTCTCGTTTTCATTTAAATAGAGTCAAATGTCTATCAACTCCTATGTATGTATATATCATTAACTCCTCAGCCCCTTCCAGATCACTATCCCCTCTTCCCTCCCCTTTGACAACTAAATTCCTCCAAGAACTGTCCACACTAACAGTTCTTATGCTCCCACTTTTGATTTACATTAAGCCCACTTTACCACCTCCACTATACCTCTAAAATCTTGTCAAAGTTAGGAAGGACCTCCTTGCTGCTAAAACCAATGGGCACTTTTGCCAACTTCATCTTGACTTCCTAGCAACATGTGACCTGGTGGCTGACCCCTTCCTCCTTCTTTCTATGCAGTATGTGGCACTATAACCTTTTGCTATTTTCCCTTCTTACATCTGGCCATTCCTTGGCAGTTGCCTCTTACAATACTTGTCCTCTGTCCTAAATACTCTTTTTCTTTTCACTCTACACGCTCCCTGAGCATCTGCGTGCTAGTGATTCCTAAATACTATTTATATATTTCTCCTGAGTGCCAGAGATATAAGGCCAACTCTACCAGGGGACTCCCCATTCACTCAAGACGAGCACTTAAGTAGTTTCATTAATTCTGCCTTACCTACCACATCAAATTAAGCACTAAGGCTTGTCATTTCCACTTTTTGTGTTTCTCAACTCTTTCCACTTCTCTCCATTTCTACTGTGCCAATTCAGGCCACCATGTTGCTGGTTTCAATTACTGAAACTGCGCAAGAGTTGCACAACCCTGCCCTGCCCCTCATCCGTACTCTATTCCACAGCAGGATGATGTTTCCAAATGAAAATTCCATCATGTCATCCCTTTGCATGGCTCCCTACTGACCTCTAAATGCTTTACTTCAGTTTAAAAAGCCTTTCACAATCTGCCTCCCGCTTGTCTCTCCAGCCAAATATTTCACCACAGCCTCTCTGTGGAACTCTGTGCTTAAGCCACGCTGACATATTTTCAGTTCCTGAATGCATCGCTGGCCTCCATGTGTCAGCACATGCTATTGCTTCTGACTAGAAGACTCTTTCTGTAATGAGGTCTACTTATCTTTCTGAACTCATGTAGCAAACCTTCTCTCAACCTCACCCCCACAGCTAGCTGGGGTAACTGTGTCATCCACTGTCACATGACTAAATACATGACTTTGAAATTATCTCTTCACTTTTCCTCACGGCACCCATAAAGCTTGGAAATAGGGACAATATCACTTTTTAAAAAATTACTAGGAGATTGTGGACATTCTTAATGATCTTATACAGATTCACCTGTGCCTCCAGTCTTTATGGACACGAGGTATATTCTGTATTAGACCCAAATGAAACTCTCCCAACCCACTTTTTTTTTAAAAGCTAGCAGTAACTATCAAGTATTTCAAGCAGTGGGTAGTACTCACAGCAAAGGGCCTTCTGCAGTCTCCGGAGTTTCATGGCAGTCCTGTAAGCTGAGAACCTTACATTATTCAGGTCAGCTGAAGAAAAAAGGGAGAAAAAACAAAGACCGTTTGTTATTTCATCAGCAAGCAAAGACAAAACTCCCAATGATTTGCCATTAACAACAACAACAACAACAACAATGGGTTAGGAAGAAAAAATATCTCCCTTATGTCCCAGGTTTCGAGGTATGAAATTCTGTCAAAGTCAGGAAAGGAAAAAAATGCATGTCTTATTATTTCTTGATAATCAGGAAAGCTAAGTTCTATCAAGGAGTACAGTGACATAGCCTGCAGGGTGTTCATATGGTCCTTGTTTCCAAAAGGGAAAAGAAGGACAGGTATGTTTTCCTAGACATAATCTTGGCTCTCTTGCAGTGAATTTTGCTACACAAGAAAAAAGAGAAGAAGCAAAGTATTATTACAATAGTTCTTAGAACTTAACAATTAAGTGGTGCTGTAACATCCTTTTCTGATTATACATGTTGAACATGCTCACTTTGGAAAACTTAGAAGTTAAATGAAAATATAAAATCAAGTAAATCATCTACAATCCTATTATTACCCAAAGATATTCACTGTTAACGTTTTGAGAATTTCTTACCCAACCTATGTGTCTGTCTGTGTGTGTATTTAAAATATAATTGGGACTAAAATAAACATTTAATTAATATTCTAAGATGGAATCAAGCTAATGTTCAGCACAGAATAACAACTCAGCAATTTCTGCTACTGTGGTTTCTACAGTCACCTGTCTACCAAGCCGCAACTCACCTTACCTAGCAAGAAGCTATATTTAGACGATGCCCTTACTCAAGTCTGTGCAAGCCTCGATGTACACTGGGCTACATTTATTTTTTAGCGTTTCTGTGTATTCATGTTTCACGAACCAACGTCCAAAATGCTCCTTGAAGACAAGTATCCTGTCTCCTACTTCTGTCATATTTTTTAATATACAACTGCTCTCTGAAAAAGCAGGTTTCATACAGGTAGGGGACTGACCAGCCAAATGAATAAATGAACAAAAGAATGAAAGAAAGAAAAAAACACTGGCAAACATGACTAACTGCCATAATCAACGGTACCCACAAACCTATTCTAATTGGGGGTTAAGAAAGGGAAATAATTTAATCCCCATCCAAGTCACACGGGTCAACATTATTACCTTTAGGGCCCTTGCAGAAAACAAGAAATTTGAAAGAAATATGAAAACCCAAGTTGAAATTAAGGGGGAGAAAAACAATGTCTGCAATTTCCCTTAAAATATTCAGTGCTAAAATCAAAAGGCCTGACAATACTGAAAATTGGCGAGGATGGGAAGCCACTGTTAACTCTCATGCACTCATGGTGGGAATGTAAAATAGTATGACCACTTTGGAAAACCAGTTTAGAAGTTTCTTAGGAAATTAAACACTCATCTATCTCATGACCCAAATATTCTACTCCAAGATCATTACCCAAAATAAAAACATGTCCACAGAAAGATGTGTATGTGAATGTCCATAGTAGCTGTATCTCTAACAGCCAAAAACTGGAAACAAACCAATAGGAGAAAGAATAAATAATCTGTGGAATAGTCATACAATGGGATACTACTCTGCCATAAAAAGGAAGTCACCACTGATAATACAGCCACATGAACTGATCTGAAAAACATTATGCTGGGTAAAAGAAGCCACACACAAGGAGTAATACTGTTTGATTCCATTTATATGAAGTTGTAGAATAGCCAAATCTCACCCCCACTGACAGAAGGCAGGCGGGAAAAGTGGTGGCCCAGAATGGGGTGGAGTGGGTAAGGGACCACAGAGAACACAAGGGTTTTTTTTTTTAGATGATCGAAATGTTATACATCTCGACTGGTATATAGGTTATGCTAAGTGTATACGTTTGTCAAAACTCAAATTGTACAATGAAAATGGATGCATTTTATTGCCTTTAAGTTATGCCTTAATCAAGTAGATTTTAAGTTTTAATAAAACCCCTCATTGGCATATATGATGTATGTGTGTGTTAACTTAGGCTATGCTTGAGGTGGTCAGTTGTCTTAATCAGGAATACACACTCCAGGGATGGTTGGCTAGCAGCTAATCAAAAAGCCTCACTCCAGAGGCAGCCACTGTAAGTGTTTCAGATATATTTAGCTCCTATTATACTGGTGGCTTCATTAATTATCCTAATTAATGTTCGATGGCTTTGCATTGGTGATATTAGTGGCTTATAAAATATGAGGACTGTCAAAAAAAAAGTTTAGAAACAGTCCCAGCCCTTACATTAATAGGGGGAAGAAGAATCTAGCAGGCCTTCCACCTTTAGAAAACGTGCCCTAGGCTAGATTTCAAAATGTCCAGCCGGGATTCATTGGGTTCTTAGTTGCCTGAATTCAATTAGATGGTTGACGAGATCCTGCTGTTAGAGCGGTGGCTCTCAAACTTGGGAGATACCAGAATCACCTGGAGGGTTAAAAATGCAGATTTCCAGGCCATTCTCCCAGATTTTCTGATTCTGTAGGTCTAGGGTGGGCCTAAGAATGTGCGTCTCTGACAAGTTTCCAGGTGATGCCCATGCCGCTAGTCCAGGGAACACACTTTCAGAACCATTGTGTTAGCGGCCCACGGCCAGTGTGGATTGTGAGGCTCTCATGTCAAACACTCAAAAAGGCAGAGCAGTGATATCACTGGGCTTGTGGCATAGGCTTTAAGACGGTTTTGTGCTCTGTGCCTAGTAAGTGCTCACAGGTGGTAGAGCTTGCTGAGACCTGCCTTCACTATAAGCTGGTAGCCGAGATGTGAATAAGAAGGCAACCTTCACACTACCTCTCACCAGGCGTGGCTGCCAACACCTAGCAAAGAGAACCTGTGTGGGTCCGTGTTACCCAAAGTGTGATTCAAGGACCTACAGCATCAGCATCTCTTTGGAGTTTGTTAGAAATGCAGAATCTTAGGCCCCAATAGGATCTACGAATCAGGACCAACATTTTAGCAAGACCACCAGGTGATTCATGTGCACCTTCAAGTACAATCCAGTCTTTAATTGTACATTTTAATAAAGGTTCTTGTTCCAGTTCAAGTATAAACTCTGTATAAAGACCTATATTGTCTTCCTTCTACCTTCCTATACTCCATTTTGTGAAATTTTTAGATTATTTAATGACTATTATAGTCACCTCAACGAAAAACTCACCTCTGGGATATATTTGTGGGTCTCTTGTTTCTGATGAACACCAATAAAGGGTATTCACTAGATTACAAATGTTTAAAAGTGCCTTGAAAGGCTATAGGTATATTCCCTCTTCTTGAGGAGAATTAATTTTCCCTAGACCTTGTTATTTGGTGAGTAGAACTTGATTTACCTGGGTCCCTCAGATTGTACTTGATTCTCTTGCTACCAAGAATTATGGTTCTTCCTTTGTCTGTTTCCCCCAGTCCTCACTGCTTATCTTTTTGAGTGGTCTCAGCCAACTCATGGTATGAGTTGTCTTGTGCAACTAATCCACCAGAAACGAATTCCTATCCTCCCCTCCAGGCTGTAACACCATTCACCAATATGACCAGACCTTCCCTGTATTGCTAATGCAGAGTTCCTTCACACACCCTCAGAAAGGAGCCCCTTTGGGTCTGTAAAATAAATGACATAGAGACACCAAAATCCACTTCTAGGCAAGTACAGATCACTTTTCCCTTAACACCAGCCGGTAGCAGTTTCCAAGGAAAAGGCCTCCAACTCCAAATTTCCTTCCATTCATTTACATATGGAAAAGTACAGAGTGTGAACTATATGTCAATCAAATATCTTGGCAGAACTACCCTCTGCAAATCAGTATGTAAATCAAACACACTGGCAAAAACTTCCTCTTCTTTTTCCCTTTCTTTCTAACTCTCCTTTTCACTTGTCTCTTAACTCTCACTGGTCTAGTTTCCTACTATCTTCCTTCTTTCATAAAACTAAGATCCCTCTCTTATGATCCCAATCCTATCCCTGCTTTCTAGTTTTCCTGTTCTGTTGTGAACCCGGAACAAATAGTCTAAATGCAGTCAGAAGCTCCATGCAAACCTCACAGTTCATATCAAGAACCGGCAAAATGCAGGACCTAGAGATCCAAGAGAGAGGCAAGGATGATCTGATTCTTTCAGGGCGTGGTTCATTACGGAATACTATCCGAGACAAGCATCTGGAACATTCCTGCTGCAGGAGTGCTCTCAGCTTCCCTAAAGCAGTCCAAACTTTCTTTCCTTCCAAATTCTTCTATATGGCACATTCCGCCTCAAGTTCATCCTCCCTGACACCCTTTCAGCATTACCCCCAACCTACTGCAGGGAACATGCCTCCCGCCACCAGTTTTTATGCACCATGGTCCAAACAGTTCTCACACAGTGATTCAGGATTAACAAAAGAAAGATGCTGGAAAATGTCTAGTTTGCATCATAACACAATAGAAGCCATACAAATTTATATCCAGTAACCACCAGTGAATTGCAATGGAATTCTGGGACTTACGCAAGAGAGTTACCCATCTGTGTTGTTTGAGTCTGCATGTGTTGCTATGAATTCGCAGCACTGCTCCCTCTGGTTTACAGCTGGAAGAGATAAGACTCTGCCATGTGCAAGTACGTAGGATGCACACAGAAACCTCAAGATGCCGTGTAGCTGCGGATAACATGACACTGTCCTGGGCTGCGGCTGGCACTGACCTTGTAGCTAAGTATCTAAAGTATGCATATGGAATGGAGCTAAAGCTCCCATCATAAGCCCCCGGGGGTGGGGGGCGGGCCTCCACTTCCCCTGGGAGCTGCCTTCCCAGGACTTGGATCCAAGTTGTGTAATAAGTTCACGAGCTCTCACAACCGGAAGCAAGAGGAGTGAGTCTATCCAAGAAACGAGTCACACAATGTTTCCATGGCAGCTGGTGGAAAGCCACACTTCAGGATAAAAATGCTGAACTCTACATTCTTCTTCATGACTTGAATTATTTTACCCAGGGCTAGTTCTAGCCTAAAAATAGAGAAATCTAGAAAAATAAGGAACAAGGGCAAAGAGCAAACCACTACCCTCTCAAGTTGAATCACCAGCTAACGAAGTGATGGTCCATTTGGCTTTTATTTTGAGGCGCAAAATGAGTAATAGGTTTTTTTTGATCCTTTGTTTAGCCTATGAATTCTCTTGACTTTGGTAAATAATTCTGTTTTACGATTTTTTACTGTCATTCCGTGGAAGGTAGTGGTAAATGGTGTCAAATTCAGCAGAAAAGAGCAATGATTGATCAAGTTTGAGTCACCAATCTACACACTGGACATGCTCTTGCAAAAATAGTGAAAAACACCTTAGTATTTTAAAGTCTTGGAAAATCTAGAAAATATTATAGAACTAAAACAGTAAGCCCCTTCATCTCAATTTTATTGCTGGTTTCTGCCTTTCAATCATACTTTGAAAATTATCTAGGACCGAACTGAGGTCTAGAATTTAAAAAAGGAGTATTTCAGTCCAGCTTTCCAATGGCTTGTGGAGATTTTTTGGAAAGGCCCAAAGTTTCAGTATGCAGTATGTTTATCTATTAGGTAGGAAGAATGATAATGACCTCATAAACTTAATGAGTGGAAAGAGCTGGATGGCGAAGGATTATTCCACAGATAAATTAGTGTTCTGGTTTTTGTTTCTTCCTACCCACTCTATTTCCCAGAAGAACTATAATCCATATCACTCAGGTGATGATGAGTGAAAAAGAAAATTTAGAGGAAATATGACCTCTGTTTGGTACACTTCCAAACTTCAGTGCTTGGCATACAATGTGAATTAAACTACTACGGCACGTCTATTTTAATAATTTTCCAAATTTTCCAAAGAAGCCAAAACAAGGCAGTCTGCCCCCTCACCCCTTCCATTATAGGAAGGTGATAAATTTTAAAATGCAGTAATATATCTCTGATTCCTCTACCTCACTCTTTCTGTAGTGTTCTGTTGGACTCTTTGCATGGCAAATACTATCCTTGCCAGCTCAAACTCACTAGAACAGACAAGAACCCTGGTTCTTAATGAGGCTTGAGAGAAACTGGGTGATTTAAATCAAGTCTAGTTTGAAAGCAAATTAAGCCCAAATATCCAGGCTTCAGAAGTTTCAGAGTACACTGTAGAATTACTGGGGACTCCTTAAGAACTCTTCAAGAACAGGAAGAATTTCTGGAACATAACTTTTAAGAATTAGCCGAGAGAGAGAGGAGGTACATTAACACAATATACTTGGCCTATAATTTCTTCGATATATTTGAGGTCTTTTAAAACCTAAACTCAATAAACCTCATCACCAGTATGGAACTTTATTCAACTGGGGAAAAAATAAACCTATGTAGAGATAAACAGGAATTATACATTCATAAGTGCATGAACTGCAGAAAGCCAAGTCTGTGAATTTGTAATTACTATCAAGTTAGGTTTCCAGATGTGAAGTGGTACTTGGTATTACTCATTTTGCCACCAGTGACTCTCTAGAATTCTTCCCAAAAAATGAAGAAAATGAGCAGAAAGTATCCAGGGCAGCACAAATGTGGAAAAGAGAAACAGGTTATCAACCAAAAATAAAAACTTAAGAAATTCAACTCTGAAACAAAAGTGCAACTAAAATAAAAAGTGGGTTGGTCACAACCTCTCTGGCTCAGTCCTCTTGCTTGGCCTTCCTCAGCAGAATCTCGCTACTTCTTAACAACATGGTTATCATGGAAAAGTTGATACTCAAATTAGTTTTGCTCATTGTTGGCTACTCTGGTAAGAAGTTGGAGAAAGCAGCTCCGGTAACAATGGCCAATGTAAAGATTTTGGGGGGAAACTGTGTATCTCAAATACCACTTGTGGGGCCCAAATCCTCTCCCAGATAATGGAGAGCTGCTTCATGTCGACCCTGCTGTGCCTCGTTCCTTTTACTTAAGCTTCCAATCAGAAAGCTAATTCTCAAAATCTTGCCCACCAAATATATATATAATGTTAATTATTTGTAAAAGACTCTTTAGGCAAAACCAGCTTATAGCTTTTTAAAAGACATCATCTCTCCATAATCCTTCTACGTACCCTTTCAATACTTACTGAGAATACACACATAGGGAAGAGCAGGCCAGGCAGGCTTCTCTGAGAAAGTGAAGCTGAAGCAAACATTTGAAGGGCAAAAGTCAGCACAGCCCAAAAGGCTCTTAAGCAGAGAAGAGTGTGGGCCATTGGGAGTCCTGGGAAGGCCAATACTACTGAAGACTCAGAGAGCAAGGAGGAAAAACGGCCCCCAGATGCGGCCTGACAGGTAAGCAGGGGGAGGCCCATTGGCACATCATGTTAAGGACTGAGGTCTCGGGATGTCCAGTTAAACATGGCAGATGGGACAGACTCCTGTTTCTCTACTTATTCCAGAAACTCTACTAGGATGACAGAAAAAGAATTAACAATGACATCTGTCCAAAAGAACAGACAAAACTGGAGGAGATGAGAACACATCAGAGCTCTGGTATCTTGGAAACCTGGCAGATGATCTGGTGGTACTGATTTGAGAGACCAGAGAAAACCCCAAGCCTAAATTTACATGAGGGGAAGATAGGGCAGCTCAGAGAGGGGGGAATTTACAAGAAGCACTCCAACTTACACAGCTGTGAAGTCTCAAAAGTTAGAGGCTCTAGGTCCCTCTAAAGACTGTAACGTGGCTGAAAATACAAGGCTTGGTTCCAAGTATTCAGAGCCCAAAGCACCTTCTCCCCCATCCCACGCAGCCAGGCATCCTGACCAGCTCCTGCTTCACCCTGACGGAAGGCTGGAGGTTTAATTTCAGGAGGAGCTGCACGGGACATGGTGGAGTCAGTATCAACTAAGCTTGGGAGTGAGATAAGGCACTGAAAACAGAGGGATTAAGTGCCACGTCAGCACACCGAAAGTGTGTGAATCCTTAACCTCATTCCCCACTCCCATATCTCTTATTTTGCCTGCCTTTTTTTCTTGTCAATACTGGAAAAGATCCTCTACTTAAATGCTTCATTATCTGCCATCCTTATCATCAGAGGGAACTTCAATCAGCAAGGTCACTAAATGGGTTCTCAATCTGAGTGGCCTCACTTCTCATTCTCTTCATGCTCCAATTGTAACCACACCCAATCAAGCCAACCCTCTTTTCCTTCTGGTCTCCTTCTGGACAGAGACTTAAGCAACACACAGTCCATTCATTACTGCACTGAGCAATATGATTCCCTTTCTTTGACTCAGACCCTTCAGTCATTGCTCTCCTGTGTGTTCCTCAATCCTAAACATGGGCAGCCCAGCTATGGACAGAACTATCAGAATGACATGAACTTGCAAATCTGGCCCAGGATCTTTCAACAATATTCTAAACTTCATTAATTAATCAACCTTCCCACTCTCTGCATAAGGGAACACACATCCCAGATTCTCTAGGGCAGAGACAGTTTAATTAGATTTTACTCTATAATAAAGATGAGAAATTTCAAATTATCAAATGTGGCTTAATTTTTATACCTTTGTACAGCTTTTCATATAATCAAATTCACAAATAATTTTTTTTAAATTGTGTGCCCTAATTTGCTTTTTGGATGGGAAAAGTATACTTTCTTTGTAATATGGTTGACACTATGTATGCCAAATCTACCATCCTTCGCCACAGTTGGGGAATTTGTGGAACACCTACTTTAATGATGAAAATACACGGTAGTAAATTTCCTCACTTCCTTTCATGCGAGCCTCATCCTGGTGGGTTTCCAGTGGTAGAAGTCGACAAGATTTTCCTAAATTCTAACATTCCTACCTTGGCCTCACCTTCTCAGCTTGCTCATTTCTCCACCCTGATGTCCCAGGATTTCAACACAGGCTCTTTCTCCCCAAACTCTGACCTCTTTCAATTATTTCTCTGGTAACCAAAGACAAGAGGTCACAAACTAGCTGAATTTAGTCTATAGGTGGGTTCTCCGTGTTTTGTTCGGTTGATTGGTTTGGGCTCACGTAATGACTTTTGTTAGCTGTTGAATGACTTGTCAATAGTTAAAAATCTGGAGATTGCCCACTGTCTTGCTTCTCTGGAAGAAATGGAAGACTGGCCTTCTTGCATGACAAGAGGGAAGCTGAGGCCCATTTAGCCCTCACTGAAGCTTCTCAGGTTGCTCCAGTTCCCACTCTGCCACCTCCAGCCTTTAAGTTGACCAATTTGGCCCCAGAAGGCATTTGTTTTTAGATTCTAGCCTCAGTCAGACCATTCCTTATTCTCCTCATTTATCCTTCAGTTACATTCTGTCTTTCATTCCTGTCTTTGTCAAAGCTCTTCCTGTGGAGTCTGTCCAGTAACTAGCTATTATCTGCCTTTCACTCAAACTACTCTATGGAAACAGTTCTAACTCGGTTTTCCAAAAACTTTCCAGCTATTAATTCTTTGGACTCCACCTTTTACTAATGCATTCAAACCAAATGATCTTGTCACCAAAAATACTGCCTTAATACATGTACTTTTCCAGTATAAGAGTAGATGGGGAGCCAGCACCAAAATCACTACTAATCAGTCTGTTGACTGATTAAGTGACATTTCATTAAGTGATAACCACTTATACATTTTGAAATCATCAATTAACATTTATCTAAGCACCTATTATAGGCCTAAACATGTGCTCAGCTCAGGGGTTAAGGATGCAGGCTTCCAAAAACTGGGGAAAACAAAAAGATAAATTATTTACTCACACAAAATCAGTACGTATTTCCTGGGTACGTATTGCCAAGCAATATATATACACATACAAAACTCTGGTTATATGACCACCCTTATCTACCTACCTACATGAACATATAATGACAATAGGCAGTCGTGTATTTTTATATGTCACACACAAAAGTAGTTTGCAACATGACATAAGCTGTATCCCAATGAACATTTTTATGGTTAATGGGATTGAAAATGTTCCATTTAAGCCAGGTTATTTATGAAACGGTGATCAAATTCTAAGTTAGCCCACAAAGGCTTCTTTAAGGGTAATTTAGATACTCAATATATGACAGAAATAAAAATGAAATGTATGAAAATACTAATAAAAATGAACAATATGACTAATTAGAAGCTTTATCTTTCATTCTTGAGGAGGAAATAGGGACTTCTGAAGCAACTCTGTGCTGTGTTTAGTTTACTACACCTATGGCAATAAATGCTCATGCTCAATAAATTTGGCTTGAATTAATGAGATTCTGAAAGGAACTTCCCTTCTTGTACCAGGTTTAAGCTGTTGATGACATTGATTCTACATCTAAATTTTCTTAAAAATCATTTCCCACTGTGATGGGTGAATCACTGGAATGATTCTCTTGCTTTACCGCCTTGCAGCCTGAGCTTGGGCTTCCTTATTCAAACACCCATAACAATGATAGCAAGACTTTCCCAAGATATAGACAAGTTGGAATGAAGGGAGAAAGAAAAGAGGTAACCTCGAGAATGCTTAGCAAGAAAGAGGAATCAAGTGCATTTGAGTGTGGCAGATTTCACAGGTTGTTTCCCTCAACACCCTTTTTCAAATTTTTTCTCCCTGGTCTTTTTTTACTACAGAGGCTGGAGGACCTCAGTTCTCAAATGCAGCCAGAGGTAGCCATGTGGACACAGTTTTGGCCAATGCTTGAGAAGATATCTGTGGGGAAGGGTTTCCTTTTCCAAAGTGGAAGACAAAGAGCGTCAGAGGGAGAAGGTCCTTTCTCCTTCCTGTGGGGCGGGGGACAGCAGTCGTCACAGAACCATGACATCACTCACTGAAGCTGGAACAGCAGAACAGAGGCCCACATGTCTGGTGGCATCAGGGAACTCATCCTTAGCTCTCTACTGTTGTCTCCAGACTTCTTGTTATACAAAAACCACCAACCTCTGTGTGCTTAGGATACAGCTGGTCAGACGTTTTGTTACTTGGAGCAAAATGTCTTTCTAAGTGACACATTAATTGAACTGTAAATCAACGAAATGAAGAACACCAAATAGAAAGCACCATCCATCCCCTGAAATCCTCCTTGGAGTGGAGAGAAAAAGTTAGCAGTAAAGAGATCTTGGATCACAGTGTTCCACTTGCTTGCTCCCAGGTGGTGTCATTGACACAGGGCCGACTGACAGCTAATTCAATGTTGAAAACAATGTTATAACAGAAGGCTCACACAACACAGATAAGGCACTCTTCTAGACATAAATAGACCTGCAGGGGGTCTAACAAGACTTTTGTTTTGAATGGGACATTCACAAGACTGGTTCTGCCCAGATGTAAGATAAGAGTTAGAATTTTTAAATATGTAAGTTATTGCTCTGGAAATGAATGTCCACCTGCATATGAACACTTTTCAGCAGCTAGTTTTTCATTAACTCTTTAGACATGTTCATACTTTTATCTCTTCATTGGTGCAAAATCTCCCTTAAAAGCCAAGTAGCTTCTTTCCTCATGCACAGCTCTTAAGACAAGTGTCCTTTAAAAAAAAGAAAAGTTTTGATGACTTTCAACTATTGGGAAGTTTTGAAACTCAAATTACAATTTCTAAATCTATCCTTTCTCTCATAGTATAAGTTGAAGGTTGTGATTAAAAATGATTTATATCTTCTGTCCACCTCTCTCCATCTTTCTGGTCTCCCAGCCTCCCCCCTCCACCAATATCCATTCGCCTAAATCCCTTCATGAATAAAGTGGATGCCGAAATGAACACCCGTGGAAATATGACCTTAATTACCACGATAAAAGCCAATTAACCTTCTTGCGAAAAACTTTCTCTGCCATGTTTCTGCCTCAGGCCAGTAGTCACAGTTTAATCTTATTGGGAGAAATAAATTGTTTGGATGTTGATTGTTATTGTCACGGTTGTTGTTTGAGAGATGGAAGAAGAAAAATCTGTTAAATCCTTAAGCATGAATAATTAGCCCAAGACAGTACACAATTCACGAAGCTGAAGCATCTAAAAACATAAGATTTGCTCATTTCTCTATTTTGTATACTGTAGTGGGAGAGGGGAACAGGTGACATGACTCAAACGCCCATGCACCCAGTCTAGTTGATAGTATGATGTTTATAAAAATGAAGCATGTGACAGAGAATGATGATCTCCTTTCAGTGTTATGTGTTAATTTTTCTGGAAACTAGATACTAGTCATCAGATCCTGACTAAGATGTTAAATGTAAATCATTCTTTAAAGAAAAGACCAATCACTCAGCAGCTGCAGTTGTTGTAAAATTAATCAATGGCAGGAGCTTTTCATTAGATAATGCACTGCATCAGCCCCGTGACTGAGTTAACTTTAACTCAAACGATGCCTTAGGGACAGATCCATGTTCACCTGTGTGCGTGTGTAGACAATATATTTGCATCAGGAAACGAAATTTTCAGTGTTACTGGGAAAATACTCTCCTTTATCACCTCAAAACTATATTGTACTTGGAGGCTACTTGATATAAAGTACGTCCTCTCTCTCACTTGACCAGTTTAAAGGTTCAATACGAGAATTAGGCAGGCTCTTGAGTTCCCCTTCATGTCTCATAGATGGCCCTGAAGCCGCAGGAGTGAGTGTCCCCCTTTCCCCTTTCAGGAGCAATAACCAGGGCTCCCCACCGCTTTCTGACAGACTGCCAGTGCACAGCAGGCAAGAGCTGGCCCCCTTCTCTCTACCTCTTTGTTTCTCTGTCTTGCCAATGGGAAGTATACAATATAATAAGGTTATGCAGCTAAATTTATTTTAAGGCAAGGAAGAAAAATAGTCAAAAGCCCTGTGGACTACTGCAATGTGGGACTAGTTTTCTAAATTTTTCTGGTGAAAATCTATTCTACTTATTGAGTTCATTATCTTCAAAAATTGGGAGGTTTTTAAACTAGACTCCCTGAAACAGAAGAAATTTATCTTCTGCAATACAGCCTGGCTTTAAATGACTGGTGCTAGAATTGTACTTGCATTTCATTTGCAGCCCCCTGGACACACACAGTCCCAATCAGTTCAGAGCCTTCATCGGCCCTGTTAGTCTAGGGCCATCTAGACCTTAACCCAGTTATGTAAACTGCTCGCCTGTAGAGTGTATTCTTGAAAACTGAGATACTTTTAGTCAAATAAGCTAAAAGGAAAGAAGGCAATTGGATATCAGTAACTCAAATCTTTGTATCAGTTTATCTGTCTGTGTAAATGTTCTTTGGAAAGTATTGCTAACTGTAGTCATTATGTCCCAGTCTGTATGTCTGTGTGTCTCAATGTGTAAATGAAAGATTTTTCTACCTTCGGATGGTATTAAAATTTATTTAAAAACAAGTGCTTGTGAAAATTGGGCATTCTAAAACTTCCAGAAAAATCTAATAGAAAATATTAAGCATTAATGCTAATTTAAGTTGAACTGAAATAGACATGTCCTTATGGTTATCAGCTGTCTAAGTTTACCTTAAGTCATTTAAGTTGATGTTATTTGTTAAATATTTCAAGAATAAAATGCTTAGAGGCTTGACTGTCTAATGTTCAGTAAAGGTTTTGTAAGTAATGTAGCATAGTTGTTAGGAATAAGTAAACTAAGTGTAACAAGTGGACACCTTAATAATTGTGTGTTACAGTGTGTATACCTACAAACAGCCTGAGAATCTTTGTGGTAACCTAAAACCTTAAAGTTTTGCTAAGTTGAGTAGACATATTTTGTGCTTAGTGAAAAATTGTGCTGTAAAGCACATGGTTCCAGAAATTATAAAATGTGTTCATAAATTTGTCAATCTAAAGAATGCTAGTGTAACAGTTTAAAATAGCTACTTCTCAGTGTTCAAGGAAAATTAAGGTACCTAATGGTTTTAAACTCTAATTAAAACTACTTAAAGTAATAAGGAAAACATTTCTGCATGCTAAAGAATGTGTCTTTTGATAAAATAAAGTAACTTTGTTCTAAAGTACAGCTGTTTATTTAAAGAAGGAGAACTCTAAATGTAAAAGGAAGTTGTAGAAAGTTTGTGGAAGAATTGATATGGTCATGCTATATAAAATTAAAGCAAATGAGTCTCGATATCAAGTACACAGCAAAATTAGAATTTTGTTTTCAGTTAAAAAGACAGTTTTCTTAAATGTTAGTCTGCTCTTAATGTTGAACGATTGCAAAGGGTTCTCTAACTGTTTTATCAAAGCAGTTTCTCATGCTTAAAGTCTCAATGAGTTGTCTGAGCACTTAAGAAAATGAGATCTTAATATTAAAAGGACTGAAAGCTAAATTTTGTTAACAAGTGTAACCTTCTGTATTTGCCTTTGAGGTATTTGTTGTCATTCTTGTTAAATGGATAAGTATTGCTTCATGGCAACCTATTATCCTATTTGAGCAAGTGCCAAAGAAACTTTCTTCTGACAACTTCCCAAAATCAAATTCAAAAAGGTGCTTTTACCTCTAGTTAACTCTGAAATTTTCCAGAGGGCCCCTGGAACACGTCAGAGGAATTTTTTCTCATTGAGTAAAGTATTTGGCTAATTTGGCTTATTTATCTCATATATAATTACCTGCTTAATTACCTGGAAAGCACTCTCGAAGGGAATGATGCTAAACTTTGTTACTGAATGTTTTGTGTTACAAAAATATCCAATTTCCTATGTCAACTGTCTTATATAGTAAGCTCTTATCAGATCTTTAGCCATTGTCATTTGTAAGTCTTTTGTCATTTATAGTCACTGGTTTATTACTCCTAAACTAGTAAAGAACTAGATTTCAGCAGAACAGGTATTAGTTACATAGGATTAAGTAAACTAAGGAAGATGATTTTGTGGCTCTTTGTTTCAAATGTTGCTGATAAAGTGTTTTAAGCTTTTTCTCTTATGCTGACAACAGTTTAGTAAATGACAATATCTTTATAAACAGAATTGAAACATTTATCTTTCTCTCTACCTGATCCCTCCAGAATTTAAAAACTCTCAGTGACTATTTTTATATTTCATGGCAGTATGTTTATTTGCATAAGTTCAATAAGAATCTGCTTTCCTTGTAAGAGGACCAATTAAAAATACAGATTATATTACCAAGGCTTTGATTGGAATGTCATACCTGAGAGACACGTGCATAAACTCAGATATGAACAGACAGCTTTAAGGAACTAAGGTTGACTTTATAAAACCAACAAAGCCCCTTGGAAGAACTGGCCTGGTACCTTGCTTACAGGGTTCCCAGCAGCCTTATCAGGTGAGTAAGGAAGGTCACTTCCTGGCAGGTGCAGAAACCTCAGGATGTCTTGGGGACCTCAAGAAGAGAGGAATTCACCCAAATCTACAGGTACTACAGGCAAAACCTGATGGCAAGTCTGGCTTGGCTTTCTGGCCTTGAGAGGTCTTTAAGTCCAATCTGAAGTTCCTTATAAAAAGTTCCAGCAAAGTACATTTAAAAGAGCCTATGTAATCAATTGCTCTTCTTGCTGTACTTATGCAAATAATCAAGCCAAGTGTTAATTATTTTCTTAATCTGGTTACTTCTAATAAAAATGAGGGTGATTTTAGCGAAAAGTATTGTTTCAACAATGCAGCCTTATCTATACTAAATCGTAATACTAGTCACTGGGACATAAACTAGATCCAGAATTCTAGTTTCTTCAGAATATCTGGCTATGATCTAGATGTTTTAGTTTTCTCTCGTCATTTCAATTAAAGTTTTACTATTTCTAGTCTTCATATTCTGTCTTGCCTAGAAGCCATAAAACTACAAAATAGTAATAGAAATGGAACCTGGAATAGAAGTGCCCATCTTCCGAGGCCCTCTCGACTGACCACTGGAGACCTGACTGCACCTTTTACTGCACCCCTTCTCAGCATGAAGCAGCCAAAGCGGTCATCGCCCCCTTTCCCTAGCAGCAGCTAGGGTCTCTGTCTGCAGAGGGGGCAATGAGACAGGGACCATGGGCTTAGACAGAGTAGGGTGAGGTTCTCTGGAAAAAAGCAGGGCGTAATATTTACAGTCAAAGCAATGTAACAATGTAAAGTCCCTATTGAAACTGTGTTCAGCATTATGCAAAGTCAAGGTCACACTAATCCTCTAGGGTAAAGATACTAGACTAGGAATACAGACATCTTCAGTGAGATCAGTTACAGGTCAAAAAGCCAGGAGCAACTTGGCCTGGAATGTTTGAGTGTTTCCCAAGGGCATCTCAGCACATAACCCATGACTTCACTGTAAACAGCCCTAGCAGACAGACAACAACCCAGCCCACCTTGAGGGCAGGGCAGGTGACACAAGTCCACACCCTAAGCCCTCAATTCCCCAAAATCCTCAACTGCCTATAAATCGCCTAGACAATGCACCACCCCAGGCTCTCTTGTCCCCTCCTGGAGTGAGGCAGGAGCTCTTTCCTCTCACTGTATCTCTAAATAAAAGCCTGTACCTTGCTCTCCTACCTTGAGTGTTTGTGAAGCTCATTCTTCGGCTTCGTGGACAAGAACCCCAGCATCAATATTATGCTCAGTGAAATAAGCCAGGCGGAGAAAGACAAGTACCAAATGATTTCCCTCATTTATGGTGTATAACAACCAAGCAAAACTGAAGGAACAAAACAGACTCACAGACTCCAAGAAGGGAGTAGCAGTTACCAAAGGGGATGGGTGGGGGAGGGTGGGTGGGGAAGGAGGGAGAAGGGGATTCAGGGGTATTATGATTGGCACACATGTGTGGTGGGTATCAGGGGGAAGACAGTGTAGCACAGAAAAGGCAAACAGTGACTTTGTGGCATCTTAGCACACTGATGGGCAGTGACTGCAATGGGGTATGGGAAGGACACGATAACAGGAGTGAATGTAGTAACCACATTGTTTTTTCATGTGAAACCTTCATAACAGTATATATCAATAATACCTTAATAAAACAAACAAATAAATAAATAAAACAAAAAACAACAAAAAAAAGTTGTTCCTAAATTTTACTTCAGCCCTTTCAGTGTTCAAATATTGCCTGTAGAGCCTAAGAGAAAAACAGAAGTGGCAGGCAATGGTCCAGGAGTGCTAACATTTATTCAGCACTGAAGGGTAGATGCTCTATGTACCTGATGCCATCAAGTCCTCATGACACCTGAATTCCTTATTACCAACGTTATTAAAGACAAGTAAAATGAGGCCCACACATTTAGTAACTTCCCTAAGGTTGCACACCACAGCCTGGATTCAAGGCCAAATCTTTCTGACACCCGTAGCCCTTGAGAGCCTTCCCCACTCCTCTGCTGTAGGAGAGATGGGTCTTTCTTTCATGGTTCCACATGTTTGTAATCCTAATCAGCATGAGAGTGCTGGGCAGTACCCTCAGGACCATGACTGGGCAGGGGGCAGAGGGTGGGCAGGGGGGCAGGGGAGCTGAGAGATCATAGAAACCTTTGCACAAAGATAGATAAGACCACAGAGAGGGAAGCTGACAAGCTGGTGAGGTGGTGGACAGACCAGGAAGGTAACTAGACCTCTTACGATTCAATGTCCAGTTCTTCTTATACAGAGAAACTTTGGGAACCCCAGCCATGTGGAGCTTCTTCCCCAGAAACATTGTGTTCCCAGAAACCTGGAGGCACTCTGAGGGTTAAGTAAGAGTCTGTGACTTGGGGGGCCCAACCACCATTTAGAACACATTTTATTCCAAGTTGTAAGCAACTAACTTTACAAATAAACTTTCGGAACACAGCCCCAGGGTAAATTCAGAAAGGACTTAATCTTGTCTCAAGGCAGGAATGTGGTTCTTGCCTGACTGCTGAGGGATTTAATGGTTACTGGGCAACCAGGAATTAAATTCTGTTGGTAGCTTTAATTTATCTTTAATGCTTATGTATATTCTATAAGGGTTAAAAAAACCCCACAATTTTTATCAAATAAGAAAATGACATTATAGTATCTTAGAACTAGAAGTTTCTCATTCTAAATCTTCATTTTCCAAATGAGAAAGCTAAAGACTAGAAAGTTCATAGTAACTTGTCCTGGGTTCCCTAGTCAGTTGAAGAAAAGCAAGGACTAGAAGCCAAGTCTTTCTCTTTCTTCCTTCCCTAGAGAGAAGGGGTGCGTTAGCTGAATTAATAAAGTAGCTGAGGAACTCTCTCAAACAGGCAAATGCCAAAAATGTTCACATATACCAGAAGCCTCATTTTCCTGCACATTCCCCACCTTCCTTTATTTTATTTCACTTTGTTGCAGTCACACAGCTCTATCATAGTGTCCCTTCCATGACACAGCCAGAGAACAAAGCACAAAGGCTCATTCGAAGTGGCACTTCAAAACCACTCTTAGGGGCTAAGGGCTCGCATTTACTCGCGATTTGAGCAGAGACAATGAATTTCTTTAACCTTAACAAGTATTTGATGTTCACATTAAATCTGGAAAACAAATTTTCCCAGTAGCAAGCAAGGCTGAATTTTCCCTCTGGCAGAGTAGTTTCTGGAACTTGGGGTTCAATATTTTCAAGATTCAGCTCCTTCGTTAAACCACCCTGACACAAAAAGCCCTCACTGTTCTAAAGTGGATTGAGTTACCGGACAAAGTCACGAAGTGAGGATGTGAACGTTTCTTTTAAAGAATATCAGTAGTCCAAATCCTGAATTAAGAAGCCAGGTCCCAGACACTCCCTGCAATGTGTCAACATATAAAATCGTTTCTCCTCTCTATACTATTGATGATAATCTTAATTTCTCCATTTGAATAATGATTTTTGTTTGTTTTAGAAGTCATGACAACCAGATAGCATATATGAAGTTTTAAATGGTTGTCTAGTTTGATTTAAAGGCTACTAGTTGATTTGAAACTTGTTTTTTTTCTAGGTTTTTGTCTCATAAAAATACTAACATAACTCTACAAATACCTACTTTTCATTCATAATCTGTCCATCTGTTACTCTATAGAAAGGAAGCTTTAATTATATAAAAGGTGATAGCATCAGAGAACTGAATACTGTGTCTATTATGCTACCAATGTGTAAAAAAAGGGCATGTTTATATGTATGTATGCCTATATATGCAGAAAATATCTACAAAAGGAAACATAGAAACTACTATTACATTTCATACTACCTTCTTCTATTGTTACATTTTTTAAAAATCATGTGCATATATTACTTTAAAAAATGACTTAAATCAATCATCTATGTATCTGTCTAACTAACTTCTTTTGTACACTTCTCTTCTGGCATGTCTTCCAAATTCTTAGTTTCATCCACTGTCTTCTGGAGGAGTACTACTGTATAATGGGAAAACTAATGGGTAGAGAAGAAAATGTGATGGGTTCTAGGTATGACACAGCAGTGAAAGAACAGTACTAATGGCTATCGTTTATTGGGTCCTCACTATATGCCAGCAATAAATACACAAACTCTCATATAATACTTTCGATGTTGTCGCTTTAGTCCCATCTTACAGACAAGAAAACCAAAGGCCTCAGAAGTGAAACTCAAACCTATTTGACACTAAAGCCACTCTTGTTAATCATGACACAGTCTTCCCAGGTGCTTGTATAAGTGACCTCAATTTCTCGAAGCTGTGGTCCCTTCATTTGTAAAGGGAACAATAACAGGACCTGTTTCAAGAGCTGTTGTGAAGACTATGTGAGATATTGTATCTTAAAGGCTCATAGGAGAGAGATATCCAGGGTGTATACTTGGCTCAGAAATTAGGAACCTTACCCTGCCTCCAGTATTTCATATATAAAGTGCAATAAAAATCCAAGGAATCGGCGGAAGATGGCGGCGTGAGTAGAGCAGCGGAAATCTCCTCCCAAAACAACATATATCTATGAAAATATAACAAAGACAACCCTTCCTAGAATAAAGACCAGAGGACACAGGACAATATCCAGACCACATCCGCACCTGAGAGAACCCAGCGCCTCGCGAAGGGGGTAAGATACAAGCCCCGGCCCCGCGGGAGCCGAGCGCCCCTCCCCCCAGCTCCCGGCGGGAGAAGAGCAGGCAGAGCAGGAGGGAGACGGAGCCCAGGACTGCCGAGCACCCAGCCCCAGCCATCCGGGCCAGAGTGCAGGACCCTCGATACTAGGAAAACAGGGCAGCAAGAACAGTGAGCGGGCACTGGAGGCCAGGTGCCGGAGGACATAAGAAAAGCGCAGGACCATTTTTTTTTTTTTTTTGCTTTTTTGCTGTTTTGTTTTGACGAGCGCTTTTTGGAAGTCTTAAAGGGATAGGGACCCCAATACTAGGGAAACAGGGCAGCAAGACCTGTGAGCAGAGGCCTGAGGCTGGCACCGGAGAATAAAGACAAACGAGCGACCACCTTTTTTTTTTTTTTAATTAAAAAAAAATTTTTTTTTTTTAATTTAAAATTTTTTTTTCTTTTTTTTTTTTGGTGGTCGTTGTTTTGTTTTCGCGGGTGCTTTTTGGAAGTCTTAAAGGGGCAGGGCGGGTCACTTAATCCAGAGGTAGGGAATCCAGGGATTCTGGGCACCCTAACCCCTGGGCTGCAGGGAGCAGGGAGGCCCCTTACGGAGATAAATAGCCTCCCAGCCGCTCCTGCTCCAACGCGACTCCACCATTTTGGAGTAGCTGCCCGAGCCAGGCCACGCCCACAGCAACAGCGGAGATTAACTCCATAGCAGCCGGGCAGGAAGCAGAAACCCTGTCTGCGCGCAGCTGCGCAGCACAAGCCACTAGAGGCCGCTGTTCTCCCAGGAGAGGAGGGCCACAAACCAACAAGAAAGGAAGTCCTTCCAGCCGTCACTCGTCCCAGTTCTGCAGACTATTCCTATCACCATGAAAAGGCAAAGCTACAGGCAGACAAAGATCACAGAGACAACACCAGAGAAGGAGACAGACCTAACCAGTCTTCCTGACAAAGAATTCAAAATAAGAATCATAAACATGCTGACAGAGATGCAGAGAAATACGCAAGAGAAATGGGATGAAGTCCGGAGGGAGATCACAGATGCCAGAAAGGAGATCGCAGAAATGAAACAAACTCTGGAAGGGTTTATAACCAGAATGGATAGAATGCAAGAGGCCATTGATGGAATTGAAATCAGAGAACAGGAACGCATAGAAGCTGACATAGAGAGAGACAAAAGGATCTCCAGGAATGAAACAATATTAAGAGAATTGTGTGACCAATCCAAAAGGAGCAATATCCGTATTATAGGGGTCCCACAAGAGGAAGAGAGAGGAAAAGAGATGGAAAGTATCTTAGAAGAAATAATTGCTGAAAACTTCCCCAAACTGGGGGAGGAAATAATCGAACAGACCACGGAAATACACAGAACCCCCAACAGAAAGGATCCAAGGAGGACAACACCAAGACACATAATAATTAAAATGAAAAAGATCAAGGACAAGAAAAGAGTGTTAAGGCAGCTAGAGAGAAAAAGGTCACCTATAAAGGGAAACCCATCAGGCTAACATCAGATTTCTCAACAGAAACCCTACAGGCCAGAAGAGAATGGCATGATATATTTAATACAATGAAATAGAAGGGCCTTGAACCAAGGATACTGTACCCAGCACGACTATCATTCAAATATGACGGTGGGATTAAACAATTCCCAGACAAACAAAAGCTGAGGGAATTTGCTTTCCACAAACCACCTCTACAGAACATCTTACAGGGACTGCTCTAGATGCGAGCACTCCTAGAAAGAGCACAGCACAAAACACCCAACATATGAAGAATCGAGGAGGAGGAACAAGAAGGGAGAGAAGAAAAGAATCTCCAGACAGTGCATATAACAGCTCAATAAGCGAGCTATGTTAGGCAGTAAGATACTAAAGAGGCTAACCTTGAACCTTTGGTAACCACGAATTTGAAGCCTGCAATGGCAATAAGTACATATCTTTCAATAGTCACCCTAAATGTTAATGGGTTGAATGCACCAATCAAAAGACACAGAGTAACAGAATGGATAAAAAAGCAAGACCCATCTATATGCTGCTTACAAGAAACTCACCTCAAACCCAAAGACATGTACAGACTAAAAGTCAAGGGTTGGAAAAACATATTTCAAGCAAACAAAAGTGAGAAGAAAGCAGGGGTTGCAGTACTAATATCAGACAAAATAGACTTCAAAACAAAGAAAGTAACAAGAGATAAAGAAGGACACTACATAATGATAAAGGGCTCAGTCAAACAAGAGGATATAACCATTCTAAATATATATGCACCCAACACAGGAGCACCAGCATATGTGAAACAAATACTAACAGAACTAAAGGGGGATATAGACTGCAATGCATTCATTCTAGGAGACTTCAACACACCACTCACCCCAAGGGATAGATCCACTGGGCAGAAAATAAGTAAGGACACGGAAGCACTGAACAACACAGTAGAGCAGATGGACCTAATAGACAGCTATAGAACTCTACATCCAAAAGCAACAGGATATACATTCTTCTCAAGTGCACATGGAACATTCTCCAGAATAGACCACATACTAGGCCACAAAAAGAGCCTCAGAAAATTCCAAAAGATTGAAATGCTACCAACCAACTTTTCAGACCACAAAGGCATAAAACTAGAAATAAACTGTACAAAGAAAGCAAAGAGGCTCACAAACACATGGAGGCTTAACAACACGCTCCTGAATAATCAATGGATCAATGACCAAATCAAAATGGAGATCCAGCAATATATGGAAACAAATGACAACAACAACACAAAGCCCCAACTTCTGTGGGACACAGCAAAAGCAGTCTTAAGAGGAAAGTATATAGCAATCCAAGCATATTTAAAAAAGGAAGAGCAATCCCAAATGAATGGTCTAATGTCACAATTATCGAAATTGGAAAAAGAAGAACAGATGAGGCCTAAGGTCAGCAGAAGGAGGGACATAATAAAGATCAGAGAAGAAATAAATAAAATTGAGAAGAATAAAACAATAGCAAAAATCAATGAAACCAAGAGCTGGTTCGTCGAGAAAATAAACAAAATAGATAAGCCTCTAGCCAGACTTATTAAGAAGAAAAGAGAGTCAACACAAATCAACAGTATCAGAAACGAGAAAGGAAAAATCACGACGGACCCCACAGAAATACAAAGAATTATTAGAGAATACTATGAAAACCTATATGCTAACAAGCTGGGAAACCTAGGAGAAATGGACAACTTCCTAGAAAAATACAACCTTCCAAGACTGACCCAGGAAGAAACAGAAAATCTAAACAGACCAATTACCAGCAACGAAATTGAAGCGGTAATCAAAAAACTACCAAAGAACAAAACTCCCGGGCCAGATGTATTTACCTTGGAATTTTATCAGACATACAGGGAAGACATAATATCCATTCTCCTTAAAGTTTTCCAAAAAATAGAGGAGGAGGGGATACTCCCAAACTCATTCTATGAAGCTAACATCACCCTAATACCAAAACCAGGCAACGACCCCACCAAAAAAGAAAACTACAGAGCAATATCCCTGATGAACGTAGATGCAAAAATACTCAGCAAAATATTAGCAAACCGAATTCAAAAATACATCAAAAGGATCATACACCATGACCAACTGGGATTCATCCCAGGGATGCAAGGATGGTACAACATTCGAAAGTCCATCAACATCATCCACCACATCAACAAAAAGAAAGACAAAAACCACATGATCATCTCCATAGATGCTGAAAAAGCATTTGACAAAGTTCAACATCCATTCATGTTAAAAACTCTCAGCAAAATGGGAATAGAGGGCAAGTACCTCAACATAATAAAGGCCATCTATGATAAACCGACAGCCAACATTATATTGAACAGCGAGAAGCTGAAAGCATTTCCTCTGAGATCAGGAACTAGACAGGGATGCCCAATCTCTCCACTGTTATTTAACATAGTACTGGAGGTCCTAGCCATGGCAATCAGACAAAACAAAGAAATACAAGGAATCCAGATTGGTAAAGAAGAAGTTAAACTGTCACTATTTGCAGATGACATGATACTATACATAAAAAACCCTAAAGACTCCACCCCAAAACTACTAGAACTGATATCGGAATACAGCAAAGTTGCAGGATACAAAATCAACACACAGAAATCTGTGGCTTTCCTATATACTAACAATGAACCAACAGAAAGAGAAATCAGGAAAACAACTCTATTCACAATTGCATCAAAAAAAATAAAATACCTAGGAATAAACCTAACCAAAGAAGTGAAAGACTTATACTCTGAAAACTACAAGTCGCTCTTAAGAGAAATTAAAGGGGACACTAACAGATGGAAACTCATCCCATGCTCATGGCTAGGAAGAATTAATATCATCAAAATGGCCATCCTGCCCAAAGCAATATACAGATTTGATGCAATCCCTATGAAACTACCAGCAACATTCTTCAATGAACTGGAACAAATAATTCAAAAATTCATATGGAAACACCAAAGACCCCGAATAGCCAAAGCAATCCTAAGAAAGAAGAATAAAGTAGGGGGGATCTCACTCCCCAACTTCAAGCTCTACTATAAAGCCATAGTAATCAAGACAATTTGGTACTGGCACAAGAGCAGAGCCACAGACCAATGGAACAGACTAGAGAATCCAGACATTAACCCAGACATATATGGTCAATTAATATTTGATAAAGGAGCCATGGACATACAATGGCGAAATGACAGTCTCTTCAACAGGTGGTGCTGGCAAAACTGGACAGCTACATGTAGGAGAATGAAACTGGACCATTGTCTAACCCCATATACAAAAGTAAACTCAAAATGGATCAAAGACCTGAATGTAAGCCATGAAACCATTAAACTCTTGGAAGAAAACATAGGCACAAACCTCTTAGACATAAACATGAGTGACCACTTCTTGAACATATCTCCCCGGGCAAGGAAAACAACAGCAAAAATGAGTAAGTGGGACTATATTAAGCTGAAAAGCTTCTGTACAGCAAAAGACACCATCAATAGAACAAAAAGGATCCCTACAGTATGGGAGAATATATTTGAAAATGACACATCCGATAAAGGCTTGACGTCCAGAATATATAAAGAGCTCACATGCCTCAACAAACAAAAAACAAATAACCCAATTAAAAAATGGGCAGAGGAACTGAACAGTTCTCCAAAAAAGAAATACAGATGGCCAACAGACACATGAAAAGATGCTCCACATTGCTAATTATCAGAGAAATGCAAATTAAAACTACAATGAGGTATCACCTCACACCAGTAAGGATGGCGGCCATCCAAAAGACAAACAAGAACAAATGTTGGCGAGGCGGTGGAGAAAGGGGAACCCTCCTACACTGCTGGTGGGAATGTAAGTTAGTTCAACCATTGTGGAAAGCAGTATGGAGGTACATCAAAATGCTCAAAACAGACTTACCATTTGACCCAGGAATTGCACTCCTAGGAATTTACCCTAAGAATGCAGCAATCAAGTATGAGAAAGACCAATGTACCCCTATGTTTATCGCAGCACTATTTACAATAGCCAAGAATTGGAAGCAACCTAAATGTCCATCGATAGATGAATGGATAAAGAAGATGTGGTACATATACACAATGGAATACTACTCAGCCATAAGAAAAGGGCAAATCCAACCATTTGCAGCAACATGGATGGAGCTGGAGGGTATTATGCTCAGTGAAACAAGCCAAGCGGAGAAAGAGAAATACCAAATGATTTCACTTATCTGTGGAATATAAGAACAAAGGAAAAACTGAAGGAACAAAACAGCACCAGAATCACAGAACTCAAGAATGGACTAACAGGTACCAAAGGGAAAGGGACTGGGGAGGATGGCTGGGTAGGGAGGGATAAGGTGGGGGGAGAAGTAGGGGGGTATTAAGATTAACATGCATGGTGGGGTAGGAGAAAAGGGAGGGCTGTACAACACAGAGAAGGCAAGTAGTGATTCTACAACGCTTTGCTATGCTGATGGACAGTGACTGTAAAGGGGTTTATAGGGGAGACCTGGTATAGGGGAGAGCCTAGTAAACATAATATTCATCATGTAAGTGTAGATTAGTGATACCAAAAACAAAACAAAAGAAAAAAGGGCAGTTCCTGTGTGGTAACCTCCAATGAGTTCTACACAAGGGTATAAAGGGCATATAAAAGTGTAGGCAAAGGGTCTGTTTGCGTTTATACAGAAGATCAAAGCCTAATTGGGCTACCCCGAAAATGAACTAAGATACGATATGAAAGAGAACTTCCAACATCAGCACTCTCTGGAAGACTCATGCCAGAAGATGATCATCAAAAAACCCCAACAAAGATCCACGCACTGCTACAGCTGTAGATGCACTCATCCCACCAGCTCCTGGACTTGCCATGGGAATGAAGGAGATATCTAAGCTGGCCTGTGCATACAGTAAAACAACAAATTTGACTGGATCTATACTGTTGGAACTCAACCAAGAATTAGGAGAAGTGCAAATTGTAGCGCTCCAAAATCTTACAACTACAGACTATTTACTGTTAAAAGAACATAAGGGATGTGAACATCCCCCAGGAATGGGTTGTTTTAATTTGTCTGATTTCTCTCAGACTGTTCAAGTTCAGTTGGACAATATCCACCATATCATAGATAAGTTTTCACAAATGCCTAAGGTGCCTAACTAGTTTTCTTGGTTTCACTGGAGATGGCTGGTAATTACAGATATGCTTTGGTTATGTAACTATACTCCTATTATTTATGTTAGTGTTTGTGCACAATTTAAGTAGTAGCTTAAAACCTATACATGCTGAAGTTACTCTACAAGAAGATATGTCAAAGAAATAATCAATCTTCCCATGTTTTCTTCCGCCTGCTACTTCTATAGATTTTCTTCTTCCTTCCTAATTACAACCCTTAAATAGAATTCGTGCCTCATATCAAATTTACCGAGTATCATAATTCTTCCAAGTGGTAAAGATACCTCAAGACAAATGCTGGGCATAGAAGCCACAGGGCATAAATATGCAAAGAAGTAAAAAGCTAACCTTTTCAAACAATAAGGCTTCTCTCTCACTTACCAACTTTACATTTCCCTGTATGGCCCCGGAAGATGACTGGTTAGCCAGAGACGGGTAAGATTCCTCAAGGGAGGAACAACCTAAGACAGGCACAGTCGCAGGGGGGTCATCAGGTGAGAAATTGGGGATCAACAGAGGGGAGGCTTAGAACCTCATCCCCCCGTTCTGAGAGAAATCTTCTGCATACGTGGATGTTTTATTGCCCTTGTCTAGCTTGGATTAACACATAGTCTACGGGCACACACCTGATCATCTACATTTGCTCTCTTACAACACTAAACTATGTTTTCTACCTTTATCTTGTATCTACCTACCACTTCAGCATTTTATTAAAAATAATAATAATAAAGAGAGAAATGTGGTATCCACATATAAATCAAGTATAAAAACCAAATGAGTATTCATATTTGATCTGTTTATAGTTCATAATGCATGAGCAAAACCGAAAGTTTCTGTGATGACTGCCCTTGTACTGTTCACTATGTAACTTATTCATTATGTAAGAATTTGTTCTCCATGTAAGAACTTGTTTGTTATGCCTCAGAAGATTGGAGACTGACAAAAATTAGGCTTGGGGTGGATTAATGATTGTGCATTGAGCATTGACTCCCCTATACAGAATTTTATTGTCGTTAACAACCATTTGATCAGTAAATATGAGAGATGCCCTCACAAAAAAAAAAAAAAAAAGGACAGATTTCCAATGGTAAAATAAATAAGTAACCGGGATGTAATGTATAGCATAAGGAATATAGTCAAGATATTGTAACAGCTTGGTAGGGTGATAGCTGGAACCTAGAATTATGTATATAAATGTTTTATCACTGTGTTGTACACTTGAAACTAATGTAATGTAATACTGTGCGTCAACTACCCTTCAATAAAAAATAATTATCTAAAAAAAAAAAATCCAAGGAATCTTTTCATCATGTTGATGATTCTAAAATATTTTTCTGCCCCTTTCCAAATGCCTCCAGGATATCTCCTTCTCACAATGCCACTGTCCACTCCCTAGGAAAAAAGTTTATAGCTCAGGGTGAAATCATGGTTTAGGAATTTAAAGTACATTTAATTCCCAGGCATGCTATGTGAGCAAATTACCTATTTTCTCTGAGCCTCATCTGCACAATGGAGATAATGACATACTTCACAGGGCTTTTGAGAAGATTAATGAGAAATATATGTTCATGGTATGGAAGTTCACACATTTATATGAGCTGCCCAAAATAAGTTTTGGTAAAAAGATGAACTACATAAATCCCTAAGTACACAAATCGATAAAATTCAGACTCACTTCCTATTGTCCAATTTGCAATTTCCTGCTTTTGTTCACTGATCTCACTATTCTCTGTGTCATCAAGGCTGAAAATCTAGAAAGCATCTTATAACGATTTTTTTTTCCTTTAAAACTTATGCAATCTGCCACTATGTTCAGGCCATTTTGCCTTAGTAAGAAAACTCTGTGGAGTCACGGCCCCTTTTCTTCCCCGTACTGCTATCCAAAGACTCACATTATCTCAATTGCCACAACACAAAACAAAGAATCTCTCCCCTCTCTAAACATCCTTAAACCATCCCATAAAACTCTTATTCCTAAGAACAGAACACAGACTTCATCATCACTCTCTTCTGAAGATTCAACGATGTCTTCCCATTGCCAATCAAATGACTGTTAAATTTCTCATTCCATAATTTAAGACACAAAATTTGCCCTTAATTTAACAGCACTGAGTTAGGTTTTTCTTCAAAAAAAAAAAGTTCTCACAGAACAATGTCCTCACACTGACCCTCAAACAAGCTAGGCTTTCAATTATGCCTTTGTTTATGCCACTCTACTATGCAGTATCCGAGCCTATTTTAATTCACCTGAGTCTTATAAAATTCCTTCCTAGAATAATGGTTTTGTTCTACTCTCCAAACAGCCATCCACAATGATTCTGATCAATATTGTTCTTTTTACCAATGTAAGGTAAAAAGTTGATCATATACCTGACCTTGATATTATACAAAGTAATGTATATAGTCTCACAGCATTTATTAACTCTTTCATTTATGTCAATTTTATTTTCCAAAGAAGATAGTAAGGTTCTTTTGTGAAGCTGACATATGCTTTTTTAGAATCCTCACACAACAGGGAGAAAGATATTATGTAATGATAAGCCCTGCGTGTGTGGTGTGTGGGGGGCTGTTAGCTTGAATTTAAACCTTCAGTCATTCTAACTTGAGACACTTAAATTTGCCTTGAAAAAAAAATGGGCACATGCTAACATTAATAAACTGTAACATCAGCAACAAGAGAAAATAACATGGTTGTCATTTGGGTTCCAAAGACAGAAAGGAGTTAGAAAAACTACAGCCGTCCGTTGGCCACAGGTACAGCTGGGGTCTTTCATTTTTACAGGCAAGGACTTCTATCACATCGTGAGGTCCACTGCATATCTGGGAGAAGGACAGGACTCATGCCTTATGTTGCTTTGTATCCTGTTACTCAGGACGGGGCCTGGAACACTCTTAAGAACTCCAAATTTATGGGGAAAATCATCAATGCCTCACAGGAGACTGTAAAAGTCAACTGCCCATACCTATGGTGTGGATGACTTTCCATCACTCAAGAGGGCAAGAAGCAACTTTCCTCCTCCACCCATAACTGATGAGCCCTTTATTAAGAGAATCACTGTAGGTTAAGGGTCTGCACATACTAAAAAATGTGAAGAAACTGGAGTTGGCATAGAGAATAAGAAAATCTAACCTAATGCGTGGATAACAGGTCCACTAAGGGTGGATAAAGGGATTAAGCTTATTTAGCTCGGAGAGCAGCAAGCTAAGGCATCCTGCAAAAACTGGAGTGATGCAATCAAGAGTCTCCCATCATCATGAGTCCTTCAATGGAATGAAAAAAGCTTGCACACTATCAGAAAAATATGCAAGAGTTTTGTTTGGCTAGATGGATTTTGCTTTTATGTTACTCACAAAAGAGGAAAAATACTCAGGAAACATTTAAAAGAAATTGTCCATGATTAATAGTAATCAAAGATTTGCAAATAATAACAGTGAGATGGTTGCATTTTCTCTAGTACAACAGCAAAAGTAAAAATGATGTTCTATGCCAGCAAGGGTACAGTTAGATGGGCACTTTCATATATTAAATAGGCACAACCTTTTGAGAGCACCTCAGGCAGTATATACCAAGGAAGTTCAAAACATAAAAGCCCTTCATTCGGTGATTGCACTTCCGTGAACCAAATACGGAAACGCTTTATGCATAAAGTTGTTCCTTACACTCTTGCTTACAGCAGTGAAAAAATTAGAAACAACTGTGGAAAAAATTAGTAGCTCCATGCTCTTAAATTGCATCATGGTCAAAAATGTAACTGAAGCAAGACTACAAGCCTTAATTGACAGCGTAATGAAGAACCTTAAACAGAAGGTGATAATTGTACGCAGAAATGTTTTGTGAAGATAAAGTGTTCTGCTAGTCATTCTCTTTCCAGACAGGTGAGTTAAAGGTAAGTTAAATTTTACATATCAGTTATAAAGATTAAAACTTACAGAAAGTCATCATATGGTTGAGATTCTGTCTAAACTTGTTTGCTATGAGGGCAAAGATTTTCCTGTTACAGTGAAAAGTTTCCAAGGATAGTTGCCTTGTCCCCTTGAGACTATAAATATTTGGTAAAGGAATTATCATCCATTAAAATATCTGTGGTAGAAAAGTGTTCACTTCAATTTATAAGCTATATTTATCTTAGGATAAATTTTACTTACCAACTTTCTGATTACTGATTACCTATTTTGGACTACATTTACTTTATTCTATAACATCTGTAATATATAAGCAGCTTGTTGGACAGAAGGCATCATAACACTTGGCTTTCTTCTCAGAAGCCTGTTTGTAGGAAGTCTCCAGAATCTGAAAGATGTATTTCCATAAATTCAACATGAATTTGAGTTTTCTTTGTTGCAACCAAGTTTTGCAAAATGGGAAATTATTTTTAAAGAGTGGTACTCCAAAAAAGTGCAACTTGGGAAAAAATAACATCTCTGAAGAATTGTTAAGGATGAAAGAAAACTTATAATATTTAGTGAATGAAAGAGGCTACAACATTAGAAACATAATATGATCTCTAACAACAACTAAATTAAAAAATGCATAGGAAAAATACCCTGGAAGCAATCCTCTAAAATGTAAATGGTGATTATCCCTGTATGCTGAGATTTAAGGTAATTTTATTTTCTTTTTACACTTAAATTCATTTTTCAAAATTTCTGGAATGAACGTATATGTTTTAGTTGTTCCAATAATAAGATATTAAAATGTTTATACCTCCAGTAAGCCTTATTTTCCTTAATATCTGTATCTTTTTGCTGTAACATTTAGGATTCACAATACTTGACACACTCTTAAATGTTTACTGAGTCAAGGGACCAATGAAAAGATTAGGCTGTGTGCATATCAGATTGTGTTCAATGTTTCCTTTCCTTTTTATTTAAATTCTAGATCCATATTGACACTTTCTTCCAAGAGTCTTATCTCCATGATTATCAAGTAGTTCTTTTTAGGACAAAATTAATTCCAGAATAGCAGTGGGCCTGGTTTTGCTAAGACATCAAATTGCCAATAAAATCTACAACTTAATTGATATTCTCTATTTTTATTACTATGAGGCTTTATCTTGTACTTTGTGGAAAGAACTCCTTCTCTCCAGAGAGTTCCATTTTGCCAGTTTAATAATCTGCCTTAGGAAAACATCATCTACATCTTTCTGTCTTCTTGAGTGGTATTTGTCTTCTTCCCCAGCAAAATCACTCTCCCTTGCTCTGTGCTTCATTCAGTGAACATTTATTTATTTGGAGTATACCATGCACCAGGCACTGGCAACAAAGACGAGGATGACAGTTCCTGCTTTAAAGAAATTCATTAGCTAGTCCTGAGAGACTTGAGTATAAACAACTATAAACAATGCCAAGTAGTACAGTCAAATGCATGGGAGCTCATTCATAGTGTTTAAACTTCTGTGCAGATAGTTTTTTAATGACACCTCTTTCCTTGTTTTTAGGTCAGTTTCCCTTGAACCCAATGTGCCCTTCCGGTGCCTTATCTAAGTCACCTCAGACTCAAGAAGTCCTATGAAAGCTTTTAAGGCTTTGTATTTCTCCCTGCATATTGGAGTAAATGGTTGGCTGCACCACCATCCCTGAGGTCTCCTATACTTGAATTAATTTGCTTGTTGGTTCTCAGATCCATGCTCTGACCTTTTCCTGGGCTGCTCTTTATTACAGAGAATGACATTTCCTGCTCCCTTACCAATGGGCTTCCCGACAAGTCTGGCCAATGGGAGTCCCTGGCAGAAGACCAGAGGTCAGGAGGAGGAGAAATGGCAGGCTGTTTCTCTCTTTCTGTCTCCACCTTCAGCAAAAGCTCTGGCAGGAGCTGTGACTCCTTCCTGACTCCAGCTCCCTCCCATCAGCCCCTCCTCTCAGTGTTCCCAACTGGCCACTGGTTAGCTTCATCTGAGGGCCCTGGCTTCTGGGTCTCTGGTGATACCACCTCTTGCCATTACCCCTCTAGCCCTGGGTATAGCAGAGGCTCCTTGTTGTCTGTCTGGCTTCTTAGCTCTTCCATCATTGGGTAGCCAGCACACTACATTAAATTCCCTCTGTCTGAAATAACTAGAGTAGTTTCTATTTTCTGACTGGACTATATTAAGAAAGTATTGAATAAGTCATTTGCATTTATGGTTAAAGGTTATGGTATGTATTGTTTTCTATTACAAAAGGTGTATGATTTTAGAATTGGTAGGAGGGTAAAGAACACAGCAGAAAGTTTGTTTTCTAACTTGCATTTAGAAAAAAAAAGTGTATGTTTGCCATAAGTTTGGATAAATTGTGGTCAGGTAAACCTTCGTACTTTGGTTAAATAAGGTAAACTAAGAAAAATTAAGTGGCTCCTTGAGTGTCAGACTTGAAGACCTAAACGTGGGTGGCCCTCACTATCTAAACTCAGGAACTCAAATGATTTTGGGTAAGGAGGAAAATGGTATATGATAATAACACTAATAATAATGAATAGTTTATCACTGTAATCATCACTAGTGGCAATTATAATTCCTTGAGCAGTTAATATGTCAGATATTTTGTTCTTTTACATATATTACCTTTAATCCCCACAACATTCCCAAAGGAAAGTATCATCATACTACTTAATAAACCAGGAAATTTGGGTTCAAAATTGTTAGTGCCTTTGTCTTTGGCCCCAGAGAACTGATGGCAGAGCCAGAATTCAAATCCACATCTCACCAATCAATCTCAAAGTCAATGTACGATTTTGCCACTACACCACATTACCACCCAACCTAAACTCATAAAGTGACAATAGTAAAGTCACAGTATAATCAATCAATTCCCCATTGAGTTCATCACATAACGTGAAGGGTACACACACTGCACTTTATATTCTGGATAAAAACAAACTCATATTTGGAAAATATCATATGCTATATATTATATTTAATTAGATGGGTAGAGGAGGCATTAAACTAGGCAGCAGGGGCCTTGCCATTTAACATGTGGCCCTTTCCTGTAACAGGGGGAATCTATCATTTTGGCCTGCAAAAAAAAGAAGAGATCTCCCTCCTTTGCCTTGACTCAAACGGCAAAATATAAAATCCCAAAAATAACATTTTTTTAGGTGTTCTTATTAGGTGTCGATTAATTACTCCCCCACCCAAGGTCACCTGATTTGAGTTGACATTTTTACTTTCAAAAATTAAGTGCTCCAGAAGAGCTACTCAACAAACGGTCCTTCACAAGGATAGAAACTGGGAGTGTGTTAAGCCAACTTTCATAGCAACTTAACATTGCCATGATATCTAAATGTACGATCAATGGGCTCACTTCACACAACAGAATAAAGACCAGGTGGGGCACTGCTGAACCTGTGCAGTGAGTTACATGTGATGTGAGTGCATACTAGTCAGTTTCAGTAGAACCACTGAAAAGTCTGTGCAGTACTGTATATTACAAAAAAAAACCCTGCCCTTCATCAGTCTGAGAAGCACTACTCTAAGACTGACAGCCTCTTTACAGAACGAGAAAGCAAAATATAAAACCAATCACTTTCCAACCAAAACATTTGATAAAAATATGTAAATATATATATGTGTGTGCACGTGTTCACACACACACACACTCATAGGTAATGTATGTTCCAGTTACAGAAGCTTCCGTTTATGAGCAGTCACAAGGACTTCCCTGGAGTTACGCAAGGGAGTGAGATTTTGTGGAATGGCAAACTCCGAAACATTCTTACAGAAAATTGCCAATTCATAAATAAGCTAATGATACATCCACTATGTCATAAGAGAGTCTTTCAGAATATTTTTAGGTCATTTTATTACTACCGTAGAGGGTATGGACTTTAAAATCTATTTTATGTGAGTGTTCTGACTGTTCTGAATCTCTTACCAGAAAAATTGCAGCTCCCAAGAGATGTACAGAGGTAATCAGACTTGTGAGCTTAAAAAAGAAATATTGGAAATGTCTGAATAAGAGCAGGCACGTTTTTAGATGCCTTTACTTCGTGTGCAAAAATCGTCTTCTGCAGACCCAGCAACATAAATTTGTACACATCCAGCACTTTTCTCACAGCTGCAGGTGTAACCTTCATGCTCCTTTTATTTAGATCAACTAAACTACAATTTGGCAGCTCTTTTAAATTGTAAACCAACCTAAGTCTGAGAGAGAATACTTTTGAGTTTCCTTGTGAAATAAGCTTTGGAAGGTGCAATTCAGATATATCTATTTATTTATGTTCTTCAATTAGAAGCTTTCAATCAAGTTGTTTGAACAAGAAAAACGATTACAAAAGAATATTCCATTAAAATGCCATAACTTGTGATTTGAAATTACATTTCTATTCTACAAATGGGGAAAATCAATTAATCCGAACCAATGTTAAGACAGCAGATTCTCTTTTCTTTCATAAGCTGGCCAGTGGATGTAAAGGCAGAACATTTGTAACAGCCTTAATGTTTTCTATTTTGCAAATCGGAATAAATCTCCAGTGCTAACTTTGTCAGTTAGGGAATAAAGAACGTCATTTGAGATTCTATAGCTTAATTATGCTGATAAAGCAGTTTTATCAATCATGCTAGTAGTCCCGGATATTCCTTTGAAAGCAGCGAACCAGGAGTCATAAAATGTGTGCTCTGGACTTGGTTCCTTATCTTCTGCCTGTATGTCAGTACGACAAAGTCAAAGCAAGCCCCATCCACTTATAAGCATTACTTCCCAAATGAGAAAAAGGAGAAATCCACTTAAAGGGATGGCAGGACAGATGCTGAAAATGGTGGAAAATTCAGGTCATATGCCAGCTGTAGAGCTAATTTACAGCAGTGTAAGGACTAAATACAGTTATTTCTGAAAACTCTTTGCACACTGTAAAGTGTGTTACGCAAATCAAAGTATAATTGTTATAAAGGTAATGATCCTATTATTCGTATCTTCTAGCCTGACAGTGACAAAGAGAAATTGGGGAGATGGACAAAGCATTCACAAAACCAAGACCTAACTCTAGCCAGGAGCTCAATTAAAATGAGACTTTTAGGGGTGGAAGATCACTGCTCAACCTGCTAAGTCAGAAATCTAAAACCGGGAGAACGCAAAGGATTAGCCCAAGGTCACACACAAACTGAAATCTGAATTTAGGTATTTCTTTCCAGTTCAAGGCATTATGGTAGCAGGGAATTGAAAGGCAGAGGTTTTAATACTTAAGGAAGCAGAGACAAGAGACAAGGAAAGGAATACACTAAATACTGAGTAGCTTAGTTGAGAAGAGTTTCGTTTATAAAATATGCTGAGAAAAGCATTAGGACAACCTCCTAATGCAAAAGGGATTCATAGTCATTCAGAATACCACAGTTCCTAATTGTAATGCATCCTTGAGAGGGGACACTTAATGGAATGTAGAAAGAAAAGGGAGGGAGAAATGAACAAACATCTATGATATTCCTTCCTCTTGGACAAACTGAGGAAAGAAGTACAGAATTTGTACAGCAGTGTTCTTAACTCTGTCTTGGCAGCTGCGATTCTTTATTCATAATGATTTTCATGAATCTTGAAGCTCTTAGCCTAACTTAACTAGTCTTTTTGACTAACACTGCTGAAGAATCACATCAGCCTCAGACCCATCAGACCTGAAAACTAAGCCCTCATTTTAACATTCTGAAGCTGTTCTCAGGCAACAGATAGGAGGCCTTGGGCCACGTGTTGATGTAATGTCTTCTATAGGGTAAATGGAAGTTTTTACTCAGAATATACAGAATCTCCTGCTGGCCTTAGTCCATTTACATACCAATAGATGTTTCAGAGCCTGCAGTCGATTAGGGCAAGGGTTAGAAAGAAAACGGCCATTATGTCCTCCCCTCCGTTCCTGGTATGTAACTGGTCTGGCGTTTGCCAGTCACCAAAGACCTGCCCATGGAGTTCCTCCCAGAAGGGGCAGGAGGAAAGGAGAGAGCGAGCCCTGGCTAGAGGAGACAGATAGAGCCAGGCCTGGCTACTGATCCTGAGCTAGTGATTCCTAATCCTGTAAGAAATAAAATCCTTTTTCCCAACCTGCCCTTTCCCGTGACTTAACTTCAGTTTCAGCGGATTCTTAGGGTACTTTCCCTGGGCCAGGAACACCCTTCCCCCCACCCACAGCTACACTTTTAAATCACAGGGGTGTTTAAGAACACTTATTCCTAAGATTTCCTAAAACACTGAGAACTTATTGAGAACATTTTTGAAAACTGAAAGATTTTGCATCATTTGGATAAGCATCATGGCTAGATACTGGGCTCCGAAACTTGGGCAAGAGATCTAAGTAGTAGATCCTTCTGAAGGAGGCCAAAACTGCAAGGAAGGAGGAGACCCAACGCTCCAAGAGAAAAAAGTGTTTAAAGGGGCTTCAATGATGGAAAAGGAAGCTGGAATAAGTGACATCAGATCATATGATTTTAGTAAAATCATTTAGTAAAATCAATGATTTTAGTAAAATGTAGCACATCTAGATTTTAGTAAACAGTTTGAAATAGTTACCCTTCTGAAGCTTAATGATTCTTCTTGTTATCCTATTTTTACCTTTGTCTCCTTTGCAAACTGCTATTCCTTTGCTGTATTGCTGGTATCACTAATTGTAAACACTTCATGTTGTAGTTTAGAAAGGAACCAGAGGGGATCACAAAGAGATTTTACTGCTTTTATAATACACCCCAATAGGACAGACTAAGAAATAATACTTTGAAGTATTTTTAAATAGCACATATTATATGGGGGGGCTTTTTAAAAATGTTGACTTAAAATGTCAGAGATGAACTTTAAGAACCTAGACATAAACTGTGAGAAAATGACAGGTTTTTAAACATATAACAGCACTTCGTGTAAATCAATATTAGTATTTCAAAATAAATTCCAGAGCCCATTTACTATCTAACATCTACTGATTTTGTAAATGCCTTTGGAACCTTAAAGAGCTTTAGGTTTTAAATCACCCAGATAATGTATTAGAACAACAATCTTTCCATTACATTTGTAAAGATGTTAATAGAAACCTGAAATTCACCTCATGAATGGAGCATATTATCACTTCCAAGAAACAATGAAGAACATGCCTCCTCAACAACAACAAATGGATGGCCCAGCAGGTCTCGTGGGAATTATCTCCAAAGCCTCCCTACTTGATAACAGCTTGCCTGACTCTGACTGTAAACACGGATGGGTGTCAGGATCTTCTCTGTTTGTTTTCCAGAATGTGCATTTTTGAAAATAGGAATGATTAAACTGTTAGAAATCCATTTGTCTGCAGTCTCAGCCAAAGGTACTTCTTGAAAAATTATGATCACAGCAAGTTTTGGGAACGGCATGCCCCACCTCAGCCCGAAGTAACAGAAAAACAAACAACGTTCTTTTTTGTCCAGTTTCCTCATTTTAAAAAGAAGGCTACTAAGGCCCACGTAAAAATAGATAGGAGAAAGTTTTTTTATATACCACTCACCCATCACACCAGAGGGAGGTAGAGAATATTATTGAAAAAAAAACAGTTTTCAAGTTACTCTTAGTGATTTCTTCTTGGTGAAAACAAGACAATGCTTTTGCCAAACTCTTAATGTTGGATAAAAAAAATTCTGGAGACCTTCCAATGCTTAAATCCCTAATGGCTATCAGGTCATCACTGTGGACATTTAAATCATTTCTTTATTATGCCTTGTTTTGGGTTTGTGTGGAAGCCTGACAATTTTTCCCCTCATAACTTGGAATTTTTAGAGCTGGCACACAGCCTCAGAATAAGGGGGAATCACAAGCATCTGAGGAAAGTTCACTCTAGAAAGCCATTTTAGATCTACTGAGAATAATCTGAAATGAATTCTCTTACATTTTTTTAAATCAAAAAAGTTAGCCATGTCTTCTCTACCACTACAATGTTTTAAATCTGCTCTTTTGTGAATGGACATATTTAGAAATTAAAATGTATGAGAAGATCTCCTTGTGTTTATAGTTACCTGACAAAGACTGTGGGAATTGGGGTAGTTAAACATAAATTCTGACACTGAGAAATGACTAGAGGTTACCCAGGAGAAGGGGCTGGGGCATTTGCAGGGGGGATGTTGAGGGGGACAAAGGGGTACAATAATTCGCAATCACAATATAAGTTGGTCACGGGGATGGTAGCACAGCATGGAGACCATAGTCAATTATTCTATATCATCTTTCTACATTTATAGATAGTAACCGCACTAGAGGGGGTGAGGATTTAATAATATGGGTAGCTGTTGAAGCACTCTGTTGTATATTTGAAACCAGCATAAGATTGTATTTCAACAATACTTCAATTAAAGAAGACATAAATTCTGTGTATGTATGTTTGTGTGATGGGTATGTGTGTGTGGCTACTTTGCTTTGCTGCAACAGGTTGTCACTGGTCGATAAATTATAGAGGTAGGGACACTAAGGAATGGATCAGTGAGTACTGATGAAGAGTAACTTTTTTGCTAAATATCTGATTGTAAGTAACATAAATTCATTACAGACAATCAGGAAAAAAAATAAGAAAAAAGAAAATTACTAGTAACTATTCTATTAACCAGAGATTTCCAATGTTAACATTTTAAGTAATAGCACAACTTTCCATCAGGCAGTGCTCAAGTGCTCCTTTTTCAGTCCTTCCAAAGTGTTTTTGGCTTATGGTATTATCCTGTTCAGACCACAGGTAGGGGTTGGGTGGGCAGGGAGGCAAACATGTGAAAGCTTTTGGGGCAAGGCAGGTAACAAATGTATGCGGAAGAGGCTGGTTGGAGATTCTGGCAACCTCCTCAGAAGTGGGCATATTTAGGAATGCATAACATTTCACACATATTGTGAACCACTGTACCTTCTACGCTCGAGTGGAGGGTCCCTAGCAGGGATAAGCAACATTTTGATATTTTCAACATGTCACCACCAACAAGAGGTTCAGGTTCTACTAGGAGAGGGAGCTAAGGTCTAAAATATTTAATAGACTAGACCACAGACCAGTTTTGCTTTCACAAATTGAGTGCAGCTGAAGGCTTCCAACCATTTTACCTAGCTCAGAGTTAACAACTTGGACCTAAAGGGATACCTCTTGAAAGGGCAAGCTCCCAGATTCTATTTCAGCCAATTGGGACCCGGATCCTACCCCAGCCAATCGGGACCTGGATCCTATTTCACCCAATCGGAGCTTGGTCTCTCTCCTCTCCAGTCAGCAAGGAGCTCACCCACCACCCTTAGACCCTGCCAGTTGACCAGAGCCATGACCTATCACCCCACCAACTACCCCTAGATCCAGCCAATCAGCCAGAGCCACGACCATCACCCCACCAACTGCCCTAGAACCCCATAAAACCTTTGTGGTATTGAAACTCCCTCTCTTTCTCTGGCATCTTGCCACTGCGTTGGTGTAGATGAGAGATTGAGCTCGAGCTAGCTCGAATAAAGGCTCTTTGCTTTTGCATCGGTGTTGGCTCCTTGGTGGTCTTCTGGGATTCGCGACTTTGGGCACAACACCTCTTAAGGAAAAACATAAGCCAATATGCAGAAATAAAGAAGAAATAAAGTTTCTTTCTAGTATGTCATTCTTATATTTCAACTTTGAAACACTGATTTGGGGGTGAGGGCAGTAATGCTACCTAATCGTGAAGGTTATCTCAGGGATACAGACGTATAACAAACTAAACCAATCATTCCAGGCAACAGTGAAAGGAAGAGGGCCGACTGTCTAGGAACCTACCGTACCATTTCTAGAAATGCAGTGGTTTGTTCCAGAAATCCCATTCAAGCAACTGGCTATCCACAGGTAAAACTGTCAATCTTTACATATATTTATAGCACGTGCTTAGTAACCTACATGGACATACTTTACTGAGTTAGTAGAGTCAATGAGGTAAGTGAAAACACTAACAAAAGACCTAGGGGAAATCCCAGCATAGCCCCATATAGCTGTGAAGCCCTGATAAATGGTTTCTCTGCCACTGACTGCACTGCCTGGTGAAATACAGATGCTGATACCATGCACCACACACAATAGTTGCTGACATGTTCTGTGAGCACCACATCCAGCAGGCTCTCAATAAATGGGAGGTGTTATCTGATGAGACCCCATTTGGATAACATTTCCCTCAAGTAATGTTTCACCATGACAAAAACACTGGGAATATTCATTCCGAAAGCTGAAAAACAAATTTCAACATTTAGTTCACTTCTGAGATATTTCTTATGAAGAGAGCAAAAAACAGAATTTCAAAAGGGGTTGTGACTGACCACATATTTATGATGGCTGCATTTTATTATATGTAAATTATCTCAATAAAGTTGATTTCATCAAAGAGAAAGTTTGTGATAAATGAGTTCTAAGGTCCCTGCACCTACCTGTAAAATTCCATTATCTTCCCAAATCAAGTGATTTGCCCAAAGTCACAAATCATGCCAGTTACCAGCTTTCAGTTTACCACCACAATCAAACCACTGAGAAAACTTTAGAATTATGATAATTTAAAGTATATTTAATTCCTACTGAAGGTGCAAACACCTATTTATTGATTGTTCAGAACTGGCTTTTTTCAACCATGTTCGTGGTTTCTCATCACAGAGTAATTACAAGCAAGCCAGTAGAGAATATAATGCAATGAAATGGAAATATGGCCACGGTACATTACTTTTAGGTGAAAAAAAGTTGATTATAAACAGAATGATCCATCTTTTGTAAAAATGTATGTAGAGAAAGAGATTTTTGAAGACACGTACTAGATTATTAAACTGTAGTTAACTAAGAGGTGGGTTATAGGTGATATGTTTTTCCTTTTTCATTTGTTAGCTTGGCTATACATTCAAACTTAAAACATATGAACAAATATTAATTCTATAATAATAGTTTTTAAATAAAGTAAATTAAAACACTACAACTAGAGAATATTGTGATTATAGTAGAAATAATTACGAGTGGGGTGAGTCTGGGTAAACTAGGGGTTATAATCAGGAGGCCCTGATTAGACTCAGGTTATAATCAGATCTAAATTAGCTCTTTTTGACAGATTAATAGTTTTTCTTGAAAAATCACAAGTAAAGAGAGCCCTGGGCTAGGAGGACCAGCTCTCCCAGCACAGCCACTGCCCACTCAGATGACGCCTTCATTCACTCATTTGGAAAATATGAGTATTCAAGTTTTCCACCTGTCGTCTAAACAGTGCAGCACTATATGCCAGAAACATTTGTAGGAGCTGAAAATGTAGCACTTGAAGATTAGCTGATCCCAATTTTCTTTAAATTTTTAAGTGTGTGTGTGTATGTACACACACATTCATGCTAGACTGAAATGACATACTACTACTTCAAATGTACTAGATCTCTCTGGCTAGTAGAATTGTGACTTTTTTTTCCTTGCCTTTTATTTGTATTTTTCCTATTTTCTAGAAGGAACTAATTTCATTTTTGACTAGAAAAAGTTTATAGAAACAATTTTTTGGCTAATATCTCCTACCCCATTCCTGAAGGTCTCTATAGCTACAATTCATTAACCAATGAGAACCTATGACAGAAAGGCATTAATAGTCACACACACACACACACACACACACACACACACACACACACCCCCTACACACACAGAACTTATGTTTAGGCACCAGGCACCCTGATTCCAATGGGTGTTGTCATGTCATGTAACTTTAAATCCAAAGAGTTCAACTCATGCATCTTAGTCTGTAAACATGTCCATTCACAAAAAAGCAGACTTAAAAAAATTTTTTTAGGAGTAGAGAGGATATGAGTATTTTTTTATTAAAAAAATAACAAGTAGCTACAATATGAGAAAATTCAGTTCAGATGATTTCTGATGGGCATCTAAAACCGTATGGAGTGGACTCTCATCAAGCATTAAAAAGATCAACACTTTCCCCTTATTTGGATGCTTTGTTCAAAAAATTCCAAGTTATGAGGGTAAAAAATACTGTCAGGCTCTCACACAAACACAAAACAAGACATAGTAGAGAAATCATTTAAATGTTCATGCTGGTGACCTGACAGGCTTAGGAATTATGAACACTGGAAAGGCTGCAGAAAACTCCTTTACACAACATTCGTGATTTGGCAGAAGTGTCGTCTTGCTTTCCCAAGGAAGAAATCAGTAAGAACAACGTGAAACAGTTTTCTTTCCTGGTGGGAAAAACAACTGCCATAAATTGCACGTGAGTATTTTTTCCATCTTTTTAGGTAGCAAAGAAATCTACAAGACCTTTTGGCCCTCTCAGGTAGACCGCATTCTCAGGAATCCATGAAATTCTACAACTTACTTTTAAGGAACCTCTCCAAAAAATGAAAACCGATTGCCAATCCTGGCTAGAACGATGTCGCTGTTGTCACCCTTTAAACAACTGAGTGATGTATTTAGACAACAAATGATGTGCAAGCTACACACTATTTCATCCTAAAAAGCCTCTGTCATTTCACCTGGAGCGAACATGGCCATATCCTTACCTAAAGACTGGTAGAGTTCTGTCATTTTGGGATGGTCCCAGCACGTTGTTTGGGTCTCGTGGCTACAACATAAAATACAAAGAGAGACTTTAGAATTTATAATGGTAGTAGAGAAAAGGCAAAAAAGAAAAGCATGGCTTGCTTCTGAATCATTCGGCATCTTTACTTCAAAGGACTTCCGTTGCCTCGTGAGAAATGTTTATCGTACAGAGAGGCCCCTACCTTTGCCTTGAAAAGGAGAAGCAATATGAACATTATTTAGTAACTAGCATTTGTTTCTTTTTTGCACCCACAAGTCAGTTGTGCTTCTGCTATAACACAATGACCTTTTTATATAACTAATCATTGGAAAATCACGATTTCTTCATGTCTCCAATGGTGAACATTCAGAAAGGACAATGACAAGTGTTATTCAACTCTGTCAAAGAGATACTGGACATTAGTTCAATAAATAAACTGTCTGGCTTCTCATTTTCTTTCACTGCCCCTGACATTTTTTCATTCCTCTTTCTTCTACCTATGCAGATCTCATATCCATGCTACCTGTATTTCATTTCAGCTTAAGGGGCAGGCAAGTGCCCAAGTAGTAAGTCAGACCTTGCCCCTCCCATTACTTTCCGAATGTCTTTTTAATTCAGTCCTTTCTACACCACTCCACCTTTTCATATATTTGCTTGGGCCTGAATGAAGCATTCACAGTTTTCTTCCATTTCTTGAAGTTTAGCTAAGTGTGGTTGCCAGCTATCAGCTCCTGCCACAGAAAGAACAAAACACCTTTGTTCCTCATTCAATTACATGAATAAACCCAGGAGAGATAACTACATATACTTTTCTTTACTTTGACCCATCTACATAAATCACCATAGCATCATATTTCCAGTTTTGGGGGATTACATGACGAGCTTTGATACAGTAAAATGCAGCCTTGTGAGATATTTTGGTACTCATGCACAGAGCCTATTCATAATCTCTGGGGGACAGGTGGGAATGGGGAGAGGAGAAATAGCTTCATGGGGAGCAGAAAGCATAGAGGCTTCATACAGAAAGAAGTTCGGGGAGACAACAATGTCAAGGGACCTCAGCCTGGGTTTTAAATCTGAGGACTACTAGCTGTGAAATTTGGGGCAAGCTTGCTTACCTGGGAGAGTTAAAGGGTTACTTGATAGAGGTAAGTAACCAGCACCCTCTGGTGCCCAATACACGGTTGCTTTTGTTATTACATGGCCCCCAATTACTGCACATTAAAAGCCGACCTTTTATTAGTTGATGACAATATAGATGGGGGTCCACCTGCAGTAAGCCAGCCAAGCCTAAGACCCTTTGTAGAGAGCAAAAACAACACTCAGTGTGAATTATGTCTGTTTTAAAGAAAAGCAAGTCAAAAGGAGAACACTTATTGGGGTTTGATAAACATAATACAATCATAAATGTCACAAAAACATGTGGAAATTCCCCAAACTGTACAACTTCAAAGACCATCCCTCTGATATTTACCACTCAGTGGCTGAACAGTGAAGGCTACTGAAAGAAATCTCCAAGAAAATGTTCACTTGCTAAGGGCTGTTTCAGTCTCCTCCAAACATGTTTGTTTCTGTTACACTTTTCCGCAGGGACAATTCGCATCTGAGCAGGATAATAGGGGTTTCTTAGTTGAGCAAATGTACCAGAGTGGCATCCAAGTCTTAAATTAAGAGGAAGAAGAGCAGAAGACGCATGCAGTCCATGCTTTGGGGGGTTTTAGGAAGCCCCATGACCAAGCTGGTTTATGATCTGAGGAGGAGGTGGGCGGAACTGGTACTTTATATGCACAGCACAAGGAGGCTGCAGCTTGCAGCTTCATGGAAAAAGTGTTGTTTGTTCTCGGGCGTTTTTTAGCTTGGAAAGTGACTGTGTACCAATCCCATATGTGAGTGCCCAGCAAGGAAAGGTTATCTTCCACTGAGACCACCCTATACTTAGGCCTGCACTATTTCCAAAGGCCATGCATATGTGAGCATGAGGGAGGGAGGAAGGGAGAAGAGGGGAAAAGCACATGTGTCCACATGTATAGGCCCTGATTACGCCCACTGCGTAATAAGAACGTCCCATCCCCACAACATGAGCGAGGACGGTAGCATCTTCAATACACAGGCAGAAAATTGTTGGTCTGAGCTGATAAACCTGACCAGACAGACACAAACAGACCCACTCGGAAAAGCCACCATCTGTAATGGACTTCGAATCGGAGGAACATGGGCAAGAAATAACTTGTACCAAATACAATTCCAAAATCCAAGAGAGGCTTGCATGTGACAGGAGAATCCTACACAGAGTGAATGAGAGCTTTATGTAGCTCCCTCCCTCCCAAAAGAGCCTCATGACTTTTAATATACCTACATTTCTACCTTTTAAAGGAATTTATTCCAGTGGTTAAAAATTATGAGAAGGATTTTATAAATTAGTTCGTAATCCAACAGTCCTTAGCTAAACTAAAATTTCTTTTACTGGAAGACAGAAGAAATGCTCAGCCCCCATTTCTACTAGTTACTAGGCCTTTCTAGGTACTCATTTTCCCAATTACCTGTGATGCTGGGGGACCTTAATAACCCTAGATAAATAAGCTCAAACAAATTCAAAAGCCAGTCTTCTTTTACCTTCTTCCTCTCTAACACAAAAACCTTTTATTCTTAAGCAATGCAAAGTAACTAGAAATACAGATTTATATTTCCCCTTTGCAGTCTTAGTTTCACTTCAATTGCAAACCACTACCAAGCAAAAGAAATGAGCACAAGCGCAAAGAAGAAAGAATAATGGGTGTGACTAATCCTCAAAACGAGAAAAGTAATCTTTTAATCATTTAATGCTAAAAACGAGTGGCAACATAGCTGAAATGACTTCAGATCCTTCGGTAATTATATGATGAAACAAATATTCACTTCACTGTATGTGGGTATTTTCAATCTGTGGTGAATTCAAAGCCCTAGTAAGACATTTAACCCCTAAAATCGATAGGAAAGATGAACATGGACAGGACAAGATGGTAAACACAAATTTGCATAATTCTTATTTATATTCTACCTTACAGGACAAGCTGATGTTTTTGTTTGTGAGCAATATAGATTTTATAGCTGTACTTACTACTCTGTGGCTGTCTCCAAAAACAGTAGAGAATTCTCAGTAACTCCATGAGCAGCAACTCAGGTTTACCTGGAATATACAGGCAATATAGAAAACTACACCGTGCTGGGGAGGTGATGGTGGGAGACTGGGTGGTACTGTTTTTAGCAACTGTCTCGTTTTTGCACACCATTTTTCACATCAGTAGCGCATTCCCTATATACCATGTCCAACCAAAAGGGAAATTCTGAAACCTATTCACAAGTTAATGGGTACATCTTTGTTCAGTCTTGCTGAGAACCACGACGCTCAACATAGACCAAAGTCTACAGGTACATTAACATGGAGAGCAGCTTCATAAACAATCTCTAAAACACTCTTGTATCTTTAAAAAATGTTATTGACTTTGGCTCTGCTGATTGCAAAGCCCAGCATCAGATATGCCTCTCTGAACAGCCATCAGACTCTGATTTCCTCCTTTTTTCAATGGGTACAAACCACAAGAATCTTTCTTTTCCCTTTTATTTGAGGCTGTGATAGAAACCTGAAGCAAATTAAAATACAAAATCACTGGATGTGACATGAGACCCAGCAACACCTACTTGTCAATAATGAGAAATTAAAGCATTACTCTACTGAGCACAGGGCTGACCTAATTTCCTACCATACAATTTAAATTTTCTCTCACCTTCTTTAGTTGCAAGTAGTGTGCAAGGTTATTACAACTGCCTCAGAGCTGTTCCTGCTGTCAGTGCTGGAATAATCAGACTTATTGGAATTGCTTTTTTTGTTGTTTCTTAAAAACAAACATTAAACACTTATAAAAAGTAACAAATTCCTACTGCTTTCGCAAGGGAAATGGCAGAGTTGCCTAATTAAAATAAGCTTTCTTCTGCCACCACTGTTATTTGGTACTGAAAATATTCCAAACAGTTGCCTTTTTAAAAAATACCTTTCCACGACTTCCAGGGAGGAAACTAATCGCTATGCAGCAATTCTCCTGCAATCTGCAGAGGATTAGAGTTTGCCTTCATATATAATCTGGAGCCCATTGATCCACACACAATCATTCCCCTTTAATCTGGGGATCAGATTCTTTTCTAGAGGAACCCTGGCATTTGCATGCTGAATGTTGAACTTGGCTTGCACTGCTGGAACACCGGCAGGGTGGGGAATGAGAAAACAGATATAAAAGTTTCTGCTACTGTGGGGAGGGGGTTAAGAGAGACGGGTGTCAATCTAAGCATCAAAAATCCTATCCTATCCCCCTTTCTCATTCCCTGGGATATTTAACATTTTATTCTTTTGGGTTCGTCAGGCCAAAAACGATGGCCTGGGTGACTGTTCCAGCTGTTACTTGTCCTCAGTTCTATTTGCTTTCCTGAGTTTAGCTCACACCCACCGTCAACTCTGGCCAAAGCCATTTCACTTCAGGGTCGTGTCCAATGCAAGATCAAACAATGATGACTGAAACCAATTCCATGGTGATCAAGGGTCAGAGACCTTTCACATAACCGTGTTGTTCCATTTGCTCCTCTGCTTCTCCAAGCGCAACTGTATCCTCCAATCCTCCAAAGAGGCGATTTGGCACAAGGAAATAAAAAATCTAGGCAAAAGAGAAAGGGTGATGGGGGGTGATGAGGAGAGGTGACAGGAATACAGAAGCAGAGAGACCAAGAAGAGCTTGTTGACTAAGAAAGAATGGAGATTTCACTTAAAGACTGGTTTGCCACTTAAATCGGATGCATTTTTTTTCACGATGTTAAAGCATGTTATAATTAATAATATGCCTCCTTCGGGCAACAAAATCTTTTCCATTTAAGCTTCAAACTAAACTTCAAATGTAACTGAGATAAAGTGTCCTGCCCTTTTCATTGCCATGATCGGATCGGGGATGACAACTTTGCTTAAAGACGGGAACAGGCACCTGGAGAAGCGCGAGACGACACCCAGAAACGACTCTACACTCAACCCCAGTGGGCAAAGAAAAAAATACCCTCGATTCTCTGTCAAATCTGTTGACTCCTGGGCTTCAACTGCTTTTTCTTTCTTTCCTGATTGCTGCAAGTCTTGAGGCATGGGACGAACACAGTAGAAAATGCAACGAGGGAAATGTCAGTTGGAATCCTCCGAAGAAATCAGGCAGAAAGTTGACCTTTTGGCACTTGCAGTGCAACGGAAGGTAAAGCTGCGCGCTCCCCTTCCTTCTGCGAGGTCGAGGGACGATTTAGGAACAGTCGGGTCTGGTGCACTTCCTCACAGACAGCCCGGAAAGGAGCAAAAAGCTCCCGCAGCCCCAATGCCCGCGTGGGGAACGCACTGTCCCCTCTGAGTACGGCGAGGAAGCAGCTTTTTCTCTCCCAGCACATCCCAAAGCCAGAGGTAGGGGGAGGGGGCCCGGAGCCCTGCGCCAGGGGGAAGCCCCGGGGGCGCACCTGCAGCTTTGCAGCGGGGAAGCGGGGGAGCTTCCTCGACGCCCGGAGCCCAGAGTCCAGCCACAGCGCCAGTCCAAGTTTTGGCCGCCTCGGCTTGCCCCCGGCTAGTGCCACAAGTGCACGGACTGCGGCGATCCGAGGGGGCCGGGATGCACTTACCCTTTGAGCTGTTCCCTCATGGTGGCAGGGCTCCACGGTCTGAGGAGGGCAAGAGCGGAGGAGTAAGCTTCCCACAGCCGCCGGGCTCCCCGAAAGTCGAGCGCCGCCGCCGCCGCCCAGGCTCGCAGCTGAAAGCACTGCGGAGAAGCCAGCGCGGGCGGGCGGGGAGGGGGCGCTGCAGGCAGACGGGGCGGGGCCGGCCGGGCCGGGCTCCACCCCCACCTTGCGACCTGGGAACTCGGACTCGCGGAGACCAAGCACTCCCGGGCTGGGGCTTTCAAAACAGAAAGGAAGAAGAAAGGGAAAAGACAGACCTATCCAGGAGGGGATTTAAGGCAGTCCCAGGAACCGGAAAGCCACACACCGCCCTGCGAGCACCCTCTTAAAACCTCCAGCAAGACTACTTGTTGCCTAAATAAATGACCTAGGTGCAGATGACCTCATCGCAGATAAGTGTGTGGGCTCAGAGTTTTCTTTTTAGAGAATGAAAGTAGAAAAATCATAAGCATGATTCTCTCCACCCCCACCCCCACCACCCGTTTCCCTCATTTGAAGATTCAAGTGGTAGGGCTGTGAAAACATTAAATTCAGGTTACGCTCATCCTTGGCTAAGCCGGCATCTATCTAAGTAGCATTCCTATTTGTGTCTGTGATAAAGCAGCGATTCTCAGTGTAGTCCTGGGACCTGCAGTCTCAGCATTGGCCTGGGAACTTCTTAGAAATAAAAATTCCTGGGCCCCAGCCCAGACCTACTGAATCAGAAACTGAGCTTAAGTTTGAGAACCCCTGGTATAAACTCTTAAATATAACAGTGCCACCAATGGTGTGGCACGGTTTGGTCTTTCAATATTTGTTTAGGGAAATCGAAAAGGAAACCATTTCTAATGCAACATTTTATTGGAAAAGTTACAGGGCCACGAAGAGTTCAAATATTTCTAATCTGAGAGTATGCCATATCATGATATAGGTTACCTATGCAAAATTATTTCAAGTTTGGAATATTCTGAAAAGAAAAAAGCCTTCATTAGCACAAGATTTTTTCACAAGCTTCACCGAACATCTTTCATTACATCCCAAGGAGTATTTTCAGGCAAACTCCCTTAGTGGTTTCATTGTCCCTCTTTGTCCATTTATTTTATTGGCCTGTTTTTCTTTTCATCACTTTTCAATCATTTCCTTTTCACTCTTCTGGTTGATTCATTCCACTTCAGTTTACAGTTTAAGACGTGTTGCCCTTTTTCTTTTTAAATATCCTTTTTTTTTGCTCGATATTTTCTCCCCCCGTAGAACAGTCAAGCTGAAAGCTCTGTATACACCAATCTCCCTTTGCCGTCTGCTACAGCACAGCAAAAGAGGCAAGATAAATACATAAATAAGAGCAAAAGGGACAGGGAGGTGCCAAGTTTCTTCGTTGCCCTTGACAAACCAAATAAAAATGTAAAAATATAAACGTTATCACTAAAGATATGTGAATATAGGTATTATTGGTGCTGCTATTTTAAAGCACATACGGCCCCTTTTGTGGCATTTGCCTCCTAAAGTGAGGCTTCCTAGTGCAGTTTTTAGGCGGTTTTGAGCCAGGAAGTTGTGGAGGCAGTGCTATTACGGTCTGAGGGGGGCACACTAGGATTGGCTTTGGCAGAGGTTGCCCCTTGGTCTAATTGTAGATTTCAGGTCTGCCCCTATCTTGGAGGAGAAGGATTAGTTCTATGATGGCAGCCTTGATGGCCTTTGCAATTAATCAATGACTAATCTCTGTGTCAATGTGGCAAATCACTTAAATACTATTTATGTTTATTTCAATGAAAAGACACAACCCCACAGCCTGGGCATTTGTAAATATTAGAAATCAATCAACTAAAGGTTTTGCAACTGCTGCATGGTAACATAAATTGCCATCGTCTTCTTGGCTTTCTGTTTTGTTTTGTTTTGTTTTATACTTTTACATTACCTGCACAGGATTCAGGAGTTCTGGTATGTTTCTTTAAACCATAAATGCTCATGCTTGTTTTTTCAGTGTCCAGCTAGAAAACTACTAGGAACAATTTGTTGACGAAGGAATAAAAAAGAATGGAACATGAGAAATCACTATTCAGATTTTTTCTCAAATTTGACAGATGGCAATCCTCAAGAATACATCTTTAAGTTCTTTTTTAGACTGTAGTTATAGGCACTTGAAGACTTGTTCCCAAATCTTGATGTTATTTTAGAAATTCAATACTGAAAGTATTAAGAAATGACACAAGCATCACAGTGATTGTTTTGTCAATTTCAGTTAGACTGTGAATTTTGCTTATTAAAGGCATGAAGAACATAATTCATAAATCTGATTTCACATATAAACTATATCATGATGCCATGCATGAAAATACATTAACTGCTTACAGTAGCTCTTTTTATTATTATAACTATTCTGATGTGGACCAGAGACATGGAAGAAACATGGAGCTCTGCCACAAGAAAGAAACCTAAGTTGAAACCCTGACTCCAGAACCTACCATGAGCTACTGTCCCCAGGACCACAGCTAGAATGTGGCACAGCACGTGTAGGAAGTAGGGAGAGTGGCTCCAAGGCTCAAGCTCTTAGCCACTCTCCTATGCTGCCATGGAAAGACATGGCTTCTTTTATTGTGGCAGAAGATCTGTATTTTTTTCTTGTGTGCTCATAAGCAATCTCACTGCTCAGTGAGAGCAGAGAAGAGTAGATTTGCTAGCAATAGGGATAAGGAAGGAATGAGATGCGATTAGGTCTAAGAAGGTGACCCAGTACATTTTTCCATACCCAAAACACTTTTCTTTGAAGAACTGACACATCATAGGTGTGTTAGAAAAATGAGGACCCCTCTGACCTAAGGCAATGTGCTGGGTATCCCCCATTCTGCCCTTCAGCCCTGTCCACAGCCTTTCTCCACTCTACTCTGTGCCTGAGGAGGCTGGACCTCTGTGGATGGCATCCGGCAGGCTCTCTTGCCCTTTGGCTTCCTTGCTTTCAGCCAAGGTGAGGCAGTGATGAAAGGCCTATAGCAGGAGCTGAAAGGGCAGGAAGAGACAGATGTTTGGGTCCTTATTCCCCAAGCTCCCTCCTGTTGGCCTTGAGCCTGGAAGCGACTGAGTTCCTTTACCAACAGCCAAGAGTCTTGTTGGAATGCAGAATGCATTTCTACAGCAACAGCATTCTCCAGGTTCCCTAAACCATTCAACCATTCCCTCTGTTTGCCCTTATTCTTCCTCCTACCCTGTCCAGATGCTTGTAAATAGCCTTGCTATTACACTCTTTTCTGGTACCACTTTTGAATGTCCCATCTGTTTCTCCCAGAATCCTGACTAAATGGGGACCCATCCACTCACAGCCATCGTCTGGGGCATGAGAGTGGAGGCTGAGAGGCGGCTCCTGATGGAGGAGGAAGTTAACTCCACCTGTTGGAGCTGAAAAGGAGACTAGCCTCATTCACTGGATAGATATTTCTAGAAGCCTCCTCTGTAGGCCCGAAAGGAGCTTCTTGCCTGTTAGGGGTAAAGGCAAATCAACAGTTACGAATAGTGATAGCAGCAGGTACGAAGGCAAAGCGACCACAAACAGCTTATCCTTTCCGAAAGCTTCAGTGGTCTACTTGGTCTTCGGGAGAGAATGTCATGATAGAGATATGATCAGTGGTCAAAGTGAGAAGGACCTACTGTGATGATCTAGAGTTTGACGCACCTCCTGAAAGGTATAAGGAACTTTTCAAAGAAAAAGGAATTTAAGCGTGCATGTGGTTCTGTCAGATTTGTCTTTTAGGAAAATCACTTGGGCAAAGGAATGGGGCTGGATCAGAAGAGTCTGGAGTTAGGAGACCAGACACAAGGTGACTGCAATATAACGAGGACCTGAACAATGGCTGTGGCAGAGACAGTGGAAAAATAAGGTAAAAACTGCAGGAGTCTGACTGGATGTCTGACTTGGAGGTCTGAATGGAAGAAAGAGAAGATATAGGATGGTGGTCCTTGAGCTTGGCCACCACTGGATCACCTGGGGAGCGTTAACACATGTAGATGTCTGGGTCTCACCACCCTCAGAATCTGATTTAACTGGCCTTGGGCGTTGGGGTGTTTACGGCACTCCAGGTGACTCTAACGTTCAGCCAAGGTTGAGGATCATTGTTCTAGGGCGACCCCCAAAATTGGTTGAGTAATATTCACCAAGCTAGGAATTTCATGAGGAGGAGCAGGTTTAGGCAGAAGAGGGTCAGACAGAGATGATGAATTCTGTCTTAATGATGAGTTTATAAAGGCAAATGGACATCTTAGTCTCGAGCTCACAGAGAGGTCTGGATTGGAGCTATCAGTTTGAAATGTCCGTGCTGTCGAGTCACAGGTCGACGAGCCCATCTAGTAGAGGGTGTGAAGGGCCAAGAGCAGAGGCCCAGTTGCTCCTCTCTTGCACAAATATGACCTTTTCCTTTTAGGCTGCTTGTGGTTTCCCTGTCAGTCTGGTTTTACCTGTGTAAAATGAGGAGCCGAAAGGGAAAGGAAAAAGATAGGGAAGGGTTTGCACTGGGCATTTGCCTGGGGATGACCCTGAGGGACTTTAACACCCCTCGGGTCCAGCTTCTCTCTAGCCTCAAGTGTCTCCACCTGAACCACTTTCTGTTCCCTAACCAATATTAAGTATAACCTGCATAGTTCTATTAAAAATCCATTTGGAATATCGCTATTGCTACAGTGAAGCATAATGCATATTTTATAGTAAAATCTCATCATTTGGGTATCTCGTAACCACATCAGGATTCCATGCTTCTCATTGCATAGTACAAGTATTAGCCATGAACACTGAATCAGATGTCTGACAAATGCTTACAACTATGGTGAGTCATTGCTAGTTAAGAGCAACATGGTTTACTAATTAAAATGTGTATAACAATCCCTTCACTTCAACCTGAAACCCGAGTCTTCTGGATATAAGAATATCCACTCAGTTCACATTAACTAGTAAATGAAGAGGTCTCCATATTCAGACACAGAGCACTTCACACCCGCATAAAAGCCTATTTTTCCAGGCCCTTCCCCTGCAGGGAGGCAGAGTAAGCCAGGCTGAGGAAAGTTCTCTGAGTCAGCTGTCACCTAAACCAGAGATTTTGCCCAACAGTTTCCAGATATAGTTGAACTTGCTCTCATGTGGTTTTCTAATAAGATTTTTCAAAGCTTCACAGAGCCACCACCTATGTCAAACCGAACACTTAAAAGGATGTGAAGTTTAATGTCTTCACTAAACTAAAGCCACACTTCATTAACCTCACAGGCCTGTGGTTGCTTCATGGGAAAGAATTCCTCACACCTAGCAGCCTGCCAGCTAGAGAGCCACCCCACGGAAATGGAGCATACCACTTCCTACTAAAAATGGATAACTGGTTAAGGTGGTTCAAGTAGCACTGACTATAGCTTTCCTGGTCTACCTTAACAACAGCTTTGACTACAGCTTCCCTGGTCTACCTTAACAACAGCTCAAAGCTCTAAGTCTCTGTCTGCCTTCCCCAAACGGTTGTGCCAAATAACAGGAATTTCAAAACTAGGCAGAAATTCTGACACTCTGCATAATCTCTCTTCCTCTTCAGCTACAAATAAGGCTTTGTATTCGATTAGACGCACAGCAGGTGAAAACCCCAATTAGTGAATTCATTCTGGGGCCTCTTTCTACCTTCCTCCCACACACCACAGTTTAAACAATATAAGGAAGTCTCAGTCTTTTCTCAAATCACAAGTAAATTAACCCTTTGATCTACCCAATCAAGCCATTTTACCACAGGAAGAATTTTCACAGGAAACTGGGAGGATGTTGAAAGATTCGTTCTTCTTGACTTCATAATGGGGGTTACAGAAAATTCTACTTTGCCAGATTTTATTGTTTTCTTCAAATCCATAAGTACATTCAGATTTTCTGATCAATCTAGAAATTATAGTTTTTCTTTCTCCCTGAAAACTCACAAAGCCAATATTATCTAAAGAATGATTAATGGACAGTCTGCTACTAGAAAGAATAACTTTTAAGTTATGTTATCATTTCAGTATATTTGAGGTGAGAGAAAACACTAAATTTTAGTTTCAAAAGTATGCTTTGGCCTTAGGAAGTGCACAAAATCTATATTTCATACTTTGTAAATATTTATTTGTCAAAGGGAATTCATCATTGGATGAGGATACAGATTTGGTTTGAACATTCAAAAAAAAGTAAGACAGCTTTAGTTCTTAGAGTGATTTACTTATACTGTTGTCAACTGCTTCTCTGGAAATAATTCACAACCCAGTTTTATTTATGAGCATATGATTAAAAAAGAGCAGCTTTGTTTTTTTTTTATAATTGTTTTAGTCCTGTCACTTTTCTTGAAGCAAGTCGTAGGACTTATCCACAAGAAAATACTGAACATATATCAAATAGTAACGCAGCTTTTAGAAATACTCATCCGTTACTGTCAGAGGTTTACTTCACTTTGAGGCTTTTTAATTAAAATGCAAACTTCTACATACATGCCTGACTAAATTATCTCTTTCTGAAATACTTCATGAAAAATGTTAAATGCTAATGTAACCATTTTTAATACTTTTGACTTGATTCTTGAGATTTGGGGAAAAGTAAACAAAGGAATTGCCAGTCAATTACATGAACAAAGAAGTCATCCTAAGTTGAAACAGATAAGGAAAATTTAATATTCAGATGCTACCGAATGAAGACACCAGGTTTTTTTTCCCCTTTGAGATGAGTATCTACCAGAATCAAAAGCAGCTTCTTAATCTTCAGCAAGCGTGGCAGTATATTCTAGAAGAGGCATTAAGGCAAGCAAGGCAGAGCTCCAGACCAATTCTGTGACTTAGAGGCCAGTCACGCAACCCTTAGAGGCTAGTCACTTAACCTCTCTGGGGCTTGGCTGACTTATCTGTAAAATCCGGATACTATTGCACACACCAGAGTGTGGGTCAAATGCCATTGAGACTATGAAAGCAATTGGAAGGCTGGGGAGTGCTGTATTAATGCACAGCAGCCTGTCCTGCTGGTATCATTCCTTAAAAGAAAACCCACTCTGTCCAGAAATACTGTTAAGAATACAGCACAATATAAATTCAGCATAACTTTAACTTTTCATTTTTAAGACTGATGGATGAGGGAAAATGAGAGGCCTAAGAGTTTCAGTGTTTGCTCTTCAACAATGTGCAAAAGGAACCTTTCCTTTGCTTTTTACATTTAAAAAGGAAGCAAGTCGATAAAAAAAAGATATTGTTTTTCCTGCAAGATAAATCACTAACCACAAGAGATAGGAGTAAAATTCACACCATTTGCTATCATTCTTTGGGGCTGAGGTTAAAATGTAAATATTATTACCATGTGTTAAAAGGTGTATTCACATTCATATTGTCAGAGAGCAGAACCCTGAGGTAGTGAGAGAACAGGTGAATTATTGGTTTTGTGTAGGGAGGGGTCCCCTGCACCCTGATGGAGAATCCTTTTGGTGGCAGGCCTTGAACTGCTAGGATGTGATAGGACTTCCCCACAAAGACAGGAATCCATAAAGGGAGAAATAGAGGTAAAAGCCAATTTAATGAATTAATGATTTACCAAGGGCTGAATCTTGTACTGCAGCTCTGGTTTATTTTGTCAAGGTATTTTTTTTGTTAAGATAGTAAGAAAATGTGAAAGCCAGGAATCTTGTTTAATCCACAAATTTGAAGACATTTTTTTTCACACGCTGCACCTGGATTAAGTTTCTCTGTTGAATATTCTTGTCTATTCATTTCTTTAAATGACTGTAATTGTGATGTATTTATGGCACACTTACATATGTCTTTACTCATCAGTCAAACTCTTCTCATTTTTCTTTACTATTAGTAAAACCTAGGTAGGGTTCGAGGGTGGACATGGAAATACTTAAAAATTTCAACACTATTACTGGGTTCCTCTACTAGGGGGACCCAAATATGGCCTTGACACTGAAGATCTTACAATCAGTCAGGGGTGGAGGGCGACAGACTCATACATGATGAAACACAGTATCAGATTATAAGAACAGAAATAGAGACTTTAAAAAAGAAGCAAAAAAGGAAAAGCAAAAAGACCTTAAAAAAGAACGCAAAATGGTTAGTTTAACCTCTTGAGATTAAGGAACAAACATTTAAATTAAGAGCTAACTAGGCCTAAATCACCAGGTTTCATGTACTTTTTGTTAGTGTATGAAGAGTGGAAACAAGTTTCTTAAGTGGACTCTGATATTAATCTCATATTAATAATTAAGTAAGGCAGATTTTTTACAATACAGATATTTTAAGGTTAACATACTTCTCTGTTATGAGATCAGATTATGCTTTCTGAAATTCAAAAAAGTATTGCGCCAGTATTGGGTTTTCTATCTCAGGAAGGCTGATACTCAGAAAATACTACTGTCCCCATTAGAATATCAAATCACATTCTTGAATTAACTTCAAGACTCTAGTGTGGGAATCTAGGTCCTCACAGCTTGAATTACTCTCATCCTTTAGAAGCCAACAAAGAATTAAAGAATTGGAAGCCTCTTCTCCTATGATGGATAGAGCAGAAAAAATTGGCAACACCTGTACTTTTGAATATTTTCCACTTGAAATAGAATTTGCAGTGGGAAGAAACAAGCATGGAAAAGAGGGTATCTATCAGAATGGGAATGTGTGTTGAAGAGACTATTACAGCAGATCAATTAAGAGAGAAGAAGCCTGAATTAAGAAAGTAGCAGTGGTTGTTGGTGGAAAGGTTGAATTCCAGACAGTTTACAGGATAGGAACAATGCTGCTTTTCATGCACCTGGATGTGAAGGCTGAAGGGAAGGGAAGATTCTAGGACTTTTGCTAATGGTATCATTGGCTGAGGATGCATATTTGCATAGATACTATAAATATATTTATACCCCATATTGCTCCATAAAGGCTTCAGGACAACTTTTAAGAACGTATAAATTTTAAAAATAGCTAAAATCCATGATTAAGGAACTATAAATAGCATAAAACATTAAGAGAGGGAAGGTTAGAACACACAGATTTGAAGATCTTGGGGCCTGAGAGTAAAATTTAGCTATGTATACCCACAAGAATGAGGAAAAACAAGACAAAGTGTTGGGAAGGATGCAGAGCAACTAGAGCACTCATGTTTTGCTGATTTAATGTAAATTGGTGCAACCACATTGGACAACTGGAGGAAAGTACAAAGGCTGAACCTTTTCTACATTTGTATACCCTATGACCCAAAAATTCCACTCCTTGATATAGTTCCAAAGTATATATATATATATATATATATATATATATATATATATATATATAAAAAATTATATAATATATAATATATTAACCAAACATATTTTAGGATGTTTATAGCATCATTCTTGGTATCAAATGTCCATCAACAGTAGAATATATTATAAATTATAGCATATTCACACAATGGAATATTACATAGCAATGAGAGTGAACAACTGTATACCACAGTATGGATGAATCCAAGTTTTAAAAAAGCCAGACGTGAGGGTACATGCTGCATTATTCCATTTATATAAATACAAAACAATATATAAGTACAAACAGGCTAGAAAAAATTTTGATGTTCAAAGTTAAGAGAGTGGTTGCCCTTGGAGGGTAGGTAATGATTGGAAAGGGGCATATGGGGGCTCCTGGGGGCTGGTAAAGTTCTGTTTCTTGATCTGGATGCTGGTTACACAGGGGTGTTCAGCCTGCAAAAATTATACTGTGTATTTAAGATTAAACCTTTTTCTATGAGTTAATATAATTCAATAAAAAATTTTTTTAAGTCTATGGGCTTTCTGGGTTCCAAAACAAAAGAAAAAGTACAAAAGGAAATATGATTGATTTTTAGATTTGGATGATTGATTGATAAAGGGGAAAGTACATATTTCTTTAAGTGAAGTAAAACAAAATCTAAATTCTACTCTTAGATTTAAATAAAATTATTATATGGATTTTCAGAGGGGAGACCTGACATGATGTCAATCTTAAGCAAAATCCCTTCAGTTGTCTTTACACTGCCCCTCAATATAAGTGAAGGGTGTGACACACCTGAGTTGAAGCAGTCACACAGAGATCAAGGTAAATGGCCCACGAATGTAGCTTTCTGATGGGCAGGCCTGAGGTTGGGATAAAACATGGTACAGTGGTTTTCCAAACTACAGGTCATGAATCATTAATAGATCATGAAATCTATACAGTGGATCATCACTTATATTGTTTTTAATGAGATAGAAAAGGATAGAAAATATGAGAATGAATTATATAATAAAGATAATGTTTTGTGAAACTCTTCTTTCCATTATACAAGCATAGATATTTATAGTTATAGATAGGTGTGTGTGTGCGAGTGTAAAAAATGTAATTTTTACTATGGATTGGTCAAAAAAGATGAAAGCTGTAGATCTCTATTGCATAGAGATATGGATGGACTGCACGCCTATTGGACAGTTAAGCATAAATATAACTTCTCTAGACTAAGATTTGAAGTAAGCTGCGGGCAATTTGCAGTTTTATTCCCTGGTAAGGGCCAGAGTATTAAAAGAACCAGGAGGAGGAGTAAATGATTCCGGTGAGGTGGGGAACAAATTAGGGAGGCATTTGTTAAGTCTGAACTTCTGGCCACACAAGGTATTGCAGGGCCTGAGAACATGCTGCAAATTTCAGGGAGTGTCTTCTCTGCCAGTTGTTCATTTGAGTGACTGAGAGGGTGCTTAGAATTACTCAGCCTTTTCTTTTCATTCCAAATGGCATGGTGATATTGTCATATTGCAAAAGGAAAAACACTGCTGCTAAAAGTATTGTCAAGGGGAGTAATTGGTAGCTCACACTACTATACACAACTGCATGTTGCCTGTCTGAGCAACATACTTCAAAACATAAACTGAGAAATTATCCTTCTGCTCTTACCCTGCAAGAGGACCTCATTTGAAACCGTTGCCAGCCTGCCCAGGGCTAGGTCAACAAATTAGCAAGTGTATGTCTCACAGAATGGTGATATTTTGGGGCTGGTCCCCATTCTATTTAATACCTATAAATTCATTCAGTGCTTGGGGAAACTTACCTGAATAAGTGCTTATGGAAACCAATAATGATTACCATTATATAAGAAGAAAAAGAAAGAGATTCTTACATGATGGTAGAACATATCAGATAGTCTAGGGCTATGGGGATATGAAGCATATTAAGAGTAAAACTATTAACAGCTTTGAGAATAAAATTGTTTTCAAAAGAGTGACCAGCTAGGAGAGTAACCAGAAAGGAAGTCATAATCTTTCTTTCTGCAGAATTTAATAACAGCAGCATTCATTAAATTCCCAGTGGTAATAAGTGGTTAATCAACTATATTTCTCATCAGTATTTTTTATATTTTAAAATAATCAGTCTATGGATACTGTATTTCTACCAACTGCCTAGCCCAGCAATGATTATTCACTAAACAAAAATTATAGCATACCTACATCTAAATTCAGAGTCCTCTCAGTCCACAAAAGTTGCTGATAACTTTTCTCCAATACCTTGTGGTATACTGCAAAATTGTCACAAATTCTATCCCTCTTCCTTGTATCCTTGCAATAGTTGTTTTAATGTGACTTTGTATCTCTTCCCATCACGTGGAGTCTTTCCCCACCCCCTTGTACCAGTGATGACCCCATAGCATGGCTTGCTTTAGCTAATAGACAATATCAAACGTGACACAAGCAGAAACTTGACAAGTCTCCATGTGAAGGTAAGCCTGGGCTAGCCTGTCGGATGATGAGACACACAGACTAGCTGCATCTGTTCCTAAATGACACCCTGTCAACCATCAGACATGTGAGTCAGGCCGTGAGAGCTTGTCCAGCCATAGCTGACCACAGATGCATGGGCAGGCCCAGCAAAGAATAGTAGCTGCTCCAGACCACCAAAACAGCCTAGTGCATCCATCAAACAGTGAGCTTAATAAGTAGTTGTGTTAAGGGGTCTACAGACTATGGGTCATAGGCCAAGTTTGGGCTGTGGCTTGTTTTCATTTAGCCTCCCACTAAGTATGAATTTTACATTTTAAAGAGTTGTAAAAAAAAAAAAACATGCAACAGAGACCACACGTGGCCTATATACCAGATATGTAGTAAAGCCTAAAATGTTCACTATCAGACCCCTTGTTAAGCCATTAAGTTTTGGGGTGGTTTGTTATACAGCAAAAGATAGCTGACACACATCTACTCCCAAAAAAGAATGTTAAGAAACTAAGACTTTCTCACAGAACCCAGTTAACTACTGCTCAGTTTATCCTTGGTACTTGTTATCCAGTTGCATGTTAACTAAGATAACACTTGATATGAATACAATAAACACATATACATATAGCCCATGAAGTTATTTTCATAATGTGCTTCTCAAAATTAAGATTTCTAAGGCTAGGTAGAAGAAAAAGTATAGAAGTTTTAGCAGCTTTATTCATAATATTCCCAAACTGGAAACCAAACCAAATGTCCACCAGCGGGTGAATGGATAAACAAAATGTGGTTTATCCATACAATAGAAAGTATGCCACAATTAAAAAGGAATGAACTTCTGATTTCCAAACTACTGATATTCAAAATCATTATGCTGAGTATGAGAAGCTAGATGCACAAAAATACTGTATAATTCCATTTAAATAAAATTATGGAAAATGCAACCTAATCTATAATGACAGAAAGCATCTGAGTAGTTGCTTGGGGCCAGGGGTGAAGGGAAGAATGGCCTGCAAAGGGGCGCAAGGAGGTCTTCAGGGGGATGAGAATGTTTTTTTAAATTTTTTATGTACTTTGTAGCCATGTTTTCATGGGTACACATCTGTCAAAACTCAATAAATTGAACACTCTAAATGGATGCAGTCTATTGAGTGTAAATTATCCTTTAATAAAGTTGATTTTAAAAGTTGTTTTAGAAAGCATTTGCCCTAAAATCAAGCTTAACATTGAAAAATGTATACAACTGAACAGAAAAACGAAGTGCATTACACGGGATGTTTATATAAATATAGGACAGATTCAGGTCATGCTGTCAGTCCCTTCTGATTAATTCTGAAAATCTTAAAACATTAGATTCAGAAGTGACCTTAAAGGTTAATGAGTTACATCCTCTTATCCAATACGGAGATTGCCTTTTGGGGTGAGACAGTCATTTCATCCTTGAATATCTACTGTACAGGGTGTTTACTGCTTTTTAAGGCAGTGGATTCTGGTTTTTTTGGTGGCTCAATTACAAAATTTTCTTTAATATTTACTTAAAATTTACTTCCTTGTAAATTCCACATACGGAGTTAAATCTGTTCTCAGGAAAACACAAAACAGAACATGGGAAAATAAACAAACAATCAAAATGAAATAAGACATATTTTCTAGCCTTCTAAATATTTGAGGCCACCTATTATATTCTTCTTAATACCACTTCTCTTTAAGCCAATATAAATACCTGCATTTACTTCTTTCCTTTTTCCTTAGATGATATGGCCTATAGACTCTTGGCTATGCTCAAAAGTGAATTCACTTTGAGAAACAAGATTAATTTAAAATGGGTTATCCAGAACTGAGTAAGTGAGATGCTTACATCCCCTTCTTTGCTCCTATTAATGTCATCTACAACTGCTGTAGCATTTTACTTTTGTAAATGCCATATCACACTTTTTGTTCATCTGAATTTGTGGATTGCTAATAACCCAGGGTTTTAACACATAATCTGATATTAATTAAGGTCTCTTCCCTCCCATGTTTTTAAATTGATTGAGTCCAAATGTAAGATTTACGTCTTATTTAAATGTGCTTTTGCATCTCATCTTGTAAGAACTGATCTTCCTACTGATTTAAATCTATTCAAATTTTGATATATTTATCATGTGAAGTATTAACAGCTTTTGTCAATTTCAAATTTATGAATGAGTATAGCTATTATCTATAGTCACTCCATCAATTATTAAATATGTACTGTAGATTTGGTTATATTAAGTAATAAAGAGACCAAAATTAATCAAAATGGTCCTTCTCTTCTTGGGATTCATAGACTAGAGCAGAAGACATTATGTATACCCAGTCACAATTAAGTTAGATAAGTGCTGGGGGAAAGCTGTGCTCACTGAATATAGCCAAAGAAGAGTTCACAGAGGTAGTGATGCTTGGGCAAAACAGGTCTTCAGGTAGAGGGCCAACATGATGGAAAAAGAGCTGATGGAAGAAGAAACAGCCCCAGGCAAAGGCATGGATATCTTAAACACAGGGCCAAGGACAGAGACTCTTTGCATGTTAATCCTGATCCATTAACTGACGCTGTTTGAATGTCGTTATCAGCAGCAAATTCACTCTGTTACAGACCTCTCTGTTCTTTACCTAGTTCCTAAGACTGCCAAAAGAGAACTTGAAAAATATGGTGTAAAATCATAAGATACACTGTCTATAACAGTCTTCTCATTTAACCATCAACGAGCCATCAGAGAAATGGAAATTAGGTAAATTTGGCCTGACAAATTTTGAGGATATCATGCTGACTACTGACTACCAGGAGTGTGTTTTTCTAAGTGTTCATTTTGATCACTTCAATGTTGTTTCCTAGGATTGTATTGCTGGTCAACATCAAGTTTATTGGTCTGTAATTTTTCAAATTCATTTTCTCTTCATTTTTCAAATGTAAAAATAATGCTTTCTTATGCTTTTGCATGACATCACCAATCCCCTACCCATGTTTTCTCCAAGTCTACCACCAACAGCTCTTTTCATGAGAGGAGAAGAGTTTTAATTTCTGGGAATAAGGCATTCTTGTTGAATAGAAAGAAAGTGCTCTGCACCCAAATAGAGGTTGGATATTAGAATCACAGGACAGCACTCCTAACAAATTAGATCTGGTCTCTGAATTGATTTTACTTATTTTACAACAAAAGCATTATGAGTTGAGATTTTCTCTAAGATAGTCTAGAAAAGAATCCTGTTACCATTAAACTTGAATAGAATTTTGGTGGATTTATGTCATTTTAAAAGCCAGGATACTTTCCTAAAAAGCTAGTGATGTGAATGTTTCAGATGGTATGAACTTATTCCTTACTTATCTGTGGTCCTCTAATGAATTTATGACCTTCAGTAAAGAAGTGGTTCTCTATTTATGAACAAGTCACAGCAGTGACAGTGGAGGGGTTAAAGAGATTGGAAGAGATTTGTTTCATTGCTTTTTGGTGGTTGCTTTTTGTTTGGTAAGTAAACAAGGTAACATATCTAGCTGTCTTTTAGTCATAGAGCAAAAATAATGTTTATTTCCTTTTCTGAAATTGCACCCTAAATCTATGCAAATCTCCAGTTTGCATCACCCAGAAGCCCCCTATATTTTGGCAGATTTTAACTAGAGCTCAGATAATTGGCATATATTTGTTTAATTGTAATCAAATATAAAAACAATGTATGCAAAACATAGACCTTTATACATATAAAGCTCCTTTATAGATGAAATGTGATTAGAGAACTTGACAGATCATTCACTAGGTGGGAAAGTGGTTCTTATTGCTTCTACTTTTCTACTCCTATTCAAGACATTGGTTATATTTCAAGATTCTGAATGCTATGGAGGAACACTTTACTGAAAAAGCATCTTTACCCATGGCAAAAGGAAACGCGCTACTTAGGACTAATAAAATCATTTATGAGTTTCAATGAAGAGCAAATACAAATGGTAAAACAAAAATTCTATTGTTTATCAGCAGTAAATCCAGTATTTTTTGGTAAGACAGTTTGCACAGAAGCCCTACTTATGTTATTTTTTTCCCTAAACCTTGCTGCAAAGTGTCAGTTCTTTCTAATATATAATCAAGGGAATTTTGTGTTGGGAAGAAAACTTTTCATCTTTGTGAAGGACAGTTAGAGGAAAGCTGGAAAAAACAAAGACTGTGTTTGAGAATTAAGTGTGAAAGTATGAACTGAATGCATTTCAACCATTATTTTTAAAATACTTATCTGAAAAAAGATGTTTTATGAATCAAGTGGAATCTAATCTCCAACTTGAAATATTTTCAAATTTAATAATAATATGCATTATCCTGAATATGAAGACAAATATACATAATATCCATAAATAATTTTGAATGAAATTCCTCCACTGGTTTTTCTTCTTAAATTTCATAACTGTCTGCATGAATCTATCAACTAGGTCTCTTAACTTTTCTAACTACAAGAAATCTCAACTTTACTAATAATGAATTTAACCAGACTTTAGGTGAAATTTATTAATGACAGAACCAATAGAGTTGGATTAGGTTGTGCCTAAAATTTCATTTTTTACATAAAAATTAACAAAAACACAATTGAAATTCAGCAACCAACCAACCCTTTGGAAGAATGAAAATGGTTGTCTTCACAGATGGGGTTTGCACTTATTTGTATGTTTTCAGTGTGGCAAACTTAAATCTAGGATATTAATTCAGACATTATAGTGCCTAAGTGGTGAGGAAAGCCCCAGATATATCCATCCCTACTTGTCACACTGAATTAAATTACATGTTTTTTTAAATCATATTTTAAAGGCAAGGAGATTTCTCTCTTTTCTGAGGCTAGCTCTCTAAAGCAGGTGCTACAAATTTGTTAAAAGTAATTATAAAAGTTTGGTATTGTCACAAAAACTGACAATTTGGTCCTCATAACTGCTCTGGCCTGGTCTACTTTTCACCTTAGTTCCCATTTATTCTCTCATATGAGAGTAATATTAAGAACCATGAATATTATGTGGAGAATGAGAAAACATGTGGGCCACTTGTGAAGAGAGAAAAAAGAAAATAAAACATTAAACATTGTTTAAAAAAAGAAATGAAAACATTAAGCAGCTAAAGAACATATTGTTTTTGACCTCATTTAAGACTGGTGGTGTTGTCAACAGACGCTTAACACACCTTCTTCCCCAACGCAATGGCTATCTATGAGATTAACATGCTCATGACATGCATGGTGGCATTCCAGCTGGGGAAACAGCTGATAAATGCAGGCATTACTAGCAATTCTCTTGCTCTAACCCAGATACCTTATTGCCAGTTTCCAGCAAGGGCCTGCATTTGAGGGAAGAATAGAGAGAAGAAAGAAAGTCAATGAAGACAAAGAATCCTTGGAGATAGGATCTTGAGAAAGAAGGAAAGAGCCAACCAAAGAGGCTCTGTGAGATTGTGTATCAACTATAGTTCAATAACAAAAACAAAACAAAACATTGAGACCAGTAAAAAAAAAAAAACCAGGCTGTGTGGAGCTCAGAAGTCTGGAATCTCAGGCTAGAACCTGAGTATATGTTGAGCCATAGAGAACTCATCATCAGTTTGGTTATCCATCCTTTTCTATTACTGCCACGGTGATGTAGAAAGGAAATATAACTCCTTCTTCTAGAATGGCAATAAAGAACTGTTTCTTATGAGGAAGTTCCGTTCTTCCCACTCTAACTCTCCTTAAAGATAATGCTGATACCCTTCCATATATATTCTTTATCACTCTCCTCCTGCCCCTTTTACACCTTGCTTGGGAACTGACTGGTGATTTGCATTCCAGTCATTTGTCACATGCTGTGGAGACCTGAGGTTTTAGATATTAAACCATTCAGTCTGTCAAGCTACGTAGGAAGCACCCTCAATATCTTTAAAATGCTGTTCTGCCACATTTAAAGAGGGCCATCTGCAATAAGAACAATTATTAGATGATGATAAATAGTATTGGGTCACAGAGGGAAAAAGTAATGGTATTTAAGAGCCGTTTCCATGTTAATGTTATAGATCACATATTAAAGACATGTGCCAGTAATGAAGCAAAAAACAAAGAGGGCCATTGGAGAAGAACAGTTATGCTATTGGAAGCAATGGTATAAAAAGCAGAATGGCCCCATGCTACCTGCTTTTAAAGCTCATCACATTTAGGCTGTTTGCACCATTCCGTTGTTCATGGAGGTGCAATGCTGAGGTATCAGTGAAGTGGGCAAAGCTGATTTGAATTAAACTATTGTCAATAATTTTAAAAACTTTATTATCAATTGGTTTTTTGTCCCACAAACAAATCCAGTGCTCCCCAAGTGTACCACTGGGATAATAAAGTTTTCCTCTAGAGTTGGTCCTTTGGCCTAGGTCAATTTAGAGTACTTTGTCTTCTGCTAACCCTTCCCCCATCCCCTCCATTTTGAAGCTATTTTCTAGAGCATTAAAGACAGTTATGGCAACTTGAGATATTTACTATTTGTGTAAAAAGAAGCAAATTTTTGAATCCATAGATGCTTGTGAGTGAAGAGACAAAAATCTCAACTGTTTCTTTCAGCCTTAGAGGCATATCTCTGTAAGGGAGATATATACATACATATATATATATACACATATATATGTATATATACATTATATATATTTACATATTATATATATGTAAAATAAACATGTATAGTTATGTAAAGCAAATAATTTAACAAATAGAGAAAATATTGGAAAATATTTTAATTGCTATCTTTGTAATTAATTATCCCCATATGCACCACAGAATACAGAATACATGACTAGTTAGTTGCAGAGGGTTCGGTTTTCACATTTTGGACTTATGTTTATGTTTCTTAGTCTTAACTTATGCACAGTAGAACTCTGAAGAGACTAGAAAAGAAGCATAAACTATGAGGCTCACAGTGTTAAAATGAGGCTTTTAGGTATCGATTTTCATTAATGCTCTCCTCTAAAATGGTTTGAGTCTTTTGTGCTTCCAAAATTAAAACTTTATCCTTAGGTTTTGCAATTTGGATCTTGTAAGGAGATAAAGAGGGAAGAAAAAAAGGTCTATGATTCAGGGGCATAATAAACTCCAGCTGGCATATCATGAGCCTAGTTATGTCAAGATAAATAAATGATCAAAAATAATCTTATTAAAAAACAAAATCATACTGGGACTTTGAAAAATAAATTTAGGTAAAACAAGAGAAATGAAAATATGAAGGATATTAAAATTCAGAACCTGATTGATTATGTATTAGCCAGATCAAAGCCTCTGGGTGATAATGAGGCACTGAGCAGGGATTACCACCTGGCCTGTTCACGTAGCAGCTGGATTTGCCAAGAACAGCTGGACAAGAACACTTATATAAAATTAGCCTTTAGAAACATAGCTAACTTTTTTCACCTGCTTCTCAGTTCAGCATCTTTATCACTCATGCCAGAAGTAAAAAGCTTTTTATATTTTGATGTTGTTTTTGCCTTAGGGAAAATGCAGCTTTGAACACTAACATTCCCAGTGGCTTGCTACCAAGTAACAGGTTTTCTTCTAGACCTGATAAGCTAAGATGTCAGATACAGTTGGGTTTTCCTGTCAGCGGCTCATCTTGTGCTCTTACATCTAAGCCATTGCAAATTCTACAAAAGCAAGCAGAAGCATAAATTTTAAACAAAAACCAAATTATTAAAAGTCATTTACCCCTATACTCCTAACTCATATATTACCATTTTGTTAGATCATATTTAAAATGAGAATAGATCTGCTCACCTGGAAAGTTCATTAAATAATTTTGTTCCAAGATGGAAGGTTAAAAAATGAGGCACATGACAATCTTTCTTCGGTCCTGTAAATTGTTTTAAAGCCAGCAGTCGGTTTTGAGTTACCATGGAACAAGTGAATGAGTCAATCAAAAATAATCTACTGCATTGTTGTTCAAAGTGCGGACCAGCAGCAGCATCACCAGAGAGACTGTTAGAATGCAGAATCTCAGGTCTCACTCTAGAATTACCGAGCCAGAATTGGGATTTTAACAAGATTCTCAGGTGATTCACATGCACATTAAAATCTCAGAAGTGATGTTTCTCTATGTTTAATCATAACTAATTTTTCTGCATTCAATTTGTATTGAAATGCTTTTATTTCAACATGACATTTTAGCACAAACCAGAGCCTAGGAATCCTGGCTGTCTATTAAAACAACTGAAACCGATGGTATGTCTACTATGTATAACTGTAGGCCAAGCCAACTGCACATGAAGAGCAGGTTCGGTATAGGAGTATTATAGGAGGTATTCTGATGTTAGGACATCTATACATCAATCGATATAATATAAGAGTTTTCTCTTTTTTACTAGACTGTAATCTGAAAGTTTCTCTATCTGCCAAAAGGAACTGAAAATAGAACCCTTCCACTTCTGCAATGCAAGGTAAAAAATACAGAAGAAGGAAAAGGGGGAAGGGGGGAAAGAAAGGGAAGGGGGGAGAAGGAGGGGGAGTGGAGACAGAAGCCTGACAGAAACACAGGAAGAGAGAAAACATTTTAGGTGCCAAGTAATTGGCAGCAGGCACTTCGTAGAGGTAGCATGCCTTAGCAAGCTGATGAGGAATCAATCCTTATTTCAAATCTACACTTGGAGCAATAACAGACAGAGACACCAAGAATTCTTGTTATTGACTATTAAAAGCTCTGACAGAAGAAAGCTACATATGTGGCTCAAGATTGGAATACAGGACAATGAAGATGACCGATAAAAGGTAGATGTTGGGAGGAAAGTGTAATCTACAGTAGGACTGGATAAGATCTCTTTTTGTAATTTGTCCAGTTCCAACTAAGCAGGAATTGAAAGCTAACATCACAATTCCTTGGTATGAATTTAGGCATATAGGCATTTATTTGTTTGTTTGTTTTAGTTCTATGCTTTTCCATCTAACCAGGCTTCAGTTAACCGTGTAGCAAACAGTAAATAATTCTTATTTATATAGCATGAGTTCCATCATTCTCAGTGAATCTTTTCTGATGCTTTAAAATCTGCAAAGACTCTCCAAATATTCCAATCAGACACTGATTAAGGATTCCTTCTAATAGATAAATACCGGAACCAGGCAGTCTTCAAAATGAAAACTAGTGGCAGGATTCTAGTCTTTAAAAAAGAACAAACAGTAAGTGGTCTCCCAAGCCAAATGACTTAGTGTGCCAACTTTAGCTTCGTCTAAAAGGAGAGGAAAGGACTGCTTAGAGCAGTTAGGAGAATGGTGGAAGAAAAAAGGGAAAGGAGTGGGATTTAACAGGCAAATAGGTCAGTAAGATGCTGTGTAATGGTTTGACCTTGCACCCAAGTCAGGGCATAGAATGTGAAAAGAACACAAGACTGTTTTTGTTCCTCTCAGAAAAAGAAGATTGCATATATATAAACAAGCTCTTCAGTAGTTAAGCCCGTGGGTATCATCCACTTAGGGCAGGTAGGCCAATCGGTATCTTCAATCTTTTTTATAGGCTTGAAATCTAGGTGCATCCAGGAGGAAGGAAGCCTTACCCTTCACCACTTGCAAGATAAAGCTGGTCAACTGTTGAGTGAATTTTATGTCACTTAAAGGAAATAATGTGGGTCAGTTGCCAAAAATTTATCAGATAGCCAAGTACAATTAAGATAACGTTATACCCTTGAATTGAAGACTTATAGAGCCACATAAAGGTGGCTTTTGTCTGGAAAGGACAGAAGACCTGAATGATGTCATCAGTTCTTTGCCAAAGAGACATTAAGGCAAACCAAGAGATTATGTGTACTCTGTCCATTTTATCAAAAATAACAGGTGATATTACATAGAATCCTGTTCAAAGTGCTAAGAAAAACTGATACCTGCCAACTTGGAGGAAAGATTCCTACCAGAATACTTAGATTTGTGCTGTTTTATATATTCAAATAGTCTAAGATAGAAAATAAATAAAAATAAAACTCAAAAATCTCATTTTTAGGTCTTTTGGATGTATAACTAGCATGAAGATTATCAACATTTCTGCTTTTCTTAAAGAAATGTAAGGCCATAAAATGTTATTCTGACAGGCAATTATAATGAAATGTTTATTGTAATTGACAATACAGATACAGTTGCATTAATTTGGTTGTTTTGAGAGTTTTAAATGGAGAATAAATTCTAGTTTTTGTTAGTTCCATATCAAATAAAAGAAGTAAATAGAACCTTTAAAGTTATGTTTCATTTCTTAATTTCCTTAACACTCTAAAAAAAGATGAACAGGAAAATATGAGAAAGTTTGAAGACAATGCCTGAGACCACAGATATATTATGTTACTTTTGGAGTGTCTTACCTAGAAGAAGGAGACATTTCCAGACTTAAGTTAGAAAATGCTGGTTTGAACCTAGACCCCAATGCTATGTGATATTGGGGGAAAATAATCACTCTTAATGCTTTGAGTGTTTGTCTCCTTAAAACTCACATGTTAAAATCCTAGCCCCTAAAGATGATGGATAGTATTAAAAGGTGGGGATTTGGGGAGGTGATTGGGTCACGAGGATGTAGTTCACATGAACGAATTAATGCTTTTATTAAAGAGACCCCACAGAGTTCTCGTACTCCTTCCTCTTTGTAAGGACCCAGCCTGAAGTCTTCCACCCAGAAGAGGGCCCTCACCAGACCATGCTGGTACCCTGATATCAGATTTTCCAGACTCCAGACCTGTGAGCAATAATTTTCTGTTTATAAGTTACCCAGTCTGTGGTATTTCCTTACGGCAGCTCAAACAGACTAAGGCAATCACATAATCTATTTAAATATCAATATGTTGATTATAAAATGGGAACAATGTAACCTATCCTACATATTTTATGGTGTTCTTTTAAGACAAAATGAGACAATGCATGTAATGCATTTTAAAAACTAGAAAATTAAATGATTTTTTTAGGTTAGTGAATTTTACGAAACAATTGCTTAACTATTTTTACATCAAATGCACTTAGATTAGTATTTTATTGGTTTTTTTTTTAATTTTTAATTTTTTAATTTTTTTCTCTCATTCTAATTTCCTGAATTTTCCCAAGAGTGCAGACAAATAGCTAATGCATTTGGCAATGGTATTAGTAATGAGATAATACTTAATCCTGAAAATAGCTTGACCATTACTTTAGGCACATATTGACTATCCCAACACATGAACTATTTGTATATCAAATAAGTTCAATTTGAAAATGGCTTGATTGTTCAAAGCTCATGTACTTTTAGTGTGCTATTTTATACTTACACATATGTTATTAGACTACAATGCTATGGACTACAGGGACAGTAGTCTTTATGTATCTTTGTGGTCTCTACTTGCCTAGTACAGTATCTAAAAAATATTGGAATGAATAAAAATAATATTCTTAGAAATTATCACTATGGATAATTTTTCATTCATGATGCATCAGTCATAGATGCATCTCATCTATATGACTTAATCAAAAGTAATCTAAAGTCCCTGCAAAAATTAAAAGGAATCTGAGATTCCTTCATCATATAAAGTAGGCAAAAACCTAAAATGAGACTACCAGCTTTACTTTAGGAAAGCCAAACTATGAACTAGACAATTGTAAAATTTTGAGTGAGGACAGCTGAACTCAAATCAGTCCTTTGAAAAGTCCAAAAGATACCAAGTTTCTCATTGAAATAAGATTTAGGGAAAAACAAATGAAAAAACATGAGTAAATGAAAATATCCTAACTTCACAGACTTCGGTGTTTAAAACTCTAAACTTTAAAAAAACATGGTATTGGTCATCAGTAAATGATAAACTGACAAATTCATATTCAAGTATAAGTTTAAATAAATAGGTAAATGTCAATTATTTAAAAATTGAACCATATCTGTGCTATTGTGGTTTTCATTAGTTTGGAGTAAAAGTTGCAAAATAGCAATCCTTTGGCTAAATTTGGCATACATGCATTTTGTTTAGCCCACACAGTTTTTTTTTAATTTGAACTACTCAGCATTTAAATATTCAGTTTTAGAGTAATCTAAAATTTTCACCTCTCATTTAAATGGAATGATTTGGCCATATTGGGGATCCAATTCTTACATGGCAATAATTGGAAGGGGCTGACAACCACCACTCTGTAAAGGGGTATGCAACGTAGAGTCCCCACCAGTTCTGGTTACCTTACACTTGGCCAACCTTGCTCATTTACATCTATGGGCATTTAAATTTGCAATGCCTGATTTAGACCAACAAGGTTAACCATAGCAATCTTAGAGTCCCTTAGTCTGCTTTATGTCAACTAATACCGACACATGAAGAAATAGAAAATTGCAATAGTCCTATAATACTTATGAATTTGACTCTGTAATTATAAAAATATCCTTCAATAAAAACTCCATGATCAGATCATGTCACTGGAAGAAATAACAATCTTATATAAACTCTTCTAAAGACTAGAAGAAACAATACTTCCTTACTTTTATGAGACCAGAATCATCCTGATACCAAAGTTTCACCAGAGTTACAGACCAATAACACTAATGACATGAATGTAATAATCCTAAACATAATATTAGCAAATCATCTCCCAAAATGAATGTTTAGAACCATATATCACAACCAAGTTGGAATTATTTAAAGAACAGAAGTGGTGCTGGGCCAACTGGACATCCATGTTATTAAAAGTTAAACTCAATCCCTATCTCACACGTGACAAAAAAAAATCAATCTCAGTTGTAGTGCACATCTAAATGTGAAAGAAAAAAAAACTTTCTAGAAGACAATGTAGAAGGCAATATTCATGATATTGGGTTAGGTAAAAATTTCTTAAATAGGACACAGAAAGAATTAATGACTATGTTAAAATTAAGAGCTATCCATCAAAAGACATTTTAGTGAGTTAAAAAGTAAGCTGCACAATGGGAGAAGATATTGGCAATACCTATGGTTTACAAATGGCTGTAATCCAGAAGTTATAAAGAGCTCCTACAAATCAGTAAGAAAAAGAGAGATGAAGTAATTTAAAACAATAGAAAAGAGTTAAAATACATACATTACATAAGAGGATTCCCCAAATACCAGTAAAAACATAAAGCAGCATGTGCATACATATGCATACTAAGCAACGTAGCCAATTTTACTCCCAGATATACACCCAACATAAATGTATGCACATGTGTACCAAAAGACATATCAAAGAATGGTTCACAGCAGCCTTATTCATAATACCTCCAAAGTGGCAAGAAGTTTGCTCTTTGAAAAGAATCAAAATGTCTACCGTCAATAGAATGGATAAATAAATTATGGCATATTTTTAGAACAAGATATAATATAGCAATGGAAATGAGTGACAGCTACATGCAACATGGGTTAATCTCATAAACACAATGTTGAATCACAGGCACAAAAGTTTACATACTATACAATTCCACTTTTACAGAGTTGGAAAACAGACAAAACTAAACTATGCTGTTACAAAGCAAGGTAGGGGTTACCTTTAGGATGAGGGAGGAGCAGTGCTTGGGAGAGGGATGGGGGCAGGGGGTTTGGGTAGGATGGGGTGGTAGTTTCTAAGGTAGTAAAATTAAATATCTAAAATTAAATAATGTAAAATTTTACTTTCATCCCCAACTTTTTTATTTTGAAATTTTCAAACCTACCAAAAAGTTAAAAGAACACCTATAATCTATTCACTTAGACTCACCAGCTGTTAACATTTTTCCATATTTGCTTTCTCTCTCTCAGATATAGATAGATAGGCAGGTATAGGTAGAGAGATAGATAGTTTCCTTTCAGGATACTGGTAATGTTTTATTTCTTGTCCTAAATGGTGAACATGGGTGTGTTCATTTTGCGATGATTGCACTGAACTGAACACTAGCCATTTCTGTACACTGTCTGAATGTGTGTTATTTTTCAAGTAAAAGAAAAAAATGATTTAAGCAACCTGTTTTGAAAATGCCCTGGAAAACAGTTCATTCAACACAAAACATTACTGAAATAGTACCTCCTAACGGTTTTTGTTGTTGTTGTTTTGACAGCATTTAGGAAAAAATACACCATATTTTCAAATCCATTTATTGAACTAAGATACTTTAATGTGGTGATGAAGCTTAGATTAAAATTATAGTGTCACAGCCTCACCTGCTGGTTGTTTTCTAGAACCATATCATATACACTTGCCTCTGTATTGTAAGATCAACCATTTCCCATTCTTACTGCTTTTAAGATGTATGCAGGACAGGATTATTTAGAGTACCCAGTGAGACACAGGGCAGGGTTGGGGTGGGGGCTGATGGCAGTGTGGGATGTATATCAAATGGTCATATCAGTTCAGTGCATAAAACACAGTTCTGACCCTAAAACAAATGGTTAAATCAGCAAGCTGAAAAAAGGACATACTATTTTCCAAAGCTTGGGTGAAAATGGACTGGCTGGCCTGGGGATGAAAGAGAGACATAATTATGAAAGTTTTTCCTTTGTGTTGCTTACTAATAGGGATGAATTAACATATGGCAGGAGAGAACAAGCCCTTGGTTTAGAGAAAGTGACTTAATCCCACCTTTTTACTCTGGGGTAAGTGATCTTAAGTAAATCAAAACATCACAGAGCTTTGGTTTCCACATCTGTAAAAATGAGAATAACCATATATGCTATCCAAACGCTCCATGGGACTTTGCAAGAATCAAATGGGATAACAGATGTGAAAGTGTTTTATAAAGTGCTATACAAATATGTGGGACTACTTATAAGTTCCCTACTTCCATATGCCTTCTACTCCTTTATAGAAGGACCACGGGACAATATAATATAAGATCTAGTTTCCTAGACCAGTTTGGCTATGTTACCAAAATTACTTTCCCCTTTTACAATTCTGTTTTCCTATATGTAAGATAAACAGTTTGGGTTGGATTATCTCTTAGATTCTTTCTTTCTCTTACATTTCGTGATTTTATCTCTCACACTTGAGTAAACCCATTTCTTCAGTCTTATTAGCTGACTGTAGATACCAGACTGATGACACTTTATAGAGGTGTACTATCAGAGGTAAGTTAAAGAACAAGGTTTCAATCCTAAAGTAGTCCTAGGGTCTTTGGAGGAGACCTGATTCCTTGAGTGATAATAGTAGAAAGGGATCACTTAAGAAAGATAATTCTATAAAGAATTATCTGTTTATGGCATGCTACATCTCAAATGTGAAATTCCTGTGCTGAGTGAGGTAGTGTTGACTGCACAGTGCTGATCTAGGAGACAGATGCTCTTAAAGTGTCCAGTATGCATGTGGGTTTCAGCAGCATGTACTCAGAATTGAGTATTTGTCCGTGTTTGTAAAAGGTATTGTAAATTTGCTTTCTATATACTTTCAGGGTGTGTGAATTGGTATTGCGTATTGGTGATATATGCAATTGATTCTAATTTTTGACTGCTCTAGTTAATGGGAAATGTGCTAAAAATAAAATCAAGACCTACATGCCAGCCAAAGAATAGGACACTCTTAATTATGAATGCTGAGAATAAATTTATAAGAGAGATTTAACTTTGATGATGTAATAGACTCATTTGCATTACCTAAACTTTGAAAGCACAAGCCAAAGTGTTAACCATAAGAAGCATGTACTCTGGGGATGAGAAAACAATCCCAAAAGTGACCTTTACAATGGGAGACGCTGGTAAATTTGGTAACTAACTCTTCAGTACATACCTGAGAACAGACCAAAGATTGAAAATCAGAACTAGTTAAGAAAATCTTCCTGAGGTGCTAAACACTGAACATGCACTATCCATGAAAAGATGGGAAATCTTTGTGAATCACAAGAGAATAGCTTCTTGTTGACCTGGAATGGCTTTGGTTTAGTTCTGCCATGGGAATAAACTGAATGATTGCCCTACAATGGAATAGTCCTTTAAACCATACCTTATAAATTCTATAACTATCCAAGAGTATGGCATGTAAAAATAAGACTGCTAGCTTGAGGGCTCTTGGTTATAAAAAGCTACTGAAAATATCACTGAGAAGACCCGACTTCTTTCACTTTCAAAAAACTAACAGCAACCTATTTTGTAACCCAATGGATGATGACTTCAGTAGATACAATTTTGTCACGAAGATTTTTATGGAGACCTGTAGTATACTGCACGATTCCCCTGATAGAACTCTGTTTACTGTTCCCTTTAGAGTGGGGTCAAGAGACTCTGATTTGCAGCACAGAACTATTTTATAGATATCTTTCTAAACCGCATCTAAAGGCAGACATGTGGGTTCCAATGTTAAAAAGAACTACTTTGAACTAAGTGCAAGTATTACAGTTGGACAAGTGGGAACAAATAACAGGGTTCGTAACTGTAATCATGGCTCACACAAATTTTACTCATAATTTGCCTAGTGCCAAGTCATAAATGCTTTCACATCTCAACCAATTGGTAGAACTTTTCTTATTGGTACCGGAGTCCCAGGCTTTTTCTTATCCTTTAGGTTTCAGGTTCTATGCATGGACTGGCATGGCTCTAAATTGGATTAAACCTTAGAGCACTAGAGGTCAAGGTAGGATCTTTGTAAACCATTAGCTTTTCTTCATCATTTAAGTTTCTATGTCACAACACACAGAAACTCACATTGGCGTTTGCAGACTCATCTTTCTAAAGTCTGTACTTACTTTCCTGCCCCTGATATGATTATGTATATAGGAAGCATAGTAAATTGTAAATGCTAATATCTCAGCCAGGGAAATTGATTGACAGAAAACTGGAGAAAAGTCCCTGAAAACTAAGTCTGTGATTATACATTGCATCTGTAACTGGACTACATGTATCAGTTTATACCGCATTCTTTATACAGTGGTAAACTAAGGTTTGTCTGATGATCTATATGCCTCAAAAGGAAGAGAGGGGTTAAAAAGGAGCAAGCAGAGATGCAATCCAAAGGCCACCATCCCCAGAGTGACAGAGCAAGTGACTAGCAGTGAATGTGAGAACTTTCTCTTTCTGTAGTTTCTTCGGAAATCTATAGTATAAGTATCTTCTTTGAACTTCTATGTATGTTATCAGAGAAAACATTAGAATATTGAGAAGAAAGATAAAACGTTTGGGCATTATTTCCATTGGGATTCTACTTAGGTTTTGGCTTTGTAAGATCGGTTGGAATGAAAACCTAACTTGGAAATCCTTCTATTAAGCAAGAGAAAAAGAAAGATAGTAGGCACTGGTACCACAAGTTCAAAGGTGGTTTTCAGAGTAGTCATTTATCATCCTTCCTTGATAGGTTTGAGTTATCCTTACATAGTGTATATTATGAATACAGACATCTGATTAGCTTGTACTGCCTCTAAACAGGGACCTGAGAGATGGAAAACCTAAAGTTAAAGTTATTTTCTGGTCACCATTTCATGACTAGCTGTGGATTAGACATAGACTGTAGCATTGGAGAAATAGAGGGTGCATATGAATATGTGCATGCATATGAGTTCTAGGTTCCTACCGTCCTGAAGTATATTGCCCTGGAGTAGAATAGGTGGCTTTTTGGGGTCACTGTCTTTCAATACCACAGAAACACTGGGTCATAACCCATTGGTTGAGTGGCTCAAGTGGTCTAGGGACTCATACACTGTGGGACAGAACTGATAATAGCACAGGTGTAGCCCTAATTGAAAACCATGTCCTTTATTACATTTTGTTTTGTTAGTGTGGGCTAGCACTAGCTTGCCTTTAGGTACCAGAGTGGAATGTACAACTTCTTGTCTTTACATGTAATGGGGAAGACAACTATGATTCATGTTGAATAGTAAAAGGTACATGCATACCTGTCTACATCCAAGCTTAGAGCAACACTTCTAGGTTTGAGCTATGACATTTTTGTATAATAGATGAAAATGAAGCTTAATTTGAATTTCATAATTACCTACTACTGGTGTGATTTAGAAGCAGCTGGTAGGTCAATATGGTGCTCCTTTTATGCATTTTAATACTGAGAAAAAAATAAATGCTAGATATACCACTGTTAAAGTTTCTCAGAATATTAGAATTCAAACAAGCCCCCCCCCACACACACAAACAGTAATAGTGTGACATTATTGCATGAGACTCAGCTGACAGTGGTCTCTATTTGACTTACTTTTTAAATTCCATCTAAAGATGAATGGGGATAATCATTGACCTATATATACATGTTTCTATTTTTTTCCTAAATGAGTTCACTAAAGGATCTAGCAGCGTAAATCAATTCCCCATGAATTAAATACAAAAATCATGAATGCATATAATGTTTTTAGATTAAATGAAATATTTTCATGAATACAGATTCTCTTAGTCTGCATAGGAAACTACAATAGTGAGCAGCAGGTTGGCAATGAGTAAATGATGCTCAGCAGGTCATACGTGTACAGCTGGAGAAAGATCATGAAATTTAGCTACTATACTAGGAAAAAACACAAATCTGGAAAGAACATGATATACTTGGCAATTAAAAAAATTCTATATATACTTAGAGATCTAGTACAGCACACATACACATGAGAAACATCAATATCTACCAACAGAGTTTCAGAAGGCTTTGCCTTTGAAGATTTTTTTTCTTTTTTTAAGAAAACAAAACACAACAAAACACCTCCTGTTGCCCTGAATGCTAATGATAGAAGACTGTTGCCATGGTGATGTTAATTTCAACACTGTTGCCTGTGGACTTCGCATGAACTCCCTGTTTTAACTTCTGCAAATGTCATTTACAAAATGAAAACCCATTAATGATTAGCGAGGGCACAATGTTCCACTTTAATTAGAATAATAAGGAATGCTGATGCACAAAGTACAGGTTTGTGAATCGCTTCTGAGCCTACACTGTCAAAATTAATTACTACTGACGAGGATTAGGTTCTATTTTTTTTTAAAAAAAAAAGCTTTACAAAGGAAGAGTTGTATTTTGACTTAAAAGGAATTTAAAACTCTTTTTTAATTTGAAGGTTAAAAAAAAAGAACATCTCAATAGTACACATAAAAACTAACTGTGAAGAACAAAACCAAAGTTACAACCAAGGGTCAGATATTTCTAACATTAAAAACTGAAGAGAAAGCAACTAATTGTTAGTTTTAAAAACGGGTGTGTGTGTGGGGGGTACGATAAAGATAAGTTGTTTAAATATTTTAAAAATAAGTATCTGAGGAAAAAGTGCTGCATCTGAAAAATATCTTGATAGTGGATGTATTTTGATGTATGTGTCCACACAAGGCAATACAGAGAACACTTAAAACAACTGGAAACAGATGAGAGGAAACAGAAATAAACCATATTCTCTCTGATGGCAGAAGATTGACTTACCTCAAAACAAAGATTTTTTTTAACCACCTGAACAAATTTGGAGGGAAAATCTAAAGATGGAATGGAAAGGGTGTATTCCATATTTAAATTTGTTTTCACATGGTTTGCTACAAAGATTGCCTTGGACAGTTTTATTTTGATGCCCTAAATTTCCATTCTGGGTTATCCTCTAGTCAGTGAAATGATTTTATGCCACTGGTACAACCAACCAAATACTGGTAGTGTTTTTACTGAGGGTAGAAGGAGCAAGACACATTTTCAATATTAGACAAATCTTCCTACAGAGGTTCCAAACCTACGGGCTTTAGCAAGATATGATGAAGGGGTATGACACCAATACTCTATTATAAAGTCTCTAGAGCAATCCTTGAAAAAACCCTATCATGTTCTGGGATGTGAGTCAAGCAATAGTATACAGTCTGAATAGAACTATGAAATTACCCATGTTACTGAGGTGAAAGAATTTGCAGTGGTCTTACATGTCTACCTGATGTTAAGCCAAGATTATCTCACTTGGGAAGATAGTTGCCATCTATCTTCGAAAGGATAAAGTAAGAAATTAGAGCATGTAGCTCTGGGCTGAAGGGGGTTTCAACTCTGGAAAAGTTCACCCTGGATTTGGTGAGACTGAAAAGTGACAATGGAATGTTGGGAGTAAAAAGGGGCTTATACCAAGCTTTATTCTCACAGCAGTAGGTTGAATGTTAGTGGAACTCTGGGAGGAAAATCCTGGAGCAACGTACCTTTGAAAAAACTGAAATAAGTCAAAGGGAGAAATAAAGTGGGAGAAACCCATTTCTTAAAAGCAGTCATCCACTTCTGCAGAGGTCCCACTCCACCTCTCCAGTCCAGATATGCCCTAGCTCACCCCTGTAATTACCTATTGATGTGGAGATGGACTACTTCTCTCCACCCCTTGGAAACCTATTGATATGGAGATGCATTAAGGCCTGGTGAGAAATTCTGGAAATATTGCAATTTTATGCACAGCTAGAATCTCGTCAGCCTCCAGGACAGTCTGCAAGTAGCAAGTGCATCTTTGTCCTGCCTCTGCTCTAGCCTCAGCCTCAGGCACTGCCTCCACTCCAGGCTCTGTTCTCACCTCTAGCGTCTGCTCTCCTCTGCTCTAAGCACTGGGCAGAGCTTTTTTTATAGCAATATTGGCAATACTGGCTTATTGCCAACAGGGATGCAAACATACGCCTCCACAGTAGGCTAAATATTACATCATTGCACGTACACAGTGAGTGAGTAGATTAGTATCAGGTAAGGATCCTGGCCATGAAACTTCCATTTTCCCTACAGAGCACCTTTATATTTAAGTACAAACATGTGTTGCTCAGAAAAAGGTACGATACAAAATTTTATCAATGACAGCTTCCGTATTTCATCAGGAAATTTTTTTAAACTGAAAGAAGATATTAATTACTACCATGTTCATAGCAGTTGTCTGGGTGATTATGGGTGATTTGAAATTTTTTTTCTATCCTGTTCTAAAACGTTTTCCACAGTGAACATTTATTACTTTTGTTATGAGAGGAAAACCTTGTAAATATTAATTTTCCAATATTGCTCAGACTTCTTTTTCAACTAAGGGATATAAAGAGCTGCAAAGAGGTAGCTCCCATACTTATAGGAAAAAAGCCAGACAGGTAAATTAATGACTTTTCATTAAACTATCAGAGAAATGATGTCATAAGACAAACAGCTACCCTGAAATCTGAGGCAGGCACCTTCATCAGGATATCCAGGGCAGAATCCACTAGATGGTATATAAACTGGTAGGGAGATAAAATTCCTGCAGGCCATCTGAGGGCCTGAGAATGTAAAGCTCCTGGGGGCCATAGTCATAGGAGGGTTCCCAACCTTTTCTAGACCGTTTCTTCCAGGAAGTACCCCAGACTCTCATAGGGAAGATGGGGAGAATCTGGAGAATCTTCCCTACCCGTGGTGGTGCTGACTGGAGGAGAGTCACAGCAGCCAGCCACTGGGACTCTGCCTAGACCCTTCTCCCTCAAGAAAGGAAAGGTCTGATCCATAGAGAGAAGGATATCCTTGAGAGCACTGGTGAACCAAAATTTCAGATGGGGGTAGGAATACCACTCAGGGCTAGAACCCCCAATTCACTTAGGTTAAAAAAGAAAAGGGAGAAGGGCCTTACTCTGCAGGCAAAAAAAAAAAAAGTTTCCATAGACTGTAAACATGGGTGGATACCCAATGCATCTGGGCAAGGGAATGGGAGGTTGGGGAAGTTCCATCTGTGGAGGAGGGGCAGAAAACAACTGTGAAGACCCAAGGCTGACTGTATTGATCAGAACATTAGAGAATGCCCCTGCCCCATGCTCCATCCCCACACTAACAAGCCTCCAGTAATAACAAAACAAGGTTGCAAGAGGAATTTGAAGGCTGGTACCCATAGTAAAAACATCTCAGTGATGAGAACCACAGCAACAACAAACTTCAAATACAATCCATCTCCCAAGAAAATCAAGATAAGTCACCACACTAAAGGTCTATTTACCTCACTATTTACTACTTTATACAAGATGTCTGGCTTTCATCCCCCAAATATAAGTCATGCCTAAAGGAAGAGATATCACAGTCAAAATATACAAAGCAATCACCAGATCTAGACTCAGACGTGTTTCAAATATTAGAGCTATCAGACAGAAGATTTAAAAGAACCTTAATTAATATGTTAAAAGATCTAAAGGAAAAGGGAGACAGTGTGCAAGATCAGACAGTTCATTTCATCAGAGAGCTGGAAACTATAAGAATGAATCAAATGGAAATGCTAGAAATCAAAAACACAATAACAAAAATGAAGAATGCCCTAAATGGGTCCATCTGTAGATTTGACATAGACAAACAAAGATTCAGTAATTTGAAGATAGGTAAATATAAATTACACAAACTGAAAAGGAAAAAGAAAAAGGAACAAAAATCTACAGTTTTAATACAAATGTAATATTTTCAGCAATAATTCACTCTTGACAGCAGCTACTCGTCAGAGTAACTAACTCTGGTGCAATTATGCTAAACTATGAATTAGAGAGTTTACTCACAGAAGCAAGCTCTGATAGGCAACAGAGTTGGTACAAAGTATTTAATGTGCTAGTGACATGTTAGTGGTACAATGGTGTATTTATAAAATGTTTGTTTTAGATAAAGGTTTTAGAAAATAAAAAAGGTACATAGTACAAAATAACAAATATATTCTCCCACTGCCCAGAATTAGTAGGTTATCATTTTGCCTTTGCAGAAAGTTATTTTTTAAACAAAATAAAACAATAAAGATGAAATTCCAGTCTGCTTTGATGCCCCCTCCCCTACACTGCAACCATTATGGTGACTTTGATATGTATCCTTCCAGGCTTTTAAATTGTTTTATTATCTTTAAAAAAATCAGTCATGATTTTATTTTTAACACTGCAACTGTACTTCAAAAAGCAAAGAGCTTTAAAAATTGACCTTCTAAAATTCAGCATTAGACTCTCATTCATACTCATGGTTGCCAGTCATATACAAATGCTATTTAAATAAAGATTCCAACCCAGACCCACCTGCCCCTTCTGAACTCTAGACACATATTATCTGTCTACCTGGCAGTGCTTCTTGGATGTCACAAATCACCTAAAACAGAAATGTCCACAATCGTATTGCCCCCCCAAATCTGGTCTTTCTTCAGTGTTCCCTATCTCACTCTAAATTATCATGAACTGTCCACTGCCCAGAAATCTAGGCATGATCTCTTGACATGTTTTCCTTCCACTTAAAACCCCTCCCCATGTTATCTACCCTCAATTGCTAAGGATTTTTACATCCTATGATTCTCTCAAATCTCTCTCCTTCCAACATCTTCAGCCCACCATCAGTACAGTCTATAAGTGCCATCATCGCTCGCCTGGATTTTATCAATAACATTCAAATATTTGTATCCATGAGCTCCCCATCCAATCCATTTGCATCAGCCATAAAACTTTTCAGGTTTTCTCCATCTCCCTTCCAGCAACAATCACACTGTCATTTTAATTCCTTGTATGGACAAGTTCCTTCCTGCTAAAGTATCTTCACACATGATCTCCCCTCTTTTCTCTGTTAATACTGACTTATACTTAGTATCTCAACTCCATTATCTGCTCTCTGGCTATACTTTAGAGATAGCATGGGTATTGCTTAGTAAAGGTATGCTCTGCATCTAGCAGAGCATCTGGCACACAGACTATGGTAAATACTTTTGAATGAATGAATGAATGAATCAGTCAAGAGCTTATCTTTAAATAACTACTTGAGATGTTTCTTAGGCAAGAAGAACCCAATAATTTCTTAAGTGCATTAAAATTAAGATCATTTTAGCATTGCTGTGAAATTTTGAAAGCAGCAACAAATAGCAGTTTCGATTTTTACAAATATAACTGAGGTTAAACAAAATATACCAACTAAAACATAACCTCAGACTAAATTGGCTAATTATGGGTGAAAGTGGCCATTTATGCTTCGACAATGATCTGAGACAGTGTTAGAAACTATGCCTCTTTAGTGAATAATAACGAATTTTATAGTTTTATGCTTTCCTTTTAGCATTTGAGAACATTTCACAAATACACCAATTAATCTCTGCAATGGTATTGTATGTACTCCTCTATTACAAGCCAGTTCAAGGAAGTAAATCACAACAGATTTCAAAAGCATAGGGAATATTCATGGATGCCTAAGAAAAAGCTCTCTACTCCCTGCATCTTGTTTATACATGATTTCATAGTCTTACATAGATCTCTAATATAGAATTAAAATAAAAATAGAGATTACTTTAGCTATTTTATTTAAATCCTATGAAAACATACTACTTAATTCCATTATTTGAGGGGCAATTTTTTTTATCGTGGCAAAACATACTAACACAAAATTTACCATTTTAACCATTTTTAAAAGTGGCATTAAGTGTATTCACAATGTTGTACAACCATCACTACTATCCACTTCCAGATCTTTTTCATCATCTGAAACAGAAACTCTGCATGTGTCAAACTATAAATCCCCTTCCCTCTTCACCCCAGTCCTAGGCAACCACCAATCTATCTTCAATCTCTCTGAATTTGACCACTATAGTTGCTGCACATGAGGTGAATCATATGATATTTATCCTTTTGTGTCTAGCTTATTTCACATAGCATAATGTTTACAGGGTTCATCCATGTTATAGTATGTATCAGAATTTAATTCCTTTTTAAGGCTGAATAATATTCCACTGTATGTATATTTGGTATTCCATTTTGTTTATCTGGTCATCTGTTGATGGACATTTATTTGGGTTGTTTCCACTTTTTGGCTGCTGTGATTAATGCCACTATCAACATTAGCATACAAGTATCTGAGTCACTGCTTTCAATTCTTTTGGATGTATACCTAGAAGTACAATTCTGGATCACATGGTAATTTTTTAAATAATTTTTTTTAATTTTTAATTTTTTTTTCACATGGTAATTTTGTTTAACTTTTTGAGGAACTACGAACTGTCTTCCACAGGGGCTACAGCGTTTTACATTCCTATCAGCTATGTATAAGGGTTTTAATTTCTCCACATCCTCATCAACATTTCCTATTTCCTGATTTTTTGACAACAGCCATCCTGCTGGGTGTGAAGTGGTACCTCATTGTGGTTTTAATTTGCATTTCCATAATGATTAGATGTGAAATATCTTTTCATGGGCTTAATTCCTTTTTGAAGGCTGTTTCCAAACTACTTGAAGCATTAAACATTTTGAATAATTAGTTTTTTTCCTTTGCAAAAATATGCCATGTGAAAATATGCTAGAAGAGTTAATAGCAACTGCCTGCCTTGCTGGCTCATCTTTGGCAGCATGCCCTGTTTGTTCATCTATTTCTCCACTAGGAGGACAGGGACTGTGGCAGGAGTTGGAGGAGTTCCAGGAGGGCAGGGGCTATGCCTGTATTGCTCATTCCCATATATATGGTGCCTGATACAGTATCTGGCACAGTAGCCCCCCAAATACATATAGTTTAGTCACTTAACAAATCTATTAATTAACACATTTGCCTTTGTCAGAAAAGAAACAAGTTTAACATCGAGTAGTCCTAAGGTTTCCTCTCTTACCCCAAAGTAATGGCACCTCACACAACTCTAATAACCCTGTATATTCTGATGATTCCAAAAGTTATAGCCCTTGGCCTGACCTATTCCTTGAGCTTCAGAAACCTATTTCCATCTGCACACTTGCACACCAACAGGTACCTCAAACTTAACATGTCCAAACTCAGGCGGCCCCAGGACTTCTAGATAGAGGAGTGGCCATCTATTTGGTAAGGTCATTCTTTTATCTAGATTGTATTTGCCTGTTGTTGCTGGGGGTAAAGAGTGGCCATGGCAATTACTAGAAATCAAAAGCTCTCCAAGTCACTCCCTGGTGCTGTCAATGGTATCTAAGGCAGAACTCTTGTTTTTCCCTAACAGACTTGTTCATCTTCTGGTACCTGTTCCAGCTGAAAGTCCAGGAGACATCTGCGTTGCCCTCTTTCCCATACTCCTTACCTCCAATGCATCAGCAAGACCTGTTGATTGTTTCTAAAATATACACCCCCTCCCCACTACCACCTCTTATGCTCTCATTGCTACCATTATCTAGACCTAATCTACCTCCAGGGCCTTCCACACACCTAACTTGTCCCTCTGCTTCCACTCTGGCTCCTCCTATTTCCTCACCCCACCCTGCATATTCCACCAAGTATATTCACAAAGCAGTCGATATTGTCTTGCCAATCTAGTCGGGTCTAGAAAAGCACCAGCGTAAAACAGAACTCCTCTATCAGTTTTTACTTGGGATATTGAAAAAGGTCAGTGTTTGTATTTCAAAAGTTTTCCTCTTTGGGATTGCAGAAAAAGTGTATTCAGGGCTCAACCTCAAGAGCCTTCTTGTTCACAAACCCGGTATACTTTGGTAATTTCTAACAACACTGAAAAGTAAGGCTTGGCAATAAGTGTACTTTATATTGTAAACATTAAAACAAACAAAATACACTGTCTGCCAAAATGTCTTTTTTTGTTGTTATTATTTATGGTTGTATGATTTGGATTATTGTAGAAGATAATCAGAGAAAGTTCCAGGCAGTTAGGAACTTTCTTTGAAAAGGATACATACAAATTAGAAATTGGAAAGACATATTTATTGTAATACTGCAGTCAAAGTATCAAGAGTTTCCGAATTAGGGTTCATATGAAATTAGTTTTCGAATGTTAAAATAAATGGATGAAATTATACCATTTTAATGTATATTATATACTTAAGGATGGCTTATATATCTTCTGATTGGTTTATAAGCAGAAGCGATGTTACTGTGTTCAGGATCACTCCTTTTTATTTCCTACAGCAATAAAGTTCAAAGAGTAAGACAATTATGCAAGGGCCTACAGTAGTCTCCCCTCTTCCTTGGGGGATCCATTTTCAGAACCCCAGCAGATGCCTGAAACAGCAGATTGTACCAGACCCTATATATACTCTTTTTTCATACACAAAGTTATGTGAATGCCATCTCTCCCTCAAAGTATTTTATTGCACTGTGCTCACCCTTCTTTTTGTGATGATGTGAGAAGACAAGGTGCCTACGTGATGAGATGACGTAAGACGAATGATGTAAGTGTTGTGAGGTAGCGTTAGGCTACTGTTGACCTTCTGATGATAAGTCCGAAGGAGAATCATCTGCTTCCAAAACACAGTTGACCATGGGTAACTGAAACTGCAGATAAACGGGGACCTACTATACACATTATTTTATAACATCTAGAGAATTTACATCTTTAGATGCTTATGCCTGAATTTAATCTTATTGGTTATTTCATCTGTACCTTACTTTGGTGTTTTATATCCCAAATTAAATTTCCCACAGATTTTCTTACGTAATTATTAATCTATACAACAACAATAATCTGCTCACCACTGCTACCACTATTAATAACTTTTGTAATTACTTTATCATGTCTCTATTTTTGTATTGTAATACATGCATGTGTTTAGACAAGGACAAGCAAAAAAGAATCCTAAGGCACAAAGTAGTATGAATAAATTCAGTAGAAGTTGGTATAATCAAGCAGGAAACTCTGCATAAAGTGACCATCTTTGAATGTCCAACAACCCTAAGTATTCTTTTCTTCATTCTGCTGTTTATAAAACTTGGTGATAAAGGTGTTTGTTCACTATAGAACTAGATGTTATTTGGATAAAAATATTGCTGGCCTGGGATTCATGCTTCCCCAAGCAATATTGATTTGCTGGAGAATTTTTTTTCACTGTTCTTATTCAGTGTTTTTCATTTAAAATGTTTTATGTTTATGTTGTTTTTTTCCCAATGCTTTACTGAATTAATTCTATATTTTTCAGGCCACAGCAACTACTGTAAAGTGGCCCAAACTGTCAGATGATTTTATTCAGTATTCCTCTGCTTATCCCAGATCTTTCAGAGGTAGCTATATGTATATACTCTATTAGACATCAGGATTTTTAGGTTTTAATTTTAAAGAAATGTTCCACTTCTGAGTCCTCTGATATACCCTAAGTTAAGTTACATTACAGCCAGATAACTTCTCAGAAAAAAATGACTTTGTAGTTTGAACGTGTTTTCTCCATCCTTTCATATTAATTTTTTTCAGTTCACAACTCAAAACAAGATCAGCATGTTTTGAATCCACCAGCCAGTACAGAAAGCTCTGATTTTCTACCTTAGCATTGAGCTGCTTCCTTTCAGCTTATACATCTTCTCAAGAAATACATTCAAGGACTTGGAATATAATTGGCAATTTTGTTGATGATGAACGAGGCTGAGCAGCGTAAGGATGCCTTTTGTTACTCCGCAGTGCTTATAGTGAAGAGAAATGGCTTGTTGCCTGAGTATATGAACTACAAGTTAGATAAACAACCCTAAGTTCCTTGATAATAAAGTCTACTTAAAAAGATATAATGAGATGACTTTTCTCTAAACAAAACTGTATTTGGAAAAAAAACGGCTATCTTTTTATAATATTAGATATTTATGTAATTAATCTACTTTCTACATGCTTGATAATGACATCTAATATTTACCAGAGAATGGAAAGAAGTGGATGAGTATAACTAAAGCCAAACTTGAGGTCTTTTCTTCCTCACTGGCTGTCACCACGGCTTTGCCTCCATGTCTCTCTTAGATTCTACCACCCACCTCATCTTAACTTCTTTTAAAATCTTCGACTATTAAGACATAGGTTTCTGTGCACTCTTCAAACAACTTTAGTTCCTGACGGCAGCCTGTGCATTTTGATAAAAATAGGATTTGAAGGCATTTTCCTAAGACCTCCTCACACAATATTAGTAACAGGAGCTGTTAACAGGACATACTTGTTTAAAAATACTTTCCTAAAACAGCAACTTTCAAAGATTATCAGTTTACAGGGCAGTTCAGCCAGGTGACCAACCCTATCAGGCATTTCTCTCTGCCCACAACCGACTGAAATACAGAAAATCAATGAACTGATGGCTGCAATTGCTTCTAAAATATAGTTTAGTCAACTGTAATTCCAGTGGGATTACCCAGGATAAAAATATTATATGGAACATCTCTGATCTGTTGTTATCTATTCCTTTATAAGAATATCTGTTAGGATCATAGCTCAGTTCCCAAAAATGTGCTTAATCCTCAAAATCAAAACAAATCATCAAGTATTTATTCTCAACTTCCTATGTGAGAAAATAAAGTGCCAAGGATGATGCCAAGCTGCATAAGCCACAAGTGTTGTAACTACGTTTACAGCTTAATCGGGGGATAAGGGATCAGAAAATTAATAAAAACAGTTTCAAGAGTTAAACAATAAAGATGCCTTAGGGCTTCAACACAGTTACAGAGGTCCTTGATATCGCTAGGATCTATTTTAAGGTAATTTTGGGAAAAAAAAATCAATGTCATTTATACAATTTTCAATATGTAAATGTACAATTGCTATATCCCTCACTAGTCTTGATTCAGGCCCTTTCTTAGACCTGTAATTTCCTAAAACTGGAGACCACATGGTAAAAGAAATATATAGGCCCACTTATCCTGTTATTCTTTCCTTTTTCTTATTACAAAGGCAATTTTTAAATTAAAATAAATACATATTGTTAAAGTATAAAGGGTTGCATTTCAAATTGGACTCATCTAAATCATACATTCTTATTTAATACCAGTGATTCAGAGGTGTATAGGGAAACATCAGGCACAGATAAAACATTCTTCCCCTGGAAGAACTCAAAATAGACCTATTCCACCACCCCCTGCTAAAATATCACTGTTCTTTTACATTATGCTACATTTTGGTTTCATATTAACAGGAAAGTTAATTTTTTAAATTTATACAGAAACACAGATATTGAAAAGAAACCATTTCAGTCTCCAAAGGCATCTATTTTATAACCTGTTCATGACAAAAATAGGAAAATGCTCCCATGACTATGCCCCATTTTCCATCCAGTCATGACTCATGAATCCATAAATCCCAGGTTTATTTACAATAAGAAAAGTATCCAGACCAGGTATATCCTGTTAAAAATATTCTATAGATAGGGACTGTCAGGTATCTTTCTGCTAGTTAAATACTATTAACAAGATTAACAATGAAGTCTGGAAGGTCATTAGCACATTTATAAGGTAGTCTACTGAGTTAGGGTCATTCATTCCCCTCATGTGCCCCCCTACCCCCGGGATTAATCACAGGCCTGCTGTTGATTGCCTTTCCTCCTCACCCATATCCCTCTTTCTCCTTCCCTCATCTCCTTATGTCTCTGTTTCTCTGTATACGAAAATGTTCACAACTTTTACTTTTAGCTATAAAGATACACATCTTGACTTTTTGCTATACCTATGCTTGGCCCCTCTGTCTCCAAGTAGGGTTCCTTCTTCTCCACCATTTAATAGGATTTTGGCAGCAAAGTTCCTATTGCACTGATATAAGTGAGAGTGAGGAAAAGGAATTAATCTGGCTATATATTTGATAAAGCACCTACATTTCTAGGTTAGCACAGGTTGACTATATATTCATATAGAGATTCTTCTTAATCTTCAGGAAATACAAGTCATTCTTTATCCTCAAAAACATACTAATTGCCCAAATTGGTTTGGTGATTTTAAGTCATTAAAAGAAAACATATAAGAAATACTTCTTTGCCACCATTGTAGCTATGATAATAAAAAATCGGGTCATCATTCTGCAATAGGATGAGGTTTTCTACATGTAATACATGGGGTGACCCAGTGCTCAATGCCTGGGGAAGTCGGGCATTATGGCCACAGGCTGGCCATATGCAGTTGCCTTCTAAGATTAGAACTATAGACTTGGGATTTATGGGAAGGATCAGACTTTATTTGTTGCTTGGAGGAGGAGACAGTGTCAAATTCAAGGACATGCTGTAGTGTGGAAAAGGCTTCTGAAGAACTATTCTAGTCCACCTGAATTAACTATGTCCTACCCTTCAAAAAGACTTAGAATAGGGTGTATGAGGAGACACACATTCTGTAGCATCTATTAGGTTACTTGCCTTGGCCATACTCTTACCATAGCGACTCCCTGATGGGGGTGGCAGAATGTGACTCAGAAATTCTCTTCTTTCTCAGCTTCCACAGAAGTAGGAAAGTGCTTAGATCAGGGCTGACCAGTGTTTTGTTTCGTTTTATTTTTTGTTGCCCATTATTGCCAAAAGCAGCATAAGGAAACTTAGGTGTCTGCAAGAGCATAGCGGCAGAAGTTGATGGGTAAGTAAGCCAAGGAAAAGACACCGGCAATGCAGGGAAGGACTAATAGGGTAGTGCTGGTGATGCTCAAGATGGCAGCCCCATAGTGGTGGACTGGCCACACTTGGTTATAGTAATAGGCCGATTTTCAACCAACAATACGAGGAAGTTGAAACAGCTGGGAGCAACAGGCAAGATGTTTTATGTTCATTATTATTATTTTAAATCTCAATCCTCCACCTTTTTACTACATTTTTTTTCCTCCCAACCCTCAGTACTACTGCCCCCAACGGTCCTCTGGCTAAGCTGTCCTCTGCCTTCAGGGGGTAGGTAACTGACTTCCATCCCACTTTTCCTGGCCCATGCAGGGAGCCCCAGGCAACTCTGATCCCCTGGAGCATGCACATGGTGGGTGATGCTGGGGACTGTGGAAGTTCTAGACTCAGGGTGAGGTGGGCAGAGCCAACTGAGGTCATTAGGATGGTGGAAAAGGTGCAGAGCTGGGCCATTATTAGTGTAACCTGAGGAAGTCACCAGCCTGAGTCTCAGCTATGTCTTCTTTATTGGATGGTAACTGGTGGTGGTGTCCTCATAAATGGGAAGACACAGCTAATCTATCACTTAGCATTTAGGAGGCACACATTAAACGCTGCTGTTCATCCTGTCTAGGAGATTATATGGACTGTAATGATGAGATACTTCCTCTGTAGAGGGCTCAAGGCCAAGAAAAAGTGATCAAACCGAAAGGAAACAACCAAAAATTCCTTGTAAAACAACAAAGCAGCAAGTTAAAAATTACTCTTCGCACTGACTCTGACATGCAGTGGCTTTGGGGACCATGATGGATGTGGATAAGCTGAGAAAGAAAAACAGAAAAAGCAACTGAAAGCTTCCGGAGGAGCAGAGAAGCTCCTTCATTTCATCCCTTCAGAGTTAATGAGATCACAAAAGACGGGATCATTCCCTGAATGCCGACAGCGGGCTCAACCCCATATAGGACTTGTTCTTAGCAGCTTTCCAGACTGCTGAAAGCAGAGATTGTTTCTTCTATCTTGTACAGGGATTTTTACATTTTGCGGTATGAAAGCACTGATTTATACAACGCACCCAGTTTATTATTTTTTAAAGAAGAAATTGTGTGTGTGCATGTGCCTGCACGCACATGCTACATTCTCCCAGAAAGAAGTATTTAATTCCTTCTCCCTCCTCCTCCCTTCCCCTACCCTATCCCCTGGAATGAGGGAGGGGAAAACTGCAGGGAATTTGGAGTTTTCCTGCTGAGAAAGGGACATTTTCTGCAACCAGGTCAGTGTTCAAAGGACTAATGCTCTAAGGAAATTACCCAAAGGAGAGAAGCAGTTCAGGGTTATTAAGTTATTTTCAAATGTTGTCTGGGCTGCTGCTGACCTTTGTGAAGGGAACAGGATGCTGCCTCCCAGGGGGTCAGGATAAGAAGCAATTAGAGAAACCTAGGAGAGGCTCAGGAATGTTTGGGAATTCACACATACCCCAAATGATGTGGGAACTCCAAAAATGAAAATAAACTAGTTTGATCAAGGATATATTTGTGCCTTAGAAAATATTGTAAATATGTGGCTAATACTGGGTATATCTGTATGAGTGTTTTCTAAAAACCCAACACTTGGTAGTTAGATGTCAATTAGATTTCAATTTCAGACGAGAAAGAAAGCTAATGAATATTCCTTATGTGCCAGAAGGTAGAATGGGTGTGAGGTTAAGTAAATTGCTCAAATAACAGAGTTAGAATATGATAAAGCTGCATGCCAAACACAGACTTACGTGATACCAGGGCCTTACGCTTTTTTCTACCGCATGATTATGGAACAAAGTGCATGCTTAAGAAAGTTAGAAAAAGGAAATGAAGAAATAGCTGAAATAATTTACCTCTCTTCTTTTGGGGAAACAGACCTAAGTATATTTTATGTGTATGCTCACCTTCCCAAAAAGACCATGAATGAGGCGGAGGACAACTGGACTCTCTTGAGTAATATAATAGAGTTTTTGACCTATACGCATTATATTTTAGCTGCCATATATATAAATGTTCACCTATATATGTTGCACCTTTCAGCATTAGGTTAACATACAGAATGTTACAGAAATTTTCTGTAAACTAAAAACTTATCAATGCTATTCTTTTTATTTATTTATTTATTTTTATTAAGGTATTATTGATATACACTCTTATGAAGGTTTCACATGAAAAAACAATGTGGTTACTACATTCACCCATATCATCAAGTCCCCCCCACACCCCATTGCAGTCACTGTCCATCAGTGTAATAAGATGCCGCAGAGTCACTGTTTGCCTTCTCTGTGCTACACTGTTTTCCCCGTGATCCCCACACCATGTGTACTAAACATAATACCCCTCAATCCCCTTCTCCCTCCCTCCCCAACCCTCCCCTTTGGTAACATCTAGTCCCTTCTTGGAGTCTGTGAGTCTGCTGCTGTTTTGTTCCTTCAGTTTTGCTTCATTGTTATATTCCACAAATGAGGGAAATCATTTGGCACTTGTCTTTCCTGTCTGGTTTATTTCACTGAGCATAATGTCCTCCAGCTCCATCCATGTTGTTGGAAATGGTAGGATTTGTTTCTTTCAGCTGAATAGTATTCCATTGTGTATATGTATCACATCTTCTTAATCCATTCATCTACTGATGGACACTTAGGTTGCTTCCATATCTTGGCCATTGTAAAAAGTGCTACGACAAACATAGGGGTGCATATGTCTTTTTGAATCTGAGAAGTTGTATTTTTTGGGTAAATTCTAAGGAGTGGGATTCCCAGGTCAAATGGTATTTCTATTTTTAGTTTTTTGAGGAACCTCAGTATTGCTTCCACACTGTTTGAACTAGTTTACATTCCAACCAGCAGTGTAGGAGGGTTCCACTTTCTCCACATTCTTGCCAGCATTTGTTGTTCCTAGTCTTTTCTATGTTGGCCATCCTAACTAGTATGAGGTGATATGTCATTGTGGTTTTACTTTGCATTTCCCCGATAATTAGCAATGTGGAACATCTTTCCATGTGTCTTTTGACTATCTGAATTTCTTCTTTGGTGAAGTATCTATTCATATCCTCTGCCCATTTTTTAATCAGGTTATTTGTGTTTTTGGTGTTGAGGCGTGTGAGTTCTTTATATATTTTGGATGTTAACCCATTGTCGGATATGTCATTTACAAATATATGCCCCCATACTGTAGGATGCCTTTTTGTTCTGCTGATGGTGTCCTTTGCTGTGCAGAAGCTTTTTAGCATGATGTAGTCCCATGTATTCATTTTTTATTTTGTTTTCCTTGACCAAGGAGATGTGTTCAGGAAAAAGTTGCTCATGTTTATAGTCAAGAGATTTTTGCCTATGTTTTCTTCTAAGAGTTTTATGGTTTCATTACTTACATTCAGGTCTTTGATCCATTTTGAGTTTCCTTTTGTGTATGGGGTTAGATAATAATAAGTTTCATTCTCTTGCATGTAGCTGTCCAGTTTTGCCAACACCAGTTGTTGAAGAGGCTGTCATTTCCCCATTGTATATCCATGGCTCCTTTATCATATATTAATTGTCCATATATCCTTGAGTTATATCTGGGCTCTCTAGTCTGTTTCACTGGTCTATGGGTCTGTTCTTGTGCCAGTACCAAATTGTCTTGATTACTGTGGCTTTGTAGTAGAGCTTGAAGTTGGGGAGCATAATCCCCCTGACTTTATTCTTTCTTCTCAGGACTGCTTTGGCTATTTGGGATCTTTTGTGGTTCCATATGAATTTTAGAACTACTTGCCCTAGTTGCTTTAATGTTTTCAACAAATGCCATCCCCATGGCTACTCTACTCGCTGTCCTGAGTTCCAGGTTAGGCAAAGTCAAAGCACGACCTTTGTGTTAGCTTTTCAAGAGCCATCCAGGTCAAGAGAGACATCAGTTCTTTGAGAACAAGATTGTCTCTGCTCCCTCCTACACCAGGAGGAACTGGGTGCTGTCTTCAAACTTTTGTGGAGCTGGGGAGTGGGATGGCACAAGGGGAAGTTACAGTGTCACAGGCTTCTCCTACCAGGTTTCATTCGCCATTTTCTTGATAGGAGTTCACTTGGTTACTATGAACCATTGACTTTTTTCCAGAGTTCTGATAAAGTTTTTCTCAGTGGGGGCACAGGGAGGAAGTTTTTAAATTACAAATTCAATCTTTTTACTTGTTACAGGTCTACTCAGGTAGTCTGTGTCCCCTTGAGTCAGTTTGGGTAATTTGTATCTTTCTAGGAATTTGTCCATTTCAATCCAAGTTTCCTAATTTGTTGGCATGTAATTGTTTGTAGTATTCCTTTATAATCCTTTTTATTTTTGTAAGGTCATTAGTGATGTCCCCTCTTTAATTTCTGATTTTAGGAATTTGAGTCTTGTTTTTTCTCTCTTTCTTTTCTTGAGATAAATCCTACTAGTTTAGATGCTACATAGTTTATTCCTTTCCTTTTGGTAGTTACACTTAGATTCCTTTAGAGTTTATACTTAAAATACAAAATCAATCATTGCCACTTTCTTTTTCCCAAATGATTCAGAAACCTGTGAACTCTTAAGCCTTGACTGAAAAAAGTCTGCATTGCTCCTTAAATACAGATGTTGCTGTGTGTTGAGTTCTGGGCTGGCTCTCTTCTTCCCTTTGTCTGCTGATGGTATTATTCCACACCTTCCAGCGTTATTTCTGTTGAGAAGTTTGCCACCAGGCTAGTCATCTTCCCTTTGTAGATCATCTGCCTCTTCTTTTTGGTAGTTTTTAGGGTGTCCTCTTTGTCTTTAGTGTTTGGCAGTTCTGCTGCATGTCAGGGAGTGAATTCATTTTTATTTATTCTGCTAATGCTATTCTCTTAAGAGTCAGTGGCTACTAGATCTCAGCCCAAAAAGTAGATCCTGCACACAAATGCTTAGTGGAACAGTGGTTCACCAAGTTAAAGTTCTACTGCCCATTGGAAAACCAGAAGAGGGTGACATTTAAGAAAATCAGAAAGACCCCAGTTCTAATAAAACAAGGAGAGCCAGAACTCAGAGTGATCTCTGGCATTATCTAGTTCTACTTCCTACTTGTTTGGTGGGGAAACTCAATCCAGGATGGTTGAGTCATACCCCAAATCAAAATTGTTACATAAAGACAGAACAGAATCTCGACCTCAGGGTTTGGTATGTACCATTCAGACGCACATGCTGAGGATTGTCTCCTAGGCACCAACTATAAGAGACATAGGAAACTCCATCAAAGACTCGGCATGCTTTCTAATATTTAAGTTGATGTCGGGAGGATACGAGAGATGCGTTTGGGTGGTAGATCTAAACTGACAGACGCTAGAATATTTTCTGAAGGAAAAAGGAGTCAGGAAACTATAAAGCACGTGGAATTACTAGTATATGTTCATTCATTCAAATGTCTACTGAGCACGTGTTATTTGTGAGGCATTATGCTAGAAAAAGAGATAGAGGACCTATTCTCATGGGATCTGCTATTTCAGTCAAGGTTGTATGCATTAGCTTATGAAACTATAAAGAAGGTTGTGAGGTGTTTTTTATTTTTATTTTTATGAACCTATGAGACACTGAAAACACCAACATCAACATCCACCAAGAAGGTGTACAGAACCCAAGGCCAGAATCAGGACTTTGCCTAACACTGTGGTGTCTCATTCACTCTCTCTCACTTACTATACTATTACAGACTGAGTTGTTTTCATGATTATATCATTATGCATTACTGACTAGTCTTTCATTGTGGTTCCAGAGCTTAATGAGACTCAGTGAATGTGGCCTTTGGAACCATCACACTGTGGAGGAGAAAGCACAGCAGAGAAGACTGACCTCTGCATTATCTTTGTGTACTAAAACCTTTTGAAAAGTCAGAGCACCAGGCTCTTGGCAGCGATTTCACAAATTTAATTACGTAGAGATATTCACCAGTATTTTCAAAGACTGACAGCTGAAATTAGACAGCTTGTTTTCTGTTATATCCGCTTCCTATTATTAATGGTGCTAAACAGTTAAGCAAAAGGTTTATTATTATTTGTCCTTTCTATACTGATAAGATTAATGGCGTGATCAGAATCCTCAAGGGCGATATGAAGATTCATTTTCACTCCTCAGGAAGACTGTTAGAAACAATTTCTATTTCAAAGTCAACATTCATAAAATCAGAGAATGTCAAGACTGGAAATAACTTGTTATGTCTCGTGATTTAGCCCCCTTAGATGACAGATGGAGAAACTGAGGGAGGCCAGGAGAATATAAGTGACTCACCTTTGGTCATACAGTTAGTTAATAGCAAAGCTGGAACTGACTTCAGGTATTTTTATGCTATGTCTGGTCTATTTACTATGTCCACTATTTCCTACTGACTTTTCAGCTGCCAAAATGTATATGTGAAGGGAAAACTACATGTGAATGAGCCAACCAGAAACAGCACAAAACTGTATACTGCATAAGGTGTTCATATTCTAAGAAAAACTAAGAAAACCTCTGCCAATCTCAACCAGTGTTCAAACTGAATGACAGAAGACTATCACATTTCTTGAACAGTGAGGTATTAGGAATGAGACACAGGGGAATGTTTTCTAAGTTGAATATCACAATCCAGTGTTCTTGATGGTAAGAGCCCATCTCAGTCTCAGAAGATACATCTATGATAAACCAGCCAGTAGAGGCATTTAGCACATGGATCTCTGTTAAAAGCTGAGACAGCTAACCACCGCTTTCCCTATATAAAAAAATACAGTTATTGAAATAGCAATCAATAACTTAAAGGAACAAATAAATGAACCAAAACTTGAATCAGAGCAACTCCTGGCACAAACCTGGAGCGAGAATGAGGGCAAGATACGCTTTAAATATGGGAGGGATTTAGAATCTGAAAAACTGCCCAGAAAGTAGTAACAGAGGCAGTATGGTACAGAGGGAGGTGGTGCAAAACTCAGATATTTCTGGAGTTAGGCGGCATGGGTACTGAAAATCGGAGCAAGATTCATCAGCTTAATTGAGAACAGAGCAGCAGGATACAAGACGACACAGACACCAAAGGTAAGTCTAGGCGGATGGCCACAATTCCATGCAGAGTCAAATACTTGTCCTAGTAGAGCCATAGGAATCGTAGCTATAAGAAGACAGGACAGTCAGAACTCCAACTAGCCATTTTGGCAGCAGACATCATAAAAGTAGTAAGAAATGTGGACTACAGCAACTGATGGCTTTAGCCAAGGAGGTTTTATATTGCATTTTGCTAAACAGGAATCATTAGAAAGTTGGGAGCAACTCAGGCACAATGCCTGGGAATGAGAGCAGAGAGGAGGGTAGATGAAAGTCATTAACAATGTGTACAACATACAAAATAACCAGAAGGAAAAGACAGATACGCCTTTGGACGTGAGTTGCTTCTTGAGCACTGCCGTGTAAACAAGAGCTGAATGGTTAGCATGTTCACCACTACCCCATTTTTCTGTGAAGAGCTTCATAGATAGTTAGAAAGGGCACCTGATGAAATTCATTACTGGTGATTCAGTCAGCAGGTTTACTACCAAGTTTCATTAGTGAATGCCTCTCAATATTTAGCAACCACAGAGTCTTTGAAGGAGGAAAGGACTGGCTTGTCTAAAAATCAAATCCTTCCTAAGGGACAGCTGGCAGAAATATAACGTCAAACACTTCAGCAAGTATTACAGAAAAGTACCAGCAAATCAACCTTCAGCTAGAACTAATATATGCAGAACAGGTTACAACCTCCATTGTTTTCTCCACTTATGTACCCATGGGAGACAGCATTTACTTCCTTCCTGAGTGAATGGAGACTAGAGGCAATGCTAACAAATTTAATGACCAATATTTGGGCCGTTCCAGTCACGACATCCCAAAGAAGATATAACAGAGCTGGAAGAGATCCAGGGAAAAGCAACTAAGTTGATCAAGGGGAAAACCTATCTTTCATTCAAGGACAGACTGAAAACCTAAAAAGGATTAGAATTGCTCAGATGGGAAGATGGAAATGAAAAGGGGTTAGTGAGGGAATGTGACATTAAAGTTGACTCTGGGTATACATGATCGTATTCACTGAATTCCACAGCACTTAGCTGGGGCCATCCCTTGAGGTTCAAAGATGTAGAATGAGGAGAAACTGAACTACACCTTTATTTATTTATATAGAAAGCAGTAAATTTCCAGAACCTATTATTCCTAAGACAAGGTTGAAGTGGAGAATGGGAATCGTTTAATAAATCATTGGATAAATTCAATGCCAGCTGATTTACAATGCATTATTAAGAAATGGTCATGAAGCATCCTAATTTTTTAAAATGAAAATTACTGGGTTAAGTGACAAAACAACCAGTGGTGCCTGCATCTGAGATGGAGTTCTGGGCTAGTTGCCCTGTTGATCTACTCAGTGTGCTCTCTCTTATGCTCTTATTATGTCATCTATGCAGGAACGTGGTGCATGCAAGTTTGGGATTCCCAAATTCTTTTGACAGTCCAGAACACAGAAGAATAATTTTCTAACTCATTAAGGAAACAAGAGAGTCCTAGCTCTTGGCTCCGTTTGGTTTACCCATATGGGAGTATGCAACATAAGAAGGTGAAAGAAAGAAATCCTAACAGAATGCAGCAGCTGGTGAAAGGCTATTATATTGAAATTTTCATGAGTTTGACTGTAGGCCAAAAACTACAAAATGGCAGAGAGTGGAAAAGGCAGTTGTAACAGGTTGAACATTGTTGGTGATTATTTTTTCAGTGGCAATGAAAGCTGCAATCAAATAACCTGAAATAGATGCTGGCAGGAATAAGAGAGCCCCAAGGGAGAGGGAATATGAAAACAGTAACAATGATGTATGGTATGGACTAATAAACTAGACAAACATGTAGTTTGTGGTATCAAAATCAAAGTTCTCAGCATCATATGAAAAGCTGGTGTCAGGAGGCAGGCATAAGCACTGTCTGATTTGCAATCTAGAGCAGATGATGTTGTTAATGACTTACAACCTCAAGGATGAATGCACAACTCAACAACCACCCGCAACTGTGTTACTGGCATAGAAACTTCTTGTTATTTAGATGATCAGTTTATCTCAGCATCAAAAAATAAAAATTATAAAGTGCTAAAAAAAAAAATATCCAGAGAATACTCCTGGCTTTGCTGCTAGAAAAATGTGGTAAAAACTCTTGAATGGAAGTCAAGACAAACTAAGAAAGAAGAACAATGAGGACTGGTTGAAGAAGTATCATAAACTTATTATCGCTGTTATTCATGGGTCAATAAGGCATTTCAAAGTACGAATGGCGTTTGCCATTTATAATAACTAATAAATCACTAATGATATTAATAATCTATGTATTGATGAGGTACATTTTCTGAACATGTGTTCTCCCTACATTACAGCTTCACGTTTTAGGGGTGTATTTGAGAAATTACATAATCTGCACTTTCAAACAGATTATAATTATAGAGAATTGATCTCCATAAAGTTTCAGAGATATCTTTGAGATACTATGTAATTCCTATTCCAAGGCAGAGATCACTTCAGAGGTTTTTGAAGTCTCCATACACAACTTTCTACTCATTTTTCCTATTGTTTTTTGTCTCTTGCCATTAAACCAAGAAGAATAGTCGTCCTAAATTAAACACCAAGATTTGAGTTCTTTAAAATAGGAACCTGGATAAATTGGAGTAGGTTGAGAGGGCATATTTGAAGCTACAGGGGAAAATAGAATTCTTATGTTTTTTTTTAAACTAAGAATTCATGTTAATAATGAAAAAAAATTTTTAAATAAAGATAAACTTCTGAAAAAGGTGGGGTCTTCAGTTTTTGAATTTGGACAAGGCAGAGGAATGAGTCAGACTCATTAATTCTTAGAACTACAAAGAGTTTTAGATATCTTCTAGTCCAAATCCTTATTTTATAAATAAGAAACCAAGGTCTGTATCGGTTAAGTGAGTTGCCCAAGGCCACACAAATCAACTAATGACAGAGCCAGGACTAGAACTCAAGTTTTCTTATTCCCAGGTCTATGCCCTTCCCAATATTACCAACTAGGATATTCAAGTTGGTGAAGGAACAACGGACAAATAAGACAAAGAGAGAGTAGCTGCTCCCTGATTCTGCCAAGGAGCAGCAAGAGACTAATTTACAGGGGGAATCACAGCTTTTCTGTAATTTATCTTTTTTACTTTGGAGCTGAATTCATTTCACTGTCCCACAGCAGTGTATTGGGGTGTTTGTAGTAGGTGTAACATACAGAAAAAGACAAATATGTAGGGAAAACAGTGGAACTTGGAGGTGGTGGGGCCAGGGGGCTATAGTAATTCCTGTGACATACTTAATGACCCCTAAACAGGTAATAACTTGGAGAATAATGGCTTAAAGAGGTCTAGAATTTTCAGGTGGTCCTAAAACCTTAGCCACAAAAGGAGAGTCTTTATCTAAGCGCACAAAAGAATTGGATTAAGTGAGAGCTTTATAAATGGGTTGAAGAAGTAGCAGGTCACAAACATCTTAGAAATGAACGCTTGTGATGACAAAGCCATTGATGTAGAAGATGACTGGGAAGGGAATGTTTGAATAAAATGGCTCCACAAAATATTCAGTGGGTGTAAAGCCATACAGTGCATGTCTAAATCTATATATTATTTAATAAAGCTGGTGATTTTAAATAGGTATTTAAAACATGTAATTTAGAGTGACTAAGTTAATTGCATATAACAAAAATCATAAATTTTAAAATAAGAAAATTGAAAAGCAGGATCAAAGCATATTGAAGGAGAATTTTTAAAGGTAAGAGATATCTTGTCTGGAAAAATTTAAGACAAACCTTTCCTAAAAGACATGTCTCTCCTTGAAGAGCCGAAAGAGTCCCCTCAGCCCCATTCTTCTGTGTTAACAAAATTGAAGCATGAAATCAAATTTCTTGAGAACTGTAGTAATGAAGATCTAGAGATGCTCTTATTGCTTTAGAATTGAATTATGAAGAGTTGATAGGGAGGGGAAGAAAAAAAACAGACTCAATAAAAGATGGCAGGCCAAAAAAAAAGGAAAAACACTGAGTATTTTTAGACTCATGGAAGAAGCAAGTTCAAAGTTGTTAGTTGGTATTGAAGACTATTTCATGAATCTGATGAATTTAAATTGTTGCGGTAGCCTATTCAAAGTTAAATTTAAGTTGGACTCCATTGCACAATCGATGAGACACCGTTAACGTATGATAATAACTCAATATCCTGTCTCCTGTCTCTTCCACATCGACCCACTGTATCATGAATTTGTATTTCATGCAGCGTCTTGCAGAAGGTGCTTCTAGGCACCTCTACTCCTTTGACTGACATCAACGGCCCCAGAACACAGCATCAGTCTGCTGTACTATGAAAAATGCTGAGTGTTATGTATCATGAATGAACACCTCCATTCCACAAATCTGGGAATGTTGCTGACTGCCTTTTGGGTACGTGAAGTATTTACACCCCTAAAACAGTTTGTGTACATATAGCTGCAGAAATTTTCCATCTCTGTCTGTAGAAGAAATGTGGGGAAACTCCTCAATAAATGAAATTGTTCATGTAAATATTCACTCCCACTATCAATATTATCTGCAGCTTTTTGTTCTGTTGTGAAAAAATCCACACCACCTCCAATCACAAAACACAACACATATGCTGCATTAAATGGATTTTTCCTAAAGGTAGTTCCTTATTGCATCAGCAAACTTTCAGTGGTAATTTTAGCATGAGTTGACTATCCACGCTTCCTCAAAGAAGAAAGAACTAGGTATTATAGGCGAGGTTAACAGTGCATTGTAAAAATGAGTTCATTTGTGAGTATACAAATTAGCCATAGTTAAAGGCTCCTTTAAGAACGTGATGCTTCCAACTTACTTGATATAGTAGGGCACTTTGTTTGGCGAGATGGCTCTCTCCCAGGGACCCTGGACAGAAGCTGAGAGAGGAAAAAAAAAAAAAAAGGAAGGCGGTCAAGTTCATGAAAAACAGGAAAGACAGCATTAATCTCCAGAATTACAATTTTACACTGATATTGGTCTGTATGCTCAGTTGCCCACGAAGACAGGAAGGATTAACCTGCTATTCTGAAGTTTCTGTCCTAATCTAAGTGAAATTGAACTCATTCAGGCACAAAGATAAATGCAAAGGAAAAAGATGTTCCGTGGCTAAACCTATAGAACAGATAAGAAACTGAATGAGAGGACTGACGGGTTTTCTCTTATGTGTCTCCTTTGGGTGCTTTTCTTATAACTCTGATTGCTGCTTCTTAATATCTTTTAGTATTTGATTGGGTTTTATTAGTGTAGCAGCTGAAACATCACCCTGTGATATATTTACATTCTGAGTCATTGAAGCTCAAGTGCTACACTTATCACTCTGATAAGCTTGTTTTTCTCTTTATTTGGTTTAAACAGAATAGAATTTCATTTACCAATTATATGTTTGATTAGTGCCTTACAATGGCAGCTGGCCAGCATGATCTTACTAGAAAAGGACCCCAAAGTGATAGAAAGGTACAGATACCAGAGTGTAATAACTTTCGTGATGAATGATGAATCCTATAGGTGAAATTGAATTTGTCATACTGGGAATTCATTTTATAACTACTTTATTGTGTATTAATTAAATCAATTATCTTTAAACTGTGTTTTAAATGATTAAATTGTAGGATTTTTCTTTCTCAAAGTTGAACTCTAAAAACGCCTTTTATATACTATTTAATCTGATTTTTTTTTCTTTAAGACAAATTGATCACGTTAGGAGACAGTATACCATTTCCTCAACAATAAAATCTTCCTGCTGAATAGAGCTTAAAGAAACTGGAGTTTTAAAAGACATGGAGTATCATCAGGAATTTAAATATAAGAAGCATTCTTATTAACATCTAGCCATGTTACATGTATGCCCATTTTTTTCCTGAATTTCCATCCTGCTTATAATTTGAAGCACAGCTGATGCTGACCATTATTTCCTCCTATGAAAAGCTCCCTTCTAAATTAGCCTCACAGTAAATCCACTCCACAGTGTATTGAGATGTAAGAAAACGTCAAAGCTAATATATCCTTGACTACACTGTATAATATGAAAGAAAAGCTTCTAATAAAAGTTAACTTCACCCACTGCCATACAATTTAAGGGTAATGAAACTACAGATTCTTTGTTTTATATAGAGTAATACAGGGATGGAATCACCCAACCTTCAACCAGACGTGCTGCTTTGTGCCTTGGTGATATGTCATTGAAAAGATATAGGGCATGGATTTGTACTGAGCCGCTAATTAAGCCTTTTCATTGTGGCAGACAGATTTTTAATATGGGGAAAGAAGACACTTCTCTGCTGTTTTGAAGTAGTCCCCTGTTTTCAGTCTCTCTGTGTCCTTCCTTTTCTATTCCTTCCCCTCTGCCTTTCTTATCCTCTCCTCTTGTCTGTTTTTCTCCTCTATCATGTGGTTCTCACGCCTCAATTAGTTAAGAGAGTCAACAAGACCTGATTTGAGAACTTAGGCTGGACTCCTTGACCCATCTGGGCAGAGTCTGATGTTATGGCGACCTAAAAACCCAAGCCCTCTCTAGCAGGAAACATGGTGGAGAGCAAAAACCATAGCTTCTGGCTGCTCAGTGCACCCTCTTCTCAAAATCCCAGCATCACCCAAGGAAGGAGAGAACTCCAGAGAGCGTTTGGCTCAGCCCTTACTGGCTGTACTGCCTAAACCTATAAATCCCCAAACCCAGGAAGAACAGCTATTCTTTTCTTGACGGTCTCTATGGGCTGGGCCCCCCAATTGCCCTCATTATGCCTTCCCAGTTCTTTATCATTCTAATGGTCTAGAAATTATTTTTGATTTGGAGGACGCTGGGAATGTCCTCCAGTAGCAGAAGAGTCCATTGGGATTTCCTACATTATTCTTAGGTGTCTCTCAGAGAGAAATGTGCTGGAGGGGTCTCCTGGCTACCAGAAGGGCTCAAGGGAGCTCTGCCTGAATGGAACAACCTTCAAAAAGAAAATCTACCAAGAGATGGAGGAAAAGCAGTGGTGCCCAGCTGAGCTAATGGCTAGACTTACATCAAGTATCTATAGTTGACTTTGCATTGTTAAACATCAAAAGGGAAAAACATCCAACAAAATGCGTGCCAGAGGAGTAATTAGAACATGCTTATGTTCAAGACTTGAAAAGACTTAAAAAGAATATGCTAAAAATTGTTCAGTTCCAGATTAAAATGAAATTTCAAGCTTTTAAATTGGGGTTCTTAATTGTTAATTTTACACATATAGTGTATAAATTGTGGATAACATTGTTATTTTTTTGATTTAGAAAAGCCTTTTGTGTCGATGTGTTGCTATCAAGTGAGTCCAATGGTGAGATTCAGTGACTTTTTTGGGCTGAAAGATGTTTTGTCCCTTTTGAGTTCAAAAGGGAAAAATGCACTTAAGCACAGCTTATAACTGCACTGAAGCAAGTGCTCGGCAGTCTTCATTTGAAACCCTCAAACTTTATACAAAAAAATGTCCTTGATTCAGAAAAAGGAAAAAAAAAGGAAAATGACAATGGCCTCCCCCTTTCCTCCCCTGCCCCATCACCACCACAGACACACACACGGGAACGACTTGCTTTAGAAATAACACAGCATCAGATGGTATTTCTAAGTGATTGGCTTCAGGGCTCCTCAAGAGATTGTTAAAGGGTTGATGGCAATTTCACTTGGGGCTGCCGGATGATTCTGGTCTTGCATATATTCAAAAGTTTATCAAATATATGGAAGCTCTCATAAGTGTGTTGCAGAATAATCATTTCATTTCTTGCAGGAGTGCCAATACCAACAGCAGCTGTTTCTTATCTCAGTGTACCAGTGCAAGCTTGTCCTTCACAAAGCTAGCCTACGTAACCCCCACGCACCCGTCTTGTCTGTGCGATGTGTCCATTTTTAGTAGCCCATCAAAGGCAGATTTTTGGGCAAAGAGTTTTTATAGGACCCTGTTCTGTCCTTTGGTATTTTCTTATACAGATGTTTCTATAACCATTTCTACTTGTAATTGCAATGCAGCTTTGTGATTCTGATTCTCCGAGTGTAAAAATCATTAATTATCATACAGCACCAGCACCACGGGGTACTGTCTACTGAATTTAAAGAGCAAACTACACCTGAGTTTGTTTATTCCAAAACCAACCTCTGAATTTCCCCTTGGTTACAGATGCAGTGTGTTAACTAAGAGCAAGAAAGGGTAGCAAGTTCTACTTTCAAATGCTCTTCCTCCCCTGAGATGAAAGGATTCAACATTGTGCCCCAGGTGGTTTCACAAATCACAAATGCAGGACACACTATTTAGGGGAAGTTCTTATTTCAACCATTTTTTGATGCATGATGGACAAAATGTGCCAAGCGATGCAATCCCGTGTTAAGCCATATTTTAATCGACACAGAGGCCTAACCAGAAAATTAAAAAGAATGCTAATGTTTTTCAAACCAAGTCAAAAGAGCACTCCTGGAATTCAGACCCAAACACATTCATTCATCTTTCTACTTTTCTTATATTTGGTGGATTTGGAGTTTGATAACAGAGTCAGGTCATAAAAGAAGTGGGAGCAGGCTATAAAAATAAATAATAATGCATTTACTGGATACAAAATAGAAACCTCACCTATGGGGTCAAGAAGAAAGCATTAGGGAGGATGACTAGCCACTGGTACTTGGCTCCTCAGAAGTAAGCAAATTCCACTAATGGTTTTATAGACACATCAACCAAGGAGAGCAATGTTTCTTGGCCTTTTTTCTACTATCTCCACCCCAACTCCCTCCCCAAGAGGTATCCTTTTTAGACATTTTTTCCTAATCTCCCTACTCCCCCATGATATTTTAATACCACAGATATACTTCATGCTTGTTTATGTATTGTATGTATCTGTGCTGTACATAAAAAGTGTTAGATTTCTTTCATTTTCCAGGAACCAATTTTCGCCCCTTTGGAGACAATATGACTCCCACTGAGAATGCTTGATCCAGAAGGGATGGGGGGCAGCAAAAAGGAAAACCTCTTATGTGCCTGAAACATGACCTCAAATAGCTCTTTCAATACTCAAAATGACCTGTGAGGTAGGTCTTGTTAATTTCTTCATTTTGCAGATGATTAAACAGAGAAGATCACACGGACTAGCATGCTTAAGGCCCTAAGTCAGTAAGCATTAGATCCTAATTTTGGTTGTGACTCAACACTGAACTCGATGATTTCAGGGAATGGAGAAAACAAACATGTGCCCCGCACTGCATGGTCCTCAGTATAATCCTCTCAAATGCCCTGTGAGGTCCTGCTAAGTCTAAGATTACACATGAAGAAATTGATGCTCAGAAATGGTCAGCAAACTAACCCAGGTCATGCAGTTAGTAAAGAGGGCATTTGGGACTGCAACCACATCTGTCTAGTCTTTGTATATTTCATTCTACTCTATCACATGTGGGATGTAACAGGTAGTCTACAAACACTTGCCAAGCAACGGAGTAAATAAATACATCTGGGTAAGGATTGTAATGCCACTTAGTCCAAGTTCTCTACATTATACCTAATGTAATTGACCCTCTGTGTAGTGTCCACCAAAAGACTTTCCAGGAGCTGCCTGAGTGACCTCACTGTCACCAGATCCTGGAGCGATCCCTTTTGAATTTTCCATAGCGTTAGTGATGATTAGAAACAGCTTCCTTTTATTCTAGTCAAAATCTGCTCCCCCATGGTCTGTAATCTCCACCATCAATCTTGTTCTAGAAATCTAAATTAAATCACCTGATCAGTTCAGAGAAGCTCATTTTAAAAGAGCGGATTCGTATTTTCATCTGAAAGACAAAAGGAGCCCCAATTTTTAAAGAAACCAAACAATACCCGACATCACTTTGCTCATTATGCAACACATTTTTACAGAGCACCAAATACGCACTAGGCATTGTGCAAAGTGCCGGCACTAATGTGGTAAATAACAGACACAGCTCTTGCAACTTTGCACTTAATTTTAGTCTCTCGAGATATTTTCCAATGAGCACATCTAATATTCCAGCATTAAAATCTATCAACTTGTATCTACTGAACATACATTATGTGCTCAGCCCTGTGCTAGGTATTGGCAGGCAGGGAAAGAATAGTGCGTAATGTGGTGGAAAAAGAGGTCCTAACTGTCCCATGTCCTTAAGGACAACATTATGTAAATGAGAAGAACATATGAGTGTAAGAGTCAGAGTCCTGGCAGGAAAAAGATGGCACATTCAAATCAGTTGAGTAGAATTTAGTAAAAGAGCTGGTCACAAAATTCTGTGCAGGGTGTAGGAAAATCACAAGCAGTAATATTATAATAGCAGGGGCTCCCTGCTATTATAATAATATAAAGTTCTTAAGAAGTGGCTATTACCACCCCTAGGTCTGGCGGGGCAAGGAGAGAAAGAGTGAAAGAGAGAGGGAAGAAAGGGGAATAAGACAGGAGGGATTGAGCGAGCACCTTTCCCACTGTCCCCCAAATGAACAAGCATGCATGTGCACTGGGTGAAAAGGGTCACGTGACAGGATCTTTGGTTAAGGGAAGCAGGCAGGGAGGGAGTGAAGGGAATAAGCATTCTGACCTATTCTCCGTCTTCCTACCCATCTCCTACCTTGGCTCGCCATTGGTTTAGCCCAATCTGAACCAAGAGGGCTGGGGATCCCATTCCCACAGTCACTGCAGGTCAACCTCCCAAGGCCCAGAGCAAGGCAGGGAAGTGTGGAGAGTGGATATGGAGGGGCAAAGTGCAGGTACTTCCTCAGGCTGCTGCTACGGCAAGAGCCTTAAAGCTCCCATCAGGGTCTCCCGAACTTCTCAGCTGATTCTGAATAGCATTAATAGATTAACTTCTCCAAAATGCTATTCAAAGCACATGGCTCTCCCTTAGACAGAAACCTCCATAGTTCCCTTGTAAATAAACCAATTTTAAAAAGCACTCCTCTGGCATCCAAGGCCCTTTATATCCTGGTTTTACCTTATCTTTTCTCCCAGTCCTTACGTACATGACCCCAGTGCTTCACCCTGGCCGTGCTTTCAAACCCCCCTGTTTAGTGACAGAGACAGTTACCTACTTTACACCCAGTCTCCTCTTCTTTAGCTAGAGAATTTTTAAGGGTTGGGTGCAGCAATGTTCCCAAAGTCTATGAATGTCAGTTGAGAATATCTGGGTGAGATTTCTGGGAAAGTTCTTAAGAAGTGGCTGACACAATTGAGAGGAAGCTTTTTCCCTTTTCCCATCCTTCCTCCAGCCTGGAACATGGATGTGATGATGGCTAGAGTTGCAGTGTCTAAGAGAATGGAAGCCATCTTGGTTGTAATCCCCAGAGGCAGAAACAGAGACAAGGAAATGAGTGTAGGCGATCTGAGTGGCAATGCAAGGATGCACGGGTAGAGGAACCAGAAGTGAGAGTGGGATGGGAGGAAAGCTGATAAAGGATATATTACTGCTTTGGGTATTTGGGGCCCAGTGAAGCTGAGGGCTGCAGTGTAGAATGCACTTCAGAATTATCCTTCCACTCCACTGGGGCGAGGGAACTAGAGAATTTGCTATTGCTGCAGGGCTACTCCTGGAGCATGGGCGATCATTAACTCCCTGGCACCTGTGGCCTGCCCATTGTGCTGGTGAACAGGCCCCAGTGGCCAGGGCAGGACTTAAAGGCAAAGTCCAGGTGTGTGTAGCTGGAAGCCTAGGTTTGGTGGTCCTGGACACAGTGAATGCCAGAAGGGATATGGTCAGGGCCCTGACAACTTATGCTACAGAAGTCATGCACTAAGGATGGCTGAGAAGAAAGATATGAGAAACTTGGACTCCTGATGAATACATAGTCATCATTCCAGCTTACCTCTGAATTGCTGTGTGAGAAACTTACAAACCCCTACTCTATGTAAGCCATTATTACTTGAGTTATCTGTTCCCTGCAGCCAAACCTGCTTCTGATTGAACCACTCCCACCCACCCAGACCTTGTATGGCTGCTCACATCATTCCTGGCTCACATTTTAAATGGCTGAACAATATTCCATTAATGGATGTACCATCATTTGTTGAAGAAATTCCCTCTTTGGGAACATTTGTTTCCAGTTTTTCCCTATTATAAGTAAAGCTTCAACTAACATCTTTATAGATAAATCTTCGCACACATTTTTGTTAGTTTTCTTAGGCAAAATTCCTAGAAGTATATTATTTTATTAAAGGCTATGAACATTTTAAAAGCACTTTATACAGATTACACTCCTGCCAACAGGAGTCTTTCTTTATTGACCCAGGTGGAAAGGGAGAAATCCCATTTTCTGCAAATCGATGGTGTTTAGTTGGTATACTTCTCAAGGCACATTAGGTATACTGCCTGATACAATAGATTATTTGAGAACATGCCTCTCACACTCCCTCTTCCCATGATAAATTGTAATCTTTTTGAGTTTAGAAAGGCACTCAGCATATTAGCTTTCTATCTCAAGGCCCAACCCAGCATCTTGAGAGGTACCTGGATCAAGTGGAGAGTGTCCAAACACAGATTCAGAAGAAGTGGATTTGAATCTTGACTCCACCATCACTGCATGATCTAAAGCAATTCTTATTTTCTCCCTGAGTCTTAGTTCTCTTGTATACAAAATGAGAATAATGATACCTCCCTTACCAAAATGTTGTTAGGACCAAATGAGAAAATGGGTATGAAATTGCTTTGCAAAATGTTAATCAGCACACAAATAATGTTTGTAATCACATTCCTATGGGATGTTGTCTGACTGAGGGTAATCCTAGAATCAATCTCTCTGACTCAGCTGGGCAGCATTTGTCTTCAACCCATATATAGTATAAAGTGTGGCCCAAAGAAATGCCTTTTGAACACCATCTGACTGCCTGGGCTTATGGTACTTCTTTCTATATCTCTGCCTACCTAGACCAATGGCATCTGCCTAACAGATCCTTCATTCTTATGCAGATCATTTGTCCACTACTTATCAGCATGAATGATGAACAGATTAGTTCATATTTGATACAATGGGAAACAGAGGGCCATAGACTGCTTTAGAATCAGAGGATTATGATGATGATAGGAAGGTAGTTCTTGTGTTACTATATACAGTAGATCAGAGGTTGGAGACTGGAGTCCAGTGAAAGTGAGAAATTACAGATGACTCTATACTTCTAAGACTTAGTTACTAGGCAACTTCGAGTTTCATTGGCAGAAAAAATAAGCTGGGAGGTGCAAATTCAGATAAATTATATATTGAGGTTAAAGTATTTGGAAGGTGGGTCTTTTCATTGAAGCTCAACTGAAAGGACAAGACCATAAGAACTAGAGGATACTGAAGCTAGGAAAATGGCCAGCCTCTCTAAAGAAAGAAGACTGTTGAGAGAGAACTATACCCGGGGTAGGGGAGGGGGGACATCCCCAAAATGGTGGCGGGCATAGAAAAGTCACCAAAGAAAAACAACGCAGAAACTAGAATAAAGTAGAGTGAAACACCAGAAGGACAGCCACATGGTGAGGTATGAGTACCCAGTGGGTTCCAGCAGACAAAGGGCATAGAAGAGGAAGATGGATTTGGTCACTGGTGATCTCAACAGAGCAATTTCACAAGAGTGGCGAAGGCCCAAGCAGATCACAGAAGTTGAAGGAGAGGGTAGACAGAGGGTATGCAACAGGATTAGGTCCTAACCAAGCATTTGAGAAGTTGTATATGAAAGGAGGAGAATGTGAGTGGAGAGGGGAAATATCTGAGGGTTGGTCATCCTCTCTCCTGTTCTATAAGCCAGGCCTTTCAACTCACTTATGTGTGGAATTTGCTTAGGGTCTTCTTTATTTTATTTTATTTTTTGTGTGAGGGCATCTCTCATATTTATTGATCAAATGGTTGTTAACAACAATAAAATTCTGTATAGGGGAGTCAATGCTCAATGCACAATCATCAATCCACCCCAAGCCTAATTTTCGTCAGTCTCCAATCTTCTGAAGCATAACGAACAAGTTCTTACATGGAGAACAAATTCTTACATAGTGAATAAGTTACATGGTGAACAGCACAAGGGCAGTCATCACAGAAACTTTTGGTTTTGCTCATGCATTATGAACTATAAACAGTTCAAATATGAATACTCATTTGATTTTTATACTTGATTTATATGTGGATACCACATTTCTCTCTTTATTATTATTATTTTTAATAAAATGCTGAAGTGGTAGGTAGATACAAGATAAAGGTAGAAAACATAGTTTAGTGTTGTAAGAGAGCAAATGTAGATGATCAGGTGTGTGCCTATAGACTATGTGTTAATCCAAGCTAGACAAGGGCAATAAAACATCCACGGATGCAGAAGATTTCTCTCAGAACAGGGGGGGTGAGGTTCTAAGCCTCACCTCTGTTGATCCCCAATTTCTCACCTGATGGCCCCCCTGCGACTGTGCCTGTCTTAGGTTGTTCCTCCCTTGAGGAATCTTATAGGGTCTTCTTTATAATGTTAAATTATATGAATTTTATTTTCAATTTTTTACTTCCTAAGGCCACAGTCAGGATTATAATACAGCATTTCAGTTTTTATATAGTTATTAATGCTGAATGTATATGTATGTACATATGTATGTAGGTATCATTTTTTTCCCCATTGAATTTGCTTTCTATATGATTTCTATTTTCTTTTGATGTAATGTATATAGTTCCTATAGCAAGAGTAAGTCTTCTGTCATTTAACTGAGAGGTCAAGTTAAACTTAACACTTTTCAAAACATTGAATTAAAATAAGAATAGTACTTTATATGTCCATATCATATATCAAAAGTAAAGATTCAATGAAAACTTTAAGATCACTTACTAAACTTTCAAAGATGGGCAGATTTTCCATAAAGATTTCAACAGCAGAGACAGATGGACTACATTCCAGAGGGGAAGGTCACAAGAGTGATGAATGAGACCTCTAATGTCTGCCATAGCTGTGAAAATCTTTATGGCTAACTAAAATTCCTCACGAATAACAACCTGTAAATATTATATGAGCTGTCAGAGAGATAACACTGAGCTCTGAGACCACTGCACACGGTGAACAGAATACTGCACCATGGAATTTGTCGGTAGATCTCCACGTCATTTGGAGTATCAGGCTTACATTTGATCTTGGAAGTCAAGAGTTCATACTAAACTCTTCGGCAAGGTGACTGACTTGAAGAGATAAACACTATATCTAACAATCTAATATCCAGTGCTGCTGGCTGCACTGTCCCGCAAAGTCTAATAGCCAATATTTGGTGGCATTAGTCAGGAAAGAAAAGCTCCTTCAAACTGACTCATACAAAACTCCAAGAACCTCACGGTGATTATTAGGACAGTAAGAAATAAATCAAGCCTCTTATTTAAGGCCAGGTATAGGAGGATAGGTGTCTATATAAATAGAGTTATGACTGACTTATGCTCATGGAATTTCTTAATAATTTTGAACAGGACTGGCTATTACCGTAGAATTTTCCTCCAGATAAAGGCGGCTACAGTCCTTAGGCCATCTGGGTTAAGTTAGGTTACTAACAAGTCAGTGCAATATTGCCAGGTGCCTTTAGTGTCTCTCCAGATGTGCTTTTAAAAGACGGCAAGCAGTTAACACCATTTTCTGAATGCTCTCTGTATGAGTGGTATTGTATTAGGCACCAGGGAAATTTCAAGGAATGTTAAAATTTGAAGCCTAAGCCAGTAGGGAGGAACTTAGATATTAAAAACCAAATGACTGCAGATGAGATGCACATCCATTCAGAAAGTAAGAGGTGAGAAAGAGCTAAGAATATGACAGCAATTAAAGCAAAAAGGGGATGAGAGGGATTACGTTTTGGTCCTAATTCTTTACTCCACTGTAAAAGAATTAAAATTCTGTACCTTAGCCATAGCCTGATGGTGGACAGAGTGTGTTTCCTACCCCCTTGACCACGTGACTTGCTTTGGCCAATGGGGCTTTAACAGATATGATACAAACAGAGGCTTGTCCTCTTCTGCTCTGGTGATTGGCCATAAGTACATGTCCCAAGTGGCCTCTGATCCTTCAGTCTGGGCCTCAAAACCCAATATGTTGAAAGACAATTTGAACTGAACTAGCAGCCTGGAGTCAAACCCAGCCAACCTGCAGTCTGACACAGAGGTGCCTAGTCAAATTTCATCTAGATTACCTGAAATTATAGTTGACTTTATAGATCCATAAACTTGAGAATAGAAGATTTCTATTCTTATATAGGTGGGAGGGGGAGAGAGAGAGGGAGAAGACAGACTATCAAAGATATTAAAGAATAGAAAAATATTCCCAGACCAAACTGAAGTCTCTCCCCTTTGTTAACAACAGTCACTTTCTCTCCCAAACCAAACTGAAGTCGCTTCCATTTGTTACCATCCAAAGATTAATGGGGATTATCCTTTTTAGTCTATACAGTTGAAATTTGTGGGTTGCCACTTACTAGTCCCTGGAACCTCTTCTCTGAAGTTGAAAATCCATATGGTTATAAGTATGAACTTGAATATGTTATTAAACTTCTCCAATCTGTTTTCTCTTCTTTGAAATAGAGACAATAATAATCCTTACTTTACAGGGTTGCTGTGAGGATTAAACAGGTTGATCCATGTAAAATGCGTCCTCAGTGTTAGGAGCAAAAGCCGCTCAATATTTTTTGTATTCCTATTCTTACCCCTGTTATTATTATGATCATTAAGGTAGTGATAGTGAGTTATCAGGATATTTATTCCATTAACTAATTTACTGCCAGTGTGAGGAATCGTTCCCCAGCGTAGCAACCAGGCAAATGTGAGAGAGACTATGGTTCTGGAGTTAAGCTGACTGTTAACCACCAAAGCAGGAGCCTTGGAAACAACTCCAGTAACTAATCCCTCTTCTGCCTTTCCCAGCCATTTTCCGACTTGTCAAAACATTTTACACGGTGTCCAGAGTAGCAAAACTGGAAAGGAGATAAATCTCCCTTTTGACATTCTGATGTTGGTGTCACTGTCGAAAGTCAACTGTGTTTCATCATTTTATATCAGTATTGATTAGGAATTCGAAACAAATAGCTAAGTATTTTTATAAAGAAGTCTTAAAAATTTTTTTTCTATTTTTAGTTCTGATTTTTAGATTAAATTTCACATGATCAAACTTACTTTGTTTTTTTCTATTTAGATTAATGTGGCTGGTTCATGTGAGAGGAATTATTTGAACTGCCCTGTGTATGACAAAAATCTCGTCCTTTATTTTGACCTCAGATAGCAAGGTTTCAAGTGATCTTTTCTATTGGGCTTCAGGAGTAACTGAAAATTTGGTTCAAAGCTTTCCCTCTTCCACTGATACCTCCAGATCTCCTGGGCCAAGTCTTCTGAATCAATCTCTTTCCCCTGATAGCTAGGTCAAGTTCCACAACATGAACTCTCACTTTTTACCCGTTGAGAATAAATCCCCCTGTTCTTAACTTACACATAAATGAACTCATTCCATTTCATGCCTCTTCTGATTTTTTTCCCAGACATTTCCTGCTCAGATTTTCTCTTTCCAAGTCAAATTGCCCCCATGTTGACTAATCCTTCAATTATTCTCTCTCTCTTTCTGCCTATTTCTATCTCATGAAAACATTAGCACTTTCTAAAATCTATATTTATATTCATTATACATACATAAGAAATCCCTTTTCTGGACAAAAGGGCTATAAGGAGGCTACATGTAAAACTGAAAAGGTGGATATTCATCATATCAGAATGGCTAAGTAGAAGGAGGAACCTGATTCTCATCACCAAATACATCTTGTGACTTTTGCTAAATGAAATCAAGGACCAAGCCATCAGAAAGTGTTCTTTGCTAGATTCTTATCAGATTAGATCCTCTCTACCTTAGATTTGCATGTAGCCTCAGAGACAATATGCATTAATATTAGTTGCAATATTGTGATGTATAAAAATATTTCTCATATATATATTTGGTCTTCATCCCCAGCCCTTAGCTCACAGCTCCCTAAAACCCTTGGAATTTCCTAAATTGAGAGTGATAAAGGTGTATTTTGTTATGTTAATGAGGTGACTTTTGGAAAGTGTCTATGGGGCTGGTCACCATGAAACCCAACCTTGTGATTAGTGGGTTGGAACTTTCAGCCCCACCCCAGACCTTGGGGAGGGGAAGGGCTAGAGGTTGAATCAATGGTCAGTAGCCAATGACTTAATCAATCATGCCCACATAATGAAGCCTCCATGAAACCAAAGACAGCATTCGGAGAGCTTCCAGGTTGGTGAACACGTGGAGATTTGGGGAGAACTGTGTGCCCTGAGAGAGCAGAGAAGCCCCATCACCTTCCCATAGATGTTAACCTAAACAGTTCTTCCATCTGGCTGTTCCTCTGTTATATCCTTTTATAATAAGCCAGTGATCTGGTAAGTAAAATGTTTTTCTGAATTCTGTGAGCTACTCTAGTGAATTAATTGAACCTGAGGAAGTGGCCCCAGGAACCAGTCAGTCAGTACAGGTAGCAACCTGAGCTTGTAACTGGTGGCTGAAGTTGTGGGATGGGAGGAGCGACAGTCTTGTGGGACTGAACCCACAACCTGTGAGATCTGATGCTATGCCTGGGTAGACAGTGCCAGAATTGAGATGAATCGTACAACACCCTGCTGGTATCTGGTGTTGTGTGGGAAGCTCCCTGCTACCACCCACAAACAGGTGAAAACTGGATCCAGGAACCTAAGTTGCAAGTCTATACAGACATCTCATTTCTCTTATTGTAGAATTAATTCCTCCTTCCACTATACTCCTACAACACCCACTATTTACCACAAGTAAAGAAGGCCATGATTTTTTTTATAGGTCTATCTCTTTTGGTTATAATTTCAGTGTCTGAAGGCCAGGATTTAGTCTTTCTCATCTTCTTATACCAAGTGCCTAGTGTGTGTTAATACATGAATGAATGCAACAGGCACAGTAAGTCAGATCATGTCACTTCTTAGCTAAAAACCCTCTTAAGTCCTCCTTTCTTACAAATTCCAGAGTCTTTTAACTGTAGTTGACAAGATCTTACCTGGCCTGGCTCCTGTTAGCTCACTGACCTGCTATTATTTACCATCTTGCTTCCTTGGCTACAGTCCTGCTAGCCTGCTTGTTCTCAGACCTCCTAAGCATGTTCCCATCACAGGACCTTTGCATTTCCTGTTTCCCCTACTTGTACCCTTTTCCCTGGACATCTGGACATCTACGTGTACATATAACTGGCTTGCTCTCTCACTTCTCTACTCAAACGTCAAAACCCTGACTGCCTCATTTAAAGAGTTCCTTTCCTGTCACCTCCAGCCCCATTAGCCTGCTTTATCCTTTACCCAATTTACCATGATCTGATTGCCTTCTTCTAATAAAATTTAAGCTTCATGGGAAAGAAATTTTCTATTTACTGCTGTTTTCCCCTACCTAGAACAGAGTTTGATCTATACTAGTGATTGATTAGACATTTGTTGAGTGACAGAATGAATAAATTCTTAGCTGGATGAAAATAAAGTAAAGCTCATAACTTTTTCAGGACATTGAACTAGGTACTAGACTAAGTTCTTTTCCATTGTATTAGAGAGGGAATAATCTTTAGGGTGCCCAGTTATTAATTCAATCAAGTCATATCTGAAGGGTGTTAGCTGCATGAAACTGGGAAACAAAAAAGAGGAATGTATGTCCCTTACCCATATGGAATGCACACTCCAAACCATTTCCTTTAATAATCTACCTTATCAACTATCCTTCATTCTAACTCTTGCCTGTGATTGGTATGTATGCTACTGAGCTTAAAGTTTAAGGCAAGAAGCTGATGTAATTTCATGCTGTCCCAAAAGCCCTTACCCGTTAATGGAGATCATGCAGCCAGACACCTTAAATAATGATCATCAGTACATACACTGGATAAAATCATCAACCTCATTATGAAAAAAAAAAAGAATAAATCAAATTACCCAGTGACTAGAATGAACCTATTACAATGCCTTTTTCTCAGAAGCTTCTAAATGCCTGTCAGTTACAGTGCCCTCTCACAGACTCGCTTCCCCAGGAAGCAGACTCCAAGACAAAGTTTAGCAAACAAACAGGATCTTTAGTAAGCTGTGCCGTTGGGATCAACACCTGCAGAAGGGAGAAGAAGGAAGCAGGAATGGAAATAGGGAGAATTCAAGCCAGGATGCAGGCCCAGTGACAGTCTCAAACCCACGGGAGCTCTTGAGGTAGAATGTTAGACTTCTCCTGAATTGGGCCAAAATGGCCAGATCTTTATACTCCTGCATCAGTCAGGAGCTGCCCATGGAGAGGGTATAATCTTGGGCAAGGCAGCTGAGATAATTCCTGAAGGGACAGACAGCTGAAGGTTGTCTGTTGAGAACACTTCTCTTCATTGAAGGGGACCTGACAGTGCAGAAAAGTCATCGCAAATCATTCCTCAGACATATGTCATTCTACAAAGTGTTCCATGTGACCCAACTGCCATGGCCATACATTGTCCAGGAGCTGGTGTACAGGAGGGGTTCCTAACCAGGGATAATTTTGCCCTCTAGAGGATATTTGACTATGGCTAGAGACATTTTTGTTGGTCACAGCTGAGGAAGGAGGTTACTGGCCCATAGTGAGTAAAGGCCAGGGATGTTGTTAAACATCTGTGTCCTACAATTGTAAGGACAGTCCCCACAATAAAGAATTGTGTGGCCTGCATTGTCACTAGTGCCCAGGTAAAGAAAGCCTGGTTTATAGTCTAGCCTGTGAACCTATGAGGTGACCTTAATCTTAAATAGATGGTAAATAACTGGCCCAGTCAGACGCTCTTTCTTGGAGAGTGTGATTGTAGTACATAGAAAGTTAGATGGTAGGGAGGTGCGGAAGTTAAGAAAAAAAAAGAAAGCTATGAGAGAAAACAGAAGTCACAAGGCAGTAGAAACTGAGTAAGGAGAAAGTGGAGAGAGGCATGACACTGAGATCATATGAAGTTAACAGTAGCAAAGGCCTCTACAGAGAAGCAAACATGCTTCATGATGACTGCTGTTCCCTGTCCTTACGCTTCCTTGTATCCTTAAGATACCCCTCTTTGCCTGAGCCTATCCCTGCTCCTGACAGCTTTAAGGAGACACAGCACATATCAGAGCCTGTCTGCAGGACGCCGAAATCAAGATGATTGTTATTGCTGATATATTAAAGTGTATTTAGAAATCCAAGAGAATGTTTTTTATTTTTAAACCAGGAAGAGTTTATGTAAGTCTACAAAAGAATAAAATACCTTTTGTCTTCACCTCAAAGTTCTGACCAAGAAGTATTTTGTAATCCCAAACTGGTTGTGTTCTGAAAATGGAAACCATCCCAATGGAAAAACAAAAGTAATGATTTTTGCCCACAGTGATGTGATTCCACCATTTCTGTTGGGCGAAGCTTTGTATTTTGGGACAGATGACAAAATGTTACCCTAGGCCAAATTCGCAAATTCCTTCATTTTCTGGGGAGTGTAAAACTATACCTTTCAGAGCCAGCACTCCACTAAAATAGTGCCCGTGTGTCAAGAAACTGATTTAGAACTGTGGTGCCGGTCTCCCTGCCCTAGGTCCCCATAAGGCCCAGAGGAATCTGTCGTGATGAAGATGAAGTAAGAAAGAAACAGGCATGTGTTTCATCTCTACCACATTTGCTTCATCTTTGCTGTGCTACCAGACTAATTTCCATGCAGGTATGTGATGAAGGAGTGGTGGTTAGTGATCAAGCTAAATGTCACCATTTAGCTCTAAAGCCTTGGGGTATCATGGTGTCTTCATAAAGTCTAGGAGAGGTTAATGCTGTTGGTGTCCCACTCAGATGCTCTTTCCCTGGATGGTACACCCATCTCCAGAGAACCTCCCTCAGTGAAATGGGAACTGCCTTGTTTCCTACTCCACAGAAATCCCCAGCAAATCACTGACATGGGGGAGCTAAAGGCCAGCTCCCTTGCCTGAAGATGGCACCAGCTCTGTGGTGTGTGTGCTCCAGAGCTCCCTGTGGGGTCAGGCTTAGGACTGAGGAGGATCCTTGGGACATGAGAATTTCAGGACCAGAACCAAGATCATCCCAGACAACAACCAGGATCGCTGGTCATCGTACTTAACCAGGTATTTTGATCCTGAGCTTGGCCTCCAAGGACTTGGGTGATCTGAACACTGTAAGTAAATTCCATGGTGCTCTGGTAAACAAGCTATTTTTAAAAAGCCTTCATTTGCAGTATTTCCCAATTTTGTGAGATAACTATTCCCACTACGGCTGATTTCAAGCTATCAAAGGTCAGTTTAACAACCGGCTCACGATTCCTGTATATTCAACAATTGGCTCTCTTGAGCCAGTATAAGCCAGCTCCAGCACACAAATTCCTTCAGCGGAAACTGAAAACTTCCCTGAGCTTTCTCATGTGTTCAAATCAATGGATCCATAGGACCAATGATGCAAAATTGTGTTACTAAGGATACTTTGAAGCAAATAAATTTAAGGTCTTCTTGGAGAATATAAGTTTGAACTAAAGGAGAAAGGGCCCTGGAAACAGGTTTGAGATAAAACTGTAACTATTATCACTGTGACTGCTTTCATGGGCATCTGAAAGGCTACCTATGAACTTCTGGAGGTGTTACCAGCACCGCTGACTGGTTAGAGATGTCATTTGCCCTAAATTCCCAATGCTCGGGATAGCATGTGGCTGCAGAAGAAATTGGCCCAAATTATTTTGCCTGGAGGTTTCACCTAACAGGGAACTTTAGGCTGAGGATCTCACGCTGTACCTGCAAGCTTCCTCCTGACTTTTATCATGATGGCTTCTTTAAGCAGACCTGAAGCTTTAAATTATTGGCCCACTCACATTTCAAATTCATCCATTCCCTGAGGACAATGGTAGCAGAGACTGGAGCACTGTTAAGTGAAATGTCAGTATTATTAGATGTGCTTAGAGTTCCCCCCTCCTTTTATTTTCTTATTAAGTGTGTGAGAAGGAGGATGGGGGAGGGAAGGTTTGACAACTCCCAAGATGTAAACAAACTTTTTAGCCCTATGTAGCATGGGAAAACTGTAAATGGTTGGGCTGCTTTAACAGGAAAGAGTTAACCAGGGATTTGATTAAGGCAGTTAAGATTATAAAGCCTGCAAGAAATAACTGATCAATTCTTTCTTTTTACAGTGTCTCATAATTTGAGTACAAGAAGATCACTCAATGAAACTTATAGCTTTCAAATGCAGAATACGTAGTAAAAAGGAAATTGTTCTTATAGAGTTCCATAGCCATCAGTAGAGTTTAATACTCAAGAGGTCACTGGGTTAAAAGCTAGAGAATAAAAATTTTTACTCTATTGCTTTTTTCCATTATAAAAGTAATACATGCTTACCATAAAAAAATGGGCCAAAAAGAGAAAAACAAAATGGCTGTTTGCATTTTGATGTAGTTTAGTTTCAGTCTTTTCTTTATATGTACCTTTCTGTTGTTTCTCTTCTATTTCTTAATATAGCTGTGATCATGTTGTAATTTTGAAGTCAGCTTTTCCCCTTAATATATTACATGGCACAGCAGACTTTTATAAAAAGGACCATGTAAAGTTATGAATGCTATTAGTCCTTGCTGAGAAGGAACATAAGAGGTCACGTTATTTATTGAGTAGTCACTATGCTAAATCTCACACCACTGTGTATTATCAGTATCAGGAGGAAATTTACCTCTTCTTTTTTTGGGTATAAGACATAATTCATCCTGTCAATGATTTTACTGATTGAATATCTACCAAGTATAGATGCCATGTACCTAACATGTACTGGAGATATAACTGTCAAGAAGACTAAAACTAACCTGTCCTTATAGAGATTAGGGTCTACTCATTGATTATTCATCTATTCATTAATTACATAAATGTGTAAAATGTATATATTTATATACTATATATAAAAATATATTTATATATTACATATATAAGTACTGTATATATATACATATATATATATATATATGAAAAACAACTGTACTTTCAGATTAGTTCCATGAAGTCAGCTTCAGAAACGAGGAGGAACTATTTACACTGAAAATTAATGCAAGAGAATGAATGATACTTTGATGTCTAATTTGACTCTTAATAGGCAAATACTAAGTTATACTATCAAGTTGATAATAACAATGATGCTAACAACCAACACTTGTATAGCACTTACTAAGTGCCAGAGACTGCTGCAAGGGTTTTACATATATTCACTATTTGATCTTCAGTATAACCCTATGAGATAATATTACCATATTTCATTGAATTCAAAACCCCATTGGACATGAGGTACCTTCTGATTTCAGGGCTGTTAAAACACATAGGGGGGAAAGTGTGTCTTAAAATTGATGAAATGTTATTATCTTCCCCCCATTTTACATAAGAGGGACAAAGCGATTAAGTATCTGAGTGAGTAGTGAACCCAGCCAGTCCAGTTCCAGAGCCTGTATTCTTAACCAGTGTCCCATACTATTGATGAGACAACACTTGGCCCCAAGGTGTCAAGAGAAAAATTCAGGCTCTAAAGCAATTTAGTATTGCCCAAACCAAGAGGAATATAGATGAGAGCAAAATCTGTAGCAATATCAGGTGGATTAGACAGTTATTGGCCTGGGTTTTGTTCTTAATGGGTAAGGCAGTGTGAGGTGTGGCTTGGAAGCCCAGAAACTGAACTCCAGTCCCAAACCTATTACCATCATCTGTGTGACCTTGGTCATATCATGTAGTCTTTTTTGTCATCTGTAAGTAAGGGCAGGGCTGGAGTAGTTCTGTGTCTCTGAAACTTTCTGACTGGAACCAGAAGGAAAACATTTCATACTGAAACATAGCGCGCGCATGCGCGCGCGCGCGCACACACACACACACACACACACACACACACACACACACACACACACACACACACACACACACACACACACACACACACACACACACACACACACACCCCAAAGTGTCAAAACAATACTTAACCTTGCTTGTGCAATGTACTCTGATATTTTCTAATGTGTTCCATCCATTCCATTAAAAAATTGTTGGCTGCAAGTCATTAAACTGTTCTCAGGATTCACTAATGAGTAGTGTGAAAACAACTCATACAGATACTCTAAGCTTCTCTCCAGTTAAGAAATTCCACAGCATAAGGGGGCGGATTCCTGAGCTGGGGGTGGGGGTGGGGAGGGTCAAGGATGGAAACCTCAGGAAACAAAGAGCTGACCCCTTTGCTTTATACTCATTTTCTTTTTAATTGGATCACATTCTTAGTACCTTCAGCAGAAAATTTTCATCATTAAATCATTTGGCAAATACCACTTTAGGACAAAGATTTCTGTACTATGTTCCATGGCATGTTTAGTGAGAAATTAATCTGTGTCTCAAAAAGGCTTCCATAGTCACAGAAGTATGGAGAAAAACTACTGACTCTATCCTCCTTTTAAAGTTTCAATGTATAGTAAAGACTACAAGAATTCCAACAGGAAAGAAACTTGCTTATCTTTATAACCTACTGTTTTCCCAGCCTTCTGACCCCATAACTATTTTTTCAAAGGAGAGTTATCAACATCACACAGAACGTTAATGTTCTCATGAACTTGGCTTGGAAAATGCTCCTTTAGGGAATTCCAGAACTTGTAAAATATTAAGGCAACTATAAGTTCTTTTTACTACTACAGAAAGATTTCTACCTTTACTCAAATACATAATTATCCTTCTTGGTGAAGTAAAGTTTAGAACAGAAGCCCAGAGAAGGGAGAAAATTACCAGGAAAAAGTTCTTAAATTCTTTTTTTCAAAGGTCTTAAATCTTAAAGGTCTTAAAAATGGACAATTTTCAGACTACTTTGCAAATGAATACTATAGTACTTTTTTGATCATTGATATAAGACACTGACACTGTTCCTTCCCACAAAAAAAATATATATATTCTAATTATATACAATTAAAAAAAATTGCATGATTATAATTTCTCCTTTTTCTTCCCCTTATGGAGCTTACAGTATATTAATTTTCTTGGTTTAGGTTGCCGAAGTCAATTAGAGGTGATAGAATATTAAAGCTAGAATTAAAGGCAAGCTAGTGTCTATCAATGGGTAAGGGTCATATTTTACAATGTTTTTCTCTCAGATCTAAGATAAGAGAAACAACTTTAACTAGTAGAGATTGGGCCATCAAGAAGAAACAGTGAATACTTTTCTTTAATAAAAGGCTGCTTCTCTCTACTGATAAAAAAATAAACAAAGACAGCTGGTAATGTAATTTTCAAAGGGGGTGTTGGTGTGGGGGTGAGAGGGAGAGAGGGAGACAGAGTCTGAGATGGAGAGAGAGACAGTAAGCATGTTTGTTGAGGTGGGGGCAATTAGTAGCTCAACCTCATTTCTCTTTTTGTAATTTCTAAGCCTCAGAAATTACCCTATCGTTCTTGCTAGTAACCTGGAAGCAAATTACTAGACATTTATCAATTCAGACTCATTAAATGTGACCTTAGTGATACTTTTTCAAACATATTTTATTTGTGTTGGGGGAAACACTCTTTTTCTTTGATAGAACACAATTTAATAGCAAATAAGTGACTTCAGAGATGCCCTGCCTCAAACATGGTTTTGATGGTGTACCCAGTTTCTGGTGAAACTTTTGAGAGGTCAGTTTGGGAGTACATAGTACAATATTTACAAATGTAAACTTCCTTTAACCGAGCAATTGTGTTTCAGGCATTTATCTTATAGCAGAATCTGAGCTATTTGTAAAGGTGTACAAAGGATGTTAGTCACAGTGTTGGCTATAATAGTAAAAAATTTGAAAAAACCTTAACATTGAGTGATTTGGAGTTATCTTGGTAATCTGGTACAGCCACAGAAGGGAGTACTACCCAGCCATTTAAAAGGTTACTTTGTAGAGGAATATTTAAAAACATGAAAATATTTTTCATTATAGCTCTAAGGGGAAAAAGCAGGTCATAAAACCGTAATGTTTTCATCCCTGCTTGGTGTAAAGAAAAAAGAAGAGAATCTGAATCCACACATGCACACATCCGAGAGAAAGACAAAGTTTATATAAACCACATTTTTTTATAGTGGTTGTCTCTGAGTGGTGGGATTATGGATAGTTTTTCTTTCCCTGTTTGTGTTCTGTGCTTTCCGAAATTTCCTTGAGGGGCATATATTACCTCTGTAATTTAAAAAAGGACAACATAAAGAAACAATCTTCACTTAGACTTTAGTTTCACCATTCTATTTCTCAAATACCCCTTAAACCAGATTGGTATTTTTTGATATCCACAAGCAAAGCTTCTAAGCAGACATTGCTATTCCACATGAGCACTCGAAAAATTGGTGACTTCTGGCGCTGGCTCCATTTAAGCAGGAAAATTGGTGTTTTTATGAGTGTCTGTGTCTACAGGCCTGATCTTTCTGGAGGCAGGCAGTGGTGTGACATGGATTGAAAGGATGCTCTACCTGGCCCCTCAAAGTTCTTCCCGCACTGCTCAGAGATTATGGCTGACGTTCTATCACCAGAGAGTCATTCCTCAGGCTTATGGCTTTTCACCCTATTAAAATGCAAATAACCCAGGAGAAGTACACATTAAACTTTACCTGTCACCTGGGTTAAATGAGTATAACACATATCATTTTATGAGAATAGGTTTTAATGGGGAAGACATGGAAATTTGAGTGGGACAGGCAAAGAGAATAAAGGATAAATGAATAGAGATGGTATCTGAAGAGTCATTAATATTCAGAATAGTAATATTTTTATTTACGGTTTATGAGTCATTTACAAGTATGTTATCATATTTAATCTCAATTAAATCAAATAGAATGGTTGCCACCGAGGCAACTTAAGCAGACCAGAGATTTGGAAAAATACAGAAGACAAAATCCGCGGGCTTTATGGTAGTTCTGGAGCTATGTCTAAAGGCCATAATCCCACTCAGTTACATGTACTTCTTTAACTTGCCCCTTCTTTGCTGGCACCTCCTAAGCATGTGTGATACTGTCCAAATAACAACCACACGCGGATATCAGGTTAGGCCTAGTAAAGAAAATATGACTTCTTACTTAATACATTATCGGTATATAACAAAAAGATAGGACCACCACCTTCTAGGCATTTTTGTTCGACAGACAATGGCCAACTGGAGACATACACATGAAATCCTCCAGTCAAATGCTTTACAATGTGAACGCGGATCTTTTTATTAACCTATGAGAAATGGAAAAGAAAGGAAAGGACTGGGAAATGGCGGGAAAAAAAATAGAGGTAGAAGAATGAAGGGAGATCTTACAGAATTACTTCCTCTCTATAAAATATATAAATTAAGTAAAAGTCCAATGTGATGGTTAAAAACAGACTCTGGAGCCAGCTTCTTGGATTTGGAGCCTGGCTCTGTGATCCTCTCACTGTGTGACCGTGTGCCTCAATTACCTCATCTTTAAAATGGGTATAGTAATAGTATCTACCTTATAAGTTTCCATAAGGAGTGAATTAGTTCATGTTTATAACATAGCCAGGCATAAAATAATTACTTTTTAATGATGGTTAATCCCTCAGGCCTACTCATGAATGATTAGAAGGAAATACAACAAAATGTTACCACATGTTAACTCGATGTGATAGAAGTATGGCTTTTTAAATACCAAAAGAACTCAACTTTTGTAATTAAAGAAAAAGTGGCATACATTAACAACATCAATCAGAGGACAACAGGAACTTGACAACTTAATATGCATTGTTGTATTAATAGGCTGTTCCAATATTAAACTTTCGGTTAACTAAGGCTATTCCTCTTAGTTTAATTATAAAACATATATTTATTAATAATATATGAATAATATAGTTAATTATTAAAATCTAATTAATAAACTAGTTAAACTAGAAAATAAGAATGACTAGAGGTCAAGGATAAAGGAGGGATAAGGATAGTTAGGGAAAGGAAATTAGTAGGGTGAAGTTCTAATTTGGAAGCAGGAAGAATTTAATGAATTAGACAAAGATAAAGAATTATAGGTTCACAGTAATACATATTGAATTATCATATCATAATTATATGATGTCATAATTATCAGCTTCATGAAATGAATCACTTACGTTGATTCAAAGTCGAACTAAAGACTCCAAAATATTACTGAAGTTAGCACTTAAGCATTAGCTGAAAACTGGACAAAATGATCTAACTGGGCCTCCTCTTCCTAACCTTCTGAATTCACTCACCAAGTTCTCTTTCAGGATGATTTACGTTTACAGTGCATTTGGCAGAGATGATCGCAATTGCAATCCAGTTCTTAGTTCTGAGCTACCAAGATGTGATAAAGAGGTTAAGCAATGAAAGCTGACAGCAACTTACTGGAAAGGAAGTGCTGGGATGCAGGGCCATAGTCCCTGTGGGCTTCATGCAGCTGCCTGATGCGGTTCTCAACAGCCACCTGGGAGGAAGAGGAGAGAAATGATGTTCCCTCATCATACATAATGAGGAGCAATTAAAACAATGTATTCTTTTTGGTAAGATCTTGTGGGCCTGGAAAGCTGGAACACTAAAGCAACCATTTATAATCCTGGGTTTAATATCCACTTACCATACATGGCCTCCGAGACTCATTTTTATCAAACCAAGGCCAAACACAAAAGATTTGCTCTCCTGACAATGTTAAAATGGGATTTTTTTTAATACTCTACTCATTGGCAGACACAAATGAACTACTGCTCCAATGAGTACCATCAAAAATGTCAACTCTAAATCTTTCGTGAAAAGGTTAGGCGGGCTGTCATTTGCTATTCTTCTAGATGACTAAAGGATCTCAGAAATCACACACGTTTTGTCTTAGTCTAATTTTTGACAAATTTTTTTGGAATAATATTGATCTATAATTAATGGGTCATTGCTAATTAATCATTCATAATAAGGAACCAACAGTTAATAATTAAGCATTTATTTATCAATAAATAAAGAAGTAGAGGCAAGGCTTAAATTTAAGGTAGTTACAGGGTGAAGAGTGAGATGAAAGAAATTTTCAGATTTTAGCTTTTGTGGACTTGAAAATTACTGGGAAGTATATCTTTAGGTGGGATGGAGTTAAACTTACCATTTTTTTTTCTCTTACTAGATTTTTCTATAATACATTGATACAGTATCCTGATAGCTTAGTGAATTCCATTCTGGGTGGGGAAAAGAAAAGAACTTTATGGATGAAATGGTATGTTTTGTCATTTGGCATTTTGCTAACTGGATGTTACTGGCAGCCCCAGGCAGCCTAGCTCCATAACTCTGGGTCTTAATTTGGTTCTCAATAGTCCATGCTAAACTAGAGGTTGGTCAGTACTTGCCCAGAACTATGAGAGCTTGCACAGGTTCACTCCTGTAGCATGGATAATTCCCAAGAAGTAAAATAAATCTTAAACCCGTCAGAAAAGCAGCTCAGGTAGTCGGGTGTAAAGCCAACTCTGACGTTCTAATATCAACAAAGTGCCTAGCATAGATCCAGAACAATCTTCTTTCTTCACTTTCTCCCTAGCCTTGCCTATCTTTGCTTGGACCAAATATCTGGAAAACTAAGTAGAGTTCCAAAAATTGCAGGATTTGCTTGTTAAACATACAAAAGCTTGAGGAAGATTTCAAATTTACCGCCCCAGCCTGATAACCCTGCACCCCCAGCCAAACTCTACCTGCCTGTCCCTCATTATCCCATCCAGTATAACACTTGGGTGACTTGTTCACGCCACTCCTTCTCTCTGGAATGCTCTTATCCCCCATCTCTCCCAGTTCAAGGCTTCTATGGGTTTATGTGCTCACTCTCCAGCCTTCCAGGTTAGAAGCGACTGTTTCCTCAGCATTCTCTTACAATGGATTGTAAATGCCTTGATAGCAGGGATCTTCCTTGCTTCTCTCTCCTCTCCTACCCTCCTTCCCACAGGACTCAGTGAAGCCTGCACATAGTAAGTGGTGGCAAATATTTAATGACAAGGTGAGCAAATCAGTGGATAAATGTGTGTGTGTGTGTGTGTGTGTGTGTGTCTGTGAGAGAGAAAGAAAAGGAGTGTGTGTGTGTCTGTGAGAGAGAAAGAGAAAGAGATACAGATACTGAGAAAGAGGTGGGAGAATAAACAAGAATGCTGCATGTCCCTAGGTAAATTATTCTAATCTTAACATTCCTTATCAGAAAAATGGGACAAAGATATGACTGAGGTCATAGAGTTTTTGTGGTAATTCAATAAGATGATACACGTAAAGTGGTGTTTGGCCTTCTTTCTGTCATATGACAAATGCTCAATAAATGCTAGCTGCTACTATTATTGTTGCTATCATGGTTAATAAATGGAGAAGAATAGGTTATAATGTGCAAGGCACTACCTACAATACAAAAAAAGGGCTAATATTTAAGTATTCTGTGCATGACAATATGAATTCACTTATTTAATTGTCACAATAGCTCTGTGGTAGGAAGTAGTATTATCTCCCCATGTCATTGACAAAACTGAAGCTCAGGAGGTTACAAAAAGAAAAACACAACAAAACCTCACACTTAACATAACATAAAAAAACTTGCCTAAGCTTAAGAAGCTAGTAAACTGGCAGAGCCAGGATTCAAACTCATTCATTCTGGTTTTTGCTCTTAACTGCTATCTTAGACATTTAAGTTGGAAAAAAAAAGCATTTCATTAATATTTTATAAGCAGCTGGCCTTTCCATGTTTTTAATTAATTTATTGAATACAGACTGAATCTAGTGTACGTATTTGTGAGATGTCTGTTGTCAGTACCTTTTATGATCCAGTGCAAGGTCAGTTCCTGGTCACGAAGAAAGTGATACCATAAGGTAACAGAAAAGGGGTGTTCAAGCATTAATGCAAATGAACATTTGGAACACATAGTTGTTTCTAGGGCAGAATGGGTTGTTTCATGAACAAATTAATCAAGAGATGAATGAGGAAGTTTGGAGGCGGGGAGGAGGGGCTGAGGAGGCCACATGGGAGTGACAGTGATGAGAAATTTTTTCACATACTGAGAAAGAAATCCCAAGGGGAACATGGAGACAGTGAAGGAACATGACTGTGTCCCTTCTTAGGGATCACTGGGATATAGCCTCTGAGGCCATTACAGGCCCTAATGTCTGCAGGGTACTTCCTTCTTACACAAGGAGTACTCCAGTGGTAGCTTCACTTGTACACCCAATATTATCAAGAATTTGCAATGTGAAAGAAGAGAATTCCCATCCCTCTAACTCAAACTTAAGAATATGCACGCAAGAGAGATGGAAATTAAAAATGCATCATGTAAATAAATGAAAAATTCAGGAAATAGTCATAAAATAACTAAAGAATTAAGTATACAATATTTCTTTTCACAAATTATCTGTGGAGAAAGGTAGTTCATTGAATGAATGCACAATTGAATAAACAAAGAGATAATTTTAAAAGAGAAAACTTTAAGGCATGCAAGATCACCAACTGTAGCTACTTAAGAACAAAGCACTTTGTTCTGTGAGCAATTAGGCAAACAAGCAAAATTGATAAACTTTTGAAACAATAACCTCCATGCATTGGACCTTTCTATCTGGCTGGATTTTTAACTAATATATATTGCTAATATACAAACTCAGAAGGAAAAGCCAGAAATTACACACCAGTATCTAGCATTATGGCACAATCTGTCCTTTACTCAATGAACTCCATTTTCTTTTTAAGAACCTGTTAATACAGAAAGGGATATGCAAGAAATGAATGCTATAGTCACTGACTTTTGGAAGCATAAAGGGTTGGAGGGGAGGAATGACTGGGGAAAGGCCTGGGGTGGCAGAACACTGGTATTGGAGAGAATGGTGAGATATAGTTAGCTACGCATGCTGGAAGCAGATGACTCAAAAGAAAGCAGTCCAGATTTTGAGGCTCAAGATTTACTAAGAAGGCAACGGGAAGCTACTGGAGGTTTCCTCAAGGTGACTCATGATTGGAGAGGGCAGTTGGGGTTTAGAGAGATGTGTGCATCTGTGCGGTGTGAAAAGATTCAAGAGGGACCTGGAGGCCGAGACCAGTTAGAGGCGGTTGCAATGGACTAGATTTGGGGTGATAAGCTTCAGAATTAAGATTGTGCTGCTGGAATGGGAAAGAAGGTACAGATTCGGCGGTATTTTGAAAGAAGGAGGAGCTAATCAATTTTAGTGTTAGAGCTTCATTTTTAAAGAAGCAAAGGAAACTTCTGGATTTCCAGGGTGGAAGACTGGAAGAATGAGGATATTGCTGATGGAAATACAGGAATTAGAAAAGGGGTGGATGGCATTTGGCTGTATGAACTCATTTGGAACATGATCAAGTTGGCCATGATCAGTGAAACCTCTAATTGGAAATGTCATGTATAGCCAATTTAGAGATGAGCGATTGCCTGGTATTAAAGGAAGGAAAGGGAAGTGAGATGAAAAGGGGTAGGACTGAGCATCAGAAGGTGAGCAGAGTAGGAAAAGCTAAAGGAGTTTAAAGAGAATTTTTTGAAGAGACAGGAAAAACTCAATTTCCTCTGAATTAATCGGCAATACCTGTTTTCTTTTTTAAAAAGTAATACAAGTATTACATCTTTTTGGAAGCACACTTCCTGTTTCTACTATTAGATCATAGATTATGAAAGCTTAGAACCAGAAGAAACCTTATCTGTTGATACACAAAGGTTGATTCTTTAGAACTATCCCAGATGGGCAGAAAACTGCCATCTGCTCCATGAGAACTCATATGGTGGTTTGAAGCAATTCTTCAGTAAAAGCATGTCAGAGAAATAAAAGGTATTTTTAAAATATGCTCCATGAGCACAGGGACACATCTTTCTTTCCCTACCATATCCCCGTGACTAGCACAGTACCTGGCATATAGCAAATGCTCAACTAATATCAGTAGAATGAATTAATGTACTGTCTATTCAAGGATTTCACCATAACAACAATATTTTGATTGAAGAAGAATTTCTTTTTTGAGATTTCCAGGACAAGTTTTTGGAAAGATCTTCCCTCCCTCCCCTCTTTCCTTCCTTTTTGGTCATGAAAGCTAAAAAGAGGAAAGGAGAAAACCATTTAGATTCATTGTGCCTACAACAGTAGATTTAAAAAAGTTTTAAAGGAAGAATTTATAAGGCAAACCAGGATCCCAAATCGCCTTTGTATTCCTTTTATTCTAATTTTTAAACAATCGTATTTGAGAGCCATGAGGAATACAAATTATTCTCCTTAGCTTTCTCCTTTCTGATGAGTTCTGTAGGCACTGTACTGTTCCAGGGACTTCCCTTCTTTCACACAATCAAGAAATATCTCTAAATTAATTGACAATACATTGCCTAAAAAGTGAATTCCCTGTCCCTGTAGATAGAGACCTTTTCTCTTTTGGTCAGAGTTTGGCACCGCACCTAGTACATAGGAGATGCTCAACAAATATTTGATATATGGAGGAATGAAAAGATTTTCGAGTTTCTGCTATCTGGTAGGCACTATGCTAAATATGATTATGGTAGACAAGAAAGTGACATTTTGTGGCTAATGAATGAGCACCAAGTCATTCAGCTAAATTATTGATAACACACTCCATTCCCAGCTGTGATTATTTCCCAAAGCACAGTCCATTTCTCTGTGCGTATTGAAGGATATGATTATCTCATTTTTTTCTTCACAGTTGTTTTAAATAAGCCAAAAAAAAAGAAAGAAAGAAAAAGGAGAAAAACATTGTGGCATTGTGGTTCCTAGCAATGATCTCAAATGAATTCATCAAAATGCAAATGTTTGTCACTTTATTTTAAATTCTCAAGGGCTTCCACCTTTTCTTTTGACCTGTTATTCAATTAACTTTTTTGTCTTCACTGGAGGTTTAGGAGAGCCAAGGAGTCCCTCCTGACGTGGAAATACATTGCTCGACAATATGATTTTTTCCCAGTGTCCATGTGTTTTTTCCGGCACTACATACATAAATTATGTTTTACTTCAGTCTGGGGAAAAGATGTAACTGAGCAGGTACAGTTTGCTTTTCTGGCTTTCAGTTTGTCTAGACTCCTAATAAATATCCATGGGCATGCAAGAACCAGACTTCACACCTACACTAGTGAGTTCATAAAAAATAAAAACACTCTCCTTGTGCTGTGATGCTAGTGAATAAACCACACACATGCACACAAATGCCTCTCTGCAGCCTGTTCATGAATTTCTGTCTTGGAATTTTGCAGTTTGTACAGTTTTCTGTATGCATGTCTGTGTTTGGGGAAGCCTTCATAATTCATTCTTACTTCTAAATCCCTACTTGTAATACTCATAAATACATGCCCAAACACTATCCTGGAAACCGTCCTGAGATTTATTACAGTTTCAGCTAAAATCCTTTTAACTAATGATAATCCTTTTCCGTTAAAATCCATTGCTGTTCTGATTTCTTTTGAGTTGTGACTGACAAAGAGGGCCTCAGATAATGAGGGCTTGCGATAGGTACAGCTCTGTGGCAAAACCATATGGGTTTATTGAATGCAAAGATGAGCTGAATTCTGTTTTCCTTGAATTTATGTATGTTTCCTTGACATTGAGACCTGAGTTAAACAGAGTTTCTTTCATTTGACTTCAGGATAGACTGCAGGAAAGCAAGCGACTCTAACACAGTGTGCACGCTGAGGAGGAGCATAATTATTACTTGATCTTGTGTGATTTACGGCATGGATGCTCACGTGTGCCATCTGAGACCCTTTTTTATGGTTCTCTCTCATAGCTTTTTACCCCCTTCTATTTTACGTTCCTGTGATTCCTCTCTTCTTATCCTCTGACTCCTTTTCTTACCCCCTTTTCCCTTTCCTCTCTCTCCACCCACCCTTCTACCTCACACCTATCCTCCCCTCCCCAACTATGTTCTGTACAGCCGACCAGAAGAGCGCACAGACTCTGCTAAAGCAAACAGACAGAACCTAAAAGAAGGCAGCTGTGCATTGCTGCCAGACAGGGAAGGCATGATGTGAACAGGAGCCCCAGCCCAGAGCCAATGCCAGGGCAGCGGAATTTGCCACCCTAGAATGTGCCTCTTTGGCATAAGGATTGCTTTGAGCTGATTATTTTTAAGAAACACCAAACACGAGAGCTCTGAAACTTCTGAGTAGAAGTTACCCTTTGATAAGAGACATTTACATGTACAAGGGTGTCTCCTTCTCCGTACCAGGAAGAGGGGGGTGACTCTAATCTAGAAATTCGTACCTTAGGGATGAAGAAGGCAGAGGGTTAACTCTGCATAACAACCAGGCCCTGGTTCCCTGTGCTTTTCCTGGTCCCCTTCCAGTAACTGACTCCCCACCCCCAGCACCTTTTGTCTTTAGCTGGAGAGGGTAGTTACGGTGGTGGTGTGGGCCATGTCAGAGACTTACTCAGTATTCCTGTATCTCCTTTGGGTAGGAGGTATCTACATTATTACACTTGTTCGTTTTTCTCTTGTTAATCTCTTTTATTACAGGGAGGGTCTCAGTGAAAAACCTTAGAAGTGTAGAGAGAACGTTATTTTTTCCTCTCCTACCTGGCCCAATACTTCTCCAGAAACATTATTCCTGTAATTCTGACAAACTCTTGCACCAACCGGAAAGCACAGGAGGACAAAAAGCAAGTCCATTGTCCATTGTTAAGCCTTCAGCCTTCACCTCGCCAGTTTCTCAAATGCACCTTGGAAGTCTGTTTATTGTTTTTTATGCTCATTCTGCGATAATGGAGTCAGGTTATATCAACATAAAGCTGACTTCATAGACCCAAGTACCTTAAGGGTATCATTAATTTTAATTTAGAAAAGCAGCAATCAACCTCCTCTCCTGCTTCATTTGTCAAAATCTTTAGTTTTTGTTACATCTACAGACTGTTATGAAAAAAATGTGTTGGGAAGGGAAGACATAGGCAGCATTTCTCCTGCCTTTTTGTTTGTTTTCTCTTTTTGTTTTTGTCTCAGAGAGATAACAGTTGAATTTCTCTGCTTGGATGATGTAACTTGCTACAGATTTTATCTGAAAAAATAAGTTCCCTTCTAAAAGCTTTCCTAATGTATATCATGATTTGTAGCAGGAACTGAAGTCAAGTGGCTTGCACCTTGCAACACCATTACATTAAATCATTTACATTTCAGCCTCAGCTATTTATTTTTGAGCTTTATTTATTCCACACTTGGAAGACATCACTCACAAAATTTTTCCAAGGCTGCTGGAGCATTCCTTTCTAGGGGCACTTTGGGCCATAAGTAGCATAATGCTCACACGGTAATGACATAATTACCCCTCCTGGTATTAGAACCCTGGTGTGTTTTCTGAGGACCAGAAGTGGCCATTTTAAATAATTATCAAGGGGATAAACTAGAACTGGTATCATCTGAAACAAGGGCAACATATGTAGCAGTGAGCAAATTCATACTAAAAGATGACTGATGCAGGGTGAAATCTGAAAGATAAATGAAAAACGGTAAAGCACTAGAAGTTAAACATGTTTTGTCTCAATGGTGAAACCTTTATGTTTTAGGTAACAATACACTTGTAGATTTTCAGTTTGTTCTGCTAATCACCTCTATTATGATGGTTGGGAAGGAGAATTTGCTGAAGTCTGTACCCAACAGTCCTTAACCAAGGAAATAGATGCACCTTAAATCTCACACTATCCTCGCAGCATTTCCATGACTTTGACTCCCTTCACAGTCAATTTGACTGCATATGAAAGAACCCTGCTTGCCACAACCCGTTTCCAGTTCCCAGCAATCCTCTCTGCCACTGAAAAGTGCCTTTCTTTTCTCTCAACAATGCAGTGCGGCCAAACCAGTATCAGGCCATTCTTTGCAAATCAATAAACCAGAAGAGCTCACCCACTGTACTTCCAAATCCTACAACATTCAGGCCTTCTCTCTTTGTTGCATATCAGAAAATAAGGCACACGTAAAGTAAGCAGGTGCACTTCATGAATCTTAATAGAGGATGGAGCAATGCACTTCTATTGTTTCAGAGGGGAGCAAACTTTACCACCCCAAATGTGTTTCTTTTAGGCTGATTCTTTTTAAGAAACAGAAGACTCAAGATGTTTTTCTTTTGATTCTCCCCACTACCTACCTAAAAGAATTTAGAGAGAGGACCTGCTCCAAGAAGGGGCCTATCACCATAGGTCGCTACACTATAATAAGAACTAGGGTGGTGGACAGGGAAGGAACCAGCAAGGCCTGTTTGATCAAAGTCCTCTCTGTGTCCCACTGTATCTGGATGGCCCAGCAAACGACTGTTTACCAAATATTTACTCTTTCCATTCTTCCTGTGAACTGCCTTCCTTCTTTCTGTAGCCCAGACCTCTACCTCCTTGTCCTTAGTCCAGAACGACATAAATACCTCTTTTTGCCTGTCTTTGGGATCTCTCATTTATGTGGATTCCCCATGCTTATGTAATTACGTTTTCTCCTGTTAATTTGTCTCATGCAGATTTAATTCTTAGACCAGCCAGAAGATCTTTGAAGGGTAGAGGAAAATTCTTCCTCCCCAACAGTTTCACAGTTTAGATTTGTCAGAAGTGGCATTAAAACTCTGACATGTATTCACTCCCTCTCAGTCTGTCCAGTCTCTATCTCCCCGGCCCTCCTGCTCTCCAGACCAATCCCCCCCCTTCTCTCCCTCTGCCTCCCTCCTTCCCCCTCACCCCAACCCTGAGGTGAGGTGATTTGTAAGCTTCCTGAATAGTCATAAGACTTTCCTGAACTATTTTAGATATTTGCACTTCAAATCTAAACTAAAGCTATTTTTTAAATGTAGTTTTACATAGCACCGAAAACTACAGGGAAAAAAATTCCAAAACACAATGTGATCTTTTATAGGAGAAACAAAAGATTGAATTTCTAGGTCATCACAGGAGTAGGTATACTTCCTTGAGCAATAACCTGAGGTACTTTATGAAATTCTTCCTTTCACTAAAGCAAGAAATCCTAAAATCCACGAGGATACGTGCACTGTACCTTGACTTTCTTTTTAATCCTCAAGTGAAACCAAGACAGTAAGTGTAATAAAAATGCATATAGCCTCAGGCTTTGTGCCTTAGCAAAGAGAGAAAAAATAAGCTTCTTGACTTAATATGTCTACTGTGAATAATCAGCCATTGTATTTTGGGATCTTGCTTTATGATCTTACTGTATAGCAGTGAACTCCATGTTCGCAGTGTGACAAGAATCAAGGATTTTTTTCCTTCTTTAAAACAGTGATTTCCCTCCTGTTTTCCAAACAGGATACGTGTGTCAAGTTAAAAGGTACCCAACTAGAGTGGTGGGAAATCTCTTGATTTTTAGTATAAATATTTGTATTTTCCCTGAAGTTGTTAATGAAGTGTGGGTAAGGTGGGTGGGGGCCTGATCCATGCAGTGATGTGGCTAACATTTGGTTAGGAGGCCTTCTCAGTGTCATTCCCAGATGTTTAGCCTATCCTTCCCAAGTACTTAACTGATTAATAAATATCTCTAGGAAGATCAATGACAGCTCATAACAGGCTTCTAGTAGCACAGCTGTATTTGCTTTTTAAGAGCAACGTTAATTAAATAATTAAGCAATTAATTACTCAAATACTTATTGAGTGCTTATAGGGCACTTTGCTAGGAGAGAAAGGAGAAAAGATAAACAAGAAAACAAGAAGCCTATCTTTAATGAATCTATGGATTAGATATTTAGAAAGAGGCATAGTAAGATAGCCTGGGAAAGATTTTAATGCAGGGCAGTCATTCCCCAATTTGATAGTGCTTCACAGCTACCTGGGAAGTTTTAAAAAAAAGTACAGATTCTTAGTTCATCTCTAGAATTTCTGACAGTCCATTTGGGGCTGGGGCTTGAGAATTTGTATTTTTTGTTTAAACCTCCACCAATGACTCTGACATATTCCCTGCTTTTGGAGCCACTGGCCTAGAGGAAAGAATACCATTTCTATGGGTCAGGAAGACCTGAGTTAGAATCCCTTACTAGCTATTTGACTATCAGCATCTCATCTAATGTCCATGAGCCTTGGTTTCCTTATCTGTAAACAGAAATACCAAACAATAACAACAGTGACGATAGTAATAATAGTAACATTTACAGAGCATTCACAATGTTCCAAGTGCTGCCTCAAGAGCTTTATAGGCATATTGCATTTAAGCCCTTCCTATCAGAAAATAAACTTGGTGAGAGCCGGACTTGGTCTATTTCACGCACTGCTGTATCCCCAGGATCTAGGTCAGTACCTGCCTCAGCGTAGACAACCAACAAAATACTTGGAAGAGTGAACAAGGCAATGAAGAAGGTACTCCGCTTATGACCATTTTACAGATGAGGAAACGGATGTACAAATAACGGGATTTGAAAGTGCACTTCTGTACAGTCCACGTTCCGGCACTCAGTGGGCACTACTATCCTTTCCTGGAAACTGTGCTAAAAATAGCATAAATAGCTATTGGGGTTACAGACTATTCAGATCGAATTAATGAAGGAGGTTGCTTTTCAGCTGGGCCTTTGAAGTTGGATAAGAGTTTGATGGGCAGAAACACAGGTAAGATCCTGTGTGACAAGAACAGAAAGAATAATTTGTTTCGCACAAGGCCCGGATGTGGAGTACACGTTGGGGGAGAGCTGAATATATTAAGGTTGGAGATGTCACTTGGATTCAAGCCAGAGCAGTACTTGTCTATCTGGATAAGAATAGGGACTTCATTTAGTTGTTCATAAGAAGACATTAAAATATTTTTTAAAAATAATTACTTAAATTTAATTTTATTTCTTGTTAATGCAGTCCCATAACAAAATTCAAGAAAAAGAATCTTTAAAAAGTGAATCTTTTACCATGCCCTTTTAGCCATTTTCCTGCTTCCTCTGGTGGCAACTCCTACTAACATTTTCATATTCTACATTGCTTGTTTTTAAATAAAGAAATCCCATGGTCACAGTGGAGTTTTAGGATGCACTGAAGCATGGAAAAAGTGAAGGAAGGATGAGCTGCTGGAAAGAGAAACAATAGATGGTATGATCAGGCCTCAGGGGTTAAAATGTAAGGCTACCAGAAAGAACGAGGAATCAAGGAAACCTCAGGCTTTCATCCGAGGTGAAGAGGAGATATGTGAAAATTAGCAGGAAGCACGAGTGTGTAGGGGCACAGTTTGATATGATATACTAAAGCAGTAAATCAAGAATGGTTAAACAAAGATGGAAAAAATTATGAAGGGGGTGGCAGTGAATTCTCTCCAAAGCCCCTCACATTATCCATCCGGATGGTCAGCAAGATTCCTAGTATGGCTTGGGCAGAAATACTATCTATTACTAAAAGAAGTCAGAGCTGTAAAGCACTTAATAGCATCTGATACAAGGTAAACACTGAGTAAATGATAGCTGTTACTGATTTGTGTTAAAAGGTGGGAGATAGCAGAACAGAGGCAGGTGACTCTGGCAGACACATCTTGGGGGGAAGTTCCACACCTAACTTGCCTGTTTTATCATAAATACGCAAGTTGGCCAGCTGGGGAGCGCTAGGGTATTTCGATCCTTTAGCAGAACCTGAACAAATCTAGAGTGGAGAGCATGAGAGAGGAGCTCAAGAACTAATTATTCCACAGGGATTTTCAAGTGCCATTATATACACTGTGCTGCTTATTCATCTTGAGGCTGGCCAAGATGGAACATGAGAAATTCCTATTCTCAAGAACCTGGAATTGGGGGAAGAAGACTGCACTGCACATGGGACAGATCAGAGATTCTTTATGTGCTAGTCTGTGTGTAACTGACTAGTAAGAGCATTATGAATTTTTAGAAGTGAGACAGCAACAAGGCCTGGCACTCTCTGGGAGGCTTAAGGAAGGGTATGACGCAAAATGCCATGGGCCTAGATGAAAGCGAGAGTCCAGGGAGTTTAGCATCTCATGTCCATCGCAGAGCATTTTTTGAACAGCCATTTTGTATGCCATTAGTGACATAATCTTAAGAGATTAGAGATGCCTGAGATTTCCAAGAGTATCATTTCAATGTCGACGTTTTCTTTCATTTTGGTAAGCAACGATTCATTCTCCTCCCTTTTAAGCACCTCACATTTGTTTGCAAAAAGCTTTCAAAATACTGTAATTAAAATGGTGTGTTTCTCTGTCTTTTCCTGTGTCATAACTGATTTTTTTATGGTCATGCGAATATAGATGGTTGGATATAAAAGCACTTAATGATTTTGTGTTTAGATAAAAATAGTGGATTTTGCAGGAGTAAAGGGCTGGTATCACTATAGCTTCTACCTGAAAATGATTACATTGCACTGATAACAAACTTTCTTCGACTTTTCCAAAGTAATGTTAAACCTCATACATAGAACTTTGAACATCTAGTCCTTGATCTAGGATTGAACACACATTTCACATCTTGGAGAAAACTTTTCTTCTTGGTTAGCTGATCTTTTTATCCCTTCAGGCATTAAGCAGTCTTTTTATTTTCCTAGCGGCAGTTCTGGTGCTCAATTCCCCAAAGGCAAAAGCATCTATTGGATGGTTCAAAATGTATAGTGCCAGAAGTTTGCTTTTGTTGTGTTATTTTTTTAGTAGAAATTGCAGAAAGAAAAATACTTTCTTGCATATGAAGGCATACTGCACTAAATTTTCACTGATTTCACTCTAAATTTGAATTTTCAATATTTCAATCTGAACTGGCCCTGACATTCAACTTTGTCATGTATTAAAAAAGAAAGAATAAATCAGAGTAAACTTACAGAGTAAACAGATTGACAGTCTGGGGTTTTTTAAACAGATCAGAAACTAGTTCTTTTGAAATAACACTTTCATAAGGCAATTTATAGGCTAAATGCAGATGATTCTTATCTAGTCACCAAAGCAAAGTCTTAGAGGTTGTTAAACTTAGTAAGTTAATACAATTTCATAATTGTCTTAAAAACATAATTTTTTAAACATCCAGAATTTAGATATTTCACTAATTCAATCTAGCCTTTCCATCCAAAAGTTAAATGAGTTGGATGGACTCTCAATAAAAAGTATTGCCAGATGCAAATAAGAACAAAATAGTCATTATTAAGAAATTATCAAAGACACAAGATTTTCATGGCATCTCTCAGTACATATTTGCACAAAAGATAGGCATCTTTATCTATGGACAAGGATTTCTCAACTTAGGTACTCTTCACGTTCTGGCCTGGATAATTCTCTGCTGTTCTATCCTGTGTACTAGAGGATGTCTAGAGGCATTGCTGACCTCTACCCATTAGATGCCAGTTAGCATCGCCTCCCCAGCTGTAATAACCAAAAAGGTCTCCAGACATTGGCATGTACCCCGGGAGGCAAAAATGGCCCCTAGTGGAGAACCACTGGCCTATATCAACCTTCATTCTCTACTTCATATATACAAAAATATGGATATTTGAGACAAGACCTGAGTTTTGTTTTATGGCTCTAACTAGTGGGGAAGGAAAATTAACAGTCCCAAGTTATATACAGACTATCCTCAGATCTGCCCAATTGAGGATGCCTCTGATTGGTAGCCTTTATTCTGGAGCACCCCATTGGGCTGGCACAGACTTCCGAAGACCTGCATTGTGACCTAATGGTTCCTCCTGCCCTATTCTCCTTCCTCCCCTTTTCCTTTTCAGGTGTTATTCTCCAGTATATCTTTTCTGGTATCTGCTTCCTAGAAGACCCAATCAGCAAGACCAACCCTCCAATCAATAAATCAGAGCATTCCAATTGCCTCAGCCTAGATGGGCACATGACTCCATCTGGGCCACTGGGAGGCCAAAATGATTCTTAAACTCTTGGGTGAGAGTAGGTCTCTCTTCTCTGTGGGTGCTGTTGACGATGCTAAGAAGGTAGCAGGTGGGTGCACATTAGTGTGGCTGCCTGAAAACCACCGCCACTCTTTAATTCTTGACTAATCTAGGTTTTCCATCACAGCCAGGAGTCCAACCTAATATACCTTATAATAAAGGGGAAACTGAAGAAACATTTAAGAAAATTAACCTTAAGCCTAGAAGTTGTTATAAATGAACTCAACACAATAACCATTAAGAGTTATTGTGGTATACAAGTTGTCCAAGGGTTACACAGTGTTCTGCCATCTTAAATCTAAAGACACATCATGAAAAGGTGGGAGAGGACAACATTATATCCTTTATAGAATAGTGATTTTACCAACTGCTGCATTAATTCTCTGAAGATTTTCTCCTATCTCATCATGGAGAAATAATGGAGATAAAGTACCAGACAGTAGCTTCCACAAGGTCAATGTACATTAGTTTCCAATTTGTATCATGTGGTTTTATGAAAACTTGCATGGACTCCTACTCAGCACACTCCACCCCTCCCTATTTGCCATTCCTTGTTGCTGATATTAGGAAAAGAGAACATGTACATGAGTATAATATATAATTTGAACCAATCTCTCGAGCTTGAGAGCATTTCAGTACTGTGTGTGCATTTAAGACTGTGAAGTATGCCCATTTCAGCACTTTTTTTTAAATAGAAAGATTTGTTTGAAAACTGAAGGCACATTTTTCCACTCAAAGTTTCTGAAAAGCTTCATTTGTGAAAAACAACATTGATTGGATCTGCTGGGGATCATTAGTGGGAGCTGGATTTTCAAAGAAGTTTCTTGTTAGGAAAAGGTACTTGGACATTTTAGCTAAGCTGTTGACCACCTGCGATTTGGTCATTTGAAAGGGTGTTAGTTTTCAGGTTTTTCTGGATCCCACATGAAGTGAGATCATATGGTATTTCTCTTTCTCTGACTTATCTCACTTAGCATAGTGCATTCAAGGTCCATTCATTTTGTTGCAAATGGCAGAATATCCTTTCTCGTGGCTGAATAGTATTCCATAAGGGGGTTCAGGGAATGGGAGAGATGTTGTTTAAGGGTGTATGCTTGCAACCAATAGATAAATTAAGTCCTGGAGACCTAATACATAGTACAGTGATTACAGACAATAAAACTATTACAAACATTAAACTTGCTAAGAGAAAAGATTTTAACTGTTCCCAACACTAGAAGAAATGCTTATCATGTGATGCAATAAAGGGGTTAGCTAGTGCTACTATGACAATCATACTGCGATATACATGTATCAAATCAATATGTTGCATATCTTGAACTTAGTGTTGTATGGCAAGCATAACTCAATAAAAAAAGAAGAAAGGAAGCAGAGGGTGTTGGTTGTTGACAGACCCTAATAGATACCCTCTACGCCTTTTTTTCAAAAAAAGAATACCCTTTTAAGAGATTTGTATTATGGGCTCCCTACTTAAATGAGGGCTTGGGCAGCTGCCCCTTTTACTCTCAGAGAAGTTGCCTTATACTGTCCAACATCGAGTTCCCAGCAGTGGTCTGCCACAGCAGCAAAATATCCCTCCCTTCATGACTGGAGAGCTGCATGTCTTGATGGTCTCTTCTCCTGTGTTGGAGGCAGCAGTGACACACGTGGGGGAACGAGGCTACCCACATTACTTGTCTGGCTCTCAATCCATTCAAGAGGAACTCACGTCCATTTTCTCTGGAATTGAGGGACTCCAGAAAAAAAAAAACCACAAGCCTTGTGACAGAAATGCTGCCCAGGTGTGCAGGGAGGTGCTATTATCTAGCAATTGCACAACGGTTTATATCTGCAAACCCTTTCCCAGTCTCTAGGTACTAGCAGCCACTCTATTATGAAGAAGGGAATTCTAAGCTGGGCTTTGAACATAGAAAGATGCCTGGAAGTGACTTTTTTTTAAATGCCTCTGACGGAAAAGCTTTCTGAATAGGATTTAATTGCAAAAGGCCCGAGTCCATGGGCTTCTTGGGTTTCTTTAGATGCTAATCATATGACTTAGAGAGCTGGCGATGGTCCTGGAGTTCTCAGGCTATTCACCACTGATAACGCAAACTGCAGGCACAGGAGCAGAATGATCTGAGCAGAAAGGAGAAGAAGGATGCCTCTCAGACCCCGGAATGTGGATCTGAACCACTGTGGAACCCACTGGAAGGGGATGAGGAGAACACCACTGGGCAGAAGGCCATTCTGTTATTGTCAAGGCTTCCCCAGCCCCTCAAAAACAAAAAGAGGAAAGAAGTAGAAGGGGAAGTCCAGAGTTAGCAGAGGTGAAAGGATGTCAGAATGGCTTAAAAATTTTTACGGATTCCAACTCTGTCTTGGTAAAGAGGATGAAATTCAGTTTGCTCCTCGCTCATCCCTCTTGGAAGCTTTTCACTTTCATTTTTAGTGTCCGTGTTTAATCCGTGTAATAATCACCGCATTTTCCCTTCAGCGTCCTCCTGTTCTCTTTCTTTTGGCTTGAGTCTGTTCCTATCTCGCCTTGGTTCTTTTCCTTCTGTTTGGAGACATTTTCTCCTCTTATTACTTTATTTAATGTTTCCCTTCCGTTACAGCAAACCTGCCTTTTTTCCCCTATCTGTATGTCTAAATTAAGGGGTCTCTCTTCCTTTTCTATGCAGCACCCTCTCTTCAGCATGATGTCTTCACTTTTCTCTATTGTAGTCTCTTTTGTGATTGGCCAATAGCAAAATGAAACTTACTAGAGTCCAATTCTAAAGGTACTTGAGAAGGCTGGGATCTTCTCATTTACTCCCTGAATCACTATCATCAATATAGTTAGTTGGTGCAGAACAGTATTCCATCTGGGGGCTCATTGGTTAAGTATGCGTTCAGCCTGCCAGCCATAAAATAACTGGGGGAAAATTTTGTTCCTTTCCTCCCTTAAAGCTCAGAACTTTGTCACCGACCTTGCTTCTTTATTTCTAATTATGCCCTGTGGAAACATAACATTTTTTTTCATTTATATTGCACAGTGCCTAATATTTTCCTGGGCCTTTTATGAAGAGCAGTGCAATTTCATTTTCATTTTACAGATTATGCAATTTAATTTTGGAAAATAAACTACAAGCCCAGGGAAGGATTCAACGTTTTCAAAGAACCTAGCATTTTCTGTCTCCAGGAAGACTAAAATTAAATACAGTTTTAATGACCGTCTCTGCAACATTTTCTATGTAATGAGAATGTTTCCATGTTCCTGCTGACAGACCACTTACTACTCTTTGCTGATGTGGGCCTGATGAATTCTGACAATCAAGAATAATAATCATATAAACAAGAACATTTATTGAGTGCCTGCTTTGTGCCAGGCACTGCGCAAAGTGCTTTATAATTATTATTTCATTTGCTCTCCCCAATAACTCCATGAGTTAAGAAACAAATGTGCTGGCATATCAGAATTGTTCACATTTGATGGTTGATTTAATATAGATTTTTTAAACTGTCTAGTAAGCTCCTCTGGCACTTACTGCATTCGTGCTCCATACCACCCCAATGACACACACAGCCTACCCTGCTTTTAATTCCTGCATTATTATTATTTTTTACAAATATGGAGGATAAAACCATAAACAGGTCTTCTGCTGACACTCAGGAGACAGACTGAGGTTGCTGACGGCCTGTTCCACTCTGGGCTTGGTAGCAAACACCTCCAGTGCTTACATGACACCTTGTCTGCCTGCCTCTGACTCCAGGCTCACGAGCCGTAGAGCGTTTGGGGAGCTCAACCTCATCTTACATAACACAGCATCCCACCTCAAAAGGGCGTCATGAGTCTTCCTGTTTTCCACTTCATGGTTTTCTCCCAAGGCCATGGGTGCTCACTCCTGGGTGGGCAAGCATAGCCACAGGGGAGTTAATGCTTTCACAGCAACCCTCAACCCCAGAGGGACAGGAGCTGGTGTATCCAAGCTCAGGCTCTCCGCATTTCAGGTTCTAGCTACCTACATTCGGATGTATTTTATTCTAGACACTTCTCACAAGTCCTGGAGGACAGCTTATCTTTCTTTGTTGTCTCATTTTTCTGCTCTCTTACTCCTGTTTCTTAGAATCACATCATAAATAAGCTTCCTGCACCAACATCCTTGTCTCAATTCTGGCAACAAGAGAAAAGAGCTAACAATTATTTTTCACTAAAACAAAACAAAAAAACACTCCAACCCCCCCTCCCAAGCCCCCCCACCAAAAGCAGTTCTTAAGGAATTTATGGGCCGAATGGGGAAATAGACACTGAGATGTGAAACTGAGTAGTGCCTGGTGGAAGGCAAGGGCCACAGTTTCCAGAGTAGCTGGTTAGAGGCTAAGCTTGGACTGGGTCCCTGCTCACATCTGGAATGAAAGAATCCTTCCAGCACTTAGCAAATCGCAAGAGGAAATGCCCAGAAGCAGCAGGTGTCAAGGTTTGGAGACTTGCTTCATGAGGGGGAGAACCTTTGTTTGATTTGATGGGGGTGGGGTGGGGAGGGAGAGAGGGAGAGAGGAAGAGAGAGAGAGAGAGAGGGGCGGGGGTAAGGGTATTGATAAGGGAGGCATTTGGGCGCAATGGCGAAGGCAGGGGGAGTCACAGTTTTTAAGTATGATGACTAAGAACCCAGCCTCTGGAGGCGATATGCTTATTTTGACTACGCCATTTCCCACCTTCCCAGCCAAGAGCCACCAGGTAAGGCACTTAACCTCTCTAAGCCTTGCTATTTTTGCATCTAAAAACCAGTGGTCTTGAGGGGTACCTCAGAAAATGGTTGTTAGGATTAATCGAGATAATGTAAGTCAAGCCTTTAGCACAGTGTCTGCCTAAGAGCCTCATTCAGTGAATATTTGCTGGTATGAATGCAATGGCGATGCTAGTGGTGACAATAATGTTGCCTCTCTCCAAAGGTTATAAAAATCTTGGAGCAGAGACCATGCTTATCTGTGACCAGCTGACCTCTAAGGACACTCCTGGCACACAGTAGGAGTCTGGCTAAACTAAACTGGAAAAAGCAGTGTTCTTAGGAGATTAGTCTGACAGCACTAGACTAATCAGATGCAGGAAGGAGAGACTTTAGGAGGAGCACAAGGAGGAGGCTACAGCAACAGTATGGCTTCATTCTGGGGACAAGAAACAGGAAAAAAGTTGGTGCTCTCAGGAACTGTAAGGAGCAGGTAAATAATGAAAGATGCACTGAAGGATATGGTTTCTGGGCTTTGATTCCATTTTAACCACAAACAGATTACAAGTTTAGTGTGGATACTGGGTTTCTTTTGGGAAGAAAGCCCAGTATAATAGATGATGGGTTTCAAAGTCAAACACAGCTCTGCCTCTTATGTCATTACATGACCTTAAGAAAAATACGTGTGTTCTTTCAGCCTCTGTAGTAGTTGCTACGGTGTCCCATACCGAACCCACTCTTCAGCGTTTTTGTACCCACGTTCAAACTGCTGCCGTCAAGGAACTGCCTCGCCTAAGATCACATCTCCTCCCTGAGGCTAGGGACTGGCTGAAGCAAGGATACAAAGTCTCCCTCCACCCATTCGACTCACCTGAGACAACCTTGAAAGGTCAAACCAACTCCGAGGCTTCCCTCTGCAGCCCTAACTGAACCGGCATTGCGGCTCTGCTTCCCTTCCGCCTTATCCCGGCCCACTCACTTAGAGGTGTAAAGCCTGAGAGTGCTCCACATTACGCAATAACCCTTCTGCAAGCAAGCGCTCCACCTGCTTCCGAGCCGGCTCAGAGATCGCCGTCTATTCCTAATCTACCATGGGAAAGAGCCCGGCAGCCACAGACAGCTGTGATGAGAATGAGATGAGATCACGTGCTTCGTGCAAAACTGAGCTCAAGAAATGATGGCTAACGGACAGACCTGGAGGGCATTATGTGAAGTGAAATAAGCTGGTTACAAAAGACAAAAACTGTAGGATTCCACTTAATGAGGTACAGAGAGATGTCAAATTCATAGCAACAGAAAACAGAATGGCATTTGCTAGGGGCTGGGAAGAGGGGGAAAGGGGCAACCGTGTAATGGGTATTAAGTTTCAGTTTTGCAGGATGGAAAAAGTTCTGATGATCTATTGCATAACATTGTGATATACTTAATACTACTGAACTGTATACTTAAAAATGGTGAAGATGGTAAATTTTATGCCATGTGTTTTTTGCAATTAAAAATAAATGATGGCTGCCATACTACTTTTTTTTTTTAACTGACTTTAACTCACAGCAGGTATATTTTCTCTCTTCCCCTTGAGATCTACAGTTCAAACATGAGTGAAGTTCCCTGCTCCAGCTGGTACCCTGGATATCGTGTCTCCGTAATCTGGCCTTTTTCACCAGTGGCTCTAATCTCCACACATCTCTTCACACTCTGAATTCCCTAATTCTCTGAAATCTCCCTGGACTAGGCTCTGAAGAACTCCATCATAGCCACCAGCACTGTCCAACTTCCACTCCTAAATAAAACAAATACTCTACCCTAACCTTTTGAAAAATACATTCAGTTGTATCATGATTTAAGAGAAATTATACTGTGTCAGTTTCAGGATGTTGAAAGGAAGGGACTGAGATCAGGAGTTTGGTGAAGCTGACAGATACAATGTGGAGAGAAATTCTGATGGGTTTTGATGCAGATTCTCCGCTCAGGGGTGAATGCGATCATTATGTGTAAAGAGAGCAGAGTCAAGGTCAGGAAATACAGAGGAGGGGCCACGAGGCTGAGGTGGAGGACTTGAAAGTAGCCAGGGAGTTTGTGTTATTCAGTTCATATTGGTTAGCAGGACACAGAACACACAGGATCAGGGTGTGGGCAAGGGTCCACTTCTAGAAATGCATGACTAGTAAGAATGGAGAGCACATGTCTGAGTATGCACCGGAATTAGGATGAAGTTATTGCATGAGGAAACAGACATAACTCAGAACAGGACCAGTGGGGATGACACTGCAGGATTTGGAAAAAAGGATGTTGCCGATGGCTGATCCCAAGCCAGTGGTTGACTCTTCTGTCCTAGTTTTGAGCAACCCTCCTGGTGAGGGTGGATGGGGGCCAACAATGCTGGGTGTCTCCCTAGAGTCGGGCAGAATTCTGTAGGTTTTAATGATTACAGTGGAGAGCTTGGCCCCCTGGAAAGCCCTTGAGGTTCTAACTCAGCAAAATGCACTGAATCTGACAGGTTAGCATTTGTCACCTCTGGGGCCAATGCATGGGAAAAACAAATCGTCCCATTTGGAAACATAGTACATATGTGGGATTTGGGGTTGCTTTGCTTGTTACGTAAAAAGTCTTTCAAGTGAAAAAGATTAAAAGTCTAAATTTTGATTTTCTATTTGTTTTCTATTTTGATACCTATAGTCTGTTCTAAAGGAAGTCTTGGTGGTGACAGGAGGGTTTGGAGGATTGAATGACTTCAAATATTTCTAGGGTTGTCTTTTCCAAGAGAGTTTATACATACTGTTTGTAGCTCTAAAGCATATATAAAGACAAGAAGGTGGAGGTTATGGGAAGATCAATTTCAGCTCAATGCAAGAGATAACAGTATAATGATTAGGGCATTTGCAAATGGAATGGGTTGCCTTGCAAAAGTAAGGAGCTCTCCATCACTTTAGGTTTTAAGGCTAGGCCCAGGGCTTTTCTAGTAGAGATTTGCAGAATGACTCCTGTACTAAGAATGGAGTTAGATTGGATCTTGTAGGCCCATTTCAACCTAAGATTCAAATATTTCAACTTGTTAAAATGTGATAAATACTAGCTTTAGTAAGGTAACTCTTGAGAGGCAGCATGACATCATGGTTAAGACTGCAGGCTCTGCAGCCGACCACCTGGGTCTCAATCTTGGCTACTTATAGCTGTATGACCTTGGGCAGACTGCTTATTTTGTTACATTTACTCTTATTTGTAAACTGGGAATTATAATACTACCTAAAGGGTTGTTATAACAATGAGATTGGTGAATACATGTAAAGTGTGTAGACAGGGCTTGATATATGGTACTTAGGATTGCTACTTTAGGTTCCTAGATACCAATTCTAGCTTCTGGGTTGTGTTTTTACACTTTAATGACCAGAGAAGAGAACAGGAACTTGATGAAGTACTAATTATTAGTACTATTTGATGAAGTACTATTACTAGTACTTCTGATGAAATACTAATTATTATGTTACCAGTTCGTCAAAAACTCTGAAATGTAGGCCCCTGTTCCCTATGCACATTGTTGTTTTTCAAGGAAGTAAAATACACCTGTGAAACAAGTTTCCACTGTGCCTCTTAACTGAGTGTACTATACTACTGTTGAAGTAATATCAAAGCAGAGACAGAAAAGATCCTCATACTGAAAAACAATGTCCAGCTGCGATTCAACTCTGAGCTGAGAAACCCCAGACCCAATGACTATGGGTCCACTTTTGTGATCTACCTGTGAGGAAACTTTTCCTTCAATAGTGTTTATAGAATATCTGAATTAGAAACCCTGATAAATAGAAACATGGAGGACTTCAGATAATTCTCAAGAACTCTGTTCTTAAAGTGGCAAACTTCAAAAGTCCCTTCAGAATACTCAGGTCTGAACAAGAAGAAAAAGCAGCTGATGGAACAGAAAGCTTCCCCAAAACTGCCATGTCTCCTTAAAATTCTTATGTGAAGGCTCATAAGGTTTAGTGTCCGGGCTGTTATAGCACAAACAAATCTACCTCAAGAAAGTTACTTCACCTCAGACCAATTTCTCCTCTGTTCTTACACCTACTGTTTGTTTAGAAGCCCTGTTTGCATACAGAACAGAGGCACTTCAATGGCAGAAGGGAGGAACAGCCAGGGAATTATCATCTGTCATTTATGTCTGCACTGTTAACAGAATCAATAATGTCAGCGCTGTGAAGAGCACCTTCATATCCTACTTAGGATGTCATATTAGAAAGGCAAGACGTTCTGGAAAAGTATTTGGTTTCAGGAAATGTTTGAGTATTAAATATCCACAGGGTTCTGCAACCATCACTGTTCATCAACTTGGACAGATTTATGGATTTGAGTTGACCTATGAAGGTATTTATTGTTGCTTTTCATAGTAAAAGGTGAGGTTGATTGGGATTGTTTTTTCTGTCTGTGTGAGGCAGAAAAACTGATGACTTTTTTTTTAAGGATATGCCTTCTATTGGGGGCACTCTAGGTTCTGTATTACTGTAATCATAGCATATTTAATGCTTTACCTCACTTATATGTGCATATTCTTCATATGGGAGGGATGTCTACCCTGATAGTCCTAGGATCCCTGGAGACAGGAGTCTAACCTATCTCTGTTTTTCCATAACTGAATACAGTGCTTGGCACATAGTGGTTGCTTAATACTATTTACAGAAGAATTGACTGTATGATGAATGAATGAATGAAAGAATGGTTTCATAGATTTCTGGCCTATCTGATCAGAAAAACACCAAACTGTCTTTCATTTCAGTCTATAAAGTAGTTGTGGTTGGCATAGTGGCTTCCAGCTGTGTTCAGTTCTGTGGCATATTTTGTAGGCTTCATTCTACATACATATACTCAAGTGCTTCTGAGCTGCTTCCTTAAGGCATTTCTTCAGTCAGATCCACTTACAGTTGACATCTCACCTCACCTAACACCATCACCTTGGGAATATTGCTTTTCTCTGCATAATGTCTGGGACAGCAGGCTATGGAGCTGAGCACAGTGATTAAGACAAGCAGACTTGGGGACTCCCTGCAGGAAGTATTAGTAGTGATGCAGAGTCCTTGGCTGACATTAAGTACATTTGTGGATTTGATGCTTAAAAATCCACTAGTGATACCCATGGCAAGTTCAAGTCTTATCCTCTACAGAAAGCTTAAAATGGCCATTGTTCCATCAATATTTGGTATGGTCTGAAATCCACTGCTATGCTTTCTGTCAGTTTTTCAGACACTTGACCTTAAAGGTAGCATAATTTTGAAAGGGATTCAGGAGAGGTGAGCTCTAACCCAGACGTCACGTTAATCTAGCTTGGCCACATCTTGGTCTCTTTGGACCTGTACAGTGAGGGTGTTAGACTAGATGATTTCATGATACATAACTTAATTCTTTTAAATGCTATATATATAATCAGCTTAGTCCTGCCTCAGGGATTTTACATGTGCACCTCTGTCTGGAAGATGATTCCTCATGAACTTTCAGGTCTCCCTCCCTCACCTCTCAGGTCTCTACTCAAATGTCACCTGGCCAGAGGAATCTTTTTCTAATCATCTTTTTTTTATTAAGATATCATTGATATAAACTCTTATGAAGGTTTCACATGTAAAACACTGTCGTTACTACATTCACCCATATTATCAAGTCCCCCCCATACCCCATTGAAGTCACTGTCTATCAGTGTAGTAAGATTGTAGTAAGATGTCATAGAATCACTACTTGTCTTCTCTGTGCTACAGTCTTCCCCATGACCCACCCCCACACCATGTGTACTAATCAAAATACCCCTCAATGCCCTTCTCTCTCCCTCCCCACCAATCCTCCCTCACCCCTCCCGTTTGGTAACCACTAGTTCCTTCTTGGAGTCTGTGATTGTGCTGCTGTTTTGTTCCTTCAGTTTTGCTTTGTTGTTATACTCTACAAATGAGGGAAATCACTTGGTACTTGTCTTTCTCCACCTGGCTTATTTCACTGAGCATAATACCCTCTAGCTCCATCCATGTTGTTGCAAATGGTAGGATTTGTTTTCTTCTTATGGCTGAATAATATTCCATTGTGTATATGTACCACATCTTCTTTATCTATCTATTCATCTACTGATGGACACTTAGGTTGTTACCACATCTTGGCTACAGTAAATAGTGCTGCAATAAACATAGGGGTGCATATGTCTTTTTGAATCTGAGAACTTGTTTTCTTCAGGAAAATTCCTAGGAGTGGAATTCCTGGGTCTAATGATATTTCTATTTTGAGTTTTTTAAGGAACCTCCATATTGCTTTCCACAATGGTTGAGCTAATTTACATTCCCACCAGGAGTATAGGAGGGTTCTCCTTTCTCTGCATCCTTGCCGGCATTTGCTGTTTCTAGTCTTTTGGATAATGGCCATCCTAACTGGTGTGAGGTGATATCTCATTGTGGTTTAATTTGCATTTCCCTGATAATTAGTGATGTGGAGCATCTTTTCATGTGCCTGTGGGCCATCTGAATTTCTTCTTTAGAGAATTGTCTGTTCATATCCTCCACCCATTTTTTGATACAGTTATTTGCTTTTTGGGTGTTGAGGTGTGTGAGTTCTTTATATATTTTGGATGTTAACCCCTTGTCAGATATGTTGTTTACAAATACATTCTACCATACTGTAGCATGGCTTTTTGTTTTACTGATGGTGCCCTTTGCTGTACAGAGCTTTTTAGCTTGGTGTAGTCCCACTTGTTCATTTCTGCTTTTGTTTCCTTTGCCCAAAGAGATGCGTCCAGGAAAAAGTTGCTCATGTTTATATTCAAGAGGATTTGCCTATGTTTTCTTCTAAGAGTTTTATGGTTTCATGATCCAGTTTCATTCTCTTGCATGTAGCTGTACAGTTTTGCCAACACCAGCTGTTGAAGAGGCTGTCATATCCCCATTTTATATCCATGGCTCCTTTGTCATATACTAATTGACCACATATGCTTGGGTTTATATCTGGCTCCCTGTTCTCTTCCATTGATCTATGGGTCTGTTCTTGTGCCAGTACAAAGCTGTCTTGACTACTGTGGCTTTGTAGTAGAGCTTGAAGTCTGGGAGCGCAATCTCCCTAGCTTTATTCTTCCTTCTCAGGATTGCTTTGGCTATTCGGGGTCTTTTGTGGTTCCATATGAATTTTAAAACTATTTGCTCTAGTTCATGGAAGAATGCTGTTGGTATTTTGATAGGTATTACACAGAATCTGCAGATTGCTTTAGGCAGGATGGCCATTTTGACAATATTAATTCTTCCTATCCTTGAGCACAGGATGTATTTCCATTTATTGCTATCTTCTTTAATTTCTCTCATGAGTGTCTTATAGTTTTCAGGGTATAGGTCTTTCACTTCCTTGGTTAGGTTTATTCCTAGGTATTTTATTCTTTTTGATGCAATCGTGAATGGAACTGTTTTCCTGATTTCTCTCTCTGGTAGTTCATCATAAGTACGTGGGAATGCAACAGATTTCTGTGTATTAATTTTGTATCCTGCAACTTTGCTGAATTCAGTTATTAGTTCTAGTAGTTTTGGAGTAGATTCTTTAGGGTTTTTATATACAATATCATATCATCTGCGAACAGTGAAAGTTTGACTTTTTCCTTACCAATTTGAATGCCTTTTATTTTTTGAGTTGTCTGACTGCCGTGGCCAGGACCTTCAGAAGTATGTTAAATAAAAGTGGGGAGATTGGCCATCTTTGTCTTGTTTCTGATCTTAAAGGAAGAGCTTTCAGCTTCTTGCTGTTAAGTATGATGTTGGCTGTGGGTTTGTCATATATGGCCTTTATTACGTCGAGGTACTTGCCCTCTGTACCCATTTTGTTGAGAGTTTTTATCATGAATGGATGTTGAACTTGGTCGAATGCTTTTACAGCATCTATGAAGATGATTATGTGGTTTTTGTCCTTTTTGTTGATGTGGTGGATGATGTTGATGGATTTTCGAATATTGTGCCACCCTTGCATCCCTGTAATAAATCCAACTTGGTCATGATGGATGATCTTTTTGATATATTTTTGAATTTGGTTTGCTAATATTTTGTTGAGTATTTTTGCATCTATGCTCCTCAGGGTTATTGGTCTGTAAATTTCTTTTTTTGTGGTATCTTTGCCTGGTTTTGGTATTAGAGTGATACTGGCTTCATAGAATGAGTTTGGAAGTATTCCCTCCTCTTCTACTTTTTGGAAAACTTTAAGGAGGATGGGTATTAAGTCTTCACTACATGTTTGATAAAATTCAGCAGTGAAACCATCTGGTCTAGGTATTTTGTTCTTAGGTAGTTTTTTGATTACCATTTCAATTTTGTTGCTGGTAATTGGTCTGTTCATATTTTCTGTTTCTTCCTGGGTCAGCCTTAGAAGATATATTTTTGTAGAAAGTTGTCCATTTCTTCTAGGTTATCCAGTTTGTTAGCATTTAATTTTTCATAGTAGTCTCCAGTAAGTCTTTGTATTTCTGTGGTGTCCATAGTGATTTTTCCTTTCTCATTTCTGATTTTATGTGTGTACACTCTATTTTTTTCTTGATAAGCCTGGCTAGTGGTTTAACTATTTTGTTTATTTTGTCAAAGAACCAGCTCCTGCTTTCATCAATTCTTTCTATTTTTTATTCATCTCAATTTTATTTATTTCTGCTCTGATCTTTATTATGTCCCTCTTTCTACTGACTTTGGGCCTCATTTTTTCTTCTTTTTCTAGTTTCATTAATTGTGAGTTTAGACTGTTCATATGGGATTGCTCTTCTTTCCTGAGGCAAGCCTGTATTGTAATATACTTCCCTCTTAGCTTGGCCTTTGCTGCATCCCACACAATTTTTAGTGTTGAGTTATTGTTGCCATTTGTCTCCATATATTTCTTGATTCTGTTTTTATTTGGTCATTGATCCACTGATTATTTAGGAGCATGTTCTTAAGCCTCCATGTGCTTAAGGGCTTTTTGTTTTCTTTGTATAATTTGTTTCTAGTTTCATACCTTTGTGGTCTGAGAAGCTGGTTGGTGCAATTTTAATCTTTTTGAATTTACTGAGGCTCTTTTTGTGGCTTAATATATGATCTATTCTTGAAAATGTTCCATATGCCCTTGAGAAGAATATGCATCCTGGTGCTTTTGGGTGGAGTGTTCTGCAGATATCTGTTAGGTCCATCTGTTCTAATGTATTGTTCAGTGCCTCTGTCTACTTACATATTTTCTGCCTTGTTGATCTGTCCTTTGAAATAAGTGGTGTGCTGAAGTCTCTTAAAATAAATGCACTGCAATTTATTTCACCCTTTAATTCTATTAGTATTTGTTTCACATATGTAGGTGCTCCTGTGTTGGGTACATTGATTTTTATAATGGTTATATCCTCTTGTTGGACTGACTCCTTTATCATTATGTAATGTTCTTCTGTGTCTCTTTTGATTTTCCTTGTTTTGAAATCTATTTTGTCTGATACAAGTACTGCAACACCTACTTTTTTCTCACTATTATTTGCATGAAATATCTTTTTCCATCTCTTCACTTTTAGTCTGTGTATGTGTTTGGGTTTGAAGTGAGTCTCTTGTAAGCAGCATATACATGGGTTTTGTTTTTTAATTCATTCAGTGACTCTATGTCTTTTGATTGGTGCATTCAGACCATTTACATTTAGGGTGACTATCAATAGGTATGTACTTATTGCCATTGCAGGCTTTGGATTCTTGGTTACGAGGTCAAGGATAACTTCGTTACTATCTAACAGTCTAATTTAACTCACTTAGGATGCTATTGCAAACAGATTCTAAAGGTTATTTTTTTTCCTCCTTTTTCTTCCACCTCCATTTATATATTATCTATCATATTCTATGTTCTTTGTCTATCCGTTGACTGACTTTGGGGGGTGGTTGATTTGATTTTGTATCTCCTTAGTAGTTAATTGTTCTACTTTCTTTACTGTGGTTTTATTTCCTCTGATGACAACTATTTAGCCTTACCAACACTTCCATCTGTAGCCATCCCTCCGAAGTACACTGTAGAGACGGTTTGTGGGAGGTAAGTTCTTTCAGCTTTTGCTTATCTGGAAATTGTTTAATGTATCCTTCAAATTTAAATGATTATCTTGTCAGGTAGAGTATTCTTGATTCAAAGCTCTTCTGCTTCGTTGCATTAAATATATCATGCCACTCCCTTCTGGCCTGTACAATTTCTGCTGAGAAGTCTGATGATAGCCTGATGGGTTTTCCTTTGTACATGATCTTTTTTCTCTCTCTGGCTGCTTTTAATACTCAATAATTATTACATGTCTTAGTGTTTTCTTCCTTTGGTCCCTTGTGTTGGGAGATCTGTGCACCTCCATGGCCTAAGATACTATCTCCTTCCCCAGACTGGGGAAGTTTTCAGCCATTACCTCCTCAAAGACACTTTCTATCCTTTTTCTTTCTCTTCTTCTGCTACCCCTATAATGCGAATATTGCTCCATTTAAATTGGTCACACAGTTTTCTCAATATTCTTTCGTTCCTAGAGAACCTTTTTTCTCTCTGTGCTTTAGCTTCTTTGTATTCCTGTTCTCTAATTTCTATTTCATTTACTGTCTCCTTTACTTCATCTAATCTGCTTTTAAATCCTTCTATTTATGTTTCATTTCAGATACTGTATTTTTCAACATTTGTGTCTCATTTCTGAATTCCTCCCTGAGTTCTTGAATATTTTTCAGTAACTCTGTGAGCATGTTTATGATTTTTATTTTGAAATCTCTTTCAGGAAGATTGATGAGTTTAGTTTCACTTGGCCCTCTTTCTAGTGTCTTTGGAATTTTGGTTTGAACCAGGTTCCTTTGACAGTTCATATTTGTAGCTGGCGCCCTCTAGTCCCCAGAAGCTCTACTCTCTGGAGCTGCTCAGCCCCTGGAGTGATGGCAGGGGTCACAGGCAAGTGGTACTGGTCTGTCAGGAGGAAAGAGGTTTTTCCTGCTTCCTGGCTGCAGTGCCTATCTCCATTGCCAGAGCCAGTGGGCCAAGTGCACAGTGAGAAGCCTCTATGCTTTGCAACTATACCTTCTGTATGTGGGGCCTCCCTCTGGCTGGCCTTGCGCCATGGTGGGGGCAGCCAGTTTGCAAGCTGGTACCAGCAAGGAGGAAGGTACAGCAGGCTGTGTATTGCAGTGTGGGGCCTCAGAGCTGCATAGGCAACCCGGGGGATGGAGCGCCTGAAGCTCCTGAAAGTTCCCAACCTGCTGGCCTGAGTGTGCCCAGACAATTTTGTCCACCTGTCCTTTCTCCTGAGCAGCAAGCTCTGTGCAGTCCTTGCCCCTTTAGTAGCCCTTTTGCTGTTAGGAAGTCTCTCAGACTGCCCACCTTTCTTTTGTCCCAGAGCAGCTGGATGTGGATCCCTGTTTTCCACAAGCAGCTGGAATCTCAGTCTCTCCAAGTATTCTACCTGTCTTAGCTTTCTAAGCCCACTGATCTCCAGAGCTCCATGTAATGTAGGTTTGTGCTCCCAGAGAAGATCTCCAGGGCTGAGTGTTCAGCAGTCCTGGTCCTCCAGTGTCTCCCAGCTCCGTTTCTCTTCCTCCCTCCAGTGAGTTGAGGTCAGGGAAGGGCTTGGATTCCTCCGGATCATGGCTTTGGTACTTTATCCTTTTCCTTGAGGTCTGCTGATTTCCCCAGGTGGAGACAGTCTGCTGCAGCCTTCTTTCCTGTTGCTCTTTCAGGATTTGATGTATTTGTTATATTTTCATATTATATGTGGTTTTGAGAGGAGGTTCCTGTCTCATCTCTCATGCCACCATCTTTAATCCTCTCCTCTAATCATCTTACATAAAATGACAACCCCTTCCATGTATAGCTCTCTAGTCTCTTTCCTGCTTCATTTTTCTTCATCATGTTATCACTAACTGAAATTGTATTATATAATGATTGTACATTTGCTTATCATCTCTCTTCCATACTGGATTGCAAACTCCCACGAGGTCATGAGTTCTGCCTTGTTTGCTGTTTTATTCTCAGTACCTTGCTGGACATATTATAGGCTGTCAATAAAAATGAACTGAGTGACTAAATGAATATTTGAACTTGTAGCTAAAAATGTCTTTAGGGTTTCTTATGTGTAATCTGGTTCAACACACTTACTCCATTTAGGCTGTTGTAACAAAATACCATTAGCTGGGAGGCTTATAAATAACAGAAACTTATTTCTTTCAGTTCGGGAGGCCGGGAAGTCTAAGATTAAGGCACTGACAAATTTAGTGTCTAGGGAGGGCTGCTTCTTGCTATAACCTCATATGGCAGAAAGGGGGTGAGGGAGCTCACTGGGGCCTCTTTTATAAGGGCACTAATCCTGTTCTAGAGGGCTCCATCCTCATGTCTGAAATCATTTCCAAATGCCATCACACTGGAGGTTAAGATTTCAACATATGAATTTTGGCAGATACACCAAGTTGAAATCACATAATTAGTAGATCATTAATCTAAGAGGATCACTGAAGTTACCTAGTCCAATTCCTCATTTTGAAGACAGAAAAACTGAAAGCTAGAATGGTTAACTGACTTTCCCAATGCCACTGAACTAAGTATGAGTAGTAGAACGCAGGTCTCTTTACTCCCATTTGACATCTGTATCTATTACTTCTAGTGTTTAAAACAATATGATGTATATTTCCCAAGATATTTATTAATTACAGAGATAAAAGTAATAACTTCACAGTGGATAAAACCCATAGATACCTCCTTAACCAAGTGAGTAAGGTTAACATCACCAGTAATGAAACATATGAACATTATGCACCCAGTGATATGAGGTGCTGGACAGGAACCATCACCTTTGTTTTTATTCATCCCCCAAATCCCTAACCTTAATATAACTATGAGAAAACATTAGATAAGCCAAAATTGAGGGACATTCTACAAAATACCTGACCAACACTTTAAAAAGATACGAAATTCATGAAGTACAAAGGTCAAGGAAAGAATATCAGGAGACTAAGGAGACATTACTATTAAATGCAGTGTTACATGCTGGAACAGAAAAAGGACATTAGTAAAAATAGTGGTAAACTATAAATAAAGCCTATAGTTTATAGTATTGTACCAATGCCAATTTCTTGGTTTTGATAATTAGACTAGTTATATATGAACATTAGGGGAAATTAAGCAAATTATATAGGGGAACTCTGTACTCTTTCTGCAGCTTTTCTGTAAGTCAAAATTATTTCAAAATAAAAAGTTAAAAATAACCAATATTGTGTTGACTCTGGACAAAAGTGCATATGCCAATTTCAAGGTTCCTATAATGAACTTAGGCAATTCTAGGATGAGGGTTTTTAGGATATTAGACAGTATTTGGAGCTTGACTTGAAAGAATTTTCCCAATATTTAAATAATAAGCAGGTACAGAAAATGATCACCCCAATGCACTCTAGAATTCAAGAGACTGAAAAGACCACTACATTCAGTGGTACATACCTACCTGAAGAATGAAAAGATACAACATTCACTTCCTTTATTCAAAATATCTGAGACCATTGGGAGATCAGCATCCCAGCATCGCACTAGGAAACTACTTTGCCTTTCTAGGAAATGTTTCTAAGAGATTTTATGACAATTTCATCTAGAGTCTCTTCATATTGAAACTTGAGATACCCCAACTGACTTGTTTATTGTCACTGGAGAAGTGCAGTTGATTAAAGTAATAGGTATATTCTTATTGTAAGCTATTTGATCCAACTACACAAAATGATTTAATAAGAGACTTAAACTTGTTAGACTGTTTCCTTGTAAATAACAGGAGGTACCTTAGTTTAGGAATGGCAGACAAATACAATGCATTTATGCCATTATTTTCCGATTTAATACCTATGGCAGACATCAGTGATCAGTTTCTGACACCGTTTGTAGCCTTTCTCAATCTGTTTCATGCTCTTTCACAATAGAGTACTCCAGACAGCTGATACCAGTTGATATGAGTTTACATGTCTGATGAACAATATTTATCTGTCCAGACAGTGCAATAAGGAATGAGCTAAAAATTAAAAACCTGGATTATAATCCTAGCTTTTCCACTTATTACCTTTGTGATCTCAATGAGCTTTAAAAAATTATTCTTTTGCCTTCATTCCCTTATCTGTAAAATGGGAAACCTCATACATACCTGCCTCACCTAGTTATGATGAGGGCTAAATAGGATAGCACATGTAAAGAGTAATGAATTGTACAAATGAAAGACAATCTTATAAGGATATTTTACAAAATCAACCACAGGAATGCATTTCTCCAACCCACTTTAATAATCTTCTGTTTTCCTACCACCTATCCAGTCTTCGAACTCTGAACTGTTACTCCCCTGCCCAGCATAATTGGGGGTTAGACTATGGATGATTCCTTATTCAGCCAATGCAACAAATGATACTGAGCTCAATGGGCAAGTGTGCAATCCGGTGCTATTCTAGAGCGAGCCCATATGCAAGTAGAGCCAGTGAAACGTATTTTAGTCACTTTCTTACCTCACTGCTTCAAAGCTCAAATAATTCATAAATAGAAGTGCATAACTTTAAAAATGACTGCTTTATGATGAAGTATCAGTGGATACCCCCAGATAATTTGGGAGGGTGCAGGATCCTTAGATGGATTGCAGTAAAGTTGCAATTTAAAACAGGAACAAATCCCTGACCCAAAGCCATCCAAAGCTCACATATTTATTCACACTTGTGGCTTCTGAGATGCCATGCTTTTTAAATTTTTTTCTTACTTTTCTTCTCCCACTTCTACCTGAATTCTTTTTGTTGAACTTTATCAGAGTTTGGTCCTAGGCCCTCTTGCCTTTTCTCTTTATACACTAGGTGATCTCCATTCTCTATATTCCAGATGCCATCTACATATCAACATCTGCCTCATTTGCACCTCTAGCTCTGGTTTCTACCTGAGTCTTTATCACCTTAGTAAATACTACAGTAAATTCTTCAAACAAACAAAAACTGGGAGTTATCCTTAATCCCATGTCTGACATCAAATCCATTATAAGATTAGATTTTACCTCCAGAATCTCAAAATCTATTCATTTCTATTTGCATTGCCACTACTTGGTTCCAGCCACCATTTTCATTCATCATGAGGAATATAGGTGCCTGTTAACTGATCTTGCCTCCACTGTTGCCACCTTCACTCTCTCCTCCACACAGAAAGCACATCATATCATCTGATGATTTATAGGTACATCAGCTTAGGTGTATCTTACAGGTATGTAAGATCACACAACTTTCCTACTTGCCCATAAAATAAACTCTCCTGCCTTGTTGTGTGCTACGTACCCTTATCATTACCATCCAGCCACACTGGGCTCCTTTTAATTCAAAGTCTTGTAACCAGTATTCCATTTCCCTCATTCCTGTTTTGACTGACGTGACCTTCAAGTCTCAGCTTACATATCGCCTTTACAGAGAGGTCTTCCGAGACCAGTAAGAAGTTCTCACTATCATTCTCTCAAGGTAGTCTATTCTTGGCCTCCCTAATATTTCTCACTATTTATAATTACATAACAGTAATATTTTACCGGCTATCTTCCCAGCAGACTGCAAGTTTCTTGAGGCATTCAAAAATATTTCTCATCTCCTACTTTATGCCAGGCAATGTACTAGGTACTGGAACTATAAAGATTCATAAGAAAAGGTCCCTGAGCTAAGGCTACTTCATAGGAAAAATCAAGAAAAGGTTTATAAGCAGAGTGGTAGACAGTGTTGGTTGCCTCAACAGCCATCTACTCCCTCTTTTTCTCTATGATAGCCTATTTCCTAAAAAAGGATTAAAAATGCCAGATACTTCTATTTCTTAGCCTTCTTCGTAGATACATGCAGTCTATATGACCCAGTTCCACCAAAGAGATACTACAGAAGTCAGCTGGGGCTTCTGAAATGTAATGAGAACCGCCACTCTCCTTTTCTATCATGATACAATTCCTGTAGTGTGGCAACCATTTTATGACCATGAGGTGGCAAGTCCAAGGACCAAAGCCAAACACAAAGGTAGCAGAATGGAAAGATGGAAAGAAACTGGGTCCTTTTTGATATTATTGTGCTACTGAACCAATTCTGGAAATGCCTTTCTCCCAAATTCTTATTATATGAGAAAAATTAGGATCGATTGAAGTTTTCATTATAGATCCTGTTATTAGAAGTCAAAAGCCTCCAAACTTACACAAACTGTTTCTGCTGTTAGAATAATAGAGCCAGCAGAGCCCCGTAACACTGCAGCTACCCTTGACTCTGGGGTTAAACTTCTGTCTGCTAGTCCCCACTTGGATACTCTAGAAATCTTTACAGGTTCCCACTTAAATGACTGAAATGTGAAGTGTGTGTACGTGTGTGTGCTGGAAAGGACAAAAAAAATCAGTCCACACTTGAAACTCGAAAACTAAACTGTGAGATGGCTGTATATAATAAGCACTGATCTAGTATTAGGCTCTGAAAATCTAGGTTTTATGGTTTAGTGATGTTTTCATTATTCCAAAGACTCAGACTTTGTTTCCTCAGAGGCATCACAAAAGCCTCCCTAGAAATGGAGACTGAGTGTCACACCAAGAGTAGGAAAATCAAAAGAAGCAAAGGAAAGTGTGCAGCAAACAACTCATTAATGGAAGGTGTAAACTGCTAAGAAATTATAAAAACCTTAGGAAAATCTCTTGCAAGGAAGAGATCTGTGAATCAAAAGGTTGAAAACCTCTTTCAGCCATATCTTGTCATCCCCACATATTACTGTTTTCAAATTTTGATGTAGCAAAACCAAGAATGTTCCTTCAAAAAATGGGATGCCATTTAAAAATCAACGTATCTCATCTCTCTATATAAATGATTCTATTTACAATACTTTTTCTTAAAAATCAAATCTTCACTTTTCTTCCAAATCAAATATTCCACAGGATGGTATGGTGGGCAAGGCATTCATTCACTCATCAGGAGAATACATCATCATCATATCATTGTTATCATAATCAACAACTACAATTTATTGAATCCTGGCTATACACCAGGTGTTCTGCTGTATAATTTAGATACATTATCTAATTCTCAGACAACTATGAGTGAGTGCTATTATTATTCGCATTTAACAGATGAGGCAATCAAAGCAAAACTTGTCAATAAGAGGTGGACTTCCCGTGTCAGCCCAACATATTGACTCTGAAGCCCTGTGGAAAGTTTCAGAAGAAGCTTAAATTAAAACTCAGAAATAAACAAATAAATGAAGAAACCGGCATCCTTTCTGGCCATGAAGGGGTGCTCAGTTTGTGTACATTAAGCAATGTTACTGTTACCCAAAGTACTCTTTACAAAAACCTTGAGTAGATATCACTATTTTATGTATGAGTAAACTGAGGTCTTGAGATATATTCAGCTGGTTATGGCAAAGCCAGTACTGAACTTTTTTTTTTAATTCTAAAGTTATACTAATACTTGCTAATTCTCGCTATTGGAAATATTACATGGTCTTTTTATGACATAGATATGCATTTTAAAAACACAAGATTGTCATATCTGTATACAACTCAAAAAAGAGGAAGTTACTAGAAAAAGGCTTGGGATATGAAGACAGTGATACAAGAATTTCTACACGACTAGAGTACTGATGATGAAGGGTTATGTGAATTAGACTCTCTGCCCTTTGGGTATGAGATCTTTTTGGAGAAAGAAACTGTAGAAACATGATCCTGGTTAGCAGGATATCTAACATTCATTTTGCACCACTAGTAGCATTTGGAATTCATTTATCAAATAATCAATTCAGAATTTTTAAAATAGTACCTTAAAAATAATTTTGAAACCTGGGGGTAAAGGAGATAAATTTTTTCAACTAGTGCATTTTTAATATCTCATTTCTTTTCTTACACTTCAATTGCAGATTTTTGATGACCTCATAAGGATCAGAGTGAATGTCCAATATTTAGTGGCGTAGTTTTACCATAGAATGACAGAAACAGAGTGGCAGAAAGAGAAAAAGAGAAAGAGTACAAGTGCTCATCCAGTCTTGGAGAGGGGAACATATGTCGTCTTTGCCCATCCAGTATCCCATCCTTCTGCTAACTGCCTGTTTTTTTCCCTTAGGGGAACGGGTTCCCCCATATTCCTTGTGGTTCTAGTAGCGCTGTCAATCATGGTGCTCCCTTGCCTTCCTCAATCCCCCCCAAGGGGTGGGGTCAAGGACCCAAACCAGGCTACTCCAAGGAGGCTGACAGGGGAGGGAATGATAGAAGGCTGGAAAGGAGGGAAAGATAGAAGGCTAGCAGCTGAGTATGCTAAAGACAACACACGAAAAGAAGATGCCTGCATTCCTGCTTCTGAGATCTTGGAACCCTGCCCGTTCTTATCCTCTCCCAAGACCTGATTTTTCAATTACTTCCTTCATTTCTATGAATGTCTTTTTAATAAATAGCCTCCACCCCCATCCCCTTTGCTTTCTCTGACCTAAATGAACCAGTTAGTTGCTGATTTTTGCAACTGAAAACTGGCAGTCACTGCTGGTTAGTTACTTCAGTCCCCATTTACAACCACTTCTCCCCCCGGCATCTTGCTGTTGGTGATTGTCATATGACACAGTTCTGTCCAAAGATATGTAAGTGGGAGTCTTCTGGGAAATGTTTCTGGGAAATCTTTGGCTTCATGATAAATAGCTCATACACCCTTTTTGCCCTCTCTTTCTCACTCTTTGGAAATGGTGGCTGGTGGTGCAGGAGCCTTCTCAAGACCATGAGGTGATACTCACGAGGACCAATAAAAACTATGAAGACGCCAGTCCTGACATTGTTAAGCCTATAGCACCTTACTTCCAGATATCTTAATATTGGAGGCAAATAAAGCTCTCTTTATTTAAGCCGCTACAGATAGCTTTTTTGTTCCTTGAAGCTATTGTAATCCTAACTGATACAAACCCCAGCGAATAAAATGGGGCAGTGGAAAACAAATTTTAAAAAATGTGTGAATCCTTCTAATTACTGAGGAGTTTAAGGGGATGTGGTCTGGGAGAAACAGAAGATATAGCCCAATGGATGTAGGCATTTCTCTTAGTACCTAACCTCTATTCTTTTCCTACTGCTGTGGATTAATCTTGGATTCCAGGGAACCCTGGAGTTGGTATTAATGCAGAAATGAAGGATGTTGCCCTCTGGATACAGGTACACTCTGCCATAGGGCTCTTGTTTTCCGATGATGGGGATTATATGTGTGTGTGATAAATATGTGCGGCACTTGTACTGAGGACGATAAAGACTGATCTTACCCAGAAGTCAATTCTACTTAGACAAAGGAAATTCCAGGGTTTTTTGTCTGCCCATAATGTGGTATTAAAACAAAGTACTAATTTGTTACTTTGTTAGTGCCTTCTTCTTTTGTTTTCAATCCTGGACTGCATGTAAGACTCACAAATTCTCCTCAGCGATTGCAAAAGGTCAATAATAGAAATGGTGTTTCCCTGCTTTCACTGAATGATTAAATAACTCATGGGTACATGCATAGCTACACATGCATTTGTAAAGAAAATCAGTCAAGGTCTGCACAATTTCCTGAGGTGACCTCCAGGGCACTGAAAAGTTAGAAAATGTAAAGTCTATTGCAACCGATCAAAGAATCTGTGTTAGGCACTTTGAGAATTTTGGGGTGAGTGACAATACAACCAAGGGGTGTAGTCCCTGAGAGAGGCACATAATGTGCATGTTTATGTGGCTCTCTCATGATGAGAAAAGTCTTCCTAAGAGAATAAACTAGATTTAGGGCTCGTCTTATGAAAATTGTTATTCTCCCCCCCAACCCAGTTAACTCACTTCCACAATTTGGGGGCTACTTTATCGTAGCATTTAGACTAAGTTAATGACTGCTTTCTCATAGCTAAGTGCAGTTGACTACGATTAGAGGGTCACTGGCTATTAGCATTTGATTTCCTTGCTCATGCCAGAGAGATGAGTTGGGGGTAGGGGGTGGGCTTGATGGCTCATATTTTCATTTAGTCTCATTAGATGAGAGTCCCAAGTGATGTCTTAGGGATGACTCAAAATTTCAAATGGGATATGTCTGCCTCTGCTGTGTCTGGTTCTATCCACTGATAACACAGTCCCAGGGGAGAATGAGATCAGGCTTGAATGATCATTTATGGTGATTGAATTGCTTTCTGACAAGGAAGCCTCACTCGCTTGTAGACTTTACGGACAGCGCTCTCAAAAAATTGGCCAGTTAATCTCTTTAACTGTTGCATCTCCCCTAGATTCTATTGTCTCCTTTGTCAATGCTGTAAAATTGAAAAATGTAGTTTGAACAAAACGCAAATGTGGTTCTGTCTTAGGAAGGGGGAGTAGCTATCTGCAACAGCCTGGGATGGAGTGAATGAGAGAAAACAGGATGGCTCTTTTAGAATCCTAACTCAAGAAATACGATGAGAAATCATGAAACTGATGTGGGGGCATGGCAACAGTATTTAGTGAGAGATCCTCAAGGGAAGTGTGAAACTTAGGGACAAACGTAGAGACAGCCTGGTCCAGCTACCCAAACCCCACCCGATGTCAAGTTCCCTTCTTTCATTTCGGGCGCAGGGAATCTGGGGTTTATTTATGAATAAAGATAGCAGGTTCCCATACGATGGCAGTTGTTAAATGTATAAACAAAGCAATGGATAAACACATGCAAAGGAATAAATGACTTTGCCTTGGGAGAGAGAAAGTGTAATTTGAGTTATACACTAAGAATAAGGAAAAAAATATAGCTAATACTGAGCACTTATATGCAATAAACATAGTATATACTATGCTATGTACATGAGGGTTATGTTTCATCTCAATCCTTACTACAACCTTATGACAAAAGTACTATTAAATTATTATCCCCGTTTTACTGATGAGGAAACCAAAGCACAGAACATAATTGGCTTGAGGTCACAAAGCTGGTAAATGACAAAACTGGACTTTGAACCCAGAGCCTGCAAGCTAAGCCACTAGAAGTTACTACCTCATATTTTTGACTGAAGAATAGGAATTTCCAGGTTTAGAAGGACTTTCCAGGTACAAGAAGAATTTATATAAGAGCATGAAATTGTGAGACAGTCAGAGGCCAAAGAGCAGACCAGGGACAGGAGATCAGACAGGAGGACTTGAGGTACATCTAGACAGGCTCTGGATACCGACCCAGAGGGAAAGAACATCGATAGCTATAAAAGAGTTTTCTCGTAAACAAGGGAGTACCAGGACTAGATCTGTGATTTAGCAAGATAGTAATTGTGATAAGGATGGATAGACATCTGGGAACAGGGAGGCTAATCATGAAGAGGCCTAATAATAACCCTTGAGAGAGGACTGAGAGAGGGGAAGAGTAGTTAGAGAGGAAGAGTTGGGCTTGACTGATGTTCTTTTTTAAAACAAGAGTCAATCAACAGGTCTGGTGACCAAGTGAAAAATGAAGGTGATGGAGAAGAATGAAATATAGCCCCAACTTTTCTAAGGAGCAGTGACATCATTAGTAGAGAATGTAAATGCAAAATGTAAAACAGGTTTGATCGTGATATGGTATACAGCAAACACTCATTTCCACTGGGCAGGCCAAAACCGGAACACCAAGATTAGTTCCGGATAGCTCACATGGAAAGGGACCATTGCTAATTCTTACAGAGAAAGGCCAAGAGGAAGGTAAAAATCTTGACAGCAGGTATTATGATGAATAACAGAGGAATTGGAAAAATTCAATTCAATTGAAGGACTTTACAAAAGCATTTATTTGAGTGCATACTCTGAACTCAAGTCTTAATAGTGGGGTATGCAACAATGATGGGAAAACCAAGCTTTTCCTAGCTTTTCAACTTGACAATAAACAAAGAACCCCAACTGACATAGGCAGTGTAGTTCAGGAAAAGAGCCAGGCCCTGAGTGAGTCAAGAAGAGCTTGAGGCCAGTTTGTGAAGCCAGCTGGCAAAATAGGTTAAGGCCTAACAAACCAGCTAGATTCTAGGACAATAGCTGATGGCAAAATAGAACACATTTTCTAACTGGCTCAAACCGACTAGATTCAGGATGGGGAACAAAAATAACCTACAGTTACCCCAAAGCTTATTACACACTCATTAGCATATTAAAAAAAATCACATGCCTTGGCACATGGTTGTGCCAAGGCTGACCATATCAAGAAACAAAAAGAGGGCATAGCCCCTTTTCCCTGAAGTCCCTTCCCTAATTTGAGAAAACTCCATCTGCTTAAACTCCAGCTCTAAGACTGACATATGTTACACCCCCTGCTTAAACTCCAGCCAGAGACCACCCAACCCAAATCTCACCATGCTGCTTACCTCTGGAGCATGCCCGCACTCCCTCCTTGAGTGTGTACTTTTGCTTTATTAAACTACTCTTTGCTTGCATCTGCTCAACCTGCTTGTGAATTCTTTCTCAATCGGAGTCAAGAACCCTCTCCTGGAATGAGGTTTCACCTAGTGCAAAGGGAGACCTCCCCAGACCGGATTTCCTGACAATACAACTAGTTCACATTGGCACAAAAAGAGGACACTTGGAGAAGACAATTAGACAACAAATATTTGAGATATAGAAAACTGACAATTCTCTTTGGCTCCAGTGGGCAGAACTGGATCAATACATAGAAATTTCAGGAAAGTCAATTTCCATTTAATATAAAGACTGAAACAATCAGAGCTGCTCTCTGGGAAAAGGTGATTTTATCATCAATAACTATGTTCAAACTAGGTTTAGATGACAGGGATTTTATAAAGCAGAGTCCCTTCATAGCAAAGAGATGAATGTTTCCTAATCCCATTCAATCTAAGACCACATGGCGGAAGCACAATGCAGATCATACTACCTGAAAAGGGACCATCTGAGTTTAGGTGTTAGAAGGCATGATTTTCCTGGCCTTTAGTTTCAATATCTATAGTATGAAGTTAGAGTAATCATTTCTAAGGTTTCCTGTTGCTTTAAAAACCTCAATGAGAGGTTAATAAAAAGAGTTGCTTGATAGTAGTAGAAATACTGAATGCCAGAATATGGAATGTTTATTTAGTAGAATAAAAATTAGGAAACCTTTGCTCAAAAAATTTCAACAGGAGGTCACCATTAAAGCTGCACTTAAAGATTACTTAGCTGGTAACAATGAGTAGACACAGTAACATCATCTAACAGTTATTAAATACTTACTATTCCAGCAATTGTGCTAAGCACTTTATATAAATGATCCCATTTAATTCTTACAACATAGATACTGCTCACAGGTAGGGAAACCAAGACTTGGAGAGGTAAGCAATTCGCCCAAGGTCATACAGATTTTAAGTGGTAGAAATATCCTGACAGCCTGAATTCAGCACAGAGATTCACAAACCTTTTCTGTAAAGGGCCAGAGAGTAAATATTTTAGGTTTTGAGGACCACATAGCTCCCCATCATAGGTTCTTCTTTGGTTATTTACAATCTTTAAAAAAAATAACTAGTATTTTAACTCCCACCATAAAAATCCTAGGCTTCATGTTGGGTTTACACTGAGACCTGTAGTCTGCAAACCCTTGTCCTGCTTTCTTACAATGACATCCTATTGCTTTCCCCAAAATAAATTCACTGAGAAATTATTAATGGGCCAGGCACTGTGCTAAATACTTCATCACATATTATCTCATACAATTCTCATAAATAACCTCTGGACTCACTTTATACCTTCATTTTATAGATGAGAAAATAGGCTTAGAGACTTTCAGTAGCATGTTCACAGTTACAAGGCTCATAAGAGTCAGAGTTGGGTGAATTGGGATCCTGTGCTTTTATGCACTATAATAGAGCGCCAAAGTAGGTAGACTGAGGCAGGGAGGGACTAGAGTAAGAAGACTAGTGTGTAGAGCTGAGCAACAGTCTGGACAATTAACATATAGTGTGAAAGACATTGTAGCTTCATCATCATTTGGGTTCACCAATTCATTGGCTATCAGGAAGGTGGATACAAGATCACTCTATAGACTGAGCTTGGATGACTCAGAGAAAAGAGTTAAGGGAGGCAGATTTAGGGCTGGTTTGAGGGGGTAAACAGGTTGAAAAAGCCTGGAGCAGTGGCAAGATCCCATATAGCTTTGGCTGTGTAATTTGTTATGTTAGCATAGACAAGTAATTTAAATATGGCTTGGGTTTCCTAAAATATAAAGTGGAGGTGTTGAATTAGATGGCCCTGAGGTTTCCTTCTGATAATGACATTTTGAGCCATTGAGGAGCAGAATAAAGTTCTAGGATCTGCCAAGAGAAAGAATCTAGAATAGACTTCATGGGAAAAAGATTTCGGAGAAAGAATTGAAGGATGCTGAAAAGTGTATCGTGATTCATCTGCCCTATTCCTCTAAGCAAATAAAGATCAAAGAGGATGTTTGTGTTTGCACGGTCAATGTAAATTAGCATAAACGTCATCAAAAGGCTGAATGACACTTTAGCAGCTCAGAGAAAGATCAGAAAAACATGGGAAAACAACAGTGGAAAGCATGGCTACTGTGATAGCATGACAGTTACTGGTTCCAAAGAGTAAGGGAAATGGAAAATGAAGAAAGATGAAGTACGAGGGACAAAATCGAAGAGGATATGAGTGGACAGGTCACTATGATTATGTTGGTTGCCAATGTAGGTTGGAAAAGAGGGCATAAATAGCCCATGTAACAACTTAGCAAAATGTAAAAGGAAAAATGAACATTAATATCCCTGGGAAAAATCATAGAAAAAAACAAGTTTTAGGAGTGGAAGAAAATATGTTTGCAGAGCTTTTACAATAAGCACAGAAATGAATGTTTGAGAGCAAACAAATTATAGAATTCTATGATTCTATAACTAGACTTATAATGAGAAGCACAGCAGTTTTATAGTCCACTTTTTTTATTAAGTGTCAGAGAACAAGAATCCTGGTATTTCAACATGCTTTGTGTATACGGTACCAACACTGAACTTGAGATGAAGACGAGAACATCATTTCTGATGATAGAATGTAGTATCAGGATACGTTCCCAGATTACATGATTCATATTAAAGATCTCTAAGGAAAAGATATACCTAGATCATCTATGACGTTAAATCTGTTCTGAAATAATACACTTCTAAGAAAATGGAAAGCTATGAAAATCATGTCGATTAAATAGAAATATATTTGTAGGGTATAAAACACTATGAGATCATCTTTTGTGATTCCATCTATCCTTGCATTTCTAAAATTCTATTTTGGAATCATTGTCTATGTTCATTGCCTAAATAACTTTTCCTTTGATTTGTCAAAGACCTTATGAAAATGAAAATATGTATGAAGAAGTTTTGCATAGAATTGATTAGACATGGATAAATATTTACCCAAAACAGTTTGGGGGTGGGGGGACTAGTTCTTTCAGAGATCACACAATGAAAAATTTAGACTGATTTAAATAGATTATTTTATATGCCAGTTTAGGATGATAAATAATGTATCACTGCATTTCTCTCTCTCTCCCTCCCTTTCCTCTTTTATTCCTCCCTTTCTTAACATACATAGGCAGAGCTTGCTTGTGCTTGCGCTCTTGCGTGCACTCGCTTGCGATCTTGCTTCCCCACCTCCTTTCACCCCCTCCCTCTTCCCCTTTCAAAGTAACTCCAAGTGCTCTGGTGGTTATAAGAAAAAGTCGAGGGTATGGAAATCTCAGGGTTGTATACCTAAACACAGTGACATACTGATGTAATATAAAAGTTAGGCTTACATATATAACATTTCCATTTTTAAAAGCTTATATGAAAATGAATTTGGAAGAAAACCCTTTTATACCTTTTAGACTTTCTCTGTTTTCTAGCTGTGATCTTCATTTGCAACTTTGACATGGCATACTGCTGTTTTCTACATTTCATTTATGTGGGTGCACACTGCATGCCAATATATATTTCTTCTCCCTACAACCATCCACCATATGGATGCATTTCTTTACTAGTCAATATATATTGCATAGGTTGCATTCTGCAAATCTGAACATGGACAAAATGCAATGATATAATCCACAACACTGCACAGAGGTCATGAAGAGATTGGTACAAATCAGTCACCAGGAGGCTGAATGTCTAAGAACTGTAAAATGCTTTAGGATGGACAAGTCAGAAAACAGGTTTAAAAAGTAGTAAAATTTGTAATTTGTGATTTCATTATGACCACGGGATGAAGTCAAAGAATAACTGTAGTCAGCAATCTACATTTAAATATAGAAAATGCAAAAGGCATTGTGCATATAAAAGGAAAGGAGATACGGACGTAAGAAGAATAAGGAGGGAGAATTCTGATGAATGATCTTCAGATGAAAAGAATCAATGAAAAATATCCAGCTGTAGTAAAATGCTTTCAAATTGCCATTTATGCAATTGATGCATAGAATAGGTATTTCTCAGTGCAGACAGTGTGAACAGAAAATTATTATGAAACAGAGGATTCTTGGCAAAATACCAGTGAAATATACTTTTCAATAGTGAGGAAAACGGAGGATGTGAAATGATGTCAATTAGAAATGCCTGTGCCCAGAGACTCTCAGCACTATTCCTGGAAGAATAACCACCATGCTTAGAAACCCTGAGAGTTCTGGGAAACAATGACCACAGAAGCAAGACTTATTGATTTAAATTAATACTTTGCTTGTGTTTAAGAAACATGCAATGATTACAATGATATCACATGACAAGAAAAATAATACAGCCAACTCAGGAGTGAATTCAAAATGTTGTATATAACCATGGGATGGACATGGGACAATCTGGAACAAGCAATGAACAATCAGAGCAGAAATTAGAAGGTTTAAACAGAAAAGGTGGGAGTGTGCTGGTATACACTGGCTGAATATCAGTGCCTGAGGGCAATGATTGATAAATTCATGAGAGAATTTCCAATGCATATTTCCGAGCACCCCACTGTCCGTGTATTAGAATTTTAATGTCCAGAAAAATCAAAAGCAGTAGAAATAGTTGTAAAAATCTAAACTTTTAAAGAATCACCTTCATAGAACATTTGCCAAATAGCAATACATTTTATTGACAATCATGTGTAAGTGACAAGAAATAAGAGACAACTTGTCTCAAATTATTAAGAGCTACAGAACATTCCGGAAGTAGAAAAAACTCTAATAGTACAGAAACTCTCCCAACCCATTTGCCTAACCAAAATTCAGAACAGCAAATTATCAGCAATAATGGCTGTGAATAGGCTTCCACCCATGGATTTAAGTGCCCTTTTGAAACATGTTTTGAAAAGTTACAAGACCACAATGGGAAATCGTATGCTAAAAGCAACCCATGACAATTTCCGAAGGACTCTGCAATCATTCTACATAAGTTCTCGAAAGTACTATTCAGAACTGAAAGTTCCAATAATAGATGTCATTCTTTGAACAGTATCAGAGGGAAAACACAAGAGTGGGACAAGGAAAGATACAGAGTTCTATACGTAGGAAAGATTTAACAGCTAGAAGTTGTCATGCCTTACTCAACTAGACGAAAAAAAAAAGTGCATCAATTTCACCTTTCCAGCTTACAAAAGATGTGACATATAGCCAAACCATCAAATGAGCTCTTGGGATTTCAAACATATTAATACCAAATTAGAGACTAATTAAAGAACAGAGATTATATACACTCACTGAATACAGATTTACTGAACATCTGCTAAGTGCAAAGCCATGGAAAATACCAATGTTTTTTCCAACACAGATCCTAATTTTAAGATATGCAGAGTGTACTTGGGGATAAAAGTAGGGAAGTACTAAGTGTTAAAATGAGAATTAGTTATTTTTATCCGGAAGATTTGGGGAAGGCTCTGTGATGGAGTAGGGTGTTCTGTTTTTGTTTTTCCCACTTTTACTGAAGTATAACTGGCAGATAAAAATTGTATGTATTTAAGGTGTACAACTTGATAATTTGATAGATACAAATATATACAATGTGCAATGTGAAATGATCACCACAGTCAAGCTAATTGACATATCCATCACAGCACAGAGTGATGTTTTTTTGAGTAGAGTCCTGACATGCAGAGTTAATGGAACTGATGTCCCAGATGGAGGAAATAATACTAATACCAATAGTAACGATAATGATAGATAACACAGTGTTTCTGAAACCCAAGAATCTTTTTTTAGGAGTTAGGCAATTTTAATTTTCCAAAAGCCTCATGAAGCCGATTTTTATCAATTCCATTTCACAGATGAGGAAACTGAGGCACAGAAAGGCTCCAAGGTCATATACCCATCAAAGGAGAGGTTTGGGATTAGAACTCGATCTGTGTGACTGCAGAGCCTCAGTTCTTGTTCTGCCTCTCCAAGAGCAAGAGCACAGGTGTGCGGTGGGTGTAGTTTAGCTGTGGTTTAGCTGTGGTTTGGGAAGGACAAGAGTGGCAGGCCAGAAGAGTGGCTTGGGACCTACTCACTGCATTTGGGAGGGCATACCTGAGGCATCCGCAGCCAAGGCATGCTCATCACTAGAAAATTTACATAATTTTTTGTTAGTAACATATACACTAAGAAAATATAGCACTGTCATCACGGAATTCCACAAATGTTATCATCCATAAAAACAATACCTGGAAGATCTCAAACTCGGCTGATGAAATTAAGTTATCCTTTGAATACCATGGACATTAGAGAAAAGAAACGTTTTAAAGTTTCAACTCTATCTTGTGATACTGGATCTCATTTTTTAATTTGCACACTCAATGCACAGCTCAGATCTTTCATAGTATAATTTGAATAATAATATAAGTATATAAGAATAAGAATGCACTTGCCATTAATTCCATGACCCCTGGTTTTTATCTTGACTTCATTTCTTATGTACGAAGCATTTAACCAGAAGATAGACCCGATAAGAAGTTATTACATTTTAAAACAGCATAAAACTAGACATAATGAAATAAATGCCAAAAAAACCCCAAATTGTCCAACATCTGTCTCTTTAATAATACTAGCATAACTTGCCATCTTCCGTATATGAAAGAAGGCATCATTAGGATATCAGCTTTGGAATGGTTTCTCCAGGAAGGGAAATAGAGCATTAATCCAGTCCTGCTCTTTCACTCAGCACCTTTCTTAGCAGGGACAGGCATTTATAAGAAGTATCACCAGAGTTTGTAAGTATGGATCAGAGCAAGACTAGGTGGCACGCAAAGCTACTATTATGGCATCATGCTTGTGTCATCTCCCTAGTCACTGATCGGGTCCTTTTAAGAACCACAAATGTTTTTGGGGGCCTGTTTTCCTCTGTTCAGCCTCCCTCTCTACTGCAAAATGCCTTCTAAAGCCTGGAGAAATAAATTATTTTTCTTTGTACTTTTGACCTTGGCATCTTAACATTATCCTTTTTTTCAACCAGGAAAAAAGCATCTAACCCAGTTTTCTTTGAATTTACTTCCTCCAGGTAGGATCTAATACCTGCTTCTGGATGCTAGGAGTCTCCATCCTAGAAGGGCTCACAGGGTATATAGCAGCATCATGGTAGTTTTGCTTAAGCCAAGTGTCTTATTCCCCATAAGTCATATCCAGCAGCATTAATGCTTCCTCCTTAATACAACCACGTGAGCTCTGAAAGGACCCTCTCTTACTACATTGGGGGTTTTCTCTCCTCTTCACTGGGGAGATGGAGGTTCTTCTCTTGATTTAGTAACTGCTCAGGACCACTGTGGCAATTTGCTGAGATGATCATTTAAAAGTGCTCAGCTCTATAGTACGATGCAGATATAAAGTATTATAAATAACTGCAGAAATATTCTATATACCCATGAGTCCTAATGTACCCGTGATAAAACTATCTTCTACATAGCAACAAATAAATTAGACTCTGCCAATTAAGTAAATGAAACTTAGGCAGGCCCCAAGTTCTGAGGATGGGTAGAGAAATGAAATTTCCATATTTTTTATTCAATTTAGGTATTTTCTGGCACTGGATGATTCAAAGTTTTCAAACCATTTTTAAAATGGCATGTATCATTAACCTGTAATGTAAAGAACCTGATTATAGAAAAGTATTCCATTATGACCTCATTCATGAAATGCCTTAATTGCCAATTTCAACCTTGCACTTTCCTTTGGGCCCCCAATGCACACACATCACCCTTTCACCATAGAACTCAGCACCAGTAGGCATAATACAAATGGTTAGTGAGAAGCAGGGATTGCTGCATTGTGCTTCTAGTGAGACAGAGCTGCACAGTATTTAAGGAATTGTTCATTACATAATGGGAGCCTTGTGCTTAGAACAGCTCCACAGAGAGAAGCACTACAGCTTGATGTAAAAATGTTCTCCATTTCACAATGCAGAAGTTTAATTTTTGCAGTGTAATTTTCCATACTTTTACATGTTGGATAAGAGTCCCCACAATCCTAGGTGGTGCACCTTGGCCTGCTGCCATGTTTATTGTGTCCTGCTCCCTTCTCTCATAGCTGGAATGGAACAGAGGAAGGAGGGGAGAGTATGGCCTCCTTCTGACTTTGACCTCCATTACATTTTGCGAGTTTAGAGTAATAGGGGCCATGTAACAATACTAATCAATAATTCCATAAATGTTTCTATGTAAGAGTATAGGTGCTTTAAATGCAAAATGAGAAATACAGTACAACCAGGGAAGAAAAAAAATGTTCCATTAACTTATGTGAATTCATTCTTCCTAACTTATAATGCTCGTTCACCTCCCTGTAGCCAAGAAACTTTTCTACTTACAACTTTCCAAAAATAGCAATAAAGCTTCCAGGCACAGCAGAAACATGGCAACGAATAATGCCACCAATGGAGGACATTTGTACTTATTTCAGTCTAGGCCACTATTATGTTTTCTTAGTCTGTGGTGTGTTTTGTGAGCATATTTCTGTAAGGGTTTATAAACGTTATTATTGATACTAATATATTCAAAGGTACAAAACAGTGAGAGTGTTGCTTTAAGGAAAGACAATTACTATGGCAACAGAAGAGAAACTTGACTTTTTGTAGAAAGATGTAAATTGCATACATTGTTCACTTATGCATGTTACTTTGGACTCAGAAGGAAATGAACTTGAGAACCAATTCTGTTTGTAGACAAAAGAAATTTTTTTTCATAAAAATTGTAGGATCATACATTCTTAAGGGCCTATAGGACTTGAAGTTTATCTTGTTTATGTAGAGTAATTCTCTCTAAAACATCCTTGTGCTGATGACCACTGGTTGCCTTTGATGTATTTCCTTCCCTTCTTCCACAGCTGTATAACCCATGATTGTTAGTTTGGTAGATGGACGCCTGAAGTAAAGAAGGTATTTCTTAGCCTCAGAGGCAGGTAGATATAATCATGTGACAAAGTTCTGGCTAAGGAACTATGAGTCGATACTTTATGGAAGTTGCTGAGAATTTCCTTCAAATCCTGAGCGCACATGCTTCTTGTCCCTTCTGTCTTCCTCCACCTTGCAGGGGGCTGGAACTCAGGTGTGAGGCTGGAACTGGAGCTGACATAATGATCCATGGAGTGACTGTGAGAACTGAGCCATTAAAGGAGAACAACAAGATAAGGAGGGACTGAGGACTTCGTGAAGTAGAACACCCTAAACAGCCCTGACCCACCTACTTCTGAACTTTTACATGAGAAATACGCTTCTATACTGTTTAAGCTATTGTCATAGTGCATCTGTCAATTGTAACTGAGTAATGTATGATTACTATTAACTGATCCACCAGATCAAAAGGTGATGGAAATTTGTGAAGCAGTCTGTGACACTTAATGACGACTCCAATGTTTAGGATTTCCTTCCTCATATTGAGCCCCCCATTACGCTTGTCCATGGCTGCCTTCCACAATCTTCCAAAGTGTATTATCTCCTTTACTCACCCTCCCCAAATGCATAATGAAGCAGTCCTATATTTTCAAGTTGCCTTCTTACTGTACATTCTACATTCTTTCAGATGTTCTTCACATAACCACCTCTACATCCTTTACAATCTTGGTTGTTCTGCTGTGCGTGTACTCACATTTGTCAGTGTCCCTGTTAAATGCAGTGCTCTGAAGTCAATATGATACCACAGGCGTGATTTAACCAGTGAGGAATATACTGAAACCTGTGTTAACTCCATTAATGTCATCTAATACTCTATTTCCTTCTGTAACAAGCCACCAGATCATACTGGAAATCAACAGTGAGTCTGGGGTTACCTAAAATCCCAGTCTGTTTTCCATATCATGTTAAAAATAAGACAGAAGGCCCCCAAATGGAGTCGCTTATGCCAAGCTTCACGTCACCAAACCAAAGCTTGACTTAATTACAGTTCTGGCTCTCCCAGGAATAGAATCTTTAACCAGTCGATCAGGATTTTCCTGATCAGCACCAGCTGGGTAATCTGCCTGACAGACGTTGCTTTCTATCCCTAAATGAAAGTTAAGTACAGGGCAGCAATGCCTTCCCTAAATATGCCACTTTGGCATACCGATTATTTTGAATTAAAGTTAATTAAGAAAGAGCCAATGCAAGAAGAATACTTTGACTCTCCTTTGTCTCCCTAGAAGCAGAAAATAGACTTCGCATGTGAAGGGAAGTTACCTTCTCCATACCAGGGGGGCGGAAGGGAATTCAGGGCAAGAAGGCTGTATAAAAAGCTCTTGTTATTTCTTCACTAGTTTGCTACCCTAAGCCCAAAAACCTTTGTCTTGTCAATTCTTCACAAAGTTACTGTTTCCTTGTCTAAAATATGTAAGAACTCCCTGCCTTGGTTACTTTGAGTCTCATATTTTTATGGGCTCCCATATGTATGAAATGAAATTTGATTTTCTCCTGTTAATCTGTTTTAGGTCAATTTAATTATTAGGCCAGCCAATGAACGGAGAAGGGAAGAAGGGAAGCTTTCGTCCCCCACAGAACCTTGCAATAACCAATGTGCATTTTGCCTGGCATGATTTCCTTATTCCTGATCCCTTCTGCTACAAAAGTCTTTTTATTTTGTGTGGCTCCTAAGAGCTGCTTTCTATGTGCTAGACTGGATGCTGCCCATGTCACAAACTGTTGAATAAAGACAGTAAGATCTTCCCTCAGTTCTTGTTTTTTTTTTTAACAATATGAACTGCCACAAAGTCACATGTTCCTTAGTCTACCTTAGTATGCAGGGTTTAAAAATCTTAATAGTAGGATATCTTACTTGCTTCTGATAAAATTTGTTAAAACTTGGGCCTAGTGTCCTAGTACAGTATACACTGTAATAGTACTTTGAACCCTGATTTTGATCTTTTAGTGGATTAACTACAGTTCTCACCTTTGTGTCATTTTAAAAGTTTGTAAGCACACAGTCTATGTTCTTATCCAGATCACTGATGAACATCTTGGTTGAAGTACAGGCAGGGCGGCTGCACTGGGTTGTGCAGGTAGTGTGCTGCACAACTTCTAGGGGGCAGCATTTATACAGATGTGATGGGGAGTTGTGCAAAGGAGTAGAAGTGAATCTGACCTGCGGTTAGCACCACTAAATCTGTCGCACTGTGTTTCTCTGAGTTGTAATTCTTCAGGTAATTTAAGAAGATACTGTGAGGGTCCACATTGCATCCATTGCTAAAATTCAGATACACTGCTGCAGCATAACATTGCTTAAAAAGAAAAAAAAAAGGGGTAGTTGGCCAAAAAAATTTCACCATATTAAGATAAAAACTTTACAACATGACTCTAGGGGCTATTGAAGTCTAAAGGAAAAGAAATATTTGTTCAAACTTTCAAAATATGGTTTCTTCTAGAATTATAGCTCTTAAATAAAAGTGACAAGCCAAATTAATGTTTTAAAAAACTTGAAATTATGGGGGGAAAATTCAACATTATGACAAGTGGTGGATACCCAGCTGAATAATAAAAAAGCAGCTACATTGATGCTTTGTTATTTAAAATCCTGTTCCCTCAAAGAGTAAGAGTGATTAATTGTAAGGACTATCCCAATACATTTTCAATTAAATGACTAAATTAATGTAGAGACATTTAATTAAAGTTTCACTAGTTTTTCCAAATGCTGTTAATTATGCTGCTATCTAAAATTAAATCTCTCCCCAATTCCTTTTACACTCTTCTGCTCATCTAATACAGATATAATTAAAACACTGCAAGTTTACCTAAATGCATCCAAATATTGTAAAAGAAAGTATGAAAAACTGGAGTTTCAGTAACTATTTAAGAAGCTAGTATTTAAATAGGAGCTCTACAATCCTTGGGGAAAACCAATTGATGTTGAGTATGTGTACACAACACACATGCACAGATACAAAGAACCTGTCTCAAAATTCTTCTGAAAATAAATTTCTCTCTTTGCATCCAAGGCACTGCGGTGAATACCACAGACAAAAATACAGCTTCAAAGATTTCCTACGAGCAAAAGATAAGAATTTCTTAAGGTAATTAATTTTAGGAGCACAGTGCACTCTACTAAAACAGTTCTGTGCTACAGTTGTCTAAACAATAAAAATTTCCAATGGCATCTCCAAAAGGCACTCTTTAAGAGAAACAATTCAGAATTTGGGCTTCCTAGTTTTGGGGCCAAACTCCGTGGTATACAAAAGCCAACTCAGACAATCCTAGCTGGGTTCCCCATGTTAAGTCATTTTCCAGAGAATAAATGAATGCTCACCTAACTCCCAAACTTATTTTGTTATGCATATGCAAGATGGAAACACTGATCAAAATTGGGCTACCAATATCAGACTTCTCTTGTTTCCTTTCTCAGAATCTTACTTGATTCTGACAGTTATCATTTTCATTGCTCTGCAAGGGATAGTATTCAGCCAGCTAACACCTACAGGTTCTTTATTTACCCCTAATCCATCCCCCAGACCCCTGAATACAGGTTTCATTATGCAAATGTTTAAGAAACTTGAATTCCTTTGGCGTCAAGAGGTGAGTTAGGTGGCAGGCTGGAGTCTTTTGAAAGTGACCTCTTCCTCAAAATTCCCTTTAGTTCTAGTCAAGAGACAGACAAGTTGGAAGAAGACTTTTTCTAACTCACCATCATAACCAAAATCTGGATCTCAAGAATTGTGATTCAGGAAAAGTGCCCTATATAGATACATTTCATTTACCAATAGCCTTTTTATTCCTGGTTCTGCTTTGCATACAGCCATGCCTCCTCCCCGATTGTGTTTTGTAATAGTTCAGGCAGCATTAACAAGTACTGATGCTTGGAGCCCACCACGAGAGACTGACTTGGTCTGGCTGCATCCCTAGGTGATGTTGATGTGCAGCCTGTATTTCAGGCCTGTCAGGGTGATAGAGGAGCTTAATAATAAAGGTTTATTGAACTGATCCGTTAAAGAGGTTACCACATCTCAAATGAATGTTTTGTATGCTTAAAAGGCCACTATTAGAATTTAAGCTAAATGGTGGCATTACAAGGTAATTCATTTTAAATACTTCAACACAGATGGCATGATATTTTGTATATGCAGTTAGTGCAAACTTCAACTCTAGAAGCAACTGGTTACCTTAACCAAGAATCCAAGAGTATGGCCCTCATTTTCCAAAAAAGGGCAAAGCCCAAAGACTGTTACTACTCTGTATGTCTATGAACCTCAGAGGTTTTTGTAATGTACATAATGAACATCACAAATGTGTATGTGCTGTGGAAAATAGTGGCCGGTGATGAAAGTTCCCTAGGGGCTCTGAAGGGGAGAATATGCCACCTCAAAATAGGCCTCCTTGGCAAACAGTTTTTTTTGAGCCGGTTGTTTTTCAAGAAACAGCAGACACAGGAGAAGCTCTAAAAACACAGAGGGTTACCCTTTTGTAAGGGACATTCACCTGTAGAAGGGCAATCTCCATCTGTAAAGGTGTCTCCCTCTCTGTACCAGGAAGAGGGGGGATGACTCATCTCTAGAAACTCTTCTCTGTGGAGAAGGCAGAGGCTTAAATCTGCATACCAACCACACCATGGTTTACTGTGCTTTGCCTGGTCACCTCTCCTGACTCCCCTCACCCCCAACATCTTCCTTAGCCTTTAGCTGGAGCTGGTATTTAAGATGGTGGCTCAGACCTTTTTCTGAGTTACTCAGTTTTTCTGAGTCTCTCCCCTGTATACAGGAGGTATGCATGTTTACTAAACTTCTGTTTTTCTGCTGTTAATTTTTATATCCCAGTGGAGTCTCAGCCAAGAACTGAGAAGCGGGGAGGGAAAATCAGTTTTCTTCCCCCTACAGAAGATTTGGGTCTGAGTTTGTGGCCTGGGGTTGTGATGAGGCAGCCACCCTCCCCTCATGCACCTCAAACATTTTGTTGGCTCTCCACTATTTACCAAAAGGAACCTAAGGGCTGCATGTGACCAGACTGACTTAGGTCAGTTCACAGAAGGGGGGATTTGAGTCACTGTGCCAGTAAACAGTGGCAAATGGATAAATACTGGGGTTTAGGCAATTTTTTGTACAACTATTAAATACCTCTAGGCAACTTCCTAATCTCCCCATATATAAGAGAATCCCCAGCAAGAACAGAGACTGAAACATAGTGATCTTTTTTAAGCTTTCAACTAATATTCTGCTTTTAGCTACTCTCATTTTACTCAAAGACAACACTGAGAGGGAACAGGAGTCCGTAACAAAGCACAGGCTTTTAAACTGGGCAATATGAGGACCAGGAAACCCCTTGTTCTTTGCTAGGGCTCTTTCAGTTAGCTTGCATTCCAGGAATGTTAATTTGTTCCAAGCAACATCAGAAATTCATGGGGTAAGTGCTGGGCAAATGGAAGTGACTGGTATAAAGGCTGCCTTCTTGAGTTAATGCTTGAGAACTCAACTAGCTTATAATTTCTAAAGTCTTGTTTCACTCAAATGTTGAATGTAAAAGTACTAAGGACTGCAGTGAAAGGATGTCTTCTACACCTTAAAAAATAGGAAAATGCTATTTGGAGTAATTCCTGATAGTACTATAACTATCTATAGCTAATTTATACAGCAAATGTATTCTCACAGCTTATGTTTCTGCAGAGACCTCGGGGGGAAAAGAAGACTGGCTTGCAAATAAAGTAGATTGTATATACAGTAAGGTAATCACAATACAGGGCAGTTAAGAGTAATATACAGTGGGAAATCACAAGAAGGGAGTTGGGTCATCAGTTTCAGAAGATATTTAACTGCTCTAGGGCATGTAGCTCCATACATATCAATAGCCAGAACTTCCTTTAGCAATTTACTGCTTTAACAAATAAAAGGTTTTCCTATACTTTTTCTTCTGTTTTTATTGTGATAAAATACACGTAAAATTTGCCACCTTACCCATTTTTGTGTAGAGTTCAGTGATATTAAATACATTTGTAATGTTGTACAACCATTACCACCATCCATGTCCATAACTTTTTTCATCTTACAGGACTGCAACTCTTTTATCTGTTGAAAAATAGCAACTCCCCCATTGGCCCTGGCAACCACCATACTTCTTCCTATCTTCCTGAACTTGATTACGCTAAGCACGTCATATATGTGGAATCATAGTATTTGTCTTTTGTGCCTGGCTTATTTCACTTAGGATAATGTCCTTGAGGTTCATCCATGTTGCAGCATATGTCAGAACTTTCTGTTTAAACGATGGCTAAAATTACAAAACAAAATAAGTGTTGGTGAGGATGTGGAGAAATTGAAACTCTTGTGCACTGCTGGTAGGAATGTATAAAGGTTCAATGGCTGGCTATGGAAAACAGTATGGCAAATCCCTCAAAAATGAAAATAGAATTACCATATCATCCACTGATTCCATTTCTGGGTACATACACAATGGAGTTGAAAACAGGATATTGAAGAGATATTTGCACACCCATGTTCAATGCATTGTTCACAATAGCTAAAACCAGGAAACAATGCAGTGTCTATGGATGGATGAACGGATAAGCAAATGCGGTCTGCACATACAAAGGTTCCTATACTTACATGTTCCCATTTCCATTTGTTATTGCCCCTCCTCTCTTTACAAAACCATGAGGGCTTGATCCAAAAATTATTCCACTGAGATGTAACCCTTCGTTTATCCAAAGAGAGGTGTAACATGTTTTGAATATGAGGTGCAGGCCCTGCACACACTTCCCATGCAAACATTTTAAACTTTAGTTCTCCTTCAGTGAATGCCATGCCTTCTGCTTTCAGTGATGACTGAAGTGGTCTCAGTTATCAGGTAGTTGCTCAGCAATGACTTCCTCACTAGACACCTTGGGGAAGGCATGTCATAAATGGGTCACATGATCCCTACTCTTACTGGAATTATGAGACAACAGTTTTCAAACTTTGACCATCATTTAGAGTAAGAAATGCATTTATCATAGCCACTCAGAATACATTCTGCATGTATTTGTGCTTGTGAGTGTGTATATGTGTGTGTGTATGTCTAAAATATCAATCACTTTCCCATAAACCTTCCCAGTAAACCTTTCCCAGTAAACCTTCTTGACTACCAGGCCAGGTCAGGTCCCACCATTACACTCTCTTACACTGTTTTTCTCCTTTCCAGTGTTTGTTACCATTGGAATGAAATCACTACATAATAAAGATGTTGAACCCATCTCCAGAGCTGGATTCTAAGGCTCCCTGAGGGCCTTCTTCTTCTCTTACAGAACAGCAGTCTAGGGAAAACTTATCTGGAGCAATGTTACGTACATGGGAGCTGCTTAATAAATGCTCATGACATGGTTAAATGGATAAAGGTTTCAGTATGGCAGATCCCTGGGTTCTGTACTTATTTTGAAACCTCAAGGTGAAGCCCAAAATAAGTGACCTGAAGTGTTTGCTGGCATGGCTTATAGAACAGTAGCACCAATGGGGTGCCAGGGCCGAAATGATGCACATGGGGGAGCAGAGGTGTGATTTGAGAGTGGGTTGTTATTAATAGGCATGCTTTTCTCCTTTTTATTTTCTCAGAGCTTAAAAATCTTTCTGGTTGGTATCCACTCATCTTTATTGCCTTTCTCTTTTATTTCTTCCTTTATTCTGTCATTTCCAAGCTAACCTCATCTTATTAATTTCCTTTTTAACTACCTTATCATCTGCAAAAAATGTCAAAACTTAAAAAAAAACCCTGGTGTTCTACAATACGAGGATGAATAAAAATATACCACCATTTTGGTGCTTAATTTCTTGATATTGCTTTGCAAAATCAGAAAGTAATAAATATGTTTTGGAAAATAAGCTCAATGAAGATAGAAAACTTTCAGTTTCAGAAACTTTTCTTCATGAACCACTGAGAGAAATCATTTACATGTTAGGAGTTGGTCATTTTGTTAATAAGATAGTCCAGTTGCATATATATGTCCAGAATCAATTAATGGGAAACCCAGAACCAAAATCCAAGTTTCACTTGTCAATTGCCTCTTTCTCAAGAGTCAACAACTTCAGCTGAATGCCAAATAATGATTCTCAGGCAATGTTTACGTCATCCCCTCAAGTAGGAAATTGGTCTAAAGCAAATGTCCCACCTGACATCAAAGTCTGTTTTTGGATCACCACACAGGAACATAGTGTTAGAAAAGAACTGGCAAAGAAATGCATGGGCGATGCAATTTTCGTTATCATGTTCCCGTAAAGAAAAGTATTCCCAGGCCACATGGCAACAAAGGCCTGAGCCACTGTGGTGCCTACAATCCTCATTTCTATGAATTAGTATTCACATATAACATATTATATGACATATAACAAAGTTCAATTGTAAGGTGCTGATACACACTTCTCTTGCTCTACACAACTGCTGCCATTGGGGATTTATGGCAATGACCTTGCCCTAAAGACATGCATATCCATCTAAGGCATGAAGCATGAGACATGCTCTCCAGCTGTAACAAGAGTCCTGTCTGGTTGCAGTCATCAACTGGCTTCTCTTTGTTATCTCAAAATCAGTGCCCAACTCCCATCCAGTACCATTGGAAATCCAAGGATTCAAACTGAGTTTCATCTGCCCTGCCATTCCTCATCGTTCAAAACAAGAACCATTATGCAATATTGCAGCATGAATCTTGGAACTCTGTTAATGTGAAACAAATGAGAAGGTGGAAAGTATTTCTATTCTGACTGCAGTGAAGGAACTTCACTCGTGGTAAGGAGTGGAGAGTTGAGTTTCTATCTGGGGTTGCCTTTCAGGTCCCCTCTCTGCAGAGATGGTGAAAAATGGCCAGGTGTTTTACATATGTGATATTTACTTTCTTTTTTTTTTTTTTATAGAGGTGCACCGCTCCTGAAAGCACTGCAATATCAGGCCGATGCATGAAGTGGACGGAGCAAGCTCCTACTCCATCTTCCTGCTGCAAAAATGCACTTAATATAGTTGTCCTCCGATAGAGGACGTATCAGATATTAAACTGATAAGAACAGATACTACACTTGATCTTAGCCAAAAGGCTGAGAAGCGATATATTTACTTTCTTTTCAAAGAGATTCTTTTGGTGAGTACACATATTTGATAAAATCACAAAATCATAGAGTGTAAAATAAACTTTGGAATGAAATAAGCAAATAAGAGATATAAGACTAAATTTCACATTTCTAGTTGATTTCTGGAAAAATAAGGAAACTTTCTTTAAATTTGGTTATCATTTCTGGGTGAGTTTTATTAATGTAAAACATCATAAGATAATGAACGTGACCATCTATACTTTAAAAATTCTTATTTCTATCACTTATCATGCAGTGTCCAGATTCAAGTACAACCAAACCTAAGGATCTCCTAAAAAATGACCCCCTAAATGAGTTACTATTGCAAAATGGCAAAATATGATTTAAATAGGCATGTTTGACTTTCATATAAATAGCATAAATTTTTGAAAAGGAGACATCTTTGTTTTCTATAAGGAAAAAACAGGATATAGTGAAAAGAGTGTTGAATTAGGTTTGAGTTCTGATCATCTTTTAACATGTGACACTATCTTGGCTAAATCTACCAGAATATATTTCCTAATTTATAAACTAGGGGGTTTGGCCTAGATAATCTCATCTGTTCTGGTTTCAAAAACCCTTTATTCTACAAAGGAGCTGAGAAAATATCTTCAAGACTATGGACCTGTATAATAGGTTGGGGTGTTACTTAAAATTGTTATCAACCTTGGTGTCTTGCCAATGGGTTTCAGCCCTGGACAAGTTCATTATGGATTCAGTGAGACCTAAGAAATGACAGTGGAGTGTTCTTGGGGTAAAAGGGTTATACCCAACTTTATTCCCATGGTGGCAGGTCAATCACGAGGATCCCATCCACTCAGAGTGAGTCTGCATGCAGCAAGCTGGTCTCTCTGCTCCCACAGCCATCTCGGTCTCTGTCTTCGGCGCTGCCACCACTCCAGCCTCTGCTCTGTTCTCCTGCAGCCTTGCAGCCGTGCCACTGTGTTGCCCAGAGCACTCTTCCCAGTGGTGGAGTTCCTTATGTTGAGTTAATAACAACGTATTGCCCACCATGTGCAGTGAGCAAGCCAACCAGGGCCAGGTGAGAATCCTGGCCATAGGAACCTTCACTTTCTCCACACTCCACCCCTCCAGGATTCTTGCCTCCCAATCTATGTGCCTTCAATCCTCTGCAATGATCCCTGTGCGAGGAAGCTGGAACATGTAACCAAATTCTATAATAACATAATACAACACACAAATAACAAAAATTACAACAAATTATAATAACCCTCAAGCCTGAGGAGATCCATTGCCACCAAGTGGTCATACAGGCTGTATTGGAACCAGTTCTACACAAATGACTTGACCAAAAGAACCATGGGTGGGCCTTACAATACCCACCTTCTCCAGCCTCTCTAGAAAAGTCTTGCAGACACACAGGCTGGTCTTGTTGCTTTGTCTCTGGCTTCTGCTTCTTCCTCAGTGGCTGCAACTGCTGCTCCGGTTTCAGTTGTTGCCACAGCTCCAGTAACAGTCTATTTGACCCTCAATCCACTTTCTGTCTGCTCCTGTTTTTACCAAATCAGCCCACATCTGGGTCCTTGTGACCATCATGGGGCCCTTTAAATTCTTCCTTAGAGTAGCAGACCATATTTCCTTTTGTGCTTTCATTGCTTGAGCCTGAGGATGGAAGCAGAGCATGGAGTGCTCCACAGCCTGGGGAGGCGGCTGCACCTCTCCTGGAAGAATCCACGGTTGCCGAGTCTTTATTTTCCTTTGGGCTTTCCACCAGCTTTCAACCAGGTGTGGTTTCAACCGCGGAGGGGCTGATGCCTCTGGCACTGGCAGGGTCTCCACCCCCATTTGTTCATCGAACCTCTGCTCCTCCATTTCTGGGGCTGACGGCTCCACTACATCCTGCACCTGCCCCATGGCACCTGGCAGCCTGCACTCCCGTGCTGCTGCTTCTTGGGCCGCTCCTTCTCAGGCCGCCGCTCCTTCTTGCGCTGTTTCCTCTCAGGCTCCCACAACATCCTTTACCATTTCCATAGCACCTCGTAGTGACTCCATTTCAATCACCAAACATTTTTTTACCTCCTCAATGGCACCTCACAGCTCACATTCTCGTGCTGCCTCTTCTCGTGCTTCCTGCAGGAGGGCGTCTTTCTCCCTTACAGCCTTTCTCAATATTGTGAGGAAAAAACTCCCCACCGTTTCTGCTGCCTCATGGGCACTGCTTCTCTAAGGAATTCCCCGTTTTGCTGAGGGCCAACCTTACTGCCTCAGGTGTTGCCTCCACCCCTTCCCAGTCTTGGGGTGGAGTCCAGTCCTCTAGGAGGCAAGCCACATTGGACCACATGTCCACTGAGGGATACTTGAATGTCTCCCCATCCACAGGTGCAGGCTGCTGAAGCACCTCTCCCATGAGGGCAGCCTGTTCTTTTCCTTGGTCAACAGTGAACCCTGCTGACTATGCCAACTGTCTTCCCAATGGGTTTCAGCCCTGGACAAGTTTACTACGGATTCAGTGAGATCAAGGAAATGACAGTGGAATGTTCTTGGGGTGAAAGGGTTATACCCGACTTTATCCCCACAGTGGCAGGTCAATTACTAGAATCCCATCCACTCAGAGGGAGTCTGCATGCAGTAAACCGGTCTCTGCCTCTGGGCCTTTCTGAGTTGACCAAAAGAACCATGGGTGGGCCCCCCGGTGCCCCCCCCCAACCCGGCAGCCATCTCAGTCTCTGTCCTCGGTGCTGCCACCACTCCAGTCTCGTCTCTACTCTCCTGCAGCCTTGCAGCTGTGCCACTGTGTCACCCAGAGCACTGGGCAGAGCTCTTTATATAGAGTCAATAATGATGTATTGCCCACATGTGTGTAGTGTGCTAGCCGACCAGGTCCGGGTGAGAATCCTGGCCACAGGAACCTTCACTTTATCCACACTCGTGGAACACATAGCTGATAGTTTTAACTTCCTCCTCCCTGTTTAATTCAGATTTAAGATGTTAAAATAAATGAACATACAAAAATAAACCTACAACAATATGGCAAAAAATTTTGTGGATGTGGGGGTAAGGTGGGACTTTCAGAAATGTTTAAAATTTTGCCTGGCCCCTATGCCTAAATTTTAAGTTAATGTTGAAAGCTAATGGCTTTCATACATAATAAAACAAATGAGTTTATTGCCAGTGTCAGTTTAGAAAATGTTTACCTATTCTTATGTCTTGCCCTTCTAAGACAGAAATTATTTAAATAAATAGCAGAGCTCCGAATTAAAAGGCATAGGATAAGATACATACACTACCATTTTTCCTTTCACAGTTACTTTGATAAGTATATTAGGAATGAACAATATCACCTGTACCTGATACTCAAACCTTTCCCCTCATGCTGAGATAAACAATTTAAACCTTGTCAGAAATTGAAACTAGTTAAGGGAAAACAGAAACAGGACTCCAAGACCTAAACTACCATTAACTGAAAATCCTCTATCTGTCTTGTTAGGAATTCAGCATTGTTAATCATATCTTCCTGGTTTCATTAAGCAGTTTTACATTTACTTATGTGATTATTTGAGTTATGTCCAATTACTCCTCCAGGCTGAAAGCTCCATGAAGGTAGACATCATGACTATTTTTGATTATAATGTAACTTGCAGTATCTCGCACAATGACAGACAGGTAGTGGGAGATCAGTAAAGTAGGTAATGGATGACTGCATGTGTGGAAGAATATGCGAATAATATGCATGGTTTCTTGAGGGTCAAGGAAACTGCCAGAGGGGGAGGAGTGGGTAGGGACGGTGGATTTTTTATTAGTTGAATTTGTGCAAGGCCAAAGATAGCTTGTTATTTTCACTGTGTAGAATCTGCAGAGCACTGGACAGTTAGGAGACTTGTGTTTAAGCCTAAAGATAGGTTAAAGCTATCAGTAGCAGTTCCTGGACCTAAACAATGCATCCTTTATTTTTTTTTATCATTGCTGCTGTTGACACACAGACACACAGACATATACTAACACAGGAGAGACCCTTGCGGCAAGGGTATGTGCATTTTTTTCTAGGAAAGGTCAAACTAAAATGAATTAACTGCCTAGTATCATGTTATCATCTGCCTTCCATTTTTATAATTCGTGATCTTAATGTCCTCTGAAATGTACAGATTTTATAGCTTAGATTTTAAGAGACACCATCACCTGACAGGGTAATGACAGTTTTATCTGCACTGGTGACTGGATTTGCTGTGATACTTAAATAATCCAAATCAAATGATAATTTTTTTGAGAGGGTGTCAGGAAAGGAGAAAGGAAAGAACAAAATGCAGAGCATTTAACTTGGTTTAAAAACACAACACATTGCAGCTTCCTATGGCTTGTTATTTTACTGGGAAAAAATCCCTTAGCAATTCATCTTCCTTTGGGTGCATGAATGACATTTTACTGTGATGTGATTATAAGAAACAAAATCCCTCAGAGATGCTGCCTTAAAATATTTCTCTTTATAATGTTCTGAGCTCCACAAACCTTGGTAGAAAACAGAATACTCTTAATTATGAATAAATTAACTAAATTAGTAACATGAGATGGATATGCAATTAAGGGATTGTTAATTGAAACTGGAAACACAGCTGTATACAGCTTAGAGATGAATCATACCAGTAATGACGCAGATGTTTATAAAATGTGATTATCTTTAGTGGAGACAGCACTGCATCTCCCAAGCCCATTCTTATATTGTGTCACTGAAATGGTTTTTAAACCCGTGAACACCAGGAATCAGGATCTCGGGGACAGCAAATTAGGCTCCCTGGATATGGGAATTAATGTTGTCTGAATGTCAGCAATTTGATTTTCCAGCTTTCAAAGAATGTAGATATGGAGCCAACAACAAACATCTGTTAGTTGCATGGACTTCAAAAACCACCACCAGCAAAAGTTGCTGGCAAACCAGTGCCTGCTTCAACCTGAGTAAACAGTAAAGTAGCCCTGCCACACTGCTGTGTGTGCAAGTGAGAAAGGCGTGGAGAATGCAGCCCTAGAGCCCAGGGCCAGCCCTTGCGCATAAACGGTCAAAGCATCCTCTGCTGGCGGAGGCTCTGAAACATCTTTTGCTATTTTCCAGGCAATTGACCCAGAAGAAAACACAAAATCTTCACAACTAAAAGAAACAGGACAGAAATGCTGTCATTAAATTTGCTCTATGTTTAAGTGTACTAAAATTATCAGTGATTCAACAGCAATTTGGAAGCTTCCAGTTTTTGCTTATCACACACAATTTTGCCCATGTACAATTCCCATCTGTCCCAGGGAAGAGGAATGCCCTGGTGGATCTGGATTTTGATGGCGTTGCACGGTTTGCACAGGCTTCTCTTGGATGAGGTCTGGGGTAGGGTCTAGATGCTGTGTCCTAATCATAACTTAATGATTACAGAAGGGGGGTGGTGTGGCTCTGCAAAACAGACTTTGAAATTCAGCTTCGCAGTCTGGAAACAAGGCTGTGGCATTAAAAACAACAGCCCTGTCAGGCTGCATCGGACTTGTAAAATGTGGCAGATGCCAGTTTTGACAGGTGAGGTGCAAACTTATCACTGTAAATTGTAGTGAGAAAAAGGAACTGATAGGCAGTTTTAGATATTGACCAACAGAAAATATATGTTACCTTAGCTGCTCTTCCAAGGTTGTCAATTTTCTTAACAAAACCTCTCTCTCCAAACAAAACAAAAATAAAACAGCAGCTAGTCTCTCACTAGTCACTACCTTCCACTATTAAAAGAAAGCAGAAAACTCAGGACAATTTCCTTATAATTCAGGGGAGACCTTTTATGCATTCTTTAGTGAAGTATTTGGATGATGTGAGGCCCAAATAAACCACTCAGTTTTCCACTTTAGATGGGCCGTGGCATATGGAGCATAGCTATATGTTTGTTTTTTAAAAAAAAAATAGTTTCAGGAATGAAGGAGAAAAATGCAAACATATGAAAAGACACACCACTCTACACTGTTTTCTATGTTGGATACCTACAAATGTGGAATTTGTTATATTTTGGTCACGAAGGCTTTCTATCCTGTGTATTAGTCTCTACATGTATAGGCTTTGCCTATAACTTCAGCACTGATTTGCTCTTTACAGGTTCCAACTTGTCTGAATTTCATTACCTGAAGGGACAGCTTGCAATTCTATATACAGGTATAATGAAAGCAATGTATGACTACATGCTATACAATGAGCTTTGAAAGGGCATTTCCTGTGCAATATGTAGAGCCAAATTCTTTATCAGTCTGTTACTCTGTTGCAAACGGTGATGGCAAAGCTAATATACATTATTTACTAGCATTTGTATTAATATTTTCAACTCTGAACCGACTTAAAATCACACTAGTATCAGAGCACATTTGTGACATTCCCAGCTATTTACCCAGCTAACAGCTTTTAACTTACTTGTTGGTAAAGAATCTCAATTAGGACAAGATACTAGGCGTCGATCAACTTTTAAAAAGGGGAAGAATGAAAATCTGGTTCAAACTGATCCCAGAATTCTCATTCTTTGCAGCCAGTGACTGGTTTAAAGGCATACAGTGGGACCCAGTTCTGGCTGACACATATGGGGAAATCAGCTAGGGAGACTCTGGGAAATTCTTTCCTTGCCAACACATGCACACAGACGCACAGCACCCTTCTACCCCACATATACACACATAGTGCCCCACCTCCACATACACACATACATAGAGTTATACTTTTTTTTTTGGTATCATTAATCTAAAATTACATGAGAAACATTATGTTTACTAGACTCCCCATATCACCAAGTCCCCCCCACATATCCCATTACAGTCTCTGTCCATCAGCGTAGTAAGATGCTATAGAGGCACTACTTGTCTTCTCTGTGTTGCACAGCCCTCCAAGTGCTCCCCCGACATTATACATGCTAATCGTAATGCCCCCTTTCTTTTTTTTGCCCCCCTTATCCCTCCCTTCCCACCCATCCTCCAAAGTCCCTTTCCCTTTGGTAACTGTTAGTCCATTCATGGGTTCTGTGAGTCTGCTGTTGTTTTGTTCCTTCAGGTTTTGCTTTGTTCTTATACTCCACAGATGAGTGAAATCATTTGGTACTTGTCTTTCTCCACCTGGCTTATTTCACTGAGCATAATACCCTCTAGCTCCATCCATGTTGTTGCAAATGATAGGATTGGCTTTCTTCTTATGGCTGAATAATATTCCATTGTGTATATGTACCACCTCTTCTTTATCCAGTCATCTGCTGATGGACACTTAGGTTGCTTCCACTTCTTGGCTATTGTAAATAGTGCTGTGATAAACATAGGGGTGCATCTGTCTTTTTCAAACTGGACTGCTGCATTCTTGGAGTAAATTCCTAAAAGTGGAATTCCTGGGTCAAATGGTACTTCTATTTTGAGCTTTTTAAAAAAATTTTTAAATTAAAAAATTTTTTTAAATCTCTGCCTTTTTTTTGGTATAATTAATCTACAATTACATGAAGAACATTATGTTTACTAGGCTCCTCCCTTCACCAAGTCCCCCCCACAAACCCCATTACAGTCACTGTCCATCAGCATAGTAAGATGCTGTAGAATCACTACTTGTCTTCTCTGTGTTGCACAGCCGTCCCTGTGCCCCGCCCCCCACATTGTACATGCTAATCATAATGCCCCCTTTCTTTTTCCCCACCCTTATCCCTCCCTTCCCACCCATCCTCCCCAGTCCCTTTCCCCTTGGTAACTGTTAGACCTTTCTTGGGTTCTGTGATTCTGCTGCTGTTTTGTTCCTTCAGTTTTTCTTTGTTCTTCTACTCCACATATGAGTGAAATCATTTGGTACTTGTCTTTCTCCGCATCGCTTATTTCACTGAGCATAATACCCTCTAGCTCCATCCATGTTGTTGCAAATGGTAGGATTTGTTTTCTTCTTATGGCTGAATAATATTACACTGTGTATATGTTCCACATCTTCTTTATCCATTCATCTACTCATGGACACTTAGGTTGCTTCCATTTCTTGCTCTTGTAAATAGAACTGCGATAAACATTGGGGTGCATTTGTCTTTTTCAAACTGGGCTGCTGCATTCTTAGGGTAAATTCCTAGAAGTGGAATTCCTGGGTCAAATGGTATTTCGATTTTGAGCTTTTTAAGGAACCTCCATATTGCTTTCCACAATGGTTGAACTAATTTATATTCCCACCAGCAGTGTAGGAGGGTTCCCCTTTCTCCACAACCTCGCCAACATTTGTTGTTGTTTGTCTTTCGGATGGTGGCGATCCTTACTGGTGTGAGGTGATATCTCATTGTGGTTTTAATTTGCATTTCTCTGATGACAAGTGATGTGGAGCATCTTACATGTGTCTGTTGGCCATCTGAATTTCTTCTTTGGAGAACTGTCTGTTCATCTCCTCTGCCCATTTTTTAATTGGATTCTTTGCTTTTTGTTTGTTGGGGTGTGTGAGCTCTTTATATATTTTGGATGTCAACCCTTTATCGGATTTGTCATTTATAAATATATTCTCCCATACTGTAGGATACCTTTTTGTTCTATTGATGGTGTCCTTTGCTGAAGCTTTTCAGCTTGATATTGTCCTACTTATTCATTTTTGCTTTTGTTTCCCTTGCCTGGGGAGATATGTTCATGAAGAAGTTGTTCATGTTCACTTCCCTACACCCATAAGGGCCACCTATTCTTTTCCATGGTCAACAATGAATCCTGCCTATGTCAGCAATTGTTTTGCTAATGGGTTTCTGCCCCAGGCAAGTTCTCTATGGATTCAGTGAGATTGAGGAATGACAATGGAACATTCTTGGGGTGAAATGGTTTATTACCTGGCTTGTTCTCTCAGTGATAGGTTGAGCACTAGAATTATGTCTGCATCCAACAGTCTGTAGGTGTGTAATTCCCCTTTGTCTCTGCCTCCACCCAGAGCACTGGGCAGAGCTCTTTATATAATGACTCAGTCAATAACAGCTTATTGCCTACGGATTTGGATGCAGTAGCCTAGCAGCAGGCCAGTTACATCATCAAGTAGTTCAGGTTCAGGTGAGGATCCTGGCCATAGGAACCTTCACTTTATACACAGTAGTCAATATCTGTCTAATAGAAGTTGCAAATGTTGAAGAAGAAACTAGAGATGGGAAAACATAATTAAAGGAGTAATTGGAGATGTACTTCCCTGAGCTGAATATAATTGTTTGAAGCAAGATACTGAAAAATGGCACACTATGGTGTATTGCTTGCATTTATTCCCCTTCACGAATCAATGTCACTCTACAATATGAGTTGAAGCTCCTCCTATTGAGGAGTGGAATGTATTTCCCCAGCCCTTGAATCTGACTTGACCTTGTGACTTGCTTTGGCCAATGGAATGTGGTGGAAGTAACACTGCATTATTTCCAAGCTCTGTCTCAAGAAGCCTTGAGTGCTTCTTTCCACCCTCACTTGGAACCAACCTTCTGATTACTATGTGAACAAGCCTAGTGTAGTCTGCTGTTGGGTGAGAAGTAATGTGGCAGACACAAACCATTACAGCTGAAGCCTTCCTAGCACCCAACTGACCTGCCAGATTATCACATACACAAGAGTGATCCCAGCCAAGACCAGAACTGCCAAGCTGAGGGCAGTCAGACTGCCATCCCACAACGTGAAGGAACCAAAGGAACTAGCTATGTGGATATCTGACTGAAGAATATTTCAGGCAAAACAATAAGTATGTAAAGAGGCCTTAGAGTGAGGGCATATATCTTCCATTTCTGAGGAAAAGCAGGGAGGTATGCTTGGCTGGAATGGAGTAAGTGATGAAGGCAGGAGTAGGGGATGAAATGAGAGGACAAATGTGGTAAATTATAAAAATGGCCACACATTATGCCTTTTTCTGCACACTTGCCCTTGCAATGTGATATCACAGATCTCCCCATCAAGAAGTGGAGTCTGTATCTCCACTCCTTCCCTCTGGGGTGGCCATATGGCTTGCTTTGGCAAGTAGGATATTAAAAAATATATTACGAGCAGAGGCTTGAAAAGCACTTGCACATCAAGGCTTGCTCTCCTGCTTTGCCCGAAACTTCTGACTACCATGTAAGTAAGTCCAGGGTATTCTTCTGTCACTCTTGTCATCCGAGATGACACCCAGCCAACCTCTAGACATGTAAGACCATTCACTACAGCTACATGCATGAGTGATCCCTGCCAAGATTAGCAGTAAAACTGCCCAGCTAAGCCCAGCCCAAATGGCCAAATAAAAGAATTGTGAGCTCAGTAATATATCACGTTTTCTTTATCCATTTGTTTCTGTCTCTTGGCTATTGTGGTTGATGCTGAAATGAACATGAGAGTACAGATATTGTCTTGCTTGTGAGTTTCAACTCCAGGCAAGTTCACTATGGATTCCTTGAGACCAAGAAATGAGAACGGAACATTCTTGGGATAAAAGGGTTTATACCTGGCTTTATTCTTATGGCATTAGGTCAAGCATTAGAATCACATCTGCATCCAGCAGTCAATAGGTTCATAATCCATTCCACCCACGGCAGAAATATATTCTTCAGCTACTGATGGGAAGGTCTGTATATGTCAGATGAGCCCATTTGGTCTATGGTGTTGTTAACGTCAGCTGTTTCTTTCCTGGTTTTTCTGTCTGGATTTTCTACCCATTACTGTAAGTGAGGATATTTAAGTGCCTTACTATTACTTATTGCTGTCAATTTCTATCTTCAGATCGATCAACATTTACTTTACATATTTAGGTGCTCTGATGTTAGGTGCATATATATTTATAATAGTTACATCCTCCTGTTGAACTGACCTTTTATCATTAAATAATGACCTTTGTCTCTAGAGACAATGTTAGACTTAGTTATTTTCTCTGCTATAAATATAGTTACTTCTGCTTTCTTATGGTTACCATTGGCATGAAATATCATTTTTCATTCCTTCACTCTCAGTCTCTATGTGTATTTAATGCTAATGTGAGTCTTTCATAGACAGCTTATCACTAGATCATGTTTATCCATTCAGCCATTCTATGACTTTTACTTGGTAGGTTTAATTTGTTTACATTTAAGGTAACTATTGGTGAGACCTTACTGTTAACCTTTTGTTGTTTTCATTTCATCTTGTGGTTGTTCTGCTCCTCTTTTTCAGCTTCTTTATTGTACTTCCTTATTGTATTCTCGAGCTCTCTTACAGCCATTCTCATTGACATGTAGTTGTTTATTCATTGTTTTTGTTGTTTTTGTGGAGGGATGAGCATCGAGACTTCCTAGTTTGCCATCTTGCTGACTTCAGGGCAGAGATAATTTTCAGTAACTCAGGGATTCTATTTGAAAATATTATCTGAAATGGAATCATTCATTCATGAAGGCACCAACCTTATGACCTAATTACTTCCCAAAGGCCTGAACTTCAAATACCCTCATCACATTGGGGATTAGGTTTCAGCATATGGATTTTGGAGCTACACATTCAGACTGCTGCCCCCTGTAATTTGCTTTGGTCCATAGAATGTGGCAGAAGTGATGATGTGCCCGTTCCATCTCTAGGCCTCAAGAGGCTTGGTCCCTTCTAAATCTTCTCTTGGTTCGCTGCCATGTCATGAGAACAAACCTGCTCCCAAACAAGAAAGCATGTGGAACTGACTGCAGCTGTCCCAGCTGAGGCCATCCTAGGGCAGCACAGCTGTATGTCTGCCTGACTCACAGCCACCATTGATGGACTCTCTATATCCAAACTTTCTGCAGTGTGACTTTACAGTTCTTCCCATTAAAGGGTAGAGTTTATTTCCCCACACCTTGAGTCAGTGTGACTTACATTGGCCACCTGAATGTGGCAGAAGTGATAGTGTACTATTCTAGGCCTCAAGAGGTCTTGCACACTTCTACTCTCCTACTTGGACCTCTGCCATGCTATGGGAACATGACTGGGATAGTCTGATGGAGGTTGAAAGACCATGTGAATGGGAGTGTGGTCATCCCTAAATATGTGCGAGAGCCCAGCCAAGATCACCAGAGCTTCCTGACTTACCCATAGCTGACTGCAGACACATGAGAAGGTGAGAAGAAATCATCAGCTAAGTCATAGGCTTATTATAATAAAGAGTTATTGACTTAAGCCACTGAATTTTGAAGTGGTTTGTTATACCACAATGGGCAAACGATACCAACCGTATCAACAAAGTAGCCTGGAAGAAAGTGACTTTGTATACCTTTTCTGTGGCAATCATTATGTTACCACTAAACTCAAAACTGGGTTTACAGAGATGGGACATCTTAATCCATATTGGTATTTGATGTGCACAAAAACTTTAAGTAGCTGTTTTGTCCTTGTTTTTATAAGAAATCATTAAAGAATGTCACTATATACATTTGGCTATATTTTCTGTTATTCTTTATAGTTGTTTGCAAAGATGAACTGGTATATTACTGAGGTAATAAGTATATTTATCTAAATGACTTTAAGATCGGTTCACTATGGGTAAAAATGTACCATACTGCTGCTAAGATGTTACTATCAGGGAAATTGTGTGCGGGGTATGTGAGTATTATCTTCACGATTTTTCTGTAAATCTAAAACTGTTCTAAAATGAAGAGTTTATTTAAGAAACATAAAAGAGCAGGTAATGATGAGAGATGGGAGACAACAGGATGCCCACTGACTGGGGGCAGCCATGGGGAACGGCTGGGAGGAAACCCTCCTTCCCTGCCGTGGGCACCATGGGAACAGACCTGGAGGAGACGAGGAGGACTGAAGTCATGTGGGGAGCCTCCCTTTAGGGGGTGCTGAGGAAGTTCCCCCCCATCTCTAACCACAACATCTGGACTCCTGGGCTCCTTCCCCTGCCCCCCAGGGATTTCCAAGGGTGGAGCTTTGTGATGTCAAGCCAGCCCATGGCTACCATAGGCTGGAGGACTGTCCTGCTGACCAGTCAGGGGAAGGGTGTGGCTCCTCATTGTCTTGGGAGGGTATAAATAGAGGGGTCAGGAAGCCCTAGCCCGCTCTTGATGAAAGATGGCAAGTCATGTCACCTATGCTGCTGAAACTGCGAACATCCGGCTCCCAGCAACCAGCAGAGGAAGAGGAGGAGGGTGTCGTGTCAACACTTGGGTACATTAGGTCAGAAAGATTAAGTAAGACATCCAAAATGCTAGGTGATATACTGCATTATCCACAGTAGGCAAGTCATGGAAACAAATTAAATGTCCATCAATAAATGAATAGATGAAGAAGATGTATATATTTACAACATGATGCAGGGGAAGAGAAGGTCAGTTTACCCTGTTCATGTGCCTCTTCTTTCCCATCTGTCTCCCACCAAAGACTGTACCCTGCCCTTGCCTGGCACAAAACCCCTCCTCAACCCACACCCATTCTCTGAAAGTCCCCTTTCCGATCTATTTTCCATCCTCTCCCCCAAAACGAATGTCTTTCTTGGCTCGCCTTTTTTTCCTACCAGCTGATAAAGATAGCGAAGAAGAAAACTGAAGTTACTTGAACCAGAGATTATGCAAGAGGAAGTGAGAAAGTCCACCACAGTAAGTACCTGGTACTACAAGCAGCATAAGAGTAAGAAGGCAAAGAATGAAGAAAGCCCTCAAGAGCCTTCCAGGCCATAATGGCCGCCTGCTATGAACTGAGGCAGTGACCACATTCTTGCTGAAACCACAAAGAGAAACGACGGTCCCTTAGGATGTTAAAACTTTACCAATGGTCACTTGAGTGAAGAACAAATAAAGAACTCGTGTCGGCGATGAAAACACCAGAAGTTGCCAAAAGGAGTTGTGTGTCTTTGCTCTCTGATGATAGGGTGGGAAGGAAGGGAAGGGACAGGTGTGTGGGAAGAGGGAGAGGTGGAATCCTGCAAGTTTGGGGCTCAGACCAGCCAGCCCACAGTCAGCCAGTCACTGGGAATAAGGACGAGGTGAGGACTGAGCACTGTGAGGACAAATTTCCTCCTTAATACTTTATCCCACTTGTAGGGAAGAAAAAGACTTGGTGTTTCTGTGTGTGTCTTGTGGGGGTGCCTCAGTTGGGGGGAAGGGTGATATGTGGGGGTGGCAGTGTATAATAATGAATTTGACTCCACTTTTTATGTTTGAATAGGGACAGCTTTCAAGCCTCATTTCTTCTCCTCCTGGCCCACATCTGGGCAAGCTGATGAAAACAGCCAGGGAGTTACTGAGTAAAAAATAGAAGAAAACAGATAGGCCTCAACTTAACCAGTGGAAGTATTGCCTTGCCTGAATTCCCCACAGCCAAGGCACCCACTGTCCTAAAATATCCTCTAGTGGACAATCTGATGCAATGACTAATGAAATGGATTCCTTGGCACTTATGATCAGCTTGAAGAAAAGTGACCTTTTGGATCTTCCTCCCTAGTTAAAAATCACTTTCCAGCCCAGTTTAAAAAAAAAAGACCCAATCAAAGTGAAAACAGGGCCTTCCTAGATTGAAAACCATTACAGGAGACCTGTTTAGGGAAGGTGTGAGTACCCCCTGCTTCTGCACTTAAGAGCCAAATTTGACTTGTTCTTAAACCTGGAAAATGTAAGTGGTGCTTCAGTGTGAATATTCCTGTTCTAGGGCTTCATCTGTATTACCAAAGTTACTGATTCCACCCAGTAAGTAACCGGTAAATAATTTGCAGTCATAGCAAAGTACCTGGCTAATCTGTCCTACTCTGTGTCTATTTCAGCAGCCTCTCAGCTGCAGTACCCCTTTCCCTGGGGACTCAGGGGGGTAACTCTCCACTGCTGTCATCTCATGTTTTATATCTGCAGGCAATATTTTAACCACGTCTAGTCTTTTCCGGGTGTACAGGTATGACATCACACTGAGGACATCCTTTGAGGAGATTCCTATGACACACTCAGAGCATGAAAACACTCACAAAGGAGCTCACAGAAACAGAAAGATCCATTACGTCCACATGTAGTACAAGGCCCAACAACTCAGTTAAGTTCCTGAAAATTAGTTGGTAAACTGAGGGTGCTGCAATCCTGAGAGTATCAAGAAACAGCTTTTAACATTTTTGTTTGTTTGTTTTATTTTGGCATCATTAATCTACAATGACATGACGAACATTATGTTCACCAGACTCCCCATGTCACCAAGTCCCCCCCACATACCCCATTACAGTCTCTGTCCATCAGCATAGTAAGATGTTATAGAGTCACTACTTGTCTTCTCTGTGTTGTACAGCCCTCCCAGGGACCCCCTCATTATACATGCTAATCATAAAGCCCCTTTCTTTTACCACCCTCCCCTTTTTTTCTCCCCCCCAGCCCTTATCCCTCCCTTCCCACCCATCCTCCCCAGTCCCTTTCCCTTTGGTATCTGTTAGTCCTTTCTTGGGTTCTGTGTTTCTGCTGCTGTTTTGTTCCTTCAGTTTTTTCTTTGTTCTTATACTCCACATATGAGTGAAATCATTTGGTACTTGTCTTTCTCCGCATCGCTTATTTCACTGAGCATAATACCCTCTAGCTCCATCCATGTTGTTGCAAATGGTAGGATTTGTTTTCTTCTTATGGCTGAATAATATTACACTGTGTATATGTTCCACATCTTCTTTATCAATTCATCTACTCATGGACACTTAGGTTGCTTCCATTTCTTGGCTCTTGTAAATAGTACTGCGATAAACATTGGGGTGCATTTGTCTTTTTCAAACTGGGCTGCTGCATTCTTAGGGTAAATTCCTAGAAGTGGAATTCCTGGGTCAAATGGTATTTCGATTTTGAGCTTTTTAAGGAACCTCCATATTGCTATCCACAATGGTTGAACTAATTTACATTCCCACCAGCAGTGTAGGAGGGCTCCCCTTTCTCCACAACCTCGCCAACATTTGTTGTTGTTTGTCTTTCGGATGGTGGCGATCCTTACTGGTGTGAGGTGATATCTCATTGTGGTTTTAATTTGCATTTCTCTGATGACTAGTGATGTGGAGCATCTTTTCATGTGTCTGTTGGCCGTCTGAATTTCTTCTTTGGAGAACTGTCTGTTCAGCTCCACTACCCATTTTTTTAACTGGATTCTTTGCTTTTTGTTTGTTGAGGTGTGTGAGCTCTATATATTTTGGATGTTAACCCTTTATCGGATCTGTCATTTATGAATATATTCTCCCATACTGTAGGGTACCTTTTTGTTCTATTGATGGTGTCCTTTGCTGTACAGAAGCTTTTCAGCTTGATGTAGTCCCACTTGTTCATTTTTGCTTTTGTTTTCCTTGCCCGGGGAGATATGTTTATGAAGAAGTCACTTGTGTTTATGTCCAAGAGATTTTTGCCTATGTTTTTTTCTAAGAGTTTTATGGTTTCATGACTTACATTCAGGTCTTTGATCTGTTTTGGAATTACTTTTGTGTATGGAGTTACACAATGATCCAGTTTCATTCTCTTACATGTAGCTATCCAGTTTTGCCAACACTAACTGTTGTAAGAGGCTGTCATTTCCCCATTGTATGTCCATGGCTCCTTTATTATATATTAATTGACCATATATGTTTTGGTTAATATCTGGACTATCTATCCAGTTCCACTGGTCTGTGGCTCTGTTCTTGTGCCAGTACCAAATTGTCTTGATTACTGTGGCTTTGTAGTAGAGTTTCAAGTTGGGAAGTGAGATCCCTGCACTTTGTTCTTCCTTCTAAGGATTGCTCTGGCTATTTGGGGTCTTTTGTGAATCCATATGAATTTTAAAACTATTTGTTCAAGTTTGTTGAAGAATGCTGTTGGCAGTTTGATAGGGATTGCATTGAATCTGTAGATTGCTTTAGGCAGGATGGCCATTTTAACAATATTAATTCTTCCTAGCCAAGAGCAGGGGACAAGCTTCCATTTATTAGTGTCTTCTTCAATTTCTCTTAAGACTGTCTTGTAGCTTTCAGGGTATAGCTCTTTCAATTCCTTGGTTAGGTTTATTCCTAGGTATTTTATTCCTTTTGATGGAATTGTGAATGGAATTGTTTTCCTGATTTCTCTTTTGCTAGTTCATTGTTAGTGTATGGGAAAGCAACAGATTTCTGTGTATTAATTTTGTATCCTGCAACTTTGCTGAATTCAGATATTAGATCTTGTAGTTTTGGAGTGGAGTCTTCAGGGTTTTTTATGTACAATATCATGTCATCTGCAAATAGTGACAGTTTGACTTCCTCTTTACCAATTTGGATGCCTTATATTTCTTTGTTTTGTCTGATTGCCATGGCTAGGACCTCCAGTACTATGTTGAGTAACAGTGGGGAGACTGGGCAACCCTGTCTTGTTCCCGATCTTAGAGGAAAGGCTTTCAGCTTCTTGCTGTTAAGTATGATGTTGGCTGTGGGTTGGTCATATATGGCCTTTATTACGTTGAGGTATTTGCTCTCTAAACCCATTTTGTTGAGAATTTTTATCATGAATGGATGTTGAATTTTGTTGAATGCTTTTTCAGCATCTATGGAGATGATCATGTGGTTTTTGTCCTTATTTTTGTTAATGTGGTGGATGATGTTGATGGATATTTGAATGTTGTAACATCCTTGCATTCCTGAGATGAATCCTGCTTGATCATGGTGTATGATCTTCCTGATGTATTTTTGAATTTGGTTTGCTAATCTTTTGTTGAGTATTTTTCCATCTATATTCATCAGGGATATTGGTCTGTAATTTTCTTTCTTGGTGGGGACTTTGCCTGGTTTTGGTATTAGAGTGATGCTGGCTTCATTAAATGAGTTTGGAAGTATTCCCTCCTCTTCTATTTTTTGAAAAACTTTAAGGAGAATGGGTATTATGTCTTCTCTGTATGTCTGATAAAATTCCGAAGTAAATCCATCTGGCCCGGAGGTTTTGTTTTTGGGTAGTTTTTTGATTACCACCTCAATTTTGTTGCTGGTAATTGGTCTGTTTAGATTTTCTGTTTCTTTCTGGGTCAGTCTTGGAAGGTTGTGTTTTTCTAGGAATATGTCCATTTCTCCTAGGTTTTCCAGCTTGTCAGCATATAGGTTTTCATAGTATTCTCTAATAATTCTTTGTCTTTCTGTGGGGTCTGTTGTGATTTTTCTTTTCTCATTTCTGATTCTGTTGATGTGTGTTGACTCTCTTTTTCTCTTAATAAGTCTGGCTAGAGGTTTATCTATTTTGTTTATTTTCTCAAAGAACCAGCTATTGGTTTCATTGATTTTTTTCTATTGTTTTTTTCTTCTCAATTTTATTTATTTCTTCTCTGATCTTTATTCTGTCCCTCCTTCTGCTGACCTTAGGCCTCATTTGTTCTTCTTTTTCCAATTTTGATAATTGTGACCTTAGACCATTCATTTGGGATTGTTCTTCCTTCTTTATATATGCCTGGATTGCTATATACTTTCCTCTTAAGACTGCTTTTGCTGCGTCCCACAGAAGTTGGGGCTTTGTGTTGTTGTTATTTGTTTCCATATATTGCTGGATCTCCATTTTAATTTGGTCGTTGATCCATTGATTATTTAGGAGCATGTTGTTAAGCTTCCATGTGTTTGTGAGCCTTTTTGTTTTCTTTGTACAATTTATTTATTGTTTTATGCCTTTGTGGTCTGAGAAGTTGGTTGGTAGAATTTCAATCTTTTGGAATTTACTGAGGCTCTTTTTGTGGCCTAGTATGTTGTCTATTCTTGAAAATGTTCCATGTGCACTTGAGAAGAATGTGTATCCTGGTGCTTTTGGGTGTAGAGTTCTGTAGATGTCTGTTAGGTCCATCTGTTCTAGTGTGTTGTTCAGTGCCTCTGTGTCCTTACTTATTTTCTGTCTGGTGGATCTGTCCTTTGGAGTGAGTGGTGTGTTGAAGTCTCCTAGAATGAATGCATTTCATTCTATTTCCCACTTTAATTCTGTTAGTATTTGTTTCACATATGTTGGTGCTCCTGTATTGGGTGGATATATATTTATAGTGGTTATATCCTTTTGTTGGACTGATCTCTTTATCATTATGTAATGTCCTTCTTTATCTCTTGTTCATTTCTTTGTTTTGAAATTTATTTTTTCTGATACTAATACTGCAACACCTGCTTTTTTCTCCCTATTGTTTGCATGAAATATCTTTTCCCATCCCTTGACTTTTAGTCTGTGCATGTCTTTGGGTTTGAGGTGTGTCTCTTGTAAGCAGCATGTCGATGGGTCTTGCTTTTTTATCCATTCTATTACTCTGTGTCTTTTGATTGGTGCATTCAGTCCATTTACATTTAGGGTGATTATTGAAAGATATGTACTTATTGCCATTGCAGGTTTTAGATTCATGGTTACCAAAGGTTCAAGGGTAGCTTTTTTACGATCTAATTGTCTAACTTAACTCACTTATTAATCTATTATAAACACAGTCTGATGATTCTTTATTTCTCTCCCTTCATATTCCTCCTCCTCCATTCTTTATATGTTAGGTGTTTTAATCTGTACTCTTTTGTGTTTCCTTTGACTGCTTTTGTGCATAGTTGATTTTATTTTTTGCCTTTAGTTAGTATTTGGTTGGTCTACTTTCTTTGGTGTGATTTTATTTTCTCTGGTGACATCCTTTTAGCCTAAGGAGTGCTTCCATCTAGAGCAGTCCCTTTATAATATCCTGTATAGGTGGTTTGTGAGAAGCAAATTTCCCTCAACTTTTCTTGTCTGGGAATTGTTTAATCTCTCCTTCATATTTAAATGATAATCGTGCTGGATACAGTATTCTTGGTTCTAGGCCCTTCTGTTTCATTGCATTAAATATATCATGCCATTCTCTTCTGGCCTGTAGGGTTTCTGTTGAGAAGTCTGATGATAGCCGGATGGGTTTTCCTTTGTAGGTGACCTTTTTTCTCTCTCTCGCTGCCTTTAATACTCTGTCTTTGTCTTTGGTCTTTACCATTTTAATTATTATATGTCTTGCTGTTGTCCTCCTTGGGTTCCTTGTGTTGGGAGATCTGTGGGCTTCCGTGGTCTGAGAGACTATTTCCTCCCCCAGTTTGGGGAAGTTTTTCAGCAATTATTTCTTCAAAGACACTGTCTATCCCTTTTTCTCTCTCTTCTTCTTCTTCTGGTGCCCCTATAATGCGGATATTGTTCCATTTGGATTGGTCACACATTTCTCTTAATATTCTATTATTCCTGTAGATCCTCTTCCACCTCATCTAGTCTGCTCTTAAGTCCTTCCAGAGACTGTTTTATTTCTGTATTCTCCCTCCCGACTTGATCCTTTAGCTTTTGCATATTTCTCTGCAGGTCCATCAGCATGGTTATGACCTTTATTTTGAAATCTTTTTCAGGAAGGTTGATTAAATCTATCTCCGCAGGCCCCCTCTCGGTTTGTCTGGGTGATTCTTCTGCCTTTTCATGGTGATAGAGGCAGTCACAGGCAGGTAGCGCATGTGTCAGCTGGGAGAACAAAGTCCCTTCCTGCTTGCTGGTCACTCTGCCCCTGTCTCCACTGCCTGTGTTGTTCCCTGCACACCGGGAGCAGCCCTCGGGGCAGCCCAGAGCTGTGCAGGTCGGGGGGCAGGTGCACCGGGTGTGCTCTCCTGCGAAAAAAGCACCCCTCCGCACCATGTCCCGGCTTCCTCTGCCTGTGCCAGTGGCCCCAGGTCCGGCCCGGATGGCTGCACACTGGGAGGAGACTCTGGGAAGCTGCTGTGGGCACATCCACTCCCAGGCTGCTTGGCCGGGGCCGTGCAGGAAGAGGAATGAACGGAAGGCTGTTCATTGCCGTGAGGGTCCTCAGAGCTGCGTTGCCACCCAGGGGGTTAGGGTGCCTGGAGTTCCCTGGGATTCCCATCTGCTGGGCTGAGTGTGCTGGGACGATTCCATCCATCTGTGAGGCCCCTGTCCCTTTAAGACTTTCAAAAAGCACTCACTTTTCTTTTGTCTCAGGGGAGCCGGCTGCAGGGACCTGCTCACAGATTTTACTTTTCCATTTCCCTAATATCCAGCGCACCATGCAATGTGTGTCTGTGCTCCCGTTGCAGATCACTAGGGCTGGGTATTCAGCAGTCCTGCGCTTCCACTACCTCCCTGCTCCGACTCCTCTCCTCCTGCCAGGGAGCTGGGGTGGTGGTAGTGCTCAGGTCCTGCCAGGCCGCGACTTGTATCTTATCCCCTTCATGAGATGCTGAGTTCTCGTAGATGTAGATGTAGCCTGGCTGTTGTACTGTATCGTCTGGTCACTCTGTTAGGCATAGTTTTATTTGTTGTATTTTCAAAAATACATATGGTTTTGGGAGGATATTTCCGCTGCCCTACTCATGCCGCCATCTTCCCAGAATCCCACAGCATTATTCATGTACCTTATTCCCTTTCTGCCTCTTATATTGTTGTCTGAGTATATGTTGCTGGGTGCAGTGGGAAGCCATCTTGGGATCATGAGGAAAAAGCTGAGAGATTCCCACAGAAGCTGACCCGGAGTTTGAATATTGTTCAGATGCTGAGTTAACAGGATCCAGATTTGATGACCTTTGGCCTTCTGATTCTGTTGGAGAAGTGGTTCTCAACTTGTGGTTCCTGACCACAGTAGTATTAGTATCACCTGGGGCCTTATTAGAAATACAGACTCTCAGAACTGACTTACTCCACACCTACAGAATCATAAACCCTCAATGGAGGCCATTAGCCTGTAGCTTAACAAGCCCTCCAGGTGAGTGATGCATGCTAAAGATTGGGAAGCACTGTGTTAGATTATCAGATGTCTCTATTTAAGAGAGTGTTTTCAAAATGTGCCTGATTCTATTGGGGTTCACGTTAAACACAGAGATTCCCAAACCTATTGAATCAGACTTGCCAGTGAAGGGATTTAGAAATTAGTATTTTAATCCTGGGAATTCTTACAACCTGAAAAGTTTGGGAAAAACAAATATAAGGCCCTTTAAGTTATTTAAATACAAGGCATTCTATTCCTGGCTGCTGAAGGCATTCTAAACAACCCATCGTCTGCAATCCCCTGTACTCCAGAGCCACAAGGTAAATAGACACTAACTCTTGCCTTGGAGAGTATATTATGAAGTCCTAGTTTGGAAAGCCTTTGACTTAAAGTGAGATTTACGTTTCCAAGATGTTAATTTCTTAACTGTCAACTCAAATTCCTGGTCATTTATATTCAGACTCTGTTTACCCTAACTCCCCACCACAGCTTCAGTCAGAATTCCTAACCTCTTATACACTCTTGACCCTTGCTATCTGGTGGCCCCATCAATCCCACCAGGATTTCAGACCCCTCCTCAAGTAATTCCTAGAGGAATCATGCATGCCTTAACTCTGGGGCTACATTCTTAGAGGCCATATTCCTACCTGCTGATGCCCATAAGACTGGCACAAAAGCAGCAGAAATTAGCCCATTAAAAACTAAACATGTATTTTCAAAGTCAGAAAAAAAAATCTACTCATCGAAAGAGAAATAATCTAGAACCCTAAAATATTTAACATTAAGTGGTCTGAAATCATCAATTTTCTTTCAGGTTGAGTGAATAGTTTACATTAAAAACTGTCTCTTGCTTACTTGGGTTAAATAACTAAAAAAGTAAAAATCATCTTAGGGTAATAGAGTTTCCTTATGAGTGACTGTGGATAAAATGAAGTTTCCTGTGGCCAGGATTCTCACCTGGCCCTGGTTGGCAAGCTCACTACACACAAGTAGGCAATATGTTGCTATTCACTCTATATTAAGAGCCCTGTCCAGTGCTGTGGGCGACACGGTGGCATGGCTGCAAGGCTGCAGGAGAGCAAAGGAGAGGCTGGAGTGGTGGCAGCACCAAGGACAGAGACTGGGACAGTTGTGCGGGCAGAGAGAGGCCCAGAGGATGGCTGTGCGGGCAGAGGGGCCCAGAGGCACAGACCGGCTGGCTGCATGCAGACCCGCTCTGAGTGAACGGGATTCTAGTGACAGACCTGCCACCATGGAAATAAAGTTGGGTATAACTCTTTCACCCCAAGAATGTTCTACTGTCATTTCTTTGGTCACACTGAATCCATAGTAAACTTGCCTGGGGCTGAAACCCATTGCCAAGACAGTGACAAAGGAAAAAATCAAAGATAGACCTAAAGAAAATGTTTAATTATGCCTCTTCTCCCCTATATGTACTATGTTTGCTTAGATACTACTTATTTGGCCTCTGCTACCCTCTACCATGTACCCCACACCTCATTCATTCCAGACTTCTAACCACCCTAAGTTATGTCAGATTTCCCCAGACCTTTAAACCTTTGTTTATACTATACCTTCTTTCAGAAAACCCTTCCGTTTTTTCCCCTCTATCTTTAGAAACCCTACTTATTGCTCAAGTGTAAGCTCAAATGTTATCCCTATGGCAAAATTAATTGCTAACCATTCCACATGTTAATGTCGCGTTTCCCCTCAAATCTCTAGTGGAGCCCTTGTGGTATTGTTTGTAGTTTTGGAATCAATCTTCCTTGAAGGGGGCTTGTGTCATGTACATCTGTATCCCTACTGAAAAATACAGTGTCTAGCATAATGTTGTCACTTAAAAAATACTGAACTGAATTTCAGGCAAAAGTGACTTCCAGATACAAGTATTAACTAAATAGTGACTTAATTTACTTGCTTGTTTTGCAGGTTTTATATAACCTACTGTAAGGAGGAAGGTAATGAATAATGTTTGTTTTTTCCTATGTGGTAGGGGTGCCAGCTTGAGTGACAGTGTTCCCAGCTTAAGTGGGGGAAATTCAGGTAAGCATAGCAAATTGGTGGGATGGGCAGTGTATCTCATGGGGACTGAGAGAAAGCTCAAGGTGTAACCACTTCTGTAGCTATACATCCAGAAGCGTATTATAGTTATCTTTAAGAGATTGGTGGCGATCCAGACATCTCGGGTAGGGAGACCAAGGAGGTCTCTTCGGAGAAGGTATGAGAAATGAACGAATTATAAACTTGGTGCTTCACTCAGTAGGAAAGCCTCCATCGGCAAGGAGAAGAGTGGTTCTGAGAACACCATGGTGTCTGTCACTTAGATTCATCCTCTGGCTCAGTCATGTCTGAGTCCTATGGCTGCAAATCAGAATGATGTGAAAGACCATGTGTCAGGTGGGATGTTTTTTGCTACAGGAAATAGAAAACCCAGCACAAAATGGTCCAAATAGTCAAGGAGTGCAGAGTAAGGGTGGTCTAGGACTGATAATTCAGAAGCACAATGGCATCAGTAGGACTCAGGTTCGGCCCATGTTTCCCCTCTGCCATCCTTACGTGAACGCACCACATACTCACAAAATGGTTAATCAAGTTCTGGTCATTCTTTCACTCAACAAACATTTACCATCCTAACAAGTGTTCTTAGGTGTTTTGGATACAGTAGCAAACAAAACAGACAAGAACCAGGGCTTTGTAAAGCTTACTTTCTCATGGTGGAAGTCAGACAATAAAAGCTTATTAAATTAAATATGTTAATTCTGTAGTATGTGATGAATGTTAAGGAAAAAAACAGGAAAACTATTCCTATTGCAGCATTAACATACAACCCTAGAACTTCGTGGCTTAAAACAAAAAAATTTATCACTATTGCTCCTGGTTCTGTGAGTTGACTCTACTCAGCTGGGTGTTTTTGTTTGTTTGGGGTCTTTCATGTGTTTGCAGTTGGATGGCAGCTAGAACTGGACTGATCTGAAGGCTCTATGGGGATGGGCATCCCACATGATTTGTTTTTTTGTTTACATATCTGGCTCCTCACATGGGATTCAGCTGGGGGCTGGCCAAGCATTTTCTGTCATTTCATGCAGCTTCTCCATGTGGCTAGCTCAGAGTTCCTCCCAGCATAGTGGCCTTACAGTCACCAGACTTCTTCCATGTCAGCTTGCTTTCCCCAGGGTGAGCCTTCCAAGTGACCAGAATGGAAGCTGTGAGACTTCTTCTGCCCTAGCCTTGGATTTTGCAGTGTCACTTCTGCTACCTTCAACTTGTCACCCAGGGCCAGCCCAGGTTCGGTGTGGGGTGTAGGAGGGGGCTACACAAGGTACACTGGAAGCATGATTCGTGGGGGTAATGGGAGACATCTTTGTAGAAGAACTACCATAACAGGGAAAGGGGGGTCTAACTGAGATGGCTGGAAAGGGGGAGAGAGGGCAGGCTGCTGTTGAAATAGGGTAGTAAATTTTCAAGGAAGTTTCTTTAAGAAGTTGAGATTTGAGCAAGACTCGAAGAAAGTGATAGTTACTCACATACATATCTCTGGGGGAAGAACATTCCAGGTACAGGGAAGAAGCAGACACAGGGTCCAGAAGAACAAGAATGTCAGTTTAGTTCCCTGGGTAAGGGAAAGCTTCCTTGGATGCTCCGCTAGTGGTCTTCCCTTTGCATCTCATTGCCTGAGATTGCATAAAATGACCATGTCCAATCCTCGGCAAGGGGACGGGGACCACCGCCAGATCACCACAACACAGTTCAGTACTCTCAGTCATTCCCTAGGGCGGAGGCCTCCCTTGGTGTGCACAGTCACCTGGAGGAGGGTACACCCTGAACAAGCCAGGTCTCCACTAGCAAAGGTGTACACGTACAGAATAGAGGGAGTTGATTTGGAAAAAAATAATATTGCCTCTACCACATCCTGGAGATTAAACAATACTCCTTTGGGCTTCTAGAGGATAACTTTTTCCACTTTCCCACCGATAGATCCAGACTGCCAGCAGAGAACTCTCATGCTTGGGGAGTAGGAATAGAAAAGGCTGGAAAGGAAGCTACAGTGACCAGAATAAAGGTTCAATTTGCCGAGCAGGAAAGGGGCCACTACCCATGGAGAAGGAAAGGGTTTAACAGAATACACTCAGCAGACAGGCAGCAGGTAGCATTCAGAAAGAGAAAAGGTAACTCTGAAAGGAGAATTCTACGTAAGGCACGGAAATATACCAAGATACACGATGAATGACGGACTTGATTCAAAGAGGCTTATGTTAGAATTTCCAAGAGCAGCACCATAGCTATAGTCCTATGGATAACTATATTGCCTTTAAAGTTTAAGTGTCTAATGGGAAAGCTATGCCTAAGAACTGGGGGTGCTGACTTGTTTGTAGCAATTCAGCTTTTTGTATTTCTTAAGTGCCATGTGTAATCATCTACCCATATTTGAGTTTTCTGTGTACAAAAAGAAACTGCATTAAGAGGTGGTTCAGTAAATATTGACTGACGAAGACAGAAGTGAATATTTAGGCAGACTAAGTCTAACTGAGATAATAAAGAAATGTCAGGAAATGAATAATTTGGAGGAAAGGAATGCTCAAAGCAGGGGAAAAATCTGAATTTCACAGGTCTGCTCTCATATCTTCCTTTTCTTGCCAGTATAGGCAGCTGTTAGAAATTATTACATTAACCTGGAAATCTGTTCTGTTTTAACAAAGGGATGTAGATCTATCTGATGTATCAGTTGAACATAACACAAATTAAAACAATTTGATTACAAATTCGGAAGAGCAAGAGTTACCATATCTTATCTTGAAAGTACCTTTTCTTTTAGGAATGAGAATAGTTTTTTTCCCCACCAGTTTAGAAAGATTTTGTTTCAGTTTTATTTGACATGTATTTAGTGGGAAAACCCACTAGATATATAACATTATAAAATATCATTAGGTTCTAGAAAAGAAGAGAGCACGTTTTTTTACAACCCAGCTGGGCAGAAAGGGTTAAATTCTTAAGAAAGAAGAACAAATGTATTAGAAAAGATACCACATAATCAAGTTCAGAAAAGTGAAAAAGTTTAGAAAGGTATCATAGAGAAGAACTGCAGTTTTAGTAATAAAACATATCTTTTTATAGCATTTAATAGTTTCTGTAATGCTTCCATGATCTTTTGTATGGAGCTTGCAAAACTCGTCGGGATTTGGATAAATAATTCCTCTTTAAAAATGTTTTCAAATATGGAATATTTAGACTAAAGAATACCTTTTTTAGAATAAAACTAAAGTGGGTGTGAGGAGACTATAGAGCAAGTTTTTGGATCTGGTTCCATTATTAACTAGCTGTATGAACTCTGACATACCATGTGGTGCCTTTGTAAATCAAAAGTTGGACTTCTGGACTTTCAGAACTAAAAGCCTCTGACTTGGTGAGTGGTAACAACCTAAACAGGCCATCTTTCCTAAAATAAAACTTATGCATGGTAGCACTGAGCTAGTATTAAACATATTTAAATAGAACCTTTTAAAGAATAATTGCTGAAGTGTAAAGTTAAGAATATTAACACAGTAATTCAGAGTGGGTATTTTCAAGGCAGTGGAACACATTGACATGTTCAGCTGTTTTAAAAGCAGATTTAGCAGCTGTGTTGTTGGCTGATTTATACTTGGAACACCTTACTGCATAGCCTTGGCTTTAGGCCCTGACCAGATTCTTTAGATACAGACTAAAGCCCGAGGCTTAGCCAACTTGATTGCAAAGGCAGAGCCCTAAATACAACTAGGCAAAAAGTATGATGGAAACAGTATAAGGCAATCACTGCTATTGTGAAAGAAAAACAAAGTGTGTGCAATGCTGGTAAATGACTAACAGTATCTCTGTGTCTAGAGGATTGTACATTATCAGCTAATTCCCTGTTTTCCTCCAACATTCTTTTCATTTGTTCTCCAAATCAAGAGAAAAATCAGTCCTTCAAAAGCTATTTTAGGACCTCTGCTACTGAACAAAATGTAATAAGTAATAAGGACCAAGTTTACTTGCTGTCTTAAAATAACCAAAACATGGACAAAATGTATGTAACAATGGAGTATAAGCCAGTGGATATCAGACAAAGGATAGTGACCCCAAGAGATGAAAAACATGAGGTGAGCCTTAGGATTGTCCTAGTTTAATACTTTGAGAGTTTCTAGTCTACAGAAGAACCTAGGAGGATTCTCTGAGTTGAGGAGATAAAACTGAGAGTCTGGGAAGGTTAAGATAGCTAGAGTTTACAGAACAAAAGCCAAGAGAAGAGAGAGCTGCACAGAAAGAGATCCCTGGAGATCTACAGAGGATCTCCCTCAGGTATCCAGCAGAGTACTGATTAGCTCATGTGTGAGGAAACTACCGGGAGCTAGGAAAGTCACCAGGAAGCAGTACAGATACCTGCCCAGCACTCAGGCAGCAGGGAGCAGTGCCTATTCCCTATCAGTTATATTAGAAACCTCATGATTCACAGGGCACTGGGTAGAGTACACAGAAGGGTCTTGCATCAGAAGTCGTAGAATAATTAGCCCTTGAATGAGTGAGGTCTAATTCCATCTAATCTTAAAAGACCCCACAGGATCGATCAAACAATAGCACACAGTTTGGAAAAGAAGAAATGGAAATATATTTTTGAAAGGTTCTTATATCATATGTGAAGTAGTCTAATACCACTTGAAGGTACATTGTGATAAAGATGTATACTGTAAACCCCAAAGTAACCACTAAAACAACAGAACAGAGTTATAGCTAGTATGCTAACATAGGTGATACAATGGATTCATTACAATTAATCTAAATGAAGATAGAAAAGGAAAAACAAGCAAATAAAGAACAGACAAAATGAGACAAAATAGCTTGATGAGAGGTGTACATGTAACCATATCAATAATCACATTAAATATAAATGGTCTAAATATCCCCAGTTAAAAGATATTGTCACATTGGGTTTAAATTTAAAAAGCTAAGTCCAATTATATGTTGCCTACAAGAAATGCACATTAAATGTAAAGACACAAGTAGGCTAAAAAATAAAAGGATGCCAGCATTAATCATAAGAAAGCTGGAATGGCTACATCATTACTTATTAGGGAAATGCAAATTAACAATGGAATTCCACTACATACCTACTGAAATGGTTAAAATTTAAAAGAATGAGCATATCAAATTTTAGGGATGATATGAAGGAACTGGGACTCTCATACACTGTTGCTGGGAATGTAAAATGGCACAACTCCTTTGGAAAACAGTTTGGCAGTTTCTTAATAAGTTAAACACACACCTTCTGTAAAATCTAGTTATCCCTCTGCTAGGCATTTACTCAAGAAAAATGAAAAACGTAAGTTCATCCAAAGATTTGTACATGAGTGTTCATAGCAGCTTTTTAATAATAACCACAAACAACCTGGAAACAACCCAAAAGTTTATTAAAAGGTGAATGAATAAGCAAATTGAAGTATTTCCATGAAATGGAGTATTATTCAGCAATAAACAGGGATAAACTATTGATACAAATAACAATATGATGAATCTTGAGACATTTATGCTGACTGGAAGAAATGAGACCGAAGAGTAGATACCTCCCATTTATATGAAACTCAAAATGCAAATTCAGTGAGAGGAGGTAGATCAATGGCTGCCTGAAGGCAGTGGAGGGGTAGGAAGGAAAGGCTACCATGGGGCATGAGCAAACTATTGGGGATATGGATATGTCCACTATTTTAAATGTGTTGACAGTTTCTCAGATATATATACATATATTCAACTCATCAAATCATATATTTTAAATATATATGGGTTAATTATACCTCAAGAAGTCTCTTATAAAAGGGAGAAGATATGAAAACACTAATTAGTGATATATGCACCCCCACATTCACAATATTTACAATAGCCAAGACATGGGAACAACCTAAGTGTTCACCCACAGATGAACGGATAAAGAAAATGTGGTATAGCAATGGAATATTATCCAGCCATAAAAAATAATAAAATCTTGCCATTTGTGACAACATGGATGATCTTGAAGGCATTATGCTAAGTGAAATAAGTCAGAGAAAGAGAAATACCGTATGATTTCACTTATGTGTGGAATCTAAAACAACAACAAAACCAAATGAGCTTAAAGATACAACAGTTATAAAATAAGCAAGCTCTGGGGATGTCATGTACAGCATGGCGGCTATAGTTAATAATAATGCAATGTATTTTTGAAGTTGTTAAGAGAGTTAACCTTAAAATTCTCACCAGGAGAAAAAAAATTTGGTAGCCAGGTTTGGTGATGGATGTTAATTAGACTTACTGTGGTGATCATTTCACGATATAGACAAATATCAAGTCATTACATTGTACACCTAAAATGAAATATAATGTCATATATCAATTATACCTCAATTAAAAAAAGAGGGGGAGGAAGGGAAGCTATTGCGTCTCATAGTCTTCCAAAGGCACATTGCATATATTCCATGTTGTTCAGAGCATACAAATCATTAATTGTTGATAAAGGTCTAGGATATGAGTGAACGATGTTCACCACAGACTGAAGGGTGCAAATTTAATTTTCAAGTGATGTTTTTCTTTTTGGAATTTTTGGAAAATTATTTAAGCATTGGTTAACTTTATGAGTCTACAGATCTAAACATCAATACTGTTTCTTCATAAATGATAGTATGTTTCCCTAATTTTTTCCCCCATGGTATAACTTTCTGATTACTTTATAGTTTTCAATCACATTTTTGCTTAATTTCATGCATCTGGCAGTTCAAAAAATAATTACTGAATGCCTACTATGTAAAAGATACTGTCAAGTGTCATTAAATTACTGTATGTAGGGCCTCTGCCTTCATGGAGTTGACAGTCAGGTGGAGGACAGAGACTTTTAATAAATAAGTCAAGAAACATATGGCTGTAGATTTTCATAAGTACTGTGAAGAAAACAAGCAGGATGCTGTGATAAAGAATGATAGGGAATCTTTCAAAGTGACTTAATTATACATTAAGTCTGCAGTCCATTCCTTCAAATGATTCCTAGTTACTAAATTTACATACTGGAATTTTACTACTCTAGTTTGTTAGTCCCAAGCTTCAGGCTATTTAAAATGAAAGTTATAGATGAATGGAAAAGTCACTTGGTTAACTTGTCTTTATCCCTTTAGGTTTCAGGTGAAGGCCCTTTTCCCTGGGAAGCCTTCCTGATCAAGCCCTCTCTGCCTCCCACCCTCATGCGCCCCCTCTGTTTAGGTACTCACATATGCCTGCATTTCCTCTCATTACACTTACCACAATTTGTAATTTTATATGAGGGATTTAAAAAAATTAATGCCTGTCTTCCCAGGAAACTATAACCTCCATGACGGCAGAGACTATCTTGTTTTTCCACGACTGCTCCCCTATTATCTAACTCAGAGTCTGGCAGAGGGTAGGTGCCAAATATTTATTGAATGGAAAATATTTATTGAATGAAGCAGTATTTCTGCCCACTTCAGAAAGAGTTTGATGGTTAAAGCCTCCTGGTCCTATGGATGAGATTCTTGTTTTTGTCTGTGAATGCTTCAGGCTCTGGGTTAACCAGGCTATTCCTGAGACTGTTGTCTGAGGTTTATATAATATTCCTACTTCAAATCTGCATTTCCTAACTCTTGATGCAGGTGATTCCTGAAGAATTAACAAAAGTGATGAGGAAGTTATACTTTTTGTTTAAAGGGCTGAATCATAAATGAAGAAGAAATTTTGTCATGCGGCTCTAACTTTTTATCAGAAAGGGGGTATCACAGAGTTAGTAGTTCTGACAGATTCCCCAGCCAGACTGCCTGGGTTCAAATCCTGCCTCTGTCACTTACCAGCTATGTGACCTCAGGCAAGCCAGCTAAGTTTTGGGTTCCCATTTTCCTCATCTGTAAAATGAGGATAAGTTTGGTATCTACCTCATAAAGTGATTGTGAGGCTTAAAACGTTAGTACACCTACAAGCATTTAGCATAGTACACGTACAAGCTCTGCCCAGTGCTAGACGAGTACTTGTTATTAAACTCCTGAGTTGAATGGTTAGTACTCACTACAGTCAATTCTTCTCTAGTCTATATTGTGCACCTTCACTGGCCAAATAAAGTATGGCCCTGTGTAAAAACTGTATTCCTAATATGATACTCATTTTCTAACATATTGTCCATCTACATATCTACCTTGGCAATGAACGACTATACTGAGAGGAGAATTTATATCATAAGGATAATTACTTTAAGGACATCATTGAATTTACAAAATAAAGAAATGTTAAGATAAACGATAGTAATTGAAAATTCACTCTGTGGTACTGACCTTTAAAAATAGCATTTCTGAATTTCATAGGCTAGTTTCCAGTCCTACTTACAGAACTGGCTTTAACATTCAGCTTTTCATATGTCTGAAAGGGGGTTGTTTCTAGAGGAATGTGCCGGGAAGGAGGAAGGGGGAGTCTTGCTGGTGGAAATGTGAGAACAGCAGCTCTTTGAATGTTGGGCGTGACGTAGCATGGGAACCGGAGCAGCTGCTGTCGGGGTGGTTCACACGCAGCGGGACAGTGGAAAAGCAAAGAAGAAAATAGCCGGGGCAAACAAATGCAGAAGAAAGGGTAGGGCGGGGTCAGGCTAAAGCAACCACCAGGTCAGACTGGAGAGGAAGGACACTTAAAAGAATAAAGAATAAAGCAGTGAGAAATTTGAGGGCAGGGCAAATGTCAGTTGTGGAATAAAGGAGAAAGAAAAGAAAACGTGCATTTTGGCAATTTAAAATACTCAGTTATAAAGGAATGAGAGAGAGCAAGAAACTAAAACAAATGTACCCATACATAAAATTGCTCTTTAAACACGCTGAACAGTAACGTATTACATTTAAAAAAGACAACAAAACACTTCTATGGATTACCGTGGCACCTGCCTGCACTAGCAGAAATAGTCCCTAATTAAAACAAATCAGAAATGAAGTAGTATGTAAAGATCAAGCAATCAGGTCACTTAATAAAAACTTCATGATTTTGATCCACTTTATAAAATCTCTGAAAAAAAGAATACACATTTTATTCTCTTTAATAAATATTTCTTTGACTCCTACCATCTTCATTCTCATTTTGTGCCTCCTATAATATTTTGGGTTATACTCCCTGCATCATTCATTTTTCTCCCTACAGTTTCATGCACTGTGATGTCCTTTCCTTTTTTTTTTTTTTTTTAGATATTGAGAATGCCCTTGAAAACTAGGCTATTCTTTTTTGGGGTGAGGAGGCCGGACTCTGGAACATCTGGGCGATGTTACTTTCAAGGTTACCTAGGGAATTTCAGTCTTATTCCTCTTGAATAAAGTACAATTAGCTGTAAAAACACTGGAAACCACACCAATCAAAATGTCTGTAAGCTTGACAGTACACTTTGACCTTTGTGTGTTTGAAGGGCTGTAACTATCCTGGACGTCTAGATTTTTTTTTTTTTAAACAGAGATGAGGTTAGGCATAAAGGATTGTTCTCTCCTTGCTGAAAGGATGTTTTCCTAGAACTTAATTGTCCTCTTTTCATGGGTCATGCTATTCTTAATATCAACAAATCCTTCTGTGACCTAACCTTTTCAAAAACAAACACATTCTTCTTTCCTCTTTGTCCTTTCATTTCCTTTACCTTCGGCTTTTTAAAAATTCCTGCCAGTGGGGACATCAAACAAGATGTTATAGCAACATCTTTTTATAAGAGCTACCTGCAGTTAGAATGTATTTCTAACTACATTTCTGCAGTATTTTTGCATCCTGGCTTCCAATCTTTTCAGGCCTGTAGGGCCCTTATTAACATTCCAAGACTTAAAGGATCCATACATGATAGAAGTACCACTTGGTATCTCTGTTACTGAGAAAAAGTGACAAGCTCATAAAAACCTGTGAGTTTAGTAACACAACTGCATTTACTTATTGATGAAAAATAGTGGCATATGGACAAGACAATTTTGTATTCAAGCTACAGACAGTGCTTGATGTATGAAAATATATTTATAGACTTCTCTATAAAACTCTGTGATCCATAGTTTGGGAACTAATTTTTATATGTGGTCACAGATCAACATCATCTCCCAGGAGCTTGGTAGAAATGCAGAATTGCAGGCTTCATCCAATAGCAAAGCTTGTTGGGGCATAGGAGGGGTTAACAGGCTCAGCAGGTGAGTCTTATCCACAGTAGATTTTTGAAAACCACGTTCTGGACCAGTATTATCCAATAGAGATATAATAAGAACTGCATATGTCATTTTAAATTTTCTAGTAGACACATTGAAAAAGTAAAAAGTAACAACCACTGTCAGTTGTTTTACTTGAAGTGACAGGCTCACCTTGTCATTTTCAAGAAAAGTACCCAAGTTTGAATGATCATAAAAAGGAAATGGGTGAGAGTAATTATAATGATATATTGTACTTAACCAAATACAAGAAAATATTATCACTTCAACATGTAACTGATATACAAATGTTAATAAGATAGTTTACACTCCCCCCCCCTTTTTTTTTTGTACTGTGTGGTTAAAGTGAAGGTTCCTGTGGCCAGGATTCCCAGTTGGCCCTGGCTGACTAGCTCACTACACACGTGTGGGCAATGAATTGTTATTGACTCTATATAAAGAGCTCTACCCAGTGCTCTGGGCAGCCCGGTGGCATGGCTGAAAGGCTGCAGGAGAGCAGAGCAGAGGCTGGAGAGGTGGCAGCACGGGTAAAGAGAGAGGCCCAGAGGACGGCTGTATGGGTAGAGAGGCCCAGAGGCAGAGACCAGCTTGCTGCAGGCAGACCCGCTCTGAGTGAACGGGATTCTAGTGATTGACCTGCCACCGTGGAAATAAAGTTGGGTATAACCCTTTCACCCCAAGAACGTTCTACTGTCATTTATTTGGTCACATTGAATCCATACAGAACTTGCCCAGGGCTGAAACCCATTGGCAAGACACCTTATAACACCCTCAGTTAGTAACAGGTCCACATTATTTGCAAGAGCAGATGGTGCAAGATAATTAATTACAATGAGGTCATTAGGGTGGGCCCTAATCAAATATGACTGGTGTCTTTATTAAAAGGGGGAAATTTGAACACAGACATGCACACTGGAAGGATGCCAAGTGAAGATGAAATCAGAGACCAGGGTGATGCTTCTACAAGCCAAAGAATGCCAAAGATGGTGGTTAATCACCAGAATCTACCAGAGAGGTGTGGAACAAATTCCCCTTCACAGCCCTCAGAAGAGGCCAAGTTAGGTTGACATCTTGATCTTGGACCTGTAACCTCCAGAACGTGAGACAATAAATTTCTGTTAAGCTACCAAAAAAAAAAAAAAAAAAAGAGCAGATGGTGCAGCTCACCCAGGCACCCTGCCTACAATAAACCCTATAATGCAAAATGATTAGGACAGAATCCTCAACAACAATAAAAAAAGAAGAGTGTGAAGAAAATATTCAAAATCCACCAACACATTTAAAGGATCAAATCCTACGCTCAGTGATGATAAGGATAAACACACACATATATAGATAGAAGCCTGCTTTAAAAACTTATCAAAGTAAAGAACATAAGCTGCTCTGTTGGGATTTTTAATTTCTTAACTAAAAACCTGTTTTTTTATTGAAGCCATGCAAATATTTATTTTTAATTTCTTAACTAAAAACCTGTTTTTTTATTGAAGCCATGCAAATATTTCTATTGGCCAACCAAATATGATCCATGTCCTTGCATGAATTTTACTGATCTGATTACATAGACCAAATTCCCAGTCAGAAATGACTGAAGAATTTGTAAACCACACATCTGAAAAGATACTACCTTTATGGTATTAGTGTTGTATTAGCATATATGTATCTTTTGTGTATAAGCTGGGCCATTATGGAAGAAATAAAAAAAAATCCATCCATAAAGTTTGCTTAAGATGGCATAAGCAATAAAGGGAGTTTTGGTCAGTATGTCCTTGGGCCAAACAGGACAATTACAATGTCTGTTTGTTACATAGTAGATGAGTAATCAGCACTGATTGAATGAAAGAAGAAGGAAAAAAATGAAAGAAGGAATGGAGTGTGCAGAAGATGAGGGTCTAGATCTTTGGGCTAAGCAGTTACCACAGAGATGTGATGATGGAGTATAAAACTGTCTGCATGACTTTGGAAGAATCTAAGGAAACCTTCAAAAACATACATAATTCATGATACTATCATTAAATATATTTAAAGAATGTCATATCTGGAAATGTCTTCACAGTCACTATTTTTCTTTTCTATTAGAATATAGCTGACATACAGTATTATATAGGCTTCAGATGTACAACATAATGACTCAATAATTATATACATTACTAAGTGCTCTCCACAGTAAATGTAGTTACCCCCAAGTTACCATACCAAGATTCTTATATTCTCTAGTCTCTATGTTGTACTCCCATTCTTATGACTAATTTGAAGTTTTTACCTCTTTATCTCCTTCACCTATTTCACCCATCCCCCCCCCTTCCCTTGCTGACCAACAGCCTGTTGTCAGTATTTATGGTCTATTTTTTTTTTTTTTAGATTCCACGTGTAAGTGAAATTGTATGGTATCTGTCTTTCTCTATCTGGCTTATTTCACTTAGCACGATACCCTCTAGGTCCATCCACATTGTAGCAAATGGCAAGATTTTCTTCTTTTATATGCCCAAGTAGTATTCCATTGTATATATGTGCCCCTTTTTATCTTTTCACCTATCAGTGGGCACTTGTGTTGCTTCCATACCTTGGCTATTGTAAGTAATTTTGCAATGAACACAGGTGTGCATATATCTTTTTGAATTAGTGATTTTGGTTTCCTTTGCATCAATTCTCAGAAATGGAAATGCTGGGTCATGTGGTATTTCTATTTTTAGTTTTTGAGGAACCTCCAAAACTGCCTTCCACAGTAGCTGGATCAATTTACATTCCCACCAACAGTGTAAGAGGGTTCCCTTTTCTCCACATCTCAGCAACACTTGTTATTTACTGTCTTTTGGATAGTGGCCATTCTGATTGGTGTGAGGTGATACCTCATTGTGGTTTTGATTTGCATTTTCCTGATGATTAGTGATGTGGAGCATCTTTTCATGTGCCTGTTGGCCATCTGTATGTCTTCTTTGGAAAAGTGTCTATTCAGGTCCTCTGCCCATTTCTTAATTGGATTATTTGTTTTTTCAGTGTTGAGTTGTAGGAATTCCTTATATATTTTGAATATTAGCCCCTTATAAGATATAACATTTGCAAATATGTTCTCCCATACAGTAAGTTGCTTTTCATTTTGTTGATGGTTTCCTTTGTGGTGCAGAAGACTTTTAGTTTGATGTAGTCCCATTTGTTTATTTTTGCATTTGTTTCCCTTGCCTGGGAGATGGATCCAGAAAAAAATTACTCATGCTGATGTTCATGAGATTCTTGCCTATGTTTCTTCTGAGAGTTTTATAGTTTTATGTCTTACATTTAGGGTTTTAATCCATTTAGAGTTTACTTTTGTGCGTGGAATTAGTGATCCAGTTTCATTCTCTTACATGTTAAGTATCCCATCTTGCCAATCCTGTGTATTGAAAAGACTGTCTTTTCTCCATTGTACATTCTTGCTTTTGTCATATATTAATTGACTATATATATATAATTCAATATTTTTCAAGTGATTACATTCCATATGTGCTATAGTCAGTAACGCATGTACTCTTTATATTATAGTGTATTTGCAGCTTCTGTCGCTGTCAGTGAGTTTACTCATGATACAAAGAAATGGTTAGAACATTCCTTAGTGGTACTTCCCTATAGTACTGTGCTTGGTGAATAAAGAGCATGGCTAAATGTGTGTGCACTGCTTCAAAATTAGAAAGGTTTATCACCAATTTAGATTCTTCCCATTAGGTTTCATTACTCATTTCTAGTGGATCAAATATTAGCATCAGTTCTGCTTTAAGAGCTAATTCATTAAAATCACTCTTGGTTGATTGCAATACAACTGCTGAATTCTAAAGACAATGAGGAATATAATGCTTTGTAATTTTATATTTGAAACTACAGGTGTGATTTTAAGGGGTACACTGAATTGGGATCATTAATCCATTGGTTTGTAAAAGGACAATTTCAAAGTTAATATCCCCGAGAATCATTTGAAAAAGGGAAGCATGAAAAAGTGAAGTATTTCAGACCTGCGTTGCCCAAAATAGCCTTGAAACATGACTTTGTTATGTCCAAACTGAGTAAGAATTTGAGAAGAGGAACCAAAAAGGGCATGGGGGTTACAGTTGCGATCTGATTCAGACTGACAAAAGCCGTGTGACTGTAATTATGTCACTTAATTTCCCTTAGTTTCCCTACTTGTAAAAGGGAATGTCATCATAATACATAATCATAATATTATGAGGATTACATGAAATAATGGTCATGAAGTCTCTTGGTAACTGTAAGGAATGATGGTTTCCTGCACCAAAAACACATTGTCAAGTGGTCTAGCAGAAACAGTCACACTAATGCGTCAACTCTGAGGGATAAAACAGGAAGTTTCAAACAGGCAAACTAATGTCTCAGTACTTCTACTTGTGGACTCAAAATAACTTCAGGGCTCCCTAGACACTATATTTCTGTTGACAGATAAGTTGTGATTGGGTCTTACTCTGCTGTTGATGTTCATATCTACATGGTTTATCTGTTTCTGTCATTTTGACTGATACCACATACAGCTAAAAAGCCAGGATGGCTTTCTTTTAAAATAAAAATTAATGGATCTTGTAAGTAAACCCAGGATATTGTGATATTAAGCAGACATAGTCTGGTAGTATGGAGGTCTAGTTCTTGTGCTACACTATTTTGTCCAAATTTAAGCCTGCTCTTTGGTTTACATTTGTCTTCCCACTACTCCAATGCTCTATTTCTTAATTTTTCTTTGTCTTAGCAGACATAGAGGCAGAGGGGTACTTATTTTTCATTGTGATTTTAGTACCTGACATAGCATTGAAAGTGAATAGATTCTTTATTTTTATAGAAACAATGTCATGACGTTGGGCTCAAACTTCTCTCCACAGAAGCTGGGTAATGGTTTAGTCTCACATACATTCTTCTAAACATAAAATGTGGTAAAGTTATTTGAAATGAACCTCTTTTCTTGTTTTGTTCACTTTCTGAGCAAGGACTCACATTTTCAGTGTAGGAGAGTGGTTAGAATTATGGTCAAAGAAAAGAATGGAATTGACTTGACTCAGTTATATGCAAACCAAAACCCTGGATTTATCAGATTTCTGCTAAAAACACTTATTAAGCATATCCTTAAGGTCATGTTAAAAAGTACGGTGACATGTGAAATTTGCCACAATAAGAGCATATACCAGAAACTGACTGAACTGTTTAATATGAAAAGGCAGTGTATATGTTGGTTTGGGGACACAGGGTTTAAAAGTTAGAATTATACATGGAGAAATGCAATCCCAACAAGCCACATCTGTTTTATGAATAGAGGGAGTAACTCTACTGATTCTAAACTAAATTTTGTCATATGTGTCTCCCCCAGATACCCTGATACAGAATCAAGGGACTGAACCAGATATGACCTTAGACAAAATGGATTGTCTTATTTTACAAATGAGGGAATTGAAGTTGGAGGACGATAAATGGCTTTCCCAACATGGTCAAATAATAGCTCAGCTTCAATTGGAAGTCAGGCTTCCCAATATTTACTTCAATGCTCTTTTTACTATGTCACACTATCTCCTCTCCTGTACTTCCCTATATTTATAACCAAGTCATCATTCATTTTAAAGGGCAGGTACAAATTAAGCCATTGATATTTTCTCATACTTTACATCTAAATAAATTGTACAACTATAGTGGATCACTTAGCATTGAGTTTTTAAAAAACTTTTCCTATCACTTAGAATCTCTTGACCTCATTTATAGGCTTACATGCCACTGTCAGAAATCTCATACCACGGAGTGGGGCGGAAGATGGCGGCGTGAGTAGAGCAGCGGAAATCTCCTCCCAAAACAACATATATCTATGAAAATATAACAAAGACAACCCTTCCTAGAATAAAGACCAGAGGACACAGGACAATATCCAGACCACATCCACACCTGAGAGAACCCAGCGCCTCGCGAAGGGGGTAAGATACAAGCCCCGGCCCCGCGGGAGCCGAGCGCCCCTCCCCCCAGCTCCCGGCGGGAGAAGAGCAGGCAGAGCGGGAGGGAGACGGAGCCCAGGGCTGCCGAACACCCAGCCCCAGCCATCCGGGCCAGAGTGCAGGGCCCTCGATACTGGGAAAACAGGGCAGCAAGAACAGTGAGCAGGCACTGGAGGCTGGGCGACAGAGGACATAAGAAAAGCGCGCGACAATTTTTTTTTTTTTTTTGCTTTTTTGCTGCTTTGTTTTGGCGAGCGCTTTTTGGAAGTCTTAAAGGGACAGGGACCCCAATATTAGGGAAACAGGGCAGAAAGACCGGTGAGCAGAGGCCTGAGGCTGGCACCGGAGAATAAAGAAAAAGGAATGACCACCTTTTTTTTTTTTAATTAAAAATTTTTTTTTTTTTTTTTAATTAAAAAAATTTTTTTTTTCTTGTTTTTTTTTTGTGGTCGTTGTTTTGTTTTGGCGGGTGCTTTTTGGAAGTCTTAAAGGGGCAGGGCGGGCCACTTAATCCAGAGGTAGGGAATCCGGGATCTCTGGGCACCCTAACCCCTGGGCTGCAGGGAGCAGGGAGGCCCCTTACGGAGATAAATAGCCTCCCAGCAGCTCCTGCTCCAACGCGACTCCACCATTTTGGAGTAGCTGCCCGAGCCACGCCACGCCCACAGCAACAGCGGAGATTAACTCCATAGCAGCCGGGCAGGAAGCAGAAACCCTGTCTGCGCGCAGCTGCGCAGCACAAGCCACTAGAGGCCGCTGTTCTCCCAGGAGAGGAGGGCCACAAACCAACAAGAAAGGAAGTCCTTCCAGCCGTTACTCGTCCCAGTTCTGCAGACTATTCCTATCACCATGAAAAGGCAAAGCTACAGGCAGACAAAGATCACAGAGACAACACCAGAGAAGGAGACAGACCTAACCAGTCTTCCTGACAAAGAATTCAAAATAAGAATCATAAACATGCTGACAGAGATGCAGAGAAATACGCAAGAAAAATGGGATGAAGTCCGGAAAGAGATCACAGATGCCAGAAAGGAGATCGCAGAAATGAAACAAACTCTGGAAGGGTTTATAAGCAGAATGGATAGAATGCAAGAGGCCATTGATGGAATTGAAATCAGAGAACAGGAACGCATGGAAGCTGACATAGAGAGAGACAAAAGGATCTCCAGGAATGAAACAATATTAAGAGAACTGTGTGACCAATCTAAAAGGAGCAATATCCGTATTATAGGGGTCCCAGAAGAAGAAGAGAGAGGCAAAGAGATGGAAAGTATCTTAGAAGAAATAATTGCTGAAAACTTCCCCACACTGGGGGAGGAAGTAATCAAACAGACCACGGAAATACACAGAACCCCCAACAGAAAGGATCCAAGAAGGGCAACACCAAGACACATAATAATTAAAATGGCAAAGATCAAGGACAAGGAAAGAGTGTTAAAGGCAGCTAGAGAGAAAAAGGTCACCTATAAAGGGAAACCCATCAGGCTAACGTCAGATTTCTCAACAGAAACCCTACAGGCCAGAAGAGAATGGCATGATATATTTAATACAATGAAACAGAAGGGCCTTGAACCAAGGATACTGTATCCAGCACGACTATCATTCAAATATGACGGTGGGATTAAACAATTCCCAGACAAACAAAAGCTGAGGGAATTTGCTTTCCACAAACCACCTCTACAGAACATCTTACAGGGACTGCTCTAGATGGGAGCACTCCTAGAAAGAGCACAGCACAAAACACCCAACATATGAAGAATCGAGGAGGAGGAACAAGAAGGGAGAGAAGAAAAGAATCTCCAGATAGTGTATATAACAGCTCAATAAGCGAGCTAAGTTAGGCAGTAAGATACTAAAGAGGCTAACCTTGAACCTTTGGTAACCACGAATTTAAAGCCTGCAATGGCAATAAGTACATATCTTTCAATAGTCACCCTAAATGTTAATGGGTTGAATGCACCAATCAAAAGACACAGAGTAACAGAATGGATAAAAAAGCAAGACCCATCTATATGCTGCTTACAAGAAACTCACCTCAAACCCAAAGACATGTACAGACTAAAAGTCAAGGGATGGAAAAACATATTTCAAGCAAACAACAGTGAGAAGAAAGCAGGGGTTGCAGTACTAATATCAGACAAAATAGACTTCAAAACAAAGAAAGTAACAAGAGATAAAGAAGGACACTACATAATGATAAAGGGCTCAGTCAAACAAGAGGATATAACCATTCTAAATATATATGCACCCAACACAGGAGCACCAGCATATGTGAAACAAATACTAACAGAACTAAAGGGGGATATAGACTGCAATGCAGTCATTCTAGGAGACTTCAACACACCACTCACCCCAAAGGATAGATCCACTGGGCAGAAAATAAGTAAGGACACGGAAGCACTGAACAACACAGTAGAGCAGATGGACCTAATAGACATCTATAGAACTCTACATCCAAAAGCAGCGGGATATACATTCTTCTCATGTGCACATGGAACATTCTCCAGAATAGACCACATACTAGGCCACAAAAAGAGCCTCAGAAAATTCCAAAAGATTGAAATCCTACCAACCAACTTTTCAGACCACAAAGGCATAAAACTAGAAATAAACTGTACAAAGAAAGCAAAGAGGCTCACGAACACATGGAGGCTTAACAACACGCTCCTAAATAATCAATGGATCAATGACCAAATCAAAATGGAGATCCAGCAATATATGGAAACAAATGACAACAACAACACTAAGCCCCAACTTCTGTGGGACACAGCAAAAGCAGTCTTAAGAGGAAAGTATATAGCAATCCAAGCATATTTAAAAAAGGAAGAGCAATCCCAAATGAATGGTCTAATGTCACAATTATCGAAATTGGAAAAAGAAGAACAGATGAGGCCTAAGGTCAGCAGAAGGAGGGACATAATAAAGATCAGAGAAGAAATAAATAAAATTGAGAAGAATAAAACAATAGCAAAAATCAATGAAACCAAGAGCTGGTTCTTCGAGAAAATAAACAAAATAGATAAGCCTCTAGCCAGACTTATTAAGAAGAAAAGAGAGTCAACACAAATCAACAGTATCAGAAACGAGAAAGGAAAAATCACGACGGACCCCACGGAAATGCAAAGAATTATTGGAGAATACTATGAAAACCTATATGCTAACAAGCTGGGAAACCTAGGAGAAATGGACAACTTCCTAGAAAAATATAACCTTCCAAGATTGACCCAGGAAGAAACAGAAAATCTAAACAGACCAATTACCAGCAACGAAATTGAAGAGGTAATCAAAAAACTACCAAAGAACAAAACCCCCGGGCCAGATGGATTTACCTCGGAATTTTATCAGACATACAGGGAAGACATAATACCCATTCTCCTTAAAGTTTTCCAAAAAATAGAGGAGGAGGGGATACTCCCAAACTCATTCTATGAAGCTAACATCACCCTAATACCAAAACCAGGCAAAGACCCCACCAAAAAAGAAAACTACAGACCAATATCCCTGATAAACGTAGATGCAAAAATACTCAACAAAATATTAGCAAACCGAATTCAAAAATACATCAAAAGGATCATACACCATGACCAAGTGGGATTCATTCCAGGGATGCAAGGATGGTACAACATTCGAAAGTCCATCAACATCATCCACCACATCAACAAAAAGAAAGACAAAAACCACATGATCATCTCCATAGATGCTGAAAAAGCATTTGACAAAGTTCAACATCCATTCATGTTAAAAACTCTCAGCAAAATGGGAATAGAGGGCAAGTACCTCAACATAATAAAGGCCATCTATGAAAAACCCACAGCCAACATTATATTGAACAGCGAGAAGCTGAAAGCATTTCCTCTGAGATCGGGAACTAGACAGGGATGCCCACTCTCTCCACTGTTATTTAACATAGTACTGGAGGTCCTAGCCACGGCAATCAGACAAAATAAAGAAATACAAGGAATCCAGATTGGTAAAGAAGAAGTTAAACTGTCACTATTTGCAGATGACATGATACTGTACATAAAAAACCCTAAAGACTCCACCCCAAAACTACTAGAACTGATATCGGAATACAGCAAAGTTGCAGGATACAAAATCAACACACAGAAATCTGTGGCTTTCCTATATACTAACAATGAACCAACAGAGAGAGAAATCAGGAAAACAACTCCATTCACAATTGCATCAAAAAAAATAAAATACCTAGGAATAAACCTAACCAAAGAAGTGAAAGACTTATACTCTGAAAACTACAAGTCACTCTTAAGAGAAATTAAAGGGGACACTAACAGATGGAAACTCATCCCATGCTCGTGGCTAGGAAGAATTAATATCGTTAAAATGGCCATCCTGCCCAAAGCAATATACAGATTTGATGCAATCCCTATGAAACTACCAGCAACATTCTTCAATGAACTGGAACAAATAATTCAAAAATTCATATGGAAACACCAAAGACCCCGAATAGCCAAAGCAATCCTGAGAAAGAAGAATAAAGTAGGGGGGATCTCACTCCCCAACTTCAAGCTCTACTATAAAGCCATAGTAATCAAGACAATTTGGTACTGGCACAAGAGCAGAGCCACAGACCAATGGAACAGACTAGAGAATCCAGACATTAACCCAGACATATATGGTCAATTAATATTTGATAAAGGAGCCATGGACATACAATGGCGAAATGACAGTCTCTTCAACAGGTGGTGCTGGCAAAACTGGACAGCTACATGTAGGAGAATGAAACTGGACCATTGTCTAACCCCATATACAAAAGTAAACTCAAAATGGATCAAAGACCTGAATGTAAGCCATGAAACCATTAAACTCTTGGAAGAAAACATAGGCACAAACCTCTTAGACATAAACATGAGTGACCTCTTCTTGAACATATCTCCCCGGGCAAGGAAAGCCACAGTAAAAATGAACAAGTGGGACTATATTAAGCTGAAAAGCTTCTGTACAGCAAAAGACACCATCAATAGAACAAGAAGGATCCCTACAGTATGGGAGAATATATTTGAAAATGACACATCCGATAAAGGCTTGACGTCCAGAATATATAAGGAGCTCTCACGCCTCAACAAACAAAAAACAAATAACCCAATTAAAAAATGGGCAGAGGAACTGAACAGACAGTTCTCCAAAAAAGAAATACAGATGGCCAACAGACACATGAAAAGATGCTCCACATCGCTAATTATCAGAGAAATGCAAATTAAAACTACAATGAGGTATCACCTCACACCAGTAAGGATGGCTGCCATCCAAAAGACAAACAACAACAAATGTTGGCGAGGCTGTGGAGAAAGGGGAACCCTCCTACACTGCTGGTGGGAATGTAAGTTAGTTCAACCATTGTGGAAAGCAGTATGGAGGTACATCAAAATGCTCAAAACAGACTTACCATTTGACCCAGGAATTCCACTCCTAGGAATTTACCCTAAGAATGCAGCAATCAAGTTTGAGAAAGACAGATGCACCCCTATGTTTATTGCAGCACTATTTACAATAGCCAAGAATTGGAAGCAACCTAAATGTCCATCAGTAGATGAATGGATAAAGAAGATGTGGTACATATACACAATGGAATACTACTCAGCTATAAGAAAAGGGCAAATCCAATCATTTGCAGCAACATGGATGGAGCTGGAGGGTATTATGCTCAGTGAAACAAGCCAAGCGGAGAAAGAGAAATACCAAATGATTTCACTTATCTGTGGAATATAAGAACAAAGGAAAAACTGAAGGAACAAAACAGCAGCAGAATCACAGAACTCAAGAATGGACTAACAGGTACCAAAGGGAAAGGGACTGGGGAGGATGGGTGGGTAGGGAGGGATAAGGGGGGGAGAAGTAGGGGGGTATTAAGATTAACATGCATGGGGGGGTAGGAGAAAAGGGAGGGCTGTACAACACAGAGAAGGCAAGTAGTGATTCTACAACATTTTGCTATGCTGAAGGACAGTGACTGTAAAGGGGTTTATAGGGGAGACCTGGTATAGGGGAGAGCCTAGTAAACATAATATTCGTCATGTAAGTGTAGATTAGTGATAGCAAAAAAAAAAAAAAAAAAAAAAGGGCAGTTCCTGTGTGGTAACCTCCAACGAGTTCTACACAAGGGTATAAAGGGCATATAAAAGTGTAGGCAAAGGGTCTGTTTGTGTTTATACAGAGGATCAAAGCCTAATTGGGCTACCCCGAAAATGAACTAAGATACGATATGAAAAAGAACTTCCAACATCTGCACCCTCTGGAAGACTCATGCCAGAAGATGATCATCAAAAAACCCCAACAAAGATCCACGCACTGCTACAGCTGTAGATGCACTCATCCCACCAGTTCCTGGACCTGCCATGGGAATGAGGAAGGAGATATCTAAGCTGGCCTGTGCATACAGTAAAACAACAAAATTGGACTGGATCTATACTGTTGGAACTCAACCAAGAATTTGGAGAAGTACAAATTGTAGCGCTCCAAAGTCTTACAACTACAAACTATTTATTGTTAAAAGAACATATGGCATGTGAACAGTCCCCAGGAATGGGTTGTTTTAATTTGTCTGATTTCTCTCAGACTGTTCAAGTTCATTTGGACAATATCCACCATATCATAGATAAGTTTTCACAAATGCCTAAGGTGCCTAACTGGTTTTCTTGGTTTCACTGCAGATGGCTGGTAATTACAGATATGCTTTGGTTATGTAACTATACTCCTATTATGTTAATGTGTGTGTGCAATTTAAGTAGTAGCTTAAAACCTATACATGCTGAAGTTACTCTACAAGAAGATATATCAAAGAAATAATCAATCTTCCCATGTTTTCTTCCGCCTGCTACTTCTATAGCTTTTCTCCTTCCTTCCTAATTACAACCCTTAAATAGAATTCGTGCCTCATATCAAATTTACCGAGTATCATAATTCTTCCAAGTGGTAAAGATACCTCAAGACAAATGCTGGGCATAGAAGCCACAGGGCATAAATATGCAAAGAAGTAAAAAGCTAACTTTTTCAAACAATAAGGCTTCTCTCTCACTTACCAACTTCACATTTCCCTGTATGGCCCCGGAAGATGACTGGTTAGCCAGAGACGGGTAAGATTCCTCAAGGGAGGAACAACCTAAGACAGGCACAGTCGCAGGGGGGCCATCAGGTGAGAAATTGGGGATCAACAGAGGTGAGGCTTAGAACCTCACCCCCCCGTTCTGAGAGAAATCTTCTGCATACGTGGATGTTTTATTGCCCTGGTCTAGCTTGGATTAACACATAGTCTACAGGCACACACCTGATCATCTACATTTGCTCTCTTACAACACTAAACTATGTTTTCTACCTTTATCTTGTATCTACCTACCACTTCAGCATTTTATTAAAAATAATAATAATAAAGAGAGAAATGTGGTATCCACATATAAATCAAGTATAAAAACCAAATGAGTATTCATATTTGAACTGACTGTTTATAGTTCATAATGCATGAGCAAAACCGAAAGTTTCTGTGATGACTGCCCTTGTACTGTTCACTATGTAACTTATTCATTATGTAAGAATTTGTTCTACATGTAAAAACTTGTTTGTTATGCCTCAGCAGATTGGAGACTGACAAAAATTAGGCTTGGGGTGGAATAATGATTGTGCATTGAGCATTGACTCCCCTATACAGAATTTTATTGTCGTTAACAAGCATTTGATCAATAAATATGAGAGATGCCCTCACAAAAAAAAAAAAAAAAAAAAAAAAAAGGACAGACTTCCAATGGTAAAATAAATTAGTAACCGGGATGTAATGTATAGCATAAGGAATATAGTCAAGATATTGTAACAGCCTGGTAGGGTGATAGCTGGAACCTAGAATTATGTATATAAATGTTCTACCACTGTGTTGTACACTTGAAACTCATGTAATGTAATACTGTGTGTCAACTACCCTTCAATAAAAAATAATTATTAAAAAAAAAAAAAAAAAAAAAAAAAAAAAAAAAAAAAAAAAAAAAAGAAATCTCATACCACATTCTGAGAGAAATTTTAAGATATAATTCAAGAGTGCTTGAATGGAACAAATGTGACCCTTCATTTTCCTTGGACATTTATTACCTTCCTTAGTTATGCTTAAAATGAAAAACATACTAAGGATGAAACTGATAAGTTTTTAATAGTACTGAACTGCTATGGAGAAAATAGACAAAGAAAGGCATGTACTCGCTTAACTATATTGTCTTGCTGAGTCAATGTCACTTATAACCATCTATAATACAAATATTTCAAGACTACCCATCACAGCAAGAATTAAATTATATGAGATCTCAAGAGGTCTTGAATTTGGAACTTGTCTTTATTAACAATCTAGCAATTCTTGAACATGACTTTCGATCACACCCCTAAATGGACTGCTGATAGGAAAAGTAATCTGGCCTATCATTATTTTTCTTATTAAAACACAAAAACAAATATTTTTAAAAGCCAGTTTCCTCTGTGTCCTCAGAGCATACTCTCTGCATCCTATGAAACTGGAAAAGGAGAGAAAATAATTCTCTAATTCTATGGTTAAGCCAGTTTTAGGGTTTGGGGGTATAGGGCAGTGTCCTTCACAGAGGAAACATAGAGACCCACCTCCACTGTTACATTTTCTGAGTTCTCATTTATGAGCCATGTACTGTATTAACAACTCCACCCAAATTACTTCACTTAATAGTACAGCAAGCATGTTAGAGATGAGGAAACAGACAGGTCAGGTGACTTAAGGTCACTCAGTAAGCCTGATTGTACAACCTGTATGCTCTAACAGTAATAATTGTAACTGCAATCATACTAAGAGCTGGAATTTATACAGTGTTTACAATGTAGCCAGTATTGTTCCAAGCACTTTCCATGTATTTTGACTTACTCATCCTAATAACAAACCAATATTTTGGAAACATTTAATATCCCCATTTTATGCAGATGAAAGACTGAGAGAAACATTTGAAAACGTGCACAAGCTCCCACAGCTAGCAAGTGTGACCTTGAGCACGCTTACATTCCCGTATTTATTATGCAAACTGATGAAGACTTCCGTGTGTTGCTTTGTGATAGGACATTCTTTCTTTAAAAGATTTTAGACTGTATCTTACCCATGTCTTTTGTTTAAATTCGGACTCCAAAAGGAAAGATGTTTTAAGCATCCAAGCAATACCAGTACAAAGTAAACTGCGTGCCCCTAATTTAATTCTTCCACCACAATCCAGCACTATGTTTCATGTTTATTGTAAGGAATTATAAAGTCTAACTTTAAGCTATTTATGGAAATTAATATTAATAGGTTTGAAAACATGTATATAGGGACTTATTAAATAATATAAAATACCCTACACTCACAAAATATCATGACTATCACATGCAGAAATTACTTCTATTGTCCCTGACAACGAGCTTTATCTGTCTATTCTCTCATTGTAACAAGGATCTGCAATGCTCATGAAGGGCCTACCTGCAGAAGCTTCCATCTGGTGTTCAGGTCTTCCAGAGTGCTGAGGTTATATGGTGAAAGCTGAATGCCCAGTGTGGTGAGTTGGCGAGCAAGGTCATTGACGTAGCCTACATTTTCTTTAAGAGGTGCAATTTCTCCTCGAAGTGCCTGTGTGAAAAAAGTCAAGGGCAAATTGGAAGATGAGAACATATAAAGCAAAGGAACAGACACGTGGGAAGTGCAAGATATCTTACTCTATTTGGGCTGCAACACCAGTAACTTTTGCTCTGTTACGGTGGTATTGCAACAATGAACATTTGTGAATGGGTGAACAATGTTTAGTGAGCCCTTCTTAGGTACGTAGTCCTGCGATGAGCTCTATCCACACATAAACTACATGATTTTATTCCTTATGAGGTTGGTACTTGGAAAAATCTCATTTTACAGGTGAGAAAACAAACTCAGCGAGGTTAAACCATGCCCAAGGTCCCAGGGTCAAAACTGAGGAATCCGGGATACATACCCAGGTTTGCCTGCCTCCAGAGTGCATATTCTTAACTAGTACCTTACACACCTCTCCAAAGAAAGTCTGGACTGACAAAGCAACAGGAAAAACACAGTGCTGCTAGATTCTAAATTCCACTCATCTCACAACCAGAAACGGATCCTTTTTTAAATAAATAAAAAGATATATTCAATCATAAAATATTGCATTCATACTTTGCATCAGCTACAGAATAAATGGATTCATTTAGAGATGAGGGCATTTTGTCAAGTCCTAAGAATGACTTCCTGGTCTCCAGGTATTTTAGTCCTTGCAGCAATGATTTAAGAAGGCTCTCATGGGGCTTCTCAGCTGTCTCTGAAGCACTAGAGTGGGATTCTCTGATGCAATGCATCATGACAATCTGTTGAGTAGAAGCACTCTATGCAGATATGGGGAGGATATTACCATGCATCATATCTACCCTATTGAAATGACATTTATGGATCTTTAACATGATGCATGATGTCCAAATGTTCCAATGAGCAGTTTCTAAGGGACAAATTCCCTCACTTAGAACAGTTTGCTTAATGTAATCTCTGTGCACAAGGACGGCATCACATCCTTGGCTATCCGTGATGTTTTGATTTGCTTGATCTGGGCAGGTGTTATGTCTCTGGTTCACTATGTTGATAAAATCATTGTTTACTCTGACATCATCTATAACCCTCCAGTTCCCTCCCACTCCAAATGGAAGGAGCCAGTATGTGCATTCTAAACAAGAATAGCATTATTCTCTCAAATCAACCTGAATATCAAACATGGTATTATATAGAGTATAAGACTCTTACATAGTTCTCAGATAATATAAGACATAGTGATATCATTCTGTTGCATGTATAGTCTTTCCCAAGTGGTCATTAAACTATTAAAGAACCATGGGGTTTCTGGTGAAAACATTCTGGAACTAGACAGTGATGATGGTGGCACAACCTTATAAATATACTAAACACCACTGAATTATACATTTTGGGTGAATTCTACGCTATGTGAATTATATATAGAAACAAACAAAAACAAATAAAAAGAAAAACCGTTCGGACTGAACACACCCATGCAAAAAAATCATTTCTGATGTATTCCTCTTTATTGAACTTCATGTCAGTGGAATGCCCTACGAATTTGTCTGAAACTAAGAATATTTTTATAGGAATTGATGGTAAATAACTAGTATTCTATTTCCTTATAGTAAATACATGGATTAAAAGAATGAGGATAAGTGCCCATGGTGAGAGATGGTTAAAATCCATCAATGTGAATTCATATCTCCAAAAGGAAATGATCCATAATTACTTTGTTTGGCATAATAGAAAGGTAAGAAAACTGATTTCTTAAATGTCAAAGGGGAAACCTGGATAAGGACACAATTACAAAATGGAACCATGGTTTCTGGATGATAACATGTGTTTCCACTAACCACTAATGAATGCCGTGTTAGTGGGAACTGTAAAAAAGAAAAATAAGTATTTTTGAATTGAGTGTGGAAAGGACAACTGTAAAATATTAGGAAAGCAATCTGAAAAACTTGGATTCTATATTCAGAATGCTTCCCATGTTTCCTGATGGACTTTGTCAATATTAGAGCAACTGGAACTGGAAATCAAAAGTTTGCACTATCAATGGGACAGATGGAAAACTAATCAGTGATTCTACATGGAAAGAGAAAGCCTCCACAATAATAAAATGTTGGTGATGATTTTAAGATTGAATAAAATGTTTAAGACATATTTTTTATAATTTCTTGATTTAACTGACTTTTTCAATTAACTGTTGAATTCTAGGTTGTAATTGAGTTGGAATAGAGGGCATCACTTACATGTTTTGACAACTACTATTTTACTGCTGCTGCTACTGCTACTAGTATTATCATTAATTAAGGAAAGAAAAAAAACATGTTTAACTTAATCTGAACCACTAAATTCTGGTTAAGTAGTAGGTATGATTGGGAGTCCATCAGTTGGTAAAGAGGTAAGTTGGTGCAAAGGTTCACTAGGCCTCACCAGACTGAAGAACTTTAGCCAGCATCGTGAGGACAGAGAAAAGGAAAGAACTGGTGGTAGAAAAGAAGAAGTGGGAAAAAAAAAGCAGGAGAATGTCCAAGTCAGTTTTCCCCCTTGGCCTTTGACCTAGGTTCTGGCAGCAGCCTCCTACCACCTGAGGATGGCTCACTACTGTCGGGTGTCAATGCCTACAACTGTATATTACATGAAACATGACTCCCAAACGTGGACGCACAGGATGTATGTAAAGAGTGAATACAGGTATCATGCCCTTTAAGTGGATGTAACATTGGGTTTTGTACTCTTTCAAATATTACAGCTTTTAGTATTGCACAAATAAATTCATGTTTAAGTTATTAAACATTGAACATAGAATGTCAAAAAGTACAGTTAACTCTGAACAGTATGATGTGCTATTTAAATGCTACCAGAATTTCATTAGATTTTATTCTCATTTGGAAGCAGTAAGTGAGAAAACATTGAAGGGAGCCATTATACTGTGGGTTTTCTTTGAATCACTTAAACATCTGGAATACGTTCTCCATGAACGAGCAAACCAAGTCTAATTTTATTATGACTAGTTTCATGTAGGCAGAATTTTCACTTCATTAAATGTTGTCTGATTATAGATATTAAAGTACTGATTTAGAATGATATATAAGTCTGATATGTCAAGTTTTTCTTCTTTTTATGAAATTAAATTGCCTGCCAGACCTTTGCTTATCCTTATGTAGTTACAGATTTGTTCAAATATAGATTTAGAATTCTAGTCATCAACCACATTGCAACGAAAGCAAGGAATTGTCTGTTAATAAGTGAATGCTATTTCTGAGGGAGCAGTTTTGACTTAATAGTTAAGGGACCATTCTGCAAGTGTCAGAGGTCAATCTGGAAGGCTGGGAAGCTTGAGTTGAAAGATGTCTAGTTAAGGGCCTCCAAATCCTCTGTGAAATGTGACGTAGCAGACCTGGCGAAGACTCAGTGTGAGAGGAATGGGCACTGAATGAAAACATGAGTTAAGACTATGTGGGAATATTTGAATTCACTGTGATAGAGACTGTGGGAGGGATTTGACCTAAGAAACTAGGGAGGTTGCCAGACAGGGTTGAGGGCCCATTTGACGCTGATGATCCAAATTTTTTAGCAGAACCAATCTGCCCAATTTTCTTTCTCCAACCGTGTTCCCTGTAGGCATGGAGAAAACAGTTGATCCTCGTTGGCAGTTCTATCAGGTAGCTGTGGCACAAACACTTACCAACAAGACAGTTTCAATTGTAGCTGGAATGTGATTGAAAAACAGCCCGTGGAATCTACACTGGATTAGGTGGGAAGTGAAGCAAGATGAGGCTCGTAGCTAGGGGTCAATGATGGAAGGCCAGGACAGTCCAAGAAAGGCCACAGAAGGAGTAGCTGCACAAGCAAGAGAGAAGGAAAGGAGGCTCTGCATTGCTTGAGTGAGCTCTGCCATTTGTGAGTTTATTTATAACTTACGTGATGTGATATATATGTCACACATATATAGAGTGTTTTGCTTATATATTAATGGTGCTACTGAGAGCCTGGAAAACTTCCTTTCTTCGGGATGTTAAACATTCTTCCTGAACTCTGAACTTCCTAATTCATAGAGGTCCTATCTCACTTAACCAGAATTCAAAATTAGTAGGGTCTGATGATGAAATGCCATTCTAGGACTGTATATACTGCACAGAGAAATTTACATTACAAATACTACCTTCAAAATAAAGTAGTGACTAACTGCATTTCTGAGGGGAAGGAAATGGAAATCATATCCTGCAAATATAGCTCTTTAGTACTGGTATTAGGGCTCCTACATGTGGTTCTGGGAAGGCCTCAGGGAACCGAGCGGCCCAGAATTTGGAGGCAGGTACAGACCAGCTGTGTTCTGCAGCTTCTGCATTTCTGGACAGGAATATCATCTTGATGGGAGCGAGTGCCTGCCCCTAAGGGCCAAGAGAGTCAGCAACCATATCCGGCTTTGCCCAGAGGATGAGAAGCCCACTGGAGCCTCTAAAATTCCTGGTGGTTGGTTGGAAATGAGCTACTCAAATGTAGTTGGACCAGTAACAAAGAAACACAGATGAGAGGTAGGCCAGCCTTTCACGAACTGCATCAGGTTTGGAGACTTCTACTGTGATCTGTAATCCTTGGCTCTTTACTCGATTGCTTCCCTGCCTGGTGTGGTGCCCAGGATGTAGGTTCAGCTTTTGTCTCAGATATCTACTGTGTTAGACGCAGAGTCCGAGTGCTCTTAGAAGAAGGGGAGTGAGAGAAGCAGGAAGACAGAACAAGAAAGCTCAGTAAGGACATGGTCTCAGCTGGAGGCCTCCATCGGCCTGATCCCACGCGGAGCTCTGGAGCACATGTTATACCATAGTTGGATCCATCTTGAGACAAAAGGGTTGTCCTTTTCTACCCCAATGTCAATCACTTATTGGCCACTAGCTCTCCCCTGGTGGTCTCAGGGAAAAAAGGGTGCTATAACTTCCCAAGCAAGGTAGCTTCCTTTTGTCCGAGGGAAGTTTTCTCAGAAACTATTTAACTATGAGTCTTTAGCAGCCAACACTGAGTTGCTGGGGAATGAGTGTGTCCCAATCTAATGAAAGAATCAGCCTGGGGTGCCAAGAGCTTCCACTACATAGACTAACTTCTTCCAGTTGCCCAATCTTTACCTTGGAATTTGGATGTCAGATAATTTTTTTTTTTTTTGCAAGCGGCTACTTATGTGAATGCTCATTACTAACTTTATGAGGCTATCCTCTATGTTTCCCACAAAACCGAGACATGCCAGTGTTTCCATAAAATCAAGTCTTTCATTACTGCCAAATACCGAGAGAGCGTGTGGAGCTAAGATACAAAGGTAGTTTGCAGACTGAATAAGTGCATCCCTCTGCCTTGTGTTTTTATGGAAAATGATCTCTGGTTTCTCTTTAGTATCACTTTTGCCTCTGGTAGACACATTGCTGACAATAAAGTATGCCACTGAAACATGTACTCTTTTTTAATAGAGACAGGTCTGCATTCCACCTCAGCATCAGTTTTTATTGTGGTAGCTTGAAGGCAAGATATTATGCTGTTCCTTTTCATTGTCTTCCTTGCATTCAGTTTTCTGGGCAATTCTTGTATGTTTTCATATTTGGGCATGATCACTTTTGATAAGCAAACTTGAATAACGACATAAATAATGAGACAGACTCACAACCAATGACTTAGATGTAGCATGATCAGAATGACTTAGGGTAGGTTAAATTAAAACACACACACACACACACACACACACATTTTTAGGAAAACAATGTGAAGTTCATAGGCATGAAGGAATCTGGTGCTTTTACTTCGCAACCAATTATTGGTAATTATATTTTAAGCATGGTTTCCCCTCAGAGTCACCGCACTTCCAAATTTGTGGGACTAAAAGAATAGCAATTAACTGCTGTGTTTTTTCCATAAAGAATCCTCGTTTATATGAAAAATGATCTCTACTTTCTCTTTGTATTATTGAAAGAGAATGCATATCCAAACACAACACCATAAATTACTTTTTTAACATTTTCTCCTTTGCATCCATCACAATTCTTCATCTTGCAGTACATGGCTTCATTATGAAGCTTAGAATCCTAACATCCTTAAAATAAAAGCTGAATTACAGCTTTACCACACTAATAGTGTCCATTTTCTTTCTTTTTTATGCAGTCACGTCATTTTGCCTCCACAAATACAAACTGGAAATGAGGGACATGGCACAATTGATCACAAAGGACAGGCTTTTACTTACAAGAACAAGTTGTACACATCTTAGTTACTTTAATTTCCTTGGAAACTTCTTTCTATAATCCTAACTCTCACTGCTAATTATTTCCCCTTTATAGAAAAAAGAAGCAAACCGAAACACTGAAGAAACAAAAACATGTCAAGCTTTCCATAGCTTTCTAATGAAACAATTAAAACAAATAAAGAAGCAGTTCATGAGTACTTTGCAGAGGCTACACGCAAAACAGACATAATTAAAACAAAAAGGTCTCTAATGAGCATAAATAACTCATTTACACAGGCCATGTTTTTAGGCTGCCAAGGAAAGAGAAGAAATGCCAATATTTTCTTTCCAAGAAATTTTAATTACATGTGACAAAACATCAAGCAAAATGGCAGTTAATGAAATCTATTTACTTATTTTAAAATAAGTAATAATCCATAAACCATGAAAAACATCAACCACATATCAAGGACATTGATATTCCAATTCAGGGGTTATGTTAGGCAGATTAAGTTTTACATTTAGTAGTTTTTTTGAATTTGTAAACATTTCTGCCAGTCTGAAATGTTCATGGTCTGTGCCTACATTTGTCACTGCCACTGTCCGTGACAAGAGGTGCTGTCTGCTCTCACCTTCCCCTACAAGGCTTAAAACCCATCTGAGTAAAGCAGTGATTCTCAAATAACAGGATATCATGATCACACGGAGGGCTTGTTAACACAGAAATTGCTGGGTGCCACCTCATTGTCTTTGATTCAGTAGGTCCAGGCTGGGCTTAAGAAGTTGACATTTTTAGCAAGAACTTAAAAGATGCTGGGTTCCTAGAACTCATCAAGCTTATTCTTGACTTAGACCCTTCGTGCATGCTTTTCCCACAGCCTGGAGTACTACGTTTGCATTCTGCCCAGCTGGCTTCTATTCATATACTTCAGATCTCAAATAATGCAACCATGAAAGTGAGCCCATCCCTGGTTACCCAATCTAAAGAAAGCTTCTCCTTTTTTCTCCCTCTCAGCACTGACCACAATTTGTAAGCCCATATTTATTTGTTATTTATTAATTCATTGTCTGTGTCTTCCCAAGATCCTAATCTTCATTAAGGCAATTCTATATTTTTTTTTACCAGATATGCCTGCACCTAGTACATGATAATCCCTCATTACATTTTTATTAAAGAATAAACAGTCAAGAGAATTAGGTCTTTTTGCATTACTTAGTAATAATTGAGACCAATAGCTATTCTCAAATTGGTTTATAAACAGTTTCCTACAGAATCTGACACTGAATTCCTAAATATAAGAAGAGAAGTCTGCTTATTTCCTTCAGGTTCCATATCTGAATTCTTTAGATCTATTACAGGACTTAATTTATGTTGGAGCATGTGCTGATTTCTGAAGAATCTCTAACCCTCTGAGTAAGAACATAAGATTCCAGTTTTTGGTACCAACCAGGGAGTTTCTGTACAAATGGAGTAAGTGGGGAAAAAAGGGAGAGTAATCTGTTTAAGAAAAATATGTTCTGCTCCTGGTGATTCAACTTGGGGTGACCTCCTGGAGGGCATTTTGGCAAGACTGAATAAAAGCATTAAAAATATTGATATTGGGAAAGATGAGAAGACGACATAACAGGGTCTCTATGTAGAGTTGTATAATGGCTTGGCCAACAGGACGAAGGTGGATGAAGTCCAACCCGGGCTCTACAACTGAACTGGGGAGTCTTGACCCAGGGCTGGATATCTCTTTGAAGAGGGAGGTATTTTTTTTTTTGCTATTTTGCCCAATGAAGAGGCTCTCGCAGGGACTGAGATTATAGATTATTCTGGGGTTGAGATTATCAATGACCTCTCTCTCTTTCCACCTCTGTCTCTCTTTCCTGCCTCTCTCTCATTTTGAGGGTTTTCTACTAAAGAAAAAGTTCATTTGCAAATATCTTCCATGCATTTCCTCTTGTGTAAAAGGAATAATAACATGGACACACCAGGGCTGTTGTAAAGATGAATGAGAAGGTTGAGTCTATTTCTCCTTCTTTCACTCCACCCACAACCAGTTAGGCATATTGTCAGACAACATGGGGAATATAAAGTCACACAAGGTCCCACTCAGTCTAGTTCAGGGAGACTCTGCAAAGTAGTGGGTAATAAGTTCTTCCGTGAGAGAGCCCCCGACTAAGATCCGTTTTGGGTAGCTGCATCTTTGGAGTCACCTTCTGATACCACCCCGGAGGGAAACCTGTCTTCCCTCATTCCTCTATCATGGAGCTTTCTAAGGTCTCCTTGAATTAGACATTGGGATGTAGGTACATGAAAGTGATAAAGGAAGAGGAAGCAGGGTGGGAGAAGGAAAGATATTTGCCCAGAGCTTGGGCAAAGTGTTAGAGGTAGGAAAGTTTAATGTGTTTGGGGAAGAGCAAAACAGTCTTTAATAAGTCGAAGCATGTAGTACAGGGAGGTTGTGGAAGACAAATCATGGGTGTTTACTTGGAGCAAGGCTGTAGTGGGTTTGAATGGGCTGGCCTTTGCAATGCAGAAAATGAAAGTTTCTGTAAATGAGGAATGGCATTTTCTCAGCAACTGTTAGACTTAATTGCTACTCACTTGAAAACACTTATTTTATAGGCACTATGTACTAGTATATATGTACTATGTGTACATCCACTATGCATTGGGAAAATGGAGCTCTCAATGCTCACAGTCATTAGCAGAGAGAGACAATTTAGTGGGTTATTTAAAAAAAACAATGCAATCATGCTATAAGAAGCTGTGTGATGGGGTTTGGAAAGTGCAGAGAAGGGTACAAGGCAGGTTAGGAGAGACACCCTGAGTAGATAAGGTGGCTGAAATCATCTGCGGAGGGGAGGAGAGAAGGCACATTCACCTGTGCATGGTATGTTCAATCGGAAAACCTCAAGCAGATTGATGTGAGCTTGTGGTCATTTTGGAAAGGAGAAAAAGAGTGAGAAAGGGTGTTTTGGAGATTTGGGCAAGAAGTAACAATGCCAGAAACAGGACGGTAGCAAATGGGAGCAAATTGTAGAATAATTTTTAAAGGTCTTACGTTATCTGAAAGAGAGCATTTTGTCCTGTACTTTTATGCATTTATTCACCCATTCCAAAAAATATTATTTAGTACCTATTATATGCCAGGTAGTGTTCCAGTCACTAGAGATACAGCAGCGCACAAAATAGGCCAAGTTCCTATGGAAGCAGCCAAAATCTAACAGGTATAATTTCATTTAAATGATGATTGTTATTATATAGGCTCATAAAGAAACAAATTCCAAGCCAAAATGTATCCATAGCTATAAAATGCCATATTTTTGACAAAGAAAATGCAGGACAAAGTATGGTATTATATAAAGCAGTTCCCAAGAGATTCTTTTTTTCCATTGAAACAAATTAAGCTATCTCTTTGTGCATAAATAATGATTATTAGAGGATTCCAGGGTTTTGAGTTACCTGTACAATATGCTACACCTAGTTTGCTTTATACTGGGCACATTTTTAAAATTTTAGTTCTATGGGGAAGGTACTCTTTATGGAAAGAAAATGGAATTTTGCTGATTTGGTTTTCTATTCAGTGTATTGTTATCAACTTAGAAATACTAAAACAGAACTGAATCAGAGATGAATATAAATTTTCCAAGAGCTGAGATAAAAATAATTAAATGGAAGAGGGCTGGAAAGGATTATAGAACACCCTTCGATATCCACTTTTATTTTCAGGTTATTGTAGCTCCTGAATTTAATAAATGTTTTCAGTCATTCCAAAATACTTTTCTTTCTTACAAATGGAACAACAAAAGAACAAGATAATCAACTACTTAACGTCCCATGAATGAACATAAATGGATTTCTTTACTAAAATCTATGCAACATGTTTTAAAAATTAGATTGGCAAATCTTTTATAATGGTTCATCTTCATTTCATCATATACTTGGGCTGAAAAGAAAGTCTTAATATACTTAATTTCAAGCAATGTTGGCCCTCCATACCTATCAGTGGTCATTATTTTTATCTCAGTGCACATATGTGTGAGTGTGAGAGATCTAGCTTCTTAACTAGAGCCAAGAGTTTACTTAGTTTTTCTTTTTTTTCCCCATCATATATTGAGGACTTTTACTTTCAAGATATTCCTTTGATTTTTCTGATCACATCTTAAGGTAAGATCTAAATTCATATCCTGTTATGTTCTCTTATGACAAGTGCTATCATGATAATGTCCACTTAAGTACATGTGAATGATGAATAAATTACTACTTAGACAAATGTGTCTAAGAGTCAAGTTGTCTCATCAATGTACTTAAATGATATTTCAAAAAAAAAATCAAAGTCATTGGCCAAATATACCCTTTAAAAAAAGTGATTAGTATTCCACTAACTAAGATATGCTGTAATAGTAATAGATATTTTTTCTTTTTCAAAAAAGAGGTATGACTTAGTATCCTCAAAACTCTGTGGTAGTAATGTTGTATCGATTATCTAAAGGAGAATACTATTCCAGTTGAAAAAAAGGGTTTAAAATCTTTACAAAAAATCTTTTCACTAAGAATTCAAGATGTTTTTGAAAGTCAAGGTGGGTCAGATTTCACTAAGACCCATTTTGCAGATGACACTCAACCCACACACCCCCACTCCCCTGCAATTTTAACACTGAGACAACCTTGAAAACATCTTCTTTCAACCTTTATAACAGAATGTCAGGGTAGTTCCAAAGGTAGTATTTTGTTCACTGTGTAAGCCAAAGGATCATTGGAATTTATGCTCATTTATTTAGCTAATATTTCTTTAAACTTATGTTTTATTGGCTGCACAAAAGTCACCACTGCATTTGATAACACTTCAGGCAGTTCTGGTACTAGATTTGGGTAGGCTGAAAACAGTGAACCATTCTCTGGCTTTAGCCCGGTCCTGGCTAGAAATAGTGGATCCACCAGCCAACTGACAAGCAGTGGGTGAAGCAGGTGAAATGTTGCGCGTGGCCTGCCTGTCCTTGGGATAGGCAAGAGCATTAACCACAGAGCAGTTAAATGGGTATTATTTAGTGAGGCCAAATAGGATTTAGGTTCACAACAATGTATAGAGTCCCAGTTGGGTTAACATGTTTTAGAAGTAGGAAAGTAAGTAAATAAAATGAAACTCAGTGGGATTGGTCACTGGTTCTAAAAAACAAACCAGTTAGTGCTTACTTCCCTCATTCACTTTAGTTTCTATTTAATGACTGTCCTTTGGCATATATTGTTGCTTATAAATTTTCTTTATTCTCTTCACTAACATGCTGAAATGTCATGTTAAGATCACAATGGTAGGATCTGAATATTTGACAGGGAATAAATAGTTCTAAATGAGCCCACTGAGTCTACAGTAATGGGGAATCCCATGAAACATGACTTGTAAAAACAAGTGTGTTTTGGAACAGAACTGGCAGGCTCTTAACTATATGAAGAAGAAACAGTTCACAATAAAAATCAGTTCTTCAAAAGGAAACAGAAACCTATCTCAGTGTTAGATTCTCCAGCCCCATTCTGATTAAAAGATTTTGACATTTTGGGGCTGAAAGTACTGTGGAAACTTAACAAAGATTGAAGTTTATAAACAAAAACATAATGATATGTGGACCAATTTTCAAAAACATTGAAAATCAATATGCCCTTACTCTGCCTAATTCAGTTAACTCAATTATTTAATGTAGACTTGATTTGTCTGGGTTTATACACAGCTATTTCAATTTTGCATTGAATGTCAATCAAATTGCCTTTAATGTAAAATTTCCCTTATTTTGACCCCTCCCCCATCAGGATTCCAGAATTAGGGGGAAAATCTGTTTTGAATGTCTACTGTTCAACGTTAAAGCATATTTTTTAAGACATTTGTTTCTATTATATTTATCCCATAATTCTCCTTACGTATACCACTTATTCTATACCACAACTATGAAGTTTTTCACAGGCATTTAATAGAGTGATTTTGCACTACTTGGGGGCAGCGGGGGGAGTCCCTCTTCCCCAATCACTGAAGTTAAGGCTCTTTCCTACTTGCTTCTAGTTGCTCTCCCACTTTCACTCTGCATCCGTCTCTACTTCTAGACACAAACATTTACCTTCTTTGGCTGCTCACAAAGCCTCAATGGGGTGGGGAAGTAGGTTATACAATGCAGGAACTCTTGGATAACCTACCAGCTGTTCATATCTAGAAGCAGGTTTTAATTTCAAACAGTTTTAGTCTTCACCACTCTGAATGTCCTAGATTTCAAAAAGTCTGTTGACTCCTTGCTTATAATCAGTATGTTTGGCAGGGAATTATGAGGAGAATTTTTAAATGTAACTGTTGCAAAGGTGATTAACATTGAAACAAAGTGAAAAATTATATGACCAAATATCTTAATTTTAAAGTATTAATAGTGGGGAGGCAAAGTTAAGCTCTAAGTCACCTGAAGCAACCCCAAAATTATACAAGTGCTATTAAAATGCCAGTAGGAAAACTGGAATAAATAACCATGAATGTTTTCCCTAAGACAGATTCAGAAAAAGCAGGCTATTATTCATTTCAAGGTTTTGTAGAAACCTATAGAAAACTATGCTCCCTACCTAAACTATCAATCACTCACAGGAGGCCATATATCTGCGTTCATTTTTAAATTAAATGTTCTGGATGTTGATAAATATAAAAGGAGTAATAAATGGTATATTTATTACTTATAATTGAAGAATTACTAACAATACACTGTACATGTATTTATATACATATACTGTAGCTTTACTCTGAAATGGTGGTTCTCGAAGCATCTCTGGACCAACAACATTACCATCACCTAGGAACTGGTTAAAAACGCAGATTCTCAGCTCTGCCTCAGACCTGAATCTGAAACTCTGCAGAAGGGGTTCATGAATCTGGGGTTCTACAAGCCCTTCAGGTGATTCTGAAGCACACTAAAGTAAGAACCACTGCCAGAGAAAAATTTGGATATTCTCAATAACTATGTCTGGATAACGTGAATCTCCAAATTCATAAATATCTGATAAATTCAGATACTGATTATATGATCATAAGGCCAAAGTCTCTTATAAAGCCATTTTCTTATTAATAATCACTTTCTTAGACTTTTTCATGAACTGTTCTGTTCCACTATCAATGCCAATAAGTACCTAGAAGGTGGGGGGAGGGGAGGGGAGGGTTTCCATACAGAAATAAAATTTTCATCAGTTCTAAATTGCTGCATGTGTGAGAACAAAACAGCATTGAAAAAGCCATGCTGAGATATGGAAGCCGAGTGGATGACTAGGTTCGCTTGCCAGTTGTAGGGGACACTTTTTCTGGCCTGGGCATCTATCCACCAGCTGCTGTGACTGTTGCTACTAAAGTCTCACAGCTGCCTCTTCTTCAGAAGGATGACCTTTGCTGATGGCAGCTTCCTAGCCCAGGAGGTGACACAGATCCCTGGCCTGGGAGCTAACTCACGTTGCCAGTGGCGTGCTGGAGCAGAGCCCAAGCGTCAATTGTGTGCTTTGCTTCCCAGTTCTGCATTCAGTGAGATCATGTTGGTAGCTTCAGTCAGCCATGGTGGGAGTATTTACACCACCACAATTGGAAAATGCTACAAACTGGAGTTCACTACACCCCAGAGCTAGTTGAAAAATATTTACTAGCATATTGCTGGGCACAGCCAATGACTGGCTGGGGTATGAAAGGCTAACTCTACTGTGTGGTTTTTACTCCAGAGCTCTCTGTCTGCATCTGGACATAAAGCTAGATTTTGCCTGAGATGGCATACTTGCTTGGCTCTTTCTTCTCCCTTATTACACTTCCCTAACTCCTGTACAGGCTTCTTCTGAAGGCAGACCATCTACAGATCATGTGTACCAAGACTCCTGTTCTCAGGGTCTGCTTCCAGGGCACCCGACCTATAACACTAGTTAAGTCATTAGTTAAGTGACTGCTACACAGAAACCTCGAAGCATATGTGTTCAAAATTACAAAGAGCTACAAGTTATGGACCTTTTGGGTCACAATGATCAGATGAAGATGTAGAAGAAAAATTTGAAATGGCAAGGATCTACCTTGGTGTACGTGTATATAAAGCAAAGAGGTTGATGGAAACGGATGAGGCCTGCACAACTTGGGCAATTTTCATCTCATACTTCTCAAATTATCCTTTCATACCACAGGTGAATGTGCTGGAGGAATCCTCTCCTTTAAGACTTTGGAGAAAAACACTTTCAGATTAAAATACAACAAATACACTGTGGAGAAGATCACAAAATTGACAGAATTTAAAAAATAAAACAAGAGCCATCAACAACATTTCAGGCTCAAGGAAAAAGGAGGTAAGCAGGTAGAAGGGGAAGATACCAGGTTTCATCTCTTTGGGTACTAAGAGAACTGAAGTAGAAAAGTTTGCGAAGCACTGTTTTGGCAAATGCTGTTGATAGAAAAATCCATAGTACATACGAAATATAACTAAAAATATTATTTTGGTATAAAAAAATCTTACTATGCAAAGGTTTACACTTTTCTTAGGTCCTATTAAAATGAGAAGGTTATGTTAGTATCATAGGTGCCTCTGTTCTCATAATACCCATAAAACTGGTTTACCAAGAACAATTATTTGATACCATTTGTTAACTTAGTTACTGTAAGGCATGACATTGGTGCCAATGTTAACTGCGTAATTTTGAAGATTGCAGTTGCCAAGCATGGTAGGAATGCAGCAGGAGTCCACTCCTGGGATTATTTGCTCTTAAAACATTCCTCGTTGTGCTTATGGTAGGAGAGTAGCATAACTGAACTTTAAACTTGGTACAAATTCGTGGAGGTCAAAGGAGAAAAAATATATATATTGTCCATGTGCTTCCATTTTCTAAGGAAACACAATATTGCAGTTAAATAAATAACTCACATTGTGGAACGCTTTCTAGTTAATGTGATATATGCATATATACACACAAACTAAGAAAAAAATTCTTGCTCCCTCAGTTTGGCACTAAACCATAATATTCCCAGGAAAACTAAGATGCCATTAATACAATTCCAAGCACAATTTTATTCATGGAGCAAATTAAACCTTCACACTCGATAATGAGGTCAGATTTCTCTGTGTATAGGTTTTAATCATATAAATACATGAATGATTGAGTTTTCAGATCCATTAATGCTGATACTATATTATTTAAGTTTTTGTTTTGAGTAGTCTTTTATTACCTAAGACTCTTGAGGAATGGTATTTATAATTATTACCAGCTGCAAATAAAGCTGCTGGAGTCAATCCTCAATAAACAGGATTGGTGTATTAAAGGATCAGTTTTTGATATGGTTGTTTTCAAAGAGCAGGAAGGATAATATTCTTTGGAGAAATTTTTATTATCTAATTAAATACTTCTTTACTAGAATAATGTCAGATGAACTCATTAGCTAACATTTTGATTCCCATGCTCTCCTAAATATCCCACGACCGGAAGAGGAGCCGCGCAACTTTGATTTAATGCAATAACAATGGGAACCAATTCTAGCTCCTTCTTTTATCACAGTGCATCAAAGGAATACAAAGAAGTCCAAATTAAAATAAGTTCGATAATAAAAGAACATGTTCCTTTCCAACTGTTCTAAAGCCTTTTCCCGTCTTTAAGCAAAGTTCACTCAGTAATTATCTTACTTATGAAAGTAAAAGCAGAAGGATGTTTCTCTTATTAAATAAATGGCTCTTCATGCTTTGAATGTGGAAGTCATCTTGAAACAGTCAAAAAGCAAGTGTGTTGAATGCCATCAACTCATTTCCTCCCACCCACTGTTTTAAATTGTTTGCTTGGTTCCAATGTACACCACCCTTACATAAGCTGTTTATGAAGAGCCAAATTAATAGTCTTTGCAATTGTTTTCGTTGGAATTTGGAGAGCTGACAAATGAATTAGAAAATGGCAATTCTACATGAATTAGCTTTTAAGTCTCCCTAAGAGGCTGATGCAGAACTTAATAAGAGACTTATTAGGGGAAGTAGGACAACTTAATTCAGATTGATTATAGACTTCGGTGAAGACATCTGGGGTTCAAATGAAACTGAAAAAGAACTTATATGCACTTCAAAGTATGCTAAGCAGATGTCTGGAACAATTACTCTGCACTGGCTTTTCAAAAGTTTCAAAGGCAGGATGGGAACAGCATGACCAACGAAGGTTCTATTTGCCTAAGTTGAGGTATCAGCTTTGAAAACACACACAGGGCCATCTAAAATCAGATGCCTTGGGTGAGGAACATGACTCAACATTGCTGTCCCCAGTAATTTGCTTTGAGTTTTAGAAACAAAGCAGGAAATGAGAAAGAATACATGGGAACGAATAATAAGCTCTCCTGACAACACTAGCTTATTATTTATTTTACATTGAACAAATTATTTGGTCAGGATTTTTAAGATGACTAATTCTGACTTTAGTTTCTAAGCTCTGTTAAGGCCAACAGGGACCATTCTATTTGAAAAAGCAAACACAATGCTTTTAAAGTATGTATGTGAGACTTTATTATAATATGCCTTCTGATAGCTGTATTCCCAGATATTAAAGGCCAAATCATATGCTTTTAAACATCACAACTACATGCTTTGAAAACTAGATAAAACTCTGGCAACTCCATGTGACAGGTAGTAGTTTCATATTTAACCTAGATTTATAAACGACTGCATCTTTTTTGTTTGTATTTTCTTCTCCATCAAAGGCTTTCTTAATCCACATAGCATTTGTATAAACAACAAGAAAAACAAAAGTCTCTACAAATTTATTAGCAGTTAATAACAAAATATTAACAAACTTTCCTCTTTCTACTATGGGCAGTACACCTCGCTCATGATGGAGATACCGTGCCTTTATTCAGAGTTGGCAGAGCTGAATTATTTTTGAGTCATTTTAGGGCTGCTCTGTTTGTGATGGTTCTGTCTGACTATGCATCCCCTATCTCTGTAAGAAAGGATTATCAACTTCCTCTATAAAACTTACATATAAGAAAGGATTTTTGGTTGACTTATATAAATGACAAATAAAACACAGTTTAAAAAATAGTAATAAAACATTAGAACCAGGGTTAAGATAAGAAAATCAGTAAGGGAAGACAGAGTTGTCTGAGCACAGCTGACAGCTTCCTGCTTACCAAAGTGAAAATCAAGTTCTAATATGTAACATCACATTTCATATTATCTATCAGAAGGAAACATGCTTGGTTTTCTCTGTGTCAAATTCTGGGATAGCATTTCTTTGACAAATTTCTCAGATGCACAAAGCTACAGGGACTCAGGATGGTAGGTCTGAAGAGAAGCATTTGCCAGTTTTCTTCTTAAATTTTTAGATGTGAATATTGAACATAATAACTCAGGATGGCATGGCGGCTTCATTGCAGGCCCTGGTACACCACATGCTTCATTACATTTCCCTCAATTAAAACTCCTAAAACGTCTAATCAATATATATCATCATAAGAAATGTAAGCAGAAACTCACAGAATCCCTGTCCCCGACCTTTTACAGTAAGAGAGGTTTAAGTTAAAAGTCTGATTAAAAAATGGAATACGTGAACTACGCAAGTGTGACAAATTTGCATATTCCAAGATAGCAGCTTGGGAGAGTTTAACTACGGTTATGTTGTGAAAAATTGTGTTTCATGTCAACAGGCAAAGAGCATTGAAATATTCTTGGCTCAAGAATGATGAGCCCCTCTGGGTGAAGAAACTGGTAGATTAGAACAAAAAGAAAACTTGGGAAAACAACAGCTCAGCAACGATTTCATACAGGGATTGAACTTAAGAACAAAAATGGCATATGAAGACTCTAGGTTCAAAAGTTATTCTACTTCATTGAAACCTGCATATATTCCACTTGTAGATCTATGTACAACACCCAAGCGATTCAAGGAGTTATGCTTACAAGGAAAGTAAGAATATTTATGGAGTCGCATAAGCCCTGGTGTTATTTCCAGTAAAGTGAGAAACCAGGATTCTGTCATTAAAATACTTGATAAGCAGTATAAATCATGAATTTCAAAAATAAAGAGGCATTTAAAATTTAAATTTTGTTTTGTGTTTATTCCTTTGGAAGCTGTATTCGGAGGGCTGAGAATCTCTTAGTGAGCTAAGGAGTGAATATTAACACTATGCGCCTGTCTTTTGAGTTACTGTACATACCCTGTCCTGAAGATGATTAGCTAGCAAGAGTGCCCTTTCCATAGTGTGTCAGGACTTAGCTGTTGTTGTTTTATCCATTCTCCAAACCCAAAAGCCACATGTGCTTAGGCAATGAGACAATGCTAACTCCTACAGAAACACACTTTCCATGGTTAATTCAATAACTTCTTTAACAAATAAGATCAGAATGGAGGTGGATACTGTGATAGAGTCACGAGGGGTGATGAAAATGAACTGAGGTGGGTGTATAAAATATTCTTCTGGCTATATGTTTAACACTTTGGAGTTCCCAGCAGCATGGAGCCTCTGAATGCTTCAGTTGCTGAGAAGAAAAGTGGGAACAGTGGTTTTAACTTCTCTTCTACTTCTTTCAAAGTAAGTTTTAGTTAATAAAATTCACTGCTTATAAACTATCACCACCAAAGCTTCAGAGCTGCAAATCTGTATTTATTTTATTTCCACTGCAAAATGAAGAGGAGCAACTGAAGGAAATAAACATATATCAATTCATCTAATCTATACCTCTAAAATATGCATAAAATACTTACACAATACTGGTTCAGAAACTAAAACAATCACTTCTACTGTGACCAGTACATAAATACATAGTAAGTACTGTAACTTGTGTATCTGTGTCTGAGAAAGATAGAAGTTTTGGTACACAAAAGCTCTTTTTGAAAGGAATACTTAGCATAGGTATGTCTTGATATTATTGGGATCAGAATGAGAGTATTGCCCATTAGGGTAGGGGGCACCAGGCTGGTCTTCATATCAAGAACAAATCAGAAAGGGGAAATATAAATGAATGGAAAACTGCAAATAGGGCTGCGTGAGAGCCCGCTGATACTTAAGCTATTCTATTTTTAGTTATTTTTTTGTTATTAGATCATGCTGCATATATTCTCCATCCATGCTCTGTATCCTACAGATGATCCTGGGTGACAGATATGGCTCAAAATGAATCCCTGAGGTCTGCTCGAAAGCCTACATAGTCAGCCACTTCCTTGATTTATTAACTAATTTAGTTCCTTTGGGACATTATCCTAACTTATTTGTCATTTTGGGTAAGATTTTTAAAAATGTAGTTCCTATATTTTTGGAAAAAATACCACTTTTTAATGCTGATCAAATACTAGGTAATACATTTCAAAACGTTATTTTCATTTGCAAGTAGACACCAATGTCAACCATTGCTTTCAATGTTAGACATGGGGGTTATAGAATGTAGGGGTGGAAAAGAATTTCAAGTAATAAAGTCAAACTTTTAATTAAAAAAAATCCTCACCTGCTATTTTCATGAAGACTTATTCAGTTCAACATTAGACTGTAGGCTTCAAGAAGGCAAAAAACATCTGTTTCACTCATAACTACATGTATAGCACATTATAAAGGGGCTTCTAAACAACTGGTGAATAAAGAAATAAAGAAGCTGAATTAAGATTCCTTATGTGTTTCTGGCACTGTACTTGGCCCTAGGAATTCAAAAACGTGCAACACCATCCTTGCTCTTAGAAACCTCATTTCTATGGGACAGAATAATTATGTAAGTGACTTGCTACAATATCTATGAAATGTAAGCCTGACAATTTAAAGCATATGAGGTGCTCTATAAAAAAACAATGAATTGAGAGCAGTTTCTTCTGCTTGCTGGGAGTTGGGGGTGGGAGACACTCAGGGAAAACTAAAAACAGGTGCCATTTGAGCTGGGCCTTGAGGGCTGAGTGGGAGCTTACCAGGCAGATGAGGTGGGGTGATCCAAGCAGAAAGAAGAGAATTGTGAAGGCAGAGAGTTATGAAAAAAGATGGCCTACTTGCATAAAGGGGTGATGCAGTCAGAGTGTACTGAATGGCCTAGAGAAACAGGAAATTCAGCCAGGGCTAGGAAGAAAAGGGCCACCTGCCCTCTTCATCCATTGTACTTAATTCTTAGGCAGGCAGTCTCCTGCAAGGAGTTTAGACTAGAGTTGGAAGAGGATAGGTGATGCAGAAATATCAGCAAAGAAACTGCTCATTCACTTATTCATTAACCAAATATTTAACATGCAGTGTTTATGATATGACAGGTATACTGACTCGGAATGGGATCTAAAGGTGAGAAATACAACAGTCTGAGTATCAGATGCTGGGGGGGCTAGAACAGGACATTCGTTGAAAAGAGGAGAGAAAATGTAAAAGAGATATTCTGACCTAAAATGAGCAATCTAATGCAGTCAGTGAAAATGTAGAAGGATTTAAGGATGGACCTCCTGTTCCAAGCCCGAGCAACCTGTTGGATTGTGTATGATCCATTAACGGGAAGAAGGAACACCGACGAAAGGGCAGGTAGCAGGGGACAGCACTAGGGGAATGACAAACAGGATGAACAAACTTGGCTTCAGAATAGTTCCTTCTGATTCAAATAGCATATGGATTAGGAGATCGGAAAAGAGATCCAGATTAAAAATTTAGATTTCTCCCTATCCATGCCACTTCAAACTGGGAGCATTTATACAGTAAAAAGATAATTGAGCTGAAGTTAGAAACATGGGCACATCAACATTTGAAGGATGGGAAGCATTTCAAAATTGAGGAAAATAAAGGAAGAAGAATGCAGGTGAAGTGGCATGAAAGCCCAGGGAGGAGAGACCTTGCAGAATAAGGGTGCCAGCAAACACGCGAAATGCAGGTGAGAATTTCAGTCCTTTTGAATTTGAATCTGGGAGGACTTTTGTTGGTTTTGACATTAGATGAGTAAACAAAATGTTTCAAATTGTGGATTTTCAAAATGATACTTGTAAATATGTATATCCTTTCTTTATAAATATACTTATTATCTTTGCATCACAAGGGAAATAACTTTGGTTTTCCGGACAATATTCCATATATATAAGGATACTTCTTAATATCTGCAGTAGACTAATATAACTCAAAATCCTACTACATGCATGCATTAAGGGCCTCGATTCACAATACCATGACTTACCCAAATCATAGCATTTAGTTAGCAAAAGGCCAAAATTTAGACTCCCGGCTCTTAAGTGTTATATTTTTCCCTGCTCTGATACTATCACAAAGATTATACACACATGCATGCATATACAGAGACACATAAATCAGACCACTTCAGTACGAAAACTTAAACTTCCTAATAGCAAAATCAAAATGATTTTTTTTTTTACCTGGTAACTTTTAAATATTTCATTTCGTATTATTGAAGACAGACAGATGATTAGACCACTACCTTCTCTTGGAGAAAAGACCACATGCAGGAAGACTTTGACTTTGTGAAAGATGGACTGGTTTTGAATGCTTAAGGGCCCTATTTTTAACTTGATGAGAAGAATATACTGCACTCAAATTTAGATTAGAACCTCTTTTGAGGCTCTCAAAGGGCTCTGAAGCAAAGCAGTAGATGGTACCTTGACTTTTTCGAGATGATCTTGGAGGGAGTCAATGAGGAGATCACCAACAGGCTGCCAGGATCCCTTGATCACTTCAGCTCGGCGTAGTTTGAGATCTAGCTCATCCGTTGCCTCCTGAAGTTCCTGGAGTCTTTCTAGGGCCTCATCTATTTTTCTCTGCCAGTCAGCAGAGTGCAGGTTCAATTTTTCCCATTCAGTGTTGACCTCCTCAGCCTGCTTTCGTAGGAGCCGTGTGACATTCTGGGCTCTCTCCTCGGGCGGCAGTTCTAAATTGGTAATACAACAAGATTTTAGGCCACATTTATATTTGTTTAAAAGAAAAACATTGTTGAAAAGGTCATACTGGAAGAAAGAAAGAGAGGGAGTACACTTTAACAACAGGCCAACCCACTTATTAATAGCTCTTTTACACTTTGGCATACATTTTGGTAACAGTCCAGCACGTCTAAAATCTGTCTTCCCAAGTAAATCTGTTCTACCTTGTATCAATCAGATAATCCAAGATTCATATAAGCTATTGAGTGAAAAAGAGTTAGGAGGCACATCACAAGCTCTAGTTTACTTCACTCAAGCTCTTTAATTGAAAATTAGATTGTAATCTTTTTAACAGTAGAATTCTTCCTCATAGAAAATATCTTTATTCTTCTCTAATGTTTCAATAACTGGTCAGTAATCTCTTTTAATGTTTACTTTTGAATGTGCAGATTTATGCATGGTGGTTCATGATTCCTTTTTCTTTTTCAACATGTACACTTAATTTCAATCAATTCTATTTAACCTAGAAAATATGAGAGCTATGCAGTCCCTGCCAGCAAGAATGGATGGGTTGCTCTGTCACCACTGATCCTTCTATCAATATGTTATTACAGTCCCACATTCAATTACCTCTGGGCTCCTGGTAGAGTTTCTCTAGTCCTTCCAAAGGCTGCTCTGTCAGAAATATCCGTACAGTCTCAAGAGTACTCATGATTACAGGTTCTTTCGTTTTCAATTCCCTCTTGAAGGCCTGTGAAAGGAGATGAAAATAAATGCTTATTTGGCTTGTGGCATTCTTCTCTAAAATTAATCCCGGGGGCTCAGAACTTGGTTATGAAATTCCAGGTCAATTTCCATCTCCTTTATTTATAAAATGATAGTCAGTCATAAAATGATAAAGAAGGCTATACAGATCTTTCTCTTAATCAGGAAACTACTATGTTTGTAAAAAACTATTCTGGAGAAGATGTGGGAGCTTTCAAGATGTTAATGTCCTTTCATTAAGATAAGAGTGATTTATTGACATAACCTGGCCACTGAACTTGAAGTCTGGACCAAAGCTGCAAGATATGTATTGTGAAACCCAAGCAGGGCTAATGAAGACACTCATACCCCAAAGCATGGATGCCTAGAACATAATGGGGAGCCTGAAGAGCCATTTGGAAGAACTTAGGTTGTAGTCCAATTTATCATCATCAGTTAATTCAGTCAAAATGTCTGACAATGAATAAAATGATGTATTAACAGTAAACTAAGTCAAAACTCAATTCCTTCAGAAAATACCCATTACATTATCCATTGTGACCTCTTTGAGAATAGTGGAAATGTTTTCATGTATACTGGAGGTAGGGCTTGTGGAATTCTATAAAAGAGAAGGCCTAGAATAGGTGTCGTGAGTTCATCTAGGAGGCAATTATCACTTTTAATCTCTAATCTGTAATCCTTATTGATACAGGGGGCTAAAAGAAAAGCAAAATGCATAGTTTCTGCCTTCAAGAAGCTTCTGGACCAAAAGAAGGGAGAAAACTAACATAGTAGAAACAGAGTGAAAACAATAAAATTCATATAAAATTGAGTGCTGAGGGCTGGGAGACATCCCATGAGGCTAAATTAACAGATTCTCAGAAACCATCTAAGATTGTTACTGACCCAGATTCTGTGATCTCAGTAGTGAAGATGTTAATGAAAGTATTAAGTACCACATAATGCTAATAGATCAGTGTAAAAGCAACAGTAATAATAACTGTCCAGATCTAGGGCTTAATGATTCATATCTTTTCCCAATTTTATCCTAGTTTTAGTAATGCAGCCTACTGAATTAAAGCCCTGTTTTGTTATTGGAAGAAAAATGAGCCCTATCTCCTATAAACTTAAGATCCATCATGTTATAGGAGTGCTCCAGAACTGTATTGTATGACACATTTATAAAAATCCCACTGGTGTTCACCATTCCAAGGAATCTGGAATCTCATACTTTGCAAGATGACTCATCTTCCATAGTTACTTACAATTCACTAGAGAAAGGTGAGGTGTTTGAACCAAAATAATGAAATTCTGTCAGTGGAATATTAGCATTCAGCCTTTGGATGGATGGCAATGTAGTTTCTGTATAGTGGGAAATTCTTACACCCTGGAAATCATACAGAGTAGGTCGGTCTAATATTTCATTTGAAATCTGTGTGTGTGTTTCTGTGTGTATGTGTACGTAAAGATGCATGTAGGTGTCTATGTTTATACAGTTGTTATAATCCTGTATTTTTCTCATACATCCAATTTTCCCAACTTCAAGCAAATCGCTACTTTGCCTAGGGTCTCTACTTGGACTTGACAGGAGGTGACTGATACTGACCTTATTAATTAAAGAAACAATAATGGCTCCATTTATTGAACTATGAGTCAGTAGTTGTACTAGAAACTAGAAATACAAAGTTGAATTTCAAAAAGTCCCTCTCACCCGGGGACTTATATAATGGAAGAGTCACACATATAAATAACTTCAATACAAAGTGGAAGGTGCTATAGGATGGTATAATATGAGAAAGGAATTGGGAAAGGCTTCCTAGAAGAAGCCTTGTATTCACAAAGAATTTTGAAGAATGTATATAAGTTACCAAGGGGAAGAGCAGGAAGAGAAAAGCAAGGGACGGAATACAGAGTGGCATGTACAGTTTTTCTCAAGCAGGCCAGTGTTTCTTGAATATAAAGTACAAGGAGAGGACATGCGCGGAGATGAAGCAGGACACTGTCATCATCTGAAAGTATATTATATCTTTACGCCAGAAACTGAAGCTTTGTCTGTGACTATATATGCCTTGCTAAGAAGCATAGGTATTGTCTTGTAGGAAACCAGGAATCTTTGAAAGGATTTAAGCAGGGAAGTAGCATGTAAATATGTATGTTTCAAACAGATCTCCCTGACATAAATACAGAATATGTATTCGAGAAGGGTAGAAATGGAATCAGAGAGGCCAGTTAGGAGGCAATTGCAAGAATTCAGTGAAAGATTATTAGGATCTGACCCACGGCAATGGCACCAGATAAGAAAAAAAAAGAGATAAGAGGAGGGAAATGTTTTGAATGCAGAGGTGTGAGATTTTGGTGACTGAATAGATGCTTGGAGATAAGACAGAGGATGGAGAAGTGATGATTTATAGTTTCTAGGTTGAATAGATGTGTGAATGATGGGCGCAATTACACTAAATGTGAGGAAACAAACTCTCCTGGATTTTTTAGAAAGCTTTGGCCTCCCGAGAACCTTCTCATACCATGGGAATTAGATCTGTCATCATTTGTGGAGTTAATTTCTCTGATCTAAGACGGCCAAATGGTTGAGCCCAGAGTAGGCTCTCAGGTTAGGCTCCAAGTTGTCAGAAAGACTAGGGTGGCTGTGTTTCTAGATATTTACACTTAAAAAAATGAAGCCCAGACCTTGGAGACATTTCTAGGTTGTAAAATCTGAGACATGTGGGGCTAGCTGGCTCCTGGAATCGTTCGAGTTAGGACTCAGGCCCATTTTTGTTTCCAAGAGACCCTTTCAGAAGCAGAAGGGGACAACTGCCTCCTTCTCTTTATTAGCAGAGAAAAATCCTTTTCTGGTCCTTCACCTATGGAGTACCCACCACTTCTGTAGGAAAAGTTTCCATCAGCTCTCAGCATGTCTGCCTAGGGGTAAGGCTTGGGGCAAGAGGACGAGGGAGGTGACAATATTTACTGTATTTAAGGTAATTAAAAGAAATCTTCCTCTGATCCAGAACACCTCAGACTTGGTGAGAGCCATTTCAGATGAGGGCAATAGCCGAGAAGTAGGTTTAGTTCAGGAGTTAATGGGAGAAGGAGTAAGTATTTTAGATGAAAGTGATTTATGCATTACCTTTTTTCTCCAAGATGGAAAGGAGGATGATGGGATAGGAAGACAGAGAGGATCACAAGGTAAAGGGAACATACATTCTTTTTAGGACAGGAATGGTTGGAAGATAGATTAAAAGTAGGAAGCTAGCGGTAGGGTAACCAACCATCCTGGATGGCCTGGACCTGAAGAGTCTCCCTTGATGTGAGACTTTCAGTGCTGCAACCAGGACACTCAGGCAAACAAACCTGGACAGTTGGTCACCAGATCAGAGAGGAATATATTAAAGACCTAGAACAGGGAGAGCAGAGATAAGTTTTGGGGCAGGGTCTGTAAAACAAGGAGGTGGATCTTAAAGGTCTCATCGAATTGAAAAAGTCCAAGATGCTATTCGGTAACACAATTCCTTTGTTACAACTGGATAGCAAATACTTCAAAGCTACGGGCCATCCATCCATTGTGAGAGACCCCCCCAGTTGTTGCCAATGGCTTAGCTGCACTACAGCTGTACAGTTCATTTCTTAAATATGAGTCACAGGCTGAAAATGAGTCTAAAGAAAAGACAAAGGAAGTTCTTTCATTACAAAGACATAAGCACCGTTATTTTCACATTGTAGCCTGAAATTAAGAAAAGAAAGTGGATGGACAAGAAGATTAATTGACTGTATCTTCAGAATTTAGGAAGATTTAGACCAAATACAAAAAAGGTTAGAAGCCCCAGAAGAAAGGGAGAGAGAGTTGGTTCAAGAAAATGAGAGGATAAAAAAAATGGGAATGTTTTCCATTAAGGAAAAAACTATAAATAGGACTAGGTCATTGTAAAGATGGTTATCTGAAAGGTCCTTTTCCATCTATCCCCTTAACAAATTTTGAACATCTACTATGTACCAGACACTGTTCTAGGCACTGGGCACCAGTGGTCCTTGTAGTATGGAGTTAAAGAAGAGACAGGTGTATGTAGCAAAAACAACAAAAAGCTTGTGAAGTTTCTGCACTAAAATAATGGAAAATCGATTTTTCAATAGTTAATCAACTTACCATAAATTGCATGTTATAACAGTTCATTGCATTTTAAGAGAAAGGAAAATGGAAATATTATTAAACAAAAATAAGAACATTCAATGTCAAGAACTTCAGCTCTTTGATAATAAAGTGTCTTGTCTCTCAAAGAAAGTCTATTTGAATGACATTTGGGAAAACATATACTCAGATACAATACTGATTTTGTCTCATTGATTATGATTAACATTCTAAACCAGACAAGTTGGTTCATTCATGTGCTGATATGAAAAAGATTAAGAAATAGAGTTCTTCTTCCGTACACATACAGACTACATCTTTATACTTTTTAGATGTCAATATTCAAATGTTAAAATATTTATTTGCAGAATTTTTTGAACAGATACAATTATTAAACCATCCTCTTCCTCACACCCTCCTCTTCACTTTTCCAACATAGCCAGATCTAAAATAGTGATGTGGGATAATCAGAAGCAACTACAAAGACTTCAAGCACCTCCATGAAGAGAAAATAGTCTGTCTCACAAATGAGAAATAATTGGGCATACAAAATTGACATCTTACCTTCGGCTTCTAAGGTTCACCAAATAACTTACACAAAGCATGTATTACAAAATTATAGTAGCAGTACATCCTGAGGTAAATCCATTTATTTTGAAGGTGAAATTATATGATAGATAGCATTTATACATCACAAATACTATCCAACCAGGTGACTGACTTCTGGCTGATTAATTAGCTGATTGAAAAATATTTATTTTGAGTCTATTCTATATAAGATAAGGAAGATGTAGGGAGCCGATCTTTGTCCTTAAGCAGTCAATTGTTTGGCTCAGTAGATATGGTTGTGGTACTTTAATACTATGAATGCAAAGTGAAGTACAGATAAATTAGGATTTACCTAAGGTCATCAGTTCATTAGTCACTTAGAATCCAAATCTTGAAATTCTTAAGCCAGGCTGGAAGTGAATGATAGCAAAGAATAGAAGTTCCCTGAATTACAATAATTTGGAAGACACGTAAGTGGAAAATACTAATGACCATGAAACAAGTCAGAAGCTTTAAAAACCTGAAAATAATAGAGAAGCACAAGTCACTGATTATTTGCTTTTTTTCTTGCCTCCTGCTTGCAGAAAAAATTAGGGTACTACCACAAACACCTATGAATACCACAAAAAGAGAAGCAATTTAGAACCATGTGTAGAGGGGATGAAATGAGATACTGGTTTGCTTGATGTGCTTCAGAGAAGAGAGGGGAAGGATGAGAGGTCTGGGCACAGGTACCGGTATTACAGAGAGAAAAGCTATACTCCTTCCTGTAGAGACAGTGGTCCCACCACTATGTATGAAGTAAAAGCCCTTTCTTTTTAAAACACAAATCTCTTTCAACCATGTACAGACTCCATAGAGCTGAATTTTACCTATATTCCCACTGAAGTAGCAAGTGTGTATGTGTGTTATTGAGACTGAAATTTGATGGAGTGACCATACATTACTTCCGCATATGTTCACAGAGCTTTACCGAATCATCCTGCGAGGCCAGCGGAAGTGGGGCAGAGAGCGCTGCCCTGTGTGGCAGCAGACCTGACGTTCAAGTCTGGGTTGGGCCAAAACTTTGCTGTGTGTTCTAGAACAGGTCACAAAATCTCCCCGAGCCTTCACATCCTCATTTAAAAAATAAATGTCTGATCTTAATTTATTACTCAAAAAATCTCATTTCTGACTCGATTGAGTCTCAGATGTAGAAGCTCTCAGAGAGGACAGCCTCTGTCTCTTGGCAATCTCTTCCTGGCGTTTTTCTTTGGCCTCCTTCATTCTCTTGGCTAACAAAGTTTAGCATATTCTGCAGCTTCAACTTTTTTTTTCTTAGTACGCTGTTTCTTCAGAGCAGTACGTCAACGTTTGTATTGCAGGACATGTGAAGTAACAAGATGCTGAATCTTAGACACTTTGGCCCTAGGTTTCTTACCTTCTTTGTTTAAGGGCTTTCTTACAACATACTGGCAGACATTATCTTCTTCAGAGAGATTGAAAAGTTTGCGGATTCTGGTAGCTCATTTGGGTCCCGGGAGATGAGGCACAGTAGTGTCAGTGAGTCCAGGAATATCCTTCTCCCCTTTTTTAACAATGACCAACTTGAGAACACTGGTACCCACAGTGCAACGCTGAGCAGATTTGCACTGTCTTTCTCCAGTCCTCTTGGTCTGTAACAGGAATGTCCCTGACTCAGTAGAAGAGGGACACGGCAATGCGTCAAGACACCCTGCTTCATGAGGAAACCTGGCTTGCCATTCCCACCACTGATTCAGACCACATAACCCTTCTTCACCCAGAGTGTCAGCAGCAACCTCTGTGGCCATACGCTTCTTGCAAAAAGTACAAAGCTTGTGTTCATTGTCCACTTCAATGAGATTTTCGTGGTCAGTGGCAGGGAAAGAGATGTTCAGCTTCATCAACTGCCTCAGAGGTGCCACGAAAAAGAGAAGGTCTCACATCCTCATTTGCAAAATGTGGGGTTTGCTGAATACCTTATCCAAGTTCTAACATCCAGTTCTAATAATCTATGATCAACACATTTAGATCACTAATTGGCCACAGGTCTATTACATGGTGGCAGTTTGAGAGTCTCTCTTAGGCATCACTACTAATGATAAAAATTATAGCCACAGCTTGGCATATAGTAGATATTCAGTAAATATTGTTGAATAAATAACAGAAGACCCAGTCAGAAAACCAGAGTGTGTGATCTGGAGGCCACTTTGATTTAGATTGAGAATATGCTTGAGAGTAGGAGGCTGGGCTCATGAATTATTATAGAAAAAAGTTAATGCTGTCATTGGGAAAAAACAGAGATCTTATTCTGGGCCTACCCTTACGTTCTAGACCCAAAGCTGAATGTAACTTTTGAGTTACTGGGTGGATTTTGCTCAAGAGGGAGGCCCCCGTTTGCTCTGCCTTCTTAATCCTAGTGACTTCTTTTCTACAGGAGATGCTCATATGCAAATATTCGAAGTCACATATTTTGAACTGCTGTGTGGGACTTTTCCCCTAGTCTACTAGGAGATGAAAGAACACTAGACAGCCCCTAAAATTTAAAGTGATCCCTTGGTGCTGTTTGTTCAACAGAAGGTTACTGAGTGGGCGTAGGACAAAGACACTAACATAGTCATATTTGCAAGTTGATCAGCACTTTAAATGTCACCGAATATTATTCTAGTTTCCATATTATTTCTACTTTGTCTGTATGTCTCCTATGTCATTTTTACTTTTGATAAGAAAGTTGCTGAATACATCCCATCACCATACTAACCTTCTGCATTTAAAGAGCTACCATATTTATTGAGTCTCAGACACATCAGACATATTTTATTTACTAAATGCTGATTTAGGGGCAATCAATGCCCAATTAATTTGAAACCAGGATCTTAGAAAAAGGCAAGATACAGCAATGTGGTTAATCGGAATAGCTGGAATTTTGCCTACAAGAATCTAAGGCAAATCCACAGGAATTCATGGAAGAAAGAAATCTGAAGAGGCAATGGAACAGCAGCAATAACAACAAAAGACAAAGGATTCCTTAATATTCATTTGAGATAACTGGTATTAGAGAAATTATGAAAATGGAGCATATGGTCATAATCATCTTAATTTTTTTTATTGTGCTAAGAACACTTAACATGAGATCCACCCTCTTAAGAAAGTGTTAAGTGCACAATATTGTTGACTGTAGGCACTATGTTGTACCACAGACCTCTAGAACTTACTAATCTTGCTTGACTGAAACTTTACACCCATTGAACAACAGCTCCCCATTTCCTCCTCCTCCCCTGGCGATCCCTCACAACCACCTTTCTACATTGTGCTTCTGTGAATTTGTCTTCAAACAAGATGGAAACAGTTCCTTATTTTCACTCCACTTTTGAATAAAAATGAAGGTAAGGGATTTCGGTATCAGATACAGGTAGCTATTGTTTCAGACAGTCAACAACATGAACAACAACAGTAATTTCCAAATGAGATTAAATCAATTTGGAGCAAAGTTGAAATACAAATGGACATATTTCAAGCCTGAAATTATTAAAAAAAATTCTGATTGTACTCAGTGAGGAAACATTTTTGAGTCTTTTGCGGGGCGAAATATGTTTCATAAACTCCTTGTTGAGATTTATGTTTTTGGAAGTCTTTTAAACTAAGAATTGTGTTCTTTGAGATCAAGGGCATGGGCTAGCATAGAGTCCAGTCTGCTTGCAGATCTGTAATACTATGAAGGAATAGTTTAGTGCCCACGCAGCGTCTTGAGCAGCTGTTTGCCTCTCGATCCTAAGCCTGGCTGCTTCCAACAACCACTGAGGAAGTCACTTCCTACTGACAATAATGTTGTTAAGCTCTGAGCTGACCTTGAGAAATCACTCATGAAAACTCAATCTATTCCCATGGTCTATTCCCATGGTCATTTAGGGAATTGGGTCTTAGGCCGTTGAGCCTAAACTCCAAATTTTGGAAATTCTTTCCAAAGCAATAGCACAGATGAATGGATTATTAGGAAATCTTTTGACAAATTAATTTACATCTATTCTCAAGTGGGTCAGCCAAAACTTGAGAGTTCCAAGTGTAAGTGGTGACTAATTTCTGAGTCATACCATTTGTCTCTGTCTATCAGCCTAATACAAACATGGAACTCATGTTTTGCTCTGTGTACATACCCTCATCCATGCTCATTTTGAAGTCTTTCCCATCTCCATAAATGTCATCATCATTTCTCCATTTGTTTAAACCACAGACTTCAGAGTCATCCTTCACTCATCACTTTCTCTCACATTCCACATGCCATCTATCTTAAGTCCTAGCAGCTTTACCTTTAAAATATATCTTGGATCAAACAATTTTCCACCGTATCTGTCATTTCCACTCTAGTCCACGTCATCATTATCTCTTTCCTAAATGACTTCATCACCCTGCTAACTTTCTTCCTACTTTCAGTTTGGTTCTTCTATCACTGGTTCTCTATAGAGCAGCCAGGGCCTACTTCTGAACACATAAATCAGATCATATTCTGCTTACGGACCACCAGTGATGTCTCAATTACACACAGAATAAAATTTACCTTCAAACTGTTGCAGATAAGACCATTCATCACCTGACCTTGGCCTCTTTCTACAGCCTACTACTAGCCTGTCTCACTATTCCTTGAACACTTCAAACTCACTCTTACATCTGGGCTTTTGCATCTGCTGCTGCTTTTGCCTAGAATATTCTTCAGTCAAGGTCTTTGCTCGGCTCGCTCACTCATGTGGGCCTTTGCTCAAATATAACCTTCTCAGGCCACTACTGCTCAGTCTTTCTATATGCCTGTTCTGTTTATTTTCTCTTCATAGCACTAACTTGACATGAGTTTATATTTGATTTGTTGATTTACTATGTATTTCTCTCATTAAAATCTGAAAGTCTAGGGGCCAGAGTCTTGTTTTGTTCACCAATATAACCTCAGCCCCTAGCACAGAGTAGGTAGTCATTAAATAACTACTGAAGGAATCAATAAATTCCTGGAGTCTGAGTTATGATACAGTTTTTCCTAAAACAATTTTTTTGGGGAGAAGGAAGAACACAGAAGAAGATCAGGAGTTCACTTGTAATTAAAAGAATGCATGTGGAAGTGCTCTGTAAAGGCGAGGTACTATACAAATATAATTTTAAGAGTAGTTGTCAAGATACTAAAATATTTTGACATGATTAGAAAGAAGACTTTTGTAGAGAAGTCAATTTGTAAATTAATCATATTTTATCTTTTACAGTCATTTAAAAAAGTAGCAAATCCTAGATGACTCTGTTCCCAAGTTTTGATGATATAGCCAGTTTTCAGAAGACTTCCTCAAATGCCTAGAAATGTAGTTCTAAAAATAATTTAAAATCTTTTCTATTCAGCATTCCTAAATATGACTGCATTAAATATCAAAGTGATAAAAAAAAGTAGCTTACTCCATTAGTGATGAAGAATAGATAAAAAAAGATGTCTATTTCCTCCAACATAGCCAGGCAGACATCTTAGAGCAGACATAACTAACAGTGAACTTTGCAGGGGAATAAAAACTTGTTTAGAAACTCCAAGAGGCCAGGTCATTGAATGTTGGAATGAGTCACTCTATCATAACCTTTTTTCGTTGTTTGCAGAGGTGATAGGGAACAATGCATTTTTTTTTTCCTAACACAGAGCTGACTTGAATATTAACATTCACAAGTGGCACCCAAAGACATTTTCTATTCTGTGGAAAGAAAACACAGGGTACTCATCAAACTAACACACATTCTAAAACATACCCAAAGGAAGCAGGCCAGCATTGATAATGGAATTAGCTTAAATAAATGTATAATCTGCAACGTGATTTTGGGATAATCTTATTGAATTTCTCAACCTCTCTCTCACACTGTGGTGACTTTGGAGGAAATCGAACACGCATAATATATGACCTGACAAATGAATAAGTAAACTACTTTATTTAAGCCTTTTCATTTGTTAACAGAATCCATGAAATAATGGCTTTCTGTCTACTGTTTTAATAATGTATGTATTGATTACTTCCATCTAAATCTTAACCAGAAAATCCAGGAAGCTTTGAAGGTGTCCTTAATGGTCTCCTGGAAAGGAATTATAGAGATTTTTAAACTGAAAGATGAAAACCTAATGACAATTTTAATATTAAAAATGCAAACAAAAAGTCATCACATACAGTGTTCTTATAATCAAGACCTAATTGCCATTTAGATTTCGGGTAGGATGAAGGGAATTAAATAAACTCATGGTTTATTGCAGTTCTCCTTAGAAATTTCTCACTATGATTTGCTCCTTTAAATTCTCTCTAGGTTAATCACAGAAGTAGACAAGTAATAAATATCACTTTAGTGACTGCTCAAGGAAAACAAAAGAAGTCAGTTTTTAAAAATATATCTGGACCATAATAATACACACTAATTGAAAACGAGTCAGTCTAGTGAGGCAAGTAATGAGGAACTGTAAAAGCCAGGGTAATGTATTCAAAATATATAAAAATTGGTAGTTTATATTTGCTAAGGCATATTTGAACTTTAATTATTTATAACACTTCACCGCATATGGAGCACTATTTTATTAATTAGCCTTGAGAGCTATTCCAGTTGTTATGCTTCCCAGCTTGTTTGGGGAAAATCTATACACTCCCATGGTATAAAAATGGCTCTGGGGAGTGAGACTGCAGTCCCCAAATACCTGTGTGGGCTGTCTTGGAATTTTATCTACAGGAAAACCATATACCCCTCTGTCACAGTGATTGAGACTGACTATATATTTTTGCTTTAAGAGTATAAGACATGATATTTTGCTATAAAATTTTATCATTAGTCTGCAAAGATACACAAAGAAAATATAAATGACCTGTTTCATAAACATCCTCATTTATAGAAAAGGAGAATGAAAAATATTTTATTATAGTTTCAACTTTCAACATTTTATCGGGATTTGTATTCCCATAAAAAGCAACAACCAAGGGCATTAATAATTTGCAAGAGATAGTAAGCAGGTGATTTTTTAAAAAAAGTGGCACACCAAATACATGGAACAACTTAATGACAACAAGTGACCCATCTTGATACTAAACATTCTAGATGAACAGTATTTAAATCAAGAAACTGATAAAGAACAAGACAATTTATAATCCTGGAAATGTGGCAACGTAGAACAAAAATCTATAAACACAAAATCTGTCCGAGACTAGATCTGGGCAGAGTTTTGTACTGACTGTGTTTCCTTTCTTTCTTCCTAGCTGAGTTCAGAAGATTCAACAGAGAGCCCTGTTTTCAAGGATTTTCCTTTGTTCTAAATTGTCCTCTCCTCAACACTTAGGAGTGATGATGTTCTCTCAGGGAGGAGAATGTTCTGTGACAAGAATTTTTCTGAAGGAATGAATCAAAGAGAAGCTCTTGAACACACGGCCAGACCACAAGCAAAACCAGTGGACAGCAAAGTAGTTCCACACACTACGACTAAGGATGCTTAGTTGGGAATAAACAGAAAAATCCTGCAAGTGAGGAAGGAATATCAGTCTCCATTCTTTCATTCCCCACCCTTGGTCTCAGTAGACTAGAGAAGAAGGAACAAGGTTAAGATTAGTTCATTGGTTGGTTTTTAAATTTTTCTTTCCTCCCTCCCTCCTTATTTGTCTTCCTTAAATTTCTTTGTTTTTCTCTATCTGTCTAGTACAACAGTATACCATGTACTAGGCACTTTATAAGGAGCTGGGTATAGCAAGAATAACCCTCTCTACAAAAGAAAGCTTATTGGAGCACATGGTTTAGTGAAGGTGACTGACATTAATCAAATTGTCACACATATACAGGATGACAAAGAACGTTAAGTTATAGAAAGAAAAGTAGACTGTGCTGTGCAAGCATGTAAAGGGAGATGTGGACACCAGGAAAAAAGCTTTGTTGATGTCTGAGCCAAGATGTAAAGGATTATTAGACATTAACCAGGAAATGATAAGGGGGTGGGTGTAGGTAGAAAGAGCTGCAGACAGAGGATCAGCTCAAAAGCCTACCTGAGAAGAACATGAAGAACTGGGAAAACTGGAAGAAGGCAGTATGGCTAGTGTCAGAGAGCAAGAGGAAGAGCAGTAAGAAAAGAGAAGATTGGGCCAGACCAGCCAGATGGAGCCTTGGGGTCCTTGCTGTGGATTTTGGTCTTTTCCCAAGGGCATTGAGAAGCCACTAAAGAGTGTTAAAGTGAGGACTGACATAATTCAACGTATGTTTTTACATAGACCACTCTGACTCAAATACAAGATTGCGTTGTAGTGGGGGCAAGAGTAGATGGAGAAAGATTAGGAGAAATGGTCTCTCTTAACGGAGGTGATGGCTATAGTAGAGAGAGTCAAGAAATATTTTGGAGGTGAAATGACCCAATTGTGGGCTGGGCTGGCCAATGGAAAGCCAGAGGTTTTTCACCCTGAAAAGGTACTTAACACCAGCCTGCTCTGTTGCTGTTTGGATAGGAGAAAGTACATAGTTAGATGCTCCAAGCTTTGGGGTTTTGTAGATTGCAGCAACATAAAAATGAAGACGAAGCAAAGGATTTTAGGGTGTTTGAAAAAAGGTATTAAAGTGTTTGATGACTGAATCTAAGTTGGACTTGGAGGGAGGTAAAGAGAGAGCAGCAGTGGAATTAATATACACAACACAGAATTATCAATGGGCTAGAAGTCCTGCTAAGTCAAAGAAAGGTAATAGGTGGGTATTTGAACAAGTACACTACCCAAGTGGTGATTAATTCCTTTCTACCTGGAGCATGTTACCCGTAAGTCTAGCACCACCATCTCCTAAAAGCATGTTACTGGTCCTGAGATTCCTGAGTAAGAGGACTGAGAATGATAAGTACTAACCTTTTACCACAATTTGCAAGGAACCAAAGCCAATAACTGGGGACAGTGAGGTAATATTTATAACAAGATGCTGGCTAGAAGGGATGGTGGAAATTATTTGGACCAAATTCCTCATCTTACATCTGACTAACGAAGTAGCAATCACAATCTAATTTCTGGAGGAATATAACGAGAATCTCAATCTCCTGACGTTTAGTGCGTTTGTCCAATGATTCACCGTCTTTGGCTTCTGGAGCTAGAATTAGATTACACCTTTTGTAGAAATTCTGTCTCATTTCACTCTATCATAGAATGTATTCCATTTAAAGTGCTCATCCTTCTCAATGAATGCTTTTCTACATATACACCAGAGTGTATTGACCATTTATTCAAAGTTAGAACATTTTTAAAACATCACTATTATATTCCACACTAGCACAAAAGTTAATTTAATATCCCAAATTATATAACCAGGAATGGCTAAAGGAGAAACTGGCAGTTCCCTTGGCAATTTTTTACAAAGACTCCTGGATCTTCCCTCATGTTCTCTTCCTTTTTATAATCTTCTATATCCTCCTCTCTGGAATAATATAAACCCTTGACCTTTCTTCCAGAGGCAGGCTTTGGCTGTGTTTACATAGAGATATTTCCTTCATGTATTGAACAAACAAAAGTGGTAGCATTTTATCAAGCTTTTCTTGTTTGGCAGTCATTTATTTGTTTTGCTATTAATTTCTGTTCATATACCTTTTATTCTCATTTCAAAAACCCTTATCAGTATTCAATGTATTCCAGACATTTTGCTAGGTACTGGGTCTTGGAAGTGAGCAAGACAAAATTTCTGACTGCCTTACTCAGAGCCTACTCCACAAGAAGAAATATAATGAAAAACAACAATAACAAAAAATAAAGGACACAGTTGATCACTGCTGGAGGATGCTAGTGAACAACCTGTTATTCTGAAGAGTGGTAAAGTAGAAACATTTATCCCACCAATTCTATATGAATGGTATACTGGGAACCCAAATAGTGGATGAGTGAACTATTGTTTTTCACGGAAGTACTCCAGCTAATAGATGAACAAGAAATAAGAGAAAGAGAAAGTATCACATTGCAACCCCTACCCATTGATCATTAACAGCTACCAAAATCACACACACAAAAGGGAAAACAAGACGTTGCATAGTTCCTGATGGTGGAAGAACATACTATCACCTATGATGCTGTCTTACCAAAACAAATCAAACCTGTAAATGATCAAATGTGTAGAACTGTGCTGTTTGATACACTAGCCACTAGCTACATCTGGCTACCGAGCACTTGATATGTGGCTAGTATGAATTGAAGTGTGTTGTAACTGTAGATTTTTAGACTGACTGCATGCTGAAATGACAATAATTATTGTTCTTCAGTTATGCAGGATGTAACCATTAGAGGACACTGGATGAAAATGTACAAGGGAACTCTTTGCATTATTTCTGTAACTTGCTATAAATCTACGATTGTTTCAAAATAAAAAGCTTAAAAACATTTTTTAAAAAAATGACCCAAATGCAATGTATCTTATTTCAATTCTTATTTTAACCAAAACAATCTCCCCAGTCAAAAACCCTGTGAAAACATTTAAGACATGTATGTGAGAAAGGGAAATTTGAATACTGCCTGGATATTTGTTTTGATACAGTTATTGCATCTTAAAAGTATCATAGTAGCTATGATATGATACTTAAAAGTATCAATGTGGTTACTTTTAAAGAGTGAATCCTCATCTCCTAATCGCTGCTCAGATATTTATAAATTAAATGATGCATGCCTGAGATTTGCTTCAAAATAATGAAGGACGGGGGAGAGGTATGATTGGCCATGAATTGGTAAGTGCTGAAGTCTTAATAGGTACGTGGGCATTTACTATAGGATTCTGTTTGATTTTGTATATGTTTATATTTTCCACAATAAAAAATTGCCAAAAGAGATGGGCAATTTCTTAAAAGATATTAATACAGATACTTTTGACATTTAAAATATAATGGCTCGGATTATTTATAATTGATCCTTCGACTAGAGGAGTAAAAAAGATTTCTAGTCAACTTAATTTCATTCAGAACTAATTTCCAAATAGTCATTGAACGCTTACTACATGCCAGGCACTAGATTTAAAAATGTCTTACCCTGTGTACATCATTCTGCTTCTGGACGGCTGGGAAATCACCGGCAATAGGGGCCTGCCGGCTTAACTCATCATCTTTCAGCTGTAGCCACACTAGAAGTTCCTGGAGAGAAAGGTGCAGACGCTTCCACTGGTCAGAACTGGCTTCCAAATGAGACCTGAAAAGCAATAGAGGCAAAGTAGGTCAGAATATCTAGAAGGATAATTGAATTGAGTCTAACAGTACTGTCAAAGGTACACTGTTTGGGGTAGTTCCAAAAGTGTATAAACATTTTGTGAATTACACAGCAGTCCTCAATAAAAATCTAGCTATGTGCTTTTGAGAGCCATAAAATGGGGGCATTTTGATGGTGATTTTGAGGAAAGACAAGTGGTTAAGCCATATGTTTATTTCCACACGCAGAATTGAGATTTTTGGCATGTAATATACACCGGAATGGACTGCTTTCTTGGTGTTGCAGTCAATGATTCTTAATGTTTCTAGTAGAAAAAAAAATGAACCCACTGACTAATATAACCCACTCAGTTTTCATGTGACTCATGATAGTACTGGAATTCTTCCTGCTTTGAGAAATGGAAAGGTCTCTCTCCATATTTTGACTTTTCCATTTCTACACCCTATGCAGCCTCTTCCATTGACTCCTTCCATCTGGCATCTGTTCCTTTCTGCTCCTCTTCCCATATGCTTCTCCTTTTCCGCTACCCTTCTTTATTCGTGTGCACCTGGGATTTGTTTTCACCAAGTTCCAACATTTTCCGCTTTGTTTCCTTTGTGTAAAATGTACTGAGACAACAACTCACGTGGAAAAGTAAAATCAGACATTCCCTGAAAGCCTCCCCCAACCACGAATAATTTAGGCAGGAGACTGAGCGCTTTACCAGCAACTGTATTTAGAACATGTTAATCCATAGAAGCCATTTAAGAATATACAAATGAATGATCTGTACTGTAAAATCCGCATTTCACCTGAGGACGCAAAGCTAAATCAACCAAATAAATCATCATCCAGAAAAAAAAGAAGAAACATAGAATGTTAGTAAAGGTATAGTCTCAGGTAAATCAAGAATTATGCTGCATTACTCGCATACTATCAGCAATTACTAATTAATTCATACAAATTAATGCTGCCTGTAACAGAAATATAATATAGGCTCTAATGCTGCAAAGACTGAAATATAGAGCAACCAGGTAGGCAACATTTCCCTCTGCCATTTGGTAATTTAGCCTGACATTTCAAATACAATTCTCCTGCTGGCCTTTGTTAAACAGAATCACCAAATAGTACGCATGTACTGAAATTAAATTGTTCCAAACTTTCTGAAGAAAAATTGGATGATACATAAAAGTCTTTAGAATGTACAAACACAATGAGCTTAAATTCAAGGAAATTATTGCAAGAAAGTAACAGAAAAGCATACAAAAGACAGGCAGAAAAATGTTATCTATAGCATCACTTCTGATTGATGCTAAGTAAAAACAATTTAAATATTCATTACTAGGGAACTGGTTATAATGGTGAAGTCATACAAGGCAACGTTTAAACCCTATGAATCCTGTGCAATGTTCATTGTGATGCCGTAGGCAAATATTTACGGAAATGGAAAAGCTCATCCTGCCAGTTGCTAAGTGAGAAAGCAGGCTAATAAAAATCTATACAATCTATTTCTCTAAAATGTTTGTGTGTGTGTATGTATTTGTGTGCCCATGTTTGACTGTGAACGAAAAAATTCTGAAATGACAGCTAGTTTATCCCTCTGAGGCCGTTTACAGGTGATTTATTTCTTCATCTTCATACTTCTCCCAATTTGTCAGGATTTTCTTTCTATTATGAGCAATGTAAACAGTCTATTCAGAAAAAAAATGAAGGCATTTCCATCAGAAAAATCAAATTGTTCAAGACTCTAAGGGCATTATTATCTATTAAATGAATCATGAAATACTACAAATACCATGAATTAAATATAATAGCGCAGATCGCATATAGTATAGAGGTCAGTTCTTTTGCCCCTCCTCTTTCTGTGAACCACTTTTCCCTGAGAAGCCCAAGTGAGATTTCCCTATGCAAGATTTTAGCTGTTGAGTGGCAAGTAAGGACTACTGGTAACAGGGATTCCCTGGGGTGTCTGGAATTTGCAGCCTGGTGCCCTTGAGGGTGAAAGAGGCTGCCAAGCAGGACATTTTGAAAGGTAGGCAGAAGAGAGGCATAGTCCAGATGTGGAAAAGCAGCAAATGGGAGAGGAGACACTGATTAAATAAATACTTACTGAGTGTTTCTAAGTCCCAATAAGGCATTGGGAGTAGGGGGAAGGGAAGGCAAGGGTGAACATGAAAATGCCTAGTGCTTGGCTTCCCTCTGTCTGGCAGGGGAAATAAAATGGCCCCGTGGTGGAGAGGTCTAGAGGAGGATAAATCTGCTCAAGAGCAGGCTGCCTACCATGAGGCTCCCAGTTACTGCTTCGTTTACATAAGGCAGCGTTAATACCCAGTTCTAGGTTAAATGGTGCTGCCTAATTATTAGCAGATCAGTGAAACCCTTTATGTGGCCAAAAAAGACAAAAAACCCAAAAAACAGCCCCGAGACCTGGGGAATTTAGTTCTCAAGGGTCTAAGAGAAAACTCCATAGCATGAGATAGGGAGGCTGGTAAGAGCCAGGGGCACAGGACAGTCAAGAGAGTTAACAGAGGAGCTGAAGAAGGACGTGGGACCATGAAAGACAAAAGCTCAGGTATCTGGGGGAGGGGACCTTATTCACGCATTGGGTTTAGGTAACATTTCAGAATGTTTGATCGTCTAGTTAAGACATATCAAATGATCAAATGACTTGTTTCTTTCTTTTCCTGGCTAATGCATGAGAGTGAAAGGAAAGATGTGATACGGGGACAAAAACATAAGCAAAAGGCTTATAAAGGGCAGAGGACACTGAAAAGGGGCTGGAAAGGACAAAGCCACTCAGACAATGGCTCCTGATTTAAAGCAACACTCACAAAATACGGACTCTAAAGCTGTGGTTCTCAAACTTTAGTGTGCCTAAGAAACATTTGATCAGCTTGTTTAAAGTACAGACTCTGAGGCTCCACCTCTAGAATTTCTGTACCTTTAGCAAGAACCTTCACATCTCAGCACATGAGCTCCAGGGCTATTCTCTGAGATATAATTTCTTAAACTATTTCCGATGTGCCCTAAACATTACCTGTTGGTCTCCACAGGGCAAAGGTGGTATTTGTAAGTGCCATATATTTGAAGGAGACCTAAATGTAATGAAACACCATGAGCTCAGAAAACATTTTCTTTGGCTATGCTAAGCTTGTGAGGTGTTTTCAGGACCCATTTCTAATGCTTCTGTTGGAAGCAGTTGCTCTATTTTTTATCTTTAAGAATGTATACCAGTTATTTCTAAATGATTAACCTATGTTTGTATGTGGAATGTTTCTTTCTGGTAACGTTGCTTTCTATTTGTAGTGACTCCCCCACGCCGCCCCGGTTTTATCATAGCCTGTTAGGAACCTTAGAGATTACTGTTCAGCCCTCTTGTTTTGCAAATGTGAAAACTGAGATGCAAAGGAATAAAGACGGCCCTAGTAGTAACTGGAGCCTTCATATTTAGATACGGGAAATGGAAATTACAAACTTCCTTATATGAGGAAATCTTTCATCTTAGCAGTTTTCATCAAATGTTTTGGATCCCTGAACAAAAAGGTTCCCTGCTAACTGGCAAATGCACTTTATTTGTCCCTACCTTTAAGCTGGAGGTTTCAAGCGGCACACTTAGCTTCCATCCATTTTCTATTAGTCTTTATTAGTGAAGATAAGAGCTTAGGGGCTTACAAGGCAAGTGTTGATCTTAAATAAGCAGATAATTCCTGCAACTGGTAAGGTTTAGGTAAAATGCAGGACCTTTAGGTGTGTTGGGATATGTTGCTTATCTTTAAGGAACTCTTCAGTGTCAGGACCTTAAGAATTACAGAGGCTGCTAAAGCGACTGTTATTTCTTTAGACACACATCTTTCAAATGTGATTTGGTTGATGCCTAGTTTGGAAGCCTTGATAAAACTTTACTCTGAAAGGCATGTATTCTTAAAGCAAAATGTGTTACACTGAATTAATTTTTCACGTCCATTTCCTTTATAAAATGAATGATCCATCTATCCCTGTATATCCTTGGTACCCTTGTGTAATAAGAGAACACTTAAGCATACAGAAAGAAAAGGTAAGAATGAAGCAATAATGAGGAAATACAGAAATACAATGGGAGCTATGGTGCTTTACATAGAGAGAGAGAATTAAGCTCAAAGAGAAGAAAACATTTTTTTTTTCTAGTTCGGCCATGAACTCCAACTTTCAAACATAATTAGCATTTTGAGAATAAGAGAAAGGTTAGAGATACTAAATATCCAAGTTGCATTTTTCTCCCATAGGTAGAAAGATTCTGTCTCTTTTTGCTCTTTCTTTGTTCTCTATTATAGAAAAACCTCCAAACTATTCTGACTTCTAATACCAAGTACTCTCTAAGAGATTTATTGCTTCTGTGGACTACATAATGTTGCTGCTCTCGCTTCTCAAATTAACACTCAAAATTTCACAAAAACTGAATATTTGTATATACACAAGTTCTTCTCCTAAGTATAAAAATCTCACAGAATGTAAATTTTGATGAATTTATGTTGATCACATATGCGATAATCATAGCTAGTAGTATATAAAATAATGCGGAAAATATAACCTGGTGGCAGGCTATATTGAAATCTTTATGTAAAAAAATTCACATGACCAATTTTCAAATTGTTAAACCAAAATTAAAATGCAAGATTTTTAGATATGGAATATTTTAGAATGAGAAACACTTGCTTGACTATTCACCATCCAGCCACTGGATAATGTAACTCTGTGTGTGTGTGTGTGTGCACACGCATGTGTATGTGTATATGTATATGCATAAGTAAAAAATTTTCACCTTATTTTTCTCCAACTTAAAGCAGTGAATATTTTGTTTGATGGCACTCAATTATCACAGAGTGTTTACTTCTCATCCTTAAAACATCTTGGACAAAATGCTACCTGATAATGCATGTGGAATAGACGACATATACTTCCTTGAACTAAATTATGAGATGGCATTAGACAACTTCAATTAAGTATTCTTTTTTTTCTCAAAGACATCTTGTTTACTTTCTCTTATACCATATTTTTGAAATTCATCAGTTTCATTTCAATGTAAGAAAACCGAAGTAGAAAAGTTCAGTAATTTGCCTAGGATCAAAAGAGTGCTTGCAGAATTAAAAATAATAGAATTGCAGAACTTCAAGGGAACTGGAAATGACTATCCATGTTTCTGGTCAAACCTTATTTCAGTGAGGGAGAAAAATTGAAGTCTGAAGCAGTTAAGTGATATGTTCAAGATTATATGCCAGATACTTAGTAATGGAGCCCAGAAGGAAAACTATGTCACCTAACTGTTGGTCCAGGGTTCAGGACACCTTCTTGTCTACTTCACTGACTCACTTAGAGTTTGGAGGTTTTACATTCATATAATTTAGCTGGAGGCAGTAAGTATAGCCCTATGAAACAACTCATAAATACTTAAAGGCACTTGCCATCAAGTATAAAAGAGAATAATATAGGGAAGAACTGGTAAGGGAACAGTCACAGAGGGAAATATTCATTATGGGAGTTGAGTCAAAATTTGGAGGATGTCAGGAGAGGTGGTATTCCAAATGTAAGGACCAGCAAATGTGTAGACTAGGATGGGAGAGGGAGAAAATTGTTGGAGAGCAGGAATGGGTTAAAAAGAATCTACCTGGCTCAGAGAATCCATGCTGGGGAGTAACTACATTGCTTCTCAGTGAGCAAGGGCTGGGAGGCAGGGCAAGAACAGAAAAGGGAAAAGGTTAGGTGGGGTCTTAATAGAAATGGTTGGTAGACAGTGGAGGATCCACTAGATTCTAGTCACTATAAGCGTGGTGAAAGCAATGATTTTCTCTGTCTGTTTTGTTCACTCTTGTATCCTCAGTGCCTACAAGAGTGCCTACTACATAGTAAATGCTCACTAAGTATTTGTTGAGTGAACAAATAAATGAATGAATGAGTAAAACATGGGCACCAACAAGATGGAAGTTCTTGACCAAAGGTATAATGTGAGAGAAGCAGTGTCCGAGGAAGAATACTTTTATAAATGTGTAATGGATGGTCTCAAGAGAACAGAGACTAATCTATCAATACGGAATGACACCATGAGACTTGAACAAGAATCATTATCACAAGAAAGGAATAAGACATGGGGTAGAAGGAAAATAAAACAAATGGGAAAAGAACATAATATGGACCTGGATCTGGACGCACAAGGATATCATTTATAAGCCAATGGAGTGCAAAGGGAAACTTCAAAATCATGTGGATTCAAACTCAAATTTTTTGTCATTAAAAAAGACACCTGTGAAATTAAGCATGACATTTTCATATGTAAAAATGGTTTCAGAATCTCTTATAAACAAGGAACCAATTGTTGTTTTTATTATGATATGTTTTAGTTTGGGCAAACACAGGCCTGTTTTTCCAGGTATTTGGACCTATTTTTTAATTGTGGTAACTTTTCACTGTAAAATAATGCTGATGGAGGGACTGACTGGATTCACAACACTCACTGACGTGTCACTATGGTTCTACATCTAACTCTCCCAGCATTCATCTCTCCTATTTCACAACCACCCCAAATTACTACCTCTACTGTGCCTCACTTGGCTGAGCCCTGCCATTCAGTATGGAGTGACTGATAGCTTATTTCACCCAAGTGTCAGGAAAGAAACTGAATCGCTTTGATGTGAAGAATTATTTCTTTGCTTTGTATAAGCGAGTGTTTATCACACATCCTGCACTGTCAGGGAGGCCTATTTAAAAGCCAAAACCATTGATCTGAATATTTAAATTCTAGCATTTTTCAGCTCCCTCGATAAGCCAAGGTAACTGTTTTCTACTTGATTAATGACAGCAAGAATTAAACTGCAGTAGCCGGCATATGGGAAGTTGCTGAGAATGAAGAGCCCTTATTTTGGCTGACACACTGTTTGCTGCTTTCAATTCTCCTTTTATTTCATCAAGTTCACGTGAAGGAGAGAAGAGGCACTGACTGATGTTCAGAACAGTTACAGCACCTTTCCTTTTTCTTTCCTGAAAAAAAGACTAACTTTTTTTCCTTTACTGTATCTATCGACATCTTCCCCATCTCAAACGTTTCATTCCTTTTTCGTGACAGATGTTATGAAAGTGGCCTTTGTCATCACACACACTGACCTCTCTGAGAGTTTAAGCCGTGAAAAGCGAACGGAGCCCTCCCTACCTTTCAGAGTGTCATTGCCCACTGCTGCCCCCAGCTCCTCAGCAACATGTGACTGAAAACCCATGGACCGAATAGGGAGATAAAACTGAGTGTCTTGAAAGCTAGGGTGCAAATCTGGGGCAGAAACCTTATAAATAAAAACAAATCCTCCCCTTCTGCTTCTCTATGTCACCCTTTCACTTCTTATGTATGTATGTGTAAAAGTTGAGTGAGTCTTACCTTTTCCTTCTTTCGTTATACTCTGTGGTATAATAGGATGGCTAAAAGCTCAGCCTCTGGAGCCAGGTTCCCTGTGTTCAATTCTTGGATCTGCTACTTATTAACCAAGTGACCTTGGGCAAGTGATTTAGCCTCTCCAGGCCTCACATTCTTCCGATACAAAGACAGGATGATAATAGAGAGTCTATCTCTTGGGGCTGCTGAGAGCATTAAATGGGTCAAGAAATACAAAATGCCCGTAACACAGCATGGCGTGTGATGTACCATGTGTAGTTACTAGCATTATTATCTCATACGAGTACACATTTGTACCACAGCACTTTCCAAAGAACACATTTTAGTTATATTTTTTTTTCATAAAAGTAAATATGCGATATTGTGAACAGCTCGGGTGATTGAGAAGAAGCATCAAGAAGGAACAAAAAAAATCTCCCTTCTATAATCTTACAGCCTAGAGGTAGTAATCACTCACAGTGTCTGGGGGCATTCTCTCATAAGTGCTATGACACCCATTCTCCTTCTTCACCTCCCTTCACTGTTACGCCTCCTCTAGACACAGAAGAAAGCACAAAATACTTGTATAAAGAGATGTGACTGAGGAAAAGCAACCGATCGCAAAGCAGGAAGCCTGACTTTCACTCCCTGTACTTCCTATGACATTTAGGTGACACTGGGTATTTCACTTACTATCTCTGCTCTTTGTCCCTCTGCGGAGTCCCTGCAAAGTGGGTATACCAAGAGCTCCATTCTGCCCTCCTTACAACAGTGCTGACATGCATCCACGAACTTCTCAAGAGAAAGGTGGCACACAGAAAGGACCAATGTACAAAAGAGTGGGGTACAGAACAGCTACAGGCTTAGTCTACATAAAATGTGGTGACAAAGTCTGAGAGGAACTAAAGACAGGAAGTTGCTTTAATCTCTCCTTAGCTGCACAAGTTACAGAGAGGTCTTCTCTAAACTGGTCATCATAATGTGTAAGGTACTTCAAGAATGTCTTCTGTTATACTTTTGGAGCAAAGCCAAAGAAAGATTCTATAGTAAGCATACGTTAATTTTATCACTTTTTGTATAACTCTGTGATAAGCTGAGAGGACGCTATGAAGTTATGGTAGCTGAGTTCCTCATTTACATTTACTCTAATGTCTTAATATGCATCTCTCCTGTGGTCATAAAACATCACCATTTTAATCTGATCTGAACCCTCAAGTATCATCTCTGTACCAAGCAAATGAATGATTCATTTATTCCAAATAAAATGAATCACTCTGAAATTGGGTGATTCACATAAACATATGAGATATTAACCACTTGCGTTAGGAAAACAAGGGGAATTTTGCCATTTTAATTCATTTCTGGCTTTTTGGTCCGGGATCTTTTCCTACCTGATGTTGAGGGACTTTTTCCGCAACTCACTCCACTTGAAGTTCATGTTATCCAAACGTCTCTGTAACAGGACTGCATCATCAGAACCTTCCAGAGATTTCAGGATCTTTTGGCCATTTTCATCCAGGTTGTGATAGATATCTGTGTGAGCTTCGATTTCGCCCTGGAGGTCCTACAGGACAGCAGGAAGAATAACACACGGAGAATTACCAAACAAAAGGGACCAGCTGTGAACATAAATTTGGAGAAAGGTAAAAAATAAAACTATTAGCTCAAAAGACATTTCACTTGGGCCAACTGACAAGATGCACCTCCAACTCACCTTTTTTGGTGTATTTTCTCTTTGTATTAGTATATAGATTGGAAATGGGCATCTTATTAAGTACAATAAATTTATTCCTCAACATTATGAATTGGAACAGAATATGTTTATAACTTTCCACATTTCTTAAGTTAGATCTTCTAGTCTATGGATGAAAGACATTATTTTATGGAAGTGTTATGAAATAAAATGCCAAGATAAAGTGCACCCCAGTGCTGACCATTTCATTACACTGTGGGTCTGGTCATGTTTTCCATGCACACAGTAATCTGTGGAGTTGACTCTGGCCACAAAAGCATGGAAATTCTAATAAACAAGGTTGTACTTGGTCTGCGGCACCGGCACATTAACAGGATTCTATCACAGGAGAACATCTTCTTGACAATACACATTAAACTCAGCTTGGTATTGCAGCATCATACATACATTTATTAGTAAGAGTTCCCATTGAAAACACCATCATAGTTTTAGTCTTGACGGGTGGAAAATCCAGAGGACCTTGATAAGAGATTATGCACTCAACCTCATTTGTATATACAGACCAAGAAAATTATCATAGTAGAAGAGTCTGACCTTTACATGGTATGTCTTCCTGTGTAACATTTTCAGCTTGAACCGGGGACTACAGCACTGATCCTGTTGCATAGTAATCCTGAGAAAAAGCAGCGACTGAAAGAGCCCTGCTTTAAAATGCCAACTTTGCTTACATTCTGTTGACAGAATGAATTTCGGAGCACAGGCCTTACCAGTCAATAATAATAAACAGCCACTTTGTATTCCTCACTAAACGGTAGCCAGGCCTGTGCATGTGGGAGGGACCTCAAAGAGAGGAGGCCTGGAATATGCAACTGACAGTTTATATTAAACGGCCAACTTTTCTTATCATATTGCCAGTAGAAGCCAGAGACATTATAAATTCATTTTGTATATGTGTTTCCCTCCTTGTTCCTAGCCGAACAGTCAAAGCCAAAGGAACATTCCTTAGAGAGCTGCTGGGTACCAGCATTCCTTTCTGCCTACACAATGAATGGAGGCTTTGTACATTATCTGACTTGCTTTGAGAGATTTGTATGCTTCTGTTCAACAAGTTTAAAAATCCATTCTGAAACCCCGAACAATTGGATTGATCTGTGTAACTCGAAACTTTTTTTGGGGGGGAGGCTTTCTCTTTTTCTAAACTGGAATTAAATTACTCTTCTAAAGTAAGGGGGGAAAGTGGCAGCAATAACATGTTAGAGATTCTGAAGAACTGGCCTGTGTTTTCAGTCACAGCCTCTTAGGTGGAAAATTTTGAATGTTGCAGAAGTAAGGTAGATGGACAATGAGTGTCTCCTGTCATTATTTTTGGCAGCCAGAGTACTGCTGATGGACTCTAAAGAGACTGTGTCCCATTCTCTTTGACTGGAAGTCAGGAAGTGGAATATGGATAGACCCATTTCTGAAGCTGAAAGAAGGGAAATACCAGAATAGATCAAGGAGCATCTCTCTCTATTCCATCAAAACCCAGCTTGTTCTGGAAGGAAATAAGCTGGTTTTGAAACTAGCTTAAGTGATGGAAAACTAGTAGTGGGCTTCGTACAGAATGGAGTTTGATCAAATACACATCCATTTATGTTTGTGTACCAGCATGGAACAACATGCCCTGCTGGATCTGACACTTCTCCAACAAAAGAGAAAAGGGAGGTTAATTTATCTCAATCATTTAAGACTAAAAAGCGAACAGATCCAAATTGTCCAGGTCATTCCCCCACGTCCCTGTTGAATTTTCCTTCTTCTTTCATTTGATTTGCACAGTACTTAAGACTTTACCTCAGAGCACACAGGTAAGGGGTTTAAACCAAACTTTAGTTGTTCAAGAAAATGAGATATTTTGATGCATACAGTCAGGTTTCTACATTAACATGCATATAAATGATAGTGTATTTAAATCTCTGTAGCTGGCATTTATAGCAGAGACCCAGGCTCAATCAATAGTTCCTTAGGATTATGGGTATCATGAAGTCATCAGCACCCTGTTGAATAAATGAGAGGGCTTCCCAAGCATAAATGGGATATTGATTTATGAGTGTGCTACATTTCATCTTTGCCATTTACATTACACTGCATATAAACATCTTTGTTGCATCGTCAAAAAGAAACAAATATAAAATCGATAAACCAGTACTTATTGAGAAACGATTATTTGTCTAGGCTTTGTACCATGGGGAATATACGAGGAATGCAAGAAGAAGTTCTGTCTTTACTTTTCCTAAAATCTAGTGTGCACTTTTTATCTAATTCATTCATATGGCCAACTGAACACTGATGAGAATTTCCTGCCACACATCTTAGATACTGGGATAAAAACTTCTCTCCTCGTAAGTTTTGAAGAGGCTGGAGTAAAGACCGAGTAAGGTAACTCAAATCTCAGCACTGCTTCTCTAGGTCATGATGGTGGTTTAGAGCAATAAACGACACAAGTACAGTAAAGGGCTTCGCAGTTTACAAAGCACTTAACAAATACATCGCTTTAGTTATTCTTCCTCCAGGCTCTGCAAAGTAGACAATATTTTCTCTGTTTTACAGATGAGAACACTGAGACTCAGAGATGTTTAACTGACTTGCCTAAAGTCACGGATCTCGCGAGTGTTAGAACTGGGCAATGGATCCATCCACTGGTTTTGACTCTAGCAGATCATGGGCTGTCTCCACCAACCCATTTGCTATCAGCACTGGTTTGTACTAGGTAGCAGTTATTAAAGCTGAACAAGGTTACTGCTAACAAGAGGAGAAAGCAAATGTTGGGGGAAAAGCACGTGGAAAGACAGCATCACTGATTTTGATAAAAAATTTACCCACATGGATTGATTTATTCTGAATGAATAATGGAATCCTGACTACCCTTTTCACTTCTCATTTTGCAATTGGGCATCCAGGACCATCTGTGAGCAAACACTGTTTGCACTGAAAAGGTCTCCTCACTACAAAATATCCCTGCTGCCAGAACAGAAATCCTCCCAGCAATAATTCGTTCCTTTGACTACATGAGCCCTGTGAATATTACACTAAGTAATGGCTTGATGCATCAGTGTAAACGGAGTTTGGGCACATTCCTTTGGGACGGCAGGCTGGTAGGGGAGGGATACAGCTACAGGACTCAGGTAGGTTGTTTTCAAACGCAGGTGAGTGTCAGGGAGGAACACAGGCCTTTTTTAGGAGGTGGGCATGCTTGTAGTGGAGACTTTTGGGTACAAGGAGGCAGCCTGAGTCCTAGGTGGGGAGGAGACATCGACAGAGCAGGCAAGCAGGGACACACTCACATGTGCATGCGACTACCATAATGGCATTTATTTAAGATTGACTTTTGACACGGGAGCCACAGGAAACCAGAAGGTGGGTATGGAGGAGAATCAAGTCGAACTGTCAGAGGATAGGCAGTCTGGACAAAAGCTCATTTGCACAGATACTTTGAAGTAGTTTTGTTTCACTTCTGACTTAACTAGAAAAGAGCACTCATGTCTTTGTCACTATAGTCAGTGTATGTTATCTAATTTTTCTCTTCTTGTGATTATATTCCAAAGTCCTGTATACACGTGAGCTCATTTAATCCTCATGATAACCCTCTAGGGGAGGTATTATTATTATTATTATTTTCACTTCACATACACGAGAATGAAATCACAGAGAAGCTAAGGAAATATGCCCGAGGCCATACAGCTAATAAATCATGTGGCCAGATTTCAAACCCAGGTTGTCAGACTCCAGGGATTATGCTCCTAACCACCAAGCAATATTACCTCTGAGTTATTTTTCCTATTAATTTCAAAATTTTTCCTATTAACTTTTCCTATTAATAATAGTCATGCCTGTTTTTCAGCAAATGTAGCATGGCCATTAGACAATGCAGCATAACATTTTCAGTTCTCAAAGAGCAATTTTATGGTCTCATTAATATGGAACTGTTAAACAGATCTGAAGTAGTAGAGAGTTATATCCAATGCAGTAAAAGAGAACATTAAATAATTGAGAAAATGGGTGCAAGTGGAAAAATAACATATCATCCCTCCTCCCTCAAAAGAAATATATACGCCAAAGTTTTGTACTATTATGGAGCAAATCTCAGCTGCGAGTATTAAGGAAGTTCAGATATGAGGTGAGCAGAGCAGTATATTCATAGTGTAGAGGTTTTAGGACTATGGAGCATCTCCTGCTTCCTTCCTAGGGAGATTCCTCCTTTGTGAAGGAGTCTCACACTTCCTTCTTTTAGGGAGAGTTTAGCCTACTTCTGCCCTAAGTCCCCTTTCTCAGCCTCCTTAATAAGTAATAGCTGACGTAAGGGTTTCTATTAGAAGAGAATCAATGTGGAAATCAAGAGACAGAAATAAGACTTCATGAAGACATAGGAATTGGTTTGAACCTTGGCAGGATGGATAGGCCTGAGAGTGGTGTTAAGAAGAGGGCATTCCAGGTGGTAAGAACAGCACGGGAACAGCATAAAGGTGGCGATGAGTTTGGTTTATGAGCAGAAATAGTGGATTGTACAACCTGGTTGTAATGGAGAATGAGTGTTAGGAAGAAACAGGTAGAATGGAGTCAAGGCCCGTAAACTAAGTAGGATAAGACTCTCTTTTAGAAAGCCACCAAGAATAAAAGTTTTTAAAGAAAAGTAAAGGACAAAGCCGAGATTATTGAATATTGCATTTGTACTATCTCATTCAACAAGTAGAAGGACCCATGGTGTTCATAAGTAATAAGACAATGGGGGAAGAATATGAAGTTACACAAGTTTTACAAGAAGAAATATCAAGAAGGGAAATGTCAAGCATTAGTGCTACACCCTTCTTTTTCTTGTCCTGTCCAAACAAATGGTCATGATACTATTCCAAAACATCAGGAATAACAGTACCACATATTTTCTTTCTTACGTATATGGGATTATTTGTCTCTAACAAAGAATGGCAAATGATTACCTCCCTCTCTTGAAGATAACTGAGAAGCAACAAAGAAAACAAAGAGATGTAGAAAGAACAAAAATACACTGATTTTTATAAAACAATGCAATAAATTTTATAAGATAAAAATACCAAATCTCCATACAAAATTCATTAGAGACACATCATCTTTAATCTTTTCTGAAAGCAATTAGCATGTGAATAATGATGAGGCCATTAGTTCCTCTTTACTGAGAATTTTTACCTAATTCAAATAAGCTTGATGATGGGAAAAAAAAAGTGATGATCTGATTTCCAATAATTTAAAAGGTCAGCAACAGAAGATTCAAAATAGGAGAGCAGTTATCCTTAAGGGCTAAACTGAGAGTAACAAGAATGGACACCTGACAGAACCAGAAAGATAAAAAGGAGCTGCAGGCACACAGGGCTGACCAGGGTCACACAGTGTGGAAACTAAGAGCCCTACATCTATTAGCAGCCCTTGAAGGAGGTTTAAAGCAAAGCAAAATAATTAATGTTAATGATGATGATAATCTTGAGTTAGCCAGAAAAAGCAGATTCATTTTCAGTAAACTATTAAAGAAGGAAGCAGTGCATGTAAAACTCTTTCAATGAATTTATCCAACATAGTTATCCTGAAAAGGTGTTGATGCTTTTAAGAAGGTAAACAAAATGAAAACAAACAATACAAAAGTAAACCTCCCTTGGCTGGGTTATCCAAGTGACTTGTTAAACATGGGCTCTAAGTGCATGAAACTTTGGAGTACACACACACACACACACACACACACACATTCTATTATGAGAATAGAAATTGAGAGTAAATCTTCAGAAATGTTTATAGCACTCTAAAAATAAAAAGCATGGGCTTGCATTGTGTGTGTCTGTTTTTTGTGATTTTTAAAAGCAGCTCATTTTTATGGCATTTACAAAAGCATCAGTTTGTTATGCGTTGGAAATTAAAACCAGCAAAACAAAACAGAATTATCCTTCCTAATGGATTTTTTGAGAAGCACCCATATAAAGCAATTGGACCCACAATCTTGACCTTATAAGGACTCTATTCTAACCACCAGAGGTTTCCAACTCAGTAAATGCAGTTGGGTACAGAGTCACAAGGGGGTGGGACTGTCTTTTTTTCCCTATTCTTTATGTGGCCATTGCAATACTTGAAAAAGCAGTAGAACTGTCATCCCAAGGGAAACAAGAGTTAATTTGAGAACCGCCATTTGGCTTGGAGCCTGGTGGCTCCAGGTAGATAAGGAGTGTGTTTTCAGGTCCACTGCATCGCAATGCATCTTAAACGGGCAGCTATGGATTTAGGAGTCCACAGGCTTTGCTTTAAAAATGGCTGTGATTAAGGTCCTCAGAGACGATCATCCTGCAGGGTTTGTTGTCTTTGCTTTCATATCTCATTCGGAAATTCTCACACTTACACACTAGAACTGTGGAGAGGAGGGATCTGCTCTCCTGCCTCAGTACATTGCCAGGTGCAAACCTTTATTTCAAAATGTAATCTTTAAAAATGTCTGGCCTAGGGTGGGTTACGCCGGAGGAAACTGAGCCAAATCCCATTGGTCAGACTGCCTTAAGCAATCCCAAACTCGGGTAACACTTGATGCTTCCTCTCCTTGTCTGACCCTCTGGTTTACTTTATTTTCAAAATTACTTTTTAAAATTGAAGAGTTCATTTCATATAGACGAGGTTGGAGGTAAGAGGGGCAGTATCTTTTCTCTTCTGCATCTTGTTTTTCCTAGCTTCCTTTTAGTCTGCCACAGTATACAAATGTGCTGCATATTTATTCATCACAGCAACGTGCAGTTTTTTTTTTTTTTTACTGTATTTCAAGATTTCACGAAGCTCTATGGGAACACATAGAAGAATGATGGAGTCCCAGCCCTTAATTCCCTCTTCCCATTTTTCCTCCCTCCCTCCCTCCCTCCTCCTCTCCTTCCCTTTCTCTCTTCCTTCCTTCCCACCCTTGCTCCTTGCCTTCTTTTTTTCCTCCCACTGATATTTAATATATCAGCATCTAGGTCTGCAGTGGCAAAATACCTCCAAGCTTCTGCCTTCTACACATTCACAGCATAATAGGGTGAACAGAGAAATAGGATAAGCAGGGGAGAAATATGGCACACAAATAAGTGTTCCACAAAATAAGGAAATGCTGTGAAGGTAATAAATGGGGGCTACAGCATGAATAATGGTGTACATGTGATGGTGATGGTATGCTTTTTGGTGGTGGTGGTCGGTCAAGGAACATCTATGACAGAAGGTTCAGTGTCAGCTGAGACTTGAAGGATGAGAAGACATCATTTATACAGGAAAACCCAAGGGCACAGAATTCCTCCCAATTACAGAGGGGGCCTTTGCATGACCTCTGTGATTTGAAAGATCTTGGCTAGAACTTACTAAGAAAAGTGTGTGGCTGGAGATGAGGTAAGGGAGGCTTCAGGTAATGTGGGGCTTTGAAGTCCTATGGTAAGGAGTTTGAATTTTATTTCAAGTTCAGTGGACAGCAATAGAGGCTTTTAAAGTAGGGTAGCGACATGATCTGATATAGGCTTTAAATACATCTCTCGCTATGTGGAGATTAAAGAAGGCAGGAGAAGAGTTCTGGGCTGGTTTTATGAATTGGGGGTTATTCAGCTTATTGACACTACCCAAGACCATGGGAGTGGGTAAGCATACTTAGGGAGACAGAGGTTAAGCAGGGGAAGACAACCTGACAAAGGAGACAGAAAAGGAAGAGTCAAAGAGGTAGGAGGAAAACTAAGAAATCGTGGTATCATCATAGCCAAGAGAGCAAAGAGGGTTTCAAAAAGGAGAGAGCGGCCAACTGTGTCAAACACTGCTGAGAGGCTGCTTACATTAGAACAGAACATTGGCTATTGGGTTTGGCAAGAAGGAAGGTCTTTGGTCACTTTGATAAGAACCAGTTCAGAAGATAGGTGAAAGCAGATATCAGACTAAGAAGACTTAAGGGCTGCCTGAATACAGAGCCCTGTTGAAAAGATGGGCTATGAAGGTTAAGTGAAAAACAGCACAACACCTGAAGGGCATAAGGGATCAAAGGAGGGCTTGGGGGATGGTTTTATGTTTGTTTTATGCTTAGAGCTTATACTCTTAAGTGGGGAATCTGCTTTGAAGCCATTGAGGAAGAGTTCTAAAAGTCCACAAAGCTAAAGAGTACAGAAAGGCATAAGTATGTCTTCAAGTCTGCAGAGGATGGCGGTAATTAATGGAGACTGGGATCAGGTATGGCACACTGGAAAGAACTTAGCCTTTGGCATCATAACACTCAGTCAGATTCTAACTTCCCCTACTCTGCAGCTTTGTGGTCTTAGGCAATTATAAAATTTTTCAAAGCCCATTTTTTTCATCCATAAATAGGGCTGTTAATAAGATTAGATGTGGTGATGTGGGTAGAGCACCTAAGTACCTAATACAACACCTGATCTATTGAGGGTCTTCATTAAAATTGTGTCCTTGTAATCCCGCCCCCCGCCCACGGCACCTTCCTTGGTGACTGTAAGCTTGCTAGCGGAGAAGACAGGAGGCCGTTCCAAGGAAAATGAATACCAAATACGTGGGGATGGAAGCGAGCGCTGTAGGTAGGAGCTAAGAGATAGTGCCGAGAAACATCAATAATGAGGTTCAAAGGGTACAGAGTGGCCACTGGGAACACTGAATTCAGCCTGGAGATTATATCTGATCATATAAGGGTAAGATTCCACTGTAACTTCGGGTGTACAGGCATTTCATAGTCAAAAAAGTTCATAATGATTATTTTGGGGGCAGTTTTCAAAATAAACGGGAGCAGGGAGAGAATAGAGGCAGGAAGTTTAGCTGACAGGCAACCCTAGCCATTCATGAATTAGGCAAGTGGCAGCTCCAGAAACAGAGAGGAAAGAGGAAGGATGCTAACATCATTGAGTGCTCATAACTTAGAGAAAGAGTGCATGTGTGACTCAGTTTCATTCTTCTCTTGCTCTGCCTTTGCGAGGGACAATTCAGTGAAGTGATAAAAACTATTCACAAAAGCGTTTTAAAAAGAGAAATGTTATTTTAAGTTTCATCCCCCCAGGAGTAAGGCAAACATTATATTTTATATTTCAAACACACATACACATACACTCCCCCCTTGGTGCCAAATCAATTACAATGACAAGGCAAGGGTGTTCTCACCAAAGCTGCATGCAGGCACAGGAGTCTCCTGCCTAAAATATACCCTATTAGGCATTCCTGAAGTATATGAGAGTGAGTTTTAAAGGACACAAAATCCCGAGAAAGGGTGGGTAGAGTAACAGTACATTGGATGTTCTTAGAAAGTTGAGATGCCAAGGACCCAGTGGGAAACTAATGTTGGTATCCACGTGGCTCAGCACTTAAAGCATAAAAAAGAATGACATACCTTCATGATATTGGTGTTGAAAGATAAAACAAGGCCTTGGACAGGCTGCATTTTTTTTTTACTAATATATCTAAAATTTATTCATGAAAATGTATACTGTGTTGCAGTTTTTCAGATATTGCTATACTGCTTCATTCTCATAATTGGCTGAGCATTTCCTCCATGAGCCATCTTTCAGAGATCATTGCCAATGGAAATCTTGGAAGACCTTCACACTTAGACTCTAGATTGTACATTTAAGTCATAGAGACAACCACATATGAAAAGTCTACGATGTTGAAGGTACTTTTGGTTTTACGTTATGTTTCAAGTGCAGGTGTTAGCCTGCTTGATGATAACTATCCCTGTCTGAGAAAGGCCAGATGCGCCTTTCCGTCATTGAAACGTATTTATCATTGCAGAGCCACAATGAGGTATGGGGGTGGAGTAGACAGATGAAATGGGGCAGGAAACTCATACCCTGTTTACACACCTTATAAATCCTTTACATCAACTCCACGAAGTAGCCCTCCTTACCCCCAGTTGAGAGAACTACAATTTGGAGAGATTAAAGTAACCAGTCCAAATCCTACAACTGTTTGGTGGCAGAAGCAGGGTTAGAGCACAGATCTGTCTGAATTTATGCTCTTTTATCTCACCACTCCATCCCATTCCTCCCCCACCTCTCAAATACAAAGGACACTTCTGACTTGGGCTATGTATAACACGACACAATAATTAACTCACTAAGGTAATTGTAAGATACAGGTGTGAGAAATTTCTGTGATGCTCTGAGAGGACCGGCCAAGTAACTTCATTATTTTCCAGCAAGGTATTAACTCATTTATTCCTTCCCAGTCAACTCAGAGCTAAAAACTTTCATGATTTTGAATGGCTCTAAATGAACAGAATACATTTCTATTCTTAAAATAGGCAACTATCTTCCCATGGACCGATACCTATCTGGTTACATTTATCTGTGTAATCTGTGTATATTATGTACAGAATTAAAAGTTATAAAAGCTCTTCTTCTTGAATGTTTTTGTCAGAGAGCTATTTTTTTTCCCTCTAGAGAATCCTGTAGTTCAAGATTGTGTATTAGAAACAAGCAATTAGTTGATGTCAAGTCTCATCTTATCCCAATAGCAATATGTAAGAAGAAGGCAAGAACATATGGCAAAGTGCCATAATTATTTTTTATAATGCACTAGAAATCATAACAGCCATGTAGCTAATTTCCTCTGGCTTGTTTTAATTATGAATGCTGTAAACAACTTTATTCCATCTCCCACCCCTTCAAAAGCCCTCATAATGTCCCAAAACAAGCACCAAACAACCCTACATTGAGACAGTTGTTTTTAGAACAGATTAATGATGCAATTAATCTAGGATGTTTCTATATTTTTTTCACTTTAGGTAGCAGGACAATTTTCAAATACTTCACAAACACACATTGGACACATCTGTATTCATTTGTGGGTACTCTTTAGCCTAAAGTTCAGAGAGATTACCTTTAAAATAAATTCTAGGTCTCTATGAAGTCTGAATGTTAAAGAAGGTTCTAGTATCATGATGTTAACTAAAGTCCTGCTTATGTAACTGGGTCTCATTCCCTGGTGTTCTTCAGTAAGTTAATTTCTGTCTACTACCAACTACAGCAAATTACTTCTTCTGGGGAGGGTAATGGTTTTTTTGTGCATAGGGAGTTACTTCACCTCATTTAGCTTTTCTTCTCTCATGCAATTGGGTGGATGGTGATGGGGAGAAAACAGTTATTCTTTTTTTTCACTGTATGAGGAAAAGGAAGAAGGAATATGCATGTAGACATTAACACAACATGACATAAATGAGAAAACTGGCAAAAAAAATATCTCGCAAGATATCTGGCATATTTCTTCATTCTTAGAATCCACTGTGCTAAAGACAGAAATGCATTTGTGAGTTTTCCATTATATACCTCCTAATCCTTCCCAAAGCATTCACTTCAGTTCAGAACAGGCCAGAGACCCTGGACCATCTTGCTGAAGCAGACCCAGGGTATTCTTGGCCTTTGGCCATGAGACAATGCTTCTTTCATCTGAGGCCGTGTGGATTTGAAAACTATCACCAGGAAAGTAAGGTTTGGGAAGGCTTAGGTGTTGCCATGCCCTTGAGATAAATTATGTAGGTTTTAATAAAGAACAGAGAAAGAGAAGTCTTCACAGATTGTTTTACATCATACGAATTTTCACATGGAAGCTACATTCTAATATCTGTTATAGAATGGTGGAAATCTGCCTCACAGTGCCCTGAATAAGAAAGGAAAAACTTTTCATTGGATTATGCCACTATCATTGACCTTGAGTATAAATGAAGAAGCTTGGTCACCCCAAGGAAGAGAAGTGTTACAAACAAGTCATGTCCATAGTGCTTTACCACGGCCAAATGCTCTTGGTTTACTCTCGACAGACAAGGACAGAGGAACTGTACAGCTGTCATGAGTCTTTGCTTCAATTTCTGATATACTTCAAAGTTCAGCAGAAGAAGACCTCACCAACCAGGGACTGAGAAACCTATGTAGGTAATACCTAATTATTAATATTATACTGAGTAGGAAACGAAGGGACTTGTTGAAAAACTCTTCTGCCTGGTTCTGTCAGAGTTCTCTTCCTTTCTGACTTTCTGGTTTTTCCCTTTTCTGGACTGGCAGAAAGATGGAGGTCTCCCTTAAACGATGACTGAAAATATTCATAAAACCACAAGAGAGAAGTTTATTGTTTCAATGGGCCCACACTCTCCTAAAAAAGTCTTCAGCAAATATACAACCCAAATAACATGGAATGTTGAAGTAGACATAGCCCTATGGGGAACACAGAACAATTAGCCTTGTTGCCAAGATTTGCAGATGCCATCATACAAGTGATAATATTAGAGCAGTCTTAAGGGATGAGTAGGAACTGACCAGGAGAGAAGTAGGAGAATAAAATTTGTGAGAATTCCTGTTATAGAGAAAAGAACATTGTGACTTTACCCTTTCCCTAAACACCTTCCTCATGTGCCTTCCATAACCCAGCAGTATAGATATTTTTAAATGACCCTGAGAAGAAAGCAGAGGTGCTTTTTATTTCATGAAAAGAAAGCCATTCTTTTTCCTTTAGAGAACCTTAGGCCTGCTCTGCATGCACGCATGGAGTCAGAAACACGAGGCAAATATTGTATTATTCATTTTAGCAACTATAAATTCCAGTGATGGCTCTGAGGTTGGGGAGAAAGAGGCCTGCTGATCTGGAGAGCAGAAAGAACTCCTTGAGCTTATCAAAGAAGCGATAGAGCTACAGGCAAAATGCCCTGTAATAATCTCGGGAAAAAACACCTCTGAGTCAATGACGATTTTCTGCTATTGCACAGGCTGTTTTGCCTAAAGCCAGGAAAACTCTGTCTGATGATAATGTTTTAACTGCTGATTCATCTCCTCTGCCTTCAATTCTTCTCGGCAAACTTTTATTGGGTTTCATCATAGGCACATTTACAGAGCAATTTCCATAATGATAAAATCTCTTCAAATGAGATTTCGAATGTAATTAAAGGGCAGATTTGATGTGGTAAAGGCATTGTTGCGCAGTGGCCATACATCATCATGCCATGGAGCGCTCAGGCAGCTAGCCTATGGCATGACCCCAATTTTGCTCTGGTAAGATTACATGTCCTTGTTTCATGCTAACGGCTTGATTAGGAAAAAATAAAAGAAGATAAAACAGCCTCTCTATTGGAGAGATAAGTCCATGAGTATGAGTTCGATTTTTGTGCCCCTGTCCATTCATTCGGTATCTTAGACTTCAGAGGCTGCAAGAAACTCCTTGAGCATGGAGGCAAACCTTGACAAACTGACAGGTGAAAGCTAAGGATTTGCTTGATCTGAGAAGTGGATCTCCAGAAATTCTGGGGCCTATTCTCATGGTTTTAAATGCAATCGCTAGAAAAGTGGAAACTACAGCTTAGATCTCCCAGACTGGATGAATGCTTGCTCCTGGAAAACAGCCTGGTGCTTGAGAAAGCAAGAAAACCTTCCTTGGGCAGTCCATTTTTGAAACCTCAAAATTAACTTAGACTATTCTTCATGATAAAATCAACACAACGTTAAGCTTTGGAATTTCACAACCCCCACAATATCTTGTCCACCCAGATCCTCAGTCACGGTAGTATTTACCAAATGATATGAAATGAGTTTTTACTTGGCTCCTGGTTTACATATTGATTGAGACTCATATAATATGATATGGAAATCATCTTTTTTTTTAACATGCAGAGCAAATCAAATCCTTCAAAAGACAAGATTTTAGATTTAAGATCATAGTTAAATCATAGTTCTGAAGCCTTTAGAAGAGGATATGGGCCTCTTAAACACCATATGTGCATTCCTTTCTCTTTTCAACATATCTTGATGATATTCAGAGAAAAAAAATGCCATACAATGTCTGAGTTATATATGGCATTGAGACTTCCACTAATTTTTTTTTTCTGTGCTCCTCTCTTTGCCTAAATGAAATATTTCGTTTGGCACAACACTTTTGTCTATGGAATCAAATTTGTCCTTGTGATATTGGGAATTATAAAATAACTCATGAGCTTTAAAATATCATCAAATATGTGAAATTACATCATGATTAGTAAAAATAATTTGAGGGTCTTTAATTTACTGATGATGATGAATTATCATATAGCTATCATGCTTTTAAGGGCAATTGTGTTTTTGTAGGTAAAAGTAAGACACTAGGAAAAATAATGTACACTTTTGAAGAGAAAATAGACCTACCGTATTTCTGAAATAAAAGTGATTTATAAGTCTCATTTATTCCAAATAAAAGCTCACACGTTAATCTGCAAAGTTCACATCCCTTATCAAAGATGCAATGCTACTTTCAATTTGCTTTAATGGCAAACATTCATGGAAAGTTTGACTTTACTATAACAATAATCTCTTTTAGCCAAATAATCCTCGTCAACCCTTGGATGAAGTTTTCTGCCAAAGAATTCCCTTACTTCCCACTCACCACCAGAGATAAAAGGACTGAAGAGACTGCACCATTCTCTGCAGGACTCTTTGCTTGCACTCACTCAGCCAAGCTTTGACTGCCTGATTTCATTGCCATGGAAAGTCCTACAGGGTAACTTGGAGTGCAGCTACCTCTGTTACATCTCCCAACATCCCACTGCTTCCAATTACTACTGATTTTCTGTTATAATCAGTAGCCTTGAAACTTGAACTACCCAACTGTTTTAAATGCACAAGAGAAAATCTTAGGAAAAACGGGGAACAAGAAAAGAGTTTCCGTATTTCTGAAGAGTGGCACTGTGCTCGCATGATTGTTTTTCATCAGCCTTGACTTCTCTGAGAGGCAGTATTTCTTTTCATGCTTTAGGCTGACATTTCTTCTCACTCAATAGTTAATTCACATGGTGCAAATCCAGCATTCTTCCTTTTGAAGAAAGTAAAAGCAATCCCCAACTTACAAAGAGGTCTGCAACCAAAAGTCATTTGCAAGTCAATGGTTCAGAAACCCAAACTCAAATTTCCACTGAAACAAGTTGTATATGTCTCATGCCCTCATAGATACAGCTATTGAACCTCTAACATGGATGATGTACGTCATTCTGATAGCATTACCTTGGGTTTTGTGATTTAAGAAGTGTGAATCTTATGGGGTACCAAAGAGAGAGGAAGTACAAAAGTAGAATATTTCTCTTTGAATCCTGAATCTGCCCAATCCAAAACAGTGAGCAGAGGAGATCTGCATGGGCATCTGCCAATCTCATTCCACCTCCTGGTGCTCAGCCTTTTCTACCCCCACCTAGTCCAGCTGTCCCAATACTCCTTCTCGCCCTCCTGTTGAAGAGTGTATATTCCCAGAGCATAGTCTGATCACATTCACATGCTGGGAGATTTGTACATTTTAAAAAGAGGAAGCTGAGTGAAACCAAATGAATCTCAGACTGGTAGGATTTCAGTGAGTATAAGAATACAGTGTGAAATAGTCAGATGGTAGCAAAAGGGTCTGGGGGCTGAAAGGCTTCGGCCATTCTTGTTAGGAAATCTACAGTGGTTAATACCATGGATTGGCCCACTGAAACCCCCACACCACCCTCTTAGCTGGAAAGGCTGGAAATTTAAAACTGCATTTGCCAGACTTCTAGGCAGCTAGGGTCCTGGGTATGAATTAGGTTTTAATAAATTAGGGCTGTCAGATATAATACAGTGTGCCCAGTTAAATTTGAATCAGATAAACAATGGATTTATTTTTGGTATAAGTATGTTGCATGCATCATTTTTGGTTGCTAAATCTGGCAACCCCACATCAAGTCGCTGTACTTGTGAAGGACTTGGGAGGTGGAAGTGAGGTATAGGCTATCTCCCTGCCCCTTTGGCTGTTTCTGTTGGCAAGTTTAGTCACCGAAGCATGAGATTTCCCATATCACGGGTCCAAAGTCTATTCTCCAGCTTCCTGGGTGAAGAGAGGCAGTTGCTAACAGGAGCTACAAAAGCGGTAAGCCTCCAGATTTCAACGTCCTGAATCCTAGTTCGCAATTACAGTGTGTTCTTGAATTCATTGTTTCCACAGACCCTTGGAGATGGTAGTTCCCTGGTGGATCACTTCTATCAAGCTGTAGAATTCTGTTCTGGAAACCAAGTGTACAATTTGCTTCTTCAGCCTCTCCAAAGACTTAGTGTGCATCTAATCCTCTGTATTCATTCATTCTCTGATTATCATATCTAGGGTAGTTTCTCTTTTCTGCCCTGAACTTTGACTGCTATATTGACCCAGAATCAGCTTCTCTATTTGTTTCTAGTACTGGCATTATCTTCCTTTAGTCACTTAAAAGTCCACAAATAATAAGATAGTATGGTTTTCTAAACATGGCTCCTTGTCACAGTCAGGAGATCTATCATCAAAGGAGAGTAGGAAGTGAGGAAGACAAAGGGCTTTGTACCTCTGAATGGATGTCTTGCTTGATTTCTAAAGAAAATCCTTCACAAGATATGTTAGTTTGTGACAACACATTAAAACACCCAAACATTCTGTCATCCTTTACAAAAATCTCATTATTATTTTTCTTATCTGTTAAATTCCTCGTATCTAGATGTCAAATTTTCACTGACAACTATTTGATGCCTAGGGAAAAGATCTGACTCAACAGCTTTATAACATGATGTTCTATTAGTTAAGACATGATACAGCGCCATTAAAGTTCCCCAAAGAAAGCCCAGAAATGGAATATACAAACTTGATTCCTATACAAAATCATGGGGAAGAGTGAAGGGCCTTTAAGGAAAGAGATACTGAGGAAACCATGCATTTCAGGCCTGGCTTGCACATGTGAGGTAAACTCTGGACAGCGGAGATGACTTTGCTGCTGGCACGGTGCTGAGCACATAGTGGGGTCTGAAGCAATTGAGCTGCAATTTTTAGTCATGTAGCTGCATTCACCTACTCTGCGTATGTCTCATGCACAATGTCGTTTCCTAAAAGTACCAAGTTCTAACATCAGGAGCAATAGACAGGGTAAGCACTGACTGTCCCTGGTAGTCAAGGTTTTCTACACTTGGGTCCATGTGATTAGGGTGACTTTATTGTCCAAACATGAGTGATTCTGAGAGTAAATGGGGATGCTATTAATAATTTTACCAGAATAACAGGCATAGATTGGGACTGTCCTGAGCAAACCAGGATGACTATGCCTAGAGCCAGCAGTAAAGGGGAAAAATGTCCTGACTGAGTCCTCACATTTTCTCAGCATCAGCTGAGGCAGTCTTTCTACCTACTCATTCTCTCCAAGTCACAAAAGGTCTGTAGCAGGACGTTTCCTTCCTGCCTGGGGTTCACTGAGGGCGATGAATTGATCACTGCACCTGTTTCTTACATTCAGGGAATGACAAGCAGAGAAAAGCCAGAGGTTCACACCACACTGTGTTTGCACTCAGATGCCTTCTCACCGTGAGGAGTAAACACCTTCAGTTCTTTTTACTATGGGAAGGAAAATAAAAAGGGCCAATAACAAAATGCCCTTCAAAGAAAACATTTTGTGAGCCTGTGTGTAGCAGAGATAAGAACTAGGACACTGTCAAGAGAAAGATCCTAGAATAGCTTCTTGAAAGAAAGATTTGTTTTTTTAAAGGAATATAAGTGGATGTTGCTGTAACAGCTACTGTGTATTATCTGCCATATTCCTTTCAGCAAATGAAGATCAAAGCTTCTACATTTGTCAGCAATGAAACTGGAAAGAATTCACTTTCTTGAAATTTACTTTAAATTCTCCTTTATGGAGAAGTAATTCATTCTGTACATATTTCATACCTGACATTTAATACCAAGTTTATGTTTACAAAAATGGCTTTGCAGGGCTCCTGTGCCAATCAAAAGTTTCTTCCAAGACATTTCTATCCATGTCTAAGGAGAACTGAGACATAAAAACAAACAAACAAGAACACGAACAACAATATTCAGGATTTTGATTCAAAAGTCATGGATGAAAGAGTGGTTTAAATCTAAAATCCCTAATCATAGAACTTCAAAGACATAAGGCAAATCATACACATCAGCCTTTTCTTTTTGAAGAAAAGCAGAGGGAAGATACTAGAATGGAAACCTACTGCTGGTCTGGCTGCTCCTAAGGGCAGGAACCGTATCTACCTTGCTTGCTGCTGTATCTCCAGCTTCCTGGTTGACAGTTGGCATACAACTGCTTTTGTTTTTGATAAAAAGCTAGCAAAGAAATGACTGGATAAATTAATGACATAGTTAGCTATGAAAGAGGTCAAGTAACTGCAGAACATCAGAAAGGGTTAATAATGAGAGTCAAGGAGTTGGTGACCTTGGTAATGTAAAGGATGATAGGCAATCTTGGTACGTTACTAGATAATGAAGCAGTGGTTTCTCTTGATAGCAGTCCAGTTTACTGTATGATTGTTTAAACCACTTTTTCCTCCAATTTTCCAAGTTGCAGCGGTTCTCTGCACTTCTTCTGGTACGATAGTAGGATTAAACTTGCCACTGTCCATTCATTCATTCATTCTACAAACACTTGCTGAGCATTCACCAGATGTCTGGCACTGTCCCAGGCCCCAGAGATGAACATCACAGACATGGTCCCCACCTGGGATGAAGTTTTCTTTTTTAAGAGAATGATCTCATGGCGTAGATCCGGTACTGGGTACTTATATCTGAATTCAAAGCCCTGGGAAAGTTGGACAAGTCTAACACAGTGGGAATTCTAGGACATGATAAATAAGCCTTCTGAGAGAATCTTTCTTAATTTAACCCTTAGGAAATCAGCTAAAGGATAAAACTGCACAGAAAACAAAACCATTTAAGAGGTTGAGTAATTATTGCATTCTTTTGATTATGCAGAAAACCTATCCTGGGAGTTCAAATCTCTAGGTAGACTTTTCTTGGCCTATATTATCTTCTTGGACTAACCACATAGCCTTAAATTAGTGAGATAATTAAAAACTACTCTTTTCTACTCTAACCCCTTCATTTTATGCAAGGCGCTTTTGTTGACTAGGATTAATAATACCAAACAAGCCAACAAACCAAAAATCGGAATTTATTTTGCAGTATCTTTTATCAGCAGATTTCATGGCAGTTGGTACACATTTAATGAAAAAAACAGGGAAGGTGTAAATTGGGAAGGTGAGCGAAAAAATAAGGAAATAAAAAGTATAAGGAAGATTCTGAAAGCTTTCATAAACTTGGAAGAAATGAAATGGATTTAAAGCTGCAAAGAAAAAGAATTTCATTGCTCACTGATTCTGTAGTGAACACTTTCTCTAATATCCCAAAGCAGCTCTTTCAAATTGCAAGTCTAGTGGAATCTCCAACTCTACCATCCCCCACACCACTCTGTATTTGGGTGCGGCTTCCACTTCAATGAGAAAAATAAATCCAATAGAAGGGATGTAACTTTTCACTCAACTATCAGCAACTACGCCTGTCCTGTCCTCCTCCCTCATAGCTGCTGTGAAGACGTGCCTTCATTCCTATCTGAGGCTGAGCATTACCCCTCATTTCTTCTGTGTCCCCAACCTCTCGCTCTCTACTGTCTCCTTCCCACTAGCATTTAAACATGTGGAAGTCCCTCTCATATTAAGACCATGATCTTCTTGCCCCACATCCATCTTCTGCTCCGATGGTCTCTTTCCCCATCACAGCCACACGTCCTAAAACAATTGTTTTACACATGCTCCTTGAGTTCCTGAATTCTCAATCACGTTTCAACCCATTGCCATCTTGGTTCTCTATTTACCACTGAATAATAACTGGGTTCTCCAAAGTCAATACTGAATCACAACACATCCAGGTCATCAGTATGTACCTTCCTTGTTGCTAAATTAATGGAATATTTTGGGGGTTATCTTCTGTGCCTCTTTCATAGCACTTGACAACTCTGAATGCTGCTTTTTCTTGAAAGCCTTTCTTCCCTTGGATTCTGTGGCATCACCTGCACCTGGCTTGTCTCCTACTTACTGAATTGCTAATTTCCCTGTCTCCACTGCAAGCTTACTTCTCTCTGCTCATCCCTGAAATGTTGATGTTTTTCTGGGTCACCTCCTGGGCCCTCTCCTCTTCTCTATAAACTTTTCTCTAAACCATTTCAAACCTTTGCAAGGTTTTAATTATATGTACTGACAAAATCCAGTGAAATATCTCTAGCTCAGAACTTTTTCCATAGGTACAACTCACACACCCAGCTATCTGGACATATCCATTTATATATTCCATGGGCAACTCAAACTCAACCTGAGTGAGAATGAACTCAGTATCACTCCCCCCTGCCCTTTCCCTACCCTCTGTCTCCTTCAAACACAGCCCATCTCTTGTGTGAAGGGTTTGAATAAACAGTACCTCTATCTACCTAATTCTCCAAATTAAGTATCTGAGTTAACTCTTCCCCTCCAAGTCACCCACCATAACCTAACAATCATAACAGCATTGATTCTAACTTCTAAATAGCTATCAAATCTCTATACGTCCTACTGCTCTCCATCTCCATCACCACTACTTCATCTCCATCACCACTTCTGCTCACTGGGATAACTTCCCTAGTGTCCTGAGGCTGTGTGTCTCCTTGTCTCCAGTTTACTGAGCTTCTTTTGGTTCCTTGAATTGCTATGAAATTTCTCACTTCCAGGCTCTTACACATGCTATTTCCTCTGCCAGGAATACTCCTCCTCAGAATCCCCAACGTGGCCTGGCTAACGCCTGCTTCTCTTCAGGTCTCAGCCAAGCTGAGACTTCCCTGGAGAAGCCTTCCTCATCTCACGAAACCAGGGTTGGGTTATCTTTCTGAACTCTCACAGCACGATCAGAGCACTGCTCCTACCACAGAGTAGATGCCTGTTCAATCTCCTTCCTCCCCTTTTAAGACTACAGCTCATAGAAGATAGACATCAACCCTGCCTTGTTCATTGATTGCTGCATTTCTGGTGTCTAGCAGAGTGTCTGGAACATCAGTAAACACTCACGAAATAAATATGTAAGTCAATGTATGCTTGCAGTACAAGACTCTTCCAGCACACACCCTTATAATTGGTGGCAGTTCACGTTTTGTTGTTACTGTTTTATATACATGGGCTAATGTTCTGTGAGTTCTCAGTATGTATGGTTTTGTTTAAATAAAACATAATAATGCCATAAAATCCCATTATATGAAAAGCATGGGATATCATAATTCTCCCCAATGGTGACATTTTTCATATATTATAAATATTCCAGAAATAATATATAAAATTAAACAAATCAGAAGTCAAAAACTGAGATACAACTATGTAGAAATCAATTTGTGGAAGCAGAGGGCCTGGAACAAGTGGACAGGCTGTACGGTGAACCAACCAAAGAAAAACCATTCACACAGTGAGCTGTATGCTTTACAACCTGAACAGCTTTTCATGGTGACCCTGAATAGAAGTAAAATAAAAGGGTTATTCATTCTCTCTTTTTTTCAGACTACTTCCTGATGGTGAGGAATGATTATTATCGTACTCTCGAGTTTCAATCTATTTAATAGAGCTATTAGAACTTTAAAGCTAGAGAGTATTTTAAATGTCATGTAGCCTAGGGATGACGAAGAGGTTTCATCTATGTGTTAACTCCATTAGTGGGTGGTAGCCGCATGGAGTATTGACTTGAGAAGTCTTCTGATACAGCACTGATTGATTAGTGTTGTCTCCTATGGGCAAATGAGGGAGAAATGGAAGACATCCCCTTATTTGCCTTTCTGATCTAGTTAACCTTTCCAGGTTCCAGGTGAGAAAATTAAGGTCCAGAAAAGTAGGGAAACTTGTGCAAAGTTAACATCAGTGATGGAGCAGAACCCAATTTTTTTCCTTCCAGCCTATGTCCCTTCCTTCACACCTGGTCTCTAGATTCCTTACTGAGACAAATTATAAATCCCAGCCCTGTGATTTACTACCTTTTAAATTTTAACTTATTTTCAAGGTGAAGTTCCTGCCTTGGGTTTCAAGCATAAATAAATCTAGGCTTGCCACCGGAGAACACAACATGATCACGGGAAGTAGTCTTCATCATTGTAAAACTAACACATAAAATGTAGTGACAAGTGCACCCCCTAAAAGGCCAGTGCTGTAAGTAGTAGGGGCCATTGTCATTCAGGTGAAACACTGTAGGAGGAGGAAGAATTGTGAGCAGAATAACAGAGATACCGTCTGTGATATTATTATGAGCCATATTTGGCTTGAACCTTCACAAATGGCGGCAGAAAACTTGCAGATTTTTTTTCCCGGGGGAACAGGTAAAGAATGGAATTAGTTAAACATCTATTAATGTCCTAGTCATGGTGCTAGGCACTGGGGGACACACTGGTAAACAGGGCGGATGTGGTCCCTGTTTTTGTGGTTGTTATATTTAAGCAGCAAAGCCAGGCACTGAACAACGATACGAGCATTTCAAAAGAGAAAGTGCAAGGAATTTACTGGTAGGGGGTGGGGGTAACCTGAAAACCCCCAATTTTTGGCAACTGCTCCTCAGAGACAGCCTGTGGAGAATCAGTTTGTGAGAGCTTTGTGTAGCTGTTCTGTATCCAAACTGGATATCCAAAATAAACACTAGATCGCTATGGAGAACTTAAAAATTTAATATTCACAAATTGGCACTTTTGAATAAGTGACTACAAATAGAAAAGACAAATTCAAAATGAGTAATAACCACTTACATCCCAATATACACTCATTATAAAAAAAATACAGACACCTAAGTCAATACGTCCTCTGATGACTAACAGCCGTTTATCACTGTGCACTAGATGCTTTTCTACTTGCTTCGCAAATCAGTTTAAATATACTTGGTAATCAGGATTCATGATTTTTATTCACTTGAAAAGTGAGAAGTACCTTTTCCCACTGAGATTTTGAAGGGTAAGTACACCACCATTTATTTGGAGATTTTATGGGTGTCTTCACATGTGCTTTTATAAACAGGAAATGATTTATGAGTAATCGAAAAGTATGCCTCTGAGTCTCTTACCTAATCTCTAAACCCAGCTGACTTTCCCCATTTCTCTAACACTGAGCATAGCGAAAGGAAACACTCTTGATTAGTCAAGAGACACTGTTGCTTATACACCAACCTATATTTGACTCAGAGCTGGGTAATTGTGAAATAACCCAAATTCAGCCCTCCCAGATGAAAACTGCTCTGAGGACTTTCCATCCTGAAAAGTAGAAGGAAACTAAGTAGTTCTTATAATTCCATAAGACTTAGAAACCCTTCTTGGGCAGTATTGCACAACCTACAAAATTTCTTTTGCACAATTTTTACATATTAAAAAGCAAGAGAAAGGGGCTGTTGGTATAAATTAGAACACTACTGAGTCTGGACAACTGAAACATGATCCTAATTTCTAAAATTGTTTCTGCCCAGAAAGTAGTATTATTTAGTGAGACAAAACGTGACTCTCTGGAGAGTGAGGTATAGCATGGGTGGGGACCTACCAATTTTGACAACTACTGACAATTTTCTACATTGCCATCGATTAACATATTCAATAAGCATTGATCTAGAACCTACCCTGTTTTAGAGCTGTGCTGCCTGGACCACTACAGCAGCCACGAGTTGCAGGGAGTTACTGAGCACTTGAAATAGTTTTAGTCTAGACTGAGAGACTGATTTTTTAAAATTTGAATTAATTTAGGTAGGACTTTAAAAACCGATACTTTGTTTAAATATTGGAAAATGTTAGTATGTTTGGAACAGCTTGGGAATATGAATCTTCTTTTTCATCCATAAATTTTATGAAATCTAAATACAGATGAACTTTCCAATGAAAATACAGTGTCTGAATTGAGATGAGGATTAAATGTAAAATACACATTAGATTTCAAAGACTCAGAATGGGAAAAGTGCAAAGGATCTCATTGATAACTTTTTGCTGATTATGTATTGAATAATAACACAATGAGTTCAATAAAGAATATTAAAATTAATCTCACTTGTTTCTTTTTAAAGAATGTGGCTACAAGAAAATTTAAGGTACCATATGTGGCTTGCATAGTTTTTGTACTGGAAAACACTATTTTAGACATTGTGTGGACACTGGAAATACAAAGCTGAATACCCCTTGAGGATTTTATGGAATGGTGATAAACCAACCGTCACAGCAGGAAGAGAGAAGAATCCACAAGATGTGGTGGGGGCATGGATGAGCAGCAACTAATTCAGATTGAGGTCAAAGATGGCTTCCTGAAAGAAGAGATACAAGCTTGACTTGATTTCTGAAGTCTGAGTAAGAGTTGGATGAAGAAAGAGGAAGGGCATTTAAGGAAGAGGGAATGGCATTCCAGTGGGCGATAACAGTAACATTGGGAGAAGCAGTACAATAAGAATCCAGAATTCCCACCCTTTGGGTCATACACAAGCTGTACCACTTACTAACTGAAGGACCTCAGGACAATTACTTAACATCTCTGTTTCTTCCTCTATGGAATGGGGATGATACTATTATCTACCTCATAAGGTTATTGTGAGAAATGAAAGCATTAATAACACACTGGTCACAATTGTGTCCAATGCCACATCAGTGTCATCATTGTGAACTAGAAAAAGAAATAATTCTCCTATCGTTGGAGGAAAGGGTTTGTGTGAGGGGATCATGGGACATGGGGCACAGAGGGGCTCAGCCATCCTGCATTCACCTAAGCAGTTTGATCTTTTATCCTTACAGCTGTGGAGGGTTAGTTACATCTTTAAAAAAATATCTCAGGTGTAAGTGCAACAGAGAGTTTAGGGGGGCTAAGTCTCCAGGTAAGGGATAACAGCTGTGCAGCAACCTAGTTGAGAAGCCACACAGGGTCCATGTGAATAGAGGGCATGGCACAGGTAACTTGGCAGTAGCTGCTAACTGCTTTCAAAACCTCTCTACTTGTTTGCAGGTACCCAGTTAGTCTTCATTTCGCAGCCTCTCCACTGTTACCTATGGCCACAGGGCTGAGGTCTAGCCAGCAGAACGTGAGAGCAAGGGACATGGGCCACCTCTCATGACAACCATCTTGTCTTTCCTCTTTTGGCTCTGGAATGTCTTCAGAAAGGCAATATTGGAAATTGGGGACAGGCATATCTTGGACATATTCTGTGTTCAGTTCCAGACCACCGCAAGAAGGTGAGCATCATGATAAAGCAAGTGAAATGAACTTTTTGGTTTCCCAGGGCATACAAAAGTTAGGTTTATACTCTACTGTAGTTTATTAAGTGTGCAATAACATCATGTCTAAAAAATGTACATACCTTAATTAAAAAACACTTTATTGCTAAAATATGCTAACCATCATTTCAGCTTTCAGCGAGTCATAATCATTGCTGAAAGATCACCGTAACAAACATAACAATAACCAAAAAGCTTGAAATACTGTAAGAATTCCAAAAATGTGACACAGAGACATGAAGTGAGCAAATGCCATTGGAAAAATGGCGCCGATAGATTTGTTCAATAGGGTTGTCACGAACCTTCAATTTGTAAAAAAAAAAAAAAAAGCAATGTCAGTGTAGTGCAATAAAGCAAAGTACAATACAATGAGGTATGCCTGTACTGAAGACGGAAGAAACTTGTTGGGCCATGCGGGCTGCCACTCCTTCCCCACCACACACACACCTTGACTAACATGAAATCATCCTGGACTTTGATGTGAAAAAGAAAAACACATCCATTTTTTTCAAAGCCATTTTATAGTTGTATATTTAGAGCAATGTTTGACAGACCAGTTAGCCTATGCTAACTAATGTAGATATGAAAAGCACTTAAAGAGCTAAAAGCATTTTTGGGAAGAGACTTGATGACCAATAAGATATGTGAGTGATAAAGTTGTTACCAAATTTTTTGAGTAGCACAATCTCAAGTGTTATCTTAAGTGCAAATATAAACACTGAACCAAAAAGTATTTTGTTTGTGACATTGTCAAAGTATATTTCAGACCAGCAAGGAAGAGCAGTAAGGCAGGGCCAGGGCTAGGACTTTTGTTATGCTGAAGAAATTAGGCATATATATAAATTTAGCAGAAAATAGGTCAAGTTTCAAAAGAAATTGCAGAGTCTGGGTGACTCTCAGAAGTCGACACCAGAAGAAGAAAATAGAGAGGAGTCAATTTGTTAAGGTGGGAAGGGTCGAATAGATTTTCAAATTCTAGATAAGCAGACTTTGGGGTCCCAGAGTGACAGAGGTTTAAGCAAGAGTCCCGCTGACATACCTAAAACCAGGAACACTGAATTTTGATTCCAAGGCAAGCACATTGTATACTCCTGGGTGAATAGGCAAGGGCTTCCGGAAGCAAGGTCAGAGCCTGGTGTCTCTTCATCTCCAGAAATCTAGATGTGGCTTACTATTGGAATGGAAGAGGATTAAGTTTTTCCAGGGCTGTTGCTCTGTATAATGTAGAAAGGGATAAGTCTTCAAGGGATTTTGTTAACTGTGGTTGTTTCATGGAATCAAATCCAAGACAGAAGTCAAAGGCCAGGTCAGACTCTGCCGACCCTACCCAGCACCAGGCCCGGAGTCTTCAGCCTACAGGCCATTCCTTCTGACACCTGCACCAGTCCTAACCAGCCAGGCAACTCAGCAGAAGCTCACTCAGGGCCAGCATGGAGTAGGTGTGAGATGAATGTTTCTGCTGCCATTCTGGTAACTGGTACGAGCTCTGGAGTTCATCATGATTACTGTAATTCCTTTGGCCTTCCGCAACTTCCTTCTGACACTTGTTTCAGGTTAAGAGCCGCATTTCTTGCTACTGGATTTCTCAAATCATTTTCTTTATGCTGTTTCTGCACAGGAGTAATACATTTTTCTCATCATAATTTTTGAGAATATGTTGTGGAAAAAAAATACTGTGTTATCTGCAGTCATTATTCTTTCCCTTGCCTTAAAAAATGTATCCTAGGGAAAAAAATGACAATACTACAGAAGTTGTGAAAATGGGCATTTATGATCTCTGACAAGGCTTTGTTTGCTCCTGGCTGCTCTGGACTTCACCAGCCATGCTTGCTAAACACCTGCAGGCTGAAAGACCAACCCTTCCCAGCTCTAAGTCAATGAACTTCTTAAACGCACCCCAGAGAATATCAGGAGCTGGGCACCCACTAGCAGACAGGGTCTTAGATTCCCTTGAACACTATGTGTCAGATATTGTCCGAAATGAATAAAGTGTATTAATTTATTTAATTATCGTAACAACGCTATGAGGTTGGTACTATCATCTTCATTGTACATATAAAGAAACTGAAGTACAGAGAGGTCACCTAGCTACAGAGTGAGAGTCAACAAATGGCAAGTTATGATCATGCGTTTTGCCTGTTCAGGGTTTTTTCATAGCTGCTGCTCCTAAAGTAATGGCTATGCTTAATCTTGGTGCAATAAAAAACAATCAGTCAAATATTAGAAGCTCTAGGCCCACCAGCAGATTAATTCCTATATTTGATTATTTTCCTGAGTCTTGTAAGGACAAAAACAGCAGCAGCAGAGGCACCATCAGCAGACATTTACTAAGCACTTATTTGTGTTGTGTCACATACCGCATTAAGGCTTTCCGTGCGTTACATCCGTTCAGTTCCAGTACCCAGTGGGCATGAGCCGAGCTTCCTCGGGCAGCAGCCTCTCTCACTAGCAGACACTTTAGGTCTTCAGTCACTTACAGAGGAGTGCTCTGCTGGTGGTCTATAATACCAGTGCACTGCTTCAACTCAAGTTAGAAACTGGCTTTGACCCCTGAGTACCTCACTACACTTTAGCCAATTTTCTTTCCCTAAGGAACTGGATCCCAGTTATCTAGGGATTGCTTCTGTCTCAGTAAAATCTATCTTGCCCTTCCCTTCCCAAAGTGCTGACTGACACCTTCCTCCTATTCTACCAGATCTCATCCCTTAGTTACTCCTATCTTAGTTACTAGATCCAAGTTTACAACTTCCCATTGGCTTTAGGATAGCTGGTCCCTTTCCTTGGGTATTCAGCATACCTTCAGCCAGGAAGTCCTTCTAGCATCCTCTCTCTACCAGTTAGCTGCTATTGTTATCATGCCTCTTGTTGGAGCCAATGTGGGTCACATCTTACCCACTAATAGAATAGGTTCGTATCTACAAATAGACTAGGAAATGCCTGCAGGTAGGAATCTCGTCTTATCTACATATCTCTAACACTCCCCCCGTGCCTAGTACATAGAACCTTCCTAATATGCATTTGCTGAATGAATGAATGAATGAATGAATAAGGAAAGACATCCATCTTCATTGTTCCATCCTAGTGTTAAAAATCAGGGAGGTAACTCAAATTTCTAGTTAGAATAAAACACACTGTTCTACTTGATAATATGACAGAATGATTTACACAGCAGGTTATATTTTTACAGGAAAATTTTCTATCACATAACTGGAATTAATGTATTCCAAGATAGTAGAAATGTATTGGTGCAGTATGAAATGAACGGGATTTAAGGAACATAATAAAAAGGACATTACAATCTGGTTAACATCACCTAACCCTGGGAAGATTAATAGCTTTCAATTCATACAAAGACTGATATCTATAATTTAATATATACACAGTCTTATTAAAAATGAAAGCTGATTATAATGAAATGCTACCATTGGCAAAAATTAGCATGGTGTATAAAATAGACAAACCAACAGTGTGGTAATAGTTGGAACAAAGTCCTTTAAGTGGAATTCCATAGGATAGATTTTTAGTTCCAAGATGGTGAAATGACATAGTAGTTGGAGATATAATTAAGAATTATGTTCTAAAAAAATTCTGTAGCAGAAGGTAATTAATATCTATTTGGGGAAGGCTGGATTTTTAATGAATCAGAAGTGACTCTGAAGAGAAATGCTCCATGTTGCTCTCTACTCTTGGCAGTCTGTTGAGCTCAAAAACATCAGAAAAGGGGCCTCCTGGTGCCTGGGTTCAAGTTTAACATTCATGAGCAGGAAGAAGGCATTTGCTGCCTGCTCTTGTAGCACACTTGCGATGTTGTGGAAGGACCACAGAAATTCTGGAACTGCACATTAAATCGAAAGTCTTTAGTTCTGTATATTTTTAAAGCAATGACTCATTTTCAGATTCGGGATTTTTCATTTCCTTCAATTTATTTAAGTTATACAATCTTTTTTTCCTAAATGAAACCATACCCAGAAGAGGTATATATGAAAGAGATGAAGGTGATCCGGAGTGAGGTGGGTCAAAAGCCCTGAAAAAGAGCCCATTTGACCCCTTCCTCCCATCTCCTGCTTTGGACCCTGAGGCACCTTGTAGTTCTTCTAGAATGCCTTGAAACATGGTTTGAAAGCCCGCTGATCTGGAGCAACCCTCCTTCTTAATCAGTTGCGGTAACTGAGTTTTAAGATGATGTTAAGGGACTTTTGCAAAATCACACAAAGTAATCGGTGGAGTGAGAAGAAGCCAGGGGCACGGTCACAGTGCCCAACAGTAGCGCCTGTGACCTTGCTTTCTCATTGCCTGGCTCCGGGAACAGTGCTGGTCAGCAGGCCGTACATGGGCAGCCTGGGCATCACCTGGGCACACAGACCTGCTGAATGAGAGTCTTTGGAGCAGGACCCGGGATCCTGCATTTTAATAAGGAGCGTCTCTAGCACGCTGACACTTGAACAACCACGCCCCCCGCCCCCATATCTTGCCTCGCCTTGCCTTCTGACCCTCCCTCTCCAGCTCCCAAACACAAAAGTAACAGCTGTTTAAATTACTCGGTTTTCTCCTATCATGAAGGAAACGAAAACAAGTCAAGGGGAGCGAACAGGTGGAAAACTACTCCAGAGCGTTACTCTCTCACCTCAGGCCCCATTCAGTCATTTCGCAATTTAAGTATCTTTGTTTAGTGGTGGCATTAGGTGAAGGACTAATATATTCTGCTCTTCTTCATTGTTATTCAGCTTCTTTATGGGTAAACTAGAAAACAGTTTTGGATCTACATGTCTTCATGTTTCTTACATAACACGTATGATATCAATTGAATGTTTAAATAGGAAGGCTACAGCAGGCAGTTATTTGGTACACAGAGGGACACACACATACATGAACACACAAGTAGTGAACTTTTAAAAAATATGTCTGCTACCTCACGAAAGATATGCCAATTCTATTTTCCCAAATAAAATCATATATGAACTTGCGAAGGAAAGACACTATTTCCAAGTAATCTCTGCTAACTCCCTTTGTATCATGAAGACCCTCGAAAATGAAGAGGGTATGGATTCCTGAAATTGTGTGAAATGAGAAAACTATGCAGAAAATAACTTTTCATGAATGCAAAGAGGGAGATCAATTAAATGCAACCTCTTGGACCTCTCTTTATCTGTTCCTCTTTAAAAAGAAGTCTATATTTCACTCATGTATGTTTTAAGGTAAAGTAAGTGATTTTCTGACTCTTCTAAAAAGTCTTTGGAGTAAATTAAAGACACAAAATATCGAAAAAATCAGGAATGAGAGTAACTGCCCTGAAGGAATGGATTATTTTAGAAGGTGAAAGAATAGCAGAGGTCTATGCAAAGTTATTTGTGCTTTGAATAGAAACCCTGAGTGTAATGTGTAAGAATATAAAGCTATTCCCAACATGTAAAAATTCTGTAGACTTTTTCAAATGAACCCTCGAAGTCAGTATTTTAACTCTGCTACTGAGAGATCTATGTATGTGCAGGTTTCCCAAATGGAATTCTCTATTCCCAAAACAATCTTTTCTGAAGCCACAAGAAACAAATAGAATTCAAAGTTCTTATGTCTGATATACTCTTGACTGTGCCCTCATTCATAAAACACATCACATAGCTTTCATGTTTCTGTACATATTATATTTTACCACAAAAGATATAGTTCTCCTAATTTAACCTAAGATGCATGGTTAAAAAAAACTCAATGAAAAGTACAAATACAGAGCACATTTATAAATTTACAGCTATGCTATCATGGCTTAACACAGCAGAAATTCCTCTAGATATTTAAAAAATCATTTATGGGTTTTTGGCTTCAAAAATCTTTGACACCAGCATTACCTTTGAAGAAGAGATTACGGGGGGGGGTCGTACAGTATTTTCAATGAAAAGTTACAGTATTTGGCTTAACACAAACACTACACTACATACAACATAGGTTACATTTGAGATTATTTTGAAATCTCTAAACTTCTCAGCAGGCAAAATGAAGCAGTGTAGCTTACTTATTGCTCATCTGTCCTTGGCTTTGAAACATCTAAGGCACAACTCAACGAAGGTGAGAAAGAACATTTGCTACTCTTCAGGGTGGCATTTGAACCTCAGAAACCCCGTAAACATAGAGCCAACCGATGCTTCGGTTCCACCCCCCCCCCACCATGCTCTGCCATCAACGCTTCACTGGCATGGGATCCACAATTGAAATGTGCCGTACTTTTCATTTCAGCCCTTTTATATACATCCTCCCTCTTCATATTCTCCTTGGGACTGAATCGGTTACTGTTTTGAAGAATGGGGGCCCTGTGCTAGGGAAGGGTGGGGTATAATGACAAGCAAGTTCATTTGTTTGGAATAAAATAGTCAGAAACAGAACAATAAACACAGAAGTCTATTAGAACAGGCCTTTGGAATACCAACACAAAGGGTTTTTCTTCATGATTTCCTCGGACATCAGTTGTATTTAAAGATAGAGTTGCTAATAATTTCCTCTCCCCTTTACTTGTTTAATTATGTAATTAGACATTAAAACGTTTGGGCAAGCATTTTGCACAATTTCCACTATTTTATTTGTATTTTAACTATTTCTGATACAGATTGGAAATCTTGGTCAACAGATAATCCTAAGAAGACAGGCTTAATATTACACAGGTTATATAGACATAGTATAATATGCAGTGTAATATCTCCAACATGTAACCATGTTACCCCCAATCTGCACCCACAAAACAGTGCACAGGATTTTGTATTACAAATAACGGCAAGTAAACAGAGACACACACTGTCTACACAGAATCTGATTGGGTTTGCAAAACTCCCTACATTTCCTTGTATATAAACTACATTCATCACTCAAATTTTAAAGTACAATTTTACCTATGGCTAGAAAATTGTGGCACAGAAATTCCTCAGAGTTTTGAAAGACTTGCTTTGGGTTCAATTCCCATGACATGTGCATAAAACCATTTCAAATTCAAGGGCTAGGTCAGAGTTCTTCAGGCCACAACAGAGTCTCAAGCCTCAGGGCATTTTCATAAACTGGATGCTCTATTTACAGGCAAAAATTGAAAATTAGTAATTATAATATAATGTGTTAATTCAAAAAAGAAGAGAACTTTCCCTAAAGAAAGGCAAAAATAAAATGTTAAAGATCTGTCACTTAACAGTAAAGGACAAAATAAGACCATTGACACAGATATTAAGGTCTCAAGTTCTTTGGAAATATAATGAAGGCCTTCTTGGCAGGACATTTATATGATTCCTAGAAGACTGTAAGTAGTATCTGAATGTACACTGTGAGCATCTCAGATTCATCCCCAGGAACAACTGCCCAAACACTGCCCTGCCTACAGAAACTTCTGGATCCTCTTGAGGTAGCTGCTCATTACCTCTCAGATTCTGGGCAGGAGGAGGGATGGCAGCCAGGTGGCTTTGGAAGAGGAGACAGTTGTTGTGTCCTCCCTTTATTAGGATGTCAGCTCGCACCTTGTGGCCACCTGCCAGCATAGTGCCTGCTCAACTGGGCTGCTCCCTCCAGTCCAACTGCTGCCCTTAGTCTTCTCTTCAGAATATTTTAGTTGTGAAAATCAGAGCACAAAATGAGCTTATCAGGAGCAAATTAAGATTGTGGGCTTTGGAGCCAAAAGGACATGAGCTTGAGTGTCATCACTATGTGACTTTGTGACCTTTGGCAGATTACCTATTTTGTTTCCTTACCTGCAAAATGGAGATTCTAATAGTACCCTCCCCACAGGGTGATGTATGTACATACAGTGCCAAGTACTTAGTACTTGAGAAATACTAGCTGCTGCTATAACTGTTATTATTATGGAAGGAAGGAAGGAAGCAAGCTACCACATAGGAGGTCCCCTGGGAAACTGGAATAGGCTTAGCAGAGAAAGCAGAAAGCGCTTTCCCTTCCTCCACAGCAGTGGTTTTCAAACTGTGGTCCCTGCACCAGCAACAAGAGAACTTGTTAGAGATGCAGATGATCAGGCTTCACTCCAGACCAAAGGAATCAGAAATCCTGGAGGTGAGGTCCAGCCATCCATCTTAACAAGTCCACCAGGGGATTCTGATGCACGTTTACTTTTCGAGAGCCACTGCTCTAGCCACCCAACAGGAAGGGCACCTGGCGAACTGAGCTTAGTTCACAGGAACGCTAACATCCCCTCCCTCATTAGTGGTCATCTTCTGGGCATTTCCATTATTAGGAATTTTCACTTACATTTTTCACTTATATATGTCTAGTCCATAGGTAGGCTCTTTTAAAGATGGAAGAGATTGTTCGTCCTCTGTCCAAAGCCAGATATAGTGGCTAGAAAGACTCTTCTTGGGCTGTTTTGAGTCTTATTCTTTGTTATATATACATATTAGTACATAAGAAACATTTAGGTACTTTAGTGTGTTAACAATCGTTGCATAATCAAGCCCATCAGAGTATCATATTGCTGACATCTCACAGCCATTACCTTTAAGTTGAAGAAGCGAGAGATAACTGCTCTTCAAATCTAACTAGAAAGCTTACACGATTGTGTTGATAAAGCATATGCATTCATATAAAGGCAGATTTCAAATCTTAAGGCTTGTAGAATAACATTTTCTCAGCCATATGTTTAATAGCTGTAAAGAAAAGCCAATGCTTTCTACTGCTGAGAAATTTGATTACAGAGGAATCTTCTTTTACATATTGTTCTTCATTTAAAACTTTAAACAATATTATTACATATGTCCTTTTGATTTTAAATGCATACATATTTACATAAAATGCAGTCATTTCTCCCACTTGTTCATTGTTGAAATTGTCTTCACCAACAGTTATGCAGTGTCAAGATGGGATCAGAATGTGTGGGAGCAGAAATTTTTTGCAGTCAAGCTTTGCTAACATATGCAACTACTCAAAATTACCAATGAAAAATTATATGTGTCTAAGAAAGAGTATGGAAAAGCTGACTGTTAAAATTCTTCCCTTGATTCTCCCTTGATACTAGAAGGAGAGAATATGACAGTCAGAAGACCTTAGTCTTAGTTGGGGTTCAACTTCAGCTGAACTGGAATCACTAGGAATAAAAATCCCCTGATATGTGGGTTTCCCCCAAAGAGTCTGATATCATTGGCCTGGGATTCAGCCTGGGAATTTTTTTAAGCTTCCCAGGTGGTTCTAATCATCATCAGAGCCATTTATTTAGAGGTCTCCTCTAATCTCACCACTTTTCGTTATTTAAATGATTGTCATCTGTACTGGCTGGTAGCTGGTGGGGAGAATCACTAGCGCTGTCTTGGTACTTCTGTCTAGCCAGATATTCCTCTTCTACATTTTCTTAAAAGAGTCAAACCGGGCAGTGGCCCTGTGTTCCTTTTCCCAGGTGCCTTAGTCCATTTGGGCTGTTATAACAAAGGACCACAGACTGGGTGGCTTATAAATGCCAGAAATTGATTTCTCACGGTTCCGGAGGTTGGGAAGTCCATCAAAGCATCAGAGTGGTCATGTTTAGTGAGGGCCCTCCAGATAACCGGTGCCTCCTTGCTGTGTCCTCACAGCGTGGGAGGGAGCTAGGGATCTCTCTGGAGCCTCTTCCATAAAGCTCTAATTCCATTCACAAGGTCTCCACTCTCATGGCTTAAGCACCTCCCACAGGCCAACTAAAACCATCACAGCACATCAGGCATTAGGATTTCAACATATCAAACTGGGAGCAGGGGTGGAGGGAGGGCGGGCACAAACATTCAGACCATAGCACCATGCAAACTAATATATAAAATGTGGTATTATTCTGATATAAAATGAACCAGTATTGAATACTCATTCACTCCCTCTATTCAGTTATTTATTCACTCACACATTAATTATTATGTAGCAGGTACATAACAGCATAAAAAAACATAAAAAGTCCTCAAAAAGCTTACAATTGAGAAAGGGATACAAATTCATAGACAATTGACATAGACATATGACAAAGAATAAATGTGCCGAGATGATACACTGAAGATGCAGGGGAATCAGTTTTTGATTTTCGGGAATCTCTGTAGGAACTGTCTGAAAGGGGATTACAAACCAGCCAAGCAAACGTGAGAGGGGAGGGGCAGACTGTGTTCCTAAGAAAGGGAGCTATTTTCATATAGGGTGCAGAAACAAGAAATAAAAACACCATTTGTTTGTGGAGTTCAATAAAGCGGGGTAAGGTGTGAGGGGTTTGAGTTGGTACGGCACTGGCATATTGGCAATCCTTTTACGATGTTCTAGGTATAATACGCTAGTAAGAAAAGATTTCTTAGACATTGGCATAATTCATGGGATGTAAGTATATGATAAGTAACTAGAGCATGTGTGTGCTAAACATAGACAGAGGTGGAAGGACCAAAAGATACATAATATTCATGAGGCACCTGGGCAGTAAATATACATGAGACCAAATATATGAGAGACATGAAATATTCAGGATACAATAAATATACATGTGATTTAGCTGTTTTAGTAAACTGTGTTTCTTCAGTGTTTTAATTTGGACTGGGAGACTTTCTGTTCATGACCTCTGGGACCTGCTACGTGGTAGTGTACTTGGAGGCCATCAATCACTGCATCAAGGTAATTCGCCACGTGATAGAGGATATATGGGAGGTTAAAAAAATAGTAATATGAATTTCCCAGGGAAGGGGGAAACTTGGTGTTGAAGACACTAATTCATCTAATTTGTTTCATTGCTTGCTGCATTTTTAAGGAACAAATTTGATATTTTATGAAGCAAAAAGCACAACAGACACATCTTAAAATGTACTGACTTATGAAATGATTTGTGAGACTACATCTGGAAAAGAATTATAGGAGAAAAAGCCCACAAACAAATATTTCATCAAAGAACACTGAATTAAAAACAACAGGCATCATATTCTGATGACACTAGTTACTTTAACTTATTCATTCAAAAATATTTTTATAAACAAGATATGAGTTACCTGGTAATATTTAAAATGATACAAAAATAAATTTTAGATCTAAAGTATCACTGAAGGACATAATTGGATTAGAAAGTTAATATTTAAATAAACAATAATCAGAAATAAGATAAGATCTTGGAATTTATTTCGATGTACTGAATGCCAATGTAAAATTAAATATACAATTTGGAGCAATTTAACTTAACATTTGTTGGAAATTATTTACTGCCTATTTATCTACTAGATACTGGAGGTGCCTACATAAATGAAACATATATTCTCAGAGTTTAGAGTCTAATTGTAAAGATGGAGAAAGTTCTCCAAAGACTAAACATAATTTAGCACAAATAAAAAGCTACAGAGGTTTGAAGAAGGGAGAAACATAGCTGGTTGGAGAATTAGGAACAGCTCATGGTTAAGGAACTATGGGATATGACCCCTCAAGGATGATGAGGGTATTGGCCGGCAAAGGGCAGGGAGAAAACCAAGAAGCCAGGGAATTACATGATGCTAAATTTAAATGTTTCCTTAGAAAAAGGCAAGACAGTGACTCATGCAGACCAAGAATTATTTTGTCTGAACATATCCAATAATGTAAAGGTAATTATTATGGCAGTAGCAATTTTTCCCAGCTTCTGCTTACTCCAAACATCATGATTTAGCTAACCATTAGGCTTCCTGTGCATCTTCAGAGACATCTTGAGCTTAGGGTAGATTTGGCACAGACTTCTGTTTTAACACAGAACATGTTGTACTGTGACTGATTTGACCATTTGTCTCCCCAGTTATAAACTCTAGACAACTTGAGGCCATGGGTTTCATCACTTTTATCCTTAAATCAAGTAGTTTAGTACAGTGTTTAATACCTAACAAGTATTTCATTAATGCTTATTGATTGAATGAATCTATCAATAATAGTGTATCAAAATGATTACCCAAATTTGCCAATAACTTAAGTTGTGGTTGTATAAGGAGGGGAAGGAAAGAGGGCTGAGTGCAGAAGGGAGAAAAGAAAAGATTTTGCAAACCAGCACAAAGAACAGATCTGAGATTCATATTTATGTACACATCAAATCAGCACTGACATACAAGTACAGATTAGGAAAAAAATCAACTGGGCTAAGAGGCGTGGGGTTTCTACTTCTTCCTGATAGACATACCCTCTAGCTGTCCTTAGGTAATTTCCTTTATCTTTCAAAGCTCCAGAATAAAAACATTGCAGAATTTGAAAGAGATAGGTCTACCATTTGATTTATTTCCTTGGATACAGCCTGAATAACTTTTCTTAGAAAACTGACAGGAAATATTGGAAGATAACAAGTGTCGTGTGATTCATCTAAGAAAGATAATATTAAGGTGGAATGAAGAGCTCTGAAGACCGGCAATCTATGAATAATACGTATTAAATAGAGAGTGACTCTTGTCTTTAGGTGAATATCTAATTCAGTAGAATTTTATATTTCTGGAAGGAAGAGTCTTCTCTCCTTTGCTCTGTGTGTATGTACCTGGAGTGCATAAATATTATTGGCTTATTATTACTGTAATAGAAAGACCTCTCTTCAAAAGCCAAATTTTCTCTCATTTTGCAGCTTCTTGAATTCCTTTCTTCCTTCTTCCAGTACAATTACATCTCCAGATCTCCTTGAAGGGGCAAAATAAAGTAGAATGCCTATGGGCTGTCTAATTATGGTTGGTGACCGGCTTGAGTACAATGATTTTCAATGTAAATCTCAGTGAAATTGTCAGGACACACTCAACAGAAAACCTGCCAAAGGAGTTTGTACGAATCTTTAAAATATGTTACAGGAGAGGTAAAATGACCATATCATCTTCCTTCTCCTTTGGGTTGGAGAATAAACAAAACTGAATATACAAAAATAGAGTAAGGGGTAGAGAAACAGGAAGGGAGGAAGTCTGTTCCTTGGAGACATCGTAGGGTTGCCTATCTGAAGTGAGAATCTGACTGTGCCTTAAGCATTGCCCTCCTATCCCCAGGTCCATACTCTTCATAGATGGTTCTCCTTTAACAGTGCTAGCTGTAGATTCAAATTTACAATTGGTTATGTAATAGTAATGACATTTGTGCTTAAAATATAGGCTAACTCAGTGCTTTCAGGTGTCAGTCTAGACATATCAAAATGGGTAGAGTTGCATTATTATTACTTAAATGATAACAAATAGCTACCATTGGTTGAGTGCCCACACGGCAGATACTATGCTTGTTGGGGCCTCTCCTCTACTCCATATCTCTTTGTAGACTAGAACATAGTATTAAAATAATATTCTAAGAAAAATCTTCAATCCCAACACCTAATAATAAATTAATATATTCAGTTTTCCATGTTAACTTACAGTCAGTCCTGGCCCATGTATATGTTCAATGGTTATATATTTGTGATAATGTTTTATTCCAATTTTACTTACTTTATAGATATGAAATGCTCTTTTTTTCCCTCTTAGTTTTTTTTCACCCTCTCACTTTTGAGCATCCAAGTTAAGAAATACTAATAACTAGGTTATATATCCTTTTGTCCTTCTCTACTGGTCATGTAATCCCAGAAGATTAATTTGCCTTCCTTATTTTAAAGTGGGTTCATATGTTTACTGAAATTTGTTTTGTTTGTTAGGAAGATATCATGGTTCTTCCAGACAACAGGCACAGATCTAACTAGATTGAAAAATAACTCATTCTGTACAGCCATCATAATTCCATAATTATGTGGCACTGAGAACAACAAAGAAGATGGACCCAAGGAGGTCTACACTAGGACATATAATAATTAAATGGTCAAAAATTACAGAAAGAATATTAAAATAGCAAGAGAAAAGCAACTGGTTAGATACAAGGGAAACCTCTTAATGCTATCAGTTGATTTTTCAGCAGAAACTTTGCCAGCTAGAGAAGGGAGTGGCATGATATATTCAAAGTACTGAAAGAAGAAAATCTGCAAAGAAGAAAACTTTACCTGGTAAGGTTATCATTCAGAATTGAAGGAGAAATAAAGAGTTTCCAGACAAACTAAAGTTAAAGGAGTTCATCACTACCAAACCAGCCTTATAAGAAATGTTAAAGGTAATTTCTTTAAGTGTAAAAGAAAGGGCCATAACCAGAAGAAAATTATGAAAGAAAAAAATTCATGGGTAAAAAACATATAGTAAAGGAAGTAGATCAATCACTTACAAAGCTAGTATAAAGTAAACAAAAATAGTAAAATCAATTATATCTACAATAACTAGTTAAGGGAATCACAAAATGAAAAGGTGTAAAAAATGATATAAACACACAAAAGAAAAAGAAATCAAGGCATAACCCTAAAAAAATCACCAAATCACAAGGAAAGAGAATAAGAGAAGGAAAAAACACGAACAGAGAAGTACAAAACAACCAGAAAAAAATTTAACAAAATGGCAATAAGTACATACTATCAATAATTATGTCAAATGTAAAAGGACTAAATGCACCAATCAAAAGACATAGGGTAGCTAAATGGACCAAATTAAAAAAAAAGATCCACCCGAATGCTGCCTATAGGAGACTTACTTTAGACCTAAAAACATACACAGACTGAAAGTGAAGGAATAGAAAAAGATATTCCATGCAAATGGATGTGAAAGAAAAGGCTGGGTAGCAATTCTTATATCAGACAAATAGAGTTTAAAACAAAAACTGTCATAAGAGACAAAGAAGGACATCACATGATGATAAAGGGATCAGTCAAACAAGAAGATTTAAAAATTACAAATATCTATGCATCCAACATAGGAGCATTTAAATGTATAAAGCAAATATTAAACATAAAGGGAGAAATTGACAGTAATACAGTAATAGTAGGGGGTTTTAACACCCCACTTACATTCATGGATAGATCACCCAGACAGATAATTGGTAAGGAAACAGTGGCTTTGAACAATACATTAGCCCAGATGGACTTAACAGATATATACAGAATATTCTATCCAAAAACAGCAGAGTATGCCTTCTTTTCAAGTGCACATGGAATGTTCTCCAGGATATAACATGTTAGGCAACAAAACAACTCTCAATAAATTTAAGAAGGCTGAAATCATATCAGGCATCTTTTCTGACCACAATGGTATGAAACCAGAAATCAGTTACAAGAAAAGTAACTAGAAAAAAAATCTATAAACACACTGGGGCTAAAAAACATGTTAATAAACAACCAGTGGGTCAATGAAGAAATCAAAAAATACCTGGAGACAGTGAAAATGAAAGAACACTGCTCAAAATCTTTTGGATACAGGAAAAGGAGTTCTAAGAGGGTTTATAGTGATACAGGCCTACCTCAAGAAACAAGAAAAATCTCAAACAATGTAATCTTACTCCTAAAGGAACTAGAAAAAGAAGAGCAAACAAAGTCCAAAGTTAGGAGAAGGAAGGAAATAATGATCAGGGTGGAAATAAGAGACTAAAAAAAAAAACACACAATAGGAAAGATCAATGAAAGTAAATTATTTCTTTGAAAAGGTAAACAAAATTGACACACCTTCAGCCAGGCTCATTAAGAAAAAAGCAAGAGGATTCAAATAAAATCAGAAATGAAAGAGAAGTTACAACCAACCCCACAGGAAAAAAAGGATTATAAGAGACTACTATGAAAAATTATATGCCAACAAATTGGGCAGCCTAGAAAAAATGAGTAAATTCCTAGAAACATACAATCTTTCAAAACTTAATCAGGAAGAAATAGAAAATCTGAACAGACCAATTACTAGTAGAAAATTGAATTAGTAACCAAAACACTTGCAACAAACAAATCCAGAACCAGATGCTTTCACAGGTGAATTCTACTAATTTAAAGAAGAGCTTACATCTATTCTTCTCACAGCATTACAAAAAATTGAAGAGGAAGGAATACTTCAAAATTCATTCTATAAGGTCAGCATTGCCCTGATATCAAAACCAAAGACACTATGAAAAAAGAAAATTACAGACCAATATTCCTGATAAACAAAGATGAAAAAATTCTCAGTGAAATATTAACAAATCACACCCAACAAAACATTAAAAGGATCATTCACCACAATCGAGTGGGATTTGTTCTTCAGATACAAAAATGGTTCAATATCCATAAATCAATCATTATGATACACCAAATTAACAAAACAAGGGATAAAAACCCTATGATCATTTTAATAGATGCAGAAAAACCATTTGACAAAATTTAACATCCATTCATGATAAAAACTCAACAAAGTGGGCATACAGGGTACAAACCTCTACATAATAAAGGCCATAAATGACAAACTCACCACTAACATGATACTTAATGGTAAAAAGCTGAAAGTTTGACCTCTAAGATCAGGAATACAACAAGGATATCCACTGTCTACACTTCTTTTAACATAGTAAAGTCTTAACCACAGCAATCAGATGAAAAAAATAAATAAAAGGCATTCACACTGGTAAGAAGTAAAACTGTCACTATTTGCAAATGACACATACATATATAGAAAACAGTGAAGACTCCACCTAAAACAATATTAGAACTAATAACTAAATTCAGCAAAGTCACATGATACAAAATTAATATTCCAAAATCTGTTGCATTTCTATACACTAATAACAAACCAACAGAAAGAGAAATTAAGAAAACAATTTCATTTACAACTGCATGAAAAAGAATAAAATATCTAAGAATAAATTTAACCAAAGAGGTGAAAGACCTGTACTCTGACAACTGTAAGACACTAATGAAAGAAACTGAAGATGACACAAGTAAGTAGAAAAATATTCCATGCTCATGGATTGGAAGAATTAATATTGTTAAATTGGCTGTACCACCCACAGCAAACTACAGATTCAATGCAATCCCTACCAAAATACCAATGGCAATTTTTCACTGAACTAGAGCAAATAATCCTCAAATTTGTATGGAAACACAAAAGACCCCAAATAGCCAGAGTAATTTAAGAAAGAAGAAAGCTGGAGGGATCACACACCCTGACTTTGAACTATCCTGTAAAGCTATCGTAAACAAAACAGAATAATAGTACTGGCAGCAAACCAGATGCACAGGCCAATGGAGTAGAAAAGAGAGCCCAGAAATAAACACATTTATATGGTCATTTAAGCTATAACAAAGGATGCAAGAATATTCAATAGAGAAAAGACAATCTTTTTAATAAGTGGTTTTGGGATAACAAAAAAATTAAACTGCACTACCTGCTTATACCATACACAAAAATGAACTCAAAATGGATTAAAGAACTAAATGGAAATGTAAGGCCTGAAACCATAAAACTCCTGAAAGAAAACACAAGAAGTATTAAACTCTTGGACATTGGTCTCAGCAATATTATTTTTGGACCTGTCTCAGATAAGGGCAACAAAAGCAAAAATAAAGAAGTAGAATTATATCAAACTAGAAAGCTTTTACACAGAGAAGAAAACCATCAACAACAAAACAGGCAGCCTACTGAATGGGAGAAGATATTTGTAAATCATATATATAGCCAAGAGTTAATATCATAAATATATAAAGAATGCATATAACTCAACATCAAAAACACAAATAATCCATTTGAATAATGGGCAGAGGACCTGAATAGACATTTTTCCAAAGAAGCATAATAGCCTCTAGGCCCATCTGTGTTATCAAAATGGCAATAATTCATTCTTTTTATGGCCAAGTAACATCACCTTTGTCCATTCATCTATCCATGGACGGCCAATAGGCACATGGAAAGATGCTCAATATCACTAATCATCAGGGAAATGCAAATCAAAATCACAACGAGATATCACCTCATACCAGTTAGAATGCTTAGTATCAAAAAGACAGGAAATAACCAGTGTTGATAAGGATGTGGAGAAAAGGGAACCCTTGTATATTGCTGCTGGAATTGTAAATTGGTACAGCCACTGCGGAATGGAAGTTCCTAAAAATAAAAATAAAAATAAATACCATATGACCTGGTAATTCCACTTCTGGGTATTTACCTGAAAGAAACAAAGACACTAACTCAAAAAGATATATACACCCTTATGTTTATTGCAGCATTATTTACAATAGCCAAGACAGGAAGCAACCTACATGTCCACGGATAGATGAATGGACACAGATGATGTTACTTGGCCATAAAAAGAATGAATTATTGCCATTTTGATAACACAGATGGGCCTAGAGGTTATTATGCTGTGTGAACAAGTCAGAGAATGACAAACACCATATGATTTCATGTATATGTGGCGTCTAAAAAGACAAAAGAAAGAAATAGACAAAAAATGCCACAAGCAGACTCATAAAGAAAATGAATTGGTGGTTGCCAGAGGGGACTGAATAGAGGGCGAGGTGAAATAGGTGAAAGGAATTAAGAGGTACAAAATTCCAGTTACAAAATAAATTAGGGGATGAAAAGTACAGCATAGGGATTACAGGCAGTGATACTGTAATAACTTTGTGTAGTGACAGACTCTACATTTACTCTGGTGAGCATTTCATAATGCATATAAATGTGGAATCACTACCTTGAACACATGAAACTAATATAATGTATGTCGACCATACTTCAATTAAAAATTCCCCATTAATGGATGCATTATTTCTACTTTTTGACCGCTAGCAACAATGCTACAATAAACATTCTCTACATATATACTTTCCTACCAGTACTTTTATTTTTGTACAATTGATTCGCAGAAATGGAGTGACAAATGAAAAGGAATGTACATTTTAAAATTTTACTAGATAATACTACATTTCCTCAAACAGTAAGGCAATTTATATTCCTGCCAGAAATGATTGAGAATGATCTTTTCCCTCATTAGAAGTTATCATTTTTAATTTGTGTCCACCATTTGCATGGAAAATGGTGTCTTCTTTATTTTCACTTTCCTGACATCTATAAGGTTGAATATTTTTCATAGATTTTTTTTACCTCCAGTTACCTGGATATGATCATCTGTGAATTGCTTGTTCCTATTTTTACACCAGTTTTCTATTGGGTTGCTCATTTCCTTAGAAATTAATGTGTAGGAGGTTAATTGTATATTAGGGCTCTGTATGCTTTTTGTCATATCTGTTGCAAATTATATATATTTAATCTGTCATTTGTCTTTTGACTTTTTTGTCATTTTTTTAAGTAGCAAACAGGTCTATCTTTTCCTTATCACTTTTGGGTTCCCTATCTTGTTTAGAAAAGATCTTTCTCATCCCAAGGAATTTTCTTTTTATATTTAAAACTTTAATGTATTTGAAATCTATTTTTATATTGCATGAGCTAAGAGATAAACTGTGTTCTCCAAGAGGAATTGCAAAGAGAGCTGGCAGCATTTATTGACTAAAACATCTTTTTTTTCCATTGGATTAAAATAACACTTTTGCCATATAATGTTTCCAGGAAACAACTTTATCTGCTTCTATACTCACAATTTTGTTTCAGTGATCTGTTTGTCTCTTTTTGTGCTAATACTATATTATATGGATTACAAAGCTTTATGGGAAGTTCAGTATTGGATAAGGCCATCCCCCAGCCTGATCTCTAATGCAGAGACATTTATTCTTTTTCATTCATCCTTAGGCTATTCACGAGTATTTATTTTTCATATGAACTTAGAAGTCTCCCCTTCTTTAAAATATCCTGCCTTCAAAGCACTTGAAGTTTATAGGTTAATCATTGTTTAAATAGTATCTCAGTTAGTCTTAGATAATAAAATTCTGTCTTACGAACTTAAAAATATTAGGAGAAAACATGTACTGAAAACCAATAAAATGTTCAGTGTTACTGCTTAAATAATGATACATCCACAAAATGGACCACTATGTAGCCAGTGAAAGAACTGCTAAGATTTTTGTTACAGGTTGAATTGTGTTCCCCTCTCCAATTCAAATCTTGAGGTCCTAACACTCAAAACCTCAGAATGTGACCTTATTTGGAGATAGAGTCTTTACAGAGGAAATCAAATTAAAATGAGGTCATTAGGTTTGGCCTTAACCCAGTAAGACTGGTCTCTTTACAAGGGGAAACTTGGAGCCAGACACGCACACAGTGAGAACACCATGTGAAGATGAAGGCTGAGACGGACAAGCCGAGGAATGCCAGAGCTGCCAGGAGACCCCCAAAAGATAGGGCAGAAGTAAGGGACAGGTCCTTGCTCACCTCCCTCAGAAGGAACAAACCCTGCCAACACCTTGATCTCAGACTTCTAGATTCCAGAAATGTGAGACAATTAATTTCTGTTGTTTAAGCCACCTAATTTGTGTTATTTTGTTATGGCAGCCATAGTAAACTAATACATTCTTTATGTAGCTATTATGTAATATTTAAGATATATTGTTGTATGACAAAGCATGATTCAGAACAAGTATGTATAGCATGATACCATTTATGTAAGAACATACATACATAGAAAAATACACATGTACATAAATTTAATGTATATTTGTTGGAAATTCGTAAGTATCTCCTGAAGGATATACAAGAAGCTAATAATACTGGTTGCCTAAGGAGAGGGGAACTAAGTGGACAGTACAAAGAGATAGGGAAAAGAATTTTCACTGTATACCTTTTGGTAACTTTTGATTTCTGAGCCATGAAAATGATTACATCTTCCAAAAATAAAACCCTATAAATTGTTACCTTCTTAAAAACTATTTCGAGTCAAATGATTTGAACAGATCTTTTTTTAGACTTTCTATGTGCACATTATATCACAAAGAAGCATGTTAATACAATGTTTACATATTCAAGGAAATCTGTCTTTTTCTTATTTAAACAGATCATAAATTTTAAGGAAAGTCAATGTATGCTCAACATTACCTGAAGTGATATGAGGATTAAAGGAATACAAAACATAGTTTTTTTATTATCAAAGTTTATAACTGGATGAAGGACACAAGAAAAAAAGAACTTCAGTGAAGCCTGAAAGCAAATTACTTCAACTTTTTCTTCCTCAGTTTTCTCACCAGTATAATAGCAAGTGAGATACAGTGACTGTTCAAGTCCTAAAATCCCTATACTTTTATTGATTTTATTTGCTTTTTAAAGTTACATTATTGAGATGACTGCAAAAACTCACATGCACTTGTGAGAAATAATATAGAGAAAGCCAATGTACCTCTGACCCAGTTTCCCTGTAGGGAACATCTCACACAACTATAGTACAATACCATAACCAGGACATTGATGCTGATACAATCAAGATAAAGAAAAGCTCCAACACCACAAGGATCCCTCCTGCGTTGCCCTTTTATAGCCACTCACCTCTCTCTTCCACCTGTTGTGCCTGACACTTGGCAAATACTAATCTGTTTTCCATTCAATGATTCCATCATTTCAACAATGTTATATAAATGGAATCATGTGACCTTTTAAGATCAGTCCTTTGCCCTCAGCACAATTCCCTGGAGATTCACCCAAGTGGTTGCATGTATTAATATTTCATTTCTTTTTAATGCTGTAGTAGCATTATGTGATATGGATGTCTTCTAGTTTGTGTAACCATTCATTACTGAAACCCACAGTGGTTTCCAGTTTTTGGCTATTACGAATAAAGCTGTTGCGAACATTGTGTACATGTTCTGGGTTATATGCCCAAGAGTGCAATTGCTTGGTTGTACAGTAGTTGCATACATTTGGTGTTAGAGGAAACAGGAAAGCTGTTCTCTAGAGTGGCTGTACATTTTACATTTCTACCGGCAACATACAAATGATCCATGTTCTCTGCATCTTTGCCAACATTTAGCATTGCCACTATTTTTTGGCTTAGCCACTCTGATAGGTGTGTAGGGATATCACAGTATGATTTTAATTTGCACTTCCCTAATGGATTGGATAATGTTGACAATCTTTTCATGAGCTTATTTGTCTTTTCAGTGAAATGTCTCTTCATACCTTTTGTTCATTTTCTAATTGTATTTCTGTATGTTGTTTTACTGTTGAGTTTTGCGAATTCTTTATATATTCTAGGAACTAGTATATTTTTAAGTATTTTACTTTATTGTCATAACAGTTAACCTATCTATCCTCTTAGCAAATGTTTCAGTGTACAATATATTATTGTTGATGAAAGGTACAATGTTGTATAGCAGATCCCTAGAGCTTATTCATCTTGCCTAACTAAAGCTCTATGTCTGTTGATTAACAAATCCCCATTTCCCTTTACCTCAAGCCCCTGGCAGCCACCATTTCTCTCTTGATTCTATAAATTTGACTATTTTAGATACCTCATATAAGTAGAATCATGCAGTATTTCTGTTCCTGTAACTGGCTTATTTCACTTAGCGTGTCCTGGATACTAGTTTTATGTTGGCTATATAGTTTGCAAACATTTTCTCTCATTCTGTAGCTTGTCTTTTAATCCTCTTCACAGGGTCTTTTACAGTATGCAAGTCTAATTTTGCTGAGATCCAATTTATCAATTTTTCCTTTTATGTATCTTGTTCTCGGTGTCAATTCTAGCCCTAGATTTTGAAGATTTTTACATGTCTTTTCTACATGTTTTCTAGTTTAATATTTTACATTTAAGTCCATGATTTGAGTTAATTTTTTAAATAACATGTAAGATTTAAGACTTAGGTAGAGGTTCTTTTTCTTTTTTTTTCACTTAGGGATGTCCAATTGCTCCAGCACTCACTATTTGTTGAAAAGACTACCCTTTCTCCCTCCATTGACTTGTTTTTGCAAATTTGTCAAAAATCATTTGGGCATATTTGCATGGGTGTTTCGGAGTTCTCTATTCTGTTCCATTGATCTATGTATCTATCCCTCCACCAACACCACAGTGTCTTGATTTTTGTGGCTATATTATAAACCTTAATATTAGGTAGAGTCATGCCTCCCATTTGCTCTTTCCAAGACTGTGTTAGCTTTTCTAGGGCTTGTGACTTTTCATATAAATTTTAAATATGTTTGTCCATGTCTACAAAATCCTTGCTAAGATTTTGATAGGAATTATATTAAGTCTATAGATAAACTAGGGGAGATTTGACATATTTACTATGTTTATTCTTCCAATCCATGAACCTTTAGTATTTGGTTGGTGTTGGGAAGATACTGCCAAAAAGGTTTTCTATTGTTGGGCCATGTTTTCCCCAATCCTTTGACTCAGTGGAAAAGACTTTTCTGAGACATTGTTTGGTTTGTGCCTGTTGATGGTTCCAGATTAGAGGCTTCCCTCAGCACCCAGTTCAGGATACATGGGAAGCAACAAGGAAACCTAGGGGACTCACTGCTGTGTCAGTTCTCAAGTCATGACATCCCTAAGCAGTCTTCTACCTTCTTTCCACCACTCATAGTCATCCTATGTTGTTTATTGTTTTATGTCCAGGAATTTTAGTTGTAGGAGAAAGGAATTGGGTTGAATGGGGTATCCAGTTTTGTTGAAATCAGAATTCTTCAAGATTCCTTTTAAAAGACTTATGAACAAACAAATTTGGAGGTGTAAAGATTGTAAGAGATAATATTTACTGAGGGCTTACTTACTACTTGGTAGGCATTGTTCTAAGCACTTTACATATGAAGACATTTATTTCTCATAATAGCCATACGAAGTAGGTGTTTTCATTATCATCCTAGGTTTACAGATGGGAAAACTGAGGCACTAAGATGATAATAAACTTTCTTACAGTTACTTGGCTAATTACAAAATAGAGCCTAAGATCAAAACGGAGGTAATAGTGGGCTACCATTTATTGAAAGAGCTTCAAAATCATCAACATAGAAGAACAATGAGGTTTATAAAAAGAAAACCAGGGGTATAATCTAAAAGTATAAAGATTCTATTTAGATTTGATAGATATTTTGACATTTTGATTTTCCTTTCATTTTATAGTTTAAAAAAATTTTAAACTTCACTTTTTCTTATTCAGACTACTGTGAAATAGAGAAAACAAAGCAAACAAAAAACAAATTATGATCTGGTATGTAATTTGATAAAACATTAGTATCAAGTTTGAGTTTATGTATACAAATGGCTGCTGTCTCTGTTTTTGATTATTGGTTCAATTTGGTTCAAGCTCCTAATACAAACTGTTAAAAGAAATCACAAAAGACGCTGAAATGATTTAAAGATTACTGAGTGTCTTTTTGATGGACTCCTATCAAAACCTTCAGGAGTTATCTGATTGTTTAAGGCTCTGCACCTTAGTCTTTGGTTGGGTTATTTTGCAACAAGTTAGAAGTCAACTTGTGGATGGCTGTTGGTAATGCAAATAATTTTTGTTCATAGAAATGCAAATGTAACTATCTCATGGAATGCAATTGATTCCTCCATACTGATTAATGATTTACTAAAATGTTTGACACATATTCATTTTATATTTCTACAGGAGTCAAGATTTGAACTTTTAGAAAGTTAGCCTTTAATGAAACACAAAAATAAATACTGTTAGTGCATTATTCTGTACAAAAAAGATACCTATGTTCTTATACTTCACATATGAGTGAAATCATTTGGTACTTGTCTTTCTCTGCCTGGCTTATTTCACTGAGCATAATACCCTCTAGCTCAATCCATGTTGTTGCAAATGGTAGGATCTGTTTTTTTCTTATGACTGACTAATATTCCATTGTGTATATGTACCACATCTTCTTTATCCATTCATCTACTGATGGACACTTAGGTTGCTTCCATATCTTAGCTATTGTAAATAGTGCAGCAATAAACATAGGGGTGCATCTATCTTTTTCAAACTGGAGTGCTGCATTCTTAGGGTAAATTCCTAGAAGTGGAATTCCTGGGTCAAATGGTATTTCTATTTTGAGCATTTTGAGGAACTGCTTTCCACTGTGCAACACAGAGGAGACAAGTAGTGATTTTACAGCATCTTACTACGCTGATGGACAGTGACTGTGAAGGGGTATGTGGGGGGGGGACTTGGTGAAGGGGGGAGCCTAGTAAACATAATGTTCTTCATGTAATTATAGATTAATGATAACAAACAAAAAAAAGATACCTATGTATCTGACACTTTGCCAGGTACCTGAGATACAACTTCTAATGATAACATGTTATATCCATTGTACATTTACCTAAAGGCTCCAAGAAACATGGGTACAACACTACTAACAAAACTACAGACTTTATTCAGAGTTCACCAGTTTTTCTGCTAATGCCCTTTTTCTCTTTCAGGATCCATCAGGGATCTCATTTCACATTTAGTCACTATGCCTTTCTGGTCTCCTCTGATTTGATAGTATCCCGGTCTTTTCCTGCCTTTCATGACCTTGACACTTTTGAAGAGGACTAGTCGGGTATATCACAGAATGTCTCTTAAGTTGTAACTGAAGGTTTCTCATGATTAGACTGGGGTTATGGGAATTGCCCTTCTCATCACATCCCATCAAGGGAACATGATACCAACATGATTGTCATTGGTGATGTTCAACTGGACCACTGCGGTAAGGTGGTGTCTGCCAGGTTTCTCTCTGTTGTAGTTATTATTTCTCCCTTTCTGTATTCTTTGAAAGCAAGCCACCAAGACCAGGTCACACTCAAACAGGAGGTAAAATGAAACTCTACCTCCTAGAAGGAGCCAGCTCTATAGTTTTTAGAATTCTTCTCTAAGGAAGATTTGTCCCTCAAATATGGTACTTCAGTGAACAGGGAAAATACATTATTATTTGACTGGTTGCTGTGTGTCCAATGTCATTTTTCTCCTTTTCTAAATTCATAAACTGGTTTTCTTTTTTTTTTTAGCTCAGAGTAAGTTCATAGGTTGTTTATCTTATACCTTCATTAATTTATTCATTTAGGTGACAAAGGTTGTTTGGTAGGTTCTAGCACTCAAGACAAATGGATTCTTCCACATATTTCTGTGGGTGCAAATTGTACCAGCAGAAAGGGAAGGGAAATGAGCTGACAGTATATGTGTCACTTTGAATCACTAGGTATCCGACTGGGAATATTGAGTTACTTAAGCTGCAAAGAAAGATGTGACAATGGCTAACCATATTTTAGATTCTGATTTTAATGTTCTCACAGCCTAGGTGGTCCATCAATTTTTCATGTGAAGTTTTTTTTTTAAGTTCTACAACAATTTTTCTGGGCAAGATTGTTTCAAATGCAATACTAATTTTAAGCTCGATTAAAATGTTGAAGAGAATGCTATGCCATTTGTATTATCCTTCATGAAAAAGTTGATACTTTAATAGACTTCCTTGGTAAACCACTTTGAAAAATTCAATGGGATTGTTAAATAGAGTAGCACTCCTCATCAGATTCCAGTCTTTTATATGTATTCTATGACAAAATGGTAAAATAAGATGAAGCAATGAGTTTCATGACTAAAGATTTAAAAAAATTTTGGGGGGATAGAATACGGCTTTTACACATCACAACGTTCTGAACTAAGAGTGGAAATTTGCCTTAGAGAACTGTTAATTGTCTGAGTTCTGACGCCTCAATTTTAGCACATTATTCATCATCTTTTATAACACTTACCACATTGTTTTACAAGAAGTTATTTTTTAAGAATCTGTCTTCCCTACTAGACCATGGGCTCTGACTTCAAAGACTGTAAAGATACATATTTATTTTTTCCTCAGCACATTGCATCAGAGCTGGCACACAGTTACACTAGCTACATTTCAAGTGCTCAATAGCTATATGTGACTAGTGGCTACTGTACTAGATAGCACAGATATAAAATATTTTCATCATCACAGAGAATTCTATTGGACAGTGCTGATTGTTAGCAGGGATTCTCAACCTCGGCACTGTTGACATATTGAAGCAGATCATTCTTTGTTGTGGGGAACTGTCTTGTGCATTAGAGAATATTAAACTGTATCCCTGGTCTCTACCCACTAGATGCTGGTAGGACCCCCACCGTCAGTGTGATAGCCCAAAAAGTCTTAAGACATTGTTATATGTTCTCTGGAAATAAAATCATCCCTGGCTGAGAATTACTAAGTTAGAGAAATGCTTCTAGATCTAGAGTCCTGGAAAACCTCAAGTTGCCAAGACTTACTCCTAGGGATTGCTGAAAGTTGTTTGTTAGAAATCTACATACAACTTCAATGCTTTATATAATTGCATAAGGCAATGCCATTTAATAAAAATATTTGTTAGAGCAGAATTGTGCTGCATTCATGAGAAACAAACTGTCTCCTATTTCTCTTAACCAACACACCCTAAACCCATCAAGATAAAATTTTTGACTATGAAGCAACCATCTTAGGGCTATTCCTTAGGTCTGTCTATTTAAATAAAACAAAACAGCCTCACCACTTCAGTACTCACTGGCCTGGCTTCAAACTGAGAGAACCCATATTATTTTTCTCTGATGGCTTTCTCTGGCCACAAAAATATATTTCTTGCCAAGACGGCATAACTGAAGTGCTGGGGAAGTAACTTCCCCTTGAAAGTAGTCCTCAACCAATGACTACCAAGGAGTTGGTGTAAATTCAGCAACTCACTCGTCACTTGGGTAGGATAACTCTGAAGCACGTGTTTTCAACACATGCAGAGTTTCTCCAGTGGGTTAAGTTCCACTAGACCAGTGGTAGTTCACTTGATAACGCATCTTTTGCTGATGCCTTTTTTTCATTGTCTAGCTTCTCCTATATATATCCATGGATATTTTATCCCCTTCCCAAGTGAACCCTTGTCTCAGGCTCTGCTTTGACTCAGAGTCTGCATTAAATTTTGGACTCTGGGTCTTCTTCTGGGGTATCTAGAATAAAATCTATGTATTAGTTAATCCAGTAACTATATATTCAAAATGACTGAGCCCCTTAATGCATGCTAGATTAAATGGCACACGTACTGCCTTGTAATTAGAACCAATACTTATGCTAAAGCCAGGATACAATGTACTAAGGTCCAAAATGCCTTATTTATTTATTTAAAAATATCCTTCCAATTTTCTTTTTCATTGAGGTGAAATTTAAGTAACATCAAATTAATCATTTAAAGACAATTCAATAATATTTAGCATGTTCACAGTGTTGCATAACTACCTCATCTATTCTTTTCCATCTCTCTAAAATAAAACTCCATACCTGTTAAGCAGTTTCCCACCCACCCCTGCCCCACCCCCACAGCATTTCATGCTCACCATGCCCCTGGCAGGCACCACTCTGAATTTTGTTTTCCTGGATTTACCCACTCTAGATCATTCATAAAGGTGGAATATGTGTCCTTTGGTGTTGTGTTCTTTTGGTTAGCATAATGTTTTTGAATTTCATCCATGTATTAGTACTTCATTCCTTTTATGGTGAATAATATTCTGCTGTATGCATATACTACAATTTCTTTACTCATTCATTAGCTGATGAACATTTGGGCTGTTTCCACCTTTTGGTTCTTACAAATTGTGCTGTTATGAGCATTCATGTACAAGGATTTGTTTGGGCACCTGTTTCCAATTTTTGTGGGTATATTCTTGGGAATGGAAGTGCTGGGTCATATGTTAAATCTATTTAATTTTTTGTGGAAATGTCAAATTGCTTTCCACCATGTCTGAACCATTTTGCATTCCCACTAGCAATGTATAGGGGTTCCAATTTCTCCACATGTTTACCAATGCCTGTTATTTTGCATTTTTAATCATAACCATCTTCATGGGTGTGAAGTGGTATCTCAGTGTGATTTTGATTTGTATTTCCCTAATGACTAATGATGTTGGGCATCTTTTCACATGCTTGTTGGCCATAAGTACATACTTGGAGAAATGTCTACTCAATCCTTTGTCCACTTTTTAATTGACTTTTTTTTTAAGTTGTAAGAGATCTTTATATATTCTGGATACTAGATAGTTACACCAAATAAACTACTTACAAATATTTTTTCTCATTCTGTAGGTTATCGTTTTACTTTCTTGACTTTATATAACATAAAAAAAGATTTTCATTTTGATGAAAGCCAATATATCTATCTTTTTCCTTTGTTGCCCATGCTTTTGGTATCATATCTAAGAATCCATTTTAAACCCAAAGTCATGGAGATTTACCCCTTTTTATTTTTAACGAAATGACTTTTTAGCCTCACTGTGCCTTGCTAAAATATTTGGATCTACTCTTTTCAACAATACAGAGTAGTTGTAGGGCATGTTCTTGTCAGAGAATTCTCTACAACATCACACAGTCTATCACACAATCCTTTCTAAAGCAGGGGTTCAGATCTCACTCCCCAACTTCAAGCTCTACTATAAAGCCACAGCAATTAAGACAATTTGGTACTGGCACAAGAACAGAGCCACAGACCAATGGAACAGAACAGAGACTCCAAACATTAACCCAAACATATATGGTCAATTAATATTTGATAAAGGAGCCATGGACATACAATGGGGAAATGACAGTCTCTTCAACAGATGGTGCTGGCAAAACTGGACAGCTACATGTAGGAGAATGAAACTGGACCATTGTCTAACCCCATACACAAAAGTAAATTCGAAATGGATCAAAGACTTGAACGTAAGTCATGAAACCATAAAACTCTTAGAAAAAAACATAGGCAAAAATCTCTTAGACATAAACATGAGTGACCTCTTCTTGAACATATCTTCCTGGGCAAGGGAAACAAAAACAAAAATGAACAAGTGGGAAGCTGAAAAGCTGAAAAGCTTCTGTACAGCAAAGGACACCATCAATAGAACAAAAAGGTCTCCTTCAGTATGGGAGAATATATTCACAAATGACAGATCCGATAAAGGGTTGACATCCAAAATATATAAAGAGCTCACGCACCTCAACAAACAAAAAGCAAATAATCCAGTTAAAAAATGGGCAGAGGAGCTGAACAGACAGTTCTCTAAAGAAGAAACTCAGATGGCCAACAGACACATGAAAAGATGCTCCACATCGCTTGTCATCAGGGAAATGCAAATTAAAACCACAATGAGATATCACCTCATACCAGTAAGGATTGCCACCATCCAAAAGACAAACAACAACAAATGTTGGTGTGGTTGTGGAGAAAGGGGAACCCTCCTACACTGCTGGTGGGAATGTAAATTAGTTCAACCATTGTGGAAAGCAGTATGGAGGTTCCTCAAAATGCTCAAAATAGAAATACCATTTGACCCAGGAATTCCACTTCTAGGAATTTACCCTAAGAATGCAGCACTCCAGTTTGAAAAAGACAGATGCACCCCTATGTTTATCGCTGCACTATTTACAATAGCCAAGATATGGAAGCAACCTAAGTGTCCATCAGTAGATGAATGGATAAAGAAGATGTGGTACATATACACAATAGAATATTACTCAGCCATAAGAAAAAAAACAGGTCCTACCATTTGCAACAACATGGATGGAGCTAGAGGGTATTATGCTCAGTGAAATAAGCCAGGCAGAGAAAGACAAGTACCAAATGATTTCACTCATATGTGGAGTAGAAGAACAAAGGAAAACTGAAGGAACAAAACAGCAGCAGAAACACAGAACCCAAGAATGGACTAACAGTTACCAAAGGGAAAGGGACTGGGGAGGATGGGTGGGAAGGGAGGGATAAGAGCGGGGAAAAAGAAAGGAGGCATTATAATTAGCATGTATAGTGTGTGGGGGGCACGGGGAGGGCTGTGCAACACAGAGAAGACAAGTAGTGATTTTATAGCATCTTACTACGCTGATGGACAGTGACTGTGAAGGAGTATGTGGGGGGGACTTGGTGAAGGGGGGAGCCTAGTAAACATAATGTCCTTCATGTAATTGTAGATTAATGATACAAAAAAAAATAACAAGCAGGGGTTCAATACATAGTATTTATGGAAAACTGCTTAAAGGACAAATAGCGAATCCATTTCTCAAGTCACCACAACTGTATATATGTATGTGAATCATTTTGCTTTGATTCATTATAGAAATGTTTCTTACTTCATTACGATATCTTCAGAAGAAATTTCTTGCCCTTAATTGAAAAGAATTGTAGATATTCAGTCCCTTCACATCTCATGGGTTCTGTGGAACATTTTTTTAAGAGGGCAGGAGGAAAAGAGCTATGTTTCCTGTTTTGACAAGACAGGTGGGGATTTGTGTTTTATTAGTAGTCACTGATTTGCATATATACTCAAATACAGACACTTATGTTGAGGGAAGGCTATGTAAGTAAAAACTGAATTAATTTTTATCAGTGAGTACTATAAAATGGTATGCTTTTCTTTTAAATGAAACAATAATAAATGTACTTATTTTCTGTATTATGATAAATTAGGGGAAATGGAAAAAAAGGAAAATAAAAAATGGAGGGCATAAAGAGAGTTATATACACAGAAACCATGGTGCAAAGAAAGAAATATCAAGAAAAACAAAGATGGAAAAATAGAGGAAAAGAAAAAGTCCACAAATATTTACATATATTCAGAATGATATATATATTTAAAGGTAGCTAAAAGACATCCATACTTATATCTACACAGAGAAAGACAGGGTGCAAAGAATCACAAATAAATTCAGAGAAAGATTGAAAGACAGCAAGACAGATGATTTAAGACTGAGAGAGATACAGTGTTCTTAGATAAAAATAGATGTTCATTGAGCAACACCCATACCCTATGACCCCACAGGCTTTTGCTGCTACTGTCTATTGAAGCTCCATGATGTTTCACAATGGCGGGTGCAAAGGTCATAGCTGTTGTTGGCACTTGCTCCTCAGATCATTAGCCATCCAGTGGAACTTCAAGGAGGGTTCAATTTCCCCACTCTAGACTGCTCTCTACTGCTTTTTGAGCTTTCTCCACATCGACAAGATGTACATGGGTAATTTTCAAATGGCATAAAAATCAGTCTTCAGCAGGTGGGAAGACTTACAATTTAAAGGTCATAGGTCAAGTGAGTGAGGCATAAAGTAGCTCTTCTACATAGTATTAGATGATCTGTTCTAAATATTCCTTTTTCATAGACAAATTCTGTTCTCATCAAAAATTGTTAAGACAGTGATTTCATTAAATAACAGTATATTAACCCTAAGTCTTGTTTCCTGGTTTGATATAAACATTCTAGACGACTTCAGGGAATTTCCTTAGGATTTTTTGTAGGGGATGGTTTGATAAAGGTGATGTCTGTCTAGTGCTCATGTGGTTTGTTTCCTAGTTCCAAAACTCCTATCTCTATTCTAGTCTCAACACTTTCAATCTCTGCACAAAAACTCTGAAGTATGAAAGTATGAAAACATATGCACTATTAGGAGTGCTACTAAGGAAAGAGGATTCAAAGAGATGGACACTTTTAAGTAGATGTGTGATATTGACAGTGGAGATAAAATAATTGTTAGCTACTAAAATGCCTAAGAAATTAGATCTATAAATTTTATAGGCTGTGCCATGCAATCAATAAGAAATCAACATATAAACTCTACTTTCTGATCCTAACTGAGGTTGGATTCTAGAATTTGGCTTGGTAATACCATACATTTTAACATTCAGTTTAAAAAGTTACCCAGATATTGCATGCGTATTCCATTCCAAATGATCCCATTCCAAAAAATGTATAGTACTACAAGACATATGAAAAACAGGACACTTCCACCCTAACCTTTTCTACCTGAGTTTTCCTTTATCCCAAACTCTTCCAGCTATTCTTTTCTGGTATTTATAACCACATGCCTAAGTATTACGCTTAAAAGCCAATTTCTTATCAATTTTAGCTGTCATTTATTGATTTCTCTTTATAAAAATGAGGCTCTAGCACTCTTTTGCCTGTCAATATTCCTACTTACTCGCATGTGGGTGCATGTGCCTGTGTGTATATTTGTGTGGGTGTGTTTAATCTCAACAGTTAAAAAAGATCTCTAAATAGCACATAGGCAACATACATGAAGAAATATTTCCCTGAAGATGATCTATGGATGGTAAATAAGCAAATAAAAATATTCAACATCACTATCCATTAGGTTAATGCAAATTAAGATCATCATGAGATATCACTACCCACTTATTAGATCAGTTAAAATTAAAAATGCAGTGACAATATCAAACATTGATAAGGATGCAGAGAAATGGAATCATTGGTACACTGCTGGTGGGAATATGAAATGTAAAATGATACAGTCACCAGGAAAATAGTTTGGCAGTTTCTTTAAGAACTCAATACATGTTTATCACACAGCCTAGAGATTTTACTCCTGGGCACTTATCCCAGAGGAATTAATATTTACATCCACACAAAAACCTGTACACATATGTCCATAGCAGAATAATTTGTAGTAGTCAATACCTGGAAGAAACCATACTGTCCCTCAATTGGTGAACGTTTTAACAGAATCTGGTGATCCACACCATGGAATACTAGTCAGCAATTAAAAGGAATGAGCTGTTGATACACACAGAAAGTTGGATTGATCTCAAGGGCATTATGTTTAATGAAAGAAGTAATCCCAAAAGATAATAAACTCTATGATCCTGTTTATATAATAGTCTATAAATGATAAAATTAGAGAGATGGAAAACAGTCATTGCCAAGAAGATGGTGGGGATGGTTGGAGCAAAGGGGTTGAGTAGCATGAGCGAGATATTTGTAGGGATGAAACATGTCTGTATCTTGATTGTGGTGGTGGTTATACAAATTTACATGTGATAAACTGGTATAAAACCAGATGCATGCAGAAACACAGACACACATACAGTACCAACACCAATTTCCTGGTTTTGATGGTACATAAGTTACATAAAATATAACCAGTGGGGAGAACTGGGTAAAGGGCATGCAGAACCTCTCTGTACTATCCTTGCTTCCTGTGACTCTATTTCAGAACATTAAAGTATTAAGAAATTGGTATTAGGGCTTACCTTATTGTGATTAATATTGTTCAGTGTTAGGTCAAGTATTTTATACAATGATCACATTTCCTTGTTTTGTGTAACTTTTTGTTCTTCCTGAAATAACTTATTTTTTCTTTGCTTAGTTTTAGATATCAGTATACTTATACCTTCCCAATCATTTTTACAGATTTCAAAAGCCACTCTGATGGTGGTGTTCCCTATGCAAACACAGCAGTTATTTCATTTGTTCTGTTCTCCCTCCCATGCCCCCTACCTCCATCAAAAATTTCTTTTGACAGCCCTCTACTCCTAAGCTACAATTTTGACTGGTTGCTTTGTGATAATGGTTTATTTCATCCCAGTTACTAAATAATAATTCAGCTGGGTATAATATTCTATATAGAATTTGGAAAGCATATTCTTTTGGTTTCTTTTGCCACAGTTGAGAAGCCTGCTATTGTTCCTTTGAAGGTAATCTCCTTCCCTTTCCCTGGGTGTTTTTAAGACCTTTTCATCGTCTTTAACATTTGGCAAATTCATTTCAATAAGACTAGGTGGAATTTTTCTTTTTATTAACCTAATTAAGATTTATTAGCTTCCAAAATCTGAGGATGGATGTTTCTCAGCATTTCTGGAAAATTTTCATTTTAACTATTTGAATATTGCCTTCTGCCTAGTTTATGCTCTCAAACTCTAATTAGATACACTCTATACTTATTCTGTCTTTTGCATGTCTTAAGTTTTCTTACATATTTTTTATCTCTTTGTCTTTCTGTGCTGTTTGGGTAATTTCTTCATATCAGCTTCCAGTTCATGAATTCTTTTGTAGTTTTGTCTTAAGTTTGTTTAAATTGTCCATTGAGTTTTTTATTACACTATTTATCTATTTAATATGTAGAAGGCTAACTGGGTTCCTTTTCAGATTTGTCTTTTTTTATATTGCTTTGCTCCTCTCTCAAGTTTTTGATTCTTTTAAGTCTTTAGCCATTTCAAAGAGGCTGTTTAGTTCCAGATTTTGATGATACATTACCTGAAGATATTAGAGGAGAATATAGTTTTTCCCCAGCTGACTCTTATTCATGGCATTTCCATTCATGCTTTATAATTTTAGATTATGAGCTCATGTTTGGAAAGGCTATTAACTTTGGAAACCCTGCATTGTCTGAATTGAAGGGGGATCCCTTCGGAAAGTGTTTTATTTTCATGGTGCTAACAACCCAAGAATACGTCCTGTAAATTTCTGAGTCTGAGATTTCTCAGAACCACAAAAGCAGTATTCATTTGGATCCCAAACATGTGGGAGGAAGTCCTTATTTTTCAAATTCTCCACAGAGACATTTTCCCTACTCAGAACCCAGGCTAAGTTGGACAAGTTTACCTGACATCTCCCCTTGCTGATAGATTTGTTTCCCAGGCTGCTTTTCACTACAGGTGTAAGCGCCTAAAGGATTTTGATTTCTTATGGGGATTTCAGTTCCACTTCAACCAAGCCTGCCTTTCCTCCTGTCCCCCAAAGGCTATTAGAACCGGAGCTTCTTGTTTATCAGCACACACCACCAGGGTGAGATTCTGGCTCCTCTTTTATTAGCTCCTGGGTATTTTACTTACATTCTTGTGAGCTCAGCTCAGCTTTAAGTGGATGTGTGTTATATTTCATCCTGCTTTTCTTGCTGGTTTATATAAGAAGTTTTGACATAATAGCGTATCCATAATATTGTCAGAAATAGATTGTTCTCTAGACCTGCATCACAGCTATAATCCTAGGCCTCCCCATTATCTCTCTCTTGTCTTGTCCTAGATACCATGTTTTCCTCTTCATTGTTTAGTTCTGGAATTTTCATGGACCTTGTCTTCTAGTAGTTTGTTGAGTAAGGTACTTGGAAAGTAAATTTTCGATACCCTGAATGCTTGACTATATCTTTATTAATTCTAAGTTGAACATTATTTTCCCTCAGAATTGTAAAGACAGGGATACTTTAGCTTCTGTCTTTAAGTACGCTGTTAAGAGATTTGATGCCATTCTGATTTTCAATCCTTCATTAGTAACACGGTTTCTGTCTCTCTGTCAATCTTTTTCTCTCTGCCCCCCTCTTTCTTTGGAAGTTTTCAGAATCTTATGCTTTGGTGAAATGTCATATGATATATCTTAATGTGAGTCTCTCTCTCTTTCTTTTATTACATTGTGCCAGGAATTTGGTGGGTACTTTCAATCTTAAAATTACGTCCTTCATTTCTGGGAAATGTTCTTACGTAAATTTTTTTGATAAATTCTTCCCTATATTTTCTCCAGAATTCCTTTAGTCAGATGTTCAACTCCTCAATTCATCCTTTAATTTTAACGTCTTGTCTTTTTTAGTGTTCATTTCTTAATCTTCATTTTATTAGCTTTCTTGAAGATTTACTTTTCACTTCTGTGGAGAAAGTGAAGGTTCCTATGGCCAGGATTCTCACCTGTCCCTGTCAGCTTGCTCATACACACATACGGCAATACGTTGTTCCTGACTCTATGGAAAGAGCTCTGCCTAGTGCTCTGGGTGACATGGTGGCACGGCTGCAAGGCTGCAGGAGAGCGGAGACTGGAGTGGTGGCAGTGCTGAGGACAGAGACACAGACAGCTGTGGGGGCAGAGAGGCCCAGAGGCAGAGACTGGCTTGCTGCATGCAGACTCGCTCTGAGTGAATGGGATTCTAGTGACTGACCTGCCACCATGGGAATAAAGTTGTGTATAACCCTTTCACCCCAAGAACATTCCATTGTCATTTTTTGTTCGCACTGAATCCATAGTGAACTTGTCTGGGGCTGAACCTGGTTGGCTAGCTCACTACACATGTGTGAGTAACTTGCAAGACAAGTAAAAGCAAGACAACTTCCAATTTAATTTTACATCTTTGCTATAATGATTTTATTTTCTAGACATACATTCCTATCCTTTGAATTTTTCCTTTTAATAAAATATTTTTGTTTTATGGATCCAGTGTGTGCTCTTATCTGTCTAGGGATTGTCTTTGTCAATGGGTTTCAGCCGTGAGCAAGTTCAGTATGAATTCAATGAGACCAAAGAAATGACAGGAGACGTTCTTGGGGTGAAAGGGTTATACTCAACATTATTTCCATGGTGGCAGGTCAGTCACTAGAATCCCATTCACTCAGAGTGGGTCTGCATGCAGCAAGCCCGCCTCTGCCTCTGGGCCTCTCTACCACACAGCAGTCCTCTGGCCTCTGTCCTTGGTGCTGCCACAACTCCAGCCTCTGCTCTGCTCTCCTGCAGCCTTGTAGCTGTGCCACCGTGGCACCCAGAGCACTGGGCAGGGCTCTTTACATAGAGTCAATAACAATGTATTGCTCACACATGTGTAGTGAGCTAGCCAACCAGGGCCAGGTGAGAATCCTGGCCACAGGAACCTTCACTTTATGCACAGGGATATTAATTATAAGTGTGTTTTTCCTTGAGCCTTGTTTTTATATTTTGGTCTTGTTTCCTCAAATGTCTGACAATGCTTTGTTTCTTATCCATATTTACGATTTAGGCACTAAAATTTTTAAAATTAATGATAGGTCTTTCTTGTAGGGCTTCTCACTGGGTGAATTTCATCCTGTGCATGTGGGCAAAGACCCTCAAATAAGACTTTCAGTAAATCTTATTCTCTAAGGCCACTCAGTTTCTCTAGAGAAAAAAAAATCTCTCTGTGAGTATACATTTGCTGTAAGTATTCCTGGAGCCAATCAGGACTTAAGCCTTGGGGAAAGTGGGTGATCTTATTCAGCATGCGGAGTTTTACTTAATTCCAATTTCAGTGTGGATACTTTCCCCTGCCTTCTTCTCTATCTGATGGCCCCAGATATTTTCTAGTACAATTTTTCTGGAGAACAAACCTCCAGTCTTCTAGTTGGGTAGGAATGAGGAAATAATTTTGGTTCCACGGAAAGGGCTAAGAGTCTCAGGGATCTAACTGCTTCTTAGACACACTTTTGACAAATCTCCCTACTTTCAGGCCCATGCTCATCCCTGCCTTCTTTTGTAGCTGAAACCTTTCTAGGTTCTAGGTACTTGGTATTCAGTTTTTCCAGCGATGCTATGTTAACTCCTCCGTTCCCTTTACATATTCCAAAAATTTGTCACCTCTCATATTTTATTGTTTCTACTCCCATATTCTTTCTCCTTGTGGTAAATATCACTTTAATTCCCTTATTCTCATTTTAGTGAAGTTTCATTTCTAACCAGAAACCTCGGTAAGTGATGGATGGAAAGAAGAGTTTGTGAAACAAGACATCTGGCCAACTTCACTGGTCAGGGAGTAGAGTGGGGGAGGGAGTAGAGTGGGGGTGGGAGTTTTGATCATTTAAATTTGGCCACTGGAGGACTACAAATAAGTACTTTATATGAGTTAGAACTCTTTATGGCCTTGAATTTCCCAGTGAAATTTGCTAGCAATACTTATTTTCTTCATCATTTTTTGGTGTATAATAGTTGGGAACAATTTGTAACCTTAAGTCATGTGGATTTGTTTTTAACTGTTAGGTTGAAACATGCAAAACATCTGCTTATTTTGTAGGTCTAAAACATTTGAGTATTGGCAGTGTTACATGGCTCAAGCTAATATTTTTATATACTGTATGTAGACATCTGAGAAATTGTACCGTGCATGCTAACTTTCACTGGGGAATCTGGATTATCCCAATTTTTGTACCTCTGGCTCTTTCTCAGTGTGAATGATATGTACATACAAAGGTTGTACTCTGGTTAGCCTTCTGTTCATCAAAGGACAGATGATATGAGACATGAGAAGCTCTGAATCAGCTAAACAGAAAAATCCACTGAGTAAAATATTCACTTCTTCTCTGGATTGTACTCCTATAAATTCTGGCATTTTCACACTCACTTTTGAAATTTTATTAAGGTAACATGAAAGAATACTTTATAAACTAGAAAAGATCACATGCAAATGAGCACATTTTTGTAAGGATTTAAAATGCACCACCAAAAATTAGAGCTAAAAGGCCCTTTAACCTATTCTGACTATGAGACAAGAGGGAAGAACCAATTACCTGAACAACAGTGTACATTGGGATCAGCGACAATAATGATGATAGTAATAAAATAAAGCTGCTAACACATACCAAGCCTTCACAATATGCAGGGCACTGTGCTAAGTACTTTATATAAATTATTTCATGTAACTTTCACAATATTAACCTTAATTCCTCTCCTTTTAGAAACGGAGCCTTAAAGAGGTTAAGAAGCTTGAAGGAAGATCACAGGGCGACCTTGTGAAAGCCGCAGAGCAGCTGTGCAGACGCAGAGCCCCACTTTCATCATGGTGCTCCACTGCAGGATTACTCTGCTGCAAAGGACTGTCTTTCAGTGAAACATAGAAATGTGGATCTAAAAGGCAACTTATGTCTATCAGCAAGGAATCTAATGTTCTGCAAAGCTAAGTTATCTGTCCACGAATATGCAGCTAGATGGGGACAAAGCTGGAAAGGTGCCCAGACAGCCAGCAGTTTGCTTAACCGCTAACAGGAGACACACCAAGTCAAAGGCGAATGGTTTCTCTGGGAACTCTGCAATGCAACCTTTTCTCTTTCTTTAATCATAAAGTGGTCTGTTCACCTGTAACCCTCAATTGAGCTTCTCTTCTCTTTTTCAGTCTTTAGCTAACTGCACATTACTTGGGCCAGCTAAGAAATAAAACTCACTCTCATTCATTTCCAGGAGTCCAAAAAAACACCTACTGCTTTATTAGAGAAGTTGCATTTCTCCACATCTTTTACAAATGCCACCTTCTCTATAAAAAGTTCCATTTCAGTGAGGTGTGGAACATCTTCTGCTTCCTATACAGCTGCAAAATATATATTCAGCATCAAGATAAATCAGTTATATGTTAACAAGTCTACCTGAAGGTGCTAAATTTACACTCTTAGAATGTAAGATTCCCAAGGGCTAGAGAACTTTTCTCATTACCTGTCCACTCCCCTTTTAAATGCCTGGTGGTATTGTATACACATGGGGCTTCAGTAACTTCTTGGTGATAATGAGGTGGATCTGGCTCATGATGTAGCTACTTTAAAAATCAGCTCTTTCGCTGCCCTTGTACTGTTCACCATGTAAGAACTTATTCACTATGTAAGAATTTGTTCTCCATGTAAGAACTTGTTTGTTATGCCTCAGAAGATTGGAGACTGACGAAAATTAGGCTTGGGGTGGATTAATGATTGTGCATTGAGCATTGACTCCCCTAAACAGAATTTTATTGTTGTCAACAACCATTTGATCAATAAATATGAGAGATGCCCTCACACACACAAAAAAAAAAGTATACACTTCCAATGGTAAAATAATAAGTAACCGGGATGTAATGAATATAGTCAAGATATTGTAACAGCTTGGTATGGTGATAGCTGGTACCTAGAATTGTCATGTATATAAATGTTGAATCACTATGTTGTACACCTGAAACTAATGTAATGTAATACCGTGTGTCAACTACCCTTCAATAAAAAAATAATTATCTACAAAAAAAAAAAAATCAGCTCTTTCCTTTTAACCAATTTTATTTTTTAGATACATAAAGAAACTAGCTTGTGAGATTTAACTAAATCTTTCTTTTCCACACAAAATTGGTGGTACAGAAATAATATCTGGACTGTTTTCCCTGTTGTTGAATATCTGAGGTTATCTATGAACTATTGACACAGTTGAAAACAGTCACAGCTTGAAATATGTCAGGTTTAAGTCTGCAATTTAATTGCAAAATTAATAAAATAAAAATAATAATCATCACAGCAGGAGCAAAATCATGCTGCACAACTGCTGGGTTTAGTTCTTAGTATTAACTCTGAAGGCTGTATTCACTGTGGTGCCACCTTTTTGGAAGGGAGGGCACATCAGGATTTTGAGTGCATATTTTAGTTTTTCTTTGATACTGTACCATTTAATGTGGAACACTAAAGTGAAAATAAAACGTGGCCGCCTAGGGAGAAAATAAGTGCAAAGCTCATTGTAAGGCATTTCAAATCTCAAGCCCACCACCTTTAAACTCCAGTTAATTTACTTGGCTGTTTGGCTGTGTGCATTTTTATAATTACAGTAGCTTCCTACATAAGCAGTGTTAAATGGACCCATTGCAAAATGCCAAGAAATAATTAACTTCTATCATTTTATCTTATGTATATTCCGTAGCATATTTTAGCACACATATTCACTAATTCAAGAATCATCAATTAAGTCCAGGTTAGAAATGTAAATTTACAGCAGTTCTGAATCACCTCTATATATTCTTTCAGATTGAGCAGTTAGACACTGGTTATAGAGAAGAGATAGCATTTTCTTAAAATATACATTGAGATTTATAAAAAATAACTCTTTACTTCAAAATGGCTTAAGACAGAAGAAAGTGCAAATGTAGTACAGGAAGTTCCCATTTAGCTTTTACCTAAGCTTCTCCCAATGATAATAATTTAAATAACCATAGGACATTATCAAAGCCAGGAAACTGATATTGGTACAATGCTATTAAGTCAAATACAGACCTCATTTAGATTTCACCAGTTTTTACATGCATTCTTTTTAAGACATAATTATTTTAATCTAGTTTAAATGCTAACTATTATGTTAGAAAAATGTATTTTATAGCTATTTTAATATTATTCTCAAATATTCTAAAGTGTTCAATGTAGCAAAATTATAAAAATGCTACTCTGATCATTTAACTAATGCAAAACTTTTTGCTTTATGGATTTCAAAATTACTTTTTTTTTTAAAAGAAAGCAAGCACCTTGACTGAGAAAGCCTGACTTTTATCCCCCTTAATAGGTATATGCTCAATTAACTCCTTAGAAATTGTATATGAACAGTTTAGTTCTGCTTCTCTGCTCCCAAGTCTTAGTTATGACTAGGGTGTTCCTTAACATCTGGTTCAATATTCACAGATCAGCTTGCAATGACTTATTTTTTTAACAGAAATTAGTCAATGTTACATCTACAGTTTAGAAGCTCTTTAGAATATTATACTGGAAATGAGCAAAAATGCTGAAAACAAAATGTATACTTTCAGATAAAAAGAAATAAATTATACTCTATACAATGCTTGGTATTATTCATCACTGTCCCTATGCTAATAAGTCACTAAAGAGCTGACATAGCTATTTAGCAAATGTAAAGTATTTGTTTCCTAAATATTTTAAATGGTTAGTCACTACTAATTTTTATAAAATCTATTGCAATCACATTAATCCCAATAGTGTAATATCTTTGTAATGTAGATATAATAATTCAATAGGAGCTCATTGTGATTTTACTTTAATTAATACTCGCTTATTGTAAAGCATTACTCGCCTTCTGATGGTATGAACTTAATGACTACACCTTTTTTGGTGAGTGCCAGATCATTATTAATTCCTTTATTATTCATTATAACAACATCAATCAGGGAAAGCTCGTTTGCTATTAATGTGAATATAACAGGTAATTCCATTCTAATCTAGTAGTGATTAATGTTCATTTGGTAAGTAATTACAATATCACATTTCAAGGTTTTAGCATTGGACAATACTTATTTTGTGGGACCTTTCAAAGAACCACAGCAATTTCTCTGGGCTTAGAACTGAAAAGGTTAGAGAAAAGAAATCAATCTAGGGACAAAGAAAGAGGAAGAATTCCTATGTGGCTGGGAAAAGAGAATAATGGTTAAGAGAGGGGTTTGCAAAAGATGTCACTTTCATTTTTCGTCAATCACTATGCTCCAGATACATCCAGAAATATCATCACTTCATTTGTAAAACAAAGAAAAATGGAACTAACAGAGAGGTTTCAAAAGCTATAGGTTTAATGACATGCTGCCTATGAATTTTCGAACTACAGGTTTCCCTGCCCTAAATGACAGATTAGATTCAATGTAAGAAAGAATTTATATTTTAAAAAAGGAGCTCTTTCCAGGTCATCATTTTATTTGTAAATTCATCAAAATTACAGTTGTCTACCTAATTTTGGATGCAAATTATCTTTATATTGAAAAAATAAATCTGCTAAAAACACATATTATTTGTATTAATATTATAGCTCTGTCCTGTTTTAGGTAAACTATGCACACTTCCATTAGCATCAATAACCAGAGAAACTTCACACATATTAATGCTTAATCTATTATGTTAGATTGGATCAAAACTGATGAATTGATTTAAAAAATCCTAGAAATATTAGGCTTAATACAGAACATTATAGGTTATCTGTACACATCTGAGATTTATAGGCTATGTGTTATGGGGGTGCATATGAAACTCAAAACAGCCTTGAAGCATAGGCAAGTGAGATACCATTAATCTCATTTCACAGATGAGGAGATTGATGCTGAGAGAAGTTAAGAGACTTGTCCTAAATCCCACTACAGAGCTTTTCCTGGAACCCAGGGCTCCTAACTCTTAGTTTTACATTCTTTCCACTACAGCCCAGTGCCATCCTGCCTCCACTCATTCGTGACAGTTTCTAGAGAACAGATATAAGAAAAACTGCCAAGAGTTTAATAGTATCCAAATAACTAAAATTCCTGGACCAACAGGGAGGACAGAGGAGAAGAGAAAGAGAGGAGGTCAGGATTGCTGAGACTTTCAAACCATTTGGGCACTCCAGGTTTAGTCCTAACAGATTGAATACCAAGTCAGTGAGCCACAGAATTTGAATTAAAAATTTCACGAGATAGCAAGCTTAGATTTCTCTTGTGCTACCAGAGCCACTAAGTACAGTTCAGAAACTAAGATGATCCTGGCCTGTAGATGTGGCTTATTGGTAGAGGGTAGCAAAGGGAAGGGAAATGAAGTTGTATAATTGTTTGACCTTGGACTAGTCATTTGCCATTCATTCAATTTTATTTCAATGAACAATTATCAATACCTACCACATGTGTTATGATTATGAATAGAAGAAAGAATAAGACAAAACCATTGCCTTCAAGAAGTTCACAATTGATAAGTACTCTAAAACAGGGCTTTCCAATCAGTGTGCCAAAACACATGCTGTGATAGGTTATAGGTATCGCTGCTATTGATTCCCCTCAGCCCTTCGGAAATTTAGGCAGATACTGGGGGCAGTCTGGAGCCCCCACCCTTGAGTCAACTTACCTGTTTACCCTATCAAAATGACTGAGGACCGCTGAAAAGAAGTCTGGCCTATTTGTAGAAGGGAATGGGTGTGTATCCTAGCTGGTGGAGAGTTGGGATTTAGAAGACATTTCCAAGAAGTGTGATAAATCTAAGCTTATACTGGAAGACAGGGTAGAATCCTGGTGAATTTTTCAGCCAGTGGAAAGAATAATACAAGAGCATTAAGACAGGTCAAGATTAGCAAATTTCAAATTGCTTAATAGAAATGCAAATGGTACATTAAAGACATACTGGATCATTTATCTTTCTCCTCTAACTTTGCCAAAAATTATACCCTTTGGCCAAATGCCTCCTTCTCTTGGAAATTCTCATTTTTGCACAGTATCTTGTTCCTTTATACCACCTAGATCCACATTTTCCAAAATTTAGTTTGCTTACCACTAGTGTTAGGAAGGTGATTTATGGTATTACAGAAATAAACAGTTTAAATTTTAACATTCATTTATGTTCATATGTTTGTATTAAAAAACACACACTAGCACATCAAACTATAATTTTATATGTATTACTTTAGGCTAATAGCAGAAAACAGAGATGAGCTGATTTTAGGAAAAACATTAATAAGAGAATAGATATTACTGAAAAGATTGGACAATGGAGGGTATATTAGTTTCTTATTATTGTTGCAACAAATTACCACAAGCTGACTGGCTTAGAACAACACAAATTTGTTTTCTTACAGGTGTGGAAGTCAGAAATCTGAAATGGGTCACATGGACTAGTAACAAAGTATCGAGAGGACTGAAGCTAGAGGAGAATCTGTTTCCTTGCCTTTTCCAGCCGGTAGAGGCCACTCACATTGGCTAGTGGCTCCTTTCTCCATCTTTTAAGCATGGCATCTTCATATCTATCTCTGTCTCTGGCTCCCACTTTCCTGCTCTGCTCTTTCACTTAAAAGGACCCTGTAATTACACTGTACCCTTTTAGATAATCCAGTGTAATCCCCCCATCTCAAAATTACCTGATTAGCAACTTTAATTCCATATACAATCTTAATTCCCCCTCACCATGTAGCATAACATATTCAAAGATTCTGGGGATTTGAACATTAACATCCTAGGGGGGCCATTATCCTGCCTACCACCCAGGGAGGGAGGGAGTAAAACTTGCTTTGGCCAATGGGAAATTAGCGGGCTTGATGGAAGCAGAAGCTTAAAAAATTGTTTACATGTTTCTATTGCTGCTCTTCCACCTCCGCTTTTGCCAACAGGACATTGCTTGCGCTAGCCTACTGGGAGAGTGAGCAACAGAGTGCACTGATCCAGCCGCCCTCAGACACGTGAGCTCCCAGCCACCCTCCAGATCCGCAAACTAGCCCAGCCAGAGCAGATGAACTACCTCACTGAAATCAAGCCACAAACCAGTGAACTAAAGAAGTACTTACTGTTTTAAGCTGTTCAGTTGTGGGGTGGTCTGTTACAAAGCATTATTGTGGCAATGGATAACTAATAAAGGTATCAAATGATTATTAAAACAAAACAAAACTCACCATATATTGTTACCATCATAATGTGATGGAAGGTACATTTTTAACAACTGAAAAAAAAAACTCAGAAGGATATGATCTCTGAATAAAAAGCAGGCTTTCCTAAGAAAGGCAGGTGACAAGCTTACATGCTTTCTCTGTCTACTCCCTCCTCTTTCACTCCTTATAGTTCCTGTTTCTGTGCTGATTGAGGAAATCACAAATCGTCTGCATTTGAGAACTTCACCATACATTTCTTAATGAAATGCTCTGCACATTGTAAACCCTCAAGAATATTGTTGAATAAGTAATCACAATGTGAATTGAACCATTCACAATGGTGTGCTACTAATTCTGGAACTGAATAATGCGGTCATTAAAATGTACTGAGCATTGTGAAAACTTATAGAAAACATTTTATATGGGACATGTTGTATTCCCCATTATTTTAGCAACACAACTGCAGCATATAAAGTTATGCCATGACTGTGGAAAGCCATTCCTTATTAATTTAAAAGGACACACTGACTACATGTTGATTGGCTTGAAGGTTGGCTCAACTTGTTGATTTGTTTTCTTTTTAATCCACACTTGCCAGTCTGAGAATTTTCTTTAAAATGGTAATGGATACAAATTAATCAATAAAACATTAAGGGGATTTAATGTAAACGGAACTAAAAAAATCCAATGTCAAAACTACCAGATCTATTTAGCACATGTCATAGTGTAGCTTAACCCATGTTACATTAACAAAATACAGGTCAAAGTTGAATTTTATAAAGGTGGAGAAAAACACGGTCCTCATAAAATATTTCACAGGAATAGACAACTTTAGGCTTTTTACATACTGGCAAACCTAGATCCTTTAATTATAAAAATTCTTCCTAAAGGTCTACATCTAATCTAGTATTAATAAAACATGTTTTATACTTTCTGGTACTATTTTTAATGGATACTTCAATGGATTGAATTAGAATAGAAAGCACTACAATTTATATTGTTTTAATGAGAACAACTTTATTTTGCTTTACCAATTTAGAACACATATGCCATTTTTTTAAAAAAGACAACTTATTATTTAAGGATAAGATTATTAGAATATTAAACATTAGTCATATAAAGAGAGATGGTTAGATGGATATGTATGTTATGAAGCAAGAATAGTAAAATGTTAATGGCAAAATACAGGTGTTAGACAGATACTCACTGCAAAATTCTTTCAATTTTGCTCTATGATTAAACATTTTATATGAATATATTAGAAAAAATTAATCCTGAATTTAAGATATTATATACTTACATATTTTTATAGCAGTGCCAACATTTTTTTGCCACTTCCTTTTCTGTAAATATGATTAGTAACCATGTAACTTTGAAATATCTGAACAATAGTTTGGGGGCATCTCATCCTATATGACTTATTTGGATCCCTCATGGACCAGAAGTCTACTCTAGGTTTGAGTCTATTTTGAAGAATTAATAAGAATTGTTGGGCTGAAAAAGGGAAGTTAGGTGAAAGGGTTTCTCAGGAGACAAATGTTTGGAGACATAAGGAGAGTAGTGTTCAGGTAGCCTTGAAGTTTTTGCTATAGATCTCTCTTGGAGGGAGTCAAATAAATGGGTCCAGGGAAGAACTATATCATGAATGACCTTGAGTGACATTCCAAGGAGATGGAGAGTTTATCTTAAAGGTACTGAAGCCTTTTAAACATGGGTATGGAAGTGGCAAGGTCAGCCTTTATGTTAGAAGATGACTCTGGCTGAATAACTGAAACTAGACTCAGGAAGACCAGCTAACGGCCTGCACACTGTAGTTTTCTAGGTGAAAATAATAGCCATAACATCATTGATAGCAATCCTAGTAACTACTCTTTGTTGATTCCTTTTTATGTACCTGACTCTCTGTATGGTAATCTCAGTAAAGTTGTAGGATAAAAAACCGACATACAAAAATCAGTTGCAATTCTACTCACTAATAACAAACTATCTGAAAAGGAAATTTGGAAAACAATTTCATTTACCATAGCATCAAAAAGAATAAAACACTTGGCATAAACTTAACTAGAGAAGTGAGACTTGTACATTGAAAACTACAAAACATTCATGAGAGAAAATAAAATATACACAAACAAATGGAAATATATGCTGTGTTCATGGATTGGATGACTTAATATTGCTAAGATGTCCATACTACCCAAAGCAATCTACAAATTCAATGCAACCCTTACCAAAATCCCAATGGCATTTTTTACAGAAAATGAAAAAAATTCTAAAATTCATATGCAACCGCAAACAATCCTTAATAGTCAGAAAATTCTTGAAAGAGGTGAATAAAGCTGCAAGCATCTCACTTCCTTATTTCAAAATATATTACAAAGCTACAGTAATTTGAGCTGTAGGTACTGGAATAAAGACAGACACATAGACCAATGGAACAGAAAAGACAGCCCAGAAATAAATCCATAATGATTTTCCACAAGGGCACCAAGAATACACAGTGTGGAAAATATAACATCTTCAACAAATGGGAATGGGAAACTGGATAACCACATGAAAAAGAATGAAATTGGACCCTTATCCCCTTATCTAAAACTATACACAAAAATCAACTCAAAACGAATTAAGGATTTAAATGTAAGATCTGAAACTGTAAAGCTCCTAGAAGAAAACTTGGGGAAAAGCTTCATGACACTGGTCTTAGTGCTGACTTCATGGATAGGACACCAAAAACACAGACACCAAAAGCAAAAATACACAAATGAGTAATCTCATTTAATACTTGTAGCCAGCCAAAGAAGTAGAAATTTTATGAGTAAACAGAGGATAGAAGAGATTAAGAAATTTGCTTTAGGCTACAAGATTTGAATCAGGGATGTTTGACTCCATAGTGATAGGGGCCTGAAAATGAGGCATGGTCATAGAGAAAAGCCTGTTTTAAGAGAGACTTTAGGAGACAGAATTAGCAATAGTTTATGTCAGTGTAGATGTGTATGTGAAAGACAGAAGACTGGCTGGACCCAGAGGCTTCTGGCTTAAAAAAGTGGGTAAAGGATAGTGTCATTTTCTGAAAGAGTGAATAGAAGCAAGTGCAGTTTTACTTGGAATTTCAATTGGGGCCATGTTAATTTTGAAATGACTGTAGGTAGAGTAAGACGTAAAGTATTTAATATCTACTGTAGCAAAAGCTCAAGCAATCAGAGCAGACACTATCCAGTATATCCTACCTGTGCTTATCTGGAAGTACCAGCCCTATGGCCTAAATATAGAGGTTCATTGGGGAATTACAGACATACATACGAAATGGCCAAGAGAAAGATACAGGAAACAAATAATGATTTGAGAATCATCTGCTTATAGGTACAAAATGGACCTTTGGATGAAGATTAGATCAAGGAAAGGGTGTGAGATAGAAAATGAAGAAGGGCTGAGGATGGGATCTGAGGAACATCCATAATTATGAAAGAGGCAGAGGATGAATCACCTGGGAAAGAGACTGAAAAGTAGCAAATAGGTTGGATAAATGATGTTAAGGAGCTAAAGAAGGAAAAAATTACACAGAGAAGCTAAGTCTGGCAATTTGGCAAGGGGTAGTGTTAAAAAATGGCATAAAACTAAATGTGATTTATTCCCAAAGGAATTAACATTTAAACAAAATGGTGTTGACCGGTAGCCTACATGTCAGAACATGTACCAGAGAGTCACTCTGGCTGGGACAGGGAGGAAGACTGAGAAAGAGCGGGCTGTGTGTCACTTCAGAAAAATGCAAAAAAAAAAAAGTTTTGAACCAGCCAATAAAATTAAGACAAATGTAAAGAAAGCCTAATATGGACATAACTTGCTTGTGAACCCTGTAGTAATCAGCCAATGAGGATCCAGGGGAGGGACTCATGTGCTAAGGAATAAATTGCTTGTTCTAACCACCCTGAGTGTGCCTGCTTACCAGACACCCAATTTTGCAAGACAGCCATTAAAGCCTCACTCTGCTGTTCTCTGACTCCATGTCCACTTGTTAAGTTCAGACCACTAAGTGCATTTCTCACAGATAGGACATTGATTTTCTTAGGAATTGTGGGCAGAGAAGGGGAGTTGGCCAGCTGTGCTTCTTTTTCATAAAGATTGGCTATGAAATGAAGGAGGGAGGAGGGGTCACACTGAAAGGGGGTGTGAGAGGAGTGGTATTGAGATTGATAAGTATGTTTGTTTGCTTATTAAGATGAATGGTAGCAAAGAGTAAACTGACAGCAAAGGAGCAGTAGGAAGGTGAGTTACAAGTCATGGAAGGAGGGGATTTCTGACAGAACCCAGCTCTGAGGAGATGGAATTCAGAACAGATACCAACTTTATGCTCCTGCACCTTCCGTGTCCTATTATCCACACAGCAGCCAAGATGGTTTTAGAAAAATAAACCTAAGTCACAAATTTATTGGCTCTTTTCCTCATTAGAATGTAAACTCTAGAGGGCAGGGTCCTGTCAGCCAAGAATAGGGCTGGGAACATACTGTAAAAAAGAAAACCACAGGTCCCAAATGGAGTCCCATCTGCTAGGCCAAGTCACCAAACTGGGGCTCAATACCTAACCTAATTGCAGTTTCAATCTCCCCCAAAAATGTGGTCAGGAATTTTCTGGTCAGCACCAATGAGGTAATCCTTCACATGAATCCTATCCCTCCACTCCCCAAAAGAAGATGAAGGAATCTGCTTGATAAGACCCCCTGCTCTTCATCCTAAGGGAAGGTGACTTTGCCTGAAATAATTCGTTCTTTTCTTTCGATAATAACTTTTCTGCCATCCTCTTTCCTATAAAAACATTCTATTTTGTACAGCTCCTCAGGGCATCTCTCTACTTGCTAGATGAGATGTTGCCTGATTCATGAAGTGTTTAATAAAGCCAATTAGATCTTCAAATTTACACAGTTGAATTTTGTTCTCTTTTGTTTTTGCTTTTTTTTGACCAGTGTAGATACTCAAACAGGAATAGCATGAATGAATACTGGTATGCTATTTCTATTAAATAGCAAGAATGAAGAATGGCATAAATTATATCTGAGGGGGAGGCTATGAATCCCTAAAGTATTCTATGTGTGTTTTGAAGAAATCACCCCTTGTAAGGCACTTGTAGGTCTCTCCTTTGTGACAGGGACAGACCTGCCTTGCTGAAGCAGTCTAAGAAATCTAGTTACTCCTTTTATCTTTCTCTCCCAGTGAACAATTTAATGTTTAGTTTTTCAAAAAATTTTTCCTCCCTACTCATCCCCACCTCCAAAACGAATTTCAGCTTTTTATCCCATGTGATTGCTACGAACAGAAGTTGAACCTCAACTCTGCTGGTACTAATTTAGGCAAGAAACTACTGACCAAAATAAACTAAAAATAACTCTTTCAGACCCATCATGTAGGACTCTTTATTGGACTAAATATCTTAAATAATATTTTAATCAGTCATTCACCAAGTGTGGGCCTCACCAGCAGCAGCAGCATTCCCTGGGAATTTGATAGAAATGCAAATTCTCTGGCTCTCCCCAGACCTAACTGATGACACCTTTTGATGTCTCTTCACCTAAATGCCTTTAGTGGCAAAAGTCAATGAAGAAAATTTCTGCATCTAGTTTTCCTTCATTCAGTGATTCTCAGAATTTGGTCCCTAGACCAGTAACATCAATCTCAACTGGAAACGTGCTAGCAATGCAAATGATGAGTCCCCACTGCGGCCTTAACTGAATATGAAACCCCGGGGGGTGGAACTCTTCAATCTGTGATTTAACAAGTCCTCCAGTAGTCCTGATACATGTTCAAATTCACTCTAAAATAATGGACTTACAGCCGATAACATATCTAGAACACAATTATGTCAGGGAAATAAATAAAACCAAATTTTATGTTAATCTAAAAAGGCTGAATTCAAGAGCTAAAGGAATCTCAGGATATGGATTATGTAAAATACACATATGAAGGAATATAAAGGAAAAAAGTGACTGAAAATGAAGAGAGCTTGAAATAGTACATCATGTTTGAAACAGCATCTTTTTTAACAGTTACGTATACACTAAATCTCAGAACTCTTCTTTCCATGTGTTAGTTTGAGGGGCAATTCATTTCTGACACAACTCCATATGCATTTATATTAACAAGAAAGGCTTCTTGTAATGAGGCCGTAACATGGTGCATTTAGTAAACTAATTTCCCACGTGAGGAGAATGCCTTAGATGACAATGTTAACCTTTCAAAGTCTTCCCCTCACTATTGCTGTCTACATTTTTGATAGCAGAATGGTTTGGAAGAATCTTCTAACAGGATTCAGAGCTTCTCCAAAGAAGGCTGACAAAGTTGTCACCATACACTGCCCATGTACCACGAATCTCAAAATCAGGAAAGTTTGAGTCAAGATGTTTCTCAGAGCCATTCTGAGAAAGTTATATCTGAATATGCATCTATATGAGATGACTATGTGGTAAGAAGACATTGTAAATAAACTGACCAAGACCACAATCATTCAAATGAATGTTGTCCTTGAATGCGGTGAGTAATGTTATAATTTAGGAACTAAACTCCTCTTTTGAAACTGCCTTCTAAGATAGTTCCCAATAATGTAAGAAGTTTTAGTAGGTATCTACTGTTTTTATTAAAAAAGTTGATTGCACCTAGGTTTATTATTTACTTTATAAGCCATAAGAGACTTCAAGACTGATGAAAAAAATAAAATGCACCAGAAAATATGAAAATATGATACCTCTGATGACATTCAAAAAGAAGACACCACAGTACTGAAAATGATTCCCCGAAAAAGGAATACCAGAATGGTTTGAAAGGTAACATCCTAGGAATAATTCCACAGTCTTCTAAGGAGACTGTTTAGAATTCTAACTGACACATTTAACATTTTGATTTAAAAGAAATCAGTTGCATTACTTTGGTTGTTTATTAAAACATGTATTTATAACTATAATTAACACAAGCAATCATGGAGCAGTTAATGCATGCTGGCGAAGCCAGTCAGATCATTCACAAGCTCCTCTCAATCTGGCTGTGAACATCTTCTCTCCTTGGCTTCCTAAGGCCCTTCTGAAATTTTTTGGATCTCTTTTGTGGATTCCTCTCATTCCTCTATTCCAAAGGGTCAGCGAGGTTCAAGGTTTAGTTTTTTTTTTTTTACTTTTCTTTGGACACAGACCCCCGGTATGTGCTCCCAAAATATTAATTATCATTCTGATGCAGATGATCCTCCAAAGCTTGGTAGTTTAATACTCTATGCTGAATTTTGGAGCCACAGAGTCATTTGCCCAAGAATAGTCCCTCAATTTATGCTCCTCTGGATAGTCCCCCACATGTACATATCCTAAGTCAGTGTTCTTAAAGCATGGTCCCTCACCATCAGCAGTGCAAGAGAATGTTTTAGAAATGCCCATTCTCTATGCCCTGCCCAGACCTCCACAATCGCAAACTGGGAGAGTGAGACTAGGTCATCTCCATGTTAACAAGCCATCCAAGTAATTTCAATGGAGCTAATGTGGAGAACCACATTTCCTAAATTATATACCACACCTACCCTGTGTATTAATCATGTTTTTTTCCTCTTTTCTGTATTTTACAATGCTTTGACATCTTGGGGGCCTTTCTGGCCAGGAAGAGATTGTCCCTCCTCCCAGGCTGAGCTAATTCCAAGAGAGAGCAAATGACTCCCCTGTGAGTGTGCCTTTCATGCACGATCCAACCAATTCAAAGCGTATACCCCAGCCACTTCCTCTATTTAACTCCCACACACCAAGTGACTATTTCCGGGCAGGGTACCAGACAACTACAGACCACCCCAATAGCCCAGAGCCTGCTGAAATTATTCAACTATTCAACCCCAGACTTGCTCAAGTTGGCTTACCTTGCCTTGCCCATTCCTTCCCAGAGCGACCACAATAAAGGAGAAATGATGCTTTCTGTTTTGTTCCTTCCACCTCCTGAAAGACCCTGGTAATTCTCCGTATAGCCCTGCACAGTGTTGTTTGGCCCTTTCTCCTGGGAGCTGTGAGCAATAAAACTTCTTTTGTGGCACTGACCTCTCTGTGTCATCACTCAGTCACCTCTATAAATTAAATCCCAGTGCAACTCAAACACTCTGCCCCTTCAAACATAAAGCCTTGGGTTCCCTACTTCAGTGAATGCCTCCAGCTGTCCAAACCAGAAATCTTTGCTTCTCCCTTTCCTTAACCTTCCACATTAATCCATCAGTAAATATGGCAAAGTCTAGCTTCAAACAACCAAAACAAACCTTGGAATCAATTCTCATCTCTCCACCACTTGTACCACTGTGTCCCATCTGGACTTCACAGTACTCTAGTGAAGGATATTTTTGCTTCAGAGTTCATGCTCCTCCTACCTCAATCATTTTATGCAAAGTCACTCCTCTGTTTAACAAAGAAACTTAAGTCGTTTACCATGGCTACTCAAGTAAAAAATAAAACCCCGTCTGACCCTTGCTAACTTCCAGCTTTCTCTCTCCCAATCCAAACGCCAGCTTTATTAAGCTGCAATCATCTCAAAACCATTTTCCCACGACTTCAGGGCTGTGTACAGTGTGTTGCCTGGCTTAAAATGCTACCCCCACCTCAGTATAGAAATCAGAGAAGACTTGCAATCCTTCAAGGCTGAGCTATTTTCTCATCCCAGGTCCTTTCTCATCCCATTTCTTGCCATCCTCCCACCTTTCTGGAGTTTCTATTCCTGTTAAAATCAGAATAGGGAAGGGAGCAAGAGTTAGAGGAAAAAGGAATGAGACAGGGGTGAGACAGAAGGAGACAGTAGGGGAGAGAGAGAAATAAGTTCCTGGCATTCTTAATGGAAACTTTGAAGGCACCTTCTATGAGTCAAACAACTATAATCAGTGTCACAAATCACCTTCAGAATTACTTCCATGTTTGTCCACTTGTTACTTGACATTTATCTTGACTTGTATTGACTCAATACTTAGTCTTAATCGAAGCTATGATACTTCAGAATCAACTGTTTATGGTACTAGCTACAGTTTTTGGAAACATATTAAATAATTATTAAAATTTGTGAAAGTGTCAAACCATTACTCAGGTGGGAAGTGAACATTTGAGGAAAGAAAACTATTATAAATGATAAGTAATGCATACCAGCATGTTAAAAATTCAATTAGCTAGCTGAGGAAATTAATTATAATTTATAATATTTTCCCCTGTGGTAAATTTACTTCAAATCCCAAACATCTGAATTACGAATGAACTTTTTGGGGAAAAAACAAGTACTTACAAATTGGAAGGCACCTGTTAATTGATACACACTTAGCAAATGAACAACTGAGTTTCTTTGGCTGATTCACAAGTAATCTTAGGGTCAGGTTTTTGATTGCTCATTAGTAGATCTGTTACAAAGTGGTAATATTTTAATTTTACTTTGAATGGCTTAAAAGATTCTTCCAATGCAAAAGGTCCCAGTAGCTTTGCAGAGGAAGATTCACCTAAAAATCAAGAATGACTTGAGACACAAGGGAATTTTCTGGTTAAGGTGCTAATAGTCAAGTAACTGTCAGTAATTTAACAAATGTGGGATATATTTTCAGACTAATGTTTCCCTAATGTATCCCTATGGATGATCTAAATCAGGTTTCCATTTTTAAGAAGTCTTTCATTCTCGTTATCAATTTTAGTCTGGTATCTTCTTCTTAAGGACTGTTTTCTTATCACAAAGTTCTCCCAACATCAACAATATGCAAACAAAGACATATTCAAGTAAGTATTCTCAGAAGTGATAAATGACTATGGTTTTTATGCTTCTACAACAGGCTTGGAAAATGACCTGTATTTTGCATTATGTGCATCATAAACTTCTAATTGCTCTTTCAGAGTATTCTGTAAAAAAGAAGGTATGACAAAGTCAGCAAATGTACATTGTATGATTACACATATTTTTGTAGAATACTATGGCATTAAAACTGAAGCCCTCAGAGATGGCGATAGAGAATATTTAAAATCTGTAGCCTGCATTTTGAAATGCTGCCAAAGTTAGCGGTGCAGAATTACTTATCAGTGAAAGACTAGAAGTCCTTTTCTTTTAGGATTAATGGGGATTTCTAGAACTATTAATTTCTAATATGGCAACCACTGGCCACATATGGCTACTGAGCACTTGAAATACAGCTGGTTCTGAACTGGGATGTACTTAGGAGTAAAACATAGTAGATTTTAAACACTTAATATGGAGAAATTTAAATATCTCATTAGTAACCTTTATAATGATTATGTGTAATCATTATAAATCATAAAATAATCTTTAGGTATCTTGTACATAAAACATTAGAATTTCACCTCCTTGTTTTTTTTTAGTGTAGCTACTAGAAAATTTTAAATGACGTATGTGGCTCACATTGTATTTCTACTAGACAGAACTGCTCTAGTAAAATGTAGAGAACAAGGATGGCCCCATAGATATGCTAGTTTTCATTTTACAAGTCAATAATTTATTAGGCAGTTTTCTCTGACTTGACACAGAGAGAGATCCTGTGGTGGGGGTGTTTGGAATCAAGGACCTATTTTTCATTGACCATTGTTCTGGTTTAGTTTAATAAATCTACTTCAGTATAATATATATATTTTTTGCATTTTATTTACTTAAGTTTGTTAAAGTCAGCAAATGTACATTGTATGATTAATCTATTATAAAATCAATGGCATTACCAATATGGAAATATGAATTTTAAGCATCAAGTTTACACATATTTTTGGCAGAAAATAGTTAAATATAAGGAAACAATAAAGGGTATTTTCTCCCAATGGGAGATTCTCTTTCATTATATTTAACTTATTGAATATAGTCAAACTAACTCATTTTAAGAGAAAGTAAAATAGATTCAAATTTTTTATTTCCAAATACTTTTTTCTAAAGGTGAGAACAAAGTAGATCGAGTAAATTGACAGATGGTATTGATTTCACACACCATTTATTTCTGGGCTTATGACAAGTTCTACTGAAGTAATTCATCCTAAGGAGTTTATCTCAACCAGTGAATTTCCACTCAGCCTTTAAAACCTGACTCAACTGTTACTTCCTCTAAGAAGCCTTGTGTGACCCCACTGAACAGTTATGCATTTCATATTCTGCTAGAGTACATATACTTTTCTTGTTAAATTTCCCCTCTCCCCAACTGGAGTGTGAGCTTCCTGACAACATGGCTGTAGTAAACCCAAGTCTCATTTATCTCTGTGTTATCAATGACTAGTGCAGTACCTGGCATATAATAGATACCTGCCTGATATAATAGATACTTAAAATATGTGTATATTCTAGTTTACTCAATGAGATGGCATTAATACTGTTAAGTATTAGGGTCAACAAATTTGACAATATGTCCAGTTTAAACATGTATATGTAGATCTTAGCATATCCCAGTGAGGAATTTGGTGACTGCCATTTCTCATTGTTATAATAATAAAGATAATTTTTAGAGACAGTTTATAAGTAAAGATTCACCTTGAAAAATGGCACACACATACAAAGAGGTGATGGAATACTAACAGATTTCTAACAACCAAATTAAATATTTGTCTTCTAAATGCAATCATTTTGATTGAGTTTCTTGAAAGAAGAGCCCAAAGTTCTTTTTTGTTACTATTATATAATTACCTGTGGTTTAGACTCATTTGTACATGTCTATCATGTATTTTATTAATTCTCCTCATTATTATTTGTTGACTCAGTCTACCTGTGATCATGTTTCAAGGCTTCATGAATAAGCCTTTTCTCAACTAATTTTCATGAAATTCCCTAGGGGTTTGCAAAAATGTTCTGGGTGTTAAAAATATTACATAGTAATCTTTATTCCTGAAAAACATATATATATAACAAAGCCAAATACATGGTGGGGAGGGTCAAAGAGGTGTGCACATGACTCAGTTACTCAGTGGGCTTAATTACTCAATGCTGTTAGCCACCAAGTGAATTCTGACTATAATAATTGTCTTAAATAGTTTTTATTCTTATAATTTATATCCGTATTTGGAGCACTTGTTGAAAACAGGAACATAACTAATACTGATGCTGCAATATAGAAAGTTACTGAGAAAATGATAAATGATAATAATTCTGCATATTTTCTTTAAGATGATCTTGAGAATAAATTAATTTGTAGATGGCATATATAAGATCTGAACATAGAAATTTCTATTGCCCCCATTTTACAGATGAGAAAATTGTGGCACATAGTATATGGAATTTTCCCAGGGTCAAAAAGGCAGCTGATAAAGAGTCAGAGGGGAATCTGAATCCAGCTGCCTGGAGTTTTCCAATTAGAATACTACACAAAAACAGAGGTTCTCAACGTTTGCTGCACATTAGGTTTATCTGAGCAGCGTTTAGGAATTCTGGTGCCTAGGCTAGTCCACCAATTAAATAAAAGAAATATCAGGGTAAAAGTGTGTTCGGTTGTTGCTCAAAATATAATTTGCCAAGATGTGCCTGAAAATGTCAGCTTGAGTCTCTCTTATCTCATGGCTTAGGAATCAAAAGCGAAAAATAATTCAGCTATTTTTTAGTGGGGGGAAAAACAGGCAAGAATCCAAATATCTGGTCATTAAAGTAGTCTTTCATCTGACTTTATATAAGTTATATTTCAATCTACATTTTCATGATTAATTGGTCTCCAAACCAAGTATATAATTTAAAATATATTGATTGTTAATTTATACTTTTTCTTACGTTAAGCTAAAAATCATTGTTAAAATTGAAAAAGTAAAACATTTGTTTTTTTATAATGAATACTATTATAAAGTATAACAAATGAAATGTTATAAAATCTTAAGTGATATACTAATACAAGCTATGCTAAAGCTTGGATAATTGAACAATATTTATATTATGAATGTTTTATAACAAGGTAAATATACTAATTAACACTACTTCATTATCTTACAACATGCAAAAATGACTAAGTGATTTTTTAGTGTCTTGGGCATTTGAGATTATTATGAAATAGGTTAGAAGTTTAGGAAAGGTAAGGAAACACTACATTAGACCAGGGTTTTTCAACCTCAGCCCTATTGACATTTTGGCCTGATGTTTCTTTGCCGTGGAGTGCTATCTTATGGACTGTAGGATTATTTGGCTGCATCCCGGGCCTCTACCCTCTAGACTTCAGTAGTAACAATTAAAAGTGCCTCCAGGCATTGCCAAATGTCTCCTGGATGGCAAAACTGCCCCTCACTTTAAGAGCCATTGCCTTAGACAAACTAGCTCAGAATTATACCGTCTCTAACTCAGCCTAAACAATTTGGAGATCAAAAGCCCTTCTGACTTTTGATTGGGAAGAATCAAGACAAATGTATGTCTAGAATAGTGGTTTAATAAATACGTATGTAAATTATTCTGAAGTGATGCAATAGCCTGTAAATTTGAATTCAATTAAAAACGCACAAGAAGATTGTAACCAAAGAAAGGACACTGGGTAGTGCTTTCAGCTAATTGGCAGTACATACCTTCCAAAATTTCAGAGGTACCACCATTTAATGAGTCCCCTGAATAAAGTAATTGCCTGAAATTTACTTTGTAGTTCTTAATATAAAGTTGGGTGCATCATTAGCAAGAACTATTAAAAAACTGGAGTCAGTATGCATCTAAATGAAGTACAAAGAAAAAAGGTATTTTGCTTTCAAAGGACCTGTACTATGCCTTTTATTCTGGAAGACTGCAACTCATCTATTTTATAACATAATGGCAATAATATTGTCTCTGAGTTAACTGTGTAATAATTCACTTTTGGTAATGCCATAATTGAGCAAACAGAAGCTGGTACTAGAGGCATTCCTTTCCTTTATTTATTATAATATTTTCCCATAATTTAATGAGAAGCATTTCAAGAGCAACATTTTTATCCTTTCATGTTAAATTAATTTACAGTGCTATGAGCTATAATAAAATGAAAGAAACCATCAGCAAAAGGCAAAAGTTAATATAGACAGATATTCTTAAAGTTTCAAGGACTGAAGAAAGCTCAAATCACAAGTGTATTTGCTTCTTTTTCTTCTTTTTTTCGGGGTGGTGCTCAGTTCTATTTGTCATAGTTTGTTCTCAATTATTTTGTACTTACAGCTAATATAACATAATATTTATGAAGTAGAAAAGATTCATTGCTGAAAGAAAATATACATAACTACAATCACCTAAGAAACAACAAAAACTTTGTGATGTGTTTTAGTAAGCTACTCTAGATTTATATAAAGAAGGCGCTGATGTAATTTAACTTTCACTGGTATAAACCTACTTGGGAAAAAAAACCTCAAGGAATGGTGAGCAAGGCATGAGGAAAGTTCATGTTTTGGAATGAAGTTCTCTGTTTAGTGTATTATGGACACTCAAATTTGACAGAAGCCATGTTAGTGTATCTTAGGAAGTTTTTATTCAGAGGCTGAAAGCTGAATAAGAATTGAGAAGACTTGGGCTATAGGGATTTTGTCAAGAGACTTAGACTCGCAGAACCTCAGTTTCTTCATCTTTAATTGATGATGTGGTATTAGTTCTAGGAGAGAGTAGTTTCACCTGGAGTAATGGGGAGCTCCTGAGGATCTGATGCCACAGAAAAGTTAAATGGGGACACAAGTGATCTAGTACATGTATCAGATAGTTGCTATCCACAGACTAGATGACAGCAAAGGTCCTTACAAGTTTCAAAGTTCTGTGACCAAGTGAGAACATTTAATACTTAGCAAACAAGTAAGCACCCATCTCTCTATTATGCACGTGTCTATCCATCTAACATCCTAGAGTGGTATAACTCCAATGTGTACTACATTGATCAGTAGCAGAGGTGTCACCAGAGACCTACTGAATTAGAATCTCTTGGGGTGGGACCAAGTAATCCACGTTTTAAGAAGCTTCCTAGGCAATTCTCATGTACACTAAGAGAGGCACTGATACAGAGCACTGTGGAAAGAACAAAGAAGATGTACAATCTCTAGTACTTTGCCTAAAGGAGGTGTTTTTTTTTTTGTTGAAAATAGATGTAAACCAACTTAGAGGGAAAGATGGTTCATAATAACAGAATATCTGTACATCATTTATTCATTCAACAAGTACTGAGATCCTACTATATGTTAGGCATTGTGCTAGATGCTGGGGATATAATGGTTCTGCCTTTGTGGTGCTTAAAGTCTAGTAAAATGGATAGAAAATAATAACCAAGTAAACAAATACATAAATAAAATACCTACATCTTGTAGAAATTGCTGTGAAAGAGACAGTCAAGGTGCTATCAGGATAACAGGGATGACACTGAGTGGTGGAGATGGATATTTTAATTTTATTGAGGACTTGGAAGATTTAATAATAATAATTAAGTTTCAGTTAATTGATAAATCAACAAATACCAGCTACGCACATGCTGTGAACCCAGGGAGGCACTTGGGGAGTTTGAGTGTGCCCTGGAGGAGTTTATAATTGCTAGGAAAGATAAGATTTAATCGCCAACTATAATCACTATGGAGTCCATAGGTAGTGGGATATTTAGACTGGCTCTTTGTCGAAACACTCCCCTCTCTGCTTCTTGGTTAATACGCTCTTCTGGTTTTCCAATTCCTAGTTTCTTAATTCAACTATGCAAGAAGAATTCGAGAAAGAGATACCAGTGTTGGCTGAAATCGATGCAGACTGCTTTATGGGCCTTGAAGGAGCAGTGGAGTACATAAAGGTGAAGACAATAGGAAAGGCATTTTAAGGATACTGCTGTTAGTAGTATGCATTACACCTCCATATGACCATTCTATTTCTGATACTGGCACTGTCACGAAAGATGCTCTGTTAACACCACATAACACATCAGAAGACTTTTGGTTCAGTCTGATACAGGATATATTGTGGTTATGTTTTTTCTCATTACTTTGACCAGTTGTTGTTCTTTTGGTTTTAACTCTTCTTCAAGGACTAAGAGGGACTCTAATAAGTGTGGAGATAGAGTTGTCCAAGAAGAGATGAGTCAATATTTACATATTGACAGATATACTCTAAGCTTGATACAAGTGGTTCTTACGTATAAGAAACCACTAAAGTGAAATTAGAGATACTAAAGTACTCAAATGTGTATATACACTTTCTAATATTTCCTTTGGTAGAGTTATTCAATATTTGGGTTTTAATTGCCGAGAACAGCTTTTTGAAGAGCACATGCTTTACTGAATAGAAATCCCAAACCCACCTAGTTAAGCAGGGAATAAGAATGATGAAAACATTTAAGGATCTTATTTTAAAACTACAGAATAAAACTGAAAATAATACAGTGGAATAAGGAAAATGCCTTTGTACCAATGTCAATGCATAGTATTGATATTAGGCAAATTGTATCTCAAGAACTACATATGCCTGTAATCGAAAATTATACTTTACATAGTGTGAAATGTAGCTAAGAGGTATCTGCAACTAGTGAACTCTAAGAAAAAAAAACTATTACCACTGGGGGACAAAAGAAGATCTAATTGTCCACAAAACTTTTTATATTAAATTCTTGCAGAGTTAACATGAAAAGATTATAAAAAGCAGACGCTATTCAAGAAAAAATCACATCTGATTTTATTGATAGTCTTTCACTGACTTTTGTCTCATTTTCATGGAGGCATTTTTCAACACAAAATTGAAGAGCTTTTTAAAAAATGAGATTTACAGAATGTATAGAAATATTTTCTTGAGTTATAAAACCCTGATCAACAGATATACTTAGGAAAGATTAAGAGGGCTGAGTGATAAACAGATTCTACACATGTTATGATTATACATTTCTCTCTCTTCTTCTAATTATTAAAAAGTTCCATTTAAGGTCTTAAATTTGCCAGACTAATCCAAATTTACTAGTGAAAGGCATCTTGAATTCTCTTTAATCTGTTTAGTTACTTGAAATGTTTAATACTTTCTAATCAAGAGAAACCTAGAGTCTCAAAGGCACAATGTTCCCATCCCAAATTGGTTTAAGTCTAGGTTATTTAATTGGAACTCAAAAGAATTAGAAGTTCATTCTATTACCTTGGCATCCTTCATAGCACCTGGCACAGTGTTAAGTACATATTAGATACTCAATAAATATTTTTTTAAGGACTGAATATTGCCAAAGGAGGAAATAAAAGGAGTGATTTAGAAGGAAGACATTTCAACTCCTAAGAGAAACTTATTTCTTCCTTATTTATAGGAAAATCATGCTTAGAAAGTCATGGTCTTCATAAAATCTATTTCAGTTTTGTTTGATTCAATTCTAAAAGCTATTATTGATTATACATTGTTTTGACACTGTGAAATCCTGAGGATACTTTAAAAAATAACAATCACTCAAGGAGCTTATAGTTTTGTCGGGGGGTTATTTTGCAGGTGATTTGATTCTGATTCTAACTTAAGGACAATGATCTTTGTTCAGTGCAGTACTGAAAACACTATGGGTTCATAATAAACAATTTCTGAATGATCTTATTAACTTACTAGTACTTCTCATGCAGTATATTTCTTAAAATTTCACAATCAAATATGGTTAATTTTCTGCACTAATATGTAAGTCCTTGAAATCAGGTTTATTCTGTACCTTACAAACTAGCACAGCAACTAACTAGCAAATGGTGGGTGCTACACTGATAGATGAATATTAATGTATTAATGAATATAAATAGACTTTATAGCAGCAGAGTTACATTTTTGGCCCAATTCAGGAGAGTTAAATATTTAAAGAAAGAGTATTACTATTAGGTTGCTGAGATTGTTAATAAAAAAGGTCTCTTATTGTTTTTCTCTGCATTTTTATATCAGGCAGGAAAAAAAACCCCTCATAAAACCAGTTGTGCCAGCTATGTTCTCTTTGTCCCTCCAAATCCCCCTTCCCTTCTTTCTTCGTGGTCCAGGGGCTGGCTTGTAGGATTCTATCAATGGACTCTTATGCCCTCTGATTTTCTGGTTGGGTTTGACTAATGGAGAGGACTTGTAAGAGACCGGAGGGAAGGGAGAGACTAAGATCAAGATATTGACTCCCTTAGACTCCTTCCCTGGGTGTCAATTCAAGGATAATTTTATCCCTTTAAAGAAGGCCATTGTTCCACTGAAGGCAGCAATATCTACAGGCTCTCTTTTTCTGGGTTCTCAGAAACCTCTCTTCCCTCCTGAGGAAAGGTGACAGCTCTGCTGCTGGTGGCCTCAGGGTCTTCTGTCATCTTCTGTGATTTCCCTACACCCTGCCCATTCCTCGGTTTGTAGTACGTGTAAATCAACACTCAAATTATCCTAATTCTGTTGTGTCATCTGTTTCCTGGTGGGACCTTGACTGCATCACCAGCACAAAGGGACAGCAACTAAGACCATGGAACAGGACAAGGATTCAACATTGCACAGTTATTACAGAACTTGTATGAATGGGGGTGAAAGTGGCCAGTACACACTCTAAATTTTACACAGAAACTGGTTAGTATTATTCAGCATGAACTATGGACATTTCAGATTGTGTCTAGAGAGGTTTCCCACCATGAAACCAGTTGACAATAGAAACTGTGGCTGTGCTCTATCAGTTACATGCCATTTATATTGTAAATAAATTGTAATGTATTAACAATAGATTACATTGGTGCATAGGCAACTACACTGGATTACCAGACTTAGCCAATATTTCTATGGCTGATCATAGACATAGCCTCAATATTCCTGTCCAAGATCTCTAGCCACCTATAAGTTTCCCTGAATTGGAATTGATGAAGAGGAGTCCAGTTCTGTAAAGGGACAGGGAGACAACCTTTCTCTGAGTTATCAGTGTAAAATTAGCCCTGCTGTCATTCTCTTTTGATGGGATTGAACTACAGTAACTACGGTTACAAATCTTCTCCTGTGTCTCTTCAAGCTTAGGAGAGCTTTCAGGCAATTCCCTGTAAAACAGTTTTATCAGAACAATCATATGACACTCAGAATGTGCTCTACGCACAAGTGTGTATTTTTAAGGCAAAAAGGAAAAAGATGGTTTTAAGTAAGTTTGCCCAAATATTGCTCTTCATGTCATATTTTGGAAGTGACACCTATAAAACAAACATATTTTGTGAAGCAAACAACCACCTCATAGGGATAAAAATAATATCAATTTCTTACTACTGAGACTGGCAATGCCTTGTAAAAAGAAAAAAACATCAAAGTAGTGTGGAATGATGCTTTTGGGGATCTTTTTCCTATAAAAATCTTCAAATTAGCTGTCAGTGGTTACAAATTGACTTATTTTAATGTACTCCAGGTCCATATATAAAGAAAGTACCATACTATTTCATAGGAATGGCTTGTGTTGCCTTACCTGAAGTTTACGCATCAGTTTTTTTAACTTTATCACTGCTTGTTTCACTTTTGGTAGCTTGTTTTAACAGCAGTGCCCTGCCAAGCAGTTAATACTACATAAAGGAAGACTTCATGCCTTGACCCTTACATTCACGAACCATAATGCAATATGCTTACACAATCTCTCTTATTTCTAGGTATCACCTTTGCTGGGAAATGCTGACCAGGGCTTTATTTGTTTCTGTTTTGCCTGAGGTCAATTCACTGGCTCCATTTTTCCAGTTTTTTTGTAAGACACATCTGAAGCTTCTATCGTTTCTGCTCATCAAAAGGAGTCATTTTCATTACATGATATATTTGTCAAAAAGAGCAGTTGTATAGTTTTTATTTTCTTAGCCAGAGACAAAACAGGGTGTACAAATTACTAACATGGCCCCTGAATTTTGGGTGTTCCTTTCAAATTTAGGTGAAAAGCCAAGTTTAATAGTCAGATGGAATGACTGTCACATGGAAGAGCTGCCAAGCAGATAATAAGCTTAGAAGTTTTAATTGAAAATGAACAATTTCACATTTGTTATTTCAAAATTGAAGAAAACGGTTCTTTAGGCTACCACTTTAATGAGATGCTGCATATTTCACATACTAAATCTTGAAGGAGGAGCCATTTACTCCTGTCTGATGGATGTTTCTAGGTTTTAGTATAACTTGAAAGGTTAGGTTAGGAAATTCAGGCATAGTAGGAGGGAATCCCACTTTCTTTTCTAGGGTTTGTAAGGTCCATAAATATCAATCAGCCTCCCATTTGACTAACTTGCTGAGCTTGTCTCCAATAAAATATATAGCAGATTGAATTACTGGCCTCAGTTCTTTCACATCCTTAGCAGCATTGTACATCCAGACCTCTGCAGTGACCTCAAGTAGGTGGAAAGTATTTCCCCATCCCTTGACTTTGGGCTTGCTTTGGCCAATGGAGTATAAGCAAATGCAACAAGAGCAGAGACTTGAAACATCTCTGGTGTGCCTCTGTTACTGCCCTGAGAAACTGCAGTGCCTTTAGCCCAGTCTCAGAATAAAATACAGGAGACAGATCAAAACTGGACTTGCAACCTAGAGATAAGCACAGTCAAGCCAAGCCTAGCCAAGATCAGTGAAACTCCACTACACTGCATATCCATGAGTAAATAAATAATTGTTGTTATCAGCCACATAAATTTTTTGGTTGTTTATTATACAGCAAAATTTACTGATATACACTATAAACTGAAATGGGGTTTATAGGCACTACAACCCAGGTGGGATCTGAATTGATAACCATCATGTAAAAGAAGAAAAGAGCAAATGGTGAAAAAGTTAACAAATTCTCATAAAGTTCATGTCCACGCCAGGTACCAAGATGAGGTAGCCATAGTTGGCTAGAGGCAAGGATTAGCAATTAAAAAGCAAAATACTAGTTGTTTAACTCACTAGATCGTATTTCCAGATTTTCAAGCAGACTGTTCTGGATTGCAATGTTTGAAAGCCTGCTGTGATATGCTAATGATTGTGCATTCTGTGGTCTTGGGAATACCTCCCAAATGCCAAGTTCAACTTTAAACCAAAATCGGTTTCTCAAATAAACTTTCTTGCACAGAAAAGGAGTAATAAGCCTCTTGTTTAGAAAGGGACAAGAAAGAGGTAAGGTACCTTTTGGTATTTCTGTAAGTTGTGTTTCCAAAATGTGGGGGAACTGGCTCTTGTTCAGTTGCCTACAGATTCTTCCTTATGTATGGTTACTGCTAATGGGTGGAAGCTACATTTCACCTGCAGCCACTGCAACTAATTTGAGGAGAATTTAAGAGAAAAGGTTTTGTGGGTAAAGTTTGAATTTCATGTGTTTCCCCAACTTTTGCTCTGCAGTTATGTAGTCTCTGAATTTGAAATGACAGGTTCCTAGTGGTAATATGGGAAGAGCATAGGACACCGACTGAGGAATCTGAGATAATTTCTTAATATCAACGTTTTTCAAGAACACTACCGCTTTGTTTTACATCGGAGGCTGATTAGATGGACATGTTTTATTTTTTATTTTTATTTTTTGTGCGGAGGTGATGGACATGTATAATATCTTGATTGTAGTGATGGCTTCAGGGTATAAATATAGCTATGTTACAGTTACCAAAATGTAGACTTTAAATATTGTGCAGTTTTTTATATGTGAATTTTACCTCAGTAAAGTTACTAAAAATATGTTGTTGTGCGACATGTAGGGAGGTCCAAATAAATGAAGGGATCTCCCAGAGTCCTAGATAGGGCTACTCAATATTGGATAGATGAACATTGATGTGTTTCAAAATGAGTATCTCCATGGGCTTAATTTTCCTCATCTGATAAGTTGATTCAATGATTTCGAATATTTAATTTTTACCCTTGTGGTTCTGATGAATGGATAGTGTAGTTCCAAATTTCAAGAGAGGAGCACATATAACTAAAATGTAAAACAGAACCAAAGACTAACAGCTACTATCACACTGACAACCAAGTTTGAAGTAAAGGGATTCTTCTCCCTGTAGGAAGTCATTTAAGTAGGACGGAAGATGTACATTCAGGATAGTCTTATGCCTAATCTGCTCCTCAGCATAGTTCCCCTTTAAGTACCAGGCAGGCATACAAGTTTTAAAGATTAAAGAGACAGTTGTGATGGGCTGATTTTTTCTCCAAAGGTTAAACACTTGAACAGTTTATCAGTCATAGCTTTAAGTAGTGGCAAATACCACAATTAAAAAGAACATACAGGAAAAAACAGTGAGTTGAAAAACTGAGGTCCACTGGGCATCATCAAATCTGGTTCCTGGGAGCCTCCGATGGCAGTAGGTAGGGCTAATACGTAGTCATGAATAAAAATTGCATTGTGGGAGGGGCATGCAGCAGGTCACTTCCAAGGAAAGCATTTATGTGACAAGACTAGAATGGCTTTTTACAATTGCTTAAGTTATATTGGGCATATATTGATGGTAAGTTTAGTTAAAAAGGTAAAACAGAACAAATACTTTGTTTAGTCTATGTTCAAGCAATTTTATTCAGAAATGAGTAAAACTACAAACCTGGTCAGCCAAAAACGAAGGAAATGGTTAGGATGGCCCCCTCAGCCAATGGCCCTAGGCCCGTATTTTCAGGTTTGGAAAAGTTTGAACTTCACTAGGAGCTTATAGCCCTAGCGAAAACGTAGCTGACCCAACTTTTGATTCTTTCTCTGTCCATGGTCGGGTAGGCATGGTCATTTAGTAAACCATGGTTTTCATAAGAATCACTAAAGTTGTTTTATCATTGTATCATCAGTCCCATTACTTTGAGATTTTAGCATGTTCAAATTACCATCTGAACTTAAATACACAGATTGAATTCTAAGAACATGAAGAAAGGTGTTGATAACCAAAGAAAAACAACTGCTAGACTCCTAAAATAAATACAAAGAAAAAGATGCTTAATTCACAATTTTTTTTAGTTTGAAAATTTGTATCATAATTGATCTTTACAAAGAAATCTTTTTTCTAGATAAAAGAGAAAGTACGATACTAAATTTAATTTCTAACTTTTGGACACGGATAGATGATATTCTGTGAGATTTAAAAAAACCCACAGAATTGTTTGCTAGGCTTTACCAATAAATAGCTTAGTACATTAAAATATCTGTATTTCTTGCTTAAAGTAAATCATTTAAAAATGTATCTGAACTGAATGTGTCACCTGCAATCTTAAAGTGAGCAATAAAAATGGTAATACCAGGCACAGACAGTTTAGGTACCCTAATATTATTTAGAAAATACATGTCATAACTTATTCTCAGCCGCTATAGTTAAAGCTATATAAAGCCAATATTGTTAAAACTGCTATAGTCATGAAACAAACTCTTGAAAACAGACTAGATATTTTACTAGTTGAATAGAGCAGCAAAGAATGGGTATTGATGCTCTGCTTTCATGAAGAAGAAACATCAGGAAACAGTTTTAAATCCTATGCAATAAACAAAGCAAAAAACTAAGTATGTACCTTTGTTTAAAGAATATCAGTAAAATTTAAATTAAAAATATTGAAACAATGCCAACAATTTGGTAAATGATATAGGTTGATAAGTTGATCTTACCAATTAAGGTTCTATCTAAGTTTGGGTTACAAATCAGAAAGAAATATAAATAACACAAAACGCACACTATTGTTGAGTTACCTAAAAGGGCTTCTATTGTTATAATATTATATATAATATCCAAACACAGTTCCTTTAGTTAGAAAAATAAAAAAATGTGTATATCCTACCTGAGATTAAAAGACCAGTGATGAATATATTCCTCTTCATAGATCACTGAGCTAAACCTAGAGCTTCCATTTATTTTCACTCAATTTTCTAACTAATAATTCAAGAATTTCACTTTTTATTTTCCCACCAAAAAATAAGTATAAATCAGTTGGAAGTATTCTAAAACTATTCTGTGAGACTAATCCTCATTTTAACTTACTTGTATCAACTGCTTGTTTAAAGTTGTTCTTAAGGTGGGAAAAAGCTCTCTTTCATTTTAAATTGCAGTCTCCCAGGTCTGTGATTTTCTTTTCATGGGGACAAAAATATTTTCAAGAACTCTGGTTATATAAATCTCTAGAAGAGAGCATTCACAAATGAATTCTGATCAACAGATTGCATACATTTCCCAATCAGCTGTGCAGACTGAGCATTTTCACGACTCCAGTCATTTTACAAAGATGATTCAGAATTAATCAGTTCTACTGCCATTTTTATTATTTATATATTCACAGTATTGACAGATTTCATTTTCTTCCCACACTCTACTCCTCTTCTACAGGAATAACACTCACGACATGGAACAGGGAGCAGAGAGACCCATCATCTGACCTTCTTTCTTGAAGGCATCACTCAACTGATCCTGAGAACCCACAAACCATAATGCAGGGTGTAAAGATCCACATCAAACTGCCTTTCGTTTCTTCTAGTGCTTTCTCTACAATATGAAGTCCAGTTACTCTTTAGACTACAATAAAGGTACGTGAATAATACTGAAATAGTTACAGCTGCAACTGCTGTGCTGCAATGAAATTCCGCTAGGAACCATGACATCAGGGAGCCTTGCAGAGGACCAATCTCCCAGAATTTTGAGCAATCACATCTGTTATGACATTTTAGAATGCACTGCATCTTCTCCTGGGATTACTAAAAATTACAACTATACCTAAGTCACCTAGCAACAGTTTATACCACTAATTCATTTTAAAGATATATTAACAGTAATCTTTTCAAAAGTCTCTTTGAATTGATTAGACAATGCCTCTTGGAAGCCTCAAATTTGATTCACCCAAAATGGCAGAGGAAGTTAATGGTATTCTCTTGTGTCATTTCCCTAAACTCAGAAAGGTGAAGAAATACCAGTTTTAAAAAACAGACATGTCTAATAATAAATGAAGTCTGACTATATAAAAAGAATGTTGTCAAGAGAAATCCAGTGTCTGGTTGTCTTCAGCTGACATCTATTTTTACATAGGCTGTATGACTTAGATTCAGGAACTAAACACGAAGAAATACTGAATAACACAATTATGCAGAAGGCATGCAAAAAATATTATTTCAAATATCTCTTTACATAATATTCTTGTTTTGAATACTATAGCTTTTAAACATTTAACTAAATAGATGCATGGGATTATTTTTGATGATTTATATGAATAAGATGGTAATATAATAAATCCATGTCAATTTTAAAGCATTACATAACAAGTTGGAATGGAATTTCACATATAATTAGCTCTGTAAAGACAAACCACAAGGGTAATTAACAGAGCTACAATTCCATATCACTGCAAGGGTTAAACCAGATGGTAATGTTCATTAGTTTTCATCTCTCTCACAAAACCAAATATCATTCACTTTCTCCTGGGAGTGCATGAAGTATTAAAATGAAACATATTATTATGTAATACTTTGATGGAAGAGGTTTTTTTAAAAAACTTAGTACAGAAGTGTGTGTATCTCCTCAAGATTGGTCATGTTTCCAACCATGACAAGTTTTATGACAAATGAATTAGCAGAAATAAAGAGTGCATTTATGATACAGGCGCTTCTATAATGATATCATCAGACAAGGGAAGATCTAACTATTTAAAAATTTATGCTTAATAGTGTACCAGTCAAATTAAAATACAGGCTTTATAGTTTTACCACAAAGAGGGCTTATATTATTAATTTTCAATAGAGATATTCAAGAAAAACCAAAAGCTTATTTGCTGTTTTCAATTAGTTATTATCACAGTAATGCAGAATATTGCATTATGGTTTCAAACAACAAAACATTCATTCTCCAGAATGTGTACGGCTAGTGCAGGCCTGCTATACATGTTTCTCATCGTCTTTCTGAGACTAGCAGCCTAGATGGCGCATGTTTGTCTTAGATATAGGGTAGAGGTACAAACAGGAAAATGCAAGGCTTCTTAATGTCTAGGCTTCAAATCAGCACAGTTACTTCTCACTTGTTTGCTAAAGCAAACCACATGGCTAAGCCCCTAAGACCAGAGATTGGGAGGTAAACTCCATCCATAAGGAGACAATGTCAAGGCTGTGACTACAGAAAGGAAGGAAGAATTAGAGATAATCATTCCATCAACTGCAACTATGTAACAGTTTTTTTAAAGCAGATAATATATTGTAGAACATGAGACTGATGTGCTCTTACTTATATCTCTGAGTTAATTTCTTCAGGATGTAATTTTTGCCACATATTACCTGTGCTTGATGACTGCTCTGTATTTTTTTCTCACCAGTGATTAACATGCTACTAGATTTAAGAAATAAATAATCCTACTCCCTTTTTTAAAGTTTCTTATATAAAGAATTCAAACATATATTTTCTTTGCAGTCATCCTTTAGCAGCATTCTGTGAGTAGAGACAAATTGATGCAATTTCTAGTAAAGGGAGAAAGCATGCCATTTGAGTCAGAAGTCCTGTCTTACCTAAATCTAGAGTTATCTTTGGAAAAAGAATATATTATATGGGAATAATAATACAACACTGCCCTTAAGGAATTTGGGTAAATTTATTTTCTTTTCCAGTGCCACATGAAGGAAAATTTCTCACATCACAAAGAGTAGTTACTTCCTGTGAGAAGGCCTATAGTAAAAGGACTTCTCAGATACAGATACACGAGGTAGGCAAACTACTCTCTCTCATTGTGTGTGTGTATGGGTGTGTGTTCTCTTGCCCCTTAGAATTCCTACATTTTTTTAATCTTGTATTCTGAATTATTGTTTTTCTGGTGGTGGTCCATTTTTGTAAAGTAAAAGAATGTCTTTGAAAACCTATTCAGAGAATGAATTTCAATTTTGTTCCTCTATTAGAGAACTAATTTGCTTTCTATGTACAATTCTGCTGTGATCGCTGTTGCATATGTTATTGGATTTCAACTCCTATGCCTCCACCTAAACTCATTTTGAGATTCTTACATGGCAGGTCAATTGTCTGAGTTTTGCCATGGGTGGAGTAAAGATTTAGATTTAGGTAAGACAGAACTTGTGACTCAAAGGCACGCTTTCTTCCTTTACTAGAAATTGTATCAATTTGCCTGTACTCACAGAATACTGCTAAAGGATGGCTGCAAAGAAAATATATGTTTGAATCTTTATATAAGAAACTTTAAAAAAGGGAGTAGGATTATTTATTTCTTAAGTCTAGTAGGATGTTCATCACTGGTGATAAAAGAATACAGAGCAGTCATCAAGTACAGGTAAATACGTGGCAAATTTAGACACATAATTTTGCCATGACTTATCATAGACTTCTTGGTGTCACATTTGGTGAAGCAGCAAAATAACTGCCTACAGTATTTCTTTTCCCTTTGTTTTACTAGGCTGGAGTAAGCCTTTCTCCTTTGGCTTGACAGACTTGACAGAATAGGAAAGCATGTGTGAAAAAGCATTTGACAAAATTCAACATCCATTTATGATAAGAACTCTCAACAAAATGAGTATAGAGGGCAAGTACCTCAACATAATAAAGGCCATATATGACAAACCCACAGCCAACATCATACTTAATAGTGAAAAGCTGAAAGCTTTTCTTCTGATTGGGAACAAGAAAAGGATGCTCTCACCACTCTTATTCAACATAGTACTGGAGGTCTTAGCCATGGCAATCAGGCAACACAAAGAAATAAAAGGCATCCAATTGGAAGTTAAACTGACACTATATGCAGGTGACATGATATTATACATAGAAAACCCTAAAGAGTCCACCAAAATATTACTATAATTAATAACTGAATTCAGAAAAGTTGCAGGATACAAAATTAATACACAGAAATCTGCTGTGTTCCTAAATACTAACAATGAAATGGCAAAAAGAGCAGTCAGGAAAAGAACTCCATCTACAATTGCATCAAAAAGAATAAAATATCTAGGAATAAACCTAACCAAGGAGGTGAAAGATCTGTACCCTTAAAACTACAAGATGCTCATGAGAGAAATTAAAGAAGACACCAATAAATGGAAATCTATCCTGTGCTCATGGATAGGAATAATTAATATTGTCAAAATGGCCATCCTGCCTAAAGCAATTTACACATTCAACACAATTCCTATCAAAATACCAACAGCATTCTTCAAACAAACAAGAAGAAATACTTTTAAAATTCATATGGAACCACAAAGGACTCTGAATAACCAAAGAAATCCTGAGAAAGAAGAACAAAGCTGGGGGGATTACACTCCCTAACTTCAAGCTCTGCTATAAAGCCACAGTAATCAAAACAATTTGGTACTGGCACAAGAGCAGATCCATAGATCAATGAAACAGAATAGAGAGCCTAGATATAAACCCACACATATGTGGTCAATTAATATTTGATAAAGGAGCCATGAATATACAATGGAGAAAAGTCAGCCTCTTCAACAACTGGTGCTGGGAAAACTGGACATCTACATGTAAGAGAATGAAACTGGATTATTGTCTAACTCCATAAACAAAAGTAAACTTGAAATGGATCAAAGAACTGAATGTAAGTTGTGAAACCATAAAACTCTTAGAAGAAAACATAGGCAAAACTCTCTTGAATATAAACATGAGCAACTTTTTCCTGAGCATATCTCCTTGGGCAAGGGAAACAAAGTAAAAAATGAACAAGTGGGACTACATCAAACTAAAAAGCTTCTGTACAGCAAAGGACACCATCAGCAGAACAAAAAGGCAACCTATATTATGGGAGAATATGTTTGTATGTTATTTATCTGATAAGGGGTTAACATCCAAAATATATACAGAACTCACATGCCTCAAAACCCAAAAAACAGATAACCCAATTAAAAAATTGTGAGGGATCCGAACAGACACTTCTCCAAAGAAGAATACGGATAGCCAACAGGCATATGAAAAGATGCTCCACATCACTAGTCATCAGGAAAATATCTATTAAAACCACAATGAGGTATCACCTCACACTAGTTAGGATGGCCAATATCCAAAACACAAGAAACAACAAAATGATAGCGAGGACGTGGAGAAAGGGGAACACTCCTACACTGTTGGTGGGAATGTAAATTGGTGCAACTGTTGTGGAAAGCAGTATGGAATTTCCTCAAAAAAACTAAAAATAGAAATACCATTTGATCCAGTAATTCCACTCCTAGGAATTTACCTGAAGAAAACAATATCCCTGATTCAAAAAGATATATGCACCCCTATGTTTATCACTGCATTATTTACAATAGCCAAGATGTGGAAGCAACCTAAGTGTCCATCAGTAGATGAATGGGTAAAGAAGAGGTGGTACATATACACAATGGAATACTATTCAGCCATGAGAAGAAAACAAATCCTACCATTTGCAACAACATGAATGGAGCTAGAGGGTATTATGCTCACTGAAATAAGCCAGGTGGAGAGAGACAAATACCGAATGATTTCATTCATTTGTGGAGTGTAACAACAAAGCAAAACTGAAGGGACAAAAAAGCAGTGGACTCGCAGACACTGAGAAGGGACTAGTAGTTACCAAAGGAGAGGGGTTGGGAAAGGTAGGAGGGGAGGGGAAATGGGATTAAGAGACACTATAATTTGCAATCACAATATAGATAGGTCATAGGGAAGGCAGTATGGCACAGAAAAGACAATTAATGACTCTATAACACCTTACTATGCTATCAGACAGTGACTGCAATGGAGGGGGTGAGAACTTGATAATATGGGTGAATGTTTAAACCACTGTGTTGTTTATATGAAACCATCATAAGATTGTATATCAATAATACTTTAATAAATTTTTTAAAAAACGAATAGGAAAGCATGTGGTTTGTGTTTTTCTTTTTCTCTCTCTCCCTCTCTCTGCTTTCTCTGTTAATTGAACTAATTGTTTTCTGTTTTAATCACATTCACAACAGAAAATACTTTATATGCAAAAAATATAGAGATTGAGAAAGAGGACTTCTGGAGAAAAAGATGGCAGAGTAGGAAGGCAAGGTGGAAACCTTCTCCCACATACACACCAAGGAAGCAACTACAGCAAAAACAACTAACCCTGAAGACTGCTTAAAGACTACAGAACAGACCATCTGTACCTGGTGAGGAAGAGAAGACCACACAGAGAAGGGTAAAGTGGCAGAGAAATGATTGAGTGGGATGGGACCCTGGCCTTTCCCCAATCCCAGCCCACAGGTGGGAGGGAGAGGAACTGAATGGGGAAGAGACAGACACTTTGGAACTCTTCACACTTGGCCCTGGAGATATGCTCTGGGAACATGAACCCACATTGCACCTGGCTTTGGTGATTAATGGGGCTGAACACCAGGGTGACTTGGAGCCCTCTGGGGCTGAAACTTCTGCTGCTTGTGGAAGACAGGCATGCCCCACCAGTCCTGCTAAGACCCAACACGGAGGTGGCGGTTTGAAAGATTTACCAGGAGCAAGAGAGGTGACAGAGGGGCAAGGGTTAGACAGAGCTCTCTCTGCAGAAGAAAGGGCAGGTGGATAACACTTCCCCATCCCTCCCTCAGCCCAACTGATAGGCACGAGCAGGAGCCAGCACCAAATGCTCTATCCCCCTTGATGGTGGCTCAGCCTTGAGGTGCTTCCCTGTGCACTGGCCCACCTGCCTGGCCTGTTTGGCCCAGGAGTGGTCAGATTTCACTGCCCGGCAGGTGGAGGAGACTTTGCTGCCTGGCAGTTAGAGGGAGGGTTTTCCAGCTCCCCAGCCCTCTTTTAGACCAACTGGGGAGGCACCTGTGAGAGCCAGCTCCAAATGCTCCTTCCTTTTCCCTAGCAGCCCAGGCCCCTCCCATTCTCCCCTGTGTGCCCACCCTGCCCACCCTGTGAGCCCAGCAATGCCATTATTGCAGGACAGGCAGAGGGTGACCCACCTACAACAATCCCACAGAAGCATCCCTGCAAGGCACACAAAGGGTCCAAGGGCTGGCTAAGGAGAGCTGCCAGCCATGGAAGACTGAGATCAGCCACTGCCTGCAGACAAGCAGAAAGGTGGCCCAGCCCACAGCCCACCAACAGCGACTGTGGCTCCACTGCAAAAGAGGAACCAGATACAGGTAAGCAAAGACTCCTGAGCTTCTGGGCACTACAGGATGCTTTCTTCATAAAGCCATTACTCTCTAGACCAGGACGCATACTGGATCCATCTAATACAAAGGAAGAAACACAGAAAAACCCTGACAAAATGAGGAAGCAGAGGAATCTAAGTTCCAAACAAAAGAACAGGATAACACACCAGAAAGAGGACTAAATGAAATGGAGGTCGCCAATCTTCTTGATAAAGATTTCAAAGTACAAGTCATAAATATGCTCACTGATCTGTGGTAAGTATTGAAGATCTCTTCAACAAAGAGACAGAAGAGCTGAAAAAGAGATACTCAGAGCTGAAGGATACTGTACCTGAAATGAAACATACAATGGAGGGATTAAAGAGTAGATTACTGCAAGTAGAGGAGATATTCAATGATACAGAAATTTGAGAACAGGGAAACAATGAAGCTGAGGAACTTAGAGAAAAAAGAATCTCTCGTAATGAAAAGATGCTAAGAGAGCTGTGTGATGACTCCAAATGAAACAATATTTGCATAATGGGGGTACCAGAAGGAGAAGAGAGAGATGAAGAGGTAGAAAGCCTCTCTGAAGAAATAATTGCTGAAAACTTCCCCAATCTGGGGAAGGAAATAGAAACCCAAGTCCTTGAAGTGCAGAAAGCCCTTAACAAAAGGAACACCAAGAAATAAAATAATTAGAATGACAAAGATTACGTATGAAGAGAGGGCACTGAAAGCAGCTACACAGAGGCAAAAATCACCCATAAGGACAACCCCATCAGGCTACTAGCAGACTTCTCAGCAGAGACTTTACAGGCCAGAAGGGAGTGGCATGAAATATTTACTGTACTGAAACAGAAGGACCTTCAACCCAGAATACTCTACCCAGCAAAGTTATCATTCAGAATTGAGGAAGAATTTAAATTTCCCAAATAAATGAAAGTTAAAAGAATTCACCACCACTTAATCAGCCTTAAAGGATATGTTAGAGGGACTTCTGTAGATGGAAATGGTCTTAAGCCTAAATATTTTTCATCAGTGAAAATAAACTCACAGTAAAAATAATAGACCAATTACTTAACAATTACTTAAGTATGCAGTTAAAAAAAAACAAAAGTAGTGAAATCAACTATATACAAAATCAATCAAGGGATACACAAAAAATAGGGATTATGACATCTAATACATAAAGTGTGGAGGAGGAAGAAGAAGAAAAAAGAAGTAGTTTTAGATTGTATTTGAAATAGAGCAATCATCAACTTAATACAGACTGTTATATAGCTAGGAAGCCTTGGGTAACCACAAACCTAAAGCCTGTAATAGATGACACAGAAAATTTAAAAAGTGAAATACAATCACAACACTAAATAAAATCATCAAATAACAAGAGAAGAGTATAATAGAGGATAAAGTATCAGAGAGGAACTACTGAAACAACCAGGAAACAGTAAAAAGGCAATAAGTGCATACCTATCAATAAAATATAAGTGGACTGGATGCACCAATCAAAAGACAAAGGGTGGCAAAATGGATAAAGAAACAAGACCCATCTATACGTTACCTACAGAAGACTCATTTCAGACCTAAAAACATATATAGACTAAAAGTGAAGGGATGGAAAAAGATAATTCATGCAAATAAAAGGGAGAAAAAAGCAGGAGTGGCAGTACTTCTATCAGACAAAATAGATTTCTAAACAAAGAAAGTAACAACAGACAAAGGACATTGCATAATGATTCCAACAAGAGGAAATGACAATTATAAATATCTATGCAGCCAATAAAGGAGCACCTAAATACGTAAAACAAGTACTAACAGAACTAAAGGGAGAAATAGACTGAGATTCAATCATATTAGGGGACTTTAACACACCACTTACATCAACAGACAGATCATAAATAAAGAAAATAAGTAAGGAAACATAGGCACTGAAAACACATTAGATCTGATGGACTTAACAGATAACTATAGAACACTCCACCCAAATGCAGCAGGATACACATTCTTCTCAAGTGCACGTGGAATGTTCTCCAGAACAGATCACATATGAGGACACAAAAAGAGCCTCAATAAATTAAAAAAGATTGAAATTGTATGAAACATCTTTTAATATGACAATGGTATTAAATTTGAAATAAATTACACAAAGAAAAAAAAAGATTGAGGAACAATGTTCAATTAAGTAAAACAAAACAAAAAAATCCTTGTTCAGAATAGTCTTCTTTGCTTGAATAAATCAAGGATGGCAAAGTTTATTTCTTGTGCCCATATACAAAAGAAAAATAAACACTAAGTTATAGGTACATAAATATTTATTCAAGACAAATGCAGTTAGGACCTTACTGATCGGTTAGTAAAATATAACTGAAAGGATAACACCTTTCTATGGATACTTAGATAATCCATTAACACATACATGCATGTGTGCACATACACCCACTCCAATGCAAAGCAAAAACTTTTCTCCCTTTAATTTTACTTTTGAGAAATTGATTATTATCTAGATCCTGTTTAACAAAATGCACTTATGTGAAGGAGAGAAGAGTTCCCAAATCAAGAATGAGATATAGTTGTGATAAATACAGTGAATATGCATTGATTTTAGGTGTAGGAATCAACCTGAGAAAATAAACTTTCCTTCTGATACCGTAATTTGGTCATGTTTGGCTAAGTTATAATTTAATGTCATGAGCCATTAGATTATAACATTAAATTAGCCATCATGGTCCAGATGGAGGCATGGGCAGTTTTATGAAATACACAAGGGGAAAATAAAAAGAAGACGGTAATGTAAATCTTTCTCAGTGCCATCTAGCTTCTCTTTTTCCCCATGCCTCTCCAAAACAGTAGGAGGAACAAACAATACTATATTTTGACTGGCTAGACACTGGAGATGAGGATAGCAAATGAAAAATTCTCTAAGACAAGCTGAGAGCCCAGCATTTTCTTCATTTCTTTCTCCTGCATAAGCACAGAGAATCCACTTGCAGAATCAAAATTGTCAAATTTCAGAGCTGAAATGGCCTTAAGGAAGCATCTGGTACATTGGTTCTCAAATTTAAATGGACACAAAACCCACCTGGGGGCTCTTCAAATATGCAGATTCCCTGGCCCAGCCCTAGAAAGTCAGCTTCTGACACCAAATTTTAAATAAACTGTCCAAGTAAAGATGGTACAGGTTGCATGAGAACTTGGAGAAACATGTCTTTTGTCTAACTTCATCATTTTCCATAAGATAAACCTCAGATCCCCAATGTCACTGATTTCCCCAAGATCACATAGGTGAGTGGTCAGGATCAGAACCCAGATCTCTTGACCTACAAAATAAGACAGTTTGAACTCTCTGATACCACACTACTTCCATAAAAAGTCCCTCAATAAGTCTGTCAGCTTACATTTTTTTTTCTACTGTGACAAAATATACATAACATAAAATTCACTGTTTTAACATTTTTAAATATACAGTTTAGTGGTAGTAAGTACTTTCACATTGTTGTGCAACCATCACCACTATCCATCTCCAGAACTTCTTCTTCTTCCCAAATGGAAACTCAGATACCCATTAAATGACATACCCAAACTCCTCATTCCCAGCACCTGGTATCCACTCTTCAACTTTGTCTCTATGAATTTGACTATTCTAGAGACCTCATAAAAGTAGAATTACACAGTATGTATCCTTTTATGTTTGGCTTATTTCACTTAGCATAATGTTTTCAAGATTCAGCCATATTAGCTCATGTTTTGATTTGCTGAATCCTTTTAATTGCTCACTCAAGACAATGTTCTGGCCCTTTAAGAAATGAGGGTCTATCATTTGTCCAACTTCAATAGATGGCTGCTAAATGACAGAAAGAATTCACAAAGGGCAGTCCTGGGGGAATGAAACAGACAGAGCCTGGAGGCAGGCACAGCGATGAGAAATGCATTTTTTTGTCTAATTGAAAAGTCACTTGAAAAAAACAAATGAGAAAAATGAGAGCAAGAGAGACAGAGAGACAAAGACAGACACACTAAGAGAAAGATAGGAAAGACAGATTAAACTGAGAAAAACTAAGACCTCCTTAAGGCTACCTTGTGCCCAGATTAGTGAGTAGAGCTACACAAATGAGTTTATTAACAAGAATATTCTAAAAATTGGTACATACTGGTATAGATGAGAGCTGAGGTTATTAAAATACCTTGGGGCAAACAGTAGAAAAAGAAAAGCAAATAGGGAAGTAAAAATATAGGCATCTATATTTTTGTTTGAGAGATACTTTATTGCACTTAAGGGTTATTTTTATTTTACATAGTTACTGTCATAAGTGTTTTACAGCTTTTAAGTAGGAACATTATTTGATTTATGTTTGTTGTAGAAAAAAAGCTTAAAATTTAGAAAACACCAGTATACCAGTATACATCCAATTTTTCACTTGGGGACAAGGCCAGATAATGCTCCTGAGACAAGTTGGTTTTGACCAAGACTTGAAGCAAAAGTAGGCGTCAGCCAGGTAGACAAGAAGAGAAAGGGTATTCGGGGCAAAGAGAACGTCTATTCTTGACTTGCATTGTGCCTGCTTGCTGTATAATATTCAATTTAGCTCAGTGTCTTTTCCCAGAAGCTTTCTCTGGCAGTTTTACAAGATGGCCCCCCAAAAGTTTTGGTACTGTTCCATGCACAGGTGAAGTTTATGTCCCATCCCCTTGAATCTGGACCCTGTGATGGCTTGACCAATAGAATGTGGCAGAAGCAAAACTATGTTAGTTTCTGGCCCTGTCTTTAAAAGGGTAGCAGCTTCAGCTTCTTTTCCTTTGGGATGGTTGCTCTTGGGACCCAGAGACTGTACTGTGGAAAAACCCAAGTTGTCCTGCCGAGAGGCGCACATGAAGAGGAACTCAGCCAGCATCTATTTGCCAGGCAGGTGAGTGAACCCACGTGGAAATGGATTCTCCAGCAGCCAGTCAGACTGCCCCAGCTGATATCATGAAGAGCAGAGACAAGCAGTTCCCACTGAACCTTGCCTGAAATTGTTGATTCATGTAACCGTTATTGCTCTAAGCTGTTCAGTTTTGGGCTGGCTTGTTATTAGCAAAAGCTCACCCAGAATACCACCCTGATCCTACTCATAAGGTATTCAGGAAGTACCGCCTCCACTGAGGGACCAAAGGACTCTCTACTCAGCTTAATTATATCCCTTACCTCCTTGTCTAAATCTCCCTGTTCTTCCCCAAGTCTCAAAACTATCAATTCCTCTTTGGAGCCAAGGACTGTTATCAACCTTTGGATCCTTAAACTTCTTTACATTCCATGGCAGATTCACTTCCCTATGGCTGTCCTTAAAAGTCATATTCAGGAATCCATTCAAAATCTACTATGTATATATGTTGCATGAATATCAAAATTCTTTTAGGTCATGGATGGGATATGAATTTAATCAATTCAATGGTTGTATCCAAATATTAATTGTTTTGTACTCCAAAACAGAAAATGTCAACACTCCCACAGCAGGTAAAAATACTATCTATACTCATGCCAGTTTTTAAAACTGCAATGTATAACAGATTTGCAACCATTTGTGAAACTACTGTAAAAACTAAAAATAGGATTTATGGAGTAAATCATTGGGAAAAACACCTGGTCAACCAGCTCATAAATATCCAGGTTTCATTCTATTTGGGGCTATAGGCTTGAACTGAATCCAATGTTGAATTGTTGAATTGAGAGCAAAGGATCGAGGTGAAATGTGGTTGGCTCCTGAAAGCAGGTGAAATGCTGCTTTCTGCAGAGAATAACTTTCTCTTTAACTCCTAAGGAAAAACATATTTTAAAATGTGTTGGTGAATAGCAATTATAGAGGAAAAACTGAAATCTTTTGAGAATTTAAATATTGCATTTATAATGACTCAGATCATTGTAAATAATAATAATAATAATAATAATAATAATAATAATAATATGGAATAGTCAACTTGCTAATAGACCTCTCAAGGACAACCATGGATGCAGGGGCAAACAAAAGTAATTTGTTTCTTTCTCACTATCAGGAAATAGACATTCTTCCATCTAGACTAATATAATCTCCAGTGGGGAATGATTTATTTCTCTCACATTCATGAAACTCTCTTTCATAACCAGGTATAATGGCTTCTTTTACCTCTACAGGGAATGGCTGATTTATGCATAGACCTTTGCTCAATAACCTTTCTTCAAGATTGATGCTGTTAAAAATAAAAAAAGTGAACTTTTTGACATTTTATTTTAATGTAATTTGGAAAACCATGTAAACTGCAAATAGACCTCATGTGGAATAAAAATCACATGCTGATAACTTAAATTATTTTGAATACTATTAATCTTTGACTAATACCTGAAATGTTTTATTATCAGAACCATGAAAGGCATAAACAAGACACTAACAAACTTTATTTTAAAAATAATTTGTAAATTCAAGGCTGAAGATTCTTTCATTTGACCCTCCTCAATTCACACTTTCTGAATTTTCCAGCAGGAATAGGGGCATTGCTCCCTATCACATAAAGCAATATATTTTTTTGCCTAGAAAGTCTGCTCTCAAAGATCACTAACCCTCAAAAACCCTTTGAGGTTGGAAGAAGGGAGAAAGAGAAAGTGACATGAAATTCTTTGACTTTTTCTGCGGTCAAATTTTTCCTGAACTTTTTTGTTCTTGCTTGGAGAAGAAGGCCTGCAATTAATTAGATCTTGTCCAGGTTCTGATGGAGATCAAAGAAAATAAGTGAATAGTCTCAGTCTTCTCATTGTCTTTAGTGCTACTGCCTAGTAGGATGCACTAAAATTTTTAAATTAATTTTATTAACATATTTATAAGCTATTGATGTGGCTTCCAATGTTGAGCAGACCATTTGGGAAAAATAAACTACTTTTACTGAGGTGTGTTTCAGGGAATCTCAGTTTGGCATCTGGTTGAAAGAGAAGGGCAGCAAGTCAATTTATTCTCCCCAAGGAGGTCATTATGAAAGACAAACTATCTCTTTAGTGTGTAGCATGTTTGTTCTCAAGAATGGGGGTATTAAGGTTTGTTTGTATCTGAAGAATTTAAAGAGTTTTTCAAACATGAGTCAATATTGACATTTAAGAACTAAAATCTATTGAAAATTATTAATCTTTTCATGGTTAGAAAAGATAAAGCTTTTTCTTTTTTTTAAAAAAAATCAAAGTTCCAACATTCATGAGAGCCAATATTTTGGGCATTGTTTCATTAATTTATTTCTTATTAAGATATAATTGCATTTCTCACTCAAATCAAATGAGGATTGTGCCCTTAGGTGGTCTTAAGTGAAATGAACAAGAAAACCTTTATTAAAAAATAAATGTGTACATATGTGTGTGGATACATATATGCACAAATATATACAGACAAAATATATATATATATACACATATATATGTATCCACACACATTGTGTGTGTGTGTGTGTGTGTGTGGATATATATCCACACACACAAACACACATATACACCTGATTATAGTAATAACATAATACAATGTTTATTGACTGCTTACTGTATGTCAAATACTGCTTAATGCACTTCATATATGTTAATTGGCATCACCCTCACAACAACCTGATGAGAGATTGAGAGATGTTATCACTCCCCCTGATTTATAGCTGTGTAAAATGAGAGCAATTAAGAAATGTGACTATGGTTAGTAAGTATCAGAATCACAATTTAAACTCAGGCATAGGTTTGAAAGCCCACACTACTAAACACTGTCCTCTCCAGCCCCTCTAATACAATGTTGAATGCACTAAGCATCACGTAAAGTGCAGAGAAAAACTCACGGGAATTGAGAGGGAGACAAGATGTCTTCCAGCTTGGAGGCTCGGGAGCAAGGGAAAATATGGCCTTCCTAGAAAAGTAGGTAGCATCAACTCAGAGGAGGAAAAGGAATCCCAAGAGAAGAAACAAGGTCATCAAAAGACACAAAATTAGGCTGGCTAGCTGTGCAATTTTGGTAGGAGTTGAGGCAGCATGGAGAGGAAAAATATAGATTGGAAACTGAGATGGGGGCCACTCACAGAGGGCCAGGTAGAGTTTGTAGAATATTCTGAAGGCTTTGAGAAATCATAAAAGGAGTTTGAACAGAGGAGTAATATATTCTCCCCTTCATCTGACAAATATTTATTAAGCACCTATCATGTGCTGGGCACTGCCTTGGACAATGGGAATATACAAGTGAATAAAGTAGATGAAATCCCTGACTCATGGAATTTATAATCTATTTACAATCCAAGATATGCTTTAGGGAGCTTAATTTGAAATGGGAATCTGCAGGTTAGATTGCAGCAATATGGTAGGCAGGAAGGAGTAAAAGAGGTAAAGGTAATAAGATCATGAACTGGAGTAATGGTAAGTGGCCTGGAGAGAAGGGAATGGGGGCAAGGATTAGGGAGGTAAAATTGATAGATCATGAAAATTCCCCCCTCTGTTTACTGCAACATGGTTTACAATAGCCAAGATATGGAAGCAACCAAAATGTCCATCAATAGATGAATAGATAAATAAGATGTGGTACATATATACAATGGAATAATATTCAGCCATAAAAAAGAAAGAAATCCTGCCATTTGTGACAACTTGGATGGACCTAGAGGGTATTATGCTCAGTGAAATAAGCCAGGCAGAGAAAGACAGATACCATATGATTTCACTTGCTTGTGGAACCTAAAAATGAAACAAAACAAAATTAACAAAGTAGCAGTAGACTCATAAACACTGAGAAGTGACTGGTGATTACCATGGGGGAGGGATTGAGGTGGGTGGGTGGAGTGGGTGAGGCAATACAGGGGCACAAAAGTCTCAATCGTAATATAAGTTGGTCACAAGGATGGTAGTACAGCCTGGAGAATATAATCAATGGTTCTCTAACATCTTCTTATGTTGACAGTAACTGTACTAGTTGGGGTGAGGATTTAATAATGTGTGTAACTGTCAAACCACTGTGTTGAATACTTGAAATCAATATAGGATTATATATCATCTACATGTCAATAAAAGAAAAGGAACTAGAAAGTGAGAAGGAGATATGGAAATGAGTACATGCCTTGAAATATCTCTGACTAAAAAGATGGTGGTAGAATGAATAGCAGGACAGGAGATTAAAGACTTGGTATAAAATATACGGCCTAGACATTTAAAGGTGGTGGTGTGAGAGGTGAGAAAGAAACCTCTTCCCCAAACCACACACAATATGAAAATATATCAAATACATCTAATCCTAAAAGAGCAACTGGAAAGAAGGCTGCGGAAGACTGTCTACACTTGGGGAAAATGATAAAATACCAAAGCTGTGATCCAGAGGGACTCAAGCCATTCCCACACAAGCTCACCAGAGGAAGAAAGAGAAATGGAGAGAGGAGGGGGTGGAGGACTGAAATGCTGAACACCCAGCCCTGGAGATCTGTTCTGGGAGGACAAACCTACATTACATGGTGCTCTGGAGGTTAGTGGGGTTGGAAAGCTAAGACAGGCAGAATATTTGGAGAGACAGAGATGGCAGCTGCTTGTGGAAAAAACATATCCACAACTGGCCACTCTGTGACAAAAGAAAGGTGGGAAGTCTGAGAGACCTTCTAACAGCGAGAGGGCTGCTAAAGGGGCAAGGATTACACAGAGCTTGCTGCTCAGGAGAAAGGAGAGATGGACAAAATTGTCTGGCACACTCTGCCCAGCAGGTTGAGAACATTCAGGAGCTTCAGGTGCTCCATCCCCTGGCTGGCTACACTGTAACAAGGCCCCTCACTGTGATACGCAGCCTGCTGCACCTTCCTCTTGGCCGGCACCCGCTAACAATATGGCTGCCCCTGCCACTGGGCCAGGCCAGCCAGAGGGCGGCCCCACATATAGGAGCTACAAGTGCAAAGCATAGAGGCTTCTCCCTGTGCACTCAGCCCACTGGCCCTGGCAGTGGAGGCAGGCACTGCAGCCAGGAAGCAGGAAAGAGGTATTCCTACCAACAGGCACCAGCACCACTCTCCTGTGACCCCTGCCATTGCTCCAGGAGCTGAGAAGCTCCAGAGAGTAGGGCTTCTTGGCACTAGAAGGTGCCACCTACAAATATGAAACGTGAAAGGAACCTGGTTGAAAACAAAATCCCACAAACACCAGAAAGAGGGCCAAATGAAACTGAACTCATCAATCTTCCTAAAAGAAATTTCAAAATAAAAATCATAAACATGCTCATGGAGCTATAGAAAAATATTCGAGAACTCAGGGAGGAATTCAGGAATAAGATACAAATGTTCAAGAATACAGCATCTGAAATGAAATATACAATGGAGTGATTTAAAAGCAGATTAGATGAAGTAGAAGAGACAGTAAATGAAATAGAAACAAGAGAACAGGAATACAAAGAAGTTAAGGCATGGAGAAAAAAGGATCTCTAGGAATGAAAGAATGTTGAGAGAACTGTGTGACCAATCCAAACAGAACAATATTCACATTATAGGGGTAGCAGAAGAAGAAGAGAAAGAAAAAGGGATAGAAAGTGTCTTTGAGGAAGTAATTGCTAAAAACTTCCCCAATCTGGGGAAGGAGATAGTCTCTCAGGCCATGGAGGTATACAGATCTCCCAACACAAGGGACCCATGGAAAATAACATAAGACATATAATAATTAAAATGGCAAAGATCAAGGATATGAACAGACTATTAAAAGAAGCCAGAGAGAGAAAAAGGGTCACATACAAAGGAAAACCCATTAGGCTATCATCAGACTTCTCAAAATAAATCTTACAGGCCAGAAGAGAGTGGCATGATATATTTAATGCAAAGAAGCAGAAGTGCCTTGAACCAAGAATACTTTACCTAGCAAGATTATCATTTAAATTTGAAGGAGGGATTAAAGTATTTCCAGAGAAGCAAAAGCTGAGAGAATTTACCTCCCACAAACTGTCTCTACAGTGTATTTCAGAGCAACTGCTATAGATGAAAGTGTTCCTAAGGCCAAATAGCTGTCACCAGAGGAAATAAAATCACAGTAAAGAAAATAGACCAATTATTTACTAAGCAGATGCAAAATCAAATCAACTACCCCAAAGTCAGTCAATGGATAGACAATGAGTACAGAATATGATACTTAATATATATAGAATGGAGGAGGAAGAAATAGAAGGAAAAAATGAAGAACCTTTAGACTGTGTTTGTAATGGCATACTAAGTGAGTTAAGTTAGAGTATTAGATAGTAAGGATGTTACCATTGAACCTTTGGTAAGCATGATTCTAAAGCCTGCAATGGCAATAAGTACACACCTATCGATAATCACCCTAAATATAAACGGACTGAATGCACCAATTGAAATATAAAGAGTCACTGAGTGGATAAAAAAAAAAGACCCGTCTATATGCTGCCTACAAGAGACTTACTTCAAACCCAGAGACATACACAGACTAAAACTGAAGGGATGGAAAAGACACTTCATGCAAATAATAGGGAGAAAAAGCAGGAGTTGTAGTACTTGTATCAGAGAGAAGAGACTTCAAAACAAAGAAAGTAACAAGAGACAAAGAAGGACATTACATAATGATAAAGGGGTCAGTCCAACAAGAGGATATAACCATTATAATTATCTATGCACCCAACATAGGAGTACCTACATATGTGAAACAAATACTAACAAAATTAAGGGGGGAAATAGAATGCAGTGCATTCATTTAAGGAGACTTCAACACACCACTCACTCCAAAGGACAGATCAACCAGACAGAAAATAAATAAAGAGACTGAGGCACTGAAAAACACATTAGAACAGATGGACCTAACAGACATCTACAGAATACTCCACCCAAAAGCTGCAGGATACACATTCTTCTCAAGTATACATGGAACATTTTTAAGAATAGATCATATACTAGGCCACAAAAAGAGCTTCTGTAAATTCAGAAGTATTGGAATTGTACCAACCAGCTTCTCAGACCACAAAGGTATGAAACTAGAAATAAATTATGCAAAGAAAACAAAAAATCCCACAAACACATGGAGGCTTAATAACATGCACCTAAATAATCAATGGATCAGTTACCAAATAAAAACAGAGATCACGCAATATATGGAGACAAATGACAAAAATAACTCAACACCGCAAATCTGTGGGACACAGTGAACACCAAGCTAAGAGGGAAGTATATTGCATTACAGGCCTGCCTCAGGAAAGAAGGACAATCCCATATCAATAGCCTAAACTCTCAATTAATGAAACTAGTAAAAGAAGAACAAATAAGGCCAAAGTCAGTAGAAGAAGGGACATAATAAAGATTAGAGCAGAAATAAGTAAAATAAAGAAGAATAAAACTATAGAAAGAATCAATGAAAGGAGGAGCTGGTGCTTCAAGAAAATTAACAATATAAATAAACTCCTAGCCAGACTTATCAAGAAAAAAATGAGTCTACACACATAAACCGGATCAGAAATGAGCACTACGGATGCCACAGAAATATAAAGAACTATTAGAGAATACTATGAAAAATTATATGCTAACAAACTCGGTAACCTACAAGAAACAGACAACTTTCTAGAAAAATAAAACCTTCCAAGGCTGACCCAAAAAGAAATGAAAAATCTGAACAGACCTCTTACCAGCAATGAAATTGAATTGGTAATCAAAAACCTACCTAAGAACAAAACACCTGGACCAGATAGCTTCACCGCTGAATTTTACCAAACATTTAGTGAAGACCTAATACACATCTTCCTTAAAGATTTCCGAAAAGTAGAAGAGGAGGGTATACTTCCAAACTCATTCGATGAGGCCAGCATCAGACTGATATCCCTGATACTCAACAAAGTATTAGCAAATCGAAATGAAAAATAAGTCAAAAAAATCATCCATCATGACCAAGTGGGATTCATCCCAGGGATGCAAGGATGGTACAATATTCAAAAATCCATCAACATCATCCACCACATCAACCAAAAGAAGGACAGAAGCCACATGATCATCTCCATAGATGCCGAAAAAGCATTCGACAAAATTCAACATCATTCATGAGAAAAACTCTCAACAATATAGGTATAGAGGGCAAGTACCTCAACATAATAAAGGCCCTATATGACAACCCACAGCCAACATTATACTTAACAGTGAGAAGTTGAAAGCTTTTCCTTTAAGATCAGGAACAAGACAAGGATGACCACTCCCCTCACTTTTATTCAACATAGTTCTTGAGGTCCTATCTACGGTGATCAGACAACACAAAGAAATAAAAGGCATCCAGGTTGATAAGGAAAAAATCAAACTGTCACTGTTTGCAGATGACATAATATTGTACATAGAAAACCCTAAAGAATCCATCCCCAAACTACTAGAACTAATAACTAAATTCAGCAAAGTTGCAGGGTACAAAATCAATACACAGAAATCTTTTACATTCCCATATACTAATGATGAACTAGCAGAAAGAGAAATCAGGAAACTTATTCCATTCACAATTGCATCAAAGAGAATAAAATACCTAGGAATACCTACACTGCTGGTTGGAATGTAAGCTAGTTCAACCATTGTGGAAAGCAATATGGAGGTTCCTCAAAAAGCTCAAAATAGAAATACAATTTGACCCAGGAATTTCACTCATAAGAATTTACCCAAAGAAAACAAATTCTCAGATTCAGAAAGACATATGCACCCCTATGTTTATTGCCACACTATTTACAATAGCCAAGATATGGACACAACCTAAGTTTCTACATGAATCAGTACATAAATGGATAAAGAAGAGGTAGTACATATACAGAATGGAATACTATTCAGCCATAATAAGGAAACAAATCCTACCATTTGATCCTACCATGTGATCATCTCCATAGATGCCAAAAAAGCATTCGACAAAATTCAACATCATTCATGAGAAAAACTCTCAACAATATGGGTATAGAGGGCAAGTACCTCAACATGGATGGAGTTAGAGGGGATTATGCTCAGTGAAATAAATCAGGCAGAGAAAGACAAGCACCAAATGATTTCCCTCATTTGTGGAGTATAACAATGAAACAAAACTGAAGGAACAGCTGCAGAATGACATACTCCAACAAGGGACTAGCGGTTACCAAAGGGGAGTGGGAGGGCGGGTGGGGTGGGAGGGAGGAAGAAGGGGATTGAAGGGTATTATGATTGTTACACATGGTGTTGGGGGGTCACAGGGAAGACAGTGCAGCACAGGGAAGAGAAGTGGTGACTCTGTGGCATCTTACTGTACTAATGGACAGAGACTTCAATGGGGTATGGGCGGGGACTTGATAATATGGCAACCACAATGTTTTTCATGTGAAACCTTCATAAGAGTGTATATCAATAATACCCTAATAAAGAAAATAATAAAAGATATGGCTTATCTGGGGCATGTGAGTTATGATGTTTGTGATATATTTGAATAAGAAATGTCCCACATACAGTAAGAAATGTGGGACTGACACTGTGAAGAGATATAAATCTTCAAATCATTGGATTAAAGGATATAGACAAAAGACTGTTTCTGGTCCAATACGTAGTAGAGAACTGACAGTAATTATTGACTGACTATTGAATGAAGAGAGTGAGTTTAATGAACACAGAAAAGAAAGCTCACAAAAGGTCCTCATGTAAAGAAAGGAGAAAGACGAGTAATTAGATAGGTAGGAGAAAATTAGTAGAATACAGCACCCCAGCAAGTGACAAGGTGAGAAAACTGTGATGGGCAATAATAATAAATTATGCATAGATTTCTAGGGCAGTAGCACCTGGTAAAAGCATTTGCATATGGAAGTTATCATGGTAGAAAGAAGTGCTTCATTTGAGAGGTAAATGTAGAAACTAGACTGAAAAACATAAAGGAAAGATGGATATTTAAGAAGTACCATTAATCCATTACATAAATTCCTATTAGGTGAATGGTTTGAAACTTGCTTTTGGTTATCCTGGGTCTTTGGCTGGAATGCCGAGTCAGATTAGAATTATGGGTAGGACAGCAGGATTAGTTGAAGGTTGGAAGGTCAAGCTTAGTTTAAAGACTGACTCTTCTATACGTAGTTGCTTGACCTTAGCAGAAATTACTCCACCTCTCAAACCTTTAGTTTTTTCATCTGTACAAAGGGTAAGATGATAGTATACTATGCAAGCAAAGCACCAAGCACACTACCTGGCACACAGCAATATTAAAAAAAAAAGTGAGCTATTATCATTATCTATCCTACTAATTCGATGAATGCATGGTGTTATTAATCCCAGAAAACTAAATATTCAATTAATAGGCTTTTATTTTGAATTATTTCCCGCCTAATCTGGTGTGAAAAAACTCAAATTAGTTGATTTTTAAGGAACCAGCAATAAATTGACGTTTCTAATTTTACTCTCCTCAACTGAAAATAAAAATAATAGTATCCATACCTGAGGTTTTCAGGGAGAATCAAATTAGAAAATGAAAGTGAAAGTGTTTGTCAATTACCAAAAAGAAGAGAAATATTTAGTTATTATATTTATCATTAATTAATATAACTTTGATCCACTGATTTTAAAGAGTAGAACATTAGGTTTATATCTTCAGTTTGACTTCTAATGGTAACACACATCATTAATAAGGCTCTTTCACTTGAAGAATGTTTTTTCAAAGTGCTTTTATTTTTATTACCTTATAAGATCCTCACAAAAGCTCTGTGAGTAATAAAAGACAATGGTTATTAGGGGCTATCAAAATTTACTTTTCAGTGTGTACAGCTTTCTTTCCTATGTGGGACATTTTCTGGTTTCTATATTTAAAATTACAGAATCCAATAAATGAACTACAAAGTTATTAAATTTAGAGTTTGCATCATTTCAGATAATAGCTAACTTTAATGGCAATATCCCGAAAAGCAGGTTCTAACATTTTCAATACATTAAATTAACATGTTTACATATAAAAAAGACCATAGTAATATGGTCCAGAATGTTATAAGCCCTCAGAATCAAGTGACTAAACTCATATTGCATTAAACTGAAGTGATTGTGTTTTCATCATTGGACAAAAATAAGTGGATTCTTATTTTCTATATTTAGTATTCCTGTAGAAATAGGAGATAAAACACGTCTTGAACATCTGTCTTCACTGGCTCCTTTCTCTAAACCTTTAATTATTTTTTACTATTTCTTTTTGGATTCTCTCTGTAAACTACAGAAATTGCAGGGTCTAAACCTGGAACATAATAACGTACTGAGTACAGTGCGATGACAGGCATGTGACTCTTGATTCTACTCCTGAGTACTACAACTTACAGTATTGTGAATGTGTATGAACTTTTTATATGAGATACTGGAGGATAAGAGGAAAAATAAAATTTCCTATATTATATGACAGAAGAAACTAATTGTCCTCATCAGAAAATTTTCAATATCTTGGGTACATTACCCTAATACTTTTATTTTACTTTTAATACAAAAATTTTAATTTTTCCACAGAATGAGTTTTATACCAAAGTTTTGCTAGGTCTTTGCTTTTCTCACAGTTACCATGAAAAGGGCCCCTTAGCTACGCCCGTTTGAAGAAGATAGCCTCACTTAATCCCAGTTCTGTGCTACAGTAAGTGGTATTTTGGTGACTTTGAGGTGTATTTCTGAATGGATCATGAAGAAATTCAAGTAACAAAGACATAGTTTATGTGTAACATCACATATTTTTATGGCTTCCATGTTGATATCCTTCAGTTTTATATCTTTAACTTAGATCTCTCTGCAAATTTTAGATCCACATTCACAACTGCTTCAAAGGAGGTGATATTTTCACTTCTATTACTCACAGACACCTCGAAACTGACCACGATCAGGACTTCTCTTCCCATAACAAACTCTCCTTTTGAATTTTGCAAAGTGAAGACACTCAGTCACGTCCAGCGGTAAGCAGTCAGCGACTCTTCAGTGTCTCACATTCTCCCCTCACTTCTGCCACCCATAAAGTACCTCACATTGTTGATTTTTACCTCCAAAAAGCTCACACATACGCTTTATTTGTTCAACCTCCCACCTTAATTATCCTTTCTGGCTTGGGATATAACTTTCTAACTGTTGTTCCTGGACAAGTCTCATATCCTTCCAACTCATTTTATCCACAGCTACCAGAGTGAACTTTCAAAAACATGTCTGGTTATTCATTTCCTTGCTTAAATCTACACTGTGGTTCCCATAGACTGAAGTCCAAACTCTTAGAGCTAGCTGGCAAGAGAGCAGGAAAACAACTTGTACATACTGACTGCTTTGAGTCCAACACTGCCCCTTTGGTGGGCATTTTACCTGTATTCTAGCATCTAATCCTCACAAAATCCTGTGAGGTATTATACTGACTGTATCGAAGATGAGACTTAGAAGGTAGGCGCCGAGTGGTACAATAAGTGGTCTTTCTGCCTAAAGGTCCATACTCTATGTAGTCTACTGTGCTATTTCTCCACATTATTTAGCCCCAGTGAATTTTCCAGTCTCATTTCTTATAACAACTATATCCCAGCCATAGAAAAGTACTTTCAGATTCTCAAACTACTACCACCCAGGGCTTTGGACATAATGTTTCTCTTAGCCAAAAATCGGCTTTTTAATTCTGTGTACCTAGCTAACTCCTAACACATTCTTCTAACTTTCTCTCAACAGAGGTTCTCAACCTTGGCTAGACATGAGAATCATGGTCAGGACATGCTGCATTCAATCCAATTTGAATTTCTGGGGATCAGCATTTCTTAAAGTTCCTCTGATATATAAGCAAGTCTGCAAAGCACTGTCCTAGGTGAGTTTCCTAGCCTCTCTGGAAGGCTTTGCTTGATCATCATCTGTTTTTGCTAGACCCTGTCTAGTCGACTGTAATACTCATCACACTACCATAATTTTGTCTTAGCATATTGATCTTCACTTTTGGAATATGAGTACCCCAAAGGAAGATATCATATTTCAATACAGAGGTTTCTGAATATATATCATATAGTGATTCAGTATGCATACCCTCACACACTGTCTCTCACATACACTTGTACATACAAACTATTGAAACCAAAGTTTCACAAAATAATACTGACCCTTACTTAGGAGGGATGGACTCTGCTATTTTCTATTTTATTAATTTTATTTCTGTTCAAAAAATATGACACTAAGTGAAATAAGTCAGAGAAAGACAAATACCATATGATCTCTCTCACACATGGACTCTAAAACAAACAAACAAACAAAAACCAAGCTCATACATACAGAGAACAGATGGGTGGTTGCAGGAGATAGGGGGTTGGAGGGTGGGAGAAATGGGTGAACTTGCTTTTTTTTGGCTTAAACCAACTAAATAAAAAGTTTAAGAGTTTAAAATAAAAAAATATGAATCAATACTCATTAAATCGATTATACAACCCAGTACTTTGTCTGAACTGCATTTGAAAAGCATCTCTCCAATCATGTTTATATTGTTAGTCATGGTACCGTGCTAGGCACTTAACAGGTATTTAATAAAGATTCAACAAATTAATCAAAGTTCTTAGGGAATTCACATATAAAATAGTTTTACATACCCAAAGTGATAGGCAGTCAACACCAGGCAAGAGAAAAATATCAAGACTAGACACCCAAGTGGAAAGTTTAAAAAATACATATAAAATTCAATTAAAATTATAGCAACAGAAAGGAATACATAGAGGGTTTCCTTTTCTTAGAATGAGGGATTCTCAGATGAATACAAGATGATCCCAAGAATTACAATGATCCAATTTATTCAGAATACTAATTGTATAACTAAGATAGCACTCTTTCTTTTTCCTTTGGAAGTAACCAGTGGGCCAAGATTTTTATGAGAAGTACAAACGAAGCTATTCCCCCAATTTCCATAATGTATTAGAAATCTAAGCTATCTTAATTTACAGGTGTACTTTGATGTACAATTCAAAATTTATCAAACTTCTTTCTCTGGAAATGTTTTATTTCATAGAAAATAATTTTTATAATGGGGTTGGGGGTCAGTTGGGAGGAGACATGGGTAGAACAAAGGAAATTAGAGAAGGGAGTGAGTTGAGAGATATGGCCTGAGACATGACCAACATTACAGACAAAGGAAGCACAAATATTAACTGTTCCATAGTTTCTCTTGCTGAGAAAAAGATCCTAATTACACCACTTTTATGACCATCTCTCCCTACCACATACCCATACCTCCACATACACACCTTCTTTACAAGCTGAGATTACAATGATCTCTTAAGAATGCTTAGAGAACCAGTTAAAAATGGTGAATTTCTTGTGAAATACTAGCAAAGAAACAGTCCTCCCATTTTCAGTTAGTAACCCATGGTTTTATGTTAGAACTTGGAATTGTGGACGTCTTTATCAATTCTGAGGCCCAAAGCAGAAATGTTCTGAACACAGGAAGAGTCTAAATGACTTAAATTATGGATACAGTTCTTCATTTTAAGGATAAATTTGCAATTAAAAAATTCTCAAACTATCACCTCTCAGGGCTCTATATCGTATTCTATCAAAATATGTTGGTTTTGAAATTCCAGTTAGACTGTCAGAAATAACACTGTTCATAAGCAAACCTCCTTATACTGAAGTATAAGGACACCTACAATGTCCTTGCTTTTTGTAAGGAAAGTAAATAACACTTTTTTTCTAATATAAGGAAGAAATATTTATGGTTTTCAGATTGAAATTAATGAGGCTAATTGCATTCAGGAAGCATGCGCTTCATATTACATGTATGCTTATAGAACCTGCAAACTGTGATTACTGCTGGGGAAATTAAATATGCTATGAAGTGAATGATCAACAACAGTGATAGGCAATTTAGGAAGAGCTGGAGACTCCTTATATAGACAAATTGATTGACAGTCACACAGCAAAACATACTTTGTGAAGGTTTTTGCCCCTTGTCTCCACTCAGCACCATTTGTATAAAGTATATCACTGCTTTTGGGCGGGCAGATATGCTGGAATCTGTTGGGAGAGCTGTTGCTTTGGCTAGGCATGTGAAATGTCCTTTTTTAATATTTAAGAATTTTTCTTGTTCTACAGCATGAATCAAACAATGAATACAATGCTACCAGTTTCTTCAAATGAAGAGAAAAGGCGTACCGTACACTTCTTTCCTTCACATACATTATGGAAAATTCTTTTTGTTCAAAATAAAAAAAAATCATCTTCAGAGGGGAAAAAAAAGCAAACACTTCCACTTAGCTGAAATACTGAAATTCCATGTAATTTCCTAAGGTATGTGGCTATATTTACTTTTTGGCGCGGCATTTCCATTTGTTGCTTTGAAACCCCAGTATCTTGACTTAATTCTAGCACTTGAAATGTGCCTTTAACAATAATCAATAGTTTCAAGAGTTCAGAGTTTTTTTTCCCATGACATCTCCAAATCTTTCATCAAAAGACTATTACTCAGCCATCTAACTGAAAATGAGAGCTGGCTATAAATGTCATTTCTATCCATAAAATGTAGTTTCAACCTCAGGCAACTGGAACTTAGAGCAACCACAATATTAACTGAGAAGGAAGGAGAACACTGTCTCTTTAAAAATAATGTTGGAATCTTAGTCCTACTATAGTGAAGGGGGAAATGATATGCTTAAGTTTTTCGGGAACTCTAAATAAGTTTTGAATTGCTTTTAATAATAAATACATTTTTATGAGTAATATAGAATAAGCTAAGAAAGTTTCCTCAGCATAACTTCCGACTTTTTGAAAGAGAGATCAAAAATCTCAATACAAAATATGATGGATTCTCTATTGTTCTTTTTCTTTAATGATTCAGAATTTTGCAGTTGCTCAGAATTAAAAGTTTATATGGGACTTCTCATTGTATGGTACTGTAGATATAAAATGTAGAGGAGACAGACAGATGTGTCTTTGCCCTCAACCAGACTTATTCACTAATTTAAGGGATGTCTTATTAAATCCTCATTATAAAATTATTTTGATTATTTTTGGATTATAATTGGATTATTCTTTATTTTTAAGTAATTGGCTAAAAAATCCACTTTATCAAAGCTTTATTATTTCTCTACCATAGCTGATGAGAATATGTGAATCCATATATTTATTAAAATTCTGGGTGGATTAATGGGTATTTACAAGGAGAAATAAAATTACATTTATGAAATATCATATAAGTCAAATACATTACAACAGAACGTCTTCTAACCATTTATCCAACAGTGACCAAAAAATCTAATTCAGCATTGCTGTTAACATTCTTAAGCCATGGAGTTAACAGCAAAGATAAAGGCACGGTATTGTTCTAAATAAACTACCTCCAAATGATCAAACTCACTCAAGACACACTGTGGGGGAGCCGGTGGGGTCCTAGGAGAATGACAAGGCAAGAATGAGAAATTCAAGAAGCTATACATTGCCAATGTCATCTACTCTATGCACAAGAACAACGAAGTCGATCACAACAGAAAAAAAAAGGAGAAGGAAGAAATCGAGGAGAAAAGAAGAAACTTTGCTTATTATGATTTGAATTAGGAATTATTTTTCAAACTAGGATATACTATCATTTTTTTATCAAGATTTAAAAATATTAAGAAAATGAACTTAGTCCAAAACATTGATCATATTCTTCTAACATTCTAAATGTCATTTGAGGTACTAGTCAAGTTGTTGATACCAAATCCGAAGACTCAACTATACATAACAGAACTTCATAATAGTTCAGGAAAATTACATCAGGGACTGAGAATAAACTTACGGAGCCTCCTTGAACTGCAGAACATGATTCTCACCAAGAAGTCATTTAAACAAAACTACTCTAAACTTCTGTTTTCACTGTTTATGCTTGTGAAACTTTATAGCAATAATTTTTGTTACTAGGAGAAAGAATTGTCTGAAAACTCTACGATCATTAACTATGACAAATTTAGCCATCTCATTTTTATTTTCACAGATCATGTTAGCAAGAAAGCTACAAAATGTTAGATTAACATTTCAAAACGTATTTGAAAGTAATGAAGGGAAACTGATTGAGTTAGCAACGCTAAATAAAACAGACAATTCATACAGATGCTTTCCCTGTAAAATATTAAATAAACACTCAAAATGGCAACTTTTGCAATGTAATAAGCCAATCCCTAATTTATTTATCTGGACAAAGTTTCTCCTTGACCAAAGCTCCTGTTTTATATGCAAGACTTTCCTGGTCAGAAACATGAACTATTGTAGGTTGGGATGTTAAATGAAATAATAAATGACTTTTCCTCCTCTTTCTCCATCTTTCCTTCTTGCCCAAAAGCTTCAATATATTAGGCCGTATAAAGTAACTATGTTACTTTGTCTCCTGCATATCATTTATGAGGACAAATGCTGAGAGGTGCTCAACTGGAGTCACAAGTGTGCTAAAGTAGAAACACTTGACTTACTTGCCACTGTCTCATCAGCTCTCTTACTCCCTTGGAATCTTCCAGAAGCCTTTCCTTATGGGTGGCATCCTGCAGAACGTTGGCAGTAGTCTCAGCTTCCATAAGCCAGGCAAGAAACTTCTCCAGGTCCAGGGGGAACTGTTGCAGTAATCTCTGAGTGTCTTCCAAAGCAGCCTCTCTCTCGCTCACTCTGCAAGGGAACAAATGTCCAGCTGCAATCCTCCTCAAACACCCAATGGCTCCCCCAGGTGAACCCCATCAAGAGAGCAAGGTTAAGAGACTAAACTGTAGAATACCAACAAAGAGGTGAGTTGCTGCTAAAATTCCTCCTAAAAGCACCAACTAGAATAGCGTGTGTGTGTGTGTGTGTGTGTGTGTGTGTGTGTATTTGGAATATTTGGACTTTTGAAAGTTCATATATGAAATTTCAAAACAATGTTTTTTTTTACTTGCTAGTTCTTACCAATTTTGAAAGCTTATTTTAATATCCAGCACAAATTTAAGCTACTCTTTGTAAGTAAAACTCTAAAGTCTGTATGCCATGCTTATCTTTGACATCACCTGAGGCAGGGAACCAGGATTAAATAGGCAAGGAGGGAAGTGAAGAAAATGCAAACCTGGAATAGAAAGTTGACCACTGCAGGGGAAACAAGAAGGGGACTGGAGGGCAGAGGAGATCAAAAGCACTAATAGAAAATCAACTAATTTCACAGCAACCATTGTGCAAAATATCATTTTGTCTAACACTAACTATTGTGTTCTAACAGTTCTAAAAATTGTGTTATCTTTATATTTCATTCCCTGATGGTCATACAACTGAGAATATTTTCCAAAAGATAGTTTCATGTGCAATGGAAAATCAGAGCCTAAAAACCAGAGAAGATCTGGGTTGAATCCCAGTATCCCCTACCAAGTGTGTGATATGGCAAAGTACTTAACCTCTCTGATTTCTCAGTTTCTCATCTGAAATTCATATTGCTGTGATGAGAATGAAAATACAGTAATGCATGCAAAGTTTGAGTGCCTCACACATTATAGAGTTACACATGATAGTTACCCAAAAATGTAAATTCCCTTTGCCCACATCCCATTTTCCTTTCTCTAATTTTCTAAAGGGGTGAACCAAATTCTCTAGTGACACAAAAATCTAAAAAAAAAAGAAAATCCTATTTCCTGACTATATATATATATAAAATACATATTATACATACATACATATATATATATATATATATATATATATATGTATATATAATGGATGTATTGTGGATACACACACATAGCCCCTCAGCAAACATCTACATAATAACAGCTTAGAGGGAAAATTGCCTTAGGCAGTAACAGTCCCATCTAAAAAGATTCAGGTAAATTGTGTCTGCAATGAGGAAATTAGTACTCTATTTAAATGCTGTATTTGCCTTCTATTACTACACAAACACTTTCTGGCATTAAACATAAGCTAAAAATGGATTTTAAAAAATTGAACACTTTGAATATGATACACACTGCTTGTTAAGATGTGATTGTCAATAATTATGCAAAACTGCAATTTATTTCAGCAGCAACCTCATCATGGGATGTGCAAACCAGGCAATAAACAGCTACTGCTGAGCCCGCGGCAGCAAGGCCCCCGGAAGAGCTGTTAATTCATCATGGGTGAGGTGTTTGCTGAGCATACAGTCTTCCACAGTGGAGTTTCAGTGCTCATACTGGATAAAAATCTTCTGTCTGCATTAACTGGTGGACAGTAGGATAGGTTTATGAGGATGCAGCTATTGGTAAAAATTGAAGCATTGCACTAAGCTATTTATCAACTCCTAAATAAACTTTAATACTGCACAGCTGACAGGTAGCTTGGTGTTCTGGTTGGGCACACCAGTTAAACCTCGAGTAGTTCAAGGGCTAACCCGGACTGTTGGCTCCCTGCTCATCTAGTTTTCAGGCAAACTAGCAATGCATGGAGAAATATCAAACTCATTACTTACTTATCTTTTTAGTTAGTATGATTGCAATGGCGCTGAGAATTTGAATGTTACAATCCGGCATGAAACTGTAGAGGTCGAAGCAAGTGGAACTGCTGACCATTTGGCCATTCCTGACCTACAAAAGTAGCAATTTCATCCAGTTCAAGCTAATATTTTCAAGTTGCTTTGCACATTAGAAATCATTAAGTAAGGCTTCCTCCATCTCCAGCCCAAAATGTGGGATAGAAATAATCTGTCACATTGCAGAAGACAACTGCAGGGTTAGACATTGATGTATTTTCTAACATAGTCCAATTTTACACAAAATAAAAGGACAATATGAAACTCTCTCATGGCAGAATGAAACTTAGAGAATTAGATACTGTGCCATTTTATTATCGGCTTCATCTTCATGATGAGCTGCCCTACATGCATCTTAGCTCCACGATCCTTAAACTAAAAACCACTTGCCCTTCCAGAGAAAGGAACTTGTAAATAACTTTCTAAGAGTCATTTGTAGAATACACTGCACATAAATCAGATAAAAAGTGTTCTACTGAGACAATGAGATTTCCAGTCAAATCCTACTGGTGAGTTTGCTGGCTTTGCAAATTAGGCCCTTAGGGAAGAACAGTAACTCTTTCAGGACAGTAAGGCACCATTTTCCTAAATGATACCCTGATGGTCTAAAATATTGACAACATCAGGCTGAATATTTTGTAATTTGGAGGATATGTTTTAAAAAAATTCAATGGCAGCAACAGTAGAAAGTCTCTTCAAATGAGCTCCTTTACAGCCTCTTTGATCAGAGGTACGGTTGTTGTTTTTTGCTTGTGAGGGAGCTTTAAGGCCACGTCCTTTCTGCGTACAATCAATCTATGTACGCTGATCTCCTAAATTCTAATTGTGCCAAGTCTAGACTAGAAACAAGTCAAAGGTACTTGTACGCCTTTGTATGTACTTCATGCATTCAAAATAGCTCGGAATGTACCTCATACTTTTTAATTTTCTGTAACCATATGGCTTTAAATGGCTTATATGATAAAAAATGTAGAAAGAACGAGAATCATAAAATATTTTTTAAAAGTGGCTTAGAACAAAACTAAAGAGCTTAAACGTGGATTATTTTTTAAAATTCCTTTATCCAGGATATCAAATTATAGACCCTGGAGAAAATTTGGCTGAACTTTAAAAGTAACAATGACCAGATATCAGAAATAATAATAATGCTTAACAATATTATCTACTACATTGGTTAACTATTTTTTCATAGAGCAAATTTTAATTATCAGCTAGTCCAGCTTTATAATGTATAAAAATAGCTGAGAATTTAATGGAGTATAGAATGACATGGTGATTTCAAAAGGTTTTCTTTCTATTCATAAGGGCACTATATACTATTCTCAGTATGTAATTATGGGCAGTGTGGTATAGTGGTTCTCAAAGTATGGCCCATGGAACAGCAACATGAGTATCATCTGAGAATTGATTAGAAACACAAATTATCAATCCATACTCTAGCTCTACCAAATCAGACCCTCTGTGCATGGAGTCCAATGAGATTTGTTTTAATAAGACTTCTGGGTGATTTTGACATATGCTAAAGTTTGAGAATCACTGTTGATGGAGACCAAGCTTTAAGCACTACTGGTGCAGTGGCTGCTGTGCTGGGCTGCCCAGACCCCTCTTCAGGACTGAAATATGTTTTGCCCTGGCTTCTGGGAAAGCTTCTAAAGGCTGGCATCCAACAGCTGGTTAATGCGTGATCTATAAAAGCCTGCCCCACACCCCTCCCAACCCCCCCCCCCAGCGCCACACCCCCCCCCCCCCCCCCCCCGCCTCTAACTATGCACAATTCAAATGTGGAAGAGGGAGGGCAGAGTTAACTGATACTGGGGTTTCATTTGCACCTAAAGCCTGGTTTCTCCTCCTGCCCTATCCTGCTTCCTGCCCTTTCTTCCCCTCACACGTGTTAATCCTGAGAGCATTCTCCAGGAAAATTCATGCACATCAATCGTTTTCTCAGAATTTGCCTTCTGGGGAGCCTGACATGCTGAACTGTCACACTAAATAAGGATTCCAAAAAATATACTTGCCTAAGAAATACATGTGGAGAAATATACAACTACTCACACAGATTGTGGTCTCAAAAGGGACAGGATGGAGGATTCTCAGAACTCAGCAATTGAGCCTGAAGAGCTACTGCATCTTTGGTTGCCCTTTAAGGAGATCTACAGATAACGCAGAGCTGTATTATTATCACTTAAATGCAAGAATCTACTGAAGGAGCAAAGTGCTGCCCAAGAAGATGCTCCTCCAGAGACAACTCTGCATAAAGGGGAAGAATCCTGGAAGGCATGTCCTCAGCATCTCCATTTTCCTTTTAAGAACAGATTATCAAAGAGACAATCAGAGAAGTAATACTCTCATCTGTCAGTAAACACACACACACATACATCATGGTATCTCTGAATAAATCTCCAAGACTCCAGATTTTCTATTAAGCTGAATATAACCAATTTCTTATGGGTGATCTAATAGAAAAAAAGCAAAGAGAAAAGAGAAAGTAGTACTTCCCAAGGTAAGGCTGAAGAGCTTAATTAATGTAGAATGTTCCACCATTAGATGTATGGATGGATAATACTTTTATCAGTACACTATATTGCAGGATTTTATATATAGTGTATGTGTGTGTCATATATATATATATATAATTTAAAATATATATATGTATAATCAAACAAAAATAGACACACTGAATATTTTTTAGGGGAAAAAAAGGCTCAATCTGATATAGAAAGCTATTTTACCCAGGTGTTTCTGTAAGTGTGACAAATGTGGTGAAATTCATAGCACCCAGTCTTCTGCTAAGTAACACTTCCCTGTGTGTCCTGGTATTGTCATGCAGTAACCAAAGAAAATACTCTGAATCTTTCCTTCTTGGTTTATTTGCATTTTAAATACTATCATTTCCTATGATATTTTTAGGGGAAGGATAATAGGATGACAATTTTTTTCCTTTTCTTCTTTGCTAGATATAGGCCATGAAGAATAAGTACCTTAGCAGCACCTGGACTTAGGACCAAAAGGTTTCTAACAACATCAAACACTTTTCACAGAGTCAGATTTAACCTGAAGTTCAAATTCTGTGTAACCATAGCAGTCTCCACTGGTTTGCTTGTAAGTAAATTCTATATTTATACTTAAAAATAAAAACTTTATATTGTATTTGCAAGAGGAAGCTAGAATTTTACTACCTATGGCTTATACAGTAGTTTGTAGGAAGGATTCCTTTTAATCTCTAGCAATTTCATTAGTAATTTGCACCAACGAGAAGCATCAATCTAAGCAACATCTTTTGGTAATGCTTGGACTAGTATCCCATCAATTCTTTCTAGCCACAACTCTAAGACTGTGGCTTTATCCATTCTTGGGCAACATCTGCCTATAAATATGCTTGCAAAAGGTTTTGGCAAAGAGATGTTTCTCTTTTTTCCTCTGTTATCAAACTATAAAGTGAGAAGTATACTTTGCCCTTTAAATTTAACTACTGACACAGGGTGAGATATGAAGGCTCTAAGGTACAGCACAGAAAATAAGTTTTAATACCATATAGCTCGTTAAATGTTTTAAAGCATATTCCGACTTATTCTTTCATCATTTCATCAGGTATTCCCAGTTTTTACTAGCTACAGTCTGCTTGTGTTTTTCTTTGTATGCTCTCATTTGGCTATTTCATTCCCTCCCAACACAGATTATCTTTAAATCTGAACCGTATTCTTATTTCCACATGCCTACCAACATCTCATTTATTACATCATCCATTCATCTAGTCTGTATGTATTACATGCTAGGAGCTATACTTGGTGATGGTAACACTAAAGTCAATGAAACACGGACTTTGGCATTTAAAATATTCAAGTCTGGTGGGGGCAGCATATCGGAAAACATTCAACTATAGCTACAATGTGATTAGGGCTGTAATTCATTTGGTTTCCATACCAGTAGCTCAAATGTAGCATGTATCCCACTGTATTCATGAACTTCTATCTCAATTTGCCTTACAAGTGATAAATCTATCTTTAAACACTTTTTTGCCTTTTCCTATCAAAGGAAGTAGAGATCATCTAGCTGGGCTTTAATTTAAAATACAGTGATGGATGTTCAATAAAAGTTTGCTTAATTGAATTGATTTTCATAAAAATAAGATGCCTTTTAGATATATGATACAGATTATTGCTGGCTTTTTTTTTTCTTCTCTTGGCCAGATTGATTCTGAGAGAACCGTAATGACTTTCCCAAGGTTGCACACAACTAAGTGGCAGAACTGGGATTACAGCCCAAGTCTTGTGTCCTAGAAAAGAAGTTTTTCTAACTCTGAAAATAGGTATTGGTGTCCACTCCTCTCTGATATATCCATTGTAGTAAAAGGAAGATAAATACAGGAAAGGTTATGCCACTGAATCCTAGCCTTCATTTTGGAGCACAGATTATAGCTATTTGTTATTTGATCATAAGCAGGGTTACTGAAACACACAAAAACCTACACGTAAGGGAACACACAGATGCTAAGATATTCTCCACCCTACCTACAGCAGAAAGATCTAGCTGGTCTTTGCTTCAGAACAAAACAAAACAAAAAATCTATTTTCAATGCAAATTTCTTGGTTTGCTGTTCACCAACATACAAATTAATCAGGTTTTCATCCCCTCTCTCCTGAGGTCTGGTACGAAATTACTCAGACTCTCTAGAGTTAATTGGAAACCATGACCTAAACATTCTCAACGTATTGCTGATTCGTTCTTAGAAAACTCATCCCCATCTTTCGTCATCCCAGACGACACAGGATGACTTTTTAACATGTGCAGGAGCAACACACTTGCACGAAAAATGGATTAGTCCTCTAAAGATAAACCACAGCTTTAAAGCTATCTGTTTAAACTTCCTTCAATGACACAGACATAGTAGAAAAATAAAAAATTACCTAGACTTTACCTTTAGATAGTAAGAGAATATAGACATTATCAATCACATAAGGATTTTCAGACACATTTCCTCTATTTCAACTTTTTTATTCTGTGATCCTTTTAGAAGTAGAGATTTACATAATACACTATTAGGGAAACAACTATAATTATATACTTTTCCTAAAAACAGTGGGACATTTTGGAAAAGAAAATATTGGGAATCAGCAGTGAAAAATACACTTCCTACTATTCTTTGCATTTCTCATTTGGTTTGTGTTTCCATCATGTATCACTGAGAAAAATTAGTTGATAAGTGTATAAAATGTTATGAACAGATGAAGTATTCAAGAAATATATATATATATTTTCTATCTTGGATTGTTAAAGAGATCAACATTCTTTAATCTAAGATCCATATTTTATATTTTTTAAATGATACAATACCTAAAGGTACTATTTGGGGAACATTAAAAACAATGTTAGGACAAAATAGCAGCAGATTCAGAGACTCCAAGAAGGGACTAGTGGTTACCAAAGGGGAGGGGTGTGGGAGGGAGAAGGGGATTGAGGGGTATTATGTTTAGTACACATGGTGTGGAGGATCACCGGGAAAACAGTGTAGCACAGAGAAGACAAATAGTGGATCTGTGGCATCTTACTACACTGATGGACAGTGACTGCATTGGGGTATGGGTGGAGACTTGATAATATGAGTAAATGTAGTAACCAAATTGTTTTTTCATGTGAAACCTTAATAAAAGTGTATATCAATCATACCTTAATAAAAAATTTTAAAAAAAACGTTAGGAGTAATTGATTACATTTCATTTGGTTCATATACAGAGACTCAAAATATTACCTTGGGCATTTATAGAACTATAAAAGATCTTTAGAAAAAGTGCAGGTAAAGTGCCTTCCAGATAAATACAAACTAAGATTAGGATTGGGCTTATAGTTGGACACAATTTCTGCTCTAAATAAATTCTCAATAATTTAAATAATGTGAGTCTTTAAATTGGTTTTGGTCACTTGTGTTCATCTTTTCAAAAGATATATTTCCTAATGTTGATAGCTAGGTTGAGTAGCTTTCTTCTCTTCTAAAAAGATATATGAAAATTAGTGTAGAAACCAGTTAAGAAGACGAGCCCAGGATCATCTCTTGAAAGTCTCATAAGACCGTGCAAACATATATGCATTCCCATCCTTAATAACTTAGAGAAAAATAAAAAAGTAGCTAGATGTGGATACATCACATTCAAAAGACAGCAAGGCAGGATGGTTCAATTTTCTAAGATCAAAAGGCAAAAACATAGCAGATGCCCTTTAAAACAAGTGGCTACAAGGGTATCAACAAATGATAGGAACTTACAGTAGAGGTCTATCAGTGGAATTCAGAAATATGACTGATTTCATAATTCCTGATATGAACTTCAAGTTATAGTATCTAAATATGTGTTATTTGTATTATCCAGTACCTCATCTAGCACTTACTTGTGGTTAATAATACCCTTTGAGAGTCGTTCCAATTCAACATTCATTGTTAAATATTTTGCAGTGAAGAAATGCTGTTCAGTTTTCAAGCTTTTTCACTTATATCTTCTCTTCTGATACTTTAAATAACTTGATGAGGTTAATTGGCAGGTTGTTATTATCATGAGCATTTTATAGGTGAGAAGCCTGACTTTCAGAGAGGCTGGTAAGAGTCCACAATAAGTGGCAAAACTTGAAACACCAAATCTAGCCCACTCTAAGACATTCTCTTTCAAGATACACTTGCCAATATCCCTGTGAATTAAATATATTAACATATTACTATCACCAAAAGCTCTTTGTTTCCTGTGATTATTATATAAATTAGGATTATGGTGTGTATTTGTGTGAAGACAAAAAATTATTATTCCTTCACTTAGTAACTTTGGCCACCATCTAAGAGATTTGTTAGAATGCATACTGAATGCACTCTTTGGACCTCAGGCAGGCTTGACGATTTTATTCAAAAAAGAGGGCATTATAGGCAGTAATAAAGTATTTTTATTCTTATGAAATAGAAAATTATAATACATATGATTGTGGCCTTCTCATAATTCATAATGGTAACTTAGTAAATGTTTGCTAATGATACAGAGATTATCTGGTGGTCTCTATCTTTTGAGAAATATTTTTTTATTAAAAACATCTAACAAGCAAATCAAATACTTCACTTATTTCATCATTAGAAATTGTACAGTACAATAAATACATTTTTATAAGATCAGCTGAGAAATGAATTAATCTTTCAAAGTGACTAAGTGTTCATGGATTCTAAAAGAATTGGCCTTTTAATTTTGAACCTCTTTTAATGGCTCAGATATAATTTACAAGACTTGTAAATCAGATATGATTTATAAGATTTGTAGGATTACAAATAGCTTCACCTAATTAAAACTGATGAAAATAAAGATTTAAAGTTCCTTGCTTTCTTACTTTTAATTACTAGGGGGAGAAATGGCATTTAAAAGAATTAGATACTTTGAAATGCATTGATGGCCTTTTATAAGATCAATTCAAATTTCTGAAGAATAGTCATAAATTAAGGATTTATTTTTTTCAATTAAAACTACAACATTAAAGGAATGAATCTGAAGGCTGCACGGGCTTTCAAAAATCCTCTTACCTATGAATGCATCCCATACAAAAAGCTTCTATATTCAGCAGCATCGTTATTATCTATGGTCATCAACTTCCTATAAATTCCTTGAGAGCAAGGATTCATACCACAGTTCCTGGTACTTAACAGACACTCAATAAATTCAATTAAAATGACTAAACCTGCTATGAACCAGGCACAAGTTCTAAACATGAGGTCACAGTCCAATGTTGTTAAAAAGCATACAAAAGTATTTCTTGATGTGAATTTATTGGATAATTTCTATTTGCATTGAATACGAAAGGTTATATATTGCTTTCACGTGGATTATTTCAGTTGAATCTCATAATTTGTAGATGCTATTTTTGATTGTTATAGAAAACTGATTACATAATAGACTATTATTCAGTTATAACTAAGATGTTTAAAAATGAGAATGAGCAATTCTGTGACCAAAATTGTGTTCTGCTTTGTAGAAGCATAGATACTAAATCTTTGGAGTTTGTATCTTTCATGAAGATTTATACTAGCAGTGAAAGTGAAATGGTTGACAGTTTCACTTGGCAATACATTATATTTAATTGTCAATGACTGGATTTCTGTTACTCTTACATGAAAACAACATATTTCCTTTTGAATTTTTAAAATGCACTCCTGAAAAGAATGTTAATTCAATGCGTTTTTTAGCTGCATTGCAAAAACAGTGGGTATAACAAACAATAATGTCCATCAGAATCAATCTGTTACTCTGGCAAATTTTTTGACAGCATCTAAGTCTGATCCTGGTTCAGAGGTATCATGTACTAAAAGGGCCTTAAAAGTTACACTGTTCAGGCACCCATTTGGCTCTGCCACCCAGCGTACTGTTACCTTCCCTGCTTTGCATCACCCATAAATTTCGATGGGCATCTTCTCTGTAGTTCCACTCATGTTCTGTCAAAAACATCCAGCGTGTCAGGGGTGAGAAGAAAACCTTGTGCCATAGCACCAGAGATCTTTCTTTGCCATTGACACTGAACCATTAATAGACATCCTTTGTGTGAGAGCATGAAATGGTTTCTAAACCATCCAATTTACCTTCCACCTAACCAGTATTTCTCCAACTTATTCACCAGAATATAATGAAAAACCTTGTCAAATGCCCTGATGAAATGTGAATAGACTGCTGTGTTTTGCTTACCTACCAGCCTAATATTTCTTCAATACAAAAATAATTATTTTTGCCTCAAAGATATAGATATTACAGGTTTTATTTATCTCTGTATATGCATATATCTGTGTTTTATTAAACTACCTGGTTAATCTCTTTAAGAAATGGGTTCCTATTTCTTTTATAACCTCCATCTAAGTAGCAGGCATCATTTTAAATGTCTTGGGGAGCTACAATAGTTATCTCCTGTGATGTTTATATAGAATTTAACTTCTGTCAACATCTAGTTAGAAGGCAATTAATATAGCTTTGGATAGGGTGTCATCATCACCTTTTTGTTGAAACCATTCAATAAAGGTGGTGGAAATAGATTATCACTGCACCTGTGTTAATTAAATATACGCCCCTCAATTTCCAGAAAGACTGCATTGTATGGTCTGTAAAATTTGGTTAAATGTTTTTCCAGACAAAAACGGATCTGTGGATTAGAAATCACAGTATCCTCAGAGAACCTAACCTATTTCTTGGTGACACAGCTGCCACCATCTTTAAAGGACCGAATAACATGTACAAAATTTAAGATCTACTAGGCTGTCTACCAAAGACTTAAAAAAATCAGTGATTCATCTTTGGTGGATTGAAGAGCCCTACCGGCGTTCCTTGGGGAGAGGCCGGAGATGGTAGACTTCTGGCACATCAAAGAAGTGCTGAGTCCCACCAGGCTTTTGAATGTCTCATTGGACACTTGTATAGGGGGGCATCCTGTATATAAACACCTAAACCAAGAACTTAACTCAATTTTACATATAAACATACAATACTTTTGTCAAGACTTTAACACACAAAGATTTTTAAGAAATGCAATCAACTGCCATTGAAATCTAAGGAAAATTTTACATTGTGTTATTAAGAATTTGGTAAGAGTTGTTCAGCTACTCTCTGTACCTGAGTCCCTGCGGGATGCACTGGTGTCATTCTGCATTTGTTGATATTACATTCACAGTGTAATCATCTAAAAAGTCACTTTTGTTCTAGTAGGATCCTGAGTAACTATATACTGAAATATACAGTACTTATTATAAATAACTCATTTCCCTTTAAAACTGAAGTGAGGGCATCATTTAAAATTTTTTGTCTATAGGTAGGGTATTTCATCTACAAATATTCTTTTTTATTGGAATATAGTTGATATGCAATATTATGTTAGTTTCAGATGTGCAACATAGTGACTTGATAATTACATATATTATTAAATGATCACCATGGTTATTAGTTCCCCCTGTTACCATACCAGTATATTACAACATTATTGTTCATATTCTCTAGGTCGTACTTTCATTCCTAGGACTAACTTGTAATTTTAAGTTTGTAACTCTTTATCTCTTTACCTGTTCTGCCCATCCCCTTTTCCCTTCTCCTATGGTAACCAACAGTCTGTTGTCACTATTTTTGGGTCTATTTCTTTTTTGTTTTCTTTTTTTAGACTCCACACATAAGTGAAACCATATGGCATTTGTCTTTACACATTTTCATTTATGATAATAAAGAGGGTAATACAGAGTATTTGTTATAAGAAAATAAAGGGGGCGGCACTGGATCTGAGCAGGTTGAAAACCTCTAATATAGAGCTACAGGGGAACTTCAAAATGAAGGATATTTTACTGAAAATAAATAGAATTTTTTAAGGAGAGAATGAGGATATTTTCCCCTTGCACATTCAATCCCTGATCCTTACAGCTCCACAGAGAACAAAATTACATTTTAAAGATTGCTCTCTTTCACAGCCAGCTGTGACTACTGGTGAACCAGAGGTCTGCTTCATATATGAACCTGAATTAAAAACAGCCAGCCCTTTAGTCAGTTCAGAGCCCATATTCTTGATTACATTTGACACAATAATCATCATCATATCTTAAGACTCAAATCAGCCTGACAGTGCTCAACTCAGGGCTGCTTCTCCCAATTAGCTGAAAATTGTAGCCCAGCCCATCTAGGGAACACGTTTACATTTACAATTTCACTGTGGTGAAGAGGTGACGAAGATCTTGAAAGGAGCAAATCAACTTTCTAATTTATACCATAACTATTTTATTTTAAGTTCATGTAACCCTGGTAAACCTGTTTTGACAGCTTTGTTGTTATTATTTTTAAAAATATATACAAAGCTTGAGATAGCTAGAGTTAGGACTGGAAAGGGGAAATAAATACATCCTGTGTATATTTTTAAAAATTACTTTCCAAAATGAGAGCTATTAGAAGGGATTGTCTTTTTATGTAAACGATATACTAAAAATAATTTTTAATGAACGGATAGGTACACATCATTTGAAAATCAAACATGAGTAGCTATCAGGGTCCTACGCAATGAATTTCCAGTAAGATGCTAACCTGAAAATTCTGTGTTCATGTGACATAAGTGTTAATTACAGATCTGGCTCAACATAGTTTTTCTTCTATATTTCAAGGGGAAAAGTAATCAGATAAACTACTATGCATTTAACTTCTTCGATCATACCTTTCTGGATAGAAAGATCAAGGCAGTTTGCACACGCTATGGGAAAAAATGGACAGTAGCAAGGTAACACCACCTTACGGCAGCATTCCAGATGGCTGTGCTGAAGAGTTGCTCCAAGAACAATCCACTCATGTGCTATTTTATAAGTGGATAACAGCGTGGAGTCAGAGGTGAGAAATACACAGATGAGATAAAGAGGAGTCTAGAGAAGTAGGAAAAGTATTGAGGGACAGGAGAAAACAAGATGATTTTGAAAGGAGCTGAGATAAAAGGCATTTTGTCGCCACTGGGGATGGGGGAATATGTGGACAGGAATAGATACATAAGACCTGACAAAGTGCAAGAGCCCAAAGAAGATGCCAAAAATAATGGAAAAACACCATGGAGGCTGAAGTGGTGATAAATTGGAATGAGGAGGGAGGCCACAGTGGGGACAGGAGCACAGGAGAAGTGATAGAAATAATAAATAAGAGAGGAAGCCCAGTAAGGTCGATGTTTCTTTGAGTTTCATTTTTCCCAAGCAACCCTATTTACCCAACACTGAACATTTCCTCCATGACACCACATTATGAATATCCTTAATTTATGGATCTCCCTAGAGGAGGCATATTTATTTTTCTTATAGTACAATTATATTTAAGTGGGATTTAGGGTGGATTTTTTTAAAAGTCTGGCTCCTGGTGCAAGTTTAATCATTTTGTTAGAAAGAAGTTAAGACTGTTAAAATACATGAGAGTTCCTGTGTTATACATAACGACATCTAAATTAATTTTCCCCTAATTTCTATGACATGTATTAGTGAAGAACAAGATAATGCTTCTCAGTGAATTAATTGATGTCTTTCTCTTTTAGGATTAGTCAACAATCTGAGTATTACAAGCAACATTGTCACAGGCTTTGCTCTCCTTTAGAAAACAAAGTTCACCTTTTCTGCTGTCAGAGTAATTAAATCTTTGAAGTTCATTTTAGGCATTTAGGGAAAAAAATCATCACATAAGCCAATACTCTTTAAAATTATCTAGAAAAAAAAAGCATACATTCAAGTTTTTCAAAAGCTATGCAGTCTACTGCTGCATCATGAAATGTATACATACCAAAGTTTAGCAAACATAATCCGAAATTAGCCTTAGTAATAAATTCCACGTATTTAATTTTACTCTCTCCTATTACTTAAGAATGTTTTCCCAGATTCTAGCATACTTTAATCAGAAGGAAACTGAATCAGAAATCCCTTGAGTGAGAACTACTTACTTTAAATTATAGTTACCAAGGTGTAAAGCATCTGGCTCATTCTGGCGCTGGCATGATTCCTCAAAATAAAAAAAATGCTCTTTACATGTCATTTATATAAGACCCTTAATGATTAACCGGATGATTCGCTTTAGTTGGTTTCAAGGTATACATTAGTTAACAGCATTGTTAATGGCACAGCACTTTAATAACCCATGCAAGTAGATCACTGAACAGTTTGGTCACTTCCCTATTCATGTTCATGTAAGTGTAGTTATGAATTACTTTTGCTAGCTACAAAATGGAACTTACAATTTATTTTTATCCGATTTTTATTTTGCTCTACTGAGTCCTGTGAGTACCAAGAAAGTAACTTTATTCCATCAAAAGCAGTACAAAGGGAGAGGCCTGTTTACAGGATAACTGCCATATATTTTATTTGGAAATATGTTGAAGATCACCTCTGAAAGTTTAATTGACATAAGATGAGGCAGCACATCTAGGGAAGATGATAGCCACTCAGAAGGACTGTGCTTCTGACTATCTGACTATCTGTTCACTTCTTGGTTTAAATCCATGGTTGAATTTCATTTCAGAAATGTTACAGTGACTGCTTAGGAAATCACTGGCTCCCCAAGCAACTTTCTACAGCTGAGCTGAGCTCTTCCCACTTCCCTGCTGTTAATGACAGAAAACATGGTCAGAGTTTATTGCTCTCCCTACCTCTCTTAGACCCCACTGTGCCTGCCACTCATTCACTTTCCTTTCTCAGTCTATGTTGTCAGTAGAAAAAAATGTGTTTTTTTCCTTTTTCCATATCGTATTTATGACATTTATACCATGATATCACCAGATTCTGGGACTAAGCTCAATAATTAGTTCTTTTGTTAAGTATCTGAGACCTTGGAGAAGAAAATGACACTCTCTATATGTAAAATAGTGGTTCATCATATACCTTGCATAAATTGTTTTTGATAGATACATACATATCTGATTTCTCACTTGAAGATATGATCAGACCTTTCCCCACCTGATCATGTCTTCCCTGTAGTGCATATTTTAAAAGTATCTCTTAAAACTTGCAACATGTGACATAGTTGTAGTTATTTTCATCTTTATGAAAAAAATGGTGCAATAAAAATAAAAGTAATGGTATAGGCTTGATGTTAGAACTGATAAAATAGCATCTTTGTTTGGGGGTGGAATATATACTCAAGAAGAATATTGTTCACCATCCTCAACACCTAAGATATGACCTGGCAGAGAGTGAGCACTTAATTTTTACCAAGCAGTTGATTAGAAAATGGCAAATATATATCAATTATCAGCCTTTTCACCTGAGATACTGTAATTATATAATAATCGCATCAGTACACTGTTTGAGTCTGCCTTTTTCTTTCAAAGTTGAAATCACAAGACTGTGCCAGATAATCCATTTGCAAAAGCAAAATTTGGCAAACCTTTGAAATACGGATAAAGAAGATAGAGACTTGCTTTTCTAGGAGAATGGCTGATATTTGCTTAGATGCCCTCTCGGAGCCAGTCATGTTAATGACGCTGGCAAAGGAAGAAAAGAGTTAATACAACTATTGGAAATACTAATAAATAACAAACTACTCCACACGAGAAAATTCCCAAAGAATTAGAGGACCAACACCACATAAATGGCACTGCAATATAAATGTAAGGTGAAGACTTTTTTTTTCCTTCAAGTACAAAAATCTGTGCATCTCAATTGCCACACAGCTGGGGTGTTGAGCTTGGGAAAGTCACAGACTCTGTGCCTCAGTCTCTGTACCTGCATTACAAATATTTTGTTACTGAAATCAGAAATGCAGATTCAGAAAGGGTTCACTCACACCTATAAAATGTTATAGTCATCTGGAATGTGGGCTAGAAAATCATAGAGATGTCTGTCTACCCCCTTGTCATTTGATAAGAGAGAGCAGAACGCAGCCTGAGCAAGCTGCCTTACCCTTCCAATCAAAGGTTTGGAGTCAACAAGGAGTCTGTGAAATCCTGCTAGAACTCTGAGCTTCCATTCTGGTTCTCCAGACTGCTCTATTATTGAGGAGCCCTGGCCTCTCCTTAGAGTGGACTGCCATCTATCCATGGTTCCCAAGTGAGATGGGTGAACCAGTTGGCACGTTACATGAGAAGTATATGGAGGCCGATTCACATACACTGAGTGCTTGGCTGGGCTTCTAGAATTGTCTATCTGCAACGATAAATTTTTCCATCACCTGCAGCAACCTAACAATTAGGATAAATGTAATCATTAGCAGGGTGTGGATTATATATTTTACTTAGGGGGAAAAAAAACTCCAAGAGTTAACCCAGTGCTATTAAAATGTTGATGAGGATAGAGTATCAAGGCAGGTTAATGGAGTTTGCTTCAGGAAAAAAAACTTATTAGCAGGTCCCAGCAATTATAAAAGCCTATTGTTTATTGCTATCTGCTAAAACAGAGACTTCTTTTACTAAAGGTACCCTAGATTACCTCTGTGGTTTCTGAATGATTTCTTCTCCATTTTCATTGTGGAATATCTCCAGAAAACAAAAATACAGTATGAGTCAAGTACGTTGTGCCAGAGAATCAATGTCTCTTTCTCCCTGTGTCATCATCAGTCATCACTGTCCTGGTCATCCTCCTCCTCCTCTTTTTTTCTCCCTCTCCCTCCCCATTTCTTCCCTCCCTCCCTCCCTCCCTTCCTTCCTCCCTTCCTTCCTTCTTCTTTCTTTCTTTCCTTTCTATGAATATTCCCAGAAAAAGTCCCTAAACTCCTAACAGAGTAGGAGGTGAGGATGATAACAGCCCCAAGGAAAATATAAAAAAGATGTTGGGGTCCAAGGCAGAATAACACATCTTCCCGTGATTAGGATCACAACTTTGTAGGCTTATGCTCAAGTGAAGAGCTCGCCTAATGGCACTTGAAAATACTATTCAGTTAACTCCCAGTGAAATGCTCTCTACACAGTGGTCTGGGCTAGATGCTATGCTGTCTATATTACAAATGCTTACTAAGTAGTGATTATTGGACCATATGCTACGTGTCACATAAGATTCTTCTTGAGAAATGGGTTCCATGGTGAAAATTTTCAAAGGGATATATACTATATAGACTGTCCCTTTCCCCACACATTCCCAAACACACATACTTTGTTTATTCACAATGCATACACTGTAATATAAACTCTGATTAATTCTATGGAAAAAAAACTTACCTTTACTTAACTTGATATTACCGAAACTTTTATTTTTGACCACAGAACATTTTCTTAACACTTATTAAGATAAGTGGAACGAATTCTGCCAGAACTCCATTTGGAAAAAAATATTACTCTACAAGAGGAGTATATGAGGGGAATCAGGATGCTGAAGTCATGTGTCTACCTGATGCTTGAAATTATTATAACAAGGCATTACTCAACCTGTTCTTGAATACTTTTACAACCTTACAAGGCAACATGTTCTCTCTTTGGAAAGCTTTATCACAAAATTCATTTCTCTACTAAGCTGAAATATAAGTTCTTAGGACTAGATAGCACGCTGGAATTTATCCAGACTAATAGCCCCATAGCTTTCTTTTTCCATTGCTCTATTGCTCTGTGTGTGTGTGTGTGTAACACAGAGAGAGAGAGAGAGAAAATGAGAGAGAGAATTGTCAGTAAAACCCCTAAGTCATCTCCCCATTCTTTGGCTGGTGTAGGATAGTGGTTCTCAAACTTAAATATGCAAAGCAATGACTGGAAAGCCGCATCCCAGACCGTGACTTAGTAGGTTAGGGTAGGAGCCACACAAGGAGCAAGCTCATAGATGATACCAATGCTGCTAGTCCAAGGGCTACACTTTTAGTAACACTGGGGTAGTGCATACACTGATGCTCTGCCAGAACCCCATGCCCTAGCTGGCAGGAACATGGGTTGCCAACAGCGCCCAGCTGCCTCTCTCACTGGAAATTTCCTCCAGCTATTGGTAACTGTTTTATTCAAGTTGTCCTCTCCCACAGGGAGACCCAGAACTAACAACTGACATATGCTAGAGTAAAAAGGCCCAGCTCCATTGCCTCAAATCAGGATGTCTCTGAAGAGTATCGCAAGTTCCAAATCTCCCCTTAGAATCTGCTGAGGCCTCAGATTATTCATGGGCAGGTTACCTTCTCTCTCTGCTCAATCCTACCTCTCTCACATCCTCACACAGGTACCTCATGAAAACACCCTTCAACAAACCTTCTGCATACAGTTCTCCACTTACGGAGGTTCCTTCTCCCTGTTTCCAGGGAGCCGAGTTTAAGTCAGTTGGATTTTGTTTTTCTTTTACTTTTCTTTTGAACCCAAGTGTTCCACCTTATATTTACATTTCCCATTTCAATATTCAATCTACCACTCGAATTCGTTGAAATCTTTTTGGCTCATGATACCCTTGTCTACTGTATTTGCTATTTCTGCCTGCTCTGTGTCATTGACAAATTTGATAAGAATGCTATCTCCGTCTTTATCCAACTCACTGATGAAAATATTGAAGAGGACAGAGCTGAGATTAGATTACTGTGAAAAGCTGCCAGAACCTCCTTCCAAGTTGATATGTATCCACTACACAGCAACGAAGGGAGCGCAGGCCTCAGAGTTACAGGTTTTGGTTTGGAACACCAGCTCTAAGTAGAGGCCAATAGCTATATTCATAGCTAAAAATAACAATGCCACTTCAGAATTTCTATTTCAATGGTCAACTTGGGTACTACTAACTATTAATAGATCACATCTTGCCACCAAAAAAACCCATAAAAATCACGAACAGTCATGAATTAATTATTATTCACCTTATTTGTCTCAGGATGAAAATTGAATTTGGTTCTTTTTACAGAAGGTTTGTTTCATTTAAATATCTTTAAAAAGAGGTGGTGAAGTTGATGTTCAATAGCTAACTCAATCTTAACAGGTAGGTGTACAATACTTGTGATATAGAAGAAATAGATCCTCAAGAATTGTGTGCAGAGCCGGAAGTCTATGTAATGTGGGTTATCATCCCTAAAGGTACTTGGAATGGGTCTGACTTCTTTAAATGCTCTACGGCATGAAGACATTGACTGGACCAGAGCAATGTAATGGTATCATATTAGGGATTTGATGAAGGTAACTGTGAAGCTGAATATTACAAGATGTTTAAGACACACAACCACTGCTTTGAATGGGGAATTGATTTCTCAGCTAACTTAAATAGTTTTCATGTCTTTGGGTGAATACTGATGCTAGGTGAAATGGCCAGAGCATAAACACTGGCTGGAGGCATGAGGGTACTGTTTTTTTTTCCTGGCTATTAATAAGTCACCATGTACCACAAAGAAGCATTTCCCCCCATATTTTTTCTTTAAAAGATAATAGCTGGCATTACCTTACTAGTAAAAATGTAGTAGGGGTTTTTAAAAGGAAAAAAAATATCTGAAAGTAACTAATATAAAGATAGGCAAAAATATACAACTATGAGGGAAGGAAATGTTAAAATGTTAAGGTTGCTATTTCTAAATTAAAAAAGATTTCTACAATAAGTATCACTTTACATTAGGGAAAATTATTTAAAAATACAGGAGAAACTTCCCAACATAGAACAATGGTAGAGGAAAATAGAAAAACAGAACATCAAAAAGGCACAATCTGGGCTCAGAAACAAGATGATCAGCCCTGTGGGGCAGAATTGGCACAGAAATAGGAAGTGGTGAGCAGGGTTGAAGACACAGGGCTGTGCAGCTCTGGGCTGGTCAGTAGGTAGTGGCTTCCCAGAGCTCAGATTCTGCTGGGCTCTAGAATTTGAAAATGTTCCATGCAAGATAAAGCACCTGAGCCAGGCTCTCTGTTTCAATCAGCCAGGGATGGTGTCAGGTTTCCCAACTGATAAAGGGAAGCTGCACAAGGAGCCTGCTGGTGGGTAACATCCAGAACTGCTGCAACGATCCCCCTTTATTGGGGAGGAAATTTTAAAAATTAAATTTCACAAAACTCACTAATATCTCTATGTCCTGTATAATGTTTTAAAATGAAGAATGAATTTGAATTAATCATTTACACAAAGAAAACAAGTCCCTATTATCAACTGAATAGAGACAAAAGGTCCCCAAACTATATGATTGTTAGAACTGGACAGATAAAATTACATCAAATGATGATTATATCCATTTATTAAAATATCTTGATGTTCTAAAAATAAATTCTAGCTAACATACACTTTATTGAATATTTTAAAAGAAGTTTTTTTTTTCAGGAAGGTAATGATGCAAAGAAAATGAAAAAAATAAATACAACTGAAAGTAATATAATGGAGGCAGTTGTTAACATTCACGGTTCCATTAAACCAAGTAAGGGAAATTTTCTCCCATTTGTTTTAATTTTAGACACTGTAATATTAAACTGGTGAAGAAGAGAAAGGTCTATTTGTGTCTTGTAGTTTTCATTTAGGAAACAATTATAAGTTATCTTTAATTTTCCAATCTTTTCATGGGTAAAAAGTTTGTAGGAGCATTTTTAAGTGTATATTTTGGTGCGCTGGTGGAGCCGGTCTAGGACTGCAGGAATGGGTGAGAATGAAAATGGCTCCTTGGCTACATCACCAGGTAATTTTCCACATCAGTCAATCACCAGTGATATGGTTCCAAATGTGTCCCTCTGCATGCAATCCCTGCAAGCTAGAAAACTCTAATTACTTTAAAGGAGATGACAAAATGAAGCAGGCAGTTACCACCGCGAACCTTTTAGATACATCTGGATCATGACATCCTTGGCCCAGAGCTTCAAGGTTCGCATTACAGGTATCACAATACCCTACTGTAGGATGGTGAGGCTTCTTATGCTTCATAATCAGTTGGGAAGATTGGGTCTCAGCAGTATAAATACGAGAGCGCCATATAACTATACGTACAATTTTTCCTTGAAGAGCCAAGAGAAATTTCCCCGTACTGCCAAAAGAAGTGCGCCTAAAGGAGCTGCTAACGGATTGGATTTTTTTTCATACATCAAATCCTTTTAGTCCCAAAGCTGGATTAGAAAGTATATATTGCATGACAGGGATCAAATATATGCTATTCCAAACTGAGAATTTTGAGCTGGCAGCTTTAGGGTCATTTGTAGCTTTTACTATTTATGACTGTAACACGCTACAAATACATCACAAGCACTCCCTGACTTAATAAGAGGTTGCATTTTAAACAAACATCCTGTTACACTGTATCAAATTCTTTACATAGCTTCAAGGGCAGCAGCAAGTCCCCATCCTTTACATTTTTGGAAATAATCCAAAGCCATTTGATGCCCAACATCTGATTGTTTCATTCAATTCACAATCACTGGGTATAATTATTGAGCAAGGTATGGCTATACAATAATACAACAGTTATCTGATGATCATAAAATAGTGCCCAGGTATTTCCAGAAAAGGAATTTCAAAAATGTTTAGAGAAAGGACAGCATTTGTAGGTGAAGCACAGGTCACTTTCATGAAGTTTGCATGCCTGTCTCTCTGCTAAATAAACTAACTAACAAACAAACAAGAATGTGTGATACCATTTGCTTTTCTTCCCTGAAAAAAAAAATCAGGTTTGTTTATTTGTTCTTATCTTTAGAAAAATTTGGGTATGCTTTTGGGAGCGTAACATATGTGTAAATATCATCCGTCAGGTCTCAGAAGAGGAAAAAAAAGTGTTGAGAGCAAAGAGAAACCAGAAGATTAGTTTTAAGGAAAAGAACTCCAGGGCCAGTATGAAGGCCAAATTAGTCTATAGACTCGATGGCTGGGCACACAAGGAAGAGGTGGTCACAATCTCCCAGGTAACATATGAAGGGACTTCAGGATGGAGTGAAATTCACAGATTTAGAAGCCAATTTAATACATGTATCAGTTGAGTAGAGAAGAGAGAGGGAGGGAAAGGGAGAAGGTAATTCATAGGTTTCAAGATTTAGAGCCAATAAAATTAAGCAGTTAAACTACATTGAAAACCTAGGAAATCTACCCTTGTTTTAGGGGCAGATAATGCCTTCTACTTGAGACATTTCATAGCCACTAGGCTATGCAGGTGGAGATGTATGGTAGGTGGCTGTAGGTACAGTACTGGAGATAAAGAGAAAGATAAAAAATGGAAATAAAAACTGATAAGTCTTAATGGTAGTTGAAGCCAGGAGAGATAGGTACTCATAATGTATATAAAGAAAGAAGAGAGAAATAAGAATGGAACACCAACATTTAAGGGTTGTATAGAGTGAAGAAAGCCAGTATTGATTATTGTTACAACTGCCAAATTTGTATCATGAGTCACTACCATTCCCCAGAACTTAAGATTTTATATCCACCTGTCTACTCAACATCTGCTCCTGGATGCAGAACAGGCATTTCAAAAGTAATATGTCCACATCTTCTTCCTAAAATATGTTGCTTTTGGAGCCTTCTCCACCTCAGTAAATGGGTATCTCATTTCCCAGTTGCTCAGGTAAAAAGTCTTCAGTCTTCCTTGATTCCTCACTTTCTTTCTCACCTAAATCTAATGCATTATAAAACCTTTCAGACTTTGTCCTGGAAATACAGTAGAATCCAACCACTTCTTACCTCATTCACTTCTCCTGTTTTGGTCCAAACCACAGTCATCTCTCGAATAAAATATAGTAAGAGTCTCCTAATGATTTCACTCACTTCCCTTCAGTCTATTATAAAAGAGGGGCCAGATAAGTCAAAACATACCTTTCCTCTGCTCAAAATCCTCCAGAGACTTCCATCTTATTCACAGTAAAAGCAAAAGTCTGTACAGGGGCCTACAAGGACCAGCATATTCAGATTCCTCTTACTTCTCTAGACTCATCTACTACAATCCTGCTTGCCTGACCCTTTCCTGTCACACTGGCCTCAGGGCTCCTCATGCCAAGCATACGCCTGCCTCAAGACATTGCCATTTATTAGGCACCTCCTGGACTGTTTTTCTTCCGAGTACCTACGTGGCTCACATCCTGAGGTCCTTTACATTTACATTTTGCTTAAATGTCACCCTTTTAGCGAGGTCTTTCTTAGCTACCATATTTAAAGAGCAGCACTTCTTTTACACACACACACAAACATTCTCAGCTCCTTTCCCTCTTTATGTTTCCACATTGCACTTACCACAATCTTAAATACCATATATTTAACTTTTTTTTTTGTTACTGTCTTCTACCCTCTCCTTCCCAGAATATAAGTTTCACGAGAGGAAGGATTTTCACTGCTGGGTACCTACTACCAAGAATTGAGCCTACCTAGTACATACCTAGTACCAAAATATCACGGAGTGGATGAATTCTTATGACGTTTTTGACAGATGACATTTACCAGGCTCTCACAATGTGCGAAGCACCTCACCCTCACTACTTGACTAGAGAAACAGGAGAATTGTAAGATAATATCATTCTGGAACCCAAGAAAGAGAAAGTTTCAACTAGTACAGTTGATCAGCAGGACCAATGTTAAAATGAATTCAAGTACATGGATAAATAAAAATAGGGCCATTAGCTATTACAAAAGTCATTGATGACCTTAGTGAATCCTTGTTTTCAATAAAGTAGTGGTACCAGGGACAGCAGATTGGAGTGGGTCAAACCATCACTAGGAACTGAAGAATAGTAAACAGTAATGTCAATTACTGCTTCAAAAAAATTGAGAGTAAGGGGAAACAAGCCTAGGTGGATAGAAAGGATAGCCTAAAAAGTTCTTTTAGGATGAGGGAGACTTGGGCATGATGATAGGCTGCAGGAAGGAGCAAGAAGAAAGAAGAAACTGAAGATCCCAGAGAAAGAAAGCAGAACAATTACTAAAAGAATATGATGGAATATATGAAAGAACTCCAGTGTCCAGCTAAAGTAGCTCTTTGCCGCACATATAAGACAGGGCTTAATAATTCCTCCCCCCTTTTATTGTTTCTTTAAAGTGAAGAAGAGGAAGAACCTCGAAACAGAGCAGCAAGGAGTAATTTATAAGTGCTTCATGGTTAACAAGGATGGAGCACAGAGGTGAAAATTTTTCAGTTTATCAAGTATTGATTGTGATTATTAAACTTTGAAACATATCATTAGGGAGGACAGGAGAACACAAATGTATTATTAGTTTAAGGAATAGTCTATTGCATGCATGAACACACAGATGTATATATACATATGCCCATGTACACACATACACACATTCTGAATCTTTCCTAGAACGTACACATATTCTTCAAGTATCTGGGAGCTTTTGTGAGGAACCTCCAGCCCTACTGAAGCCTCCGATACTAGTACTAGCCCCTCTACTTGATGAGTTTGCTCCTTGCTGATTGGTAGTTATTGAAGCCCTCATATAGTGACAGACTATTCAGAGTTAATGTTCATTTCTTGCTTAAAGAGTGATCCTGGAATAGAAATAAGGAAATGAAATCTCATGACAGTGTCATCATAAAGTCATCAACCAGATGGCAGTCCTTGAAATCTAATCCTTACAGGCTTCTCACAATAATTTGCAATATCACATCTAATATTACCTTATTCAACAATTCATATCTATTCACAGATTGAAGAGAAAGTAATGAACTTGCAGAGGCCCATACTTCTGGCTTAATATGCTAACATGGATTCTATAGGGAATATGATCAGGAAAACAAAATATTTGCCTATATAAGTCACAATGATGATCTATGTTCTGAACTGAATTGTTAAACTACACAATTTAGTTTTAATTCATGAATGGTAGATTAATCCCTTTTAGGCACATATGGCTATATTTATCTATATAAAATGGTAAATACAGGTCCAACCAAAGCCAGTATAGAATTTGAAGATTCCTCTGACCCATTAATAAACTTAACTTGAACTCTAAAATACAAAACAAGGTTAGTTTACTTTTGTTTTTGATTATGTCTTGAAACTACAGCCTGCCAGTATATGGTATCAAAGTCATGTTCTTCCAAATTACATTTTTATATCTTATTTGACATTCAACAATTTAAAACTGAATTGAAAATTTTATTGCTTTAAATAGGCTTCCAAGTATACAAATTTTTGCACATATTTCTTCATATGATTGAAAGTTTCAGTGCAAGCAATACATTGGTGTTTAGTAGCAAAACCCAAACTGTAAGAAACAATGTAATCAGAATGCTTTCACCAGAGTCCCTCCTACATAAAAAGTCTTGGTTACAGATATTTTTCAAATATACGAGATACCTTTTCCCCATAACTCAAATATCAATATCAATAATGTCTCCTTTTAAAATTATGTTTACAAGACCAACAACAAAAGTGAAAGTGATCATATCCTGCAATAGTTGTCGTTTTTGAGATTTTAAAGTCTGATTCTAGAAAATGGATAAGTAGAAGAAGTAAGATAGAAACAAGGAAACAATAATGTGAACCACTTTGTAATGGAAACACTTTTTATTTATAAAATCTGGCAAAAACTCTTTCTGAAGTCGTAGTATGTAATTGCTATAAATGTACCCCAAACTACTTTAGGTGAACATCTACAAAGATGATCTAGAGCAGGGTTGTCAATAACATTTCCTGTGATGATGGAAATATTCTGCTTTGCAGTGTCCTATAGGGAAGCCACTTGGGGCTCTTGAGCACTGTAAAGGTGACTGATGAGAAAAAGAAATGAATTTTAAATTTGATCCAATTTACATTTCAATTAAATTCATTCACATTTAAGTAGCCACCTGTGACTAGTCACTGCCCTATTGGACCACACAAATTTGGTGGATGATAGTGATGTTACTTCATGTTTGGATTTATCAGGGCAAGATACTGGATAAAACAGTCAAAATACAAAAGATCACATAAAATGTTTTCTTGTTCTTTGTGTACCTAACCTAAGACCTGTAGAAATGTAAAATTAGAGAAGCTGTAGCCAAGTAGAATATGGTTTAATTTGCACAATTGACACACATAGCTTACAGAGAATGTGGACTTCTAAAGTAAAGGTATCATTAGCCAATAGAGAATCCAGCTGTCAAGACCTCTCACACTGCCCCGAGCAACCATCAAGCCCAAACGGTCCACTGTTGCCATGATCCTACATGAACATACTGTACAAACATACTCTAAATGAATATACGACCTACATGAATATACTGTATTTGCTTAAAAATTTGGTTATCTCTCCAGGAAACTTAATGCTCTCCAGCTATAGCATGCCAGTTTGTCAATCAATTGATTCTTCCATGCCCTTTGGAGCAGACATTCTTTATTGGCTGGCTCAGCCTCAATTCCTAGGCAATAAAAGGATATTGCGGTATAATTCTGGCCCTAAAGTTCCTGGGAAAACTGTTGCTTTCATTATATAAGCACTGCCACTTTCCCTTCTTCCAGCTGGGATGCACAAGTTTGGGGTAAATGCCAAGAAGAACATGAAGACGTCAGGGCTGACATTGCTGAGCCACTGAGCCAACATCAGCATCTGCCTACATCTGAACTTGGCATTAAGTGATGCAAAGAGACCTCTATTAGGAAAGCTAGTCAACTTGGGTTTTCTGTTACTTGAAACTGAAAGTATTCCTAATGGATACATTTCTCTCCCGCATTCAGTTATTGGCATACCAGAACACTTGGAGTTATTTTTCGTTTGTTCAATCAAAAATGTTTTGGGCATAATTACTACCTGTCAAGCAAAGTGCCAGGTAATACAGCAGCCGAGCAGCCAATGTGCATACCCTCACAGAGTCCATATTTTCATAAAAGACAAAGACCTGTAAATACTTTCATACAGTGCAGTGAGATAACACTATAACGGGGTCCAAAAGACCATGGGCTTTAGGATTAGTAGTTAGAGAAGGCTTCCTAGAGGAATTGGCATTTACATTGAGAACTGGATAATCAACAGAACTTAACCAGGCAAAGAGGAAGGAATAATAAATATATGTCAGCAGGTTATGGAGAAGAAAGAGCACAGTTATGAAGAAATGAAAATAGCTCAATGTTACTTAGTTGTGTTGGGGGTGTGAGGGGAGGGCATGGAGAGACAGCAGAAAATTAGGCTGGAGTTTAAGGAAAGGCCACTTCCCACAAGACCTTGGTCATTTAAGGGAGTGCAATTATCTTCAACTAATAATGGATAAGTCACAAAAGGCTTTAAAAGTGGGAAGGGAGTGAGCTACATGAACATACTGAATTTAGAAAGACCATTCTGCATTCTATGTAGAGAATGGATGGGAAGTAGGAAGAATGCAAAGAGGGAAACCAATTAGATGAATGATGTAGTCATTCAGGCAAGACAGGGTAGTCAAGGAGCAGGGATGAAGAGAAGAGACTGGATTTGAAGGCCATTTAGGCTGTAAATAGCTCTGCGATAGCTTTAGCTGTTGGAGTTGCAGGAGGAAGAGGCAAACATGAGTTTCTGATCTGGACAACAGGATGGGCTTTGGTGGTGTTCCCTGGACAGGGATCACAGGAAGAAAAGCAGGTTGCATTTGGAGAAAGAGGTTGGAAGAGGGCAAAGCTGAGTTCAGCTGTGGGCCTATTCAGTTTGAAATTCCTGAGGGACATAAAAACAGAAGGAAATCAGTAGGACATGCAGGTCTGAAACTCAAAAGATAATCTCAGTTGCAAACAGTATAAATGGATAGGCATCAGCAGGTCGAAACTACACCAGTGGGTGAATATTCACGGAGTGTATGTGAGAAGGGAACAGGGAAAAACTTGGGAGGCATGAGTCAAAATTAGCTTGCAGGTTCTGTATGGGCCAGCAAAAAATGTAATTTGGCTTCTAACATTCTATTTTACTTTACCCATTGGAGAAATAACTATATACTTTCCTTGGGTGGTAGCTTTTTAGAGACCAAGTCAAAATAAATAAACTGGAAGCTCCTCCTCTGAACAATCCAAAGACCTCAAACAAGCGATCCGAAGGACTGAGAGAGCTGTGTGGCAATTTAAAGAGCATGAGAATGGGGGGAGAGAGGACTGCCAGAAAGAGCTGTGTAGATGGGACAGACAAGTCTTTCTTTTTGGCTGCTTGTTAGCTTACATTTACTAACCTCACCAATTTAATTTCTGATTTCAATTTGCTTTCCCAAATTGCTCTTTGAGAAGCAGGTATTTCCCACCGAGATCTAAATATTGACTCTGATACCAATTCATTCCATATGAGTAAGTCTTCCTGAGCGTCATCTGCCCTCCGGTAACCGAATAGACACATACTAGATCTGCATTTGGAGCAGAAAATCCAAACCTTGCTACTGTGAGGAGACAGTAACTTGGAGAATTTTTTCCAGTTAACAGTCCCTTGTTCAAGTTTGTCCTCCCTCCGCAAGGGTCCTTTTGATAAGGCCCTAAATATGATTCCCCAACTTCAGGTGGAATCTTCTTTTGTACAGTCCTCTGAACATCCACTGTCCAAAATTCAGGACTAGAGCTGCTATATTCACCAGCTTAAATCCTCAGGAGTTTTTACTCTTCAATCTTTAACTCATTTTCAAGATTTATTTGGTCTCTCAATTTCCATATACCAATACCTCATTATTCCTAAGAGTTTCTGCTCTGAGTTCAAAAAAAATTTTTTTTCCCCTCAATGGTGGCCTTTTCTTCTTAATAAAGTTCACCTAGGCAACTTCTTCAGTAATCCATGTCATCTTCTGGAAGTAATTTGCCTTTCACTGGGGTCTTTCTCATCACTGCATAGGTACTAATTTTAATTTTGCCCCTGTTTTCTGACAGAAAAATGAGTACCTGATAATACTTAACTTACCAAAGCACGAACAAGGCAACACTACGTTATGCAAAGAGAGTCATCTTTCAACAAACAGTTACCAGCTCTCTATTATATCACCTGGTTCAAGCCCCCAGGATGTGTTAAATAAGAAAGACAGCCTCTGTCCTCAGGGAGTTTAGGCTAATGTGAAGGATAAACACTAAACAGTTACATAATACACATTTTTATTTATAATTAGGATAAATGTTAATAAAAGAAAAGTACAAAGGGCTATAAGAGTGGATAATAAGGAGACTGGACCTATTTTGAGGAGGTGGGGTCTCTAAGAGCTGTTAATTTCCCTAGATACATAATGGGAAATGAAGTTATGAGTCGTGTTATACTGCAGATGTTCCTTTTGGGTGCACAGAGACAGAATGATGGCACTATGGGCAGCTATAACTCCAAGGTGAAGTCCAAAATTATTTCCTTGTCAGATTAAGGATGGGGCAGTGTAGGCCACGATGGAATAGAATGACATTTCATTGGCTAGAGTTCTCAGAGCAGACTGACAAATGGCTCTTCTAGCTACAAAGCAGTATTTTGTTTCTGTCTAATCTCTTAGTTATGCCACTACCTTCATGACTGTGGGCAAATCATTGAATTTCACCAGTCTTCAGGTCCCTCATCTTTAAAGTAAGACAAATTAGGCAAGTCTGTAAGTTTAGTTGGTATCTGTCATCTTGGCTCCTCCCAAGCCACGGTTTAGCAGGATTGGGAAAACAAATCTGCCCTGGCCACCCAGTGTCACCACACCATCATGAGAGGCAACAGTAGTCTCAGAAATGACGTAGTTCGTACCTTTTATGAATGGTAGCCCAAGAGGCATTGATGTTCTCTGTGATCATGTGCACTTTTCTGGTATCATCTGCAGAATAATCCCGGAGAAGTTTCAGTGCCAAGTCATTTGCCACATCTATATTTATCTGCCACTGGCGGAGGTCTTTGGCCAACTGCTATAGATATACATGAGAAAAAGAACAAATGTCAGTTTTCTCTGAAATCTCTAGTTGGAGTTTCTTAAAATGCTTCATGAAGAGCTTCTGAATACTCAGGTCAAAGCATGTCTACATGAGTGCTTTTAACCTACCATGTGATTTACTCTAGCATGAGAGTATAAGCTAACCTAGTTACACTAGTTTTCATGATAAAACTTTTCAAATGCAGCATCTGGAACAGTAATCAGGTATTTCAATTTAGTAGCAATTAATTGGAAGTAAACGGGGCTTAACTGTTTTTATCATGGGAGAGAAGCAACTATACAAATAAGCTCCCATATCATGTTTATATGACATATACCAAAATATGAATGGAAAAAAATCTTGTGTTTCTTTCCTTCTTCATTAACTTGTTCAATTGTTTATGTAATTAGTGCCATCTGCTGGCATTCAACTAAAGCTGCATACAGAAACTATTGAACATTTAAAGAGCAGTGCTGCTGTTCTAGTTATGAACTTCTCTGAAGATCAATTTATCCATACTACTTTTAAAAAGATCCTACTTTAAAACCAAGATAACACTTCAAATATAAGAATCTTGCTAAACCAAATGACCTACGCTTTCTTCTTTGTCTTTGGCAATCGAACAGTAGCAAACTATGTATCTTATCACTTGACATATCATACATCAAAGAAAGAAATAGAAAAATGATAGGCTTATCTGGAAGCACACTAGCCCAAAATTTCTATTGAGCAATGCTGCAAGTGCATGGAGGAGAGGCTTCTAAGCAGTGAGATAATATTAAATTGCCAAGATAGTTATATCAATTCCAACATGGTGGGTTGAACAATTGATAAATGAGCAGAGGAATAGGAACAGGAAATTCAAATGAGAGAAAGAATAAAAAGTTCTTATGAAAAAAGGAAAAGACAAAATTAACTTAAAAAAATAGAGTATTAAATCAAGATGGTACAATTTGACATCAATTAAATTAATAAGAAATAAAATCAAAAGCCAGAAAGACCATGGCTTAACTAGCACATTCATGCACTGCTGCTGGGAACAGTATCTATTGGGACAGTCTGGCTATAGATACCAAGTGACATACAAATGCTTACTCCCATTGATCCAGTAATCTCACTTTTGGTATTTTTTCCTAATCAAATATTTAAAAGAAGGGAAATATACTATAGGAATAAAGATCTTCATTAATTAAGTAAAAAAGCGAGAAGACATTAAAATGACATAGTACATCAACCCAATGGTCTAATATGCACTAAATATGCATAGAAGTCATAAGTAAAAAACAAAGCGCATTTCTATCTACACTGTATTTCTTAAATCTGTAAAAATACATAGTCACAAACAAGAAGGGGAACAGAGGAAATTGAAAATAATTGTTGTTTCTGGAAAGAATAATCATTTTTGTTTTAATATTTGTTATTTCGTGCTAGTATGTTTATAAAATAAAAATCAAACTAGCACTTTTAGCATAGTTTCAGTATGTTTGAATGGACTCCTGTTCCTTGAAAACCTATCATCTATATATAATCTGCCATTTCTCAGTGAAGTACAACATCCTCATTTAGAATCAAATGAAATAATTACATTTTGAGCATATAGCCAATAGACCCCGATAACCTAACTAGTACTAGCACCAAGCAGTTAAAGCCAATATCACTAACTTTTGCTGTGAAAAAAAGAGACAGACAGTTTTTAAAGGCCTACTATAGTTGCTGCACTACAAAGCAATTAAAAGTTATTCTTGTGGAATGTCTGCCTCTCTTTATATACTCCTTTGATCAAGCCCAGCAGCTCCTGTTTTCCACTCTTCAGAGCCTCACACTATTCAAAAGCCTTTCCAAGGAGGTGAAACACACATCCTGAAGGCTTTCCCTTTCTAGAAATGTCCTAGGTTACAAAATTACATGTTCCTTCACCCCTCCTCAAATGTGGCAAACCTACAGTGGTAAAAGTAATGCACTCTAAGACACGAAAAACCAATTGGCCCTTATTGCCCAGAATACTGCTTTTGTATCTTAAAAAAGAGCTTATTATCTCTAATCTAACAAATGTCTAATCGGGAGTACAAGAATCCACAAAACTCAGTAATTTGGTTACTTTTCCCAAGGTAATTAATTCCTTTTTAAGAAGGATTGTTAAAGAAATACTTACGATGAACCAACATCAGAGCAAATGTGTATAAATTTAGGCATATAAAATATAAATTAATAAATATAATTAAAATCATTTATTTTACCTGAGAAAGAGAAATAACCTTGGAAGCCACCCCTCAATCATGGGTTGCTATTTGAGAAGTCCAGATATAAGGATATACTCTTTGGTTCTAATGAACAGATCATAAAAAATACCTAGAAGTTTAAAAGTATGCTAGATTTTCCCCAAATCTTGAAGGAAATAGCAAGCTAATGTTAAATTAGAGACTTCAGAGTAAAAAGGTAGCAAAAGAGTAAGGCTAGACTCAAACCAGAGCTGTTTGATATACTTTAATGCTTGAAAGGCAAAAATGTACAAGTCATCCATTATTTTAAATCAAAATTGTATTCACATTTAGATTCAGATTTTTTTTTTACCTAAGGAAATGTTGACCCTACTAGCATTAACTACAAGCACTAACTGTCACTGAATACTGGCCCAGATTTTGTGAGGATGTAGGATTAAAAAGAAAAAAAAATCCCATTGCCCTTGATCAACAATGACAGGGCTAAGGCCCTTATCTAAAGTCAGAGGTTCTCAATCACAGCCTTCTCATCTCCCTTCCTAAAGACATTCACCAGGACAGACTGATTTTTCTTCTTTCTAAGGTAATATGTTGACCATCTTGGCCTTTGACCAAGTGTCATTCACACCAGGCACAATGACATCGACCAGCTTTGCCTACTACTGTGAAATATACTAGTGGGATAACTCTGGATCACAGAAACAGTATAAATTCAAAAATATAATAGAATTCACATATACTTCTTTTTTATTTCTGGATTCTATTTACCATGGTATACATTACAGAGAATTGTTTGTGTGGTGATCACAGTGTGTGAAGAAATTTAAAACACTGTGAGCACTAGCCTATAAAAAAAGATGCTTGTGTGTGTGTATTTTCTACGAAGAATGTAAATGCTAAATCCCTAAAAGACTGTGTCCCTAACCAGGAAAGAAATACTTCATATTCAAACCTAATATGATGATGCTATAATTTGTGCTTGGTATTTATACACAGTATTTTAGGCAGAAAAATGATTGTAGACTATGGGACAATCTGAATTAATTTGCAGACTTTTGAGCATTAAAGGTTTTCATTTTTAATCTTTGTCTTTTCTCACTTAAAAAAAATTTTTAAAGAACTCTTTTTAGGGTTATTGACCCTATATAGGGGAAAACAGGGGAGGAGGAGAAAGAGCAGTTAAAAATCTAGGCAATAGAATGAGCCTGCTAGGTTTGAATATTGGCTTGATCACTTACTAGTTATGTGACAAATGGGAAAGTTAATTTTCCTCTCTGTGCCTCAGTTTCCTCCTTTGTTAAGTGGGTGAACTAACAGTATCCACCTTGAGAGATTATTATGAGGTTAATTTAGAAAATCCAGGGAAAGCACTTAGAATGGTCCCTAGCATATCTGAAGCCTTAAATAAATACTAGCTGTAATCATCATCACTACCACCACCACCACCACCACTACTACTGTTTTCCCTGAGCCACACTCCATTCACTAAAAGAGGAGTCTCTGCTGAATACAAAGCAAGGGACTCAACTGTTTTATAGACATCGTCTATAATGCTGCAGTTCTAAAAGGCTCCCTTTAATTTAGAAGATAGATGTGAGGACATAGACCTATAATTAAAATGTTAAGGCTGAGTATTATTTAAGTTTTCTTATAAATTGTGTTCTGGGATGTTCACCTACAAGTGGAATTAACATTTGTTCCAGAGGAACTAGATCTTTAAATTTTAATGACTGTGATTCAATTGAGGTTCCTGAAAGGCAATGCAGAGTAACTGAAAAGGTATCTTCCCAGGAAGTCTTGCTTGGCGATTGTCTTGCAGTTTGATCTTAAGAAAGTCATTAACCTTTGCAGCCCCAGTTTAGTTGTCTGTAAAACCGGATGGGGCTACTCACTCTGCTTGTGCCTCAGGTTTGTCGTGAGGTCAAATTCAAAATCAAATTGCTTGGAAAATTATACAACATGATCCTAATGTATTTATGGATAAAAAGTTCTACATCTTGGGTTTCTCTCATTTTGCCTAGGAAACTGTGTTTGCATACATGAACTAAAAGATTCATACAAAAAAATTAGCTCTGTGAGCTAATAGCTAAAAGCTTATTAGCTCTTACATCCATTCTCTCTGGCCATCGCCTACTCTACTCAGTATTGCAGATGAATTAACCCCCTTAGGGACCAGAATTTCTCAGTATTTCTTGCTAGCTGCTTTTAGATGAGTTAGGCCATGAGAGGCCCTGATGAGAGATGAAAGAGCAGGAAGCAGGGGCGAAACTTAAGTGCATCTCCCTTTCTCTCTATGTGGGCAGTGTCATCTTTGTGTCTCTATTTCCCACTGAACGGCCCTGCCCTCTGCAGTTTCAGTACCTGTTGTGCCCCCCACAGATGGCTCTGGTTTCCGGGCTTTGGCAACACTGGCTGGCCCTCCAGTCCTTGAGGTGGTAACAGCTTCCTGATGCTGCTCATCTCCTTGCTTCACTCTCTCCTACTGGGCTTCTCAGCTCCCCCATTAGTGATGGGACCAGTCCTCTATAGTAAATTCCTTCTGAAATATCTAGGGTGGTTTCCAAACTAAGCTCAAACAATACAACCTAGAACAAGTCTCACAGGAAATGACCCTGCTTACAGTTACACAGGGGAAATTTAACATACCAAGTATATATTTCATGAAATATCAGACTTTATTTTGCATCCTTCTCTTCAGTCTCAGAGGGAGAGATGACTCTTCTGCTGTGGGATTCTGATTCTTCCGTCTGGACCCTCATCTATTCTGGGATCCTCCTCCATGGACTCCCTCTATCTTTGTGTCTTTTCCACCTCTTGCCTTCCTGCAGGCACTTTCTCTACAGTCTTCAAACATGAGTCTCTCCCCTCATCTTTAAACAACACCAACAAAATCTGCTATCATTTTCTTTCCCTTCACAGTTAAGCAGGCTGGAAGGCAAATGATTAGCTCATTGCCTCAACTTTTTACATTCCTGCCACTCGGTATTTCATCAAAATCTGGCTTCTGCCATCACCATCCCACTAAAACTATTCTGATGTAATAGATAGAACATAATTGTCACTGTGGCAAATTGCATTAGTGGCCCCAGTTCTTTACTGCACCCTATATCCATGCTATTTGCTATGTAACTAGATTTCCTGCTACAAGAAGCAGTTAACTTTTCTGCCCTTGATGATGAGCTTGGCTATATGACTTGCTCTGCCTCATCCTAATGGGATGTTAATATGTTAATATACAGAAGTGGCACAAGCAGAGGCTTAGAATGTGCTCCCACAGGGGGGCTATCCCTTTTATGCTTCTGCCATAACCATGAGACAAACATGCCTTGGGCCAGCCTGCTCATCCTTGGAGAAGGCTGAGTGACATGTGGAAGAATGCCACCCCAGCCAAATTGCAAACTCATGAAAAAGATATAGACGCTTATTGTTGTGTTCCACTGACATTCTGAATTTGCTTGTCACGTGGAGCTTTTGTGAAAATAGTTAAGTAATTCAGTCAGCAATGGACATTGTGAAAAATTTCAGGTTCTCATTGACTTGATTTATTTGTAGCAACTGGGCTATTGGTTATTTTTTTCTTGAAGTTCTGTCCTTTCTTGGCCCCCTCTCTTTGGGTCTTCTCTATACTCTCTCATGGTTCAAGTTTTTCTTTTTCTATCTGTTTCCCCAACATTCTGTCCCTAGCCCAGTCTTCTCCCTCTGCAGTGTAAGTGATCTTCAGCTGCAGCAGGAGGCAGGATGCAATACCAAAGAGGGGTTTTATCAAACTTTCCCCTTACATCCAAATCTTCTACCTTCATTACCATTGCCTTAATTTAGCCCTTCATCATTCCTTGCTTGCACACTGCAATAACCTTTTCATTGTCTCTTCCCCTCCACTCATGAGCCAGTCCTTCCATCCACATACAGCTGCTCAAGTGAGCTTTTTGAAATAGACTAGCAGCACATTGCTCCTCTGTAAAACCTGAAATGGCTCCCTATTACCTACAAGACAAAGTCCAAAGCTCTCTGCTTGGATGAGAAGGCCTTGAAATATATAAACCTTACCCACACATCCACTTTCATCTTTTGTTATCTTCTTTCCTCTAATCTAATCCCATAACTGCACATGTGAGAATTCAAAAACTCTGAAAGGTTAAGTGACTTGTTGAAGGTGACAGAGCAAGTCAGTGAAAGAGGCATCAAAGAAATACAGGCTTCTTGACTCCAATATTCAGGGTTCAATCTCGTTAAAGATATGCTTCCATATAAAATAATTTGAGGAAACAGATTGTTTATTATAATTGAACTTTGAAGAGTATAAGATAGTCTCAGTGATTATAGAATGATTGGAAAATTATTGTGTATAATAAACTAAGATTGCCGAACAAAGACAGCAGAAAAAAAAATACAGAATTGGTTTATTTTTAAAAAATGACTGAATAACTTAGTCCTAAGTATGAACTAATGTTCTATAAATCTTTACTGGGGAAAAGAAACACACTTTCTTGCTTCTGTGAATTAAAATGACCTATAAAACCTACTTATGAATTTATAACAGAAATGTTAAAATATCTGTAAGGAAGCTATTTCAAAAGTAAGGCCTCTCACCATTAACTTCAAGACTCATCTATTAAACTTTTGACATTACCAAACAACTCTATTTCAGAAGGTAACACTCTATACAGGCGATACTATTTAAGAAAATGGCCCTCATTTTCCAGCTTACTGGAAATGATTAATCTTTTCAATAGCTTTGAGGATTACATACCACAGTTGTTACTTTTTTGTCCTTTCAACAATGACTACAAGCTGAGAGCAGGCTAGTAATGTGTTATCGGCCAACCCATTAGAGTTCCATTATTTTCTGTCTTACATGGCTTCATGTAATGAATTTTCATAATTAAACTAATGGCATACAATTTATTTCTCCCCCCTCTTTACTTTCAGGCCCCATTTCTCTTCCAGCTTCTTTGGAATAAGTTCTATACAAAAAGAAGGAAGGATAGCCCTCCAAGTGCTTCATTACCTTAATTTCATTATGACATTTTGGAAAGCATTCTCTTCATCTGGGCTCTCTCTTTGATTTGTTGACTTTATTAAAGGACTTAAGCAGTGTTATAATTAACAAATCACCCAGCTACCCCAGGCATCTAAGTGGAGTCTGGTTGAGAGGGTATGGAAATGACTGGGCAGAAATGACTCTAGAGAGAATGCCAGAGGAAAGATCCCTAGAAAGTGACATTTTCTTGGCTATTTTTCAAGTCCCATGAGCCTACTGTGGTAGACTACATTATTGTTCACAAACATTCAGGACCTTTCCATGCCAGAGGATTATACATCTGCACCCCGCAAAATCAGGGATGACCATGTAACTGATTTTGGCTACTTGTCACTGCCAGGCAGAAGGATTAAGAGCCAATGGCATTATTTACCATGTTCCCTGCCTCTTTGATCATGGAAGTATATATCAAGACACATTTGCTACCAGTCAAAGTCCCTGAGTGATGAAGTTAAGCAGAACCCCCTTGTGATTCTACAATGGACATGCAACATGAGTAAAATATAAACTTTGTGTTAAGTGTCTAGATTAGGGAGTTGTTACTGTGTCATAACTTAGCCTATCCCAACTGACATACTTACTCAGGTATGATCCTATCTCGAGAATTTTAGGATCCAGTCATCTATTCCTGCAGGAAATCCAGCTAGTCTTTTGATAAGGATTGCACAGAGTCTGTAGATCAATTTGGGGATATTGCTGTCTCAACAATGTTAAGTCTTTTGGTCTGGGAACATGCGATGTTTTTTCACTTACTGAGATCTTTTAAAATTTCATTCAATAGTGCTTTGCAATTGTCACTGCATAAGTTTTGCATTTATTTTATTCCTAAGTATTTTGGATTTTTTTTGATGCTATTGTAACTGGAATAGTTTTCTAAGTTTTATTTTTTGGATTGTTCATTGCAAGTCTATAGAGAAACAATTGGTTTTTGTGTTTTGATCTTTTATCCTGCAAATTTGCTGAATTTATTAGTTCTAATACTTTTTTGTGTATTCCTTAGGATTTTCTGTACACAAGATCATGTCATCTGCAAATACATATAATTTTACTTCTGCCTTTTCAACCTGGTTGCCTTTTACCTATTATTCTTGCTGAATTGCCCTGGCCTGAACTTCTAGTACAGTGATAACTAGAAGTGGTAAGAGCAGACATCCTTATCTCGCTCCAGATGTTAGGTGAATGCATTCGTTCTTTCACCATGATGTTGGGTGTGGGTTTTTCTCAGATGCCCTTTATCAGGCTGAGGAAATATAAAAAAAATTTATATTATTTTCCTAGGATTGCCATGACAAAGTACTGGGTGGCTTAAACAAAAAAAATTATTGCCTCACAGTTCTGGAGGTTAGAACTAAAATCAAGGTGTCAGCAGGCCATGCTCCATCTGAAATCTACAGAGGAGAATCCTTCCTTGCCTCTTCCTAGCTTCCAGTGGTGGCTGTCCATCCCTTGGCGTTCCTTGTCTTGCAGCTGCATCACTCGAATCTCTGCCTTTACTGTCACATGGTGTTTTCCCTCTGGTCAGTGTATTTGCATTGTATTCTTCTCTCTATGTATGCCTCTTTTCCTCCATTCGTGAGGACACCAGTCATATTGGATTAAGGGCCCACTCTTCTCCAGTATGACCTCATCTTAACTTGATTGTATCTGCAAAGACTCTATTTCCAAATAAGGAAGTCTATTCACAAGTACTAGGGGTTAGGCCTTTAACACATCTTTTAAGGGGACACTATTACCCTACAATACCTTCTGTTACTTTTTTTTAGCCTATTTATCATGAAAGGGTTTTTGACTTTGTCAAACGCTTTTTCTGCAACTACTGAGATGCCCATGTGATTTTTGTCCTGTAGTGTACGGATGCAGTACATTAGAGATGGTTTCTGACTGATGATGGTTGGATTTATGATTTTTCAGTAGTGTAAAAGTGAAATGCATTCTGTAGAAACCATACTTCAAATTTGAATTTTGGATCTTTCCCCAGGCTAGCAGTATGTGGTACTATGTTCTCCCATGATGTGCGACAGCAGAATGGAGCTGAAGCTCCAGTCAGACATGTGATCATAAAAGTAAGCAACCCCTACAGTTAGAACCATTCTGTAGCCATATACGATTTTATTTTCCACTTTCAGTGGAATATTCAATAAATAACATGACATTTTCAATACTTTATTATAAAATAGGCTTTGTGGTAGATGATTTTGCCCAGCTGCAGGCTAATGTAAGTGTTCTGAGAATGTTTAAGATAGCCTAGGCTAAGCTATGATGTTTGGAGGATTAGATGTATTAAATGCATTTTTATTTTTAACTAACAATATTTTCAACTTATGATGGGTTTACCAGGGTATAATTCCATTAAAAGTTAAGCAAGATCTGTACACTGATTTAATTTTGTATGTTAAAAAACTAACCTTATGTTCCCGGAATAAATCTCACTTGGTTATGATATACAATCCTTTCAATATGTAGCTATTAGGTTTGAAAGTATTTTGTTGAGGCTTTTAAAGTCTATATTCAGAAGGCATATTGGTGTGTAGTTTTGCTTTGTTTTGTTTCCTGTGGTATATTTGGCTGTGAATATTCCTTCCTCTATTTTTTAGAAGAGTTTGTGAAAGACTAGTATTAAATCTTCTTTAAATATTTGCTAGTATTCACCAGTGAAGCCATCTGAACCTGAGTTTTGCTTTGGAAGAAGATTTTAAATTACTGATTCAATTTCTTTACTTGTTGTAGGTATATTCAGATTTCCTACTTTTCCCATTCATAGTATCTTCTTAATCTTTTTTAATCTCTATAAGGTTAGTAGTGATGCATCCTCTTTCATTTCTAAGATTGGTAATTTGAGTCCTCTCCATTTTTTCCCCTTAGTCTAGCTAAAGGGTTGTCAATATTGTTATTTTCAAATTACCCACTTTTGGTTTTGTTGCTTTTTCCTTTGTTTTTCTTTTTCTATTTCATTGATTTCATACTAATCTTTATTATTTCCTTCCTTCTGCTTGCTTTAGATTTAATTCCCTCTTCTTTGTCTAGTTTAAGGTAGAAGGTAGGGTCACTCATTTGAGATCTTTTTTTTCTTAACATAGGCATTTATAGCTATGAGTTTCACTGTAAACACTGATTAGTGGCATCTCATAAATTTTGGTATATTGTATTTTTATTTCTATTCATCTCAAAGTATTTTTGCATTTCCTTTGTGATTTCTTCTTTGACCTAATGGCTACTTAAGAATGTGTTGTATCATTCTCTCATATTTGTAAATTTCCCATATTTACTTTTGTTATTGATCTTTAATTTCTTTCAGTTATGGTCAGAGAACCTACATGGCATGATTTTAATCCTTTTAAATGTATTGAGATTTGTTTTATGGCCTAGCATATGGTCTATTCTAGAGAATATTTTACATGCAATTGAGAAGAATATGTATTCTGTTATTATTGGATGTAGTGCTCTATAAATGACTGTTAGGTCTTGCCAATTCACAGTGTTTTTCCAAGTCTCCTATTTCCTTGTTGATATTCTGCCCAGTTGTTCTATCCATTATTAAAAATGGGGTGCTGAAGTTTCTGTCTTTGTTGAATTGTCTATTTCACCCATAAATTCTGCCAGTTTTTGCTTCATGTATGTTGCTTAATTCTTTTCTTCTTTCTTTTCCTCAGAGTAGATTATTCCCACTGACCTGTCTTCAAGTTCACTTACTCTTCTGCTGGTTCAAATTTGATGTTGAGTTCCCCTAACAAAAATTTTATTTCAGTTATTGTACTTTGAAAGTCCAGAATCTCTATTTGGTTCCTGTTTGTAATTTATATATCTTTATTGATATTCTCTATTTGACAAGACGTGCACGTAGCCTTCTAGATCCCCCAGGAATATGTCAGAGCTTTTCAAAGTCCCCTGAAAATATCTCATTCTCCAGATCTTTTCACTTTTTCTCCAGACCCATGATTATCACAATTGGTATCACAACCTCAGACAGTTGCTATTTAACCAATTCCTGCTGATTGTTTTGGATAAACACTCTGGGGATAGGGCTTTTCCTGGGGAGTTAACTCAAAGTGAGATCAAATAATGACAAGGCTGTGTGTGTAGGTTTGTTCTAGGTAGCTGCAAGGTAGGTTGAATAATGATAATGCTCTGGGAATGAAATGGCTGTTTCTGAGGAACCCTAGTCCTGGTCCTCCCTCTTTGGTGTCTGTAAGACTGCTGATTTTCAAGGCTACTATGGAGCTGGGAGAAAGGGATAGGAATAGGCCACATTAAAAAGCCTCAAACCCTGCTGTTTTTACTGAAGTTTGGCAGTTTACATATTACTGCTGACCTTTGGTTAATTTCAGAATTCAGAAAAGGCAATTTTGACAATTTTTGCAAATTACTGCTTTTATGAAGGGGTGGATTTATGGAGTTGCCGCATTATATTTTCAAGCATGGTATTAAGTTAAACTGTGAAGAGGAAACAAGGCAAAATATGGTGCAATCAGAGCATAATGCTATTCAAGTATTGGTGACTCTCCATTAAATATTTATATAGTATAGCAATACCTGGAGGAACTATCCCATTACTTCCCATGTTCTGTTGTGGTGCAGGAAGCCCTCTGTTTGTATGCTTTGAGAAGTTTAATAACTTCAGACATACTTTGGGAGAAAAAGGACTATTAGGTTATTGATTCTCCTTAATCATGTGAAGCTTTAGGGGAGAACCAAAGGGAATAAAAACCAAAGAAGGAATGGCAGCTCCTGGCAAGAGTTCTGATAATGTTTTTCATCATTCTATCAGAAATCCAAACCTCAAACTATCAGTGTGGGTCTATTTGCTGATACAATTTTGTGCAACTCTAAACAGTCAACAAAATGTGTGACAGAATTCAGCTTCCATTACTGTACATATCCTTATGGCAGATAAGGGTGTTATTTAATACCACTCATCCCCCTAAGTAATTAAAACTACAAGGCTCCCCTTCAATATTTGAAAATAAATTCTCCCTGATTAGCTTCTTTCCTAGTAAAATGATTTAAGGTTCTCAAACAGCTGCTGTATTTACTATATATAACAAGTTCAACTTTTTAAACTAATTACAAGATTACAGTATATCTGTGTTTCAAGTTCCCTAAATAATGTCTTCAAAACACAGATATTTTGCAGCCTTGGAAATGTTTATTTAACAATTTTATAAATTACAGGATTTTTCGCCTTGGATAGTTTTAAGTATTGTATTGCCAAATCAGCTAGGCTCAAATATGATTTCACTTCTGTGTTGAATTCATGTACTCTTAGCTCAGCCAAGCACAAAACAGCTAATGCCATCATGTTTGAAAAGCTTTTATGCTGAATTTGACACAAAAGCAATCACAAAGCCGACAAAAAAGGAATTTCTCTTTCAAAAGCTGAAAGGGGAAAAAAAATAAATGAAAACTCTGGGCCTAGGTAAATCTCTCTTGATACTGGAAAGGAAAGTTTAAAATCATCAAGAAGTAATTTTTCCAAAAACTCCACTGCCAAGTTTGGACGAGTCTTAATAGCCCGGGGAACAGGCTGTGAAGTCAACCAAGATTCTGCCAAATGAAATAAATCCCATGATGGCCATTGCTGGCAGTTTTAGGTGAAAATGGCATACCATCTTAACTCTTAAAGAAGTTCAATGGTATCATCTCTCATAGGATTCTGTCATAGCCTATTGGCAGGGATTTTGACCAGGATGGAAAGCCTGTATGATTTTCTCTAACATCTGTTTTTCCATCTCAAAAGACCATTATTGTTTTACCAGGGCCATGGAAAAGACTGAATGAAGCCATGTGGTTAACAAAATCAACTGCTTACTAACTTTATGTTTTTTGTTTCCAAAAAATTAACGGCTATATAAGGAAAAAAAACTCTACATATATTATAGGCATGCCTTAATAACCTACCCATTAATTATTGACATGATAGGCCATCTATATAGTCTGTTCTTTTGCCAAATCAAGACTCTCCTGCTGCTGTCTCCTTCCCCCTGACCATGCTTTCAAGATGGAATTTTCCCAGATTTGATTTCTATTTTGTGAGGGGGTCCATTTTTCCTCCACTATTTTTTCTAACCAAGAACAGGTTGCGTAAATGTCCAATCAGTAAGGAAATAGTTAAAGATGGAAGTTAATGAAATACTGTAAAGAATTAAAAATGATATTTGTTTAAAGTTATGAAGCAACATGTATCAGCATTTACGCAATAATACTAAGTTTGAAAGCAGAATTGAACATTTTATCTACATTGTGAGGACAATTAAAAGACATAGATAAGAAATGGAAAAGATTACAGACAAAGGTGAGCAATTATGAATCATTAAACTGTTAGAATTGTAGGAGATTTTTTTCTTTAGTTCAGGTGTGGTGACTGGTTCAATTTTCAAGGAGTATAACAGTGCTGGTGGTTGGTAGCCTTTGAAACCATTCCACTGCGATGCTCCAGCTGCAAGGGAGTCTGGCTGCTGTAATCACAGCTCTGCAGCTCTGCAGACATAGCCTGGTGACTGCCTTACAAGGCTCTCCAGCTTTCTGGTTAATCTTAGGCACATGGACTCAGAAAGATTTTAGGGAGCAAGGAGATCTTGGTCAAATTATCCAATGTCTTCTTATGTCTGTTTTCACATTTTCTTCTTAAAAGAAAATTGTAAGTGATAAGCCAGCTAGTATCACTTAGTAGTGATAACACACTAGCCAGAAAGGCCAGACGTCCATTTTATATGTTCCCTGACTTTCAGAAGAATTAAAAATTGCAATTTCATTAAAAATGAAATACAATTTGCAATTATCTTTTAAGGGTTTCACATTAAACAGAATATGAACACTTCTCCCCAGGATACTGTTTCATTGCTTTCATTTTCCACCTGTTGGGCTTGTCAATAACATAGGTTTATCTGTCAGTTCATAATTACAACTGTTTTCCTTTTTGATTCTCATGGTGTTATCTTGATTTGTTTTAGCCACACAGACAATGGGCAGAAGAGAAAATCTGTGAGGTCATCTACAGGAATAATTGCTATGCATTCACATACCAACTGTGTTACTTTTAAGAGGTGTTAGTGAACTTCTCTAAGCTTCAATTTTCTCATTTATAAATTGGGAACAGTAACGTACTTTTCATGAAGGGTTTCTGAGAGGGTGAAGTAAGCCAATATATGTAAAGTGATTAGCACAGTTCTCAACAAATAGCAAGTACTTGCTAAATGTTAGTATTAGCATTAGAATGACTTTTAGTTTTAGCATATGTCATTTAGGAAACAGATGGGAAAATTATAGTTTTGGGCATCTTTATCTGTAAAGTGAACACACACTGAAGTTGTAGCAATGTATGCCATTAAATTCCTAAACACGTAACACAAACAAAAACATCAGTTTCCACAGACAATGGCTGAGTCATTTTTAAGATGTAATTTTAGACCGACCATTCAAAAGCAAATTTCTTATTTAAAAAATTTGACTAGGGTAACAATTATAATCTTATCTCTGTTTTAGGAGTTTAAAACACTTTACTCATTTTGATGATGAGATTGTTTTTGCTTTCTCCTTTCATATTTTCTTTTGTAATTCTTTTTGTCTTCTATTTAAAGTCCCCATGCTTTTCTAAGAGCTAGTAAGCCTCTATCATTCTTGCCATCACTTTAGGACTCTCATAGGTTTTAAGATTATTTCTCATTTGCCAACTTCCAGAGTTATTTTGCCCTTATCAAATCCATCACTACATGCCTCTCATCTCTCCTTCCTCTCATCTAACTCAAGGGTCCAGTCCAAACTCTTTTTCCCTGTTAATTCCTCCTAACCTGTAAACCACTTTGTTCTATGATGTGCTGGATTCACAGAATCATAAATTTTTTGAGAGGAAAACAAAAGAGCATAACATACTGAGTACCTTACAGATAAGACCAAGCCTTCAAGAATAACCACATGGATTCTGTATTTCCCAGGGTCAGACCAGAAATTGGGAAAATCATCAGAAATTTCCAATTCATCTATGTTCATCCAATGGAGAAAATCTTAGTGGTAATAAGTATCTTGTGAAAGAAATAATTTTTAGTCATCCAGATGTTGCTGTTGGCAGAGGTATTGATAAATCTGTAAAATCCTGTGACTTTCTAACATTCTTGTCATATAAATAAAAATCTTGTCCTCATAGCAACTCAGGTCCTTTGGAAAAGCAGCAATGGCCGAGACTGGCTAAAAGCTCACTAGCATATTTATCCCATTTATTCTTCCTGAAATTAAATTGGTAGCAAGTTCTGGTCAATGTGCTATGGGTGGAAGTGATGTGCATAATCTATAGGCCTGTCCATAAAACCCCATGGATAGACTGACCACATTCTGTTTTAAAATTCTGCAGTGACATTGGGCAGCCATTTGTTTAAAATGATAGTTTCACAAAATTGGAAAAGCCTGGATTCCTCAAGTCACCATTTGGAGGAAAGCTCCCAAGAAGGGCTATTGAGTTTCCACTGGACTATGATACAACCAAGGAATTAACCTTCATGATATTAAGCTAATGAGATTTCAGGGTTTATTTTTCAAAATAAACCTAGCATAAATACACAGGTAACATAGCTTAGCATAGTCTAAACACTGATGAATTTAGAAATGGAAGCCATTTCACCCAAGAAAACTAAGGCTTTTTTCTCAGATGACATAGCTAACTTGAGATTTAGACACCCGTTTAGCAAAAGGCCTCTTTCTACCAGAAAAAAAATCTGGAGAGGGTTTTGATCAAATATTCAATCTAATCAAGTCCTCACCATGTTACTTCTCTGCTTAGCGTTTAAGGTCTTTCCAAACTGATCCACAAATATGAGGTTTGAAAGGATTAAATGCATGTACAGCACCATGCTTGATAAAACATAGTTACTCAACAAATTTTATTTCCTTTCCCTTTTCTCTTTCTTTTATCCTGAAGAGTTTTAGACTATTAAGTGGGCAGGAATATGAGAGAGTTTTGTGAAATGGAGGAAGAAGAGAAGGAAGAAAAAGACGTGGGCAAGAAGTTGGGCTGGAGTTTAGAGAAATGGAGGAGAAAGTGAGAGTATACTTTATTCCTGCCTTATTTGATGCTCACCCTCCCGCCTCCACTCAGGATCCTCGAAGGAAGAAGCAGACTTGTTACTTTTTCTGGGAAGGAATAGAGTCCAACTGATTGACTTCATGCTGCTAGATAAGTATGTACATCAACTTTGAAGTGATCTTAAAAGATGGTGCAATAGGAAACACAGCCCATTATATCCCGATTATGAAACAAAATTAATTTTAAGATTGTTATCAGCCACTAATTTTCCTCAAGTCTCTACGCTGATTGAAAATCTACTGCTCATTTTGCCTTAAAGGCAATTTTCCTTTAATAAATTTGCATTACAAATCATTAAATTTTAATCCATGGTGTAATTGTATCAGGTGTAACTGGTATTTTATTTTAAGAACATATCTTTGATACTAACCTTGGTTTCTGTGATTTTCTTTTGGATTGCATCCATTGTGTAGGGACCCTCCTTCCACGACTCAAGCTTGGCTCTGGGCGGCCCCAAAACCTGCTCTGCTTCTTCCTTAGCTTCCAGCCATTGTGTTGAATCCTTTAACATTTCATTCAACTGTTGCCTCCGGTTCTGAAGGTGTTCCTGTACTTCATCCCACTGACTCTGAATTCTTTCAACTGGAATAAAAGGAAAAATGAATATATATATATAGAAGTAAATGTCAGTCTGGGGAAGACATTTGAAATTTAACATCCAAATATTATCTCACACTTTTTATTACTCATGAAAAAATGCGTTCATTGTGTTACAGCTAGGATGATGAAAAATGGAATTCCTTAACTTTTTTCAATGGCAAACATGAGTTTCTGTTAAATTATCTTCCTAAAGGTGGCCTAGAACAGCAGAAGTATATGTAAAAATGTAACTGTCTATTCTTAATCCCTAGAGCCAAATATGAATGATCTTACAGACAGGTACTATATAGCAGAACGCCCAAATCCCCTTGCCCTTACCTTCAATGTCAAACAGCCTGACTTCTAATACGACCATTGACATTTCATCCTTGAGAGCTTTGTGTTGCCACAAAGAGTTTGCTTTGCCATCTTAAGTGGCAGGCTACATATACAAGAGAATTGATGCTACCCATCCCACTTCCCAGGACAAGCCTGTAACCAATGACTGCTGGTACTTGTTAGGGTATGAATATTCTAGCCCCTTGATGCTAGGGGAGATAACTGTGAGGCATGCATTTTATGAGTTCCAGAGATCTCCCCAGGGGATAAAGCTCCATGGCCCAAAGCGGTGACCTGCTTGATAAAGCACTCTCCTTTACTGGCTGCCTTGCCTTACCTGTTTACATCCTGTCTCCCCTACTGATATTTCTCTCACCTCCCAAATAAACCATGTGCTCTCAAAACCTTTTCCTAGGATCTTCTTCTGCGGCAACACAAGAGCAGATAGGCATACTGGAAACTTTTTGTAACAATGTCTAAGAATTTATGTCACACATATTCTGTAAGACAGGCTTATACTAAGGCTCTTTTTTGTTACTGTTGTGAGTCAAAGATGGAGGTGCCTTATAGATTCTGCTCTGAAATACTTTTAGAATATTAAAAATAAACACAACCACATTATTTTTTCTTTTCTTTTAGGACCACATTATCTTTTCTTCAAGCTGGTTTTGTAAAATGGAAATAACACAGAAAACAAGTAATAAAACCACCATCTACTTTTTCCCTTAAAGCAAGAAAGCTGACATTGTAGATTTTTCCCTAAGCCTCACTGAGCACCATATATAATTGTTTAATAATTTTTCTCACATAGAGCTCCTTCTCTCTTTCCACATATTCCTATTGCAGAACTCTATCATTTCTTGCCCACGAGTCTACAATACTGTATTTAGTCCCCCACCTCACGTCTCTGTTTTCCAATATAACTTCCACACTGTAGGCAGAATAATAACTAATATAAATCTGATCATGCCACTCCCTCATTTAAACTCTTCAATGTCTCCCCACTATCCTCTGGAATATTTTGGCTTGACATACATGTTCCTCTGTGATATGACCTGGATAATCTGAGACGTTTATTCACAAAGGAGGAAATTACAACATGATCAGGATATAGGAAAATCGCCAAAGATAATACAGGAAACTTACAGGGTCTTAAAGAAGGGTCTCAGAGCAGTGGAACTGTTATTACATCCAGGCCCAAGAAACTGGGGGAGGGAGAAGTGGCCGGAAACTGAGAATCATGAGAAGAAACCACCTTGAGAAACACAGTAACCTTTCGTCAAGGGACATAGTCAGCCTGAGGCATCTTCACAGGAGGAAACTAGGAGTATACATATTTTGACCTCACTCTGCTTTCTCTCTTCAATTTCCTCCTTGATCTTACCCCACTGGCTGAACCAACTGGAAGCCAGAGGGCATGGGAACCCAATGATGATACAGATCAGTCTCTCAGAGTAGAAGGCAGGGTAGAGAAGGGTAAGAAGTGACTATGAATGGACAAATAAGATGTATACAGTACAGAACAGTAAAACTATGCTTCTATTTCATGATGTAAGTTTAATTCCTCTTAATTAACCTGAGAAATGATGAGGATAAAGCTATAAGAAATTATGAGTTAAAGGAGTACTTAAGATATATTGTAAATAAGCACAAGAACTACACAGACCTTAGAAGACTAGCGATTGTGACATGAAATCAAGAATCTGGCACCTAGAAACCAACTAAGTGATACTCATTATAGTCTACTGTTTTTATCAGGTTCATTTTTTTAATCAAGTGTTTGCTATATGTTGCAAAACCAGTGAACATATTATATTCCAATTTAGGTTAACATGCCATACTCTGTTTAAATGTCAATCTCTCCCTATAATCTTTGAGCACCATTTATTTTAGTTTGTTTCATTTGTTGTTGCCCCTGTGGGAAGTAGAGCACCTATTATAGTTGAGATTTATAGTCATTGATTAGTTTCTATTTATTCTTTAGTTTATAAAATTAATAGTGTAAGTGCTATTATAAGAAAGCTGTTTCAAATATAAATAAAAACGTCTAAGTGTTCTAAATTATTTCTCCAAAATTATTGAAACAACTGATATTCCAATTACAAACCATTTTTTTCAACTTATCATAGCAGGCTATTTAACTTTGCACACAGTTGGCACCTTTTTGTTCTCAGCATATTGCTATATACTATGTGTATTTGAAAATAATAAAATTGGCTTTCCTTAAAAACTGATTCCAATTTGCTTTTGCCTTAATGAGCCTTGATAAGTGACATTTTACTATGCTAGCAAAGTTTTTAGAATGCCTAGTAGTTTTAACATGAAATGAATGTGGTAAACCACTTGCATTTATGCCAGTGAATATTTTGTACATCCTATAGTTCATTTCAAAAGGGTAGACACATTCTTTATTTTTAGAATGACCATCACTTGATATGAGAAAGCAACAAAGCAGTTCTTCCTCTTATGTGGATAGGTATTTCTTAGTTGTGGATGGAGGAGGGAACTTTTATAGCCCAGATAATTTTTTAAGAGAAATACACTACTTGAATGATTGTTCAGTCACAGAAATGAAAGTTTTCATCCAAAAGTGGTCATGTGTATGTAATACAGCCAGATAAAATGGTTCATTGGGGTGCACATACCACTAAGGTGTGCTTTCTCATCCATGATGTTCAACTGTACATGATCATTAGATAATAACTAAATAAATATATAGGTTACATATTCATTCAATAATACATCTACCCCTCCATACACCCCTACTAATCAATCCACCCATCTAGCTTGCCAGTCACCATTTTATTTACCAGGTACTAGATACCAAGCATTATACTAAGCACTGGGGAAACAAAGGAGTCTAAGACAGAATCCTTGGTTTCTACTTGGTGTCTGTTAATCAGACAGTGGCGTTATTAACTATATACCCAAAGAATAAACGATGAACAGTTCTAGAGAAAAGATAATGAGCCTAATCTCAGACCTCTTCAGTGGGAGGTTTTGAAGATCATCCACATAGGACTATTATTTTAGTCAGTTGGACTGCAGGTGCTATGATATAGCTGTGTGTTTTGGGAGAGAGAGAAATTCAGAATTAAAAATCACTGCAGAGAAGTAGTGAAGTCACAATGTAAATGCATTCTCATTGGTATTGTATATAGATTGAGCAGAACACAGGGTTAAGATGGAGTCCTGGAACATACAACACACAAAGACAGAACAAAGCAAAAGTAGCCAGTAAGATGGATGAATGGCTAGAAAGGTAACAAGAATACCTGGAAAGTACTTTCATAGAAACATGGCCAAGAAAGAATTTCAAAAACACTGGGTACTTAGCACTTTTAAATGCCATAAATGTCACAAGAAATCATGACAATCATAACTAATATTTATTTGAAGACCTGTTCTAGTCAAAGCACTATTTTATACCCTTCATATAGATTGTCATTTAATCATCATGATGATGTTATGAGGTAAATATCATTATTTATGCTATTGTTGTTGTTGTCCTCCTCATTTAACAAATGAAGAAACAGACTATGCTTAAAAATTGGCCTAAGGTCATACAGATAGTGAATGGTAGAGCCCATGCCAAAAGTATCCACTGACTTTGACCACATGGCATTCCCTGAAGACAATATAGAAAGTGATTTTAGTGGGGTGGTAGACATTTAATTCTAGGGGATTGACAAATTAATCAGCCAATGTTAGATGAGAGTTGGAAGATAATTATCCCTTGTAGGTCACAACCTTGAGTAACATGTTTCACTATCTCCTAGACTTCACTCATTAGGACTGAACTACAGGTACCCACCGAAACAATCTGCTCAATAACTGCCTCCATTATTGGGCATTGTTCCATTCTATATTTCTCTGTCTCATTCTCCTAGTTGTACTTACTGGGGTCACCTTACATGTAAACCACTTTCACTGAAATGATGGTTTCAAGTTCATTTTTCAAGGGGAAACTAATCTAAGTTAGAATTTTATTCATTTAAGAAAATCCTTAGTGCACAAAGCTTGGCACTTGGTACACTTTCAATAACCATCTATCAAATGAACTGCACCTGTACACTATTTCGATTATCCATGCTTCCTCTTTATAATGATGTAAAATTACCACTTGCAAAGTTAACCCTTGCTTGGGACCTTGAGTCTTTCTTCTACAATAATCATTGTCTCCTTATTGCATTTCAAGTTTACATAATTTGAATACTGCTTAAGTCTTACACATTTCCCTCTTTATTTTCCTCTTACTCTTCATGATCTCCATTTTAAGCAAACAGATATTCTCTGGGAACCCTTGGTTTCTGATTCAACGCCTTTGTACCAACCATGATTTTGACTATAAAACATCTTCAAATCATCTTTACTAGCAGAATAGTCTCTGATAAAAGAAAATTCTGATAAAAAATCCATAAATTAAAAGGTATTGGGGGAGAGATCTTGTGAACCAAAACTAACCAATGATCTCTCTTTCTTTAACATTCTTAAATTAAACTATACATCAGAGAGAATGTGATGGCATGTCTTTTTGACTCAGTCTGTCTTTTTAATGAAACCTCAGACTGAGCAATATAGAAAAGTACATGTATTTATTGGGTACGGATATTTTTATGGGCATTTTCAAATTTTAAACATCCTGAGCTCCATAGGGTAATAACAACAATAAAACATCATATTGTTTTTAGCATAACTAAAATTAGATGAATACTAGAAAGATAATCAGATGTATCAATCCTTATGAAATAACTACCCATATATGAGAATCCATTTTGCAGAGCAGAAATTATGTAGAAGGACTCTACTGTAAGATTTCTCTAAATAGTCAACTTGTCAAGCATATTTAAAACATTATTTGACTTGTAATCCCCTCCTAGGTATTATCCAAGAGAAATGTATACTTACATTCACCAAAAGACATGTACCTCATTGGCAGATTTCCCAAATTGAAAACTACCCAAACTCCCATCCACTATAAAATGGATAAGTACATGTGGTATACTTACCAATAGAATACTATCTAGGTACAAGAATGAAATATCTATAACTTATCCAATAATATGTATTAATCTCACAAACATAATGTTGAGGGGATGAAGCCAGCCAAAAACAAGGACATACTGTTTTATTCCATTTATATAATATTTAGAAACAGGAAAATTTAAGATTATTGTAGAAGTCAGGATAGTGGTTACCCTTGTGGGACTAGTAGTCACTAAAAGAGACATGACAAGGGCTTCTAAGGTTTTGGTAATATTCTGTTTCTTGATTTGTGTGTTATTTACACAATCATATTCAGTTTGCACAAACTTGCCAAGGTAGACATTTATGATATGTGCACTTCTCTTTATGTACATTGTACTTCAATAAAATTTTAATAAAATATTGACTTGCAACTTTGAAGAATTCATCTTCCTTAAAAGAGCTGCAACCTGTGAAATATGCATCACTTTGGTAGATATGAATGATAATAATAGATACAATGGTTTTGCTAAGACATAATACAATTTAGGCCTTAGATTTGTATGATAAAGAACATTTAAGAAATACTCACTGGACAGTGAACCGGATACAAATCAGTACATAGAAACTAATGAAGCAGCAATTCCGTTACTTGGTAAAAGAAGCACAACACTGCAATTGATTGATATAGCTATCCTAAGAGCACACCCTGCAGAAACTTACACAAAAGAAAAATTTAGAAGTTTGATATATGTTCCATTTCATCAAGGAATGGAAGTAAACATAAAATCTGAAAATTATCATCATACAGAAGCTGTTATCTTGGAACTAGGTCACTGTGGTAGTTGGACATCATATGGACCTGGTAATTATCCATACTTGGGCAACGATTCAACCTCCAGAATTTCACCACACTTGCAATACTTCACCCAAGATATTTTTGATAGACCAAAGATATATTACAGTAATGTACTTGGTCACCAGAACCCATACTGTCAGATTTACATTTATGCCAGATTCATCTGACACACAAAAGTGAAATAATAATAAAATATATGCATATAAACTCAGACAATCTGTGCATGTTGGTAATTGAAGAGCTACCCAATGTGTGCATTTCTCCTTTCAGAACTCCATCATGGAAAGCTTCTCAACTGATTTGTCCAGTGAGTAGATGCTGCATAATCAAGGGAAATAAATAACCAACACCAAGACTCAGGATGACAGACTGGGACTCAGCATGTGTTCCGATTTGTGGATCTCTAGAAGTGTCAAATTGGAAACTCAGCAATCATGTCAAGAACCACAATATTGCAGAGAAAGAAACAGTTCACTTGATTGAGTACCAACCAATCTTTCACTTCAAGTTTTTAAGCTAGCTATGTTTGATTGTCGATATACATTCTTGACTGATATAATTTCCTACAACATCTCTCCTAGGGTAAATGTTATTTACAAAGAATGAAATGACTGCCTTTTTGAAGATACATTGCTACAGGACAAAGAACAGCTCTGCTGCAATTTCTGCACTCAAGTTATGGTCTGAGAATTAGAAGTTACTTACTAGCAATTAGTAGTGGGTTATAGCCCTGGACCTGTGATGAAATAGTTATTTAATTTGCAAAAGTAGATTCACCACAACTTCAGTTTCCTCAAATGCAAAACTGAAATAATGATAGTTATACAACCAAAGAAATGTTGTGAGGATAAAATTGATTAGTGAATCAATAAAGGACCAAACCAATAATACCAAAGTATTATTGCTTTTCTGTATCGAGATTAAACAATGGACTGTAGTCATCAGCAAACTTTTGTGACCCACTAAGGGGAGCACACTGTGGATTTCAATGATTCCACAGAGAATGCAAGGTTCCAGATAGAAAATACCCAGCTGGAAGAGTTAAATTGCAGGTAAACCTTTTGAGGTCATTTGAATGGGCAAAGAGTGGCAGATATTTAACTATGGCCAATTGTAAGGAAACTGATCTCAACTGAAGTCAAGACAATGAGCTCTGAACTATTTGTGGGTTCTGGAGAAAGAATTTGGGAATCACAACAGACCCTTTCCTGAGGCTAAAACAGTCAACAAAATGTTAAGGATGATCAAGAAGGGAACTGAAAAAGAAAAGAAAAGAAAAGAAAAGAAAAGAAAGAAACCACCATTATTCTGTTGTACAAAGTTAGGATGTAACTATGACTTGAATAATGTGAGCATATTTCAATGTTTGATATTCAAAGACTTACAAGGCTTCAAGGAAAGTAAAAATAATAATCACCCAAATTATAGGGGATATTAAGATTTGTTCCTCCTACTTTATAAGGCATTTAAACATTGGTCTGTAGAGGTTCTGAGAAGAGGAGTGTCAACCTAAACCCATTAAGAAGAGTAAGGGGCAAATATATTAACCATGAAGTCAAATGTAGCTAGTGTGAATGGGCATCTGCTTTACTTAGGAACTGGAAAGAAGGAATGTGCTAGCTGTGGAAATACAGAATAAAATATCTGAGACATTTCAGACCAAGAAGCTGAAAGGAAAGGAGAGTTATAGATACATGATTAAATCTTAGCAAATATGACTAATTTGAATATCTGTTTCTTCTCTAAATCCTGAAAAGCTAGAACTCAGGAATAGCCAAGCATTTAGTCTAAATTCATGGAAGATAGACTCAGAATAAATGACTGAAGTTAAAATATTTTATAATATTAGTCTAACATGTTAGGTTAGTTTGAATATGGAAAGACCAGTAGTTTAATGCTATTTTTAGTGTCAGTTTACTATCTGTAAAGTGGGGATAAGAAGAAGACTAGTAATCTATGAAGATTAAGTAAATAATGGATACAAGGCACTGTGCAGAGAGTGTCCAGTAGCTATTCATCTCTCAATTATAGAGGTAAAGATAGGCAATCATGTACTTTCATAACACCATTGGACTCCTCAAATCCTCAGGCATAAAAGCAGAAGTGGGCAGATTGGAGGATACCTGAAGTTCTTTCCAGCTTTATAGTCTGTGAAATACATATTTTCTGATGGTTGTGTCAGAGATAGAGGCTCACTTTACAAGGTTATTGGAAGGAACTCAGCCCAGTGCCTGGGTGAACAAATAGCGTATCAGCAGCCATATATCATTCCCCTGGTATGATTCAGCTTGTCAATCTTATATTCCGTCATGCTAAAATTCAGTTAAAATAAACTGAACCCAACCTTATAAAAAAGGTCCCTTCTTAAATTCTTTTTTTATTGAAGTATAATTGACATAACATTATATTACTTTCAGGTATACAACATAATGATTTGATAAACATATGTATTGTGAAATGATCACCATGATAAGTCTAGATGACATCAAGAATTATTTTCTTTCTTGGGTGACAGTATTTTTCTGCATCTTGATTGAGGTGTACATTATGCAGGTGTGCCCTTTCATTAATACTCACTGAATGGTACATATAAGATTTGTGCATTTGATGCTATGCAAATTTTGTTACAAACAAGCAAACAAACAAAGTGAATATTGGGCTTTAGTTAATGATATGCATGTTGAAGTGTTTAGGGGGAATAGATACTGATGTCTCCAAACGTACTTTGAGATGCATCAGAAAATAATAGGGATTGATGGGCAGATAAAGGGATGAAGTGGTACAGCAGAATCTAGATGGTGGCCTTATGAGCATTCACTGCATAGTTCTTCCAGCTCTTCTGTGTAGTTGAGCCTTTCATAATAAAATTTTAGATAAAAAGCTCTCTCACAACAAGAATGAAGCAGCATATTATTTAAGGAGCTTTTCTAAGCCACTTAGACCACTTTCCAATTAATTAAGAATACCATCTGTGGAATATGGAAGTTTCAAAGTTAGTAAACAGAATTTATAGGAGCAGAAATGACAAAACATTTTGCTCAAAGTTACACCCAGTGTGTATGGTGAGGAGTTGGAAATGAATTTCAGGCAGATCTCTTAATTTTCTAATCAACAGACTGTCAAAGACCATATTACCTCCTTTAAAGTATGCTGAATATTCTAGACAAATGAGTTAGCTCCCTGAAGAAAGCTTATTCTCCCATTTTGGCTATAAAGCATAGGTAATTGCATGTTTGTTCCCAAATTGAAAGATGAGTTAAGGTAAAAGGAGGGTACATATTTGCCAGTGGTTAAAGAGGCATAGATTATAAGAAAATACCAACATCCAGTCATTATGAAACATATGTTATTTTACTAATTAAACAGGCAGATGTTGAAGTGTGATATTATTTGGTCATTAAAATGAATTAACTTTTTAAAATGGCCTCCTTTGGCAGGGGGGCACTGTTGGTTGAGAAGAAACCATTAAACTGGGGGAAAGGCTTGATCTATCATTATGCAAAAAAATTTTTCAGCTTATAATCCTAGCTCACTCAAAAGACACAGAAAAGAAACTATCTACATGTAATATGAACACAACATATCACTGGACAATCCATCTGTTTAGCTGGCTGGCCCCAGCCATCAACTAATTAAGTGCTAAATGTAGCAGATAAAGTACTAACAACTCAAAAGGGTTCGGCAAGAATTCATTAAAGTGGAGCTAAAAGGTATCGTTACGATTCAGCACCACAGATTTATTACCATGTCACCAGCGTGCAGCAGATCCAGTAAAACCCATTCATCACTGTAAATTTTCACATCAAAATTGATGCATTGTTGGAAAATAAACATTTTTATGAATACGTAGAATAAAAATGGCATTATTTTCTCCCAGAATACACACTGAATTTCGTCCCTACACCTTGACTCTGAAACTTCTATTGGATGTGTGCAGCAAATGAAAGCTATACCTGAGAAGCAAAGTGAGGTCACTTTCAGCTTCACAGGCATACTCAGTAGTCTAGCCATTCAAGTTAAGGAATGAAAATAAATATAAAACAATGGGCTAAAAGTTAAACTGCCAGATATTGTCACTGACAGACTTTCCTGTATTTCTAGTCTTCCTTACAACTTCCTTTTCAGGTGTAGGTGTCTTTCCTGCCCATGTCTGTTACTCAGTATTCCAATTTGTTCCACCTCTTAAGAGAAGTGATTCCATTTTTCACCCATCCCATATCTTCAATCTCAGCCTAGAACGTCATCTAAAAAGAAAACAACAAAACAAAGCAAAAAATTCTTTCCTGTGGCCCTATATGTCCTCTGGTCAACCCTATGTCCTTGTCCTTCATGGAAGAGTGGCTTACACAAGCACTGCTTACAGGATGGTTTGTGGACAAGCAGTATCAGCATCACCTGGGAGCTTGTTAAAAATGCAGTCTCTAGGGCCCCACTCTACACCTACTGCATCAGAGTCCACATTTTTAAACAAGATCAAGGGCATTTATATGCACATTACAGTTTGAGAAGCTCTAGTCTATGCCCACGATTTCTACTCCTACACCGCATGTACCCTTATTAGTTCACTACCTTTTGACTTTTGCCACTGAAATTACAGTTGTACATGATAGCAATGACCTTTAAGTTACTACGGTATTTGAGATCCTAAAATTTTTATTTTTCCAGACTTCCCTTCAGTACTTGCCATCGTTCATAAGCTGTCCTTGAAACCTCCTTTTGATAAACGTGGCATAGGTTTATTCTACCTCTTTGGCTACTCCTCAGCCTCCCCTGCTCATGTGTTAAGTGGTGCTGTTCCCCAGGGATCTCATTTTGCTCTTTTCTTTTCACTTTACATATTCTTCCTGGTGAGTTCATCTACTTATATTGCTTCATTTACTACCTTTACAATGATCATAGTCAAATCCATGTTTTAGCCTAAGAACTCTTTCCTGAACTCCATATCCACATAGCCAAACATCTCCTAAATCCCTTTTAAGTATTCAACATATCCAAAATTGATCACATCATCTTCACCCATCCTGTCCCCTAACCACTGACACACATCTATTCCTCTACCTAGTCAGTCAAGGAGAAACATACAGGTCATCCTTGATTCCTCTTTCTTCCCTATCCTTTAACCAAGACACCAAATCATCTGTTCAATCTATTAATTGCTTTTCTAACCTATCATCCAGCTGTTTCTTCCCTAGATGGTTTTAATTAAAAGTCTCCCAATGCTTTCTCTTATTTAGTGAATCATAACCATGTATGCACAAGTGAATCAACTGGAAAGCTTTAAAAAATACCAATGTCTGGACCCTATTTCCAAATATTTTTATTTATTTGGTTTTGGGTAGAGTCCAGGCACTGCATTTTTAAAAAGCTTCCCCTAGTGATTTTAATATGCAGCCAGGACTAAGAACCACTGCTCTAATACTAGCCTTTCACACTCCCCATCCATTTGCAATACTTTGGTCAGAAAAGGCTTTTGGAAATGAAAATCTAAGTCTTTCATCACTTATTAAATTCCCCTAATGTCACCCTTCCATTGTTTTTAGAATAAAAGCAAAACTATTTACTTGACTTACTAGATATTTCCTAGCTGTCTGACTTCTACTGCCTGTAGTGAACCTTACACTCCAGGTTTACAGCCCACAAGGGTCCTCTACATGCATGATGTTACCACATTTCACATCTGTCTTATGCTTTTCCTCTGCCCAGAATATTCTCCACCTCATTTCATTCTGAAACTGTCTGTTCAAAAAGCTACTCTGACTAGTCATTTTTTCCTGACCATTCTCTTCTACCCTATCTAAGTCTTGTTTCAGGGGTTTGAGTAGGGTCTCCCACCTTATGGTTTCTAGAGCACTCTGCTCTGCTCTTACCTTCCCCCTAAACACACTGATTTCACTGTTTGGCAATTATCTATTTATTGTCTGTCTTATCCACTGAAAACTGACTTTTTGAGGAGAAGGAATGTGTTTTGATACTTAGGGCCCGGCACAAGTATAGCACACAGGAAAGCAAAAGAAAGGTGTGGAAGAGGCGAACACAACTTTTAAGTCACAAACGAGTTTATGTACTCCTGCAAAAACAAAAATAATCACAAACATACAATATATAAAGAAAACAAATACATACATTTAGTCAATGTTATGAAAATAAAGCATATGTTCAATCTTTTTTAGACTTTGTGAAAATGGGACTTCTGTATTAAGGGGAAAGAAGAAATGAACTAATGAAGTATAGCCTCAGTTGATCCCTTCAAATGCTTCTCCAGAAGAGCAAAATGTGAAATCAAACATAAAGACCAACCAATTCTGTTTGTCATTAAGACAAACACAGGATCAGTGATTATAAAATATATTTTAGACTAAAGTGTCAGCTGAAAAGCCAAAAAGGTAAGTATATAAAAGACCTGAGTTGCCCTTTCCAGGCCCCATTTTGAGATGATCTTTGCTTATTTAAACCCCAGCAGCTCATGAATGCTATTGTAAATGCTGTGAAATATGGGAGAGGTCAAAAGTAATTCTTTCCCTATTCTAATGAGCCCAATTCAAGTGGCAAAATAGTTTCACACAAAGTATGTAAATACGCTTTGAACATTAGTACAGCAACTCGTAAAATAACAGCAGCTCCTAAAATGAAATGCTTGAGTTCATAAGAAACAAACAAAAAATTCTGTATATGGTCCCTGCTATTCCCACTTACCTCTGAATAAATCATAACTATATATTCGGAGAAAAAAAGACCCAGGAGAGAGACAATACCTTTGTGAAACATATGGCTTAGAAATACAGGAAACAGAATAGCATAATTGCGTTAATTTTAAAAGAAAATCCTTCTTAAATAGAATTCCCATAGTAAACGAGGAAATAGAGAAATTTAAAATAAGGTAATCTATGTGAAAAAAGTGCTACATAAACTGCAAAGCTGTCAGCAAACATAAGGTATTGTTATTTTCTTTAAAATGAGATACAGAATAGCACTGTGCTTATACTATTTGCAGCGAGGGAACAGATTCTTTTAAAAACCTATAAAACGTATAGCTTTTACCAAAACAAATAGAAAGACACACAAACATTGCCAGAACTCGGTCTTGAGCAAGCTTATACTTTTTTTCTGATAAGTTCTTTCAAAGAGCCATTGTAGCATCTGACACAAATTTGTTTTGTACATTTATTCATTTATTTGCTCTTTTGTTTATCCATTCATTCATTATAAACTTTTTCTGGATAATCTACTATGTGCTTCAGATTGAATTAGAATGTGTACAAAACCAAAGCTGCATAAGGAATAATGAACATTTTATAAGAAAACTACCCAGTTCAATATTCACATGCATTTGGAATCCATCACTCATCAGTAGAAAAGTGAAAAGAGGGAATTTTCATAGCCTCCAATAGCCTTGTGACTCATGGTAAGGATTTTGGTCTCTGTTTTCAGTGCAGTGGGAATCCACTGAAAGGTTTCATGCTGCAAAGAGACACCATTTGATCTGGGGAATTAGTCATGTTGCTTATTAGAGAATACATTGGAGGGGAAGGAAAGAAAAGATGCAGAAAAACAGAGTAAGACGCTCTGACAGGAGTCCAGGCAGAGCCTGATGGTGGCTGGTAAACTGAAAGATAAGAACACATTAGTAAAATATTTAGAATATTAAATATACAGGACTTTGCTTAAGCTCTTTCCTCTGCGTGGGATGCATTACCTGGTGCATGATAGGTGCTTCATGAATGCTTTTTATGGGAAATGAATGGGATTATAAAAACCTCGCAGTTCTTTAAAGGAGTCTTAGAATATGTGACCACTGTTTTTCAGCAAGGTATGCCTAGGTCACCATGTCCCCTCTGGAATACAGGCTACATGTGATGTCTGCACATTCTTTTTCGGGAAATACCATTTGCTTGCCTTTTTTTGGGGGGGGGGAGGGAGCTGACTTTCAAGTTATTTGCAGATAAATAAAAAGATAGAAAGCTGAGCTTTTTGTATCACAAAATGGTGAAAAAACGTTGCTGCTGGACATCAACATGGACCCACAATTTCATGTTGAATGTAAAGTTGTCATAATCCCCAAGAGGAAAAGTACTGCACTGCGTTTGTCATCTGGGATGAATAAAACAGGTGGGAGGCCAGAGGTATCAATGTAAGAGCTGTCATGCACAGAGTGATGAATAACTGAAGCTGCGAGTTGAGAGACAAAGGCAACATTTTGGGAAAGGTCTGGGGAGTGGCAGACTAAAAGCAGGAAACTGAAATGAGAAATTTGGGAAAGGTTACATTATCCCTGTGCTCAAGGCAAAGCCTCCAGAGGTGAAGCATGCAAGGTGGTCCCTAGACTAAGCAAAGCGAACCTGTTGGGTGGTCACTGAGAGCTTCATGGAAGTGGTAACAGCATGGGCCACAAGACATTCAGAACAGAGAGAACTGATAGAAACGTTTGTAGAGTTCACTTTGGCAGGTAAAGAAGCAAAGTCAGACCAGAAATGTAGGGGATGTGACCTGCCTCATTGTGAGAGCAAAGACTTGGAAAAAGTAGGAAGCGAGAAAGTGGATTAGGCAAAATCTCACCGAGCCAAGTTATTCAATAAGAGTTGATTTCCACTTGAAATTTAATTTATAATACAAAAAATATGCCAAATGAAAGATTTGGAACATGATTAGACCAGAAGATTCTACTCATCAGCTTGCTTGGTCAGAACATGCATCTGGATCCAGTCACTCTATACTTAAACTTTTCATCTGATTCCTAAAAGCAGCTTGTTATTCATGAAAACTTTAGCATTTTCTTTCCCCCAAATTCTGCTCTTTCCTGCCTTTTTTTTTTTTTAACATTTCCAAGCATTCTCCTTGGTTACATTCAGACTCTAGTTTCCCTTTATTCCACGGTCCACTTGAAAGCACTGATTACAAAAAATGAGTGGAAAGTTACAGCTTGGAACAAACTTATCTTGATCTTAGTCAACATAGGCAGAACTAATGTTAATTCCAATGACAAGGATGCTCCCATGCCTTTTTCTTGACTGATAGCAGTTACTATACTGTGCTTGAAAATTAGAAATAGTCATGCTGCGAAACAGTGGAAAGTACATACACTAATATGTTAGCTGCACATTCATGTATGGATTCTTTCAATTTGAGTAAACTTTAGGTAACAGCTATATCCTTAGGCACTGCTGTTTGCACAGATAAAGTACGTTAAATTTTCTCAAGCCAGACAATCAGCAAGAGGTTTGGAACCAAGTTTGTAAAGTTCTTTCCCCCAGACAAGAGATACCTGGTATCAACCTGCCATGCTGCCAGTTCCAATAGTATTACCCACCTTCTAATCTCTTTGCTTTTTTTTCATCCAGTTATTTTTTTTCTATACTAAATCTCTGTGTCTTGCTGCTTTACAAGCTAGCTGTTATTTGGAACTTAATGAAAGGTTTTTTTTTCCCCTGCTCCAAACCTTCCTAAATAGCCTCTTCATTATTCTATTCACTTTGAACATTGAAAAAAAAATAAAAAAACAAAGCTGAAATAGCTAATGTGAGAGGTTCATGAAAATCTCCACCCAGGACATCATCATCCTAATTGGTTTATAACCTGCTGTGCTGATAGTTATTCCACTCATCATAGTTGTTTTTTTTTTTTACTTTAAAAATGAAAACTTCTATGCTATGAAAACCAACCAACAATGAGAAAAGGCTGTAGGATTTTAAAAAATAGTTTCACCAATGACCCTAGAATCCTTAGAGCCTTTGTGTAATTGTCTGACTAGAAAAAATTATCTACATGTTACCATGTGCTTGCAAGGTTTTGGTTCATATTTTAACAACCACAATGGAACTATGAATTCATGATGTGAAGCCCACATCTCACTTCAATTTTATGTGAAAGAAAAACTAACTAAATAAATAATGAAAAGAAAAAAACCCTACATAGCAGTAGATGGTAGAAAAGATAACGAAGTAAAGGTCAAGAAAAAAGATAAGGAAGAGGTATTTCATGAAAGTTATTCTAAATTGTGTTCAAAGTTATATGTGCCTCACAGTAGAAAGAAAACATAAACTCTTAAAGATTTACAAATATGTAAAAATGTCGCCATCAGTATTATTCTTAAAAATACATACATGCTTATATTTCAGGTTTCTGAAAAAAATTGGCATAACATTAAGTAGGCGCATTTACACACTGCTTTTGGAACACCTGAGCTGTTTTTTAAAAAATGTATTTACTGCGTTCTTACCCCAAGCTTCCTGAATCAGAATCTTCTGGTTCTTGAGCTAGGGCATGCATTCTCGACAGGGGCAATAAGTGCCCCAAGGGGGTGAAAATTTATTCTTGAGGAACAAAAATTCTTAGATATATGTAAGGGTCAAAAAATAAACAGATACTGAGCATATCTTAGGTATTAAAATTCCATGGGGGAGTTGAGTAGAAAAAAGAATTTCTAAAAAGCCTTCATAAGAGGGTGATGATGAATAAAAGGTAGAGAAACACCATATTAATATAATAGACTTTAACACATTTTCTGCATATAAAAGTGATGCATTTTATTGTATGTAATTGGGAAAACACAGACACAAAGGAAAAGATTAAGTTCAGTTCTACCAGTGACAGCTATTAAATATTTCCAGGTATTTCCTTTCAGTTATAATTTGTCTTGAGGGCTCTCCTATTTTTCTCTTTCTTTCCAAAGTTAGGGTCAAACGGTATAAACAATTTCATATACTACTTTTAAAAATTTATCATTAATATTTTAATCATTCATTCCTTATGACATTTAAAACTACTTCCAGTAAACATTTTGATATTCAGCTGTACATATATAAAGCAACCTTTAACAACAAACTTCCTCACAAACGTAACATCTTTATGGTGCTATATAGTATTATAAAGATATGCATTTTAGATTAATCATCTTCCTAAGATTTTAACCGGATTACAAGCTTCAATAAAAGTTATATACAGAAGTGTTTAATAGTCAAATCCATCGTTCAATTTCTATCTCTGCTCAAACAATGCCATTTTGCCTCTTTCCTTCTCTCTTCATCTGTATCTCTGTGTCTGTTTCTCTTTTTGAGATTTTTCAAATCAAACCTTTCAGAATGTCTGTATGTGAGTCATATTCCTATCTTTGCAGCTCTAGAGTCAAATCAAGGAATGAGTGCAGAGTACAAAGGGTTTGGAACTAAGTCATGACAAGTGGGTCTTTAATGAAGATGTACCCTTCATATCCATATAATTCTCATCTGAGTCGTCATGTTGCATTGCTTACAGGGCAATGATACTTGTTTTTCCATGTGAATAACATCTGCAAATTAATCTAGGGAAAATAAAGATTGAGAAAGAACATAAAACTTTTATTTACCTGGGTCAGGAATTGCCTTTAATGTTATAACCTTGTGCTGGGTTGTAGAGCTTCATGTGTGTGAGTGTGTGTGTGTGTGTGTGTGTGTGTGTGTGTGTGTGTGTGTATGCGCGCATTAGTGAGAAAGAGGGGGAGAGAGAGAGAGAGAGAGAGAGAGAGAGGAAGAGAGAAAAAGAGAGAGAAGGAGAGACATTTACTTTCAGAGTCCTTGTTTCATTCAAGTTTGTCATGTTATTTCCAACTGAAAGTTAATTCTGTATATTTTTAAACTATATTTTTAAGAGTATGTATTTCTTTACAGTTTTAAACAATCCATTTCTAAGTGTGTGTATACACACATATCTATTTTATGTATATGTCTATTCCTATGTTTCTGTAACCTACTATGTACCTCTGCCTCCCTTTACATTTCTCTAAATGCATGAGCTCTTAGTAGTTCTGAGACCCACAATTCCAGAAATGTAGAAAAATCCAGAAAAAAAATTTCTTCTGAAATTAAACTAGAAAATAAAAGTGGTAGTGGATAATATTAGCCATCTGCAAAAATAACCTGGCTGAGCCTCTGATAACTTCTTAAAAATGCAGATTCTCAGGACTTTCTTATATCCCTATTACGTCAGAATTTCTTGTGGTGGGAGTCCAGGAATTGCCACAAGGGCTGGAAAGACTTGTGGAAAGAATTGTTTTGTAAGGGTTTTGGTGATGAAACTCCCAGTTCAGTCAAGTGACTATGAGTAGTAATGGGACTAATACAAAGCTCCCAGCTATTGATTTGCATCTACTTAACATAGCTGAGATTTGTATTGCTTTGTTACAGACAATAGGGGGAGGGTGAAGACCTGCCGCATGGAATCTAAAAGGAGAGCCAGGGAGCAAGCATTTGCTATTATGTCTTTGGTACCATCTGAGAGAAATGAACTATTTCTCCGTTTCTGTTTTAGAAATCATCTTGACTAGTAAAGGTGGGCAGTTAATCTAGCTTCTCTCACTTAATGAACCACGCTTTAATAATACCTTACTACCCTTTTTCCACTTTGGTCATCCTCAAACCTTGCAAGCTATAACTTGGTCTTCTGCCTAGCTCTTACCGCTGAGGGCACCCTGAGCAAATCACTATTATTATTTTCTCTGACAGCCTTACGTTGTTATGAAATAATACTTGGAATATATTCTGTTCTTTCAGATGATTTATAAACCAGTCACTTGTGAGTTTGCATAGTGTGTGTCAGTCCCTCAGAGCCTGATTACTGCTAGGTGACCAATCTAGTTGATGGCTATACAAAACTGAAGACCAGACGTTAGATCTATGATAATGAAGTAGGGCAGGGACTGGGGACAAGCATCATAGTTAACTTGTCCTGTCTATGATGAAAAATGCTGAGATATGAACAGTATAGTAAGAATAGGAGAGATTCCATCTGAAGGCTAAGATTCCATTTTAAAAACCTGTTAGTTAGGAAGTAAGATTCCTAACATATTCTGTAGCAAACAGACAATAACTCAATCCACTTTGGCGGCAGGGCAGGCAGTCTTTGTTGATAGGTTCCCAGAGGGAAGCTGCCATCCTGGAGAGGAACTGACCAATTTCTTGTGTTAAGTTAATTTTTCAGAATTACCTGGAGGACTGATAATAGAAAAGACTTAACGTCTCTCACCTGAGATAAGCATCCTGAGACCACTTCACAAGTCTATACCCCCTGGCCCTTTGAAAAATCCTTAAAAGAGGAAACCCCAGTCTTTTAACGTACCTCCTCTCTGAGGACACCCACACTTTTTCTCTCTTTAAGTGTGCTTACCTTTAAATAAAGCTTTCTCCCTGCTCAACTTCCTGAGTTCTGTCTTTTTGCTATTTCATTCTACTTCCAAGTCTCCATTTTACCCCTGATAAGTAGGGAGGGGCTGCTGAGAGCTCAGATTTGGGCCTGCAAGTTCCCGCTGCCTGAGTGACCTGGACAGAACTGCAGCTGCAGGAGCCCACCTGAAAACCCCCATTCCTTGGGAAGTTCTCAGAATATAATCTCACTCCATCCCATGCTCCACAGCTCCCCAAATCCCGGGGTGGTATGGGCTAGTCCCCACGCAGGTCCAAGCAGACAGAGGAAGCCAAGTGACTCTGGCCTTAAGAGATGGCAAAGGAATGTGCCCTATACTAAGAAAATGTTTAGCAAACTTTCCCTCTGCACCTCGGCATTTTCTTGCTCTCAGCTGCCTGCGAGGCCCCTGCCATTCATTTCTACTCACTCTAATGAATTCCTTCCTTACCTACACTCTTCCGACCTGCTCCAGAATTCTTTCTCATTCAGAGCCAAGAGCTCTCCCCCTTCCAGGTTAAGATTTCATCTGGTATGCAGGGAGAGACCTCCCAGACGCAGCTGCCCGGCAACAATAACCCACTGAATGATATGAACACTATCAATCAACTCCTTATGAGGTACTTTGTGAAATCATTTCTTTATTCATAGTCAGAAAAAGTCTTCAAACAACAGTTAATGAAAAGCTAACCCATAAACCTGAAGGAAGCATAAATATATTAAGATCAATACTAAATCCATGATATACATATTGCTTGTTCTTTGATTATACCTATATTCTAAACTGTTAGGTAGAAAGATAGACATGAGCAGCCAGGTAAGAAGATAAGGTTCAAGGAAAAAACTGCCCAAACTCTGCCCAGGTAGAGGGTTCCATGTGAAGACAACAAAGGCTTTGCAGGGAGATAACTTCCTTGCCTATTGTGACCAGGCCAGACTGGTCCCAAACAGATCCCAGTGTGGAGCAATTGAACAAAACTAACAACTTCTCCAAACCACACCTTATCAAGGGAAAGGTCATGCTCACTCAGAGGGATGGCTATGTAGATGGACTTGTCAATCAAATGACTCTACCTTGTCAATCAAAGAGGCGCCTCTTGATTATAACATATAGACCTAACAGATTGAGGCCTTGACTCTGGCCCACTCCTCCCTTGGAGTGTATTTAAATAAAACTTTTGCTCTGCTTCACTATTGTGTCTTTGCCTTTCAATTTGTTTCAGTGGAGACAAGAACCAAGGAGAACAAACTCGACCCACCACAGAACTTTTGATCTTAGAAGACATTAAGAAACCAGAAATCTTTGATCACTGGTAAGTCAAACTCAATATATAAAAACCTGGTTGATTGGTTACAGACCAATAAGTGTTTTGTAAAACCATACCCTTTTTATGTCTTTATAAGGTCCCTGGAATTTATTTCTGTTATTATCAAAATATTTCCTCAGGAGAATTTATTCATATTCAGATCCACTTAAAACAATCATTAGTTAAGTACAAATTAGCTTCTAAAATCAATCTGAGAACATGCTGTAGGAACATACATCTGCTGAAAGATGGTTTCCTTTTATGTTCCCCCTCCCATCTAAAAGTTATTAAGGAAAAGTCTGTTGCTATGGAAACATTCAATTTGGCACCATCTGTATTATTCAAAATTCAATTGCTGCAAGCCTTCAGCCAATCTCCGGTTTTTAATTGGCAGACCTTCCTAGAATGCTTTACAAATCTTTTTTTTAGGGAGCCAATCCATGAAGCATATCACAATGTAAAGCATCAAGAAGGTTCACAACATAAGTGTCACTCCATTATCTTAAGATCACACTTGTAAGGTCTCAAAGCATTTGGCCTTCTGATAATTACTTGGCATGGGGCTAATGCCTAAAATTTATTGCCAACTTGTTTTTTTCTGCCCACTGGATTTCTCAAAGAAAGTATTCATTTTACAAGTGACTTAGGTATTAGGAAGATCCTGAAAAGGATCTCCAGTAGGAAACTTAGGTAGTAATACAGTTTGAATAGAAAACAAATATAGGAGATAGTTAAGAATGAATACATTGCAATCATCAAGATCCAACTTTTAATATTAATTGGGAAACTTGTTAGCCACTTTACTTAACTTTTCTAGGTTCCATTTTCCTTATTGGTAAAAGATCTATTATGAGGATTGTAAAGTATGCATTTTGGAGAAAATACATACTTCATATATACTTTAATGGCATTTGAAAATTTGTTGAATTACATGATATTGAAGAATATTCCTCTGGAATGACAAGTGTATGTATATAAGTGCTATTAAAATTAATAGGAGACTTAACAAAGATTGAAATTGTCTGAAAAATTATTTTTAAGTGAAAGGAGGTATGGATGGATCTTGGAGAAGTATAAGGACATTCAAAATAAGAAAATGACAAAAAAAAAATGTATCCACAGTTGTGATTCTGATCATGACATTTTGATGTAATAAAGAAGTAACTCATCATAATCAAACACTGGTGTAGTTATAACAGCCCACCATGTTGTAATTATCCTTTGAGAGTAGTGGCCTGTAGTGGAATGGAATCAGAATGTTGCCCTCTGTTACATAAGGCAGCAGGCTTTGCTCTACCACCACCACAGTACTACAAACGGCCAGTCTTCCTCTTTGATGATCCTTAAGAGGCAACATTCCAGCTATATTAACTTACTGCTCCAGGTTCCTACATACTTTCAAATATTCACGTCTTTGACTAATTGTTCATTTTGGCATTACACAGACTTTTAAATTTACCAAGTTAAATATCTATTTTGGTGGCAATTGATCACACAGTAATACTTGATTTTTAGAGGAACCAAATATTATGAGCAATTGCCAAACTTATTTGTCTGTATACATCTGTCTCACTCTAGATTATGAACTCTTTCATAAAAAGATTCACATTTTATTCACTTTTACATATCCTTCTTCCCCAATGGCCACTAAATAATTATTATTAAATGAACAATGAATAAATGTATGGATGTACAGAGGAATGAATGGATAAATGAAAAAAAATAGTAACCCATATATTGTTTATTAAAATACTGCTTACATTTTGTTATATATGTCAATAGCACATGTATATTCTACCTCAAATTATTATAATAATTTTATTTCTTCTACTTCATAACAAACACCTTAATAGAGGAGACTATATTATTGCTTTCTTGGAATAACATATAATTCCTTGCTTGATACCTTGAGCAATATAAGCACATAATCAACATTTGATGAATAAATGTGTGAATGTAATTTTCAATATTTTAAACTTGTATTTCCCCTTCACATAATTTAAATATTAATGCAAATTGTTAAGTAAAAAGATTAGGTCAAATTTAAAATATAATTCAGCTATAGCTTTTGGGAAATGAGTAGAATAGTCTTTCACTTCAGAATGATTTCTTTGCATAAATTAAGTCCTTATCAAATATTTACTGACTTACACATTTATAAAAGAAAGTCATCAGTCTCAGCAGTGTTTCTTTACAAGAAGGTCAATCTATATTTAATTTGCTTCTACAAGCTTGAAGGTGAAAATCTATTTAGTAAACACTTAATGACTGTTTTTTAGGTACTCTTCTCAGTCTAGGTACTTTAAGAGATGGTGCCTGTAAAGAAAAGGGAAGTTCCATGGCTAGGATCCTCACCTGATACCCAGTGAATATGTGTGATGAGGTAATACTTAGCTTATTTCGCAGGTGCATGGTGCTTACCCATTGGCAATAAGCCATTACTGCCGGTATTGCTATAAAAAGAGCTCTGCCTGGTGCTAAGGGAGCGTCCTGTGCTAGGAAGAGATAAGGGAGTCCAGAGAAGAGACCAGGAGAGAAGCAGAAGAGAGGAGCCTAGAGAAGAGAGGAGGCAGTGGGAGCAGAGAGCAGAGACAGACAGGACTGTGGGGGCAGAGACAGAGATGGATAGGGGTCTAGCACTTGACCTACTGCTCTGAGAATAAAATTTGGTATGAGCCCCTTTTTACCCCAGTGTTGTAATTTGGTCTCACAAGTTCATAGTGACCTTGCCTGGAGCTGGGAACCCCCTCCAGCCTGGAGCTACAGTGCCTATTCTTAAAGTTTCTTACTACTTTGGGGGCCAGGGAGGTCTACCCCAAGATACACCACAATGGGATAATGATTATTTTGAATTAAAGTTGCTTCAGAAACATCCAATGAAGACCACCACTCTGACCCCCTTTTGTTTCCAGAAAGCAGGAAATGAATCTCCCATGTGAAAGGAATGCTCCCAGCACCAGGAGGAGGAGAGATCTTATCCTTAGAGATGGGAATTCAGGACCAAAGACAGCTATAAAAACAAACGTTGTTACTTTTACTAATTTACTGCTCCAGCTCAAATTCTGTTTAGAATTCCTAACTGATGGTCCCCAAACATAAGTTTTCTTTGTCCTTTCAATTCTTCACAGATTTAGGTTTCTTTGTATAAAATGTATAAAAAGCTGCATGCCTTGGTCATTTTTGGGGGTTTCAGTTTTACTGGACCCCCATGTGCATGTAATTAAAACATTTATTACCCTATTAATCTGTCTCATGCCAATTTAATTCTTAGACCATCCAAAAGAACCTTGAAGGGTAGAGGAAAAATCTTCCTCTCCAACACTACTTACGTTAGGCAGAAAAATAGATATGAGCCGGTGATGGGAGAATAAGGCCAGTAAAACCCACGAAAGGGACCCAAAGAGTTAACCAGATAAAACTAGAGAGCCAGAAAGGACTCACAGAGTTAATGAGCTAGTTTCAGTTCCAAAGGCCAGAAGAAACAGACTTCTGATATTCCTCAGATAGAGAAAAGTATCTGAGCATAGACCATGTCTTTATGGTATCAATTAGATTATGCCATTGTAAAATTTACTTTAGCCTGCTAAAAGGCCCAGCTTATCTTTATCTTAACCTATATGCTGTCTTTTCCTCTTCCTCCAGTCCCTAATCAAGTAACTTTGTAACCAGGGCAGGAGACAGACCTCCCAAGTGTAAATAAACCTATGTGGACAAAGAATGCTGAAGTCCCAAACCAACATTGTCACCTAAATAACCCAATTCTTACAAAACTTTAAAGTAATTATGAATCACCTGTGTACATCATGTCTTATGCTGACCCTTACCCAAGAAAGTCCTATGAAACCCTAGACCCTTCATCCTTAAGCGCACCTCCTCTCTGAGGTTGTCCACACTTGCCTCTCTTCAACTGTGTCACTCTCTTTACTACCTCAGGTATGTAGGCAGGAGCTACTGAGAGTTCTGCTTTGGGCTTGCAAGTTCCGTTGCCTGGGAGACCCGGAGGGAACTACACAATCATGCTCCTTAGTGGACCACCTGAAAATCTCTTTTCTTTGCCTTTGGGAAGTTCTCAGAAAATAATCTCACTCCATCCAGCACTCTGCAGCTCCCCCAGGTCCTGGGGTGGTAAGGGCTTAATTCCCATGCTGTGCAGATCCAGGCACACACTGGATGCCAGGTGACACTGGCTTTAGTAGTTGGCAGGGGATTATGCTTACCAGCAGTTCAATGAGATTCCCTTTCCTCCCTCTATTTTTACTTCCTCTCTGCTTTATTCAAGTAAACCTGCCTTTGTCTACCTTGACTCCGGCCCGCTCCTCCCTTGGAGTGTATTCAAATAAAACTTTTTCTCTGCTTCATTATTGTATCTCAGCCATACAATTCTTTGTTGTAGCAAGGACAAAAAGTGAGGAAAATAAATTCAACCCCCCACCAAACACTTACATGAGAGAGTAACATGGGATATTCACCATTGCACAATTTGATGGACTTATTGTATTTCTGATTAAATTACGGTAAATCATATATGGACATAATTCAGTGCTCTTTAATTATTAGCATGATGCACTGTGATATTAAAGAATCTCATTTTTAAGTGAAATAAAAACTGTCCAATTACTTTAGCATACTAAAGTAAAAAAATGATTAACTTTAGTTTCAAACCAACATTATGACATTTTCTTACAATCCTGTTTATGCGAATTCCTTGAGGATGCCAATTATGTTTTTAAAAACCAACTTGATATTCTAGTTGAAGGGGAGCAGAATATACCACTACAAAATATGCCTCTTTGGCAGAAGATTATTTTAGGCTGATTATTTTCAAGAAAGAGCAGATGCTGGGGAAGCTCTAAAAAGTGAGAAGTTACCATTTTGTTAGAGATATTTACATGTATAAGGGAAATTTATATTTGTAATGGTATCTCTCTCTGTTCCAGGAAGAGGAGGATGACTCAATCTAGCAACTCTTAACAATGGAGAAAGCTACAACTTAAATCTACATAACAACCACACCTTTGTTTACTATGCTTTGCCTGTTGCCCTCCCATAACTGGCTCCCTAACCTGAACATCTACTTTTGTCTTTAGTTGGAGATGATATTTAAGGTGGTGGTTTGGACCATTTCACAGAGTTACTCAGTTTTTCCTGGGTCTCTGTAACTCCATGGAGAGGAAATCCCGGGACAAAATACCTCTAAAACTGAAATCAGTCAAAAGAAGAAATAAAGTTTAAAACCCGTTTATTGCTTACAAACTGCAGTCTGGGACCATCTCTCTTTCCTGCTCTGGCAGAAGCAAACCAGCCCTTCCCCTAATCTCTCAGGTTCAGATAAGCCCTCGGTTGCCCAGGTAATTACCGGTTGATATGGAGATGGATTACTACTCTCCACTCCTGAGGAATGCCTGTTGACATGCAGATGCACTAAGGCCAGGCAAGAGATTCTGGAAATAATACAATTTTACCCACAGAGTGTGGTTAAAATTGCTAGATTTCCAGAATCTCTTGCCTGGCTTTAGTACATCTCCATATCAATAGGCGTTTCCAATGGGTGAAGAGAAGTAGTTCATCTCCACATCAATAGGTAATTACAAGGGCGTATCTGGACTGGAGAGGTTGGATGGGCCCCTTCTTCTGTAGCCGGTCACAACAGACATGGGTGCAGAAGTGGATGACTGCTTGTAAGCAATAAATGGGTTTCTCCCACTGTATTTCTCCCTTTGACTGATTTTGGTTTCAAAGGTATTTTGCCCTGGGATTTTTCCCCGGAGTTACCCTCTCTCATGTATATAGGAATGGTACATGTTGCTAAACTTCTGTTACTTTTTCTCCTGTTAATCTATTATTATAGGCAGGGGTCTAATTCAAGAACATAGAAAGGTAGATGGAAAATTATTTTTCCTCCCCTACATAGTCAACAATTTTTATCTGAAATAGAGAATTGTATATGCCAGTTATTTTAGAGGATAGAATTTTGAATTAGGAATCTGGCTTCTACATTCATGATAAAGACCCATTACATAATCTCTAGGTCACAAACCTATTTTCAGTTAACCTATTTTGAATGGCCACGTAACTTGTTGGTGTATATATTTAGAACCAGGACACAAATAATGAAATGATATCACTGAATCGAAACATAACCAAAATGTTTTTAGTTCTGTTAAAATAAAGCAACACCTAAGTTCCCATCCCAGATTTTGGTAGTAACTGATGCAAACTATCATGGTCAGTCTGGTTGTTTTAAGTCTTAAAATATGTACAATTCATTACCTACCTAATGAAGTGTAGAGCCAGTAAATGTAATGTTTTTAATGGCCATAGCACATCTTGCTGGCTGTCCCACATTGATATTTATTGTACTTCTCGTAGGAACAAGCTACTTAGTCATATGCTGTTTTCTTTATATTATTCAAATTTCATATAACTATTTTGTCTTAAATTATAACATGACTTACTGATTAGAGTTCTCTGCACCATGTCAACAGACATTAAGACAAAAAGGAGAAATTTTTATTAAGAGAAAAAAAAAGATAAAGAGAATCCTAATGCAAATTTCTACTTCAGTATTAGAGGGGGGTACTTGAGCTTCTGAAGATTAAGAGCTCTCTATTTACATTTCATTTCCATTTTGCTCAAATCAGCAGAGCCTCCAAAAATGAACCGAATAACTTTTCAAATGGCCCAGTATGATTTTGCAAAGATGAGGTATGTGAACTGGAATCAGACCAAGGTGCTTTTAAATGTGTTCTGTTTCCAAGAGATTGCACTGAAAAGAGTCACAGTCTCTTAAGATTGAAAAATCACTCTCCATTCCAAAGTCTGGGTGTTTTCCTATGGGTTTTGTTTGTTTGCTTTCTAAGCAAGGCATTTTCTTAATCTCCTCAGGCTAATTTGTTCAGATGGTGATTCTTGGTCCTGAAGATGATGATGGTAGCTAGTAGCCCTACACTTTTTGTCAGTTTACCCTATGAAAGAGTTCATTCAATCAAGTAAGTATTTACAGCATGCCTGTTATTTTCAGAATAAAACGTTAGAATCACAGGAATTCCAATATAAAGGAGTAACAGTTTGAAGCTTATGGTTCAGTCAAGGAGATAAAACATATACTAGGGAGAGAGAGTCCACAGAAAGACACAACAATGCTTGGAATTCCTAACCTCTGGCATTTAGTAACTTATAAATGTGGCAATATGAGAAAGAAACCCATTGCTCCCCACCCTCACATCTCTATCTGAACTATAGTGAAAAAGGGTAATACAGTCTCCTAATACAAAGTTTTTTCTTTTTTGTTCTTTTTAACATATCTTGGCTTCTTATCTTTCTAAAATGGTTTAAAAGTGATGTGGCTTAAGGCATAAGAATGAATCCCTCTGAAGATCTTTAAGTCCCATAATTCCATAAATACCTATATATTTTAACTTAATTGAAATAAACTGTCAACAGTTAGTAATTTATATAAACGTATGTCAGTAGCATATATGATTTACATAAACACATACGTACATGAGCACATAATATAAATATATACATGTGTGTGCATATCTCTTTATATATACATGTATGTATATAAAATAAATATACATTGAAACTGTTACATTCAATAACTGATTTTCAAATGCTGTGTCCTTTCATCATAGTTTTCGGAAACAAACATGCATCTAACACCCTTTTTTAGAATCAGAACATTTGGATTAAATCCTACCTCTACCATTTGTTATCTGGGTGACCTTGAACAAGGTATTAATAACTGATCCTTGGTTCCCACTTTATTTGACGAGGACAATATCTACTTTACACAATGTTGTGGAAATCAAATCAAGTCATATGTGTATTAGAATTCCTTGTCCAATACTTGTAAAACATAGCACAGATCTAAAGTATTATTATTTATAAGACATTATAGAATCTAAATAAGGTTTGACTTTGCCAGATAAATAAGTAAAAATTTTGACACCTCCTAACTATCTGATATCTATACATATCTATCATATATATCTATATTCTGTGGGATATATTTTCAGTCATTGAAACATGTAGATACTGAGAGGGAAACCTGGGTGTTTTGGTTGCCCTGCTAGATGCTAAGAAAAACATTAATTCTATTCCATTAATCGCTATGTGCTCCTTATGGGACTATGGCCCCATGTACATGTATGCTACATTTGGCATGGTACCCAGCATTGAGACATAACCTGATGCTCCAAAACTCTGGACAGTTAACAAGCACTAGTAATAATCAAGAGAATTCTCCCATTTCCTCATCCAACAAGACTGTGCCTTCCCCTTTTAGTGGTTCCTACAAAGGGTAAGACTAAACAACATTCTTAAAGAGGAAAAGGTGAAGTACTATTGTTTCAAAAGGCCAACATCAGCCCATATAGTCCTATCTTGTTTGTATTACCTTACCTTTCTATCTCATTACACTAGATGTTCACATTTTCAGGTTGACCGGATTTTATCAATTCATGGCACAGTTTTCTGCTTAATGACAGGGAAAAGAGTTTCCCCCTCATTCTTATTCTTTGCACTTAGGAATCAAATTTATCTTTTCAAACATTCTGTCATTTAGTACACACTTTTCTGATAACAAGTGAGTCAGGCTGGTATGACTCTCTCTCCTTCCTTCCTTCCACCAATGTCGTTTTTCTGAAAGCCAGCTGTGGCCAAAGCCAGCAGTTCCATGGCTCTTGTATGAAAGAGAAATATCTGATTCCAATGGTCAGGTTTACTGTTTCTATCACTGCCCTAGAGACTTAGTATATAACTCTCAATAGCTTCACTCCTGCGATCAGGGTTAGACTTACAGGTGGTAATAAACCAGTATGCATTAACTGGAGACCCTGAAAATAGAATATTCTGTATAAGTATTTTTGCTTTATCTTGATATTGAAGATAATAAAAAGCATTTCTTTCATTCATTCATTCCTTCAGAAAATCTTGATGGAAAACCTATTTTTCCAAGGCTCTAGACTGGAATTTAAGAGAATCAACACTCTCAGTAAAGACAGATTTTTTGAACAAGTACTAAAAATTTTGTGTATAAACATAAGAACAATTCTCAATCTTCAGGTAGTTGTTTTCTAGATGTGCAAATCTCTTACCCTTATAGCAGAGCTCTGTCACTGTAGACATCTAGAAGATGCAGTGGAGCTCTCAATAGTGAGGACTGCTGATTGTCAGGGACTGAATGTTTGTGCCCCCCGCCTCTCAGTTCACATGTTGAGGCCCTAATCTGCAATGTGATGGTATTTAGAGATGGCACTCTTGGGAAGTAATTAAACCTAGATGAGGTCATAAGGTGGGGCCCCATGATGGGGTTAGTATCCTTATAAGAAGGAGAGAGCAGAGTTTTCCCTTTTTCTACCATGTGAGGATACAATGAGAAGATAATCCTCTGCAAGCCAGGAAGGGGTCTCTCTAACCGAATCTGCTAGGACTCCGATCTCAGACTTCCTGGCCTCCAAAACTGTAAGACATATTTAAGCCACCTGGACTATAGTAGTTTGTTATAGAAGACTGAGATGACTAAGATAATGATATTTGTGTGGTGATCTGTGATTTGAAAAGGACTTTTTTATATGTCATTTCATTTAATTCTAACAGAAATCTGGTACGGAAGGCATTAGGAGCCCAATTTTGCACATGAAACAAAGGATCAGAGAGATTAAATAACTTGCCAAGGGTCCTGCTGTCATTAAAGGGCAGAGCCAGGACTTAAAACACATCTTTTTTTAGATTCATTGCTTTTAGCACTATGTTACTTTTAGAATGAAATTAAGGAAAGACATTCTCATGTGTTAATCTCACTAACATAAAAGTAGTAACCATCATTGCTGTCAGTCATCATTATCATCATTATTCCATGACCAACTATTAGCTTCTAGGTCTTTCTGTTAGGCCTCCAAAACTCAAAAGCTTTCTTTTCAAAACCTGTATACTCCATGTGGGGCTAGGCTGAGTAGACCTGAAATGATTATTAACATGCCTAGCAGTACGGAAAAAATCTTGGTGGGTCTTTTTCCTTCCAATGTGCACTATCAGGATAAAGGGCACACACCAGTGGCCTGTCATTTTCAAGGGAAGAGCAGCATTGACATTTGCTGGGCTGCCTGATGGGTACAGTCAAAGCAACATGGGATCATGTTTCAGGAAACTATTCATTTGAAGGTTTGATAAGTCCCGTGGTAGTCAGCTTCAAAGCAGTCTCCAGTGATACTCATTTCCTGGTATTCATGCCATTTTGGAGTCCTTCCTCCCCCTAACTCACTGCACCAGGGCTGACTGGTGTGACAAATAATTTACGGAAGAAGTAATAGTATGAATGCTAAGCTAAGTCAAAAAGGCACTACAGCTTCTGCCTTAGTACTCATGGTTACTTGTTTAGCCACAAAGTCATGGGGACACTTAAGCAGTCCCATGGAAAAGCTCACACAGAGGAACCAACTAGTCACAACCACCTCACAAACCGTGCACGAGTGAGCTACCTTGGGAGTGGATTCTCCAACCCCACTCAAGTTTTCAGCTGAGTGTAGCTCCAGTTGACTACCGACTGCAACCTCATGAGAAATCTCAAGACAGAAACCCTCAAAGAAATCACCCCTGATTTTCTGACCAACAGAACCTATGAGAGAAATAGTTATTGCTGTTTTAAGGCACTAAGTTTTGGGGTGATTCATTTTGTAGCAATAGGTAACTGCAAACTCCTTTTTCTGACTTAAGTAGAATGAGCCCGGCTCTCTCCTTTGCACGGAGAAAGGTCACAATCTCTTAATCCTTCCTGCTTGTTTCATAAATGCTTTCCTTAAGGATGGTGTAACAGAATAAAGACTCGTGGTAAGTAATTTGATCCACGGCTTCAAATTATTAATAAAGACATTTTGGTTAAGAAAGAAATGGTAGGTCCAAAATAATCCCTATACTTTTCCAACATGTGAGGAGTGCTGAGAGAACCTTGTAGGGGCAGTCCATGGCACACATCACACACCGGCTTAGCTTCATCTAAACTGCATGGTATTACCAAGGAGTAATAAAATAGAACAGAAATTCAGGTCTTTACTTGCAAGTGCCCCATTAGGCCATAAGATAAACATGGTAGCCTATGAAAATCTGGAATTTCTCCTGTGGCTACATCTCTTTCTGTTTTATATTTGTCTTATCAGCTTACTCTGAGTGTGAGATTCTTTATATTTATTCATCAGCCACTTTATTCTATCATACCAGAAAAGAAAAAATCATTTTCATGAACTGGTTTATGTATTTAATAGTTATGTTCATTATGTTTCGCTTTTAAAGTGGATAAGTAGGACATTTGCTAATCCAAATCTTCCCCTTTGAAAAGAAATGTAATGATAAAATAAGCAATTATTAGAAAACACTATTTATGTTAATAATTGTAGCTACATAAGTTGAAATAAATATATTTATTTTTCCTATTACACAGACACATGAAAGATTAATAATTGAATAAAATGAGAAAGCTGATTTGGATTTTAAATCTTATTCAAATATATATTTGATATTAATCCTCTGATAGAATTAAAGAATGAGATACATTAAAGTGGAATTATTTCATGATAGGTGTTTAGGATGAATTTAACACGCCATAAAAAAAATTCTATAATGAAAGAAAAAGCATACGCACTTGTTTTTTATAAGTAAACTTTTTAATAAACATTTACAATTACTGTGATGGAGCTCTAAAATCCATTAAGATGTTAAAGATCATTTCTATTATTGTATATTTCATGGTACCCTATTAACTAGATACTAGTGAGAATTAAAGAAATCATGAAATTTATATCTAAAGAAACACATGGCACTATGAACCTCACTGTGGATGGTCAATTTTATATGTCAACTTGAGAAGAAAGTGATGCCTTGTTGTTTCTTTCAGCACCAGTCTAGAGGTTGCTAAATGAAGGTGTTTTATAGATGTGATGAACATTTAAATCAGTAGACTTTTAGTAGATTAGCCTTTATCATGTAGGTGAGCCTCATCCAATCATTTGAAGATCTTAAGAGAAAAGACTGAGGTCACCAAAAGAGGTAGGAATTCTGCCTCCAGACAGCCTTTGGGCTGAAGATTGTAGTATCAACTCTTCTCTGGGTATCCTTCCTGGTGGCCTGCACTGAAGATTTCTGACTTACAGTCCCCACAATCACTGGGGCCAATTCTTTAAAATCTTTTTCTTCTTATACATACATACACACACACACACACACACACACACACACACACACACACACACACACACACACACACAAAGACAGGGTTCTCTGGAGAATGCTGACAAATAAATTCATTATTGCTAACAACACTGAAAGAAAAGAGTAACAATAATAAAAATAAATGTAGTAACACCCTTATTCCTTATTGAATAAGGGAAGTTTTGTTTAAACCCTTGGTATATTATCAAGGTCCACTTCACCCAAATTTATTTTTTGAGTTTCTTTTTGGGAAGTTCTAACTATTTGTAAAAGTGATATTTCATGACATTTATTCTCTCCTGGTGGTCTACTGAAAAGCAAAGTGATATTTGCTTACTCTTTAAATAAAATTAAATTCACCTTATTTCTCAATTACCATATAGGCCCCCTGAATCCTTTTATAAGTCAAAGATACATTTTGTAGTCTTAGTGTTACTTTTCCTATATTTAGGAACATTTTCCTATTTCATTTATTATTCATAAATTATTCTTAAGTATGCTAAAATGACTAGTAAATGGAAAAAATATGGAATTGCTTAGAAGGATAATACAGCAGTGAAATAAACATTCATCCTTTAGCTTTCTTATTAAGTCACCCAAAATATTGCATCTTTTTTCAAGAAGGTATAAAATAAGACCAGAGACACCATCTTCACAGTCTGCTTTTAGCTTTCATTGAACGTGGCTGAAAATGTCAAACTTTTCATTTTACTCTTATAATATCAAAGATAAGAAAATTGTCGAAGGAAGACATGCCACAATTATTAGACATAATAGTCCATGCAAAGAGACAGAGATCACTCTAATATGATGGTGAAACTGATCATATAGGTGAAATCTTAGACTGTGAGTCTTCAGATGATGATAACTTAGAGGAATTTTCTCAAATACAAGGATCAATGAATGAACAATATATTTCTACTGACAGCAGGGAAATATATATTCTAATCTAGTTAGCTATTCCACAGGAAGGACTTAATCACATAATATTTTCCTTGAAGAATTTGAAGCATTCTGTTTTGCTAAAATGATGCAGGGACACCACATTGCTGATGATGTTATGCATCAAAATATATTTGATAACAGAGAAAGTTGGTGGGTTTAAATTCTTATTAACATTTCTAATAAAGTATGCTTTACTATCTCTTTTCTTATTTCTGTAAAGTATTTGAAAAATAAACATAAGAAATAAAAAGCAAAAGGTTTCATTAGATCTAGATGGCAAATGGTAATGACTATTTTTCCTGGTATACTGAGGGTTAAGTCAGAGAGCTGGTCTACTTAAACACAACAATCCTTAACTCTCAGCTAAAGGGTCTCTGCACTTCCTTATCTTATTCAAAGTATCACTAAAAACCAGGAAGAAACTTTTGTTATTGGACTGGTTGTATAGCAGAAGATACAGAAAACAAAACACAGTACAAACCCTATGAACTCGTTCTTCAGTGTGTGTTTGTCTAATCGCACCTATATTGCACCTAGCTGCCACTGGGAGGGGTGCAGGTAACTCTTCCTATGTTCCTTACATGTAAGTCAAGTTCCAGGCTCTTCCCTAGGTCTCCTTTTCTTTTTACTTGGCTCCGTCTCTGTGTAAGCTCATCTGCTCCAAGTAACTTCCAAAGCTGTGTAGAAGGACTTCACTCCTAAAAATCTCTACTTGTGATTTCAACCATTTCTTATTATGGTCATTGGCTATATCTTAAGCACACTATTTACCTGTATCAACTCCTATCATCCATAATCACCATAATTAACTCATTGTCCTGACTTTGTCTCTGGTTATGATATTACCACTGTCCAAAACACTGAATCTCAAAATCCTAAGAGGAAAGCTCTCTCTTAGATCTTCAATTCCACACATGTAACCAGTGTCTAGATCCTGTTAATGCTAGCTCTACTGCCTATCTTAATTCAGTTCTTTCTTTTCACTCCACGGCTACTGCTCTCATTTGGGCTCTCTTGCCTCCAAACTGGTCTCACTGATTACATTTACTCCCTTATCCCTCATAAAATACACACACACACACACACACACACACACACACACACACACACACACACTCCTACTAATTCATTTGTCATGCCATTGCTAACCTAAGTTCAGTTTTTTTGAATTTACGTACTATGTATTCGAGCTTATTATATATTCTCCTCTCAACCTTTTCTGAAATATCTTTGCCTCTCCACCCTCCCTCTGCCTTTCAAAATCCTACTCATGACCAGATCAAATTTAATCTCCTCCAGGAGGCATTCCAGGACCCCTCATTCAGAACCAATCTCCCCTTCCTGCTTTATCTCAACATTTTGTAATACCGAATGATACACTTACCCTGGACAGCCTTGCATGAATGTACTTGTCCAAATACCCACCATTTGATTGTGAGCTCTTTTAAGACAAAGGCTGAATCTTATTTCCCCCTCCATCACCTCTGATATTAACTAGCACAGAGTAAAAAATCAAATATTTACTGAACTGAACTGAACTGAACTCTTTGGTAGCCAGAGGCATCCTGGGAGATGTAAATTTTGAGAGCTGCTTGTAGTTATAACAGGTTGACAGCAGGTGCTAGATGTCAAAAGAAGGAAATTTATATGGTTGCCTCTACTTCTTCTAAAATAAGCAACTCTCTAATAGACAATACCGGAGAGGAAGATATTGGCTGGCATTTCATTAGCAATAGAGATTTCATAAAAATGTGGAGAACAACAGTCTTTTTATTTCACCATGAAGGATTTCATACATTTGGCTGCCACAATGAATGATAGGTTGACAAAGCTGCTATAAAACTGTCAGTTCATTCAAAAATCTAGTGAGAGTATTTTTTACTCTCATACAGCAGAACATTTTCCCTTCTATGGCCCTGTATACTACCTCTTTAAGCAATCTGATACAAGTTAATTTTCTTAAATTTTATACTGAATTTCTCAAAGTATTCTGAATGGGTTTGAAAAAGTCTTAGCTGAAAAAAATAATTTTAACAGAAACAATTCTCTCTTAAGACTTGGCATTGTTTCAGAAGTTCCTCCCCTGGAATAGTTGATAAAAGGCCATATAGTACATCCCCATCATATTCTCCCATCTCTAGTTCCTCTATACCAAATCTGTCTCACCATAATGGTATGAACCACTTAAGGAATATCTGGTATATGCCATGTCTTCACTTTAGAAACATCACATGATTTTATCTTCATAATCACCCTACCAGTTTAAATATTGTTGCTATCCTCACATTGCTGATGAGGGAATCACGGCTTAGAGAAGTGAATCCAACTGGCCAAGGTTGTGCAGCCAATAGATTATTGAGGTCCACTATCTGTAAGGTTCTAACAAATGTAAGAGACAACCCTATAATCAGATACCCGAAGCATAGAAGACAGCACTATAAATGGGGGGCCACAAAAAATTATATCCAGATTATAGTAAACTGAGGTTATTTCTAATATTTAAAGTTCTCAAATAAATATCCCTTTCTATTTTTTGACTAACCAGCCCTTTCCATTTGATGTTCCTCAGGCTTTAGAATCATATAGACAAGAGTTTAAACCCTAGTCCCTCACTCAACATCTTACTAGAACTCCAGACACACATATTACTTAAGCTCTCTGAGCTTCAGGTTTCTGTCTGTAAAATGAGAGTAATAATATCTATCACCTAAGGTTATAGCAAATATTTAAAATGAATTAACATATCAATTGCCCTCCTTTTTGTAGTATTCCTCACATAAAGGCTTTTCCAAATATTCTTTTAATTCTGTATGTTACTTCATCTTTCCCAAAGCAATCTCCCTTTGTTTTTATGAATCTCTCTCTCTCTTTCCTTCATAGAGGAAGAACCAGATAGCCATCAAAGAGCTTATAAAATGTCTTTCCACCAAGCATTCAAACAACCTAATTAGATTATAATCAAAAGAAAAAGTTAACGTTCACTGAGTTCCTACTATGACTCAGATCTAAGGCTCTTTATGTATCATCTCATTTAATTCTCTCAGACTTGTGGTAGATATAGGCAATCTTATTTTATAGAGGAGGTAACTGATATCAGACAGCTTACTGAGATTGTTTGTTCTGGGTCATTATCTAAGCTAAGTGGCCAGCCCAGGCAGCTTGCCCTCGAAACCCGTGTGTGCCATTGCTAGAGATCTTTAAAATAGTAATGGTTGGGGTTGTGGAGGGAGGAGTAACAGAAGCAGGGCTCTCAAATACAAATGTCAGATGAGCCATGTTCACCAATATTAAATGTGTAATAAAGAAGAGTAAGAGAGAGCAGTTCTTTCTTTCTGTATCTTCCTCACTGCTATGTGAGGTATTATGGTATCATGGTTTGCAGTAGTAATGATCATGAACAAGAGATTTTGCATAATTCAGAATCCTTCAAGGAAACAATTTCAGATCCTTCTAGTCTTAATCTGTTTTTGGTCCCCTGACCTAGCCGTTTTGCAGAAGAAAAAGATCAGGAATGACTGACACCTTCAGCAACCAAAGAATTGAAGGAAAATGAGCAGTTTGAACATCAGAAACAGCAAGGAAAAATTCTTATTTGAATGACATAGAATGAAATTTATTTTCTCACCTAGACTATTATGACATGATTTCCATCAATATAATCATTTGAACACAACAGATACCATGGAAATAGTTTGATACAGTGAAACATGGTGGCATTTTGCAATTCCAATTACTTGAGATTTTTAGCATGGATATTACTTGTAGAGAAGAATTGCTTTTTACTGGGCTTTTTCTTGGTAGAAAAGTCTATATGTGTAATAACTATGTATAGATTTCTCCAGCTGTTCGAAGTTATGAACTGGGATTTACTCAAGAGGGAAAAATGTTTCAATATAGCATTATACACTTACTGAATATTTTTCTTTAGCTGATTCCTTTTTAAGTATTTCTAGAAGTTTCAGAGCAATAAAAAAGGAATACTGAAATCTTCAAATAAGAAAATACAATTTTATAAGCAAGTATGTTATTTCTGCTCATTCCCTGAAAACCAAATATACTAAGAAAAATTCTATTTTGAACACAATTGAGAGTTTATGAGTATCGAATTTCCATCCCATTTCATAGATCTCCAAATGTAGAGATAAACTGAAGCATAGCAGGGTTGTAAATCACATTGTTTAGATGAACATATCTTGTCAGAATTATCCTGGAATCAGCATTAGCGGCTCCAGGTTGGAACTAAGATTCTGGTTTAGGCTCATATTGCATATGACATGTCTCAACGGACACCTGCTTTTAAAAAAGTGCTTTTTTGGACCATTTGGATTAGATCTTTCCACTATGCTGCAAATATTCATAAAGGTATTCATTCCTAAATGACAAAATCTTAGAAAAACAGAACTATTCAAATAACTGGATATTAATAGAGAGAGAAAAACCTGCCCTCCAGTCACTGAATTTTAGTGTACATCATGAAAAAAAGTCAATACAATATCAAAAAAAGATCATAAGGGATAATGGGAAATGTTTGGAAAATGTTGAATGGATAGTATAAAATAAATTAGTGTTATTTTCCTCTTACAGAAAAAATACAAGTTATTTTTCATTAGTAAAATAAGAAATGATTCTCCATATAGAATATTGGAGTTGCATAAACATCTTTGTCAAATTTCCATATTTCTCAGGCAAGAAAGAGATTACTTAACTGTGCAATAAGAATTCCGTCTCATACTGAGTAAATCATTCACTACTATTCCTTCTTTTGGCCCAGTATGTTGCAACATTGCAGAGAAACCTCGTGGTTCCAGTTTAAGAGAGGAATGTTCTACACCTCTCTTTGTTGGTCATTACAAGGCAATTTTGCTCTTGCCCTGCTGGTTATAGAAATGACATCCTATAACTTACACAAAACTATAAAACTTAAGGGCATTCTTCCTGTCCAAATTATCTGTGAAAGAGACTGACTAGTTTCTTACCAAACTAGTTCCTCCTTCCTGGTGAGGACAATATTTTCTTGCTTCAGTTACTTTGCCATTTGGTGTGGCCATATGACAAGTTCCAGCCAATAGACTGTGAACAGAATTAATGTGTACGACTTCCAGGCCTGGTTTATAATAAATCCCAATGGGCAATACTCATTCCTCATCTGCCCATTAAATGCACAGGACTCTGATGTTCTGGACACAAAAGATAGAATGGGCTTGGATCCCCGGATAATTTCATAGAGGGCTGCTTATTTTGGACTGCACCAGAATAGAAAGTAAACTTCTGCTGTGGTAAGCCACCATGGTTTGGGAGCTTAGTTAGAGTGGCTAGTGCTACCCAACTACTACACTGATAAATAGTCAAAAACACCGAGCAACAAAAAGTTAGAATTTCAAAATTAAGAAAAGTCTAATTTCATTAACAATCACTACAACTGAAAGAGGAAATACCTTTAGGAAGTGAATCAAAACATACATAATTACAGACCAAAAAAGTATTCAATCCTAGTCCTAGTGATTAAGGTCATTTACAAAAACAACAAAACAGGATGGGGAAATGGTAAACATATCAGAAGGAACACAATCTTTCAAGCCAGAAAGAGACATTTGCAAATTCCAAGCTCTTTCTTTGCTTGCTTCATAAACTTGAGGAATTTGATTGACCATTCTCAGAAATCGTTTCATCATCTATAAAATAGGGATTATGAAATTCAGCTGACAGGATTTTGTAAAGATTTTACACCACCCCCACATATAACACATACTGCCTGATACCTAGGAGGTATTCAATAAATAGTATAGCTATTATCACTAAGCATTTATCTAGTATGTACAAGTATGACTAAAAATATTTTTCAAATATTTAACATTTTATTTGGGTTCCTCTTTCCCTTCCCCCCATGTAATGGCAGTCAGGCCCTCTGCTGCCCCTTAGGAAGGTGTTGACACAGAATGTAAATTATAAAGGCATCGATTATTGGGTTTTGAGTTTCACAAGCCTAGGCCTGGTATAAGACAAAAGATTTGGAAGAAAAATTGACGATTAAATGACAGTGTCTCTACTCCTGCACTGGAAACGTTCCTATGGTTGTGGGAAGGGACAGAAGGGGGTACCGCAGGGGAAGAGAGAACATTCAGTCCCTATGTGTGTCTCAAGGGAGATCAGGGGGAGTGAAGGGAGGAAACTCAGGGAGATCCTTGGGAATCTGATAGCAGAGATGACCTGGGCCTCATTTCCAAGGAGAGCCCCTGAGGGAAATGAGATGGCTTGAGAGTAGCTTCCCCTCTCTTCCCTCTGTCCCCCTTCTTGACTAATGCATGGCCACTCAGAATCTCTGTGAAGAAGAAAGGAGTGCATGCAGTGGCTGGGCACCTGAGCCTGAACAGTCTCCCCAAGTGTCCATCCACCTCAGTATGGCATAAGGAACGGTAGGTACGATGATTTCTGATATTGCACAATGAGGGCACCACAGTAACAGAGAGATGTCCTGATCTGAAAGTGCCACTGTAGACAGGAATGAAAGATGGTCCAGGAAGCAACTGCCAGCTTGGACCAACAGCCAAGCATGTGAGGGAGAGACTGGCATCTCCTGGAGGCCAGCCCAGATAGATGACACCTGAGGAGCAAATGTACTGTCACCCCATGCTCACCATGCCCACCACTCCATGCTTTGCAACTATGTAAGCCTGGATTGACAAAATTAAGATTTCCTCTATTGCATGGAGTTACAATCCAGTTACTGAAAGATAACATTATAGAATGAAAAATCATGGTACAATTGTTATCACTCACAACTATTTAGCCCTATTTTTATAAATGCGATGGAGGTTTATGAACTTGAGTCATTATTGAAACTTTTCTTCCATCTTTCCTTAAGTTTCACATGCCTGTTAAGAGACTTACTCCGATCAGTGATGATTGTTCTAGCCTCTTGATTGTTGGTTTTGTTTTTCAAATTCTGGGCAGCGGTAATGAGTTCTTCCAACTGGGGGCGCCTTTGTTCCAAATCCTGCAGTGTTGCCTGAAGGAACAAATAAAACTCAATATTGAGGTTCCCCAGCACTGTGCACTCCTTTTATGTAATACAAAGTCAAGTGTAATTTTCAAACCAACCAAAGCACTTCTAGAAAGAAAAAAGATGTTACTGGATATAAATCTCTAATGTACAAGGCTTTATACAGAGAATGATTTAACAAGAAATGTGTTTCATTTTTTAGATACCAAAGACATTTCACATGAAAATCTTGATTATAGATTTGCCGCACTACTTAAGAGCTTAGCCCCAGCCATTTCAGATTACCTAGGTTGACTTATACCTTTATGAGTAAGAAGTGTAATTTTGAATTATGACTCTATTTAAGAGAATGATAGCTATTTATAATTGTAATCTCATGCTGTGTGGTGTCAAACATAAGGTGTATATGTTAGAAACAGAAAATGCACAGAAATGATTTATGAGACATAACTTATTTAACTTCTTTATACCTGAGATGCCTCATCTATAAAATGAGAAAGTGATGTAGATGAACTAATCAGTCTTTCCCCAAAATTGCCTCAGATAATAATCACCTGACTCCTTTGCTTCACCCCCCCCAACCCCCCCCACCAAAACAAATGAATTAATATAAGGGAGGAGGGCTGGGAATCTGCATTTTTAACAACGTCTCTAGTTAATTCTATGATCAGGCAAGTTTGGAAAGCATCAGCCTAGAAGTCAATATTCCATATTACAAATAACTAAAATTTAATACTGCTTTACCTAAAAGTACTAAATAGAATGAAGCTAGCAAAGATACAAATATTTTTTTATTTATAGGTAACATTGTTAATCATTAAGAAATTCCTCTCTCCTTCAAGGGTCCATCTATTATTTCTGTCATCTTACTCTGTCTACACTAAAGGGCCCAAATCCCAGCAGTACTTGTAAGGAAGTTTGGGAAAAATAAGCTCTCTCTCTTGTTCTTGCTCTGAAGCTAAATACATTTTATTTTAATCTGGAGAAGTGCAACGAATATTCATTATTAGTTTATGACCACTATGTGACAGATATTTTACACATGTCTTGTCATTAATAACCAAGCCAGACGTCTTTCTGGTTTTAAATCCTATGCTCTTTCTACTACTACATGAAGTAGATGACAGTAAAGAGATGAAATGTGGCAGACAGTGATGCTTATGAAACTTGGTTATCTACTGGGCATTTTGCTGCTGATTGTCTAAGGATGTTTGTTTTTGGTAAGGCAAAATTTTGATCATTCTTGCAGTGGGTTTTTTTTTGTGAAGATACAGGGAGACAGTCCTTGCAATTTAAGCTCAATTACTTTTGGTAGTATTAAAATAATGGAAAGAACTTACCCAAACACTACAGTTTTGAGCACTGTCCCCTCCCTGTATTGAAAAATTGGAGGGGCTAATATTTTAACAAATTTTCCGCATTTGCAAGCCGCAATTGCTCAGAAGAAAAATTCAATTTTCAGGTTTCTACCTTTTACGGTTGCTTTACACAAAAGGTTGTTTGAAATATGGAACAAATTGCCAAAGACAGCTATTGAAGTAAGTGGCATATAGTCAGTCGAAGAGTACTGAACAAATTTTAAGGTAGGAACCATGTAGCTGCACATAGATTTTATGAAATAAGATGTTTTTCCTGGGTTAGAATGTTAAATTCTGGTCATCATGATACAGTAAGCTGAAAAGGCACATTGGGATTCCCAGCTCTTAATTATTTAATACAATCAATAGATTAAAAAAAAAGACCAACTTACCCAGAAACCTGACAGAAAGTTAAATCTTTCCCTCAGACTCAAAGAACTCTAAGTACACATGGCGAGGAAAGTACCCAAGTTGTCTACTCACTCATTCTTTCATTTTATAAATATCAAGTGCTAGGCTCTGTTCTAGGGGCTATGGGTTTAATAATGAACTAGCTATGCTATGTGTAATTTAAATGAAAATTTGTGTTTTTTGATACTTGGAAATTTTTATAGCACAGAGATAATCTTTATTGTTATTTTTCTTTGATTTAGTATTGGATTCACCCTCAAATAACCGGGACATTCTTTGCTTCTTGTTTCTGGGTATATTACTCAATGTTGGCTATACTTCTTCCCTTCTTTTAGGATTACAAAGCTCGTTTAAGAAGTAGGTTATAGAAGTAACCTCATCAACTTTAATCTAAATTAAACCTGACCACAATGAACAGCTTTTACTGCTGAAATTAGCAAGCATGTCACTTTAGACTTAAAACAAGTCATTTTCCTCTCTAATGAACAAAATAGGTCTCAGGGTATTGTGAAACCTGTTCTCAGGTTGGGTGATTCTCTAATTCTGCTGACAGACACATGCTTTGTAAGCACCTGAGAAGATTATTAATGACATCCTCTGAAGCAGACTCCTTAAAATCTAAAGAGATTCACAACTGCAAGCAAACTGCATTTCTAACGTATTTCAAAACAAAATCCTAACTTTATCCTACTCTTTGGTCAACACACATAAATGTCCATTTCAAAAAAGAAACTACACAATAATAATACATATTGCTATGGAAGTTATTACACACAAATACACTCATTAAACAGTGGTTTCTCAGTGAAGTAGAAGGGAAATTTTCTCCATCAATTTTCTTTCCAGAAATAAAGGGAAGGATTTGAATATGGCATACATTTAAATATTTTTCCATTAAGACATTATAAAAATAGAGACTGAAAGACTTTCTTGCTAATGAATAGAACACATGTATTCAGTGAGAGGAATGACTGTTTTTTCCTTTGGTTTTCCTCTGAGTGTAATCTATTTGTTTGCTATAATAATTTCTTTGACCTGGCAATTTTATAATCCTGCAATTTCTCAAGTACAGTGACTTTCATCTATTTCATTGAGCCACCTATATACAGAACACCTTAGATCTGATCATTACTCAAACTACCCACCTCCAAAACATCCGTCCCTGAAATTCTCTTCTCTGCCCCCAATCTGGTGCTCTTACCAGATGCTACTTTCTCAAAATTACTGTTCCTCCTCTAATCTTCATCCTCATATGGCCTCCAGCCCCCTTTGTCATTCAATTTCCTCATTATAACTTTAGTGGTCTACATTTGTCATGTTAAACAAGTAGAATGACAGTTAGGCTTATTTATTTTTCTGATATGAGCCCAGATATTCATTGCACATATAACTTAACAAAACTAGAACCATTCCATGCTTAACAACACCTCAGCATGATAATTAAGCATGTGTTCATGGATTCTATCACTTTGGAAGAAACAAACACAACAGCAGGAAGGAATCAATGCTATTTCTAAGGAGTTATAAGCCAGCTAGCTACTGGACGTTGCTGAAAACAGCTTACCCCTTGGAGATGAGAATTCATCATGGATTCCACTAGCTGAGCAAAAATGGAGGGAAAAAAAATCTTCAAATACAAAGTGAATCAGAAGTCATTAATCCTACTAAGGCCCCTTCCAGGGCTGAGGCAAGTGGTTATAAATAGCAATCCAGTGAAAAAAGGAGTTAAGCAATGAAGCCATACATACTATAAGTAGGTCATTTTAGGCTCTTGGAAAGAATTACACTTTGTTATTGTACTTGTTAAAAGGTTTCTACCTAATAATACTCAAATAGAAAATGCTATGATTAGTTGAACATTTAGCATTTACATGCCTAAGGAAAGACCTTAATATTTTTAATATTAAGTTTAAATACGAAATATTAAATAGATCATGCTTTTTAATATTTTTCTACAAAAATCAACAGTCTTCACTTAGTTACATTTAGAATGAAGGGGCATGGTGATTTTCAATTGTTGCCATTTTCAGGAAATAAAAATGAATTAAGCTTACAAGTAATGTAAAAATGTAGACCTTATACTCTTTTATTTACAACTTAAAACCTTAACATTAAAGATTGACAAGGTGAAATAGTTTATAATACTTCATGTACGGAAGACAATAAGTGTTTAAATCAAGTTAGTCTTAAATTGCAGCCTTTCGAGTAACTGAAGGAGTTTTACCTGTGAGGCTGCCAATCATCTGTCTAGCTTTCAACTGCCCCACTGAGTACACTAATTCTGGCTTCTTTCTATTCTTGCAATCAGCTCCCTCTCCAAACAGGCTGGCCAAACCCAATGTTGTTGCCTTTACTGTTCTCCACTTCGTCACTTCTTACTTACATTTTAAGCTGGCTTAGATATTTTCCTGCTTGGCATAGCTTCCCTCCTTTTCTGAGTGTTCTACCAGCATCTACATTGGTAACTTCTTCATAAACACCTTCTAATTATGGTCAGCCTTTTGTCCTTCATGCATTCAAGAAATACTTTCTCAAAAAGCATTTTATTTTTATGTAACTTAAAACTCACAGAAAATTTGCCAAGAATGGTCAAATAACTCCCAGGTACCCTTCATCCAGATTTACGAATTGTTAACATTTTGCCACATTTTATTTATCATTTCAGCATTCTCTCTGCGTATATAGAATATCTGCATATGTGCTATTGTATATATTGTTTTCTGAACCATTTGAGAATAATCTGCAGATATCATGCCCTTTATCCTTTGATACATCCGTGTTTATTTCCTAAGAACAGACATTTTCTTGCATAAGCATAGCTCAATTTCTTAGTCAGGAAATTAATATGGTTTTACTGCTATAATCTAATCCCCACTCTTCATTCATAGTATGACACTTATCCTACTAATTGCCTTTCATTTACTAGTCCAGGCTCATGCATTGCATTTAGTTGTCATATCTCTGTAGTTTCCTTTAATCTGAAGTAGTGTTTTTTTTGCCTTTCTTTGAATTTCATATCAATAATTGTTTTGAGAATATAGACCATATTTTTTGTAGACTGTCCCTCAATTCGTGTTTCAGTAAATATTTTTCACTACTTATGTTATATCAGTCACTGAGCTAGGCACAGGACACAGGAGTGAATGAGGCAAAAATATTATTCTCAAGGAGAAAATGACTTAATAGTGTAGACAAGTAGTAAGTAAGCAATTACAATAAACTAGGGTGAATATTATGGTTGGGGCAGCACAGGGAATTTCACAGCATACAGCAGAAATAGCTAACCAAATTTTAGGGTCAAGGAGGGCCTTCTGAAGGAAGGGAAACTTAACATGGTTCTCAGCTCTTGTCTAAATTATACAAAATGGTTTTTTAAATAGTCTCTTAGACTCCATTATCTGTAGTCCTTTTCTCAGATTTGGGTAGATCTGACAAATGGAATTATATATAAAGGTATACAACTTGATGTTTTGATAGATGTATAAATTATGAAATGGTCACCACAATAAAACTAGTTAACATATCCATCACCTCACAGTTACCTTTTGTGTGTGTGATGAGAATACTTAAGATTGACTGACTTAACAAATTTCGAGTATATATTAACTATAGCTACCATACTGTGCAGTTTTTAACAAATTTTGAGTATATATTAACTAATTACCATACTGTGCATTAGATCTCTAAACCTTACTCATCTTATAACTGAGAGTTTGTACCCTATTACCAACATCTTCTCATTTCCCTCACTCTTCAGCCCCTGGCAACCACTATTGTACTCTGTTTTTCTGAGGTTGACTTTTTTTAGATTCCACTTATAAGTAAGATCATACAGTATTTGTCTTTCTGTGTCTGGCTTGTTTCATTTAGTATAAAGTCCTCCAAGTTCATCTATGTTATCACAAATGACAGGATTTCCCTCTTTATTAAGGCTGAATAATATTCCATTATATATATATATATACACACACACTTTGTATTTTCTTTATCAATTCATCTGTTGATGGACATTGAGGTTGTTTCCATGTCTTGGCTATTGTGAATAATGCTGCAATGAACATGGGAGTGCAGATATCTCTTTGAGATACTAAATTCCTCTGGATATACTCCCAGAAGTGGCATTGCTGGACCATATGGTAATTCTAGTTTTAATTTTTTGAGGAACCTCGATACTGTTTTCCATAGTGCCTGTACCAATTTACATTCCCACCAACAGTGAATGAAGGTTCCCTTTTCTCCACATATCACCAACACTTGTAGTCTCTAGTCTTTTGATAATAGCCATTGTAACAGGTTTGAAGACAAGAGCTGAGAACCATGTGGTTTTGATTTGCCCTTCCTTGATGATTAGTGATGTTGAAGACCTTCTCATGTAGCTGTTGGCCATTCGGATGTCTTTAGAAAAATATTTATTCAGTCTTCTGCCCATTTTGAAATCTGATTACAGGCATACCTGTAGATACTGTGGGCTCAGTTACAGACCACCACAATAAAGTGAATATCACAATAGCACAAGTCAAATGAATTTTTTTTATTTCCTAGTACATTTATAAGTTATGTTTACATTATACTGTAGTCTATTAAGTGCGCAATAACATTATGTCTAAAAACACAGTGTACATATCTTAATAAAAAAATGTTTTATTGCTAAAAAATGCTAACCACCATCTGAACTTTCAGTGAGTCATCACTGATCATAGATCACCATACAATTAAAATAATATGGGTAAGTTTGAAATATTGTGAAAACTACCAAAATGTGACACAGAGACGTGAAGTGAGCTGTTGGAAAATGGTGGCAACAGACTCACTTGATACAGGGTTGTCATAAACTAATTTATAAAAAAAAATATCTGCAAAGTACAATAAAGTGAGATGGAATGAAATGAGGTATGTTTGTATTTGCTTTCTTGCTATTGAGTTGTATGAGTTCCTTATATAGTTTGGATCTTAACCCCTCATCAGATATATAGTTTGCAAATGTTTTCTCCCAGTTCGTAAGTTGCCTTTTTATTCTGTCATTTTTTTCCTTTGCTGTGCAGAAGGTTTTCTAGTTTGATGTAATCTCACTGGTCTATTTTTACTTCTTTTGCCTGTGATTTCGGTGTTATATCCAAAAATAAATTACCACCCAGACTAATGTCAAGAAGCTTTCCTCCTATGTTTTCTTCTAGTAGTTTTATGCTTTCAGATCTTTAAATACCACTTCAGCTAATATCCACTATGGCAGTCATGGCATCATGAAAGCCTTTATAACTGGGGCCTGACTGAGGACCCTAGCTTCTGCATTTGGAAATTCATTACTACATTGAACAGGAGCCAACCTGCCACAGACTGCTCCTTGCCTATAACTGAATGTGATGGAAATACTAAAGCAGAGCCTTTCTTAGGAAACATGGGTCTCTTCAGGCTGACTCAGGCTCAATGACTCCCAACAGCTTTGCTAAACCTTCTTTAGACTATACACTGGCATGCTTCTGCCCAACCTTCTCTCTGTCTTTCCTTCATTTAGGGTCAGACTTGCATTTCAATCGAATGGCTCTCCCACCTTCCCTGTTTTCCTCCCTATTTCCTTTCACATAGATATCTCCTCTAATAAATTCATTTCCCATTTAATCTTGTCCTGGGACATTTAATCTCGGGCCCCAACTAATACACCCACTTTTCCCTTCTAGACCCGAGACCTCTCCTCACCTCTTCCAATAACACATAACATGGTGATTCCATGATAGTACCACCTGGATGTATAACTCACAATCACTGGACATTAACATAATTCTTTCAACTCAATTCATGTAAATTAGTATTATTAAATTTGCTTTATTAAAAACCACTGCTACTTTTTTTTTTTTAAGGCGTAGGCATTATTTTAAATGAGCCTGGAATTTAATTGGAGGAAAAGATTATTTAGATGTGTTACGTGGTAATGGTGGGTTTCCACTATACATATGTAGCTCAAGAACCCAAGGATATCAAAGCAAGCTGCCAGGAATCCTTTCTGTGTAACAACCACTAGACTTGCTGGAAGACGTGGCAAAAGTACTTTTGGGCAAGTTTTCAGATTATGGAAGGTAGATAGCAAAGCTAAGAAAAAAAGTTCCCACTTCTGTGGAGTGAGATATGCCAGGTAGGCAGAGACCGCAGTCAGGACTAGTTTCCTGGGTGTGAAAGTTGTGTAGGTTGCGCTGGGCTCTGCACACACAAGGGCCCCACGCTGGGTTTACTCTGCTGCTTTTGCCATATTGAAATTCTTTATCATTTTTTTAAATAAGGGGCATTGCATTTTCGTTTTTCACTGGGCCCCACACATTATATAGCTGATCCTGACCTCAACCCTGAAGTTAGCAGAGACTGAAGTTACATATTGCTGTCGGAAGCACTAGTGAGTTGGTGATGGGGAAGAACACATTTGGAAATGAATTAAGTTATGTCAGTGAAATGCCTCTTGCTTAGTTCCTGAGAACTTATTCCAAATTTCTGTAAGCAGCAATCATGAAACTAAAAAATACATGTTCAGGGGGAAAATAATCTCTTTTGGTCAGGAAAAGCAGAACAGGACAAGTTGGCAGTCACCCAAGATGGGATCCTATCAGTACCAATGATTATTGGAGAGGCAAAGTCATTGTAACTATAGGAGAAGTAAAGCAGGGAACCTACAAAGAAAGTGGTAAATCATCTGAGGGAAGAATTGGGGATTTAAAAGGGTACCTGTGGTTCGGTTAACAATGATGGCTGCTGGGATCTCAAGTTCCATTTCCAGTTTTTAACAAAGTATTAGTTGTCTCTAAGGCTCAAGTTGCCTCAGGAAATACATGGGAAACAACTAACAATTAATTCCAGAGACAGTTCCTAACTTGCAACCATATGCCAAGCACTTGGCTAATAAACATAGACAAAGCTCCATCTCTTTCCTCAAGGAGCTCATAATCTGGCAGAAAATCAAGACTCATAAACAACATAATAAAGCGGGAAAAAACATGAACGACAGCAGTTTTTTAGTGAACACTAACTATGTGCCAGAAGAGTCTATCATAGACTGGTGGTTAAGAGAACGGATTCTGCAGTGAGGCTGCCTGGGTTTGAATCTTGGCTACCATTTACTTCGCTTCTTATTTTCAGCAAGTTACTTAACCGATCTCTTCTTTTTTACACCACTGTAAAATGAGGATAATAACAGTATTTACCTCTTTAAGTTTGTTATGAGAACTGAAAAGGTTAATTTTGTAAAATGCTTGGGACATACTCTATGAGGTAGGTACTATTATTATACCCATTTTACAGATAAGGAAAATGCAAGAAAAAGAAGTTAAGCAATTTGTCCAGGATCACAGGTTGGTACGTGGCAGAATTTCTCACACAGGCCATCTGGCCCCACATACTTAGTAGCTATGATATAGTTGCAAAGTACTTATGCTATAGTGTAATATAGTACGGCTCTAGTAGAGTATGATATAATTATTATACAGGTGTAATTAAATGGGAAAAGAACATGAAACAGGAAAACAAAGGAGAAATTAACCATTCAAACGATTAGCTAATTAAGTACTGGAATCAGTCAGGGTCTCTGCAATAAACAAATGCCCCATTCAAACTGGGATGGGGAATGTCTCCTCCTCAAAGCCTAAAAGACTAAAGGGAGGGTACTGTTCTTAGAATCTGAGAAGTAGCTGCAGAGAGGGGGCTCTTGACGGGAGCTGTGGCTGTCGGCAAAGCGACCCAGCCATTCCCTGACTCACTGTCCTCTCTCACTCTGCTCTGCTGGCGTCTCCCATTGAAGGATTTAACCAGTGAGCAAGCAAGCCCATTGCTGCTGCCCATATGATTCAGTCTCCCGGGGTAGAATAGGGAGTTAGAGAGTGGATCTGACAAAGGGTCTGGCCAAAGTACCCAAGTGAATGGTAAAGACAGAAACAGCCACTGACAGGAACCAGTGAAGGGACAGCCCACATGTGGAAATTCTCAGGAAAGACTTCACAGAAGGGATGGCACTGCCCTGGAAGCTTAGAAGATTATGAGGAAGCCTGGCTAGGTCATGAGGAAGGCATCATAAAGGAGAGAAAAGCAGGAACTGAGGCAAGGAAATGAAGCCAAGCCTCAACTGGGCTGCCTGGTGTCTAGGATTCATTGGCAGTAAGGGGAAAATAGCTTAGAGAGGCGTAGTGGAAGTGCTTTATGGTTGGCTTTTTAAAATTCCGTTTGGATTTTATTGTGAAGAACTGGGAAACTCTGAAGACTGGAAAAATTGAAGCTATGGGAGCCAAGATTTTGGTAATCCTATGGCTTTGTACACCTTATTCTTTCTGGTTAGCATACCTCCCTCAGTTCTTGGTCCTTCCTGGGAAATATAGTAAAGAGATAATCATAAGTAAAAGTAGTGATTGACCAACTGACCATATAAAAATAAGGGAAAACAGTGATGCAAGAAGGCTAGTTACAACTGGAAGGGCATGGAAATTACTAGAACGTACATCCCTGTTTCAAGCGGTGTCTTCTAGTATTATAAAAATTACTGGTCATCCGGCTAACTTTAAAAGTGAAAAATATGATATTATTTAAGAAATTATTATCTAACTCAAAAATTAATAGGACAGACTATGGGATTTCTTTCTCTATTTCTTTGTAATTATGTTTTTCTTATTTGTTGGCATTTTTGGGGGCTTAAAAAATGTATCCTAAACCTCCCAAACTTGAGGCCCTTCCTGTAATGGTATAATACATAGCTAATCTACTATTAGTATGTTATTTTTTAAATAAATTATTTCCCTTTGTTGAAAAAGAGATGATGATGATCATTTCCAAGTTATTCTGTCACAGAAAACTTAAAAGGATTGATTTATTTGCTATTTTGTAAAACCCTTACCATGCAAAAATGAAAACTCCTTTTAGTTTCACAAGCCAGTAAGTAAATAATGTGGTTTAAATTGGGGATCTTGAAATATAATATCAAAGTCAAGAAGAAAGAAGTTTAGGCTACAATTTGTTGATAATGATTTGCAAATACATTTCTAAGCTGATAGAAGGGGCACTGATATTTTTAGCTATTCAACACCAGATTTCAGTTATTCTACATTGTTCACATTTCTTGGAAATCTATTGTTCTATAGATTTAGCACATTAGACAAAGGATAATTGGGGCAGTTTTAAGATCAGTTTCGTCATGTGCATCACATTCATAGGCTTTTGATGCTATGACCCAATAAAGTAAGTGATATAATTTTTCCCCCTGTATATATTTTAGAGGGAAAGGAAAACTGAAATTATGTTACAATTTACATATTTTGGGATTATTCCTGCTCAAATTTTCCATTATTCTTTTCTTGTTCTTTCTTGAAAACACTGTTTTGGAATGATTCTGACTTCAACTGGTCAAGATAAATTGTCTTTCATCTAATCAGAGCACCACATACAGCAAATTGAATTAGAAGCAAACCAAATTAACAAAATGGAGGATAAATTACATGACATGAGTAGTGAAATATAACTATCTGAGGGCATTATTTATGATATTTTTCTTGGTACAGAACATTTTGATTTTACATCCTAAAGATGCTGTCCGAAGCTAGCAGAAATCCCAGATGAAGAAAACTAGAGCTGAGGTAACTGAGCACTGATCAATCAAGTGGGCAGGAAATGTTTATTGGCAGTAATCTAGGCACAGTGCACTATGGCAGGGAATGTGCCTCTTGAGTGACAGAGGATGATATAAAAGAGCCTCCTCCCCAGTGAATTCAATGAACTTGGCAGTATAGCTGGGGAGAAAACCTTTAGGACCGCCCATGCATGCTCAGACATGCAGTTAGCCAGTGACAGAAGGCAATATGTAAATGACAGATGTAATAGTCTATGGGCTGCAGACTGTATGCTAGTGAGATTCTGAAGAATGGAACTGTAATATGAACAAGTTCAGGGAAAGTGCCATACAGGACCAAGAACCTGAACTCAGGATGGATAAAGACCTAGTGATGAGAGACAGAGAGAGGATTCCAGGACAAGGACTGAGCTGAAACCTCTGTCTGGAGGTCTGAATGCCTACAGTGCTGGGAACCGAGTGGGGAGGGCAGCTCTGTCTTGAGCAGAATGATGATGACTGTGATCAATTTCGGAAGGGAAAGTGGGACCCTGAACACCAGGTGAATGAATGAGGACGTTATGTGGAAAGCACTGGGGAATCTTTGGAGGTTTTAGAATAGATGAATGCCACAATAAAAGTGGCATTTTATTTACTTATTATTTATTAACCTTGCACATTGCATCCAAAGTCCATTCAAAGATACTACTGGAAAACTAAACTGCAGCGATCCAAGGAAAGTTTCATCTATTCCTTCTTGATTAAATTTCCTGTCAAGTTAACATGCAAAGATTTCTAATTTAACCTCATGTATCCTTTTATTTCAGGAGAAAATCATTCCTCTGCATATAAGTAAAATAAATTCAACCCCACCGCTTGTAAAAAATTGTCCCAGAGAATTATTAAACAGATTTTCTGATCCCATTTGCAATATTATATTAAATTGGAAGGGGGTACAGAGGGACTGTAGTTTTGGTTTAGAAAAAAGTAAACATTTAGAATGTTTTGTTAAATTTTAAAATTCCTGCTCATACTTTCAGAGTATGAGAGAGAATTGGGATATCTCCAGAACATAACTTGCAAAGATTATTATCAGTGGTAACAGGAGTTATCAATATTATAGTGGTAACAGGAGTTATCCCCTATAATATTATGATATCACATTTTGTGAACCTAACTTTTCAATGTCCTTTTATATTTATCATTTCCTTAGACCTATGATATTTTCTTTGGGAAATGAATCTTCAGATAACACTCCCATTTCTAGGAAAGGAGCCTGTTATTTAACAAGTACTGTACGAATTCCTTTCAAAAATAAAAAGGCAAAAGAAACAAAAGGTTATGCTAAAAATGTATTTGGCCTTTTCATGTTTTCAAAACATTTTATAGATGCCACTTATTTAGGTACTAAGACAAGAATCTTGGTTTTGATTGCCAACTGCAGTCATCACTAAACTGAGGCAAAGCAGGAGATGTTACTATTCTGCATCACTACCTGTATGTGGCAAGCCAAGTGGAGAAATGAATAATTATCTAGAGGTGATTAAACTCATGCACATGGTCAATCAGTACAATCCCAGCCCCCAAATGCTCCTTTCCTGTGTTCAAATGGTGGATGTTAAGACTTGAATTATCAAAATAATTGGCACAGCTGTTCAATTCATGTTGCATATATAGGGATAAAACAGGCTCAGTTTATTCATCTGTAAAATGAGGATAATTACATTTATATCAACCAATCTGGGGGAGATGAAAGCGATAAATCTGTTTATAAGCATTCAAATATCTCAAGTAGAAATTAGTCAAATCTGGCTAGTCCAGGTTTCTTTATACTAACAGCAATTGAGAAATAAATTATGTAGAATATATTTAACCCATCAGGTCTCAACCTTCTGACTTCATCAAGTTCTGAGCTCTACAAAGCGAAGATAATACATGGATAGTGAACAAGCATGTGCTCGTACTAAGGAATGATATTTTAATGGTTTGGAAACCTCTTTGAGTTTTACAAATAAGTAAAATGATTGAGAGAGAGTGAGAGAGCAAGAAAGAGAGTGAGCACAAGAGAAAAAGCGCATGGGCACCTGTGTTCACTCAACAGGAGAGACAAAATCCGAATAGAGATGAAGAAGAAGAAATCTATGCCATATCTGGCATCAGAATGGGGTAATGTGTAACACTTGGGCATACATACAAGGGAAAAAAGTTAACAATTGGATCTCATGCTTCAAAACAGATAATATGCCTTGCATATTCTCAGAGATTGACATGAATCTGCTTCATCTCAGAAATCATATGACCGAGGAAAAGAAAATCTGCCTTTGATTGGGTGCTGTGTGGTTAAACCCTAGCTTAGCTGTAAATCATTTGTGAAGATCATCTCTTGGTAGGTGAGTAGAGTTGTTATTACAGAGTGTTAATGCACTTGTAGTGAAGTGTTGCTGGGGGTAGGAGGTGTTAGACATTGATCAGGAGCTTAAGAGATGAGCTATTTATTTTTGCTGTTGGATGAGGAAAATTTCTATAATAAAATAATGATTCTGCTTCTCTGTCAAAAAATGTCATTTTATAACATAAAAGTTCTCCTCACTAAACAAAGAACAGACTGTTATTGGGGGATATAAAAATTACAAGAGCATATATTTCCCTGTAGGAGTACAGCAGCCTTTAACTCAATGAGAACTTGCAGTGTGATGGTTTTTAAAGGAGGGGCCATGTTCTATGGGGAGAATCTTAGATATATTCCAATTCTCTAGATTGTACTAGTTCCTGTCTTATAAAAATGGGTCTACATTAGCACACTGGGCCAGAATATTACACACTTGCACTATAGCATGTAAGGAGCCCAGCTCAGGGGGAATTGCTTTATGTGGCATAGTGCCAGACAAACACATAGCTCAAATGAAGCCGATTCCGAGGAATATGGAAACTTTGTTTTGTTGGATAGGAAAATGCATATAGCTCCTTAACTGTCAGCTTCTATATTTGTTCCAAGGGCAAGTATAATCAATTCTTAAATGGTTTTTGTAATGCTGAATACCTAACCAAGCTGTTTACATTATAGGGGAGAGTTCAGTTTAATTCTCTCTTTTATTGGTGAGGTTCCTTATTATTAACGTTCATTTCAATACATTTTAAGTAATTTAAAAGAAGCAGTAATCCTTGAAGAAAGGCTGCAGTAAGAATTCTCTAACTATTCACTTTCCTTTGTTTTATTTATAGGAGGTGAGCAAAATTGTTCACCCTGTGCTGCCTCAGATACTTCAGTGGTAGGAGATTAGACAGAGACAAAAACTGAAAATAATAAATAAATCAGTATTGTTAGTTGGTTCCACTTTCCAATACCTCCCGCCTCCCCATTCCTTCCCTCTGTCTCTGTTATATTAATGATTTACCTTACTTTTAGAGGGAGTTTTCTCTAAGAAGGTGGCCAGGGAGGTGTTAATGAGGTCATTACTTCAATTAAAACTTTACGAAGTTCAGTATGCTAAAGGCAAAAGATAATTCCAAGCTGTGGTTCACAAACGGGATGCTCTAATACAGAAGTTAGGCCAAAAGGAACTCACATAAAAAAAGGTGTTACTAAAGAGGGGTCAAGAGCATTAAATATTTATACAGGTGGGCAGCACAAAATGGAAGGTTAAAAAATAAGAAAGGGAATCTGAGAGATGCAACTGACTGAACAGTTCTGATTTAATACATCTTGTAATCTTTGAATAGTAATTATCTATCACTAATTTTGGTCCACTTAGGGTATTCACCAAAAATATCTGGTAAAACCTGTCACTCCACTCCTCCAAATGACCATTGCCTTACAATTCCCACTCCTACAGCATGATCACAGCACATTGGCAACAACTAGGGAATCTGAGACATGGATCTGATTGAACAGCCGTGGGTTTCCTGGGCCAGATACTGTCCTAAGCACTTTACATATATTGACTTACAGCAACCACCTGAGTTGGGGGCTTTGATTGCCTTTTAGAGACAAGATAAATGAGGCACAGAGAGGTTACATGACTTACCCAAAGTCACAAAGCTAACAGGCGGTGGACATGCAGTAAAATGTCCCAGATCCCCTTTTGTCAGTGTTTTTCTCCAGGACATTATAGCTACAATTTCTTAAACAGCTACACTGTAATAGAAGTAGGGCTAGGTGTTTTACAAACATCATTATTTGATCCTGACAACAATATCTAGCTGGATATTATGCCCATTTTTGCACATGCGGGAATAGGCTCAGAGAAGATTAATAAGTTTCCCAAAGACAACCAGTTAGGAAAAGGGAAACATTGGAACTCAGGTACTCCTGGTTCCTCAGCCTAAGTCTGTCTGCATGTCGCAGACCTTTCCACAAGCTACTGTGCTATTTCTTGTCAAACTTACGCTTTCATTTCCTGCTCCTGAGAGTGTGCTTCTCACACACTATTGAATCCATCAGTGCGTCTCTGCAGTTCAGTTTCTAAATCAGAGTGCGATGGGTTAAACAAATCCAGAAAACACAATCAGGAGGGATAAAACACACAATCGGTTCGTTACTTTTCCTTTTTTTTCTAGCTTCATTTTCAAATGGACACTCTTTTTTGTCTGCTTTATGGTTGTTCTTCTTCACAATTACATTCAAATTTGTCATTTTTTTTAAACACTGGGAATACATATTCTGTGGTTAAAACGGAGGAACCATGACATTCTGTTTATACCCTTCTTTTCTTCCTTATAATTAAGAAAAAATAAACCTCAGTAAGAAAGCCCATATTAAAATTGTGCAAAATTGGTTTTATTACTAAATATTCATGGCTTTATTAGTTTCCTATGGCTGTTGTAACAATGATGGTGAACTTAGTGGCTTAAGACAACCTAAATTTTTTATTCTATAGTTCCAAAGGTCAGAAGTCTGAAAATGAGGCTTAGAGGCTAAAATCAAGGCATCAGCAAAGCTTATGTTCCTTTTGGAATTTGTAGGGGAGAATTCATTTTCTTGCATTTTCCAGCTTCTAGAGTCTGCCCACATTCTTTGGCTGCTGGCCCCATCCTCCATCTTCAAAGCCAGCAGGATAGCATCTTCTTATTTTTCTCTCTAAATCTGCTTGTATTATTACCATGTTGCCTTCTCCCTTATAAGGCCCTTTGTGGTTACACTGGGTGCACCAGGATAATCCATCATCTCCCCAAGTCCCTTGACCCCTCTGCAAAGTCCCTTACACCTTGTAAGGTAACATATTCACAGGTTCCAGGGATTAGGATATGGACATGTTTGCGGAGCCATCAGACAGCCTACCACAATGGTTCTGTACTCATTTTAGCATTAAACTGTCACCATGTGGCATCCTTCTTTGGGCTGGTTCAGTATTATGTCAGTCAGTGACAAGCGTTACAGAATATGACAATCTAGTAAGCGCAGGAAGCATAAAGCAGTGAGAATCCTGCTCTGCGTAGCCCACCTAACTAAAGGCCTCCAGAGACAGGATAGGTGTATTGTCACATCTCCATTGTCCTGTTACCGAAAGTCCATTGAAATGTCTCTCTTAGGAGGTGGAAAATGGAGCTCACCAAAGTGTTACATTCAAAAAAATTAATGAACTGTGACTCCCTGAGGAAATCAGGGTGTTGCAGTTTTGTGACAAGCAGCTCTTCAGGAGTGAATCCTGGAAGAATTGCAGAGAAAAGTTCTTATCTCCTGGAGAGTGAGAGCCTCCAGGAAAGGAAGGGGCCTGCACGTGGGATAGGGCAAGGGCAGCTTCCCCTGAGCTCAGCTTTGCTCACTGAGCCTCATTCTTCCCCTTCCACACCCACCCATAAACATTAAGCCTTCTTCCCAGCTGTCTTCCTCCCCCTCTTCATTTTTAAGCCTCTACTTTTTGACTTCTTTTCTCTGCAGCAACTACTACCAAAAATCTGAAAGTTTTTTTTTTTTGTTACCATGGAGAGGGCAATTTTCTCATCAAGGAAAGGAGATGGTGAGAGGGGAGAGCCACATACGAAAATTGAGAGTTAGCCTCGGTGTCTTTTCAACAATATCCAATTAAATCTTTTCACTACCATACACAAAACAACAAGAACACAGTGGGTGGCCAATTTATCCCAAGGCTGTGAATGAATCAGTAGGCTCTGGGATAATGTGCTGGGTTTGGGGGGGAGGCGGGCAGGGGAGCGAGGGAGCGAGGGAGGAGGGGAGGCAGGCCTTCGGTCCTGAAACAGGGAACTAATGAACAATGATAATTGACGGATAATTATTATGCAGTTGCTTGAATAGATGCTGCCCTCTACCATTTCCAGGTAAATGACCGTCAGAATGGTGGTAGATGATTTTTTTCCCAAGTGATGAAATATAAAAACATGTACACATACAAAGCAAGTAGAAGGAAGAGACTCATGAAATATTTCTCAATGATCAGTCAAAAAAATGAAATGCTATAGGGACTGAGAGAGGAAGAGCAATTGCCCGTGCTCTTTTTCTTTTCTCTGTTCCTCTTTACAAGTTGGAAAGAAAATGGAAAAAAAATTCAAATATAGCCTCATCTGGTGGTGAAACATCAGTGAAATTTTAATTAAGTCTACAATTTTACATCTCAAATTATAAAAAAATCTATTGCTGATTCATAGATGTGCTAATATTAAGACCAGAGATAATATTAATCCAACTGTTTTAGTTCTCATCAGATGAATTATATGTAAGCTGTGTTCTTTCTGACCATTGTGAGCAAAACCAAATTATGAAATTTTAAAATGATGTTTCTTATGTTACAATAAACTTGTATTATGAGTTTAACTCATTATAGCAATGAGTTAATTTGGTAGAAAAATCCTGCACAAATCCGGTACAGAAACATTATGACAAAAGGCATGCATCAATAAGAGTAATCAAAGGAAAAGAGCTGTAAAAAAGGAAAAGCATAAATTTAAAATGGTGGTGATGACATTAAAAGTGAAAGTTTGGAGTTGAAGTAGCATGTTGATCAACTTTCCTATGACCCTTCCCCCTTTCTCATTATCTACTCTAGCTTTTAATAACATGAGATTGCTTCAAAGAACAAAATGATGAAACATTTCAGATATACAAAAAGGTATGGAAAATATAAGGTTACAATTCAAGTCTATGATATGGCTGTACCAGTCCACACCCACTCACCTGGCAGTGTAGGTGTTACATTTGACTCATTTGAATTAATTCCTTAATGTAAATGTTTATACTGGATAGATGTTTGCTTTTAAAAAGAACAGTGTTACTAGAATTTAATTTTGAAAAACAGTTTAGGATGATAACTTTTGTCTACCTTGGAATTAATCATGAAGTGGAGAGAATGAGGACAGCAAATAAGGATTACCATTCCAGAGCTTTGACCAAAATGTGGAGCACCAGGCAGCTCCAACCCAGAAGGCTACCTCCAATCTCACATGATTTTGGAGAAAATTCACTATCAGCTGCTGTGTTTACAATAAATAATTATCTTACTGACCAAGCAAAGCATGCAGATAGATAAGAGAGAAAGAAAGGGAGGAAGGGAGGGAAGAAGAAACAAATGAAGGAAGGAAGAAAAGAAGGGAAGGAAGGAAGGAAGGAAGGAGGGAGGGAGGGAGGAAATATACATGTAAGAAAGAGAAAAAATGAACTCTGATTCATGGGACTCTTGCTAATCTATTTCCTGCTAGCGTTTTCTGCTTGCCACTTTACAACAGTACCAGAAAAAAAGAATACATTACTCCAAATTACAGACTATTAAATAAACAGATAAAAAGTAAGATGATTTGCATGAAAAGAAAACAATAAGCTCTTTTCACAGCACAAATGAAGGGTTTTATTAGGCAAAGTTGTAGGGAAAAGCTACATATCTTTTCAATCTCTCAGTTATTGCCGAATCTGTAAATCCCATGCCCCATTACCCCCCTACAAGCCAGGGCAATGTTCTCACATAATAGCATTTCATTTGTGATTGAATTGACAACCAACGGTCCTCTCTTCTTAATATATACAAAGGATTTTTGATCTGGGGGGTTTGCATTTTGTTTCACTGTTGAACCACTAAAAATAAACAAATTTTTCATGTAGTTAGCACATAAAGATGGAAGAAATGCCTTACTTTATAACAAGAACAAAATCCTGGCAAATATACTTCTTGGCCCAGAGTTGTCTTGTTTACCAGATAACTTAAGTCTGAACACCCTAAATCAAGGCACACCTATATCTATATGTTTCAACAGCCCATGGTAATTTCTATAAAAAAGATAAGTTGGTTGACGAAATTTGATCTTGGAGATTATAAATCACTGAGTCTCTTGATTAAAATGCCTGTGGTAAAAATTAACAAAAACAACAACCACCACCTTATATTAACAAAAAAATTTAGGAATTATATATTATGAAGTCTATAAGTTAACAAGCATCAGCATAGATATTATATGTGATCATATTAAGGTTTTAGCAGTCAGTTGCTCAGTCAGGAATTCGTATGAGGGATGGGGTCAGACTTCAATCAGAAAGGACAGATTCCTGAGACAGGTGCTATAAGCATCTAAAAATTTTTATCACAGCCAACACCAGAGGCCCTGCTAAAGACCAAAATGAATGTTAAAATGGAGTTTCATTTATGATATTAGTGTTATTCAAGGTATATGTATTATTTAAAATATATTAGAGATAGTCTTCATCTTTATAAGGGTAGGTATAAAAATTTAGTAAACTATGGAGCCTATAGTTCTTGGAATGATACCCAAGATTTGATGCCCAAACTATTCTGTGCCTCCACATTGAATCAAAAAATTCTAATTGCCTCATACCATCTCTAAGGTTAATCGAATCCTGTCCCTAGATTCTGGAAGATTCTCAGGTCTGCTTTGAGTGTATCTTTTACACAGATTGTGATCATAACACCTGAAAGAGAGGGTATGGGACAGTAACTAACCCTTATTTACCATACTAAGCTTTTGCTACTATAATCTACCAAAAATAACCTGTTGACCTACAACAATTCACAACACTTCAAGATTTGCTAGTCTCTAATGAAGTGTTACCAGTATAAAAACAATTGTTCCCTGTAACCCTCATTTCCTACCATTCAATAATACATCTATTTTGTTCATAACATTGAATTTCTCATTTGATTTCCTAATGGCTAAATTTGTCCAACATGGTTTAATAACCAGATCTTCAAAGATTTCATTCCATCTCTGTGTACTATTTCTATTATTTGAATAATTTTACCATCTCGTCTTGCCTCTCTCATATTATTAGTTTTTTTCCTTCATAGTCCAAACAGTAACCAGGCCTAGTAATTAAGAAAATAGACTGATATTTATATAATTGTCCTATGAGGTGTGTATGTGTGTGGAACTGTGTCTGAGTGTATGTCTATGGAGGGGAGATTGAGGGGAGGAGGGGGAAAGAATGAACTTGATCCTCACTGAATATAAGCAATTAGTTTATGGAGACGCCAACCTGGGATACAGATAAAGGACCTGTGGTGGGGGCATTTCCTTTTATCCTATGGGGACCCATTTGGGTTGCAAAAATACTCTCCTGTATGACATTTTAATCTTGGCTCTTTGACAAGTTCTCTGTCACCTTTATGCTCAAGATTGAGATTCCTTATTATTGCTTCCCTGGGTATCTTTTTTCATAGAATGATGAAGATCATAAGAAAGCATATTTTAATGTATCATCTTTCTTAACACATTTTTATCTTTACTCTTTTTATTCCCCAAATATGTCCTAAAGACTAATTTGCAATGTTATTTATAAGGTTTCAGCATAAATATATATTTGTTATATATTTAATTTGTATATGAATGTATATGCATATATGTACATATGTATGAATGTATGTATGTTTGTGTATATGTGCATGGTTTCTTGCCAATAAACGTGGTTTGGAATCCAGACATTTATAAATGGTATTGCCTTGGGAAGTAACTTAACCTCCCTAAATCTCATTCCTTATGAAACAATCATAACACCAGTTAGTTTGCACTGGATCGGATATATTAAATATCATGTATGCAGTACTGTGCCTGGTACATACTAGGACATAATAAATATTAAGTATAAGCACCCAGAATTGTATACTAGCATATTACCTGGCCTAACATTTTTTGGCCAAAAGGAATTTGTCAAAAGCAATGTGACCAAATCCAATTACTATTGTTTTAATAATAGTATCTGAGCCAATTAAAGAAACTAGAAAAAGAAGAATGAAACCTAAAGTGAGCAGAAGGATGGACATAATAAAGATCTAGCAGAAATAAATAAAATTGAGAAGAAGAAAACAATAGGAAAAAAAATAAACAAAACCAAGAGCTGGTTCTTTGAGAAAATAAACAAAATACACAAACTTATAGCCAGGCTTATTAAGGAAAAAAGAGAAAGGGCAGAAACAAAATCAGACATAAAAAAAGGAAAAGTCACAAGATATACCACAGAAATACAAAGAATTATTAGAGAATTCTATGAAGACTTATATGCCAATAAATTGGACAACCTAGAAGAAATGGACAAATTCCTAGAAAAACACACCCTTCCAAGATAGACCCAGGAAGAAATAGAAAATCTGAACAGACCAATTACCAGCAATGAAATTTAACTACTAATCAAGAAACTGCAACAAACAAAAGTCCAGAACCAGACGGCTTCACAGCTCAATTCTATCAAACATTTAAATAGAGCTAATACCCATCCTTCTTAAGGTACTCCAAAAGGTAGAAGAGGAGGGAATACTTCCATACTCATTCTATGAGGCCAGCATTACTCTAATACCAAACCAGAAAAATACAGTATAAAAAAATAAAATTTTAGACCGAAATTCCTGAACATAGACGTAAAAATCCTCAACAAAATATTAGCAAACCAAATTCAAAAATAAATCAAAAGTATCATCCATGATAACCAAGTAAGATTTATTCTAGAGATACAAGGATGGTACCATATTCATAAATCAATCAACATCATACACAACATAGACAAAAGGAAGGCTAAACACCACATGATCACCTCAACAGATGCTGAAAAAGCATTTGAAAATTCAACATCCACTCATAAAAATCCTCAACAAAATGGGTATAGAGGGTACATGCCTCAACATAATAAAGGCCACATATGACAAACCCACAGCCAACATCATACTTAACAGTGAAAAGCTGGAAGCTTTTCCTCTAAGATTGGGAACAAGCCAAGGATGCCCACTCTCACCACTTTCATTCAACATAGTACTGGAGGTCATGGCCATGGCAACAGACAAGATTAAGAGATAAAAGGCAATTAAATTGGTAAGGAAGAAGTTAAACTGTCATTATTTGCAGATGACATGATATTACATGTAGAAAACCCTAAAGACTCCAGAAAAAAATTATTAGAACTAATAAATGAATTCAGCAAAGTTGCAGAATACAAAATTAATATACAGAAATTCTTTTGTGTTCCTATGTACTAACAACTAACTGGCAGAAAGACAAATCATGAAAACAATTCCATTTACAATTGCATCAAAAGAATAAAATACCTAGGAATAAACCTAACCAAGGAGATGAAAGACCTTTACTCTGAAAACTATAAGAAACTCATGAAAGAAATTTTAAAAGATACCAATAAATTGAAATCTATACCCTGCTCATGGATAGGAAGAATTAATATTGTCAAAATGGCCTTCCTGCCAAAAGCAATTTACAGATTCAATGCAATCCCTGTCAAAATACCAATGGCATTTTTCAATGACCTAGAGCAAATAATTCTAAAATTCATATGGAACCACAAAAGACCTCAAATAGTCAAAGCCATCTTGAGAAAGAACAAAGCTGGGGGTATTACAGTCCCTGACTTCAAGCTATACTACAAAGCTACCGTAACCAAAATAATATGGCACCGGTACAAGAACAGATCCATAGATCAATGGAATAGAGAGCCCAGGTATAAACTCATGCATATATGGTCGATTAATACATGATAAAGGATCACGAATATACAATGGAGAAAGGACAGCCTCTTCAACAACCGGTGCTAGGAAAATTGGACAACTACATGTAAGAGAATGAAACTAAATTATTGTCTAACTCCATACACAAAAGTAAACTGGATCAAATACCTGAACGTAAGTTATGAAATCATAAAACTCAGAATAAAACAAAGGCAAAAATTTCTTGAACATGAGCACAGGCAATATTTTCCTGGACACATCTCCTTGGGCAAGGGAAACAAAGTAAAAAATGAACAAGTGGGATTAGATCAAACTAAGAAGCTTCTATACAGCAAAGGACAAATCAGCAGAACAAAAAGGCAAACTACAGTATAGGAGAATATATTCATAAATGATTTTTCTGACAAGGGCTTTTAATATCCAAAATATATAAAGAACTCATATACTTCAACACCAAAAAACCCAAAATAATCCAATTAAAAAATGCACAGAGGAACTGAACAGACATTTCTCCTAATACAGATGACCAACAGGCATGTAAATAAATGCTCCACATTGCTAATCATTAGGGAAATGCAAATCAAAACCACAGTGAGATCTTAGCCTCACACCAGTTAGAATGGCCACTATCCAAAAGACAAGAAATAACAAGCGTTGATGAGAATGTAGAGAAATGGGAGCCCTCCTACACTGTTGACTGGAATTATATTGGTGCAACCATTGTGGAAAGCAATATGGAGTTTCCTCAAAAAACTAAAAATAGAAATGCCATTCAATCCAGTAATTCCACCTCTAGGAATTTACTCAAAGGAAACAAAATCCCTGATTTGAAAAGATATATGCACCCCTATGTTTATCGCTGCATTATTTACAATAGCCAAGCTATGGAAGCAACCTAAGAGTCCATCAGTAGATGAATGGGTAAAGAAGATGTGGTATATATACACAATGGAATATTATTCAGCCTTAAAAAAAGAAAGCTTGCGATTTGCAACAGTATGTATGGAAGTAGAGTGTATTATGCTAAGTGAAATAAGCCAGGTGGATAAAGACATATACCATATGATTTCACTTATTTGTGGAATATGAAAACAAAATGAACAGAACAGCAGTAGACTCATAGACACTGAGAGGTGATTGGTGGTTACCATAAGTGAGGGGTTGGGGCAGGTGAGTGGGAAGTATGAGGGGAATAAAGGGGTACAAAAATTCTTAATCATAATATAGTTGGTCATGGGGATAGTACAGTATGGAGAATGTAGCCAATGATTCTGTAACATCTTCCTATGTTAACCAATAGTAACTACACTAGTTGGGCTGAGGATTTGAAAACATGGGTAACCATTGAACCACTCTGTTGTATACTTGACACCAATACAAGATTTTATATCAATGATACTTCAACAAAAAATAAATTATAAAAAAATGGTAGCTGAGCAACAATTTTATCTTCATCAATAAGCAGTTCTTTCCATTTTTCAAAATCTACTTTTTCTCCCGCTCTTATATTTATTTCTGCCATTCAATATTTTTAATGGAAAGAGCTTAACAAGTCTATATATTCAACATTGGAATTCTTTTCCATAGTGATCAAAGTTTCTTTTGCTATTTTTACATTATATAAAGAAACAATACATGATCATATAAAATTATATGAAAACATCAATTTGTAAAATAGCATAACTGATACCCATAACCATACCCACACAGAGACAATTTCATATATATATATGTTGAACCCAGGAACATACATATCCATATATATATATATATATATATATATATATATATATATATATATATATGGATATATGCATGAACCTTTTATATAGAGTGTGATCCTAATTCCTGATAGTGAGGGTATAGAGGAGTCAATGACCCTTACTTACTATATACTAAGTTTTTCTATATATATATGTCTCCTTCCACAGTGCTCTATATGAGTATATATAATCTTCACAGAAATATATGTTTCTAAAATAAAATATGTATATTTGAGTAATAGATATTGTAACAATATCATGCAGTCCTTATTGGTTTGTACTATATCATAATACTCTTTAGCAATCTACTCAATCTTAGACTTTTCCTCAGGTAACTTCTGCTGAAATAATGAATTTACCTGCAGCAAGAAGCAGTAATCTGTCTCCCAGATTCTCCTTCAGAAATGAGGACCTTCTTTCCTCAGCTGCTAGTAGTGCTTCTGGCAGATAGACATTAGCTGTCAATGCCTGTGTAGGAATTGCCTTTGCCGTAGAGACATCTGGCCCAATTTAATATTTCCTTCCCTGAGCAGCCCACACCAACTAAGTGACTTGACAGGGACTTACAGAGGTTTGGTCCTCTCTTGCCAAATCCTAACAATTCTGAAGGGTTACTTCAGCTTCATAACTCCCTGAATGGTCTGATGAGTTCTCTACTAAGAGTGCACAACAGCCTGACTTCTCTTCCTGGAGCTCCTATTTACCCCAAGAACACCTCCATATAAACATCCTGTATGCTCACGTGCCTCTCAGCATCAGCTTTTCAGGAATCCAAGACATGGACTTATCTACTAGGCATTTGGTACTAATTTCTATAACACTCTTGTTCTGAAAGTCCCCATGTTATAGAGTCAAAGCTTTTCTGTAACAGCATGCACATTTCCTTCCCATTCTTCCTTCATCAAGTACTTGAGGACTTAAGGTAAAAATGATTTGGAAGAAAGAAAGTAGGGAGGACTCCCTGCATATTTCCTTGGGCTCAAACATAGCTGCCTGTAACCACTGAGTTTTTGAAAACCACCCCGTCTTTGAACTGAGGCACACTCATCAGGCTCTGCTCTCTGATAACCTCTTTCAACAGAAGGTGCCCCTTCTTTCTTACTACACTCCAAGAGGTTTCCTCAAATCCAAGTAAAAAACTCTCATCTACTAGGAAAATACATATTTTCAGAAGTACTTGGAAAACAATTACAGTGAAACAAGTTTCCATCTCTCTTTAAAAAAAAATTGTAGTACCAAATGGCAAGCGGCTTTGAAACACTGCCATTGACCTTTTGATTCCCTCTCAGATTTGAAAGTTTGAGTAATTTATGCTGCAGAAATAGCCATCATGATTAATTGGTTTCAAGTGTCTATCATTTTTCACCAAGGATAACTTCTATGATTAGCGAGAATAACCTCTGTACAAACCTATTTAGTCATCTAAAGTTAATATTTGTTTTAAAGAGTGAGTTTATTTGTTTACTTTCATAGCTGATGTAAAATACCACTGTTAGGTTAGAGCAAAATGAAAATGTGAAGACAAGTAGCACACAGGTAGAACAACTACAACTCACAGTTGAGATCTGTCTACAAACATCTTAGAATGTGCTTTTAATCCTGATAACCACAAAGTGACATAGGATTTTCTATCCCAGTTTTATAGATGCTCAAACTGAGGATCATGGAAGTTGTGCAGATAGCCAATAACACATAAGGCAAGGTTTTAACTGCCTGACTCTAAAAAAGCTTGTGCTATTTCTACAAATATGAGAAAAAGAAAGAAAAATGTTCACATAATATTAAAGTTCCTCTATATTTGAGATGGTGGGGAATCCAAATTATAACAGTGTTCTTTGCCATGATATTTAATTTTTGTTATGAATAAAATCTGGTATTTGAAGATATCAAAGAGTTGACAAAGAAAAATAGGAAAAGAAAAGAGGAATCAAATAAGGTAATAACAATATTTCCTATTTGAGTTGGAAATCCTTGTTTATACATGTGAGTGTAATACATTATATTTTTCTTCATGTGGAATGAAAGAAAATGAAAGAAATGAATATGAAAATGAATATGTATGTTCATTTCTATTCCTTTTGAAATGACACAAGTGATGGTATTCTGTGTCCTCTTTCTCTCCCCAGATTTTAAATTCCACTATTACGTATATAACACTACCAAGAAACAGTAAAGTACAATGGAACAAAAAATTAACCATATTTGTAAGAATGTTAGTCTGTTTATAAAGGAATTATGTTTGGTTTAAATATTAACTCCTCTAGGAAACCTTTCTTGACCAACTGTCAATTCCCTTCAACATGCTGTAGTGATTACAGCAGGTGTATTGGTGAACTTCACAGCATCTCATTCTGCAAACCAGGGAATGAGGGTGTGAACTCCCATCCTCCTTGCCACAGTGATTTGTTCAGGTGTGGGTTTATGACTTAAGCTAGTGCAATCAGAGAGAAGCTCAGCATTTTAATTTGAAGGTCAAGAAAGTAATGTTTTCTCCTATTTTTAATGTAGTATGGCAGCAAAATGTACCCTGTAACCGCTACAACAATGGTGAAGTATAAACTGAGCAATGGAACTGGAGCTCTGAGCACAACATGCCTTAAGTCCACACAGTTCTGTTACATAAGCCAATACATTCCCTTTCTTCTTAAAGCCAATTTGAATTGGATTTTCTTTTAGATGCAATTGAAGATATATATTTATGGTCAGATTTAACCTAAAGGAATACACTGTTTTTACCCAATCATAGAATCTATCTCATCATACATCAATTGCCTGTTTACTGTTTGGTTTTCTCAGATAGACTGTAAACAGTATCAGCTTAATAAGGTGTTCGAAAAGAGAATGCATACACCAATAATTCAGTTTGTGAGATGCTGATACTTGTTTAATTTTTCTCTCTTTACAGATAAAGTGACTACATATTCAGTTTACTCTGGACAATCTTATTTAACTATTATTATCTGGCATTATTGACAATGGCCCTCATTTTCATTCTTAAATGTATTATAATTTAGGCAATAAATCAAATAATAGACTAAAAGCTGAATTTTAAAATCAGCCTCATTCTTCCCCTTTGCAAGCTCAATGACAGGAAAATGTTCTCAAATTGCTCCCCAGCTGTGACAACCTCATAGACAGTAGGAATTAACATTATAGATCTCATCCACCTTAGTATTCCTTAGCTTCCCTTTGTTTCATTCTTTCAGAATCTCTTAGCAAGCAACCTGCTAAAAATTGCTGAATGGGGTTGCAAGATAAACTGAGAAAGTAATTGTGTTTTGTCTTCAAAAATGAATAACAGGCATACTTCCTTTTTTCCTTTTAGATGGTAGGTGTGGCTCTACCCCGAAGTCTGGATTTCCTTCCTCCCAAAAAGCGCTAAGAGCTCTGTTTTGGAAAACCTAGCATCTTAGAAGATTATTTAGAATAATGGAGACTCCCAGACAAGAAGAAAAGGCAGAACTGTCTTATCAACTGGGAGACTTCTTTTATGTACACCTAAGCCTCTCAAAAGCTTTTGAAGGATCCTACAGAGAAGGAGGAACCTTGAAATAAGACCAAAATGTTTCTTTCCCTGACCGCCCTAGAAGAAAGGCTCTGAACAAATTTTATTTGACTTAGGAAAAAGCAATGGCACATGACATAATGCTTTTGGAGGTGAGAAGTAATTGGGTTTTATCTGTAAGTTTAAAAGGGTTATTTTAAGATATTTTCATGTCAACAGGGAATAATTAGATTCAATGCTTACAACCAAATAAAGTCATTTTAAAAGACAAAAGTTAAGAATGTGATAGCATGGTTAGATAGTGTGGATAAAATGAAAATTTCTGACCAGGATTCTTACATGGCCTTAGTAGCACCCATTGTGTGTATATATATAAGAGACTGTTTGCACAGCTATGGGATTTTTACCAGGGATGAGAGGCTAGTCAGTTACAGGAGTACCAGTCTAGGGGACAAGTGGACAGGAAATACCCATTATCTCCTCTCCTAAGTTTCTGGTACATAATTGGTCAGGTATCTGCCAGTCACCAGAGACCTGCCCACAGAATTCCTCCTGGTGCTGGGGACAGTGAAGTAGAGGGACTTGGAGAGCAGGAAGAGAGCAGTGTGAGTGTGGAAGCCTGGAGGAAGAACTAGAGGAGAATGGCAGCTGGCAGAGGGAAGCCATGGAGTCCCAGTTCTAGGAGAGGATTAAGCTTGTCCTGGAGAGCAGGAGAGAGAAGCTCCATAGCCAGGAGGGACTGAGACCTATTGCTGTGAGAATAAACATGGTACCTCTTTGGAAACCCCCAACTTCTTGCCCTTGTCTTTATTCAGTCTTAATGAATTCATAAGGTACTTGTCCTGGGCAGGGAATCCCCTCCTCCCAGAGCAACATTATTTTTGTACAACAGATAATAATAATATTTTGGGACAAGAAATTGCTTTTCTACTAGGAGAACTAGAATTGACATCTGCATAGTTTCTCATGATGAAAAAAATGCATCTCAGCTTTAGAGACTTTGCAAATCAGTTAAATATTTTATTCCTTGAAAGAACTGTATGCCACCTGATCCTGATATCAAGGTATAAATAAAACAGAGGGAAAAAAAGGGAAGCAAAACAGGGCTTAGCATTGGGATTATACCTTTAAAAAAAACAAAACCAAAAAACAATAGAAGGTTGAAAAATACAAGTATCATGATCACATACAATGAGTTGCCATATAACTAGAGGTTATTTGAAATAAGCAGGTGTGTCCTGGGAGACTAAGAAGACAAAGTGATAAAAAAAAAAATCACCTCCCTAGCCCTGGCCTTACAAAATGCTTAAAATCACAACCACTAAATTATCTGAAGAATCTTGCAATGCAAGGGAATTAGTATATATTTCTTCTTATAGAAACAGCTTTGACAGATTTCATATGCCTTAAATATTGGATAAGTTTAATCCAAAACCTTAAAAACTTATGCAATGCAATTTTGAAGTTGGTTGAGTAAAGGATATTTCTAAGCAATTTAAAACAAATTAATTTTACTCTGAAACCTAAGCTTTAAGGGTCAGAAAAAGAAGAAAAACAAGGCAGAACATGCCTCCTGGTTATAAAAAATACATTTAAAGAGACAAAGGCTTGCACAGCATCTGTGATTGTAATCTTTGCTTTATATCAATAAAAGCTTTCTATTCAACAGCTTCTATTAAACAAAATAAGTGAAGGAGGCATTTATATTAGCTAAGTGTACATAAGATCTTTCATATCAGATGATAGGTTCTTTTGAGGAAACAACTAGGTACTATAATCGGAAATACTAAAGGTACCCAATTATAGGCCCAGGGGACAGCTGACATTTGAATTACTGAGGAGAGTAGTCTCCGAACTTTTTGAGTACATATATTTGCTATTTAAAAAATTTTGGCCCATACACTCCAATACATATTTATTCAAAATTGTAGACATATACTGTTATATTAATATATATTTTAGAAAACATAAAATATTGATGTTAAAATAATGAGACAAAAATAAATAGAATTTATGGATCTTCTTATATATTCCTATAGAGGATCTCTGTAACTGAACATTCAAAGGAAGAGACAAAGCTTTCCATTTCAAACAAAATGCGAAAAGAGTATGATTTCTTTTAGATAGGAAAATGCTAAAATATATAAGGCAGTTTAAAGCCTTTAAATGCTGCCCTATGTGTGTGCTTCTCTTTAGAACTTTCATGTAGATTTTAATAATAAATCAGTAGTAAGTCTAAATTATACATAATGTACATTTTTATAGAAAACACCAATTTTATAGACTGCTCTGTTAAATTGTTTCCCTGAGATATTCAAGGTGGAGGAAGCCTAGCTACTTGGTCTCTGGTAGGTGTATCATAATGAGAGGCACAAATGATAACCTGGCAACAATTTCCCAAATTGTAGACATGGTGCTAAGAGGAAATGGTAAGGAAACTCCTGGCCCCCTCTCCTTCTCTCTCACTCCTTCAGGCTCCTCTTTCACCCTGCTTGCTGCACACACCGAAATGCCACATACACAAAAGCAAAATAGTATAAATTGGTCCCCTTGCTTGTGCTCTCTGCTCAGACCTTTGGAGATTACTCTCCCCTGAGCCTGCCAGTGTGAAATAAACCTCCACCCTCCAAGACCTCAGAGTGCCACTTGGTTCTTCCATAAGCGATCCAGTCCAGGTTTTTCATAACAGAAAGATTCCTGGAAGATTAATTTGGAGAGAACAAATGCATGTAGAGAAATCAAGTGACTCACAGTGATCTGCATATTTGACTAGGATAAGTTAATATTTTCTAAACTGTGTTCTCCAAATGTTCCCACAGTCTCTATGGAGAAATGGCTGAGAAATGCTAAGCAAAACAACGCTAACATTCCTGCAGGACTTCTTAGTGACTTTGCTATAGTGAGGTACACTGTGGGTCTCTATGATAGGCGAAGTCCACACACATTTCTCAGCTTATTTCTTCTTCATGAGGAACATCTGATGGATTTAATGTTCTGCAGAACAGCTGGGGGAAATATTGAGGTATTCTGTCACCCAGGAATAACAATACATTTCCTAGTCAAACCCTTAACACTTACCATTTCCCAGTTTTTTTAGAACATAAAATAGTTGAGTTTATAAGAGGTAAGAGTGGTTATTCTGGTTGGCGCATGTGGTGAGGAAGAAGGAAAAAATCTAGGAACTTCAAACATGGGATAGTGCTGCAATGAAGAGAGCACAGATGTCCAAGTAAACACTGGGGCTTATGGCCAAAGCTTGAGAAGACCATGTGAAGGAGTTGTGTTATGAAAAGGGGAATGCAGACAAGGAAGACAACCTTGATCTTTGGAAAAAGTTACATTAAAGGAGCCATATTACTTATTTGTCTGTTTGATCATCATGCTAGAACTGGTAACCTTTTAATTGCTTTAGTTTTTTCTGGAACTCCATGGGTGTATTTGAGTCATAATAATAAAGAATATGAAAACTGATGACCCAATACTATGTATATTGATGCTAAAGAACCTCTTCAGAATTTGTCAGGCTATTTAAGCTATTATGAAAGTGACTGTTTTCTCTTTCTCCAATTTATAAATATTCATAGGGAAACAGACATATGAATAATATAATTTTTCCTTAGTTTTATTTCATTAATAAATAAATTTCATGAAAAAAATTTTAATAGAGAGCATGTGTGTCACAGCCATTTAGAACAACAATGTGCAATAGTACTTTGTGCAGTGATGGAAATGTCTGTATCTGCATTGTCCAATTTGGAAGTCACTAGTCACATGTGGCTACTGAGCATTTGGAATGTGACTAATACAACTAAAGAATTGATCTTTAAATTTTAATTAATTTAAATTTTAATAGCCACATATGGCTAGTGGCTACCATTTAGACAGTGCAGATTCAGAGAATTAGAGACAACACATGTGGTTTAATTATGAAGTTACTCCTTGAGAAGAGGAAACGTAAACACAATGTATTTCAATTTCCCACTTAATTTACATTGTTTTCAGTGACTTTTGTGCAGTATATTGTATAGGAATTGATGTCAATTATTAAACATTAATACTAGCATTCTTTTGTAGTCACACTTCCATGCCATCTCTGTGATGAGAGAACTAAGAAGACAGGAGACCACCTCATTTTCAGCTAATCAAAAGCTACTTCAGTCTAAAGAACAATATGCTTTAGTTAAAAGTATCTTGCAGGGCATAGCCGATGCTTGGCTACCTAATATCCATTCTTTACACCGTAACAAAATAACCCAAATTTTGTTCAGAACAGCAAGGTTTTATGATCAGGTCACCAGTTTTATTCTGAATTATAAATAAATAAACACATCTACTCATTTACAATACTTATCATCCCAGGATCCCTTGAAGCTGGGTGTGGTCATGTGACCTATTTCGGGCCAACACAGTGTAAGTATACCTCTTCTATGTGGGGCTGCCAGAAAAAGCTTTTGTTTTTCTTATAAATAGGTGACACACCTGGCACTTACTCATCCCATTTCCCCCTTTTCCATGTTAAAACACAGACGTAGTGCTAAGAGGCAGTGTAGCCATCCTGAGACCACAGGGAGGAATGAAAGGCACATGCTGAGGATGGCTAGGTACGGCCAAAGAAGGAGTTGGGACACATGATTTTGTGGCTCCAGGACCTACCCTGGAGCACATAATTCTTGAGGTCTTGCTATAAAAGAAAAATAAACTCCTAACTGGACAAGCTATTACAGTAAGGATTTTGTCACATGCGGCCAAACATAAGCCTAACAGTATTAACTGGAAAATAAGGATTTTTTAATTCCTGAAATTATTAGAATCTAAATTTATAATTGTTTTTGCTTGATGTGGTCAATTTAATTCTCAGGAGCCTTTCATTCATCACTGACCAAAAACAGACATCAATCACGCTGCATTTAAAAGTTAAAATAAACACAAATATGCATACAGCTCTATAACAGATTGTTAAAATTCCAAATGTTAAGTAAAACTAGTCATCCATTAAGACAAAGTAAATTAACGATATTTATAAACATCTAGTATGTCCTTAACTGCTATAGCAAATAGGAAGTATGCCTACCTTCAAGGAAATTTAAATTCATTTCAATGGAAAAAATACAAAAAAGTAAAAGGTCAAATAACAACTGGTGTTTTCGAAGAGAAGTTCAAGACATTAGAAGTAGTTTCACAAGAAAATATATACAGTTATGGACAAAATAAATTTGTAGGGAATCACTGATTAAAGAAAAACAATACCAACTGGTGTTATCAAAATGAATTTCACAGAGAAGGCAGGGATAGATCTCAGAGGCATCAGTGTTCTGAAAAACCAAACAACTTTACATTTCCAATCATTACAATCAATTTTAAGGAGTGTGAAGAACCCTAAGTTATTGTTGTGGTTAGTCAATAATTGGATTTGGTTAGAACTTATACTGTAGAACCTGAAGAATCAAAAGTTAGCATAAGCACAGCCATCTTAAAGGCTCAAACACCATTTTCTAACCTAGAAGGAGAAAAATTACTAGAACTTTGAAAAACAAGTTAGTCAGCCAGTGTTAATTGTAGTGACCTTTAGTTAGCCAACCTCAATCAGTTAAGCTTATCTTGCTAGAACCACCCTAAACATTCCGAAAGTGATTTTATCTAATCAGACCCCCAGGATGAGGCGTCAGCCGAAAATTTATGTGTCTATGAAAAAAAAAACACTGTATTGTGACTGTAGAAAATACTGCCCCTTTGAAAATGCTATAAAAACTTCTGGCTTTGTGAGTTCGGGGTCCTCGCTGAGACCCGCTGCGTCGGGCTAATGCATGGACCCCAGCTAGCTGGCCTCTGAATAAATTCCTCTTGCTTGTTGCATCAAGAGACGCCTTCCGTGAGTGATTTGGGGCGGCGTCCTCCTCTGGGAGAATCCAACAATACCTTGAAATGGTTATGCAGTTCTTATCTAAAAAGCTTCATATGTGGAAAAGAAAATACATCCTCATTCTGATTTAGAGAACAATTTTACTGCAAAATCTCATTATACATAGCTTCTTGCCTGCTTGCATTCTTTCCAACTGCTATTATCTGCTCCCAATAACTGTCCTTTTCTAGTGCCTAACACCTATTATATAACTTAAAAAAAATCAAACTTGGGTAAGTGTGGTAAAGTGGCAGTTTGATTTTTATGTCAAATTTCTTGAAGGGCATTTATGGTTCTATCTGTGGCAGTTTTTTATGACTTCCACAGAATGTGACATGACAGAAAAGCTTAGCCTCAACAGAGTTGTTACAGATTATTTTCCCACTCACCACATCTAGTTCTTTTAGTTTTAGGGGAAAAAAATCATGAAGGAGTTAAGTGTAAATTATTCTCTTCTCTCCACTTTCTTAAGTAGAGATTTATCTATATAAATTTTGCCCCAAACCTTCCCCCTGATTTTATTCTCTATAAATTTCTAGTTGAAAGATTTAAAAGTAATCCTAGAGCTGAACATAGATTAAATCAGTTTGGGGGGAGGAGGGTAGAGTTTATCATTACCAAGTTTATTGTTTCCCTAACTGAAGAGAGAGATGTCAGGTAAATCAAAGCGTTTCTATTTTTGATTTTAATAATACAGAAGATATTCTTTCCTTGAATAAATTATAGAAAACACATAATTCTTGAATATGATGCTATTTGTTTACACAGAATGTACAATACAAAGAAAATAAGGATTTATGAATTACTAAAATTATATTCTATGTTACTTTTCATAAACTTAATAAAAACAGGCTCAAATAACTATAGAAACCCTGGTATTATTTTTAGTGAATTCATCACAAGAATATGGTCAAATCTTACTGCTTCTCTCTCAAAAACAATGCAGCTATGATCATCTTGGAAATTTGCTGATCAATCAGCTTAATTTATGAAATTGAAAAACATTAGAACATTTCATGCAAAAATAAATTTCAACCCTGGGTTATAGAATAAAAATTAACAAGAAATCTGAAAAAAGAAATCTAGCTTAATTTTCTTTTATATGAGGGAGGTAGGCAAATATTAGGAGGCAGAAAATAAATTATTCATTCATTCTCATATGTGTAGGAAACCACTATAGCATTTTTTTCTCTTGTGGCAATTATATCTCTGTCTTTTATGCTTCCCTCACAGAAGATACATTCTAAAATTGGACCCTATATTTTTTTCATTTTTAATCCCCAAGAACAGATAATACTAATATCTTTCACTAGCAAGTGTTCAGTGTAACTGATGAATGAAAAGTTTTATTCTAAAAGCCCTTAAAAGGTAGCCATATTTCTAATGATCGGCATGACAATATAACTCAACAGTCTTTAATTCAATGTAGGCTGAAGGAGGCATTTGAAGGAGGAAAGAAAATGTGAGTATTTATTTTCAATGCAGACTATTAAAAATACTTATTTTATGTATGTTAACATGCATATATATATATATATCACTTTAACATATATAATCATATATAGAAAAGTGTAGACATATGTACAAAAACACTAATAATGATGTGTGATCACTGCTTTACCTCATTCTCAATTATTCACTTACATGCACAGGAAACCAAATTTAAATCCAACCTCTTACTATACTCTTTCCGAAGTCATTTCCTAATAGTCCCCACCTGCCTTTAGAGTGCTTTGTGTTATGGGTTTTCAAAGACAATTTGTTGAATTAAGGAATGAATGAACAAAGAACCATGTACCTAACAGGAACATTACCTAACATCCTAACATTAAGGTTTATATAGAACTTGTGACACACTAACTTCCATTATAGATTTTAAGGACCTAAATTTATGGTGATATAAAAAGCTCCAAATGCTGGTAATAATATTTAGGCTACAATAACATTATATAGCTTTCAAAAAAGATTTAAAAACATTGTATTACTTACATTTGCTTTCTTATAAAAGAGTTAGAAAAGATCCCAAATTTTAGGAATTTTTTTAAAATAATGAAAGCCATTTCACATAAAGGAGCCCCTTTCTACACCCAAGCAAGGAAATTTATAAATAAAACGATTTAAAAACAATGACAAACATAAATGTCCTTATCAGAATCCCACTGGTATTTCATTAAAAACACAGTGCTATATTGGTTATCAGAATTCATGTAAATATCATGGTTCAGTTTTACTTGATAAGGTTTTGAAAGAAAATTTTACAGTTAAGTGAAACGTAGTTAAGATATACATTTTCATTCATAGACTTTGAAATATGTGGTTTGGTAAAGCTTATGTTTATCTTTCAGCTAAAAATGTGTATGGTATCACTTTTCTATAAAAAGGTTTTTATGAAATATATATAGGAAGAAATCCCATTTTTTGAATATCATATATAGAAAAGTGTAGACATATGTACAAAAACACTAATAATGACATGTGATCACTGCTTCACCTCATTCTCAATTATTCACTAACATACACAGGAAATCAAATTTATATGAATGAATAATTTATTTTCTTCCTCTTCAAAAATGGGAATTTTTGTGTGTGTTTGCAAATCTATGATCTTTGTATTTTGAGGGGAGTTTATTTTGTCATGACCAGAGAGTGTATAAGTCATAATACTGACAGTGACATATCTTTATATCCTTCAGGGAATATAATAGTGACTTTGGCTCACATTAGTTAGGGAAAGAAAATCATGCATGTAGAGCAGTGATCCACAGAGTTATGAGCTTTCTACAGGAGACATGTACATTTTTCAGAAGGTAATTGCAGTACAAAATTTGCAAATATCTTCAGCTAAACATATTCGAACATTATTCTCTGTAGAATGCAACACACACACCTACATTTGGAAAGATGGCCCACGTTGTATGGCGTTTCTTAAACAAGGTTGTTCAGAAATAACAGATGAGATGAGGAAGCCTGGATGGGTATTTGATAAAAGAGAAAACCAGAATAATCCATTTCCCCACACTAAGATGACTGTCACTCAACTTGTGAAATATGCTAGATACCCATGGAAATAATCTATGATTTTGGTGGAGAAATGAAGAGATGTTTAAGAAGGTGGGGGCAGGGGGAGTCAGAGATAAAGGAAAAGAAGAAATATTATTCCTAAGAGTTCAGGACAATTACATTCACTAATGTGACATTTGACCAATTAACTATATTGTCTGTAACTGTTCTCATTTGTTGAATAAGGGAAACTGTAATACCCACTCTTCTGCCATGCTCATGGTAATAGAATAACACCAAGAAACATTTTGGCTTGTTTTGTTTTTTCATTTAAACAATTGACGCCTTTTTCCCCCCTACATTGTCCCACCAATCTTGTTAGGTCCACACTGGACAAGCTCTTTTGCTGTCAGATTGTGGCTGAATTTTTCAACAAAAGTAATAATTGCAGTGATTCTGAATCCATTCAATTGCTCTTTGTGTAGATACAGCCAGAGTTTAAAAAATAATCATAGAACATTTATTAAGGATTTGACCTAACAATAAAAAAATTAAACACCCAAGTAATTATTTCCCATTTAAATATACACTGTACCCACTAAAACTGCTTATTCAATCTTTAGATAATGAAGTCTCCCAGGTAGCAGTATAATGTGTAGTTAAAAATGAATCTTGAACAATGCTATAATCATCTTGTCCAGATTGACCAATTTGTCTCAACCCCAACTTGGACAGGTCTTATTAGAGGATAAAACTGCTTTGCCAATTCAATTCTTTATTCAGTACAAGTGCCTGCGGTTCAGATTTAGTGGTGAATTACCTTACCCTGAACAGCTGGCCAAAATGACTTGAAAGAAGACCAATTTATTTAGCACAATCAGACACCAGGAACATAAAAAAAATGATCTCATGGTCACTTAAGTCCTATCCGTTGATAGCAACACATTTCTTCACTGCCACAAAAAACTTTCCCCAAATTTGCCAGCCACCTCTTTGTCTCCCCAACCTCTCTCCCTACCACCATCCATCCCTTGTCCCATTTGTCCTTTCCTCCCTCTTTTCCTAATTTTTCTTCTCTCCTCCCTCCCTTCATTCCTTCCTTCTTTCCTTCCTCTTTCTTCTCCTCCCTTCTTCCTTTTCTCTCTCCCTTTCTTCCCTTCCCCCCTCCCCCTTCCTGTCATTCCCTCCTTCCTTTCCTTAATGGTCACATTTAATCATCACTTTAAGAGAAAAACTCTAGACATATTTCCCCCTTCATTTGAGAGATTATATCAGTAAAAGAAAACTGAATAATTGTCAAAACAATGTGTCAGAGCAATTTTACTTAAACATGTGATAAATTAGGAAAAGCATTTTTTATCAGATTTCTCTGACACTAAACTATAAATTACAAATAACCTGCTATTAATACACTATTTTAGAAAATAAACTTGGAGCTTCATGTATGTTTTACTTTTAAAGGCTTTCTTTGCATATGTCACATCTCTATTCCTCTACAATATAATGGTATATTTTTTATTCTTTAAAATGAAGCAAGTTGAATTTTTTAAACGGCTACATTTTACAATCTCTTAAAAACTTAGTTGCAATATTAACCCCCATTTTTTAACATAATTCACTTAGTAAAAATTATTTTCATTTCAAAATGGTAGCAGTTCCATATTTTCTAAACTAAGAATTTAATTTAAAAACTTTGCTAAAGGTGAAAGGAAGCTTAATATCAAATATGTGATTTTGAATTCAAGGTCTAGAACTATGAAAATCTAACTTATTCAAATACCATATCCTTATTCTCTTTTGGGAAACAATATTTCAATCACTGCATGTCTAAGGTTTGATCTGAACTTCACAAATTCAAAATTGAGTTTTTCTAGGGTCATGAAATGTTTTGTTGTATCATTGTACCTAATTTATGATGCTGCACAGCTACAATTATAATCCCCAAACTCCAATTCCTGTTAAAAAATGGAGTTTCTTTATCGCATTATTCATCAATTAACCTGCATTAATTGTGAAGCAACTGGTCTAGGTGCAAGGGTTAAATAAAATTATATGTACAGTACTGGGGCATGAGTGGTATTTATTTCAGGTCTCTGTGTTGTAAAGTTGAAGTAGACACATATTACTTAGATCATGATAATCATCACATACAAATCCTCCTCATTTGCTCTGTCCTCCATCCTATTCAAAATATTCTTGAATGAGTTCACTGGACATTTACTGTTTTTCTTAAAATAAAAAAAAATTGAAGTATTATTGATATTCAATCTTATATTGGTTTCAAGTATAAAAAACAGTGGTTTAACAGTTACCCATATTATTAAATCCTTGCCCTCACTAGTGCGATTACTATCTGTCAACATAGAAAGATGTTATAGAATCATTGACTATATTCCCTGAGCTGTACTACTATCCCCATAACCAACTTATATTATGACTGAAAAATTTTGTGCCTCTTTATCCTCCTCACCCTCTCAACCCAAATACCCCAACCCTCCTCCATGGTAACCCTATGTCACTTCTCAGTGTCTATGAGTTCACTACTGTTTTGTTCATTGTTTCACATTTTTTTAGTTTTTTAAAAATTAAAGTATCATTGATATGTAATCTTGTGATGGTTTCAAATACACAAGACAGTGGTTCAACATTCACCCATATTATCAAGTCCCCACCCCTCCACTGCGGTCACTGTCCATCAATGTAGTAAGATGTTATAGAGCCACTAATTGTATTCTCTGTGCTGTACTACCATCCCCATGATCAACCTATATTGTGATTATGAATTATTGTTTCCATTAATCCCCTTCTTTCTTCCCACCCACCCTCCCCAACCCTTCCCCTTTGGTAACCACTAGTCCCTTCTCGGTGTCTGTGAGTCTCTTGCTATTTTGTTCCTTCTTTTTTGCTTTGTTTTTATATTCCACAAATAGGTGAAATCATTTAGTATTTATCTTTCTCCACCTGGCTTATTTCACTGAGCATAATACCCTCTAGATCCATCCATGTTATTGCAAATGGGAGGAATTATTTTCTTTTTATGGCTGAATAATATTCCACTGTGTATATGTACAACATTCAAAAAAATTTTTTATTAAGATATCATTGATACACAACCTTAGGAAGGGTTCACATGAACAGCACTGTGGTTACTACATTCACCCATATTATCAAGTCCTCCCTACACAACCCACTGCAGTCATTGTCCATCAGCATAGTAAGATGCTATAGAGTCACTACTTGTCCTTTCTGTGCTATACTGCCTTCCCTGGGACCCCATTACCTCATGTGTGCTAATCATAATACCCCTAATCCCCTTCTCCTTCCAACCACACCCACCCGCCCCACCTTCTTTCCCTTTGGTAACTGCTCGGCCATTCTTGGAGTCTGTGAGTCTGCTGCTGTTTTGTTCCTTCAGTTTTGCTTTGTTGTTATACTCCACAAATGAGGGAAATCATTTGGTACATGTCTTTCTCTGCCTGGCTTATTTCACTGAGCATAATACCCTTTAGTTCCATCCATGTTGTTGCAAGTGGTAGGATTTGTTTTCTTTTTATGGCTGAATAATATTCCATTGTATATATGTACCACATCTTCTTTATCCATTGATCTATTGAGAGACACTGAGGTTGCTTTCATATTTTGGCTACTGTAAATAGTGCTGTGATAAACATAGGGGTGCATATGTCTTTTTGAATCAGGGATCTTGTTTTCTTTGGGTACATTCCTAGGAGTGGAATTCCTGGGTCAAATGGCATTTCTATTTTTAGTTTTTTGAGGAATCTCCATATTGCTTTACGCAATGGTTGAGCTAGTTTACATTCCCACCAGCAGTGTAGGAGGGTTCCCCTTTCTCCGCATCCTCACCAGCATTTTTTATTCCTTGTCTTTTGGATGTTGGCCATCCTAACGAATGTGAGGTGATATCTCATTGTGGTTTTAATTTGCATTTCCCTGATAACTAGTGATGTGGAGCATCTTTTCCTGTGCTTGTTGGTCATCTGAATTTCTTCTTTGGAGAATTGTCTGTTCATATCCTCCCCCCATTTTTTAATACAGTTATTTGCTTTTTGGGTGTTGAGGCATGTTAGTTCTTTATATATTTTGGATATTAACCTCTTATCAAATATGTTATTCACAAATATATTCTCCTATATTGTAGGATGCCTTTTTGTTTTACTTATGGTGCCCTTTGCTATACAGAAGCTAAGTTTGATGTACTCCCATGTGTTCACTTTTGCTTTTGTTTTCCTTGCCCAAGGAGATGTGTTCAGAAAAATGTTGCTCATATTTATATTCAAGAGGTTTTTGCCTATGTTTTCTTCTAAGAGTTTTATGGTTTCATGACTTACATTCGGGTATTTGATCTGTTTTGAGTTTACTTTTGTGTATAGAGTTAGACAGTAATCCAGTTTTGACAATACCAGTTGTTGAAGAGGCTATCATTTCCCCATTGTATGTCCATGGCTCCATATAGTATATTAATTGGCAATATATGTGTGTTTATATCTGGGCTCTCTATTCTGTTCCATTGATCTATGGGTCTGTTCTTGTGCCAATATCAAATTATTGTGAATACTGGCTTTGTAGTACAGCTTGAAGTCAGGGAGTATAATCCCCCCACCTTTGTTCTTCTTTCTCAGAATGTTGTTGGTATTTTGATAGGGATTGCATTGAATCTGAAAATAGCTTTGGGCAGGATGTCCTTTTTGACAATATTAATTCTTCCTATCCACAAGCACAGGATAGATTCCCATTTATTGATGTCTTCTTTAATTTCTCTCATGAGTGTCTTATAGTTTTCAGAAAAAAGGTCTTTCACCTCCTTGGTTAGGTTTATTTCTACATATTTTATTCTTTTTGATGCAATTGTAAATGGAATTGTTTTCATGATTTGTCTTTCTACCCCTTAGCTGTTAGTACATAGGAACACACAGAATTTCTGTATATTAATTTTGCATCCTACAACTTTGCTGAATTCAGTTATTCTAATAGTTTTTTTCTGGAGTCTTTAGGGTTTTCTATGTATAATATCATGTTGTATGCAAATAGTGACAGTTTACCTTCTTCCTTACCAATATGGATGCATTTTATCTCGTTGTGTTGTCTGATTACCATGGCTAGGACTGCCAGTACTATGTTTAGTAAAAGTGGTGATAGTGGACATTCTTGTCTTGTTTCTGATCTTAGACGAAAAGCTTTCAGCTTTTCACTATTAAGTGTGATTTTGGCTGTGGGTTTATTGTATATGTCCTGTATTATGTTGAGGTAAGTACCCTCTATACACATTTTGTTGAGAGTTTTATCATGAATGGATGTTGAATTTTGTCAGATGTTTTTATAGTATCTATTGATCTGATCATGTGATTTTTGTCCTTTTCTGTGATGTGGTGTGTGATGTTGCCTGATTTTCAAATATTGTACTATGCTTGCATCTCTGGAGTAAATCACACTTGGCCATGATGGATGATCTTTTTGATCTATTTTTGAATTTGGTTTGCTAATATTTTGTTGAGTATTTTTGCATCTATGTTCATTGGGAATATTGGTCCATAATTTTCTGTTTTCGTGTTGTCTTTGTCTGGTTTTGGTATTAGGTGATGCTGGCCTCATAGTTTGGCAGTAATCCCTCCTCTTCTACTTTTTGGAATACTTTAAGAAGGATGGGTATAAGATCTTCTTTAAGTGTTTGATAAAATTCAGCTGTGAAGCTGTCTGGACCCCAGATTTTGTTTTAAGGTAGTTTTTTGATTACCAATTCAATTTCATTGCTGGTAATTGGTCTGTTCAGATTTTCTATTTTTTCCTGGGCCAGTCTTGGAAGGTTTTCTTTTTCTAGAAAGTTGTTCATTTCTTCTAGATTGTAAAATTTATTGGCTTACAATTTTTCATAGCATTCTCTAATAATTCTTTGAATTTCTGTGGTGTCTGTTGTGATTATTCCTTTTTCATTGCTGATTTTGTTTATGTGTGTACTCTCTCTTTTTTTGTGATAAGTCTGATTAGGGGTTTATCTATTTTGTTTATTTTCTCAAAGAACCAGCTCCTGGTTTCATTGATTCTATTGTTATCTTCTTGTCAACTTTACTTATTCATTTTGTTTTATTTATTTCTGCTCTTATCTTTATTACATCCCTCCTTTTACTGACTTTGGGCTTCACTTGTTCTTCTTTTTCTACTTTCTTATTTGTGAGCTTAGAATTTTTATTTGGGATTGTTCCTGTGTCTTGAGGTAAGCCTATATTTCTATGTACTTTCCCCTTAGAACTGCCTTCACTGTTTTCCATAGGTTTTGGGCTGTTGAGTTGTTGTTTTCATTTGTCTCCATATATTGCTTGATCTCTGTTTTTATGGCCATTGTTCCACTGATTATTTAGAAGCATGTTGTTTAGCCTCCATGTGTTTGTAGGTTTTTCTGTTTTCTATGCATAATTTATTTCTAGTTTCATACCATTGTGGTCTGAGAAGCTGCTTGATACAACTTCAGTCTTTTTGAATTTATTGAGGCTCTTTTTGTGGCCTAGTATGTGATATATTCTGGAAAATGTTCCATGTACACTTGAGAAGAATAGGTATCCTGCTGCTTTTGGGTGGAATGTTCTGTAGATAGCTGATCTAATGTATTTTTCAGAGCCTCTGTCTCCTTATTTTCTGTCTTGTTGATCTGTTTATTGATGTGAGTGGTGTATTAAATTCTCCTAAAATGAATGTGCTGCAGTCTATTTTCCCCTTTAATTCTATTAGTATTTGTTTCACATATTTAGGTGCTCCTATATTGGGTGCATGAATATTTATAATGGTTATACCCTCTTGTTGGACTGACCACTTTATCATTATATAATGTCCTTTTTTGTCTCTTGTGACTTTCTTTGTTCTGAAATCTATTTTGTCTGACATAAGTACTGCTATTCCTGCTTTTTTCTCCATTATTTGCATGAAATATCTTTTGCCATAGCTTCACTTTTAGTCTGTGTAGGTATTTGGGTTTGAAGTGACTCTCTTCTAGGCAGCATATAGATGGGTCTTGTTTTTTTATCCATTCTGCCACTCTATGTCTTTGGTTGGTGCATTCAGTACATTTGCATTTAAGGTGATTATTGATAGATATGTACTTATTGCCATTTTATTAATTGTTTTCTGGTTGTTTATATCTCCTCCCAGCTACTTTTTTCCTCTCTTATACTCCTCTTTTATTTGATGGGTTTCTTTAGTGTTGTGATTAGATTTTCTTTCTTTCATCTTTTTTTTTGTGTGTATGTTTGTGCCTGTATCTGTTGTAGGCTTTAGATTTGTGGTTACCAAAGGTTCAAGGAGTTTCCTTATTGTCTAACAGTCTATCTTAAATTGCCGATTACTCTATTTTGTTTTATTATAATCTTTGTTTAAGGTATCATTGATATACACTCTTATGAAGGTTTCACAAGACAATGTGGTTACTAGATTCACCCTTGTTATCAAGTGCCTCCCATACCCCATTGCAGTCACTATCCATCAGTGTAGTAAGATGCCAGAGCCTTTACTTGGGTTCTCTGTGCTACATTGTCTTCCCCGTGACCCCACACATACCCTGTGCACTAATCATGATACCCCATAATCCCCTTTTCCCTCCCTCCCAACCTGCCCTCTCCCACCCCTCCCCTTTGGTAACCGCTAGTCCCTTCTTGGAGTCTGTGAGTATGCTGTTGTTTTGTTCCTTCAGTTTTGCTTCATTGTTATACTCCACAAATGAGGGAAATCATTTGGTACTTGTCTTTCTCCACCTGGCTTATTTCACTGAGCATAATATCCTCCAGCTCCTTCCATGTTGTTGAAAATGGTAGGATTTGTTTTCTTCTTATAGCTGAATAATATTCCACTGCACATATGTACCACCTCTTCTTTATCCATTCATCTACAGATGGACACTTAAATTGCTTCCATTTCTTGGCTATTGTAAATAGGGCTGTGATAAACATAGGGGTGTCTTTTTGAATATGAGAAGTTGTTTTCTTTGGGTAAATTCCTAGGAGTGGAATTCCTGGGTCAAATGGTATTTTTATTTTTAGTTTTTTGAGGTACCTCCATATTGCTGTCCACAATGGTTGAACTAGTTTACATTTCCATGATACTCTATTTCAAACACAATCTAAAGGTACTTTTCCTCCCCTTCTTCTTCTTCTTCCTCTTCCTCCATACTTTATATATTAGGTGTCATATTCTGCACTTTCTGTGTAACCCATGACTGATTTTGTTAGTACTTGCTTGGTACTTAATTGGTCTACTACCTCTACTGTGGGTTTATTTTCACTGACGACAGATATTTAGCCTTAGCAACATGTCCATGTACAGCAGTCCCTTTAACATATCCTGTAGGCCTGGCTTAGTGGTGGTGAATTCCTTCAACTTTTCTTTATCTGAAAATTGTTTAATCCATACTTCAAATTTAAATGATAGTCTTTCTGGGCAGAGTATTCTTAGTTGGAGGTCCTTCTGTTTCATTAAATTCAATATATCATGCCCCTACCTTCTGGCCCATAAAGTTTCTGCTGAGAAATCTGCTGTTAGTCTGAAAGGGTTTCCTTTTTAATAATCTTTTTTCTCTTTCTGGCTGCTTTCAATACTCTCTCCTGTACTTGATCTTTGCCATTTTAATTATTATATGTCTTGGTGGTGTCTTCATAGGGTTCCTTTTGTTTGGGGCTCTCTGAGCTTCCATGACCTGAGTGTCTATTCCCTTCCCTAATTTGGGGAAGTTTTCAACAATTATTTCCTCAAAGAGACTTTCTATCCCTTAGTCTCCCTCTTCGCCTTTCTGGTATCCCTATTTTGTGAATGTTGCTTCATTTGGATTGGTCACACAGCTCTCTTATTATTTTTTCATTCCTAGATATCCTTTTTTCTCTCTGTTTTTTGGCTTCATTGTTTCTTGCTCTCTAATTTCCATCACTGACAACTTCTTCAATCTGTGAAACTCTGCTGTTAAATCCCTCCATTGTATTTTTCATTTCAGATACTGTATTCTTCAGCTCTGAGTGAATTTTTCAGGTCATCTATCTTTTTGTTCAGGTCCTCCATGAGATCCTGACTATTTTTCTGTAGATCCATGAGCATGCTTATGACTTTTACTTTAAAGTCTTTATCAAGCAGATTGGTGATTTCAGTTTCGCTCAGACCTCTTTCTGGTGTTTTGTCTTGTAGTTTTGTTTGGAATAAATTCCTCTGTGTTCTCATTTTTTAAGTGTTTCGTATGGAGTAAAGGTTTTATGGAGCAGGTGCTCTCGAGTGCCCAGTTCAAGACACTTCACTTTCCTGTGCAGGAGCCCTAGCTGTTGGTGTGCAGTGGGCAGGGCACCTTTCTGTCTGGCTTGCAGTGATCTGATTTCACATGGGCTGTGTGGGCTGTCAGCTGGTTGTACTCATGAGGCTGTACTGCTGGAGATGCTGTGGGTGAAGCTACCCCCCTCCATCTGGCCTACAGCAATGCAGGGGCCACAGGCGAGTTGGGCCTGCACCTGCTGGAAGAAGCTCCTGGGGCTGGCTCTTGCAGCACTTCACCAGGTGGGCTGAAACAGTGGCAGGAAAGCTGGGAGGGTCTCCCTCTGCCTCCTGGCAGCAAGGTCTGACTCCACTGCCAGGCTAAGTGGGCCATCAGCAGGCCTCACACTGCAGGGAGGAGCCTTGTGGCTGCATTGCCAGTTAGGGTGATGGAGTGTCTGGGGCTCCTGAGAGTTCCCAACCTGTTGGGCTGAGGGCAGGCTGGGGAGGTATTGTCCACCTGCTCTTTCTCCTGACCAGAGAGCCCTGTGTAACCCTTCCTCCTCTGGTGCCCTTCCCACTGCTGGGAAATCTTTCAAACAGCCCATTTTGTTTTTGTCTTGGGGGGTGGTAGAGCATGCCTGTTCTCCACAAGCAGCTGGAATCAGCCTCCCTGAGTGTTCTGCCTGTCTCTGTTGTTCAGCCTCATTAATCACTAGAGCACCATGTAATGTGGGTTCATGTTCCCAGAGCAGATCTCCAGGGCCAGGTGTTCAGTGGTCCTGGGCTCCTACTCACTCCTTGCTACATTCCTCTTCCTCCTGCCCATGGGCTGGGGTGGGGGTAGGGCTTGGGTCCCACTGGATCTTGGCTTTGCCACTTTAACCTTTTCTGTGAGGTCTTCTCTTCTTCCCCAGATCTATGTATCTAGTTCTTCAGTCTTCAGGTAGTTTTCAGTTTTAGCTGTATTTGCTGTAATTTCATGTTCTCTGTGTTTTGGGAGGAGATTTCTGCCTTGCCTTCCTACTCCACCATCTTTTTCCAGAATCTTTGCTTTGTTCTTATGTTCCACAAATAGGTGATATCTTATGGTATTTGTCTTTTTTCTGCCTGTCTTATTTCACTGACTACAATACCCTCTATTTCTATCAATGCCATTGTATTTATTTTCTTTTTATGGCTGAATAATACTCCATAGTGTATGTATACCGTATCTTCTTTATCCATTCAATTGATGGACACAGATTCCTTCCATATCTCAGTTATTGTAAATAATGTACCGATAAACATAGGGGTGCATATATCTTTTTGATTTAGGGTATTTTTCTCTTCACGTAAAATTCCTAGAAGTGTAATTACTGGGTTGAATGGCATTTCTATTTTTAGTTTTCTGAGGAACCTCCATACTGCTTTCCACAGTAGCTGCACTAACTCACATTTCCTCCAACAGCGTAGGTGGGTTCTCTTTTCTCCACATCCTCACGGACACTTGTTAATTCTTGTCTTTTGGATAGCAGCTATTCTAACTAGTGTGAGGTAAGATCTCATTGTGGTTTTAATTTGCACTTCCCTGATGATTAGCAATGTGGAGAATCTTTTCATGTGCCTGTTGAGCATTAAGGGACATTTATTATTTATTGGCTGCTCAGCACCCTTTCTCTATTTTCAATATACCCCAATTTTGGGGAGGTAATCAGCTCTCCTTCATTATGAAGGGCTTTGGTGAAGAAGGTTTTAATCGAAGTTCTCTGTTCACCACTAGCTAAGAGATGGGTGTGTGACCCAAGCAAGGTCAACTGGACACTCTCTTCCAGGACTTTAAATTTTGAACAGGTACACAGTATGGAGAAAAAAAAGAGAATCACAAAGAGACCTCGTATTTCTTGCTAACAAGATGTCCAGGCATTCTCAGGTCGTTTTTCTTTTCATAAGCCTTATTCAATTGCCTTTATGCTAATTCCATGAAGTTTACTTTTTCCTTGATTTAATCAGAGGATGTTTTCTATTACTTGCATCCAGAGAACCCTAACTGATACACAATTAAAGTACATTTGATTATTTTACCTCTTTGTTTAAAATTCTTTAAGGGTTGCCATTGCCTGTAGGACATAATCAAATCCTTGGTCTGGTAAGGAAGGATCCCCATTTTTTAGCATCAACTCTCTCTATTCAACCTCATTAATTTCTACCTCATCCCCTTTATTTCAGCCATATGGAATTATAATTTCTATAATATACTATGTCGTTTCCCACCCCAGTGAAAAGTACAGTTTGTTCCCTTTGCCAGATTCGCCTTTCTCATTTTATCTAACTTGTTAAGTCCAACTTGTTTTTTAATGCTTGGCTTATGTTTTATCATATTCAAGAAGTTTTTCCTGACATCAGTAATCTTTCCTGGTTTATTTATACGTCCTCTTCTTGAAGTAAGTCTGTGGAGCATCACCCATCCAAGGGAAGTAGAAAACTATGGCAGCTAAGACTCTGGAACCAGACTGCTTAGATTCTAATCCCTTTGCTGTCTCTTTACTACTTGACCTTGGGCAGGTTATTTAACCTCATTGTGCTTCAGTATCAAACCTACAGTGTTGTGAGCATTAATACATGTGAAGTACTTAGATCAGTGACTGGCGTATAATTTGTGCTAAATATGTGCTAGGTATTATCCTGAAATGTATTTCTAATCATAGTGTTCTTATTGCTTTTTATCTTTCACCTTTTTTAATCTGTGCATTCCTATGTTGTCCAACTCTATATTCCCCAGACACTTAGTAGCTCAATAAAAATTTGTTAATGTTAAAAGACTATAATAGACACTGATAGTGTTTTACAGTCTATAAGCCCTTTTGGATTATTACCTCATTTGCTTATACCTCAAACATTAAAGTTAGGATTGTTTTATTTAAAACTTTACATAGAGAAAATATTTCCTGATATTAAAATAAATACTCCCCCAAAGTTACCTCTCTTTCTTGTCCCCTGCCCCCCCCCCCACACGCACACATTTGTTTTATGTTTATTTAGGGTCATTTTACTGACAATGTAGTGATTGAAGCTACAAAAGGCAAGAACTGACCACGTCTTCACAAATTATTTTTTAATATAAGGGGTAGAAGCAGGAAAAACATCTCCATTACTTAGCAAGAGAAGGGAGATTTTATATATATATATATATCGTCATGTATATGACATTTACAAATTCTGTTTTCTGTGGTCCCACACACGGCACTTGAACTTCTCCTCTCAACTAACTTTGGACTTATATTTAAAGACTATGACTTTGAAGAAGCAGCAGGTTAGCGGTGCTTTCTGTAAAAGACAAATTTATTCGTCTTAAGACAGCTGAACAGGTCAATGCCTTCCCTAAGGGGCAGACTTACAAACCCTTCACCAGGGAGGATGGGCTTCTTCTCCCACTCTTATATCTAGTGGCTTTTAAAGGAGACCATAGTGTCAATGGCAGAATGGAGTGCAGATATGGAAATGAGCTCTTATGTTCACGTAGTACTGTTTTGTGACATACAGTTTGCATGAAACAAATGCCATGAGTAGGCAGATTTATATAGCTTGCTGTAGAACCTAATATTAATTACTCACAGTTGAATACTTGCAGTAAGCAAGGCAAGGTGGGAAGCATTTTCATATACTACTTAATCCTCATGACAACCTACAAGGCAGATAGTATCATTATGCACATTGTACAGATACATAAACTCAGGTTCAGAAAGGATGAACAACTTACCTACAGTCACGCAGCTGTAGTAGAAGAGTCCAGCTTTGAACCCCGACAATCTAACTTCAAAGCCCTTGCTTTAAACATTATAACATACTGTCTCCTCTGGTTATAAATGGTCTTGGAAGTATTTTTATAACTTAATATGATGGTATGAAAAAAAAAACATACTGCTTGTTTCTGTATCAGCACATTGCAATCATAAAGGACTCAATGTCTGACATAGACTATATATACAAATACATACATATATATGCCACCAAATGGTAGTCCCATTTATAGCTAATACTGGTAGGCAGTATATGCAGTAAGAACAATACAGGCTTAGGAACCAAACAGACTTGGATTTGAATCTTTGCTCTGTTACTTCCTAGGAGCGTGACATCTATGAGCCTCAGCTGTTTTTTCCTGAAAAATGGCTGTTAATGGTAGTTATAAAGCAGTAGAAAAAAAATTATATGTATTTATATAATATTTACATGTTTTTATATACACACACATCTATTGCTATATGGTGAATGTGAATGTGAGTTGTGTGCCCTGTACCCAGAAGAGGAAACCAAGATCCAGAGAACAACTTGGTACAATCAAGCTATTTGCAAATGACAAAAAGAAAAAAAGGACCCCTGAATTCAGGTCCTCTGAGTCTAAGATCAAGGTACTTTAAATGCAAGTTGCTTACTATCACATAATTTTTATTCCTACCAAATTGCTGAAGTTCATTTTAAAAAGAAAACTGCCTTACTCCTTGTTTGTTTCAGAAAGTAGTTCTATAACAACTAAATACCTTCAGTACAATTGATTACTTCTTTTGAGAATACTTGAAAATTATTTACAAGTGAGATAACTATAACATATAATCCTTTCAAATCTACTTTTCCTATTGACTCAGAAACATAAAAGATATATAGTATTTTTATTCTAGCTAGGTAAACCACATTTATATCAATATATTCCTATGTTTCTAGTTGATGCCATAATTTTGCAGAATGGATTCCAATGAGGCTTAGAAATGCAATCTTTGTACTAAAAACATGTCTATTTGAGTATGGCACTGCACAAACACCAATATTAATTTCTAACATATTTTTAAATGATTCATGTTTTGTTACTTTTGTTTGTTTATTTATAGGTAACTTTCAATCACCTTATCGCTAGAGGAGGAAAACTGGCACAGATAACTCAGAAGAGTGAATAACCAATTCCAGATGACTGTATTTTATTCTATAATATATTATGGCTGCAAAGTCCCTTTAGAAGTTGTTTAAATGTAAACAGCTCAATTGAGCTACTTATTTGATATTCAATAGATTTTTGAAAATACCAGTTGTTTAGGGAATTTAATTAAAGCCAACTTTACGTATAAGGGTTATGATCTTTCCCTTATATTATTCCTTTTTCATTTGTGGCTGTTTTCGATGCTTGCATTAATTTGTTTCCTTGATCACACTTGAGCTGAACTGAGGAGAGAGAATAGGGTGTTTGCTGACAGGGGAAAGCTGCCTAAACATCGACGGGAAATGGTCTTGGAGAGTGAACTGACTTACGAAAAATCTTCACTTTAAAGAGAAACTTTGGCCAGCTTTTATCTCTTTTTCCCATACCTTCTGCTTGATGATCATCTCATTGATGTCTTCAAGATCACCCACCATGACCCTCTGTGATTTTAGAACTCGGTCCAGCAGAGACAGCCAGTCGGTAAGTTCTGTCCAAGCCCGGCTGAAATCGGCCAGAGCAGGTACCTCCAGCAGCAATGAAGACGGCATTTCTAGTTCGGAGATGACAGTTTCCTTGGTAACCACGGCTTGTGTCACCAGAGTAACAGTCTGACTAGGAGCTGCAAATTTTTTTGACAAAATGAAAAGAAAAACATAAAAATTAGAAACAAGCTAAGAAGCCAATTTCAGTCAATAAAACAACTTCAACTGAAGGGCAACAATTTGAGCCAAAGTGTTATTTATGACACTTTATGTTTTTCTCCTAACAGCATGAGTACCTTATATAGTACTACATGATAGGAATACTCAGAGACCCAAGCTTTTCATGAATACACATCTAGCTATCTTTCAAAATGATTTTGCTCATTCTTCTGGCTGGACAATTAATTTACGTAGTCCTTCTCAATAACAATGATATAGATTTTGGAATTGGTAAAGGAAAAAAAGTATGCAGACCTTGCCAGGTAAATTAAGTTTTGCTTATTTTTTTATTCAAAAGAAAAAGAAGGGGGGTGGGGCCAAGATGGTGGCATGAGTAGGACAGTGGGAATCTCCTCCCAAAAACATATATATTTTTGAAAATACAACAAATACAACTATCCCTAAAAGAGAGACCAGAAGACACAGGACAACAGCCAGACCACATCCACACCTGTGAGAACCCAGCACCTGGTGAAAGGGGTAAGATACAAGCCGCAGCCCGGCGGGACCCGAGGCCCCTCACCCCAGCTCCCAGTGGGAGGAGAGGAGTCGGAGCGGGGAGGGAGAGGGAGCCCAGGACTGCTAATCACCGAGCCCTAGCCATCCGCACCAGAACGCAGACACACAGTGCATGCATGGGGTGCTGGAAACTAGGGAAGCAGGACAGTAAGACCTGTGAGCGGGTCCCAAAGCCGGTGCCCCTGTGACAAAGAAAAGCGAGTGCTTTTTGAAAGTCTTAAAAGGACAGGGAACCCACTGCTGGACGGAAGCATCCCGGGTCACAGTCCAGCAGCTGGAAATTCCAGGGAACTCTGGGTGCACTAACCCCCTGGGCAACAGCTCTGAGACCCCTCACGGAGGTAAACAGCCAAACAGACCCCCGTCTGTTACCGCTCTGGGGCCGCCATAGCAGAGCAGCCGCCTGAGGCTGGCCATGCCCACAGCAAGGGAGCTTCCTCCATACCGGCTGGGCAAGATACAGAGACCCAGTCTACATGAAATTGCCCAACACAAGCCACTAGGGGTCGCAGTTGTTCAGTAAAGAAAGGCCAGGAGTCAAGGGAAAGAGTCTTGACTCTCCCAGCTGACAGACGCATCAATAGCACACCACTGAACCTATCAACATGAAAAGGCAAAAAAATATGATCCAGACAAGACTAACCCAGACAGCTTCGACATCCTCTACATCTTCCCCTGAGAAGGAACCTGGGGAGATAGATTTAACCACTCTTCCTGAAAAAGAATTCAAAACAAAAGTCATAACCATGCTGATGGACTTGCAGAGAAATACACAAGAACTAAGGAGGGAGAATACAGAAATAAAACAATCTCTGGAAGGACTTCAAAACAGAATGGATGAGATGCTAGAGACCATTAATGGACTAGAAAACAGAGAACAGGAACACAGAGAAGCTGATGCAGAGAGAGAGAGATAAAAGGATCTCCAGGAATGACCAATCAAAACAGAACAATATCCGCATTATAGGGGTACCAGAAGAAGAAGAGAGAGAAAAAAGGGATAGAAAGTGTCCTTGAAGAAATAATTGCTGAAAACTTCCCCAAACTAGGGGAGGAAATGGCCTCTCAGACCACAGAGGTACACAGAACTCCCATGACAAGGGATCCAAGGAGGGCAAAACCAAGACACATAATAATTAAAATGGCAAAGATCAAAGACAAGGACAAAGTATTAAAGGCAGCCAGAGAGAAAAAAAGGTCACCTACAAAGGAAAACCCATCAGGCTATCATCAGACTTCTCAACAGAAACCCTACAGGCCAGAAGAGAATGGCATGATATACTTAATGCAATGAAACAGAAAGGCCTCGAACCAAGAATACTGTATCCAGCATGATTACCATTTAAATATGCAGGAGGGATTAAACAATTCCCAGACAAGCAAAAGTTGAGGGAATTTGCCTCCCACAAACTACCTCTACAGGGCATCTTACAGGGACTGCTCTAGATGGGAGCACTCCTAAAAAGAGCACAGAACAAAACACCCAACATATGAAGAAGGGAGGAGGAGGAATAAGAAGGGAGAGAAATAAAGAATCATCAGACTGTGTTTATAATAGCTCAATAAGTGAGTTAAGTTAGACAGTAAGATAGTAAAGAAGATAACCTTGAACATTTGGTAACCACAAACTTAAAGCCTGCAATGGCAATAAGTACATACCTTTCAATAATCACCCTAAATGTAAATGGACTGAATGCACCAATCAAAAGACACAGAGTAATAGAATGGATAAAAAAGCAAGACCCATCCATATGCTACTTACAAGAGACTCACCTCAAACCCAAAGACATGCACAGACTTAAAGTCAAGGGATGGAAAAACATATTTCATGCAAACAACAGAGAGAAAAAAAGCAGGTGTTGCAATACTAGTATCAGACAAAATAGACTTCAAAATAAAGAAAGTAACAAAAGATAAAGAAGGACATTACATAATGATAAAGGGCTCAGTCCAACAAGAGGATATAACCATTATAAATATATATGTACCCAATACAGGAGCACCAACATATGTGAAACAAATACAAACAGAATTACAGGAGGAAATAGAATGCAATGCATTCATTGTAGGAGACTTCAACACACCACACACTCCAAAGGACAGATCCACCAGACAGAAAATAAGTAAGGACACAGAGGCACTGAACAACACACTAGAACAGATGGACCTAATAGACATCTACAGAACTCTACATCCAAAAGCAAAGGATACACATTCTTCTCAAGTGCACATGGAACATTCTCCAGAATAGACCACATACTAGGCCACAAAAAGAGCCTCAGTAATTTCCAAAAGATTGAAATCCTACCAACCAACTTTTCAGACCACAAAGGCATAAAACTAGAAATAAATTGTACAAAGAAAGCAAAAAGGCTCACAAACACATGGAGGCTTAACAACATGCTCCTAAATAGTCAATGGATCAATGACCAAATTAAAATGGAGTTCCAGCAATATATGGAAACAAACAACAACAACAACACAAAGCCCCAACTACTGTGGGACACAGCAAAAGCAGTCTTAAGAGGAAAGTATATAGCAATCCAGGCATATTTAAAGAAGGAAGAACAATCCCAAATGAATGGTCTAATGTCACAATTATCGAAATTGGAAAAAGAAGAACAAATGAGGCCTAAGGTCAGCAGAAGGAGGGACATAATAAAGATCAGGAAGAAATAAATAAAATTGAGAAGAATAAAACAATAGAAAAAATCAATGAAACCAAGAGCTGGTTCTTTGAGAAAATAAACAAAATAGATAAGCCTCTAGCCAGACTTATTAAGAGACAAAGAGAGTCAACACACATCAACAGAATCAGAAACAAGAATGGAAAAATCACGACGGACACCACAGAAATACAAAGAATTATCAGAGAATACTATGAAAACCTATATGCTAACAAGCTTGAAAACCTAGGAGAAATGGACAACTTCCTAGAAAAATACAACCTTCCAAGACTGACTCAGAAAGAAACAGAAAATCTAAATAGACCAATTATCAGCAATGAAATTGAAGCAGTAATCAAAAAACTACCCAAGAACAAAACCCCTGGGCCAGATGGATTTACCTCGGAATTTTATCAGACATACAGAGAAGACATTATACCCATTCTCCTTAAAGTTTTCCAAAAAATAGAAGAGGAAGGAATACTCCCAAACTCATTCTTTGAAGCCAACATCACCCTACCAAAACCAGGCAAAGACCCCACCAAAAAAGAAAACTGCAGACCAATATCCCTGATGAATGTAGATGCAAAAATACTCAGCAAAATATTAGCAAACCGAATTAAAAAATACATCAAAAGGATCATACACCATGACCAAGTGGGATTCATCCCAGGGATGCAAGGATGGTACAACATTAGAAAATCCATCAACATCATCCACCACATCAACAAAAAGAAAGACAAAAACCACACGATCATCTCCATAGATGCTGAAAAAGCATTCAACAAAATTCAACATCCATTCATGATAAAAACTCTCAACAAAATGGGTATAGAGGGCAAGTACCTCAACATAATAAAGGCCATATATGATAAACCCACAGCCAACATCATACTGAACAGCGAGAAGATGAAAGCTCTTCCTCTGCGATCCGGAACAAGACAGGGATGCCCACTCTCCCCACTGTTATTCAACATAGTACTGGAGGTCCTAGCCACGGCAATTAGACAAAACAAAGAAATACAAGGAATCCTGATTGGTAAAGAAGTTAAACTGTCACTATTTGCAGATTACATGATATTGTACATAAAAAACCCTAAAGACTCCACTCTGAAACTACTAGAGCTAATATAAGAAATCAGCAAAGTTGCAGGATACAAAATTAACACACAGAAATCTGTGGCTTTCCTATACACTAACAATAAACTAATAAAAAGAGAAATCAGGAAGAGAATTCCATTCACAATAGTATCAAAAAGAATAAAATACCTAGGAATAAACCTAACCAAGGAAGTGAAAGACCTATACCCTGAAAACTATAAGACACTCTTAAGAGAAATTAAAGATGTCACTAACAAATGGAAACTCATCCCATGCTCCTGGCTAGGAAGAATTAATATCGTCAAAATGGCCATCCTGCCCAAAGCAATATACAGATTCGATGCAATCCCTATCAAATTACCAACAGCATTCTTCAATGAACTGGAACAAATAGTTCAAAAATTCATATGGAAACACCAAAGACCCCGAATAGCTAAAGCAATCCTGAGAAGGAAAAATAAAGTGGGGGGGATCTCACTCCCCAATTTCAAGCTCTACTACAAAGCCACAGTAATCAAGACAATTTGATACTGGCACCAGAAAAGAGCCACAGTCCAATGGAACAGAATAGAGACTCCAAACATTAACCCAAACAGATATGGTCAACTAATATTCAATAAAGGGGCCATGGACATACAATGGGGGAAATGACAGTCTCTTCAACAGATGGTGCTGGTAAAACTGGACAGCTACGTGTAAGAAAATGAAACTGGATCACTGCCTAACCCCATACAGAAAAGTAAATTCGAAATGGATCAAAGACTTGAATATAAGTCATGAAACCATAAAACTCTTAGAAAAAAACAGGCAAAAATCTCTTAGACATAAACATGAGTGACCTCTTCTTGAACATATCTCCCCGGGCAAGGGAAACAAAAGCAAAAATGAACAAGTGGGACTATATCAAGCTGAAAAGCTTCTGTACAGCAAAGGACACCATCAATAGAACAAAAAGGTACCCTACAGTATGGGAGAATATATTCATAAATGAAAGATCTGATAAAGGGTTGACATCCAAGATATATAAAGAGCTCACACACCTCAACAAACAAAAAGTAAATAATCCAATTAAAAAATGGGCAGAGGAGCTGAACAGACAGTTCTCTAAAGAAGAAATTCAGATGGCCAACAGATACATGAAAAGATCCTCCACATCGCTTGTCATCAGAGAAATGCCAATTAAAACCACAATGAGATATCATCTCACACCAGTAAGGATGGCTACCATCCAAAAGACAAACAGCAACAAATGTTGGTGAGGTTGTGGAGAAAGGGGAACCCTCCTACACTGCTGGTGGGAATGTAAATTAATTCAACCATTGTGGAAAGCAGTATGGAGGTTCCTCAAAATGCTCAAAATAGAAATACCATTTGACCCAGGAATTCTACTTTTAGGAATTTACCCCAAGAATGCAGCAGTCCAGTTTGAAAAAGACAGATGCACCCCTATGTTTATCGCTGCACTATTTACAATAGCCAAGTTATGGAAGCAACCTAAATGTCCATCAGTAGATGAATGGATAAAGAAGATGTGGTACATATACACAATGGAATATTACTCAGGTATAAGAAAAAAACAGATCCTACCATTTGCAACAACATGGATTTAGCTAGAGGGTATTATACTCAGTGAAATAAGCCAGGTGTAGAAAGACAAGTACCAAATGATTTCACTCATATGTGGAGTATAAGAACAAAAGAAAACTGAAGGAACAAAACAGCAGCAGAATCACAGAACCCAAGAATGGGCTAATAATTACCAAAGGGAAAGGGACTGGGGAGGATGGGTGGGAAGGGAGGGATAAGGGTGGGAAAAAGGAAAGGGGGCATTACGATTAACATGTATAGTGGGGGGGGGGCACAGGGAGGGCTGTGCAACACAGAGAAGACAAGTAGTGATTTTACAGCATCTTACTATGTTGATGGACAGTGACTGTAAACAGGTATGTTGGGGGGACATGGTGAAGGGGGGAGCCTAGTAAACATAATGTCCTTCATGTAATTATAGATTAATGATACCAAAATAAAACTAATAAAAAAAATAAAATAAAAGAAGCAATGTATTATCCTTAAAAAAAATAAAATAAAATAAAAAGAAAAAGATAAAGAAGAGCAAAAGTAATGGTTGGATAAGATTTTAGTTCTGAGGATTTCCTAGAAAAGGAAGCAAATCACTTTGGAGGTGGACCCTAGAGAAATCAAAGCCAGTGAAATGTTCTTGTCTTTGCTCTGTATTTTATAGTTGGAGTAGTTTATCATATATTTTTTTCCTTTTCTTTCAGCTAGTAATAAAGTGGCTAGCAGTGAAGAAAACTCAAGCTAGATTATTTTTGGAACAGCACAACCAGTAAAGTTTTTCTACTTGGATATGAAACACTGTTTCCAAGTCATTAAGAAATATTAAAAGTGTTGAACACTGTGGTGTAAGATAGTACATGGTGGTGGTTAAGATCTGAAGTTCCTCAGTAAAATCATCTGGGAGAGAATCTGTCTCCCTGCCTTTGGGATTCTGTGACCTTGGTTAAGCTAACCTCTCTGAGCTTCAGATTTTCTCCTCAGTAAAGGAGGGATAATAATAGGGTAAAGCCATAGAGCATTTGTGCAGATTCAATGACTCATATGAGAAATACACACAGAACAACTCTAGAAAAATAACATTAGCACAGTTCCTGACACTAGTAGGTAAAGTAATGTTAGGCATTACTGTTTGTATAAACACCTGATAAACAAGAAACACAGTGATGAAAAAATATGGTGGGAAGTTGGAGATAAGGGATAGAAATATGTGAAGTATTTGGAGAAAACTCAGCCAAAGGTCTGTGTGTGGCCCTACATTTACTGAAAGGGATTGATACTAAATAGCAACAAACACCTAGGTTATCAAAGGTAAGTAATGAGGGATAGTGATGGCCTCATCTAGTTTATAGGCTCTGGCCACTGGTGCTAATAAATCCAGGAGACCAACAGCAAGGAAATAGTCACCTACATGGGTTTGGAGGAAAGCTTTGAGGGAAAACTGCAAAAGACAACATCTCAATGGGAAACTGGAGAGGCATGGACAACAAGAGAATTATTCTAGGAACATGAGAACAATGTGCCATGTTGGCATTCCACTCCATTCGGAGGAGGCCACAGTTACTTTTCACGGCCGTATTATTTTCTGCACTTTCAAGGTTGTCTTTTTGTTAGAGAAGATGAGAGGAATGGAGGGATGCTTCTTGTCTCAAGCTTCTCAGGGACAAGAAGGGGTTCCTACAGATGGAAGAAATAACCCTGAACAAGGCAGAAATAAATAACAAAAAAAGTGAGGCATCAGACAGAATAAAAAACTAAAGCCAAGGAGTAATGACTGAAAGACAGTAATACTGAGCAGATAAAGAAGAAATGGTTTCTTGAAGTCATCTCACCACTCTGAGGCTCTTTCTAGAAAGAATGAAAGATAATCTGAAACTGAAATAGCATTTTGTGATCCAAGAGTGTAGTGGGCGGGAGCATGAGCGCCAACAAGATGGAGAAATCTTCAAAAGGATGCTGAGAGAGGAGCTGATTCCCCGGAGAGGGTGCAAGGGTGAAGACGAAAGGTGAGCTGAATTAAAATATCACTGTGCGAGTTAACTGCCAAAGGCCCGCATGACTAGAAAATATGGACAAATTATTCTTAAAATAGATACACAGTAGATACAGAGGCATCACCCAGTAGTTTGGGAGAATTTCAAGGTTCTGGGAAGTATCAGGCAATGCTTTTGTTGTTGTTTTAAACCTGACTTATTGAAAATTGCACACTCCTGAGTGAGCTGAGATTTTTTTCTCTAGACTTACTTCTGACCAACAAAGTGCTCAGTGAAGTGGAAATGATCATGTCATCTTAAACTGCAATATGGTGAAGGATGAGAATCTAGAGAATGCTTTGATTTCAACTGTTTTCTGGAAAGCACATTAAAAAAAAAAGGTCTATTGAAAAGAAAGGCCAGGACCAGAGACTGGTAAACAGAGAATGAGTCAAGGTAACTAAAAAGCGCTAAGAAATGACATTGTGATGATAATATCCCAACGTTCTCCAATGAGAAAACAGGAAGATGTATCACCAGGTGCAAAGTCAGCTGAAACAGATTCCGAGGAGGGTTGAAAGGCCGAGCAAGGCAGTCATCTGTGAAGCCGTCATGGGCAGATGATCTTGTTTATGGACCGTCCAGGTCCCTGCGGGTCACTCTCCTCCAGCACTCAACATCTCTACACCAGCGGGAAAGGGAGGCACACTGTATCCACCGTGCTCAGTGCCCCATCCCTGCACTTCACATAGGTTCTGAAATACAGCAGGTGCTTAACTGATGTGCTCTGAATAAATGAATGAAGCTAAAAAAAAAAGTCTATGCACAGTAAGCTTTTCAGTAAACCTGAAGGCCTTTTACCCGCAGTGAAAGCTAAAAGATAACAGTAACCTCTAAGGATGGTTTCTCAAAAACTAGAACACAGAATATGCCTCAGCTCTTGCTGTTTAAGTTATTTTAGGTATTTTCAGAACAAGAAATAATGGAAGGAGAGCCACTAATTGGAGCAGGCAGAAGGTCAAATATTAGAGAGAATATAAACCCACCAACTCTTTGGTTCCCCACTTGTCTATCAAAGGGAAAAAGCGGGAAAGAACACTGGATCAAGAGGCAGAGTGTAAAACAGACTATCCAGGGCTAGACTGCCGGAATTCAATCCTTTTTCTGCCATTTCTTATATGTGCAACTCCAGGCATGCTACTTAAGCTCTCTAAACCTCCATTTACTCCTCCGTAAATTGGCGATTATAACAGTACTTCCCTCACAGACAGTTGGCCTTATGTTTCCTATATGTACAACGTTGGATGAGATTACATGCATTTTGAGGTAAGGGATTATACTATGCTTGCTAAACAACTCTTCTGAGCCTTGGTATTCACTTGCTAATGTGGAAAACAGTACTGATCTCAGGGAATTGTTCTAAATGTTTTATGACTTGATATATGCAAGTCACCTCCTAGCACTGTTCTGACAGTAAGTAGGTATACCGGGTATGTGTGTTTTCTTCTTTTCCTTTTGCTACTGAAACAAATGTTTATCAGCTCTTCCTTTCCTTAATTAGCGTGGCATTCCGGGCTTCCTGCTCTCTGCACTGCACTTCCTACTGCAGTCTCTGCTCCCTCCGCTTCCCAACACTCTGGCCCCCAACCCTCACTCTGTGCTTGGCATTCTACATTTAGATTTCTGTATGTTTTGCAGTACCAAGATAAGCTTATAAAACCAAAATGTCTCCATAGGGCATAGAATCACACCATTCTTTTGGACCCTATCACTATGAAATCTTTACCATGTTACTACTTCAATCCGATCACCACTAGGAAGAACAAACTCATGCACCATTATTAGGTTTGGGAACTGTTTTTTTTTTTTTCCTTGCATGTGGCTAGAGGGTAAATGATAGTAACTGAGAACTGGATTCTAAATTCAGAAATGCTGGATCTCCAAGAATAGATAAAATAGTGCTATTATATAAAGTAGAAGGAGGCTAATCTCCATTTACTTCACACATTTTATTAGGGCCAATTCTATCTAGAACATTAATTAAAGTATTTCATTTTTCCTAAAATGACTTGCCTCCATATCCAACCATGTACGTATTTTTTCTTACTTTTTTATTAAGCAAGATGTTTCAAAGGAGAAATTTTTAGGTCCTGAGAACATTGCTCTTACTTGTTATATATATCCTATTGACTCATACTGCATTTTAAGACACCTTCACTTTTATCTAAAAGTAAAAAAACAAAAAACGAGGTTTTTATCACTGTCATGTTACCAGAAACATAAGCAAATCACCTCATTAGGTAAAGTGTGGGCTGGTCAGATCTGTAATGAGGCAGTTCGAAGGGTTCTGCCCAGACTGAGCAATGGAATCTTGACTCTTACGTCTCAGGCAGTGATATTTAGTCATTCCAGGACTAAATGGAAAGAGCATTTGTTAAGAGTTCTTTCAACCCATAGTCCTGACCCAGTAAGGAGTTAGAATACATAAATAATTATATAGAATCTTGATGTAAAGTTTTGGGATGGGTTTCTAGATTCTCCCCCCTAAGGAGCATGACGAATGGCTTCCCCCCCAACTGGTGGGGGTCCTTTTGTCTGTGCCACATTTGATGTCCCTACAGACTAATCTGCTTGTCTAGACACCCTCCCCTTGCCTTGAGTCATTGTCTAGGGACACAAGGAGTTGGTTCTGGGAGTGGTTGCTTTGATCTCAGCCTCTCTAACCACCACGGAGACCAAGGCTATTCTCAAATCCTTGGAGTATCACAGTATTAACGATTCCCTCCGCAACAGATCCAGCAACAGACACTTGTGTCTTTCCTACCTAATGAGTTTATGCCATAACCACATGTATTACAATGTATAATTAAGGCAAATAAATGCACATATCATATATTATATGCATATATATATATATGTACACACACACACACAAGCACACAGCCTGTATAGTCTGACTACTGATGACTGTGGTATAATGTGTTTCTTATGCATTCATTAGAAAATTAAAATAACTCTACTAAAAATGTTTTCTTTCCATAGTTAAGCAGACAGAAAGTCAAGCTCAAAATAGCTGAAAGGAATTGAGTTTGGCATACTGGAACAGTAGGATGAATAACAGTAGGATGAATAACAGTAGGTGTGATATACTATTGCAAACCACAGCTTTGCTCTGAGTATTTTGTTAATTAAAAGGTGTTGCCTTTAGGAGGGAACTCTCATTTTTTCAAGAGCGTTTGAAGAACATTTCTCCAGTCTAAAAATTTAATTGGTTTCAGGGGTACATGATTAGTCAGACTAACAGCTTTACTTAGGGCTTTAAAGAAGCTACTAAATCTTTTAAAAAACACATACAATGTGTTTGGCATACTTCCTTTGAAGTATTCACACGTGGTTTCTCTGTAATTTACAGGTCTCCTTTGGTTGATAAGAAAGTAAGAAGCACACATTCTATTCCTTGCTTTGTTCTACGAATGTGGGTACCTAACTTTTTTGCTTTCTTTACTTTTATGTTTGTAAAATCAGTCAATTGACTGAGTGATAAATTCCTGGATTCACACTAATACCGATACCTAAAAAGTGCCATTCTGTATATGTGGTCAGATTGCATTACTGTTAAGTACAATGAGTTATTGCTTAATACCATGAGGAAACATTGTAGAGCTATTTCCATATCACCAATAGATAATTATTCTCCAGGTAAGCAGCACTGGGAATATTTTTCTTTTGGAATATTTGAAAGGACAGCATGTAACTTAATGAAATATGTAAGAGTTAGAGAGTATGTGCTAACTAAATTAGAAATCATCTATGGACTCAGAAAGAAAAACTTATTGTGTGCAGTTGAGGAAGAACCTTACTTCTTCCCTCTAAATATTTCTAGTCTGTAGGCACAGGTGGAAAATTAGAAACAAATGTCACAAACACAGTAACATTTGTTTTTGTTGGTATTCTTTCTTGTCATTCTAAAGAAGAGATAAAATACGTAACCTGACTATCATGGATTATTCACATTTAAGCACAATAATGGCTTGTGGTATAGAGACCTGGAACTCCAGGGTGCACAGTAACTAAATGTATCCCTGGATTTTAGAAAAAAAAAAAGTTAGGTGTGGGAGCCCAGACTTTTAAAGCTCAGTGACACTACTTTATTACTTTTTAATCGTTTCTTCCCTGCTACTAAGAAAATAACCCAAGTAAGAAATATTTGCTGCTACTTGGAAGGAAGAGAGATTACCATCAACACTACTATTACTACCATAATTTAGTCAGGGTTTCTTATGGCCCAGGCAAAGTTATTTATAAATCACATTTTAATTTTTAGCAAACAATTTTGAGGGTAGGTATTATTCTCATTTTACAGAAAAGTAAAGTAACTTGCTCAGGATCTCACCCTAAGTGACAATGCCAAAACAGCATGCATGGCCACTGAACTTACTTCTAAGAAAAACCTGATCATCACATATTTCCTACATGTCCCACTCAATATGCAAAAATTCTTAAGTAACTCAAATACTTTGGTGTCTGGGAGCTATAGTTAGAGACATATGGTACCCACAAGATACATTTAAGAACCATTCTAACTGAGAAGAGAAGATCACCTTGAACTAGCCATAACAATAGGTTTATAACAGTCAAGTGCGCGTGGCTTCCTCCCACAAGTTCACTATTATTCCCGAATCATCTCCAAACTGACTTCACCCAAACATGCCTCCTTCCTTCACTAATCTGAAGACAAATAACCCTTGTCTTTTCCATTTTTGTTTGTTTGCATCTTCAAAATTCCCTTCTAGAAATCATATTATATGAACTCTTCCTACATGCACTCAGTAAAAAGCAGGGTTTCTCAAATGTGGCACTATTGACACGGTGGCATGGATAATTCTTTGGTGTGGGTGGCAGTCCTGTGCAGTGTAGAATGTCTATCAACATACTTGGCCAGAGTGCCTTCCCGCTTGTGACAGCCAAACATGTTTCCAGATATTATCAAATGTCCCCTGGCGGAGGGGAGGGAACTGCCTGTGGTTGAGGACTACTGGGTAAAGGATTTTCAATTTCTCCCTCTGTCAGTCTCTTCTTGCTTGCTGTCTCTCCTTCCGTGTGTGTAAGACATTTATATACTTGCTTATTAGCATCTGTGCTTGACATCCTTTATGCCTATCCAGGTTTATGCTAGTTCATACCTCAGAAGTAGAGGTTAAGTGAAACAGTTAAGTGCTTCTCTCCTCCACACGGTATTGGGCAGGCACCAAAGAAACAATAAACATCTGAGCTATAGCTCCTAGGGTCTACAGAAGAGTATTACACGGGAATGGTCTTAGTGATAAAAAATGAAAGAAAGCATCTGTGGTAGAGAGTCAGCATCCATGGTTCTTTTATTTCCTGCATCTATACCCTCATCATGAGATATTCCAGATCTTTCCATCAAGAGCTGTAGCATATTTCTCCAACCTTTGAATGTGGATTGGCCAATGGGATATTAGTAAACAAGACACAAGCAAAGGCTTGAGAAATGCTTGGCCATTGCCTATGCTTGGAATACTTTCACCGGTATGTGAACTATGCTCGCCTACTGAATAATGACAGCCAACTGGTCCTGTGGTACCCATTGTCTCATCCAAACTCCAAGTGCCAAACACATGCATGAGGCCATCAACTCCCGGCTGACCATAAATACATGAATGAGCCCAGCTGAGATTATCCAAAGAACCACCTAGATAAGCCCAGCCCAAAGCAGACCCAAAAAATCATGAGCTAAATAAATGATACTTATTTTAAGCCACTACATTTGGGGGTAGTTTTTTATACAGCAATAGAAAACTGATACAGCCTCGACTTTCACCGAAAGACTTATATCCAAACAGGACTTAAAATGTCCATCCCATTACTACAGAAATAAAGCAAATGCTTGCTGTCTCTCCTTGCTGAGTATACAGCAAGGAAAGAGAAACTATCTTCAGGTGAAAATGTGAAGAACTGATGGTGCACATGGTCATTCTGATACCTGTAAATTAGGCAGCCAGCATTTTATAGGATATCTGAAAAGCAATGCCTTTAGTAGAAATTCATTTTTAGTACACTTATAACTTTGCAAATGAACAAAGCAGAGAATGTAATAATGAGAGTCATGAGAGCAGAAGACAAGAGAAGAAAAGCCAGCTAGACCATAATAAGGAGTATGTTATTGATGAAGGATGATCATTAATTCCAAAACTGATATCAGAATAAATCCATATATCTATTTGGGTATAACCAGTTGGAGAACATCGTACAGTTCTCATTACAGAAAATGCACTGCTATTCCACCAAAACTTTAAGCACCTTAGAAAATTCCTGAATTAAAGAATCCAATCCTTTCTTTACTTCTCTGCTTTTAAGAGAATTGTTCCTACCTGAATATTAGAAGATTCTGCAGTCAAGGATGAGAAAAAACAGGTAAGCAGTACTCTCTATAGAATTCAGTCTTAGTGAGTGTCATTTATTTGGGGGGGGTAGGTATGCTACATTTTTACTCTAAGTAGCAAAGTGATTAGCGAAGAGTTTTTAAAGTTATTATACATGTCCCAGGCTCTCACAAGCCTCATCCATGAAATGAGATGAGATAAGCTTCTGATTTGTGGTCTTTTTCTTCCTCACCAAACCCAGGGCAATGTCTGATATATAGTAAGGTCTCAATCAACATTTGCTGCTATTATCAAGATTAGAATGAGTTGCAAAGTACTAAGCAGGGTCCTACACACATACACACACAAAGAGCAAGGGGGTAGATAGACAGACAGACAGACAGGCAGACAGACATTAGTTGATTCATAAGCGTTTCAATCCAGTTTCACCAAGCAGAACAAAGACAAAGGAACCAGCAGCTCCAACGTAAATGAAGCAGTATTAAGTACTCTTCAAACATAAATTCTTTTGGTCTGAATTCATAATCCTTACATTTGTACAGAACTTTCAACAGTATAGAAGTGTCTTTTTAGTAATTTTCTCCATTGATTCCCCACCTGAACACTCTAGGTAGAGAAAGCATCATTATCACCCAGTTTATAGGAGAAGAAACTAAGATTTGGATAAACTCAAAGACTTCTCCAAGATCAAAACCTAGTAAATTAGATGGAAGTTTCTAAGCAATCTCTATTTTAAGAAGGAAATCTCTGAGTTGAGTGATTAAAAAGAGATTAATAAACATACCAATTAAATTATTTGCAAAGGACTTGAATTGACATTTCTCGAAAGAAGACATACAGATGGTCAAGAGGCACATGAAAAATTGTTCAACGTCACTAATAATCAGAGAAATGTAAATCAAAACCACAATGAGCTATCACCTCACACCTGTTAGGATGGCAACTATCAGAGAGAGAATGAGTGTTGGTGAGAATGTGGAGAAAGTGGAAACTGTGCAATATTGGTGGGGTGTAAAATGCAGCTGCTATGGAAAACAGTATGCAGGGTCCTCAAAAAATTAAAAACAGAATTATCATATGATCTAGCAGTCCAACTTGTGAACACATATCCAAAAGAATTGAAAACAGGACCTTGAAGATATATTTGGACACTTACGTTTGTTGCAGAATTATTCACAATAGCCAAGAGGTGGAAATAACCTAAATGTCCATGGACAGATGTATAAAGAGAATGAGGTACATACATACAATGAAATATTATTCAGCCTTAAAAAATAAAGGAAATTCTGTTATATGTTATTGAATTATTGCAAGATGAAAAAGTTTCTAGAAATTTGTTGCACAACAATGTGATAAAATTAACGCTATTGCACTCTACACTTTAAAATGGTGAAGATAGTAAAAATTATGTTTTTTTAATCATAATTTTTTTAAAAAAGGAATCCATGCACCAAGCAGTGTGGACTTTTTCTTTCCCTTCTGGGTTAAGGAGATTTAAAAGAGATCTTTAAATACCAAAGTAAAGACTGTCCTATAAATAACTGCGGTTTTGATACATTAAGGTCCAGGGGTAAAAATGATCAATTTATTTTTCTGTAATTCCTCCTCCTCCTTTGTATCCTCTTTGTAACCTTTGTTGGGTAAGCAGAATAGGCCAATACCTATCTGTAGTGGATATGATGGTGCTGATGTGGGCAGTACAGTTTAGGAAGAGAGACGGGTACTGGGCGAGTCAAGAAATGCTTGAGGGCAGCTTGTGTGACCCCCTGGCAAAACAGGTTAAGCAAAACCAACCAGCTAGGTTCTAGGAGAATTAGCTGATGGCAAAACAGAATGTGTTTTCTAACTGGTTCAAATCAGCTAGATTCGGGATGGGAACCAAAGGTGACCTACAGTTACTCCATAGTTCATTATATGCTCATTAGCATACTAAAATCACATCCCTTGGCACCATGATAGCTCTCAGGCTGACCGTATCAGGACAAAAGAGAGCTAGCCCCTCACCCTCCCCATTTGGAGAAAGAGACACCCCAGGGCTGCTGACGTCTTGAGCACACCCATACTCCCTCTTTGAATGGGTAATTTTGCTTTAATAAACTACTCTTTTCTTGCACCTGCTCAACTTGCTCATGAATTCCTCCTCGATCAGAGTCAAGAACCCTCTCTTGGGTTGATGTCTCACCTAGTCTGCAGGAGGCCTCTCCCAACTGGATTTTCTAACAACAGTGCTCCGTCAAGGTTCTCTCTTGGATACTATTAATAATGATGGCTAATGGATCAAAGCTGCATCTCTCCTTGGGGCTTGCTCTTTGCTCAAGTATATCAAGTCCTAGCCCACCTGTGTCAATTTAAGACAACTCTGGAGGACAAACCCAGCCCCAATGCTCCCTGTCACATCGGCTTAGATGGAAGTAGCAACTGCCCTATGGGCAACCTCTCCCTCTGCCGGACACTGACGTCCTCACTTCCTTGCAGGTGGGGCCACCAAGAACACTTCCCAGCAAACCTTCTCAGTGCAACTTTGGTTTCAGAGACTGCGTCCAAGGAATCCAACCAGAAGCCATCTATTTGGTCTATACACATACTTTGTTTCTGATACAAAAAAGCAACACGATGTTTCTAGTCACTCAGTCCTGGGATGATGATATTTAAAAATTTTTATTGGTATCACATGTTCATAATTCAATATTGAATTGCATGCTGTGGAAGACGATAAAGGCATGCAGAGGATTGGTGGGATATTTATTGCTTAAGGGCTTATACAAATTTTTATACTCGTTGGTTATATTTGAGTTGCTGTTTCTTAGGTGACCTGAACACATCCTCTAACACTAAACCACTAAAGAAAGCACTTGACAAATCCAAATACTAAAGTCTTGAATTCCGTCTCCATAATGACGCTGGGAATGTAACTGTGTTGGTTTGAAGTGACTGTGCTGGACCAAACTTAGCTTTTAAAGTTCTCGGTCAGTAAACCCCTTATGAACTACAGGTATGGCAAAGACACTAACTAACCTTAGTACTGAAACTAGCTACATCACAAACAATTCATGTTTTCATTTAACTTACAGAAAAGCACACCATGCACACGAGTTCAATAACTACCAGCTATCCAATAGGAACCAAAAATCAAGGGTAGAAAATTATATAGGGAAATTATATAGGGAAATTGCTTGTTACAAGTACAAAAATAAGATTATGATGTGTTTTATTTAAATCATGCCCACCAAACCATCTCAAATTCCTTTTGAAAGTAGAAGTAATCATAATTAAAAACATATTGTTCAATGGTTATAAATCATGCTACTGAAATGGCAACACTCCCAGGAGCATTAGTGTGACATTTTTCATGGACGTATTTTCTATTGTTTTGGACTTGAATCTCATTGTCTTAATCCTTTGGATGAATGGGTCTCAAATTAAGAGTGTAAAGAGAGTTTGGGAAAGCTCTGAGTCTATGGTTTCTGAAATAGTAACACAGCTTACTCTGTTTGTTTAAGAAGGTAAGTGAAGTTGTACTGTTTTAGAATGTGTTCATTTTCAAACTCTTATTTTTGTTGCTTTAAAGGAGGAAATTTCATCAGATCAGGCCTAATGTTAATTCCTTAAAAACATCAGTAAGTCATTCTTAAGCCCTAGTAATATTGGTACTTTTTCTATGGTGACAATGTGTTATATAAACGATATGGAATAACAACAAATTTTGCATTTTAAAACACTACTTGAAAATAGTCTTTTAAATAAAATGTTACATTATGATTCAAATATTCTAAGGTAAAGTTAGTTAAATAATCCCACAATAACAAATCACATTTTTGTTGTTAGGAGAAAGGTAACCTTTAAAACTGATGTTTCCTTTATCCTAAGATATTTTGATAAGAACTACAAGTAAAATATTTTTTCTAATGTTAAAAGTAGTCTAAGAACTCTTTTTTTTTAAGACAAAAAGACATAATGGAAAATTTTCACTACTTATGCTACAGAATCTTGAGCTTGTTGCATGAAAGTAGGTCACACGACAGAAAAAATACACCTAATTGAAACAACATAAACTCCTAAGGTTTATCAAAGTAAACAAAAAAATAAAAGGAATTATGTATTTTTAAGGAACATATATATGTATAGAGTTTTGAATTGGTAAAATTCTTTGTCTTTGCCCTGTAATACACTGGGAAGAAGATAAAAAAAAGGTCACCAAAGTTGTTTTGCCTACTTTTGTCCTACCTCAAAGGTATAATTATATTATATTTCAATAGCTATTCTTATTAACAAATTGTTAATTTCTATGAATTAAACAAAGTATACTTTTTATGGAATATAAGAACTTGAACAGAAGCAAATAGGTAGGCAGAAAGGCAAATTTCCAAAGAAAAAGTAGGGCCAGTTTACTATTTGGAGCCTGATGTTCTCATTCAATTTGATGTACAAATGGAACGGAAGGACACAGGGACTGAAGTGCTCAGAGACAGTATTGCTGAAATGAACACTCTTCTTTATTGACAATGGGGGCCTTAGGTTACTACAGCTGGGTGACTTTAAGAAACAATAACAAATCAGGGCTCTTTCATTCATCTATTCTCAGGAATGATCTTCTAGGGCTTATTGAATCAGACTCTATTATCACCTAATCATATAAATAAGTAAATTATTCTATAAAAAATAAGTTGTCAATAACTTTATTTTCCATGCCACGTAAATACATGTTATACAAACTTGAAAAAGATTCCCAGAAAAATTTATTTATGTTATACACCCAAAACTACAGATGCTGTATCTGGTAGCATTCTCAGAAGTTGTCTCATTTGGGAGAACCCCATCATTTAACAATTAAGGAAACTGAGGCCTGTACTGCTGAATGGTTTGTCCAGGACTCCCACCTCCCAGCTGGCAAGAGACCCAGATGAGGCCCAGATTCCTGGCCTCTGAATCCCCAACTCAGTGATCTTTTTACTGTGTTAGTGGTTTATAATATCATGCCTTTGAATTTCAAAATAGTTACATGCCTCCACAGAATAATCATGTATCTAGTATGTATAGGTTGAGAAAGTTGAGACAAAAATTAACTTATTTTCAATAATAATAAATAAAAAACAACTTATTCTCATTTTAGTAATATTTAATATGATTGTACATTTTATTAATTACAGTAACAATCACATCATTCTGAAAATATCACACATCACTTATTTGATCCACAGACAACACTTGGTGTGCATAGAGATTTGAGAACTCCTTTTAGTAATTCTGGGCAATCTCTGTTATCTCCAGCTGCTAGACTGAGTCTCTATAACATTGATCACTGTCTCACAGTATTACTCTGATCAAATATCTTCAATACTCCCATTCCTTCCTCTTAAAGTTAATTTCAGTTTCAGTGTTTCCATACAATGGTGTCATAATAATTGGAAGACAGTTGTGTCATAGACAGAAAAAACTGAACTTTCCAAATGGTCTATTAGTTTTTATAAATCAGAGAAGATTCAAGATTGTCAATATACCAGTACTCTCAGTGACTTATATTCTGATACATTTTTCTGAGTGGGAGAGAAGGGGCATACATAGCCAGAGGCAGTATGCTTGAATGTGCCTCTCCTGCTACTTATTTCCCTCACTTTTATGTATACTATCGCCCCTAATGTGAATACCCCCATGCAGATATGTGAATGTCTGAACCATGTGTCATGAGATTGGTGGGTAGGGATGAAGAGAAGATGAAGGTTGAGAAACACCCCACGACCATGTCTAAATACTTGAATTTGCCTCTACTCCACTCTACTTCCACTACTGACCCCAAATGCACAGGTTATCTCAGACCAGCCAGTTTCTTCTTGCCATACTCAATATGCCTTCATTCTTTACAAGATAAATTTGCCCAAGTTATTCTCAGACCTACGTATGTTCCCTTACCTATTCTAAACCTTCCTGTTCTTCATGATTAGAATCTCATGTCTGTGAAGTCTTTGTTGATGGGCAACTCCAGTTAATTCTGATGTTTCCCATCTCTGAACTCCTATGTTGATCCCAGTCTTAAGTAAAAAACCACTATGTGTTTGATTACATATTTCCTTATATTATTCTTTACTGATCTAATTTTAAAATTCTACAATTGGAAGGAATTTGTGTAAATTCCAATAGTGAACTTTAAAATCTATCACCTCTGAGTGTTATAAATCTCAGGTGGAATTGCTTTGCATATAATTCAGTAGCTCCTTAATATTCTCAAGAGGTGTGTCCAAGAGACCTTGCCAATCAAAAAGCAGATATGTGTGATCAGTGAGGCTAACTTAGGAGTTAAGTGATTTACCTATGCCTAGCAGTTACTCAGAACATGAGGCAGCACTACAGGCTTTACATATTTCAACCACCCAACCATCCAATGGGTAGATATTCTCAAGACCATTGGAAATCAGTACATAACATGGAACGCAGAAAGCAATTTTCTGTCACGTCATATGAATTATTTAGCTTAGGACAATATTTTAAGATTACCTACTTAGATTATGAAAAACAAACTGTATGTTTCATATTTAAAATTACTTCTTAGTCTATTAAATCATTCTGATAATCTTCACCGAAGCAAAATTTTCAAAATGTTAAAGTTTTTAAAATATTTTCTATCATTAGAAATCAACATGGAATTTCAGTTTTATTTAATAGATTTTCCAAAAAGAAATAATGGGTTCATAAGTGAGAAAGATTTTCTAATGTGACTTTGATAGTCTGAATTTAGTATAACAGAATGGCTTTCATTCAAATATTATTACTGAATAACTACCAACTTTGTGAAGGATTTGTGCCTTACTAAGTAAGAGAGACATCCAGATGAATACATTGATATATTTATTTCCAAGGCCTTTGTAATAAAGACATAATGAAATTGTTCTGACTTTCATTAAACTGTGAACATATTTCATAACAAAGGAAAATTATATTCTAGATAAATACAACACATGCTTTTGTATTACACAGGAAGTACTAAGTCACTTTTTAAGGTTAAATGTTAAGGAAGTTATTACATACAAGTTTTCCTGACAATGCTGTATTTTGAAAGAAAAGAAATTCTAACATTTTATTATATGAGAGTGTAAAATAGACCGGTTTAGAGCAAAAGTAGGGTAAGGGAGATAGTGTTAAAACTGATTGAAGGTTATAGTATATATCTAAGATCTTGGGTATCATAATAAAGCACATTCTTCTTGGCCTTAATGCTCTATTCATATCCTTTCTGGAGGATAAACTACCTCAAAATTCAAGACCTAATAGTAATACACTATTATTGTGGAGTTGCTTTAAAAAATTCCAGGGGCTGTGATCAGGATGATTGAGAGGACCACTAAAGGCTGAGAAGTGGATGTGATCACAGAATGGCTTGGCTGTTTGCCAGTATAAGAAATAACTTGATATCAACATTAAGCAGCATCTGAAGAATCTTTTAATAGTTCAGGCGCTTTTTCTAAATTCTCCAGTTATGCTTCACTGATTAAATTATTAAGAACTTCTGATTTAGCTGTTTCATATTTTAGATGCGAGTGAAGATGTTTTGAAATGATTTCCATTATTCATGGTTTCTTGTTTTTCAAAATTAAACTTATAGGATGCTGAGATAATCTCTTTTTATTAGGTCTTCAGAAACCGAGAATACACTAAAAAGCAGAATAGCTGCATGAAAGTATCATTTTCCTTGACAATATCGTATTATGATGGGCTAGTTTTTTTTTTCTTAGCTGAGCTATATACATCCTAATTAATGTTGTTAAACGAACTGTCAAAAATTAAAATGTGGCTCCTACTAAATTCCAGATTTAGGCCAAGATTCATGCAAAGGTCAAGGAGAGGACAAGGCACTAAATTTAGGAAGAGCCTCCCATTGTGAGTGATTAACTTATATATGACTAACTCTTCTAAAAATATTTCCCATTGTCACCTACTTTACATAAGATCGTCTTTCATGGGTTCATTGAGCAACCAATATTAAGTAAATATTTTGGGCCCAACATCATGCCAATGGAATAAATGAACATTATTGTGATGTAAACAACATTTATTCCCAGATACTTTCACACCCATTCTGCATTTCTACTTCCTAGGAGAATTCCAATTCTCTTCAGGTTCCCATGGACTCCATTCCTCAGCTCTACAGGTGATTTAGATTCATCTAAGGCTTAGATTCTAAGTCATCAAGATAATTCCATCTTCCTTACTTTGGGTTAGGAGCCCAAAGTTAAGTTAACCAGCCTATGGCATTACTATGTTACTAGTACAGGAGTAGATATATAACCTAGATTGGCTGATCTAATGGATAAATCTCTTAATCTATGCTTGAGGTAAGACATTCTCTCAATGTAACAAAAACTCATGTTGCCCCATTTAGGGCTGGAAGCCATCTTGAAACCTGGAGGGAAACTAGTGAGGAGGTCAGAGCTGATACAAAGGGAAAATCAGAACAAAGAAAACCATTGAGAAAGAGAAACAGAACTGAATTTGTACTGCATGTGGAGCCTACTCTAATATCTGAACTTCCAGTTATGTGAGATTAATTATCCTTATTGTTGAAGTCACTTTGAATGGGTATTCTCTTTCTTGCAGCCCCCAAACATCTTAACTATTAGACATGTCACCAGGATTACAAAACTAAATAAGGCAATATTCTTGCCTTTAAGAAGTTTCTATTCTAGTGAGAGAGATCTATGCCAACAACAAAACTCAGTAAATTACAACAATACTTATTGAAATAGAGGTAAACAGCAAAATGGTAGTATAACGAAAGAAGTACCTGCATTGCCCTGGAAGACTGGGCAGGAAGGAACACACTCACGCAAGCAGTATTTTGAGCTGAGACTTTAAGGATTACCAAAAGTGAATTTCTAGTGGAGGGAACAGTATATATTAAAGTAAAAAGGCAGTGTTTCATGATTGGGGAGCTACAAATAGTTTAGTATTGTTTGGTCATCGAAAGAGTGATGGGAGATGTAGGAAATAACCCAGACATCCTAACAGGTGCCAAATGGCAAATGACCTTACCAACCAAGCTCAGGAATTTAGCTTTTATCCTAGAGAAAAAGATAATTGTTATATATCCTTGACTAATACAACATGATTGGCATGTGAAAAAGTTCATTTTCAGTGAACTTCCACTGTGCAAGATGAGCTGAGAGAGATGGGAAGACCAAAGATGAAGCTTTGTAGGTGATACAAGAATGAATGACAAAAACAAAATACTGGGGCTGATGAGAAAGTTCAGGTGTTACCTGGCTTGCAGGATCATAGGTTTGGTGATTGATTGCTTAGTAGCAAGAAGTAGAGAAAGTGCCAGAAGGACTCCTTGATTTCTAAGTTGGTGGATAGCAGCACCATTTACCAAAATAAGGAATATAGTAAAAGGTATAGATTTTCAGAAAATAATGATAATATCAACCTTGGGTGAGTTTGAAATATCTGTGGAATGTCTAGGCAATAACTGATTGGCAAGTGAAAATGTGAGTCTGGAGTTTAGGAGAGAAGTCTGAACTTGAGATGACCATCGGCATAGTTTTAGTAGCCTACGTTTGATTCTGTAAAATTATTTGAGTTAAGATGGTAAATTTTATGCTATGTATTTTTAACCACAATTTCAAAAATACAAAAGAAATTTGACAATAAGTACAGCATGGGCTATGACCAACTAGAATGGATGGCATTGGGTTAAGTCCTAGGTGATATCAACATTTAAGGGGCTCACAGAGCCTTAGCTGTGCTATATACATCCCAATTAATGCTGTTATATTAATTCAACTAAATGGGAATGGCAGTAAATGACCAGAGAGGTCACTGGAAACAAAATTGAACAAGAGAACATGTAATCTTAAAAAATAAAACAATAGGGAATTTAAATTGAAGGGGGATGAGTGTTAAGGTTACAGAACCATAGCAAAGAGCATAATCATTAATGAATGAAATCTTGCCTAGTGGCTTAATACAAATTGTGTCTCAATACTTAAGGCTAGGATGCAATTTCAAAAAAAAATACCAAGAATGTTAGGTAAAAGGTTCATAGAAAATGGGATAAACTGATCTAATGTACTCATAATCTAATCTCAAGAAGCAAATTATAAAGTAAGTAAAATAGTGAGAAACTTAGAAAATGAATGGATTTCTAAAGAGTATACATGACAGGAAAATAAACACTGGTAAGACAAATATATTAAAGAATTTGGGGTGGCAGATTGTTTACGTCACACAAGATAACAAAGGAAGTAAAAACTGAAGGACTGAGAACAAAAATCAAAGGAGACATGTTTGAATGAAATATAAAGAACCAAAAAGACTTATAGGTGGGAAGAAATGGGAGTGGCTGATTTGTTTCAAGGAAACAATGACACTTCAGCGGGCAGAGACAGGGGTCATGAGACAACTTCCAAAGAAACATTTGGAACTGAATTTTTCTACCACTGCAATATTTTTTTTATTCTCAAACAGTATCTATATTTTTCTCTTATAGGTAGAAATATTAAGGATGCTAATACACTGGGAAGGCATTTCATGGTTCTTACATGTAAACTACAAAATGAGTTGGCTAAATATTGGGTTGAATGATAAAAATACTTCAAAACCTCCTCTTTTCCTCTTTTAAAAATTGCTATGGTACTTTTGAGTCTAAAAATCAACAAGACTAATACTTTTGATGTTTATACAGTTTCTGTTCTGGAGGTTTGGTCTATTTTGTGAGCATAAATTTACACAGTGGATTCAGGAAGATGAGTACTTTTTTTTTAAGCGAACCATGAGTCAGCGGGAGGTTCAAAGTTCTCCACATGGAGCTGTCACTCAAAGGACTGACATCAAAATCAGTGAAAACTGGCTCTAGTTTTGTTCTGAGTATAATTTGTAGCAGAGACGAGGATAGGGGAAAAGTGTGAGGAGGAGACACAGCTGAGAAAAATAGGTAGACAGATAGGCAGCAAACATGGGAGAAAAAAACACCAGTTATAAAATCTAAAGTTTGGCAAAATGATCGAAATTCCATATGGGATGAACACAAACATCGCTGGGCTGAGAATCATTTGACAACCCATTTTCTGTGGGCTCACTGTGGTCCTGGGCACCATTCTAGACACTGAGGATACAGTGGGAAATATGACACTACCAGGAGTCTTGTGGAGTTTGTATTTTTGATAGAGAAACAAATCTGTATTTAAAATTGTTTTAGAGAATAGTAAAGGCAATAAAGAAAAATAGAGCCAGGTATAAAAAAAAATTAGCCATTATCTCACTACAAAGGCTTGGGCAAGATGTTTAACCCCTGTAGGTTTTCTTAGCTCTTCTAACTAGCTCTGTGTCTGGAACAAGAAAATGGTTCATTACATCTTTATTTCCATTTCTTTACATCTGCTGTCTTATGACCACAGTTCAGTTCCCACTTCTCTTTTCTGCTTCCCTTTGACACTTATTCCATTTCCAGAAGACTCTGACCCCTGGCTCAAAGGCTCCAGCTCTGCACCTAGTCCTTCTTGCAATTATCCTGTGTAACCTCAGAATCTATATTAGAAATAGAAACCTGGTTTCCATTTCTGACTTCCTCACTCATTCTCAGGTAATGTGGATTCAATGATAAGTCAAAAAAGATCAGAATCTGTCTTCAAGAAGCACACAGTCAGTATGAATTCAATATAAATTCAAATTGTCTCAGAAATAAATGGAAGATGTGATATGTGCTCTGGAATTATACTATTTACACTATCAATGGAAGATCTAACCTAGACTGGGAAGATAGGGTGTCTTCCCTGAGCACAACATTTGAGCTGAGACCTGAAAAGCCAGCATCAGGTAGGGAAAACAAGGGGAGAGTATCTAAATAGAGAGGCCAGTGTATGTGATGGCTTGTAGTAGGAAAAAGCAGGCATTTAAAATACAGAACAAAACAAACAATGGAAAGTAGGCCAATACGGAGATAGGAGGGCAAGCAGTACGTGGTATCTGGCATAAAGGTGATGAAGTGGGAAGGGTCCTGTAAGCTATCAGACATTCTTATTTTGAGAACAATTGGGAGCCACTGAAGTATTTTAAAGAGAGTTCTGCCATCAAGTTTATATTTTGAAAGGATCACATGGCTACATTGTATAGGGGAGAAGGAATGAGTGACGGGAGATTAGTGCAGGTTGGGGGGACCATATTATTCATCACAAAAACCTGGATAGTATAAGGAGTGAAAGGGGGGACTACTGGTTACACTGAGGTAACAGGCACAAACCAAAGTCTGCCCAGGGCCAACAAGGACTAAGGTCACCCTCAAATAAAGTTGCTTTAACAGTCCAGGAAAGAGATGATGAAAGACTGGGAGAGGGTAGCACAGGGTAAATCCAGAGAAAAAAGCTGATCCAAGAAGTATTTAAGAGAGAAAATCAACTGGACCTGGTGATGGATGTCTGAGAAGAATGAAGGGGGTAAGTGTCAAGAATGACTCCCAAGGTTTTATTACTGGATGAATGGTGCTATACAAACCTCAAGAGGAGGGGTATTACAGATGATCATGAGGCTGTTTTTGAGATGTCTAAGTGGAACTGGTAAGTAGGCAGTTAAATATAGTGCCTGGCATACAGAGGAAATTTCTCCATCTCTTATAGACTTCTTCTCTATCAGTTCCTTTCATTTTTCTTATTATTGTCTTTGGATTCCCCCCAAACGAGGCCTGGACAAGGACTTGGTGCAGGTAATTTATTTGGGAGCTGATCACCAGGAAGCAGAGATGAAGGACCAAGGAAAGTGAAACAGAGAAAGAGAAATATCCTGTGTATTGCTGAGGTAGGTCACTACTATGGGCAACAGGGACTCGATTCTGCCACAAACTTCCTTTAGTCCCAAGAAGCACTGAGAAAGCCTCCCCAAACTGCCTTCTTGAAGGAAAAGGGGATGAAATTATATCCTTGGCCTCCTATCTTCACACTGGGCAGACAGCTGTTCACCCATCTCAACTTCTAGGCTGGATTAGCTCATAGGTTGGCAACTGGTATGTCAGAGAAATTCCATGGCAGGAAGTGGGAAAATGGGAGTCATTCCCTTGACTGTCAGCTAAATGTAGTTCTGTCAATGAAAAGTAGGTCTGAGCTCACACGGGACTGTCCAATGCAGTTGCAGCTGTAACCAGAGGTGGGTCAAAGGCATGTGACTCCAGGTACCAGAGGTATCTGCTACATTTGTGATGATAATGTTTGGGAAGCACTGTTTTTCTTTTACAGTGAGATTTTTCTTACCTGTGGATGATTACATATAACACACACACAGAGTTTAAAGAATACTTATAAAGCAACACACCATGTAACTACCACCTTATCAAGAAATAGAATAGTACCAATACCTTGGAACCCATCCTTGTGTTCTCCACAACATAACTTGCTCTACTCTTCTAGAAACAAAAATTCTCTTGACTTCTTCCTCTTTACTTTTCACCTGCTGTCCTCTCCAGCCTAGATTCTATGGGCCATCCCCACAGGCAATCCTGGAACCATTATATACTGTTTATTATATAAAACATATAAACTGTTTTCTCGTTGTTATGTATTACCTTGCTCTAATGTACCTTCATAGGACTTATCTGGTAAAACAGCTGTGGATGAACCTTACTATCTCCTAAATCTTTGCTCTCCTGATGTAGAGAAAAACTTCTTGAATCCTTGACTCCGTCTCCCCTCCACCCCCACCCCGCACAGTTTTCTATTTCTGATTTTGAACGTTCTTCAGTCTCCTTTGCTGGCTTACTTTACTCTGGATGTCAAATGTAGAAATTCTTTAAAGTTCTGTCCTAAGTTCTCTTCTCATTCTATATACTGTCCTCAGGTGATCACTCTTGAGATGCCAGTCATGTTTTATTGATTGCAGATGATGATAACTCTGGTGTTTGTATTTTTAGCCTAAAGCTCTCTCCTAACTCCAACAGCTACTCTACTCAGCAGTCTTGCAAGTATGTCAAATACATTAGGTCCAAAATTGAACTCATCACCCCCCTGAGCCCTAAAATAATCCATAGTTTAGTAATTTCCACCAACATCCACCTAGTTGTCAAGCTAGAAGTTTGGGGATTCTCAGTTCTCCATCTCTCTCCCCTCTATGTTTAGTCAGTCAGCAGGCCCTATTGTTTCTACATGCCACTATCTCTTTAATCTGTCTGCTTTGTCTCCATTGTCTTTCTTACTTTGGTAGTTCAAGTCTTCATTATCTCTCACCTAGACCACTAGAACAACCACTAGTGTTAATCTTATGTCATCTATCCTCCCCTGTTTCGCCAGAGCAATCTCTCTCAAACCCAAATACAATCATGTCACTAGCATCTTTAAAATATTCCAGTGGCTTTCATTTGCTCTTAGAATATAACGGCATTATTTTCTCTATTATGCCTTAAAACGCAATTGAAGAACATGCCCATATTTTCAGCCTCATCCAGAACCTCCTCCCTGGCATATCCCTCCTAACCTGGCACCTACACAATTACATGCTTCACATACTGGCATTTTCAAAGAAGTACCAGGCTCCTTTTCACCTCCAATCTTTACTCATGCCATTTCTCCCACCTGGAACACTCTTTCCCTCTCCCCTCTTTGTTTGCCTAGGTACAACTTCAAGTCTCATCTCAAAGTTCCTGTTTTCTAGAAAGCTCTCCCTGATATCAGCTGACCACACAATTCCAGACTGGGTTATGGTTCTTCCAAAGCATTCTATAGCCTAATATTCATAACATATAGTTATTTAATTGTCTTACTTTCTGCGAGTCCAGGAATTGTGTTTATCCCGGTCAATATTGAATCCCTAGCATCTAGTGTACAAGAGGGCACAGAGTAAGTCTTAATAAATTATTTGAGTTAGCATATTGACAAGTTAGTTATGTCAATGCACACCAAATGTTCCCTTTCAATTAAAAAAAAAAGACCACTTTTTAGAGCATCTTTAAGTTTACAAGAAAATTGAGAGGGAAATACAGAGATTTCCCATATTCCCCCTGCCCCCTTACTTGCATGGCCTTCTCTATTATCGATATCATTCACCAGAATGGTACTTTTTAAAAAAAATTTTTTTACCAAAAATGAACCTATACTGATACATGATAATCAAAGTCCATAGCATACCTTAGGGTTCACTCATGGTGATATAAATTCTACTGGTTTGGACATATGTATAATGGCATGTATCCATCATTAGAATATCATACAGCATATTTTCACTGTCCTAAAAATCCTCTGTGCTCACTCTATTCATCTCTCTTCCCCCTCTTCCCTGCACTCCTGGCAACCACTGATCTTTTCATTATCTCCATTGTTTTGCCTTTTCTAGAATATCATATGGCTGGAATCATATGTAGCCTTTCAGATTGGCTTCTTTCACTTGGTAATGAGCATTTAAGATTCCTCCATGTCTTTTCATGGCTTGCTGAGTCATTTCTTTTTAGTGCCAAAAAGTATTCTGTTGTCTCGTTGTAACAGCTTATTTACCCATTAACTTACTGAAGGACACCTTGGTTGCTTCCTAGTGTTGGCAATTATGAAGAAGTCTGCTTAAATATCTGCATATAAACATGTGCAGGTTTTTGTATGGACATAAGTTTTCAGCTCCTCTGGGTAACTATCAAGGAGTGCGACTGCTGAATCATATGGTAAGAATACTATTTTTTGTACAAAAGCATCTTCCAAAATAGCTGTACCATTTTGCATTCCCACCAGTAATGAATGAGAATTCCTCTTACCCCAAATTCTCATCAGCATTTGGTGTTGTCAGTGTTCAGAATTTGGATATTCTAATAGGTGTGTAGTGGTATCTCATTATTGTTTGAATTTGCATTTCCCTGATGACTTACAATATAGAGCACCTTTTCATATGCTTATTTGCCATCTGTATATCTTCTTTGATAAGTGTCTGTTAAGGTCTTTGGCCCATTTTTAATCAAGTTGTTCATTTTTTTATTGTCATAGTTCTTTCTATATTTTGTGTAACAGTCTTTTATCAGATGTGTCTTTTGCAAGTATTTTCTCCACTCTGGATTGTCTTCTAATCCTCTTGAAAACTATTCTTTTTTAGTACATAAAATTGGAACCCACAGTTGCAGAAGGAATTTCACCAATAACTAAGAGTGTATTGGAAAATAGCTCTCATCTCCCTGACAGTGACATCTCCTGCTGGCTTTAATTACATACTTTATCTCTTTCCAACTAGTTCATTACTTAAGTGTTAGTCAGTTGAAGTAGCATCATCATCACCCTTTTCTGCTGATCTATGATCCTTCTTTGGGAGACCATTCCACCTTTGTAAAAGTGTGCTGATGGTTTCAAGGTTCAAAGCAAGCTCAGATGAGATGCATAGCACTGTCATCCCTAGAACTGTGAACAGTAATTAGATTCCACATGATTCAGCAATGATTACCTCTACTTAGGTTACACCTAAGGGTGCCTCAATAATTAAATACGTGGAATTTGTGTTTATAAGAATTAATCTAAAATCTAGTTGTCCTCCCCTCCCCTCTTGTCATACTTTTCTACTAAAATATGTTCTCCAAAATGAGGACAAAATGCTTTAGGCTTAATTCTATTTGTATAAGGACTACTTTTAAAATAGCAGCAGAACACTCTTGAGAGTGGTAACCAAGCATTTCACACCATCTCTTCATTTTTACTGTGAGGACTTTAGAAATTTCCATCCTATGCTAGGTAAATGGTACTCTTATTCCTGAGTGAGCCTTAACAATGCTGTTATGAAATCTTTTTTTTTCTTGGGGGAGGTCTTAAAAAGATCAGAGAAATGCATTCAACTATCTATATTTCCTTTACTAGCTACTACGAATCTACCAGCAAGTATTTATCTAAAAGAGAAGTCAGTAAACTATAGTTCTGAGGCCAAATGGGACCCACTACCCATTTTTATAAATAAAGTTTTATTGGAATACAATCATGTCATTCATTTATGTACCATCTGTGAATGCTTTTGTACTTCAATAGCAGAGGTGACCTTGAGACCTGCAAAGCCAAAAAATATTCACTATTTGGCTCTTCACAGAAAAAAAAATTGCTAACCCTTGATCTGAACCCTTCTTGAAGTGATTTGCATCATTAATCAATACCTCTTACTGAAATAGTGCATTCTATGAATAACTTACTTTATAAAATAAGGATTTTTTTAATCTGCTCAAATTACATCTTCCAAGCTTCAAAAAGTACCCCCTAATTGCAACATGCTATGACCTGGTGAATAAATTCCTATTCTCACTAGTGTAGTTAGAAGAACAACAGCCTAGGAAATAGGAATAGGAAGATAAAAGCTTCTGTCTCACTCAGTTTCTCCAACTACAAAAGGATAATCCTCATTCTTCAGGGATATTTTTAAGATCAAAGTAGATCATATGCCCTTGTAAAAAATTGTATTATGTCTGATCATACAGATTTCAATGTTTTGTTTTCTCCATTTCCAGCTTCACTGACTGTAGTCGTAACTTGTTTTTGTTGATAGCTGTGTGACAGTCTGACCAACCTTATCATTCATTTAGTTACTCTGCCACTGCCAATTTCTTCTTTGAGTGTGCATCTCTTAGTATGCCTTATTACCATCCTCATCCTTTCTGCCCTCTCAGATCTGTCCGCTCATTTACTCTAATCTACTTGCACCCACTGTCTTTCTCACACTGGCTTTTACTATAATGCCTCAGATTTATCCAGATGGGACAAATAGATTCTGGTCTAGGGGCATGCTTAAGAGGGACACCGCCTAGTAGAGAGGTCAGCAACATCCGTTTTCATGAGTTTTGACAAGGCTGTTAACCCTACTCTCTTTTATTTTCACAGAAATTTCACTATCATCTAGTCCAATGGCTTTTGACTTTTTTTAAAGCATATAACCCCTTCTTCAAGTGAAACCTTAAGAAGAAGCCACCAGTCACCATGGGGGGTGGGGACAGTGAATGGGTGAGTGAAACAGATGAAGGGGATAAAGAGGCACAAAATCTCAATCATAATATAAATTAGTTATGGGGATGAAAGTAAAGCAGAGAGAAAATAGTCAGTGGTTCTGTATCATCCTTCTTTGCTGACAGATAGTAACTACACTAGTTGGGCTTAACATTTAATAATGTAGATAGCTGTTGAATCACCATGTTGTATACTTGAAACTAATATAATATTGTATTATCAAGTATATTTCAATAAAATATAACAGGAAGAGAATTAAAAAAAAAAAGAAGAAGAAACCCAACAGGTGAAGCATACGAAGGAGGAGGGCATTGGACTGGTTGAGATTGGAGATGGGAGGTAAGGGGGTGGGGGGGCAGTAGGACTTACTGAGGGGACATCTACCACCTGGAGGGCGGAGGGGAGGCTCTCAAGAAGAAATGATGAGCCTGAGGTTGCAGGTTCATGCGCTTGGTTGGATGAAGTCCAAGGCAATATTCATTTCAATTATTTCATGTTGAAGTAAACAATAGATTCCGCTTATTCACTGCAGCTAATGAACAAAGAAAAAGCTAGGTAGTATTTTTGGAAAGTCAGGTCTGCACACAAAAAATAGTTTACCAAAGAGGTTGTGGTTTTCCTAAAGAAGAGATTAAATGAAGTGCAGCTTAAACAGGTTTCTTTAATTGATTCTGAATTGCAGCAGAGTAATGTAGTGCCTTAGAGTCTTTTCTGGCTCTACTTTTTGTAATTCAGCTGCTCTACTGGCTGTTCGACCTTGGACTGGCAAATACAGAACTGGGAGGATAAATAAAGCTGAATGATAACACTGTGGGAGAAACAAGCCTATCATCTTAATGCCTTTTTGGTCCCCATGGCCCTATCTTCCAGAGGAGAAAAACAAGAAAGGGAGAAGAAGAGAGAGAGAGAGGAAACTATTACATATTTCTTCTCACTAAAATCAGTTTCACAGCTACAAGGTTAGTACAAAGTATCAAGGGTGCTACTACGGAAGACCTAAGTCCAACCATATAGCTTTAATATAAGATTTGGACATCCCACCAGAGAAGAAACAAGCGGGACAGAGGATTCCTGTTGAATTTCATTTGGAAAATATGGCACAAGAGTGTGAACAGTATGGCACAATGGATTCTACAGTCTAAGGAGTCCATTGATCCTCTGCACTATCAAAACCAAGTCTGTTTAACATAAAGATTGAACCACAGGTGTGAACTTTAGGAAGACAGGGCTTCAGGGCCATGCTGTGTCCATTAGTAAGCTAGTTGCTTTTGGGATAACAACTCTCTTGACACTTTATTGTCCTCCTATGGTTAAAAATCAAAACAAAACAAAACAGAAAATAGCATGGCATCTATCTCCTAAGGCTGTTAGAAGAGTAAATGGACCAATGAACGAAGAAAATTAGCAAAATGCCTGATACAGAGCAAGGAATGAATGTATGTTAGCTCTAAGATAAATATATTAGGTATATTCAGGTCAGTGCAAACGCGAGGGGGAATAACTGACATGAAAGCAGGTTTTATTTTCTTTAAGCTATGATATGTCTCAGTGTTACTGCAATAGAACCAGACTGTGAGACCTTAGAGACCCTCTAACAGAGTTAAACATGGAGTGACAATGTTGTTTTGCCTGATTCACATCAGACTTTTGTTGTTAAAGGACAATTTCCTCAATATGCTCAATACAAAGCATTTATTCACCCAGATAATAGATACAAATCCATGCATTCAAATGTTCCTTGGAGTCAGAGATCAAGATGGAAATCCCCGGAATCACAGAGATTTGTGTCTATAAACTTGCTTATTAAATTCGCATTCAAGGCGGTTGGAAGGGGTAGTGTCGGCTTTTTAACCAGAATCTTGTCATTACTTCTCCCTGTTGGGGTGGTAGCACATGTTGTGAGTGACCTCCAGAGATCCTCAAGCGGTATGCAGAGAGCAAATTGAATCTGAAAGCTTTATTAGACAAGTTTGTCTTTCAGCTGGTGGGAATGGATGTCAGTTGTATTGGAAAAAATAAAATTTCTTGTGAAACCGGGTCCTGACCTTGAAAACAAAACCTCAATTCAAAGTGCAGGATTCAATTCTGAGTTATTTCCTTATTTGTTTAACAAGGAGAGCAGGCTTAAAAGAAGAAGGTACAACATTTTACCTTTAACAAATAAGAATCAGTAGGAAAAATAATAGAACTTCTCTTCTGATCTTGCTGGACTTAGTAAGCAAAAATGCTTATCACCAAGCTGTAGGGTCAAAAAATATATATGCTGCTATCAAGGAAGCAATTTTTCTCACTCGCTTCAATATGAGAAGTAGAAGGATCTCCTCCAGTTATAATAAATAGTAAACATTACAGGAAGTTTATTTATATCTTTTATTCATACGTTTCAAGAATAAAGAATAATCCTGGGTATAAAGCTGAAGTGACAATGGAGACTGACTAATTTGTTCTATTTCAGTATTGCCTTCTAGGTTTTTAATGGCATGATATTTAGTTCTTGACTTTTAATGTTGGAGAACAATCATTTTTTTTTGAAGTTGTGATAGTTATCTCAGAAGCAAGGATTGAAGACACTCGCCAGGGCCGTAGCGAAAAGAGGGCGTTTCCCAGGAAGCGGGACCTCCCCAGCGAAGCCCCCACAACTCCTCTGCCGGATGCCTCGGCCTCCCCTCTGTCTCCACACCGAAGAGCCAAGTCACTGGACAGGAGGTCCACGGAGTCCTCCCTGATGCCTAACCTGCTGAATTTCAAGAAAGGCTGGCTGACCAAGCAGTACGAGGATGGCCAGTGGAAGAAACACTGGTTTGTCCTTGCTGATCAAAGCCTGAGATACTACAGGGATTCGGTGGCTGAGGACGCAGCTGACTTGGACAGGGAAATCGACTTGTCTGCCTGTTATGATATCACAGAGTATCCAGTCCAGAGAAACTATGGCTTTCAGATACACACAAAGGAGGGCGAGTTCGCCCTCTCTGCTATGATGTCCAGCATCCGGTGGAATTGGATCCAGACCATCATGAAGAACGTCCACCCGGCCTCAGTCCCAGATGTGATAAGCTCCTTGCCAGAGGGAAAGAACCCGAGCAGCTCCTCCTCTGAGACCTGCTGGAGGCCCAGTGAAAAGCAGGAGCCAGACCCTGAGCAGAGGAGGAGCCGGGCTCGGGAGCGGAGGTGGGAGGGGCGCTCCAAGACCTTTGACTGGGCCAAGTTCCGCCCCATCCAGCAGGCGTTGGCTCAGGAGAGGGCTAGTGCCACAGCACCCTCCGACACCCACCCTGAGGCAGAGCCAGGGGAGCTGGAGCGGGAGCGTGTGCGGCGACGGGAAGAATGCTGCAGGCGCATTGGGACACTCGATGCTGTGGACAGGCCAGGCACCGACGCAGCCCTGCGGATGGAGGTCGACTGGAGCCTGGGGCCACCGACCTCAAGACACAGAATGTCCACGTGGAGATTGAGCAGCGGTGGCATCAGGTGGAGACCACCCGTCTCCGGGAGGAAAAGCAGGTTCCCACTGCCCCCCTGCAGCTATCCTCCTCTGAGGTTGGAAGTGATCAACTCTCCACTCACGAGCTGACCTCACTGCTGGAGAAGGAGTTGGAGCAGAGCCAGAAGGAGGCCTCAGATCTTTTGGAGCAGAACTGGCTCCTGCAGGACCAGCTGAGGGTGGCTCTGGGCCTCTGGGAACAGAGTGCCTGGGAGGGTTACGTGCTACAGGCCACATGTGAGTGAGGCTTTGCAGCAGTGGAAGAAACGCACCAGAAGAAGATTGAAGACCTGCACCAGCGGGAGCTGGAGAAGCTGCGGGAGGAGAAGGACCGCCTCCTGGCCGAGGAGACCGCGGCCACCATCTCAGCCATCAAAGCCATGAAGAACGCCCACCGGGAGGAGATGGAGCGTGAGCTGCGGAAGAGCCAGCGGTCCCAGATCAGCAGCAGCAATTCAGACATTGAGGCCCTGCGGAGGCAGCACCTGAAGGAGCTGCAGTCAGCGCAGTGGGAGTTGGAGGTCCTCTCGGAGCAGTACTCACAGAAGTGCCTGGAGAACGCCCACCTGGCCCAGGCACTGGAGGCCGAGCGGCAGTGCCAGCGGGAGAACCAGGAGCTCAACGCCCACAATCAGGAGCTAAACAACCGCCTGGCTGCAGAGTTGGCCCAGTTACTGACGCTGCTGACCGGGGACACTGGCGGGGAGGCCGCTGGCTCACGTCTCACACAGGGGAAGGATGCCTATGAGTTGGAGGTCTTATTGCTGGTCAAGGAATCGGAAATACACTACCTAAAGCAGGAGATCAGCTCTCTCAAGGATGAGCTGCAGTTGGCATTACGGGAAAAGAAGTACGCTAGTGACAAGTACAAGGACATCTACACCAAGCTCAGCATCGTGAGGGCCAAGGCCGACTGCAACGTCAGCAGGCTGGGGGAGCAGCTGAAGGCTGCCACAGAGGCACTAGACAAAAAGCCCCCTGAAAACACCCCCGTGACAGGATATGATATAATGAAATCTAAAAGCAATCCTGACTTCTTGAAGAAAGACAGATCCTGTGTCAGCCGGCAACTCAGAAACGTCAGATCCAAGTCCGTAACTAAGCAGGTCTCATGGGATAACTGAAACGAGCCCGCTTCCAGGTCCCCTGTCATAGTCTGAAAGAAGGCCTGATGGTACAAGAACGCTTGAAGCTCTTTGAATCCAGGGACTTGAAGAAAGACTAGCTGTATCCCCTTCAGCTTGAATACACACCCTGCCTGGCTTGCGCAGCACCACCCAAGTGTTGTATTCTGTCTGTACCTTTCTTCTTCTTCTTCTTCTTCTTCTTATCGTCATCATTAACTGTGGGTATGGATGCATAAGGGACTGGTTTATGGGCTCACACCATTCCCTGCCGTGTTGATTCTGACTTCCTATTCGTCTTTATGCAGGCTTTCTCCCATGGTTTCTAAAGTCAGCCAAGCAGCAGGGGCCTGGAGGGCCGCGTGCTCCGGACTGGTCTGTTCGTCCCCCCCCTGCTTTGGCCCACACACTCACTGTCAGTATTAAGGCCCAGCAGCCTGGCGATAAGCTAGCTGTGTCCCTCTGAGCGCCGCGTGGGGTCAGGGCCCCACAGCACCAGCTCTGCTGTGCACCAGGTCGCCTGGAGCAGGAACAAGCCTTCAGGATGAGGTTCGGCCTGGATCACGGCACTGACAGGTCACTAGTCTGCAGAGGAGCAGGAGGAGCAGGGCAAGGGGCATGGCTCACAACCTTGACTTGCACCTTCTGGCTTGAGAGGAGGAGAGCATTTTGTACTTGTTCCTCTAATGTAGCTTAGAACCACACCCCAGGTAATGGTGGTAAATCTTTCACAGCCTGGAAAATGTTGAAAGCAGCCATTCCTATTTTTGTTTGTTTTTTATTAAATCTTGCACACACACAAAAAATAATTTAGATTTTTTTCTATTCTAAGTCTATATTACAATTTAGGCACTGGCATAGTTAGAGCTGATAGCAATTTTGCATAAATATTAGATTAGCTAGATTGAATATCTGTTTAATGAACGCGACATGGACTGACAAGTACTTTGGAAAATGTGATTAAAACATATTTCCTTAAAAAATATTGCAGATGAGAAAAGAATAAACTGTATAAATTTTAAGAAGATGACAGCATGTTAGACTGTAAAGTAGAGGTTCTCAAATTGGTTATCAAGACATAGTTGAGAATTAGAGTTAAAGAAAGAGTTGGGGGTTTGATTTAGCCAGCAAGATCTGCATCAGAGCCACAGCATACCCCTACTTGACCAATACTGCAGTCTTTAAAAGAAATTGGGATTTACCACTGAGAGTGTGAGCTGGCAGCTATGTCTAAGCAGAAAAGAAGTCGAGATCTGTAACAATACTGAAGAGCACAGCGAACAAACTCAGATGTGGGTTTGAGTCCAGATTCTGCCACTAAACTGCTGGACAAGCATATAATCACTTAATCTCTCTGTCATTTTAATTATATGGGAGGCTGACTTACTTGAGCCAGCTCTAAAATAAAATATACTTTTCATTCAGCCAAAATATATTAGCTGAACACCTACTATATGCTATTCATTGAATAAGAGCTGCATACACAAAAGAGGGCATCCATTGATAGCAAGATACAGAATCCTCTTGGAACTTACAGTCTATTAGGGAGTGAAAATTAAATTATGTAAAGAGTTCAGTAATCAAAATAATGATAAGGATAGGAAAGAGAAAAAGTATGCTTTGAGATTGTGTAATAGGCTCAAAGAAAGTCCTGCAGAATAAAAGATGCAGAAGAGTTCTAGGATGAATCAGGGGAGAGATCATCCAGGTCAAAGAGGAGTAGGTGTAGGAGCCCTGAGCCCAGGAAGTAGATATGCTAAAGGAACTGAAGAAAGTCAGAGAGGCTGCGCTTTGAAGAAAAAGGGGGTCAGTGGAACAAGAAGGGCACTCAGGGGAACCATCATTTAAGAACTTGTGGGCCATGTTAATGGTTTGGAGATATATTATAAAAGCAGTGGGACACTGATCAAAAATTATAATAACATGAGATTTACATTTTGCATTATTCTTCTTCGTGGACTATATTTATAAGGGGAATGGGTTAGAGAGAGGTGAACGAAGTCAATTAGGAGGCAAGCATCCACATAAAATATGAGGGTGGCAGAAGGGATGGAGATGAATAAATATTTGAAAGATATTTAAGTAAAACTGGCAGGATTTGGTGCTTGATTGTATGAAGCAAGTGAGGGAGAAAGAGTTGTTTACCTAGGATCACCTACTGGTGCTGACTTCAGTGGATGGTGTTTGCCATTTCCTGAGTTAGGGACTACAAGCAGAGAAGAGGGGAGAATAAATTGACTAATTCGGTTTGAGACATGGCAGATTTGAGGAGTCTGGGAAATATCCAAGTGCAGATGTTGAGTGAGTTGTTGGATATATGAGTTCTCCTGAATTCACTCCAATCCGTATTTTGTCCCCCTACTACTCTGTCCACTAAATCCAAAGTTGGTTCTCAGGCTTTATTTTACTAGACTTATAGGGAACAACTGACACACTTTATTGATTGCTTCTCTTTAATTCACATCTTTCACTTGCCTTCTAGGATTCTGTCCTAGTTTCCCTCCTGCTTCACTGTACTTATTACTGTATCCCCTACTTCTTACCACTGAGGTCCTCCAGGGCTTGATTTTTGCATATCCTCTCTTTTTTATCTATATTCACCCCTGGGCTTTAACAAGCACAATCTCATGGCTCAGTTATATGCTAAAAGTTTGCATATTTACGTCTCCAGATTGGATCTCTCTCCTAGCCTCCAGGTCATATATCCCTTTACCTATGCTACATCTCCAGCCGGATAACTACCAGGCATACAGAAATTCATACGTATAAAGCAAAGATTTTTTTCTGTTGCCTCCTACCACTCTGTACCTCCTACCGTCTTCCCTAACTCAGTAAATGACAGCACCATTCTTACAATTTGCTCAGGCTAACAACCTCATCATATTTTCTCCTATCAAAAAATGTCAATGAATTCTGTTGGCTCTAACTTCAAGACACATCCAGAATCTAACCATCTCTCATTACTTACATTGTCCCTACTCTGGAGCACACTTACCATCATTTCTCACCTAAATTCTTGCATTAGTCTAATTGGTATTCTCTTGCTTCTACTCTACTCTTTTCCTTACAGTTTATTCTTAATACATTCAGAAAATGTTTGCCAAAACATATGGCCAGATCATCTCAAATTGCCTCCCTTAGGACTTCATCTGACACAAAGTCAAAGTCATCCTAAAGGTTTTTAAAGCTCTACTTCATTTAACGTCATCTCTTAATGGCTCTCCACTTCATTTACTGTGCTCCAGCCACACTGGAGCCACCACAGAAAAAAACAATATGGTAAACACACTTGGAAGGGTAGGGGGTGGGGGGCACAGAGATGTTTATACATTTAAGAGACAGATTTTTTGTGGATAGGCATGGGTACTCACCTGATTTATGCTAGAAAAGGAAAGTCTGAAGGGAGATTAACAGACTTCAAAGAATGTCTAAATGTGTGAGTGGCAATGTTCTTTTCCTACCCCAAAAATAATTTAGACAATAACTGGAACTTGGGTTAGGCGGTTGAAAGACTATCTTCACTATAATAGCAGTGGTGGAATTCCACCTACTCTTGAATTTTTAGTAAGCGAGTAGGCAGTTAACCTTCTTAAGATCGCTTCTGAGAGAGAGCCTTTCTTAAAGATAGTGAGAACTCTAGACAAGATTGAGTGACCTCTTAAAGACCTTTCAAATCACAGTCTTACACATGTACAATGTAAGTGCAAACTGCTACAATATCCTTTAGGGATCTTCTTTCTTTGAGGGTAAAATTTTACTCAATTTCAAAATGATTCAGCAAAACTTTAGGAAATATTAGGAATACATGGAGAAATCTTACTTTTGTGGGCTGTGAGGTGCCTATTCTCATGAGTATGTTTAAATAATTCTAATTTCCCCTTGATAATAGTTTGAGAAGAAATTCGACATTATTATATACTCTATAGTGATTTTCAGCAAAGGTCCTTTTTTGGAGGGAGTTAAATAATATAAGAAGGCTAAGATACTTTTATTATAGTGAACCCTTTATTTCTATTAAAATGCACGATATGAATAAATGAAAAATCTTCCAGTGAGAATACTTTATAAAACCATTGATGTTATTCTCCTCCTCCTCCAACATACACATACACACTCTCTCTCTGTCTCTGTCTCTCTCTGAAACTTCTAGGAATGAGTCCAACAGGCATTAGAAATTACCTTATTAGAGCTTCTCTTTTGCCAGTCCTGGTCCCAAAGCATGGCCCTAACCGGAGATGGTAACCAGGAAATAAAACTGCCAAAAGGTTAAGAGAGTGAGAACCAAGGGAATTTCATCCCCACCAAATGGATAATTAATACCTGAATACTCTAGTTTTCTCCATATATCACTGTCTTGGATATTAACAATGACAGAACTGCTGTATCCACCCTGTCAAGCAGAGGATGTTGTTAAAGACCTTGGCTTGGGACCAGGAGCTCCCACTGCCTGCATGGAAAGACTTCTTTCTGATCAATGTGAACACCGAGACCTCCCCAGGCAGGGTTTACTGTCGTCACTGCCCTATGTGTAGTGCGACACACCTCATTATATTTCAAGTACCCTCACCTCACTGATGCATACAAATATGATTTTAGCAATCTTTGTATTTATTTACTGCTGCCAAGGGTTGGAGTGCCTCTGTAGTTACTCAGGGCTTTGAAATATCTTGGGGAGGGATTAAAATTCATCTCTTCTCCCCTTATTACAATTGACTAGGGAACTTTACATTTTTTAGTAAAGTCTTATTCCTAGTATATTAGCCATTGAAGAAGCTTTTAAGGTTTAGAGGTTTTAAATATAAAGCTGAGGATGGCAGAGCTCTGTCCTAGGTGCCCATCCGTTAATGAGGCAGAGAAGGACTCAGCTCCACTGAACCTCTGTGCCTGATCCTAAAGGTTCAGCTGAAGCAGAGTTAACACTGGGAGACACAGCTGATAGGGGAAAGGGTATGAGGCACCCTTTTGTGAATGATGGGACCCAAAATGGGAATAAGAATGTGAGAACTAGTTGGCAGCTTCCTTCCTTCTCGCATGATCATCGCAGATGAATGAAGTCCATTTTCACCGTAAGTTCATCGTTGTCTTGCAATTTAAATCAAACAAAGAATAGTAGTATGCCAAGATTATATTTAAGCTCCAGTTAACCTAATGCTTTTATCAAATTGCCTAGATATTTAAAGTATTATTGAAAGAGCCTTGGAAATGCTCTATTCAACTCCAGAGAGGTGAGTGAAGTTCAAATAAATGTCTAACTTTCCGTGTGAGTGTTTGATATCTAAGCGTAGCCTTCAGAAATTCAAATGAAGAGAAATAAACCACTGAGCTATGGTGTTCTGATTAATAGCATACGTTTTGGAATCACAGAGATCTATCATTGAATACCCACTCTACCACTTACCAGCTTTGTAACCTTGGACAATTTATTTAATCTTTCTAACCTCTGTTTTTCTCATTGGTAAAATGCAAATCACAACTCATTAAAAAGGTGCAAGCGTGGCACTGATTCTAAGGCCTGCTGTATTAATTTAGGTTCACCCAGAAGTAGACCCTAAGACAAGGATTTGCATACAAGTAGTTTGGTTGGTAGATGATACCAGGCAGCTTTGGTAAAGAGCAGGGAGTGAAGAGACATGGGAAGGAAGTCTAAGCCGGGCATGCTAGTAAGCAGGTTATCACTGTGGGTAAGTGTGACATAACCCACTGGAGACCTGTGGTGTGGAACATACCTAGGAGTTGTCCTACCCAAGAAATGAAGAAGATGGGCTATTTATCCATCAGCCCCTGGGCATAAGTGGATGAGTGCTGATCCAGGGATATTTCCTTCCCAGCACTTCCAACCTGCTCTGCAAGTGGGTGAGCTTCTCCTGTGGCCATAGAAAGGGCCTGGACACAGTCACAGGTACTTGCATTTGGTAGCCTCAGGGTTTACAGAAAGGACTGGTGCTGAGGGGATGTGGGTAGGGCATTAAGGGCCAAATTTGACCCACCTGACCCTTCCCTGTTTCTGTAAATAAAGTGCTATTGGAACACAGCCATGCTCATTTATTTATGTATTTTCTCTAGTACATAAATAAATGTACTATGGCTAGAAATTTCTAGAAATTTCTCTAGTACATAAATAAATTTCTACGGCTGCTTTTGGTATACAGTAACAAATTGACTGCATGACCCAGAAAGCTAAAAATATTTACTATCTGGCTCTTTAAAAAAAGAGTGTGTTGATTTCTCATCTAGTTGGTAGCATAAGAGAGATGAGAATTTAGGCTTTTTGACCTACAGTGCAGCACTTTCCTAATTACACTTGAGACTTGCTCTCTCCAAAATTAATTACAGGAAGAGATGGTTTTACCAGTGTTTAATCAACTAGAAACCTCTATTAACTGCCACTTCTGTGTGTCTACGTATACAGTAGTCATTCATCTCATAGTTATTACCCTGGGACATTTGAAGAACTCCAATATCCTGATTTGGAGCCTTCACATTAAATATGTTCTATACGCAATTTCTTTCAAAATTGCTAAATTGGGTATTGTGGAATGTGAATGTTCCCAGGCCCAGCAGCTTGTGGAAAAGAAAGGATTCACACTGACATTTACAAGCAGATTTGCTGGCTCTTTGCCTCCATCTGCCATGCAGGCCTTCAGTCCCATGTACAGGTCCTGTCTACCTAAATGTGTCTGGGATTCTCTAGGGAGTTTCATGTAATCATGGTATTCTCCCTACAGGTCTCTGAGCTGCTCTTACAGGCAAATACTGCCTGGACTGAGTGTGCTGCCCATCTACTTGAACTTCTAAACTACAAAGTCCTTGGGGGATGTGGGGTGGGGATATGGGTGGTGGTGATGAAATAACAGGGAGCTCCCCTTGGCATCAACAGCCCGGGATCTTACTCAAATTCCATGAGCTGTTGCATGCAGGAGTAGGGAAGGACTCCTTCCCCACCATAGACCAATGGCACTACTTCTCAAAGTGCAGTGGCAGGACCATCTGGGGACCTTTTAGAGATGCACATTCTCAGGCCTTATCCCAGATGTACTGAATTAGAAATTCTGATTTTGAAAAGGCTGAAGCCCAACAATCTGTACCTCAATAAGAAATGGGTGATTTTAACATAGGGTAAAGTTTGAGAACCGGACAGAGGACACTGGGTATGGATGGACACTTTCATCTCTGCTTTCCCCCTTTTCCCCAATGTAGTGATTTAGTGGAAAGATAGCCCCAGTAGATCCTCCCATGCCTGTGTGCACACCCCTTTGCAATGCCATTGCAGCTCCTCCCCTTCAAGAGATGAAATCTGTTTGTTGGGGGAGATCACTGAGAGGATGTGACTTCCAGGTGACTAGTGAGCTGGACTCTGGCAATCAGAGGCTCCTCACCTCTTTCCCTGTCCTTTGAATGTGGGTTCCCCTTGCTTTCCCTGCTCCCAGATGTTGCCCAAGGAAATAGTCTTGAGATAGTGATGTGCTACTGAGACCATCTGGATGGCATATGTGTCTGAGCCCAGTTAAGGCCTCTACATAAATTTTAAGATTCTGGTGGCGGAGGGAGGTTCTATTAGCCTTACAGCCACCCAAGGACAGTCTCCTAGGTAAGTTCCCTTGCCTGTTAAACCTGCACCTATCAATCAGAGTAGCCTGCCTCTTTCTTCAGCTTCTCTCTACCCTCCACATATAGGGGCTGGTTTCAGATTACACCGGGGAACAACTCCTTCCCTTGCCCCTGCCCCTGCCCAGGAGCTCAGAACAAACACTGTCTTTCCTTGAATCTGGGCTAGCCTTACAACTTGCTTTGACTAACAGAATGTCACAGAAACGATGTCATATGAATTCCAGAATCTAGGTGTCAAGAGGTCTTTGTAGCTTTCACTCTTACCCTGTTGAAACACTGCCCTGAAAATGCCATATAATGAAAGCCCAGTCTAGCCTGCTGGAGGATGAGAGGTCTTGTGAAGAACAAGGTTCTCCAACCAACAGCCAGCTGTCAGATATCTCAGTGAGATCATTTGTGGCCATCTAAGTCCTATTGATTTGCTAGATGGCTGAATGCTCATGGACGACCCATGCAAAACTTTTGGAATAACTATTCAGCTAATCACAGCCCAAACTGCAGATTCACAGACTCATGAGCAAGTAAATAACTCTTGTTTTAAGGCATTACATTTAGGGTGTTTTTGCGCAGAGATAGATAACTGATACACTCTGGTATCCAAGCAACAGCAATTGCAAAGAAGGTTTTTTTCAGCATGCTTATTTGTCCTGCAAGTTGAAATAATTTATACAGCTAAGGCAAGACCACCTCATCATATAATTTAAGTATGCAGCCATAAAGGAGCTTGGTTTACTGTTTTTTTCAAAGCCCCTTGGGCCTCAGTTTCCATACCTATAAAATAAGAATATTCAACCAGATGATTTTAAAGATTATTCTAGGTTCAGAGATCTATGGTTCTAATAAATTCAGATAAAGTAAAATGACTTCTTACTTCTTAAGTAGGAAAGACACAGAAATCCCCATACATCCAAGATTGAGTTAAGTAACACTAACTACAGGCTAGCTGCCTCCGTATCTAGACTTTCCACTAGGTTCTTGGACAGAAAGATAGTGCAAGGCACAGCAAAACAAAACAAAACACAACACAACACAGGCTTTGGAGCCTGACACACTTGGATTAGAATCCTGGCTCTTTTTCTTCTTTTTCTTCCCAGCTGTGTGGCTGTAATCTAGCTATTTCTCCTCCAACTCTTGAAATCCTTACCTTAAAAAAGAGGTACACAACCATGTACTTTGAAATTATTTTGAGGGTAAAGATATATATATATATATATATATATACACACATATATATGTAAAAGTAGCTACACAATAGGAGTACAATGAGAAAAAAGAACGTTTTGTTTGAATGAAAGTGGCTCTGGATCTACTGGACTCCCCACTGATTCTTTTCCTTCAACATTTGTACATTGAAGATTTTTATACTTTATGCCTAGCTCTCTGTCAGTTTGCTATAGGGGATGAAAAGCCCCTGCCTTTGAGAAAACTCCTCTCTCCTTCCTTTCTTCAGCTCTGGCCCCAATTAGCCAGCTATCACCAGGGCGGAGAGCTGAGGGCATCCCCAGACTCAGATGGGGGAGAAGGAAGTAGGCAGGTGATCGGAAAGATGCTGTCACCCACTGCTCCGGTGCATGTCCTCAGCTCTCTGTACTGGTCTCTTTGGGCTCCTTCATATTCCTCCATCGTGCTCCACCTCAAGGCCTCTGCTCTAGCTGTTCTCTCTCTGCCTGGAACACTGTCCCCCATATACACACATGGCTCATTTCCTCACTTGCACCAGCTTTTTGATGGTCTTAAATGTTAATAGAAAAGCTTCCCTGAACAAAATACAATCATGTCCTCATTCCTGCTCCTTTTCCCTTTCACCCTGCTTTCTTGTCCTTCTTAACTGTGTTTCCTGCACTTCAGCGTGCACATGAATCACTTGCGGATCCTATTAAAATGCAGATTCTGATCCATTGGGTTCAGGTGGGGCCAAAGATTATGCATTTCTCAAAGATGCCCATTTGACATCAGTCTCTGGACTACACTCCATAGCACTGAATATTGAGATAGTTATCTATTTTCTTCTTTATTGGCTCATGATCCTTCTCTTCCAATCAGAGTATAATGTTTCATGAAAGAAGGGTCCATATCTTATTCTGTGCTACATGCTGAGCACCTAGTATTATGCCCAGTACATAAAAGTTCCTCAATAAATATTTATTAAGTACATGGATTATACATGCTGCTGGAAATCAAAACCGGAACTTTGAATGTATTTCCATTGGAAACATTATTATTACACTTAGGTACTTCACAAGTTAAAGGGATTTCTGTGACCTGGTTTTGGAACTTCTACCATATGTAAAGGAGCCTAAATAGGGACATAAACCCATAATTATCTCCAGAGGTCAACAAACTTATAAACAAATCATTGGAACCCAATCTCTTTAGGGAGTCTGAGGCTGAACATACCACAGAAAGCTAGAGAACAAAGACCAAAATATGATTACATAGGGATAAACAATGCATATGTGAGGGAACCAAAAATTACAGGTCATAAAAAGAAAGAAACCTGATACAATTACTTGAACATAAGCTCTGAGACAACAATTTTAGTGTCCCAGATTGACAAAAAGAAAGGAAAGTTTGCACATCTTCTTCAAGTCTCCAGCATGATTAAATCTGATTCTGATGACTGCTCAGAAACCCGAGGGGGCACATGAGACACACTTTCCCCAGAAGGTAGGCCACTTTTAACCCAAGCAATATTTATGCCTTCCATTGAACTATCAATGTGCTTCTCTGGCTGTGATCTTTCCAGTGCACTGTAGTTCTACTTGATATAAAATAAAAAATCAACCTTACTTGAAGAACCAGTCACCATGCTTTCATGCTTCAATCATTAGATCTTCGACAAGTAGACAGGCAAAAAAAACAAAACCAAAAAAACCAAAAAACAAAACCCAAACCAAAGATGTCTTTGGTTCTGCCAAATTATAAAATTGGTACAGCAAAGAAGTTTTCTGGCTTCTTTCCCCTGAGATTCAAAGCCAGCATTAACATTGTCATGAGATTTTATGCCTTCTACTAACAAATGAATAGAAAGTGAAATAAAATAGACTGAAAATACGCAGTAAAAAGAAAAGTGAAAACTAGCTAAATGAAGAAACATTCCTCCCCAAAGTCTGCTTGTGTTAGTCACGGTCCATTTTTTTTTTCTTGAACTCAGAATGGAAGAGCTCTTAAAACTGTTTTCACATTGGGATGGGGGAGGTGTTAGGGGGCTTGTGTATGTTTCTGTGCTTTCAGGGATGTGTACGGGCATAGTTGCAGAATGTTACCTAAACGATACAGGCTTCCTTGAGATGTAATCCTCATGCACTTAGTGGAGTATTGGTTGTTGATGGTGTTGCTTACTAGGAATTGCCTTTGGCTCCAGAAAACTCTGCTAAGGTCTCCCTCTCCTCCAAGTGGGCAGCACATGGACACTGACTGGCTGGTTCAGGAATACCAAGGCCAGGTCCTCTCCCTGCAATTCAGGTCAGCTCTGCCAAGCCAGCCCAGGTGCTAAGGCTCTGTGGAACTGGCTGTCGCCTCTGTGGCAACTGAATCATCCATCAGCTTCTCCTGCTGTCCACCCCCATATACCTTTCTGCGTGATAGTTTTTATCTCAGGAGAACACACCCCAGTGTACCTTTATCAACCAATGCTCCAAACCAGAATCCATTTCCAACGAACCTACTCTGAAACATTTTGCATACTAAATAATACCAAGGTCTATTCCCATTTTCAAAACTGCGACAAAATTTCCTTTTCAGCCAGAGATCACCTCGGTGTTGTGCTTTTGAACAAATGATTACAGCCGAAGAGAATGTGATCCAGGATACTTACGGGCTCCAGCCGTGGTCAGTCCAGGAGCTGGGCCAGGCTGCTTTGCCCTCAGCTCTTGAAGTAAATTGGTTACCGCCTTCCACTCAGAGCTCAGATCTTCTAATTTCCTCTTTAATAGAAAAGCATACATGTTATTTATTTGATTAGCATCTTGAAGCTAACTTAATTCATGAGGTTATTAATTCATTTTGTGAATACATTATTGCATTTCTATTGTATTTTACTTCTAAATTAATTTTTCTGGGTTGAATTCCATTGAAAGGGATTATAATTATTTTAGCCAACCACCCTATACATATTTATAGATTTTTTGCTACACACAGGTTGTTGCTCCAGGCACAATTTCATTTACAAGTAGAGTGCAAACATTAATGAAGACCAAAACAAATAAACAAAAAAACACTCTCACCTCAGCAACTGGCTTGATTCTTTTAAGCAGTATCTAGGGTGGCTGCATATGAAAATTATCCAGAGAACATTAAAAATACCCTCATGTCCTGGCTCACCCAGATCAATTTTATTAGAATCTCTTGGAGGGAAGGGCTGTGGTACACATGGTGGTATGCCACTTCAAGGGAGGACTCATGTCCCAGATGGTGGGAAAGATGTCAGTACACATCCTTCAGTTGTCATTCCTTTCAGAGACTGTCTCAGTCACAGAGCTGCCTTGGCCAAGGGCATGCCCTTTCCAGGGCAGCGCTGATTCAATGACAGACCAAGGTAATGGTATAAGAGATCAGAGAATTTAGCTCAAAGAAGGACAATTTTGAAGGGCCATTTCAGCTTCAGAACTCCCAGTAGAGTCAGCCAAACGTGTATATGCTGCTGGTATATGTTTAACAACTGGCTCTCTGGGGGGTGACAAGAAAAACCCACCCCCCTGATTTTAGTGCTCACCAATTTCTATGGTGTAAATACTCTCGCCATAGCCAATTTTAAGTTACCAAGTTGTGTCAAGTGGCTCACAAAATGCCTGAAAATTTGACAGTAGGCCCTCATGAGTAGATACATCACAGGGTAGCCATATGATTATTTATCACCAGTAGAATGTGTGCATTCTACTGTAAATGTACATAATATCTGTCAGTTCTGGGCTGAGGCTTTTAAAAAATGAATGAGGTTTCTCCACCCTTTCTTCCCTTTCCACTGGCTGAAGGAGGGGACTCTAAGGTCTTAAGGCAAACCTTCTCAACGGATTAGGGAGAGGGGGAGATTAATCCTAATGCCCTGGAGCAGTGGTTCTCATACTTTGGGATTATCAGAATCACTAGGAGGCCCTATTAAACCACTGAGTGCTGGGTCCCAGCCCCAAAGTTGTAGATTCAGAAGGCCTTGGGTAGGGTCCAATAATTAGCATTTCTAACAATTTTCCAGTTGATGCTAATACCGATTGTCCAGGACCAAAGCCTAAGGTATCCGTTAGACCTAATGAGTTACCTAAGCATCTATGATGGACTGGGTATATACCATCCTGACAGAAATTAAAAAATAAGCCCTTAAATCATTTTCTATAGGACTTAATTCTCTTGTGGAACTCAACTTGATAAAAGCTGCCAACGGAATAAATACTAAAACAAAAATTCTTCACTTCCTAGCACATCAATGAATATAACTCTTTATTAAAACATAAGGCTTGAATCCAAAAGCAAACAAAAAATTCTTCTGATTAGTGAGGAAAAGTACCATTGAAATGGCACTTGGAAGATATTTTTCTATTCCGATATCGGAGCTAAACACCGAGAATTAAATATTAGAAAGGGCTACTGGATTAATGTATATATTTGGTTTCATGATTCCCCTGAGAAGTTGCAGTGACTTCACAAGGACAGAATATTAAAGAGCAACTAGAAGTAACCATGCTGATAACAAAAAGTAGAAATAGATAATAGGAAGGAGATAATAAACATAAAAACAGGTAACTAGCAAGTATAGTGATATTGGTCATTTGTTGACAGGAAACAGTGCAACATATGATGAAGTATCATCCTACATCATTTAACTTTTATGAAGTCACCTGTATGTGCAAGAGAGAGACACAGGTTGACAGAAAGAGCGAGAGAAATTAGACACTGATTTAAACACTGCTGGAATCTGCCCACTCTTCCATTCAGTTAGCATCTGGCCCCCGAGTGAGCGGGCAAGGAGAGATGGGAGTTTGCTGTTCCTAAGGTTGGCTTAGGTTCCACTTTCTTCTCATAGAGAGTTTGATTCTAATATTTAAAAGTACATATTTATATCACAACCTGGCTTCTAAAAGCAAATTAACTACTTCATCTGGCTCTGAACAGAAGAAGGGTGATTTGTACTGAACTTTGTATTCCACATGCATCATTGTGTTATTAAACAGAATGATAGTTGATGCTCACAATGACACGCTTGAAAATTAAGAAAAGTTTAAATTACACTGTGTTTTAGAATCAGGAGTCTTGGATTTCAATCCTAACTCATCATGACTGGTTGTGAGATCGTTGGCAAATCAGATAGGTCACTCAGATTTATCATCCTTAAAAAATGGACATAACACTACCACCTAACTCAGTTTGTTGCAGAAACTAAATTAGACACTTTATATGAAAAGAACTCTGTGAACTGTAAAGTGCTATAAAATTGTTGGTTAGTTATTATGCACTGCTTAATGAAGCAAAACAGAAGATAGCCAATAAAAGTTTTCATTAAAATAGTTAAAATGAAAGTATTCCGATGCTTAAAGGACCAGGTTTTGGTTATCCTGAAAATAACATGTTTATATATTCAATTTCCTTTTATTAATATGTGAACTCTGAACAGCCTTTTAATTTATTCAAAAGTTATCTTGCCCACTGTTATTTCCAGATGGGGAAATGAGATATTACCATAATTCCAAATGTAGGGATTTTGAAAATTAAGCAGTACCCGCAACGTACCACAAACATCTAAGGTTATTTCAAAGTGTCAAAACGCAATATGCTCAGAATTGTATATTCCTAATCTTTCATAATTATTAGCAAATAACATCCCACTGAGTGGCTATAGGTTTTGATTTTGCTGATCACAAAAACACTCTTGGCAACTTCTTCAAGTATCTGGTGCACTTTAGAGTTGAACTTCATTATTTATATATTATGGGAAGTTCTTTTTACTTTGGTTTGGTTTTGCTTTTTGGTGCTCTGGCATGTGTCCTTATTTTCTATTCTCTCCCGTTTTCTATTAAGTTGTAAAGTTCTTCCAGGTAGCACAAACTGCTTGGCTGCGGCGACTAATGCAGCATTCTTCATGTAATAAACTTGAAACAGTTCTCAATAAAAACTATAAAAAGTAACATTATGCTAATCATGTTAGTCATCTTTCACCAAATTTAAGGGAATCAAATATATGCCTAAATTCCAACATCTTTAAATATAAAATCAGTGGGATAATAGTTAGCAAGTTCTGTTCTTAATTAGATTTCCAGAATTTTAAAACTCTGAACGTCCTAAGTGACTTGCAGGTGCCAGGCTTTCCTCACAGGAGCTCAACACTTATCAGAATGGATTTGTATTTTTCTCCAAAGCGAGAAACTCTGAGATCAGTTTTGAAAAATGGCAAACTTTGTTTCATTCTAGGGGACATTCGTAGTAGAGCGTTATTTTTCTTAGTATGTAATTTTCTTTTGAAATAGTCATTAAATGTTAAGACAATTATATTAAACAATGTGAAATTTCTTCTTTCTCAAATGCTGAAATGAATTACAAGAAAACATCATTTCTGAATATCGCTTTTTAATTTTCAATGGAATAGTTTTAAATTCTGAGTTTGGGGTTTTCAAAATTTAAAAATCTTGTATTTTTCTCTTGTGGCAATGTTTGGCATGCAATTAATATCTGCTAGGTGAATAAATCAATCCACCTACCACTGTATATACACAGGCATGCACATGAATATTGTAACTGAAACATCTGTCTCTATAAATTCAGTTAATACAACTGAGGACCAGAGGTGAAATTCAAATCTCTAAAATGGTTGCCCAGTTTCAGCATAAGTTACTAAGTAAGCCTAAATTGAGACTTTTCCCCAAAATATTTCTTCAGGAAGGAGTGAGCTGATATTAGAGCCCGTAGGCTTCTTCTGTCTCCACTGTTTTATCGGGAACAACAAAGCTGCAGACTCGCCTCAGATAATCTCAAGAGGTATGAATTTAGGATGCTTACAGAAGTCATCTGACAGAATTGGTTAATTAAAAAAAAAGTCAGTAAAGAAAGTTAATAAACCATTAGCAATTATTCCTAAAGTAAAACCTTACACTTACCAGTGGTAAAGGCTATTGTAAAGTCTTTTGAGGACAGTTAAAAAAAAAAACCCCAAAACAATAAGTTATTCTGATGGGTTGATAAAGAACACATATCTAAGAAAAATGAAAAGATCATCTCTCCAAATATTTTGTAAACGGGCAGCGAGGGGGGGATAAACCTTCCAGTGATAACACTGAGGAAGTGAAAGCTCTTCCGGTAATTGGCAGATAGCTAGGCATGATGGTCTCAGTTTTTTTGAACATAAAAAAAGAGTCACAGAAAATAAAGTAGACAGAGACAAGGCACCCCAGGGCCATGTTTGGAATGAGGCACAGACAAGGCCACTCTGCCACCACAAAAATGACTGATGTGGGACACTGCTATTTCTTTAACAGTGACAGCTCTGCCGTGCTTTCATCCCCTCAGCTTCCATATGAAAATTGTTAAAGATATTTGGTCACCACATTGACTGATTCTTGACAGCATCTAATCCAGAAATGGCTTCCACTTCCCTAATTCTTCTTTAGAATCACCCAGCCAGCTGAACCCTGTAGGCAGTTCTTTTCAACACCCTTACTGAATGGTCCACAGTCTCTTTGGGGAGCTTTCTCCCTTGCTACAGTAAACTAAATAATCCTAACTTTTGGATTATAGGTATATTCCCAGTAATCTTTGGATAGAAAGCTTTAACATCATACTGGAATTCCAGCAATGCCATATTGCAAAGAACATAATGGCGAGCTCTAGAATTCTGGAGTATACATATGAAGAGAGTGAATGAACTTGTTTCATAAAATATAAATGTGGCAAGAGCAGTATTTCTAATTAGTGTTACTTAATACAATGTGAGATTTCAAATATGGAAGTGATGTTCAATTAAGAAATGAAATATACTTAGGCATTGGCAAGCTCATCAACATACCTAAATGTTTATGTCTATAAGTTGCTAAAAAATCTATTATAATTTGTATCTTCTCAATGGGAAAGTGGGGAATCTCCATAAATATACATCTTCTTATATCACCTTATATGCAAGCATATGTGATTAATATTTATTCAACCTCTAACAGTCTTTTTTCTCATTGTAAAGCTAACTTGTATTTTTTAAAAAAATGAAATTCTGCTACTCATGTATTAGTATATTATAAACTCTCTCTAATGTTACTCTCTTTCTATAATTCTTCTCCCAGCATTTTCCACTGACATGGACATTATGCCCACCAAATGAGTCAGTCGAAATTGATCTGTTCATTTGTCAGGACAAACTTATGTCTGTTATCTCTCTATTGATTTCTGATGTTACAAAACAAGTTACACAAGGTAAATGAGATCATATGTCTCATAGACGATTTGTAAAATCCAAATACTGTTATAATTGTAATATTTAATGGGGCAACATTTTGACCAAGATACCACTCGACCTGCTTTACCGTATATAAATCTTCAGATGCACATCTGTTGTGAGCAATATATTAAAAATTATCAGGCAAGAATATAAACCCTAAGGAGGTTCTTGAAAATGTTAAAATGTTGATGTTGGCAGCAGAACAAACTCGTTGGGAGAAAAAAAAACATAATCTAGTTAATTAACAACGAAACAGCTGGGAAAATAAAACATTGTTGGTTATGATTGACTATAATTGAAAATGACTAATCATGCTGTCATTTTGCAGCTTATATCTGAGGAAATGATGCCTGGAAGATTATAACTGCCCTCTTGACCATGTGTCTACAGCAATTATTTTGTGTTAAAGGTTGGGGTAGAACCCTTTAGCTAAATACAGAAGGTTCCTAACACTTTACTTTTTCTGGTATATTTAAAAAGAATTCAAGAGCAGTAATAAAATATATTATTCAGTTCACGTTAGCAAGATTGTTTTTGATACTTTAAAAAAGTAGCAAAGCAAACCAGCTGGTTTCATCTTATCACTTCAGCAAGTAACCAAGACATTTAAAGTTCCATTAATGCTCAGTTCATATAGAAGTAATAGAAGTATTTCAGGATACATACATGCTTTTGAAATTTTTTCACAGAAAGAGTAGTGTTCCAAGGTATGTAAAAGAACATGAATAGAAGAAAATGTCTTCTTAATTTCAAGAGAGTTAAAAAATTTTAATAACGAAATAACACATGGATTATATACTTTTGTAGCTGTCAATGTTATGTTACTGATGACAGTTCTTTTTCTGCTTTTTAACCACTAAATTGGGTGCTATTGAGGACCTGGTCATTAGTCTGTGGTGGAAAATGGAACATACTGAAAATGGTTACATCAACCACATCATCGTGAAATATTGTTACCAGAGGTTTAACTTAAGCAAAATGTTAAACAATGTATCTAACCTATGCATCCAATCATCAACAGTTCTGAATAGTACACAAATCAAATGAAATAAAAATAGGTGTGTGTGCGTGCATGCGTGTGTGTAGGGGGGGGGGAGAGAGAGAGAGAGAGAGAGAGAGAGAGAGAGAGAGAGAGAGAGAGAGATGGAAAGCAAAACAGAGATGCTCAGTTCCTCAATCATATTATTTTAAGATTTTTCCAGTAATTCTGCATCACAGATCTAGTGCTAAATTTTTGTTATTAGTAGAACTATTTCATACTATATATTTGACCCTTAGAAGTCCTCAAAGAAAATAAGGAAGAAGTTGGTCAAGGATGACAAAAAAAGAAAAATTTACCACCTCTGAAAATCAAACAAATCTTAGAGAAGTTGATGAAGTGAAAACAAAAAATAGGAAAAAAATACTGAACAGGGATGAGCCCGGCTCCTGCACAGGACTCAGCTTGTAGGTGAGCGTAGGAGCTGAACAGACAGGCTGTCTGCTGCACAATGTGGAGTTACCAATAGACAGTTGATTTCCTAAGAAATAGAGTAATTCTCTGATGTGTCCTTAATTAGAATGTCTGCAAGCAGTGGACATGCTAATTATCCACTTAAATACTGGATCTTACATACACAACCTTAAGGGATTTCCATTTTCTTTCTTAACAATATCACTTTTTTCTTCATAACTGTTATAGTTTCCAAATATATGTCTCCCACAAACCAAAACCAAACTTCTTTCATAAAGGTGTACTGCAGGCTACTTAGGCCTGTTTCCCTTCTATAAGGGATGATAAACCTGTAAGTTAAGGAGGAAAGGCATTAGAAATGGCACAATTTTTAAATTTTGATATATGAAATCTAAGCTGAAAACAGGCCTTGTTTATGTACTACCAGTGTAATGGCTTGCTGTTCAGAAAAAAATCATTTCAAAATAAGGTTTTCGATTCACAGAGATTTGAACAGTCCCCACAGCTTGCTGCTTTATATTGCTGGGTTCCACGTTCTGAACTACGAGGTCACTGTTGAGCTGCTAAGGTTTCAGGCATGTGAAATCAACTCTTTCTCCCACCCTGCAATCTCCCAAATCAATCTTGCCCTTTTGCCACTATCAACCTGGTATGTTGACTCTACTCCAAATGCAAGGGATAAGCAGTAGAACAGGAATAAGTTTTCACCTAAGTTCTGCTTCTCCCAAATGAGCTCATTTGAGAGGAAATGGGAAGGAGGGGAAGCAAAGAGGAGAGAAGACTGTCCATCCTAAAACACGGTTTCAAGGGATGTGAAAAGAGAAGGCAAGTTCACATCCCTGGGCTCTTTTATTTCAGAAAGGTAATTCTCCTTTTACATCACTAATGGGGCAGTAGAAAGCAGATATACTTAGACATGGAAGGTGCCAGTTCTGTGGCCCAGGAGTTGAGGGTGTGGGTGGTGGTGTGATAAATTAGTGTCAGCTGCTTAGATTGTTGACATACAATGAAAACAAATATTTTCTTTTTCACTTTCTCTTTTTTATAATAAATGCTCACCCAACTAGTATACTTACTATCTGTCAACACAGAAAGACGTTACAGAACTATTAACTATATTCTCCATGCTGTATTTTAATCTCTCGAATTTATATTATGATGGGGATTTTGTGCCTCTTTATCAGCTTCACCTATTTCATCCACCCACCATAACCCTTCCCCCATGGCAACCACCAGTCCCTTCTCAGCATTTATGGGTCTATTTCTGTTTTGTTTTGCTTTGTTTTTTTAGATTCCACATGTAAGTGAAATCATATGGTATTTGTATTTCTTTTCCTGGCTTATTTCATTTAGCACAATACTGTCTAGGTTCAACCATGCTGTCACCAATAGCAAGATTTCTTTCTTTTAATGGCTGAATAATATTCCATTGTACCTCATTCACTTTCAATTAAGAATTTTCCATTTTTAACAAAGGCACAAAAGTACAAGCCAATTTAAATGCACCTTTGTATTCTGTAATAACTGTGTCAAACCCTGCATAAAGTCTTTGAAGACCAAACAAGAGTAGACAGAGTGAACCTACAAAATGGTCCATTTATCCACTTCATTGCTTGTTATGAGAGTCACTCTGTTAATCAAGAAAGGTGTCTGCTTGAGGACTGGCTTTCTTCAGTGCATCTAAATAAATTCTGAAATTTGTTGCTTTCAGTACCTTCTCTATCTCTTCAGTCTAAATACAGAACACATTATTACATTATGAAAATTATCATGTCAGGGTTGGAACTGGATATATATTGTTTTGTTGTTGGTGTTAGGAGTGGGGGCAATGTATTCCTGCAAAAAAAAAAAAAAGAAAGGTCTATTGATACCTACAGAGAAATCTGCCTTTCAGCATCTAGTGTTTGGACATTATGTTTAGAAGAAAATTTCAAATTTACCTAAGGAAAAGCCCCTTGTAAACTGTAAGGAGAACAATCTTCTAGAAACGAAGCATGGGCCAAGCGAAAGCGGTGACCTTACAGACAGAGTCTAAGTCATGGTGATGCTGTTTGCAAGGACAAACCAGTTCCATATAATGAGGTTATTGACCTGCACTGTTTTAGAATACTTTTAAACAGGAGGGTGAGGCTCACTAAATCTCAACCTACAACATTAGCTAGAGAAACCACAACTGATCAATAAACAGCCACCATTACAGGCTCTCAGGAACCTTCAGCATAATGGGAGCCCTGAGAATTTGGTCAGGTACAGAAAATAAAGTAACTTATACCTGATGTCTATTTATCACTGGATTCTCATTTGCAAATGGAAACCATTGATTAGCTCTTTTATTCAAAACTGAGATGGATTTCCACTTCTCTCCTCATGTAATAGCTTATGAACAAATGTGTCTTCAACTTCAAAACATACACAGGGAAAGGAGAGAAGTAGAAAGTTTTCTCCCAGAGCAGCATTTTTTACCCCAAAGACAAGCAATTATGTGACATCTCACTAAAAATTCTTAACCCAATAAAGTGTCGAGGCCCGAATGCCTATTTTCCTCTTTCATAAGAGGAAAGGGACCATTCTGGGATTTTTTTACAGCTGTTGGAGACAGTATGATGCAGTAGCTTGATTTGAATTCAGCCAAACAAAATGAAAAGCATCAAGGCTGGCAAACAAAGCAGTAAAGCCTCAAAGAATTTAATCTACCTTGAAGGTGGGACTGCTTCTTGTACTGATGGCAGCACACCAGGACAGAAATGAGTCCTTTAATGTAATGACTCATTAATAGCCTTCAGATCACAATATATAAATAGGATATGTTGATCAAAAAGAGAGCTCTGACTCTGCTACTGTGGGATGGCCAATATTTCTTAACAAGTTATTCCATTGATTATAAATAGACCACGTCAATGGCAAATGTACAACAAGGGAAGCATAACCCATTATGAGGTAATGGATATTGCTAGCGGTTGCTTCATTACCTTCGCTGGCTGAGTGGCTGGTTGTTCTTTGTACAAACGCTGCCCTTTAGACAAAATCCCTTCTACATCTGGCTGTTTAGCTTGAACTGCTACTTCAGTTTCCTGGGGAAAAGAACACATACAGTGCAGATTAACTTCACAGTTAGCAATAAAATTACTAAATTTAAATATACCCTTGGAGACTCCACATGTATTGCAGATCAATTTCTGCATGGTACATATGGGGCACACAAAAAGTAGCTTTTAGTGCAGAGAAAAGAAATACAGGTCTTTCTGAAACACATGAAGTTTAAAAAAATTATTCAAAACCTTCTTGAATTGTATCATAACCCTATTAAATAGAAACCCAGACACTAACTTTCTACTTTTCAAAAAAGTAGAGTGCAAGAAGTATGATTTGCAAATATGATTCATATGGATAAAAACAATTGTTAGCTTCAAAAATCTGGTTAACCCTCATGTTCAATGTACTTTACACACTTCCTATTTTAACGGATTCTCTTTTGGGCTTTGGATCCTGAATTTCGTTTCAAAATAGAAACTTAATTCATGCCACATCACTGTGAAATTATTAAGTTTCTCTCCAAAAAGTAAACACTAAAAGCACAGTATCAAGACTTATTCATTATTAAGTAGTCAAATTAAATAGGTCTTCTGAGGAATGATTACATTATTTTGAAAAACATGTTTGTTCCTTAGTCTAGAGACAACTGAAGCATTATCACGAAAACCACAAAACGAAAAACAAAACCAAAAACAAACCAAAACAAACACCTCTTTAGAGATATGAATAAAAAATGCTGTCTCAGGGGCTTCTGTATAGATCTCTTGAAGAGAGAACAAAAGAGATGTGCATAAATTGAGGCTGAAGGAAGTGAAGTTAAATATTACAGAAGACTTTTTGGATGGAACACTTGTTAAAACACTAGGATGGAGTATCGATTAATCTATGTCAGGCATCATCAGTTAGGGCTTCGGCAATCTTCCCCAGATAGCAACTCCTGATTAACCCATATCTCTCTTCCTCCCTCTCCTACCCTGTAGCCTCCCAGCACTGCTGTGTGTATGTGTCTTCATTCCACTGCTCCCTTTACATACTGTGTATGTACCTGTTCTGTCTCTCACCATCAGAGCAGGGAGTCCTCTGAACCTAAACCACTCTAACCTCACATGGCACTTGCAACTTATGGGTGCTGAGTATATGCTCTTGAGTGGGATTATTTCTTCAGTTGTTATTATAATAAAGACCAGTGGGAGGTAGCCATTTTGGTGAAAGCCTTCATAACATTAAGATTAGCCCTGTCCATGAATGGGCATGTGTGCAAAATACACACAAACTTTTACGATAATTATGACAGAAACTAATCCCCAAAATATTAATTTACTGTTTAGGATAAAAACTTCTATAAGTGATTTAAAAAATTGCACGAAATTCTAACACACTGAAATTCAGAGTGTACTCTCTGAGGGTGGGGTATTTCTTCCCTCCTTTAAAATTGTTTATAAGGGTACTCAGTGTAAATGATACCATACCTTCAGAAAATGACCACAGTCAGTCAATAATTTTACCAGTATTACAGGTATGCAGCTAAGTGATTAACACTAATGCTTTTTTCTGCCTGCCCCTAGTCTTCAATAGCAAATAAATAGTTCCAAACATTGCAAAGCATTGGTGCTACCATTCAGAAGACACTGGTAAATAGGGTTTGGAGACTGCACTTGCGATTACAAGGAATTTTCCCTTAGGAAATGAACGCACACATTTTTATTCATGAAATTTTCATTGGCAAATGAACAGAAACAGCAGCAGGGCTGGCAGTAGGGAAGCCCAGATATTACTATGAGCTCTGGGTTCTAAGGAGGTGCTTGCTAGATGGACTGAGGAAAAGGTGGCCTCATGTGAAATGTCCATATTTTACACCTGCAAAACGTAAAATATTCCCTCTCCAAGTCACCAAATTAGCCCTAGATTTAATCCACTGATGAATGAGCATTGCAAAGTCACATCATTTCCCTTTATAGAAATGCTTCCTAGTAGCACATCCTTTTATCACTGTACTGTCATCTCTCCAACTTTCAGTGAAATAATGAAAGTTAAGTACTCCATGAATTTACCCTTGATCCTACAGAAATAGAGCAATGGGTGAGAAAAGTCATGTTCAGCTCTCAATTCTTTGTGGTTACTTCTCCTTGGCAATGTTTTTGGAGAACCAAATCTCTAATTGCATGCACCTTTGATAAATCATTTTAGAAAGGCCATTTTGAAGATAAATTTCTACAATTTACCTCACTACATTTATTTGCACTATGGATTTATTAGTTGAAAGATTGGGCAGTTATTCAGGGCTAAATATCATTGCTCAAAGGGTCAACTGTAGTAAATTCAATTAAATTCACTTAAAATAGTCTTTAGTATATTTTTCTTAAGTGAATATGAGAAAAATACACTAAAAGAAGCTGATAGTCATCCTAAAAAAATGGAAGTATGTGTGAAATCAATTTAAAATTTTTGATATTGCTCTATGCAATTAAACATGACATAGAAAAAACTGAAAAGCAAACAACTGCAGCCAAACCCCATGACTGTGGAAAGATAAGGAAACTCTGCTAAAATCCTTAGCTGTGCTGAAAATGTCAACAAACTGCTATACTGATAATAACTGCTGGAATAACACTAACAAACTAGTTGACTGTGTCAAACACTCTGTGTTTCATTCATTTTTTTACTCATACTCCAAATAGAATAGGGTATTATCGAATTTTACAGATGCTGAAATGGAGGGAGATTTCGTCAATTGTCCAAGATCACATAGTTTACAAATGCCAGAGCTGAGATTATAACCAGGAAGTGTGGACCACGAAACCTGCTTCATCTCTTTCTCCGATATGGATAGCGTGTGTATTTGTGTGCACGCTAAAACTGGCAGCCATATATATATTTATTATTGAGGTATCATTGATATATACTCTTATGAAGGTTTTACAAGAAAAACAATGTGCTTATTACATTCACCGTTATTATCAATTCCCTCCCCCATACCCTATTGCAGTAACTGTCCATCAGTGTAGTAAGATGCCATAGAGTCCCTATTTGTCTTCTCTGAGCTATACTGTCTTCCCTGTGACCCCACATACAATATGTGCGCCAATCATGATACCCGACAATCCCCTAATCCCTCCCTCCCCAACCAACATCCCCACCTCTCCCCTTTGGTACCCACTAGTTCCTCCTTGAAGTCTGTAAATCTGCTGCTACTTTGTTCCTTCAGTTTTGCATCATTGTTTTCTTCAGGTAAATTCCTGGGAGTGGAATTCCTGGGTCAAATGTTATTTCTGTTTTTAAAATTTTGAGGAACCTCCATATTGCTTTCCACAATGGTTGAACTAGTTTACATTTCCACCAGTAGTGTAGGAGGGTTCCCCGTTCTCCACATCCTCACCAGCGTTCCTTGTTCCTAGTCTTTTCTATGTTGGCCATCCTAACTGGTGTGAGGTGATATCTCATTGTGGTTTTAATTTGCATTTCCCTGATAATTAGCAATGTGGGGCATCTTTTCATGTGCCTGTTGGCCATCTGAATTTCTTCTCTGTGAAAATGTCTGATCATATCCTCTGCCCATTTTTTAATAGGGTTATTTGCTTTCTGGTTGTCAAGGCATATGAGTTTTTTATATATTTTGGTGGTTAACCCCTTATCAGATATGTCATATACAAATATAGTCTCCCATACTGTAGGATGCCTTATTGTTCTGCTGATGGTGTCTTTTGCTATACAGAAGATTTTTAGCTTGATGTAGTTCCACTTGTTCATTTTTTATTTTGTTTCCCTTGATTGAGGGGATCATTCAGGAAAAAGTTCCTCATGTTTATATTCAAGACAGTTTTGCCTATGTTTTCTTCTAAGAGTTTTATGGTTTCACGACTTACATTCAGGTCTCTGATCAATTCTGAGTTTACTTTTGTGTATGGGGTTACACAATAATCTAGTTTCATTCTCTTGCATGTACCTGTCCACTTTTGCCAACACCAGTTGTTGAAGAGGCTCTCATTTCTCCATTGTATATCCATGGCTCCTTTATTTTATTGTATATTAACTGACCATACATGCTTGGGTTTATATCTGGGATCTCTAGTCTCTTCCATTGGTCTAGAGGTCTGTTCTTGTATCAGTACCAAATTGTCTTGATTACTGTGGCTTTGTAGTAGACCTTGAAGTTGGGGAGTGAGATCCCCCCCAGCTTTATTCTTCCTTCTCAGGATTGCTTTGGCTATTCGGGGTCTTTTGTGCTTCCATATGAATTTTACAAATATTTGCTCTAGTTCGTTGAAGAATGCCATTGATATTTTGATGGGGATTGCATTGAATCTGTAGATTGCTTAGGCAGGATGGCCATTTTGACAATATTAATTCTTTCTATTCATGAACAAGGGATGTATTTCATTTATTGGTATCTTATTTAATTTTTCTGAAGAGCGTCTTACAGTTTTCAGAGTATAGGTCTTTCAGTTCATTGGTTAGGTTTATTCCTAAGTATTTTATTCTTTTTGATGCAATTGTGAATGGAATTGTTTTCCTGATTTCTCTTTCTGCTAGTTCATCGTTAGTGTATAGGAATGCAAGAGATTTATGTGTATTAATTTTGTATCTTGCAACTTGGCTGAATTCAGATATTAGACCTAGTAGTTTTGGAGTGGATTCTTTAGGGATTATTTAATGTACAATAACATGTCATCTACAGAGAGAGTTTAACTTATTCCTTGCCAATCTGGATGCCTTTTATTTCTTTGTGTTGTCTGATTGCTGTGGCTAGGACCTCCAGTACTATGTTGAATAAAAGTGGGGGGAGTGGGAGAGGAGGCAAGATGGTGGCGTAAGTAGGGCAGTGGAAAACTCCTCTGAAAACCAAATATATTTTTGAAAATACAACAAATACAACTATTCCTAAAAGAGAAACCAGTGGACACAGTATAACAGCCAGGCTACATCTACATCTGTGAGAACTCAGCATCTCACAAGGGGGTAAGATACAAGACATGGCCCGGCGGGACCTGAGTGCTCCCCATACCCCAGCTCCCTGGTGGGAAGAGAGGAGTCGGACCGGGGAGGGAGGGGAACCACAGGACTGCTAAATACCCAGCCCTAGTGATCCGCAACGGGAGCACAGGCACACATTGAATGGTGTGCTGGGTATTAGGGAAAAGGAAAAGTAAAATGTGCGAGCGGGTCCCCGCAGCTGACTCCCCTGGGACAAAAGAAAAGCGAGTGCTTTTTGAAAGTCTTAAAGGGACAGGGGCCTCACAGCTGGATGGAATCGTCCCAGCACACTCAGCCCAGCAGATGGGAATCCCAGGGAACTCCAGGTATCCTAAACCCCTGGGTGGCAATGCAGCTCTGAAGCCCCTTACGGTGATAAACAGCCTGCGGTTCATTCCCCTTCCCATGTGGCCCCAGTCAAGCAGCCTGGGAGCAGCTGTGCCCACAGCAGCTGCCAAGAGTCTCCTTCTGGCATGCAGCCACCCGGGCCAGACCCGGGGCCACCAGCACAGGCAGAAGAAGTCTGGACATGGTGCAGAGGGGCGCTGCTCTCACAGGAGAGCACACCGGGCACGCATGCCTCCCCCCCACAGGGCTCTGGGCTGCCCTGAGGGCTGCTCCTGGTGTGCAGGGAAAGAAACAGGTAGTGGACAGGGGCAGGGCAACCAGCAAGCAGGAAGGGACTCTGTTCTCCCAGGTGATACACGTGCTACCTGCCTACAACTACCTCTATCACCATGAAAAGGGAGAAGAATTTGGTCCAGTCCAGAAACACGCAGACAACCCCTGAGAGGGGGCCTGGGGAGATAGATTTAACCAATCTCCGTGAAAAAGAATTCAAAATAAACATCATAACCATGCTGATAGACCTGCAGAGAAACATGCAAGCGCTAAAGGATCAAGTCGGGAGGGAGAATATAGAAATAAAACAATCTCTGGAAAGACTTAAGAGCAGACTGGATGAGGGGCAAGAGGCCTTTAATGGAACAGAAATCAGAGAACAGGAATACAGAGAAGCTGAGGCAGAGAGAGATAAAAGGATCTCCAGGAATGAAAGAATTTTAAGAGAACTGTGTGACCAATACAAATGGAACAATATCCGCATTATAGGGGTACCAGAAGGAGAATAGAGAGAGAAAGGGATATAAAATGTCTTTAAAGAAATAATGGCTGAAAACGTCCCCAAACTGGGGAAGGAAATAGTCTCTCAGACCATGGAAGCCCACAGATCTCCCAACAAAAGGGACTTAAGGAGGACAACACCAAGACATATAATAATTAAAATGGCAAAGATCAAAGACAAAGACAGAGTATTAAAGGCAGCCAGAGAGAGAGAAAAGGTCACCTACATAGGAAAACCCATCAGGCTACCATCAGACTTCTCAACAGAAACCTTACAGGCCAGAAGAGAATGGCATGATATATTTAATGCAATGAAACAGAAGGGCCTTGAACCAAGAATACTGTATCCAGCACAATTATCATTTAATATGAAGGAGGGATTAAACAATTCCCAGACAAGCAAAAGTTGAGGGAATTTGTCTCCCACAAACCACCTTTACAGCATATTTTAAAGGGACTGCTCTAGATGGAAGCACTCCTAAGGCTAAATAGATGTCAATGGAGAAAATAAAACCACACCAAAGAAAGCAGACCAACCAAATGCTAACTAAAGGCAAAAAACAAATCAACTATGTACAAAAGCACTCAAAGGAAACACAAAAGAGTACAGATTAAAACACCTAACATATAAAGAATGGAGGAGGAGGAATAAGAACAGAGAGAAATAAAGAATCATCAGGCTGTATTTATAACAGCTTAATAAGTGAGTTAAGTCAGATGGTTAGATAGTAAGGAAGCTACCCGTGACCCTTTGGTAACCACAAATCTAAAGCCTGCAATGGCAATAAGTACATATCTTTCAATAATCACTCTAAATGTAAATGAACTGAATGCACCAATCAAAAGACACAGAGTAATAAAATAGATAAAAAAGCAAGATCCATCTATGTGCTGCTTACAAGAGACTCACCTCAAGCCCAAAGACATACACAGTCTAAAAGTCAAGGGATGGGAAAAGATATTTCATGCAAACAATAGGGAGAAAAAAGCAGGTGTTGCAGTACTAGTATCAGAAAAAAATAGACTTCAAAACAAACAAAGTAACAAGAGATAAAAAGGACATAACATAATGATAAAGGGGGCAGTCCAACAAGAGGATATAATCATTATAAACATATATGCACCCAATACAGAAGCACCAACATATGTGAAAGAAATACTAACAGAATTAAAGGAGGAAATAGAATGCAATGCATTCGTTCTAGGAGACTTCAACTCACCACTCACTTCAAAGGACAGACCCACCAGATGGAAAATAAGTAAGGACACAGAGGTACTGAACAACACACTAGAACAGGTGGACCTAACAGACATCTACAGAACTCTACATCCAAAAGCAGCAGGATACACATTCTTCTCAAGTGCACATGAAACATTCTCCAGAATAGACCACATACTAGGCCACAAAAAGAGCCTCAGTATACTAAAAAAGATTGAAATTCTACCAACCAACTTCTAGGACCACAAAGGCATAAAACAAGAAATAAATTGTACAAAGAAAACAAAAAGGCTCACAAACACATGGCGGCTTAACAACATGCTCCTACATAATCAATACATCAATTACCAAATTAAAATAGAGATCAAGCAATATATGGAGACAAAGGACAACAACAGTATAAAGCCCCAACTTCTGTGGGATGCAGCGAAGGCAGTTCTAAGAGGAAAGTATATAACAATCCAGGCCTATTTAAAGAAGAAAGAACAATACCAAATGAATAGTCTAACGTCACAATTATTGAGATTGGAAAAAGAAGAACAAATGAGGCCCAAAGTCAGCAGAAAGAGGGACATACAAAAAATCAAAGAATAAATAAATAAAATTGAGAAGAAGAAAACAATAGAAAAAAAGTAATGAAACCAAGAGCTGGTTCTTTGAGAAAATAAACAAAATAGATGACCCCTAGCCAGACTTATTAAGAGAAAAAGAGAATCTACACACATCAACAGAATCAGAAATGAGTAAGGAAACATCACAACGGACCCCACAGAAATACAAAGAATTATTAGAGAATGCTATGAGAATCTATATGCTAGCAAGCTGGATAACCTAGAAGATATGGACAACTTTCTAGAAAAATACAACCTTCCAAGACTGACCAAGGAAGAAACAGAAAAGCAGAAAATCTAAACCAACCAATTACCAGCAACAAAATTGAATCGGTAATCAAAGAACTACCCCAGAACAAAACCCCTGGGCCAGATGGATTCACCTCTGAATCTTATCAGACATATAGAGAAGACATAATACCCATTCTCCTTAAAGTTTTCCAAAAAATAGAAGAGAAGGGAATACTTTCAAACTCATTCTATGAAGCCAGCATCACTCTAATACCAAAACGAGGCAAAGACCCCAACAAAAAAGAAAATTACAGACCAATAACCCTGACGAACATAGATGCAAAAATACTCAACCAAATATTAGCAAACCGAATTCAAAAATACATCAAGAAGATCATACACAATGATCAAGTGGGATTCATCTCAGGGATGCAAGGATGGTACAACATTCGAAAATCCATCAATATCATCCACCAAATCAACAAAAAGATGGACAAAAACCACATGATCATCTCCATAGATGCTGAAAAAGCATTTGATAAAATTCAACATCCACTCATGATAAAAACTCTCAACAAAATGGGTATAGAGGGCAAGTACCTCAACACAATACAGGCCATATATGACAAACCCACAGCCAATATCATACCTGAACAGCAAGAAGCTGAAAGTCTTTCCTCAAAGATCAGGAACAACACAGGGATTTCCACTCTCCCCACTGTTATTAAACATAGTACTGGAGGTCCTAGCCATGGCAATCAGACAAAACAAAGAAATACAAGGCATCCAGATTGGTAAAGAGGAAGTCAAACTGTCACCATTTGCAGATGACATTATATTGTACATAAAAAACCCTGAAGACTCCACTCCAAAACTACTAGAACAAATATCTGAATTCAGCAATGTTGCATGATACAAAATTAATACACAGAAATCTGTTGCTTTCCAATACACTAATGATGAATTAGCAGAAAGAGAAATCTTGAAAACAATTCCATTCACAATTGCATCAAAAAGAATAAAATACCTAGGAATAAACCTAACCAAGGAAGTGTAAGATCTATACCCTGAAAACTTCAAGACACTCTTAAGATAAATTAAAGAAAACACTAACAAACGGAAGCTCGTCCCATGCTCTTGGCTAGGAAGAATTAATATTGTCAAAATGGCCATCCTGCCTAAGGCAATCTACAGATTCGATGCAATCTCTATGAAAATTCCAACAACATTCTTCAATGAACTGGAACAAATAGTTTAAAAATTCATATGGAATCACAAAAGACCCCAAATAGCCAGAGCAATTCTGAGAAGGAAGAATAAAGCAGGGGGCATCTTGCTTCTCAACTTCAAACTCTACTACAAAGGCACAGTAATCAAGACAATTTGGTACTGGCAGAAGAACAGAGCCACAGACCAGTGGAACAGGATAGAGAATCCAGATATTAACTGAAACATATATGGTCAATTAATATACGAGAAAGGAGCCATGGACATACAGTGGGGAAATGACAGCCTCTTATAACAGTTGGTGTTGGCAAAACTGGACAGCTACATGTAAGAGTATGAAACTGGTTCATTGTTTAACCCCATACACAAAAGTAAATTCGAAATGGATCAAAGACCTGAATGTAAGTCATGAAACCATAAAACTCTTAGAAAAAAACATAGGCAAAATTCTCTTGGACATAAACATGAACAACTTCTTCATGAACATATCTCTCCGGGCAAGGGAAACAAAAGCAAAAATGAACAAGTGGGACTATATCAAGCTGAAAAGCTTCTGTACAGGAAAGGACACCACCAATAGAACTGAAAGGCATCCAACAGTATGGGAAAATATATTCATAAATAAGAGATCCGATAAAGGGTTGACATCCAAAATATATAAAGAGCTCACACACCTCAACAAACAAAAAGCAAATAATCCAATAAAAAAATGGTCAGAGGAGTTGAACAGACACTTCTCCAAAGAAGAAATTCAGATGGCCAACAGACAGATGAAAAGATGCTCCACATTGCTAGTCATCTGAGAAATGCAAATTAAAACCACAATGAGATATCGCCTCACACCAATAAGGATCACCACCATCCAAAAGACAAATAACAACAAATGTTGGCGAGGTCGTGGAGAAAGGGGAACGCTCCTACACTGCTGGTGGGAATGTCAATTAGTTCAACCATTGTGGAAAGCAGTATTGAGTTTCCTCAAAAAGCTCAAAATAGAAATACCATTTGACCCAGGAATTCCACTCCTAGGGATTAACCCTAAGAATGCAGCAGCCCAGTTTGAAAAAGATATATGCACCCCTATGCTTATCACAGCACTATCTACAATAGCCAAGAATTGGAAGCAACCTAAGTGTCCATCAGTAGATGAATGAATAAAGAAGAGGTGGTACATATACACAATGGAATATTATTCAGCCATAAGAAGAAAACAAATCCTACCATTTGCAACAACATGGATGGAGCTAGAGGGTATTATGCTCAGTGAAATAAGCCAGGTGGAGAAAGAGAAGTATCAAATGATTTCACTCATCTGTGGAGTATAAGAACAAAGAAAAAACTGAAAGAGCAAAACAGCAGCAGACTCACAGAACCCAAGAATGGACTAACAGTTACCAAAGAGAAAGGGACTGGGGAGGATGGGTGGGAAGCGAGCGATAAGGGGAGGGGAAAAAAAAGAAAGGGGGCATTATGATTAGCATGTATAATGAGGGGGGGAATGGGGAGGACTGTATAACACAGAGAAGACAAGTAGTGACCCTGTAGCATCTTACTACACTGATGGACAGAGACTGTAATGGGGTATGTTGGGGGGACTTGGTGATGGGGGAGTCTAGTAAACATGTTCCTCATGTAATTGTAGATTAATGATACCAACAAAAAAATGTGGTGGGAATGGCATCCTTGTCTTGTTCCGGATCTTAAAGGAAAAGCTTTCAGCTTCTCACTGTTAAGTAAGATGTTGTCCGTGGTTTTGTCATATATGTCCTCAATTATGTTGAGGTACTTGCCCTCTATACCCATTTTGTTGAGAGTTTTTATCATGAATGGATGTTGAATTTTGTCAAATGCTTTTTCAGCATCTGTGGAGATGATCATGTGTTTTTTGTCCTTTTTGTTGATGTGGTGGATGATGATGATGGATTTTCAAATGTTGTACCATCCTTGCATCCCTAGAATAAATCCTACTTGATCACAATGGATGATCTTTTTTATATATTTTTGAATTCGGTTTGCTAATATTTTGTTGAATACTTTTGCATCTATGTTCATCAGGGATATTGGTGTGTAATTTTCTTTTTTTGTGGTGTCTTTGCCTGGTTTTGGTATTAGAGTGATGCTGGCCTCGTATAATGAGTTTGGGAGTACTCCCTCCTCTTCTACTTTTTGGAAAACTTTAAGGAGGATGGGCATTAGGTCTTTACTAAATGTTTGATAAAATTAAGCAGTGAAACCATCTGGTCCAGGGGTTTTGTTCTTAGGTAGTTTTTTGATTACCTATTCAATTTCATTGCTGGTAATTGGCCTATTCAGATTTTCTGTTTCTTCCTGGGTCAGCCTTGGAAGGTTGGCAGCCATATTTCTTAATATTGTGTTATTTTTTTTTCTTCCTCTTTAACTCCAATTCATTCTATCACACCCTTCCAGGGTGTGAATAAGAGAAAAACCTTTCTCTTCCCACAATAAAGAAAATAAATTCTTATATAGCCTTCAAATGTTACAAGAGTGTCTCTTTGTGGGTTTATGATTGCCCAACTGATGATATCCAGGTTAGAGCATGGGTTTGAGGAACGTTTTATGTCAAAAATGGCCTCACATCTTCCTGTGATTTAAGATAAGGTGGAAGAGGTCACTACTACAATGGAAACATAGTTAATTACAGTGGCCAGTTTCCTGAAGTAGAAGGTGTTCAACTTCAAAGAACATTCAGACAAGAAAGTCTTCGTGGTATTTTAACAACAAAAAAACCCTCACTTCTAATAATAGAATATTTCCATTTACATTTCTTGTCCTGCCTTATTCTTAATGTATCCCCTGGAATGTAAGATTATGTACCAGAAGTTAAAACCCTTATAACATGATTAGAGTTTTATCTTCATCACAGTACTGATATTTCACTACAACCTCATGCATAATTTTAAGAAAATAATTTTCACTAATTAGGTAACAGGAAATAACCCTTCATTAATACTTGGAGAGTATCACAGTATATTTTTAAACCCAGCCCAGACAGGTTTTCACAATGGAATAATTCCCCAAGCACCTTCCGTCTTAGTTATTTCTTATTAAACAGCATTACTAATATTGGGGAGTTGCCAGTCCAAAAAGCAGCGAAGCAATGGTTAGTGTTGAAAAAGAAAAACAAAACAACTTTGAGAGTGAAAGTAGCAATTTATATGCAAATTAATATATTTTCTAAGAATTGTTTAATATATTTCAAATTCAATAATAAGCTGATTGTATGCATGTGTCTTTTTTAACTAGAAATGTAGTACTCCTAAGGAATAGTATAAGATACATTTTCCCTTGTTTTAAATTCTTGCTTTGAATGTATTTACATTTCCATCATTTTGCTTATCACATATATGAATATATATGTTATATATGTGTGTGTTATATATCTGTATATATACATAGATATACACATATATTACAATGTAAGGAAGATTTACACAGTTTTATCACATATGTTCCAACATTCATTCATTCATTTGTTCATTTGACAATCATTTATTGAATACTTCCTATATTTCAAAGTCTTGGCTAGGAACTATGGATAGTACAAGGATATGGTAGTCTCTTGTAAAGGATACAGACAATCATGCACTAAACTTAAAATGCAACAGGTAAAACAAAGAGCAAAGTACAATGTGCAGTGGGGCACAGAGAAGGAAGTGATCAGTTCTGTGTTTGAGGGGCAAGAGGTAGGGACAGGTCTCCTGAGGGAAGAAAAGCTTGAGCAAAGGCTTGGAACAGAAACAGCTCATGCACCTGATTGACAAAGAGATGGATGATAGGAAGTATTCCAAGAGAGAATGTGGGGTATGCAAAGACATGGAACCACAGGCAACATGGAGACCCCACATGCAGGAATGGGAAGAAGGTAAGGGCCAAAGGAAAGAAGACTCTTTCATACCACCCTCCCGACCCTTGTGGAGAGGCCACAAAAGGGCCTTAAACATGGGAATTACACTTTGTATTCTAACTGATGTTCTAAAAATGAGTATTTGTGAATATATGAACATACAGATAGGCATAAGATCTGTTAATGCATGGTTTTCCATTGAGATAAGCTGTTCTGAATGAGATATATAGGTTGGAAAGAAATTCAAGATAAAAATAACTTTTTCCTTAGCAAACATTAAGTGTCCATTCATTTAGTTCTCTTCTTTATAAAGAGTATTTTCTGCCATTTGACTATTTTTTCAACCACCATAATCAACAAATTTTTCTACCAAATCTAACATATCATGGATTGTAAGGACCATTATTATTTTATGAATTGTTAGAAAAGTTTAAAAAATTATAATTTGTAGATATTATTATGAGATATTTATCATATTCAGAGATGCTGAAATGTAAAAAATAAACCTTGCATTTTGTAATGAATTAAGTTTTGATATTTCTGAATGGTTTATTAGTTCCTTGTTATTCATTGACTCTGTGAACATGGCTGCCTTGTGAGTGAATATACTTTCCTCCCTATTGACTTTGGGCTTGCCCACATGCCTCATTTGATCAATGGACAGTGGTAGAACTGACTCTATGATGGCTCTGAGCTGGGTCTTTAAAGGCAATTCAAGATTTTCTGCTACCTGTAGTTCCAGTCTTCCCCCATGACAGAATAATGTACCATATAGGAGCTGTGCTTTAACCTAGGTTCTGGAATGATAGCCATTTGGAGCAGATCCACAGTTTAGAATGAGAAAACCTGAACCTGACTTGTAGTGTGGAGTACATATTGCAGCTGATCTGTAGACACATGAGTAATAAATATTTGTTGTTATAAATCACTGGGATTTTGGGGCTGTTTGTTACTGCAGCAAGAACTGCCCATTGCAGTATTATAGTAAAACAAACAAACAAAAAATATATGACTTTCTAGGATGAGAAAAAAACAAAACAGAGTAAACGTTTAAAATAAATATGCCCTGATCACATATCCACTGTACCATCTCTCATTCCACATACAAACTGTTTGCTAAAAAGGGTAGAGAGAAACGAAAAATGAAATGGAATCAATATTGTGTTAGAGCCTGACTTCTCTGGCCTAGATTGTCAGGCAGACTCTGTCAAATGAAGGCTGATGGATGGAAAAACCCAACATTGTGCAGTTGCATTTCTTTCTCTTTCCCCTCATGCTGGGTGACTGTTCTTTTATTTATCTACAATTAGGTTTGCTAGACCACAGCAACATGGCTCTCCTTCACTGTAACTGCATGCTGTCAAGTACAAGCCAAGCTGATTGACAAAGAATGACAAGTTCTCTCTTTCCATTCTGAGCTAATCAAGCACAGCCCACCAAAGGGAGGCTTTTTTCTGAGTTAGAGATTAACGGATTTCAAAAATAATCTGTCTAAATATGCAAAGTATAATACAGTATTGATTTTTAAAGTGGCAAGTGTTATGAAACCGAGAAGATATAATCTACCAAGGTACATACTTGGAATGTTCAAGGCCAACAAAAGTGCAGACATCAGTGTGACCATCAAGTAATGAGACTGATATCCAGAAGCCATTCTAAGAGGCCCTCTACTCATAAAGAAGGGGTTTCAATTTTTGGCAGAATTCTTTTGGCAAATGCAATGATACCCAAAAAACCTCGAACACATTAATTCACTGAGTAAATATTACTGAATATAAGAGTACCTATTATGTTCTAAGTACTATTTAGGTACTGGGTATATAACAATGAATAAAGTAGACAAATTTTTCTTATTTTCATGAAGCTTTCATTCTAATGGGGACAACGGAAAATAAATTATAAATTATGGTACATCAGAAGGTGAAAAGTGCTAAAGAGAAAAAAAAAAGCATCGGGTGGAATAGGAGATGAGTGTGTTGGATAAAGGAAGATGGGAGGTGGGCATTTGAGAAAGTGTCTCCAGGGAAAACCTCACTGAGAAGCTGGTATCTGAATAAAGATTAGGAGGAAGTGAGGGAATAAATCAAGCAGCTATTTTAGGGAAGAACGATTCATGCAGAGGAAACAGCAAGTGCAAAAGCCCAGGGGCAGGAGTGTGTGTGACATATTTAATACGAAAATAAGGAAGTCAGTAGAACTGGGGCCTAGTGAGTAAGGGGAGAGTAGCAGGAAGCAAGACGGAGAGGTTGGGGAGGGTAGGTCCTGCAGGGCAACGGTGCAAGGACTTTGGCTGTTACTCTGAATGAGATTAGAAATCATAGGAGGGTTCTCGGCAGAGGAGGGATGGGATCTGACTTACTTTTTAATAGATCATTCTGGCTGCTGTGTTAAGATTAGACTGAAGGAATGTGGAGAACAGATAGCAGTTATGAGCCGATTCCCAAGGGGGTTAATTAAATCTACAGTGCTTGGAGGGAAGTACTTGTTTGTGGAAACCTGATGCACTTATTCTGAAAATCTTTACACATACAGTCCTTAAACAAGGACTAAATCTCTGACCTGGTTTAATAGGAGTAAAGGACACTGCTTTATACAAAGTCATTTATTGACACTGAACTCCCTAGGTTTTATTATGTTCCTAAGTCCTTGGTGGTAAAGAGTGTGGGCTCTTGAGCCTGGCTATCTAAGTTCTAATCCTGGCATGAGTTATTTGCACTAGAAACCATATGGCCTATAAATTCCAAAATATATTCTAAACTCTTTGCTAAGTTTGTCCCTCGGGCTGTAGTTTGCTGACTTCTGCTTTAGTGTATTACAGTGTTGTTGGAAGTAATCAGACTAAGGCTAAGAACCTCTGGGTTCTAGGCTTATTAATTCATGAGTTGAAGCAAGTCACTTAAATTCTATGAGTTTCAGTATCATTAATTATAAAATGAGTGAAAATGGAAGATATTATTGTGAGTAAAGGGCTAATACCACTTTTTACACCCCCTGTTTGGGAATCTGACCTTCGAAGAACTTTCTAGCTGTAGTCTTGCTGGTCCTTTACAGAAAAAGTTAGCCAACTGTTTTTCTAGAGAAATGGTTAGGTTTGGGATTTGTAGCTCTAAAAACTTTCAGAAACAGAGAAAAATTATATGGGGAGTTAAAACATGATGCATATTTTGCCTTTTATTTCCTTATGTAAACTCATAGAGATAGTCAAACAATTTACATTTATACTTTAGAGAGGCGCTCAATAAACACTTTCTATAAGGGGCCGGACAGTAAATATTTTAGGCTGTGTCGGCTACCTAGTTCCTGTCAGACCTTAATTCTGCCATTGTAGTGTGAAAGAACCATATGTAAATAAATGAGAATGGTTGTGTTCCAGTAACACTTTATTTGCAAAAATAGATGCTAAGCTGAATTTGTTCCCCAGACTGTAGAGTTTGCTGACTCCTGCTTTAGTGTATTTTAGTGTCTTTGGAAGTAAAGACACTAAAATACACTTAGACTAGGGCTAAGAACACCCAGGTTCTGTGTTTGTTAATTCATGAGTCGGGGCAAGTCACTTAAATTCTCTCAGTTTCACTATCTTTAATTATAAAGTGAATGAAAATGACAGACATTATTGCGGATAAAGGCTTAATAACACGTTCTGCTCCCTTCATGAGAATTTGACCTTTGAAGAAATTTCTACCTGTATTTTCCCTGACAACCTGATAATGTTGGAATGTCCAGTGTGTTAGTAGGCAACATTGCTTCTGTCAGAAGAAAAGAAAAAAAAAAAACAAAGGCTCTAGTTGGTAAATTACACCTGGTTCCGGAGATCTTTGTATACTACAGATGTCTAATGGAAAGCCATAGTTTTGGAGATTCCGTGAGTGTAGTAACTCTTGTTACTACTAAGCATGTTAAACTAAGCATGTACCTTTCATGTATCTTGGAAACTCTACCTCCATTATAAGACATTCACTGCTGTGGCACATGAGGCTTACAGGCCAGGGTTGACTCAGTAGCTCTGTGTGAATTTCCTTCCTTTACACCTGAGCTGTCATCTTGGGAGTGGGCAGGTGCTGCAAGAGAATGGCTCTGCAGCCAGGGGACAGCTCTGGATGGCGCTCTGAATGCTCCCAGACTGCTGTGTATTCGAATCCCGCTGAAGAGAGATGCCTGAACCTGCCTGCCTATGGAGCTGTGTTTCTGTTCCTGTACCTTCTAAGTGAATTGGAAGCTGAATGTGGTCAATCGTAGCTCTGTTCAGTTGCACCTAAGAAAAGAAGACTCACTGAAGGGCTTTACAATAATGATTTCTGAGACCCACATTTTATTGCCACAGATTAGCTGCCCTGAAACTGGAATACATTTTATAAATGATGGTGTGTTGCAGTCTAATTGACAGCACTTTTTCTTAGTGAAAGGTAAAATAACAATGCATGTTCTAATCAATGATGCCTTAGAAACTATGAAGTATGGTATGTGACCAGGATATTCATACTAGGTCAGGATCAGATGATTTCGGATATGCTAAGGTAATACTAACTGCTACTATTTATTGAGAGCTTACTAAGTACAAACACTGTGCTATGCACTTAACATAAATCATTTTAATTAATCTCACTCAATCTCCACTGCAGAGCCTTTCAGCAGACAGTATGATCATTTTTCAAACTAAAAAACTAAAGTCATCAGAGGTTAGGAACCTTGCCTAAGGCACCGGCTAACAAATGGTGGATGTGCAATTTGAACCCTGCCTGATGCTTACCCTAAAAACTTAATTACTTACCATAGGTTCTAGGAATTTAAGTATGATAGCTATATAACTTGATGAATCACAGTGTTTAGAACCAGAACAAAGTGGTTTTGATTAACTTACAATTTTAGTTTAAATCCACCTCAGCACTACTGACATTTTGGTCTGGATAATTCTTTGTTGTAGTGGGCTGCCTTGCATATTATAGGATGCTTTGCAGCATCTCTGGTCACTATTCACAAGATGCCAGTAGCACTTCTTCCTGCCCCAGATGGGATGACCCAGAATATCTCCAGACACTGACAAATTCCCCTAGAGAATAAAATTATCTCTGGTTGAGAGCCACTGAATTCTTGAATAAATGAATGAACAAATGAAAGAATGTCTATCTGCTCACGGTCTACATACATTTCCAGTGCATGAAATAGTATGATTTAATATGACTGCATTTCTCTCTCTCTTTTCTTTTGGTATGGAACACTGTTCACAATGCCATCTATTTGTGTATTTTTTTCCAGATGTGCTACTATGCACACTATGACTCCTAAACCACATTTTAATGTTGTTCTGATGAATTCTAACCATAATTGCATGTTTCAGGTTATGGCGGAATTGTTGCTAAAAACACTGTTCTAAATATCCCAAAGGGATTAGGAATCCATAGGAGTCTATGGAACAGAGAGGCATATATAACAAAGTAAGTTTGTCATGTCTCTGAATCATCTTTTTCTTGTGTTGCACATTCACCTCGCCCAGTAGTTTGCATTATTTTAAACTGATAAGCACAACTCTAAGTTATTATCCATGTGGTAATTGACATAGTTCTTGAAGTCTTGATAGAGACTATTTATTAGAAATTGTAAGCATGATTAAAACCAGAAGTTTCTTTTAAAATTATCAAATAGCCTTTAGGATAATTTTGATTAAAAGCAAAGCAAAGAGCAATTCAGTATACCTGTAACTAATATAATACTGTATATCAACTACACTTCAACAAAAAATTAAAAAATAAATAAAAGAGCCATTCAATTCTGACTACATGATTGACACATAATTCAAATAAAATTAAAGAGGCCCTGTTATTTACTAATGTGCAGTACCAAAATTGTAGTCGTTATCTAAAAGAACTCTTTCTAAATTCTTCTATAACCTATGAACTCAAGCAGTCAAATGGGTAACTTAATTAAACTTGTGAAAAAGCAAACAGCAACCAAAAAGATCTAGGTTTCTCTTCTGAATAGCTTTTCCATAAACATATATAGAAAACATAGTAAATATGAGGATTTCTGAAATCAACAAGAAGCCCCAGCCATAGTTCACACAACACACCAGTCTTCCTCTTGGGCCCTGGGTCTTCATCTAGCTTGCCATACTTAATTTTTAGACGGTTGTAACTCTCCATGATTTCTACCATTCCAGCTAAGTGAACATTTCTATTGGTCTCCTGTAGTCAATGATACGGTTTTGGATAAGGAACTGTGGACCTGTACCTTAGATGCATATAACTGCTAGAATATAGCCTATACTGATACCTCATATTAATCTCTAAGAAAAAGCAGAAAATCCGAAAGAAAATTGGGCAAAGTATTTGAAGAGTCAACTCACTGAAGGGAAACTGTGAATGGCTAACCAACCAGGGACATGGAAATTAATATAATAAATTCATGCCACTTTCTGCTGCTGGTGGAAAGCAATTTACAACATATAATAAAAAATGTGATGATTACTCTAATGAGTCAGCAATTCTACTTGTAGGTATTGGCACGTGGGTTTATGAGAAGACCTACAAAGAATTTTCTTTCAGCATTTTTTATGTTAGGGAAAAACTAGAAACAGCATAATGATCATTCACTCCCAATCTCATAATCCCACTGCTTTGTTTGTTCCTATTCAAGTCACAAATACTTTTAATGTATTTCTTCTCTATTCTAAAGCTGCTTTAAGTCATTGTTCTTATTTTGTACAGTGTCCCAAATTCTATTTAACTTAATCATAAACAATGTTAATGCTTCTATTCATAACTGACTCATCGAAGATATTAAAGATAGTAAAAGAATAATGCTGTCTAACAAATCTGACTTCAACTATAATGGCATATACAGTAGCTCAGATAACATCTGCTTAGTTTTGAGTGAAGCATAGGTGTATGTGTGTGTGCATAATTTTGTATTTGTGTTATCTCTCCAATTATGTAAATCACTGCTACCTACTGCTATGCTAATACTAGAAGATACATTGTAATAAATGTTACCATGAATTATTAATTTTGTGTCTCTTATCACCTATTTCATCAAATAATTTAAAAGACAGATGTGCCTATCTCTCCATATTTTTTTCTACATGTTATTCACAAAAGTTCTCTCAAAAAAAAATCTTGAAATTAAAAGTATGCACAAATGACTTTGTCATTTCATGGGTCAATAAGTAGAATTTTAGTTGTATCCTACACACTCTTGTGAGTGCCTCTAGAGTTCACCTTTCGAATGGTTAACAGAATTATTAATTTCAAGAAAGTCAATCTCATTCTGATGACTAGCATGCTATATAATCAGTTATTATTATAAATTCATTTTGAGCTTTTTAACCTTAAAATCAAAACTATTTTTAATATAGTCCAAGTTAAATGATCATGGCTGGTTTTATTAACTATATACTTTGTGCCTTCTAATGATCAGTAATTGCTGAATATTCATAATGTCCAGAGGAGGCAACAAAGTATTCAGACATTGGAAGCTATGGTTTCAGAACTATTAGACATGCAAACTATGTTTTTAATATACACAGTTTTGAAATTACAGAGCAAATGAAATGTATTTATAGTGAGTGATAATTTAATTTATAACTAAGGTGGTTCCTTTTCAAAACACATGTCACATATATATTGAAGTATTTGATATCTTCCATAATATGTGTAACTCCAAATATAACATATTTTTTCCAGTATGTAAATGAATTTGTCTAGTTACATTAATGTTATTGCTCAAGAGAGAGGAAGAATGAGAGAAAGATATGAGAAGAAGACAGCATATGTGTCAGTTTGGAAATATTTGGATTACAAAGGTGATTTCTAAGTCAGGTACAACCAATAAAAAGTAACATTAGCTAATTTTGTCTATTAGATGATAGGAGTACTTTATACAGCATAAAATTGTTGTTAGATTTAAAATGCACTCTTATTTTCAATGAATTAATATAGAATATAAGTGAACACAGAATTAATATAAGTGAAATCACAGAATTAATATGTGACATCAATAAACACATCAATATATATGTGACATGTGTTTTGAAAAGGAACCTACTTTAGTTATAAATTAAATTATCACTCACTATAAATATCAATGTGGCATTTCTAAGCAAATACAGGGCACAAAGTTTGGTTATGTTTTCTTTGGGAATAATCATGTGGCTAATGATGTATTTTCCCACTAATAAAATCTAAGTTTATCTGAATTTGAGTATTTCAAGATTTCTCTAAGCTATCTTTAAAATGCTATGGAGTTTCATTAGAGATATATATCTTTAAATTTATTTCTACCAATCATTCAGTAATTCTTTTAAACTTTCAAATATGAGTGGAAGTTTAAATTGTCTTAAATTTATGAGAGGGCAATTGAGTAAAATAGTTTTAAAGTATTCCTTAAAGTGTTTCTTTCGGTGCTAAATGATTTTCCTATGTATTTATCTTTCTCTCCCCTTTTTAAAATAAAACTACAATGATTACAGCTATAGCTTCCCTTCCTTTTGTTTTTTCCCACAACACTTGATAGAGTGTTCTGTTTGTAAATACCAAGTCCACTCCCTACTCCTCGCAGTAGGAAAAGTCTAACAAGTCATTTTATGTTGCTGTAACTTCTTGGCAGTCATAATGATTGTCATACTTGCTTTTAAAGGTGTCATAATTATGTATTTAGAATTGTAAATATTCTTCAGTGGTAACTCAAGATAAAATTCACAGATTCCTTTGGCAACCACTGCAGTTTAGTAAACAGAGCCTAGCATTTCCTGATGAAAATACAAATTAACAGCTGCAAGGTCAGTAGGGTAAACACTTACCAGGTAGACAAGGGGCATTGCTACGGAGACCAGAGGGTTGAGGAGAATACAGAGGTCATATATGCTGTGTAATTTTCCCTTACCTGGCAATCCAAATGTCATTCTAGAGAGGAGCAGGTGGACAGCGAAGGAATCTGAAAGACTGGCCGTTTATCCAAGAGATACCAACTCATCTAAAGAGACTAGTAAGATTGTTTAAGAGTGAGATCCTTTTTCTCACTCCGTGACATGGGGTACATTTATGATGATCAGTGAGAAATAAAGAAGTTGTATTTCTGTGAATCATTATTTGACCTCAAGGTATATCTATATAACCTCTTACATATTTATTTTACTTATGACTATTTGCCTACTTAGAACTCCATGAAAGTGATTCTCAAAGTGTAGTTCCCAGACCAGTGGCATCAGTATCACCAGGGAACCCCATTTTAACAAGATTCTTAGCTTATTCCACACACATTAAAATTCGAGAAGCATGGCTCTAGATGGTGTATACTAGAACTGGAGATGCAAAAGTGTTAATCCCAGAATTTTAATTCATTTTCATACCCATGAATATAACATTTATCTTTCAATGATACAGCTTTATGAATAAGCAGCTTTATGGATGAAGCTTTTTGAGACAGACAAGTAAGAAAGGTGGCTGCATCTTTTTTTAAAGTTATAATTAGAAAGTAACAGTGCTTTGAGTATTCCAAATTGCAAAGTGCACAGCATTTCTGAATGGCTCTGAAATCCCAGCCTGCTAGTTTCTCCCACACCCACTGCCATCAAGGGTGGAAACTTGGAAGTTCAAAACCTTCTTCACTTAATTTCCATTGTTTCTACCCTGTATTTGGTCTGCCAATCAAGCCATCCCTTGGGAAATATAGTTGGTAAACCAGGTGCTTCATTCTTTCACTTACACAGGAGTTTGAAAACTCTTGGGAGTGTTCCCATTTTTCTCATTCATACATACTGAAAGGATGGCATCCATATGCAGGGTAGAGCTTTCTTTTGATGGAAATTAAAAAAATAACAGTAACATTGCTTCTGATATTTTCACATAACCCCCTCACATAATCATTAAGTAAACTTGCTTTTAACAGAGCAGTGGAAGGCTGCTAAGTGAAAACCTAAAATTGTAGGGCAGTAAAGCATGATTTCCAGAAAGTATAAAAAAGGTGTAGGATGACGAAATGGTTTTCAAGGTGTATTTGGAGCAATAGGCTGATCAAGCAAAGGATGGGTCTGCTTTTGGAGAAGATGGTACAATTTTGGTGAGTGGAAAACAAAAATGGGAATCCTTAAATCCCAATTGGATTTGTTTCTTGTATGTCAAGAGGAATGATATTCTGACTGCAAAAAATAAAACAAATAGCAGTGAGAGGGAACTGGTGCCCAGAATGGGTAAAGAGATTAGAAAACCCCCAGCTGCTCAAAATTAACTTGCTTGATCTATATAAATTACTTCTCAGGACACTAATAAAACTGGCAAGTCAAAGAGCAAATCGCTATGGGTTGTCTGGAAGATTGGAAAAGTGTAGTTGGGATTTTCAAAAGGAAAAATAAGGTGTGGGAATGAAATTTTAAACTTCCAAAGAGTTAGTTAAAACTTGGCTAGAAAATGCAATGCAGGGAGAAGCCACAAGCCTTCTTCAGCTAAGGAAGTATTTTGAAAGAGTGGGAATTAGTTTACATAGGTGCTTTGAAAATATGAACTCTGTTATATCCATTACATATTACTAGATTGATAGGAAAAGAAAGCACATATTCACATATCTGTCCCAAATTTTAAAAATTAAATCTGTACTTATTTTATAATTTGTCATCACTCTGAGTTTCAGACAGGATTGTTTGCTAAGAAGGGCAAAGACCATTCCTACGTAATTCAAAGTTTTGTTTTAATTTTTTCTAACCTTAAGACTAGGACCCATTTGTCATAAGAAACATTCACTAGAATATTTGTTGCAAAAACCATGTTTTTACTTCAAGTTGTAAACTTCAGTTGCCTCAATAAGAAAAAGACCATAACCTAATAGGAAAAAAAATGGCCACACATGTAATAAACTGTACAGAAAAGGAAATTAAAATCATTCTGAAAAAAATTCTTCCTCAAAAGAAGAACGCAAATTAAAATTACAATGAGATGTCTTTTTTTTTTCTTGGTTAGCAAAGATCAAAAAGGTTGATGACACACTGAGTTGGCAAAGATGTGGGGAAAAAACTTCATGTTACTGACACGGGTGCTGTATGAATAGCAATTTGGCCCTATTTACTAAAATAACAAATGCCATTTGGACTCAGCCATTTTATTTCTAGGAACTTATCCTATGGGTATACTTGCAATGTGTGAAATGACACAAGCATGAAGTTACACGTTGTTACATTGTAGTATGAGCAAAACTTGGAAACAAACCAAGTGTTTATTAATTGGAATGTTGGTTAAATGAACGATGGTAGATCTTTTGAATCTAATAGTTGGCAACTGCAAAAAAAGATGAGAATGTTCTAAAAGTGTTAATATACAAAATAACTGTCAGCATGTATCATTAAGTGGAAAAAGACATGGTGGAGAAAGAGTGTTTATAGTATTTTACCCACTGGTTTTAAACAAAGAGGACAGGAAAAGGAAAGAAAACATGCAAACGCACACACACTCAAATCCAATCCTTGGAGACTAGCGAAGAAACTGATACACCTGGTAACCTCTGGGGAGAGAAACTGGGTGACTGAGAAAGACTCAAGGGAAGATTTATACCCTTTTATGCTTTTGAATTTTGTACCACAGGAAAGTATATCTTTTCAATAAATAAATAATTTACATTTATCAAGGTTGTCACAGAAGGATTAATTTCTTCTCAACTTTATAATAATTAGGCCCGTATGACCTTACCAACAGTACTAATTAATTCATTTTGTATAAAAAGAATCTGCAGATTGCCTTAAAATTAGAAGCAAAAATAAATTATATCTGAACAAAGTTTCACAAAACAATATTTACCCATTACACATGCAATTTGATGTGATCATTTGTATTATATTATACTGTACCCTACACAATCTTATTCATTTTCATTTTACCTGCTAAGTTGATTTCCTAACTTATCAATAGGTCACCAGCAACAACCTGAGAAACAATTGTTTAAACCACCTTGTTTTCTTCATCCATACTATCAACTTCCTCACCCAGGAGCATGTCAGTCTACAACGACTTCAAGAGTGTCCTGACTATAGTCCCTTTTTGGATACAATGCTCCTCAAATTTGGGAGTTTACCAGCCACCTCTTTCAAAGACAATGTCTAAGCTCCTTAAAACAGTATAGAAGCCTCACCAAAATTGGGCCACACTTCAGCACCACTGAATTTGTTTTTCTTCCCACGTTATATGCCATTAATCATTTCCATATCTTTGTTCTTTTTGCGTCTTCTGTCTGGGACCCTTTTCCTTTCCCTCAGACATGTTTCACGTTACCAGTTCCTACTCTTAAAGATCCAGTTCAAATATCATATCCTCTAGGAAGCTGTCTTAAGACCACAGATTCCAAACTTTAGTAAACTGAAAGTATCTTCTGGATGGCTTGTTCAAACAGATTGTTGAGCTTCATTCCCATCCATTCTGATTCATGTGGTTTAAGGAGAAATGGAAGGATGTTCATTTTTAACAAGTTTCTAGGTGTTACTGCTGCACTCTAAACAATATCCTGGCCTTGCTGAATACCATTCTTTCCGGCTATCACAGCATAGTGAGTACCACTACACTGCACTGTAAATGTTTCTGCACTGATTACACATACTACACTGAAGTATTATTATGGGGAAGCCAAATTTGCCACCCAAGATGTGCCATTTTGGCATGCAGATTATTTAGAGCTGAAAACAATCAAGACACGAAAGGCACAGGAAGCAACTTTGATTGCCCCGCCCCCTACCTTCCTAAAAGAATTTAGATAGAGGACCTGCTCCAGGAAGAGAGTATTATCATAGATAGTTACAATATAATTTAAACTAGGGGTTGTAGACAAGGTCATATTTACCAAAGTCTGTTAAATTTCTTCTCTGTCCTATTGTGTCTGGATGGCCCATCAAACCTTTGTTTACCAAGCATTTACTCCTTTTCATCTTCCTGTGAGTTGTCTTCCTTCCCTTTGTAGTCCTGCACTGCTACCCCCTTCCAAAATGACAGACCTCATTTTACTTGACTGCTTTTGGAATCTCTCATTTTCATGTGGATTCCCCGTATGTACATAATTAAATAATTTTATTCTCTCCAGTTAATCTGTCCCACATCAATTTCATCCTGAAACCAACCAGAAGAACTTTGAATGGTAGAGGAAAATTCTTCTTCCTTGACAGTATATTTATACATCAACTCACCTCTAAGCAAATTGAGAATGTGGGCCACCTTAACACAGTAGGACATTGTAGTTAATAGTTTCTTACCTGAATAAAAATTCACGAGCTTCGCCTCATATCTTTCTCTGCCTAGACAAGTAGATCAGGGATATTTGCAAATAAAGTTCATGTGCATATATCAATACATTTGATAAAGTCTCCAAATGAATGACTGTGGACAAAATGGAATGTGTGATAAATAAAAGTTTTCACCCAGAATTTCCCACCTAGCCTTACTCTATTTACATACCAATGGATGTTTACCACAGCAGAGCCTCCAGTCGATCCAGAGCAAGGGGTGGAGAGAAAGAAAACGGCTATTCTCTCCTCTCCTCCGTTCCTGGTACCTAACTGGTCTGGTGTCCATCAGTCTCTATGCACCCACCCATGGAGCTCCTGCCAGAAGGGGCAGGCAGTGGGGAGAGAGCATGTGCTGCAGCAGTAGGGGACAGACAGTGCAGAGCCTGGCTAGTCAAACTGAGCAAGCTGTAATAAATAAAACCCCTTAACCCAACCTGTCTTTCCCCTTGTCTTACTTCATTTTCACTGGATTCATAAGGAACTTGTCCCAGGAAGGGTACCCCACTTCCCTCTGGAGCTGCATGGAACAATATGAACTAGGTCAGGTATAAAGCAATTGGAGTTTGGTAACTAATTGAACAATTACCAAAGGAAAGTGATGGCTGAAATGATGTCAAAACAGAGGGAAGTTTCCAGTGATGTACTGAAGGGCTCTGTCTTAGGATTCAGTCTATTTGAGATTGAGATTTTTTTACACAGCATGGATGGAATTACAGACAGCAGACATATAAAACCTGAAGCTGAAAATAAACTAAGAGATTGCAATACATCTTATGATAGAATCAGGACCTGGAGACCACCCCCTCCCCAACTCTACCATCAACTGGATTAGTAGGTTAACCAATTTATTAAGGCTTCAAGTAGTTGAAGGTTTTCTTTCATGTGGGAGCAGAATGAAGGGGAGGATACTAGGGGGTTAGCACAACCAGAATTGAAGCACAGGAGGCACGAGTAGGAGATAGGGCCGTTGAAAATGCAGAAACTGAAATCACCAGAGATGAAGCAGAAACCAGACACAGAGGATCAATGCTAGTTGCAGATGCTGCCTCCAGTGGTCCTGGGTTTCTTGTACATTATCTGCCTTGATCAGGAGTGGATCAGGAAATGGGAGGCAGTGAACCTGAACATCAGGGACAGCAGCAGATAAGACTGAGTACTGAGAAGGGTCACGGAAGGGTCTGATGAGTCTGCATCTAATTCCAAAAAAGTCCTCGACTTCAAAGGCAGAATGGAAGACATGTCAACTAGAAGTCACACATGTGAAAAAGAACTGCTGATTTTAGACACTACTAAATGCATGAATCCACAGTATGATACAAGTATTGCTTAACTAAGGAGCTATTCAATGGTTGAAAGTATGGACCGTGATGAGAGAAACTTGATGGTATTTTGGCAATTTAACAAGTGTCCAGCCAGGGACTACATTCACCCTTTCTTCTTCTCATAGAACGCCCATTTCTCCTAGAGTGGCAACCTTCAGACTAGGGTGTACCCTTGAAGGTACATAAAGACTTTCCTAGGGATATGTGGGCACAGATGGTGCTCATGTAATCCGTTCCCAGGTCCTCAGCTTCTACAACAGATTTGCCTGGATTTGTTCCTGTGGTATACACACCATTTCCGTTATCATTCCCACTTTTTGGTTAATGATAGTCCTCTCTAAAAATAAAAGCATACCTCCTCTGATGTATCCCAAAGGTGCATTGTACTCAAGACACATTTATGCCAAATCAAAATATGATTCAAAATTTTAATGATAAATCCTCTTTTAATCAAGGTACTGTCATTTAACCATCCATCTCATTAATACATTCATTTCCAATACAAATCTACTGAATTAAGTTTAATAATTATTTATCAAAACTTACATATATTGAGGTAATTCTATTACTAGGCATATTATTATTAATAATTATAACTCAATCTAAAGGAATTTAGATTTTTATTTAAAAAAATACTTAGGGCCTTACTGTCACAGGAAATTGTTTTCAAAAGTTGAATCCATGTAGGTAGGTCATACAGAAGCATAACAGTTGTTAATAAAATGCATAACATGGATATTACATTAGGATACAATTCTTTGGTGAAGTGGAATGGAAATATGATTTAAAGAAGGAATAATAATATGACACTTCTACTTATTACAGATGATCTTGTTTCATCTAATTTTTTTAAGTTGGTAGCTATCATATTGCTATGGTATTTGAACTTTACTGGATACATTCAAAAGAGTAATGTAACACTTTTTAAATGTCAATATTTATAATATGCCAAAGGAGAAAATAGATGTCAACTTTAAAATGTTCAAGAAGATACTCAGTTTTTAAACCATTTTGAGAGTTTTATAAGCAGAATGACCTGAATAACATGGTAATAGAGATTCTTTTGGAGCCACCTCCTTGGGTTGGCAGGGATGGAGGAAAAGCACTCTTCTCCCCTCCCTCATAAAGAAGGAAACAGTAAAAGCCATATACATTTCCTCCTGGCCACAAAGTGTTAGTCCTACATGAATTCTTTGTTCTAGGAATCCTCAAGTCAAGAAACTCTTCTCAAGTTTATAATCTGAAGAGTGAGAATTTCCCATAGGAAAGGGAAAATCACTCTTCTGATTCTCCTTCTCTGAAGATTACTGCTTCGGGGCTATCTGTTTCTCTCCTTGATGGCATGATTTTGCTAAAGATAATTGGAATTTGAATGGACTTTTGGGAAACTTAAGATCTCCCCAACTGGCTCAACTAAGACCCGTCTCTTCCCATCACCTCCACTATTTTGATTACCTTCAAACTTCCCATCAGCTCCCTTGAGTCCTTTGATATTTTCCCTTTGAAAACCTTTATCTCCTCTATCCCTCTGTCCACCCCACCAGACCTTTCTCTTACCACTCTAGTCTCTTAACTTCCTATAAGTCACTTGAACTTTATGATCTCTGCCCCCATAGATGGCTCTCAAGAGACTTAGGAACCACAGAAATAACCACCTGAAGCTGAAAGGTCTACTTGGAAATAAACTGGATATTTGATATACTCACATGGGTTTTAGAGACATCCAGATGGACCCCTCAACTCTTGGTGTAGCTGCAGTCACTCACCAAAATTTTAGTCCACAGTTTCCCTAAGATCACATACTAAGCGCAAAGAAAATCTCAGAGCTCTCCTCCACAGGTATTGACAGGAAGTCTTAGCTCTCATATTGAACAGGTAACCTCAACTTTTTTTCATAAACTTGGCTAGTCTGCTACAAAATTCTAGTATATAACAGTTCACATTTATTTGCTTCCCAGTCTTCTCTATAAGTTAATAATGGTTAAAAATTATAATCAATATATATAAATGAAACTTCTAGGCAGAGGCCAAAGAGAAACAACTTTGCATATAACATATGCAAGGTTAGTATCATGTGTTTTGTTAAATAAGAAGAGGGTGATTTTGTGCTAAGGTAAAATGGCTGGATGTTCCAGAAGGAAGAAAAGGAAAAGTATAGGACAAAATCCGACTGGATATAGAAAGATGTAGGTTTGTCAGAAAATAATTTTATGTCATATGGCTAAAACTGAATATGATTGGATGGGTTTTCTTTTAAACTTTTAAAAAATGAGCTTTGGTAACAACAGTATATCAACAGCAACACTAGAATTTCTTTTTTTTCTTAATTAAAATGACAAAATTTTCTTGGTTCTTTATACAAGAATGTAAAAGGGGTTTTCTTTGAGTAATTCACCCAGGCAACAATGATTTTGTGTCTTATCAGGAAAATTTCCTGCCATATGTTGATTTTATCATGTCCTTGATCATTTAAGAGAACCGAGTCATCTCACTTTTGAAAAAGCCAGTCTTCTACAATCATGTGACCTCCTCTATTTATTTGTATTTATTTTTCTTTCACCCATCCCACAAGCCCCCTCCCCTACAGCAACCACCAGTTTGTTCTCTGTGTTTATGTGTCTATTTAAGTTTTGTTTGTTTTGTTTTTTAGATTCCACATATAAGTGAAATCATATGTCTTTTTCTGTCTGTTTTTTTTCCACTTAGCTTAATACCCTCTAGGTCCATCCATGTTGTTCTAAATGGCAAGATTTCATTCTTTTTTATAGCTGAGTAGTACTCTATTATGTATGTGTATCACATCTTTATCCATTTATCTATTAATGGACATTTAGGTTATTTCAAAACTGAAATCTTTTATTCTCTTTGGTTAAATAAGTAGTCAAGCTTTGTTTCAATGACTCATGATCCTGTTTAACCAAGTGTTCAAACCTTTTCATATTTTTGACAATCATTGATATTTGGCCTTCCACAAATCAAATCTTCAATGAAATCTTGATCTTAAACCAACTTGAAAATCTCAAAGGCTTTGTTCTCTCACCTTGTGAAAAGAGGCTTGATATGTTGAATTTCATGAAAAGCATCATCAAATAAGAGATGCTTAACCTTCCCTAGGTTATATTTGTATGGGTCAAATATTACTAGTATAAATATTTCATTAAGTGTATTAAGTTATTAGAAATTTGTTAACGCCATTGCTGTCCATGATATGTCCTGGTCCTGCTTTACCTAATATTAACAATGACAGTATAATGTTATCAGTCATAATTCTAGTTATTACTTTAAAATGTGCTCACCCAAATCTATAGAAACAACCAAATGTCCTCATCTAATGAATGCTCATCAGATCTTTAACCATGGCTACTGGACTTTTGTCTTTTACAGATGGTGTTGTTTTACTCTGGGACTTCCCTGAAAGTGCTTGCAATCAGCTACAGGCTAGAGTGCTTCTCTTCAACAAAAAGGGAACATCTCAGAGATGCATGGTGAGGACTACACTAAGCACTTTAGGGCACAGGTTTTTTTATAGCTCTTCTTAAATAACAGTGAGACCATACCACTGGATTGAGTCAGGATTTCCAGAACTTTAAGTGAAGAAGCTGATGGGTTTATGAAACTGCTAACCCAAGATCAAGCAAACCAAGAATCAATTTAATAGAACTGAATGAAATGATGAAGGATGATTTGATGAGGGCTTTTGGTTAGAACATTGCTGATGCTTTAATGTTCTAATTTCTTGATGTAAGGAACTTCTTTTTCTTTTCTTTTAAGCTATCTATAGCTCATAGAAATTCAGTAGATTAAAGTTTTGTAAACAGAAATGAAATATTTATCTTTTTCTCCCTTCTTGATCCCTCCAGAATTTAGAAACTCTTATTGAGTATTCTTAAATTCATGGCAATATAATTATTTGCATAGGTTCAATAAGAATTCATCTTTCTTGTAATAGGACACAACTGAGAAAATTGATTATATAACCAAGGCTTTGACTGGAATGCCGTATTTGAGAATGATGTGCATAGAATCAGATATGATAACGTAGCTGTGAGGAACCACAGTTAACTTTTTCTGAGACAGTGCTTACAAAGCCCTCTTGGAAAACAGTCCTGGTACCTGGCTGATCGGATGGATAGTCTTACAAGTGAATAAGGAAGATCACTTCCTGGAAGGCCCAGGAAACCTTAGGATATTTTGAGGACTTTAAGAATAGAAGAATTCACCCAAATCAATATGTACTGCAGGTAGAACTGATGGCAAGTTCTTGCCTTGGCTTCTTAACCCTGTGAGGCTTTTAAAGTCACATCTGAAATTATTTATGAAATTCTTCAGAAAAACAAATTTTAAAAGGCCTGTGTGGTCAACTACTATCCTTGCTGTCCCTATGTAAATAAACAGCCCAGCCTTATTTTGTCAAGAAGATAATCTTCATCTGAGTATCTCTGATCAAAAGGGAGGTGACCATAGAGAAAAACTTTATGTATCAATAGAAAACTATAGCCTTATGGGTTATCAGATTCTATCTAGTCTTGTTCATTGCTTTTGAGCTATTTTCCCTTTTCTTGCAATCTAGAAGATTTTTCTACCTACCTATAAACTAGACTGAATCCTGCTATCTTATACATTTTGTCAGTCCTTACCAAATTTTCACTTTTTTTTTCCATCGATATCTGGCTGCAACTCTCTGAACTAATGTTTCCTACTTTTGTCCTATTCTTCTGACTTGGCAGCATTAGGGACTAAAAGCTGACCTCCCAGATCCTTATTGAGACTGTAGACTGTCTTGTAGTTCAACTTGCCCCCAAAGATCTAAAGAAGCCCAGAAAGCTGAAGTTGGACAACCTGATAATATACTTCGAAGGATTATTCAGCACAAATCACATATGGACAACCTTCATGCCTGAAGTTGATGCAGTGTGGGCCACTTGTAACTCCAGGGGGAAAATGTGTTCCCAGCCCAGGGCAAATAAACCCTTGAAGCTGAAATCAGTCAAAGGGAGAAATAAAGGGGGAGATACCCGTTTATTGCTTACAAGCAGTCATTTACTACTGCTCGCCCGTGCCTCTTGCGACCTGGCTCCAAAGACCCCACCAAACCTCTCCAGTGCAGGTGCGAGCTTGCCCTCAACCCCTTTGAAACACCTATCGATATGGAGATGTACTAAGGCCAGGTGAGAGGTTCTGGAAATATTGCAATTTTACCCACAGCCACTCAGGAAGTTCACTGGAAAACCCACAGTCTTTCATGTCCTGCTCCTGGCAATAACTATGACTGGACAATCTTACCAAGACCTCTCTGATGTCTGTGCCATCACCAAAAACATTCAAACTGTCATCAAATGGCCAGTCCATCCTTACTCTATCATGTAAAGATGTTTCTAGTTCAATTTCTAGGACTCTTCCTTGTTGGCTGCCCTCTGGACTCAGAAACTGGGTTTATAATCTGTTCCAACCATTAATCTTTGCTTTTCTTCTTACTTCCATAGAAAATCTGCCTCATTAATTACCTGATTGCTCACACCATCCAGCAAATATCCTCTATTGTAAAGTCTCAGAGTCAGTTCAACCAGTATTTCAACAACAGAAAGCTTCTGAAACTACATGGACTAGCTTTCCTAGTTGTTTATTGGGAAACCTGATTTTCCTTGAGCAAAAGGGAGGGCTGACAAAGATGGCTTTGACATTTTCCTTGGCTTCCCTAAACTTTAGACAGGTTTCTTCCTGATTATAGGCCTGATCTCTCTTTTCTTGGCACATTTACTTTAGAAAACTTTCAATTGTAAATTCCTTCTCTCCCCTCTTTGAGGAGAGACATTCTACAACCCAGGAACATCGTTTTTAGGACCTGAGAGCCATTCCTTTGAAATGTAAATATCAGAAAAGACAGCACCCTATCTTCCAGTCTCTGTGGGAGGACTATAGCTTACCTTCAATCAGTGACAACTAGCAAACACAGATGTCCTAATCACACTGACCAAACTTCCCCCAATGTCCTCCAGCACTTTTTCACTAGGTCATCCAGTGTTTCCTGACTTTTATTTCAGTGGAGTTGAGTTCAATCTCTTTTCCATATTTCAACAGTCTTGAATGAAGTCTTCTTTGTCTATTAAGTTATCTGATAGAATTATTCTTTTGACAACACTCACAGCAACATGAATACACGCAGAGAATGATTTTGGTGTTCACGAACTGTATCACTCAGTCACTAAAGTTGTATCCTTTGGTAGTTTTCACTGTGGATTTGACATTATGGGTGATTAAGTTTTGTACATGGTAGGAAGGAGCTGGCAGAGCAGTATGTCCTGTTTATTTATAGGCCACAGAAGGAAAGTCATTCTCGAGGCGAGGAAAAACCCTCCCTGTCATCAACATGAAAGTATTTTAGTCACGAAGACTTAGTATGAAATTATGTGGGTCCCCCTTCACCTTATATTTCAATGAAAGGTTTGGAAAGCAGTAGTTAGGCAGCTTTATGTCAGATAAAAAGTACACCTCCAGCTCATTATTGAAAGTGCTCATTAAAGATTAAAAACATAAGACCCTTTTCAGAAATTTTAACTGGTCTCTGGTTTTTCACATTCAATTATCATTTCTGAAATCTGAAATCAACATATTTTATGTCTAAATTGAGAGTACATTTGAAAATCAAAATTCAAAGGCATGCCTTCTACTGGGCTTGATGGATGGGAGAGGGCTGTGATTACGCCTAATTTTCACCCTCTACATCACGATCTCATTGATTATGTTTCTCAGCTTGCTAAGGGTTCTGTGAGGTGATTTTCAAGATGAATATTGCTATTTGCAGGATTTCCTGAATAGGAATATCTTGGGAGTAAATTGCACAAACCAAGCGATGTGCAGTCAATTTTCACTCCAGCATAAACAATATATTAGAACAGAGCCCTCAAGGCTTTTTTTTATTTGGGTTTCATTACACAGCTAGCTGCAGTTCATCAATAAGCATGAAGGGCCAAGCAGGCAACACTGATGCTCACAGAGGGTATTACATATTTTTCTAACAGGTGCTCAGAATTTGACCAGAGAAAACAAATGCCCTGGATGGCAAGGCCTTAGGCTTTGTTTCAGAGGTAGCCATGACTACCATGGCCAAAGGAAATTTACTTAAATTTAGGAAATGGAGGCTGTGTGCATGTTGACTTAATTTGCATGAACTCGTTCTTAAGATTTTTAAAAAGTGCTTCTTTCTCTACATTTAAAAAAATGGTCATGTCCTCAAAACTGTTTAAAACTATTTTTGGTTTCCAATCATTTATAGTTAAGTCCATTTTCCCACTTTTCTTCAGCTAGGAACAGAAGAGGCTAATCTGTTTAAGCAGAGGGCTACAACAAGTTGTACAGACTAAAATCACATATCTTATAGCAGAAGAACTCTGTGTAATCTCAATAAATCATTTATTAGATACTGATATAGACAGAAGCTAGACAAAAAGAAATAAAGAAGTAGTTAAGTTAGTAAATTATTCACACAGGTCACTATTTCCTGATTACAAGATAGGGGTCTGAGAATTATTGGAAGACTCGCTCAAGTCATCATATGTACGATTTTGATAGGATTTTATGATTTTCTTTTCTGCCTTGGATACAGCCACAGGCAGAAGAAAAAGGATAAAGGAATATTTTTGAAATCTGCACTCCAGAGATGAAAGACTCAGAATATGCATAGAGGAGTGAAGCCAAGGAGTTTTAGTGCCAGGAAAAAAGCAGCTGCCTCTTCCGTCAGTGATTTAAACCAAGCTGCAGGAGGCAAATATCATGACTCTCTGAAACTCCACACAGCAGTGAGAGTGGTGACTTGCAGCTTGGATAAAGGAAAGTGATTAACACAGCTGAGAGTGGCTTTCCCTCCCATCAGCAGGGACCCATTTGGCAGGAACCTATGGGCCATGGATAAAGCCCAGCGCAAGTTTTCAGTATTTGGGAACCATTCTCAGGGGCACAAGGCTAGGACTAAACTCTCTTTGGTTGAGTCAACAGCATTCATTTGTATCAGAGGACGGTGTAATCTTTTCTCTTAAATACATTCCATGTCTATAGATTGGTAACATTGACATACTTTTCATTGTTTTAGCAAAAAAAGCATATTTTAACGGAATTTATACTTAAAATAAAGGGAGGCAGTTTTGTCTGTGAGTTAAAAAAAGCTATTTCTGGTTGGGAGCAAAGAGTTGGTGGCTTTTCCTCTTTGCAATACGCAATGAAGAAACATTTAAGAATATGCTCGATCTGAGAATCTGACTGAGTTCATTGTCTATTGGACCCATTAGCTATACTTCTTTGTTGAGATTATTTACTGAGTAATGAAGGATCAGGAATGAAGAGATGCAGTTGTACTGGAGGAAGGGCACCAGTCAAACAGCTCTGAGGATGCTATGTGTGAGCTAGGTGGGCCCAGAACTGATGGCTTCCTTGGGTGAGGATCGGGCTTTGTGCTCACCCAGTCTTGTTTCTGTGAGCACACATGACCCAAAGTCAGGGTAACTAGTGCATCAGAAGCCATGCCTTGGTGCCAAGATCTCCGCTGCGCCATCACTGTGCAGGCCGTGTGGTTACCTGTCTTGCACACTTTCTTAAAGCTAACTAAGTTTGTTCTGGGTAATGCCTCTTGTGAGTTGAGGTTAACCATAAGACTGCACACCGAAGACCATGCCACCGATAGAGTAGCCTGGGTTTTGCACTGGTGAAGTGATGTCTTCCCACAATTTACACAATTATCATCTGCTCTTGGGGATAGCTGTCAGAATGGTAGCAATAAGCGTCAGGAAGAGATAAGATAAGAGTAGTGGAGTGTACTTTGCAAATGTAACTGTTAGTTGTATCAAACCTGTCTCTCTCTCTCCTCACCTGTAATCAAGCCCATTTTTCCTAAACTTTTACCTTCTCTTCACTAGAAGATCCTCACTCTTCTTTTTATCCTGGCCTCATCTCTGAGCAAACCAGCAAGCAGCTGGAGATTAAAATACTAATTTGTTACAATCCTGGAAGGTAATTGAATAATTTGGGTCAATGAATTAAAAGAAATACCTTACTCAAACATGTTGATTTATTTAGTCTGAAATTGCCCATCATTACATTAATTAGTAGGTTGTACTTTCGTATGGATTGATTTATTTGATTGGCTAATTAAGGATGTTGGGCCATAGGAGACACAAAACAGGGCATCAAGTTGGGACAAGTTCTTGGAATATGCTCTTGGGAAGGGAGAAAATATAGGAACAATCAGTGTATACATGGACACTGAAAGGAGGAGCTGGTGGTGTCCAGTTGGCATGTCTGTCTGGAGCCTTAGACTTACCTGCAGCATCTCATTACCATTCTGGTGCTTTGTTACTATCTTTATTCATAGATTTAAAAATACTAACAAGTACCCACCATACACTGGCCCTGGGATGGCGGTGTTCAGAAATGAGTGGAAGTTAAGTAAGAAGATATCCTGTGCATTCAAAGAACAATGTGATGAAGTAAATTGAGGTCTATAAACTTTAAGTGTAAATCAAATACAAAGACTGTAGGAGATGGATAGAGAGGCTTATAAGAAATCCTAAAAGAGCGTTTTAGGGTACTCAAGGTATGGAAGAAAGCTTTGAAGAAGTAATGGCACTGAACTCAGTCTTGAAGTATGGAGGAAAATTCATCATGCTAAAAGAGAAGTCATTTAATGGAGAGAATCAACAACACAGACATGGCATGAAACCCCTTGCATATAAAGATAATACATAATTTGTGTGGCTAGAACATAAGGTAGGTTGTTGGCAGAATAAGAGGACAGAAAGGTAAACTGGAGTCTGAGAGGGTTTTATAATGTCTACTAAAGAGCTAATACTTTATTTTGTAAGCACCTAATCTTCTAAACAACTTCAGTTTTAGATAAGGAGTCTATAAACATATTAGGTGTAATTAAATTAGGGATCAAAAATGGATCATACTAACAAATATGATGAAGGCATTCGAGTGATATGTGTTTAATGAGTACATTATTGCTAGTAAATGCAGGAAGAAAAAACAAAATGCTTATCAAATAATCATCATTATCATCATCAGTATTGTGACAATGATGATTATGATAATGAATGAGAAACTTAATTATCTCAAAGATATTGCCATTCTTTTGGAAAACAATATTTAAAGCAAAAAAGTCCCTACCTTAATGTCAAATGATCCTGTTTGATTTGGTTGACTGTAAATTTCCAACCGATTCCTAATAGGAGACAGCCACAGAAGCAGATGATTTAACTGCTCCTCCAGCTGTGCAAGGTCTTTTAGGTGAGCCTCAATTTCTCCTTGTTTCTCCGGTAAGTCTCTAGAAACCTGCAAGAAAAAAATGTAAAAGATTTTCATAGTTTAAATAAAAAAAGGAAAAGAAAATATTTTCCAAAGTTATTTGCCATAAAATGTTACTGAAATTTACATAATTTGGTATTTTAACAGCATGATATTGATTACTTTCATGTGTTACATGTTAAAACTTTATTCATGTACTAAGAATTATTAATAGTCTTTCCAAAAATTCTGATTTAAAGATAATAAGCCTTTGTTGGAAATTCAAAACACACCCCCATACAGATGCATACCCAACTGCAACCAATAAAAGGAGTGTATTCTTCACTTAACCACTCTCTTAACCAAACATAATAGTGTGCTGTATATTATATGCCAGACACTCTGACTTTATACTTGCTTCTAACTTGGTTTTACGTTAAGGAAAATTGTACAAGGAAATTCTTTTAGGTACAAAGAAAATCAGTGAGGTAAGCATTTGTGTGAGCTCTATATTTGTGGGTACTATAGTAACCAAGTAACGCCAAATGATTGGATGATTGGAGTGAGAAGCAAAAGAACATTAGGATTAGAGTAGAATATAACAGAATGATTATGGGTGCTTACTATGAGCCAAGCACCATGTTTGGAAGTTTCACATTTGTTGCCTTCTTTAATCCACCCAATAACCTATGATATAGATACTATTATTATCCTAATTTTATAAATGAATGATGACATCAGGGTTGAGAAACATGAAATAACTTGGGAGGCAGTATCAACATCATGGTGTCTTGAGTTAGGCTGCTTGGTTTTAAATCCTGTTCGGCTCTTTCCTAGCAGTTAGCCCAGTTTTCTTGACTCTCCATGCATTCCCTATAGAATAGGGAAAATGACAGTACCTGCTTCACAGGACCACTGTAGGGATTAAATAAAGTAATCCTTATAAGTAGTTCAGAGCAATACTCTGTGACATTGAGTGGCAATAAAGTCATTAAATGTTAATGATTACTGCTGCTCAAGTTCAGAGTACAGAGAGAGCCAGGATAAGCAAGAGCAAAGCTTTTTTCCTCAGATTATCAAGGGCTAAACCAGGTATATGTGAATAAAGTATGTGAACCTGCAGTGGCAACTCTTTATGATATTATTATTATTAAAATAATGTACAACATTACATTATGTCATAACACAAATGTTATGACATACATCTATTATATAACATCATGGTATTATGAATGATAATACAGAATATTTAAAAGGTAAACCGGGTAAGCATACTAATATATGCATCATCCAAGCAATGCCCCATACTTTGGAACAATTGTTCAAATACTTTTAAAAGAACTTACTAATGAACATTGCATTGTTTAACTGGACCCAAGAGTTGTGGGGTGAAAGGAGTTACGTTAATGGACAAAATAACCAAACAATTTATAGAGGAAGGCATTTTACATAGGCTCTTATTATATGCCAACAATATGTATTTTGAAATATGTTGTAAGTACATTTATATGTATTGTGTAAAATGCATGCAAAAGCATGAATAAAGGGTTAAGAGCAAGCTTGGACCGACCTTAGGCTCCCACAAGATTTCCTTGGAACACTAACTTTAAGATGAAGGGAAGAGGTTGGGTCTGCCTTGTTGGTTTTAGGGAACTGCATCTGGATTGGGGAAACTGAGTTGGAATACAGACCTTGGGTATATATGACTAAAATAGTGTAAAAGGTACAAGGGAATAGAGGCTGTGGCTTCCACTCAAGGTGACCTGCAAAAACATTCATTTTCATACCTGGCAGCCCTTCCCTGTATGGTTAAGGAGTCAAAGGAAACAATGTGGGCAGGTAGCACAGAATGTTTGTCCATGAATAATGAACCTTGATGTTGCATCTGCCTTGTCTAACTTGCATTCTGCTATAAAGCCAAGTAAACATAGTAGTAGATAAAAGCCCATTTGTATTTTGTGAGTTCTAACCAATAAAGACATCTATGGTGCTATACTGTATTTATGTGTGTGTGCGTGTGTGAGTGTGGGTGTGAATATGAGTGTATGAGTGTGTGACTGATACTTAATATCACAAATATAATTCCATGTATAGAATACACAATTTATTAATGGCTTCAACTTATCTTTTCCACAATTTAAAAGTATGTAACCAAATAGCTCATTTTTATTGGATTATTTCCTACTCACAAGTACATGTATAAAGCACTTTATAGCTTCAACTTGCAGCATCTAAGAACCTCTAGACTATGAAACTACTGGAGATAACAGCCATCACATTTCCTTAAATCTCTACAATTGAGCTAAGAACCCATTCATATCTGATCACAAAACAGTTCACGTTTCATTTAAGCTTCATATATAAGCACAGAAATCTGTGTAACTTTTAATTAAGACTGTTGATTTCCTTCTCATCCACCCAACCCATCACTTCCTGGTTATAGAGCATGAACGATGCCTGATGGAAAACAGTGAAATAGGTGAGATTTAACTAATATCTGGAAGAATGAAATCATAGCTTATCATGAGATTATATGGCACAAGGAATTCTCAGTTTAGCTATGGTATCTGCATTAGATACATCCTCACAGACCTTGGACTTCCCACCATCAAAGCATTTACCTTATACTTTTTCATTTCTTAGTTACATTGACCTTCTTCCCTGAGTTTCATTTCTGCATGAACTGGGTTCCTACAAATGATAGGCCTTCAATCAACATTTGTTGAATGAATGACAAACAATTTCCAAGTTCAGGATTACTTTCTTTTTTTTTTTCATGGTAGGAATACATGTCCAGGGAAGTGAATGATACAGAAAATGTAATTTTATCCTCATGTCAAACAGATTTAATTAACAGAGAAAAATGTTAGCAAATTGGACTACATAGAAATCAGAAAATTCTGCATGCAAAGAAAACTAAGGGCAAAGTTAAAAGACAAATGACACATTATGAAACAAAACATGTGTAACTCAAATCTCAGGTAAGAAGCTAATTTTCCTAACACATAAGAGAATTTCTGCAAATTAATTTTAAAAAAGGTTAACAACCCGAAAAGAAGTAGGACAAAAGTTAATGACAGTTCACAAAAAAGAAAACAAATGGATTTTGTATGTAAACATACAAAAAGAAGTTAAGCCTTGGTCATGAGAGAAATGAAAATTTCATCTGTTGCACTGACAAAAATCCAAGTCTGAAAGCACACTATGCTGCCAAGGTTGTGAAAATACAGACTCTTCTACATGGCTGATGGGAGGTACATATGGATATAATTTGGCAATATCCATACACTGCATGTAACATTTGACCCAGAATGTTTACTTCTAGGATTTTATCTTATAGATATATTTCTGGAAGTAAAATCAATGCATGGTAAGGGAGATGATGGATGGGGTAGGGGATTTTTCACTATGTGTTTTTAACTTTTGAAAAGTATAAATGTATTACCTTTGCAAATAATTTAGAAAGGAAGACTGCTAGCTTTTCTTATGATGAAAAAACAGGGATGATAAACTATACTGTATATACTTAACAATAAATAATTACTAATAGGATATACGCTACCTATAGCCATCAGACCCAAATCTTCTGATTATTTTCTCATCACACTATCATTTAGTTGACACTGGGGTGGAATCTGAGACATTCACACATAATTTTTGTGTTCCCCACCACTCGAAACAGTGTTCAGGAACTGATGGCTTCTGTATAGTACACGGATAAGATAACAGGTGTGGAAAGATGGCACCATGAGAGGTGAGACAGAGGTTTCCTCCTAAAACAGCATATAATACAAAAATATAACTAATACGACTAATCCTGAAGGAGCAACAGGAAAGAGGGCTGCGCCAACCTGCATACACCTGGAGAAAAGAATGAACCTCACAGAACAGGGTAATGTACTAAAGTTGTGGCCTGGTGGGACCCAAGCCCTTCCCACACCCCAGCTCACCAGTGGGAGGAAGAGAAACAGAGCAGGGAGGGAGGGGAGGTCTGGGACTGCTGAATACCTAACTCCCGAGATCTGCTCTGGGAGCACAAACCTACATTTCATGGTGCTTGCATTGTATTCTCGTGAGTAGGGGGTTGGAAAGCTAAGACAGGCAGAATACCTGGAGAGACTGAGATTCCAGCTGCTTGTGTAAAGCAGGGATCCATATCTGGCTGCTCTGGGACAAAAGAAAGGTGGGCAGTCTGAGAGACTTCCTAAAAGCAAGAGGACTGCTAAAGGGGCAAGGACTGCACAGAGTTTACTGCTCAGGAGAAAGGACAGGTAGCGAAATTGTCTGGGTGCACTCTGCCCAGAAGGTTGGGAACTTACTCGATCTTCAGGGACTCCAGCTCCCTGGCTGGCTACACAGCTCCAAGGACCCCCTCTGTGATTTGCAGCCTACTGCACCTTTCTCTTGGCCATTCCCACCTGGCTCGCAAACCGGCAAATCCTACCCTGGCATTAGGCCAGCGAGAGGGAAGCCCCATTTACAGCAACTACAAACGCAAAGCATAGAGGCTTATATCTGTGTACTCGGCCCACTGGTTCATGCAGTGGAGACAGGCATAGCAGCTGGGAAGCAGGAAACAGCTCTTTCCTCCCCACAGGCATGAATACTGATCCTCTGCGACCCCCGACATTGCTTCAGGGGCTCACTAGCTCCAGAGAGTGGAGCTTCTGGTCACTAGAGGGCACCATATACAAATATGAAATACCAAGGAACCTGGTTCAAAGTAAAATTATGAATACAACACCTGAGAAAGATTCAAATGAAATCAACCTCATGAAACTTCCTGAAAGAGATTTCAAAATAAAAATCATTAACATGCTCATGGAGGTACAGAAAAGTATTCAAGAGCTCAGGAATGAATTCCGGTCGGAGATCCAAGCATTGAAGAGCACAATGGAGGGTATTAAAAACAGATTAGATACTGTGGAGGAGACAGTAAATGAAATAGAAATTAGAAAAGAGGAATACAAAGACACTGAGGCACAGAGAGTAAAAAGGGTCTCTAAGAATGAAAGAATATTGAGAGAACTGTGTGACCAATCCAAACAGAACAATATTCATACTATAGGAGTAACAGAAGAAGAAGAGAGAGAAAAAGGTATAGCAAGTGACTTTGGGGAGGTAATTGCTGAAAAACTTCCCCAATCTGGGGAAGAAGATAGTCTCTCAGACCATGGCGGTGCACAGATCTCCCAACACAAGGGATCCAAGAAAGACAACATCAAGACATATAGTAATTAAAATGGCAAAAATTAAGGATATGGACAGACTATTAAAAGCAGCCAGAGAGAGAAATAAGATCACATACAAAGGAAAGCCCATCAGGCTAACATCAGACTTCTCAGCAGAAACGTTACAGGCCAGAAGGGAGTGGCATAATGTATTTAATGCAATGAAACATAAGAGCCTTAAACTAGGAATACCTTATCCAACAATATTATCATTTAAATTTGAAGGAGGGATTAAACAATTTCCAGATAAGCAAAAGCTGAGAGAATTTACCTCCCACAAACCATCTCTACAGTGTATTTTGGAGGGACTACTATAGATGGAAGTGTTCCTAAGGTTTAATAGCTGTCACCAGAGGCAATAAAACCACAGTAAATAAAGTAGAACAGTTCATTACTAAACAAATGGAAAATTAAATCAACTGTCCCCAAAGTCAATCAAAGGATGGACAGAGTACAGAATATGATACCTTATATATAAAGAATGGATGAGGAAGAATAAGGAGGAGAAAATAAAGAACCTTTAGATTGTGTTTGTAATAGCTTATTAAGTGAATTAAGTTAGATGCTTATATAGAAAGGAAGTTAACCTTGAAACTTTGGTAACCACGAATCTAAAGTCTGCAATGGCAATAAGTACACACCTATCGATAATCACCCTAAATGTAAATGGACTGAATGCACCAATCAAAAGACACAGAATCACAGAATGGATAAAAAAACAAGACCCATCTACATGCTGCCTACAAGAGACTCACTTTAAACCCAAAGACATACACAGACTAAAAATGAAGGTATGGAAAAAGATATTTCATGCAACTAATAGGGAGAAAAAAGCAGGAGTTGTAGTACTTGTATCCGACAAAATATAATTTAAAACAAAGAAAGTCACAAGACACAATGAAGGACATTACATAATGATTAAGGGGCCAATCCAACAAGAAGATATAACCATTATAAATATCTATGCACCCATCCCAGGATCACCTACATATGTGAAACAAATACTAACAGAATTAAAAGGGGAAATAGAATACAATGCATTCATTCTAGGACACTTCAACACTCCACTCACTCTGAAGGACAGACCAACCAGACAGAAAATAAGTAAGGAGACAGAGGCACCGAACAACACACTAGAACAGATGGACCTAACAGACATCAACAGAATTCTATACCCAAAAGCAGCAGAATACACATTCTTCTCAAGCGCACATGGAACAACATTTTCAAGAATAGATCATATACTAGGCCACAAAAAGAGCCTCTGTAAATTCAGAAAGATTGAAATTGTACCAACCAGTTTCTCAGACCACAAAGGCATGAAACTAGAAATAAGTTACACAAAGAAAATAAAAATTCCCACAAACATATGGAGGCATTACAACATGCTCATAAATAACCAGTGGATCAATGACCAAATAAAAACAGAGATCAAGCAATATATGGAGACAAATGACAACAATAATTCAACACCGCAAAATCTGTGGGATGCAGCGAAGTCTGTGCTAAGAGGAAAGCATATTGCAATACAGGCCTACCTCAGGAAAGAAGAACAATCCCATATGAACACTCAAAACTCACAATTAACAAAACTAGAAAAAGAATAACAAATGAGGTTCAAAGTCAGCAGAAGGAGGACACAATAAAGATTAGAGCATAAACAAATAAAATCGGGACTAAAAAAACAATAGAACGGATCAATGAAAGCAAGAGCTGGTTCTTCAAGAAAATAAAATACATAAACCCCTAGCCAGACTTATCAAGAAAAAAATAGAGTCTACACACATAAACAGAATCAGAAATGAGAAAAGACAAGTCACTACAGACACCACAGAAATACAAAGAATTATGAGAGAATACTGTGAAAAATTATATGTCAACAAACTGGATAACCTAAAAGAAATGGACAATTTTCTAGAAAAATATAACCTTCCAAGGCTGACCCAGAAAGAAACAGAAAGTCTGAACAGACCAATTACCAGCAATGAAATTGAATTGGTAATCAAAAAACTACCTTAGAACAAAACACCTGGAGCAGATGGCTTCATCACTGAATTAATCAAACATTTAGTGATGACCCAATACCCATCCTCCTTAAAGTTTTTGAAAGAGTAGAAGAAGAGGGAACACTTCCAAACTCATTCTATGAGGCCAGCATCACTCTAATATGAAAAGCAGGCAAAGACACCACAAAAAAAGAAAATTACAGACCAATATCCCTGATGAACATAGATGTAAAAATACTGAACAAAATATTAGCAAACTCAATTCAAAAATACATCAAAAAGATCATCCATCATGATCAAGTAGGATTTATTCCAGGGATGCAAGGATGGTGCAACATTCGAAAATCCTTCAACATCATCCACCGCATAAACAAAAAGGACAAAAACCACATGATCATCTCCATAGATGCTGAAAAAGCATTCGACAAAATTCAACATCCATTCATGATAAAAACTCTCAGCAAAATAGGTATAGAGGGAAAGTACCTCAACATAATAAAGGCCACATATGATAAACCCACAGCCAACATCATACTTAACAGCAAGAAACTGAAAGCTTTTCCTCTAAGATCAGGAACAAGACAGGGGTGCCCACTCTCCCCACTTCTATTCAACATAGTACTGGAGGTCCTAGCCACAGCAATCAGACAACAGAAAGAAATGAAAGGCATCCATATTTGCAAGGAAGTAGTTAAACTGTCCCTGTTTGCCGATGACATGATGTACATAAGAAACCCTAAAAAATCCATTCCAAAACTACTGGATCTAATATCTGAATTTGGCAAAGTTGCAGGATACAAAATTAATACACAGAAATCTGTTGTATTCCTATACACTAATGATGAACTAGCAGAAAAAAATCAGGAAAACAATTCCATTCACAATTGCATCAAAAATAATAAAATACCTAGGAATAAACCTAATCAAGGAAGTGAAAGACCTATACCCTGAAAACTATGAGACAATCATGAGAGAAATTAAAGAAGATATGAATAAATGGAAACATATCCTGTGCTCATGGATAGGAAGAATTAATATTGTCAAAATGGCCATCCTGCCTAAAGCAATCTACAGATTCAAGGCAATTCCTATCAAAATACCAACAGCATTCTTCAATGAACAATCGTTCAAAATTCATATGGAACCACAAAAGACCCTGAATAGGCAAAGCAATCCTGAGAAGGAAGAATAAAGCTGGGGGTAAGACGCTCCTCAACTTCAAGCTCTACTACAAAGCCACGGTAATCAAGACAATTTGATACTGTTACAAGAACAGAACCATAGACCAATGGAACAGACTAGAGAGCCCTGATATAAACCCAACCATATATGGTCAATTAATATACAATATAGATGCCATAGACATACAATGGGGAAATGACAGCCTCTTTAACAGCTGGTGTTGGCAAAACTGGACAGTTACACGCAAGGGAATGAAAGTAGATTATTGTTTAACCCCATACACAAAAGTAAACTCGAAGTGGGTCAAAGACCTGAATGTAAGTCATGAAACCATTAAACTCTTAGAAGAGAACATAGACAAAAATCTCCTGAATATAAGCATGAGCAACTTCTTCCTGAACGCATCTCCTCGAGCAAGGGAAACAAAAGCAAAAATGAACAAATGGGGCTACATTAAACTAAAAAGCTTCTGTACGACAAAGTACACAATCAACAGAAGAAAAGGCATTCTTCAGTATGGAAGAATATATTTGTAAATGACATATCTGACAAGGAGTTAAAATCCAAAATAGATAAAGAACTCACATGCCTGAACACCCAAAAAGCAAATAACCCAATTAAAAAATGGGCAGAGAATATGAAGAGACAGTTCTCCAAAGAAGAAATTCAGATGACCAACAGACACATGAAAAGATGCTCCATATCACTAATCATCAGGGAACTGCAAATTAAAACCACGATGAGATATCACCTCACACCAGTAAGGATGGCCAGCATCGAAACGACTAAGAAGAACAAATGCTGGCAAGGATGCAGAGAAAGGGGAACCTTCCTACACTGCTGGTGGGAATGTAAGCTAGTTCAATCATTGTGGAAAGCAATATGGAGGTTCCTCAAAATCTAAAAATAGAAATACCATTTGACCTTGGAATCCCACTCCTTGGAATTTACCCAAATAATACAATTTCTCAGATTCAAAAAGACATATGCACCCCTATGTTTATTGCAGCACTATTTACAATAGACAAGACAGGGAAGCAACCTAAGTGTCCATCAGTAGATGAATTGATAAAGAAGATGTGGTACATATACAAATGGAATACTATTCAGCCATAAGAAAGAAACAAATCCTACCATTTGCAACAACATGGATGGAGCTGGAGGATATTATGCTCAGTGAAATAAGCCAGGCAGAGAAGGACAAGTGCCAAATGATTTCCCTTATTTGTGGAGTATAACAACAAAGCAAAACTGAAGGAACAAAATAGCAGCAGACTCATAGACTCCAAGAAGGGACTAGTGGTTACCTAAGGGAAAGGGTGTGGGAGGGCCAGTCGGGAAGGATGGAGACAGAGATTGAGGGGTATTATGTTTAGTACACATGGTGTGGGGGTTCACGGGGAAAACAGTGTAGCACAGAGAAGGCAAACAGTGAATCTGTGGCATCTCACTACACTGATGGACAGTGACTGCATTGGGGTATGGGTGGGGACATAATAATATGGGTAAATGTAGTAACCACATTGGTTTTTCATGTGAAACCTTCATAAGAGTGTATATCTATAATACCTTAATAAAAAATTAAAGAAAAAAGATAACAGGTGTGAATTATTTATGATGTAGAATAAAAGTTTTGTGTCAGTTTCTGTTTTAAACTAATTTGCTATTACATTTACTACTTCATATTCTTATCCAAACAGTCACAAAATATGCATCATTTTCCCCCATAACCTTCTTAAGTATCATAAAACCATGCTCTTCATACAACATACTCCCTGAGGTGAGAGAAAAGATTTAGACAAATTCGGTTCCCATATGTGTTAATTTATCTAGCCAAATCTTGACCTAATTTCAAACAAGATTAGCTTCCTTTTCTTTCAATTTCTAAATTTTAATTTCAAATGTGTAGACATTTAAATATTAAGATAAACAGAGATGTCTGTTTTAGAAATAAACATATATTAAATACTGATTTCATATCTTACAGCAAAAATATTCTTGAGAAGTTAAAGTGTTAAGTGCAAAAAATTCATTATAACAGAACTAAGAAAATACTGGTGTGGGAAATCCCTTTAGAAGCAGAAAGGAATGTGAATAAAGTATTAAATATAATATTTGTATTGTTCATTTAGAAACTTAGGCCAATTAGCAGAATTAAAAACAAAAAACAAGTGGGAATATTTATAGCATCTATCAGATAAAAGGTGATATTCTTACATGTTAAAAGATCTTCCCATAAATCAAGAGATGGACAATCTACTGGAAAACTTGATAAAGTATATAAACAGGAATTTGACAAAAAATGTAAATAGCCAATAAGCAAAAGTCCAGTCACTAAGTAATCAATGAAAGGCAAATTAAAACAGCAATAATGTACAAATAACCATTTGCCTATTATATTGGCTTTTTAAAAGTTATTTATCAAAGTTCTGGAAAATAGAGTCTTATAATGTTTGTTGGACCATAAATTTTCATTTGTAAGGAATAATCTGGTAATTTATATCAAAAAGCAAGAGTCCTACCCCGAAAACTGTAAACATTACTGAGAGATTAAGGCAAACCTAAACAAATAAAGGAATACACCTTGACCCTCTGTTGGAAGGAACCAATTGGAAGGTCCAATATTGTAAATGTATCAGTTATCTTGGAATAATCTGTCATTTCAATGAATGCAATCTTAAAATTGCAGTGGCTAGTTTTAATAGAAATTGACATACCGATTCTAAGATTTATATGGAAATGCAAAGGGCCAAGAATATACAGGCAATCTTGAAGAATAATGTGACAAGAATACTCAAGTCTGTCATTTATACTAGTGAAAAACTGAAACAAAGTCTCCCAAATAGAATAAACTGCATTAATATAATGGATTACTATGCATTAAAGTATATGTCATGAAAAACATTCTATTATGTTGGAAAATATTCGTGATATATTAACTAGTAAAAAGTAGAGTTATATACCACAGGTAAATTATGTCTTCAATTTTCTTTCTCTATTATACATATCATGTCTACACAGAGATACACATATACATATGTTTAAATGAGTGGAAATACATGCACCAAATATCTAACCATGATTTAGGGGGGTTTACCAATTAAAGATAATTTTAAATTAATTGTGATATATTTTGGCCTTTTCCAAAGTTATCACATAGAAAGAGTATTTTTGTATAGGTTTTAAATATCAAATAAAAAGTTTTCACTCCAAAAACATACTTCCTGCTACCTTTTGAAATCTAACATACTGCTTAATAAATGGAGTGTTGAAACTCATACTTTTCAAAAGTTTTCATTTTTCTTGGAACTATCAATAATTGTTATAATATTGAGTAATAGTACTCAATATTATTAAATAGATACACATTTAGCAGTCAACTTTAATAGGTAAAAATAAAAATGAAATGCATATATATAAACATATTCTGAAAAAAAATTCCTACTTGACATTTGTTAATTTAAAACTGTCTTTTATATAGGGACTACAGGATAAATGAAATTGCTTATTGAATAAAGTTTTGGATTGTAATTAACCCAAATCATGATTAAATGATCTTCATATAACTGTAATAAGTAGCCTCTATATTTTGGTAGATATGTCATTCATTTTAAAATAGAGGCACAGATCAAAATTACTTGTTATAATAATTAAAGTGTAACAAAATTGCCAATTCAAGTAAGTATCAATTTCATGATAAATTAGCATTATTTCCAAATAACTTACTGGTAAACACTGAATTCTGATCCTTTCATACTTAAAAATACAGATTACAGTTGAGTTTTAACTCAGTTTTAAAATTCCTATCTCATACAATTCCAAACTAAATAGCCAATGAATGAAATTTTACATGTAAAAAATAAAGCCATAAACGTACTGAAAATATGAGTAAATGTTCTTATAATTTTGATGTAAAAGTAATTTTGATTTAAAAACTATAGTGATAGACTTAAAATTTGTAATATAAAACTTCCTAACATTAAAAAAAAAAGCAAAAGAAAAATCAAAATCCAAAATAATCCATCTTAATAATTTGACAGATACTCTTAAGATAAAACCATTCCCACAGATCAATAGGAAAAAGGTAAATATTCTACAGAAAAAAGAAAATGAATAAGGACCAGGAATAGATAATTCATGAGAGAAGTACTATGACTGATGTTTAAGTCTATTTAAACTGTTCAACTTCACTAGGAACCATAAAAATGAAATGCAAACAGTGAGGTGTAATATTGCACCTATTGATTTGGCAAAGAGTTTTTACAAATATCTTGTATTACAATAAAATCTTGCCATACAACAGCAATGGTGCAGGGAATTGGGCCCTCTCATATATTGCTGGTAAGCAAGAAAACTGGAATATCCATGGGGGTGAGGGTGGGGGTGCATGGAGGAAGAGCTTTGCAGGACATATCCAAATATAAGCACATTCTCACACTTACGTCAGAAATTCTACATCTAATAATTTATCTTAAGGCAACAATAATGTATACATAAATTACAAAAGTTTGCAACAGCCTCATTTATGGATGCAAAACATGTGAAATAGCTTACATGCTTACCAGCAGGGTATGGGTTAAAGATTTGGGGACATCCATCCAGTGAAATACTCTTCAGACATTTAAAAAGTGATGGAGATGTATATTTAGTAATTTAGGAAAATGTATGGTTACTAAAGATTAAAAGTTGCAATTTCTGATTAATAGGTCATCTTTTCTTAGTTGCATTTTTAAGTTTTCTGCAATGAATATACATCAGTTTTCACAAGAAACTGGCTATTTTAAATACAGGTATACATTTATACTTCTATAGAAATAGAATATTTGTGTAGTACTTACAATGTGCCAAGTGTTCTTCTAAGTGTCTTTTGTATATCAACATTTAGTAATAACAAACCTGTCATGTAGGTACTATTACCATCCCCATTTTACACATGAAAAACTGATATGGAGAAGTATGTGACTTGCCCAAGGTCACACAGTCAGTAATTGGAAATAACCAAGCTGGAATTTGAACTCAAGAAGTCAAGCTTAGAAGCTTAACCACTACATTACTTTGTCTCCCATTCCTGGTGGCTTATATAACTTTGAAAAAACATACTGATATGAGTACAAAAGAAAGTCTTCTTTCTTTCACAGCATTTATTAGAAGAAATTCTTTTAGTTACTGATTGGCTCTTACTACAATTTCTTCATAACTTTGAAAGTATGCGGAATGGTAATTAAAGTCTTACTGTCTTTGCAGTACGAAATTCAGCTTCCAAAATTGCCACTTGTTTTATTTTCTTGCTCAAATCATGTGACTGATTCCTAATCGTTTCCAAATTCTCTTGCCTGCCTTTTAAAAAAATAGCTTTCAACCATCTGACCTGATCTACCATTCATGTCTTCCTAACAGAAAAACTCCATTTTGGTCAAAATGTTGATCTCGTTGTTCTTGGTATGCCCCTTGAATTCCTCCTGTTCCCATCATTGTGTACTCTGCCCTTAAAATGTCTTCTTTTCCCTCAATAAAATATCTTTTCTTAATTGACACAAAGAACACCTTTCCCATTTTTCATGTTTTGGGTAATGAAAGTGTTATCTCCTCAGAGAAGAGTGACTGATCCCTCTGAATGGAAGTAACTGTTCTTTTTAATAAACTCTGTAGCATTTATTGTCTGGGCTATTTCATCAGACCGTGCCACATATTGCTTTTTTCTTTGTTTCACTATTGTCTTTCAACTTGCATCTTCTTCCCTTGCCTTTCCTGCAAAACTTGAGAGTATACCACATTCATTCCCCCATCCTCACACCCAGCCACAATAGAATTTTACAACTCTATATACTCTTTACCACCTTTTACTACCTGGTCTAGTGTTTGTTAAATGGACAATCACACAAGCCAATCAATTGCTTATTGAATAAATTTTTGGATTGTAATTAACCCAAATCATGATTAAATAATCTTCATATAACTGTAATAAGTAACCTCTATATTTTGGTAGATATGTCATTTGGTAGATATGTCTAGCATTTGTTAAATGGACAACCACACAAGCCAATCATTTGCTAATAGAACAGAGAGCAGAGAAGGTAAAGCTGAGGATTAAAAGAACTCTCTTCAGAGGACTTATATTCTCATGTATGTTGCACTCTTGTTCTTGTTTTGGTCGCTTTGTAAATACCCAAGTTCACTAGGACAATACAAACAGATCTTGCCTGGCAGTTGGAATGGTGAAATGTGATGAAAGGCGTATGAAGGAGTAGGATCTAGTCAGTCAAGAGGACTAAGGAGCACATGTAAAAAGACTCAATTCTTGATATGTTTTTGTTATTGTTCTTAGTTTTGCTGACATCATGGATCCTGGAGCTAGAGACAAGACTAGATAGATATACATTAATTACAGCAATGGCAGGAACATTGCACATGTAATTAATTAGATGAATATTTACCTAGTAACTTTTTCTTCCCATCAGTGCACTATATGCTGTCTATAACTCTATTGCCTTTTTAGTTGCTTCAAGTTGCCCATTATATGGCTAAATATAAACCTTCACTGACAACTCACCTCCACTTTGAAAAAACCTAAATAAGAGTGCACATTGAATGTATCTTAAACAAATAACTCTCTTGTCACCAACCAAAATTTTTTTAAAAACTTCCAAATTTAGCAATACTGATTAAATAATTGAAGTAGGCTGCTATCTTCCTTTGAATAAAATGCATGTAGTATGAAATATTTGGAGACCTTATTTCCCCTTACCTATTTTCTGACCTCAATAAATTAAAGCTACTGGAGAACCAGAACTTAGGAAAATATATTCTCAGGCGCAATACTCAATTATGTTTTACAACTGGTCTCATGGTAAAATATCCCTTGCTAGGAGGTCATTTATTTTCTTTCCCTCTGGAAATGTAATAAAAGAATAATGAATATAAAACTGAAAAATACATTATAGTTACATGCCACCAGACATTTAAATTATAAATCCATATACAATTTTAAAGTGACCAATTACAATTCATTTTTAGGATGGTTGCCCCCCAGTGACATAGCTATTGGGATTTTACTTTTAAAGTAAGTAGATTTTCTTTTTAATGTATGTGATTATAACTTATAATGTTTAAAGATTTGATCAGTGTTTCTTATATTTCTTCAAGTTTTCAGTGAACGTAATAATACAGTCTCCTGTATCACATCACAATGGATATTAGTTTAATTGCCTAGCCAGTTCATTATCACACCTGAATTTTGTTATTGTTGCTAAAGATCTGAAATGCATAATACATGATGAGGTAGATGAACATTCCTAGGGAGATTTCAAAGTCAGTAAAATTTGATGTACAATAAATATATTTGCAGTCTTTTAAGAAGTTGGCCCTTATTACCACATTAAACCCACAGTGGATTTTAAATAAACCTTGGTGTTCACAGCAGTATTCTTGTTCATTAATTTCTTAGTTTGCAGTATAAACAACTAACTCCATGGTAAAATAATCCTTAATAATACACATAGTTCATGGAAAATATTTTTTGACAGCTCACCTTGAGTCAAACCTACCCAAAAGTTAGTTAACAAGCCCTTTAATGGCTCCCAGAGGCATTAGAGGCGTAAAGTGAATTGGTGAAAATTGCTTTGCCCCAAGTTCAATAGCTACCACTTATCTTCTAAAATGGATTTTATTGGTATTTATACCCATCTAACTATCCACCTACCCACACACTCTTTACTACATAATTTGATTTTGATCATATACTGTTTAAACCCTGAGGACAATAACACTCACATAGAAGTTAAAACGTAATTTTATATGACACATACACACACCACACAATGTGTTGTTACAAATTAACCCAATATTTTTTCCTCTCCCTCTCTCCAGTCGATGGTCATTCTAAACAAGGAAAGAACTACTTTGTTCTCACATCCTTCTATCAGCAGTCTTTGTTCTTATTTGGTTAGATAGGAACTGTCCTTACATCAGTTGCATATCAGGCTGTCCTTATATCAGCCTGGATGATATAGAAAAAGGTCCTTTGGATTCTTAAGAAAACTTTTTTAAAGAATCCACTCCAATCCAATCCAAAACTACTAGATCTAATATCTGAATTCAGCAAAGTTGCAGGATACAAATTTAATACACAGAAATCTGTTGCATTCCTATACACTAACGATGAGCAGAAAGAGAAATCAGGAAAATAATTATATTCACAATGGCATCAAAAAGAATAAAATACCTAGGAAGAAACCTAGCAAAGGAAGTGAAATACCTATACTCTGAAAACTGTAGGACACTCTTAAGAGAAATTAAAGAAGGCACTAACAAATGGAAACTCATCCCATGCTCTTGGGTAGGAAGAATTAATATTGTTAAAATGACCATCCTGCCTAAAGCAATCTACAGATTCAATGCAATCCCTATCAAAATACCAATAGTATTCTTCAGCGAACTGGAACAAATTGTTTAAAAATTCATATGGAACCACCAAGACCCCGAATAGCCAAAGCAATCCTGAGAAGGAAGAAAAAAGTCAGGGGGATCTCGCTCCACAACTTCAAGCTCTACTACAAAGCCACAGTAATCAAGACAATTTGGTACTGGCACAAGAACAGAGCCACAGACCAGAAGAACAGAATAGAGACTCCAGACATTAACCCAAACATATATGGTCAATTGATATATGATAAAGGAGTCATGGATATACAATGGGGGAAATGACAGCCTCTTCAACAGTTGGTGCTGGCAAAACTGGACAGCTACAAGTAAGAGAATGAAACTGGACCATTGTCTAACCCCATACATGAAAGCAAATTCGAAATTGATCAAAGACATGAATGTAAGTCATGAAACCATAAAACTCTTAGAAAAAAAATAGGCAAACATCTCTTGGACATAAACATGAGCGACTTCTTCATGAACATATCTCCCCGGGCAAGGGAAACAAAAGCAAAAATGAACAAGTGGGACTATATCAAGCTGAAAAGCTTCTGTACAGCAAAGGACACCATCAATAGAACAAAAAGGTACCCTACAGTATGGGAGAATATATTCATAAATGACAAATCCGATAAAGAGTTGACATCCAAAATATATAAAGAGCTCACGCACCTCAACAAACAAAAAGCAAATAATCCAATTAAAAAATGGTCAGAGGAGCTGAACAGACACTTCTCCAAAGAAGAAATTCAGATGGCCAACAGACACATGAAAAGATGCTCCACATCGCTTGTCATCAGAGAAATGCAAATTAAAAACACAATGAGATATCACCTCACACCAGTAAGGATCGCCATCACTGAAAAGACAAACAACAACAAATGTTGGCAAGGCTGTGGAGAAAGGGGAACCCTCCTACACTGCTGGTGGGAATGTAAATTAGTTCAACCATTGTAGAAAGCAGTATGGAGGTTCCTCAAAAAGCTCAAAATAGAAATATCATTTGACCCAGGAATTCCACTTCTAGGAATTTACCCTAAGAATGCGGCAGCCCAGTTTGAAAAAGATAGATGCACCCCTATGTTTATCACAGCACTATTTACAATAGCTAAGAAATGGAAGCAACCTAAGTGTCCATCAGTAGATGAATGGATAAAGAAGAGGTGGTCCATATACACAATGGAATATTATTCAGCCATAAGAAGAAAACAAATCCTACTATTTGCAACAACATGGATGGAGCTAGAGGGTATTATGCTCAGTGAAATAAGCCAGGCGGAGAAAGACAAGTACCAAATGATTTCACTCATATGTGGAGTATAAGAACAAAGAAAAACTGAAGGAACAAAACAGCAGCACAGTCACAGAACCCAAGAATGGACTAACAGGTACCAAAGGGAAAGGGACTGGGGAGGATGGTTGGGAAGGGAGGGATAAGGGCGGGGGAAAAAGAAAGGGGGCATTAGGATTAGCATGTACAATGTGGGGGCGGGCACGGGGAGGGCTGTGCAACACAGAGAAGACAAGTAGTGACTCTACAGCATCTTACTACACTGATGGACAGTGACTGTAATGGGTTTTGTGGGGGGGGGGACTTGGTGAAGGGGGATGCCTAGTTAACATAATGTTCTTCATGTAATTGTAGATTAATGATACCAAAAAAAATACCAAGATTAAAAAGTATTTTTGTAACAAGTGGCATAATCTGCATAACTCAGATTTATATCTCTGGGTAATTGTTTATATTGTTGCAAATTGATGCATTATTGTTTACACTATGAAGTAAATACAGATTGCATTGCCCACTAAATGTAATATGCCTAACAATGAAGAAAATCAAAGTCCCCAGAAGTATTAATCTTACTGACAATAATATGACATGGAATGGCTACCCCTAGACATGGTGTTGAGGGCTGCTTATTGGTTTTGAGCACAAAAGTGGTAGGATGCATCAATGGCATATGCCAAACTGAAGCTTTAGAAGGTGTCCAGACAATATGAGAGAAGGGAGTAAAACTAGAACATGAGTGGGTCTCTTAGTTTTTAGCCAGAAGAAAAAAGAGCACAGAAAGAAATTTGAAGAAGAGAAGAAAATTTAATTTCTTTGCAAAAAAAAAAATCTGAGCAGAAGTCAGGGCCAAAACAATTTAGTTCTCTGCCAGGATTGTTACTAGAAGCCCATTTCAACAAAAGTCTAGGGCAGGGGCAGCAAACTATGTCTCATGGTTCAAATCCAGGTGCCATCTGTTTTTGTACAGGCTAAGAGCAAAGAACGATTTTTACATTTTAAATAATTGACAAAAAAATTCAAAAGCCTTCTAAGTCTCCCTGCCTATCTCCCCAAGCTGCTTTAAGAGGTGGGATGCAATGTATGACAAAGAACTTAAATGTAGCATCCAGTTGACTCATGTCTCCGGGCAAACTCCCCACGTGACTGAAAATGTACAAGGACTGCAACCTCCACAGGAAAGTTTTAAAAACCCACACCCTCCTGGCCCGTTGAGGAAGTCTGTGGCCAGGATGTGCGAATCACTGATTGGCTGGACCATCCTCCTGCGACCAGCTATCAGAAGCCCACAAGAGCAGGCAGCTGAAATTTGGTACCTGAATATTGTATATGGTAAATGTTTTAGGAAGATTGAGTTAAACTATGTTATTATTTAACTTTAAAATTATCTCATTTGCTTTCCCAAAAATTGTATGATTCAGGGAAAAAAGTAACCCAAAATGGAACAAGGAACTTAAAAAATGTAAAGGACATATTGATATAAATGACAGAAAAATAAATTTGAAAAATACGGTTATTATATTCTGTAAGTTAGTCTTAGCCTTGAGGAGCATTGAACTGTACTGGTCAACATGCTTGCCACTAACTGCACATGGCTGTTGAGCACCTGGAATGTGGCTGTTTGGAATAGAGATAGGGAGTAAGTGTAAATTACGTAGATATCAAACAAAAAAGAATGCAAAATACCTTAATATTTTCATACTGATCACCATGCCAAAATGAAACCATTTTATATTCAGTGAGTTAAAATATATTAAAATTAACTTCACCTGTTTATTTTTATTTATTTTTTATTTAATGGTATACTTTATTTAATGTGGCTATGAGAACACTTAAATCACATATGTGGCTTGCAAATCTGTTTGATAGCACTGGTGTAGAATAATGCTACATCTAGAAATAGTAGAAAAATATTAAATGGAAGATAATCCCTATGTGTAAAACACTCATGTGACTTTTATTTTAATAAAAAGGTATTTTTTTTTAATGAATAGAGCATGAATTTCTTCTTGCCTCCACTAAAATGCTGGACACATACATTAAGCGAGTGGTATGAAGGAATACCAAAATACTGGCTTGTCTTGGATGGGTTCAGCTGTCCCCAGTGTTTCCTATATTCACTGGGATGAAGCGACCTCATGTGTGTTAATTTCATCCCCTTATGCTCTGGTTTCCATGTTTGACTGAGCGCTCATGCTATGGCCTCTGGAGACCATCTTTCAACCATAATGTGCCCGGACCCCAGAGCTATACAGCTTTGATTGCACATCACTGGTTGTCCAATTATTTCGGTCTCCCGGTTGCATACTGTGCAGCTTTACTCCTAACTTCCTGTCTGAGGAGGGGGGAACTGAACAAAGGGACAGCTACACCTGGATAATGTTACTATCAGATAAGAGAAAGGGAAAAGGAGGGAGGAGAGGGATACAGGCCTGGGGTCCGTTCCTGGGTCTCCTGTGAGGAAGATTGGTGGTGGCTTCCTCTGCTGTGGGGCTGAGCAGCATGACCCAGGAGAGGAAAGAGAGGCAGGTGGCTGGGAAAGGGAAGCGAGAGTCAGGGGACTGGAATTGGAACTGTATGCTGGTGGGGGGGGGGTGCTGAGAGAGGACTGGAAGTTAGGGGACCCAGGTACTATTACCACCTCTGCCTCTACTTTTATCATCTGGGGTCATTCACTGAATATGTTTGGAATTCTGTTTTCTCAGTTGAAAATGCAGAGGTTGCATTGGACTAGCTCTGAGATACCTTTTCTAGCTAGAGTGTTCTATGAATAAATTTTGACTTTGGCAGAGAACAGAGCAATACGCACAGCCCTGAGTGTTCACTGAGTTGAAAGGAGACAAAGCTGTCGGTCTGACAACTGGATACCCACGAACATGAAAGATTTTCTCTGAGGGTATATTAGGAGCCTGTGACATAGGCCTAAAATGTGGAAAATCCCATGACAATAGGCTACCTTGTCACCCTAAGCAGATGTAAGCTTAATTTTCCTCACAGCAAGATAATGAGCAATATAATAGAGCCTAACAAAGCAGTTTTGGATACAGGCTTAAAACGATCAACTACCATGGTGCTTCAGTCACTTATTTACAGGATTGAAACATCTTTCCTCTGAAGCTGGGATTCCTGCCAGGTAACCCTTGTCATGGACCTAGTGCAATGACCAACACCAAATGGCCAACAATTTTTTCCAGCCCAAGGGCTTTGCTAGTGCAAGAGGTGCAACTCTTGCCTTTGGCTAAGGTCACAGCTATATTCCTGATGATAGGGCAACATTTCAGGCTCTGGTTTTCAAGAAAGAATTGAGACAGTCACTTCCAAGCCTTGGAAGCCACCACTTTCAGGACCAGGTTAGGGAAATCCAGAGGACCTCAAGTCCTGAGTTACGGAAGAGAAGTTTGGGGGCATCAGGACTGTGCTTGTGAACTTTAAAGGAAATAAATATTCTTTGGAAACACAAACACAGAACTTGTTCCTAACTTCTCTAGTCCTAATTCATTCTCTAGAGCCTGTGTGTGAAGTGGAAATCCTTCTGAGATACACACATGGCTGCTCTTTAGAGCACCTCTGTTAGACACGGTGTTTTTTTTTTTTTAATTTCATTGTAATGAGACTCTTAAAACAATAGATACCATGACTTTTTCTAATCTCTGTATGATGTGAAGTTGGAATTAGAACTACAAAGCTTAAGTCATGTTCTTTGTTGTCATTTTTTAATAAATTAAACTCCAGATTGCATTAATCTATACATTTTTCACAGGTAAACCATGAATTTAAAAAAAAGTTTGAAATTGTTTTCCACTCTTCAAAAGACACTTCTGAATTGGTTAATTGTTAAAAGAAAAACTATTTAGGGCCTTTTATATGCCAGACATGTGCTAGGTAAATCATTCCTTCCTTCAATGAGCACTTATTCGGGAAGAAAAAAAGACATTTAACCACATAATTAAATTATTAAGTGATCAGTACTTTAATGAAGACCAACACAAAATACTCTGAAGGAATGGAGTCTGAAAGGCCTGTCTCCGGGAGGGAGAATGGACAAGACGAGTGGCAGAGGAAAAAGGACAGTTTCACAGTTGAGACCTTATTCGAGCTGCATGTTAATGTTAAATTGTGTGTTTTACTAAATTAGCATAAGCCATTCTGGGCACCCCATGAAAGGATAGAATGTTGGCCCAAGCTTAACAATGTGTGGGGAATAGGAAAGAGTTACTTACAACTGGGTTGCTAGATAAAAAAGAGGATGCCCACTTAAATTTGAATTTCAAATAAACAGTGGCTTGGATACAGATTAAAACAATATTTTTGAGCAGTATTTGGGACATACTTATACTAAGAAATCTGGGCTTTCTATGTTTTAATTTCTGATTACTGCAACCCTAGTTATGATGAGAATGTGGAATAAAATGGTGGCGAATGGGCTAGGTTCCAAGAGTTTTGTACACTATCATACAGGGTATTGAACTTATTCCATAAGGACACTTTTGAATAGAGTTGCAACAAAGTAGAATACAGAAGGATTAGAATCAAAGAGGGATGTGAAGCCACAAAGAAGCCAAGCCCCAGGAATAGCATGGACAAAGCCCATTCTGCTTTCCAAGTATTTCACCTGGAATAGACACTCGGTAGCTGGCATCACCTCTAACATGGTTGACGTGTGATGGTTATTTCCTTTGCACAAAGCCAACATCTCTCTGTTTACTCTGCCTCAGAGGGTTCTCCAAAGCTGAGAGTCCTGATGCCCCCTTTCCTGTTTCATGAACCTTATTATCTCACTCCTACTGCAGAGGATCAACAGTCCTGCTTTCAAAGTTCTTGTCTTAGGTTCTTGTCCTGAGTTCACGTAAATGAAAACATCATCCTTTCCTATTTCTTCCCCAAAAGCAAGGATAAACAGCCCTTGATTTATTTGTAAACCACCCATTTCCCCTAATGAAACTTAAGTGCTCCCTTGAAGCAGAGTTCAGTACAGCTAGATCAAAAATTTGTATTAGTCATTGTACAAGATAACTTGAAATGTTTCCAAATTTTACAGTTCTTAGGTCAAAGAAACTTCATACAGTCTGTCTTGAAACTGGCAATAATTCTAATCATTTACATGACATCACTAATCATGGTTTGTGAATGTGAAAGAACTTTTCTAAACTCTCTATGATAAAAGGTCAAATTTTAATTAACCATGCTAGAGGAAAGACCAAACTGTATTTTGATTCTCTCCCACGAAGAGGTGCTGCCAGGGAGATAGGGAAAGAAATAGGACACAGTATTATGATTTACAGAATTATAGAGCAGTTAATTGCTAAAAGAATTCTGCTATTTTCCCCAACTTTCTGATGTATGTGTTACTGTCAGCTTTAAAGAAAGGTCATGATTTATTTTCTTTTCATAAAGACTCATATTTATACCTTAATTTTGTATTTGTACTATTGTGTTATTTGACTTGAAGAAGACCATCAAAGTAGAATATACTTCAAGCTCCACAAAACCTGGATGTACCTTCCTTTGTTTCATCTTTGTTGAGTATAGGAAACAAATTTATTCAGTATCCTAAAATAATCAATTTGGTATAGGCCCTGCTAAAAGAGGTATTTTTTTCTTTTGTTTCAAAGACTCTTATTTCTTATGGATGCATAAACAAAAACAAATTGACAGAAGTAAGAGGTTATCTATGTATGACTTAAAACTACTTTTGTACATTAAAAGTGTTGGTTTAGTTTTGCTTTGGCTCTAAATATTTTTTCAGCTTTATTGGAGTATAATAGACAAATAAAATTATAAGATATTTAAAGTGTATAATGTCGTGACTTGATGTATGTAAATGTTGTGAAAATATTCTCCTCCTCAAGTTAATTAACACATCCATCACCTCAAATATTTACAGTATTTATTAATTTATTCATTTTGGTGAGACCTTTTAAGTTCCACTCTCAGCAAATTTCAATTATCGATAGTATTATCCACTATATATTAACAATGAACTGATTCTGATAGAACGTTTTAAAAATCTTTTGTGAAGGAATGATGGCTTAAATAATCCTTGAGGGTTTTATCTTTGATCTGCTGCCATTAAATTGAGGTGATCTCAAAATTACTCATCATGCAACAGGTTGTAACATGTAAAGTGACAATTCAGAGGCCGACATAAAACAATTGAGAATCGAAGTTTAATTTTTATGCATCATTTCTTCAGGAAAACACATCACAAGGGGAAATAGCTTTGAATAAGCATGGTGAGTGCTGCTGTTTAGTTAATTAACTTAGCCATTTTCATTAGCAGACTCAATATTGACTTTATAATGCCTGCTTAATTTCTTTCAGACAATGAATATGTATGAAACATTGTCAAGGTAAAGTAAAATTAAGACAGTATTACGTAAAAAAATAAAGTTACTGAAATATGTCAGAAAATTATATGGAGTACATTCATGAACTCATATTCAATTGCAGTAGGTTCTTCTAAACTTTTAAGATATGACCTTGGCATAGACACATTATTTCAGCTGCTTAGCAAAGGATTTGTAATAATCTCAATTTTATAAGAAAGTGCATTTCTAAATTGGTTGGAGAAGACTAAAACAATGCATAAATCCAATGCACTAAATATAATTTTCTGCTTCAATTGACAATCTAGTCTTTTGAAAAACAGGCTTACTTTCGAACTTTTGGCCATATTCATTTTATGTACCTTCATATTAGAATAAATAAAATCAGCAGGCTTTTATTGATTTTTTGGAGAGAGAAATCTCATCTGTAAGATTGGAAGAAGATGAGCCCATCAAAACCAACTGATGAACAAATATGTGATGAAAATTGAAGTACTAAAAACAAAGGGTAAACATAAATATATTTCTGAAATATGACAGTGATGTTCAAATCCAGATTTTGTGCCCCTAAAAGTTAAAAGAGTGGAAGGGCCTACAAAATCACTTTAACTAACTTTAATTATGATTATAAACATTCCATAGAACAATGGTTTATTTTCTTAACCATAATATTCTTAACTAGAGCCCATAACAGAATCAGTTGGATAGAGGATTTTGTTTTTTTTTTTATTTTAATAGTCATATACCTAAGCTCCACCCCAGAAAATCTAATTCAACAGCTCTGTAATGGAGTCCTGATATGTAAGTCTAATTTTTATATTTATGAGTTGTAAATAGATGCTTAGATCCCAGGGGTACAAATATCTCTGCCACAGGTCCACAAAATCTGCAGTGTCTATCAGGAGTAAGTAAATTAGACTATTCCTGTTGACACTTGTTCCTAGTCTCAATCTGCTTTCACCTCAAATTTACTAAGTCTAAAAACTGAAGTCAAGTGTGGTGTAGGGAAACAAATTAAGAGGTAAAAGGTCTCGGTTTAATGATCTGTTTTGCCTCTTAGGTGTTGCAGGATCTCAGCTGTGCTGGGCAGCCTCCCTAAACCCATTTCCCTTTTTGTAAAACAGAGTCCATCTTTCTTGCAGACCCTGCACTTCACAGTTCCCTTTCATCCCGTTTCCTGTTCTCTCATCCGTACTTCACTCTGGATTCTCTGTTTTGCTTGCATCATAATGATTTTTACACCCAGTCCAGCCTTTCGCATTCTAAGAGCAGGAGGCTCTAGCTCAAGCCTGCACCTGTGCTATTAGAAAAAAGATCTCAAACTGGTCTGTGGCTCTCCAGTCTCTATCTGTGATATTTCAACTTCTGCATTGCTACTGGAAAGAGTTTTCTAAACTAAAACTCAGTTTTTAACAAGGAGTCCTTCTCTTCTAGATTGATTTACTAGGGTTTCTTGTATGTACATATAAGGAAAAGGTCAAACGACCCACGATCATCTAGAGATTCTGATGTACTCTACCAGAGAGACATACCACTTCACAGCGAGCCAAGGCCTTCTCTTGAGGACCACTCACTGGGGACTATAATATAGCAAATCACTTAGCTCCTTGATGTGGGCTGATGCTAGAAATGTTGAGTCTATTGCACTTAATGGGACAGAGTTGTGCTCAACAATCATTAATGGCCATCATGTCTCTTACTGATAAGAGAAAGATTCAAGGTCCCTCAGCTTGGCAGATAAAGATTTTTGAACTTCTGCCCAAACATGATTTTCCCATTTTTAACACTATCACCTGACTGCATTTAGATGCAATTCTGCTGTAGTATTTTGTTTATAATTTTCCAACTGCCATAAACTTTCCTTTTCTCTTGAGTGCTTCAAATTCTACTTCATACTGGAACAATATCTGCATGAAGGCTTCCTTTAACACTGTGGTCCAAGGCCATTTTGCTTCCTCTATAGTATATTTGAGAACATTTTTGTGTGTCCTTGGACATCTACCGTATTACTGCCCTCTGTTGCAGTCTCAACTTTCTACATGATTATCTTCCCAGCTAGGCTATAAGGTTTTGGAGGGCTTATAGAGGGCTAAAAAATTACTTTTCTTCTGCCTCACTGTGATCCCTACTCTTTTTAAGTGTACATTTAGTGTAGTATCATGCACATAATAAATGGTCAATTACTTGTTGAATGAATAAACCCAATGTTTTAGTTTTCTAATGAATTCATTCTGAAAACTACTATTTCTGTCAATCACCAATCAATCAACCAACTTCAAACTAACTTCTTCTCATTACGGATGACTAGCCGCCTCAGTATCAAATTGGTGATTATTAAGACTGGCAACCTGGTAAAATATTCACCCTTAACTCCTGCTCTCCAAGGTTAATTCTTTAAACCTCTTTTGATGTGCAAAGTTCAGTGAGAAAGTGCCCACACCTGTCTCTTAGGAACGTGGTAATCTTAAACAAGGTCAGTTAACCTTGTTGAACCTGGATTTCTTTGTCTGAACAAAGGAGACGATATCTACATCCTACAACTTTTGTGAGCCTCAAAGGAGTTCAAGTGTGGGAAACACGTTCAAACAGATACTGGTTTATATACCGCTAAGTTCTGAAAAATCGGGGGGATGATGGTTCAGCTGCTGTTACTACTGATTAAACCAGTAAGCTGAAGACAGGCATACCCACGTAATGGCAGTATTAATTTACCCATTAGGTGATGGAAATTAGTTAATACTCAGATTTCGCTACTAAATGTGTTGCTAGAAAATGTAACAGACTTGCTCATCACAATTCTTCAATAGCAATTTGCTGAGTATCTTCTAGGTATCAAGCATTCCACTCTAAGTCCAAAAGGAATTCAAAAATTATGTCCCTTATATGTCTAGTTCTGCACCGGTGCTGTTTTTCTTTTCAATACTAGATATGTTAAATAGACTCAAAACCCGATTTTTCTTCTTTAGCGCTTTTGTTTGCTGGGTGATTAGTTGGGTGGTTACATCAGGAAGAGGTTTTGAATAAAATCCTGTTATCAACAAAACAGAATAACTCAATTCTAAGAAACTCCGGGGCTAATATATATTGTAGGGTGAATATAATTTCTTCTACACAGAGACAAATGCCCAGGTTATTACAGCTATCAACACTGTTATCACCATTGTTTATCTAGAACAATGCTGTCCACTAGAAATGTAATGCAAGACACACATGTAATTTTAACTTTTTCTGTACATGAAAAAAGTAAAAAGAAACAGGCAATCTTAATATGTACTTTCTTTAACTTAACATAGCCAAATTATCATCATTTCAAACTAGATTCAATATGAAAGGTATTAGTGAGATGTTTTACTTTATATTCATGCTCTGGTTTTGATACCTGGTGAGTATGTTATACTTGCTGCACATGTCAGTTGGGAGTACTACATTTCTAGTGCTCATATGGTAGATAGTGGTTACCATATTGGATAGCTGTGAGGTAAAAGGAAAAGTTGGATGTTTTATCTGAGTTTTTGTTCAAATAAAAAAACTGATGTAACTTTGAACAAAAAAATAATTATTTTTCTTGGTCTTTTATTTTGATTACTTTCCTCTCTAGAACGTGAAATCCTACAAAACCAGTTACGCTAAACATACTAAACTTGTCATTTGAAAAACATGGCCGATGAGAAACATTGTCACAAATACTACTGCCCCATGCCATCCCCACTCCAAAGTGGTAAGCTACTTAATTTAAAAATCTGTATGAAAATTCTCCTGTGAATATGGAAAGCAAATTTGAGTACAAATCTCTACTTATACAAGTGAAAAGTTTATTTAAAATTACATTACAGATGAAAAATTATAGCTCTACTTTTGTCACATCTTGACATTTCTATGTGCAATAAACATCAATAGAGGCAGAGCTCTTCATGTATACGGGAAGAATTTTAGTTACTAAAAAAAAGTTACTTCAATATGGAGATATTAACATAAATGAGAGCATAAATTTCAAGGATTTTAAAAAATTTCACTAGGAAATATCTGTCATAATACCCTTGAGAAAATAATTCACATTTTTTATCTTTTATTGGATAAAGAAGTCTATATCATTATAGAGAAATCTATATCTTTATATAGAAATAAAGAAAACCACCACATACTAAATCTGAGAGTTTAAATTAGCTTGAGAAATTCTGCATGAAAACTGGATGAATTTGAATCACCTGTGTTTTGAAGCCTCGGTGGTTTCTGCCTCATAGCATGTCAGAAAAAGTCTATCATCAACCATTGCAAATTTTGCCTGTGATAATTTACCTCCCCCCTATTCCCGTATACTTTTCAAAGCATAGAAGGGTCAAGTTCAATTTCTTACTATGTTTTTGCAAAGAAAAACTTATGACAAACATTTCCCTAATGCTAAAAGTGATACATATACAAACATTGAAAAAAAGTATATTTCTGGAGTATCTTAAATAATTAGCTGTATTTTCAGATGCCCACAGGTAGAGGGAAAGACTTGATGTGGTAGACTCTAAGATGGTACCCAGTGATTCTCACCTAGTATGTATGCCCTTGTATAATCTCCTCTCCTTGGGAGTAGGCAAGACTTGTGACTTACATCTAGCAAAAAGAATATGCAAAGATGATGGGGTATCACTTTAGGCTAAGTAAGATTGTGACATCTGTCTTGGTACCAGTCTTTCTCTCTTAGTGCCTTTGATGAGGCTAAGTGCCATGTTGGAGAGCCTCACATGGCAAGGAACTGAGGTTCAGTCAACCAACCGAGGACTTCACTTTAACAATCTAAGGAATTGAATCTTGCAAGCAACCATAGTACTTGGAATACAACCATGAGATATCAACCCTGGCTGATACCTTGAACAGAACTTTGTGAGAGACCGTAAAGCAAAGAATCCAGATAAACTCTGCCCAGACAACTGACCCAAAGATACCTTGAATTTTTTTAAAATGTATTTTATTTTAAGCCACTACATTTGTTGTATTTTGTTCTACAACAACAGATACCTAATCCACAACCTTATAAACTTTCTAAGAGGCAAATACAATAAATATATAAATAATATGGTGGTGATATTGTATGGCTTTCAGCATAGAAGTATTGCAAATGTAGGAAAGACCATATTTTAATGAGTTACTGGGAAATGGTGGCTACTTTTCAAGATTCAATTTCAGAAAGAAGAGATCAGATACACATTTAGATGAAGTGATAAAACCATAAGGATTTCACACATATGCTCACATTTCTAACATTCATTCTCAAATTTTAAGTACAACAATGATAAAGATGAATAATACTGTCACTCTTCCAGTCTTATTTCAGCATTTTGCATTTGAAGCAGAGACATTCTTTGTGTTTCTGCTACATCAAATGGTCTTTTAAAAAATCTTGCACAACTTCATGTAGACATGGATGTTAAAATCTGTTAAGCTTGCTTTTAGGTAAAATGATGCCTTAGAATCACGAAAAATTCTAAAGTTGGTTCTTTGGGGTGTTCTTGTCTATTTTCTAAATTGTCCATGTTAGAACCACGGTTTAAACTGTTTATTAAAATACATATGAAAGGTATATCTCCTGAGAGAAGGAAAGAAAGTGGAGAACTGCCTACTTCGCTCACTTCAACAAGAATTGCTTCATGGACTATTTTCTAAATTGTCCATGTTAGAACCATGGTTTAAACTGTTTATTAAAATACATATGAAAGGTAAATCTCCTGAGAGAAGGAAAGAAAGTGGAGAACTGCCTACTTCGCTCACTTCAACAATGTAATTGCTGGCAACAGATAAAAAGAGAGATTTCAGGTACAAGAAAACAGAAATTATGGGGAGAGGGAAGGGAGAAAGGCAATAAGAAAGAAAATGGAAAAAGAAACAAAGGGGATAAATAGGTTTTGAGAGGATGAAATGAAAGAGTGGGGAAGAAGTAAAGAATAAATTACAATAAAGAAACAGGTGTAGGTACTGTTATGTAACATGAGATGATGAAAACTTGTTGGAATCAACTTCTGGAAACTGTTGAGGAATGTACAATTTAGAAGTGAAAAAAACAATAGTTCTATGCCCTTTCCATTTAAGGGAGGAGTTTGAAGTTTTGAAATGCATGAAAAATCATAAAATTAATTTTGAAATGGTATGTAAGATCTTAACTTTCTGAAATTAAGTGGGTATTTTTTCACAGTCTAACCTCCATTCTATAAAACACAAACCAAGAGGTATACTATGGTTCTTGATGAATTTTTTGAACAAGTTATTTCTTTCTGACTCCTTTGTTTTTGTCATCAAATTGTGCACTTCCATCTAAGACAGATATTGAGAAATTTTGTCTCTCTGGAAGGTTCTGAAAGTGAAAGAGTAGAATTCTCTTATATTGCCAAGAACAATACAGTACAGCCCTTGATAACCAAATAGAGATATGTGGTACATTGAATTTTAAATTGTCATTAAAGACAATATGTATCCTATCATTATTTTGACATCATGATAATGTTGTATATACACATTTTGGTCAAATTTAGTAAAACTTTACAGTGAACTTCTCCAGAGGTGTCCTTGAATAATATCAGTTGTCTATTCTCCACACACACAATTAAATTTGAATTCCTTCACTAAGCAGCTCCACTGTTTGCAGTAAAATCAAGCAATCCCCTCATCTCACATTTTACCTTACATTTATAGCTACTTTGTTTATACTCTCAATTTAGGCACATATCTTAAACTTAGACCTCCTAAAACAGGGCATTTACTCTGAATTCCATTTTCTTCCCTGGCTGTGGTCATATTTTATTTGGGAACTCAGAATGCAAAAAAACACATAAACAGAAAAAGGGAAGAAAGAATCAATGTCAATTCATCCAAGCATAACATAAAGTTGAAAAGCAATGATACAGAATTCTGATTCAACTGATATCTGCACTTACCTCTGAAAGACTTCCATATAAAAGGAACGTGTCTTAATTTGGGTCTCCCTGGAAGTAAACCCTATAGCAAGAATCTGAATTCAAGCAATTTTGGGATGTGATCACAAGACAAACCCGTGGGGTGTGGAGGAACCAAATGACAAAAATAGCCAGTAAAGCAAATGTGTCCTCAGGCAAATTACCACTGTGGACAACTGAAGCTCCATATTGCCTGGGGGCTCTGGGAGGAGATATAGGAAGCAAACCTCGGCGTTATCACACCTGAAGGGCAAAGATGCTGGGGTATTTATCCATCAATTGCTGCTTTAAATGGGCCTTATTTCCTCTAATTTTCTCTTTCCCCAAGAACAAGCAAAGAAGGCCCCCTAACAAAAGAAGCAAGTTCTGATAGTTGGATATCAGGCAGCATATACAGGAATATTAAGTGTAGAAGGGATAGGCATCACAGCACTGACAGTATCTACTACAGCAAAATTTATGTTTTTTAAACGATCTTTACAACCTGCCTACAATTGGAACGCATTATATAATGTCATAATCACTACTCAGTTCCATTAATTGGACAAAAAATCAGGCCCGAACAAGATTATGATATAGGTTACCTTTCTTCAGTCTGTCCATCCATCCATCCATCCATCCATCCATTGCCCTCTTTTTCCATTGGGGAACTTTCTACCTACCCACCTTCATTACATTGCAGCTGCAGAAGTTGGTTGAGATTTAACAACTTCTCACTGCAAGAGTGGGGGCTGATTTACCTCAGGAATGACTATGTGACCTAATTCAGGCCAATGAATTTCCAGGATATCTTTCTTGGATGCTTTGGGAAAGAATGTCTCTGAAGAGGAAGGTCTTTTGCAAAAGTGGGCTCAAACCATTGCAAGCAATTTTTGCTACCATAAGGGAGCCAGATGAAGCTGATAGGTCAACACAGAAGGGAAGAATGCAGAGAACTGTGAAAAAATGGAACTGGGAACCGGAGGACTTTTATTATTTCAATCAGTGAGACACAGGTTTGTCCGTCTCTTGCAGCAGTAAGAGTACTAAACAACATAGCCACTGAATCAGTTATCTATGGGTGTATTAGGACTAATCCTCCATCAAGTATCACACGAGTTGAAAATTCATAGTATTTGGATGTAATTAATTTTAGCGTCTTACTCATATAACACAAAATCTCTTGGTTAATGTTAACAAATAATACTCCTCTTTCATTTTTCTAATACTTATAAGCCATGTTTTATGATCCTATTATGTCAAATAATGTGGTAACAGTTAATAGCTCAATTGTTATGCTCTGAAAGATTTTTAAATTTGCAGTTTGGGATTGGAGCTTTACAACATCCAGAGTGTTTACTATTTTGAGAGGATGCTGGTGGACCAAAATGTTAACCTCATCGTCCCTGCTGTGCCTACACTGGCAAATGGAAAGAAATCACACAGATGGTGGCATTTGCCTGGGAGGTTAGTGCCAGGGGTATCCTCTCAAAGGCACATAAATTGGGATGGAATTTCTATCTTTTCCAAAAGACATGAATGCAAATTTGTTGGAAAATTTTATTTTTCTACTCACACTATAAAGCTCACCACCTCCACCACTATACCATCAACAATCATCAATCCATTTCATAGTGAATATTTATTGATCTTTTAGTACATGCCAGGTTACCAGGAAATTCAGCTTTGTTCCAGACTTCTATTGGGTAGTCTTAGGTTACTTTCCTTCTAACAGAGAATACTAACAGTAGTACCTGACACAAAATAAGCTACCAATACGTATAACTTATTATTACCAACCACACACAGAATGTTTTAATTCTCTTATGGAGCGGGAAAGAACACCAAAAGAGGATTAAGTTAGGTTTCTTTCTGAACAGTCTAGTGCAGACTCAGTATGGGTATATCACTAAAGGGATGATACAAACTCAATGCCTGACACACATAAAGTAGAGAGTAATGGACATAGTATGAGAAATACTGCTGGGGGCTTGATGGTAACAGGAAGACAAGATGGGTCTTGTTTGGTTTCATGGGCATATAGGAAGAATCCGATTTGGAGAGCTGTGATTTAAGGAAGAAGGAAAGAAGGTAGACAGCCTAGGTGGACCAGACAGGGTAGGGCAGGCAAGCAAGAACCCAGGACAAATAGGAGGAACATCAGGCAGTTTCACGAAGATGGCAGCCTGAGTGAAAATGACCAGAGGGAGAAAATGTTAGAAGAAAGGCAGAGTTGTATTGCAGAGGGTCTGGAAAGTCTAGATGAGAAGATAAATTTACCAAAGAACTTTGGTCCTTGCAGAACCCTCACCATCCTCCCAGCAGGGGTAAGGCTTTTTGTCGGCAGTTCTGTGATAGGTAGAGACTCTTGTCAGAATCAACCACGCATTGCAGAACAGAAGTGTGTTGGTGGTTTCACAACACAGCTAACATACTAATAGCATATCTGAAGGGCCTGAGGGGAAGGCAAACAGACACTTACAAAGTGTTACTACTTTATGTCTCTGTCACTGTCTGGAAAACTATCTTATTTTTTAACTCTATAGGATCAATACAAAAAAAGCTTAACAATACACAATATTTATTGGTGTTTTCCTAGGTATTAGGCACAGCTGTAAACTTACATGGGTTATATCTTACTTAGTCCATTTTTGCAGTGTCATTTTTGTCCCTATATTCAGATGAGGAAACTGAGACACAGAGACCACACAGCTAGGAAGGAATGTGTGGTAGGCCATTATTTGGCAGCACCAGTGAACCATGCCTTCCAGAATTCATATCTATGCATAGTTCACTCGCATTCTGACCGAGCTTGGCCATATGCGATAGGTTTGGCCAATGGGATATTACCAAGTGTGATGCAAACAAAAGCTTGAAAAATACATGCACACTGGCGTCTGTTCTTTTGGAACTCTTCTTTACAGAACCCAACTACCAAGCTATGAGGAAGCCCAAGGAGCCATAGGAAAAAGACTAAATGGAAACAAACTGAGGATCCTATCCAACAGCCCCAGATGAGCTCCCAGTTGGCAGTCAGCACTAACTGTCACTCATGTGAGCGAGGCTGTCTTGAACTTTCCAGCTTTCCTAATGTCTTGGTTGGCAATATGTGAAGCAGAAAAGAACTGTGGTCAACTCTTAGAATCATAATAATAAAGCTTTGTTGTTTTAAGCCACTAACTTTAAGAGTGGCTTGCCATGTGACATAGATAACTAAAACAGAGTGAACCCAAAATTTGAATCAGGCAGGCTAGTAATGTGTAGAACTATGCAGAAGTGAAAATCAACTAACTGAAAGCCTGGCAGAATTCCATTTTCAAAATATTCCTTGAAATAAGCATTCTGCATTGCCTATGCCAGACTCTGCAAATGACTACTGGGTTCTCATGCCATCTCTCTTCCTCTTTACTGCTCTTACGTGAATATACACAAAATCCTTTCTGGTGACATTATCTTTGCTCTCAAGAACACGGAATGACCTTACACATTTACTGATATCATTACCACTCTTTCCACATTTTAATTAGGATCAAATTGTAGGAAAATAATTATGTAAATTGTTAGTGGAGGTAGTGGTCTGTTTCCTCCAGGATTAATAAAATGACTCTGGGCCGCTGTAAGAATAAGTCAATGGCAAAGCTAGTACTCAGGTCAGAGGTAGAATTAGAGAAGGGAAATATAAATTTCATGTGCATCCAGGGAAATTCTGCCCTAAACCCTGAGCAGTGTGGGTAGGAGTATTCAGAACTGGAGAACCTGAGTTGTTTGGGTTTTTTCTCAAACTTAACTATAGTATCTATTATGTGTTTCTCTAATTGTTACATGAAACACACACTCCTTCCTCTTCTGGACTGTGTCAGGCCTCCTGTTATATGCTCTCACAATATCCTTTCTTCTGTCACCACAATTTGAGCTAAGCAATTACTATTTAGATGGTGGGATTATACAGAAAGCAACCTTATTTGTTCTCATTTCTGCCTTCAAAGAAGCTCTATTAAATAATTTTTGCTAGCTTCCATTTGAAATCTCAGTCTGGAGTAGGGAGTATTGGGCCGTGGGGGGGAGCACTGGATTTGCAATCTGGTTTTCACAGAGATTGTCCAGTTCTTATTGTTGCCTTTGGGCCGATTCCTGCTCCACCATGATGATTTCATTGTGTTAGGAGCAGATAGCATGACTTCCGCTTTATAGGTCACTGGACCATGAGGAGCCACAGCTGGGTCTGATGAAGACCATATATAATCCAGAGGCAATGAACGCTGAGCTGGATGCAGTATGTGAAAGGGACTTTGGGTGAACTTTTTGGAGTGGCAATGAGCATGTCCTACTGGTGAGAAAGAGAGTGCATGGATATTTGGGTGATATTACAAAGATTTTTAAAGGCAGAGACTTTTAAACTGTGTTGAGGATAGCATAGCTATTTTGGTAGCCTGGGTTCCTGGAAAGACTTTTCAGAGCAGAGACTATGTACTGAGGTTAGGCTTTATGTGAAAAGCAAACAACCATCTATACTGCTTGAGCTATTGAAATTTAGGGCCTCTTTATTATGGTAGCTCAGCCTACAGCCTATTATATAAAAAAAAAAACCAAGAGAACAGCTGCATTTATAATTATATAATTAGCTTTAATGTGTGTCTCCTCTCACCAAATGTAACATCTATGATAAACATAAGTGTCTGTGTTCATTCATAACTCTATCCTCCTTCCCTAGCAGAATACTTAACATATTGGAGACACTTAATACATATTGAATAGATTAATAAATGAATGCTGCTACACTCCTAGGGTTTGGCATAAAGTATCTTGTGGCCCTCAAGACTATTGGTTTTTTAGAGTGTTAATACTGATCTAACATTATATAAGACTCAGGATTGACTGGAAGTCTGAATACACAGGAATGTATCCAAATTGAGTATCTTACTTTTGAGATAGGTAAGACACCTGACCGATTACAGGGTATGTTAAACTGATTGTACTAATGATCTCCTTGTACACCCATCTGTTCACAATATGACTTTAAAGTTCCTACCATCAAGAGGTACTGCCTACTTCCCTAATCTCTGAATCTGGACTGGCCCTGTGACTTGCTTGGCCAACAGAACGTGTTAGAAATGATGGTGAGCCAGTTCTGAGCATAGGCCAGAGGACTTGTCACTTCTGTTTTCTATATAAGAATCCTATTTTCTGCATGAGAACAAGTCCAAGGTAGAGCTGCTGGACAATGAGAAACCATATGGAACAGACGTGACTTATTCCAGCTGAGCTTATCCTAAATAAACCAGCCCTAAACCAACCTTATCAGCTGACTGAAGATGCATGAGTGAGCCCTAGCAAGATCATCTTAGCTTCAGCTATAACATCAGAACAGTCCAGCTGACCCCACAGACTGTGCGCAGTTAAGAAATGGTTATCATTTTAAGTCAATAACTTTTAGGGACTTTGTTACATAATGCTTTTGTAGCACTTGATAACCGATACCTAGGGGAAGACCATGAATGGGAGTAAGGCTTGGGTAAAGGTTCTTAAGTAGTATCAGAGTCCAGAATCTTAAAAAAATGCTGATTTTGATTGGGTACTAAAGGTAGGCTCAATGCTTTGCAAAGGCACCTGTGCAAAACTTCTTAGCAAACTACTGGTGGTAGGCACTGAAGAAGGGATTTTAGAGATCATTATTAGAAGACTTAATAGCAGCTAATATTTATTGACTACATACTTTGTATCAGCCATTGCCCAAAGCAGGGAAGGAAGGGAAGAAATACCTTGGCTTCTCCCCTTCCCTGGCTCTCCAGTTTCCTGCCAGTACCTCCCACTGGTCCTACTGGCTAAATCTATCCAGAAGCTGGTGGGCAAGTAGGTCTGGGGAATAGAGTGAGCAGAGGTCAGCCTCTTATAATGTACAACACAGGCAGGGGAAGAACTGGAATGGATCTGAACACACAGGGTATAGGAGAAGGGCATATCTGGGTTGTGAATCCCAAAAAGGGCTGTATTTCAAAGCTATAAATAAGGTCAAGGGACTCATGTGTTCTGTTAAAGTTGAATATGTATCCTCTGCAGTTGCATGGATGTGCTTCACACATACCAAGAAACAAGTTTTTTGGAAAAATCCTCACCATTATCTTAGAATATACTACCTGAATATTCCAATGAATGGGACTTGTGGTCAACTAGCACACAGATTCTTGACAGACATCCTTTATATCCTTACTACTTCAAGTGTAAACCAAGTCCTAGAGCACTGGAATACTGAGAAGCCTGCTGGGAATGCAGAACCTCAGATCTTACCCAAGACCCACTGAATCAGAAACCTCATGTTAACAAAATCCCTAAATGATTCATGTGTACAGTAAAGTTTGAGAAATTCTGCTCTACATGATGGCATATAGGACCTCTCTTCCTTACCACTGGCATTAGAATTTTGTGATACCTGCCTTCTAATAGTAAGCACAATTTAACTCCTCATAACAAAGTATTACCTGAACAGTATTCTATTGTGTCCTTAGTTCTTCACTGAGCCCTGGAAAATGAGCAAAGAAGCCTCATGATGCATCATCATTGTAAAAGTGAGAAAAGAGAGGCAAAAAGGGATTTAAATAAAAGGCCCATAGTTAAGAGCTAGTGAATGGCGAACATGTGGTGGGACTAAGTTATTACTACACAATTACAATATTTGAGGTTATATTTAGAAGTAAACACATATGAATTAAGTGGGAAGTTGGGAAAAGGTACCTTAAGAAAACGGATTCTTTACTCAAAGTAGAAGTGATTAATTAATCATAGTGCCTTTCCAGTTTCAGTATAGACAATTGGAGATGTTAATGTCAACATCTTCCTTAATTATTTTAGCACTTAAAAACTGTTTTCATCCACTCTCAAACCCTATAAAATCCTAACCAAGAAGTTTCTTTTCTATCAATTCCCTAGTTTCCTGGGCTACCTTTTATTTGTCACCAATGAATGAGTAACTAGATGACACCTGAAAACTAATTTTTCTGTCTCCCTTCACGAGCATCAATGATTTCAGCAGAAAGACAAACATCACTGATACAAACAAAACAATAGAGCATCATAGAGGAGATAACTGTATTGGTCTAGGATTTGTAACAACAGTAATAGCAACACAAACAATCTTCAATTGTGATTGAGTTGCAGATTCTCATTTTTTAATAAAAATTTAAGTAAGTTCAAGGATTACTGCTCTATTCAAAACTGTTGATGTCACCCACATCATGAAGAGGCAGAATGTGTCACCTCCACAAGAAATTTATTTTCAGATTGCATTTAAGGTATAATCGTCAGTCACAGATTACATATAGATCTCAACTATCAGGACCAACAGAGTTTTCTCCAAATATCTCTGCAATGACTTTGGTTTCTAGACCATTTCCTGGTCCATCTCTTCTGTTCCACGCTTGGCCAACCATGCCAAAGAGGGACTATGCGTTTCCCAATGATAACCGAAAATGTTCACTACTCAATTCAAATACTTTTACTTCTAGAGCAAAACAGATTTATTTTCTCTAGCAACAGACAATGAAATGGTCTCTTTAATGTCTTGTAATTAGTTCTAATATCAGTAAGCAAATTAAAAGACAGCAAAATAGAATTTGTCCATCAGGTCCTTATCAGTCCCTTCATAATCCACAGAGGGCCTGGCCCTCAACCATAAACTGGATAAATGAAGGCAATGCTGAGTTTGGCATCCAGCTTACTCTGTTAATCTAGCTCATCCTTCTCTGCTGACATGAGACAGAAATAACATCAAAGGGTGATAAACTCTTTCCTGCAAACCTGGGGTTCCATGGTTCACTGGCCCCAGGCCTAATCTATCAATCTATTTTTTACACAATAAAAGGTAAGAAACCCATTACAGATCTGTTATAAGCCCTGGCAGGTGGTCTGTGACAAAAATGGAATACATCAACCAACTCAGCATTCTGTGGCCCTTCTCTAGGGTTTGAAGCACTAGGGGTCAGCTGGCATGTATATAGTCGTCAGGGTTTAGTATTAAACACTTTTTGGTACCTAGAAAACTCACATCTTATAGTATAAATATAAAGATTTGAAAGAAAAATTCACTTCTGGTATGATTCTGACATTAAAAAAATTATATTTGCATTACTTATTGGCTTTGCATGTGATGTAATAAATGAAATGGTTAGAATTTGCAATCTGTGCTCTTAAACACTGCTTTAATCTTCATTTGTTATTGAACAACAGTTTAAGGGGTTGGTGTATGAAAGCCTCCATTTAATGTTATTTCAAACTATGAAATTTTTAGAAAGAAATGCAACCCCTCTATTCTCAGGGCTGACACTATATAATCTAGTCATTCCTAAGGAAAGGCACTGCAGAAACAAAAGGAAGAACTTTTTATATTAGCAAAATCTCCTTTACTGTATCATTTCTTCTCCTTTCTCAAATTCATTGCTATAGGGCAAATATCTTTGTGTTAGTAAAGGACTTACTTAAAAAATGCTACATTGAAGGATGGAGTCATGAAATTATTCTTTCTTTATATCACCGTTCTTTTTTTTCATTTTAAATTGTGAAGAGGGAAAAAAGTTGGCCATGAACAGTCACATCTGTTTTTAATCTGAATTTAGTTTGCCTTTCTAATAAAGTTTGGTACACAGCATATTGAAATGACAAATTTTCATACTCAGTGTACATTGTCTGTATGTATATAGCAGACAAGTAAAGTTTTAATATGGAAATGAGTTGTTGCACAGGTATCAGTGCTTTACAATGCCTGCAGGATTTTTGTTTGTTCTTATTTTTAAACATAGCATTGCATTGAAATGAACAAGTTATCTACTATTAGGTTGAGGTTTCCTAATAGAACATAATGTGGCTCCAATTAAACTTTGTAGAATAGTTTCTCATCACTCCACAAAAAAATGGGAAGAACTAACATCAAGAACGGAGGTAGGGGAAGGGGACAGAAGCAGTGTGGAGGTTTAGTTATGCTCTGTCTGGATTTTTAAGTTAAAGTTCATTGAGTAGCTTAATTTGCAAAAATGCTCAGGATTAAAATGGCCATTAAATTATGCTCATACTTAAAATGTGAAAATGTTGGTGTTTGAAAACAATGCTGGACTTCTTGAACTTTGCAACCAATGTGAGGAGAAAATCCAACATTTTACAACAAATTTTATCTGAAATGCTGGCTGGTCATAGGTAATGAAAATAATGAGATCAGTGGAATGGGAGTGCACTGGCTGAAAACCCTTTGTGCCTTCCATTAGGGACCTCTGGTGCTCTTTGTATCTCTGACTCCCCTTCTCTCTTTCAGCGCTGGAGTCATAGTGGTGGCACATATTGCAGCTTTCTCCCCAAAAGCCATATTTATAACTGCTTGATTAAGATGCTGAATATTATTCAGCCTTAAAAAGGAAGAAAATCCTGGCTTGGAAAAAAAGATGGCAGAGTAGGAAGGCAAGGCAGAAACCTCCTCCCCCACACACACATCAAGGAATTAACTACAGCAAATACAACTGAACCTGAAAATGAACTGAAGACTGCAGAACGGACCACCTACACCTGGTGAAGAAGAGAAGACCACACAGAAAAGGGTACAGTGGCAGAGCTGTGACTGAGTGGGACCCAAGCCCTTCCCCCACCCCAACCCACAGGCAGGAGGAAGAGGAACATAGCTGGGAGGGGACAAGTGCTCAGGAACTCTGTATACCTGGTCCTGGAGATCTGCTCTGGGAGCACAAGTCCACACTGCACTGGGTTCTGGTGATTGGCAGGCTGGACACCAAGGAAAGTTGCAGCACTCTGGGAGGGTGAGTCTCCAGACACTTGTGGAGAACAGGCACTGCTCCACCAGTCCCACTGAGACCCACAGCAGAGGTGACAGTTTGGAAGAACTGCCAGCAGTGGGTGGGGTGCCAGAGGGGCCAGGATTGGATGAAGCCCTCCCTGACAAAGGGCAGGTGGGTGGTACCACTCTAGCCCTGCCTTGGACCAACAGGTCAGGCCCTCTTGGGAGCCTCAGATGCTCCATCCCCCTTGCAGATGGCTCAGGCTTAAGGCAATTCCCTTTGCACCACCAGCATGCCAGCCCACTTGGCCCAGCAGCATTAGGCTTTGTTGCCTGGTGGGCAGAGGGAGGCTCTCCAAGCCTTCTTGGCAATGTCTCAGTTCAATTAGAGAGGCACCTATAGGAACCAGCTTCCAGCACTCCTTCCTACCCAAAGGCAGCCATGTTAGGTGCTGCACACCTTGCCACCACTGAGGGACACCCGAGCAACAGCAGCCACATACCATCCTGGCATAACTCACTGCCTCTGCCTGCCAGCATGCCCTCCCTATGCATGACCCATGGTGCCACTGACCTGCCCAACCTGTTAAACTATCAGCCCTGCCATTGATGCATAGCAGGCAGAGGCAGCCCTGACCACAATGATCCCAGCAGAAGCCACTGCTCTGATCACAGAGGGTCTGCTGAAGCAACCTGCTGGCCTCAGGGAACTGACATAAACCACTGCCAGCAGACAGACAGAAAGGCAGCCCTCTGATTGTCCTCAACAGCAACTGAGGCTCCACTGCAAAGGAGAACCAGGCACTGGAGAGGAAAGAGTCTTGGGTTTCTGGGCAACACAGGATGCCTTCTTCATGAAGCCGTTACTCTCTAGACCAGAAAGCACAGCAGATCTCTATCTAATACAAAGGAAGAAACACAGAAACTCAACAAAATAAGGAGGCAGAGGAATATGTTACAACCAAAACTACAGGGTAAGATGCCAGAAAGTGGGCTAAATGAAACAGAGATCACCAATCTTCTTGATAAAGATTTCAGGGTAAAAGTCATAAATATGCTCATTGATCTGTGGAAAACTATTGAAGATCTAAGGAAGGATTTCAACAAAGAGATACAAGAGCTAAAAAAGAGCTGCTCAGTGCTGAAGAATACAGTAACTGAAATGAAATATACAATGGAGGAAATGAATAATAGATTGCTGTAAGTAGAGGAAATAATCAATGAGATGGAAATTAGAGACAGCACGATGATGGTGAAAATAGAGAGAAAAAAGAATCTGTAGGAATGAAGGAATGATAAGAGAGCTGGGTGACCAATACAAACAAAAAAATATTCACTTATTAGGGTTACCAGAAGAAGAGAGAGGCAAAGGGATAGAAAGATTCTTTAAGGAAATAATAGTTGAAACCTTCCCCAATGGAAGAAAATAGACACTCAGGTTATGGAAGCAAAGAGAGTCCCTAACAAAAGGAACATCAGGAAGACAACACCAAGACAAATAATAATTAAAACGATGAAGATTAAGGGTAAGGACAGAGTATTGAAAGCAGCCAAAAATAGAAAAAATATTACTTATAAGGGAAACCCCATCAGACTATGAGCAGATTTCTCAGCACAAGTTTTACAGGCCAGAGGGAGTGGCATGAAATATTTAATATACTGAATCAGAAGGACCTTCAACCAAGAATTCTTTACTCAGCAAAATTATCATTAAAATTTGATGCAGAGATAAAACAATTCCCAGATAAATGAAGGCTTAAGGAATTTATAACCACAGACAGAAAGGCAGCACTGCCGATTGTCCCCAACAGCAACTGAGGCTCCACTGCAAGGGAGAACCAGGCACTGGAGAGGAAAGAGTCTTGGGTTAAAGAGACTGCTGTAGATGAACATGTTCTGAAAGCTAAACAATTTTCATGAGTGAAAATAAATGCACAGTAAAGGTAGTAAACCAATTAAGTACCAAGCAAGTATGAAATTTATACAAAAGTAGTAAAACTAACTATACACAAAATCAGTCAAGGGATACATAAAAAGTACAGATTATGACATCTAATAGATAAAGTGTGGCAGAGGAAGAAGAATAAAAATAAGTACTTTTAGACTGTATTTGAAATAGAGCAATCATCGACTTAATATAGACTGTTATATAGCCAGGAAGCTATACGTAAACCTTTGGTAACCACAAACCTAAAGCCTATAAGATACACAGAAAATTTAAAAAGTGAAATCCAATCACAACACTAAAGAAAACTATCAAATAACAAGAAAACATAAGAGATAAACAGAGAGGAACCAAAAAAACAACTAGAAAACAATTAATAAAATGGCAATAAGTACTTATCTATCAATAATCATCTTAAGTGTAAACAGACTGAATGCACCAATCAAAAGACATAAAATGACAGAATGGATAAAGAAACAGGACCTGTCTACATGCTGCATACAAGCAACTCATTTCAGACCCATAGACATATACAGACTAAAAGTGAAGGGATGGAAAAAGATATTTCATTCAAATAAAAGGGAGAAAAAGCAGGAGTAGCAGTACTTATATAAGACAAAATATATTTCAAAACAAATAAAGGAACTCTCAGAGACAAAGAAGGACATTATGTGATATTAAATGGGTCAGCCCAACAAGAGTATACAACCATTATCAAGTATCTGTGCACCCAACACAGGAACACCTAAATATGTAAAACAAATACTTACCAAACTAAAGGGGAAGATAGATTGCAACACATTCACTTTAGGTAACTTTAACACACCACACACATCATTAGACAGACAGAAAATCAGTAAGGAAACAGAGACACTGAACAATACATTAGGTCATATGTACTTAGCAGATATCTATAGAACATTGCACCCAAAAGCGGGAGGATACACATTTTTCTCAAGTGTACATGGAATAATTCTCCAGAAAAGATCACATATTAAGCCACAACAAGAGCCTCAATAAATTAAAAAATATTGAAATTGTATCAAGCATCTCTTTCAGACCATAATGGAATGAAACTAGAAATAAATTACACAAAGAAAACAAAAAAGCCCACAAACACACGGAGGCTAAATAATCAATGGATCAATGAACAAATTAAAACAGAAATTAAGCAATAAATGGAGACAAATGAAAGCAAATTTTAGCAGTCCAAAATTTGTGAGACACCACAAAAGTGATTCTAAGAGGGAAGTACATAGCAATAAAGGCATACCTCAAGAAACAAAACAGTACCAAATCAAAAGTCCAAACTCACAATTACAGAAACTAGAAAAAGAACAAATGAAACACAATGTTAGTAGGAGGGACATAATAAAGATCACAGCATAAATAAATAAAATGGGGAGAATGAAACAATAGAAAAAAATCAGTGAAAACAAGAGCTGGTTCTTTGAGAAAATAAACAAAATAGATAAATGTCTAGCCAGACTTATAAGAAAATAAGAGTAACAAATAAACAAAATCAGAAATGAGGAAGGGATAGTCACCAAGGATACCACAGAAATACAAAGGATTATTAGAGAATACTATGGAATATTATATGCCAATAAATTGGACAACCTAGAAGAAATGGAAAAATTCCTAGAAAAATACAACCTTCCAAGAATGACCCAGGAAAAAACAGAAAGTCTGAGCAGATCAATTACCAGCAATGAAATTGAATTGGTAATCAAAAAACTCCCAACAAACAAAATTCCAGGACTAGATGGCTTTACAGCTGAATTCTCCCAAACATCTAAAAAGAGTTAATACCCAACCTTCTTAAAGTTTTCCAAAAAGTAGAAGAGGAGGGAGTACTTCCAAACTCATTATATGAGGCCAGCATCACTCAAATACCAGACTAAATAAAAGCACCACAAAAAAAGATTATTTTAGACCAGTATCCCTGATGAACATAGATGCAAAAATCCTCGACAAAATATTAGCAAACTAAATTAAAAAATACACCAAAAGGATCACCTATCACAATGAAGCGGGATTTATTCCAGGGATGCAAGGATGGTATAATATTCATAAATCAATCAGTATCATACACCACATTTAAAAAAGGATAAAAACTACATGATCATTTCAATAGATGATGAAAAAAATCCATTTGATAAAATTTAACATCCATTCATGATAAAAAATCTCAACAAAATGGGTATAGAGTGTACATACTTCAAAATAATACAGGCCATCTATGACAAACCTATAGCTAACACAACAGTCAATGGCGAAATGCTGAAAACTTTTCCTCTAAGATCAGGAGCAAGACAAGATTGCCCACGCTCATGACTTTTATTCAACATAGTACTGGAGGTCCTAGCCATGGAAATCAGACAACACAAAGAGACAAAATGTATCCAAATTGGTAAGGAAGAAGTTAATCTGTCACTATTTGCAGATGGCATGATATTACACATAGAAAACCCTGAAGACTCCAAAAAACACTATTAGAACTAATAACTGGATTCAGCAAAGTTACAGGATATAAAATTGATACATAGAAATCTGTTGTCACCTACAAAGGAAAACCCATCAGGCTATCATCAGACTTCTCAACAGAAACCTTACAGGCCAGAAGAGAATGGCATGATAAATTTAATGCAATGAAACAGAAGGGCCTTGAACCAAGGATACTGTATCCAGCATGATTATCATTTAAATATGAAGGAGGGATTAAACAATTTCCAGACAAGCAAAGGTTGAGGGAATTTGCCTCCCACCAACCACCTCTGCAGGGTATCTTAGAGGGACTGCTCTAGATGGGAGCACTCCTAAAAAGAGCACAGAACAAAACACCCAACATATGAAGAATGGAGGAGGAGTAAAAAGAAGGGAAAGAAATAATCATCAGACTGTGTTTATAACAGCTCAATAAGTGAGTGAGGTCAGACAGTAAGGTAGTAAACAAGCTAACCTTGAACTTTTGGTAACCACAAATCTAAAGCCTGCAATGGCAATAAGTACATATCTTTCAATAATCACCCTAAATGTAAATGGACTGAATGCACCAATCAAAAGACACAGAGTAATAGAATGGATAAAAAAGCAAGACCCATCTATATGCTGCTTACAAGAGACACACCTCAAACCCAAAGACATGCACAGATTAAAAGTCAAGGGATGGAGAAAGATATTTCATGCAAACAACAGGGAGAAAAAAGCAGGTGTTGCAATACTAGTATCAGACAAAACAGACTTCAAAATAAAGAAAGTAACAAGAGATAAAGAAGGACATTACATAATGATAAAGGGCTCAGTCCAACAAGAGGATATAACCATTATAAACATATATGCACCCAATACAGGAGCACCAATATATGTGAAACAAATTCTAACAGAATTAAAGGAGGAAATAGAATGCAATGCATTCATTTTGGGAGACTTTAACACACCACTCACTCCAAAGGACAGATCCACCAGACAGAAAATAAATAAGGACACAGAGGCACTGAACAACACACTAGAACAGATGAACCTAATAGACATCTATAGAACTCTACATCCAAAAGCAATAGGATACACATTCTTCTCAAGTGCACATGGAACATTCTCCAGAATAGACCACATACTAGGCCACAAAAAGAACTTCAGTAAATTCCAAAAGATTGAAATCCTAACAGCCAACTTTTCAGACCACAAAGGTATAAAACTAGAAATAAATTGTACAAAGAAAGCAAAAAGGCTCACAAACACATGGAGGCTTAACAACATGCTCCTAAATAATCAATGGATCAATTAACAAATTAAAATGGAGATCCAGCAATATATGGAAACAAATGACAATAATAACACAAAGCCCCAACTTCTGTGGGATGCAGCAAAAGCAGTCTTAAGAGGAAAGTATATAGCAATCCAGGCATATCTAAAGAAGGAAGAACAATCCCAAATGAGTAGTCTAATGTCACAATTATCGAAATTGGAAAAAGAAGAACACATGAGGCCTAAGGTCAGCAGACGGAGGGACATAATAAAGATCAGAGAAGAAAGAAAATAAAATTGAGAAGAATAAAACAATAGAAAAAAATCAGTGAAACCAAGAGCTGGTTCTTCAAGAAAATAAACAAAATAGATAAGCCTCTAGCCAGACTTATTAAGAGAAAAAGAGAGTCAACACACATCAACAGAATCAGAAACGAGAAAGGAAAAATCACGACGGACCCCACAGAAATAATAAGAATTATTAGAGAATACTATGAAAACCTATATGCTAACAAGCTGAAAAACCTAGGAGAAATGGACAACTTCCTAGAAAAATACAACCTTCCAAGACTGACCCAGAAAGAAACAGAATATCTAAACAGACCAATTACCAGCAACGAAATTGAATCAGTAATCAAAAAACTACCCAAGAACAAAACACCCAGGCCAGATGGATTTACCTTGGAATTTTATCAGACATACAGAGAAGACACATAACACCCATTCTCCTTAAAGTTTTCCAAAAAATAGAAGAGGAGGGTATACTCCCAAACTCATTCTATGAAGCCAACATCACCCTAATACCAAAACCAGGCAAAGACCCCACCAAAAAAGAAAACTACAGACCAATATCCCTGATGAATGTAGATGCAAAAATACTCAACAAAATATTAGCAAACCGAATTCAAAAATACATCAGGAGGATCATACACCATGACCAAGTGGGATTCATCCCAGGGATGCAAGGATGATACGACATTCGAAAATCCATCAACTTCATCCATCACATCAACAAAAAGAAGGACAAAAACCACATGATCATCTCCAGAGATGCTGAAAAAGCATTCGACAAAATTCAACATCCATTCATGATAAAAACTCTCAACAAAATGGGCATACAGGGCAAGTACCTCAACATAATAAAGGCCATATATGATAAACCCACAGCTAACATCATACTGAACAGCAAGAGACTGAAAGCTTTTCCTCTGAGATCGGGAACAAGACAGCAATGCCCACTCTCCCCACTGTTATTCAACGTGGTACTGGAGGTCCTAGCCACGGCAATCAGACAAAACAAAGAAATACAAGGAATCCAGATTGGTAAAGAAGAAGTTAAACTGTCACTATTTGCAGATGACATATTGTACATAAAAAACCCTAAAGACTCCACGGCAAAACTACTAGAACTAATATCGGAATTCAGCAAAGTTGCAGGATACAAAATTGACACACAGAAATCTGTAGCTTTCCTATACACTAACAATGAACTAATAGAAAGAGAAATCAGGAAAACAATACCATTCACAATAGCATCAAAAAGAATAAAATACCTAGGAATAAACCTAACCAAGGAAGTGAAAGACCTATACCCTGAAAACTACAAGACACTCTTAAGAGAAATTAAAGAGGTCACTAACAAATGGAAACTCATCCCATGCTCCTGGCTAAGAAGAAATAATTTCGTCAAAATGGCCATCATGCCCAAAGTAATATACAGATTCGATGTAATCCCTATCAAATTACCAACAGCATTCTTCAATGAACTGGAACAAATAGTTCAAAAATTCATATGGAACCATCAAAGACCCCGAATAGCCAAAGCAATCCTGAGAAGGAAGAATAATGTTGGGGGGATCTCACTCCCCAACTTCAAGCTCTACTACAAAGCCACAGTAATCAAGACAATTTGGTACTGGCACAAGAACAGAGCTGCAGACCAGTGGAACAGAATAGAGACTCCAGAGATTAACCTAAACATATATGGCCAATTAATATACAATAAAGGAGCCATGGACATACAATGGGGAAATGACAGTCTCTTCAACAGATGGTGCTGGCAAAACTGGACAGCTACATTTAAGAGAATGAAACTGGATCACTGTCTAACTCCATACACAAAAGTAAACTCCAAATGGATCAAAGACCTGAATGAAAGTCATGAAACCATAAAACTCTTAGAAAAAGACATAGGCAAAAATCTCATGGACATAAACATGAGTGACTTCTTCATGAACATATCTCCCCGGGCAAGGGAAACAAAGGCAAAAATGAACAAGTGGGACTATATCAAGCTAAAAAGCTTCTGTACAGCAAAGGACACCATGAATAGAACGAAAAGGTATCATACAGTATGGGAGAACATATTCATAAATGACAGATCCAAAAAAGGATTGACATCCAAAATATATAAAGAGCTCACACACCTCAACAAACAAAAAGCAAATAATCCAATTAAAAAATGGGCAGAGGAGCTGAATAGACAGTTCTCTTAAGAAGAAATCCAGATGGCCAACAGGCACATGAAAAGACGCTCCACATCACTAATCATCAGAGAAATGCAAATTAAAACCACAATGCGATATCACCTCACACCAGTAAGAATCGCCATCATCAAAAAGACAAACAACAACAAATGTTGGCGAGGTTGTAGAGAAGGGGGAACCCTCCTACACTGCTGGTGGGAATGTAAACTAGTTCAACCATTGTGGAAAGCAGTATGGAGGTTCCTCAAAAAGCTCAAAATAGAAATACCATTTGACCCAGGAATTCCACTTCTAGGAATTTACCCTAAGAATGCAGCACTCCAGTTTGAAAAAGACAGATGCACCCCTATGTTTATCGCTGCACTGTATACAATAGCCAAGATATGGGTGCAACCTAAATGTCCATCAGAAGATGAATGGATAAAGAAGAGGTGGTACATATACACAATGGAATATTATGCAGCCACAAGAAAAAAAAAGATCCTACCAATTGCAGCAACATGGACGGAGCTAGAGGGTATTATGCTCAGTGAAATAAGCCAGGTGGAGAAGGACAAGTACCAAATGATTTCACTCATATGTGGAGTATAAGAACAAAGGAAAACTGAAGGAACAAAACAGCAGCAGAATCACAGAACCCAAGAATGGACTAATAGTTACCAAAGGGAAAGGGACTGGGGAGGATGGGTGGGAAGGGAGGGATAAGGGCTAGGAAAAAGAAAGAGGGCATTATGATTAGCATGTATAGTGCATGGGGGGCATGGGGAGGGCTGTGCAACACAGGGAAGACAAGTAGTGATTTTACAGCATCTTACTACGCAGATGGACAGTGACTGTAAAGGGGTTTGTGGGGGGGACTTGGTGAAGGGGGGAACCTAGTCAACATAATGTTCTTTCTGTAATTGTAGATTAACGATACCAAAATTAAAAAAAAAGAAATCTGTTGCATTCCTATATACTAACAACAAACTAGCAGAAAGAGAAATCAGGAAAATAATTCGATGCACAATTGCATAAAAAAGAATAAAATACATAGGACTAAACCTAACCAAGGAAGTAAAATACCTATACTGTGAAAACTATAAGATGCTCATGAGATAAATTAAAGAAGACACCAATAAATGGAAATCTATCTCATGCTCAGGGATAGAAAGAATTGATATTGTCAAAATGGCCAACCTGCCCAAAGCTATTTACAGATTCAGTGCAATCCCTATCAAAATACCAAGACCATTTTTCAATGAACTAGATAGAACAAATAGTTCTAAAATTCATATGGAACTACAAAGGACCCTGAATAGCCAAAGCAATTCTGAGAAAGAAGAACAAGACTTGGGGGATTATCCTCTCTGACTTCAAGCTATACTACAAAGCTAGTGAAAACAGTATGGTACTGGCACAATAACAGACCCATCGATCAACAAAACAGAATAGAGGTCCCAGATATAAACCCACACATGTATGGTCAATTAATATATGATAAAGGAGCCATGAATACACAATGGGGAATAGACAGTCTCTTCAATAACTGGTGCTGGGAAAACTGGACAGCTACATGTGAGAGAGTGGAACTGGATTACTGTCTAACCCCATACACAAAAGTAAACTAGAAATGGATCTAAGGCCTGAAAGTAAGACATGAAACCATAAAACTCTTAGGAGAAAACATAGGCAAACATCTTTTGAACATAAGTATGAGCAATATTTTTCTGGATACATCTCCTTGGGCAAAAGAAATGAAATAAAAAGTGAACACGTGGGACTACATCAAACTAAAAAGCTTCTGTAGGAAAAAAGACACCTTCAGCAGAACAAAAAGGCAACTACAGATGGGAGAATATATTTGTAAATGACTTATCTGATAAAGGGTTAACAACCAAAATATATAAAGAAATCATGCAACTCAACACGAAAAAAAAAAATTAACCCAATTAGAAAATGGGGGGAGGACCTGAATAGATATTTCTCCAAAGAAGAAATAGATGGCCAATAGGCACATGAAAAACACTCCACATCACTAATAATCAGGGAAATGCAAATCAAAGCTATAATGAGATATTACCTCAACCCAGTCAGAATGGCCACTATACAAAGGACAAGAAATAACAAGTGTTGGTGAGGATCTGGAGAAATGGGAATCCTTCTACACTGTTGGATATGTCAATGGGGGCAGCAACTGTGGAAAGCAGTATGCAGGTTCCTCAAAAAACTTAAATTGAAAAACCATTTGACCCAGTAATTTCACTTCTAGGGATTTACCTGAAGAAAACAAAGTCTCTGATTTGAAAAGATATATGCACCCCTAGGTTTATCACTGCATTATTTACAATAGCTAAGATATGGAAGCATCTTAAGTGTCCATCCAGAGATGAATGGATTTAGAAAATGTGATACATATACACAATGGACTATTATTCACCCCTAAAAATGAAATCCTACCATTTGCAACATGGATGGGTCTAGAGGATACTATGCTAAGTGAAATAAGCCAAGTGGAGAAAGACAAATACCATGAGTTCACTTATTTATGGAATGTAAAAATAAAGCAAAACAGAATGAATAAAATAGCAGTATATTCATAGGTACTGAGAAGTGAGTAGTGGTTACCATTGGGATGGTGAGGGGGATAAAGGGGCACAAAAATTTGCAATCATAATACAGGTTTGCACATGAATAGTAGTACAGCATGGAGAATATGGTCAATGATTCTGTAACATCTTTTTATGTTGACAGATAGTAACTGCACTAGTGGGGGTGAGGATTGAAAAATATGGGTAACTGTTGAACCACTCTTTTGTATATTTGCATCCAATATAAGATTGTATATCAATGATACTACGATAAAATAAAAAGAGGAAAGAAAGAAAATCCTGCTATATGCAAAAATATGGATCAACCTAGAGGATATTATGGTAAGTGAAAAAAACCAGTCACAGAATGACAAGTACTACATGATTATATATATATATATATATATAGGGGTTATATAAAAGTCAAATTCATAAAAACAGACAGTAGAATGGTAATTACCAGGGGCAAGGGGGAGAGGGAAATAGGAGTTGTTCCATAGGTACATAGTTTCAGTTATGCAAGTTGAAAGCTTCTAGAGATCTGCTAGGGAATATAGTGCTTACATTTAACAATACTGTATTGTTTTCTTTAAAATTTGTTCAGATGGCAGATCTCACATTAAGCGGTCTTACCACAATTAAAAATAAATAAATAAGTAAATAGAAGGTGACTCAGCAATAATTCTCTTCTTGGTCTTTGTATTTTATGGTTTTAATGTTACCTCTAATTTTGTGTTAAAGCTAACACTTTTGACCCATTACAATGTGCAAAATACTGTGTTAGGCATTTGCTGTACATGATCTCACTGAATTTTCACCAGAACCTGGAAAGTATAATCTACTTGAATTCTGTGAATTCTAATCTGAATTTTCCAGATGTTACAAATGAATTATAGACAGGGCAGATAAAATCACATAGCTAGTAATGAGTGGAATCCATAACCCATAAACCTCACTATTAATCACCAAATAAATCACCTCCTCATAATTTTATTTACTTTTATTTGTATCTAAAATGTCTAATCACCATTCCTGGCATTGACTGAAATTTCAACAGTTCAGCAAGTTAAAAACCACACATGTGTAGAGAGAATAGGGGGCTCCTTCCACTAAGAACATTAGCAGTAGTGATAATAATAGTTACTGAGTAGTGGGCCAGGCCCAGCTCTAAGAGACTGCTTGTTCTCCTAACTGGAGGGACCTTTTATATATATATATATTTAATCTAATAAAATGGGACACTTGTGAAAGCAAAAGAGGGAGCCGTTAAAAATTATAATGGGATAACAGGCAAACCAAAACTGTCAGAGCAAATTGAGTTGTACTCAGGACATATAATCTAGTAAGAATCCCCAACTCAGTGTAAAATTATAGGAGACAAAGTCCAGGATGTTCATGTTATAAACTTTTAATTACTACTTCCCCCCTCATCTTTCAGCCTTGAACAATTAAGCAACCATAAGTTAGGCATGCAATAGTTATAATGCCAAGCCCTGTGAAATTCTGTGGGAATTGATTATGATATGCTTAGAGCAGTATGTGGCACATACTGGTCACTTGTTAGATTTGTGTTGAACAAATGAATTAATAAATGAATAAATGTTATGACATAATTACTAAATACATAAAGTAAACTCCCAAGGACCTAAGTTTCTATCAGTGAATTAATGGATAAGGAACAAATGTGGTGTATATATATATACATATACAACAGAATATTAGGATGTTTCCATATCTTGGGTATTATAAATAATGGTACAACATACATAGCGGCACATATGTCTTTTCAAGTTACTGTGTTTATTTAATTTTTTTCAGATAAATACCTAGTAGTGGAATTTTGGATCATATGGTAGTTCTATTTTTGATTTTTTGAGACAACTCCATATGGATTTCCATAGTGGCTGCACTAATTTACATTCCCATAAAAAATGCATGAGGACTTGTTATTTTTTTTGTCTTTTTGATACTAGCCATTCTAACAGGTGTGAGATGGTATCTCATTTTGGTTTTGATTTGCATTTCTTTGATAATTAGTGACACTGAGCATCTGTTCATATTCCTATTGGCCATGTGTATGTCTTCTCTGGGAAAATGTCTGTTCAGGTTCTCTGCCCATTTTTTAATCAGATTTGCTGTTGAGTTGTATGAGTTCTTTATATATTTTGGATATTAACCCTTATCAGATATATTATTTGCAAATATTGTCTCCCATTCAGTAGCTTGCCTTTTCATTTTGTTGATTTCCTTTGCTGTGCAGAAGGTTTTTAGTTTGATGTAGACTCACTTGTTTATTTTTACTTTTGTTGCCTTTGCTTTTGGAGTCAGATCCAAAAATTCAACACCAAGACTAATGTCAAGGAGATGACCACCTGTATTTTTTCCTAGAAGTTGTGGCTTCAGGTCTTACATTCAAGTATTTGATCCATTTTGGGTTAATTTTTATTTATGGTATAAGATAGTAACAGTGTCATTCTTTGCATCTAGCTTTTCCACCACCACTTATTGAAGAAACTGCCCTTTCCCTACTGTATATCCTTGGATCCTTAGTGGAAAATTAATTGACCATATATGTGGGTGTTTATTTCTGGGCTGTCTATTCTGTTCCACTGATCTGTATTTGTTTTTATACCAATACCATACTGTTATGATTACTAGAGTTTTGTAGTATAGTCTGAAAATAAGGAGAGTGACACACCCAACATTGCTGTTCTTTCTCAATATTGATTTGGCTATTGAGGGTCTTCAGTGTTTCCATACAGATTTTAGGATTATTTGTTTTGGTTCTGTGAAAAATGCTATTGGAATTTTGATAGTGACTGCACTGAATCTGTAGATTGCTTTAGGTAGTATAGACATTTTAACAATGTTTTTAATTCTTCCAATCCATGAACATGGAAAATATTTCCACTTATTTGTGTCCTTTTCAATTTATTTCATCATTGTTTCATAGATTTTACTGTACAATCTTTCACTTCCTTGGTTAAATTTGTCACTAAGCATTTATTCTTTTGGATTCAATTGTAAATGAGATTGCTTTCTTAATTCCTCATTCTGAAAGTCAGTTGTCAGTGTATAGAATGCAACTAAATTTGGTGTATTTATTTTGTATTCTGAAACTTTACTGAATTCATTTATTAGTTCTAACAGTTTTTTCATGGAGCCTTTAGGGTTTTCTATATATAAAATCATGTCATGTACATAAATACTGTTTCTATATATAAAAACTGCTCTATATTCTATATATTCAATATATATAAACTGTTACATATAGTTACAGTTTTACTTCTTCATTTCCATTTTGAATACTCTTATTTCTTTTCTTTCCTAATTGCTGTGTCTAGGATTTGCAATAGTATGTCCTAGAAGAGTGGTGCAAGTGGATATCCTTGTATTGTTCCTGACCTTAGAGGAAAAGCTTTCAGCTTTTCACCCTTAAGTATGATGTTAGCTGTGAGTCTGTCATATATTTTGTTGAGGTACATTACCTCTATACTCACTTTCTTGAGTTTTTATCATAAATTGATGTTGAATTTTTTCCAATGCTTTTTTTGCATCTATTGATAAGAACATATGTTTTATTCCTTCATTTTATTAGCATGGTGCATCATGCTGGTTGATTTGCAGACACTGAATCATCTTTGCATCCCTGGAATAAATCCCACTTGATCATAACACATGATTCTTTTAAAGTATTGTTGAATTCAGCTTGAAAATATTTTGTTGGGGATTTTTTGCATCTATTTTTATCAGGGATATTGACCTTTAATTTTCTTTATTGTGGTGTCCTTTTCTGGTTTTGATATTAGCATAATACTGGTCTCAAGAAATGAGTTTAGAAGCACTCCTTTCTCTTCAATTTTTTTGGGAGATTTTGAGAATAGGTATTAAATCTATGAATGTTTGGTACAACTGGCCAGTGAAGCTGTGTAGGCTTTTGTTTGTTGGGAGGTTTTTGACTAGTTATTCAATCTCCTTACTAGTAATTGGTCTACAGAGGTTTTCTATTTTTTCATGATTAATTTGGAACCTTGTATGTTTTTAGGAATTCATCTATTTCTTTAGTTTGTCCAACATTTTTGGCATATAATTGTTTATTGTAGTATCTTATGATTCTTTGTATTTTTGTGGTATCAGTTGTAACTTCTCTTTCATTTTGAGTTTTATTTATTTGAGCCTTCTCTTTTTCTTGGTGAGTCTAGACAAAGGTTTGTCAATTTTATCTTTTCAAAGAACCAGCTCTTAGTTTCATTCATCTTTTTTTATAGTCTCCTCAGTCTCTATATCATTTATTACACTGATTTTGTTGTTTCCTTTCTTCTGCTAACTTTAGGCTTCATTTGTTCTTCTTTTTCTAGTTCCTTTAATTGTAAAATTAGGTAGTTTTAGTTTTTCATCTTTCTTGAGGTAAACCTGTATTGCTATGAACTTCTTTCTTAGAACATTTACTGCATCCCATAGATTTTACTATGACATTTTTCCATTTTCATTTGTCTCAAGGTATTGTCTTTATTTTTTGATTTCTTCATTGACCCATTTGTTGCTGCATTATGTCGCTTAATCTCCATATGTGTGTGATTTTTCCAATTTTCTTCTTGTAATTGATTTGTAGTTTCATACCATTGTGCTCTAAAGACACTTGATGTGATTTCAATCTTAAATTATTGAGACTTCTTTTGTGGCCTAACATATGATCTATTTTAGAGAATGTTCATGTGATTTTGAGAAGAATGCATATTCCCTATATATCTATTAAGTCCATCTAGACAAATATGTAATTTAAGGCCAATATATAACTTTATTGATTTTTTGTTTTGATTACCTACCCATTAATAAAAATGAGGTATTAAAATCACTATTACTGTATTGCTTTCAATTTCTCCTTTTAAGTATGTTTATATTTGCTTGATATACTTAGGTACTAATATGTTGGGTGCATAAACATATACAAATGTTATATCCTATTGTTGGATTAATCCTTTTATCTTATGTAATGCCCTTCTTCATTTTTTATTACAGTCTTTGTTTTAACTTCTATTTTATCTAAATACTGATATTCTAGTTTCCTTTGCTTTCCATTTGCATGGAATATCATTTTCCATCCTTTCACTTTCAGTCTCTGTGTGAAGTGAATCTCCTATAGGCAGACTACAGATGGGTCTTTTATTTTTTAATCCATTCAGCTATTCTATGACTTTTGATTGGAGAATTTAGTCCAATTACATTTAAACTAATTATTGATAGGTATGTACTTACTGCCATGCTGTTCATTTTTTTTTCTGTTTGTTTTGTATTCCTCTTTATTCCTTCCTTCCTTTCTTGTCTTCCCCTGTGGTTTGATCACTTTCTTTAGCATTATGTTTGATTACTTTATCATTATCTTTTGTGTGCATTTTATAGATTTTGATTTGTGGTTACCATGAGGCTCACACATAGCATTCTATATATATAACAGTCTATTTTAAGTTGATAGCAAATTTGAATGCATTCTAAAACTACATTTTTACTCCCCCCACCCACATTTTATATTCTTGTCACATTTGACATTTTTATACTTTGTGATTTCCTTACTTATTGTAGTTACAGTTATTCTTACTACTTTAGTCTCTCAACCTTAATGCTAGCTTTATAATTGATCAATAGATTACTTTTAATATATATTACTTTTACTGGTGAGATTTATACTTTCATATGTTTTCTTGTTATTAATTAGTGCCCCTTCTTTTCAGTTTAAATAAGTCCCTTTAACATTTTTTGTAAGGTCAGTTTAGTGATGATGAATTCCTCTAGTTTTGCTCTCTGGAAAACTCTTTCTCTCCCTCAATTATGAATGATAACCTTGCTGCCTAGTTTTCTTGATTGGAAGTTTTTCTGTTTTTTCCTTTTAACACTTTGAATGTAACATGCCACTTGCTTCAGACTTATAAAGATTCTGATGACAAAATATGCTGATAGTCTTATGGGGGCTCTCTTGTCCTTAAGTTCTTTTTTTTCTTTCTGCTTTTAATATTCTCTCTTTAACTTTTGACATTTTAATTATGTGTCTTGCTGTGGATCTCTTTGGCTTCACCTTATTTGAAACACTCTGGGCTTCCTGGATGTGGATGTCTGTTTCCATCCCCAGGTTAGGGAAATTTTCAGCTATTATTTCCTCAAATAAGTTTTCTGCCCCATTCTCTCTCTTTCTTCTCTTTCTGGGATTCCTATAATGTGAATGTTAATCTTGATGTTGTCTTATAGGTCACACAAGCTATTTTCACTTTTAAAGTTATTTTTTCTTTTTGCTGCTCTACTTGGGTGAGTTCCAGTGCCCCATCTTCTAGCTCACTGATCCTTTCTTCTGCTTCATGCAGTCTGCTATTGAACCCCCCTAGGGCATTTTTCTCTACAGTTAATGTATTCTTCAGCTCTGTGACTTCTGTTTGGTGCTTATTTTTTTTCTCTCTTTGTTGAAGTTCTCACTGTTCATCCATTCTTTTGATTTCAATATCTTTATGACCATTACTTTGAATTCCTTATTAGATAAATTACATATTTTTGTTTCCTTAAGGTTTTTACCCTGAGCTTTTTATCTTGCTCTTTTGTTTAGAACATATTTCTGTCTCCTCATTTTGCTTCACTTTCTGTGTTTGTTTCCATGTATTAGGTGAAACAACTACCTCTCCCAGTCTCGAAGGATGGCCTTGTGTAGGAGATGTACCTTGTCAATCAACCTTGCCCAAACTCTTGGTTGTCTCTCAAACCTTTGTGAATGTTTAATGAGCCTAATTTATTCTTGATAGATCCCAGTTGTTGAGGGTATGCTAAGATCCGTCAGTGTTCCGAAGGAAGGAATCTCAGTCAGCTCTTAGTTTCAGGCTGACTGGGAGCCAGACTGTCAGTGCAAATATATACAGTCTTGTGGGATCACATTTATAAACCCCGTTTACCTCCAGACTAGGTGATCTAGAGGTGTCCCCTGGGTGACAGTTGCAAAAATCAGGGCTCCAGATGATTATATAGGCTCCTTTCAGGAAGCTACCAGCAATCTCTAGCTAGACCTAGGGAGAGCACAAAGATGGTGTCCTCAGCCTGCCTTCCTTAAGAGTACCTCCATTCCACAGCATCCAGATGTGCAGTGAACCAGAAGTCTGCTCCCACCATCATTTTTACAGGAAGACTGGGAGTGTGTTTCAGTCTGTTATCTGTGTAGTGCCCTGGGTGTGGTAGCCTGCCAAAAATTTTCTGACTGTTATTGTCCAGTCAGACTCAGGGATGCAAGCCCCCTGACCACCAGAGAGAGGTGATTGAGGAGAGTACCCTATGTGGTCTGATTGTGCCTTCTGGCTTTAGCAAGGCAGCTGGAGATTTTAGGGATGGGGAATGGCCTCCCACATTAACAGGGCCACAGCAGAGTACAGGAAAAAGTGCCCCCCCCCAGCTTTGTCAGGGCAGCAGGAGAGTTCAGGGGTGGGATGCATCCTCCAACTTCAGCTGGGCAGCAGGAGAACACAGGTACTGCACATACCCACGGGTTTCAGCAGCTCAGTGGTAGAATGCAGGAACCATGTACCCACTGGCTTTAGAAGGGCATCTGAAAAATGTACGGGGCAGGGCACACCCACTGGCTGTAGCAGGGCAGTGGAAGATTGCAGGAATTGTGCACACCTGCCCGCAATAGCAAGGTCGAGAGAGAGCACAAAAATGGCAACTGTCAGTGCCTCCACTCCCAGAGAGTATCTCAACAAATCCCTACCCCTCCAGCAGACCCCTTAAGGTTAGCAAATGAATCTCTTCACAAGTAGTCTAGACACTTTTCGAACTGGTGCTTTTGTGCTGGGTCCCTGGGACAAGTGAATCTGCACGTGAATTCTAAAAGAACAGTATCTCAGTTCTTTGTACTCTTTGGCTCTCCTGTATTTAAGTCTCATTGTTTTTCAAAGCTAGACATTTTTGGGGTTCATCTCTCTGGTGCAGATCCCAATGTTGGGTGTCTGCTGTGGGGCACAAACTTCTTGCTTAAAGGTTGTAGTAGCCTCAAGTACAAGGGAACTGACCTTGGCAGAAATTGGAGAGTGTTTGGATGAAAGATGCCATAGGTGGTTGGGGCTGAGAAGCATGTTAAAACTGGAGTACTGAAAGTGTGAAGATGGAAATTTCCCCCTAGCTCAAAAATACCACACAATGAATTGTCTTCCCTCAGTATTTACCTCCAAGCAAAAATAAATGAAAACAAACAAAAAGTGTATGGTTCTATTCTAAAGAAACTTAATGTGTTATATGGAAATAATTTCAACAGTTGGTATGGGAGCCTCAGAATAAAGCTCCCTGCATCATAGAATTTGTACGTGTTTTTCATCAAGAGAGTCAGCTCTCTGCCTTATCACATGGAGTAAAATATCCCAGTCAGAAGACTCACAGAGGTACTGGAGCTCTCTGTCTTTCTATTTAACCATTTTTACCATTTATAAATACATAAAGGATAACTAGTTGTATGAATTTTCTACAGCCCAAAAAGAGAAAATAGCCAGGAAATGGACAAATTTTTTGAAAGAGATGACTTATAAAGCTGAGACACGCACAAAAGAAAATTCTAACTATCCATTTATCTATTAAAGAAATGGAACCAATTATAAAAATCTTTTCCACAAAAAAATAATACCGATGTCAATGATTTCTTCTAGAAAAAATAAAGCACCTCTAAACTTGCTTTATAAGGCTACTCTAACATTGCTATCAACACTTGAGAAGGATATTACAAAAAAAAATTACAGACCATTTTCTATCATGAACAAAGATATACAAATCCTAAACAACATATTAGAAAACTGAATCCAGCAATCTCTAAATAGCATAAGGTATCATTATCAATAGGATTTATTTCAGGAATCCCAGAGTAGTTTCACATTCTAAAAGCAATGGCTATAATTTACCACATTCACACAAAGGAGAAAAATCGTATAACCATTTTAATAAGTTCAGAGAAATCATTTGAATATGTCTAAGACTATTAATAATAAAAAAATTGATAAACTGGGAATAAGATAAATTCCTTAATCTGAGTATGGGCTTACAAAAACTCCTACAACAATGATAAACTACTGAAAGCTTTTCATCTAAGAAAGGGGATGAGACAAAGCTTTCTATTATCACTCCTTCTATTAAACATTGTTTTGAAGTCCTAGTCTATATAAAAAACAAACAAACAATTAAAATCATAAGGACTGAACAGAGAGAAATGACCTCTATTTGATAACATGATTGTACACATTAAAAACCCCAAAGATTCTACAAACTATTAAAAGTCTGTAGTATAGGTAAGGATAAGTAATTTTGATTTATCATACTTACTGAAGTGGACCACATCCATCTTGCTTAAATATTGTCAATATAAACCTGAACACTGAATGAATTACTTCATCCCTTTTCCAGTCTAATCTTTAGAATAATTCATGCAAAGTAATAGTGGTGTATATTTTGGCACGTGATCATTAATGTACCATCATCCACCATCACCATTCTTTCCATCCATAACAAATCATACAGCCACATCAAATGGTCAGGTTAAAAAAACAACAAAAAACAATCTATATACAAGCTGCCCACAACTCCCACCAATTAAGCACCCATGAAACAAAATAAAGCAAACACTTATAATATTTAACACATGTGATGGGGAGGTGATTAACATCTAACCTTCATCCACTGAAGATTTGTCTGCTTGAGCTTATTTCCAAGTTTATCTTGCTCCTCTGGGCTTATGGGAGAACTCACAAGCACTGTTCCTCCGGTTTCATTTAATTGTTTTAGAATTCCCTGGCGCAGGGGCAGCTCTTCCGCCAGTAACTGAAACAAATTCAACAACATTTAAAATGAATTACAGCACAATTCCAACTACCTTGTCTTTGCATCTATTCATTAGTCTACCAAAATGAAGCAACTTGACTCAAGGCCAGTTGGTACCTCAAATACCAGCAGTTTGCTACAGGGCACAGAGCTGGTGGACTTGAAACACCCTCTCCCAAGAAGAAGGCCTATCCTGGAAAGGACCAGAGTACCTTATCCCTCAGAGATTTTTTTCAAGAGAAAAATGTTATGTGGTATGATGAGCTGTAAAACAACACCCCAGACAGGGTTAAGAGTCTGAAAAGATATCTCTATCAGAAATAGAACAATCTAGATAAATTCATCATCCTCTCAGGTATTAAGCTTCCATGCTATAAGTAAGTAACCACTGAGTAAGAAATTATATTATCATATTAAGAGAGAACTAATGTTGAGACCATACCAGGTACTAGGCACTGTGCTAACCTCTCCTTATATTTTATCTCAGTTAATTTTTACATAATAGTTCTATAATGTAGATCCTATAATCTTTACCTCACACAGAAGGAAACTTAAACATAGAGGTTAAATACCAGCAGGGAGGTTGAATACTAGGTCCAAGGACACAAAAGTAGCAAGCAATAGAATTATGACTCTAACTGGGGCAGTTTCATTCAAGAACCCTTGTTTTTGTCTCCTCCACGTTCCCAAAGTTCTCTTACTCATTCAGCATCACATTATAAATTATCTTTCCCAAGACACATAAAAACATTACGGTTTCAATAACTGCTTTTTACTTATTTGTGTCATCTAGAGCGCAGTGTCCAATACAGTACCACCAGTCACATGAAGTTAAGTAAATTAAAAATTCAATAAGTTAAAAAACTCAATTTCTCAGTCACACCACCTGCCTTTTAAGTACTCCTAAGGCACATACTGCAAATGGTTACTGAAATAGAGAAGGTAGAACAGTTTTATCGTAACAGAAATTCTATTGAACAGTGCTGATATAGATTTTCTAAGGAGAAAAGAAAATCAATGTATATTTATTAATAACTGTATAACACTAAACATGTCTCTTAAATGAGTTATCAATTACACTGCTATATATGTCAATACAATTTAAAAAAATGAATTTTCACAGTTTATTTTTCCAAGACATAATGATCTTCAAATGAACTGTAGATCCAAAATGTTTGTTTGAATCTCAAATACCTAGTCCAATACCTGACATATAGTAGGTACTCAATCTTTGTTTACTGAATTAAGGAATGTTTTAATTTTTGCTTTTATTTTATCTTTTGTTTGGGTCCAAATTTCTTCACAGAAGTAAATGGTTTACAATGGAGTTTAATTTGCATGTGCAAACCAACTGAATAATTGATAAAGGAGCAATCCATTTCCCTTTGATTGTGTGACCTTGTAAAATGAGGATAATAGCGACCATTCTGAAAGTTTGATATGAAGATTAAATAAAACAGTAGATGTAAATACATCCAATACTCAGCACATAATAGGGGATGATTAAATGTTAATTGACTTTTCCCTTTCACCTTCCCCTTCAAGAATTAAACTAAAATAGATCCCAAAGAGTTTCTTTACTAAAGCAACAACCATGAAAGTTAACCCAATTGCACAATCAGAGCACGTCAGTCAGCTAGGTGGGGTAATCAGTAGCAAGCAGACATCACAGTAGTAAGGCCTGAAAAGCCACTTGAATAAGCTAGTTGTCCATTTAACTAGTATAGACTGTGAAACAACACCACGCCCCACCCCTAAACAAAACAAAACAAAACATTGCTTCAGGAAAATCGAACATCTTTAATTAGAGGCTGAAATAGTGGCATTGATTTGGCAATTAAGATAGTTTCTAAGAAATGGGATTCATTTCTATAAAGATTTGCTGTAGTTTTTACAATAATGTGGAGCTGTGTAATTCTTCAATAGGTCTAACATTAATTTCAAGTTAGTTCTAAAATATCTAAGTTAGATATAAATACATAAACAGACACTTAAAAAATATATATACTTGGGAAACAGTGAGTTAAGACAAAAATAACGTTGTGAGAAAAACTACTGAGGAATTACCAATAAGTTAATGGGCAGGAAATCAATGATTAAATACATTAAAAAAATAGATTCATATACTATTTATACAAGTAGGCCCTTGAGGATTTTAGAAAATACAATTACCTTGACTTGTTCAAGTTTTTCTTTTAGCTGCTGCTCATTTCCAGGTTCAAGTGGACTACCAGTAATGTTATTTGCTTCTTCCAACCATAAAACAAATTCATTTACATCTCTTTGGAATTCTGACAAGATATCCTTTTGTTCTTCTAGCCTGGAGAAAGGATAAAATTGTTATAAAAATTATAGTTCTCAAACATTTTTAAAAGAAAACTAGAAAAAAACATGGCATACACTTTCAAGAAAATAAGTGATTTAAGAGAGGTTAACAGTACACAATTTTTTAAGAATATTCATTCACTTTGAACAAGGCCATTTTGGCACCTCAGAAAATTTTAAAAGGTAAGAGATTAAAATTGGTCAAGAAAAAGAATTCGAATTCTTATTTACAGTCTGTGCAAAGACATGGCACTGAGAAAACTACCGTTACACAATTCCCCAAGCCAGATCCAGTTATTGGATTTACTCTCGCCTATACTCAGTTTTGCTCTTTGATGGGAGCTTGTCCAAAGTCTGCTCTGGGGTTCATGAGGAGACATTCTCTTACTCTGTCTATTTCCAACACAGAAGATACCATGAATACCCAAGTCATAGTGTCACCATTGCTCTTAAAACTCCTCTATTGCTTTCCAATTGCTGTGAGCCAAAGTTATTATAGCATTCTATGAGGGTCTAGGTCACTGCTGTCCAATATGGTAGGCATCATCACATGTGGCTACTGAAGCACCTGAGACAATGAAAGGGGAATTGAGATGTGCTACAGGCATAAAGTACACACCAGATTTCAAAGACTTAGTACAAGAAAGTATCTACCTCTGTACCTTCTACTCAATTTTGCTGTGAACCTAAAGCTGCTATAAAAATTAAAGGTATTTATAAATTTTTTTAAAAGACTGTAAAACATCTCAGTACTTTTTATATCATGTACAGATTGAAATATTTTTAACATATTAGGTTAAATAAAATACATTCAGTTCACCTGTTTCTACTTTTTTTAAACATGTGGCAACTAGAACAAAATTAATTACATATGTGGCTCACCTTGTTTTCCTACTGTGTAGCACTGATATACTCAATCTGCTGTTCTGCGGTCTCCTTACCTTTGACCTCATTTCCATCTGCTCCGCCTCTCTCTTATCCTTCTTGAGGCCCATTGGCTTCCTTGCTGTGCACCTCAGAATGTCCCTGCTTCTAAGCCTTTGCACTTGCTGTTTTTTTTGTGACTCTAATGGCTGTGCCTCAGAAAAGACATGACTGGCTCCCTTACCTCCTACAAGTCTTCCGTGATGACGTTATTTAAAATTACATCTCTCCCCGCAGATTCCTATCTCCCTGTTTTATCCTTCTCTTTAGTTCTTAAAGCTAACATGGACCAAAGTTTGGTTATTTCTCTCTCATACACATGAAATTAAGCTTCCTGAGGGCAAGAATTTTTGTCTGTTTTATTTACTGCTGTAATTCTTGCTCCTGGACAAAGCCTGGCACAGAATAGATGCTAAATAAATGTTGTATGAATGAATGAACTTTGACATCATTCTGTTGTATCTTGCATGCATTTCTGTTTTAAAACAATCTTTCCCATTCTTTGCAATACTGATTCTGAAACATGGTCTGATTTATTCACCAAATATGCATGACAGTATTTCACCAAATTAAAGACACCTTCAGTTGCAGGTGATATAATACCATCTTAAGTTCTACTGGGCTGTGGGCTGGAGTATGAAATGCTGCTGATTAGAATGACTTATTACTTAGAGGTTTTATTTAATAAGGATTTGTTCTTTTAGATTTATTTATAGTTTTGTCATAGACTCCTCTTGCATATGCATAAAAAGTAACATGTAAGTGAAAAATTGTTGAAGTATTCCTAAAATTGCCTCGTATTTTGAGTCTGACTCTCCTATATCACTTTTCCCTTCACAGTAACTGATGTCTTTTTCCACACAATATTGTCATCTATGGTATCAAGAGTGCTGGCAATCTAGCATTTCTTAAGAGGGTGCCAACACTGTTTCTTGGATTTTCTTCTAATCCACGTGGCCTGGTCAGCAGAGACAGTAAAATCCATCCGGATATCAATGACGTTAGCGTGATCAAATGCATGGCTTAGAACGGATGAAATCTGGTTAGTTTGCACAGCCTCCCACCACTGACAAATGACTCAGGTTCTTTTGGTTGCTACCAAGTTGCTGGTTATTTCAGGATTAAAAAAAAATTCATAATGTAATGACAGTTTACTGTTATCTTCAGTTTGTAATTATGAATAGATATGATTATTGGCATTATCTGCCTAATGCTTCAGCTTATTTTCTGTTAATAGAGTCAATAAAGATTCGGCATTAACTTCCATGGGACTTAGTGTTTGATTAGATGAGTTTTTGCCAATGACAAATATTTTGGCCCCTCTTGTGCATGTAAAGTAAGGATGTCTATATTAATGGCTAATGATGACATTACTGGTTAGTGAAATATTTGAGATTATTGCAGGAAGGGTCAGGAAATGAAGTTGCTGAGATGGCTGGAGGCTGGGTTATGAAGCACCTAGGAAATTTTATTTGAATCTATTTTAAGGTTTTGAGTAGGTAAGGATTTACTTCATTCTAAGCTCAATCTGGCTACTCTGTGGAGAATGGATGTGGGCAGAGGGTGCTAAGACAAGAAACTGAGAAATCAAGTATGAGACTCTTATAATAGGTCAGGCAATAAAGTAATGGAGACCAAATCATGAAGATACAAGAGAAAAGGAGTAGATAGGATAAGTTTCAAGTGCAGGAGATTCAATAGGACTTGTGGACAAAAGGGGAGAGATTAGCATTAGTAGCTAATAATTATTGAGTGCTTGCTACATGGCAGCCACTGAATCAAGTACCACGTCCTCACATTACTATGAAATGGGTACTCATCCTTCCTCATTACAGATGAAACAAAATGCAGCTTAGTATTTTGCCCATGGTCATACAGCTGATAGGGGGTCAATCCAGCATTCAGTACTGGGTCACCAGGATCCAGCTTCTATGTCCTTCACGCACCCAGCAGATTACATCTGGTCTAGGAGTGCTTCCACCTTATCTGGCTGAGTAGATGGTATTAATTCCATATGAGGGGACATTTAATTATGTCAGATATTTAGGTCAAATTAATAGTTAAAAAACTAGATCTAGAGCTGAGAGGAGAGCTGGCGATATGGACTTCAGAGTCATCAGCAATCACTTGGTGCATAAAACATGGTAAACTAACTTTTGCCCTAATAATTTATACATTGTATTTGGCATCTTCTGAGCCCACCCTTTCTTCATGTTCAGATTAATGGTGGACAATTCTCTCTCTTCTTTATGTTGAAAAATAAAAGGAGATGAAGTCCATTTCACAGCCATTCACTGATGGGTGTGAGCAGCCTGTGGTTCCTGCTCCTCCTCCGCTCTGACTGCTTTGACGTGGAAAGCCAGAAGCATGTCCAGGGTGTTCCGGCCCCTCCAAAAGCCACACAGACCTGTGATGGAGATCTTCAGTTTAACAAATAGTCAGAGGAGCACACACATTTCCCTACTTGCAGTCTAACACACTTGTTTTCAGTGATTGTCTTCAATCCCCTACCCTTGACTATAGAGAGATGGAAGTGGGGAAGGGAGGAAACGGAGCCTCACCAGGAACACTGCCCTTCCCACAAAGCTAACTATCCCATCCCAATAGAGTCCTATTAACACTGACTGGGATATGAGGTACAGAGAGGTTGGAAACCACTACTAGTAGTAGTCACAACACCGTTGTTAGTTCTCAGTAAACTTATGGGTAAGTGGCTAGTCTCAATTGCTGGCAGCTTGTTTTAGAATGTGGGATAGCAGCATTTTTCCTCAGACTCTGGACTTAGAAGCAATTTTGAAAAAGGAAAAATCCCATTATAGATATCCTTTACTTGTTTGAAAGTTCTAAGTTGGTTCAACTCCTTGGGTCTGGGTTTCAAGGGTATTTGTTAGTCTATCTTATCTTTGTCTTTTTTCTTCTTTTCTTTGTGAGTCTTTGTCTCCTTTAGTATTTGACTCCAGGTCATTTTGCACAATGTCCCAGATACTGATAGCAACCTCATTTCTACCAATCTCTCTTAGTTAAAATTGCTAAAATCTGATTACATTTGTCAAACCCACATAGATGGGTAAGTGAGGCTTTTCTCAACCTTCATGTAGAAACTGATGCTGTCAGGAAGAATAAAAATCCAAAACCCAGCAAACAAAAACTTGAACAGCAGGAAAGTGTTAAAAAGAAAAAAAAAAAGCTCAAGACCTAGAACAAAATTCTAAAAACAAATACCCTCACCTTCACTTTAAACACTCCTCAAATGAATTACTTGTATATTGTTTTCAAGAATATCCAGCCAAGAAAAAGAGGGATGATGTACTTTTTCACTGTAATTGAGATTTATATATTTAATTGGGACCAAACTCTATAAATATTCTGTACCTATTTTCTTCATCTAATATTCTGTGAGTATTTCCTTAGCTCATTAATTATGCCTTGGAAAATTGATTTTTAAGATCTGAGTAATAAGCCATATATGGGCACACTGTATTTCATGATTCTTATATTAGACATTTAGTTTTAGTTCCTCATTATAATAAATAACTCTATAAAAAATAATTTGTTTATGCATTTTGGCTCATGTAGCTGCTAATTTCCTTAGAATAAGGAACAAAAGTTAATAAGAAAAGTAACGATTTACATCTACTTTGCTAACTTTATTTGCAATGCTGGTCGTAAAACACACATTTCCACCAACAGGTACAAAAAACTTGTCTAAACACACTTTTGCCACTACTGAGCATTATGATTTATACACTTGATAGAAGAAAGATTGTTTGTCATGGAGGTTTTGCACATTGTTATTAATAGAAACAGTGACAAATTTTGTGTATGTGTGTGTATTTGTCCTTTCTGTTTCTACTTTCAATTGTGTATGTCTGTTGCCCATTTTTGCTCAGTGTTTTATTTGCTTGTAAGAGCTTTCCTTAAAAATACATTGAGTGGAAGTGCTTTGAGGAGATTAAAGATGGCAGCATAAGAGAGTGTATATCAATAATACCTTAATAAAAAAATATACATTGCTGAAATTTTTCCAGCTTCCCTCTTGTCTTCTAGTGTTTTAAAATATTTTTGTCAATAAAATTTTATCACTTTATTTCCTTCACTAATACTGTTCTGAAAATTGTGACTATCCTACAATTGTTTAGATATTCACCTTCATTCTGTATTCTTATGCTTTCACTAAAAAAACAAACTAACTAAATGCTTAATCGATCTTAAATTTATGTAGTTAGGTTGCTGACCTTGAAGGGTTTTTCAGAAATTGTTATTTTCCCTAGGACAATCTATTCTCTATTGATTTGTGGTGATTTCTTCATTTTATTTTATATTTTATATGTAATGAGGTTCTGTTTGCTGATCTACTGTAGGTTTTTTGTGACAGTAATACCATTTCAACCACTGCTGCTTTAAAGTACATTTAATTTCTGGCAGTACATTTAATTAATACCATTTCAACCACTGCTGCTTTAAAGTACATTTAATTAACCCCTCTCCTACCTTAGCTATTCTAATTTACTGTAGTCAGAGAATCATTTGGCCAAATTATAGAATAAATCTCACTGGGGACTTTGATAGGGCTTCCATTGAATCAATGAATAGATTTGTGAAGAATTATAATCTTTCCACTATAAATCTGCTAAATTTCCTATGTTAATAGTGTATTTGGACACAGGGTATCTGGGGCTCATCTGTGCACTATAAATAAATAAGTACACTTTCTTTCGAGTTAACCTTAATCATCGATCTGAAAGGCAGTGACTTCCATACAATTTTATGGATATTAACTATGTGCTAATTTAGAAAATTCTTAGGAACTCCCAAATAGAATAAATCACCACTTAAAAAGTACAAATTTTAGCTAAGCTATTTGCCATTATCTTTCTATTCACACACAGTGGAAAACTTTTTCCTGATATAATTTTTTTTAAAGTATAGCATCTTCTTTTTAAATATGAAAACATTTGGTAGTCATTTCTTGTCTAGGTTTGTTTTTTATACTTTGAAATATAAAAAAGATGGTGCCAAAATCCCACTGGGACCTTGTTATACTCTGCTTTTTCAGGCGTATGTGTCTTCTGAAATTCAAAAGCCTCGATTTGAAGTTTTAAAAGCTGCAATTTGGATTTATGTATTCAGATGATTGCAGAAAAGCAAAGGAATGCAGTTAGCATTTCCAGGCTTATCTCTTGACAGAACAATTTAAACGTGTTTTATATCGGCATTCATCACATGAAGTGTTATTTCTTTGTTTACCTACTTGCTTAATGCTTATGGTAGGATTTATTCAGGCATGTGGTGGTAATAATAATGAATGAGATATTTAACATTACGCATGTGCAATTAAGTGCTAAATATTTTACTTTTAGAGGCATTTTGGTACATTAGCTATTTTTTTAATGAAAAGAATGGCTTCTGTTTGAAATATTGGCTCCGTTGCCATTTACGTTATAAATGCTCTTAATGCAATTGATGGAAGCCCATATTATGATGGGAAGAAATTTGCATAATCAGAAAGGAAAAGTTACAAATGTGTTGCTAAATTCAATGAATTTAACATTAACTCTTAATGAACATTTTCTATGGGCCTGCTATTAAGGTAAGAGGAAAAGACTGCTAAATCACATGGCATGATTTTAGCAGGGGAGGACTACCAAGTGTTTCAGGCCAAGTGCTAGATACTTTCACATTCGCATCCTTTAAAATATTCAATACATCCTTTGCATTGCCTTCCTAATACTCCCAATGAAGAAACAAGCCCCAGAAATTTATATGTCATATATGTCCAAATATAAAGTGGCTATCTCCTTTTCCAAATGACAAGTTCCTCTCTCTGTTTTTGATCAACTGTAACATAGAACCTTTGGAAAATGTAGACAGAACCATTACCTGTCTATGTCTATGGCTGAATTCATTATTTGATTTTGCATACTAATATAAAATTATATAATGTAACATCTTAGAATGGTTGCATTTTCCCATTCAAAGGTTGTACAACAAGTGTGTAAACATTGTCCACAGGCATCTTCAACATTGGTATTATCATCCTGATAGACAAACTATTGAGTCACCTAATTTAGTTTGCTAGATGGTATCATCTTCACATCCACCAGGGGGCCTGAGGTGCAGTATTGCTGAATGCATGGGTACTGTTCTACTAGAAACTTTATTCTAATCCACAAGCACATATTTACATAATAGGACAGTTTTATGTTATGTAAAGACAGTTTTTCTTTCTTCTTTGCCATACGTCCACGAGCTACACAATGTAACCACTTCCTGAACTCCTTTTAAAATCATCTTTCCAGAGCTTGTTTACAATGGCATCCAACTCTTGCAATTGTGATGTCATACCAGCCAAGTTATTTACTTCTTCTGTTAAATTTGTATTCTTCCTGTATTTTTTTTTCTTCCTCTGTCGAGTGACTTCATGCAACCAAAACAAGGATCAATTGAGATTAGGTCTTTCCCAGACAATACTTAATTGATTTGAGCAAAATAAAACAAGTATCTTTTAATTTGAGAAACTTTAGAAGGATGCAAACATAAAGTATCTCAAGGGAAAAAAAATCGTGTTTGAACACATATAATTAACTTCCTCAAATCACACCCTCTATAGGACAAGATCAGAATCAGAACCTAGGCATCAACTATTTTTGAACCAGCAAGCCTCTCATATCTGGTTAGTGCTTGAGTTACACAATCAGACATTCATTCATTTTGACTATAGTTTGTGTATTATTAAAATGAAGTGCTCCTGAAAGAAATAACATATCAAGGTTTCTCAGTCATTTATTTTTCATTATTAAGGAAAACATCAGCAATTTTGGGGTAGATGTGCAGAATGAGCAGGGAAATTATGAAGCTTAGTTGTCAGGAAAAGAAGTCCAAATCTAAGTCCTGAAACTTATTAGGTGAGTGTGTGAACTTGGGCAAGTTACTTAACCTCTATAGGCCTCAGTTTCTTCATCTTAAAATTGTGACAATGCTTCATAGTCTAGTTGTGTGGATTAAAACTGATCTTAGGAACCCAAGTTTTAGCCTAATGGTTCACTAATACCCAGCATTCAACAAATGGTAGAGAAAATAAAAAGACTTAAAACAAAGGGGGGAAAATCTGGATACTAAACCACTTTTTGTATTGCAGAATTTTGCCTAAGCCAACATACTTAGCTACATAAAAGTATTTATAAAGCATGAGTTTGAGTATACAGGGGGACTATTTGAAATTGAACTTTTATTAAGTCAGTTGACAGCTCCAGTTCTCTCTTCTGACAAACTTCCTTGTCAAATTTGTTGGTGAAACACAATTAGAGTCAAAATGCCAAACTGTGAGTAGATGAGCCACCAGGTGAGACTACTTCTAGGTGAAGCAGATGTATGATTACAATACAGCAAACATTTATTGAAGATCTACTAGTGTCCAATGGTATAGCATTCTGAGTATGATCAAAATGTTCCCAAAATAACAATGAAGTGGAAAAAAAAAGTTTGGAATGGAATGAAATAAAGGAAGAGTAGGAGGAGATGAGGTCAAGAAACTGAGTCTTTAGAGACTCTACCTAGAATCCCAAGGCTTTCATAATTCATATTCCCTATCAAACTCAGTTCTTAGATAAAAATTCTAAAAGTGTCTTTTGGGGGACCCCAGAGTGAACTCTGCTCTCCAACCCTATGTGAATAGGTCCAATTGATTAACTGAATTCCAGAACTTCGTCCATATTTTTGTCATGTGCTGTCTACACAGTGCTGGAATAGATTTCTGAAAACACTGAGGAAGCTTTGGACCTTCATCTGTCAGAGGCAGAGTGACATAACTTATCAGTAAATCCTGTAAGAGAGTCATTCCCATCTGGTGGGACACTCAATGAAGAGTGAATGACCTCAACTGTTTTTTCTGTTTTCAAACATGGCTAGATTTTTCTCTGCCCAGGCATTCAAAGCACCATCCTCCTCCCTCCCAAGCTGGCTCCTTCATCAGCCTCCATGGATGCTCTGCCAGCTCCCAGTCCCTCAAGCTAGAAATCTGAGAGGCATCCTTGATTCTTCCCTCTACCTTATTCCCAAGCTGTATCAATAAACACGTCCTCATAATTTTAACTTGGGTTTTCTCTCTCGAATCCGTGCATTTCTCTCCATTCTCCCTGCCACTGGCTGCTTCTCCCATCCTATCTGGATTACTGAGGCTGTTTCGTAATTTGTTTCTGCCTCCCTCCTTGTCATCTTCTTACTCATTCTCAACACTTCAAAATGAATGATTTTCTAAACTATGTCTCTGATCATACACTCACACCTTCAATAACTCCATAGTGCTGATGGGATAAAATCCAACTTCTTTAATGTGGATAAAAAAGCTCATTATGATCTGATCTCTTCTTCATCATCTTTCTTTACGTTCTACAATTCACTGAACAAACTCAAAAGCAGTTACTATCAGGCTCTGTACTAAAGTTTGCTGATATCTACTATATACTAAATCCCTTTCTTAGATATATATTAGGAAATTAAGGTATGAGGATTCTGATATAAGAAAATCTGTATAATCTTTTTAGCTCAGTTATACATGTGATCATAAAAATGTATATGGCCATTAAAACTCTCCTTCACCCGTGTAATTATTAACACTTCACGTAATTATTATTTCACAGGATACAACATGAGGACAGTTCATAGGAAAAGTAGATATTACACCTAATTATAAATATTTATTCTGTTTACATTTACTAAAATTTACCAGTATGAGAAATTACATTTATTTAGCTTAGAATCAAACATGGAAAATACTTAGTAAAAAAGACCCAGACTGTTGTCTCCTTTTCTTCTTTGTTTTACATTATTCAAGTTTCTTTCCTTCTTTTTTATTTCTGCCTAATCCAAACCCAACTAAAAAGCTTCTATAATTTCACATCCTTTTTTCATTACTCAAAAAAGTTTTTTTGTGTGTGTGGGATTTATGGTGATTTTTATTACTGTGTTTATATTTTGAAATCTTCAGGGTACCCATAATTTCCACCTCTTGCAAAATGACATCTTTTGTCCAGCACTATGTACATTTCCAGTAGAATATAAATACATTATATAGACAAGGAAAACCAAAGTTCCTTAGAGAGACAGTAAGGACATATTTTGCTCACCACTTTCATCCTGGAGAAGAAAGGGCAATGGGTATTGCATTTGATTTATGGAAAATCTGCACACAATTCCAGGTAAGTTATTCAGAACTCAGGTTACTATACTTTACAAGAACATAGCCACAGGAGGTGCAAGAATAGTTATAATCTCTCAAACAGCAGTTTCTGAAGTGGTCTGGGGACCCCTGGTGTCCTTGATATACTTTCAGTGGTCCTGTGAGGTCAAAATTATTTTCATAATAATACCATGATATTATTTGCCTTTTTATGTTTCTCCTATGAGTTTTCCAGAAGCTGTATCATGTGTGATAGGGCAACTCATAATGCAGGAGCAAATACAAGAAACAGCTTTCTTCTCTTAAGCTAAATATTAGAGATTTTTTAAAATGTAAAATAATGTCACTGTTTTCACAATCACTGGTGTTGAAAAATAGTTACTTTTCAAAAAACATTTGTTATTTATATTAACATAGAGTGAGGTTATTATTATAATTTTTAAATGAATTACCTCATAAACTAAACATTTCTCATTTTTAATGTTAAACATAGTAGCCCACATAAACAAGGCTTTTGGGGTCTTGAATAATTTCTAAGAGTGTAAAGGGGTCTCAGGAACAAAGAGTCTGACAACCATTGCTGTAGAAGACCTGAATAACCATAGTTTAAGTGTTTTATAGAATAAGTGGGGAGATTATTTTCTGGAGAAAAAAATATCTCCTTGTCATTTGGGGATAAAAAATGACAGCTTATCATGCACAACAAGAGTTCATCATCATAAATAAGACCTCATACAAGTGAACAACACAAGAAAGAAAATTTAAAACAATCCATTAGGTGTGAAGAACTCTACTGCTAAACACTGCACTTGGAGTGCAGAAATTTCCAATGAATTTGTAAGAGACAGAGAAAGGTGAACAATGCAGGCATGTGGTCTAAAAACAAATGTACCTGCAAACAGTAGTTTGGAATGTTACCTGTTCCTATGGAGAAGAGCAGCGGGTCTTAGACTGAGGAGGGTATGGTGGTTTTAACAGTGAGTCACTCTGAGTAAGTGATACTGAAGCTGAACCCTGAAATATATGTAAACATGAATAGATAAAGCTTAGGGTAATACCCTCCACACAGAGAAATCAACTGCTTTCAAGGCAGAAGATACAGAAGAACTGAAAGTAGACCAGTGTGGCTAAAGTGTGGTGAGCAAGGTGGGGAGTGGTGGGAGATAAAGCCAGAGAAATAAAGAGGGGCCATGAGGCCATGGTAAACATTCATATTTTAACTGAAGTACAGTGGGAACCTATCTACTAAGGTCCTTGGAAATCAAAAGGAAGAATGACCTCCCAAGAGCTTAGGAAATAACATTCATTAGATGAAGAAGGGGGTAAAGCACTGAAGAAAGAGGCCAAGGGCACAACGACATAAAAATTACTGGCCTATTTAACGTTTTCATAGTGAAGGGACGTGGAAGGGGACTGGCAAGAGAAAGTACTAGAAAGGCAGGTTTAGGTCAGGTTCTAAAGAGCTCTGCATGCCTGCCAAGGTTAACACATTCCCTCTTTAGTGCCAAAAAACATTTAAAGGTTTATAAGGCGAGGTATGGCATGATTCTGTTTATATTTTAAACAATGTATTTATTAGTCATTAAGGATAGATAATAGAAGTATTTAATTAAATGGGTTGTGTAAATGCAATAACTTTTACTGAATTATCCCTGGGCATTAAAATTTGGTCATGGATAAAATTCATTAGTGCATTATTTATTCTGTTTTCCACATCAATGATTGAATTCATTTAACACTGAGTATAGGGTACAGAAGAATTTAGGAAGTCTGATAGATTGCTCAAGATTAGCTTTGATGCACAAAGTATACTACTTCACTTAACTAAGCACACCATTAAAAATAATACAAGTCAAATGATATTTTCAAGGAATTTTTTTTTAACAGACTTAGTCACCTGTGGTAGAGGCAATACATTATGAACTGAAATACATATTACCTGGTTCTTAGATTTATAGGACAAAGAGCAGACTGACACAGCATTGAAAGGAGAAAAATCCTCTGTAGGTTTTTGAAATAGAAAGTAGTTTCTTTTAATTAACTGGGAGCTGACTACCATTACTTTCCTGCTGAATATAATAGAGGGTGGTATTTCTTTTCTCTAGAGAGAGTTGATGGTTTCTAAGAAACCACCACATCATGTCTTCACTATATGACTCAAAAAGAAAAGTATGATGCAAAAATGAGCAAAATAAAAGGCCATTAGGTAGTAAATATTACATATGTGACATTTGTGCTGTAAAATTATTAGGAAGAAAAACAAGATTACCCTCTCAAAAGGCTATCAAAAACAGCCATACCTAAATAACACTGGGCAATGATGGACTTACAGATAGCAATTAAAAAAAAACACTTTTAGAAAACTCAAGCATAAACAAAATAATAATTAGTTGTCAATACCAATTATCCAGATTCGACAGTTATCAATACATTGCCAAATTTAATTCACCTATACTTTCCCATTCCCTACCACTTTTTAAGCTTTATTGAGGTATAATCTACATACCATAAAATTCTCCTATGGTAGGTGTATAATTTAATGGCTTTTAGTAAATGTACAGTGTTGTGTGCATCATCACCACACCTTCCTTCCTTTTTCTTTCATTGGTTTCAAGTCCAAAACAGTATTGTATATTAATACACTGAGGGCAGATATCTTTGTCTTATTCTGATCTTAGGGAGAAAACACACATTCTTTCGCGATTAAGAATGGTGTTAGCTATAGGCTTTCCAGAGACGATCTTTATCATGGTAAGAAAGTTCCCTAATTTGTTGAGAATTTTTATCATAACTTTTTTTTTGGTATCATTAATCTACAATTACATGAGGAACACTATGTTTACTAGACTCCCCCCAACACCAACTCTCCCCCACATACCCCATTACAATCTCTGTCCATCAGCGTAGTAAGATGCTATAGAGTCACTACTTGTCTTCTCTGTGTTGTACAGCCCTCCCCGTGCACCCCCCCTCATTATACATGCTAATCATAATGACACCTTTCTTCCCCCCAACCCTTATCCCTCCCTTCCCACCCATCCTCCCCAGTCCCTTTCCCTTTGGTAACTGTTACTTCATTCTTGGGTTCTGTGAGTCTGCTGCTGTTTTGCTCCTTCAGGTTTTGCTTTGTTCTTATAATCCACAGAGGAGCAAAATCATCTGATACTTGTCTTTCTCTGCCTGGCTTATTTCACTGAGCATAATACCCTCTAGCTCCATCCATGTTGTTGCAAATGGTAGGATTTGTTTTCTTCTTATGGTTGAATAATATTCCATTGTGTATATGTACCACATCTTCTTTATCCATTCATCTACTGATGGAGACTTAGGTTGCTTCCATTTCTTGGCTATTGTAAATAGTGCTGCGATAAACATAGGGGTGCATCTGTCTTTTTCAAACTGGGCTGCCGCATTCTTAGGGTAAATTCCTAGAAGTGGAATTCCTGGGTCAAATGGTATTTCTATTTTGAGCTTTTTGAGGAATCTCCATACTGCTTTCCACAATGATTGAACTAATTGATATTCCCACCAGCAGTGTAGGAGGGTTCCTCTTTCTCCACAACCTCGCCAACATGTGTTGTTGTTTGTCTTTTGGATGGTGGCAATCCTTACTGGTGTGAGGTGATATCTCATTGTGGTTTTAATTTGCATTTCTCTGATGACTAGCGATGTGGAGCATCTTTTCATGTGTCTGTTGGCCATCTGAATTTCTTCTTTGGAGAAGAGTCTGTTCAGCTCCTCTGACCATTTTTTTATAGGATTATTTGCTTTTTGTTTGTTAAGGTGCGTGAGCTCTGTATATATTTTGGATGTCAACCCTTTATCAGATCTGTAATTTATGAATATCTTCTCCCATACTGTAGGATGCCTTTCTGTTCTATTGGTGGTGTCCTTTGCTGTACAGAAGCTTTTCAGCTTGATATAGTCCCAGTTGTTCATTTTTGCTTTGTTTCCCTTGCCTGGGGAGATATGTTCCTGAAGAAGTTGTTCATGTTCACTCCACCACACCTACAAGGGAAGCCTGTTCTTTTCCACGGTCAACAATGAATCCTGCTGATGTCAGCAATCGTTTTCACCACGGGTTTCAGCGCCAGGCAAGTTAACTATGGATTCAGTGAGACTGAGGAATGACAATGGAACATTCTTGGGGTGAAATGTTTTATTACTTGGCTTGTTCTCTCAGTGATAGGTTGAGCACTAGAATTATGTCTGCATCCAACAGTCTGTAGGTCTGTAATCCTCTGTCTCTGCCTCCACCCAGAGCACTGGGCAGAGCTCTTAATATAATGACTCACTCAATAACAGCTTATTGCCTATGGATGTGGATGCAGTAGCCTAGCAGCAGGCCAGTTACATCATCAAGTAGTTCAGGTGCAGGTGAGGATCCTGGCCATAGGAACCTTCACTTTATCCACAGGAGTCCATGTCTGTCTAATAAAAGTTGCAAATGTTGAAGAAGAAACTAGAGATGGGAAAACATAATTAAAGGAGTAATGGGAGATGTACTTCCCTGAGCTGAAGATGATTGCTTTGAAGCAAGATACTGGAAAATGGCACTCTATGGCGTGTTGCTTGCATTTATTCCCCTTCATGAATCAATGCCACTTTACAATATGATGTTGAAGCTCCTTCTATTGAGGAGTGGAATCTATTTCCCCAGCCCTTAAATCTGACTTGGCCTTGTGACTTCCTTTGGCCAATGGAATGTGGTGGAAGTAACACTGCATTATTTCCAAGCTCTGTCTCAAGAAGCCTTGAGTGCTTCTTTCTACCCTCACTTGGAACCTACCTTCTGATTACTATGTGAACAAGCCTAGTGTAGACTGCTGTTGGGTGAGAAGTAATGTGACAGACACAAACCGTTATAGCTGAAGCCTTCCTAGCACCCAACTGACCTGCCAGATTATCACATACACAAGACTGATCCCAGCCAAGACCAGAATTGCCAAGCTGAGGGCAGTCAGACTGCCATCCCACAACGTGAAGGAACCAAAGGAACTAGCTACGTGGATATCTGACTGAAGAATATTTCAGGCAAAACAATAAGTATGTAAAGAGGCCTTAGAGTGAGGGCATATACCTTCCATTTCTGAGGAAAAGCAGGGAGGTCTGTTTGGCTGGAATGGAGTAAGTGATGGAGGCAGGAGTAGGGGATGAAATGAGAGGAAGAATGTGGTAAATTATAAAAATGGCCACACATTCTGCCTTTTTCTGCACACTTGCCCTTGCAATGTGATATCGCAGATCTTCCCATCAAGAAGTGGAGTCTGTATCTCCACTCCTTCCCTCTGGGGTGACCATATGGCTCGCTTTGGCCAGTAGGATATTAGCAAATATATTACGAGCAGAGGCTTGAAAAGCACTTGTACATCAAGGCTTGCTCTCCTGCCACGCCAGAAACTCCTGACTACCATGTAAGTCCAGGGTATTCTTCTGTCACTCTTGTCATCCGAGATGACACCCAGCCAACCTCTAGACATGTAAGACCATTCACTACAGCTACATGCATGAGTGATCCCTGCCAAGATTAGCAGTAAAACTGCCCAGCTAAGCCCAGCCCAAATGGCCAAATAAAAGAATTGTGAGCTCAGTAACATGTCACATTTTCTTTACCCATTTGTTTCCATCTCTTGGCTATTGTGGTTGATGCTGAAATGAATATGAGAGTATAGTTATTGTCTTCCCAGTGAGTTTCAACTCCAGGCAAGTTCACTATGGATTCCGTGAGACCAAGAAATGACAATGGAACATTCCTGGGATAAAAGGGTTTATACCTGGCTTTATTCTTATGGCACTAGGTCAAGCACTAGAATCACATCTGCATCCAGCAGTCTATAGGTCCATAATCCATTTCATCCAGGGCAGAAATACTTTCTTCAGCTACTGATGGGAAGGTCTGTATATGTCAGATGAGCCCATTTGGTCTATGGTGGTGTTCAGGTCAGCCGTTTCTTTCCTGGTTTTTCTGTCTGGATTTTCTGCCCATTACTGTAGGTGAGGATTTTTAAGTGCCTTACTATTACTTATTGCTGTCAATTTCTATCTTCAGATCGATCAACATTTACTTTACATATTTAGGTGCTCTGATGTTAGGTGCATATATATTTATAACAGTTATATCCTCCTGTTGAACTGACCTTTTTATCACTAAATAATGACCTTTGTCTCTAGAGACAGTGTTAGACTTAGTTATTTTCTCTGCTATAAATATAGTTACTTCTGCTTTCTTATGGTTATCATTTGCATGAAATATCATTTTTCATTTCTTAACTCTCAGCCTCTATGTGTATTTAATTCGAATGTGAGTCTTTCATAGACAGCTTATCACTAGATCATGTTTATCCACTCAGCCATTTTATGACTTTTACTTGGTAGGTTTAATTTGTTTACATTTAAGGTAACTATTTGTGAGACCTTACTGTTAACCTTGTGTTGTTTTCATTTCATCTTGTGGTTGTTCTGCTCCTCTTTTTCAGCTTCTTTATTGTACTTCCTTATTGTATTCTCGAGCTCTCTTACAGCCATTCTCATTGACATGTAGTTGTTTATTCATTGTTTTTGTTGTTTTTGTGGAGGGATGAGCATCGAGACCTCATTGTTTGCCATCTTGCTGACATCAGGGCAGAGATAATTTTCAGTAACTCAGGGATTCTATTTGAAAATATCTGAAATGGAATCACTCATTCATGAAGGCACCAACCTATGACCTAATTACTTCCCAAAGGCCGACCTTCAAATACCCTCACATTGGGGATTAGGTTTCAGCATATGAATTTTGGAGCTATGCGTTCAGACTATTGCCCTCTGTAATTTGCTTTGGTCCATAGAATGTGGCAGAAGTGATGATGTGCCAGTTCCATCTCTAGGCCTCAAGAGGCTTGGTCCCTTCTAAATCTTCTCTTGGTTTGCTGCCATGTCAGGAGAACAAACCTGCTCCCAAACAAGAAAGCATGTGGAACTGACTGCAGCTGTCCCAGCTGAGGCCATCCTAGGGCAGCACAGCTGTATGCCTGCCTGACTCACAGCCACCATTGATGGACTCTCTATATCCAAACTTTCTGCAGTGTGACTTTACAGTTCTTCCCATTAAAGGGTAGAGTTTATTTCCCCACACCTTGAGTCAGTGTGGCTTACTTTGGCCACCTGAATGTGGCAGAAGTGATAGTGCACTATTCTAGGCCTCAAGAGGTCTTGCACACTTCTACTCTCCTACTTGGACCTCTGCCATGCTATGGGAACATGACTGGGATAGTCTGATGGAGGTTGAAAGACCATGTGAATGGGAGTGTGGTCATCCCTAAATATGTGCGAGAGCCCAGCCAAGATCACCAGAGCTTCCTGACTTACCCATAGCTGACTGCAGACACATGAGAAGGTGAGAAGAAATCATCAGCTAAGTCATAGGCTTATTATAATAAAGACTTATTGACTTAAGCCACTGAATTTTGAAGTGGTTTGTTATACCACAATGGGCAAGCGATACCAACCGTATCAACAAAGTAGCCTGGAAGAAAGTGACTTTGTATACCTTTTCTGTGGCAATCATTATGTTACCACTAAACTCAAAACTGGGTTTACAGAGATGGGACATCTTAATCCATATTGGTATTTGATGTGCACGAAAACTTTAAGTAGCTGTTTTGTCCTTGTTTTTATAAGAAACCATTAAAGAATGTCACTATATACATTTAACTACATTTTCTGTTATTCTTAATAGTTGTTTGCAAAGATGAACTGGTATATTACTGAGGTAATAAGTATATTTATCTAAAGGACATTAGAAAAGCAGAGTTCATCATTAAAGCTGCCTGCAACAACAGAAAAAAACCCTAGTTCCCATAAAAACAAAACATTAATGATTACTTTTGGACAACTGCCTGATTTCTATTTGATCTACTTATGTCCTACACTTTTGAATTCCCTAGAGGGGTGGAGATTTCTCCTTGCAGATTACTGGGATTTCTGTAATACTGATGGAGATTATCTGGAGATGTACATACATGGCCATTGTAAAGAAATACAAGCCAAGAGGGATAAAAATGAAGACTGCTACATTGGGAGTGGAGCTGGCAATGCTGTAATTGGAATACATAGTGTGGCTTCGTAACACACAGCATGGTATAATGAAGTTAGTAAGAAAGGGGGAAAAATTGGTACCACAAAACACAAGTGAAAAATTGGATTAGTAAGCCCTCATGTACTAGGTAAAAAGGAATAAGCCATTTAAAAGCAAAAAAGTGAACTTGTGGTGTATTTTTGAAGAAAGCAATCCTTTGATTCATCACAAAAATGGATAGTAGCCATGTAAACCTGTTCTACACTAAGCACTTACATAAAAATTTTTTTCCACTCGAAGCATCCTGAGTTTAGTCTCTCAATTTTTCAGTAAAAAGAAACTGGGGTCCTTAGAGTACCATACTTTAGAATCAGCTTGGAACATCCTGTTCTTATAAGGAACAACACTTTCAAATGTATGGGTTGTGACACAGGAGTCAGCATAAAATCACCCCCACTGATCCTTGAAAATGTGAACGCTAAAAAGTCATTATGGTCCCCTAGAACCAGTGGAGTCTACAAAGGGCCAAATATCCATGATGGTGGTCAAAGGATAACATAAAGTGATCAAGAAATAAGTTGTATAAAATGTTTATGATTGTAATCCTCAGATAAACTATCAGGACCATGTAAGTCTAGATATTAAATAATTTCTATGGACTTTCTCCCCTAGTGGGAAATTAGGGGCAGATATTGCATAAGCACCTGGGCTCACCTTTATTTTTCACGTTGATAAGGATGGGAAGTTTTTGATGCTGAGCTTAGTTCAAAATGCAGATACATATTTTGGTGAGTTCTTCCCGAATGACATCAAGACCCACATATAAAAAGGTGGTGATGCAGTAAGTTTAGGTGTGACAGGACACCCTCCTGTGTGGACTTTTGCAGCTACATGTTCTCAGGAACCTTAGGAACCTGAGAGAAGCTTTGTTGAGATGTGAAAAAACTGAGAATTACGCCACAGTTTAGGGGGAAAAATACATGTTTTATTCACTAATAATGAGAAATACATGCAAGAAGGGAGAAGACTTGGTGCTAACCACAGTGACCAGGAAAATATGTTGTCTCAACAATTTATGGGAATATGATTATGAAATTAAGTCAACTATTAAGTTGAAGTCCTGGAAGCAAATGGCACAGAGTAAACAACCAAAAATATTTTGAAGTCTAGAAAAGGGGGAGTGGTTCCCCAAGAATTCGGCTTTGTTGACTCGATCCAGCAGAACCTCAGGCCATGAGGCCAGTACTGCTTTTAGCCGTACTCCCTCCTAGGAGGCAGTAAGGAAAATGCAAGTATAAAGTATGCTAAAGACCTTGTCTTCTTGGGGTGGGCGTGCTAGAGATAACTGATTATTTCTTGGTATTGATAAGAAAACGTTCCCTTGGTGCCTGGAGTTCTTGGACCCCATTCCTAGCTCCATTTTAAGGTAGGAAAGCCCATACTGACTGACAAGGAAGCAAAGGCTCTGTTGAGGCTTTACGTCTAGAACAGCTGATAGAAACTTCTTCAGAAGCCTGAAGTCAAAGACTAAATGCTGACACGCCTCAAACAATCCTCAAGGAAATGTGAGATCAACTGCCCCCTGCTTGAGAAGACACAGAAACCGGGGAAAGGTTTAAACTTCGTGATGTTGACCAGCACTGTGATTAAGGAAGAAGTATAAAGAAAACTTTGGTTTGGTGTGAGGGGTTAGTATCAATGTCAAAGTTAAAACACTTTAGGACACAGTCAAATGTCCCTTTTCAGTAAACATCAAATGCATTTACAATGTGCTAGATTATTCAGCCATGAGAACGAAGGACATCCTGCCTTTTGTGATAACATGAATGGACCTTGAGGGTATTAGGCTGAGTGAAATAAGCCAAAGAAAGAAGGACAACCACTGCACGGTATGTATCACTTATACGAGGAATCTAAAAAAAAGAAAAGGAAAGTCAAACTCAGAAACAGAGAGCAGAAAAGTATTTGCTTGCCAGGGAATGAGGGGTCGGGGAAATAAGGAGAAGAGGGAAAGGGCACAAACTTTCAGCTATAAAATCAATCATATTTGAGGATCCAATGTCAATAAAACTAAAAGAAAAGAAAAACCCAAAGCTGTCAAAGTCCTCAGAAACAAGCAGTCTAAAAAACTGACGCAGCCAAGAGGAGCCTCAGGAGGCAGGACACGACACGACGACTCACCTTGATGTGTGTCCTGGACGGGGTCCTGGGGCACAGAAAGGACGTCAGGTGAGAACTGAGGAAATCCGACCAGGTTATGGGCTGGAGTCAGTAATACTGCCTCAATGTGGGTTCACTAAGGGTAAAATGTACCATACTGCTGTGAACATGTTACTAGCAGGGAAATTGTGTGCGGGATATGGGACTATTATCTTCATGATTTTTCTGTAAATCTAGAACTGTTCTAAAATGAAGAGTTTATTTAAGAAACATAAAAGAGTAGGTAACGATGAGAGATGGGAGACAACAGAATGCCCACTGACTGGGGGCGGCCATGGGGAACGGCTGGGAGGAAACCCTCCTTCCCTGCCGTGGGCACGATGGGAACAGACCTGGAGGAGAGGAGGAGGAGGAGGGCGAGGTCAGGTGGGGAGCCTCCCTTTAGGGGGTGCTGAGGAAGTTCCCCCACCCGTCTCTAACCACAGCATCTGGACTCCTGGGCATCCTTCCCCTGCCCCCCAGGGATTTCCAAGGGTGGGGCTTTGTGATGTCAAGCCAGCCCATGGCTACCATTGGCTGGAGGACTGTCCTGCTGACCAATCAGGGGAAGGGTGTGGCTCCTCATTGTCTTGGGAGGGTATAAATAGAGGGGTCAGGGAGCCCTACACTGCTCTTGCTGAAAGATGGCAGGTCATGTCACCTATGCTGGGGAAACTGGAGGGAGCCGCGAACATCTGGATCCCAGCAACCAGCAGAGGAAGAAGAGGAGGGTGTCACGTCAACCCTTGGGTACATTAGCTCAGAAGGATTAAGTAAGACATCCAAAATACTAGGTGATATGCTGCATTATTCACAGTAGGCAAGATATGGAAACAAATTAAATGTCCGTCAATAAATGAATAGATAAAGAAGATGTATGTATTTACAATGTGACGCAGAGGAAGAGAAGGTCAGTTTACCCTGTTCATGTGCCTCCTCTTCTTTCCCATCTGTCTCCCACCAAAGACTCTTACCCTGCCCTTGCCTGGCACAAAACTCCTCCTCAACCCACACCCACTGTCTGAAAGTTTCCTTTCACATCTATTTTCCATCCTCTCCCCCAAAACTAATGTCTTTCTGGGCTCACCTTTTTTTTCCTACCAGCTGATAAAGATAGTGAAGAAGAAAACTGAAGTTACTCAAATCACCAAGATAAAGCATAAGAAAGTGAAAAATTCCACCACTGATAAAGATAGTGAAGATGAAAACTGAAGTCACAGGAACCACCTAGATAAAGCATAAGGAAGAGAAAAAGCCCACCACAGTAAGCGCCTGGTACTACAAGCAGCCTAAAAAGGATTAGAAGACAAAGAATGAAGAAAGCCCTCAAGAGCCTTCCAGGCCATAATGCCAGCCTGCTATTAACCGAGGCAGTGACCACATTCTTGCTGAAACTACAAAGAGAAACAACGGTCCCTTGAGAGAGTGTGAAAACTTTACCAATGGTCATTTGTGTGAAGACCAAATAAAGAACTCCTGTCGGTGATGAAAACACCAGCAATTGCCAAAAGGAGTTGTGTGTCTTTGTTCTCTGACGATAGGGTGGGAAGGAAGGGAAGGGACAGGTGTGTGGGAAGGGGGAGAGGTGGAATCCTGCAAGTTTGGGGCCCAGACCAGCCAGCCCACAGTCAGCCAGTCATTGGGAATAAGGAGGAGGTGAGGACTGAGCACTGTGAGGACAAATTTCCTTCTTAATACTTTATCCCACGTGCAGGGAAGAAAAAGACTTGGTGTTTCTGTGTGTGTCTTGTGGGGGGTGCCTCAGTTGGGGGAGGGGTGATATGTGGGGGTGGCAGTGTATAATAATGAATTTGACTCCATTCTTTATGTTTGAATAGGGACAGCTTTTAAGCCTCATTTCTTCTCCTCCTGGCCCACATCTGGGAAAGCTGATGAAAACAGCCAGGGAGTTACTGAGTAAAAAATAGAAGAAAACAGGCCTCAACATAACCAGTGGAAGTATTGCCTTGCCTGAATTCCCCAAAGCCAAAGCACCCACTGTCCTAAAATATCCTCTAGTACACATGGACAGTCTGATGCAATGAATAATGAAATTGATTCCTTGGCACTTATGATCAGCTTGAAGAAAAGTGACCTTTTGGACCTTCCTCCCTAGTTAAAAAGCACTTTCCAGCCCAGTTTAAAAAAAAAAAAAGACCCCATCAAAGTGAAAACAGGGCCTTCCTAGATTGAAAACCATTATAGGAGACCTATTTAGGGAAGGTGTGAGTATCCCCCTGCTTCTGCACTTAAGAGCCAAATTTGACTAGTTCTTAAACCTGGAAAATGTAAGTGGTGCTTCATTGTGAATATTCCTGTTCTAGGGCTTCGTCTATATTACCAAAGTTACTGATTCCACCCAGTAAGTAACTGGTAAATAATTTGCAGTCATAGCAAAGTACTTGGCTAATCTGTCCTATTCTGTGTCTATTTCGGCAGCCTCTCAGCTACAGTACCCCTTCCCTGGGTACTCAGGGGGGTAACTCTCCATTGCTGTCATCTCATGTATTATATCTGCAGGCAATATTTCAACCACATCTAGTCTTTTCCGGGTGTACAGGTATGACATCACACTGAGGACATCCTTTGAGAAGATTACTATGACACACTTATGTAGACCATGAAAACACTCACAAAGGAGCTCACAGAAACAGAAAGATCCATTACGTCCACATGTAGTACAAGGCCCCACCACCTCAGTTAAGTTCCTGAAAATTAGTTGGTAAACTCAGGGTGCTGCAATCCTGAGAGTATCAAGAAACAGCTTTTAAAGTGTTTGTTTGTTTGTTTTATTTTGGTGTCATTAATCTACAATTACATGAGGAACACTATGTTTACTAGACTCCCCCCATCAGCAAGTCCCCCCACATACCCCATTACAGTCTCTGTCCATCAGTGTAGTAAGATGTTATAGAGTCAATACTTGTCTTCTCTGTGTTGTATAGCCCTCCCCTTGCCCCCCCCTCATTTTACATGCTAATCATAATGCCCCCTTTCTTTTACCACCCTCCCCTTATTCCCCCTCCCCACCGATCATCCCCAGTCCCTTTCTCTTCGGTAACCGTTAGTCCATTCTTGGGTTCTGTGAGTCTGCTGCTGTTTTGCTCCTTCAGGTTTTGCTTTGTTCTTATACTCCACAAATAAGTGAAACCATTTGATACTTGTCTTTCTCCACCTGGCTTATTTCACTGAGCATAATACCCTCTAGCTCCATCCATGTTGTTGCAAATGGTAGGATTTGTTTTCTTCTAATGGCTGAACAATATTCCATTGTGTATATGTATCACATCTTCTTTATCCATTCATCTACTGATGGACACTTAGGTTGCTTCCAATTCTTGGCTATTGTAAATAGTGCTGCAATAAGCATAGGGGTGCATATGTCTTTTTCAAACTGGGTTGCTGTATTAGGGTAAATTCCTAGGAGTGGAATTCCTGGGTCAAATGGTATTTCTATTTTGAGCTTTTTGAGGAACCTCCATACTGCTTTCCACGGCCTTTGTATCTTACCCCCTTTGTGAGGTGCCGAGTTCTTGCAGATGTAGATGTATCCTGGCTGTTGTACTGTACCCTCTGGTCTCTCTTAGGTGTAGTTTTAGTTGTTGTATTTTCAAAAATATATATGGTTTTGGGAGGATATTTCCGCTGCTGTACTCACACCGCCATCTTCCCAGAATCCCATAACTTGTGATAGATTTTATCAAATGCTTTTCCTATATCTATTGACATGATCATTTGGTTTCTTTCCTTTTACTATTAGTAAAAGGTATGTTACATTAATTATTTTTGGATGTTAAATCAACCTCACATCTCTAGAATAAAACTCAAACAGTCGTAGTGTGTAATCTTTTTAATATCTTGGTTTAGTTTGCTAAACTTTTGTTAAGAATTTTTGTGTTTAAGTTCATGGAGGATATTGGTCTATAGATTTCTTTTGTTGTAGGTATCTTTGTATAGTTTAGATTAGGCTAATACTGGCAGTAGAATGAGTTGGAAGTCCATGCTCTTTTTTCTGAAAGAGTTTGTGAAGAATTTATATTTAAAAAAATTGAAATAATTCATGTAAATTGTCTGGATTGGAGCTTTTGTAGTTGAAAGATTTTGAATCCTAATTTAGTTTCTGTACTTCTGTTATGACTACTCAGATTTTCTGTTTCATTGACTCTGTCTTGGTAATTCACGTCTTTCTAGGAATTTGACTATCATGTATTTTGGAGAAATTTGGCATACAGTTGTTCATAGGATTGCCTTCTAGTTCTCCTAATTTCTGTAGGGTTGGTAGTGATGTCCTTTTTTCTTTATAATTTTTGTCTTTTATCTTTTTTTCATCCACCTTGGTCAGTCTAGCTAGAGCTTTGCCATTTTCAAAATCTTTTTGGAGATTAATGTTTGGTTTTCATTGATTTGTCTATCCTTATTCTGATTTTTATTTTATTGAGTTCTGCTCTAATTTTCATTATTTACTTTGGGCTTAGTGTACTATTCATTCTCTAGTTTAAGGTGAAAGGTTTAGTTACTGATTTGAGAATTTTATCCTTTTCTAACATAGGTGTTTAGTTTTAAATTTCCCTGTAAGCAATGCTTTAGCTGTATTCCATAAATCTTGAAATGCTGTACTTTTATTTTCACTCAGTTCAAAATATTTTCTAATTCCCCTTGTGATTTCTTTCTTCATCCATGGATACTTTAGGTGTTGTTTAATTTGCAAATATTTTGGTATATCCCAAATTTCCTTCTTTTGTTAAGTTCCAATTTAATTCTGATGTGTTTAGAACATGATTTTCATGAATTCAATATTTTTAAATTGAGATTTGTTTTATGATCTAACATATGATTTATCATTGAGAATCTTCAATGTACACTTTAAAAGAATACGTATTCTGCTGCCATTTGGTAGAGTACTCTGTGTATGTCAGTTAGGTCAAATTAGTTGATAATGGTGGTCCAGCAAGTCTTCTATGTTATTGTTGATTTTCTGTCCAATAGTTCTACCAAATATTGAGAGTGGGGTACAATGTCTCCAATAATTATTGTTTACTCATGTATTTCTCCTTTGAATCCTATTAATTTCTGTATCATAAAATATGGGGCTTTGCCATTAATTTTATATATTTATAATGATTCTATTTTCTGATGAGTTGACCCTTTTATAATTATGAATGTCCTCCTTTGTCATTAGTAACATGCTTTACCTTAAAACTCTACTTTGTCTAATCTTAGTACCATCATTTAACTTTTCTTATGAGTACTATTTGCATGTTTTCTCTTTTTCTTTTCTTTCAAATTATATGTTTCTTTGGCTCTGAAGCATTTGTCTTTTAGACAAAAGTACTAATATGTGTGTGTATATATATATATATATATATATATTAGGATATGGTTGGGTATTTTTAAAAATCTGGCTTGAAATATATTTTAATTAGAATGCCTAATACACTCACATTTAATATAACTACTGGTATATTTGTATTTAAATATGCCATTTGCTATTTTTAAATGGGTCTCATGTCTTTTTTTTTCTTTTGTTTATCCTTTACTGCCTTTTATTAAATAGATACTTATAGCATACAATTTTAATTACTTCATTTGACTATACTTTATTTTCTGAATAGTTGTTCTAAAGATTAGATTGAATCTTTTTTTTTCCACCAAGGATGTTTATTGCAACACTGACAATATAGGCAATATATCAGGGACAATCTGAATGTCCTGACAGACATAGTATAATAATTTCATGTCACATATCAGCCTGCAGAGACATCCATATATTGATTAATCAAATTCTAGGAGAACAGTGGGGCTCTTATTTATGTGACCATATGTTGGCATTTGTTTGTATGAGCATCGGAAAAGTATACGGATGGATTCTCACATAATCATTAAAGCTTAAGATGTGAGTTGAGTTTCAGGGTGAGGTGAGTACTTTTTTGTTTTTAACTAATCTCTGTTGATTGATTTGTTGCAAATAGCATGTATTGTTTTTGTTGTCAGGACAAAGAATGCAATTATATACACACAGACATGCTTGTATATACATGTACGTTAAAAGATTTTTTTAAGTGTATAGACTTCAATGCATAGATATACCATATTACATTTAATCAATTTCCTGTTAGACATTTAATTTTGTCTTGCATTTTCACTATTATGAACACTGTAATAGATTACCCTATATATATATATATATGATATTCAAATATATATATTTGTACATGTCATCCTCCATTCAAATTAACATTTATGCTTTTGTGCCTCCTATATGCCATGTGTTGTTTAGGTGCTGGGGAGACAGGCTTCGTGGACTTGACAATGGGGCACAGCCAATGACTGTGTAATTAAATACATGGAAAATGCAGTGCTTAGCAATGAAGAAAATAAAACAGAGTAAGGGACAGAGAGTGGTGGGTGATGAGAGGCAGGGGTCTGCTGTTTCAGGTGAGCTGGTCAAGGGAGGCTGTGATGATGTGACATCCCAGCAGAGACAGTAGTTGCAGTCCTTTTATTATTCGTAGAAGTCAATAACCCCTTCATTTTTAGTTACAAAACCTGGAAGTCTGAGATCAGGGTGCCAGCATGACCAGTGGGCTCTGGTGAGAACCCTCTTCTGGGTCGCAGATTGCCAACTTCTTGTATCCCCACCTCGCGAATAAACAGCATGCCCTGGAATCCTTGTCTCCATATCTGTTCCCAGGGAAACCTGGATGTCAAGTGTCTCTGATATCCGCCGCAGTCCCAGCGCCGGAACCGGGGGTGCTCAGAGCAGCGGTTCAGGGTGTCCACTGAGGGAGCAAGTAAGTGAAGGGGCAGAGCAGCGCTTGCTGCCCCGGGTGAGGGGACGTTAACGCGATCATTCACATGCAGGCGATCCAGGAGCGGCTTTCATTGCCCCCAAGGCAGCTCCAGGGCTTTTAGAGTTCTCTACCGCTGAGTTGAAAGGTTTTCCTGAGAATGAAGTGCTGCGGGGGCCTTGCTGATCTGAGATAAGGCAGCTCCTGGAGCCTGCAGTAACCTGAGCCGGGCCAGGCTTTGCAGTGCCATCTAGATTAGATTGAATCTTAATGTATTCTAATCTACTTCACATCATAACTAAACTAATTTACTCCTGGTAAGATGGCTATTATCAAAAAAGACAAGTGATCACAAGTATTGGCAAGGGTGTGGAAAAAAGTGTACCCTAGTACACTGTTGGTGAGAATATAAATTGGTATGTCCACTATGGAAAACGGTATGGAGGTTCCTCAAAAAATTAAAAATAGAACTACTATATGATCCAGCAATCCCACTTGTGGGTTTATATCCAAAGGAAATGAAATCAGTATTTCGAAGAGGTATCACTACTCCCATGTTCACTGCAGCATTTTTCATGTAACCAACACATGGAAGCAACCTAAGTATCTACCAACATATGAATGGACAAAGACAATATGGCACATAGTTTTATACACACACACACACACACACACACACATACACAATGAAATATTATTCAGCCTTAAGAAAGAAATTCAGCCACTTGGGACAATGTGGATGAACTTAGAGTACACTCTGGTAAGTCAGATATGCCAGACACAGAAAGAGAAATATTGTATGATCTCACTTACATGCGGAATCTAAAAGAAAAGTTGACCTCAGAGAAATAGAGTAGAATGATAGTTGTCAGGAGCTGAGGGATAAGAGAAATGGAGAAGAGATGTTGGTAACACGGTACAAACTTTCAGTTGTAAGATGAAAAGTTTCTAGATGTCTAATGTAGAGAGTGGTAACTACAGCTAATAATGATGTATGGTATCCTTGAAATTTTCAAGAGAGTAGATCTTGAATGTTCTCACCACATGTACACAAATAGTACCCATGTGAGGTGATTGATAAGTTAATTAGCGTGATTGTAGAAATCATTATATAAGGTATACTTACTACATCTTAAATGCATAAAATTTGTCAATCATACCTCAATAAAGCTGGAAAAAATCCTGATTGAATTCCAATAAATACAAAAACTGCTCTGATAAGCTCCATTTTCCTTCGTCCTTTGTACTATCATAATATTACATTTATATTTTATAACACAAAATATAGTATTAAAATTGTTTTATGCAATCATATAGCTTAAAGAAGAGGAAAGAGGAAATATATCTATATTTGTATAGCCTTTTATATTTACCTACACATTTACCACTTCTTCTGGTAATGATATCATTTCTTTCAGCCTGAGTTTAATTTTTGCTTGTAAGCCAGGCCAGCTAGCAAGAAATATTCTTACTTTTCCTTTCTTTTTGTAATTGAAATATAATTGATATTTCAAAATAATCTGATTATTTTGAGAAAGTATTTATTCACCTTCATTTTAGAGGATTGTTTACCATATCTAGAAATCTTGGTTAACAGTTTTTTTCTTTCAACACTTTGAATATGTCATTCCATTGTCTTTGGCCTCTAGTATTTCTGGTGAGAAGTTAGCTGCTAATCATATTATGTTCCCCTGCATAGGATGAGTTGTCTTTTTCTGTCTCCATTTAAGACTTTTCCATTTGTGATTCTATTTCAGTAGTTTGACTCTAATGTTTTGGGGTATTGATACTTTTGGGTTTATTTGTTTGGGGGTTGTTGAGCTTCATCATATTTGTGAAGTATTTGATGATTTTTTTTTTATATTGAGTTGGGTGGTGATGATTATTTTTTTATAATTAAAGTATCATTGATATACAATCTTATGATGGTTTCAAATACACAACACAGTGGCTCAACATTCACCCATATTATGAAGTCCTCACCCCCTCCAGTGCCTGACCATTATTTCTTCAAATCATTTTTCCCTCCCATCTTTTTTTCTTTTCCTTTCTGTGACTCATAACACCTACACTGATACACTAAATGTCTACCTACAGGTCTCTGAGTCTGATCATCTTTTTTTCCATTCCTTCTATCTCTCTGTTCTTGAGATTGAACAATTTCTATTTACCTTCAAGTTTAGTGATTTTTTCTTCTGCTACCTGAAATCTGCTCTCGAGCCTTCTTTAGTGACTTTTTCATTTCGATTATGGTACTTTTCAATTTGAGATTTTTCATTTGGTTCTTTTTTATAATATGTTCTCTGTTGATGTTCTCTACTTGTCACTGTTATCATACTTCCCTTTAATTATTTAAACATGGTTTTCTTTAGTTCTTCAAGATATTTATAATTGGAGCTTTGAAGTCTCCATCTGCTAAGTCTAACATCTGGACCAACTCAGAGACACTTTGTATTGCCTGCTTTTTCCCCTTGAGTCTGGTTCACAGTTTCCTGTTTCTTTGGATGTGTCATAATTTTTTCTAGGAAATTCAACATTTTTATTAATATATTGAAGGAGCTTCAGATTCTGATTCCCTTCACACTCACACAGTTGTTGTTATCAAAGTTTTAATTACTGATTTATATCCATGTAATGTTTCCCCCACAGTGGATGATTGCTGATATCCCTTCTCCGTTTAAAAAAAATAATAATAAAGCCTAGCTTCCTAGAAGTCAGTAAGGCTTAAGGCTTACTTATCATTAGGCAATGATTTGCCAGCAGTTGTGCTCAAAAACTTCAAGTCAGTAATCTTTTCAACCTTTGTCGCTGGATTTGTATGTGTGTTATGGAATATATTCAAAGTTCAGGCAGTTGTTAAGTCATTCTATAGCAGATATATGGAGAACTTATTCAACTCCTTTATGGTTACCACCTTTCTCATATATTCCTGATTGAAATAAAATTTCTGGCTAGTCTCCCAGTCAATTATTTGCCCAAACCAACTGAGCAACTTTGGACCAGCTGAGTTGCTTATTGGCTCATTTGTTTGCCATCTAGTTCTCTACTGTTAATTGGTGCTTCTGGGTATGGGATTTTACATGTTTGGCTCCAAATAAGTCCACTTCTCTGGCAGTAATGCTGCTGGTTTTCATGTATCACACTACCCTGATATAACACCATGCTGACCAGGCTGGAGGTAGGGGGTGGGGGCATCCCTAGATGAAAACACCACAGACATCAACTGTTCTTACGCAAAGTTCAATGATTTTCCATACATAATCACTTTTCAATTAGGTGTATGTCTTTTGTTTATTTCCAGAGCCATACAATATTTTGTCCAGTTTTATTGTTTTTTGGATATTTGGATAGGAGATTTGTCAAGCTACTCACTTCATTATCTCAGAGGTCCTGTTCCCAGAGACTTACTTCTAAGCCCTACACATGTGACCACACATGGCTAGCCAACTTATTTACATTACCTCTAACCCTTACGGCAGATTTACAGGATATTTATTAGTATTTTAATTTTTCTAATGAGTAAAATGAGGCTCATGTAATTTAAGTAATTCACCAAACATAAAAGGCAAAAAACAAACAAACAAACACAAAAGCACCATGCTATTTACTTCCAAAGGTAATAAACACAAGTGGGAAGATAGGCAGTTATTGCCCAGCATTTAGTTAGTAGGTTTATTTAATTGTCCAACCTCAATTCCAATTACTCCCGGTTTCTACTTTCCAGTGGGTAAGTTAATTGGCAAGAAAATACCAAATAAATCAGCAGGAGAGACAATCTATTTTTGTCATGGATAGCCTGCTCTTTAAAAATATCATGACTTTGGTTCATAAAGGTAGAGTTGAGTTCCTAAAAAAATTCAGGGCCCCTCATGAAACATATTCTTCACTGAGAAACTTCACATCCACAGAAACGTAGTCTAGCAAGCAACAAAAGATCACTGAAAAAGAGCTCTAATCTTAATTCACATTTCTTGGTCAGTAAAAGGCACCAATTCATTAAGACAGAGAACAATCCAGAAATTTCATTTGTTCTTATTTCTTTTATATCCATCAACTGCTTCAGAATCTTTCAAGTTCTGAAACTGTACAAACGTATTCACCTTGAAGGATCCTCTTGTCCTATTTTGTAGATCAACTTTGCCTCCCCTGCTAATACCTCTATCTTCTCTAGGCTTCTTTCTTATTAGCCACATTTCACATCATTAAAAATGCACAAATATATCATCAAAGATAGTACTGTCCTTATAAAATTAATATAGTATCATATTGAATTGGCAGAAGCAAAAATCTGAGATCAGGTTTAAGTCTCTTTAATTGGCTAAGGGAGAATACAGGTAATGGAGAATACTCACTTGTCATTTTGTCTTGTCCTTCTTATCCTTATTAGCTATTCCATTCACACAGATAAATATAATAATGGAAAAGGCACAGATTTGGAATCAGAGTCACTTACTTTTACCTCTTGTTCGTTCCATAACTTTGATCAGCCTTGGCAAATATCTTAGTTTCTTTGAGCTGCAATTTGGTGATTTATAACCTGGACATAAGAATACTGCCATCTGTTTCCTACCATCTCACAGATTCAGGTGAGAGGATAGACATGAAAGATCTTTACACTTGGGTTGTGAGGATTAAGCAGGCAAACATTTGTAAAACTCTTAACAAAGACCCATTTCAGAGAATAAACACATAAAACTTAGTGCCGCTGATATTAATTCTTGTAACTTCCAAGTTTCTAGCTTGATCAACTGAATAGATTTGATACCATTCACAGTAGATTTTGTGGTGCAATAGAACATATTCAGTATTAGACATTGATTTTGAGGTAGCTTCCAGACACAGAAGAGGAAATGCGCCATTGGAAACTAGATGCATAGGTAAAATCTTTTAGGCTATATATTGGGCTGAGTATTAGATTTAGGACCCAAAATTAAATAGTTGATTGTGGCAAAGACTATTTATCTGCATTCCTTAAGACCCACTCTTGCCTTTCTTTCTCTGACAGGAGCCCACTGTTCAGTGCCCACCTCAGAGACTCTATCTCACCGCAGCTTTGCATGGTCCTGAGAATCAATTCTCACCAATGAGATGTAAACAAAAGTTCTGTGTGGACCTTCCATGCAGTCTCTTAAAAGGATAGAGGCATTCAAATTTTCTCACCTTCCAAGTCTCACAGCCTGAAAAGATGTTGACAGCTGGAAAGCTAAAAGTCATGTTCGATTATGACAGTTAAGGCCACAATAAGGATGGCAGATGTCTGCGATGGAAGGAATCTGGGTTTTTGATGTCCCAGAGCAATACCAGTCTACCTAGTTGCAGATTCCTTTTACATGACACATGGATAGACTTCTACCTTTTTTCACCTCTATGTTTCTATTTGTTTACCTCTCTGGACTTGATTCTAATTGATACAGTGAGAGCTAACACCTGTCACTATGGGCAACAACCAAGGAAAGTGCACAGAACAAGATAAGGATAGGGTTGAGGAAAGGTCCCTCAGAAACATCAGGACTTATGGGGTGGGTGAAAGAGGAGTGCCATCAAAAGAAAGATAAATCATATAGAAAGGTAAGAATAAAATCAGATGAAATTAGTGACATGGAACACAAGGTAGGACAAAGTGCTAGACGGAAAGTGTTCAGGTAATGTCAAGGGGCCTACAGTAGGACTGAGATGTGTCCAGTGGATGTAACTATAGGAGATGATTGATAGCCTTGGCAAAGTTGGTATCAGGGTAGTGGTAGGGACCGAGAGCAGAAAAAGACATGAGATAAAAGACAACATGTGAGTTTAAGTATTAGTGACTATGAAGAGAAGGATTCAAATGAGAATAATAACCAAGGAGAGGAGGTAAAAAGACCTTTCTCAACTTTGGCTGTCCATAATCTGAATATCCCGTGTATGTGGGGGTTATTCCCATTATCAGTGTCGAATATGATGGAGGAAGTTCACTTTTTGAATCCGGAAAGAGAGACAGAGCATTGTAAGGGGCCATTTAGAATTCCTTCCAGAAGCAGTGGCATTCTTTATCCTCTCTCTGCAGTGGTGGAGAGGTCCAGGGTTGCATGCAGACTCAGGGTATGATTTGGACTATATAGTTACTGGAGCTGAGTCTCTTCCTTGGTTTCTGTCGTTTTGAGCTGGAATTCTAGCCTTGTTTGGGAATGGGAGCACTTGTTTATTCTTCACATAAAGTTGGTTTCTGCTTGCATTAAGCAGACCTGGATTCTGTTATTCAAGGCTTAGAACCCTGACGAGTACAGTGGAACATATCATGAAAGCAGTATTTGTAATTTATTTTTTAATCTGGGAGCCAAAAACATTTACTTGGTCAGGTGTAGGAAGCCAGCAGAAATAGGGTAAAGATATACTTATGCTTGTGTGCATTTGGGGGGAAACAGAAAATAATTAATTGGGGCCAGTTTCCTGTGAAATAAGAGATAAGGCCTTCTGCTGAAAATGAGGAGATAGTTATACATTCACCATTATAATAGTAAGTGAAAAATTATTAGATTAGCAGCTCACACACATATGGTGTTTTCCATTTTAGAAAGGGTTTTTAAAAACATATTTATCATGGTAGAGAAAAATATTTTAATTCAAATTAACCTCTGTGGGAAAAATCATATTTGATAACTTTCAATTTATATTAATGGCCAAGCTATGTCAGAATTAGTAAAATAGAAGAGATTTGTTAAAGGGAACATGAGAATAGACTAGCATACTTATTATCTAAGGCATCCTTTAATTATATCAAACCCAAGGAAGGAATCAATAAAGCGATCAACACCTTTTTATCTCAGGACTTTGGGTTTTCCTTTGTGCAAAAAGATGGTCCAGTGACCCGTGGATATTGTGCTCCTTCTTAGCAGTACGATGGTTTATAATTCTAACATAAGAGTGCTTTGGAAGTGATGGCTTGTAATATGAAATATGTTTCACAAGACAGGCTTTGAAGGTAGACGATTCAAGTTTCTTCAGCAACAATGAAAATGAAAAGAATGCAAAATGCCATTTGGCCTGTTTTAAAAATGGTAGGGTCCAGATGTAGCTGCTGTCAAGTCAGATGGATGATGAGAGACAGATTTTAGACAGCAATAACCTTAAAGGGAGAGTGCATTTATAGGACCCCAAGTGAGGAGTGTTACTGGGCATGCTTTGCTCTGTGCTTATTTCTCATGTTACAGGCTCTCTAGCTAGCTCTGTATTCACCATTTGCATCTCACTGAACACTGTATCCATACTCTAAATATGCTTGTAGAAATCCTCTCTTTGACCAGTGTCCCAAATATATACAGGGGATATTTCTGATCTGCAATCAGTTGGTGAGAACTTTGAGCTTACTTTCATATATGTTGTGATGGATATATTCTCTTGATCTACCTCCAGTATTCTGTCTGCCAACCGTTCTGATTTGTGTATATTAAGGATGGCACTCTGTGGCCCCAGAGAGACCATGTATATTACCTCATTAATTAGTTACCCCAAGTACTCATCTGCCACAGTGGCTTTTTAACATCTGAAGCCGTCTATGCAACCAGCACATTTTGGCTAATATGTACTCTGGAGCTCTGTTTTATTTACCAGCTAGTAAATAAATGCTGTGAGATAGGGATCTCACTGACAGGAAGTTACTATGGATTGCTCCCATTCTCTCTGAAGAAAAAAATGGCTCAGTGTCTCAGCCTAGTCTTCCTCCTGATGTTCAGACTTATGCATCCAAATGCATGTTTTCTAACCATTTTGTTTTAGATGTTCCACAGGCTCCTCAAACCTATCATATCAAAGTGGAACTCTATGCCTGATTTACTTTCCTCTTTCCATATGGGTACCCCCCGCCTTGGATTCCTATTCTAGCTAATAGAATTCCATTCAGCCAGTTTCCCAAGCCAGAAATCTGGGGAAGAGTTCACCCTAGAATCCTCCCTAAATCCCCTCATCACCTCATTTCATCAATTATTTTACTTTCATCTATTAAGTATCTTGCCACATCTTTACAAGTTTATTCTGCTCAGCTAGTCATCATCCCCAACCTGAAATATTACTAACTACTTGACTTGAGTCCCCCTGCTGCCAGTCTCAACGTTTTCATTTTACCCTGAGCTCTACTATCAGAGGGGCCTATGTCATTCCAAATCTAAACAATTTAATAATCTTCCAATGCCCTTAGTTCCTACTCTAGAAAAAAGCTTTCTGAGATACAAAATCTTTCATGATCTGGTCCATCTTGACTGTTCTATTTATTGACAACAATCCATACTTTGTCTTTAGACATAAAAGGGAAATCTCTTATTAAATTTCATTAAAATGAATAGTTTTGGGGAAAATATTGTTAAATTGGAAGGATTATATAAAGTTGTTTATATATAAACACTTGAATTTCACTTGGAATGTATAAAAATGGTCATTAATTCACCATTCATTTGGTATGGGGTACAAGACTTAGAGTAAGGGTCTACTCACTAAAGGTCAGTATATTCTTTCTTACATAAAACACTCCTACATTACATCATCTATAGCTTTAATTTTGGTTTCTTTAGAGTAAGATTAAGAGACATTAGAAAGAATCTAAATATGCAAAATCCTTCTGGATGATGTGGTTTCTACCCTATGCCCCCAATCTTAAATAGTTGCCTCACTTTTATCTAATCGAAGAAAATTTTTTTTTCTAATCCCCTTTATCAAGTATTCCAAAGCATTCTATTTTCATAGAAACCACAATTATTTGCCTTTGTGTTCCTTTTTTATCAGTTTACATAATATTTAAATAAGAAAATTATACAAGCAACAATAACTGCATAAATAGACTAGGAACAACACCCAATTGACTCTTGGAAATGATAGTCTCAAATGTTGAGAGGCAAGGCATGTGGTTCCAGGATGATGACTTGAAACACTTTCAAAAACCTCCCAAAGTGACTAATAATACCCAGCATTCAGTGTGGAATAGGAATCGGGCAGTTGGTTTTAGACATATAATTATCCTAAGCTCTTCATTTTATGAGTAAATGAAGTGGAGATTTAAGAGAGCTTCTTTATATTGAACCTCATGTAGTCCTTCAATGCAGCCAGTTCTTTCTTGTTTCATTGATTTTGCTCATGTCACTCACTTTCCCCCTCATATCCATTCATTCTTCATTTGAGACCCGCCATCTTTCAAGACCCACCCCAGAAATCATCCTCCCTAATAAACTCGAATTCCTTCTTCCCCAGCTCCATAAAAGTTCACAGAAGGCCATGACTAGAGTACATTCACTGGTGTATCTACAGAGAGTAATACTGTCAGTACCAGCCAATGTGACAGCATGTTTGGCTCCAGCTAGTCCATTTCACTAGATCTTGCCAAGTTTCAAAGAATAAAATATAACATAAAAAGATTAACTATCAAGCTAATTTTTCATAGTCATTCGATGAAGAATTATGAATGTCCTTGAAAGCTTTTCAAGAGTCATCAGAGAACAGATGGGAAGAGACCAGCTTTTCCATAGACACCTGTGGCTAATATCTGTATGATCCTCTCTGATCAATCTAAAAATAGTCCTTTGGTGAAATGGACTGCAACTAAAACATCTTGTGGGTATAGGTTGGGTGAAGATAAACTATCCACTTTCAGGGCTAATTCCTACTTAATTAACCTCTAATTTATTGGTTGTGATACAGTAAGCCTCAGATCAACAAACAAATGCACAGAATGTCTGAATCAAAGAGCTTCCTTTTGGGTATAAATAGTTATGGAAATTGAAGTCATTTGTCTAAGAGCACTATATTCTAGAGAACACCTAAAATATAATTATGAACCCAACTTCCATTTTTTTAAGATTAGAATTGATCAAGTCCCATTTCCAGAAATAAAAATGTATCCATGGAAATGTGATAATGTTAAAGAAAACATTTAAAAAATGGTTCTGGATCTGTAGGTCTATTTTTAACATATGTAACAATGTCAGTGTAAAGATTTAAAAGCTTGTTTTAATCTGAATGTGAATAACAATTCTTACTATTTAAATTGAGAAAATATTTTCTGGTCATCTACAATGTACTAGATTTTTTGCTAAGTACTGTGGGTTATAGAGGTGAGAATAAGATAATTGCCTTGCCCTCAGAAACCTTTCAGTCTTGCTGGGGAAACGAAAACATATGTGGGTATGATACATGATAGAGATGTAACATGTTATGGGAATGCTATAAGCAGGAACAAGAAGAACTTGAGAGAACAGACTGTTTCTGCTTGAGATGAGTAGGTAATACTGAGGAAATAGTACTTAGGCTGGGTTTTGGAGGATGGGTAGGGTTTTGAGAAAAAAATAAGGGAAAGGCAATTCAACCTCAAAAAGTAAGTGGCTTTTGCAAAAGCTGAAGGACAGAAAAGTTTAGGTTATTTTATGCTTGAGACACAAGCTGAAATAGTGAATATGATGGATGACATGGTTGGAAAGAGAGGTCAGAACAGATTCTATGTTCTACTCCCTTGTTACTAAGGATGCCAGCTAATGGGATGGGCTTGGTAAGTGAGAGGCTGGTGGGCAGAAACAAAGTATATCCTAGAAAGTACTAAAGTTCAAAGCTAAGTAATGCAAAATCAGATCTACAGTAAGGATGATAGAGTTAGACTATTTGGGTTCACATCCTGGTTTAAACACTTGCTAGCTATGTGGTCTTGGGCAAAAAACTTCAGCAATAAAATTTCTGTAGAAATAGAAATAAGAACAGAATTGTTATAAAGATCACATGAGCTATATAAAGTCATTGGAACTGCACTGGGCAATATTAAGTGCTGTCACCACCATCATTATATATGTCTATATGAAATATTATAAAGTCAAATGTCCATGGAAAAGCAATTAATATAAAGGATTGAGGTGAGATAGGTATGGGCAAATGAAGAGAAAGCTTGCATGCCCAAATCAGGGCTTCTCAAACTTTAATGTGCACATGAATCACCTGGGAATCTTATTAAAAAGCTGATTATGATTTATTAGATTCTGCATTCTTGGCAACTCCCAGGGTGATGTTTGCGCTCTGGTCCAGAGACCACACTTTGAGAAGCAAGAGTCTGAAACATCTGTTACTCAGCTGCAGCTGACGGTGCCTTGAAAGAATGCAGGAATGAGCACCTATTAGCCAGATCTAAGTTTTTCAGGAGACAGAAATCCATATTTTTTTTAAAAGATGAAACCTATCAATTTTTAAATGTTAGCAGTTATTTCATAACAGTGCTTATGTAAAAACATCACATGCTCTCCAATCTGAATTCAGCCTGTGGGCACTCAAGTCTGCAAACTCCCAGCTGAATGAAGAAAGACTCAGAAGCAAAACTGGAGGTGAGAAACCAAGGAAGTTCAAGTATGGAGCAAGTAGACTGCAGTGAGGGCTAGAGAGATCCTGGGAGCAGAGTGTAGGTGCATGAGAAGGCTTTTAGCAGTGGTTTGCATGGATATATTGGGTACGCATAAAAGATGGCCTATACTGTGAAGTGACTATTGAAGCATAGTACATTTTTTGGTTTTCATTTTATAAGAAACAAGAGGCTATACTGAAGGCCTACTTTGTTAGGGGAGTGTGATTAGTGAGAAGCCAAAACTAAGGAAGCCTTAAGAGAAAATGGTTGTCTCACAAAAAGTGAAGAGAGTAATATGAATTGTTCGTGGAGTTTTTCAAGAAGAGGTCCTACTAGGCCTACTTTAATGAATTAGATAAGACTCATTTCTAATTAACAGCATCAATTTGCATGCAAACAATGAGCTACGGTCTTTAAAAAACAATTTCTTCCCTTAAGTACATTTAGGAATGCCTTCCATTATCTTATTTACACCACTAATTTGCTTGGCAAACTAGCATAGATTATATACAGGTAAACTTTGGTTGAAAAATTCAGAAGTAGAGGAATTGGAATGAATAACAAGTTACTGATTTTACATGAAGCCTTACACAGTAAGGGCTTTTAAATATGCCCAGCCTTACTTTGAACTTTGATGTATTTTGAAAGAGATGTCCTTGCGAAAGTAACGTGAAAACATGTTTTCCTCTAGGACTGGTTGCCAGGAAGGTGCCAGCACTCCTTTGAGAAGGGGTCACTGCCCAGATCTTGGTTTCTATATACCATTTCCTACTAAAAGAAACCAGAGACCCTTGGAGAAAAGGTTGATTCTGATCCTGGGGCAGGGGAAGTTCGAGATGAGCCTGGGATATTTAAGCCAGAGGTTTGAACATGCTCTCACTGGTTAAATTTGGTAAAGGTAAAATAATCTGATAAATAAGAAAAGTAACTACAATTCACTATAACATATTAAATAAAAAATAATCCGTAAGTCCATATTGACAGAAAAGAGAACTAAGGAAAGTTTTTATCTCTTTCTCTTTCTTTTTTTTTCCAGTAGAAGAAATCAGCTTGTAGGATAATGTGAAAATTGGGAAAATCACCATTTTGCAACACCAACATAATAATTGAGTTAGGGGAGGATCACTGACGGATATTTAAGGCACTAGAAGACTTACTATCATAAAAGAAAAAATGTTACTTTACAATTCAAGATCTGATGGTCACCACCTTACCAAGTGATCAAACTTAGCAGCTTTTAGAGTGGGAATACCTCATACCATGCATCTCCTGATGTGATAAGAAGCACACAGCATCTTATATGAAGTGTTCTTGCCAAAAATATTTGACTTGCATCTTTTCAGGTCTCATCTAGTTCAACTTGCAGTTTACAAGAGATACAGAGCATATAGAACAAGTTAAATAACACCATGAAGACAAAAAGTCAGACTAATCCAGAATGGTGGGGGTTGTTTTTTGGAGAATATTGTACATAATTCTTTCAAATATCAGTATTAGTAAAAAGAAAGTGAAAGTTGGAGAGGTATTTCAGACTAAAAGAGACTGAAGGAACATAATAGCTGAAGGGGATCAGAATATGTCATCCCCAAATATGCCACTTTGGCATAAAGGTTGATTTAAGCTGAAGGTAAATGAGAAACAGCAGACATAAGAAAAGCTGTCTACCTTCCCTGCTTCTGCCTAAAGGTAGGGTATACATTTCCCTTTGTGAAGGCATCCCCCCCACTTTTCTGTACTAGGAATAGGAGACTTTTATCATGGGAGATGGTACCAACTTCAATCTGCATAAGATATTACTGAAATATCCCTTATCTTCCATTAGTTTCCCCTAAATTTACTTTCCTGAAATCTATCATGCTGAGAAAGCCTAAACCCCTTTTCCTTTGTCTTCATGTCCTTATAATTTATCACACTCTCTTAAAATGGTATATAAGCTTCTAGTCCTACCACTTCTTTGGGATTTTCACTTTTTTCTATGAAGCCTCATGTGCCACCTAAAAATATTAATGTCAAATAAAAATTTGTATGTTTTTTCTCCTATTAATGTCTTTCATAAGTTTAATTTGCAGATTCCAGACACTAAACCTAAGAGTGTGTAGGAAAGAGATTTTTCCTCCTCTACAAAAACAAATGCAATGCGTGAAACATGACGGCATATTAGTACAAAAAAACACCATAAAAATATAAAATATATTTTTGCAACACTGAGGATATGGATAGGATATTAAATAATATGGTATTGTTTTTAATTTTCTTGAGCATGATAAACAAGCATGATTATATAAGGCATTGTGTAATTCTATAGATAGGTGCTAAAGTATTTAGGAGTGAAGCATAAGGGTGTTTATAACGTACTTGCAAATGTTAAAACATCAAAAAGTGTGTGTGTTTGTGTATTATTCCCTAAATTAAAGAAAGGCAGACATGGGAGAGGTAGGGAGAGGGAGAAAAAAACCCAAATATGGTAAAATTTTAATTGTTGAATCTAGGAATTTAGAAGGAGAGAAGAAATGAGAATGGGTATTCATTACGTTACTTTTTCAACTTTACTATATGCTTGAAAATTTTCATACAAAAAGATGGGGAAAGAAAAAAAATCTGTATATTTTCAGTCAGGTAACATTTAGATTAAAAATGTTATTCCCCAATATATATTAGTACAATAATTGTATTATCTGTGAAATAGGGGAAGCAATATCACATTTGTCTAAGGCTAAGAGGAGAGAGAATCTCTTGAGAGCATGCTTTTATTGCTATGGACTATGATTCCGAGATTCTTCAATTTAGAGATTCTACTTCCCATCACCATCCTTCCCTCTTCCATTCAATTTTTTATCAACTGACATCATTGTAAGTAAAATATCCTTCCTTATGTTGTCAGCAATCCATTGCTCAAAGGCCTGCCTACCCACATTCCCTTGACTGGTACATCTCCTGGAATACTCCAGACAAAAAGGAGTACATAAGGATGGTGACTATGCTATTGCAAGAACTGAAACAATACTACATGAGAATGAGGTCTCAGCAGATAAACAACAGCTGGCTAGAAACAGTTAACGTCATTTTCTATGCCATGGACTCCTTTGGAAATCTGGTGAAGCCTGGGACCCCTTTTCAGAAAAATGTTTTTAAGTTCAGAATATATAATACATAGGACTCCTAATGAGGCCAACTGTATTGAAATAGTTATAAAGCTATTAGAACAACAAATTTGTGATATAGAAAAATACTTGTGTTTATTCTATGAATGGACTTGGGCTTTAGAATCTTCATACACAGGCTTGCTTTCTTTTAACCTATGACTTCCCTTTATGGCCAGAAGGTTTTCATTTGCATCTCCTTTGTATACAAAGACCATTTTGATGGCCAAGCTATCATTAAACTCATTACTATCATGGTTAAACCTATAGATGTTATCCAGTTGCCCTGCTACATAATTGAGGCAACAGTGAATTTTCTATCTTAAATTGCACAGCTAATTGACTATATTTTATACCTCACTTACTTCTAACATAGACTAAGCTTAATGGATGTACACTGCTATTTGAACTTTTCTGAGAATTTTCTTTTCATATTCTGGTATCTCCTGTTTTCAAAGAGAAGGGTTTAAAATGATGTAACTGTAAGACTCTGTGTAAGATAAATTCTAGCCGGAATAAGCAGGCAAAGAGAGGCAACAAAGGGCCAGGTAATTTATTTAAATACCCCCGTGGGTGGGGGGCGTTCTATGGCCTTCTTGCCAGAGGCCAGAGAAGTCACACTCAGTTAGGGAGGTGGGTCGCTTATAAGGGATTAGGAGGGGGAGGAGTGGGCAAGCTATCCTAAGGGGTGTTGAGAGGTATGATTGGCTAAAGGTGACATAATAGTCAACTAGAAACTTTTTTCTTTCCAAGAGGGAGGAGGCTGACATCCGGGTCTTAGTTGGCACATCAGGATGGAATTCAGGGAGAGCTGTTCCCTTTCCATATACGGCATGGACTTTGGGGTCTGTTCTGTTCTCCCCCTATGGCATCTCTCTGTTCTGTTTGCATGTCCTTGTTTTTCCTTTCTCCAGCCTAACACTCTGAATAGTTTTTATGGACTCCTTTGCTTAAAACAGACACTTTTTCACATACATACCTGGACTAAGAAACATTAAATATTTCCAATATTTGTATTTAAAGCCTACTGCAGACTAAGAACACTGTTGTCAATTGAACAGTCACATTCTTTTTCACCTGTGCAATAAACAACTGTTTCCTTTTCACTTCTGCTTCAGTTGCACCAAAAGCATGCCACTGATTAATAATAGTTTCATGGCACAGTCCTCCCACAATTAACATATTATTTTATTTATTTTTACTTTATTTGCTACTAGATGCCTGGAAATAGTTGTGAGCATACTGGTAGAAAAGGCATTTGTATTTTATTACTTTTTTACATTTCATATAATTCAAATGCTATAAAAATCCTGAGAAACTATGCCACAAAACTGATCTCAGTGGAAATTTAAATATGCTAACATTTATTTTTAGAATATAGCATGAAGTAGACAACTTTAAAAGCTGAGTTTAAAAAAAACCTCAAGGAAGCTGATCTTTACTTTTTAAAGCACTAAAGTGCAATATTTAATGTAGGTCAAAGTGTTTAAAATGGGAGAGATATTTCTAAACAATTAGAGTCAAATCCCCAGCTGTAATTAACCTATAATTTTGGTAATATTTCAAAACAGAGTCAGCATATACCACTTTCTTATAAACTTAGGAGCTTCTAAAATTTTAGAGCTTACTTGGTAAAACAGGCATATTGTCCCATCTTCATCTATAAATTCTAATTTGCATTTAGAGGTCAATAACAGATACAAGATTTCAAAAATTTAGTTGAAAAAGAGTTTGAGAAAATACTAATATACTTTATTCAAATATTATATGAGTAAGATATTTTAAAATGAGAAACAATACTTTATATAAAGAAAAAAATAATCCCCCAATCAATTTAATCCACTTTATGAATTCAAGGTATTTATTTTTATAGCATGCTATTCAATTTTCCTTAATCTCACTTTTTAACATCTTTTTCTTTTTACTAGATTGAGTCGAGTTCAGAAATGATTATACAGGTTTAAACCTGCTCATAGTCTAAACATATCAGTTATTTAAATAATGGGACAGTAGTGTGTTTTATTAGAAGGATTTCATTTTGGAAAAAAAGTATATAATCTCCCAAGGAAGCAGTTTAACTACAAAGTTTGGGTCTTTATTTTACAGTACCTACATACAAACAACAATATTTTCTAAAGCAAGATTTAAGATAAAAATGGTTTTAAGTAATGCTATTATTTTTAACTTTATCAAGATTTGTGCATGTGTGTGTATGTGTGTATAAGTCACCTAATGCATCCATTTTGTACAGGAATATCAATGGTATTTACTTTATGAATAATGCAATGTGAGCAAAGGCGGCGAGAGGAGGTGGGCAAAGACAATGGACGTAATTCCAAAACCGTTCTAATACAGCCTCATCAAAGATGTTCATCAATGAGTTGCTCTAGGTTTCTGAATATTAAAAGCCACCTATTAATGTAGATGATACGTAGGAGATAAAAGCTTGGCAATAAAACTGCATGTTCATTGTTCCTAACAATAGTCTCATTTGGTAAACAGAGGCCAGGTCCTCCCTTATGAAACAGGAAACATTAGCATCAATACCAAAATCCCATCTATAAAAATATGTACGCCTTCCAAGCACAGCAACACACATTTGGGGTTCTGTGTTTTCAATACATTCCAAGGAAAAGTTAAATGGTGACTGAATTCAGTAACAACCTTCCTGAGGCTTTGTTTTCTCCCTTCAGACCCAAGTGTCTCTTTAAGACTGCAGTAACAAAGATAGGGGTACTAAAAGGTAAATAGTACTCCTGTGTGTTTCAGCAGTATAGAGACCTTTGTTACTGTTAAAACATCTAGCCAAAGAACAGTCTTTCCTACAAAATAGTCATTTATAATTTCCTTCTCTCATCCTCTTTGAAAAGTAATGGAGACTCAACTTGTTAAAGTTGGAATATACTGAAGGCACTCATACTTAAACAATCGTGTGATTTTTAAAACACACTTCGAAGTTCAAAATAGTAGAAAAGCACTGCCTATTTAAGTACCAACAGCTACACAGTTTAGCATCTGAGAAAAAGAAAGAAAAAGAGGCAGCACTGCCAATGATTGACTGTTGATGGAAACCTGAATGTTGGTGCCTTCCTGCCTGCTTACAATCTGTCACAAAGTGTCTCTTTTAAGGACAGCTTAAAAAGCTCTGCTAAAATTTTAGAATTCCTATTTTTATCTGTCACTTACCTCTTTTTTCTTTCTGCCAGCTGTTTGCAGACCTCCTGCCACCGCAGATTCAGGCTTCCCAATTTTTCTTGTAGAAGACTGGCATCTGTTTTTGAAGACTGTTGTATTATTTCTTCCCCGGTTGCATTCAATACCCTGACAACAGCTTGCCGCTGTCCAATGCCATCCTGGAGTTCCTGTAAGATGCCAAAAAGGCAAAACAAACATGAAGCCCCATGTCCTTTTATTAGACAAAAGATAAAACAATGTGCTACCACATGTGGTTCCACTGGGAGACAAAGAAATAAAAAAGCTCCATGTGAAAGTTTCTCTATGAAACTGACATGCCTATGTCCAAAGCATACAAGACACCTTTTATGTGTCAGTAAAAAAGCACCCTCTCCGTTCTGCTCCAGTTTTTATATTTGTAAAGCTTGTCAGCTAGAGGATGTTATAATGTCCTACAAATCAATTAGTTGGAAACCTTCTCAAGAGCAAATTCGATTCCTTGTCCCCACAAGGATGTTCCATGTTTAATAGTCTATGAAGTGTTGTAAAATTTAAACGTGGAAAAGTATTTGGACTTTTAATGACTGTCTATACGAGAGGTGAAAAAGAACAAGCGTACTTCAGTCACAGTATTTAAAAAAAAAACCTCTTGAGATATTTAAACAAAAATTCATTACAATATTAGAAAGAAATTTATTTTAAATTCTGTTTCCATCAATGTATTTTGCAATATAAAGCCATATAAAAGAGAGTTAATTGCTTTCAGGGGTAGCCCATCAAAAAATCTCTACGGTACAGTGATAAATTTAAAACTAATCTATATCTACCAGAGCATTCTCATGAGTCATTGAAGGTGTCAAGCTTAAATATCTTCTACTTTTTATCCTGAATGAAATTTTAACAATAGTGCCAGAAAAATAGTTCCACTATTACAACAAAATATGCAGAGAAACAAAAATGCTTTTTACCACTAAATAAAAAATGGCATTCTAGCTTTTTCTTTAAAGGAAAGATAATCTAGAATGTTTAAGGCAATTAAAAGAACCCTTTACTAAATCTGAAGTTTAGAAAATGAGATAATATGAGGACTTGAGATACTTACCATATTTAAATTCAAAGGGCTCACAAATCCTTACGTATTGATGGGATAAAGTCAACATGCAAAAATACTTTCCTGATAGATGTGATTCTGATTATCTAATTTTCTTATGAACCCTATAACTTGACCCAATAGTAAGTACACAGGAAACCCCTTTACATGCTTGCCAAATAAATGAATGAATTCATGTCTTGAGACTGGGTCAAATCTCCCTTCAACTCTCATTCTATACAATTCTTGAGGTTTTTTTTTTTTTTGCTTTCTACTCCTTTCATGTGATATTATTTTGAATGCCAGATTTTTTAGTAGTATAACTTTAGCAGTTAAAAGACTCAATAAATCAGCAAAAATAACAAGACCATTATTCCAGGGACACAGTACCTCGCAATGAATATAAAAAGTCTGCGCACTGAACTATTTATAAGTATTTCTGACCATACTCTCTTAAACAAGTACATGAGATATGCTCTAACAAACATGTGATTTCATTGCAGCTAGCTGACTTTGCTCCAGTACTTACATGTTACTCTTTACCACCTGTTCAGTTCACTGTTGCATGTGACAGTCATTGCTTAGTAACAGTTATACCCATTCATAACAAATTGTGTCTATATGCCTATTACACCATAAATTCATTAAGGTCAGAGATGAAGTCCTGTTCACGATTGTGTCCCTAATGCTTCATATACAATATCTGGTGCATGAGTGATTTCAATAAGTATCTGTTGAATGAATGCATGAATCTGTGAACAAAGGAAGTTGGGGAGGGAGAAGGGAGGATGGGGGTAGCTCGATCTAACCATTGCCATATATCATTAGTATTAATACCACTGGGCCTCCTAGAGATTCAAATAAGAACAATTTTATGGATTTTAGGCAGTATATAATCTAGTTAAGGAGAACAGACACAGTTGCAAAGGATAATTTGTTACACGCTAACAGTAGGATAGGGAAAGCAAGGTGCTCAGTAAGTGATTGATCAGAGGAGGGATTATCTCAGTGGAAGGATGGACAGGAGAGACCTCTGAGGGAATTTGAAATTTAAAGAATGGGTAGGCCTTAGACACTTGGAAAGTCGGGCAAGGGGAGAGGAGAGCAGAGGGCAAGGCCTGTATGTGCAATTTCCATGCTCTGATCAGGAGTAGACATGTGGGCTCTATGTTACTTCAGGAGAGTGGGAGTTTAGGCAGAGGTGCAGCCCTGGGTGTATATTGGGCCTGGATAGAGAACACTTTGCTTTTTATTAAATTAAGGAGTTTGGAGTTCATTGGTAGGCAACAGAAAATGCCTTAAGTTTTAAGTGCAGGAGTGCCAGAGCTAGAACTGTATTTTTGCACAATTCTGAGGTGGAGATTAGGCAAATGTTAAGTCAGGGACACAGGTAAAACAGCTAGGACAGGAGGCTGGGAGACAGCTATTAGGGCTAAAACTAGAGTTTTGATAATGCATCAGAAACGAAAGGCTACAGGTAACATGAACTGTTAAGGAAGACTCAACAGGGTTTGTGAACTCACTGGACTATGCAATCATGAATGACTGCTGAAATGGGGAAATCATTGCCTAAAACCCAGAAGTTAGGGAAACAGAGGAGAAAGATTATGACTCCAATTGGTACCTCCAGTGGTCTCCAACACCCACAACTATCTGAAATAGTTTTATACATGCCTGGAGAACCTATTAGATGTGTGCTATAGAAACACATCTCAAATTTAACATGCACAAGAATCTCCTAGAGGTCTTATTAAACTGCCAATTCTGCTTCAGTATGTCTATGGAGGGGCTGAAATTCTCGATTCTACTTCTAACAAGCTTTAAGGGGATGTCAATACTGCTGGCCCAGGAACAACACACTGAATGGTAAGATGATACAGTAAATGCCTTCTGAATCTTTGTTAAGTAATCAAAGAATTCTTGCTGCTGGTTTATAATCTATAAAACTGCTTGAGAATTTTTATCTCAGCTTCTTTGTTTTGTATTTTTGATGTTGGCCCTTCTATTTCATGGCTGATGGCTACAGTGACTTTTACAACCCAACTGTAGAATCAACAAGGATTTCTTTATTTCTCTTTCCCAGATAAGAGAGGATTGAACAGCAGTGAATGAAGCAATCATTTAAACTTGTTAGATCTAAATCTCATTTATATAGAGTCCCAAATCAGGGCCTTCAGGTTTTTTAATTTTGTGAAGGAAGAGCTCATTAAATAGTCTATTGAATTTATGTGAGAAGACTTTGTAATTAGGAGAAGTATTTACAGTGTATGATCTACTTGAGGAGAGTTTTCAGCAATAACGCATAAGGCTGCAAAATAATTAATGAAAAATGGAAGTAAAAATTTGTACATGGTGTTTGTTACAGTTAGTCTCTGAGCCCAAAAAGATAGAATTTTCCTTAAAAATTAAATGTGAAACCTCAACTTTATGCACTCAATGAAAACCAAACTAATTTAGTTCTATAGCTTCTAAATATTTTAAAGCAAAATTATTCACTATCAGCAAAATTTCCAAGCTTTGATATCATATGAATGTCCTGTTGTCATAAGTATCCTGATCTAGTTCTGTGGCATTTAACATCTAGCCTTAGTTTTGAACAGACAGAAAATCATTAATTGAATCTACTGGATTGTTCAACATAATTAGAAAGTTTATTGTGCTTTGATTCTAACATTAAAGCATCATTCTTAATTAAGGAATGCATATCAGACTCCTCAAGGGAACTTTCAGAAAATATTAAAGTTTGGAATTCCACTGTAAGCTGACTGAATCAAAATCTCTGGAGGTAAGGGAACAAAGATGTACAAAATAGATACACTATTACAGAAAAGGTAGGCAAGAGATAAGTGGAGGGGGGGCAAGTGAGCAGTGGGGGCAAGGAGGTGTGTCAAATACCAAATACTGTAGATTTACTTTTTTTAGTTTTGTTAATTACTTATTTTGAGACAGATGAATCACTGACTCAGTTTACTCACTGGTCAGGTGAAAATATATACTGTGAATCCTACGGACACTTGTGAAAATGCCAAGTAGAATCCTATGGTGCCATTTCATAAAAATATGACACCTGATCTTTTATCTGCCATTTTACTCTTTCTGTCCTGCTTAAGATCAATCCCATTGTATTTCTTTGTCAGTCCTTAGAACTCAAGTAAGAATCTGAAAGATAGCTTCTGGTTCCTTTGTCAAAGAGAAATTAAGCAAGTTCGCCTCTCATTTTAATTCTTCAGCAATAGAATCCACACTGTCATTGGAGGTTTTAGTATGGCTCCCAAAGTACCTTTCAACTTTTACCGAATGATGAATTTTTATAAGGAAGCGACACAAATGGACACAAACAGCAGGCTCAGCAACAGGACATATTCAACCTAGCCCACTACTCATGACTGGTGGTAGACCTGATGACTCTGCGAGAGCATCAGAGGAGTATAGGGACAAGGATAGAAAGCTGGCTGAAATCCAGGAAATCTAGGAATTAAAAAGAAGGGGAGAGATGCAAGAGTAGAAACAAACAGGAAGCAGTGGGGAGGAAAAAGCGAAAAAAAATGGCTTAAAGAAATGGCAGTTTTTGAGTAAAGAATGAAAGCTGTAGGAGACAAAAATCAAGACCAAGGTAGAGAATTCAGAATGAGGACAGCAAGAATGATGCTAACGATGAGCCACAAGATGACAACCCAAACAGCCTACCAAGGAAGGACTAAAGGGCCGCACACCCTCTTCTCCACTCTGCCTTTGCAGCCAACTCCCCTGCGGCTCCCTGCTTCCAACCTTAACTCCAACTTCCAGGAAAACTGACCTTCTACTTCCTTGGGTGTCCCACTAAATTTTGCAGGTCAAACTCTTTACTCATCTGTAATGCTCAGCTTACATGTTCTCTCTTCTGCTGGGCCCTTTAAGAGCTCAGGTAGAGTTAAGCACTCCTCTTCTGTATAGGTATATATAAAATATTTCTACTTAGTGTCATGCATGGGTAGCATTTATGTCTGTATTAGACTTTACAGCTGTGGAATAAGTAACACTGAAAGAAGTTTTTTCTTATTTTTGACCATAAAATACATCTCCAAATTTGAACTGTACCTCAGATTCAACTTTCATCTAAGGACATACAGATCTTTTATTAGTAATTCGCCAACTAAATCAAATCAAAGAAGAGCAGCCTTCACAAACGATTGATCAAAAATAAAATGCACCTTTTTAGCTTATTCTTTCTCCTTGTCTCATTTTATTCACATTTCAGTAAATGTTTTATTGTATTTGTATTCAATGAACATTTATTTACATTTCAGCAAACATTTATTGTGTCCCACTAATAATGAAGCTGAAACCATATGCATGTTTTTGTTAGTTTTGTTACATGTATTGGAGGTGGGGGGGATCTTATTAGATTTCATCTAATACCCTCTTTCTCCTGTGTGGTGTAATAGTAGATATGCTCATTGGTACAATTCCCCATCTGCTTCTGATAATGGTTGCTGTAAAAGAATAATAAGAATTCCATCTAAATTAGAATTAGTTTGTTCCTTTTCCAAAACAAACATCCTGCCAATGAACTAAAGGAAAATTATGTACAGTGGTGATTTATTTTAATGGGACATTTATCTAATAGCAAATTACAGTGAAATTTCCTTTGGATATGTTTATCTCATTCACATCAGTGATATATACATTCATTATGATCACTGCTATTAATATAGATACCAAATGAATTCATCATAACATGCTTTAAGTTGTACTATATGCTTTGCAAGGTTATCTCAGGCTTTTTTTCTCTTTCTTTCCCAAGAAGTAATGCCCTGAGCAAAAAAGAGAACTACAACAAAAAACTCAAAACAGGTATTTCTCAATTTCAAGCAGAGATTCCAATGGCAAAAAAGAAAAAGTATGTATGTTAAATATCTGCCTTTGGGGATCTGAAACTGAAGGCTGCAAAGTAAATCTGTCCTCAGACATGTTTTGGCATTAGGGCTTTAATAATTTGAATGCCTTTAGGTGGGCCATGCATGCATGCTACCTCTGAAGGCATTTGAATCAGTGGCCCTTGCTTCAAACAAAACTCTTAATCAAGTACACAACTTTGCAAAGTTAATAGCTTTTACTTTGTTTAAAAAATCAATGCCAGGCGTCTCTAGGTTCAGACATTTATTCAATTCTTCTTGGCTTCTAAATCATTCATTAGAACTTCAGGCAAACTACCTAGGAACATTTAGGAGCTGTTTTTCTCTCATTTACATAGATTTGTTAAGAAAACAAATTGACCTTTCTCAGATCAAAAGGAGGCCCTTGCCTAGGATTAGGTTTGCTCTCTTAAGTGACCCTGGTAATAGAATACATGACTTCAGGCATAAAATTATTTCTACATAATTACTAGGATGGTTTTGAAAACATGGGAGATATGTCATCATGGAACATATTCACATAGCTAAAAAAAACTGCTTCTTAAGACAGAATATTCAAAATGAGTCATATATCATTTTAAAATTCCTTATTCTTCTTTCTAGAGGAGTTATCAATTTGGAGCCTCCAAATATTTATTCAAAAGACATTTGGTAGATAGAAAAGGTGCAGTGAGTGTACGGAAAAAGCAACAATATTACTTTTTAAAAGCAAGATGATTTGTCAATGAAATTGATTAAGGATTGAAAAGTTTGATTAAAAGGTCAAAACTCACTGGCTCTGAAAAGTTGTAGTTCCTTACTGGCACCTGCCAGGCTTATGAAATATTTTCACTCAGAGTCATTCATTGACTAAATAGCTGTTTATTGAGAGCCTCCTATGAGCCAGGCACTACACTAGGTACTGGTCATCATTGGCTGTAGTAGAAAGAATGGACAGGAGAAGCTAAAGAGTAGAAGTAAGGAAATCAAGCAATACCACTGGAGTTAAGGTGAGGGGAGATGGTCATGGATTGGGGAGGCAGTGGTAGAAACAGAGAGAAGTGCTTGGAATGAAGGGATATTGGGGAAGTGAGTAAACAGGACTTTGCCATTCACTGAGGATATGAGTGAAGGAAAGGATGTCAACTGGGCAGTTGGAGACACTGGACTGAATCTCGGAGAAAAAATTAGGATAGAAAACGTAACTGAGATAATTATTGGCAAAGCTAAGTGTAAGATTTGTGATGTGGGTTTGGCTCTGAATGTGGTTAGATTCTCCATTTTCATTGAAAACTTCAATGGGTAACTTCAAAGGTAGCATTCATAATTACACCTACGTATTTTGGAACTCCCTGAAAATTTGCATGACAATTGCTACATAGCAAAGTGAGAGGAGTACTGTTGTCATTGCTGACCCTTGCTACATCTCTAAACTGCCACAGTTCATTTGCATTTGCTGCCAAAGAGAAGAATCAATCTCATGTTTGATGTAACATAAAAAGGTGAGAGGCAGCTTGATTCCCTATCACACTGGGAAAAAAAAGACAATTGCTTACATGCAGTTGCTTGTATTTACCCACTCTAACTTCCATACAAGCACTGCTAGAAATCATCAGACAAAGAGGATTTAAAAATATACTCATGCTGCGATATAAGAGATCAGGAATTAACCTTGTTCCTTAAACTCCTTTTCTGTACTTAAAATAATTTTATGTGCTCAAGCTATAGCATAATCTCTGAATGACTGTTTTAATGTTGGTAAATCATCCAGTGCAGGTCACTTATTCTCTTCAATGCGATTCACTCCAACTTAGGTAACTACTCTGTATCTTACACCTTTATAATGACAAATAAGCTTGTATTTTCTTGTCAATACTCAATTTAATGGAAGAGAACATAGCAAGCAAATAACTATATATAATGCTGTATTATAATGCCACTGTATGGGTGCTATGCAAACAAAATACATTGATTATGTGATAGTGTTTATATACATTTATGTATCTGGGCTTGGAGAAATGGGCAGGAAAAAAAACACAGAAATTGTGGCAATTAAGATTATAAATGTCTGAGGACAGTTTTTTCCTATTCCTTATACTACCAGGCACAGGGCTGGGTACTGCTTTCTTTAACAATTACTCAAGAAATATTCACTGATAAATGGAGCATAAGATGGTCAAGATATTACAGTACTCTTTTTTATTGAAGTATAGTTGATATACAATCATATTGGTTTCAAATATACAACAGTGGTTCAACAGTTACTCATATTATTAAACCCTCACCCCCCATTAGTGCAGTTATTATTAATATTACAGTACTCTTGAATGGTTTCCCATTTGAGAAAGGTTCAAAAGTAAAATTCTGAAATATATACAAAACCCTAATTTGGAAAAGAGACGTTAAAAAAGAACTGTGTTTTACCAAAGTCTCATCTGTTACCACAAATAGCAAGCTATCAAGGTAAGGTTTAGTTCCTTAGGCTCTTGAGAATGTAAAGGCCCAGAAATAAGATAAAGAAGGATAAAAACAGATTTTTGTGTCTAACATCAATTAATTGATTTTAAGCATTTAGCTTAGATTACGGAACCCCCAAGATATCAACTCACAATCTACCTCTAAGCACATGTCGGGCATCACTAAGCCTTATATGTCCCTCTTGCCAAGTTACACAGGCTTTAAACACAAGCTACTCTTTTTTTTTTAAAGCCTTAATTTTTGAGCTTAGCTTTCTTATTTTCCAACTCATTATCTGTTGTAAGGTAATCCTCCTCTCCTTGATGGAATTACTTGAGAAGAGGAGATAATAAAAACAATTGTGTATCTCTTGTTGACTGAACATATCCTCTGGAAATCAGACACATCAGGCACAAGAATGGATTTTCTCCATTATTAGCATATTTGTACAATGTCAACAACTTGTTTCTTTACTGAACTATACATAAACTGGATGGACTTAAGAATAAAAGAGCATGAGGACTTAAGCAAGTCTTCTGTTAAAACTTTCAAAATTATCCATGTAAATCCCTAAAAGATCAGAGACAGTCGTAACAGGAGGTGAAAACCAACTATGGTGGTTTTGACTTCCTTACAGATCTCACTTGTGTAGGGTGAAAAATTTCAATTATGAAATGTTAATGTTTCTACTTTTTTTTTTATCTCTAGGGAAGCTTCCTTGTTAACTACTGCCTAGCACTTCAGCATATTTCCATGTGAATGAAACTTCAAAGAAAACATTTTCAAGCCAACATTAACCTCATTCTGAAACTGGTTTCTCTTGTTGACTTCACCATTTGAGTGACATCTGTATTCACCCACTTACTAGGCTGGATACCACCAGTTCATCTGTGTTTTCTCCCTTTCTTTTTCTTATTCCAAGTCCTACTGATCCTGTTATATCTTTTGGCCCATTAATTTCATCATCATTGCTTCCCCCAAATCTGGTTGTTCACCACACTTCACTGATTAGTATTACATCCTCCTAACAGTTTTCCCTCAACTCTTCTCACTCCAAACATATTCCTTCCATATCAACCCTCCTGATGGACAATACTGGTGGTGGATTTCCTGCTCAAACATTCATACTGAAGCCTCAGCACCTGTCTAATGAAGCTCAAATGGCTTAGATAACATTCAGAACCTCATAGCATTCCTGCGACAAACCTTTCTGGGCTTCTCAAAGTAGCTCCTGAATTCTTCATCCATGTTTCAGCACAACTGCACAACTCAGAGTGATACCTTGGCTTTTCCTCAGACCTTTACCCATTTCTCTCTTCCATCATGAATGTCCTCATTTCTACTATGCAATCCTTTCATTCCAATCCACTAGGCTTGGCTAGGAGCCCCATGAAGGCAGGGATCATTACTGTTTCTCTCGTCTAGTGTCTAGCAAAGTGCTTTCTATGTGTTAGTGCTTATAACACATTTGTTAAGTGGATTAATGAAGATGCATCCACAGATACTATCTCTCTTATGACTAAAATTTCAACAAGTTGCCTATCCCATAAAATATTACTGCATATCAATTGTGTCTACTTTATGATGTTTTCAAAGTCTATATAACATTAAGCAACCTTACTTTGATTGGAAGTTCTTGATTTTCTTTAATGCCTTGTCTTGACCTTTGAGTTTTCCACCATGTTAATCAGTAAGTTTGTTGACTAAATGAATGGGCATAGTGCATGGGGTAAACAATCATGACTAAATTATGCTTCTGTATTTTTAAATACCTAATAGGTATTTAACAAACAAATTTGTGCTGATGGCTCTGAAAGATTATCTTCAACAGCTGGCCAAAGAAAACAAAAATGTTCAGCACTTCATATTACTGATAGGGACAGCTGTGGAGCAGTGCTTTTACAAAGCCAATGAGCTGCTGCCCAAGCAGCAACAATGCTTTGCCACAGTCTTCAGAGAAGGTAAAAAAAAAAAGATGAAGAAACAGAGTAGGAAAATGCCTTTCATCCCCAATTTCCAGGTTATACTAATGATCTCAAAATAATATTATTTTCACCCAATAAGAAGGGCACCATCTTGCACAAACACCATCTCTGTTCATGAATGGCCAATGAACACATAAAAAGATATTCAATACTGTTAGTCATCAGACCAATATAAATGAAAACTACAAGATACCACTTTATATCCCATAAAAGGGCACAAATTTAAAATCAAATGTTGGGGAGGATGTAAAGCATGGCTTCTCCACCATCACTGGCGGGAGTTTAAAATAGCAAAACCATTTGTCAGTATCTTGGAAAGTAAACCATTTGACCCAGCCATTCCCTTCCTAGGTACTTACCCAAAAGAAATGAAAACATATGCTCACATAAAGACTTGTGCACAAACATTCACAGCATCTTAATTCATAATATCCCCGAATTAAAAGCAGCCTGAATTTCCATCAACAGGAGAATAGACAAATAATTGTATATTTATACAATGGAATACTAACAAACAATAAAAAGGAAATACTGATACACTTATAGCATGCTTGAATCTCAAAATAATATGTTGATCAAAATAGTGCATACTGCACGATTCCATTTATAGGAATTCAAGAACAGACAAAAGTAAATGTATGGTGACAGATGCTGGAACAACAGGTGCCTAAAGGGGGTAGGAATTGACTGGAAGGCAGTGTGAGGTGATGGGAATTTTTTACTGAGGTTGATTTTATGAGTAAAATCACTTAACAAACATGAACACAGTTCTCATTTATATGTTTCCCAGTTCTAGAGACATCCTTCCACACTTCCTCACATACTTGCTACAGCCATACAGAGCAAGAAAGCATGGGAAATAAATTATATGGTCGAATCTGAATATTACACAAAATACCTTGACAGACTGAAATGATGGAACTAAGTTCAACAGGTTCAAATTTTATATAAGAATAAATTCTTCCCTGAGAAATCAGTTTTGTCTTATATAAATTTTACTTCTATTAAGAAATAAGAATATCACTTTCATCTCCCCTCACTTAAACACTACTTTAGCCATGTTAATAATGAAGGTATCCAAGTCACTTAAATTCTTTCTCTCCCACTTTACATGGTACATACAGATGTTTCCTATGCAAGGGAAGAACTAAGGCAGGCTGATTGCCAAACCTCAGTCATCTGCAGACAGAATTGAAAAGGGTTCAGAAGACTAATCATGTTACACAGGGACAGACTTAGTGACCCATACAGGATATTATACTATTTACTCTTTTATCCCCATACACAGTGATCGATTTGGACAATCTATAAGACAAGTAAAGTGGTGTCCGTCTTTCAGGAACATGTGTGTGTATGTGTGGTGTGGTGAATTTATTAGATTAAGAAGAGAAAAAACATAGTGATCCCATGATCGGCAATTTTTAAAAAGTGGCTCAAGAGGCCTGTGTGGCTTTCAAGAATAAGATTTTGGCAACATAATAGTAAATGATGCCAATGAGTATTTTTTTAAGGGTGGGGGGAATGTTTAACAAGATGCATGAAACTACACGGGATCCTCAAATGAGCTGATTCTGAAAGTGGATGAACATGGAGAACTGGGGGGTGAATATTAAAAAGCACAGTACAGAACTGTATAAAGAGTGAGGAAAAGCCAAGCCTGGAAGTGAGACTTGTGATAATGTTAAAAACAACAATCAGGGCATTTTCACTTCCATTTGGAGAAAGAAGAACCAGAAAGACATAGGTTCACTGACTGGGGCAGAAGGGGGAAGGTTAGGAACAGAGATGACCCAGAGAGCAGAACTGCTCAGCTCCTCTGCTTGTCTGCTCTGCCAAGGAGAATACTCATCAGACTGAAAAAGGCATAACCATATGAGGGAAATGAAGCCCTAAATGGGTGGGGGAATTTTAAAAGAGCACCTTGCAGCTCTAAATGAGCAGAAATCTCACCCTAGGCCAATTATATTCCAGGGACATGAGAGAACTTGCACAGTATGGTCCTACACTGCAGTAAGGAGGCCTATAACTTATGTTAACAGTAAGATGGGCAAATATCATTCCAATTTTCAAAAATGGGAAGAAGTCACTGTAACGGGTTTCTATTCCTGTTAGAGAGCATTTCTGGATGAGGAGCACACAAATACTCGTTAAAAGACAAAGTGAGGCAGCTAACTTGGGTTTGTATGACAACTTGTTCTTATGGTGGACATGGGTGCCTGTGTTTGAGGTAAAATTTCTTTTGAAGTATGAAAATTCAATTTCACATTTCTAAGCTATTTAAAACAACTTTTTTTTTCAGTTAATAAAATTGTTCCCAGTTCCCAAAGTTAACCAAGTACTTCATTGTGCTCTTCAAGGAACATCATAATGTCCAATTGCCTATCACCTGAATAAGTTTGAGTGCCTCTGGCTAATAATGAACAGAGGCAACGATCTGGTACATGACCCAACTTTGTATTTGACATGGTGAAAATACACTTCCTTTACAAGACAACAAAACAAGAGGTAATAAGATACAGGGCCTTTGAAGAATCTACATAGGAAGGAGATTTCTGAAAAGACAGGCATGTTAGAATTAGACTGGATGACTATCCATAGAAGTGTTAAATGTGATATCTGGGAAGTGAGATTATTGGTGATTTTTATTCTTTTTGTCTTCTTTCGCCATTTTGAATGTATTTTTATAATGAAAACACTTTTAATAAGAAAAATGTTATATTTAGTTGGAAAATACACTAATATAATGTTACTCAAACAAGACATTTTGTTTGAAATTTTTACTTACGAGTGAGAGAATAGATAAAACAGCTTTTCCTGGAGTTGTACTTTAATTATTCAAATGCAGTATTTTAAAGTTTTAAATGAGATTATCTCATTTTATCTACTAAGTTAGTAGTAAAAGGCGAAAGATTTATGCGATCTGAAGAGAAACCAGAGCATACTACTAAGTTAGTAGTGCCTGTAAATGCAACTTGCTACATTATTTCCCCAAGTGAATTCTACTAAAGTTACTTATGGATATAGCCATGTATAGTGGATAAAATATACCCAAAATTATAAAAATGATTTGTCACTTCTCATGTAATGTTATTAAGCTTCTACTATCATTTCAGAGATTTAACAGTATTTCTCTACATGTCGGTTTTGAATAAATCAGTATCTGAAGGGTCATAAACAGGGAGGAGGATTGTTAGAAGTTCCATAGGTCCAGTGTACTGGATGCCCTATGCATATGCTGCCTTTTATAAAAACTGAGATGAATATTCAAGTGAAGACAACTTAGAATTATTACAGCGAATATTTTAGAGAAATAGTTGTAAACAGCTCTAATTTTGTTTTGACATTCAAAATAAAAGGCAAACAAGGACCATCATGATTTAGAGGTACTCCTCAAACCCCAAATCTAACCATCCTTTATTCATATTATGTCCTTTTTCTTATCCTTCACCTTAATATAAAACTTTAGTCTGCATCTCCCCAGCACCATTTTTTCCTATTAATATTTCATTTTATAGTTGGGAATTTTATTATACTCTGCCTTAAATCCTTTACAGATTGAGGGAGTGTATAAATCAATAAAACCTAAAGTTCGATTTGCTCCTTTAAATAAGCACTTTAGATGTTTTAATCAGTAAAAACAAATAAATAAGGCTAGCTTTGTATTCTACATTTAAAGCAATATCACATTCTTAATGTATAATGACAGTTGTTAAAAAAAAGAAAAAGAGAGGATCAACCTTTACAATACATCCCAGATTCAGCAACAGCTTATGAATCTACTTACTCATCTTTCCTGATATGAGCCTTTGTTCAAAAGAGGAATGACATTTGTTGTAAAGAATTTTGATTGTGTCAAACAGGCCAAGATATCATTAATACTATGTTAAGAGGATTATTGTAATTATCTTACTGTAATAATACCTTACTCTTACATACTTTAAAAAGTGCTATTAGATCATTATTTCATTTGAGAGCCACACAAATGTCTGAGTGAAGCAAAAAAATGTATTTACCATCCCCTTGTTAAACATGAGGAACCGGAGGTGATGGATATTTATGGCATAGATCATGGTGATGGTTTCATAGATGCATATTTATCTCCAATATCATCAAGTATATACATTAAATATGTATAGCATTATATGTGTCAATTATACCTCCATCAAGAGGGTACAAAAAAGAGACAATGAACTAGGAGCCTAAAGACTGATCTTAGCCCTTCAGGTATCAGACCCAGGACCAGGCTCCTGATTACCACCATCACATCAGCGAGATTCCCACTACTCAGTACTGCATCTTTTCTGACTCAAGTACTTAGATATCACGAGATGTGCAAACACATGGGAAGTAGAAAATACTCAAAATGAGGCAATTGCATAAATGTTTAAATTATTGTGAAAATAAACCAAGCGTCTCATTATTACTGTTCTTTTCCTTGGGAGAAAAAACTTATTTCATACAGGCTTCCCTCTTAAGCAATTACTTTGTCTATTTTGATAGTGTTTGTATATTCAATTAAATGTAATCATTATGCAAAAAAATAATATGGGCCAAAATAATGAGAAATATCAACCCCGGATATGTTTGAAGCTGATTTAGAGAGGACCACAGTGTTCCTAGATTAGATTACACATTTTTTGTGAGGCCACTATATTAGAATGTCATGCTGACATGATTCTTGGTAATGTAGTTAATGGTTAAAATATGCATAGTAAACATTTGTGTAGAGCTCATTGCTTCTAGTTTTCTGTTTTCCTTTGAAACAAGAAGGTGAATGATGCAATCGTGGTAATTTTGATGTTAAACTTAATGAAAATTCTGTCCACTATCAATCAAATGGATCTTCTCTATTTTTGTTGTCTAAAAAAATTGTGCTCAAAAGTAATTTATTTTTTATGGAAAGGTCCTGTACTAACATGATGAAAAAATGCAAACAAGGCTCTAATTTCTTTCAGATGCACTTGCTGTCATGATATACACTAGAGAGTAGGGGAATCTTTATTCTTACATTTATATTATTGAGGTTATGTGAACTGACCAGGTGTTATAAAATGGACAAGTTTTAAAGCCAGCATCTTTCAATATATAATGTTGGCCAATATTTAGAAATGAAATGAAAACATGCACATTATCTTTCTCTAGAAAAAGACAAGGTTAAATGTTGCTGCAATAGTGCAATGTCTACCCAGGCCGATAGTAATGTGGGATGAATTATCTCTATGTATTCTTGTAGAAATAGGTCATAATGTGCTAATGACTGGTCAACAAAGCACATGGTATGCCATAAAAACCCATGATATATGAAGAATGATCTCATTTTCCAAGTACTTAACAATCTTACCTTATTGCAGATCATTGTAAGAGTTAGAAACACTGTGAAAGATTAGATATGGTAATAAATTACTAGCATTTCTTTAAAAAAGGGAAGAATTCATGAAAAAATAGAAGAAACCATAATAATTAACAAATTTATATTTTACTATTTTAAACTCACCATGTGAATGTAACTTAGTTGAAACCCTGCCACTCATTACTGAAAGCCCAAATCAAAACTTCTGCATGATGGTATTCAGTGTTTTGTACACAAAAATACATTCTTTGCTTGCCAATTTTAGCAATAGTAAAGAAGAAATGCCTCACTCCCTAGCAGGATGGTTATATAAAAGAAATTGCTCTGAGAAGTCCATTGTATTTTTTAATACGAAAATCAACATTTAGGAAAATATGTGCATTGCCCCTACATAATAATAGCCTTTTGGGTAGGTGTGGATTAAGTTGACTGGAGCTTTTACACACTTAAACACTAACATTTAGATTTTTCATCGACAACATTATCTCTTTGGTGCTGGGTATTTAAAAGTTCAGAAGAAATAGGGTAATATTTTTTACAAGACTGAGCTTAATTAATTTGTTTCATAAGTATTTGAGTGCACTACATAATGTCAATTTTTCATTACATGGCATTTCAATCTGGGCATAGACAACAAACATACACATACATACATACATATATACACACATACAAAATATTGTAAGTGTTATGAAAGAAAAACGCAGGATGCTGTTGCAGAATCATGGAAGAAATGCTCAAGAATTGGGGAATTGTTAGATAATGTTATAACTTATTAGGTGGCCTGGAAAGGCTTTGGGAATGAGGTTATTGAAGTGGAGCTATGCATAGAATGATAGAGTCAACCATATGTCCAGATGGAGGAAACAGGATGTGTGAGGTCTCCTAGCCAAGAAGCCAAGAAAGGGTTTGATATGTGTGAGCAAAAAGAAATTGAAAGAAAACAAGAATGGCTTGGGCCCCTTGGTTGCAAGGAAGGATGACATTAAATGAGTTAAAATATGCAGATTTATGCACAAGGACGGTCCTGCAATGACTAAAATGTGGAAACAAACGTTCTAAATTTGGAGAATAATTATTTACAATCATATTTGGTGGTTTGCTATATTGCTTTTTATAATAAAAATGTATAATGAATAAAATTATTAAATAAAATATAGGTGAAATAGTAAATAGGATAAAATAGCATGTGATACTAATCTTTTTTTAAAATAGAAAAAACTGAAAAATCACTGAAAAGTTGAAAGTAAAGTTAAAACCTATAAACAGCAATAATGGGAAGACTATGAGAGTTTTAATTTTTAAAACACTATCATGTATTTTTAAAATTTTCCATGAAGTTTAAAAATTATAGGCAAAAATGAAAAAACAACCATCATAGGCCTTTCTCTAAATATTAAAAATAGGCTTTAATGGACACAGAACTAAAACTATAGTATTCTTATGTGAATGTTCACATGGAGAGAAATACTCAGACAAAATGTTTGACATCTCTTAACTCTGATAGAAATGAGGCATCTTCGGGTATGCATTTGAAGAAGAGGGCATGTGTCTGTGTAACATGAGTAAAAGACATCTAAAATAATATTTGCTACTGAGCTATCATAAAAAAAATCACTATTTAGTCACTTATAAAGCTCAGTGTGATTTGCCAAACAATTAAGACCTTTATTTGTGTTCTTGAGTGTTGGAGGAAAAGTGCCTACCCATTTGGTAAAAAGATTTAGCTGACCCAGATATTAAATCCATTTGCTTTTGTTTTCTTGTCATTGGCGAAGAATGACAAGATCACAACCATATTCAAACACTGTGGTCTTTATTCTCAAAAATGTCTCTTTGTTATAGATATTCTGCCTTATGCAAGTACACAATTATTTTTAATAGAGGTGATGATAAGACTAATAAAACAATCCCTAAGCATTTGGAAAAAAATACTAGTAACTCTCACCTACTGCTTATTTTCCAGCATGCATCTAAAGTAACTAATTTCTAAAAAACAGATACATATCGCCTTGTTTCAGAAAACAGTACACTATACAGAAGGTGAGGCTAAAGAACTTACTACACAGTTATCTAAATTGAAGAGAAATTTGTGCTTCAACAGAGAACGGTAGGTGATTGATTTAATACAAAGTCCAGAGGAATAAAATTCAGAAGACGAAACAATCTGTACATTGATCAGCATGTGAGTTTGAGCAAGTCATATGATCTCCTTCAGTTTACTCTTGTGTGAAATTAAAAATATATACGACTACTAGCAGCTACCACCTAGCGTTGTTGTGAGGATAAAATGAAATCTTATGAGTGAGCACCTGGTTCTTACATTTTCTTTTTTTCTAGCTCTGTTACGCATTGCTGATAAAAATGACCTTCTAAAAATTGACTTACACATGTTTTCAGGAGCAGTTTTTATTTTGAAATAGGAGATACTGGTAGAATTTGCTGGGAGGAGTAAATTGGCCTTAAATTACAAGTGATGATTACCTGCTGTCCTTATTAGCTACTGATTTGATCAGAGCTCTGTGGATTTGCAAGTTATTGCCTTTCAGTCAATTTTTAAAGATTTTGGTTCCAACAAGGAGAATGACAAATGTTGATGAAGCCAGATTTTCAGAGGCTCCTTGCAAATAAATAATGTTTGGTTTTGACTTTTTCCAAGTAACATTTCAAACTAAGTTTTCCCCCCTCATACGTATTTGCACTGGATCAGAAATGTTTGTCCATGCTTCTAATATTAGTGAACGGGTTTTTGACAAGCACAAGGGATGTTTCTGGATCTGTTTTCTCCTCCTGAGAAACAGCAAAGTATTTGCTCTATTATATAAAAAGGCAACTCAGGTCTGCACAAGGCAATCGCTTTGTGTCTGTATTAAAAATTCAAGAAAGTAATGGTAACAAGAACAAGGCCAAATCACAACCCCTGCTTGTATTGACCCAACCTCTACTGTAGCAGGTTATATATATCTATCCTGGGCAACATTTAACCCTTGAAAGTGGCTTCCCTGTTATGGTGAATGACTATTATGGTCAGGATAAGTTTCTCATCATAGGTTCCTGACAATAGATATTCAAATATTAATCAACCCAACAAATAACAGCTAGCTAAGGAATATCTGGAGTTTATTTAATTACGTCCAGCTTTGAAAGAACTCTATTGTGACTGAACAGTGTTGGACCACCCAACTGATCTTTAATGTAGTAAGCAAATGCATTTAATTTGGGGGCTTCTTAGTGACTTTAATGTATAAAGGGCTCTAATGTCCAGCTCATATTTTTCTCTTAATTTTCATAACAGTATTTCTATATTCAGTATGATCACGTGCTCTGACTTTTCCAGGATTAGAAATGAATAATAGCTGTGGAGAGTACTATATATTCATTTCAGCCCATCATTAACTTTATTGTAAAATGTAAGATTTGACAAGGGTCTATATATGGGAAATAGAACAAAAAAAAAGTATTTGTTAAGCTGTCCAGTGGGCCAAGAAAGCAGAACTTAGTATTAATTTTCCTTTGTAGTTTATTTCAAAGCACCCACAGTTGCTAGGTATGTCTGAAGTTTTGACTCACAGTGTTATATTGTTTTTTGCCTTAGGATATTAGTAAAATCGTGGCAAGGTCTGTAAAAGTATAAAGAAAAATGATCCACCAAGAAAAAATGCTATTTAAAAATAACATTAAAAACAATACTATCTTAAATTCCCATAGTATTTAACAATTTACAAAGCATATAAATTAGTATGAAAAACCTCCCTACATTAATGCTGTGAAATACTGGGGCCATGTTTTATATCTATTTTGCGACTCTGAAGAATGACCAGTGATGTTCAGATAAATTGTTTTAATCAGGGTTCTCCAGAGGAACAGAACAAACAGAAAGTATACATGTGTATATCCGGTAACACTCTCATAGACATACTCAGAATAAGGTTGGATCAAATGTCTGGGCACCCTGTGGCCCAGTCAAACTGACACACAAAATCAACCATCACAGAAACTATGTATTTTCTTGAAGTTAAAGTGACTAAATTGAGAATGTTACAACCTAGGTATTTCAACTTCTAGCCCAACATACTTTTCCTTTGTACTATATTAAATTTCTTACACAAATGTTCTGAAAGCAACTTTGGAAGACTAAATTTCTTTAGGTCATTGATCCTTTCTTAATGTACAAAGAAAGCTTGAATGCATCTAGTTGACAGACTCCAAGCAGTTACTGTCTGCTACTAAGGTTTCCTTCTATTACGGATACAAGAAAAAAATTGTCCTCATGATTTCTAACCATCTGATTGTAGCAGCCAAGGCTGAACAGGGGAATGCTAACGAACAGTAGAAAACATGCTAATACAGGGAAAAACATGGAGAGAAAATATTTGCAACTCCCATGTAATCTTATGAACAGTGAAGAAGATAATTTACTACAGAAAATAATCAAAATTTGAATTAGAAGGAAAAGAAAGCTCAAGAGGTATTTGTTAGATTGCATATTAATTTCTTATTGGAAACTTTCTTTAATCTGAGGGACATATTCATAAGAAAAAATGTATGAAAAGGTTCTCCACAAGTTGTCAATGATGAAAATTATTTTGATATCCTGCTTTCATTAGAAGACATGTAAAAATGGTTTTTTGGTGCTAAATGTCTTCATAATATAAGAGAAAGTTCTGAAAATATACTGCAAGAAGCCACTTGTAGAAAGAAATCTTTGCCATTTTTTTCAACTAAATACTTCACAGCCCTTTGGGGTGAGAATTTTACATTATTTAAAATGTTATTTTATTATATAGTTAATTCAAATAGTTCCTCTTGTAGTCAACTTTAAGGCATCATCTTGAAATAACATATTTTTCCCCTAGAGTGTATCTGCTATTATCCATATATTTTAATCCTTGCATAGGTGTTAAGCGCTAAGAAAATATATTTTTCCTTGTCATCGCACATTATCATCATCACCACACTTCCTGAAGGACTACACCAATGTTAATAAGGTATCCCTTTTAAATATGATGATACCCTTTATTTTCCTTGCTGTAAGCTTTTTGACATTTCAAGAAATACTACACTAGAAACACAAAATTAAGATGTGATTATGAGAAAATAGTACAGTAAGTTAAACAATATATCTTTAAAAACTAATGGCTCAATTACTCAAATCCTTGTGGCACAGTTTTAATAGTTCCAATATTTCCTAAGATTAAAGAGACAAAGGCATTAATAACTCAGGTCAGCAAGTGTTTATCAAATTACTAGCATGTCTAAGGCAATGTACTAAATCTGAAGTAAAATAAATATAAGCCTAATTTATTACTCTGTAGAACCTTAACACTATGTTAGGAAACAGGATGTAATCATACAGAAAGCTAAAGTTTTAAATAAAGGTTCAAGGCATTAGAAAATGTCATTTGGCAGGACCTGATTAATTTCTAAAGGGCCTGTACAGACAATAATGATTGCAATTCAGAGGAGAGAGAGAGATCTTTTCAAGGATGGATGGCAAACAAAAGGCCTATAAGGAGTAATTTGTGAGTTATCCTGAAAACCAAACACATATTGAGAGTTGATGGGACATGCTCGGTGGTGTGTACAAGAATTAGGAGGTGGGAAAATACAGGTAGATTTATGAGAGCACAATTTTGAGATCATGATCAAATGGGTCTTGAATACCAGAAGGGATTTTATGCCAGATCCTGTAAAAAAAAAAGGGGACCTATTGAAGGTCTGAACAGACAAATGCCATGATAAAAGTGATTTTTATGGCTGATCACAGTATTACAAATGGACTGGGAAGGAGAATGTAAAGGCAGAGAGACCAGATCAGAAGCAGTTACAATGTGAGGAGGTATGACTTTTATCTAAGAAAGAACTTGGGAAAAAAAGAAAAGATTTAAAAGTAAAAGTGTGGCCTATAGAGAAGGGAGAGAGGGGTTTGAACCAAGATAGACTAGAAGAAACGGGAATGTCAATGGAGGGGTGACTTCTGAGAGTAGGGTAGGGATACTTTTATTAAAGCAAGTGGAGATTGCAGTATTATAAGGATATCCACATGTGAGGCCTCTTAGAGTTTACAAATACAGGAATGGTAGTCAAACTGGAGATGCAGTTTTGAATAGAGATAAGCAGGAAGGATAGCTAAAGCCAAGAGATTGGAATAAAACCTAAGTCGAGGTTAGTGATAGATTCAACACCAAACCTAAACTTGATGAGGGCACATATTTCAGATAAAGGAGTTGTTCCTAGGAAAGGCTTTAGCAATATGGTAGGAATAAAAGCTAGGATTATTTACAGCAGTTAAAGGGCTTCTGAGTTGCTTTTTTAATTTTTTTTAAAGGAGGGATAGGGTCTTACTGAAAAATGATCAAATGGCAAAGAAGCCAATGGATTTGCCAAGTAGATTAGCATTGACTTTGAAAGTTCTTTCAACAACTATTTAATGAGTGTCTGCTATGAACCCGGATGACTGTAGTGCTAAGGATATGAAGGTGAGCTTTCATGGGGCTTACATTAAGTGAGGGAAACAGATAATAAACAACTAAGAAAAGAGATGTATAATGTCCTAAGGTGACAGGGAACATGGAGATGCATAATGAACACTGTGAGGGGATGGAGCAGAGAACTGGCAGGTGTTATGGTGGTCATGGTAAAGGGAACCAATAGACACTCTGGAAGAGAGGGAGGGAGGGAATGCGGCCTGTGGATATCTGAAGAAGGCCGATTTCAATAGGAGGAACTGGAACCAAACTCACGGAGAAACGATGGTAGAGAATTTATGTTGGAATGTATCAGGGCTTTATGTATCTAGTTGTTTAAAGAACTAACCAGTATGTCCGCTTGATAAGGAGCCAATGGTGAAAGAAGTTTTGAAGACATTTCATAGGAACCAAAAAAGCAGTTGTGAAGAAACATGGTAAAATTACAGTATCTCCATGGGTATGTCATTAAAGCTGCCAGAAGGACTATGAAAATTCTCAGACAGTGGAGCTACCTTTCTGCATTTATCTTCCATCATTGACTCTGAATTTACATTGTGCTTTTACTTTTATAAGATTTTTAAACAGACACAATTTAAAGTAGTTACATAAATATGATCATATGCATTTCATCTTTTCTCATCACACCCTTCTCCTATACATCCACAAATTTCCCCATCCAGATAACCTAATGACATATTTCTATATGGCTTGCACAGAGTATTTTCCTCCAATTTATAAAGCATACATATACATATATAAATAAAGCACATATCTATATAGGATTATATTTTAAATATGATTTGTAATTTATTTGAATACTTTTATGCATGTGGTATCTGTAATCCATGTTTTGTGTTAATGCTTGCTAGTCAGTAGGTATATCTGAAATTCATACATTTTAGTAGCTGAAGAGTCTATGCTTAGATGTTCTAAAATTTAATCATATTTTCTGACTGAAAATTACTGTTCCTCTTTTTTCCATTATGACATTGTTGCAACAAATAACCTTACAGGTATATCCCTTATGGACTGATATTTTTATTGTATAGGTAGGGTCACAGGAAATAATTGCACATTGTACTTTTCTATCTCTGCTTAATTTTTACCACCTGTATAAAAGGCCGCTTTTTTTCCTATTCTTAAACTCCAGGACCTATTTAAACATCACATACTATGTTAATAATTAAAAAACATTCCTAGCCTCAGAATTGCTAATATACTTAGTATAATGATTATCTATATACCATATTCCATACCCATTTTTTAGACAGTATTGTGTCCAGAGCAGGAAGCGTCTTTTATTTCTTCAAATATGCTTACAGAGAGCTTTTCTCATAGAAGACAAAAAATACAAATTGACTTCTTGATACCTCTAATAATATTTAAAATACTACTTTGGATCAGTATTTAGGAAACAAACAAAAGAAATATATTCCTGTTTGTAGATAACTGCCTTGTTATATGCATTGTAGGTATCCTTAAAATTCCTTTCATGTTTAAGATTCTGGTAGCTTTTGATCAGATACTGGTGATAGGCAAAAGTAATCTATTAAGTTTCATTTTCAAGTACTTAGCCTTAGTTGTATAACTATAAAATCAATTTTTAACATTAAAACATAATTATTAGAATAATTACAGGATATCACAGTGCTTTTTCCCTCCTTTTCTTAAATCTTATACTTGTGTTAGGCAGAGGGTGGGAGGAAATAGGTATGAATGGAAATAATACTAGAACTAAATTAAAATTCTTTAATGATGTGAAAAGAAATCTTACCGGTCTTTCTGATGGGGCATTGTCCTTCATGTTCACCAAAAATCTACAGTACAAAAAAAGTCAATCTCCTGGGAGGAACGTATGAAGTTTTGGGGAAATCTAATTATATTTTATTTGCAGAAAGAATCAATACGGTAGTACTTTTCAAGTTCAATTTAATCACAACTGTGAAGAACATTTTCATTTACATCTAAGCAGAAGCACAGTGGATTAAAAAGATTTCAATATAATTTAGCAATCCCTTTGTCAAAATAGGACTTCCACTGAATATAATGACACTCAAGGCCATCCTTCCAATAAATTACCCTATAAAAGTTCCATAAAAAATTTAATATGGTAGAGGTTGGGGAATATAGGTAATTAAATGTGTTGCAGAGGTTAGAAAGAAGACCCCAGGAAAAGTAAAAGATTGTACTTAAGAGCTGAAAGAACAATTCTGAAATAAACAGATTATTTTAGGAAAATCTTATCAGTATATTAATCACTTCAGTTCCCTTATCGCACGGGAGAATCTTAAATAGGTGCTTGGGTCACTGGTAGCCAACTCCTTGGTGTTTTCAGATACTGTGAGTTTCATAATAGACAGGCTCTAAACCTTGATTGTTTTTCTAATACAAACATAGTTGCTTGTCCATCTGCAGTCTTTTTAAGACGCTAAAATCAACTGGATGGCAAGCAAGCTGCTCTGGGATTGGGTAAGACCAGCAACCCTCATCTGCAACACAGAGATAAGCGAGGCTAAATTCTCTGTGGGCTTTTGAGGCTATATTATGTGCAATGAAGAATTTATAAGCAGAAACAGTAGCTAAAAATCTCATTATTAATGTCTTTTGAGGAGCCATTGTTTCTGTTTTTTTATGAGAGTCTATAAGAGACAGAACAAAGACGGGAATGTGAGCACAAAAAAAATATAGCAAACAGAATCTGGGACTAAAATAGGAAAATGTAACTGTGTCTCGAAAGTGTTTGTGATATTGGCTGAAGAGTGAACTGTACAGGGTTTGTTTAAACAAAAGCTATGTAAATCTTTGCTCAGCTGGTCGTTCGGAAAAATAAATGGAAGCAAACAGAGGAAAACAGACCACAGGCTAGAAGAGTTTGTCAAGAATGATAACGGGCATCGTAGCAGCAGGATTTAAAATGATAGGCCAGCCTCTGTAAATAATGCAAGCTCTTCAGGATGCACCAGACCCAACTCGACAGCATAATAATTTTAGCTAAAAAACCTGCTATTCCTACCATGAGACTCCATAAAGTCAAGAACAAAGCTGAAGAATTTTATACACCCAAAGTGACAACTGTTAGAAGCGTGGGAAACCTGGTACACCTTTAAATCTTGAATTCTATCCCTTAGTTGCCCGTGATATCACCTGGGAGATTTTGCAGCACTTACACTGGTTAAGGAAGACAATTAGAGCATCTCAGTTTTTGTCTAACCATGCAATAAAGAGTGACAGATCTAAAGCAGAAATTCTGTGCCATTGTAAGGAAACAAAATTCTTTTGGTAACATAAGAAGTAGAATGCCTACAAATGAGCTAAAGATACACTAGTAAGTTAGCTGAAATTTCCATGAATGCTGTTCCTTTCCCCCGAAATATTTCACTTCCACACGAAAATCTTCTGACATGAATAAAAGACATTTACGTTGGTAGGACAGTTGAGAAAATTCTTCGGGAGCCAAAACTAATGACACCATGTATCATCTGGAGAACAGCCTGGCAAGAGGCCTTCTTTTCTAATTAACCTTCTATGGGCTCAGGCACCTGAAAAGGGATTCATCCCAGAGATGCGATTCCCACCGACACAGACTAACTTGAGAACAACTGACCTCAAGCTGTATTATCAGTCATTTGCACAACAATGTTGGAGCGGAGGTCATTAGCACTCAGAAACTATTGTTTCAAGATACACAGGAGCAGACACTTGCTTTATGTTTGACCTCAGCACTCCAGATTAATCACACTTGTACAAGGAAATGAATTTCTCCCTGCTACTCTCTTCATCACAAAACTTCAATGACACTTCTGTAACAGATTGAAAAGGCCAAGTCAGGAAATTTACTTGTACCTGGTTCTCAAAGGGAACTCAAGAGTGGTTAAAGAATTCAAAAGGGTTATGGACATTTCTTTCAAGCTCCAAATAGTTCTTCGGTAGCGATGGTGAATTGTGACCAGTGTGGGCAATACCACTGGTATCTTTGTTTACAGGGCTTCTCAACTTATTTCTGATTCTGAGGAGAGGATGGCGTTCCTTAAGTTCTAAGGGATGTGTGTGTGTGTGTGTGTGTGTGTTATTAAATTTGCATTTATTTATTGAACTATTTATTCATTTATGGAGAAGGCCAAAAGGTAGTAAAATAAGTCTACAAGGTGAAAACTGAGCAAGAACATTTGGAAATAACCAGTGAATACTCTCATGGCTGAAGAGATGCCTTAGCATAATAAATGCATTAAAAACAAGAAAGAAATATATAAAAATATCAGTAAGTTTGTAGGATTATGACCAAATTTTTCTTCATTGAGCTTTCTCAATTTTTTCAAATTCTATAATAAGAAAGTCTAATTTTCTAGTAAGAAAGAAAAAATGCGAACAGAAATTGCAAAGTTATGCATCCTGTGGATAACTTCCAGCATATCTTTGGAGATTTTACATGAGAGTCCAGCACTGGATAACCAGAAATTGCTGTATGTATTTTTCTCTTTTGAATGGAAGGCAGGAAGGTAGGCAGAGGAGGAAATAAGGAATAAGAATGCAAATAACTAGCTCTGTTAAAGAGCAAATTAAGTTTCTCTCATGGGTAGTCACTCAGTAAATGTTAATTGATGATAATGAAGAAAAATTAGGGGTTTTTTTGTGCACTCCACCACACAGTTCCATATTTTTCCATTAGCTAAAGGTTAAAGCCAAACTGATACAATACAACTTTGCACTTACGTGTTACCTTTCACAGAAGGGGCAGCATCCATAGTCAATCTAAATACCTCATTCACTTAAGTGCATGTCTGCCACTGTTTTCTATTTCTCCCTATACCACTAATGATACCCACAGTAATACACATAGCATTTGATTACCATTTCTGCTTTTGCCCAGATTTTCCTTGCTGAGAAACAGAAACACACACAAAGGACAAGAAAGAACTTCAAATCACATCCAAAAACTTTAAAATGTTACTGCTGAGCTCCTCAACACAAGCGAATCGACCATGGTCTGTTTTATCACTGCCAAAGAACATGACACTGGCATAAAAAGAAGTGGCAAAAGGAAAATAATGTGAATTAATATTTTGCCAAGAGTGCTAGTGGTAATATCATCAACATACGGTGAGTATGAATCATTGAAATACCAATGCTTTGAAGGAGGTAAAGCTAGGCTCACTGACCTCTTTTTGCTCAGGATAATTAAAATCGCTATCAGGGAGCGTCCACAGCAAAACAACTGCAGAACATTTGGGAGAATCATCTAGAAGCCATTTAGTCTTCAAACATCGTTTATTTAGTGGTCATCACTCCAAACTCCAAGGGACAGTAAGGAACTCCAAACACCAATCAAAAGGCAAATTACAGGAACTGCCACACCTTCGTAAGCCCTAAATTGTGGGGATTTGTGTATTGGGAATTAGAGAGAAAAACGGCAAGGTCATTGGAAAACAGTTGCAGAACTTTCTCTAGTTGAATCAAAATCCGTATCTTAAGCACTACATTTTGAGGAATTGCTAAGAAAGTAAGTGGGCCTTGAATTTCATATCAGCTGTGATAAAAGACAGTGGAATTCTTGATTCTGTAAACATCAGGACTATTTGCTGTTCACTCTAATATCCTTAGCACCAAATAGAGTTCCAGGTATGTAGCAGGCCCACCACAATACAAATGTGTTGAATAAATTACTGAGTGAGTAGATGAATGCAGAAGGTGATAAATGAGCCAGGATAGTAATGATAACTGTCTTGAAGCCAGGATCAGCACTGCCAACCAACTGACTGTAGCTACAGCAATACAGTGATGTCATCTATACCAACGGAATGGGGAATGGTAGAACACTTCCATGGATCTTCATCACTTATAACTTGTGAACTGTTTATCTCCCATTCTACTGTGTGGGTTCGGTTATTGTCAATAAGTCCTTTTTTCCCTCATAACGATCTAATTAGAAGCATCTCAGTCAAGTACTGCTGTGGAAAGGTGCCTGAACTGGGTGACCCCTACACATAATTCTCAAGCCTGCACTGGGTAGAATTAACGAGCCACCCTTTATACTGGATCTTAAATCACTTGTACATTCAATCTTAGATTGTTCAATTTGCCCTCTTGGGGCTTGCCATTTTCATCTATAAATTCCAGGTATTGGATCAGGTGATTGTTAGGTCCTCCATGCTTTTAGGTTTAACATAGGTTACACTAGATTCACTATAGGAAGCTTAAAAAAATTCCCATTCCCAGGCCTCATGCTGACAACTGAATTGGCATTTCTACAAGTGGGTCCTAGGCGTACCTGTTTTTTAAGAGCTTCCTAGGGCATTCCCAAAATGAGCTAAGACTGAGAATGCCTCTTTAGAGACTCATTCTTGTCAAGTAAATTAAGCATATTTTAATTTCGGAGCCATAAAACAATTCCTTGTACTTTTCTATGCCTAAAGTTAAATATCTCTAGAATGAATATATGTGCACCTATTTTTAAAGGGCACCCGACTTCTTTTTTAAATCACAGCCTAGTGCAATGATGAACAGTCCAAATTTACCATTGATTTTCAGTATTGCTTAGTATTTTCGGGCATGGATGGCTCCATAGTTCAAGATTTCTGCAAATTTAAAAGCAGTTGCCTAAAGCGTATTTTAGTCTATCTGTGGATGTATATTCTTCCAGCTTTTAATAGCAAAAATTTCATTTTAACTGATAATCCCTAAAAAGGATTTCCTGGCAGAATAGTTTATGTCATAAGAGCATATGGGAGTTAAGAATAATTATTCAGAGAATATCTTTCTCCAAAGAGCTTAAAGCACTTTATGGAATTCACCTAATTAATGTTCATACCGTATCCCTGAGAAGGCAGTAGACAGCAAACCATGGCTGGCTCTGAAATGAACTCCTATTCCATGCAGAGAGAGGATGAGAATAAAGCCAGCACCACAATGCACAAATGCAGGGCTTGGATAGTCTACCACTGTTCGGTCTGTGATAAAGATGACATTTTCACATAACAAAATGAAGAGGAATACATTTTCTGAATTAGCTGAATTATTTCCTCCCATGATGGTAAATACTTAAACACTTAAAAACACAGAAAAAAACTTTAAAAATTCCAGATGCTCTGGCAGTATATAAATACAGATCCATTCTAATAAAAACATGGGACTTCCTTGGTAAAACAATATTTACATTGCTTTTCATTCACACAATAAATGGTAAGCATTGTCAATATGTGTGGGCATATTTACATAGACTTAACTGTTAAGAAAATATGACTGTGTGCTTCTGTCCCAGACAGCCCAATAGATGAAGCTGATTTTAATATCATCACAAGAAAATTAATTAAATGCATATCATATCTGTAAACACATTTTGATGGAATATGGAGAGGAAAAGGTTGCTATTACAGAACAGTTATAAATAGAGAAGCTGATTTTAAAAAACGAAACACAGCTCAGTTTCTTTTTCCTATTTTAAATCACAGTCTGTAGTTGAGCTTTCCCACTGGGATCATGTCTTAACCTGACCTGATTTCCTTAACCTGGTCAGATTTCCTCCAGAATAAAATTAATAAAAGGATTCACAGAAGGCTTACAATTTAATTCAAATAGATAAAAAGTTTCTTTCTTCATAAAAATTTCCCTAGCACACTCAGAAGCACAAAAGGACACTTATAAATTCCAAAATGCATAAACTGAAATCTTTTCTTTTAAAAACAAAATATTTAGTAAAGTAAGATTATTTGTCCTTCCACATAGTCACGCCATGCATGTGATAGTCACACACATTATATTTGATGTCAGATAAACACAAGGACAATAGTTCTCCCTCAAAGATGGTTTTTGCACATTTTGACATTATGTGTACATTTTAGACATGCTCAATTTAGCTCCTCACTTGGCTCATTTGGGAATTACTGGTAAATATTTCCTACCTGAAAGCAGATTGTTGACTCTGATGACTAGCAGTATAAATAAAACTATCAAGTCTCCTCATAGAAGTGCAGGCCAAGGCATCAACAAACCAATGCTAAGCCACCTGAATGTTTATCTTGTTTACAGAACCCCTAGTGCTCATCCCTGACTCTACACTTCCCCATTTAAAGTAGTTATTCACCAATTTTAGCATGGATTCTCTTGGAATTTATCATTCTATCAAATAAATGGGCAACCTCTTAAATGTATTTATTTACCTATATCTAACATATGGATGAAAATTACAGACTTTTCCATGAGAAATTTATTCTGACTAAAAGTAGCAGTGGTTATTATTGAATGCTTTCATGTAATTTAAATATAAAGCATTGCATAAAAATAATACCATTTGAATATGGATTTACACTTTTGAGTATGGCTAATATTCATAACTGAATGGCCATTAGCTTCAAAATAGAAAAAAAATATAAAAGGAAACGCATCCAAATTACTGCCAGTCATTGGTCATTTCTAACAAATAAGAACTATTGGGTTACTGTTAGCTCTGCTCCTGAGTAAGTCTAGAAACAAATTGGACAATTTTAAAGCAATCCCTTTTGCTATGTCCAGGAAAAGAAGGAATTTGCAAAGGCAAACCTCTATAGCCAATCAGTAAAGAAGTTACTTCTTGAAACCCAGAGTGTTCCATATTACACCGTGACAGTGAGTGGGGCCAGCGGGTGGAACGATTCCTAATGGATAAAGTGTGGCTCTGAAACAGCTTAGGGATCGCATGGTCCCGAAAAAATTCCATGATGGTTTCAGTAGCAACACTGCCTGAAGTGGGATTTCACTCAGAACCAGATTTCAATTGGTTCTTCCCTAGAATGTGTTCCTATTAGTTGCCAATTCTCACCACAATTATATGGATCATGGGTATTGAAAATCCAGAATTGGAGTTTTTTTTTCTGAGAACAAATTTACAATTTTGAATAAATACTTATTGTCTTGGAGACCTCTCCACATTATATGACCCCATAATGACCAGAGGAATGAAACCTCTTCAAACAGATAACCAGAATACAATTTCCAATTGTGTATCTTCAAAAAACTCCTGCACATTGACGGATACAAAAATGGCTTTTGAATACATAGTTGGTAGACTGTGAGCCAGTTGCGTAGTACTCTGGACCTATTCGTAAGTGAACATCTAAAACACTGTGAATGCCTTCTAAACCATGGAGACAAAAATTAGCCTAACTTAGACGAATTCCAGTTAATCTATGTCTTTATTAGAATAATAGAATGAATCACATGGAATACAGAACCACATAAAAACGGCAATGTATAAGTTGCCACCTATAATCAGACATTTACATACTGAATACGCATGAGAAACCCAATGGATATTCCCAGGAATTACTCTCAAAGGCTAGTGCTTACATATTTTGAATTTGAGAGCCCATGTGTGTTACCTTGAGAAAAAAACGTACTGAGGTCTTTGTGTAAAGGAATTTCTTTTTCTAGTATGTGCTTACCCTATATAACACCAATAACCCTGCTGGTGCTCAAGGTTTAGCTCTTGGTTAAACTCTTGCTTTGTAACACATCAAATTATCACATCGTATAGAAGCAGCACTTTCCCATAAATTAGCCTCCAGCCACATGTGGATATACAAATATAAATTAATTAAAATTAAATAAAATTCCAATTCAGTTCCTCATTCCCACCAGGCATGTTTCAAGTGCTCAATAGCAATATTGTAGAGCATTTCTAACATTGCAGAATGTTCTATTAGATAGACAAATGGGCAGTGTTATGCCAGCTCTGTCTCTTCCACTAGTTTACTCCTTGAGGGAAGAGGCTATAGCATAACTCATTACAACCAGACTGGCACATAAAGATGCTCAAAGAATAGTGCCAATGAATACATCTTATTATTGCCACTGGGACCGCTGTGTGTATGTATATATATGTATATATGTATATGTATATGTATGTGTATATATAAACACACACACATATATATGTATGTATATGTATATATATAAACACACACACATATTTATTTATATATGCTTTTCAGATTAAAAGTGCTTTATACATACTCATGTTTGCCAGGGTCTGGGCGTGGAGAGGAGGTATCAGGAAATTTTGAGGTGATGAATATATTCCCTATCTTGATTTGGTGGTGATTACATAACTACATGTTTGTCAAAACTCAAACTGTACACCAAAAAAAAAGGGTGAATTTTATTGCGTGTAAATTGTACTTCAATAAAACAAAAAGGAACTTAAAGGGACAGGGGAAGGTGCTTTTATTTGCATTTTAAAATTTGATCCTTGAATTTTGGAGTGCGTGGAGCAGAGAATACTGCTGAATAAACAACAGACACATGAAAATCAGAGTAGGAAGCATCAGGTGCATCTCATGATGCCAGGCATCTTAGGGGCCCAGCTTTCTAATATTGTCATGGGTTAGCACAGTGCTCAGGGAAGATGCTAGCAGGTCTCACTGGGCAGGCCCCCATTCACACCCCCGCCCCACTCATTCTCTAATCACTTTTGATTTTGCCATCTGTTCCTCCTGGCACAACAAAGGTTGAGAAAGAACAGTAACAACTTCAATAAGCCTGTCTTAGAAAATATTTTTCAAATCAGAGGGGAAAATAAAAATCGATTCTGTTGATTCAATCCACTATTTGTTGAGCACATATTTGTGAAGTAGAAAAACATGGCTACACTAGTGTGATATGGCTTCAGTGATATCATATGAATCTAAAACAGTAGCTTGAAAAATAGCGTTTGTGATCAATTCCCATTTCCACACCACACAAAAACAAAGACTGCCATGCACCTACAGTTCTGAGACATTCTGAGGGCTAATTAGGAATCAAGATCGTGAATTCTTGATCCCATTCCGTGGAAATTAAAGCTTGTGATAGAACGCAGCAAGCAGTTTGGCATGTACAAGGGAAGATGAGATTTCTGCAAGCTGTTCTTTTCTGGGTGCAGCAGGACCTTGCCTGTGGATTTCCATTTGAAGAACCTCCTGCCCACGATGATGGCTGAAGCCTGACCCTGCCTGTTAATCTTCAGTGCAGAATGCAAGACACATCTGTTTACACTGTGCTTTTACTTTAATAAATGCCAGTTACTGTTGCCTCTCTGGTGTCTTTTAATTCAATGTGTTTGTTCTCTAAGGTGATGTTTATCACAAAGGGTGGAAAGCGAACCATTTATGCACTTAAAGGTGTGCCTCTGCTTATCAGAATAAATTATCCTTAGAAGGGTATGCAAAAACAATCCCATCTACTTTACTTGGTGAATATTGAGTACACTCTTAAAAGGGCAATGAGGGACTTGAATCTCTTCTCAAAAGAATGGAGCCCTTCATGGTCATCCACCTTCTGGGCCTGGAAGAAACACTGATTTCTCCTTACCAAGGTTACAGAAGGTAACATGTCTATCTAGCACTGAAAACTCTCACGTGGGTTATACTTCTCTACCTCAAAATAAAATAATGCAATCAGTTTGTTAAATCCATGATGAAAGATGAAAGCATGCCTGCTTTTCTCTCACACGCCAATCTGTAAAGAGCACAGGTATGTCTGGAGCCTTAGTTGGGTTTTCTTTGTTTTCTTTTTTTTTTTCGAATGGGGATAATAGTTTTTTTGTCTTTCACAAAGGACTGAGCCTTAGTCCTGTAGATAGCAACAGTCCATGTGGTAGACATAAAACACCTACATTTGGTGTGTGCATGCATTTCCCTTCCATTCATTCAAGAAGAAATCAGTCCTCTATGGGATTTAAAGTGAGGATGGAATGAGAAAGCAGATATAAAGTACCGAGGTATTAGGCCCATAATAATCAATTGGTGAGTGAGAGCTTTATTAGTAATAATATTGTTCTATTAAAATGTGCTCTCTTGTAACTGGTTCATTCATTTAGTTTTCTCCGTGTATGGTAAGCCTCTATGCCATTTTTTGTTATTCTCCTCTTCATCAAGCTTTGCTGGCTCTATAGAATGTGTTAGATTTTACTTTTACAGAAATTATTCCTTTAGTTTGTTGTGACCCATAGTTTGGATGTTGTCTATTTTTGTAGTTTATTTTTTCCCCACAGCAAAACACATTTTCAATTTAACTTAGCAAACAGGCACTGTTTTTAATCCCAAAACAAAGTCACCCATAAACAAAAACTCTAACCTCAAGAGGTTCTTGATTTAGCTCTATTATGTATCTGCAACCAGATAACTGAATTTAAGAAATTGAGCTCAATGTCTTTGTCCATTAGGTGGAAGTGATTGAACTACACAACACTTAATGCCTCCACCATCTCTAAGCTACTGTTTATTACATGACTAAGTAAAATTACTGAATTATAATGTTTCTAAACGATTTTAGCACCCCAGGCAGATACACCCACAGAATAAGAACTTCAAACTGTTTTAGTTGATATAATGGACATTGCTGGAAAATATGGGCTCTTTGAAACAAAACTTTACCTTGCCTATTCCAGACATGGCTTCTAAAGAATCTTCCTAGTTTCTTCTCAAGATTTATCCCAGTGCTTTTCTTATAAAGAGTGGTTGATAAATAATTGCTGAATGAATAACAGTGAATCTTAGACTTGAAAAAACATAAAATTTGGGATTATCTACCTTGTAAAATTAGCTAACCCATTTTGTGAGAAAAAGTAAATCAATTCACTGACCTCACACTTGCTTACATTTTCACATTTTATACTCCTGTATTTAGATCAGCTCAGTTATTTCTCATTATCTTCATTTTCGCAGGCTTTTTCCCCTTTAACATAGCTGATAGAATTTTTTCTGCCCACATTAAATCTTTAAAAATACAGTGAGTATTGGAAAAAAATTATGTTTTGGTATATATGCATAATAAGTATTTTCTATAAAGATGTGACCATACTTCTCTTAAAGCCAAATGCTGCTTCAGGGCTAAATTTTCTAGATTCAGCCACCCTCTAAGAAAAGTAAGGTCAAAATTCTAAAGAGAGAAAATAATGACAAGACTTTAAACTTGCCTGCCACTTTTCAGTTTATAAATTTCTTATTATTTTACTTCATTTTGACACTAACCCTGGGACATAGGTAGGCACTGTATTTTACAGTGAAAACTAAACAAAGATTCAGGAAGTTACATATTTAAGGTCATACATCCAGTATGTAGAAAAGACCTATCTTCTTGCTTCAAGTTCAAAATCCTTTGCAGCATACCACAGTTACCTATCCTTTACATCTAGAAGCACTACCTAGGAATACATATGCTTAATGTACTTTTGAATTTTATTGCTAAAATATATTAACCATATATATCAGAGCTATTACATGTTGAATATTAGTGGCATGGATTGTGACAAAATCAACAGGATGCAAACTACACTAGATTTCCCACATCTGTATCTCTCTCAATACATTTAAGGATGGATAGTTTACTAGGGTATGGGTTAAAACAAACTTTCAGCCAGAAGGAGGACTCTGCTGTTTGATCCACAAATACGTGATTCTCAATTGACCTCACTCATGCATTTTTTTAAAGAGAGATATGTCACAATCCTGGGATCAAACAAACTTTAAAGAATAGGACCTTACAAAAATAAATCCTTCTGTCAGGTTAAGGATGAATGTGTCCATCAGAATGTTTTTCTTCTTTACATTTTAAACCTGTATTGGACAGTTGACAGAACATGTTTCTGTTGTTTTCTGATCCCAGTTTTATTCCCTGTCACATTCTTTTTCTGCCAAATAAATGCAGTAGGGTTCAACAGAGTGTTCCAAATCTTTAATCATGAAAAACACAGTACCTTGACCTTGTATTTTAAAGTTAAATGAAAAAAAAAGTTAAATGGAGTGGCATTATAAAAATTAAATTGGTTCTTGCTCATTTCCATAATATTCTCTAAAAAGCCTTGCCTAGCCTAGAGTAGATGTCCTATTTCTTTATCTTTCTTGATGACCTCTCATGCCTGCAAGTCAGCTCGTTTTTCTTTGCTGAACACTGCACCCCACTGCTGCATGCACTCTAAAAGTTCCATTAAAATCTAGGGCATCATCACTCATTCTTATCTGCAGCAGGCTGCTGAGCAGCGCCATGCCAGCAACTGCATGCAAACTAGTCTCAAAGGACAATATTAGTTATATACATTGTTATCCCGTAAGGAGAATCCCACCTGGATCCTACCTTATCTCCAAAAGCACATCTAGCCTTTCAGGCTCCCAGAGTCAGGGTGATGAAAGGGTCTCTTGCAACATCAAGCATTACTTAAAAAGCAATTTAGCAGCAAGAAGTTAGCTTTTTATAGGACACCCTTTATTAAACTCAGTGAGAAATGAGCTAGCATCCTGAATTTTGCCTCACAGCCACAGAGACCACCCAGGCCAAAAGCAGTTTCATTTTAAATACTGTACTATACAAAAATTATACATATTCCCCCTCTGGTCCTGATGAATTCTTTCTTGGGATGGATGTGTTATTGGATAATGAGGATTGAGAATTGAATAACACGCTAGGATTCAGCCCTGCTCTTGTCCTGAAATGTGAAGAAACACTGACAGCAATTATTCAAGGAGCCATTCCCTAACTACTGGTGATTGCTCACTGGCTGGTGACCTCAGAGATTGCTCACTGATTAGTGATGGAGATGAAAGGTCTTGGTAAAGAGAAATTCAGCATATTAGCACCTTTTTCTCTTTACAGTATCAAACATCATTTTTCTAAACCAGTAATAGGACATTTACATGGGAATGGTATTTGGTGTCAAATATTGTCAAACGCTGTGACTAATTTCTCTCTTTTATGGTGATATGCAGTATCATTGTTAAATGGTATTAAATAAAACACCTACATATGTGGTACTGTAGGTAATTTTCTAATAAACATGATTCCCTGTCTATTTCAGTGAATTGGTAGATGTGGTTAGATTTCAACTAAAGCATATGAGTTCTGGCTAAGTTTTCCAGAGATAAGAAACATTGTTCTGAATGTTCTTAAAGGCAGCTAGGTACCACTCTACCACATCTGTGTAATAGTTCCTGTTTCTCTCTGTAGCTCCTAACAAATATGTGTCTGCAATGTTTTGTTTGCGGGGGGGGGAGCACTTTTTCTGAAAGGACTGTTTGCAAAGTTTTTTCTTGAAACTGTCAAGATGGTACCATCAAGATGAATTCTGGTCTAAATGATTTCCCCTCACATATCTACTAAGTAATGTGGAGACAAAAAATAATAATAAATAATAAAATAAATGCCAGAAAAGGAAGAGATGTGTTCCTTCAGTTATAGAATCTAGTTTACAGAAAACAGTTCTTCTTGGTCCAAAAATAATAGTAAACACAAAAACAAATGTCAGCTTTGTAGTTTTAATGAAGCAAATCAATGGTTTGCAGAGTCTTTTAAGAGCTTGAGTGAAACTTTTTAGTGATCTATAAATTTGAATTCTCCCTCCATGGATTTATCTAAAATCTCTACTACTATATTCTCTACAATTGTCAAGGAGAGTGTAGTGGGTTGAATACAACACCCCCCCCCCCAAATTCATATCTACCAGGAATCTCAGAATGTCACCTTATCTGGAAATAGGGTCTTTGATATAATTTGTTAAGGTTTTAGAGATGAAATCATCCTGGATTTAGGGTAACTCCTACATCCAGTGACTAGCAAATAACGTTATAAGAGGAGACACAGGAGACATGAAAAGAAGATGGCCATCTGAAGAGGGTGGTAGGACTCTCTGGACTTCTTGCCTCCAGAATTAGAGGAAAATAAGTTTGTGGTAATTTGTTAAAGCAGCCCTAGGAAACTAAACTAGGGAACACGGTTCTTATCCTAAGTCGCCAAGTGTTTAAAAAGCTTGTTTTCAGCATCCATTCACCACTCACATCTACATAAATTTCTGCAAAGGGTGCGAAAAGCTGGTAGAGTAAATCTAAAGACTGACAATGGTGAAGATTTCAGGAAGAAGACAAAGCAGCGCGAGGGATGGGGATAAACAGCTTCCTGAGCCAATGACCCATTTCCCAGTGGCTGTGTAGTCACCCATAATAGATGACAAAAACAATTCACTCTTGAAGTCTTAACATTGCAAGCCTCAAATTTTTTAAATAAGAAAATCTGAATATTTAGCTAACAGTAAAGCTTTTAATCTGCTTGAAGGATACAGATGGAGAGGGTTTGTGTTAGCTAAAATGTTAACACTATTGAAGAATTTTTCTTTTATTTGTTGTCTAATATAATGGTGATATTTTGGCATATATGTCAAATGGCACTCACCAATAACAAATGCAAAATTACCTCATTCATAAGAATTTGGAGACAGGCTGTTGCTACTGCTCAGGACCATTTGCTCCCACCCATTTGAGAGCATAAGGGCACAGGCAGACTTGGATGTGACTATAAGCAAAGGTACACCTTCAGCAAGCAGGGAAATATGCACCTCTGAGAGTTAAGTGAGCATAGATGTTATGTCCTCAAAGCCATTCCCTTTCCACTAGGGATGATTAGAAAGGGGAGTAGGTAGCAAGAGTTGAAATGGGATGCATTTTTACAAAGGATATATAGAGAGTAACATGAATATAGAATAGCGGAGCTTTGAAGAAGAGACTAATGACTAGCATTTACTGATTGCCTACCAGGTGTCAAACACTGTTAACCTGTTTCCTTACACATCTTTCTTGAATTCCAACAGCAATTCTGTAGAGGTAGTGTCCTCTTACAGATGAGGCCCCTGAGGCTGTAGGAGTTAAATAAACTGTCTGAACTTACACAGTATGTGCAGATTTAAACTGTGGTCTTCCCCTCTCTTGTCTCTGACCTAAAGGAACTTACAATGTGCTTTTACAAGATCAACAGGCTTGAAAGTTTTGTTATGAATAAGAAACATACAATTTTTAAATTATAGATTTAATTAAGTCCTCAAAGTGATATATAGAAAGTAAATACTAATAGGAAGTCAGAGGTAGAGAGAGAAATACAGTCAGAGAAGTTTTCACAGGGGAGTGATGCTTTGAGATGAACTTGGAGGATTAAAAGAAAGGCAAGGTATCTTGATCTATGTGGGGGAAGAGGCAGGAAGACTTCTAGCATGAAGCTTCAGGATGATGAAACTTAAAGGTTCTCCTAAGGAAGTCTAAGGGGAAAGTTGAAAAGTTTGCTTGAACCCAGAATGTGAAAATCAGAATATGTGGGCGAACTTCATTCTGTGAGGACTGAAAAACCATTGCTATTTTAGAGGCTGGTAAGTGATATAATGAACCTGATACATATCTTAGGAAGGTTAATAAAACGGTGGCATGGGGAGAGTGGAAAGGGGGAAATGGGAGGCTATGTACGCCAATAATCAAGCATGGACGACGAATTCCTAGATACAAACAGAAACAGTGTAGTAGAAAATAATGAGTGGAAGAGATAGAAGTAAGATGGCTCATTGCTGAAAATGCATAAGAAGGAGTCCAAAGTGTCTGAAGTATAACAGTAAGATGTGTTAGAGTTCTGACTGCTCTCCTTGGGGGTCTCTGGCAAACAAGTAGTCCTCCAAATTTATTGATCGATAAATACCTCCATTATAGTCACGGCCTTTTTTGGTAACACAGTTTCATTATAATGTTTTTCTTTTATGAGACATAGAACAAAGAAGCAATATACATTTTTACATCATCGGAATCTATGCATATGTTTAAAGTTATAGATTATAAATGGCTTTAAAGGTTTCTTCGTAAGTTATTTCTGTTGACTATATATTCAATGAACATTAGTTGAAAGAAGTTAGTATTTTTCTTTGAGGGAAAAAAAACCACATCTGTGGGCCTGAAAGCATTATGCAATTTAAAAAGTTTTACTCTGAGATGATCACTAATTCATTTGTAGATCTTAAATACATTTAAAGGCTCCTAGGAGTTCTTCGAAAGAAGTTCCTACTGAGTTCCAGGATATTATAATCATTATTAATTGCAGTATTTTAAAGTTCACACCAGATAAGCTTCCAAGAAAAATGACCTAAATTTATTTGAAAGGTCACAGAAATTTATTTTACTTATCCAACCACATGGTGATAAAAATAGAGAAGCTCTGATAAAATCCAGTTCAACTGTGTAGGTAGCATGATATAGTGGAAATGACCCACTGAATTTAGAATTAAGGGGCTGATTTCCTTTCTTGGTTCTTCCCCACTCTGATGGTGTGATCTTAACCATGTTACTTAATTTTCATATGTTTCAGTTCTCAGCTGTAATATAGGCACAATAACAATGTTTATTTCAGCTCAGTGAGGACAAGGATGTTTTTCTGTTTCTTATGCTGTATTCCCAGCAACTTAGAACCATGCCTGATACATAGCAAAGGCTCAAAATATTTTTTAAATGAATGAATGAATGAATGGATGGCTGAATATTTCAAGTATTTGGAAAAATGAAGCACATATATTTGAATATTGCACCTACTGTAACTATGATGGGAAGAACTATATAATGCTGTGCTAATGCCCATCTCATTCGAACTCTACAGTGAATGATGTCATGTTGATAGCTTGAAATCAGCCATGCTGGAGTATTTGTACCACAAAATTTGGTAAATGCTGCAAATCAGATCCTCCCTCCCCCAAGAGCCAGCTGTCAAACATTTCCCAGCACAGCATCCTTTCAGATCTTTGTTATCTGGCCTCTGTATAATAATTTGGTCTCTTCAGAGTCTTCTGCACCTGAAACATTTGCATTCATTCAAACAATTCAGGTTCTCTGGGTCACTGTACAACTACCATCGTGGCTTGAAATACTTCTCTCCCAGAAATACATATTACCCTGCAGCTAACTCTTAGATGCTACATCCTTGAAAAAATCACTGGATTCCTCCAAGTCACACTTAAATGTGTTTAGCTATCACTCAATGGTTACCACCATGATAATATTATCCCAGTGTATTATAATAATTGTTTGCTTATTTGTATGCCCCTTCCCTTACCAAGAGCTCTTTGAATACAAGGATTATCTTGTTCATAGTTACAGTCTTTGTTCCATGCTCCTAAAGGAGGTACTCCATGAATGATAGTTCTATGAACAAATGAACCCAATCTGGTTTTATACATGCTGGCAACACAGGAAAGTTAACTGGATTATTAGGCCAAGAAATGCAATGAATAGAATACAACCACTCTTACACAGGCACTCTTTGCTTGATGTAAATTTCTGAATGTTGCTAAGGGAATCCATTACACTAATTTACACAATTAGTCCTAATGCTGCTGGCAGTTTTGTAGACATTTCTATGGAGGGTGATTGGTTTAAAACAAATAGCTGATGCCTGTTACAGAACAAGTCAATATTAATTCCTGTCTGGTATTTTTGTTGTGACTCGCATGAATGTGACATTTGAAGTCATCTGTTTGGTCTAAAATCTTATTCATAGGACAGCCGCCTACAGGGCCAGTCAGAATAGCTCATTAAGTAAACATTTTTTTTTCCTTTTGCATCTTTCTGCATGAAGCATTCCAGGCAAAATCTGCATTATTCCTGCTTTTCACTCTTGCCTCACACAGCTCAGATGTTGTACCGGTTATTATCTATGTCCCTTAAAGATCCATTTCATGTCCTCCTACAAACCACATTTCCCAGACTCATTTGAAAATTAACTTCTGGAGAGATTTGGCAAATGTGAGGCACTTGTGGGGGAATTAAATGGCAGGAAAAAAAGGAATAATTCAGGGTATTTGCCCCTCTTCCTGTTTTGCGGGGTATTTTCTGGCAGTGACTGAATCTCCTCTGGGCTTCCACCTTCCTGCTGGATACACCCTCCTTCTGTTTTTGCAACTACTGCCAGATAGCACCCACCAGATTATAACTCCCTCCAAATGACCTGGACTTGTGAAGTCTAGTAATATCACCTGGTGCTTAAAACCTCAGCCCTGGAAGTGTGATCAGCTTTCTGCTATTGCTAATCTTTAGGTGGTTTTACCATTTCTTGTTTGGCTTCTTATGTCTTCTGTCATCTACGTAACTAATTGCCTCTTTTACACTCCCTCTGTTGAAACTATTTAGGGCAGTTTGCTTCAAAAATCATCATTAATAATAATGTTATTATTGGTTGGAACCATTTTTTCTTCATGGCATTACTGTCCTCTTAGGTGATGAAAATAACAATCAAAATATTCTGAATCACCTTTGGCTCCCAACTTCATCTAACCCTTCAAATCTAATCAGCTGTCAAGTCTCATACACACCACTTCTATTATCTTCTCTCCTTTCCATTCCCATTTTTCAGATTGTAGTCAAATACTATTGCTTCTTCCCTGAAACAATGCAATATCCTGCAATTGGCCCCTCTCCCTACAGTGTCTTTCACCAGGAACATGAATCCAAGAGCTTACGAGAGCTAGCTTGGATGGATAGAAAAATGAAAGGGACTGTCACAAGGTTTCAGGTGAAACACCACGAGGAATTCAGTAACAGCAGCTGTCTGAATGTCGGGCATCCCAGAGACTGGCCATGGAAGTGGTCCTGGAGTCAGTGTATCAGGAAGAGTCTTACCAGTAAAAGTTCAAGTGATTTCACTGCTGTTCTCCTCTATTCTTGTGCCTCCGCTACCCCCAAGTACCTGCCTCATTTGGTTCTGTGATTCTCTGGCTGCTACAGCTTATTCAGTTTCTGCTCCCTCATAATTCTGACTTGTACACAGCTTTCAGGACTACAACTCTGCCATGTTATTGAATATATAGCTTCTGTACCTGTTGTGAGAGTCTTGGATGTCTCGTTTCTACAAAAAGATAGACATCTGATTGGGCAACTCATCTTTTAATGACAAGTCTTGGGTCTCATCAGCCAAGGGGTGGACAGAATTATGTGGGATCTGAACCCACTCTTTTTACAGGGAGTAGACACAGGGCAGTTCAGTTCCCTTAGAACTAGAGTGAGTTATCATTAAATTTATCATCCAAAACAGGGTAATTTTTAGAGTGAGAGAGAACACAATAAATAACTACACAGGGAAAACAAGCATAAACTAGTATTTTTCTAAGTGAACTGCAACTTACATTCACCAGATTTATAAAACACTACCTGCAGGCAGGCATTCTAAACTGGGTCTATTTTCACTGGCTGGTTTTTCACTGTTCCACATATTTACTCTCAGCATCTCTTTTTCAGGCCCAACGCTGGCCTGATCTTATTGGTACCTAAGTATATATGCTCCAGTGTCTGTTTCACCAGGAAGGCCTTTGTGATTTATCCAGAACAAATCTTTTCATAAAGTTCAATTGCACTTAAACTGTACATTCTAGGGCCTTGGTTTTCTATTCTATATTGTAGTTATTTATGCATATTGTCTAATAGGTACAAACTCTTAGAGTACACGAGCCATATTGATGCATTTTTTTGTTCACCCCACATGGTCCAGCTAGTATTTTGCTCATAGATGGTGGCCAATGAATATTCATTAAATGAATATCTGCTGAGTACTGAAAACACTCTTGTCATTGTTGTCTCAAGCTCACCCAATTATTCTGGATCCTGATGCTTTTGAAATGCAGGAAAGATAAGACATTGATCATGTCTCGATTAGAATAGTGGTGAGATAAGCAGAAATAAGAGGATTGAAAGTTACCACATACACATGGTCTTAAGAATGTTTAACTGAAAACAAATCAAACTGAGGGCATTTCGTTTCTGAAGAGATAGACAAGAAATCACAGATAATTGAAAGAGAAAGAATAAATTTATTTTACAATAGGTATTTGTTTGAACATACACAATTCACTCTGACAGAGATCTAATTTGAATATCTCTTGGTTTCTGTATTCTATAAAATCATTTACAAGTTCAATTTAATCTATATGGAAATCATAGAGCATATCAGTCTTGCTATTTTTTTAAACTGCTTCCTAACATAAAGTTCTGTTACTTTAGAGATTTTAATTGTTATTTTTAAAAAAGCAGTTAAATAGTAAACTTTCATTTGTGTTTGAGAAGCTTTATATCCCCCTCTACATGGGTCACCAGATATTATCATGTTACATAACTTCAATAAAAATGAAATGTCATCTTATTTTTAATTGTACTACAAACAGGACTCTTTTCCCCTAAAAATACAGATTGTTACACAATACTTTAGGTGTAGGATATATAATAGATTATAATTTTGTGTAGTATTTTCAAGATAACTATACGTATCCTGTAATCCAATCTTTGGAAATTGGCCCTTTGGGCCTCCTCCAAAATCACAGATATAAGGCCAACGTGAACCTTTGTGTACAACTACAGTTGATTAATTTTAAACCAGAACTAGGTGGTTTCAGGTGCCATGTACTAGGACCTTAGGTGAGTTGCATAACCTCTATACAGCACAATTTTCTCACTGCTAAGCAAGGAGGATTCTCACCTTCTACTTTCCAGAGCTGATGTGATTATTAAAAGTCCATCAGAATCTGAGCATAGTGTTCACTACACAGTAGTATTGTTATTATTGTAATATATGTAGACTCCTAGGTGAGTGCATAGATACCTTGCACTTCTGTGGCCTTATGATCCCGGACATCAACTCATGTTTAGTAGTTAAGCCATGAGCAACCCTTATTAGTAAACAACTGTGCTCGTCCCTACCTAACATAGAAGAATGACAAAGCCTCAGCTCTTAAGGAACTTATGCCATGATTACAAATGAATGCACTGAAACAATCAGCAAACTGAAAAAAAAAAGTTATACATTGGTTCCTAAATTGAATGAAGCCAACTATTTGCTACAGAGATCCAGAGATGAGGGCAACTTACGAATGCTAAAAGGAATGAACAAACTTGAGCGAGACAGAATTTGAGCTTGCCCTTAAAGCTGTGGTTCTTAGACTCGCTGCCCATTAAAATCACCCTGGAAGACTTTTAAAAGATCCTTACATCCTGGCTGCATCACTAAACACCAAAACATCTACAGACAGGATTCAGGCATCACTGTATTTTTCCCAGGTCCCCCATACGAGTCCATTGGAATCAGTCACCTTAAGGAAGGAGTAAACTCAAAGTGAAGTGGCTGCTAGGGAGCTTACTTCAGGGGAAAGAGTCACCTGAAGGAAAGGTTCATGGAGTGATAATGTGCACTTCCAAGTGTGCAGAGATTCAGCAACACAACTCAGGGCCAGGAGGCAAGGTCGGGAGTATTAACAAAATGCTTGCCCGGTTGTGCCTGATATTAATTAAAGAGTTCTGGAGGCCAGGAAGAAAAGTTTAGATCCACTTGATTGAAAGGTAAATTTTAACATGATAAATTCATAATAAGACTCATTATTAATGCTACTGTGCATACTCAAAATAACTCAAATAAGAACATAGAAGATGAAAACACAGCATGGAGGCCAGAATGCCTAACTTACATTTTCATTTTATGCAGGTCATTGGTCTTCACACTCTGGTGGTTTGGCTAAGGTCTTTACATACTCTCAAACACCTTACTCCCTTTAGCTGTAGATCAGGGTTTCTCAACCTTAGCTACTTGTAAAGTAGGTAAGGTGTGTGGGTCCCACCTCCCGGGATTCTGATTTAATTGGTCTCGTGGGTGACATGGGTCTGGAAAAGTTCACAGGTCTCCCTGGTTCATACATAATTAAGGCTGAGAACCAATGGTTCGATCAGTGCTTCCCATTTTGACATGAATAAGAATCACCTGGAGATTTTGTTGAAGCGGTTTCCTTGGCCACACTCTCAAAGCTTCTGCTTTAGTAGACTTCAGACGAGGGTCCAAGAATTTGCATTTCTAACCAGCTCTCAGGTGACGCTGGTCATGCGGGCCCCTGAGCAGCAGCGGCCTGGTTCAGTGACACAGGCATGATACAGACAGTACAGCAAGGGACGTGGGACCATATTCAGGCAATCTGGATTAAAAGTCTAGGTCTCACACCATCTTCCTATGCGGCTTTTGTTAAGTAGATTTAACTCTCTGGGTTTCTGTTTCTTTTCATATAAAATGAGAGGCTGGACTATATGATTTCACATGTTTTTCTCAAGCTATGTAAACATTTTGTTCCTCAGCATCCTGACCTGTAGCATGAAAATAATAATAGTAACTATCATTTATGGCTGGTGACAAGATTAAATGAGAGGAGAAATGTACAGGATTTGGATCAGTGCCTAAGGCACAAGAAACACTCAGTAAAGCCTCTCTGCTACTATTGTTATTGCTGCTGCTGTTGTTATTGTTGATAGTATTCACATTTTTGTTTCCATTTCTTACTTTTTGTAATTCTAAAATAGGCAAATGGCAATTATTAGCTTATAAAGCAAAACACAAAAGGAACTAACAAAACAGCAAGGCAGATATAGAAGAGCATTTTACTTTGTATCTATTCATTCAGCAAATATTTATGGAGTTCCTAGAAGTGTTTTAGGGCTATGCTGCAGTGCGTGAGCCCTGGTCCCTTCTCTGTTACATTCACTATAAAAATACAATGGAGCATACAGCATTAGGTGGTGATAAATGCACAGATGAAAATAATGCAGGTTAAGAGGACAGACATTAAGAGTGGGAGGGAGTGAAGGGGAAAGAGGAGGGACTGAAACCCAGAAATAACATCCAGAAAATACCCTTTGAGTCCTGAGACTGTATGTCTCTTTGCGTTTGTGCAGGAGAAACTGTAAAACCTTTCAGAGAAATCATTTCTAAAAAGCTGTGCTGAAAATGTACGCAACTCAAAGTGCCCTGCTAGGTGCTGAGGTACAATGGGGATTAAGGCAACAAAGATACAAATGAGGAACCTAACCTCATAGTGTACTTCGTGATGAAAAAAGCCACGGGTGACCAGAGACCTTTAATGTACAGCCAACTGTGAGATACTTTTAATCCTTTCTAGAATAAGGAGTGGAAAAAGCAGGTGAGGAAGACTGAGATGAGAGGACAATTGGACGAGCAGCTGTGAGACATCTTCCACCTCCAGATCCTCTCATAGATGGGGATGGACATGGGTCCCTTCACTTACTTCCGAAAGAGAAAGCTCCTGGCATCGGAAATGGCTGTGACATTAGCCACTATGTGAGGCATTATAAAGTGCATGCTATTTAATTTTCAATACCCAAGTGATGTTTTCCTCATCTTACAAATGAGGAGTTCAGAGATACCAACAGGTCAGGAAACTTAACCTAGATCATCCAGTTAGTTAGTGGCAGAGCCAAAGTTTGGAACCTAATATGGTATGACTTTTAGTTCACTCAAGGGGCTCAGACTTATTCTATAGTAACAACATCCGTTCCAGGAAAGAGCTGCCAGGGGCAGGGGAGGTGGTGGTGGGGGGGGGGCGGGAAGGCAGGCAGTGGAAAAGCAGGCCAAGGCTGTGGGTTTGCTCCTTCCTGCTACCTGCACCAGGTGGCTGACCAGGTGGCTAGAGTTCTCACCCTGGACTCAGACAAAAACCAAGGGCATTTTAGACTCTTTAAATATGGGTGTAAACAAAACACTAACTTAGAGGCTGCTGAATATGTCAGCAGAGCAGTCATTGAAGGTACCACTACAAAAGGTTTGGTGAGCAATGAGAATATTCGTGCATTTAGAGATGACTTAGTATTTCCTTTGGAATTTTTCCATGCCATTCACCTCCTTTGTCCAAAGAGTTTCTCCTCAGATGTATCTGGCCTCTTCTTCATGTCTTTTGATCTGTTTGAGCAAACACTCATTGTCAATTAGCAACTGAGGAGTAAAAGGGGAGGTGAAATGACCCGTTTTTATAGAATCTGGAAACATAATAAAATGGGCCAAAACTATTGCATTGCTTTCAAAGAGGGATACAGTTAAGCCAGATGTAAGAGATTCATAAGAGAGTTTTGGAAGACTTGATCAAAATACTGTTTTAAGACATATTTGAGGTCAACAAACATTGTCACTGTGACTGCATTTTTTCAGAAAAGAATGTAAAGTGAGAGACAAAATTAGAGGCAAGTTAAGATTTTAGAGACATTTCAGGGGAGACCAGGAAAAGTGTGTCAAGAAACACTTTATTAAAACATCATTTCCTTCCTTCCTATCCTTAAAACCTACACTCTGCTAAAATGTGTTAACCACAGCAAAATGATTAACTCAATCTCTCATTCTGTGCTTTTCACCTCTTTAATGAAGCACACCCACATGTGGTGCCAAAACCAGTAGAGGGGCTATCCTCATGAATTTATTACACTGTAAAATTAAAAAGGAGCTCACATTTCAACATTAATTGCCTACCACAGCACAATCTTAGCTATCTGCATCTCTCGGATCCTACAGTTTTCCAGCTAGCTGAGGCCTAACACTGAGGGTGTCAGCATTTTAATTTTGATTCTTTTTTTAACATGAGAGTTTCTAATAAATGCATTATACGTGGATCTAATTTCTTAAACAGAATATTTGTGTCAGTACTAAAATGTTCTTCATGATTTTGGTTTAGCATTATTAAGAAATGTCAGAGACAATGATGAAGGTGCAAAATGTGAAGTTAACAGGATATTAGACTAACCAGGAACTGGCCCAGAAGTTGTGCCAGAACCATATTCCAAGTGGATAGGCTGAAACAAGGGTAGATTAACTGCCTGCAGTACTGTCTTTCAGAAAACTTTCCTCTGTTCTGTTGCACGTGTCTTCCTGATCCTACACAGTCCATTGTGTTGGAAAGGTAGGAAAAAAGGCCACCCCTCAACATTACTGGAAAAAGGTTGAATGTTTCTTTGGGTGGGTGGCTTGGCAAAATCTTGGAAAGTTTTTCATCTCGGTATCAAATGACATTTCTGCTAACATAATATTATGCTTTTTATCCTTCTAATACTATACAACATTTGATTTTACATGGAAATCCATCCATCCCTTCAACAAACATTTACTTAGTACCTGTTTTGTGTGATAAGTACTAAGAATACACCCGTGAACATGACAGATGGTCTATGGTCTATCGTCACATAATTTACAGTCCAGGAAGAAATACAGACTAGCTTCTTTCTATCTTACCCCAGATAGAGATTTTTTCATCACTCATTCCTCACTCTCAAGGTGCATTAGGAAATACATTGGCATGCTTACTACTGTAGATCTCATCTTCCTCAGAGCATCGCTTTCTCCCCATCACAGACTTTTCAAAAGCATTCAATGGCTCCTTTTTGCCACTGATTCTCATCTAAGCTTCTCAGACCAGCGATCCCACCCACTGTAAATGTGTCCTGATCCTATCCTAACTGTCTTCTTTATCCCTTCACATGGAACGGCCACTCTAGGCACTGCTTGGCTACTAAATACACCATCTGTGGTCTTGGTATGGGAGCTCATCGTTGGCTTCCTTCTAGCTGAAGGTACATTTGGGCAATGCCTTGGAATTTGTATTTTTAAGGCCTTAGAGTGATTCTGATATAACACTACCTGGACATTCCTGCTCACACCCCAAGGCCAAATCAAATTTTACTCCTTCTAGAAAGTGTTTCCAAACTGTTGCTTCTCTTCATGATCTCTTTTTTCTTTAAACTACAATAACACTACCACACATACTGTTCCATTTATTTTTGCATGGAAAGCCCCAAAACTCTGTAATGTTACCTATGTGGTTGATGTAAACCCTCTCTCTCTCATGAGAAGACAAACTAAGAAGAAGAATCTATTATCCTGGAACTGTTTGAACTCCTCCAACATACCTAGCCCTACTCTAAGTATATTTTAAGCATTCATTGAGTATTTATTTTATTTTAATATCATGGCTCTTCTAGGAACTTATGAGTTGTATTTAAACTTTTGAGGGCTCTCTATCAATAACTTTAAGAGAGTACCTTTAGGTCTAAGTGAATAAATGAACCCTGAGAGTAATTCTTTTCATTCTTAAAGAGACTGGCCTGTTCTTGCAAGAACCAGCTTCTTTTGTGCCACCTTGAAAAATATCAACCTAAATGTAGGTAAAATAATTGTGAAACTGTATTAATATTGTTTTTGAGGACATAATAGATGATTTATTTCTTGTTTGTGGTATATGTAAAGTAAAAGCCCTCTTTTATAGATTAAAAATATTACAAAAATTTATATAGGTTATCTTTTGATGAAAAAGCATATTCATGATTTTATTTAAGCCATTTGAACAGATGTAAGATCATTCCCTTTGACAGAGAGAACCACTAACTGATTCTTCTGGGTTTACTAGATTACTGTGCATTGTATCACAGCACATGTATTTCTAAAACCAAACATCTGAAAATTTGAGCATCTTGAGCTATATGACTTTGCATAACTTTATACTTTATCAATAGATCCATTTGATAGCTGACAGAATTTACAAGCTGATATTTTGTTTTAAAGCAAAAGATAATTTTTTAAAAGATAGTATCTTTAAATTCCAAACCAGAAAATTAAAGAGAGTTAAAATGCTCTCCCAAAGTATTATGGTCTAAAATATCCAAAATGATATATTCCTAGTCTAAGTGCTTTTCAATCCTTAAACTATTTCTTTATATTTTGGTCAGTTATGATTCTAATTTTATTCCTATTCTCCTTACATGTTTCAAAACTTCTAATTGTTTTATTCGTTCTAAAATTTCTTTATGTAACTTGCAGCAATTTGTCTCATCTCAGTGAAATTCGATGCAGGAGAGTTTCCTAAGTCACATTTTCAATACTAGTTCCTGAGATTGTAGTTCTACTTAAAAATTTTATACTCAGAGTATCTCAAATTTTTCTTTATCTGTCTTTAGATAACTTATTTTAGTTTGTTGATTCTCAGAATTCTCCTCTGATACATGATGCCAATTTGACTTACATCTTAAGTTGTGAAGGGTTGGGGAAATTACAGATATTAAGTATTTGGCAAAATTTTGAAACATAGTGGCTTTTTTGCAAATGTTGATTTTCCCTATAGACCCTCCTCAAAGAGGTGGGCAAAGAAAGGGCTTGTGGTGCTAATGGATAAGCTGTTGTAATTTTCCAGTAGGTCATGATAATGGTGGATTGAGTCTGCTGCCTTTCTATTAAAGCCAGTTATTCATCTTGTTGGCATGTCAACCAAGTCCAGTTTTCTTTTAATTAAAAGTTGCAGTTACAACTTGTTTTCTTTTAAACCTTTTCTCATATGATCCAACCTACTTGACCCTAGAGGGCATTTGATTGAAAATCATGCTGGGCCAGACCAATTTCACACTTCAAAGAAAATCATGCACCCTTCTCATATCATTGGTTTATTCCCCCATACAAAAGACGTTCTCAGTAAATTGGAATTAGAGACTATCTTCTGGTTACAGACAATGTTATGGACTTAACTGTGTCCCCGCCAAAATTCACTTGTTGAAGCCTACTTCCCAGTATGACCATATTTGGAGATAGGGCCTTTAAAAGGTTATTAAGATTAAATAAGGTCATAAAGGTATGGCCCTAATCCATTTTGCCTGATGTCCTTTTAAGAAGAGAAGAGCTACTGGGGATGTATGTGCTCAGAGGAAAGGCCATATACGCATAAGCAAGAAGATGGTCATCTACAAGCCAAGTAAAGGGGCCTCAGGAGCTACCAAACTGTCCAACAACTTGACCTTGGACTTCCAGCCTCCAGAACTGTGAGAAATATATTTCTGTTGTTTAAGCCACCCAATCTGTGTTATTTTGTTACGGCAGCCTTTGCAGACTAATAAAGACACTTTTTCCTAGTCTGAGGAAGGTTACGATATAATTGGGGAACTGCACCCTCCAAACAAATATATATGCAAGAGAGACAAGTATTAAGGTTGAAGAAAATATCATTAAAACCTCTAAAAGGGGTTGCATAAGGCGTGAGTTGTTAAAAGAATACGTATTTGAGGGATGATCACTGATAGATTTCAACAATAGGAGCTTCCTTTAAAACAAAGCTGGAAGAGACCTAGAGCTAGATGCTTATCCCATTATCTCATGACATTTCAGAGCCTACTCTGAAGCTCACATTCTTTTCCAAATCATGATTTGGCACAAATGGCCTGACACATAAAAAGACGATGGAACAAAATACGCGGCATTGGCATTGTCCTATAAATCCAAGAACATATGCTCAACTTCACTATTTTATTTCTCTTTCCTTTATTTCATAACTTCTACATGATAAATTGGCTAACTATCTCTAAGAGAAATATGAGTAATTATAAAGTAATTAAGGAGCACCCTTTAGTTTATGGGAAATATATTTTATAATAACAATACTGTCGATAATAATAGTAGCTAATATTTAGTAAGCAACAGTTGAATTGAGCCCTGGATTTAGAGCTTTCACATGAATTATCTAATTTAATCCTCACAACAACCTTATCAGGTTGGCACTATTCTCATCCCACTGTGCAGGTGAAGTGTTTGGGCTTTCCAGTAGTTAAACGAAGGGACTAAAAGTGACACAGCTGGTATTTGACATAATTGTGATTTCAGATGATCCAGGCTAGCCCCAGAAATCAAAACCAAACTCTTCACTACTACACACACATATGTGTAATACACACACACACACACACACACACATTAAATAAATCTTCTCTATAAATTGTATATCTACTGATGTACTGTATGGATACATATACTGTATAAACATACGAAGTACTGGCATAAAGACAGAGATTAATGGAATAGAACTGAGAGTGTAGATAGAAATGAGATAAGAGAGATGGCCAACTGTTGACAACAGTTCTAAGACAACTGAGTGGGGAAAGAATAATGTTTCAACAAATGATGCTGGGACAACTGGATATTTACATACAACAGAATAAAGTTGGACCCCTTGCTCACACTATCCACAAAAATTAATTCAAAATGGACAGCAGAACGAAAAATGAGAACTATAACAATAAAACTCCTAAAAGAAAATATAAGAGTAAATATTTCTAAACTTGGGTCGGGTTAACAGTTTATATTGGCTTTATATACTGAAGCCAATTATATGGGAGGAGTATTGGAAGAGTAAGGCGTTGGAGATGATATTCAATTTATTTACTTAATACATTTTTTATTGAAGTATAGTTGTACAATATTATATCAGTTTCAAGTATACAACACAGCGATTTGACAGTTATCTACATTATTAAATCATCACCGTAACTAGTATAGTTACAGTCCAGCTGTGTCAAAAGGGTGCTATAGAATAATTGACTACATTCTCTGTGCTGCACTTTCATCCCCATGACCAATTTATATTATGATTGAGATTTTGTGCTTCTTTGTCCCCTTCATTTACTAGACCCACCCACTTCAACCCCTCCCCAATGGTAACCACCAGTCACTTCTCAGTGTCTATGAGTTTATTGTTTTGTTCATTTTGCTATATTTTTAAATTCCACATTTAAGTGACAGCATGTGGTAGTGTGCTGCCATATATTTCTCCCTTTAATTCTGTTAGTATTTGTTTCACATATTTAGGTGCTCCTATGCTGGGTGCATAGATATTTGTAATTGTTATGTTCTCTTGTTGGACTGATCCCTTAATCATTATATAATGTCCTTCTTTGTCTCTTGTTACTTTATTTGTTTTGAAGTCTATTGTGTCTGATATAAGTACTGCTACTCCTGCTTTTTTCCTCTCTATTATTGACAGGTAATATCTTTTGCTGCCCCTTCACCATAAGTCTATGTATGTATTTAGGTCTGAAATGAGTTTCTTGTAGGTGGCATATAGATGGGTCTTGTTTCTTTATCCATTCTGCCACCCTATGTTTTTAACTTGGTGCATTTAGTCCATTTACATTGAAAGTGATTATTGATAGGTATGTACTTATTGCCATTTTATTAATTGTTTTCCAGTTATTTTTATACTTCCTCTTTTTTCCTTTCTTCCTCGCTTATGCTCTTCTCTTGTTATTTGATGGTTTTCTTTAGTGTTATGCTTGGATTCCTTTTTATTTTTAATTTTTAGTGTATCGATTATAGGCTTTAGGATTATGGTTACCATGAGGCTGATAGTTTCCTAAATATATGATACTCCATATTAAGTTGATGGTTGCTGAATTTTTGAACACATTCTAAAAGTACTTCTTTTTTCTTCTTCTTCCTCCTCGACACTTTACATAGAAGATGTCATAATTTACATATTTTTTGTATTCCTTGACTCATTTTGTGTATAGTTGATTGCACTACTTTTTAAACTTCCTCCATGCTTATTAATTGGTCTACTACCTTTACTGTAGGTTTATTTTCATTTTTCACTAATAAATCATATTTAGACTTACAAACATTCACATTTAAATAAATTCCTTGAACATATTCTGTCAGGCCACTTTAGTGGTGGTAAATTCTTTTAGCATTCATTTATCTGGGAAACTTTTAATCTCTCCTTCAATTCTGAATAATAACCTGCTGGATAGAGGATTCTTGGTTGTAGGTTCTTCCCTTTCAAACTTTCAGTATTTCATGTCACTCCCTTCTAGCCTGTAAAGTTTCTGCTGAGAAATCTGCTGATAACCTTATGGAGTTTCCCATACAGGTAACTGTCTGCCTTTCTTGCTGCTTTTAATACTCTTTGCCATTTTAATTACTATATGGCTTCATGTTGTCTTCCTGGAATTCATCTTGTTAGGAGCTCTCTGTGCATCCAGGACCTGGATATCTATGTTTTTACCCCAGATTGGAGAAATTTCCAGCTATTATTTCTTCAAAGAGACCTTCTACTCCTTTGTCTCTTTCTACTCTTCGGTACCCCATTATGCGGATATTGTTTTGTTTGGAGTTGTCACACAGCTCTCTTAGCATCTTTTCATTTTTAGAAATTCCTTTTCTCTGTTCCTCAGCTTTGTTCCTCTGCTGTTCTCTATCTTCCATTACCCTGATTCTTTTCTCTACTTCCACCAGTCGGCTATTCATTCCTTCTGTGTAGTTTTCATTTCAGTTATTGTATTAGTCATCTCTGAGTGGCTTTTTTTCATATTTTCTATCTTTTTGTTGAAGTTCTCACTGAGATCATCAATTCTTTTCCCCAGGTCAATGAGCATCTGTATGACTGTTACTTTGAATTCTTTATCAAGAAGATTGCTAATCTCAGTTTCATTGATCCCTTTTTCTGGTGTTTTATATTGTTCTTTTGTTTGGAACATATTCTTCTGCCTCCTCATTTTGTCTGGGTGCCTGTATTTTTTATTTGTATTAGACAGATCAGCTATCCCTCTTGGTCTTGAAAGTAATGGCTGAATGAAGTGGGTGTCCTGTGGTGCCCAGAAGCTCAAGACTCTGCTTACCAGTGCCTGGTTCCCTTTTGTGGCTGAGCCACAGTTGCTGTCAGTAGGCTATGGGCAAGGCCTGTCTCTTCTGGCAATGGCTGATTGCCACAGCTCACCTCTGCTTGCCCTTTGTGTTACGTGAGGCACTTCCGCTGTGATTTATTGTGTGCAGGTTTGTCATCTGTCTGCTAGTCAGCAATGGAGGACCACTGCTGGGCTGAGTATGACAGGTGAGACAGGCATGTTCCTGGGGTTGAGCCAATTTGGCAGGTGGAAAGTTTAGAGCTGGCTACTGTAAGCACCTGACCAGTTGAACTGAGGGAGGGCCAGGAAAGCTAGTAAACTGTTGCCTGCCCTCCACCTCTCAGTCAGCAAAGTGGGACTGTGGCTGCGTCTAGCAGGTCAGGTAGTGTGGGTACGCAGGAAAGCACTCCCACATGGTTGAGCCACCGGTGAGGAAGATGGAGCACTTTGTATCTGGCTCCTACAAGTGCCTGACCAGTCGGTTTGATGGAGGGCTGGGAAAACATCATCTGCCTGCCATTTCTCCCCCAAAGAGATCTCCATCCAAAACCTGCCTTACTGGTATACTTCCCACTGCTGGCAAATCTTTCAACCTGCCACCTCTGTGATGGATCTCAGTGGGACCAACAAGAGTATGCCTGTGCTCCATAAGCAAAAGGAATTTCAGCCCCTAAGAGTGCTTCCACTCTCCCTGGTGTCTATCCCTGTTAATCACCAATGCCCAGTGCAGTGCAGACTCATATTCCCAGAGCAGATCTCCAGGGCCAGCTGTGCCAGATTCCCGAGCACTGACTCCCTCCCTGTTCCGCTCCTGTCTGTCCTGCTGTGGGGTGAGCTGGGCTGGGGGAAGGACTTGGGTCCCAATCAATCATGGCTTTGCCCCTTCACCCTTCTCAACGTGGGCCTTTCTTCTTCACCAGGTGTAGATGGTCTGTTCTGCAGTCTTCAGGTCATTTTCAGGGTTAGTTGCATTTGCTGTAGTTGCTTCCTTGGTGTGTATGTGGGAGGAGGTTTTCGCCTTGCCGTCCTACTCCATCATCTTTTCACCACCAAAAAGTCTCTACTTTTCTTAACCTAGAAAGTGCTCATGCCAGAGCCTATCAAGTTAAAATTGATTTAATTCTCCTGAATGATTAATAACATTCCTTTTTGTTATGATTGAGAAATCAAACTCAATGTTCTGAATATTAACACTTGCTTTCCTTCACTCCATTTTATAAATAACCAACCAGCCAACAAAAAAACTCAGTTTCTTCTCCTCTTACTTTTCCTGCAGCTAGACAAAGCCATGTTATAGTGCCAAGATTGCTTATTCATCCAATAGTGAGTTCCAAAATGCTACATATAATGATTAACATCACAAGTTAAGGCCAATAAGATATAACTAGAAGTGTTACTTAGTACATGCAGAACTAGTCTTTGATTCAGGTAGCAGATGTGCACTTTGCTTCTTGTTGTACATTTTTAAGGCTGATGTAATACAGACCTGATGAACTAGAACTCTGGCAACCATTTTGGGACAGGCAATAAACTTCAGGAGGGAAGCTATGGTCTAAAATGGTTGAGTAGAAAAATAAAATAATCCCATTCCCTTGGCTTCCAACCTCTGACCTCTTTTACTTGAGTAATACAGACTTCTATCTTGTTTAAGCCATGGATATTTTGAATTTACTATAGACAAACAAAACTAATCCAAATTAATAACTACATCTATTTAAAAACCAGCTATACATATATTCTATATAACACTAAAATCTTGCTCTGAAGCTAACCAACTGAATTTACCCAGTAAGCATAAAGAATAATCTTGTTTGTGCTGTATTTAACAAATAGAAACTCTTACCTCACTTTAATTGGTTCCAATAAAGTATTTTTTTAATTCAAAGTCTTTAATGTGGTTTACTTAAAATAGCAGTAATATGTGCACTACAAATTCCAGTAAATCAATCATTTCTCTTTCTGTGTGTATACCCCATGTCCTGGCAATTCTCCTCATGAATATGTACGCTTGAGAAATTTTTATGAGAATGCACATGTAGTGTGGTTTGTGATTAAAAAAATACCTGAAAACAATCCAAATGTTATCAACATGTGAAGTACATAAACCGTTTTATATTCATACAATGGGATGCACATTGATCAACATAAATATATAAAGCATAATGTTGAGAGAAAAAAGTAGCAAACAAAGTGATTCCATTAATACAAAGTTCAAATCCAGACAAAACAAAACAATCTGTCATTTAAACATACAAATGTGGGTGGTTAAAAACATATAAACAAACAAACAAATACAAAAATAACAATCAAAATTCAAGATCATGGTGTTTTTTTGGCTTGGGGAGGGGAATGAGGTGATTAGGGAGGGAACTCAGGAGGCCTCCAAGATAATGATAATGTTCTGTTTTTAAACCCAGAAGGTTGCAACACAGATGTTAATATTATTCTTTAAACCTGCATTGCCCAATGTGGAAATGACTGAGTGGCCACTGAGTATTTGAAATGTGACTACTATAAACTGAAATGTGCAAAAACATTCACTAGATTTCAGAGACTTAGTTCAAAAATATGTTAAATATATAATCAATTTTTATACTGACTGCATTTTAAAATGATACTTCGGATATACTGGGTTAAATAAAATATATTATTAAATTATTAAATTCAGTGTTTCTTTTTTAAATGCAGCTAAAATTAAAATTATATGTGTCTCATATTTTGTTTCTAAGTGGACAACACTGATTTAAACCCTAGCTATAAATTTTATGCATACGCACACACACACACACACACACATATATATATTTCATAGTAAACTTTTAAAGTATATATGTGTTAATTATACAATAAAATCCAGCTTTTCACCATTAAGGATACAAGAAAAAGTAGTTTTACTTCCCAAACACAATAGAAACTAGTTCAATGTAACATACTCATTTATGGACATCTTCTAAGTGTTTTGTTTGAAGTAGTAGCTATTCATTACCTCAAAGATCCAAAAACAATGGCATATGAGTGAATTGAACACATATACACATATAGTTTTTGATAATAAGCTTAAAAAATCTGGGGAAAGGGCCTGGATTTTCACAAAAGTAAATTTTTGCAGCTAGTTGTATTGAATTATCAAGCAGTTACTGAGAAAGGAACTGAAATGCAATAAAATCCTACATGGATGAGTATAAAAAAATTGAAAGTACCAACTATAAAACTTAAAGATTTGTCTTAAACTAATTCAATTATTTGGGAAGCTACAGGATGCCAATATTAAGAAATATCTCTCCTATGTGGAACTTGATCTGACCATATCATTTGCAAAACAGAAAGATTATCAAATTTAGCATTTAATACATATAATTCATCTCAATAAATGAGGTGTGAATATCTAACAGCTTCTCTGTTTTCTAAATTCTGCTAGAAGCAGAACATCATGCACAAGTCATATAGAATTTTAAGAGGAAAGGAGAATAAAGAGGTTGCTGATACACTGAATTTAAAATTTATTTTAATTAGTTGACAATAGGATAGAAACAGGCACAAACACATGTTGTGTATATGTATATGTATATATATATACATATACATATACATATAAATCTTCTGTATAGTTTATTTATATAGATTCAAGGAAAGGAAGTTCAGAATATCACAAGGAATTTTGATCAGTCCACAGAAATGGAGTATAAAAATAGTGAAACAATGTGATATATTGCAAAAAAGAATTGGGATTTGAGTCAATGAGACCCAGATTTGTATTCCTCCATTCACTCTCTTTGCAACTTTGAGGAAATTCCTAACCTATGATCCTCAGTTTCCCCAAATACTATATAGTAACAATCCCACTACTTTGAAAGATTTCCAGAAACTTTAAATGCAGGGTGCCTGAGTTACTGAAAGTGTCTAAGACCTGGCAGGTAATATTATTGTAGACTATCATTGAAGAATGCTAAAGAGGGAAACCAGCATTAGTTTCACTGGTCAATCCTCCTCATTGACAGTGCTTGATAATCTAAATTTGAGGGACACCTCTAATTAATAGAAAACTCTCATCCAGTAGCAATATCAACACATGTATATCCCTCTCAGTTAATATAATTACACCGATTAAAACAGAGAAACAAAAAATATTTTATTCACCATGTTAAGAAGAGAATGGTGATCCTAAAAAGAAAAGGACACTAAATTAGAGTAACTTGACATGAACATCTTCTCAAAATAGGAAGCGGGAAACACTATTCCTCTTGGAATATATAGTTTTACTTATGTTCACTTTTTAATTGAAATACAGTTGATATGCAATATTATATTGGTTTCAGGTCTGCAACAGTGATTTGACAACTATGTACATTACTAAAGGCTCACCTTGTTAAGTGTACTTACCATCTGTCACCAAACAAAAATATTACATTACTACTTGAAGGGCCCCCACCCATAAGATGGCGAACTTCCTGCTTCTCTTCCGGGTCCTCGGTTCCCGCCAGCGCCACCTGAAGCCCAATCACCGCTCGCCCCCCTAATCCCAGCACCTAGCCAATAGCCACCAGCCCCGTAGAAGTGACACCTCAATCAGCTCATGCCCCTTCCTATATAACCCAGCACCTTTCCCTAATAAAGCGGAATTCTCTGGTGAATTGCTGCTGTGTGTTGCTCCTTCCTTTCACTGCTGCCAAAACCCGGGAGATGGGATACTCCAAGTGGGCCCCATCTTCCCCCCGACACCAGCAGCAGCTTGCCCTCATCCTCTTTTTCTGGTGCTGGCTCATCACACTCACCACAAAAGGAAATTCCATCACTAATTCAGCCTTAATTACTAAACTTCTAGAGGCTTCACAACTCCCACACCGACTGGGCATAGTCCACTGCAAATCACATCAAAAGGATGACTCCCCCATTACAAGAGGTAACAACAAAGCTGATAGAGTAGCCCGGTCGATTGCCCTATCAGAAGAAGCGCCAGACAACGATCCGTCTGCCCTTGTGGTTTTAGCCTTATCACAAGACACCCTCTGTTCCCAGGACAAAGAGTCCCTCTTCCGCTTCTTACACGATCTGTTCCATCCTAGCCCCCAATCCTTGATCCATTTTTTACAATCCTTTTTTTCTCTCTCTCCTGAAGACAAAACCCTACTTAACCAAATCACCCGCAGGTGCACCATCTGCCAACGCACTAACCCTAATACCCCCCTCAAGGCCCGACCCTTCCCAGCTCATCAAGCAAGGGGTAATGTCCCCGCCGCAGATTGGCAAATAGACTTCACTAACATGCCCCCTCTATGGTGTACCAGATACCTACTCGTGTTAGTAGATACATTTTCAGGATGGGTCGAAGCTTTCCCCACCACTAACAAACGAGCTTCTGCGGTTGCCTCTATCCTCCTCACCCAGATCTTTCCTAGGTTCGGGATGCCCACCTCCCTCCAATCAGATAATGGCCCTGAGTTCACTGCCCAAATCATTCAGAACCTCTCCAAGTCGCTCTCACTCCCCTGGCATCTACACTGTCCTTATCGACCACAGGCTTCGGGAAAAGTAGAAAGAGCCAATAGGACTCTAAAAGACATCCTGACCAAACTATCTCTAGAACTACACCTTGACTGGGTTCGCTTACTTCCCTTAGCTCTACTCCGAATTCGGGCCCTCCCAAAGAAACCTTCCTTCTTGTCACCCTTTGAGATCATGTACAGCCGCCCAATTCTACCCCCGGGGCTCCCTTCTCACAAAGGACCGATTCCTCCCAATATGGCCCTTCCACTACTCTCTCTCCTCCGCACCGAATTGTGGAAATATCAGGATTGGCTCCTTCCTGATCCATCCACCTCCCAAAACCCTCCTGTCTTACAGCCCAGCCAACTAGTGTTTTATAAGCCACCAGAGGATCGGCCCTCTCTCACCCCAAAATGGGAAGGTCCACACCCAGTTATTCTCTGCACCCCCTCGGCCACCAAGCTCTCACTGCCTGATAACTCTGTCACCCCTTGGATTCATATCTCCAGGTTGAAACCAAACACCCAGGACCCACCTTCTCTGGACACCCAAGACCCATTGGTCACAACCCAGAGTCCTTCGGATACAGCCCAAGACGCTGTCTACTCTACCGTGCCTCATCCCTCTGATCCCTTGAAACTCCGCATCTCCCGTTCACCCCCTTTGCCATCCATACCCGAATCATGACTTTTTCCTCCTTTACTGCTCTCTCGCTTTTTTTCCTCATTCCTATTGTCTTCCCCGCCACCCCAGCCTCCTTTGTATGGCGATTCAGAGTCAGACAGACTTACACACAGCATCAAACAAAAATTACTGCCCTCATTGCCACATCAGACTGCCCTCTGAAAGGCTGCTCCGAGCCTTTATACCTCCACTTTCCTCCCTCCACCAAGTGTTCACTAGCAGCTACCTTTATTCTCCCTACCTCTGCTTCCTCTATGACCAAAAACAAGCCTATTGCAGGCGATGGCCAGACACCTATGGGGGATGTCCCTACTGGTCTTGCGCCATTCACTACATGGGTAACTCCCGGTACCCACAGTATTACTCCTCCAACCGTTTCATAAAATATCCCAACAGCTCATTCTCCTTATCAATCCCAGATCCCTGGGACTCTCGATGGGCCACCGGAGTCACAGCCTCAGTTTACTACGGGGGGTCCTCAACCCCCCACAGTACCCTTCATATCTCTCGAGAGTACTTTCCCTCTCATTCCCAGATCTCTCAAGTTGCATCAGATATCGAACATTCCGAAAAAGTCATTATCCAAACTCTTGACGGTGCCTCTTCATCTTCTTATCCCCGCCCCTCTTCCAATTCCTCCTACTCTTGGTTACAGCTTATTCAGGACACCACCATCTTTCTCAACCACACCCTCAACACCACCAATTGTTTCTTGTGCACATCACTACAGCACCCACTGCTGGCTGCCGTGCCCCTTAACATTTCCAATTACTCCTTTCACGCAGAAGGACAACCTTTCCATCCCCTGGCAGACATACCCCTATGGGAACCAGAATACGCAAACAATCTCACCATCCACCACTGTGTAGGCCCGACCCCTCCTCCCTCCAGCGCACTTCACTGTCTCTCTATCTACACACCTACCTCCAGCTTTAAGACTTTTACGCAACCGGGACACCTCTTTTGGTGTAATGGCAGTCTTTTCAACTCACTGCCTCCCCACTCCGATATACCCTGCATTCTCGTCACCCTAATCCCACAGCTTACACTTTACAGCATGGCAGAATTCCTTGAGCTCCAACCTCCCTTGCCCTTGCACACAAAAAGGGCTGCTTTCCTTCCCATCATGGTCGGTATCTCTTTGACCACCTCAGCCATTGGGGCAGGGTTTTCGGGAGGAGCCTTGGGTCACTCTCTATGGGCAATTAAAGATCTCAACGCCAAACTTGAGGGAGCCCTGACATCCACTGCCGATTCCCTGGCCTCTCTCCAAAGACAGGTCACTTCGCTAGCTAAGGTCACCCTTCAAAACCGGCGGGCCTTAGATCTGCTTACAGCCGAAAAGGGCGGCACCTGCGTCTTCCTTCGAGAAGAGTGCTGCTATTACATCAATGAATCCGGCATTGTAGGAACTGACATTACCAAACTCACTGACCTTGCCTCCAGCCTCCACTCTGCTTCCAATTCCAACCCATTCTCTTCAATACTAACAAACCCCTTCTTCACCTGGCTGTGGCCCATTGCAGGCCCTATAATAATCATTCTCCTCGCCTGTCTCTTCTTACCTTGTATAATAAAGTTTATCAAATCCCAAGTCAGTAAAATCTCTAATCAAACTTTCAACCAGCTTTTACTCAGGAACTACCAGCTTTTAGCCACAGAAGATCCCTCACCCTCACGTAACCTCCTCACCACACGCTGAGACGGACCCTTCTCTCCGCTGGAAACTGTTCCTGGAAACAATGGCCGCAGACGCCTAGCTTCTGGCACCCTTATCCTCTTGGCACCATTGGAATCAACAAGTCCTTGACCTATGGTTACAGGGAACCTTCATTGATTTCCAACCCGAAGAAGTCCACATCTACTCGTCCTTACTGTGGGGAGTCCTATCAACCCTTTCCTCCCAGTTCTCAAGCCCTCACTCCCTTCTCCACCCCTGTTCAGCAGGAAGCAGTCAGAGAGAAAGCAACATCCACAACCACATAGAGGAGAAAGGAGGAATGAAGGGCCCCCACCCATAAGATGGCGAACTTCCTGCTTCTCTTCCGGGTCCTCGGTTCCCGCCAGCGCCACCTGAAGCCCAATCACCCCTCGCCCCCCTAATCCCAGCACCTAGCCAATAGCCACCAGCCTCGTAGAAGTGACACCTCAATTAGCTCATGCCCCTTCCTATAAACCCAGCACCTTTCCCTAATAAAGCGGAATTCTCCGGTGAATTGCTGCTGTGTGTCGTTCCTTCCTTTCACTACTGACTATATTTTTTATGCTATACTTTCAATTATAAAATAAATTAGTTATGGGAATGAAAGTACTTTTACTTTCTCAAAATGGAAAAGCATTAAACTATAGATCAAGCTCTAGGATAGGCAGTGTAGTATGTGGTTAGGAGCCTGGACAGCAGAACTCCTGTCCTGGCAATATAACCTTGGGTGAGTAACTTAACTTATTCACCTTATTTGCTACATAAGTATATGAATAGAGCGTACCTCATAGGATCGTTTGATGATTGATTAAGTTAATATACAGAAAGTGTTTAGACTAATGTCTGGCATAAAGTATTAGTATGACTCTTAGGTATCAATATTATAATAATTACCACCACCATCATCATCATCATCATCATCATTATTAGTATTCTCGAAGAGAATATGAACAGAAATGAGGTGTCTGAAATGCGGCAATTCTCCATTATTTAGTGATCAAATTTCCAACAAGTGTAGCTGCTATCAATCATCGTTTTGTTTGCAAAATTCCTTTTTTTCTCTAACAAATATCACAGGGGACCCCAGTATTGACATGAAATCAGATTTGATTTGGCTGAACCATGTTGAGAGCCTCATGTCCCTACCTCTGTGTGTTTCTTTTAAACATACCTAGTGATCTCTGTAGTAAGTCACAGCCAGGTAGAATTTGGCATTTTAAGTGGTCAAAAAAAAAAACTATAATAAGGCAACAAAGAACCTGTATAAGGATACTTGAAGTCTGTCTCTGGATTGAAAGTACTATTGACAACATAAATCTTGCATTTGACTTATGTATTTGATAAAAGCACTTCGAAAATGTATTTTAATGAAAAAATTCTAACATTTAGAAAATAGGTGTAACATTTAAATAGATACAGGGGCCGAGGGAAGATGGCGGCGTGAGTAGAGCAGCGGAAATCTCCTCCCAAAACAACATATATCTATGAAAATATAACAAAGACAACCTTTCCTAGAATAAAGACCAGAGGACACAAGACAATATCCAGACCACATCCACACCTGAGAGAACCCAGCGCCTCGCTAAGGGGGTAAGATACAAGCCCCGGCCCCGCGGGAGCCGAGCGCCCCTCCCCCCAGCTCCCGGCGGGAGAAGAGCAGGCAGAGCGGGAGGGAGACGGAGCCCAGGGCTGCCGAACACCCAGCCCCAGCCATCCGGGCCAGAGCGCAGGGCCCTCGATACTGGGAAAACAGGGCAGCAAGAACAGTGAGCAGGCACTGGAGGCTGGGCGACAGAGGACATAAGAAAAGCGCGCGACCATTTTTTTTTTTTGCTTTTTTGCTGCTTTGTTTTGGCGAGCGCTTTTTGGAAGTCTTAAAGGGACAGGGACCCCAATATTAGGGAAACAGGGCAGAAAGACCGGTGAGCAGAGGCCTGAGGCTGGCACCGGAGAATAAAGAAAAACGAACGACCACCTTTTTTTTTTAATTAAAAAAATTTTTTTTTTTTTTTAATTAAAAAAATTTTTTTTCTTGTTTTTTTTTGTGGTCGTTGTTTTGTTTTGGCGGGTGCTTTTTGGAAGTCTTAAAGGGGCAGGGCGGGTCACTTAATCCAGAGGTAGGGAATCCGGGATCTCTGGGCACCCTAACCCCTGGGCTGCAGGGAGCAGGGAGGCCCCTTGCGGAGATAAATACCCTCCCCGAAGCTCCCCCTCCAACGCGACTCCACCATTTTGGAGTAGCTGCCAGAGCCAGGCCACGCCCACAGCAACAGCGGAGATTAACTCCATAGCAGCCGGGCAGGAAGCAGAAACCCTATCTGCGCGCAGCTGCGCAGCACAAGCCACTAGAGGCCGCTGTTCTCCCAGGAGAGGAGGGCCACAAACCAACAAGAAAGGAAGTCCTTCCAGTCGTCCCAGTTCTGCAGACTATTCCTATCACCATGAAAAGGCAAAGCTACAGGCAGACAAAGATCACAGAGACAACACCAGAGAAGGAGACAGACCTAACCAGTCTTCCTGACAAAGAATTCAAAATAAGAATCATAAACATGCTGACAGAGATGCAGAGAAATACGCAAGAAAAATGGGATGAAGTCCGGAAAGAGATCACAGATGCCAGAAAGGAGATCGCAGAAATGAAACAAACTCTGGAAGGGTTTATAAGCAGAATGGATAGAATGCAAGAGGCCATTGATGGAATTGAAATCAGAGAACAGGAACGCATAGAAGCTGACATAGAGAGAGACAAAAGGATCTCCAGGAATGAAACAATATTAAGAGAACTGTGTGACCAATCTAAAAGGAACAATATCCGTATTATAGGGGTCCCAGAAGAAGAAGAGAGAGGCAAAGAGATGGAAAGTATCTTAGAAGAAATAATTGCTGAAAACTTCCCCACACTGGGGGAGGAAGTAATCAAACAGACCACGGAAATACACAGAACCCCCAACAGAAAGGATCCAAGAAGGGCAACACCAAGACACATAATAATTAAAATGGCAAAGATCAAGGACAAGGAAAGAGTGTTAAAGGCAGCTAGAGAGAAAAAGGTCACCTATAAAGGGAAACCCATCAGGCTAACGTCAGATTTCTCAACAGAAACCCTACAGGCCAGAAGAGAATGGCATGATATATTTAATACAATGAAACAGAAGGGCCTTGAACCAAGGATACTGTATCCAGCACGACTATCATTCAAATATGACGGTGGGATTAAACAATTCCCAGACAAACAAAAGCTGAGGGAATTTGCTTTCCACAAACCACCTCTACAGAACATCTTACAGGGACTGCTCTAGATGGGAGCACTCCTAGAAGGAGCACAGCACAAAACACCCAACATATGAAGAATCGAGGAGGAGGAACAAGAAGGGAGAGAAGAAAAGAATCTCCAGACAGTGTATATAACAGCTCAATAAGCGAGCTAAGTTAGGCAGTAAGATACTAAAGAGGCTAACCTTGAACCTTTGGTAACCACGAATTTAAAGCCTGCAATGGCAATAAGTACATATCTTTCAATAGTCACCCTAAATGTTAATGGGTTGAATGCACCAATCAAAAGACACAGAGTAACAGAATGGATAAAAAAGCAAGACCCATCTATATGCTGCTTACAAGAAACTCACCTCAAACCCAAAGACAGGTACAGACTAAAAGTCAAGGGATGGAAAAACATATTTCAAGCAAACAACAGTGAGAAGAAAGCAGGGGTTGCAGTACTAATATCAGACAAAATAGACTTCAAAACAAAGAAAGTAACAAGAGATAAAGAAGGACACTACATAATGATAAAGGGCTCAGTCAAACAAGAGGATATAACCATTCTAAATATATATGCACCCAACACAGGAGCACCAGCATATGTGAAACAAATACTAACAGAACTAAAGGGGGATATAGACTGCAATGCATTCATTCTAGGAGACTTCAACACACCACTCACCCCAAAGGATAGATCCACTGGGCAGAAAATAAGTAAGGACACGGAAGCACTGAACAACACACTAGAGCAGATGGACCTAATAGACATCTATAGAACTCTACATCCAAAAGCAGCGGGATATACATTCTTCTCAAGTGCACATGGAACATTCTCCAGAATAGACCACATACTAGGCCACAAAAAGAGCCTCAGAAAATTCCAAAAGATTGAAATGCTACCAACCAACTTTTCAGACCACAAAGGCATAAAACTAGAAATAAACTGTACAAAGAAAGCAAAGAGGCTCACAAACACATGGAGGCTTAACAACACGCTCCTAAATAATCAATGGATCAATGACCAAATCAAAATGGAGATCCAGCAATATATGGAAACAAATGACAACAACAACACTAAGCCCCAACTTCTGTGGGACACAGCAAAAGCAGTCTTAAGAGGAAAGTATATAGCAATCCAAGCATATTTAAAAAAGGAAGAGCAATCCCAAATGAATGGTTTAATGTCACAATTATCGAAATTGGAAAAAGAAGAACAGATGAGGCCTAAGGTCAGCAGAAGGAGGGACATAATAAAGATCAGAGAAGAAATAAATAAAATTGAGAAGAATAAAACAATAGCAAAAATCAATGAAACCAAGAGCTGGTTCTTCGAGAAAATAAACAAAATAGATAAGCCTCTAGCCAGACTTATTAAGAAGAAAAGAGAGTCAACACAAATCAACAGTATCAGAAACGAGAAAGGAAAAATCACGACGGACCCCACGGAAATGCAAAGAATTATTGGAGAATACTATGAAAACCTATATGCTAACAAGCTGGGAAACCTAGGAGAAATGGACAACTTCCTAGAAAAATATAACCTTCCAAGATTGACCCAGGAAGAAACAGAAAATCTAAACAGACCAATTACCAGCAACGAAATTGAAGAGGTAATCAAAAAACTACCAAAGAACAAAACCCCCGGGCCAGATGGATTTACCTCGGAATTTTATCAGACATACAGGGAAGACATAATACCCATTCTCTTTAAAGTTTTCCAAAAAATAGAGGAGGAGGGGATACTCCCAAACTCATTCTATGAAGCTAACATCACCCTAATACCAAAACCAGGCAAAGACACCACCAAAAAAGAAAACTACAGACCAATATCCCTGATGAACGTAGATGCAAAAATACTCAACAAAATATTAGCAAACCGAATTCAAAAATACATCAAAAGGATCATACACTATGACCAAGTGGGATTCATTCCAGGGATGCAAGGATGGTACAACATTCGAAAGTCCATCAACATCATCCACCACATCAACAAAAAGAAAGACAAAAACCACATGATCATCTCCATAGATGCTGAAAAAGCATTTGACAAAGTTCAACATCCATTCATGTTAAAAACTCTCAGCAAAATGGGAATAGAGGGCAAGTACCTCAACATAATAAAGGCCATCTATGATAAACCCACAGCCAACATTATATTGAACAGCGAGAAGCTGAAAGCATTTCCTCTGAGATCGGGAACTAGACAGGGATGCCCACTCTCTCCACTGTTATTTAACATAGTACTGGAGGTCCTAGCCACGGCAATCAGACAAAATAAAGAAATACAAGGAATCCAGATTGGTAAAGAAGAAGTTAAACTGTCACTATTTGCAGATGACATGATACTGTACATAAAAAACCCTAAAGACTCCACCCCAAAACTACTAGAACTGATATCGGAATACAGCAAAGTTGCAGGATACAAAATCAACACACAGAAATCTGTGGCTTTCCTATATACTAACAATGAACCAACAGAAAGAGAAATCAGGAAAACAACTCCATTCACAGTTGCATCAAAAAAAATAAAATACCTAGGAATAAACCTAACCAAAGAAGTGAAAGACTTATACTCTGAAAACTACAAGTCACTCTTAAGAGAAATTAAAGGGGACACTAACAGATGGAAACTCATCCCATGCTCGTGGCTAGGAAGAATTAATATCGTCAAAATGGCCATCCTGCCCAAAGCAATATACAGATTTGATGCAATCCCTATGAAACTACCAGCAACATTCTTCAATGAACTGGAACAAATAATTCAAAAATTCATATGGAAACACAAAAGACCCCGAATAGCCAAAGCAATCCTGAGAAAGAAGAATAAAGTAGGGGGGATCTCACTCCCCAACTTCAAGCTCTACTATAAAGCCATAGTAATCAAGACAATTTAGTACTGGCACAAGAGCAGAGCCACAGACCAATGGAACAGACTAGAGAATCCAGACATTAACCCAGACATATATGGTCAATTAATATTTGATAAAGGAGCCATGGACATACAATGGCGAAATGACAGTCTCTTCAACAGGTGGTGCTGGCAAAACTGGACAGCTACATGTAGGAGAATGAAACTGGACCATTGTCTAACCCCATATACAAAAGTAAACTCAAAATGGATCAAAGACCTGAATGTAAGCCATGAAACCATTAAACTCTTGGAAGAAAACATAGGCAAAAACCTCTTAGACATAAACATGAGTGACCTCTTCTTGAACATATCTCCCCGGGCAAGGAAAACAACAGCAAAAATGAGTAAGTGGGAATATATTAAGCTGAAAAGCTTCTGTACAGCAAAAGACACCATCAATAGAACAAGAAGGATCCCTACAGTATGGGAGAATATATTTGAAAATGACACATCCGATAAAGGCTTGACATCCAGAATATACAAGGAGCTCTCACGCCTCAACAAACAAAAAACAAATAACCCAATTAAAAAATGGGCAGAGGAACTGAACAGACAGTTCTCCAAAAAAGAAATACAGATGGCCAACAGACACATGAAAAGATGCTCCACATCGCTAATTATCAGAGAAATGCAAATTAAAACTACAATGAGGTATCACCTCACACCAGTAAGGATGGCTGCCATCCAAAAGACAAACAACAACAAATGTTGGCGAGGCTGTGGAGAAAGGGGAACCCTCCTACACTGCTGGTGGGAATGTAAGTTAGTTCAACCATTGTGGAAAGCAGTATGGAGGTACATCAAAATGCTCAAAACAGACTTACCATTTGACCCAGGAATTCCACTCCTAGGAATTTACCCTAAGAACGCAGCAATCAAGTTTGAGAAAGACAGATGCACCCCTATGTTTATTGCAGCACTATTTACAATAGCCAAGAATTGGAAGCAACCTAAATGTCCATCAATAGATGAATGGATAAAGAAGATGTGGTACATATACACAATGGAATACTACTCAGCTATAAGAAAAGGGCAAATCCAATCATTTGCAGCAACATGGATGGAGCTGGAGGGTATTATGCTCAGTGAAACAAGCCAAGCAGAGAAAGAGAAATACCAAATGATTTCACTTATCTGTGGAATATAAGAACAAAGGAAAAACTGAAGGAACAAAACAGCAGCAGAATCACAGAACTCAAGAATGGACTAACAGGTACCAAAGGGAAAGGGACTGGGGAGGATGGGTGGGTAGGGAGGGATAAGGGGGGGAGAAGTAGGGGGGTATTAAGATTAACATGCATGGGGGGGTAGGAGAAAAGGGAGGGCTGTACAACACAGAGAAGGCAAGTAGTGATTCTACAACATTTTGCTATGCTGATGGACAGTGACTGTAAAGGGGTTTATAGGGGAGACCTGGTATAGGGGAGAGCCTAGTAAACATAATATTCGTCATGTAAGTGTAGATTAGTGATAGCAAAAAAAAAAAAAAAAGGGCAGTTCCTGTGTGGTAACCTCCAACGAGTTCTACACAAGGGTATAAAGGGCATATAAAAGTGTAGGCAAAGGGTCTGTTTGTGTTTATACAGAGGATCAAAGCCTAATTGTGCTACCCCGAAAATGAACTAAGATACGATATGAAAAAGAACTTCCAACATCTGCACTCTCTGGAAGACTCATGCCAGAAGATGATCATCAAAAAACCCCAACAAAGATCCACGCACTGCTACAGCTGTAGATGCACTCATCCCACCAGTTCCTGGACTTGCCATGGGAATGAGGAAGGCGATATCTAAGCTGGCCAGTGCATACAGTAAAACAACAAATTTGACTGGATCTATACTGTTGGAACTCAACCAAGAATTTGGAGAAGTGCAAATTGTAGCGCTCCAAACTCTTACAACTACAGACTATTTACTGTTAAAAGAACATATGGCATGTGAACAGTCCCCAGGAATGGGTTGTTTTAATTTGTCTGATTTCTCTCAGACTGTTCAAGTTCAGTTGGACAATATCCACCATATCATAGATAAGTTTTCACAAATGCCTAAGGTGCCTAACTGGTTTTCTTGGTTTCACTGCAGATGGCTGGTAATTACAGATATGCTTTGGTTATGTAACTATACTCCTATTATGTTAATGTGTGTGCGCAATTTAAGTAGTAGCTTAAAACCTATATATGCTGAAGTTACTCTACAAGAAGATTTGTCAAAGAAATAATCAATCTTCCCATGTTTTCTTCCGCCTGCTACTTCTATAGCTTTTCTTCTTCCTTCCTAATTACAACCCTTAAATAGAATTCGTGCCTCATATCAAATTTACCGAGTATCATAATTCTTCCAAGTGGTAAAGATACCTCAAGACAAATGCTGGGCATAGAAGCCACAGGGCATAAATATGCAAAGAAGTAAAAAGCTAACTTTTTCAAACAATAAGGCTTCTCTCTCACTTACCAACTTCACATTTCCCTGTATGGCCCCGGAAGATGACTGGTTAGCCGGAGACGGGTAAGATTCCTCAAGGGAGGAACAACCTAAGACAGGCACAGTCGCAGGGGAGACATCAGGTGAGAAATTGGGGATCAACAGAGGTGAGGCTTAGAAGCTCACCCCCCCGTTCTGAGAGAAATCTTTGCATACGTGGATGTTTTATTGCCCTGGTCTAGCTTGGATTAACACATAGTCTACAGGCACACACCTGATCATCTACATGTGCTCTCTTACAACACTAAACTATGTTTTCTACCTTTATCTTGTATCTACCTACCACTTCAGCATTTTATTAAAAATAATAATAATAAAGAGAGAAATGTGGTATCCACATATAAATCAAGTATAAAAACCAAATGAGTATTCATATTTGAACTGACTGTTTATAGTTCATAATGCATGAGCAAAACCGAAAGTTTCTGTGATGACTGCCCTTGTACTGTTCACTATGTAACTTATTCATTATGTAAGAATTTGTTCTACATGTAAAAACTTGTTTGTTATGCCTCAGAAGATTGGAGACTGACAAAAATTAGGCTTGGGGTGGAATAATGATTGTGCATGATTGTGCATTGAGCATTGACTCCCCTATACAGAATTTTATTGTCGTTAACAACCATTTGATCAATAAATATGAGAGATGCCCTCACAAAAAAAAAAAAAAGGACAGACTTCCAATGGTAAAATAAATTAGTAACCGGGATGTAATGTATAGCATAAGGAATATAGTCAAGATATTGTAACAGCCTGGTAGGGTGATAGCTGGAACCTAGAATTATGTATATAAATGTTCTACCACTGTGTTGTACACTTGAAACTCATGTAATGTAATACTGTGTGTCAACTACCCTTCAATAAAAAATAATTATTTAAAAAAAAAAAACAAAACAAAACATTTAAATAGATAAATTTCAATTTCCTATAACTATACCATCCAATATGGTCACCACTAGCCACATGTGGCTCTTGAAATTTAAATGTTAATAAGTTAATATTAACTAAAATAAAAATTAAATTCCTTAGCCTCCCTGACCTTGTTATAATTGCTCAATAGCCAAGTACAGCTAGTGGCTACTGGACTGGACCAGAGACAGAACATTTCCATCATAAGGCAAAGTTCCATTTGGACAGCATTAATACAGAATATTTTGCTATGTAGAAATTATACATCCAATATTAGGTGTGAGGAACATTACTATCAGCAGTAGTAAAATACTGTATAGGGTGGGGAATACTTTTTCTTTCATTAAATGAATTGCAATTAATGAAAAAAATTAAATTGAATTCTTTGGAGGAATTTGTTTTTCTTCTCTTAAATTGGCTGTAATATGATTTTTACATGAGAAGTGTAGCAAAGTAGGAAAAAATTGCTGTCTGAGTTAGCACCTGGATGACCTTGAGAAGATCAGGCAGTCTCTCTAGTGCCTCCAGGTAACACAGGGGTAATGACAGGTATCTACCAAACCAGCTTACAGAAAGAACAAGTGAGAAAGTGAGTATAAAAGCCCTTTGTAAGCTCTGGAACCCAAAACAAATGCTAGTTACCATTATAATCATTTCTACATTTTCACTTGGTTGAATGTGAATGAAGGGTATAATTTCTGTAGAGATAGTTGAACTAGTTTGAAGGGGAATGTCACAGTTAAAGCTTTTGAAACAAAATATATTTATGGTCCAAAGACTCCAGGGATACTGATTAGAGAGAAATTCATTTCTGGGTATATACATTTATGTGGGCATTATTAGATAATCTGCATTTTATAATTTGGAAACAGAATATTTTGCTAAATTTGATAAAATGATGCCTCATCTCCATTTTATCAACTGAAAGGCATTGATTTTGACTTTAGCTTTAGAGGTAATAAGCTCAGAGCTGCCACTTAAAAGCATATTAAAACTTCAGAAAGTTTTACAACATGCTAATTTAATGCTTTATTAGCTTACTTCATTTAAGGTTACAAAGAACTGAAATGATCTTTGTGAAGTGTTGATTTAATCTCCTTCCACAATGGGACTTAATTTCTGCCTAGAGGGCAAATTTATACATTTAAATTTGGAAATTAAAAGAAACAAATAAACTGGTATATATCAGTGGTACTAAACCTTGAACACACACAAAAAAACCCCACATATGTATATACACAGAATTTAAAATTAATGGAATTCAGCTGCTCAAGATTTTAACATTATTTGAAAATATACAATATTACTTATTGCACACTTTTAAAATTGAAGAGAGAATCAGAGTTTCTTCCTCCTAAATGTTACCTGCCTTTTTCCACTATTAAAGAATGTATATATTTCTCTTTGGATCACTAAGAGGAATGTGTGTGTGTTAGTGAGGTTAATGTGTGTTGCTATAACAAATAGATCCCACAATTTTAGTGGCTTAAGAAAAGGAAAGAAAAGAAAGAAAGAAGCATACTCCTAAGTTCTCCTTCCTGCCTGCACACAGCTCTCCCCCGTGCACACAGCTCTCCCCCGTGTAGTGATACAGGGACTCTGGGTCCTTTCATCTTAGGCTTCTTCATCACCTAAGGCTTTGGAATCCCTTCCATAAAGTCAGCAGATTGGGGAAAAAAGGTGGAACAGGCATGCCTACAACATAACTCCCAGTCAAATTCCATTGGTAAGAACTAGTTACATGGCTCCAACTAGAAGCAAGGGTGGGACTGGGAAATGTAGTTACTGGCTTGGCAGCTGCATCTTACCAACAACTCCATACTATGTAAAGGGGAGCACAAATTTGATGGACAGTTAGTTGCCTCTGCCGTGGTGTAAGTTTGAGAGAAAAGAAATGCAAAGAGTTGAATATTATTATAAAAAGTAGTCATTTAATATCATTCATATCTTTAATTCTGTTCTCTAGCTTCTAAGTGAAAACAGAAATGCTGTACTTCCATTCCTCTTTACTCTCCTCCCTTAAACAAGCAGGAGATTCTTCAGATAAAGTGAAATACTATGGTATTTGTCAGATAGTAACTACATTCATCATGGTGAGCATTTTGTAATTTATATACGTGTCAAATTATAGATGTACACCTGAAACTAATATAATATTGTATGCTAACTATACTTCAATTAAAAATTAATTAATTTTATAAATGAATAAATAACAAAAACAGGAAGACAACAAGATAATAGAATGAATCCTGGTAGAGAAAGAAGGCTTGGTGTAAAGATGGAAAGCTCGTTGTTGAGATGGGGAAACTGGAGATTTTTATCAGTTCATTTTATTTCTCTCAGTGTCAATCCTGGATGCTTTCTTAATATCCCTGGCTTACAGTCCTCATTCTCAGCATGAAATGAAGAAGGGTATTACTCAGGTTATAGCCCCACTATAGGAACTCTGAACTACAATCTGAGAAATTATATTTCAAGACTGAACCCTTTAGCTTATTGGCTTAGAAAAAGACTGTGGAGTCCCTTGGCCTTCGGAGATCTCTTGGATGGCTATGACAGCCCCTTATCTCACAAAAATTGAATCACTTCAAGTTGAGGATAGATACACCCATCATCTCTTGAGGGAGGATATGAAGACCTACTATCAAATTCATATTAACAGACCAAAGTAGCTTTGCAAAATGTCCTGTTCTACCCAAGACAGTGCATGGCAGATCCTCCGGTATTCACATAACTTGTTCATTCATTCACCATGGTCTTACTGAACAACTGCTATGTTCCAGTCCTGGATTTGAAAGTAGAAATGCAAAAGCAAACATGAATTAGTCTTTGGGCAAAGGGCTGACAAGGTCATATTTTCATTCATAAACACCACCCTGCAGAATGGAAAATAGACTGGAGGGGTAAGAGTGGAGGCAAGAGGACAGACAGTGAAGATACAGCTACATCTGTACAAATAGGAAGTGCATGCTACCCAAGTGAAGAAGTGACTGAAAATGCAAAGTAGATGAGCTCAGGAGACAGTAGATTGTAGATTTGGCAGGACCTGGTAAATGGGTTTAGTTAGCTGGGGGATGGTGGTGCCCTTATTAGCTTTAGAGGTGCCATTGTCTGAAATAAGAACGTGAAATGAGAAACATGCTTGATGGTAGAGGGAAATTATGAGCTCAATGCAATTTAAAAGGTATGTGAAACATCTGAAAGGAAGAGTTGAATACACAAGTCTGGAAGGAAGAGGATTCCAGTAAGGAGAGGAAAGTGGTAGTTGAGACCATGGAATGAATCAGAATGGCCAAAGAAGAATTTGTAGTATGAAGAGTCTGGGAAAAACTCTGAGGAACACCAACATATGAGGAATACCCACAGGGAAAAGATTCCAGCATGTGGATCAACAAGGAGGGATTTCTAAAGCAATATGTTACAAGGACAACAAGGAGAGAATGTGGTGTCACAGAAGCTAAATTACCTTGAAAAGGAGGTGATTTTCATCCACTGTCTGCTACAGAATGATCGAGTATAATGAGGACTAAAAAAAATGTTCTTCAGGTTTGGCAGCAAGGAAGCTCCTACCAACCTCCTTGAACTGAACTGAAGGAAACAAGGGAATTAAAATTTATCGAACACTAAGGAATTGTCTCAGGAAGTACTTTATTAATGAAATCTCAAAGTTGCATTACAAGCAAGCGATGGTAGTCACTACACTACGCATACCAATTTCCTTGTCATGCAATTCTGTAAGGCTACATTTTCTGACAAAACACTGTTTTCTTTTCCCCATACTCATGTATACATTTTCCTTTCAAAAAGTAAACATGCTTTTTAGTTAGTACTCATAAACATGTCTTGACAAAAAGCAAGAAAGTATAAATAATCTAAAGAACATAAGGTTAATAAATGATGTTCTTTATTGAACACATTACAATCCAGGAATTGCCTTATTTGTCCCCACAATCCTGCCTTTTTTCAGAAGAGAAACCTGAGGTTCGAAGATTGAAAGTTGTATGCCCAGCGATTATGCAGGTGGGAAAGTGGTGGGGTAGATTTTATCCGATTTTGCTGGCTCTTTCTTCAACATTTAACATTCCACTTCCTTCTTTCTTTAAGCTCAAAAAGTACCGATCTACAGACTTCTCATAATTCTTTCCTAACATCTGATAAAACTTGACCTGTCTCATACAAAGTTCTCAGAATATTTATTGAATAAATCGATTCAAGAAATGGTTTAAAATGTAATTTACTTAGGTAAAGGTCACACTTGAAAGAAAAACTAAAACAAATGATAAACACCATCAATATTAATATGGATGTCTTCTTGCGTCCATTTCTGCCAGGGAGGAAAGTAGGAAATAAAAAAGATACCAGAATCAGACATGAGGTAGTGAGACAGAAAGAAGGGTTAATATAGAAGATATCAGTAAATTCCTAAAAGCAAGCCCTCATGAGACCCAACATAATATATAGGAGTCATGTAACACAGATTGTCTGGTTTGAACTGAACTCAGGGTAGCATAACTAGAATGTGGGTAGTACTGACATAAAAAAAATGGATTCTCTTATTCTGGACAATTCTTATACTGAATGAGTTTAATTTCTTTCGGTTCTGGCATAGCTTAGATAAATGTTCCTTATAACCATCTGCTTCCCTTCCTCCAATTCTGTGCTGCCAGACAAACTTTTGTTCTTTAATTTGTTTTGCTAAGTGAACTTAGTCATGGGGAAAAGATTAGTCCATGTGGATGGCAGCGTAGTAGTCTCAGGTCATTTTTCTCTCACTATAAATAACTATACTGACTTTCTTGTCCTGATCCATTAGCTTGGTGGTCACAGATTAGGTTCAGTTGATGAAATTCATTTCTGTGTCTACATGGTTAGCAACCAGATCCTGGTCATAGAGAAATAAATACCAGGAAGAAACTACTTGACTACAAATTCGACTCTCAGAAATTTGCACTAATGGCTGAGGCAAGTTGATGGAATGCTAAAGTGCTAGGGGTTGAAATACATGCTTACAGACTTCTTAATACAGGGAGTTAAAATGCAAAAACAAAGAGAAAATAAAAGCCAAAAGCACAGGATATTGGGAAATCAAATAGCTGACACTGGACTTTGAGATATGTTTATGGTAAACACCTACTCTAATCTTCTCCCAGCAAGCTATTGGCTAAATGCTATTTGCTGTGTGGTCTATACATTCTCATTAAAGCATGAGGGGGACTTGCTATAATATCCACAGCACTGATCTCAGGCAAACTTATCCATTCCTCCTCACTTATGCATAACTCTGTTACAACATAATTTACAGAAGTTTGAAATAATCTTCTCATTTATCTGTCTCTTTCAACAGATTGTGGAGCCTGTGGGGGAAATTATTCACTCTAAAATATTTATTCAACACCTACTATGGACCAGAGATTGTTCTATGTGATGAGGAGTCAGCAGTGTTCAGTCCAATACTCCTGTCCATGTGAATCTGACACTTCAAGTAAGTGGGGATAAAGGGAATTTGGAATGGAAAAGGTTTGGCTTGAAACCTGGCACCCTTATTTCCTAATATCTGACCTTAGGAAAGTCACTCAACCAAAACTTCAGCTGCTTCATCCATAAATTGAGGATAACATCTTACAGAAGAGCTGTAAGATTTGAGGGAAATGACACAGGGCAAGCTAAGCTGTACTGTGTACTCGTTTTATGGCAGCTTCGTTGTACTTTTAATTGTTACAACAAATTGCCAAAGTAGGTGCCATTATAGAAAGCCACGACTTCTTTCGAGTTACAAGGTTAGTAAGTGGAGGAGCGAGAATTCAAACCCCAGCTCATTTGCTCTGCTCTCCTCTGTGTGCTACTTTATTCAGCATCACACACTGCCTGCCATAGAAGGTAGCTGGAACAATGAGGATGGAATCAGTTGTCCACTACAGAGAACTGGGCTCGAACTAACAAAACAACAAAGGGGATGTACTGGCTCGCTTCACTCAAAAGTGCAGACGCGGGCTACACGTAAAGTTCAATCAAGGATCCTGTTCCGTATCGCCCTGTTCTCTTAGGTCGCCTTCTTGTGCATCAATCTTAGCTCAAGTTACCTTCTCTCGTGGCATTGGAACTGGCTGCAGAAGCTCTAAATAACACAACTGTATATTGCTTAGTCCAAAGCAAGAGAGAATTTCCCGGAAGCCTTGACAGTAGGTCTCCTTGAGTCTCTTTCATGCCTAATAGGTCAGGTTCTCACCCTTGAGCTTACTATTGTGCATTACATTGGCTTGTCCAGGCCTCACTCTATGCTTGATTGCTAGAGAAATAAAATTGAGACTCCATAGGAGAGTTCTTACCAGAAAAATTACCAACATACTCACTAAAAGAATGTGTCTCACACAGTCCATTTATTTTTGTTAAATTAATGTCTCAATAGCAAATTAAGAAGTTCCCCCAGATTTGTCCATAATATTTTCTGACTGTGAAGTGCAATAACAAAAGAACAAACATGATAAAAGAAGAAATGTGTCTTAAAGAGTCCCAAGTAGTAACACATAAGTGTCCCTGGCATACTTCTCTTTGAAATCCAGTCATCTACATGGAAACAGCAGAAGGGGCGCTCAGGACACTATGCCATTAATATTTCATATGCAATCTGTTTAACTCTATATAATTCATTTTTATAGAAGTCTTATATATTATAAATTGAATATTGTTTCTGACCTCCGTGTTTTTCCTGCACTTAAAAATTTACTTTTTGAGCAGCATTCATTCACCAAAAATCTTCATACATCTAACACATCAAGTACAAGTTAGAACAGAGTTATTTTATGATTTTCTAGTAGGAAGAACTGATAAATTGAACATTTTGTTGTTAATTTGGCAGAGTTCCATTTTTAACCTCAATACGATCTGTGTTCAATACATTATTTCTCATGAGCCACATTCCCTTTAAGGGCGTGTATACATTTATCTTTTAATTTTAATCTATCTATGGTTCCAATAAGGTTAAGGTAGACTGAGAAATTTTGTACAACTGAAATGGAAATAAATTGATTTAGGATATATTTTTTTCTTATTTTAAATTATACTTCCCAAGTGTTATGGTTTCGGACTGACACTGTCTCCATTTCACGCAGGTTGGTTTGGAATCGGCACTTTTATCTTTAGAGTATTTTATTGTTATTTGGTCACTGAACAGCTTCAGTATCATAGGATAGATCTGAAAAGTACATGCCAGCAATTTATTAAACATGTAAAGTTCAAGTGAATTTTTTTTTTGTAATGAGTAACAGAAATGGAAAAAGAAGTACATGGACAATGCTTAAATACAGAGTACTTTAGCGCTACTGCCTCTGGGTTAGCCCTACTTAGGCCACTAGAACAGAAAAGCTCAATGCTGTATTTTGGGAAAATGTTTAGGCCCTGAGAAGAGAGGTCACTGTCCTTGGGCCCCATGCTTTAAAGGGCCCAGTTGTGGCCTGTGAAGAGTTTGCAGGGCCAACCCATCCTGCCCATTAGAAGCTCACATTTCCATGTTCTGGGCACGCAGCATATCCAAGTTCCCTAGCCAGAAGGCTCCAAGTTCACTTCCATGGATAGCCAAGTGGCAAGTCTTTGTCTGGGGTTAGTGGGAAGAACTTGAACCTGTGGGTGTGGGATGGGGTGGCCACATCTGTGTGTACAAGGTTTCTCACATAACAGGATGGAGTGAAGTGGGTAGGGAAAGAAAGGCAACGTGATTAGGATCAGCTCTCATCAAGTATTCTCATTCCAGTACAGAACTGCAAGGAATCTGAACATTTTAAATTGACTGTATATTTCCATGTTGTCATGATGATATATTTGTTAAGGAAGAGAGATATAAATATGAATATAAAACATAAAAATATACCATATTTGATTTAACAGTCTGTTGACTTGACTTCTATATGATTTTGCAGACCACTGTTTGTACCCTTCCTCTAGGCCCCAGAAAAGTTATAGGGCAGTCCGTATGTCATGTGACCACTAAGAGGACTAAGTGATACAGAGTATCAAAAAATGTCAGTTCTTTCAATTGCTGAACAAAGTTCGTGTGCAAGGTGAGGAGGTCCTGCAAACAACTGAGAATAGCTTTTACAGTTGAGAAACTTGGAGGCGTTAATTTTTTTTCCATGGGGGATAGAAGCTAGCCATAGACAGATTACAACAAAAGTCATAAGCAAAGCCATGAACACATTCAAAAGCTTTTCACTGGTGCACATTCCTATTGTGTGTATCTTTTGGGATCCATTTGCTTCTTTATCTGCGGCTCTATAATTAAGATTCTAACTCTCAGCTCAATAACTGAATCATTAGTTCATTAGCATTTTAGAAAAAAAGCTTCAAACAACAAAAATAGCTTTTTAAAAGAATAGGTAGGGTTTGTTAATTTGATCACATTTTTCTAAATGAATTGTTTTAAATGTAACTGAATAGCTGCTAGTTCTGTAAATATAATATAAATTTGACTATAGGATTATAAATCTTTAAATATTGAGTCTCATCAGAAATTATCTACTAGGTTATATTTTCTGACAAATTAAAAATGTTATTATATCTAACATTTATAATTTTGCAAGCAAAAGCATAGACTATACTTTTTATGTTCCTGAGACTGTTTGTCCTGTGGAAAATGTATACGCTGAAAGTAGCCATTAAGATAACTATGGCTCTAAAACTGCTAAACATCTTTAACATGCTAAGATCTAATATGGTTTCATGGTGTCAAAAATACAGCATTTCAAAGAAGACTCGAAATGGAACTTGAACACATTGAAATAAACATTGAAATAAACTCAGCCATGAATTTCACACTTATTTTGTTTTTTTTAACACAGCTCCAGTGTCAGTTCTCAAAATATAAATGTTCTGGTAAGGGAAGATATGTATGCTATTTTTCACAAATTAATTTCCATGCAAAAAAGCTATGTAAATAGGACAAAAACACCCCACACATTTTAGAGTCTAAAGACTAATTCTCTTCTTGAGGAAGTATAACAGAATTAAAACATAATTTCTTGTTTTGTAGGTAAGAATATTTTATTTTCAACTTACTTTCCAATTCCTCTCAACAAATATTTACAGAATTATTCCTATATGCCAGACCCTGTGTTACTATCAGGTGCATAAATGTATGAGATATCCTCTCTACTCTTAAGCCACTCAGTCTTAGGAAAGTTAGGAAAGATTTCATATGAAGACTAACACTAGCATTTTTTTGTTGTTGTTGTTATCATTAATCTACAATTACATGAAGAACATTATGTTTACTGGGCTCCCCTCTTCACCAAGTCACCCCCACACACCCCATTACAGTCACTGTCAAACAGTATAGTAAGATGCTGTAGAATCACTACTTGTCTTCACTGTGTTGCACAGCCCTCCCCATGCCCCCCACTACATACTAATTATACACGCTAATCGTAATACCCCCTTTCTTTTTCCCCGCCCATATACCTCCCTTCCCACCCAACCTCCCCAGTTCCTTTCCCTTTGGTAACTGTTAGTCCATTCTTGGGTTCTGTTATTCTGCTGCTGTTTTATTCCTTCAGTTTTTCTTTATTCTTATACTCCACATATGAGTGCAATCATTTGATACTTGTCTTTCTCTGCCTGGCTTATTTCACTGAGCATAATACCCTCTAGCTCCATCCATGTTCTTGCAAATGGTAGGATTTGTTTTCTTCTTATGGCTGAATAATACTCCATTGTGTATATGTACCACATCTTCTTTATTAATTCATCTACTGATGGACACTTAGGTTGCTTCCATTTCTTGGCTATTGTAAAGAGTGCTGTGATAAATATAAGGGTGCATCTGTCTTTTTCAAACTGGGCTGCTGCATTCTTAGGGTAAATTCCTAGAAGTGGAATTCCTGGGTCAAATGGTATGTCTATTTTGAGCTTTTTGAGGAACCTCCATATTGCTTTCCACAATGGTTGAACTAATTGACATTCCCACCAGCAGTGTAGGAGGGTTCCCCTTTCTCCACAACCTCGCCAACATTTGTTGTTGTTTGTCTTTTGGATGGTAGCCATCCTTACTGGTGTGAGGCGATATCTCATTGTGGTTTTAATTTGCATTTCTCTGATGACTAGCGATGTGGAGCATCTTTTCATACGTCTGTTGGCCATCTGAATTTCTTCTTTGGAGAACTGTCTGTTCAGCTCCTCTGCCCATTTTTAATTGGATTATTTGCTTTTTGTTTGTTGAGGTGTGTGAGCTCTTTATATATTTTTGGATGTCGACCCTTCATCGGATCTGTCGTTTATGAATATATTTTCCCATACTGTAGGATACCTTTTTGTCCTACTGATGGTGTGCTTTGCTGTACAGAAGCTTTTCAGCTTGATATAGTCCCACTTGTTCATTTTTGCTTTTGTTTTCCTTGCCCAGGGAGATGTGTTCATGAAAAAGTCACTCATGTTTATGTCCAAGAGATTTTTGCCTATGTTTTTTTCTGAGAGTTTTATGGTTTCATGACTTACAGTCAGGTCTTTGATCCATTTCGAATTTACTTTTGTGTATGGGGTTAGACAGTGATCCAGTTTCATTCTCTTAAATGTAGCTGTCCAGTTTTGCCAGCACCATCTGTTGAAGAGACTGTCATTTCCCCATTGTATGTCCATGACTCCTTTATTATATATTAATTGACCATATATGTTTGAGTTAATGTCTGGAGTCTCTATTCTGTTCCACTGGTCTGTGGCTATGTTCTTGTGCCAGTACCAAATTGTCTTATTACTGTGGCTTTGTAGTAGAGCTTGAAGTTGGGGAGCAAGATCGCCCCCCCACTTCATTCTTCCTTCTCAGGATTGCTTTGGCTATTCGGGGTCTTTGGTGTTTCTGTATGAATTTTTGAACTATTTGTTCCAGTTCATTGAAGAATGCTGTTGGTAATTTTTTAGGGATTGCATCGAACCTGAATATTGCTTTGGGCAGGATGGCCATTTTGACGATATCAATTCTTCCTAGCCAAGAGCATGGGATGAGTTTCCATTTGCTAGTGTCCTCTTTAATTTCTCTTAAGAGTGTCTTATAGTTTTCAGGGTATAGGTCTTTCACTTCCTTGGTTAGGTTTATTCCTAGGTATTTTATTCTTTTATATGCAATTGTGAATGGAATTGCTTTCCTGATTTCTCATTCGATTAGTTCATTGTTAGTGTATAGGAAAGCCACAGATTTCTGTGTGTTAATTTTGCATCCTGCAACTTTGCTGTATTCTGATATCAGTTCTAGTAGTTTCGGAGTGGAGTCTTTAGGGTTTTTTATGTACAGTATCATGTCATCTGCAAATAGTGACAGTTTAACTTCTTCTTTACCAATCTGGATTCCTTGTATTTCTTTGTTTTGTCTAATTGCTGTGGCTAGGACCTCCAGTAATATGTTGAATAACAGTGGGGAGAGTGGGCATCCCTGTCTTGTTCCCGATCTCAGAGGAAAAGCTTTCAGCTTCTCGCTGTTAAGTATGATGTTGGCTGTGGGCTTATCATAGATGGCCTTTATTATGTTGAGGTACTTGCCCTGTATACCCATTTTGCTGAGAGTTTTTATCATGCATGGATGTTGAATTTTGTCAAATGCTTTTTCAGCATCTATGGAGATGACCATGTGGTTTTTGTCTTTCTTTTTGTTTATGTGGCGGATGTTGATGGATTTTTGAATGTTGTACCATCCTTGCATCCCTGGGATGAATCCCACTTGGTCATGGTGTATGATCCTTTTGATGTATTTTTGAATTCGGTTTGCTAATATTTTGTTGAGTATTTTTGCATCTACATTCATCAGGGATATTGGTCTGTAATTTTCTTTTTTGGTGGGGTTTTTCCCTGGTTTTGGTATTAGGGTAATGTTGGCTTCATAGAATGAGTTTGGGAGTATTCCCTCCTCTTCTATTTTTTGGAAAACTTTAAGGAGAATGGGGAAATTCCAAGGTAAGTCCATCTGGTAACACTAGCATTTTTAGCTTATTTATATATCTTAATCGAGAATCAGAGGTATAGTTGTTTTTATGAAAGATGAAAAAAACATCTTCCTATTTAAATGATCCTGAGTTCTAATGAATATTTGACTTAAAAAAAAATTTAAGAAAAGGATTAGGGTAGGGGAAAAGGAAGTATAAAGTGGTGTAAAAATCACTCACCTCAGACTCTAAAAAAGATACACAAATTACCCACAGTTTCTTCTTGTTTAATCTTTATTTAAAATTTATTTAATAGTTTTTAAAAATTGATTTATTTGAAAAAAATATTTATTGAGCATCTGCTATGTGTCAGATATGCTTTCAGGTCCTGGTTATAAATGTGTGATGTGACTGACACAGTTGTCACCCTCGCATTACTTACATTCTAGTAGGCTACTGTATGACAGTGAGGTAAGACCTATGACAGCAGAAATACAGGCTTCTGAAGAACACCAAGAAATATACCTAATCAGATGTGGGGGTTGGGTAGTGGGATGGTAAGGCTAGTAAAGATCTCCTGGCAGAAACAGTATTTGAACTTTGAAGAAGATGTACAAGCTAATCAGGTGAGATAGGAATGGGAGACGTGGGCAGTGGTAATGATTACCACTGTAAATTGCCTCACTGTGAATGGGGTCAGGTTCCCATGAAAGAAAAAAAAAAGTGTAAAGTGAGGATCACTGACCCTGGAAATTTGTACAGACATTCTTCCTTTTGTAAGCCTCAGTAGTTTTTAGGGTCAACAGGAAAAGAGACTTACGAGACTAAAGGAGGAATCATTTAGGAAACTTAAAAGGACTCGAGTCTATCTGGGAGGGAGCAAAGAAGGAGAGGAATGGCTGAGGTTATGGTATGGGGGTATGGAGAGGACAAGGGAAGAAGTAGTCTGTAGTTACATAAAGAAGGGCTAATAAACCATGTCTCAAAGTTGTTACTTTACCCACAGGAGGGAAAGACAGATTACTCACAGCTCTTAGGTAGAAATTGGGCATATTCAGGTTTTGTTTTAGAAAAAGTACTCTAGCTTTTGTGTGGAAATAGATTTGAGAACAGCAAGAGAAGGACCTCAGAATCTAGGCAGACAGATAGTATTTTAAAATCTAAGCCAGAGTTCAGGGTTATCTGACTTTTGGTATTGGGTTTGGGGATGGAGAAAATAAGATATCACAGAGATAGTATTAAAAAATAATAATAAAACTTAGTGTTTAAATAGATACATGGATGGTAGCCAGGTGTCTTCTTTGGTTAACTAAGTAGATAGTGGACATGCTAAATAAGTCAGGGAACCAGAGACAAGAAGCAGGATTTACAGGGGAAGCAATGAGCTCATTGGTTTGATTATCAGGTTGGAAATCCAAATAGAGAGATCCAGTAGACATTTGTTTATTCTTATAGAGTACTCTGGAAAATTATCTGGGATGGAATTACAGTTGAACCAAGGGTCATCAAACATAAGAATGGCAATTGCATTCACAGATGAGAATTTCTAGGGAAAGAATATAAAGTAAGAGGAAAAGAAGTCCTAGAACAAAATGTTGATAAACATCTCTACTTAAAAGAAAAGAAAAGGTAGATGAGGGACTCACAAAGGAGACTAGAGTGTGAAGACATATAATTTGGAATAAAGTGTCCTAAACTGGATAGAGTTGCCCATGGTCCCTAATGATGTGAAGTAAGATAAAGACTGCAAAGGACCCAACAAATTTAGCAACAGAAAGACCATTTATGCCCTGGGCGAGAGCACCTCCCATGAAGCTTTGCTGGAACAATGTGCACTGTGTTAAAACATGGTCAGGAGTATGAAGTAGAAAAAGCAAATACAGGTAAGTTTGCAAGAGGTTTATCTGTAAAGGAAAGTCAAGAGGGAAAAACCTGGTAGAGTATATAGATTCAAAAGGTTGTTTTAATGATAGGAAATACTAGTCAATATTTAAATGCTCATAGAATGTGGGATCTTTTCTTCAAAATTCTGCTGGAAGACCATTACAAAGAGGAAATGCATATATTGTATCTTCATGAGCCAGCAATGTAGTGACAGTATATTCCCACAGAACATATTCACTGAAGTGTTAACATAAAATATTTTATAAATTAATTACCATCTCTAAAATAACATTTGTAGAACGGCCATGCTTTACTAAATCTCCATGGGCAAGATAGACTAATAGAGACAGAGCATTTATTTGCACAAATGTTGAGAGTTATGAATTGACAAATAATTATATCTAATGATAGATTCTTGAAGCTCTTATTATCAAAGATATAATGCACTAACAAAAATAATATTCAGTTAGAGCCTCCTTCCACTGATTCAAACAAATGATGCCAAAAGTGTAACAGTGCATAAATAGTACTAAGCTTTAAGGAATATCAGTCTCTGGAAATGCTCCATTTCATTGGTACTCTTAGATTTTCCCATAGAAAATCTCTTTAGACAACTCTCTTTGTAACTATCACAATACCCTTAATAGTGCATTGCACACAGTCAATATCTAGTAAATTAGGGAATGCCTATAATAGAACCTGTTATTTTTATTAATTGTACTTTAATGATGTTATTCTTGAATCTTCAGATTTCTAAACATACTTTGTTTCTGGATTATGTTCATATATGAAATGAACTACTCACCATTTATTTTACATCACCCTAATTTCATAAAGAACCTTGTTATTTGCATTTTTCTTTCTCTCTAGGCATTTACAACTGAATTTCTTTGTCCACAGCTTTAAGTTTGGCAACTACATATCCAAACCAAAGTAGAACTAAGAGTAATATGGTGGACACATGTTCACTTGTTCATTCAACAAACATCTTTTAATTAGCAGGAATATATGCCAGGGTCTGCACTGGACATGAGACATACAAAGAGGAATCAGCCATAAATAATCATTGCCCTTCAAGGAAAGTCTAGGGATGAATTCAGACAGAAATAAAGTATCATATAGCAATAATATAAAATCAGCAAGGACGTGAGGGTAGATCTACTAAGTGCCTGGGCTGGCCAGTATATTCCTGTGGTCATGATGGGGACTAGGGAGATCGTATATCTGGGTTTGTCTGGGACAGTTCTGGTTTATATATGTTGCTCCATTATCTTTCCTTACCCTTTCACTCTATAAATAAATAAAGATCCTGTAAGATGGAGCAAAAGTCTATTAGGAAAACATTTGGGTGTGAAAAGTATATCTTACATACCAACAAAGGAAACACCAGTGTGGGTGTTAGAGAAATTCTATCAGCTCAGCGTGGGGGGCATGAAGTGTACATCCGAGAAGTTAATCAGGGAGAAAACTGGTAAAAGGGGTAGACAGGACTCCAAGTGTCAGGACCCTTGTTGGTGCAGCTAAGCAGTCTGAACTATCTAGAAAGCAAAGAGTTGCCCTTGGAGGATTCATGAATTTCAATCAAGAATGACACACTACACATTTTCTTCAATTTTGTATGATGTCTACACATAAATATGCCAATGGAAAAATTAAATTCCATAATTAAATATCTACTTTGTCCAGTACTTGGAGTATTTACTTGGAGTATTTACTCCAAGTCAAAGAAATTTGTAGTCATTGAATGGTCACGACAACGAGAATTAAACCAAAAATTTAGACACTGACAGATAGCCTCTGTCCACAGATGGTTTGCAATCTCCCTGCAACTGGTTTGATTTACACAGAAGATTTTAATCAGAAAAGGAGACAGCAAAGAAAACTCCTGAACAGAGGAAATAAGAATAATAGGCACACATGTATGTGTGTGTGTTTTATGTAAGTTACTGATCCTCTCTGAGTCTTATATTTTTTCAGCCCAAATGAGAACCATCGAGATTTCCTAAAAGAGTGAATAATCCAGAGGAAAAGAGGCAGGGGTATTCATTCCAGGTAAAATGAACAATGGAAGTAGAAACAGCATATACAGTGCCAGTGAGGGTCTATATAACGGACCTTCAAGGCATCAGAGTTACGATCGTTGTTGTCATTATTATTAAGCACGTTAAGTCCACTGTGCTCTTCTATAGCTCTTGGGGGTGTTAGGCAGAAAAATAGACATGAGCAGGGTGGAGGGAGAATAAGGCCAGTAAAGCCCTCTAAAAGGGACTCAAAGAGTTAACCAGATAAAACCAGAGAGCCAGAAAGGACTCACAGAGTTAATAAGCTATCAGTTGAAGTTCCAAAGGCCAGGAGAAACTGGAATGTCTGGATATTCCCTAGATAAAGAAAAGTATCCGAGCACAGCCCATGTTGTCATTGTATAAATTAGATCATGCCATTGAAAAATCTACTTAGCCTGCATAAAGGCCCAGCTTATTCTTTAACTTAACCTATAAGCTGTTTTTTTCCTCTTCTTCCAGCCCTTTAATTAAGTAACTTTGTAACCAGGGCAGGAGACAGACCTTGGAAGTGTAAATAAACCTGTGTAGACAAAGAATGCTGAATAACCCTACTCTTAAGACAAAACTTCAAAGGAATTATGAATCACCCATATACATCATGCCTTATGCTGACCCTTACCCAATAAGGCCCTATAAAACCCCAGACCCTAAACCCGTAAGTGAGCTTCCTTTCTGAGGCGGCCCATGCTCACCTTTCTTTGAGTATGTCACTCTTTCTGTTCTATTCCAGATAAGTAGGGAGGAGCTGCTGAGAGCTCTGATTTGAGCTTGCAAGTTCCCATCCTCAGGGTGACCTGGATGGAACTGCAGCTGTACAATCTTGATCTTTAGTAGCCGGCCTGAAAGTCTCCCTTCTTTGCCTTTGGGAAGTTCTCAGAACATAATCTCATTCCATCCAGTGTTCTGCAGCTCCCCCAAATCCTGGGGTGGTAGGGACTCAGTTCCCATGCTGTGCAGATTCAAGCAGACACTGGATGCCAGGTGACACTGGCTTTAGGAGTTGGCAAGGGATCTGCCCGATGCAGTGCAGGAGTTCAATAAGCTTCCCTTTCCTCCTACTGTTTTTCCTTCCTCTCTGCTTTATTTAAGTAAACCTGCCTTTGTCTACCTTGACTCTGGCCCACTCCTCCCTTGGAGTGTATTTAAATGAAACCTTCACTCTGCTTTACTACTGTGTCTCTGCTCTTCAATTCTTTGTTGTGGTGGGGACAAGGACCAAGGAGAACAAACTCAACCCTCAACAGGAGGAAGGCCCCTTTTCTCTTTTGTAGGAGATTTTGGAGTGGAAAACAGAAACAAATGGTACATGTAAATTTGGTATATGCAAACTGACATGATATTTCCATATCCATATCAATAGTGTGGTGCTACAGTTTTCAAAGCTGTGTCAGTCTTATCTCATTAGATTCTCACAACAGCCTTATGAGAAGGATAGTAAGGTACACACTCATCCATTTCATAGGTGAAGACACAGAGACAGAAGAAAGTCAATTTCCTGCTTCAAATCACACAACTAGGAATTTACAAAGTTTGGACTGAAAAATACCCCAATTCCAAGTCTTTCCACTTTCTAAAATGCATACTTTGTCCATGAAACACGTCAAAACCATTATGTTCTCAATAAGATAAAATCAACAATAGATCCCTGTATCTCAATATCTCACTCTCCCAATTCTTGGGTATCCTAAGTCCAGGAACCCAGGGCATCTGTCTATGAGTGGGACATTTATAATAAGTAGAAAAATAATACCAAAAATCTAGATGTAGGTAGGCAAGATCCAAATAAAGCGTTTGCAGATTACAACTCATTAAAATATGTAAGAAAAAGAAATGATAACCTTTTACCTAGAGTAATGGTCTTATAATGTTCATGTACCTTATCAGTAAAAATATATTAAGCATTTTTCTTAGATAAATAAGTAGCCACAAATATGAATTTTAAATTATATTGACACAGTTTAGTTACACAGATATACTAATATAGCATGTACATGATAAAATACACAGTTAAAATAGTAACTTTTAAAGAATAAGCTGAATCAAAATTAAACACTATGATTTTTTTCTCAATTGTTTAGCATGCATCTCCTGGAGCACTTATGTCTACTTTGATGATAACTGACCTAGAGAATCAAATCCAAGATCACAGGAATGACAAAGTCCTCTGTAACCTGGCCCAAATATTTGTGTGTGTGTGTGTGTGTGTGTGTGTGTGTGTGTGTGTGTGTGTGTGCGCGCGCGTGTGTGTGTGTGCATCCTCCCCACTAGATTGTAATCTCACGGGGGAACCAACAATCCTTTATTCCTCTTTTCTATCTCTCTCCACTCCTTGTTCCCTGAAATACTTCTCTAGTCAGGTCACTAGACTTTCTGCTCCCAAGGGATGTTTGCTCTGTGGAAGAATGAATTAACTTCACTAAGCTTTAGGTTTTTCGTTGTTTTCTTAAATGCCTCAGTTTGAGTGCAAGCCAGAGAAAGACAAAAAAAAAAATCTTATAAATGAGTTTCCAGATCACAGAAAAGATAAGAACTCTTTTGAAAAGGGGAGAAAAAAGAGAGTAGGAGAAGAAGGAAGAAAATTAGAGGCTTGTGGGTTTAGAGCAGAGCCTCTGATGTGGCAGTATTGTGTGGGTAGAAACAGCAAAGGCAGCCTCTCCAAATCTCTTGAGGCCGTGGAGTGAAGTAAGACAAAGGCAAAAGTTCCTGTTCCTGAAAAAAGTGTGCGAGTTAGCTGAGAAAAACAGTCAATCACAGTAGGGGGAGCATGGACCCTGTAGCCTTAAACTAGACTAAAACATGGACACATCAGCAGATGCCCAAGAGTAAAGACATACAGACCCAAGGTGTGGACAAGGTTGTGTATCCAGAAGATAACAATATATGCAGACATACACCTGGAAGGCCACATATATTTCATACACACTTGGGAACATGGATGCCTACAGTGGAAGAAAAGGAGGAAAAATCTTAAACTGAAACTGACATAGACAACCTGGGGTCTACATGGTTAAGTTTTCTCCCCTCAAGTGGAAAAGGGTAAAATCCATCTGTTCACAGGAATGGCTAAGAGGAGATTAAGCTGGCATTCCCTGGATGTGTTTCCCCCAAATTAGAGTGTAAGCCAGTCCTTTGCGCTTTAAAACTAGCATAATTTTCTCTTCCTTGCTGACATATGTTCTATTGAACATCTTTTCTCAGAATAGACCAGTTTCACCCACATTGAAAATCTGTCAAGGCAGGTCTCTCCCTCTTTCCTAGTGATCTCCACGAGCATTGGAAGGGATGCCCTGGCAGTCATGAACCTCCCAGGTTACTGCCAGGTGGTGCTGATTCCAAAGGGCCCAGAGCCCATAGGGCATCTGTGGCTGAGGATCCAAGTGATATCAGCCAAACCATTCCCTGAATTCTTGAAGAACAACTCCCTGACTATTTCTGAGTTAATGTTGGACTTAGGCATCTAGAATTGTTTCTCCTCTAGCTACATATTCAAATGTTTGAGTTTTTGATTTTGTGGCAGCTTCTCATTTTCCTCCTTTCCTGTGCTTCCTTGTAAGTGCCGCACACTCTCCTCACACTGACATATCCTGTGCGACAATGCCTTGAGCATTGTCCCTTACCGCGAGATGATGGACCTCATATGTGTCTACTATATCCGTCATTGTCTCACCATCTATATGTTTTCTCTCTCTCTTTCATTATTATGATAGGTCTCTAGTTTCTAACACTTTCCAATTCACACTGTCTTTACATTAGGCATGATTAGGTTAGTAATCTTGATACATTATTTCATAACTATGGAAAAACACATGGGTCCACACAGCAAGGCAGTGTTGAAGAACCTATGTTTGGGGCCAGCCTTATTTTTGCCTAAGAAAGAAACCACACTAAGCTAAGAATACTATGAGACAACTATTCCTTGGGCATTTGCTGTATGTCAAGCAATGCACTAAGTGCTTACATCCATTATTTTGATTGATCTTTGAAATAACTCTGTGCTGTAGGTATTAACATTCTCTTTTGGCAAATTTGGAAATGGAGTCATAGAGAACCATACAAATTGCCAAAGTGTCACAATGAGAGTAGGGATTGGAGCCAGGGATTAGAAACCCAACATTGTCTGCCTCAGTGCTCATGGTCTTAACTGCTGCATGCCACTTGTTTTTAAAAAGGTCTAATTAAAGATTTAATTCTTTTATAGCATAAAAATGCTTCCACTAATGGTTTATTGAATGGTAGAACACATTCTTTAATTCTTCGGAATTTATTTATTTGCAAATAATTTATGTATTCCCATGATATCTAATATCTAAATAAATTAATGCTTACAATATATATAATACATGTTAGTTATATATGCATAACTATAAAATTAAATAATTATAAAATTATATATAATTAACATATATATTACAATCATATACAGTGATACTTAAATATTAATATAAGCATTATACACATATAATTATATATAATATATATAAAGAGAATGTGTTTGTATTTATTTGAAAGATTATCATATTCACCAAAAGCAACTATATAATCTCAATATTAACTGCAATATGTGACATTTAAGAAGTTTAAATATTTTAGATGTTGCATATGGCTATACAAGTAAATAAATTGATACAGCACAATGTTTTAAATACAAAATAAAAAGAACTGGCATCAATTTGATTACTTCATTTGTCCCATACATGTGCCATAGGACACTCTAGAGGACAAAAGTAATTTCTTATATGAAGACTAGAATGGGTATATTTAACATGCAGATATTGTTTGCTGAAATGCCCTTAGAGATGAAAATGACAGGTAATATGTTTCTTCATACATTTATTCATGTGTTTATTTTTGCAAGATGTAGACATAACTGGCAGCTTCTGGATACAGCTCAGTAGATAGTGATTTTTGCTAATGCTTAATGGTTTCCATATGTTTGATAAAAAATTATTATGAGAAAGTTCACTGAACCTTTAAACAAACTAACCATGCAATGCCCTACTCTAAAAGGCGCCTAGAAGATGAAGGAAATACCTGCATATTTTCTTTTGAAATGAACACATACAAAAGCATTTTATCTTAGTTGATTCAATGCATGATAGTTTACCTTCCATAAATTATAATAACAGAAAGAAAAATAGTGTATTCAAAGATTTATTAGATGTTAGGCACTGTGCTGAGTGTGTTAAATATGTTGAATTATCTAATCATCAAAACAAGCCACTGAGGGATTATTTTAGACCTATTTTATAGAATAAGAAACTTGGAATAGTGATGTAATAGTCCAGGATTTTCAGCTAGGCAGTTTGGCCAAACCTCATGTATTTTAATCACTGTATTAGACTTCTATCTACCTACCACTAATACGAATTTGGAAAGAGATTGATTTTTTTCTAGAAAAGTGTTCTCTATATTCTTGTTATTCTGATACAAATGTTAACAACTTATAATAAAAGTGTTAAACAATGGTGGATAATAATGTGACATTCTCACAAGTAGAGTATTCTAGTAGACCAGAGTAGTAGACTTCCTATGGCATGCCTATGTTAAAGTTCTCACTGAGAAACATATTAAACTGGGGCATTTGGACAGGATATTTACCAGCCTAAGGGAACAAATATTAAGAATCTAAAAATGATCAAGGGGGCTATTATGCTTAATATAGAGGTTTTAACACCAAAGAAGTACATGAAGGAACATGGGTATACTTCCAACGTTAGGTAGGGGTTTAGGTCAACAAACACTCAGATGGCTGTTAAAACACCACAAATATACTCAAGTTTGATCCTGAGAAGTTCAATACAAGACTTTCCCTGTCAACAGGAGATGATGGGATGTATAATGATTTGCCTGAGGTCACACAGTAAGTTAGCAGCCTACTCAAAATGAAAAATCTAGACATCTTTTATTATTATTATTATTAAGATGAGGATAACTATTACTATTATTTCAATGTTAGTATGCCATCCACCAGCTTTAAAGGAGAAATGGTATCCTTTAATATTCTTGTTTATATTTTATTAAAAAAAGGTATAGTGGTATGAAAAGACAGTGATATAGACAGGACATTTTGAATGTAGGTATGTTGATATTAATTGGAAATGGATTCAATCTCCCCATGTATCTTTAATATTCTCATTTTTCCAACTGTTTTATTCCTATTGCATGTACTCTGTTTTACTTTGATGTTAAGAGAGACGATCTTTCTTCAAAAATTCAAATTGCAACCCTAGAAGATCTTTGATATAGGTGTTCAAATTTTAATACTTTAAAAAAAGTAATTTCTAAACAATGATCTCAGTTTCATCCTACAGGAGCAATAACATTATTGGCAATTTACTAAACACTTGGATGAATTGACTGACCACTAATTCCTATCATTCATTCATTAACTCATTCATAGTTCCTCACAAATCTATGTATCTCAACTTGTCTCTGTGCTGCAAAAAAGGCAAACAAAATAAACAGGCTATCCACAGTGCTTTTTTTCCCAATGACAGAATGATTTACCTACACAGAAGCTAAATGAATAAAACCTTTTCTTGATGAATGACAGCATATCTAGGAGAATATTCACCTACATTTATGACCTGAAAACCAGCATCAGATATGATGTTAGTTGGCCACTTAGGACTAACATAATGGAATGGGTAGAAAGTGATCATCTCCTCTCACTTTAACCCTTGACATTATGAGAAGATCATGGATTCCATTCATGTTCCCACCTTTATTACCCTTCTCTTCACACACAAACTTAAACATTGAAAAGTCTCTTTGTGGAGGGTCTTGTTTCATTTTATTTTGTCCTTTTTTTGCATTAAAATTTCAGGAACATTTTATCAAGTTTATCAATCTGAATGAAGAATGGCAGAATATAATCTCATTCTTTATTTTTGGTCTTAAAAATTAAATCTACATTTCCAAAGAGCAAATAAAGGGAAAGGATAAAGAAAAAAAAACAGCTGCCAAATTCTTTGAAGAGTTTTATATTTGTGATATTCCTATTTTAGTGATATTAGTTCAAGAAGCTAAAAGAAAATCCCACTGCTTGGGTTTTGATACAAGAGGGAAAAGGGACAGGAATGTTGAAAAGAGAAAAGGAAGGTAGATTTAATGGCAGATGTTTTCCTTTTAAATAATGCTTAGATGACGAAGAAACATTATGTTTATTACATTCAGTATCTTTCCCTGTGGAAGTAGAACCTTTTCCTTTCCTCCTTCTGTAAACTGCACTCTCTGCCACAGTACCTGTGGGAAATTGACTTGAACAGATGTTTTGATTTCATATTAAATTCACAAATTATTTTGCATAATTCCCTAGTGTCCATCTACTACAATTTTCCTAATAACTCCAATTTTCAATGGTTTACATGGTGAGGAACATGAGCCACATGACATTGTGGATAGTGCTTGCTTAGTCAGTAGTTGGCACATTGAAATGCTTAAAGATAAGAGTTCATATATTTGGAAGACCACAAAAATGATCAAATATGAGCTTCTTGTTAATCACAATCTTGATTATCACATTATTGAAACTGATAGATCTTAGGCTCCTTATGCCAAAAAAAATGAGAGAAATAATTGATCTCATGCTTCAGGAAATTTTTCTACCTAAATATTCTTTCCTTTTAATATTGTAAATAATTCTTTACTGCTAACATCTGGTATGATTTGTTGAATCATAATCTGTGATGTGTGGATAGATACATGATAGATTAGATTAGAGAGAGAGATGATAGATTTTCACCTTGAGTGAAATAAATTCTCTCATTCTAACAAATAACTTGCAAGATAAATTTGTATCTTATTATTAGGGATGAGAAGATGTAGGCTTAGAAATGATGTGTGATGAATTTAAAATATTCAGGTGTGTGTAAGTATTAAGACATGCCTAAAAGTCTTTACAGATATTGGAAATAGACTAGCAATCTGGAATGAAAAATAAATATATTTAGTTTGGAATGTGCTTTAGTTTTGCGGTATTTTGTAGGCCACTCTGTTCCTTGTCCTTTGAGAGTAGTTAGTGAATATAGGTTGGGCATCACATGAATCCACTATCTCTGGAGGACAACTGTGAGGTAGTTACCAAGTCCTTACATTGGGCAGTTCTACAGAACTTTATAACAGTTTACAGATTAGGTACTTTCATGGACTATGACAATAACAAATTGGAAGGCTAAGGGCTAATTTTACATATAATTTTATGTATCTGTGATTAAAAGTGAGTATGCAATTTACTCATTTATATTCTGGTAGTTTATCTGTTTATAAAAACTAGTGAACTGGAAGAATGCCTTGAAGTTTAATTACTGATATCCTCACACATTTGCTGATTGTATTAAAACAAATACATTCAACTGAGTGGTCCCAACTCCTGATAATTCCTAACTCTTCAGTTTTGCTACATTTATCTTATGAACACATCTGTTCATGTAAATAATGAAAATAATAATAAGTCAACATTTATTAAGTATATAATGTGATGCCAGATATCTTATATATATTAGCTTATTTTTTCATCACAACAAATCTGTGGGTAGGGGTCATTATGCTCACTTTTCACACAAAGAAGATGAAACTTGGAAAAATTTAACATTTTCCCCGAGATCACACAGCAAACCACATGAACAAAGACTGGAACCATGTCTTTTCATACTGAGGTCTCTGCTCTTATGTATGCTTTTATTTTTTCATGAAAGATACTATTTATTATCATAAGTTTCCTTCTCATTTATCATATCATACCAAAGAGTCTCCTTGCTATTCCTGGAACATCGTATTTCCGTCTTAAGGGCCGTGGCACTTACTAGTCGCTCATCCTGGCTTGCCTCTTCCAGATAGTAGCATATTCCTTCCTGTCCTTCGTTGTATCTCTGCTCAGAGGTCACACTCTCAGCCTCCTTTCCTAACCACTCTGTGTAAAATACCACATCCCTTTCTTCTGTACCCTGATTATTTTTATTGCACTTGTTAATCTCATATTTTCTCATGTATTTATTTGGTTACCATTTGCCTCGTCTGATAAAATGTAAATTCCACAAGAAAGGAACATTGTTTTGCTCATGGCTGTATACCTGGTAACTGCAACAAAAACTGGCACAGAGCTTATCAACAAGTATTGTTAGAACAAGAACAAAAATGAGTAACCACTGAGATTTACCCCAAGGATTTCATATCTTTAGGTATGTACAGTAGTCTATGAATGTAGCCAAACCAAGGAGACAGAGACTGATGGGTTCTCAAATAGTACTGTAAAACATTTTTGGGGGGTGAAGAGCAGACATTTTAGAAAAACTATCTGAGTTGGATTTTGAAGTTGTGGAAGTACAGAGTGACTGAGAAAAGAAAGGGTAATTATGGGGTAGTTGGTGACAGGACTAACAAGAAAGGGAATGAAAGGCACTGACATAATTTGGACTACACACTTGGGAAAGTGTGTTAACTGTGCCAGGGGGATACTCAAGTGAGGTGAGGAGAGCAGATGACTGGTGATGAGGGGATCTCAAAGCCAGGTCTCACTGAGATTTGAGACAAACAGCAGGCATCTACTTTAAATTCTCACCAAGAAGAATACAATGTTCAACTGATTCCTCCATTTGCCACACTCGGAAATAAGAATAAAAAGCTTCTGGAACTGAAGTTTTCTTTCTATTGTTGGCAAAGGGTGAGATAAATTGCTGTTCATGCACAACCAAAACTTGAAGGAAATGGGCATAAAAAGACAAGTAGGGATAAATGCTAGTACATATATATAATTACCAAATGGAAAGGGTTAGACAGGATTGACAGGAAAAGGCTTTCTGAGTCCCAAGTTAACTTAAAATACCTGAAGTGATACATTAATTCCTTATCTTTTCAGATTCTCCACTTTCTATAAGTGATCCTCTTCCACAAACACACACATTAAACATACACCATCCACCACAGCGGTGGAAATATGTAGAAGATCTAGAAGTTGAAATAATGGGTCAAAATGATCCATGGGTCATATCAGATACCATTAAGAGTTTCACAGCTCTTACATCTTTTGGTCCAAGGATCCAAAAATGTCGCTTGAATGAACTGGAAAATGGACGATGTTGGGGTTTAGTGATTGCTGAGAATTAATCAGATGAGCTTCTGCACTTGGGCAACACTCAGGATTTTAGGAAAAAAAAAACTTTCCAGTAATGTTTATATTTTTACTAAGGGAGTCTTTATAACATATCCCATCAGTAACAAAATACTACTCACTCACTCTGAGTTGTACTTGGTACTTTGGTGTAAATTGGCAATATGTCACATTTGTCTATAAATTATCTCCTTTAAATCGTTAATTACTTTCCTAGTTAAGTGTATTTACCTAAATCAGATTTTGCTAGTTTCTTAATAAAAGCAAAGCACTTCTCTTTTTAATTAAAACGATCACAGTATGAATAAAAAGAAACACATCACAGAAAATTATGTATTTTAATAAAACAAACATGCGGGCCCAGAAATACCTTTAGAATCTTGGTTATATTTACATTTAGTATTATACCAAATGTGACTAGTCATTTCCAAAGTTGAATATGACACGTGTATTTTTCTCTGGCTAACCTAAATATGCCATGAGTCTAAAACAGGCTTCTATGGAGTTACTTCAGTCCATAGAGAATTCTATTTTCTCCTTATGCCAAGTGGAAGGAAATCTACTGTAATAAGAAAATACAAATTTTACAAACTATAGTGCCTAAGTTTCAGTATTAAAACATAATTGAAAATAAAATTTAACTACTGTGTATGCCATGTAGCTAAATTAAAGTTACCAATGTATAATTTAAAGTCAGTTTTAAAATGTTAATAAATGAGAGTTTTGAATTGGCTACTATATTAAAATGTACAATTAAACCTACTAAGTGCACAGCTATAGTACTCATATTTGAATGTGTTAAAATAAGAAAAGAAATTATTGACTATAAGTGCAAACCACCAATCTATTCTCCATATGCTTGAGTTTTGTTTTCTCTTGTCTGCTCCTTTGTTTTGTTTTTTAGATTTCACTTATAACTGAGATCATACTGTATTTGTCTTTCTCTGCCTGACTTCACTTAGCATGATTTTGTTATCCTTAAATAGGACCTGTAGCCCTAGAGTTATGAAATTCAGTTTCTTGATCCTAATAAACATAATTGAAATCAATCCCTATTAAGTCAATCCCAACAAAGAGATGGAACACTTCAAAAACTATAGTTTCTCCCATGTATCACCAGTCACCTGCCCAAACTACCTTATCATTCTGTAATACAAAACTTACTGGTTACTCTGATTGAGACCCCAAATTGTCAGTCTTGTGGACCATACTTTCCCTTCACTCCTCAGCCTATTCTACTGGTCTTCACATTCAAATATTCACAATCAAAGACAAGACCAAAGGAAGAACGTCCACTGTGGTGAAAAGTTGCATCAGTATGACTTCACCAACATAAAAAAATCTACAGCACTATACTACTGTCTAGAGACTTTCATTTATCTTTTCATTGGCTTAATCATGTCATCGAGAAAGCTGCTTGAAATTAAGTGGGAAGGTGGGATCAACAACAATCAAGTTTTATAACATAGCATATTGCAATAAATCTAAGGCAGACATTAATTGGGCATGGATGACAGCAGCAGACCCACATATCTGCAGTACACCTTGAGCAGCAGTGGATAAACTGTAATTGAAATGGGTTCTTTAATTATGCACTGAAGCATGTCTCCACCAACACATTATTGCTTCAGAATAAAAACAAACCCCAAAAGGAGAGTTAAAATGCCTCTTTCTTGATGAAAGACTTCAGGAAGACTTAGGCAACAAAGAAGAGTCATAAATTTTGAGTTTAGCTTTCTAGAGTCTTTTCCCCTCCTCTCTTTCCCATCTCCACACCACTTTCAGGGTTATCTTCATAAAATATTTTAGGAACTTGCCTAATTGTAAAGAAGAAATAGAGAATCAAACTGCGAGAAGGCAAGATAGTTAGAATCATGGACTCATGCATCTTATTGTTAAAATGGAACAAAGTGGTCAACTAATCCAACCAGCTATCAAATGTAGAATTCCCATCTAGGCAACCTTGCCAGATGGCAAGTCATATTGGGCTTGGAGGTTTTCAGCTCACTGTTTTGTTATGCTCAAAATATTAAGGAGAATAACTATGAGGAAGTTATTCCATAAAGTATACAGAAACATGACTACTTGCAAATTTTACAATTTGGTCCCACTACAGTTCACTAGATCAATACTGAATAAATCCCACCCCCCACAAAAAGGTATGTAAGAGAAAGAAAGACATAAGGTACCTGTCTTCTTCCTTTTGTTCCTTTGGCATTTTTGGCTCACCACTTCATAGCTTGGCTGGCATATCTCTCAACAGCATGTCCCAGTCTACTGTCCCATTACAAAGGCATTATCATTCTTGCCCTCTATCAAGCCACACAAATCACTCTCCAGTCCTGAATATGACCTTGATATTTATCACCATGCCTTTGTTCCCTCTGCCAAAGGTCCCCCATGTTCTAAACCTCTTTAAATCCTTCTCATCTTTTAAGGCTGGGTTCTCAGAGCATCTGAGCATTCAGCAAAATTCTCCTGAATTGTACCTTTGTTGGCATCAAGACACGTTCTTAGGTTTCTTTCATAACTTGTATTTTATTCTGCCTAAAATAGTTGTTTACATCTTTGTCACATCCCACTCCCCAGTATTGTAAACTCTTTGAAGGCAGGATCTATACTTTATTCTACCCTAATCATCACCCTCCTTTTTTAAAGGTTATATACCTAAGTCAAAGGGAGGGATTAAATTCACAAAGAAAATAAAATACCTTTTGCATCAGAGTTTTAAACTCATGCATAACAAGCTATCATTGTTCACACATATTCATAATGAAGTATTGTGCGTGTGTGTGTGTGTGTTAGAGAGAGAGAGAGAGAGAGAGAGAGAGAGAGAGAGAGAGAGAGAGAGAGAGAGAGAGAGAGAGAAAGAGAGAGAGACCACATAGGGACAAAGAAAATGAGCCAGAGGCACAAGGGCATATTTCTTTTCTCTGCTTAAAAGATCTAGTTGTGTGTGCACATTTTTTCTTCACTTTGGGGAAGTGATTTCTCCTCAAAGAATTCATAAAAAGTGTTTGCCGAAGTTCAAATTAGCTGACTACTCACTGATTTGCTTACACATCCCTGAGGCACCATATAGGACATTGCTGATACTATGGAAATGGCCTATGGAAGGCTGCACATTTGGTGAGGAACATTTGTCACTTGGCTCCTTCCTTTCTCTATGTAGAGGGAATGCAACAATGTTATGTATGCTCTAATAGCCTGCTCTCTCTACAGTGCCATTAGACAGAGAGAAAGCCACAGGGAGAAAGTTGCAGAGACAGAGAACAAAGGGACAAAGACAATGAGCCAGACACAAGGAGATATTTCCTGTTTCTATTTCTAAAATCTAGTTGCCTTGTGTAAAAAATTGAGGAAGAACTGCAGAAGAAAAACTAAGTATGGAAAATGTTGCTATTTTAAAACCACACTGAAGGCAGCATTGCAGAGTAGAAGAAATAATGGCCTGGGCGCCCAAGCGCCTGAGTTTCAGTCTCAGAGCTAATGTTAACAAGCTGCTAGCTGGAGATAATCACCTGATATCAGACTCAATTTTCAATGTGCAAAATGAGAAGTTTGGACTAGATGATCACTATAATTCCCCCTAACTCTTAAAAGACTAGGGTTCCACATTCTGGTAAATGAAGCAAAATAACTCTTATTTATATTTAAGATAATATCACAAATCTGTAATTGTGCCTGGTCAGCAAAAACTAAGGGTATTTTCAAAACAATGATGACATTCACTTTAACATATTAAAAGTATTTAAGAAACAAAGGCTGTGAAACAGTCTGTCTTGAAACGAACTGTAAGGAAATCTTCCCCATCAATTTTGGAACATTAAGTATCATTTCTGAGGCAAAGGAAGAGCTTTAAATTTTGTAGATTACTTTGCCAGGCTCTGGTGGGCCCCTACTTTTTCCGAAGAATGCAAAAATCACAGGTATCCCAATTCTCTTGAATCTAGGAGGTTGCCATACTGGGTTTTAGTGCTGTCTGATTATAACTCTCAAGGAAATCTTTCCTGGTCTCTGGGCTTCAGTTTCTCCCTCTTAGCAAAAAGAATGTTGGGTGTAATGACTGGGGAGTTCCATTAAGCTCTAAATTCTCTTCCTATGTGGCCCATGTAAGAGTATCTTTTCTTTGACCAAAGAGTCTGTTTAATGACTTGCTAAATCAAATGAGAAATTCACAGTTTCTTTGAAAAGAATGTTTAAATATTTTATTATATTTAATTGCCATGATGGTAAAAAACAATTAATTTCTGACTGTTTATAACCTTGCTCTTCCAACTATTAAAGAGAATCATGTCCTTGCCATTTTCTGGGTTTTTATGAAGCAGAATTTGAGCTAGGGACAAAGAGAATCAGAAATGAAGAAGAAAGTAGAATTTGCTTACCAAAATGACTTCTTTTTTTTCGCTACAAAGAAAAAACGGGCATGACTACAGTTGGAATGAGAAAGAAAAAACAAAGTAAATGTCCAGGCAAGATCTGTGTGTGCGCGCGCATGCGCGCGTGTGTGTGTGTGTGTGGTCTAAGGCCCAAACAATTTTATTTTTCATTTCACTGCTTTGGTCTATCACAAACATGAACTCAGAGAATGTGCTAATTTAAGGGAAATGGAAGTCAAAAGGGTCGTAAAGGAAGATAGACCATGGAAATAGTTAATTATTACTATGTGCATGATGCTATGATATCCTTAAGTCTTACTTTTCTTCCAAGCTAAATATGTACTGCTGGTTCTATCCTTTAACCTGTGAAATTGGTCTTAGGTAGCCTGTTCTTTATTTCCCACATCTCTCTAAAGTTATGGAATTCACAACTAAACAGTACACTCCTAATTTCTCCAAAGCACCAAGTAAGTTACTCCTATTCTACAGAGAGTTTCCTTGTTATTTTAATTTTGATAGTTAATATTTTCACTAATGTGATCATCTTTCTCTGTGATTCGGTGAGGCACCATAAAATCTTTGGTTAGTCATCCAATCTTTATTTCAGATTGAAAGGGAATACTCAACAGAAAAGAAAAAGACACATTTACAGAAATTCAACAGTCTGGTAATTTAACAGATATCTCTAAAGACAACTATGTTATACATAAATTTGATTTAGTATGAGGGTCCATATCTTAATTTTGAAGAAGGACTCTAAAATTGGATCTTGAATAGTAAAAAAGTATCTAATTGTTCTTCTAATGTTCATTGAGTCCATGTCTAAATTACATCCTGCCTAAACCTTGTCTAATCCTTCCTTCCTGTCTAACATCCTTCATTTTTTTAATCCTTCCTTCCTCCCTTCCGTCCATACCTTAAACGTGGTATTATATTCTGAAGATAAATTAGTAAACAATGAGTAATCGTAAAATTTATAAGGAACCACAGAAGACCCCAATGGCCAACACAATCTTGAGAAAGAAGAACAAATGCTGGGAGTATCAGACTCCCTGACTTCAAGCTATACTACAAGGCTGCAGTAATCAAAACACTAAGGTACTGGCATAAGAAGAGACCCATAGATCAATGTAACAGAATAGAGAGCCCATAAATAAACCCACACATATACGATCAATTAGTACATGATAAAGGACCCATGAATATGCAGCATAGAAAAGACAGTCTCATAAACATGAGACTTTTTTTTTTTGGATATGTCCCCCCAGGCAAGAAACAAAAGCAAAAATAAACAAGTAGGACCACATCAAATTAAAAAGCTTCTATACAGCAAAGAAAACCCTCAACAAAACAAAAAGGCAACCTACAGTATGGGAGAATATATTCATAAATGATATATCTAGTAAGGGGTTAATGTCTAAAATATATAAAGAACTTATGACTCAACACCAAAAAACAAATCACCTGATTAAAAAATGGGCAGAGGACCTGAATTGACATTTTTCCAAAGAAAAACACATGGCCAACAGGTACATGAGAAGATGCTCCACACTATTAATCATCAGGGAAATGCAAATCAAAACCACAGTGAGATCTCACCTCACACCAGTCAGAATGACCACAATCCAAAAGACAAGAAATAACAAATGTTGGCAAGGATGTGGAGAAAAGAGAAACCTCCTGTACTGTTGGTAAGAATGTATATGGTTACAGCCACTGTAGAAAGCAATATGAAGGTAAAAATAGAAATACCATATGACCCAATAATTCCACTTCCAGGAATTTACCTGCAGAAAAGAAAAAATCTCTGATTTGAAGATATTGGCACTCCTATGTTTACTGCCTCATTACGTACAACGGCCAAGATATGGAAGGAACCGAAATGTCTATCAATAGATGAATAGATAAAGGAGAGGTGGTACAGGCATACAATAGAATATTATTCAGCCACAAAAAGGAAAGAAATCCTGCCATTTGCAATAACATGAATGGACTTAGAGAGTATTATGCAAAGTGAAATAAGCCAGGCAGAGAAAGATAAATACTATATGATATCACTTAAATGTGGAATCTAAAAACAAAAGAAAACAAAATAAACAAAATAGCAATAGACTCACAGACACTGAGAAGTGACTGGTGGTTACCATAGGGAAGGGTTTGGGGCAGGTGGGTGAAATAGGTGAAGTGGACAAAGGGGCACAAAATCTCAGTCATAATATAAATTAGTCATGGGGATGAAAGTACAGCATAGAGAATACAGATAATAATTCTGTAACATCTTTCTATGGCAATAGATAGTAACTATACTAGTTGGGGTGAGCATTTAATAATGTAGATAACTGTCGAATCACCATGTTGTATACTTGAAACCAATATTATATTGTATATCACCTATACTTCAATAAAAAATATACCAAAAAGTTAGCAAACAAAATATGGCCCCTGTCATTATAAAGCTTTCATTTAAGTAATGGATCAAACATAATAATAAGCAGAATAGAAATGATTGCCAACTATAATGAATACTATAAAGGAAATATGATGGAAAAGTTTCAAGGAATGGAGAGTTCTCAGCAGTAAAACACAGATTGATTAATGATTCCAATTTATTTGTTCTTTGTCTCATAGGGGAGAAACATCAAATTTTTTTTTGGCCAAAGGTGCTTATTTTCATTCATACATATATATATACAGATTCACTCATGCTTTGGAATAATGAATATAGAATAAAGCTGCCTATATTAAATATATACATATTGTGACCCTCCTGTACATGAACCAGAGCTACAGTTTCCTTTCCCCAGTAAGAGCTGACAAAACCTGGAATCCTAGAATGTGTGAGGAAGCTGAGATAGTAGGTAGAAGGAAAAAGATTTGCAGGCTCCCTGTCTAGGGACTTTTTCTATCATGCAAGGGCTAGTGAGTCTTGGGTACACTTGTTTTATTCTCATGTTTGTGTTTTTTATAAAAGTGAATGATCAGTAAATTGCCTAGTTTTGTAACAGCATCATCTGATACTCTCAAACAAACAAACAAACAAAAATAGACAAGTGGGACTACATCAAACTAAAAAGCTTCTGCACAGCAAAGGAAACCATCAAGAAGATGGAAAGGTAACCAACAGAATGGGAGAATATGATTGCAAACCATTTATCTGATAAAGGGCTAATATCCAAAATACATAAGGAATTCCTACAACTTAATATCGAAAAAAGTCAAATAACCCAATTTTAAAAATGGGTAATGGAAGAGAATAGACATTTCTCCAAAGAAGACATAGAAATGGCCAAAAAGTATAAGAAAAGATGCTCAACATCACTAAATATCAAAGAAATGTTCATCAGAACCACAGTGAGATTCACCTCACAGCTATTGGGATAGCTGTTATACATAAAAAAAGGATGAGTGTAATTAGGATGTGGAGAAAAGGGGACTCTTGCACACTGTCCATGGGAACGTAAATTGGTGCTCCTATGGAAAACTATAGAGGTGCCTAAAAGAATTAAAAAATAGAACTACAATAAGATCCAGTAATCCCACTTCTATGTATTTATCCAAAAAATATCGAACTCAGGATTTCAAAGAAATATTTTAATTCCTATGTTTATTGTAGCACTAGTCACAAGAGCCAAGATGTGGAATCAACCCAAATGCCCGTAGAGAGATGATGCTGAAGAAAATATACCATATACATTGAGTGGAATATTATTCAGCAAGTTTATAAGGAAATCCTATGATATATTACAATACAGATGAACTTTGAGGGCATGATGCTAAGTGAATAAACCAGTCACAAAAGGACACAATTCCACTTATATGAAGTGTCTAAAGCAGTCAAACTCATTGAAACACAAAGTAGAACGGTGGTTGCCGGGGGTTGGGGGGAGAGGGCTGTGTTTCACTGGGTGTAAGATTTTTAGTTATACAAGATAAAGTTCTAGTGATTGATATACAACATTGTGCTTAAGTTAACAATATTGTGCTATATACATAAAAATGTGTTTAAAGGGTAGGTCTCATGTTGTATGTTTTTACCACAATAAAAATAATTAATAGGAAAATTAAGATTTCTTCCAATATAGACAATTCTTTGATGTGTTTAATTTTTTAATACTCTGTAGGAGTATGGTATGCCTGACACATAGAGGGCTGCTCCAGAGGCTAAGATGATGTTTGCATCTTCTAGTGAGGGTGGGAGCACCAGAAATATATACATTAAGAAATAAAAATTCAAGGCAACAGCATAAGATAAGGTGCAAGTCACCTTATAACTAATTGGAATAGACATTAGGTTGATAGTAAATGTTGTGTATTAAAAGTAGGATAAGATCATTGTGAACTAGAATATTGTAGAATGTCTCTTAGACTAAGGTAGATATGCCGGGCTTTAAATGTCAAGAGATGTGAAGGATAAGAAGGGAAGAGAGAAGCCGTTCAGGCAACAGTTACAAAGAAAGGAAAATCAGAGGCAAGAAAAGCCCAGGTGGTGGAGGGACATAATAGGAATAGCCCAGAACTAAGGGTTCACTCAGGGGAAGGGTAGGTGATAGACTGGATGTGTAAGTTGGTATAGGATGTAAGGGACTTTAACTATAAATCTGATTATTAATTTTTCAAACACTTCTCATGTTTTTTTTAATAGAGACTCATAAAAGAATCTAGGCAGTTATACCCCAAAGTAGGAAAACAACTCTTGATTGTGTTACATTATAAATTTATACTCTATCTATAAGGGTGATGTCAAAGGAGGAGGAAATAAGTAGTTTGGAATATGTCTTCAAATTTTGCTACTGTTCTTTGTAAGAATTGACCTGCCTGCCCAAAAGTCCTATCTATCAGATCTAGTGAATACTTGCATGGTGATACAATTTGAGGGTCAGTTACATTCAGGGGCTAATTTCTTTTCACTGGGTTCACAGACAACCCTAGAAAATTCATATGGGGACACAGGAATGTAAATGCTTTGTAGAGTCATACAGGTTCTTTACAAAACTGAAATGCTTATGTGAAAATTATATGTTCGACCTCAGGTGGTTACTCTATGATTTTTAGTGATGGCTTTCTAGTAAGAGACCTAGAAAAACTGCTAAATGAATCCTCAACCTTTTGATTTTACTAGAAAACCAGTACAGTTGACCCTTGAACAATCTGGGTTTGAACTGCATGAGTCCACTTATGTGTGTTTTTTTTGATAGATATACTGGAAAATTTCTTGGAGATTTGTGACAGTTTGGAGAAAAAAGCATTTTCCCTAGCTTGCTTTATTGTAAGAATAGAGTATATGCTACCTATAACATACAAAATATCTGTTAACAGACTTTTTATGTTACAAGTAAGGCTTTCAGTCACTAGTAGGCTATTAGTAGTTAAGTTCTGGGGAATCAAAAGTTATACATGGATTTTCAGCTGTGCAAAGGTTGGCACCCCTAACCCCCACATTGTTCAAGGGTCAACTGTGCTTTCTGAAGCTACTGCAAATTTAGTGATCAGTTTACAGGAAACTTTCTCTCCACCATCTCTCCCCCAACCTTAGCATGGCCATTCTTTGCCCTCATTTGAAGCACAATAGAGTAAAGGATGAATTGTGTGTGAGATCTGGCTTCCTACCTCCTTCAGTGTTATTTTTAATCTTTGTGATATACCATAAGGTCCCAACTAAGCTGAAAGAAATAACTCTTCCTTCCAAAGTCACACAGTAATCAATGGCAAAGTTAACTGAAATTTAGTTCTGTCAACATTCTATCTTAGTAATTCTGCAGTTTTCAGAGTGAAAGACAACTTTAATCAAAGCTTGGAGTGTTTGAGAAAGAGACAAAGAACAGGAGAAGAAAGACAATTTAAGTGACTGAAACCTAGTCTTGCCAGTCAGGATTTCCTTCCCTTTGAAGTTCTAGGTTAAGAGCTGAAACACTTTCTGAGTAGTGGATGGTGGTTAAACGAAGTTGATCTTAGGCACAAATCCTGACTGCAGCATGTATTAGCTGAGACAGCCTGGACAAATTATTTAGTCTCTCTGTGCTCCACTTTCTCTACCTATGAAATGAGAATAATAATAAAACAGAGCTTTAAACTGGGCTTGGCACACCAGAAGTCCTTAATAAAAAAAATCACTATTATTTTTATGAAGAAGGTCTAAGCATTCTTTTTGATACACTTTTATACATTTTCCCACAAAGGTCTGGAGCTAGTAGAGAACCATAGCCACAGGCCAGAGGCAGAGTGAGGCAAGATCTACAGTATATTTCTGTAGATCTATCTGGTGGTTTTTTAGACACCTCAAGATGAGTATCACATTACCAAAATATCTGCAAGGAGAGACAGGTGAATCAGACTAGTACTTGTTTCCTTCCTACACTGAAAGTATTTTGACTAATGTTATACTAACTCTTACTTCCAATTTTCAAAGCATTGTTGAGGTAAAATTTATATATTTGTACATGGTTATATGAGTACACATAATACTGGTGTGAATGGATGACTCATACAAACATCTAACAGAGTTAGATAGGGATGAGGCAGTAATTTATGAGCTTTTTATACAACTTTGTATATTTTTAATTTGTTGTAATGAGCATGGGTTACTTTTACAACTTGGAAATACATTTCTTAAAAAGTATAAATGAAATTACCAACAACATTCTTCAACGAACTGGAACAAATAGTTCAAAAAATTAATATGGAAACACCAAAGACCCCGAATAGCCAAAGCAATCCTGAGAAGGAAGAATAAAGTGGGGGGGATCTCACTCCTCAACTTCAAGCTCTACTACAAAGCCACAGTAATCAAGACAATTTGGTACTGGCACAAGAACAGAGCCACAGGCCAGTGGAACAGATTAGAGACTCCAGACATTAAACCAAACATATATGGTCAATTAATATATGATAAAGGAGCCATGGACATACAATGGCAAAATGACAGTCTCTTCAACAGATGGTGCTGACAAAACTGGACAGCTACATGTAAGAGAATGAAACTGGATCACTGTCTAACCCCATACACAAAAGTAAATTCGAAATGGATCAAAGACCTGACTGTAAGTCATGAAACCATAAAACTCTTAGAAAAAAACATAGGCAAAAATCTCTTGGACATAAACATTAGTGACTTCTTCATGAACATATCTCCCCGGGCAAGGAAAACAAAAGCAAAAATGAACAAGTGGGACTATATCAAGCTGAAAAGCTTCTATACAGCAAAGGACACCATCAATAGAACAAAAAGGTATCCTACAGTATGGGAGAATATATTCATAAATGACAGATCCGATTAAGGCTTGCCATCCAAAATATATACAGAGCTCACACACCTCAAAAAACAAAAAGCAAATAATCCAATTAAAAAATGGGCAGAGGAGCTGAACAGACAGTTCTCCAAAGAAGAAATTCAGATGGCCAACAGACGTATGAAAAGATGCTCCACATCGCTAGTCATCAGAGAAATGCAAATTAAAACCACAATGAGATATCACCTCACACCAGTAAGGATTGCCACCATCCAAAAGATAAACAGCAACAAATGTTGGCGAGGTTGTGGAGAAAGGGGAACCCTCCTACACTGCTGGTGGGAATGTCAATTAGTTCAACCATTGTGGAAAGCAGTATGGAGGTTCCTCAAAAAGCTCAAAATAGAAATACCATTTGACCCAGGAATTCCACTTCTAGGAATTTACCCTAAGAATGCAGCAGCCCAATTTGAAAAAGACAGATGCACCCCTATGTTTATCGCTGCACTATTTACAATAGCCAAGAAATTGAAGCAACCTAAGTGTCCATCAGTAGATGAATGGATAAAGAAGATGTGGTACATATACACAATGGAATATTATTCAGCCATAAGAAGAAAACAAATCCTATAATTTGCAACGACATGGATGGAGCTAGAGAGTATTATGCTCCATGAAATAAGCCAAGCGGAAAAAGACAAGTGCCGAATGATTTCACTCATAAATGGAGTTTAAGAACAAAGAAAAACTGAAGGAACAAAACAGCAGCAGAATCACAGAACCCAAGAAGGGACTAACAGTTACCAAAGGGAAAGGGACTGGGGAGAATGGGAGGGTAGGGAGGGATAAGGGCGGGGAAGAAGAAAGGGGGTATTTTGATTAGCATGTATAATGTGGGGGGCAGGGGAAAGGGGAGGGCTGTGCAACACAGAGAAGACAGGTAGTGATTCTACAACATCTTACTATGCTGATGGACAGTGACTGTAATGGGGTTTGGGGGGTGCTTGGTGAAGGGGAGAGCCTAGTAAACATAATGTTCTTCATGTAATTGTAGATTAATGATAGCAAAAAAAAAAATAAAAAGGTGAAAATTTTTTTAAAAAAGTATAAATGAAAAAAACTTTAGAATAAATGGATCTTTTTAAAGAAGCAGTTGTCACATGAAGCACTCATACTAATCATTTTAGATGAGTATTTTAAATAGGTTAAAACACTGAGTAAACTTTAACCTGCACACTAATAGCTTTATCTTACAAAAACAGGCTCTAAGTGGGAATTAGAACAAATAGCAGTCAAAAAAGTAAAAGAGAAACTGAATGTAGAGTTGCATTTTACATTCAATTCTAGAATAGGAAATGATTATTCAATAGAAAAAAACACTAAAAGCAGATCTGTTGTTTTAGTAAACCACTACTAATTAACCTGAGGACCTTTTTTTTAAAAAAATTAATTCTGACAAGTTGGAGATGGCTGTTTTAATAGTGCATCACTACTAAATAACTATAGAGAATTCAATATTCACTGAAGTCAATTCAATTTTGACCTTTCAACCAGGTAAATGCCAACAGGTGTAGAAACAGCACATGCTATTCTCCATTTTACTTCTGTGTAGGATTTTCTATTCAAACAATGTTTTAATTATGTCTAACACAATACACACATAGTTATATATCCATATCCTTCAACAAAATCCAAATATGTTTTCACTGCAATTTTTTTCATTGAGTTTGAAAAAGACATAATCTATCCTTTGGAGTGACAAAGGTCTGTGAGTTTTACCCCCCACCCTCAGCTAACAGCTGCTTGCTCAATAAATTGGACCTCAGAAGTTCTGCTGGAAGCTAAAGTAATATCCTTCGATAATGAACTTGTTGCCAAGACTTTAGGTCCAGATATAGAGACAAACAGAAAATGTTTTGTATGGTTTATGTAGTAAAATGATAACCTACAGATAAGACCAGGGTCTTATTATTGGTGGAAGCCCAGGAGGAAGAAAGGGTACAACCACAAATTACTATTATTCTCATTTTCCAAAAATATTCACAAATACTTGATTACTGTCAGATAGTTTTGGACAAATTTTGATTTATTTTCTTATTTAGAGTCCATTCAACAGGTATGCAAAGATTGTGGAGACTAAAACTGAAAGAAAGACAACTGGGAAGTTAAAATGTTTAACATTAAATTTTACTAAATTCAGAGTCAGCAAAATTTTGCAAACTGTATTATATAAATTCTTCTGATATGATGGATGTTTCTGATTGGATAATAAAAAAAATAAATTATGAAGTTTACATTTTAAATTAGAGAGATGTCTGGCCTGCACAGAGATATAAACAGAAATGATTTAGGAAATTTCACAAAGAACTTGAGAACAGCTAATAGTACAAAGCTCAAGGTAGATGTTAAGTTTTTATGCACCCAATCTATCATTATTAAGTCAATCACCTAACACTTCAGTGTATACGAGAGGAACATTCATTGTCATATCAAAATGATACCAATTCATTTTTTCACGAATTTCTCAAGTATAAATTACTTTTAAGTTATAGGCAAGTCCAGTTTATTATATACTGAACATAAAATAAAGACATAATTTTGGATAAATTATGTATAAATTTTAAGAAATACTACTGAAAAATGTGTTTGCATGTGTGAAGAGTCATACGTTTCCCTATCTACCTGATTATTTATCATTTCTCTCTTACATGAGTATAAAATATACGCATGCCAGAATTTTTACAATCTGTGAGTTGTTGGGTTTTCTAGATTCAGAATACTTTTTAAAAAATCTCCAAATAATTCCAAATTGTTGGACCATTAATTCTGGCCATAAAACACCTATATTAATTTCAGCCTTGGCAAACGTTAAACCAAAAAATCTCTTAAACATGGGCCTTCCTGTCCTGCTCCTCTTCCATTTTTTTTTCTCAGTATCTTAAAGGATCTTGTTTATACAGTCATCCCTCAAATAAATTTCTCCAGACTAAATTTCTCAAATTCCATATGCTTGCGAGTATATGTTTGTGTCTGTGTAGGCCCATGTGTGTGAACTAGAGGCAAATACAATGAACATCAGCAAACTACAAGTTTTCTACCAAATTCTTCCACAGCTCACAGTCCACCAATTCTTAAAATGCCATTTAGACATTCATCTTCTCTTTCAGTCTAAGGGGGGTGGGGATGGATGGATAGCTTATGCTTTTTACTTGGTTCTTGTAGATAATTAAAATTTTATTATTCACACTCGCATGCTATTGATGCTTATCCTTTAAACATCTGGCCTGCTGTTTAAAATGCGTAGAGTGCACTGGTGGCAACCCGTGCTGATAATCAAAGGACCCTCAATTAAGTACCTACAAAGAAACCGACAACAAATGAGAGAAAAGGCAGCACAAGTAACCCAAGAATTCTTTCATAGTCTGGTTCTCAAAAGCAATTAGAATCATTTCTGTTGGCCTTGGAATTAATGAATTTTCATTAAAATTTAAATTTCAAATGATTCCAAGGATATCAAACTTGAGAAGTTGAGCTGATTGTCTACATAATAAATCACACCACACGAACATGTCAAGAAGACTAATGCAAGTTCTTTGCCATCCAAAGTTACGTTTCTCCTTGTCAGAGCTATGTGAACGTATGTAATTGCTTTCTTTTCTTTTTTCAAAGCGGCTATGGCCATAGACCCCCTGTTGTTAAACTCTACTTCTCTACATTTAGAATGTGTCAAATTATAATTCCGAGGCTGTAATGGAAACTAGTTCTAGTCTATAAAAAAAGGTTTTGCTCTAATAATTGAATGTGGTGTGAAGTTTTAAAAAATGATAGTTATTTTCTCCACATTAAGCTATTTGCTGAAATGAGGAAATAAAATCAGGTGTAACATTGTAATATCAACATCGCCAAGTGTTTGAAAGTAGTGTTTAACTTGATAACACAGAGTTCCTTTTTCTTTTTTGATAGAAAACTAAACATATTGTGTGTGCACGCACGGGTGTGTGTGTGTAAAGCAAGTATTACACGAGGAGTATTCAAAAGTATGACCATGGAAATAATTAAAATTCAATTCTTTGGGCATAGAAATCAACATGGGTGTCTTTAAGTGATGATAAAATTGAGCAGTAAAGTAGAAAAATAATACTCATACAAAAATGTTGAACATTTTCATCTCATTTTAAAACACTGAAACCACATAAACGGCAAATTCTAGGCTGCATTTTGTTTGCAGTCTTTTACTCAATCTTACAAAAATTATTTTCCATAACAATTTTCATGGTACCATTTTCTCTTCATAACAGTGTGAATCCTCTTTACTAAAAATACAAAAAAACAACGATACTGTTTAAATAAGAATTGTCCCAAATATGATACATATATACCCAGCATCCATAAGGGAATCACTTTAATTCCCACTTTACTATTTCTCTTCCCATATTCCTCTTCATATGTGTAGCATGAATCAGACTAATTAGGATATTATCAATGGATTATTTTCATCATTCGCCACTTGTTCCATGTATTTATATCCTATAGGGGATTTTGAACATGGGGCAATACCGTGGTACAAACTTTTTCCAATTAATCCATTTTTTTCCAACCCAGCCTTTCTAAGAACTTCCATCATGGGGGTACTAGCTTATAAATACATAACAATAAACAAAAATAGAAGATTGTGGCTTAAGATGTGTTCAGAGATTAGGAGGGGGATCAGAAGTTCAAACTCGCAATCAAACTGTTCTAATGGTCATTGTATTTGCCCCATAGAGTGTTTAAATATTTCACTACATGGGCAGCTTAGCACCTATTGCTAGTCCACTACTTTCATGCTCCTCTGTTACCTGCCTAGCTCATGTGTATGTTTCAGTTTGTAATACCTGCATTACATGCTGACACACTAATTGTATTCTGTCACATTGACATGGCATGCCTAGCCTCATCTCATCCATGTTTTTGCAACTGAGACCTGGAGCCCAGCTGCAGAAATATCTTAACTTTTGTAGCTGTGAGCCATCACTATTGTGCATATCACTGTGTCCCCTCTATAGCTGGTTGCAGAGTGAACACCCAATAATAATAGATAAACTTGTAGAATGAATAAACTGGCTCTGATACAGTAGGAGGAATTGCTTTTGGGGGCACAAAGTAATGTTAATATCTTTTTTTTTTGACCCATAGTAGATCCATACCAGTGGTGGATTATACCAATGATGGATGGTTGGCAACATAATCTTTATTGGGTTTAAGCTTACAAACAAAAATGGGTGAAAGAAAGGGAGTCCCTTAGTTCGTACAAATAGCCTATGGGGGAAATTGGGGCATGCATTTCTAAAATAAATGAACTTTCACATTTAGTGAGATGATTAAATACAACCTATAGACTGGGGTACTTGTTTAGAGTCCACTAGTTAAAATTATCAGCATTACCATACTTTTCTTACTGAAAAAAAGTAGAATAGGTGAAAACCTTTCAGATAGATGGAGAATTCAGTAGGAGTGTCTTCATCTGTATGAAATATCATAATTTATGATTATTAGTTCAATAAATATATGTAACGACTTGAACTAATTATTCAATTCAGGTTATAAAAACAAAAAATATTTCACACTGTGATCAAACAGAAATGATGTCTGACGTGGACCCAATGCAAAGAATACTTTTCTTACTCAGTTTTTATTTTTACCTATATTACATTTGATACTTTTAGCAACAATAAGTGTTCACATGACATCTTGGCAAGATTTTAAACCTATTCAGTGGCCTACTGAAACATAAGTTTTAAGAGATTAAAGAGAAAAAAATATTACTAAACCTATAATTGGAAAATTGCCTACTTAATTCTGTGATTAGCAGGGTAACCTCAGCATAAACTTAAAAATCTAAACTTAAAAATACCGTATCTAATTGAAAAGTAACCATTAGTTTAAATATTATTTGAGATTAACCAACATAATATGGAAGTGAAGTGAGTGAGACTGGGTGGGATAGGCACAGAGTTACAATTTTACAACCCCCAAATTGGGACACATTGACCTCACAACAGGACAGAATACTTATAGTCAGTACTGTTCAGAGAGATTTTAGTCATTAGGCCCTTATAAAGAGAGTCATGGACCAATCCTTATGAAATAATTGGGATGGAGTATCTTAACTGTTAGAAGTTTGGTGGACACTATTATTATGGCTTTTGGTGACATCAGATCTAAGTACCAAAAAATCACTACTGTACTTATATTTAAAATTTGTATTTACTTCATTTTGACATGATGGAATAAAAAGATGAATGTGCATGATGATCATTTTATATTTAAAGGACTATTTCTTACATGCATGATCATGGTAGGACTGAGCATTGAATGAATATACAAATATGTTCTAACAGTGATATAGTTGTGGGCAACCCTCTTTCTAAAAGCAGTACAGAAAGTTCTACAACTACCTGGGCAAGTTTCATCCATGTTGTATACGGGCTTTGAATGTTTTTCTATATACATTTTGATCTTTACTCATTTGAAACAGTAGAAGCAATTTCAATGAAGCATTTTAGGTAATAATGTGATGGATTAATTACTTTATGCAATTTTACTCATTTGATTTTTATTTAATCAATTTAGCCTTCACATTCTACGGACAATCTATGAAAATGCAGGTGACCTGTCGGGGTTCATTTTGCTTGTGTTCAGGGGAGCTATACATTTTTCACTCCAACTTAAATTTGGGACCTCTGAACACTGTTCCTCTGAATTTGACATCTAATGGGCTGCTTTTAATAAGCCCAAACACGTTAATTACCTGAATTTCATAAATTAAATCATCAGTAGAATATTGCTGCATTTTCACCCTAAATTGCCTAGGAGGGCAAACTGCCAAGATGGGGAAAATGTGTAAGTAAGCATGCTAATTAGGAGCTATTTGTTTAGTGTATTCAACAGCGCAGAACCATAGGTGAGCGGAGTAGGTACAGACAGGGAGGGAAAAGGGGAGACTGGAAAGTGGACCCAAAGTTAAACATAGGACTGATAATGCCATGGGTATGATCTATAACAGAATATGTTTCATGAACAGAATTATGATTACTAGGCTGATCAGATATCTAGGAACCAGGCAGACCTCCAAAACTACTATGGTAAATCATGCAGTATATCAGAGGGCTCTGAAATGGGGTCGGCAAGTTAGTATACTGTATGGACATCTTGCATTCACAAAACCAAATAGATTTGGGGTATCAAAAGTAGTATTGCAGCCTCCATAGAAACCTTAGTAGAAATGGCAAGTTCTATATCTACAGTGCTTCTTTACCATATAACACTAAGCTGGTAAGGACTTGGGCTGCCTAGAGCTCATTAGGTGAGCAAATAAATAGGTGCAGTCTTAAAAGGAAATCTCCGTCATTTATATCATGCTTTCTAGGAGTATCATTCACTAGGAGGAAAAATAAAACTTAACTTTAAAGACTGTAAAAATCCTATATGAAAAAGAAAATATATTACCTGATCTATTTTATTTTCCATTTTCTCTTCAATGATCAGTATGAAGAGAAATATTTAAAGCTAGAAAGGTAATCTAAAACTTGTTATTGGTTGCTCTGAAATTGATTTCTACATTCTATTTGGCATTTACTAGCATTATTTAAATTTCACAGCACAATCTAAGAATGCTATGAGATAAATCTCATTGTAAATGAATTATATTACCGTGAGCTTGCCCATTATTTGTGCAAGAGGCTTTATCTGCCTTTCCTGCTATATTAAATATGGTTTATGGACAACTTGGCATTATGTTTTCCCACTACTAGGACTTTGTAAATTACTCTGCATCTTGAGGGGTTGAGTCCTGATATATCTAATATGATATGTAATACTAAAAGCCATTGCCCTTCAAGGACATATTTTTCTAATTATTTTAAAATCTATTAGTTAACTTATTTCCACAATATATTAAAATTCGCTCTTTCATTTGAGATTTTAAAATTTGTATTCCATGTAGTAGTATGTCATATAGATTAATTTTCCCTTTAGGAGGAAAAGGTCTAGTGAAAAAGAATTTTTTTTCTTACTTTTTAATAATGTCTCCTAATTAGAAAAGAATATCTTTTAGAGAAGAATTTCCAAAACCCAGGGGCCCATATTAATTGTGATCCCTCTTAACTAATAATGTCCTTGAGTGTTAGGTCCAGGAAAGTTTTAAGTAATTCTTAATTTCTTACACATTTTTTTCTAAATTACTGCTTCAAATATATTTTAAGCCCTGTAAAATCACCCATGATGTGGCCACTAATTATCACATATACATTAAGAAAATTTGGCTCAGGACAAGATATCCTCTGATAAAGTTTCCCAGTGTGCATGATACTCTAGTAATTGCTTACCAGAAACTTAAGAGCAAGTAGCCATTTTTTTTGAAAATCGTGTGAAGCCTGGAGAAAAAAATTGCTCAAGATTGAGCTTCTTTTCCTAGATTTCCTTTTTTTTTTTTAACATGTAGCTTTAGCATCTTATAGATTTTTCATTTCTGATATTTTGGTATTTTATATTCTTATCAATAATTCTTTAGTGTTTTATACTTTACAAAGTACCATCACGGAAGCCTTTGAAGTAGGGAGGACTGCTATTAGTGATGTTTGCCAAAATGGTTCAGAACTAGCCGAAGATCAACCAACAAATAAATGACATGGTTGGAACTAAATCTGATGGTTATGACAGAAAAAGATCACAAGGCCAGTCTGTTAACTTCATATGTTACAAAATGTACTCATGACTTCACTTAGCATTTCTTAAGCAAAAATCCAGGATGGATGGGGATTTCTGAAGTAAGAATAAAAAAAGCAACCTCCTTAGTTCCTTTTTCCAGTACTTCTTGAGATATAGATCATTTCCTTTCTTAATTGGCAAAGTTTTCAGTCCCTCAGTGGAAGTTACTTAAGGAAGAGGCATTAATTCTTTTGGTTCGCTAGGGTGTCATTTGGCAAATTACTATATGTGAGCAATATATCACAAATTGGAAGATGCCTTGAGAAATTTTCTGGGTTTATTCTTCTGCCTTCTGCTAAATTAGAAACTTACTACATTCAATAACAAGTATATGTATATTTTCATATTATGAACACTATGACTACAAAATCATGGATAAACTATTAGTATTTCACCATCCCACCTTTCTGAAAGTATGGGTAAGCACGTGTGGTATATATTTATAGTTCAAACTGTGGCTAAAATTCCTGAAGGACTATAAAGGAAACTCAACCATCCCACTTGCAAATGGATCTGATCAGTTGCTCTTACTCTATACTCTTTGAAGCTCTGAAAGAATGATAATCCAAAGAAAGTGTTAAAAAGATACAACAAAGACATCTCATTTTGTAACTTACAGAATGAAATTAGTTCTGAAAATTTATGCTAATTGAAATAATGAACTATTATCATTTTGAGTTGATGCATACACAGAATTCTGATTGAGACATGTTTTCACATCTCCAAAGAACAAGTATAGCATGAACAGGAAGCATCCATTCCAACCATAGATCGGCATATTCATTATCTGATCTTAAATCAAAGTCACAAAATATGAGAACATTTTAATAATTCTTTTTAGTGATTAATAACAAAGTAATTGCTCAATTATACTCTACAGGGATAGACAAAGAAAATTTTTAAAGGCTATATAGTAACTATTTTCCCCTCCAAAAAGGGGATAAACATGCACATGAAAAATTCTCAAACTTTTCATTTGTATAAATCAGAAAAAAGTTATTTAATCCATCATATAAAATCATATAATTTAAAGAGCTGTAGTTCTAAATAGACATAAAATGCAATATTACTTTATGATGGTATTTATCTGTTCATACATATATCCTGCCTCTCCAATGCAATTTTAGATCCAATGAAGAATAGGTCTGACCCTCTCCATTCCCCAACATGTAGTACATTGGAACAACACATAATATCTTCTCAAATAAATGTGAGATGCTGAAGACATTGCATGCACTACCTAAGGGAAGACTAAAAAGGGATATTTGTGGAATATTTTGAAAGGAGAACGATTACCAACATTTCGTTTAAGACATAGGGTCAGCAAACAACAGCCTGTGGGACAACTCCCAGCTGCCAACTCTGTTTGTATGGCAAACAAGCTAAGAATGGTTTTTACATTTTAAATAGTTGTGGGGTGGGGGAAGTATAATGATAATTTGGGAAAAGTGAAAATTACGTGAAATTCAAATGTCACTGCCCATGAATAAAGTTTGATAGGAACAAAACTAATGTACTGCCTATGACTGGTTCCACACTACAAAACAAGTGAGTAGTTGCAACAGAGAATGGATGACCTGCAAAGTCTGAAATATTTACTATCTAGTCCTTTATAGAAAAAGATAATTGATTCCAGCTTTAGGAAAAAGCTTGTACAAGGAAATAAAAATAAAAAGGGTGATCAGACTAATTGGACACCCAAGAGTTCAATTATGGAAAATGAAGGGGGTAAAAAAAAGTAGGAAGGAGAGCTAAGTGGAAAAGCCTTCGGAATTTTAGTCACAGAATTCATTTACACCCTCATGTTATCATGAAAATACAAATAGGGGAAATTTTTGCCTTCAGAGGACTTTTGAATAGACTGTAGGAGAAACAATGAAGAGAGGGGAGTGTAGGGGTATAAAAGTGCTCAGAGAAAACACTGATATTGGAAACATGGTTGGAGATGAGGAATTAATGTCACTTCATTGTTTTGTCCCACTTCTTTCAAACTCTTAGCATGAGTAAGTTTTAATAGTAAATAAACATTTCTTCTCTCTTAAAAAGATGGAGAGGGACCACCTATAAAGTTAAACATAGACTATAAAAATAATCCTCCCATTTATAGATATTTTTCAATGGAAGAAACCACCCAAGCCCAAAGGGTGATTGCAGATGTTCTACAACAATAATGAAATAGAAACAGTCACAATGAAAACACACACACACATTTTCATGCTTTCACTAAAATCATTCCTGTGAACAAATAAAATTAGGACATCGGTGGGCAAACAAAACATGAAAATATCTATTTTTTTTTTTTGCAAAGGCTTATTTGTTGTTAGGTATTTCAACTGTCAGAAAAAGTAAAAACTCTAACAAGAGCTTTCCTATAAAACATAAATCTTCTAAGTTCCTGTAGAAACTTAATTCTACACCCATAGATTTCCTATCCCTCCAGCTGCCAAAATGTTTCAACAGAAAAAAATATGAATCCTTCGGAATTCTACATTTAACCTCTCAATCATTCTAGGAAAAAAATGTCTTCCCAGTATTTATGGATTCTGTGAAACAAATAGTTATTTAGCCCTCTCTATGTGCAGGGACTGTGCTGGGCATGATGGGAGATACAAAGGAATGCAAAATGATAGCCCCGACCACAACTTGGATAGGAAGACAGACAGGTGTGCAAGTAGCTATGATACAAGGCAGATGGAGACAAATGCTTTAATAAAGCCAGGCAGGGGAGAGAGAGAGTACTTCTGGTGGAATATTTCAGATGGCCTCTGGGCTTGGGCCATAAAAGAAACTTAGGACTTCCTCAACAAGAGGGTCGGCAAAGAACATGCTAGGAAGATACTGTTTCCTTACGAAGCATGGAAGAGTAGGGTGTTATCTGACTCACTCCCTTATTCATAAACCATGGTAGGGTCCCAGGGATGTGCATTATTTACAAACTCCCGATTGTAGGAGTTCTGCAAACTGCACTTTACGACTAATTGAGGGTATTTGTTAAAAAACAGAGTAGGGAAGAACAGTAATATTAGTGTGGAAACCATAGGTTTTATGATAATGAAGTGAGAGAGCAAATCTAAGCTTGCGTGATGAGGAGGGAGAAAAGAGAAGGTGTAATCATCAGTGCGAGACCATGAGTGCCTTATGACGCCAATTCTACATATTTAAAATCAGGTTAAACTGATTCCATTAATTTAAAGTTCAAACGCTGGCAAAACTAATCCATGCTGTTAGGAGTCATGATAGTAGTTACCTATAAGGGGAGTAATAAACGACTGGAAGGGGGCACCAGGGAGTCTCCGGGGTGTTGTTAAGGTTCTGTTTTTAGTCTAAGTTTTGGTTTCAAGAGTGTGCTCAGTTTGTGAAAATTCATCAATCTGTACCTTTATATTATGCATGCTTTTCTATTAAAATGTATTATATACTTCACTGAGTTTTTAAAATTAGGCTGAGTGGGTTTATTCCAACTAAAGGAAAACATCTTCTATTATATTAATCTCATAAAGTTTAATAATTTAATATCTCAATCCACTGAAAGGTATGTAAATTTGATACAATGAAACATAAGATAGAAATGTTCAGAAATATTTTCAGGTCATTTTAGTAAGAGAAAAAAAAAGTTATTGGTTTCCTTGCTAACACTTAAAACTCATCAGACTGAGATTCATCATTCTATACTCTATTATTTATCATGCTCTCACTGCTCTGCCTTTGTACAGTACAACTTGAAAATGAGTTATCTGTAATCTTTGTATGTATTTTTCTACCTCATATTATCTACTCAAAATACTCTCTGGGCCTTATAGCCCCACCAGGCTGCTGAGACTTGTCTAGGTCACCAAAAGTATATGCTGTCAAATCCAATGATTACTTCTCTTTTGATTTTTTTGAGCCCCTCACAGCATTTCATGCTGTTAAGTCGCTTCCTGCTCCCCTAACACTGTCTTCTTGAGTCCTCCATGTTATCCCACTCTCCTAATTCTCAGTACTCTATGTTGGATATTCCTTTTCTGCTCTACTTATTAATATTTGAACACCTCAGGGCTTGATTCTGATATCATTTATCTTCTTTATCTATACACTTACTCTTGGAAACCTCTAGTGCCATTGCTTTAATATATATTTAACATTCTTTAGCTTATTATCTCCAGCACCAAGCTCTCTTCTGAAATCCGAATTCATATTCAGTTGCCTATTTAACCTCCACTCTAGTGTGTCTGATAAGCACCCCCAAATTAACATGTCCAAATGAAATGTCTTGATATATATTTTTCAAACCTGTTTGGTCTCAAATGTCCCCCACTTAATAAGTGGCATGACCATCATCTCAATTTTTCAGGTTAAACATCTGAAAGTCATCCTTGATTCCTCTCTTTTGCTTACTAACATGCATTGATGGCTTGAAATCTGAAATCTGTCACTTCATCCTTTCCACTATGACCATTCTTGTCCAAGCCACCATTTTCTCTCACATGGGCTACTAAATTTAATGACTGGTCTTTTTACTCAATTTATACCCCCTACATCCCATTTTCTACATCCCAGACAGAATGATGTCAACAGTCTCTGCTCACATGTTGTCACAATTAACATCTAAACAATTTACCATGACTAATAAGGATTTATATGAACTGGCCATTGCCTATTTCTCTGAGCTATTCGCCCACTATGCTTTGGCTATACTGGCTTTTTGTTGTTGTTATTTCGTGAATATGCTGACTCATCCTCACCCAAGACACTTTGCATTTATGCTCACCCTACATAGCATGCTGTTCCTTTTATCATGTAGCTGGTCCCTTCTTGTCAATGAGATCTCAGTTTAAATGATGATTTTAGAAAATATTTCCTTGACAACCCAAACCAAAATAGCTACTAGTCACCATCTATTATTTTACCCAATTTCAAAGTGTCTTTGCATATTTCTAGTTCATTTTTTTCTTCTGTCTCCCATAGGAGAATATTATCTCCATGAAGGTACCAACCTTATCTTGATTGTTAATGGCTATACGCCCAGTGCCCCAAACAGTGTGTATCCTGCCATGGGTGTTTGATAAACATTTGTTTGATGCTGAATTCTAATTCCTTTAACAAGTGACCTGACATAACTGAAAAATTATAGGATTTAAGGATAAAGAATATTTTCATTCAGAACTGTTTATATAATTCACAATGGCTAAGACTTGCTAGTGGCTGTAGAGAACACCACAAACTGGCAAACAATTCCTTCTAATCTCACAATATCAGAGGAATCTATATTATTAACTGGCCACCACTCTGATTTTTAAAAATATGACTCAAATCTAGCAAGGACATGAGTAATGCCTAGTGCCAAGTGTAACTTCTGTTTGGCTAATAACGGGTTTTTTTCCTTTTAAGCATATGGAATGATAGAACTGCAAACAACAAGGAGAGGTACCTTCTTTTGTAATCACAGTGTTGCTATAATTACAGATAAAGGTTTGTCAGCATTTCCATTAAAAGAACTTAACTCAGCTGTTAAATGTCCATTAGCCTAATATATGGCTTATGAAACCTTAGTTTAACTGCCTATTAAAAACAGCTAATTAAAAATGGATTGATATTTTTTATAAAGTTATGTAAATACCCAGAAGAAAGCAGCCCTTCCAGTGTGTGCATTTCTATAACAATTAGAGTGAAAGTTTCTTTTCAATATTTGATTATTTCTGTTCACCTGCACAATTTTTAAAATGACCTAAAAAGTTCTGAGAAATGATTACTTATCAATAAGCACAATGTTGACATAATGTGAAACAATAGTGTAACTACTCTAGTGGACACTTGATGAACCATTCTGATTCCCCTTCAATGAAGAATTTGTTGCCTCAGCAGCTGGGAGTCCTGCTGGCTGACTGCCTTCAGCTAGAAGCTATTGTAGGGGTTTCCTCAGCTGTCCAGTGTCCCCTTGCCCAAGGTCATGACCCTTTCTGCAGAGGACTGATTAATGCAGGAATATAAAGGCCCAGTAATCTCAGCCCAACTCAGGACCACTCTAAGGGCACATTCAAGCTCCAGAGCATTCCCTGTGGTTGGCCAAGTGCTGGGAAACAGCTCCATGAAAGTGCCAAATGACACTGGAAGTATCCACATAGGTCAATCTAAAGTTGAGGTGACCTAAGTCCTGGTGAATGCTCTGTGATCCTTCCAGAACAAGGAAGATGAGCAGTTTCAAAAGAAGGTTTTCTTTTGTAAGGAGGCTGCCATAGGGCAGTTTCTCATCTGCCTCTCTGGTTATGGTATGACACGTGACTTTCCATCTCTTCTCCCTTGAATATACCTGCCAGCTATAGAATTGCCAAGTTGTAGCATGAAATTGGCTTCTCAAGAACAGAGTGCCTCACCACTTGTACTGCCTTTCATCTGGTCCCTGGAATCAACTGTGGGACCCAAGTGACATAGGAAGTTGATGCTGTGTTAATGATGCCTTTGCTGCCTATTAAACTACATAGGTTTCCTGTCTCCTTACTGGTTGAACATATCAGCCTACTTGACACCCAGGTTCTTACTGGGCCTGCACTGCAGTTCAACTTACCTCTCCGCCCACTCCTGCTTCCTACCCATCCCTTCCATAGGTGGTGGTCCAAAGCACTCCCCAGTAAGTATCCTGCACACTATACTCCATCTTAGAGTCTGCTTCCCAGAGAACCCAACCTGTTATACCTATCCAGTATTTCAAAGGAAGCAAGGAGAGCAATATCATGTTGTATTATTTCTCTTTTTGTTCAGCTGCCAGGAGAAGTTGTGTTTATTACTCTAGCTTAAGAGCCTATGGAGTTAAGCTATTTCATGTACACTATCTCCCTTTGAGATTGTATAATGCATGTTTTTAGAGACTTTAGTAGATGATTACTGAGCAGTGTGCTTCATGGCCTGATTTCAACTAAGCCCCGGTGCCTAAGCCATCTTCATCAGCTTGTTCAACCTCTTCCAAAATAATTCCAGCAGTCTACCAGTATGGAAGTACTTCACTCTGTGAAATCTAGGAAATCTGCCCCTTTATTACTTCCACTCTTTTACTTTACTTCTCCTTTTCTGAGCACAGATTATGTTTTAATCTCTTTTCTATAAAATAGCCCTTGAGGTTAACATGCATCTTTTTCTCCTGTTTCCCCAAATAGTTCTTTCTACCTCACCGAAAAAACATCTTCCACTACAGCTAGCCTGGAAATCAGCTGTTTCCAGGTTATCTTCCTTTGCAAAAGCCCTCCAGGACTTGAGGAACCAAGGAAAGAAAAGATTTCTCCCAGCCATATCTCCCCCACAAGTGTGATGAAAGCTTCAAGCATGGCAGATGTCTCTTGAAATGGTGTTTTAAATTTGTACTAGCTCTTTATGGTAGGGGAAATAAAGGAGCTCTGCAGAGGGATCTAGGCATAGGAACCAATGGCAGATCCAAAGCAAGCACCATTTTATCCATATATTCCTAGGGGCTTTCTCATTTAGCCAATCTAATATTTACTAAACACCTCTTATATAAGCCACTACCCTGAAAGGTACAGAAACCACTATGTTTATTGTATCTCAAAAAATAATAGAAGACCTCTTTTGGTTTTCATGATGACACTTTTTGAAGTTTTACGTATTTCCTTTTCTGTTAACTTATGAAGGTAGTCCATGGAACCTTCTAACTAGCAGCCCTTGAATTTAAACTAAGGCTCCTGTTTAATGAATCTGACAGTCAGCTGAATCGGAAAGCTTTTGTGCAGATAAGGGAAAACCACCAGTGTTGGGGAAGGGCCCCAGGGCTTTCTTATAGATTGAGGTAGCTTACAAAACAAAATGGCAAAGATATTCCATAAAACAACTGAATACTTGACTACATTCTTTCAACCAAACCCTTGAAGGGAGCTCCAATCTCTAATACTTAGGAGATAAGTCACTTAAAACCAACATTTCGTTTATAACTTCCACCTGCTCTTCTGTTTAGTTTTCATAGCAGCCACATCTGTAAATGTGCATGTACATATTGCCTAGAAACCTTTGCATATGGGATATATGCATAAGTATTTGGTGACACTTCCTATAAAACTTATAAAACTTTGCTTTTTCTCTTTCCAAAATTCTCCTTCTACTCTTTCACAAATGGGGCTGCAGCCTCCACCTTAAATCTTATATATTCTGAATTTTTTGGTCTATAATTGTACTTTGTCAAGAGGTTCTTTTCTAATATTTAAGCTAAGCTATAAGTGTCTCTGAATTTAAATACTGGAACCCCAAATATTTTGCACAATTCTCTTAGGTTAACAAAAAGGCACTGCAGCTTGCTTTATTTAAAATTAAGAAGGATATAGTGAAAATAAAAGGCAGGGGGACAATATATTAAGTGTGTATGTGTCTTTCATATGAGCAGACATGCTGCATATATTGGGCTATTTTTACACTGTGTACATTTGACACCCAGCCCAAAGCAAGGTGGGGGATGTGAAAGCCAACACATACTTCCCTCTCAAGGTTATGTGCCTTGATTTAGGGCTGCGTCCCATAAACCCCAACCCCTAGTTTGGGATGCCTTTTTCAAATGTGTCTTCCTAAAGAGGGAACATATTTTTATTAAATCATTGTGCCCAAAGAGGTAACCTTTCTAATTAACATAAAGACTCTGTGGATATGCCAAAAGCAGACCTGCAGATGGGCAAGGCTTGTTTTCAGTGATTATTACCAAGATATTTATCTGATATTAAAGATAATAGGCACAAGCAATATCTGCTTTATAAAAAGACGTAGTCCCAAATTGAATTTGAGTGCCATTTGCTTGTGATAGAATGATAAATAGTAGCTCAGTTACCAGCTCAGCCACTGAATCCAACTGAGCTCCTTGAATAAGTGAAGTAGACCTGCTTTTGGGAATATGGAATTCAGGGAGCAACAAATCCACAGAGAGAGCAGTGGTGATCCTCTGAAATGGGGTCGTAAGAGCGGAGTGAGTAATAAAAGGATTGCTGGACATGGTGGTACAGGTTGTGAGCTGATCTCAAAGGCACCCAGCTGAGAGGGATAGAGAAGCTGAAATAGTCAAGGTATGAGTATGATACCTGGCCCATGGATCTATCTGCCCAGAGGAAGGACAACTATTTTCTAGCTCTCAAAGGACCCACATGGGCCTGCAGTCATCCTGAGTGTTTGGTTTATCATTCTGACCACACCCTCCAGAAAGGCAATCCAAATTATTGATAGGTGGGGTACTTACAACAAGTTTGAATGGACAAATCTGTAAACTGATCATTAACTGCACAATACATGCTTATTTTAAGTGAAAAAATGTACACTTAAAATATATATATCTATGTCTGTAATTGCATTTACATATACTTAAGCAAAATTATATATAGAGAGATACATATGTACACATATGTAACAGTACTTACAAATGTGACTTCTCTCTAGCAACAGTATAGATTCCTAAATTAACCAACTGTTTACTTGCAATATCTGGCAATATCTACTAAAATTAAATGTGGATAACACATCCTAAGACTGGAAACTCACTTCTAGGTATATACTTGGCAGCAACATGTAACTTTTTGTGCCAAAAGACATATTAGAATATTCATAGTAACACCATTCATAAAGCTAAATAAACAATAGAATGGTTATATTCACCCAGAGGAATATCATGCAGCTCTGAAAAGGGATGTTCCACAATGTTACACACAAGAGAACAGATGAATCATGCAAACACAATGAGCTAAAAACCAGACACAAAAGATCATATATGATCTAATTTAGCAAAACAAATATTAGGGTAAAACCAATCTATCCTGTTACAAATCAGATTTTATATACATATCTATATATACGGTGATTATTCTTGGGAGTATTAAGAATGGAAAGTGGAACTGCCAGATTTCTAGAGTCCTCTTTTTGTTTTGCTGTATTCAGCTTGTGAAAATGCATTGCATAATATACTTGGATATATGCATTTTTTTACATGCATATAACATCAATAAAATGTTCTTTATAAGTACAAGTTTCTAAAGGTAGAATATCATAGTTCCCATCTTTTCAGTGTTGCTACAAAACATCCTGAGTCAGGTGTCCCTACACAACAGGCCTGCCTGGTCAATATGATTATTCCCCTTGTACAGGTAATTCAAATCTTTGCACAGAAACTGAATATATTTATTGTCATCCATACTTTCTGGGGGAACAGAGTAGAGTATCATCAATGTGGACTTATTAATTTGAATGGTCACCTCACCCCAGTTTCTGTGATTCTTTAGGGGTATAGAAAAGACATCCTACTTGAGGCCAGTCTTCCTAGAAGCAGTCTGGAGAGGCATGTGAATAATTACAGAACACTCTAATTTACATGCTTATTTGTCTGTGTCAACAATCTAATTAAGATTTTTTTTCTGCATAGTAGATTGGCCTAATTTTGCTTCATGCTGCCAAAAAAGAGAGGCTTTGGGTTACCAAAACAAAAAACAGCTTAAAAAAAAAAACTTTAGGGAGGAACAACCTAAGACAGGCACAGTCGCAGGGGGGCCATCAGGTGAAAAATTGGGGATCAACAGAGGTGAGGCTTAGAACCTCACCCTCTCTGTTTTGAGAGAAATCTTCTGCATCCGTGGATGTTTTATTGCCCTTGTCTAGCTTGGATTAACACATAGTCTACAGGCACATACCTGATCATCTACATTTGCTCTCTTACAACACTAAACTATGTTTTCTACCTTTATCTTGCATCTACCTACCACTTCAGCATTTTGTTAAAAAAAATAATAACAATAATAATAAAGGGAGAAATGTGGGATTCACATATAAATCAAGTATAAAAATCAAACGAATATTCATATTTGACCTGATTGTTTATAGTTCATAATGAGTGATCAAAACCGAAAGTTTTTGTGATGACTGCCCTTGTACTGTTCACCATGTAAGAACTTATTCACTATGTAAGAATTTGTTCATGATCAAAACCAAAAGTTTTTGTGATGACTGCCCTTGTACTGTTCACTATGTAACTTATTCACTATGTAAGAATTTGTTCATGTAAGAACTTGTTTGTTATGCTTCAGAAGATTGGAGACTGACGAGAATTAGGCTGGGGGTGGATTAATGATTGTGCATTGAGCATTGACTCCCCTATACAGAATTTTATTGTTGTTAACAACCATTTGATCAATAAATATGAGAGATGCCCTCTCAAAAAAAAAAAAAAACTTTAGGTAGTTTGTAGCTCCAATCACAGTTGGTTGACAAAGAATACTTTGCATACATCAGGGATATTATCTATCAAAAATACTTCAAAGTTTATCACAATTCTTTGGCCTGAATATTTTATCTCATAGCTTATTCACTTTTAAGATTTGTGATTTTTAAGAATTTACATGAGAGCAGTAACATTATAAAGCATTCTTGCCAATAATGACCAACACATCATTCCTAATTACCAGGAAAAAATCTAATGTAAAATGAAAAAAATGATTCAAAATTCATGATCGTGAAAGAACTAACATTACAGAACTTCCCACTAGTTTTTCCACTTACATATTAATGTACATATAATTGTTTGAGAAAAAGAATAAAATGATTGTTGACAATATTTCCCAAAAGAACTTAAAAAATTGAAAATTAAGCAAAGCTGTCAGTGAGTCATTATTTCACGGTTTTTTTTTCTAAGATGAACTTCTGAGTTACATTTGAAGAAATGCTACATACACTCAGCAGTAACATTTATTTCTCCAAGTTATTAATTCAGTTATTTATCTATAACTCAATGTCATCTAAGATTACTAAAGGACCCACACAGAAGAAACACTTTAATGAAATTGAAGACAAAGATATAAAAAAATAGAAACATGATTTGGATATTAAAAAATAATGTTGATATAGAGCAACAGGAACTCTCATACATTGCTAGGGGGTAAACAAAATGGTACCATCACTTTGGAGTTCAGTTTGGAAGTTTCTTACAAAACTCAATATACTCTTACCATATGATCCAGTAATTTCACTCTTTGATATTTACCCAAAGGAGGTGAAAATTTATGTTCACACAAAATCCTACACTTGAATGTTTACAGGAGCTTAACTCATAATTGTGAAAACCTGAAAACAGCCAAGATGTCCTACAGTAGCTGAATGGATAAATTAACGGTGGTACGTCCAGACAATGGAATACTATTAATCATTAAAAGGAAATTAATTACCAAGCCAAATAGACATGGAGGAAACTTAAGTGCATGTTACCAAGTGAAAGAAGTCAATCTGAAAAGGTTATATGATGTATAGTTGTATAATTGTATAATGATTCCAACTATATGACATTCTTGACAAGGCAAAACTATGGAGGCAGTAAGAAAATCAGTAGTTATCAGGGGATGATAGGGGGAGGGGAAGGGGAAAAATGAATAGGTGGAGCACAGAAAAGTTTTAAGACAATGTATGATATTACAGTGATAGATACATGCCATTGTATATTTGTCCAAACCCATAGAATGTACAACAATGAGTGAACCCTAAGGTGAACTATGGACTTTGTAAGATTATGGTGTGTCTATGTAGGTTCACCAATTGTAACAAATGCTCCACTCTGATGAGTGATGTCAATAATGGAATACACGCATATGGTGACAAAGGGAATGTGGGAAATCTCTATATCTTCCTCTCAGTTTTGCTGTGAACCTAAAACTGCTCTAAAATTTTTCTTTAAAAATATAACATTGAGGTTCACCTTACTGACACATTGTGTTGTGAATTACAGTCTTTTCCCTAACATTCATTCCTCCATAGTCTGTCTGTCAGACTTGGAATTCTCCTGGTGACTGCTTCTGGATTGGAGGGGGGTGGTCCTTATGTCCTAAGCTAGCTCAAATGGATGGAAGAAAGACTTATGTTTCAAAAATGGAGGGGAGGGGGGGAATAGATTTTCTCTCTTCATTTTGTAGCCTAAAAGTCAACTGATGGCCATCAGGGTAATTAAACCTTAGGTGTTCATGAAAATGAAGAGAAGGCCAGTAATCAAAGTATCTCTACACTTTTGAAAACTAGTCACACTGAGCCTTGTCTCTGGAGGATGCTTTTTCTGCTACTTCTGGACAACAGGTCTGGGATATCTGTGAATATGTTAGGCACTATGGGAATAAAGAGATGAATCAGACAGAATTTGTGATGAGTTTCTCCGGAGAACAAGGAAGTGTTGGTAACAGGTAATGAGAGTGGGGAAATTAGCATTTTTTGGATATAACCTCAAATCTAGGATATGGCTGACCCATACTAGACCAATCCTGTGGCAAACCATTAACATAGAAAGTATTCTCATATGTTAAATTAAGCCACTAAGATATATTATGCAAGGGCATTTAGGCATATGGCCTTCTTTGAGGAAATACAGTAATAGTTAATATTCCTAAAGGGCTTCCTGTGTGCCATGCACTGTGCTAAGCACTGAATAAGCAAATTCTCATGTAATCTTCATATAAGCACTATGGGCTAGACATAGTTTTTCCTCCATTTTACAGGTAAGGAAATACACTCGGGTATTTCAGCCACTTGTCCAAGGTCAGACAGGTAAAAAGGTCATGAAGTCTGAAAAGTGATGTCAGACAGTTTCCCAAATGCAAGCTCTCAATGAGGAGCTCTTATCATCCCCAAAAGATACCAAGATCCTTGAGGTTCATGCAGTGTGCAACCAGCACCTCAGCAGAAACTACTGAGTGCCACGTGTATGTGAAGACAGGCAAGAAAAGGCTTTCTGGATGACATAAAGCCTAGGCTCAAACATGAACTAAAAAGTGCTTTTTTTCTGGAGATCCAGTCAATAAGCCATAATTAGGTATCTGTTTTTTTAAAAAGTGAATACAAATGTTTTAAGTTTATTTGTAGTAAAATCCACTCCTTTTGGTATAAAGTTCTATGAGTTTTGATTAATGCATAGTCATGTAACTGCCACAACCGAGATAAAGGACAGCTTTGTCACCTCCCAATATTCTCTTGTCAACCACTTACCCTTACCCCAACTGTTCACAGCCAGTATCTTTTAAACTGTCTACTCTACTGTTCATTGTACTGAAAGCAACAGACGTTTAAATCTCTGTCCTTCAGAGAAGTTATCATTTCAAGCAGGCAAGAACTATATACATGAAACACTCAGTGAAAGATTTGAAAAGCAATTGGAATCTTACAGCTACTACTAGAAATAACAACCAATATTTGGTACTGCAGAGTTAATATAGGTTTTTCACCTACATTGTTATGTTTAATGAGTCCTCACTAAGAAATCATGAGTTAAATAAAGTCAATACACAGAGATGACATAGTAGGATCATCAAGCATTTGAATCAAATATGACTTTCATAGTGTTCCTGGAAAAGTCAACACCAACTGCATAGATTTAGAAAGTTCAAGGCATCCCTTGGGAAGGAAGTTAGATCATCCTCAGAGAAAAAAAAAGAAAACAGGAAAAGTAGGATTGAGATACTCAAGGAAATGTGTGAAGAGTACACTCACATCTCTGACATTAACAGAGCTGAAGGAAGGGTGTCTTCAGATTAGAGAGGATTTCTATCTATACGAAAGTCTGAGAAAAGGGCAAGTAATGAGCACATTTGTCTCTCTAAGCAAAGAAACCTCCCACCTTACAGCCACTAGAGTGGTTAAGCTCTCCCTTGTGAGGCAGCAATAATTCTTCAAGGTTTTCTACAGCCCCAGGGAAATTCTCCTCAAGACTATCCCATTCCATTGTCCTAATCTGTAACTTCTCATCATGAAATCAGCTACTCAGGTACTTTGGCAGACTCAAGCAAGTATCTAGTCCTTGAAAAGGCAGAAAAAGTACTATAAATGAAAGGGTGTTCTTATCTGGATATGACTTTAAATTTTAGCTTTTTTCTGGTAGAATAATCTAGTCTGTGTGGGCCACCCCAAAGCTGAGAGCTCAGACATGCTGGTGAAGGAGATGCTTTAACACAGGCCATCCCATGAGACACTGCCTAAGAGGCCAGCCAATTGGCCTCTCTGATAGCTATGCCTATGTGTTTAATTTCCAGCAGCAGATATTAAAAGAAGGAAATATTCTCTGATATTTGTCTATGATGAAACAATGAATAAGTAGCCTCCCTGTGGGTAAAATTGCAATATTTCCAGAATCTCTCACTTGGCCTTAGTGCATATGTATATCAATAGGTGTTTCCAAGCGGTGGAGAGTAGTCCATATCCATATCAACAGGTGATTACAAGGGCCAGCAAGGTCTTCTCTGGACTGGAGAGGGTGGGTGGGAACCTTCTACAATTGGTCACAACATGGGAGAGCAGAAGTGGACTGCTTGTAAGAAATAAATGGGTTTTTCCCACTTTATTTCTCCCTTTGATTGATTTTTCTTTCAAAGGTACTTTACTCTGGGATATTCCCCCCAGAGTTACATTCAATTTGACTTGGATGCAGCTCTTCTAAACAGAGTCTGTGCCCCTTCCTTAGGTCACACATCTTCCCAGGCCCAATAAGAACACTATTATCAGAAGATTTTAGATTGTTCAGAGCAAGAAGAGAAGGCACCGTTGGAAAGAGCTCAATACCTGCTCAAGGATGGCTTTGGCAGACTATTGACGAAAAGCTGGATTTCTCAGTTTTTCTTTGCAACATCTGTTATTCTTGAATTGAATTCATAGTCCACACATCAAAAAGCACATCAAAGAAACACCAAGGAGAATTCTTCCAGGGTCATGGAAACATACATTTTTCAAAGACAAGCAGTTTGATTATGAAAGGTATAAAAATAAGACTGATAAAAAAAAACACAGTGTAGATGTTGAGTAAATACTGTAGCTAAATCCTGAAAGCTCAACATCAAGAAATAATAGAAGCTTTAGAAACTAATGCTGTGGAAAATGTCCCTATTTTAGAATACTCGAAGGGCTGCTTAAGTTATTTTTTTTTTTGGCAGTTCTAATCTCCACAGGTGATCTATAGCCTGAGCTAAACGTAAAGCCATCAGATTCCCTGAGTTCAAAACATTTCAAAATAGTCCTATCCACAGGTTTTTAAAGTGACAGTTAATAACCATGTTGTTGAAAATACAAAACATATGTTAGAATTTTAAAAAATTACCCACATATTGAGAATACAAATGAATAAAGAAAATGAAAGCAAGAAAATCAAATGATTACAAGAACTTGTCAAGAATCTCTGATAGGTAATATTGATGAGTATTTGAGGGCTTAGGTTTAATTAATACTTCTGAGTAGTAACTGTTTTCAGAAAAGCCAATATTTAAATCTGATAATTTATGAGATTATCTGACAAAATATTAATATTGTCATATATAAAATAGCTAACTGTCCTTTGGTGCACAGAACTTTTAAGAAAATGTTATTCATTATTTCAACATCTAAGGTTTGCTTGGGGAGCAGCAGCAGTCTTTGTGGACAGACCGTCTCCTGCTATGATTTGGTGTCAGATGAAAAGGCTGCTTCAGACATGCTCTGGGTTCAATTGCCAGTGGTTTAAAAGATTTCTTAGGATTAGTTTATTCACGACAATGTGCCTCAGTCTAGATGAAGCCTGGGAGACTCCCAGAATGTCAGCAGGGCTCCTAAATTTATTGGTTTACTCCACCTTTCCAAAACTCCTATTTCATTCTCCTACCTTCTACTCAAGCAGCGGCAGCATAAATGAGGGACACTCCAGACAAGGTCCCTTTTAGGTCTCTTTCTCTTTCAGTCACACAGAGAAAAAGATACAATAGCAGCAAAAGCAATAAATGGAATTTGTGCTTGAACCACTGCTAAATTGCTTTCTGATTGGGAACAAACTTCCTTTGGTATTTCTGCCAAACTTTCTTTGGTATTAAGTAGTTGCAGGGGCCGGGCTGTGAGCTGTGCATATGCGACCTAATTTACTTCATTTATCTATACGTGTTTGATTTAGAGTAATGATATAATATTGGGTACATGTAGAGATTCTGAAGATGAAAAATATTGTAGATTAGATTAGATCAGCAAAACAGCTATAGAACTAGCTATGTGATTTTTGTTTCCAATGTAGTATTAGGGCTTTATATTTCCTCAAAATGTTCAACATAGGCTTTCATTAATTTTTCTTCTTAAGGAGCATAGAAGTGCCTTTAGAATTATTTAGGGAGAGAGCTCCTTTTTGTCTCACTAATTCCCTTCACAACTAAAAAACTCAAGATCTAATTGTATAAAGTAACTAAGTAGTAATGACAACCAAAAAAAACATTATTTTTATCATATTTTGTTTTTTCTTATACTAATCCACCTTCCACTCATTGACTGTGTTCCTAACGTTCACTGTTTTTATTCCATTTTAGAAGGATCTTTTTTCTTGATATGCTGTCCCACTAGCACTAATGTTTTAGTTTTTGCATTCAACAGACTTACTCATTGGTGCCACCTATAAACTATGCGAAGTTAAATATATGGAAAGGATATTCTTATGGTAATATTCACTTTAGTCTTCACAACAGAATTATTTAATTCTATGATTCAATAGTTAACTGCTGAGAATGAGTGTATTTATTATAAATCAAAGTACCAATTTATTTTTTATTAAGAAAGCATTTATAATGCAAATGCTCAAGAACATTCAACTAGCTCTATACAATGCCATTAAAAATCTATTAGAAGGCTATAAACAATATGTAAATTATTTATTAAAAACTAAAAATTAAAACAGCAAGACAGGTCAAAAAAATGCCAAGATAGAAATTACCATTAAAATATTGAAGTTGTAAAACACATTGAAATCTTTGAGATGTAATTTAACACATGGAATTTATGACTTATCAACAGACACATTATATAGCATATTACTTTTGTGTTTCGAGCAAGGCACATAGTTTTATTCCTCTTTTCCAGGGGAATTAAAACAGTTTTGCCATTACAATTAAGATCACAGCCTACAGAATTTAGAATATAATACTGAATGAAATTATCTCTATATTTAGCAGAGAATAACACATGAAAGTCTTCATAGCTATCATGCAAAAAATTTGCAATGCCATTTTCAACCCTCATAACCACAATTTATGCACATTTATTGGAGATATCACTGAGGTTATGAAGAATTTATTTTAAGAAATCTGAAAAAAGGACCACAATGGTTTTTATGCTCATTAACATAATGCTGCATAATTACAACTGATGAGAATAATCATGCTTTACAAATTGTAATATTTACTCTCTTAGGAAATAATTTCATGAGTCCCACTGATGGTTAGCAGGTGAAAAGAGTGCAATGTTTGTTAACAGATAAAAAAATCTTTATGCACTTTGCCATTACTGAAGTAGTTAGTAGTGACTGTGGCCAGGCACACTTTTAATATTTTGCAGAGCAACTTGTAGATGGTTCTTGAAATGGCACAAAAATTAGTGGCAATAGTAAATAAAACACTTGTGAATATACTATGTATGAGCTGTATACATACTGGAGTTTCATCAATATTGCATAATTGAAGAATCTGCCAGGGTAATTACTGGTGCATATGTATTTTTCTTCATTTACAATATGCATACTGAATATATAATATTGTTAACCACCAAAATGTTTAATTTTTTTGTGAAGTAACTCAATATATAAATAAAGATAAGGGAAACAGGAAGAAATGCTTATTAGAGTGAGCCTCCTTTCAACAGCATTAAGAAATACCCGATATCTTCTAGAGTAGGACCTTCTCATAGAAAAACAATATCACTAGGTACAGTGTAACCCTGAGATGCAGGGAAGAATCAAGAAATAGCTACCGGGTTCCAACTATACTAAAAAGTACAGGCCTAGAGTTTACAGAAAACAAGAAAGATCTCAAGGATCTTTACTCAAGGTATGGCTATCAGTCACGGATTCATAAAAGGATGTTTAGTGGCTTATAGCAGTATATAGTAAATCCCAGATGAGATGTATAGGATTTCCACAAAGAGGCAACTTTTGGGGGTAGGTAAGACAGGTCTTCATGAAAGCAGTGGGACTTGAGTGGGGGGTCTTGGCATGATGGATGCTATTTGTACACCGCATGAGGGTAAATGGTGAGCGGGAGAACTTGGAGGTAGAAAACTATGTGACAAGTTCAAAGGACAGTTAATTGCAGGTTTTGAATGATATGGCTGGAGATATATAATCAAAAGAGTTTCAGTTGGTTTCCAATGGAAAATATTTCCTCCTTTTACAGATGAAGAAATAGGGCCAGAGAAGCTGTATCGATAAGGAAAATGTTCAACATGGCTGATAGAGCCCACAGGAGAATCTCGGCCCTTCCCCACCTTGAGGACCTTCCGGATTCTTCTTCCGCCCTGCTTGCTGTGTGCCAAACTGCCACATATATGGAAGTGGAAAGGTATAAATTGTTCCCCTTGCCTGTGCTCGGGGCTCAGACCTTTGGAAATTACTCTCCTCTGAGCCCGCGAGTGTTAAATAAACCTCCACCCCCCAAGACCTCTGAGTGCCGCTGGGTTCTTCCGTCAGTGATCCAGTCCAGGTTTTCCGTAACATGTGGTTCCCTGACCAGGAATCACAAGCATGCTAGCCCATTGTTGCCACCAGTTTGGGGCAATGGCAGGGTGGTGACAGAACAGGAGATTGCAATGGAGAAGGCATGCCCTGCCTAAACTTTCAGCAGTCTCCCTCCCATTTGCCCCAGGCCAGCCGCTCTGCTGTTCCCACCAGACTCAAGGAGGCTTAGCAGTTGAGGACTTGGTTCCAACATCAGATTATGGTAAGGCCCTGGGGCCCCTGACTCAGCCAGTTCCCACCAATTGGGGTGGAAGGGGAGCCTGAACACCTCCTGGAGACTTCTTAGAAGTCTCACAGGTAGGGATTCCCAGGGAGGGAATGTTAAAGTCTGGTCTGATATGTGAGTGAGTGTGCAGGGCAACTGAAACCATTCAGTTTGCACTGAATCTGTGATTCCACAGCCTGCTCTACAGAATCTGAATGGGTTCTTTGTTGTATTCATGGTCAGCCACCACGAAATAACAGTGACTCAGTTTCGGCTGACCTGGCCCAGGATTTATATGGGTACACCTTAGTCAAGGCTAACCAAATTTTCCTAGAGGAGAGCAAACAGACGGGCACCTGACCGGTCTGCTCTCTAAAGGGGACACCACCACCCCTTGTCTGTCATCACGGCACTGTTTCATGGACATGCCATGGGGTCAGAACACAGCAAACCCACAGTTTTCAAAACCATGATCAAACATTTCAGGAAGGGATTCTCAGGAAATCACAGAGTAAAATTAACCCCCAGCAAGTTGAAAACCCTGTGTGAATCTGAATGGCCCACCTTTAGTGTAGGGTGGCCTCTGGAAGGGACCCTAGATGTCCCAACAGTCTGCCGAGTCTGGTGGGTCATCACTGGAGATGCAGGTCATCCTGATCAGTTCCCATATATTGACTCCTGGTTAGGAGTTGCCCAGACCCTTCCACCTTGGGTTTAATTTCGTTTGCAACAGGCAGGGACAAGGTAGGGTCTTAGTCACCTCAACAAAGTGGCCCACAAAAGACCAACAGAAGCCTGAGCCCCGGCAAATTCTTGCTGGTGATCCAGAGGAAGAACCAATATTGCACCCACCTTATGTGTCAACAAGGTGGTCAGCACACAGACTCCCAGTCTTGGACACTCTGCCCCCATCAGTGTCCCTGCCACCTCCAGGTCCAACAGACCCACTCTCCCCCAGACCAGCAGCCAGACTACGCTCTCAACCAGGTGCAGGTCCCCTTCAGATGCCGGTATAGGAGACGTGTGAGGCTGAGAGGTGTGTTGAAGATGGGACCACCCAGCACAACTGGTCTATGCTTTACTATCAACCATTCTCCATGACTGACATCCTCAATTGGAAACACAACACCCCATCATACTTGGAAAAGCCACAAGCCCTGGTTGATTTCATGGAGTCCCTCTTCCAAACCCATCGGCTGACCTGGGAAGACTGCCAACAGCTTCTCTACACTCTGTTCAATATGGAAGAGAGGAGGCAGATTATAAGAGAGGCCTGCCAATACCTGAAAGAACACGCACCAGCTGGGGTCCTTGATCGGGGTACATAGGCTGAAATCACTGTCCCCAAAGAGTGCCCAGAGTGGGACTTCACCACCACTGAGGGACAGTACCAGACCCGCCAATATCAGGACACCCTTGTCCAGGGGATCAAAGCTGAGTCCAAAAAGCCCATGAACATGACTAAAATATCTTCAGTCACTCAACAACCAGGAGAGTCTCCTGAGGACTATTATGAAAGTCTATGTGAAGCTTATTGCATTACACCCGCTTAGACCCTGAGGCACAAGAGAGCCACCAGATGGTCAACACCTCATTCATGGCCCAAGCTGCCCCAGATATCAGACGGAGCTCCAAAAACTTGAAGGCTTTGCTGGAATGAACATCACCCAGCTGACTGAAATTGCCAACAACGTGTATCTGAACAGAGAAGTTCAGGCCGACAGGGAGGCTGAAAGATGAATGAAGAGAAAGGCCAGCCTCCTGGCAGCCACCCTAAAAGAAAGGGACAGCCAAAAGGCAGAAAGAAACTGGCCACCAAGAGGGGGGAAGCCTAGGATCCCCCCTAGCCAGGGACCAGTGAACTTACTGTAAATAAAAGGGGCACTGGAAGAACAAATGCTCCAACCAAGGGAAAGCCCTGAGCCCAGTCGCTACTGGGAAGAATCTCATGGGGAAAGGTTAATTGGCTTGGCAGGAACAGATTCAGATTGACAAGGACCAGGCTCTCTCACTCTTGGCTCCCATGAGCCCATGGTCAAAATAAAGGTGGGGGGCAAAAACATGACTTTTATGGTTGACACAGGGGTGGAACACTCTGTGGTCACCCTCTCTGTAGCCCCCTTCAGTGGAAGGACTGCAACTATTCTTGGGGCCACCAGGACAAAAGAAGTCCAGTAGCACTTGTGCAGAGCCCATTAATGTGAACTTGGGGACCACAAGGTCCAACATGGATTTCTCTACCTACCTGAGTGCCCCATTCCCCTCTTTGGCCAAGATATACTCTCAAAATTCGGAGCCCAAATAACTTTTGGACCAACTGGACACATCAGCCTCAAACTGAATCCAGGGCAAGAAGAGCCAGGGTCCTTCATATTGGCAATAACCACACCCAGGAAAGAGGAATGGAGGCTATTCTGTGCCCAGGACCCCTGAAGTAGCCCACCTGAATTCAAAGTTGCCTTTCCCTCAGTATGGGCTGAAGACAACCCACCTGGATTTGCCCATAACTGAGCCCCTGTCATTGTAGAATTAACTCCAGGGGCCCAGCCACAGACACAGCAGCAGTACCCCCTTTCACAAGAGGCAAAAGCAGGCATCCAAGAACAACTGACCAGACTCAAAGAAGCAGGCATTCTAGACAAATGCCAGTCACCCTGAAACACCCTGCTCCTACTAGTCAAGAAGCCAGAAGGAGGGTACCAACTGGCTCAAGACCTGCAGGACATCAACAAGGTGTGCTTTTTGTACCCAGTAGTCCCAAACCCATATATCCTCCTCAGCCAGATCCTGGGATCTGCCAAATGGTTCACTTGCCTAGACTTAAAGGATGCCTTTTTTTGCTTCTAGCTGGCCCCCCAGAGCAAGTCCTTGTTTGCCTTCGAACGGACTGAACCGGATATGGGGCGGCAGATGCAGTTAACATGGATATGGCTCCCATAAGGGTTCAAAAACTCACCCACTCTTTTTGGAGATGCATCGGCCTCAGACCTCACCAGCTTTCTGAGGGAAGCCAGGTGCTGTGCCCTCCTCCAGTACGTAGATGACCTCCTCCTTGCCAGTGACACCCAAGAGAACTGTACAGAGGGCATGAAGGCCCTCCTGCAGCTCCTGTCAGACTCGGGATACCAAATCTCATGGAAAAAGGCACAAATCTGCCAGCAACAAGTCTGGTACTTAGGCTTCCTCCTCACCCAGGGGAAAAGGGCACTAGGGCCAGAGAGGAAGAGAGTCATCACCTCCTTACCTGAGCCCCACGCAAAGAAGGGCCTATGAGAATTCCTGGGGCTGCAGGGTTCTGCCGAATCTCGATTCCCAGATTCTTGGCAATGGCAAGACCCCTCTAGAGCCTCCTAGAGGCCAGACCAAGAACACCCTGTCTGGAAAGAAGAAGCAAAGGCTGCCTTCCCAGAGATAAAGGCTGCTTTAGGACAGGCACCAGCTCTACGCCTGCCAGATATAGAAAAGCCCTTCAATCTCTTTGTACATGAAAAGGAAAAGGTGGCCCTCAGGGTTCTCACACAGACTGTTGGCCCCTGGCAGTGGCCAGTCACATACCCATCAAAGAGACTGGACCCAGTTGAGGCAGGATGACCAGCCTGCCTCAGGGCGTTGGCAGCCACAGTTCTACTCATTAAGGAGGCAGACAAACTTACCCTGGGACAAGAACTGAATGTCAAGGTCCCCCATGCTGCTGTGTCCCTCATGAACACACAGAGACACCGCTTCCTCGCTAATTCTCAGCTGGCACAATACAAAGGGCTCCTTTGTGAAAACCATGGGTCACTCTTGAAACAGTATGGACACTGAATTCAGCAACTTTCTTCCCCACTGAAGAGGGGAAACCAGATCATGACTGTTCCAAGGTAACTGACAAAGTCTACGCAGGTTGCCCAGATTTGCAGGGTCAAGCAATACAAAATCCAGAACTCACACTATTCAGTGATGGCAGCAGTTACTTAAGGTGTCTGGAAAGCAGGTTATGCAGTAACCACTGCCGCTGAGGTCTTAGAAGCAACAGCCCTACCGGCCAGATGGTCAGCACAATGGGTGAATGACATGCCTTGATCTGAGCCCTCACCATCAGCAAGAGCAAGCAAGTCAACATCTACACCAACTCCTGATATGCCTTTGCCACTGTACACATACACAGGGCAATCTACAAAGAAAGAGATCTCCTCACTGCAGTAGGAAAAGCAGTCAAGAACAAGGAAGAAATACTAAAACTCCTCGAAGCTGTTTAGCTCCCAAAAGAAGTAGCAATTTTACATTGCAAAGGACACCAAAAGGGAAATGATCCTATAACACAGGGGAATCGCCTGGCTGATGAAGCGGCTAAAGCAACAGCCAGTAAGGAGACAGTTGAAGCTCCTTCCCTTACCATGACCCTAACGTCCCCAGCGGAGGTCCCTCCACCCAAGTACACTAAGAAAGAGAAAGACTGGGCCATGGCTGAAGGTGCCACCATAATTGAAAAAGGATGGTGGATGCTGTCCAGCGGATGCATCTTTGTCCCAACTGTAACCAGAAGGCATCTAGTCAGTGAGTATCATCAGCTCACCCACCTAGGAAAAACTGCACTGGAAGCCCTCCTCAGAAAGCAATACTACATCAGTCAGTTGCCAGCGTTGTGTCGGGCAACAAGTGAGCAGTGTGTGACTTGTGCCAGGAACAATGCTCGATTTGTGCCACAATCCCTGCCAGGTGTCCAAAGGGCAGGAGCTGCCCCCTTTGGAGACCTAGTAATAGTCTTTACAGATGTCCAGCCAAGCAGAAGACTCAGATACCTCCTATTAATAGTGTGTACATACTCTAGGTGGATCAAAGCCTTCCTGACCAGGCCCAAACGAAGTCGAGAGGTAGCCAAAGCTCTCCTGAAGGAGATCGTACCCCTGTTTGGCCTACTGTCCACAATCCACAGTGATAATGGACTTGCATTTGTAGCAAATGCAGTACAGATTTTGACCGAATTTCTCAACATCACCTGGGAACTCCACACTGCCTACAGGCCTCAGAGTTCAGGGAAAGTAGAGTGAATGAATCACACCCTCAAGGAAACCCTAGCGAAGTTCTATCAAGAAACTGGCCTCCTATGACTGGACCTACCACCCTTGGCCCTCCTGTGTGCCCATAGCACACCTGGAGCACAAGGCTTCTCCCCTTTTGAACTAGTGTGTGGACGTCCCTCCACCCCCCATGTCTAGGAAGCCTCCCAGGAAACCTACACCAAATAGGAGATAAGGAAGTAAGGGAACAGCTCCAAGCCTTAGGAGCCACCCTAAATAAGCTACTACAATATGCCACAGAGAGGGCCCCAATCTCCTTGGGGACCCCAGTACATTCCTTCCAGGTAGGGGATGCAGTCTGGGTCAAAAATTGGAAAAAGGACCCCCTCAAACCTCAGTGGACTGGCCCCCACATTGTGGTTCTAACCACTCCCACTGCCCTCAAAGTTTCAGGCATCACTCCATGGTTTCATCATTCCAGAGTGAAAAAAGCCCATAATCCGGATGAAGAAATACATCAATGGAAGGCCCAGCCAGACCTCCAGTTCCCATCCACCTCCACATCTGACCAGTACCCTCTGACTAATGAACACCTGCGCGCCGTGGCTCCTGGCCCTCTCCAGTGTGGGATCTCTCATCCTGGGAATTGGACTCTCTACTGCTGTCCCCTCTGACTGAACTGTCCCCGACAAAGCTGCCCTTTCCATTGTCAATTGGATAGTAGGCTGTGCTGCTGTGCTTACTTGCTTCTCTTAACTTTAAATTTGGGCCTCAGCCTAACTTCCCCTATCTCCAAACTAAGTTTCTCTCTATAATGTTACCTTTATAACTGCTTCACTGTGCCTAACTGCCCAAACTGCACTGGGACAAAGAAACTCAAAGCTATATAACTTCACACTGTCTTCAGGGGGAAGAGTCTTAGCTCGAAGTAATTGGAAGCATGGATATAAACCATCTAATGCCCTGGCAATCACACCCGGTCCCTGCTAACCCTCTACCTGCCTCACCTGTTTCCTGAAACAAAGATACCTGCATACTTGGGCTGAGTCCAAAGAATAGCAGAAATCCCTCCCATGTACATGTGCCCTGATGACCCCCCTGAAACCCAAATAATAAAACCTTACAACAATCCCGGACAATTTTACTGCCCCTATTGGGTATGTATTACTGCAGCCACCTATTCAGGAGGGCCAACTCGTAACCCTTAGCTATCTTTAAAACAGGGGTCAGCAGGAATACTTAACCTCACTATAAACCAACCCCTACATTATCAGTGGGAAACTGGATATACTTGGGGAATCAGGCTATACAAGTCTGGATATGATACAGGAGCCCTAATAACCATCCAGCGTAAAGAGCCAAGATTTGCTCTAAGGCCACATGGACCCTTGGCAGGCTTCTGGGATCCGTACTTTGACCCCCACAAAGTCCTCCCCAAGGGCCCCAGACTGTCCTGGCAGAGGCTTCCCCCCATCCAAATAGAAAAATGTGGCAAAATCCTAGCTTGTTTCCTATGTTACAAAATATGCACCAAGTCCTAAATAGAACACTGCCTGAGCTGGCTAAAGACTGTTGGATGTGACTTAGACCCAGACCCCCTTACTACGTTGGACTAGGGCTCACTATGCTCCCCATCACCATTCCCAACCACTCCTTAGGCCTACATCCAGGACCACAACTAACTACAGGTAACATAATAGGAAATGCCACCTGCCTCTGGCCCTCTAAAAAGCCCCTTAAACTGCTGAAAAGAGGCTTTGCTGACATCTGTGTCAACAACATCACTGCCAATGAATCTCTAATTTACTTTGCCCCCAACAGCACATGGTGGGCCTGTAAAATTGGACTAGCTTGATGCATCAATAGTGCTGCCCAGCCTGGACTGTGCATCCTTATCCGAGTGCTACCCCAAATATTTACTTATAGTGGGCCTGAAGGACGCTACCTCCTTTCCCCCGGTGAGATTTCCCAAGCAAAATGAGGTTCCCCTTTGCTGATCCCTGCTCTAGTCAGGCTCAGTGTAGCCGGATCAGCTGCAGTAGGCACGGTGGCCCTAATAGAAGGAGAGTTAGAGTTCACTGCCCTAACGCAGGAAGTAAATCAAAATTTAGAGCAGCTTGAATCTGCCATGAATCAACTTCAAGATCAAATCAATTCCCTGGCTGAAATGGTGTTGCAAAATCGTAGAGGACTTGACATCCTATTCATGTCCCAGGGAGGCTTATGCATAGCCCTTGGAGAAGACTGTTGTTTTTATGCAAACCAGTCTGGAATAGTTAGAAGCTCACTAGCTAAGGTAAAAGAAAACATCCAACGTCGAAATAAAATGCTAGAAAACAAAAAGTCCTGTTTTCAGGGATGGTTTGAATGAAACCCGTGGCTAACAACTGTTTTAACTGGCCTTTCTGGGCCAGCAGTCCTTTTGCTCCTTGGGCTCCTATTAGGACCCTGTATCCTCAACTGGCTCATTAACTTTGTTAAGGAATGCATTTCCTCTGTACAGCTCATGTATATACAAAGCCATTATGACCCTATCATAAATCAAGATGATGATGTCCCCTAAAACAAGGTGTTTAAAGGGGCATCGGAGGAGGGAGTGATAAGGAAAATATCCAGCATGGCCAATAGAGCCCACAGGAGAATCTCAGCCCTTCCCCACCTTGAGAACCTTCCGGATTCTTCTTCCGCCCTGCTTGCTGTGCGCCAACCTGCCCCATATACCGAAGTGGACAGGTATAAATTGTTCCCCTTGCCTGTGCTCCAGGATCAGACCTTTGGAGATCACTCTCCTCTGAGCCCACCAGTGTTAAATAAACCTCCACCCACCAAGACCTCTGAGTGCCGCTTGGTTCTTCTGTCAGCGGTCCAGTCAGATTTTCCCTAACAGTGAAAACGGCTGGAGCAAGTAAAAGAGTCCTGGCCTTCTGAGTCATACTCCATTGCCTTGAACTACTTCTATTTCCCTCTATTTATATTCACTTGTTAAAACAAAATTATTTCACTTTGAGAAAATAATAATCTTAGAGTAATGCAAAAGATCTCCACTTGGAGGAGGGGCTTTGCAGCAGGTGGTGATGGTGGTAGTGGTGATGGTATTAATGAAAGGAAGATGATCACAGACATGTGGTAAAAGGAAAAAACCTGGTGGTGGGAACATGAGAGGCAAAAGCAAAAAGGGGTTTAAGATGGCTCTGTGGGTTTGTGCTCAGAGTTCAAAACCACACTTAACAGGCAAGCAGAAATATGGAAGTCAGAATGCCAGATTGTTTTATAATAAGTTTTCATCAATAAAATTATTGTGAGGAAGTTACTTAATTATACTTCAGTTGTTTAAAGTGTTCATTTTCCCTCTCTAAGAAAGTCCTAAATTCCTTGAGAGCAGGTATGTACATGAATTATTTGAAATCCTCCCCATGGGGCTGGCTAGAGGATTTTGGCAAAAAGTAGGTGCTTAGCAAATTACAGATAAAAGTTGAACAGGTTGATTAACAATGGCAATGATTATTTACATCAGAGTACATTCTATTTCATTACATCACATGAAATAAAAGGCCATTTCCTATACATTTTATAAGTGTAAAAGAAAAGACAGTTAATTTAGAAAGTGAGTGTCAATCTTTCATTTCAATTCTTGCTTCTTTCCCATTACTTTGATGAAAACTTGTTTCTGACTTGATTTTCTATGGATTAAAACCACTTTTACACAGTTGGAATCTCATGATAATGATCACAGCAAAATGTATAACAGTAGCTGCTAGGATGCATTAAGCACATATACTATGTGCCTGGCAAAATGACAAGTTTATATGCCTGTATGCTCTGCTAGAGTGTATCTTTCTTAAAGTCAGGGATCATACACTATTCATCTTTGTATTCCAAGTACATAGCATGATCCCTGACAGGTCACATGTAATCAAAACAAAAAAAAATAATAAATCCTGTAACTTTATGCTAAATGTTTCACACATATCACTGGATTTAATCACCCAACAACCACATTTTACAGATGGAGAATCCAAAGCTTCAAAAATATAATATGCACAGTGTCACCACTTAGAAGGTGGAGAAGTTAGGATTCAAACTCGTGTCTCTGACTTCAGAGCTCCTGTAGTAAAATACAACTCTGCTCCTTTGACATAGCTCTTAAATTCAATCACCATTAAATTATGATCAGTGGTGTCCATAACAGTTTTTAATATTCTAGTTCTGAGAAAAGTATTTATTATTAATTTGGATAATCCCAAAATTATTATTACCAAGAAAAATATGGGATGCCCTGGTTAGGAGACACTGATAACAGTGGAAAGCTCTCATAAATAATAAAGAATAGTCTAAAAGCTCTAAGGACACAGTAAAATTACCCATTTCAAGTATTTTATTAATAGTGAATGGCCTGAGCATAACATAGACTAAAGACTGTTGTAACATTCGACAAGAAAAATAAAGATACGAATGTTCCCTTGGAGAGGTGAAGTCAAAGTTAGTAGGTACCAGTTACTTTTTCCTGAAGGGTTATCAGGTAGTTAGTTCACTGAATCACTTACAGCAAAACTGTACATCCATAACATGAGGCAGTCAACCATCAAGTTAAGCAGATTTTTCCAAGACTTTATCATGCATCCAGATGACCCACCCTCCCCTGATTTCCAGATTCCATATACTACATACATTTGCATATTTCTAATAATAGTTAAGTATTCCTGTTTAAAATCTACTAGAAGTCTGACAGATTTAATGGAATTGAGTTTGGATGGCTTTAATAGCAAAAAAAATCTCAAAAACAAAAAGTATTCAATTATAGACTACTTAGAAAGAACAAGTTAGCCTGTACTAATGTATATTTTTGAAGATCAAACTTTCATATTCTAAGGACAACTAGCTACTCATTAATGGGACCAGAAATATAAAATGACTTATTTAAACCATGAATGAATTCTAAGTTTAAAATTAAAAAGAATTTTCTATATATCTCACTTATATGGAAATAATAACTAAATTCCTAATGTTGGCCTAGCACTTGACGGTATACAAATTCTTTTCTATATCCTATCCTATCATTTAATCATGTTAACAAAGCCTATTAGTCACATCTGTCTCAAAATCACGTTCTATATGGACTAGGTCATATTTTTACCCCCTTGTTAACCAATGAAAATATAAAAGTCACTCTGGATTCAGGCTTCCTACGTCTTCCTCACTGTGCTAGCAAGTTGCTTCAGGGAAGCCAAACCAACACCAAAAATACTCAAAAAACATGACAATTATAAATAAAAAATAAGTCTATTCAAATAACATGCTCTTTAAGGAGAAAAATCTAAAGGGAGCCTTGAAGGTTATGTGTGTGTGTAACATTACGTGTGCATGTATCTAGTGCTTTTCATATATGTGCGTGTGTGTGTATGCATATAGTGCTCTTCTAGGGAATTGATAGAGCTTAATTACTGAAAAAACTCAAAGTAAGCTCTACTTCCAAAGTCAGTCCATTATACAGAAAAATGGTCCATTTGTTCTACCTTAGATTTTACTGATTTTATAATGAAAGCGCAAATGATCAAAATTACCAGTTTTATGCAGTACCATACTGATGGCATGGCCATTTTGCCTCACAAATAATTCACTCTTCACAAATTACCTTATTTTGGTCAAAGCATTTTTATGTGAAGTCAGGTCTCTACATTGAAAAACATCAAATTTTCTAATACATTCTAAATTGATTCATGTTCTCTTTCATCCACATGGAAAGTTTTCACCATGTAATTTCAGCATTGTTCTAGCACAAGGTTTGGCACCTATTAGATGCTTAATACAAGACTGTTAAAACAAACAATATAAGCCTCTTAGTAAATTCAATGCTATACCCATACTTCACCTTCTCCTATTCTCCCTGGGCTAAATATAATCACTTCAATCAGAACACTCATAAAAAAAAAGAATCATTTGATTAATTTAACTTATTTTTTTAAGAAGTTTAAATCAAAGTCATTTTGTTTGTTTTATCTCTGCATTTTAAAACCCCTTTAAAAGAGATTAGTTCACTTTATTGCCTTGGTAAATATAGAATCTTGAATATAATTTTAATCTTTGCAAATGATTTGGGCCATTAAAAAGTTCCAGAATCATCATCTTTGCAATTATTCTCTGAGTTTATTGCTGTGCATGTGGAAGGTTTAGGCTTCTGAATTTGTGAGGCACGTTATGGCCTGCAGTGTCATATGAAAATGGCTTTTAGGAATAAACTGACATTAAGAATGTATCTTACAGTGACATGCCTTTTTCCTAGGATTTTCACAAAAAACCTCAAGCTGGCTAATAAACAATTTCAGTTTATCTTAATTTCATCACTATCTGACCTCATGCATAACTAAATATGTTCTAATTTTATGTAACTCCTGAATTCAATGTATTTACTTCTCTCTAGGATCTATTCCTAACCAAATTTGTGAGTTAATTCCACTCTGAAAATGAGAAGAAAGGAAAATAAATAACATCTTTAAAATACTTCCCTTAGGAGAAACTGCTGCTAAAGCCAAGTTTTGAAAACTACACCAGGGTCACACATCACCTGGAACATACAGTTCTTTATAAGATTACCATTCTTTCTCATTGAATTGAAAAGCTGCTGTCAGATACCTCACCTTTTTTTCAACCAAGTATACGAAAAGGAGAAAATCATTGTTTATTACTTTCCCAGACACCCTTCTTTGGCTACTAAAGCAAATGTAAATTAATTTAGCTCACGAGGAAGCTGGAAACCTCGGGGCCATCTTTCCTGCATTAACACATATTTTCATCGCTCCTTCCACTATCATTGCTTTTTAGATTTATGCTTTTTTTAAAGCATAAATATCCCCAGTTTGTCTTCCGCTGCAGTGAAAAAACATAGTGTAGTATATATCTTTGGATATTCATCAATTTGCTTATTAAAGTATTTTTCATCTTTTCTTGGAGGGTTCTTGCTTGCCTCCTCTTTCCCGATTAAAGTTTCTTGCCTCTTGTGCATCCTTCAAAGGTGCAGTCCTTCTGTATTGTTTGTTCCATTTCTGCCTCGGGAGCTCAGAATGGTCTTTGCTTCCCTCCTGCTATAGGCTCCTTTAAAGAGTTCTGGGTCTAACTTTCCATCTCCCTTCACTGTGCTCCTGGTGCCTAGAACAATAACCCAGCAGCAACTGCAACAATTGCTCTAGCAGGACTTCTCACTGTACCCACTTCCATTTCTTCTTTATTTTTAAGTTTCTTGAGGCAAAGATTTAGTTTTTTGTATCTATTCCTAAAACTTGATGCTTGATTGCCAAGCAAGTTGTATCAAACTTACGCACAGCTCACCATAGATGATGTAACACTTTTTCTCCATGAATTATGCAAAATGCTTAAATCAGAGTATTTTCTATGTTAAAGATAGTGACATCATTTGCATCAAAGTTTAAACCCACCAAAGTTTATATACTTTTGTATTTTATATCCATCAATATTTATATTCTTTCATATTTTTGAAGTTTATTACATCGAAGTTTATATACTTTTATATTTTGTTATATTCTGTTGTATAATATTTTCTTTGCATTTGTTTTCTTTTTTTCACCTAGATTTTGATTTTTATATTGGAGAAGCAGTGGTCATTCAAAGACCTGACTGATGTCAGGCAGGCTGGAATTCAAACCTAGGTTTAAATATTTAGTGCTATGTGAGATTGGGAAAATTACTTAACCTCTCTAAGCCTCAGGTTGGAAAGGTTTCTATGTGGAATCCTGCAAACCTCATAAATGGGAAAGGCATGCAGCAAGCTTAGCACCAGGCAGTAACATAACATGCCCTCCATCCATGCGGCTAATCTCGCTCTCATCCTCATCATTGCTACTCTTTTCTTGCAATTGGATCCCAGAACTTTACATCAATTGTGGCCCCAGTTAGTACTTAGTATTTTTGAATTATTTTCTTCTAAATATTTCCAATTTTCCTAGTGCTGAAAATAGTTATTAAAAGATTCTATCTAATTGAACTGTAAATTTAAAGCTATTTTTAATAAGCTGAAATCTCATGCCTGTGTTTAGAGGAATTAACACTCTTACAGATATAATAGTGAAAAACACTGCTTTTGTACAATATTTTTATTATAATTATTTTGAAGTACAACATTTTATTGGAATAGCATGGGTAGAACTAATAGGATGATTTTTTTTCTGTTTATCAAAATTAAGTTTATACTAGCTGATAGAGCCTGGACAGGAGTACTGCCACTTTGAATAAGCCCACCCACCACCTCAGAGAGACCTAGGTTTCATTTTACTTAGGCTACAAGCATTTCCGGAGGACACGTCAGCAAGCCACAAGCCCACCCTTTCTCTGACCCATCTCCTCAAAAGCCCGCCAAAAAACCTGGCCATAAAAAGCCTTTTAGCCTGTAAGAGAGGCCTTCTTTGTTCTGCTCACCAGAACAGAGAGGTTCCCTCTCAGGTTTAGCAATATACCTGCTTGGACTGTTGAGTTCACATCCTTTCTTTTCCTTTTACTAGCTTTATATTTTATTCCCAATGAATTAAAAAATCAGATGGGTAAAGGGCAGACAAGAAATATTTAAATCTCCTTACTATTAAAAGCCACATACTTAAATATATATGTGCAGTTCTAAAAACCAAACAATTAAATTCTGTAACATAATTCAGTTTACTTTAGAATATTATATGTGTAAATTTTTAAGTAATAAATAGGACCATAGGCTACCTATGAAACACAACATGACAAAAAGTTAGCATTTACATGCATACTTTATCCATATTTACTTAAATGAGCAATCTGGTTTGAGAAAAATTGATGTGAAGTATCATGTACCACTCTTAGGATAAGAAAAAAAAAACTTCAAAAGGAGCTGATAAGACATCATAGAAATAAAAATTGGTTTCAACTGATACAAATCTTCCTATGCATTGAGCAACTGCTCATTTTTTTAAATGAAAAGCTAGTTATCCTTATATTTATAAGTGAGACTGAATCTCCTTATTTCAAACAGAAATGTAAGTGTCTTAAAATACCTTGGGAAAAATGGGGTTCTTCAAAACATGATTTATCACTGATAACTTACAAAAAGCACTTTATCACCTGGTATAAATTGATATCAAACTCATGGAACATGTAACTTAGAGAAACTGTTTTTAGTCCAACAAGACTACATTTAGGTAAATGTGATTAATTTTGAACTTAGTACCAGTTTTCTATGTTAGTACTGTTGTTTTGAGACAACATTGCATAGAGCTTACTGTGTTGGACACATCCAGTAATTTCCTTGAAATTATTCATATTGAAAATTCATTATTACTCCAGCAAATATGCAGTGCACTTTAAAAATCACTATTTTATATATGGGTGTGTATGTATGCTAATAGTAAATGAGAAGTTATAATAATAATAATCAATGACAGATACAAGATTAAATATGGAATGAGTGTGTCATACTTGCCCTACACTCATTAGCACTTGAATAAATGTGGGAATAAAGTAGAATGAGAGAAGAGCTTAAATATCAAGTGTTAATCCACCATTAAGTGATCTTTACTGAGGAGTCTTTCTTCTCATGATGACTCTATATAAATTAGCTGAAAACAAAAGCACATAAATGGTCTCTCTTGAAGCTTATGTCTTACACTCCTGATGACATTATAAAACAATTCATTTCTGAAGTTTTAGTGATTGATCACTGTACTCTGAAATGCCACTAATGACTACTGTTTATAAATATTTTACTTGAAAAATAAAAAGCCCCCTTAATATATATTTTTGCTTTAATAGAACACTTTTCCACAAAATATTTCTCCAGCAACTGTTGCTCTCTTCTTAGATGTGCTTCAGTTATACATTGTAAGAAAAGGCCCCTTACATACATCAGCACTGCAAAGTGCAGAACCTTGTTTCTAGGTCCCAGGAAAATGGTTAGGAGACACTCAGCTGGTTGATCTGCCTGTATCAGTTTCTCAAAGTACATATCTTGTATAACCATTATGTTTATTTATTTTTTTCTGGTGCCTGTTCATTTAGGTTACCCTTTATAACAAAAGAATAGGATTGAGTGTCATTTATATTACTGTTAGAAAGAAGAGAGCTAAGCTGACAGACATAGTGTTCTGTTAAAGTATTTTGTGTTCTCGTCATTGGAGAGCTATTAGGACAGAGCTGGCCATGGCAGCATCCTCCCTAGAGTTCAGGGGTCGGTGGGGTGAACAACTGAGGAGGCAAAGCCAGAGACCGGTTTAGCAACAAGGGAGGAAAAATGAATGTCTGTCCTCTCTCATTGGCTGACTGCTGGTCTCCGAATTTATGCATGATTTTTGTACTACATACTCTTTGGTGTGGAAAATACACTTTTGATCTATTGGGGAGTTAGTACAACATACTCATGATAAGTACCATTTATTGATCATTGTATTTGCTGTAACTGTGTTAAGGGCTTTATTACCACCACAGTAACCCTATGATAAAGGCGCTATTAGTAGCCTCAACTTACAAATGAAAAAACTAAAACCCGAAGAGGTAAAGCAACTTGCCCAAGAACAAATAAACAGTTAAAAAACACCCAGGACTGGAAGCCAGATTTGTCTGGCTGTGTCCTTGAATTATAAAATAACACAGGGCTTAGAACTGTTGTTCTGAACTGTGTAAGATACAATGTCTACACTTTGAGGACAAATATTTGCTAACACCCAGATTTACTCATCTTAAATGGAAGGGACAGATTACATAACTTAGTCTGCAGAATACTCTAGCTATAATGTAAGGGAGAAATAAATCAATTTATTAAAAAAATATTTATTTAATTTTACAATACTTTTGAATGTGGACATGTTTGCATGGCCACACTAGAAGACTTACTAAGAAATAGGACCTATGTGTAGAATCTCCTTTTTTTTCCCCTTTAATGTGGACATTCCCAAATGCTGACTCAATACAGATGACTTGTATGGAACACTCAAGTACCAGGAGTGGCCCTGCTATCCAAGACCTAGTTTTCTGTTATGGGCAACAACAGGTTCTTGGAAAGTTCTGAATGTGGTCACTTCATTCCCGAAAAATTCAACAACTATTAATATTGTGTTTCCCCTCCCACTCATACAAAATCCATTTTGTGCTTACATGTAAAACAATCGTGTTTATATGCAAAATGGACTTAGGTCCTAGGTGCATTAAACTATACACTGGATTTTCACCTATTTGAATGTTGAGGGGCATTGGGCAGGGCTGTTCATGCATCTCAAGGATTCTAGCCCCTCACCAAACTCATCAGTGCTGGTAGCATTAGGCAGAAAGACAGAAATGAGTGGGATGAAAAAGACAAAGGGCCCCCCGAAGATGATTCAGAGAGTTGATCAGATAGAGCCAGAAAGCCAGAAATGACTCAAAGAGTTAATCAGAAGAAGAGCAGGGTCCAAGCGTGACTCAGGAAATGTCCAGGGTCTCCCCAAATAAGAAACATCAGCAGCCCAGGCACAGCACAGCCCCTGTCCACATTTCACCAATCAGAATAAGCCTAGAGTTGACAGCTGTCAATCAAGGACTTCTCTGCCCTGCCAAAATCAAATAAAGAAGTCTCAGAATGAGCACCCTGGCCTGTCTCACCGTAGGCAGGCCTGCTCTGTGACTCTCTGCAGAGTGTATTCAAACTTACTTTACTTTCTTGACTTTGGTCTCTCATCTCACTATATCTGACTTCCCTGCGACACGGAGCCGAGTCCTTTTCTTCCTAACAGTAGCACCCACCTCTTATCACAACCACCAAACATGTCTGCCTGGTTCAACTCACAGACACTGTATTCAACCTGCAGAAAGAATGTACTCAGGTGAGATTTTAAGATTAAATGAGGGGCTCTCTTGTCCCCTCCTGGCATGAGCCAGGAGCTCTGTCCTCTCACTGTATCGCTCAATAAAAGCCTATACTTTGCTCTCCTACCTTGAGTGTTTGTGAAGCTCATTCTTCGGCTCCGTGAACAAGAACCCCGGCATCATCTCTGGGGGCTCGTCCGGGATAGCTTCGGAGGTGAGTATCGGCATCCGAGCCTGCTTTTTCTTTCACTCTCCTTATAGAAGGAAGCCATCTGTGGCTCACAGCATCGGGTGCTGGTCAGCCACTTAGATGGGACTAGCCCGGCTGCCGATCTCAAAGTCTTGAGCGACAGGTCCCCTGCGTCTCCCTCAGTGGATCCCCGTCTCCCTTGGGAGCCGGGAAAGTCTCCTGAGTGGAGGCCAGGATTCCCTTTCAGAGGCTCTCCTTGGATGCGAGGGACCGAGGAAAGCCCTGGGCACTGCGAGAGTCTAGGCTGAGGCTGCACTTAAGCGGCTTCTCAAAGGCCTGCATGTCTGGAATCAGACCCCGGCAGCCCGACTGGGTATCCGTGAGGAGTGTCTCACTCTCTCTGTCTCTGACTCCCAGCCTGCTTCTTCAGGCCACCCTGGCCTCTGAGTGAGGCGGGGGGCGTTCCTAACTCTCTTCTAACTTCATCAATTTCATGGAACCCGATGCTCACCACCTCAAGGTAGGAGATCCACACTTCGCTCTTATTCGTAACTTAATGCTGCACCTTTTTTATCTCATAAAATATGTCTGGGCACCTGTTAGCCACTTAAAAGACGATTAGCGTCGGCTACCAGTCTTAAGTCTCCGGTGAAAGGCAAAAAAAAAAAAAAAGATTAAATGAGAAAAAATGTGCAAAGTTCTCAGTGCAGCGTATTTACATACAATAAGCACTGAATGAATGGTAACTATCATTAGATAAAGGCAATTTAACATTTAAACAGAATCACTCTAAGAGAACGTACTTATATTAACAGCTTAAACACAACTGTAATGTGTAGAGCTTAAAATTAAGCCTATTTGTGATACTTTGATTTAATTTTTTTTAAATGCAAAAATGGGGAAAACTAGTTTTCCTTGTAATTATTTGCCACAGTATAAATGCTTGCATTTATATACATCTTATTGGCCACATGATAGATGCACGCTGTTCTGTAAAACAATCATACTAATGATTTAACCAAAAATTTGAGTTTAAACTGTTTCATTATTCATGTTTCCTAACAGTCACCCAATCTATTCAAATTTAACTGTCACTCAAGCTCAGTCCTTTTTCGTGGTTATTAATTGCGTTTCATAACTTTGTGCCTTTATGCTGCCAATAAGTCATATTTTATAATCCAGCATTGATGAAAGGATAGTGCACAACATTAATTACAAGGTCAGTTCAGTGTCAAAGCAGAAACTTATTGAAGAGTATTTTCATGAAAGTAGCTAGACTCTATTATATTTAAACTACAGCATAATGAATATTCTGTATCAAACTCAATTTGCAAGAGAAAAATGTAAGTTCTGTGGCAATGTGGCTTTTCCCCCTGAAATAATGTTAATAACTGAAGGCTTTCAAAATTTTATCCAGCAAATTTCAGATGCGATTAAATGTTGACTTTTTAAAGGCTAGAAACATCGAATACTCTAAAGCAAAATTATATTGTCATCTTAATGATGAAAACATATTTACACTCTCTAATATATCTAACCAAGAATTTCTAATCCATATGGTGGTACTACCTGAAAAATATTACATTTAATAAAGGAAAGTATTAAAAAGTATATCCTGTAGTAGTTAAATGACATTTTCTTTAAAATGTCAACTTTAACAATATTTTCAAAATAACCTAATTTGAAAATCCTCTCATTAGAGAAAATAAGATGTTGGAAGATAGACAGATATAAAATTAACTTCTATCTATAACCGTAATTCCATAGTCTTTAATGAGCTCAACTCAAGAAAAGGATATGAGTATAATCGGAAAAGGGTAAGTGCTGTTTTTAAGGCAAAAGTTTAAAATTAATGATTTCCATCATTTTTAGTAGCAGGTTATTAAAATAGATTTGAGTGGGATTTTCAAGATGAAACACTAGGGGCGTTATTTGATCTCTCTGTGCTTCAGGGATTTTTAATTTACTTTTAAAATATTTTTTAAAAATTGAAGCATAGTTGATATACAACATTATATTGGTCTCAAGTACACAACAGTGATTCGACAGTTATCTACATTAATAGATGATCACCCCAACTAGTGTACTGTTAACATAGAAAAAGATGTTTCAGTTTTCTCATCTAAAAGGAGGGTGTTTAGATTGAGGACTGTGAGGATCATTTTCAGCTTTTGTAGTCCACGGTGTTTGTACCTGCATTCCCATCAGGTAATTTATTCTTATTGCCATCTAGCAGGCCATGTTTTGCCACCCACCCTGAGAGAGCCAGGGACTCAAAATTGCATCAGGGTCTCTGGTTAGGTTTTGCTTCACTTAATCTCAGCCATGGCTCTGCCTATCTGTATTTTTCAGCATACTTTCTCATATTCTGGAGATTTCTTCTTGTCCCAGCTTTTCACTTCAAAGTCTCTACTTGAGTAATGCCATTAAGTGGCAGATGAAAATGCCATGAAATAGAGGGAACTACTTCTTCAGGACCTAGACAAACCTGATTCTTTTCCCTTGGTGCCCAACCTTACATGCTCCTTCATACCAAAATGGACCTGCTTAGGCAAAGGGAGGAGGCATCTTTCCCCAGCTCTGCAGAGGCACGTGAGAAGGCAGGATGATCATCTGCAACTACCACTAATGTTTAGTGGTACGTGTCCCATCTGAGAACACTGGTGAGGGGTGAAAGAGGAACACACTTGATGAGACACTGACTATTTCATTTAACTGCCTTCTGGTTTCATCCCAAGAGATAGACTCTATGCTCCTCAGTGGATGGCACTGTAAAGTTTTATGAACAAAATCACCTAAATAGCTATTACCCAGTCACTAAAGATTAGCAAAGAATAAGCTGGTATCACAGAGAGTGGAGGGTTATGCCCTTGGATTTGGAGACCTCCAAGGTAGTAGAAAGGGCAATAGGGAGTGTATTACTCAGGATTCTTCAGAGAAACATAATAAGATAGAAAGACATTTATTATAAGGAATTGGCTCATGTGATTATGGAGGCTGACAATTCCCAAGATCTGCAGGGTACGTCAGCAAGCTGGAGTGCCAGGGGAGCTATGTTATAGTTCCATTCTTAAGGCTGGCAGGCTTGAGACTCAGGAAGAACAAATATTCCCATTTGAGTTCAAAGGCAAGAAAAAGTCAGTGTCCAAGTTTGATGGCCCTCAGGCAGAAGGAATGCTCCCATACCTGGGGCAGGGTCAGCCTTCGTGTTCTATTCAGACCTTCAAATTATTAGATAAGGCCCACTCACATTAGGAAGGGGAACCTGCTTTACTCAATCCATCTATTCAAGTTTAATCTCATCCAGAAACAGATACACCTAGAAAAATGTTTGACCAACTATCTGGGCACAACTTGGCCCAGTCAACTCCACACATAAAATTAAATGACAAATCACAAAAGCAGGTAATTGTAGGTGTAAAATGAGCAAGAGTATCATGAGAATGGAGGATATCCAAGGCACCTTAGAATTCCAGAAATAATACTGACCAGGTTTGATGCCCCATAACACTACAAGTAATACGTAATATCCAGATGATACTCAATGCTCATATGACTTGCCTCGGAGGGAAAATGGGTACTTTCCACACCTTATCCCCAACTTTTAAAAATTAGTTTGGGTACTGAAATGATGAGAGATGAAATGTGACCAGAACTAAGGAAATAGTAACTCATGGGGTCCAAGCAAGATGATAGCCAACTCCTGTTGTTTTGTTTTGTTTCAGATTCATAACACTTTCATGATCTTGGTTATACATTTTCATATTTGCAAACAACTGAAAAAAACTTTTATGTCTAATAAGGTAAGATTGCATGAATAAATACTGGCACAAATACAACGAAATACTATCCAGCTATTAAAAAATGTGGAAGAAGGATACTTAAGAGCAAAGAAGAATATTTGTACTGCAGGTACTTCTCTTACAGTGAAAGTATTCTAAATTCTTAGGGGTAGAATGCAATGAATTAATTGGGAAACAGGATTGATAAAACTCGGATCACCTATTAAATCAGAACAAGAATGAGCCCAGCCCAAAAGAGAAAAAAGAAGAGTGCCTTGTTCTAACAATAGCTGATAAGTGGAATAAAGTGATGACATTCACAGGAAAATGGGTTGAGACTGATGGAAAGTGATATTAAAGGAGATATTTATTTCTTCTGTGTTCTTCTATAGTCCTCAAAAACTTTCATAATGGGCCAATATAATTTTTATATTCTGAAAAAAAGGTGTTTACTTTTTAGCTAAAGTTTCATGTATTTGATTCAGTCTGTGTCTCTTCTACTCTGCTTTTGGGCCTCTCTCGAAATTCGATTTGCCTGAGAAAAAGCAACAGCTACATGTATTTTTTCATGTAGAGATTCTATGCACCAAGAATCATGAAGTGACATACATTTCATTTTTTAATCTAAAACTTTATACACACAGGGGTACCTGATTCATAATCTCTTCCCTAAAGTCTTTCTGAATATACAGTATAAAGTTAATCTGGAGATACCCAACAGCAATGTGTACCCATAATTTAGGAAAATAGGAATTTCATTTGGTACTTTTATTTCCTAGGGAGAGAAAGAAATTATGGCAAGGTAATATCTGGTATAAAAATAGCTAATATCATGCAAAATTTATTACAGAAAATGTGATTGAGGAAATTATCAAAGCACAGGTATTAGAGCTGGAAGAGGGACATTTTACAGATTCAAAAATTCAGAAAATTAGAAAAATTGATTTGTCTGCTGTCACATGGATAAGCAGTCCTCACAGAAATGTCTGTTCATCTTTTCTTCCCTTAAACATTTTTGGAGTGCTTACTTTGTGCCAGATACTGTGAATATGCTGGAGATAGAGAGGTGAATCAAACCACAACAATTTTGACCTCATGCAATTTGTAGTCTAGTGGACATGTAGATAAATCAGAAGGCAATTATAAAGTTTTGTATTAAGGGCCAAGAAAGGGAAATAATACAATTCATGGGACACCTGACCCAACAGGCAGCAGAAGATAATTTTCCTACTGTATTTTGATAGTCCTGTCCCTCTACCTAATTATTTTGTTCCTATTTTTTTCCAGAATAACCTCTTACACAGTTTTAAAAATATTTTTGGTGTAAATGAGAACTGATTAAGGTGATCTCTTGACAAATGCACCTATATAACACCAATAACATCAAAATTCATCCAGTCACATCCATCAGATAAAGAAAAACAAGACCATGCTTCAAAATAATTATTTTCCACTGACCACTGCTTCCAAATATTACAACTTAGGTGTTATCCAGTTTCATTTATTCTGAGATCAAGCCTTACACATTTTCAAAAAATCATTTTGTAATCAAAATTTCTTATTTGGCTGAGGCTTAACTATTTGGTGCCACCCTCAACTACTCCTTACTTCTCTGGGGAGACAAACTGAACATCCTGTGGCAGAATAAGACACAGAATCATGAAAAATGTTGCAAAATAATATCTTCACAGATTTACCCTATGAAAGTCTCCTATGACAATGCAAGTGGAAAACTATAACTCCAAGTGTGGAAAGTTGGGGCTAAAGCTGCTTCCGGAATCAACTAGTCTCCACATAAAAAATAGAATAAGAGATACACTGCCCACCTAAATCCAACACAAGTAGTTTTCCTTCTGTTATCGTACAAATAAAACATGATAGTTGACCTTGAAATCATAAAAGCTAGATATTTGATTTTAAAATTTTAAATAAAGAACTTCCACCCACTTTTTGATAAGTATAACTGCCCATATTGTTCTCTTCCTTTAATATCTAACTGGAGAGTACATTTTCTGCCTCTTTCTCCAGGCAACGGTATTTATCCATCGAAGAACTGGCTAATGGCTTCAGTTCCACATGGCTAACTCGCCTAGGAGAAGCATAAGGCTGCATGCAAAATTCCAGAACAGTCACAAAAAGGACTTTGTATTTCCTTTTAAAATTTTTCTTTCAGGCTCTTGGGTAAATCTGGTGGTAGAATGCTTATTGCCTACAATTCTGTAAAGTGGTCCTAATTTATAAAATTGCTATTACTTGTGGCAAGAAAAGTGGAGGCAAACAGTATTGTGTCAAGTGCTGAAGAGAGAAAATGAGTACTTCCTAGAGTATTCCAGTGGAAATAGCCAAGTTCAAAGGCAGATCACTCAAAACTTCAGAAGTAAATAAATGGGCATTCTAAATACAACAGCCAAATAAATGCCTAGACTGTACCATCATTTTTCCAAGTTTATGTGAGAAATAATGTTGATTATATTGCATACCTAGTACATACACCACACCAACAAATCTCTTTTAAAATCTATTTTAAATTTATAAAAAATCAAACAGTCCAATAAAGAACCACTTCCACACACACATGCGCCATTTTACAATAATCCTGGGACATGTATATATACATAGGAATAGAGAAAATACATTTTTAAAGACAAGAACTCACCTGATATTTTACTGCTATCTGGGCAGAAACACATGTTCCAATCTTTTCTTTTTTCCTTGGCTTTTCCAAAGACAAATGGGTCTTTCCCTTTAAACAATCTGTTTATAAGAGCTATAGCTTCTCAGAGTTGAGGAAAGCATACCAACTGTTTCTAAAATATTTTTAGTAAAGACAACTTATAGAATAATGAACAATGAGCCACTTTGTTAAAGAGATAAGGCACATCTTTCTTTGAGTTCATACAGAAACCAATGCTTGCAACCCAAAATTATTTTTGTGGCAAACTGATAGCCTCATAGATTATGTACAGCTTTAAGACTGGTGTATTCCAGGCTCCTGTTCAATCAAACTCCAGTTGTCTGGGTCTCTATTCTTCTTGAGATAAACCTAGGATAGTGTCTAAACTAGATGCAGAACTTTCTACCACCTCAGACATTCTTTCTTTTTGATTATCACATCAAGTCCCACCTGTGTAGTCTGGCATCCAGCGTTAATGATGGCTCGCACCTCACACAAACCTGTGCCCCCATCAGCTCAGACCTCTTTACAACGTTTATTCTGCTGTGCCACCCACTCCCTGTCTGTGCAGCAAAGCTTTCACTGATTGACTTAATCACCTATAATCTTTCTTTTACCTGAAACCCCAATCCTATTTTTGCCCATTGACAGTGTCTAGCATTAATTATAGAAGCCAGCATTTTATTATAGATGGCAATAAATTATTCTCTCATTAATCTATAAGGTTATATTTTTCTTTCTGCAAACAAATTTCTGCTATCTCAAGGGCAGAAACCATATATTTGATTAACTGACTTATTGGCATAGACAGCATTTATTGAGCTTTAATTATGGGCCAAATCATGTTCTATGCCCCAAAGACAGAGAGATGGCAAAGAAATGTTCTTGGCTTTCAAGGAGATCCTGTCCCTGGAATTCAATCCAATAACTGCTAGAAGAGAGTTATAAAAGAATGCTCTAGACCAGTGGTTCTCAAACTTTTGTGTGCATCAAATGACTTTGACTGCTTGTGAAAATACAGACTGCTGGGCTCCACTCTCAAGTGTTTCTGACACAGCTGATCTGAGAAGGGGCTTGAGGATCTATATTTCTAAAAAATTCCCAAATGATTCTGATGTTGCTGGTCTGGTGAAAGTGGTAAAGAGAAGGGTAATTGGAAAAGAGAAGGGTAATTACACAGGAGACACATATGCAAAGACACAATGCAGGAGAGTGCTTGCCATACTCAGGGAGCAGCAGGAAGGTTGAATGGTGGCTTTAGAGGGTGTATTGGGGGTAAATGTGACATGGTAGTTGGGGACAGACAAATTTTAATGGATTTGTACATCATGCTAAGGAATGTGGATTTTAGCATCATGAAGAACCGTCATGGGGGAGGGTTCTAATAGGGAACCAAATAGGGGATGGATGTAATCAAGCCTGGGTTTAGTTTTAAGAAAGAGAACAGTTAGGGTAGACTATACACAGAGGTGTGTGTTATACTGATATTTATACCTAAAAGATAAAAATCATTGTGCTCTTTGAACATTGAGGCTAGATATCATACTTCAATGGATGGATGGTCTATCTCAGCTTTCCTCAGCTAGACAATTTTTTTTCAATTTTTATAATTAAATAATTTTAATTGTAAATTAAATTTGTGTCATGATTTTACATTTATAGTCACACTTGTATCCTTTTTTCTTTTTTTAATTAAAGTATCATTGATATATAGTCTTAGATTGGCTTCAAATGTAAACACATGGTTCAACAGTAACCCACATGATTAAATCCTTGCCCCCACTAGTGTAGTTACTCTCTGTCAATATAGATTTTACAGAATCATTGTTTATATTCTTCATGCTGTACTACCGTCCCTGTGACCAACTTATATTGTGATTGTGTATTATTATTCCCTTTTATCCCCCTCACTGTCCACCCCTACCTGCCCCAACCCCTCCCTCTTGGTAACCACTAGTCATTTCTCAGTGTCTATGAGTCTTAGCTAGACAATATTACAACCTCTTGGTGAAATCACAGCCTCCAGCTGAGCTCTCCTCTCCCTCAGCTAGTGGTAAATTGATGCCTCGTAACCCTCCCTTCAAATAACATCAACATTGTTATTCATATATTTCATAGAATTCTCAGACTATTACAGTAGGAGGAACTTATGTTGTAATTTTACTGACAGGAATTTGAAGGTCTGATAAGTTATGTAAATTAAGGTAACCTAGCTGGTTAATAACAGCTTCAACTATCCAGATATTGTGTTTATTACAATAATGTCCATAAATCAATTTAACTATTTACTTGACTACAACATGAATAGTTATTATCAAGTTTGCACCTATGTAGGCAATAATAACTAACTACAAAACTACAATGGCATCAATTATGAGACGTATCTGTTTTCAGAGATGTTACAAAACACTGTGCATCTTAGAAGACATAAAATATAATAAATACAAGGTGGCCTTCCAGGACCTCTATTTTGTTCATGGAAGGGAGGGATGGAAGATGACATGACTCTGATGAGTATTTTTTTATTTTTGCCATGTCCTATTTCCAGGCAACAAAGCATATGGCACTTTAAGGAACCATTTTAATATCTTCTCAACCAAAGGAGCCCAGCCTCAATGCAGAAGATTATTATAAGAGCCAGTCTCCTCTGAGAGTGTAGGCTGTTCTTTATTCCTGTGTATTTCCTTACCTTCCTCAATTTCACAAGCAACTCCTGGAAATACTTAGGAATTTATTCAGTCCAATTTTAATTTCCTGACCATAGTTACAGCTTTGGGACTCATTTATCAAACTTTGACCTCATCCACTCATTCTTACTTCTCAGAAACAAATCACTGTTACGTGGATATATGTTTCAACACATCTTCCTTTACTAAATCCAGACATAACAATTACATTTTTCAGTAAATCATTAATTTATTATTGTTTCTAATAATTTATTATTTTGATGTTTGCTCAAAAATATCAATATTAGAGACCACCTTCTTTTTTTGATGATGCAAACATAAATGTCAACATGCTGTTGCTAAATTATAATAGAAATTAAACCAGATCACATCTTTTTATTTAGCTAGGAAACAGCTTTAACTTTGAGCCACATTTTAACACAGAATAAGAAGTACAATGTTTTTATTTATTTTTAGCCTCAACAGGCATTGCAGCTATTAAATATGTTAATATCACAGGCATAACAATTGAAAATGTGCTGAATTGTTCAACCTTGGGGACTGGACAATCTGCATCAGATTACTTTGGGTTTTTCATGTCTCTGAATTATAATTAGAATTTACTAATTGGACTCTGTATCTCTAGTATCTCTCTCCCTGATCCATCCTATGTAACCCCTCTGAAATGGAGCTTTGAATATATATCTGTACTTTAAGCTTGCCAGTTTCTCCAAATTGTTTGTCTTTGACCTCATCATTACATCTACCTTATGCCTCTCATTATGTATCCAATCACGTGGAATTTCTTGACATTTTGAGGACAGGCCATGCTATTTTGTGTTTTCATGGTTACTTAAGCTGTTGTACACACTTCTGATCTTCTTTTTCCTCTAATATTGACAAGCTTATACTCCAACACCCAGAAGTGCTCATCTGCCACCTTCTCTGTGGAACTGGGTTAGACTTCTCTGATTTCTTCACAGATTTTACTGTACTATCTTGGAGTGCTACAATGATTTTAATGTTGTCCTCTCCCACTAGACCAAGCACACACCATTTGCAACACATAAAGCATAGTAAATACTCAACAAATATTGATTAATAATTGCAATTGCATGAATGACAGTATTTGTAGAGTGACAGCCACTGTCTATGTCCTTAACTCTCATTATCTTTGTAACACACTACAGAGAGCTTGTAATGCATGCTTCCAATAAAATGTCTGTTCTCAAAGTTAACTGTGAGCCCTGTATTGCTAAATCCAGTGGACAATTGTGCATTTGTGTAGTTGAATTATTTAGTAGCATTTGACATGGTCATTCTTCTATTCTGAAATACTTTCTTCATCTGGTTTCAGAGAAATTACACTTACCTTGTTTTCCTTGTATATCACAGCTATTGCTTCCTTGCTTCCTTTGAATGTTTCTTTTCCCCTTCTTTCTTTGAAATGTGGGGTTAATTCTCAGTCCCTCTCCCCAAATTCTCTTTCTAAAAGACCTCAATCTTTAAAAACCATCTATAAGCTTATGAGTCTCACAATAATATTTCCATTCTCAATTTCTCTCCTGACCTTCTGATTCTCCTACCCAACTTCCTTCCCAAGCATCTCCACTTGGATGTCTAATGAGTCCCTGAAAATGAACATGTGCAAAATAAAACTCGATTTCACCTTTCCCTGTACCCTACTGTTCCTCTTACACTTTTCTCCATTTCCCCTAGTCAAGAATTTAGAAAGCATTCTCAATTTTCCCCATACTGCACTTCTAATCTATCACAGCAAATCCTGTCATCTCTGCCATTGAAATGTATCCTAAATCCAAGATCTCTCACTAAGCCCACCATTCCATCCTAGCCTGAATCACCACTATCTTTCATATGGACTATTGGGTGACCTCCAGTGTTAGCTCCCTGCATCGCTATTGCCCCATTTAGGTCTAATCTCTATTCAGTAACGAGAAAGCTCTCTGAAGAAAACAGATCAGACCACTTCATTCTCCTCCTCTGAATGCTCCAATGATGTCCCAAGAAATTAGAGAAAGTAGTGAATTCTTTCTGACGGACTACAAGTTCCTGCATAATCTGGTCCTTGTCCACTTTGCCACTTCATTCCCTTCCCATTCTCCCCTTAAGTTGGGATCCATGACATTTCTTAGCTAAGTCAAGGCTCTTCTGATTTCAGAGTGCTTGCCTTTTTTTGTTTCCTCTGCCTGCAATATTTTTCCCAAATATTCCTCAGGCTTGCTGCTTCAAATGACTCTCATCTCTTCTCAAATGCTGCCTCCCAGAGAAACCAAGTCTGCCAGTCTAAACTAGTCTGTCACCAAAATCATTTTCTATCCCCTTCACCAGTTTTATTTCCAGAATGTATCACTATCTGAAACCACATGTCTATGTATGTAATAAATGTAACAAATAAATATCACTGATTTATTGTGTGGCTTTCTACTAGAATGCAAGTTTCATGAGAGCAGGGACTCAATTTTGTTCACTCATGTATCCCTAGCACCTGTCATATAGTATGTGCTTGCTAAGTATGTATTGAATGAATAAACACATTGAAGGGAACCAAATTATACCACTGTGGCATTTGGATAACGTTGAACTGAAGCCATTTGAGAATCAACAGATGTAGGAAGATGCTTTCTCTGCACTCTCCTCTCTGCCTAAAAGCAAAGCCTTGCAAAAGAACTCAGTTTATTACGAATCCCATTTTAAAGGAGGCTTCTCGTGGCAGGGCGTTTAAAGAATGACTCCTATAACAAAAGATGAGAAGCGGGAGCCAGGAAACTGCATAATAGATCTTACTAAAACAAACTTTACCTTCCATTAGTTCCCTCCATATATTTCTATCACTTTCCACCATTTATTGTCCCTGAAATCTTAACCCACTCCCCTTGTGAAGATGGTATAAGCTCTAAATTCTAAATTTGAGCTACATTTCTTGTGAGCTCCTGTGTACATACATGAATAAATTTTGCTTTTTCTCTTTCTAATCTGTCTTTTGTCAGTTTAATTCACAGACACCCATGCACTGGACTTGAGAGAGTAGCGAAAAAATTTTTCCTGTCTGAAGATGTAAGTGCACCTAACAAATACATGGATAACTTGAATAACATCCTTCATCCTTCTAAGCTTCACTCCATTATTCTTTTTATTGATCATACCACCAATGCCAGGCAAGAAATGAAATTTCTTAAGAGTTTGGGCATTAGAAATGTTAAAAGGCTATGACAGAGAGCTGTCATATTGAGAAATGGTCCACATGGTCTTCATTTTATATCAGTCTTAAGCTAAACAGTTGGGAGAATCAGGATGGGGAGTGGAGATATATATCCCTCTGCATGGATGTCTGTGATGTGTTTATTAAGAAGATCTCAAAAGTCATGTGAACAGGATAGGGGTTCTTTTATATAAATGAAAGTTACAGCTTACTCCAGTCTTATGGTTCCACAGAGTCCAGGTACCGCAGTGCCCTCTCACAGAAGGATGAGACTCCGTGAACTTTAGGGCTCCACAAATGTGGCCAGCTGCCAAAATACCATAATATCCTCAGGTGAGGATATTCTCAGATACTTTACAAATCCCCCTACTGCCATCCACATGCTTTTACCCCCTTAATCTCTTCTAAATCACATTATGCAGCATCTATACAAATCTAGCAGGAAGTCCCTGAATGCACACGAAGAGAAGTATGAATCTTAGGTCAATGTCCCAGATCTATCAGGCAATGATCAACCTATATCTCAATTCTTACTCTTCCAAATCAGAGTGGAAGGCTGCCTGTAGGCCACTTTAATTCAAACCCAAGAAGGTGCCTTGGGAAGAACACATATTTAACCAACAAGTTTGTTCAGGGGATGATTTGGATAGGAATTCTTCATCTGGGCCTGGAAGGACTATCACCAGAGAAAAAGAGGGTATGAACTCCCAGTTACTGGCTAAAGACCAGGCACCCTGAGAGGCTGGTCAGGAACAGAATCTCAGAAGGCATAGAAAGCCCACGACATATAGACCCATCAATGCCCATCTTTATCTTGGGAACCTGGGATAGAGTCACCTCAGAGGTATGCCTTTGGCATAGAACCTTAGGCCCTGAGACATGGAGCAGTCACAAAGACTGTCAGGTCACTGCATTTTCTCAACTCAAACCCCCATGAGAGCTCATAACTGTAAACTACTCAATGTGGGGCTATCCGGTGGTACTTTTAATCCTAGGTTAGTAGTTTCCTGCCACTTAAGAGCCTGTGCCTCTCCTACTTTGGAGGCTTCCACCAACATTGTATCCAGGAACAAAACAACAAAAAACCTTGTTTTTTAAAATTATCTTGCTTACTTTATTAAACACTGATTATTGAGATTCATGATGTTTATAGCTTTCACCAAAACCTATGGTACTGTTCTTTTTTTTAGATATGCAAAGAGTAGAGTCAAAACGCCCAAACTGACAGCCTTTTCCTATAATCATAGTTTAAAGGTAACAGGGAGTTCCAGGCTACAGAGTGAATAGAACGTGACTCAAATCTCGGTAAAGTTCCAGTAACTGGTGATCCCAGTAAAAACTGGGAGGGGCCCAAGGAACTTCTCTCAGTTTATGTACCCTTGGAGGAGTGATTTTCAAAGAATTCTTGATCAGCAATATTAGCATCACTTGTTATTTTAGAAAAGCAAATTCTCAGGTCTCACCCCAAAGCTACCTTATAGGAAACTCTAGGGATGGGGCATGGTAATCAGTGTTTTAACAAGCCCTCCAGGTAATCATAGGGCAGGCTAAAGTGTGTAACACATCCCTCTCTAGGGTTAAAGCCAAAGGGATTTGAGCAGGTCATAACAAGGGCTGTGACCTCTAGCACCGAGGATTGCCAAGCAGTCCTGGGGACTAAGGCCACCTCATTTGCATGGCAATAATGTGCATATTGAACTATATCAGGTCTACAGTGCAGCCTTTCCTATAGCTAGAGCCCTTAGTGCTGTCTTAAGCTAGTCCTGCTCCTAAAACCAACATTGAGTAAAAACAGACTGGATTTCGGTGAGTGACTGCCCCATGATTCGGTTTCTCCCTACATTGTGAACACCATGCCCACATGATATTAGCATCTCCTACCCCCACCCCTGCCACCTTCTCATACCACATCCTTCTTAGTTGCCATGTCCACAAAATGACATGGAACTTCCCCACTTTCATCCTATATACACAAAGTCCTGTGCCAAGCACTGGAGATGTACAGCTGAGAAGGCCCTTGGCCTCTGAAGCTTAGTCTTGCCTTAACCATGTCTGATTCACTTTTACTTATGGGTCTTTATGAAAAGCGTTCCTTCTCCCTGAATTACCCTTCCCTTCTCCGAGTCTTCATTTGGGGACTGACTCTGCAGCCCTGGGCAGCCATCACATTCTGTGCTTATCCCTTTCGGAGCACAGCATTGCAACTATTTGATTACACACCTGACACTTGTCCTCACCTAGGAGCTCCTGGAAGGCTGTGTCTTTCATCTCTCTGTCATCAGCATTTTGCACCTTCCTACTTACAGTCGATACTTGATAAAATTTTGATTGATGAATGAATGAAATGAATGAGACCAGCAATGGACTTGAAGGAGAATAAAAAAAGGATCCTACAATAAATAGGTCTTTTGAATCTCAACATGTTTATGAACATACAAAGGGAAATAATTTAGACTAAATTTCCCTGGGGTTTTGGGGCTTCTTCCATTCGTGATACTACTTTGTAATCAAGGTCCTAAGCTGCTTGTTTCCACTTGTCCTTACCAAACTCATACAAATTCAGTTGGCAATGTCTACAATTGCCAGAGTTACCTGGACTTGTGCACTGATCCTCCAAGGTGCTTAATGAGCCACCCTGGCTGATTAACAGCCACCTACAAGATTGATGGGCATGAAATGCATTTTAATCGCAACCAAACCCGTTTCCATGATTTATAGACCTATCACTGTTATGGATCAAACCAAATTTCTGAAATTCTGGCTGCTCAGATCTAGTCTGATTGTGGCATTATTAAAATTGGAGTTTGAAGTCAATACTACAAATGTATCTAGCAAACTGGGTAAGGAAGGAGCCTAGAAGTAGGAATGTTAGTTAGAAGTTAATGATTCGTACAGAATGGTGTGGGGCTTGGGCAGTTCGTTCTCTTTGTCAAGTGTGGATACAAAACCATTGTTCCGTCCCCAGTTGCAGTACGTATCCATGGTAGTTATGTGCAATGCATTTGAAAATAATAACTTGAGATAGGGAGACAAAGAATGAATAAGCCAAGGAAATGTGGCATTCACAAAGAGGCATTTTTTTCTGCTCGCTCTTAATCAGGGCAGACCTGAATATTCACATTTACAGCACAAAAACTGAAAGAGAGGGCTGAAATTTAAAAGGCCCTTCATCTTGGTCAGACTCCGTGGGGTGTTCTCTGTGCAGCTGGTGGGCCCCTTCCTGTTTCTGATGTCTCCACCTGCAGGTGGTGGCGCTGGCCCCTGACCTCGTGAAATAAGCCTCTCGCTCTTCTCCTACAGTATTCCTGCTGCCTGTAGATTGCAGACAGGAAGTTAGGGGATGACAAAAGGTCTTTCACTAAAAGATTTGATTAATCAGCTATCTTTTTCCAATAAGGTTTTCAAACAATGCACTGATATATTTCTTCAGTTTTATTCAAAATGTGAAAGAAGTGCAATTGTAAAAAGAGGGAAGGCATTGGATAAAGTCGAAAAGGGAAACACATACTCAATATAGACCAGTGAAAAAAGACAAAATTGGGGGCAAAGATGTGTTGAAATCTTGAGAGTGCACAGCCAAAACAGAACAAATAAAGGGGGAAAGAATATAGTGACTTGTATTTTAGCATTTCTCAAGTATTTTTGTCCAGCCATTCCAAAGAAAGGAATGTGTATGGATGTAAGTAAGAGAATGAGGGAAAATAAGTTGATTTCATGGTAGACTAGAGGGCCAGGGCCTAGTGTTCTGCATTTACTCTGTGACTCAGATGCTGTGCCTCCTTCCTTAGCAAGGCAGGATGATTTTTACTATCCCCTAACAACCTTTCTTGTCTTTGTTATATTTTCCTCTAATCTAGTGGCCAAACTGCAGATGAGGGCTTTTGAAAATTGAGGCGTGCTCAAGTCATTTGCCAGCATAAAAGCAAATAGCCTATTTGCTTATAAGCTTATATCTGTGTAGCCTAGCCTAACGTGGTGGTCCTCAAAGAAAGATGAGATGAAGGCCAGTAGCATCAGCCTCACCATGGTGCGTGTTAGAAATGTGAATTCTGGCCCCACCCCAGATCTACTGGACCAGCAACTCTACAAGAGTAGCCCAGCAATTTGTGATGTAACAAACCCTCCAGGAGATGCTGATGTTGTTGAAGTGTGAGAACCACTGGTCCAGAGGTGATTCTAAACTTTGGTATGACTATTTATCAGCTGGGAACTGTGTTATTTATTTATTTATTTATTTATTTGCTTACTTATTTATTTTATTTATAGGTCTCCAGGAACCCGGAAAGGGAGAGGTCAAGGTGTAGCACTCCCTGCAAAGGTAAATAGTTTACAAAATGAACAGTGGTGTTTTTACAGTTGCATCTTGGATTCTTCTGAGTTAAACTTTTTTTTGTATTAAGGTATTATTGATATACACTCTTATGAAGGTTTCACATGAAAAACACTGTGGTTACTACATTCCCCCATATTATCCAGTCCCCACCATACTCCACTGCAGTCACTGTCCATCAGTTTAGTAAGATGCCACAGAGTCACTACTTGTCTTCTCTGTGCTGCACTGTCTTCCCTGGGACTGTGTTTTTAAAAAAAGGCACATAGAATCCAGATCTTCATCCACTGACACTGAGTCATGTGGACTGGGATGAAGGTAAGGACTTTGCAGTATTTACCGAGCTGCCCAGATAATTCTGAAAGGAGGTGTATGAATTACACTTAGAGAAATGCTGGCTACCGGATGGCAGTATCTGAACTGCTAAGGGTAACGTGCAATGGCCTAGCCTTCTCCCCAGGCCTCTTTCCTTTGATCCTCTTTTCTCTTCATAGATATACCATATACCCTCTACCTCTCTGTCTTCTCAGTGACTCTTCTCTGCCTAATTTGCCACCAAGGTTTTTCCCTTGCCTATACAACTTGTACTCTGCTTCATATCTTGTGAAAAGTTTTCCTCAGCTCCCTCAGGCAAAGTACATTCTCTCTCTTTTTTTTGGACTCCTCTAACACTAATAGTAGTCTAGCTCAATAAGTAGGGTGTCTGGAAAGGCCCGGGCTTACTCATGCACTCACTCAACAATTATTTATCTGTTACCTGTTTTACTGAAGGAACTGTTAGGCCCTGAAAATACAATGGTAAACAAAATGGACACAGTTCCTGCCCTAATGGAACTTAAAGGCTAGATTCAAATCATAACTGCATAACTTATTATTTGAGTCTGTGTTATCAGCTGTAATGATTATAACTCCAACCTTGCAGAGTGGTAGCAAAGATTAAATAGCAAGAGTGAGAAGCAAATGACGGAATGCCTCTTCCATCATAGGTCTTCAATAAGTGGCAGCTTTTATTAGATTATTTATCTGACTCCATTGTAATAGTCTTACGTATCAGTCCTCCACTGGTCTATGAGATTCCTTAGGATCTGTCTTATTCATCTTTGAATGTCCTATCCTCATCATAGTGTCTGCAACATAACTGTCACATTATAATTCCTCTGGAAATGTTTCTGAATACATAAATTGAACCATGTCAGGCAAACTGCTTTCCTTAATGTGAACCATTTTGCTCTTCCCTAGAAAAGTAAGACGAAATTAGTCAGATGAACTTCAATGGTGATTTTTGTATTGTTGCTTTATAAAGAATGTACTACTGATAAGGAGTGAACATTACAAGATAAATTGAAAGAATTGTACCTAAGTAAATGACCTGTCACTACATTTAACCAGCTTTCACCCCTTCAAGTATGTTTTAAAACACAAAAAGAAAAAAAAAGCGCATCCATGTTAAAACCTACTTTTCATGAGCACTGAAGGGAAGCAGAGAAGATGTACTGAACTTGAGGATGGGGCACACCTGATCTTACATTTTCTTAGATAAAATGTGTATTTGTTCTGTGCATGTGGACACCACATGCATACGGGAAAGGGGAAAATTTTAAGCTAGTTAGGTGAATTTTATCTGTGAGCATCTGTACATTTAAGACCAGAATCGGTACTGATGAGAAAAATCTGTTCTATTACAGCAGGTTAGCAGGTTTTTTTACTCCAGGGGTTCTTTAATATGAGCATGCATCAAAATTGCCTAGAGAGCTAGTTTACAGGTTGCTGGGTCCCACCACTAGTTCTGGATCCATTATACCTGAAAATCTGCATTGCTGACAATTCTCAGGTGATGCTGATCTGGGACCCACTTTGAGACCCACTGCTCTACTCTATGAAGGAAAGGTCTGAATATGCCTCAAGGAAGAGAGCTGCGCTTCTGGCGAGGGAAGCATGAAATGTTAAAGGAAAAAAAGGACAGAATTCTCAGTTAAAGGAAGTCCTCCAAATCAAATTAATTACCTCTCTCACATACCTACAACCCTGTATTTGTCAGGCCAGCCTAAATTTACAACTTCATGTTATGTGGTTACTTGTATGAATCTACTTTCTTCTGAGGCAGTAAGCCCCTTAAAAAATGGTGGCAAGGTTTATTCATCTTTATGTCTATCATGGCTCAGACATAGTAAATGTTCAATAAAGGTTTGTTGAATTAAAATAATTCTAAATGAAATAGATTGCTCACCTCTCTCTCTGGACTGGTAGAAATTTTATGAGTAATCCATTAACTTAAGGTACACTATTGATTTCACTGTTTGGATTCTTGAGTTTTTCATTTGAAATGGTTCACACAGGTGAACAGGATATCTAACGTGTGTGGTGATACCTACAGAATACTTAAATATGCCTAAAGAAAGAAAATGTTATAGAGATACCATATATGGAATCTATATAATTTAATACATTTTTATTATGCTCCTACTACATGTCTGGCAGTGGACTGAATTCTGGGAAAACTTAATGGAATAATGCTAATCACTTCAATTTGTTGAGTAGTTAAGATGCAATAGGCACTATACACTGTGCTTGCCAAAGGCTATGCTTATTAATTTGTTACAACACCCCTAAGAAGTTGGCACTATTAGCATCTCCAAATTAAGGAAGAAGACACAAAAGCTTAAAAAGATGGATTTGTCTAAAGCCACACATATAAGAAATGGTGGAACCATGACTTGAACTAATAAGGTTGGCTGATGGCAGAATTTGTTTTCAATGGCTCTGCGTGCTGATTTACTCTGAGGAGGGGCTCCACCCTCAGGAGAGTCACATGCAAAAGATACCAGATTATTTTCTGAGAAGGGAGTGTGAGTAAAGCTATTATTTAGTTTACCTAGATCCAAAGGTCTAAAAGATCTCAAAGGGCAACTAATTTTTGGATCCATATTAGAAAAATTTTAGACCTATTAGAAAATTGGGAAAGTTTTAGATCCATATTAGACACATTTCTTCTTGAATGTCTCATGTGCAAACACTGTCTGTGGCTGGTGCATTCAGTGGTGAGTAAAGCATGCCCAAGGTCTAGCAGGTGAGACTGGTAATCATCAAATGCTCACAGAAATAACAGGTAATTACCAACTGAAACAAGGAGCACGAAAGGAAAATGAAGGGCACCAAGGAAGCATGTAGCAAGAGAACCTCACCTAATTTGGGGTCGGGGGCAAGGAAATAATAAGATGGTGACAAACATTTTAAATGAGTTCTGTAAGAAAGATGCAAGTGTGTGTATGGCATGGCATGGTGGTGGTGATGGTGAGCAGATTATCTGAAAGAGGTAAATAATACATGCAAACTCAGAAGAGATCCCAGCACTGTATTTAGAAGGATGTTTAATAAAAAGTGTGGTTGGAGTACAAAGAATGAAAAGAAGAAAGGAGTAGTGAAGCGTAATACTGCAAACACAGAGGCTATACCATGTTGGCCTTACAAGCCAGAGTACTAAGAATCATTTGAAGTGGGAAAGTAACAAGGCTAGGTTAACATTTTTTAAATTACTCTTCTGACTGTAAGGAGAACAGTGTGATGGGGAGGAGCAGATTCATTTTAATTTGACTAAGAGATCATTGTGATCATCCCAGTGAGAGATGATGGCAGCTGACTGTAGCTGCAGAATCAATTCCAAAATGAAGACTCAGAGAAGGGAAGGGTAATTCAGGGAGAAGGAACGCTTTTCATAAAGACCCATAAGTAAAAGTGAATCAGACATGGTTAAGGCAAGACTAAGCTTCAGAGGCCAAGGGCCTTCTCAGCTGTACATCTCCAGTGCTTGGCACAGGACTTTGTGTATATAAGATGAAAGTGGGGAAGTTCCATGTCATTTTGTGGACATGGCAACTAAGAAGGATGTGGTATGAGAAGGTGGCAGGGGTGGGGGTAGGAGATGCTAATATCATGTGGGCATGGTGTTCACAATGTAGGGAGAAACCGAATCATGGGGCAGTCACTCACCGAAATCCAGTCTGTTTTTACTCAATGTTGGTTTTAGGAGCAGGACTAGCTTAAGGCAGCACTAAGGGCTCTAGCTATAGGAAAGGCTGCACTGTAGACCTGATATAGTTCAATATGCATATTATTGCCATGCAAATGAGGTGGCCTTAGTCCCCAGGACTGCTTGGCAATCCTCGGTGCTAGAGGTCACGGCCCTTGTTATGACCTGCTCAAATCCCTTTGGCTTTAACCCTAGAGAGGGATGTGTTACACACTTTAGACTGAACTAAGATGGACAGAGGAAAACTGGATTGGGTGACAAATTTAATATGGTGGTTGAAGGAGAGTAAAGAGTAATTGAACACACATCCCAGACTTTTCAGCTTTACTGGGTGGTACCATTCACCGGAATGGATCAAAATGATGTGTACCGGATTCGAAGGAAAAGGTCGTAAATTCAATTTGGTGTTTGTAGAATTTGAGCTGCCTTTGACCATGGAGATGTCAAGTAGGCAGATGGGTATATAAGACTTGCATCTAGGGGAGAGTTCAGGGCTGGAGACATAAATTTTGGAGGTTTTGCAAGAATGTTAATTTAAAGCAAGAGCATGGGTGAGATGAACTACAAACAGGAGACAGAGTAAAATATGAAGGAAGATACTCATTCTTCTTTGGTACATCGTGTATGAATCAGAATCATATCCTATTTAATTCTGAATTGGGAAACCAATCATCTGACCGCACATGGTGTAAATGGAGAAAATTAAAACCTTGAAAGTTTGGTCTATTTGCTAGCTCTCAAAAGTAAAGCTGGGGCAGGAACACAGGTCTTCTGAATTGTAGTTTAATTCTCCTCCTACAGCACTATTTCCGAAAATGTCCTGGGATCACCAGCATCAGCTTCACCTACACACTGAGTAAAAACACAAATACTCAGGCCCCATCCTAGATCTACTGAATCAGGAGCTCTGGGTGGGGGTGAACATTCATGGTGAATCTGCTGCATGCTCAGCTCTGAGGATTCCTGCTTTATTTTGTGCAATCTCTTGTTTGAGTAGCAATCAGCAAAGTGGTGTGTTCACACTCATGGGTGGAGAGGGAGCAGGGACAATGTGAGGCTGTTCTTGACTCTGCACCAGAGGAGATTATATAAGCTAGACCCTCTTGAACTCAACAGAAGCTGTATAGAGCATTGGTAGACGTGTTTTATAACCCAACAATTATGCATGCCATTTCTGTGCTTTGCAAAAGGGACACACAGTAGTGCCAGGGAAAATGACATTAACAATCCAAGTTAAATAGGTAGTAGAATGGTCTAAGACACAAGGAAGCAAAAGCTGATTTGGTAGAAATTGACAGAGAAGGCACTTTAAACCATCAATCTCTGCTTGATATAAACAGCCATTTTCAAGGTTCGAACACCCACACTCCCACCTTTTGAACAATGTTAGCAATTCTGTATGCTTGACAGATAAACCTCTCTTGCAAATTATCCTCCAGCCATGAGATTTAAAACCAACAGTTTCTGGCACTTTGTGGCTTTGAAATATATAATCAGATGCTTATACCTGGATCTTAAAAATCTAATTGAATAGTTCACTTGATGTGTTAGCACAATTAAGAATCTCTTCCTTAATAGGGGAAGGGGTAAAGTGACATGTTTAATCTTCAAAAACATAGATTATTCTCTGCTCTATAGCTGTCAATCAACTAGAAATTTCTATTAAATCTCTCTTACTAATTTCATGAGTACAAGAATAAATTGTATTTTTAATGATCATTTTGGGACATTGTGGGGTCTTAAGGAATATGCTGAATCGGAGAGTTTACTTTGAATTCAGGATAGCTTTAATTTTTTAATACTTACTACCATCCTACTTCAAAAGAATAATTATAAATAATGGTCTCTTTTAACTGGACTATCTCATTAATAAGGGCACACCCATTTCTTGACCAATGTACATACATCTACATGTATCAGCTTAACTTGTTTTTTATGGATAGGATTCATGCTGTTATACTTGAATGAAAAGACATGGTGTCAATCAGGAGCTTCCATCTAATAAAGAAAGAAACTCACCCTTTGTGACACATACGCCATCAATAGCATCCTTATAAATATATTTTCTTTAATAATCAAACATGATAAAATATATCAGCTTTGTTAAATCACCTAAATATTGAAACAACTGTACTTCAAACAGTATTTGAAGTACTTTTGGAAGTATTTCTAATTTATCTTCTTCTTCCAATATGCTACTCAAAGAGACAAGGCATTTATTTGGACTGTCAATTACATGCTTTCATAGTAAGAAGATGAGTGGACCATAAATGAAAAGACATGCATCTGCAATCGTATTGCTCGAGAGTGCTAGTTACGTACATTATCTATCCCTTCAGTGAAAACAAAGATCATGCATTCTCTCTTAGATGTAATTGTTACTTTCCAATGCAAAAGATACAGAGAAAATAGGCCATTCAAAAGTATAGTGACTACATGGCAATTTGCTTTATGTATATTATATGTATAGTAACTACATCCAATTTGCAATATGGATATCCTTTCCTATATGCATAATTTCACTGTAAAACAACTAACATTGTATGATTAAAAATAAAACTAACTACTGACATTGTGGAGATACTTGGCATACCACGGTCAATGTTACTCCAGTCAACAAATGTTAGTTTATAAGATGTGTAGACGTGCTCCTCGGAAACACATTTAATAAATGCCTGAAGGTGGGCTGAAGAGAAAAATGTAGTGAAAGGACATTTACAATTTTTATGTTTTCCTTTATATGACTCTAATGTAAAATAAATATCCTTTCTTTTTAATAGATTCAATTTGCCATGCAAAATCATGAATTAAATACTAATGAGTTGAAACATAATTTTAAAAATGAAACTGTATTCAAAATAACAGGCCAATCAATTGACTTTTACCTTCTTCTGATAAATGCAAAGTACCAATTCTCTGAACATAGCTTTTTATAGTTACTTTTTTCAAAATCCTACATCATTCAAAACTACTGAGTTGCCTGTAAAACCCAAATTGCTTGAATATTAGTTCTGGAGAAATTTTCATGATGCTTTTAAACAGTGAGTGTCAAATTCAACATTTAGGCTCTAAAGCCTATGGGTGGTATTTATCATCCTTCAACACTTATCATTTAGGGAAAGTATGTTTAAGAAAGAAAAAAATGACATAGGGACTCAGGATTTATATTCCTTCTTATAACTTGTGTAGTTCCTCTTTATGTAAAGTCTTGTGACCTGCCAACTGGAAAGATGCCGGATAGCCAGAAGATTTTTAAATACCCAAATATTTATGATAAATTATTAAGTACAGGGTCTGGAAAGAAAGAGTAAAACAGAAACTCAATGTAATATCTAGCTTCATCACTCTGACAGTTAATCACACCTAAGGGCCCCCAAACTCATCAACTTAGCCAAAAATTAAATTCCAGAGAGTTACAGTTTGTTGTGGCTATCCAGAAGTAGAGCCTCCTCTTTCTTATTTATCCTATACTAAAAATTTATATTTGTCCTTTCATATTAATGCATCAGCTATGAATATGGTTATGAGATCTTTTTGCACTGAAATGCTTTTCTGTATACTGTAAATAAAAGTATACATACTGACAAGCCTTGAATTATTTTCTTAACACTGTTTGATTGGGTTACTAGAAAAAGGCAAAGTGCCACGCATTCATTATACACAAACTTAGTCTCCAAATAAAAGCACATTTTATGATGAAATCATAACATCGCAAAAGTAGTTGCCAATACTTGACACCTCTTAAAATGTGAAATTGTTAGCCGTTATTTTGACAGTCACAAAAGTATAAGTGATGTTCCCTGAGTACTTCATGACTTGAAAATTACAATGCTACCACCTAATGTAAGCCCTCTTCCCTGCTTAAAACGGATCATACCTACTGATTCAGGATTAAATTCCAATGCACCAATGACAAAAGAGAAATTGAAGAGCTATGATCACTACAAATTATATCCTGAAAGCAAATGAAAACATGGTATAGGTACTCCTCAATCAGTCTTCTTGCTGAATCTAGGGTTACATATTTTTTTTTAATCAGGTGGGAAATTGACAATTCCTACAGGAAATGCTATATCCAAGTTTATTTCCTTTGCTTCTGATTTTCAGGCAAATGGGCCTTGGCCATTTTAAAGGTTAGACATCAGCAAGTGGCTGCAGTGACAGAGAGTTATTAAGCTATACCACAATACTTTTATTTTCAAAGGTTGGTTAGAATGTGAAAAAGAGCATCCCTTCTTCTATCCTTTCTTCTCCATTTTTTAAAAAGACTCTTGGTCACAGAACCCTTTTAGACTTTTTAGGCTGGCTTTCCCCCACCCCACACCTTGGCCACCTTATGCTTTAGCTTTGCTGTTTCCTTTGAGGTTTCAGTGACATCTGGGTCGGTGAAGTCTTTACCAATGTAATCTTTGTGGAGAATTCTGACAAGGGAGCGAGGACACTGAAGGCTGGCACAGACACCTGAGCAAATTGCCTTATCATTCAAAATGGACTAAGTTGTGCAGACATAAGAGCAGATCATGGGATTTGCTACATATATTTTTAAATTTACAGGTCAAAGGCAGATTTTCAGAAGGTTAGGGGATCCAATACCATCACTGTCATCCTTCATCACCACCCTTACCGACACTGTCATTACCGTCATCAATGCTCTAATCATCATCAATGGATGCGTCTTGTTTTTTTATCATTTTCTATGTGCCAGGCACTACACTAAGTGTTTTATGTATGTCATGTCCTTTATGTTTACAAAAATTTCCATAATGCAGGCTACATCCTGGAAGAAATATGTTTAAACATAAATCATATCACATCACAATACTTACTAAAAACCCCAATGGCTTGCAATTTAATTCATTAAACAAAAGTCCAAACTACTTACCATGTCTTGGAAGCCTGTGCATCATCTGACCCCTGCCAGATCATTCTCCTTGTTTCCTGGCATTCACCTCCTCTATCACCATACACCAGTCATGTATGCTATTCCTTAAGTAGTCTAAGATGATTCCTGCTATAGAGCTCTACCCTTTGTACGCCCTTTGTCTAGATGTTCTTTAGATGTGCTCCTCCCAGGGAGGTTGGAGGTCTATAGCAACAGCAACAAAAATCCTCTAAAAATAAAACGATTTCATGAAAGCTGATCATTTAATTCTCTGTTCTATTGCTCTTGTTTTAGACAATATTCTCCTCTAGATATTAGGAAATTTACGGAAAATGCTTAGTTCTCATAATAAAGTCAGCCAAACTTCATGTTGTGGAACTCTACACTGAGTATCAGACCTCAGTGCCAGAACTGGCCTTTTCACTGATGAGTTGGAGTTATGGAAATATGAGTTACAATTCCCTTGTTTTAAAATTGGGAAGGTCTTACCTGGGGTGATGTTACCAAGATGGTAAAGTAGGAGACCCTTACCTTAGTCCTCCCACAAAGATCAACAATTCGACAACTATCCATCCACAAATAAAAACAGCTCTGGGACAGCTCAGGAGTCTACTTGAGAAACTTCAGCAACATAGTGAAACCAAAAAAACCTAAAAATAACCACCCAAAAAGTAAAGAAAGACCCACTTCATTTGGCTTGTGTCATCCTACCCCGCAACCAGCACTGCTCAGCATCAAGAAGAAACTCCCCATCTAGGAAGAAAACCTGCCACCGGGAAAGGGAGAGTAGCATGAGCAGCCAGCTTCCCCAGCCTTTTTGGAAGGACCCACTTCAGTATCACTCCACACAGAGGCCACCAAACCTAAGCTGTATAAAGGTGGCTAGAAACAAAGAAGAACAGAGACACCAGTGTCAGCCATGCAATGGGAGAGAGCACAATAACGAGTACCTGCTCTACAGATAACCTAAGCAGTTTTCATTACTGAAAAAAAAAACAACAGCCAGCATAGCCACCACAGATGCTTTGCAGATTTCACTGTTATGGGCCAACAGATATTCATGTTTGCTGACACTAGCCACCTGAGTTTTTCTCTATCCCCTCCCCCTCTGACCCCACTAGATTCTGGGACCCACACCTGCCACCCACGCAGGCCTCTACAGCCGAGCGAGTGCAACATGCCAGCCTAGACTCCTACAGCTGACTCCCATAGCTGTGTACACACTCAGGCTGATCTTTCCAGCTGTGCCCTTGCCCACCATAGGACTGATACCCAGCACCAGCCTTCACTGCTTTATACACACCTATGGCAACAACTTGCAGCCACGGAAGTGCATGCTGACAGCCAAAGCCCCACATTTGCTTATGGGCCTGGATTTGTCCCTACCTACAGTGATTAGCCTGTACCACTGGGCTCATCTATACCTAGCCATTTTAAAGGTTAGACTTGCATGCTTGCATACCCCCAGCCCAACCCTCATCACCAGCTTCTATTGCAGTGTGTGTACCTGTGGAGCGACACTGCTATCATAGCCAGGGTCCTCATACCTGCCAGCCATGCCCACAGTTACCCCAGGCCTTTGCTCCTGGCCCTGGCTGTCACCACTATGTACCTGTCTGCAACTAACCCCTGACGCTATATAGGCACCAGTAGCTGGCCCCCACACTGCATTTAGTCACCACACTACCTGCCCTGGTCTCTAGCTGCTGGACTTGGAGGTGCTGCTGAAGACCCCAACAGGCCTGGCAGCCACTGCAGAACTCCTGCAGTACTTGCCAATACTGCGGATCCTAGGGGCCTGAGCAGCCAAGACATGTCCTCCTGGACCCAAGGCCACCACAAGCCCCTGCACTTGGCACTCTGTATTCATTAAACCTATGGTCACAGCATGCTCCAGGGAGCTCCCACCTGCATGTGATGGTCTCTACTTTTGAAGCCAGTCTATAAATTCTGGAAGAAGTGACTACCTCTTCAAATGTGCAGACACCTAGGAATCATGAAGAATTCGATAAATATGATACTACCAAAGGAACAAAGTAAACTTCCAGTACCTGACCCCAAAGAAATGGAGACATGAATTTCCTGACAGTGAATTAAAAATAATTGTTCTAAACAAGCTCAGAGAGCTACAAGAGAACAAAAACAAATAATTTAATAACATTGGGAAAATAATACAAAAACAAAATGGGTTCAACAAAGAGAAAGAAAACATATTAAGGAACCAAACAAATTTTGGAGGTGAAGAATACAATGAGTGAACTGAAGAATTTGAGAGAGCTTCAGGAATTGACTGGACCAAGCAGAAAAAAGGATCAGTAAACTCAAAGACAGAGCATTAAAAATTATGCAGTCAGATGAGTAAAAAGAAAAAAGAATGAGGAAGAATGAAGACAACCTAGGAGACTCATAGGATGCCTTTAAGAGAAACAACCTGGGCATCATTGGAGTCCCAGAACGTACAGAGAAGAAGAAAGGGACAGAAAGCTTATTTGTAGAATAATGAAGTGTTCTCAAACCTGGGGAAAGATTTAGACATCAAGTTCATATAGCTAATAGCTAATGGGTCACTCCAATCCAAATCCATAATTCCAATCCAAAATTATATTCTCCAACACATTATATGAAACATCTAAAATTAAAGGCAAATAGATACTTTTTACAAACAGCAAGAGAAAAAAAAATCCTAGATAAAAGATAACCCCCATAAGGCTATGGCTATATTGGTAGATTTCTCAGCAGAAACCATGCAGGCCTGGAAAAAATGGGTATAAAGTACTAAAAGAAGAAAACAGAACAAAATTGCCAACTAAGGATAATTTATCCAACAAAGCTGACCTTCAGAAGTGAAGGTGAAATAAAGGCTTTTGCTAACAAACAGGAGCTGAGCAAGTACATCATCACAAGACCTATTTACAATGAATGTTTCAAGCTGAAATAAAAGGATGGCAATTAGTAACATGAAAACATATGAAGAATAAAATATACTGGTAAAACTAAGTCTATAGTCATATTGATTTAGAATTCTATAATCCTATAATATGGTAGTGTGTTAAACACTTAAGCTCTAGTATAAAAGTTAAAGGACAAAAGTATTAAAAATAGCTATAGCTACAGTAATTTTTTAATTGATATATAACATAAAAAGATGTAAATTGCGATATCAAAAACAGAATGGTGGGCTAGAGTAAAAGTATGAAAAAAGAAAGAAAAGTATACAGAAAGAGTTTTGTATGTGATCAAAGTTAAGTTGTTAGCTTGAAATAGACTGTTATATCAGTAAGATTTTTCAAATAAGCCTCAGGTAACCACAAAGCAAAATCCTGTAGTAAATATACACAGATAAGGGAAGGGAATCAAACTGTATTACTATGAAAAACCAGTAATTCACAAAAGAAGACAGCAAGAGAGGATGAGGTCAACAAAGAAACTACAAAACAGTCAAAAAACAATTAACAAAATAGAAATAGTAAGTCTCTACCTATCCATAATTATTCCAAATGTAAATGGATAAATTTTCTTATCAAAATGCATAAAAAGGCTGTAGAGATAAAATAAAAAAGATCTAAGTATATGTTGCCTACGAGAAACTGACTTCAATTTCAAGGACACACATAGGATTAAATTGAAGGAATGGAAATAGATATTCTATGTAGAAGAAACCTAAACAGAGAAGGGGTAGCTATACTTGTATCAGACAAAATAGACTTTAACTCGAAAACTATAACAAGAGACAAAGAACGTTGTAATATAATGATAAAGGAATCAATTTATCAAAAGGATATACAACTGTAAATATATATGCACACAATGGAGCATCTAAATATATGAAGCAAGCAATGACGGATCTGCAGGGAGAATTAGACAGCAGTACAATAATAGTAGGGACTTCAATATTCCGCTTTCAATAATGGATAGATCATGCAGACTGAAAATCAATAGGAAACATTGGACCTGAACTACAATTTAGACCAAATGGACCTAACAAACATATACAGAATATTCCATCCAACAAAAACAGAACACATGCTCTCCTCAAGTGCACATAGAACATTCTCCAGAATAGATCTTATGGTAAGTCACAAATAAGCCTTAACAAATGTAAAAGGATTAAAATTATACCAAGTATTTTTTCCAACCATGATGGTACAAAACTAAAAATCAGTAACAGGTGAAAGACTGGAAAATTCACAAATATGTGGAAATTAAACAACACATTGCCAAAAAACCCATAAGTCAAAGAAGAAATCAAAAGGGAAATCAATAAATATCTTGAAAAAACAAAAACTGAAACACAATACACCAAAATTTTTGGCATGCAGCAAAAGAGACATTGTTCAAAGGGTACAAAATTTCAATGATATGATGAATAAGTTCTGGGGATCTAAGTTACAGAATGATGACTATAGTTAACATCACTGCTCCGTATATTTGAAAGCTGCTTGCTGTGAGAGTAGAGTTTAATGTTCTTACTATAACAACAAGAACAAATGGTAATTATGTGAGGTGAAGGATTGTTAATTAACCTTATTGTGGTAAATGTTTTGCAATATATATGTGCATCAAATCATTACACTGTACACCTTAAACTTGCATGATGTTATATGCCAGTTACGTGTCAATCAACCTAGAAAATATAAATAAAAGTCAAAATAGGAAAAAGCATATCTGTCATATCAACCTCACGGAATTGAGAAATCAATGGAGATCCTGGTTATTAAAGCACATTTTAAATGCCAGAGGAATGTAAAAATGGAGGGCTCTTTACTGTTCCTTAGGAATTGAGGCTTTATTTATATGTATTCAATAAACAAACTTTGAATGAGTAAATAGGTGAATGATGAATATTATGAAATGATATAAAATAAATAAATGCAATACTTATCCATAAGGTTGATTTGTTTTCATGTTAGTTTGGAGTAGTTAACGAGCTGCATAAATGGGTGGGTCAGTAACTGAAATGTCATTCTAAAAAATGTGTAAGGAAGCAACTTTCCATCATGGTCAAATGACTTCAGATGCCTTGAATTCATGAATAAAACACTCCATCACATTTTATGCATCTCAAGCACTTCTCACACATTTAAATTCACAACATCCAAGTGAGGTAGGAAAGGAGGAATATTTCATTTTTCTTATTTGGTGAAATGAGGATAATGAGGCACAAGGAGGTTAATGATAGATTTGAAGTTAATGCAATCAGTCAGCAGCAGAACCATAGTTGGCATTCAGATACCCAGAATCCCACTTAGGGGTCTTTTCAAGATGCTCTGTTTAACTATATTTCATTGTTGGAGGGAGGTAATTCAGCCTTGTAGACACAAATGCTCACAACATTTTTTTTCTACTAAGGAATCTTGCTGTTAATTCAACCACTGAGATGTAGAACAGACAGACTTATGGTAGAGATATAGCATCATTGTTAATTCAACTCATTTCCTGAGCTAAGTTCTGGTTCCTTTCACTGTGAATTCTATATTTTTCCACATTACACCACTGAATTATTCAGATTCATTGAATACTCTTTGGAACTATTAATATGCTCTGTCCCAAAAAATGCTGATTTCTCCTCTGGGTTTTATGGGTAGAAAATCAGGATACCACGATTGAAGGGCAAGACAAGGTGAAAAAAGCCCCTAAATGTAGGTTTTGTAGGTAGAAAGTCAAGTTTTCAGGATACCACATTCATGTGTTTATTCTCCTACCTCTCTGGTCACTCCTTATTATTCCCCTTTGCTGTTTCTCCTCTTCTGACTCACCTCTTAATGCTGGAGTCCTTGGCACTCTTGTTCTTTCTGTTTATACTTTTCCTTGGTGAGATCTTTCAATCTCATAGCTTTAAATGTCATCTTATGCCAACAACTACCAAATTTAAATGTCCAACCGAAACCTTTTTTTCTGAACTCTGAAGTCATACACTCAATTGCCTACTCCTATTTCCACTGGGATGTTAATAGATATCTCAAACTTAATTTGTCTCCTCCAAAAAAATCACCTCACCCTCCCTGCAGCCTACCATCTCAGTTGAGGGTAACTTTATCCTTTCAATTGACTAGAGCAAAAACCATGGAGACATTTATGAATCTATTTTTCTACCATTTCTCTTTTCCAATTCATCAGGAAATCCTTGTTGACTCCATCTTCATATATATTCAGAATATGACTCCTTAACAACCTAGTCTGAGCCACCACCACATCTCTGCCAAAGCTACTCTAACAGCCTAATAACTTTTCTCCTTGCTTTGAGCCCCAGCACCCAGAGTACTCCGTTTTAAACATACGTCAGATCTCCATAAAATTCTTGTCTCCCATCTTACTCAGAAGGAAATAGAACGTCCTTACAATGGCCTCTGAAGTCCACCGTCACCTTGCTAATATACTCTTCTGTACCTCTCTCACTTACTTTAGCCACATGTAGATAAAGCACCAGGAATAGCAGATAAACTGACGAGTTAGGGATGCTGCACTGACTGTTCCTTCAGGCTAAATGATACTACCACAGATAACTAACATGATTTACTCCCTTGCCTAATTTACGTATTTGCTCAAATGTCCCCTTCTTAGTGAGGACTATCTTGATCACTTATTTAAACTTTGAAGATATGCCAGTATAAACTACCTCTTTCTTTGTTCTACCTCCTGTTTTCCACAGCATTCACTGTCTTTTAACACACTATAAATTTTACTTATTGTTTTTACTTTTATATTGTATTTTGTAATATTTATAATAAATATTGTATATTTATTATATTTACTTATTATATATTATATCTGTTATTTACTGTCTGAGTCCCCTAAGAATCCAGAGGCCTTCATAGTTTGTTTTGTTCACTGATGCAGCCCAAACGTCTAGAGAAGAGCCTGCTACACAGTATGTCCTCAATAAATATTGCTGAGTTCACCTGATGCTGAATCAAGGACGTTTGGCTGCCCAATGTAAGAACTCATTTCATCATATTGAAAGAACTGAGCAAACAGATGATAGAAGTGGGGCATTGGGACCAAGTAGAAATTAAAAGAAGTAAAAGAAAGTCATGAAATGACAGTGGGAAAAGGGATAAAAACACTCAGTTTTTTTTCTTGGGGGTAGGGAATAGAGGGATAGAGGAAGGGATATAGAGAAAAGGGGCACCCATGAAAATACTAATAGAGATTTCTACCATTATAAAGAGGCTAAAATAAATGTAATGTTTAATTGTGATATGGTTGTAAAGGTTGACTGAATTATCATTCTCCTTTTCATTTTCTCTTTTTCAGTATTACATTATTTCAAAAGATCATTGGTTATTCCATGGGGACCAGAGTGGTGGTTGTTACTTACTGAAGTCTGATTAATAAAAAATGGAAAAATACTTGATAAATGCCATTTTCTTTGTGGGCAAAATATTCAGAAAATAGTGTCCATGTGAGAATGAGAAGCTAAAGGAATCCTCAGAGATGATAACTTGGTCCATCACTGATGTAAGTGGCCTGAGTACAAATAGTGAGTTATAAGCTGACTGCAATAAGATAAGAATTAATCCTATTGGTTTATCTATGAAGTATATTTTTGAAGTGGAAGTCTACTTTTATGATCATTTCTGGTCTGAATTGTACAAAAGAATTACAAAAGAAAGATACTTTACCAAATTGCTTATATATATTTTCTTCTGAGACATTGCCAAAATTATCTACATCTAAACATTAACAAGGATTCTATAAGCACTTAACTTGCATCCATGTTTCCAAAACCAAAAAGGTCTCCTTAGTTATTTAAGCTATGGATGTGTTTTTATGTACAACTTTCCAAATTAATAGTCCAGCAGCTCTGTAAGTTATAGCAGTAATAAAAAAATAAGTTTATGGAAAATTCTCTGAGACTCAAAGTGATCTACATGCAAATATATGGAAATGATTTCTTTCTTAAAACAGTAATAAAAGGTGTGTTTGAAAAATTTATGCTTTGGAAGAATAAATGATGTCCACATAATCATTCTGATAAATTGCTTATTTTTATTTATATGCATGCTTCATTAGCTACTTAAAGGTCATTCACACAAAACACAAATTTAAAATTGTTGAATATCTCAAATATCTAACTTTAATTTTCTATTAAAATATACTTATTTAATATTAATGGTACCTAATTTGCAGTTATCGTTACTATATGCATAAACTGTACAAATCAAGATACATAGGAAGCAAATGTTAATACTAAAATTTAGTCATGAACTTCATGGACAACACATTATAATTAGGACCTAAATTGGAATTGGCATAATAAAACTGTTTAGAATTCATTGTGTTAGAAATAGTTGATTACATAATTCATTAGTAATTCTCCATTTTCATGTTCCAGATTTTAAACCTATGGGAAATGATGGACTCCATAATGTTTTATTGGAATTTTCTGGCATTTAACTTTCCACAGTTGGCTAATAGCTAGAAATCACAGTTTTTGCTTTAGTAACATTTGCCACCCTGTTCTAAGCAAACCAACCCTTAAACTTCAAATGCTGCATTTTGGGTATGTCTCTTCAATATTCGTTCCCTCTCCTTGGGAAGACATTGGCATTCTAGGCCCTCTCAGTCTGTTTCGCTGGTGTATCCCAGCCTGGCTTTCTGATATGATACCCATTGAGCAAGGAAAAATTCAATGACTTTATACTAGAATGATATCTCTGTTGTCAAAACCTATTACTTAGGCAGTCGGTCACACTCTCCTCTCTGCTTAGGTTACTTTCAATAAGGCATATGTTTCTTTACATAGAACATTCCATTTCTGGTAGCTGAGGTCAATCTATAAAAATCCAGGTAGCAAATTAATGCAGATCACAAGGAAAAGTGAAGAAGCAACAGTGCTTGAGAAGTCTTCAAAGGTTAGAGATGAATCATGACTTGAAAAGCCTGGTACCTGATTCTGACTTGTCCTTCAAAATACTGGATCAACATTTCATAAGATCTAAATAGATTGTAAAACTAACCATCCCATGATATACACATTATAATTCTCTGATGGACAAAGTAGATTTCTCCATGTTTCTTTTTCTGCCATCTAAAAAAGCACAATATTATCTGTTACATGCATCATTACCACAGACAATATAAAGGTGTTTTAAAGGTGGGTTATTTTGGACTCAAGTATGTTAAACTCATTTATAATGCTGAATTTAACCATAGGAAATTAATCTTGGGGATCCAAATCTGGGAATTGCTGCCCTCATTAATTCCTCTCACCTGATTTGTGCATTCCATTGTCTTCACCCCAAGTATCTGATGCCCCATTGACAAAAAATGATGTGCTGGGGAGAAAGTATCAATTATAAGGTCAGAGGAACTCCTAAGAGGCAAACCCATTTGAAGTATAGAATTTTAGGTATGGAAAGAATCTAGTGAAAGAAAACTTCATGAACAAAAGCGTTGAGCCTATGTAAAGTTTGCAAAGGAGACTCTGATCCATCCACCAGACATGCCATTATACACAGATGCTGAGTGACTGATAAGGACAAGTTTGGCATGCATTAATAGGAGATGACCTTTTAATAAATAGAAGGTACCCCTTCTAGGGTAGGGATGGTGAGGCCAAAGAGAAAGTTGTAGATGAAAGCACAATTTTTAATTTCAGGTTCTTGGAGAAAAAAATGACTACCTCTGAGCTGTCCTTGGTGCTGCATTAGACCAAGCCTTCAGTCTGTGAAATACCAGATGCTTGAAAATTCTCTATGCCTTGGCTTATAACCTACTTTGCCATATGGTACACCTGAAAACCCTGCTGTAACCCCTATGTGCAATTGTTTAAGATATTCTACATAGTCTCAGTCTTGCATATTTAATGACCAGTTATGACAGCTGTCTAGGATTCCCTGGGTGATATCACCAGGGATTCTGATTTGGTAGATCTTGGTGGGGCCCAGGAATTTGTATATTAACAAACATCCTCATAAGATTCTGAGGAGGACTAAAATACTGCTTGGACTCTGGTCTCCTCAAGTTTCTCTACCTCAATCCCCAGTCAGCCTATCCCAACTGTTACTAATGGGGCAGTGATTCTGATACCACTAAGCTCTGGGAATTGCTGATTAGACCTCACATATGCCATTGGGACTCACATCATTGAAGCTTCACTCATGATACTACTTCAGCTTACAATTCCCTTCTGTCTGTTTTTCCCTTTTCAGATCTTATCTGTCTCTTGAGTTATCTTCTTCATGAATTCATCTTTCACTTCTCTAAACCTCAAGAGCATCATTTTTGGAGTCAGATAGATTTCAATTTGAATCAATAATGGTGTTAAAACAACTTATTTAAATTTATAACCAAATGTTTGTTTATTTAATTGTAAGATGAAAACAGTAATATGGTAGCACATTACATACTCCTTACGAGGGTAACACAAGATAAGATTTCTAAGGCACCTGGCACAATATCTGATACACAGTGGGCCTGTAGAATGTTAGATCTCCTCCCCTTCATCCTCTAAATCCCTTTTAAGTATGCATACTTTATTGCATCTAATTGACTCTTGTTTCTATCATTTGCTTCATCAATCCATCTTTAAGATCCTTGACTAATAATAGCTATTGCATACTGAGTGCATGGTGGATTGATGCCAGGAACTGTGCAGAGCACTTTACTTATCTTGGCCAAGAGGACTCAGCTACTGAGTGGCAAATCTGCAATTCTGAGTCTCAACCCCCAAATCCTAACCACTATGCATACTAAGGTCAATGACCATTCAATTTTTCCCCTACCATACCTAAGCCAATTTTCTGGCATAAAGATTAATTGCTATTGCAATCTTTCTCACTATAAGGGAGAAAATGCATTGCCTATATCCTACCCTGCTGAATCAGCAACACCACCAATCCAGTCAAAAAGGACAGCCAATTGCTCTATCATTTAGTAAATGACTGACTTAGGACCTAAAGGACACTTTTTTTGAAACTAAAAGAGCTAATACAGCTCCTGAGTTGCTATACTTACTTTCCTCAGAGTGTATGTACTGGAAAATCCGAGACTATCATTCATTTGCATACTCTTCACATATTCCAGAGGGATAATTAAGTATATGTCCCCTGTTGGGGCAATGTTTGAGCTGAATATAGAAGACTTATGTCCTCTTTGCTAATCCTATACATACCATATTAACATCATTATAATGAAACAGACACCCCATAGGACACCAAAATATAACAATCTCAATCAACATATTTATAGAGCCAGGAAGACTTGGATGTTCTGATAGTCATCAAGCACAGTTCATCAGGATTACCATGGTTAAAGAGGGGAACCTATTGTTATGGCATTAAAAGTCATGTTCAGTAAGTTTTAATAACTTGAAACATACTTGGTGTGCAATACAGTAATGGCTTTGACACATCTGTGGTTATGTTATGAAATCATCCTGTAAATTCCTTTGTGATGATGAAACAGTTCTGCATCTTGATTGTGGTGGTGATTATAGTAATCTACACACTTGTTAAATGTCATAGAACACCATTTGAAGATTTGCAATAAAAAAGTGCACACACAACCTTGTGGAATCCAAGTAAGGTCTGCAGACTAGCTAATCATATTGTGCCAGTGTCAGTTTTCTGGGATTATTAGTGTTCTATATTTATGTAAGATGTCACCATGGGGGAAAACTGGGTAATGTATACACAGGAACTCTCTGTATTATTTTTTTGACTCCTTGTGAGTATATGATTACTTCATGATAAAAAATCAAAAACACTTTTAAATCCTGTAGAAAATCAGTGTGCCTTTTAAGAGAAAGTAAGGGAAAATAATTAGAGAAAGAAGAGAGAAAAGTAGAGAATCTAGCTAATTCCTAGTAGGAAATTTTCCTTTCTTTTATACTAAAAATAAAACTACAAGGTGTTCTATTAACAAATTTTGAGAAGTCTATTTTCTTCAAGACTTAAGAAAATGTGAATGATTTTTCTTGGTGCAAGTGATTGATACACTACAATTACTTATTCCACCCTTGTTTTAGTCTTCTGTTTATATACCATTTCTGTAAACGTGCCAATATTTAGTCATCAACCCTGAGTTATGACTGAATTTGCAATATTTTTAAAGATGTGATTTGAATTCACCTTTTACAAGATATTGTAAGGTAATATGGCACTATGACACATATCTAGAAAACTGTCTCCTCTTAAAATGGAACTGAGTTGTTCCTAGGATGTTTAACTGATTAAATGGGTTGAATTATAACATATTGATTTTTAAATGGTCTAGCCCATTTGCATTATTAAGTTTTTACAAGACTATGGCATGGGAATAAATCACTGACAAAAAATTTTAAAAAGCGACATATAAAATCATCAACATGTAGGTAAAAATAAGTCCCCAAAGTAAAATTCTAATAGAAATTTTAAAGGCATTAGGCAGCCACTTTGCAAAGTTTATGTCAATATAGTTTCTGTTTTCAAAGTATATGAGACAGATCCTTTTCAAAATGATATTGGTTATTGAAATAAGAATGGAAAGTAGGCACTTTAGCCAATAAATTTTGCTCACGCAAGGCAGATGTAACTTGTAGCTATCAGCACAATTGGCTTTACATTCTTGACAAGTTTATAGTAGTCAAAAGCTTAGAGATATTCCTCTGCAAAGAATACAGGAACACTGATCTCACCATTAAGCCCATTATTGCCTGTGCAGTAGTATTTAGCATATTAAAATTAAATAAAAATAGTTAATTCTCCACTTCTGAATGGCCTTATTATGCTCCCTTTACTCAATGCAATTCAGATGCATAACCTAAAACCTGCGATTGTTATTTTCTTTTGTTCTCTAGGTTTCTGAAAACACTTTTTGCCTCTTTTTTTAAGAACCACTTTGTAAAGAGTATTTGTAAGAAAAAACCCATAACTCAATATAGTAAAGAGTTCAACACAATGTGAGATTTTGCAGAGTTTCTCAAATAATACAGATACTCTTTCAGAGAGCCTTAATTTTAATTTTAAAAAATGCTATGTCTGCTTCCTAAGAAATGATGGGCCTTGAGGTCTCTTGTGAGGATGGTATATAGTAGCTTCAAAATTTTCTGGGAAATAAAACCTGCTGGGTCAAGCTACACAGACTGGAATGGTAAGATAATAACAATGCAGAAGAGAGATGGAGACAAAAGATACAGTGGTTGTGGCCCAGACTTCTTGACTCATTTGTTCTTTCCACAGATAGACATTGAAGGCTGACTACATCTCTAGTGCTGCTAGACACAAGGGATATACTGTTGAAAAACACTTACAAGGTGCTTTTCCTCATGGTGTCTGCATCCTAACTGGAGACCAACAAAAGCAAAGAGGCAGAAAATAAGTGCTATGGGCAACAGAGACAAGGAGTTAGAGAATAACATTAACAGACAGTGCAGGGGGAAGAGGTGGCCCTAGACTGTGTAGTCAGGTCTCTCCTTGGACCCCTGAGGCTGAACCGAAGACAGACATTTGCAGAGGAGAATGTCTTCTCCAGAGAGACACTCTGCAGACTTAAATCTTCCTACATCCAGGCAGATATGCTGACTCTCCTTTTGTTCAGATAATCTTAGAAGATTACATAGGGAATTGCCCATCCTACCTCATCCACCTTCACTGCCCTGCGATCTTCTAACCAAGAAAAAGAGAAGTTTTGACAGAAGGGTTTAAGATTTACTCCTTTTGCTTGCACTTGCTGAGTTCCCTTGGGCTTACCTGGATGTTGTTTACATTATCCATCTAACAGGAAATTTGGGAAGATTAAGCAAAATCATGGTTAAGAATATACACTGTATATCATATTTTCTTCATTAATGCTGGGCATTATAGCTAAAAGAAAATCTGACTCAAGACATATGGAATCATTCCTATTTTCCTTCACAAAAAGGAGGAGAAATAGTTGTACAATCTTTGAAGTCAGACAATATGGCTTTAAATTTCAGATCTTTTACTTCTTGCTGCATGACCTTGAGAAAATTACTTAATTTATGAGCCTCACTATTTTTGTAGATACATTAAAGCTAAAGCTATGTGTGTGATTGTTGGAATAATACTGTGCATATTAACCACCTGACATAAAGAATGATAGTTGTAATCATCAATACCACCACCACCATTGTCATTTAAGAACCTATTGCTGATGAGATCTAGTCTATCTGAGGCTTAGTTCAGCATTCAAACCTTGTTTTGTCTGACATTCTCCAAATCACCCATCACTCAACACGGTTTTCTTCTCATTGTCTTCTAGGTATGACACCCTCCATTCTGCCTCTGGATTTGCCCACACTGCTTGAAGTGTCTTTCTTGAAGCTCTCTTCACTACACTTAGACAACTTTTGTGGGTCTACCACACCACGAAATCTAAGGTGTGTTCATGTCTGTCTTGTTTCTTGTGGCCTCAGCACCTAACACAGACTCCTGCATTAGAAGCTTAATACAAACGAACTGAATATGGTTACATGTTATAGCTGAAGTTTTCCTGCCCCACACGAATCTTTTCCTAACTATATATTCATGCACAGGAATTTACTACTCTGAACTCCCATAAAAATCTTTGATTGAATCACTTACTTTAGGAAATCTACATATAAACTCTATAACATATTTCTCCAGCCTAGTTAACTCTAATGGAGCAGTGTTGGACAACAGGCTAAGCTCATTCATTAGTCAAGGAAAAGATCCTACACATTGAACCCAGGCAATTCAAATGATGACAACTAACAATATATTGCAGGTTGCCAGATTCTCTCACAATGATTACAGGTATGAATAAGTCATTATATTTTAAGTGTTTACTAGATACTGAAGATCAATGTTGACTAATCAGTTACTGTGTATAACTGAAACCTTGTATTTCCAATGTGACTGTGAGACACAGAAAGGTAGCTTAGTGCTGGGTACCTAATCAACTCTTAAGGCTTCTTTATCTCCCATATATTGTAGGCAAACGATTCTCTCAATCTACTTCTATTCTCTATTAATATAGCATTTGAGGTCATGATGTTCTTGGGAAATCCAGAAATTCCTAAGGCAGAATATAGGTGATGCAGTTATAGAAGATGCTGCAACTGATTTTCCGTCAAGCCCAGTTCTGTTGCCATAGAGTTTTCTATACTATGCCCCCTTTAAAGCTGAACTCTTCTCCACCCCATTCATATGGATTGTCACTTGGGTTTTAATAGAAAATTGTAAACTATTAGAGCATGAGCTGATTCTCTCTGAATGTCATCGTGAGAATGGTCTGGATTCCCCATTACTTTTCCTATTAAAAAAGTATCAGAAGCAAAGCAGACTAAATTTTAGCATGTTCATCATATAGAAGCTGTTACAGAGACATTCCCAAAGTAACATTTCTGGTAAAATAATTTAAAACCTGATTTAAATAAAACTTGCTTGTAATTCATTTATGCTACTAGCACTTATAAGTGCGGATGCTATTTCAAAGTCAGGGTTCATTTTATTATGACATCATATTATATTATAAGAAACTTATAGGAAAGATCAAAAGAGTGCATTGACAAGGATCTTCAGTAAAAGAAAAAAATGGAAACAGAATAGTAAATAAAAGCATGATGGCTAAAAAGCATATTTAAGCTTCATTAGATTAAGTTATATATGTGATTACACAAGGTCATTCTAACCTTTCAAAAATAATATCTGCATTTTGAAATTCATCTTCTTTTAAAAGTATAGAATCAAAGGAATCCAAATTGGTAAAGAAGAAGTTAAACTGTCACTATTTGCAGATGACATGATATTGTACAAAAAAAACCCTGAAGACTCCACTCCAAAACTATTAGAACTAATATTGGAATACAGCAAAGTTGCAGGATACAAAATTAACACACAGAAATCTGTGGCTTTCCTGTACACTAACAATGAGCCAATAGAAAGAGAAATCAGGAAGACAATTCCATTCACAATTGCATCAAAAAGAATAAAATACTTAGGAATAAACCTAACTAAGGAAGTGAAAGACCTATACCCTGAAAACTATAAGACACTTAAGAGAAATTAAAGAGGTCACTAACAAATGGAAACTCATCCCATGCTCCTGGCTAGGAAGAATTAATAGCGTCAAAATGGCCATCCTGCCCAAAGCAATATACAGATTTGATGCAATCCCTATCAAATTACCAACAACATACTTCAACGAACTAGAACAAATAGTTCAAAAATTCATATGGAAACACCAAAGACCCCGAATAGCCAACGCAATCCTGAGAAGGAAGAATAAAGTGGGGGAGATCTCGCTTCCCAACTTCAAGCTCTACTACAAAGCCACAGTAATCAAGACAGTTTGGTACTGGCACAAGAACAGAGCCACAGACCGGTGGAACAGAATAGAGACCCCAGATATTAACCCAAACATATATGGTCAATTAATATATGATAAAGGAGCCATGGACATACAATGGCGAAATGACAGTCTTTTCAACAGTTGGTGAAACTGGACAGCTACATGTAAGAGAATGAAACTAGATCACTGTCTAACCCCATACACAAAAGTAAATTTAAAATGGATCAAAGACCTAAATGTAAGTCATGAAACCATAAAACTTTTAGAAAAAAACATAGGCAAAAATCTTTTGGACATAAACATGAGCAACTTCTTCATGAACATATTTCCCCAGGCAAGGGAAACAAAAGCAAAAATCAACAAGTGGGACTATATCAAGCTGAAAAGCTTCTGTACAGCAAAGGACACCATAAATAAAACAAAAAGGTACCCTACAGTATGGGAGAATATATTCGTAAATGACAGATCCAATAAAGGCTTGACATCCAAAATATATAAAGAGCTCATGCACCTCAACAAACAAAAAGCAAATAATCCAATTAAAAAATGGGCAGAGGAGCTGAACAGACAGTTCTCCAAAAAAGAAATTCAGATGGCCAACAGACACATGAAAAGATGCTCCACATCACTTGTCATCAGAGAAATGCAAATTAAAACCACAATGATATATCACCTCACACCAGTAAGGATTGCCACCATCCAAAAGACAAACAACAACAAATGTTGGCGTGGTTGTGGCGAAAGGGAAACCCTCCTACAGTGCTGGTGGGAATGCAAATTAGTTCAACCATTGTGGAAAGCAGTATGGAGGTTTCTCAAAAAGCTCAAAACATAAATACCATTTGACCCAGGAATTCCACTTCTAGGAATTTACCCTAAGAATGCAGCAGCCCAATTTGAAAAAGACAGATGCACCCCTATGTTTATCGCAGCACTATTTACAATAGCCAAGAAATGGAAGGAACCTAAGTGTCCATCAATAGATGAATGGATAAAGAAGATGTGGTACATAGACACAATGGAATATTATTCAGCCATAAGAAAACAAATCCTACCATTTGCAACAATATGGATGGAGCTAGAGGGTATTATGCTCAGTGAAATAAGCCAGGCAGAGAAGGACAAGTACCAAATGATTTCGCTCATATGTGGAGTATAAGAACAAAGAAAAACTGAAGGAACAAAACAGCAGCAGACTCACAGAACCCAAGAATGGACTAACGGTTACCAAAGGGAAAGGGAGTGGGCAGGAGGGGGGGAAGGGAGGGATAAGGGCAGGGAAAAAGAAAGGAGGGCTTATGATTAGCATGTATAATGTGGGGGGGCATAGGGAGAGATGTGCAACACAGAGAAGACAAGTAGTGAGTCTACAGCATCTTACTATGCTGATGGACAGCGACTGTAATGGGGTTTGCTGGGGGACTTGGTGAAGCGGGGAGTCTAGTAACCATAATGTTCTTCATGTAATTGTAGATTAATGATAATAAAATGAATTTAAAAAGTATATAATCATAAATGACAAAACAAAACCCTCACTGGCTCAAACAACAAAACAACAGAGGTTTATGACTGGATATATATTCAGACCCATACTACATGTGTGTAAGTTATTTAAAAATCAGTGACTGTTGGCATTTTGCCAGAAGTGGCTTGTTAATATGAATAACACTATTTCCATAACTTGCAAGGCATAACAGATAAGGCACACACACACACACACACACACACACACACAAATATTGTGAATTGTGGTAATATATTTAGTCATTGGAGTATTCAGTGTAATATGCCTGGGTGTTCCCTCCAACTGATGTTAAATTTAATGGCATTTGAAGCCTCTTGGAAAAAAAAAGTCCCAAGGAGTTGGAAAGGGAAGGTGTTTTAAGTTAAACACAGCATGCTCCTTGTAGTTAATGGCTCGGAGGGCTTCCTGCTCAGTTGCACTGTGAGAGAACTATGTTAAAATGTACTCGTATTCTAGAGAGAGTAAGTTCACCTCAAACACTGTATTTCCTTGATTTCCAGGGCAATGTGATTTCCTGCATGTTAAAAAGAGCAAAATACTGCCATTTCTTACTTGGTTATAATTTACCATCTCTGTGCAAATGTGCACTCGCATTTTAGAGAATGTATAGATGACTTTGGAATTATAATGCCTAAAATGAATTCAAACACATGCCAGAGAATCCAACATGTTACAGCTTCTTGAAAATCACATATTGGAGTATTTTAAAGACATGATTATAATTTAATGCTAGTATCAAAGACATGCTTTTTTTTCACCAACAGCTGTGATTTATTGGTAGGATTGATAAAAGAAACATGCCAGAATATTTATTAACCATGCTATGCTTGGTATATCTTAAAATTGAAGCCACATGAATCTAACCTGTAAAATGGAAAAAGAAACCCTAATAATGGTAACCTCATAAGTTGTGGCAAGAGTCAAATGAGATAACTTCCATGAGATTGCTTTGTAAATTTTAAGGGTCTGCCACGCTACTGTCATCTTATACTGTATGTATCGCTATTGTTTAGGACATTTCTTCCCTATGTACATAATATTGCTTTTTTAATTGTCTATGTGGTCTTTTATTGAGAAAAAGCTGAATAACGTAAAGATTCTTTTTCCAGCTCTCTAATTCTGTAAAATATGTTCATGTAACTAAAATCTTCAGACAGATCAAAGATAGAGATATAGAAGGAAAGGGAGAGAGAGAGAGAGAAAAATAACAGGGTGGATGGATGGATGGAAGGACAGACAGGTAGGTAGAGAACCAGAAGAATGGATAGATAGCATATATGTCTGTTGTTAAATTACTTACCTTCCTTCAGTTTTATCATATATAAAATGGGCTGATGATAGGATCATAATAGGATATTGGGATGATAATAGGATGATAACTACTTTATGGGATTATTGTGAGCATTTAGTTAATTAATCCTAGAACACAGTAAGAGTTCAGTAATTGTTATTTTTCATGTAGCTGCTATTTGGTTCTTTGATAGTCCTGTCACATGTTTCCATGTAGCTTTTTGTGCACAGATTAGATCTAGCCTCATGAGAGGTATTAGTCATTGAGCACCCTCTATGTGCTTGAACAGACATGTTTTACATGCTATAAGATATATAATCATGAAAAAAATCCTTTGAAGTGCTCACTTTACAGATGAGAAGATCAAGACTTAAAGTGCATTTTTTAATTGCCCAAGGTCTTAGAGCTGGTAAGCTGCAAAGATAAGAATAGAAACCAGAAGCAATGACAGCAGAATGTCTGCTCCAGCTCAGACACTTACTTGAAAAATCTCTGTGGGCCTTGAGTTTCCCCATTATGGTAGAACTTACACATCATAGGGTTATTGCGAAAATGAAATAAAACAATGCATGAAAGTGCTGAGCAGAATGTCTAACAAAATATAACCCAGTATAAAGTAGCTGTCATCATTGTTAGTATTATTGCTATTACTATTATGTCTTTCTTCATCATCAAACGATCATCAACTGCATCTATCTAGATCTATAACACAAGATATTTCCATTATACCATACTATCTCAACTAGACACACATGTCTATTTTATTTTATGTAGCAGGAATCATAAAACAAACTTGAAAATTTGGTGGTGAACTCAGAGGGATGATCACTGGACCAACTAGTAATGTTTACCTTCCTACTCACACTATGTGCAACTAACTTTTCCTCTGTGTAACACAGTCCATTAAACTCATCTAGAGTATAAAAATCAAAATGTGTTACTTTCAAATAATATCTTATTTGTCCTGGTAAGGCCATTAGATTTAAAATAAAAATTATCATTTGATTTTTGCATAAGTTCTATCAAGTCAGTTCTTTTTTTTCTATTTTTTATTGAATTGTAGTTGATATACAGTATCATATTGGTTTCAAGTACACAACACAGTGATTCAACAGTTACACACATTATTAAATCCTCACCCCAATTAGTTCAGTTATTATGTGTCAACAAAGATGTTACAGAAACACTGAGCACATTTTCCATGCTGCACTTCCATCCTCATGACCAATTTAGATTATGGCTGAGATTTTGTGCTTTAGTTCTTTCTTACTTTTCATTACGTGAAATGTTAGGCATATACAAAAATGGACAACAGAGTACAATAAACTTCCATATACCCATTACCAGCTCTAGCCATGATCACCTCAGGGCTAGTCTCGTTTCATCTGTATTCCATCAAGAGTCACCTACCCCAACATGTAGCTTTGTATTACTTCACAGCAGATGCTAAATAATTGGATAATTGTTCTTTTGATGTTTGGGATATTGAGATAATAAGTTATCTCAGGTGATGACACAGCTAATAAATGACAAACTTGTTGCCTGAAAATAGATCTCTAAATGTTCTGTTTCATTTCATTTTATTAGAGGTACTATCTTTATGATAAATGTAATAGGCAACAAATGATTATATACTTTACTGATTCACATATGGCTTTGGGTGAACACTTTAAATGCTTGATCTTTTGGTTATATGTTTGAGTAAGAAACATCTCATATTCCTACTTAAAGACATAAGCTGATAATTGACAAACATGGATTTAGGGGGAAATGTTCCATAAAATAATACAGCTTTTTAAGATACGTTGTAAAGTGAACAGGGAAAATAGGTAGTACATATGAAATTTTTGAGTGTGTGTATATATGTGGCAGATGTGTCAGTTTAGAGAAAAGGCCAGAAAATTATATACCGAAATAATAACTAAGGTTTCCAACCGATACTTAGATTTTCACAGCATGCTTAGATTTTCACAGCATACTGATAAGAAAGCTAACCCCATAGTCTTACTATCTAGGTCTGAATTGTCACTTTGTCATTTGCTAAGTGTATAGACTCAAACAAATTACTTAACCTATGTATCCCTACTTCCTAATTTTTAATATGGGAATAATAGTGTTACCTATGCCACAGCTTTATTTAGAAGACTAAATAAGCAAATCCATGTAAATTAGATCATTGGAGTAGATCACTACTACACTGGACTGTATTATTAATAAGAAAACAATAACTTCTAAGAAACTGAAAATTAGGAGGATGGGCAAGGGTCTAAGATGACAGTGTAGGAAGACCATGAACTCAAGTTCTTCCCTGGACACACCAAATCTAGAGCTACACAGGGAACAATTCCATGTGAAAAAAACCCTGAAAACTAGTTCGGTGGTACCCTCCATAATAAGGGATAAAAGGACCACACTGACATGGGTAGGAGAGGCAGAGACATAGTCTCACCAAAAACCCCACCCTTAGTGCAGTGACACACAATAGTGAGAGATTTCATGGCTATGAAGCTTCTCCCTAAGGAACAATGGGCTTCTGCCACACACCAGTCTCCCTAACCCTTGTGACCTACACCAGAGAGACAAGACCCTAAAAACATAGCTTTGGAAACCAATGGGAGTTCCATCCAGCGAACACAGGGATTTTGTGGGGATCTGAGAGACTCTTTTTTGTGGCCTTGTGGGTAGACTCACTCATTCTGGGACCCAGCACAAGGGCAGCAGTTTGACAGGTGACTGGATTATAAGCGAAAGAGATTTATTTGCTAATCATAAAGCATCTGCCAGAGGGGCAGGGACCAGTTGGTACTTTCTTCAGTGATGGAGATACTGATGATCAACATTTTTGCCCTCTCACTCTATCTTGTTAGTGCAGGTGGGCATGAGAGAACCCAGCCTCCCTAAAGCCACAGCATGCCACACTCCCAACACTTATCTACGATGCTAAAGCCCCAGGTGTGCCCTGCTCTCAGTGCTCTTTCCTGGCCTCCCTAAAGCCATGGGTATGCCCCACCACTAAGGCTCTACTCATGCATCACTAAAGCAGAGGGCCTCCTACCACCAGCACTCTTTCCTGGCCTCCCTAAAGCCATGGGTATGCCCCGCCCACTAGGGCTCTACTTATGCATCACTAAAGCAGAGGGCCTCCCACCACCAGCACTCTTTCCCGGCCTCACTAAAGCCTTGGATGTGCCCTGCCAGTAGTACTCATCCCAAGCCTTGCTGAGGCCATGGCCATGCCCGAACCCCAGTGTTCTTCCCTCGCATCCTTAAAACTATGGGTGGGCCCTGCTCCAGTGTTCTTTCCCAGCTTCACCAAAGTCAGAGGTATGCCTTGTCCTCAGCACTCTACCCTGCATTGCTAAAGCCAGGGACTTGCCCCACACTCAACACTCTCCCACAGCATTATTAAAGCTAGCAGGTAACCACAGTCCACCAAGGGGACTCTCCATGACTGCCTGGCTCTGGTGGCATAGGGGCTTACATTACTAGGCCTTATAGGACTGTAAAATTAGAAAGAGTTCAGAGCAGGCTACCACAATTAGGGCAGTACAGAGGTAGAAGAATTAAAATCACTCCTGGTTTGCTCATGAAAAAGGACCATTTACTTTTCCTGGAGGTTCAGCCTGAGGGGCAGGCTTTAAGTTTGCCATACATTTGGAATTTACAGAGGCACTCTCAAGGAACACAGATGAGAGAGACCATCTTTGTGTCCTTCCTTGGCCTCAACACAATTTGTCAGTGCCTACTAGAAAGGAATATGTACACTCATTTGAAGTCCTGATTCTTGCAACTGTCACCCAAGGGATACCTCCAGATCTCCAAGTCTAGAGATCAGCAGGGTCTATAATTTCAGTCCCATAGGACTGTATAATTTTTACATACATTTAACACTGTTGCCTGAGAATCTAGCTTCCAGTCAGCCTGAAACTAGGTGCTGAGATCATTCCCTTTGGAACACTGACAGGTCTTGGCATACTCCCAACAACTGGGAACTATAAAGAATAAATCAGGCTATTTAGACAATCACAAAGGTTCAAGAGACAAGCAAAAGCTAGGGTGAGACTGGATGATAAGTTTCATTTCCTATATATACCCACTCCTTCAAGACTGGAGGAGGTAGCTGTTTTACACACTACATAAAAACAAACATAGGAAGTAAAGCAAAATGTGAACTTTATGGTAACTAAAAAGCAAAAACCTATAGTAGATTCACAAAAGATAATGAGAAAGGAATCTAAACATAACACTACAGAAAGTCATCAAATTACAAAGGAAAAGAGCAAGAGAAAAAAAGAAAGCAACAGAGAAGAACTACAAAAATAGCCAGACATCAATTCACAAAATGGCAACAAGTATATATCTATCAGCAATTACTATAAACATGAATGGACTAAATTCTCCAATCAAAAGACACAGTGGCTGAGTGGATTTAAAGAAATGAGACTTATCCATATTTTGTCTACAAGAGACTTACTTCAGATGTAAGGACACACAGAGCACAAGTGAAGGGATGGAAAAATATATTCCATGCAAGTGGAAACCAAAAGAAAGCTGGAGTAGCTATATCCACATCACACAAAAGAAAGTTTAAAACAAAGGCAGTAATTAAAGACAAAAAAGGCATTATACAATGATAAAAGGGTTAATTCTACAAGAGGATAAACATTTGTAAATATTTATGCACCTAACATAGGAGCCCTTAAATATATAAAGGAAATATTAACAGACCTAAAGGAAAATATTAACAGCAACACAATAATAGTAGGAAACTTTAATATCCCACTGGCATCAATGGATAGATCATGCAGACAGAAAATCAATATGGAAACATGAGCCTTGAATGACATAGGACCAGATGGACTTCTTAGACACATACAGGATATTCCAACTAAAGACAGCAGAATACACATTCTTCTCAAGTGAATATAAAACATTCTCCAGCATAAGTAATATATTAGGCCACAAAATATATCTCAATATATTTAAGAAGATTTAAGTCAGAGCAATAATTCTTTCCAACCACAGTGGTATTAAACTAGAAATCAATTAAAAGAAAACTGGGAATATCACAAATATGTGGAGATTAAACATCAAACTTTATAACTGAAGGAACTAGAAAAAGAACAAACAAAGCCCAGTGTTAGAAGAAGGAAGGAAATAATGAAGATCAGTATGGAAACAATGAAATAGGGCTGAAAAATACTAGAAAAACTCAATAAAATTAAGAGCTGGTTTTGAAAAGATAAACAAAATTGACAACCCTTAGCAAGACTAACCAAGAAAAAAAGAGAGAGAAGGCTCAAATAAAATCAGAAATGAATGAGAAGTTGCAATTAATACAACAGAAATACAAAGGATGATAAGAAACTACTATGAACAACTGTCACCAACAAATTGAACAATGTAGAAGAAATGGATAAATCCCTAGAAAAATACAATCTTCAAAGACTGAACCATGAAGAAAGAGAAAGTCTGAATAGATCAATTACTAGTGAAGAGATTGAATCAGTAGTTAAAACACACACACACACACACAAAAAAAAACAAAACTCCAGGATCAGACAGCTTTACTAGTAAATTCTACCAAACATTCAAAGAAGATTTAATACCTATACTTCTCAGATTCTTCCAAATAATTGAAGAGGAGGGAATACTTCCAAAGTTACTTAACGAGGCCAGCATTACACTGTAACCACAATTAGATAAGGACAACACAAAAAAACAAAAATTAGATGTCAATATCCCTGATGAATATAGATTTAAAAAGCCTTAACAAAATATTAACAAACTGAATTGAACAATACTTTAAAAGGATCACACACCATGATCAAGTGGGATTTATTCCAGGGAGGCAAGAATGGTTCAGCATCTGTAAATTAATCAATGTGATATACCACAATAACAAAAGGAGGATAAAAATCATATGATCATCCCAATCGATGCCAAAAAAGCTTGACAAAAGTCAACATCCATTTCTGATAAGAACGCTCAAAAAAGTGGGTACACATGGAATGTATGTCAACATAATAAAGGCCACATATGGCAAACTCATAGCTAACATCATATTCAATGGTAGAAAGCTGAAAGCTTTTCATCTATGTCAGTAACAAGATAAAGATACCCATTTTCACTGCTTTTATTCAACATAATATTGGAAGTCTTAGCTGTAGCAATTAGGCAAGAAAAAGAAATCAAAGGCATCCAAATTGGAGAGGAAGATGTAAAACACACCCTTTGAAGATTGCATGATAGTATATGTTATGTGATGTATGTGTGTGTTTCTCTGTGTATATGTATATATATATATACATATATATATATGGATATATATGTATGTGTATACATATATATAAACCCTAAAGACTCCACAAAAAATGGCAGAAGTAATAAATGAATTCAGTAAATTTGCAGGATATAAAATTAATACACAGAAATCTGATGTGTTTCTATACACTGTTAACAAACTAGTAGAAAGAGAAATTGAGAAAGCAATTCTATTTACAACTGTATCAAAAGGGATAAAATGCCTTGGAATAAATTTTACCAAGGAGGTGAAAGACTTATACTCTGGAAACTACAAGAGACTGATGAATGAAATTGAAGAAGATTCAAATAAATGGAAAGATGTTTCTTGCTCAGGGATTGAAAAATTAATGTTGATAGAATGACCAAATTACTCTATCTATAAATTCAATGCAATCCCTATCAAAATTCCAGTAGCAATTTTCAAAGAACTAGAAGAAATAATTCTAAAATTTGTATGAAACAGAGAAGACACTGAATAGTCAAAGCAATTTTGAGAAAGAAGAACAATACTGGGGGTATCACTCTCCCTGATTTCAAAGCATACTACAAAGCTATAGTAGTCAAAACACTATGGTATTAGCATAAATACAAACACATAGATCAATGGAACAGAACAGTGATCCCAGAAATAATTAATTATTAATTGAGTCGCACACATAGGGTCAATTAATTTTTAACAATGGAGCCAAGACTATACAATGTGGAAAGGACAGTATCTTCAATAAATGGGGTTGGGAAAACTAAACAGCCACATGCAAAATAATGAATCTGGACCACTAATTTACACCTACGCAAAAATTAACCCAAAATGGATTAAAGACTTGAATGTAATAACTGAAGCCACAACTCCTAGGAAAAAATATAGGTGTTACTCTCCTTGACATTAGTCTTGGTGTTGAATGTTTGGATTTGACTTGAAAATCAAAAGTGATGAAAAAAAAATAAACAATTACAGCCACATAAAAGCTTCCGCACAGCAAAGGAAATCATCAACAAAATGAAAAGTCATGCTACTGAATAGGAGACAGTATTTATAACGCATATCTGATAAGGGTTAATATCCAAAATATATAAAGAACTCAACTCTATTGTAAAACACAGACAATCCAATTAAAAAAATAGGCAAAGGCTATATGAATAGAAATTTTTCCAAAGAAGACATATAAATGGTCAACAGGCACTTGAAAAGATATACAGTATCACCATTTACAATGGAAATGCAAGTCAAAACCACAATGAGATATCACCTCTCACCTGTTAGAATGGCTATTATCAAAAAGACAAGAAAAAGTGCTGCAGAGGATGTGGAGAAAAGAGAACCCTCGTGCACTGTTGGTAGGAATGTAAACTTGGGCAGCCACTATGGGAAACAATAGAAAGGTTCCTCAAAAAATTAAAGAACTACCATATGACCTAGCAATTCTACTTCTGGGTATTTATTGGAAGAAAATAAAAACATTAATTCAAAAAGATATACACACCCCTATATACACTGAAGCATTATTCATCATAGGCAAGGTATGGAAACAATCTAAGTTCCTATTAATGGACGAATGGATAAAGATGTGGTGTATACATACATATGTATATGTACACACACACACATATACACACAATAGAATACTGCTCAGACATTAAAAATGAATAAAGTACTGCCATGTGCAACAACATGGATGGACCTTGAGGGTATTATGCTAAGTGAAATAAGTCAAACAGAGAAGGACAAATACGGTTTGATTTCACTCATATGTGGAATCTAAAAAATCAAAATAAATGAACAAATTAAGCAAAACTCATAGATACGGAGAACAGATTGAGAGTTATCATAGGGGAAGGGGGTTGTAGGATGTAAAAAAAGGTTGAAGGGGCTCAGTTATATGGTGATAGATGGTAACAAGACCAATTGTGGAGATCACTTTGTAGTGTATACAAATATTGAATTACCATGTTGTTCACCTGAAACTAATATAATGTTACATGCCAATTTTACTTCAATAATAATAAAAAATGAGGAGGATAATGTTTAAGCTATTCTGGAAATTAATTTTAAGTTAATTGTTATTTTATTAGTTGACAGTATCTAGAAATTGTTCATATCACTTCCAACAAACTTGTGAAGAATAAATGTTAAGAGCCCATGTATCCCACTTCTGGATCTGCTTGTGAAGTGACTTACCAACAGTACAAAAGGAGGTGTTTTGTGTTTTTTTTCCAGAATATCCATTTGATGAAAAAGATTATTGTTAAAGATGATGTGATAACTCTTCTCTACGCTGGCAGGGTATAGACATTCATAAATACAATATAAATTCCTACAAAATGAAGTAGGAATTAATCTTTATATATATACTATAGCTAAGTAGAGTTTCTAGCAGTATATTTTTAAATGAACTTTATGTACATTAGTTGTACTAACTTGTATTCATTTGAATGCTTCTGAAGACTTCTCTGCAAAGTTAATAACTTTTCTAAAATAAGTCAAATCATGCAATTTGATGAATATAAATTGCAGCAATTTCACCACTGCTAAAAGTGTTTCTGAGCATTCCAAGAAGAGTTCATTTGGCTACGCCACACTGAATACTTTGTGTGATGTGGTTACAGTAATAAAGTGACTAATTGATAGGCAGTTGATATTACACTATTTTTTTTCAAAAGAGTGCTAAATTCTTACTAAAACAAAAAATTATGAAATTAGCAAAAGGCAGCTATGGCTAAATACATTTCAAGCAAAATGCCATTTATCTTTGTTAAGTTGAGTTGCTGAGTCGAGCAGAAATGTCTCCATTTTCTCTTGTGAGTTAAGGCTGAAGGGATATACAGAGGCAGCAGCCAGGTGTTAGCAGTGAGTCTCCAATGATCTTTTCTTCCATGGCTCAAGTTTCAGTGAATCAATAGCTCTTGTTCATTGCATGGGAATTTTATCTTATTTAACATCAATAAAACTATGTAGTTTCTATTAGGCAACCAAAAAAGTATCAATAAAAAATGATGAAACAGGTAATATTTAATAAGCATGAGTAATACCCAAATGTGATTCTCAACGTTTTACATGTATCGTTTTATTAGTTTTTATATCTACGCTCTGAGGTAGGCAGCATTAATGTTCCCATTATACAGATGGCAGAACTACGGCTCAGAGAATTCAATGGCATCTCATACCCAGATATAAAGTATTCAATAACTATAATATTCTGATTTTGCTATAAATATAATATGCCATAAACAAGTCTGCAACAGGGACTTGTTGGCTAACAGTTGAATAATGAATTGCAACAGACTCTACTACTGAAAGACAAAGAATATGCCTTGGTCTCTTATTATCCACTTACTAAGAGAGCTTGGACGGTTTTAGCCAAGAAATTTCACATTTACAAAATGTCTTAGTTCAGGTTTCCTAAAGGAAGAGTCTGAGATGAGGCTTCATGTAAAAGTGATGTAATAAGGCATGTTTCCAGGAAACAATAGTAAGGGAGTAGAAAAGTGGGATTGGGAAGGCGAAGAGGCCAACCATGAGTGTGGCATGAAAGTTCAGGGAGACAGTGTGGATAAAATGAAAGTTCCTGTGGGCCAGGTTTCTCACCTGGCCCTGGTGAGCTAGCTCACTACACACGTGTGGACAATATGTTGCTATTGACTCTCTAAAAAGAGCTCTGCCCAGTGGTCTGGGTGACATGGTGGCACAGCTGAAAGGCTGCAGGAGAGCAGAGCAGAGGCTGGAGTGGTGGCAGCACCGAGGATAGAGGCCCAGAGGATGGCTGTGCAGGATGACTGTGCAGAGAGGCCCAGAGGACAGCTATGTGGGCAGAGAAGCCCAGAAGCAGAGACCAGCTTGCTGCCTGCAGACTCGCTCTGAGTGGATGGGATTTTAGTGATTGACCTGCCACCCTGGAAATAAAGTTGGGTATAACCCTTTCACCCCAAGAACGTTCTACTGTCATTTCTTTGGTCACACTGAATCCATAGTGAACTTGCCCAGGGCTGAAGACTGTCTGGCAAGACAGACAGTATAGGTCACACTTCTGAATTTCTCAACTGGAGGCAAAAAAACCTCAAGTATGAATGCCTCTGCAACCAGCAGTCATTGATCAAGGGCTTCCCACACAGAACGACGTACATTTCAAGACACATCTGGCTTTCCCTTTGCGCAGACCAAGTGGGCTCTGCCAGTGTGAGGGTATTACTTCAACAAAGAGATGCAGGTGCTGGCTGTTGAGAGCGAAAGCACACTAGGAAAGTAGTAAATGAATGCAAAGGGATGTAAGTGACGCACTGACAGCATCACGTTCAGAGAAATTGTTTCTTCATTTGAGATAAAAATAATATTGAGGGTTATACTGAGAGAGAATGAATCAGGGTGATATGTGCACAGTACTTAGCCCGGGCATTGGTACTAAGTGCCACTCAGTTGATGACAATTATTTGTGCCACTGTTGTCATGAGGATGGAAACTGAAGGACTAACACAGTGCCCAGCACATGAATACTTAAAAGCAGCCATAACCAATTTTTCCTAACATTGCCACTAGTGAGGCTGGTGGGTAGTACATAAATTAAGATATCAGTACTGTTTTTAACTCCAAAGCCTACAAAACACTTGGATTCACAGCACCATTTATGCAGGTGAGGGTGCTATCTCAGGATCTGAGCACCAGACAAGAGGCAACATTCTCACCAGCTGCCACAATGGTAACAGGCAAGAATCTCAAAATACAAGTACAAAGGACAGCCCCTTTTTGCTATTAAAGGTAAGATGCTATAATTATTGGTAACAGTAATAAAAATAATGACAGCTGAAAGACATGTTTCTGACTTCCTTCATGATCCCCCAGCTATTGATGATCGGTCCAAATTGACGATGAGCAGTCACTGAGTGCCTTCTGCTACCATGAATGTGAGCACTTGTTCTAAACATCTTTAAACACGTTAAGGCAACCCCAAGGAAAGCAGCTAAGGAGAAGGGTAAGCAAAGTGAGCTATGCCAGGTCTAAACAAACTTGCTGCACCTCCTCATCTCTCGATGGCATTTGAGGCTTGAATGAAAATGGTTGGAGAAGCAAGCACATACTACCTAAATGTTAATATTAGGGAAAATCTGAAATATTTCTTTATGTAACTTTGTCTTGTTTGATTTATTCCAATGAGTATGTATTACTATGTACTTTTAAGATAGAAAAAGGATAAAGGGAAAAAATTGAGGCTAATTTAGAAGTTAAAATACCTGAAGAGAAGCTGTACTACTACCCCTTACAATGATACTTTGGTGAAATCAGAAATAAAAAAGAAATTCAGCCGCTCTAAGAAAATAGTTTTCCCTACTTACTCTCTCAAACCAGGAATATACATGAAATGGCAAAGGAAGTGATAAAATGACTTTCCTTTCCTCAGGGGTAAGAGTGGGTCTGGGGGCTAATCAAGTTCTCTAGTTATGCATTTGTTTAAGGACCCAATTATGAGGCCACCTCCTCCTCCTTCTTTTGTGTCTGGAGGTAAGGGGTGTGGACAGAGTTCAGTGACAATCATCAAGGGAGTTCCCTCGGCTGTCCCGTAGGTTAACTATTGCATAGTCAGGCTGTGAAACCAGACTGTTCCTTCCAGGAAACATCATGCCTCTTCCCTACTATCGGCATCTGCGTAAGTACAGGTTAGCAGACGTAGCTCTGGAATACCATTCTAAATCCACTAGACCTTTAAAGATAGACATTACAGAGATACTCACCAACCATGAACCAAGGTTTACTATTTGTTGTTCTTCATTGGCTATTATGGTTTACTTTTCCTCCTCTATTTTATTAGAGACCCACTGAGTCTTCATCGTTGTGTGCACACCATTTCTACGCTCCAAGAAAACAATTTCTTGAAGTTACAAATTGTGTGTAATTAATTAATTTTCTCCACCTACCTAAAAAGGTGGCTATTCATTCTGTACTGACAGAGGATCTAATAACTGCTTCTTTATATCTTGGAGGAAATTTTCCCTATGTGTTCAAACAGATAGCTATTTAAACAGTCCTGGTCTGTGAGCAAATTTGTTCTCGTAAACATGAATGTATGTGTACATGTGCAAACACACAAAATGGTAAACACATGTTAAATTCAAATTTTTTAAATACATTTTCAATAGAAAAAAGAAAGAAGCTTTGTCTCCATGATTTCATTAAAGTTTCTTTAGGATGCATACCACTTATAGGCCACACTGGAATGTTCCTTCAAGGTAGAAAATATATTCAAGTTGGAAGTAGATAACTGTTAGAAATTGATTTTTTAAAGACAGAAGTTGTGTAAATGCATAAGGTTCATATTTTGCTAAAGCTGTAAACATGGTTTTAAAAAAGATTTGGCTCTCATTAACAGCAATATAAACAATCTTATGAATAAAATGATCTTCATTCTGACCATAGTGCTGGACAGTTCTAAAATGCCTTGAGAAAGGAGATGCTCAGGGGCTTCATTGGGTTTCCAGAGAGTAAAAGCCACAGGAAAAGTTCCTGTATCCCCTATTTGTCTCTTCACTCATCTTTTTAAATAATACACCACAAAATACACACCTCCATATCCATACATTTTTGCACTCAGATTCAAATAGAAGTATGCCCTGCCCTCTCTTTTACTGACTAATGTGTGGTTATCACATTCTGCAGGAAATAACAGCACTCTACGATATTTGCTTTAAAATCGTATTAATTGCTGTCATTTTAAAAGTAAGAAAAATCTACAGGTTTTGAAATTGTAACATTAGGAGCAAAGAATATAGTCTTAAATATTCTGGACAAAATATTCTACAAATAATGTGTTAAAAATTTGCAGTGACTGACACATTCTCACATAGGAAAGAATTAGAAAATGACTAAATAACATTTTTTGAATCTTTAAAGTAAAACATTAAGATACAAATATACTTTGAACACATGCTTTGAATATATGCCAACTGTCCTTTATTCTAGAGCATACAAAGGAAACATTATAATTTTTAAAACATTATTTGTGTGTGCACATATTTGTGTTAAATGCACAAAGAAGAGTGTTACATTCACTCCTGCACTGTTCTTGTCATATGAATTCCTAGGTGTATTTTGAAGCAATATCATTCTTTGATGATCTCTAATTAGTTTAGGTATTTCAACTGAGAGCAAGGGAATATATAAGAAGAAAGGTATTATTGGAGTATATTGCTATGCTTTTATTTATTTAATATTTCTCTTTTTTACTCTTTGCACACAGAAAATATTTTTGAATTATTTCTATTAGTGAATATTCAATAATTAATAAGTACTCTTAAGGAATACCCTAAAATATTTCAGACCAAATTTTACATAGTTTCCACATGCAATGCAAATATTCTACTACTGAAGACAATATACAAGGATCCTCAAGTTTGAAGTAGTGCTGTTGGAGCACCCACCATAAATCCTTTTTTTAAAAAAGCACCTAAACCTTATCTATAATCTTGATTACACAAAATAAAAAGAGGAGCTGTAAAGAAAAGGAGCTAAAACATTTTACTAGTACACTATTTTATGATCCACATCACTGCAATCGCCTACTTGCAAAAGAAGAGTGTGTATTCTAAATTAAACCCTCAATGATTCGATATTTTGTTTTCAGAACTTTACAAGCGAGACTCTCTTAAGGAATTCAGAGCTTTCCTCACAAGACCAAAGCAACAGTGCATGAAATTGAACTCAAAAAGAACCACCATTCTGTGTGACTTTTTGGCTGACACAATTTAGATATTTATAGCTTTACGAATGGGCCACTGGAGAAGAACTTGAAGCTTTCTCTAGCCAGGAAGGATTAATGAACGTGTGCACCTGGTAATTACACCACTCCATCTTCCTGAAAGCCCTCACGCTGCCTCCGTGGCAGAAACTATAATGAAAATGCATTGAAAAATATCAATCTGCAATTCCACAATTTAATCTAAATAATAAAATTTGGTATCTTTTCTCCCCACACATTCCAGAGGTGATAACAACATTGACAGTATTAAATTTAAAACATGAAGCTGAGTGTCAGTCTATTGTTGAGCATGCCTCATTTCCAAAGTCAACCTCATGAGAGAAAAAGAAGACGTTATAAATAGGGCAAAAAAAAATTTACAACATTCAAATGTGCAACAGAGAGCCCATAACTGTTTCCTCTTTATTAAAACACAGCATACATTATAAATAATGCATTTATTTCAAGGCAGAGACATCTGCAGTGATTAAGTCACAACCCAAGTGAATAAAGGTAAAACTGAGAAGTGGAAAGGTTTCTTCCAAGTCCAGTTACCTGTTTTGGCTATCTCTTCTATACTCTTACTGGAAGTAAAACCTCAATAACTTTTTGAACTATAAGTGAAACATTAATCATCTTTTTTTATCATCTAACTATATATTAATTGCAAAAGTACTTGAAATAAAGGGCTATCCAATATCATAATGGACAACTCGAATAATTTGTTACAAAGAAATTTATATCTTAAAACTTGAATTCAACACATCAAACTTTTAAGAACAGTATTTTTTCTCAAGGCACAATACAGAGGTTCAACCTGGTGTTTCTTAATATTGTAGCACAAAGAATTTTGATATTCTAAGACAGTAATGTATAAATAAACTCAAAAGGAAGCTTTCAAAAGAATCAAGGTGCTCTAAACAAAGCAGATTTCTATGATAAAGTTTGGTGCTATTCACACTGAATTTTAATGATTGCTTTAGTAAGGAAGAAAGAGAAAATTTAATATAAGCACTGATACTAAAAGTTAATTACTGCCTTAATGCACAAGCACCAAGACTTCCTTAGCAGGAGTCTCTTAAAAACACCTTTAAAAGCAGAAGAGGGCACAAGCATTGGGAAAAAAAAATCGCCTGTGACTGTTAAACTCTATTGTTCCCTGTTGGAGTAAGAAGCAAATGCTCTAGCAGAGGGAAGTGAGTATGAATTGCCCCCTCCAGAGGAGCCAAACAAATTGGCTGTAAGAAGGAGACTTCAAAAGCTGGACAACGAGAGCTGCTCAAGGAACCTTACGTTTGGGCTACTTGCCCTTACTGCTGTGGGTTTTTTTTTCTTTTTAATTTCCCCTATAATGGTGTGGTTTAACTCGAGAGCATAGAATAATGGAAGGATGTATTTTTGAATGCTTTGATCCTTAGCCCTTTATTCTTCCTCTAACGGACTGTTGCAATATCACTTAATCCGGACCTCAGCATTCTAAGTACAAAAGCATCTCCTCCCACCTATTGCTCACACACTCCTGCATCAGAATAGAAGACTTACATTGAGGCAGCCAGACCCACGGAAGAGCACTTTCCTCTCAACAGATGTCTTCCGGCTTTTAGGCGCGCGCGCACACACACACACACACACAGACATACTATTGCCTACCTTAATCAGGTGTGCAAAAATCCTCTTAGAGTCCCCACGGATGCCTTTAGTTCAGAGCAGCCAGCAATGCCTCCGCACAAAGCTTTGCCATTGCTAGTGTGAAGAGAAAGAGCTGCTGGGATGCTGAATGGCACATCAGCCAACTTTGTGTGTAGCAAAGGCTCTAAAGAAAACCTGGGCTGAAGCTCTGCTGGATCACGGATTGGACTCAATTCCACTCCACGCATAGCTTGCGTTACCCAGTGGAGACTGTTTCTGGAAGCACTTAGAGCATATTTGCCTAGACAAACACAGGCCCCTTTTTCTTTCCCTATGATTTTAAAATTACTGTGGTAAAGTACAGACCTGATACTTTGAGGTGCATCATTCAGCATGAGCAGTATAAGAGACAGACATCAATGGTCTTGCTGGAAACTCTAGCTCCAGCATCTAGAACACAGTTGGTGTTTGATAAATATGTGGCTAAATATTGAATGTTGAATTGGTAACAGGGTTCAATTAGAAGTTGCTGAATTATTTACATATGGTAATGAAAGTAAAAAAGATTTAAGCAAATCCACTGATGTGACACTTAAAAAGTTTGTTGAAATCTATATGTATATTTGCTTGTCATCCCAGAAACTTCTAATACAGGTTTCCTCAACTATCCAAAAGTTTGCTTTATGACACTTCACTTTTGGGGAAGACCTATGTTAGTATCTGTTTTTGCTAACTGAAAGAAATCCAAAGAGCATTTTCACTTTTACGAAATGGTAATGGTTCTCTACTTTATGCAATTTAGGCTTAGGAAAGATTTCATAGGAATGCTCTGTTGGATAGCAGGGGAAACCTGTGTCATAATAGCTCATTTTACTGGTCTGTCCATCAATGAATGGATAGCAGACTTTATTTTAGCTCACTGACACAACATATATTTATAATCTGCTATACATGTGCACATTTATAGTTACTAACCCTCTGGAGTTGTTCATAAAGCCTTAAATTTGCATGATGGAGTAAATAAAAGAATACCATTTCTTGAAGAATTTTGACTTCTTCCAAAACAACCACCCAATAACCCTAAATTCACAGGCACACCCTTTACCATGTTACTGTCTTTAATAAAACCCATGCTTGCAAAAAGCCTTCAGGCTAATTCCTGGAGTCAGAGAGGTTCCAAAGTGCCCAGCATCACAGGGTCTTGCACAGACATGCACTTGGAAGCAATTTCTGGCAAGCACCTGTCGACAGGTACACGCATGTGCATGTCAGGACAGCTGAGAAATATGCCTAATTTGGTAGATAACATCTCCAATGTAGCAGGCTTTATTGTGCTGTTTATGACAATATCTACAGTCTAATGTGCTTGTTTAATAAACAGAGTAATTAAGTGCACCCAAAACAAAATGGGAAATTAATAACCTAAGTGGTGCTGAACTGTTTATGTACCACAACTGACTAGCGTATTCTTTACTGCCTGTTCCTCCACCTCTAAATAGCCACTGAAGGAATCCTTGGCTTACAGACATACATCTCCCAGTTTTGAGTTCCAATGCTATGCATATTCTCAGGAAGACCTACTCACACCTGCAGCCTCACCACATTTTTCTACACCATAACAGGTGTTCAATAAATACTTGTCAAATGATCAGATAAATGATAAATGAAGGAGAATTGCACTTGATATTTATATCTTCAAGATAGCTATTATAGACATATGATTTTATAGGAGTTACTACTTGGGTTGTCTATCTTCTCAATCTACTTTTCTTCTCTAAAATATCATTAGCAGTTGCCTTAAGGACAGATTAAATTTCATAGAGCCTAATACTTGAGGTGTAATTTCAGTGCCATCTATTTAATGCTGGAACTAGTTATCCAGCTTGGCAGATGCAAATCTATGCAGTCTTTATCCTCCTCCTGACTCCCCAACTATAGATTTTACAATAGAAGAAAAAAATGGGGGACTTTTATTTATAAATAATCCATATAATACGTAAAAAGACATTCTTTAGCTTTGAACACCTCACAGTCAGCCAGCTCTCAAATGAAAGTGGATCAGACCTCTCTTGGTTAATGGTATATTCTGCATCACAGAGGTTATCAGACACTCCTTTGCAGAATGCAAATGAAAATCAAACATCTTGAAAGGCAAAGGGATCAAAGCACAGCACCTAAACATTGTTCAGATCTGCTGTTCATATTTTTATGCATCAGAAAACATGTACAGAAAGAGAAATTTGAATTGAAAAGGAGCATACTTTCTACAGTGTATACATCATTTAGACTTTCGGTGTTTTTATCCCTTTTGGGTTTGTACATTACATCCTATTCTAGGGCAGTAGCTGAGATGCGTGGGGCGCAGGCAAAAGACTTTGGAGTCCTGGATCAGCTACCCACAAGCTGTTGACTTTGTACAAGTTACTGAAACTTTCCACCTTCAACTTCCACATCTGTGAATGCGGTTAATGCTACCTCATTAGCAGGTAAAGATTAAATAGATATTAAACGCAGTACTCCTCAAACTTTCATGGACTACAAATCACCTGGGGATTTTCTTAGTAACACAGATTCTGTGTAATTAGTCACCAGGCCTGGGGTGGCTCCTGAGACTCTGCATTTCTAGTATTTATTAGAACTCTGTATAGTCTAATATTTATTTTATTGCATGCTGACTTTGATTTCTAATAAGTGCCCAAGTAGCACTGATGCTGCTGGTCTGTGGGACCCATACTGAGCAGCAAATATCAATAGAAAACACTGCTATTCTTTCAAATGATAGCAAGCTCGTGTCACCTTTCCACTTTCAAGTACTGCATGCTTTTCCTCAGTATCAACTTGACCAACAATTTTTGGATGCTTATTGTATGGCACGTGCTGTGCAGTATGTAGAGATATCAGAGATTACAAAGATATTGTCCCATTTCCAGGGAGTTCTCAATCTATTTGACAGCCCAAATCATCTGCCACCACAAAAAGTTTGGGCCCTGAAAACCAAACTATCTACCCCCTGTAGTCACACAGCTTACTGTCTACATTAACACAACTTACCATTCCATTGTCTTCATTAACATAACTTTCCTATTCCAGAAGACTCTTGCCCAGACAAGTCACTTGACGGTTCATTACAGTAACTTTGCCAAAGTCCCATCAACTTTTCAGTAGAAAGCATGAGTAGAGAGTTCACACTCTAAGATTCTCTAAACCTCTTGCCTCAAAATCCTTGTTATGCCGTTTCCACCAAACCTAAATTGTAAAATCATGATCGTTACCCAATCTTAATTGTGCCCCCAGTGAACGATCCACCTCGAACGAAACTGCAAATCTGCGATACAATCCAACTTTCTTTGTACAAGTCACTACCAAAGCTCTGTCAAAGTGGTGGTCTTCCTTACTGTAGTAAGCAATAAACTCAACTTGACTCTGCCTTATGAACAGATTGTACTGGTGATATTTGGAGGACCAGCATTCCACATGAGACATAAACATGTGAATCAGAAGCATGTTACAAGAAGATAAGCAGTGGTGTCCAAGGGTAGATTCAGAGATTTTAGCCCCACCCTTGGTCGCCCCAAATAAATACACAATTGAAGTGTAATCAGTATGTTTTTCTCTGCAAAACTGTTTTCTCAACAAGTCCCCTAACCCCCTCTCACCACCTCACACAGGAATTTTGATAGCCTCACTCACTGTTACCACCATTCCTGTGATGAGGTATGTGATAGGCTTATGCCCCAATATGTCACTGGAAGCACATGAGAGTGACATTAACCCAGATTATGGGGACAAGGGGAAATCTTTTGGTGGATGTGATGCCTGAGCTAAGACTTGAAGGAGGTAGGGGACATTCAGATCTAGAACTGGGGAAAACCCAGCATCCACACAGATAATTGCACCTGTGGCAATTTCAGGAAAATACAGAATTGGAGCAAAAGTCCATCTGGAGGCAATACTGAGATTTCAGGGCCAATCATAAAGAATAGTCTTCAATCATAAAGAATGCCATGTTAAGTAGCTTATGTCATGGCTACTCAAAGGGTGGTCTGCAGACCAGCATCACCGCTATAATCTGGGTGCTTGTTAAAAATGCAGAAACTCAGGCCCCACCCCAGGCCTACTGAATCAGAATCTGCTTATTAAGAGATCCCCATGATTTTTACACACACCAAAGTCTAAGTAGCATTGCTTAAAATGATATTCTGGGGCTATAGGAAACTACTGGATAATTTTAAGCAAGGAAATGACATGGTTGAATTTGCATTTCAGAAAAAAGTTACTCTGTATCCATTCATTCCTTCAGGATCTATATGCCAGCCATTAACAGAAGAGCTGGGAATTCAGCACTATTTAGGGTAGATTAAATGAATCCCCCATTCAATGTTCATTAAACAAACATTTATTGCATGCTAACTTTGATTTGACTTCCTCAAACCTGATTTAGAAACAATCTGACACTGATGGCTATGCTTCTAATGCATAGTTTTGTTGAACAGGACAAATAATTGTTGAGGATCTCCTAGCATACTTCACTCAGAATTGCTTCACACTATCAAGCTGGTGATTGAAAGGTTTTGTTGACGTAGTTTTATAGAATTTTTATTGCAATGATATTTGCTTTATTGTAACTTGACCCATGGTATAAGTTGTAGTACAAGATACCAATCAATATTGGTTTTTAAAATGAACGATATGAGATGTACAGCCTGCAAATTTAAACTTAATATTAGAGATGATAAGATCAGTACCATTTTTTGCTACCATATACAGAGGGTTGTTTTTTGGTGATTGAAAAGGAAAACAATGAATTCTAAATATGTGTAGTCTCTGTCTTTTTAATAATACTCAATGTCTTTTCAGAACTCATACAGGATTGGTGTTAGATGCTCTGGAAAGCTAGCTAGCCTGTTTCATGCATGTGTTATTATTGCTTCCCATGTGCAAACATACTGAAGGTCTGTGGGCAATGAGTTCTCAGTTTTACTTTAGCTATTCTGGGTTGCTTTGGCTGCCTGTGATCCACTAGGCTTGAATCATTATAGGGAAAAGTGACCACTGTGTCCAAATATAAAACATCATGTCTCTGATTCAGTTCCTTTGTAGCTGCAGGAACACCGAATCTAGTTCAGAAGGAATTTGACTCCCAAATGGCTGGGTGCTAATCTAACCTTTAATGATATTCTTGTAGCCTCATGTAGTTGGGGAGATCCTATACTATGGCCTCTGGCAGATTCCCAGAGGGAACAGAGATTCAGGAGGACTTCCCCAGAAGTTAGCTTTGTAGTGGAGTGCAACTAGCCTGCAATGTTCATCCTGCTTCTGACATGTGACCCCTTCTACTGCAGGTCACTGTGTTTAGGATTCCCACATTATTCATTTTAGATGATTTGATGTTCTAATGGGAAAACTACGGCTCTGGAAGCAACCAGCCCAAGGTTCAAATCCTGCCTTCAATACTCATCAGCTGTGGAACTCTGTACAAGACTTTGGTCTTCTTTTATACTTGGTTCTTTCATTTTCATAACAGCAATGATAATAACATCTGTCTTGAAGAGTTGTTCAGAGGATTAAATACAATAATGAACTAAGTCATAGTAGTCACTAACATTTTTTACCAGAGTGTGTTAATTGAGTTGGGAAGCCAGAACTGAGTGAATAGGGTATCCATTATATTATCTGGTATGAAATGCAGAACAATAAAAAAGGGAGAGTTGGCTAGAGATAACACTGATAGCCACCAAGACAGTGGGACCCAGTTCTCAAAACCATTGAATATTAGCACTGAAGACATCACCAAGCCATCCATTTTACCAATGAGGACACTGAGGCCAAGGGAAGTGAAATAACTTGCCTAAGGCTTAGGGATAGAATACTATCAAGTCAGTATTGAAAACCCACTTGAATCAGGGTCTTTATAAAGGAAAAAAAAAACATGAGAAGAAAGAGCAGCAAGGGGAATAGAGGAGAACTTCAGCCTGGGATATAGGTTGTATTCTGGTTGCCTCTGTCCTCCCAATGGGAGACACTCTTCAGTATAAATCAGTGACATTCCTCAAATGCTGAGTTGTGACCAGGGTTCTCTGCCACTGAACACTTGAGTGTGACCAGGGTAGTTTGCTGTTAAACACTCAAGATCCCCTACAACCATGAACACAGAAGAATGGTGCATCCTAATATTCTCACTGCATCAAGGACTCTCAGAGACATGCCTTTTCAGTATTGATCCATGAAGATGATCACCAAAAACAGCACAGCCAAGTGAGAGCTTTTATACTACTCTCCCAAATCATTTTAAAGACTGTCATGGATATGGAGCAACAGGTAATGTCATGAAGACCCTGCCTAACCTGCTATGCACTCCAAGGGAACATGTCTTTGAATAGTGCCTCCACAAAGATGATCCTTAAACATTTATCTCCAGCCCATTCTTCCCTGAATCCCAGACTTGTATTCAACCCCACCTTTTGATTTTATTGAGATGTCTATACAAGCTTTCACACAAGTGCAAAAATAAGCTCCTGTTCCCATTCCCATCTCCACCCATCTACCATCCAACTGATCTTTCCATCACTTTCTGCATTCTATCCACCCTATCCACCTTGGAGTTATCCTGGACTCCCTTCTTTCTTTTACACCCCACACTCCATTTGTCAGAAAATCCTATCAGTGTTTCCTTCCAAAGGTGTCCACAATTCATCTACTTCTTGTTAGCTCCAATGCAAACATCCTGGTTTAGAACTACCATATTTCTCACTTGAATTATTGGAATGGCCTCCCTGTTTCCTCATTGGCTACTTTATCATCTGCTCTTCATTTATCAGCTAGAGTGACCTATCAAAAATGAGTCAATATTATGCAGAGAGGGAAGAGATTAGTGGTTGTAATAGATTAAATACAGGGAAAAGGGCTCTGGATGGATGTGACTATAAAGTTGTAGATCAAGACAAATCCTTTGTTATGATGGAACCATTATATGTATTATACAGTTACACATAATGCACACAAATGAGTGCATGTAAAAACTGGTGAAATCTCAATAAGCCTGTAGATTGTACCAATGTCAATTTCCTGGTTTTAATATTGCATATGGTTATCCAAGATGTAACTATTAGGGGAAACTGGGTGAAGGGTGCTCTGGTTCTCTCTGAACTATTTTTGCAACTTCTTGTTAGTCTTCATCTATTTCAAAATAAAAAGTTAAAAAAATACCACATACATATCATTCCTCAAGACATGGCATTTGCTGTTTCCTCCACCTGGAATGTTCTTCCTTCATATATATGAATGGTTAATTCCTTCAGTTCCTTGAGATTTCTGCTCAAATATCACATTCCAGAGGTCTTTCCAGACTGCTCTATATAAAACAGCAATATTCTGTGACTTTTTCTTTAACCCCCTTACCCTGATTTAGTTTTCTTCTTAACACTATCATTTAGCATACTACCTATTTGTTTATTTTATACTTTCTCTAACTTTCCCACCAGTATATGAGCTTCTGAAATAGAGGAACTTTGTTTTTTAATGTTATCCCTGTACCTAAAAGAGTACTTGGCACAAAGATGCTCAATATATATTTAATGAATGAATAAATGAGTGAACAGGTAAAGCTACCAGAAGGAACAGTCATGCAGAAGGGTTTAATGGGAAAGTCTTTCACTGTGACAAAATTACTCACATTTCTTGACAGTATAAAGAAAAAACACACACACCTGGGAAAAGAGAAAGCAAACTTGTTCTTATTGCTTCCATGATACAAAGGAAAGCAAACAGCATTATTAGCAGCATATGTTTTTCTTTTTATAATGCACTTGAGTGTTACCATGTCGAACTGTATTATGGATAAAACACAGAACACATGTATAAACATAAGTAACTTCTCTGGGAAGAATCTATACAGATAGTCCCCAGCCTACAAATGGGTTGTGTTCTGTAAATTTGAAAGACAGCTGTTTAATGATCTGCTAGATGCTCTTTACCCTTCCCTGCTGGGGTCACTTTACTCCTACCCGTGCATTCAGGCATACTCTGTCCCCTGGAATTAAGCCTGTCCCTAACCAGAGAAATCCAATGTGGTTAGTTTCATAGCTTAGCCCACATAATAATGTTTCATATATAAATGAGCTGAAATGTTGTGTAAATAATGCTGATCTGATTCTGCATGCTGGGAGTAAGAGTTCAACTGCTTAGACTTGAAGGGAGTTAAATGATTTACTCACACAGGAAAGGCAATGCTATGTGTAGATGCAAGTATGGGATTTTAAATCTGCGGAACCATGGAATCGGAATCTCACTCTGACACTTACTACCTTATCAATCTTGGTCCAGTTTCTTAACCTCCTTAAGTTTTAGTTTCCTCAACTGTAACTTGGAAATAATCATTAAGACTACCTTTTAAGATTGTTTTGAGGGTTAAAGGAGATGAGCCTGCCTTTGACCTTGGTATGTAGGCCCAACCTGCTGGCTGGAGCTTGGCCCATCTCTGCATATCCTGCTGGCCCAGTGACGAAGACATGAGCAGCCCTACAAAAGTTGTTCATTGGCATAATCGCTTGTTATGCCCTGATGAACCATCTCTCTCAAGGAGCCATTAGCCCATTGACCCATTCCTGGTCAAGATGCCTTACCTGATTCCCAGACTCCCAAGCTAGCTTGCTGACATCTGTTATAAGTGTTCCCCAATCCTAGATTGACTCATAATGTTTTCATCGCTAGAATCTGGGCCAATGATCCTGCCTATTAGTATCCTACTTCTTCACGGCCCTACGCACTGATATCTTGCTTTCAGCCTTACAACTGAACTCTTCTTGTCTTCCTCTAGAAAAGAGTGTTAAACACCAGTCTTCTCTTTCAAAGAGTTTAAGCCATTTTAATAATCTCTAAAATAATTTTAATAGACTGACATCAAATCAAGCTTTGACTAATTAAGGTTAAAAAAATGTTAAATTCCCTGAGAGAAAGTAGAAAAGTAAAGAAGTGACTTTAAGAAAACAGTTGGGATATACAGCAAACTGTTGCTTAATATTTAACCTTAGTTTTCTCTGATTAGCTCAAGCTGATTGTTATCTTGCCTTTGATGACTAGTGCAAATAATTGGTCCCTCTCCTCTTTATCACCTCCTTACACTATTAAGTCTTCCCTTGATGTTTTCTCACACGTGAACATGCCAGAACCACTTACTCTGGTCTTATAAACGAATTAAAAATTATCAGGCCCACATAAACTACGCAACTACTCAGTCCTTACCAAATTTCCCCAAGCCGTAGCTCTTCTATCCATATGACCCCACTCCTTTCTTTTTTCTTTCAGTTTTCCCTAGCTGATGACTCAAACAGACTACCTGTGTAATTCACACCTGCTTTGAATTAATTGGTTGGTCTGTCCTTGCTTATGCTGGGTGAATTCATCCTCTTTTAGCCCCTAGATATGAATCATGCAGGTTCATGTACAGAGAAAGAAGTCACCTTTTCCCTAATATGTACTAGAATAATGGTTAAATTCATAACTGGCCATTGTACAAAGAATTACAGAAGCTTCCTCCATCAAGGCAAACAGACTATGAGATGGCCAAGTCCCCAAAAGTGACATGGCTTGTCAAAAACAGAGGGCATAAATGGGCTCCGTTATAGTTAATGATTTTAGGGCCTCATTTAGAAATTACTGCCTAGACAAGGGCAGTTAAATCTATATAAACTTGCATTACATGTACTGCTCATCATACACACACTTTGTAATATGGGTTTGTCCCTTGAATACCTGATGAACAAAGAGTTCTCAAAGTCTCCCAATATGCAGCTTACTCTAAAAGCCAAAGCAAGGCAATACAAGGGGTATTTTTTATTCATCTGTTCTTATTTCTATCCTGACCCTTTAACACTGTAAGCATGGTTTTCATGGTTTCATGAGGCCAACTGGTTTCTTGAGTAAATATTTCTTGTTTAGTCTGGATTATCTGTCATCTGTTAACTATAGGGTACGTGTTAATGAAACTCAAGGACGTCCCAGGTAACTTTGTTTAAGTACCCACCATTATTTTTTAAAATGAACACTGGCCTCCTAGTAACAGAATAAGCATGCTGCATTGTTTAACCATTAGCTGTGATCATTTTCTCTGAAGCCCTCTCACTCCTGCCATTGATTTCTACAAGACTATTGAGACTGGAATCAGGGAACATGGACTGTGTTCTCCATGTGACGTTCCACAGATAATTAAAGTCTTAATCTTGGTTTTTATATCAGTATGCTGCTCTAATCAGACTGGCTTCCATCACCTCGGTTAAGTCAAATATCTACAATCACTTCCTAAAATAATGACAGAGACGTATAAATTCACAGCAGATGGTTTATATGCATACATATATAAGGTGATGCTGGTGAACCAAGAAAATATTGGCAATCTGAAAAAAAATGTTGTAGAAAGTTTACTAGAAGTAAAAGTTTTAGCAATAACTATAAATGTGGCCTCTCCATGGGTCCATCTGTCTACAATTCCATGCCATCTGCTCTTTGTCTAAGGTTGCCATTGAAGGGGAAGTTCCACTACTTCAGTTCCCTAATTTCTGCTTTGAGAAAAGATGGGTACCATGTACAGTTTTAACTGAGATAAGAGTGTTGTGTTGTAGTATTTGTACATTCCACTGTGTTTCTTTTTCTGTTTCCACTCACTCATTTTTTTCCCTTAGAAAGTGTACATTATGTTTGACATCAATAAAATGACAAAAAAGGGACAAATTACACATTATCTTCTCAATGTTGAAAGAAAGGAAGGAAAAATCATCAGCTAAAGGATTTAATTTCGACATGTGTGATAATAGTTTTTTAATGATTTCCCTCACAATCTCTGCTTTTGTAAGTGCCTTCTCTTTTTCCTAATTTCCATCTAAGAATTGAGAGTGGGCTATATCCACTGGTATGCATGCTGTAACTACTACACCTGTTACTTTTGATATATTTTCATAGTTCCCAAAGAGAAAAAATAGGGTGTGAGAACACCATGGATGCTGGAATAACAAAATTATAAAGTTTTTTATCTCCTGTTTCTTGTGCTGGTAATTTCCCTGTTTCATCTCAGATCCAGTCCTCTCATGTCCCTTGCAGCCTACATTTCCCAGATCCCCTGCCGATTGGCCTCCTATGGGCTTGGCCTGTGGGAAACACTGACGAAAGCTTGGCAGGTGGGAGGAATAGAGAAAGAACGGTATATATTTCTATTTTTCTCTGCTTCTGGTGGTGAATCCAGCAGAAGTTGCATATTCACTATGGTTCCCGGGGTGTAGTGGAAAGACTTCCCCTCCTTAGTTGTAACTCCCTACTAGTAGTATTCATCCTTAATCCAGCTATAGGTCTTGGGCCCTGGTAATTTATCCTATCTTGTTCTTCAACACCTCGAGGTAGTAGTTGCGTCCTACAGATGCTAATCTCTGGACTGCCTCACTATCCCCTGTTGGGCTTTATAATTGTCTCAAAATTTTTGTGACTAGCTCCTCATATTAAATTTCTTGTACCAGACAAGGGATTCTCAGCCTCATCACCACATCAACCTTATCACTATTGATATTTTGATACAGATTATTATTTGCTGTGGGAGGCTGTCATGTGCCTTGTAGGGTGTTTAGTGACATCTCGGTTTCTACCCATTAACTGCCATTGTGACAACCAAAAACGTCTCCAGACATTGCCAGCTATCTCCTGGGTAGCAGAATCGCCTGTGGTTGGGAACCACTGTATTAGACTAGAGCAGCTGTTTTCCTGACTCGGCCCTAACTGATATGTCCCCTCAAACTGTATTTATACCCGTTATCCTTTAAGATAAAATTGGAATAAGATCAAATGGTGCTAATATTTATATCTATGTATAAATAAAACTAGTCCTATTGGTCAACGGTCAAAGCTTATTTGATAAATGAATGGATATGTTAATATGAAAATATCTGAATCCTTGATCTACTTTCCTCAAAATTAATACATACTTATATTGCTCAGCTAATCTCTGATATATTTTCATTTGATTAACCATCATAGGGCCTTTGAAATACTTCATATATCACTATGCCTTCCATATTAAGGTAAGTAAAATTAAACATCTGTTAATGTAACTGATACAGAAGTACAATCAGAGGAAGAAAATTTTAGGGAGAAGAAATACACAATAATAGTTCTTTATTCCCACCACACATGATGATTAGGCAATATTTTTCCCAAACATTAATGTCTGCTCAACAATGGATAAAAATATAATCTCCTTTATTTTGTACTTATTAATCCTTCCTGTTTGAATGCTTCTCATCCTAATTTTATGTGTGTTGCCTTTGCTCTTACCTAATGCTAGTGGCAGGACTTAAAGGGATCATTAAATCACACACTTATTCACACTTTGAACTACTATAATAGTGAGTTTCAATGAAATTGCACTAAGAATTCTTTTTGTGTGCTTTGTGGCAGCTATAGAAACACCCAATTTCATCTAAGAGATGAAAGAGAAAGGATTTATGTGAAGATACTCATATTCAATAATTACTGCATAAGATAATTTGCATAAATGAACAAATAAGTTATGTACACTTTTGCTTGAAACACATGTACATAGGCCTAGATTTAAGGTGTTTGTTTTGTATTTTAAAATTCATTAACATTCACGCATTTGCTAACCATCTAATAATAATCAAATGCTATGCTTTAAGTGTAATACTCATCAATATCTAATGTTCACTTATCCAATGTTATGTTTGTCTTATCAATGTTACTCCACCAAAATTAAAAGTGGCTAATTAAAGAAGAAAACCAAATTCTTCTTAATGTCATAAACAGCATTCTTCTCCCACTAAAATACAGGACAACTTCATCAATCCAATATGTCCATAACTCATATAAAGACATACAGATGGGACTAATAAAATAGAAGGAGAAAATTAATGCCCAATAGATTACTAATGTTTTTGAGCCTTAGTTTAGTGGGTTATCAAACATATGATTGATTACTCATCTCAGGGAGTTGTATGGTTTCAGAAATAAGAAAGATAAAACAAAACGGCTGAATTCCCCTGAATGATTTGTAGACTTTGTTCATTCCAAACTCAACAATCCTTCACTAATCAGAAGAAGCTTTTTTTTTTCAGATCATTGTTCATAATGAGAAAAAAGGAAATTTATCACAGGTCATATGATGGAATTCATTCAAATTCTATAAGGCATTTGGTTTTAACTTTATGTCATTCATACTATAGAGAAATATAAATAGTGGAAAATAATAAACACTATACATTTTTTGAACATGTCAATTTCTGAATGTGCTGTAGAACCTAAATTGAGCTGGAATGTCTTCTCCCTTCTGCAGCCAATCAACATTCTTTTTCTTGGCCAACTGAATGTTATTGGTTCTGTGAAACTTTTCTTAAGTTTCACAGCCAGAGTTATTTCTGCTCCCTGTACTCCCCATCCTCATTCTCTATTATATAGTATTTCCATTTGGGATTTATAATCTACAGTAAATTGTAATTTTGTCTGTATGCCTCACACACATGTGAGCTCTCTGAGGTCAGAGACCTTAGGTTATTCAATTTCCGTTCATGGGGCTTATTCCTTAAAAACTTGCTCATATCTAGAGGCCATTCAAAATGAGTTTATAAAGTTGAATATTTTTAATCAACGTTCATTGAAAAATGAGGTAAACCTTGAAGGTTTTGGATGATAACTGCAGAGCTGTAGATCAAAATAAAAATCACAATGTATCTTGAATACACTATCATTTGGAAGCATCAGAATAATCTGCATAAGTGTTTATTAACTATGCAATTTTGTTTTAAGGACATTAAACATCCAGGAATATTTTTCTTAATTCTGACCTATTTTCTTCTCCAGGATGAGATACCTGACAGTTGTAGTCATATATATACATATCAAATACTTTCTCATTTTCACCAACGTGTGAAAAATGTTGGGTACTCTATTCTTGTGACCCATTGACAAACAAAACAAAAGAATCAATGGAGAAAAAAGACACCCCTCATGAGCAAAGTAGTATCCCAGAAGAGGCATATAATATTCGCATATGAAATAATCAAGTATTCTGGAAAAAAAATCACAGAGGTGTTTTTAGTAAAGCATCAGTAACTAAACAAATAATCTGTATATTTCTGATGTTCTCTGCAAAATCACTTTATGCACTAGATTAATCAACTAAAATATTTTAATTCTAAGGACATTTCTCCTCACTACAATTCTGAAGGTTTACATGCATGCTTTAGGAAACTGAGTTTTTAAAAGAAAGACTGAAGACTTCATCTTCTGTTACTTGATTAACGTGCATTCAACCCTTTGTTAGCCTATTTTGTTCCATTTTTATGAAGTACTGGAAGACGCTATGTGTGAAAAAGGCAAAAGACATGTTATAAAACAGCTTTGTATTCATATTTTCAAGGTGAATAGAAATAAAAACAGATGGTACAAAAGTAAATGAATTCATTGTTAATTGTTATAGAGAAACTGGACAAGAGAAAAGGCTGCAAAGAGTCTCCATTTAAATAAAAGATCTTTACACAAATTAGAAGATCGGTGTGCTGATTAAGCACAATCATGACCATAAACAAAAGGTGACCTCACATCATTATAATTTATAATTCCCTTGCCAGAAAAAAGACATTGCAAATATATGAATTTATTCTGTGACAGTGAAGTTGCCAGAGATTAAATAAGACTGGCCAACAGGCTGCCAACTGTGTTTCTAACCACTGTAATTGCACTGATTGGACCTTATCATTAACTACATTTCTAGCCCTTATCTCTCTTAACCAGAAAAAGAGAGAAAGGAAGAGATAAATCTTTTAGGTGTTATAGTCCCTAATTACATGCTTCCCAAAACAGTTGATGCCTGCTGAAAAATTATTAGCTCTAAAGTAGGAGTCTGCAAACTATAGTCCTCCAGCCAAATATGGGACCCTGCCTTTTTCTGAAACTACAGTTTTATTAGATCACAGCCACCTACCATCATTTACATATTGTCTATGACTGCTTCCACATCACAATGACACAACTGAGTAGGGAACAGAGACCTTACAGCAAGCTATTCCGATAATTTACAGAAAACCTTTGCTGATCCCTGCTCTAAAGCAATGGTGCCTTTTTGAAGCTATGGGAAATTAAAAACAAAACAAAGCTATGGCTCACATATATCTTATTTTAAAAGCAAAATTATTTTTAAATACATAGATACTTTATATAGATTTTTTTTTTCCTAGAAGGAGCTTAGCTTCCAGTTTCAAGGAGTAACCAAAGCAGAAGCACAACAGTAAGTGCGCCTGGTTACATGAATAACTTGTGAAGGTTTGAATATACTTCCTGACAACAGGCAATATGTTAGGAACCTAGAAATATGTCTGCCTGGTACTTTTAAGGGGAATATATGGAGAGCCTCTTTTGAAATTTTGAAAAGATTTATTTTCTATTCTGGAGGCACTTTAGTATGAGGAGTTGAAGGTTGCATAAAAACATAGGAACTAGCATAGTCGGAGTGGTTATTCTCTAGGGAAACATTTGGCCCTAAGACAAGACATGTTGCAAACAAATAAACAAACAAATAAAATTGGCCAATACAAACTTAAACTCATATATACTCATGAAGATATATGTTTAAACCTATCACCTGAAGCAAATCGATCTTCATGGATTCTAGGCTGTTTTCAAGATTTTAAATCTTCCTTAAGGGTAACTCTCAGGTGCTTTTGAATTTAAAGTTGCAATGGCCACTTGTGAAGTTCTTCCCTTCCATAAATAAAATTCATTTCTTCATTCCCATCTTGTGCTTCCATTGGATGGCTAGTAGTGAGAACAATTGTCTCATTTAGGCAAATCTTTGTGACCCTTGAACATTATTATACAGAAAGTCCCATGTTAATTAGGACATTTACCTCAAATATTGCACCCAAGAGATGAGGCTAGGAATAAACTCAGTTGAGGTATGAGATGATGTGCTTCAAAAACAAGGGGCCTATATAGCTCATCAACTCCCTAACAACTTAGAGGCAGCCTGGTTCTCTAGATCCTTCCTCAACAAATAGAGCTAGTTTATTTGTAGGGACTTTGCACCAACTAGCTCCTACACCTGGAATGCTTTGCCCCTGGATTGTTAACCTCACTGGCTCTTTTTTGCTGACCCCATCTTCTTAAAAATCATCCTCTGTGAGGTCTTAAAACAATTTTCGAAACTTTCTAACTCTCTTTTAACTCTCTCCATAGCATTTCCCACTTTCCAACATTTTTTTTTCTCTTTCAGTTTGTCTACCAGCTCAGCTTACTGAGCCTATGAGACCATGGACCTTATATATAGTGTGTGGAATATTGTGTGGAATGTAACGGGCGCTCGATACATTAATGAATACATTCATTTTGGAAGCCAGATCCACAGTCGTCCATATGTGGTGATAGGCATGGACATAAAAGAGGAAAACATTTTTTTCTGCCCTCAAGGTGGTCCTAATCTGGTTGGGGAAATGATCACACACAAACCACACAATTATACCACTTGAGGAACTATCCACTAGGTTAATAAAACAAACATTTTTGAACATAGAAAGAAATTAATCATACTAGCAAACTAGGGGATGGTGGAGATAGGAAAGAATTACTGTAGGTGACATTTTGTCTGAGTATATAGCAAGGGAGGTGAGGGATGAAAGCTGCAGGCAAATGCTTGTCAGAAGTGCACTGACATAAAGTGGTATGACATGTTTAGGGGGAGTCACGCAGTTCATGGTGGCCACCTCTCTTCTAGACATCATTTTTCTGACTGGCTACTCAACTGTTGACTTAGAAATTTCACAGATATCTCAAAATTAAGACACCCCAAGCAAACTCACCTCCTCTTTCTAAATCCTTTCCTTTCCCCTTGTTTTCATTTAATCATTCATTATTTTATGCAATGTAGTGCTTTTTAACATTCACATAAACGGTAGTGTCATCTTCCTAGGAAAATCAAGTCAGAAACGGAGAATCACACATGACTGGTTGCACAGTCTCTACGCTGTATTCATTCCATATGACACCAACCCCTGTCATTCTACTTGCTGCATTTTTCTCAGATTCAGTCACTTCCTTGTACCCTCACCAGCACCATCTTAGTCAATATCACCACCATTTCTTGCCAAGATTACGGTAATAGTCTTTTATTTTCTTTCAGACTTGCTTTACTCTGAACTATTCTCTTCTCTTCAGGAAAAGTCTCTGAATCACAACACAACCCTCATCATGACTCCCTCTTGCTGATCACCCCTCAATGACTTCCCAAAGACCAGAGGGCAAATGAAAACCCCCTCTAACAGGACCCATTTAGGATCTCCTCTTGACCCTCCTCCTCAACTTGGTCTCTTGACCTTCTTCTTGCCAAACATTACTGTTGTCAGACTCCTTCAGTCCCTTTGTTAAGTGACATTCTCCTAGATCTTTCCATGAGAAAATACTGCCCCACACCCACAACATTTTTGTGCAGCCAGTTCTTAACCTGCCCTGCAACTTCGTGTGTAAATATCTGAGTGAGAAAGAAGCAGAACAGAAAGGAGTTTGTGATGACTACCATTGTTTTCAGGTTGTGTGACTGGGACAATCATGAAGCCATCGGCTAATACAAGAACTAGAGAAAAAGAACAAGTTTGGGGGATGCCAGAAAGGATTGAGACATTCTAAAGCAGCAAGACCTTCAGGAAATCCAAGTCAAGCTATGTAGTAGGCATGTGGAATCTGTCATGTAGGCAGAATACTCTCTGAGCCAAAAGTCTTGAGAGCATTTTCTGTAATTAATGTCAATAAATTACTTTTAATGTGCACTAGAAATTGTGGTGTGAAATATATTAATAAGGTTAACTATTTTTTAAAGTCAGAATAATACCCATTCCTTTATAATCTAATGACTACATATGCTTTAGCCATCCCATGCCAATAAAGATCTAATACAATGCAAATTCTCTCTAGCTCTTTCTTCTAAAGTAACTCTAAAAGGCAATTCTTAATTGCTTCATTTTCTCTGGTGCCAAGCTGTGTTGGGCACCATCCACAAAATGGTTTTAACTATATTCATTTGTGCCACTGCACAAGCCAGACACTAACAACTATAGAAGAGCTTTTATTTTTCAAGTTATTTTATAATGTTGGAGGTGGCAATGGGAGAAAAATGGAGTAAAGCATAAGTGCCCTCCTAGGTATCAGACTTCTTTTGGAGAAATTGTTTTGATTCCTTTGGTTGTAGAAACAAAGGCCAGGTAATAATGATGCGAGTTCTGGAGAATATGTTTTTGCACAAAATGTGCCTTTAATCAAAGGTAACTTTAACATGCATTAAGTTAGCATCACTCAGCCAGAAAAATATTCAAATTTATTAAGCCTATTACCCTAAGCAAGAGTCAAGAGTGAAGCTGATGACACAAGGCCACTGTACTGTCTGTGTCTAAGGAGCAAAGATGCCTACAAGAAAACATAAACCTTGTCTTTCAAAAGACACAAATTTATGTTTTGGTGTTAAATTCTAAAAGGAATATGCTCCCACAGGAGCATACCCTGATAACAGTGACCATGTGAAGTGATTGGACTATTAAGAAATATACTTCAAATATAAAAAGTATTTTTTAATGATTTTCTTGATTGATCTCTGATGGACCCTAAGTACTTAATACTAAAATTGAACTCAGTATTTTATTCTGGGGAAGGCAAGGCTATGTGGCCCAAGTATGTAGCTTTCTGGTATAAGAAAATATCCTAGACATTAAAGGGAAAAATGGATAGCAGGTCCTTGGAGTCACAGAATCAAAAATCCATAGGGTCAGCAGCTCCTTAGAAATTATATTTTGGTTATAGTATCATCCTGAAATAGCACTTCCATCCAGGTTTTTGATAGAAGTAAGATAACAGACAATTCAAAGGTCTAATTTATGATGAAAGCAAGGTGAGCTCTAACTGAGAAAGGCAGACATGCTACTGGAAAGTGGGTGGTTATTAGCATACTCTTAGAAAATTGAAAAGCTCGATGTGTTAGTGCCCAGATGAGGACCTTTCCAGTCTCGAGGGAAGTGGGCTGCAAAACTACCTTCAGACTGAGCTAGAACCTTCCTCAAGCAGCTCTGGATCTGTACAAGCATCAGTGAGACTTCTGAGATACACATTTCAAGATGATGGTTCTTTATTGCAATGATGTATACAATATGTCATGAGACTTTTGTTACTTGTAAGAGCTAAAGGGGAGATCTTTGCAAATGGTTTCATTTTCTATAAATGTGAACAGACCCAAACAATATCAGTCTCATTTGTATTATGCTTTTATGAGGGTGAGCACTGTGTTGGAAATTGCCCTGACCCATATCATTTCATATAAGCTACAGTCCATGATACATAGGTACACTCAGGGAGATTTGTCTTGCATGTGAAAGGCATACATTCTACGCGTTGGGAGGAAAATAGAGTCAAGTAATGCTGCTATCCAACAACAAAGAGCTCTTCCATATCTAGACCATTTTCATAGCGGGTGTTAAGAGGTACTGAGTGAGGCCACATGAAAACTAGCAGAGATTCCATGGACATTTTGATTGGATGCAGCCTTGTCTCCTGCTCAGCCTGCAAAAAGTATTAACTTGAAAAACAGAAAATCCTATTGTTTGGAGATGGCATTTTACGAACCAGATTTTAAACGTGTTTGTTCAGTTAAGTGGACAGATTTATCATTACTTGAGCATAATGATGCTCTTTTTTTTAACAACCGAGAATATTACTGACTTTAAATGGTCAAAAGTTTAATATTTAAACCTAAAAATAATTGCTTTGACATCTGTGGAATACTGTATAGCTTATTATTTTTTGATAACTTTAGAAAAGCTAATACAATAGGAGGCAGATCTCAAATGGAAGAAGGAATTCGGAATTTATGTTATAACAGAAAAGGAGACAGTAAAATGACAAGGAAATTACTAAAAATATAGTATACTTTCCATGTGAAAATAGATTTCCAGACCAATTCCAAAATAATGATAGCTTAGATTTCTCTCTCCTCCAATAAGATAAATCACCCCACTGGCACATTCTAACTTTCCCAGAATTACTTGATCCACCAGAATTGCAATTACACAATTCTTTTAATCTTTTACTTTTCAAAAATAATGAAAGTTGAAATTGGGAATTAAGTTGCACTTAATTTCCAGTTTAGCATTTTAATATTTGAAAATAACCTAGCCATGGGCAAGGTACATCTGAAAGCTTCAACAATGGCAAACAAAAAAGAGGAAACGTGTCAGCTTTGAAATATAAACTGGTGGTTTGACTTCCAGCAAAGCTTGGTCCATTATATTCTTTCTGTCGTTCTTCCTTCCCTCTAGCTTTCTGCCACTGTCAGAGCCTAAAATGCTAGTAATTCTACTTCAGGAAATACGTTTCACATCATTTCTATAAAATCAAATGAAAAGTCTTAAGACTACATACTACCCATAGAAGGTACTTTTTATGGAATGCAAGAATTTGATATGTATTTTTTATATATATAGTTTTCTTTTACTCCAGAAATACTTTACAGCCTCATTAGATGGAACCAAAATCTAATATAACCTCAAGCCAAAGTACCATTTGTAGTGTTTTTTAGATGGTTCACCATTAATGAACTTCAAAAGGCAAGGTGGATATAAGCAAATTCCTCTGGTTCTGGTGAGGCTCTACATCCCCATACAAGGTCCTCTGAGGAATGTATATGAATATAAGCATTATGTGTGTGTGTGTGTGTGTGTGTGTGTGTGTGTGTAGCATCAGTAGTGATAAGGCAAAGTTGAAATTTTTACATATATGTGAATATTGCATTGTACTAATAAGATTTTCTACTTACTTAACCCCTAACAAAGTGTCTGGCACATTATATGCCCTTAATATTAAGTCAATGAATGAATGAGGCAAAGAAAAAATGAATAAATAGAAGAAAACGGGCATTTCACTTGTTTTACTTTCACTGGAGTGGCCTTTGGTTATAATATCTGACAAAAGTTAGTCACTTCTAGTATTTTTAAATCCCTGAATAGTTTTTTCCTGTAAATAAATGACCCTTTTTTGCTATTCTCTGTAAGCTATAATTTGTTCATTCTTTTGTACAGCTTTCTTCCCATCTTACAAGTCTAGTTGAGGAAAGAATAGAACAATCGCCAATGCTTTTTTTTGTAAACATTCATAGCTCTTCAGCTCTTCACAAGGATCCTGGAAAAGAGGACCCTTTTGCAGAAGAAACAGAGGGTAGATTCTCTGCACAACATGCCCAAAAGGGAAAGCCAGAGTTTAAATCCAAGTCAGCCTGTAGGTCTTTTCCTCAAACCACATCACCTCTAAGAACAGCATTTTCTTATTTCTCGTCAGCTTTGCCAACTTACCCAAGATGCTACCAGTAGCCTGATCATTTAGTAAATGCCAACTTGTGAACAAGTGAGGCATTGAGAACATGGCTGGCGTCAAAGTTCTCTGGTGGGATTTTTAATGGAGTTTAATCAGCTGGGTAAATGTTTGGATAAAAGATGAAATCTGTTTGAATAAGTGAAAGCCCTTATTATTTTGATCTACCCATTGAAGTCAAATAATTATCATATAGCTCTCAAAATTATAATGATGTTTCCTTTAGTTAATTATTGTATTACATTAGTACTGTCCTCTGACCCATTAGTCCAAAAATACATATATACACCCATAAATATAAATATAAGTGTGTGTATATATATATATACACACATATATATGTATAGAGAGAGAGAGAGAGACTAAAGTATACTCTTACTGACAAGATGGAGGTGACACTAATTTATGCAAATATGCACCAGGACAGTTTAAATTCCTTTATTTGAATAGCTTAACTCTGATACTTGCAAACTAAAAGCTGAATTTATATCCATGGATGATATTAGGTTCCTAAACTACAAATGTTTAAATATCCTTTTAAAATGATTATGTATGTATGAATGATTTTTATCTGAAGCATTCTTAAAAATGATTACTATTATCTTTTAAGAAGCAGGCTGAACTGCTGGAATTTTCCAGGAGCTACTAACAAAAGCCTGCTCTTAGAGATACTGATCAGGGGTCTCTAAACTTTCTTACTTCTATAACCCTTAAAGAAGGAAAATACTAAATGTAGATTTTTAAATTAATAGTTAAATGATTGCAAAGGATATAATTAGAGGCAAATTGTAAATAAATATATTTTAAATATTTATGCTTAAAAGATTTTATTGATCACTTATAATTTTCTGCAGCAGTAATATATATAGTTCACCATAGGCTTTAAGTGTAAAAACAAACAAACAAAAAACCTTTGGGATTGAGTTATCATTACAATCATTAATAGTATATAATTCATCAAAACAATATGCATATATTAAAATACTTGATAAGTAATGAACATAAAAATAATTTGTATCAAAAATGCTTCTCTAAATAAAGAAGATAGGTCTTTAAATGAATTAGTACCTACAGAAGAATATACATTATTTCTACAATTGGAAAAGTTTTGACATCTATTCTAATTTTTCATTTTTATAGATGTGCTGATAAATTTTCTCAAATAAGTGAGCAGAAGGGAATGGAAGGAATTTTATTTTAGAAATTAGGAATTTAGGAGTTCTTTGAGTGCGTTCTATGTCAAATGCTACAAGTACCTGGTGATCCATCATCAAAACTTACTTTCATTAGTGATCTATCAGCTGACAACTCTTCTGGTCTTCTCTTCAGGTTTAGTTGAAAGCAAAGAGTTAGCAAACCACCTTTCTTGCAAAAAAACTCCAGTCATTAAAGTCTCTTGGGCTCCTTTTGTTTGAAGCCCTAGTAAGATCCTAGGCGGATGAAAGAGAAGCCTTTCTGTCTCAGAATGGAGCAGTGGTTTAGAAAGGGGAGGTGGGAGAGCATAAAGATCCTGAAGTCTTGGTGGTGGGCATCTTCTTCAGACAATTCAGTTTCAGTGAAAAGTACAAAAAAAAAGTTGAGGATCTCCAAATATATTCCTTTAGAGCTATCTGTGCCTACTCCTTGGAAGGACTTCATGTACCCCCAGGATACACGTAGCCCGCGTGAGAACAGCTGTTTTAAGAAATTCAGTCATGGCCTTTGACAAGAAATATAAACTAGCCTCTCAGAATCACCTGATAACTTGTGTGTGTACTGCTTCAGTTGTACCTCACAGCTGAGTATGTGATAAAATAAGGGCAGTTGCAGTTCTGGGGGAAATAGTCACTGATATTTGTGCCTAAATATAATTCCTAACTCCCTCTCTCCTACCCTCTAGGCTTTGAATTCGTTTCTTTCAGCAGTGAAAGGCGGCAGTGTTAAGAGGCACTCTCACATAGTGCAGTCATAGAAGAAGGAAGCAGAACTGTGATTTAGAGTCAGCTTTGCTAATAACTATCTGGGTAGCTTTAGGCAACTTTCTTCACCATCCTGAGCCTCAGTTTCTTCTCAAGGGTTCTCATCCACGCTGCACTTCTGACTCACCCAAAGAGCTTTAAAGAAAGAATGATATCCAAGTCCCACCCCTAGGATTTTAATTTGTTTAATCTGGGCTGGGTCCTGGACATGCTTTTCTTTAGAGCTTTCTGGTTCATTCTAATATGAAAACAAGCCTGAAAAAGTCAAGGTTTGAATCATCATCCATCTAAGCTTTCAACAAAAATGTAACAAGTGCTTTCCATAAGCAACTGTGCTTATTCTATGTTAAGGTATTTACATGTTATTTGAAAAAAAGTTGAATGCTACCTGAAGAAAATATATATATTTGGGCTTGTCGGTCTTAAATATTCTTTATACAAAAAAGATGCAAAGTAGAGGAGGCAATTGAGCTGATAATGGCCTTTAAAAAAACTGAATATATAGTATAGAAGCATCCAAAAATTTTGTTGCTGGTAATGTTGCATCACACTTTACATCTAACATTTCATACAACCAAATGCATCTCCCCATTTGGGGATTTATAAGTGCAGTAGCGTTGCAACATTCCACTTTTTCTGCATCTTAGAGGTCTTAAAAGTTACTAATTAGCTCTACTCAGATACACATCAAAATCTATTTCTTTCTTCTCATCCACGAAAAATCTCAGAAGGAAAGCAAATCAACCATTTCAGTTAACAAGATCTGAAATAATTGAGCTATCCCCAGAAAGGAAAATCCCCTCTTGAGGTGAATCTTTTGTTTTAAATTAAGAAGTGAAATCTGACATACTACACTGCTTTTATTGTTTTCTTGCATTATCCTGGCACTGATAATGAAGAAATATGAGGATATTTTATATGACTGTATTTTATGGACATATACATTCTACTCTATTCTTTTCAGTCCATCTTTTCTTAATGTATTTGTCCTGGCACTTTAAATAACTTGAACTCAAATTCAGAAGGCAATTTAATTCACTGTTATACTTTATATATTTCATCTGATGTAATATGTACTACGTGATAGAGTCTGCCTTTTTAGTTCATCTTTTAATTTATAAATAAAGATCAATAACGAACTTTAAGCATGAAGCTACAAAAAAACCAGCCAGAAGGGCTACTTTATGTAAATCATTTATTTAAATTTTTTTTCTTAAAGATAATAAAATCTCCTGCTGGAGAATAATCAACAATTTTCATTCCAGTTTTTCCACTTGATTTGATCATTTGGTTGTGAATTTCTTAGGTGTGATGGATGATGAATATATATATCTATGGCTTTGGAGGTACACTGGGGAGATTTTGTTCAATGCAGATTGCTATTTTGCTAAAGTTTGCTTTATTTATGCAAGCTATTAGCTGATATTGAAAAGCAACTCTAATTTGAATATCTAATGTATTTGCTCCCGAAATAAATATAGTAACTGAAAATGGACCTTTTATAAATGTGGATTTGGGGCAGTTTCTGGGGGAGGGGAAGATAGAGAAGGTTTATTATGTAGAAACAAAGAAAAGAAAGAAGAAAATTTGTGATATTAGGGAAACTATCGGATTTGGTTTCACAGAATGATTCTTACTTTTTCAGCAATGGCTATCTAAAGGGAGTTAGATACCACTATGAAGTATCATTTGAGACATACATTCAAAAATAAAGAGGTTCACGTCTTAGCACCAACTGACCCAAAGCATAAGGGACCATCTGGGAAAGGAAAAAAGAAAAGAAAAACTAATCTGAGGCATTTTTGTAAAACTTGGCTGCAAATCAATATTTTAGACTCTTTGAAGATCATCCCCTTGCTTTTCAACCTTCACACTTTGGAGACAGGGGATATATATGTTTATATCCTCTCTGTTTCTATAATAAATCACTTCTGACTTGGCACCTCTTTTACAGAAGGCCCATTGCAAATGTCAATTTTTATAATTGACCAGAAGCATACGTGTGGGAAAAATGAGAAGACAAGAGTAGGGATGTCTCTCAGGGTCACCTCATATATTTGTGTCACAGGAAAGCATTGCATTTTCTGCACTTCATTTCTTAAAGCCTTTTCCTTCCACCCCATGCTTCCCCAGGAAGTTTGAGTTGGAGGTGAGCCAACTGGGAAAACTTTCTTTGTGAAAGGACTTACACAGCTTTTAAATATAGATATATATTTGTATGAAAAATATATCTCAGAGTACTGTTCTCTGAAGGACAGTAAATGCATCCAAATCAGTTTCTGCTAGGAAAAGAGAAATATAATCATGGGAAAATTTAAACACAATATACTATCAATGAATTAACAATCCATTTAGTATAAAGCTGCTAAAAATACAGGAAACCTGCTTGTTTATAAAAGGCAATTGTAAATATTATAGCCCCCCAAAATAAAATTTTCAAAATTTCACTAATGAATATTCCAGATTTGTTTATTTTTCCAACTTTCAACTTAGCACAATCTAAAGGGATAAAGGGCATAAACTGGATGCAGAAACACAATATTTATATTTAAGTTTGCCAGCAAATGTACTACAGGAGTTGTAAAAAACTGGAAAATGTTATTTCTTTGACAACTGCAACATAATGAAGGTCACTGATTGGAAGTACGTATGTTCCTATTGGTGCTAAATTAGAATTTGTTACTTGGTGGTAAATGGTCCCATCAAAAGACAGAAAAAGTAAACCAAACAAAGGCATAATACTTGTATGACTTAAATGTTGTAATATTTACAGACTATTTGTTTGAGTTTTGTAGAAAATGCCTTTTCATATCCTCTTGCATATTAGTGTTATTAACACTCATTGGTCATAGATTTTATAAATGCTTTCTCTAAGTCTTTTATTTATTTTTTACTTTGTTTATGGTTTCTTTTGCTCTACGGGAGCTTTAACTTACAGATAATTTAGTTTGCCAATTATATGTTTTACATTTGTAGGTTTCTCGCCTTACTAAAACTCCCTCTCTATTACAAGTTTATAGTATCCTACATTTCTTTTATCATTTTTATGAGTTTATATTTCTAGTTAGCTTCTTAAGCTACTTGCAATTTATTTTTGTATAGTGTTAAAGGTACAGGGCTTTTCTCCCCCCATATGAATAATCGGTTACATGACAACATTTATTAAACAAAATAGGTTACTAACACAGAACTGAAATACCTTCTCTATTTTATTTTGGCCTGTTTCTGGAGTCTCAGTTGTGGTTCACTGACCCATTCCTGTAGTCCTGTGCCAGAACCGTATGGTTTTGATTACAACCATTTCATAATATAGTCAAGATCTATATGCCTCCATAATATATTTATTCATAAAGTTCTTAGCTATTTATACACACACATACACTACTTTCTTCTACATAAACTTAAATCATATTGCTTCCAATGAACTTTGGAATTATTTTGCCAAGTTCCCACAAACACACCAAAGGCATTCTGATTAGAACTACATTAACCTCAAATGTTAATTTGGCAAACATTACAAATTTATTGACAGTAAGCTTTGAATCCCAGAATGAAGTATTTTTCTCCATTTATTCTTTTTTGTTTTGTGTCCTTAGAATACTTCTATACATTTTTACCCCAAAAGGACCTATAATTTCCTTCTTAACTTTACTGCCCCTTCATTTACACTTTGTCATTATTATGAATGTGATACTTTTTCATTTGCATTTATAAATAGTTGATAGCATAAAGAAAAACTGTAGAATTTTATATATTGATATTGTGCACATTCATTTTATCATATTTTAAAAATTATTTCTTACATTTTAAAGAATTCAGTCTCCTGGGTTTTCTCACCATATGTATAGCTATCCTATTAAACAATATATTTTATTCCTCAGAAACATGTATAATACTTGTTTTGACTCATTTCACAAGGTAGAAGCACCAAAGCAAATTTGAAAACTGAAAAATAAAAGAAGTTTGATAATTTCCAATGTTGACAATGGTGCATGTTTATCAGGGGTCAGTGAACTACAGAACACTTTGCTTTTCAAACTTCGTTTCTGTAAAACAAGTTTTACTGGAAACATGGCTACACTCATTAATTTAAGTATTGTCCGTGGCTGCTTTCACACTACAACTGCAGAACTGTGTAGCTGTGATAGAGAATGTTAGGCTCACAAAGCTTAAAATATTTACTAACTGGCCTGCTACAGGAAAAAAGAAAAAAAAAGACTCCTCTTTCTTCTTCCTTTTACTATTCACCAGACATGGTTCTAAAGGCTTTTTCCTACTTGAACTTCTGTTATCCTCAAAAAGAGAGTAGGAAGTGCGTGACCTTGCTAACCCATTTTACAAATGATAAAACTGAAGTGTGAAGATACTAAGTTGGCTGGTAAGTGTTTGACTAGGATTTCAAACCAAAGAAGCCTAAATCAGCTCACACCTGTGGGTGGAGAGCCTTTCATCAATGTTCCCGTGGCACTTACCACACTGTATTAATTGTTTGGTAATATGCTTTCTTTGTTAGACTAGCTGTTTGAGGGCAAGGGCCATATCCCATTGGTTGATCAAGACCAACACCTAGCATATGCCAGCTTCCTTAGATGTCACCTCCTCAGAAAGACCTCCCCCTAGAGTAGTGATTCTCAACAGGGATGGTTTTGCTTGCTAGGGGACGTTTGACAATGTCTAAGACATTTCTTTGTCACAAGAGAAGGTAGTATTTGGCATCTAGTGGATAGAAGTCAGGGCTTTTCTAAACATCCTGTAATGCACAGGGCCACCGACCACAAGAAAGAATGATCTGGCTCAAAATATCAATAGTGCAGAGGTTGAAAAACATTGCCCCAGGCAAACTGGCTTCTTCCAACTTTCAGAGCCTTTTATGCAGCTAATTTTACAGTTACTTAAAGTCTGTACCCCTCATTCACCGCATTCTTAGCTTTGCCATTAGACTGAAAACTCGGTCAGGAACCACATCCATTTTGTTCAATGCTGAATCCCCTATGCCTTACCCAATAAGTGACACATAGTAGGCACTCATTAAGCTGATTTGAATGAGTAAAAAAATAATAGACAACTCCCTTAAGATTTTATAGTGAATACATGGTATTATCAGGAGTCTCTAAGGATTCTATAAAAATAATTATGGTCTTCTAGCTAGACATAAAATATTTGATATGCACTTCACCTCAGAAGTTTCATAGTTGTGCTTTCATTCAGAGTCACAGCCCTTTATTACAGATACAACTCCTATCATTAAAAATATTTGTATGCCTTTTATATAGATGTGCCCTGAGGTCTCTGTGGCAAAAAAAAAATCAGCTGAGATATAGGTTAGAACACTGTGAAACTTTGGTTTTTGTTAGTTTTGTTTTGTGTTGGTGTTGTTAAAGATTTTGAACTAGCTCACCAAGTTTCTCTAACTATGTAGGGCTGGCCTGAAATAGAGATATCCTCTGGTCTGCCTTACTTCCTCCTCCTGCCTTTAATGACTTCCTGATATCTTCATCTTGTTTCTCTCAGTCCCACCATCTGCTCTAACTTTTTTACTGGGAGAATAAGACTTACAGAATCACAAATTCGTAGCATTCCATAGGACTTTAAAGGTCACCTCTCCTAATCACCCAAGTGAATCATAAATCTCCTTCTCTAACTTCTAGGTTCCAACTTTCCATCTTCTTGCCTACATTCAGATTCTAGAAAATACATATTTCTTAAGGCACCCAATTCCTTCCTTTGGAAGTTCTGACCATTAGACAGCTCTTTTATTGAGTCAAAAGTCTGCCTCCCTAGAGCTTCAATCCAGAGGCTTTGGATCTTTGTACCTCTTGAGGTTATTCAGAGCAAGATTCAATTTTTATGTGCATAATAATCCTTCAAATGTTTGAAGACAGCTATCATGTCTCCTCTTCTCAATGCTAAACTTTCCTGATCCCTCACTTGCTAAATGACACAACTTCAAGGCCTCTCAGTCTATGAACAACTTTCATCTTTTCTCTGGCTGGTTTAAAATGTCATGTCAGATTTGATGATTCATTCATTCTATTCATCTGTTCAGGTGAAAGAGCAGGGAAAACTGAGTGAGAATAAAGGAACATAGTTCCCTCCATCTTTTTCTCCAACAAATATGGACTAAATAATTGCTCGTTGCCAGGCACCATGTGACGAAGTCCTGAGAATACCACTGTGGGCAAAATGGATTGTTTTCCCTTTTAGAGCTTATAATATACTAGGTAAGAAAAGTATTGATCAAGACACCAAGAGTTAAAAGTGAGATTATAAATGTAACAAGTATTATCTGAAACTATAAGAACATATAATAAGCGGACCTGACTTTAAAAGTATTATCTCATATAATCCTCCCATGACCTGAGTAATTATTTTTACTTTATAGTTCTGGGTGTAAAATCACAGACATGCTCTTAACATGGATGCAGGATCTGGGCCTCAAGGGGAGTTCTGAATCCCTCACTCTATGAGGTAGATACATCCCCAAGATTAAAAACAAGGTCTGCATGGTCGTAACTCATGGTGCCTTGTGACACTGTGCTTCCTACCACAGGCCAGGCATAAGACTCAGCCCAGAAGATCCAGAAATGAATGAAACACACATCTAACAGGGGAGATGACTTAATGGCTTTGAAAATCATCACTATGAAACGAAAAGTCAAGGATCATCATAACCTTCAGCACAGTCGAGATAACCATAGGCCATAGGGAATATATGTAAGCCCCCCCCAACTCAGAAAAGACTGCATTGATGTCCATGTGGAATAGCAACATCCAGCAAACTGAGTAAATTTTAAGTAAATTTAAGAGACCTATCTACTCACAGAGGATCCTCACATGTGACTCTTTCATTTAAACATACAGAGGATTATAGTCATATAAAGCAAGGATTGCTGTATTTCTTTCAGTTTTGTTGTATAGTGGCCTTTAGACTCTAAATATGTGTTAACTAGCAAGGGTACTTTGGAAACTTTTACGAGTATATGTCAATTATAATGGCTTTACAGATCAATTTTTTCCCTTTTCTATTTATCAACTAACTTCCAAGATGTATACACCAGGCTTTTCTGGGAATAGAGCTAGATTTAAGCCATTAGTATAATACCACAAAGTTAAAAAAAACAAGACTCATTACTGTTAATTTTCACGTTTTTTTCCTGATTAAACACACACATTCCCCAAATAAACATTCAAACAATAAGCACCTAATACAAGAAATTAAAACAATATTTTTGAACATTTCCAAAACATGCCAACATAATTTTATGAATGTCTTTTGCACATTCTTTCATAGATCCAAGTTGGTTCTAACACACTCCTTATATTTTATGCATTAATTTTAAAATAAAAGCTTAATGGCTTGACCTCTGCATGTGTATTAATGGTGCTTCTAGTGATTCACCTTTGCTGTTTTTCTGCCAGCATGTCCTAAATAAATCAATCCCAACCGCCAGAAAGCAAATAACCATTTTTAAAAACCTTTTTTCATTTTTAAATACAGTATGGTTCATAAAGAAAAGAAAAGAAGGTAGAAAGTAGGTTTCAGAGAATGCCTACTCGGTGGCCAACCACACCAGGCCCTTTGACAAATATGCTTTATAGTCTCTCAACTTATTCTAGTCCATCATAAGGGTCTTCGATCTGTGGATGGGATTTAAGGAGGTCCCTGGATCTCCAGAATAATAATTTATAATTTAAGAATCTTTGCCTGGTAAGCCACACTTTATTCTCATTCAACAGTTGGAGATATTGAAAACCAGCAATGTGCCCACATCACAGATGATTGGTAGACCTGAGACTCTATATCAGGCTTATTTTACTCAAAAACTCATGCTTGTTCCAACATGCCACATTGCCTTCTCCCAAGGCTGTTAAGAAGTTGAAATCTCAAAGTCTTTTAAAGAGCAATGGAGATTAAGTTTATACTATGCAACCATCATGGATTTTTATTGTGAGTATAACTTTTGATGATCTAAAATGGACCCCACAACATGCAAAATTATCACACATTGATGATGGCTATAGAATTAATCTCATCTGAATCAAATATTTAAAAGAACTTCAACTGATGACATAACCTTGAAAATAAACATATTGCCATTTTTTTCAACTGAGGCATAATTTACATACAATAAAATACAGAAATCTAAATGTTCAGATTGATGAGTTTTGATGTGAATACATCCATGTAACTGCCACTCAAACATAAAACAGAACATTTCCATGACTCAAGAAAACTCCTTATGCCTCTGTCCAGTCAGTTACAACTTGCTCCCAGAGGCAACCACTTCTTTACTTCTAATACTACAGATTAGTTCTGTTGTTCTTTAACTTCATATAAATGTTCATATTTATGTTTGTGCCCTTTTGATCAGTATATTGTTTTTGAGATTCATCATATCATTGCTTCTATCAATGGTTGGTTTCTTTTTTTCAGTGTTCAGTAGAATTCCACTAATGGCTTAACAGGCAATCATTTTTTTTATGAGGTAATGAGGATAGAAATATTGTTCTTTAATGAGATGGGAGCATGTTTTCTGATACATAAAAAGAAAGAAGCACCTAGTAACATATGGAAAAAGGAAAGCATTCTAGGAAGAAGTAAAAAGCAGGTTCAAAGGCTCTGAGGTGTTACAGAAAGTGGACAAACATTGATATGAGTGGGATATATGAACAGAGAGAAGTGGTTTGAGAAAAGCATGGAAAAAACAGGAATATAGTATATTCAACCCAGTAATTCAATACAGCCTAAGCCTTAAGGAGTTTACAGTTTATTCTAATTGCAAGAAAAGTCCATGAAGGGATTTAAGCATGGAAATGTCCTTATCTTTCTGACATTTCAAAAAGATTGGTTTTACTTCTATGTAGGATTGGATAGAAAGAGAGCAATAGTAGCTATAGTTAAGAAGTTGTGTCTAATCTGGCAGGAGGGCAGAGGTGACCTGGCTGAAGGTGATGGTAAAGCAGAGGAAAAGAAGGCAAATTCAAGATAAATTTTAGAGATAGAAGTCACAGTGCATTACTTCTCTATGGAGTATATATAGAAAGTGGAGGAAATTAAGAAATCATGTTGACCCTGATTCCTTAATTGCCTACTAGATGATAATAAGATATTGATGTAGAGCAGATGGACTGGAGCACTGGAGAGACTTCAAGGGAAATGTGAAAGCTGTGTGTACAGAGGCAAAGGAATGGCATCATACAGTCAAAGGGTTGTGCAGGTTTGGAGTTCAGAGAAAGCTGACCTGGAGAGATAAATTGAGAAGTTATCAAACTAAAGATGGTATTTAAGTCCATATAGATTGATGATATCACCTAGAAGGAGATAGTATAGCCCTGGGAAAACTAAGGATTAAGACGTGGTTTCCTGGGGATGGCAGTATAAAAAGGAGAATATAGTCAATGACTCTGTAACATCTTTCTATGCTGACAGAGAGTAGCCACACTATTTGGGGTGAGAATTTAATAATGTGGGTAACTGTTGAACCACTGTGTTGTATGCTTGAAACCAATACAATATTGTATATCAACTATACTTCAATTAAAAAACATAGGCTCAAAAAAAAAAAGATGTGGTATAGATTATGCTGTGCACATCCCCAAGGGATTCAGTACAATTCACTGGGTTACAAAAGGCAAGTGTCAACAGTCCTATATTTGTTTGTATTTATACTTATTGGTTTATATCTCTCTCCACATTTTACATGTTGATTTAAAGACAGTCATGTAAATACACAAATAAATGTTCGTTAATGAGAAGAAATGGGTCTACAGTTTTGTTCTGATAGGAAAGCATGATCAAAATTTTGAAGACTACTGCCTTGAAGGTGAAGGTGGAAGGAGGAGCGAGCAAAATAAACTGAAAAGGAGCAGCCAGGGAGGTAGAGCAGAAGCAAGGAGAGGGATATGGAAGCCAGGAGACACTATTGTTTTAAGAAGAAAGGAGGTGGTCCGTTGTGCACTCTCTCTGCATAGCTGTGGGAGCCATGAACCCATAGTTAGTCTTCCGCGGGCCCTGTTATACATGCCAGACTTACAGGGAATGGATTGGAGAGCATCAAAAAGACTGCCTATGAGGCTGAATGTTTATAAGGTTGGCAAAGGAGCCATTTGTTATTTTCTGTCTCCCCGTTCATCCTCTCAGGTCTAGTTCCTCTGCTAGCTTAAGGGTAAGGTGTTTATTCTGAATGTTCGCCTGTGCCTTTAACAACTTCGCATTTACATTTGAAAGTATGCCATGAAATTGTTAGGTTACTTGTCAGATTTCAAATATTACAGAAGCTATTTTGGAAAAAAAAAAGGTACATTTCAGGCACATTTCAAGTCCTAAACAATATAAAGTATTGCTAAGTGTGGCATTTAACCATTGATGCTGTCTTTCACTTCAGTAATGTATAGAAATAACAGGCTTATGACAACTTGGATAATACTTTTAAGCTTGTACGTTATTGTTCTAGATATAAAAGAAATTCCACTTCACAGTGGTTTTCCCTTTTTGGTGAGCTATGTAAAAACAGCCTTGGCCTTGAAGAAAGAAAACCTGGGTCCAGGTGTCAGAATTATTTTACTTTCTTTTTTTTTTACTTTTGCAAGCCATTTAACTATAGTAAAATAAAAACTCTAGAGATATATACGAATTGAAAACATTAGTATTATATATTAAAGTGGATATAATATAAAAAAGTACCTATTACTCAATATTTAGTTCATATCAGGTTTCACAATAATTATGGATTCCACATATACAGTTCATGTGCTGATTAAGTAGTTTTAATTATTTCATATACACTACATCCACTGTTCAATCTTATCAATTAAGTGGAAAGGAGAAGAGTTTACATCAGCCATGCACATATTTATGTACTCTTGGGATCATGGGATTAAAAAACAAAACAAAACAATAAGACAGGGGACTCTGAATTTTAATGAAGAAGTTGGGGCCCTTCCTTTCTCACTTAATAATTTTTGTCACTGTCACTGGGTTGACGTCTTATCACTTTCAGTTGACCCAGTTGTGTTAACTTACATTGGGTTCTCTCTCTATTTTTTTTAAAATTTTCCCTATAGAACAAGAGTATTTGGAAATTTTCTGTTAATGTTTTCATGAGTTTTGGGGTTTGTGGGTGATTTTAGGTATTTTTTTTACTAAAGATACAGTTGCTTCTCTTAGATCAGCAGTGAACTGCAGGGGGCCATTAGATTGCAACTGTATACTTAAATATCAAACATTTTAATTTCTTTCTGTAAAATGAATAATTGATTTGTTGTTTAAACCTTTAAAAGAGAACACCTCATGGTTTCCCATGAAATATGGCTACTCTTTCCATTAATACTACTGAAGGTCCTTCTTGGCTTATTTTTGCAGTAGCAAGTGAGAAAAGGTGAAGCATGTGAGAACCAAAGAAATGATTTTTAAATTATGTTTAAAAAATACTTGCCATTTTAGGTTTAGTGGAAAACAGAAGGAACTTGCCCAATTAGGTAAAAGGGCTGAAGGAGTAAAAAATGGTAGCAAGATCATGTCTTTTAAAGTATAAAAATTACATTATTTTATAGAAATTTTAATCCACCCATAGTACATACTAGCTGTGTGTCTTTAGTCAGACATCCTCATAATTGGAGGGCCAGTTTAGAGCAAGTTTCCAACAGAAGAATGAGAGGATCTGGAATCAGCACATCACTGAATAGTGTCACTATCTGAAGATGAAACTCACCCTACTGATGACCTATTTGCTTCAATCAGAGTGATCTGGGATGAAATCCAGAAGGAATGACAGCAATACATATAAAGTGGAGGAAAACAACAGGCTGCTTGATTGGAACCCACGCAGAAAGTGGATGTGAACAGGAGGAAACCAGGATGGCCCAGTGGAAAGACAGCCTGAGAACACTGACTGCGATTATCCAGTTTGCTTGATTATGAACTGAGACACACTGGGCTTGAATAGTGTCCCCACCATTTTGTGTTCACTGAGAATCAGAGTATGATCTCATTTGAAAATAGGTTTTACAGATTTAATTGGTTGAAATGAAGTCATACTGGATCACATGGGGCCTAATATAATGGCCTTAAATGAAATCAGAAACCAGGTATACAAACAGAGAGAGAATGCCACGTGGAGATGGAGGCAGGGATTGAAGTGATGCATCTATAAACCAAAAACCTCCAAGAATTTCTGGCAACCGCCAGAAGCTCAGAAGAGACAAGAAAATATTCTTCCCTAGAGCCTTCAGAGAAAATATTGTTCTGCTAATACCTCAATTTTAGACTTCTTACCTCCAGAATTGTGGGACAATAAACTTCTGTTGTCTAAAGCCACCTAGCTTGTGAAACTTTGTTACATCAGACTTATAGAACTGATACAAAGGTGTTCTTTGCCTGGTGTTCAAGGACTTTCACTGAAGAGTAAACTCAGGTGGGAAGAGTACTGAATCTTTATTTTCACCAATCTTTACCTGCATTTCCCCATTTTGAAAGCAGGCAACAAACCACAGTCACATTCGCTATAGCTGTGAGTTTTACTAATAAAAATAATAGATGCTTTTATATCACATTATAGTTATTGTAGATTTCTTGAAATATCGTGCTATTCAACATACACAAAAATCAACTCAGAATAGATTGAAGATTTAAATGTTAGGTCTGAAACTGTAAAACTCCTAGAAGAAAACACAGGACAAATCTTCATGACGTTGGTCCTGACAATGATTTCTTGGATATAACACCAAAAGCACAGGTGACAAAAGCAAAAATAGACAAGTAAGACTACATCCAACTGAAAAAGCTTCTGCATGGCAAAGGGAACAGTCAACAGAATGGAAAGGAAACCGACAGAATGGGAGAAAATATTTTCAAGCCATGTATCCAATAAGGGGCTAATATCCAAAATATATAAGGAACTCCTATAATTCAAAAGAAGATACATACATACATAATCAGACAGAAGAATGACTGATCTGATTTATAAATAGGCAAAGGACTTGAAAAGACATTTATCCAAAAAAGTTATACAAATGACTAATAGGTATATGGAAAGATGTTCAATATCACTAATCATCAGGATAACGTAAAGGAAAACCACAATGAAGTATCATCTCACACCTGTTAGGATGGCTATTATGTTTAAAAAATATAATATTGGTGAGGGTGTGGAGAAATTGGAACCTTTGTACATTGTTCATGGGAATGTAAAATGGTACAGCTACTTTGGAAAGCAGTATGGCAGTTCCTAAAAAAATGAAAAATAGAACTAACATGACCCAGCAATCCACTTTTGGGTATATATCCAAAGGAAATGCAGACAGGATATCAAAGAGATATCTGCACTCCCATATTCACTGCAGCATTAGTCACAACAGCCAAGATAGTAAAACAGTCTAAATGCCTATCGACAGATGAATGGATGGAGAAAAGTTTGTGTAAACATACAATGGAGCATTATTCAGCCTTAAAAAAGGCAGAAATCCTCCCATTTGCAACATGGATGAAATTGAAGGATATTATGCTAAGTGAAATAAGCCAGATACAGAAAGACAAATACTTCATGATTCCATTTATTTGAGGTATCTACAATAGTCAAACTCATAGAAGCAGAAAGTAGATCCATGGTTGCCAAGGATGAGGGCAGGGCAGGGAGTTGCTGTTCAAAGGATGCAGTTTCAGTTAGCCAGATGAATCGTTGCAAATAGTTAGCAATACTCTGCTGTTGATTTAAAATATTTTAAGAGGGTCGATCTCTTATTATGTGTTCTTACCACCACAACAAAGAAATATGAAGCACGTATTAGACCTGTCGCTAGGTCTTATTGTTTAATGTAGTAATAGAGAAGTACAAATAGTACTACATCATAATGGTAAAACTTATTATTACAATGATATTTAATTGGTGTCCTTTGTAATTCTATATTTCTATTTTGTATTTAAGGTAATTATTCTCAGGAATTCATAGGCTTCATCACATTGCTAAAGTGGTGCATAGCATAGACAGTGAAGAGTCTCTGCTTGTCCCTACTGTGGATGCCCAGATATTGACATGGCACACTGTAGGGTCTCCATAAATCTTTGATGAACTAAATTGAGAATGAGATGGCTCAGGTACCTTGAAGCTCTAAAACATCATGTATAGATATTCTTCAGTAAAAACTCAATTTTAAACTATTACTAAAGATAAATTTACTGGCATTTCTATGTTAATCATTAACCCCTATTTCACACAACAGATCTATGAGCTCTCACTTTTGGATCTGAATATATGGAACTTACATGCATGTATTTCTAACTCCCTATATTGTTCTTGACCTATACTTAGACTCCTATTCACTTGTAAAAGCTTGCTTTATATTTTGTCATATGGATTATAATAAGCCAGTAGACTGTTTCTGAGTTATAAGTATTGCTTTCAAATGCATGCTTTCATATTGCTTCCTGGATTAGACAGCTGTGTCATGTGTATGTTAAAACTCTAAGCCTTATTCCTGCACTTGTTTAGCAGAACCATGTAATTTTTTTTTCACATATGAAAAGGTAGCTATCCAAAAGGGTTTTGTAATGATATGGAATGATAAAAATTATAAAGAGAAATTTCAGAGGCACCAAATCAACTGCTTGCCATTTATAATCATGATAGTAAAAAAAAAAAGTGGTAGAATCAATTTAATTTACTTTTTACAGGAATAGACATATCTGTTCCTATTGACAAACATGGTTCTTTGTGTGACTGGAATCATATAAGTCTTTTCATGTGGTTACTATAAGTACTTGATTGTCAAAAATTTTATACAAAAAAGGTGCTATTGGATTTCATGTTTGTCAAGACTTCAAGTAAAACCATGTCCAGAAAGTGTGAGACTGTTAGTGATATGTTTTCTTTAACACTTAAGGACTTGTGAACATTTGAGACATATTAACTGATGAACAATTAATTTTTTCCAGTGGAATTAAAAATGGATGATAAAAATACAGCACATTTCAACTGTATTCCAAAAATCCATCTTAAAAAAGACTACAAAGAGAAACATTTTTAAGAAGTTAACAGCAGTTATTTTTAGTGTAAGAAAAAATTATCCAAAACTTGGAGATCAGGCCAGTGGATGATTGTATACATTTCAAAATAAAAGTGGGATGTTAGTTAACATGCCCCCTGCCCTTAAAAGGGCTTCTACATTTCTAGAAAAATGCAAATCTGTTTGACTTATTGCTCACTATTAATCTGGGTCTAGACATTTTACAACTCTGTAGTCAAATGCTAATTTACAGAAAAGGGATGTGATGCAAATGACTTTTTATCCAGTAAAGAAAAAATCCCGAAAGGCTGTAGGATATTAACCTGTTTTGAATCTAATTTACCAGTATTATTCCAGAATTATTTTTTAATTGACTGATTATAAAACATCTGTTTCTTTATCCTCTTTTGAGCCTGTTTTACCTTACTACTGGCTCCCTTATTAATGCGTTGAATAAAATCTAACATGTATTCACCATGATTTACATGAAAATTATATTTCTTAACAAAATTTCAGTTTGACACAGCATGGTAGGAATATACTTTTCCTTTATATTTTCCTTTATTATCTAAAATGTCCCTAAATTGACCTATAATATATTTATAATCTGAAAACATAAACATTTATTTAAAAAATATATATGTATGGTATATGAGAAGCTATTTACCTTCATGATGTCGTTCATATACATGGAAGATCTTGAGCAACAAAGAAAGGAATCTAAGTGACTAAAGAGGAAACAGTTTTGTGATCAATAGTGTTTTCTTTTTATTTTCCATTAGTAGCAGAGTGATGTAAAAAAAAAGAAATAAACTTTAGAAATATGAAACGTGTGTGTCTACAGACAGACATGTGCTTATTGTGAATGTGATGAGAAAGGCACGTCAGGACAGTGAGAGGTTCATTACACTGCTTTCCCATACTGTGAATGAAAGATTAGCAAATACTGGCGACAATTCACTAAATTCCATGGCTAAGATGCATACTATAATTTGGAGGTTGATTCCCTTTGATAACCTTTCTCAGGCACTGTCAAGACAGATATTAATAATTAGTAGTTCAGCTGGGAGTTGGACCACCAATTTCAACTTACGTAAACTACAGGAGACACTCCACATTCACTTAAGCTTTGACAGTTGCAAATATTCTCTGTGATCAGCCCTTTCTGTTTCCCTTTTGGAATGTGTTGGTTTTCACTGAGCCCTGTGGGTGCTGAGCCACTATGAGAAGTGACTATATGCAGGTGGAGGGCTTACAGCAGGCTACTAAATAATGCTGATCCTTGCATTTTATACTGGAGTGAACTTTTGGGAAGAGGGAGGACGGTGTGCTAGCACCTGCACGTCAGAAGCATCTGCATGCAGTTCCTACCTCAAAAACATGCCCCCATGCTTCCTGAACAAGTTATATAGCTACCCTTGATCTGGAACTTCATTTTTATTTTTTTATTGAAGTATAGTTGATATACAATATTATATTGGTTTCAAGTATACAACCTAGTGATTCAACAGTTACATATATTATTCAATCTTCACCCCAACTAGTGCAGTTAGTATCTGTCAACATAGAAACATGACAGAACTATTGACTATATTCTCTGTGCTGTACTTTCATCCCTGTGACTCATTTATATTATGATTGAGATTTGTGTTTCTTTATCCCCTTCACCTATTTCACCTATCCATCCCAACCCCTTCCCCATGGTAACCACCAGTCACTTCTCAGTGTCTATGAGTCTCTTGCTATTTTGTTCATTTTGTTTTGTTTTTGGGTTCCACAGATATGTGAGATCATATGATATTTGTCTTTCTCTGCCTGACTTATTTCACTAAGCATAATACCCTCCAGGTCCATCCATGTTGTCACAATGGAAGAATTTCTTTCTTTTTATGGCTTAGTAATATCGATTTTGTATATGTGCCATATTTTGTTTACCCATTCATCTATTGATGGACACTTTGTTTGCTTCCACATCTTGTCTATTGTAAATAATGTGGTGATAAACATAGGGGTGTCTATATGTTCTCAAATCAGAGGTTTTTGTTTTCTTTAGGTAAATTTCTTGATCTGGAGTTACTGGGTCATATGCTATTTCTAATTTTAGTTTTTTGAGGAACCTCCATACTGCTTTCCGTAGTGGCAGCAACAAATAACATTCCCACCAACAGTGTAGGAGGGTTGCATTTCTCCACATCCTCACCAACACTTGTTATTTCTTGTCTTTTGGATAGTGGCCATTCTAAGTGGTGTGAAGTGATAGCTCATTGTGGTTTTGATTTGCCTTTCCCAGTGATAAGCAATGTGGAACATCTTTTCATGTGCCTGTTGGCCATCAAGTATGTCTTCTTTAGAAAAATCTCTTTAGGTCCTCTGCCCATTTTTTAATTTGGTTATTTGTTTTTTTCTTCTTTTTTATAAGGAAAACAACTAGAAGAAAGTTGAGACTGTTTATACTACTAAGTCTTTTCCTAAGTCAGAATACTGACTACGATTTCTGCAGTTCTGACTTGGGATGAAAAAGGTAAAGAAAAAGGCTGAGATAGCGATGATGCTGGGAAGGAGGGGCAGTCTTCAATCCTTTCCACTGCCCTCCCCACCGAAATCAGCTTTTCACATCAGTCTCCATAAGGAGCATCACTTATTTATTTCCCTACAGAATGTCCTAATGTTTCCTGATTATAGAAATACACTTAGGGCTTTATTACACCACTTAGGACTGCTTTGTAAAGTAAGGCAATCAGATTCTTCAGAGCAACACTGACTGATAGAATGCAAACTATATATGTGATTTCAAATTGTCAAATTGCCACATCCAAAAAGCAAAAGCAAAAAGAAGCAGGTCAATTTACTCTTAATAATATATTTATGTAATCCCATGTGACAAACTATTTTCATTTGAACATGTAACAGGCTCGTTTACTTCACTTTATGTTCCAAGTCTTCAAAACCCAGTGTTTTACACTCACAGTCCATTCAGTTTGGACAAGCCACATTTCAAGAGCTCAGTATCTATCCCTTGTGGCTAGTGGCTAGTAAATTGGACATTTCCGTGGGAACTTAGAAGATACACAAGAACTTCAGCATTCACACACATGGGATACTTCAAATCACAGGCAATTTTGAAAATATTGCTCAGGGTAAAATATTTTATGCCATTATTGTGCAGACATGCCATTAATGACTATATCACGGCCTTAAAAGGGGGTTCCTTTTAAGGATGGAACTATTTCGATGCAAATTCTAAAACCCCCTACCCTGGAGGTGATAGTTGGATTACCTTCTGGAAAGTTCCCTAACTCTCCAGAATTTGCATTTAAATAAAGAGAATGTGCCTTATTTCATTGGATTATTTGAAAAATAAATGAGAGGGTGAATGAAATTTTGATAAAGCAAACAAAGCCAAAGACTGACTAGGAAAGATGCTGAATGTAACTTTCCAACTTCATTATGTAATTTCTTACCTCAGGGGCTGACCCTTCATCTGCCACACCCTTTATCTTCCCTCCTCTCCTTCCATCTTCTTGGTGGGCTGTCCTACCTCCCAGCCCCTGGCACCTTGCTCGTGGCCCTTTCAGACTGTGAGTTGATAGTTAACAACGAAACAGGCAAAGGCATCACTTGTGTTTCATTAACAGCTCTGCGCAATGACAGGTTCGGACTTCCAAGTGACCATTAACCCAGAAGTAGAAATCCCTGAAAACTGCTAAATGCTTATTAAAGTCTTGGCAGTTATAGCTTATGAGGGACCATATTTCTCATAGAAGAATATTTATTATAAAAGAGGAAATGAAAGACAGGGATATCACTAATACAGACCTTCCTTCACTTCTTTTTTGAGAATGCACACTTGTTTTGTTTCACTGCTGGATCCCTATTTCCGGGAATAGTATATAGTACACAGTAGATCCTCTATGACTATGTGTCTAATTTATATATTGAGAGAGTTGACTGGCAAAATCCAGCCAGCTAAGAGCCCATGCTATAATCACTCTACAGTCCTGCCTTCTTTCACAAGAGCTTAATATCCAATTTGAGGAAAGCTGAGACTGATACACAAACTAACATTAGCTTCCTTCCTCTATTTTTAATTAGAGTAATGCTGTCCCTTAGAGTAAGACTCTTTTGAGTACTTTATGACCACAGTAAGTCCATCTTAATCACATGTGCTGGTTTATTTTCAAGCAGAAAACACACACACACACAGTACCTTCAGATGGATACTGAAGCAGAAATAAACCATTTAAAATGGAAATCATTTATATGTGGAATGTCTGGAAAGAAAATAAGCACAACAAGGTCATGAAATCTGTCAAATAGATTATTTAAATAATGATTTGAAGCTGTACTTCTCAAGTATGCTAAGCTGCAGTAGAAGTTCTCATCAAAATTATAACATAAATATCTAGGAGGTACACAAAAAATCATAAATATACTAAACAAGCTAATCTTTAAAATAGCAAATCTTGTCCAGACACTCCCCTAGTAAGATACATTCAGTAACTCTGTTACTGATAGGCTACAACAAAGACTTGTGTGTGTAGAGTTCACTGTCCTTTGCAAGGGGTTCCAAACTTGCCTGTTGAACCTGTGTTATCACCTTCCCTCTGCAAGCCTGAGCGACTTGAGCTACTACTGCTTAAAGTTGTTACCATTCTCCTAACCTACATTTCATGAGGCCACCTGGCCTTTGAACATATGATCTCATGGTCCAGGACACTTCCTCTTTCTCCCTGATGAACCCACCTATTGATGGTGAGGATCACCCTGGTATTCCCAGATGGAGCTCACCACTGCCTCCTCCCTGTTCCCATACGACTTCGTACATACAGTGAGTACGGAGTTTGAGAAGAACTGAGTTACACAGACGTTGAGGTTTACACATCCATCTGTCTGCACTAGACTACCTTTCTGGGGTGTTGGAAACTGTGGTTGATTCCTCATCACAATGCAGGCAGATGTCTGCCTCCCCCATGCCAAGGTCACTGGCCATATGAAGCATTGTTTGTCTCAATGTTGAAGCTTCGGTTTGTAGCACTGCCCTGACACTTGACAAAAATTTGTTGAATGAATGAACAAAAGAATGTTGATATCCACAGCTGTACAATGTTGAGGAAAAACAATTTTGCTTAGAAGGGACCATATGTGTCAGGGTGAGCTTTCTCTTAAGGGTATCCTGAAAGGGAGGCAACTACTAAATCCTAGGCTGTGATCTTCAAAGGGCTTCTGCCTCATGGGAACCAAGAGCCTCTCACTGTCAAGGTTTTCACAGAGAACATCAGCCCTCCCTACACACAGCCTAATGCCCATGTCCTCCATAATGACAGCTACTTGCCAAATTCTGCCCTCCTGCTGGAACCCTACTTTCTTTACAAACCAGAAAAATAAGTCACTGGCCCTACATTTTCTCTCCTCTCAGTAACCTGCATCTTATAGTAATAAAGGATGTCTCAACAGAAGATTAATATAAGAATGACAATCTTATTGAAAGAACTTCATAAATTATCAATTGCCTTGTTATATTAAAACTGTTATTGTTATCATTAACAACCCTAACATTATCTCTAATAAAAAAATAACCCCTTCTAATCTTCTGGTTTTGATATACTATGAGTCAAATTATAACTCACAGTAATAAAGATGTTATGCCTCATCCTTACTGATAGTAATATGGTAAGATAGGTTTAATTAGGGCTATACTCATCACCAAATAGCACTTTTATGGATGAAAGAAGTTTCATCTTTATCACTTAATATCCTTAAGACTTCTTAGGAGGGCCTTTTTTTGTACTGAATGACAAGTATTATTCTCTTTATTATTTTCCACAATACTTATTAGGCAGAACTGTGATTTACTTATTTATAATTAATTAAATTTTGGCTTAACATTTCTAACTTCTAGCTGATGTTCAGAAATCCATGTGGTATTCAGATTCCAAAGTCTTCATTTATTAGCCTTGTGATTTGGGGTAAAATAGTTAACCTTTCTGAGTCTTTGTAAAAGAGTTATATGAATATCTTTTCTTCTCTTGCTGGGATTTTTGTTTTTTTTGAGAATCACATAAGTAATGTCCCTTGTAATCTTTAAAATAGCAATACACTAAAATCAACTTTAAAAGCTACTGCAATTAAATGAAACTTGTATTAAATCTTTCTGGGCATGTTTTTGTGAAATTGATTTTATACCATCTTCCCAAATTATCCATTTCCTAAACTGTCTTGTGAATTTTTTTTAAACTAAATTTTCCCCATGTACTCACCTTATTATCATGCAACACTCAAATAACCCACCCACCCACCCACCCACACACACACACACACACACACACACACACACACAATGATTAAAACAAAAAATCTGTAAACAGTACTTTAGTATGTGTAATGAACCCTGATATTTTCTATTTGTTCCACCCAAAACAAAGGCTGGTAGTGATTCACAAATAGATTTCATGACTCATAGTCTAGAAAATACTAGCCCACTAGATTAAAAATCAAAACAAAACAAAACACAAAGCAAATATAACCAAAAAAAGGAAATGATGCTCTCAGCATCATTTTTTGCCATTTATTTCCATAGAATGATAATCTGACCAAGAGCACCTCTAGTGTCTGAATCACATCATAATTTTTCATAACATACTTTTCAAATGTTTCTCCCTTTTTTGGATGTAGCCTTTTCTCACTTCCCTCATCATCTCCTCTGTGATGCTCTACTAGACCTAGCCATATAGTTATTCTTTTTGTTGCCCCTTCCCTGACTTCTCTGATGGTGTACCTACCTCTCTTGTACCTCTTAGATGTTATTTTAATGGCTTAAATATCCATCTCCTGAATATACCATTTATGTTTCAATTGTCTGAATGTCCGTGAACTTAGTAAACCTTGGATCCTCTCTGAGTAGTTTGGGCCTGTGTCAATTTCAACATCCTGAGAACCCAGCACAGGAGTCCGAACCAGAGCAACTTCAAAGTAAAACTTTGCCGAACAAATGTATCGATTTTAAAGGTTAATTGAAATATAAGGAATTGTGAGGGATAAATGTTTAAACTATAACTTTGTGAAGGTATGAAAGTTCTAAAAAATACGGGTAATCTTATGGGAAGATCTATCCCTTAGATAAGACAATTAACTGGTGGCCTCCTAAGTCCCATGCACTGTGGAGTGGCTGGTGTCATGCACACCTATCTGATCATCATTACAATTCTATTTCAAAACACCTCTTCTTAACCATATCCCAAGGAGGCTATGAAATATTTCAGTACTTCAGCCTCCTTTAATGAAATTATCTAGGGAACTTACATATTGGTTAAGTTGCCCTGAATACTCTCTAGGATAGCCTGATTATGAGATTAAATTTGCAAACTCCTATGAACTACACATTGGTAGAGTTTTCTCATTATAGCATATATTTTAAACAAATCTTCATAAACCTCCATTTAACTATATTGTATAGCTTATTACTATTTCCTAACAATTCTGTTGTTTTAAAGTTATGGTTGTTTCAGCAATCCATTATTAGTATTTAAAAATATATATGTTGTCAGGGGATCTTGCTCCCCAACTTCAAGCTCTACTACAAAGCCACAGTAATCAAGACAATTTGGTACTGGCACAAGAACAGAGCCACAGACCAGTGGAACAGAATAGAGACTCCAAACATTAACCCAAACATATATGGTCAATTAATATCTGATAAAGGAGTCATGGACATACAATGGGGAAATGACAGTCACTTCAACAGATGGTGCTGGCAAAACTGGACAGCTACATGTAAGAGAATGAAACTGGATCACTGTCTAACCCCATACACAAAAGTAAATTCGAAATGGATCAAAGACCTGACTGTAAGTCATGAAACCATAAAACTCTTAGAAAAAAACATAGGCAAAAATCTCTTGGATATAAACATGAGTGACTTCTTCATGAACATATCTCCCCGGGCAAGGGAAACAAAAGCAAAAATGAACAAGTGGGACTATATCAAGCTGAAAAGCTTCTGTACAGCAAAGGACACCATCAATAAAACAAAAAGGTATCCTACAGTATGGGAGAATATATTCATAAATGACAGATCCGATAAAGGGTTGACATCCAAAATACATAAAGAACTCACACACCTCAACAAACAAAAAGCAAATAATCCAATTAAAAAATGGGCAGAGGAGCTGAAAAGACAGTTCTCCAAAGAATAAATTCAGATGGCCAAAAGACACATGAAAAGATGCTTCACATAGCTTGTCATCAGAGAAATGCAAATTAAAACCACAATGAGATATCACCTCACACCAGAAAGGATCGCCACCATCCATAAGACAAACAACAACACATGTTGGCGAGGTTGTGGAGAAAGGGGAACCCTCCCACACTTCTGGTGGGAATGTAAATTAGTTCAACCATTGTGGAAAGCAGTATGGAGGTTCCTCAAAAAGCTCAAAATAGAAATACCATTTGACCGAGGAATTCCACTGCTAGGAATTTACCCTAAGAATGCAGCAGCCCAGTTTGAAAAAGACATATGCACCCTTATGTTTATCACAGCACTATTTACAATAGCCAAGAAATGGAAGCGACCTAAGTGTCCATCAGTAGATGAATGGATAAAGAAGATGTGGTAAATATACACAATGGAATATTATTCAGCCATAAGAAGAAAACAAATCCTACCATTTGCAACAACATGGATGGAGCTAGAGGGTATTATGCTCAGTGAAATAAGACAAGTGGAGAAAGACAAGTACCAAATGATTTCACTCATATGTGGAGTATAAGAACAAAGAAAAACTGAAGGAACAAAACAGCAGCACAATCACAGAACCCAAGAATGGACTAACAGTTACCAAAGGGAAAGGGACTGGGTAGGATGGGTGGGAAGGGAGAGATAAGGGTGGGGAAAAAGTAAGGGGGCATTATGATTAGCATGTATAGTGGGGGGAGGCATGGGGAGGGCTGTACAACACGGAGAAGGTGAGTAGGGATTCTGCAGCATTTTACTATGCTGATGGACAGTGACTGTAATGGGGTTTGTTGGGGGGATTTGGTGAAGGGGGGAGCCTAGTAAACATTATGTTCTTCATGTAATTGTAGATTAATGATACCAAAATATATATATATATATATATATATATATATATATATATATATATACACACGTTGTCATTTTGCAAAAACAAAAACCATATTTTGTTAAAAACAAATAAAAATTGAAGGGAAAATGTTTGGAAAATGTGTTATTTAAAAATAGCAGTAAAAGAGGATTTTCAAAATAAATCCACATTAACTAGAATTTACAATACAATATAAGTCTGTACTATTAGTTGTAAGGCCAGGATTTAGAGAATTATGCTGGCACATTAAATTTATTCATTTTCACAGCCCGCAGACATTTTAATGTCTGAGTAGCAATAAGAACAAATTACCTAAAAACTTTTAATAGTGTATAATAAATTAAGACTGAATGGTAATGCAAAAGTGGGTACAACAGGACAAAATTATGAATCTCACATAATGAGCCAACAACTCTTAAAGTGTGGAAACAACACTAGTATTCTGGAATATATGACCACAGTTGATCCTAATTGTTTCTCTCTTGTCCACTAGAAATTGCACATCAATCTCAAAGTATTGCAAAGTGTTCATTACGTGCAAATGGTTACATTTTGTATGTTCTCCACGGGGACTCAAACTTTGTCCCAAAAGGAGGCAGGCTAAAAGAGTTTCTCTTATGACACTAGGTTTCCATTAAAGTTCTTCAATGACAAGCAACAGAAACAGCCTCTGCCAATATGGAGATTCACATCACTGGATCTTTCCTCTTTATTATTTTTGATTCAAATGTCCTAATGCAAATTATTTGCCAGTAAAGTTTTGTCAATAACAGCTTTGTAAAAGAGCAAGAATTAAAAAATTTGTTAGCTATGATGTTTGTAAGCAATCCTGGTCTCTGCCTCTGTACCTACAATTTGGTTATATAGTAGGAAGATTTACCATTCTTATGACTAGATACTTGCTATTCAGTTTGATGAACAGTTCATCCTGAACCCACTCATCTGCAAACAGGCCTCTTGTACTATAATTTATCAGTTCATCATTGTTCAAAATTTACAACTATGTCAGAACAGATTCTCACTTTCTTTGTGTGACTTGTTCAGTTCATAGTTGCCTCTTTCCTTATGCTGCCTTTCACAACACTGTTCTTTCCTGGTTCCCAAAGTCATTTTCCCAATTGAGTTTGGGAATCCTAGAGGTGTGTTGGAGGGGTGTCAAGGACTACAGTACACAAATAAGTGCTGTAGGAAAAACACTTCCATTTCTCATAGACTGCTTATGGGATATTCTGGAGTGTTTACATATTGCAGTGTTTCTACCTTGGCCTTAATATGTTGACTTCATGAGGTTATGAACTTGTTAAGGGAAAAGGGGCTCTTTTTCAATTCTGTATCCCTAGCAACAAACTGTCTGCCTTGCACACAGTAGGCTCTCACTAAATGTTTGTTGAAAGGACTCAGGTATTTATGATATGCCCAAAGGGTAAGCATATGAAGCCATCATAATGTTAAACTGTCAGCAAACATGAGAATTTCAAATAATCTTTACAAAGAAGAGGAGAGGGCAGCTAAACATCTGGATGAATTTCTTGGATAGGAGATGGGGTACAAATGGAAGGAAGGACAAGTTTGGGATAGTTTACCTAAGGGAATGATATGATAAAAATATAATTCTTTCATGTATTCAAGTATTTTTATAAAGGAGTGTTATATGATCTATATGTGAACAGATTGCCCTATATGCTGAGGATATGGTGGTGACCAAGAAAGACAAGGTCCCTGCAAGGTTTACATTCTAGTGGGAAATATAGATAATAAACATGCAAACGTGTACTACAATTTCAGCAACTGACAGTGTTATGAAGAAAGGCAGGATAAATTTGGAGAGAAGTTAAACAACCTGTGTGTGTGTGTATGTGTGTGTGTGTATGCATGTGCATGTGTGTGCATGCATGTGTGATCTCTTTAAAACAGGAAGAGTCACAAAAGGCATGTCGGAGGGGTAACACTAGAGTATGGAGGTATATAAATAAACAGAAGTGTACAAAAATCCTGAGAGAGGGGGTTTGGGACATAGGGGATAAGGACTGGGGATAGGGTGGAACCCTCAGAAAAAAAGAGAAAAACCAGTTTAATGGTAGGAACAAGCATTAGAAGGAATAGTAAGAAGGTATGCAAGAGGAAACAGCAAGAATATCAGTGTGGCCAGAACATCCTCTTTGTAAAGTATACTTCATGACAGTTACTTACATTAACATTAATCTTAGTTGCGTCAAATAATAAGTTCTGCCTCACACTGCTTATATGTTTACGTGAGCCTCTTTTTTCAGTTTGGAATTTGCAATTAGCATGCTTCACTATTTTTGTAGATTCTCGCTCTCTTGATAATTTCTTATTCTTAGAATGGGAATACCTTAAGGATGACCAGTTTTTCATACATTTTAAGAGGTTCTTCACTACTGTGGTTATTATAATAAGTTATAGTTTTGGTGCTTGCTTCTTTGCACTAATGTATGGCAATCTTCTTAAACATGCCATGTTGGAAAACATAACTTTAAGAACAAGCCATTCAAATGATCTAATTATTTTAATATACTTATTTTATGAAAGAAACATTTAATGGGCAACAACTTAGAGCCCCTCGCTGAATGTCTGTACTGTGCCAAACTCCCAATAAATCTGTTATTTACTACTTCTGAAAACAGGCATAGGAGCCAAGAAGTTGTAGAGGAGTTTCTAAGCAGCAATAAAAGGCTAACGATATTTACGTAAGAATGAAGTGCCCAACTGTTTAACTGTATTAAGAAACTGAATTCTCATGCCACTGCCAGATAATAACATTGAAGAGCTCACGTTAGGATGTATTCCCATTCTTATACATTACTGTAACCCTAAGCAAATGACTAGACACAGATTCTCCTAGCAGTAAGTTTTCATGCTGATTCCCTTGTTAGTCTACATCCTCTAGTTACAGAAACCAGGATAGCTTTGTGACCATCAAACAAAATCTTATGAAATTTTATTACTGCTGGGGAAATATAAAGGGCCAGCAATAGTGTGAATTATTCTTAACATTGGGGTCCCAATGAAGGGCAACAGATGGCAGAAATTTTTACTCAAGTAATTTTTCCATCAACGTTTCTATCAGCATTTGAGTCCCAGCAGTGCGGCTATTAAGAAGCCATCAAACTCACCAGCCAGCTGGTGAAATCAGCACTGTAAAAACTGACTATATAGAAAACATACTTGTATTCAGTTTGGTCTTTTACACCATATGCCTTCTTTCAGATAGCCTTTGATTTAACCCACATTACCTCAAAGGCATTTACATCCTATAGAGTCATTTGAAGGTGCAGATTATCAATCAGATATTAAAGTACATCCAAATAAAAATACAAGAAGTCACTCTCTGTAGTGGATTGTGTCACTGACCTATGCCCATCCATTCAGCACTCTTTGTTTCTGGGCAAGCCAATGTTTTTTCAGTGATGGCACCTGCTACTTGAGGGCTTTCTGGGTTGCAAGCTCAGAAAGCAGGGTGAGAAGACTTGGAAACCCTGTGTATGTCTAGTCCTTTTCATGAACTTACTTGTCTCAAACTTTGGGGCAGGAGTTACCTAACTCCAGTGTGCTCTGGGAATCTAAACTTGTAAGAACTGGGTCCTTTTCAAAGTGATTTAGAATTTTCTTGTATTACAAACAGCCAAAGTAAGGCAAAGTTGGAGAGTAGCTAAACTTGTCTTTGACACTCTTAGGCTCTTCTTTCTTTGCCTTCTCTCCCAAACTCCAAGACACCAATGCCTTTTTTTCCTCCATTAATTTCCTCAACTGAGAAATAACAGTAAGGTTCTCATGCTGTAACTACACAGTTTATATGTAATTTTTCACTCTCCATGAAAATTCCCATTTTGAGAAAAGGGAGAGTATTTTGCTTAACTAGACCATGAATTCAACTACAACTTTTTTGAGATATGATGGTGCATGTGAACATTACAATAGGACATTTAATCCATGTTGACTTAAGTATCTGCAATCACAGTGGTGATTGAGATTTATCATTGCGTTATAAAGTAAAAGTTTCTACTTGAATTTATTTACACAATATATATCAATATATTACATATCTACCAAATAATATATATTACGGAGGAGTAAACACAGTAACATTGAAAGATATACCAGGAAATCAATTAACAACATTAAAAGGTTGATATTTTGCCTAAAAAGAGCAGTTAACTCATGTTAAAATAATACATTGCTGTCTCACTTCCTATGTCTGCTTAACATTTGTTTATTTAAAGCCTAAAAATTTCATCTAAACAATCCCACTTCTGTTTACTTCTTAAGGTTTATTTCATCTGGAATTTCTTTACATTTCAAGGTCTCATGCTTGCTCATAGCAACATTCTTTAGAAAGTGCTATTAATTTTTAATATGGTTCACTAAGCAACATTATCCCATAAAATAAGCAGGCTCCATTTCCATTAATAGCAAGAATATTCCATTATTTTAAATACTTAATCTAATGGTGACTGACCTTTATCGTTTTTGCTGTCAACTTCAAGAATTTTCAACCCCATTAAATACCAATCCATGTTTTAAAAATTCTTTCTTTCTACTTTAGAAAAACATGTAGAGTAAATGTTAGGGCATGTTATGCTTTCCATCTTTTTGTTTTCACTCAAGGGACCTGCTGGCATATCAAGTCACTCTGTCACTGTGTGAGTTAACATTATTTTCATCATTCTCCTCGGTGCTCAGCTTCCCTTTGAAGACTCCAGTTATCATTTATTCTTGTTTGTTCTAAAATGAGTAGGCAGTAATATCACCCATCTGTGGAGGATGCGTTTGGCTGAATTGAATTTTCCTCCTAATCCAAGAAATATACTTTGAGAAAATGTCCTAATTCATAAAAAGAAGGCTCAATGAAATCGCCCCATTGTTCAATCTGCAGTTCAGATGTACGGAGACAGTAATTCAGCAAATAAATTTTTCATTTTATACATATAGGCTAATCATTTATGAAGTGTTACTAGTTACAATAAGATCTTATATTTTTCCATGTAATTATTTCATGGGAAATGCCACTGTATGTGCCTTTTGCCTATGTCATTTTTATTCCTATTTAAGAGAAGAGGAAGCAGAGACATGGACAGATGTAAAACACCTGCATTTTTAAAAATTTCATACCTAGACATGAGAAGTTGGCTAAAAGAATTACACATGCCAGGCTTTAAACTCCAGTGTGCCCGCACATATATTTGTTTAGTATATGGGCTGCTTGGTTCATGCCAAAAAAATCTATCTGCTGGTAACAGGCACCATCTATATTCTGCTTCCTAAAATAATTTCTTAGTAAAAATCCAAATTCTTTCTCTTATTCATTATTCATTAGTCAACAATGATGGTGACCAAGACAGCTGACATTGCTACAGATTCCATTTGCGTTATCAATGAAAATGCCTTACAGTGTCCTTCTGGACCCTTTTTCTGAGACTTACCTGAACAGGAACATGACCCCACATATCTCATGTGTGTGTGTGTCTGTGCATGTGTGCACATGTGTGCATGCATGATTTTGCACCTTCCTAATCACCAAGAATAAAACACCTTTATTGTTTAAAGGGTATGTATTATTCACAGTTCCTTAGCTAGAATGATTTTTCACCAGACAGCCAGAATTCCCTTTCTTACTTGAGTAAAAAAGATAGACTAACTAAAACAAAGTCTTTTAAAAAATTCCCTAATTAGGGGAAAAAGTTTTCATAAAATTTTCATCAATTTCAACTAAACCACACTATCAAGAAGTGGGGGCCTTCAGACAGTCTCTAGGAATTTAAAATAAATTATTATATAGTTGCAAAATTATATAGAAATACATGTACTAAAAGAGCAAATGGCATCGATATCATTTGTTTTAGACTTCTGCATTCTGGCTGATCTGGTGTAACAAGGAACACATTTAACATCTTGCATAAAACTTTAAAAAGCCTAGACAAAATATATAAAACAATAGTTTTTAAGACATTGGACATGAGACAATGAAAGACAGTGATCTATAGGAAATCAGAAACAAATGACGGCCCTACAATTGCCCCAGTTTACTGTCTGGAGAGAGTTGCAGGCTATGAGAAAGCATGAAGGAATCTTCACAAAGCCATGAGGTCTCCTTGAGTTGAGGAGATGGAACTGGTCTGGCAAGGAGGCCAATGTGGTTACAGTTCACAGGGCAAAGCACTAGAGAGGAGATAGATATGCAGAGAGAAAACACTGGACATCTGCAGAAAGCTCCATTCCAGTCTTCACCTGAGTCTTAATCAGCTCACAGATGTGAGGAAAGTACCCAAGACTAGGAACAAACTATACAGAAGTATGAAAGGGAACAGTCACTGGAGCTTACATATGTCTGGGAAGTACCTGTTCCTGCCAGCCACAGTGAAAACCTCATCATCCACAGGGCACCAAGGAGTGTACTCAGACGGTTTGCCTCAGGAGTGGGGGAAAACAGGCCCTAGACTTAGGCAATTCTGCTCAAAACCCACATAGTATAAAAGGTAAATGCTCAGAAGATCAAATTGTTTCCAAGTAAAGTAACTGTGTTCCAGAAAAAAGGTCAAGAATATTTAACTGTACAAAAATATCAAGTGTTCAACAAGTTTAAATTCACAGCATCTGACATCTAATAAAAAATTACCAGTCAAACTAAAAATGGATCAAAGACCTGAATGTATGTCATGAAACCATAAAACTCTTAGAAAAAAACATAGGCAAAAATCTCTTGGACATAAACATGAGCAACTTCTTCATGAACATATCTTCCCGGGCAAGGGGAACAAAAGCAAAAATGAACAAGTGGGACTATATCAAGCTAAAAAGCTTCTGTAGAGCAAAGGATACCATCAGTAGAACAAAAAGACATCCTATAGTATGGGAGAATATATTCACAAATGACATATCTGATAAGGGGTTGACATCCAAATTATACAAAGAGCTCACGCACCTCAACAAACAAAAAGCAAATAAGCCAATTAAAAAATGGGCAGAGGAGCTGAACAGACACTTCTCCAAAGAAGAAATTCAGATGGCCAACAGGCACATGAAAAGATGTTCCACATCGCTAATCATCAGAGAAATACAAGTTAAAATCACAATGAGATATCCCCTCACACCAGTTAGGATGGCCAATGTGCAAAAGACAAGGAACAACAAATGTTGGTGAGGATGTGGAGAAAGAGGAACCCTCCTACACTGCTGGTGGGAATGTAAATTAGTTCAACCATTGTGGGAAGCAGTATGGAGGTTCCTCAAAATGCTCAAAATAGAAATACCCTTTGACCGTGGAATTCCATTCCTAGGAATTTACCCTAAGAATGCAGCAGCCCAGTTTGAAAAACACGTATGTACCCCTATGTTTATCACAGCACTATTTACAATAGCCAAGAAATGGAAGCAACCTAAGTGTCCATCAGTAGATGAATGGGTAAAGATGTGGTACATATACCCAATGGAATATTATTCAGCCATAAGAAGAAAACAAATCCTGCCATTTGCAACAACATGGATGGAGCTAGAGGGTATTATGCTCAGTGAAATAAGCCAGGAGGAGAAAGACAAGTATCAAATGATTTCACTCATACGTGGAGTATAAGAACAAAGCAAAACCTGAAGGAACAAAACAGCAGCAGAATCACAGAACCTAAGAATGGACTAACAGTTACCAAAGGGAAAGGGACTGGGGAGGATGGGTGGGAAGGGAGGGATAAGGGGGAAAACGGGGCATGATGATTAGCACACATAATGCAGCAGGGGGGGGACATGGGAAAGGCAGTATATACAGAGAAGACAAGTAGTAACTCTATAGCATCTTACTACGCTGATGGACAGTGACTGTAATGGGGTATGTAGGGGGGACTTGATAATAGGGGGAGTCTAGTAACCATAATGTTGTTCAAGTAATTGTACATTAACAATACCAAAATAAGGAAATAAAGAAATAAATAATTACCAGTCATCCAAAGAAGTAGGAAAATAACACCTATAGTGAGGTGAAAATTAATTGAAATTGATCCAAAACAGACTCAGATGATAGAAACAGTAGACAAGAACATTGTAACAATTATAGCTGCATTCCATATTTTCAAGAAAGTAGAGGAAAGATTGACAGGTTGAGTCCAGACACACAGATATAAAAAGACTGAACCCACACATCAACAATGTGCTGAGTCACACAAAACAACAATGCTGGAGGTTGCAAATATATACTAGATGGGATTAACTACAGGTTAGATATTGGAAAAGATTAGATTACTCAATTTGATAACAGAAATGATGTAAAATGAGTTACAGAGAAAAAGGCTGAAAATAAAAAGAACAGAACATCAGTGAGTAGTGGGACAGCTTTAAGAGCCTGGTATACGTGTAATCAGTGTCCCTAAGAAGGGAGAGAAGACAGAAAAAATATTTTTTAAAATAATGCCTTAAAAATTTCTAAATTTGATGAAAACTAAAATCCCACAGGTCCAAGAAGCTTCACAGAGCTCAATAAGAGGAAACATGAAGAAAACTGTACCAAGGCACGTCACAAATCAATTGTTCGATTCCCCCTAATGAACCTCTATGTGAAGCTCCTTCTCAGAGTGGGCTTTCCAAGGATGCCAACCTGAAATACGTATGAAAATCTGTATCAGAACAAGTACCCTCTGGGGAGTAGAATGGAAGTATATGTACATTCCTACATTGCTCTACATTGTCATAATGAGTATATATTATTTTTATAATAAAAATATATAGCCACTCATGTCAGATATCTTTGGAAATGGAAAGAGGATGATACATCTCCCCAAGAACACTTAATATGACCCTTATACTTCTGCCTCTAAGTCAGAGACCAAATGATGCTGCATTAGCTCAAAAGTCACCTTAGTGCTATTGCAAACCTATTTTGTGTATGAAAGCAGTTTTGAAATTCATGAATTCCCTTTATCTCCAATGCCAACGCTGACATGTATTCAAATTCGATTGATAAACCCATAATTACACAAGACTTCTAAATTATTCATGTTCTATGTTTTCAAAGTTTACATATACATTGATATTTGAATGCTTACCTTTTAATATCAAAAGGGATATTTACTATACAAAAAATACTTGAGAATGGAGAATTGTAAAGTTAAATGTAATATTGCTTTTATGAATCCAGCATTTTGAAATGTCTCAACTATTTTATATTACCTTTTCCTATGTTTTCATCTGTCTTAATCAGCATTTTCTGGCATTGAAAATTGGACACAATTCAAATCTACTTGATTGAAAATTACAACATAAACAATTTCATCTTAAAAAGTTGCAAAAATACTTAAGACTTTGTATAATAAACACAGTATTTCTTATACCTAAACTATATACTTTGTAACCTAAATTATAACCACCACAATCCAATTTATCTTTATCTGCATACTCAAAAGAAACAGTAAGTTGAAATTAAACTGCACACTGGTTATAATCCATTATGTTGCATTTCCATTAACATAGACCATAAAAAAGTCAATAAGTACCACCAATTAACTCTGCATTGTTTTGGCCTCTGGACTATCTCAGAAGTCATTTTATCAATAGAATATATAGAAATATTGCTGTATCACCACAAATCGCCTCTAGGGAACTAGAACTGTAATTTTTATCATGATGGATATTTCTCGCAACTACATTACTGCTAAGTATACCACATGTTCTCCTTCTGGACAAGATCCAACAAAAAGCAAAAACAAACAGTGCCTCAAAGACACAGGACACCCTAGTGTAAGACACTTCCCTGTATCACAGATTCAATTACACTTTGCAGCTCATCAGATAAGCCACTGAGATCTCTGCTAACTCTCATCCTCATGCGAAAAGTCCCCAGCACAGTCTCCCAATATGATCATGGTGATGGTGTCCTAGTATTTGTGGTGATGACGAGGAAAGCCAAGAATTACAATTTTCTGTCATCCTTCGCAACCTGAGTTTCAACAAGTTCAGCAGTCATGCTATTGTGGTGTTTTAAAAAAGAGATATCAAAAGCTTACCTTAAGATACCATCTGTATTTGGCATGTTCCCAATTCTCAGGAATTTGTGTCTTTTTGAAAAATTGTTCAGCTTCTGTCAGCCATTGATTAAATATCTTCATATCATAATGAAACCGCCGCCATTTTTCCACAGATCTGTCAAATCGTCTAGAGGTGAAAAATATGGGTGAAGAAAAATAAACAGACTATACAAAACAAATTATGTGAACATAGCACAAAATTTTCATTAATTGACAAGGATATTATGTTGATAGTTACTTGCATTTGTAGATTTCAATTTCAATTAATATAAATAATTCATATTAAAAAAAAGGATGAGTTAAAACTGAAAATAGAAATACCATACAACCTAGTAACTCCACTCCTAGGAATTTATTAAAGAAAACAAAATCTCTGATTCAAAAAGATATATACCCCCCATGTTTACTGCCACATTATTTACAATAGCCAAGACATAAAAGCAACCAAAGTGTCCATCAATGGATGAATGGGTAAACAAGATGTGGTATGCATACACAATCAAATATTATACAGCAATAATAAAAGAAAGCAATCCTGCCATTCATGACAACATGGATGGACCTAGAGGTATTATGCTAAGTGAAATAAGCCAGGAAGAGAAAGACAAATACCATATGATTTCGCTTATTTGTGAAATCTGAAAAACAAAACAAAACAGCAGGAGATTCGGAGACACTGAGAAGTGACTGGTGGTGACTATGAGGGAGAGGTTGGGGTGGATGGGGAGGATAAAAAAGCACAAAATCTTAATCATAATGTAAAGTAGTCATGGGGATGAAAGCACAGCATAGAGAATATAGTCAGTAGTTCCATACCATCTTTCTATGTTGACAGATAATAACTACACTAGTTGGGGTAAGGACTGAATAATGTATATAACTGTCAAATCACTGTGTTGTACACTTGAAGCCAGTATGATATTGTGTATCAACTATACTTCAATCAAGCAATTGTCAAGCCAAATGAAAAACCAAAAGGCTGCAATTTTTCCCTTTAAAATTGAATACATTTCTTGATATAAACGAAGTTAAAGACAGCTACTATGTAGCATTAATGCTATCTTCCCTATGAACATATTTTTCTCATTCCTAGAATTTCAAAACATATTAACATCTAATAAATATCTCAAAGGTAGATATTTAATATCAATTTTTTTTGGATTGAAATCAAACTTTTTCATAAAGCCTATCACTTTCAAGATGACTCTTGATCCAAAAGAATTTGAGCATCCCAGATGATAGCTATAATGTATACAGGCTCATATGTATAACAATTATTATTTCCATTTCTCACTGGAGAAAAGTAAGAAGCCTACTGACCTGCTGAACGGCAAGTAAGTATAAAATGACAGAGAAAGGATTCCAACTCAGAACTCTGACTTCAACGGTGCCTTTCACCACCTTGCTTACTCTTTGCTGGGATTTCCTTTTTTCAAGATAAAGTGTCACCTTGCCAGCTAACCAATTCAAAATGATAGTTATAGGGGTTTTCCCTATTATTTTTCTTCTTTATTATCTTCCAAACATTTAATCATGTATCTGCATGTACACTGGATTCTATCAGGCATTGCATCGAATGATTAACTATATTTCTTATCTTACTAGTATCTAAAACAGACAGTATTTTGGTAGCATGAAAAAGGCAGCCAAAAGAAGTAGCCTTTAACTACAGTTAGTTCATAGATGAGAATTCTGCCCTTAATAATTAATAGCATTCTAGAATTGATCAAAAATGATATATCCAATCAGCCACAAAATGATCTTGGAAACATTTTGAGTGCTTAATAATAATTTTGTTTTCTATTATTTTCAGTGGTATCTAATATACAATAAATGCATTAAGAATACATCTAAGACTTTATTCCTTTTAAAAAATAACTGTGCATTGCACACATCTTACAGGCACCTATCATTGGTGTCAAAGAGTTGTTAAATGAGAATCTAAAAAAGAATGAGGCATAGTTGGCATTGTTCCAACTTGGTGAGACTATAGTTGTCATTTTCATTATATACATCTCTATGTTGTTAAGTTTTTCTACAATGTGCATATCATAGTTTGATATTCAGAAAAATACAATAATTTGAAGAAGGCAGTCTCGTGGGAGGGCGAAATAGATGAAGGGAGATAAAGATGCACAAAATTTCAGTTATAATATAAATTAGTCACAAGGATGAAATTATAGCTTGGAGAATATAATCAATAGTTCTATACCCTCTTTCTATGTTGAGAGTAATTACAGCAGTTGGGGTGAGCATTTAATAATGTAGATAACTGTTGAATCGCTGTTGTATACTTGAAATCCATGCAATATTGCATATCAACTATACTTCAAAAAAAGATTCATCCCCCAAATTTTTAAAAATATATAAATAAACAACAAATAAAAAGGCAGCCTCACATGCTAACAACTAGTACCTCCACCTCTCTTTCTCCATAGTTTGGGAACCAGGCAGAGCCAGCCAGAGCACAGAGGAGTTGTCATTTGGTGACAATTTATCATTCCACCCTTGCAGCAGTCATCAGTCCTCTTCTTTGCTTTTTTTCCTACCCAATCACCAGAATATCCTCTTGCCAACTCTCTCAGCTACTGGGAGGTGAATATTCCTCTGACATTTGTGCTATGAATACCCCACTCTCCTTTCCAGGCTACTGCTGCACAGCTGTGTCCCCCCGCCACTCACGATGGCATCAGCAGTTACCTTCTTCCACTAGATTCCACAAAGCCTCCTCCAAACCAACCATATTTCCTTTTCACAGGGTGTCTCTCCTCTAAATTTCCCAGGAAAAGAAAACATATCTGCCCATGCAATTGATTAGGGAACCCTTACATTCGCAAGATAGAACCCTTACGTTCGCAAGATAGAGACAGAAGTAGGAAAAGCAGTAGGAAAAGAAGAAACAGGCTGAGGGCCCAGGCTCTCTATTTACATCCTTGTTCCAGGCCCACAGAAATAAGACAGGATGGCCTTGGCAGCCACACAGGACTATGCACAGTACCCCCATGCCCTGCTGCTGCCTTGGGACTTGAGGGCTTTGCACATTGGTCCCATGTTCCTGACATGCTCTCCTTCCCATTGGCTCCATTTCCCAACTCCTGCAATTCCAACCTGTGCGTACTTACACCGTCACTTTGTAAATATCTAGAGTATTCAATATAGACTCCAACTGCTAAAACTTTGAAAACTGTATAGCTGATTTAATTTTATTATTAAACTTAATGTTAAAATGAGTAACTCTATTCAAACAGAATACTAAAAAATAAAAGCATGCACTTTACGTGTGATGGCATTTAATGTGAGTAATAACATTTTAAAGTTCATTTCAAGCATCACATAAAATTTTAAAATATACTTTTCAGCATTTTAATATGTGTTAACAGCAAAGCCTGGATCTATTCTTGAATTTACTACATAAAATTTCATTTCTTTATCATGACTACTTGTAAACGTAAACCCTTTCCCACCAAGGAAAATTCCAAATGAATACATATAAATTTTGCCAGTTTTACAATGTTACCTTTATAAATGTAACCTCAAATCAGTCACTGTGCTCCCTAAATTCCTCTCACTCCATGAATTGGACTGCCCATGATTGAAGAAAAAAGCAGCAACAGCTAGAAACACATAGAGGTATTAAAAATAACATTCAGGAAAATACAAGTTTTACACTGTATATTATTACTAGGTGAAAAAGTTGTTGCTTTTTTTCCTGGCAGTAAGAGGAAGTGTAGACCCAACTAAATAAAGGACGAAAAATGTCAGTATAAACATATGGATAATAAATCAAGTGATTTTAAAATTTTGCAAATATTAAAATTCTCCTTCACTATGCAAGCAGTATTTAAAATCACACTGCTGCTTCATTTATGTGCAGCATAACTTATTTCCTGCTGTTCTAAATCAAGTTAGTCAGATTATTCTGAAGCATAAATTATATTTAGGGAGTAATTTAGGCACTTAGGGACATACTTTAACACTTTCAGGCCATTAAGGTGGTGCTCAATTCCATGAAATAGATTTAAATAAATAATACCCTAGAAGCCCTCTGATATCCACTGTGGCTTTGTACTTTGGTCTGTAAACTCAGCATTGGGTTGCTGATTATTTCCTCCCACATATTTCATCTTTGAGGAGGTGAGTGGGAGGGATCTTGGCTAATGTTTCACGGTTCAAACTATAGGTGCTGATAAATATAAATTAGTTATTTGTCCCAAACCATAGTACCTTATTCCCCTCCTCACCCACCCTCCTGTCCCTGATTCCCCAGTAATATAATTATTCAGTAAAGTCTAAGTACACCAGCAGTTATGAAGATTTTTCTATAGAATATGACTCGCGGTGAGGATCTCTCCTATTGTTATAACTCTTCTTGCCTCTCTCACAGCCCCTTTCTCCCTTGCCCTTAAGACACTGCCCCAGATTTCTAGGCTACAGTCTGTCCTCTGATGCTTACTTTATATATTGGGCACAGGTGTACACATGTATTAGACTACTCAAACTGTCTGCCTGTCTCACTGCAACCACTCACTGGACACAGACTTATACCTGAACCCATGACTTGCCTCTTTAGGCAGATAGAGCACAGTGTGCACACTAGCTAGGTTGAAATTCTGGCTCCAACATTCACTTTGTGGACATGGGCAAGTAAGTGACCTCTCTGAAAAGTGGTCATAAAAATAGCACCTCCCTACTAAGCATAATTGTGAGGGTGAAATAAATGAATGCATTTAAATTTCTTAGAACAGTACCTGACAGTGTTCAACGAATATGAGTAGGAGCAATCATTTTTATTCTGCCACTATTTGACTTAGGCTTTCAAATACAAAGCAAACCACCAGAATAGAATCGAAGTAACATCACTCTCTCTCTGGTAGAGATCAAACATAATAAGAAATGACTTTATCTTTAATTTCAAGACTTAATTACATTAGAAAATTTCATTAGCCTCTGTATGGAAGCTGAATCAGCACTCCGGTGTAGAACCTATTGTTGACCATGCCTGACCCCAACCACTATATATTTATTTTGTTTATTTTTTTGTGTATGTGGATATATGTTTTAGTTTCTCTTTAATATATTCCTATAGGTAGAATTTCTGGATCATATTATATCTCCAACTTAAACATTCTAAAATTATGTTTTAATTTTTTATTGAAGTATAGTTGATATATAATATTACATTGAATTCAGGTGTATAACATAGTGATTCAACAATTACATACATTACTAAATGCTCACCATAAGTGTAGTTCTCATCTGGCAACATACAAAAATATTACAATATTATTGACTACATTCTCTATGGTAGCCACAAACCAAAAGTCTGTAATAGACACACACCAAAAAAAAAGAAAAAAAAAAGAGAGAGAGAAAGGAATCCAAGCATAACACTCAAAAAAGTCATCAAGCACAAAGGAAGAGAAAAAGTGGAGAAGGATCAAAGAAGAACGACAAAAACAACCTAAACAATTAATGTTTGTTAATTAATAATAATTAACAAACAATTAATGTTTGTTAACCTAAACAACTAAATGGCAATAGTACATACCTATCAATAATTACTCTAAATGCAAATGGACTAAATGCTCCAATCAAAAGATACAGGGTGACTGAATAGATTAAAAAAATAAGACCCATCCATACACTGCCCACAAGAGATTCACTTCAGACCTAAAGACACACAGAGAGTGAAACTGAAGGGAAGGAAAAAGATATTCCATGCACATGGAAATGCAATAAACACTGGGGTAGAAGTACTTATATACTTATTTTTAAACATCTTTTTATTGTGAAACATAACTAATGTAGACACTATGTACAATCCCATGTTGCCATCACCGAAGCCAAGACATTAAAATAAAAACTTTACAGAGGCCTGAAACCTCTCTTGAAACCCCTCTTAATCACTACTCTCTCTTGCACCCAAAGCATAAACTCTCCCCTAACTTTCATGGTATTCATTCCCTCAGAGCTTTGTAATTTTAAATACGCTTCCCTAAACACTAGGGCTTGGTTGTTATATGCTTTTGAATTTTTAAAAAATAGAGCCATATAATACACATTATATGTGATCTTTTTTGTGAGGGTTTATTTGCTCAATAGTATACTTTTAAAATCAATCCATGTTTTTGCTTATTCATTGCTGTATAATATTCCATTGTGGTTTTAGGTTGTTTCTAGTTTGTGACTATTATACACATTACTGTAACCTATCTCCTCCTGGCATCTGTGCACAAGCATTTCTGGAAAGTGTATACCCAGGAAAGAAACTGATGGGCCATAGGTCTTGTACATCTTTAATGTTACCGAATATTGGCAAATGTTCTCCACTCCTAGCAGTAGTAGTGTACTACCAGTAGTAGTAGAAAACTAATGGGACGGACAAACTCTATATTTATTGTTTATTTGGATTTCTTATTTTGAAAGGATAACGAAAGTCTTACACACTGTTATTGTGAAACATAAAACACATTTCTTATTTACTATACAATAATCATTCTATAAACACCATTCAGATCAAGATATAAAACAATGTTGGTAGCTCAAAAGCCCTCCTTGTACCTCTTCTCACTTTTCAAGAACTTCTCCCGGTTTTCTATCAGCTTGTCTGTTCTTTTCTTAAAGATCTGTAGAAATTCTTCATAATCATGTATTATACACTCATTTCATCTGTTACATGTGTGTTCCCAGGGTCTTCTCCCACTCTGGCTTTCATTTTCACCCTCTCAGTGTCTTTTGATGTACAGTAGTTAATAACATATAAGCATAGTCCAGTTTATTATTTTTATATATGTAGTGTTTTATTCATCTATTTAAGAAATCTTCCTTTACCAACATTCTCTAACATATTCTTCTCTATTGTGTTGTAAAAGTTTTATTAATGTGCTTTTTCCCATTTAGATTTGTGGTCTTCCAGGATTTTATGTTTGTATAAGTGTGAAATAAGATGTGCATATACATATATGCATATGTATATGAATTTTCTAAGCACTAGATTCTACTTTACTTTTTAAGGTAAGGCAAGCATATGGAACAAAATAATGGGTGTTCAGTGGAAAAATAAAAATACGCAGTGAAGAGTAAGTCTCAATGTCACTTCCGGTCCCCTCAACTCAGACAATTCAGCTTGCATTATAAATAAAAATTAATTATTTGAAACATCTATAGAGCAAGGCAAAAAAGCTCACACACACACTGGTATAAAGTGATACTTTTTCTATTCAGTTTTATTGTTTTCCATACATCCATTGCTAGTATTTTGAAAGCTCTGGATTGACATTTTATTTTGTAATACCCTGTTGATTTTATCCTTAATCCTCCCAAGGCTGTGAGTCTGGTTTTCAGGCTTCAAACCAGTTTGGAGTGGTACTTTGATTGTAAGTGATAATACTTGAGTTTAGGAACCCAGTCCCATGTCTTTATTTCCTCTCTCCACTGCTGAAATTCTATATACATTGTTTTCCTTGTTTCTTAAAATAAGCTTTCACTTATTGCCATATGAACAAACAGAGGATACTTTATTTGGACTGTATCACCAACATCAACATTTAATGTGACCCCATTCTAATCACAGGGAACTCTTTTGTCATGCTTAAAGGAGGCAGGATACTTTCTCTCAAAAGGAAATCTTAGTATAGGTGAACCACTTGGATTTCATGTCTGGACATTTCCATACAGATTCGCATTCACTCTTATAGGTTCGACTAACATATACAGCAGAGGCTGACAAATTTCATGTGTAAAGTTCTCAAGAATAAATATTTTAGCCTCTGTTAACCATATGTAATCTGTTACAACTATTCAACTTTGCTACTGTAGCTCAAAAGCAGCCATAGCCTGAACATAAGCAAACCAGTTTGTCTGGGTCCCATTAAAACTTTATTTACAAAAACAGGTATTAGGCCAGATATGACCCATGGGCTGCACTTTACCTGCTCTTCATCTACAAACTGATTACCACATAGCCTCAGGTTCTGGCCCTTACCAGAGCTCTATAACTTGCAGGGGTTTTTTTTGACTATTCTCACCAGAACATTCTATGTAACTTCAACCATGACATGTTAACAATTCTGTATTTTGTCCTAAATCTTTACTTATAATCTTTGTTAATGATTTCTAACCTAGAAACATTGAGGCCATCCTTTACTATTCCCTTTCTCACCATGATTATCTTTATGTCCCATCAATTTCAAACCAGGAATGACTCTTTACTTTGGCCACTTTCCTCTACCCGCAGCACCATGGCCTTTTTGGAAAGTCTCTAATACCTTTTTCACTCCATGTTCTAACTCATTTCTGCTATCATCAGTTTTTCACCACTCTAATCTCTGTCCACACTGCCACCCCTTCTTCCTTTTTGATTCCAACATTTACATAGCCCACAATGTATACTATACTGCAAAACACTGAATATCTCAAAATTTTCATAGTAATCCAAATCCTGTTTTTACTCTGGGCCTTTTGCTATATCTTAGAATGCTACCCCTTCTACAATACCCCTTTATTCTGTGAGGACTATCTTCCCTGAAATTAGTTACTCCCTAAGACAAGCTTCCCCCACTCTGTAAAAACCTCTATTCACATACTACTTCATCTTCTAATTATGTATTTATAGAGCTGTCTTTCCCAGTAGAATATGAACCTCTTAGAAAAAGGAATATGACTTATCACTCTTGAATTCCTAGTAGCAAGCAATGTTCCCAGCACATGATAAGTGTTTAATATATTTTTAAATAATGAATAAATGAAAGAATTCATGAGTAATTTGCATGGACTCCTTATCTCTTCCATTTAGGAGCCATGGATGTTTGGGTACATCATTTTACCACTTTGAACCCAGATGTCTCATAAATCAAGCAAGAATAATACTGCTTACAATACATGATATTTTGATGAGGATGAAAGTACACTGTAAGGTATAAGTAACAATAGCATTTTAGTATTACTATTATTAATGAACAAACTATGGTAATCTGCAAATTTTATAGCACTGATACAAAATTTTAAATAAAAAACCTCGGTCTATACTATAAATCATTTTCCAAGTCAGTCAGTGTATTTCCAGAGAACCGTTGCTCTCATTAATAGAAAACACAAAATGACTTTTAAATATAGATACTTTAGGAAACTCAGCACCATCTTAAAAAAAATTAATACACTTTGCACAAATGTGACAAGGTCTAATTTAAGTGTAAGGATACACTTAAGAACCATGACTCTTTTTAAATGGAGGTGTTTCAGACTAAAAAGATAGTAATAAAATTCACCTTATATTGAAGAACTCAGTAAGTGCTACTTTTAAAATAATAACGATAAAGTTAGATAAATGTTGATGACATTATTCGTAAGGACTCAGAAGCATTTTAGGCTATCACTAATGTAGTTAAAGAAATCTTAAAATTCTTTAGATTTTAAAAGTGTTTTTTAAACTTCGCTGGTCTCTTATTGGGCATATCTCTGAATGAGATCTGAAGTGGGTATTGTAGTAGTCCCTTTTCCCTACAAGTAGACAGATCTGTGAAGGAGGAGGTTAAAACAGAAAAACCACATCAGTCAGTTTGAGTCATCTTAAAGAAGTGAACACTTTTTGTGCTGTAACTTTGCACAAACACACCCATACACTCACACACTCCAGTATGTACATTTGATACACACAAATCAGGAACTTGACTGAAGTTTGGGGAATTTTCAGAAAGCATATTATCTTGGCTTAGGGAGATATACAATAAACATCCCTGAAATAAATTTTTAAGTACTCCAGTAATCAGGTAGGAATCCCTATTTTCACTTGCCTTTGACATCTGATTATTTAATTAACTAATTATAAAAAGAAAAGCAAAAGTATATCTTTTATTGCTAGTATCTCTTGTATTACACAAATCTCCTTTGCCCCTCTCTTTTATAAGCATCTTCACAACAGCCCAAAGTCCCAGCAGGCCAATGACAGTGTAAAGGGTGCATTATTTGGCAGTTCTGTTATGTTGGAAAAATATTCAGGGGATGCTATTCCTGCACTACTTCTGAAAAAAACACAATGTAGGATTATGCTAATATTAACCTACAAATTATGCAATTTCAATGTCTTGATTTGACACAATTAGCACCTTGTAAAAATACCCAAAGTAGCAAAAATAGTCTGCTATTAATGAGCTATAGTGCTACCTTTAAAATTAGGATCTTTTGCAGAAATCAACTACAGAATCTGACTCAGCAGTCTAAATTAATTTAAATGTATTAAAAGGTTTAAGGTAACATTATTTCTGAGGACTTGACGTATTCATGGATCTCCTTTATAATATGTGAGCATATAATTTAGTCTTAATTTATGTATCTTCTAGTATACAGTCCTAAGTAAAGATGACACCATAGCTTCTAAATCTGATCTCTAATTTGTTGGCTAGAGGGTATATTTGACATAAAAGTGTCTCTCTTTTCAAACAAAAAACTATATATAATTGATGTAGGGACTTTTACCTAGAACTAGCAGAAAAAGCAGTCATAACCATAGATATGTGCTAAGCAGTCTACTAAGTACTTCAGATTAAATACACTATTTAATATTTTCACACCACTGTAGAATAGATGTTATTATCATATTCATTTTGCAGATGAGAAAACTGAGACTTTGGGTGGCTAGGCAACTTGTATATTTCTAAGTAGGAATGCAAGGCAATACTATAGTTGATTAAGACTGGTTTATAGTGTGTGTATATATATATATATAGTTTTTAATGTCATTAGAATTAGTCAATGTAAATAGTAAACACCATATTATATCATGCAAGACAAGAAATCCTAGTTCTACAGCATACTGTCCTCTTGGGCTTAAAGCATGTTGTTATTGTTCAGTCCCACTCCTATATTTCTGAGCATCATAAATCTTATATTTAAAAAGTAAAGGATTCATAAGTGACCTAACTCCTAATCAAGCAGCATTTTTTCAAACAACATCTCTTCTTTGTAGTCATTATATAGCTAGCATGACGAGGACACGGCACTCTCAAAGCTGATGGCATTTATCTTAATGTTCCACAAACACCCTTGAAGGCTCCTCATCTTTTTGCTCTTGTTCACGTCTTTTGTTCATATTATTTCTTGTCTCAACGTGTTATTTCTCCCAGATTTTTTATCCAGATATACCTTCCTCCATGAGAAACCTTTTGATGCTCCCAATTAGAAGTAATCCATCCTCTGTACTTCCCTAACACTCCTTTTGTCCTGCTCTAAAGAATTTATTCCATTCTAATCAGATTGGTATTATTAACCCCAAACTACAGCAAATGCTCTCTAAGGTTGTATCACCATGTTTACCTTCTATAACAGGTACCCATAAATATTGCTGAACTCTATTTTTGTAAATTCAAAATAAATTAACGAATTTTAATACATATAATCAGTATTCATTTTGGATTATTATACCTTTTAATGGGAAAATGTTCTGTGGATTAGAAATTCCAAGCTATCTTTCATTTGAAGATAGGCAACTATGGGTTGGAAATTCTGCTTTATTGCTTAATAATGCCTCATAAACCTCAGCAAGTGATTTAAGTTTGCTGATTTCAGAAATCTCATTTGTGAAATAAGCATGCAAATATTCACTTTACAGCATTGATAGAAGGGAAACAATAAAGTGTGTAAAGCACATAGTAAGTATTCAATCAATGCTGTCAATAATCATAATAGACATATATGTAATTATATAAATATATAATTGCCATGTTTATAAAATATTCAATTGTTGAATATATACATATATATGAACATTTTCTCTTCAACATATATAACTATGAAGGAAAATGTACAATTGCTTCTGTGCATTTCCCCATTCACACACAAAAGCAGGATGGGATCTTCAGGTAGATCTAGTACACATGTTCTTTAAGACTCACACATTTCACTATATGTAAACTGATTTTACTGCTACTTTCATCCAGAAAACTGAAAATCTTACAGCAAATGGAGTCATAGGTCTTTTCTTGTTTCTTTCTGAATGAAGTAAAGACAGTACACTTTATCTGGCTACAAGAAATTTAACTTCAGTTTTTCTGTTAAAGGAGAATGTGAAGGAAAAAAAACGTTTCATTTTAAAATGGAGGATGGAGAGATTTTGATCTTCAGGGCAAGTAAGATATTTACGTATCATTATCTCCTCAAAAGTATTATTAAACCATAAATCCCAAACATGCAGAGTAAGATTAAAAAATAGAAAAGTAAGACATTTTGCTTCTTAGGCTGCCAAAATATTCATTTCCTCCATAGGCTGTGACAGCAAATCAAAATACACCACCTGAGATCAGCTTACAAAAGTGTCTCTTTTTCACAGGAGGACTCTGCTCTTTCGACCATGATTAAAAGTAAAGATTAAGATCACTAGGTATCTTAGAATATATTTGGTATGAGAACACAATAACACAAATATAAAAATAAAATTGAAACAATAAACTTTTTACTTAGCTTTATTCTCCATGAGCAATTCTATTTCTCTCTTACACTGTTTCAATGGGACCATTACCTTATACAAGACTGCTTTTCCTATTAAGGTAGTTATAATTAACAAGAGCTCACACACACATAATAGTAATTATTTACTATATTCATGAACATATACAAGTTATTATTTTTCCTAATATTTACTAGGTTTTTAAAATATTAGAACCAATCTCAAAGGTTGCAGAATTAAAAAAAAAGAATAGTGACTTTATGATTGTTAATTACTTCTAGAATGATTTTCCAAAAAAAAGAAAAAAAATCCTATTTTACTATTATAAATTGGTCTTGGAGCAGGCAGAAATAGTATTAAAGAAGAAGAATGAATTTAGAAGTGCCAAGTGGAGTTAACAGAGAATTAGTGCCGAAATTACACCAGAGTAACATTTCAACTAGAAGTAGCAAGGAGAAAATATCCAGGCTATCAGATGTCATAAGCAGTAAAGAAAATAAGAACCATTTTCAGGGGACATTACCAATTCTGCTGGAGTTGAACCCATTAAATCAGAGGGAAAGTGTCCAAAGACTGTCTTATAAAATTAGAGCAGTAATTAATTTTGAGGCAGATTTCTGGTTATATATATCTATATCTGACAAATATATGATAAAAGAATTGAATATGCCAGATGTCCCTTATTGGGAATATGGCTGTGATGCTCATTTTAGTTGAATCCACTGATTCCATGAACATTCGGAGGTTTCTCACACTCCTACCCTCAAGCACAGATGTACCTATGGAAGTAGGCTACTTCCAGAAAGAAATCATGTAGGTAAAACACCTTTACTTCAAATTCACTGAACTAAAATCTGACCCAACTCTGGCAAGTATAAGCCAAAGAAATTTTCATTATAACTGACTTACTACCTTATGAATAAATATGATCATAAAAATCAGGCCCCTCTTGCTATTTTACATTCCATCTTATTAAAACACAAGTGCATGAGGGAAATATTCTTGGCATAAAAGTACTATGTTCATTAAAATTTTCACCTGAAGGCACATGTCTAAACCTGTAGGGGTTACTTTATTATTTAATTAGAGCAGATTCTTTTCTATCATTTTAGGTGTTTCATCTGAAGTTTGATTAACATCAGTATATGCTGTGCTCTCAGGCAAGTAAATATAGCTGTGCAGAAAGAGGAATGCAGAAGCAAAATGTAAAATTTAAATGTAAAAATACGGAGAAAATGTTAAAAGTGTAAAGAAATAGAACCTCTAAGAAATAAAATGTCAATGTTCGAAGCCCACTAGAAATACTTCATAAATATGTGTAAGTATAGCATTTGCTCATTTTATTTAACCACTAATCCATTCCTTTAACAGACATTTATTGTGTGCTTAGTACTGGGGCTGCCAGTATATTAAATTCAGTGGGGTAAAAAGGTGAAAAAGATATGGTTCCTGACAATGAGAAACACACAGTTTAATGTGCACAGTAAGTATTGTAATGAAGGTATGTACCAAAATCCTACCATATGCTGTACTTGCCCAGTGTGCACCCTCTTGCCTTCCTTTTCAAAATACACTGGCTCAACTTCCAATGGCAGCACTTAAGATTCTTTGCCTGAGGACTCTTTCTGGCTGCAGAGGTCTGCTTTGCCCACCTATATGGCGAGCCGAAGGTGCTCAGGAACTAACACCCCTGGGAGAAGCTCTCCGCTAATGACTGATGAGCTCTTCTGGCACCAGCAAGTGGGATGACTCTGAGTACGTCGTTTACACCGTCTCCCAGAGTTTCCTCATGGGGATTAAGCTCCCGATACCCAAAGTGTTAACTGGGTTGAAAACCCACCTTTTATTGGCTTCCTTCTGTACCCTCACTTCTCGCTTACCTAAAATGTTTTCTGTGCCTTCCAAAAAACCTACTTGAACTGGCGTTCTTTCTTCACAGTCTGCTTTGGGGGGAATCCAATGCCAGCCAAGGGTTGGATTAGGGTCAAGAAGGATTAGCAGAGGTCTCAGGCAGAGAAAGGAGGAAGGGTATTACATGAGGCAGGGTCGGCATGAGTGAAGACATAGACTAGTGGTTCTAAAATTAACATCACCTGGTGGGTTTGTGATAACACAGATTTCTCAGCTCCACCTTCAGAGTTTCTAATATCATACATTACATAATTTTTATTTCTAACAAATTCTCAGATGCTGTTGCTTCTGCTGGTATGGGGAGCACACTTTAAGAACCACTGGCATTGAAAGAATGACCAAATGATAGGTTCCCAAGAGGGACTGGATCAAGATTGTGAAGGCTCATAAATACACTGTGACCTAAATTTGTTTTCTTTCAGTGGACTATAGCTAAAATTGTTTATTGTAAAAAAAAGGTACCAATAAAATTACTAAATAGTTACATATTTACATAATACAATAAATAGAAAATCTCCAAAAATCCTTGGCGAAAGAAAATATAGAATATGTCTTAACATTCCGGTGTGATTTCTCTGTTTGTATTTTCTGCCCAAATTTTGCATATATGTAACCTATAATCCCTATTTCCCACTAACACTATGGTTGCCAGTTTGGAAGCTTCATGCCTCTCACAGGCTATAGGCACGGGACCCAGCATAACTGGCCAGCAGAGGGAGCAGTGCTGAGGAAATCCATGACCACGAAAAAACAAGACATTATTAGTTGGCTATAGATGCTCTCAATAATAAGAGAATATTGCATTTTGCCCTTGAAAGAGAGATTTAGTTATGTTGGGTCAGGAAAAGACAGATGTGTTATTACTAGTTGTTTTTCAGTTTTAAATATGTGCAAATGTATAGTGCACAAGGTGAGACCATAGCTGAAGCTAGAAATCTAATCAGAGCTTTTCTTTGGAAAGGAGTCTTCCTATCTAGTCAATTAACACATCCATCACTTGACATTTTATGTGTATTTTGTTTTTGGTGAAAACATTTAAGTTCTACTCTTAGCAAATTCAATTATATAATACAGTGCTATCAACTGTAATCACCATGTGATATATTAGATCCTTAGACCTTATCCAGCTTATAGCTGAAAATTTATGCCCTTTGACCAATCTTTTCTATCTCCCCCACTGTTCCCAGCCCCTGAAAACCACTTTTTGTCTCTCTATTTCAATGAGATGACTTCTTTTTTAGATTCCACACATAAGTGATATCATGCAGTATTTGTCTTTCTCTGTCTGGTTTATTCCACTTAGCATAATGTCCTCAAGTTCCATCCATGTTGTTGCAAACAATATGACATCTTTCTTTCTCATGAATGAATAAGATTCCACTGTGTGTGTGGTGTATATCACATCTTCATTATCCATTGACAGAAATTTACATTGTTTCCATATCTCAGCTATTGTGAGTAATGAGATAATGAACACAGGAGCGCAGATGACTCTTTGAGATCCTGGTTTCATTTCCTTTGAATATATACTCAAAAGTGAGATTGCTGGATCATATGGTAGTTCTATTTTTAATTTTTTGAGGAACCTCCATATTGTTTTCCATGGTGGCTGCACCAATTAACAGTCCCACCAACAGTATACAAGGGTTCCCTTTCCTCCACATCCTCATCAACATGTGTTACCTCATTTTCTGATGATAGTTATTTTAACACATATGTTATATCTCATTGTGGTTTTTTATTTTTATTTTTATTTTTTTATTTTGGTATCAATCTACAATTACATGAAGAACATTATGATTACTAGGCTCCCCCCTTCACCAAGTCCCCCCCACATACCCCTTCACAGTCACTGTCCATCAGCGTAAGATGCTGTAAAATCACTACTTGTCTTCTCTGTGCTGCACAGACTTCCCCGTGCCCCCCCCACTATACATGCTAATCGTAATGCCCCCTTTCTTTTTCCCTGCCCTTGTCCCTCCCTTCCCACCCATCCTCCTCAGTCCCTTTCCCTTTATACCATTTGACCCAAGAATTCCACTTCTAGGAATTTACCCTAAGAATGCAGCACTCCAGTTTGAAAAAGACAGACGCACCCCTATGTTTATTGCAGCACTATTTACAATAGCCAAGATATGGAAGCAACCTAAATGTCCATCAGTAGATGAATGGATAAAGAAGATGTGGTACATATACACAATGGAATATTACTCAGCCATAAGGAAAAAACAGATCCTACCATTTGCAACAACATGGAAGGAGCTAGAGGGTATTATGCTCAGTGAAATAAGCCAGGTGGAGAAAGACAAGTACCAAATGACTTCACTCATTGTGGTTTTGATTTGCATTTCCCTGATGATTAGTGGTGTTGAACATCTTTTCATATATCTGTTGGCCACTTACATGTACATTTTTGAGAAATATCTATTCAAATCCTATGTCCATTTATTAATGAGTTATTTATTTGTTATTGATTTAGAGGAGTTGCTTATAAAGTTTTTGGATATTAGCTCCTTACCAGATATATGGTTAGCAGATATTTTCTCTTATTACATAAGTTGCCTTTTCATTTTGTTGATAGTTTCCTTTGCTATGCAAAAACTTCTTACCTTGATGTAGCCCCACTTATTTTTGCCTTAGTTGCCTTTGCTTTGGGTTGTCAAACCTCAAAAAGTCATTGCCAAGACCAGTGTTAAGGAGCTTACCCCCTATGTTTTCTCCTAGGAGTTTTATGGTTTTAGGTTTTAAACATAAGTCTTAATCAATTTTGAGTTGACTTTTGTGTGTGGTGTAAGGTAGGGTCCAATTCTATTTTGGATTTAACCACCTAGTTTTCCCAACACAGATTTTGAGAAGACTATTCTTCCTCCATTGTGTATTCTTAGCTCCTTTGTCAAAAATTGACCATTTTAAACAATGCTACTATTCCAAAAAAGTTAATTGACCATATGGGCATCAGTTTATTTCTGGTCTCTCTATTCTATTCCACTGATTTATGTATCTGTTTATAAGCTAATACCAAACTGTTTTGATTACTATAGCTTGGCAATACAGTTTGAAGTCAGAAGTGTGATGCCTTCAGCTTAGTTCTTTCTCAAGACTGGTTTGGCTATTTGATTCCAAATTTCAGGATTGTTTGTTCTGTTTCTGTGAAAAATGCCCTTGGAATGCTAATGTGGACTGTGCTATGTGGATTGCTTTGGGTAACATGGACATTTTAACAACATTAATTTTTCTAATCCACAAGCATGGGATATCTTTCCATTTATTTTTATCATTTTCAATTTCTTTCATCAATGTCTTACAGATTTCAGTATACAGAACTTTTACCTGCTCAGTTAAATTTATTCCTAGGTATTTTATTCTTTTTGATTCAATTGCAAATGGAGTTGTTTTCTTAATTCCTCTCTCTGATAGTTTGTTGTTAGTATGTATTAATGCAATCTATCTTTATATCCTGCAACCTTACTTAATTTATTTAGTTCTAACAGTTTTTTGGTGGAGTCTTTAGGTTTTTTCTATAAATAATATCAGATCATCTGAAAACAGAGGCAATTTTACTTCTTCTTTTCTAATTAGCATTCATTTATTTCTTTTTCTTGCCTAATCGCTCTGGCTAGAACTTCCAGTACTATGCTAAATGAAAGTGGCAAGTGGGCATCCTTTTCTGATCTTAAAGTAAAAGGCTTCATCTTATCACCACTGAGTATGATGTTAGCTGTGGGCTTGTTATATATGGCTTTAAAATGTTGAGCTATAGTCTCTTTAGACCCAATTTTTGAGAGTTTTTATCATGAATGGCTATTGAATTTTGCCAAATGCTTTTTCTGTATTCAATGCTATGATCATTTGATTTTAATCCTTCATTTTTTTAAATGTCATATATCACATTCACTTGTGGATGATGAACCATCCTTGCCTCCCTGAAATAAATCACACTTGATCATGGTGTGTGACCCTTTTAATGTACTGTTGAGTTTGGTTTGTTAATATTTTGTTGACAATTTTTGTACCTAGATTCATCAGGGATATTGGCCTGTAATTTTCATTTCTTGTAGTGTCTTTCCTTGGTTTTGGAAGCAGGATAAAACTGCCCTCATAAAATGTGTTTGGAAGTGTTCCCTCCTCATACTTTGGGTAGAGTTTGAGAAGGATTAGTAGTAATTATTATTTAAATGTTTGCCAGAATTCACCAAGGAAAACATCTGGTCTTGGAATTTTTTTTGTTGAGAGGTTTTCAATTACTGATTTGATGAGCTTCTGTCTTTGAACCACTTTCACTGCACCCCATAAATTTTGGTATCCTGTGTTTCCATTTTCATTTGTCTCAAAAATTTTTTTTAAATTACTTCTTTGACCCACAAGTCAGTCAGTGGGATGTTGTTTAATGTCCACATACTTGTGAATTTTCCAGTTTTTTCTTGTTATTGATTTCTAGTTACCATTATAACTACAAAAGATACTTGATATGATTTCAACCTTCTTAAAAATTTTAAGACTTATTTTGTAGCCTAACAGATGATCTGTCCTAGAGAATACTTCATGTGTGCTTGAGAATAATATGTGTTCTGCTGTTGGATAGGATGTTCTATAAATGCCTAAAGTTCTGATCTAAAGTGTAGCTGAAGTCTAATGTTTCCATATTGATTTCTGTCTATATAATCTATCCCATGTTGAGTGTAGGGTACTGAAATCACATACTATTATTGTATAACTATATATTTGTCCCTTCAGGTCTTTTCATTTGTCCTTTACATATTAAGATTCTACTATGTTGGGTAAATAAATATTTATAAATGTTATATTCTCTTTTTTGATTGAGCCCTTTAACATTATATAATGATTTTCTGTTTTTACAGTCTTTGGGCAAAGTCTATTTTGTCTAAGTATAGCTACATGTTCTTTTGGTTTCCATTTGCACGGAAAATGTTTTCCCATACTTCACTTTCGGTCTGTGTGTGTCCTTAAAGTTGATATGAGTCTCTTGTATATAACATAGAGTTTGGTCTTGCTTTTTTAGCCTTTCAGTTACTCTATGTCTTTTGGTTAGAGAAGTCAGTCCATTTACATTTAAAGTAATTGTCAATAGGTATGGGCTATTACTATTTTGCTAATTATTTTCTGGTTCTTTTGAAATTCCTTTGCTCCTTTCTTCTCTTGCTCTCTTTCCTTGTGATATGATTTTCTCTGGGGGTATGCTTTGATTCCTTCTCTTTAATTTTCTGGTATCTACTGTAGATTTTTGCAATAGTATCAGAAGTATAACTTTTAATCACAATTCTTGAATAGAAGAGTGAAAGGTTTGAAATTTAGAAGTATGATTTTGTAAGTTATAGAGAGGAATAGTTGCTGATGGGTTAAAATGATGGTTTTCAACCTTGCTGCATATTGGAGTCATCTAAAGATCTTAAAACAATTCACAAGAGTTTGATTTACTTGATTTGGGATGACACAAGGGTGCTAGAATTTCCACCCAACATTTTATCATGAAAATTTTCAAATGTACAACACAACAAAGTTGAACAAAATTATGAGGCGTACCTATACAATCATTATATAGATTCTATCATAAATATTTCACTATACTTACTTTATCACTTATCTACAGATCTATCCATCCTTTTACCCATCCATCGATTAATATGTTTTGATGCATTTCAAAGTAAATTACAGACATCAATATAATTCACCCTAAACATATTAGTATGCATATATCATCAAGTAGAGTTCAATATTTATTCAGAGATTTGCTTTTATTTGCGAACACTGGGATTTTTATAAATTCCCCCGATTATTCTATGTGCAGCAAAGGCTGTAACTCACTGGATTAAAAAAAGGTGGGCAGCATAAGAGTTCTTTAGTATTATTTTTGTTTTTATTATTTACTGAATTAGTACTTTCTTCAAATAATGGCTAATTTAAGTAACAACTATGTAAAGGAGTTATTACTGAGAGAGAGGAAATAATATTCAGAGATTTTAAGTAATTTTCCAATGTTCATATTGCAAGTGAAAGGTACTTAGCATCCAAATCCAGTTTTGACTGATCTCATAGAAGATCATTTTTTCCATTTCATGTATCTAAGGCTATGGAGGTGAAAATAGAAGGAGTTTAATTAGATATTTAATTTGAAGGATACTCAAAACAATTTTGGAAAGGGAAAGGAAAAAGTAAAGGGGTTTCATATAATTTTCCAAATTTTTTCTAACATGACAACTGTTTGAAAATTATTCTGTACAAAAGGCAAATACAAGTGATCCTCACTTTGTTTTTATCTGGAGTGTTCATTCTTCTTAGAATACCTTAATATGAATTTTTAGTTTAATGATATCCTCCTTCAATAGGCCATTCAGTGGCTATAATCTTGGTTTTGTTTTTAATAATACTATTTTACTTCTAAAAACAGTGTCATTGCATTTAAAAAAATGAAAAAAAGTTCCCAAACTACTAAATAGTAGAGGGAAAAAAATTTTCCCTAATAGTCTACTATAACACAACTGTTAGGTAATGGAATTTTTTTCTCTTTATCAGTAATTTAGCTATCTAACCTAAACTTGATGGGATTTATTTAATATCAGAATGAAAGTAAATGAATATGTAACTTTTGAGGAAATATTTGAGGTGATGGAATTTCCTTATCTAAGATAAAAATAATATTTAGTTATTGAAAGACTGATGAAATCTCAATCATAATATAAGTTAGTCATAGGGATGAAAGTACAGCATATAGAATATAGTCAATAGTTCTGCAACATCTTTCTATGCTGACATATAATAACTATACTAGTTGGGATGAGGATTTAATAATGTACGTAACTGTTGAATCATTGTGTGTATACTTGAAACCAATATAATATTGTAAACCAACTATTCTTCAATTAAATAATAATATAAATTAAAAAATAAAAAGACTGATGACTATTGAAAATCAAAGATAATATCAAAAGTGGCAAGAGAAACAAACATTATCAAAACAATCAGATTGACAACTTACTTCTCAATAGAAACTATGGAAGCCGAAGGGCAATCAAATGCTATCTCTATGTAGTAACTGAACACTGGATTGCAGGACGTGCCAACTTTTGTTTGAGTTGATTATTACTAAATTACACTTCTTATGACTTTTCACAGCCTTCAGATTTTTTTCCTTTTGCCATTCTGATGGGAGTGAGTGTCATCTCATTTTGTATTTCTGTAGCAACTGATAAGATTCATGTGTCTACTTGACATTCAGATATTTTCTTCTATGAGTTACCTGTTATTTTTTAACCTTTAAATTTTTCCTATTTAGGTTACTTTTTTGCTATTAATAGATTGGAATTTTTCATAAATTCTGATATGAATCCCTTGTTTGTAGTCTTGCAAATATCTTTTTTTAGACTATGTATTTCCTTTGTTTTTAATGTCTGCATTGTAGAGAAGCTTTTAATTAAAATAGTCAAATGTATCGACCTTTTCCTCTGAGTTCTGCATTCTGTTGTTAAAAAACCCTACATTTCTGCCAAGCCATAAAAATAATATTTCATATATATACACACATTATATATATATACATATATATATTTATAATGCTTTGCTTTTTATATTTAGGCAGTCAATCAATTTGTTATCTGTAATTTATTTTTACATATAGTATGAGATATGGATCTAATTCCTTTGTTTAACGTATTTTAAAAATCTACTTTGTCATAAATATCATATATTTCATTTTCTCACACAATGGAAAATTACCTCTCAATGAATTCAAACACATCAGATATTCTATCAGTTTTATTTCTTTTTTCTTGGCAACAAATTCCCTGGAGTGCGATTTCCTACTCTAATTTGTACTGTTTCTTTGTAGACCTGTTATATAGTTCTTGTCAAAGCAACTTCTCCATTATCTTTCTGGTACCTCCCCCATCTCTTTCCTACATTACATTTCTTGGTTTCTGGCTCCTAAGCTTGGTAGATAATACTAGTACTCAGCTATATATCTAATTATCTTCCTCTTGGACATACTGGTGATTTTAATTCCCTGTCCCCTTAAAATTAGGTATAGTCTTTTAAATTGTATTGGACAATGAAATGCAATGAAAATGGCATGTGCAACTTCTAGGTAGACGTATTTAAGAGTCAAGGTGAGACTTTCCATTACTTGTTCCCTGTTATGGTAACCCTTAAAGCTTCTTATGATGAAGAAATTGGTAGAACTCTAAAGCCTCAATCAGCTGAGGTCCTTAAATGACTATAATGATCAGACCCCTTGGCTGAATTATGTTAGAATGCAGCAAGGTTAAGAAATGAACCTTTGCTGCAATGATGCCTTTGTGTTGTTTGTTAAAGCAGTATAATATAGCCAATCACAACTACTACACTGTCTTCCTTTTTCCTAGTTTATTTTTCTCACTTGGTAGAGCAGCACTCTTACAGATAACTGATAAAAGTTTAAGGGATGAAAATTTCTTAGACTTTGTCTGAAAATGACTTTATTTTTTCCCCACACTTAATTTATACTTTGTCATAGTGTATAATTTATGTACTGATGAGTGAGATACTGCCCCAAAATGTAGTGTCTTAAAACCAAAAAACATTTGATATCCACCACAGTTTCTGGGGACCAGAATCCAGGATTGTCTTAGTAGAGTGGGATTGGCATGGCATAGCTCATGAGATTGCAGTCAGGCTATTGGCTATAGCCTCAGCCTTTCAAGATTTGATTGCAGCTAAGTGATCCACTTCTAAGCTCATTCTCATGTCTCTTCTCAGGAAGCTTCAGTTTCTTACTATATGGGTTTCTTCAAAGGGCTGCTCAAAATATAGCTTCCTCCCAAGGAAGCAATAATGGAGGGATAGAGGGACTGAGGGAAGAAAGGAGAGGGGAAGGAAAGGGAATGAGATAGAGAGACAGAGAACTGACTCAAGGCAGGAACCACAGTTTTTCTATTAGTTAAACTTGGAAGTGACATACCATCACTTCTGCCATCTTCTTTTCATTAGAAGAGTGTCACTAAATCTGTTCCACACTGGAGAAGAGAGGAATTAAGCTCCTACTCCATAAGAAATGATTATCAAAGAATTTGGTGTGGATTTTTTTTTTTATATTCTGGGCATTCAGCAGACCTTTTAAAAATAGAGGCTAATTTTCTTCAGTTCTAAGAACATTTATTTTGTCATTTCTTTTATAGTTTCCTCTCTTGATTTTTCTGTAACTCTTATTATTTGAATGTTGGGCTGCCTAGAGCAAGGTTCCTCAACATGAACACTATTGATATTTTGGGCTGGATAATTCTTTGTTGTAGTTTGCTGTACTGAGCACTGCAGGAGGTCTAGCAGCATTCCTCTTGACCACTACTCACAAGATGTAAGTAGCACCCCCTCCCTGATTTGTGATAATCAGTATTATCTCTAGACATTGTCAGATTTCCTCAGGAGGGAAAAATCACCACTAGCTGAGAACCACTGATGTGTGATGATACTTTGATTCTTATATTTTCTTTCTCATTTTCATTTTCCTGTGTATTTATACTATTTTATGGAAGATTTCTTCAAATTTATGTTCTATATCTTCTTTTGAACTTTTATTTCTGCTAGTCACTTTTTAATAGACTTATGTTTAGCAAAGTTTTAGGTTCATGCCAAAATTGAGCAGAAAGTACAGTGAGCTCTCATTTACTCTCATCACACCCTCAAGGCACAGCCTCCCCAAATCAACATCCCCCACCAAAGTGGTGCATTTCTTACAATTGATGACCCTACATTGACACATAATTATCACCTAAATTCCATAGTTTACATTATGGTTCACTGCTAGTGTTATACATTCTATGGCTTTGGAGAAATAATCTACTATTATGGTATCTGAAATAATATTTTCATTGCTTTAAAACTGTTACTCCATTTTTAATTTAAATAACCCTTATGTCTCACTGGAATATCATTTTCTAAAGTCTCTTCTACTTTCTTCTATTATATTCAGTAACTAGTTGGACTCTGAGATAGTAATTATATTTCACAAGTTTTCTTGAAATCTGTGCCTTGTTTCTTCTTTCCTTGGTGTTTTTTATTTTATGTTACTGTTTTTCCCTAATATGAATGCTTGCTTGTTTTTATATTGGTTTCTGTGTTTTGGGTCAGAGACTGTTTTCAAATGTCTGGAAATCCTTAGGTGTCTCTTAAAACTGAGGTACTTAAATGCTTATTGAAAGCCCATGTTCATGTTGGGCTTAACAATTGGCAGGCTTCACTACAGGGTCATCAAGCAAGAATCTGGCTATTTCATTGGCAGATCTCAACATTTCCTTAATGGTAGATCTTTTCTATTATGGCAATCTGGTTCTCTAGACAAAAGAAAATCACAATCTCCTGTCCAGAGAATAGAAACTTAAGAGCCAGGAGAGGAAAGATATCAACATATTGACCTTACCTTAATTCCTTATTTTAAGTATGATGGGTCACTCCTTCCATCAACTGATCCTGTTATCTACATGTTTGTAGTTTCCGCTTTCAGCCTCATTAGAAAGCAGACTACTCACTCATGTCTGCTGGGATGGACGGGGAGTGGTATCTAACTACTCTGAGCTGAAGATTTGGCATTAATGGCTCCCTTCAAGGTCTTCAAAACAAGCCCCTCTCAAGACTACTGCCCTCTAAAATACCTAGTGCCTTCAATTCAACCTAGCGTCTTTTGGGGCTCCTGCAAGACAAATTCACTTCCTTAATTTCTTTATAGACTTGATATACCTTTGTTGAGGTCTCTGCTTTCATTTTGTTTGCCATTTTACTATTGCACCTTTTTTATTCCTCTGACTTAATCTTAGAATAATTTGGGATGGAAAGGAGACACATGTGTATTTTCAATTGTTGTTTTTAACTGGAGGTCCATCATGAAGTCTGTATCCTATTCTCTCTTGTAGCATTTTGTAATTGCTTTTACCTTGCCTTCTGTACTCCATACAACCCTTTCGGGTTTAAAGTTCCTGCAACACAATGTTATCGGGGATAATTCCAATCCACTCATCAAGCAAGAGAACAGCCTCATCACAAATTCTAGTTGCAAGGCTATGTCATTATTCTTAGGCCTCCACAGGGCTGTAGCTTTATGTAAACTGTAGCCCCAGGCTGTAGCCTGAAGCAGCACTTTTACCTCAGGTTTTTTTCATAAATGGAGGAGCCACAATCCAGACTCTGGTTTTGAACAGTGAACGTGTCTTCAGTTCCACATCTTGCTTGAAGCAATTTTAGTCCTATTTCCCCATAGCATCCAAAGTCTGTTGCTTTGTGGTTTAAAGGCATGCCTGGCAGCAACTTCTGCCTCATTCCCTGATTTACATTTCTATTCCTATAGATGTTTGTATTTTGTGTGTGTGTGTATGAAAAAATATATACTATTTTATATATTGTACATTTTTATATTTTTAATTTTACATTTTTCATTGCTATAGTTTTGGAGCAGAGAAGGATGACACTTAGATCAGAAATCTCAATTCCAGTTTTGCATTTTTTTCCCAACAGACTATAACACAATGTGTACTAGTCCATAAGGTATTTGTCCACCACAGGGGCCACTATATTGCAGCCTTAAGTGGATGCTCTGTTGTGAGACAGATGTGTCTCAACATAGTGTATTTTATACAGTTCACTAAAAGCAGATATATCATCATGCCCCTTTCAGAGAGACCCAGCCTCATTTGGTTAAGGTTATTTCCCAACATGTAAAGGGGGCTTACTTTCCTGACAAGGGGACCTGAATCCTAACTGCATCATCTTTGGTAACTATACTTAGAACTGACCATGTATTGCTCCAGTTATATCATCTCAAATCCAGTTCTCTAGGGAACAGTGTCTGTTAGATGACCCACATGACATTCCATAGCACAACAGGGACTCTGCTGTTCTGCAGGCCCAATAACCAAACTAAAAGTTCCATGAAAATCAACTTACAAGCAACAGTTTGAGCCATCGAAATTCTTTTACAGAAGACAAGGTAAGGACCAGAGTCATGACTCACCTCCCACAAATTTCAATAATCTTTTGCTTCATAAGATCATTGTGGAAATAAAGCCAAGATACTCATGCATAACCTTTCTTAGCTGAAATATCGCCTTTACGTTGCCCTCTTATGTTCTTCAAACATTTAACTTCAATGTCCAACAAGTTGCTGTATGTCTTATTTTTCCAAAATGGAAGCTCCAGAAGGGAACAGTATTATTTTTCTAATAAGAAATAGTATACAAAGAGAATGCCATCTATTTTGTTTGGTACTGCCTTTGCTTTTTTTTTTTTTCAAACAAATAAAAGTAGAATATGTACTTATGTACCCATAACATCTTTTCAAACATCTTTGTTCAATCTGCATCTCGGCATGCAGAAATGTTATTATTTACTTCATCTCTTGGGAGTTGGATTATCTCATATTAATAAATAACAATCTTCTTTAGTTAAAGTGCATTGGTTTGTGTATATATATTGAATCATGACTATGTGTGCTTAAAGTGAGGAGGATAGGGTTGTGACATAACTTTTGTAGCAATGTTCCTTTTGGCACTGAATAGGTAAAAATTTAAACTCCTGAAAACAAGTAATCTGATAGAAATGATATTAGAATAGGGATCTCAAGGCTTGGGTGATAGTCTTGGCTTTGGTGACAATTAATAATGGGAACCTGGATAAACCTTTACTTTGCTTTATCTTTAGCCCCACTTTCTTCATTTTTAAAATCATGGAATGGATATAGATAAGTGTTCTAATTTTATTTTTTTTCCTAAATTTGTTTATGCTAATCTGTAACAAATGATTTGGTCTGTAAAATTGTCTTCCAGTTTGTAACAGGCTGTTTTGAAACTATTGCTAGACAACAACAGGGATTTTAGATTATTGAATTAAGCTAGACAGGGATATGCATATTATGAAAACCAGCTACATAAGACCTTATTTAACTAAGGAAGCACACATGAGGTAAAATGTTATGATCTTCAGGTGAGACTGAAAATAAAGAGCAGAAAATTCACAAAACCTTTCTCTTTTTATAATATAAATATGAAAATCACCTCCAAAGTGCTTGGGTGTATGGTACCCTGGCAAGTATTCATTTTGTTAAATGCCAGTTAAAAACAATTAGTCCAGAATCTGGTTTCAAATAATGTTTCTACAAACTTGCAAAAATAAAGCAAGTATTAAAACAAAAGCTGTTATTTACTGGCTCAAGAGTTTGTGGATAAGGGAAAATTATGGAATGTTAAGCCAGCAGTATACTAGCATAAATGTCTAATAACCAGCTTTTCTGCGGGGGTGAGGCATATTTGAATACTCGTATTTAATTTCAATCTACCAATGTAACATCACTTAACATGGAGTTGGTAGTGCATCATTATATTGTCATTCCACCATTTAGATACAATAGAGATAAATAATATCAAGAGCACAGATAATAATGAAATGTAGTAAAATAATTAGCTAGTAAAGAGATTTGAGCCTCTGTTACCTCTGTTTACAATATAATTTAATGTATGTTAATACAATTTAATTTTAATAATGGTTAACAACTGATCCACAAATTCCTGAAAATTAAACAATTGGCTCTTGCAAGCCAGTGTGACCCATCTTAAGTACAGCACTGAGCCAGTTAAACATTAGTTAGTGTATCTCAGTGTGTAAGAAAGACAAGATTCTTACCAGTGTTTACATCCTAATTATTCTGAAGGCATTAGTGTATATAATATTTTTTCTTTGAAAATAAGGAGTCCTGTGTTTGTATAATAAAATCATAACATGAGGGATCAAGTTATCTTAATGCTCTACAAATCAGTCCTGAAACCACAGCTAACAACGAATGCCTCCTAACATCAAATGTTGTAATTGCAGATACAGAGCCCATCTCTCTCTCACACACATACACACATGCAATACAGATATGTTCAGGCCCCACTCCAGGACAAAATCAGAATATCTGATTAGTTTTTTGTAGATCGCCTCACCTAATTTAAATTTGATTCTTGAACCAAGTTTAAAAACCACTGGCAAAGAAAAAGTGAGTCATATCTTGTAGTTTTGCTTTATTTAAAAATTTTACTTTATATCATAAAATTTTTCAAAGATATGCGAAATAAAGAGAACAAGATGATGAACCTTCATGTACCTCTCACCTAGGTTCAGCAATTATCAACATTTTGCCAAACCTGTTTCATCTTCTCCCATTGCTCCTTTTAAAAAATATATATATTTTTGGGGGGAGAAGTTTGTCAAAGCAAAATTCACACATCATATTATTTCACCTGATAATACTTCATCATGGGCCTGGAATTGCCATTTAAAAATGGAATATAAAGTAGTAACAATGAATGCAAAAAAAAAAAAGTATTCATTAAATACTTCATTTAGCAAATACTGGGCCAGATATGATGTTAGATGCTAGGGATATGAAAAATCTTAGTGTTAATTTTATGACTCAGTCTTAACATGAAACCAATTACATAATGGGATAAGTTTGACCATCCTTTGTCCTTCACTTATCAATACATAAACTGCTTCTTTCCTAATCTTTCTGTTGCCTGATTAATCCCTCCTCAGTTTTTAGAACTCAGTTCAAGAATCACCTCTTCAGTTTTCTCCTGACTGTGGCCCTCAGACTGGATTATAAGTGATGCACCTTTATAGATGCATAGCTCCCAATGCAGACTCAATCCCAAGTACTTGTCACTCTGCATTAAATAAGCTTATCATTCATCTTCCATTTCTAAAATTTTTGAGATCAGGGTCCATATTTTATTCAGCTTTATATTTCCAGCCCTTAAACACAGTATCAGTGTCACAGTAATATTTGTTGAATAAAAGCTAAGTATACATATGATCAATTCTAATAGATTTTTTAAAAATTTTGGTATCATTAATCTACAATTACATGAAGAACATTATGTTTACTAAGCTCCCCCCTCCACCAAGTCCCCCCCACATACCCCTTCACAGTCACTGTCCATCAGTGTAGTAAGATGCTGTAAAATCACTACTTGTCTTCTCTGTGTGGCACAGCCCTCCCCGTGCCCCCCCCCCCACACTATACATGCTAATCCTAATGCCCCCTTTCTTTCTCCCCTGCCCTTATCCCTCCCTACCCACCCATCCTCCCCAGTCCCTTTCCCTTTGGTAACTGTTAGTCCATTCTTGGGTTCTGTGAGTCTGCTGCTGTTTTGTTCCTTCAGTTTTCATTTGTTCTTATACTCCACAGATGAGTGAAATCATTTCATACTTGTCTTTCTCTGCCTGGCATATTTCACTGAGCATAATACCCTCTAGCTCCATCCATGTTGTTGCGAATGGTAGGATCTGTTTTTTTCTTATAGCTGAGTAATATTCCATTGTGTATATGTACCACATCTTCTTTATCCATTCATCTACTGATGGACATTTAGGTTGCTTCCATATCTTGGCTATTGTAAATAGTGCAGCGATAAACATAGGGGTGCATCTGTCTTTTTCAAACTGGAGTGCTGCATTCTTAGGGTAAATTCCTAGAAGTGGAATTCCTGGGTCAAACAGTATTTCTATTTTGACCATTTTGAGGAACCTCCACAATGCTTTCCACAATGGTTGAACTAATTTACATTTCCACCAGCAGTGTAGGAGGGTTCCCCTTTCTCCACAACCTCGCCAGCATTTGTTGTTGTTTGTCTTTTCGATGTTGGCGACCCTTACTAGTGTGAGGTGATATCTCATTGTGGTTTTAATTTGCATTTCTCTCATGATTAGTGATGTGGAGCATCTTTTCATGTGCCTGTAGGCCATCTGAATTTCTTCTTTAGAAAAGTGTCTATTCAGCTCCTCTGCCCATTTTTTAATTGGATTATTTGCTTTTTGGTTGTTGAGGTATGTGAGCTCTTTATATGTTTTGGATGTCGACCCTTTATCGGATCTGTCATTTATGAATATATTCTCCCATACTGTAAGATACCTTTTTGTTCTATTGATGGTGTCCTTTGCTGTACAGAAGCTTTTTAGCTTGATATAGTCCCACTTGCTCATTTTTGCCTTTGTTTCCCTTGCATGGGGAGATATGTTCATGAAGAAGTCACTCATGTTTATGTCCATGAGATTTTTGCCTATGTTTTTTTCCAAGAGTTTTATGGTTTCATGACTTACATTCAGGTCTTTGATCCATTTGGGGTCAGACAGTGATCCAGTTTCATTCTCTTACATGTAGCTGTCCAGTTTTGCCAGCACCATCTGATGAAGAGACTGTCATTTCCCCACTGTATGTCCACGGCTCCTTTATCAAATATTAATTGGCCATATATGTTTGGGTTAATGTCTGGACTCTCTATTCTGTTCCACTGGTCTGTGGCTATGTTCTTGTGCAAGTAACAAATTGTCTTGATTACTGTGGCTTTGTAATAGAGCTTGAAGTTGGGGAGCGAGATCCCCCCCACTTTATTCTTCCTTCACAGGATTGCTTTGGCTAATCGGGGTCTTTGGCAGTTCCATATGAATGTTTGAACTATTTGTTCCAGTTCATTAAAGAATGCTGTTGGTACTTTGATAGGGATTGCATCAAATCTGTATATTGCTTTGGGCAGGATGGCCATTTTTACAATATTAATTCTTCCTAGCCAGGAGCATGGGATGAGTTTCCATTTGTTAGTGACCTCTTTCATTTCTTTTAAGAGTGTCTTGTAGTTTTCAGGGTATAGGTCTTTCACTTACTTGGTTAGGCTTATTCCTAGGTATTTTATTCTTTTTGGTGCTATTGTGAATGGAATTGTTTTCCTGATTTCTCTTTCGATTAGTTCATTGTTAGTGTATAGGAAAGCTACAGATTTCTGTGTGTTAATTCTGTATCCTGCAACTTTGCTGAATTCTGATATTAGTTCTAGTAGTTTTGCAGTGGAGTTTTTAGGGTTTTTTATGTACAATATCATGTCATCTGCAAATAGTGACAGTTTAACTTCTTCTTTACCAATCTGGATTCCTTGAATTTCTTTGTTTTGTCGGATTGCTGTGGCTAAGACCTCCAGTACTATGTTGAATAACAGTGGGGAAAGTGGACATCCCTGCCTTGTTCCTGATCTCAGAGGAAAAGTTTTCAGCCTCTTGCTGTTCAGTATGATGTTAGCTGTGGGTTTATTATATATGGCCTTTATTATATTGAGGTACTTGCCCTCTATGCCCATTTTGTTGAGTGTTTTTATCATGAATGGATGTTGAATTTTGTCGAATGCTTTTTCAGCATCTATGGAGATGATCATGTGGTTTTTGTCCTTCTTTTTGTTTATGTGGTGGATGATGTTGATGGATTTTCGAATGTTGTACCATCCTTGCATCCCTGGGATGAATCCCACTTGGTCATGGTGTATGATCCTCTTGATGTATTTTTGAATTCGGTTTGCTAATATTTTGTTGAGTATTTTTGCATCTACGTTCATCAGGGATATTGGTCTGTTTTTCTTTTTTGGTGGGGTCTTTGCCTGGTTTTGGTATTAGGGTGATATTGGTTTAACAGAACGAGTTTTGGGAGTATTCCCTCCTCTTCTGTTTTTTGGAAGAGTTTAAGGAGAATGGGTATTATGTCTTCTCTGTATGTCTGATAAAATTCCAAGGTAAATCCATCTGGCTCAGGGGTTTTGTTCTTGGGTAGTTTTTTGATTACCGCTTCAATTTTGTTGCTGGTAATTGGTGTGTTTGGATTTTCTGTTTCTTTCTGGGTCAGTCTTGGAAGGTTGTATTTTTCTAGGAAGTTGTCCATTTCTCCTAGGTTTTCCAGCTTGTTAGCGTATAGGTTTTCATAGTATTCTCTAATAATACTTTGTATTTCTGTGGGGTCCGTCGTGATTTTTCCTTTCTCGTTTCTGATTCTGTTGATGTGTGTTGACTCGCTTTTCCTCTTAATAAGTCTGGCTAGAGGCTTATCTATTTTGTTTATTTTCTCGAAGTACCAGCTCTTGATTTCATTGATTTTTTCTATTGTTTTATTCTTCTCAATTTTATTTATTTCTTCTCTGATCTTTATTATATCCCTCCGTCTGCTGACCTTAGGCCTCATTTGTTCTTCTTTTTCCAATTTCAATAATTGTGACTTTAGACTATTCATTTGGGATTGTTCTTCCTTCTTTAAATATGCCTGGATTGCTATATACTTTCCTCTTAAGACTGCTTTTGCTGCGTCCCACAGAAGTGGGGCTTTGTGTTGTTGTTGTCATTTGTTTCCATATATTGCTGGATCTCCATTTTAATTTGGTCATTGATCCATTGATTATTTAGGAGCATGTTGTTAAGCCTCCACGTATTTGTGAGCCTTTTTGCTTTCTTTGTACAATTTATTTTTAGTTGTATACCTTTGTGGTCTGAAAAGTTTGTTGGTAGGATTTCAATCTTTTGGAATTTACTGAGGTTCTTTTTGTGGCCTAGTATGTGGTCTATTCTGGAGAATGTTCCATGTGCACCTGAGAAGAATGTGTATCCTGTTGCTTTTGGATGTAGAGTTCTGTAGATGTCTATTAGGTCCATCTGTTCTAGTGTGTTGTTCAGTGCCTCTGTGTCCTTACTTATTTTCTGTCTGGTGGATCTGTCTTTTGGAGTGAGTGGTGTGTAAAGTCTCCCAAAATGAATGCATTGCATTCTATTTCCTCCTTTAATTCTGTTAGTATTTATTTCACATATATTGGTTCTCCTGTATTGGGTGCATATATGTCTATAATGGTTATATCCTCTCGTTGGACTGAGCCCTTTATCATTATGTAATGTCCTTTATCTTTTGTTACTTTCTTTATTTTGAAGTCTATTTTGTCTGATACTAGTATTGCAACACCTGCTTTTTTCTCTCTGTTGTTTGCATGAAATATCTTTTTCCATCTCTTGACTTTTAATCTGTGCATGTCTTTGGGTTTGAAGTGAGTCTCTTGTAAGCAGCATATAGATGGATCTTGCTTTTTTATCCATTCTATTACTCTGTGTCTTTTGATTGGTGCATTCAGTCCATTTACATTTAGAATGATTATTGAAAGATATGTACTTATTGCCATTGCAGGCTTTAGATTCATGGTTACCAAAGGTTTAAGGTTAGCTTGTTTACTACTTTACTGTCTAATTGAACTCACTTATTGAGCTATTAAAAATACCGTCTGATGATTATTTCTCTCCCTTCTTATTCCTCCTCCTCCATTCTTCATATGTTGGGCATTTTGTTCTGTGCTCTTTTTAGGAGTGCTCCCATCTAGAGCAGTCCCTCTAAAATACCCTGTGGAGGTGGTTTGTGTGAGGCAAATTCCCTCAACGTTTGCTTATCTGGGAATTGTTTAATCCCTCCATCATATTTAAATGATAATCGTGCTGGATACAGTATCTTTGGTTCAAGGCCCTTTTGTTTCATTGCATTAAATATATCATGCCATTCTCTTCTGGCCTGTAAGGTTTCTGTTGAGAAGTCTGATGATAGCCTGATGGGTTTTCCTTTGTAGGTGACCTTTTTTCTCTCTCTGGCTGCCTTTAATAGTCTGTCCTTGTCCTTGATCTTTGCCATTTTAATTATTATGTGTCTTGGTGTTGTCCTCTTTGGGTCCTGTCTCTCAGGAGTTCTGTGTGCCTCCGTAGTCTGAGCAACTATTTCCTCTCCCAGTTTGGGGAAGTTCTCAGCAATTATTTCTTCAAAGACACTTTCTATCCCTTTTTCTCTCTCTTCTTCTTCTGATACCCCTATAATGCGGATATTGTTCCTTTTGGATTGGTCACACAGTTCTCTTAATATTGTTTCATTCCTGGAGTTCCTTTTATCTCTCTCTGCATCAGCTTCTATGCGTTCCTGTTCTCTCGTTTCTATTCCATCAATGGCCTCTTGCATCTTATCCATTATGCTTATAAATCCTTCCAGAGTTTGTTTCACTTCTGTAATCTCCCTCCAGACATCTGTAGTCTCCCTCTGGATGTCATCCCTTAGCTCTTGCATATTTCTCTGCAGCTCCGTCAGCATATTTATGATTTTTATTTTGAATTCTTTTTCAGGGAGACTGGTTAGGTCTGTCTCTGCAGATCCTCTCTCAGGTGTTGTCTGAACTATCTTGGACTGGACTAAATTTTTTTGCCTTTTCATGGTGATAGCGGTGGCTGTAGGCAGGTTGTGGGTGTGTCTGCTAGGAGAGGAAAGTCCTTTCCTGCTTACTGGATGCCTTGCCCTTCTCCGCTGCCTGTGTCGGTTACCCGCACTCCTGGAGCAGCCACTGGGTTAGTCCCCTAAGCTGCTGTGGGCGGGGTCTCTGTCAGCGCAGCGCAGAGCCCTGAGGGGAGTGGCAGGCATGCCAGGTGCGTTCCTCCATGATAGCAGCGCCCCTGCTGGGCAGCTGTGTGCCAGCAGCAGCCTTTGGGTCTGGCCCGGGTGGCTGTGCATTGGGCTGGGATTCCGGTTGGCTGCTTGGAGTGCACCTGTTCCCTCTGGCTCCACTGTAGGTGTGCGTGGGGCTATCCCGCGTGGGCCTCTACTGGGCTCCTCTGGCTCCACTGCCGCTGGTGCACGTGAGCCATACCCGGGCCTTTCGGCTGCCGCCACTGCGGGCTCGCACAAGCCTCTCCTGGTCCCCTCTCGTGCCATTGGCGCACTTGATCTGCTCCTGGTACCTTCTGGTGTCGCCGCCCCCAGCACGTGCTGCCACTCTCCCGCTACTGGGCTGGTGTGTTGTGGTCCGCGCCAGTTGGAAGAACGACTGGCAGGAGGCTTAGTGCTGTGAGGGGCTTCAGAGCTGTACTGCCTCCCCAGGGTTTAGGATGTCTAAGGTTCCCTGGGATTCCCAGCCGCTGGCTAAGTGTGCCAGGATGACTTTGTCCAGCTATGGGGTCCGTGTCTCTTTAAGACTTGCAGAAAGCACTCGCTTTTCTTTTGTCTCAGGGGCACTGGTTGCAGGGACCTGCCCACAGGTTTTGCTTTTCTGTTTCTCTAATATCCAACACCTCGTGCACCTTGTGTCTGTGCTCCGGGTGCGCATTTCTAGAGCTGGTTGTTTAGCAGTCCTGGGCTTTCACTCCCTCCCCATTCCGACTCCTTTCTTCCCGCCAGGTTCTGAGGTGGGGGGGGCATTCGGGTCCTGCCTGGCCGCAGCTTGTATCTTATCCCGTTCGTGTGATGTTGAGTTCTTGCAGATGTAGATGTATCCTGGCTGTTGTACTGCATCCACTGGTGTCTCTTTTAGGAATAGTTGTATTTATTGTATTTTCATAAATATATATGTTTTGGGGAGGAGATTTCCTCTGAACTACTCACGCTGCCATCTTCCCATGATCCCCCCAATTCTAATAGATTTTCAGTGTGGATATCAAAGAGACAAGAATAGTCAGATCTGCATATATGAAGATGTTAATTTAAGAGCAAAGATTTTATAATCTTCCATTTCCATAATCATCACCAAAATGATTTGTGGATTTTATGACAAGAAAAAAGCCATACTAATTATTTTAATTGTGTTCATTTCAGGAATGATTGTAGAAAGGACAGTGAAACAATTATGTCATGAATAATAGTCAGAAAAGGATATTATCAGTAGAAAATGACCCAAAACCTGCAGGTTCTTTAAAGTTTCCCTACAAATGCTCATGCACAGGCAGTATTTATATATTAATGTTAATAGTAATATTTAATAAGATAATGCTTTTTAAATTTTGTCTAATATTTGTAGTAGAGAAGATTCACGAAAGTGCAATATTATCATTAGACTATTTTTAAATTTGTTAAGTAAAACTTTTGAAGTCATAGTGTGATTTAAATGATTTCACCTTATATACTATATTATATTCTTTCATTGATTGTTTCACTTATCTATATTAATCTCTGGGCTGAGAAGTTAAAATGTTGACAACAATTAGCAACTCAAATTATAGTTAAATTATCACTTGCTACACATTTAGACAAACAAGCACCCAGATGCCTACTTTATAGTCTGTTTCTATTAGATACTAATTAATGATGGCACTATTCCAAAAATTATTAAGAGTAAAAAGTAAAGAGCTCATTACAAATTTAATACTAATAATTGCAGCTTCCTGGTTTCTTAGTAAAATTTGAGTAACCACATAATTAATCAGTAATTAAACTGCTCAGTACACTCACTATTCCAAATGAATTATCAAGAATAGATTAGTGTGGCTTTTATTATGAATGAGTACATACAACTTTGTTATTCTGGAGTGGTCAGACTGGATTTTGAACATGGAAATAAGAATAAAGGTAAAGATATAGGCACTGCTCTAATATACATGACATGCCCTACAAAAATAGTAAGATGTTTGTTTTCATAATAGCATAATTCTTATGTGTAGGGACTAAAACAGTAGGGTAGAAAACTAGGAAGTACCAAGTTTTAAAAAATTACTAAAAGTAAAAACATACATATCTCTTATATATAGCAAAATACATTTGTGAAATAAAAGGCCAATTCTTATATAGAAATTGTTTTTATTCCAACCCAGGAGAATTTCCAATCATTCTTATACCCACATACCAGAAAAATTACAGATAGAAAAGTGTTAAAAATCCTGTTCCTGACCACGCACTGAATAGTCTTTAAAGTTGAATGCAACAGTAGAAAATATTTTTCTAGAAAAGTTTTTTTTTTATCAATTTGATTTCAGGTACTAGGTCAGAATTGTCCCAATGGAAAACAGCTTTGTAACATAGCTTTGTAACTCTTGAAATCTAAATCTTCTCTTATTTTTATAGTATAAAAATGATATCAGAAGCTTATAAAATATCCCACTTAAAAGTTCCTTCGAGTCAATAGTTCTCTGTATTCTTTGGTGAATATGAACTGCTGTTTATAATTTCAAAGAACCTTGAAATAGCCAGAGGGTAACAATGCTTGAGAAAGAGAGCAGGGCATACTGCCAAGAATCTCAAGGTGTTGCTAGCAAGGGTAAAATTCATTGCTTTATTATCCCCATTTTACTAATGAAAGAAATGAGTCTCAGATATAACTTGCCAAAAAATTCACACATTCAGAAATTGGTGGAGTTAAGATTCAAACTCAGGTCAATCTAATTCCAAAGTTGAGCTCTTAACTTGGAGATCTACTTATTCCTGGAAAAGCTACAAATCTGATTTTTCCTATTAACAGTCCACACAAACTGAAGGCTACTTCTATACAAGATGCTTTTGTTGCTTTCTGTTCTTGCCTTTGGTCCATGGATCAAACACTCAAACAGACCTAAATATTTTGAAATGGGAGCCAAGATAAGATCTTGATAGGGTCCTATATTCAGAGATCCTGACATGGTTGCTATCCATCAACTATGAGTATTCTCTCCTTAAAGTTTGCAATACTAGAGCAATGCCAACCTTCGTTAGTTCTCTTCATAAACTATTCTGTATAAACTGTCTCACTTTTTTGCATCAAAAGTGTTTTGAACCATTCAATATCCAAGTATTTTCCTAGAAAGATGACTTAAGCACTTCACTATGTTCTTATAAAACATACATTTATTTTTTCTGGTAACAGCAGTAATAATTACAGGATTTTATAGTTCTATAGAACCTTTTATCTGGAGGATTTACAGGAGCTTCTCATATATAACACTCATTGCAAAGTGTCCTTATTGAATATAACTCAGTGGGAATACTGGAAATGGTGTTTTTAACATTTAAATACATGTTATTTTTAAATTCCACTTTCTCTTCTGCTTCCAATCTATTATCCTTCTTCAAAATGATATTTGTTTTATTTTTACTTTTAAATGCATAATAAAAATGGTACATATGGATTTTTCTTACTCTCTTTTGAGCTATCATTGCAAATTTCTTCTTACTTCCCTTAGTAAGTAGTATTCTCGCTTGTTCATATTAAATTTTGCCTGCCTAGTTTAATTGGTTTTATTTTTCTTCTGCTTATTGTATTTCCATCCATATAGAACAAAGGGAATTCCTAAATTTGTTTCTTCTGACAAAGTATTTCTCTTAGTACCTAGTTCTAACTCCCCTGGTATTGTAACTTTGGACATAATTGCAAAATTTTAAACAAATTAGGAGATGTGGGAGGGCATGGAACTCACAACTGACATAAGGTCACCCAATTCCTATGGGTCTTAAACACTGGTGAGCAGTATTACTGCTGTCTTAAGCTTATGCAGCATACCATTATTGTTCCCTGACTTCTCTGTGAAACTCTATCTCCTGGTTTTCTTCCTACCTCAATGACATTTTGTTTCCATGCTGCACTTCCTCAAGACTCTGTCCTGATCCATCTTCTCTTCTGTCTACACTCTCTCCTTAGATTACTGTATCCATTCACATAATTTTAAATAGCGTTTCTATGTCTATGACTCTCACATGTATATGCTGATTACAGGTATTTCTTCTTCTTTGTAGATGTCTTATAGCAAATTTAACATTTACAAATCTGGAAAGATCTCCATCTCCAAATATGCTCCTCCTTTTCTGTTCTCCATTTATGTATTATGTAATATGATCAGGGGTCATCCTTGTAACTTCTTTCTCTCTCAGTTCTACTATTGAATCCATCACTAATGGCCAGTAATTTTCCACCAAAATACATATACCTAAAATGTGTGTTTATTTCCTTTGCCATATCCACTGTCATATAAAGCCATGCCTCAACTGCTCTATTCCAAAGGGTTCCTTAGTTGTCACTCTGTTTCCATGGAGTTCCCCTCTAATCCATTATCTTGAGGGAATGATTACATCACTTCCCTGTTTTAAACCTTTAATGATATTCCATTACACTTGGATAAACCATAATCCCTCTTGTGTCCTACAAGGACATATACAACCTAACCCTTGCCACACACTGGCTTTATTTTAGATCTTTGAACATTACAAGCTCTCTCTCAACATCTCAAGACTTCTTCATTGATTCCCTCACACCCTTCTCCCAGTTGCAAGTCTCTGCTTAAATATCTTTCTTCATGGAGATATCCTCTCATCCCTAGACTACAGCATGTCTTTTCATTAAAATCTCTCATAGTTCCTTCTAATTCTTCAATAATAGCAATTATTGAAACTTGTAGTATGTAGTATATTTTCACGTGTAACACTGTTGCCTTAAAATATGTCTCCCCCACTAAACTTTAAGTCCCAAGAAGAGAGAAGCAATGTGTACCCTGTTAGTTTCTGCAGAATTCTTCAGAAGAATCAGAAGTTAATTATAGTTTGTTGAATAAAATGAGTAGATGAATAAAACGTAAGCTGATGATGCCTTTACCTATCAGTGAATAGACTACAGTGCCTAGCATATGCCTAATAACTAGTACATGTCATAAAAATGTACTGATGGTTAATTACTAATGAAGAGTCAGGAAAGTGAATGAAAACAGTACCTACAATTTTCCAGACACTTCATGGATTTTGAGGATGCAGAGATGCAATACATTGATTATCCGGGTCTTTGAGGAACTTACAAATTTAAGAGATTATGTGTGACTCCAAAAAAAAGGTTGATGAAGAAAAGAAAATGATAAATCACTGAATCTGATCTCCATTTAAATGGAAAATTGAGGAAGCTAAGATTTTTGGGAGTGTATGACTCTTCTCTGAATTCTAACAAGTCCAAGAGAATAAGAAGTTGCTTACTAAATTATCACTTAATTGATTGAGATGGCTTCTCTCTTAGTAGGGGGTTTATGTCAAGTCCCACAATTATTCAGCACCAAAAGGACATATGGTATGCAATTCAAATTTCTTGAGGAAAGAAAGACATATAGAGTAGATGGAAGAACTAAGTCAGGATGCAGAATATGTTGAGCCTAAGATAGTCCTGGAGCTTTCAACAAAGATATACTTGGTGAGAATCACATTCAATTTATATTGTCAACTCTTTGTTTTATCATCCTTACTCATCTGTGTCTGCTCATTCTTTCAATTGTACTTATTGTATTATTCATTTTTACATCAATCTAAAATTGATTTTATCTCAAAAAATTTTCTTTCCTAAGGGTCATTATCATTCATCCTCATCTCCTTTTCCTTCTATATTTAAAACTGAAAACTGTGTGCAAGGAATTTTCTTGGAGCTTACTTATTCTTTCTTGTTTTATATAAGATGTGTAGGATGTGAGATTGTATGGACAGGGTGGTAGAGATGAAAAGTGGTTGTTGAAAAGAAAAATTAGTACATATGTGTTCGTGCACTTGTTAACTGCATTTACTGAGCATATGCTATCTGCCAAACAATGAGTCAAGTAATGAAGATATAATCAACATTCTTGAGAAGTTCACAGTGTATATATGTCTATATTTGTGTGTATAGCACCTAGGAGGGCAAGGAAGAGGAGAACAGGCAACTGTGTAAACAATCACAAAATAACATGAGTCATAATACAATTCTCTGGTTCACAGAGAAGATATGTCCTTAAGGAGTTAAAAGATCTTTCACGAAGGGAGGTAAAAAGACAGTAATGTTATTCTCAGCCTACAGATGAGAAACCAAGGGCAGAATGCCACACAGAAGTCATAATCTCAAATGAAGTTAATCCAATATTAATATCCATAATCAATTGTTCCAGCTAAATGTTGCTTTCTCATCATGGTATTACCAAGCTATATCCCTAGTTTATAAATTAGATGAAAAACTCAGATATAAATTTTCCAAATCAATGCAATGTGATATGCTTTCTTTTCCTGAAATGAGGATAGTAATGCTGCTTTACCTGAAAGTACCTGAGACTGGGAGAGGTTGAACTGTATAATGAAATAATTTGGAATGCTAAAGACTACAGTAAAATAGCTTATTTTGCTATTTTGCACAAATCCAAAGGTAAGATCATAAAAGAGAACAACTTATATAAATAGCAAAATAAATGATTCAGAAATAGGTCTCAGGTACGTAATAGCTAAAATAACTCAATGGAGTTATTTCACTGTACTACAAATCATGTACTTTGAACATTCCAAGCTCTCTCACATTCATATGATACCATATTATATATAAATAACAGTTTATTTTAAATTATTGTGGACAGAAGTGGCTGGAAACTAAAAGCATATATATATTATCCACAATGTTAAAGAGGATTTAGGATACCCTTAAGATAACAGTAAATCTCATTTGTCAATGTAGCTTCTGGTTGGCTTTATAATCTCTATTACTTAATAGAAAAATTCAATTTGGGGTCCCTGAATTATTACAGGAAATCCTTCAATAAAGGTATAACTATTCAAATTCTACCCAGTTTTACCATATAATGGCTATTTTCAGATCTCATACAAAAGTGTGAAAAATTTCTATTTTGAGGATTTTTCTTACATTCAATATATATTCATGTTAACTTTTCAAATTTAAAATACCATCAATAGATGTATTCTAGTGCAAATACTCAATTTATGTAATTAATTGAAATACTGTTAGTTTTCTGTAAAATATTGTATATTTCCTAAGTTTAAAACATAAAATTGTCCTTAAAGATATATAAGATTATATTTTCTTTACATTAAAATAATTTTTAAATGATTTTATATTATTATATCAAATTTATATTCATGATGAACACAATGTAAGTAAGACATAAAGTAACATGGAATGTTGAAAGAAATTTGCTATCTGCCTGACAAATGAATCAACATGTTTTTATTGAACATCTTCCATGTACTTTGTGTTGGGAACAGTTTTAAAGAAAATACTACTTTAGCTTCAAAGATTGTTATATATTAAAACTTTACTATGCCTTGGATGCTATGCGGAGACAAAATAAATTCATAGTTTGATCATGAGCCCATAAGAGCTTATAATTTTATAATAAATAATAGCTATAAATTATTACAATAGGAGCCAGAATGAATAAGTGGAATGTAATGCTCCAGATGAGCAGAGGACTTGGAGATCATCTCCTGATGGGTTGATCAAGGAAGACTTGACGGAAAAGGTGGTTGCAGCTGAGCAGGACACTGAAGGATCACTGACTGGACTGTTTTTCTTGTTTGTTACATGTGCAATATTCCTTCTGTGGTGGAGAAAATTAGTGCTCACCAAATTTCCCAGTAATCCCTGATGTTTCCCACATTCCCTTAGGTTACACTGGGACCAATATAAATGAATCCCGGGAAATGGGAATGTGAGGGAAGTGATACATGGTTTGATTTGAGGAACTCAATAATCAGTGTCCATTCTTTGGTTCCCCTTTGAGAGTGCCTCTGAAGTTCACCTGGAGACATGGCACAACCAGAGATGGAAGCATTCTAGGTCCTGTAGTCACTTTATGGAGGAGAGTTGCCTGTTTTACGTCAGACTTTATATGAGCAAAAAATAAGCATTTAAGGCACTGAGGCTTCAGGGTTAGTTTTTTGTGGCAGCTATCATTAATTGTTCCGACTAAATATCTCAACTTTTTGGTTAGTGACACATTGCTTTTCCCTTGGGGGAATTCATCTCCCCTCATTCCACATGATCTTGGTGGGACTTTTATTAGTCATAGTGCTCTGCAAACTCTATACAGGGGTGGGACAATAATCCAGTTTAGGCCAATTAGATTTAGGATTTGAATCCAGTAGAAAGAAACAGGTACAGGAGAATTTAGAGCTAAGCCATACTGATGGCAGCACCTACCTATAAAAGTAACTTTCCTTGAGCTCTGAGTTTTCAGTGCTATCCTTCCTGGGCCATGGCTGCCTTTTTTTCTTTCCACTAGCCATTATCTCCCAAAATAGATCCCATTTCACTTAAGGTAATGCAGGTCATCTCTGGTTCTACCTATAACCAAAGCTTCTTAATGGGTATAGGTGGGGAGGATTTGTATATGTGAAATTATATTCCAAAATTCAGAATAAGGGAATTTTAGATAAAATAAATCTAGTCTGCTGTAGAGTTTGTAGAGTTGCATGGAATTGTAAACCAGAGAAGCCAAGCTAGGGCTGTGAATGCCAAGCTATGAATTTTAGATGTTAGCCTCTGGGGTAGGGGGTTATAAAATCAAATGCCTTCACGGGGCATACAGGACACTTGAAAATGTAAAGCTGTACAAGACATATGGCAAAAAATGCTCAACTTACTGTGTTGACCAGTGTAGCCCCTACTCTGTTTCAGTACCTTTTAAAGCTCCCTGCCGGCCAAAGAAAACAACCAAGCAAAGCATAGCCTCCAGCTCTCCTGTCTCAAGGGACTACCAGTCTGAAACCAAGGAATCAACAGAGAACCACTGAAGGTTTCCATGCTGGGGAATGTGAAGCAGGAAGTGCTGCTTTAGAAAGATTAAACTGTCAAAATAGAGACTGGGTGGAGAGAAATCTCTTACAAGGAATCTATTGACTTGAGCATGCCCTCGAGAAGAATGAAAAGGAAGTCAGTTGAACTTGGTAAATGCTGAAACGTGGAATTAAAGTGCAGGGAGGAATAAAGAGAGGACAATCATGATTTTGCCTGAGGGCCTTCTAAGAAATCAAGCTGGTATGTTCTATGTTCTTAGAATTGGGAAGCCTAGTTAAGGTAAAGGTCTTTTTGGATTAAAATGGATTTGGTAAATTTAAGATGACTTATACAAACATAGTTTAGCCCTTTGCAGAATTTTCCCTCAGAAGATAGAAGCTTCCTTGCCCAAGACTGCACACCCTGGAAGGGTGTAGGTGACAGACTCATATCGAGAGATTGCTGGATTTAGGGCTGCAAAGGTCCGCCCCCTTTGCCACACTCAGGAATTCTCTGAATGGCCATCCCAACTCCACATGGGAGTAACTAAGATTTTACTTATAATTTCAACACAATTTCAACTCCTCCCTCTGCCCAGTCCTTCTCCCTTTATTACCTCCCAGGTGTTAATCTTAAAGCATTCCAGAATAAACCTTCTGCATTCAAATTTCTATCTCAGAGTCTGTTTCTTGGGTAACTCAGCTAAGACAATAGCATAATAAGTTGAAAATTTAAAGTGCAGAAAACAGAAGTACATCCTGAAGATATCATTTAAATAACACCATGAAAATTTCTATCAGTATTCATAAAGATTCATTATATACAACAACATTCATTTTTTGTTCATTGCTCTTTCACCTTGTTACTAGAATTGTGGAACAAAATACAGGATAAAAGTCTTCAAAGAAAACTCAAGAAAGAGATACAGTGAAAACTTGGCATGTGATAACAGAATCTTTTGCAGAATGTCAGCTATTAGGGACACTGTCATGCTTCGGAAGAATAACTGTCACAAAATTATAGCACATGAAGGCACAACAATTTCTTATCAATCTTACTAAATCCGTCCACCATGTCAAAATAATGTGAACACATGCTGATAGAAATTACATTTCACTACTATCAGGAACTTGGCAAAATTTGGTTTCTTATTTTGTTAATGTGTTAAAATGACACCATTAACAAATATGGAATTAACTCAATGTTAACTTTTCGGGGGTCACTTTTCACTAAATGAAATTGCCATATAATTATTTCCTTAGGATAAAGAGAGAGCACTTTCCATGAAAATATCAAGTGATTTTTCCACCTAGCAACATGAAATACATGTCTTAGCTCTGGGAGACAAATGAAAGAAAAGCAAAATTTCCCTTACAGAAGGTCCGTCCAGGATGTTGAGTGGTAACAGACATCCCCCATCTAACAACAGACATGGGAAAGCAAAGCCCGTTAACTGAAACTATTCTTCCTTCCCCTTATACCCACTTTCATCTATTGCTTAGGTATGGATTTAAAAATCATTTCATCTATTTGATATCCAAAGGAAGAAATATAAATGATGTTCACTTCCAAACTTCCAAACTATCATCATATAGCCCAAGAGACTATTGTCTTCAGTAGTATGAAAAGTGAATGAAAACCAAGTGTTTATAGGTTTCTTTAATGTAGAAAACCACCCATGTAGGTACAAAAGGCAGTATAATCAATACATTTCACTTTCTGAGTTTGCTTACTAAAGCTCAACTACACTTTTCTTTTGCCTTTTTGCCTTTGAATTCCATTACCTTAATAATGGAACATTTGCCAGATGAGTATTTTAAGTTCTGACCACTTGTAGGCTTTGATATAAAGATTTAGACACCATGGGCAGAAATGCGATCATGAAAATCATTTAGAGAGCTATTTCATGGAAAACAGTTCATGTTTACTGTATTTTGTAACATTCACAAAGTTATTCCCTATAAAACAGTTTTTGGAAAAATATCACTGATGAAAGACACCTCTTCTCACTAAGATGATTTGAAGCAAAAGCAGAAATCTTGAAGTGCTGCACAAATAAGAAATCTGATTTTATGGCCATTGATGAGAATTATAAGGGTGGGCTTCATAAATATATATTTCTTAGTGCCTTTTCTTTATAACTTCAAGAAGACACATGGTCCTGTCCCATCAATAAATGGTTGTATAATAATTATTAAATTATTGTAATATAATAACTGGGTGTACAGTAAGGCTAGTGAAACATAAATGCTTCCTGTTAGCTATGCTGTGATCTATTTTCTTGCTATGTGTAGAATCCTGAAAAACTGAGACTAGAAGTAATTTCAGTGCTTTTAAACTCAATGTACAATTTAATTTCCTTTGCGGCCTTTGAAACATTGCAGTTATAAAAGTCTAGGTTTCCTAATTCCCCAGATTTTCCATAGGTATTTCCTTGTTAAGAAACAAAACAAAACAATTTGCAGTCTTCTTTCTTCCCAGTAAAGGAAGGATTTTCATTTAACTTCACTTATCTCATTTTCCTGTGTTCTTCAACCTTAAAATACTTCAAGCCTCGATCACATCTCCCTTCAACTTCCTTCTTTATACATTTCAAAAGCCTTCCTCTTTCTTTTTCTGTCAACTAGTTGAGTCTTCTAGATCTCCAATCATTCTCATTACTCTCCAGGTTACCACTCTTAAACCAAATGATCTTCATGTGGCAAAGAACTCTGTTCATGAGGTAAAACTAACTAATGAGTAAAATTTGTCTTTGTTCATCTCTAGTGAGAACTAATTTATTCTTGGCTTCTCTAGGGATATCTAAAGAATTGGGTTTTTGATCTTCAGGATTTTAACTTTGAAAATGTTAGAATGAATAATGAATATCTAACCAACACTATGCATGAGTCTGCTGTTCCAAACAAGTAATAGAGACCTTAAGGGATTTTGTGACCATAAAATAGTCATCATAATTTTAATTGTCCTTTGATGGTAGAAACAATACTGCTGTATAATTTGCAGAAAACTTCAAATAAACTTGGCACACAAATAAAATTTTCTTAAAGGAATCCTTTGAGAAATCTCCCAAATATTTATTTATTGGTGATAGAAAAACACAAATTCAAGTCTTTTATGCCATTCAAAATTTGACTTAAGCAGGACTGTGCCTATGACCTTTAATTTCTAGCTCTAATGTTACCACTAACTAGTGTGAATCCCACTAAAAAAGAAAAACTACGTTTAAGTCCACTTTAAAATTGTAAAGCAAGACACAATAATTCAAAAAACCAGCCATAGTTAAGTAGAAACAAATAACAACGGTAAATTGTTAAAAGAGTAAACAAGCAAGCCAATGAGGAAGACTCAGAAAGTCACACAAGCATGAGAGCGCAAATGCCTAGGATAAGGCAGGATCCAGAAAACAGCAGTATTCAGAAAAATAGCACAAATAAAGCAGAAGAGTGGGCAGTTGGCTAAGGAAGTTCAGTGGGCCGTATTTAGCTGAATAATACCCCTTCTTCTGTACTGTAGCAGATCCCGTTGGAGCTTCACCCATTCTCCTGGTTCTTGACACTCCAGTGTGCCCTGGCTGATGTCCAACAGCCAGTAATGATATGTCTCAGTCTTAGGGCTTCCTTTGAAGCAAAGAATGTGCTGTAGCCAAGTGCAGGACAGGCTGGACGTGCTTGCAAAAGAGAGTTAACACCCTGACACATTAAGTAGCCATTACAAATGGCTACAAAGAGTTGGAGAAACTTTACAGCTCTCTGGTGGCTTGCCTAAAGCAACTCTAAGACACCTGTTTTGTGGTTTCCCAGACCTTCTCCATGACATTAAGGTCCAGTCCCCCACAGTAGTGGCTAGCTCGATAATACTCATTACAGGCCGCTTTGTCACCACACGACTACCCTGCACCAGCTTCCTGGAATCACCTCCCCAATAAACAACCCGAACTCAAAACCTTGACCCAGAATTTGTTTTTGTAGAAACCCAAACCAAGATACTTTTAACTCAAAAATTGTTATTAAGACCAAAATCAATCCTTATTCATGGCTAATCTGACCCGATAGGTAGAGCTAAGGAAGAGCACTTGACTGGACAATTCATTCATGTTTTCAAAGAAAATGTAGCATGCACTCTTCTTTGATAGAGAGTAAGTGTAACAGGATACACAGAGGTCTAGTAGGAGAGAGTATTCAATGAATCATTAAGTATCAACTAATGTTCAAGTTCAAAGAATAGGTCTTTAAGAAGTTTGAAATCTAAGTAATTAAAAGAATAACAATTTTCAAGCATTGTATTCTATTTAAGTATACCAAAATTAGCTATTACCAGAAGGTTGTATCTAATCACAAATAGGCTTTCATTTTCTTTTTCTCATAATATTAAGCTGCTGAAACATAAATTTGATCGAGTCCCTTTGTCGTCATTGAATTCTGTGGATTTTTCTTTTATGTGTGAGAAAAGAATGTTTCCCTTTTGGAAATGTTGGCTTGGATTAGAAAATGCTTTATTATGTGCATTGCAGACGTACTTATTTACCACAGCTAGACAGAGACTCCTTCTTACTTTGTCATGCAGCTGCTTGTTTTTAAACAAATTTTGCCAAGAGACATAAACCAGATGGCCTTCTTCAAGGGTATACTATGAGCTGTGATAGTCAGCTTATGGTAGTTTCAAGCAGCAGACAGCTGGGTATGGAAAGTCATGATGCTATTCAGAAATCCAACTTCCAAGTGTGCAGAAGCACAAGGAGACTTTCAAGTTAGTAAATAAATTTGGGACTTCAAGTTTGTGTCAACAGTATTTTCTCAGGGGTCTTTAAATTTCTGCTTCATAATATTACAGTGTTTGTTTTGTTTTGTTTGTAAAATAAAAGTACCCCCAGTACATTGAATTAGATATAAAACTTGTGGAAAAATGGATTCAGGATACACTTTGAAGTGGAATCAACAAGTTGTAGGATGTGGGCTTTCTCAAAACGTCACAAGCGCTCATCAGAAATGGTTAATCGATTATGGTAACATTTTGCTAGGGTAGTGTAATATTTTAAATTGTTATTCCCAATTCTATTCTGTATTAGTAGTATGTATCCTTACTCTTGGCATGGCTTCCCAGTAAGCAGAGCGTATTCCTCTGCTCCTGGACTTTGGGATTGCCATGTGACTTATTTTGGCCACTGGATGTGGATGGAAAAGACAGTTTGTCAGTTCCAAGTAAAGGTCTTTAGGAGCATCATGTGTTTCTGCTTGCCCTTCTGAGAGCTCCTGAACTCTGCCATGGAAACATATGTCCCAATATCTGTTGCCTTTCCAGCCTGGGCTTCAGAATGAAACACACGGATCAGACCTATTGACCCAGCCTACAGTCCCACAGGCTGCAGTTCACTTAGGGCACCCCTGTAAGCATGAGAATAATATTGTGGGTGTTTGTTAAATGGAATTATTGTGGCAGCTACTGGTAGGCTTTGGTAAGGGCCCAATGGACAGCTACTGGGTCATTCCTATATCACTAGGAGATAGGAAAAAAGTGATGAAATGAATATGTGAGTTGGCATCTATGTCCTAATCATGGTGCTACCACTTTGTGGGAAGGTCCCATAAAGATTATGGGCTTATATCTCTGATTACCTCAGAGTTCCTTCATAATAAAGGGCATGGGATGACAATTCTTAGTTTCAAATGTTATCCTTTGAAGGAAGGAAGGGAGGGAAGGAGGAAGGGAGAGAGGGAATCAGTCAAGCATTTCGAGAGAACCTAAGCAGACAAATTCACCTTTTGTGAGAAACCTACAGCTTGATTTAAACTGTTATTTATTTTTCTAAGTATCTAACCATTCTAGGAAATCACATAGAATATTTTAAAACATCTTGTTTCAAGCAGAAATTTCTCAAAAACCACATCTTTAGCTTGTAATGGGCAGTTATCCCTTGAGGAAACTGATGTTTTCAAGAGGAATTTGAGACTGTCCATGAATAAACTAAAACTAATAAGAAAATAATTATTCTGAAAATCGCCTTACAGGCAGGAATTTGCAATTTTCATAGAGTAAGCAGATTTTTTCATGTTAGAATTTTGTAACGGCAACAAACTCAACCCTTCTCCCCCAGAATATTAGTTAAAATAAGTAAGTAAGCAAACAGTTTGTTGACTTCCACCAGAATGTTGACTTTTGTGGCAAATGGGTATGCTACTCTTATTTCTCTCGAATACCACAATGAAAAGAACAAATCATGATCTCAAATTATCATATATTTCTTTATCCATACTTGAAAGTTATAATTCAGTCTTACTACAAAAATGAAAGTAAAAATGAGAAAATTTGCTCTTTATAAATATTCTGTTTAATAAACTATAATGGTAATGAAGTTCTTGTTAACTGAAGAAACAAGAACCATATTCATTCCAAAGTAGTACAATGTTTGATTGTTTATCCTTAACACTTATGGATTCATTGATTAAAATAATGTGTACTGAGCAGCTACCATGGAATCATATTGTGTTTGGCTTAGGGGTGACAGAAGGTGTATGACACAGTTCTGCCCCATAGGAACAAAAACACTGATGGATGGGACAGAGGTGCACACAGCTATATAAGGCATAAAAAGTCATGATAAGCACCTGTAAGGGAAGTACATGAACACTGATTGAGATCAGCAAAGGATTTTAAATGGTGGTATTCATCCTGAATAATAAGTAGGACTTCGACTGCCAAAGAACAAGTCAAGGTTCCTTAAAGCATTTGAGAGAAGACGACTTTTACTCCTTGGCTTTCTCAAGCATCTTACAGAATCAAAATCCATTTTCTACAGATATTGAACATGAAGGCACTACCTTCTAAATTTTAAACATCTCATTAAAACACTGGAGTTCAGATACAAGGGTTTAAAGAAGTTTTATGTGTACTTCTGTTGCTGCTACTGAAGAATGACACCTGGAGGAGAGAACCTAATCTTTGAACATAAGAAATGCTATATGACAGGCACAGGGTCCAAAGGGTGCAGCGCACTACAGTTCATAACTCGGGTCAAAATATAGGCATATACTTCCTATGTCACGTTGGGACAATTATTTGTTCCCTCCAAACCTCAAGTTTCTTATCTGTAAAATCAGATTCTCCTGAGGATGTAACCATATATGTAAAGCACTGAATACACGCCTAACAACACTAGGCGTTGCTGATGAAAAAGCAGCTCTTTAATCTTATGCAAGGCCCACTTCACATGTCCAGAAAAGGTGATGTCCTGAAATTTCAGTACACTGTCATAATTTTTGCTTTAATCTCAGATCCATATTTTATAGTGGTTATTCTTGGAGTTCGTAATCGAAACTGCTAAAACTTACCAATACCTGAATTTAGTCAAAGTAAGTAAGTAGGGACTCTCTAACTTAGAAACACTATGACAATCAAGTTATCCACCTTGCCCCTTGGCTAAGCAGTGCCTTTGTTGAAAAGAGAGGGAAGAATCAGTCAAATACTGATTAATGAGACATTATTTTGAGGACATAAAAGATAGAACAAGTGGGTATTGGGTGATGAAAAAACTTCTACTTTTTAATAGGTAGAATTCAGGAAGCCAGAGTAAGATGTTAGCTGAATCAGAGTTCATAATATTATCAAAGAAAGTAGGGGAAAGAGATAACCCTAGACATAGCTACCCTTCTTTACATATTTCTTGGGGCTGTTTCAAAAAAGAAAACACACTTTTGTATGTATATATTACAGACTGATAATTTTCGTCCAATATCTATTCTCCTATTTTTCCTTAACTACACTTTTAGCAGAGCACATAGTATTCAGGAATAATACATTTTCCAGCATCCCTTGTAGCTTAGGTATGGTCATGTGACTGACTTCTGGCCAATGAAGTATAAGCTTAAGTACAATGTGGCAGCTCCCACAGAACTTCCCTAAAAGACAAATGGTATGACTCCTTTCCACTATCTTCTCTATCTTGCATCTTGGAATGTGGATATGGTGGGAGCTACATCTTGCAACACATAGATAAGGGTCCACCATATAAAGATTGCTAGGTAGAAAGTAGGAATGAGCAGAGCCCTCATACTTGTCTTGTCTGCACCCCTCCTAGGTTTTTAAGGGAGAGAAATCTGCTCCTGTCTTGGTGAAGGCACTCCTACCTTCAACCTCTCTTGGCCAAAACAAACTCTAACTGATAGCGTAGAGTTTCTGGGAAGATTACATTTAGCACAGTTTTGCTTTCTTCCAAAACTCATCTCCTCCGTATAGAGGGAAAAATGAATACTTAGAGAAGGAAAATTTGTGACATGACAAAGCTAAGAAACATACAATGAGTAAAGTTAGATAGTGGCATTATTTCCAAAATGAGGCTAGTCTCTAGGCATAAAATCTGTTTCTATATTAGAGTCTTTCCCCTCTGGCAATAATGAAAATACAAGTTGATTTAGATAACAAACAAGCAAGTTATAGCCCCCTGTACACTAAAGAAGTAGGATCATCTATGTTGAAGAATGGAAATGTGTGTATACAGCTATCTTGGGAAACAAAAATGTTCAATAACTTTGAGAAAAAGATTCAGGATATTGATCTATGGTTAACTCTGAGATTATGTGAATTTTATATCTAGTCAATTTCTTATCTGAAGAAAGTTTTAAAATAACCTCTATGTGAACTGTAAAGATTTAGAATAATCTGAAAATGTTGAAGATATAAGGCAAATGATCCTGCATGAAATGGCTATCATAAAAAGCAAATCACTCTGCAACTCCTGAGAGCTTGGAAAGAGCAATAGGAACATACAGAAGATACGCTGATGGACAGAAGCAAACTTATCTAATGCATTTCCAAAAGCCCTTTTATTAAATAAATAGAATAGATCCCCTTCATTCAATTCCTTCACTAAGTGTTCTCAACAACTAAAAATTCCAAAGAAATTGTAAGTAAACAAGATAATATCAATCAAGAAGTAGTTTAGTTATCTAATTCAAATGGTATACTGTACTGAATGACGCATGTTTTAAATAGTTTCAAAAAAATCACACTTATGGGATAAGGATATCGCTTGTTGATAACTGGTTTGTTTTAACGGGACTGTTTGATAGTCAATATATTGAAATTCAATACCTTCTAACACCAGCTATACGGGGTTAATGTTTTACAGCTTAAAGCTATGCCTCTGGTGGTAAAACCTCCATGTAACTGGCATCAGCAGTCAAATCATACACTTCATTTTAGGCTGGGTGGAAACAAAGAATCCTCTATTCGGCTCACAAATGCTCTCTCAGTGGTGCACAAAATGCAACAACTGTCCAGTGAAAGATATTCACTATAGGCAAGGATTAGTTTAGATTACACAGAGCCTGGGCAGAAATATAAACACTTGAACAGAACAGCATGAAACAGAAGGTAGTGTGCAGGAGGGGGTGAGCCCTAAACTGAAATACGCAAGAGGAAACAGGGCAGAGAAGATAGAGGCCAAACATGGTGAAGAGAGATTATAGAAAATGATCGGCTAGTAAGAAATGTACCTTTCTTAAAGTTTTGAGGATTTATTTCTAGTGTATATGACATTTCAATGCTGTCAAATTATAGTTTTCATCATCATTATTATCATCAAAAAGTATTTATTAACCACATGCACTGCACAGGGCATCGTATAAGCAAGTAAAATTGATGTGGTTTCTTCCACACAGGAACCAACTAATCAATGTAGAGGAATGTAACAGAGCAGATAGTAAAGGAGGAAAACTTAACTGGGGGAAACTTGAAGGTTGACAATAAACTTTAAAATATTTACAGTGTTTAGGTAAATTGGTTAGTGTGTATGTATAAGAATGTTTCTTGATACATCTGTGGAAATAAATGGTGTGTTCTTTATATAGATAAGTTTTAAAAATGAATTCTATCAAATCAATGACTTAATCACTAATGATTTTCAAAAAAGATCTTGATCTAGAGAACTAAAACAGACACCTTCCCCACACACCATGGTGTCAAGAGCCCCAAAAGGCAGGTCATAAATAGAAAACTTCATTTCTTCCTCATTTTTACACGTCATCCCCATGAATTTCCCGCTACACTGTTTTCCTATTTCTTATCTTATGAAACATCATTGGTAATAGAATTTCATTTTATAAATGTCCTCACACTGCTTTCTCCATTTTTTTGAGTTTTTTCTTGCTCTATGAGAATCCTTTCTCTGGTCAGTACAACACTGATTCTAGAATGAGATGTAAAAACCTCTCTCCACGTTCAGGATATTTTGTTTTTGCCTCTTAATTCTCCCAAGTTCAAAAACTAACAGAATTATATACTGCCACATATACATATAGCTGGGGGAAAATATGAAGACCCAATTTTCCATGAAAATCTTTACATTTAGTATAGACTAATTCTAAGAATGCAATGTTAATTTTTCCTGAGTTGTCAGGATCCTATGTGTGTTTATCATGGATCTTCCCAACTACATAAGGCAGTGTGACAAACAGAAGAGGCTGTTAATGCTGCGATAGCTGAATGTCTCATTTAGGAACAAACAATTCTGGAAAAGCTCCCAGATTATGCATCTGTCCCTGTAGCTTCCACGTTAGAGGATAGAATTGCATGGTGATAACGTGAGAAATAGTCTATTATTCTTTCCCTGTGTGGGTAGTATGGGGTGATTTCCCTCACCTTGACATGAGAGAAAAATATTTTTTGAATGTCTCAGTAGAAATGTTACGACTGAGATAGCAAATGCTTATGAGAAAGTTGCATTAGGAGTGGGCTTGCAGAATTACCTGCTCGTTCCCTAGAGTCTGAATTCAGAGATGATTCAGGTACTTTCTCTCCAAACCAGATTTCTTTGGTTTCTATTCCTGATTTCTCTCCTTTCACGTCTTTCATTGTCTCATTTCCCTTCATGTGGTACAAATGAGTCCGTGAGTGCTTTAATACTTGTCACAAAGGGAACTGAACAAAAGTGAAATCTCTGGGAGAGCACCTTCCAGCTCTCCCCCTCCCAGGATCCTGTTCACATGTGGCACTATGGTCCCAGCATGATGGTGCTAAATTCAGAAAAACTTTCTCTAGGGCAGTAGTGCCCACATACTTACCTGAGGGTCTGTACTTGTCAATTACAAAGTGTTCTAGGATCCCTGGTGAAATGTCAAAAAGTATAGCCATATAACAAGCTTTTCTTAAAGCTACACCCTTTTTAAAGAAATCCGGAGATAGGTCCATCTTATACTTTAAAAAGTAAGAATTTATTGTTTTAAAGTTTCAAGTGTAAATTTCACTCAGGTATAACATACATCCTTAAAAGTGTACCAATCACAAGTGTACTGTTTCATAAACTTTCTAAACAGAAATGTATCAATGAAACCAGCATTCAGATCAAGAAATAAAACATTACTCCGAACCCCAGAACCTGCCCCTGCTCTTGTTAATCACTACTTCTCACAACAGTAACCATACCTGACCTTTAACCCCCAATGAACCTGTTGATGAGTTTTATATAAATGGATTCATGTAATATGTATTCTTTTGTGTCTGGCTTCTTTCACGCAACACTGTTTTCCTATTTCTTATCTTATGAAACATCATTGGTAATATAATTTCATTTTTTAAATGTCCTCACACTGTTTTCCCCATTTCTTTGAGTTTTTTCTTCCTCTAAAATTTCAGTATTATAAGAACCACTATTCTTGCTCTCTCTCATATCTTCTTTACATCAGATCTAAAGCTCAGAATCACCTTGAATTTAACTTCTTATGTGCATGCATGAGCCATCCCAAATATCTAACTAAATGGGATTCCATGAAGAATACTGATTTTTTAAAAAATCACTTCATGTCAGACCAGAACCTTGTTGTTACACAATAATGCCATCTTATGGCTATACAGAAATTTGGAGTCTAGAAATTGCTTTCTGTTTTATTACCTCATTTGAACTGTGTTATCCTCTTAGGTTTGGGAAGTAATTTCCTTAAAATGGGGCAAATTCATTAATGGTTTGAGGGACAGTAAAGCTGACAACAAAAAGAAAGTAGAACAACAGAGTACCTGGAACTTTGTAGGCCCTCCTTTGATGTTTGTTGAAAGAAAGAATGGTTTCTCTACTAGGTAGATCTTAGGTTAATTCTTTTTTTATTTCTACATGTTTCCTATAGGTATCTTTTATAGGCAGTGAGGAAACCACCAAGAAATAGATGAAAACAGAACTTAGCAGCAGTATTAATTTCTAATAAAGTTAAATATTTATCTTACATATATGTATATCTATCCATATACACGGATATGGATATGAATACATGGGATTCATGAATTTAATGTTCAAAATGCTCACTATTTGCATTTCCACTGAAAGGAGCCACTGCTAATATTTTGGAGATTTGCAACTTTACTGAGACACATTGAAATTCTATTAGCTGGAAGCAATGTATGGAAGCAGGTCTCTTAGATAATGGCTGAACAGTTACAAATCAATTCGGCTTTTAATTTTCTACTTGCCCTACCTAAAGAGTATATCAGTTTTTACTTTATGACATTTAATAAAGGTGAGTTTTGCCATTATGGCATTCATGAATATGGTGATTAATGACTGTCTCAGAACCTACGCCTTAGGAAAGCCAAGAGTCTATTGCATTTTTTCATTTTTGTAACTTATTGGTAGTAAACTGTGCAAAACTATTAGAGCCAAATGTTTTGATGAAATGGAAAATGCAGATGTGCTATATTTAGTATGTGCTTGGGCAAATTCACCTTATATCTTTGTAATTTAGTCTCTCCTACAAAATAATGAAGTAGGACAAAATCAGTAAGGTGTTCTCTAGCTGCAAAAATTCCTTTATTATTATTATTAACTATCTATAAGAGTTTCAATTATTGTTCAGGAAACAGTTGCTCCTCTTCCCCTTCCACTGTAGGAAGAGGCTATTTCACCACTCTATAGACATCAGGCTTGCTTTAGTCAATGGAATGTGAGTGGCCTTGACCTGAGCACAGGCCATAAGTGCTCTTGGGAGGTTAGGCTTGATTCATGCTCTGGTGGTCTACATGAGAAGAGCATGCCACTGACCCTTCACCCTAGGCCCAGAAGAAACATACATGTAGCAGACTGTAACCCAATACATAACTGGAGCCTACCTCAGCCAACCCACAGCTTGAAACAGCCTTCCAGCCAAGCCCAGCCTAGGTCAGCCAAACCACAGGCAACTGAAAGATCCTTGAGCATGGGAATAAGTGCCTGTTCTTTTAAGTCATCAAGTTTTGGGGTGAAATTTATCACTGTATTGTGGTAATATCTGACTAAATCACTATCATAGGTGAGTCACATATAAAAAATACCAATATAGCCCTTTTTACTGGCTCAAGGCACTGTGATTTAACCTCACTTTGGCTTATTTAAAAATTCAGTAGATTTTTGTTAAGAACCCAATGAAAATTATACTGGACACTTGTTTATTTATGAATGTATAGCTTCTAGTCTCTCCAAAGATTTAAGAATTTGCCATTGTATGGACCTGGGTGGACAAGGCCCTGACTACGACTACAATGGAGCCCACATTCCAGTTATTTATTTTCCCTGACCTATGGCAGTTAGAAACTAGTTATATGACCTCAGCTTGCCTTGCAACAGGAGTTGGTGATTTATGGCCCACCACCTGTCTATGTAAATAAAGGTTTATTAGAACAACCCATATCAGTTCATCTATGTATTGTCTGTTTTTTTTCACCCTATAGCAGCAGAATTGAGTAGTTGTCACAGAGATTATATGGCCTGCAAAGAATAAAATATTTACCAAGTAGCCCTTTAGAGAAAAAAAAATATTAGCCATATCAGGTGATTCTGTTGAAACTATAATTCTAAAGTCAGTGACACAAAAGAAGTAATAATTTAGATACTTTCTGGCAGTGATAGTAGCAAGTAATACCTAGTGGCAGTGGTACCTCTGGTACACCAGTGGCCCATGGCCATGGCAGCTGTCTACAATTCAGATTCATCTTGTGGCTTGATGCTGCGTGTGTTTCTGGATGCCTGGCCTGGTCTTTCTTGATGGTTTCTGCCCATTTTAAAATCTGTCTCTTTGGCCTTTCCATTGAGCTACTTGGTATCCATCCCTCCAATAAATTAAATAATTCTACCTACCAGAGTCACTTTCTGTTAGTTGTAACTCAGAACCTTGAGTGGTCCATAGACCTTGCTTTATTCCTGACTCCAAGTAAGATGTTCCTATTGCACTCCTCAGATATTTTGTTCTCGCCTTCTAGCATAACTCATATCTATTAACCCTTGTTTACTGCTATTTGTCCATTTTCTCTCTAGTGTTCATTTTCTTTCTTCAAAGCAGGGACTGAATTTAATTCAGTTCTATATGGTACTTAGGAAAATGTGAAAGAATATAAGAATGAATTAACAGGTGTGAAGGCTACCAAAGCCACAAGACCATCATTTTTAGCCTTAAAATTGCCAAGCTTAATTGAGTCATTATCATGCATAAGCACTCCAATAGGCACTCTACATGTATTGCGTCATTTAATCCTTCTAACAACCCTACAACTTAGAAAATATGTTTATCCATTTTATAGATAAGGGAATCATGGAACATAAAAGTTAAGGAACTTGCTCAGGGACGCAGCTAATCAGCAGCAAAGCCAGGATTCCAAAACAATTTGGACTGTAGAACCTGTGCTCATAAGCAATGCCTTAAAAGCAGTTTTACCTGAAACTAGACTAAAAATCACAGGAAATTCAACAGCTTGTGACCAATTCCCGGAGGAGGCCAATTAGTGTAAAATTAGGATACTCCTGAGCCTCTAGATAAGAAAAGTGAATCTAATGGGGTTGGAGACACTATCCTTTGCTGGACATAGAGAAGATCCCAGATCAGGGATGAGATTTCAGGTTACCCTCTCTGTGGAATGGCATTAAGTGCATCTGCTTCTTTTACCGTCTATGGTTGAAGGTGAACTGAAAGGGAAATACCTGTATGCCCCTATGAAAAGGGAATGGCTAGCTTACTGGGCAACAATGTCATAAATAAAGAGGGGCAGAAGCCTCAAAAAGCAGGAAGTTTCACCTCTGCTTTAGTGCAAGAGTGATAATAGGTGCCTATAGAAGCACAACAACCTTGCAAGGATCTGAGGGGATGGCACTGGTGACCTGGACAGCTGGGAGAAAACACTGTCTCAGAAGACAACAGAAGACAAGAACATCCCAACAGTGAAATGAGCATCCCACAAGAGTGTGATAAAACTGACCTTGTCGGAGTAGCTTTCAGAAGCTCACAATGACTCCAGGTGGGATATGGTGGCATTACAAGTTTGGTTTTTGCAGTGTATGCACAAGGTTGCTGAGGTTCTTTTCCTTTATCAAGACTGGCTTTGGATACCCTGGGACCAGCGCCTTTCCAATAAGCTGAGATAAAACTATTAGACCATCTAGGGGGAAACAGTCTCAGGTTTCTGGGAAGAAGCCTGAGTCCAGACGTTCTGAACATCCACTTGGTACTCTCCTAGATTAGTCCTGAGCATATTGCACAGGAAAAAACATAGCTCTTGTCCCTAAGGAGTTGTGCAGGAGGCAGAAAAGTAAACAAATTGATGACTATGAGGTCAGTTCTAGGAGTAGGTCACTTCAGAGCATGTACTGTACAGGGCAGCCACTGATTCTGGAAATATTAGCAAATACATAAATGGTATAGTGATACTATATTCTTTAAAGGTTAAAACAATATCTAAATTTTTCAACTTTGTGATCAACTAATAGATTTAGGATTTTTAAGAATGAAATGACATCTCAGGTGAGACCTGAAGGGCAGATAGGCCAGAAGGGGCACAAAACATTTGGGGATTTTCAAAGCAATTTAATATTGCTAGAGCAGAATTTGTAGGGATCATAGTAGGGCAGGTAGGAGTTGGCAAGCAGTGAGGCTAACTAGATGACCAGGGGTCATGTGAAGGCCTTATATGTCCAATTAATGAATCTGGACTTTATCCCAAGGGGAATGAGATTATAGTACTAAATCTCTTACACTTTAGAAAAACAAGTCTGAATGAAAGATAATTGGGAACAAAGAGCAGATGATCACTGGAGATAACCAAGATTTCTGCAGGATGTATTGGTTTAGAAACTTAGTGGAGTAAATGAAGAACTAAAATAGAAGTAACGATAGTTAGAAACTGACAGATATGAGAGATATTAAAGAGGTTCCCTATAATTATTTTTAAATGATTTGATTTCTTCTGAGAATAATGAAGAAGACTGTATTGAGATTACAAATCTTTGAACAATAGTTTTAAGCCATTAGAACTGAATTACTTTTAACCCAGAATTGGAAGAGAAAACCATACTGTGCCTTCTTGCAGTATGAGGTTAAAGAATGTAGGCAAGTTAAAAAAAATTTGATCAAAAGCTAGATATTTTAATTAAGGTAAGCACAAAAATACTATTTTAAGTCAAATATCTTATAGCAAAAAAAAAAGTGGGGGGATTTCAAAATGTGACGTATTACCTTCAAAATAGAAACAATAAATAAAAATCAAACTTTGGTTGATAGTTTATATTTCAAACACATTAATCTAAGTATCAAATTACTATATGTATGTATAGGACACAAATTTGACCATAAATAGACATTTTATATTGTACAATTATTTTAACCACCTTGATTAAATCACAAGCCTGTTTCAACATTACCTGAAATTTTAAAGGGCAACATAGTGAAATTGCAACATAACTTCACTGCAGAATCACTTCCAGAGTTCAGCTCATAAATCTGAACTGTTCTTCACTATTTGTTCTCACTCCACTTACTTTTTCCAATGATAGTGATATTTCTCCCTCTCTTCTTCTTTTTTTTCCATGAAGAACATTGAAATAAACTCTAGAGTTTCCTGAAAACAGGTATAATCATTTAGTAAAATGAGAGTGTTACCTACCCTTGTCGGTCCTTGTACATTTTGTTAACTCTTTCCCACTGGAAATCGAGCCTCGAAAGAGCTTCCTGTAGCTTTGCCCTTTCTGCAGGTGTGGCACTTTGCAATGCTGCTGTCTTCTTACTGTGAATAATGTCAATCCGACCTGAGATTTGTTGCAGTCTGTCTTTTATATTCTGTAATATTGGATGTATAAAACAAATCAGAAGTGAATCAGCTGTTTATGGAAGGAGAACGAAGGAAATTTACAAACCCCAGAAGTACCAAATAGTCTTGCAGTTCTTAATTACTAACTTGTTAAATTTATCAGCCCCAAAGCCCAGTATTTTCAACATGCCAAAATTCAATGGGTAATTCAGCCCATATCTTGCTATAGTTGATCAGTTTCTCCATCTTAAACTCTATTTTCATTTGGATTCTGTAATCTGGTCTCTTCTGGTTTTTCTTACACTTTCTTGTCTACTGCTTCTCAGACTCTTTCACTGAATTCTCTGCTTATTAATCTCTTAATATTGGAGTGTTTTAGCTTACCTTTGGCATTTCTTTCCTTCTCTATCTACACTCCCTCCTATTTGGTCCCATGACTGCAAATACTCTCTGTGCAACAATGACTCCCAAACTTGTATCTCCAGCCCTGACCTCAACTATGAACTCCAGACTCACAAATGCAACTACTTTCTTAATACCCGGATGTCTCATGAACATCCCCAACTTAATATGGCCCTAACTAAATTCTGAACTACATCTCATTAGCCTTCTCTTCCCATGATTATCCCCATTTCAATAAATGATCTATCAATTAATATTTATTCAGGCTGACAACCTTGCAATCATCCTTGACCTTTCTCTTTTAATCTCCAGTATTCAAATTCTTTGACAATCCTGCTGGGTCTACTGCCAGAACACATTCAGAATGTGACCAATTACCTCCCTTGCTATAGTTCTTTAAAAGCTATCATTATATCTCATCTAAATTTATTGCAATAGCTACATAAATGATCCTGCTGCTTTCAGTCTTTTCCCTTTCCTTTTTAATTCTCCGCACAACAGCCAAAGAGATTTTTTTAAAACAGAACTCACACCATTTTACTCCTCTGCTCAAAGCCTTTCATGGCTCCTTGTCCAACCCCTAATCTTTACCATGGCATATAAAGCCCTATATGACTTGGTTGTATGCTGCATACTATTCTAATCTTATCTTTTCTTAGTCTCCTCTGTGTCCACAACACTTTAGTCTCTCCAGTCTCTTTAAACTCTTTGTGTACCTTGAATAAGCTGAACGTACTTTTGCTTCAAGGCTTCTGCAGTTGCTCTGCCAAAAACATTCTTTCCCTCACTTCTTTCTCACCTCAGAGGAGCCTTCTCTAACACCTTAAAAAAAAAACAACCCTAACTGATCCGTATTCCCTGTAATCTTCCTCGTTTTTCTTCATGGCACTTATCTCTAATATTAAATCATACATTGATCTCTGAATAATGCCTATGAGTGGAGAGATATTATCTGTCTTGCTGGCTAATGGGTTTCCAGGATTCAAATCTTTGGCACATGGTAGGTACCCAATACATTTCTGTTGAATAAATGAATAAAATAATGCATCCCATAAATTAACTCCAGATTTTTTATCTAAATTATATTTAAGGGGAAAAAATCACACACAATTTCATCATACAATAAAAATCTTTAAAACTATTGATTTTCTAAAAATGATCAAAACACATATTTGGCTAGTCTTACCAGGATGAATTTGATCATTTTGCTCATCTGAATTGTAGACAAGTCAATTGAGCAAACATCTACTGAGCTCTTCCATGTACAAGGATCAGTACAGAGAAAGCGAAGGTAGGTGAAGCACAGTTTTGTTTGCTTTTAAGACATTTAGCTTGATCTTACTGTTGTAGTAAGGGGAGGTTGTGGTTTGGGGAACTGAAGGAAAAAATAATAGTGTAGAAGCCCCAGATAGATGTCAAGAAGGAATCTGATGAGTGGTCTAAATGGTACCAAATCTTTTCTGGAAGTTCAGGGAAGGAATGGATTATATATCATCTTTGGTCACAAGCTGAGGAAAAGGTTCATTAAAGAAGTGCAATTTGGAGTGTCCATAACTGAGTAGTTGAATTGGGAAGGGTATTATACTTAGTAGGTAATATACTCAATGCAAAGACAGGGAACAAGAGCACTCATATTTGAATAACTTTTTGGAAATGTAGAGGATTATGGGACACTGGATTAGGAAACAGGCTGAAGAGGTTTAACAATATGTTTTGAAAATACTGAATGTAATTCAGTAGAAAATGGAGAACCATGATTCATAAAACAATTCTTATGGAACTTTTCAAATATATACAAAAGCAGAAAAATAGTAGAAATAGCCCCTGTGAACCTGTTTTATCCAGTGCCAACTCTTATGAAGCTATGGAAAACCTTGTTTCATTATACTCCCACACATTCATCTCAACTGGATTTTTTAGAAACAAATTAATATACTATTTTATCCATAAATAATTCAGCATGTGTTTCTAATGAATATGAATTCTTTTCAAGGAAAGTACACATAATACCATTATCACACCTACAAAATTTTAAAAATCATTAATGTAATTAAATATCTGGTTGGTATTTACATTTGAGTTGAATTGAGAAAGTTGTTTGGGATGGAAACTTGGTAGAACACAGTGACTGTGTATTGGTAAAGAAGAGGAAAATCTTGAATAACTCCCAGATTTCTGTCCTGGGCATCTAGATGGATAGTGGTGTCATTGAATAAAAGGGTTTCAGATGGATGAACAGGTTCCATGCTCGTGTATGAGTATGTAAGTAATGAGTTCAAGGTTTGGACATGACCATATTGAGAAGCCTTGGGGGCATCAGACTGTAGATATCCAATAGGCAGCTGGCATCAGATTTGGGGAAGAGGAAAGAGATGGTGATTATTCTTGGGCCATACATATTTTCACATTTCCACATGGTCTGGTGTTTCTGAGCAAAGAGCATTGACATCTGGGTTAAAGGATGATTGAATAAACATACCTTGGAGTTTATATTCGTGTACTGCTCCAGGGAGACTTAGCAACTTACCTTTCCCAGACCCCTTTGCTTACATTCTGAAAATAACAGATCTAGACCTTCCGGAGCAAAGGTCTTTCCCTGTTCCTTTCTATCTATCTCTATTAGATGTGCCAACTGTTTTATATAAACTCTGATATTCATAATTTGGGGTTTTCTCTCCTGTACCAAAACCCTTTCATGTATAGATAAGCATTTGGACCTCACTGCATGTTTGGGTCATACGAACTAGCACTAAGATGCTTTTGAGTAATTAATGATGTTCCCTTATCCAGAGATCTCATTTTTCCTGTCAGAATAAAGACATATAAATACAGAAGCTGAACAAGTATCAATAAAAGGCATAGGTTTCCCTACATTCAGGTAAAATTGGGGAGGATTTTAACCAAGTATGAGATAGAGTAGGCTAGACAGGGAGTGGCTCTTGCTCAGCCTGCAGCTTCCCAGAAGGCAGGCTCTGAAGGAAACTCCACAAGTCAGATTGGGCAGCAGGAAAGAAGTTATGAGGAGATCTTAGAGGGTCATTCTGCCTCATTCAAAGACATCCTGACTGTGGTTCATGAGGACCTGCCTTAGGGGAGGACTAGGCTATAGAATCATGTGAGGATATAGATAATGTGAGTTTTAAGACATAAAAGTCAATGCTTACAGTGGGAACCTAAAAAGAATCAGCTGTGTTCCCAGTTCTTGCGTATCAGCTAGAGACGGGGTAACATACCATGATTACGGGGGATGTAAATGCATTTCTGAGAGTAACAGGAGGGAATAGAGATTGTTTATAAAGTTCCAAGTTGTTCTCTTCAAGTCCAGGTACACCTTGTGGTTGGAAAGCTTCATTATTTTTTTGTTAAGCAACTCACTTTGACTCTGTGGTAAGAATGCTTGTCAGACAGGTCAAGTATTACCATGTGAGGGAAAAGAGGGAATACCAACACAGAAATATCGTGTGAGATTACTTATCTGGAAACATGCAGATTAAAACTGTCTTTTACCAGCATTACACACAGAATTGCTAGCCATTGGAATTTATTAAGTGTTATTTAATTCCATGAGAGATGAGCAAATCGCCCAGAAAAGGTTCTTAGAGAGTGCAAGAGTGAGAAATTTTGCCTAAGGATGAACCTCTGTGGAAAGCAGAGGCAGAGGAGATGAGGAGGCCCAAGGCATCACAGAAGACTTAGGAAGAGAATGAGAAGAGCAAAGCACTTCCAAACCAACAGAAGAAAGAATGGCAGGAAGGAGGGAGGCATCTGCCAACAAGTCAAATGCAACTAGAACAGGAGTGAAAAAGTCAACTTTGGCAACTGAGGAGGTTTTTGGTGATCATTTTATCAAGAGCAATATTCAGCATCTCAGGAGTGTGAAAATACAAATCTGGACAGAGCAAACTTTCTTCCACTGTCATCCTCTTTCACTACAAAATTGAAAATAGCTTAGTGCTACATTGCAGTTTACTCTATTTGACATAAGACACTTTACTGATGAACACTTTACTACTAATACAAACAAAGCTGGTAACAGAAACTCTAAAAAGTCAGAATGATCTCATGTATGTTGGCAATGCCCGAGAACTCACTGAAGTCAAGCATGCTTCTCATATTCTTTTTCTTTCATTCAGCTGGAAAAATTTCATTACCATCTTCTGATGGCTCTGAGGCTGGAGCCTTGGGTGGAATATTTAGGGTCATCCCACAAGTTTGATTATATCAGTCAGTAGGAACCTGAGCCAACATGACTTCTTTGCTGTTTCTGTTACACTGACTGACTGGGCAGCCTGATTTCACCACATTTTCCATCAGCTCAACTCCTGATGATTTAAGTCATGCACTCCATTTCAGTGTGGATGTCAGCCCCAGGACAAAGATCGAGAAACAGACAAGTTCTCCGCTTGATAACAGGTACCTAGCTGACTGACAGGCTGATTACTTAGATTCACAATGGGGCAAGAAGCCACATTTGTCTGCACAGTGGGAGCCCAAACACTTAATATGAATATATGTAATCTCCTATGGGGGTAAAATTCCATGGAAGGAAAGGAGGATCTTCCTCACCAGAATAAAAGTAATCCATTTGAGAGGCGGAGCCAAGATGGCAGTGTGAGTAAGACAGTGGGAATCTCCTCCCAAAAACATATATATTTTTGAAAATATAACAAATACAACTAATCCTAAAAGAGAGACCAGAAGACACAGGACAACAGCCAGACCACAGCCACACCTGCGAGAATCCAGCGCCTCGTGAAGGGGGTAAGATACAAGCTGCAGCCCGGCGGGACCCGAGGCCCCTCACCCCAGCTCCTGGTGGGAGGAGAGGAGTCGGAGCGGGAAGGGAGAGGGAGCCCAGGACGGCTAAACACCCAGCCCCAGCCATCCGCACCAGAGCGCACACACACTGCATGCGTGGTGTCTTGGATACTATGGAAACAGGACAGTAAGACCTGTGACCGGGTCCCGAAGCTGGCGCCCTGGGACAAAGAAAAGCGAGTGCTTTTTGAAAGTCTTAAAGGGACAGGGACCCTACCGCTGGATGGAAGCATCCTGGGTCACAGTCCAGCAGCTGGAGATTCCAGGGAACTCTGGGAACACTAACCCCCTGGGCAACAGCTCTGAGACCCCTCACGGAGGTAAGCAGCCAAACAGCCCCCTCTCCATTACCCCTCCCGGGCCCACCATAGCAGAGTAGCAGCCTGAGGCTGGCCACGCCCACAGCAAGGGAGCTTCCTCCATACGGGCCGGGCAAGATACAGAGACCCAGTCTACACGAAATTGTCCAACACAAGCCACTAGGGGTCGCAGTTGTCCCAGTAAAGAAAGGCCAGGAGCAAGTGGAAAAAGTCTTGGCTCTCCCAGCTGACAGACGAGTCAATAGCACACCACTGCACCTATCAACATGAAAAGGCAAAAAAAATTTGTTCCAGACAAGACTAACCCAGACAGCTTTGACATCTACATCCTTCCCTGAGAAGGAACCTGGAGAGATACATTTAACCAGCCTTCCTGAAAAAGAATTCAAAAAAAAGTCATAACCATGCTGATGGACTTGCAGAGAAATATGCAAGAACTAAGGAGGGAGAATACAGAAATAAAACAAGCTCTGGAAGGACTTCAAAACAGAATGGACGAGATGCAAGAGGCCATTAATGGACTAGAAAACAGAGAACAGGAACGTAGAGAAGCTGATGCAGAGAGAGATAAAAGGATCTCCAGGAATGAAAGAATTTTAAGAGAACTGTGTGACCAATCGAAATGGAACACTATCCGCACTATAGGGGTACCAGAAGAAGAAGAGAGAGAAAAAGGGATAGAAAGTGTCCTTGAAGAAATAATTGCTGAAAACTTCCCCAAACTAGGGGAGGAAATGGCCTCTCAGACCACAGAGGTACACAGAACTCCCATGACAAGGGATCCAAGGAGGGCAACACCAAGACACATAATAATTAAAATGGCAAAGATCAAAGACAAGGACAAAGTATTAAAGGCAGCCAAAGACAAATAAAAGGTCACCTACAAAGCAAAACCCATCAGGCTATCAGCAGACTTCTCAACAGAAACCCTACAGGCCAGAAGAGAATGGCATGATATACTTAATACAATGAAACAGAAGGGCCTCGAACCAAGAATACTGTATGCAGCACGATTATCATTTAAATATGAAGGAGAGATTGGACAATTCCCAGACAAGCAAAAGTTGAGGGAATTTGCCTCCCAAAAACCACCTCTACAGGGCATCCTACAGGGACTGCTCTAGATGGGAGCACTCCTAAAAAGAGCACATAACAAAACACCCAACAAATGAAGAAGGGAGGAGGAGGAATAAGAAGGGACAGCAATAAAGAATCATCAGACCATGTTTGTAATAGCTCAATAAGCGAGTTAAGTAAGACAGTAAGATAGTAAAGAAGCTAACTTTGAACCTTTGGTAACCACAAACTTAAAGCCTGCAATGGCAATAAGTACATAACTTCCAATAATCACCTTAAATGTAAATGGACTGAATGCACCAATCAAAAGACACAGAGTAATAGAATGAATAAAAAAGCAAGACCCATCCATATGCTGCTTACAAGAGACTCACCTCAAACCCAAAGACTTGTACAGACTTAAAGTCAAGGGATGGAAAAAGATATTTCATGCAAACAACACAGAGAAAAAAGCAGGTGTTGCAATACTAGTATCAGACAAAATAGATTTCAAAATAAAGAAAGTAACAAAAGATAAAGGACATTACATAATGATAAAGGGCTCAGTCCAACAAGAGAATGTAACCATTATAAATATATATGCACCCAATACTGGAGCACCGACATATGTGAAACAAATACTAACAGAATTAAAGGAGGAAATAGACTGCAATGCATTCATTTTGGGAGACTTCAACACACCACTCACTCCAAAGGACAGATCCACCAGACAGAAAATAAGTAAGGACACAGAGGCACTGAACAACACACTAGAACAGATGGACCTAATAGACATCTACAGAACTCTACATCCAAAAGCAACAGGATACACATTCTTCTCAGGTGCACATGGAACATTCTCCAGAATAGACCACATACTAGGCCACAAAAAGAACCTCAGTAAATTCCAAAAGATTGAAATCCTACCAACAAACTTTTCAGACCACAAAGGTATACAACTAAAAATAAATTGTACAAAGAAAGCAAAAAGGCTCACAAACACGTGGAGGCTTAACAACATGCTCCTAAATAATCAATGGATCAATGACCAAATTAAAATGGAGATCCAGCAATATATGGAAACAAATGACAACAACAACACAAAGCCCAACTTCTGTGGGATGCAGCAAAAGCAGTCTTAAGAGGAAAGTATATAGCAATCCAGGCATATTTAAAGAAGGAAGAACAATCCCAAATGAATAGTCTAAAGTCACAATTATTGAAATTGGAAAAAGAAGAACAAATGAGGCCTAAGGTCAGCAGACGGAGGGATATAATAAAGATCAGAGAAGAAATAAATAAAATTGAGAAGAATAAAACAATAGAAAAAATCAATGAAACCAAGAGCTGGTTCTTCGAGAAAATAAACAAAATAGATAAGCCTCTAGCCAGACTTATTAAGAGGAAAAGAGAGTCAACACACATCAACAGAATCAGAAACGAGAAAGGAAAAATCACGACGGACACCACAGAAATACAAAGTATTATTAGAGAATACTATGAAAACCTATATGCTAACAAGCTGGGAAACCCAGGAGAAATGGACAACTTCCTAGAAAAATACAACCTTCCAAGACTGACTCAGAAAGAAACAGAAAATCTAAACAGACCAATTACCAGCAATGAAATTGAAGTGGTAATCAAAAAACTACCCAAGAACAAAACCCCAGGGCCAGATGGATTTACCTCGGAATTTTATCAGACATACAGAGAAGACATAATACCCATTCTCCTTAAACTTTTCCAAAAAATAGAAGAGGAGGGAATACTCCCAAACTCGTTCTATGAAGCCAACATCACTCTAATACCAAAACCAGGCAAAGACCCCACCAAAAAGGAAAACTACAGACCAATATCCCTGATGAACGTAGTTGCAAAAATACTCAACAAAATATTAGCAAACCGAATTCAAAAATACATCAAGAGGATCATACACCATGACCAACTGGGATTCATCCCAGGGATGCAAGGGTGGTACAGCATTTGAAAATCCATCAACATCATCCACCACATAAACATAAAGAAGGACAAAAACCACATGATCATCTCCATAGATGCTGAAAAAGCATTTGACAAAATTCAACATCCATTCATGATAAAAACTCTCAACAAAATGGGTATACAGGGCAAGTACCTCAACATAATAAAGCTCATATATGATAAATCCACAGCAAACATCATACTGAACAGCGAGAAGCTGAAAGCTTTTCCTCTGAGATCAGGAATAAGACAGGGATGCCCACTCTCCCCACTGTTATTCAACATAGTACTGCAGGTCTTAGCCAAGGCAATCAGACAAAACAAATAAATACAAGGAATTCAGATTGGTAAAGAAGAAGTTAAACTGTCACTATTTGCAGATGACATAATATTGTACATAAAAAACCCTAAACACTCCACTCCGAAACTACTAGAGCTAATATCGGAATTCAGCAAAGTTGCAGGATACAAAATTAACACATAGAAATCTGTGGCTTTCCTATACACTAACAATAAACTAATAGAAAGAGAAATCAGGAAGATAATTCCATTCACAATAGCATCAAAAAGAATAAAATACCTAGGAATAAACCTAACCAATGAAGTGAAAGACCTATACCCTGAAAACTATAAGACACTCTTAAGAGAAATGAAAGAGGTCACTAACAAATGGAAACTCATCCCATGCTCCTGGCTAGGAAGAATTAATATCGTCAAAATGGCCATCCTGCCCAAAGCAATATACAGATTCGATGCAAACCCTATCAAATTACCAACAGCATTCTTCAATGAACTGGAACAAATAGTTCAAAAATTCATATGGAAACACCAAAGACCCCGAATAGCTAAAGCAATCCTGAGAAGGAAAAATAAAGTGGGGGGGGGGGGGATCTCGCTCCCCAACTTCAAGCTCTACTACAAAGCCACAGTAATCAAGACAATTTGGTACTGGCACAAGAACAGAGCCACAGACCAATGGAACAGAATAGAGACTCCAAACATTAACCCAAACATATATGGTCAACTAATATTCGAAAAAGGGGCCATTGACATACAATGGGGAAATGGCAGACTCTTCAACGGATGGTGCTGGCAAAACTGGACAGCTACATGTAAGAGAATGAAACTGGATCACTGTCTAACCCCATACACAGAAGTAAATTCGAAATGGATCAAAGACTTGAATGTAAGTCATGAAACCATAAAACTCTTAGAAAAAAACATAGGCAAAAATCTCTTAGACATAAACGTGAGTGACCTCTTCTTGAACATATCTCCCCGGGCAAGGGAGACAAATGCAAAAATGAACAAATGGGACTATATCAAGCTGAAAAGCTTCTGTACAGCAAAGGACACCATCAATAGAACAAAAATGTATCCTACAGTATGGGAGAATATATTCGTAAATGACAGATCCGATAAGGGGTTGACATCCAAAATATATAAAGAGCTCACACACCTCAACAAACAAAAAACAAATAATCCAATTAAAAAATGGGCAGAGGAGCTGAATAGACAGTTCTCTAAAGAAGAAATTCAGATGGCCAACAAACACATAAAAAGATGCTCCACATAGCTTGTTATCAGAGAAATGCAAATTAAAACCACAATGAGATATCACCTCACACCAGAAAGGATCGCCACCATCCAAAAGACAAACAACAACAAATGTTGGTGAGGTTGTGGAGAAAGGGGAACCCTCCTACACTGCTGGTGGGAATGTAAATTAGTTCAACCATTGTGGAAAGCAGTATGGAGGTTCCTCAAAATGCTCAAAATAGAAATACCATTTGACCCAGGAATTTCACTTCTAGGAATTTACCCAAGAATGCAGCACTTCAGCTTGAAAAAGACAGATGCACCCCTATGTTTATCGCTGCACTATTTACTATAGCCGAGATATGGAAGCAACCTAAGTGTCCATCAGTAGGTGAATGGATAAAGAAGATGTGGTACATATACACAATGGAATACTACTCAGCCATAAGAAAAAAACAAATCCTACCATTCACAACAACATGGATGGAGCTAGAGGGTATTATGCTCAGTGAAATAAGCCAGGCGGAGAAAGACAAGTACAAAATGATTTCACTCATATGTGGAGTATAAGAACAAAAGAAAACTGAAGGAACAAAACAGCAGCAGAAGCACAGAACCCACGAATGGACTAATAGTTACCAAAGGGAAAGGGACTGGGGAGGACGGGTGGGAAGGGAGCGATAAGGGTGGGGAAACAAGAAAGGGGGCATTATGATTAGCATGTATAGTGTGTGTGGGGGGGCACAGGGAGGGCTGTGCAACACAGAGAAGACAAGTAGTGATTTTACAGCATCTTACTATGTTGATGGACAGTGACTGTGACCGGGGATGTGGGGGGGACTTGGTGAAGGGGGGAGCCTACTAAACATAATGTCCTTCATGTAATTGTAGATTAATGATACCAAAATAAAATTTAAAAAAAGTAATCCATTTATGTCTTTGATGTTCAGGGTGGGGTGGCTGTACATATATGTATACACACATACACACACACATTCTCTCTGTGAGGATGTGAGCTTGCAAAACTTCCTGGTTTTAATCGAAATCTCTGGAAAGTGCCCAATTCTCTGGAAAGTAGTAGAATTGCTGAGAATCAAGTTATGAACAGTTTTACTAATGCTGGGCACCATGTTGCAAAGGCAGGAAAACTTTCTCAGATGAGAAAAGTAAAAAGCACAAACTGGCCAGGGAATATCACACTCCCTGGATATCTAGATAATAGCTCCTTGGTGCATTGGCTGTCAAAACTGGCTGGAGTCCAGGAAATCCTTTTTAAAGTCCCTACACATACTTTTGTCCCTGAGGCGCTGCACACAGAAAAATGGTATGTGCACCAAAGAAGACTCTGTAGCAGTTTCCACAATTTAAAGCCAGAGATGAGATCTTTTATAGCTTTTTACTAATTTAGTTTGTCTAGAAATAAGTGATCTTCATAGATTCTGACCCTCTAAAAGTGAAACCATAGTCCCTGCAGTTGCTATGGTGATAGAAAAATCCCTAGGATCACTCTAATATATATTATTTCCATTTCTATCCCTCAGTAGGTCCTTATCTTAGCTGAAATATGATGGCAAAATGGTGATATACCCACTTTTTAGTCAACTTATTTCTTAATTTTGATATACCCCTGTGAATTGACTTCCATACCACTCTATTTCATTTCTGTAAGATGTTTGCTAGCCACTCTCCCTGCAAAAGTTTTTAATTTTTAGAAGGCATCTGTACTTGAGTTTGTAGAACTTAAGTCTTTAATATTTTAAAATAACATCCTTGAACTCACTCAGCAAATCAGAAAGACCCTTACTCATACACTGATAATAAAGAAAAATTCAATAATGAAGTAACTTGCACAACTAAAAGCTGGAGTCCAGATACGCATAATAAGGAAAAACAGAAGACTATGGACTATGCTTCCTTAACTCACATTTCTAGTTGGAAAGGTCTAATTAAGAGCTCACTGATAACGCAAAGGCCTCAACTTTGAGATAAGTAATATTTAAAACCTGGGTGAGACCCAGGTTTTAAAGGTGATTCATAACAAACAGGGTGAACCTGAAAGTACTTTGTTTATTCAAGTTTTGCATGCTAAGTGCCTTCAGTATGTTAAAAAGATAAACTAGAGACTACAGTTTATCTAGGGAACCAAACAAGGGACCTATTTGCCAACGAGTCAAGTTGAGATAAAGGTCTCAAGTAACTGTTAACTTAAGCTCTCTTCTCTATCATAAGGGGCAGATTTCTGCTGTCTAGTTTTTTTTCCATTTAATGTAAAGCGACAACTATTCCCCTGCTGTCAGCATGTTTCATTACAGGGCAAGTCTTTACCCACCTAGATGGTGAGCCTATTTGTATGGATGTCAAAGTAGATACCGTAGAAGTGGAACAGGGCTGGAGTAGGGGATAGTGATATCTGATAAAATGAACTTCCTGTTAGTCATTTCTGAGGAAAATAAACTTTAAAAAGAAGTTACTGAATTTGCAATGTTATTTCTTATCTCCAGCTAAGTTCATTGCTTTAAAAATACTATGAAAAGTGTATGATTTCTAGTATTTAAATAGCATTATTTCCATTGTACCTTCTCTGTAGTCATGAAAATAAATGGGCAACTCTCAAATAGAAAGCATAAAGTTCAATTCAGCACTTGCTTAAACTTCAACGCATTAATTTAAAAATGAGGATGTCTATAATTTAAAGGTGTCTTTAGTACCGTTTATACCAAGAAGTAAAGTCAAACATATGTGCATGAATTTAAAACTCTTACCAAGGTAGAATTTTAAGTATGTCGATCATAGGATGTGTATACAAACATTAATCTGAAATTCTGTCTTCTCTTTTAGATTATAATATTTAGAAATTACTTTCAAAATATTTACTTCAAATTTTGCCACTGTACCCTTTAGCAAAAATGTTTCAGTAAGAAAAAAAGCAATTTTATAATATAGCTTCAGTTACAAAAACATAACCTAAAATACCAGATAATTTGAAACTGACTGTGAAGTGTGTTTTCCCCTAAAAGTGACTTCCACACTTCAATGATATTCTTGTTTGAAATATACTGAACTTCTTTTAAAATATTTATCATTGCTTTCTAGTAGTTCCTCAGTTTCCATTTCTCAAATGACTCATGAGAAGATGGCTATAAGCACCTGAAATTCACCTTTTCTTACCAGATTTACTCCCTGAAGGAAATTTCTATTTATTGGTCCACTAAGAGCTTCTTCATTGCATCTTTTCCCACCTCCACAGCACTCAGTACTGTTAAGCCCTGGCCTCCTAGTCCTTCTAGTTCTGCTATCTCCCAGGTTTCTCTCTCCTTCCCTGAGAGCTTCGTCTCTGTCTTCATTCACTAACTCAACTCATACCTACTGAAAAGCTATCATGTGCCAGGCACATGCCATGTACTGGGGATATAATAGTAAACCAGAAAGACAAAATTCTCCTATTTCTTTGTCTGTACTTTGCTGTAGCCTTAAGCAGAGTCAATCATTAAATGGCTGAGTCCCTAAATCTATGGGATGACTCCTCTGTTGGGCACCATCAGCAGTGAATCTATGATACTGTCTTGACATCTTGCTTAGTCCATTTTCTGCCTGTATCAATAAAAGCCATTTGTGTCAAGGGGATATTTAGGTCGTGGGAGTGGCCAAGATTGTCCATAGAAGTGGAGGTAAAGGAAAGAAGACTGGGAAAAGACACATACTTTGTGAGCAAGTGTGGAAGAGCTAACAAATCATCCCCAATGATTCTCAAATTTGTATCTGTATATATATATATAGCCAACTGTTTGATATCTATATGGATGTCTAGTAAACAGCTCCAACTCAGCATGTCAAAATAAAACTTATACTAAATTTTGCACCCTAACCTGATCCTCCTGCAATTGTCGATAGTACATGGTCCATGGCAGCTCCATTTTTCCAGTTGTTCACATCAAAATTCTTAGTCTTATCCCTGAATCCTCTCTCTACCAAACGACCTGCAATTGGCCACGAAATCCTATAGGCTCTACCTTTGAATGTATCTAGAATTGCCCCTGCCACCACTGTGATACAAACTACCATCTCCAGCTGGGATAGTTTTGAATAGGGGTATAATACTAGTGCTTTCCTTATAGAGTCATTGAGATGACCACATGAGTTAAGACAGATGAAGAATTTAGAACATGTCCTGCCTGGCACATAATAAATTAGTGGTAGCTATTAGTATTGTCCAAGTTACAATTATATTCAAAGGCTTTCTCCTCTACAAAGTTATTCTCAGTGTCTGCTTTCTACATTGCTTTCCCATCTTCATGAATTCATTTACATTCATGCCTTATACTAAATATTTTAGCTATATTATGTATTTCCTACCTTTATTACTTTCTACCTCATTTATATAAACTATGACATGTGTATTCAAATAACATTATAAATCATCAGAGTGCATGGATCACATCCTACATTTCTCTTTTAGAGTGTTAAAAGCACATCTGGGCCTTAATAAGTATTTACTGATTTGAAGGGAAGAGTTGAAGTTTTGAATTTTGATTTGTTTATGAGAATCCAATTTGAATGGAATCATTGAACCTGTAGAGTTTGTTACACTCTCCTTGAACCATTGCAGATGCGCATTCAGGTATCTCCCTGTTTATTCTATTTTACTTTTATTGGATACTTAGCTGTCAAAGAGTGGAAGAGTCTCTTTGCATTTACTGGTTGAGTATCTCCATGGTTTCTTCACAGTACATCAGATACCTACGTCCTTCATTCAGAATTTTGTCTGATGCCACCGAGCATCAACAAGAACAAAAAGAAAAACCCAAAACCTGCACTTCACTGGTCCAAGTGTTCCTCAAAGACAATCATTCTAGTCCATCAGCACTAATTAAACTGAAAATGATTTCACAAGTCGTTCTGTGATAGGTAGATTTTCTGTGAATTTGTACACATTGTCTAAATCATCTTACAGAAAATCTTGATAGAAAAATTGGTTCTTGTACATAGTGAAGGAGAGTTGTGTAGAAGCAAATGCTTTTCTCTTCACTAAATATTAGACAAATAGCATTCCATGTTTCCATTTTTTTAAGACCAGGACATGATTTTAAGTCTTGTGCAACTGAGCAGACAAAGGGCTAAGGTAGTTTTTATGGAAAAAAAATTCTAAGGCAATACAGCAATCTAGGGAAACCTAAAAAACTGATTTGCACCAAGGAATGGGATTGGAAAATGTGAACAGGATGCTTTTCTTTCTTCTTTCCATTTTATACTCTTTTATCCTGTATAAATATACCATCATGAACATCTTAGTGTTTTGATAAAGAACTGAACCCAAGATGTGTGATCAAGCAAGTTCATAGATAACTACTACAGAAGTTAGAATGTAACTGATTTGTATAAATTAATAAAATGATAGTACATTGTTTTGGAAAAATAGGAAACAATTTGGTAATATCTTCCCCATTTTATAAATGATAAATGTTGTTGATGTTGGGAGAACATGCTTTGCATTACAATGTTTTACAAGAGTGACAGAAAAGCAAAACCACTGTTTCACATAATTGTTCCACTCTGAACCTAAACACATAAATTTAAGAACAACAACAAAAATAAGGCCAAAAAATCCATGATACGGATGCAGGATCCTAACACTCTACTTTACTTCCTTACCTCTTTGGGAGCCCCATGGGTTCTCTTAATGATGAGAAAATTCTTTAATCTGTTGCCTAAGTTAGGCAAATTAAATCTGGAAATTGGTAGCAAGTGGTACCCATTAATTATATGTGATTTACAATATAAATTTTTTTATTTTTTTCCTTAAATGTTCAATGACATGCATTAGGATTCAGAAATAAGCAGACTTGGGTAAATGTCATTATATTTGATTGAGCTACATGCAATTGCCAATATTTGAACATGTTGACCTATATAATGTCAGTTTATAAGGTTCAACTGAATATTATTATAGTATTAACATGCCCATGATTACCAATTTAATCAGGAAAATGAATACAGATTAACTTTTTTAAATAGCAAAAGAAAAACAACAAAATAAGTAACGAAAACATATATTAGAACTCCAAGGAAAACAGAAGGAAAGAAAACCCACTACTGATTAGAGCATTCTTTACTTAGATCTTCATTGTTTTCACAAATAGTTTAAGTCACGGTTCTGAATTCAGAAAAAAGTATTTTTAAATTACTGAACTAGAACTGGGAAAAAAATCAATTCAACATATTTCATCAAAAAACAAAACTTCAAACAAAACAAAACAAACCAGGAAACAGCATCCTATTCCTGGTAAAAGCAGTGGTACATGGAAACTTGGAACAATGCAGAGTCTACATCCTCAAGAGAAATATTAAAATGTGAGTTGTTTGTTTGACACCTAAAATTAGTAGAAGAGTGGAAAAACTTACCTCTGAATAAGCAATACTCAGCTTTAGAAATAAAGTAAAGGAATATGATTGAAAGGAACCAGATTCTCTAAAAGAAGTTTTTGTTGAAAGCAAGTGTTTTGTAGCCCACGTACATTATTTTTTATTTTAAACTTTTCTTTTTTCTTTTTACTTTCTTAAACTTTTTTTTTAACCTGTAGACTAGTTGCCAAATCTGGAAATAACTTTACATGTATTTTATGCTGTTTTTTTATTTAAAGTTTTTTATATATAAATATGAAATTTTATGAGGTTTACCACATTCCTAAAGGTCATATGTTTTCAGGATTACTTACATGGAAAATAAGTTTATGATAATTTTTAAGATTTTGGATATTCAGTGAAGAAATATGGGTTTTACAAATCTCCAAATTTATATAATTATACATATTTACAAGGTTTTTTTCTACATAATCCTACATAATTTCACTCTCTTCACAATAGTATGACTGACTAGACTGAAACAGGTATTACCATTGATTTAATTCCAAAGGTAGAAAAACTGAGACTGAGAAATTTTATGCAACTTGCCCAAGGACAAAACTATTAAGAGGCAGATTCAGAGTCTAAATCTAAGTGTTTTATGCTCAAATCCAATCCTCTGTGAGCCTCTCTAGCCTACTGCCTGTCATAACCATATCACGTAAGCTCAGTGAGTGGGTTATATTACTAATATCTTAATTATACATGGGTTTCCTACCACATGTTTTCATAAATGATTGGCTTAAAATTCAGCATGTACAAACCCAGAGCAAATGTCTCCGGGCTGGTATGTATGCATTGACGGTCAGAATTCACACAGGTCTAGATGATTTAACTTGACGAGCTAGGATACAGTGTAAAAGAGGCTATTTATTTTTCATTTTTTTTTTAGTTTTAGCACTGACAGCTTAACACTCTTCAGTTCTCTTTGATCAGAGTCCATATCTGGATTTATCAGATTGTCACTCATTTACTCAACAGATGTGCACTGAATGTCTATTAAGCACTAGGTGCTGTTCTAGGAGTTGTAGATACAGTCAGTGGTGAACAAGAAAAACAAGATATTATTTTTTCTTCCTAGTGGCTGTGCATATGATGGATGTTGGTCACCAGGGAACAGGTCAGAAGGAGCAGATGGCTCATGTGCAAACCACTGCAAATGGTGAAAACTGTATCTGTTGCTGTCGCTGACTCAGCATCACTGTCTTTATAATGTACTACTGCAGTTAAATGGGTATACATACACTTTAGATGCATATGCATGTGATTTTAGGTTCATAAAACCCTGCACTGTCGTTTTCACATTTGGGGAGGCGAAAATAATAGCTTTAAGCCATTTTAGCTGCCAAAAATGCATTGAGACCCTTCATAACTTGGTTAACAGAAGAGCCCACAACTTTAATTTCCAAGAAAAAAGATCAGAAAAACCCATTAGTAACTGTTGTGATAGCAGCTGTTAGAGAGTAGATCTATCTTAAAATTGAAAAAGAGAAGTTGGAGAACCAAAGACTCAAATTCCAATTCATTTTCACTCTCTGGAATTTGTCTTTATCTGACACATGAAAGCAACACCCTATATAAATTTAATTTGTGTTCTCTTTATGTCCCATCCACCTACCAGGCACTGCATTAATGACATATCAAATTGGGAAGAGTGTTCAATCAAAAGACATTAACTTATTAATTAGATTTTTCTGAGCTTCTAAAGAAATTTTAAAAGGTTATTTTTAGTGGCTCTATGGTAAATTGTTCTTTTGATTTTTTTTTTGCATGGTATATGAGCCACATGTGAAAACTCCTTCCTAAACACAACTACATATTTTGACTAAAACATTCTCCATAGGATGATGCACTCGTTTTTGCATAAATCATGAATCAGTAATTATATATCACACATCAAAAAATGGTATCACAGTTCTCCATGTAAGAACTTGTTTGTTATGCCTCAGAAGATTGGAGACTGACAAAAATTAGGCTTGGGGTGGATTAATGATTGTGCATTGAGCATTGACTCCCCTATACAGAATTTTATTATTGTTAACAACCATTTGATCAATAAATATGAGAGATGCCCTAAAAAAAAATGCACACTTCCAATGGTAAAATAATAAGTAACCGGGATGTAATGAATATAGTCAAGATATTGTAACAGCTTGGTATGGTGATAGCTGGTACCTAGAAATGTCATGTATATAAATGTTGAATCACTATGTTGTACACCTGAAACTAATGTAATGTAATACTGTGTGTCAACTACCCTTCAATAAAAAATAATTATCTACAAAAATAAAAAAAATAAATAAATAAATGGCATCACAATTGGTCACTGAACAGCTTGAATACTTCATGAATAGAAGGGAAAATCTCCCCACACTTAATTGCAACCTCAGAATTTCTGCCAGACTCATGAATTGTAAGTTTTAATGTGGAAGTTTCTGACTTCAGGAATTTATAGGATGGGGATTATCAAAATAGTCTTGCTGGGGGAAATGAAAGTAGGAGTGAGTTCTTAAAGTATATTTTAGCAGAGATGGGAGTAAATTGCAGCATGAAAGTCAAAGTGGGACAACTGCTGGGCCTGATAAAATAATGACAGGGAGAAAATAATCAATAATTTCCTATAAAAGAGTGACATTTATAAAATATAAAGGAAAACTACACCGAAGCACATATAAATATGAACTGGGCATGGCTATCATGCAGTAATATCTATAATCTCTTTACTGTAAGAGAAATGAAAAATGAGGTACTATAGTACTGATTTAAGGACTTAAATTATAGTGAACTGATTAATTTTTACAAAGCATTTCACAAATATAATAGCGAATTGAGCAAATAAATCTCAAATCATAAAAGTGGTTCAAGAAAGGAATTATATTTATAATGGAATAAGTGTGTTGGTTGAAAAACTTGATTTTCCTCAGAGAAATCACTAAATTGATTACATTATCCAAAATGTTGTATGTAGTCCAAAAGATTGGTTCTTACAATGTAATAGTACATTAATGAAAGTTCAATTTTTCCATGCAGGAAGCTATTTTATTAGAAAATTTACATAGAATTAAAAATGAGCATTTGTAATCAAATGTTGCTTTGACAGTTTATATATTCCATGATTACTTAATTTAGAAGAATTGCAATATCCTTTTGTTGGAATATTATTAAACTGGTTTAAAAACTGAACCCTTTATCTAGTATGCACAGAAACATTCATTCTTGTATTTTTCCTTCAGTTATTCTATTCAGATTTGTATATATGATGCCACCTTCCAATATCTAATTCCCCTAATACCAGAATAGAAAAGCAGTTTGTCCATGGCATTAGTTTTATCTGCAGTCAAATGACTGGCACTATTAAATTTGTGCTTAAATGTGATGAAATAGACTCCAAAGGAGAAAGGTCTTGACCAGGGGGATACACTGCCCATTGACCATACTTTTTTCCCTGCTTCAAGGCAAGGCTGGAGTACAGAAGGCAAAAATATCAATAAGAAGAAATCTTTTCATCCCTCAAGGGATCCTCACCCAAGTTCACAGGATACCTAAATTCTCTTAACTCTGTCCCAAATCTGTTGACAATAGGTCTTCATACACCCAGGCTCAAGTTCTATGTGAATACAGAAACACCTGCAATTTGCATCTTGAAAACATTTCCAGAATCTGAAAATCTCTCCTTACCATCCTAGTCTCGGCCACCAGCATTTTCTCTCCAACTCATCTTGCTTTTACTCCTAATCCATTATAGCTCTGTTCCCAACTAGTGCAACCCTTTTCAAACCAATCAGATCATGCCACTCTCCTCAAAATATACAATGCTCCTCACTCACTGAGAGTGAAAGGTAATCTTCACAGCGGCCCATCAGGCCCTCCACCATCTGGACTATGCAGCCCCTTTGAGCTCCTGCCCTACATACGGGCCTGCCCGCTGTTCACTGATCCGGTTAGGTACACTCCCAACCTGTGGGCCTCTGCATTGACTATTCACTACACCCAGACAGCAGGGCTGACTCCCAGCCTGATTCCCTTACCTTCTTCAAATCTTGGTTCAAATGTTCTTTCCACCCTTTTTAAAATTGCACTCCTACCTCTTGCCATTCCACCTACTCCTGCCCCTTTGGTAGTTTTATATCCCCTTACCCAACTCTGTGCTTTTTAATTTAATAACAAATATCATCTTTAAATACACAATTTTGGTTATTATTTGTTTGCTTATTTTCTCTCTCCCACTGCTATAATAAAGCTGCATGGACTGTGCTCACTGTTTTTAAGCACTTAGAGCAATGCCTGGTTCATAATAAGAACTTAATAAATATGTTTGAATGAATGAACCTTCATTCCTTATCAGGGCCTTGTCTTAACAATTCCTTTTAGGTCTCAAGGGTCCTGCACAAAAGCTGAACCAGTCAAGAAGACTGAACAACTTCACTTTATAGTCTAGTTTAAGTTCACAACAAGCTCTTCCCAGTGCTGTTGAGGGTGAACAAGGGCTGCTTTTACTTCTTGATCATACAGGAACTCCACGAGGGCCCAACTGTCCTTTAAACATCTGAGTTTTCTTCATATGTCCACAGTTTTTGTCACTCTCTTGGCTACCAAAAACAAAGCATGTATCCACCTCATAATGTTTTCAATTGTGACACAATAGAAATGATTCGTGCCTGACTTCTTTCTTTCCTTCTCTTCCTTTTCCTCTCCCTGCCTTCTTCTTCTCCTTCCTTTTTTTTTCTTAAGTCCTTCCTTTTTCCCTTCCTCTTATGGAATCTTTTTAAACTGGAATGGATTTGCTGAGATTTAGAACCCAGGACACTTTTCCTATGAACTAGGTGTGACAGACCTCAGCATTCTACCATGTTCTGTCCAAATTCACCCTTGCCATGTTCAACACACAACCCTAGAAACAATCGCAGAAAAGGTGATAAGAGTATAGTGGTTAACAGTCCAGACTTGAAGATGCTTTGCCTGGGTTCATATCTTTGCTCCACCAATATTAGTTTTTTCAACTTTGAGTTACTATGTATTTCTTCAGTTTCTTCACTTATAAAATGGGGATAATTTTAAATGCTTTGTAGAGTTGTGGGGGGATTAAATTAGTTAATATAGTTGTTATTAGAAGTGTCTGAACACTGTAAAAAATTTGATTCTCATTATTGCAAAAGATAAAAGTTAACTGTCATCTTTATTCTAAGCCATGCTCTCAGTTTTATCCTAAAAACTCACTTTTATCAATACCAAGGCCTAATTGAACAACTAAGGAACTCCTTACTGAGGGAGTAGCACATTCAACTGGGGAATTTCGCACCAAGCTGCATGGAGTATTTTCCAGGATTTCTGTTAGCAAGTGCTGAGTAAACAGTATATATGTCATTATTTATCTCAAAAGTATCCTAGATGAGGTTCCCTTAGAAACTAAGCTCAAGACTATAATATGCATGCAAGTAATTTACTTGGGAACCATCCTAGGAAGCCCTGGTAAGGGAGTGGGGCATGGGGAGGGGGTGCAGAAGCCAGTAGAATGTTATGAGGTAGGTTTCTAACTGCACAATGAGGTCTCCGTTCTGCTGGGGAACATTGGGTCAGGGTGTAGAACATGCCTCAGAGTTACCCCAAGTGAAGATGTGAATGAGCAGCAGCATGTATCCACAGAAAGCCATCTGTCATCGGTTGAGGTTTCTTGGGAGATGTGGGGAGGCAGAGCCTTAATGCCCTGACAGACAATTATCAGCTATGGTGACTAGAGGGAGTCCCAAGGCAGAGTGCCAGGAACTTGCAATTGGCAGTTGCCAGTCATAATGCAGAGCATGCTGAGGGACGAGAGTGAGTCCCCAAGAGTAACTCCAATGCCAGTGGAACTGAAGCTTTTGGTGACATCAGGGATATGGAGGCATTAGGATAAATCCTTTCTATGGTGTCTCTTCAATGAATCATTTCTGCATTTATGACATTTCAAATATTTAAAATTCTCAGGGGAAAAAATTTATAAAATTAAAACTTGTGATGCTAAACATTTCTATGTTCATATTGTATTAGTATTTTTAATTGTTGTATAGTGATAAGAACACTTGACATATCCACACTCCTAATAAGTTTTTAAGTGTACAATACCTTATGTCTACTTATAGCGCAGTATTGCACGGCAGCTCTCTGGAACTTACTTGTATTGCACAGCTGAAATTTCATACCCACTGAACAGCAACTTCCCATATCTCCCCTCCCCCAGTCCCTGGCAAGCACCTTTCTACTCTTTTTTATGCTCATATTTTCATGAGACACTGTACAGCAAGATTTGATGATTTAATATAGTAATTATGCTTTGGAAATTTTTATTAAGACAATTGTCTTTTTGATTAAAAATAAAGTACAAGCTATTGCTAATATTGATCAAAACTTTCAAAAATTTAAATTCTTTCAAAACAATGGTAGTATTGTTTATAAAATGAATATTATTAACTTTTTATATATAAACAAACATAGTCAATGGATTCACAGCATTAATATTGGCTTTGTATAAGAATAAACATTATTTATGTGTATATTTCTCCATCATTAGTTATGCCTTAGCTGGTATATTAGCTATTAAATGTAGATTTCCATATGTAAATAGATGTTTATCTGCTTAGTTCTTGTCAAAATGATTAGGTAGCTTTCCAATTCAATACATCAATGGAAATTATATGTGCTATATTAGTTATATTTTGTTCAGAAAGCAATTACTTGAGTTATTACACATTATTTGTGTTGTATTGTACTTTCAAGAAATATGTATATTAAACCACAGCAGTACCTACTACAGTTCTGTAATTTGATTCATGCAAATCTTACAGGAATAAAATCAACCACAATTTAATTTCAAACCTTCCCAACCAGCAGCTGTACAATTTATGCACTACTTTTCTATTTTTACTACTGGATAACGACAATGATGAATGCCTTTAAGAAGAAATACATATTCATTGAAAATACTGAGATCAAAACTATCCCCCTTCAAAAATTCCATGAAGGAAGGAAGCCCATTTTGCCTGCCGCTGATCTGTTGGAAGTGAGATGGAATTATGCCTAAAACTGCGTCTAATGAGGAATTACTAATCCAGCTAAATTAAACTTGCCATAATACCTTTTAGACAATCAATACCATCACAGTGGGTATCAGCTATAATACTACTAAACATATCTGGAAGAACAAATGATTAGCTATGATGAGTGTAGCCTGGGGCCCATCATTCTGAGTGCACCAGGGTAAGAGGTATGAAGGCAAAGATATTCTACTGGTAACTTAATAAGTTCAGGGTCACTGCTCTCCTGACCCATACGTCCATGAACATGGAAGGGAATGAATATTATCTCATTAGCAGTGATTTACATGTTGAATGACAATGATGAACTTACAAACCGCACTGTCATGAGAAATTAGTTAATGTGAATAATGACAAGAATCCTAGCATGTCTCCTTTACCAATTGATTGGGTTTCTTTTCTTCATCAGCACTTTGCATTTATTTCAAAGAGAGTAAGAAATAGCACTATACTAAAACAGATGGAGTAGTTCCAGAGATCCATGCATCTCTTATTTTATTTTAGTGTGTAATTTTATAGCTGATTTAAAGTAAGATATTAAACTCAAGTCACTCAACATACTGCAACTCTGATTTCCAAAACTAAATAGCTTTAGCTATGTGTTTACTTACAGAGACAAATGTGTGACATGGAAGAGCTCTCCCAAAATTGTTTAGCGAACAGATGCTACTGAGAGCAAACTTATCTTTTGTTTATAATTTTATGCTATTTGCATTAGCAAATACCAAGCTCTGGCTATCCTATTTCATTTTGAGGTTGGAATGTATGATCACAAAAATTATCTGGAGACACACATTAATAATTACATTTTCTTGATGATGCACTTATTTATCTTTAGACACTGCCCTGTAAAGTCCAAAGGCTATATCCTCATGTTTTGTCTCGGTTTAGGATCCAGAAACTTGTAGTTGCTGGTTTGAATAAAAAAATGGATTTGGTTGGTAGCCTTTGCCTGGTCATTTTAAAGGAAACATTTTATTGTTTTCTATTTAGAGTACATATATTATAGTATTGATACTGACACTAATATGAAATTGAATGTTTATGTGGAAAATATGAAATTAAAACTATAAACAATAGGTATTATTTAAAGCCTCATCAAATTGCCCCTTTTTGGGGAGAAGAAAGGAAAGTAATACATCAGTTGGAATAAACTGTTCTTCTATCAAAGCTTGTATTTTGGTGAGTCATTTCTGTCATGAATGCATGTGAGAGTAATATTTTTGTGTGTTCTTTTATTTTAGGAAGTCTCTCAACATTCAATATTATAAAATACTTCTTCTAATCTATGTTTCTCTTTCTACCTCAGATTTCTAGAGCTAACCATCCTGTAAAGTGTTTGAAGATTCCATGTGGAAGTCAAAATGACTTGTATACATTTAAGCCAACTATTTTGGTACCACAAATGATCAATGCGACCATCTTGTAAAATCTAAATGACTGTTTGCTTTTACCTTCAGAGACTCCTCTTGTTTAAAGAGATCTTCAAAATCTTTAGCAGAGAGGTCAGGAGCATTAAGCAGTTGTTCCACTTCTGATAGGACTTGTGAGACATGAGTGATCTCAGTCAGATAAGTAGAAGGCACATAAGAAATTTCCATAGGCATGTCTTCAGTCATCACCATCACCGACTCTTCATGGAGAGTGTGCTGGTATAGATATACAAAAGGAACAATTCTTTCAGCTTCCTAATAATGAAAAGACATCTATTGAGTTTATATAAGCTCCAGTCTATAGCTGACAGAGGCCTGAAAGTGGATAAAAAGTGCATGATGATTAGCCTAGTAAAAAGTTATTATACACTGGCTTCTTCCAAAAGGTTAGAAGTATTTTATAATAAGAGATACATATACATGAGTACCATGAATATAAGAATTAAAGACCAAGAGCCATGTCATGAGAGGAATAGTTTTATCCCCCTCCCCCAAAAGGAGAATTTTTACAACTGGTTTTTAAAATGTAATTCTAAGCTTCCTGGAAACCTAGGTATGGGGTGGGTTGGGGGCGGAGGTCTACATCTGTGGTATTCATGCCACAGGAACTTTACCCCCTCATCTTGACTTGAGGTATGAGAGGGACAAAGTGTATTTGGCTGGTATGTGTCTTTTTAATAATCACCCCTCTCCTTCAAATTCCAGATGTCAGCTACTTTCTTTGACACTAGTTTCTTGCTAAGCTGATAATTAATGTACTAGATGAGTAGGACTGTGAGTAGAATTCACATTTTAATAAGAACTCCAGAAAGCCCTAAGATCTAAGAGAGATCTAGCCTCTCCTCCCATGTCTACACCATCCAACTTGCCATTCAAATGCTAGGATTGATAGACATTTGGAGCTTAGAATCCTTTAGGACTTGACCAGTAGTACTCTTTCCCTGTTCCTTGTAAGAGCAAGAAATAAATATTATTTGGCACAAAAATTCAGAGAAATAGATGGCCTCTGCTCTCTTCTGTCTATACTATAAGCAGCAAAAGTCTTGTAATTGAAATTAGTTTCCCAGTAACTTTGTTTTGGATTGATCAGATGCCACCTGCCTATTGATGGGGTCAGCGGAGGTTTCAGTGGCAGGGTCTCTGGGGGAGTTTTGACAATAAGTATGCTAACACAGCCATTTATTACTGCACAGCCTTTATGAGAAGAAAATTCTTGTTTTTTTGGTAATACAATTAAATGGAGTTTAGGTTCCCAGACTGAATACACACAAAGATGAGGAATATTAAGCTGGTCCATTTATGCATTACTTTTAATTTCTCAGGTCCAGGATTCTTCCACTCAATTCTTATATAAAAATCATTCTAATTTAGATGTCTTAGCTACTTATGACACTGCAAATTCATAGAATTACACAAATTAGCTTAAATTACATAGTTAAACCTCTTACAAAGTTTGGTGTATTGTGTGTATCATGACCAAATACAAAATTCATATTCTTTCATATGATCAATAGAATGATAATCTACATGTACTTCTAACTTTACATTTAAAATAATTTTGGAATTTGGGGCTAGACTCTGATGAGGAGAACTCATAGATTTAACCATTGATTTTTAAATCCAAACTCTCAATGTCTTCATATCACACCAACCATTTCACCAACTAAAAAATTAAAAAAATCAGTAGACTATTTAAATGTGCAATTACCACCAAAACACTAGGTTTAACAAAAACTGGTTGAGTTGACAACACAAGTCAAGCAAATTTACTGTGCCTTTCACACATTCCTTTAGACTGGTGACTGTTGTTCTTAGTAAAGATTTCCAAGTTAGTAAGTGTCTTTCTCATTTGCATCAGATGTTTCAACTCCTGAGGGAAAGACAGTTCAACATTATCTGAAACAAGAATATTTCCTATACTTTTTTAAATAAAATGGTGCAGTTATCTTTCTTTTTGTTTGTATGCATTTTATACCTGTAAGTTTTTACAGAACAGTGGTTTTGGTGATCAGGGAGTTATGTAGAAGACAAGTAGTAGTTTCTTGTATGGATGTATGGATTATTTATTTATGTGTGTATTTTTATTCAACCAAAGGGGTTATTTTAGAGTGAGACATATTTCCAAGGTATTTAGAAAACATCTGAATCTCATTTAAAAAATCTAGTGTGAGTTCCAAAAGATTTTGATGTCTGTTGTAGTCATTTTCTCTTAAAAGGAAGATGACTCTAAGTTCTTCATATTTTCTTTCTGTTTCTTTTTTGACATGTAGTTTCCTTGATCTTCATTACCTAAGCTTAGGATGCACTCAGGGGTCTTAAATTCATACTGATGCCTTATAAATATAGTCATTACGGATTATAGATAGCAAAGAATTGAATCAAACCGTTAAATACAATAAAAAAAAGGCACTGGAAAAACCCACATTTGATTACTCCCTTGGATTTAACTTTCTGAAATACAATTTAAAACCCAAGTTTCTAATTCTTTGGAGTTCTCGGGTAATGACATTTTGTTTTGCATAGAGTAACTTTACCTAAAAATGACATCTATTTAAGTAATGATTAATGCTGACCACACAGTTCTGCAGACTGAAACGCTATGTCTTAAGCTCTAGCATTGGCTGCAGTCCTGAACCAGGGTTCTAAGAATGTGGGCAGCACGCTGGTCTCTGGCTTCTCATTTAAGCTTTACACTCCTTGACTAGATGTTTTAGTCATAGATTATTTTATTACATATAGATTCCTGTACTTCCTTTCCTCATAATAAATATTCTTCAGCACATCAAGAGAAAAACTATTTTCACCTATCTTTCAATGGAAATCTCTTTTAGGGGAATGTTAATATGGCATCCATTTAAACCTAGAATTTTTGAAATAATTGACATTTTGTTCTGATTCTAGAAACTTTTTTTGCTTTTTGTTTTAATGATGAAGGCCTTATTACACTGACTGTAACACCCTCCAAAGAAACATTACCCATTGTATTACAAGTACATCATGCCCTATTAATATGCATAGTATGATTATTTTCAAGACTATCATAGACAAGTCTTAGAGCAACTGGTATCAGTTAATGGAAATAAGAAGACTAACTACTAAAAACACAGTATGGAGAGATTCTTCAGAACATTTAGACATATTAAAACTGCTATGGTTGATGAGCACAATCGAAGAAATAGATAGGTATATTCTATTAAGAAAATACCTGAATGAGAAAAACATTGCAATCTATACTATCCAAAAACACTAATAAGCAATCCTTCTTTTTATTTCTTTTTTAACATAAACTAAATTAGAAGGCCTAATATTCCTAAAGTGGCTTCCAGTTACAATTAGCTATGGGCACTAACTTAGCTGTGTTTTGTAAATTAAATTCTGAAAGGTTAAGGTCACTCATTCAATATATTTAATGAAGACTAATCTATTGGTGGATTTAGTTCTTATCATGTTGATACATAGTATCCAGTCATTACAGGTAGAAGAAGTTAAGTGGCACATACCACCGAAGAGAGAAAGCTAAGGGATGATCCTATGAACTTTTATGAGAAATAGAAATATTTCAAAATAACTCTCTGACACCATTGGGAAACTGTCAGTTCATTTTCTAGAAAATTCAGTTTTATAAATTTTGCATGATCTCATTTATTTTAAAGTTCTAATAGATACAATAAATTTTAATATATAGAGATGTGTCATAATTTTCAGATATAAGAAACTGCCAAAAATTTAATCAAAAGAGTCAGACATTTGGAGATCTAGTTTACTATCTATTCCTTAAAATACATCATTCCTTTTGACACAGTCATGCAGGCCTATAATGAATAAACTATATCCACTGAATGACTTTCAGTTTGGTTTAATAAAAATTTCACAGTTATTAAAAAAATCAGTGTAATTGGAAGAATCATGTTCATTTTTCCTTTATGCAAAATACATGCACTCATATTCAGATTTTGCCTTTTCATTTGAATTTCATTAAGTCTGCCTTGAATAATTATAGCCTTCTGAATTCTGATGTGTACAAATCCTGTCTAACCTTTTGAAAATCAACTTGCTTTTGTTAATGTTCCTTACCACCTTGTATCATTACAGATATTCATGCATCATTAGCAAGGAAGTGCTGTAGCCATACTAATTCATTTTATTTCTCTCTGTTCATAGTCATTTCTAACGATATATGACCAAAAGAATATACTATCCTCATTTTCTGGGAAAGAAAACCAAGAGATGTGGGAGAAAGCCCCAAGGTACCTATTTTTATTAACAAATGGGAAGCTTAACTGACATTTAAAAAGGCTTATCATCGGACTAAACTATGATTTGTGACACCTAAAGTTGAGGTGAAAACAGTTTTGAGATTTTGAGCTGTGTAAGTAGGTATAGTATCACTCATAAAGTTTTTAATAAACTTTGGGTTCTCTGAAACTTTAGGTATCACATTCTTTTATTACTTAAAATTTGTTTCTTGAAGGGCCATATAACTGCATGAGATAAAGGCAATCGTGTTTTGAAACAAATGGTGCATTTTATCTAAGTTTTTAAAACAAAATGTTTTCCTCCATGATTTAAAGGACTTCTTTCTCAATATAAAAGTTTCAAATGGGTTGTGGATACTGGCTCATTATGACCTAAAAGGTCAAAGAAACTCAAGAAGAAAAATGTACTATATGCCATATTATTATGATATATTCCTTAAAACTACATATATATCTGATGCAAATATGTTATATAGAAAACATGTCAGCACAAAGTCTAAAGAATAAAAATAGACTAACACCTAGAAAAAAAGTAATACTATGATGGAGCCATTTTTTTTTTACTCCTTTAGTGTTAAAAATGAAGGTGTGCAAAATCTTCCAAGTTAAGACAAAATTATTTATTAATGATTTAAAGCGAGCCATGATAGGAAAGTCTGTTCATTTACATCTGAATATCTTTCCTCAGATATTTCTTAAATATTATAGATTATTTAAAAACACTAACACAATGTCATATAAATCTGAAATAGGACTACAGGCTTTATAGATAAATGACATGGAAATGGAAAGAAAGACAAGTTTTCTTACACAGGCAACTCACTCTCCTCTCTCTCCTAGTCTCAAAAGGTCTTCAGAGAAAGACAATTAAGTTTCTTTCTAGGGATCATTACCATAAGAAGGACAGTTATTTTTATTTATTTTCCCTTGATCATTTGTAGAAATTAAAAAGCCTTAAAAAGGCAAATCAAAAGATCAAATTTAGCAAAAAATCCTGCATTAATCCACAGAGAGAAAAAAGACTCAAACAGTAAAGCATACAGAAAACAAGACTATGACACAAGATGAGATAGGTATGGGTTTAGTCTCCTGTTCACAATTCTGGATATACATAAACGGCTTGGCAATTCTAAGATTCCAATAGTACTCAGCTTTACATGCTTTAATTAAGTCACTGGAGAGAAAGGCTGACTATTCAGCCCAAAGAGTCCAAATGGATTGGCTATGATCTTAGAGGAAATAGCCATGAGAGAGAGTGTTTGCTCTTAGCTACCCTGCCATTTATTGCATCATCTGGGAATCTGCCTATGGGAAGCTACATAATAAAAAGAAGGATCGACCCTCAGATGGTCATTAAGTGACCGATTAACAAACTCTATTAAGCTTTTAATTTACCCCTCTTGTTCAAAAACAATAAAACACACTAAATACATGAAATAATCAGTGTAAAATATTGCAGAAAATCTTCCTTTATAGCCATATGACTTATTTTCTAAAATTAGAATGGAATTTTTTGGTGCAGGGCAGGCTGTCCATGAGAGAGATGCAGGTGACGCTAGATTTGCAGTTTTTAACTACACCCCACTTTTAGGAGGCCAGGCTGGGGCTGCTCATTGATCTGCCTCATGCTGATTCTTCCCTTCCACACCATCAAATTTACTGAATTCCTCAGGGTCAAGCTAAATTACCATCTAATTAAACTGATAAACTGAATCTTGATAATGTGTTAATGGCTTATAGTAGTTTAAAGTGTTATCCTTTACAGGATAACATTTGCATTTTAATAAGGATTTTCAATAAATTAACATAAATTAGTAAATTGGTAGAATTCTAGTCATTAGGATGGACTGTGAGACAAGTGAAAGAAAAGGGCTTTGGTTCCCCCAAAGGCAAGCACCCAACACAAAAGCACCAACATATATGGCCTACCTTGTAAGAAATCACCAGTAAAAGTAACATGCTAATGCAATAGATAAGGCTAAATGTCCTAGGTATCTTACAATGTAAAATAAACGCAGCAAAGACTTATGCACAGTACCTCCCATTGAGTAGGTTATCAAAAGTACTTGTTGAATAAATGAATAAAGAAACTACCCACTTAAAAGGATGATTTTTAAAATAGATATTTGGCTAGAATTGCTGGCATTACAGTTATAATGTAATTTCCATTTTAGAATTCCCAGAATTCAAACAGAATTTCCTCATTTATTAATTTAATTTTCACTGGCAAGATTTAAAAGATTTCTGATTTAACTGTGCCATATTTATATAATTTAAGGTACACCAGCTAAGTGGTATTATACATATAAGTCTTGGCTCCTCAGTTACCTCTCAGATATTAATTTAACTCATTATATGTGAACAAAAAAAGAAGCAATTATTTGAAGTATAAATACAGATAAATTTAGGAGATATTAATTTTAATCCCTTCATGGAAATCCACATTGCCTATTAGCAGACATAGGCATCAGAGAAGACTTGCAGTCAAATCTTTTTAATGCTTGCTAATGTCCCAAACTTGTCACAAAAAAATTTATTTATTTTAATTTAATTCATATCTATTTTTTGATAGTAAGCTATCCCAATGTATCAGCTTAAAAAAACCTGGCAAAAGAATTTTTTTCAAATGTTCACATGTGAAAATGAACACACATATATATTTAGCAGTGTGGAAATACACATTAACACAAGAAAAATAAGTATGGAATTACTTTAAATTCTGTAATTATATTTCACCCTACTATATCATTTAATATCTATTGCCCGGTGGATCTTCCAGTTTAAGTGGATTGTGCAGAACAGACTCACAATATTATTCATTTCTATGTTACACTTCTCAAGCATCTCAGAAAATGTGGTCATCCTTTATCTCAATATTATTTAATGTGGCAACTAAGTGCCTATTTCTGAATATGCATGTGCCATAATTCTGATTTTGAATGAGACGTTTTTTAGAAATATTACAGGAAAGATACCTGTAACTGCACTGTCGAACATGATAGTCCTTAGCCACATGTGACTATTTTAAATCTGAATTATTTAAAAGGAGCACAATTAAACTTTTTACTTGATATTAAAAACATAACATGGTGCTCAATTTTTAATAAAAGAGAAAATCAGTAAAGCAGAAGCTAGGACCTTTGTATGTGAAAATTTTTAACAGTAGCACTGTATCTATCAGAAAACAAGTATTGTAGCATATGTAGATCAAGAGTTTACCTCATGAAGGTGATTTAGACGGGGCTACTAAATCTGATTTAAAATGCCAAAACCTTAAAATTTAATTTTCTGTTATACTACATTTGATGGGTTTTATTGAACTGCTAACATATTGTTTTCATATGTACAGACTCTATCTCTAAGTAACCTCATCAGTTTTGATGAGGTTAATAAAAGCACCTATTATCAAGTATATAAATTATATATGCATGATTTATCTGTCGAAAACTTACTAATTTATGCATATATTTATATGTATGTGTGTGTATACATCCAAACAAAAGTGTTGAGATGATGGGAATATAACCTCATATACACATTTTGTCTGCCTCACAGCTGAGGAGACTCAACCTGCAAAATAACTGTGACTATCAAAATCTAGAAAAATACACACATCAGCAACTCAAATTACAGAAAAAGCAGTGCAGGCAGAGAAAGATCATGAACTGGTAGTCTTTGAAAGATGTGTGAAGTCTGGGATGGAAACTATGGATCTGGTGATTTTCAGGAGTGTATGGGGGGGTGATGTGTGAGAGACAATTGATTTAAGAAAATTTATTTGACCTAGGAAGGGGTCAGTTCTTGCTGGTTTGCTTCATTCAGTCATTACAGGACAGTGGCTGCACTAAATGGCTGAGGACAGCCTTATCCCCCACCTTATGTTCATGAAATCAAGATACTTTCCTACACATACACTGGGAGGTTCTGGCTTGTTAACCTATTCTTCACCAGAGAAAAAATGTTCCCATTATCTTTGTTGCTTCTCAAACAACACTACAGTGGAACCCCCAAACCTGCCTTGCAAGTATGCTAAGAAATTTCACACCCTTTAATTTAATCATGAAGGAAAGAACAAACACAGGGTATTTCAAGAGATACAAGAGACTGAAGCAGGGAAACAAATCTGAGAGTTCATATGAATAATATACTAGAAGAAGCAGAAGATGAATCTAATAAAAATGAAATGAGCAGCATTATAAAGATGATAGTACTAGAGCACAGAAAGCCTGGTGCCTGGTTTTAAGAAATTCAAGATGATTTGGAAAAGGGTATGATCATTGCTGAAAAACAATTGTGGGTTCTGGACAATCAAGCAGAAGTATCCCATGACATAGAGAGAAACAGACATTGAAATCATAAATGAAAAGATAAGAGAATTGAAGGATAGAGTCAGGATCTCTAATATGGAAAGAATATAAGTATCAGAAGGAGAAAAGAGAACAGATGGAAGACAAGTAATTATTAAAACAATCGCAAGACAAAATTCTTCCTGTGTGAAAAAAAAATTCTGATTTGCTAAAGTAAAAAATGTTACTCAAGTGCCAAGAAGGATTAAAGAGTAACTAAAAACACATATTTAGAAACATTTAGAAATTTTTGAATTCCGAGGGGTGGGATGGGAGACATCTTACAGAGTTTGAGACAAAGAGAACAGTTTAAATTAAAAAGGAAGGAAGGAAGGAAGGAAGGAAGGAAGGAAGGAAGGAAGGAAGGAAGGAAGGAAGGAAGGAAGGAAGGAAGGAAGGAAGGGAGGGAGGGAGGGAGGGAGGGAGGGAGGAAGGAAGGAAGGAAGGAGGGAAGGAGGGAAGGAGGGAGGGAGGGAGGGAGAGAGTGAAGGAAGGAGGGAGGGAGGGAGGGAGAGAGGGAGGGAAGGAGGGAGGAAGGAGGGAAGGAACCTGGACTGGCAAGGCTCCTCACTGGCAACAATAGAAGACACAAGATAGGGGAGTTCAGAAGACAATATAAACTGGAAGACAGTGGTCCACAATCTATGGAGATGATTAAAATAAGAAGGATAAATTCAAAATGCTATTATTACTCAAAGAATCCGACATTATGACCACAAAGGAAAGAGCATTTTGAAAATGCACATATTAAAAAAGTATACATCCTTACATACTTTTTTGGAGGGAATTTCTCATGTATTCAAAACAAATGAAAAGTATAATAAAAATTTCTAAATGGGGGGAATTGGATACAGAGTACAAGGAAACAGCACATATATATATGTGTGTGTGTGTGTGTGTAAACTATTTGTGGCTTAAAAACATTGACTACAGTATGAAAAGATAAAATTAAACTGTAAACATTTTTTTATTTCAGAGGGAATGGAAGGGGCAGTAGGGAGAAATGGAGAGGACTAATGTTTTCTTAATGTACTTTTGTATTAATTGAGCATTTTAAACTAGTATTATATTACACTTGAACATACAGAGCTCTGAAGTAGTATTAAGTCACAGAAGCAAAAATATAGATCGCAGTGGTAAACACAGTAATTATGTAACCTGTTTATGAGTTGTTATGGCCCCTTCCAATTGGCTTTAACATAGCAGACTGTTTTCACTTAAATCAAAGCTGTAGGAAAGCACATACTATTATATAACTCTGAACACTATGGAAACAGACAATGACAAAATGCTTAAAAAAGCAGGATGGGAGGAGATTCAAGATGGCAGCATAAGAGGTGAGACGGAGAACTCCTCCCAAAACCACAAATAGTACAAAAATATAGTTAATTAATACAACTAATCCTAAAACAGCAACAAGAAAGAAGGCTGAACCAGACTTCATAGAGACCTCATGAACAGAGCAGACCTCACAAAACAGGGTAAGTACCAAAGCCTTGATCCGGTGGGACCCAAGCCCTTCCCCTACCCCAGCTCACTGGCAGCAAGAAGAGAAACAGAGAGGGGAGAGGGTAGAAGCCTGGGACTGCTGAACACCTGGCCCTGGAGATCTGCTTTATGAGCAGAAACCTATATTGTGTGGTGCTCTGGATGTTGGGGAGCTTGGACAGGCAGAGTGCTTGAGGGACGAAGATTTGGGCTGTTTGAGGATGAAGGGATCCATATTTGGCCACTCTGTGTCAGAGGAAAGGCAGGCAGTCTGAGAGGCTTCCTGGCAGCAAGAGGGCTGATGAACGGGTGGGGTTTGCACGGAGCTTGCTGCACAGGGGAGGGGAGAGCAGGACAAGGTTACCTGGGCATGCTTGGCCCAGCTGGTTGGGAACTTTGAGGAGCTTCAGGCGTGCCATCTACCTGGCTCCCTACTCACCTCCAAGGCCCCCCACTGTGAAATGCACCCTGCAGCACCTTTCTCCTAGCCTGCCAGCACATGTTCACAAACCAGCAGTTACTGTGCTGGCGTAAGGTCAGCCAGAAGGAGGCCCCACCTACAACAGCTAGAGACATAGAGACACAAAGCAGAGAGGCTTACACCTGTGTGCTTGGCCCACTGGCTCTGACACTGGAAACAGGCAATGCAGACGAGAATCAGGAAACATGTCTTTCCTCTCCCCAGGCACCAGCTCTGCTCCCCTACGACCACCCAACCTCACTCTAGGGGCTGAGCAGCTCCAGAGGCTGGAGCTTCTGGGCACTAGTGGGCACCACACAGAACTGTGAAACATCAAAAGAACATGGTTCAGACCAAAATCTCACAAACCCTACAAAAAGGGCCAAATGAATCTGAACTCACCAATCTTCCTGAAAGAGAGTTCAAACTAAAAATTATAAACATGATTATAGAGGTACAGAAAAATATTCAAGAACTCAGGAACGAATTTAAGTCAGAGATTCAATCATTAAGAAATTCCATATCTGAAATGAAACATACAATGGAGGGATTTAAAAGCAGATTAGATGCAGTAGAAGAGATGGTAAGTGGAACAGAAATTAGAGAAGAGGAATACAAAGAAGCTGAGGCACAGAGAGAAAAAACAATCTCTAAGAATGAAAGAATATTGAGAGAACTGTGTGACCAATCCAAACAGAACAATATTCACATTATAGGGGTACCAGAAGAAGAAGACTGAGAAAAAGGGATAGAAAGTGTCACTGAGGAGGCAATTGGTGAAAACTTCCCCAATCTGGGGAAGGAGATAGTCTCTCAAGCCATGGAGGTGCACGGATATCCGATCACAAGGGATCCAAGGAAAACAACATGAAGACATATAATAATTAAAATTTCAAAGATCAAGGATAAAGACAGACTTTTAAAAGCAGCTAGAGAGAAGAAAAGGTTACATACAAAGGAAAACCCATCAAGCTATCATGGGACTTCTCAACAGAAACCTTACAGGCCAGAAGAGAGTGGCATGATATATTTAATGCAATGAAGCAGAAGGGTCCTAAACCAAGAATATTCTATGCCGCAAGGTTATCATTTAAATTTGAAGGAGGGATTAAACAATTTTCAGGTAAGCAAAAGCTGAGAGAATTTGCCTCCCAGAAACTACCTGTGCAGTGAATTATGGACTCCTATAGATGCAAGTATTCCTAAGGGTAAAAAGATGTCACCCAAGGGATAGACAAAGAGTACAGAATATGATTCATAACATACAAAGAATGGAGGAGGAAGAAAAAGGAGGAAAGAAAAAGAACCTTTAGGTTGTGTTTGTAATAGCATATGAAGTGAGTTAAATTACACTGTTAGATAGTAAGGGAATTACCCTTGAACCTTTGGTAACCACAAATCTAAAGCCTAAAATGGCAATAAATACATACCTATCGAAAATCACCCTAAATGTAAATGGTCTGAATGCACCAATCAAAAGACATAGAGTTACTGAATGGATAAAAACACAAGACCCATCTATATGCTGCCTACAAGAGACTCACTTCAAACCCAAAGACATACACAGACTGAAAGTAAAGGGATGGAAAAAGATATTTCATGCAACTAATAGTGAGAAAAAAGCAGGAGTTACAGGACTTGTATCAGACAAACTAGACTTCAAAACAAAGAAAGTAACAAGAAACAAAGAAGGGCATTACATAATGATAAAAGGGTCAGTCCAATAAGAGGATATAACTATTATAAATATCTATGCACCCAACACAGGATCACCTACATATGTGAAACAAATACAGAACAGAATTAAAGGGGAAAATAGAATGCATTCATTTTAGGAGACTTCAACACATCACTCACTCCAAAGGACAGACCAACCAGACAGAAAATAAAGAGAGAGAGGCACTGAGTAACTTATTAGAACAGACAGACCTAATGTACATCTACAGAACACTCCATCGAAAAGCAACAGGATGCACATTCTTCTCAAGTGCACATGGAACATTTTCAAGAATAGATCACATATTAGGCCACAAAAAGAACCTAAGTAAATTCAAAAATACTGAAATTGTACCAACCAGCTTCTCAGATCACAATGGCATGAAACTAAAAATAACTTACACAAAGAAAATGAAAAAGCCCACAAACACATGGAGGCTTAATGACATGCTCATAAATAATCAATGGATAAATGACCAAATAAAAACGGAGATCAAGCAATATATGGAGACAAATGACAAAAACAATTCAAAACACAAAATCTTTGGGACACAGAGAAGGCCATGCTAAGAGGGAAATTTATTGCAATACAGACCTACCTCAGGAAAGAAGAACAATCCCAAATGAACAGTCTAAACCCACAATTAATGAAACTAGAAAAGGAAGAAAAAATGAGGCCCAAAGTCAGTAGAAGGAGGGACATAATAAAGATTAAAGCAGAAATAAATAAAATCGAGAAGAATAAAGCAATAGAATCAATGAAAGCAGGAGCTTGTTCTTTGAGAAAATAAGCAAAATAGATAAACCCTTAGCCAGACTTATCAAGAAAAAAAGAGAGTCTACCCAAACATAAACAGAATCAGAAATGAGAAAGGAAAAATCAGTTCAGACACCACAGAAATAAAAAGAATTATTACAGAATACTATGAAAAATTACATGCTAACAAACTGGATAACCTAGAAGAAATGAACAACTTTCTTGAAAAATATAACCTTCCAAGGCTGACCCAGGAAGAAACAGAAAATTTGAATAGACCCATTACCAGCAAAGAAATTGAACTGGTAATAAAAAAACTACCTAAGAACAAAACACCTGGACCAGATGTTTTCACTGCTGAATTTTATCAAACATTTAGTGAAGACTTAAGACCCATCCTCCTTAAAGTTTTCCAAAAAGTAGAAGAGGAGGGACTACTTCCAAACTCATTCTACGAGGCCAACATCACTCTAATACCAAAAGCAGGCAAAGACACCACAAAAAAAGAGAATTACAGATCAATATCCCGGAAGAACATAGATGCAAAAATACTCAACAGAATATTAGCAAAACAAATTCAAAGATACATCAAAAAGATCATCCATCATGATCAAGTGGGATTCATCCCAGGGGTGCAAGGATGGTACAACATTCGGAAATCCATCAACATTATCCACCACATCAACAAAAAGGACAAAAACCACATGATCATCTCCATAGATGCTGAAAAACCATTTGACAAAATTCAACATCCATTCATGATAAAAACTCTCAACAAAATGGGTACAGAGGGCAAGTACCTCAACATAATAAAGGCCATATATGGCAAACCCACAGCCAACATTATACTTAACAGTGAGAAGCTGAAAGCTTTTGCTTTAAGATCGGGAACAAGACAAGAATGCCCACTCTCCCCAGTGTTATTCAACATAGTACTGGAGGTCCTAGCCACGGCATCAGACAAAACAAAGAAATACAAGGAATCCAAGTTGGCAAGGAAGAAGTCAAACTGTCCCTGTTTGCAGATGACAAACTGCTTAAAGCAATGTACATAAAAAGCCCTAAAGAATCCACTCCAAAACTAGTAGATAGTAGATCTAATATCTGAAGTCAGCAAAGTTGTGGGATATAAAATTAATACACAGAAATCTGTTGCATTCCTATACACTAATGATGAACTAGCAGAAAGAGAAATCAGGAAAACAATTCCATTCACAAGTGCATCAAAAAGAATAAAATACCTAGAAATAAACCTAACCAAGGAAGTGAAAGACCTATACCCTGAAAACTATGAGACACTCATTAGAGAAATTAAAGAGGACACTAACAAATGGAAATTCACCCATGCTCGTGGCTAGGAAGAATTAATATTGTCAAAATGGCCATCCTGCCTAAAGGAATCTACAGATTCAATGCAATCCCTACTAAAATACCTATAGTATTCTTCAATGAACTAGAGCAAATTGTTCTAAAATTAATACGGAATGACAATAGACCCCAAATAGCCAAAGCAATCATTCTCAGGATTGCTCCCAGCAGGGGGAATTATGCTCCCAGACTTAAGCTCTACTGCAAAGCCACAGTAATCAAGAAAGTTTGGTACTGGCACAAGAACAGACCCACAGACCAGTGGAACAGAGGAGAGAGCCCAGATATAAACCAAGCATATATGGTCAATTAATACATTATAAAGGAGCCATGGATATACAATGGGGGAATAACAGCCTCTTCAACAGCTGGTGTTGGCAAAACTGGACAGCCACATGTAAGAGAATGAAACTGGATCATTGTCTAACCCCATACACAAAAGTAAACTCAAAATGGATCAAAGACCTGAATGTAAGTTATGAAACCATAAAACTCTTAGAAAAAAATATAGACAAAAATCTCTTGGACACAAACATGAGCAACTTCTTCATGAACATATCTCCCTGGGCAAGGGAAACAAAAGCAAAAATGAATAAGTGGGAGTCTAACAAACTAAAAAGCTTCTGTATAGCAAAGGACACCATTAGTAGAACAAAAAGACATCCTACAGTATGGGAGAATATATTCATAAATGACATATCCGATAAGGGGTTGACATCCAAATTATATAAAGAGCTCACGCACCTCAACAAACAAAAAGCAAATAAGCCAATTTAAAAATGGGCAGAGGAGCTGAACAGACACTTCTCCAAAGAAGAAATTCAGATGGCCAACAGGCACATGAAAAGATGTTCTACATCACTAATCATCAGAGAAATGCAAATTAAAACCACAGTGAGATTTCACCTCACATCAGTTAGGATGGCCAATATCCAAAAGACAAACAGCAACAAATGTTGGTGAGGATGTGGAGAAAGAGGAACCCTCCTACACTGCTGGTGGGAATGTAAACTAGTTCAACCATTGTGGAAAGCAGTATGGGGGTTCCTCAAAATACTCAAAATAGAAATACCATTTGACCCAGGAATTCCACTCCTAGGAATTTACCCTAAGAATGCAGCAGCCCAGTTTGAAAAAGACATATGCACCCCTATGTTTATCACAGAACTATTTACAATAGCCAAGAAATGGAAACAACTTAAGTGTCCATCAGTAGATGAATGGATAAAGAAGAGGTGGTGCATATACACAATGGAATATTATTCAGCCATAAGAAGAAAACAAATCCTACCACTTGCAATAATATGGATGGAGGTAGAGGGTATTATACTCAGTAAAATAAGCCAGCCAGAGAAAGACAAGTATCAAATGATTTCACTGATCTGTGGAATATAAGAACAAAGAGAAAACTGAAGGAACAAAACAGCAGCAGACTCACAGAACCCAAGAATGGAGTAACAATTACCAAAGGGAAAGGGTCTGGGGAGGATGGGTGGGAAGGGAGGGATAAGGGGGAAAAGGGGCATTACGATTAGCAAACATAATGTACCGAGGGGGACACAGGAAGGGCAGTATATACAGAGAAGACAAGTAGTGATTCTATAGCATCTTACTATGCTGATGGACAGTGACTGTAATGGGGTATGTGGGGGGGACTTGATAATAGGGGGAGTCTAGTAACCATAATGTTCAAGTAATTGTACATTAACGTACCAAAATAAAAAATGAAAAAATAAAAAGCAGGATGAATGCAATTCTAAAAGAATTTTAGAAGATCACCTAAAACAACATTGATGGCCTTCACTGCACAGATACTGAAGATTCCTGACAATGACTGGAGGCTAATTTTGCACATGAATAAAAGAGAATTATTTTTAGGTGTTTGAGGTTCCTGAATATCAGTGAGGAATCTTAACAGTAAATGGGAAGTTGTGCTTTTATGTTAGGGCATCCAATGTTAGCTCTATTTTGACTGATACAAAGAGCTCAATGTTAAACAGCTAATTAAAATAAAAATAATTAATGAGAAAAATACTCAAGCCAAAACAGATATTTAGCTAAGGTTACAATGACCAATAAAATATATTTTTTTTGCAATTTTGAAATAACTGCTTCAATGCCTCTCATCCATTCTAAATTGCTTTTCTTAAGCTGAAGTTTCCCTAATTCTTTGTCCTGACATATAAAACTCTGCTTATCTAAATGTCCTTACTTTGAAGAGGCACTAACAACCTTGAGAAATTAGTTATAAAATTATGTGACCTAATTCCACATGACATGAATTTGATAACTACCCCACACTCTGTTCTTTCAAATATGCACAATTGTTTTATATACCTATAATGAAAAGCAGGAGTTACAAAAACAGAACATTTGGAACTGGGCTGAAAAATGGAGAGTGAACTATAAAACTTACTATGTCATTGAATTTAGCAGGCATTTTTTTCAAAGGCAAAGCATATACTTTACAAAGTAAATGTACATATGTAAATATTCATCAGTTTTTTACAGTTAATATGTATGTATGTAAACATAGTTACATGTACATGTGCATACACACATAGCATAGCCAGGTGATACTTAGCTAGGTAGATGTATATCAGCTTGCAGCAGTATTTTGTGATTTAGGAAGCTGATATGTGGTATGTCATGTGTTAAATGTTTTTACATTTACTACATGAGAGATGGATTTTTTATTACCTAATATTATTTGGAAAGAAATTGTTAACATTCTTAAATTATCCATGCTAATAGTAAGTCAAATAAAATAAATAAACACAAATCATCTCCTCCTCTCCTTTGTGTTGCTCTGTGCTGAAGTGTTTCTCAAGGCCATGTGTACCTGTACCCTTATATATAGGTCTGTTTTTTTCCCTCCCTTCCAGGATGCAGCTATTATTTCATATTTCCATCATTTATTCTTTATCTTTTTGGCTTCTAATTTACTGGGGGAAGAAAAACAAGAGAATAAAGTTTATTAGAATTATCTCTATAATCGGTGAAGTTTTTTTTTTTTTTAATTTTCTAAAAAGGACCTGAACAGTCTTCTCAAAAGTGAACTCTGGACTTCCTGAACGTTATCATATCAAATCAGGGAATCCTGAGGCCTTTTGTTCTACTCCCTTCCTGCTTCTTGGCTGTGTTCCAGGTAATTCATAATGATGTCTACACCTGACCACTGAATAAAGGAGGTGGTGCTATGTATATAGAAACTACTGTGTTTAATGTTACTTTTTAAAAATGATATATGTTGTCAAGTTATAAATAACTTTGTAAAATATAATAGTCACTGAACAAAACTATTTTTTTTTCTTACCAAAGATATCATCAATTCTTCCTTAGGCTTTTGTTAAGTTTAATGACACCTTAGTCTTAATATGCTCCACTTTGCAATCAAGATAGTTTCTCTTGAAAGTCTGTTCTCTGTCAGTGTTCTAGAAGATATTATTACCAGTGCATTATCCCATGGCAAGAATTCCAATATAACATTGAACTGTTCGGCCAGTGCATTTTCAAGTTTTAACTCTAAGAAACCATATTCATACAGTCACTTTTAAATTCATTTTAGATCATATATTCTAAAAGGATGATTAACTGAGGTCTTCACATACCTTCTGTTTCTTAAAAATCTTTGTGCAAGCATCTAAAATAGAAATAAAGTGTTTTTGTCAAATTAAAAAAATAATTAATTTTTCACTCCTCAAAACTTTTCAGAGTACTAATTTGCTTACTTTTGTACCAAAACAGTATTTTAAGTGTAAGAATTAACTAAAACGATGACGGTAAAAGCACTTTGTCACAAAGTAATTGTCGTGGCTATTTATTTGAAAATTAAGAATATAAAAAGTGCATGCCTATTAATATAAATGCAGTGGATTTTTTTTAACTTGGAATCTTTTTGGTTTCAATTTTCAATTTTGAAAAGTACAGGAAAGGTAACATTTTTATGTTAAAGCAAATTAATTTAATTTGTGGATATCAAATAGCACTACCAAATCATGCTATTACAGGGTCTGTACATCTTTGAAACAAACAAAAGGAGGATTTAAACCCAAAGGATGCAAATATTTATAAATAAGCATATGCTGAAAATATATTAGGTAGGTGTGATACTCTAAAACTACCCTTTGTGCATATTGTTCCTCACATGTGACAAAAGAAACTCCAGAATCTTATTCCAAGGGATAATGCTTTGGGGCCAGTATTTATTGCCTGGAAGGCCATGAGAATGGGAGGTAATCATAGGTTTTAGTTTTCCTTTCCTCATTCTCTAACCTTCAAGCAGCCAACATAGAAATCTGGCAGGATGAATGCCACTTTATGTGAATAAGTTTCTCCAAATTGATGGTTCCCAGACTTCATTTTTAATGGGCCAATAAGATATTACCAAAAATGTCAGGGAACTTCACGAAGCTCCAACCTTTATTTTTTTTCCTGTGAAGGACACTGTAATGAAATAATAATAAAAAAAGAAAGAGAGGGGAAAAAAAGATGAAAGAAAGGTCATGTTCATACTCCACGCCACTGTAGAAAGCCATACTTTCAGAAGAAAGCATAAGTCTGTATAAATTTAGTTTGTGAAAAGCTCAACATATCTGCTCCTATTGTTCCTTTCTTGCTGACCAGTGAAAACCGTCAGACACTGGTAAATTTGTGTGGGGCACCAATGATGTAAGAAAACTGAGCAAATAACTTTTAAAATTGTGTAACAAATTACAGAAGAAGATGCAAGCCATTCATTCATTTATTTATTCAACATATTTTTATTGAACACCTAGTACTGGTCGAATCTATATATTGGGAAAATACTAGTTTCAAGACAGACAAGGTTTCTGCCCTTGTGGAACCTACATTTTAATAGTAGAAAACAGGTTATAAACAAGTAAGCAAATAAGCATGACTTTTTCAGACTGTGGTAAGTGCTATAAGGGGAATAACGTGGCTGATGTTTTAGGGCAAGATGCAGATGGTGAAGGGAATGCTGTGAGCTACATCAGACAGGATACTGAAGGATGTATTTGCTTTACATCCTGCAAGATGACAAGAGATCAGTGGTCAAAGATCCAGAAAGAAAGTCCCAAGAAAAGGGAACGATGATTGCAAAGGCTGAAATGGAAGACATTTGGGCAAGTTTGAAGAAGAGGAGGCCTTGTGGCAGTACATTAGAGAGGCCATTTTCCACCAGGGCGGCAGTATATGCAAGGCTCTAGCTCTCTCAAAATAATTCTCCACATAGGAAATAGTCAAGTGTATCTGCTTATGAGGCAAGAAACTAGCAGAGTATGAATGATATTATTCATATATGTTTCATGAATATTTGTGATTGCCTAGATACTAGTCAAATCACAAAGTCGGAACTTTGTGCAGATCACAAAAGGAGTTATAAACAGTGTAGTTTACTATATTTGTTAAAGAAATAATTTATTTATATTTTACCAGCCAGACATTCTGTTAGTTAAGAATGTTCTAACTATTATGGAAAACTATTTTCATAGCTCTCCTGGAAACTTTCCCAGTTGATTTATCCTGGCAATAAATGCCCACACATTGCTATCCAGCTAAACAGCTAATAATGCCTCTAAGTTATGAATTGATCTAAACACCTTAACCTTATATAGACATGAACTCTTGGTTTTCATTTTATCCAGGCACCTTTTATCCATGGATTAGTCACCACTAAATATAGTTTTTCTTTGCTTTACATGTGTTAAAATAGTCATTTAAAATTAAAAAAATGTGAGAATGCAATCAGCTTGGACTTTCATTTAGTTCTCATCTAGATAGCTGTCTACTACTCATTCAGTACTACACTCAGAAGATTAAATAGACAAAAGTGACAATTATAGAAATTAAAACTATATTGTGTAATTAAGTCTCTGTGAATAAATGCATTTGTATTATTTTTAAATGAAGCTAAATTTCAAGTACATTTTAAGACTTTGAAAGCCATTGGCTCATAAAGAAAGGCAAAAGACATACCAGATAACTTAGCAAACTTGAAAATATTGTAACCCTTTTTGTTTCAGGAAAATCAAAGTTAGGAAAACTATACACTTGAACTTATTTTATTCATCTGTTCTAAGAATATGTTCCATACAATGAGAGTCTTAAGTAATCACTGAAGAATCAGAATGATTCACAGATGGTGCAAGAGATTTAATTATTTTTAACCAGTTGTTCTAGGCATGCTCAGAAAGATATTGCCAATCCCACTGCAAAAGCCATCTGAGCCCCCATCCAGCTGGCGTTCCATATTTTGAAAGCAAATTTAGATTGGAGAAAATTACACTTGTTATTGTTATGTTGCAAATGGAGGTCAAATTGCTGTGTATAAATTCTTGTAGTTTTTTTTCTCTTCATTGTGCGAGTTATATTTATCAAATATCACATCTTTTATATGATTGGTATGGATATGCAATGTTGTTTTACATTTTGTGTTGTCTGGCACATAGGAGGCACTAGATAAATGTTTATTGAAGGAAAGAAATACCAATTCGGTGTATCCAAAATAAAACTTGAGTTTCTTTATAGACCTCCAGTAAGTGTATGGAATTCGAATTTCACTGCACCCTTATCATTATTAGGAGGTTCTCATTAAAAACAAAAAAGAAAATAAACCAATATAATAAAACAATGGCCCACAACTACCAAAGAGTCATCAACAAATCTCCTCATTAATTTCATAATTAAAACTGTATCTTGATGTTAGAATCTTCACCCTTAATTTTATGGGAACTCAAGCAAGTTGCTTGACAAATTTTAATCTGTTTAGGTCGTTATAATAATTAGAGACAGTCTTTGTAAAGCTCTAGTCTTCCATACCTCACTGGCCTCGGAAGTATTTTGTTATCTCACAAGAAAATAACTGATATTCATAATTATTTCCATTAGACTAAGAAAAGAAAATCTTTGCTTAAAGTACTTACAGTAAGTCACAACCTGTTCTAAAACAGTTCTACCACATGCAATTATTTTAAAAGTATTGTCATTACAAGGAAGAGAATATTAACTTTAGTGAAACTAGCCTGATGCCAAAAATGAGTTATATTCATTCTAATTTTCTAATAAACTTCCATAATAAAACTGCACATATCAATGACACAACATACTCAATTTTGTGTTTATAACCATTATTCATGAAATACTTTGAAAGTGCAGCCTGCTACTTTAACTCAGGGGAGAAGAGCGGTCTGGTATAAAAATGTAGTGGCCATCAGCTTATTATACCTGGTATTAAAGTCATGAGACTGAATGAAATCAGGCAGGGATTATAAATAGAAAATGGCAAAGAGCTAAGGACTAAGCACTGAGACATTTCAACGTTAGAGAGTAAGAACATCCAGAGAAAGGTAGGAAGTGAGCGAGGTGAAGAACTCCAAGCAACTTGCCTCTCTAATTTAGTGTCACTGATGGCCAGTATTTTAGTTCTGTTTTTGATACATAAACTAGACAATTTTATATATAGCAAATATTTCTTTAGACTTTTCCATTTCTTCAGCATTTTCTTTCTTGTCTTCCTTGCAATCCTAAATCTTCCATCTGGGGTCACTCTTCTTCTGAAAAACCAATCCTTACACGCATACATGCCATAGAATATTACAGTCTTAAAAATGTTTTTAATAACCTTTTACTAACATAGGAAAAGACATATCACATAATGCTCAGTGCAAAATAAAACGAACCAAACCTGGGACCCTTTCCTGAAAATCTCTTGCTAGTAAACTCTGTTTTTATTTGTCCAAGAAGATCTTTATTTCAATGTTATTTTCAAAAGACAGTTGCTATGATTTTACAATTCTACGTTCATAGGTGGTTGTGCTTTCATCATTTTTGAAGACTTTATTCTACCACCCTCCAGCTTTCATCACTGCTTGAAAATCAGCTGTCATTATGCATGCCATTACTTTCTAGGTAATCGGTCTCTTCAGCTGTGTTTAAAATTCTCTGTTTTTGGAATTTATAAGTTTTGTTATGACGGTATGTGGATTTATTTCTTTTTCACTTCTCCTGCTTGAGATTTTCTGATTTCCAACCTGAGTACTGGGACTTGAATCCTGGAAAATCCTCAGTCATTATCACTTCAAATACTCTCTTTTGTCCTTCACTCCATTTTTTCCTTGTATATTTGAACTTCTTGCTCCATATCTTTTCCTCTTTTTTCATATTGTCTATATTTTGTCCTCTCTTTACTGGTTTTAGGAAATTTAAATCTTACAGTTCTGATTCTCATTTCTGTTATATCTAATCTGATGCTTAACTTGTCCACTGAATTATTAATTTCAGTTGTTACATTTTTCATTTTCTAGAAGTTATTTTTGATTCTTTTCAAAACTTCTTGATCGTTATTTTCTTACTATCTCTTGTCCCTAATTCATACTTGAGAAGCAAACCTTTTACTACTTTAAAAATATTAATCATACTTATTTTACATTCTGTGTCTGATTGATTCATGATCTTCTGTCTTTGGGAGTTAGATTCTGCTGCTTGCTTCACATGAATTGCCATTTTAACTTTAAATGCATGTTCTTAGAACTTTATCTCTGGAAATTACTTAGATCTAGATTTAAGCAGTGTTAAACCAGGATTATTGGTATTTGCTTCTCTTAGGTTCATGTGACACTACCAACTCGGAACAGCTTAAATTTTTGGCTTTTGGTCTGTCAGGACATCTAACAGTGTGACCAACACTTGTGCATATTGTCCTTCAAACCAGTGACCATAATAAAAACATTCTGGAACTTCTTCAACATCTTTGGTGGTTCATTCTCTCTTTATTTCTCTTAGAATGGAGTTACTGACTTTATTCTGAGACTCAAATATTAGTCAAAATTGCATGGGTAATGAGAGATGCAGGATATAACCCTAAATTTTCTTATTCCAAGTGTAAAAGTAATTATGAAATATCAGTTCTTTGAACATGGGTGGGATCCACTCCATACACAGTGGCCTAGTCTTGAATTTGCAATGGTAATACAAGAGAAATGTGGAGATTTTTTATTGATTAATTTATTATTGGAACTTTTAATTCATAAGCCACTCTTGCAGACAGATGGATACATTTTTTATATGGCATTTACATATTCTCTATGTTTTGACAGGTTTATTTTAATACATTTTGGGATACAAATGCATTTATCCAATTCATGGACTCATGCCTTCCTTAAGTTCTGGGAAATTTTTAGTCATTATCCCTTAATGTCTCCCAATTCTTTGTTTCCTCTTCTTTTGTAATTATATTAGACGTAAAACTTATTCTTTCAGTCCGTCCTTAGCATTTTCCATATTTTTATCTTTATGTAGTATATTCTAATAAATTCACCATAACGACTTTCTCATTTTCTCTTCATATTTGTTTAATGAGGTGTTTAACACATATCCTTAGTTTTTTATTTCAGTGACTAGCTTTTGGTTCCTGGAAATTTTATTTGATGCATTATCATCATAAATACCTGTGCATTTTTCTGTATGGTGTCCATACAAATTAATGTCTTTCATTTCTGGTATCTGTTAATTATTTTCAACAGATTTACTTTAGAATAACCAATAGTTTTCTTTCAGTTTCATGAAGCACTAATGCTCTTGATCAGGATGTTAGATGACTCGAAGTCACAGCGCATGTTTTCCCCCTGCGGGTTGTCATATTTCACTGTGAACCCATCTTCAGTGCTTGTTTGTCCTCGGTGCTCTCCCCAGAGAGTGATTTATTGTATGGTTCTGTGAGAAGACTCCAAGGATTTCACCAATCTGGGAAATTTATGTCAGCTTTTCAGTTCAGGAGTCCGGAGGATGGTGGTTAGTGTAGAAATTCAGATGCCCCACACTCAGTTTCAATTTTGACAGATTTTTTTTTTCTTCAACTAGAATCCTTGACAGATGAATTAGGCTTGTAGGTAAGATTGATCTAGTCACCCTCTACACGCTGAGGGAAGTTCTGGAAGGTTGTATGTTTTGACAGGGTTTTCATTTACATCTCTATACTAAGTGTGGAAGACCACATATTTTTCTAAGAGGTCTTTAAAATTTTCTTCTAACCATTAGACCCTCCATCCAGGTGCCACATGAGATGATGTGCTCATTTACAGTAACTAGGAAGAGGGGACGTTCCACCATATACTGTGAGCTCACCTATGCATTTCAAACTTTTTAAAAATTTTATTGCATTCAGAATTTCCATGCATTTGAAATGAAGGGTAAGGGAATCAGTCAGTCATCTTTCCAGAAGTTGATTCTGGCTCAACATGGTCTATTTACTAATTAATCATTAAACTGATTCTCTCATACAAATAGAGACTAGAAAAAAGCTACAGCAGAAATGGCAATATGTATTATAATCATAAAAATCTAGAAAAACATGAAATCTTTTCTAATTTATTTCTTAACTCATGAGAGATGTTAATTACAAAACTGAGGCTGAGAGAGGAAAATTTTACAAGCAGTTACCTCCTGGATAATTCCCCTTAGCGACCATTATTAGTGTTTTATATATATTCACAACTCTGTTTACTAAAGAATATTCTGCCTCTAAATTAGAAAATGATTTATGTTCACAAACTTTTGAGGTATCTTGCATTGGTACCCAACAAAATCTTTGTTGTTGTTTCAAGGCAAAGAAAAATATCTGTGTGACAATTACACAGAGTATGTTTCTCACTTATGTTGGTCTCAAAAGCTACCATTATGTGACAGGAGGAAATTCACAAAAATGATGAGTAACAGAGTATCAGCTCTACATTCAGACATTATTTTACATAAGGTGATGGCAGTCAGCTCTGTGATTACTTTTCTTGTACATTTCTGCTTCATTTGAAGAAAATCCAAAGCAACAAAAGCATAATGGTATAGTAATGCTTTGCCCAAATTTTTTTCAGAAGAACACTAGTTCTTGAACAACTACTCAGACAGGAATCTTATCATAAAACTGAAATGAAATTTCCTCCTTAGTATTCCATCTATCCAGATGTGAAGGTCTGCAGAATCTATTCCCCCTGTAGAAATTCATAATCACATTTACATATCAAAAGCCCTGTGAAATTCTAGAGTAAGGAAACTTTGTTTAATCCAGTCCTTCTCAAACTTATTTGGACACTAGGTATTTTTCTTTCTTTTGATGAACTCTCACAGTATTTTGGGAAGCACTGAGTTCAACTTTCATGTCTTCTGTTTCTTACATATGCCCTTGTACAAAACTCATTAAGTTCATTTAAATGAATTTTCCTTACTATAAATGGCAATGAAAATAATACTTCCTCAAGATGGTTATCAGAGGGATCAAACTAGATGTATTTGGCAGGGACCAAAGCAAGTAGAAGCTCTTAGGATTTCCCTGAAAGGGTAATGAGCAGCAGGCTTCAGGAGCTCTCGGGCTTCACCAGGGAGAATGTAGTGCAGGTAAGAAAAGATTGGAAGCAAGGATGAGAGGCTGTGAAGTAACCCAGATGAGAGATGATTGGGCTGGACTCTAGGGTTTCCACAACACAGACACCGAAGAGTAGTCTAATTAAAGAGGCATTTTGCAGGCAGAGCCAGCAGAATTTGAAATTAATTATACAGATAAAATAAGAGAAAAGAGGAGTCAAGGATGATGGCTAGCTTTTTTACTGAAGTGAAAGGGCTATTTACTAACACTTGGAGAGCTCGGTAGGAGCCAATTTATGTAGGGGAGAAAAATCAATGATTCTTGACTTGGCTTTGCTATGTTTGAGATGCCTGCCAGGCATGCACACTAAGTTGAAAAAGAAGTAGTTTGATATAAAATGATGAATATCAGCATTATTTACTTGGTATTTGAAGCCATAGTATATTGAGGGCAAGCGAAGTTGCATTTTAAAAAGGGACATTTCTTTTCATTCTTCTACTAAGGTGTTTGTTTCTTCCTTCAATTAATTAGTTAATTTAATTATTCATTTACTTCTTTATTTTTGCTTCCCTTCCTGGGATAGCTTAAGCATGTATGCCTATTCAGGAAGATTACTAGATTTTTTGCTTCCTAGAAAGATGCTAACTGGCAATAATATGCATTGAACACATTAGGCCTAAACCCTGTATTTATTGCTGCCATCTAGAACAAGTCTGTTATTTATTGAATTCTTTACGTGGGAACAGATCACTTCTACATCCTTATAGTGCTCTTTGTTTTCCTTTGCAGTATTTGCTACAGTTTTAGTGGCTAATTACAAGATTTAAAAACTTCCTTTCAATATAAAATGCATTTTATATAGCTTTATATAGCTTGCTTCTTCTTTCCCATTTCATTTTCCTTTTTACAGTACTATATTATTTTGTAATTTTCACCAAGAATCTATGGCAATATATGATTAGTTTTTGTATATATGAAAATATTTGTATGTCTGAAAATATTTTGCCATGATTCATGAATCACAGTTTACAGGACTTTTGAAAATTTACATTGTCTTCTGACATCTATTATTGATAAAAAGTCTGCTGTCAATGTTGTCATCCTGTAGGTATGCTGTCTTTGGTCCTCAATAACTTTTATGATACCTCCCTGATCACTGAATGTTATGAGTTTCATTCAGACCTAGCTAGGTGTGAACTTGTTTTTATTTATTCCAGACTGATTGAGCTTTATTATTCAATTTGGGGACTCTGGTAAATTGAGATTTATTCAATTTGGTTAAATGTCAGTCATTTATGGAAATGACTGCCTCTTCCTTAGGCTCTCTACTTTCTCATTCTGGAACTCTTTTCTGTCATATGTTGGAGCTTTTTTTCTGTGCTCTACATCTTCCAGTATTTTCAGCAAAGCAAAATGTTCCTCAGCATCTTTCAATACATTCTATTTTCTTCTATAATGAATTCACTACTTAAAAATTGCTTGTTATTTTAATACTTTTAAATTCTAGATTTTTTAATTTTTCAAGTCGTCTTTTTCACAATTCAAAGTGGCCTGATTTTATTGTAAGAATTCCATTCCATTCTTTGAAAAAATACTTTTGAGCATTAAAAACACATCATGTCCTTTTCTGATGGGCCTTTTATCTCTAATTTCCTCAGATGTACATCCTCCACTTTGTTTTGTGGGTTATTTTTGGTCATCTGTTAACACCATTCATGAAAACAAACTTTTTCATATCCATTGTCATTTTAGTCTGTGAGTTTACCTTGCTCAGTAGTTCCACATGAGCCCGGCCTGTGGCGGTACCTTGACAGTGCAATTTTGTGGTCATATTTTCTTGCCTCTCTGAGATTAACTTTCAAATGCTACAATTAAGCTTAATAAAAATTACAAATAATTTTATATTAAGGAATTTTCAAAGCCTTCATTTATTTTTCTTCTCCTTTACCTTCCTGTGGAAGGTAAGAATTTACATAGGGCTCTTTTATGGAGATGTCTTCCTTGGTAGAATCACCACCTTTGCATGAAATATCCTGCAAATATTTTGTTATCATAGACAAAACTGCCTGCCCGAGGATTATGGAGTCAAATTTGCAATTTACACTGAAAATATATCTTTTGTTGTTAATAACACTTTAAACCTATGAAACAAACTGGGCCTAATTCTCATGATCGCTTATAAAGATATTATGATTTTTTTAAATGTCTTTTCCAATGAAATAATTTATATACAGAAAGGGAAAGAAAAAAATGTTTTATTAATTGTTCCCCAATCATGCAGCAGGTGTTTTACTAGCACTAGCATACTGCATTATCACCAATGCTCTTACTCCCATTGTACAGATAAGGGAAATCAGGCTGAGAGAAATTTCTCCATGAGCACACAGGTAGTAAATGGAGGCACTAAGATTCATAGTCAAAACTCTTCACCCAGAGAGTGGTCTTTTTACTAGGCCACACTGCCATTAAAAACCTCCTGTAGAAAAATCCCTTATCTTCAGTTTAGTCATTGCTTGCTCTACTAAACAGCAGTTCTCTAAGCCAACAGGAACTATATTACACATGTCCTGTATTCCTAATGAGAGCAGGGGCTTCAACCTGCTGAGTACTTGAAGAAAACTGTACTTGCTTTCTCTCAGTGTTCCCTTCTTTAGGGTCTCCAAGTTTACCCTGAGACAAAATGCCAGGTCTTTCCTAAGCTTTACTATTTCTGCATATAGCATTAACATGGGCATAGCTCCCAAAGTACAATAATTATATACTGCCTAGTCCATTTCCGAGTCTTTATCTTTGAAATAAGGAAAATTAATTTCTCATTTTAAACTCAGCTCTCAAATGTTAAGCACTTGATAGTACTACCTGCAATCTTGAATTGCTACTGCTAAGATATGGAAGACTAACTAAAAAGTAATGAGTCCAAATGAAGGTTAGGGTTTATATCTAGGGAAAACTGAAAGCGATGTTTGAGAGAAAGAAAGATGAGAAAAATGGGGAATGGAGGGGGAGCTAAGGAATTTTGAAGCTATGACTGCCTGTGCTGCATCGAGCTATTGTAGCATTATTCCAAACCTATCTTTGGTTAAGCTGTTTCAAATGGCCTCATTGTAGAATAATTGGGAAAGATGACTATAAGCAATAGACATGTGAAATATATTAGTATTTATATATTAGTAATTGGTAGAATATAAAGATACATACATCTTAGATCTATCTTGTCATATGTCATCTTATAGGTCTAATTAAAATCCAAAGCCAAATATAATTGTAATATTAAGTTGATTATTCTTCATATGCATTATTATTACTTCTATTATTGTGTAAATTCAGAGTTAACACAAAAATATTTTCCCCATTCCAGGCACTTTCTCAATTTTGGATCTTTCAGATATAAAATCAAGAAGAAATGATTTATGAGGAAAATATATCTTAGCATTTCACTGTAGTTTATTTGTAAAATTTTATACTGGTTCACATATTCTTGCTTTATTTCACCAATAATCATTATGTTTTACAGATATTTGTTGAAAATCTGCCATGCGCAAGGATATAATGGCATTTTAAGAGGGTGGTTTATGGAGATTTTGACTCTGTATCTATTTAACTACAAAAGAGTTAATACCTTACGTTGACCTGGCTGAAAAAAATTTTAATCCTGCATATAGGGTATGTCAAGATGTGGGGACACTGGAATGGAGAAATCAGTTAGTAGTAAGACAATTCAAAGTGAAAGGCTTCTCCCGGATTGATCTATTAAATTGAGGCAAAATATTTTACTGGAATTTTCTTTATGGTTGCCTTAATATTTCAATTAATTTTGCATCCACATGGACTTTCTGTTAGCATAAGCTTGAGTGATTTATGACACATTATGTTCATAACATCTAATATGAAGGATAATAGGCTGAAACGGACATTCAGCTGGAATTGGACTCCACATGTAACACAGTTTCAATATGTCTTATATTACTTCTTCCAATTTCTCAGAATATTTAGCTGCTATTAAATCTCAGGGCACTGTATTTCACAGAAAACAGTGTATTCATGGATTTTTGTAATGAGTAAAAACAAATAAGAATAGTATGCAGTGTATTTTTCCTTGGCTAATAAACAGTATGAACTAAATTATATGCTTATAAAATAATAATGTCTAAGACACCATATTTTAAAAATAACCCAGATTAAATGGAATCAATAATATCACATAAGAAAATATCCCCCCCCAACTCTCATGTATGGGTTGAAACAAATCAAATTGTCATTTACATAGGTCAAAAATGGTTGAATAACTGCTGGTTTCATACAATTCAACCTAAGATAACTTACAAAGGCTTTTTCTAAACTTGGACATCCTGGTTTTGGGAGGAACACTATCTTTGCATAATTAAGGAGTGGTGACCATTCCTCTACACTGTACAGTATCTCCAATAAGAATAAAAAATGTATCTGTTAGAAAATCACTACGGTTTATACCCTGTTACAAAGAGCTAAGACCAAGCTTCTGATTATGAATTGCCTTTTTAAAGAGAGAATCACGAAAGTTCCATCCAGTTGTTTGAATGTAGAGCAGTTGTTCCTTTTCTTTTTGGCTTGTAATATTTCAGTAGTCAGAATATTTGATATTTTTCAATCTGCTATCAGTTATCAGCCATCTTACTAGGCATCCAGTTCTTCTAATCAGCCTTTTTCACCTATTAAGTAGCTAAGCCTGGTATGAAAACTAAACTATTCTTTAAGTCAATGAGAAAAGGCCTTATGCAAGTTGATACAAGATGTTTCACAAAGATTTATTTTTTACCATATATACATTAAAAAGTAAAATCAGCATGGGATGGTCTCAGGAAAGCAATACATATTTTTGGATTAGATGCTGAAAAAAAGTAAATGTATGATAGAATTGACAAATTCACGTTGCCAATGTTATGAAAAAATGATGTGGCAAAGAAAATTAAGATGCATTTTCCATTTTGGATAAGGGGCTGTTTCCTATGAGTTGTTAATTTGTTATGTTTTTAATTTGAAAAATGAACCACTAGTGTTACAGAAGCCCAAAGTGAGGAGGCGAAACTACTCACTTTCAGAATGTGTATTGGAAGTTTGAAATTGCACCCAGTTTTTTTCTTTCTTTTTGTTAGTAGGCCTCTGTTATTAGAGTAGTAGTTGCAAACACGTACGTGGGTTTGCCAGTAACAACTCACAATTTGTGCAAAGTTGAGTCTTCGAAACTGAGCAAATTTGCTCTCAATTTCCCGCCAGCGCTTGCTGAGCTGGATCTGAGTTGGCTCCACTGCCATTGCGGCCCCATCCTCAGACAAGCCCTCAGCTTGCCTACGCACTGCATTCAGCTCCTCTTTCTTCTTCTGCAATTCACGATCAATTTCCTATTGAGTAAAACCAATACAGGGCCCAGGGCAGTTAGCTAACCACATCAACCAACCTGCAAGCAGCACATCTCTCAGAAATTTTATAGGCTGTTGTCATTTTATTGTCATTTTTCATAATTTACAAATATGGAAGCCATCACTGTCATCTTCACCCAAGAATCCAAATATAATTTCAGTTATCCTTCGAATGCTCAGTTTTAGATATTCTAACTAAGAAAATACTTCAATTGATCTAACATATTTCTTTCTTCTCAATTCCTCTGGGGTTTTGGGGGTTGCCCTAAATTGGAGTGATTAACTCATTATTTATTAGGGACCATTCATATAGAATATAATTTAAAGGGTAAGTGAATAAGGTATTTATTTCCTTTTTAAAGTTTTGAGGAAATCAACAGAGAATGAAGCAAAATAAAAAGTGTAAAATAACAACAGAAAAAACATCTTCAGACAGTATGCAAATAAATCTAGACAGATTTGACACTGATGTGTGAAGATGCTCTGATGAAATGAATGTGCTAACATGAGAAAGAAGTCGTCCATATACCGATAAGTCATTTGTTCATCTGGAACAAAGATACACAAAGTCAATTACAATTTTACCAGAAAACATATGACATTTCTTAATTCATTTTACATTGTCTAAAAACAAAACATTTTATCCACTCAACATTATGTCAACTAGAAAACATTAAGTACAATACATTTACTAAAACATAACACAATACAAGGAAACACATCAAATCAGAGAGACCACTAATAGAGGAAACAACATCAACATTTTAAGTATGATTCACACAGGTTAGGTTAAAGAAACCAGAATGTAGCAATAATATACAGCATTGACATTCTAAAACAACATTACCTTAATTTTCCTTTCATCTCTGGGTTCAGGTAGGCTGGCTAATTTTTTTTCAATGTCATCCAAGCATTTCAGGAGATCATCAGCCTGCCTCTTGTACTGATACCACTGGTGAGAAATTTCTAGAGCCTTTTTTCTTCTTTGAGACCTCAAATCCTGTTCATGGTGCAGATATTATTAAATTATCAATATATATGTATAGTACACTCTGGCTGTAGTTATTTAAAAATAATTTGAGTCCATCTTCTTGTACAGGTTCAGTTAAATTCACATTTAAATGCTAACCATGCAGATAGATGATTAAGTTACGTATTTGTCACGGGACCTATGTACATGGAACTAAGAAACCTGAACAACCCACTTCAAGTTTTTTCTCTTGGCATGTTCACATATGCTTAGACCTATTGCCATATTTAATTGACTCTTAATAAGTCAACTAGGTTATCATGTAATTTATCTGAAATAGTTTAGTACATGAATATAATTAACTAGATACTTGCACAAACTGAAGTTTGTATTTTACTTTTAAAATCGGTACTAAAATTTGTCTCTTTTTTCCTGGGTTCATCCACAAAATCTTAAGTTTATAATAGCTGACCAACTATGTTTGTGGGTTTAGGAATACCTATGAAAATGTTTTATAGGCCATTAATACTTTCTGATTAGAAATATAAAGTCGTCTTAGTAATGAGTGTGAAAAATGTATACCTGTGAGTGTACATGAAAATGACGATTTAAATGTTATAAAAATGCCTTTTCTTTCGATGCTTGCATGTCCAACTTTGTCTTATTATATGAAATCATGTTCCAAATGCAAAATGATAAATTATTTTAAAAAGAAACAGGGAAGTGCATGGATTCTAGTCAATCTGAGATAAATAAGGGTGACTGCTTAATATATCAACAAAGGGGGAAAATTAATCATATTATTCCCTATAAGCACATCCGATATTTGCCCTGATCAATATAATTTGTTGTAATGTCATTTTCTGATAACACAAGGGAACATAACCCAGGATATGGCTTTCATTTCTTCAGAGCAGTAGCAATTAGGGTTTCATGTACAAACTTAACTGGAGCAAAAGAAAATAATGAATACAAAAGAACTGCTGTACTATTCATTACATTGGAAAGTTTCAACCTTCTTGGAAATATTTCATAAGGACTACTAGAATTAGAAATACTTGGCAGGCTGACATAGTTACTGAATTTGATAGTGTAGATTAGTTTGTCAAGTTGAGTAGATTTTCATTACTTGTTTTTTGCATATATTTGCAAGAATGTTCTAGATGGCATTCTCCATTTTGTTTAAACTTGAGGAGGTAAAATTTACTGCAGTTTACATTTTTAGTTGAATTTCTTAACCTCCTGTGGAGGTAATAAATGCCTGGGAAGAGCCAGATGGAATGCTGCTTTTTTCAAAGGTACCAAGACACAGCCAAGTGATTCAGAGTTGAGCCATGCCTTATTCGTGACACAACTCACATCATTGCCAAGAGAAAGGGCTTGTGGTCACAAAATCGGAAACTCCTTTTATTTTCTAAGCACAAGGTGATGTGTAATGTGTAAAGATATTTAGAGGCATTATATAGATTTCTTTACAGGTATGCCAGATAACCATTAAACACTGCTGTTCAGTAAGACACTTATCATCATATGACCAGTATAGATGCTTCTGAAAGCTTGGTCACAGTTGGAAGCATGTGAATTACACAGCTTTCTGATTTTTCTGAGCACATTATAGCTTGCTCTTGCACTCCCCTGAGGAAGAGGCCTTTTCTATTTACTATATTTATCAGCAGTTACCTTCATAGCACCTGCTGGCCAATTAGACTCTCCTTGTGGATTCCTTGCAGGCACAATATTGGGTAATTACATTCTCAGCAGTGTATATTTGGTTGTCTGACTACATGGAAAACGTTTTATACTCTTATTTGCATATAGAAAGCAGACTCCATCCACCTACTAGGTGGATCCACCCACATAGATATCTAGCTCTAAAAGAGTGATTTACAGTGAAAGGCTTGGCAAATAACTGTATTAGAAAATCAGCCATGCATGCAAATAGTGAATACTGAAAAGCACATTTAAAAAAAACTAAAGGTTATTTCACAAAACTCTTCACATGACAAGTCTCAACTCAAGAACTTCGTATATATTATTATAAGAAAAGCATCTCTATTCTGTCCTTCCTGAACAAATCCAGATGAGTCACACAGGTACTTGAAACTATACACTATTACTGGTTAATATGAGAGTACCAGTTCTTCTTCAAGGACATTAAGATATTTTTGAGGATTCCTGTAGAAATGAAATTAGACTTGTAGATGCTTAGTTAGTTGCAAAGAGTGACTCTCTTGAAGGCAAAATGAAGTTAATTGAAAAAATTCAGTAGAATTTCAGGCCTTATTAAACAAATAATAGTTTACAAAAAAATTGGGCCTAAATAAAAATCAGTAAAACATAGGAAGCAGAAAGCCTAAAAAATGGAGACTGGTTATTCTAATAGTTAAGCAGGTTTTTCAAGACAACTGTAAAAATAACTTATAAAAATGAACTAAAATAAAAATTAAATGTGTAAACACTATGAATTATGCATTTTAATATCTTTTGATTACTACTTAAAAAATTTTGTCTAGGCAGAAAAACCCCAAATTTTTAAACAACACATCTTTCAAAAACAAAGACACCACTCAAAAATGGTAAATAAAAGCACACACATTGAACAGGAAAAAAATGTATTTCAGGTGACTAAGATTCTTAAGCAGATTTTATTTATGCAAAATATATTTTACCCTACATATGAAAAAAACCCACAGGTATATTATAATTTTAGCTCTAATACCTTGAGAGCATTATGTTTTGTCTGTAACAGCTGCTGTTTTATCTTTATTTCCTCTCGCTTTCTCTCATCTGTGATTCTTTGTTGTAAGTTGTCTCCTCTTTGCAACAATTCTTTTACAGTACCCTCATTGTCTTCACTCTGATTAAAAACAACAAGTACAGTCTTCATTTTGGTTTTTAAAAAGCTGTACATCGTTAACAGAGATAACAAAACATGTTATTTAAACACACACAAAAAAACCAATGTAAAATTTTCATGGAATGTTGTTATAGTTTTTCTTCTATATGTTGTACTTGAGCTTAAAAAGATGTAAGTTTCCTCCTGGCTAGTTTAAAAGGACACCCTTGACTAGGGGCATTTAAGTAGGAAGATTGGGGAGTAAGATACTTCATTTCAAACAAGTCCTAAATTGCCGTGAAAGCATTCTTTAGGCTTTGATTTTTAATTAAACTTGGCTTTATGTAATATTAACTAATCCAGATATGGATATGGATATATGAGTATGAGATGGCAACAAATCTCAAAATTTTAACACACTGAAATATTTTGTTTTATAAATGTACACTAATTTCTATCTAACAATCTCTGCTTTAAATAACCTTACTGGCCAAATTTAGGACAAGTATTAGGGCATTAGTAAAAAGTGATGTGTCAAATTGCTGCCCAGTGTTGCAAATAAATAATTTAATAAACTATATCATATGTACATGTTACTGTTAAACAAATACAATCAAATAAGTATTAAAATATGGATTAGAAAAATGGCTTTCAATGACTTCAATATGCATTTTGTTTTTTAGACTCCAGGAGAAATATATTTTATGTAATTTGAAAAGCAATTAGTAAGTGTCAGTCACTTCCTATCAAGGAGATTTACCTTGTAATTGTACCCAAGGTACTCAAATAAGCTAAAGAATACAAATATAAGACAATTTTTTAAAAGTCACATGTGTTTGTGTGCACAATTATTCATGGTATTCAATGTTATATATTTAAATCTGTAATGCATACTTCAAAATTTACACATAGCTGAGGAACTTCTTTCCTGTCTTAGAGGAAATGGGATTTTTATCTGAGCTTTGTTGATGACTAAAAAATAATATAACACAGACATACAGGTTTACAATCTATGGAAGACCTTACTTATTTTAATGTCTTTTAAAGGTCTGCAACATTTCTTAGGGCTAAGGAAAGAAAAATAAACAAAAAACTCCACTTCTTTCCTCACACCAGGTACAGGCTATAGGGCAGAGTTGGTGATCAGCCCAAGAGGTAAGCAGTACTTTGTCACCTCAGGGCCCAGTAGTTTCTTCTTTGACAGGAAGGAGAGGTAGTTGTAACTCAGCATCTTGGAAAGCCTCTTCTTGTCTTTCTTTCCATGAGCTGAGTTGGCAAGGCCACCAAACCCCCATTCACAGGGAGTACTGATTCAGGCAATGCCAGGAAGTCAGGATTGACAGCAGTGAGAACTAAGATGAGTGGATACAGTTTTCCTATTGCTTCGTATGCCTATTATCTAAAATTCATATATTGCCTTTTGATTTAATTTTCAAGCATTCTCTTGCACTGATACATGACTGAGAAGTCTCTAGCATGATTATGTAACAGTAAAGAATGCCATATAGGCGATGGCTGTGGAAGAAGGAAAGGAAATTGTGAAAAGAAGGTGGAAGGAGTTAAAGAAGTCAGTGGACAGGGATGTGATGCAGAAATATTCAAGCCAGAGAGAAATGTAAAATGACATTTTGAAATCAATCAGGGTTGAAAGAGAATGAGTTTGGGAAGAGCTCACATGGTATATTTTTTACTCCAGTGAAATAAGCAGCATGAATTTATACATATTTTAGACATATACTGTACTATTAATTCAACTTTTTGGTAAAACCCACTTTTTGGTAAGCTTTAATAAACAATGTTTATATTGTAATTGCCCCTTCTCTGAAATAAACACTTTATTACCAAAAACTTGACTAAAATAAAATATCAGCCATTTATGATGGTGGAATTTCTTATTTAATTTCTAGTTTACATTCTGATTTGACTTTTTCTCCCATTACATTTTGTTCTCTGAGTTTGAAAATAGCACAGATCAAAGCAAAATTGCGGAGCTAGTTATTAGAATCTTTAAATGCTCTTATACAGCCATACCATAGTAATTGGACATTCATAATAAAAGTTTAACAATACTTTGCATTTATAATAAATTATTAGAATCATAAAATATGCAAGGTATGCCTTGAGAATTTTGTTGGAGACTTGAGTTACCTAATTTCTTTCCAAATATTTATTCATTTTCACTCCTAGTTCATTCACACTTTTATCACAACCAATTTACCATATCTTTATTGAAGTCTTCCTCTTTCAGATTCACCCCCTGCTGAATTTCAGCCTCCAGTGGTTCAAGCAATTTTTGTATATCTGAGTTAAACTGCTCCAATTCCTTCAAAGGAATGGAGGCCTAAAAAAAAAGATAGTGCTAATTTAAATCAAAATTACTTTTTATTAGAAACATAAAACAAAAAAAATACATTTGTTCAACCTCCTGTTGCTAAACTAATAACATGCACTATGTTTCCATATCATATTTTATGAAAGTCTTGAAGCACAACTGGGAAAGTACCTGAGGATGCAAATAAAGACAAACATTTAACATCATCAGAGCCGAACATGCATGCAAGATAAGGCAATTCATCGTTCTGCTTTATCAACAAAAGTCAATTTCCATATATTTGACTAGGCTAATTGTTGATATTCTAAAGTTGAATTTGATCTTATTGTAAATATTCTAATATAAATACCATTGGGGCAAATACGTCTTATCAGAAATTGCCTCATTCATCAAGTAACCGTAACCTCAGGTGGAAATTCAGAATTATCTCCTTATCCTCAGAAAAAACACATGGCAATCTCCTCAGACATTTTCAGTGACATTTTTAGCATGGAAAAAATTGACAGGCCTACTCTCTTAAGACAGACAATGCCACTAGCTTGCCTTAGGAATGATTTCTTTGATAGCACAAGAAAATTCGAATGAATGAACCCAGAATATTTCACATAAAAAAATCTGAATATGTTTTCTGACCTTACAAATATCAGAGTTTCTTTGATTTTGAAATTCAGAATGACCATAGTCTCAAAAAACGTTAAATCCCTTGCAACCACTTGAAGAGGAGTGATGAATGAAAATATATTGAAAATCAAATATATATTCAAGGAGACAAGATTATTAAAGTTCAAACAGTTAATATTTATTCTTTTGATTTTTATGTATTCACTTTTTTGTATTAAAACACTAGCAAATATTTTATACCTTACAGCTCTTGAAAACTAATACATGATGTAGAGAAATCTTATTTTCTTACAGAGCTAAACATTTTCCATTTGTAAAACCAATCCAGGAGCAACCTCCAGTGTCTTATGCCAGGCTGACTGCATTAATCAAGTTAGGCCCCCACCTACTGTTCCCCATCACATTCCCAGTCATAGTCTTACTCATTCTTTATTAGAAGGCATCTCCTAGAGGACAATAAAGATAAGTGTTCAAGGAAAAAAACAAATATTTAAAGGTATTTAGTTACTAATGAAGAAGTGAATAATCAAATGCTAGTCGTGAGAATATGATTCTTACATGTAACATGAATACACATTTATCTTTGAGACATGTCTACACCTGCCAGAAAGCATTTATGGGCTCTTTTTTTTTAAGTGACTTATTTTCAGAACTAGGTTTTAGATCCTAATGAACATTTGCAATATGAAATATCATAATGGGCTATTGAACCAGTACAGAATGGTAGCACTGTAAATATGGTTAAGGGATGTTTCAATCTCTACATTATTAACATATTTCTATACTTTAAAATTATATATTGTCCAAATATTATAAAACAATAGTTCTTAGAATAACTACACTATTAATTTGATGGTATTTTCTTATTTTCACATTTGTTAATATTTATTAATAACCACTGCATGGTTCCACATGATTTTGTGAATATATGATAATAAATAACATTTATATTAAGTTTTATTGAGTGTTTGGATGTCAAAATAACATGAGTCCATTTGCAGGCATATTTTAAACTCCTATAACCTGCTTCCTCTCTAGCTCATCTTCTCTCCACATTAACAAATTTGGTAGTTTCAAAGGCTGAGAACTTGGGTCTTCATACTTCTTTCTCAATACCCTTTCCCTAATTAACTGTATTAGCTTCTAAAACGTAACTAAAACTTTCATAGTATCTCCCAATTATTCATATTTTTAGATGTAACCTCACTTTGGAATTCCAGTCTAGATGCTCTAATAGCCAGCAAATTTCTTACTTGAAGTTCAATATGTCTAAAAATGAGCTTATGATCTTTCCCCCAAACTGCTTGAAACACCAATCTCCCTAGTTCTGTAAATAGAAGGCCATTCTTCTCAGTCATCCAGGCTTAAATCATGAGTCATTTTATTTTTGTACACTTCACTCTAATGTCCAACAAATAACAAATCATTGTCGATTCATTCACTATGATTCACTTGCTTTCTGCTTCCAAAGATACCATCTCCCCTAGTCCTCACACAGGAGCTAAGGCAATGACCTTACAGGGGCATAAACTTGTTCCCACCTCACAATTCAATCCTGTGCACTGTGATCTGGTCAGTATGTTGCAAAAACATGGCTTTCATTATACTTTTTCTCCAGTCAAAAATACAAGTAGAAGAAAATTCAAATTCCAGCAAGACAATCAAGGCTTCCCAAAATCTTGCCCTAAGGACCTTTATTGCCTTATTTAAGTGCTCCTAATATCAACCTTTCTTACAGCTCTATTGGTGAACTCCTGGTATCCCTAACTCAAGGCCCTTAGAATGATTTTAATTTTCTGGTAAAGAGCCTAAACTCCCGAAGGAGAATGCTTAGACTGAATCTGGGCTCTACCATTTACTAGCCAAGGGAGCTTGGACAAGTTATGTGGCCTCTTTGAGCCTTGGTTTCCTTAATTGTAACATAAGGATAAGAAATATATCTACCTCACAGGGCTGTTATCAGGATCAAATGTGTTACAGTGTTGCCCAATATATAACAAATGCTCAATAAATATCAGTTATTAGTACTTTCTCTCAAAATCCTATGCATCCATCTGACATACAACAAATGCTCAAGATACTGGCTCTTAGGGTTTCCTCCCAAAGCTGTACCATCCAATGGCTCCATTCAAGACCTTCTTTTGAAGACATATGCTATATGAAGGCTAAAATAAATACTTGTTGACATGACATTTTTATTTTACCAAGGTACTTGACAAAATCATGAAATTCTAACGGTGAACATGGAGAAATTAAGACTCTAGTTGGGTGAAGTTGTATCATTCTGAACAAAACTTGTTAATTAATCTGCATCATTGTAGAGGATAGTTTCAAGGAGGAAGCCAAAGGCTTTTACATTTGTTCTGCCCCATGTGTATTTTCATCAGGAATTACTTGGAGACACAAAAGCATGCAAAAACACACACAATGAGAAGGTCAGTTCCGTGAATACCTCATGAAGATGAGGAATGTGCCTGTCTGGTTCAACCTTAAAGTCAACCATGGTACATAGTAGGCACTTAAAATTAATATTTCCATAAAACTAAGTGAATGAATGAGTAACTCATGGGGTAGCAGAATAAGCATTTTGAGGAGCTCTTGAGTAATCTGGACTTTTAAACAACATAATTTCTATAATGTAAAATTGCCAAACACCTGACTGGCCGGCATATCATGTGTGTATGTATATTAATTGTTGGCCAAATGCTAGCAATAACATGTTACCACCAGGTACAAAAATAATATAAGCAGATATGAATAGATTTTCAGAAACACTACTACAAAATCAGTAATAATTGAAGCAACATAATGTGAACTTAGATTTCATTTGTAGTATGTGAAGGATCAAGATTTCCCGATCATAGACTACTATGCATTTGTTAAAAAAAGCCATTATGCAAATTAGGAATTTGAATTAGTCTATGTGGTTCTAAGTGAATAACCAAAATCAACAGATAGAATTTACTTGGAGCTTAAATTTTAGTTTAATACAGGAACACCTGATCAGTGTTGCGATTTTTTCTTTTCTTTTTAAAAGCACTTATTTTAAAGTAGTGAGTTTCTCACAGCTTCAAGTATACAAAAGCAGAGGCAGGGCAGGTTGATGATGTATGAGGATACTGGCTAGAAATACACTCTTCACATGAATACTACTCTAAAATCTTATCAACTTACACTAAGTTCTCTCTTTTGAATTCAAAGGGCTTTGTTTACCTAGAGCAATGCAGATAAATCGAAATATAATGCAAGTCATGTATGTATGCAATTTTGAATGTTCTAGTTGCCAAAAAGAAACAGATGGAATTATAATATTTACCCAACATGTCCAAAATATTACCACACACACCTCTAATCAATATAAAATTATTAATAAATAATCACATTCATTTTTTCATATTAAGACTTCAAAACCCACTGTGTATTTTACAACTTACAGCACATCTTAATTTGGAGTAGCCATATTTCAGATGCTCAATAACCGTATGTGGTTTGGACAGTACAGATAAAAAATAACTGTTATAACCATGATGTTGAAATGAATCAATAAGATTATTGGTTTGAAACATGTCACGTGAGTAATGTTTAACTAGTAATAGTCAAAATGCTGATGTGTTATTTAGTAAATTTAAGTGTATTTAGATGATTTTTATAATGTCCATCGCATTCACTTGCCTTCAGATATGTTTTCTGAGAAACCTTTTCAGGAAGCCCCTTGGGATAGGAAAAATTATGAGAATGGGTTCCACATGTTATATGCCAAATGTGTGTGTAAACCTAGGTTGTGTTGCAGTTCTCTCTTACGTATTTCAGGATAATATGATTTGACGTTCAAGGGTCTATGCTTTGTCTCACCAGATTTTTAATCTTTGAAGTTGGAATGTACTTTATAGTACTCTGTATTATCTACAGCAAATATAACTCCTTTTTTGTATACAGAAAAGACACTCAATATATCAATGACTAGTTGTAGAACATCCAACATATTAATCAAATTAACCGGTGATGAATTTTATAACCAAAATAATCTTAACTCCTCAACACCATTATTTTGGCTCCTAGTACCATTGGCAGGATCACATCAGCCATTTGATATTCATGTGATCAATCCTCTTTGTTCAGATACAAGGAGCTAGGAAAGTTGAATTACTTCCTTAATAGTTCACTGGTTCACCACTAAGGACAATTCTATATGGAAGGTACTTTTCTGACCCATTAAAGTTTTACATATCATTTATTGGTCTTCATTGCCTTTGCAATTTGGAATTATAAAACTTTATGAAAGAAATGCATAAGCAAGTATCCGTAATTTAATAGCTCACTATTGACCCACCAAAGTTTAAAACATAAAGTATATGCCTGGCTTTTTTATTCAGAATTATGATAAATTATTTAAAGAAATTGAAAGCAGTGGTGGATAAATCTTAATTATTGCATAAATCACTTCTATTTAGAGAAAATATATGGCCACAGAAGAACTAGAATCACAATTAAGCCACACAATGTTAAACAGTGCACACAGGATAGGTATTAGAATACACAGAAAATAAACAAAATTTATAATAGTGTAGGATAAAGTTTAAGCCAGGTATAGTAGGTTTTGCACAATTTGATGTTTTACTTACCTTTTCATCTTAAGAGCTTTAGCATGATTGTGTAGTCATACAAAATACAAATAAAATAAAACATAGGGAAGTTTAATAACCAAACAGATAGATAAATGGACACAAAAGAAGAGACAGAGAAACTGAGAAAGACAACACTTTGTTTTCCTTGATTTTTTTAATGTTTCAGATTACTTAACAGCTATTAATTGTGCTTTGCTGTATGATTTAGGCTTAACGAAATTTAAGGCTTTGTTAAAGTTTTAGCATTAAAGGTGACTTATATAACAGTTAACAAACAATAACAGACTGAAAAAGCAAAATCAGTTACAAATTGATTAATCTCATTGTAAATTGTAAGCATTCAAAATTATTCAGATACACTTTATCATTGTTAAAATGTAAGCTTTCTTTTGGCTAAATATTACTTCCCATGTACACAGATACACTAACATAATAATGATTGTGTTTACACAGACAACAAAGCAAACATTTGTTCATATGGACTATGTAATCTCAATCATCTTGATAAATGGCCACTACCTTCAAATCACACTAAAATCTGAATTGAAAATAAATAATCCAAGTGCTACAGATTAGTTTAAAATTGCTTCAAATCAATCGGTCTCCTCTTTCCATTCTGCAGCTTTGAAATTTTATTTATCAATACAATATTGGTATAGAAAAAATAAAGTAAGAATAATTCATGGAAACCAAAATGAATAACGTTTCAAGGACCAGTAACATCCTACAATACAGAAAAGGCATACTACTTATATGATATGAAGTTATTTCAAATCAAAATATCTGTAGAGGAAAGAAAACAAATAGAAATAAGAGTACTGAAAAGATCTATCTAGAAGATAATCACATAACATCTGTTATAGATTTATTCATTCACTAATTATAATTCATAAAAGCAAACGCCAAGAAATAAAATAATATTTTAAAAATAAAACAAATTGACTTGGAATAGTGACATTTCACTGGCTGCATTCTTTTGATATTAGGTAAGGTTATTAGTTATCTTTGATTATTTGATGATGAAAATGTGAAAATATGTCAACTTCCCAAATTTGTGAGGCTAATTAAAGGACATTATCCAGTATATCCCTATTGGTTTTGAATTGATAAGGTTAATACCATGGTCATACTTTTTATAGTTGGATACAAAATACACAGATTGGTTTACTGGTGGTTCAAGAATCATTCCACTGTCTCCTTTTTTCTTAAGTATAAGTTGAAATACTTCTCTACATCCTGATTACATGAATTTAGTAGTAGCAATTGTAAAGGGGAAGACAGGATTTAATTTTAAAATATATGGGTGAGAAAGAAAAATTAGAAGCAAAAATGTAACCCTTTGGACAACTGTGTATTTTTTCTTTTTTTTCCTTTCTTCCTTCCCTTCTCCATTCCTCTCTCATTTCTGGGTTTTGTTCAATTCTTTTTGTTTTTAATGCAAAGTACTGAAATTATTGTGTTTTAAGTGAAATCAGACATGTTTATATTAACATATAATAGGCCAATAAGGAATATTTGATGTCATAACAAGGGGAGGTAATAGTCTGTTGAAAGTAAGCATGTTAGAGTGGACAAAACAAAGGAAACTCACATTTCTACCCAGGTTATCTAAATGTGAGAATCCAGGCAACTCATTGGCTCTCCCAGGCCACTATAAATATCTGAAAGTACCTGGTTCAAGGAATGATTACTTTTGTATCTGTTGAATGATCACAGGAATAATTGTCCTTTATAAGGATCACAATCAGGAATCACCATGTAGTTTTAATCATTTTAACTGTCATGCTAATAAGACCTTGTTAGTTCTAGCAAATGACACTGTTCACCAAACTCAATTAACATCTACTTTGAAAACTCTTTAAATGATTACAAAGGGGATTGGTTATCAAAAATTTCAACAGAACTAATCTTGTTATGGGGATACCAAATTGCACATGTTAAAAATATGCTAATATAAAAATTCTGCTGTTAGGTTCATTTCTTATTATTTGTAAAATAAAAATAGCAGGTGTAGTGTTACATAGCTTGGGTATTAATCTGTTACTCTAATTTGAGTATTTTAACTGTAATTATTACATATTTAATACTTTACAAGTTGTTCAATACCTGCAGATTTTTACCTAAGTTTTCAACAATGCTTTTTGTTATATCTTTGTAGAATATTTTACTGAAAAATTTATTTACATAAGAATAACTGTACCAATTAGCAGACTATATTCACTTTAGTCAGAGATGTTAAATTAGAAATAGACTACAAAGGGGAAAAGGATCAATGTATTTGTATTGATAAAGCTGATAACTGAAAATTAGATTTTGATTACAATTTCTAAAAACAATAAATCTTATTTTGACATTCTAGATCACATTTATAAGATGCATTATTCATTTCCCACTGATGTTTAAGGGAGCCAAAATGTCTGCTGAACTGTCATTAAAGTTCACATTACTATGAGCTTTAATTTTGAATACTATAATGTATTACTATATATTACTTTTCACATATAAAACCACTATTTAAGATAGATTAGATCCAACCTTGTGGGTTTTTTCCTGATATATTCTACACTAAACGGGAAATTCACTGGCTTTTTCATAGCTCCACATACACATATTTGAAAGCCTCTGATCCAAGGAACAATTACTTTTGCATGTGCTAACACTAACTGGAGGTCAAAAACTTGATACTTTATAGTTATTACAGCCCTCAAATTAAGAATGCATACATATGATACCAAATTTTCCAAATCTCATGTTATAACTACAATACATCCATACATATATACATATACACACATATGTGTATATCTATATATACATATATAGATATGAACTGTTACATCAACTTTTAAAGCAATTTTCAGAACCATATGGAAATTAAAGAACATATGGTATATAATATCCAATGGCACATAAATCTTAAATAATTGAAGACACAGAAAGCAAGTTCACCTTTCTTTTGTTTAGTGCAAATTCAGGGCCAACAATTTAACATTTCAGCTCCACAGAAAAGTGAAATATTTCTAAATCTCTAGAAGAGAACACAGTCTAACTAAGCAAATTATACATAAAAGTTTCAGAGTAATTTTTATCAAAGTAATTGCCTATATTAACAGGACGTAGCTACATGCAATCTGTTTAGTCAACATTCTTTTGAAACTAAGCACTACAACATGACAAATATGTCTTGATGCATAATTTATCCTTGAAATTCATATGCAGACTTTCATACTTCAATTAGTCTTAAATCCCATCATTTTTCAGTTCATCTTCTTGGCCCTCATATGTAATAATTTAACTCTTGGCTTGTTCTAAATGTCTCTAGACCAGTGGTTCTCAAAATGTGTTGCCCAGATCATTAATATCAATATCACCTGGAAACTTGTTAGAAATGCAAATTATAAGGCTCTGCACAAGGCCTACTGAATCATAATCTCCCAGAGGGTCGGGGGTGGGAGGAGATGTATTTTAACAATTTGTCCAAGAACAAGAAGGTTTGAAAGTCACTGCTCTAGACTCACTTCTTTCCCATTCCCACAGATACTCCTTTATTTGAAGTACTCAGTGTTTCTCATCAGGACTTTTGCAATGCTGCCAAGTTGGTTTCTCTATCATTATTCAGTTGAATTTTCTTCACAACCAGTGTTGGACTAATCTTTCAACAGTGCATAGAAAAAAAAAATCCCATCAACAACTCATTGCCTACTGAATTAAGCATGAACTATTAGTCTGCTTGTCATGACCTCTTCACACTCTGTTTAATCATCCTTTTCAGTCTTATCATCCGTAACTAAGCTTCATACTAAATGCTCTATATTCTGGTAGCAAACTGAACTTACTCTCCATTGAGCACACTGTACACTCTTGAACTTTTTCACAGATTTATCCTGAATTGTTACTTCTTCCCTCTTGCTAGAGAGGATGCTAAATTCTCTCAACATACACGCCTTCCCAGCCCAGCATCCATGAATTTATCTTGATCCAGCATTAAACAGTAAGCTCCTTGAACCCATCACATATTACCTAGTAATACAGGCAGCACAGTACCATCCATTTTGACCTGAAAGGGTACACGGTTGGTAAGAGTCCATTCAGATCACTCCCTTCCCCAACCCTTTCTTTGATTAATTAAGACCCACCTCAAATACCATTTCTCTCAAACTGTGGACTCTCCTCTCTAACTTGGCTTCTCAGAAGATGGAGAGGGGTGAGCTGCAATAAGCAACAGAACTAAGCAGTCAGTTTATTCTTGCCTTCCCATTTCCCTTATTATGCTTCTACCTCCTATCACCTTCTTTTCCTTACAATAAATCCCCCACACATACACCACCACGCTATACCACCATGCTCAGAAGCCCTATGGCAAAAATAATTGAGACATAGCTTCTTTCTCATTGGTTCCATTGATTTTACCCAGGGTTCTGAAATTAAAGCTGAATCATATTTTAGAATTCTGACCCTCTCCATTAAAAATGTCATTTCTTAAACTGATTTCTCATAGATTAGGAGAAATTAAGCTTTCAAAAACCATCAGACACTATTGACTAACCTAAATGAAATGGGAAGAGGCATCATTTTATGTATTTTAAGGTCTGAATTTGGAGCAAGCAGAATTTCCTAGTACTTCTTAAACTGGTCCACTTGACAATCTGTACCTCTTGAACTCCATCACAGGGAGGAGAATGATAAAAGGGCAGAAATCCCCCCCCCATCCAGTAACTCTACCGTTATCTACATTATACATTCTGTTCTAAATAACAACTCCCTTGGGGTGAGGGGGAGACAGGATAGTTTCCCTTTTAAAAACTACTAATGCAGTTCACTCCCTTATCTTACAAACAATGAAATGGAATTGCAGAGAAATAACATATTCTGCCTTGAAGTTAGTCTTCTATGTCCACTGTTTTAACTCTTACATGATGTGATTGATAAGACTACCTCATTGTTTATTTAACATCTTCATGAAGACATAGTAGTGTTAAGTATATCATATGGTTGCAATAAGCATTTAAGTTTGTGTTTGCAGACATTTTTTTAAGCAAGTGTCTTTTACCTCCTTGTTTATGTTCATGCTTACTAGCATGATGAATACTCAATATCATCAGTTGATGCAATGAAAAATAACCAAAATGTGAGATATGCTTTATCTCCTGTTGTTTCATCATGACAATACAGTATGACTATCTCTTCAAAGCCCCCAAAGGGGGTCCCTATTGCATTCAGTCATCTTCATTAATTTAGAAAAAAATGAATGTTTTTAAAAGTAAAAGATGTGATTATCTAGTCAACTAATATACAATTGAAAATACAGATTTAAAATCTCTTATGCCTTTCTTTAGGAAGGAAAACAAAAGAAGTGCAGCAAGCAGCTGACCTGATGCATGATGTCTGGCAGCATACTGACAAATTCATATAGAATACAGAATGGAAATTCACAGACCTCTCTCAGTCATGTTAAGTGGGCCAACTTCAATAGTACAAGATGAATTCTACCCATTTTTCAATAGCTACTAGTCATGATTTTGTGGCATAATTTGCTTCAACCTACTGTTAAATCAAGAAAATACCTTGTTTTCTCTTAAATATTCTGTACCTTAGTGATTTATTTAAAAGTGTGTGTGTGTGTGTGCGTGCACGCATCATGGCAAGAATAGTACTCAGTACTTAATAATACTTATAGTACTTAGTAATGAAATGTTAGCATTGTTTTTTAGATGATCAAAAGAACCTTTGGTTATTTTAATATTACATACTCTAATGATATATTCACAAGTAAAAACAATTGTCTTTTTAAAACAGCACAGCAAATTCTTACAAAAAACCAGCTATGCTCTGAAAATAAAATTTCAGAGCCTGTTACATATTTTTTGGGTGAGAATGGCTTACTGAAAATAACTGAGTATAAATGAGCATAACTAACTAGCTAACTTAAATATTACAAAGAAGCAGCAGTGAATTAAAGTGAACTAATACCTTTTTGCTTTGGGAAGGTGAGTTTTGACAAGTAACTGCTTCATGTGCATAAAGTATTTAAAATTCATATGACATTTCCATATATTTTAGAAACTCCTTTAAATATGTACTATATAACAGTGATATATTATAGTGCCTTAGAAAGTATAACTAAGTTACAGTTATAAGTCATGCTACTATTGGGTGTCCATATTTATCAAAATAATTTTTCAAATGTATTCTATTTTTCCAGGAATCAATCAATACTTACCTGACACATTACTTCATTTTTTCCTCACAAATATTTCAATTATGTATCTCTTATCTAAGATTATTTCTAGTAATTATCTGTATATGTGAATACATATATATCTTTTACATACATTTCTGTATTTGAAAGCATATAATATATTGACAAATATGTCAAACTACATAATATAAATTTTGGGGTAATTCATTGCATTTTGACACACCTCCAAAGAGTTGGAATTCTACAATACTACAATTATATATTTTTGCAACTACTTATTAGATAAGATTTTGTCTTCATTACATGTTACACAAATATGAAGAGTTAGCATGCAAAAGTTCTATAACCCCTGGTTCTTCATTAAATAGGATAAATATAAATAGATATATATAAAATTACAAAAAATTAGGATATATATGTTTGCAGCTGTTTTCATGGCTTGAGCATATCCTTATTGCCTAATGGATTCTGTCACAGTAAGATTCGGCAACTAGCAAGAGCAAGTTAAATATACTCATATACACACATGTGCACACTAATAAAGAGGTACAGACACCCTAGATCATGCAAGAGGTGTACAAGGCCTCATTCTGGATATGTGATTCATATTACATACAGGCAATCTTATATCTGGCAAACTATGTCAGTAGTGCTTCTTTAGATGGATGTCTTTTGTGCTTTTTGTTGTAGATGGCCTGCAGCATGCTGTTTGCTACTTTGCTGTAGGTTACCCCTGAAAGTATATATGTAAACCAGGGCAGAATGCAGTTCTAGAAAAGCTGCAACATGGGCAAAAAAAAAAAAATGGCAGAGAGAAGGAGACAGAGAAAGAGAGGGGAGGCAGGGGAGGAAAGGGAGCGAGATTGATCTCCCATGAGATTCAGTGGTAAAATTTCCTTAAATACATTCTGGCCTTCATTTTCCTTTTGAAAACTTTGCTGCGGGGGTTGCTTGCCCCCCTGAGAGTACTGCACAACCTTCGCAAGACATCATTTACCACTAGTTTCCACCTTGGAGCAGATCTTCCTACCTTTCCAGTCTTAATTCTGTGAGAAATGGCTGCAAATCGACGGTTGAGCTCTGAGATTTTGGGCTCTACTACTTTCCTGCAGTGGTCGCCACGGTTTGCCATCAGGTTCGCTGCTTGGTCACGCGTGGAGTCCACCTTTGGGCGTATGTCATTCATTTCAGCCTTTAAATGCTATATTCCGTGAGCAAGAGACAGGGCTTGAAGTTAGTTAATGCAAGTTGAGAGAGAGGGAGAGAGAGAGAGAGGAAGAGAGCAAGCCAGTACATGCAGAGGGAAAGAGAGGGAGGAAAACAGCCAACTTCCACAAAACAGTAGAGTGAAAATGTGTGTGATCTCTGGAAAACAGGTCGCTGTCCCTGCACAAGTTTGATCTGTGTTTATTTAAAGTATTTACTTAGAGGAAGGACAAGGCATATTTTTGCAAATTCTCTATGTTGCCTGCATTCTCTACGTAACAATCATAATGTTATATTTACTCTTATATTATCTTATCTTTACTGAATTTCATAGGTGAGGGACAATCTTAATAAATGCTCATGAAGGAAGACAGCTGAAGATAGCTGAGCTCTCTTTTGTTTATCATATTGAATACCATGGGGGAAAAATGTATTTTCTAACAGATATGGATTCTGTATCACACACAGAGGGACTGAGAAAGGTTCTTCCTGACTCAAGGGGTGAGAGGCTGTAAGTGAAATAATTCAGTTCCTACTATTCTAAAGACCCGGGAGGAATTTCACCATAAGATGACACTCCTAAACTACACATCAAGGGAGAAGTGAAAGCACAATAAGGTTCAGACAATAGGGTGAATATATTTGGGGGACAGCCTGAAATACATTTACATTTTTTTCACTGAAAAGGAACTATAATTATTGGGAAATATCAATTGCATAAGAAACAAATGAATTATAAAGACAAACAATTTCGGAGTGCTCCTTAATGACCCACTAGTCAAACAAAACCATTGAAAATTATGGCAAAACACAATAAGGAATCATGAATTTAAATGAGATTTCTTAAGATTCAACTCTTTTTGTTTAATTGAAAAAGATGCTATCAAATAGCAATAATAAAGCATCAATAAGATGCATCTGCACATTGTACCTTTTACACCCTTTTACAGGAACCATTTTTTTAAAGTAAAGATTAAGTTGCTTTTAAGAAAGACAATTTAGGATGCCCAATAGTTGGTTTCAATACAAAAAGAGAGAACATAAGCCCATGTTTACTCTCCACATAGTTAAAAATGAAAGATCTTTGTGTTTCATACAAGAATATAGTACTAATAATAAAAATGCACAGGAATCTGCAATACGACACCAAAATAAGTCCAGGAGTCCCTTTCTCATCAGAGATTAACTTGCATGTAATTAGCGGAAAGGTGATTATCCAAATCACACAATACTTCAAAGTTATTAATTCCCATTTAAATTTAGAAAGAAGGGATTGATGGATGGATGGAAGAAGGGAGGAAGGGAGGAGGACAGGAAGAAGTTTTCACTCTTATTAAGAAGTCCTTGGCATCTTTTGGGACAAAGAACATTGATATAACTGTTATGCAGTTTGAAACCTATTTGTCAGAATACTTTATTTGCTACCTTGAGAATGTCTTCTTTTTGCTGGAGTTTCTTTTTCTCAGATTCATCCAAAAGTGCATCAGCCTGAATGATCCAGTTTGTGATATGATCCACATTCTGGTCAAAGGTTTCCATGTGTTTCTGGTATTCCTTAATTTTACAGAGACATGCCATGACATATTATTGGTTAGACAACAGTTTGTCCTACTCTCTACAACTTAAAAAGACAAAAGTTTAGTATTGTTCAAATCACTTTTCGGTTTGATTTCCATATGGAATATGGCACACATGGGAAAACTATATTAACATATAGTGAATTAAGAGCCAACATTCAATTGGAGCTTGAGCATTTCCAAACACAAATATTATTATTGAAAGCTTATGTGATTTCTTTCTCATGATGGAGAGGGTTTGAAAATCTTCCAGCTTCTTCTCTTACCAACAAAAGGTTGAGCCACTCTTCTGCTCGGGAAGTGACGGCTTTCCAGTTACTATTCAGAAGACTCAGTTTATCTTCCACCAAATTCTCCTTCTTTCCCAAAACCATTTTCAAAGCCTCTCCTAGATCTGTGACACTCTTTAGGTGAACCTTCTGTTTCTCAATCTCTTTCTGTGTAGCCTGTGAAAAGGACAGCATTGAGCTTCAAGTAATATACTGTAGTCTTAAGATTGAATGCTTCTGAAATGGCTGTGTGTATGGTTACCATGGTAAGATTTTTCAAGGATTTAAACCTTCAATCATGTCTTTATGACTGAGGAAAAGCATGCCTAGTTTCCCAATTGAATATACATGAACATACACTTATACATAAGCATGATTAATTTCGTATTTGTTATTATACATATTTAATAAACATGCATATTGTCCATCTAAATATATTTGTATTTTACTTAATTTGTAAATGCATTGGCTAAAGGCAGACCTTAGAAAACCCATCCACTACTAAGCAACAGCTTTTAGGACATTCAGCAATTACCACACTCTTCTATTTCTGTAGCAGGAATTTTCAGCCTTTTGATGCCAGTAACCTGTTTGGCATCTGGTGAAACTTAAGGACCCTCTCTCATAACAATGCTTTTAAAAAGCATAAAATTCAACCAATTGGATTTTAAATGAAACCAATTATACTGCAACACAATATACAAAGTATCTTGTTTAAATTTGTCAGATGATAGTACATGTTTTCTTTCCTAATATGTGTAACTGTGATGATATAGCATCAGATCTTTTGGATAATCTCAAAGCAATGATGAACATAATTGGTGTTTTGAAATATATACGACTAGAATGTGATTTATAAAATTATCTGCCTTTTCTACCGGTGGCAAAGTTACAGGAAATGCTGATTTTACCAGGCTTTGTTGCTCACATTCAAAATTGAAAAAAATGCTTAATTTCAGTAAGAGGACAATGAAAGAAAGTGAAGAGGTAATATTAAAATCCCCTAAGAGACCATGACCATTTCTTAAAATTTGGTATATAAAACATGTACAGAAGCATATTTAATATGCAGAGTTCATAGAAAAACTGATCCTAGTACAAGTATGTTTGCTGTCAGCTCTACCTACAACCCCTTTCTTGTGACATGTCATGGCTGACCGATGACCATCTTGTACTTCCCTGCCTCTGCCCTGAGCCCAGCCTTGCCCACATACACAGATGTCAGACATTCACTGGGGGGTAAGTCAGAGCTGAAGAGAGCCACTCTCAAGAAACTCAGTAGAAAAATGGAGACTGGAAACACACCAGCTGAGAAGTCATTCAGAAATAAAACTGATTTCTTCTCCACAGCAAGCCAAAGCCATAGTAAGACAAAATCACTAGAAAGCAGCAAGAATGAGAAGTGGTGGGAGCCCACCTACAGAGGCAAATGGAACACCTGAACAGAGAGTAACAGGTAGTCCAAGTAAAGGAGAGAGAGATGGTCCCTATGAGGCTAGCCGGAATCACATTTCTTGCTCCTAGACGTTCATGAGGCATCTTCTTGATGTTTGCAATATACCTAAATAGTTATTGTGGCTGTCTTACCTCCACACCATCAGATCCTGGACCAGGCAAAATCACTATGTACGTGCGTTTTGTTTATGCCTTTGGCATCAAGTAAGCAAGGGGAACAAATGAGGTAAAAAGATTGTATAGAGAATCTGTACAGTAATCACTCTTTCTTCAATTCTAAGATATTCTTTTGCAGTCCTTTTCTTTTTCAATATAAAATACATGAAAATAAAGCAATTAGTGCCAAGTGAACTTGACAGCCACTATGCAGAAGGTCAGCTGAAATGGAGGTGTCATCTGTTGTCCATGGGAAAGCTTAGCAAGTCAGAGAAGGAATTCATGGAATTTTAGGAAATTATGAGAAATGCATCCTTTGGATGAAAATAGCCCCTCTAGAGTGACTTGTGAGTGACCATGAGCTAGATTTCACTCCCTTTATTGGCACCCTTGTATAGCACACAAGTTTTACAACCATATATGGTAACCACTAGGTGCTGCAGAAAAGATAGAGAAACAAAGTCCCTGTCCTTAGCAAAACTTAAATTCAAGTATGAGTTTGTCAAAAATGTGGAAATACATGCAAATAAACATTCCTTACTTTCTGTATTCCAGACTAGTATCTTGTCACTGGAGCTGTTTTATTCAAAAGTAACACAAAGTTGGATCTAAATTTATATTTGGATTGCTAATTATCTCTTAAAATGTCTTTGTAAAGATGACACTATGTTTTAGCTTTGATATAAAAAGCTGTTGTGTACACAGACATTTGTCTCTTCCATGCCAGGCAATGCAATTAAAGTCAACGAAAATTTCCAAATCTCAGAAGAGATCGGAAAAGTTCTAAATTTAGGAAATATTGTGGCAAAAGGTTCATGGATCACAAATAATGGTTTTGCATTAAACATATACCAAGTCTTCAGTTAATTTTCAAGAGAAAATATTTAATGACCAGTGACAACTCATTCAATGAGAGCAATAAAATAGGAAATGTGGACTCATTGTTGGTGTCACTTTAGCTTCCTCAATATTATAAGATAAAACTCAAAAGATGTTAAAGTTATCACCATCATGAACATGAGAGGAGCTTAAAAATATTTAATCATTTGTGTAAATACTGTTTGGGGCTGGGAAATTAAAATTTTTAAAAACTAAAAAAATTTTTGATTTTCTCCACAAAAAATATTTGTACCTAAAGGCATGACTTAAAAATAAGTTGATCTTAGACTTCAAACACTATACTGATCTTGTTCTCTGAAGCTCTTAATTAAATTTCAATTAACCAATGTCCATTAGATGCTTCACATGCACTCTGTACTTTGCCATTCACTGCCACGGGTAAGGAAGGAGGTAGTGTTTGCATACGCTGCTCTAGTGGAGCTGAAGAGACTGGCTGAAATGTAATCAAATAACTGTACTAGAAAGAATATAATTTTGGAAAAAGATGTATCATGGCTGGGATTAGCATGAATGGCTCCAAGGGAGAGGTGCTACTTGAAATATGAGTTTACCAGAAACAATTGGATGGTGTGGATTGACTAGAGACAAAGTACAGAAATGATTAGAAAATATGAAGGTTGTAATCAAAAGTCACTAAAAGGGGATCCACCACAGTATTTATTGGAAACAAAACATCTACATATTATGATGTCAAGGAACTATTTCCCTGCTCTAACAGTTGCCCATGCTGTAAGAATGCCTACACTTGCTGATTATGAAGAACTGAATCACTGGATTGAACTACAGCTACTGCTGTGGCCATTCTCTCTACACCCTTACTCATTCCACCCTAAAGGACGTAGAGCTATTTATGGGGTTGGTGAGATGGGCAAAAAGAACTGAACATGCATGATACTTTCTCTTCTTAAAAAGCATTCAATCCTCAGCATGCATGCCTTCTGCTGCCCTGTGAGGTGACGAGTGGAGAGGGTTCTGGAAATCCTACCCTTGTGAGGGAGAAAGTTCAAAGTCAATGACTAAACTAAGTTGTAACTCAGCTCTTTTAGTTTTCCAATCATGCAGTAATGTGACAGCTTCTGGGGCTGGTTTTTAAGCTGAGTAAAAAGCAAAATTATGCAGTTTTATTTTGACCAGTAAGTCCAATTTCAGGAGTTTTAACAGCAGCTTAATGTGAACTATATATACTTGGGTTTTTATGACATAGGAAAAAAGACAGATGAGAATAGAACTCAGTTTAAACATAAATTGCCATAAAATCTAAAATATATTTATTTTCCATATGTTTAATTTTTAATATTTGATAGCTCTAGAATAAATGGTTGAAATATTAAACACTAACTTCCATGATTTCAAAGAAACAAATTTGCTGTCTACTTCTTCCTAGCCATAGGAATTTTCAGATGCTATTCCAATTTCCTTATAATCAAAAAGAAAAGGTAGTATTGCTTGATTTATCCTAAAGAAGACACCTATGTAATCATGTGAACGAGGAAAAATACATTTTGATTCATTCTTTGTATCCATGTTAAATCACTTGAGTCAAATTTTAAATGGCATGTGAGGGTCAGGATTCAGCCATCAACTTATCAGTTCACTTCACTGACACCGTAGCAGACAGGAAAACCTGTTCAGTTCATCTCAGCTGATCTTACCATTATGTGATGGAAACATTTTATGTAAAGAGTTTAAATTTTATTTAAACATACGATGGTATTTAAAGATAAGATGGTAAAAACTGTTGGATTAATGATGTGGTCCCATAGGAGCACATCCACATTCCAACAGGGGCAGAGAAGCATAACCCACTTGCGCTGGACATTCTCTCACATTTTCAGAAGGCCGATGCCCTCTACAAGTTTTCCTGCAATTTCCCAGGAATTTATATTCTTAGGATAAGTTCTGTATCTGATTTCCTATTATTGTCACTCTCCCTTTTTTTAAATCTCTTAAATGTCTACTGTCCCATAGATTATATCTTCACTCAGCCCCGCATTTAGTCAACTGTGTGTCATAACACTATTGCCATATATCTTCCTCCCTTTACAGTGGCTACTAGATTCTTGTTTATTTTAGCTCTTTCTTGATCTCTTGTGTAAGTTCCCTCTAATATGGATGAAGGGTTAACTAACACACCTATTTTTTAAAAGGTTTCCCTCCCCAGGTGAATTCTGCATTCAGGAAGTCTACATAAACATTATACCATGTCTGGTCATCAGCAATGGGAGAGAGTTCTTTCACCTTTAGCTACAAAATATATTCATGGAAAGAAAATGAAAAAATTACCACATTCCTGCAATTTCAAGATGCATTTGTCACATACTGAGGTTTCTGAAATTGAGATAGAAACTTACAATTTGTATTTATGTTTAAGGTGGCGGTGTTTCTTTTGATCCACAATAGCTGTGATTAAATCAATGGTGCATCACACAATCTTGACATATCTTAAATGTGAAAACATATAATATCGATTTTTCAGGTCCCTACATTACTCTGCTATAGCTAGAGGTTTAGAACATATTTTATTATTAGGCTAATGTGACCAAATACTATAATGATAAATTCAAAAAGAACATAAAACATTAAATAGTGGATTTTATGGCAATGTGTACTGACTTTTTATTAATGATGTATTGTCTATTAAAAAAGAATTTCATGAAAGCAGAATGTGCAGAACAGAAATTATAGCTATAACTATAATGACAGTGAACAGTGACTCCAATGGCATTTAACAGATGTTCTATTTTCTAAGTAACAGCTGCTTGATGCATTCATTGTACCAAGTTAATGGTCTGCTAGTGTTATTTCACTTCACAGATAAATTACGGTGCTCTCTTTAAAAAAAGATATGTAATTTTCATGGGAATGATAGTGTAACAGACTTTAGAAATAAGTAATAGTTCTCATGCTTTTATAGTAAGAGGGGTGATGAGTTGACACAATTATCCCGATAATCTGGGACCAGAGGCCAGATCTCTGTAAACTGTGAAAGGTGATTGTTTAAAAAAATTCAGGACATGGTTGACTGAACTGAATGTAGATCGCATAGGACTGCATGTATTGTATCATCTAGGGGTTCTCGAACTTTGCTTCATATTACAGACACTGGCCACACTCGGACCAATTAAATCAGAATCCTGGGGGGTGGGCCCCAGGCATTGGTAGTCTTTTAAATTTCTCCAGGTGATTTCAACATGCAGCCAATATCAAGAACTGCTGGCAAAACACAGTTCCATCATGAGATCTTAGTGGGAAATTATCATTAAATTTTAGGACCGACATGACATCAGGAGAGTTGAGGAATCTTGTAGTTGTTCTTCCTAATGTTGAATATTATAAAAATTTGTCGCTGAAATAAATGTGAAAATCACAATGATTTATTACATTAGTGGCTATGTGGACATCAACTATTTTTACATTAATGCCCCGAATTAAATTCAACATTTGTGTGTATGTGTGATTCTCTAAGGTAACTCCTGGTATACCAAGACTACTGTTAATAAAATCTAATGGCCAGTTTATGAAAAATGGTAGATATGAACTATCCAAAAGCTGATGGATTTAAAGAATTATAGGACCAAAATTATTCCTCCAGGTAATTATATTTGACCATCTTAATTTTTAGATAACATTGTGGATACCAAAGGACTTTAACATAACTGAATTATTTAACTGGCTTTGAATTTTTGACTACTAGAAATAACTTAGGAATAAATGAAGTCTGTTAGTGGTTAAATCAGAAAATCATATAGATTAAACTTTGCTGAAGTTTATAATTTCCAAACATAATGAGCATCAGACATACGAAGTTCTGTTTAACCATATAACTATCTACTTTCCTATAGTTATACTTCTGTGCACAATTCATGCTAAACAATTGTAGCTGGTAATGGCACATTCTGGATTGATTGATTTACATCCACCTAATCAAAGTGATTTTACATTAACAAATAATACTTAAAATCTAAAATCACACCCGTGGCACTATAGACTATAACAGGTGATAAATGTACAGAGGCTTTTCATTTTATTATTTTCATGTGGACTCACATATTTTCACTTTAAATTTAGCCATTTTATATTTTATTTATCATTTTGAATACATTTTGTTATTTTAGAATTAGATTAAATTAAAATAACTAGAAAATAATATTTCTAACATTAATTAGAGTGGAAAAAGCTATTGAAATAATAGATAGTATCGGATTCTAGTTACAGATTTGCTATATACCAAGACTGCGATTTTCTCATCTATAAAATGGGAGCAATTGGTGATTGCTCATGTCTCCATTTGTTTGTAAAACTGATGATAATTTTAAAAGCATATCAGCATTTTTCTGTTCTCTCAAGAAATCCCTTTTATTATCTTATTTTAATTTTATCTCTTAAATTTATTTTCTTGAACGGATATTTATTGAGCACGTACTATACGCCAGATACTAAGAACATGGGAAACACCAGTGAACAAAAAAGATATATTTCCTGTGCTCTTGGCAAGTGGAATTGTTAGTGTCTACATAGTAGACCAAGAGAGTCAGTGTTACCATGACAGCTGAGGGATCTTTGCAGTGATAGTTCTCAAATTCCCCATGTGATGGTCATCTCCCTTCGTGTGCATTATCATTTTCTTCCTTGTCCCTGTCTCCATGAACATCCATATTCTTATCACAATAAAAAGTATGTTTATTTTTGGGTTTTGCCTGATAGGAAGCTTAGTGTCAAATTTTAAGGCTTCATTCTTCCCAGCTTATTCTATCATCCACAGGATATTTTGGGCATACTTCTGTGAGAGGTTTCTATAATTTTCTCTAAAGTAATTTTCCCTTTCTCTAGTTTTCTCATTTATTTCTGCATAAACAACTGAATCGTATGTATCTCTTTAACTTGCCAAGAATATTTTTTCTGGTATTGAATATATAATAATTAAGTATAATCAAAGTGCAGCCAAAGTAGAATTCAAAAGATTTCATGGTAGCCAAAATATTTGGAAGTATGCTCTGTTTGGATAAACTGAAGTTTAGATAAACATTTAATTAGTAACTAAACTTCAAGTATAAGAATATGCATAGAGAATATAGTCAATGAATTTGTAACATATTTCTACGTTGATAGGTAGAAACCGCACTAAAGGGGGTGAGGATTTAATAATGTGGGTAACTTGAACCACTGTGTTGTACATTTGAAACCAATAGAAGACTGTATATCAATGACACATCAATAAAAAAAATTAAGCCTGGAAAAGAATATTTTTAACTAGACATTCAACTATTTTCATATATAAATAAATATAATGTTCTTATATCAATAGAACAGAAATCCAGTAGAAATACATGAAAGAATTTAAAAATAAATTGACACTATATATTCAAATTTTCCCTAAGTCAAAAATGCTTGGAATGATTGGCAAATACATTTAATATATTGCCTTTAAATGAATACTCAATTTATTTTGAAAAAAAAATTTACATTTAACCTTTGAAATGGCAGATGAGACTAATAGTTTGAGTCAAGTTCTTGATCTCCCAAGAGAGCCTGTGAAATTAAGAATGTATTAACGAGTCATGGGGTTTCATGTATAAAAATTGGATTTTTTTCATTTAAAATTTAGAATCATTATCATAAATGTGAGTGCTTTAGGTCTGTAGGCCATATGCTTTTATTATATGATTGTGATTTTTGAAAGTTTTAGCACCTTACAAATGAGTTTATTAAATTATGTAATATAGTGTAATTTAGTATAAACAAATGTATATAATTTTAATTTGACCACCAAGGGCTTTAGAGTCTATCATTAGTAGCTTACTGTTTCAAAAAAGCCAGAAAGAGTGATATATTATCATGTAAATAAAGAGGAAAAAAATGCCAGTTTTCTATACTTTTTTCTATTGGATCTCTAATTAGTATTGCTCCTTGGTTTTATGGAAAATACTTTCCAAACAGACTCAATAAGCTGACACATCTCCAGACCACTCAAGCCTTCTCATATGACAAAGTAATCTAGAAACCTCTGCCAGGTTCATTACCTATGATATTTTAATGATTTTAATGCAAAAATCTCTCAAGTGACTCATTCAATGACCTTATGGGGACTCTGGATTCAGGGTTCATATGTGGCATACTTTCATAGTTTCACCTTAGTCAGCCATAAATTATAGTAAGAATTTTGCAGATTCCCTTCATGTCTAGCTCTACTCCTTTGTACGCCATTATGTTAGTGTTCCACATTATATTTATAAAGCTACCCCATGATTATAGACTGAATTGTGTCCCCTCAACACTCATAAAGTGAAGTCCTAACTTCAGCAGCTCAACTGTGAGAAAGTATCTTTCTGTTGTTTACACCACCCAATCTGTGGTGCTTTGTTACAGCTGACCTGGCAAACTAATGTACCCATTAAATTGGCTATGAACAAATGGAGACATCGTCCATAGTAGTAAGGGGAGGATGATTAAGAATGAAGCCTGGATCATCTTCAGGAATCCTCTACATGCTCTATCTACCACTTGCCTCATGTATGCTTTGTTCTATTTTGCACTCTGACAATAAGTGTTTTCTGGGCTTTTTTGTTTGTTTATGAGTACTTATGGTAGAAACTGCCATCAGTAGGGCATGTGATTTATAAAGAGATAGAAACAGATTATGCAGGTCCTTCTCTGCCTTTATCTTATGATGTAAATGGCAGGAGTGATACTGCTGTGGCTAAAACTGGTATCTGTCCCTCAGAAAGCATTCTCTCTTTCTCACACAAGATCTCCTCATCACTTTAGCAGGGCACACATCAGTTCAGCCACCCAGTTAGAGATCATCTGTCACCACCATCCCTAGAGGCTAGATATGATCAAGTGACTAAGTTCTGGTAAATGGAATATGAGCATTTCATTACAATAACAATGGAGCTTTCCTGATACATGTTTAAGAGACAGCCAGTTGTCCTCCAATTCCTTTTCTCCTTTCTGTTTGTGGTTTGAGACAGAGGTGTGGTGGTGGACAGCAAGTTTTACCATGAGAATACAAATACCCAGAGAACTGCAGAACAAGAAAATGAAAGGGACTTAAACCTTAGGAGAATTTCATGAAGGAAAGCTACCCCTTCTATCCAGAATTATCTACCTTACAAGAGATAGAAATAAATCTCTGTCTTCTTGGAGTTACAGTATTTTTGGCTTACTTTTCACAGCAGCTCAGCCTGCAGCGAAGTACATGATTGCCAATAGCTCAAACTAAATTATCACATAGAATGATAATATTATTAATTTGGGTGATAAGGGAAAAAAATAAAGCCAATGCAATTTTTAACGTGTACCCTCTGTACAACTGGTACTATAATAATCTCACAACATATATGATCCTGAACTAATAAATGCAATTCAGCATCATATCTCTAACAATAAATCTGTTTTGAATGTGAAGACAAAGAAACTCATTCACTACTATGTATTTGAAAACAAATTATGTAACAAAATATCACATTTACTTGTCCTCTGAATCCTTTAGGGAGATGCTTGCTAATGTTTCCCATTGGCTCTATCGTGATCCTGAAATACTGAGTTAAACTACCCATGAATGTTTAAGGAAAGGGAAAATGAAACAAGATAATATTTATAATTATATTATTCTTGCACATTCATAGTTCTTAATAAAATCACATTACTGTGTGCTTTTGTAAATGTTAAAAATAACCTTCAGTGATATAGGTTTTACCTTTCCCCAGGCAACTTCGGCATCCAAATTACTAGGCATTCCTTCAACTGCAGACCTCTTTGTCAATTCCATATCTGTAGCTGCCAGCCATTCTGTCAAGGCATTCATTTCCTTTCGCATCTTACGGGACAATTTCAAGCATTTTTCCAACTGTTGCTTTCTTTCTGTTACCTGAAAAGAATCGATGATAAAATATAATTTGGTTTACTTTTTCAATTCAGGTTTAGTTATAGTCACTTAGTTGGAACTTTCATATTTTTGTCACTTTAAAATAACCTTTTTCTTACTTTCAAAAAATAACATTTTAGAAAAATCATATATTCTGAATATTATTAGTGAATAAACACAGTCTAGTGAATATGAGAGCCTTTCTCCAAAAAATAGTGTTCTGTATCATGTAGAAAGAAAGCTAAAATTATTTTCTTTATTATACATAAAAATGATTTATGGCTAAATTTTTTAAATGAATAGAATGTTGTAAGTCAAACTGAAGGTATGACACATTCCTTTTAGAAAACCTTCTGTCAACTGTTAAAGAGATGGGCAAGAAGGTTTACAATCCTCTGTATATAAATGAGGTTTGCTCTTGCTGGGATGGAATTGAAACGGAGAAAGAATATTATTTCTCTCAAGACGCAGAAGTATTTACTTACTAAGTATAATATCAGAAAGGTCAATTTTAATGTCATTGTATTTTTAAAGTGTCTTACTTTTGCACAAAAATAGGCCACTTCCTCCTTAAAAATACTTTTGCCATCAAATGGAGAGAAAGAAAGTAATTCTAAAATAAAAGTTTCACTCTTATTAATAGAGAAAATCACGACTTGATTTTGTCTTCCACTTCTCAGTGTTTAAAACTAAGACCCTCAAAATCAAATTCTTCCACATTCTCACACAGAGAATGAATACATCTGTATTTCTCCACCAACTTCTCCAGATGTGCCTATATTTTATAAATGTATAGACTGGTGGGCTTAATTAAAAGCCCAGGTTGTCTTCCTGATATCTATTTATCTATATCACTGCTACCTGATATATATAAATTACAAATATATATATATTACGATATAGAATTCTAGACTTTTAAATATATATATATATATATTTATATATTCTACAACCAAAATAAGAACCCACCTATAAGCATGTAAAAACACCAATATTTAAAATGTTACAATCAAAATAAACACCCTGAAACTCTGATATGAATTCCAAATACTCAACAAAATTTATTAGTTTATTTCACAGAGGTACATTCAAAAATTGTTAAATTGCTGAGGGTGCAAATAAAAATTTTTTAACAGATTTTTTTTTCCCTTCAGGGAAGTAAAATCACCTGCCTTTTCAACTACAAGGATTTTATATGCATGTGGGAGAAAAAAATTAACCTTATAGTATGTTTCTATGCATAGTCATTTTTTTTCTGTGCACTATTGGTAGAAAAAGAATTCTAGATTCAGTATTCCAAAGAAATTCTATCTTCCCAGAGCTAATACATTATTGATTTTTATTTATATTATATATTCCTTTTTGTTTATATCTAGCTAAATAGGTTTTAATAAAACAGGAGACACTGCCATCTTAAGGAAAACTGAGTTTCACACTTTTGTTGTGGAGAAGGAATACATGTGAGTGCCACCTGCAGAAGAATGTTTCAGCAGTCATTGCTTTGTGAACACTTAAAAACCTAAGTAAGGCTTAGTTAACTTAAATTTGAGTACTGAGGTCTGAGTATGAGTATTTGAGGCTTATATGAGTATTGCTATTTATGTATATTTGCATAAAAAGCAACACATAGAGAATTATTAGGAAGTATTACACAAGGAATTGTAAGTAGTATTACATCTAGGGTGCTAGGTGTAATAACTCTCAATAAAATTAAAGAGATTTAAATGTACTAAACTTGTCAATTTTTATTCACTGAACAATTAAGTTAGTGATATTAAACAAACTAGTAAAATTGTATTCTATAAGAAAAGTGCTATGTACTGAATTGCTTCTTCCCCAAGATTAATATGTGGAAGCGCAAAACCCCCCATACAACTGAACCTGGACAGACAGCCTTCAGGAAGTAATTAAGGTTAAATGAGATCAAAAGGGTGTGACCCTAATCCCATAGGATTGTGGCCCTTATTAGAGGGACAAGAAAAAGATATTCTTCCCACCTCCCTCCCTCCGTCTGTCTGTCTCTCCCTCTCTCTCACACCCTCCCTCTCTCTGTCTCGGCTCTGTCTCCTTATAATGTGAGGACACAGTAAGAAGGTACCTTCTGTGAGCCAGGAAGAGGGTCCTTACTCGGCTGACACCCTGATCGTATCCCTCCCCAGCCTCCAGAATTGTGAGAAATAAATTTTTGTTGTTTAATAAGCCACCTGGTCTATGGTACTTTGTTACGCTAGCTTGAGCTAATACAAAAAAAGTAACATACTTTGAATTGAGGCAAGTACAACCATATAAATTCTGAAGATGATGAAAATAGAAGGGTATGTCTTTTTACATAAAATTAATAATATATCAAGATATCCTTTGTTTCACTGTTGATTTTATCAAACAACACCAATGTTGGTGAAGATGCTTGGAAGACTTAAATGCAGGCCACTTTTTCTTAGGGAGGGAATGCATGAGCTCAGCACTTCATAAAATGATATTTATACATATTCCCTTTATCACTAATGTTTCTAAATCTTTATTTCAAGAATAAATTTCTGTCCTACATTTTTGCTATATTCAGTCACGCTATTAAAGATAAGCATGATTTCTTAGTAATCTTTTATTTTTACTTTAATGATATTACTAAGTGCCAAATGGTTAAATAAGCATAAACTTTCAAATATATATTTTCAGGAATAAACACAGCTTTACATCATCATGAGAGTCATATGCTTTTTCATAAAAATCAGTTCATGGCACTATTGTCTTCTAATGTCATCTTTGTTGTTTTAAATTCAGTGACTTATTCTATATTATTTTACGTCAAGCACACTTTTGCAAAGGCAGAGATTTTGTACAAATTCCTCAAGGCAAAGAAAAGATCCAGGCAATAGTTTATATTTGAAAAAGGAAACTGAGAAAATCACCTTTTCCCAAAAAATATACTTTTTCTTCATTTAATAAAGGTATTTATCAATGCAGTATTTTAGTATAAAGTCACATAAGTCAAATTATAAACTCTTTAGTATAGAGAATAGCTCTCCACACTGGTTTCAGTGGAAATATTTGTGTTAGAATGAAATTAAAATGTATGCATTTTTATTCTTTCTGCTTTGGCCCTTAGGCTGAAAGTTTACTTATTACATTTTTGTCCTTCCACATTAAGCATCAGAAAGGTAAAATCATCCCAAAATAGCCTCTCATTTTAAAGGTACTCAAAGTACTTAAAATAAACTTTTACTTATTGATGAATAGCCATAAATGCCAATAATAGGTAGATAACTTTATTTGCATAAGTTTAAGGAAACAAGCTTTTCAATTAATTATTTAAGAAATAGTCTTTCAGATACCACATAAATTATTAAAAGGTATCACAACTTTTCAAAGAAAGAAATGATTATTTTATTATGATGTTAATACTTTAAATTTTAGCTGAGCTCCAAAAACTCTTTTAGAAAGTTTACAGTAATGTAAAATAATGGCATAGAAAACGCCAAATCAGTCCTTGATGTTGACAATTCATATTTTTATGAATACTTTTTATGATTACTATCATTATTTTGAACCATCAGAGCTCTAAATCTATATAGAATATTTGATTTGAGAGAAGTGAGATAACTCTCCTGGACATTCCACAGTTTGGAAAAAAAATGAAGAGATGTATGCATCTTTAATTAACAGAATGGAATTGGTCATCTCGCCCTGCCAGGACAAAATTACAGAAATAATCACTAAGCCATAGGACTTAACTGTCTATCCATGCTATCTAATTAGCCAAATGTGGTGGATTAATGAAGGCTTGCCATACAGGAAATAAGCTCGGTGTAATGTGTCAGCTCTATTATACCTGATGTGGTTTATGTGGGATATGTCAACTCCATTGTACCTAAATATAAATAGGTACGTTATGAAATTTACCTACCTTTGAGTCATCTTAAGTAAATTTATACAATGAAAAGAAGGCAAATTTAGAACAAAGAAACTCTTTTAGAACTACAAGATGGCAATAAATATCTCCCTGAGCTTTACATATTTTTTAAATGTAAACTGAAAAAAAATCATTGATTAATAATTGTTGCTTAATAAGAATTGAACATGGGGATATACCTATCCCTATCTCTATGTATGTGTGCATGTGTATATGTATGTATGTATCTGACTATTGAGAGAAAATGATTAAGACTAAGACATTAATCATACATAATTACTGCTTCTTGCTTTACAGCTTTTAAGGAAAGTGGTAAGAGCCAGTGCTCATGATTTCAGCATGCACACACCTTTGCTCCCAGCTCATTATAATGCAATTTCAAAGCAGTTACTCTTTCATCAAGCTCTTTAGGGTTTTCTGTCTGTTTCTTCTGTACAATCTGACGTCCAGTCTTTATCACCATTTCCACTTCAGACTTCACTTCACTCAGACTCTTATACAAGTTCTAAATTAAAACATAAAACAAAACATAATAATAAGCAATTTTGTCTAACTCATACTATCATTAATAAAAAGAAATAGGGGTAGAAATCCCCTTAATTGCTATTCCATGCTTACCATGTTAATGGAATAGCATTCTGCGGCTGTGTTCAATACCTAGCTTTTGCATTTTCTGATTTCATGCTTCTATTCGTAATTACATATACACATACAAATAATCATAGCCTGTAATTACTCTTATTAAAGTAAGAGTAGTTTAGTTCTTCAAGTTTATAAAGATAATTTCTAAAAGTTACATGATTTGTATTTTAAATGTTACAGCTCTTAATTCTAGCTGGAAATTTGGAAAAATTCATTTACTCATTCACCAGGTACTTAATCAGTGCTTACCATGTACCAGACATTATTTGAGTCAGTACAGAATCAGTGGTGGCCAAGACAGACAAGTTCTTTGTTGTCTTCATGGTGCTTACATTTCAGTGGGGGTAAACCATCTAAATATCTAGATCATAATTTCAATATATATTAAATAACATATAAGGAAGGAAGGTAATTTTAAATATGGTAATTAGATTATACAAATTTAATGGGGTCAATCAATTAAATATAGACCAATACAAAAATATTTGAAACTCACATGTACATCACAACCATAACTAACACATTTATTGCTTCACAAAAGTAGATTGCCATAATAAACTATTGTGAAGTATATGTTACAGTTTTGACTTGTAGTTATTTTCCTAGAAAGGTATATGTATTTGTATGTATATATGTATACATGCATAATGATTAACATATATATATGTATGTATGTGCATACAGGTATACATGCATATATAACAGTTTATACACTGCTACTTTGATTTGTTCACTGATAAGTCTAAACAATGGTACTTATTTTATTGGAAGCAAGAAATAAACTTGCTAGTAAGTGCTGTTTTTTGGAATTAGAAGAAAAATAGGGTTTGTTTTCCTTTTTCACTTAAAAATCAGTCTATAAAAACATTTTATAATGGCTGAACAATTATGTTATTCATTAAGGATACATACTCTATTTCCATCTTAATTCCCTCTTTGATGGTTGGTTGATATTAATATTCCTTTATTAATAATTGTGAATTCACTCTGAGCTTTCCAGATGATTTACATTTTTTACTTCATTTTACTTCTTAGAAATTATAATTACGTCTGGGTATTTTATAACTTTCAAATTGTTAATTGTCATACTGGGAATCAATGCTGTGAATTTTGGAATCAGAGTTACTTCCAAATGAGTTATTCTTTAAACTTAAAAAAAGAAAAACTCAGTGATTTACCTTTACGTTGAAAGATCATTCAAAGCACAGTTAGCCATTAATATCATGTCATTCAGTAGGCAGAGAAAATAATTTTTCACTAAGGAAGGGAAATATTCCTTACATTTATTTATGCTCATGTTGGTAAGACTTTTTTAATATAATGGAAGTTACTTGAAGGTAAAAGCCATGATTATACTGTGTGCCACAGAGCATCTTAAGTAATGAAAAAATACAAAAGTTGTAAAGAAAAGATCATTACAGAAGGATTGTTTGAATTGGTCCTGACATTTAAACTAGAACCAGAAACAAATGAGCTAGTACTTTGAGCTGTTTGCACTGTGCTGAGTCAGACAGTTATAGCTGGGTGCAAGTAGGCTTGTTTTCAGCTCATAGTGACGAACAGACAAGTTTTACGAGGTACTACTGGAGACCTGTTCCTAGAAGAGAAGAACCGGCTCTCCCTTTGTGAATAAAGTTAGCTATGATGACAGTGGACTTGGGTCACTTTGCTTTGAATTCTTTTTGAAAAATTGATGATGAGATACGTCCCCAGGTATGTCTGATGTTACTTATCTAATATTAGTTAATAACTATGTATCATTATACTGAAGAAATCGTAGGGGGTGTGAGAATATTTATAATAATGATGCTACTAAAACGTGGCCTATATAATCGAGAAATGTTATTGAATATAAAATACTTCATAATTTTTCTCAAAGGTGCCTGTGAATAAATATATATGCATATAAATATATTTTTGTTAGAAAGATATTTTCCCACCTATAATAAAACTGAAATACTTCTTAAGGGTCTCTTCATCATTTATGTTATGGAGTCGATGCAGAAACTGTACTCAATACACAAAGTATTAAACAAATAAACTTTTTCCCATAATGTTCAGTGGTTTTATTTTTTGTGAATTTCTACCCTGATAGTCCATAGTACACACAGTTATAATGATACTTATATTACTCTAGTAGATGTCCTTATACATCAGATTTATGTTGTCACAGGGGGAATGTGACTTGGTGTATTTCCAATAATTGCAACAAAGGACACTGCTCAGGATCTCAAAGTCCAGTGAAGATTTACCTTAAAGACTAATTTCATGTTTCAGGCCGTTTTATTCTGTCTTTGTGGGCTGATGGTTTTCATTATAACAGCTACTGCTGTTGTTGCTATTTCTAGACCAATATGTTTCTTTTCAGAATTTCCATTAAAAAATATATTCAAAGTACCATAAGAATTAAACAAGACAGCCTTCCTTTTTCATTCTGCATAGTCCTTGCAGATTTATAGCCTCAAAAAAGGCACTGTAAAGAAGCATTAAATGGCTATTTCAGTAAAAGTTCTTGTCTGTCAATACAACTGTGCTAATTTTTGTTCTTAATCTTAAAATTATGAAGTGTAATTATTGTAGCTATTGAAATAGAAATTGAAAACGATTTTCTATTATAAAAGGGGATCACTGAATACTTCTTAATAGGGTAAGTCAAGGGGTAGCTGCATATTTATCACCAGAAATACATACCACACAATGATTCAGCTGTGACTGTACTACTTCCTGTTCCACACTCTTCATTTCCAATGCAGGCAAGTGCATCTTCACTTCATCTAAAATCATCTTACTTTCTTGCAGACGCTGCTCAAAATTGGCTGGCTTCTGGAATAATCGAAACTTCAAGGAAACATCTTGCAATTTTTTCTGTGAAGACAGCGTAAGAAAGCACCCATTTAATTTTGCCTTCCCAACAAGGAACCCTCATATTTTTGTTATGAGATTTTCCTTTATTACTGAAGATATACAAGAATAAAAACAAAAAAATACCTAAAGCAATCTTTATTTTTTCCCATTTGCCCAGCATAAAGAATGCATATATTTGGGAGAACACAGTAATTGTTCTTAATGAGATACTAAATAAAGTGAGGCATTAACCTATTTTACCCTTAAAATATATAACCCAAAATAACCTGTATCACTTACATATCATACTGTAGTTTTCAAATAATGCCCTCAATCCCAATTTTGCTAATAATCTAGTTGTCCAATCCAGACAATATTCTCATACACAACTAAAACAAGTCCCTCAAGTTTATGCAGTAATATGTACCTGTGCCACATCAATTTGGGATAGTACCCTTTGGGCAGCCTCCTTTCCCTGGTTATGCTTCTTCATTTCTTCTAAACTGATCTCATGACTTGTCAAATCTGACTGGATTTTCTGTTGGGAGGACAGAACTATTAGTTGGCATGCACTGCAACTTGCAAAGAATAACTCACTATAAAGATAGAATTCAGAAACTCTTTAACCATTATTACAATGTAGCCTCTTTTAAAATGAAAATACATAGCTTTTACTTACCAAAAGTTATAAAAAAATAAAATGACTTATTTCTTTCCTATGGGGTTATTTTGGAGAAATTATTCTTTTGAGTCAGTGATAATGAGTCAGCTATTTCAGATATCATTTTCAGTAGGAAATGTCTGTATCTAATATGTAAAACTGCCATTCTTTTATCTTGGAATTTACACTCAAATCTGACCAAAAGCAAGATGTTAACCTTTATTTTTAAAAAAAAAGCTATTGTGACAGGGATAGAAGAAGAAAAGTTCCATGTGAACAATATTCCTTAATAGTGATATTCAGCCCGTTATTCTGTGCCATGTCTCAGTTAAATTTCAGGGAAACCACAAATCTAGGAAAGGGAAATTAAATGCTTTGAATGGTCTTGATTTCTTTTGGCTTTATTTTCTGATAGATACTTAACAGCTTCCTAGAGATTGATTTCTGAACTTTAAATAACTATAAAATATTTCTATATTTTCTATATTGAGTAAAGACATTTTTGATCAAGTTCTACTGAAACTATGTCTGTATTTGACTTCTACACTTCTGAGCCAGTTACAGGAGTAGTGAAATCCTGTAGAATGCAGAGACCAAAACAATAAACTCATTGATTTATTTTTGCTAGATCCAGAAAAAATCAGCTAGTGGTTAAATTATTCTAATTTAAGATTCAGTCATTGTCAGATTATCATAAATAAGTTATCGAAGAAGAAAATGATTAACTCATACCACAATGCCCATAAAATTTTCATGCAAAACAATTTGTAAGATACATATTAGCATAATCTAATTTACACCAATCGGAGTCAATTCCAGTACATATTAGAAAATAACTTCAGTGTGCTTAGCAGTTACCACAGAGAACTATATCCATGCAATGAGTAATGAGGATTATCTATTCCAAGAAAATGGGCTAAGTGGTGAAGGAATTATTTAGGACACAAGGTTATAAATGTACAGATACTTGATATTATTCCTTAGGATACTGATCCCAACAACTTTAAAGGCAAAGTAGTTATGACTTACTTCAGTAATTAGAATTCTGTTACAAAATAAATAAGAGCACAGACTCATGTAAATGCATATTACTTTTTACTATATATAATATCTTCATTGGGTGAATTACTATCTTGTGTAAGAAATAGTGGCATGTTCTATTCTCCAGAAACCATACAATTTGAGGTTTAGGGATCCATGTAAGTACACAATAACATTTACAGAGCTAGAAATGCCAACAAATCTACAAAGCTGAATGGGAGTATGTAGCATAGAGTAACACTTACTAGGGGAGTTAACAGATGTGATAGGAAAAGGGATGTTAAAGTAGAACTGAATAATTAACACGCAGTGCTGCAAGGAGCAGATGCTTTAGGGGAGTTTATGGTCATGACTTTTCAGGTAGAAAATGCTCACCCTCTCAGGAAGGTGGGTCAGTAACAACTAACCATGTCTCTGCCGTATAACCCTGGCCACCCCCAAGCCATAGATGATTAGAACATGGACAATACTTGTGCCCAATTAGGTCCTTTAGATTATCTCTCAGAACTGACAGGAAAAAATCTGGTCAAGCACTGTGGGTGCTTGGCACGGTGTCACATACACTAGGAGATTGTGCTTCTGAAATTCCTAGCTGCAGGGTCAACTGAGGAATAGCAAAGGCCTATGACTGGAGAGAGAAGAAAGAAGTATACATATAAAAAGAGAGGTAGAAACAAAAATATGGATGGCTTTCACTCACAGGCTGAAGTAGACAGCATTTTCCAAAGATGGCTGCAATCAACAATCAACAGTTCCCATACCAACATGCTCCTCTCACTGTTCCCCCATTAAGAGGTAGAGCTTATTTCTTCACCTTTATTTATCTAGGTTGGCCCTTTTACCGCCTTGATCAACAGAATATGGCCAAAGTAGTATTCTCCCAGTCATGGTAAAAGCCCTTAACTAGCCTTAGCAGTTTCCACTTTTGCCTTTTTGGAACACTCACACTTAGGTGTTCCCTCTTGGAATCCACCTAACATGCTCTGAAAAGTCTAACCCACATAGAAAGGCTATGGGTAAGTGTTTTAGTAAATAATCCCAGGGGATATTTTAGCTGACAGTAAGCACGAACTGCTGGACATGAGTGAGCCATCTTGGATGCCTAGTGCTGTTGAGCTCACTGTAGTGCCAGCCAACAACTGCCTACAGTCATATGAGAGACCTGAAGAGAGAACCATCCAGCCGAGCAGTCTCAACCTACAGCACCATTAGAGATTATGATAAATTGCTGTTATAAGTAAACGAAACACAGGCTATAGTCCCTTCCTGAGTCAAAACTCTCCTCTTTCCCTTGCTTCCCATTAGACATCCCTGTATCCTTAGGACAAACTTTCCTTCCTCGCTGTTAGTTTTGATTTAATTAATTTTTGTTACTTGTACCTAAGGGTCCTAAATAGTATATTGGATATACATGGACACAGAAGTGTTAAATACAAAAACATTCATGATTAAGGGAAAATAGAGGCACAGAAGGCACAGAAATGAGGCACTGAACAACATGAAGAGTCTGGGAGAATGGAAATAATGCAGAGACAATGAATGTACAGTAGCAGAAATATAGAAATGTAGTTGGGAATGAGGTATTAAATAATATCATGTCCTAAATGAAAAGCTTCCAAATTTTTATGTGAGAATAAAATTTCAAGTTTTACACTGTTCAGAATCACAGATATAATTACAGCTTTACTACTAAAACTTAATGTAGTAATTAAGGAAATTCATAATAAGATGCTATCATATATCAGTAATGCTCTGAAATGACTTTGCATTTTATTAATCACAATATATAGGTACATATATGTACTTTTTCAAAAAAGCAGTGTGCATTTGTACAACTGGTGTTTGTTTTAGTGCACTCAAACATTACAGGCAAGTAGAAAGGGAGGTTCAAGATGAAATTATGGAGAACATAGGAATTAAGGTATGTGGAGAAGAAGGAAAGCACCAAAGAAACAGATGGAAACAGAAAGAAACAGAAGGAGAAGGGAACAATCAGGAAAGAGAGAGGTCAGCGATGTGACCGTTGAGACAGGTCATGAGAGAAGTATTAACAAGTGTACAATACCTGGTCAATAAGCACTGTAGCAAGAACAGAGGCAGTGGACGGGTGACAGCAGAAATTAGGTTTTCAAGGGTTGAAACCTGATTAAGGATGAAGGAGCAGCCCTATAAAAATAGTTTAAATTACTTTTGAAGACTTTTGTCTCCGCACACAATGAAACTTAGGTCAATGAAACTTGAACACGTATTAAGACTATGTAAAAAAAAAAAACAATGGATGGAGCAATATTTTTTTAAATATAAGAAGATAATTGATAAGGAAAACCCTATGGGAAGCAAGAGGAAATTGAAGAAAGTGCAAAGATAACCAATGGAAAGTATTGACAGGAAAAGAGGTGCCACTTTTTCAGAAACCAAAAATAAGACATAAAGATCATTTTGGATGTGGAGAGGCAGGAAGTGGAATGCTTCTTACTTGACCTTCTTTGGGAGTCAGAATAGAATAGCATTAAGGAAATCTGGATTTAAATCTCAGGGCTATGACTTGCCACCTGGGCAAAGCACCAAACAACTCTGAGCCTCAAATTTCTCATCTCTAAACTGAGGCTGACAATGAAGAGCCAACAATGAAGCATTACAGAGTTGGTAGGCAGTTTCCTGGGGAAATTCTCACGTCCGCAGTAGACATAGACAACTACAGCGGTTTTGGTAGAAAGAGTAGATGTGGTAGTATATGTAAAAGTACCTGTTCAAGTTGTTTGCACAAATAATTACTCATAAATTCTCAGTGTCTTTATATACCACTTGTTTATGAGGACGAGACCCTTGTGATCACTGAGGATGAGAGAGGAGAAGGTCAAGGAGGAGTCTAAACAAAAGTGCTGAAAGTTCAATAGGCATTGTGGGAACTGCCAAAAGGAAAGGGATGAGAGAAAAATAAAAAAAAGATATTCAGGGAGAGCAGATGGCCCAATTTATACAACTGTAATAGTAATTGACTACATGTTTTTTATACTCTATCATCCATTCAGCATTCAAGGTGTGTACAGTAGAGGAGGAAATGAAATATACACATATTCCTTTAGAATTTTATATTAGTACGATAAGAGAACAGCACAGAAGGAAATCATCATCACCACCTAAGCAGATGTTTGTGTGAGCCTATTTACCAACAGTTCACATAAATTCACTTAATCACCTAATCAAACTAATATAACTATTTATCATCCCCATTTACAAACAAGGGTAGAAATCTGACTTGTCCAAGGTAACATACCTAGGAAGTAACAAACTCAATGCCCTTTAAACAACTACACTGCCTCTTAAATTATGATTCAAAAATAAAGGTATCTGCCAAATGGACATTTGTCAAGAAAACATTTAATTTCATTTTACATTAATAGTATTTAGTTTATCAATTCAATTAAGAAACCAGTTATGCATCTTCTACTCAATTCCACATAGTAAGAACTATTGTCCCTATTTTTAAGGAACTTTTCTTCTAGGGACAGAGAACATAGCAATATAAGTAAATTAGAAAGCAGAAATATATGTAATAGAAAAACTCATGCTATACAATAAAAAACAAGTTAAATAATCATTTCTACTACAGATTCTGCTCAAAATTTATAAGAAATGGGCATAATTTAAATTGTACATGCCTGAGAAGAAAGAGGTTTTGGAGAGGTAGATAATTTAAAAAAATGGGATCTCATTCCAGGCTGTGGGAACCACGCTAGCAAAGACTGGGATTAGAACACAGAGTGCTCATGCTTAGTTTCATGGAAGGAAAGACTGGATGTGGGCAGAATAAATAAAAATTACTATCTAGAGGAGGAATTAGTGTGAAACTATTGAACCTTAAGGTTCAGGGTCTCTTACTAGCAAAAGACTCTTCTACAACTCAACATTTAATTTTCTATTTGTAATTTGCATAGTTTTTTTCTTCTTCTTAAAGTCTGCTCCCTCAAAGCTGCCTCTAGTAGCTTGGCATTACAAAATAAAGCCAACGTAATTTAAGTGATCACTGAAACACAGGTCTTCTGATGAAAAATTACACATTTTTCTAAATAAGCCATACTGTTGTCATGATTCATAAACAAGAGGAACAACAATGAATTACACACACACAACCAGAAAGTTAAGTTCTATCTGACACCAGGGATGTGAAAGGCCACATAACAAGTGAAAGAAAAGTCTGGCGATTCAGAAGTCAACACAAAGCAATATATGGACTTCGAAGTGTTTACACATATACCAAGCAGTTAGACTGTGAAGAAGTTGAATTTCTGTACTCTTAGGTCACCACAACCAAAATCATTAAAATTGAAAAAAATGATGGTTGAACATCATATAAAACTGGGGTTTTTATCATAATTTATAGGCAGCATTTCTAGATGAATTTTCTTATCTGTATACTTTTCCAATATGATTCCAAATCAAAATTTCTTTATAAATTAAGTAGATTATGCTTGAAAAGAGCCAAGTGGCTCAATATATTATGGAAATTAAGGATAAACATGTGTCTGTACTACAGAATTACTCAGAATATTTTATAAGTTAATATATATTGTAAAACCCCAAAGGGATACACTTCTTGCTCAAATTATCCTTTTGCTTTTTTGGCAGAATACACCACACAAATAGATTTGAGATAAGCAATCTAAATTTAATTTACTTAAGGAATATGTTCAGTAACAATTCAACTCATTATTAAAATTAAAAGATAAAAATGGATATATATTCCCAATTGATTCTACTTTGGGACAGTTGTATAACATGCATTACACTTCATATTTAACTAGCACCCTTACAAATTAATTCCACAATTCATACTCTCAACTGATGATTCATTTTCACTTTGTACTTAGGATATCGATCACAACCTAATCTATTTAACCCCATCAGATTATTATTTTAGAGCCACATAATTTAAAAATGCTTATCACCTTAGGCTGGTTTATTGTGAAATACACAAGTGATTTGTTTAAATAACAGTTATGGAAAATTCCAGGCAGAATGGACAATATCCTATTAAAAAGTTCCTCTAATAAAATAGGCAAACGTTACATCTACTTTCCTGACATTATGATCAGGTAATGAAAAAAATATATCTTGTAAAAGAAAACATTAGGAATAGAAGATAGACTCCAAAGGAAAATGATTTCCATACTTGGCTGCCAGATTTGAAATATCTGTTAAAGATCTAAAGGCCATACAAGCCGAGTTCTGTTTTCACCTAAGATATATATCTACCAGAATATGAATGATTAAAGTGTTTGAAGAAAACAAACAAACAACTGACCTTGTGAAATTGTCAGCTTGGCTTCATATAAAATCAGCAATTTTCAACAGAGGCAAAATGAAAGGAAGTAGCAAGACAAGCCTCGTGATTTGGAAAACCCATGAATGTGCTAATGGAGTTCTCAATCCTATACATTTCAGGATCGCTAGATTTTTTTTTCATAAAAGTTAAATACCATAAAGCAAATTATATCATCATGCTACTAGCAAAAAAGATAAATTTGATGATATAGTAATTAAGTTCCTAACTAGCACTATATATTGAAAGTAGGAAACAACAATGAAAATGGAAATAACCAATTTTCCATTAAAGGTGGTAAAGGGCAAATTATAGAACTAAAAATCAATCAAAAATTAATGACATTTCCAATATAGCACTTTACAATTAACTGAGCAGAGAGCAGAGCTTTTTATCATGATTTACCACATCAGGCCATTCTCATATATCAAATTAATGACAGATAATGGCAAGCAAAATTAAGCTATAGCTGTTTAAGCTATTTAATGGAATAAAGGAAACTTTCTTTCAAATAATTACTGGAGATTTTGTGATGTCAAATAAAGAAAAGGATTTCATAAAAATAACTAAAATACATCAGAAAGAAAAATATTAGAAGTCATGTTGAGTCTTTTAATGGAGAACTTTAACACTGTCAGATTAGTAATTTTTAAACAGATAGCAATTTGAAAGCGCATCTTCAAGAAGTAGACATGGCCACATACAACACTTACAAAATTAGAGGAAGAAAAGGTACTAAAGGATCTTGGATTATTTATACTCTTAAAACATGGGGATCAAGAAAAAGATATACTGACTATGATCATGGGCAAGTAATTTTGAAAAATTTCGAGTTATACTTTAATTTAATAAGTAAAAAAGTAAGAAGAAATTGACATAGCTTTTTATCACTGTAAAAAATATCCTATGAGTTGATAAGAAGTATTAGAAGGTGTATTACCTACATGTTAAATTTTGTCAGATGGAAAAGTTTTGACTTTTCTCAGGAATACGCAACAGGCCAAAGAGCTTATTAGTGTAACAACTTAACCATAGTATCCTTTCAGGTTTGTGAGGCATACTGGAACCCTCAATACGTATTTATTGACTATATAAATATATTTAGAAATACACATATATATGTGTGGGGGGGGGCATGTGTGTAAATTTATGCAATAATGGCAAACATTTTAATATCACCAAATAAAATTTAGCTAGGTGGAACTTTATGTTAGGAAATTTAAGAAAGTAACTGAATACCACATTCTTCCATCCCCCTGCTACTTAACTCTGATAGGAATGTGGGGAGGAGGGATACAAAGGAAACATTATATTTTACTGTTTCCCAAACATTTTTCCTTAACATCTGAGTTCTGCAGTATATTAAATTTCTGGAGAAACAGGTTTCTGTGGTTTATTAAGGCTCGGTTAAGCTTTGAAAATATAAAAGGTAGACCACAAATCTCCAAGGGAAATGTGACATGCAAATTTTGGTAATTAAACCTGATGACAGAACCTTTTAAAAATAAAAAGTGAACATTTTGTAGAGTCATTATTCCTTGTAATACACCTGAGAAATGTTACTCTTCATTATAATAATGATAATGACAATAACAGTAATGATAATAGAATAGCCCACCATAAAAATACATTTATAATTACTTTTCAAATTAGACAAGTGAAGAGACAAAACTTTGGGGGGCATCTGGAATGTGGCATAGAAATATTGGGGAACTGCTGCAGCTGAAGACTGATTTTTGCTTGATATAGAGCGAATTATCAACGTGGAGAAAGCAGATCTGAGTTAAAGGCCCAGTTTCAGCAAAACTGCTTTAGAAATAAAATCCATTAAATGTAGAATAAGAACAACTGAAACATTATGTTACTGTATTAGTTCTTACAGTGAACACCAGTATGGCCATCAATAAATATGCATCATTTAATTCCCAGTTATTTAACAAAATTCCTCACATTTCAGTCTTTACTATGCATCAAAACAATGGAGTGCAAAAGTTGATGGTAACATGAAATTATTTTGTTAAATACACTATTTGAGATATTCTCTAATCGATAGTCTTTTTTAAAAAAATCAACTTTACAAAAGTATAATTTAATTACCACAAAATTCAATGAATTGTAGTAAATTTACAGTTGTGCAACTCTTCCCACAGTTTGATTTCTGGAACATTTCTCTCTCTCCCAAATGACCCCATGTGTCCATTTGCAATAACTTCCCAACCCCAATCCCAGCTTCTATCAATAACCTAGCCTGTCCAGACATTCTCTTAAACATAAATATTTGACTTACCTACTTCATTATATTATTGTATGTAATGGTCAAATAAAATAACGTTGATGCTTTGAAAATAGTCGTTATTCACTTGGTATAGTCCTTGAAAAGTATATAACACAGGGGTAAGTCGCGAATATGTACTTTCCATGAATGTCATGTGAAACTTTTATATTGAATACCACTGAAAATATTTCGAAGTGTTTCCAAAGTTCCTAGCCTTGGTAGTGTCATAAAGCACTGTGACAAGATATTGTCATGATACTATTAAGTTCCATTTTAAAAATGGTTCTTGATGATTATGGTAAACTTGATTGGCCAGCAATTCTTTACCTTTTGTCTTTCCTCGGTGCTGTCTTAGGAATGGCAAGATGGCCAGGCCCATTTTTGGCCTGTCTACTTTTTTCTAAACCGTTCTTACTTAGCGCATGTGTCTAACATGGGACTAAATCTTTGCGGAACTGAATAAATTCACCAAATATTTATTAAGGACATACTAGGTAGTGCTGCTCTCTTGTAGGTGACATTTGGTGGGTAGGTATAGTAATAAATGCTAAAAAAGAAAAACAGGGTGTGCTATGGCAAGTGTTATCTGGGTGTACATTTTAGATTTATAACTTCTATGCCAGCTATTTTTGGAATAAATATCCATTTGTAGAAGAAAAAACAGGGAAAACTGGCTTAATCTAAATTGCCTAAAAATAATCAGAGGACTGCAAGGGTCTTCAGTGTGACCATAGTGTAACGCTATTGGTTTCACCTTTATATTTAGAATTTGGAAAAAAAAAATTCGCAACAGCATGCTATAATTTAACTGAAGGCTTAAGAGGTACAATTTTGAGTTTATAACATGAAAAACGTCCATTTCTTTATCATTATCTATCCTGTGAGGACATGACACAATGAAATTTTTTCAAGTACAATCAATGATGTAAGGCATGTTTCTAATCCTTTTGCATTTTTTGCAACTCTTGCTTGCAATTATTTCCCACACTATTAAACATGTCAAAATAACAACAGTCATTCTAATCTGGGAAGAAATCAGTTCTATATAGTAACATATAGAGGTAGCATTGAAATGTTAGAACAGATTTAAAATTAATTGCATCATATTTACCCTATCTGTCTTGCTAGGCATAAAGAAAAAAGATTTCTGCTATGGCTATGTGGCGTTTAACATTGGGACCCAAATCTCTCCAATAGTTCTTCATTTTCTTCTTCTGCAGTCAAATTATTTCATTACCACATAAATCCTGACTACATTCCCCTACAAGGGTTTATACCATCTAATTCATAAATCAGCAAAGTATGCTATAAAGTGAGGCTTGTTCTGAATCATTTGGCAATCAAAATGTGCCTATTTACACTATAAAAGTCTTTTTGATTTCATAATGAAACCATAAGATTAATCTGCTAGACCAAAATCTGCATTTACATCTTTATTTTGTAAGCCATTGATTTTGATAGTTTAGAATGCCTATATTTAAGTATAACCAAATACACTTAAAGCCGGTTATAAAATTTAGCTTCAGTAAACACAGGAAGACCTTAATGATAAAGTTTTATGTGCAACTAATGCAATCAGCTTAAATTAACAGCTTCCTTTGGTAAAAGAAAGATCCCTCTTTTCTGTTTATTGATACTAAATTTTAGCCACATTGTTAAGGGGGAAAAGAAAGAGAGGGAAGGAAGAAATCTGGCCTGTAGTGGACCCCAAATTCCTAGCTTGGTGAGCAAAAATATAGGAGCTCTTTTCTATGTTGATTGTGAGGTCCTTTCCTATGATGATAATTTGTTTCCTAAATTGCTTTTTCTTTCCCTCTATGCATGCACATTAACTCTACTACATGGGACATGAAGTTGCAAAAGACTGGATTAGGATCCTGCAGGACAAAGAATTAAAAGAGTTTAGTTACTGCAGTCACTACTAGGCAACTCCATTGCTTCTGGTGGTAATCTAAGTAACAATGGTCATGCCCTCCGCTATTAAATGTACATCATCAATACATAATGATATGGGGTATTTCAACATGTAACCATGTTGGATTGTTCTTACATATTGAAGATTCAAAATATGAAATTACTAGATAAGGGGGAGGAAATGGAGATTGAAGTATCTTTGTAATTTTAAGAATACAGACATTTAAGTGGCTTTTTAGACATAGTTATCATGGTCCCACAATGATTCAGAGGCACATCCAAGCTAACTGGCACATTAACGTAGGTGGAATTAGAAAAGAAGAAAAGAAGAAAACCAAGTCAGGGTCATCTTCCAACATCCATACTGAAAATTCTATTTTTTTAGGTTAATTAATTCAGGCAGGAGTTCTCAGCTGTGTTTTCTCCTTCACCTATGTCCTGTAAGTGGACAATCAAAATAGGAGAGGTCACCAGATGTTTGACTGCCACCCTGCCACCCTGACTCCTTCCAGTGAAATCCTGACACAGCCATATGTGAGAATCTTTATCAGAGATTGGTGAAAAGTGTGAGGGGCAAAAAAGAGTGGAGCAATTCAGCCATTACCAATAATGAACACTCCAGAGTTGTTATCAACCTCAGGTACACGTTAGAATAACTGGGGGCAGTTTCGAAAAATTCTGATGACTTGAGGCCACCCAGAGATTCTAACATGATTGGCCTGAGCAGTAGACTTCCAGACCTTAGGTGCTAAAACTAAATCTGCTTTACTGTTTTTCAGGGAAATTAAGGAGTAAACAGTTATATTCACACCATGTGTTTCTCTGTGGCTATGCAATTTGATGATTTTATTCTGTAAATTTGTTTCAGAGAAACACTCACAGCTTTTTATATTTTAATCATACTATTTTTAAAATAGTTCTTAAGTTTCTGAATTCTTTACCTAGAAGACAAATCTTTGTATCTAGAAGTTTTCCCCATTTGTTCTATTCTGTTTGCATCAATAAGATGTCCTCTTAATTTTGTACTTTGATAAAAATCTCTCTTTCAGTGGGCTGGCATTGGGCAGTTGATGCTGTGGACATGTATTTTAAGATTTTGGTTTGTATTTTTTTTTTAGGTATAGCATTCAGGTCAATATGTATGCTCTGATAGCCTTGCAGTATACAGTTTCATTGTCTAAAAGGTTGAGGTTTACTTTTGTAAGCTCATGTCAGTAAATAAAAATAAAATAAAATATTTTACATCCAACCAAGAATCAGAAGACACAGTTCTCAAATCATGACAGATAAATGATCAATTAACATGCTGAGGCAGTGGGAGGCTCATTTTTGCCCTGTCATTATAAATGCAAATACGATGCAAGGAAGTATCTTAATCAACATCTACCTTTATATATAATAAGTATACCTGTCAGACAATTATACACACTGCATGCATTTCCTTAATATTGACACTTTTTTATACTTGAGACTCTCAACCTTAAAAGGCAGAAACGGCAGCTCTGTTAAGAGATTTAAGTTTAGTAGCAAAACTACCAGTGTACCACACGGTGGAGGCAGACATCCACAAATCTATGTAGCTAGTATGTGACAGGAAATCAGAGCACATATTTAAGATGACTAAATGCAGCAACACCATTCATTTTGTCCTACTTCTCAGTGATGTATTAAATCAAGTATTGAGTTTCTAAAAAGGGGAAGCTTAGCCTACTAATCTTTTTATTAGCAATGAACTTGCATGCAAATAGAAAGAAGCATTGTTTTTTTATTAATATAAACCATAAAAATTAGCCCCCATGATATATGCTTAGAAAAGAGCCATTTTGGTGACATTTTTAGTGGCTTCTTTGAATGACACACCGTGCTTAAATTCTTCCTTCACAGACAACTTTTGTATTTCCTATTCGTTTCTTTCAAGGGAGTTTCAAATTAAGCTTCAGGAAATGCAGTCCATGAGGTAAATCTGAGTACTTGATAACTCTGTTCCAGAAAACAATTCACTTGCTGTCATCTTAAAATAAAATCTTGGAGAAGAATGTTTCAATAGCTTTCGGGTGGCTTGCATTTTCCGATATTATATATTACTATTTGAGGAATTCAAAGTCAAGAATTATCTTGAAAATGCAGGTGTAACCAGAAATGCACAGAAAATGTATTTGAGCTTGCTAGCACTCTAAAAGTCTCTTTTTTTTTCAAGTAGATTTGCAATTTCTTAATGTACCAGTATGCTGTTATTTGCAAGTATTTTGAACTACTGCAATTAATATTCTCACTACAGCTTTACTTAAGAAAACCAAACACTTTATATTACATTAGTAAAAACTAGTATGTTGTATTCATATTTACAGGATCCTGCATTCCTATCTAAATAAAATACTCAGCATCCACAGTGTTTTAAACTAAATAAGAGTTATTTTTTCTAAAAGCTTCCATTGTTTCCTAAGACCATAATAGCTTTTGCCTATCTCAAATTTGCTACTCATAGTTTCATTCCACAAGCCTCAAAAAGAAACTCTCTATATTTTATAATACAAATGTCCAATTTTAATATTTAATACTTATACTGTTTGAAATTTTCTTAAGTATATTCAGAAAGTTACGAGCAGTCTTTAATAGAAAACTCCTCAAAATTCATGTCACTAAACAAAAAAAAAAGCAGTGCTATTGTGCCTTTAGTTTAAAATCATGTCCTCAATTCAGTAACAGTTACCCATTCCTATCATGCATTTTTCTAAAGCCTACCTATAAAATTTGCTATGTCACTCAAGTTGGGATAGTCTTAAGAATAGTTAATGTTAAAGAACTTTGACTAGACTAATGTAAGTTTGAAGAAATGCATATAGTGTGAAGGTTAAAATCCTCAGGTGCATTTATCATCCCCCATTTACTGGAGTATTTACATTGGTTCCAGTGAAAAACTATCATGAGGATTTTATCATCAGCATCCTCTCCAAATCTCACATTCTTCATCCCTTATTGCAATGGTCAATGAGGAGCCCCTCTGCTGTGAACTTTTTAAGCCTAATGAAAAGAACTACACTCTTGTCCATATTCTCTGAGGCTTTCTTGGTTAAACACAGACAAAATGGTAAACTAAGCCATGCTTCTGTGTTCACTGATGCTCTGGGTGCCAATTTAATTGTGATTCACTGCACTGTAATTGCATCATAACAATGATCTAGAAAGCTAATATTTTACCCAAAAGTTGATTCTAAAGTGAAAATGAATTCATGTGTCTCCAACAATCAGTAGGGAGAGGACCTTTGGGACCAGTAGATAACCTAATACTCCTCACATCACATCATAGTGGTCTGAGTTATCCTTGGTTAATGGGTTTATAATATGTACATAAGATTTGAAAAGTAGCTACATTGTGTTACTATCAGCAAATCCTAATGATATTTAAATAAATAATATCTATGAAAACATATTTAAATGTTAAAGATAGAAATACAGCCTTTTTAGAGCATTTTTAGAATCCTTCCCAAGGTGACAATTAATGTGGCTGCAGTATAAATTTACTCAGTATACTGTCAACTTAAATTTATTTTCATTACTACTTTAACTCTCATTCTAGAAAAACTGGCTTGCTACACTTCACAATTGGGATTGAAAAGAGTTGAATGTGTGCATGCATGAGTACATGTGGCTCTATATAGTATGATTACTAGTAATATAATGCAAGTTTCTATCTCTAATTTCTTATTAACTACATAGAACATGTTACATGTACAATACAGAGTTCACATCACTTGTGATTCAAAGATAACAAAGATGAGTTGCTAAAAAATTATAGACTGTATTTTTAATAGTACCACTAAAAATATTTTCTTCACAATTTACATTCCTATGGCTTCCCTCTAGCTTAAGTAAAGTTTCAAAGTACCAGTTAACTACAGACTTCAGCATGATGGTGGCCCTGTTTTCCTCCATTACATACTTTCAAAAATAAAACTTAAAAGAGTACCAATCTACAGCTCTCTTTTCCCCTTACATCCAAGTAGTCAAATCAGTCAATCAAATAATGCTCTGTACAACTAGTTGAATAAATTTTAAGTTAGAAATTCGGCAATGTCTTGTTCAAATAATAAAAACAAAATAAATCCAGGAGCTCATTCTCAATTCTACTTGCCTGGGCTTCCTGAGGCATTTGAGCTGCGTCCACTTTGTTGGCAATATAAGATGCCAACTGCTTGTCAATGGATGAGAGAGAGTCCTGAATTAAGTGTAAGGATTTTTCAATCTCCTGGGCAGACTGGATACTCTGTTCAAGCAACTTTTGTCTCCTTACGGCCTAAAGAAAAGAATAAGAATGAATCAGTTAAAAGTTTACTTATGGTAGTTTTTCTGCAATCCTGCTGCAAAGTAAAGGAAGAGTCTAGATTCTTCTACAATCACCTTTTTGTAAGACAAATTTCGCAGCTTCCTGCCACTCATTCAGCTCTACTTATAAAAATAAATATAAGAAAAAGAAAAAGAGAAGTAGCACTCAAAACCACAGGATCAGGGATCTATATAGGACAAAACCACAGAATTATGTACATCAAGGAAAGATGCTAGAAAAAACATTAGTGAAATCAACTCAGTCATTGCAATCTGTCGTTCTCAGGCTGAATGCTCCTCCTGATCTCATTATGTAGTTCAAGAGATTTGCTTTGCTTAGAATAGGGTCATCGTCATCACAATCCAATTCAACATAGATAATCCACTTCCACCACTGAGAAACATATACAGTCTGTTCAGAATCAGCTCCTTTTCAAAAAGAGTTTTAGATAACCATCTGATTAAGGATTTATTTTGAATGCTATTTCAACCAGTTTTACAGGGTCTTTTTTCTCCTATACTTTTTTTCACAATTTGGATTATGGAAATTGATTGTACAATTGGATTTGTGTTACTGCTGAAGTAGAACAAATAAGAAGTAATCCTAATATAGCTGCAATTAATCTTGATTGTTATTGCATGTATGATTAGGATAATTTAACACTTTTCAAGTATAAATAGCATGCTGAACAGATTGCAGAATCTCTCTTCAAAGATCTGTTCACCTTTAAAAGAGTAGTCAGAAAAGTAAGGAGTGGGACAAGAAGCTTACTGAGAATTCCTTAAGTTATGTATCATGTCAAGTATTTTTATTATAAAATTTGTAGACATTGTTATCAGGTACAACAGAACCATCCATCCCAAAGACCTTGACTGGGTTTTTTTAAATGACCCTGCTTTTTATATTATATAAAGAATATTAGATATTAAATAAGAATACAAATGTTGGCTCTTAAAAAGATATTGGAGATGACACTATTCTTTAATGAAGCCAACTTGGAACACAGCATTGCTCAAGGTAACAACAAGGGAAAAGGAGCTGGAAGTCTTGCGATGCTGCTAGAGTGGGGAAGGCATTCTCAGTATTTATACTTGTACCATAAATCTTCAGGATTTTGTCCTAGGCTTTCCTTTCTTCTCATTCTATGTATACACTTTGTTTCAATTACACCTCATGTGCTCACAACTTTACATCTTCAGTCAAGACTTTCCCCTTGATCTCCACACTTGCATATATATGTCTACATTGTCCTACTTGACATTTCCACTTGGACATCTCATCCCCACAGCCATAATGGCATGAACAAATATGGACCCATTGTATGTGTGCTTCTTACCCACTTCCCAGCTCCCTTGGCTTTTCCTCTTTCCTTGTATTTTTTTTCCTATTTCAGTAATTTACAATTAATTATTGCCTTTATTAGGCACAATTCTGGGAATGTCCTCTTCCTTTATCATGTACTTCATCATTTTGCATTTAATCAGTCAGTCAATCACCAATCCTTTCTTCTACCTCCTAATACTTCTTGATTCCATCCTTTCCTCCCTGTTGCCACCATCATTATTCTAGTTGAGATCATTACCATCTCTTGCCTCAAATACAGTACTAGACTCCTGGCTGGTATCCTACACTGTCCACACCCATCTGCAAAGGAGCTACAGTGTGTTCTCTTGATGGTTCTCTTCTTCAAATCCTCTAGTGATTCTTTATTTTCCTTAGGATGAAAGTCATACTCCTTAATAAGGCTTAAAAGTCCCTTTTTAGTCCCCGCTGGTGTCTTCTACTCCTTGCTCAAGCTATTGAGGGATTTCATGTTTCATTTCTCAGCGTACTCTATGCCCCTCTTGATACTTGTCCTTAAATAAATATCCTTTTCCTAGAACAATCCCTTCCCCAGCTTCCTTTTACTGGCTAATTTACATTTATCCTTTAAGTCTTACTTTGGGAATGTGGACATTACCCTCCCTAGGTGGCTGTCCATGACACCTTATGCTCTCTCTTGTACTTCACATTTCTGTCTTAGCATGTATCACATCATACTGTCATTTGCGTTTGTCTGCTTCTACTTCAGACTATAACCTTATATAATAAGGTTGGAGATGTGGCTGTCCTGCTCATTGCTCAATACCAGTTCCTAGAGAAAGGCCAAAAGTTTTATTTATGACTGGATGGATGGGATAGCAAGGCTTTTTAATGGTGAAAACAGAAGAGTTCAAGCAGTCAAAGACAAAAATGGATTTACAAAAGAAATTGAAAAAAAAAAGGTCACCACCACTCGGTGATATAGCCTTTGGAGAACAGATCTTCCTATTACTTTTTTTTTTTATTAGAAGTGTCAGAATGGGATGGGACATTATTTGGAGCAAACTTTAATCTATTTCTATTAAAGTACTTGATCCAAATCAGCGATCAAGACCTTGCCCTGGACTCTAATTCAAATACAGTTTCCTTTTTTTTTTCTAGTCAAAACTTCAACTGGAAGTTACATTACATAATAGTTCAGATAACAGTGCTCATGGCTATAATCAGAGCTCTCTGCAATATAAAAGAGAATGTTTGTAGCCTACCCGGAGTTTCTCCAGAGAAATGGATCTCTAATGATAAAATTTCACCATTGTGACAGGTGGCTAGAAAAACCTTCCAATTACAGCATGTAGTAATTGCCTACGTGGACACTGTTTAAATCTGGTCCTATATCTGGCTAAAGGCAAAAACAGCCTCCTCTCCTGTGTACATCTGCAGAATGTTCATATAATTGAACAGGATATAATAAAGCATAATGTTAAACCACATTTTTTAGCCTCAAAATTATTTCTTAAAATCTAACTTCTTCTATTCATGAGATGCCATGGGTTGAAAGAAATGAAATGGCCTAAGAGATGATAGTAGAGCTGACCTCAGGTGGGTTGCTTCTGTGCCTGGCCCGGCAGTTCAATAAGAGAGACTCATTTACATGGATTGTTTGATTATCTCAGGGAGTGAAAAGACCTCAGGACAATCCAAGCCTGCAGAATTCTTTGAACTAGTCATGGCTTAAGCTGCCTTCTATTCCTAAACATCCTGTTAAGCAAACCCTGATGGGATGCCAAGGCCGGGGATTTTCTAGGACTCTGCCCATTTGACCTGTGCTGTTTCACTGAATGGAGTTGGTAGGCAGCCCTGAGCCATAACTGCATTTTGTTTTTGTTGTTTCACAATACTGCTGAATTGTTGTTTTAAAATGTTATTTCATGTCTTTAGCTTTTCTGCTCAGCAATAAGAAAAATCATATAGCTCGGCAGAAACAGCAAATATGAGGAGAGTAAGAAGGGCATTAAAAGGCTGGCAATCAACAAAAATATAAAAGTAGAAAACCGAATCCTAGCAATTGTTACCATGAGAAAACAATGAAAAAAACTTTTAATTTGGTTTTCAGAGATAATTCAAGCTTAAAAAATCAACATACATGAAAAGAAATCAGTATTATCTCCTCAAAGTGCTCTGTAATATAAATTAAAAGTTGAAGGATTTTTGTTGGCAATGGAAAGCTCTCTCCCCAGTGAGATGACTGTTCCTCACATTCCTATTTTTTAAGTAATGTATTAATCCTTGTGCCCCAACATTACTAACACTTAAATCAGAGTGCAGCATGGCTAAGAAACTGTGGAAGAATACATTTTTTCATGTGAAATAAAACTGTGAATTTGAGCCAAAAGAATTATATTTAAAATATAAATGCTGGCTTAAAAATACAGAAAAATTTAGATAAATAATCCCAATAACTTTTTACAAATCATCATTCACTAAAGGAGCCACATGTCCTTACTATACTTATTAAACTCAGTATAAAATATAATTTTAATTTCATTAAGAGGTGACAGGTAAGCTCATGACTGCAAATGAATTAGCAATGTGGGTGTTTCCACTACTAAAATAGGACCTTGTGAGAAAATTATTATAAAGATATATTTCCCTTACAGTTAATCTTTCTAGCCAGCTGCAAATAGCAATTAAGCACATAATATTTTGAAGAATTAAACTATACACAGTCCTCACTATAAAAAAATTGCATCCAAACCAGAGAAAAAATCTAGAACACGAGGATAAACATTTTCCAACAAAGAAAGAAGAAAAACATAGATTGAATGAGTTAAAGAATGTCAGAAAAGAGCTTCTCTCCAAAATCTCCTACCTGACACTGACTTCAATTCCCTTCCAGGTTGACGAAATTCACCACAGATTTTAAAAAGCATATTACAAAAGGTGTTAGCTAAAATAAAGAAAAAGTCCTGAAAAAGTTAATTCACAATGTAGTTAATTTAAGGCCATAAAACTAACTTTCTCCCAGTATCTATGGGATCCAGGAATGGGAATGGGAGAAATTTTGTCATTATTTTGTTAGTTTGTCCCTTATGAATGTGTGCTATTGTGTTATTTTACTTGCTTTCCTTTTTTGGTGGAAAAGTAGGGAAAGAGAACTTTGATGCCTAGATATGATTGTGGAGGACCAGTTGGGTAGAGGCGGTTTTTCACTGGGAAACCCTTGGGTGCAGAATCCCTTGTGGTGGGTGCAAGAGGCATATGAGTCTTACAACGTGTAGGGCATGAGTGTGCCGAAGATGCACTAGGACTTCTTAGTATCCTTCTCAAACCTTTGTTTTTATCCATCTATATAATAAACATTCCTTAGTTGCCTACAATGTGCCAGATATCAGCAGACTCTCAGTTTTTCTTTTTAAATTACTCAATAAATCCAGATTTAATATTGTAAAATATACTCTTTCCTTGTCCTTAAGCCAAAAAAAAAGTTCTTTTTAGTGGGATAGGATTTTAAGAAACATTTGGTTTCTCAGAAGTCTGGAATGTGGGTTTTTCTTAAAACTTGCAGATGCTTCAATTTACGAAGAAAACTTCAGGCTCTTTGTGCAGACAAATTACCTAGGGGTGATTTAAATTCTACTCATTAATATCTCTAGGACATAAGGAAGTAAGGGCAGATGTCAGATGGCTTGTTTTTCAAAAAACAGATATGATTCATCTTGTAGTAAATGATATGCTTTTTTTTTACAAGTACTTGTCAATGGGATCTAGATATATATTTTTATTTTCAGCATTGTTTTCTTTTCTTTTCCCTAAATAATGAAACATTGCAGCCAATGGTAAAAGAAAGCCTCATTTCTTTGAGTGATTTTAGTAATAGATGAACTAAAGAAAACTGTGTCCCAAATTCTGATGCAAATGAAGGAGAGTAACTATTAATTGTGAACTTCATGCTTGGGGACAGTATTAATTGTTCCCACCTTGAATACCACTACTTTGCACAAGGTAGGACAATGAGTTAAGTATTTTTCTCATGGAAGGTTGTGTGTGGGAAGTGTCCTCTAAGAGAGATACTGAAACCAAATCCCACTTCTGTGGCTCTTCAGAAACTAATGTTAAGCCCAAGAGAGGCCACTAATCTGCATTATTTAACAGCCACATCTCCCTGCACAGACTGTCCTGAACAATAAATTCTATTTTCTGTAATCTCAAGCTCAGTGAGTCAGGCAATTAATGCAACTATTTCCTTTTAGTTTTTCTTTTTCACTAACTAAGATGTAATTTGTTCAATTACCAAGTAGTAAGAATACTAAATTTGATTGAATTATGTTGGTGGGTTTGAGAGCATTTTTGATTAGTTGTTTCCTCCTTTCCTAAATTGTCTTGAATTTATGAGCTATTCTGAAGCTCCATTATTATGGTCATGAATGCACTGGATGCTGTAATCCTAGAATTTTGGCTATAGTCTTCAACTGAAAACAATACATAGCAAGTTCCTCTCATTCTAAGACATGGAAATAACAAGACGGGCTCAAAAGCGTTTACAAAAGTGGGAAAGCAGGTCCTTCCTTCATTAAACCACCAACCTCACTTACTCTAAGATGCTGAAGAGTCTGCAGAGAATCATAGTCATACTGAATCTATGGGCCAGGGAGAGAGTGTGGCAGCTTCCCTGTTCACTCCTCCAGAAGGAATAAAGTTGGTACTTCAACCTTTCTTCAACCCAAGCAAAGGGAGCTCAAGAGACCATCACTCATAAAGTCTGAGAGCCCAGAGTGGATGGGGATGGCATCTAATTACTAACTTGGACTCTACACATGCAGCTGAATGCTTTATTTGTTTTCTGTATTTACTTAGGGTAGAAAAAGGAATTGGAAATGACAGCATAGTGAACAGAAGGGGTAGCCTGTACTTCCAGATGCTTGGTATAGCAAAAATATTTCCATAGGCCAAGTGGACACTGAAGATGGCAGCCATGTTTGAGTGTCTAATAGAGACACTGCTTGTGGAGCAAGAGTACTCCAGAATGAAGAGGTCTGAAGATATTTTTACAGAGCATGTTTTTTTTTTTTTGTAAAATGGGAAGATGGAAGAGCTTCTGTAAGATCTCTTAAAAGAGCCACTTGTACCCCAGAGAAAGCCCATGTTTGTGTCCTTGTTACACAAAATACATGAACACCATCAAAATGCTAGTTGGTATGAGACATTGGCTTGATTTCCTTCATTCCTACTTCTCAGGCCAGTGATGAAAAATCTGACCCAGATGGGGTAAGGAAAGGTGGTAGAAGGACACAAACCACTCTTCCCTTCCAGTACAGGTCACTTAGTCCATGGTTTAAGCTTAAGCTGGAAACAGGAGAACTTTAAACTGAATATGAGATTGAAACTGTAAGCTCAACTAAACTGGCTTTAGCTTTTTAATAGCACAGAGAACAGTGGGGTCTAACAGGATACCAAGAAAGATTTCACACTCTGCTTGAAGCAAAACCATGTCATGTTTGTGCCCGATCTGGTTCACACTAATGCAGCAAACTACTCACAAAGGCCATGGATTCAATATTTGATAAACTGAGGTAGAGGGAGAAGAAAAAGATGGATGTAAGGATCAACTAGAATGTGATCCAGGGAAAGATGGGAAGTGGCTTATGGAAGCCATGAAGAGATTGAGCATGAAGGTCTTAGGAAATACCTTTGAAAAACTGAGATTTATACTCGTGGCATGATTAGAAGGCTTATAAAGATACATTGATGCGTTTGTCTTATTCAACAGCCAACAAATTGCAAAAGTTTAATATTCATTTACTGATGATCCATGTGTGGACCATTGCCCCTATCAAACGCAACACTTCACCTACTGATAATTTCACTGAATAGCCTATCAAGATTTCTGAAGCGTTAATAAGCATAATTTGAAGGTCTTAAAGAAAGCGTACTATGAAAATATCAGAAATTATTTAAGGACCACTAAGAATGTTCTATTTGTCTCAGAAACAGGTTCTCCCAGGTTTTAGGTGTTTAGAACTGGCAGGAGGACATCTTCAAAGAAGCTGAAATTTGAGGAACAGCCTGGGCCTCACTGTAGATATAGACCTCTTTGGGGTCGGTGAGAGAGAATCGTTATCGCTTTTCATGACTTTGTATGGTGGAAAGGAAATAACAGATTCCCACAAAGTTACATGTAACATTTTTAGACGGTTAGGTGGGTTTTTAGTAGGCTGAGGAAATGCTTTTCAAGAATCAAGATAGTATTTTGCGAAGGAAATTAAATGGAGATTAAAAGAAAAGCAGAGGGGGAAGAACATAATTTATCGCAGGAAGGATAATTTACAACTGCTCACATACTTAGCAACCAGCAAAAGCTTCACTTTGTTGCTTCTTTTGTTTTCAAATTAGTATGTCCTACTTTTTCCTAAAGAAAAGAGGGCCCACATAGTGTTCCTTTGACAAGAAAGAACAAATAAATAAAAATGTGTTGCTTTAAGCCATTTTAGATACAACTCTTTGGGGGAGGGGTTCTGGCCCAACGGCTTCAGTAGCATGTTTGTTAATGTACTTGATAGGGGTGTAGGCTACAAATAATTATACAGATGGGCACATGCCTTCACACAGATATTTGTTAAATATAAAAGAATGTTACATTACATACAAGGGCCTTTCAGATTTATTTTTATTAATGTCACTTGGTTTAAACCCACTGGACAGAAAAACCCCAAAACCACATGCATGGAGCTCTCTATAATTTCCTTTATAGGAAAAGATTATAAATGTTAATACCATTGGTGTCATGGTTAGTTGTAACTTCATCTGTTTTGGGGTCTCTGCAAGTCACTGAGGTTTTTCTGTGACCTCTGAGGAAAGCATACGTGAAAGTAATGTTTGGGGATCACTTTATCAATGGAACTTGACATCAGATAGCCATCATTTTCAAGGAAAGAATTGATAGAATGGTCAATGAGCTATACAGTAATACATCTAAGACATTTCTGGATTTTTGCTGCATCCATTCATCTTCATGGGTAGACAAATGAAATTGGTCTTTTGCCCTGACAAGGGCAAACTGATACATTATACCAGCTTCAAAAAGAAAGTGATGCAAGTATAATACAGTAAACCTAGAAGGAATCTACAGATTTCTTCTTATCCCAGGCTTCTTAAGGTAATTTCAGAGGACCCCCTGGTTAGTAGAGCTTCTCTAGCCCAGTGGTAAGGTGCTCTCTGATTGTACATGTCCTCATAACATGAAAGTCTGAACTTTTAAGCAATTACTAACATACTAATATTGTAAATAATTAAAATATCACAGAAAATTTCTCCTGAAACAGAATAGTGAAACAGTACCAGAGTCTAAGAATAAGTTGTGTCAAGATTGAGACCACTCATGTAAGTAACATATAGAGTCCACAGAAGTGCAAAAACCCAAATCTTGGCTTAAAATCAAATTGTAGAACAAAGCAATTACTGGAGACCAGAAACAAAAGTAGGAATGTAGCCACTGAGAAACAGTTGATTTCTGGCAATTGCTTGTGCTTTTGTCCCAGGAAGCCACGAACGCTGTAACTTTCCCCTAGTGCAAGTGTAGGCAGGGGAAAAGCAAGGTGTCACAATTGAAAAAAACTATATCTTGTGCTTCCAAGCTGAGATGTGCTGGTAATTACACAAATGAAGACGGCCTCTAGTGAAGGAGAGTGTACTGATACCAACTGCAGATAGACTGTGTGTGTCAATTTGTCATTGCTATGTAAATGAACTAGCCACTTGGTACTAGTAATGTAACAGGGATCTCTCGGGGTGGGAGAATCTTGGTGTTAATCAATCTCTCCATTCAGGAATTCAGGCCCTCAGGATGAAGACTGGGTACAGTGCTTTGGGCTTCCTGGCCTTTCTTTACATGTTGAATGGGAAGCACACCCATCATAGTTCCTTTTACAGAGCACCAAATGACAGCCACAATGGCCACCTATGAATAAAACAATTTTCAGTCTTCAGTCAAGTAGTCTCAAATATGGCCTCAATAATCCAAAATGGTGCTTTTCTGATTGTACATGGGAGATCTATGTGGCATTCCTTTTACTATGATGTAGGCCCATAATGGTCTGAGGCCAGTGTTCAGGTTCCCTTGAAATAAAAAGCTCTGGACTTTGTTGACCCTTATGGTCAATCGTCAGTGGGGTTAAATTATACTCATATTGGTGCCAGCTAGAAGTGGCATCTGAAAAACTGGAAAAATACCTCTCTCACCTGGGATGGCTGGAATGTCTGATCCTTTCTCATCTTTTACATATGCATGAAGATGAACAGTATTTATTTGTTATAAACACTCCAGATGATTGCCATGGTTCTGAAGGAGCTGAAGTACAAGGCAGTGTGTTTATGGCTTCCTGTCACCCCACTTATCCACACCACACTGAATAATTCTTCAGGTCTAGCTCAGGAAATAGCCACACTATTTTGTCCTAAGGTTATTACAAGGCGTTTACATCTTTTGTTCTCCAGGTAGATAAGATAAGACAACACTACAGATTTGTAGCAAGGAATCCCTGCCAGCGTCTTTGGCTTTGATATGATTCATTTGGCTGGGATGTGCACCTTGAACAGCAGGAGCAAGATGTAGGGAACAGCTGCTTTTCCTTTTGCTTGCCAAATATGCTGTACAGTTCTTAAGCAGTAGACTGGGAGTGCACAAATAAGACTCATGTGTGTTGATGTCAGCCTGGGGAACAGATAAACACTGGTACACTCAATTCCTTGTTAGAGACCAGGGTCATCCATTACTGAACACTCTCCTGAGATACTAAGTTGGGTGAAATAGACATAAACTATTTTCCAACCCCCTCTCTTGTCTATCTCCTCCCTCCCAGTGGCATCTCCTCATCATCTGGAGATGAGACCCATTGGTGCTGGAATGATATGAAGACAGAAAGGAGCAACGAGGTCTCAGGCGGTGCACCCTCACTTGTAGGGTTGTTGCATTTGTCAGGAGTCAGATCTAGCTGAAGATTAAATTGTAGTTAATGTCTACCACAACCATTAGGAACTGCTTAGTGTGTTCCAAACAGGTTCCAAAGGGAATGTCTGTTCCATCTAGATTGTGGTGCAGGAGGAAGAAAGGTAACAAACTGGGAAACAGAGCAATGCACTTCCTATGCCATCAAAAGTTCACTGTGGTTCTGTATAGTGCTCCTTCTACTTCAGCAGGAAACCGTGGCCTTCAAGGAGAACCAGTATTTTCCCTACTTGATTTAATTGCTCAGGAATTGAAAATGAGCTTCATCTTCAGAGTAAAGAGGTCATTCAGGTCTAATGAGCAGTGGCTAGACATGAAAAAGTTAATGGTCCACACTGGGAATGAGTGAGACGTAGGTCATCTTAGCAAAGTGGACTGACTTAAATAATTCATGCTCAGGTAAAAGGTCAAGGCTGGAGTTCCAAAACCTGAATAATCATCAGAATCTAGAGAAACTTCTCAAAATAATAGTTCCTAACCTCAAGCAAATTCTACTAAATTAGAAATTCAAAGGGAGTTGGAAGGGACTAGGTACAGACTGAAGTTCCTATACACTTCCATCTGTATGATTTTAATGAGCAGCCAGATTTGAGAATTATCAACAGGGAAATTTGAAAGAGGCCTAAAATTTTAAAAAATTAAATAAGAACGGAGAAATGCAATGAACTGGGCTCACAAGAGAAAATAAAGAAGGGCAGCATACTATTAAATAGGCCATTTCTCAATTCAGGTCAGAAAACAATGTGAAACTTGGCAAGGCACAGCAGTAAAGTATTTCTTCAATTTTATTTGATACTTTTAACAGAAACTTCCTAATGAATATTTACATTCCATGACTTAAGAAACAGTTTAATGAACTTGAAAATATTTTTATTCCTCATTCCATTCACGGATTTCTCTGAGATGCTGGAATACACTGCAAAGAAGTATTTTTACATGTTCCCTCTCTCATTTCTTTCTTTTTTAAAATAAATGGGCAAGTAATTGCAGCACAGATTAGCCTATCAAAGAACAGTTTTGATCCTGCAATCCCATGAACCTATGAAGTCACTGGAGAAGAAAATCAGCTTAAAAAGTATTCGGGGTGGTAAAATAAGATGGACGCGACAGGTGGACATGTACCTTGAAAATAGTATTTTGTGTTATAGGAATGAAATATCAGTTGTAAATTATGATGGATCATAAAAGTTACATGTAAGTTTCATTAAAATAAAGAGAAAAACTCCAGGAAATTTAATGAAAATGTCCACAGATAATATGATTAAAAGAAAAACCTCTATCCAAAAATTCCCTCTTAAAATGCCAATTTACTAATCAATACTATTGGTTTGATTTTTGTAATTGATTACTTTTCAGGCCTTAATATCAGATGATTTTAATTTATATATTAACTCCCTCTCTTGCCATTCCAACTATGGAGGAAGGACTTCAACCACCATATTACAACAAATTTAAGGACAAGATAACCCTAAATGGATATATTCATACTCATTTATAAATTTGCAATGCTCTCCCAAAGCAAAAACAATTTATTTAGAGTGAATATATAATATTCAAATATTAATTAGGTACTAATTAATTAGGTACATGGAAATAGCATATTTATGTATAAGCACAAACACATGTGTGTGTTGTGTGTCCCTTTCTGTCTGGACCAAAAAGAAATGTCATGTACTATATTTGATATGCATATAGGCAAGAAAATTTTAATTACTGGCTTATAAAACATTTCAGAAATGTCAATGCAAATGGCCCAGGAAACATGATTTATTGAAGTAGGATAAGTTATGTTTAAAAATAACGATGCATTACTATATACAAAATAAAAAAGTCTCTATGATTCATGGTAATTAAAATAGGAATGAAACACATTTACCATTGACTTTTGTTCTTGTGAAGGTTACATAATATTTCAGGTCCTGTGTCCATAAAATAGAGGGTAATTATACTCAAAATACAAGATGCATGTTAAAATATTATTAAAACAAGAATCAAGGTAACTCATATACTTGATGGTGGTAAGAGAAAGAAAGATCCCCTTCTCATATAATAAAAAATACAGCAAATAGAGAAGGAGAAAATCTATTTTCTGATTCAAAGAATAAAAATCATACACTGTTTTCTAGCATTAAATAGGGCTGAGCTATCAGGTTTATTACCTGTGTAATACACATACCTGTGTGTAAATATTACACAGATGAGTTTTCTGCCTTCAACATGCAATCACATTTGTCCAATTATTCAATTAAAATTATAAGAGCAAGTTGCATAGTCCACTACTCAACTCAAAAATGAAGTCACCTTGCTCACAGATGTTTCGCATAACAGTCTGCCTGTGGTGCAGTTTTTAAATATAGTAATTTTATCATAGAGCAGTTCAACGTAGGAAAGTCAAGTTTTGAGCTATCTAATATCCTTTCTTCCACTGTAAGGAAAGAAAGCAAATTCAAAACATCCTGGAATATCCATTATTAACACACTAAAAATTAGATTTAAAAATTCCACCTTTCCAAGTATTAAAGCATTTATTGTTGGTTGATCATCCTCAATGAAATATTTTTTTTAACAATGATGTTCTATAGAAATGAGTCTAAGTTAGGTAACTCCTGAATAATTTCAAAAGCAATTTAGATATAAAATTAACCAAGTATATAAGGTGATAATCAGGACTGGCACCATGGGCATGGAATTCCAAGCTTAGAAGGACTCACACCTGGTTTAATGCCTTGCTGTTGCCATCCTGAAATTCTTAAATTTTGAACAAAGAGCCTGAATTTTCTTCTTGCACTGGGCCCTAAAAATTAAGTAGTTGATCTGGATTACAATAATTTGGGGAAAATAACCAATAGCTATAAGGTTGAAATCAGAGTCCAAACTAAATTGGAAAAGTTGGAGAAATAATTTTTTTAAGAATGTGAAAATCAAATTAAAGGCACCAGGACACAGTGACATACTGGTGGATGAAAAATGAATACTAAATAAATCACTTCCAAATATGGATATAATTCGAAGATAAGACTCCAAAGGCCAGTCTATTAGTTGTTTCAGGATATAATCAAATTCATCCTGGATATACTAACTGAAGATAATGGAAATAAAAGTCCTTTTCTTTTGACTGCCGATGTGTTTGTATGTGTGTAGTTGTGAATAAAATTACTATCTTGCAGAAAACTGTGGGAGAAATTTACATAACTGTTTCCACTGCAAACCACTTTACTGGCTACTGCTTAGTCTACAATACCATTTGCTAACATTGCTTATTGCAAACTGATTTTTATAACAGAAGAACTCCTATTCCAAATGCCTTCCACTCTCACTTCCTCAAAGGCACAAGTTTTCTATTTCAGCCCCACTTCATACTACCAGTCCTACAGAACTTAAAAAAGATGTAGCTCCCTCAGGTTTGGTGTCTTTCATGAGTAAATTTCATGAGCCTTACTACTCTTCACCTCGAAATATCTTAATAGAATCTCAATGCTCTGTTTTCCACTCACAAAGTTCTTTGTTCTATTTTTGTGCATATATCCTCTCCTGTAGGACCTTGTTCTTAGATATTAAGTATGTACTGCTATCGATCTTCCCTCATATTACAAGCATACTTAAATCCTCACTGTCCTGAATGTCAGTAAAACATCTTCTCTGTCCTATTATTCAACTAAAGTGACTGGTCCTTCTCTCACTTTTTCATCACCAAACATCTTTTTCTTTTTTCAAAGGCATATTAATTCCTTTTTTCCTGATTTATTGAGATACAATTGACATAATATTGTGTTAGTTTAAGTTACACAATGTGTTGATTTGATACATTTATAAATTGTAAAATAATTGCCACCATAGTATTCAATACCACCTCCATCCTGTCACGTACTTGCCATTTCTTGTCACTAAACAGTTTGAAGAATAATTTACATTTACTGTCTCTACTTAACCACTGCTCATTTCCTCTTTTACCTCAATTAATCTCACAGTTGCATCTGAACAAGGCAACTATAATTAATGTGTGAAGAACTGAATGGGAGTTGAGCAAACAAATCCAGCTAGTAAAGACTACTTTGTAAAGTATTAGGTTCTGCATTTTATACACGAACAGCTTAGGAAGAAGAGTGGTAAAAGTTATTTTAAGCATTTTATATGCCAAGAGGGAAGTTACATATTAGAAGTTAGCTGATTCTAAGTTCACTAACTCTACAATTTTAGGGAAAATCCACTAGTTTATGACATTTTACATTTTAAATGTGGTTAATACTTCTTATTAAAATTGGATATATTTAAAATCTCAGTCCATAAGTGTAATCTGATCAGTAATTTGATATATAGATCTATTCCTCCTGGCCTCATTTTTTGCTGAAAGTTACACTTATACTTTAGCAGTAAAACAGATGAAGAGACACTTATTTTTTTCCATTTGGTTTCTGCAGTCATCAGGAGTGTAGGTTTAAAGTCATCTCTTTATGGTGACAGCCTATTTATAGACAGGGGACAATATATTTGGTATTTTTTTTCTTAAGGACCCACCAGCATAAAGAGGTCTAAAAGTAGATTGAGTGTGACAATTAAAAGAACCTGGTTCATAAAGAAAGATATGTGCGGCTTATATGTCTCTTATTGCCTGCCAGACCACATTTAGATCTACTGAGAGTACCTTCCAGATCTTCTAGGAGAAAGGCTGGTGAAGGAAGAGAAGCATTAAGCTTTCTGGCCTGAGAAATTTAAAGAATAAATTGGCATGAGCAAGGATAAAGAAAACTGTGTTGGGCAGGTTTAATAGGAGCTCAAATCTGAGTATGGTAAGTGTGATTTGCCTACTATATATCTAAGCAGAGATATATAATAGGTGGACGGATATATAGGCCTAGAGTTTAGGGCAGAGGTCTGCACTAGAGATAATATTTTGAGAATCAGTACCATGTAAAGGATATTAAAGCTATGTTACTGCATAAAATATCAAAAGGAGTGGGTACAGAAAAAAGAGAACATGAAACTTAAAACCCATTTTATATACAACTGGATCAAGTTTGCCGATAATTTCCTTTAGAATTTTTCCTTATATGCTTATGAGTAAGACTGACATGAGGACTTTCCTTCTTGTATCAGTTTTGTTAAATTTTGTTATCAAGTCTTACATTTTTCAGTCTGTCTTAATCAGGTTGGGCTACTATAACAAAATACCATAGATTAGGTGTTTATATAGCACGCATTTGTTTCTCACAGTTCTGGAGCCTGAGAAGTTCAGCATCAAGGTGCCCACAGATTCAATGTCTGGTGTGGCCCCTCCTTCTAGTTTATGCACACCTCCTTTGTGTTACATTGTTACATGGTTGAGAAAATCATCTTTCTCACATTTCTTCTTATAAAAGCATCTCAGAACTTCCTTTTGGAATTATTTTCCTACTTTTAGAGAGTCTGCTGGGATAAAATCACAGTTTCTGTTTCTCTGGAAATACCTAATTTGCGCTTACTCTAAACACATAATTTTGCTAGGTTCAGAAGTCTAGGTTGAAGATATTTTCTCAATATCTTAAAAACATGCCCCTACTTTTTTCTCTGATTCATTTGTTGTGCTTAATAAGTCCATTGTGGCATAGGAAGATCCTGAACTCACCTCCCCCCACAAATGCTTAATCTACAGCTATATATGGAACAATTTCCTCTGAAAAGACCTGAAAACTAGCTGAACAGTGCTTTCACAACAGAGAAAGGGACACATCGAGATGGAGAGGAGAAGCAAATATGTGGTCTTGCAAAAGACCTCACCCCTGGCATGGCGACCAACATTCAACAGTGATCTCATAATTCTGGAGCTTTTCCTTAAGGAGCAAGGGGTTCATGCCCCACATCAAGCACCCCAACTCTTGAGACTTGCACCAGAGAGACAAGCCCCCAAAACGCCTACTTTTAAAAAGCAATTGATTATTTGCTTTTTGTTGTTGAGGCGTGTGAGTTCTTTATATATTTTGGATGTTAACCCCTTGTGGCATCTTACCATACTGATGAGCAGTGACTGCAATGGGGTATGGGGGGAACACAAGAATATGGGTTAATGTAGTAACCACAGTGTTTTTCATGTGAAACCTTCGTAAGAGTGTATATCAATAATACCTTAATAAGAAAAAGCAATGGGGTTCACATACAGAAGACCCAAAGGGCACAAGGAACTGACATACCACTCTTAAAGGGCTTGCAATACCATTCTTAAAGGGCTTGTATGTAGAATCACTCATCCTGGGGTACAGTGGAAGAGCAGCAGTTTGAAAACTGTCTAGACTATTTATGAAAGAGATCCATTTGCTAATCTTAAAGCATCTGCTTGAAGGGCAAGGACCTGTTGGGACTCTCTCCAGGTACAGAGATGCTGGAAGGTGCCATTTTGCACTCTCCTTCTCTCTGCCTTGCTAGTGTTGGCAGGCATGTGCAGTCCCTATACACTCTCACTGCCCAGGCAAACCCAGCAGGCACACCCTGGCCCTGTGTGCTCCCACTGCCTTGATAAAGCTGGTGGCCACCTTCAGTCTTCACAGGGAATGCTCTGTGATTGCCTGGTTCTGGTCCCATGGGACTGATTCAGAGAGGCAGTTCTGGGCAGGCTACCAGCCCCAGTGCACTGTACAGATGGCAGAAACACATCCCTAGTCTTTCTATGAAAGGGTCTACTTATCTGCTGGATCTTCGGCCTGAGGGGCAGGCTTTGCCATACATCTAAAGGTTACAGAGGTGCTCTCAAGGAATGTAGGCCAGAAGACACAGTTGTTGTGCTTTCCTTAAGCTAGGTAGGGCTTGCTGGTACCTCCTACAAAGTAGCTTATACCCTCGCCTAGAATCCTGGTTTCTGCAACTGTCACCTCCAAATCACCTGGTCGGGAGGATAGCAAGGGTTTATGACTGCAGTCTCACAGGACTGTGTATATTTACATACTTTAAAAGATGCTGCCTGAGATTCCAGCTTTCAATAAGTCTGACAATAGGTGATGAGATCCCTCCCTTTGGAACACTGACAGGTCTTGACTCACCTTTAACAACTTGGAACTATCCAGAATAAATCAATCATTGCTTAGGCAATCAAAGTTTTGAGAGATAACCAAGTGCTAGGGCACAGTTGAATAATAAAGTACATCTTTTACATAAGGCTACTCCTTCAAGACTAGGTGAGGTAGCAGTTTTTTACCAAATGCATAGAAACAGAGAGAGTCCACAAAAATGAGGGAATAGAGGAATATTCCAAATGAAAGAACAAGATAAAACCTCAGGAAAAGAAGCCTAATAAAATGGAGATAAGTAATCTACCTGAAAATGAGTTCAAGAAATGGATATAAAGATGCTTTCCCAACTTGAGAGAAGAACGCATGAACACAGTGAGAACTTCAACTAAGATGTAGAAAATATTAGAGAGCACCAAACAGAAGTCACAGAGCTGAAAAATATAGTAACTGAAATGAAAAATAAATTAGAAGTGTTCAAAAGCAGACTAGATGAAGCAGGAGAAAGGATCAATCATCTAGAAGACATGGCAGTGGAACTCACCCAAACAGAGCAGAAAAAAAAAAACAAATTAAGTCAAAATAGCGTAAGGGACCTATGAGAAAACATGGAGAATAACATTTGCATTACAGGGATACCAGAAGGAGAGGAGAGGAAGGGGCAGAAAACTTATTTGAGAAGTAATGGCTGAAAACTTCCCTGACCTGAGGAAGCAAACAGATATCCAGATCCAGAAAGCTCAGACAGTTCAAAATAAGATGAACCCCAGGAATCCACACCAAGACATTATAATTAAAATGCCAAAAGTCAAAAGTAAAGAGATAATTTTAAAAGCAGTAAGAGAAAAACAACTTGTTATGTACTAAGGAGCCCCCCATAAGACTATCAGATGGTTTTTCTACAGAAATTTCACAGGCCAGAAGAAAGTAGAATATATTCAAAGCACAGAAAAGGAAGAAACTTCCAAGAGGAGGGAATGCTTCCAAACTCATTTTATGAGTCCAGCCTTACCCTGAAACCAAAACTAGACAAGGACACTGCAAAAAAGAAAATTATATGCCAATATCCCTGAATGACACAGATGCAAAGATCCTCAACAAAATACCAGCAAACCAAATTCCAAATTCAACAATACATTAAAAGGACCATACAGCATGACCAAGTGGGATTTATTACAAGGAGGGTTCAAAATCCAAAAATCAATCAATGTAATATACCACATTAACAAAATGAAGGATAAAAATCTTATGGTCATCTCAGTAGATGCTGAAAAGCCTCTGACAAAATTAAACATCCATTTATGATTAAAAAATCTCAATAAAGTGAATATAGTGAACATGTACCTCAACAAAATAAAGGTCTTATGTGGTAAGCCCAATTCAAATTGGAAAGGAAGGAACAAACTGTCACTATTTGCAGATGACATGATACAATATATATAGAAAACACTGAAGACCACCAAAATACTGTTAGAACTAATAAATGAATTCAGCAAAGCTGAAGGATACAAAACCAATATACAGAAATCAGTTTTGTTTCTGTACACTTCTATCAGAAAGAGAAATTAAGCTAACAATCTCCTTACAATTATGTCAAAAAGAATAAAATACCTAGGAATAATTTAACTAAGGAGGTGAAAGACTTGTATGCTGAAAACTGTAAGATACTGATGAAAGAAATTGAAGACAAATAAATGGAAAGATAGTCTATGCTCATAGATTGGAAGAATTAGCATTATTAAAGTGTCCATGCTACCTAAAGCAATCTACAGATTCAGCACAATCCCTACCAAAATTCCAATGACATTTTTCACAGAACTAGAGCAAACCATTCTAAAATTTGTATGGAACCACAGAAAAGCCAAAGCAATCTTGAGAAAGAACAACAAAGTGGAGATATCATGCTTCCTGATTACAAAGCTATAGTAGTCCAAACAGTGTCCATTGGCATAAAACAGACCCATAGAGCAACAGAATGGAGAGCCCGGAAATAAACCCACGCATATATGGTTGGTCAATTTATGACAAAGAAGCCAAGAATATACAATGAGAAGCAGCAGTCTCTTCAGTAAATGGCTGGGAAAACTGGATAGCCACATGCAAAGGAATGAAGCTACACTACTATCTTATACCATGCACAAAAACTCGCTCAAAAATAGAAAGTTTGAAGTCAAGACTTGAAACCATAAAACTCCTGAAAGAACACATAGGCAGTAAGTTCAGTGACATTAGTTGGCAATGATTTTTTGGATATTACTCCAATAGCAAATGTAACAAAAGCAAAAATGAACAAGTGGGACTACATCAAACTAAAAAGCTTCTGCACAGCAAAGGAAACCATCAGCAAAATGAAAAGGGAACCAACTGAATTGGAGAAAATATTTGCAAATGATATGTCTGATAAGGTGTTAATATTCAAAATATATAAAGAACTCATACAACTCAATAGCAAAAAATTTTAATTCTGATTAAAAAGTTAGCAGAGGATCTGAATAGACATTTTTCCAAAGAAGACACAGAAATGGGCAACAGGCACATGAAAAGAAGTTCAACATCATTAGTTATCAGGGAAATTCAAATCAAAACCACAAGAGATAACACCTTTTAGAAATTATATTATCAAAAAGACAAGAAATAACAAGTGTCAGTGCCATTTTGGAGAAAAGGGAATCCTCATTGCATTGTTGGTGGAAATGTAAATTGGTGCTGTAACTATGGAAAACAATATGGGTTTCCTTAAAAAAGTAGAAATACAACTACCATATTATCTAGCAATTCTACTTCTGAGTATTTATACAAAGTAAAGGAAAACACTAATTTGAAAACATATACACACCCCTATATTTATACAAAAGGAAAACCCAAATTTGAAAAGATATATGCACCCCTGTGTTAATTGCAGCATTATTTACAATAGCCAAATGTGGAAACAACCTAGGAATGCACCATTTGAAGAGATAAAGAAGATATTATATATACATACATATTTCATATATATATATATATATACACACACATATACATGTATAATTGTTTGTATATACACATACAGATATATACACACAATGGAATAATACTCAGCCATAAAAATAATGAAATCTTACTATCTGCAACAACATGTATGGACTTTTTAGAGTATTTGCTAAGTGAAATAAGTCAAAAAAAGACAAATACCATGCTATTGCTCTTGTATGCGGAGTCAAAAAACCAAAACAAAAGAACAAACAAAACCAAACTCAGAAGAGAACAGAATGGTGGTTACCAGAGGGGGATTAGGAAGTGGGTGAAATGGGCAAAGGGGGTCAAGATGTAGAAACTTCCAGTTAAATAGATAAAGGTTATGTAATGTACAACATGTGACTACAGTCAATAATATTGTAGCACATAAATGAAAGTTGCCAAGAAAGTATATGGTAAAAGTTCTCATCACAAGAAAAAAAAACTATAACTTTTTATGGTGACAGATGGTAACTAGACTTATTATGGCGACTATTTTGTAATGTTCACAAATACTGAGTCATCCTGTTGTGTACCTGAAACTAATATAATGTTATATGTCAATTATACTTCAATAAGAAAAAAAATCGAATGTTAGTCTAAGTTTCATTCCTTCAGAGGTGATCTGTCTCATCTCTCTGGTTGCTAATATAAATTTAAGTTTGTCTTTGGAAACCTACAGTTTTCACTGTGATATGCCTAACAGTGGATTTCTAATTTATTAATTCTTCCTATCACATACTGTGCTTCCTGTTGAAGTGATTTATGTCGTTGGCTCTGAAAATTTTTCTTTAACATCCTTTACGTCTTCCTCCATATCAATTTTCCTTATTTGCTTCTTCAGAATCTCCAATGAGACATAAATAGACATTAATAATCTACTCCCAATATCTTTTTCCTTCCTTTTCATATGTTCTAACTCCTTAGTTTTTGTTACAATATTCTCTATTTCATCTTTCAATTTTCTCTAACTCATTTTTTTCTTCAACTGTTTAAGATACATTAAAGATGTCCATTATTTCAAAAAAATTCAAAGACAAATATATTTTTCAAATCTTCCTCATAAATTTTTAGTGTTTAACTTCAAATGTAATTTATTTCTTTAATATTTTATCTAGTCATTTCATATGAATCATTTAGCAATTCTATTATCTGAAATGTAGAGGAGGTGGTCTAAATTTGCTCTGGGTTTACGTGATGAGTTTGCTTCATGACAGCTTATTTTCTTGTGCTGGTGAGTTTCTTTCATGGTGAGCTCAAATTTCACTGAACTTAATCTGTGAGAATAATAAGGGCATTTTTCTTTCCAAAGAATTTGGATTTGCTTTATACTAGTGCTTGGAGTGCTACCAACCTAGAGTTCCTTTAACTTAATCTCTTGGGGATTCCTTGACCCTTATTGATAATATACACACAAGGAAGAGATTATCACAAGAATAGGCCTACTGTTAAATTTTCAGATGAGATTATTATAATTATTCTTACTATTACTTCTATGCTCAGCAGGAAGAGAAATGGACATATTTTTATAGGGGTACCCTCTGCAGGTAGACACAACACCTCACCCATCATTTCACTGAAAAATAACCCCAGTTTTTGGTAGAGTATCTATTCAGATTCCCAATTTGCTTGAACCTGAGGCTCAGTTTTCTCTCCCACCCAATGGGTTGATTCACCCAAAATATGAGTTACTAGTATTAGACTTTAACACCAGGGCAATGCAAGGATCAGTTCTCATAGCTGCACTACTTCTATGGCTTTGGTTTCCTCGCTTTTTTCTCTTTCTGTCCTGGCCTTTTAAGGCTTACTCATACTTCCTTGCAAGAGAGAAATCATTTACAAGTACGTTTGTTGGAGATTTCCCAGCTTCTTGGTGTTTTCCGGAGGACATTTTATAATACTTAGTTCGCCTTATCCCTGGGAATGGAAGTCAGCCTCATTTCAACATCTGTGAAGTGAGCTAATCAAACCTCTCTCTTAAAACTAATGTGGAGATTACATTTTATACTGTTTATAATTGCTTAGCACAAGGACTGATGATATTTTCTAAGAAGTATGCATACTGACAAAATCATACAGCATGTTATTTTATTAGACAAATGGCTTTCCAAAAAAATTTTGACCTCATGACTGATATACTATCACTTTTTTTCCCAGATTACTTTACAGTTTTCCTTCAGTCAACATGTGCCTATTCTGCTCTATCTATGCTAAGGAAGATGTGACACTTGAGTGAAAAATTCAAAGTCATAATTACCTGGAACAATTAATGGGTCCCTAATACAAAAGTTACTACTAAAGCAGAATTAACTACCTGCTATTTAATGTCAGGTGAAAGAAGTTATAGATGACTTTGAAAGGGATAGTCATGTGGACATTAATAATACACAAGAAAGATGACATAATCATGAATCAGGAGAACTGGTAAAGGCTTTGGACTTCTAAATATGTGATTTTAGTATTTAAGACTCCAAAATGGTTTATTTTAATTAGCCACCCCTAATACTTTTAAGCTTATGCTGTAAGCTTTCCTTAGAAATTTGGGAACTAGTTAATTACAATATTCACTTCTTACCTGGCAGTTTTTATATTTAATACAAGGAAAGGATCACTGAGATTGGAGACAGTGTGGTCAAAGAAAGGGTCATGTGCCAGGCTCCAAGCACAAAGAAACTTTGGTCTAAGTACTCAATAGCCTCTTACAGCTTTGTGGCCTTTGATACCCATCTGGTTTCTATAAAGTAAGGATATAAAGACCTTATACCATAAGATTATTGTAAGAACAATTGATAAAATACATGCCGGATACTTGGAGCTGTGCCTGGGCCTTGTAAACAGTATACTGTTATTTCACATTTTGCCGTATCACTAACACATCTTCTGAGCTTGGTAACTCTGTAGTAAGCTGTAAAAATCAGATGCTTCGATATGATTTTTGGAGCTATTTCCTGGTTTTCTAACCATTTTTCAAATCATTACTGAGTAGAAAATGTAGTGCCATATCATTATGAAGAGTGAAAGATGCCTTTTCAAGGAATGGAGATAATTTATTACTTATCTGCATGCAAAATCACATTCTGAAATTAGGAATAAGATCTAGCATATATCTCTTAAATATTCATTGGCAATAAAAACTGGCTGTTTGATTGATTTAACAGGCAATTGAATGTTACCTTTGCTCTGCATAATTGCAGCTATAAGACACATTAGGTAGGCAATAAAAAAACCCACAAACCTCTGACATAGGCATTGAATTGAGAAGAAAAAAGGGCTAAGATTCACCTTCAAGTGAAAGGGAACTTTGTTAAGGGAAACACTTTTCTTTACCCAACAACAACAAAAATCAACAAATTCAGAACTTTTGACTATAATGTACAATGTGGATCTCTCTTGAAAAACAAAAAATCAATTTAAAAACTTGGTTACTGTAATCATTTTATTTGTCCAGACCCTTAATTTATCTGAAACTCCACCTACATGATATCAAAACAGCAGTCTTTTCAACTAAATACTCAGTGGGAACATCCAAATGACTGATTTGGCTAACAAATTATTAGGTATTTCTCTATTACCTAAGTAGTTTTGAATTGATCAAAGCATCCAACTTATACCCTGAGTAATAGGAAAACCCTGTTACTACCCATAATTTTAAATCAACATATCTTTAAAGTCACATCAGCTTATTAAACTAAAGCACAACAGAATTCGAGAAGGATATTACATGATATGGTTTTCATCAAAGTTCTAAACCACCAAATATGCTTTATTTTCATTTCCAAATTACTCTCAGGTTATTATAGCTAGATATTTTATGTAAGCATAGCCAGGACTGAGAGTGGTTTCAAGTTTATTTATTATTACTATAGCTTTCTGCTTAATTAATTATTGAAGTTGAAACAGAGAAGCTCCAATTTTAAGACTTAGAGGATAAAAAGTCCTCTTGTCAGTGTTCTGCATTTTATATAAATAATGGTGATGTGTACATTTCATTGTTTCTCTACCAGAATATGCATATTTCCTTGTCTGTCCCTTCCCTTGGTGGTATACACACACACATACAAACACACATTGCTTTGAAGGTAAGTACTACAGCACCCAACCTAAACACAAAATGCCAACCATTTGTTGAATATGTACTATGCTCCTAGCACCGTAGTAAGCATCTTCCATGCAGTATTTTGTATTTTTCTCAGGAGAAACCTATGAAACAGGATATGTTATCACAGATGAGGAAATGGAAACTTGAAAATATCATACAAGGTCACATAACCAATGAGTTATGGAGGGATGTGCCAGTTATCAACTTAAAGCGTTTTTCATCAGTGATTTGTTTGTAATACTGGAATCTCTGCCAGCTGGCATGATACTAAACTTTGTCAGTAGAGGGCGCTAGAATGACACTAGTGGAGGTAAAGGTTTCCCTATTCCAGTGCCTTTCTCTCTTGCTCCTGTAGCCCTGGGTTGGCCTATGGGATGCCCAGTGGAGCTCACCTCCTCTGGTCCCCACTCACCCTCCCGAAAGTTTCAGTAGCATACTCTTCAGGTGTCTTCTGACAAGTTCTGTGAGTGCCTCAGGAGCAAGTTCAGCATGGGTGGCAAACCCATGGTCAGCTTCCTGCAGGCCAAGCTGGTTTCCAGTTCAGCAGTATCAATTGCACATAGCTTCCTAACAAGTCCGATGGGCATCCTGTCCAGCTGCCCAGAAAATTCAGTAGCATCTCCCACAGGTTACTTCCCTGTGAATTTTGTCAGCACTCTACACCAAGCATCCCTTCACACCTGCTTCAGCCCACTGACTCTGTCCTTGTTCTGAGTCGGGTCAACCCAGCAAACTTCTCTGCCATTTCATAGGCTGGACACACACTCTTTCCAAAAAGCTTTGAATCGCAGCCTTGAGTAGAGCTTCTTGCTTTCTAAGTTAGTTCCTTCCTTGGGTACTATCTCTTAGCCCTAGTATAGTCTTCTAAGTTCTCTTCTAGTCCCTCTTAAAAATTAATTCCCAGTAAATAGTTGATGTTTATTTCTATTAAACCTTTCCTGTTCCATTTACTGTGCAGTTTCTGTGACATGTCTGACCCTGACCAATGCAAGGAGCTATTCCAACCCAACGTTTTTTGATTCAATATTCAATGCTTTAACACCTAAGTTTGGATATAGCAGAGTAGGTGTCCAATCAAGGTTTGTCGTTAAGTTGAATTATTATTATTTGGGGAGAATGCCAGGTTCCACACCAAGAATATTTGAAATATAAAGACATTAAGTAGTTTTGAGACAGGGACTGTGGGTGTAGTCAGAGTAGGGTGAGGGCCTCTGGAAAAAGCAAGGCAGGATATTTACAGTCAGAGCAGTGCAACAACATGCAAGGAAACCCCCTACTAAAACTCTGTATTAAACATTAAGCTCTAGAATCATTCTTCAGTGGCATCAGTTAATGTTCCCAGTGCTTTTATTATGGTAATGATTTGTCATCATGTGTAAGATTTACTTTAGAATGGTAAAAGGCCCAATCCTATGTGCTCTATTTCCTCCTTCAGACTTGATGAAGTGATTTGCAATCTGGGCAATTAATAATGGCAAGCAAGCCCAGCCATAAACAACATAGTAAAAGGCAGGAAGTAGTCCATCTTAAAAATAAGATTGCTGAGGAGGAGCCAAGATGGCGGCATGAGTAGTGTTGGGACCTTTTGCCTCTTTTAGGCCTGTGGCAGCCGCAGACTGGAGGTTTCCATCCTCCCTCGTTACTTCCGCGTTTGTGGCCTAACTAGCTTCCCACGCATGCTCTTGGCCCTAACTCCACCTCCTCACCTAACCTGAAACCTGCCTAAAGACCCTAGTGACAGATGAGATAATCAATTCCCATTGGTTTTTGTTAGTTCCTTATCTTCCCCTATATAACTAAGCCTCTGATGGAATAAAGCTGAGTTTTGCTGCGCCCTTGAGGCTGACACATCTCCCGGCTTGGTGTGGTTTTGTTTTTGCCCGGATCTCAGGGGAGGGTCTCCAAGCTGCTGACACTTGCCCTCTCGCTCAGCCCCAGGGATAACAGGCTGGTCCTGCTTGTCCCCCCACCTTCTTGTTGCTGAAGAGCAACAGAGTAGGGCAGTGGAAATCTCCTCCCAAAACCATATATATTTTGGAAAATACAACAAATACAACTATGCCTAACAGAGAGACCAGAAGATATAGTACAACAGTCAGGTTACATCTACATCTGCAAGAACTCAGTATCTCATGAATGGGGTAAGATACAAAGCTGTGAACTGGCGGGATGCAAGTGCTCTCCACACCCCAGCTCCCCGGTGGGAGGAGAGGAGTCAGAGCAGGGAGGGAGTGGAAGTGGAGGACTGCTAACAACCATCTCTAGTGATCTGCACAGGGAGCAGACACACATTGCATGGTGTGCTGGATATTAGACAAACGAAAAAGTAAAATCTACAAGCGGGTCCCCACAGCCGGCTCCCCTGTGACAAAAGAAAAGTGAGCGCTTCTGAAAGTCTTAAAGGGACAGGGGCTTCACACCTAGATGTAATCGTCCCAGGACACTCAGCCCAGCAGGCTGGGAATCCTGAGGAACTTCAGGTACCATAATCCCCTGGGTGGCAACGCAACTTTGAAGCCACTCATGGTGATAAGCAGCCTGCTATTCATTCCTCCCAGCTGGCGCTGCCCCGCTACAGTGGCGGAGCAGCCAGAGAGCGGCCATGCCTACAGCAGCTGCCCAGAGCCTCCTCCCAGTGCGCAGCTGCCCGGGCCAGACCCAGAGGCTGCCGGCAGCACACAGCTGCCTGGCACAGACAGAGGAAGCTGGGGCAAGGTGAGAATGGCCACCATTCTTGCAGAAGAGCACACCTGGCATACCTGCCACCACCCAAAGGGCTCTGGGCTACCCTGAGGCTTGCCCCTCCCTGCAGCGGCTCAGAGGATTAACCCGGACGCTGCTCCTGGTGTGCGGGTAACAGACACAGGGAGCGGAGAAGGGCAAGGTGACCAGAATGCAGGAAACGACTTTGTTCTCCCAGCTGACACACACATCACCTGCCTACGAAAACCACTATTGCCATGAAAAGGCAGATGAATTTGGTCCAGTCAAGAATCACACAGACAACCCCCAAGAGAGGGCCTGGGGAGATAGATATAACCAATCTTCCTGAAAAACAAATCAAAATAAAGGTCATAACCATGTTGATGGACCTGCAGAGAAATATGCAAGAGCTAAGGGATGAAGTCAGGAGGGAGATTACAGAAATGAAACAATCTCTGGAAAGACTTAAGAGCAGACTGGATGAGGTGCAAGACACTGTTAATGGAATAGAAATCAGAGAACAGGAATACAGAGAAGCTGAGGCAGAGAGAGACAAGGATCTCCAGGAATGAAAGAATATTAAGAGAACCGTGTGACCAGTCCAAACGGAACAATATTCACATTATACGGGTACAAGAAGACAGAGAAAAAGGGATAGAAAGTGTCTTTGAAGAAATAATTGGTGAAAACTTCCCCCAAATTGGGGAGGAAACAGTCTCTCAGACCATGAAAGCTCACAGATCTCCTGACACAAGGGACCAGAGTAGAACAATACCAAGACATATAATAATTAAAATGACAAAGATCAAAGACAAGGACAGAGTATTAAAGGCAGCCAGAGAGAGAAAAAAGATCATCCACAAAGGAAAAACCATCAGGCTACTATCAGACTTCTCAACAGAAACCATACAGGCCAGAAGAGAATGTCATGATCTATTTAATGCAATGAAACAGAAGGGCCTAGAACCAAGAGTACTGTATCCAGCACAATTATCATTTAAATATGAAGGAGGGTTAAACAATTCCCAGACAAGCAAAAGTTGAGGGAATTTGCCTCCCATAAACCACCTCTATAGGATATTTTAAAGGGACTCCTCTAGATGGAAGCATTCCTAAGGCTAAATAGATGTCAACACAGAAAATAAAATCACACCAAAGAGCAGACCAACCAAATACTAACTAAAGGCAAAAAGTAAAATCAACTATTCACAAAAGCAGTCAAAGGAAACACAAAAGAGTACAGAATAAAACATTAACATATAAAGAATGGAGGAGGAGAAATAAGAAGGGAGAGGAATAAGAATCATGAGACTGTGTTTATAATTGCTTAATAAGTGAGTGAAGTTAGACACTTAGATAGTAAAGAAGGACCCTTGAAACTTTGGTAACCACAAATCTAAAGCATGCAATGGCAGTAAGTACATATCTTTCAAAAATCACCCTAAATGTAAATAGACTGAAGGCACCAATCAAAAGACACAGAGGAATAGAATGGATAAAAAAGCAAGACCCATCTATATGCTGCTTACAAGAAACTCACCTCAAACACAAAGACATACACAGACAAAAAGTGAAGGGATGGGAAAAGATATTTCATGCAAACAATAGGGAGAAAAAAGCAGGGGTTGCAGTACTTCTATCAGACAAAATAGAGTTCAAAGAAAGTAACAAGAGAAAAGAAGGACATTACATAATGATAAAGGGGTAAGTCCAACAAGAGGATATAACCATTATAAATACACATGCACCCAATACAGGAGCACCGACATACGTGAAACAAATACTAACAGAATTAAAGGAGGAAACAGAATGCAATGCATTCATTCTAGGAGACTTCAACACACCACTCACTCCAAAGGACAGATCCACCAGACAGAAAATAAGGACACAGAGGCACTGAACAACACACTAGAACAGATGGACCTAACAGATATCTACAGAACTCTATACCCAAAAGCAGCAGGATACACATTCTTCTCAAGTGCACATGGAACATTTTCTACAATGGACCACATACTAGGCCACAAAAAGAGCCTCAGTAAATTCAAAAAGATTGAAATTCTACCAACCAACTTCTCAGGCCACAAAGGTATAAAACTAGAAATAAATTGTACAAAGAAAACAAAAAGGCTCACAAACACATGGAGGCTTAACAACATGCTCTTAAATAATCAATGCATCAATGACCAAATTAAAATAGACATCAAGCAATATATGGAGACAAAGGAAAACAACAACACAAAAGCCCCAACTACTGTGGGACACAGAAAAGGCAGTTCTAAGAGGAAAGTATATAGCAATCCAGGCCTCTTCAAAGAAAGAAGAAAAATCCCAAATGAATAGTCTAAAGTCAAAATTACTGAAACTGGAAAAAGAAGACCAAATGAGGCCCAAAGTCAACAGAAGGAGGGACATAATAAAGATCAGAGAAGAAATAAATAAAATTGAGAAGAATAAAACAATAGAAAAAAATCAGTGAAATCAAGAGGTGGTTCTTTGAGAAAATACACAAAATAGATAACCCCCTACCCAGACTTAATAAGAGAAAAAGAGAATCTACAGACACCAACAGAATCAGAAATGAGAAAGGAAAAATCACAACAGACACCACAGAAGTACAAAGAATTATTAGAGAATACTATGAAAACCTATATGCTAACAAGTTGGATTACCTAGAAGAAATGGACAATTCCCTTGAAGAATACAACCTTCCAAGACTGACCAAGGAAGAAACAGAAAATCTAAACAGACTAATTACCAGCAACAAAATTGAAGTGGTAATCAAAAAACTACCCAGGAAGAAAACACCCAGTACAGATGGATTCACAGCTGAATTTTACCACACATGTAGAGAAGACATAATACCCATTCTTCTTAAAGTTTTCCAAAAAATAGAAGAGGAGGGAATACTTCCAAACTCATTCCAAGAAGCCAGCATAAATCTAATACCAAAACCAGGCAAAGACCCTACCAAAAAAGAAATTTACAGACAAGTATCCCCGATGGACATAGATGCAAAAATAGTCAACAAAATATTAGCAAACTGAATTAAAAAATACACTAAGAGGATCACACACCATGATCAAGTGGGATTCATCTCAGGATGCAAAGATGGTACAATATTCGAAAAGCCATCAACATCATCCACCATATCAACAAAAAGAAGGACAAAAACCACATGATCATCTCCATAGACACATAGAAAAATCATTCAACAAAATTCAACATCCATTCATGATAAAAATTCTCAACAAAATGGTATAGAGGGCAAATACATCAACATAATAAAGGCCATATATGACAAACCCACAGCCAACATCATACTTAACAGCAAGAAGCTGAAAGCTTTTCCTCTAAGATCGGGAACAAGACAGGGATGCCCACTCTCCCCACTGTTATTCAACATAGTACTGGAGGTCCTAGCCATGGCAATCACACAAAACAAAGAAATACAAGGCATCCAGATTGGTAAAGGAGAAGTCACATTGTCACTAGTTGCAGATGACATCATATTGTACATAAAAAACCCTAAACACTCCACTCCAAATCTATTAGAACTAAAATCTTTATTCAGCAAAGTTGCAGAATACAAAATTAATACCCAGAAATCTGTTGCTTTCCTATACAGTAATGATGAACTAGCAGAAAGAGAAATCAGGAAAACAATTTCCATTCACAACTGCATCAGAAAGAATAAAATACCTAGGAATAAACCTAACCAAATAAGTGAAAGACCTATACCCTGAAAACTACAAGACACTCTTAAGAGAAATTAAAGAGGACACTAACAAATGGAAACTCATCCCATGCTCTTGGCTAGGAAGAATTAATATAGTTAAAATGGCCATCCTGCCCAAAGCAATCTATAGATTCAATGCAATCCCTATCAAATTACCAACAGCATTCTTCAACAAACTGGAGCAAATAGTTCAAAGACTCATATGGAAACACCAAAGACCCCAAATAGCCAAAGCGATCCTGAGAAGGAAGAATAAAGTTGGGGGGATCTCACTCCCCAACTTCAAGCTCTACTACAAAGCCACAGTAATCAAGACAATTTGGTACTGGCGCAAGAACAGACACACAGACAAGTGGAACAGAATAGAGAGTCCAGACATTAACCCAAACATATATGGTCAATTAATATATGATAAAGGAGCCATGGACATACAATGGAGAAATGACAGTCTCTTCAACAGTTGGTGTTGGCAAAACTGGACAGCTACATGTAGGAGAATGAAACTGGATTACTGTCTAACCCCATACACAAAAGTAAATTCAAAATGGATCAAAGACATGAATGTAAGTCATGAAACCATAAAACTCTTAGAAAAAACATAGGCAAAATTCTCTTGGACATAAACATGAGCAACTTCTTCATGAACAAATCTCCCTGAGCAAGGGAAACAAAAGAAAAAATGAACAAGTGGGACTACATCACGCTGAAAAGCTTCTGTACAGCAAAGGACACCACCAATAGAAAAAAAAGGCATCCTACAGTATGGGAGAATATATTCAATAATGACAGATCCGATAAAGGGTTGACATAAAAAATATATAAAGAGCTCACATACCTCAACAAACAAAAAGCAAATAAGCCAATTTAAAAAATGGGCACAGGATCTGAACAGACACTTCTCCAAAGAAGAAATTCAGATGGCCAACAGGCACATGAAAAGATGCTCTGCATCGCTAATCAACAGATAAATGCAAATTAAAACCACAATGAGATATCACCTCACACCAGTAAGGATCGCCGCCATCCAAAGGAAAACAACAACAAATGTTGGTAAGGTTGTGGAGAAAGGGGATCCTCCTACACTGATGATGGGAATGTCAATTACTTCAACCATTGTGGAAAGCAATATGGAGGTTCCTCAAAAAGCTCAAAATAGAAATACCTTTTGACCCAGGAATTCTACTCCTAGGAATTTACCCTAAGAATGCAGCAGCCCAGTTTGAAAAAGACAGATGCACCCCTATGTTTATCGCAGCACTATTTACAATAACCAAGAAATGGAAGCAACCTAAGTGTCCATCAGTAAATGAATGGATAAAGAAGATGTGGTACATATACACAATGGAGTATTATTCAGACATAAGAAGAAAACAGATCCTACCATTTGCAAAAACATGGGTGGAGCTAGAGGGTATTATGCTCAGTGAAATAAGCCAGGCGGAGAAAGACAAGTATCAAATGATTTCACTCATCTGTGGAGTATAAGAACAATGAAAAAACCTGAAGGAGCAAAACAGCAGCAGACTCACAGAAACCAAGAATGGACTAACAGTTACCAAAGGGAAAGGGTCTGGGGAGGATGGATAGGAAGGGAGGGATAAGGGGGAAAAAAAGGGGGGCATTACTATTAGAAACATAATGTAGTGGGGGGCACAGGGATGGTTTTACAACACAGAGAAGACAAGTAGTGATTCTATAGCATCTTACTATGCTGATGGACAGTGACTGTAATGGGGTATGTGGGGGGAACTTGGCGATGGGGGGAGTCTAGTAAACATAATGTTCCTCATGTAATTGTAGATTAATGATACCAAAATAAAAATAAAAATAAAATAAGATTGCTTTTTAATACCCAGGAAGTTAAGAAGTAATATTCTTACCTTACTCTTTAGCAAACAATAACTCAGCCCACCTTGGGGGGCTAGGCAGGCAGTCTTGTTTGATATGTTCCCAGACCAACAGGCCAGTATCTCAGGGAGAAATCAGAGCAGGAAGTTCCTTGTGTTAATTTAATTCTAAATATCAGGGGCTGCTTAACAAGTCCACCCCCTAAGCCTTTTTTCACATTCCCCTAAATCCTCAACCCCTAAGAAAACCCACAACTACGGACTCTTTTGCCCCCTCCTGGCGTGAGCCAGGAGCTCTGCCCTCTCACTTTGTCTTTAAATAAAAGCCTCTCCCTGGCTCTCCTACCTTGAGTGTTTGCTAAGTTCATTCTTCGACTCTGCAAACAAGAACCCCGGCATCAGTTTTACGTTACTAGAGGTTTGAAAGAATACTATATAAACGATGCTCGTTTCAGAATCAGGTTAGAAAGTGTTCTATTCCAAAAGACAGAAGAGATAGATTATGAACATTGTTAAAGATTAAAATTTGTACCTTTTCCCAGGTTAGCCAAGGTCAGTTTTACAATGTGACTTTTGATTTTTTGCTTGAACTACCAGTTCTAACATGAAACTAATGTCCAATTAAAATAAAATTATGTTCCAATTCCATATCAAAATCCCTATTTAAATGACCTCAGAATTAGTTGCCATTTAGGAGTATCTACTACTCAAATCCAGTAGCAGTGTGACAAGGGTGAAGGGCTAAGGGGACTGTTTGGAATCTCCTTTTCAGTCCCCAGTCCCCTATATTGATATGGAGAAAGTATGACTAATCTGCTCAACAAAGAGAGTGGAAGGATTAAGGACCATTGGGAAACTTGCTGTCGGCACCTTCACATTGACCTACACCAGTATCACCTACTTCTCCTCAGGATCCAAGAAAGAGGGATATCTCCTAGCCAGGACTTCTTTCTTTCCAATTATAAACAGAATCAAATTTTTCCATGTCCAAATAACAAAAAAGATTTCCTGCATATCCTCCTTTCTATGGTCCCCCCAAAGATCATTCTTTCCCTTCGCGGCCAAGCCCCCCACAGGAGAGTGCACACTTGCTTCCCCTCCTCCCCATGTCTTCTGTAATGCACCATCACCAGTCTCTCTCCCCAAGGAGGCTCTATCAAAACTGCTGTAGCAAAGGTCATAAGTGAAGCCCTTTCTGCCCAGTTCTGTCTTAATCTTACCAGGACTCTCTACTGTATTTACATTTTTTTCATGACTCTTCTTTATAAACTACTAACTCTTAAGCACTCTGGTTTTAACTTGAGTCTTCTTACTTCTTTGACCATTTCTTCTTATCTCTTTCATAGACACTGTATCCTCTGCCTAAAACTTGATTTGGTGTATAACCCCTAAATTCTGCCCATGATTCTTTTTCTTTTGGCTTGCTTGGGGTGATCTCATGAACTCTGCAGTTTTAACTAGCACATGGCCTGGTAAATCCCACAACTGTGTGACTAGTGTGGCGCACTCTAACTTCAGGTCTGCATCTCTCTCTTCTACTGGATTATGGAATATCCCCACCTGGATAAACCTTAAGTACCACAGCAGACCCTGTTGATGCCCTACCACATAACCCCTAAACCTCATAAACTCAGAGTTCATCAGAAGCTATGATGGCCAGTTTCTGCATGCACTGCTGGATTCCCATCGGGAGCAAGCACATTTCTCAACTTCACTGCCCTCAGCATTCCAGAACTACAGGGATTTTTTTGTACTCAAGGGCAATCCTAAACAAAAAGGGAAGAAAACTGGTGGATAAGCACTCTAGTTTCCATCAGCTCTGTGGGACAATTCTGAGCATGCTCTATGACACTGGCATTCCACATTTCTTTAAAGCTTCCTGTGAGAGCAGCCCTGTCACACAAAGTGGAAACTCACTGATTAAAAGTAGCCTTTACCAACCTGCCACCCTTTCATTCCCACTCCCCCCACTCCCTTGCTTGTCCTTGTCCTTATCATCTCCCAAAGCCCAAGTCCTTGACTCAGGGATTGCTTTCGGTTGGTATCAAATTAAACAGTCATCTCAGGCTCAATACGGACAAAAGGTGACATGTGATCTTTTAACTCCAAACTTGCTTTGTTTTTCTTACTTTCTCAATTCTGTTTCTGAAAAGTAACAGATACCCAGTCACTCAAATCAGAAACCCAGATGCTATCCTAGATTTTTCATGTTGTCTGTACCTATCACTACTTCCCTTACCTTCAACTGAGCTAAAAACACCACTTCTTCCTTGATCCCTCTGCCTGCCATCTCCCTGGCTCTCAGACCTCCCACTCTCCACACTGTGCTCAGTCAGGGGTGATGTAATCTGATCATGGCCCTTCTCTTGTCCTTGCCTCCCTACATGTTAAACCCTTCAGTGGTTCCTGAGCACATGGCTACAGACCAGGCTGTTGGTGAAGCACAGAACTCCCTCAGCAATCTTGCTAATGCCTACTTTGTTCAGGCTCACCTCCATCCACTCCCCCATTTGCACTTTATGCTCTAGCAAACTAAATGGTTTCCAGATTTCCATATATAATCACCCTTGCATTTCCAATTCTTTGCATGTCTGTGTCCTCATGACTGGAATTGCCCTCCTACACGTGTCCATTTGGCCATCACTTCCTCTAATTTTAAAATGTAGTTCACAACTAATTTTCTCTGGGAAAGCTACCTCAAATGCCTTCCCTATGTTAACCCATTCAAGTGTGTGCTCTTTTTCTGTGTTCTCCAATTGTCTATGATAACTTTTTGTATCTTATAAAGATGTTATTTGGTTTTATGTCCTGCCTGAATACACTAAGAAATCAATGAATTTTTGCTTACCTATCAATGTTTACAAGTAATGTAGGATAGGAAATTTTCTTATTTATTACCTAGCCTTAGAACAGCATCTCACATGCCATTCATGCACTTAGTAAATGGATATGATACAAAACGAAACTTTATGAAGTATTATGAGCTATTTTTTCTTCTTGACAAATAATCAATTCTTGATTTAGGAGAGTGCATATAAAACATCGTTTGGAACAAAGTGTGTTATTTTCTTTTAATTTTGGTTTGAGAAAACTCATACCATGTGTATGATTTTTTAAGTATGAAAATTCCTCTGTTATATATAAATTAACACTCTTTTTATTACTTGGGAAGAATAAAAGAATAAACAATACCTAGGGTACTAACAGAATCACATGTATTATTATCAGTTACTATGACCATAACACGTGTATGTGTGTATGGAGAGAGAAAGGGTGGTGGGAAGGGAGGGAGGGGAGAGAGAGAGAGTGAGAGAAAGGGAAAGAGAGATGAGGATACCTGCACATACTGGTTAATCTTGGGTATGAACACTAGTTAACTATTCACTTGTTGGTGAACTTGAGCATGTTCCTGTATTTGGTATGTCTCAGTTTCCTGTTAAAATACGTACTTTAAATGTTTTTATAAGATAACATGACATAATACACGTGTAATTATTTCAGGCATGTCTAACACATGACAGTTCCTAAAACCTGGAAGCTGAGCTAGTATTTATAAAGTATTCCTCATTTTATCTGAGAGGCCTCAAAGTATTTGGTAGGTATTTATGCAAATGAGCTTAAGGAGATTTTTCATTCTTAGCATCATACCTCTTCATGTAGTTCTCTCCAACGAGAATTAAATGTCTCAAGTTCCTCATTGATCAGTTCATCCATGACTCCACCATCTGTTAGTGTCTGCGCCAATATGCGAATCTGATTTGGGTTATCCTCTGAATGTTGCATCAAATTTTCAAGTGACTGAAACACATTTGCAATAATTACTATGTCTCTTCTTTTTCTAAATACATTGAATTATACAAAGTGCTCAGCATCTTCTGATTTACATATCATTAAGTTATCAGCAATTTAAAGCAATATTTAATTGGGATAATAAAACATGGAAGATCATTGTTATTTAAAAAAATACGATGTAGCTGTATATAAATCTTCATGAGGTTGTGGCAGGACTGTGAGCACTTTGCAGTGAATCCCAGGCACCTTCTTCTTTGATGCCTTCTACTCCAAAAGCTGCAAAAGTAAAATACTCAATTTCTCAACTTCTCTTAACACTAGTGATGGCTAAGAGACACAATTCTGAAAATATATGTAGGTAGGAATTCAAGAGGAGAGTTTCTCTTCCCAAATCAAAAAACAACACAGTCTCTTTAGAAGAAATCCCTTTGCTCTGCATGCTTTCACACATACATGGCTTAGAGGTAGAGCAGCCATCTTTGAACTGGGAGGCGATAAAAATCAAGATGAGGGCCTTCAGTCTGATCATTTAATAGGACAACTGTATTATCATATCCTTTGTTCTGGCCACCAACCTTTTACTAATATGTAAGTTTGAATCATCTTTTTTTGAAGATGTGTCATGTTATTGATTCACAAGGAATGTTTGGTCAATGAGTATCTCTGAATAGGACCAGGCCAAAATTATAGACCACTTGAAACCTCTCTCATTGTTCTTTGATACCATTTTGGTGTTTACAATTCTCTTGTGAAAATAAGGAAGTTTAAGTTTCTGCTGTGACATTTCTAGGATCCCAACTCTGTTCCGTCTGTAATGAGGTCATGTTATGCATTTATTTTGCATTTTCTTCACATCTTGATAATTTTTGCACCTTATTTTAACATATTTACACAGTGGCTGTACTACAAATGGCTCTATATACAATATATAGGCTAAAACTACGTATTCATTGTACATAAAGGATTTGCCAAAAATACAAAAAAATGCAGAGCTCATAATTAGTTAACTGTCAGAAGTTCACCAAAATCAAAGTTTATATCTGTAAACTCCTTTAAATTTTACTTTTTAAAGGTCTTCAAAACAAAATTTGAGAATGTACTAAAATTGTGTATGTACTGAAATGAACTAATGTACTATGAATACTTTAAAGATGTATTTCTGATGTCAAAGCATACCTATTTAATACCTCAAAACATTCTGTAAGGTGCAAATTTATGTTTTAAGTAATTCTAAAATGTGTTTCAATTAAACATATGTAGCTTTTAAGCTGGAAATAATGTTCTACATTGCCATCCTGGTTAGCTGTACTCCAAAGGAGCAAAATTGTACATTCAACTCGTCTTTTGCAGGTCTGTAGTAGATTTAAGTAGGCAAAGGAAAGTGTCAACATAGAACTTAGTGAGATAGCAAACAGCAAATGTCCTCTGCAAGAGGTTATTTAAATCCTCTTTACAACCTTGAGACTAGAAGATCGTTAAAGGAAATAAAGGCTTCATCCAGAATGCCAGTGCTGGGGGAGGCATGGCAACTATACTCTGTGCTGTTTTCTTTGCATTTACTTTCTATGTGGTACTTGACAACTTTTAATACTGCACATAAATTATCATCATTTAGGTTAATTCGCAACTTACATCTAGCACCGCAGAGATTTCCTCAGTTCCACCAGGAATTTTTTCAGTGGTTTTAAGTTTGAATTCTACTTCATTTAGCCACTTGTTTGCTTTCTCCAAGTATGACAATAACTCATGCCAACATGCCCAAACTTCCTAAGAAAGAAATATATATCACAGATAAAATATTTTGATAGAAAAGTGAATGTGAGACTTTGGCATCTCTGTTTATAAAACTGAAAATACGTCATATTTATTTTACATCTGTCACCTTTCCTTTGCAGTAGATAGCTGAAAACGCAACTAGTCATTTTGATCATCTAATATGTCTATAATTACAAATCATTAAGGAAACATTTTATTATATGAATAAATTCAAGATTCAGTGATTTGCTTTTTCAATAAAAATTCACATTACCATCTCAGAAACAGAAAAATTAAAGCAGACATAAAAATGCAAACGTAAACCTAACATCCCAACACACCGACTTTTACCACTCTTCTGTGGCTTCCTCTAAATGCTATTGTATATGAGTAATTTGATAGTTAAAGTATGGATTTAACTATAGTTCTCTTTTCACTAACATTATTACATCATGTACTTTTTCCATATTACTAAGAAGGCATATTTTTAATGAAAATCTAAGGTTTTCATTTCAATGCCTAAATTTTGGTACCTTACCAGTCAACATTTCTTAGATGGACTATTTTCAGCTTTCTTGTTGTCATAAATTTGTGGTGAACATCATCATGAATATGGATTTTTTCCACATTTCATATTATGTCCTTGAGGTATATTATCAGAAATATGACTAATAACTATTTCAAGGAGATGACTATTTTTAACTGGCTTTTGATACGGATTGACAAAACTAACAAACAAACATATGCATATGTAAAAAAGCAAAACTTTTAAGATTGTTACCAGAAAATACAGAAGAATATTTTTCTGACCTTGGGATGGAGAAGGATAACATAATAAGACATTTCATAAAAAACTCATCATAATAAATAAATAAACAAATTGGATTACATTAAGACTCAAATGTTCTATTCATTAAAAGTCACCATAAAGAAATGGAAAAACAGCCTCAAACTTGGAGAGCACAATTGCAAAACTGTAACAGGTGACTAAGAAAGGAATGACAAGTCAATTAAAAGATGAACAGACAACACAATAGGAGAGCAAAGGAAAGCCTGAAACAGCATTTCAAGAAAAAAGAAGCATGCAGATCTAATAAACATATGAAAATATGTAGTAATCAGGGAAATGTAAGTCAGGATCACAGTGAGATATTTTACCATGTTAACTGACACAAACGAGAAGTTTGACAATTCCAAGCATGAGAGAAGATATGCATCAACACAAATTTGTATTTATTGCTGGTGTGTGTGTATACTGGAATGGCCATTTTGGAAAACAACTTGTCACTCTAGTAAGATACATATTCACATCACCAACAACCCAGACATTCCACTTTTAGATACACATCCTCAGAAAAACTGCTTTGCACGGATAACAAAGACAGTTGAGAAGGTTTGTTTCAGCACTTTTTATAATAACCAAAGTTTTTTCTTTTTTTAAAAAAAGAAAACAATCTTGATGTTGGCTGGCAGGAGAATGTATAAATACACTGTATCACATTTAACAGAGAACACATAGGTAAAAATGAAAAAAAAATTAAACAATATGGATGAGTCTCAGACACAAAAATGTTGGGCAAAAAGGGGAAGCCCTCGAAAACTAATTGTTACAGGTTACAATTTTTTTAATGCTTGAAACAAGCAAAATTGAGCAATATACTGTTTAGGTATTCATTTGTGTATGATAAAACATTTATAAGCAAAGGAATAACTCAGGCAAATTTCTGGACTGTGGTTATTTCCATTAGGGAAAAAGGAGGACAATGCACTAGAGGGTAAGAATATAAACATGGTCATTTTCCATCAGCAAACATACACACGCACACACACACACACACACACACACACACACACACACACACACAGTAGTGCAATCACCACGGCCTGCTACCCCCACTACAGCCACAAAAAATAAAGCCTAGGAAAGAAGTTTTATTCTAGGATACACTAAAAATTCTATCAGATTCCCTCTATTTTTACCTTTGATTATAGGCTTTGCAAATGATTGGGGACATTCCCTCTCTAATTTGAAAAGTACCAGTCTAACCTGCCTTGCCAGCCTACCAATACTCGCTTGGTATTTTATGTAGTTTTTCCCAGGAAGTGAAATTAAGTATTTTGCTTTAGAAGGTGATAGAAAGCTTAAATCTGGGTCATTTCCAGCTCCTGCTGGATTACAGGCTGTCTTCCTTCTGGGAAATATCCCAGTGGGAAAATATAAATATCCCCTTAAATACCCGAGGGTACTTTGGAGCTTTGAAGATAAGGAGATGTGATTGGTAATGCATCTTATTAACTTTGGTGCAGATTGAGGTAATGAACTACCTTGCTGATTTAACCATCAGGATGGATGGCCTCTTGTGTCCTCGATGCATATGAAGGACACAGCTCTCGAGAGGCTGAATGTACCGGCTTTACAGGTCACCTTTGCAAAATAAAATATAGTCCTGCTGCTTGAATCAGAGCTAAAAGCCACTTAGAATAACTGTTAAGCTCAACAGTTTGGAACTTAAAATTACTTTGAAATCACAGAATTCAAAGTGGCTTTGTAGGGAGTACAAATGAAAAAAGGAAACTTCCATTCAAAAGGGTTCATGGTGCTGACATTGTAATCTCTTCACCCCCTGCTTTAGTCACTTTAAAATACTTCATAAAATGTAAAAGAAAACATTTAAATTCATTGCTGCTTTGTGCAGTAAGTATGAACAGTCTTCAGGTAGCAGAAACAAAGAGGGAAGTTAAGATCATATAGAGGCTGGGAAGCCAAGCCTGACAGAATACTTGACAAAGTATCACAATAGGGTATACGACATATGAGCTAGGGTATGCAACACTAACTTGGGGTTGGAAAAGCGGCATTGGGTGTATGCGTTCCAGGGAGACGGAAAAGCATGTTTCTGCACCACCTATCCTGGAAACATAAAGTACAAATTTCCCACCCACTGGAGTATCAGGAAGTAGCAAGGAAGCTGAGAGTCTTTTGGATTTTAGCTGGGAAATAAGGATCCACTCATTAGAAACTGAAACCTAAGCTTATCTCACACATGAGACAGAGCATAACATCTCTAGGACCCTGGTAGGGACAAATAGAAAAGTCTCATAAGGCCCTCTGACAGTTTGGAGCAGAGGGGATTTCCAGTAAAAAACAAACAAACAACCCTCTTATAGGGGAGCTCAGAAACAAAAAATTACAAGGCCTGTCAAGAAATTCACTGCCATCAGAAGGAGTCAATAGTTTTAACAAATGGTAGAATTCACACATTATGATCTAGAGGTAACAGAACAATTTGAAAGAATTTTATAATAAGTTTAGCCTGTTGTTAAAAGTTGGCAGTGGAATCTACTTTTCTTGACATTTGCAACTAGAGTTCTTACTTTTGAAATAAAAAGGGCTAAATTCCCTCTTCTATGTTGGGAGAACTTTTGCTCCATTTTTTCTCAAGACAATCTAAATAGTGGGGGGACTCAAAGAGAGGAAAAACTGGAAAGTAAGGCAATTTTTTCTCACTTTTTATGGGACAGTTTAGGGAAAACTCATCTGGTCCATTTTCTTATGGGATCGAAAAGACTATTAACCATCAAGCAGTTGGACATATTCAGAAAGGAATGGTAGATATCCATTCCCTATTCCCTATTCTGATATGTCCAAAGAGGAATCAAAGACAATTCTTTCAAGTTCTCATTCCTATAATCATAAAATATGGGATCTGCCAGTGCCTATGGGATAAGTTGAAATGTGGTAGGTAAAAAAAGACTGCAGGGGATTATGGGAGCATGGGTCGAAAAGACACAGATTTCAAAGGAATGTGGTGTTAAGGCTACTGGAAGAGTCAGCCTGGAATTCTTGTTGAATATTGCAAGGTACTATGTTAGGACAGAAGATATTGTTTGAGGTTCAAAGTCCATAAAAATAAAGCCAACTGGGATCTCCAATGGACCACATCAAGTCTATACAGAATAAGCCAGAAAAGCGCGATAACCAAGGGAGCCAGGTGATAACAGACTCATCATCACAAATGTGTGTGGATGTTAATAAAAGGGAATAGCAATTTTGGCCAGCAAAGAAAAGGACACTCATATTTTCCTCTCTTTATCCTACCTTATACCAACACTTAAAGATTACTACTAAGAAACTGAGTGGGGAAAGGTGACTTTTTCTCACACCCACCTCTGTATAAATTGCTAAATCCACAAGATTAAACTAAACTGGCAGAAGATACTAATAAAGTATTGGGTTGAAATTTAAATGAGGCTGACTTTTAATAACAAAATGAGTGAGAAGTTATGGAGTCAGACTGAAATAATGATTAGGAAGCCAACTACTAAGCAGAAAATGAGGTTTGACCTGGTTGGTTGCAATTATTGCAAAAACAAACCTGTGTCATGTTTGTTATTCATTGAGACTTCTCAACCAAACAGATTACTCTGCAATTGTCTATGCAAATATCCAACTAAAGGAAGAAACAGAATTACACAAAAGCAGATTATGTAAAAGAAGAGACAAATTTTCAAAATAACTAAGTAAAATCTTAAGAAATGGAAAAAACGGTGCTTGAAAAAATACAAAACCACATACACACATACGATATATGTGTGCACAGATACAAATGAACATATTTCTACATCAAAGGAATAAATTATACAGTAGGCAGCTGAAGAAAGAAATTGAAAATTGGAAAACAGATTTTAGAAAATTACCCAGAATCCAGAAGACAGAGATAGAAATACAGAAATATTAAAGGGAAACCAGGTATCAGAATACAGGAAGGGAAGATCCTTCATAGATCTAATAAAGGTTTTCCTAGGAAGGAATGGAGAGATTGGGGCAAAAAAAACCTTCAAAAAGATAATGGAGACCACCAAAGAGAGAATTGATCTTTCTGTTCTTATCAATACACCAGGTGACAAAGTATAAATGAAAGCAAATTACATATAGAAACTGTAAAACATTAAAGACAAAATTTTAATGTACCAGAGAAAATTATAAAGGAACAGTACTTTGAGAGCAGACTTCATAACAGCAAGTACTTTCAGGAGAAAATAGAATGATATGTTTCAATGTTGTAAAAAATAACTGTCCCAGCAGAATTATAGGCTTAGCTAGACTATTACTGAATAACGAGGGCAAAATAAAGGCATTTTCAGTCATGCAAAATCTGAGAACATTTGCTATTCATACTCAGTGAAAGAGCAGAAGCAAGGGAAGGATACAAAAAGCAAAAATCATCACAGAGATTGTTAAAATAGTATTGGCAAATATAAATAAATATTACTAAAATAATAACAATTATAATAGCGATGACAATGGTATCTCGACAATTTAAGGGGCTAAGAAATACGGTGCAAATGAGATAATAGGCAATAATGATATACAAGATGGTAGGTAAATTCAGAATAAAACCATTCTAATGGTTCATCTGTATCATTATTACAGAGGTCCACAGAAATATTTATTATTGCTGGACTTTGATGATTATGGTATGCAAGATAATAATTAAGTATCCTATAGATATAAAAATAAAGAGCATGTGTATTCCAAAGAAATGAGAGGGAATAAAGGGACTAAATAACTTGATAAATTCAATACAACTATGGAAGATGAGAAGTACCATAACAGATGAGAAATAGAAGGATAATTCAATAAATAGTCCTGACGATTTTGTTAATAATGAAAAGAAAAGATCATGTTGGAAAACATACCCCAAAATAGATTTCTGATGGATTAGTGTATATTTTAAATTCACATGAATAATAGGAAGCAAAGAATAATGATGATATAAAGAAATTAAGAACAGAAAATTATATTTAAGTGTTTTATTTAAATATAGTCAGAAAGCAATTTCCTAGATACAAAAAGTCCTTCCCCCATGTAGTATGACAGTGAATTAGTTGTGACTTCCTTAAGACTTAAGATTTCATTCCCCTCTTCCCTTCCCATTTTTAGTTTTGTTTCTGTAGCACTCACAGAGTACTAATACAATTGATTCTCCTTTATATTCTCAGCTGTAATAGTTCCTGGCATATAGGAGCTAGTAGTCAAGTGTATGAGGAGCAAATTGGATAATAAAAAAGGAGCAGAGACTGATAAAGAAGGAATTGTAATTGATAATGAAGAAACTCAGAGATCATCTTTTATCATTAGAAAGTAATAATAGTAGAAATACTGTGAATATAGGTAAAATATACATTTTTAAGGTCTAGTCGACTGACTTGAGTTATATTTGCCTCTAAATATCAAGCGCTGAGTACAAAAAGCTACGTTGACAATACTGTTTTTCAACAATAGGGTTCCTGAATTCTTTAACAACTATATTCACAAAGATGACTCAGTTCATATGGAGGAAAGAGGCTTAATTTAGCACCCAACTGGCAGTGTTAGCATTTGGTAGTAGGTAAAGTTTTGTGCTCCTTGGCACAACCCTTACTGTTTATAAAGAGTATTTTATTGAGAGGGAATCAGTTTATTTTTGATGCAGTTACATGATAATCATTGAGTGATCTGACTTTATCAACTATTTTAAGATAAGCATAAGCTAAGGCATGTGGGAAAGATAAAGCAGAACTTATTAAATACAATGTAAAATGCCATTCAAAAAAGAGCTAGTCAGATATGTCTTGTAAAAAACTCTATTGGCACCACAATTATTAAACCCAATTGTAATAAAATGTATTTCTCCACAGAATACCTTCCTGCTAAGATACTTAGGACTTTATGCACATTCAAATATATGAAAAAAATACCAGTTTCTATAAATGTTGAGAAAACACATAGGAATTTTGTGACCTAATAATAATAATGGTAATAATAAGATTTTGAACCTCAGCCGCTCACACTTATTGAGCACTAAGCTTCATACTTTAGATAGAGTAGCTCATTTAATTTTCTCAGCACCCTGCGAACAGGTCTTGTTTATGTTCATTCTACAGATAAGAAACAGTTTTACACAAATTCAGCAACTGGCCCAAACTCCCAAACTCATAAGTGCCTAAGTGAGGAGTTCAAGTCCAAGACAACAGAGTTCATGTTCTTAATCACTGCACTTCATGTACACCCCTAAGCTGACACATAATTGATAAAGATCAAGAAAAGCAACTGACTTCCAAAGTCTTGCATTTCCCATTCAGCCTGGTACAGAGCCACTGGTAGTTGGTGGTCAGGGTGTCCAGTTCCTTTTTTAAGGCCTCTTGTGCTGCGGGTGGAGCTTGAGCTATGACACTGTTTACGGACTCAGTAAGGAGTTTCACTTTTGCTTCTTTTTGTTGGGCCTCTTCTTTAGCTCTCTGAAAAATAAAGAATGCTCTCTTAATTCAAGGAAACTACTTTACTTTCAAAATGCATTCCTATATATCATGCACTTTCCTCCCCACATTATTCCCGTTAGCAGGAGATTAATAAAAATAAATCTAATACCAATTCCAATCATGTCCATAAATGTTGGGTTAGTTAAAATTGGACATTTGAAGGAAACAATGTATAATCAGAAAGAAAGAACCCTTTAATCATAATGGTTTGAAAAGAAGTCCATAAGTGGATGTGGATATGTATTTGTGGCCATGTGCATGCTGTCTCTCTCTCTCTCTCTCTCTCTCTCTCTATATATATATATATATATATATATATACATACACACGTGTGTGTGTGTGTGTGTGTGTGTGTATATATATGGCTGTTTGAAACGAAACAAATATTTCAGTATTAACTAGGTTCAAAAATTTCTCAAGTCTGCAATTGAAATCACTTACAAATTACTCAGATGGATGAATACTAATATCAGTACAAATATTATTTAAATCAAAATATAATTAACAAAAAATCATTTTCATAATGCTAGATTTGGGACCATATTTTGATAAAAGAAACTTATGTGGCTGACTTGGTACTCACAGCTATGCCATGGTCTTCTCCTGTTGAAGATTAATTGTTTCACAGAGTATCAATATCAGATAAGACTACTTTGTTTACGATTGTAGATCATGATGACAATACCACTAACCTTACATAATCATGTAAGAGTACAGACAAAAACATAAGCACTGTCCAAACCACACAATATCAAACACTTCCCTCTCCTGGTTAATATGAGTCACTGCTGCTTCCTTATCGATTATACCTTCAGCCTCACTCTCGTCTTCATTCTAGGAAAGAGTTATTAAAATGCCCAATAACAGAGTTATTCTCACTCACTGATAGCATGCAATCCAAAGCAAAGCCTTAAACCCTCCCTCAAATCATCTAAGACAAACAGAAATCCTACAGTGGGTTCTTTCTAATATGGTTTTGCTCACACAACCCATGGTTCCCCTGGTGTGTATTCTCCCTCATTGCCAAAAGTACTAAACCCATCTTGTTCAGCTACAGGATAATGCTGGTGATCTATGACTCAACTTCCAGTGTTTACAGGCATGTTAGACATACTCACACCCTCATCTTCATTTGGGTTGCTACAAAGGCCAACCCTGAGGTGAGCCTTCAAGCATAAGTAGTTTGTGTGTGATTGAAGAAAACACTGGTAGGGGAATGGATATGGAGAGAGGAAAGGATACACTATAAAGCCCAGCAACCATGGCTGGTGACTAGAATTTAATCCCACTGGCAAACTCTGGGAAACATAGGATGCAGGGTAATCCCACTCGGGATGAAGAAACAGGGTATTTATGCATCATCTCTTATCACTGGTTCAAGGCTGTTTGGGGAAAGTTAATTGCACAGTAGTGAAGCCTGACTCACAGGTGAGAAAAGGGAGATTCAGGGACCACAGAGAGGCTTCAGGAAAAGAAATGCAGCTTCTGGCAGGTGGAAACTGGGCTCCCATGCAGTGCAGAGGTGAGAATTGGGGGATAAGGCAGGAAATGGACAAGCTCAGCTATAAAAATTGACTTTATATTTTTTGCAATAGAATCACCCTATCTATGCCTTTGAATTTAGTCCCATAATGCCTTAAAAGCATATAATATAATGGCAAACACAAGTTGTTTGAATACTAAATGATTGCCTTCAATGATTTTAATTTAATTGGTTAAAATTTTAGTTCAAATTCTAAAGAAATCTGTTTTTTGGTATCACTGAGCATGGGAGTTTGTATTTACACAAACTATATTTTGATGATAACAATTTTAGCATCAAAAACAACTGTGACAATCATTAATCACGTAGTACATGCTGCTGTGTGCCAGGTCAGACATGTTGTAGGGGCCGCCTCACTGGCTCGTTAACAAAACCTTGTCAGATGTGTTTTGTTTTCTCTATATTCAACATCAAAAAACCGAGCTTCAGAGAGTTTAAGTAAATCACCCTGGAAATTACATCTTTTCCTTCTTATGGTTTCTGTTAACTAAAATCTTCCATGAGATGAAGGAGTATGTTGTGATGGATCCAGTGAATGAAATTATATTTTATACAAGTTACAAAGAGCCCAGGCAACTATCAAATGCAGAATGAGGAATACTTCTTTTCTTGATTTTTAGGCTTCCATAATTTTTTAAAAACAGGTATGTAGTTGTTGGGAAAAATTAATATTAGAAATGGAGATCATGACAAATCTCTCCACTGTAAGAAAAGGTAGAAAAAGTGAATGACTGGCATACTTTAGACATAATCCTCATCAGAAGAGTTGACTTTCGCTCCCTTTATTTCCATGAGTCTCGCCATCATATACTTAGACACCTTTCACTATCAATATCTTGAACCAGTGGCTCTCAAAGTATGGTTCCCTGGAGCCACTTTGAAACTTCTTTGGCATCATCTGGAAACTTCTAAGAACTAAAAAAGTCTCAGGTCTTATGCCAGACTCACTGACTTAGAAATTCTGGGGTGTGGCCTAGCTGTCTGTGGTGTAACAAATCCTCCAGGTGATTCTGATACTCAGTTGTGAGAATCACTAGTCTGGTTACCCCCAAAATAAGAACAGCAAATGCATTCATGTAAGCGCTGGTAAGCACTAAGAGTAGAGTAACAATAGTGTAAAGAATTTTTAAAAGAAGAAGAGTTAAAACTGAAATTCCAGAAGTTTTCTTAAAAGGGTTTACAGCCTACAGTTACTGCAAACCTCCAAAAGAATTATGAAGTGGCTTGAACAGACATGCCAACCTATTGGATTCTGGACACAACCATGGAAAGGAGCAGAGGTCCAGTATACCTTGATAGAGAAGCAACTGGCTGCTGTGTACCATGCCCTGCTGGCTACACAGCCCATCACCAGAACAGCTCCAACCAAGGTAATAACCACCTATATCATTGTGGGATGGGTGTGAGAATGGACCCAAAGGCCATGGAGTGGCATGGCACAGATGAATACACTGGCCAAATGGGGCGCATATTTACAGCAGCATGGCGCCCTACTAGCCCCTTAAGTGGAGAACTCCAGCGCTTATTTGGGCCAGTGATACATACCAGTGGAAAGCAGGAAGAACTTGCTTTTGAGCCATTGGTAGCCAAGAGTCCTTATCAGGAGGGGAAAAGCCCCTACACCTGAAGATGCCTGGTATACATACAGTCATGAACAGCCCCCCAAGTGGAGGACTATGGCTTTCCATCCTAAGACTGAGACAATATGGCTGGAGGACGGAGAGGGGAAGAGGAGCCAATGGGCTGAGCTGTGGGCAGTAGGGCTCATGATCACCCAGGAGTCCTCCCCTATAGGTGTCTGCACTGACAGCTGAGCCACTTATTGGGGCTTGACCCTGTGGCTATCAACATGGTACCATGCCAACTAGATGGTTGGTCACCAGCCCTTTTCAGGGCAAGAGTTGTGGCAAGACCTATGGGCCTCTGGTCAGACTAAGAAAGTTACCGTATATAATGTGACTGGCCATTTGCCACTGGCAACCCCAGGGAATGAAGAAGCAGACACACTGGCCTAGGTGCATTGACTAGAAGGAAATCCCGCCTCTGATGTAGCCCAATGGTTACATCACCGTTTGTTACACATGGGGCAAAAGACATTGTGGGCTGTAGCCCACCAGTGGGGCTTGCTGTTGGCCTTTAAAGAAGTGAGCAGATTCTTACAACACTAAACTATGTTTTCTACCTTTATCTTGTATCTACCTACCACTTCAGCATTTTATTAAAAATAATAATAATAAAGAGAGAAATGTGGTATCCACATATAAATCAAGTATAAAAACCAAATGAGTATTCATATTTGAACTGACTGTTTATAGTTCATAATGCATGAGCAATACCAAAGGTTTCTGTGATGGCTGCCCTTGTACTGTTCACCATGTAAGAACTTATTCACTATGTAAGAATTTGTTCTCCATGTAAGAACTTGTTTGTTATGCCTCAGAAGATTGGAGACTGACAAAAATTAGGCTTGGGGTGGATTAATGATTGTGCATTGAGCATTGACTCCCCTATACAGAATTTTATTGTTGTTAACAACCATTTGATCAATAAATATGAGAGATGCCCTCACAAAGAAAAAAAAAAGTATACACTTCCAATGGTAAAATAATAAGTAACCGGGATGTAATGAATATAGTCAAGATATTGTAACAGCTTGGTATGGTGATAGCTGGTACCTAGAATTGTCATGTATATAAATGTTGAATCACTATGTTGTACACCTGAAACTAATGTAATGTAATACCGTGTGTCAACTACCCTTCAATAAAAAAATAATTATCTACAAAAAAAAAAAAAAAAAAGAAAAGAAAGAAGTGAGCAGAGCCCAGAAGGGGTGCCTTGTGTGCTCTAAGAGGGACTTAAACCGAGTCCTTCAGCAACATGGGACAATAGTAAGAGGGCTGAAACCCCCTCTCAGGCAGCAGATAGACTATATTGGGCCTCTGCCTATATCAGAAGGATATCGGTATGCCATGACTTGTGTGGACACAGCTACTGGACAGTTGGTTGCTTCTCCTGCATATCATGCAGATCAGCAAACAACCAAGAGGGGCCTAGGGCATCTCTTTGCAGCTATGGCCGGCCACAGGTGATTGAGAGCGATCAAGGCACCCACTTTACTGGACATGTGTTACAAGAATGGGTGCAGCAATTAGGAATAAAGTAGAAATTTTATGTACCATATAACCCTACCAGGGCAGGAGTGATAGAGAGGTACAATGGTTTGTTGAAATCTGGCCTGAAGATGGACATCAACAGTCTATGGGGCTGGTCAGTTCACTTATGGACAGTGCTCCAGTGTTTGAATGAGAAGCCTTGAAAATGAGCTTTGAGCCCTGTGGATATACTATCACACATTGCTGCCTCTCCTATACAACTGTATGTGCAAACCAAGGAGGAGTTACTGAAACCAGGATAAGGCCAGAAGAGCAACATATTGCTGCCAGCCCCAACTGCAGTAAAACCTGGAGACACTGTTGAGTGGACATGGCCCTGGACATTTCGACACATGGGCCAGTGATGGCGGGCCCTTTTGACACCTTAGGGAAAAAGGCCTGGAAGCTGGCCTCCTGTGTATTCCTGGAGTAACAGCAGAATGGCCCCCAAAGATCACAGTAATGTATCCAAAACATCCAGGGGGTAAGAGCATCTTATGGGGAAGTTTTGTTTAATCTTTATGGCCAGTGCATGTACCTCCCATGCCCCTATATACTGGCCCATCTGTAAGTCCCACAGGGAGGAGGGTGAAAGTGTGGTATACTAGACCAAGCCGAGATCCCACTCCTCCCATTGTCCTATCAGAGGACCACTCTCTTGCATGCATCCTACCTGATATACAAGATTTGCTTATGCTGGTGTCATTAAAACATGTATTTTATGGCCCTTATAAGGTTATTTTCTTCTACAGTCCCTGTGGCCAGGACCTGCCTCCTGGCTGCAGCTTCTGTGTGATGATTACTCTGAACTCCCTACTTGTTCATCTACTGAGTGCCTGTGGAATGAGCAAACTATGGACTTAATCTGCATAGGACTTGGAACCTAGCTGAATCCTCTGGCTGGAGGATTATCATGATTTTATTGCTGTTGTTATTGTATGCTATTAGTCTGGTTATAATACTCCAGTTTTCTCACACATGGGCCATTGAAGAAGATGGGGAACAAGTAGATTGTGAGGTGAGATTTCTGGAGAGCTGGGTGGTGGTTAAATTGCAGTATTTTCAGAATCTCTCACCTGGCCTTAGTGCATCTCCATATCAACAGGTGTTTCCAAGGGGTGGAGAGAAGTAGCCATTTCCATATCAATAGGTAAGTGCAAGGGCGAGTGAGGGCATGTGTGGACTGGAGAGGCTAGATGGGGTCCCTTCTTCTGCAGCCATGTCACGAGAGACACAGGAGAGCAGAAGTGGACAGCTGCTTGTAAGAAGTAAATGGTTTCTCCTACTTTATTTCTCCCTTTGACTGATTTTGGTTTCAAAGGTATTTTTGCCCCGGGATTTTCCCCTCGAGTTACACCCTTCCTAAAATGACATTCCACCAGCCCCAACTCCCAACTTAAGTGTAACTGTTATTTCACCATCCTGGCTTACTTTTTTAGACAAATTATCATGATCTCAAATGAATTACATTTGTTTTTGTCTCCATTCAGTGCCTGCCCTCCCACTAGAACGTAACTTCCAAGAAGTCAGGTAGCTCTTATGTCTTGTTCCCCACAATATTCAGTTTCTAGAAGGGTGTTTGACACATAGTAAGTATGCAATGCTTGTTGTTTAATGAATGATAAATGGTATGTGTGAGTAAAATTGTAATATTTCCAGAATATCTCGCCTGGCTTTAGGACATCTGCATATCAATAGGCGTTCAGAGGTGGAAAGAAGTATGGCTTTAGCGCATTTACATCATTCCTCAGAGGTGGAGAGAAGTTCATCTCCGTATCACTGGGTAATTACCTGGGCAAGAAGGGCTTATCTGTACCTGAGAGGTGAGGGAAGGGCCAGTTTTGCTGCTGCTGGAGCAGGAAAGAGAGACTGCCCCGGGACTGCAGTTTGTAAGCAATAAATGGATTTTAAACTTTCTTTCTCCCTTTGACTGATTTAGGTTTTTAGACGTATTTTGCCCTGGGATTTCCTTTCCCCAGACTTACAGCATGTTAGAGTAGAATGATTTTGTAACTTTTAATACTCTATAAACTGTTACTACTTATCCAAATATAGTCTTCCTTATATATTTTATTTTCCTCCATGTGACTGAAGCCACAATACATTTGATATTTAAATATCTGAGTTCTCATGTGAATACTTTCTGCTATTAATTATAATAAATATTTGTTGAATGATCATATAATTATATAATAAAGGACATGTAAGTAATTTCTTACCCTGTGAGATTAATAACAATGATAATGGCAATAATAATTAACTAGTTTTAGGCATCTACTTTGTGCCAAGCATTCATTGCATTAGGACTTTCACATTTCACCCTTCTAAGAAAATCTGAAAAGCAAAGCATTTTTATACCCAGCTTACAAATGAAAGAATCAAAGCTCAGTTGGTTTATGTCACTCACCCAAGGATACACATAGTTGGCAAGGGGACAAACCATGTTTTAAACCTAAGTACCTGGCTCTATAGTGATGTTGCTCTGTCATGAACCCTCAAACCAAGTATTTATTACTATTTCAGACAAGTTAGTAGAATTAGATTATAAGCTGTTGCTAGTACATAAAGATAGTATTTTCATTATAGCTGAAAATTATTAAGTGCTCACTCTGACCTAAGCAATTTACTTACATGTAAGTGTCAGTAATGAGTTCATACATTCAAGTAAGGAAATGAGATGATTTTCAAAATGATAGTAGTTACACTGAATTCTTAGGTGCCCAAGGCCATCCTGAAGTGCCACTACATAGAATCAACTCCAGGCCTCATTTTCAAGTCCCTGCTACATATTAGTTTCTTTGGCCCTAAATCAATGTTATTATTTTTTTTAATCCTATTGTTTCAAGAGAAGGACATGTAAACTCAGTCCTTTTAATCCACATTAAAGGCCATTAGTTAAAATATTTAGTACTTCCAAATCCCAAGAAACCCCTTTAAGCCATCAAATGAACACAACCTGTGACTACATATTCCACTGTCATTTCAATAATATTTTGTTGTATTTTCAATTTGAATTGGCATCAACTAGGAATAGCTAATGTGAGCAGCTGATTTCTAATCTCTCAATATTATATAATTTAACAAGAAAAATGTTTCAAACTTTGATGGTCAATATTTATAGATTCACCACAATACATTAAAATTAGTAAAAAGTTTCAGAATTCTACATAATGTATATCAAACTTGAAGCTAAATTAATTAAACATCAACCTCTGCTATTAAACAAAGTAGATTGTGCAGAATCACAATTTCAAGCATGTTCCGTCTTTCCTTTTTTTCTTTCTTTGTTTTATATGGTTTATTTTACCTTCATCTCTTCAACTGCTCTCTGTAATTCATCTGGAGTTTTATATTCAAAATCTCTCTCCAGGTATTCTTCTTCAGCTTGTGTCATCCATTCATGCATCTCTGACAGATCTTTCTGAAGGCTGACAGTTTTATCCAAACCTCCCTTTAAGGCTTCCTTTCTGGCATAGACCTTCCATAAAACAAACCAACAAGCCAGGCATGAATACTGAAAGTTACAAAACATTACCATTATATTATTTTGAGCAGTCTGTAACTAAGAGAAAGCTTAGATAGAAAGAATGAAACAATTAGTAAGAAGCTTACAGGAATGAGAAAAATAACTCATGGTGATTGGATACACTTAATTTCACAGAAGCATCAAAATAAGATATACCATTTACTTGGCATGCTTAATAAAATGAATGGAATCCCCTTTGACTGTAATGTAGCTCTTGTGTATGGCAATGCTTTTCTGTGAATACAGAATAACAAACTTTTTTCATAATATATATCAGTTGGAAAAGTAAATCAATTGGCACACATAAAGATAGAAATTGTTTGTGCTCTTTGACCCTGTTTTACAAACTCAAAAACCCTAGGAACTTAACAATCAAATACCCACAGAAAACTCATAAATCAGAAAGAAAAAAATTAGAAAACAGATAAAGAAATTATGTAATTCACAGGAAAAAATAACTAAAATTTGGCCATATATATGTGGAAGGATGCTCAGTACCATTTATAGCTAAATGACCATAAATTTGAATTTATGCATTATAAACATAAGGTTGGGAAAAATCATTAGTGAAAATGCCCAGTTTGGGTAGGAATGGAGGGAAACAAAAGTTTTCAGACTTGCTGAGGTAAATATCTAACATAGTATGTTATAGATAGTAAATTGGCAAAATGTTTTAAGGTTCATAAATCTCAGTCTACCCTTCCACCTTAAATAATGAATTATACAAAACAAAGTGTACAAAGTTGCATGTATACTGCTCAGTTCAGCTTTGAATACAGCCATGGAAACAAACCCAAATGTGTTTCCATGGAGGCTTAAACAAATTGTGACACACACACACACACACACACACACACACACACACACGCACAAAAAGTAATACCATGTAACACCAATACATATATACTGAAATAAAAGTTGTTCAGTATACAAATTCAAGTTTATAAAGTGTGTTGGAAAACAGTATGTGTGGTGATAGAAGACTTAAGCATTTTAAAGCCTCATATATTTCTGAAATACAACTTTTTACAATAGAGTTTATTTATAACCATAAAGATAGCAAAACTTAAAATATCTAAAATAAAATGATCTATGAATGCAAATGGCTTGCTACAAAGTACACGATATTGAGGGAAAACTATCAATTTATATTGGAATGATTATACAGAGTGCTTCTCTTTTACTTTAAAAAGTAACTTTACTCAAATGCTGTTATTTTTCTGAGATTAAGTAGAGTTCTATATTTTAAGTGGCAGAGTTGTAATTGTAAAGTCTTAATATATTCATAGTTTTAGTATAGTGAAGTTTTCATGGCACTTTACCAGATACTGAATTCATGCAGAACCATCATATTAATTTTCCTTGTATTTTACAACCATCTTAAGCTGAATATAGTTAAACTAAATGATTTTTAAGTTCTTTACTTTCCTAGATGAATATACTACCTGAACTACTGTAATGTAAATAAATGCTTCACTCTGACACAGTTAGAATAATATGTCTAACAATTATACTAGTTAAGGTATAAAGATTATTTTGCATAGTCAATAAGCCTATAATAAACATAAGTAAACACCCTGTTAGACTTCTACTCTGCTCTGCTATGTCTTTTGAGGCAGTTGGCAAATGAACAATAACATTAGAGTGACTAACGGAACTTAGCAGAGGACGTGTAATTAAAAAAAAAACAAAAAATTGCATGCTATAAAACTATGCCAGAAGAAAGGGATCATGAGTGATTTTTTTTTGAGTGATTTTTATTTTTAAGGAAATAAAGGCAGAATGTCATTCTGAGGTGACAGCACAAGTGTACTGAGAAGAATACAAACTTTGGAATCAGGATACTGGGCTCAACCACAGGCAAGCTAAGTGCAATTGGGAACATCATTTCTTATCTCAGTTTCATAAGGAACCTTACAGTTGGACTAAATGATTTTCAAGGTTTGTTCCAAATGTAACATTCCACAACTCTATAACTGAACAAAGAGAGATACAATTTTTTGTGTGTGTTTTCACACTTTAGAAATATTTCTGTGAAAAGATTTGGGTTAAAATCAAATTTTTCCCTCACCTTTATGACATTAGTGATGCCAACATTCTAGCCTTGAATTGCTAATCTACCCCTACATTTTAGCAGATTACATTGTCTCAACTGCAGAGATAAAACAGAAAGTTCCTCATGTTTCCTGTTCTAGAATTCGTGAATCAAACATTCAGCACTGCCCCTCCCCACTCCTCTTCACCCCTCCCCAGTTTTACTGTGATATAATTGACATATAACATTGTGTGATTTGAAGATGTACAATGTGATGGATTGGTACATGTATATATCATGAAATGATTACCACAGTTGGAATAGTTAATGCTTCCATCACCTCACATGATTACCAGTTTTCTTTTTGTGGTGAGAACAAGTAAGATCTACTTTTTAGCAATTTTCAAGTATATAATGCAGTACTGATTAATCATGCTGTAAATTAGATACTGAGAACTTATTAATCATATTTCTGAAGGTTTGTACCATCTGACCAACATCTCACCATTTTTGCCATACCCCAAGGTCTGACAACCACCACTCTACTGTTTCTGAGTTTGGCTCTTTTAGATTCTACGTCTAAGTGAATCATGCAGTATTTGTTTTTCTCTGACTTACTTCACTCAGCATAATGCCCTTATAGTTCATCCAGATTGCTGCAGCCTGCAGGATTTCCTTCTTCCTTATGGCTTATTAACACTCCATTGTGTGTGTGTGTGTGTGTGTGTGTGTGTGTGTGTGTGTGTGTGTGTGTGTGTATGTATGTATGTATGTATACACATACGCCACATCTTTATCCATTCATCCACTGATAGACACATGTTGTTGGCACAATTTGGCTATTGTGAATAATGCTGCAGTGAATATGGGAGTGCAGGTATCCCTTCAAGATCCTGATTTAATTTTCTTTGGATAGATATCCTTAACTGGAATTGCTGGATCATATGGTAGTTTTCTGTTTTTAAGTTTTTGAGGAAGCGTATGTCCATAGTGGCTGCACCAATTTACATTCCCGTGAACAGTGCACAAGGGTTATCTTTTCTCCACATCCTGGTCAGTACTTTTTGTCTCTTGTCTTTTTGATGGTAGCCATTTTCACAGATGTAAGGCCATATTTCACTGTGGTTTTGATTTGCATTTTCCTAATGATTACCGATGTTGAGCATCTTTTCATATCCGTGTTGGTGATTTAGTTGTCTTCTTTGGAAAAATGTCTATTCAGTTCCTCTGTCCAGTTTTTAATCAAGCTTTTTTTTTGCTATTGTGTTAGGAGTTCCTTAGGTATTTGAGATATTACCCCCTTATGTTTTTTATGTAGTCTATTTATTTTGCTTTTGCTACTTGTGTTTTTGCCGTCATATACAAAAAATTGTTGCCAAGACCAATGTCAAGGACCTTTTTCCCTGTGTTGTCTTCTAGGAACTTTATGATATCAACTCTTATGTTTAAGAATTTAATCAATTTTCAGTTAATTTTTGTGGTGTAAGATAGGAGTCCAGTTTCATTCTTTTGCATGTGATTATCCAGTTTTTCTAACACTTGTTGAAGGGACTATCATTTTCTGAATGAGTATTCTCAATTCCCTTATTAAATATTGGTTGACTGAATATGTGAGAGTTTATGTCTGGACTCTTGAATCTCCTCCATTGGTGTATTTGTGTATTTTTATGGTACCACACTGGTTTTATTACTATAGCTTTATAATATAGCTTGAAATTAGAAGTGTGATGCCTCTGGCTTTGTTTTTTCTTAGGACTCCTTTGGCTATCTGGGGTCTTTTGAGGTTCCACATAAATTTTAGGAGTTTTTCCTATTTCTGTTAAAAGGGCCATTAGAATTTTGATAGGGATTACATTGACTCTCTAGATGGCTTTGGGTAATATTCGCATTTTATAGTAATTTTTCTGATGCATAAACACAGGATATCTTTTCATTTATTTGTATTTTCTTTAATTTATTTCATCAAAGTCTTAGTTTTCAGTGTACAGATCTTTAGCCTCCTTAAACATATTCCCAACACTTTTACTGTTTTTATATTATTGTAAATGCTATTGTTTTATTTCTTTTTCAGATATTCTGTTGTTAGTTTATAGAAACACAACTGATTTCTGTATAGTTTGGTACACTGATTTTGTATTCTGCAACTTTAATTTATTAGTTTTAATAGTTTTTTTGGTGTAGTCTTCAGGATTTTCTATATATAAGATCATATCATCCGCAGATACAATTTTACTTTTTCCTTTCGATTTGGATGTCTTTTATTTATTTTTCTTTCCTATTTGCTCTGAATAGGGTTTCCAATACTATTTGAAAAGGATGGCTGAGAACAGGTACGCTTATGTTGTTCCTGATCTTAGAGGGAAAGCTTTCTACTTTTCACCATTTCTCTAGTACATAGATTTACATTTGGTTGCCATTCTTCTCTCTGGAGCTCTGAATTGATCCCAACATCCAAACTTGGCTTCCATGCCTTTACTGCACTATATTCCTTCTCTTACTGACTATGATTCCATTCTTTCAAACACTAGGTTTGAAAGGATATGATTTAATGTTCTCAAGTATTACCATCATAAAGCCACATTTGGTAGTAATTTTTTTTTTTTTAACAATAGCAGACTGCATACACCAGTGCTCATACAATAGATCATAAAAAAGCAGTCTGAGTAAAAATATTTTTTTTTCCGAAGAGCTACTTAGAGACCTCATTCAAACATGGAAATTGTTCCTGGGTTTTGTTCAGACATACCTCTGTGATGAATTGTGTTAAGAAAAATTAGCACCCTAATAATTCTTAAAATGGGTTTCTGATTCCAGAACCACATAAAAACCTTGAAGAAATGGATGGCTGAAGTTGATGTTTTCCCAAAGGAGGAATGGCCTGCCCTTGACAGTTTGTTGATAAAGTCAGAGCATGGGCAGTGTGATATTTCAAGGAGAACCAGAGAGATGTAAAATATTCTAGGACAGGATGAGAACATGGCTGGGTTCTATGGAATGTTTGTTATGCAGAAAGCTAATGCGTTTGTAACACTTCTCTTGAACAACAAATTCTTGGTACATTTTGTAGCAAACATAAGGTCTTAAGCAAAGAAATTTTAAGAATTCAAATGCTTGAAAAATAGCACCTCTCTAACATGTACAAACCTTGAGCTTTCAGTAATATTGTTGACTTTATATAAACTTTTTGTTGTTATTTTCTCCTTGCTCTAAATAAACTGGTGTTTTCCTTTCTATTCATCCATTAAAGACATTCAACAAACAACTACCTTTCATACTGGCCTCAGGAAAACATCAGTGCTATAATCTATTATCTAAGTAATATTTTGTTCCTGAAAATCCCTTCCACAACTGGCTTACTCCAGGAAATGAATGCAAACTAGCTGACCCAGGGGTATCCCATCTGTGAGTTAAGGGAACCACTGAGCATTTGTCAATGGCAGTATTAGCTGGATGACTTGCCTTCTCATTTACTTTTCTCAATTCTTTTGTTTTTCAAATTTAATGTTTGCCTTTTGGCATGACTTCTTTTTACCTTTGAAAGTCTACTTAGAAAGAACTAAAGACTTACTACCTTTAATACACCGTAAAATGAAACCTCTCATTAGCTTCAGAAAAGGCATTAGTATATTGATAAATAATCACTGCTTTAGGTCAAAATGTCATCTTTTTTTGAACAAGAAGGATTAGATATACACTACTTGTGTATACAATATTTACTTTTCCAAAATTTAATCTTAAAATTGAAAATATATATCTATAAAACATTTTGCTATCTAAAACTGGGGAGCTCAGATATCAGTGCAGTTACTTCGTGCTTTTTTTTCACTGAGCTATTCTCAACTATCTCCCAATCTTAATTCATTTTTTTGAAAAAAAATATACTGAAGAAACTTTCACTTAGCAATCAGAAGTGAAAATTATTTATCATCTTTGTGCATACACATATATTTCTCATCCATTTTATTTCTGTATCAACTATACAAGTACAAAGAATCTTTTGTTAATCCAATTGCTATTATAATGTTATGCATTGGAGAATATGTTCAAAGAAAATAATGCCTAAGAATAGGACTTTATTCTTCAATGTGACAGTTGTATTCAAGAAGGTTATCTTAAGACCCAAGTAAGATGAATATATACTATTCAATATATATATGTATCCACTATGCAAATATTTTATATGCTAGACAAAGGCTAGTTTGAATTAACCATGCTTAAAGCATTGACATACTCAGAGACTAAACTTAAAAAGGGCAATGGTGGAAGAATATATTCAGAAATCTTAATTAAATAGAGGCAAGCCACAGTGTAGGAGACTGTACATACCTGTCTGCATATGTGATCCCACTGAGTGTTAAGCTCTCTGAGTTCTGTCTCAAGTCTCAAAGCAAACTCGGGCTCTGCTTCATTCTTTATCTTCTGTGCCCCTTCATTGACACTGTTTAGACTGGGCTGAATTGTCTGAATATCATTGACTAAAAGCTAAGGAAATAATTGAATTTAAGTTAGCATTACCACAACATATTAGATATGAAACATAGAAAACACATAATTAGGAATCATGATACTACACACGTCTCAGGCTGCAAAATATGGTCAGTGGTTTTTACGGTATGACTGAAGTAGGGAATTATCTGTATTCTACTTAGATTAGATACAAAAGCAAATAAATTTAATAATCCTTGTTAGAAAAACATGTGAAAATGATGGGCTTTATACATTACTATTTTTGAAAGGATTTGGTTTTCAAATGTAGGCTGTCACAGCAATTGTTTATAGCATGATGGGTGTTAAGGTTATTTGTAAGGTGGAATTTTTTTTTTTTGTATTTGCAAAGAGAATTCTTTAAAGAGCTATTTTCTTCCTGCTGTGTGACAATGGTATAATGAATATTATTTTTAAAGTCCATACTGTGCAATATTCTAGTACAGTGTAATGTACATAGAGAGAGCAATATAATATGAGTAATCATCTGTAATAAGATCTATCAAGTAGCACAAAGGATTCTTTACCTTTAGATCAAACTGTATTTTATATTATAAAATCTTATAAAATGAGGATAGAGTAAAAGCTAATGTTCTTTTTGGTTCTCATTTATTTAAGCCAGTTTCTCAGCCTTTGCACAACCATCATTTTGGACTGGGTAATTCTTAGTTGTGGCTGGGGGGGGCTGTTCTGTGCACTGTAGGACATTTAGAAACATCCCTGGCCTCTACCCAGCCTACCCTACTCTAAACTGTGACAAACAAAAACATCTCCAGACATTGCTAAATGCCCCCTAGGGGAACAAAACTGCCCCAGTTGAGAACCACTGATACAAACAAATAACTACTTCCACATGAAAGTCTTCAAAGAGAGGAGTCATAAAAATCTTACCCTGCACTGTTTCAGCTGCTTTTTTAGAATTTCTGAATCCCCAAGGGCAGGCCATTCCTCCTTCAGGAAAACATCAACTTCAGCCATCCATTTCTTCAGGGTTTTTATGTGGTTCTGGAATCAGAAACCCATTTTAAGCATTATTAGGGTGCTGATTTCTCTTAACATAATTCATCACAGAGGTATGTTTGAACATAAACCCAGGAACAATTTCCATGTTTGAAGGATGTCTCTAAGTAGCTCTTCAGGAAAAGAATATTTTTACTAAGACTGCATTTTTATGATCTGTTGTATGAGCACTGGTGTATGAAGTCTGCTATTGTTAAAAATAAAAAATTACTACCAAATGTGGTTTTATGATGGTACTCTTGAGAGCATTAAATCATATCCCCCTCCAGAGAAATTTTAAGTTACAAAACAACTCATGATAATACTAACAATGTGCCCTTACAGTACATAAAACAAACTAGGAACAATAAACTCAATGTAATGGTATCTTTATAGTCTCCCTAAACCTGAACTTCCACAAATTGTTTTCTACAGTTGACAGTTTAAATAGTCCCTCCAGTTGGGAACTTTCAGCCAAGAATTTGTCATCTTTAAAGAGAAAACTTTTCCTTTCTTATTTGCCTTCCCACCTTGAAATAATGATCAGGGGGAAAATGCCGTGTTTTCTCATTTATAAATAGCCAAGTACGTCCCATTATTCTTTCAGATACTGTCTTTTGTTTCCCCTACTCCTTTTGTGGGGTTTTTTTGGCTACTTTTCAAATGTATGATTTTCAAACTTCTCTATTTCCATGTAATTCAAATATGCTGTCTAGAGGTGCTATTTCCTCCTTTGTTAGTTACATTTCTATTGACAATAGGGGCTTCATAGAAAGTTGATCCTCTCGATATGATTAATAATAATTTTTAAAAGCATTCAACTAAATCTAACTTCAGGTTTCAACATTATCATCTTCCTGGCATCTCCCAAGTCTGGTTTTGTGCTTTTTCTATCTCACAACTGTCCTAGTCCAGGTCTTATTGTTTGGCTTCTCGATTACTCCATTAGCTCTTTTTGGTACCTGCCTAAGCGTGTGCCACTCAATTCCATTCTTCACATTGGTGTCAGTACTGTTCTTCCCTCCTTTTTCCTCTTATCAGTGTGATGCTTTGAAAACACAAATATTGTCACACCTTTCCCCCTTTAAATTACCAAGAACAGTTCTACATTATTATTCTTTTTTAATTCCATCACCATTAGGTTATAATTCATATTCCAAAGCATAGCATCCAGCTATATTCAATATCTACTTCAAGACCATCTTTTCAACCAGATATTATTAATCTCCAAACACACCTTTTGTCTCCCCAGCATTGAACCACTTCCAGTTAATTGAACATACAGCTCCATTTTGTCAGAGATAACCCATGTTCCAAGAACATTTCATAACCCCTTTCCCCCAGTTCATGTTGGGTTTCTTTTCTGCCTTTTGTCATAATGTTTTCCATACTGTTTAATTTCTTTCCTGTGTTGGCTGACCTCCCAAGATGTTCATGCCCTCATTCTCTGAACCTGAGAATATGTTACCTTACATAGCAAAAAAAGACTTTGGAGATGAGATTAAGTTAAGGATTTTGAGGTGGGGAGATTCTCCTGGGTTATCCAGCCAGGCATAATGCCATCACAAGGGTCCTTATAAGAAGGGGGCCCGAAATGTGAGAGTCAGGGAGAGAGACTGGAAGATGCTATACTGCTGGCCATGAATACAGAGGATGGGGACATGAACCAAGAAATGCATGTCATTTCCAGAGGCTGAAAATGACAAGGGAATAGATCCTCTCCTAAAGCCTCCAGAAAGGGTACAGTCCTGCCTACACCTTGATTTTAGCACAATGAGACTAGTTCTGGACTTCTGACCTCCAGAATCATAAGATAATAAATTTGTGTCGTTTTTAAGAGAATAAATTTGTGGTTATTTTATTATAAATAAATTTTATTATAATAAAATTTTTATTATAATTTGCTACAGCAGGAATAAGAAACTAATCCATTTACCTTTGTCCTTCACTAGAATGTAGGCTCCTCATTGGTGAGGACCTTCAAATTATACCCTTTTTACCACTGGTACTCACAAAAATGTGTTTTTATGTATATATGTATGTATGCATGCATATGCATGTTCACATTAGTTTATATGTAGAAACATGTACATATGTATGCTGTGCTTTACCAAGTATTTTCAGACTGCTCAGTCTTTTGGTTTGTAAAAGGTAAGACCAAACGATTAAGTAGGTAGACATGCAATTTAAATCCAGAAGCATCCTGTTGGAATGCTTTTCCACCATGCCATGATGCTGTCAAACATTCTTTCGGGCATTAACATGCTTCCCAATAATTGACCCCGTAAGAGAGCTATTCCCTATATCACTAAATATTTCAGACTTTAGGCTGGAATGTAATTGTCAGTTTACTATTTTTACCTTGGTGACTAGTACTATGGTGGTATTCTTCAAACCCATTAAGTCAGCAGAAGCTGATTTGTGGAAGGTGATAGGTCTAATTTATACAGGTAAGTGATACATGTTACTGTTTTCCTATAAGAAATAGAGAAACTACACTCCTTTGAGAAAGATTTGTGTGTTTTGATCTTGTCACCAAGTCTGAAGGACTATGGAAGTTAAATATGTATTTACCTTTAAACTTTACAACATATTGTTAGGAGAGAAACAAGTAAAGAAACATATGAATAAATAAAAAGTAAAATATTGCATTACCTGAATTTTTCGGAGTTTAGCCATTTGCTCCTCTAGTTTTTGGCAGTGTTCCGCCAGCTGGGAGGAAAGATTCTTCCAGCGTTCCTCAGTGTCTGCAAATTCTGATTGGTATTTCTGGCTAATAGCAGAGGGTGCTTTCCTTGACATCTCCTTCACAGTGGTGCTGAGATAGTTTAGGCCACTTTGTTGCTCTTGCAGAGAGTTTTGTAAAACCTCAAATTAAAAGAGGAAAGTGCATGTATACTAATGGATGAAGAATCTCAAGTTTCATTGTGCAGTTTCACTGATGAGTTTCAGTTAAATTATAAATACTTAAAATGAAAGTTATGTAATTCAAACATCTAAAAAAATAGATGATGTAATTAATGTCAGTTATAACACAATGAGTGGTAGTTTAAATTCTACTTTTTACCGTAATGGTAATTTGCACATTATTCAAGAATATTTTATCTAAAACTCCGTGTCTGTTTTTATGAACAATACCTAACATATCCAAAACTGTATCTTGTTAAACCAATTTTAGCATACCTACTTTTACTGCATCATGTCTGTATATAATTAGCTGCATTTACGATACAGTTAATGGAGTTAACTTAATTGTACTGAGCCATTGTAAGACAGTACAGAAATTGTAAGACAGCTTCTAACCTCCCTAGCTAAAAATATAACTGAATCATATTGACATGTGGCATAACACAACTCTAGATGAGTTACCAGATAGAGGACCTACTAGTATCAGTTAACTAAAATTACCTGTTTTTCAAAAGACATTGTTCCATTTTGTAGTATTACAGTGAAATTCTAGGGTAATTTTGGTAGAATTTATGAAGTTAGTTTTACATTTATACTGTATAACCTATGCAAAATCCCTTATAATAAATATCTATCTTTAGGTTTCCTCTACTCAATATTTATTTAAATGTTACTTTCTGGTTATGAAGTCATAAAGGTTCACCATAAAAAATATAAAAAAAGATGCATTATATACAACTATTATGATTTTATATAAACTCCCAGTTTTCCCAATGTATAACTAAATACTATCTGACATTACATACACACATAACAATTATTCCTTTTTCTATAATGTTACCTATAAATAATATCCCCCAAATATGTTAACCACATAACTTTTATGGTTGTATAATGCATGCCTATTTTGTAATACTTTAATATTATTTACTTTGCTTTTATTTTACTTTATTAAACTGTCACCCTTGATTATTTAGATAATATCTAGCATGCACATAACTACATTTTGAACTAGGCATTTTATTGTGAGCCTTTTCCCATGTCACCCAGTATTTTTCAAAAATGTAAATTTTAATGGCTTCTGTAGTTCACTTAACAATTTTCCATTATTAGCTCTATAAATTAATTTCTAGTTTTCCATTCCCATAAATTATGTTATGATCTATCTCCATATATATACATTTTTAATACATTTTTATTATTCCATAACATAGAAAATTCATGGAAATAGGATTCCTATATGCAATTAAATGAATTATTTTGTATGTTATGAGGGTACTAAAGGCTTTCCTCAGTAAAACTACATTCAATTTACATACCCACTAGAAAGTGAGGATATAGCTCATTGCTGCCAGACCTGTGCTTATATTATCAATTTTTGCAATTTAGAGTGTGAAAAATGATATCTCATCTTGTAAAATTTTACCACATCCTTTACAATTTGGGTCACAATTTCTCATAGGTTTAATGGTCGTATATGTCTCTTTTGGGGGACTTTCTTATTAATAACTTTCTCCCTTACCCAGACAAATATTTTCCTTGGTCTTGTTTTACTTTTAAACTATCTCTGGTATTTTTACAATGTCTGCAATTGCTTTCATTGATTTTTGTGCTTCCCCATCATATATTTTTTAAAGATTTTTTTCTTAAAAATTTCTCCAAAATTTATGCTTATTTAAACGATTTTGAACTTTTTAAATCTATACAGTATTTTGGCTTGGTATAATGCTTGACACAAGGTTCTAACTTCAATTTTTTTAAGTTAATACTTTTCCTCAATAACATTTATTAAAAATTGTTCCCTTCTTCACTGTTTTTTCAGTGGAAATACACTCTTCTACTCATTTACGTACCATTTCTTGCATGCTTATTCTACTTCCCTAATTGCTATACCTCTGTATTCATTTTCTCTTTAAGTTTATAGTTCTGTTAAGTCACACATTCTTCAAAGTCAGTTTAGGAATCATTCCAAGTATGACAAAAAACAACATAAAGACAAAAATTAAGCAGTTACAGGTTTTTGGTATTATAGTGGAGGGAAATAGTCCAAATAGAACAATACATACTAGGCAATGTTTAAAGATTTCTTTGAAGAAATACTTCTAAAATTATTTTTTAAAGAAATAATATTTAATTATCAAAAAAGGACTCTCAAAATAACAAAGTAAAAGTTTTAGCTTTTTTTAATTTTAATTCTCAAAATTTGGCTTTATTATTTCAGCTTCTAAATATAACTGATGAATGTTTTTGTGTCTTAAAAAATAAAATGCTATTGGATATACCACACAAACTTTTCAGAATTATTTGGAGGAGTATTCTGAAGTTTCTTACTAATTATTTCCTTCATTTCCATATTAATATTTTATATTCCATGACAGAAAGCTATTAAAAATGTAGTTAATAGAACTCAAAATAACTAAATACATTATTATGTGAGACTAACGTTTAAATTAAAACTAATTTTATAACTACTTGATTTTAGCACTCTGTTTGGAAATATGAGTAGAGCTACAGATCAGCAAAGGGAGGAAAATAACTTTTATAATAAAATCAATGTGTCTGAAAATACACACTAAACAAGAAAGAAAATACTTCATAAGTGGACTATATCATACCTTCAAAGATAGACTTTTATCTTATGGAAAGAGAAGGCACAAATGCATAAAATGTTCTATTTTTAAAGTCTTACCTTCCTTTTCTCAACTACTGAACTATAACACTTGCTACAATTACTTTAATGCTAATATTATTTTAAGATTACACCAATGTGATTGCTTGATAGGTGAGATCTGCACTTTAAGATATACAAATATTTATTGTTTAAGATATACAAATATTCACAGACCTGCAACTCCCCAAGTCTCTGCTCCATGATGTCATACTCAGTGACAGTAACCTGAGGTGCAGAAAGCTTGGTTTCTGACTGCTGGATCCACGTCAGGATGGTACTCATGGTCTCCTGATAACGCATGGGAGGCAAACTGTCCAAAACTTTATCAAAAGGGAAAAAAAGAGAATCACTTAGCCATTTGAAACTTTGTCATTATACTTTCCTAAGTTGTCAGCAAACGCAATCATACTATTAATTATAAATATTGACAAAATGTGAAAACTTTAAAACACAGATTAGAATATGATTATAAAGTTGAAGACAAATTGCTACTACATGCTTGATATTATGACAGAAAGTATGCATATATTATATTGAACCCTTGTATCAGCCAAGCACTGTTAAGTTCATTTTTTTGGTGAGGAAATGGAGAGGCTGAGTAAACTTGCCCAACTTAACACAGATGGTACTTGGAGAAACTAAGTAGAGTCCACATATATCAGACTTTGAAGGCTTCTTTCTTTCTGTGTCATTATTTGCCTTTGAGAAAACAGTATCATTATCTATAGCAGTTATTTCAAATTACATCACGTCACATCTTATTTTACTAAAAATAAAAGAATTTATGTGTGTTTAGTATGTGACAGGAACTAATAATGATCACACATTATCATTCTTAATTCTTATAATTAACCTGTAAGATACACAATTTTATTCTTGTTTACAGTTAAGGAAACTAAGGCAATAAAAAAAGGCCAACAAATTTGCTCATAGTCAAGCATCTAGGAAATGTCAAGGCTTGGATTTCAAACCAGATTCATATGGTTCCAAAGTCAAAACCACTAGCAAACAGTGTACTTTCCCTGTGTATACATACACACACATTTTCATTGTCAAATACATACAAATTAGGGAATGAAAAAGATATATTAGGGAAAGTACAATGTGTGTGTTTGTATATATAGCTTTACATAAGTTTCAAATCATGTATGTATATATACTGTATATAGCAACCTATACTTTTATACAGTTAAAATTGTACCTATCTTAAATGAAAGGAAGTAAAGACTTTCAGTTTTCTTAGTTTATCTGAAATGTGATGAGATAACATGAGCTGGTAGAAGCATAAAACAGTTAACTTATACAAAGATGTTCTAATATCATAGTTTGCCCAAAATTCAAGTCAGCATTCTTTTATGTATAGATTGAGGGAGGAAGGTAAGAAGGGAAATAGATAGATGGATAGACAGACAGATGACTAGCTAGCTAGCTAGATCAAAATGCCATAAATTCAAAGAACCCATTGCTTTTCAGCACGGGCCAACAAAAACTAAAAAGCTCTCAAGTCCAGAAAGAAGATATACACTGAAATATTCTAAATTATTAAACAATAAAGTTGATAAAATTTTTCTATATTAGCCAATATAATTCAAGCAAGATCTTATGAAATAATCATGACTTGATATATTATTTTTCTATTAGACAAAATGTCAACAAAGTATGCATACATTTGCATAACTTGAAATATAATTTACATTACATAAAGTCTCAGGTTCTCTTCAAAACTCTGATAAAGTACTGAAGAGTCCAGACCACCATTACATGTAGGTACTGTTTATGGTATTGCTAGATATGGCATCTTATTCTATATTCTGATTCAGAATGTTTGGGCACATTTCTCCCTTGCTATCCAGATCCTGAGTAAATGCTCTGAATGTTTCAAAGGGGACAGCTTTGGGAAGGAGCTGGATTTGAAACAGGACCGATCAAGTCCATAGTTTCTGAACTAGTTACCTTACTACCCATGGGTAGATGCATCAGTCAGGAGAAATTTAACAACTGAAGAGCTGCGGTAATAGTTGCTCACTGGGCTCTAATCTCCCCCTCAAGCCCATCTCATTCCTAAGAAAGACCCTGATCTTACTCTCCCTTCTTTAGCTTCCTTCTGGTCTGTTTACCAAAAAGGGAAACATTTCAATCTCTGAATTGTTCTTATTCTGAATACCTGCTTCTGATTTGTATTCAGGGGCAAGATATAAAGGCCTCCTCCTGAGACCTAACCCAAAGTTCCACTCTATTCTGAGAAATGACAGGTGACTTGTGAGATTATCAAGAAATACCGTCATTAGTATCTCATATGTAAGTTAGCACAAGCAAAAGCCCACACAACATAAGATCCTCCTTCATTTCTCTATGTGTGCTTTGTTTCCTTTCAATCTAACTTCTTAGTTTTTGAAAATGAAAAACTGATTCGTGATGTTACATCACAGCATAAAACCCATCAATATTCTCTCATTTTTCTCATGTTACAACATGGCTCCTAAAAGGCTTTCCAGCCTGTCTGCCTCTCCACACTCATTTTTCATCACTCTCTTCTCTCTGCACTCCAGGAACACAGGACTCTGATTCTCAGATAGCCATCACCTACTACCTTTAGTCTTGTTAAATCTTACTCATCTTTCAGCATCTGTGTCAAGCAGTACATTCTCAAGGAACTCTTTGCTGATCTTCCAAGCCTGGATAAGTTTACTTTATTTAATTAAAGAGCCCTGGCCTTAGTACTTTCTGTCCAGGCACTTATCTCACATAATTATAAAAACACCAGTTTGATTATGAGATTAATGGCCGTGTCTTTCCCTAGATTATAAGCATAATGAGAGCAAAGAGCACTTGGTTTTAGCTTACTGCTGACCAGTATAGTGCTGTGCAAGGAATCAATATTTGTTGAATGAATAACTTCAGGATGGAGAGTGTAACCTTGAGCGCAAAGACATTCTGTCTTTGCCAGGAAAATAGGAAAAAAACAGTGTTTGGAAAAGCCTAGATTCTGAACAAGAGGAAATTATCTAGAGAATTTAGAATCTCTTCTTCTCCCATCTATTAAAGTTTTCTAATTCCCATGGAACCTTCTAAATTCTGAATTGCTTACATTTACTTTCTCATAATTTATCCCCCTTCTCTTTTCTCACTTCATGGTTTTTAGACGAAGACTTTATTACACTGAATTTTTCTGGCACAATTCATTTCTAAATGTATAATGTGTTAGTCTCGCAAAAAATTAACAAACAGTAAAGAAAATGTATGTTGCACCTCATATTATAAATAGTGTGCACATGTGTATGTACATGTGTGCATGCATACACACATTTTATTTTCTCCTGGACTTTTGAAAAAGAACAAAATCATGTTCTAAAGGCTATCATTTTTTAATAGAAAATTTGATAAAGTCACAGTTTTTATTATATCTTAACCAGGAATGTTAGTTTATGTTTCTAAGGAAATATGAGCACCATGACAGGAAAAAAGTGTGTGTACACACTTATCTCTGTGTGTACACACATATGAATATGAAAAATATATGTATATGTTTACTATATTATATTTAATATATACATCAATTATTAAACAATTCTTTCAACAATTTATTGAGTGCCAATTATATTTCAGCCTCTATGATACCTTTTAGGGATGCAATAATGGAGACAACAGAGTCCTTGAATTCACTAATTTCACACTTTACTCATGGAACCAGGTAAAATTCTAATATAGTTTTAATTGAATTATAATTAATTTTATAAAAGAAAAATATACAGTGTTATGACAGTAAATGATAGGACATTACATACAGACTAGAAGATCTAAAAGATTAACTTCTGAGCAAAGATAGGAAGGAATAGGAATTACTATTGTAGGGCTTCTTGGAGAGTACACACAGGATTCTAGGTAGGGAATACCATGTCATCTTCAGGAAATGAAAGGCCAATATGAAGCAGAGAGAAAATAGCATGAATGAGGCCTATGACTGGAGGTAGGCAGCACCCATATTAAGCAGGGCCCTTGAGGTACCTACAAACTAAGCAAAAGGCCTTCCTTCCTTCCACACACACACAAAAAAAGTGACGGGGTCAGATTTTCCTTAAGAAAAATCATTCTGGCTGAATATAAAATAGGTATTTCTCAGTGTTACAAATGGATACAAAAAGATATAGTAGTAGTCCAGGCAAGAAACCCCAGGGGCCTGAACTAATATGATAACAATAAATTTGAAAAGAGTTTTGGATGTGACAGCTATTTAGGAAATAAAAATACATAAGCTTGAGACCGGGGATTAAAGATGGCGGCATGAGAGGTGAGACAGAGAACTCCTCCCAAAACCACATATAATATGAAAAGGTAGTTAATAGAACTAATCATAAAAAAGCAACAAGAAAGAAGGCTACGCCAGATTGCATACTCCTGGAGAACAGAGCAGACTTCACGAAACAGGGTAATGTACCAAAGCCTTGATCTGGTGAGACCCAAGCGCTTCCCCCACCCCAGCTCACCGGCAGGAGGAAGAAAAATGGAGCATGTAGGGGGTGGAAGCCTAGGACTGAACATCCAGCCCTGGAGATATGCTTTAGGAGCACACACCTACATTGCATGGTGCTCTGAAGATTAGTGGAGTTGGAAAGCTAAGACAGGCAGAAGATGTGGAGAGACTGATATTCCAGCCATTTGTGGAGGACAGGGATCTACATCCGGCTACTCTGGGCCAAAGGAAAGGTGGGTGGTCTGAGAGGCTTCCTAGCAGCAAGAGAGCTGCTGAAGGAGTGGGGACTGCATGGAGCTTGCTGATCGGGAAAAGGGATAGGAGGACAAGGTTGTCTGGGCACACTGTGCTCAGAAGGTTAGGAATTTTCAGGAGCAATAGGCACTCTATCCCTCTGGCTGGCTACTTAGCTCTGAGGTCCCCCATTGTGATACGCAGCATGCTGCACATTCCCGCTGGACTGTCAGCACTGGCTCGCAAACCAGAAGTCCCTGACCTGGCATCAGGACAGCCAGATGGAGGACTCACTTATGGCAGCTACAAATGTAAAGCACAGAGGCTTACACCTGTGTGCTCAGCCCACTGGCTCTGACACTGGAGACAGGCAATGTAGGCAGGAAGCAGCGAGTAGCACTTTTCTCCCCTAAGGCACCAGTGTTGCTCCCCAGAAACCCATAACATCACTCCAGGGGATGAGCAGCTCCAAACACTAGAGCTTCTGGGCACTAAAGGGCACCACATACAAATATGAAACATCAAAGGAACCTGGTTCAAACCAAAATCTCACAAACACGAGAAAAAGGCCGAAGTGAAACTGAACTCAACAATCTTCCTGAAAGAGAGTTCAAAACAAAAATCATAAACACGCTCATGGAGGTACAGAAAAATATTGAAGAATTCAGAGACAAATTTAGGATGGAGACTCAATCATTAAGAAATTCCAGAATTAGGGAGGGGCGGAAGATGGCGGCGTGAGTAGAGCAGCGGAAATCTCCTCCCAAAACAACATATATCTATGAAAATATAACAAAGACAACCCTTCCTAGAATAAAGACCAGAGGACACAGGACAATATCCAGACCACATCCGCACCTGAGAGAACCCAGCGCGTCGCGAAGGGGGTAAGATACAAGCCCCGGCCCCGTGGGAGCCGAGCGCCCCTCCCCCCAGCTCCGGGCGGGAGAAGAGCAGGCAGAGCGGGAGGGAGACAGAGCCCAAGACTGCCGAACACCCAGCCCCAGCCATCTGGGCCAGAGTGCAGGGCGCTCGATACTAGAAAAACAGGGCAGCAAGAACAGTGAGCAGGCACTGGAGGCTGGGCGACAGAGGACATAAGAAAAGCGCGCGAACATTTTTTTTTGCTTTTTTGCTGTTTTGTTTTGGCGAGCGCTTTTTGGAAGTTTTAAAGGGATAGGGACCCCAATACTAGGGAAACAGGGCAGAAAGACCGGTGAGCAGAGGCCTGAGGCTGGCACCGGAGAATAAAGAAAAATGAACGACCACCTTTTTTTTTTTTTTAATTAAAAACTTTCTTATTTTTTTAATTAAAAAATGTTTTTTTTTTTTTTTTTTTTGGTGGGCGTTGTTTTGTTTTGGCGGGTGCTTTTTGGAAGTCTTAAAGGGGCAGGGCGGGTCACTTAATCCAGAGGTAGGGAATCCGGGATCTCTGGGCACCTTAACCCCTGGGCTGCAGGGAGCAGGGAGGCCCCTTACAGAGATAAATAGCCTCCCAGCAGCTCCTGCTCCAACGCGACTCCACCATTTTGGAGCAGAGGCCCGAGCCAGGCCACGCCCACAGCAACAGCGGAGATTAACTCCATAGCAGCTGGGCAGGAAGCAGAAACCCTGTCTGCGCGCAGCTGCGCAGCACAAGCCACTAGAGGTCGCTGTTCTCCCAGGAGAGGAGGGCCACAAACCAACAAGAAAGGAAGTCCTTCCAGCCGTCACTCGTCCAGTTCTGCAGACTATTCCTTTCACCATGAAAAGGCAAAGCTACAGGCAGACAAAGATCACAGAGACAACACCAGAGAAGGAGACAGACCTAACCAGTCTCCCTGAAAAAGAATTCAAAATAAGAATCATAAACATGCTGACAGAGATGCAGAGAAATACGCAAGAGAAATGGGATGAAGTCCGGAAGGAGATCACAGATGCCAGAAAGGAGATCGCAGAAATGAAACAAACTCTGGAAGGGTTTATAAGCAGAATGGATAGAATGCAAGAGGCCATTGATGGAATTGAAATCAGAGAACAGGAACGCATAGAAGCTGACATAGAGAGAGACAAAAGGATCTCCAGGAATGAAACAATATTAAGAGAACTGTGTGACCAATCCAAAAGGAACAATATCCGTATTATAGGGGTCCCAGAAGAAGAAGAGAGAGGAAAAGAGATGGAAAGTATCTTAGAAGAAATAATTGCTGAAAACTTCCCCACACTGGGGGAGGAAGTAATCGAACAGACCACGGAAATACACAGAACCCCCAACAGAAAGGATCCAAGAAGGGCAACACCAAGACACATAATAATTAAAATGGCAAAGATCAAGGACAAGGAAAGAGTGTTAAAGGCAGCTAGAGAGAAAAAGGTCACCTATAAAGGGAAACCCATCAGGCTAATGTCAGATTTCTCAACAGAAACCCTACAGGCCAGAAGAGAATGGCATGATATATTTAATACAATGAAACAGAAGGGTCTTGAACCAAGGATACTGTATCCAGCACGACTTTCATTCAAATATGATGGTGGGATTAAACAATTCCCAGACAAACAAAAGCTGAGGGAACTTGCTTTCCACAAACCACCTCTACAGAACATCTTACAGGGACTGCTCTAGATGGGAGCACTCCTAGAAAGAGCACAGCACAAAACACCCAACATATGAAGAATTGAGGAGGAGGAACAAGAAGGGAGAGAAGAAAAGAATCTCCAGACAGTGTATATAACAGCTCAATAAGCGAGCTAAGTTAGGCAGTAAGATACTAAAGAGGCTAACCTTGAACCTTTGGTAACCACGAATTTAAAGCCTGCAATGGCAATAAGTACATATCTTTCAATAGTCACCCTAAATGTTAATGGGTTGAATGCACCAATCAAAAGACACAGAGTAACAGAATGGATAAAAAAGCAAGACCCATCTATATGCTGCTTACAAGAAACTCACCTCAAACCCAAAGACATGTACAGACTAAAAGTCAAGGGATGGAAAAACATATTTCAAGCAAACAACAGTGAGAAGAAAGCAGGGGTTGCAGTACTAATATCAGACAAAATAGACTTCAAAACAAAGAAAGTAACAAGAGATAAAGAAGGACACTACATAATGATAAAGGGCTCAGTCAAACAAGAGGATATAACCATTCTAAATATATATGCACCCAACACAGGAGCACCAGCATATGTGAAACAAATACTAACAGAACTAAAGGGGGATATAGACTGCAATGCATTCATTCTAGGAGACTTCAACACACCACTCACCCCAAAGGATAGATCCACTGGGCAGAAAATAAGTAAGGACACGGAAGCACTGAACAACACAGTAGAGCAGATGGACCTAATAGACACCTATAGAACTCTACATCCAAAAGCAGCGGGATATACATTCTTCTCAAGTGCACATGGAACATTCTCCAGAATAGACCACATACTAGGCCACAAAAAGAGCCTCAGAAAATTCCAAAAGATTGAAATCCTACCAACCAACTTTTCAGACCACAAAGGCATAAAACTAGAAATAAACTGTACAAAGAAAGCAAAGAGGCTCACAAACACATGGAGGCTTAACAACACGCTCCTAATAATCAATGGATCAATGACCAAATCAAAATGGAGATCCAGCAACATATGGAAACAAATGACAACAACAACACTAAGCCCCAACTTCTGTGGGACACAGCAAAAGCAGTCTTAAGAGGAAAGTATATAGCAATCCAAGCATATTTAAAAAAGGAAGAGCAATCCCAAATGAATGGTCTAATGTCACAATTATCGAAATTGGAAAAAGAAGAACAGATGAGGCCTAAGGTCAGCAGAAGGAGGGACATAATAAAGATCAGAGAAGAAATAAATAAAATTGAGAAGAATAAAACAATAGCAAAAATCAATGAAACCAAGAGCTGGTTCTTCGAGAAAATAAACAAAATAGATAAGCCTCTAGCCAGACTTATTAAGAAGAAAAGAGAGTCAACACAAATCAACAGTATCAGAAACGAAAAAGGAAAAATCATGACGGACCCCACGGAAATGCAAAGAATTATTGGACAATACTATTAAAACCTATATGCTAACAAGCTGGGAAACCTAGGAGAAATGGACAACTTCCTAGAAAAATATAACCTTCCAAGATTGACCCAGGAAGAAACAGAAAATCTAAACAGACCAATTACCAGCAACGAAATTGAAGAGGTAATCAAAAAACTACCAAAGAACAAAATCCCCGGGCCAGATGGATTTACCTCGGAATTTTATCAGACATACAGGGAAGACATAATACCCATTCTCCTTAGAGTTTTCCAAAAAATAGAGGAGGAGGGGATACTCCCAAACTCATTCTATGAAGCTAACATCACCCTAATACCAAAACCAGGCAAAGACCCCACCAAAAAAGAAAACTACAGACCAATATCCCTGATGAACGTAGATGCAAAAATACTCAACAAAATATTAGCAAACCGAATTCAAAAATACATCAAAAGGATCATACACTATGACCAAGTGGGATTCATCCCAGGGATGCAAGGATGGTACAACATTCGAAAGTCCATCAACATCATCCACCACATCAACAAAAAGAAAGACAAAAACCACATGATCATCTCCATAGATGCTGAAAAAGCATTTGACAAAGTTCAACATCCATTCATGTTAAAAACTCTCAGCAAAATGGGAATAGAGGGCAAGTACCTCAACATAATAAAGGCCATCTATGATAAACCCACAGCCAACATTATATTGAACAGCGAGAAGCTGAAAGCATTTCCTCTGAGATCGGGAACTAGACAGGGATGCCCACTCTCTCCACTGTTATTTAACATAGTACTGGAGGTCCTAGCCACGGCAATCAGACAAAATAAAGAAATACAAGGAATCCATATTGGTAAAGAAGAAGTTAAACTGTCACTATTTGCAGATGACACGATACTGTACATAAAAAACCCTAAAGACTCCACCCCAAAACTACTAGAACTGATATCGGAATACAGCAAAGTTGCAGGATACAAAATCAACACACAGAAATCTGTGGCTTTAATATATACTAACAATGAACCAACAGAAAGAGAAATCAGGAAAACAACTCCATTCACAATTGCATCAAAAAAAATAAAATACCTAGGAATAAAACTAACCAAAGAAGTGAAAGACTTATACTCTGAAAACTACAAGTCACTCTTAAGAGAAATTAAAGGGGACACTAACAGATGGAAACTCATCCCATGCTCGTGGCTAGGAAGAATTAATATCGTCAAAATGGCCATCCTGCCCAAAGCAATATACAGATTTGATGCAATCCCTATGAAACTACCAGCAACATTCTTTAATGAACTGGAACAAATAATTCAAAAATTCATATGGAAACACCAAAGACCCCGAATAGCCAAAGCAAACCTGAGAAAGAAGAATAAAGTAAGGGGGATCTCACTCCCCAACTTCAAGCTCTACTACAAGGCCATAGTAATCAAGACAATTTGGTACTGGCACAAGAGCAGAGCCACAGACCAATGGAACAGACTAGAGAATCCAGACATTAACGCAGACATATATGGTCAATTAATATTTCATAAAGGAGCCATGGACATACAATGGCGAAATGACAGTCTCTTCAACAGGTGGTGCTGGCAAAACTGGACAGCTACATGTAGGAGAATGAAACTGGACCATTGTCTAACCCCATATACAAAAGTAAACTCAAAATGGATCAAAGACCTGAATGTAAGCCATGAAACCATTAAACTCTTGAAAGAAAACATAGGGAAAAACCTCTTAGACATAAACATGAGTGAACTCTTCTTGAACATATCTCCCCGGGCAAGGAAAACAACAGCAAAAATGAGTAAGTAGGACTATATTAAGCTGAAAAGCTTCTGTACAGCAAAAGACACCATCAATAGAACAAGAAAGATTCCTACAGTATGGGAGAATATATTTGAAAATGACACATCCGATAAAGGCTTGACGTCCAGAATATATAAGGAGCTCACACGCCTCAACAAACAAAAAACAAATAACCCAATTAAAAAATGGGCAGAGGAACTGAACAGACAGTTCTCCAAAAAAGAAATACAGATGGCCAACAGACACATGAAAAGATGCTCCACATCGCTAATTATCAGAGAAATGCAAATTAAAACTACAATGAGGTATCACCTCACACCAGTAAGGATGGCTGCCATCCAAAAGACAAACAACAACAAATGTTGGCGAGGCTGTGGAGAAAGGGGAACCCTCCTACACTGCTGGTGGGAATGTAAGTTAGTTCAACCATTGTGGAAAGCAGTATGGAGGTACATCAAAATGCTCAAAACAGACTTACCATTTGACCCAGGAATTCCACTCCTAGGAATTTACCCTAAGAACGCAGCAATCAAGTTTGAGAAAGACAGATGCACCCCTATGTTTATTGCAGCACTATTTACAATAGCCAAGAATTGGAAGCAACCTAAATGTCCATCAATAGATGAATGGATAAAGAAGATGTGGTACATATACACAATGGAATACTACTCAGCCATAAGAAAAGGGCGAATCCAATCATTTGCAGCAACATGGATGGAGCTGGAGGGTATTATGCTCAGTGAAACAAGCCAAGCGGAGAAAGAGAAATACCAAATGATTTCACTTATCTGTGGAATATAAGAACAAAGGAAAAACTGAAGGAACAAAACAGCAGCAGAATCACAGAACTCAAGAATGGACTAACAGGTACCAAAGGGAAAGGGACTCGGGAGGATGGGTGGGTAGGGAGGGATAAGGGGGTGAGAAGTACGGGGTATTAAGATTAACATGCATGGGGGGGTAGGAGAAAAGGGAGGGCTATACAACACAGAGAAGGCAAGTAGTGATTCTACAACATATTGCTATGCTGATGGACAGTGACTGTAAAGGGGTTTATAGGGGAGACCTGGTATAGGGGAGAGCCTAGTAAACATAATATTCGTCATGTAAGTGTAGATTAGTGATACCAAAAACAAAGCAAAAAAAAAAAAAAAGGGCAGTTCCTGTGTGGTAACCTCCAACGAGTTCTACACAAGGGTATAAAGGGCATATAAAAGTGTAGGCAAAGGGTCTGTTTGTGTTTATACAGAGGATCAAAGCCTAATTGGGCTACCCCGAAATTGGACTAAGATACGATATGAAAAAGAACTTCCTACATCTGCACTCTCTGGAAGACTCATGCCAGAAGATGATCATCAAAAAACTCGAACAAAGATCCACGCACTGCTACAGCTGTAGATGCACTCATCCCACCAGTTCCTGGACTTGCCATGGGAATGAAGAAGGAGATATCTAAGCTGGCCTGTGCATACAGTAAAACAACAAATTTGACTGGATCTATACTGTTGGAACTCAACCAAGAATTTGGAGAAGTGCAAATTGTAGCGCTCCAAAGTCTTACAACTACAGACTATTTACTGTTAAAAGAACATATGGGATGTGAACAGTCCCCAGGAATGGGTTGTTCTAATTTATCTGAATTCTCTCAGACTGTTCAAGTTCAGTTGGACAATATCCACCATATCATAGATAAGTTTTCACAAATGCCTAAGGTGCCTAACTGGTTTTCTTGGTTTCACTGGAGATGGCTGGTAATTACAGATATGCTTTGGTTATGTAACTATACTCCTATTATGTTAATGTGTGTGCGCAATTTAAGTAGTAGCTTAAAACCTATACATGCTGAAGTTACTCTACAAGAAGATATGTCAAAGAAATAATCAATCTTCCCATGTTTTCTCCCGCCTGCTACTTCTATAGCTTTTCTTCTTCCTTCCTAATTACAACCCTTAAATAGAATTCGTGCCTCGTATCAAATTTACCGAGTATCATAATTCTTCCAAGTGGTAAAGATACCTCAAGACAAATGCTGGGCATAGAAGCCACAGAGCATAAATATGCAAAGAAGTAAAAAGCTAACCTTTTCAAACAATAAGGCTTCCCTCTCACTTACCAACTTCACATTTCCCTGTATGGCCCCGGAAGATGACTGGTTAGCCAGAGACAGGTAAGATTCCTCAAGGGAGGAACAACCTAAGACAGGCACAGTCGCAGGGGGGCCATCAGGTGAGAAATTGGGGATCAACAGAGGTGAGGCTTAGAACCTCACCCCCCCTGTTCTGAGAGAAATCTTCTGCATACGTGGATGTTTTATTGCCCTGGTCTAGCTTGGATTAACACATAGTCTACAGGCACACACCTGATCATCTACATTTGCTCTCTTACAACACTAAACTATGTTTTCTACCTTTATCTTGTATCTACCTACCACTTCAGCATTTTATTAAAAATAATAATAATAAAGAGAGAAATGTGGTATCCACATATAAATCAAGTATAAAAACCAAATGAGTATTCATATTTGAACTGACTGTTTATAGTTCATAATGCATGAGCAAAACCGAAAGTTTCTGTGATGACTGCCCTTGTACTGTTCACTATGTAACTTATTCATTATGTAAGAATTTGTTCTCCATGTAAGAACTTGTTTGTTATGCCTCAGAAGATTGGAGACTGACGAAAATTAGGCTTGGGGTGGATTAATGATTGTGCATTGAGCATTGACTCCCCTATACAGAATTTTATTGTTGTTAACAACCATTTGATCAATAAATATGAGAGATGCCCTCACAAAAAAAAAAAAAAAAAGGACAGACTTCCAATGGTAAAATAAATAAGTAACCAGGATGTAATGTATAGCATAAGGAATATAGTCAAGATATTGTAACAGCTTGGTAGGGTGATAGCTGGAACCTAGAATTATGTATATAAATGTTCTACCACTGTGTTGTACACTTGAAACTAATGTAATGTAATACTGTGCGTCAACTACCCTTCAATAAAAAATAATTATTTAAAAAAAAAAAAAAGAAATTACATATCTGAAATGAAACATACAATGGAGGGATTTAAAAGCAGATTAGATCTAGAAGAAGAGACAGTAAATGGAATAGAAATTAGAGAAGAGGAATCCAAAGTAGCTGAGGCAGAGAGAGAAAAAAGGATCTCTGGGAATGAAAGAATATTGAGAGACTGTGTGACCAATCAAAAGAAAACAATATTCACATTCGAGGGGTACCAAAAGAAGAAGAGAGATAAAAAGGACAGAAAGTGTCTTTGAGGAGGTAACTGGTGAAAACTTACCCAATCTGGGGAAGGAGATAGTCTCTTAGGCCATGGAGATGTACAGATCTCCAAACAGAAGGACCCAAGGAAGACACCACCAAGAAATATAATAATTAAAGTGGCAAAGATAAAGAATAAGGATCACCCCCAGGCTGGACGGATTTACCTCGGAATTTTATCAGACACACAGACAAGTCATAATACCCATTCTCCTTAAAGTTTTCAAAAAATAGAAGAGGTGGGAATACTCCCAAACTCATTCTATGAAGCCAACATCACCCTAATACCAAAACCATGCAAAGACCCCACCAAAAAAGAAAATTACAGACCAATATCCCTGATGAATGTAGATGTAAAAATACTCAATAAAATATTAGCAAACCGAATTCAAAAGTATATCAAAAGGATCATACACCATGAACAAGTGGGATTCATCCCAGGGATGCAAGGATGGTACAACATTCGAAAATCCATCAACATCATCTACCACATCAATAAAAAGAAACACAAAAACCACATGATCATCTCCATAGATGCTGAAAAAGCATTTGACAAAATTCAACATCCATTCATGATAAAAACTCTCAGCAAAATGGAAATAGAGGGCAAGTACCTCAACATAATTAAGGCCATATATGATAAACCCACAGCCAACATTATGCTGAACAGCAAGAAGCTGAAAGCTTTTCCTCTGAGATTGGGAACTAGACAGGGATGCCCACTCTCCCCACTGTTATTTAACATAGTACTGGAGGACCTAGCCATGGCAATCAGACAAAACAAAGAAATACAAGGAATCCAGATTGGTAAAGAAGAAGTTAAACTGTCACTACTTGCAGATGATATGATATTGTACATAAAAAAACCCTAAAGACTCCACTCCAAAACTACTAGAACTGATATCGGAATACAGCAAAGTTGCAGGATACAAAATTAACACACAGAAATCTGTAGCTTTCCTATACACTAACAATGAACCAATAGAAAGAGAAACCAGGAAAACAATTCCATTCACAATTGCATCAAAAAGAATAAAATACCTAGGAATAAACCTAACCAAAGAAGTGAAAGACCTATACCCTGAAAACTACAAGTCACTCTTAAGAGAAATTAAAGGGGACACTAACAGATGGAAACTCATCCCATGCTCGTGGCTAGGAAGAATTAATATCGTCAAAATGGCCATCCTGCCCAAAGCAATATACAGATTTGATGCAATCCCTACCAAATTACCAGCAACATTCCTCAATGAACTGGAACAAATAATTCAAAAATTCATATGGAAACACCACAGACCCAGAATAGCCAAAGCAATCCTGAGAAAGAAGAATAAAGTAGGGGGGATCTCACTCCCCAACTTCAAGCTCTACTACAAAGCCATAGTAATCAAGACAATTTAGTACGGGCACAAGAACAGAGCCACAGACCAGTGGAACAGATTAGAGATTCCAGACATTAACCTAAACATGTATGGTCAATTAATATTTGATAAAGGAGCCATGGACATACAATGGCGAAATGACAGTCTCTTCAACAGATGGTGCTGGCAAAACTGGACAGCTACATGTAGGAGAATGAAACTGGACCATTGTCTAACCCCATACACAAAAGTTAATTCAAAATGGATCAAAGACCTGAATGTAAGTCATGAAACCATAAAACTCTTAGAAAAAAACATAGGCAAAAACCTCTTAGACATAAACATGAGTGACCTCTTCTTGAGCATATCTCCCCAGGCAAGGAAAACAACAGCAAAAATGAACAAGTGGGACTATATTAAGCTGAAAAGCTTCTGTACAGCAAAAGACACCATCAGTAGAACAAAAAGGAACCCTACAGTATGGGAGAATATATTTGTAAATGAGAGATCTGATAAAGGCTTGACGTCGAAAATATATAAAGAGCTCACACATCTCAACAAACAAAAAACAAATAATCCAATTAAAAAATGGGCAGAGGAAATGAACAGACAGTTCTCCAAAAAAGAAATACAGATGGCCAACAGACACATGAAAAGATGCTCCACATCTCTAATTATCAGAGAAATGCAAATTAAAACTACAATGAGGTATCACCTCACACCAGTAAGGATGGCTGCCATCCAAAAGACAAACAACAACAAATGTTGGCGAGGCTGTGGAGAAAGGGGAACCCTCCTACACTGCTGGTGGGAATGTAAATTAGTTTAACCATTGTGGAAAGCAGTATGGAGGTTCCTCAAAATGCTCAAAATAGACATACCATTTGAATCAGGAATTGCACTCCTAGGAATTTACTCTAAGAACGCAGCACTCAAGTTTGAAAAAGACAGATGAACCCCTATGTTTATCGCAGCACTATTTACAATAGCCAATAATTGGAAGCAACCTATGTGTCCATCAGTAGATGAATGGATAAAGAAGAGGTGGTACATATACACAATGGAATATTACTCAGCCATAAGAAGAAAACAAATCCTACCATTTGCAACAACATGGATGGAGCTAGAGGGTATTATGCTCACTGAAATAAGCCAAGCGGAGAAAGAGAAATACCAAATGATTTCACTCATCTGTGGAGTATAAGAACAAATGTAAAACTGAAGGAACAAAACAGCAGCAGAATCACAGAACCCAAGAATGGACTAACAGGTACCAAAGGGAAAGGGACTGGGGAGGATGGGTGGGTAGGGAGGGATAAGGGGGGGAAGAAGAAGGGGCGTATTAAGATTAGCATGCATAATGGGGGGTGGGAGAAAGGGGAGGGCTGTACAACACAGAGAAGACAAGTAGTGATTCTACAACATTTTGCTATGCTGATGGACAGTGACTGTAAAGGGGTTTAGAGGGGGGACCTCATATAGGGGAGAGCCTAGTAAACATAATATTCTTCATGTAATTGTAGATTAATGATAACAACAAAAAAAAAAAGAAAGGAAAGGGGGATTACCCCCTGATAGGATAAAACTAACTGTAAATCAATGGTTAATGCATGCTTTAAATATCCTTAATTTTGATCATTTAAAGGGTGTCAGATGATCAGCTATGGGAGTACATTTTTTTGATAATATTCCTTTCTCTTAAAAAAAAAAAAAGCAGTTCCTGTGTGGTGACCTCCAATAAGTTCTTCACAATGGTATAAAGGGCATATCAAAGTGTGGGCAAAGGGTCTGTCTGTGTTTATACAGAGGATCAAAGCCTAATTTGGCTACCCAGAAAACGAACTAAGATACGATATGAAGAAGAAATTCCAACATCAACATTTTCTGGAAGAGTCATTCCAGAAGATGATCATCAAAAAACTTCAACAAAGATTCTGGCACTGTTGCAGTTGTAGCTTCATTCATCCCATCGGTTCCTGGACTTGCCATTGGAATGAAGAAGGAGATATCAAAGCGCCTGTGCATACAGTAAAACAACAAATTTGACTGGATCTATACTGTTGGAACTCAACCAAGAATTAGGAGAAGTGCAAGTTGCAGCACTCCAAAATATTGCGACTACAGACTATCTACTGTTAAAAGAACATATGGGATGTGAACAGTTCCCAGGAATGTGTTGTTTTAATTTGTCTGATTTTTCTCAAACTATTCAAAGTCAGTTAGACAATATCCATCATATCATTGATAAGTTTTCACAAATGCCTAGGGTGCCTAACTGGTTTTCTTGGTTTCACTGGAGATGGCTGGTAATTGTAGGTCTGCTTTGGTTATGTAACTGTATTCCTATTATGTTAATATGTGTGCACAATTTAATTAGTAGTTTAAAACCCATACATGCTTAAGTTACTCTACAAGAAGATATGTCAAAGAAATAATCAATCTTCCCATGTTTTCTCCCGCCTGCTACTTCTATAGCTTTTCTTCTTCCTTCCTAATTACAACCCTTAAATAGAATTCGTGCCTCGTATCAAATTTACCGAGTGTCATAATTCTTCCAAGTGGTAAAGATACCTCAAGACAAATGCTGGGCATAGAAGCCACAGGGCATAAATCTGCAAAGAAGTAAAAAGCTAACCTTTTCAAAGAATATTGCTTCTCTCTCACTTACCAACTTTACATTTCCCTGTATGGCCCTGGAAGATGACTGGTTAACCAGAAACGGGTAAGATTCCTCAAGGGAGGAACAACCTAAGACAGGCACCATCGCAGGGGGGCCATCAGGTGAGAAATTGGGAATCAACAGAGGTGAAGCTTAGAACCTCACCCCCCCTGTTCTGAGAGAAATCTTCTGCATCCGTGAATGTTTTGTTGCCCTTGTCTAGCTTGGATTAATACTTAGTCTATAGGCACAGACCTGATCATCTACATTTTTGCTCTCTTACAGCACTGAACTATGTTTTCTACCTTTATCTTGCATCTACCTACCACTTCAACATTTTATTAATAATAATAATAATAATAATAATAAGGGAGAAATGTGGGATTCACATATAAATCAAGTATAAAAATCAAACAGATATTCATATTTGACCTGATTGTTTATAGTTCATAATGTGTGATTAAAACCGAAAGTTTCTGTGATGACTGCCCTTGCACTGTTCACCATGTAAGAAGTTATTCACTATGTAAGAGCTTGTTCACCATGTAAGAACTTGTTCGTTATGCTTCAGAAGATTGGAGACCGATGAGAATTAGAATTGGGGTGGATTAATGATTGTGCATTGAGTCCCCTATACAGAATTTTATTGTTGTTAACAACCATTTGATCAATAAATATGAGAGATGCCCTCACACACACACACAAAAGAATAAGGACTGACTTTTAAAAGCAGCTAGAGAGAGAAAAAAGATCACATACAAAGGAAAACCTGTCAGGTTATCATCAGACATCTCAGCAGAAAACTTTAAGGCTAGAAGTGAGTGGCATGATATATTCAATGCAATGAAACAGAAGGGCGTTGAACCAACAGTAGTTTACCTGGCAAGATTATCATTTAAATTTGAAAGAAGGGTTAAACAATTTTTAGATAAGCAAAAGCTGAGAGAACTTACCTCCCACAAACCGCCTCTACAGTGTATTTTGGAGGGACTGCTATAGATGGCAGTGTTCCTAAGGCTAAACAGCTGTCATGAGGGAAAATAAAACCACAGTAAAGAAAGTAGAAGGAATAATTACTAAGCAGAAGCAAAATCAAATCAACTATGCACTAAATCAATCGAGGGATAGACAAAGACTACATAATATGATACCTAATATATAAAGAATGGAGGAGGAAGAAAAAGGAGGAACAAAAAGAACCTTAAGGTTGTGATTGTAATAGCATACTAAGAAACTTAAATAAGACCGTTAGATAGTTAGAGAATTACCCTTGAACCATTGGTAACCATGAATCTAAAGCCTGTAATGTCAATACGTACATACCTATCGATACTCACCCTCAAGATAAATGGTCTGAATGCACCAAAGTACACAGTGTCACTGAATGGATAAAAAAACAAGACCTATCTATATGCTGCCTAGAAGAGACTCACTTCAAACCCAAAGACATTCACAGACTGAAAGTAAAAGGATGGAAAAAGATATTTCATGCAACTAATAGTGAGAAAAAAGCAGGAGTTGCAGTACTTGTATCAGACAAAATAGACTTCAAAACAAAGAAAGTAAGAACAGACAAGGAAGGACACTATAAAATGATAAAGGGGTCATTCCAACAAGAGGATATAACTATTATAAATATCTGTGCACCCAACAAAGGATCACCTACATATGTGAACCAAATACTAACAGAATTAAAGGGAGAAATAGAGTGGAATGCATTCATTTTAGGAAACTTCAACACAACACTCTCTCCAAAGGACAGATCAACCTGAGATAAAATAAGTCAGGAGACAAAGGCACTGAACAACATATTGGAACAGATGAACCTAATGGACATCTACAGAACACTCCATCCAAATGCAACAGAATACACATTCTTCTCAAGTGCACATGGAACATTTTCAAGAATAGATCATATACTAGGCCACAAAAAGAGCCTCAGTAAATTAAAAAAGATTGAAATTGTATCAAGTAGCTTGTCAGACCACAAAGGTTTGAAACTAGAAATAAATTACACAAAGAAAATGAAAAAGCCCAGAAACACATGGAGGCTTAATAACATGCTCCTAAATCATCAATGACCAAATAAAAACAGAGATCAAGTAATATATGGAGAAAAATGAGAACAATAATTCAACACCACAAAATCTGTGTGACACAGTGAAGGCCATGCTAAGAGGGAAGTATACTGCAATATAGGCCAACCTCAGAAAAGAAGATCAATCCCATATGAACAGACTAAACTCACAATTAATGAAGTAAGAAAAAGAAGAACAAATGAGGCCCAAAGTCAGTAGAAGGAGGGCCATAATAAAGATTAGAGGAGAAATAAATAAAATCAAGAATAAAACAATAGAATGACTTATCAAGAAAAAAAAGAGTCTACACACATAAACAGAATCAGAAATGAGAAAGAAAAAATCACTATGGACACTACAGAAATACAAAGAATTATGAGGTAATACTATGAAAAATTATACATTAACAAACTGGATAACCTAAAAGAAATGGATAACTTCCTAGAAAAATACAAACTTCCAGGGCTGACCCAGAAAGAAACAGAAAATCTGAAAAGACCAATTCCCAGCAAGGAAATTGAATTAGTAATCAAAAAACTACCTAAGAACAAAACTCCTGGACCAGATGGTTTCACTGCAAAATTTTATCATTTAGTGAAGACCTAATACCCATCCTCCTTAAAGTTTCCCAAAAAGTAGAAGAGGAGGGGATACTCCCAAACTGATTCTATTGGGCCAACATCACTCTAATACCAAAACGAGGCAAAGACACCACAAAAAAGAAAATTACAGACCAATATCCATGATGAACATAGATGTAAAAATACTCAACAAAATATTAGCAAACTGAATTAAAAAATACATCAAAAAGATCATCTATCATGTTCAAGTAGGATTTATTCCAGGGATGCAAGGATTGTACAACATTCGAAAATGCATAAACATCTTCCACCACATCAAGAAAAAGGTCAAAAACAACATGACCATCTCCATAGGTGCTGAAAAACCAACTGACAAAATTCAACAACCACTCATGATAAACATCCTCAACAAAATGGGTATAGAGGGCAAGTACCTCAACATAATAAAGGCCATGATAAGACAAACCCACAGCCAACATCATATTTAACAGCGAGAGGCTGAAAGCTTTCCTTTAAAATCAGGAACAAGAGAAGGATGCCCACTCTCCCCACTTTTATTCAACATAGTTCTGGTGGTCCTGGCCATGGCAATCAGACAACACAAAGAAATACAAGGAATCCAGATTGGTAAGGAAGATGTTAAACTGTCAGTGTTTGCAGATGACATGATATTGTACTTAAATAACCCTAAAGAATCCACTCCAAAACTACTAGATCTAATAGCATAAAGAAAAATCAGGAAAACAATTCCATTCACAAGTGCATCAAAAAGAATAAAATACCTAGGAATAAACCTAGCCAAGAAGGTGAAAGAACTATACTCTGAAAAGTACAAAACACTCATGAGAAAAAATGAAGACACCAAAAAATGGAAATCTATCCCTTGCTCATGGACAGGAAGAATTAATATTGTCAAAATGGCCATCTGCCTAAAGTAATCTACAGATTCAATGCAATCCATATCAAAATACCAACAGCATTCTTCACCAAACTAGAACAAATAGTTCTAAAGTTCGTATGGAACCACAAAGACCCCAAATAGCCAAAACAATCCTGAGAAGGGTAAACAAAGGAGGGGGGGTGTATTACACTTCTCAACTTGAAGCTCTATTACAAAGCCACAGTAATCAAGACAGTTTGGTACTGGTTTAAGAACAGACCCATAGACCAGTGGAACAGAATAGAGAGCCCAGATATAAGCCCAAGCATATATGGTCAATTAATATATGATAAAGTAGCCATGGATATACAATGGGGAGATGACAGCCTCTTCAACAACTGGTGTTGGCAAAACTGGACAGCTATGTGCAAAAGAATGAAACTGGATTATTGTCTAACCCCATATACAAAGTAAAATCAAAATGGATCAAAGACCTGAATGTAAGTCATGAAACCATAAAACTCTTAGAAGACAACATAGGCAAAAATCTCTTGAATATAAAGATGTGCAACTTTTTCCTGAATGCATGTCCTTGGGCAAGGGAACAAAATCAGAAATGAATAAATGGGACTACATCAAGCTAAAAAGCTTCTGTAAAGCAAAGCACATCAGCAGAACAAAAAGGCATCCTACAGTATGGGAGAATATATTTGTAAATGACATATCTGACAAAGGGTTAACATCCAAAATATATAAAGAACTCACATGCCTCAACACCCAAAAAGCAAACCCTATTAAAAAAATGGGCTGAGGATATGAACAGACACGTTTCCAAAGAAGAAATTCAAATGGCCAACAGGCACATGAAAATATGCTCCACATCACTAATTATCAAGGAAATGTAAATTAAAACCACAATGAGATATCACTTCACACCAGTTAGGATGGCCAACATAGAAAAGACTAGGAACAACAAATGCTGGCGAGGATGCAGAAAAAGGGGAACCCTCTTACACTGCTGGTGAGAATGTAAACTAGTTCTGCCATTGTGGAAAGCAATATGGAGGTTCCTCAAAAAAATAAAAATAGAAATACCATTTGACCCAGGAATCCTACTTCTAGGAATTGTCCCAAAGAAAACAACTGCTCAGATTCAAAAAGACATGTGCACCCCTATGTTTACTGCAGCACTATTTACAATAGCCAAGATATAGAAGCAACCTAAGTGTCCAAAATTAGATGCCGGACCATGTCTAGGACCCTTTGTAAGAATGGAGCCTGAGCAACAGGTACTTTAGCAGAGGGAGTGGCATAAGCACAAAGGCTTGAATTAAGTGATTGATTTTGGTTGGAGGATAGATTATTTATGGTGGTGGACACTGGGCTGAAACGTTGATTGAATTCCGAGCACCAGGTCCTTGGATATCAAACTAAGTAAGTAACATATTTTGTCATTGGAAATTCAAATGTTCCATACTCAGAATTCCTTACTTTTCTAATCTGTTTAAGGGCAGTTTCTAGAATGTTCATCATCATCATCTACTGTGGGTCTCCTCTCCTTTCTTGACATCTGCCAGTGTTCACATTTTGAAGAAATACTTGCTTTGTGTCATGATTTATGTTATTTAATAAGGTTTGAAGTTGCAGAAAAAGGCCTTTGTTAGTTACATTGTCTCCTTGTCATTCAGTTAACTGTGGGGGTGGGGAGAGTTGGTGTCTACTTGGTATGGACTAAAAAGGATAGCTTCAATTTGGGCATTTTTCCAATATAGTTATATCCAAGAAGTAGAAGTGCTATTAGTTCACTTCCTACACACATTCACACACACACACACACACAAAACCCATATATTAAGTCATCTGTAATTTATATTATAAATGAAGAGAACTTCAAATTGGAGTCAGCTTCATAAGCACAGCAGAAATTTCAATGTTTTAAATGCTATCACTATATAAACGACAGACATACACTCTTTTTTTCTCCTCAAATGGATTACTTCCCTTAGCTTCTATATAAGCACTATCTAATAGAAACATAACATGAGCCATATACATAATTTTAAATTTCCTAATAGCCATATTAAAAAAAGAAATGGAAATAATTTTAATTGCAAATTTTATTTAAACAAGTATATCCCAATATTATCATTTTAACATAGAATCAAAATTTTAAAATATAGATGTATTTTTACATTATTATTTGTGCGCTGAGTCTCCAAAATCTGGTGTGTATTTACATTGCAAAGCATCTCAGTTCAGACTAGTCACATTTGAAGTGCTTAGTAGACACATACAGCTAGTGGCTACCATATTAGACAGTACAGTTCTGTGTTCTTTCTATTCTCTACTCCACCATTTCTGTGACATTTAAGTACATTTCTTATCTCTGAGTAGTTTTGTTTTAATTTTGGTGGGGAGAGATAGCTGTGATTTTTTTTTCAATAAAGTGTCATACATACACCTATTCTGAGATCTCAGCATTATTATAATAGCTTTGTTTTATAGTGGGAAAAAAGTGAATTTTCAGAGTAGATGTGTTTATCTTGCTTTTTGGTTAAAGTTTTTCATCCCTTGACATAGACTCATGGGTATCAGAAACTATAACACTTAATTCCACACATAGCTATACTTCTTTTTTAATGAAATAATCATGCCTTGTGTCAGCTGCTCTCTACTTTGCTCTCCTCCCTTTTATTCTCTTCTCAGAAGCTCCTCCCCTTTTTAAGTCAGTTGTATAAAACAGAAGGGATTATTAAAGAAAAGATACAGACAACATTTTTCACACTCCTCCACTATAATTTTAGATCTCAGTTTGACCCTATTTTGTCACTGTCATCCTTTGCATGGCTGTATTAAAGGAGTGGAGATTAATGGGATTTTTTTTAACCTTTCAAAATAAACCATTAACATTTACCTTCCCAATAATTCCCATCATGTGCTTCCAGAGCTACAATCATTGGTATTAATTTTAATTTGATAGGATATATTTCTGTCATCATAAAACATTAAGATATCTGTATTTTTAAATGCCACTTTGGCAACGGAATAGTAGAAACTGTCATTGGAATCTTTGTTTTGAGATGAATGCCATATATTTATAAGCAATATATGGCTACATGTTAAATTCTCAGACCATTTTTTTCGTTGGCCTCGGCTGGGTAAAATGGTATCAGTAGAACTCTTGTGATCTTTTTAAGAAGGTAGGTTATTAAACTGGATATGTGCATTGTCTTACTGCTATCAGTAAAGAGAAAATTTAAGTCAGAGTATTATTCTATATTTCCACATAAAAGGAAGAAAGTCAATTTCCCTTGATGGAGCAATTTCCCTACATTGGGATCACAAGGGCAGCAAGCATAAACATCTCACTGACAGGTAGGTAGAGCGGCTCATATTAAGTTTGCCCTTGGGCACGGTTGGCTTCAACACCAGACCTTCCCTTCCTTTTTACCTGACAAAGAGTTAGGAATCCTTCACTAGTATTCTCAACTATGTCTGGCTTAAATGAGATAAACTGTGTGGTTTATAATTACCCTTCAGCTACTGCAAGGTAAACCTTGTTGGCTCTTGAATAATTTTATGTACCTTGAAAGAAAAATTTATGAGTGAAGGTGCCCCTGGCTTTACTTGTATGCTATAAACAAGAGTCATACATTTTATCTGCAGTCCAGACCTACCCTTTAAGCCCCAGGTTCATATGTCTACCTACTTTCTTGAATTTCACATTTAGGTGTCTCAAGGTATCATATGCCCAGTGAGTCCCAAAACAATAAACTCGTGGTGAGTGACTCTATAATGAACAACCATTTCCTATTGGACCCCCTCCAGTATCAGAGAAAAGAACCAACATCTGTAGAGCTGTGCAGTCAGAAACCTCGGAAACATCTTTGATATTCCTTGTTCCTCACCCACTTCTTCTCCATCTCCATTCAGTCATCTAGCCTATGTATTTTTTTTATTAAGATATCATTGATATACACTCTCATGAAGGTTTCACAAGAAAAACAATGTGGGTATTACATTCACCCTTATTATCAAGTCCCCACCCACACTCCACTGCAGATGAATGGATAAAGAAGAGGTGGTACATATAACACAATGGAATACATGAGCAAAACAGATGGGTTTATAGTAATTTTATCTAAGATCACCTTAGACAATTTTCTAAAGCCATGTCCTCAATGAATCAACTAAAATGCTTTTTCACAAGCATTGCCCTAATATTCACCTCTTCAGAAATTGATTCATTTTTTTTCCATTTTAATTATAATTTTATAACCAAGTTTCTATAAGTATAAAATTACTACACTACTGAAATATTTTTATAAGTGTTCAGGGTTTTCTTGCTGCATTTTCCCTCTTTTCCACATTTTTTTTCTAGAATTGGCACTATTGGTTTAACAATTCTATCGTCAAGAACTATTGTTAAATAAATTTTTTAAATACTTTTTTAATGTTCCACTTGGCATTTAGCATATGTTCCCAAGATTCTCAAGGTCATGGAGCAACTCTTGTATCTCAAAGTAAGAAGTATATGTTATTCTTGCTATTTATGGTGTTGATAAAGAAAACAGAATGATAGGGAAAGGACCATTTACAAACAGTTTTTCTTAATTTTCTACTGGAGTTAAAGAGAAAAAGAATAAAGACTGTGTCTCCTAGAATAAAAGAGTCCCTTTCCTAGATATAACAGTAAATTAGGTCATTTAGCTCAAGTCAACCTTTGTTTCCCTTCATAATCTCAGCATCTTAACATGGAGTGGCAGCGACAAACAGTAGAGTTGAAATTATGGACTTTTTTGAGCATTTTTTGTTGACAACCCTAAAATTTACTTCTTTATCCCTACAGGAGGACATTTTGCTGGCGAACCTTAAATTTTCTTCTATTATCTCTACAGGAGAGCATTTTTGGCTGGTGACCCTAAAATTTTCTTATATTATCTCTAGAGGAGAAAACAGTTACTCCCTGCAATTTTGGTAAGGGAATTCCCTACCACAACTCCCCAGATCATCACCTGTTCAAGGGCTGCCCCCACTCTGTTACAACTCTAGTCCAAGGTTATGCCTGTATGGCTACAATATCTCCTGCCTCCCTACTTCTGTTCAGTTCTTCCTTCATGTGTTCCTGACAAATCAGCTGGAGGCTAACATACCAGTTAGATCTTTCAATAATATGAATCACATTTTTTAACATCCTCAATTGAAATTCTTTTAAAAATTTCAATTGCTTTTAAAATTAAGCACAAAATTACCGGAGCTTCTGGGGTACACCTTCATGAACTTCACCCTCATTTTATCCTAATTTTCCCATGATTTGCTGGTTTCCAGCCTTCCTGGACTCCTTTTCATCTCTTGCACACAACAACTTCTTTACCTTGAGGCATTTGTGTTTGTTTCTGATCTTAAAGTTCTTCCTCCTGCTCATCACACAGCTAGCACCCATGCATCCTGCAGGTTTGACTCAATGTCATCTCCTTCAAATAATGTTTTCTAAGTGATCATAATCTGTGATAATATAACTTAGATATTATATGTTTACTACCTTCCTGTAAGCTCCACGAAGACACAAAACATGCTCTTGTTTTTCTCCATTAAGTACCTACTGTCCAATACTTTTGTGGCACATAGCAGGTTTCAAAACTATTTATTGAATTAGTGAGTAAGACAATGTCATGCCAAATGATTACCAAATTAATGCAATGCCTGCAAAAATCCCAAAAGTATTTTGTACAGAAATAGAAAAAACAAATATAAAATTAATGTAGAACCACAGATCACCATGAAGAGCAAAAACAATCTTTAGAAAGAAGAACAAAGCTGAATGCATCAACTTCCTGATTTCAAAACATACTATAAAGCTAAAGTATAAATGTATACAGACTAATAGAATAGAATAGAGAACCCAGAAATAAGCCCACATACATATGGTCAACTGATCTCTGACAAAGGTGCCAAGAACACACAATAGAAAAAGGAAAAACTTCAAAATATGGTGTTCGGAAAACTGGATATCCACATGCAAAAGAACAAAACTGGGCCCTTATCTTATGTCATATAGAAAAATCAATTCAAAATAGATTAAAAATTTCAATCAAAAACTGAAACCAAAGGACTTCTAGAAGAAAATATAGGGGAAAAGCTTCATAACATTGTACTGAAATGATTTCCTGGCAACAAAACGTTCCATCAACAGATGAATGGATAAAAAAGATATGCTACATATACAGAATGAAATGTTATTCAGCCATAAAAAAGAAAGAAATCCTGCCATTTGAGACAACATGGATGGACCTAGAGGGTAATATGCTAAGTGAAATAAACCAGGCAGAGAAAAACAAATACATATGATTTCACTTATTTGTGGAATCTAAGAACAAAACAAAGCAAAATGAATAAAATAGCCAGTCACAAACACTGAGACATGACTGGTGGTTACCATGGGGGAGAGTTTGAGGTGGGTAAGGAGGATTAAGGGCACAAAAATTCTCAATCATAATATAGGTTGGTCACAGGGATGGTAGTAACCTAATCTAAAAAATGGGCAAAGGACTTCAACAGACATTTCTCTAAACAACTCATACAAATGGACAACAGGTATATGACAAGATGCTCAACATCACTAATTATGTGAGAAATGCATATCAAAACCACAATGAGATACTAGTTCACCCATGTTAGAATATGGATCATTAAAAAAGATAAGAGATAACAAGTGATGGTAAGGAAGGGGAGAAAGGGAAACCCTTGTGCACTATTGATGGGAATGTAAATTGGTGCTGCCACTATGGAAAACAGTATGGGGGTTCCCCAACATATTAAAAATGGAACTACCATATGATCTAGCAATCTCACTTCTGGGTACATATCCAAAAGAGAACTGAAATCAGGATCTCAAGGAGGTATCTGTATACTCAAGTTCATTGCAGTATTTTTGACAATGGCCAAGAAAATGGAAACAAATTAAATGTCCATTAATGGCTGAAAGGATAAAGAAAATGTGGAACCTACATACAACAGAATATTATTCAGCCTTAAATTTAAAAAAAAAAAGGAAATCCTGACATATGTGACAACCTGGAAGACCCTACAGGACATTAGGCTAAGTGAAATCACTCACAGCAGAACAAGAAATGCATGATTCTGCTTATATGAGGTGTCTAATACAGTTAAACCTTGAACAACAGGTTTTTGAACTGTGCAGGTCCACTTATATGCAAGTGTTTTCAATAAATATATTGGAAAGTTTTCTGGATATTTGTGACAATTTGAAAAGAAACTCTTTTCTCTACAGTACTTTATTGTAAGAATACAGTGTATGATACATATACAGAATATGCGTCAGTTGACCATTTATATTATCAGTAAGTCTTCCAATCAACAGTAGGCTATTAGTACGAAAGTCTTCTGGAGATTTGTGACAATTTGAAAAAAAACACATTCTTTTCGCTAGCTTATTTTGTTGTAAGAATACAGTAAATGATTCATATACTGAATATGTGTTAGTCGACCATTTATGTTATTGGTAACTCTTCCAGTCAAAAGGAGGTTATTATAAATGACAGATCCAATAAAGGGTTGACATCCAAAATGTATAAAGAGCTCATACACTTCAACAAACAAAAAGCAAATAATCCAATTAAAAAATGGGCAGAGGAGCTGAACAGTTCTCCAAAGAAGAAATTCAGATGGCCAACAGACACATGAAAAGATGCTCCACATCGCTAATGATCAGAGAAATGCAAATTAAAACCACAATGAGATATCACCTCACACCAGTAAGGATCGCCACCATCCAAAAGACAAACAACAACAAATGTTGGCGAGGTTGTGGAGAAAGGGGAACCCTCTTACACTGCTGGTGGGAATGTAAATTAGTTCAAACATTGTGGAAAGCAGTATGGAGGTTCCTCAAAATGCTCAAAATAGAAATACCATTTGACCCAGGAATTCCACTTCTAGGAATTTACCTTAAGAATGCAGCAGCCCAGTTTGAAAAAGATAGATGCACCCCTATGTTTATCACAGCACTATTTACAATAGCCAAGAAATGGAAGCAACCTAAGTGTCCATCAGTAGATGAATGGATAAAGAAGAGGTGGTACATATACACAATGGAATATTATTCAGCCATAAGAAGAAAACAAATCCTACCATTTGCAACAACATGGATGGAGCTAGAGGGTATTATGCTCAGTGAAATCAGCCAGGTGGAGAAAGACAAGTATCAAATGATTTCACTCATCTGTGGAGTATGAGAACAAAGAAAAAATGAAGGAACAAAACAGCAGCAGAATCACAGAACCCAAGAATGGACTAACAGTTACCAAAGGGAAAGGGACTAGGGAGGATGGGTGGGAAGGGAGGGATAAGGGTGGGGAAAAAGAAAGGGGGCATTACGATTAGCATGTATAATGTAGGGGGAGCACGGGGAGGGCTGTGCAACACAGTGAAGACAAGTAGTGATTCTACAGCATGTTACTACGCTGATGGACAGTGACTCTAATGGGGTGTGGGGGGGGAACTTGGTGAAGGGGGGATCCTAGTAAACATAATGTTCTTCATGTAATTGTAGATTAATGATAACAACAACAACAAAAAAAGTAGGTTATTTGTAGTTCAAGAATCAAACGTATGCAGATTTTCAACTGTGCCGGGGGTGGGTGCCCCTAAGCCCCATGTTGTTGAAGGGTCAACTGCAGAGTCAAACTCACAGAAGCAGAAAATAGAATAATGGTTGCTCAGGGCTAGTAAGCAGAAATGGGAAGTTGCTGCTCATCATTATAAAGTTTTAGTTATGCAAGAGTTAATTTCTGGGGATCTGCTATACAACATTGTGCCTATAGTTAATACTATGCCATGCAATTAAAATACTGTTAAGAGGGTAGATCTCATGTTACATTATGAATTTTTTTATAAAAAAGACAGTGTTGTATCAAAAAATCTAGGGTTATAGAAAAGAGGATACTTTAAAGTTTTAGAAAAAATGAAAAAACATTTATTTTATCATAATTAATTCACTTTTTCCATTTTCTATAAAACCAAACCAAACACCCTAACAATTTTCTTGACAAGATTTCCACCTCACAATTGAAGTAAACCCAAACTACATTAAAAATTTTGTTTCCAAATTTATGTTTAAAAAGGTTTAATTTTTTTCCTTGTTAAAATAACAGACCATCTGTAACAAACCTTGTACTATGTTTTCTACAGTCATCTAGATTAGAGCGTGGTCTTTCTGCTTTCCAGTTTCTAGGAAAGGTTCCTAGCAATTGTTTTGGGAGATAATTCTACCCCCTCAATCTTACAGCCCTAGGGAATCATTAATCTACTTTCTGTCCCTTCAGATTTGCCTGTAGTGGACATCCTACAAATTGAATCATATAATTTATGGTAATTTGTGACCAGCTTCTATGACTTTGCATAATGTTATTAAGGCTCATTCATGCTATGGCATGTATCAGTACTTCATTACTTTTACTACTGAATATTTCATGGTCTGGTTCTACCCACTTCCTTTATTCATCAGTTGATGGGCATTTAGGTTGCTTCCACTTTTTAGCCATGATGAATAATGTTGCCATTAACACCCATGTATACACCCTAATTCTTATACCATCTCGTACTCATCCTTTCAGTTATTCAAGCTCCATTAGGTCACGTGTGACATAAGGATAATGAAACATATTCTCAAAGGGTAAGGACTTTGAGGACTAGGAATGATAATGTGTAAGAAAGTTGCTTGTAGGCTACAAATTACTATGAAAATAGGATGCATTTTATCTTTTAATATTATTTTCTCATATCATCTTTGCTAGGTAACAACCATGAATTCCTTCCATCAATTTTCACCACTCAAAGCATATGTAAAAAGGTTTTGTTTCACTGTGAGAATGCTAGTAAAGAAAAAAAAAAAGAAATCAAAGTTAGGATAGATTTCCAGGCCCTTGTGTTAGCAATTATTTGCTGAATACTTAATATGTTCAAAGTACCATGTAGTAATACAAGAAATAATACTATCTTGTGCCAGTTTGGGTAAAACATTAAATATGCAAAATTATTTTAAACCAATTGTTAATTAACAAATTAAACTGCAATATGACTTGATATGAATTTATCATTTATATATATATAACATATATAAATTATGTTATATATAATAGGTACAATATGTTATATGTGTAATTGTATATATAATATATAACACATGTAATATATTTAAATTTTTATATATATACACACATTATATAATTTATAATTCACATATATAATCCATATTTAATTAATCAAAACATGTTTTCCAAAAGAGTGAACAAAACTGTTATAGACATTTTGGTAAATAAAGCAGAAGGAAGGACATTTTACTAAGAGATAAAAGGAGTGAAAACATATGGTATGTTTATAAACAGTTACACATCATAAAAAATACAGAGAAAACATTATAATTTGGATGGCACACTAATGACTATATGGATAAAGAGTACGTATGATTACCTATTTATATAGTAGTACCATAGTCAACTATCAGTTATCATCAAACATCAATATTCTGAACATCTTTAAAATAAACTGAAACAATGTAAACCTTAATGTAAGTAATAAATACACGTAAATTAAAAGAATTTCCCAGTGGATAAGCTCTTTTCCCACTGGTTACAGTGTAATTATTAAGAAGTACTTGATTTCAAGGGAGGCTTATGGATTTTATGACAAAAAAATTCCATTAATGTTGAAATAGGTCAATGTTTGAAAATTTCCCAGTTGATTTTATAGAAGCCCAGCAACAAATATATCGAAATCCACTAGAGGGAGCTGACATTATAAAATTGCATTACCTGATACCCTACCAGGAAAATAAATGCCTCAGTAAAAATGACTTTGATATAAAAGGAAAAAAAAGGCATTTTGTTTTTGCTTTATTCAGTTCATTCCATGATCACACCAAGGAATAAAAATTCTTTAAAAACTAGGAAAATGGGGAAAGCTTAACAAATATCACTGTACTGATTCTAGAAATGTTATTATGTGGTAAAATCTTTGGGTATCTACAAAGAAAGGCAATTTAAAAATATGTTTTCCAGATAATTAAAGTTTCAGTAACAAATGAATACATATTCTTACGCTTCTCATAACAAATTTGGGGAAGATGTTTTTTAAGAATGTTTTTACCCTAATGCCTTAAAACCCAATACATACATACATGTGTATGTGTATGGTGGACCAAAAACTCATTTTCTAATGCTTAAAAGTCTTCATAATCCTGTCTGTCAAAGGAATTTTGTCTTAGAAAGTAAGCTGATGAGTAGAGATATTTTAGACCAGATGCTATGTATTAATATCGTAAGAAGAAATTGGTGAGAGACAAAAGAGACATCTTGAAAAATTTGCTAGTCGTATAGTAGGGTATTTGCATAATTGCTCTGCTCTTACATTATATCATTAAATGATAAAATGAGGATACTGTACAATTACAGTGGTCTACCAGTAAAATACAGCCCAAAGAATAATTTGTCCTTTGTTGAGTTTCATCTGCCACATGTATGCTACAGCAACTATAATAATCGTCATATAAGTTGACAGAAGTATTAGTAAAATCCTAGCTAAAATCCTTGTACATAAAGCAAACTGAATTTAATGAAAACCCACAAACAGTGTTGCAACTGCTCTTTTACTTCTTACTATGCTCAAAACATTTGACTGCAAAATTTGCAACCTGCCAAGGAAAAGTTACGTCTATATAAAATATATGCTTCACTTGTTCCTCATAGTCATGAAATTATTATGGGGTGGGGGTGAGAAATGGAATTACATATACTTTCCAATATCAGTATTTCATTACTTGTTACTACAGGTTGTAGGGAGGGTGGTTCACTTGACAGCAATTATGCCTTCCCATTAGTACTTTCTCTTTCCCAACAAATAGCTAATTTGAAAAATACCAAGTTAAGTTAACCATTTCAAGTGTTTTCACTTACTTGTCTGTAGCTCTTTCTCTCTGGCCTGCATATCAGCAAAGACTTGGTTAAAATGATTCATAAAGGCCACAAAGTCTGCATCCAGGAACATTGGCCCTTGTTCTTTCTCTTTCAGGGCTATGCTTTGAATTTTTAATCGCTCAATTTGAGGCCGAAGAGCAGACAGCTGGTTGACTTCATCCTGTACCATAATTTACAGTATTAAAATAATATTTTTACTTTGCATACATTACATTTGTACAAAGAAAGGAGTTAAAACACAGTGATGCAAACTCAGCTTAATGCTTTCATCCAAAAACTAGTAAGAAATATCCATGATGATTTATGCAAACCTCCAGCAAAGGTTATCAGTTTAAGAATAATTTGGCTCTTTGTTCAATTGCTATTATATATAAACATCTTTAAATTTCAAAATGACATCATTTAGAGCATTAAAGGGCATAGATGTGTATGGACGAAAAGTACTATGAATGACCTTAAATCCTTTCCATGAATGAAACATAGATGTTCCTCTGCACCCCCTTTCTCTCAAACTTGTGTGCCTTTGCTTCAGATTCCAAGCTCATTTAATGAACAATATTTTTTAAATTAATTCATGTAGAAGTTATATCTAATACATATATACTCATTAAAAATGTTTATATTAACATTACATAAATTACATATATCTATATGATATATAATCTATGTAATATTTATGTATGTACACACATTTATGTCTATAATTATCTAACTTTTGTATGTTCTTATTACTTCTACTGAATGAATAGGTAATTACCATAGTTTTAATTAGGGTACTGCTCTGCTATTCTCTTGATGTCTTAGCATCTTTGTTAACAGCACCCCCTTTCACTCTCAAGAATGCCCTAGTTTGGATGATAAAATCACATACACACTCTGCTGTGCTGTTCAATGTAACAGTCACTAGTCACATGTGGCTACTAAGCACCTATGTGGCGAGTCTCAATTCAGATGTGCTGTCACTGTAAAACATACAGAGCTTTGAAGACTTAGTATGAAAATATGCAAATATCAACTCTCATAGTTTAAAATATTGATTAAATCTTGAAATAGTTTTGATCTACCAAGTTAAATAAAATACATTATTGAAATTTGTTTACCTGTTTCTTTTTTTTTAATATGTCTACAGCATTTAAAATTATATCTGTGACTCAAATGGCTTTCATTTTCCTTCTTTTGAATAGTGCTTTTCTTGATAAAAATGGTTTCATATTCTTTTGTTTCCAGTGAAGTTGCAATTCATACGCATGTTACATATATAATGTGAGCTCAAATAGAAATTCCCAAATTCTTTTTAAAAGTATTGTCACCATGGTTTCTTATTTATGATTCATACCTCTGCTACCTTTAGAAAAAAGTACTTCAGGATTTGTTTACCATTTAAAATGTAAAAAACATGATAATTAAAATTTAAAAATGAGATTACAACCCAATTAGGAGGGGGAAATTGAATTACAGTAATTATCAACTAAATATAAATCTGAGCTTCCTGCAAATCAAAGTGAAAACTTAAAAAAAAAAGCTCTTGTTGTGAGACACACATATACTCTATTGGAAAGAATAACTTTTGTCTTAGGATTGACTTGAGGTGAATTTATCACAAAGATCCTTTCATAGTAGCAAGACCACCTAATAAGTAATGCCACTTGTTCTGATTTTTAGATGATTTGAAGTTAACTTTCAGAGGAATGCTGGTATGTGGTTAGAACAGTATGAACTGATTCAGGTAGATAAATCTCTGACAATCAAATTATTTTGGTGGGTGAAGGGGAAAGACATTCAAATAAATGGGTAGGTGACTAACTTCTCACATTCATATATAAAGCCCCACAATCAAGTGCTAGAAGGTAGACATATATTCATGGAAGAAGAATAAGACAAGAGGTAAAGGGTAATACTCTGTATTTTGCTTTCCAACTTACAGACATGCACTTTGTCCACTAGGCTTGCAAATGGCAGCATTGACATCTGCTGTGAAACATTTAAGAACCTGATTTACATTTGGCCAGATGGAAGGCCATCATTCTTCCTGTTTAGGGGGATATACAAAGAGCCTGCAGTACAGTAAAGTGTGTTCTGCAAAACAAAGGGGACTTTGAAACTAATAAAACATTTGGGCAAATGTTCAGTTGAGACCTTAAAATTCCATAAGTAAATCATAGGAGAGATCATTTTGACCTGAAATATTTAACATTTAAAAGATGTTACCAATTATTTCCATAAAAGGGCCTTACTGTGTTTGGTCCTCTAGAGTAAGGCATCTCCCCTGAATATGCTTATCCTTTAACATCCCATGTTTATTTGATAGAAAAACGTGCATATTTATATTTTTCTCAGAAAAGGGTCCATGGATTTCTTCCGATTAATTCCCAAAGGGCTCTCTAACCCCCAACATATTGAGAACCAGTTCTGGCAAGCAATATATTTTGAGCTAAATCTGTACTCTAATCTTAGGAAACATCTCCAAATAATATAAGGCAATGATAAACAGGATGGAATAATTTATTTACCTATCACTAATCACAACCAAATAGCATAATTTTAACTGTTGTGTGAATGACATTGAACTTATCCTACTAAATATTTGACCTAAGGTAATTTATCAAATTAATAGAAAGCAATGTGGCAGAGAGAAAGAGTAAGGAATAATGGAGATGGAACTGTGTCATCAGAATCTGGAACTTTGTAGATGAATGCAGGAAAAAAAACACAATTTAAATTAGGATGACTTCCATAGTCTCGAGAGATTTAACACACATAACCTCCAGTGACCTTCATTTGCTCCTTAAAGACCAATGTCTTAGCATGCTCCAAGAGTCCTAGCTTTGTCTCCTATAGGTCTGTCTTTTTCCATCCATCTTTCATCTTACACCTCCCTCCCCTCTATGCCCAGCATTCACATTGACCTTCTTTCAGTTCCTTGGTCACCACTGCTCGCTCCTGCCATGTTCCTTCTGTCTAAAGCCTCTTGCCCTGCTGTTCTCTTAATTTCAACTCATCCTAAAAGCCTTAACTCAAATGTACCTGCCTCAAGGAAGATGCCCTTGGTGGCTCTGTCTAGGTCAGGATTTTCTTCTTACACATTCTCCCAGAACTCTGTACCTTTGTTAAAAGCATTTGCCCCAGTGGTAGTTTTACATCTATTTCTTTCATCATTTATTAATGTCCCTGTCCCCCACTTTAGGTGAAGGTTATGAGGGCAGGATCAATGAATGCTCACTCTAATATGCCCGAAACTTAAGTGACCACTGCTCCAGTGGGTCCTGAAGGTAAAACCACAACCCTAGTAGGACTGGAAGGCAGGGCACCTAGCCAAAAATTATTCTTCAACCTTAAAATCCAGTGAAATTTGCCTTACCAAATTTTGGATTTGCTTAGCACCTGTCACCTCTTCCTTTTTCCCTACCTTTTCTCCATCAGGAATAGGAATGTCTATCCTATGCCTGTCCCACTACCATATTTGTAAGTACAAAAGTTATCTGGCTTTACAGGTTCACAGCAGGAGAGGAACTTTGTCTCAGAATGAATCACACCTTGAGTCTCACCCATATCCAATTTAAATGATATTTACATGAGACTTTGGACTTTAGAGTTCATGCTGGAATGAGTTCTGACCTTTGGACTTTGGGAATTTCATGGCATGTGAGAAGGATGTGAATTGCGGCAGGTGGGGGGTGCAAGGTCGGAATGTTATAGACTAAATTGTGTCTCCCAAAATTTGTATGTCAAAGTCCTAACCAACAATGTAATTACATTTGGTGACAGGACTTTTAAGAGGTAATTAAGGTTAAATGAGATCTTAGGTGTGAGGTCCTTATCTGATAGGACTGGTGGTCTTACAAGAGGAGAAAAATTTCTCTCTCCCTCCATGCACATGCCACAAGAGGATAAAGTAAGAAGGAGCCAGAAGCTGAATCCTGGCAGACCTTGATCTCCAGCCTCCAGGACTGTGAAGAAATTAATTTCTATTGTTTAAGCCACCCAGTCTATGGTATTTGTTATAGCAGCCCCAGCCAGCTAATAATGATACATTCAGTATCATTCTTGGCCACATTAGAGACACGGAATATGTGTTTTATGGATGAATGCATTTTGTAGATATTATTAGAAATTCTATATCTGAGTCTCAAGAAACATGTTAAGGTAGTATCAGATTTTTGTTGCAAGAAATAACATAGGTGGAGTACTCCAATGATTCACAGAAAAACAAAGTCATGGATTCCATAACAGACAAATGTGTCTAAATACAGAAATGTCCTAGATTCGTCTATTTTCCTAATAAACTAAATGCTTTTGTATAGTATATTATTTTTCTAAAAAATACACTTCAGGAGTTTACTTATTTCCTAATAAAGCTGTAGGTCCAATATCTGAAGAAGAATCATCAAGTTCTTCAATTGTTTTTTCCTTCAAAATAGCTTTGAATTTCCCATCACTTTCTGGGCTCAATACCACCTTCAAATCAACCCTGTCACCTTTCCATCTGCAGTCTCCCACCAGTTAAACCATTCTTTTCCAAGTCTGTAGATTAACCCCCCATTCATTGCTTTTTATATTAAACCCCGCGATGGAAACCTTTCATCTGTCCTCTAATCAATTTCCCACCTCTCATGAAAACTGTGTAGTTCATAGTGATAATGCAAAATGTTCAAGTTCTTAACATTATTATATACCTCTTGTTTTCATACACTTGTAAACATATACTTTTAATCTCTTTCTTAGGCCCGTTTGTGCTAGTCATAATTTGTTTGGCCATTTATTTCATCCACTGCCTACTCTTCTCCTGTCATCACCCAGGAGAATGACATTTACAGATTACAGCTCCTTGTCTTTTGCCTTCTGATTAAGTTCAGTCAATGGGGGCCCTGGCCAGGCAGGGAGGAGAGTGAAGTGGGGCATTTACTTTTCTGGCTCCACTCTGGTGAGGGTACGTGGACTGGCTCTTAAGGCTGCCTTTACATGGGCATCTGACTCTCCCCTTCTATAACTTTTCTCTCCCTGATCTGTCCTCTGCATAGTTTAACAGCTCTGATGCTATGTTACTGTACTATCCCTTACGGTTCCCCTATACTTCAAGCATGTTTATAAAATATTTTTAAGAAACTTTCCTCAAATTATCTTAATTTGAGCCAACTGTCAGTTTTAACATTTCTTCTCATATATCTGATTATTTACTATATCAGCTGCTTGTGTTTGGTGTATTCCAATTTTTCAACACATAACTGGGTTTTTTTCTGAGTATATGAGCTGCCGTAAAAAAGGAGCTCCAGATTATTGGCCATTTCTCAGAGGATAGATGTAGTTTCCATACTCCAAAACTGCCTCACCATTTTGCAAACTGACAAAATCAGTTAGCCCTGTGTATCTACTCTAAATATATTTTTCCAGGATTCGGGCATTCATATTTTACCCATCTAAACTGATTTTATTCACTTATATTTTGATCTTTGCTGTGCTTAAATCCTTGAAAGATAAATTTTATAATTAAGTAATTTGCTATTTTTCTGAAAATTGCCAAGAAATTCCTTTTGATCATGCTCCAAATAGGAGGAAAGATTCTTACCTTACAAATTTTTAACTGGCTTTTAACTGCTGTTGGCTTGCCTGTGGTGGTGGGCTGGGTTTTCAACCAGTTTTCAGCAGTAGTTGTCATCTGCTCCAACTGCTGTAGCTGATTATAGAAAGTGATGATGTTGTTCTGATACTCCAGCCAGTTAAGTCTCTCACTTAGCAACTGGCAGAACTCAACCCACCGGCTGTTCAGTTGTTCTGAGGCTTGTTTGATGCTGTCAGCATTAACACCCTCTAGAAAGAAAGATTTTAAAAATATATCCACCGAAGCCACAAACTAAAAGTCATTATCTTAAAATCAATGTGTCTCAAGTTTAAAAGTATTCATCATATGAATGATTTCAAACAAATCATTAACTAATAAAGAAGTAAAAGTACCAAATGATTCTTTATTATTGATTATAAATTATTAGAGCTGCAACTTATCTAAGAATATGAATGTAATAAAGTAATAAATAAGGACACATAAGATATAGAGAGGTAGAATATATTTAAATAAAAACAAAGAGAGTCAAAGCTCTGATGGGGGTTGAAGACTGGTCATGGACAAAGAACCTTTTGGATGTTTCCAAATACATGTTAAATATGATGTACATAATTAATATGTACCTCCAAAAACTAACTTATATTCTTATTGTTTTAAATGTTTGGGAACTAGTTGAAATGTTATCACTTGGGCTAAAAAAAAAAAACTGAAAAGGTAGTATTTATCAAAAAGCCAATAATTCTCTGTTTCTGCTATGGAAAGCCAGAAGTAAGCATATTATCCATAGGTCCAAAAAAGTGAGCAAGCACTAGGAAAAATACCTAATATGAAAAAAAAGGTTTTCATATTATTTATATATCATTTACAAATGTGGAAATTGATCTGCAAGTTTTTATATCTTAAAATCATCTATAGCAATACAGCTTTCTATAGCAATACAGGAAAACAATCTATCAAGGGCAAAATGGAAACATAAGCACTTCATGACCACATTTAGCCTTCTGGAGAACCTACTATGTGTTGGGAAATATGCTATGTCTTCTAACATATACTCTCATTTAAATTTTGTCATAATGTGATATATGACTAATGCCACTCCAAGTATATATACTATCATATACATAACAAGAAAATATAACAGGATCATGCAATGCTACATGTTAAAATATTCACTCACAAAACTTAGATATGCTGACACACACATTCATTTATATAGTAACTTCCTCAATAAATTATATTATATAAAGAAAAATATTAATATGATACACATTTTAAAACAAAGCTATGATTGTACTGGTGACTTCCTTGGTCTTTCAAAATACTGAATATTTGAATGTTTCCTATTCCTACCTATAGCTACAGGGATCTCAAAAGGGATCATAAGCTCACTATAAAATTCTTTCTCTAGATTAAAATATCTAAGGCATAAAGTGATTTAGTGAAGACCAACTTATCTGGGAGAACCTATTTTTATAGATGTTCATTTACTCAACTTTCTGTAAATATGATATATTTAATGGGCAAGTAAGTTATTAGCAAGTCTGAAGACCATTTTTAGCAAGCATAAGGCTCATGGTTTTGCTAACTTGTACATGCTTCCAACTTCACTTTTTTTAAAGACTAAAAAATACATATTTGTTGAATTCAACAACTGTATGATTTTATCCTCTTACTCTCCTCTGCTCATATTCTTGCATTTTGCTGTAATTATGTCATGCTGCCAAACCACATCTCTCAGTTCATTTGAAACATAACTCTAACTTCACTAATTTCAAAGTTTGAAACTACCCAGGATGACACTGGAGGAAACAAAGTTTGAAAATATTACTGACAACAATCTTTTCCTCCTTCTTTGGCTAATATATTTTCAAAGAAAAATAACTGAAAAATAAAGTGTAAAAAGATAATATATGCACATCTCCATATATACAGCTATAAAAGGCAGACGATGATCTACAGGAGCAAAATATTCCTAACAGTTAAGGAAGCAATTGGTCTTACTGAGATATCCAGATGTGATGTGTTTGGTACCAAAAACTGTACCAAAGTATGTTTTGGGGGATGCCAAATGATGTTTCTGACAAAGTATAAAAGAAGAATTCAAAACTCCCATCTATAGGCACTCGGTTTGAAAAAAAACTATTATGATAAAATGCTAACAATACTGCGGGAAAGTAAAAGGGAACAATTTAAAAATACTCACTGGAGAAATTGTATCATTATGTTAGATAATGACTCAAAAATATACCCTAGATGTAAGTGATCAGATGTTTAGGAGAAATATTTTCAGCACATGTTAAACTTGAATAAGCACTTAGAAGATGGAAATCCATAGCAGTCCAAGTTCAAGACTGGTAAATAAGAGATTCTAAAGTAAATTAAAGGGTACTGATGAACTGATGCTGAATTGAGTTGTATTTACCATTTATGTAAATAATAAGGGAATACAGAGAGAAGTATCTCACTGTCCCTGAGACGTCAACGATATGAAGAACCCCTAGCAATTGGGAAAATAAAATCGTTAATTTTCAATATGAATAATGTATATCAATCTAATCAGCAAAATATAAATCATACCAATACATTCTTTGGTATGTATTAAAATCCAGAGATAGAATTTAATGTGTGTTTCTTGATCATCACCCAAAACTATCAGCTCAATATTTTGTGCTAAAAAAAACTCTAGATGCTAAACATCACCGCAAAAGGAATTAAAATAAATGAAAAAAGTAGATTTTGTACAACACCCCCCCTGAAATCTACAATACTCTCTCTTAATTAGCATATTGATTTTTATAATTGAATAAAGGTAATCAAAATACAATAACAGTTAAAGAAGGATCTCCATATTAGGATAAATGGTGAAGGTAGGCAAAGGATATAGAAATTCACAGTAAGAGCTCTGGTATTAGGCAGACTTGAGTTCAAATTTGAGACCCTCTTTACTAGGTGAGTGAACTGGGTTATTTAATCTCATTGGGTCTCAGTTTTCTTAGCCATGAAATGAGGATAAAATATAAATGATCTCACAGGTATATATATATGGGTTAACTGTGTAAACTAGTTACACAAAGTCTGACAAATACCAGACAACCAGTAAATATTAGTCAGTGTTAACATAAATGAAAAAGAACATGTAGGAAACAAGAACAGAGATCAGATCTTTCAAATATTGAAATTAGAGGGAGTGGGAATCTTTTTAATGACTGAAAGGGTCATTTATGACAATGTAATGATTACTATTTTCAAAGTTAGTGATTTTATATGACACTAATATGGGACAGAGAAAATCTATGTGTAATATTTTTAAATAAATTATATCAACCAGTGAAGAATTCATAAAAGTTTATTAGGGAAATGGAATATTTGGTAATATATCTATAATCATTTGAAGTTACAAAGGACAACCATGCCAAAAATTAAAAAGAGAAATTTCTAGATGTCACTGGCAAAGATATGATGTTTACCACATAGAATCAGACATCTTAGTATGAAGGATTTGTATGTAAATATTGTATTCATTCATATGTGAATTACACTTACTGCTCAACTAGAATACAACTTGTCCTTCTAAACTATAAATCCCTCTAAGAAAAAGGTTTCCATTGGCAACATCTGGTAAGAGTTTTCAGCTTAGAGTAGGTATGGCAAAGCTTTAAGTAACAATCATTTGAGTATCTTTTTTTTAAAAAGTTTTTTGTTAGCTACTTAAGTATACAAACACTAACTCACCAGGCATTATGCATAATACTTATGGAAACCATTTTGCAGTAGCATATTAGAATCTCAGGGATAATGGGTCATAATCCATTCACATTTCATATTCTAAACAACCCCTGAAATAGTCTATGAATAAATGTATTGTACCCAGAGGAAATGGATCATTACTTCAAGTGTATCCATTAATTTTATTACTTGTGTATAGTGCATAACAGCCTGTTAGAATAATTTTAATTGTGCACCATCTTCCATGGAAGTACTTCAGAACTGCTGCCTTAACATGAAGTACTCCTTTTCATGTATATTCACCATTAGACATGAAGCCAGGGTAGGATAAGGCAAAACCTGTGTTTTCAGAGCTCTTGAATTAGAAGAATATTGGGAATGAAAACTTAAAGTTGCTAATAAATAGTCTCCTATTTTTGTTGCATATTAAGTGAGGGTCATTACAAGTCCACTAGGCAATCAACATAACAGCCTAAAATGTAACAGAAATTTATTCACACTCCATGAAAATAAGGGTTGAGTATTGTAGACTAAATTTTAGAGGTTTCTTTGATCCTACTAACTTTTGTACAAATGCTACATCATTATTTTTTAAAACAGCTTTTAAAAAATAATAGGTTTATATAAAATTCATACCTTGGTGAATATAATAAATTTACTAATACAGTTTTTTTTTCATTTTTTCTGTTTCTAGATGCCATTGAAATATAAAAGCGAGATTCTTCACATTTGTTCCTGTGACTGATTTTCTACAAGTGACCACTATAATCTCCTTCTTTCACACACCACACACACACACACACACACACACACACACAAGCACAAAGTCTCTTCCTTTGGACATTAGAGTTAAACAAAGAACATGTGTCTGTGAATTAATAACATTTATTGCGTGTTAACTCTGTGTAGACCATTATCCCAAAGTGCCACGTGGAGAAACAGGAGAATAAATCAAACTGCCCAGAACTGAGGAAAGAGTAAGAGAAGAAATGGATACACTCTATGGAAAGCTACTCATTCCTGATGGAGGGGCTGGACTATTGCACACAGTACTATTTCCATACGCCATTGGTATACAGACCAGCTGCAAAATCTCTCTGCATTAAAATGTATCATTAGAAGGGTATTGCCGCTAGAAACCCTTCACAGTGTTGTGAAGTGAAGATAATGACAGGCTTGGTTCTGAGGTGAGCCTAACTGCCGATAATGCCTGCCCTTGCCTAGCTGACAAAATTCTGTTGCCCAAACTCAAATGACATAATTCATGTGAAGTTCTTAATGAGCTACAGACCAAAATGCTAAGAACATAGTTACGTAGTTAGTATCATAGATAAGAGGAATCCTTGTCTCTGTTATCAGCCTATTTATTTTTAATTATAATCTTTAGCATACTTACTATTAGGTATCACACCTTAAACACTATAATCTAACACACAGAGGATTATGGTTTTGAGATGTTCTTTTCGTCTAATATACTAATAATTACTACTTTTATTTAAACACGTCCTTAACGTGATTGTCTTTAGGCTCTTAATTAACATTCAGGAAACTACAATTAGAAATTCAAAGTGAAGCATGATTTAATGCAGAAAACATCTCTTGACCCTATTAGATAATTATATTATAGTATGTCCTCTGGAAATTGTAATAAAATCATTTTATAGCTTAAAGAAGGGGAAATTGAGCTATGCTAAAAAACACTTTCAAGTGAATTTTGATATAACTATTTTTGTAATTTCAATATTGATAAGGGAAAATGATTTACCTAAATCAGGTTTTCTGTTATATTTCAGTGATAATGAGACTATATATATTGATGCAATTATTTTACAAAAAAATTAAGAATGCAATTAACTCTAAATAGATAAAAACAAAGTAAGCATATTTTTAGGTATAAAAACGTTCTAGATTGTGCTGAAATTTCATCATCTCACTCATATACTGAAAAGCTTGTACTTTTAAATAAGCAGATCAGTTAAAACACTATTCAAAATAAAACTACAGGAAGTCAGGATTCACTAACTAATAATCTATATATTGACGTAACTGATACAGTATTGGCCTATTGCTAAAACTTCTAAAAATGTCAATTATGTAATAACATTTCTGTGTGTAAATAAATATAAAAATAAACTTTTAAGAAGGTTACATTGCATCCTTTTAAAAAAAAACGAAATAAATAAAATTTGGAAATTCCCCATCTCAGTATAACAAGCTACAGGAAACATAACTGGATCACTAGATATCCAAACTATTCCTGCATTTAGTCTCGTTAAAGCTCTAGAAAACGAGCAATTTCTTGAGACTAAGGCTGTGATACTAACCTTCTATGTTGTCAATAAGTTCAATAAAGATTACATCTGTGAAAGTTTTCTCCAATAAGAGGTTCTTTCCACCATCCAACACCCTATCAGTCTACTCCCATACTTATCCAATGAACTGATGTTGACATAGGAATAGCAAATTAATGTTAGTTCAAAAGATAGTTAAGAAATAGATAAATCAGTTAAAAATTATACCAAAATCAATGTCAAAACTCTAGAAAAATGATTTTTTTAGTTAACATTCTCTGTTATCACTTTAAACTCTCATATTAGTCTATTATTATCATGAAGATCACTTTATCTTCTAGAAGAATTTGGACATCCATAATAAAAATTTTCATGTAAGCTTTAAGCTATGCAAATAATTTATGTAACATCCTTTTCTTGGTTTTACAAAGAGGCTCCAAATAAATTAGTAAAAATCTCTTACTGATTCTCTGCAGTCTCCAAACATAAATCATTCCACTGTAAAATTCACAATGTAGTTAATATGGAAATTTACAATATAGTTAATATTGAGCATATTTTAATATTTTAATATCTGCATACAAAATTTGCATTTGATAAATTAGAGCCAAAATGAAAATTATTTTCAAATTGATCCTCTTATGTGACTAAGAAAAACTGAACATGTGTTATGAGAAACAGTGTTTTCAGGACATACACTGATTTTTAATAAAATTCTGCAACACCAAATGAAAGTCACTTCTACATTGCCATCATGGTAATCTCCACACTTTTAAGAATCTTAAGTTTCCACCCTACGCCATCTTTCTCAGCACCTGTCTTAACTCCTTCAAAAAACTGTCTTCAAGACTAATAGAGTCTGTTTCCTGAATTTCTTAAGTGGTTCTGAAAATTCATTCTTTCAGTAAATATGTAGAAATGGCCAAAGTGATTTGGAAATGTGCCTGATGTGCCATTTCGGGTTAAACTGATGTAATATATGAAATATGTATATTGAGGAACTTTTTGCATGTCTTAGAGTTTCACTCTGAAGGAAAATTTAAGAGGCCCAAAATAATTCTAGATACTTAAAAAATACTCTAATCTCATGGTTAACTATTTAAAGTACAAAATTCTGTTTTCTATGTGTGTATATATACATATAGAATATAGTTTACAAAATGTTTTCTTTAAAATATAATAGTTATACATATGCTATTCTTCATTTAGTCTCATTAAATGCTATCACAGTAAAACATACATGTTAAATGTTATCTTAGTAAAACATACATAAAATGTATTAAATATATTTGTGTTAGTTGTGTATCATAACATTGCATAAGAATGATCTGCCTTTATCTTAATTTTTGAGGACAAAATACTTAGTTAAAAGGAATAGATATCTACATGAAGTTATAAATGAAGTTTCATGGTTCAGCCCTCATTTTCCTTTCTATAAATAAAAGGACAAGAATGTATGCATTTTATATATGGCTATGAGATTTATTATCACTGCGTAGTGCAAATGTGAGAAAGGAAAATCTGGGCTTCCAAATTTCAGAGCTTAACTGAGATAACTGTTAGGAAACCTGGTCTAGGGAGACCTCAGTTTGTCTTTCACCTTCATGAGCCACACCAGGAAACTCTAGTTTTTGGCTATATGCTGGTGGAGCTGTCACAAATTAGGGTTAGTGGTCACTTTGAAGTGTACCTGAAGAGGTACTCCAGGCACTTACTGTGTGTCTGGCTTAACTTACAATTTGCACAATCACATAAAGTAAATGTTAAACATTTTGTTCTGCAAATGACAAAAAAAAATAGAAGTCAGGATCTTTGAGTCTATCTTTTAGTAATTACATAAATTGTTTGAATGGAGAAACAGAGCTATGCTCTAGTTATAGCTCAAATTTGAGCCTAATCACGTATCAGTTAGACCATGTCTTCATTGGCATAACAAATGAGCTTAAAATTAAATCAATATAGTCAACCAATAAGGAATGCCAAATCACACCCTTACCTCTTGCTGCTCCTTGCTTTCTAAACAAGTTAGCACTTTCCTTCAGAAGTATTGTTAATTACTTTGACCAAAATTACCAATACCATTACCTCAATTACTGCCTTAATTGTTCTTTGCTAAACAGAATTTAATCAGTCAATTAATATTTATTAAGGACCTAGCATGTGCCTTGATTTTTCTTCATGACTCCAAAAGCTAGAGCTCTGAGGACAATAAGTAGAAAATTACATTATCTTTAATCATATGATCATTTTAATCCTGTATGTGGTTTGAATTGTCAGAAAAAAAAGTCTGCGTTTCCTTCATTTCTAAATTTTAACTATCTTTTTAATAATTAGCATATGCTACTATCAGAAGATCTGAGGTAAAGTAGGCTTGATTTTTTACTATGAAATGAGACCATTTAAAGTATAGATTTTACATTGGCTTTTAAAAATGAAAAAGTGATAATGCAGTTCCTAGGGGGAAGTTATGTAACGGATACAGGAATATTTCGAGATCATAGCATTTTCTTTAACATTAATATGCTGTTATTGAACTCATCAATTCAATCACCTAGCAACATGCATCTAAACAACCACTTTTTGGTATTTTGCATTGTCTATACATTCACTAACTTGTTAACCCAGTCCTCAGCTGTCATATTTTTGTTTTTATTTTTCACCAAATACAATAATGCAGCTCATTAAAGGAAAAAAAATGAATTGATTTTCTGGGAAGATCACTGAACTTTTTAATGTGAACACAGTAATTAAGGCAAAAGATAATTCGTATATGGAATTGATGTCCCAGAATGCAGGCAGGTTCTGGAAAAAGCTAGCATGCAAAATAAAAGCATCTGGTACATTTGGTAATATTGTTTTTGTAAACATATCCTCTGAAAAATGAAAAGAAAATCTTGTTTAAAAATAGCATTATCCCTGATTTTCATAAATTACTTATATCTGGAAATGAATATGGTAGTGTAACAATAACAATTTTAAGGAAGTTTGTTCAATAATTTATTTTGCCAATAACATATTTTGTTCAGACTGTTTCTGAGGCAGTAAGTGTTAGCAAAAATTAATTTTAATTAATTCTTAAACAAGGAGAAACATCATTTTGCTAGCTTTGTACTTTTACCTCACTCAGAAACAGTTAAAGTTGACAAAGTTTCCCTTGAGGAGACATTTTTAAATGAGTGAAAAAAATGAAAAGTAACATTGGAAATGTCAAATATATTATTAGCTAACAGGTCTGCTGAAGAAGCCTTACACATAATTTTAGTCTTTCGGAAAAAATATTGCAAAAATTATTTAAAATCAGATTATAACCACTTTACATCTATTATATGACTGCTTATGTTTCCAGTGATTTCGGCAAACCTTGTTTTCTTAAGTTATTTGGACAAGTGCTGGCAGGATCTGCCTTAAAATCAATTTCTCTGCAACAGATTAATAAAATATACTATCACATACCATTTTGTGCCATTGGACTCAAAGGTGAATTTCCTCTAATAATTTGCTTAGCATTAAGAAAGAATAATAAAAAGCTCACAAACTCACTTTAAATTTACATGCAGGAAGTGCTTGTCTGATAGAATTCGGCTGATAAATATGAACCTATGTGTTTATCAAATCCCTAAGAAGATTATCTAAAGCAACTCCGTGTAATTACCGTTCACCATCTGTTCCACCAGGGCCTGAGCTGATCTGCTGGTATCTTGCAGTTTTCTGAACTTCTCGGCTTTTTCTCGCTCTATGGCCTGCAGCATGACAACAAAGGTGAGTATTTCAATACAGGGACTGTGAAGCTACACAGTAATTACAACTTCTACTTGCCCTTTCAAGCCTTAAGATATTTCACTCTGTCAGCTTATCATGTGAATCTAAAGAATTTTTCCTCACGTTTCTTGGCATCAGAAGCATCAAAATGGCAATGAAAGCACAAACCGTTTTCACACGGAATTGCTACTATTTTTTAATAAGATTTCTATTCTTAACTTTTTTTTACATAACAGTTTTGATGCATTGTAATGTAAGTCTGCAAAAAACAACAAAGGCAAATCATAACAATGAAAGGATAAAGTGTTAGGTAATTAAAATGGAATTTATCTTTTAACTATACACCACTGAAATCAGTCCTAGTAACCTAAGTATATACTCTGTATTAAAAAGCAAATAGAAAATCCAACAAGTATAATTAGCATGAATAATTTTTAAAAAAGCAGTTTATCTAAATACAAGACTGCATGTCAATTTTTCTCTCTAAAATTGTCGAAGTACTCCCATTTCAAGGAAAAAATAGATTCAGGTTCAAAAAGCCTTGGGAATTCCTTTGTTCATTTCTCCTAACCAGAGTTAACTTTTGAACAACAAAAACACAATTATATAAATTAACAAATTCCAGCATTTGATACTGCTGAGTTTAACTAATAAGGTGACCACAGAGACATAAATTTTAAAACATGATTATATTAGAACTATATTACTATAGCCATGAAAAAGATGTGGCTAAAATATGTTATATGTCCTATAACATTGAACTAACTGCAGAAAAGCAATAGCAAGAGCAATGCTTCTGTTACTAAATAATAGCTTTATACAAAGAGTCACTTGTGTTTGTGGCAGGAGGTTATTGCTCATCAGACTAGTTTTCAAAACTTTATTTACACCTATAGGCATTTAAACAAATATTTAAGGTGTAATACTGGAGTACAGGCAGAAGGCATATAATAGACAAATGCATACTTTGAAGAGCATTGTTCAGAACTTTCTAAATTAAAAAAAAACGATGTGCCAAATATCAATTGTGATTTTAGAGTGCAGATCTAGAGTCTTCCCTTTGAAAGCAAACAGTTAAAGACAGGCAGACAGATATATATGGATACAGATATGTAGACGTAAATATACAGATTACATGGCAACATCAGAAACACTTTCAGAGAAATAAGTCATCACCTATACTATTTCCCAAGTACACCAAATGATAGGAATGCTTATAAAATAATCCACATATTTTTTAACATTTGAAAAGATTCTCTGATTTTAGAAATAGCCACAATTGAATAAAGTTTTTTTTTTATTTTAAAAGGAATTTCATGAACTAAGATTTTTGGATTCAAGGTCAAGAGTGAAAAAATGCTAAACTAAACACAACAAAATATATGTAATCAGGAAAAGCTATAATATACAAAACAATAGCTACAATTTAGGAGAGTAAGTGCATAAAACATTATAAAATGATAATATTGTTTTTTTTAAGTATTTATAGCCTAGCTGGAAAATATACATTTTACATTATGCTGTCAAGGGCAGCAAATGAAAACTGAAATTCACCTCACTAGTAGGGAAATTCCTAAAGTGATAGACACATTTTAGTATCTTGGAATGTACTTGAAAATTTCAAAGCAAACAGATTATGGTGTTTGGGGAGTATGTGCTCCCAGGATCCCATACCAACTAGCAGGTGAAATTTCTGTGTTATCTTGAAAGTCAGTTTCATAAAGATATTGAATTTTTTACACAAGCATGTGCAGAATGATGGAAGGTTCTACCTTGCTAGCCTAGCTTTGAAAAGTCTATAAAAATGAAGTAGCTCTATCTTGTTAGAGTAAGAACCGAGACAAAGTTCCAAAATTCACAATTTCTGAACCCTCTACTTTTGTCTTCTAAATTCTCTGTCCTTGGCAGCTTATTGGCACACATTGTCCAATACTTTAAATTTGCTCTTTATTAAAAAGTAAAGGACTCTGAGTACTTTAGAAGAGACAAAATAAGCACATTTTAAATAAATACGTAATATTCACGAACACCAAGAGCCAAGCAGGATTTGAGGTCCTAAATTTGAACTATACCAGCAATAAAAGAGAGAGAGAATTTTAAAAATTAGAAGAAATACTTGTATTACGGTAAAACAAGAACAATCACAACAAACTCGTGTTCTTTGCGTTAAACAGTTTTAGAGTTATTCTATCCTATCACAGTGGTTTCTATTTTACCTACATTGAGCTTTTGCCCTTTTTTACATGAAATTATATAAAGAGTAGAATGAGAATAATATGTTGTTTTTATAAATGATGAAAATAAATGATCAATGGCCTCCTAAATGGCATGATCATCATCTATTTTAAGTATCTAATGGAATAATTAATTAGTATTACTAACAGAAAAGACAAACTTAGAACTGAGTATCTCAGGAGTAATATTTGAGGATAGAGAAGTTGACTAAATAAACATCAGTGGATTTTTTTCTTGTATCTTGCCATACATGTACACATTACAGAAGAAGTAAAATAAAAATCACACAATCACCTAAAACAAAGTCTGAAGAGAAATACAGTTATGGAAAAGAGAGGGTATATATCCCCCACTTTAAAATATTGTGCGCTACCAAGGAGGATAATTGACCATCCACACCTCTAACTTGCAAAGTAATAACTAGCCCCATAAACAACAGCAACAGTAATGAAAAAAGCTGGTCCTTATGCCTACTCCCTTAGTTCCATTGAAAGTGTTCCTATTAATTTCACCACTAGCCACCATGCTACTACATTCAAGGGCTGATTCTCAGTTCTCAGCTTACTCATCATAATAATTTGATTCACAGGTTACTTATTTTTACAAATACTTCTTAATTTGGTATCCTAGATTACAAGCACACAGAGTTCCTCCTACCTCAAGGACTACCTTTACTCACTTTCCTTTGCTGGTTACTTCTCATCTTCCTGACCTCTACATTTACCAGTTAGAGCTCAATCTATAGTTCCACTGGTTCAGGTCAAACACTTAGAATCCTTGACTCCTCTTTCTCTAAAATCCCCCATTCAATCTCACAAAATCCTGTTGGCTGTAACCTCAAAACACATCCAGAAAATTATGTCAATACTGTGCTTATTACTACCACACTAGTCAAAAGACCCCATCATCTCTCAAGGGTCTGGATGTTTCAAAATAGCCTCCTAAATAGGTTTCTACTCCTACTTTATTCTCAATATGGCAGACAGAGGAAGCGATCACAATATAGATCAGGTCAACTCTCCAATAGCATCCCTTCTCACTCTGGGTGAAAGCCCAAGTGCTGACCATGGTCCCACCTAACCTTCACCTCCTTAACTTTTCCACCCTTATCTCCTACACTTAAACACCTCTGTAATTTAGTGTCAGCCCCACTTTGCTGTTCTCTGACAGGCTAGGGAGGCTCCTGCCTCGGGGCTATGCATTTACTCTTCCCTCTGCTTGAAATGCTCCTACCTTGGGTATCTATAAATACCTCACTGTCTTTAGATCTTTACTTAAATGTCACATTCTCAGTGAAGCCTTCTAATTCTACTCTATCTGCATGCACACATGTGCACACATATGCGTACACATGCGTACACACACACACACATACACTTTCTAGCCCTCATTCCTCCTTTATTTTTTCCCTTTGGCAGTTATCAGTAACATTCTATATATTTTGCTTATTACTTTTGCTTAATTTTTACCTCCTCACTAGAATATACACTGTAAAACTTCAGGTATTCTCATATATTTCTTTCTTCACACTATCTCCCATGCCTAATATACTGCCTGGTACAAACTAGAAGCACACTTATGTCAGGTCTATTGTAGCATATATAATACTATAGTTTCTCTCACCCTACTCACAGTTAAAATGCTCTATGGAGGTGTAAATGCATAGCAAATGCTGTTAGTCATACATACAGTGGTCACAAAACCAGTCCATGAGGCTAGGACGTATAACTCAGTAAACTCAAGCCAAATTAAACGTAGAATGTCTTGTACAAACTGCAGATCAGATTGGGAGTTAAGCATATCAGCCAGCTCCCCAACAGAGAAGAGAGTCCTGATAACAGTCATAAACAATTAACCAAAGACAGAACAAGCGGCACCACGTAAAATTCATTAAGTCAAAACCTAATAGACTCTTATGTTGGTTGAGAGAAAAGGGGGGGAAAAACATGGTACTTATGACATTTATTATGGAATAATGAACAAATATCATACTGAAAAAAGTAGGAGTATGAACTCCCAACAATGGTCTACCAGACAAAAGTTCAGGCAACTGAAATTTTTTGGCATCCTCACTAATATACCAGACTCTGTGAAAAAGGAACAGAAAATCATGAGGCTAGAAAAGGCTGAAATGTAACAGAAATGGAATGAAATATGGAGACAATAGAGACAGTGATTTCATAAGAAAGAAACTAAAAATGCATTATGGTAATCTAAATTCATATGGGAGGTTGTCAAATGTAGAATTGATACTGAGCAAAAGAGAAGGGAATGTCTCCTGATTACGGTATTAACCGATCTTCTTTTGACTCAGTAGCAGATAATAAGTACTCCCAGTTGGCTAGTAGAGAGTATCATATTTTAAAGTACCCTAATTAAGTTGTCCCTGCATTTTCAGATATTGCAAAATCTTTGACTATGCTGACAAGTTGGAATGTTTTGTTATCACTAGAGAACAAGGGCAACAACACTTTATTGGTCTCAGAAATTTGGGGTTTTTTCTCAAAATTTTCAAATGTTTTATCATTCAAGTCTTCCTTATTTATGGCTCTGATACTTTCTCACTTGCTCTATATAGAGAGAGAAAGAGAGAGAGAGAGAGGAGTTGACAGAGAGTCTGTGTGTGTGTATATACACATACACATTTACTTTTACATATATTAGCTTCCCCTTGTTTTCAAGGCCAAGGGTATTATCTGAATGCTCTCTAACCATGACATCCATTTGCTTCTATGCATTTATCTTCAGTACTCCCAATATCAGATTTCAGTCCTCACTACTATACAGGAAGTTCTTTCATGAAAGGCACTGCTTTTCTTCTTGCAAGGTACCATGCTTTTTATAGCATTAAGTACCAATAACGAAAACTACCTCCTTGAAATTACCTTGTTCATGAAAACATCTCTACTCTAGACATTATTTTTCTCTAATATTTCTTCATCAGGAGCCCATCCAGCTTTTCTACAGGTATGTTTGTTTCCCTATTTATTGTATATGTCTGTGCAGATATTTTTAATCTTAAAATTATATTTTAAAATAGAACATATAATTTTGATTTTTTTTCTTAACATAGAGAATATTAAATACTTTGCTCAATATATATTCAATATATGATCATATATTTAAAAGCTACTACTCAGATTCTAAAGCATCTAGTATACCTAATTTCAAGTAAAGCATATAGAAGCTAAAAAAAGCATTGGTGAGTCGTTCTGTAAGGAAGGTATTTGCTAATTTTAAAACTTTTCTAGTCATGAAAATTCTTGGAGGTTATCAGGGAATTATGAATTCAAAACTGTTTAACTTCAAGTGTAAAATAAAAGGCAACTCAACTGTGTAATAATATAAAGAAAAAGAAACAATTAAAATAACTTCTATGCAAAGTATACAGAAAAGGGAAGTGCACTAATTCTTTAACAAGTTGATTAAAAACACTGTATGACCTCTTGTCCTCCTTCTTTACTGGCATGTCTTAAAAGCTTCATCCTTTCATGACATCTTTTCTAATTAATATGAAAGGAAGTTCCAGATTCCCTAGAGTCCTACCCTGATTTAGAAGCAATTAATTTTCTATTCACTTAATATTCTATAATGAAGTTTTGCCCTTTGACAGAAAAAGTAATTTATTCACTCAAATGTTTATTCAGAAGTTGTTAAATCCTTCATATTAGTAGCAGAGCCTGACTTAAAATGTGCCTGAAAAAAAATTAAATGGAAAAAAATCACTTATTTGTGTAACAAACATTAAATGTGTTAAGCACCAGGCACTATATTAGGCATTGGGATACCAAAAACAAAGTAATCCAAACCAAATAAACAGAAAGAAAAATCAAAACAAATTAAGTTGTAGTCCCTAATTTCTGAAAACCAACAGCTTAATCAATGTAACAACAGCCAAAAATCAGTCTGGATAAGAGAAATTAGGTCATGACAGTCTTCATGAAGGCAACATGACTTTGTCACTGCCTGCTAGCCTGTAGGTTAAGAAAGTTAAACTGATCATCTTGTTGCAGCAAAAGAGATGGCATGTAGTAGGGAAGTACGGAGGTATGTCTCTGAGAGGACGTTAAAAAGAGTATAGGACTAGGGCTTGCATAAAGTGATAGGGGTGGTCAAGGAAGCAAAGATTTGCCTTTAATTAGATTCTGTAAGGAAGTGGAGGTGATTTTATGATTGACTATCTGAAAAATTTTAGCTAGATGGCAGGAAGAATGCAGAGAGACTAAAACTATGATTAATAAAGGAGAATAATCTGTCATATTAGTGAAGATGGAGGATATCTGTTCATTTGGAGTGGTTTGGACAATGCCATTATTTTTGTCTGTATTGACACATGATGACAAAGTGGTCCGGTTTTTGTCTTGATCCATCACAATCATGGAGTGGCCTATCTGATGTTGGCATTCTGAGCTGTTGGTCATGTTCAACAGGAGAACATCATAGACAAGCTGCGAGCACTAGCACAGCACAGAACAAGACCAAGGCCTAACTGCAGTGCCAAACCAGTTCCTGGGTATCAGTGGCTGTTTTCTTCTTTCTCAAATGAACATAAACACAGGCATAACAGGATAATACTTAGGTTTTAATATGTTCACTTTGCTAGAAGTGATGTGAAAACTTATAAAGTAATACAACATTAATGGCAGAGAAAACCAGCTAGGGATTGTCATCTTAGAGGAGAGCCACGATATCACCTTTAATCAAGGTTGTGGTAATAGAAACAGAGAGAACTGGACAGATTTAAGAGCTGTTAAGGGAGCAGGATTAACTGAACTTGCCAAAAGAGTAGACTTGTGGATGGTAGAAAAAAGTCTAGATGAACCAGTTAGCTGTTAGTTTTCTGGATTAAGCTGTTGGAAGAGGAAAAGAAAAGAGAAAAAGCAAAGGAGGGAGAGGGAGAGCATGAGTTTTAAGTTTTCAGGTAAATAGCCAATTAAAGTTGAAGGGAAAAATGAGATGAACAAATGGCCAAAAATGCGAAAAGGGTAACCAGTAGATAGTGACATGCTATATGCCAAGCGAGGAAAAAATGTCATGTAAGATAAAGAAGTAAATAAGGTCTAGTTCTGCAGAGAAGTTGATTAAAGTAAGGCCAAAAGTATTCATGTGTGTATTTATCAGAGAGGAGGGTTTTATTGAAGATATGGATGTGCAGCTGAATAAAAGCAGATTCCTTAGGACACAGACAGCGAAGGTATTGGGAACACACAGAGAGATTAGTCTTTACTAGCCAAGGCACAGTCTCTTCCACCAAGACACAGGGCAAGAGAACATGAGCACAGACACAACTGGAGATATTTTAACACTAAAGTAAGAGGGAATACCTCGGTAAAAGGTGGGAGAAAGTTTAGAAGATCCACAAAAACTTGAATTAATTGTTGAGAGAAACTGAGGAGAAAATGTACTAGGGATGCACAGAAAGCTTAAGAAGCAGCACCAATGACTCAGAGTGTGACATTTCAGAAATGGAGTATGGCCTGGCAGCAGTGAAACATTATAGTTCCACAAGCAGGTAGCTGACCTGAAGAGATTAGAGAGAGCAGGACAGCCAGCCCACATGGACTGAGATTTTTAAAGATGAAGGTACAACTTGAGTGGAAAAGTTTGTCATCCTAGCGCCAAAGTCTTCAATGAGAAAAAAATATATAATAGAATGGCAAATGATAGATGGCCACTTGCATGAAACACAAGGGAAGAGAGATTTTTACATAGAGAGCAGTACCTTTGGAATGGGCCCCGGGAAGTGAGGAAGCTAGCAGTTCCAAAGGAGCAAGGGAGTGAAAAAGTATTCATCTTAGAGGTGTTCTAGAGTATAAGAGTGGTTTCCGTGTGTGAACAGAATACGACAGAAAGTTTGTTTTGGAAAAAGAGTTTCAGAAGGCACAGTGAGTCAATGTGGGAAGACATGAAGATGAAGTGAGGCAGAGGAAAGAGTGCAGAAGAGCACAGAGATGAAAATACAAGAAAGGAGGGATGAACAGAGGTATCTATGTTCTGGAGGGTAAACACAGAGAACAGAGATTAGAGAAATGCAGAATTGGCTTAAGATTTCCAAAAAACTTGGCTAAAAGTTGATTTGGTACACATATAAGCAAGCACAGGTCCCATAAAGAGCCCAAAGCCTATTGACCTTAACAGCTGAAAGGAAAGCTTTCAGGGGAACTTTGTATAGGTGTACAATCACCTTGTAGCAAGATGAGGTTGTTTCGTTGTTTTACTTATTTACATTACCAGGTGCTTGACTGAAGTTGAACAGGCATACCTTTAATTCAGCTGCAAATTTGAACAGTGATGGCATTAACAGAATGAGTGAAGGGACATTTAGGAGCCTAGTGAAGTCCCAGCTTCTCTTAAGAGTATTGACTCTCGAACCTTTAAGTACATAAGCATCACCTTGAGAATCTTGTTCAAATGCAAACTGACTCATTAGGCCTGAAATCCTACATTTCTAACAAGCTCACAGAAGATGCCAATATTGGTTGTCCAGAGACAACACTTTGTAGTAGAAATGACATCTAGAATTCAAAACTTTAAAATAAGTACACTATATTAATTACATGGATAAAACACATAGTTATAGAGAATGAAAAATTGTTTATATTTCAAATGTTAAAAAAGTATATAAAACTGATGTCCTAGATATTCTAATTGGCTGCAGGTACTTGATAGTAGTAAATGAATGAAGGAGTCAAGTGAAAGAAAAAAATACAGCATAATATTTAGCCATTTTTAATGGATGCCTAAAAATGAATTAATACCACTCAAGTTCATGAGATAGGCCTCGGCCTCCCATGTGTTCAAAATAACCTACATAAACTGACAGGTGAAGAAGTAAGAAAATTAATGTATGCCTAAACTGCATATCCATCATCATTACAATGTATTTCTCTCAAGGATTTTTAATACATATATATTATATTTAGCCTGAAGGAAATGTCTAGGTAAATGATTTCATGTTCTATTTTAGTAGGCAATTAAGAACGATGTTATTTCAGAAAATGAGAGAAGTTGATAAAGGTGACTCATGAGGCATCAGAAAACCACTCTTAACAATGTTGTGCTTTTTTTTTTAGCACTTTCAGTCTGTCATTGCTGACACTATTGATTAAATGCAAATTCCTTCTAGGTAACCATATTAGATTTGTTTTTTTTTTTTTGAATTTTTTGAATTCATATTCTTGAAATGCTGGAAGTCAGCTTTCCTACTTGACCAGAGCTGTTTTAAGATACAACAATAGGATGACAAACAGATAAATAGATAATTCAGACCGATAACAATACTTTTAATTAGCTAACAAAATTTCTTCCCAAGATGATTCATACTTTCAGTGGTCAAATATGTCAAATGAACTTCGAAACATATTTAGAAAGTATCTTCTCTAAGGAATTTTCTACTCACAGAATTTCCTTCAAAAATCATAACAAAGAATATGCCTTCAAATATTAATAATTTGAGAATATATTTGCTAATGTTCTACTACATACATTATTCTTCAATAATTTTAAAACTAAAACATTAATATCACAGTTCCCATTTCTTGAAACTATTTATAATAGCCGATTATGTTAATAACAGAAAATTGTATAAAGCTAATAATAAGTTTAAAATAACTTTCCACTTTATAAGCAGTTAACTGCAAGAAGTGTTGATGAAATTATCTTCCCCCCTCAAGCAGCCTAAAAAATAGATATTTTCTCCTAGAAGATATTCTTTTGTTCTACAAAAGTTCTCAACCCACAGCAAGCATTAGCTGTATCTGAGGTAGTGTTCTGTTTTTAAGAATCTTAATAGAGTTTGTATGTCATGAAATTGAATGCTTGAAAGATAAGGCAGAGTTAATCTACACACATACGACCTTCCTATAAAATTATTTGACATTCAGAATATTTGTTTCTTTAGCCTGCCCGCTGCAGAGTATGTACTCTGCCAGTTACAGTTTCTCTCAAGAACTATTAAGAATTTTATACCAAAACTGGATGCTTTACAGCTGTCAAAGTTGAAAAATCAAAACCCTAATAATGTCTCTGAAAATAAAGCAGCTCTTATTAAATTAATAAAACTCCCTACTGTGAAAGACAAAACTATACTGTCTCATTAGGGAATAAAAACAGCAAACCATCTCTTATCATAAATAAATATTGAAAAAGGCTGGTCACCTTTTAGTTATGGTAATGTAATACATAAAATACATAAATATCTGGAAAACAAAAATTTGTTTTAATTTACAAGTATTAATGAGTATAAAGAATAACTTTTTGATGACAGAGCATGAACAGGGTCTAAAGTATTTCAAAGTGTCTATTCTGTTCTGCAAGCTTGCTAAGTTCCATACTTGAGGTGACAGAACCATACATGAAGGAAAATCAATGTGAGTCATGTTATAAAATTGTTAATTTGCAGCTCAATAATACAAAACTTAAGGAAGGTTTATGAAAAGCATTCCTCCTCAGTCACAGCAGAACCAGGAAAAGAGTTTTCTAGGCTAAATTCTGATCTTGCTTGATATGTAAAACATATTTTAAAGATATATTTAAAAACATTATATCGTATTGCTTTAGTCTTTTCAACTGTAATAGAATCAGAGAGTACAAAGCATAGTGTTTACAAGGGGAAAAACTTAGGAAAATAAAAACTAATGAGTAACCTACATTGACTTTTTCCTTAAGGTCTGAGAAGTTGCCTTCCTTGCGATAGATTGCAAATTCAGGACTCTGCAACACAGCTTCCGAACGAGTAATCCAACTGTGAAGTTCAGTTATATCGACATCCAACCTAAGGAAAGAATAAGGGTCATTATTTCTTGATTATCTTCTTCTTCTGTATGAAAAAAAAAGCAACCTATCCACATTTACCATTTTCCATCCAATCTGAGACTCCTGCTTAATGCCCCTGTTACTGTTAATAGCACTATTTCCCTAGTCAGGTAGGCTCTAAACTGGGACTCAGCTTTGATCTAGAGTCTTATGACCATGGAGGTCATATTATTCATCTCAATGTAGCAGTCACCTCTACAGTATCTCCCGTAACCTATCACTCTGCATCTGCTTGAAGGTTTGCACTGGTGGAAATATTACTCCCTAAGTTAACCCTCTTTCTTATTGGAAAGCATTTACATAAAAGAAAACATTCCTGTTGGTGGCTCCCATTGAACCACACCTCTGAATCCATGCCTTCGTGCAGTCTCCAACCATACTGACTCTAGATCTGGCCATGTGACTTGCTATGGCAAATGGGATAGTAGAGTAATGCAAGCAGGGTTTTGTAAGTGCTGGTACCCTGAATCTTGTCCTCTTAGAACACACACTCTGCAAATGCAATCATTATATAAGCATTCCAAAGATATTTTAAGGAAGCTCAATCTAGTTAGGTGGACAGACCACATGGAAGAGCATGAGGCACAAGGCATGTAAATAAAGCCTTCTTTGACTTTCTGACCCATGAAACACCAGCTGAATACAAGGAAATGAGGGCTCCAGCTGACATCACTTACAGCCACAGACCCACCCAAAGAACCCTGCCCATATTGCAGCATTTTGAGCAATAATAAATACCTGCTGTTTTAAGCCACTAAATTTGGGGGTGAGTTGTTATGCTACAACAGATATATGATCATCATTGTGGATAAAATGAAGGTTCCTGTGGCCAGGATTCTCACCTAGCACTGGTTGGCTAGCTCACTACACACGTGTGGGCAATATGTCATTACTGACTATATAAAGAGCACTGACCAGTGCTCTGGATGACACAGTGGCATGGCTGCAAGGCTGCAGGAGTGCAGAGCAGAGGCTGGAGTCGTGGCAGTGCTGAGGACAGAGAATAGGACAGTTGTGCAGGCAGAGAGGCCCAGTGGATGGCTGCGGAGGCAGAGGGACCCAAAGGCAGAGACCAGCTGGCTGCATGCAGACTCGCTCTGAGTGAATGGGATTCTAGTGATTGACCTGCCACCGTGGAAATAAAGTTGGGTATAACCCTTTCACCCCAAGAACGTTCTACTGTTATTTCTTTGGTCAAATTGAATCCATAGTGAACTTGCCTGGGGCTGAAACCCATTGGCAAGACAAATGCCATAGTCAGCAGGGTTCATTGGTGACTAAGGAAAAAGAACAGGCTGCCCCCATGCAAGGAGTGCTTCAGCAGCTGCACCTATGGATGGAGAGACATTAGAGTGTCCCCTGTGGATATGTGGTACTATGAAGGGGTGGAGGACTGGGGTCCACCCCAAGAGAAAGAAAATTTGTTGCTGGCTGAAATGGCATCACTACGAAGTGCTGTGGAAATAGTAAAGGCCTGAGAGGAGGCAGCACGAGGAGCAGTGGCCCAAGAAGGAGCAGCATGAGAAGAAGCAGCATGCAGGCTGCCAGGTGCCGTCAGCCCCAGAAATGGAGGAGCTGAGGTTTGATGAACAGGTGGGGGTGGAGGCCCTGCTGGTGCTGGAGGCATTGGTCCCTCCTCAGTTGAGACCCCACCTGGTTGAAAGCTCGTGGAAAGCCAGAAGGACTTGGCAACCTTGGGCTCTTTCAGGATAGGTGCAGCCCCCTCCCCAGGTTGTGGAGCATTCCATGCTCTGCTTCCATCCTCAGGCTCAAGCACAAAAGGAAATATGGTCTGCTTCTTGAAGGAAGAATTTAAAAGTCCCTGTGAAGGTCTTGAGGACCCAGATGTGGGTTGTTTTGAAAAGGCAGGAGAAGACAGAAAGAAATTGGATGACTGGAGCTGTGGCAACAACTGACAGCAGTTCTAGCCGCTGAGGACAAAGCAGAAGGCAGAGCAAAGCAACAAGATCAGCCTGTGTGTCTGCAAGACATTTTGCTGGAGAGGCTGGAGAAGGTGAGTATTGTAAGGCCCACCCATAGTCCTTTTGGTTAACTCCTTTGAGTAGAACTGTTATGAATACAGCCAGGATGACCACTTGGTGGCAGCGGATCTCCTCAGGCTTGAGGGTTATTATAATTTCTTGTAATTTTTGTTATTTGCATATTGTCATAGCTTCTGTTGTTATTATGGAATTTGGTTACAATGCTCCAGCTTTCTCGCACAGGGACCATTGCAGAAGATTGAGGGCACAAAGATTGAGAGGAGAGAATCCTGGAGGGCTGGAGTGTGGATAAAATCAAAGTTCCCGTGGCCAGGATTCTCACTTGGTCCTGGTTGGCTAGCTCACTACACACGTGTGGGCAATGTGTCATTGTTGACTCTATATAGAGAGCCCTGCCCAGTGCTCTGGGCGACATGGTGGCACAGCTGCAAGGCTGCAGGAGAGCAGAGCAGAGGCTGGCATGGTGGTAGCACCAAGGACAGAGGCCCAGAGGATGGCTGTGCGGGCAGAGAGGCCCAGAGGACTGCTGTGCAGGTAGAGAGGCCCAGAAGCAGAGACCGTCTTGCTGCATGCAGACTCGCTGAGTGAATGGGATTCTAGTGATTGACCTACCACCGTAGAAATAAAGTTGGGTATAACCCTTTCACCCCAAGAATGTTCTACTGTCATTTCTTTGGTCACACTGAATCCATACTGAAGTTGCCTGGGGCTGAATCATTCTCAAACATTCTTTTATTGCAGACACCTATGGAGATAATGAGAATTAACTGTTCACTCTGATGAGGTGGCTGAAGTCTAGTTACAGCAGAGATTTTAGGGGAGTCACCAATGGGTTGTAAGGGTGGAAGATGTCTATGAATAAGCTGAAATTCCAGGCACAATTATGAATGTGTAATTCTCTTGGCAAAGTGCCCCTAGATCTTATCAGCATCTGTAAAGAATCTGTGAGAAGGAAATTTAGAGATCTAATCCATAGTTTATTAAGCAAAACAGGTAAATGAGAGTCCCAGGAAAAGCCCTACTCAATTTTCATAGGAAATTTATGGAACAAATTTTATAGGAAAATTGTTGCAAATTTCATAAGAAATTTATGGAACAAAGTCACAAATATAAAATTTAAGACACCAAGTAATGTACTTCAGTCACCATGCTATATCATCTTTTCCAATAAAACCCTCAAAAAGCTGAAGTCAGCTCTTTAAATTCACTAGGCTGTCTGATGGTAGCTTGCCCTACTCCTACTTTCTCCAATGGATATTCTATGGTTTGTCAGTATCTTACTTTCCTTAAAATTTAGCTCCTAAAGGGATAATATCAGTAGTGTTTAGTATAATCATGGAAGAATGAACAATTATATTCTTAGTTTACAATATTTTCATAGATGCAACCTAGGAGTTCAATCTATGTTTTGACTTCATTTCAGACTTTCAACTCACACTGAAGTTCAATTAACCTAAAACTTCTAGCAGTTTTTCAAAGAAACTATTATTAAGCCAGTTCTTCACTATCACAAATTTATAAACTAATTTTTTGAAGTCAAATTTCAGGGCTTTTAATCATATAAACCTGTTAAAAATTTTCATGTTAGTTGCAGGCTATTGTTTTAAAATTAAACAGTTATTGATCTTCACAGAACACAAAACACTTCTGTCTTGCCAAGGGGTTTCAGCCCCAGGCAAGTTCACTATGGGTTCAGTGAGATCGATGAATGACAGTGGACCGTTCTGGGGGTAAAATGGTTTAAAACCCATCTTGTTCTCCCATGATAGGTCAAGCACTAGAATTACATCTGCATCCAACAGGTGTGTAATCCTCCTTGTCTCTGCCTCTGCCCAGAGCAGAGCTCTTTATATGGTGACTCAGTCATTAATAGCTTATTGCCTGCGTGTGTGGAAGCAGTAGCCTAGCAGCAGGCCATTTACACCAAGTAGTTTAGGTTTAGGTGAGCATCCTGGCCATAGGAACTTCAATTTTCCCCACAACTTTCAAAAGTGTGCTCTCTTCTTGCATTCTTACAAAAGCCTATGTTAAGGTTTTATCAATGTCTTTGCTCATATAAGGAGATGGAGGCTCAGAGAAATCAAGTTAATTGATCTCAGACTGTTAGTACCATGGGGAAGGAACTTAATTCATCTAGTTCACCATTATAGCCTTCATCTCAAAGACGGCCTGGTTCATACTAACATTTACTGAGTAAAGACTATTTATTCAACTAGAAATTGAAGGAAGAGAATCTGAATCTGATTTCTGACTCCACTCCCACGTCACTGAATGTCAATGCTTTCATTTGCATATGGATTGCAAATATTGATTGAATTTTTATCATAAATGGCAATTATTATCATTCCTACATTTATTTTTTCCATTATTGTAGTTACTGGGTTTCCTATTTCTTCATTTGTAATGTTGATTTTAAAATAGAGTCATGTTACATGCTTCTAAACATCTTTTTCTCTCTCTCACTAATGTTGATTCATTAAAAATCAAGTCTCTGACTGTGGTCATTTGGCCACCTACCAAACACAATGCATGTTTTCCATCAGAATGTCTTAAGAAAGGCATTTTTGTTTCTCCTTTGGTATGACATAAAAAGCCTGAGATGTCTCTGGCAAGTTTCACTTTCTTGGTAACACTGTTGACCATACTCTTCTTTTACCTCCATGATGCCACTCTATTCTATTTTGCCTTGTATTTCTATGACCACTGGTAATTTTTTCTATGTGGGATCTTCCACTCCCTCATTATATACTGGAGCTCATCAAGGCCCAGTTTATGATAAAACATCTTCTATCCTACTATATTATTCTCTCTCACTAGCAATCTTATCTATGGTCATGACCTCAACTGCAATTGATATACCAATGACTCTGATAGACACAGCTCTAATTCAAACTATGGGGAAGTTGGGGTTCCTATGGCCAGGATCCTCACTGAATTTAAACCACTTGATGATGTAACTGGCCTGTTGCTAGGCTACCGCTTCCACACCTTTAGGCAATAAGCTATTATTGTGCTATATATAGAGAGCTCAGCCCAGTGCTCTGGGAGGAGGCAGAGATGCTAGTGATCAAACTACCACTGGGAGAACAAGACAAGTAATATACCCTTTCACCCCAAGAACATTCTACTGTCATTTCTTTGTTCACACTGAATCCATCGCAAACTTGCCTGGGTCTGAAACCCATTGGCAAGACAATTTGCGACAGTCAGCAGGGTTCATTGTTGACCAAGGAAAAAAACAGGCTGCCCTTATGAGAGGGATACTTCAGCGGGCTGCCCCTATGAATGGGGAGACAGTAGATTGTCCCCCAATGGGTATGTGGTCTGAGGTGGCTTGCCTCCTAGAGGACTGGGCCCCACCCCAGGACGGGAGGCAAGTGGAGGTGATATCTGAGGCAGTAGGGGTGGCCCTTGGTATAGTAAGTAGGTCTTTTGAGAGACAGAGTGCCCGTGAGGCAGCAGGGACTGTGGGTCGGCTGCTTCTCACAGTATGAAAAAAGTCTCCAGAAGAGAAGGACATGCTCCTGAAAAAGACGCAAGAAATGGCGGCACAAGAACGAGCTGCAAACTGCTGTAGATTCATTGAAGAAAGAAATGGCATTGATATGAGAGGAGGCAGCACAAAAAGGCTGGCAGCAAGGTGCCGTTGAAGAGGTAAAAGATTCCTTACAGACCGGGACAACAGTGCTGCCAGGTGCTATGAAGGAGGAAAAGGCCATAAAGGAAAAAGACGAACTCCTGAGGAAGCACAGGTGGAGGTGGCAGAAGAACAATAGCTATGAAGCACTGAGGTGAATGAGAGCTGCTGAAGACTAAGGAAGCATTGCTGCGAGGCACAGTAGAAAAGATAAAGGATTGTAGCAGAGGAGGCACTCGGGGGAGGGGAGAGAAAGGTGCCGTCAGACCCAGAAATGGAGGAGCTGGGGAAGGATGAAGGGGTGGGGCCGGAGGCACTGGCACCTCCTGTATTGAATGCATGCCCAGTGGTTGTAGAGAAAATAAAAACCCAGCAGCTGAGAGCTCCCCAAGGAGAGGAGCAGCCCCCTCCCCAGGCCGTGGAGCACTCTATGGTCTGCCCTATACTCAGGCTGAGCTGGTGGATTGGGGCTCCCGGTTTAGGCAGAAGCCCTGAGAGTCAGTATCAGCTTGGCTCCTGCATCTGTGGGACTTAGGGGTGGATGGAATTGTTCTGTTGGGATCAGAGATGGGAAAGCTGTCTTCCCTGACAGTGCAGCCCACCTTGAGGCAGCGATTACAAAATGCACTTCAGATCTCAGGGAGTCACTCTCTCCTTGATTGGCTTATGACTGCACTTTGTGCTGTGTGTGTGGCCCAATCCGGGTGATCTGCCATCATCTCCTGTTAGATGGCAGACATAGGCTGAGTTCCAACAGGTGCTACGAGAGCTAGGCATAAGAAATGCCATCTATAGTCCAGAGAATTATAACCCAGATGAAGAGATTTTCACTAGTGGGATGAGAAATACTGTACTTCAAATGGCTCCTACATCCCTCTTTGGGTCTCTAGTGGCCATTCTTTCCCCTCACTTAGGGCAGCCCATAAGCGAGGTGACATGTACAGTAGTAGACTTAGGAGAGGCAGAAGCAATGAGAATCCAGAAAGAAACAAGACCTGTTACTCACAAGAAGAATTTACAGGGCCCCATGAGGGTTACAAGGACCCAGATATGGGTTGATTTGATATGGAAAGGAGCAGATGGAAGGAAATTAGATGGGAAGCCAAATAGGATCTTACTAGAGCTATGGCAACAGCTGAAACCAGAGCAGCAGTTCCAGCCATTAAGAACAAAGAGGCAGAGGCCAGAGACAGAGCCACATGTGCATCCTGTGTGTTTGCAAGACTTCCTGCTGCAAAGTGAGCCAACCTCACTTGAACCCACACAGGACAGTGATTGGGGAACACGGTTTGACTGAGGGGAAGGTCAAGGTATCTGCCCTGAGGGACCGGTGGGGAGGGGACCAGAAGCCACATGTTGAAATAGCCATCCATTGGTCCCCAGTGAACATACAATGTGTCCTGGCTCTGGTGGACACAGGGGCTGACTGTTCACTGATTCACAGTAACCCTGAGCGGTTCCCCAGGACCCCCACTATCATAGATGGATACAGGGGTAAGGCTATCAGAGTGAAAACAACCCATATCCCTTTGGGAATAGGGCATCTACCCCCAAACGAGTATATTGTGTATATATCTCCTATTCCTGAGTATATTTTAGGGATAGATATCCTGCAGGGTCTATGGTTGCAGACCATTGCAGGTGAGTTCAGACTGAGAATATGTGTGGTGAAGGCAGTTCTGAGGGGACATGCTAGGCACCACACCCATAGCTTTGCCTATGCCTTGGCTGGTGACTAATACCAAACAATACAAACTGCCTGGAGGGCATAAAGAGATTGGAGAAACTCTCCAAGAGCTGGAAAAGGTGGATATTATAAAGCCAACCCATAGTCCTTTCAATTCCCCAGTGTGGCCAGTAAAAAAGCCAGATGGCTCCTAGTGTGTGATGGTGGATTACAGAGAAGTGAATAAAGTCACACCCCCTATGCACGCTGCTGTCCCCTCTATTGCAGACCTGATGGATACCCTCAGCCATGAACTAGGAACATACCATTATGTGGTAGATCTTGCTAATGCCTTCTTTTCCATTGACATTGAGCAGGAAAGTCAGGAACAGTTTGCCTTCATGTGGGAAGGACTGCAATGGACTTTCACCATCCTCCCACAGGGATAACCTCCACAGCCCCACCATCTGTCATGGACTTGTAGTCCAGGACTTGGCTACATGGGAGAAACCACCAACAGTGCGGCTGTACCATTGTATTGATGATGTCATGCACACGTCTGATTCTCTTTCAGATCTGGAATGTGCAGCCCCTAGACTGCTGCAACATTTACAGAAGAAAGGATGGACTATGAACAGCACCAAGGTTCAGGGACCTGGTTTGTCTGTCAAATTCTTGGGGGTTGTGGTTGGATAAGACCAAAGTTGTACCAGGAGAAGTTATAGATAAAGTCCAAGCCTTTCCTACCCCTATAACTATAGCATTGCTACAGGATTTTCTGGGTCTTCTAGGCTACTGGAGAGTGTTTATCCTACACTTGGGACAAATTCTAAAGCCCTTATACTGGTGGTACGAAAGGGCATCAGGTGGGACTGGAATGAGACATGTGCATCTGCCTTTACTACAGCAAAACAGGCAGTCAGTGCCATGCAGGCCTTGAGTGTGATAGACCCATCAAGGCCCTGTGAGCTGGATGTTCATGTCAGTGAAGATGGTTATGGCTGGGGTCTCTGGCAGCAGCTTGAATGAACTCACCAACCCATTGGATTCTGGTCACAACTCTAGAAAGGGGCAGAGGTATGATACCCTTTGATAGAAAAACAACTGGCTGTCATGTATCACGCCTTGCTGGCTACAGAATCCATCACTAGAATGGTAATAACCACCTATCCCATCTTCGGGTGGGTACAAGACTAGACCCAGAAGCCAAGGAGTGGTGTGGCACATATGCTCACACTAGCCAAGTGGGGTGCTTACCTACAGCAGCATAGCACCCTCTCTAGTAGTCCCTTGAGTGAAGAACTCCAATGCTTATTGGGGCCAGTCACATATACTAGTGAAAAGCAGGAAGAACTTGCCTTTGAACCATTAGAAGCAGAGTCCCTATCAGGAGGGAAGAGCCCCTATACCTGAAGATGCATGGTGCACAGATGGTTCCAGCCGTGGGAAGCCCCCAGATGGAGGGCCATAGCTTTCCATCCTAAGACTGAGACAATACAGATGGAAGATGGTGAGGGGGAGAGCAGCCAATGGGCAGAGTTGTGGGCCGTGTGGCTTCTGATCAGCCAGGGGCCCTCCCCTATAGTTGTCTGCACTGATAGCTCGGGCTGTCTATCGGGGCTTGACCCTGTGGCTACCAACCTGGTACCATGCTAACTGGCTGGTTGGTCACCGACCCCTTTGGGGGCAAGAATTGTGGCAAGACTTATGAGCCTGTGGTCAGACTAAAATAATTACAGTATACAATGTGACAGGTCATTTGCTACTGGCATCCCCAGGAAATGATGAAGCAGATAAAGTGACCCAGATACGTTGGTTAGAAGGAAAGCCTGTCTCTGATGTAGCCCAATGGTTACATCAACATTTGTTGCATGTGGGGCAAAAGACAATGTGGGCTGTAGCCCATAGGTGGAGTTTGCCTTTGACCTTTGAAGAAGATAGTAGAGCCCGGCAGGAGTGTGTTGTGTGCTCCAAAAGGGACTTACACCAAGTTCCACAGCAACATGGGACAATAGCAAAGGGGCCTATACCCCTCATCAGGTGGCAGATAGACTATAGTGGGCCTCTACCTGTGTCAGAAGGATATCGGTATGCTATGACTTGTATGGACACAGCTACTGGACCTCTGGTTGCTTTTCCCACCTGTTGTGCAGACCAGCAGATGACCAAAAGAGGCCTGGAGTGTATCTTTGCTGCCTATGGCCAACCACAGCTAATTGAGAGTGATCAGGGCACCCATTTTACTGGACATACACTGCAGGAATGGGTGCGACAGCTGGGAAACAAATGGAAGTTTCATGTGCTATACAATCCTACCACAGTAGACATGATAGAGAGGCACAATGGCTAGTTAAAATCCGGACTAAAGTCAGACACCAGTAGTCTGTGGTGATGGTCAGTCCACTTATGGACCATGCTATGGCATTTGGACGAGAGCCCCTGAAAGGGAGCCCTGAGCCCTGTAGACATGTTAACACATATGGCTGCCTCCCCTATAAAACTGCAAGTACAAACCAAGGAAGAATCACTGAAGCCGAGGTTTGGCCACCAGAATAACATCTTGCTGCCAGCACCAACTGCACTGAACCCAGGAGACTCCATTGAGTGGGCGTGGCCTTGGACCTTTCGACACATGGACCAACGATGGCTGGCTCTCCTGGCACCTTGGGGACAAGGCCTGGAAGCTGGCCTCCTGTGTATGCCTGGAATAACAGCAGAGTGGCCGCCAAAGGTCACAGTAGTATATCCTGAACGGCCAGAAGGTAGGAGCATCTTACTGGGAAGTTTTGTTTTATCATTATGGCCAGTGCATGCACCTCCAGTAGCACTATATATAGACCCTTCAGTAACTCCCACAGGGAAAGGAGTAAAAGTATGGTATACTAGACCTGGAAGGGACCCCCTTCCTGCTACAGTCCTATCACAGGACCACTCTCTTGTGTGCATCCTACCTGATGGATAAGATTTGCCTATGTTGGTGTCATTAAAACATGTCTTATTACCCCTAACGTCTTTGTGGATTGGGAACTTCCTCTGGCTTGAGGATTATTATAATTTTTGTTACCTGTATGAAAATCTTGTTATATCTTAGTTTTTGTTATTATCTCTAAGTTGCTATCCTCTGTTGGTATTGTAAAATCTGGTTACAGTGCTTCAGCTTTCTCACACAGGGACCATTGCAGAAGATTGAAAGCGTGTAGACTGTAAGGCGAGAATCCTGGAGGGGTGAAGTGGGGGAAGTTGGGGTTCCTATGGCCAGGATCCTCACTGAACTTAAACCACTTGATGAGGTAACTGGTCTGTTGCTAGGCTACCGCTTCCACACCTTTAGGCAATAAGCTATTACTGCACTACATAGAGAGCTCGGCCCAGTGCTCTGGGCGGAGGCAGAGACGCTAGTGCTTGATGTAGCACCCGGAGAACAAGCCGGGTAAGAAACCCTTTCACCCCCAAGAACATTCTACTATCATTTCTTTGGTCACACTGTATCCATAGCAAACTTGCCCAGGGCTGAAACCCATTGGCAAGACACAAGCATTTCTGCTGGGCTTCAGAGCTACATAACCACCTGCCCACTGGCTGTATCCACTTTAATGCTGTTCAAGTGCCTTTAAAAAAGATGTCAAGATTTAATGTTTGATCTTCTCCCCCAAACTGGTACCCTCCCAAAGTCCCTCAGATCTGTGAATGGCATCAGCATCTATCATCGTTGATATCTTCTTCACCTTTCCCTCCCCTGTATAATCTATTACAAAGTCTAATCTACTGAACTATTTCTTCTGAATCTATTTCTCATGGTTTTCATAGCTCTGGTATCCTCATTCATCTTGCCATTACATGTGACTAAAACTACTTGAATAGCCTCTCAACTGGGTCTGGACAACCTTTCTGGAACCCTGTCATCTATTCCATGCACTACTAGCAAGATCATAATTTATAAAAACATATCTGATTGTGTTACCTTCATTCATAAAATCACTCAAAGTCTTCTTATTGTTCTTAGGATAAAGACCAAAATTTCAGTATGGCCCTATTTGAAAGGGCCTTGACAGACCTCTTGACCTTATACTCTACTTTGTCCTTTATTCAAGCATTTCTTCTAGAAACAAATTGCACTTCAAGTTTCTTAGGGAGTTCAAAGCCACAGTTCAGTCTCATCCCTCCTCCAATGAAGTGAAACCCTTCATTGACTCTTATCTACTTATCCATTAGAAGACTTTTATTTTTAAAACTGGCTTCTTGGTATAATCTACTCTGGCCACTTTGGTCAAATTTGCCTCTTTTTCTGTAAATCAGTGTGATACAATAACATACCAAGTACTCTCTCACTCATAAAAGATGAGTGTGAATACTCAGATGTGAATACTACTAGTCACTGTCTAGTTTCCCCCTTAGGCTTGGTGTCTTTGGTCTCACACCCTTTTAATTCAGACTCTGGGGAAAAGATTGCCCACTTCTACCTACAGGTCCCTGAAACTAAAACTTAAGTCAAGGTACTAGGCTGGCATCAGAGCTGGAGAGATCTGCTAAGGCCTATGTTAGTGAAAGTTTTCTACCAGGCCTGGAATTTACACTGGTCTTGTTGACACACGAGTTATCAATTCTCTTTTACACCATCTCCAATCCATTGCAACAAAAAAAGAAAAAGAAATATTATTCAACTCAAAAGTAAATAATTTTCATTCTGAAAAAATAATGCTTTTAGACATCTGACGTTCTGAAAAATGTGATACTGCATATGTTTCTTTTTAAAACAATTATTACCCTTCATTTCTGTGACAAAAAGTATAGTAGGTGGTTACTATATGGTAGACATAGTATTAAACTTGACAGATATGAAAATATATCAGTCCATATTATTAAGGAGTTTGGTTAATAAAAAGCACCCATTTGTCAAAAGAAAATGCTATAGACATTCAACTAGGGCTCAGTTCACAGTGTGACATTTTTTTGGATAAACAAGAAACACCTTTTCAATGAATCAGGATTAAATCAGCTTCTAGACTAGTCTCTGCCATGTATATTGGTTATCTCCACACAATGAAGGCTTCGTGGATTCAACACCATGGTAACAGGGTGCTTGCTACTCAGTCTGTGAAGATTTTAAGGGAGGCCTGCATACCAGTTGACATACAGTTCTAATAATTCATATTAATTCAGACAACAGGACGTGAAATTCCACAGAGAGGTTCTTCCTCATTAATTTTTGGGGTCTGATTTTATAAATTTGGAGAGATTTTACAAGGTGCTTGAACTCTACAAGAGGATGCTCTGGAGACTGATTATACTCTGTTCCTTATTTACACATTTTAAGGGATTTCAAATTGTTCCAGGGCAGCTGTGAGTGGAGAGCTTTACCTAGGAAAACATATCATTGATAGGCACATAGAATAATATGTTACACTTTCTTTCTGAAATAGAATAAAGCAAAATATCAATGAGTTTGTACTATTCTCAGCTGTTAGACTGTTTTTCTCTTTCCTTTCATCACTGTGACATCTTGAATCCTTTGGGAATAGGTGGAATCTAAACCCAGTTCTTAAATGATTTCAACTCTGAGCTATTCCTTACTAATCTTATCTTTTTCTTTTCCTCCCATTTGGACTTGTTGCTTCAACAGTACCTATGATTTTCTTGCTAAAACTTCCTTCTGTCCTGATGTAACGAACGTAGTCAGTCTAGACTCCAACACCTAAAATTCAACACCATCCTATAGCGTCTGGGAATTAACTGTCAGCTGCAGGCATTGATTCCCCGCCAGTAGGGGTCCCCATCTCTTTATGCCAGCAATGCTGGAGGGGTGAAGGGGAAGCAGAGGCAAAGTTTCAAAAGGCCAGACCCGGGCTTCCAAGTAACAGTTGCATATTTACTTCCTTTCTTAACAATTTGCCAGCTATTACTTCATCGCTCTCTGTGGTTTGCCACCAGTTTTCCCATTTTCACGGCTATTAAATATTTTTCAGATATCTCTGCTGAGATGTATGGCAAATTAACAGCCTCCCCTGATTTAAATCCATACATATTTATAAACTGGGTACTATCTACTCTCCCCAGCATTTTTTTGCCAGTGGTATTTTCTACCATATGCTGTACTACCTGAGGCTGGATACTTAATCACCAGCTAAAGATATCATACAGATGTGACTCAGTTGCTTCCTCAAAAACCCTCAAGAAAAACACTGAAGAATTATTTTCAGTACCATATTAGATCTTGAGTTCTGTGCATATATTTTTCTTACTGTACAAACTCACTCATTTCTACTAATTCTTTGCACTTTTAAAACTCTCACAAAACCATTGTTAATGAACTGATATACATAGTATGTTACTCATCACTGGTCTCTGCACCCTCAGAATAAACCCATTTATATATTTCATATTACTTGCTCATCTTACCCTAACATATTTCACTCTGTACTTAATGTACTTCCACATGTTATTATAGACTCTGTCCCTTAAATCCAGTCTAACTGTATCCAAACTAAAATCCTCTTTATCTAATTATGACTCTCTATTCAAAAAGTCATTTTCCTCCTGTAATTGTTGATAAATATTCTCTTATATTCTTCAAGTATGTTCTAAAATCTCACCTTTGTTATTATTTATGATTAGCATTGAAGTGACAATTTTCTCTCCTTTACAAAGGCAATCGTCACAGACTCCCTAAACTAAAAATTTTAAAAGTCTGTTGAACAGAATAGCCATGTCCTTGAATTTTTTGCTATTTATAAAGGATTTATTACCAAACCAAGGTCATTTTTCAAAGAGAAAACTTCATTTCCTGGAAATTTCAAAATATCAAAAAGTGCAGTGCATGTTGCTAAATATTCAGAAAGTCCAAGTTTTCCCTCAAAATCACATTATACACATGGACTCTACTTAATCTTTGTGAAGATCTCATGAAGACGATGCAAATTAGATCAACTGCACTCCCTCATGGTCAAATTGGGAGATATATTTGTGTGTGTTTGTGTATGTGTGTGTAAATAGTTTAAGTAAATTAAAATTTAAAGACACAGAAACGCATCGAAAAGAACTGAGATACTTGCAGTTTAAAAAGTCAGTTTTGAGTTGCCAGTAACATTCTTATATGGAACTTAATGCTACATGATAACTCTGCTAATTATGCCAGAAGAGCCTCCTAAATGGGTACTGTGTTTTGTTAATTTTCTGTACAGTGAATGCCACATAAAGGACTAAACTGACACACAAACTTTAATTCAGTCATTTTGAATATACCATTTGGAACTTATCATTCCCACATGTGTAAACTTTGAAGGTAGAAATCCTTCAAGCTCCCAGACTTAACTAATTTCATTGGTGCACGAGGTTATGAATGGCCATTTGACATCTTTAAGTATCTTTGTATGTGGAATTTCATAAAACTTATGAGTCTCATCTTTAGAAGCCTAAAAATAAAATGTTGACTTCCGTGCAATACGTTAACTGTTGTAGGAGCCTAAGGCTCTAGGTCTACACTAGATAACAACCAATCAAATTTTTAATATACATTTTAATTAGCTAGAACACATGCTTTCATGGTTAATGGAAACAAATATATGATTCTTTTTCATTAGCATTACAATATGGAAGAAACCTTTCAGGAGATAAGATGTCAAAATTTTGTTTATTATATTTTTAATAATCAGCTTCAGAGTTCTAGAAAGTGAGAAGACATTTTAATTCCTTATTGGTATACAGGTGCTTTCCTGATCCCAGACCATCTGATGCACTCCTATTTATCTTTCAAGAATTGAGTTCAAGATATACAGATTCTGGGAAGGTTCTGTTGATCATCCTATACATATCCTTCCCCCTTTATCCTTCCTTCTGGGGAAACTGGTCCCTCCCTCTCTTATGTTTTCACATGTTACTTGCTTTTAAAAATTGAATAAATAGAACAAAAATCAAATTGGAATCAGAGAGATCTTATAAAATATCAAATGAAATTTAGTGCTAAAATGCAGTATTTTTAGAATTTTGAGATGTGATGAGTACATGGTAATGACTGTACTTTGATAGTTACAGAATATCATTAAGGGGGAAAATCCTATTTAACCAGGAGAAAACAGGTCAACATTTAGATAAATACCTCCCTCAAATCAAGATACTTTGTGTACTGTATGTGCACACAGGTGTGTGTGTGTGTGCGTATGTGTGTGGGTTCGTGTGTTCTCCTTATTGGGAGTGGGGAAGATAGGGCTATGTGATTGCCTCAGATTTTTTTAAGGTATGCGATGTATGTGTTTGTATGTACATGTATATTTGTGTGTGCTTTAAATGTTAAGTTGATATGGTACCATAGAAAATTATTGAACTGAAAGTCAGGAATCACAGGTTTTAATCACACATCTTCATCTTTGTGCTGTTTACTTAGGCAGATGACTTAACTTCTCTGATCTTTCCTTACTTCTTCATTGAAATTGCAAAAATTAAAAAGCTTCCATCAAATTCATCTTAAAATAGAAACAAGTACTTTAAAAATGTTTTTCTTATATGTGTTTATTTACCTCACTAATTAAGGGATTTTTGACCTAAGACAGAAAGCTGCAGTTGGCATTGCCTACACTGCAGCTTTGATATTCCAATTACGTCAGTCTGTATATCTAGCAATCAAATTCAATAACATTCTTAAGGATGTTACAAAATTCAGTTATAAGATGAATCCTATTATAATTCCCAGTTATAATAACTCTTTTCAGCAGTTTAACAGCACAGCAAACAAAATATATGAGAAAAATGAAAAAGGATACTTTTCTCAGTTAGTATAAACTTACTACATTAATAGTCTTATCAGTCTATCTTCCTTATGATTGCATGATCTTATTTACAAGCTTAAATGTATTTCTAGTTTTATTTGTATAAGTTTAAGTACATCACTCATAAAATAAAATGTTTCAGTACAGTAAAATTTAATGATTCCAGATTGCACTGAAATGCATCTTTAAAAGATACTAAAAAATCAATTTCTGTGTAGTTTACCTTCTCCTAAAATATGCCAATTTAATGTGTGCTTCAAAATCTGAATTCTAGTCCAAAACACAAAATTTGTCCTTAAAATTATGTGTCTTCTTCAATGTCAAACCAAATTACATGTTTAATGTGCATAAAAATACTGCTCTTTAAAATATATGCCTTTGGATACAAACCCAGTGATTTAATATTTTTAAGCTATAGATGCCAGAAAACTTCATGAGGTATCTGGCATTGATATTAATCTTGTACCTCTAGGATAGCTGATTGCAGTGAGCAGAATGAAAAACTTATAAAAATACTGCTTCTCTGAAAAAAGGGAAACTTAGATATTTTAACATCTGGTACATAAAAACCATTCTACAATAATCTTACCTTGATTTGGTAACAGATCTTAATCATTTGCAAATACATTGGTAATATTTATTTCTAAAATGTGATATGGTTGAAAAGAAGTCACTTTTACATCTTCTGTTAATAAAACTTTCAGGGAAACACACCTTAAAAACTAAGGGAATCCCTAAAATTCTAAGATGTCAGAACCAGCTATGTTAGAGGAATTCGTTATAAAGCCAAGGAGTGTGAAAGCACATGGACAAAAAATTGCATGACCCAGAGGACTGGAAATAAAATGTTGCTAAACCACAGATGCCTAGAGCCTATTTTTCAATTTCAGTAAATTGAAAGTCCCTTTGAAACAGTTCTGTGCAAGAAAATCACTTTAACACAGGTTAACAGAAATATTCTCTTAAGAGACAGATGAAATCTTGTCATAGTAGTAAATATATGATCATACTATGTAATATGCTCAAGTTGAAAAACCTGAGCAATTTATTTCAAAATCAAATTTGATGTTTATTTAAAATGGTGCAACCAACGAGAAAAGCTGGATCTGGCCTTGTGAGAAATCATTATGGGTCACTAGAGGGCGCACTGTCCCTTTCACAGCTTGCCTGGTCCTCAAAGTGGCTTCTCTTATTTTCTTATCTACATAATGATAACATGGTGACAAATGGATTTTTCATGAGAGTTCTCTCACAGAAAAACATAACATGTCCAAAGATACAGATAAAATGGTGCAAAAAGAACATGTTAGTAAGACACTCTCAGATGCACAGTTAAAATGCCTTTAGCCATTTTAACACACACAAAAGTATCTTCACGTCATAGTACACAGATTCCCTTGAGAGAATGTCTGTAGTCTGGGGAGACACGCTTAGTCCAATTAATTTAGTAGCATTTTTGGGACTTTGCAACCCAGTAGTTTCTCCTTAGTTCATTAAATTTACCTAATTTTTGAGTAAGTACATAGATACTCATGCTCTATATGTCTGTCTATAATTATATTCCTGTACTATCTAGATGGTTTGAAATGTTAATTTTACATTCAAATTCAAAGGAAAATAGCATTTTTAAGCATCTTGTTCAAGTCACATGCTTTCATAAAAAACAAGTCATCTCCCATGTGAACTGTGTAGGTTATTATAATCTTCCTTTTATAAAGAGACGATGAACACAGTTTAAGAATTCATCATCCTGTGCTAGATGTCTGGGTTCAAATTCTGACTGTACTGCTCCCATAAACCCTGTGACCATGAGCAAATCACCTGCCCTTTATTTTCTTGTTTGTTTTAGCGTTCTGTTAAGGACTTGTAAGGGGTAAAAATCCATTATTATAATTACAATAATAAAAACTGTGAAGAAAGTTATAGCAAAGACAATAAAATAAATAAAACTCATCAATAGCAAAATAATCTCATCCACTATACCCTTTACTGCAGAAACAGGCAAACTATGGTCCATAGCACATATCTCAGCCGCCACCTGTTTTGGTAAATAAAGTTTTATCAGAACACAGCCACACTCATCATTTACATATTGTTTATGGCTGCTTTCTTGCCATGAACGAGTAAGTTGAGTACTTGCAAAATAAACTATATAGTACACAAAGTCTAAAAGAGTTACTGTTTGGCTCTTTAGAGAAAAATCTGCTGAATCTCTCCCTGTCTATACAGTGAAACTGAGATGGTCTCTTTCTCAACACTCAGGGCCAAAATAGTGTGGTTCACAGTAGCCAAACTGTTTTGCTTTCTCTCAAAAATACGCATTGTCTCTCCATGCCCAGATGAAAGCCTACATTCTGTAGTCTGACGATGAGGATGTTTTTTTTACAATGAATGCAACCTATCTTTTCAACCTCACTCCTTATTTCTCTCTTCCTGATACCACATACATCAGCTGTAGGTAAACAGACACACAGTCCTGTGTTAAGTACCACTTATATACAGGTTTGTAAGATAGCCTGCACTTGAATTGGCCTTACCCCTCACCTTGAGTCCAGTACACCCTATTCTTTAACTGTCCACTCAGACGCTAATTTCTCCATGAGCTTTCCATGTTCAACTCTCTAGCAGGATGTGAGCCTTTCTCCCTTGCAACTTTTTCTTCATGACATAGTTTATACTAGAGTATAAGCTTCCTGAGGGAGGGACTAAGTATGGCTCATAGTCACAGCAACTGGAGTGCTTTGCAAAGCATAGTGATCCATTAGGTATTAGTTGAAGGAATATGAAATTACCAAGAAAACTAATGTTGCTGTTCTCACATTCTTGATATTATGGACTCATACTAACTACAGGAGTATTCAAAGAACCCCTCCACTTGTTGGATGGTGCCTTGGACCCCGTGGGAATCAATTTAAACTTTAAAATACTCTCAGGGCAAAAGCTCACTGAGTTTAAACGACTTCAGCATGCTTTTATGTTGCAGGTCTTTAAGGTTTAAATAACTTCCAGTCAAGGTTCGGAAACTATGTAGTGCAATGCGCAAAGCCGTTTAAATCTGACGTGTATACTTACAGCCCCACTGCCATTTGTCCAGCATCATGAGTTGCATCAACCCATCTACTTCTTTCAGTGAACATCTCTATTATCCTCAGTTAAAACGTAAGGCAATATTCACTGTTCTACAAAGCCAGTGTCTTAGTTAGCTCAGGCTGACATAACAACATACTGCAGACTGAGTGACTGAAAGAATAGTTTATTTTCTTATAGTCCTTGAAGCCAGAAGTTCAAGATCAAGGGGCCAGCATGGCCATTTTCTGGGGAGAGCTCTCTTCCTGGCTTGTAGATGGTCACCATGTCAGTGTGTCCTCACACAACAGTGAGAGGCAGAGCAAGCTCTCTGGCGTCTCTTCTTATACAGCAAAAATCTCACCATGAGGGCCTCATTTTCACGACCTCATCATCTAAACTCAGTTGTCTCCCAAAGGCTTCATCATTCCTGAACACCATGAAATTCTAGATAGGGCTTCCGGACGTGAACAGGGTGGGGGCACAATCCAGTCCAAAGGAGATAGGCACACTTTTATTTGTGTGTGGTGGATTTATAGAGGCACACATTTCTGACTTGGGAAGACATCAGAATAAGAATATTCTCAGAGATGTCAGGATGCAGATATTTTCTATTATAACACAAATGTGGCAATGGAAAGTTAACTGTTCTAAATTAATAACTAGGAACTTGCTCCTGGGGCAAGGGCGTATTTTTTATCTAAATGATTATAAAGAGAGGCATGTATAATAAAAGTTCCACAGCATGAGCACAAACAAGGCAAGTCATACAAATTCCATTTCGGACATGAAGAGAGAGATTCTGAGTGAGATTAAGTGACTTGTTTTAGTCACACAAGTTTATGAGTGGAAAATCCAAGGCTGGAACCCATCTGTGCTGTCACAGGTCCATCTGATCCCAGACCTGCTCCCCAGGTTTCTCATGTCCTGTCTGTATGAGAGGGCCATACATATGTCACCACTGCTTGCCCTCTGGCTTCCAGTCAGGTTTGCCAATTAGAGGCACTGGCAGAATACTGGAGGATGGAAGGAAGAGAAAAGCCAAGGTACTTTTCCTTCATACTCCACATTTGGTGGCATTTCCAGAGCAGCTACATCTCCACTGTAGCTTCAGTTTCTTCCAGACAGGCCCTCTGCCAATCAGTCCAAGCTCCTGCCTGGCAGTCGTGACAGTGTTAGTCCTAAGGCAAAGGCCCTGGCTTTCAAGCTGTGGTACCATCTCCTTCGTAAGCTATTCCTTCAGCCGGGGATATTAGCGGCTCCCTGATGCAATGCTGGTGCTTTGAGCTGCTCACCAGCCCCTGTGTACTGGGGTGCTTCCCAGTTTTAACCAATCTTCTAAATCATGTTTTCTCTCACTCTGAAACACTTGAGTGGCTTGTATTTCCTGGCAAGACTCTGACAAATACCCCTTTAACATTCCATGGATATTTCCTGAATTCCTACAGTGTGCTAACTTCTGGGTTAAGCACTATAGGTCTAGAATTGAAATTGTTCCTGCCTCCAAGGAGTTTACTGGAGGTACAAATATGCACAAACAAAATCATTACAATAAAAGTCTGCAACTGTTATCATGGAAGTATTAGCAAGGCTGAGAAATGCCTGTGAGGTTACTTCCCCAAAGAGACAAGGGATTCAGTTGAGGGGGCCAAGAAACATGGCAGTAGAAAAAAGGAAAGTACTGAAAAGGGAATCTTGGGTAGAGAGAGCAGTAGGTGCAAAGAAACAGAGGCTGGAAGGAGACTACAGCATCTGGAGATCAGAAAGTAGTCAAATTAAAGTTGAGAAGAGGTCAGCGCCACTTGCAATGCAGTTTGTGGCCATTCTGTGAACTATTTGTTAATAGTCTGTGACAAGAAAAGTCACCAGGGTATAAATCAACTAAGTTACTAGGTATACTGTTTCATCTGATTTCCTTTTAATTGCAAGACTTTCTTGACAAAGAAAGCAGTGCATTGATATATATTCTGGCTCAAGCTCCTTATCTCATGGTGAATTGAAAATAAACAGTTTGCAGACTATTTTGAGGAGCACTGGCATACAAAAAAAGTGGGAAGGAAAGAAGGAAGTGAAGCTGTAAAGTTAGGGAGCTAAAGATCAGAAAGGAATTTCTGTGCCATGAATTCCAAGAATTATGGGCAGAGGAATGATCTCATTAAAATTGTATTTTAAGATACCCCTTAGGAGGCTGTAAAGAGTATGGGGTAAGAAGGGTGAGAGCAGAGGCAGCAAAATCAGTTAAGAATTTCATGCAGAAAATTGCCAGAGACTGAACTAGGGGGAAGGCAGCCTGGCTGTAAATTAAGGAACAAATTAAAGAGAATTTAATAGGTGTACTTGAAGGGATTTAGCAAGGTGACAGATATCAAGACCACTATGAATGGCTGCACAGGTTGTTCACCGCACAAGTCTAGATGGTATTGGTCTTAAAAGCTACCATGTGGGTGGCACTCTCTAAAGGTGTACAGTCTAAACTGCAGAAGCACATTTGAGATGTCTATAACAAGTCAAGGTGTCAATGCCCAGTGAGTATGTGGATGACATAGGTGTGAACTCTAGGAGGGAGGCTGAACTAGAGATGTTAATTTGGAAATCATCAGATATAAATGAGATGAAAAATGATGTTGCCCTGGGCAAGAATCATGAGAAGAAAATGAAAACAAAATTTGAGTCTTGTGGAGACTGACCTTAAAGGAATAAGAAGAGGAGACTGAGAAGACATTGAAAGCCAGGCAGAAAAAGGAAAGAGGATAGAACAATAGCCCAGAAACAGGGAGAGGACAATTTCAAGAAGGGACTAGTCATCACTATCAAGCACAGCAGGAAGGTCAAAAAGGGTAAGAACTGAAGATCAGCCTTTGGAGCTGGCAATTAAGGAGCTCTGGTGATCTTGCTGAGAGCACTTTCAGTGCCTCATGTAGAGGGTGAGAAGGGGAAGCAAAGAATCAGAAGTAAGGGACTACAGGCCGTTTAGATATTCTGATTAAAAATCAGCTTTTCTTTGCAATCAACTATGCTTCTTCTTCAGATGAATAAACGTGACTACCATTTCCTTCACTTGGGGGAACAAGCAAAACTGCACCTCACAGTTCTGGGAATAGGGCCCTGTCTTTCTCCCTGTTGGTGTCTCTCTAGATCTTGCATTCTGAAAGAGTACATTTTCATACAGCCACTGTGGCCAGACATCCAGAGCTATGTGCATTAGCTTCGAGGACCAGCTCCCATTACAGTGTATTTCAGTTCAAAATGTGTACTGGGCCTCTACCATGCAGAACACCCCCTACCGGGTCAGGAGTGATATAGGGACCCAGGTCCAGGAAGCTTTGTGCCTAGGGGCAAAATAAGCAAATGAATAGATCATTTCAGCAGGAAGTTACAGAGGTGTAACAAGATGGAACAGCAGCATTACTGAGGCCTAGCCAGAAGAGATCCCTATCATTAGGGCTCATTGGAAGAAAAAGAAGTAAGAGACAGGTTGTAAAGGAGATGTTGCTCTAGTGCACTCATTACCAATATGAGCTCTGAACCAGAAGCATCAGCATCACCTGGGAAATGGTTAGAAACTGACGTTGTCAGGCATCACTCCAGACCTGCTGAATCAGAATCTCTGTAATCTGTATTTCAACAGACCTTCATGCTAAACTTTGAGGGCTACCATTCTTGTGCAAGGGGTCTCAGACTTTGAGGCCTGTAAGAAAGACTTGAGAAGGCTGTAAAAGATTCCTGAGCTCACTTGCACAGCTTCTGATTCAGCAAGTTTGGGGAGGGTCCCCCAAATCTGGATTTCTAATAAGCTCCCAAGTGATGCGCTTGTCTCATGCCATCGCACTATGAGTGTCACTGCTCTAAGCGCTCTCTGGCCACTTAGAATGCCTCTAGAATCGCATTCCTACAGTCTTCAAGACATATTTATTGATTTATTCCTGACTCATACGATAAAATGATTTTAAGAACTTTAAATGGATGGTCATCTTTTTGGGATATCTGAAGGTGGTATGTATGGTTTCTATTTTTCACCAAAAAGTTTCTAAGCTGAAATTTGACTTTATGACCAAGGTCATTTGACTCTAACACATAAAAAGAAGCAGGGCCTTGCAACTATAACACTGGAATGGAAATTAGGAGACTCGGCACTAGTCCTTATTTGGCAACCGAAAGCAAGTTATTTAACCTTTCTGGACCTCAATTAACCTGTAACCCTAGACAAGTCTAGAGTCTACTTGCCTCAGATAAAACAAGCAAAATTTTATTTTTCTGGGCTATGCCAAGGGGCAAAAATGTTATTACTGAGACCAACACCCCAGGTGTTTTAGGATCAATTCATATAGAATATTAAAAAATTAGCTTAGACACATAAATCATCTAATTAAAATTTTCAATGAAGTTAAAATTATTTCATTTACAAGTTCCAGATTATAATTTGGGACTCAAAATTAAAATAAGTATCTAACACAAAAATATTTTAGGCATTAATCTCATAAAACTGCAAAAGGAGAGGTATCATCTAACACTTATCTAACTTCCTTCCAAGGATGTAACATAAATTAATGCCATTCACTTAGTAGATATAAAACAAAGCTGAAAAACAAAAAATAATAATGCAGATCTGTAACTGTCTCAGCAATTTATTCTGCCATTTGCTAATTGTGTGGGAAATGGTCAGAAAATCAAACTTGAGACTGTCTGCTTTTCCAGGAGAGGATGAAGAGACTAGATGAATTTAGTATTTGTAAGTGCCTCTATGCATCCCCTGAGGTCAAAAGTACTCATTTATTTATACCATACTGTTGACCAGAAGCCTTACCAATAACATTAACAAGGAACACATATTCTGTATGAATAATTTATGTATTATATACTGAATTCTTACAATAAACTGGAGAAAAGAAAATGTATTTTTCAAATTGCTGCTAATCTTCAAAATATTTTCCAATATATTTATCGAAAGAAATATGCATGTAAGTTGGACCCACACAGTTTAAATCCATGCCATTCAAGGGCCAACTGTAATCTCAATAAATTCCAATTAACTAGATAATAGATCCAGTTTTCACCTAGTCTTGAGTTTCACATTCTGATAGTTGATTAAAAAAAACTAAACTGCAAGGATAATTTATTGTTAGAAATAATTACCTTATGATCCTAGATCATCAGTTACTTTTGTATATCTTAGTATAAGGATGAAATTTTATGCATTAAATATGACAAATGTAGAAACTGCATAATTATTTAGGCATCAACTAAATACACCTTAGATATTTAAGAAACTACAGTGTAGTACAAAGCCGAATTTTAAATCCCTACAATTTTTTGAGTAAATAATATCACAATGGATAAAATTAGCATTACTGAAGAGTACTAGAATGTTCACTTGTTTATTATTAAGAACAATTCCATGAAGAACTAGGTAGAATTCTCAAGTGCTACTGGAATATAAAATTTTAGTTATTACTAGCTGAACTCTATTAATCACTCTTTCAACAAATATTCACTGAATGTTTATAATATGCATACTGCTATATATGGAATCCAAGCAAAATATAAAGAAATGTAACAACAAGATTCCTTTGTTGTGACTGGTGATGAGAAAAATTTATGTGGATATGAAGACATATAGCAAAAAGAATGCAATGTAACTTACTGCCTGAAGTGGAAAATTGGGGGGAAGCTAGACATAAAATTGGTGGGAGAATAACACTGAAGACCATAAAAAGCAGCTGTGCTTTATTTCAGGCCAATTAGGAATTACAAGGATCTCATGTCTGGAGGGTCAGCAGCATAAAAGCTACATTTCAGATATATTAATTTGAAGAAGATTGATCAGAAAGGTGGGCAAGTATCACCACAGGGAGGTATATGGCTTCGATCATGGAGTTGGCAGTTAGAATGATTGGAAAATGATTGAAATCTTATCATTTGCCTGGTAATATAATGTAATAATAATAAATAAGGAGCAAGGTAAGAGACAGAATGACAGAAATGGAAAAGTCAGGTGGTGACTTCTGTATTTGAAAAGGAAGATGAGAAGTTAATTTTTTTATTATATTCATTAAGTTTGAGATGATGGTTACTTAAAGATTTGTTTTCACCGATAACACACAGCCACCATCTCCACCTGCATCACCCCCATCACCTCTGCCATCACCCTCTACCTCCATTACATCCACTCGAACCAAACAAGAATGATCGATACTGCATTTATTGAATTCTTACTACCTTACAAGCACTGCATTAAACACTTCCTACATAACCCTCACAGTTAGTATTTTATAAAGTGAGGATAGTGAGTCTGAGGCACAGACATTAGGTAATTTGCTTGAGATCATATGCTAGTCACTAAGCAGACAGGTTTCCAACCTGAGTAACTCTGATTCCAAAGTCCATGCTTCTTCCAATATTTATTACTCCTTTAGACATAATGAATTATAATAAGTAAATGTGTGTGCAATGTATGGGTAACTAACTGTGTGGTTAACTGGAGGCAACAAATGTTTGCATTTGATAAAGCACGAATTGAAGCAATGGCTGGATGCACAAGTAGGAGTGCCCAGGTTTATAATTTTAAAGATATAAAGGGGAAATTTGAGGGAGAGAGTCATATATTTGGAACTATAAGACTTTGGAGTCATTCACGTAGAACCAGACTCGAATCAACAGAAATCAAATAAAATAAAGAAGTCAGAAGGGCAAAAAAAAAAATGGCTGCACGAAATACTACCATAGGAACTGGACAAAAGGAGGAAAGCAAGTCAGGCAAAAAGTGGTAGAGAAAGAAACAGTACTGTGTTAGAGAAGCTGAAAAAGGAGATCATTTTTTTTAAAAAATCAGCATTCAATAGAGTGTCAGGACTGTAGTCTTGACAGTTAAATGCTAGCAGTTCTCACATGAGACAAGAGAGGGTCACTAGCTGCCATGAAGCTTTCAGTCATATCTGCATGATGCCTCTTAAGCCACTGCAATATTTTAACCAGATTCTATCATGTAGCAATTATCGCTTACTGAATTTAAATAGCTCCTAAATGTTTGTCCGTTTGATCTCTTCACTCAGTCTAAATATATCAAAATAGAGGCTTATATAGAGTATCTGTTTTACTACTGTACTGTCCAAATCAGGACACGTTTGAGAGTGAAAAGTTGGTGCTATATACAGTTATGCTGGGATAACAGTTATAATTTGGGATGGATTCAAGCAAACCAAATCATAAGATCACCTTAGTCATGTATCTACTGAAGAAACATTTTACTACACAGTCCAGCTTCTGTAGCCAGGCTACCTAAGTTGAAATCCTGTCTCAGGGACCCTGCAGCTATGTATAAGAGTAATAATAACCATACCTATCTTGCAGGTAACTGGGAAGAACAAGTGAGCTATACAGACAAAGTATCTAATCAAGTGCTGAGCATATAATAAAACCTTCAGTAAGTATAAGCTTTTATTTAAGTAATATATTCTTTATGTTTCCAATTGGACATCTCATTTCAGGCCCTTACAAAAACTGCTGAGAGCATGTGATACAAACAGAACTTAGGAGACACACACAATATTTCACCACTAATCACGCTTTCCTGAAAACAAAGTAGTCAGAACACAGTTTCCCTAACCACATTCTCCAAACAAGAGCCAAGAAAAAGCTTTGGAGACAAGTACCAAATGATTTCCCTCATTTGTGGAGTATAACAATGAAGCAAAACTGAAGGAACAAAATGGCAGCAGACTCGGAGACTCCAAGAATGAACTAGTGGTTACCAAAGGGGAGGGGTGTGGGAGGGTGGGTGGGGAGGGAGGGAGAAGGGGACTGAGGGGTATTATGTTTAGTACACATGGTGTGGGGGACCACGGGGCGAACACTGTATCACAGAGAAGGGACATAGTGGATCTCTGGCAACTTGCTGCACTGATGGACAGTGACTGCATTGGGGTATGGGTGGGGACTTGATAATATGGGTAAATGTAGTAACCACATTGTTTTTCATGTGAAACCTTCATAAAAGTGTATATCAATCATACCTTAATAAAAAATTTAAAAAAAACAAGAATAAGCTTTGGAGCAGAGAGTACTATGAAATCAATGTGCTCTGTTAGTTTCTGTGTTAAGAAAGTCCTGGACACATGAGAAGGGTAAAAAGTAGTTTTCCATATTGCTCTGGTTGGAAAATAGTTGGAGTACTACCAGGTTGTTGTAAAGGATCTATAAATCCATGTGCCCACTCAGCATGGTCTGTGGACATATATTTAATATGACATTAAATTAATATCCATGCTATTAAGATTAATGAAAAGCAAATTCATTAGCAGCTTTACTGATTTATTTTTGCCATTATGTTTATTTTCCATCAGCGAATGTTAAAATTTCAACTACCATCATGAGTGGAGTCCTTGGATGTTGTTTTCCCAAATAGAATGGTAATATTCAAAGATTTTGAGAAGCATATTACTAGAACAACAGTCAGCACACTTTTTCTGAGAGGCCCGGTAGTAAATATTTTAGGCTTTGTGGGCCATACAGTCTCTGTGACAACTACCCAACCCTGCCTACATTGTGAAAGCAACACAGATGATACATAAATGAAAGAGTGTGGCTGCATTTCAATAAAATCTCATTTATGGACACTGACATTTGAATTTCATATAATTTTCACATGAGGAAACACTATTTTTCTTTTGATTATTTCCACCACTTAAAAATGTAAAAACAGTCTGAGCCATACAAAAACGGGTAGCAGGCTGGATTTAGTCTGCAGGCTTTACTTTGCTGACCTCTGGATGAGAGGATTCGCTCAACCAAGCAGATACAACCAGGCAGAAAGGCCCAGTGGTTTACTGTGGAATTATGAAAGTATTTTTATAAGTCATGGATTAATAGAGAAGTACTGAAAGTCTCAAATAATGTCCTTGAATAATCCCTCTAGGTGTTTATTTTTTCCTTTGCCTAGAACATCTGACACTATTTTTAGGTGTGTGTTTGTTTTATACTTCTATATACTCTTGTATATACAAATTCTAATGTCAAGTGTTCCAGGCATTCCTAAACATATGCTGCTTAGAAACATAAGACAGACTTGAATTTTCTTTCTTAATCTTAGAATGATAATAATTGGAATGAGAAGGAAATTGTGCCATTTTTTATGATTTTCACACCAGCTTTGTATTTATGAGATTTTATTCCCATCATTTCAATATATCCACTGATTTACATAATACCTTACTTATCTACAAAGTCTGTTTGAGAATATCCACAGAAAGATCAGTTAAAAATTCTAACACTTTCAAGATAAGACTTTATAAATATCAAAGAACAGGAAAATCTATTCTGTAATTACTCCTGATTTAGGATGCACAGATTGAGACATTAGGTTCTCGTAAACCAGCAGAATGGATCTCGTCTATTGTAGGTGCACTTCTTCGTGAAAATGTACTTTCCATTACTGGGAAAAAAGACATTTAATGCAAAACTAGGCACTGAACAAGTAGGCTCTTTAATAAGAAAAAAAGATAAACTTTCAGGATAAAATGCATCCATGGCAGTTCATCACCCCCGGTTTCTTCCTTCAATCCAAAGAACAGTACTGCAATTAAGCATTCAGTTTTTCTTGGGATAGTTATTCCTTGGGAAAATTTTAAAACTTCCTAATTTTTCTCTCTAACTTAACTGATATTACAGGCACCTGGGGCTTCTGGAATTACTGTTTATATAAAAGCACTGCCATCAAAACAGCTGTAAATGAGTTTACCTGCTTACCAGTTACTTTATGCTTGAGGATAAAGTCATAAGGTCCTCTCACCTTTTCCTGATTTCGGAATCCACAATAATCTGCCTCTTCTTTTGGGGAGGTGGTGGCGGAAGTTCCTCTTGGGCATGCTTTACCAGAATTTGTTCCCTCGTGGTCACCATAGTTACCGTTTCCATTACAGTTGTCTGTGTTAGGGATGGCTGAACGGTGGTGACAGCCTGTGAAATCTGTGAGAAGTATTGAAACAGAGGTCACACATTGCTTGAAAGACTTCAGTAAAGACTGTTTGCAGTGGCGAAAGAAAATAATGAGAAACTGTTCCTGCTTGTTGGTAAATTGACCTTCAGATCAAAACAGCACCATACTGAACCCAAATCAAATTGTTTTATCAGATTTAAGTTACACTGACTGAAATCGCAAAGGAAGGTCATCTCAAAACCAGAGGTCAGCTTAGTGCCTCTTCAATTTATTGGTCAAGCTATGGGAAATAAAGGGGTAAGGATGAAAAATTCAGGGCATCATTCTGACACTTAATTAGACATGCTGTTTAAAGTATTTACCACAATAATGTAATTTTTACTAAGGTGTTTCAGCACTAATTCCATTGCCTAGCATGTTGTAGATGTTTATTAAACAGTTTGTTGAATGCACCTCTGGTTACCCTATAGAGTGATTATTTATAGTCTATACATCTCTAAGCAAAATTATTTTAACTTTATAATGACTTTTTAATAAAATAAATGCCCTTTGAAATTACAATAAAAGGTTAATATCAAGTGCCAGAAATAACATTGAAGCTGAATGTTATTAAAATGCTTAAAGCACACTACTCTTGGTTGATTTAAATTGGTGAATACAATAAAATATTTGACCTTCCAGAGATAGCATTAAAGGTTCTTCTTGGTGCAGAATCATACTAACTCTGTGTTCAGACATTTAAAAAATATGGGGGAGGCATAGACCATCAGTCTTTGGAATAATATGGTTTGTAACCCAAGTCGTGAGAGGCCCTCACCTCAGTAGCTGGGCATTACCAGACAGACAAGTTCTATAATGATTAGACACCCACCTTTTTTCCTTAGCCACCAATTCTCTGTCTCAGAGTCCTCCTGTTATTAGGATGGAACAGATATCATTTGGGATGTTAACTGTTCCCTTCCAGTTATCCAAATTATTTGGAAGATCTATTTCCAAGGAGATCAAAACAGCCTGCATGCACATCATCCACTTTTGATACATGAGATGCACAGAGGCAGGGATCTGGCTGGAACTAAGATGAGTTTTACTACTTCCCTGAACTGTCCAAGAGATATAGAAAGGGTTTGGGGTAACCTCCCTGCCTCACACGATGACTGATTCTTTGTTGGAAGGAAATCAGGCAAGCCTCAGGATGTTATTTCAGCTTCCAAATAGGCAACTGACAGTTGGCATGATGTCTTGTGTAAAAATTGATTTTGACAAATACATTTTAAAAGTGCTACCCTTTGTGCAAGCCACATCCTTAACATATGTCAAGGCCTTAGGGACTTCCATTTTGGTAGCTTTAATAGTAAAACAAAACAAAAAAGAAGATCACTAAGAGACACTGAGTTTCTGCATGTGACAATCAGAAGTTTGGTCTTAAGATCTCCATAGATTCATTAATCCAAAATCAACCACCGAGCCTCAAACAATAATTACATCCAGTGACAAGTTATCCCAAAATGAAAGCAGAAAGTAACATAACTTTTAAAAATATTGAAAGTATAACTCCAAAAATGAACCACACTCAACACAAGATGATGACTGCATGGTCAAATTACATTTACTTTTAATAAAAAAGAAAATGTAGTTCTTAAGTAGAAATCTGAGAGCATTCAATTTTTTCCAGAGTAGTATTTTTTAACCATGAGCAAACTTTTTTTTTGCATTAAATAATGACTTGAACAGAATATTGTTCAGACAGAAAACTTCTAATTTTATATGTGCATGCACCAGAATGTAAAGATTCTGAGAATACAAACCTGTTTTTAACAGTGATATCTAATGTTATGGAACATTTGTGCTACTGAATATTTGACTGTGAAACCAATTTATGTAATAATATTTTCTCATTGACACTTATGAAATTAGCCCTTGGAGGGTAAAGAGAAATGGCAACTTGTATACTATGAAAAGGCATTCAAGAATATAGCAAACTGCATAAAAAAGAGAAAAAACAATCATTTTTAATAAAACAGTTAAGATATGGATTTGTAATTGTTCTGTACTATAATTACTGCTGTACTGTAATTGAAAATACTACCTCATTTCCTTCAGACTGGAGAAATAAGAAAACAACTGTGCACTGACTCTGTAAATATAGGCTACAATTTATTATATATAACAAATTAATAATTGCTTTCAAAACCTACTCCCTATAATCAGAATGAAAAAAAAAAACAATTGGTCGTGTATGAAATCTCCCAATGGCTTTAGTTATTGACTGTAAACACTTAATTATGTGTTAGAATCACTGAAAATAGAGACTAAAAAAGATTATGGAAGCGATTAGCATAACCTTGTATAGGATTCACTACTCCCAGAAGCAGACAATCCTTCCTAAGTATGGCAGGAAACTTTTCCACTGGTGAAGATCTTTACACCTCGTGGCAGCCTGCCTTACTTTCACTTTGTTCATTTACAATTTGTTTCAAACCCTGAACCAACCCAGTAAACTGAGTTTTGTTTCTACCTGACAGTCTTAAAGATCTGAAGCTTTGATAATCATGACTCTGATAAATCTTATTTCCAAGCTCTATAATACCAGGTATTTGCAAGAATGAGATTGATTCTGATTAGTGCTCCAAAAACTAGGTTTCCTGGCTTTGAACATCATTTTCAATTAAAGCCATCTAAAATTGCCTAAGTTAATCAGCAGCTGAATCACAATGTTGCAATTAAATTCCAACATGTATTCAATATGTATCACTATAAAACATTAGAAATGAATAAAAAAGACCTCTATTTTTAGAGATCTTACAATATAGTAGTGAAGGTGGCAACCACACAAATAATTGTGAGACAAGGTCAGTGCCGCATGAAGATATATACGCATGCAAAATAATTATCTGCACTGAACATACAATAATCAAGGAAGTTTCTTTTTAAATGTTACAAAACCAAAGTTCTCTCAGCCAGTATCTTAACACTTACATCTGTTTTGGTGCTATAGGCTGCATATAGATTTATCCCTGTTCATAAGATCATTTGTAACAGTAAAATACTGGAAACAAACTAATGTCAGTAGGTGATGGCTTAAAAAAGTTATAGTACATGTATATGAGTATTGTACGTTTCAAGTATTTTAATGTCATTGGAAAATGTTTATGTTACTGATAAACAATGTAACATATAAACATTGGTGGTTCTTTTGTGACAGAGAGAGCATAGATAATTTCTACTGTGAATAATCCACTTCTGTGCTCTGCTTTCAAACTTTCCAAGATAAAACATTTTCTGCAAAATGTTGCTTTTGTAAACAGAAAAAATGCAAAGCTTTTTTTTTCAAATTGTTATTTTAAGTCTATCATTCCTATGTGTCTTTACAATTATGGAATTATGTCATTCAAGCACATTAGAATTAAGGCAACTGAAAATCATATAACTGTAATGCCTTCACTAAAATGTTGAATAGGGCAGGGTCAAAATTAGAATAAATAGATTGAGCTATATTCAACAAACTTTGAGTCTACCTAAATAAACTTTTATCCAGTCATAAACAACTTTCTCCACTTTGACTATAAATATACAGAAATGACTTTTAAGTGTCCTCAAGAAAATACATTTCTTGTAAAATACTAGTCCATTGATCTATCAGTTAATCAGCCAGTCAAAACGGAAAAGAGTTAGTGTAGGATTATTTGGCTTTAGATTTGGAAGCTAGCTTCTTTCACAGTGATTAAAAAGACCTTCAGAGAGGTCTTTGAGCCAGGGCCCACAATTCTCAAACTCCAGGGCCCTCGTTCACATACTGTAACATTTGGGGCAGGTTGGTTACTCTCTCAGAGCTTTGATTTATATTCTTCATATATAAAATAGGAATGGTAATACATCTCTCACAGGGTGTTCCAAACGGCCAGCTTGATGTGCAATTTCTGTGGTCACCCAGGTCCCCTCACTCAGAAGGACCCCATGTTTGGTTTCATGCTGTGCTGTCATCCTCTTGAAATTCTTAATAACTTTTGAACAAGAAGCTCTGCATTTTCATTTTGCACTGGGTTCCACAAATTATGTATCCAGTCCTCACTGCACATAATCACATGATGTCTGAACACAATATGTACATTTTAGTAATAACCGCTCTTTTCAAAATGTTCAGAGAAAATTCAGAATTTTTTATATTGAAGCCTCTTCTTACTCATGAGGTTATATATGTTAATTTTGAAAATTTACATTTTTTCATTGTGATAAAAATTGAAAGAGAATTTGCCCAGTCTCTTGATAGTTCTTAAGAGTATAACTTCTTGCAGTAAAGTTTTATAATGTTGGTAGGTCTGGAAAAAACTAATTCTTCAACTACGAAACTCTTCCTTACAATCTTTGCCTCCATTTGTATAAAAGTACACATTGTGAAAAGCAATTATATGTACATTTAAACTCAAAGAATATCAAAAGGCATACAAAGGAGGGCAACACTTCTTTTCCACCACTTTCTCCAATGTCTCAGGAACAACTACTTGTATTTACCATCTGCTGTTACATTTTAAATTCACTTTTTTGGTGCTGTTATTTTACCCTATATTCTTAATTGTCTCTTTTAATTTCCCATTTAATTATTTAAATATGCTCAACTTTGTAAGTTCTTTGGGGTTAGAGATTTTTACTTCTTGCATTGTGAGATATTGTACTATTTGAACAATTAAAGAACCCTACTAAAGGAGATTTAAGTTATGAGGAATCAGTTACCAAGTTTATTTTATCATTTTCATTATTATCAAAATGCTAATACTTGTAACAATATGTACCAATTATGGAGCTCTTTGCATGTTCCAAAAATTATGCTAAGGGCTTTGCATTCACTATCTTATTTAAAATAGGACAGTACCTGCATCAAAGGCTTAATAAGTGGTAACTGTCATTACCCTATGAGTAAGTACTAAGATTATTCCCATTTTATAGAGAAGAGGTAAATTATTCAGGCAGATAGAACTTTTAAGTGGCAGAGCAGAAATAAAACTCTTGAGTGTTCCAACTCGTAGTAGCTATATTCACTTGCTGCTACACCTATTCAGATTTCTAGATGGTGATTTTCCTTTAAGTGGTATAACTGGGTGAATTTGTGTTTGCATCCACACACATACATAAATAAAGTCAGAAGACTGAAAAGGCACACAAAGGCATATGACAATCTGTTAATGCTGTTTAGCTCTTGACAATCTATAATTAATTCTGTGCAAAATCAATCAAATGAAAGGTGAATTTTAAAAAATACGTAAACAGGATGACAACTGTGGATCAAAGTTTTTCACTGTGTTATGTACACATAATTTTATCATTGATTTTTAATGGGTGTGAAGGGATTGCAGTTCTGCAGTTTGGAACAGGCTGCATAATCATAGCAACAGCTTTAGCTGATAATTGGTAGCCAGGCTTAAAATACTCCACAGGCATACTAGCAGAAGGTACACATATTTGATGGTGTAAGGATTTATAACTCTAAACAACAAACAGGATTTATATGTTAAACGTTATGAGAAACCTGGGGTAAAAGATCATGTACTTGTAAAGGAAGCAGAGTTATTAATCAAAAGGCTATAAAATGCTCTATCTCAAGAATAAATGTGGAGGAGTTTACCACAGCTTACAGGAGTGCTAAAGTTCATGACAGTGGCTTGGCAACTAAGCTCTAATATTAATTACTATCCTGTTTTAATACTGATGATAAAACAAAATAACTTCTTGAATAGATACTAACATTGTAAGCATGAGCACAATTAGAATGAATATTAAAAAGACATCATAAAAGAAGTCATTCTCCTATTTGAAATAAAATCTTTGATAGTTAAGATGGTTTATTCTGTAAAATTGTTCAATTTCATGCATTTTGCCCCTCACTTCAAATTATCTTTCATACAGATTGTTAGAAAGAAGAGATACATATTGCCTTCAGGATTCCTATTAAACACAGAATTTGAGTAACTCTGTGAATCAAGTGCATCTGCAAAATTTCAAGAAGCAATGAAATTTATTCTTTCTAATCCACCTGACCTTCCTCTACACACCATCCGACATGAAGTAATGAAACATTCATTAAGTAGGGATGCAAGTTCTTAAGTATTATGTTTAGGAAATGAACTTGTATCTTTCTTTTTGTGCTATGTCATTTATTGTCAGTACACAATAGATGTATCATGTAAGTAGTGAGTTTTTTTTAAATCTCCATGGTACTTTAATTACATACTCATGATGAGTGAAATGTAATCATTTCAGAAGTCAGTCTTCTTTGAACAGGAAGATAATTTTATTTTCATTATCTCTTCTAGCCGTCACTGAGATTGATATTACAGAGATTTAGTTGGGATTTCTTCACTAATTACTCCAGAGTTTTATGTAAAATTTCAAGCAAAGAGAAACATATCACAGACATTTAGAACTAAAAGGACAAAACAGAAATTTTCCTTGACCAAAATTTTCATTTTATAAAGAATGAGAAATTCCAACAGTTAATTCAGCTTAATCTCTTAAATTTTCAGTGCCTACACTTTCTGTTATTGTAGATAATGAATTTACACTACTGCACCGATAAACAAGGCCCATTCACAAGCACCAACTTTAGCTGGAAGTAGCAAACAGATACGCTTCGTATCCAAAGTTTTTTTGAGCTATACCTTCAAAATTCTCTAAAAAAACCTTTAAGCTAAGCAACTGACCAAAAGTTGCTCTAAAATTCAAGATGGTTAGCCCATGAGGTTACATAGTCCATGAGTAAGATAAAAACCTAAAATAAGGGATGGAGTTTTAATTATAGATTTTATAAAGCCATTTAATTTTTTTTAAATTAGCAGCAGGCTGATTAGGCTTGGAGAGCTTTCAGGAACCAGTGAAAAGTGCTGTCAACTGAAAGGCCTTGGAGTATTTTGAATTAAAATCATTAAAAATGAAGAGAGTTAAACCAATTGGCACCATTTCAGGTATCAATAGGCTTATAAAACAGTACTTGGAGCATGAGTACAATCAGAATACCCATGTAAAATACTTTATAGAAAGTAAAAACAGAGATCTCTAAAAAAAGAGAATGAACTCAGAATTGAAAGAATAAGAAACTGTCATCTTAATACTTTTGCATTTCTCTATTTGCATTTCTGGTATAATGAAAAGCATTGGCTTATTATCTTCAACCATGTTTTACATGACTTCACATGTCTAGCAAAAGTTTTAAAACTCTCAGTAGGACCTAAATTACATGGAATGTATACATACATAATGATCACCTCTATTGGGGCATCCATGAACACAGACACCAACATACACAGCATAGCATAAACATGTACTCTCATGTTCAAGGAGAGGGCAATTCTCAGTATATATTAATTTTATTTTTAAAATATTTGTGCTCATAGTTCAAACACTGTAAAAATGGTCATTAGGAATATAGCAGAATATTCATGATATGGTATTAAGATCTATGAATATATATATGAATTACAGAATGTTCTTTACTCATGGAAAAGATAATTTTACTGTTTAAAAAAATCACAAAACGACAGAACTTTCACACTTATCTAGATACATACAACCTTACATCTAAACACCGATGCAGTGTGATATAACTTACCATAATATATTATAAAGCATAAGAATACAATACCCTCACCACAGTATATGATTTCAATTTAATGAAGAAAACTAATGTTTCAAATCACTTAAATTATATTTGTTTAAAATATTAACCATAATGCATTTCTATCATATCTATTTTTTTATTGAAATACAATTTTAAATCAGTTTCAAGTGTACAACACAGTGGTTCAACAGTTCCCCACATTATTAAATCCTCACCCCCACTAGTACAGCTGCTGCCAACATAGGAAGATGTTACAGAATCACTGGCTGTATTCTCCATGCTGCACTACTATCCCCATGACCAACCTACTTATAATCAAGATAAAAATACATTCATGAGAGTCACAGCATTTAGAAAAAAAAATCTGTGTAAATTTCAACAAGCATATTTATATAAAAATTTGGAGGAAACACAGGATCATTTGAGTGTTTAAGTATATTTCATTTGCCCTTTTTTCCTCATTTTAAGCACACACATACAAAGGGTTATTATCCTAACTTTTAGAGACAGAAAATATTTCTTTTCTCTAGGTTGCCTTCTCATCAACTTAAGTATCTTCAGTTTGTGTCCAGGTATTTATTCAAGCCAAACCTGACTTTAAAATGCGGGAGAGCAGCCCTCACAGTTGATTTTTCTTCATGTTTTGATCTCTCGCCATGCTACTGTTTCATAAGGTCAAAATCCCTCAAAGCTTTGACCTGAACAGTAGTCAAATTTCCAGGCACACAATGTTCTTTATATGAGCACAATCAGACGCCTTGCCATCTCAGTCACAATTCCTATATCCTACTAGATTTTAACCATTACCAGACTTTTGCTCATTCTTTATACCAATCATTTAAAAGGATTTTTAAAAGACTGAGTATACTGTGTCATAATGGAATGGATTTTTCCCCCACAAATATGCTGGAAAATGTGCATACAAGTGAGCTTTGTTCTTGAAAATCACAACCTTACTCTCAACATTCTTAGAATTCTTCCTATGTTATTTTGATCAAATTTTATTTGGCATCCAAGAAAGAAAATCAATGACATTTTTCAGTTATAAGACACTATTTCTTTGTTCACTCTATATCCTTTTAATTCCTCTTCCCAGGGTACCTTCGTTTTTTATCTTTCTAAGAATCCCTAACCCTCAGCAATGATTTGGGTTGGACCTATGATCATGCATTTTTGGGAAAAACCAGTGAGCAAAAACTGAGACATGAGCTTAAAAGAAGGCTCAAGTGTAGCATTCTAGGAAGCAACTTGCCTAATGTAAGTCCATTTATCTGCTTCTGGTCTTGTATAGGAGTGTATAACTATTTGAAAATAAAAATAAAAGGAAATCATAGTGAACCACAACAAGACCTCCAGACTCTCTAAACAATATGCCTTGCATATCAAGAGCACCATTTTTTTTCTTTTCTCAAAATGCTTTCATGTCTCTGGCTTTATTTTATCTTCATCACATCCCAGCAAGCAAGAAGAGCAGATGCATGTTGAAATGTATGTTGGACAACATTTTATAAAGAACTATACAAACCAAAGCTGGACTCTTTTATTGAAGATCTTGATAAGTTTAAAAATAGGAGGTTAATTAAGTTTCCCTGGGTTGTAGTCTCAGAACTTTTAGACCATTAAACATAAGGCTTCTAAGGCTTTTCACCAACTAGAATAATCAAATCATGATGTTTTAATGTTAGGCACAACCTTCTTTAGAAAGTAGTCTCATTCCGAGGGAATGAGCGTATTTAAAGATTGCATTGCTAGAGGGATCTCCATTCTTCCCATTCCAGGCAGCATTGTAGGAATCCAGAATATGGAGATGGACACATATGTCATTGGCTTGTTAATTCAATGGTTTTAAAAAGTATGGTTTGCAGACTGTATCAAAGGCTGCATGCAGATTACTAGCCTACTAGCCTACTGAATGAGATTTTTTGATCATGGAGTCTAGGACTATGCATTTTAATCAGTTTCCCAGGTGATTATTATGCACATTCAAGTTTGAAAACTACTGCATATATTGCAAGTGAATGAGAACATAACCTATTGTTAAGTACATCTCCCTAAATATATACTTTTAAAGGGATGGATTTCATATTAACTTCATCAAATAATGGCAATTCTTCTTAACATGGGAACTGATCATTTTGCAGTAACAATAATCTATGGAACCCATGGGTCCATATTGGAATGATATCACTCCTGGCTTAAAAGTTATCAAATGTTCTAATGCCTCACACATTTATTACATAAATATCAATGGTAGTGCAGAGTATCCATGGCCAGATCACATATTATAAAAGGAATCATTATCTGGTAGTTGAATCACTATAGATCAAGTGACTGCTAAAAATACATTCAATAGAAAACAAATGGAAATTTTATTATGCTCAATGACTGCAATTTACATTCCTTCAAATTTTAAATTTTAAATATGAATTTTATTTTCAAAGGAAGATTGAACTATGATTGAAAATCATATGTATTAGCTGATCATACTTTCCTAAATTATATTTCTAGAAGCAATACTTCAAACTTCATTTATTCATCCCTCAATGAACATTTCCTAAATGTTACATATCAGATGCCAAGTCACAAGAAAATGAATCCTCTGCACTGTCTCACAGAAGAGGAAGTATACTGTCTAAAACTACTGAATGGGATCACTGCTTTAATAGAGATGCATGCATAGTACACTGAACTATGAATTGTGACCAGTTATTCAAAGTTAGTCTCTATAATGCAAAACATTATGGCAGAATATATCAAATACTATTATACGTAAAGTTAATATTTTGAATGACTATTGATGATTCCACCATCTAACAATATTAGATCATAAAAGCTTCTACTTAAAAAATACCCCATTTTCTTTAAATTACACAAACTTCTAAAATTTTTAACATGAAGACACTACAAAAGTAATTGAGATGTTTTCCTAACCTACAGCCTGTGTGTGTTAGTGGAACTAAGCTACGTGCAAAATTTTAGGCACCAATGGTCTGTGGCAGAAATTAAGTCCAATGATTAGATCCCCACTTGCAGTAATAGAAAGAGGTTGTTCGTGAAATAAAAGGACATGGGACTCAGCCCTGCTCCTATCAGTGCCTGTCCTTGGACTATACATTTTCTTCTATGTTCATTTTTCTCATACTTCACATATAGGCATCAACTAATGTCCCTTATGGTTCTAGAAATCTAACACTTGGGGTTGGGCTGTGATGACAAAGTTCTGTAGCTTTTTGTCCCACTGCTCTAAGTCACTCAGATCCCCCTTCACTAAGGCAGTAACTAGTTGAGTCCATTTGTACTCATTCTTCCACCTCTCCCATGTTCTCCAACATCAAGACAGCCAAGACAGGCATGTTTTTATTCAACTGTATACTTGGCAAGGACTAATCCAGTAACATTCTCTGTAGGGTTAAATATTGTTTTCTCAATGCAAATTTCAAAAATCTCAAGGATACTTTATTGTAGGATAATTAGTATTCACTAACCTGTGCTGAATTCTTTTCAAGTTTTTGGACTAAATTATCCCAGCGCTGGGCAAAGTTGTCCAGCCATGCTTCCATCTTTTGGGTTGCTGATGTATTTTTCAGTGTTGAAAGAAGATCTTGGTTGAGTGAGCAGAGTTTTTCCATGGTTTGCTTCTTCTTTTCTAGATCTGTTTTTAAAACCTGTTAAAACAAGGAAAAACGCATAATAAGCCTAGGATGCATTTTGTAAAACATTATACAGTAGTTCAACGTGGCTTTGCATGTATTTTCTCATTTGTACAGATAAAAATACTGTAATTGTGCCTGCAAAGCACTAAGTCATAAAATATATTATATATATAATTTTATTAGATATACATAAGTTAAGCCCATAGAAATATAAATAGAAAATTATAATCCAAGTTATTTTTCCAAGAAACTTGAAGAGAAAATAAAAAAAGATATGGAATAAACTTCTAGTAGAGGAACTTAAGAGTTACCTAAAATATTTTAAGCTTCAAAAGGCAGTTTACTGACTTTTAAATTTTTTTAGCATCTGTTATTCAATTAACATTTGGCTATTTGAGTAATTATCTTCTAAAGTTAATTTTAGAGCCCATTAAGTAATAGAACTAAGTAACCAAGTGTGACACAAATCCTTGGGAATCACGTTGCATGTTTCTAAATACATACGTGTTTTATGAAGTAATTTTTATACCATTCATACGCCCAAGGTTGCTGTGAGTTATGGAGGATTACACATGCCCTTTGTTTTTTATGAAATGAATGAATAAACAAACTGACTTGTGGGATATCTTTAGATCAGGGCAGCTCATTCTCTTTCTTTATCCACTGTGGTCACCCTGTGCTTTAGGAAATTCAATTTCTAGTCCCTGACTAACACTGTACACAAGGACTAAAAGGAATGAAAGGAGAAAATTATTTTATAGCCCCTTTTTACAATCTCCTGTTTCTGGCAGTAGCAAATACAATGAACATAAACTAAACTGTGAGACCTGTCTTTCCAAAACAAATGCAAATTTATTTAAGAACAACCAACATTACATATGGCGAACAAACTGTCTTGAAACAGATGCACCAGTTGCTCATGAATGGAAGTGCCATCGACACCGAGAAATCCCACCCACCCCACAAAGGGCACTTTAGGTAGCTCATTTTGGCTTGCCACCTGCATCGATAGCGCTGAACTGCAGAATGCTCTGGTGTCTCATTCAATTAGTTCACCCTTTATTCAGAATCTGCTTCACCTGATGTACTTTATATTGCAGGCTTACTGCATGCCATTTTTAAGGAATGAAAAGCAAGTTCTGAAGCTGATTTCTAATTTTTCCTCATTAAGTTTTTTCACTATTTTTTCTCAGTTTGAGAATGCCGTACACAAAATTTGTGTTGAGATATGTAAGTTGAATTCACATCAGAATAAAACTTTTAGTGTGGAAATTTAGTAATAGGTTTCGTATATTGATTTTGTTTAATTTACATGGTAGCTTTCCATTAAATTCACGTGCATACTTAGACTGTAGTAAAACATCAACTTATGCTACCTGCCTAGAGCTGGGACCCAAATTGGAATTTTAGTGTAGATTCTTCCAATTCCTTTATGACATCTTACTTTTCTTTTTTTCTTTACTCTCATTTGGCATACAATTATTTCATTGTATGCCATCTCAAGTTCTTTTGGGTAAAAGTCATGATAGAAATAAAGACATACATTTAAGAAGATAAAGATATAAATACAATGTCTTTGGCTTACTTTCTCAGAGCTTAAGGAACTATTTTAAATAGTTGTATGTGTAAGGCTATGGGGTGTATCCATTACTTAAGCTAAATACATAATGATCTGAAAACATTTCAGAACAAGGGTCTGAGAGCTATGCTTGTATAAGAGAATTTGCTTTGGAAATTTATGGGTAACTTCATGCTACCTAAACAGGTTTTCTTGGATGATCTACAAAACTAACTGGATGGCCAAAGAAATTTTGTGGCAAATGAAACTAAGCCTCCTGTGTTAAAATTAAACCAATTGTGGAATTAAACCAAATTGTAGAATTATCAAATCAATATATTTTTACATAAATCTATATGACAAAAACACCACGTTAACCAAAGCTTCTATCTAGTAAATTCTAGCTCTGTGTTTTTTTAAATGGTGGTGGCAGGTCAGTTGTTCAGCTTCATTTTGTTTCCTCTTGTTGGCTCTCCGTATCTCCCAGTTCCTGAAGGACTCTCCTACCGCAGCTAACAGAAGGGAAAGACAGGATATCCATGATGGTGCCAGATACACTGAATCACAATAATGAATTATCTTCTCCTAGCTATCCTTTGCTATCAATGCTTTTGAGCTTGAATTTTATGTGTGCACATTAAATAATTTAGTTGTTTATTACATATTAAATAACTGCGTCTTAATTGCCTGTCTGCATATCAAGAATTGATCATAGGTCTTTGAGTGCCAGAGAACAAGTGAGCTCTAGAAAACTCAGGATGCAAAAGAAGTTCTAGAAAACATGTATGAGTTAGAGGTCAGCTAGGAATTTTTAAAAAGAAATATATTGTATTTTCAGAGAAGCCAGAAACCTGGAACTACCTCCAAAGTAGGCAGGAAGGTACTGTGAATAAGTCAGATTGGGCCAGTTGTAGAGATGTGCAAGAGACAGATAAGCTGTTCAAGAAGACAGAGTAGCCATGTTCTATCTGGTCAAGGTTAAAAGATGATTTGAAGCAAACAAAGAATGTATCCTGACCAGAAGTATTACTCAGGCAGCAATGCTAGCGCAATTTCTCTTACACTGGCAAAACTAAATTCTCTGCCTATTTTATATGTAGTTATTTATCTATGTGTAAGAAGTACGCCAATTCTTCCTAGTCACCTGTTATTGTACTTAGGTAGACTAATCTATCATGGAGGTTCTGGAGAAACATCAGAATCACCTGGAAAACTTGTTAAAATGCAGATTGCTGGTCCCTATTTCCAGACTTTCTGAGTCAAGGAGGTCTGGGATGCCACCTAAGAAAATGCAATAACAAGTTCTTTGGTGATTCTTGAGAACAACTAACTCTATTCAGATGAATTCTTTGAGGGTGATCACAGGAGTTAAGGCAAAGGAGGCAAGTTCTGGTAAAGAACAGTACTGTCAACAGGGATTGCTGAGCTCCCGGAAGCACTACATTCCTGCCATTTGATCCTGCAGCCCCTTGAGGGTGTCCTCAATTCCATGCTACTCCAGTAGCCCCTGCAGACCATATTTCCTTGTGTGGATAAAGTGAAGGTTCCTGTGGCCAGGATTCTCACCTGGACCTGGTCGGCTAGCTCACTATACACATGTGGGCAATATGTCCTTATTGACTCTATATAAAGAGCTCCGCCCAGTGCTCTGGGAGACACAGTGGCACGGCTGCAAGACTGCAGGAGAGCAGAGACAAGACAGGAGTGGTGGCAGCACCGAGGACAGAGACTGAGATGGCTGTGGGGGCAGAGAGGCCCAGAGGCAGAGACCGGCTTGCTGCATGCAGACTCCCTCTGAGTGGATGGGATTCTAGTGACTGACCTGCCACCATGGAAATAAAGTTGGATATAAACCCTTTCACCCCAAGAACGTTCCAGTAATTTCTTTGGTCTCATTGACACCATAGTGAACTTACCCGGGATTGAAACCCATTGGCAAAACACCTTGGATCACCATACTTCCCAGAGTTGTCCTTCCCTGGCAAATAACACCAGTCCTCACAGTAGCAGCACAGTTCCCCAGGAACATGTTTTGTGTAAATTTGGGCCTTCCCATGACAACCTACATGATTCTACAAGTCAGGATTTGCTTCATAAGGGCCACAGTTTCTTCTCTCCTTTACTTTTTATTCTTTACCTCAAATAAAAAGTCAGTTCAGACCAAAAAATAAAAAAAGGATAGACTTACACAATTTGGATAAAACCACAGATCTAGAGGAAATGAAATACTTAACTCCTCATCTCCTATCTCAAATGAAACGTCAGAGAAAATCCCATGGGTTATTAGTGACAATATTTCAAAACAAATTACACTGATTATAAATAAGAGAGAGAGTTTTAGCACACTGTATCTATACCTAGATATGTAGTAGGAGCTGGTGACAGATGGTACCTGTTTTGGGTCTGAGATTGTGACATATTTTAATGAACATTAAATTCTTATTCACTGCCTGAGTCAGCAGGGGAATTTTACCTCAAATTCTAGACCAGCTGTCAGGTTTTGTTAATTGGCTTAAACTATCAAATGGTAAGCCTTATACAAAACATATTTTCACTTTGTTCACAAGTAAGGTGACATAATTTGAATTTTAATCATATTGGAAAATTATTGAGACTTTGCTAAGAGAGCATTTTCATGGCCCTGAGGCTAGTAAACTCTTTTACTCACAAAAATGTCAGCATAGTGGAATATGATTGTTTGAAATGACAAGGTTCTCAATTGCAGTTCATTTTTGTCAAGGAATCAAATGATATGAGTTTTGAAATAGCTTAAAAGGTCTGGACCTGAGTAGGGATATTCTGGTGCTCATTTTAACTCTGCAACTCATGTTCTATGATATACATGCCATGTGTTTTTTTCCTGGGCCTCAACTTCCTCTTCTGAAAGAACCTCATCTCTCCTCTTTACACCCAGTGCTACTTAATCCTGTGGCCAGGATCCTCAACTGAACCTAAACTACTTGATGATGTAACTGGCCTGCTGCTAGGCTACTGCTTCCACACCCATGGACAGTAAGATATTATTGACTGAGTCACTATATAAAGAGCTCTGCCCAGTGCTCTGGGTGGGGGCAAAGATGAAGGAGGATTACAGACCTGCAGACTACTGGATGCAGACATAATTTTAGTGCTCGACCTATTGCTAGAAGACCAATCCGGGTAATAAACCCTTTTACCCCAAGAACACTCCATTGTCATTCCTCGGTCTCACTGAATCCATAGTGAATTTGCCCAGGACTGAAACCCATTGCCAAGACACTACCAAAAGTCTTACTGCCAAAAGAGTATTCTAAAAATGCAAAGATATTATTATTCAATTCTCAAAGGCTCTCATTCAGCTGAAGAACAAAATTATAAACATATCACTGATATTTTTGCATTCTTTTGATACACAGATGGATTGCTTTTCTGATACTTGTCTTTAAAAGCTACATCATTCTTTGAGGAATGACTTCTTATTAATAACAAGCTGGCATATAATAACAAGTAATACATAAATGAATCTGCTGTAAATAAAATCCTAAAGAAGATTAATAGCTATGGAGCAAAACCTGTATGATAGAAATAAGTATTTGGTAAAATGGTATAAATTTACATGGGTGAAATTTAAGATAAATTTTAAATAACTAAGTTAAATATTATGAAGTATAACCTATAATATCAATGTATATATAAACAGGTTCATTTAGGTAAAATAATGAAACATTATTTACAATAGACTTGTTTTACATTAGTTAACATTGAGTTAGTACTTAACAGAACTGAACTGTCAAAAATCAAAAAAAACCTACTTATGTAACATTTTCTTTGAAAAATTAAGCTCTTATTATTAGACTAGCTTGTCCCTTATTGGAAAATCATAAAATGCGCAGTGGAAGAGAAGCTTTAGAAATCGTTTTTAATCTTGTAAGGTTAACTCAAACTGAATTGTCTCAATGAAGCCTTCCCTGGTGTCCTCACTGCCAAAGTTCCCTCATTTCTCAAAGAACACGCAAGCACTTACAATCAATGCTATTTGGTGCTTTAATGGTTTTGTTTCCCAGACTAAGGTAAAGCCTCTTATAAGTGAAGAAAATCATGTCTTGTAGTTCTCTTCTATTTCTCAGAGAGTCTGTGCAGCAGGACTGTTACTTTAGAACTATACTGTTTAGAACTTTATGGAACATTCACATGTACTCCTTAGTGTTAATTTTTTATTTTAACTGAAGTCTTAATCCAGGTATGGTACATCCTTTCAAGAGAAAATTTCATTTTAAAAACAAAAGAAGATCTGTGTACTCTTATGGAATTAATTATTGTATCCCTCTAAAATTCATGTTGAAGGCCTGCCACCGCATTGTGGTAATATGAGGAGGTGGGTTTTGTGAGGTATTAGGCTTAGATGAGGTAATGAGAATAGATCCCATGATGGAATTAGTGTCCTGTAAGAAGAGGAAAAGAAACCAGAGCTGCTTCTATCTCTGCCATGTGAGGCTGTCTGGAAGCCAGGAAAGGGACCATCACAAAGAACCAAATCTGCTACTACTTTGATCTTATACATCCCAGCTTCCAGAACTGTGAGAAATCAACATGTGTTGTTTAAGCTACCTGCTCTATGGTATTTTGTAATAGCAGTCAGTTCAAACTAAGACAGGAAATCACTACCAAGAAGGGTGCTGCTGTAACAAACACCTGTAAATGTGGCAACAGCTTTGGAACTGGATAATGGGTAGAGGCTCGAAGAGTTTTGAGATTCATGTTAGAAAATGTCAAGCTTGCCTTGAAGGGACTGCTAAAGGCAATCCTGGGGAGGGCTCAAGAGAAAAGAGGAGCACTGGAGAGAAAATTTCTATCCTTTTAGAGAACACATAAGTAGAAATGAACAGAATATTGGTATAAATATGGATAGTAAAAGCCCTTCTGGTGAGGTTTCAGATGGAAATGGGGAAGATACTATTAGACAGTGGAGAAAGGATAATGGTTGCTATGAAGTGGCAAAATAACTTGGCTGACTTCTGTTCATGTTCTAGTGATTTGTGGAACTTAGAATTTTTAAGCAGTGCAATTGGATATTTAGCTGAGGAAATAGCTAAGCAAAGTGTTGAAGGAATGGCGTGGTTTCTCTTGCTTATGGTAAAATGCAAGAGAGAAGAAGGAATTGTTAAGCAAAAGGGAACCACGATTTTAAAATTTGGAGAATTCCCAGCCTATTCATATTGCACAACATGATAAAACGAGTTCACAGGAAAACACTGTGGGTATGGCTGCCTGAGCATTTGATAAGATTAGCTGGGGACAAACCAGAGACCTACTCAGCTGTCTCAACAGAAGCCAGGAATACAGATAAGATTATGCCAACAGAAACACTGCCAGCTGGGACTAAAGGAAACAGGAAACTGGAGGGATTGAAGAATATTGTCAAACGTGCTGCACCTCAAGAAAAGGGAAGAATGATGCGATTCAGAGATCATAAGAGCTGCTACTCTTACCAGAGGCACAAACGACAGGGCTGGTTCCTCCTGGGTTTCAAAGGGTGGGGCCACCTCTCTGGTGTAGGGATGCGGCACGATGCTCCCACCCAGTGCCTCAGGAGCAGGGCCACCACAGAGGATCCTGTGGGTAGGGCTGCTTCAGAGAGACTCCTGGAAGGTTCTCTGTGGAACTAAGAGGTAAGGACACCTTGTGGAGACCTGGGAGTAGTACTGCCACTTCAGTAGACCTAGAGGGCACAGCATTAATCCAACGAACATTATTCTGGAAACTTAGTACCTAATGGATATTAATTACTATGTTTTAGATTTATTTGGATCTGTCACACCATCTTTCTTTTCCATTTCTCTCTTTTGGAATGGGAATGTCTATTCTGTGCCTGTCTCACCACTGTATTTTGGAAGCACCTAACTTGTCTGGTTTCAATGATTCACAGTTGAAGAGGAATTCTGCCTCAGGATGAACTGTACCTGTGTACCTGGAGTCTTACTCATATCTGATTTCGATGATGATGAAACTTTAGACTTTACACTCTGTAGAGTTGAATCTGGAAACAGTAAAGACTATGGGGCTGTTGGGATAGAACTGTGTATTTTGCATTAGAGAAAGATGTGAATTTCAGAGGTCAAAGGGTGGTAAGAAGAGGACATAGGTAAAGGTTGGCCAAAAGGTACATACTTTCAGGTGCGAAATAAATCCTGGGAATTTAATATACAGTATGGTGACTATAGTTAAAAATTGTATGAAAGTAGCTAAGAGAATACATTGTAAGTTTTCAACACAATAAAAAATTTTTAGCTATGTGTAGTGATGGATGTTAACTAGACTTATTGTGGTGATCATTTCACAATACCTACATGTATTCACTCTTTATGTTGTACACCTGAAACTAATGTAATGTTATAGGTGCATTATATTCAATTTTGAAAATTATTTTTAAAAAAGAAGAGGAAGAGACACCAGAATTTCCTCTTTCCACCTCATGAGTATAAAGCAAGAAGTTGCATTCTGTAAACTGGGAAGATGGCCCTCACAAAGAACTACATCTGGGTGCAACAGAAAGATGGTGGAGTGGGAAGGCAAGGTAGAAATTTCCTCCTACATATACAACAAGGAAGCAACTACAGCAAAAAAAAAACTAACCCTGAAAACTATCTTAAGATTATAAAACAGACCATCTACACCTGGTGAAGAAGAGAAGCCCACACAGAAGAGGGTGAAGTCACTGAGCCACAATCAATCGGGACACCAGCCCTTCCCCCATACCAGCCCACAAGCGAGAGGGAGAGGCGCCAAATAGAGAGGGGATAAGCACGCAGGAAATCTGCACTATGGGCCCTGGAGATCTGCTCTGGGAACATGAGCCCACATGGCACTGCGCTTTGGTGACTAACAGGGCTGGAAACCAAGGAGGGTTGGAGCACTCTGGGAAGCTGAGACTCCAGCTGCTTGTGGAGGACAGGTATGCTCATTGTTACTGCTGAGACCCAACACAAAGGCAGCATTTTGAGATTTACCAGTAGTGGGAAGAGAAGCAGAAGGGTGGGGGTTGGATGGAGCTCTCTCTGATGAAGAAAGGGTAGGTGGGTGACACTTCTCAAGCCCTACCTCAGCCCAAAGGACAGACTCTTGCTGGAGCCCCAAAAAGCTCCATACCCCTCACTGAGAGCTCAGCCCAGAGGTGCTTATCTGCTCACCTGCCTGCCAGACTCGCTCAGCCCAGAAGTGGTCACCCTTTGCTGCCTATGAGGCAGAGGGAGGCTTTCTCATCTTTCCCACCCTCTCTCACCTCAACTGAAGAGGCACCTGTAGAAACCAGCTTCAAATGCTCCTTTCTCCTCACTGGCAGTGCATCCCCATGCCTCGCTCCCCTGCACACGCACCACACCCTGACTACCCTATCTGCCCAACAGCACCACTATCATTGCCAGGCAGAAAGAGGGAGGCACCCCTGATAACTATCCCAGCAGAAATGTTGTGACATGGTCCACAAAGGGCCTCTGCTGACAGAGACCCAGAGACTAACGACTGCCCAAAGACAGGCAGAAATGTGGCACTGCACAAAGCCCATCAACAGCAAATGCAGCTCCACAACAAAGGAGAACCAGGCACTGGTGAGCAAAGTGTCTTTAATTTCTGAGCACCCCAAGATACCTTATTCATACAGCCATTACTCTCTGCACCAAGAGTCATAGAGTATCTACCTAATACAAAGGAACACAGAAACCCAGAGAAAATGAGGAGGCAAAGGAATATGCTCCAAACAAAAGAACAGAATGAGACACCACAGGAGGGCTAAATGAAACAGGGATCACCAATCTTCTTGATAAAGATTTCAAGATAACAGTCATAAAATGCTCATTGATCTGTAGAAAAGTACAGTCACTCTCAAGGAGGATTTCAAAAAAGAAATGATAGAAAATTTGAAGAAGTGCCACTCAGAGCTAAAGAATATAGTAACTGAAATGAGAAATACAATGGAGGGAATGAATAATAGATTGCTGCAAGTAAAGGAGAAAATCAATGAGATGGAAATTAGAGAACAGGAAAACAATGAAACTGAGGAACAGAGAGAAAAAAGAATCTCTAGAATCAAGAGGATGCTGAGAGCGTTATGTGACAACTCCAAAAAAACCATTATTTGCATAACAGGCATATCAGAAGAAGAGCGAAATGAAGGAATAAAAAGTCTCTTTGAAGAAATAATCACTAAAAGTTTTACCATTCTGGGGAAGGAAATAGATGTCCAGGTCCTACAAGGACAGAGCTGTAAATAAAAGGAAGCCCAGAAACATAACACTGAGATGTATAATAATTAAGACGACAAAGATGAAGGATAAGGAGAAGGTATTGAAAGCAGCTAGAGAAAGGCAAAAAATTACTTATAAGAGTAACCCATTAAAGCTATCAGCAGATTTCTGAGCAGAAACTTTACAAGCTAGAAGGGAGTAGCATGAAATATTTAATGAATTGAAAGAGAAGGACCTTCAACCAAGAATCCTCTACCCAACATGGTTATCATTCAAAATTGGAGGACAGATCCCATGAGAATGGGGTAGATCCCAGTATGTTTTTTTCTTTCTGTATCTCACTACTTGGTCTTAAATGCAGGCTATGCTGCATACATGTGCAACAAAGTGGGCAATTTAAGATTCAGCTTTCAGGCTGGAAGAACAGAAGGGAGCTGGAGGCAGCAGGAAACCACAGAGAGCGTGGGTTTTGTAATACAGTCCTGTAATTTTTTTTTGAAATCTTGGAGGTCATCTCTGAGCTATGCATATATGAATCAGACTCTAACCAGCAAGCTGAAGATTTTGGGAACTAAACTAATAGAGACTGCTAGTTAGGTATCAGAGTCATTGCATAGTAGACACCAGGCACAGATCCAAATAACACTGCAAAGTCTTCAAAAGTGAACTGATACTGAACTTAAAATCTACAGAAGTTGGGTTGAAATTTTCAGCCTGAAGTTAACCAGATCAATTACATGATCAAAGAAAAAATATTAACATTTTCCATATGATTTAAACAAGATTAGAGATCTCATAATATAATTTCCAACAGTCCAGTATAGTGTTCAAAATTATCCAGTATATAAAAAACCAGGAATCTCTCAACTGGTATGGGGCCAGACAATCAAGAAAGAAAGATGTTAAAATTAACTAACAAAGACAGTGAAGCTGCTCTCAAAAAATGTTTCAAAAGCAATTGTGAACACTCTTGATTGTTCACAGTTGGAAAATATAAAAAGGAATCTCTGGAAATATAACAAAATAATTAAAATATGTGTCTACCAATTCCAAGGGGTGGAAAGCTCCCACAGTATTTGAAGAAATACTGCATGAAAACTTCCTAAGAGTTGGGGAAACACACCAAGAACCTCAAAGACCACAAAAAACTTGAAACAAGATAAACAAAGCAAAACAAAACAAAATTCCCAGTCATATCACAATCAGTTTGAATAGGAGGAAAATAATCTTGAAAACAGAGAAAATTGAAATATTACTTATAGGAGAACAATGATTCAACTGACTAAAATTTTCATCAGAATTCCTGCAGGCCATGAGGAAGGGGAAAAATATTAATGTACAGAAAGAACGAATTATTATGCAGAATTATACATTCAGTGGAAATAACCTTTGGGAAGGAAGGTGCAATAAAAACATTCTTAGATGAAGGAAACCTAAAAGAATTTATTGAAGACCTACTGTAAAAAATATGCTAAAGGAAGTTGTTGAGAAAGAAGTTAAATGACACCAGAAAGAAGCTTCATGAAGTAGTGAAAGAATATCAACAGAAATGGCAATGATCTGGGTGGGTACAATAGGAGAGACTATTTTATTCTAGACATCTTAAAATTATGTTTGTTGCAATTAAAATTCATAACTTATGTTGTTTTTATTGTATATAGCTAAATTATAAGTAACTATAATATAAACAAAGATTAAAGGGATCTGTAGTGCTACATTTTCTAAATTTCATTTTTAATAATAAAATATTGATTTTAAGTAAACTATGAAAAGTTTATTGCATATTGTGGTATCTAAAGGAAGCAATAAACATTGTGTAGAAGGATGTAGCCAAAAGTAAATAAAATGGAACACTAAAATATGTCAAATAGCCAAAAAGAAAGCAGGAAAGAGTATAGGAACAAAACATAGAAAAAATAAACAAAAGACAAATAATAAAACATCTAAATCCAAAGATGTCAATAAAAGCATTAAATGTATATAGCATAAACATAAATTAAAAGTCAAAGATTCACAGAATGGATAAAAAAAAACAAAAAGCATTGCCCTAAAAAGGACACTACATTTTGACAAAACAGTCAATTCTTCTAGAGAGCCGAACAATCTTAAACAGATAAGCTCCCGACAATAGAGCCTCAAAATATATGGAGCAAAAAATTGGCAAAAGTGAAGGGGAAAATAGCAGCTGGTTTCTTTCACTTCATATGTTTTGAGGTTTATCCATGCTACAGCATGTGTCAGTACCTCATCTTTTTTTGTTTAAATAACATTCAGGTGTATGTGGAAGTTTTCTAAAATTATCCAAAACTTGTTTATTCATTTATCTGCTGACAGACGTTTGGGCTGTTCCCTCTTAGTGGACATGTTCATGCTGTCAGCAGGCAAACACATGTACTTGCTTGAGTAGCTGTCTTTAATTCTTTTTGGTATATACCTAAAAGTGTAATTGCAGGGTAATATGATGACTCCATATTCAATCTATTTGAGGAACTGCCAAATTGTTTTCTACTGCAGCTCAACCATTTGACATTCTCCCAAGCAATGTCAAATGAGGGTTTAGATTTCTCCATATCCATACCAAAACTTCCCATTATCATGTTTTATGAATCTAATTTTATTATAGCCATCCTAGTGGTGTGAAGTGTTCCTTGTGGCTTTGATTTGTATTTCCCTAATTACAAATGATGTTGAACATGTTTTCATGTGCTTTTTGGCCATCTTATGTTATTGGGAGAAATAACTATTCAAGCCCTTTGCCCATGTTTTTATTGGGTCTCTTTCATTTTGTTGTTGAGTTTCAAAAGTTCTTTATAGACAGTATGAGTAGCAAAAAGAGAAACGGCTGCAATTTAATGTAAAGTGTTGAATTTACAAAAATCCTGAGTATGTAGTAATGCACAAAATAACAAAGTGAGAGATAAATTAAAGAAATAAAAGAAAGAAAGGGAGAGAGAAGGAAGAAGAAGAGAGGGCTGGAGGAAGGAAAAAAAATTGGAGGACAGATTACAACTTTCCTAGATAAACAAAATTTAAAAGAATTCACCACGACTAAACCAGCATTACAGAATATGTTAAACGAACTTCTGTAGATGGAAATGTTCTTAAGCCTAAATATTTTCATCAGTGAAAATATACCCTCACTAAAGATAGCAGAGCAATTACACACTCAGCAAGTACAAACTTTTAAAAAAGTAGTAAAATAATCAAATACATACAAAATCAGTCAAGGGATACACAAAAAATGCAGATTATGAAATCTAATACACAAAGTATGGAGGAGGAAAAAGAAAAAAAAGAAGTACTTTTAGACTGTGTTTGAAATAGAGTGACCAAATAAGGACTGTTGCATCTTGAGGAAACTATCTATGAACCTTATGGTAATGACAAGCCTAAAGCCTATAATACATACACAAAAAAAATTTAATAAAGAAATCCGATCAAAACACTAAAGAAAACTACCAAGAAATAAGAAAAGAGTGTAAGAGATGAAGAAAGGAACAGAGAGGAACTACAAAAACAACAAGAGAACTATTAATAAAATAGCAATAAGTCCATACCTATCAATAACTACCTTAAATGTAAATGGACTGAATGTACCAGTCAAAAGACACAGGGTGGAAGAATGGATAAAGAAAAAAGATGCAGTCCAAGAAAGATGGTGGTTTGAGAAGGAAGGAAGAACTTCCTCCAAAAACTACAGAGAACACAAAAATACAGCAAATACAACTAATCCTGAGAGAGTGACCAGAGGACTGCAGAACAGACTTCTTACATCTAGGGTAAAGAGAAGACATCATAGAAAAGGGTAAAGTAGCAAAGCTGCTATCCATTGTGACCTGAGCCCATCCCCCACCCCAGCCCACAGGTGGGAGAAGGAAAATGAAATGGGAAGGGAGTAGAAGCCCACGACTTCTGAACACCCAACTCTGGAGATCTGATCCAGGAGCACAAACCCACATTACATGGTGCTCTGGAGATTACTGGGGTTGGAAAGCAAAGACAAGAAGAATACTTGGAGAAACTAAGATTCCAGCCACTTGTGGAGAACAGGTATGGACAACTGGAGCCCTGGGACAAAAGAAAGGCATGATGTCAAAGACTTTCAACCAGTGAGAGGAGCACTAAATGGTCAAAGATTGCATAGAGATCGCTGATCAGGAGAAGAGACAGGTGGACAAAATTGTCCTGACAAACTCAATCCAGCAGGTTGGGAACTCTCAGGAGCTTCAAACGCTGCATACCACAGCTGGCAAAGCAACCCTGAAGTCACTACTGCAGTATGCAGCCTGCCGCTATGGGTCCTGCTCATTTGCTGATCCTGCCATTGTACCAGGCCAGCTGAAGAGTATCCCCACCTACAACAGATACAGGGGTGCAGCACAAAGGCTCCTCCCTGGACACTTGGCACACTGGACCTAGCAGTGAAGGCAGATGCTACAGCAAGGAAGGCAGGAAAGAGCTCTATCCTCCTGGCAGAAGCTGGTGCTGCTTGCACTACTGCTTCAGGTGCTGGGCAGCTCCAGAGAGTAGAATTTCTGGGCACTAGAGGGCAACTCCTACACAAATCTACTATCACATAAGAAACACTAAAAAAAAGTGAATGAGCATGTATAATGTGGGTGGAGGGGCACAGGGAGGGCTGTACAGAACAGAGAAGACAAGTAGTGATTCTACAACATCTTACTACGCTGATGGACAGTGACTGTAATGGGGTATGTGGGGGGAACTTGGTGGGGGGGAGTCTAGTAAACATAATGTTCCTCATGTACTTGTAGATTAATGATACCAAAATTTTAAAAAAAGTGAAAGAACAGAGGAAATAAAACTCCAGAAAGAGGGTTTAGTGAAAATGAAATCACCAATCTTCTTGACAAAGATTTCAAAAATAAAAATAATCAAATGGAGATTCAATATGGCGATGTGAGAGGTGAGACAGAGAACTCCTCCCAAAACCACAAACAGTATGAAAATATATTTAATGCAACTAATAAAACTAACCCCAAAACAGCAACAGGAAAGAAGACTGAACCAGACTGCATACAGACCTCACTAACAGAACAGACCTCACGAAACAGGGTAACGTACAAAAGCCTCGATCCGGCAGGACCCAGGCCCTTACCCCACCCCACCTCACTGGTGGGAGGAAGAGAAATGGAGCAGGGATGGGGTGGAAGCCTGGGACTGATGAACACCTAGCCATGGAGGTCTTCTTTATAAGCAGAAACCTACATTGTATGGTGCACTGGATGTTGGGGTGCTCAGATACATGGAGTGCTTGAGAGACTGAGATTCCGGCCATTTGTGGAAGACGGGATCCACACCCAGATGCTCTGTGTCAGAGGAAAGGCAGGCAGTCTGAGATATTTCCTAGCAGTGAGAGGGCTGCTGAATGGGTGGGCTTTGCATGGAGCTTGCTTCATGGGAGAAGGGAGAGCTGCACAAGGTTGTCTCAGCATGCTCTGCCCAGAAGATTGGGAACTTTGGGGAGCTTCAGGGGCTCAATCCCTATGGCTGGCTGCCCAGCTCTGAGGCCACACACCGTGATATGCAGCCTGCTGCACCTCCCTCACAGGGTGCCAGCACCAGTTTGCAAACCGGCAGTCACTGTGCTGCCATCAGAACAGCCAGAGGGAGGCCCCACCTACAATTGCTAGACACGTGGAACACAGAGACTTAGACCTCTGTGCTTGGCCCACTGGCTCTCATACAGGAGACAGGCACTGCAGATGGGAATCAAATAATAGATCTTTCTCCCCCCAGGCACCAGCTCTGCCCCCTACAACTCCCAACCTCACTCAAGGGGCTGAGCATCTCCAGAGACTGGAGCTTCTGGGCACTAGAGGGCACCACATAGAAATATAAAATGTCAAAAGAACCTGGCTCAGACAAAAATCTCAACAAAACCCAGAAAAAGGCCCAATTGGAACTGAACTCACCAATCTTCCAGAAAGAGAGTTCAAAATAAAAATAATAAACATGCTTATGTAGGTACAGAAAAATATTCAAGAACTCAGGAATGAATTTAAGTCAGAGATTCAGTCATTACGAAATTCCATATCTGAAATGAAACACAGAATGAGGGATTTAAAAGCAGATTATATGCAGTAGAAGAGACGGTAAATGGAATAGAAATTAGAGAAGAGGAATACAAAGAAGCTGAGGCACAGAGAGGAAAAAGAATCTCTACGAATGAAAGAATATTGAGAGAATGGTGTGACCAGTGCAAACATAACAATATTCACATTTGGGGCTACCAGATGAAGAGAGAAAAAAAGGTACAGAAAGTGTCATTGAGCAGGTAATTGCTGAAAACTTTAACAATCTGGGGAAGGAAATAGTCTCTCAGGCCATGGAGGTACACAGATCTCCCACCGCAAGGGAATCAAGGAAGACAACATCAAGACATATAGTAATTAAAATGGCAAAGATCAAGGATAAAGACAAACTTTTAAAAGCAGCTAGAGGAGAAAAAAGATCACATACAAAGGAAAACCCATCAAGCTATCATCAGACTTCTAACAGAAACCTTACAGTCCAGAAGGCATGACATATTTAATGCAATGAAGCAAAATGGGCTTGAACCAAGAATACTCTACACAGCAAGGTTATCATTTAAATTTGAAGGAGGGATTAAAAAATATTCAGATAAGCAAAAGCTGAGAGAATTTACCTCAAACAAACCACCACCTCTACAGTGCATTTTGGAGGGTCTCCTATAGAGGGAAGTTTTCCTAAGGCTAAATAGATGTCACCCAAGGGATAGAGAAAGAGTACAGAATATGATTCAAAACATATGAAGAATAGAGGAGGAAGAAAAAGGAGGAAAAAAAAGAATGTTTATGTTGTGTTTGTAATAGCTTATGAAGTGAGTTAAATTAGACTGTTAGATAGTAAGGGAATTTCCCTTGAACCTTTGGTAACCATGAATCTAAAGCCTGCAATGGCAATAAGTACATAACTATGATAATTACCCTAAATGTAAATGGTCTGAATGCACCAATCAAAAGACATAGAGTCACTGAATGGATAAAAAAATAAGACCCAACTATATGCTACCTACAAGAGACTCACTTCAAACCCAAAGACATATACAGACTGAAAGAAAAGGGATGGAAAAAAGATATTTTATGCAACTAATAGTGAGAAAAAAGCAGGAGTTGCAGTACTTGTATCAGACAAACTAGACTTCAAAACAAAGAATGTAACAAGAGACAAAGGGCATTACATAATGATAAAAGAGTCAGTCCAACAAGAGGATATAACTATTATAAATATCTATGCACCCAACACAGGATCACCTACATATGTGAAACAAATACTAACAGAATTAAAGGGGGAAAAAGAATGCAATACATTTACTTTAGGAGACTTCAAAACTCCACTCACTCCAAAGGACAGATCAACTTGAGAGAAAATAAGTAAAGAGACAGAGGCACTGAACAACATATTACAGCAGAAGGACCTAACTGACATCTACAAAACACTCCATCCAAAAGCAACAGGACACACATTCTTCTCAGTGCACATGGAACATTTTCAAGAACAGATCTATACTAGGCCACAAAAAGAACCTCAGTAAATTCAAAAAGATTGAAATTGTACCAAACAGCTTCTCAGATCACAAAGGCATGAAACTAGAAATAAATTACACAAAGAAAATGAAAAACCTCACAAACACACGGAGGCTTAATGACATGCTCATAAATAATCAATGGATAAATGACCAAATAAAAACAGAGATCAAGCAATATATGGAGACAAATGACAACAACAATTCAAAACACAAAATCTGTGGGACATAGCAAAGGCCATGCTAAGAGGGAAATTTATTGCAATACAGTCCTACCTCAGGAAAGAAGAACAATCCCAAATGAACAGTCTAAACTCACTATTACTGAAACTAGAAAAGGAAGAACAAATGAGGCCCAAAGTCAGTAGAAGGAGGGACATAAAAAAGACTAAAGCAGAAATAAATAAAAATGAGAAGAATTAAACAATAGAAAGAATCAATGAAAGCAGGAGCTGGTTCTTTGAGAAAATAAACAAAATAGATAAATCCCGAGCCAGACTTATCAAGAAAAAAAGAAAGTCTATACACATTAACATAATCAGAAATGAGAAAGAATAAATTATGACGGACACCAGAGAAATACAAAGAATTATGAGAGAATACTATGAAAAACAATATGGTAACAAACTGGATAACCTAGAAGAAATAGACAATTTTCTAGAAAAATACAACCTTCCAAGGCTGACCCAGGAAGAAACAGAAAATCTTAATACCAATTACCAGCAAATAAATTGAATTGGTAATCAAAAAACTACCTAAGAACAAAACCAATGGACAAGATGGTTTCACTGCTGAGTTCTATCAAACACTTAGTGAAGACCTAATACCCATCCTCCTTAAAGTTTTCCAAAAAGTAGAAGAGGAGGGAATACTCCCAAACTCATTCTACAAGGCAAACATCACTCTAATAACAAAACCAGTCAAAGACACCACAAAAAGGAAAATTACAGACCAATATCCCTGATGAACACAGATGCAAAAATACTCAACATAGTATTAGCAAACCAAATTCAAAAATACATCTAAAAGATCATCCATTGTGATCAAGTGGGATTTATCCCAGGGATGCAAAGATGGTAAAACATTTGAAAATCCATCAATATCATCCACCACATCAACAAAAAGAAAGACAAAAACCACATGATCATCTCCATGGATGATGAAAAAGTATTCAAGAAAATTCAACATCCATTCATGATAAAAACTCTCAACAAAATGGATACAGAGGGCAAGTACCTCAACATAATAAAGGCCATATATGCAAACCTACAGTCAACATCATACTGAACAGCAAGAAGCTGAAAGCTTTTCCTATGAGATTGGGAATAAGACAGGGATGCCCACTCTCCCCACTTTTATTCAGCATAGTTCTGGAGGTCCTAGCCATGGCAATCAGACAAAACAAAGAAATAAAAGCATCCACATTGGCAAGGAAGAAGTCAAACTCTCCCTGTTTGCAGATGATATGATATTGTACATAAAAAATCCTAAAGAATTCACTCCAAAACTACTAGATCCAATATCTGAATTCAGCAAAGTTGTGTAATACAAAATTAATACACAGAAATCTGTTGCATTCCTATACACTAATGAAGAACTAGCACAAAGAGAATTCAGGAAAACAATTCCATTCATAATTGCATCAAAAAGAATGAAATACCTAAGAATAAACCTAACCAAGGAAGTGAAAGCCCTATAACCTGAAAACTACAAGACACTCTTAAGAGAAATTAAAGAGGACACTAATAAATGGAAATTCACTCCATGCTCGTGGCTATGAAGTATTAATATTGTCAAAATGGCTATCCTGCCTAAAGCAATCTACTGATTCAAAGCAATCCCTATCAAAACACCAACAGCATTATTCAATGAACTAGGGCAAATAGTTCTAAAATTCATATGGAACCACAAAAGACCCCGAATAGACAAAGCGATCCTGAGAAGGAAGAATAAAGCAGGAGGATTTACACTACCTGACTTCAAGCTCTACTAAAAAGCCACACTGGTCAAGACAATTTGGTACTGGCAAAAGAACAGATCCATTGACCAGTGGAACAGAATAGAGAGCCCAGATATAAACCCAAGCATATATGGTCAATTAATATATGATAAAGGAGCCATGGACATACAGTGGGGAAATGACAGCCTCTTCAACAGCTGGTGCTGCCAAAACTGGACAGCTACATGCAAGAGAATGAAATTGGATTACTGTCTAACCCCATACACAAAGTCAACTCAAAATGAATCAAAGACCTGAATGTAAGTCATGAAACCATAAAACTCTTAGAAAGAAACAGGCAAAAATCGTTTGGACATAAACATGAACAACTTTTTCATGAACCTATCTCCCTGGCTAAGGGAAAGAAAAGCAAAAATGAACAAGTGGGACTATACCAAACTAAAAAGCAAAGGACACCATCGGTAGAACTTCTCCTACAGCATGGGAGAATATATTTATAAATGACATATCTGATAAGGGGTTGGCATCCAAATATATGAAGACCTCATGCACCTCAACAAACAAAAAGCAAATAAGCCAATTAAAAAATGGGTAGAAGAGCCAAACACACACTTTTCCAAAGAAGAAACTCAGATGGCCACGAGAAACATGAAAAGATGCTCAACATCGCTAATCATTAGAGAAATGCAAATTAAAACCACAATGAGATATCACGTCACACCAGTTAGGATGGCCAACATCCAAAAGACAAACAACAACAAATGTTGGAGAGGATGTGCAGAAAGGTGAATCCTCCTACACTGCTGGTAGGAATGTAAACTAGTTCAACCATTGTGGAAAGCAGTATGGAAGTTCCTCAAAAAACTCAAAATAGAAATACCATTTGACCCAGGAATTCCACTCCTAGGAATTTACCCTAAGAATGCAGCAGCCCAGTTTGAAAAAGACATATGCACTCCTATCTTTATCACAACACTATTTACAATAGCTAAGAAATGGAAGCAACCTAAGTGTCCATCAGTAGGTGAATGGCTACAGAAGATGTGATATATATACACAGTGGAATACTATTCAGCCAGAAGAAGAAAACAAATCCTACCATTTGCAACAACATGGGTGGAGCTAGAGGGTATTATGCTCAGTGAAATAAGCCAAGTGGAGGAAGACAAGTATCAAATGATTTCACTCATCTGTGTAGTATATGCACAAAGAAAAAACTGAAGGGACAAAACAGCAGCAGACTCACAGAATCCAAGAATGGACTAACAGTTACTAAAGGGGAAGTGACTGGGGAGGATGGGTGGGGAGGGAGGTATAAGGGGGAAAGGGACATTACGATTAGTGCACATAATTTAGTGGGGGCGACACAGGAAAAGCAGTATACACAGAGAAGATAAGTAATGATCCTATAGCATCTTACTATGCTGATGGACAGTGACTGTAATGGGGTATGTGGGGGGGACTTGGTAAAAGGGGCAGTCTAGTAACCATGATGTTGTTCAAGTAATTGTACACTAGCGATACCAAAATTTTAAAAAGGTAAATACTAACCACTCCACATCTACAGGAATGACTATCATCAAAAAGAAATAAGAAATGGTAATAAAATATAGAGAAACTGGATATATATATATATCTCCCATGGGACTGTAAAATGGTGCAGTCACTTTGAAAGCACTTTTTCAAATTATTATGTTAAACATAAATTTATCAAACTAAAAGTTACACCCTAACCTAACAATTCCCAATCTAGCTATCTACTTGAGAGACGGAAACATATGTCCACCCAAAGGCTTGTACACAAATGTTGACAGCAGCATTATTCGTAACAGCCTAAAAGTGTTAACAGCTGAATATTCACCAACTGGCAAATGGAGAAAATAGCACACACACACACACACACACACACACAGAGAAATGCTATTTGATCATAAAAAGGAATGAAGTACTGATGTGTACTACAACATGATGAACCTCAAAAACATTTTGCTAAGTGGGAGAGGAGAGGCCAGACACAGGAGATCACATAGTGCATGGCTCTACTTACATGAAATGTTAAAAAAAAGCAAATCTGTACAGACAGAAAGTAGATTAGTGGCTGCCTTATACTGGAGGTGGAAATGGAGGGTTACTGCAAATGGGAAATATCTATTCTTAGCGTTCAGATTACAGTGATGGCTATACAACTCAGTAAGTTTATTTAAAAAAAAAACATCAACATGCTTATGGAGCTACAGAAAAATATCCAAGATCTCATAGGATACTTCAAGAAAGAGATAGAAACTTTGAAAAATATAGTATCTGAAACAAAACATACAATGGAGGGTTTTAAAAGTAGATTAGAAGAGGCAGAGGAGATGGTAAATGACATAGAAATTAGAGAACAAAGAAAAAAAAGAAGCTGAGGCACAGAGAGATAAAAGGATCACTAGGAATGAAAGAATAATAAGAGACCTGTATGACCAATCCAAATGAAATAATATTCACATTATAGGAGTACCAGAAAAAGAAGAAAGAAAAATAAGGACAGAAAGTCTCTTTGAGGAAATAATTGCTGTAAACTTCCCCAATCTGAGGAAGGAGATATTCTCTCAGGCCATGGAGGTATATTGATCTCCTGACACAAGGAACACAAGGAAGACAACACCAAGACATATAATAATTAAAATAGCAAAAATCAAGAATAAGAAGAGAGTATTGAAAACATCCAGGGGGAGAAAAAAGATCACTATTAAAGTAAAACCCACCAGGCTATCATCAGACTTCTCAGGAGAAAACTTACAGGCCAGAAGGGAGTGGCATGATATATTTAAAGCAATGAAACAGAAGGGCCTCAAGCCAAGAATACTCTACCTGGCAAGATTATCATTTAAATTTGAAGCAAGGATTAAACAATTTCCAGATAAACAAAACTTGAGGGAATTTACTACCCAAAAGCCATCTTTAGTGTGTATTTGTAAGGGACTGCTCTGGATGAAACTGCTCCTAAGGCTAAATAGCTGTCACATGAAAAAATAAAACCACAGTAGGGAAGTAGACCAATTAATTACTAAGCAAATGCCAAATTGAATCAACTACTCACAAAGTTAGTCAAGTGACACACAAAGAGTACAGAATATGACACCTAATATATAAAGAGAGGAGGAGGAAGAAAAGAAGGGGGAAAAAAGCTTTAGATTTTGTTTGAAATAGCATAATGAGTTAAGAGACTGTTAGGAAAGAAGCTGCCCTTGAACCTTTGGTAACAACAAATCTAAAGCCTACAACAGCAATATATACATATCTATCAATAATCCCACCAATGTAAAGGAATGAATGCACCAATCAAAAGACATAGACTTACAGAATGGATTAAAAAAAAAAAAGACCTGTCTATATGCTGCCTACAACAGACTCACTTCAAACCAAAAGACATATACAGACTAACAATAAAGGGATGGAAAAAAGATATTTCATACAAATAATAGGGAGAATAAAGCAGAAGGAGCACTACTTATATTAGAGGAAAGAGATTTCAAAATAAAGAAAGTAACATGAGATACAGAAGGACATTACATAACGATAAAGGGATCAGTCCAGCAAGAGAATATACAAATTATAAATATCAATGTACCAAATATAGGGGCACCTAAATATGTGAAACAAATACTACAGAATTAAAGGGGGAGACTAGAATGAATTGCATTCATTTTAGGAGACTTCCACACACCACTCACACCAAAAGACATATCAGTCAGACAGAAAATGAGTGAAGAGACAGAGGCACTAAACAATGCATTAGAATATATGGACCTACCAGACACTTACAGAACACTCCACACAAAAGCAGCAAGATAAACATACTTAAGTGCGCCTGGAACATTTTCCAGAATAGATCACATACTCGGCCACAAGAGAGCCTCATTAAACTCAAAAACATTGAAATTGTGCCAACCAGCTTTTCAGCACACAAAGGTACGAAACTAGATATAAATTATGTAAAGTAAAAAAAAGCCCACAAATACATGGAGGCTTAACAACATGCTCCCAAATAACCAATGGATCAATGACCAAATAAAAAACAGAAATCAAGCAATAATGGAGACAAATGAAAACAACAGCTCAACAGCCTAAAATCTGTGGGATACAGTGGAGACAGTTCTAAGAGAAAAGTATACAGCAATGCAGGCTTACCTAAAAAAAGAACAATCCCAAATGAACCAGTCTAAACTCACAATTAATGAAACTAGAAAAAGAACAACAAATTAGGCCCAAAGTCAATAGAAGGACGGACATAATAAATACCAGAGGAGAATGAAATAAAACTGAGAAGAATAAAACAACAGAAAGAATCAGTGAATCTAAGAGCTGTTTCTTAGAGAAAATAAAATAGATAAACCCTTAGCCAGACTTATCAAGAGAAAAAGAAAGTCTACACACATATTCAGAATCAGAAATGTGAAAGGAAAAATCACTACAGACATCACAGAGGTACAAAGAATTATTAAAGAATACTATGAAAAATTATATGATAACAAATTGAGTATCCTAGAAGAAATGGACAACTTTCTAGAAAAATACAACTTTCTAAGACTGATCTATGAAGAAACAGAAAATATGAACAGACCAATTACCAACAATGAAATTGAATTGGTAATCAAAAAACTACCTAAGAACAAATCTCCTAAATCAGATGGCTTCATGGTGGAATTTTATCTAACATTTAGAGAAGACTTAATACTCATCTTCCATAAAGTTTTCCAAAAAGCAGAGGTGGAAGGAATACCTCAAAACTCATTCTATGACGCCAGCATCACTCTAATACCAAAACCATGCAAAGACACTACAAAAAAGAAAATTACAGACCAATATCCCTGATGCACATACATACAAAAATACTCAACAAAATATTAGAAAATTGAATTCAAAAACACATCAAAAAGATCATCCATCATGACCAAGGGGAATTTATTCCAGGGATGCAAGTATAGTACAATATTAAAAAATCGATCAACATCATACACTACATCAACAAAAAGGACAAAATCACATGATCACCTCAATAGAAGGCATTTGACAAAATTCAATATCCATTCACAAATAAAAACTTTCAACAAAATGGTTATAGAGGGCTAGTACCACAAGATAATAAAGGCCATATACAAGAAACCCACAGCCAACATCATACTTAACAGCAAAAACTGAAAGTTTTTCCTCTAAGATTGGGAACAAGACAAGGATGCCCACTCTCCCCACTTTTATTTAACATAGTACTGGAGGTCCTAGCCACAGCACTCAGACAACACGAAGAAATAAAAGGCATCCAGAGTGTTAAGGAAGAAGTCAAACTGTCACTGTTTGCAGGTGACATGATGTTGTACATAAAAAACCCTAAAGAATCCACCACAAAACTACTGGAGTCACAGGATACAAAATTAATATGCAAAAATCTGTTGCATTCCTCTATACTAATGATGGAGTAACGGAAAGAGAAATCAGGAAAACAACTGCATTTACAATGGCATCAAAAAGAATGAAACACCTAGGAATAAACCTAGCCAAGAAGGTCAAAGAACTATACTCTGAAAACTATGAAACACTCATAAGAAAAATTAAAGACAACAAAAAACGGAAATGAATCCCATGCTCATGGTTAGGAAGAATTAATATTGTCAAAATGGCCACCCTGCCTAAAACAATCTACAGATTCAAAGCAATCCCTATCAAAATACCAACAGCATTCTTCATTGAAGTAGAACAAATAGTTCTAAAATTCATCTGGAACCACAGAAGACCCTGAATAGCCAAATCAATCCTGAGAAAGAGGAACAAAGCTGGGGGTATTACACATTGTGATTTCAAGGTATACTACAAAGCTACCATATTCAAAACAGTATGGTACTGGCACAAGAACAGACCCTAGATCAGTGGAATAGATTAGAGAGCCCAGATGTAAACCCATGCAAGGTCAATTAATTTATGATAAAGGAGCCATGAACATGCAATAGGGAAAAGACAGTCTCTTCAATAACTGGTGCTGGGAAAACTGGACAGCTACATGCAAGAGAATGAAACTGGATTACTGTCTAACTCCATACACAAAAGTAAACGTGAAATGGATTAAAGACCTATATGTATGTACAACATGAAACCATAAAATTCTTAGAAGAAAACATAGCAAAAATCTCTTGAACATAAGCATGAGCAATTTTTTTCCTGGACACATCTCTTCAGTTAAGGGAAACAAAATAAAAAATGAATGGGATGAAATCAAACTAAAAAGCTTCTGTGTAACAATGGACACCATCAACAGAACAAAAAGGAAGCCAACAGTATGTGAGAATATATTAGTAAATGATTTATCCAGTAAGAGTTTAGCCTCCAAAATATATTAAGAACTCACACAACTCAACATCAGAAAAAGTGGCCCAATTAAAAAATGGGCAGAGGACCTGAACAGACACTTCTCTAATGAAAAAATGCAGATGGTCAACAGGAACATGAAAAGATGCTCCACATCACTAATCCTCAGGGAAATGCAAATCAAAACCACAATGAGATATCACCTCACATAGTTAGAAAGGCCACTACCAAAAGATAAGAAATAACAAGTGTTGGTGAGGATGTGGAGAAAAAGGAACCCTCCTACACTGTTGATGGGAATATAAATTGGTGCAGCCACTATGGAAAGCAGTATGGAGATTCCTCAAAAAACTACAAATTAAAATACCATTGGATCCAGTAATTACACTTCTAGGAATTTACCCAAAGGAAACAAAATCCTTGATTCAAAAAAATACATGTGCCCCTGCATTTATTGTCACACAATTTATAATAGCCCAGAAATGGAAGCAAACAAAATGTCCACCAATAAAGGAATACAGAAGAAGTGGTACATATACATAATGGAATATTATTCAGCCATAAAAAAGATGGAAATCCTGCCATTTGTGACAACATGGATGAACCTAGAGGGTATTATGCTAAGTGAAATAAGCCAGGTGAAGAAAGACAAATACCACATGATTTCACTTATCTGTAGAATCTAAAAACAAAACAAAACAAAATGAACAAAACAGCAGTGGACTCATAGACACTGAGTGACTGGTGGTTACAACCGGGAAGGGGTTGGGGTGGTTAGGAAGGGAGGGATTGGGGTAACTGGGTGGGGAGTGAGTAAATGGGCACAAAAATTCTCAATCATAATGTAAGTTGGTCATTAGGATGGTATACAGCATGGGAAATATAGGAAATGATTCTGTACCATATTCCTATGTTGACAGAGAGTAACTGCACTAGTTGGGTTGAGGATTTAATAATGTGCATAACTGGTAAATTACTGTCTTTTATACTTGAAAGTACTTTAAGACTCTATATCAATTATACTTCAATTTAAAGAAAAGAGCTGTATCTTCTGGCACCTTGATCTTGGACTTCCCAACTTCCAAAACTGTGAGAAATCAATATCTGTTGTTTAAACCACTCAGTATACAGTATGTTGTTATAGCAGCCTGAGCTATGATACTATAGCTGTTCTTATTTTAATCAAGGTTATTAACAATATGATATAGGTGAACAGACTACAATCTAAGCAAGAACATTGAACTTTTAAGACTTGAAAGAATTAAATGATCAAATATTGGGGTTACTGTTACTGTTTCTTTAAAAATGACTAAAAACTAAAAAAATACATACAGCTAGTTTCTGAAGATTTGATAACACTTCACTTTGATCCTTAAAGCCAGTTGTGTGAATCTTGTTCGCTGCATCTTCTTTTTCTGAAAGCCATGCATTAAAAAGGCACTGCAAGAAAATAACCCCCCCAAATAAAATAATTATTAAAATAGATCATCATATGCTTTCACTTATATATTTAACATCTCCCCATGTCTTTCACTGATAAAATTTCTACCATATGACTTACCTGTTCTTCAGTAAAGCGTTGCCATTTTAGAAGGATTTCTTGTAAAAGAACCCAGCGATCTTCTGTCCACCTACAGATATTTGCCCATCGATCTCCCAGTACCTGGGGAAGAGACCATCCAACACATCATTAGCAAGCAATTAATTAACTGAATTTCATTTAAAAAATGGCATGAATCATTTGTAAACGTATCTAACTTTGAGTCTTCTATGTATATAAGGAGTTTAAGGACACTCTTCCTGCTCCTGCTTATAATTAGGTAAGTACTGTGTCTTTCATTTGTCTTTAGATAATTTCATTTACTCTTTCACCTTACACTGAAATGCAAGATACTTATATGAAGTCTGAGGCAGTTATACCACTATAACACTACTTGAAATGTCTGCACAGTAAATGTAAGAGAGCAAATACATAAAACTATAAAAAGGATTTTGCATTGATAAAATGTAAAATGTTTATCTTTCTTAGGTATGAAAATACACCCCAAAGGATAGATGTATGACTATTAAAAGGAATACCTGAAAAACTCTTAATTGAAGCAATCCTATATAATTAGAATTGCTTAATATCCTGTTTATACAAGAATATTATCAGTGACTTGAATTATATCCACATGTGGACTTTAAAAATTATCTGGATTATTATTACAAAATATTTATATTCACTATATCACTAAACTATTCTAGTGAGAAAATTGTACTATTCCCTGAATAATAACTGCTATAGCTCTAGGAAGTCTCTAATGTCTATTTTCACAACTATTTCAATATGCAACATAAACCAAATACCAATGGTTTTTAGGTGAAAAAGTATGTGTTGTGATGATTTCTGTGCAAAGGGAGTGTTTTGAGACAAAAGAAGTCTCATTTATTTCAACTCCATTATGATGTACTTCAGGGCTTAAAATTTCAACTTTTATTACTTTTTCATACATAATACAATTATTTTTGCATAGCTATTGGATCTTTAAAATTAGAAGTATCTCAAAATATGGACATGTTTTATTTCATACAGAAATAGAGCTAGAAAAAATGTTTGTAACTCATATTTTTTTAAATATATTTGGTATCTAAATAAGCCTCATCATAAAATCTACCTTACCTGATGCTACTTCTTTGGATTGATTTCCCTAAAATATATTAATATATGATTCAAAAAGTACAAATTTATTCAAGCATCAAGAAGAAATCCACCTATTGCTAGGTGCCTTGGAGACCTATCTAATTTTACTAAAATTTGTTTAGTCTACCATCTTTTCACAAAGGAGTGTTATGCAAAGGTAAGGAGTAGGCAATAAACATTTACTATAGTATTAAAATGATCATGTACTCATCATATGCAGCTCAGTCACAAGTGAGTTTTCACTTGTATTTCAGAAATGTCAGTACAAATGTTATTGCTTTCAGCAAAATGCAACTGATTTTCATATATTGTATGGTTTCAGTCTCTTCTCTCTTTGAATTATGTTAATGACTGAAGCCATAGCACTGAAGGACTGATGCAAGATATCCACAGGAAATATACCACTATAAATCAATGAATTAGAAAATATTAACCATTTAATTATTATAGCCAAGTATTTGATATTTTTTTCTAAAACATATTACAAGTTCTTTTAGTGAACTTCCTAATGATTGTATCAGTATGCATCAGGTAAAATGGCATGTAACATGTCTCTTAATGGATTAATAGCAAAAATAATTAGCCTCCAAAACAGAAAATCTTACCCCTGAGTCATAAACTACACTATCTTCCTGATTTGATAACACACATATAAAAGGTCAAATGGTGGGATGTTTACTGTAGACCTTCAACCCCATTGGAGACAGGGGTCATGAAGAGAGGAGCTACAGTCAAACTGTAGCACCACCTTCATAAGTGAAAGAAAATGAAAGGAGACTTCTACATAGATACAGCATCTTCTCTCCAGTACTACAGGACAAAGATAGTGTCCACTGAAGTAGCATCTTAGATTTGTAATCTCACACATGGATGTTTAGAATTTATTAACTGTACTAGGGCATCCTATAAAATATGTCCAAAGAAAGACCACCATATACTAGATTGCTTAAGATTAAGTTTATAGAAATTATAAAATTATTAATGTGATATATTTGCACCATACTTTTGTATCTATATGAATGACTCACAAAAAAATAATAATATTACTTTAGGTATATAATTAACAAAGTTAAAACAACTATTTTAAGAATGTCATTGAAAGTGTCCTTTGTATTCAAATAGTGATAATTGACAAATCTGATTAATTCACTGAAGCAGGTTTATAATTCAGCTAATATTTAATTTAACTTACACTTAATATTAGTCTCTCATTCATCAATCACAAATTTATTTAAACAAATATGTACTGAACACATACTATGTGTAAAAATGAACAGAATTCAGATGTAATGGGCTGAACTGTGTCTTCCCTAAAATTCATATGTTGAAATCTTATCCCCCTCTATTCAAGAATATGACTGTATTAGGATAGGGCCTTTAAATACAAGGACTTTAAATAAGGACTTTAAGTTAAAATAAGGCAGCTGGGTATGCTTCAATCCAATGTGACAGGTGTCCTCACAAGAAGAAATTTGGACATACAAAAAGATACCAAGGGTGTGTGAACACAGAAGAGAAACCATGTAAGTACACAGAGAGAAGGTGGCTCTCTGCAAGCCAGGGAGAGAGTCCTCAGAAGAAACCGAACCTACTGGTATAATAATTTTGGACTTCTGGTCTCCAGAATTGTGAGAAAAGAAACTTCTATTGACTAGGCTACCTAGTCTTGGTTATTTCGTATTGGCAGCCCTGACAAATATAAAAAACATATTTAAGAGAGACTGATTCCATGATATTACAAAATACCTCACAAAACTAAAGTTATTCAAAGTAAAAGTGTATTTGTTACAGTGGGAAAATTTTAACAAACACATTTCAATTACTAGAGTAAAATTAATTAAAATAGTTCAAATAAAACATATTTGTAACAATTTGTTGAAAAGAAATACACTATCATTTTGTGATTTTGTGGATAAAAGTATCCAGAGCAAACAACTTAGTTTCAAGTCTTAGGTTGGTAAATTGCTTGGATTATCAACATGTAGACTTCAAATTACTAAACATTTTTAATACATAATTTAATTTTCTCATAATAATTCTGGCAATTCTTTGAGGAATTCGTATTATTATCCCCCTCCACATCAAATCAAGTGTTTTTATTTTCAGGAAATTTATGGCTTAATCATTTAATCTCTCTCAAATAAAATCATCACACCAATCCCTTAAAGAATTGCTACAAATAAAAAAGATGATGTATTGGAAAGCAATTTTAACCCAGCTAAGTGTTGGTGGTTATTTACATTTTCCTTGATCATTTATTTATATCAAATCCTCTAAGAAACAGCAAGGGTCATCTATTTTAGTCTACTCATTCTAGAAAGGTAGTTATTAAATCTTTACAAATAGGTAGATGTTTAGACTTCAAGTATATTCTTCTTTAAAGATTTCCAACACAAGGGAGCATACATATCCTTTAATAACACATTCCACTGCTTATATATATCTTACTCCTACAAAATCTCAATGAACTGAACCTAAATCATTTCTGATATACATGGGCATAGTGCTTTTTACTGATTTCAGTAAAACTAGGTAAGTTAACCAGAAATTGCTTGCTTATATGCTACATGTCTGCCTGCAGGCAGATTTTTGCAATGCCATGTGCACAAATATAAATAGATATACATAGTGCTTGAATTCATATTTATTTGAATTCATTTATTATAAATGTACATTTATTGCTTAGAAATATTGACTGCAATTTGAATTACAAAGGGTAGAGCTAAGCAATTAGAAGATTATCAATCAACTCTATCATCACTCAAAGATGCCAGTTCCTATCACTGCCTGAGTGATGTAACCAGAATGTTAGACAAGTACAAAGGATTGAATCAAATGGAACTGGCAGGAAGCTACACATTTTCTTTTTATTTTTTTATGAATCACTACAGTTTGTGGGGATTAAACAAGGTAATGATGTGAGAAGTGAGGCAGAAACCTCTTCCCAAAACTACATATAACAGAAAAATACAGCATATACAACTAATCCTGAAAGAGCAACCAGAAAGAAGACGCAACAGATGACCTACATCTGAGGAAAAGAAAAGACCTCATGGAAAAGGGCAAAGTAGCAAAGCCGCAATCCAGTAGGAACCAAGACCTTATCCCAACCCAGCTAAACAGCAGGAGAAGAGAAATGGAGCAGGGAGGGAACTGAAGCACAGGACTGCTTAATATTCACCCTTGGAGATCTATTCCAGGGGCACAAACCCACATTACATAGTGCTCTGGAGATTAGAGGGGATGGAAAGCAAAGAAAGGAGGAATACTGGGAGAGACTGAAATTCCAGCCACTTGTAGAGAATAGGTACCCAAAACCAGCCACAACAGGACAAAAGAAAGGCAGGCAATTTGACAGACTTCCTATCACTGACAGGGCTGCTAAAGGGGCAAGGATTACACAGAGCTTGCTGCTCAGGAGAAAGGACAGGTGGATAAAAGCATCCGGGCACCCTCAGCCCAGCAGGCGGGGAATTTTCAGGAGTATCAGGCACTCGATCCCCATGGCTGGCAATGCAGCGCTGTGGCACACCACTGCAATACGCAGCCTGCAGCTACTTCCTCTCAGCCAGCACTGGTTTGCAAACCTGATGCCCCCGCCATTGTGCCATGCCACCCAGGGGGTGGCCCCATGTATGGCAGCTACAAGGATGCAGCATAGAGGCTTCTACCTATGCATTCGGCCCACTGGCCCTGGCAGTGGCGGCAGGCACTGCAGCCAGGAAGCAGGGAAGAGCTCTTTAGTTCAGACAGGCACTGGCACCATGAGCCTACAACCCCCGCCATCGCTCCAGGGGCTGAACAGCTCCAGTGAGTAGAGCTTCTGGGCACTAGAGGGTGCCACATACACAAAGCTATTATTCCATAGTAACCATTAGGAATATAAAATGGTAAAAGTACCTGTTACAAACCAAAATCCCTCAATCACCAGAATGAGAACTAAGTGTAAATGAAATCACCAAACTTCCTGATAAAGATTTTAAAATAAAAATCATGAACATGCTCACAGAGCTACAGAAAAATATTCAAGACCTCAGGGAAGAATTCATGAAAGAGCCAGAAACTTTGAAAAATACAGTATCTGAAATGAAACATACAATGGAGAGATTTAAAAGCAGACTAGATAAGGTACAGGAAACGGTAAATGAAATAGAAATAAGAGATAGGAATACAAAGAAGCTGAGGCACAGAGAGAAAAAAGAATCTTTAGGAATGAAAGAATATTAAGAGAACTGTGTGACCAATCCAAATGGAACAATATTCACATTATAAGGGTAACAGAAGAAGAAGAGAGATAAAAAAGGATAGAATGTCTCTTCGAAGAAATAATTGCTGAAAACTTCTGCAGCCTGGGAAAGGAAATAGTCTCTCAGGCTATGGAAGTGCAAAGATATCCCAACACAAGGGACCCAAGGAAGACAACACCAAGATATATAATAATTAAAATGGCAAAGATCAATGACAAGGACAGAGTATTAAAGCAGCCAGAGAGAGAAATAAGATCACATACAAAGGAAAAACCATCAGGCTACCATCAGGCTTCTCTTAACAGAAACCTTACAGGCCAGAAGGGTGTGGCATGATATATTCAGTGCAATGAAGAAGAAGGGCCTCAAACCAAAAATACTCTACATGGAAAGATTATCATTTAAATTTGAAGCAGGGTTTAAACAATGTCCAGAGAAGTAAAAGTTGAGGGAATTTACCTCCCACAAGCCATCTCTACAGTGTATTTTGGAGTGACTGCTATAAATGGAAGTCCTTCCAAGGCTAAATAGCTGTCACCAGAGAAAATAAAACCACATTAAAGGAAGTAGATCAATTACTAAGCAAATGCAAAATTAAATCAACTACCAAGAAAGTCAGTCAAGGGATACACAACACCTAACATATAAAGAGGGGAGGAAGAAGAAAATGAAGGGAGGAAAAAAAGAATCCTTAGATTGTGTTTATAATAGTGTAATAAGCAAGTTAAGTTAGACTGTTAGATAGTAAAGAAGGTGCCCTTGAACCTTTAGTAACCACAAATCCATAGCCTGAAATGAAAATAAGTATATGTTTATCAAAAATCCCCATAAATGTCAATGGACTGAATGCATCAATGAAAAGACAGAGTTACAGAATGGATAAAAAAAGCAAGACTCATCTATCTGCTGCCTACAAGAGACTCACTTCAAACCCAAAGACATACACAGACTAAAAGTGAAGGGATGGAAAAAGATATTTCATGCAAATAATTGGGAGAAAAAAAAGGAGTTGCAGCACTTGTATCAGACAAAAAAGACTTCAAAAGAAAGAAAGCAACAAAAGACAAAGAAGGACATTACATAATGATAAACCTCTCAGTCCAACAAGAGGATATGACCATTAAAAATATCTATGCACCCAATATAGAAGCACCTAAATATGTGAAACAAATGCTAACAGAATTAAAGTGGAAAATAGACTGCAACACATTCATTTTAAGAGACTTTAATACACACTCACATCAATAAACAGATCAACTAGAAAGTAAGGAGACAGGGGCAATGAACAATACATCAGATCAGATGGACTTAACAGATATCTACAGAACATTCCACCCAAAAGCAGCAGGATACACATTATTCTCAAGTGTACATGGAACATTTTCCTGAATAGATCACATAGAAGGCCATAAAAATAGCCTCAATAAATTCAAAAAGACTGAATTGTATTAATCAGCTTCTCAGACCACGATGGCATGAAACTACAAATAAATTACACAAAGAAAACAGAAAAGCCTACAAACACATGAAGGCTAAACAACATGCTTCTAAATAGTCAGTGGAAAATGACTAAATAAAAACAGAGATCAAGCAACATATGGAGACAAATGAAAACAACAACTCAACAGCCCAAAACCTGTGGAATACAGTGAAGGCAGTTGTAAGGGGAAAGTATATAGAAACATAGGTTTACCTCAAGACTTAAAAACAATCCCAAATAAACAGTCTAAACTCACAATTAAGATAAACTGGACAGCTACATGTAAGAGAATGAAACTGGATTATTGTCTAACTCCATACACAAAAGTAAACTCAAAACAGATCAAAGACCTGAATGTAGATCATGAAAACATATAACTCTTAGAATATAGATCATGAAAACATATAACTCTTAGAAGAAAACATAGGCAAAACTCTCTTGAATATAAAGATGAGCAACTTTTTCCTGAACATATCTCCTGCGGCAAGGGAAGCAAAATAAAAAAATGAACAAATGGGACTACATCAAACTAAAAAGCTCCCATACAGCAAAGGACACAATCAGCAGAACAAAAAGGCATCCTACAGTATGGGAGAATATATTTTATAAATGATATATATTGTAAGGGGTTAATATCTAAAATATATAAGTAGCTCACATGCCTCAACAGCCAAAAAGCAAATAACCCGATTAAAATATGGGTGGAGAATCTGAATAGACACTTTTCCAAAGAAAAATTCACATGGCCAACAGACACATGAAAAGATGCTTAACATCGCTAGTTATCAGGGAAATGCAAATTAAAACAACAATGAGATACCACCTCACACCAGTTAGGATGGTCAACATTAAAAAGGAACAGCAAATGCTGCCGAGGATGCGAAGGGGAACCCTCCTACACTGCTGGTGGGAACGTAAATTAGTTCAACCATTGTGGAAAGCAATATGGAGGGTCCTCAAAAAACTAAAAATATAAATAGTATTTGACCCATGAGTTCCACTCCTAGGAATTTATGCAAAGAAAACAAGATCCCAGATTCAAAAAGATATATGCACCCCTATGTTTATCACAGCACTATTTACAGTAGTCAAGGTATGGAAGCAATGTAAGTGTCCACCAGTAGATGAAAGAATAAAGAAGATGTAGCATGTCTACACAATGGAATATTATTCAGCCATAAGAAGAAATCAAATCATAACATTTGCAACAACATGGACGGAACTAGAGGACATTATGCTCAGTGAAATAAGTCAGGCGGAGAAAGAAAAATACCAAATGATTTCACTCATTTGTGGAGTATAACAACAAAACAAAACTGAAGAAACAAAACAACAGCAGACTCACAGATGCCAAGAAGGGACTAGTGGTTACCTAAGGTGAAGGGGTGGGAAGGGAGGGAGAAGGGGATTAAGGGGCATTATGATTAGCACACATAGTATCAGGGGGTCACAGGGAATGCAGTATAGCACAGAGAAGACAAGTAAGTAGTAACTCTATAGCATCTTACTATGCTGATGGACAATGACTGCAATGTGGTGGTAGGGACTTATAATATGGGTGAATGTAATAACCACAATGTTGCTCATGTGAAACCTTTATAAGATTATACATCAATGATACCTTAAAAAAATCACTACATTAGGATTAGAAACCTCTTCTGTAGAGAAAAAGTCAGTGGTTCTCTGAGTTTCTAGTTATGCATAGAAATCCCTTGAGCTTTTAGAAACAATGCATATTTTTGTAAAGCTAGGTAAACTTTATGCACATAAATGAAAAATGAGTTGTAATATCTAATGGAGTGATAAGAGGAAATTAATTTGTATATATGTCCTCATTTTGTCTCAGCAGTAAGAGAAGCTAAAGGTCAGTTCACTGACTCTAACGCATTTTCATGGGCTAAGTAACAACTCCATTATCATCTCTGCTTACTTAGATCTACAATAGGGAGGACTATTCCCTCCCATTTAATTCACAGCTCATATTGTTATACATGCCAAGGACATTTTTCATCTGAGTTCCTTTGTGTGGATGAGTTGGTTTTTCAACGCAAAAGTAAAAAACTGACTATCAAAGGAACATTTGGATAAAGGCAACTGAGGAAACTTTGCAAGCATGGGAGGTAAAACTTAGGTATTTTGACTTGACCCTTGAGTTTATTGAAGTCAGTGATGGAATGTAAGAACTAAAATGTGCCCATCAAGATTGGCATTAAGAGATAAGTTGTTCCCAGGTGTATGCCCACTAAGGAAAGAACAATTATGTGCCAAGGAGCACACAATGCAGCAGAAACTGGGGTTTATGAGAGAGAGAGCAAGCAGTCCATGTATGTTATTGTGATTTAGAACCCTAGAATATACTCCCCAGCTAAATGAATTTTATGTGTCATGAGCCTTCTGAAAAAAACCATTTCTTGATTTTTCTTTCTTACTTTATAAACTATACTGTTAAAAAGGATACCCAACTTCACCTGACTGATGGTGAGATGGAAGTAACATCAAATAACAGAAAGACATAAAATAACACTCTTTATGAGGCTAGGAATGGGGCAGAGTACTTCTGACTAATGTTTAGCCAGCACTAGGACCCTCTTCTCAATTTCACATGGTTTTACATACTGTTAACCAAAGCAGCATACTACAAAATGGCATGCCTTATATCTTCACTGTGTACCATATGGTCCAGAGTGGAAAACATGTTTTCATATATTAGGAAACACTGGCAGTTTCTCTGAAAATAACAGTCTCCTGTTTAAATGATCCTGTGATAATGCACGACAAACTCAAGGAACTCATGGCTGTGACTTCTGCATTACAGCTGAGGAAACTGACACTCAGAAGAGTTAAGGAACTTGTCTAAAGCCACAAAGGCCACAGGACTGAACATCTGGGATTTGACCTCAGATCCACCTGGCTGCAGGCCCATTTTCATTCTTGATGCCATTCACTTTAGTACAACATTCAACATAAAGAAAAACAAAAACAGGCCTTCTGATTTGTGCCACATAAGCTACAGTGAGATACACAGATGCTGAATCCTTTTTGAGTCTTCGTATTTTAGTAGAAGTTTGATGAGATTGAAATAAATATTATATCTAACCTATCTGACTTGGATTTGAAGCCTAATGTTATAATTGGTACTAGAAACATTTTTGACATTTTCACTCTGCATTTAAAATATTTTTAAAAATCAGAAAATATGTACACTTCCAGATCAAGAACATGTGCAATTTGCAAAGACTTGTTTTTGAAAGGTAAATATGACTGATTCACTAAGGAGACTCTGCCTTGGTAATTATGCTAAAAACGTAGTGAGATTTTTAACTTGAAGAAGCATGTTCCTCTCTGCTGTTACTGTCAGTTCCATATATTATTTATTTTTATGAGTTTATAAAGTGCTAATGAATAAATCTGGAAGGGCCCTGTTGATGTTATTGCTCTTATTATCTCTGGGCTATTATTTAGTGTTCTGTGGAAGCTTAAGAAACTGTACTCTCCAGCTCCCACCAGTCTACTCAGTTGGGATACCAGAAAATCCAAAGGAGGAATCCTAAGGAGCATGCAAGCATGACTGCATTATTTCCAACGTCTGTCACATTCCCAGGCATTCTTTGGTAGCTTGAGGTTTGACTGTCCCTTACTGTTTTATGCCTCACAGACTCCGAACTTCTTTTCTGTTAAATGTCTTGTGCAGTAATACATGAATTTCACATAGCATATAAATGTCTCAAAGCTGAATACAACCACTGTGGTTATCAATATGGGAGCTTTTCTCCCAAGTATTCTTAGAACCTTTTTTTTCTTTCACCTCCATTAAATACACGCCTACCAGTCATTCATGGTAACAACAGAGCTACTTATGGTCAATCTGAAGACCAATAGGGATTGAGAGTCCCATGTGAAGTACTGTCCTCTCTACCTCAAATTCTAGATCTTGTAACACTTACTAAGCACACTAACCATAAAGCTGAATCTCTGAATCTGCTCACCTGCTATACACATCACTAGACATAAAGTACAGATTGCCTGAATTTTTGTTCCAGCTCTTCTGTTGCCCAACTTGGTAATATCTGTCACCTACTCTTAATCTTGCTATGGTTTCATTTTCCCACTAGTGAAATAGAAACAATACGACCTGCCTTGGCACCTTCCTAAACAATTCACTTCTAAGGTCAGACAGGCCAACAAATGTGAAAAAGTCCTGAAAACAGTGATGAATTATTGAGATGCTTGTTGACTGGTAAGGATTTAGAATTTCAGTTGATAGAAAAATCAGCTTTGGCTTCCAGATGTGATTAATCTAGAGCTCAACAGAATTTTAATACAGAATGAAATGAAACATTTCAGCATGACACGAACATTAGTAGGTTTTTGTATTTTACCTATAGTCTATTAAGGCTTATGTTTGTAAAAGTAAAAAAGTTGAAAATCTTTTACACTTTTAAACCAGGAGCACGGTCCATTATGCACCTTATTTGTAAAGAAGTCAGTGAAAACAGATATCCCTCTATGCTTCATTCTAATTCTTGGCAATGGAATACTCCATATTTAAAGAATCACAAATTCTAACATGTATACATAATAAAATGCACAAAATAACCTAGGTATAAGAGGATGGGGGTGATGGGGATTGAAGCTAAATGGAGAGCTCAGCTACAAGGGGCTGAGTTATTTAATTCCTACTGAGGTTAATATGCAGGAAAACAGGCCAAGGTCACTTGTTTTTCCCAATAAGGCTAGAAATTCATAGTTTTATATCACATTTCCCAAATTTCAATTATCGATGACTAATAAAAATATTATTCAATACCACATGAATCAAATAGATCTTATGATAATATATTTTAGATAAATAGAAAATTCCTAGAGACACACAAACTACTCAAACTGACAAAAAAAATGGAAACTCTGGAAAATGGAGATAAAATTAAAAAATTAAAATTAAAAATAGGAAGCCTTATGTCTATTAAATATATTTAATCTTTGATTTATAACTTCCCCATAAAGAGAATCCCAAGTGCAAATGGCAAGTTCCCAGCCTGTACAATCAGGTACTAAAACCTAGCAAGCATATTACAAGAAAGGAAAGCAACAGGCCAAACACTTTCATGGACACAACAGGAAAACTCTCAACCAAATGTTTGTAAATGTTAGCAGAGAAATCTAGCGACAAATAAAAAGGATTATACATATCATCCATGTTTGATTTATCTCAGGAATGCCAAGGCTATTTACTCTTAGAATATGAGGCAAGATTATTTTATATATTAACGAAATAAAGAAGAAAAATTTAATAATCTCTAGTGATCCTGAAAAGAAGTTGAATAAAATTCAGCTCTCAGTAAATAATAAGACCTCTTAGAAAACTACGGATAAAAGACATCTACAAACCTACAGGAAATATCATACTTTATGGTGATTTACTATAATCCTCATCTCTGAGACAAACAATAAGAAACAGTATATTAACCAATAACCTGATTGCATTAGAGTGTATAGCACAAAAACCCAAGAAAAGTTAGTAAAATGAATAATGACTAGAAAGGGAGAAGTAAAACTGTCATCACTTAACAAATAACCTGTATATATACATCTGAGTGATGCTATAAATAAACTATTCAAATTAGTAAGTAAATTTAGCATGTCTCTGGATACAAGGTCAAGGGAAAAAAAACAAGTTGTATTTTTCCATGTTAGCAACAGAGAAATTGAAAATGAGATTTTAAGAATAGACAATTTACAAGAACAGCAAAAATATCAAAAACCTAGGAATAAATCTCATAAAAAGTCTAAGACCCACTATTTTGAAAACCATAAAACATTATTGAGAGAAAATAAAGACCTAAAAAAATGGAAGGCTATTCCCTATTCATAATTAAAACACTTTATACAATAAAGATATAAATTCATCACAAATTAATCTATATATTCAATAAAATCAAACTAAACTCACAGCAGAGATTTCTTTGGGAGGGATGGGAGAGTTAAGTTGATTTTAAAATTTATATGGAAATGCAAATTAATGAAACAAGCCAAGCTAAATTTTAAAAAAGGACTGACACTGGTTAAGATAGATTTAGTCTTCCCCTCTGCTGGACTAAACTTTAGACTACAGGCTCCTGACCTCCATTTTCTTAGAAAATTTACTTAAGAAAACTTGCAATTATAAATTTTTCTCTGCGTTTTTTGAGATGTAAATACTTTTTATTCCAATTTTTTAAATTAAGGTATTATTGACATACACTCTTATGAAGGTTTCACATGAAAAACATACATTGTGGTTACTACACTCACCCATATTATTGACTCTCCCCCCCATACCCCATTGCAGTCACTGCCCATCAGTGTAGTAAGATGCCACAGAGTCACTACTTGTCTTCTCTGTGCTAGACTGTCTTCCCCATGATCCCCCCTACACCATGTATACTAATCATAATACTCTTCAATCCCCTTCTTCCTCCCTCCCAACCTGCCCTACTCCACCCCTCCCCTTTGGTAACTGCTAGTCCCTTCTTGGAGTTTGTGAGTCTGCTGATGTTTTGTTCCTTCAGTTTTGCTTTGTTATTATACTCCACAAATGAGAGAAATCATTTAGTACTTGTCTTTCTTTGCATGGCTTATTTCACTGAGCATAATACCCTCTAGTGCCATCCGTGTTTTTGCAAATGGTAGGATCTGTTTCTTTCTTATGGCTGAATAGTATTCCACTGTGTATATGTACCACATCTTCTTTATCCATACATCTACTGATGGACACTTAGGTTGCCTCCATATCTTGGCTATTGTAAATAGTACTGCAATTAACATAGGGGTGCATATGTCTTTTTGAGTCTAAGAACTTGTATTCTTTGGGTAAATTCCTAGAAATGGAATTCCTGAGTCAAATGGTATTTCTATTTTTAGTTTTTTGAGGAACCTCCATATTGCTTTCAACAGTGGTTGAACTACTTTACATTCCCACCAGCAGTGTAGGAGGGTTCCCCTTTTTCTGCATCCTCACCAGCATTTGTTGTTCTTAGTCTTTTCGATGCTGGCCATCCTAACTGGTGTGAGGTGATATCTCATTGTAGTTTTATTTTGCATTTCCCTGGTAATTAGCGATGTGGAGCATCTTTTCATATGCCTGTTGGCCATGAGATGTAAATATTCTATAACCCAAGAATGTTTTTCTCAGGGATTGGGAGCCATCCCTTTGAAATGTAAATATCACGAAAGATAATGCCTCTGTCTCCCAGACTTTGTGGGAGGGACAATTAGCAAACACAGATGACATAATCATGTTGACTACTAACCCCACAACATCCTCCAGTGCTTTACATTAGCTCATCATACCATGTACAAACTCTCACTCCTTTTGTTCAGTGGGACTGAATTCAGTCTCTCTCCTATTGTCTTGATCCTTAGTTGCAATAGTCTTGAATAAATTCTTCCTCCCTCATTTAACTATCTGGTTCAATTTTTATTTTACAGTACTAGCAGATAGAAAAATTTACAATAAAGCTATAGTAATTTAAACAATGTGGTACTGGCATAGGCATAGGTAAACGTACAAACAAAACTTATTAGAGCCCATAAAGTGACCCATGCATGTACTGGCTTTTGAGTAAAGATCAGACTGCAGAACATTGGGGAAAGAATGGTTTTTGCAATGAATAATGCTATTCAAATAGAATCTAAATGGAAAAATATGGGCATTTAACCCTTTCTCATATCGGAATACTAGATGGATTACAATAGGAAAGACAAAGCAATAAAATCACTGTATGACAATCCAGGAAACTTTATTTTTAAACTCAGGACATAATACATTAACCATAAAGAAAATACTAGAGTATATTGAATTTAAAACTTCTATTTATTTAAAAAGATAACATTAAGGAGGAAAAAGGCAAGGCTCCTAGCAAAAAATAAAAGGGGGATGGAAATTGTAACATAGATAATCAACAAAGGATTAAAATCCATTTTAAAATAACTACAACAAATCACTAAGAGAAATACAGACAATCCAATAAAAAATAGCCATTTTAAAAAAGAGGTTTTTCATATAGCCAGTAAACAACTGTAATAGTGTCTAACCTCATTAGTCATCAATATATGCAAATGAAACCACAGATACGTTATAAAGCCACCATAAAGGCTCAAATTAAAAATCTGACAATACCAGGTATTAAAGAGGATCCAGAGCAATTTGTACCTTTATTCAGTACTGATAAGAGTATAAAGGTATATATTAACTTTCCAAAATTCTTTGTCAACACCTATAAAGCTAAATACATGTATACCCAATGATCCAGCAATTCCAACCCCAGGTGCATATCCAATACAAAAGCATACATATATTCACAAAAAATATATGTACAATTATGTTCATAGCAGTATTATTCACACTAGTCCCAAACTTGAAACAATCCAAGTTTTCCAAACGGTAGAATAGATAATTGAATTGTGGCATATTCACAAGTAATACTACCTAGCCATGAAAACTAGTGGACAAATGATATAAGGATCAGGGATGAATCTCATAAACATAACATTGAATAAAAAAGTCAGCTATGCAACTACATATTATGCAATTCCATTTATCTTTAGTTAAAAAATAAAACTAATCTAAGGTACCATAAATCAAGATAGAGATTATCTTTGAGGAGGTAGGCAAAAGTGTATCATAACTATAGCAGGACTTTACAGGGGCTTCTGGATTACTAGTAATATACTATCTTTTTATGTGGATGTGGAACTAAGGGTATGTTACCTTTGTGAAGTCTTCAAGCTATAATTATAATTTGTGCACTTTTCCGGGCACTCCAATAAATAAAATTAAAACAAAATATTGTGTCATTATGTGAAATTTTGATTTTTTCAGAGACCAAAAAGGTCAGAATTCTCTGTAGACCAAATTAGAATTAACACATATTCACAAAGAATATTATCATGCCAACATATTTGCATATATTTTCCCTGTAATAATTTTCTCAAGTCCACATAGTAATTTTCTCTTACGAAATTGAGAGATTAGGAAAAAACCCTAGCTGAGGCATCACACAGATCTGGATACCAGTCCCAGCTCTCACTTACAAGCTATGTGAACCTGGATTTAACTTCATTATGCACTGGCTTTTCATTAGTGAAACTGGGTAGCATTACATACAGAGTATACAAAATTCTTGGAAAATAATGAGCACACAAAAGTGCTAATAATTATAACAATTGTTGATGTTCACTTAGAGAAATCATTTCTACCACATTTAAAGTCATTTTTCATTTTCAGTCATGCTTTTTATTCACCAAGTGTAAAATTAGAAACTAGAGAGAAACATCAGAAAATATTTCCATATTCTTCATAAATAATCTGTCTCTTAATTCTATAGGCTTTAACATTCTTTTTCCTCTCCAAATGATCCCAAAGCTATGTAATATAAACACCTCTAGTTACACACCCTGTTTTCAAGCCATAATAGAATAAAGGGACATTTTTGCCTTTCTGAGCAAGCTTTTAGTAGACTACTTTCCTTCCAAAAAAGAAGCACAATTATAGTATAGAGATGGCATAAAAGAGGGAGTGGTCATCACTATGAAGAAGAATCAGCTCTTCATTAAGGAAAATATAAACTGAATTTTTAACATGAAGTAGTAGGAGTTTTCAAAGCAGACATGAGAAAATACGAGAGTACTGAGAAATATGAATAGCATGTACAAAGACATATAGAGCATCAGAAATGGCTTGTGGGAATGCAATACAGGTTAAGGGATATGAGGGTCTAACAGGAGAAAGTATTGAGAGACAGATAGGAGTCAGGTAATAAAATCACTGTAGGCCTAAGTGATCAGACTCTGTAGAGGATGGAAAGCAATTAAAGATGCTAAGCAGAGGAGAAACGGTATTATATGGCTTTTGAGAGCCCATGCTGATTTAATGTGCAGACTAGACTGAAGAGAGACAAGAAGGTAGGCAAGGACCTTCAGGGATTGAGGATGTGGGCTCTACTAGGAAAACAGTGACAGGAGCAAAGATGAAATAATGAATATGAGGGAAAGTTAAGAAATGCTAAAACTGAGTACATGCAGAGAGCTCACAGGGAAAGGAAAAGGATGAGTCTGGAAGGACTCCAAGCGTCTGGCAGAGGTGTCATGGTGAAAGCCAGCATAGGAAGCAAGTCCAGAGGGAAATAGGGCACAATGAGTTAAGTATCACCTTGTTGAGCTTGAGGTGCATTTTGGACTTCAAGCTGGATATATTCAGAAGAAAATGGGATAGGAGAAATTGGGTTCAGGAGAGACGCCTAGTCAGGAGACATCCAGGCTTATCAACTTACATCTATTTTTGATAGCACAACCTTCTGAAGTAATACAGAGAAAATGCCTTCCTTTTTCAACAAGACAATCCTGCTCATGTGTCCCTTATCTCTGCTTGTATTTTTCTTAAATTAAATAATCCCGAGGCGGAGCCAACATGGCGGCGTGAGTAGGACAGTGGGAATCTCCTCCCAAAAACATATATACTTTTGAAAATACAACAAACACAACTAGCCCTAAAAGAGAGACCAGAAGACGCAGGACAGTGGCCAGACTGCGAGAACCCAGCGACTGGTGAAAGGGGTAAGATACAAGCCCCGGCCCTGCGGGACCCGAGCGCCCCTCCCCCCAGCTCCCAGCGGGAGAACAATAGGCAGAGCGGGAGGGAGATGGAGCCCAGGACTGCCGAACACCCAGCCCCAGCCATCCGGGCCAGAGCGCAGACACAGTACATGCCCAGGGGGCCCTGGATACTGGGGGAACAGGGAGTAAGACCTCTGAGCGGGTGCTGAAGCTGATGCCCCTGTGACAAAGAAAAGCGGGGGCTTTTTGAAAGTCTTAAAGGGACAGGGACTTAACAGCTTAACGGAAACAACCCAGGTCACAGTAGAGCAGCTGGAAATTACAGGGAAAACCGGGTGCACTAACCCCCTGGGCAACAGCTCTGAGACCCCTCACGGAGGCAAACAGTCAAGCAGCCCCCCCATCCATCACCCCACCGGGCGCTGCGAAAGCAGAGAAGCAGCCTGAGACAAATTCCGCCCACAGAAAGGGAAATTTCTCCCTCCCGGCCAGGCAAGACACAAAGACCCACTCTACACGCAATTACCCAACACAAGCCACTAGGGGTCGCAGTTGCCCCAGTAAAGAAAGGCCAGTAGTAAGTGAAAATTTTGGCCCTCCCAGCTGAAAGTCAATAGCACCTGTCAACATGAAAAGGCAAAAAAATATGATCCAGACAAGACGAACCCAGACAGCTTCAGCATCTGCTACATCTTCCCCTGAGAAGGAATCTGGGGAGATAGATTTAGCCAGTCTACCTGAAAAAGAATTCAAAACAAAAGTCATAACCATGCTGATGGACTTGCAGAGAAATATGCAAGAACTAAGGAAGGAGAATTCAGAAATAAAACAAGCTCTGGAAGGACTTCAAAACAGAATGGACGAGATGCAAGAGACCATTAATGGACTAGAAAACAGAGAACAGGAACGCAGAGAAGCTGATGCAGAGAGAGATAAAAGGATCTCCAGGAATGAAAGAATTTTAAGAGAGCTGAGTGATCAATATAAAAGAAATAATATAAGAATCATAGGCATTCCAGAAGAAGTAGAGAGAGAAAAGGGGATAGAAAATGTCTTTGAAGAAATAATTGCTGAAAATTTCCCCAAACTAGGGGAAGAAATGGCCTCTCAGACCACAGAGGTACACAGAACTCCCATGACAAGGGATCCAAGGAGGGCAACACCAAGACACATAATAATTAAAATGGCAAAGATCAAAGACAAGGACAAAGTATTACAAGCAGCCAGAGAGAAAAAAAAGGTTACCTACAAAGGAAAACCCATCAGGCTATCATCAGACTTCTCAACAGAAACCCTACAGGCCAGAAGAGAATGGCATGATATACTTAATGCAATGAAACAGAAGGGCCTCGAACCAAGACTACTGTATCCAGCACGAATATCATTTAAATATGAAGGAGGGATTAAACAATTCCCAGACAAGCAAAAGTTGAGGGAATTTGCCTCCCACAAACCACCTCTACAGGGCATCCTACAGGGACTGCTCTAGATGGGAGCACTCCTAAAAAGAGCACACAACAAAACACCCAACATATGAAGAAGGGAGGAGGAGGAATAAGAAGGGAGAGAAATAAAGAATCATCAGATTGTGTTTATAATAGCTCAACAAGCGAGTTAAGTTAGACAGTAAGACAGTAAAGAAGCTAACCCTAAACCCTTGGTAACCACAAACTTAAAGCCTGCAATGGCAATAAATTCACACCTTTCAATAATCACCCTAAATGTAAATGGACTGAATGCACCAATCAAAAGACACAGAGTAATAGAATGGATAAAAAAGCAAGATCCATCCATATGCTGCTTACAAGAGACTCACCTCAAACCCAAAGACGCGCACAGACTTAAAGTCAAGGGATGGAAAAAGATATTTCAAGCAAACAACAGAGAGAAGAAAGCAGGTGTTGCAATTCTGGTATCAGACAAAACAGACTTCAAAATAAAGAAAGTAACAAAAGACAAAGAAGGACATTACATAATGATAAAGGGCTCAGTCCATCAAGAGGATATAACCATTATAAATATATATGCACCCAATACAGGAGCACTAACATACCTGAAACAAATATTAACAGAACTAAAGGAGGAAATAGAATGCAATGCATTCATTCTAGGAGACTTCAACACACCACTCACTCCAAAGGACAGATCCACCAGACAGAAAATAAGTAAGGACACAGAGGCACTGAACAACACACTAGAACAGATGGACCTAATAGACATCTACAGAACTCTACATCCAAAAGCAACAGGATACACGTTCTTCTCAAGTGCACATGGAACATTCTCCAGAATAGACCACATACTAGGACACAAAAAGAGCCTCAGAAAATTCCAAAAGATTGAAATCCTACCAACCAACTTTTCAGACCACAAAGGCATTAAACTAGAAATAAACTGTTCAAAGAAAGCAAAAAGGCTCACAAACACATGGAGGCTAAACAACACGCTCCTAAATAATCAATGGATCAATGACCAAATCAAAATGGAGATCCAGCAATATATGGAAACAAATGACAACAACAACACTAAGCCCCAACTTCTGTGGGACGCAGCAAAAGCAGTCTTAAGAGGAAAGTATATAGCACTCCAAGCATATTTAAAAAAGGAAGAGCAATCCCAAATGAACGGTCTAATGTCACAACTATCAAAATTGGAAAAAGAAGAACAAATGAGGCCTAAGGTCAGCAGAAGGAGGGACATAATAAAGATCAGAGAAGAAATAAATAAAATTGAGAAGAATAAAACAATAGCAAAAATCAATGAAACCAAGAGCTGGTTCTTCGAGAAAACAAACAAAATAGATAAGCCTCTAGCCAGACTTATTAAGAGGAAAAGAGAGTCAACACAAATTAACAGTATCAGAAATGAGAAAGGAAAAATCACAACAGATCCCGCAGAAATACAAAGAATTATTAGAGACTACTATGAAAACCTATATGCTAACAAGCTGGGAAACCTAGGAGAAATGGACAACTTCCTAGAAAAATACAACCTTCCAAGACTGACCCAAAAAGAAACAGAAAATCTAAACAGACCAATTACCAGCAACGAAATTGAAGCGGTAATCAAAAAACTACCAAAGAACAAAACCCCCGGGCCAGATGGATTTACCTCGGAATTTTATCAGACATACAGGGAAGACATAATACCCATTCTCCTTAAAGTTTTCCAAGAAATAGAAGAGGAGGGGATACTCCCAAACTCATTCTATGAAGCTAACATCACCCTAATACCAAAACCAGGCAAAGACACCACCAAAAAAGAAAACTATAGACCAATATCCCTGATGAACGTAGATGCAAAAATACTCAACAAAATTTTAGCAAACCGAATTCAAAAATACATCAAAACCATCGTACACCATGACCAAGTGGGATTCATCCCAGGGATGCAAGGATGGCACAACATTCGAAAGTCCATCAATATCATCCACCACATCAACAAAAAGAAAGACAAAAACCACATGATCATCTCCATAGATGCTGAAAAAGCATTTGACAAAGTTCAACATCCATTCATGATAAAAACTCTCAGCAAAATGGGAATAGAGGGCAAGTACCTCAACATAATAAAGGCCATCTATGAAAAACCCACAGCCAACATTATATTGAATAGCGAGAAGCTGAAAGCATTTCCGCTGAGATCGGGAACTAGACAGGGATGCCCACTCTCCCCACTGTTATTTAACATTGTACTAGAGGTCCTAGCCACGGCAATCAGACAAAAAAAAAATACAAGGAATCCAGATTGGCAAAGAAGAAGTCAAACTGTCACTATTTGCAGATGACATGATACTGTACATAAAAAACCCTAAAGACTCCACCCCAGAACTACTAGAACTGATATCGGAATACAGCAAAGTTGCAGGATACAAAATCAACACACAGAAATCTGTGGCTTTCCTATATACCAACAATGAACCAACAGAAAGAGAAATCAGGAAAACAACTCCATTCACAATTGCATCAAAAAAAATAAAATACCTAGGAATAAACCTAACCAAAGAAGTGAAAGACTTATATTCTGAAAACTACAAGTCACTCTTAAAAGAAATTAAAGGGGACACTAACAGATGGAAACGCATCCCATGCTCATGGCTAGGAAGAATTAATATCGTCAAAATGGCCATCCTGCCCAAAGCAATATACAGATTTGATGCAATCCCTATGAAACTACCAGCAACATTCTTCAATGAACTGGATCAAATAATTCAAAAATTCATATGGAACCACCAAAGACCCCGAATAGCCAAAGCAATCCTGAGAAAGAAGAATAAAGTAGGGGGGATCTCACTCCCCAACTTCAAGCTCTATTATAAAGCCATAGTAATCAAGACAATTTGGTACTGGCACAAGAACAGAGCCACAGACCAATGGAACACACTAGAGAATCCAGACATTAACTCAGACATATATGGTCAATTAATATTTGATAAAGGAGCCATGGACATACAATGGCGAAATGACAGTCTCTTCAACAGATGGTGCTGGCAAAACTGGACAGCTACATGTAGGAGAATGAAACTGGACCATCGTCTAACCCCATATACAAACGTAAACTCAACATGGATCAAAGACCTGAATGTAAGTCATGAAACCATTAAACTCTTGGAAGAAAACATAGGCACAAACCTCTTAGACATAAACATGAGTGACCTCTTCTTGAACATATCTCCCCGGGCAAGGAAAACAACAGCAAAAATGAACAAGTGGGACTATATTAAGCTGAAAAGCTTCTGTACAGCAAAAGACACCATCAATAGAACAAAAAGAAACCCTACAGTATGGGAGAATATCTTTGAAAATGACACATCCGATAAAGGCTTGACGTCCAGAATATATAAAGAGCTCACACGCCTCAACAAACAAAAAACAAATAACCCAATTAAAAAATGGGCAAAGGAACTGAACAGACGGTTCTCCAAAAAAGAAATACAGATGGCCAACAGACACATGAAAAGATGCTCCACATCGCTAATTATCAGAGAAATGCAAATTAAAACTACAATGAGGTATCACCTCACACCAGTAAGGATGGCTGCCATCCAAAAGACAAACAACAACAAATGTTGGCGAGGCTGTGGAGAAAGGGGAACCCTCCTACACTGCTGGTGGGAATGTAAACTTGTTCAACCATTGTGGAAAGCAGTATGGAGGTACATCAAAATGCTCAAAACAGACTTACCATTTGACCCAGGAATTGCACTCCTAGGAATTTACCCTAAGAATGCAGCAATCAAGTATGAGAAAGATCAGTGCACCCCTATGTTTATCGCAGCACTATTTACAATAGCCAAGAATTGGAAGCAACCTAAATGTCCATCGATAGATGAATGGATAAAGAAGATGTGGTACATATACACAATGGAATACTACTCAGCCATAAGAAAAGGGCAAATCCAACCATTTGCAGCAACATGGATGGAGCTGGAGGGTATTTTGCTCAGTGAAACAAGCCAAGCAGAGAAAGAGAAATACCAAATGATTTCACTCATCTGTGGAATATAAGAACAAAGGAAAAACTGAAGGAACAAAACAGCAGCAGAATCACAGAACTCAAGAATGGACTAACAGGCACCAAAGGGAAAGGGACTGGGGAGGATGGGTGGGTAGGGAGGGATAAGGGGGGGAGAAGTAGGGGGGTATTAAGATTAGCATCCATAGCGGGGTGGGAGAAAGGGGAGGGCTGTACAACACAGAGAAGACAAGTAGTGATTCTACAACAGGTTGCTACGCTGATGGACAGTGACTGTAAAGGAGTATATAGGGGGGACCTGGTATAGGGGAGAGCCTAGTAAACAAAGTATTCGTCATGTAAGTGTTGATTAATGATTAAAAAAAAAAATGCAGTTCCTATGTGGTGACCTCTAATGAGTTCTGCACAATGATATAAAGGACATATAAAAGTGTAGGCAAAGGGTCTGTTTGTGTTTATACAGAGGATCAAAGCCTAATTTGGCTACCCCGAAAATGAACTAAGAAACGATATGAAAGAGAACTTCCAACATCAGCACTCTCGGGAAGACTCATGCCAGAAGATGATCATCAAAAAACCCCAACAAAGATCCACGCACTGCTACAGCTGTAGATGCACTCATCCCACCAGCTCCTGGACTTGCCATGGGAATGAAGGAGATATCTAAGCTGGCCTGTGCATACAGTAAAACAACAAATTTGACTGGATCTATACTGTTGGAACTCAACCAAGAATTAGGAGAAGTGCAAATTGTAGCGCTCCAAAATCTTACAACTACAGACTATTTACTGTTAAAAGAACATATGGGATGTGAACAGTGCCCAGGAATGGGTTGTTTTAATTTGTCTGATTTTTCTCAAACTATTCAAATTCAGTTAGATAATAACCATCATATCATTGATAAGTTTTCACAAATGCCTAGGGTGCCTAACTGGTTTTCTTGGTTTCACTGGAGATGGCTGGTAATTACAGGTATGCTTTGGTTATGTAACTATACTCCTATTATGTTAATGTGTGTGCGCAATTTAAGTAGTAGCTTAAAATATATACATGCTGAAGTTACTCTACAAGAAGATATGTCAAAGAAATAATCAATCTTCCCATGTTTTCTCCCGCCTGCTACTTCTATAGCTTTTCTTCTTCCTTCCTAATTACAACGAATTCTTAAATAGAATTCGTGCCTCATATCAAATTTACCGAGTATCATAACTCCTCCAAGTGGTAAAGATACCTCAAGACAAATGCTGGGCATAGAAGCCACAGGGCATAAATATGCAAAGAAATAAAAAGATAACCATTTCAAACAATAAGGCTTCTCTCTCACTTACCAACTTAACATTTCCCTGTATGGCCCCGGAAGATGACTGGTTAGCCAGAGACGGGTAAGATTCCTCAAGGGAGGAACAACCTAAGACAGGCACAGTCGCAGGGGGGTCATCAGGTGAGAAATTGGGGATCAACAGAGGTGAGGCTTAGAACCTCACCCCCCCTGTTCTGAGAGAAATCTTCTGCATATGTGGATGTTTTATTGCCCTTGTCTAGCTTGGATTAACACATAGTCTACAGGCACACACCTGATCATCTACATTTGCTCTCTTACAACACTAAACTATGTTTTCTACCTTTATGTTGTATCTACCTACCACTTCAGCATCTTATTAAAAATAATAAAGAGAGAAATGTGGTATCCACATATAAATCAAGTATAAAAATCAAATGTGTATTCATATTTGAACTGACTGTTTATAGTTCATAATGCATGAGCAAAACCAAAAGTTTCTGTGATGACTGCCCTTGTACTGTTCACCATGTAACTTATTCACTATGTAAGAATTTGTTCTCCATGTAAGAACTTGTTCGTTATGCTTCAGAAGATTGGAGACTGACGAAAATTAGGCTTGGGGTGGATTAATGATTGTGCATTGAGCATTGACTCCCCTATACAGAATTTTATTGTCGTTAACAACCATTTGATCAATAAATATGAGAGATGCCCTAACAACAACAACCAAGAAAAAGTACAGACTTCCAATTGTAAAATAAATAAGCAACCGGGATGTAATGTATAGCATAAGGAATATAGTCAAAATATTGTAACAACTTGGTATGGTGATAGCTGGTACTTAGAATTATCATGTATATAAATGTTGAATCACTGCGTTGTACACCTGAAACTTATGTAATGTAATACTGTGTGTCAACTACCCTTCAATAAAAAATAATTATCTAAAAAAAAAAAAAAAAAAAATTAAATAATCCCTATTTCTATAAACATTGTATAGAGGATGCCATCATCCTGGAAAAATCCAGCTAAAATACTGCAATATGAAGTGTATTCAGACCAGCACAGAATATAATAGTCTTGTCGGGTACTTAACCATATCCGGGATTGCTTTAATTATTAAAAATCTATAACATCTTGAGTTAATAGTAACCTTGTGCCCAAGTAGTGTCTATTGCTCAGTCTTTTCATATATACTTATACATGTACATCCACACACATAGAGAAAATGCAAATGTATGTAAATGTAAATGTATAGATACATGTATATATACATATATCTATACATTTACATGCATATGTACATCTACATGTATGGATGGGAAGTCAGGACTTATCAAAAAATTACTCAGTTGATTTATATATATTGCTTTTCCTAAGCAGCAAAATTTCAAACAATAAACATACCCTTCCTGATTTAAAACATAAAAGACAAGTATATGACATTAATATGCGACATTCTAACTTTAAAGGATATTTCTATAAATCTTAAAAATTCAGTGGGAAAGGAAACCATCCCTTAACCATTCCTGTTCAGGTAAAATTTACACAGTGCCTCAGCTAAATCCTCTGATGACTACTTTCCCTCAAATTTTCTGACAATGCAAGTTGAATAAAGAAGTCCAATCATTTTGAGTCCAATTCTCTGGCACAGAAATCAGATGTCAGGAAGGAATATATTAAAACATAAATGTTCTCTACCAACCCACAGAGGGATAAGAAGGCTCACCTTATCCATAGACATATCATGAGAAGCTTTGCAAAATGCTCTATGAAAATCAAAATACTTTATATTCATTCCATTCCATCGAATCAACCTATTTAACAAATTCACCAAAGAATTTGTCTTAATAATACCATGTAATATTTGTACAAATTGGTTAATGCCACCTGATATAAGCTTGGTTTCCATGTACTAATTTTAGTGAATGTATACTAGCTCTTAGAGACCTTTCTCATCTTCAAAAATCATCCCTTCATTCAATAAACAAGTTTATTAACTTCATCAGATGAGCAAGAAACTGAACATGCATGCATAGCCTTATGTTTAATAATTTGCTTTAAAACTGTATTTTTCAGGTTATTTTTCTTCAAAAGAGGATGCTTGTCTCTGTCCATTCTTTTTATAAACCTTTAATTCTCCAAAATGGTAGACAGTACCTTTACAGTCATTTAACGAGATAATCCAAATGCTTTTTATATGCCAGAAATCCTCCTGGGTGTGTGGCCTTACACACCTTTAATAAATCTAGTTGGACCCTTAAGTCTTGACTTGTATAGAAGAGCATATCTAAAAATGGGACTTTAATAGCTTTGCCTTTTCTTTGAAATGTGTTTTCATTATTATATCTTCTGTAAGCTAGGGGTCTAACCATGTTTCTGGTTGTTTTTTATTAGAAACAGTTATCCCCCCAGAATAATAGTCCTTCTCTGTGTTCCACTTACAGACTTTTTTCAGTTTTTCAAACACAAAAGTTTCCATAGGACCTATGTACCTCCAGAACACCACCTTTGTTTGTTTTAATTTTTGCTCACATGCCACCTTTTCAGTGAAGCTTCCCCTGACTGCTACATGTTAAACTGTTCCTTCATTGGTCTATTTTTCCTGATAGTTCTCATCACCTTTTTCATAGTTATAACACCTGCTTATTTATTATGACGTGTGCTTAGACTGCAAGCTTCATAGAAGAAGGTTTTATATTTTTTGCATAAGTAACCTCAAAGCTTAGACTTTTGGCTGGTATCCAGGAGGCACTCAATACACATTTGTCAAATTAATGATTAAGTACTGTTCTTCTGTCTAGAACATTTCCCTACTCTTTACTGTTGCCTAATTAATGTCTACTTTCCTGACTTTCTAGAGCAAGACAGGCCATCTAGCAATGTATGTTTTGTCACACTGAACTCATCATAGCCATAATTTACATTTAGTTGCCTTTGGTTAGAGCAGTTTCAGGCTGTGACTGTCGCCCCCACCCCTCCCCATTGTCGTCCCAGCTGTCATCCTGGCAGGGAGCTGCTGCTCAGTACATGTTTGTTGACTGAATGAATTATGACAGAATTTAGTATCACATACTAATTTTAATTAGTATAGTAATGCTAATTAGAATGTTCATTAGTATAGCAATACTAAACCCCCTCTACCTGCCAAGCCTCCTCTAGCACCACTCTTCTGCCCTCAATATTGTAGCCAAATTGGCTCTTTTTCACTTCCTTGAGGACGCCATGCTCATTTGATCTACTGTTTCCCCTTTCTGGAATCTGTCCCCACCTGTACCTGTTCCCTTTACACACACGTTATACAGTTTCCTCCAACATATCCTTTAGATTCTAGCTTAAACATCATTTTCCTAGGTAATCATTTCATGCCTTCAAATTCCAGTTTGTCAGATTAATTTGTTGCTACAAAAGCTTGTTCCTTTCATTCACAGAAATAAAGAAGTCCATTCTTAAATATTTGCTCATTTTATAAATATTTGATTAATGTCCATTTTCTCAGCTAGACTGCAAGTACAAGAGAGCAGTCGCCATGGTGACCTGGATGACAGGGAATTAGCATTTGATTTTAAAGAAGGAGTCTGAGAAATGGCTACCATTGTGTTTCTAGGTTCCAAGGAAGGCAGCAGACTCACAAATTACTCACTCCTAACCTGGGAGGCTAATGAGAAATTCTTTTTGTTCACTGTTATGCAGCACAATCCCTGGGACATAGAAAAGAAGATAACAAGTACTCTTTGGAAGATAAAACAGTTGCAATGCGGATACTTTGAAAGAGATATGATAATGTCCTCCACAACTGAAGACTCTACAGAAATGATCAATCTCAGCTATTTAGGCAAGTTACTTCTCAATAAGATTAGTTAACCGGCATCATAACTCACAAATCAGACAATGTACTGACATCCCAGAAGCCTCTAAAGTGAAGGACAAGTTTATGACCTGTGCTGACAGAGAAACTGATACTCTGAGAGTCAAATTAATTCACAACAAACTGTACTTTTCTGAATACATTTCTTCATAAGTCATGCTAACTTTCAGGATCCCTAAGCATATGTTCTGACCTAACTTTATTCTTCTTCATACCTTTTATAAAAAAGATGTCTATAAGTCTTTTAAAGTAAGAGAAAATCTAACTTTAATAATAGAGTTCATTGAAGGCAATACATGTAAAGATATTCCACGAGGAGTATTTTTAAAGTTCTAATTCAAGTTGATAGTAACTCTTCTCTCTCTTGTACTAAATCAGATACTTCCTTCCCTAGATTTCCCCATCTGCACCTCTTCAGTAAAGACCACTGGGTATCCACCTTAAGCCTTTGGATCAGCAAACTGGAGCAAAATGGAGTTAGGCATTGTGGTAACATGGGAGGCCACAGCAGAGAAAGAAGGTGTGTTGTGAGCACTGGACACTAACAGTTCTTAGGGAATAAGCTATGGATGAACAGATCTTGCTCTAATAAAAGCCACCAGGGATTCTTCTCAAGTCCCTGCCATGTTTTTCCCCCCTTCTATGGAGTCCATATACCTCTTTCTCTTTCCTAAATTCTTTGAATTCCTCTGGATCCAGTATAAAACATATGAGTCCACAGTCTCTGAAGGACATATGGAATTCTTAGGACATGCAGGGGATACTGGTGTTACTGTTATTTGTTTATCTGGTTTTTGCCCTTCATTATTTCTTTTCTCTTCCTCCTTCTCTACCACCTTATCTTCCTCTTCCACTTCGTTGGAAAAATTAAACTAGTAGGGGAGATTCAAGATGGTGGCATGAGAGGTGAGACAGAGAACTCCTCTCAAAACCACATATAATATGAAAATATAGTTAATACAACTAATCCTAAAAGAGCAACAGCAAAGAAGGCTGCACAACACTGCATACACCTGGAGAACAGAGCAGACCTCACGAAACACAGTAATGTACCAAAGCCTTGATCTGGCGGGACCCAAGCCCTTCACCCACTCCTGCTCACCATCTAGAGGAAGAGAAATGGAGCAGGGAAGGGGGTGGAAGCCTAGGACTGCTGAACACCCAGCCCTGGAGATCTGCTTTGGAAGCACAGACATACATGGCATGGTGCTCTGGAGATTGGTGGGGTTGGAAAGCAAAGACAAGAGGAATACTTAGAGAGATTAAGATTCCAGCTGTTTGTGCAGGACAGGGATCAACATCTGAATGCCCTGGGGCAAAGGAAAGGCAGGTGGTCTGAGAGGCTTCTTAGCAGCGAGAATGCTGCTGAAGGGGCGGGGTGGAATGGAGCTTGCTGCGCAGGGGAACAGAGAGGTGGACAAGGTTGTCTAGGAGTTCTCTGCTCAGCAGGTTGGGAACTTTGGGGAGCTTCAGACGCTCTGTACCCATGGCTGGCTGCTCAGCTCCGAGGTCCCCTATTGTGATACAGAGCCTGTTGCGCCTTCCTCCTGGACTGCCGACACTAGCTCACAAACCGGAAGTCCCTGCCCTAGCATTAGGACAGCAAGAGGGAGGCCCCGCCTACCGCAGGTACAGATGCAATTCACAGAGGCTTACACCTGTGTGCTAGGCCCACTGGTTCTGACACTGGAGACAGGCACTGCAGCTGGGAAGCAAGAAACAGCTCTTTCCTCCCCACAGGCACCACTCCCTCTCCCCTGAAACCCCAACATCATTCCAGGGGCTGAGCAGCTCCAGACACTAGAGCTTCTGGGCACTAAAGTGCACCACATACAAATATGAAACATCAAAGGAATCTGGTTCAAACAAAAATCTCACAAACACTAGAAAAAGGGCCAAGTGAAACTGAACTCATAAATCTTCCTGAAAGAGAGTTCAAAATAAAAATCATAAACATGCTTATGGAGGTACAGAAAAATATGCAAGCTCTCAAGGATGAATTTAGGACAAAGATTCAATCATTAAGAATTCCATATCTGAAATGAAACATACAATGGAGGGTTTTAAAAGCAGATTAGATGTAGTAGAAGAGATGGTAAAGGGAATAGAAATTAGAGAAGAGGAATACAAAAAAGCTGAGGCAGGAAGAGAGAAAAGGATCTCTAGGAATGAAAATATTAAGAGAACCTTGTGACCAATCCAAATGGAACAATATTTGCATTATGGGGTAACAGAAGAAGAAGAGAGAGAAAAAGGGATAGAAAGCGTCTTTGAAGAAATAATTGCCAAGAATTTCCCCAATCTGGGGAAGGAGATAGTCTCTTAGTCCATGGAGGTGCACAGATCTCCCAACACGAGGGACCCAAGGAAGATAACACCAAGACAAATAATAAGTAAAATGGCAAAGATAAAGGATAAGGACAGACTACTAAAAGTGGCCAGAGAGAGAAAAATGATCACATACAAAGGAAAACCCATCAGGCTATCATCAGACTTCTCAACAGAAACCTTACAGACCAGAAGGGAGTGGCATGATATATTCAGTGCAATGAAGCAGAGGGCCTTGAACCAAGAATACTCTACTGGGCAAGATTATCATTTAAATTTCAAGGAGAGATTAAACAATTTTCAGATAAGCAAAAACTGAGAGAATTTACCTCCCACAAACCACCTATACAGTGCAATTTGGAGGGACTTCTCTAGACAGAAGTATTCCTAAGGCTGAACAGCTGTCACCAGGAGAAATAAAACCACAGAAAAGAAAGTAGAACAACTCATTCCAAAGCAGATGTAAAATCAAATCAACCACCCCCAAAGACAATCAAGAAATAGACAAAGAGTACAGAATATGATACCTAATATATAAAGAATGGAGGAGGAAGAAAAAGGAGGAAAAAAAAGAACCTTAAGGTTGTATTTGTAATAGCACATTAAGTGAGTTAAATAAGACTGTTAGATAGTAAGGGAATTACCCTAGAACCTTTGGTAACCACGAATTTAAAGCCTGAAATGGCAATAAGTACATACCTATTGATAATCACCCTAAATGTAGATGGACTGAATGCACCAATCAAAAGACATAGAGTCACTGAATGCATAAAAAAAAAAGACCTGTCTATATGCTGCCTACAAAAGACTCACTTCAAACCCAAAGCTATACACAGATAGAAAGTAAAGGGATGGGAAAAAATACTTCTTGCAACTAATAGGGAGAAAATAGCAGGAGTTGCAGTACATGTGTCAGACAAAATAGACTTCAAAACAAAGAAAGTAACAAAGGACAAAGAAGAACATTACATAATGATAAAGGGGTCAGTCCAACAAGAGGATATAACCATTATAAATATCTATGCACCCAACACAGGTTCATCTGGATATGTGAAACAAATACTAACAGAATTAAAGAGGGAAATAAAATGCAATGCATTCATTTTAGGAGACTTCAACACATCACTCCAAAGGACAGATCAACCAGACAGAAAATAAGTAAGGAGACAGAGGGATTGAACAATGTATTAAAACTGATAGACCTAATGGACATATACCGTACACTCCATCCAAAAGCAACAGAATACACATTCTTCTCAAGTGCACATGGAACATTTTCAATAATAGAACATATACTAGGACACAACAAGAGCCTCAGTAAATTCAAAAAGATTGAAATTGTACCAACCAGCTTCTCAGACCACAAGTGTATGAAACTAGAAATTACACAAAGAAAATGAAAAAGCCCAGAAACACATGGAGGCTTAATAACATGTTCCTAAATAATCAGTGGATCAATGACCAAATAAAAACACAGATCAAGCGATATATGGAGACAAATAACAACAATGATTCAACACAGCAAAATCTGTGGGACACAGTGAAGGCCGTGCTAAAAGGGAAGTATACTGCAATACAGGCCTACCTCAGAAAAGAAGAAGAATCCCATATGAACAGCCTAAACTCACAAATAACAAAATTAGAAAATGAACAAATGAGGCCCAAAGCCAGTAGAAGGAAGGACATAATAAAGACTAGAGCAGAAATAATAAAATCAAGAAGAATAAAACAAAAGAAAGAATCAATGAAAGCAGGAGTTTATTCTTTGAACAAATAAACAAAGTAGATAAACCCTTGGACAGACTAATCAAGAAAAAAAGAGTCTACAGACATAAACAGAATCAGAAATAAGAAAGGAAAAATCACTATGGACACCACAGAAATACAAAGAATTATTATAGAATACTATGAAAAATTATATGAAACAAACTGGATACCTAGAAGAAACAAACAACTTTCTAGAAAGATACAACCTTCCAAAGCTGACCCAGGAAGAAACAGAAAATCTGAATAGACCAATTACCAGCAAGGAAATTAAATCAGTAATCAAATATCTACCTAAGAACAAATTTCCAGAACCAGATGGTTTGACAGCTGAATTTTATCCAACATTTAATGAAGACCTAATACCTATCCTTCTTAAAGTTTTACAAGTAGAAGAGGAGTGAATACTCTCAAATTCATTCTATGAGGCCAGCCTCACACTAATATCAAAAACAGGTAAAGACACCACGAAAGAGAAAATTACAGACCAATATCCCTGATGAACATAGATGCAAAAATACTGAACAAAATATTAGTAAACCAAATTCAAAAATATATTGAAAAACTCACCCATCATAATCAAGTAGGATTTATTCCAGGGATGCAAGGATGGCACAACACTTGAAAATCCATCCACATCATCCACCACATCAACAAAAAGAAGGACAAAAATCACATGATCATCTCCATAGATGCTGAAAAAGCATTCGACAAAATTCAACATCCATTCATGATCAAAACTATCAACAAAATGGGTATAGAGGGCCAGTACCTCAACATAATAAAGGCCATGTATGACAAACCCACAGCCAACATCATACTTAACAGTGAGAAGCTGAAACCTTTTCCTTTAAGACCAGGAACAAAACAAGGATGCCCACTCTCCCCAATTTTATTCAACATAGTTCTGGAAGTCCTAACCATGACAATCAGACAACACAAAGAAATAAAAGGCATCCAGATTGGCAAGGAAGAAGTTAACCTGCCCCTGTTTGCAGATGACATGACAGTGTATATAAAACACTAAAGAATCCACTCCAAAAGGACTAGATCTAATATCTGAATTCAGCAAAGTTGCAGGATACAAAATTAATACACAGAAATGTGTTGCATCCCTATACACTAACAATGAACTAGCAGAAAGAGAAATTAGGAAAACAATTCCATACATAACTGCTTCAAAAAGAATAAAATACCAAGGAATAAACCTAACCAAGGAAGTGAAAGAACTATACTCTGAAAACTACAAGACACTCATGAGAAATTAAAGAAGATACCAATAAGTGGAAACATCCTGTGCTCATGGGTAGGAAGAATTCATACTGTCAAAATGGCCATCCTGCCTAAAGCAATGTACAGATTCAATGTAATCCCTATCAAAATCCCAACAGCATTCTTCAATGAATGAGAGAAAATAGTTCTAAAATTAATATGGAACCATAAAAGACCCTGAATAGCCAAAGCAATCCTGAGAAGGAAGAATAAAGAGGGGAGGATTATGCTCCCCAACTTCAAGCTCTACTAAAAAGCCACAGTAATCAAGACAATTTGGTACTGGCACAAGAACAGACCCATAGACCAATGGAACAGACTAGAGAGCCCAGATATAAACCCAAGCATATATAGTCAATTAATGTACGATAAAGGAGCCATGGACATACAATGGGGAAATGACAGTCTCTTCAACAGCTCATGTAGGCAAAACTGGACAGCTAAATGAATGAGAATGAAACTGGATAATTGTCTAAACCCATACACAAATGTAAACTCAAAATAGATCAAAGACCTCAATGTAAGTCATGAAACCATAAAACTCTTAGAAGAAAACAGGCAAAAATCTCTTGAATATAAACATGAGCAACTTTTTCCTGAATGCATCCCTTTGGGCAAGGGAACAAATAAAAAATGAACAAATGGGACAACATCATGCTAAAAAGCTTCTGTACAGCAAAGGAGACCATCAGCAGAACAAAAAGGCATCCTGCAGTATGGGAGAATATATTTGTAAATGATATATGCACCAAGGAGTTAACATCAAAAATGTATAAAGAACTCACACACCTCAACACCCAAAAAGCAAATAACCCAATTAAAAAATGGGCAGAGGATCAGAACAGACACTTATCCAAAGAAGAAATTCAGATGGCCAACAGGTACATGAAAAGATGCTCCACATCACTAATTATCAGGGAAATGCAAATTAAAACCACAATGAGATATCACTTCACACCAGTTAGAATGGCCATCATAGAAAAGACTAGGAATAACAAATGCTGACAAGGATGCAGAGAAAGGGGAACCCTCCTACACTGCTGGTGGGAATGTAAACTAGTTCAACCACTGTGCAAAGCAGTATGGAGGTTCCTCAAAAAACTAAATAGAAATACCATTTGACCCAGGAATTCCACTCCTAGGTATTTACCCTAAGAATGTAGGATCCCAGTGTCAAAAAGACATGCACCCCTATGCTTATCACAGCACTATTTATAATAATCAAGATATGGAAGCAACCTAAGTGTCCATCAGTAGATGAATGGAAAAAAAGAAGATGTGGTACATATACACAATGGAATATTATACAGCCATAAGAAGAAAACAAATCCTACTATTTGCAACAGCATGTATGGAGCCAGAGTACCCTCTGTGCTCAGTGAAATAAGCCAGGTGGAGAAAGGCAAGTATCAAATGATTTCACTCATCTGTGGAGTATAAGATCAAAGGAACAAAACAGCAGCAAACTCACAGGACCCAATAATGGACTAACAGTTGCCAAAGGGAAAGGGACTTTGGAGGGTAGGTGGGAAGGGAGGGAGGGAGAAGGGGAATAAGGGGCATTACGATTAGCACACATAACATAGGGGGGGCATGGGGAAGGCAGTATAGCACAGAGAAGAGAAGTAGTGACTCTATAGCATCTTACTACGCTGATGGACAGTGACTAATGGGGTATGTGGTGGGGACTTGATAATTGGGGGAATCGAGTAACCACAATGTTGCCCATGTGATTTTATATTAATGATATGAAAAGAAAAAGAAAAATAAAGTAAAATAAAATATAATAAAATAAAAAAGTTAAACTAGGTAAGATGATATTATATTGCTTGTGAAAAACCTAAGGACAATCAAAATTTCAAAGTCAAAATGGAGCCCAGCGTTCCAAAGCAATTCTACCCAATGATTAAATAAGGCATAGAATTCAAGCTCTGATTCTTTGGGGACTGAGGAAAATGATGTAATGAGAAGAAAGGTTAAAGCAGGGGCTTTTCCACCACTGAATTCCTTCCAACTTTGCTTCAGACACTAGTCTACATTATCTAAAAGCCAGGTGACAGTAGGGGCCATGCAGAGGAAAATTAGGCTATTAAAAGGGGAAAGAGAATCAGGGGACCAAGAGGAGAGGCAGTGATCAAAACTCATTAAGGGGAGAGGCAACCATGAACAAATGCAGAGTGAGTGTTTATGAATTAGGGCTGTTCAATACAGGCACAGCTATCTTAGTAGATGTCCCTAGGCCAAAGAAATAAAGGCAGAAAATGAGATGAAAATGAAAGCAAGTAGGATAATACAGAAAAACTTGGGGCCACCAATCTTAATTTGTCCTACCTAAGATTTAACTCAGTCACCCTCTGTGAGTGATATGGACTTCTTTCTTTTTCAAGGTGGCCCAGTCCCGCAGGCATCACCTTGGAATAATCACAATCTTAAAATAGCGGCACTACCTCTGGTGATGCCAAAGTGAGCGTTTCTCAGTTGTTATTTTAACTGGAAATACTCTATAACTTAGAAAAATTTCTGCCTTAATTTTTTTAACCCATCATCCCAGCATCCTTTACTGCCCAGCCTTCTTTTATCTTTTCTGAGAAACACAGCATTAGATTTTTACCCATCTGTAATTAGTTACAGCAGTATTTTATCAGAACTGTGGAATTTCTTAAAATGGAGACAGCAGTGGCCTGCATTTAGCTGGTCATGAGTGTTTATGGGTGTACAATATATTTGATCATATATGCAGTGACATAATATCAGGTGTCATAAGGCCTTTAGATTTGTAATCCCTACCAGTTCACTGAAACATAAACAATTAACTTGGTCACTGGTGTATATTAAATGCTCCCCCATAGCACTTGGAGTTTTCTCTTTGTCATTTAACAATAGAGAATGAGATAACATTGTCGGAGATTGGCAGTCTGAAGCAGAAACCTGAGGAATTGACATTTCACTGGGATATAAAAACACAGTTCACACAAAAAGAGAAGAAAACAGAGATAAGGCTTTAAGAAACTATGTTATAGGTTAGGTAAGAGAAATTCTGTTTAGAACATCCTTGGGCTGACAAAGCCATTTAAACCTACATTGACTGGATCCTTAGACATATAAGGGTATTGGCCCCTAACTATCACAAAGAAAGGGAAGGCATTTAGTGGGTATAATGAATGCCTCAAATATAATCTGCAGTTGTGTACATATGTGAATGTGTCACATTCAGAATAAATTGCATTTTCTCATAATGATGTTATGGTACCTATATATATGCTGTGTTGAAATTGTTTCAGCTTTTTTCACAATAAAACTATTTTTCCCAGTAGGAAGACAAGATAAAAATATAAAAATAAACACATTATTTTTTGGTAATATGTCCTGGTTTTGTTCCCAAGTATATAATCAACATGACTCAAGTTGAATTAGGGTTTGAAAGGCTAAGTATCTGTTCCAACAAAATTTTCATGACTTAAACATCCTGTTAAGTCCTTATGCAAGACTACAACTGAAGGCTTCCAAGAAAAAAATATACTGACAGTGTCTACGTTGTTATTTGATTGAATGTGATACTTTTTGTGGCTTTCTACTTTTACCCCCTCTTAGACTATAGGTTTAAAGAGGGCATACATAATATTCCTCTAACCTGTTTTCTAGTACATGTTACTCAACTGTAATAAAAAATGGACCTACCTTTATTTCTCCAAAGAACCAGAAGCTAGTGTGTGAGCAAAGAGTATAGTTAATGAAGGCAATTATGCACAAATGGGACATCATTTGAAGTAGTTTAAATAAATTATTACATCAATATTTGTAATACACAAATTATAAATTTTCTAAATATTCTCTGAAGTGTAATTAATTACTTTGAATGACATATTTAGTGTATTAAAGAAAATAATCTGACCTTAAGTTGTTCTTCCAAAGCAGCAGTTGCATGGTCTCCACTAGATTCATCAACTACCACAACCATGTGAGTGAGAGAATTGACCCTGACTTGTTCCTGTTCTAGGTCTTCTTGAAGCACCTGAAAGATAAAAATTTTTTTAAAAGACATTAAAATAGTAGTGTCCTGATCTGTATTCCAGAAACATTTCTTCTTAAATGTGTGTGATTTATTTCTGTCATGTTTTGGTTAATGCAATTTTTTTTATTAAAGTCGAACCATTACAAGCAAATGTTCTTCTATAACACTCTGCAAAATTTTCACATTTCTACTGTCAATTGAACTTGAAAATATATAGAAAGAGCATCTGTTGAAAATAGTACCGTATGATATTCTGACCCTTATCCCACCTCCTCTCACTTTCTCAGGGACTTCTCTCTTAAAATTATCTGCTGTCTCTTCAGTGTCTCCGTCTCTTCTGAAGTTTTACGTTTTCAACTAAAACAGAACACTGTCTTGAGCCAACAAGCCCCTCCTGCTCCTGCCTTATTATGTGTTCTTCGCTGAAAAATATTTTGTGTTTTCTATAGTTAGTCTTTCTTCTCCCTTACCCTACTATTCTCATTGACCACTATCCCACTGAAACATCTCTTGTAAAGGTTGCCATCAACCTCCACATTTCCAATTAAATAGGTATTTTTGATATCATTGTACCTGACTTTGCAATGACTAACCTAATTACCAACTCCTTCATTTTTGACACCCTCTTCTCTTGATCTTCATGTACTACCCTCTCCTGATTACCTTCCCACTTCGTTAAGCATTGCTTTTAAGCTCATTTGCTAGTTCCTTCTCCTCTGCTCAACTATAAATCAGATGTCATTCCTCTATATAAAAACCAAAACAACCCCATCACACTAAGAGGGAAAAATCCAAATCCTTTACCTGAAATTCTTACACGATCTACCACCTGCCTACTTCACTAGTCTAACTGCATACCATTCTTGCCCTCTGACACGATGTTTCGGCTATACTTGTCTTCTCTTTTCTCCACAATGTGTCAAGCTGTTTGTTCTGCCTGAATTGATCTTCCTCCATATCTTTAAATAATCTCTCCTTCTCATCATTCAGGACTCAGCTTAAGTCACCTCCAAGAGGGTTTTCATGAAGATGCTATCTAAGTTTGCTTCTTACTCTCTATTTCTATAACTTTTTTACTATAACATTTTCATTCTCAATATTTTCTTTTGTATTAGGTTAGTCATTTGTTGTTGTCTCTACTTACTAGACTATAAGATCCACTAGAACAGAGAAGTTCTCTGTCCTTCTCACTGTATATTCCAAACAACTAAAGATCAATAAACTGTTGTTGAATGAAGGGTGCCATCTGGAGGGGTGTTGGCAATATGCACAGATGAGTTTGGTCCTTTCTGAGTGCATAAAGATTACAATCTAATAGGAGGAGTTAGATTTTTATAATCATAATTATACTAATAAGCATATATAACCACAAAAAAGTATTCCAATCTCCTAAAAATTATACTGTACAATATTTTTGTGAAGATATACAGATGTAAACAGAGGAATAAACAGAGGGTAAACACAGGAGAAGTAAACAGAACAGGATGCTCTAGAACTAAGGTATCCTGCCTAGGGCCTCCAGTTCTTCCAGGACCTTATCACACTATATTAATAATTTTTGGGAAGTCTCTGAATGAGTATGCCAAGCTTCTAGTCATCTAGTTTGCTTCTTAGAATACTGTATTGTCCAATAAAAGAATGGAGAAGCAAGTTTATAACAAAGCCCGTTGCCTTCTGGAAAACCTGCAGTTCCGACTTGTGAAACAATGATACTTGGCACCTATCCAAGTAGCTCTCAGTTACTCAAACCCTATGGCACATGTAAGAGAACTCATTATGATTGGCTGCGTCACAAACTCAAATGCTTGAGAATTTTTACCCTAGAACTTTTATTTTTCAAGTCTCAACATCTTAGAGCACTATAAAATGACTTAGTTTTACTTCCTCTCTCTAGATTTTTACACTACACTTTCAAGTGAAGCAATTTAGAACAAAATGATTATGCATCTATTCTGTGTGTGGACTCCATACTGCCTATCATGCCTTTGACATTCCAGAGCTTACACTGGTTAATAAAAACTCTTTCTGCCATGAGGCCAAAAATAGAAGCATTAACATTCAGAGTTGTCCTTGAAAGTCATGTTGAGTCTATGTTTTCTGACTTATATAAGCTAAGAGTGGGAACATTCAGATGTGTCAGCCAGGAATTCTAAAAATAGTTATTAAATTAATACTGTGGTTGCCGATGTATTGTAAGTTGATATCTTTAATTTGGACAATTATTTTTTTTCCTGTCATTCAAGAGTGAGAACACATATAATCACATATACTAAAAACAACTATGAAATAATGCTATCCTGTTCACATTTATACATGTAAGTTGTTGTAATATATTTTAGTAAAGGGACTTGAGAAAAATCATTGTTCTATCCATGAAGTGCTTATTGTCAAACTGATTGAATCTTTCTAAAGAATATGTGATCAAATGTACTACTTACTTTCTCCAGTACTTAGATTTCTAATTCGTTTTGCTCATTCATTTGTTCTGTAATAAGAAATTATACTCTTGCCATGCTGATCAACATTTTATGCTTTTGCAGAAGTGCTAACACAATGAACCACTAAAGCTAGTTGTGAGCTGACAGCTTTAAAATCAAACAAAATAACTATTTGGATTTATAGTGAATAGAGGGAAATAAAAGAACATGGGAAAGTCCACAGTGGCTGAAAATCTTGAAGAGTGCATGGTGTAGATTAACATAAATTGTACCTGTTTTAAGCTATGTCCAACATCTCTTTTCTCTTCTATAATTTTGTAAATTATGTATCTTCTTTTACTCTTCATCAGAGATTAAAACATAAAGTTACAATGACCTTTCTAAGCATACTCAATAGCTGAAAGACAAAAGCTATTGCAGCATTATACTCATATTTCCTATTTTCCCAGACCTCGACTCTGAAAATAAATATTAATGAATACCACAGTTACTAGCCAATCTCAATATCAACAGAAGACAAAAGACCATGAAATATCCAATGTACAAAGTTCATTTTTTTAAAAGTTGATTCTTAGAGGTAGTAAAACTGCCACATATAAAAAGATGGACTTAAAAAGTTAAATTTTTCTGCCAATCTATGTATCTATGAATAATCGTGTTGATCACTGGTATAAAGTATACCCTCCTGCTCCCCTCTTCGAGAAAACATAGATTCTCAAGACTACTCTTTTTTAAAACAGATTAAAGTTTTGTAAAGCTATTTTAAAATTAATTTCAATAAAATATTTATTTCTTATGGATTTGAAATTCTCAAAGCTGGATTTATACAATGGAGATTTATGGTTGATTTTCTAATTAACCCTGAAATATGAGCTAAATTATTCTATATACTGATGTATCCCCAGAGAAGTATGCTATAATTTTTGCCTATTAGAAAATATATTCAAATTAAAATGTTTTAATATATGATTGTTAAAGTATGTTTATCTTTATTAAAAGTATATCAATTATTTACATATTCACAAATATATATATGTACTAGGTATTTTATTATGTATTTCTTGTCATTATTTTTATTAAATGAATGCATTTGCTACATTTACCAGATTTTTTTTAAAGTCTGTCATGCGCTTAATTAAATTTCTATACCATTATTAGATAGATACAAATGTCAGCAATGTTTGTTTCCTAATGTCAATGATCTTTTTTTCCTGTATGACAAGAGAAAAGGCCAAAAGTGAATTTTAACATTAAAAATGCTTAGATTTGACAAACTTAAATTTTGTTATACCTCTGTAAATAATTCTATTTCTTATAAAGTACTCTCAAAGAGCCTGACCAAATTTGTTATTCCCTTACTACATAGTCCCAATTTTATGATTTAAATATGACTTTTCTTCTACATCCTTTGAATGTCATCAGTGGTACCAAATTCTTCTTGCTCTGACCTATGCCAAGTTGGTTTTCAAAAACTGTCTTAGAACAATCACTAGAGAAATAGCCATTTCGACTTACACTATTTTGCCCTTTCTTAGCACACATGTGGAATAATGCATGGAAAATAAAGGCATGGAAATATATGAGGCTAAGTATTGGATTCAATGTCTAGAGGTGAAGAGTAGCAATTAATAGAAAGGCAGAGCAATAGAAAACAAAAACAAGGTTGGGTCCCCTGCAAGCTTCATAGGAGGGTATTTGGTATTTCCCTTCACCACAGTATATGCTCAGCAACATGGAACAGGAAAGAGCAGTGATTGCCTATGTGCACAGTTTATTTTATTATTCCACTTCAATGTTTAATCAACAGGAAATTGCCAACATGCAGGTCCTACACACACACACACACACACACACACACACACACACACACATGAGAAAGTGAAGTTTTCTATGGCCAGGATCCTCACCTGGCTCTGGTCAGCTAGCTCACTACACACGTGTGGGCAACACGTTGTTATTGACTCTATATAAAGAGCTCTGCCCAGTGCTCTGGGCTGCACAGCTGCAGGGCTGCAGTAGAGCAGAGACTGGAGTGGTGGCAACACTGAGGACAGAGACTGAGATGGCTGTGGGTGCAGAGAGGCCCAGAGGCAGAGACCGGCTGTGGCAGGCAAACTTATTTTGAGTGGATGGGACTCTGGTGATTGACCTGCCACCATGGGAATAAAGTTGGATATAAACCATTTCACCCCAAGAACGTCCCACTGTCATTTTTTCAGTCTCATTGAAAAAATAGTGAACTTGTCCAGGGCTGAAACCCATTGGCAAGACAGACAGACAGACAGACAGACAGACACACACACACACACACACACACACACACCTAAAAACAACAGTCTGTGGGTTCTGCATGGATTCTGAAGCCATCTAGTGCCTGAAACATATCACTTTAAATTAATATAATTAGAAATATGTTTAATAAAATATTTAGCTTAAGTAATTGTAGTTTTTTTTAGCTTACCCAAATAAATGTACACAGAAGGAAAGACCAATGAGAACAAAGCTTGTATCAAATATAACACTTGTAAAAATCCTTAAGAAACCAGAAAAGTTTCTATGAATGGGATAAATCCAATATTTACTAAAGTAATATCCTGGAAAATACATCTCAGGAACAAAAAGAATCCTTACATACTAATTAACAATTGCCTAATGCATCCAGATGTGAATTGATTTTATTTTCAAATAAAAGTGTCCTGGCCAAATCAAGAAGTTTTCAGATTTCTTAGGAAATGATGGGGAGGTAGGCAATTTATTCTTCTCTTCACCTTTTCTCTTATGGCCACTCTTACTCCTTCTTTCCATCACCTCTGCTCTGGGCTAGGTTCTATATCCCCTGCTTCCCTGAATGAAATGATCTGAAAATGACTTGCCATTTTCTTTTCAGACCAATATTCACTTGCTAAGCCTGACTGGTTACAGTACTATTTAGTTCTCCATGACAATCTATTTATGGTATGTAATTTTGTTGTAAATTTGCTGAATATTTTAAATAAGCTTCCTCAACAGAAGAGCTTTTATTTTGATATCTACTTAAATATGATTGTATAATTATATTAGTCTTTATATCAGAATCCACTGTTTTTATCTTTTTGTCTGAAAGAAGTGCTTACATTTCTGCTAACTCCTAATCTACCAAAGGGGGGCCTGAAAGACCATTTCAGCGAAGATACTTGAAAGATCTTAAAAGCACCTAATGCTTCCCCAATTGCAGGAAGGAGGCTCAGTAAACACAAAAAAGTGTTTCAAAAACAGAGTTGGCAATGTGCCCCTACATCTTTCAGAATAAAAATAGAGAAGGGCATAATATGCGTGACAGACTGACAAAAAAAGTTCACATTTAAAGGTGTTGGATCTGAACTTAGTTTTCCTGGGTTTGATTCCTGGAAGCATTGCTAATCAGCTATGTGACCTTGAGGAAGTTTCAACCATACCAAGCCTTAGCTTTCTAATTTTCAAAACTGGTATAATAAGAGCACCTATTTCTTTACGTGGATAGTGGACTGAATAAGCTGTAATTGGTTAGCACCTCATCTGGCACACAGTATGAACTTAATAAATGTAAACAGCTAGTTAGTTCTAAAACCTTATATTTGGGCATATTCACAACAAAACTTTAAACCACACTGCTATAACCCAACATTCACCAAATTCACCCACATCTAATCCATGCTGTGCACCATGCTGTAATAGGTATCATGAGCACAGAAAGGGAATGTGGTTTTGGAAATCCAAGAAAAGAAAGGCTGAAGGAACAACATAGTGCTACGATCTAGAGAAATACATAATGAATTTTAAATCCTTAAATAAGACTTTAACTTCCAAATTATTTACATGACATTAACAACAGTAGCTTCAAACTAATCTAGGGGTCCCATACATTGCTGAAGAATTAGCATGGTGAGAGGAGCTACTTTATGGAATTAGGAGGACAGATGCCAATCACTAAATAATAGCCCTCGATTCTCCCGCCTTTCCTCCTCCCTCTGCAATCTATGCACGATACATGCATCCGTACATCTTGCATATAGCTGCACCACTGAAATCAGAAATTAGATATACTGAACACCAAGAAAACCTAATAAATGATTACAACTGCCTTTAGCCCCACAATAATTATTGATAAAGAACAGAAGAAGATTATGGGGAGAGCTGTTTGAGGTGGAAGGTTTCCGGTTCAGCACAGAGGAATTAAATGCATTGAATGGCTAATAGTATGTAGATGTATATTCAATTCTACTGATTTTCCTCCTGCTCAGCATTACTGCCATTCTCATTAGAAGCCTATTTACTTCTATATTCTCTTTCTACCCCTTGTGCCCTAATTTTAAACAAAGAGCTACAGGATTAATGTTGAAAAATCATTTCCTTGAGCATTCTACTTCTGAGCATTTCATACACTAATGTGCTATTTGCCCATTGTTTACTCTGAGTTTGAGGACTTAATACACAGTCTCTGTGTCTCTTCCATCTAGATTATCCCCAAGCCTAGGAAACTGAAGGCCATACCTTCCCTGATTTCTTCACTGCTTTCCCCATTTGTTCTAGCCTCTAAGATCATTACTGGAGTCAGCTTCACTGGAATCTCAGAATTGAGGGAAACAGTCTGGATTCAAAGGCAGACAGGTCAAAATGAAAAGCCCAAATCTACCAATTACTACTTAACTACCTTGGGCAACTCCTTAACCTCTCTGAACAATTTATTTATCTTCAAACTGGGGATTTAAATTCCTCCAGGACAGGTTTAGTACTAGAATTAAATGAGTAATACATTAGAATCAGCTACCACAGTGCTTAGAATTGGTAGGCAGTGAGGAAATGCTCATTTTCTTCTATTTCTGACATTATCACCATATCATTCCATTCTCGGACTAAGATCTATGGAAATAGCCCCTCTGGGTATCAGTATTTATTCTCAATATCCTTGCTAATCATAGCACATACCTTTTAATTAATAAACATTCTCAGTGTGCTGAAATGGCATAACATCATGCAAAAATACCTGATTTAGTTGTTTTCTCATTCTCACTAATTTTGACCCGGATCTTTAATTGTTAATGGAATATAAAATGATATGCAGTATAAATTATCTCTGACGTGTAGTTCTATTGAATAATAGAGTACTACCAGTTGTACCACTAGAAATCATTCTGTTAATAACAGAACTATGAAACATACAATTATAGTATATGGTAGTTAACAATTTTATATTCCTTAGTAACACAGTGCTAATTTCAATCTTATTTTTAACATGAGATTAGATTTATAGTCATACATTTTGTTATACATGAATATATTTTTCAAGAAAAATTACTTTCTTAAAATTCATATTATATTTCTTGTGGCTGTCTTGTGAAGAATTTTCCCCTAAAATGCATTCTAAAATGTTTTATATATGTAAATAATTCATTTGTATTATTAATGTTGCATTGCCTATTCAAGGGAGCTGAAATTAACTGTTCTTTGTTAAGGAAAATAGATACTTTACATGAGACTAACTCAGTAAGCCAGAGATAGGGTCCTCTATTTCCTTTTTTTTTTTTTACCCTTCTCAGAGGCCAGAAATTTCTAATAAAGAAGCATTACAGGAGAAACTAAGTATAAAATATAAAGTGTCTCCAAGATGAGGGGGTCTTAGTTATACTTCAGTACATGCAGTGATGCACTTTAAAACAAGGCTGTGACATTTTGAGCAAAATTACTTGAGTCAGTACCCAGTGATTCCTAATTAACTAATTAGTAGTCTATTAGCTAGAATCACTTGATTTGTTAAAATAAGAATATGGGCATGGATTTCATTGATATTGTTAATATTTTAATGAAATTAATGGCATTCTCTCATATGCAAAGTTATCCTTGGAATATACTGCTTGTTTATAGTATGTTGATGGGAAATTAGCTTTCTTCTCAACTAGATTGAAAACTTTAAAACGGTATCATACATATACTGCTCTGTAGACTATGTGATATCCTTTTCTACATTAACTTGCCACATCTTTATAGCAAAAGAATATTGTTACCACACACATCAATTTCATATGGACAGGAGTCATGTCTTATACATTCATAATAGCTAAGATCATTCATATAATTCTGGGTATCAGGTATTATTCTAAGTATTTTCATGTAATTGTGTATTAAATATTTTTTATCAATTCTGTAAGACAGATATCATCATCATCCTGACTTCATACTTGGGAAAACTCAGGCAAAAAATGGTTAAGTAACTTGGGCAAAATCATTCAGCTCACAAGTGACAGAGCTAGGTTTTAATCCTAGTTTAGGCAGTCTAGTTTCAGAATCTGAGTTATACTTCTTCTAAGAGATGTTAATTTAGCTCAAATAAATCTAAGATATAAATCCATCTCTTTTGTGTAACTCCACATGAAAAAGCACATAAATAAAAAGAAACTCATCTGTAAGTGTATGTGCATGTGTGTATATTCAGTTGATTCCACGATTTATCCCTCTGTTGACACCTTAATTTCACCTATTAGATTTCAAAGACTACTACCACAAAGCTTGCTTAAAAAAATCCATTCAGGTTAGGTGCTACTATATGTTTTTACTTTTTGAAAGCAATTTAACAATGGGTCATCTTAGTGACAAATGCCAATCACAAAATAGTGTTTAACATGGAGTTGGGGGCATTAGTAGAAGGTTCAAGTTACTTTTATCTGCATGGCTTAGTTTCCCTGGGTAATATTGTTTTTCACTTTTTGCTCAGAATCTTTCTTCTCTGGAGATTCTCTCTTGATACCTACTTGTCATAATACTGGGTATTAATATAGTCACGGGGTCTTCTCCCACTTGACAGAATGTATGTTTTTCTCCCAATGGTTCCTATTGCCTGGCCCTTAAAGTTCAAGTAAGATCTACATGGAAACCAAAGAAAGAGACAGAACATCTATAGGCCTTGTCCTGCTCCTTTTTTACTAAGAATCTGGGAAGAAAGGTTAATTTGTAAGCCCAGCTTAAAAGGGCCAACCAGATCCAATTTAGCCTAGGACTGGGGTCAGAAGGAAAAAAAAAAAAGAGTCCTTATAATTTATATGAAGTTCAACCTAACTCACAAGGCCAGAGTTCTACACACAAATTTTAAAACAAAGTCTTATGATTACTGACAGTTTGCCTGGATGGTCCACTCTGCACATCTTCCTCATGAATCCTGTGGTAGGTAGCCAGCTAAGGATTTGATCCCATTGAATGGCTTTCCTTTTTCATATAACCAAGGGTTACAGCCTTGATATCGGTGGATATACCCAAGCATGACTGCTGGTGGCATCTTCTATGATATTTACAGATATTGGGGTTACAACCATTAGGATCTTTTAACAGGGAATGAAACAGAGATAGAAGGAAAGGACAAAAGCTAGAAGTAGTGAGAAGGTACCAGAAATAGTATCTCCATGTAAATTGCTTTATAGATGTATTCCATCTTTCTATAGGAGTTGTTTTCTTGTCCCTACTCACAATTTTTTATTGTTTTAAGATTTGTGGCTCTGTCAGCAAGGAAGCAATGATAAAGCCTCTGTGTGTGATAGTACTAGTCAGAATTATTTAAAGTATCTGCTCCAAATAACATTTACTGAGCATCAGTTATGTGCTATGTACTTGGCTAGGCATTGGAGAAACACATAAGAAGTCTATCAGGTTCTCTGGCTGTAGCACAGTGTTTTTTTCCTAATTACACTGTTTATCTTTACTGCCATAGCCATCAAACATTCATTAAGCACTATGGGACCAAAAGATAGAAAACGGAATGGAATTTTATAGCATTAATAACTTTTTATAGCAGTAACTAATGTACTTTTTATTGAAATATAGTTGATACACAATTTTATATTAGTTTCAGGTGTACAACATAGTTATTCAAGAATTATACATATTATGAAATGTTCACCATGATAAGTGTAGTTACCATCTGTCACTTTATAAAGTTAGTACAATATTATTGACTCTGCTCCCTATGCTGTATTTTTCATCCCTGTGACTTGTTTATTTTATAACTGATATTTTGTATGTCTTTATTGCATTCACCAGTTTTGCCCACCCCCATCACCCCTCCCCTATAGCAACCCAGTTTTCTGTATTCATAAGTCTATTTGTTTTGTTTGCTTATTTTTGTAGATTCCATATATAAGTGAAATCATATAGTATTTGTCTTTCTCTGTCTGAATTAGTTTGCTTAGCATAATGCCCTCCATGCATGTTGTTGCAAATACCAAGGTTTTGTTCTTTTTTATGTCTCAATAATATTCCATTATATATATGTACCACCTTTTCTTTATCCATTCATCTATTGCTGAACACTTAAGTTCTTTTCCTAATATCTGAACCATTGTAAATAATGTTGGAGTAAACATAGGGGTGCAAATATATTTTTAATTAGTGATTACAGAAGGCCAACAGACACATGAAAAGATGCTCAACATCACTAATCATTGGGGAAATGCTCATCAAAACCACAATGAGATGTCATGTCACACCAGTCAGAATGGCTAAAATAAACAGTACAAGAAATAACAAGTGTTGGCAAAGATGGGAAAAAAAGGGAAGCTCCTACACTCTCGGTGGGAATATAAATTGGTGCAGCCATGTGGAGGTTCCTCAGAAAATCAAAAATAGAAATACCATATGACCTACTAATTTCACTTCTGGGGATTTACCTGAAGAAAACAAAATAACATGTACTTTTATTCTTGCTAAAGATGGAGGCAAGCTGACTAGTTCTAAAAACAGTACTTGATTTTATGGTATTCTTAGCCTTCAGAATCATACCTCTTATTCCCAATCACTGCATTACTCTTTTAGTATTGTCTATTTTTAAAAATCTGTCTTTGGCCTTCCAATTGCCCAGTAGCAGAGTCTATTATTTTGAGCCTTTGCTCATTCCCTAAATCTGTTACCATTGGTTCCTTGTTGATTTCCAAAGTGTTTCTTATACCTGTTAATAATTTGCATTGACACTGGCTTCATTTCAGATCTGCATACTTCCTGCAATATCTTCTTAACATGTCATCTGGCCTCCTGTTTATCAGTGTTCTAATTTATCTTATAATATATATCTTAAAAATTAAGATAAATTTTCCTAAATCACTGTTCTCTTCAGTTTAATTTCTCATCAATAATAGCTTCCTGTTACCCACAGAGTAACTCTACATACCTGAGTCTTGAGTTCAAGACCCTCTGATCAGGCTGTAGCCCTATTGCACCAACCATAGTGTAACACATTACCCAGGCAAGTGACATACCCTATATTTCCCTACCTCATTTTCTTTGCCCCCAAAAATCACTGATTTTAATATTAACAAGCCACATGTCATATTCTGCCCTGTATAATTGTCAGCTGTTTTCTATCTTTATCTGATGTACTAGCCTGTGAGCTTCTTGAGGGAAATTCCATGTATAGTAGGTCTCTGTATTCTTCACAGCACCTGTTGTGCTTTAAAAAGTATTTGTTCAGTAATGCAGAATAGAAAGCAATGGAATAAAATGAAATGTCAAATCCTTTAGCAAAATTATACTTAAACTGCCCCCATTACATGAACATCTAGATCATTTTAAAGGTCACCAGAAGAGGAGGTTTTATAATCATAGTAACCCAAATGTTTGAGATTAGCTAAGCTTCAAGGAAAGGATAGGTGACTGAGCTTCTAAGAGATCATTTAACTTGTATTATCAGTATGTAACAAAGAACATTCACTGAAGTCAAAATATAGTGCACATCTCACATTTATTTGCAAATTCAAATAACTTGTATGGCAAGGATTGTGTTAATGTTGTTATTAAACCAATGTAGCTAATAACAAAAGTCTAAGTCTCTTCAAAGAACCGGAAACTTTGCTAGTAAATTAAGCTTTAAACCTCATCTCAGCCCAACTGTGCTGTAAGACAAGATTCCTCAGTCTAATATTCTCCTTTTGATAGAAGGACCCTACAAAATAGCAAACATCTTTCCCATTAGTGAATCTTCAATCCAACAACAGACTTTTATTCCTCAATACTATTGTTACTTCTTCAAGGGGAAATCCTTTTATTCCTTATCAATTGCACTAAGAAAGTCTGTCTCTTAAGACACAAAGAGCCAACCAGAATTTTTTCTGACCTGCTCCTTCACAAGGGGAATGATATTTGCAATTTATTCATTCCCAAGAGAATCTTTTTTGGGTAACTCAGATCTAAAGTAAACCTCAAACTTATCTTCCCAAAGAAATAAATATAAATAATGGTCTATTCCAAATTTTACAGCAAACTGAACTATTCCCAGTTACCCAGAGTTGACAGTTTGGCTAGATTTAATAATAACCACTAATACAGGATCAATCATTACACTTTGCCTAATTGGAAGATTCAGTAAAAGTGACTTATATCCATGGCATTTCAACAGTGGTTACATTTCTAGCCTGCCTTGTAATAAAATGTGGTTGAAATGAATATAGTAAAAGATCCTAAAGATCCTTTCACAGAACATAGAGAAGCATATCTGCAATATTCCTCGTGAACTTGAAAGACTTGCAAATATTTAATTTTACCCTCCAACTGAGAAAGAGACCGCCAGATCCCTCTGAACTAAGCAGAATTTAAATAAATTCCCAGCAAAGAAAACCTGTATGTTTTCTTTAATTTGGGCATCTATAATCATAACTTGGGAAAATAAAGAGGAAGATTCAAGGATTTAATGTCTATCTATACAAAAAAATTGTAAAAAGTAAATATTATGTTAGGTGGGAAGTGTGGTGGTACAGCAGGTTGGAATTGCTTTTTTGACTATTTCAGTGTTACTGATATATATTGTTGTCAGAGGGAGAAATTTCCTTTTCATTTTCTTACAATTCTTGGGAAGAAAAGATGTAAAGTGAAATGATGACTATTTAAATAGGGCCTTAGTTTGAACTCAGGTACCTAAGGAAAGAACACTTATCTTCTGCTTTATAAAGCATGGCAAGACTAAAAAATCATTACCCCTTTTAGTGTATACTTTTAAGAAAATCTATGTTTCACATTTAAATAAATGCAATTCCTTTATAAATTGTTTGGTTTTGTTAAATCATTTTCTTCTTACCATAATACATCAAGTAACAAAAGTATATTATCAATTGTCAGGCTGTCTCTTACCTATATGCTTTTCCCTTATCTTACTTTCTTTATATTTTTATTCATTTACTGATGGACACTTACATTGCTTCCATATGTTGGCTACTGTAAATAGTGCTGTGATAAACATAGGTGTGCATACGTCTTTTTGAATCTGAGAACTTCTATTCTTTGCATAAATTCCTAAGAGTGGGAAACCCGGGTCAAATGATATTTCTGTTTTTAGTTTTTTGAGGAACCTCCATATTGCTTTCCACAATGGTTGAACTAGCTTACATTCCCACCAGCAGTGTAGGAGGGTTCCCCTTTCTCTGCATCCTTGCCAGCATTTGTTGTTCCAAGTCTTTTTGATGTTGTCCATCCTAACTGGTGTGAGGTGATATTTCATTGTGTTTTTAATTTGCATTTCCATGATAATTAGTGATGTGGAGCATCTTTTCATTTACCTGTTGGCCATCTGAATTTCTTCTATGGAGAAGTGTCTGTTCATATCCTCTGCCCATTTCTTAATTGGGTTATTAGCTTTTTCGGTGTTGAGGCATGTGAGCTATTTATATATTTTGGATGTTTACCCCTTGCCTGATATGTCATCTACAAATATATTCTCCCATACTGTAGGATGCCTTTTGGTTTTGCTGATGGTGTACTTTCTTGTATGAAGATTTTTAGCTTGATGCAGTCCCATTTGTTCATTTTTGATTTTGGTTCCCTTGCCCAAGGAGATGCGTTCAGGAAAAAGTTGCTCAAGTTTATATTTAGGAGATTTTTGCCTATGTTTTCTTCTGAGAGTTTTATGGTTTGATGATTTACATTCAGATCTTTGAATGTATGGGGTTAGAAAATAATCCAGTTTCATTCTCTTACATGTAGCTGTACAGTTTTGCCAACAACAGTTGTTGAAGAGGCTGTCATTTCCCTATTGCATGTCCATGGCTCCTTTATAGTATTAATTGACCATATATGCTTAGATTTATATCTGGGCTCTCTAGTCTGTTCTACTGACCTATGGATCTGTTCTTGTGCCAGTAACAAATTGTCTTGATTACTGTGGCTTTGTAGTAGAGCTTGAAGCCAGGGAGCGTAATCACCCCATCTTTATTCTTCCTTCTCAGGATTGCTTTGGCTATTCGGGGTCCTTAGTGGTTCCATATGAATTTTGGAACTATTTGTTCCAGTTCGTTGAAGAATGCTGTTTGGTATTTTGATAGGGATTGCATTGAATCTGTAGATTGTTTTAGGCAGGATAGCCATTTTGACAATATTAATTCTTCCTATCCATGAGCAAAGGATGTGTTTAAATTTATTGGTATCTTCTTTAATTACTCTCATGAGTGTCTTGTAGTTTTCAGGGTATAGGTCTTTCACTTCCTTGGTTAGGTTTATTCCTAGGTATTTTATTCTTTTTGATGTAATTGTGAATGGAATTGTTTTCCTGATTTCTTTCTGCTAGTTTATCATTAGTGTATAGGAATGCAACAGATTTCTGTGTATTAATTTTGGATCCCGCAACTTTGCTGAATTCAGATATTAGATCTAGTAGTTTTGGAGTGCATTGTTTAGGGCTTTTTATTTATGACATCATATCATCTGCAAACAATGACAGTTTAACTTCTTTGCCAATCTGGATGCCTTTTATTTCTCTGTGTTGTCTGATTGCTGTGGCTAGGACCACCAGAACTATGTTGAATAAAAGCGGGGAGAGTGGGCATCCTTGCATTGTTCCTGATCTTAAAGGAAAACGTTTCAGTTTCTCACTATTAAATATGATGTTGGCTGTGGGTTTGTCACATATGACATTTATTATGTTGAGGTACTTGCCCTCTATACCATTTTGTTGAGAGTTTTCATAATGAATGGATGTTGAGTTTTGTCTAATGCTTTTTCAGCATCTATGGAGATGATCATGTGGTTTTTGTCTTTCTTTTTGTTGATGTGGTGGTGATGTTGATGGATTTTTTAATATGTTTCCATCCTTGCATCCCTGGAATAAATTCTATTTGATCATGATAGGTGATCTTTTTGATGTATTTTTTAATTTGGTTTGATAATATTTTGTTTAGTATCTTTGCATCTATATTCATTAGGGACATTGGTTTGCAATTTTCTTCTTTTGCGGTGTCTTTGCATGGTTTTGGTATCACAGTGATGCTGGCTTCATACAATGAGTTTGGAAGTATTCCCTACTCTTCTATTTTGTGAAAAACTTTAAGGAGAATGGGTATTAGGTGTTCACTAAATGTTTGATAAAATTCAGTGGTGAAGCCATCTGGTTCAGGTGTTTTGTTTTTAGGGAGTTTTTTGGTTACCAATTCAATTTTGTTGTTGGTAATTGGTCTGTTAAGATTTTCTCTTTCTTTGTGTCAGTCTTGGAAGGTTGTATTTTTCTAGAAAGTTGTCCATTTCTTCTAGGATATCCAGTTTGTTAGCATATATTTTTCATAGTATTCTCTCATAATTCTTTGTATTTCTCTGGGTTCCGTAGTAATTTTTCCTTTCTCATTTATGATTCTGTTTATGTGTGTAGACTCTTCTTTTTGATAAGTCTGGCTAGGGGTTTATCTATTTTGTTAATTTTCTCAAACAACCAGCTCCTGCTTTCATTAATTCTTTCTATTGTTTTATGCTTATCAAATTTATTTATTTCTGCTCTGATCTTTATCATGTCCCTCCTTCTACTGATTTGAGCCTCATTTCTTCTTCTTTTTCTAGTTTCCTTAATTGTGTGTTTAGACTGTTCATATGTGATTTTTCTTCTTTCCTGAGGTAGGCCTGTATTGCAATATACATCCCTCTTAGCACGGCCTTTGCTGTGTCCCACATATTTTGTGGTGTTGAGTTATTGTTGTCATTTGTCTCCATATATTGCTTGATCTCTATTTTTGTTTGGTCATTGATCCATTGATTATTTAGGAGCATGTTGTTAAGCATCCATGTGTTTCTGAGCTTTTTCATTCTCTTTGCATAATTTATTTTTAATTTCATACCTTTGTGGTCTGAGAAGCTGGCTGGCCCAATTTCAATCTTTTTGAATTTACTGAGGATATTTTAGTGGCCCAGTATATGATCTATTCTTAAAAATATTCCATGTGCACTTGAGAAGAATGTGTATCCTACTGCTTTTGAGTGGAGTGTTCTGTAGATGTCAGTTAGTTCCACCTGTTCCATTGTGTTTTTCAGTGCTTCTGTCGCCTTACTTATTTTCTGTCTGCTGATCTGTCCTTTGGAGTGAGTGGGGTGCTGAAGTCTCCTAAAATGAATGCATCGCATTCTATTTCCCCTTTAATTCTGTATTTGTTGCACATATTTGGGTGCTTCTGTGTGGGGTACATAGATATTTATAATGCTTATATCCTCTTGTTGGACAGACCCCTTTACCATTATATAATGTCCTTCTTTATCGCTTGTTACTTTCTTTGTTTTGAAGTCTATTTTATCTGATACAAGTATTGCAACTCCTGCTTTTTTCTCCTTATTGTTTCCATGAAGTATCTTTTTCCATCCCTATGTCTTTGGGTTTAAAGTGAGTCTCTTATAGGCAGCATATAGGTGGGTCTTTTTTTTTTATCTATTCAGTGACTCTATGTCTTTTGATTGGTGCATTCAGATCATTTACATTAAGGGTGATAATCGATAGGTATGTACTTATTGCCTTTGCAGGCTTCAGATCTGTGGTTACCAAAGGTTTAAGGGTAACTTCCTTACTATCTGTCAAGTTTAACTCACTTAATATACTATTACAAACACAATCTAAGGTTCTTTTTTTTGTACTCCTTTTTCTTCCTCCTCCGTGCTTTACATTTTAGGTACCATATTATGCACTCTTTGTCTATCCCTTGACTGACTTTGGGGATGGTTGATTTAATTTTACATCTTCTTAGTAATTAATTGTTCTACTTTCTTTACTATCATTTTATTTCTTCTGGTGATAGCTATTTACCCTTAGGAGCACTTCCATCTAGAAAAGTGCCTCTAAAATACACTGTAGAGATGGTTTGTGGGTGGTATATTCTCTCAGCTTTTGCTTATCTGGAAATTGATTAATCCCTTCTTCAAATTTAAGTGATAATCTTGCCAGGTAGAGTATTCTTGGTTTGAGGCCCTTCTGTTTCATTGCATTAAATATAGCACATCACTCCCTTCTGACCTGTAAATTTTCTGTTGAGAAATCTGATGATAGCCTAATGGGTTTTCCTTTGTATATGTTCTTTTTTCTCTCTGGCTGCTTTTAATACTCTGTCTTTATCCTTGATCTTTGCCATTTTAATTGTTATATGTATTGGTGTTGTCTTCCTTGGGGATCCTTGTGTTGGGAGATCTGTGCACCTCCATGGCCTGAGAGGCTATTTCCTTCCCAAGATTGGGGAAATTTTCAACAATTATTTCTTCAAAGACACTTTCTATGCCTTTTACTCTCTCTTGTTTTTCTGGTACCCCTATAATGCAAATATTGTTCTGTTTGGATTGGTCACACAGTTTCTCTCAATATTCTTTCATTCCTAGAGATCCTTTTTCTCTCTGTGCCTCAGCTTCTTTTTATTCCTGTTGTGTAATTTCTATTTCATTTACTATTTCCTCTACTTCATCTAATCTGCTTTTAAGTCCCTCCATTGCATGTTTCATTTCAGATACTGTATTCTTGAATGTTTGTATCTCATTCTTGATATTCCTCCCTGAGTTCTTGAATATTTTTCTGTAGCTTCATGAGCATGTTTATGATTTTTATTTTGAGATCTTTTTCAGGAAGAGTTATGAGTTCAGTTTCACTTTGCCCTCTTTTTGTTGTTTGTGGGATTTTGATTTGAACCAGGTTCCTTTGACATTTCATATTTGTATGTGGCGCCCTCTAGTTCCCAGAAGCTCTACTCTCTGGTGCTGCTCAATCCCTGGAGCGATGACAGGGGTCTTAGGGAAGCAGCACCATTGCCTGTCATGAGGAAAGAGGTCTTTCCTGCTTACCAGCTACAGTGCCTGTGTCCACTGCTAGGGCCAGTGGGTCAAGCACTCCGGGAGATGCCTCTATGCTTTGCATTTGTAGCTGCTGTAGGGGGGGCCGCCTTCCAGCTGGCCTGCAACAATGGCAGGGATAGCCAGTTTGCAAGCCAGTGCCAGCTGGGAGGAAGGTGCAGAAGGCTGCATATCACAGTGGCATCCTTGGAGCTGTCCTCAAGAACTCAGGGAGGAATATCAAGAATGAGATACAAATGTTCAAGAATACAGTATCTGAAATGAAACATACAATGGAGGGACTTAAAAGAAGATTAGATGTAGAGGAGACAGTAAATGAAATAGAAATTACAGACTAGGAATACAAAGAAGCTGAAGCAGAGAGAGAAGAAAAGATCTCTGGGAATGAAAAAATATTGAGTAGCCAGCCAGGGGGATGGAGTACCTGAAGCGCCTAAAAGTTCCCACCTGCTGGGTAGAGTGCACCTGAACAATTTTGTCCACCTCTTCTTTCTCCTGAGCAGCAAACTCTGTGCAATCCTTGTCCCTTTAGCAGCCCTCTCGCTGCTAAGATGTCTCTCAGACTGACCACCTTTATTTTTTCCCAGAGTGGCTGGATGTGGATCCCTGTTTTCCACAAGTGGCTGGAATCTCAGTTTCTCCAATTATTCTGCCTGTCTTAGCTTTCCAACCCCACTAATCTCCAGAGCACCATGTAATGTAAGTTCATGCTCTCAGAGCACTTATCCAGGGCTGGGTATTCAGCAGTCCCATGCCTTCACCCCTTTCCCCCTCCATTTCTCTTCCTCTCTCTGGTGAATTGAGGTGGGGGAAGGGTTTAGGTTCCTCTGGATCATGGCTTTGGTACATTACCCTTTTCCTTGAGGTCTGATGGTTTCCCCAGGTGTAGACAGTCTGCCACAGCCTTCTTTCCTGTTGCTCTTTCAGGATTTGATTTGTTATATTTTCATATTATATATGGTTTTTTGGTGGAGGTTTCTTTCTCACCTCTCATGCCACCATCTTTAATCCCATCTCCTCCCTTGTCTTACTTTTATAAACAGTAATAATATCCTAAAGTGGGTGTAAAATTTAAAGGTGGATGTTGATTTCACTCCCTAAGCTAGCAAACCATGTCCTTCTGTTTCTCTTTATGCACTTATAAGAGCAAGTTCTTAGTGTAAAAGATTACATAATCAACCTGCATATAATTCTTTTGCTTTCTTTTTATTTCAAATTACTCTCTTCAAAGCAATTTCATACTCATCAGCATGGCACATTTTCAAGTAATGGTAAATTTATTCAAATTTTATGACAATATTACTCAAGTATTTTTCATTCTATTCACTCTATATCTTCCAGAGGAATGTAGAAAACCTCTCAGGTAATTGCCAGAATATGAAGATTCTGGATAGCCTGTCTAACCTTAATGAAGGGTATGTTCAGAGTTTCAAGCTAACACCTCTGCTCATAGTCACCGTGTTACTCACAGATATGACAACCCTACCATTCTTCTACCATTTCTCTTTTGGTGTTCTTCCTCCTGTCTTTTTTCACAGACTCCAGACATTCAGGGCTAACATCCTTCCCTCTGATGTCTGATGCTACTGGCCTTAGTCTTGCCCTTTCCTGAAAAGCTTCACATTCCAAAACTAATGGAAACATTAAAACCACGACTGGAAGGAACACTAGAAATCAACTGGCTCATCACTTTTATTTCCAAAGTGAAGATATGGAGAACCTGAGAGATTAAATCATTTCTGAAATGTATACATTTAGTTAGTGATAAAGCTGGGAGAGTACTCAGGCTTCCAGGATGAGAAGGTTGTCTTATGTTGGGTTCTTCCCCGGACTCTGAGCCAAGTATTTGGGTGCAAATAGTTTATTTGGGAAGTGATCTCAGAAGACATTATAAGAGGGTGAGGAAGTGAGAGAGTTTGCCCCCATGAAGATATGGAGCCCAGTGTTGCTGGGAACCCTCTGAGAGACTGGAAATTGAAAGACATCATGGAATTGTCCCATCATTGAGCAAGGATTCTGGGTATTTATAAATAATCTCCTATCGTTTGTTGCTTAACAGCAGCTTTGGCAGCAGTAACTGCACTTCCTGCGCACCCTCAAACTCGCTGAGACCCTCCTGTGGCCAGTAAATATCCTCATAGAGAAGCCACTGGTGTACACAAAAACTGCACACAACTCCCAGTGTAGGCCAACAGAAAGAGGGCAGGCATGGAATCTAGCAGATGACTGTAGGATGACACAGGAAAAACAGTCCACATTTTCACTGGATCTAGCACTAGATCTCACTTCTTAATCAGATGATCAATTAAAACATGTGACAAATCAACATCTCTTCATCACAATTTTCATAGGAAAATTAGAATATGGTGACTTTTTTTCCCTGATGGAACAGTGAATGGGGCTTACCATAGCTGTAGCTCTCCTTAAACTGCTTGATCTTAAAGTTTGTCCCCAGGACAGCTTTTGCAGGCAGCAATAGAAAAGGTCAGCCCAATTTGTCACTGAAACTGAAGTCATTAAATAAGAAAAGAACTCTGGGAATTAGAAAGAAAGGTAACCTTCTTCTGCATGGAAGAACTGTGAAGCTAGCTCCTAACAAAATGTTATAAAAAGAAAGAATGAAGTTGGGTGACATGCAGATTTAGGAATTATGAATTGAGGGAACAGATATTTCCTTTCAAAGCTATAAATCAAAGAACCACAGAATCCTAAGTAAAATTATTACATAGAACCCAGAATACCCAGTAAAATCTGAATTTCAGATAAACATGAAAAACTGGAAATATGTTTACACTAAAAAAATTTGTTTTATCTGAAATACAAATTTAACGAGGCTTCTATTTTTATTTGCTATATCTGGCAACCGTAATCCTATCACAAAGATTTTTCTCTGTATGTGTGTGCCCTCATGGACTGGGCGAGGCCTTGTTCCTACAATAAACATAGAGTTAGTTTTCTTACAGTTATTAGAATGAAGCGCTCTTGAAATAACTGTCACTATTTGAAAATGACATGACTTTATATATAGAAAACCCTAAGGACTTCACCAAAAATTAGAACAAATTCAGAAAAGTTGCAGGGTACAAAATCAATAAACAAAAATCTGTTGTGTTTCTACACATTAACAATGACCTATCAGAAGGATAAATTAAGAACACAATCCCATTCATATACAATTGCATCAGAAAGAATAAAATACCTAGGAATAAATTTAACTGAGGAGGTGAAAAATCTGTACTCTGAAAACTAAGCCATTTATGAATGAAATTGAAAATGACCTAAATAATTGGAAAGATATTCTGTGCTCATAGATTGTAAGACATAATATTATTAAAATGTCCATATTATGTAAAGCAATCTACAGATTCAGGGAAATGCTACGACAATTTCAATTTCATTTTTCACATAACTAGAATGATCCTAAATTTGTATAGAACTACAAAAGAACCTGAATAGGAAAACAATCTTGAGAAAGAACAAAGCTTAATACATCTTGCATCCTGATTTCAAACTGTAATACAAAGCTATGGTGATAAAAACAGCATGGTATTGGCACAATAACAAACACACATATCAACAAAGGAGAGAACCCAGAAATAAACCCAATTAATTAATTAGTTTACAACAATTAACTTACAACAAAGGAGGCAAGAACACACAGTGAAGAAAAGACAGTCTTTTCAAAAAATGGTGATCAGAAAAGTGGACAGCCACATGCAAAAAAATGAAAATAGACTATTATCTTACACTGTACACAAAATATAACTCAGAAGGGATTAAAGACTTTAATGTAAGAACTGAAACCATAAAACTCCTAGAAGAAAACACAGGCAGTATACTCTTGGACATTGGCCTCAGCAATATTTGTTTTTTTGGATATGTCTCCCCAGGCAAAGGAAACAAAAGCAAAAATAAACAAGTGGGAATACATCAAACTTAAAAGCTTCTTCACAGCAAAGGAAAGCATTAAAAACCAGAAAGGTTACCTACTGAATGGAAGAGTATATTTGCAAATGATATATCTGATAAAAAATTCATATCCAAAATATATAAAACTCATACAACTCAACACCAAAAACCAAATAATGCAGTTTAAAAATGGGCAGAGGACCTGAATAGACATTTTTCTAAAGAAGACACACAGATGGCTAAACAGATACATGGAAAGATGCTCCACATTGTTAGTCACCAGGGAGAGGCTCATCAAAACCACAATGAGATATTGAGTCATACAGAATGGCTAATTATCAACAAGACAAGAAATAACAAGTGTTGGGCAAGAATGTGGAGAAAATGGACCCCTCCTACACTGTTGGTGGAAATCTAAACTGGTTCAGCCACTGTGGAAAACAGTGGAGGTTCCTCAAAAAATTAAAAAATAGAAATACCATAGGATCCAATAACTCCATTTTGGGGGATTTGCCTGATGGATAAAAAACCACTAATTTGAAAAGATATATGTACCCCTATATTTCCTGCAACATTATTTACAATACCCAAGATATGTAAGCAACCTAAATGTCCACAGATAAATGAATGAATACAGAAGATATGACATACATACACAATGGAATATTAGCCACAAAAAGAATGAAATCTTGCCATTTATGACAACATGAATGGTCCTAGTGAGTACTATGCTAAGTTAACTAAGAAAAAGACAAATACTGTATGATTTCACATATATGTAGACCAAAAAACAAAATAAAACTAGATACAAAGAACAGAATGGTGGTTGCCAGAGGCGAGAGCCGTGGGGGTATGAACAAAATGAGTGAAGGGGATCAAGAGGTACTAACTTCCAGTCACAAAATAAATAACTCATGGGGATGCAATGTACAGCATGGTAACTATAGTCAAGAACATTGTAGTGCATTATTCGAAAGCTGCCAGAAGAATAGATCTTAAAAATTCTTATCACAAGCTAAAAAAAACTACAGCTTTGTATGGTGATGGATGGTAAGTAGACTTATTGTGGTAATCACTTTGCAGTGTTTACAAATATTGAGTCATCCTGTTGTATACCTGAAACAAATATAATGTTACATGTCATTTATACCTCATTTTTTAAAAAGTGGATGCTATAAAAAAATATTAATGTAGCAGTCCTAATCACAGCAAGAGCAAACGCTTTCTGGCAACCAGGAAGTATAATTGTAAATGTACAAATAAACTGAAGAAAGATAAAATAGAAATGTTAAAATTAATAAATTCTGTATTTCTAGGAAAGCAATGTTACAAATGTTCACTTTTCATCAAGTATTGCCTGCTGAGACATTATGAATTGAAGGTAAAAGCATGTAAAAAAAATCCTGTCACATTAGTTAAATCTGCATGGCAGGTAGTCCCTACAGAGAACCTATTCCAGGAAACCAAAACTTTAATAAATCATATACCTAGCATTGTTCTCCTCCAGGAATATGTTTTAAGTTTTTTTCAAACATGAAAAGCCTAGTTATTTTGTATTTGAAGAAAACAAACTTTTCAAAAAACGTTTAGGTAAAAACAATTTTAAAACTCCTCTTGATTGAAGTTTTAATTATTTTCTGTCTGTAAACCACAACATTTGCATATATGTGTATACAGAGTACACATATAGAGTTTGTTTTCCAGTAGAAAGCTAACTGCATAAAATATACTAACCTTATGCTGTTGCACTTGGCATTTTAGGTCTTCAAGATCAGGTCCAAGGGGCTCTTTATTCATTTTTCTTGTTCTCTCTTCTGTTTTTGTTAGCCAGTCACTTAACTCTCTTAGTTGCTGATTCTGGAGATCCATTAGAACTTTATGTAAACTGAAAATTTGAAAGATGTCTATTATTACCTCTATCAAAACAATTTTACTTACTAAAATTAAACCTGTAACTAGGCAAAACTGTTGACATTTATAATTTCTGGTGTGCACCCACTGTTTGGCATCTGTTGGACATTAAGAATAAATCTAAGTACAGTCCACAATCACCCCCGAAGTTATTCTTTCTCACATAGCACAATTTTTAGAAAATTTCTCATAGCTAACTAAATGTGAACATACTAACTAAAGTGCAAGACATGTCTGGTAACATATCCTGTAGTAGTAGTATAGGATAGTATACTGCTAAGTAGTATATCCTGGCAATCATTTGTTTATATTTCTATTGTTTTAATATATGTGGTGATTAAAGATGGCCACAAATTCTATGTCACTTTTCCCGTGAAGAGATGGAGTCTATTCCCATCTTTGTGAATACAGACTGGCCTGGGATTTGTTTTGACCAACAGAATATGGCAGAACAGAGTTTCAAGTGTAGACTCTTTCAGCATCTGTATTCTCTCTCTTGGAACCCAGCTGCCATGTTGTAACGAAGACAAGGCTAAACTACTGAATGATTAGAGACCATGCCGAGAGTGATCTGATGGATGAAATGTTATCCTAGAAGTTGAGCTTCCTGCTAAATGCAGCCCAATGAGCGACCCCAGCCACATCACAACTGCAGAACTTAGAAGAGCCCTGCCCATATTTCCGATCCACAGGAGCATGATGTAATTATAAGTCAATGTGTTAAGCCACAAAGTTTTGGTGTCATTTGATATATAGAAAAAGATAAGTAAAAGAGTGTTTTTTCAAATATATACACAATAGTGGGCTAGGTAGTGGATTTAAAGTCCAAAAGCTTATGTTCACAACCTGACTATATTACTCAGCACATTTACATACACAAAATACACAGTTAACTGAGAGTTTTAAATACTTTACATTATACCATTAAATGACCTTTAACCCTTTAGAGACATTATGTTCCCTGAGGTACACTGCAATCAGAAGTCTATGAGAATGAGCTTTCATTTATCAAACAGAAAAAGTAGACATCTCCTTTTCATGGGAAACACAGATAAAGCAACCATTTCAGAGGAAGCAAAAAACTCAAAGTTGCTAGTTGAAGCTTTTTAGACAAAGAACACCATCCCAGCATTAAAAAGTATATAAATCATTCACTTTTTGGTTCAGTCTACCCTTTGAGAACTGAACTGATAGTAAGATTTCATGAGAACTAGATGCAGTCTGATTCCTTGTGTTTTTTGTTTTTCCTACCCAGTGTGTCATTATGTTAAGCTAAAAATCTTATTTCAAAAAAATAAGAAAAAAATCCCCTATTATTCCGTATACTTGAAGAAATGTTCAAAGTCCAGCACACATTCGTTAGAGTTAATAGAGATTTCATTTTAAAATATTACCTTTTTTTTATTACTTTTGGGCAGACATTTTATCAAGGAATATTTAGAGTTCCACATCCATGCTGGAAACTGCCATTTCTTACAAGTGGATAAAAGAAAATACCTGTTCTCATAATCAAGTAGCTTAGAGACTTTCAGAGAAAGAGATATAGCAAATTACAATATTATAAGAAAATCATTATACTTAGATCCATATACATTTCAGAGGGTACATAGAAAGAGGCTTCAGGCTGACCTGGAGTTATCAGGAATGGTGTCATTACAGAACACAGTCTGAAAGCTGAGACTTGAAAAACTGATTCACACACTACGTGTACTATTTATTGAGTACTTAGATATTATGGATGGAGAGGTAAGAAAGACCCTTCACTGGCATGGAGCTCGCATGGGGTTAGAGGCCACAGATAATACAGAACTCAGTAGGCCATTAGTTAATTATAATTGTGATCATGCTATGAAAGGAGAGCAACTGAATTGAGTCAAGTAAGGAAAGGCTTCTTTGAAGTACTGATATCTGATGAACTCTTAAGCTTGAAAAGAAAATAGTGAAGAGGAAGAGGTAAACACTTTCTACATGGAAGGAACCACCTATGCAAAGGCCCTGAGACATAACAAAGGATCAGGAAGGCCAGTACAGCTTTATTGTATAAGGTGTGGGAGAGTTGTGCAATGTGATAAACTAATCCCTGGATCAGGACAGATTTCTTGGACTCTGACTGAAAAACTTACGTCTGAACCTCCAGTAATCTTATATGTTAAAAGGTGGTTTCATTTTAGAAACCTGGACTCAGGGACTAACCAATAAGAAGAGATCAATAAAAAGAGATGTACCCATCAGTATTCTGTCAGGTATTGCATCTTTTACAGATGGACTGTAACAATGATTACTTGGAGGTTCTTGGAGGAGCGGCCTGCATGGCTGGGTGGCAGGTGGTGTATAGGGACACTCAGTGTGCAACTTGTGTGTTTCAATATTTTAATGACTGGTACAGTCAAATTAATGTTTCCCAGCCAGATAGATTTCTGTTTTTCCTCTCTAGACCAGTGATTTTCAAAGTGTGGTCCCTGAATCAAGAGCATCATCCAACATCTGGGAACTTGTTAGAAATGCAAATTATTGGGCCTTGCCCCAGGCAACTGAATCAGAAACTCTTGAGACTGGGGCCTAGGAATCTGTGTTTTAACAAGATTTCTAGGTAATTCTGATGTAAACTAAAGTTTGAGAATCACAGCTCTAGATAATTTAATCTACATCTACAAGTCACCCAAACTCTGTTGAGACCAAATTAACATATTATTATATTAATATTAATAGAAGGGAAAGTGCCAATGCCCAAGAATTATTGGGATTTACTCTGATGTAAGACTATTACATTCTCATCCCGACTTCACCTGCACTTACAGAGAGAACTCCCTAAAAATGGGTTATGACCTGAGGTTCCAAAGTCAGGGATTTCACACATGTGGAGCCTGAAATTAACGTCGAAATAAGACTGAAAACAGAAAGATACAAGTGTGGTGGTGGGGTGACACCAATCAGCTCGCAAATACATAGCATTCATCCATTTGTGGAAAGGGTTCTGAGAAGGTATGTTTTAACTGTGTAAATATTTATTTTCCTTATTATAGGCCTTAACTAGATATTGGCCAATGGTAGTCCATATACCTGATTTGGTCTCATACTCATTAAAAATCATGAGATTACCACCTGCAAACATCAGAACTGGCCACTCTTGAGAATATCTAATAGGACTTAGCAACACCAAACCTGCCTTCCAACATGGCAACAACCTTTAAAGTTAAATAAAAATTGTACTTCATAAATGAAGCATGACAGGGGCGGAAGATGGCGGCGTGAGTAGAGCAGCGGAAATCTCCTCCCAAAACAACATATATCTATGAAAATATAACAAAGACAACCCTTCCTAGAATAAAGACCAGAGGACACAGGACAATATCCAGACCACATCCGCACCTGAGAGAACCCAGCGCCTCGCGAAGGGGGTGAGATACAAGCCCCGGCCCCGCGGGAGCCGAGCGCCCCTCCCCCCAGCTCCCGGCGGGAGAAGAGCAGGCAGAGCGGGAGGGAGACGGAGCCCAGGACTGCCGAACACCCAGCCCCAGCCATCCGGGCCAGAGTGCAGACACAGTACGTGCCCAGGGGGCCCTGGATGCTAGGGAAACAGGGCAGAAAGAACAGTGAGCAGGCACTGGAGGCTGGGCGCCAGAGGACATAAGAAAAGCGCGCGACCATTTTTTTTTTTTTTTTTGCTTTTTTGCTGTTTTGTTTTGGCAAGCGCTTTTTGGAAGTCTTAAAGGGATAGGGACCCCAATACTAGGGAAACAGGGCATAAAGACCGGTGAGCAGAGGCCTGAGGCTGGCACGGGAGAATAAAGAAAAACAAACAACCACCTTTTTTTTTTTTTTTTTTCAATTAAAAAAATTTTTTATTTTTTTTAATTTAAAAATTTTTTTTTCTTTTTTCTTTTTTTGGTGGTCGTTGTTTTGTTTTGGTGGGTGCTTTTTGGAAGTCTTAAAGGGGCAGGGCGGGTCACTTAATCCAGAGGTAGGGAATCCGGGATCTCTGGGCACCCTAACCCCTGGGCTGCAGGGAGCAGGGAGGCCCCTTGCGGAGATAAATAGCCTCCCAGCAGCTCCTGCTCCAACGCGACTCCACCATTTTGGAGTAGCTGCCCGAGCCAGGACACGCCCACAGCAACAGCGGAGATTAACTCCATAGCAGTCGGGCAGGAAGCAGAAACCCTGTCTGCGCGCCGCTGCACAGCACAAGCCACTAGAGGCCGCTGTTCTCCCAGGAGAGGAGGGCCACAAACCAACAAGAAGGGAAGTTCTTCCAGCTGTCACTCGTCCCAGTTCTGCAGACTATTCCTATCACCATGAAAAGGCAAAGCTACAGGCAGACAAAGATCACAGAGACAACACCAGAGAAGGAGACAGACCTAACCAGTCTTCCTGAAAAAGAATTCAAAATAAGAATCATAAACATGCTGACAGAGATGCAGAGAAATACGCAAGAGAAATGGGATGAAGTCCGGAAGGAGATCACAGATGCCAGAAAGGAGATCGCAGAAATGAAACAAACTCTGGAAGGGTTTATAAGCAGAATGGATAGAATGCAAGAGGCCATTGATGGAATTGAAATCAGAGAACAGGAACGCATAGAAGCTGACATAGAGAGAGACAAAAGGATCTCCAGGAATGAAACAATATTAAGAGAACTGTGTGACCAATCTAAAAGGAGCAATATCCGTATTATAGGGGTCCCAGAAGAAGAAGAGAGAGGAAAAGAGATGGAAACTATCTTAGAAGAAATAATTGCTGAAAACTTCCCCACACTGAGGGAGGAAGTAATCGAACAGACCACGGAAATACACAGAACCCCCAACAGAAAGGATCCAAGAAGGATAACACCAAGACACATAATAATTAAAATGGCAAAGATCAAGGACAAGGAAAGAGTGTTAAAGGCAGCTAGAGAGAAAAAGGTCACCTATAAAGGGAAACCCATCAGGCTAACGTCAGATTTCTCAACAGAAACCCTACAGGCCAGAAGAGAATGGCATGATATATTTAATACAATGAAACAGAAGGGCCTTGAACCAAGGATACTGTATCCAGCACGACTATCATTCAAATATGACGGTGGGATTAAACAATTCCCAGACAAACAAAAGCTGAGGGAATTTGCTTTCCATAAACCACCTCTACAGAACATCTTACAGGGACTGCTCTAGATGGGAGCACTCCTAGAAAGAACACAGCACAAAACACCCAACATATGAAGAATCGAGGAGGAGGAACAAGAAGGGAGAGAAGAAAAGAATCTCCAGACAGTGCATATAACAGCTCAATAAGCGAGCTAAGTTAGGCAGTAAGATACTAAAGAGGCTAACCTTGAACCTTTGGTAACCACAAATTTAAAGCCTGCAATGGCAATAAGTACATATCTTTCAATAGTCACCCTAAATGTTAATGGGTTGAATGCACCAATCAAAAGACACAGAGTAACAGAATGGATAAAAAAGCAAGACCCATCTATATGCTGCTTACAAGAAACTCACCTCAAACCCAAAGACATGTACAGACTAAAAGTCAAGGGATGGAAAAACATATTTCAAGCAAACAACAGTGAGAAGAAAGCAGGGGTTGCAGTACTAATATCAGACAAAATAGACTTCAAAACAAAGAAAGTAACAAGAGATAAAGAAGGACACTACATAATGATAAAGGGCTCAGTCAAACAAGAGGATATAACCATTCTAAATATATATGCACCCAACACAGGAGCACCAGCATATGTGAAACAAATACTAACAGAACTAAAGGGGGATATAGACTGCAATGCACTCATTCTAGGAGACGTCAACACACCACTCACCCCAAAGGATAGATCCACTGGGCAGAAAATAAGTAAGGACACGGAAGCACTGAACAACACAGTAGAGCAGATGGACCTAATAGACATCTATAGAACTCTACATCCAAAAGCAGCGGGATATACATTCTTCTCAAGTGCACATGGAACATTCTCCAGAATAGACCACATACTAGGCCACAAAAAGAGCCTCAGAAAATTCCAAAAGATTGAAATCCTACCAACCAACTTTTCAGACCACAAAGGCATAAAACTAGAAATAAACTGTACAAAGAAAGGAAAGAGGCTCACAAACACATGGAGGCTTAACAACACGCTCCTAAATAATCAATGGATCAATGACCAAATCAAAATGGAGATCCAGCAATATATGGAAACAAATGACAACAACAACACTAAGCCCCAACTTCTGTGGGACACAGCAAAAACAGTCTTAAGAGGAAAGTATATAGCAATCCAAGCATATTTAAAAAAGGAAGAGCAATCCCAAATGAATGGTCTAATGTCACAATTATCGAAATTGGAAAAAGAAGAACAGATGAGGCCTAAGGTCAGCAGAAGGAGGGACATAATAAAGATCAGAGAAGAAATAAATAAAATTGAGAAGAATAAAACAATAGCAAAAATCAATGAAACCAAGAGCTGGTTCTTCGAGAAAATAAACAAAATAGATAAGCCTCTAGCCAGACTTATTAAGAAGAAAAGAGAGTCAACACAAATCAACAGTATCAGAAACGAGAAAGGAAAAATCACGACGGACCCCACGGAAATGCAAAGAATTATTGGAGAATAATATGAAAACCTATATGCTAACAAGCTGGGAAACCTAGGAGAAATGGACAACTTCCTAGAAAAATACAACCTTCCAAGACTGACCGAGAAAGAAACAGAAAATCTAAACAGACCAATTACCAGCAACGAAATTGAAGCGGTAATCAAAAAACTACCAAAGAACAAAACCTCCGGGCCAGATGGATTTACCTCGGAATTTTATCAGACATACAGGGAAGACATAATACCCATTCTCCTTAAAGTTTTCCAAAATATAGAGGAGGAGGGGATACTCCCAAACTCATTCTATGAAGCTAACATCACCCTAATACCAAAACCAGGCAAAGACCCCACCAAAAAAGAAAACTAAAGACCAATATCCCTGATGAACGTAGATGCAAAAATACTCAACAAAATATTAGCAAACCGAATTCAAAAATACATCAAAAGGATCATACACCATGACCAAGTGGGATTCATCCCAGGGATGCAAGGATGGTACAACATTCGAAAGTCCATCAACATCATCCACCACATCAACAAAAGAAACACAAAAACCACATGATCATCTCCATAGATGCTGAAAAAGCATTTGACAAAGTTCAACATCCATTCATGTTAAAAACTCTCAGCAAAATGGGAATAGAGGGCAAGTACCTCAACATAATAAAGGCCATCTATGATAAACCCACAGCCAACATTATATTGAACAGCGAGAAGCTGAAAGCATTTCCTCTGAGATCGGGAACTAGACAGGGATGCCCACTCTCTCCACTGTTATTTAACATAGTACTGGAGGTCCTAGCCATGGCAATCAGACAAAATAAAGAAATACAAGGAATCCAGATTGGTAAAGAAGAAGTTAAACTGTCACTATTTGCAGATGACATGATACTGTACATAAAAAACCCTAAAGACTCCACCCCAAAACTACTAGAACTGATATCGGAATACAGCAAAGTTGCAGGATACCAAATTAACACACAGAAATCTGTGGCTTTCCTATATACTAACAATGAACCAATAGAAAGAGAAATCAGGGAAACAACTCCATTCACAATTGCATCAAAAAAAATAAAATACCTAGGAATAAACCTAACCAAAGAAGTGAAAGACTTATAGTCAGAGAACTATAAATCACTCTTAAGAGAAATTAAAGGGGACACTAACAGATGGAAACTCATCCCATGCTCGTGGCTAGGAAGAATTAATATCGTCAAAATGGCCATCCTGCCCAAAGCAATATACAGATTTGATGCAATCCCTATGAAACTACCAGCAACATTCTTCAATAAACTGGAACAAATAATTCAAAAATTCATATAGAAACACCAAAGACCCCGAATAGCCAAAGCAATCCTGAGAAAGAAGAATAAAGTAGGGGGGATCTCACTCCCCAACTTCAAGCTCTACTATAAAGCCATAGTAATCAAGACAATTTGGTACTGGCACAAGAGCAGAGCCACAGACCAATGGAACAGACTAGAGAATCCAGACATTAACCCAGACATATATGGTCAATTAATATTTGATAAAGGAGCCATGGACATACAATGGCGAAATGACAGTCTCTTCAACAGGTGGTGCTGGCAAAACTGGACAGCTACATGTAGGAGAATGAAACTGGACCATTGTCTAACCCCATATACAAAAGTAAACTCAAAATGGATAAAAGACCTGAATGTAAGCCATGAAACCATTAAACTCTTGGAAGAAAACATAGGCAAAAACCTCTTAGACATAAACATGAGTGACCTCTTCTTGAACATATCTCCCCGGGCAAGGAAAACAACAGCAAAAATGAACAAGTGGGACTATATTAAGCTGAAAAGCTTCTGTACAGCAAAAGACACCATCAATAGAACAAAAAGAAACCCTACAGTATGGGAGAATATCTTTGAAAATGACACATCCGATAAAGGCTTGACGTCCAGAATATATAAGGAGCTCACATGCCTCAACAAACAAAAAACAAATAACCCAATTAAAAAATGGGCAGATGAACTGAACAGACAGTTCTCCAAAAAAGAAATACAGATGGCCAACAGACACATGAAAAGATGCTCCACATCGCTAATTATCAGAGAAATGCAAATTAAAACTACAATGAGGTATCACCTCACACCAGTAAGGATGGCTGCCATCCAAAAGACAAACAACAACAAATGTTGGCGAGGCTGTGGAGAAAGGGGAACCCTCCTACACTGCTGGTGGGAATGTAAGTTAGTTCAACCATTGTGGAAAGCAGTATGGAGGTACATCAAAATGCTCAAAACAGACTTACCATTTGACCCAGGAATTCCACTCCTAGGAATTTACCCTAAGAACGCAGCAATCAAGTTTGAGAAAGACAGATGCACCCCTATGTTTATTGCAGCACTATTTACAATAGCCAAGAATTGGAAGCAACCTAAATGTCCATCAATAGATGAATGGATAAAGAAGATGTGGTACATATACACAATGGAATACTACTCAGCCATAAGAAAAGGGCAAATCCAATCATTTGCAGCAACATGGATGGAGCTGGAGGGTATTATGCTCAGTGAAACAAGCCAAGCGGAGAAAGAGAAATACCAAATGATTTCACTTATCTGTGGAATATAAGAACAAAGGAAAAACTGAAGGAACAAAACAGCAGCAGAATCACAGAACTCAAGAATGGACTAACAGGTACCAAAGGGAAAGGGACTGGGGAGGATGGGTGGGTAGGGAGGGATAAGGGGGGGAGAAGTAGGGGGGTATTAAGATTAACATGCATGGGGGGGTAGGAGAAAAGGGAGGGCTGTACAACACAGAGAAGGCAAGTAGGGATTCTACAACATTTTGCTATGCTGATGGACAGTGACTGTAAAGGGGTTTATAGGGGAGACCTGGTATAGGGGAGAGCCTAGTAAACATAATATTCATCATGTAAGTTTATATTAGTGATACCAAAAACAAAGCAAAAAAAAAAAAAAGGGCAATTCCTGTGTGGTAACCTCCACCGAGTTCGACACAAGGGTATAAAGGGCATATAAAAGTGTAGGTAAAGGGTCTGTTTGCGTTTATACAGAAGATCAAAGCCTAATTGGGCTACACCGAAAATGAACTAAGATACGATATGAAAAAGAACTTCCAACATCTGCACTCTCTGGAAGACTCATGCCAGAAGATGATCATCAAAAAACCCCAACAAAGATCCACGCACTGCTACAGCTGTAGATGCACTCATCCCACCAGTTCCTGGACTTGCCATGGGAATGAGGAAGGAGATATCTAAGCTGGCCTGTGCATACAGTAAAACAACAAATTTGACTGGATCTATACTGTTGGAACTCAACCAAGAATTTGGAGAAGTGCAAATTGTAGCGCTCCAAATTCTTAAAACTACAGACTATTTACTGTTAAAAGAACATATGGCATGTGAACAGTCCCCAGGAATGGGTTGTTTTAATTTGTCTGATTTCTCTCAGACTGTTCAAGTTCAGTTGGACAATATCCACCATATCATAGATAAGTTTTCACAAATGCCTAAGGTGCCTAACTGGTTTTCTTGGTTTCACTGGAGATGGCTGGTAATTACAGATATGCTTTGGTTATGTAACTATACTCCTATTATGTTAATGTGTGTGCGTAATTTAAGTAGTAGCTTAAAACCTATATATGCTGAAGTTACTCTACAAGAAGATATGTCAAAGAAATAATCAATCTTCCCATGTTTTCTTCCGCCTGCTACTTCTATAGCTTTTCTTCTTCCTTCCTAATTACAACCCTTAAATAGAATTCGTGCCTCATATCAAATTTACCGAGTATCATAATTCTTCCAAGTGGTAAAGATACCTCAAGACAAAGGCTGGGCATAGAAGCCACAGGGCATAAATATGCAAAGAAGTAAAAAGCTAACCTTTTCAAACAATAAGGCTTCCCTCTCACTTACCAACTTCACATTTCCCTGTATGGCCCCGGAAGATGACTGGTTAGCCAGAGACGGGTAAGATTCCTCAAGGGAGGAACAACCTGAGACAGGCACAGTCGCAGGGGGGCCATCAGGTGAGAAATTGGGGATCAACAGAGGGGAGGCTTAGAACCTCACCCCCCCTGTTCTGAGAGAAATCTTCTGCATACGTGGATGTTTTATTGCCCTGGTCTAGCTTGGATTAACACATAGTCTACAGGCACACACCTGATCATCTACGTTTGCTCTCTTACAACACTAAACTATGTTTTCTACCTTTATCTTGTATCTACCTACCACTTCAGCATTCTATTAAAAATAATAATAGTAAAGAGAGAAATGTGGTATCCACATATAAATCAAGTATAAAAACCAAATGAGTATTCATATTTGAACTGACTGTTTAGAGTTAATAATGCATGAGCAAAACCGAAAGTTTCTGTGATGACTGCCCTTGTACTGTTCACTATGTAACTTATTCATTATGTAAGAATTTGTTCTACATGTAAAAACTTGTTTGTTATGCCTCAGAAGATTGGAGACTGACGAAAATTAGGCTTGGGGTGGATTAATGATTGTGCATTGAGCATTGACTCCCCTATACAAAATTTTATTGTTGTTAACAACCATTTGATCAATAAATATGAGAGATGCCCTCACAAAAAAAAAAAAAAAAGGACAGACTTCCAATGGTAAAATAAATAAGTAACCGGGATGTAATGTATAGCATAAGGAATATAGTCAAGATATTGTAACAGCTTGGTAGGGTGATAGCTGGAACCTAGAATTATGTATATAAATGTTTTACCACTGTGTTGTACACTTGAAACTAATGTAATGTAATACTGTGCATCAACTACCCTTCAATAAAAAATAATTATTTAAAAATAAATAAATAAATAAATGAAGCATGAGCTGTCTAGTTTTCCACAGTCCCCACCATTCCTATCTTCTTTTATACCCAACTCATTTCACTCACTAATGTTATCTTTCTGGCTGCTATAACAGGCATTTGGATTTGCTATCATATGATTTGGGATATGGTTTCTCACATCGAAACATTAACATAGACTACCTCACAATTTTGATTTAAATTCAGGGGGTTAGGTCTGAGAATCTTCATTTCTAACAAGTTTCTAGGTGAAGCCAATGTTGTTGAGCAATGGATGTTAATTTGAATAACAAGAATCTAGGTGAGAATATTATATAAAAGAAGATTGCTTTTCTTTTTTAAGGTTTGTGTGTGTGTATGTGTGGGGGTGTATCCATTAGTTACACACTGCTCAAACTCAGAAGATTAAGGAGACATCCATTAGTCTGATGCTGGAAGGAAAATAAAAAGGGCGTCATACTCATCATGAACATTCCCCTCTGGTACTCTTCTAGACCTGGAGAGATGACTACTGAAGCTCCTCACCTTCACTGATCTCCCTCCAATATTTCACAATGAATATCACATAATTAGGGAATATGCTCCTTCCAGTTACTGCATCTAGTGTACAATTGATTTAAATGGAGACAAATCCCAAAGTAGAAGATAGGATTTTCTTAAGGATGAAACTTTTGAGAGGAAATGAACTTGAGAATAAGATAAGTTGAGAAAAAAGATGATGATCATGTGAGGGAACCTCTGAGGTGCTTAATATTGTGTGGTTTTACTGTAGACTTCAAGTGCAATTACTTGTAATGTTTGAAATGGTTTTGCTTTCCAATCTTGTTACTTTAGACATATTAATTATTCAGTAAAGTATGGTCAGTCCTTACTGCTTTCTGCGTAGGGGTTATATGAAATAAATCAACAGGTTGTAAAAGCTGCCACACTTCCTTCACTCCCTGAGGGCTGTGAAGAGATGGCATCAATACATGCAGGTGAATTACAGGCCAGAGTTCTTGGGGAGAGGAGCAAGGAAGTGAGTAGTGGCCCGTGGCAATTCAGGGGCAGAGGAAGAAGCAACCATGAGGAGGTACTGCTGGCAGAAGGTCAGTTTTAGAAGCCTTCACAAGACAAAGACCCACTTTTCCAAATGTGTAAGGAGAAGGGGTAATTTGAAGTAGGCAGAGGCTAACTAACCAACCCTTGGAGTAAAGTGTCATTTAAAACAATTTTTATATATATTCCTAATGTGTTCAGTACTTTTCCTGTGATAACTGCTGTTAAGCATTAAATGTACTATTTCAGTGCATCCTAAAGGATGAAAATCCATTTGTAGTTGGCAGAATGATTTTGATGAGCAGGGAAAAATTAGGAAGTTATTTTAATATGCTTTAGAATGTATACACACACACACACAAGCACATACACACACAACGTGCATATATGATTTTAATGTAAATATGAAATCATACAGCTAACAAAAGAAGGTAAAATATTCTGAATTTCTAGATTACAAAATAATTAGTACTGATGTCCAGTTAAGATGTTACACATGTGAAAACCAATCCCTTGATTAAAGTTGTCAATAAAACCTTTATGTTTGATTTACGGGAAGGCTAGCAGTATGAATTAGAGAAACTGAAATTTTAATGCACTCTTTACTTTCAAATGCATGCCATTCAGTAGCTAAAATCACACTGATGAAATCTAAAAAACTATGCATTTATTAAAACTGTTGTCTTGAAAATCTTGGCAAAATGGTTTTAATAAATAAAGTATATCGTTTTGATTTTAGATCAGGAATTATTTACATGCAACTAGATGTTCCCACAATGCTGATATATGCTTAAATATGTAGTTATTTTTATGCATTTGTATGGGTTTTTGTTTAATTTACTCTGTTAAGAAAATGATTAATAAAGGTGATATTTAAGTGCAGCTTTTATTCAAATTAAAACAGAAAGGTGAATTACTGGAATTTACCTCCACCCAGGTGATTCCAGTGAACATCCAGAGTGGAAAATAATTGCTTTGGTTTTTCAGGACTCAGGTATAATTTTTAAACCAGCCCTCAGGTGCTCCCAAGTGGCAAACAGTTGGGTAGCTAAACCCCAGCAGCATGGCTATCTCAGGATTAATATGAACTGTGGGCATGGAGATAATATGGAGGCAGGTGCATAATGCATAAAAATGTATTTACCCAATTATTTATAAACTAATAATACTATATAACTAGTACATAGTAATTTTGACCTTTTACAGTTTGGGATTTTTAAATACAATTTTACATATGAATAGCGAATTATACATATCAAGTATCAGAAAATAGTGGTATTATTGTAATTAATCCTAATGATGCAGGAGCTGATATTTGCCCCAATTTACAGATAGAGAAACAAAAGTTTACCTGGGTCGAAAGGCAAGTGAGTGGGGGTGGGAAAGTGGGAATCAGGTGGGTCGTCCCTGGGGCCTGCTTCACCATTACGCTGTACTGTCTGCACTAACATTAATTTCTTAGAGATGACTTTTATATCTATTTCCATTTCATTTATGTCAGTGATAATCAGAACGGTAAAAAAAAAAAATAGAAGAAAAAAGAATTCATTTAGTGGGTTTTTACAGAGATTGTCATTAATAGATAACTCCTCTTTCTTCTCACCAAAATGAAAGGTGCAGTTGTTACTGTTGAGAGAAGTGTTCTTGGCATGAAGTTTACATTAGTAATAGAAACCACAGCACACTTTGAGTCCCAGTTTCCTTTAAACATATGGCAACAAGGTAAAATGAAATGACCAGATATCTTAAATATTTATAGTGTTTCATTAAATGTTGGGATCAGAAAACATTACATATCCTAGGCCAAAACTAAAAGCAAACATTGATTTAAAACAGAAAAGCAATATTGATTTTTTTAAAGAACAGTTTTGGTAATGCATGTACAAACAGGTGTAAAGACTTTTGGTTGTCTGACAGTAATGAAGCACATTAATATTTTTCCACCCTCAAGGTTTGGAGCATTTATCTAAGCTCAATGACTGCCCTGTGAAATATAAGGTTTACAACTGAGAATCTCATTAAAGCAATGACCCCAGATGTGTAAGACTTACCGCCACTATTGCATCTACCTGCCTTACCTTTACTACCTCTGTCACCATTGTGTGCTACCTCCAGTGCTAAATTTCAGAAAGTGTACTTGTCATCATCTGTACAGGGGATTAATCCCTCCTGCCCCCTGCACCTTCCTGCCTCAATAAGCATGTCCTCTTTCCTCCAAGTCCTAACCATATCTTTTAATAGGTTCTTCCCACCCCCATATACCCCCTGCCAAAAGAAACGTGTCCACCCTTCTGTCTACAATATAACAAGCCCTACAATCAGTACACTGACATTTTGGTCCAGAGAAGAAAGCAAGGAAAACAGGTCATGTAAAATTTTCAAAAGTTCCCACTAATTCTGATAGTGGGAATCTTATTACACCCTGCAACCTTGTCTTAGGAGGCCACGGTTTTTGTCTACAATCTCACAATAAATATTTTAGAAAAAACTCACCCACAAAGTTCCTCTTCCAACAACTAAAAATGCAAGGACATTTTCAACCTTCCCTCAAGATTATATGTACATCAATATTTATTTACCCACTGAATGGAATGTGAGAAATAGTATTCTGTTTAAAAAGGATTCAGTGAAACAAAAATCTACCATTGTTTTCAAACTTCTGGTCTATTTTATTCCTTCATCCATATAGCTTAACAATTTAATTATTGATATTTTCCAACTATCCAGACCAAGATTAATACTCAAAATGCAAACAAATTGATTTGCATTTTGAAAGCACATATTCAAAATAGTAAGGGTAATGTAATAGAGAAGTTATACTGTTGGATGCAACAGGTTCTTGTAGCAAATACATATGGCGACCCTCAATTCAATCTTCCTGATTAAATATTTACAGAGTGGATGAAGAAACACAGATGTCGTCACAAACCATGGTGACTTTTAAAGACAATGACTGGAAGACTGTATAAATTTTCTCTAGTAAGAATGGGGAATGTTGACACTCTGAGATCACATTAATTTATATGGCAATAGAAGCCCACTCTCAGCTTCCAAACTTATGCCATTACGTAAGGTCTTGCACAGTGCCTGGCACATACTAGACACATGAAAAATATTTCTTGAATGGATAATTGGTATCAATTATCAAACGTAAGAAGACAATACAGAAACACAATTTCCCAATCAGAAATATAAAAATTAAGGTTATACAAATGTGAAATTCCATTTAATCTGTTCCTGTTGAAACAATCTACTAATCTTATGTGAATCATTTTTTAGTCATAAATCAGAATGTCATCATTTTACCTTTTGTCAGCAAGATGGCTAGCACTCTCCTGCTTCAGGGCCTTTCCGTTTGCTTCCCTTTGCCACAGCTATCTGCACGGCTTGCTTATTCCCTTCATTCAGGGCTCTCCTTAAATACTACCTCACCAGAAAGGAGTACCTTAACTCACCACATACATATAATAAGACACATAATGTTTGCTCTCTAAATCTATTCCCTGCTTTTTCACCATTTAATGCCGTCTAATATGATATACATATTTTTTAACTGTCTGCCTCCTCGTAGTAACAATGAGAACTCAGTAAGAGCGGCAGTTAGTCTGTTTCATTCACTGATATTTGCCAGTTACCCGAAACAGTGCTGGGAACATAGTAGACAAGAATTGTTAATTAGATGGATGAACAGATGATTACACTTAATTTTCTGATTGTCATTATTTATCTTGTGAAAAAGCTTTGTTCCAAAAAAATGTTACTCTCTACTCTCATTGCTAAGAATTCTAACAATTTGCCGTTCTTGTTTATAATTTAAACTATAAGTGTCACATGCTTTTTATATCTATATATACTATTGGAACAAGGAGTGTCCACGTTTTAACTACACATTTCTTACAATAAAAACTGCCATGGCTAGCTGTGTCCATTTGAACTCAACTCAATTACTGTATGTTAATAACTGATGCTTATTAGACCAATAATTAATTTTCAATAGCTTCACATTGTCTCTACTGTATATTCTTTCATGAGATTTTTGCTATTTCATTAATCACCCATGGGAAATGATATCAACATTTGAGGATTTAATGAGATATTACCAGCACCGTTTTTGGAGTTTGTAAGAAAATAGTTAAAATATTTGGCCCACCACAGATGATAGAAAAATAGGGACATAAGATACTGAAGGCAGTGGTCTACAAAGCAGGAGTATGAATTTAAACTATTTTATAATTGTTTCAACTAAATCAGTGCTCCTGAAATTTTAATGTGCTTAGGAATCACCTGGTATCTTGTTAAATTGCTGATTCTGATTCTACAGATCAGGGAAAGGACAGAGATACTGCATTTTTAACAAGTTCTCAGGTGATGTTGTCGCTGCTGTTGTTCCTTGAACCACCTTGCTCTGCAAGGAATTCTCATTTTAACATTATTGGAAGAATAAAAAAGTGAACTAAAGAAACTGAGATTATGTGTTGTTAAAATGTTCAGGGCAACAAATTCATCTGACAGATCGGAAGTACCTAAAGAAATCAATACAATTGTCTATCCATTCATTCATCTATTTAACACATGCAGTATGTTAGTCACTTCATTTGGTTTTTCGAGAAAACCCACCCATTTGTTCACCTACTTTGCTCTATTCACTCAAATGAGCCAGACAGGATAAGCCAGATTTGTTAGATATATTTTTCTCTCCAAAGTGTTGACGGTGATTCACAGTTATTTCCCATGTTATGGCTTATATTTTCATAGAGATACTATTCATATCTGTCCTCCTGCTGATGGAAACCAGAACCTAACTTTACTTGCCCTCTTGACTGACTGGCTTTCACTGTGTTCCCTCACTATCACATAAGCTTTAGTTTCCCCTACATGTCCTAACCACAATGATCAGACAAGCTGATGGAACAAGCTGTGCTTATCTTTATGACGCCTTGTAGAAATGTCAGTAAATCTCTTTTGCTCTCTGCAGGTTGCATGTTTCAATCAAATTAATTAGTTTTCATAGAGAAGAAAATCTTCTGTTGTCCCTATGCTAGTTGTCTTCTTGTACTTCCACAGTTGGAAGTCTTGCCTTTTTCTGTTCTTCCCCCTCACCTCCCACCGCCCGAAGGGTATTCTGCCACATGAAATCAAACCAAACAAAAATAATAACACCTACTCTTCTTGAGGTTTCTGACCCGAGCATATCAACAGACATTGTCTTGTTTTAATTATTTTAATTATGCAATCAGTAGCATTGACTTCTTTCATTTCAATCTCTTAAATACTGTTAAAGATTTGTAACAGACCAATAAATATGAGCATATTTGTGCCAAAGCAGTTTGTGGCTAGAGATAGCCTAACAAACTTGTTTATTAGTTTTCACTTCATCATTAAATCATGCCCATGAAGATATCAGAATTGGACAGGAAAGAATAAGGAAAGAATCAGATGAGAATGGAGTAAAAAGACGAAGAAAGATGGCAGAAGCACCTATATATTTACTCATTTTTTTTACTGGAATTCCATTTAAGCACATTTTTTAAATGTTTCTCTTGTAAAATTCTAACTTCTCCTGTAATTTTAATCACCCTTACCATGTTTCCTTACCCCTACAGAAACACCCACAAGCACATCCTTTTCGGGGGGAAAAAAGAGTGGGGCAATTAGAACCAGCTGGAGCAAAAAGAGTGAAAAATAGATATGGCAAAGTTATATAGTATGGTTTAAATAATTAACCCACGGCCAGTCATCTTATTTATAATGATGATCATTCTTTAAATTTGTAATAATTTTTCACTCACAAACTACTTCTCATACTTGATCTCAGCCAATAACTTTTATGGGTGTGCCAGATACACAAGACTGCTGCAGTTTCATAAATCAGTAACTGATGATCTTAAGAGGGTAAACATGGCTATCCATATTCACATAAAAAGGTCTCAGAGAAAGTGAGAATTTATCACTTAGGCATATTACAGTAGATTTACAGTAAAGTGGAATTAAGAACACTTTGTTACCTTTATATTTTTAAAATTTGTTTTGTTTGATAATTGTTAATGGTTTGTGGGATACATAGTATTTCCTAGCTGCAACCTGTATAAAGGTACCATCTACATGTATGAGGCAAGGATATTTATTTCAAAAGCAAAAAGCACCTTGACTGTTAAGAAGGCAAAAAGGAAACTAAAATAAGTGCAGCAGGAATGGTTTATAAATTAACTACTGGGGTAGGACAATAGAATATACTCATGCATTAGCACAACTACCACCTGGCATAAGACACTAGCATCTCTTCCTGAGCTATTTCATTGACCTTAGAACTGTCCTCTCTTCTTCCAAAGGCATAACTGGTATTTTCTTTACCTGCCTCTCTGCTGGCTAAAACCTTCTGATGGCTTTTTCTTGCACTTAATACTGGAACTCAAAGCCCTTCTCCTTTACCCCAAATGAAACAGCTTTATATAATGAGACCCCCTACCTATATTTCAACCCCATCTCCTACCTCAGCCATCTAATCTTCCCTCTTGCAGCTCTCCCCTCATGCTGTCCTTTTGGTTCCTTTAATAAGCCAAACTTTCCCTATTTTATGGTTTTGACACTGGCCATTCCCCTGCCTGAAATGTTCTTCCTCCTGATCTACAAAATGGTAGTTCCTTCTTGCTATTCAAATTTCAATTTAAATGGTGCCACTGCACAAATATTCCTGGCTCACAAGACTAGCATAGCCTGTCAAACACTTTCCTCCACCACAAATGTTACCTTTTATCTTTTCAAAAAACTTACTCCTATATGATATTTTTCTTATGTTCTTTCTTACTAGATGCCAGCCTCTCTAGACCTTCATGAAATCTAGGACCTTACCTCTGGTGATCATTACTGTGTCCTCAGTGCCTTGAAATGTATCTAATTACCTCAAGGCAATCCATTAATATTTGTCAATATTTATGTGTGATTATATATATATATATATATATAATGTCATATATATAAGTATATTTAGCAATATCTACATATATCACAATCAATATATATCAAATATAATTGATTATTGCTGGTAGATAATACAATTGTCAAGTATAATTATTCATATATTTTAGTTATAAGCTTATCTGTATTCCCAGCTACCTTAGAAATCTTTGTTGTAAAACAGCAACTTAAAAATTCTAGATGGTTTTGGTTTTATCTCATATACCAAGACAAACCTTAATTATCATTCCTCTCATCACTAAATCTATGCTTAGGCAGGGAAGATGGCTTCCAACCAGGTCTATCCAGACCCTGTCTTTGGGAGAGAGAGATGGGAAATGTGGGCTAATCCATTTTTGATTGCTAACAATTTACTATGCCTTCCTATTCTGAAGTAATCATGTTTACAAACAATAGGTGATGCTGCAAATTGAAGCTAATAATCAACATGGCCAAGATAATAGAAACTGAACAGGTAACAATTTATTAAAGCATTAAACAAAACTTAGAATTATTATTTTTTAAATGCTAACAACTGCCTATTGTCACAGTCAGCTTGTTAGTCCCTCCAAAAGAATCTATCAAAAATCAGGTTTGGCATAGTTTGCATAATGGCTTAACTCATTTGGAATTTTATAGGTTTTATGCATAAATACACACAAAGTTAGTGAACATGGTATGGAAGACAGACTGTCATTGGCAGACTCAAGAGATGTCTGAATTAGCTTTGTTGAAATAATACTTTGTGTATGTGAATTTCAACAAATTGTCCAGAAAAGACCATGTGCTACAAGCAATTCCATATTAGTGTCTCATTTTTAAAACTCGGTTTGAACAAAAGCTATGCCAGCTAAAAGGCTACCCTTTGCCTTTGTCTTGCCAATGGGTTTCTGCCCCAGGCAAGTTCGCTATGGATTCACTGTGACCAAAGAAACTGACAGCAAACATTTTTGGGGTGAAAGGGTTATACCCAGGTTTACTTCTGGGTGGCACATCAGTCACTAGAATCCCATTCACTCAGAGCAAGTCTGCAGGCAGCAAGCCAGTCTCTGCCTCGGGGCCCCTCTGTCTGCACAGCCATCCTCTGTGCCTCTCTGCACAGTTCCCACACAGCCGTCCTCTGGGCCTCTGTCCTCAGTGCTGCCACCACTCCAGCCTCTACTCTGCTCTCCTGCAGCCTTGTAGCCCTGCCACCGTGTTGTGCCAGAGCACTGGGTGGAGCTCTTTTTATAGAGTCAAATTGCCCACAGGTGTGCAGTGAGCTAGTCAACCAGGGCCAGGTAAGGATCCTGGCCACAGAAACTCTCATTTTATCCACACTCCACCCCTCCAGGATTCTCTCCTCTCAATCTATGTGCCCTCAGTCCTCTGCAATGGTCCCTGTGCAAGGAAGCTCCAACATTGTTCTCCAGCCTCTCCAGCAAAAAGTCTTTCGGAAACACAGGCCAGACTCGTGGCTCCGTCTCTGGTCTCTGCCTCTTTGGTCTTAATGGCTGGAACTGCTGCTCTGGTTTCAGTTGTTGCCATAGCTCCAGTAAGATCCTACTTGGCTTCCCGTCTAATTTCCTTCCATCGACTCTTGCCCGTATCAAATCAACCCACATCTGGGTCCTCGTAACCCTCACCAGGCCCTGTAAATTTTTCGTGTGAGTAACAGGTCTTATTTCTTTCTGGATTTTCATTGCTTCTGCCTCTCCTAAGTCTGCTACTGTACATATCACCTCCCTTATGGGTTGCCCTAAGTGAGGGAAAAGAATGGCCACTAGAGACCCAAAGAGGGATGTAGGAGCCGTTTGAACTACAGTATTTCTTATCCCAGTAGTGAAAATCTCTTCATCTGGGTTATAATTCTCTGGACTATAGATGGCATTTCTTATGCCTAGCTCTCGTAGCACCTATTGGAGCTCAGCCTATGTCTGCCATCTAACAGGAGATGATGGCAGATCACCCGGATTGGGCCACACAGCACAAAGTGCAGCCATAAGCTAATCGAGGAGGGAGTGACTCCCTGGGGTCTGATGTGCATTTTGTAATCGCTGCCTCAAGGCGGGCTGCACTGTCAGGGAAGCAAGCTTTCCCATCTCTGATCCCGACAGAGCAGTTCCATCCACCCCTAAGTCCCACAGACAAAGGAGCCAAGTTCATATTGACTGGGAGGGCTTCTGCCTAAACCGGGAGCCCAAATCCACCAGCTCAGCCTGAGTATAGGGGCGGAGCATAGAGTGCTCCACGACCTGGGGAGGGGGCTGCTCCTCTCCTTGGGGAACTTTCAGCTGCTGGGTCTTTATTTTCTCTACAACCACTGGGCGTGCTTTCAATACAGGAGGCGCCAGTGCCTCCGGCACCATCCCTTCATCCTGCTCCAGCTTCTCCATTTTCGGGGCTGATGGCACCTTTCTCTCCCCTCCCCCGAGTGCCTCCTCTGCTACAGCCTTTACCTTTTCCACTGTGCCTCGCAGCAATGCTTCCTCAGTCTTCAGCATCTCTCATTCACCTCAGTGCTTCATAGCTATTGTTCTTCTGCCACCTCCACCTGTGCTCCCTCATGAGTTCGTCCTTTTACTTGATGGCCTCTTCCTCCTTCAGAACACCTGGCAGCGCTGCCGTCTAGTCTCCAAGGGCACCTTGCTGCCGGGGTTCTCAAGCTGCCTCCTCCCGCATCAATACCATTTCCCTCCTCAAGACATCCACAGAAGTCTGCAGCTGGCGTTCTCCTGCCACCTCTTGCAACAATGCCACTTCCCTCCTCAGGGAATCTACTGAAGTTTGCAGCTTGCACTCTTGCGCCGCCATTTCTTGGTCTCCTCTGTAGACCTTTTTAAGACTGTGAGAAGCAGCCAACCCACAGTCCCCGCTGCCTCCCGGGCACTCTGCTTCTCAAAGGATCTGCTTACTATACCAAGGGCCACCCCTACTGCCTCAGGTGTCACCTCCACTTGCCTCCAGTCCTGGGGTGGGGCCCAGTCCTCTAGGAGGCAAGCCACCTCAGACCACATACCCATTGGGGGACAATCCACTGTTTCCCCACTCACAGGGGCAGCCCGCTGAAGCACCCCTCCCATAAGGGCAACAAGTCTTTTCCCTTGGTCAACAGTGAACTCTGCTGGCTTTCACCAATTGTCTTGCCAATGGGTTTCAGCCCCGGGCAAGTTCGCTATGGATTCAGTGTGACCAAAGAAATTGACAGCAAAACATTCTTGGGGTGAAAGGGTTATACCCAACTTTATTTCCAGGTGGCAGGTCAGTCACTAGAATCCCATTCACTCAGAGCGAGTCTGCAGGCAGCAAGCTAGTCTCTGCCTCGGGGCCCCTCTGTCCACACAGCCGTCTTCCAGGCCTCTCTGCACAGTCGTCCCACACAGCTGTCCTCCAGGCCTCTCTGCACAGTCGTCCTGCATAGCCATCCTCTGGGCCTCTGTCCTCAGCGCTGCCACCACTCCAGCCTCTGCTCTGCTCTCCTGCAACCTTGCAGCCCTGCCACCATGTCATGCCCAGAGCACTGGGTGGAGCTCTTTATATAGAGTCAACAGCCATGTATTGCCCACAGGTGTGCAGTGAGCTAGTCAACCAGGGCCAGGTGAGAATCCTGGCCACAGGAACTCTCATTTTATCCACAGCCTTCTTGAAAATCATTCTAAAATCTTAAGCACAAACCAAAGTTCCCAAATCTTTCCTAAGGACAAACTTTTTTTTGACGTCAATCATATTTAAGTAGTGACACTGCCATTTTAGGTTTCCCATCCTCCAGTGGGATGGGGATAAGAAAATTAGACATATGCACACACATGTATCTGCGTGTGTGTGTATAGTACACTGTCACCCATCACCTAAATGCTAGATATCCCTTCAACAAGGGTTTTTCCAATTAACTTTTTAAAAATGTTATAATTATGGATTAAAAATATGGGATTTTAATTTTAGGTTAAATCCACCTTTTCTTGCAACTCGGTCTCAAAATGCAATTAATTTATTGATTAGTATGACTAATTAATTGCACACTGTTAGTCATATTGAAAAAAGTGAGTGAGGGACTCTGCAGGTATTTGCATCCAAAAGAGGATGGAAAAATGGAAAACAGGAGGGAAAAGACAGTGATGCCACAAGGGAAAAGCAGTAACATGGGAGGCTGGATTTTAAAGACTTCTGAAAGTTGTCTGAGGTTGTTTCATTTAAATTGCATGGATCGGTACAAATTGTGAAAATTGAAACCTGAAGAATATTGACATATGACCACAGCTAGGAGACTCTGTTATCTTATGATTTGTGATGACAAATGGGTAGAGGAAATTAGTTGACTCTTGGGCATGGGTGGGGGGCAAACTCAATAGAGATAATATGGCTATTATAATTCTCACCTCTAGGATTAGTTGGAATCATCAAAATGATCAGAATAGGGTGTAACATCAATATGCACAGACTAGTATCTCCTGGTTAGGAATGCCAATATTTGTGAAAATCCTATCTTATATATGACTTATTTATTCTTGCAAAAGACATGAGCTTAAAAATGTGTCTTGTCCCCTCCCTACTGTCACACTATAATTTAGTACTGGAATAGCAATCCTCCCAGCATATCTAATGAGTTTCTTTGGTCCTATTTCAAGGCTTTTAATCTTCATAAATAATAGCTAAGTAAACTTAAGGCGCTTGGACAATTTTTTTAGCTTAATGTATTCAAATCCACAGTTGGCACTTCATTTCTTTTCATTTAAAAATAAATCTATCTTGTCTTGATAGGCTCTACATGAATACACACACCTAACAATATAAATCAAAGCAACACATTTAGAATGATAAGATCCACTTGCTAACTTATAAGAAATATGCCATTTTCAGAAATGTATCCAAAATTTTTTGATTAAGTCAATATATATTCTTAAAATAATTCACCACCATAGAGTACATGCATAGGGATTTCCAAACACAGATGAGAAATCTTTTTTTCACAAGGATTTCCAAAAACATAGGAGAAACTATTTAATATTTCAGAGCTTTTCCTTCAGAAGAGAACTTTCCTGTTCACTGTATCTAATAATTTTATTATTAGGTGATTTTATGTGCATGGTATCCTGTATATACTTCTGTGCCTTCCATATTCACATTTTAATTTTTGGAGAAGACTTAGAAAATAATAATTATGATAACAATTTTGGCAATTTTGAAAGCATAGTTCTGTAGAAAATGGTTCTGTTATCTGACATCTCCATTTTAATTACAAAAGTGAAAACCATAATGTGTAACAGACAAAAATCCAACCAAAATGTTCTCTGAAAAAGTGCTGCATGTTTTAGGAACAAACTGAGAATCTGGACTTAAACAAGAACTGCATCGAAGTAATAGTAGAATTCCAAAACTTGCTATTTTTAGAAATCAAAAACAAAGACTTACTTGCTTTGTTTTTCCATGCTAGCTACCCTGAGGCATTCCCATCTTGAATTTAGGAGATTCATTTGCTCTTGTACTTCAGTTTCTTCATCTTCTGATAATTTTCCTGTTCCAATCAGTTGACTTCCCAGTTGCAGAACATTACCAACCCGCCCCTGATGGGACGTCAAATCCATCATGTACCCCTGACAAGGAAAGAAGATGACAATAGTTGAAACCTTACGTAAATCATTATGGTTCTGAATCTTACTTTTTCACAATTTTAAGTTTGTAGGCCACTTAAAACTATATTCCTAGTAAAAGTATTTCAATTTTTATATAGGAAAACCCAATACTGTTTTTAATATGAATTAAGGAAAGTTATTAGCTTAGGGCACGTTCTGCAGATGCAGAGCCTGAGATAAAAATTTGAGTGCAAGTGATTTATTAAGAAAGAGCTCCCAGGGGAGACCTGCAAGGGAACAATAAAATGATCAGTAAATAGGACAGGAAAGTGGAGGGGACAGAGGCAAAAAGTGTGTCATCTCAGGAAAAGTCTCCCACTGAGGGCAGTCCAGCCTGATGTCACACAGATACTGCAGTGTAAGTCCTATCTCAGCATTGCCTTGACCCACGATAAGGGCGTTGGGCTTTCATTCTCCTGTATGTCATTGTTAAAATCAGACCTCTGCACCCTCATGTATTGGTCCCCAAAGCAGAACTCTAAATGCTCACTTTTGGAATCCGAAGCACATGAACATTTATGTTCCCACCTTAAAGTGAAAACTAAATTAGCAAAGTACAAGGATCTTACAGAGCAATTGAGATAACAAGACAAAGTTGCCATTATGACACACCATGTGCCTTGTTTCATAAACTGATGTTTTGCTTTACCTCATGAGTATGAAACTGTTCTTTCACTTCTTCCACATCATTAGAAATCTCTCCTTGTGCTTGCAATGCATCCTCAGCTGAGAGAAGCCATGAGAGTACTTCTTCTAAAGCTGTTTGGTAACTGTCTAGGTTTACTTCAGTCTCCATCAATGGACTGCCAAATGACTTGTCTTCCGGAGCTTCCAAAAGCTGAACAATAAAAATAAACTGGGTGTTATACAATTAGTATATTTGCAGACTGTTCCAGTACATTAAATGATAAAGCAAATCAAATACCTAAAATGGTAGGCATGTCCACTTGCATTATCAGAGATGTGAAGAGCAGAAACATGTAATAGCGAGCCTACATTTTAACATCCTTACAAATATACACACAAATTCTCAAATGACAGTCAAAATCCTCCCCAAATGAATATTTCATTAATTAGTATAGTCATTTATATCATTCTTCATACTGAATTTTAAATGCTACAAATTTTCATCCATAGGTAAATTTTGAGTTCATATTTTCAATCTTCTACATATACATCTCTGATATTAAGTCAAAATCACCCAACTCTAGTATCTCAAACAGAGTGTAAGTGCCCCGGAGAGACCTATTCACACAGGTCCTCCCCAAGGTCAAGGCAATTTTGGAAGGTCTTAGGGGTTAAAACAAGTTCCATGGTGTGTCCCTTCTCTACACCTCTAAATACTATTAATAATAAATATAAAAGTCAGAATTAGAAGGAGAAAAGTCACAATGTGGCATACTGGGAGTGGGTTCAGGCAGAACCAGCTTCATGGTTGTGCAACCTGGGCAGCTCTACAATTCCTGAGGCTCAGAAGGAACCCACACTTGTTTTACCTGCTTCTTGATACTGTCATCAATTTTTTTTGATCCTATAATTATAGCTGTTTTTTAAATTTTTTAATTGAAGTATAGTTGACATACAATGGTATATTGGTCTCAGGAATATAACATAATGATTCAACAATTATATATATTATGAAATGCTCACCAGTGTAAGTCTAGTTGCCATCTATCACCATACAAAGTTATTACAACATTATTGATTATATTCCCTATGCTGTACATTATATCCCATGGCTATTTGGTAACTGGAGGTTTATACCTCTTAATTCCTTTATCTGTTTTCTGTGCTTCCCAACACCTCCCCTCTCGTTGGTAACCAATAGTTTGTTTCCTCTATGAGTATGTTTCCATTTTGTTTTGTTTGTCAACTTGTTTTGTTTGTAGGTTCCATATACAAGTAAAATCATACAGTTTTTGTATTTCTCTATCTGACTTACTTCACTTGGCATAATACCCGCTAGGTCAAGCCATGTTATCACAAATGACAAGATTTCATTCTTTTTATGGCTGAGTAATATTCCATTGAGTGTACGTACCACATCTTCTTTATCCATTCATCTGTTGATGGACACTTAGGTAGCTTCCATACCTTGGCTATCGTAAATAATACTGTAGTAAACATAGGGGTGCATATATCTTTTCAAATTAAGGTTTTCATTTTCTTTGGGTAAGTACCCAGAAGTGAAATTACTGGATTGTATAGTATTTCTACTTTTAATTTTTTGAGGAATCTCCATGCTATTTTCCATAGTAGGTGCACCATGTTAAAATTCTTAATAATTTCATCTTTGAATTTGGAGTTCGTTAAATGAAATACAATGGGGTAACAAAGGATGCCATATGAGCACAAGATATAAGTGCAATATGTGTCTGCCCCATTTGCATAAAGTGTTCCTGATGTCCCATGAGCATAGAATTCTGGTACCCTAGGAAGTCATGCTTTCTGTTTGAACCAGAACTTGCGTCAAATGCAGAAAAAAGGCAATTCTAAAATATGAACACCCGAAGAACCCTATGATATCCTTTCTTATTCATATTTCTTTCTTTTAGCCAACCAGTTATGCTGAAATTGATATCACGGAAAGAAAAGATAGGCAACCCATGGTTCCCTTTCCTTTCACTCCTTTCTTATTCATCAGGACAATAAAAGTAGATAATATTCATAGAGTGTGCACCTATCAAGGAGTGAAATAAAAATAGCTGAGTTACTTGTACAATGTTTCTGTGTTAAGAATGAAATACAGAAGTATGTACAGGCTACAAAATACAAATTGTATAATGCCGGTGATTCTGCATGAGTTAAACAGTCTTACATTTGTATTTACAGCTGCAATTGCACAATAAAATAATGAGCAGTAAGACTCATGTCAATACTTTAAAGTTTTAATTTTTGTTATTCAGTATGATGTGAAACAGCAAATAAAAACATGATGGCAAGTCAAGAAAGAGAAACCATGGAATAAAGGAAATGGCTTTATATTTTAGTCATTTTAAAAGCACTTTACTTCCTGCTTTTTGAACAAGTGGCTCTGTATTTCTTTCTTCACTGGGCTGCACATTGTGCACCCAGCCCTGCGTATAGGTGGAAAAAAGTGCAATCCAATCCTGGATCTTTTGCCTTTTCTGGGATACAGATGGCAGAAGATAGAAGTTTTGTTACATACAGTAGAATGTGGTTGTAAAATCTAGAGGCTTTGGATACAAAGAGTTGTGTCTGAATCTTCACTCTGATTGAGCTCTTGCCACTCAGGGAAAGTTACTGAGCCCTATCATTAACCTGAGTTTCCTCATACATAAAATGGGAACAATACTCCTTTCCCATAAGAGTGTGGTAAGAATAAAAGGAGAGTATATAAAGCATTTGGCAGAATGTCTGACATGTATAAGAACCAAATCAAGTATGTTGTAGCTGTAATCGTCATTAGATTCTAATACACATAAGAACCATTTTTGAAACACAACCTCCCCCAAGGTTACCTTAAGTCACTGTCCAGATTTCAAGAGCTTGCAACTGCAGAAAAAAATGACCCCAAAAATGTCTAAGAGGAAACATCAATTAAATCAAAGCTTTCTGAAGCTTCAACCTCAGTATAGCTCCTATTTAAAGTTTTAAAAATCATTAACAATCTTGAGTTCAAATCATCTTCTCCAAATGATAAACTGTTTACACCACTATTACTCAAGGAACACAACACTGTATTTTACCATTGTACAATTTGAATTAAAAAGAAGTAAACACTTCCATCAATAGATGACTGGATAAAGAAGATGTGGGGTACACAAACATACACACACACACACACACACACACAATGTTACTGAGCCATAAAAAATAATGAAGTATTGCCAGTTGTGACAACTTGGATGGACCTAGAGGGTATTAAGCTAAGTAAAATAAATCAGACAAATATGATATGATTTCACTTATATGAAATAAAAAAGACAAAAAGAACAAAACAGAAACAGACTCATAAACACAGAGAACAGACTGCTAGTTGCCAGAGGGGAGGGGGCTGGAGGATGGGCAAAATAGATGAAGGGGATTAAAAGGTAGAAACCTCCAGCTATGAAATAAATAAGTCACATGGATGAAAAGCACAGGCTAGGGAATATAGTCAATAATATTGTGATAACACTGCATGTTGGCAGATGGTAACTAGACTTACTGTGGTGAGCGTTTTGTAATGTATATAATTGTGAAATGACTGTTGTACACCTGAAACTAATATAATATTGTTATGTCAACTATACTTCAATAAATAAATAAACACTTCATGATTTACTGTTATTTACAGAGGCATGAATTTTTGCAGAAAAATTTTAAATTCTTAAGTTAAAAAAATTGTGTTTTTTTTCAAGGACATGATGTCTAGTACTCATAAATTCTGAATCTAAAAATTCTGTCTGAAGTTCATAAAAGAAAAACTTTGCAAAGACAGCCTTATTAAAGCTAAATTCAAACATGAATAAGCTATGTAAAATTACATAAATAACTCATTTAATCATTATTTATATCCATAAATTCAATTTGACATATCTATATGATTATGATCAAAATTGTCATCTTGCCTGAGTAATTCTGTGTCTAGACCACTGTTTTTCAAATTTGTAAGTCATGATCCGTCAGTGATTTCTGAAATCATTTTAGTGGGTCGTGACCAGGAATATTCTACTTAAAACTAAAGATACTGAAAAATATCAGTCTGAAATTTATATTAAGGATCAGTATTGCTTTTAGAAATTTTATTTCAGATATGCATATAAATATATGCCAATGTATATATGTTCTAGGTCAAGATGGAAATTTTTTTCATTTCATGAAACAAAATTGGAGACAGTTCTAGAATTTCAGTACATGTAAACCCATGAAAGAAGAAATTCGCTTTAATTATACACTTGTGCATTTTCAGTAGAATGTTTGGAACAAAACACATTCTTTATAAATCAATCTTTAACAGAGAACTTAGAAGCAAAGATAATCAGAGAGGCTTATGCTTTTGGTTTTAGCTCTCCCAAATATGTATTCATTGTCTTAGTATTTCATGTTTCTCCTAATCCTGTGGCTAGTTCAAATACATAACAGCATCAAAGAAAATTTTCTAGGAAACTTCATCTTTGCTTTCTATAGAATCAGATCTATGCATAAGAAAGAGACACTGATCATTTCATGAGTAGAGATGCCAGTATTATCAACTGGAATTATATTTTTTTCCTATGCTTCAATCTTATTTTCATTTTTGTCTGTATCACAGTAGTTTATGTTTCTCTGCAGTACACTGGGCAAAAATGATGCAGATGAGAGCCATAACAATGGATGGATGAAATAATTCTGAGTTCTTTTGAAAATTAAGAACACTAAAATTTATTCAACATTACCCACAAACATCAAAGGCTTAATTACTGCCATTCTGCATGAAGAATTACCAGATATTGTCACGTATGATCCTTGAAGAAGTTGCTAGTGCATAATGATGGAAGACTAGAGAGGGGAAAAGGGAAGTAGTGAAGGAAAACAAGTATATGTGTTAGTCTTATAATGTCCAGGACAAATGTCTGGAAACTCATTCCTAGTGAGTCATAATAAAATATAGAGCACTAGCCTTGACATGACTCCATATATGAACATTTTTAAAAATCCAGTTTACGATCAGTCTGATCCTGGGTGGATTATTTAACTTCCCTGTATCTCAGCTTCCCCATAAGTAAAACAAGGAAAATAAACCTCCATGGGATTGCTGAAAAGATTATCGAAGATCATCATATAAAATACTAAGTACATTCTAGTTTCCAATAAATGTTCTGCAATGCCTTTATTTGGGGACCAATGTTCATTGAAATGGCAAATGATTTTTATGAGGAAATACAGTTGAATGAGCTGTGTGTATTTTTAGAAGCATGATTTTGGCAATTCAAACTGAGTTAAGTCATCTACTGGCTACATATAGATAATGAAACCAGCAATCCAGCAAACCACAAAGCTCTTAGAAAAATAGCTGGGATGTTTCCAGAGGGCACAATCTATTACTGAGTAGTTTTATATTTCTGTTGAAACTGATCTATTTCAGCACCTTCCCCAAATTCAACCTTAAAAAGTGATACAAGTTTTAACCTGGATAAAAATAGTTCTGTTGTTCTTGACTGCATAAATGCTTTGAGAACATTTGAAGTGTTATCACTTAGTTCCCTTATCCCTTATATATGCCACACTTCTTTTTTATAAAATTTAAGTCAATGCATGGGTGGTGAATTTTTTGGTGTATTCTATAATCTTTTTATCCATCAGTGAAAGATTATTTGAGAGCTAAAGGATTACAGAAGGATAACCAAGTGGTTCTTTTATTAAATAACAGAAGAACAGTTCAGAGGAACCAGGATTAGTATCTGGAAATATTCTTGCCACATTTTCACTGTGTTTCCTCAGAGATATAATGTGTAAACCAGGGTATTAGTCAAAGTATGAAAAGTGATTACAGAAGTGATTTATGAGAAGTTAATCCATCATACAAAACTGTACATGATATTCAATCTAATGATAGCATTACATAGGTAATTTTAAATATTACTTGTGCCTGAAATTCAGGTCAAAGTTAAACCCCAATGAGGATTTAGGAAATATTATGGTCTGCTATTATAGCACTATTAAAACAACAATCAGAACAACAACAACTACATCTATAACAGCAATAACAACAGCTGCCATTACTTATGGGGCACTTAGTGTCAGTCAATTTGTTAGGCACTTAACATGCATTATATCGTTTTTTTTTACCATAACAGATCAGGATGACAGAGCATAGCAGGATGACGGAATGAGAGCAGAAAAATTAAATAACATGCCAGAGGTCACAAAGGTGATTGGCTGTTCTGGGATTTAAAACCAGGTTGTTTGGATTCCAAAATACATATCCTTAGTACAATTTGATAAGTCTCTATTAATAAAGAAAATGGATTCAGAATCTATAAAATAGCACCTTCATTTTATCCTAATATAGCTTCTTGAAACATAAAATAAAAATTTATATGTAGTTTATTTGTAACTATGTGGTGATGGATGTTAATTAGACTATCGTGGTGATCATTTAGCAATATATTGAATCATTATGTTGTACACCTGAAATTAATATAATATGGTAATTACATCTCAGTAAAAAATAAAATTATTAGGGGAAGTTATATCTCAGCTTCATTTAAAATAAAAAACAATCACTGAACTAACATTCTAACCCAAATCTCCTTAGTCACCTAGGAAGGATTTTATTTACAAATAGCACCTGGACTACAATACTATGCCAAGTATATAAGATGGGTCCATTTAAAGAAAGACAAGAGGAAAGATTGATAAGATGATCAAAGCTACGTCCATTCAGATTACAGTTCAGTTAATCAACTTTGCCTTAAAATAATTATATATTTTTTATTTTATTCATTTCCACAAATTCAGAGTCAATGGGTTTGAAACTACTAAGAAAACACCCAGACTCTATTATGTTGGTGAGTCAGAAAGCAGATGTAGAGTTCAAAATGATGCTTGCAAGGCACAGACGCTGACATCACACTGAAGAAGGGGACAGCAGAAAGGCAACCACGTAACATAGCCCAGGTGATGGCACAGAACCTTGTAAGGAAGATGAAGCTGAACAAAAAGTAAAGCTAACAATCAGTTTTCTAAAGGAAGACAAGTCCCCAATGTACCCTTTGAATTCTATGCCTTTTACAATTCCTATCGCTTGCCTTTCATTTTTAATATCAACTAAGTTGATATTATTCACTATTACAGACTGTCTCACAGGAACGCTATGCTGTGCTTTCTATGCTCTGCTGAAGGGGACAAAGAACATATATCATCTGTATGCATATGTGTGTTATGAATATGTGTGTATTTACATTTAAAAAAATATCATCTAAAAAACCTATTAAACAAACCAAAAGTGTTTATTTTGACACTTGGAAAAAACTGGCCACTATATGGACTGTGGGCCCTTCAGTATCTATCCTCCTCCACATCTTATACAGTAGTAGAAAGTTTAGGTGGTTATTTGTCTATCCAGAATATAAGCTTCAGTTCCCAGTTTCTCTTGCAGTTAGGTATAGCATGTGACTAAATATTAGCCAGAGGGATAGGATGTGTGCATTATCAAGACCTAAGAATAGATATGCTCTCCTCTTTGACCTTTCCTCCTTCCTGCAGACGGCGACACAGATGTCGTGGTAATATGTCCTTGATAATGGGGATAAAGGCAGCATCCTAGGGGAGGAAAGAGCAACAAGGCAAAAGGACTTTGGTCCCTAAAAGAGCAGAGCTTTCCTGCAAGCCCTGGACTGCCCACATCTAGACAGTTAAGATATATAATTCTGATAGAGAAACGTGTTTCATCTAAGTTGTGTCTTTGTTATTTCCACAAACCTATAGCCCATCTAATATACAAGCATGCCCTAGTTTCTTGGACCTGGGATTTTACTATAAACAGACATGAATTTCTAAGAGCTAATATGTGATTTTAAAATAGTCTTTCTACAATGAAATCATATGTCTGTTAATATATCCTCTCTCTCTAAAACATACTCTTAATGAAGTTTCGATTCCATTTTGCTTCATTTTTCAATCCATATATCTGTATCTAAAAAAAATAATTCCCATTTTATCAAGATATAATTGACATATAACATTGGGTAAGTTTAATGTGTAGAACATGTTAACTGGATACACTTATATATTGTAATACAATTACCACTGTAGATTTAGCTGATACTTCCTTCATGTAGTGAGACCATTTAAGATCTAATCTTAGCAGCTTCAAAACATATAATACAGTATATACCTTCAGATATTACATAAGTCTTTACTTTCCATGAAGGCAGGGACTCAGACCCCATGCCTAACAGAAGACACAACACAAAGATAACACATAAATATGATTGAGTTAACTTGTTTTTGAGTAAATTTATCATTAAATCTCATTTGTTCTTCCAATTTATGGTCTTGTACATAACGTTTCAACCAATGGTCATATATTAAAGAAAGGAGTATCTCATGGTGTAAGATATTCATAATTTTAAATATGTACTTCCTCCCAATATTCACTTTGCTGGTTAATATACATGTGTATGTGCATTTTTATTTCCTTTTCTTTGTCTGATTTCTCTAATTCTACTGTTTAAAGTCACTGGGCACACATTAACTTTAAAAGTTATGCTATCTTTTATCCATTATTTCCTCTTTTCTTGACCTAGTCCTGAAAATTTTTATCTTGGCTATTGTCATTCACAACGTAACAGAACCCACCCTACAAGATCAAAAAGATGGAAAATAAGTAATCATTGCTATGACAAACTCTCCTAAACCAATGGAAGTCTAGAAAGAAAATAATAGAAGATGTAAATAGATTTGAAAGTACCTAATATAAAACATAGTCTTTTTATTACTATAGTTTACAATAAAATGTATGGTAAATATCAATAAACTCCTATATAAAACAACTTCCTCAGATTTCTGAGGAATGAAGGGGATCCAGCTTAGTGATTTTTGCACACATTATCTCATATAATTCTCACAACCACCTTAAAAGAGGGGCCCATTTCCTAGATGAGGAAAGTGAGGTCACACCTATGAGGTGCTGGAAGAGATAGGAGACCCCCAGTAAACCCAATTCCTTCTTGTACTTCTGAAGGACTGAAGGAATATTACGAGATCCATGGATTCCAGAGAAGAAAGATGACGAGATCCATGGATTCCAGAGAAGAAAGATGACTATAGAAAGTTAGTAATATTTTTGGTGTTTCAATAATTTTAAAAGTCAGTATTTGGTTAAAATTGATACAAGCTGAAAATTTAAACAGATATTTTCTAAATGTAACTTTAAAATAAGGCAGTTACAAAATGTTTGAGAAGACCAAATCAATTCTTAATGCTATTTTCCTCAACCCTAAATTTAACAGACCTATCTACATTCAAATAGGCCTATTGCAAAAATACCAAGTCTTACTTACTTTAATCAGTCTTTTACAAATATCTAAAACAAATATGACTCACTGGATGATAATTTTAAAATAAAAAGAATTCATAAGAATATTACCTTAGGCAACTCTTTTTTGCTTAACAAACTTTTTCAAAATTATATGTATATATACATATATATGTAAATATATGATGAAAAGTCATTATATCCAAATTAAGATATACTGTCACTTAAATAGTAACCCCCCCCCTAGGTGGAGCCAACATGGCGGCATGAGTAGGAGGGTGGGAATCTCCTCCCAAAAACATATATATTTTTGAAAATACAACAAATACAACTAATCCTAAAAGAGAGACCAGAAGACACAGGACAACAGCCAGACTACATCCACACGTGTGAGAGCCCAGCGCCTATTGAAAGGGGTAAGATACAACCCCCAGCCCGGCAGAACCCGAGCACACCTCCCCCAGCTCCCGGGGGAGGGAGAGGGAGCGCAGGACTGCTAAACACCCAGCCCCAGCCACCCGCACCAGAGCGCAGACACAGTGCATGCATGGAGGGCTGGAAACTAGGGAAATAGGGCAGCAAGACCTCTGGGCGGGTGCCGAAGCTGATGCCCCTGTGACAAAGAAAAGCGAGTGCTTTTTGAAAGTCTTAAAGGGACAGGGACTTAACAGCTGGAGAGAAAGAACACAGGCCACAGCCCAGTGGCTGGAAATTACAAGGAAAACTGGGCACACTAACCCCCTGGGCAACAGCTCTGAGACCCCTCACGGAGGTAAACAACCAAACAGCCCCCCAGTCCATTACCCCTCCGGGCGCTGCGAAAGCAGAGAAACAGCCTAAGGCAAACCCCGCCCACAGAAAGGGAGATCCATCCATATCAGCCGGGCAAGACACAAATACCCAGCCTACTCGCATTTACACAACACAAGCCACGAGGGGTCGCAGTTGTCCCGGTAAAGAAAGGCCAGTAGCAAGTGAAAAGGTTGGCCCTCCCAGCTGACAGTCAATAGCACCTGTCAACATGAAAAGGCAAAAAAAATGATCCAGACAAGACTAACCCAGACAGCTTCGGCATCTGCTACATCTTCCCCTGAGAAGGAACCTGGGGAGATAGATTTAATCAATCTTCCTGAAAAAGAATTCAAAACAAAAGTCATAACCATGCTGATGGACTTGCAGAGAAATATGCAAGAACTAAGGAAGGAGAATACAGAAATAAAACAAGCTCTGGAAGGACTTCAAAACAGAATGGACGAGATGCAAGAGACCATTAATGGACTAGAAAACAGACAACAGGAACGCAGAGAAGCGGATGCAGAGAGAGATAAAAGGATCTCCAGGAATGAAAGAATTTTAAGAGAGCTGAGTGACCAATCGAAAAGGAACAATATAAGAATTATAGGTATACCAGAAGAAGTAGAGAGAGAAAAAGGGATAGAAAATGTCTTTGAAGAAATAATTGCCGAAAACCTCCCCAAACTAGGGAAAGAAATGGCCTCTCAGACCACAGAGGTACACAAAACTCCCATGACAAGGGATCCAAGGAGGGCAACACCAAGACACATAATAATTAAAATGGCAAAGATCAAAGACAAGGACAAAGTATTAAAGGCAGCCAGAGAGAAAAAAAAAAGGTTACCTACAAAGGAAAACCCATCAGGCTATCATCAGATTTCTCAACAGAAACCCTACAGGCCAGAAGAGAATGGCATGATATACTTAATGCAATGAAACAGAAGGGCCTCGAACCAAGACTACTGTATCCAGCACGAATATCACTTAAATATGAAGGAGGGATTAAACAATTCCCAGACAAGCAAAAGCTGAGGGAATTTGTCTCCCACAAACCACCTCTACAGGGCATCCTACAGGGACTGCTCTAGATGGGAGCACTCCTAAAAAGAGCACAGAACAAAACACCCAACATATGAAGAAGGGAGGAGGAGGAATAAGAAGGGAGAGAAATAAAGAATCATCAGACTGCGTTTATAATACCTCAACAAGCGAGTTAAGTTAGACAGTAAGATAGTAAAGAAGCTAAGCCTAAACCTTTGGTAACCACAAACTTAAAGCCTGCAATGGCAATAAATTCATACCTTTCAATAATCACCCTAAATGTAAACGGACTGAATGCACCAATCAAAAGACACAGAGTAATAGAATGAATAAAAAAGCAAGATCCATCCATATGCTGCTTACAAGAGACTCACCTCAAACCCAAAGACACGCACAGACTTAAAGTCAAGGGATGGAAAAAGATATTTCAAGCAAACAACAGAGAGAAGAAAGCAGGTGTTGCGATTCTGCTATCAGACAAAACAGACTTCAAAATAAACAAACTAACAAAAGGCAAAGAAGGACATTACATAATGATAAAGGGCTCACTCCATCAAGAGGATAAAACCATTACAAATATATATGCACCCAATACAGGAGCACAAACATACCTGAAACAAATATTAACAGAACTAAAGGAGGAAATAGAATGCAATGCATTCATTCTAGGACACTTGAACACACCACTCACGCCAAAGGACAGATCCACCAGACCGAAAATAAGTAAGGACACAGAGGCACTGAACAACACACTAGAACAGATGGACCTAATAGACATCTACAGAACTCTACATCCAAAAGCAACAGGATACACATTCTTCTCAAGTGCACATGGAACATTCTCCAGAATAGACCACACACTAGGCCACAAAAAGAGCCTCAGTAAATTCCAAAAGATTGAAATCCTACCAACCAACTTTTCAGACCACAAAGGCATTAAACCAGAAATAAACTGTTCAAAGAGAGCAAAAAGGCACACAAACACATGGAGGCTAAACAACATGCTCCAAAATAATCAATGGATCAATGACCAAATCAAAATGGAGATCCAGCAATATATGGAAACAAACGACAACAACAACACTAAGGCCCAACTTCTGTGGGACACAGCAAAAGCAGTCTTAAGAGGAAAGTACAGAGCAATCCAAGCATTTTTTAAAAAGGAAGAACAAGCCCAAATGAATGGTCTACTGTCACAATTATCGAAATTGGAAAAAGAACAAATGAGGCCTAAGGTCAGCAGAAGGAGGGACATAATAAAGATCAGAGAAGAAATAAATAAAATTGAGAAGAATAAAACAATAGCAAAAATCAATGAAACCAAGAGCTGGTTCTTCGAGAAAATAAACAAAATAGATAAGCCTCTAGCCAGACTTATTAAGAGGAAAAGAGAGTCAACACAAATCAACAGTATCAGAAACGAGAAAGGAACAATAACAAAAGGACCCCGCAGAAATACAAAGAATTATTAGAGAATACTATGAAAACCTATATGCTAACAAGCTGGGAAACCTACGAGAAATGGACAACTTCCTAGAAAAATACAACTTTCCAAGACTGACCCAGAAAGAAACAGAAAATCTAAACAGACCAATTACCGGCAATGAAATTGAAGAGGTAATCAAAATACTACCAAAGAATAAAACCCCCGGGCCAGATGGATTTACCTCGGAATTTTATCAGACATACAGGGAAGACATAATACCCATTCTCCTTAAAGTTTTCCAAAAAATAGAAGAGGAGGGGATATTGCCAAACTCATTCTATGAAGCTAACATCACCCTAATACCAAAACCAGGCAAAGACACCAACAAAAATGAAAACTACAGACCAATATCCCTAATGAACGTAGATGCAAAAATACTCAACAAAATATTAGCAAACCGAATTCAAAAATACATCAAAAGGATCATACACCATGACCAAGTGGGATTCATCCCAGGGATGCAACGATGGCACAACATTCGAAAGTCCATCAACATCATCCACCACATCAACAAAAAGAAAGACAAAAACCACATGATCATCTCCATAGATGCTGAAAAAGCATTTGACAAAGTTCAACATCCATTCATGATAAAAACTCTCAGGAAAATGGGAATAGAGGGCAAGTACCTCAACATAATAAAGGCCATCTATGATAAACCCACAGCCAACATTATTTTGAACAGCGAGAAACTGAAAGCTTTTCCTCTGAGATCAGGAACTAGACAGGGATGCCCACTCTCCCCACTGTTATTTAACATAGTACTGGAGGTCCTAGCCACGGCAATCAGACAAAACAAAGAAATACAAGGAATCCAGATTGGTAAAGAAGAAGTTAAACTGTCACTATTTGCAGATGACATGATACTGTACATAAAAAACCCTAACAGCTCCACCCCAAAACTACTAGAACTGATATCGGAATACAGCAAAGTTGCAGGATACAAAATCAACACACAGAAATCTGTGGCTTTCCTATACACTAACAATGAACCAACAGAAAGAGAAATCAGGAAAACAACTCCATTCACAATTGCATCAAAAAAAATAAAATACCTAGGAATAAACCTAACCAAAGAAGTGAAAGACTTATACTCTGAAAACTACAAGTCACTCTTAAAAGAAATTAAAGGGGACACGAACAGATGGAAACGCAGCCCATGCTCGTGGCTTGGAAGAATTAATGTCGTCAAAATGGCCATCCTGCCCAAAGCAATATACAGATTTGATGCAATCCCTATGAAACTACCAGCAACATTCTTCAACGAACTGGAACAAATAATTCAAAAATTCATATGGAAACACCAAAGACCCCGAATAGCCAAAGCAATCCTGAGAAAGAAGAATAAAGTAGGGGGGATCTCACTCCCCAACTTCAAGCTCTACTATAAAGCCATAGTAATCAAGACAATTTGGTACTGGCACAAGAACAGAGCCACAGACCAATGGAACAGACTAGACAATCCAGATATTAACGCAGACATATATGGTCAATTAATATTTGATAAAGGAACCATGGGCATACAATGGTGAAATGACAGTCTCTTCAACAGATGGTGCTGGCAAAACTGGACAGCTATATGTAGGAGAATGAAACTGGACCATTGTCTAACCCCATATACAAAAGTAAACTCAAAATGGATCAAAGACCTGAAAGTAAGTCAAGAAACCATTAAACTCTTGGAAGAAAATATAGGCAAAAACCTCTTAGACATAAACATGAATGACCTCTTCTTGAACATATCTCCCTGGGCAAGGAAAACAACAGCAAAAATGAACAAGTGGGACTATATTAAGCTGAAAAGCTTCTGTACAGCAAAAGACACCATCAATAGAACAAAAAGGAATCCTACAGTACGGGAGAATATATTTGAAAATGACACATCCGATAAAGGCTTGACGTCCAGAATATATAAAGAGCTCACATGCCTTAACAAACAAAAAACAAATAACCCAATCAAAAAATGGGCAGAGGAACTGAACAGACAGTTCTCCTAAAAAGAAATACAGATGGCCAACAGACACATGAAAAGATGCTCCACATCCCTAATTATCAGAGAAATGCCAATTAAAACTACAATGAGGTATCACCTCACACAAGTAAGGATGGCTGCCATCCAAAAGACAAACAACAACAAATGTTGGCAAGGCTGTGGAGAAAGAGGAACCCTCCTACACTGCTGGTGGGAATGTAAACTAGTTCAACCATTGTGGAAAGCAGTATGGAGGTTCTTCAAAATGCTCAAAACAGACTTACCATTTGACCTAGGAATTCCACTCCTAGGAATTTACCCTAAGAACGCAGCAATCAAGTTTGAGAAAGACAGATGCACCCCTATGTTTATCGCAGCACTATTTACTATAGCCAAGAATTGGAAGCAACCTAAATGTCCATCGATAGATGAATGGATAAAGAAGATGTGGTACATATACACAATGGAATACTACTCAGCCATAAGAAAAGGGCAAATCCTACCATTTGCAGCAACATGGATGGAGCTGGAGGGTATTATGCTCAGTGAAACAAGCCAAGCAGAGAAAGAGAAATACCAAATGATCTCACTCATCTGTGGAGTATAAGAACAAAGGAAAAACTGAAGGAACAAAACAGCAGCAGAATCACAGAACCCAAGAATGGACTAACAGGTACCAAAGGGAAAGGGACTGGGGAGGATGGGTGGGTAGGGAGGTATAAGGGGGGGGTGAAAAATGGGGGTATTAAGATTAGCATGCATGGGAGGGGTGGGAGAAAGGGGAGGGCTGTATAACACAGAGAAGACAAGTAGTGATTCTACTACATTTTGCTATGCTGATGGACAGTGACTGTAAAGGAGTATATAGGGGGGACCTGGTATAGGGGAGAGCCTAGTAAACAAAGTATTCATCATGTAAGTGTAGATTAATGATAAAAAAAAAAAGCAGTTCCTGTGTGGTGACCTCCAATGAGTTCCACACAATGGTATAAAGGGCATACAAAAGTGTAGGCAAAGGGTCTGTTTGTGTTTATACAGAGGATCAAAGCCTAATTTGGCTACCCAGAAAATGAACTAAGATATGATATGAAAAAGAACTTCCAACATCAGCACTCTCAGAAAGACTCATGCCAGAAGATGATCATCAAAAAACTCCGACAAAGATTCATGCACTGCTACAGGTGTAGATGCACTCATCCCACCAGCTCCTGGACTTGCCATGGGAATGAAGAAGGGGATATCTAAGCTGGCCTGTGCATACAATAAAACAACAAATTTGACTGGATCTATACTGTTGGAACTCAACCAAGAATTAGGAGAAGTGCAAATTGTAGCACTCCAAAATCTTACAACCACAGACTATTTACTGTTAAAAGAACATATGGGATGTGAACAGTCCCCAGGAATGGGTTGTTTTAATTTGTCTGATTTCTCTCAGACTGTTCAAGTTCAGTTGGACAATATCCACCATATCATAGATAAGTTTTCACAAATGCCTAAGGTGCCTAACTGGTTTTCTTGGTTTCACTGGAGATGGCTGGTAATTACAAGTATGCTTTGGTTATGTAACTGTACTCCTATTATGTTAATGTGTGTGTGCAATTTAATTAGTAGTTTAAAACCTATACATGCTGAAGTTATTCTACAAGAAGATATGTCAAAGAAATAATCAATCTTCCCATGTTTTCTTCTGTCTGCTACTTCTATAGTTTTCTTCTTCCTTCCTAATCACAACCCTTAAATAGAATTCGTGCCTCATATCGAATTTACCGAGTATCATAATTCTTCCAAGTGGTAAAGATACCTCAAGACAAAGGCTGGGCATAGAAGGCACAGGGCATAAATATGCAAAGAAGTAAAAAGCTAACCTTTTCAAACAATAAGGCTTCTCTCTCACTTACCAACTTTCCATTTCCCTGTATGGCCCCGGAAGATGACTGGTTAGCCAGAGACGGGTAAGATTTCTCAAGGGAGGAACAACCTAAGACTGGCACAGTCGCAGGGGGGCCATCAGGTGAGAAATTGGGGATCAACAGAGGTGAGGCTTAGAACCTCACCCCCCCTGTTCTGAGAGAAATCTTCTGCATATGTGGATGTTTTATTGCCCTTGTCTAGCTTGGATTAACACATAGTCTACAGGCACACACCTGATCATCTACATTTGCTCTCTTACAACACTAAACTATGTTTTCTACCTTTATCTTGTATCTACCTACCACTTCAGCATTTTATTAAAAACAATAATAACAAAGAGAGAAATGTGGTATCCACATATAAATCAAGTATAAAAATAAAATGAATATTCATATTTGAACTGACTGTTTATAGTTCATAATGCATGAACAAAACCGAAAGTTTCTGTGATGACTGCCCTTATACTGTTCACCATGTAACTTATTCACTATATAAGAATTTGTTCTCCATGTAAGAACTTGTTCATTATGCTTCAGAAGATGGGAGACTGACGAAAATTAGGCTTGGGGTGGATTAATGATTGTGCATTGAGCATTGACTCCCCTATACAGAATTTTATTGTTGTTAACAACCATTTGATCAATAAATATGAGAGATGCCCTCACAAAGAAAAAAAAAAGTACACACTTCCAATTGTAAAATAAATAAGTAACTAGGATGTAATGTATAGCATAAGGAATATAGTCAAAATATTGGAACAACTTGGTATGGTGATAGCTGGTACCTAGAATTATCATGTATATAAATGTTGAATCACTGTGTTGTACACCTGAAACTAATGTAATACTGTGTGTTAACTACCCTTCAATAAAAAATAAATAATTATGTACAAAAAAAAATAGTAAACCCCCAAATGATGGTCACCTATAGTTTGCTATAAAACATATAACAGTGAGCTATGAAGGAAAACTGATCATTATGTATTTTCATGTGGCCACTTAAATTTTTGGCTTTATTTCATTAATCATCATTTATAATATTTTAGCTATTTATTCACTTATTCAACAAGTCTATATTTAACTAAATTTGAAGTTATCACATTAGACTCCCCCAAATATACAAACTTACTTACTCCTGCACTTATCTTAGCCTCCTTTCTTCATCTTTCACTAAAGAATCTACTGTTCCTATTATATAATCCAAGGATCCTTAAACCTTAAACTTTTTCCATAAAGGACCAGATAGTGAGAACCTTCAGTACTGCAGGCCACTGCAGGCCAGTTGCACCTACTCTGCTCTGTCATTGTGTATTATAGCACAAAGGCTACCACAGAAAATACGTAAGTGAATGAGTATGGAGGGGTTCCAATAAAACATTATTTATAAAAAACAAGTGGCAGACTGATTTTTGACCCTCAGACTGTAGTTTGTCATATCCTGATATTCTAGTCGCTTCCAACATTAAATTCTATTCCTTTTCAAATAATAAAGAGCTTCCCACTGTTGATTATCTCTTCTCTCTCCGACCTCTCCCCCTCAAATTGACCCTAGTGGTTGTTTTCCCTCTCTATTGCATGTCCAAGCTAGTGTTGTCTAAAATATCACTACCCTCCCTGACCGCCACTCCAATTCTGTGTGTAGCAATGTCTCAAAGGCATCACTGTACACAGAACGAAGGGCCTGCCCTCTGGGATCTTGGGAGTAAGATAAACCTGAGTTCAAATTCCCAAGGCTCTGGAAATTTTAAGTAGCGTGTGCTTGGCAAAGCTATTTAATTTGATCTCAGACATGGTGGGAACCTGAAAATGGATATGACAATATTAATTTAGAGGTTGCCTGAAGGCTCACAGATAACATACAGAGTTTTCATTAATGTTCAGCATTACCTCTTCCCATTTTTTATAAAATTACTTCCAGTGACTCATTGTTCTTATTTAGTGCAATATAGAAGTAAGAAGTAGTAACATCAGCAATGGACAGTTCGGATTTATTTAGATTCTAGGTTATAAAAAACATTAACTAAATTAATACACTTTTGCTGAATAAGTAGTTTCCCCATACACAGTGGTTATCTCCACTTCCTTCCTCCACCTGTATTAGTCCTTCACGTTTCCCATACATCATTATATTCTTTAGGTTTCTATTTATTTATTTTACTTGCTTTTGTCTCCTTTCCTTACTCCTAAAAAGGTGATATGGTATGGCCCTTCAGAAAAATCCACATAGTGGACTAAATGTAAGCCTCATTAGGTATAGAGTTTCGTTGATTTTGTTCACAATACAATATCTGACAATATGGAACATAATAGATATCTGTGGAATAAAACAATGAGTCTCCTAGAACATGCCAGGTGACAATTTTCCACCTTACTTTATACTAATATTATGATATTTTTTCCCTAAGGGAATAGACCAAAGATACATCTTTCTATGTCACAGCAGAGAGAAGAAACAGGATGCCCTGCTTCTGTTTATAGCATCTGCTTGCTGCCTTACTGTGTACTGTTTGTCTCCCTATTCTCTTTCAGGAAAGAGATCCTTTAAGGGCTTTAGAACTTGGCATTTGTAAGGAAAATACTAATGGTATTAAGGCCTGGAAAGACTTGGTATGTTTCATTAACAGCTGCAAATTCTGTCCTCTACTTCAAGACAAGTAATGAAAGATGTGAGCAGTCTTGTGTCCCAGTGATGCAGACAGACTAGATGGTGCATGTAGAGAGTCAGCTGAAGGCAAGGGGCAGTTCTTCAAATTTTACCATTGGCTGCCAACAGGAGTGAGCACGCTTTAAGGTTTATATGCCAGGATTCCACTGACAATTAAAGGTCTTAATATTCAGAGAACTGAGAAGAGTGCATAAGGGCTCAGTGCATTTCACAAAACTAAAAGGTGTAAAAACCTTTTGACAAGTTTTTGTCTCCTGCACTAACATTTCTTCTCACTTCTTGACTTAAAAGATTCCAGAGCCAGGGTAGCCTACAAGCAGGAGGAATTATTCCTGATTTAGGGGTATATATGTATACATTATAAAATGAGGCAATGGGAGACATGAGAAGGAAGGCAAAACTGGGTCCCAAGTGAGGCTGACAATACAAATACATGTCATGAAAACAAAGTCCTTTTAAAAATAATTATTAGTGAAATGACTTTCTCTTTTTTCTTCAACAATTTGGTTGAAAGTTGTCTAACAAGCAACACCTTTTACAATTTATTTTACATTCACCTCTTTTTTTTTTATTCCTAGTGGCATCACCTTAAGTTATTGGTTCTCAACCAGGGGGTATTTTGCCCTGTTGGAGAACTTTGACAATATCTAGCGACAGTTTTCATTGTCACTGCTGGGAGTGGAGGGTGCTACCATTGCCTATGACTTCTAATGGGTAGAGGCCAGGAATGCTGGTAAACAGTCTATTACACACAGCTCTGCAGCAGAAGTATGACACTCCCACCACACACTCCCACCAACAAAAAAATGATCAGGCCCCAGATGTCAGTAGTGACACTTTGAGAAACCATGCCCTAAGACAACACAAGCACTACATTAATGACATTCTCCGCAAACTGATTCCCTCTCTATCTTTTGCTTACTTCAGTCCAACTTGAGAATAGCTGCAACATTTATATTGGGTATGCTATTCTTACATGTAATAAACGTCTCATTTTACTTTTAGAAAAAGTTCCAAATTCATATCCTATCATGTAATGGGCTCAGACATTTTCCTCCATTCTCTCTCTGATGGTTTTGGAAATCTGTAACCACCAATTTTCATGTTTTCCCTACCTACTTGCATACTTCTTCAGCTACAAATGTATTTTTTTTAATTGCTTTCCCAAACACATTTAAATCAAATTCTCCTTTAAATCTCATCTCCTGTGTGATTTTTCCTGATCCTTTACAATAATGCTCTCCAATCTGTAAACTGTTCATCTTTATCAAAATATGTATGTGTCCATATTCTACTTTATCACTTTGTTCCATAGCAATGTTGAGGATTGATTCAACTTAGCTACCCTACTGACTTTTCACCCAATCCATTAGGCTTTTTTTTAATCTGCTAAAAAAATTTACTCGTCAATCACCTAAATCAGGATTTCTTGAAATATCAAATGAAAATATTTTTATATTTATAATATGGATTCAAAACCTCACTGAAACATTTCATTTATAGTATTTTAAACAAATTCAAGTATTTTCCTTTCAAGTTTCTGCGTGTAGATGTGAACAATTTTATAACTGACACACTCGTGATAAGAATGTTTCCAAATACCCATTTTTGAAATGTTCCCTTCATAGCAAGAATTTCTTATAAAATTCAGTTCCTTTTTAAATCATTGTTAGTACAGAATTTTTCCTTGAGATATCAAAGTTTTTATTGCTTTTGGAAGTATCTGAGAAGTAACGTAGTTCTTACAGTCAACTGCCAATACAGAAATGTTCAGCATATAAGGAACACTTGTCTTCTTTTTTTAATGTATAACTGATTTTTTCAACTACTTTGCTATAAGATAACTAGAATACTTCTTTTCAGTAAAAATAATTTTCTGTGTTGCTCCCATTTTCCTGCAAAGTACTGTAAGTATTCAATTACTTTATCTGGACACCCACATAACTGTTCACATATATTGCAATACATCCAGAACACCAACAATGCCAATAAATAAAGGCCGGCCCAACTACAAAGCCATCCCACTGAAGACAGGACACCTTTTTACTGAGGGCATCAAGCAACTTAGAAAAAATCATCCAAAAACTTTTATATTAACAAAATTTATTTTTCTAATTTTAAATAAAATATGTATATGAGGAGACACTGTGATATGTTCTTCTGAAATCCCAGTGGATCATCCTGGGTACCTCCTAGATGGGTTCTCCCCTGTAGACTATGCTCTTATCTATGTTTTACTCATCCTCTAAATGTCTATAATATTTACAATCAGAACACAAGTATAATGCATTGAGTGTTTACTATTTGTACGGTGTAGTGTTAAGTATCCCATTAAATTACCTAATTTAACCTTATAACATATGGGACTTCTGCTATCTATGTGTTGCAGTAAGGAGACAAGATTTACAGAGGTTAGAGACCTCCCCAAGGTCATACTATTAATTAAAAAAAATAAAAAACAGAGATGGGAGATGAACTCACTGTCTCAGATAGCTGTAGTTTTAACTATGTTGTCAGACATATTTTTAGTAAGGGGAAGAAATTCCCAGAGATAGCTAAATTGGTAAAACTGCATTTAAGAATTAACTATTAGATTGAGCCATATGTTATATGAATATAATAATTACCAGTCTCTCATAAACCCCCAGAACTATTGATAGAATTATCTGATTCATCCAGCCTCTCTCTCCCCTAGACCTTCCTGTGACTAATTTTATGTGTTTATAATATGATTGGCTGCAGCATAAAATTCCTGTATTCTCAACAAATAACTTGCCCATATAAAGATCTTTAAAAATCTACCATGGGCTCTAAAGTTTATTTATATATTTAAATTTTTAAATCACCACATAAAATTATGAATACCATAAAATATGTAGTAACAATATCACTGGGTTTTCTTGTTGATATATATCATACTTGGAACATATGTCAAAATTTAAAACATGCCTATTGGCATGTTTCAAATTGTTTGCTCTACTTTTGAAAATACAAAGGAGAACAAAGGAATAAAAATATTTTCTTTGTTCACATACTGAGATAATCAGTACATATTTAAAAACAATCTTTAATTATGTTTCCAAAATACCCTCCAGTTGAATCAGTTACCATTTTATTAATTTACATAACCCTTGGAAATTCTCTACAAAATCACCACTTATTCATTAAAAAAATATTTTTTATACATTGGCCTTATTTCATATTACACTATGAGGGGAACAGAATTATTGCCACATACACAAATGAAAACAATTGAATTAAACCTTAGATATCAAAATATGGCAGCAATTAAAAACCCTTAACAGGAAGATGAATTAAAAACCAGCCAAATAGCAGAAAACAAAGGCAAATATGTGTCCGTTCTGGGGAAACTACAAATGAGGAAAAGGAAATTCATTTAAGCTAGGAGGAAAATAGTCACAGATGTTTAGAATCTCCTGATTTAGAAATGCTGGGATGCAGCTCAATCTGACCTATAAAGCTTTCCAGATAATCAAATTGTGCCTAGGCCTGAAGGTACATACAAGACATTGGTTTAGAAGGATTGTGATTGCCTTGTAAACTTTGTTTACAATGTTATTAACACAAGTTGCTCCGTATACTTGGAGAACATTGCTTATTTCTCCCACTGTCCCAAAGAACCATAAACTGCCAATTATCATGGGAGTAGTTTTTCAGAGTATGGATTACCTGGAGCTCTTATTTCTCTTCCATTTGGCCTTTTCACAGCTCATTAGCACCTCAACAAGAAAGTTAAAGCTCAGGGAAAAAAGGCTGCTGAAATTCAAAATTAAATTTGTTCCTTGTCAGCAGCATATACAGCAAAGCATTTAGAAATACTAGAAAAATTAATCAAAATGGGATCCCATAAAGATAATTAACATATACAGTGGCAATTGGCCTTGACTGATTTTTTTCCCAATATACTGTCTGAAATACTGAGTGAATTCACTGGAGGTTTGGGCACCCTACAGGACTCAGAAGTCCTGCGTTTTTAGCATATAATAAGCCACCTTTAGATAGATCACTTGCCAGTGAGCAATACATAACACTCATTGCTAATACAGAGACCATTTTGCAGTGTGAAAACAAGAAACTGAAAATCAGCCTCCCAAAAGATTTATGATGGCTACATAGTTTCTTGGGAAGAAAAGAATATGTTTGCTGAACAGAGTCAACTAGAAAGCTTCTTGTTGGGATTTAGGGTTGCCCATGTAAGTGATGCCGCCAGCATCCCTGACTCCTCTAGGGAAAGAAAACTACTTGAGGTCAAGCAAAGTAAGAACTGATGGCTAATTGAGTATCCCTTAGTTTCTTGCAGAATCTAGTAGGGTTTTTTTTTTGGTATCATTAATATACAATCACAAGAGGAAAACTGTGGTTACTACATTCCCCCAATTATCAAGTCCCCACCACATACCCCATTACAGTCATTGTCCATCAGCATAGTAAGATGCTATAGAGTCACTACTTGTCTTCTCTGTGCTGTACTGCCTTCCCCATGTCCCCCCACTACATTATGTGTGCTAATAGTAATGCCCCGTACTCCCCTTCTCCCTCTCTTCCCACCCATCCTCCCCAATCCCTTTCCCTTTGGCAACTATCAGTCCATTCTTGGGTCCTGTGATTCTGCTGCTGTTTTGTTCCTTCAGTTTTTGCTTTGTTCTTATGCTCCACAGATGAGTGAAGTCATTTGGTACTTGTCTTTCTCCACCTGGCTTATTTCACTGAGTAATACCCTCTAGCTCCATCCATGTTGTTGCAAATGGTAAGATTTGTTTTCTTCTTATGGCTGAATAATATTCCATAGTGTATATGTAACACATCTTCTTTATCCATTCATCTACTGATGGACACTTAGGTTGCTTCCATTTCTTGGCTATTGTAAAGAGTGCTGTGATAAACATAGGGGTGCATATGTATTTTTCAAACTGGGCTCCTGCATTCTTAGGGTAAATTCCTAGGAATGGGATTCCCGGGTCAAATGGTATTTCTATGTTTAGTTTTTTGAGGAACCTCCATACTGCTTTCCACAGTGGTGGAACTAGTTTACATTCCCACCAGCAGTGTAGGAGGGTTCCCCTTTCTCCACATCCTCATCAGCATTTGTTGTTCCTATTCTTTTCTACGCTGGCCATCCTAACTGGCATGAGGTTATATCTCATTGTGGTTTAAATTTGCTTTTCCCTGATAATTAATGATGTTGAGCATCTTTTCATGTGGTTGTTGGCCATCTGAATTTCTTCTTTGGAGAATTGTCCATATCCTCCGCCCATTTTTTAATAGGGTTATTTGCTTTTTGGGTGTTGAGGCGTGTGAGTTCTTTATATATTTTGGATGTTAACCCCTTGTCAGATATGTCATTTACAAATATATTCTCCCTTACTGTAGGATGCGTTTTTGTTCTGCTGATGGTGTCCTTTGCTGTACAGAAGCTTTCTATCATGATGTAGTCCCATTTGTTCATTTTTAATTTTGTTTCCCTTGCCCAAGTAGATGCATTCAGGAAAAAGTTGCACATGTTTACATTCAAGAGATTTTTGCCTATGTTTTCTTCTAAGAGTTTTATGCTTTCATGATTTATATTCAGGTCTTTGATCCATTTTGAGTTTAATTTGTATATAGTGTTAGACAATAATCCGGTTTCATTCTCTTGCTTATAGCTGTCCAGTTTTGCCAACACCAGTTGTTCAAGAGGTTGTCATTTCCCCACTGTATATCCATGGCTCCTTTATTGTATATTAATTGACCATATATGCTTGGGTTTATATCAGGGCTCCCTAGTCTGTTCCATTGGTGTATGGGTCTGTTCTTGTGCCAGAAACAAATTGTCTTGATTACTGTGGCTTTGTAGTAGAGCTTGAAGTCAGGGAGTGTAATTCTCCCCGCTTTATTCTTCCTTCTCAGGATTGCTTTGGCTATTCGGAGTCTTTTGTGGTTCCATATGAATTTTAGAACTATTTTCTCTAGTTTGTTGAAGAATGCTGTTAGGATTTTGATAGAGATTGCACTGAATCTGTAGATTGCTTTGGGCAGGATGGCCATTTTGACAGTATAAATTCTTCCTATCCATGAGCACAGGATGTTTCCACTTATTGGTATCTTCTTTAATTTCTCTGAGTGTCTTGTAGTTTTCAGAGTATAGTTCTTTCACTTCCTTGGTTAGGTTTATTCCTTGGTATTTTATTCTTTTTGATGAAATTATGAATGGAATTGTTTTCCTAATTTCTCTTTCTGCTAGTTCATTGTTAGTGTATAGGGATGCAACAAATTTCTGTGTAGTAATTTTGTATCCTGCAACTTTGCTGAATTCAGATATTAGATCTAGTTCTTTTGGAGTGGATTCTTTAGGGTTTTATATACACTATCATGTCATCTGCAAACAGGGACAGGTTAACTTCTTCCTTGCCAATCTGGATGCCTTTTATTTCTTTGTGTTGTCTGATTGTCATGCCAGGACCTCCAGAACTATGTTGAATAAAAGTGGGTAGAGTGGGCATCTTTGTCTTGTTCCTGATCCTAAAGGAAAAGGTTTCAGCTTCTTGCTGTTAAGTATAATGTTGGCTATGTGTTTGTCATTCATGGCCTTTATTATGTTGAGGTACTTGCCCTCTATGCCCATTTTGTTGAAAATTTTTATCACGAATGGATGCTGAATTTTGCCAAATGCTTTTTCAGCATCTATGGAGATGGAGATGATCATGTGATTTTTGTCCTTCTTTTTGTTGATGTGCTGGATGACGTAGATGGATTTTCAAATGTTGTACCATCCTTGCATCCCTGGGATAAATCCCACTTGATCATGATGGATGATCTTTTTGATGTATTTTTTAATCCAGTTTGCTAATATTTTGTTGAGTATTTTTGCATCTACGCTCATCTGGGATATTGGTGTGCAATTTTCTTTTTTGTGGTGTTTTTGCCTGTTTTTTGGTATTAAGGTGATGCTGGCCTTGCAGAATGAGTTTGGGAGTATTCCCTCCTCTTCTACTATTTGAAAAACTTTAAGGAGGATAGATATTACATCTTCACTAAATGTCTGATAAAATTCAGTAGTGAAACCATCCGGGAAAGGCTTTTTGTTTTTAGGTAGTTTTTTGACTACCAATTCAATTTCCTTGCTGGTAATTGGTCTATTTAGATTTTCTGTTTCTTCCTGGGTCAGCTTTGGAAGGTTATATTTTTCTAGAAAGTTGTTCATTTCTTCTAGAGAATATAATAGTTTTATGACAAATATATAAGCTCCCACTTTTTCATAAGACAGCAGTTGTTCTTTAGCAATGTAAGTAAAACAGGACAAATTCAGGCTAAAATAATAATGGAATCCAATTAACTGTTCAGAAAATGTTACAAAAATAGGAAATGACATAGAGGAATCAAATCTTTATATATACAACCACATATATGTATATATGTTACTACATGGATGTCGGTAATGCCATTCTTGCCTCATTGGAAATTAAATATAAAAAAAGATTAAAGGAACTTTCTACTCATCACACACTCAAATCTTAAGACACGATTCACTTCTTCAACTGAACCTTCTTTATCCAGTTGTCACTATTTAAGGACCAGTAAAACATGAGCTTAAAGAAACATAAAGGAGCTGACTATAATAATGTAGACCTTCTTAATAACCTGACCCTTTTCAGGAGGTGACACATATCATCCAAAACCCAGATGAACAATGTGTACAAATGCATAACCAAATTCATATCAAGGTTCATGAGACAATGGCTTGAATTCTAAAACACAAATATGATACTTAAAAAGAACCTTATGTCTAAAATCAATGGATTTAAATTTCAGTATGTTTTTCTTTTATAAAAGTTATCAGATCAAGTCAAGATGTATTTTACTACCTCTGAGAAAAGGCATTTTTTCCAAAGATTATCCAAAAAATGCAGACATATATATTTTAATAATTACAATAAAAAATGCTTACTTATAATCAATCATTTCCATTGTAAATGGGAAACTACACACGCATAGTTAAATCCCTGTTTTGGGAAAAACAAGGAACTCAGAAAATTCTCTTTTATTATCTATTCATTATAGGCAATATATCCTTAAATATGGAAATCGTAATATGTTACATTCATTATCATTTGTTGTTAAATAAATGTAAGATATTCATAACCAATTGGTAAGACTATCTTTGTCTAGCCTATCTAGGAGCAAGTGAACTACTAGTATTGAAAATTTTATTTTGTTTAGTTATCTTATTCTATTTTAATTGAAATATAGCTGATATATAATATTATATTGGTTTCAAGTATACAACATAGGGATTTGACAGTTACCTACATTATTAAATGCTCACCCCAAGTAATGCAGTTACTGTCAACCCAGAAAGATACTATGGTATTACTATATTATCTATCCTGTATTTTCATCACTGTGATTAATTTAGATTATAATTGAGATTTTGTGCCTCTTTATCCGCTTCATCTATTTCACACACCTCAGCCCCTCCCCCATGGTAACTAACAGTCTCTTTTCAGTATCTATGAAAACTTTGAATAGATCGTCTGTCATATCATAACTAATAACTGCAGATTTTCCAGGTAAAGAAATAATTGCAGTAGAATTTATACATTCAGTACATCACACTTGTATTTATTTCATAGAGAAGGGTCTGAAATTATATGAGATTCTGGCTCTGCCACTATTAAATATGGTGATTCTTCAACAAATATTTTTTGAGCAACTATCAACGACCAGGCACTACTCTAGGCAATGGTCATACAACCATGTAAAAAAAAAAAAACAGACAGAAATCCATGTCCTTATGTGAGTATTTCTATTAGTGGAGACATACTAAATAAAATAAGTAACTAAATTTGGAGCTGGTAAGTACTATGGAGCAAAATAAAGCAAAGAAGAGGAATAAGAACTGGCAGGGAAGGGTAAACTGGATTTAATTAGGATGGTTAGGAAAATATCATTGAGTATCATTAGAGAGAAATAATTAAAGATGTGAGAGAGAAATTATCACGTGACAACGTGGGGAAAATATGTTCTGGGCAAAGGCATGGAGGCCAGTATGGCTTCCGTGGAATGAGGGAAGGTAAGAATAGTAGAAGGTAAGGCGAAGAAATGAAGGGGGACTGGAGGTGTTTGTATACAGACTTGCAAAACTCTAGGACTGCATTTTACTCTGAGTGGCAAGACCTTGGATTTTCAGCAGCAGCAGCAGCGTTAACTGATCTGACTCACATTTTAAGAGGACTATCTCACAGATAAAATGGACTGGAGGCAAGACAAGAGCCAAAGTATAGACAGAGCAGCTTAAAAGGCTATTTCAATAATCTGGACCAGATATGATGATGGTGGCAACACAGGTGGTAAGAGGTGATCTGATTCTGGATTTAGACTGTTCAAATTGACCTGGAATAAATTTATGACTTGTAATATGGGATGTAAGAAAAAGTGAAACTACGTTTGACTTCAAAGTGTGTAGCTGGGATAACTGGAAGGATGGAGTTGCCAATTACTGTGACAGGGCAGTTGATGAAAGAGGTTTGGGGTGTAGTCAGTTCAATATAAACATGTTAAATTTGAATTGACTAGAAGCGAGTAGATATTTGTGTATCTATCTAAGTTTGAAGTTTAGCAGAAGGTTCTGAGTGGGGATAATCATTTGGGGGGCCTCAACCTGCAGATGGTATTTGATATCATGTTGCTAAATGAGATTATCAAGGAAATGAATGTTTAAGAACTGAGCACTGGTTACTGTCATGTGTTATTTTTGAATGACATTGAATCACTGAATATCCATAATGCATACACTCATATGTTTATGTGCACATCTATATGGACTGTGAGTTAAGAATATTTTTCTTTTCCTCAGTTTTACCAATGTAAATACTAGCTATTAAAACGCAGACATTTATTGGCATTTTTCTAGATAGGAAAGTCGTTGCATTACTTAACTGTAGGAAATAACGTTTCTGAGAGCTTGTTTCCAGAGTTGACTGAAAGGGTCCCATCGCCCCTATGCATTATTCATACAGAGCTGTAGAAGGTGCTAAAAACTTGGCATCATGGGACAAAGCCAAACTGATCAGCAAGCTTTTGCATAAATAATAGAAATCCAGCAGCAAAAATGTCCAAACAGAGCACTGCCTGCTCCTTATTTTATTGTGTTTTATAAAATCAAATCATGTTAAAATGTTCATGTTAAAAATCATGTTCTGAACATAGCGGCGTGAGTAGGACAGTGGGAATCTCCTCCCAAAAACATATATACTTTTGAAAATACAACAAACACAACTAGTCCTAAAAGAGAGACCAGAAGACGCAGGACAGTGGCCAGACTGCAGCTACACCAGCGAGAACCCAGCGACTGGTGAAAGGGGTGAGATACAAGCACCGGCCAGGCGGGACCCGAGCGCCCCTCCCCCCAGCTCCCGGTGGGAGAAGAATAGGTAGAGCGGGAGGGAGACGGAGCCTAGGACTGCTGAACACCCAGCCCGAGCCACCCCCAACAGAGCACAGACACAGTGAGTGGGCGGTGGGCCCTGGATACTAGGGAAACAGGGCAGCAAGACCTCTGAGCGGCTGCCGAAGCTGATGCCCCTGTGACAAAGAAAATCGGGGGCTTTTTAAAAGTCTTAAAGGGACAGGGACTTAAAAGCTTGACGGAAACAACACAGGTCATAGTCCAGGAGCTGGAAATTACAGGGAAAACCGGGTGCACTAACCCCCTGGGCAACAGCTCTGAGACCCCTCACGGAGGTAAACAGCCAAACAGCCCCCCGTCCATTACCCCACCGGGCGCTGCCAAAGCAGAGAAACAGCCTGAGACAAACTCTGCCCACAGAAAGGGAAATTCCTCCCTTCCCGCCAGGAAAGACACAAAAGACTCAGTCTACACGCAATTACCCAACATAAGAAACTAGGGGTCGCAGTTGGCCCAGTAAAGAAAGGCCAGTAGCAAGTGAAAATTTTGGCCCTCCCAGCTGACAGTCAATAGCACCTGTCAACAAGAAAAGGCAAAAAAAATATGATGAAGACAAGACTAACCAAGACAGCTTCAGCATCTGCTACATCTGCCCCTGAGAAGGAACCTGGAGAGATAGATTTAGCCAGTCATCCTGAAAAAGAATTCAAAACAAAAGTCATAACCATGCTGATGGACTTGCAGAGAAATATGCAAGAACTAAGGAAGGAGAATTCAGAAATAAAACAAGCTCTGGAAGGACTTCAAAACAGAATGGACGAGATGCAAGAGACCATTAATGGAATAGAAAACAGAACAGGAACGCAGAGAAGCGGATGCAGAGAGAGATAAAAGGATCTCCAGGAATGAAAGAATTTTAGAGAGCTGAGTGACCAATCGAAAAGGAACAATATACGAATTATAGGTATACCAGAAGAAGAAGAGAGAGAAAAAGGGATAGAAAGTGTCTTTAGAGAAATAATTGCCGAAAACTTCCCCAAACGAGGGGAAGAAATGGCCTCTCAGACCACAGAGGTACACAGAACTCCCATGACAAGGAATCCAAGGAGGGCAACACCAAGACACATAATAATTAAAATGGCAAAGATCAAAGACAAGGACAAAGTATTAAAGGCAGCCAGAGAGAAAAAAAAAGGTTACCTACAAAGGAAAACCCATCAGGCTATCATCAGACTTCTCAACAGAAACCCTACAGGCCAGAAGAGAATGGCATGATATACTTAATGCAATGAAACAGAAGGGCCTCGAACCAAGACTACTGTATCCAGCACGAATATCATTTAAATATGAAGGAGGGATTAAACAATTCCCAGGTAAGCAAAAGCTGAGGGAATTTGCCTCCCACAAACCACCTCTACAGGGCATCCTACAGGGACCGCTCTAGATGGGAGCACTCCTAAAAAGAGCACATAACAAAACACCCAACATATGAAGAAGGGAGGAGGAGGAATAAGAAGGGAGAGAAATAAAGAATCATCAAACCGCGTTTATAATACCTCAACAAGCGAGTTAAGTTAGACAGTAAGACAGTAAAGAAGCTAACCCTAAACCTTTGGTAATCACAAACTTAAAGCCTGCAATGGCAATAAATTCATACCTTTCAATAATCACCCTAAATGTAAATGGACTTAATGCACCAATCAAAAGACACAGAGTAATAGAATGGATAAAAAAGCAAGATCCATCCATATGCTGCTTACAAGAGACTCACCTCAAACCCAAAGACGCGCACAGACTTAAAGTCAAGGGATGGAAAAAGATATTTCAAGCAAACAACAGAGAGAAGAAAGCAGGTGTTGCGATTCTGCTATCAGACAAAACAGACTTCAAAATAAAGAAAGTAACAAAAGACAAAGAAGGACATTACATAATGATAAAGGGCTCAGTCCATCAAGAGGATATAACCATTACAAATATATATGCACCCAATAGAGGAGCACCAACATACCTGAAACAAATATTAACAGAACTAAAGGAGGAAATAGAATACAATGCCTTCATTCTAGGAGACTTCAACACACCACTCACTCCAAAGGACAGATCCACCAGACAGAAAATAAGTAAGGACACAGAGGCACTGAACAACACACTAGAACAGAGGGACCTAATAGACATCTACACAAATCTACATCCAAAAGCAACAGGATACACATTCTTCTCAAGTGCACATGGAACATTCTCCAGAATAGACCACATACTAGGACACAAAAAGAGCCTCAGTAAATTCCAAAAGATTGAAATCCTACCAACCAACTTTTCAGACCACAAAGACATTAAACTAGAAATAAACTGTTCAAAGAGAGCAAAAAGGCTCACAAACACATGGAGGCTAAACAACATGCTCCTAAATAATCAATGGATCAATGACCAAATCAAAATGGAGATCCAGCAATATATGGAAACAAATGACAACAACAACACTAAGCCCCAACTTCTGTGGGACACAGCAAAAGCAGTCTTAAGAGGAAAGTACAGAGCAATCCAAGCATTTTTTAAAAAGGAAGAACAAGCCCAAATGAACGGTCTACTGTCACAATTATCAAAATTGGAAAAAGAACAAATGAGGCCTAAGGTCAGCAGAAGGAGGGACATAATAAAGATCAGAGAAGAAATAAATAAAATTGAGAAGAATAAAACAATAGCAAAAATCAATGAAACCAAGAGCTGGTTCTTCGAGAAAATAAGCAAAATAGATAAGCCTCTAGCCAGACTTATTAAGAGGAAAAGAGAGTCAACACAAATCAACAGTATCAGAAACGAGAAAGGAACAATAACAAAAGGACCCCGCAGAAATACAAAGAATTATTAGAGAATACTATGAAAACCTATATGCTAACAAGCTGGGAAACCTACGAGAAATGGACAACTTCCTAGAAAAATACAACCTTCCAAGACTGACCCAGAAAGAAACAGAAAATCTAAACAGACCAATTACCGACAACGAAATTGAAGCGGTAATCAAAAAACAACCAAAGAACAAAACCCCCGGGCCAGATGGATTTACCTCGGAATTTTATCAGACATACAGGGAAGACATAATACCCATTCTCCTTAAAGTTATCCAAAAAATAGAAGAGGAGGGGATACTCCCAAACTCATTCTATGAAGCTAACATCACCCTAATACCAAAACCAGGCAAAGACCCCACCAAAAAAGAAAACTACAGACCAATAACCCTAATGAACGTAGATGCAAAAATCCTCAACGAAATATTAGCAAACCGAATTCAAAAATACACCAAAAGGATCATACACCATGACCAAGTGGGATTCATCCCAGGGATGCAAGGATGTCACAACATTCGAAAGTCCATCAACATCATCCACCACATCAACTAAAAGAAAGACAAAAACCACATGATCATCTCCATAGATGCTGAAAAAGCATTTGAAAAAGTTCAACATCCATTCATGATAAAAACTCTCAGCAAAATGGGAATAGAGGGCAAGTACCTCAACATAATAAAGGCCATCTATGATAAACCCACAGCCAACATTATATTGAACAGCGAGAAGCTGAAAGCTTTTCCTCTGAGATTAGGAACTAGACAGGGATGCCCACTCTCCCCACTGTTATTTAACATAGTACTGAAGGTCCTAGCCATGGCAATCAGAGAAAACAAAAAAATACAATGAATCCAGATTGGTAAAGAAGAAGTTAAACTGTCACTATTTGCAGATGACATGACACTGTACATAAAAAACCCTAAAGACTCCATCCCAAAACTACTAGAACTGATATCGGAATACAGCAAAGTTGCAGGATACAAAATCAACACACAGAAATCTGTGGCTTTCCTATACACTAACAATGAACCAACAGAAAGAGAAATCAGGAAAACAACTCCATTCACAATTGCATCAAAAAAAATAAAATACCTAGGAATAAACCTAACCAAAGAAGTGAAAGACTTATACTCTGAAAACTACAAGTCACTCTTAAGAGAAATTAAAGAGGACACTAACAGATGGAAACGCATCCCATGCTCATGGCTAGGAAGAATTAATATTGTCAAAATGGCCATCCTGCCCAAAGCAATATACAGATTTGATGCAATCCCTATGAAACTACCAGCAACATTCTTCAATGAACTGGAACAAATAATTCAAAAATTCATATGGAAACACCAAAGACCCCGAATAGCCAAAGCAATCCTGAGAAAGAAAAATAAAGTAGGGGGGATCTCACTTCCCAACTTCAAGCTCTACTACAAAGCCATATTAATCAAGACTATTTGGTACTGGCACAAGAACAGAGCCACAGACCAATGGAACAGACTAGAGAATCCAGACATTAACCCAGACATATATGGTCAATTAATATTTGATAAAGGAGCCATGGACATACAATGGCAAATTGACAGTCTCTTCAACAGATGGTGCTGGCAAAACTGGACAGCTACATGTAGGAGAATGAAACTGGACCATTGTCTAACCCCATATACAAAAGTAAACTCAAAATGGATCAAAGACCTGAATGTAAGTCAAGAAACCATTAAACTCTTGGAAGAAAACATAGGCAAAAACCTCTTAGACATAAACATGAGTGACCTCTTCTTGAACATATCTCCCCGGGCAAGGAAAACAACAGCAAAAATGAACAAGTGGGACTATATTAAGCTGAAAAGCTTCTGTACAGCAAAAGGCACCATCAATAGAACAAAAAGGAACACTACAGTATGGGAGAATATATTTGAAAATGACACATCCGATAAAGGCGTGACGTCCAGAATATATAAAGAGCTCACACGCCTCAACAAACAAAAAACAAATAAACCAATCAAAAAATGGGCAGAGGAACTGAACAGACAGTTCTCCAAAAAAGAAATACAGATGGCCAACAGACACATGAAAAGATGCTCCACATCGCTAATTATCAGAGAAATGCAAATTAAAACTACAATGAGGTATCACCTCACACCAGTAAGGATGGCTGCCATCCAAAAGACAAACAACAACAAATGTTGGCGACGCTGTGGAGAAAGAGGAACCCTCCTACACTGCTGGTGGGAATGTAAACTAGTTCAACCATTGTGGAAAGCAGTATGGAGGTTCTTCAAAATGCTCAAAACAGACTTACCATTTGACCCAGGAATTCCACTCCTAGGAATTTACTCTAAGAAAGCAGCAATCAAGTTTGAGAAAGACAGATGCACTCCTATGTTTATCGCAGCACTATTTACGATAGCCAAGAATTGGAAGCAACCTAAATGTCCATTGATAGATGAATGGATAAAGAAGAGGTGGTACATATACACAATGGAATACTACTCAGCCATAAGAAAAGGGCAAATCTTACCATTTGCAGCAACATGGATGGAGCTGGAGGGTATTATGCTCAGCGAAACAAGCCAAGCAGAGAAAGAGAAACACCAAATGATCTCACTCATCTGTGGAGTATAAGAACAAAGGAAAAACTGAAGGAACAAAACAGCAGCGGAATCACAGAACTCAAGAATGGACTAACAGGTACCAAAGGGAAAGGGACAGGGGAGGATGGGTGGGTAGGGAAGGATAAGGGGGGGAGAAAAAGGGGCGTATTAAGATTAGCATCCATAACAGGGTGGGAGAAAGGGGAGGGCTGTACAACACAGAGAAGATAAGTAGTGATTCTACAACATTTTGCTACGCTGATGGACAATGACTGTAAAGGAGTATATAGGGGGGACCTGGTATAGGGGAGAGCCTAGTAAACAAAGTATTCATCATATAAGTGTAGATTAATGATAAAAAAAAAAAGCAGTTCCTGTGTAGTGACCTCCAATGAGTTCTACACAGTGATATAAAGGGCATATAAAACTGTAGGCAAAGGGTCTGTTTGTGTTTATACAGAGGATCAAAGCCTAATTTGGCTACCCCGAAAATGAACTAAGATACGATACGAAAAAGAACTTCCAACATCAGCACTCTCGGGAAGACTCATGCCAGAAGATGATCAGCAAAAAAAACCCCAACAAAGTTCCACACACTGCCACAGGTGTAGATGCACTCATCCCACCAATTCCTGGACTTGCCATGGGAATGAGGAAGGAGATATCTAAGCTGGCCTGTGCATACAGTAAAACAACAAATTTGACTGGAACTATACTGTTGGAACTCAACCAAGAATTAGGAGAAGTGCAAATTGTAGCACTCCAAAATCTTACAACCACAGACTATTTACTGTTAAAAGAACATATGGGATGTGAACAGTCCCCAGGAATGGGTTGTTTTATTTTTTATTTATTTATTTTTTTTTATTGAAGGGTAGTTGACAACAGCATTGCATTACATTAGTTTCAGGTGTACAACACAGCGACTCAACATTTATATACATGATATTTCTAGGTACCAGGTATCACCATACCAAGTTGTTACAATATTTTGACTATATTCCTTATGCCATACATTACATCCCGGTTACTTATTTATTTTACAATTGGAAGTGTTTATATATATATATATATATATATATATATATATATATATATATATATATATTTTTGTGAGGGCATCTCTCATATTTATTGATCAAATGGTTGTTAACGACAATAAAATTCTGTATAGGGGAGTCAATGCTCAATGCACAAACATTAATCCACCCCAAGCCTAATTCTCATCAGTCTCCAATCTTCTGATGCATAACGAACAAGTTCTTACATGGAGAACAAATTCTTACATAGTGAATAAGTTACATGGTGAACAGTGCAGGGGCAGTCATCACAGAAGCTTTCGGTTTTGTTAATGCATTATGAACTATAAACAGTCAGTTCAAATATGAATACTCATTTGATTTTTAAATCTGATTTATATGTGGATACCACATTTCTCTATTATTATTATTTTTAATAAAATGCTGAAGTGGTAGGTAGATACGAGATAAAGGTAGGAAACAGAGTTTAGTGTTGTAAGAGAGCAAATGTAGATGATCAGGTGTGTGCCTGTAGACTATGTGTTAATCCGTGCTAGACGAGGGCAATAAACATCCATGTATGCAGAAGATTTCTCTCAGAACATGAGGGAGAAGGTTCTAAGCCTCACCTCTGCTGCTCCCCATTTTCTCACCAGATGGCCCCCCTGCGACTGTGCCTGTCTTAGGTTGTTCCTCCCTTGAGGAATCTTACCCGTCTCTGGCTAACCAGTCATCTTCCGGGGCCATACAGGGAAATGTGAAGTTGGTAAGTGAGAGAGAAGCCTTATTGTTTGAAAAAGTTAGCTTTTTACTTCTTTGCATATTTATGCCCTGTGGCTTCTATGCCCAGCATTTGTCTTGAGGTATCTTTACCACTTGGAAGAATTATGATACTCGGTAAATTTGATATGAGGCACGAATTCTATTTAAGGGTTGTAATTAGGAAGGAAGAAGAAAAGCTATAGAAGTAGCAGGCGGAAGAAAACATGGGAAGATTGATTATTTCTTTGATATATCTTCTTGTAGAGTAACTTCAGCATGGATAGGTTTTAAACGACTAATTAAATTGCGCACACTCATTAACATAATAGGAATATAGTTACCTAACCAAAGCATACCTGTAATTACCAGCCATCTCCAGTGAAACCAAGAAAACCAGTTAGGCACCTTAGGCATTTGTGAAAACTTATCTATGATATGGTGGATATTGTCCGACTGAACTTAAACAGTCTGAGAGAATTCAGATAAACTAGAACACCCCATTCCTGGGGACTGTTCATATCCCATATGTTCTTTTAACGATAAATAGTCTGTGGTTGTAAGATTTTGGAGTGCTACAATTTGCACTTCTCCTAATTCTTGTTTGAGTTCCAACAGTATAAATCCAGTCCAATTTTTGTTTTACTGCATGCACAGGCCAGCTTAGATATCTCCTTCCTCATTCCCATGGCAAGTCCAGGAACTGGTGGGATGAGTGCATCTACAGCTGTAGCAGTGCATGGATCTTTGTTGGGGTTTTTTTTTGTTTTTTTTTTTTTCTGATCATCTTCTGTCATGAGTCTTCCCGAGAGTGCTGATGTTGGAAGTTCTTTTTCATATCGTATCTTAGTTCATTTTCGGGGTAGCCAAATTAGGCTTTGATCCTCTGTATAAACACAAACAGACCCTTTGCCTACACTTTTATATGTCCTTTATATCATTGTGTAGAACTCATTAGAGGTCACCACATAGGAACTGCATTTTTTTTTTAATCATTAATCTACACTTACATGACGAATACTTTGTTTACTAGGCTCTCCCCTATACCAGGTCCCCCCTATATACTCCTTTACAGTCACTGTCCATCAGCATAGCAAAATGTAGTAGAATCACTACTTGTCTTCTCTGTGTTGTACAGCCCTCCCCTTTCTCCCACCCCGCTATGGATGCTAATCTTAATACCCCCCTACTTCTCCCCCCCTTATCCCTCCCTACCCACCCATCCTCCACAGTCCCTTTCCCTTTGGTACCTGTTAGTCCATTCTTGAGTTCTGTGATTCTGCTGCTGTTTTGTTCCTTCAGTTTTTCCTTTGTTCTTATATTCCACAGATGAGTGAAATCATTTGGTATTTCTCTTCCTCTGCTTGGCTTGTTTCACTGAGCATAATACCCTCCAGCTCCATCCATGTTGCTGCAAATGGTTGGATTTGCCCTTTTCTTATGGCTGAGTAGTATTCCATTGTGTATATGTACCACATCTTCTTTATCCATTCATCTATCGATGGACATTTAGGTTGCTTCCAATTCTTGGCTATTGTAAATAGTGCTGCAATAAACATAGGGGTGCACTGATCTTTCTCATACTTGATTGCTGCATTCTTAGGGTAAATTCCTAGGAGTGCAATTCCTGGGTCAAATGGTAAGTCTGTTTTGAGCATTTTGATGTACCTCCATACTGCTTTCCACAATGGTTGAACAAGTTTACATTCCCACCAGCAGTGTAGGAGGGTTCCCCTTTCTCCACAGCCTCGCCAACATTTGTTGTTGTTTGTCTTTTGGATGGCAGCCATCCTTACTGGTGTGAGGTGATACCTCATTGTAGTTTTAATTTGCATTTCTCTGATAATTAGCGATGTGGAGCATCTTTTCATGTGTCTGTTGGCCATCTGTATTTCTTTTTTGGAGAACCGTCTGTTCAGTTCCTTTGCCCACTTTTTAATTGGGTTATTTGTTTTTTGTTTGTTGAGGCGTGTGAGCTCTTTATATATTCTGGACGTCAAGCCTTTATCGGATGTGTCATTTTCAAAGATATTCTCCCATACTGTAGGGTTTCTTTTTGTTCTATTGATGGTGTCTTTTGCTGTACAGAAGCTTTTCAGCTTAATATAGTCCCACTTGTTCATTTTTGCTGTTGTTTTCCTTGCCCGGGGAGATATGTTCAAGAAGAGGTCACTCATGTTTATGTCTAAGAGGTTTGTGCCTATGTTTTCTTCCAAGAGTTTAATGGTTTCATGACTTACATTCAGGTCTTTGATCCATGTTGAGTTTACTTTTGTATATGGGGTTAGACGATGGTCCAGTTTCATTCTCCTACACGTAGCTGTCCAGTTTTGCCAGCACCATCTGTTGAAGAGACTGTCATTTCACCATTGTATGTCCATGGCTCCTTTATCAAATATTATTTGACCATATATATCTGACTTAATGTCTGGATTGTCTAGTCTGTTCCATTGGTCTGTGGCTCTGTTCTTGTGCCAGTACCAAATTGCCTTGATTACTATGGCTTTATAATAGTGCTTGAAGTTGGGGAGTGAGATCCCCCCTACTTTATTCTTCTTTCTCAGGATTGCTTTGGCTATTCGGGGTCTTTGGTGGTTCCATATGAATTTTTGAATTATTTCTTCCAGTTCATTGAAGAATGTTGCTGGTAGTTTCATAGGGATTGCATCAAATCTGTATATTGCTTTGGGCAGGATGGCCATTTTGACGATATTAATTCTTCCTAGCCATGAGCATGGGATGCGTTTCCATCTGTTAGTGTCCCCTTTAATTTCTTTTAAGAGTGACTTGTAGTTTTCAGAATATAAGTCTTTCACTTCTTTGGTTAGGTTTATTCCTAGGTATTTTATTTTTTTTGATGCAATTGTGAATGGAGTTGTTTTCCTGATTTCTCTTTCTGTTGGTTCATTGTTGGTATATAGGAAAGCCACAGATTTCTGTGTGTTGATTTTGTATCCTGCAACTTTGCTGTATTCCGATATCAGTTCTAGTAGTTCTGGGGTGGAGTCTTTAGGGTTTTTTATGTACAGTATCATGTCATCTGCAAATAGTGACAGTTTGACTTCTTCTTTGCCAATCTGGATTCCTTGTATTTTTTTGTTTTGTTTGATTGCCGTGGCTAGGACCTCTAGTACAATGTTAAATAACAGTGGGGAGAGTGGTCATCCCTGTCTAGTTCCCGATCTCAGCGGAAATGCTTTCAGCTTCTCGCTTTTCAATATAATGTTGGCTGTGGGTTTTTCATAGATGGCCTTTATTATGTTGAGGTACTTGCCCTCTATTCCCATTTTGCTGAGAGTTTTTATCATGAATGGATGTTGAACTTTGTCAAATGCTTTTTCAGCATCTATGGAGATGATCATGTGGTTTTTGTCTTTCTTTTTGTTGATGTGGTGGATGATGTTGATGGACTTTCGAATGTTGTGCCATCCTTGCATCCCTGGGATGAATCCCACTTGGTCATGGTGTACGATGGTTTTGATGTATTTTTGAATTCGGTTTGCTAAAATTTTGTTGAGTATTTTTGCGTCTACGTTCATCAGGGATATTGGTCTGTAGTTTTCTTTTTTGGTGGTGTCTTTGCCTGGTTTTGGTATTAGGGTGATGTTAGCTTCATAGAATGAGTTTGGGAGTATCCCCTCCTCTTCTATTTTTTGGAAAACTTTAAGGAGAATGGGTATTATGTCTTCCCTGTATGTCTGATAAAATTCCGAGGTAAATCCATCTGGCCCGGGGGTTTTGTTCTTTGGTAGTTTTTTGATTACCGCTTCAATTTCGTTGCTGGTAATTGGTTTGTTTAGGTTTTCTGTGTCTTTTTGGGTCAGTCTTGGAAGGTTGTATTTTTCTAGGAAGTTGTCCATTTCTCCTAGGTTTCCCAGCTTGTTAGCATATAGGTTTTCATAGTAGTCTCTAATAATTCTTTGTATTTCTGCGGGATCTGTTGTGATTTTTCCTTTCTCATTTCTGATACTGTTGATTTGTGTTGAGTCTCTTTTCCTCTTAATAAGTCTGGCTAGAGGCTTATCTATTTTGTTTATTTTCTCGAAGAACCAGCTCTTGGTTTCATTGATTTTTGCTATTGCTTTATTCTTCTCAATTTTATTTATTTCTTCTCTGATCTTTATTATGTCCCTCCTTCTGCTGACCTTAGGCCTCATTTGTTCTTCTTTTTCCAATTTTGATAGTTGTGACATTAGACCGTTCATTTGGGATTGCTCTTCCTTTTTTAAATATGCTTGGAGTGCTATATACTTTCCTCTTAAGACTGCTTTTGCTGTGTCCCACAGAAGTTGGGGCTTAGTGTTGTTGTTGTCATTTGTTTCCATATATTGCTGGATCTCCATTTTGATTTGGTCATTGATCCATTGATTATTTAGGAGCGTGTTGTTTAGCCTCCATGTGTTTGTGAGCCTTTTTGCTTTCTTTGAACAGTTTATTTCTAGTTTAATGCCTTTGTGGTCTGAAAAGTTGGTTGGTAGAATTTCAATCTTTTGGAATTTACTGAGGCTCTTTTTGTGTCCTAGTATGTGGTCTATTCTGGAGAATGTTCCATGTGCCCTTGAGAAGAATGTGTATCCTGTTGCTTTTGGATGTAGAGTTCTGTAGATGTCTATTAGGTCCATCTGTTCTAGTGTGTTGTTCAGTGCCTCTGTGTCCTTACTTATTTTCTGTCTGGTGGATCTGTCCTTTGGAGTGAGTGGTGTGTTGAAGTCTCCTAGAATGAATGCATTGCATTCTATTTCCTCCTTTAGTTCTGTTAATATTTGTTTCAGGTATGTTAGTGCTCCTGTATTGGGTGCATATATATTTATAATGGTTATATCCTCTTGATGGACTGAGCCCTTTATCATTATGTAATGTCCTTCTTTGTCTTTTGTTACTTTCTTTATTTTGAAGTCTGTTTTGTCTGATAGCAGAATTGCAACACCTGCTTTCTTCTCTCTGTTGTTTGCTTGAAATATCTTTTTCCATCCCTTGACTTTAAGTCTGTGCTCGTCTTTGGGTTTGAGGTGAGTCTCTTGTAAGCAGCATATGGATGGATCTTGCTTTTTTATCCATTCTATTACTCTGTGTCTTTTGATTGGTGCATTCAGTCCATTTACATTTAGGGTGATTATTGAAAGGTATGAATTTATTGCCATTGCAGGCTTTAAGTTTGTGATTACCAAAGGTTTAGGGTTAGCTTCTTTACTGTCTTACTGTCTAACTTAACTCGCTTGTTGAGCTATTATAAACACAATCTGATGATTCTTTATTTCTCTCCCTTCTTATTCCTCCTCCTCCCTTCTTCATATGTTGGGTGTTTTGTTGTGTGCTCTTTTTAGGAGTGCTCCCATCTAGAGCAGTCCCTGTAGGATGCCCTGTAGAGGTGGTTTGTGGGAGGCAAATTCCCTCAACTTTTGCTTGTCTGGGAATTGTTTAATCCCTCCTTCATATTTAAATGATATTCGTGCTGGATACAGTAGTCTTGGTTCGAGGCCCTTCTGTTTCATTGCATTAAGTATATCATGCCATTCTCTTCTGGCCTGTAGGGTTTCTGTTGAGAAGTCTGATGATAGCCTGATGGGTTTTCCTTTGTAGGTAACCTTTTTTTTCTCTCTGGCTGCTTGTAATACTTTGTCCTTGTCTTTGATCTTTGCCATTTTAATTATTATGTGTCTTGGTGTTGCCCTCCTTGGATCCCTTGTCATGGGAGTTCTGTGTACCTCTGTGGTCTGAGAGGCCATTTCTTCCCCTAGTTTGGGGAAATTTTCAGCAATTATTTCTTCAAAGACATTTTCTATCCCCTTTTCTCTCTCTACTTCTTCTGGAATGCCTATGATTCTTATATTATTCCTTTTAGATTGATCACTCAGCTCTCTTAAAATTCTTTCATTCCTGGAGATCCTTTTATCTCTCTCTGCATCAGCTTCTCTGCGTTCCTGTTCTCTGTTTTCTAGTCCATTAATGGTCTCTTGCATCTCGTCCATTCTCTTTTGAAGTCCTTCCAGAGCTTGTTTTATTTCTGAATTCTCCTTCCTTAGTTCTTGCATATTTCTCTGCAAGTCCATCAGCATGGTTATGACTTTTGTTTTGAATTCTTTTTCAGGTAGACTCGCTAAATCTATCTCCCCAGATTCCTTCTCAGGGGAAGATGTAGCAGATGCTGAAGCTGTCTGGGTTCGTCTTGTCTGGATCATATTTTTTTGCCTTTTCATGTTGACAGGTGCTATAGACTGTCAGCTGGGAGGGCCAAAATTTTCACTTGCTACTGGCCTTTCTTTACTGGGACAACTGTGACCCCTAGTGGCTTGTGTTGGGTAATTGCGTGTAGAGTGGGTCTTTGTGTCTTGCCTGGCAGGGAGGGAGAAATTTCCCTTTCTGTGGGCGGAATTTGTCTCAGGCTGCTTCTCTGCTTTCGCAGCGCCCGGTGGGGTGATGGATGGGGGGGCTGCTTGACTGTTTGCCTCCGTGAGGGGTCTCAGAGCTGTTGCCCAGGGGGTTAGTGCACCCGGTTTTCCCTGTAATTTCCAGCTGCTGTACTGTGACCTGGGTTGTTTCCGTCAAGCTGTTAAGTCCCTGTCCCTTTAAGACTTTCAAAAAGCCCCCGCTTTTCTTTGTCTCAGGGGCATCAGCTTCAGCACCCTCTCAGAGGTCTTACTCCCTGTTCCCCCAGTATCCAGGGCCCCCTGGGCTTGTACTGTGTCTGCGCTCTGGCCCGGATGGCTGGTGCTGGGTGTTCGGCAGTCCTGGGCTCCGTCTCCCTCCCGCTCTGCCTATTCTTCTCCCGCCGGGAGCTGGGGGGAGGGGCGCTCGGGTCCCGCCGGGCCGGGGCTTGTATCTTACCCCTTTCACCAGTCGCTGGGTTCTCGCTGGTGTAGCTGCAGTCTGGCCACTGTCCTGCGTCTTCTGGTCTCTCTTTTAGGGCTAGTTGTGTTTGTTGTATTTTCAAAAGTATATATGTTTTTGGGAGGAGATTCCCACTGTCCTACTCACGCCGCCATGTTGGCTCCGCCTCGGGTTGTTTTAATTTATCTGAATTCTCTCAGACTGTTCAAGTTCAGTTGGACAATATCCACCATATCATAGATAAGTTTTCACAAATGCCTAAGGTGCCTAACTGGTTTTCTTGGTTTCACTGGAGATGGCTGGTAATTACAGGTATGCTTTGGTTAGGTAGCTATATTCCTATTATGTTAATGTGTGTGCACAATTTAATTAGTCGTTTAAAACCTATCCATGCTGAAGTTACTCTACAAGAAGATATGTCAAAGAAATAATCAATCTTCCCATGTTTTCTCCCGCCTGCTACTTCTATAGCTTTTCTTCTTCCTTCCTAATTACAACGAATTCTTAAATAGAATTCGTGCCTCATATCAAATTTACCGAGTATCATAACTCCTCCAAGTGGTAAAGATACCTCAAGACAAATGCTGGGCATAGAAGCCACAGGGCATAAATATGCAAAGAAATAAAAAGCTAACCATTTCAAACAATAAGGCTTCTCTCTCACTTACCAACTTAACATTTCCCTGTATGGCCCCAGAAGATGACTGGTTAGCCAGAGACGGGTAAGATTCCTCAAGGGAGGAACAACCTAAGACAGGCACAGTCGCAGGGGGGTCATCAGGTGAGAAATTGGGGATCAACAGAGGTGAGGCTTAGAACCTCACCCCCCTGTTCTGAGAGAAATCTTCTGCATATGTGGATGTTTTATTGCCCTTGTCTAGCTTGGATTAACACATAGTCTACAGGCACACACCTGATCATCTACATTTGCTCTTTTACAACACTAAACTATGTTTTCTACCTTTATCTCGCATCTACCTACCACTTCAGCATTTTATTAAAAATAGTAATAATAAAGAGAGAAATGTGGTGCCCACATATAAATCAAGTATAAAAATCAAATGAATATTCATATTTGAACTGTTTGTAGTTCATAATGCATGAACAAACCCGAAAGCTTTTGTGATGACTGCCCTTGTAATGTTCACCATGTAACTTATTCACTATGTAAGAATTTGTACTCCATGTAAGAACTTGTTCGTTATGCATCAGAAGATTGGAGAGAGATGAAAATTAGGCTTAGGGTGGATTAATGATTGTGCATTGAGCATTGACTCCCCTATACAGAATTTTATTGTTGTTAACAACCATTTGATCAATAAATATGAGAGATGCCCTCACAAAAATATATATATATATATATATATATATATATATATATAAACACTTCCAATTGTAAAATAAATAAGTAACCGGGATGTAATGTATAGCATAAGGAATATAGTCAAAATATTGTAACAACTTGGTATGGTGATAGCTGGTACCTAGAATTATCATGTATATAAATGTTGAATCACTGTGTTGTACACCTGAAACTAATGTAATACTGTGTGTCAACTACCGTTCAATAAAAAATAATTATCCAGGAAAAAAATAAATAAATAAAAATAAAGGCTAACCTGTAGTTGTCACCATTAAAAAAAAAATCATGTTCTATGCTCTATGCCTTATGCCATCTTGTTCTCTGAGAAAACTTGAATTTGAAAGACATTTTAATAAAAGTGAGGAAAGTCACTGAGACTTAAAGGCACTGAAAAGGATTAAGTAGGAATCAATACTACTAATAAACAGTTACTAAAAATGGAATTGCATTAGTTAATTAACAATGGAATAAAAACTTACTGAAGATACATCATGAATGTTCACATAGAATTTTATGTGCCTACCTATATCCCCACAAAATCAACCTTTGTAGATCCATACTATATTATATATAGCACATGGTATATAGCATACACAGTTCACTAAAGATTCCCACATTCTTACTTAAATCTCTCCCAATCTAAAATACATTTGTCCAATCCCATCACTCTTCACTCTGTTGTTCCATCTCTTCCTTGCTCTCATCACTGAACTTCTGAATAGATTACTCCACTTTTCTACTTCTAATTTGCCATCATTAAACCTTTAATTCTATAGTCTTGTTCGCCACCCCTCCATTGAAGCAGCCTTCTCAAAGCATACATGCCTACTTCTAAAACACCAGATCCAGCCGCCTCTCCCCCATCTGCATTTTTTCCAATCCCATTGCAGCATTTTACACTGCCAAACATGACCATCTTCTTCAAAATCTGTGTTAAGTACTCTCATGAGGAAGTTTCATAGTCATGGCTGACTATCCTTCCCTCCCCACCCTGCTTCCTTCTAGTTTGCCTGCTTATATATCATCCCAAATAATCTACCCTTGAACCTTTTCAAACTTTATTGTACTTTTTCTCTCTGGGCAATCTCATATTCCTGTGGATTGTTCTGTTATCTCCTTCTATCCCAGCCCCTACCATCCCAGCTATTTGTCTGTGTCACTGGTTTTAACTGAAACCTTGAATAAAAAACGTGGGTTTCCAAAGACAGTTAGACAGGTCCACCTAGAGGTGTCATTGGCACTTCCAACTCAGCATGGCCCTTTCTGTCCATCCGTCTAATGCCAAAATGCCTCTAGATTTAGCTCCTTAAATCTCTGGGTTGAAACACAGAGCTCCATATTTACCACCTGCCAATGGTCTTCTCTTGTCTTCTGAATAAAATGCATACCCCTTAGCATGATATCAGTATTCTCCACAGTATGTCCTCAACCGTCCTTTCCAGTGACCTCTCCTTTTCCTCCACCGACCCCCACCAAATATCCTACATGTCATTGCAAAATGAACTGAAGATTCTTGCATCTATGTCTTCCTCATGTGGTTCCATAAAGTGGAGTGATCTCTCTATGGGAAGATCCCCATATGAAAATCATAGTGACCTATCAGAGTGCGTTCAATTACACCTCTTGCACCCTGCTAAATTAAGATTTATGGAGCTGTGGCTTGTGGTCCCAGAGGATTTATATGAACATTTATTATACTTCTTAATTCTACTGTGCCTTAAAGCAGTTGAAAAGTATCTGTCTCTTTTCCTAGCCCATAAGGACCCCGAGGACAAGTCCACACCTGGTAGTTAACACAAATTAGATCATCAATAAATACTCTAAGGATTGAGCTATCAATGTTTGACCTTCTCATACTACATTATTATGTAAATTTTAAAAGCACCATTGTAAATTTAAAATGAATTTTAATAGAAGACAAGAGGTATAATTTGAAAACCACAGGCTTAAGAATCTAAGATGCCTGGACTCCATTGTACTCAGCCACTTACTAGCTTTGGGGCTTTCAGCAAATAATTTAACTCAATCCATAAAGTGGGAAGTCTGGTGACAACACAGGTACTCTTCTTCAAAGCAATTGCCTGCCACATGCTCCTGCCATACAGTAAGTGTACAATAAAAGGCAACAAAATTATTATAATACTAATTAACAGTGGTAACATATATTTGTGATGATTTTGAAAACCTTGGTCTAATTTGAATTTCAATAAAGTAAGCAAGATAAAACCACTGATTGATAAATCATAAAGAATTATTCGTAATGAAACAAAAACCTTTATTTTTTACTGAGTATTCATAATTTTTCTGTTTCAAGTGATTTGAAGTTAAAAGTTGCAAAACTAGAGCTTATTCTGCTACTGCAATAATGCACACTGCATTAATTAGAACAGATTGTGTCAAGGCCAAAAGCATTATAACATTATGACAAATATGTCCTCATAAATAAGGAGGATATGAATTGGTGAGTGGGAGAAAAAAAATGTATATACAGCACATTCTACAGGTTTACTTAGGTTTTCTTGACTTAGCCAAAACAAAGAATTGCGAAGATCCACCACTGTGGATGAAGGTATGTTTGGAAACAATTAAAGAAAGTATCTTAAGCCGAAAGTGGGTAGGTAAAAATGGTTTAAATCCCAATTCCAGTAACACTCATAGGTAAATTATCCCAAGATATTTATAGCTCTTTTTCCTCAGCTCTTTTTGAAATTTGACCTATGTGCCAGTATAACTTTCTGAATAATCTCTCTCCATTATTCAGTGAATTATGTCTGGTTCATAAACATTTCTCAATTACCAGACATCAAACTGCTTTCATCAAACACAATTTCCTTTTCCAATTAACCATAACTTACAATTTTTAAATTTATGATCCTATACATTGACACCCACATACATATACACAGTTTACTAGGTCCTTATTTATCTCCAAATGTTCCCTACATAAATATGTCACATAAATATATATGTTACATAAATACATCATTTTAAAACAAAAGAGGAAACCATATTGGGTTTATAATGCTATTACTGTTAATGAACAGAGATTGCTTAGAAATTTCTGGAGATAACTATTTTACTGTATGATACAAGTGCCATCTATAATTTATGGCAAATATAAATATTATCTGGCAATTACTCATTTTTACTAAAATGTGTAAATCAATAAAACTTATTTAGAAAAATTATAAATCATACATTAGAATAACCTAGGAGGGTCCTCTATTCTTCTACTTTACAGAGTAATCTAACCAGATAAATAGTTTCATTATACTCAGCTTATTAAACTCCCGTTTGTTTTTGTAAATTCTATGGCCCATACTGAAGGCTAGCCATCTGTGAGAAGAAAATATAAAAACGGCAAATTAAATAATAATCTAAACTATATAAATTCATGTATTGTACTTCTTATATGTGTATGTTCTTATATAAGCTGTGTAGTTCGAAACTAACTCAAGTGAGCTCATGCCATTATTTTCTTCTTTAAAACAACTTCAAGGTCTTATGATAAAATGAGAAATGACAGAAAAGAAAAATGTGATGATTTTGGAAATAAGCATATTCTGAAAGCCCATTTGTCATTGTTTTATGACATATATTTATTTTCAGATACACAAAAGCACCTAGCATAACACTTTGCTTATAACAGGTATTCAACAGATGTTTGCAAAACGTTGAATATGTTTATCTTTGGGACAGAGCCTAAAGCACTGCTCTAGAAATACTTGACTCATCAGTAATAACCCATTCTACAATGAGCATGACTTTGATTGGTGTGGGACAGCCTATTTGACAAGCATCCAACTGAAATTTGTATAAGATAAAAATTTAGTGGATATGAAAATAGATTTCAAGGAAAAACTAAAACATTTCTGGAACCAAATGCACATGCACACACACACACATACTAACACAAATAATATACACACATTAGAACAATCATACATGACATCTCTTATCACATTGAAAATTTATGTGATTAAACCAACCATGGAAAAATACTGAAATTGTTCAAGTATTATGATAAAATAATTCCTAAAATATATTAACTCTATCCCACCTTGTTAGCGGCCTTGTGGTTCTGGAAGGATTAATCTGAACCCCAATCCAGGGATAAGTCCTCATCGGTTTAAATGAACCCTCCTTGCCACAGCAGCTGGCTCAGAGACATGTAACACAAACCCATATGCATAGTTTTCTGCTGGCCACAGTATAATAAATCACAGACACACAACCTAACATATTCCAACCAGAAGAGTGCCCAGGCTTTTTGTATGATTAATGAGAAAAAATATAATTCCTTTTCCTTGGACATAAAAAAGAAAAGCACCCCTGGAGATTCTGGTAGCCGTCTTGCTATTGTAACACCATCCTGGAAAAAAATTACTATTTGATAGAGGTAATAGAAGAAGATAGAGCCAACAGAGTCCCAATGCGATGAGGGTATGGATATCTCTATCAAATTATCACCAGAACCCCACCATTCCTGTGGAACTTTCTGTTACACAAGCCAATAATAATTCCCAATGTACAATCATAAGAAATCTTTACTGGAAGAAAAGATATCACATATGACTGCTTCAATGTAGGTGTTTTCTGTATATGTATGTGTCTTTGAATTTATCTTTATTGGGGAGGATCAGTTGAAAATTTCATTATTTTGAAAAAGCAAAGTACTAGAATGGCTCCATATAAAGCAAATGTATGTTTGTTTAACAAAACATAAAAATTAAAAGGCAGTGTCATCTTGTGGGGGATGGACATGTTAATGATGGGGTTGTGCACAGTGCTTGGCTTACTAAGATACAGACAGAAACTTCCGGAGGATGTCATGGGACCATAGGACAGGGCATAAACCCTTGCAATACCAGGGTCTGCGTAAAGACTTTATCATTGGAAAGCCGCGAGAGTCACCTGTTCCTGAGCCTGAAGCTTGGCTTGCTAAGATATAGATCGAAACTTCCAGAGGGCGTTATGGGACTACTGGACTGGGCGTAGGCCCTTGGAATGCTGGGGTCTGGGTAAAGACTTTATCGTTGGAAAGCCGCGAGAGTTGCCTGCTCCTGTTGTTCCCATGAGCCTGAAGGTGTTTTTCACAAATGCTGTTATTGCATAGTATAGTTCTAGTTTAACCAAGCATGTAGCACATATGGAACTCCGCTTCGGGTCTCTGATAATAATCAACACATGAAAACCTTTGATTGTATGAAAGGTTTAAGATTAACGACATCCTGTAACTTTCAGCACTCTTGTGATCTGCACCTGTGGTACTTTTAATCAGATCTAAAGATTTGAAAGCACACAATAAATACGAGAGTGAACAGAGGACAAGGGTCTTCGCTTCTGAGCGCTGACCCCCTCACCTTCTCCGCTCTTGCTGTGAAGTGCGGAGTAATCCTTCATCTGTCGTCTCAGGGATTGCTGGCCATTCCCGGCATCATCTAATCCATTGTTCCATAGGCTAAATGTGATACAAATGTATTTCCAAAAATACTTTACTACCTAAAAGTAACTTCATCACCTAGAGAGATTCTAGGTGATTGTTTATATTTTAAAACACAGAATTCTGTAGTTAGGTATAATGTACTAACTCAATTCTTTTTAAATAATATGAGTACACATAAGGAGAAAACATTAAAATTGTAACATTTTTCATTTACATGGTTCCCTTACAATACTCAAAGAGAAATACTTTCTCCTAATACAATTGCTAAAGCACCATTTTAGACTAAAAAAAGGAAGAGCACTTTCTAGTTTCATATATATGTGTGAGAGATGAAATGAGTTGAACAAGAATTATCATCTTTAAAATATCCTTAATTTCTAAAATCCTTTATTTTTTTCAATGGAACACTAATTTTTCAGTAGGTATTCAATTGAACACTAATTTTTCACCTATTAACATGTATGTATACTATATATCTATTAATTATATATTTATGAATACATACATATATATCCCATATAACAATGATCTTATTCAGAAACTCTTTATAAAAATTTCATAGATTATTCCTTGCCTGTAGTTTGGGGTATGCAAGAGTGTGGGGGAGAATTTTAATCAATAAGATGACTAGTGTCTGAAATTACATTGTTAGTCTTTCCTTAATTAGCTTATGACATGGATCCATGTTAAAATTAATTACTTTCTGCATGAGTTTTCCATTATTGTAACAAATAGCTTTCTAATTTTTACTGAATGTGGTATCAGGGAGTAGAGTGCTGAAAGTAATAGATCCTAAAATGGGCTGAGTTACGTCAGAGATGGGGACCAAGTGTGATTAGGACACTCCTATCTCGGAATATAGTTGTTCTATGGTTTAAAAAAACCAATTGATTAAATAATGGCCTGTTTCATCTGAAGACTTTTCTTATGCCTACCAACACTATTAAGGGACTTGATAGAAACAAGGATATTGGCACTTACTAGCCTCTTTATACCAGAAAAAAGAATAAAGCTTATTCTAAAGGCCATCTGTCTGAAGCATTAAAAAAAAGAAAATACGGCTTTGTTTGAACTGAACTGTGGCCTGTAATGTAAACGGTTTGAGAGGCTGATATTTTGAAGACTGATAGGACTGGAAAAACCAAATTTAATTTTTATTCCAAACCTAATGAGTAAAGGCAGAAGGAACAGTATTTAAGGCTTAAGTTCTAAAAAAATTTAAACTTCCTAATTAAAAATTAGGCTTCCCTAAAGCACTTTTCTGATACAGTAGATGAGCACTCCTCTCATGAAGCAGCAGCTCAGATGTAAACTACAAAGGGTAGATTGGCTATGCTTCCTATCGCAAACCTTTACTGCAAATTGCCTAAGTCAGGGGATGTGCAAAGCACAGAGACTTATTAAAGACAAATGGGTTCACATCCAAAGACTCAAAGTAGACCAGAGAACTTTGGCTACTACACCACAGAATCAAGAGGGAAAAAATACTAAAAGTCTAAACACTGTAAAGAAATCTGACTTCCAAAGAAATTCAAAGTCTGACTAAAAATTACCTTGTTATTGCTCAACCCTAGTGTAAATACCAGGACTCCAAAATGATGTGATAAACAGAATATGAAACTGGCACAGTCCCTTGAAATGGCATTTACCACAGACAGTATCAGTCGCAGATGTAATCATGAAGACAACAATTAAGCAAGACTTTCAATAAGCTACAAGGGAGAGTAGCCAAAAACTCTGCTGATGCAGAATACGATACATGTTTGTTTCCACTCTCTCCTTTTACACAGTTTTTAAAAATCAGAATAGCCTGTTATCTTTTAATTTCTAATTTAGGGGTACTGGACTACAATCTTTTTTTTTCTTCAAGTAATCATACACTGGATCCGGAAGCACTACATCATAGTGGACTGAAAGGGACTGCAGATCACCCAAATATCCTGACCCTTGGAACTGGACATCATCACTGGAAAATGTTTTAGACCCCCTTTTCAAAGTTATTTGGCCATTTTTGAAAGTGAACATATCCTAAGGACAGTCAGTATCAATGCTGTATATTCAAAAAGGAGGACTGTAGTAGACACTACAATTTCCCACCCCCCATTTCCTTTCTTCCACTCTCCCACATATAGAAGCGTAGTGATTGGGATAGGATGAATCTTACTCTCCGTTCTACATGTGAGCTTGGTGTTTGAGCCAGCCAACTTGGATAATCCTATCCCCGTTGCTGCAGTGATATGCTCAGGGAAGGTAGAGGTTCCAATCAGAGAGAAGCTCATACCTTTGGTTTGTTATTTGGAAAAAGATGTACTATTAACACCTGGCTGTGAATAAGGAAACGAGTTTCCACGAGCTTTAAGGTAAGTATGCATGTATCGGCCTGACATGTGGAAGGTAGAGTTGAAAAATGAACAGAGAAGCAAGAGACCCATCCCTGACTCTGAATTAAACCCTTAAGCAAGACTTGAACTTATTATTTACTGAGTCAATAAGTTTTTTGTATGGCTTAAGTAGGTTTAAAACCAATAGCATCCTAAACAATACAGGGTATAATACACTTTAATTTTCTTCATCAACTTAATAAATCTTTAAATAATCAGCAATCATTTTAATATGTTCTCACAGCATCTTCAGTGCCAAATGTTCTGATTTCAAATTCAACGCTCAATTGCGCAGTTCACCAAATCTAGTTAATTGCTGTTATTCAAAGAGTATTATCATTAATGCCATTGATGTTACTATCAATAAAATGAAGACAATTTTCTTGGTTCACTTATTAATCAAATGGAAGTTTTTGGAAAGGATGTATTATCTTATTACAATCAGAATGCCAAATGGGAATTTAATGCACCATTTTTTTCAGAAGCTGGCTACAAATTGTAATCTTTAAAACAGTTCTCTCCCCCTCATCTTTTTCTTTCTCTCCCTCCCTCTCCCTTTCCCTCTGTCTCTTATTTCCCCTTTCTGTCTCTGTCTCTCTGTCTCTAAATAAGCTAATGGTAATATCATCTGAATCTCTTACAAGGAGAACAGATTACGAAATCAAGAGCTGATAGATTCTGAAGCAATTATTCTTTATCATTACCAGTTGCTCAACCATGATCCTGCACTTTTTAAAAGTTGCCTTTATTTTATCTCTTTATTTTCAGATTGTCTGATTTATAATTTCTGTCATGAAACTGTTTATATATTCATTCACTTTTAGTAAATTACATAGAATATATGTGTGCTTGTGAAAACATAACCTTTGTTCACTGACTATAACTTGCTTTTTTGTCCATTTAGCATAGGGGTTAATAGGATAAATTCTGGAATCAGACATTGTATGCTCAAATATTAGGTCAACCCCCAGTTTTCATTTGCATGACTGGGGGCAGATTTCTTAACCAGTCTGTGTATCAATTTTCTCATGTACTAGAATTTTCTTCGTAGGGTTGTTAGGAAGACAGAGTTAATGCAAGAAAAGGAATTAGAGTAACACTCAGCAAATAATCCTTGTTCGATTATGTTATCAATTTTTGTGTTACTGTTCATCATTACATATTATCTAAGAAAACTAAGATCAACACTTGAAAAGGACCTTAGGGTAATAAAATGTTTAGAGGTCTAGGAATTTAAAAACTAGTACTGAGTCCCAAGTCTACTACTTTCCAACTGTGCTGCTTTGGTCAAATCATTTAACACATTCTTAGTTCATAGATTTAAATTCCACCTCCTATCTCACAAGTTCAATGAGGCATAAAATGACCAACAAAAAATAACAAGTGTTGGTCAGGATGTGGAGAAAGGGAACCCTCCTACATGTTTGGAATGTTAACTGGTCCAGCCACTGTGGAAAACAATATGGAGATTCCTCAAAAACTAAAATTAGAAAAAAAATATGACCCAGTAATTCCACTTCTGGGAGTTTACCTGAAGAAAATAAAATCCCTGATTCGAAAAGATATATGCACCCTTATGTTCATTGCAGCGTTATTTTCAATAGCCAAGAGTGGAAGCAATCCAAGTACATATCAATAGGTGAATGGATAAAAAAGATGTGGTACATATATATACAATACTACTCAGCCATAAAAAAGAAAGAAATCTTGCCATTTGCAACATGGATAAACCTAGAGGGTATCATGCTAAGCAAAGTAAGTCGGATAAAGAAAACCAAATACCGTATGATTTCACTTATATGTAGAATCTAGAAAAACAAAAAGAAATAAAACCATAAATACTGACAACAGACTGTTGGTTACCATAGGGGAGGGGTGGGGAATGGGTGAAATAAGTGAAGCGGATAAAGAAGTATAAACTTCAAATTATAAAATAGTCATAGGAATAGAAGTACAACATAGAGAATATAACCAATAATATTGTAATATCTTCATACGGTAATGGGATAACTACACTTAACCGTGGTATTTAGTAATATATATATAATTACTGAGTCACTATGTTGTACATCTGAAACCAATATAATATGCTATATCAATGATATTCCAATAAAAAATAAAATCTAATGACATAATACATGCAAAATGGATATAACCATGCCATAAAACGTGAGAAAATCTTTTTATACCTAAAGAGATTATACATTCTTCAGCATCAATAGAATTCCTTTCATTACCTGCTCTGGGAAGGGCTCAAGTCATGTGATACTTGTTCCTCCTCCTTCCATAAATGCACAAATTTTGGTTGAAACATCAATCCTTTTCCCTGCTTCTCTGTCTACTAGATTTCATATATGGATAATATAACAGTAAGCAAACCCCTTATGCAGCATAAGAAGGAAAAACTTGCCTGGCCTCTCAAATCCTCATAATCTCATCAATCTTATTTTTGTTGGGGTCCTTTACTATTAGAGGACAATTAACTCCTTTAAGAATATTATAAAAACTGTGGATTCTTTACCCCAAGAATAGGACATTTTGAAGACTATGTAATTGGGGTAATGGACATAATGATGCACACTTCACAAACCCTTAGGGTCTTATGAACTCTAATGATTACAATGTCCTTTTATCTTTAGTAATCTACACTGACCTATCATTCTGTATCCACTTAAAATCTATATCCTTCAGTAGTCAGTAATGTTAACCAGTTCTTTTTTAAAAGTTGTCTAAAAGACAATCACACATGTATTGGGCTATACTATCTTCCAGTTATATTTTTAAATATGAAACTCTATTATATACTGTACTATTTACAATTTTGCTAGCATTTATACATTATCCTCAATTAAAATATAATTTCTTATTTGTAGCTTTATTGAATTATGATTTTTGAAGATTATGCCACTAATTATTTTCTTTTCCTGCTTTCCATCTATTGAAATTTAAAAATTTTATTAAAAACTCTAAAATAGTTGCATTTACATTTAAAACATGTAAATTCATTAAAAAAATAGAAAATTCAAAGAATTAAGACTTTCTTACAAAAAACAATGTAAAAATTTAAGTATAAATTATTATGGATGTTATTGCCTTTATTATAAGTACATATATAGATGTATAACACATAATTTTTTCCAAAACAACTCATAATGTTGTCCCACCTACATTTTTTTTTTTTAATAATTATTTTTTATTGAAGGATAGTTGACACACAGTATTACATTACATGAGTTTCAAGTGTACAACACAGTGGTAGAACATTTATATACATAATTCTAGGTTCCAGCTATCACCCTAACAGGCTGTTACAATATCTTGACTATATTCCTTATGCTATACATTACATCCCGGTTACTAATTTATTTTACCATTGGAAGTCTGTCCTTTTTTTTTTTTTTTTTTTTTTTTGTGAGGGCCTCCCCTATAAACCCCTTTACAGTCACTGTCCATCAGCATAGCAAAATGTTGTAGAATCCCTACTTGCCTTCTCTGTGTTGTACAGCCCTCCCTTTTCTCCCACCCCCCCCATGCATGTTAATCTTAATACCCCCCTACTTCTCCCCCCCTTATCCCTCCCTACCCACCCATCCTCCACAGTCCCTTTCCCTTTGGTACCTGTTAGTCCATTCTTGAGTTCTGTGATTCTGCTGCTGTTTTGTTCCTTCAGTTTTTCCTTTGTTCTTATATTCCACAGATAAGTGAAATCATTTGGTATTTCTCTTTCTCCGCTTGGCTTGTTTCACTGAGCATAATACCCTCCAGCTCCATCCATGTTGCTGCAAATGATTGGATTTGCCCTTTTCTTATGGCTGAGTAGTATTCCATTGTGTATATGTACCACATCTTCTTTATCCATTCATCTATTGATGGACATTTAGGTTGCTTCCAATTCTTGGCTATTGTAAATAGTGCTGCAATAAACATAGGGGTGCATCTGTCTTTCTCAAACTTGATTGCTGCGTTCTTAGTGTAAATTCCTAGGAGTGGAATTCCTGGGTCAAATGGTAAGTCTGTTTTGAGCATTTTGATGTACCTCCATACTGCTTTCCACAATGGTTGAACTAACTTACATTCCCACCAGCAGTGTAGGAGGGTTCCCCTTTCTCCACAGCCTCGCCAACATTTGTTGTTGTTTGTCTTTTGGATGGCAGCCATCCTTACTGGTGTGAGGTGATACCTCATTGTAGTTTTAATTTGCATTCCTCTGATAATTAGCGATGTGGAGCATCTTTTCATGTGTCTGTTGGCCATCTGTATTTCTTTTTTGGAGAACTGTCTGTTCAGTTCCTCTGCCCATTTTTTAATTGGGTTATTTGTTTTTTGTTTGTTGAGGCGTGAGAGCTCCTTATATATTCTGGACGTCAAGCCTTTATCGGATGTGTCATTTTCAAATATATTCTCCCATACTGTAGGGATCCTTCTTGTTCTATTGATGGTGTCTTTTGCTGTACAGAAGCTTTTCAGCTTAATATAGTCCCACTTACTCATTTTTGCTGTTGTTTTCCTTGCCCGGGGAGATATGTTCAAGAAGAGGTCACTCATGTTTATGTCTAAGAGGTTTTCGCCTATGTTTTCTTCCAAGAGTTTAATGGTTTCATGGCTTACATTCAGGTCTTTGATCCATTTTGAGTTTACTTTTGTATATGGGGTTAGACAATGGTCCAGTTTCATTCTCCTACATGTAGCTGTCCAGTTTTGCCAGCACCACCTGTTGAAGAGACTGTCATTTCGCCATTGTATGTCCATGGCTCCTTTATCAAATATTAATTGACCATATATGTCTGGGTTAATGTCTGGATTCTCTAGTCTGTTCCATTGGTCTGTGGCTCTGCTCTTGTGCCAGGACCAAATTGTCTTGATTACTATGGCTTTATAGTAGAGCTTGAAGTTGGGGAGTGAGATCCCCCCTACTTTATTCTTCTTTCTCAGGATTGCTTTGGCTATTCGGGGTCTTTGGTGTTTCCATATGAATTTTTGAATTATTTCTTCCAGTTCATTGAAGAATGTTGCTGGTAGTTTCATAGGGATTGCATCAAATCTGTATATTGCTTTGGGCAGGATGGCCATTTTGACGATATTAATTCTTCCTAGCCACGAGCATGGGATGAGTTTCCATCTGTTAGTGTCCCCTTTAATTTCTCTTAAGAGTGACTTGTAGTTTTCAGAGTATAAGTCTTTCACTTCTTTGGTTAGGTTTATTCCTAGGTATTTTATTTTTTTTGATGCAATTGTGAATGGAGTTGTTTTCCTGATTTCTCTTTCTGTTGGTTCATTGTTAGTATATAGGAAAGCCACAGATTTCTGTGTGTTGATTTTGTATCCTGCAACTTTGCTGTATTCCGATATCAGTTCTAGTAGTTTTGGGGTGGAGTCTTTAGGGTTTTTTATGTACAGTATCATGTCATCTGCAAATAGTGACAGTTTAACTTCTTCTTTACCAATCTGGATTCCTTGTATTTCTTTATTTTGTCTGATTGCCGTGGCTAGGACCTCCAGTACTATGTTAAATAACAGTGGAGAGAGTGGGCATCCCTGTCTAGTTCCCGATCTCAGAGGAAATGCTTTCAGCTTCTCGCTGTTCAATATAATGTTGGCTGTGGGTTTGTCATAGATGGCCTTTATTATGTTGAGGTACTTGCCCTCTATTCCCATTTTGCTGAGAGTTTTTAACATGAATGGATGTTGAACTTTGTCAAATGCTTTTTCAGCATCTATGGAGATGATCATGTGGTTTTTGTCTTTCTTTTTGTTGATGTGGTGGATGATGTTGATGGACTTTCGAATGTTGTACCATCCTTGCATCCCTGGAATGAATCCCACTTGGTCATGGTGTATGATCCTTTTGATGTATTTTTGAATTCGGTTTGCTAATATTTTGTTGAGTATTTTTGCATCTACGTTCATCAGGGATATTGGTCTGTAGTTTTCTTTTTTGGTGGGGTCTTTGCCTGGTTTTGGTATTAGGGTGATGTTAGCTTCATAGAATGAGTTTGGGAGTATCCCCTCCTCTTCTATTTTTTGGAAAACTTTAAAGAGAATGGATATTATGTCTTCCCTGTATGTCTGATAAAATTCCGAGGTAAATCCATCTGGCCCGGGGGTTTTGTTCTTTGGTAGTTTTTTGATTACCTCTTCAATTTCGTTGCTGGTAATTGGTCTGTTTAGATTTTCTGTTTCTTCCTGGGTCAATCTTGGAAGGTTATATTTTTCTAGGAAGTTGTCCATTTCTCCTAGGTTTCCCAGCTTGTTAGCATATAGGTTTTCATAGTATTCTCCAATAATTCTTTGCATTTCCGTGGGGTCCGTCGTGATTTTTCCTTTCTCGTTTCTGATACTGTTGATTTGTGTTGACTCTCTTTTCTTCTTAATAAGTCTGGCTAGAGGCTTATCTATTTTGTTTATTTTCTCGAAGAACCAGCTCTTGGTTTCATTGATTTTTGCTATTGTTTTATTCTTCTCAATTTTATTTATTTCTTCTCTGATCTTTATTATGTCCCTCCTTCTGCTGACCTTAGGCCTCATCTGTTCTTCTTTTTCCAATTTCGATAATTGTGACATTAGACCATTCATTTGGGATTGCTCTTCCTTTTTTAAATATGCTTGGATTGCTATATACTTTCCTCTTAAGACTGCTTTTGCTGTGTCCCACAGAAGTTGGGGCTTAGTGTTGTTGTTGTCATTTGTTTCCATATATTGCTGGATCTCCATTTTGATTTGGTCATTGATCCATTGATTATTTAGGAGCGTGTTGTTAAGCCTCCATGTGTTTGTGAGCCTCTTTGCTTTCTTTGTACAGTTTATTTCTAGTTTTATGCCTTTGTGGTCTGAAAAGTTGGTTGGTAGGATTTCAATCTTTTGGAATTTTCTGAGGCTCTTTTTGTGGCCTAGTATGTGGTCTATTCTGGAGAATGTTCCATGTGCACTTGAGAAGAATGTATATCCCGCTGCTTTTGGATGTAGAGTTCTATAGATGTCTATTAGGTCCACCTGCTCTACTGTGTTGTTCAGTGCTTCCGTGTCCTTACTTATTTTCTGCCCAGTGGATCTATCCTTTGGGGTGAGTGGTGTGTTGAAGTCTCCTAGAATGAATGCATTGCAGTCTATATCCCCCTTTAGTTCTGTTAGCATTTGTTTCACATATGCTGGTCCTCCTGTGTTGGGTGCATATATATTTAGAATGGTTATATCCTCTTGTTTGACTGAGCCCTTTATCATTATGTAGTGTCCTTCTTTATCTCTTGTTACTTTCTTTGTTTTGAAGTCTATTTTGTCTGATATTAGTACTGCAACCCCTGCTTTCTTCTCACTGTTGTTTGCTTGAAATATGTTTTTCCATCCCTTGACTTTTAGTCTGTACATGTCTTTGGGTTTGAGGTGAGTTTCTTGTAAGCAGCATATAGATGGGTCTTGCTTTTTTATCCATTCTGTTACTCTGTGTCTTTTGATTGGTGCATTCAACCCATTAACATTTAGGGTGACTATTGAAAGATATGTACTTATTGCCATTGCAGGCTTTAAATTCGTGGTTACCAAAGGTTCAAGGTTAGCCTCTTTAGTATCTTACTGCCTAACTTAGCTCGCTTATTGAGCTGTTATATACACTGTCTGGAGATTCTTTTCTTCTCTCCCTTCTTGTTCCTCCTCCTCGATTATTCATATGTTGGGTGTTTTGTGCTGTGCTCCTTCTAGGAGTGCTCCCATCTAGAGCAGTCCCTGTAAGATGTTCTGTAGAGGTGGTTTGTGGAAAGCAAATTCACTCAGCTTTTGTTTGTCTGGGAATTGTTTAATCCCACCGTCATATTTGAATGATAGTCGTGCTGGATACAGTATCCTTGGTTCAAGGCCCTTCTGTTTCATTGTATTAAATATATCATGCCATTCTCTTCTGGCCTGTAGGGTTTCTGTTGAGAAATCTGACGTTAGCCTGATGGGTTTCCCTTTATAGGTGACCTTTTTCTCTCTAGCTGCCTTTAACACTCTTTCCTTGTCCTTGATCTTTGCCATTTTAATTATTATGTGTCTTGGTGTTGCCCTTCTTGGATCCTTTCTGTTGGGGGTTCTGTGTATTTCCGTGGTCTGTTCGATTACTTCCTCCCCCAGTGTGGGGAAGTTTTCAGCAATTATTTCTTCTAAGATACTTTCCATCTCTTTTCCTCTCTCTTCTTCTTCTGGGACCCCTATAATATGGATATTGTTCCTTTTGGATTGGTCACACAGTTCTCTTAATATTGTTTCATTCCTGGAGATCCTTTTGTCTCTCTCTATGTCAGCTTCTATGCGTTCCTGTTCTCTGATTTCAATTCCATCAATGGCCTCTTGCATTCTATCCATTCTGCTTATAAACCCTTCCAGAGTTTGTTTCATTTCTTCGATCTCCTTTCTGGCATCTGTGATCTCCTTCCGGACTTCATCCCATTTCTCTTGTGTATTTCTCTGCATCTCTGTCAGCATGTTTATGATTCTTATTTTGAATTCTTTTTCAGGAAGACTGGTTAGGTCTGTCTCCTTCTCTGGTGTTGTCTCTGTGATCTTTGTCTGCCTGTAGCTTTGCCTTTTCATGGTGATAGGAATAGTTTGCAGAGCTGGGACGAGTGACTGCTGGAAGAACTTCCTTTCTTGTTGGTTTGTGGCCCTCCTCTCCTGGGAGAACAGCGACCTCTAGTGGCTTGTGCTGCGCAGCTGCGCGCAGACAGGGTTTCTCCTTCCTGCCCGGCTGCTGTGGAGTTAATCTCCGCTGTTGCTGTGGGCGTGGCCTGGCTCGGGCAGCTACTCCAAAATGGTGGAGTCGTGTTGGAGCAGGAGCTGCTGGGAGGCTATTTATCTCCGTAAGGGGCCTCCCTGCTCCCTGCAGCCCAGGGGTTAGGGTGCCCAGAGATCCCCAGATTCCCTACCTCTGGATTAAGTGACCCGCCCTGCCCCTTTAAGACTTCCAAAAAGCACCCGCCAAAACAAAACAACGACCACAAAAAAAAACAAGAAAAAATTTTTTTTAATTAAAAAAAAAAAAATTTTTAATTAAAAAAAAAAAAAGGTGGTCGTTCGTTTTTCTTTATTCTCTGGTGCCAGCCTCAGGCCTCTGCTCACCGGTCTTTCTGCCCTGTTTCCCTAGTATTGGGGTCCCTGTCCCTTTAAGACTTCCACAAAGCGCTCGCCAAAACAAAGCAGCAAAAAAGCAAAAAAAAAAAAATGGTCGCGCGCTTTTCTTATGTCCTCTGTCGCCCAGCCTCCAGTGCCTGCTCACTGTTCTTGCTGCCCTGTTTTCCCAGTATCGAGGGCCCTGCACTCTGGCCTGGATGGCTGGGGCTGGGTGTTCGGCAGTCCTGGGCTCCGTCTCCCTCCCGCTCTGCCTGCTTTTCTCACGCCGGGAGCTGGGGGGATGGGCATTCAGCTCCCGCCGGGCCGGGGCTTGTATCTTACCCCCTTCTTGAGGCGCTGGGTTCTCTCAGGTGCGGATGTGGTCTGGATATTGTCCTGTGTCCTCCGGTCTTTATTCTAGGAAGGGTTGTCTTTGTTATATTTTCATAGATATATGTTGTTTTGGGAGGAGATTTCCGCTGCTCTACTCACGCCGCCATCTTCCGCCCCTCCCCACCTACATTTTTACTCATATATTGTAAACATTTCACAATGCCATTACATTTTCCTTTATAATTTGAATCTTAGTGGCTCTATGGTACTGTATTATTTGGAGATATAACAATTTATTTAAAGATACTAACAGAGGGTATTTAATTATGCAAATTTCATAAAAAGCACACCAGTTCCATAACAAAAAGAAATATAAATAAAAAGACCTAAGGAATTGGTCTTTAAACAATCTTTCTTCCCATATGTCATTTTAACACTCTTTAGTAATCTCATAATGAAAACTGAAATGAAAGAATTACATAAGCATTAAGTGTTTCCTTGCTTCTCTTAAATTTTGTAGTGCTACACTAAAACTAGTGAATTCCATTAACTAGAGAAAAGAGACTTTTATAACATTACTATAGAAATCCTCTATGCATAATACAAATAATACCTACCATGTTTATTCAGTGATCGCACTTATACACATTAATTCAGTGAATTCTTGGTTCTTGTTATGAGATGAGAATTATTTTTAAGTCACTTAAAAAATGAGTAAAATTGTAGTAATATACCCTAATTCACACAATCAGTATGTAGCAGAACCAGAATTAGAAGCCAAAGTTCTCAGTCAAGACTGATTTAACACTGTGCATGTGTGTGCTTGTGTGTGTGTGTGTGTGTGTGTCTGTTCAGGACATTTTAACCTCATGAAATTAAAGGGTAGCCACTTAAGCTAATATGAATATATGCTGTTTACAGGGGAGATACGTCTTCCTCCATTCAGCAAGAAGAAACATAAACATGTAATTTCTGTCTCTTTCTTCCTCCTTCTCTTACAACCATAGTTAACAGTATCTTTTCCTAACCCATGACCAATAAACAATGTAGACTTTTCATTTCTTATCATTTGTGAAGGTAAAACTTGACAGTCAATGTAAAATCATCCACTTTGCCAGTCCAATGAAGAATTTTAATTAGTAAATGGCCAGGATCTCTTGACCCACTGCCCATTGCCGACCTCCCCATATCCAACATAAAGTTTGGATTTGCTAATCATTTCACTATAAAATTTTAAAAATAAAATAAATATACTAGAAAGAAAATCAAGGACCATGAAGTCCTTTGTAATAATGAAATCACCAAAGAAAAACCTAACACATTAACAAATGAGGTAAGTCTCAAAGACACTAGAAAAAAATGTTAAAAAATTAAAAAGGAGTTAAGTACTATAAGGATATAGGTCTATGATAAATAATCAAAGTGAATAATATTATTAGGTATGCTAGGAGAAGTTGTTCAGTGTTTAGTCCAATACCATTGCTGAGCTCTTGTGTTTCTAAAGTTGTATGTTGTATTTCACAGAGTTGATGTGGCTGGGGTTATTACACAGTAGATTTTCTTTAGACTGACTTGTTCTTGAAATTTACTGATTGCATACTATTTGATTCAGATTTAGAGAAAAACTCTGTGGATGGATGGGGGAACTGTGAAAATGTTGGTCAAAGGTTACAAACTTGCAGTTAGAAGATAAATAAGTTCTGGAGATCTCACCAAAAAAAAGAAAAATGATACTTATGTGATGTGATATGTTAACTAACACTACAGTGATAATCAAATCCAATATATAATGTACCAAATCAACACATTAGATACCTTAAACTTACACAATTATATGTCAATTATGCCTCAATTTTTAAAAAATATGTTAATGCATACAGTGCATGGAAATTCTTTTAACTCTGTTTTTTTTTCTTGTTGAATGAATGAAACTGGCAAACAATTTCATATCCAAACATTGTGAAGGTCTAAGGAAAAAAGATTTTGAAATTAAATATAATTCAAACACAGGTAACAGAAGGCATCTTGATGTCAGGCAATGAGAGAATGTGGAAAGTCAACATATATCTAAAGATGGGAGTAATGAATAGGTAGAAGGACTGCCTTTCATGGAAATAGAACTACTACTTTGTTTATTTTTTGAGGAGATAGATTTAGGAGGATAACAATAAAAAAGCAAGGCTATAATAGTCAAAATAAGAGAAAGAGACTTAACAATGTCTTGCAAAATACTATATATGTTAATCATATTTCTTGACCAGTCTTCTTCAAACTCATTCAAAATATTAAGAAGGGCACACTTCCAATCTTATTCTGAGAGGCCAGCATTACTCTGATACCAAAACAAGGTAAGGACACCACAAGAAAAGAAAACTACAGACCAGTATCTCTGACGATATAGAAGCAAACATTCTCAACAAAATTTTAGCAAACCAAATTTAAGAACCAATTACACACCATGACCAAGCGAGGTCTAGCACTGGGATGCAAGGATGGTTCAACATATGTAAATCCAAAATAATACATCACATCAATAAAATGAAAGATAAAAAGCACATGATCATTTCAATAGACACATAAAAAGCACTTGACATAATACAACATAATTTCATGATAAAACTCTTAACACACTATGTATAAAAAATCATACCTCAACATAATAAGGGCTATATATGACAAAGCCACAGCTAACATTACATTTAATGGAGAAAAGGTGAAAGCATTTCCTCTAAGATCAGGAACAAGACAAGGGTGCCCACTGTCACCATTTCTATTCAGTGTAAAACTGGAAGCCATAGCCATAGCAATTAGGCAAAACAATGAAATAAAAGACAATGAAACCTAAATCAGAAAAGAAGAAATAAAACTGCTGTTATTTTCTGATGATATGATCCTATATATACAAAATCCCAAGGAATTAGTCAAAAAACAGTTGGAATTAATGAAAAATTTCAGTCAAGTGGCAGGATATAAAATTAACATACAATGATCACTTGCATTTCTTTACACTAGTGATGAAGCACCTGAAAGGGAAATAAAGAAAACCACTTCATTCCCAATAGCATTAAAAACAATAAAATACTTAGGAAGAAATTTAACTAAGGAAGTGAAAGATCTATACACTGAAAACTACAAAACTGTGCTAAAAAAAATCAAAGACACAAATGAAAAAACATCCCAAGTTTACAGAATGAAAGAATTAATATTGTTAAAATGGCCAAACTACCCAAAGCCATCTACAGATTCAATGTGATCTCCATCAAAATACAAAAGGTATTCTTCACAAAACTAAGGGAAACAATCCTAAAATTTGTATGGAATCACATAAGATCCTGAATAGCCAAGTAAATCTGAGAAAAAAGAACAAAGCCAGAGGTATACAGAGGTAACATGTTTCTGGATTTCAAACTATACTACACAGCCACAAGCAATAAAAACAGTATGGCACTGGCACAAAAACAGACACATCAACCAATGGAACAGAATAGAGAGCCCCGAATTAAACCCCAACATATATGCTTAACTAATATTTCACAAGGGAGCCAGGAATACCCAATCTGGAAAATATAGTATCTTCAACAAATGGTGCTGGGAAAACTGGAGAAACATATGCTAAACAATTGAATTGGACCATAATCTTACTCCACTCACAAAATTTAACTCAAAGTGGACCAAAGACTTAAACATAAGACCATAAAACTACTAGAAGAAAATGCAGGGAAGAAGCTCATTGATATTGGTCTTGGCAATATTTTGGGAGGCATGACTCTGTAATCACAAATAACAAAAGAAAAAAATCAGCAAATGGGACTACATCAAACAAAAAACTTCGTACAGCAAAATAAACAATCAAGAACAAAATAAAAAGACAACTTACAGAAAGGGAGAACATTTTTGAAAATCATCTATCAGATAAGGGGTTAATATCTAAAATATATTTTTAAAAAGTCAACTCAATAACAAAAAAAAAACAATTCCATTAAAAATGGGCAGGATAACTAAATAGGCATTGGTCCATAAAGGATATCAAAATGACCAACAGACACATGAAAAGATGTTCAATATCACTAATCAACAAGGAAATACAAATCAAAACCACAATGAGTGATCACCTGATGCCTGTTAGAATGATTATCATCAAGAAGATGAGACAACAGGTGCTAGCTGGCATGGATGTGGTGAAAAGGGAACACTTATGTACTGCTGGCGGGAATGTATATTGGTCCAACCACTGTGAAGAACAATATGGAGCTTCCTCAAAAAATTAAAAGGGAATCTACCATGTAATCCAGCAATTCCACTTCTGGGCATATAACGAAAGGAAATGAAAAGAGGATTTTGACAAGATACCTGATCTCACTCATTTATTCCAGCATTATTCACAATAGCCAAGATATGGAAACAGCCCAAATGCTCAGCAACAAATGAATGGATAGAAAAGATGTGGCACATATGCACAATGGAATATTAACCAACCATAAGAAATGAAGACATCTTCCCATGTGCAATAGTAACATGGATGGACCCTGAGCACATTATGCCAAGTGAGGTCGGTCAGTCAGAAAAGGACAAATACTGTATGATATCACTTATATGTGAAATCTTAAAAAGTTAAACCCATAAAAAATGGAGAGTAAAATGGCAGTTACCAGGGCATGGGAGGGAGAGAGTGATGGTGCTTAAGGGTGCAAACTTACAACGAGTAGTAAATGAGCCATAGAAAACTAATGCACAGCATAATGAATATACACGATAATATTGTACTATATGTAATGTGACAAATATCACTACATTGACAATCACATCACAATATATAAATGTGTCAAAGTAGCATAATGTACATCTTAAACCTATGCAATATTACACACCAAATTTATTCAAAAAATCATTTTTCTTTCCCCCTCTTCCCACAGCATGTTGTACCTCGAATCACCACAAGAAATGTTTGCTAACTCATTAATACTCATTTTCCTCTGCCTTTTTGTACTACTAAAAAAGGTGGCTATAATATTTCTTATATGTATGCTTCACATATATAACCATGAACTTTAAATTGCTAATCTTCAAAATTTTTTAAACAAGAATTCCATTTTTAGTGAAATAGTAGATGAAAGACAAGGCAGGTGCTCTTTCCTCTGATCAGTGATATAACACTAACTAGGCATACTGATTATATGAATGACTGTGGGCATTGATACCATATACACTCTGACGTGTGCCTTACAGTAAGAACATCAAAAAGGACAGTCTGATACCATGGTGATAGAATGATTTTACATCTAGCCTGAAAAAACTGCATTTTGACTTGCCTAAGGGTAGTGTAATTTAGGAGGTGCTTTTTAAGATACTAAACTCCTGTTAGAATTGCCAGGGTAAGTTTCTTTATTAATGCTTTGCAACTGGCCTAACCAATTTAACAAAGCAGGCATTATGACATGACCACAGGGATTTTAAAGGCATGCCACTCTAAGTTCTCTTCAAGCTCTTCCAAAGCCAAGATTTCTCATTCAGATCTTGATGGCACTAGGAGCGCGCTTGAACTTGGAAAGCTCTCAAACTTTTGGTACTTGTACTCTTTATCCCTTGCCCCACCACACCATTTGTCTTTAAATAAAACCTTATGTGAATACACACTGGGAATTCTTGTGATTCTTTTCAAACATCTGAACTGGGGAAAACTTTCTAATACATTATTTCCTAATCATAATAAACCTTATTGGCCAGGACTCATGTATATTTTCATATAGGTTTTATATCTTATTCTGTATTTGCGGGAAATTGATGTATATAACTATGTTTTAGGTGAACAATTGCTATAATAGATCACAAACTAACCATTTTAGAAAAAAGAAAAGCAATTCATTTAGCTTCAACCTTACAGAGCTAACCCTTTAACAACATGAGGGTTAGGGATGCTGACCCCCAGGATGTAGAAAATCTACAAATAACTTCTGACTCCCCAGAGACTTAACAACTAATAGCCTACTATTAACAAAAAGCCTTATGGATAACATAACCAATCAACACATTTTGTATGTTAGTATATTACATACTGCATTCTTACAATGAAGTAAGCTAGAGAAAAGAAAATGTTTTTTTGAATTGTCACAAATCTCCTAAAAATTTTCCAACATATTTTTTGAAATACATCCATGTATAAGTGGACCCATGCAGTTCAAACTCATATTGCTCAAGGGCCAACTGTCTATCATTTTATTAAAAAAACATTATTCTGCCATTCTAGAACACTACATATATTTCAGAAAATGTCTGCCTGAGTTTCTATTCGATTTCTACTTGTATCAGAAGAATCAAAAAGTATTCTGTTCCATAAGAAAATATTACAGTTTGAAAATTCCAAGAATTATACACATTCAAATTGTCTATCCAAGAAAAGTTTTAAATGTGTTCATTTCTTCAAATCTTACCAATTTTATTTTTCCTAATATTTTAGGAATTTTCTAACATTTATAAATATCACTAAGAAGTTGGAATTGAAATTGAGATCTGAAACGTTTATTTTGTCAAAGGTCTGGAATTTTCATCCAACAGAAATAAAACTGCCCTCATATCTGGTCCTTCGGTCAGACAGTAAAATAAGTTTCACCAAGACAAAGGCTCTTTGTCTATAAATGACTTAGTCTATTTTTGTGCACTATTAAAATTCCCTCTAAAGAACAGTTGAGAAAGTTCCATATAATTCCTATACTTTAACAGAGAAAACTGCTGCCTTCACTTAAACTTAGGTATTACGTCTCAAATTACTAATGAAGCTCATTTGATAAGATGCACTCATAGGCATTACTTCAAAATTGTGTTTAAACTTCACACAGGCCAACCATTTTCAAAATTTATTAAAAAAATAGAAATTATGTCCATGGACTGACTGACATTCTCTCTCTCCCTCTCCCTCTCTTTTTCTTCCACCCTCATACACACAGAAATTGCTGAGAAAAGAACATCATCAGGCTACTCAAAACCTTCATAATTGTGGGGAGCAGCTTGTAGGTCCATATCAATTTACCTACTAAGATTTCTTCTCTGGGCTTACTTAGTTCCTAGTTATATTTTATATCACTTTTCACCAATTCTTCTTCACATATTTTCCACTTTTAGTAAGTGATAACTTTCTTCTCTATCTATTTGTATTACTATTGAAGAAATAAAGATTCCTAGGGCAATAAAAATCCCTGAATTATCCATTTCTTTCATCTATTGAACACAGGCTTTACTTCCATGGCTGTAGTGTCATTTACTAAAGTCACACTCCACTTAAAATAGCTTCATTCTTCCCTTCACTTATCTAAGCTTTTTAAAAAGTCCTGTTCAGGATGAGCTTATTCCATGAATACTGCCCTAAGTACCTGTCCATGGACCACTGCAGGATGGCCGTATAAATTATATTTGTGGACCTCATTCAATAGGTCTGCAATGGACCTCATGAATCAGTATTTTTACCACTTCCCCAACCCCTGAGAAAAGTTCAGAAAATAAACCAGCATTTGAAATGTAGCCTATCCTACCTTGTATTATTTATTCTTTTATATGTAGACCTCCTGCTCAAGTACAGTGGATGGGATTAATAATTTAGAGTGAGAAAAGGAAGAACATGTAAAACTGTTCAGATTGTAGGACCTGCTTCTAGAACCCTGCACAATTTATTAGGATCATGAGAGCAGCACTAATAAACATACCTAGATAGCTGCTCCTCTAAGTAACGATGCTCACTCAATTCTGTCCTAGCTTATGGAATATAATGGGATATGATGGGATACTTGGTCATATAAAAAGAATATACTATTAATCTATAAAGCATAACAAGTGAACAAACAAAACAAAATAGAAATAGGCTCATAAATACAGAGAACAAACTGGTTGTTGCCTGGGGTGACAGGGATGGGGGAGTGGATAAAATAGGTGAAGGGGATAAGAGGTACAATCTTCCAATTATAAAATAAATAAGACACAGGAATGCAACATATAATATAGGGGATACAGTCAATACTATTGGGATAACTTTGTATGGTGACAGACGGTAACCAGATGCATTGTGGCAATCATTTCATACTGTATATAATATTGAAGCACTACCTTGTATACCTGGAACTAATATAATTCTGTATGCCAGTTAGAAAATTAATCACACTGACATTTTTTTTCACAGTTCTACTACTTTTTATTATCCATATTCTATAGTCTTTGACTTTTAAAAAGGCTATTTTCTTTTTTTTAGTATTTATTTATTTATTTATTTGTTTGTTTGTTTATTTATTTTTATGTTTACTGGGCTTTCCCCTACCCCAATTCCTGCCCACAAACCCCATTACAGTCACTGTCCATCAGCATAGTAAGATGTTGTAGAATCACTACTTGTCTTCTCTGTGTTGCACCACCCTCCCCTTTCTCCCACCCCCTACATTATACATGCTAATCATAATACCCCCTTTCTTCTTCCCCGCCCTTATCCCTCCCTACCCTCCCATTCTCCCCAGTCTCTTTCCCTTTGGTAACTGTTAGTCCCTTCATGGGTTCTGTGATTCTGCTGCTGTTTTGCTACTTCAGTTTTTCTTTTGTTCTTACACTCCACAGATGAAAGAAATCATTTGGTATTTGTTTTTCTTTGCTTGACTTATTTCACTGAGCATAATACCCTCTAGCTCTATCCATGTTGTTGCAAATGGTAGGATTTGTTTTCTTCTTATGGCTGAATAATATTCCATTGTGTATATGTACCACCTCTTCTTTATCCATTCATCTACTGATGGACACTTAGGTTGCTTCAATTTCTTGGCTATTGTAAATAGTGCTGCGATAAACATAGGGGTGCATCTGTCTTTTTCAAACTGGAGTGCTGCATCCTTAGGGTAAATTCCTAGAAGTGGAATTCCTGGGTCAAACGGTAAGCCTATTTTGAGCATTTTGAGGAACCTCCATACTGCTTTCCACAATGGTTGAACTAATTTACATTCCCACCAGCAGTGTAGGAGGGTTCCCCTTTCTCCGCAACCTAACCAACATTTGTTGTTGTTTGTCTTTTGGATGGTGGCTATCCTTACTGGTATGAGGTGATATCTCATTGTGGTTTTAATTTGCATTTCTCTGATAACTAGCGATGCGGAGCATCTTTTCATGTGTCTGTTGGCCATCTGAATTTCTTCTTTGGAGAACTGTCTGTTCAGCTCCTCTGCCCATTTTTTAATTGGATTATTTGCTTTTTGTTTGTTGAGGAGCATGAGCTCTTTATATATTTTGGATGTCAAGCCTTTATCAGATCTGTCATTTACAAAAATATTCTCCCATACTGTAGGGTACCTTTTTGTTCTATTGATGGTGTCCTTTGCTGTACAGAAGCTTTTCAGCTTGATATAGTCCCACTTGTTCATTTTTGCTTTTGTTTTCCTTGCCCGGGGAGATATATTCATGAAGAAGTCGCTAATGTTCACATCCAAGAGATTTTTGCCTATGTTTTTTTCTAAGAGTTTTATGGTTTCATGACTTACATTCAGGTCTTTGATCCATTTTGAATTTACTTTTGTATAAGGGGTTAGACAGTGATCCAGTTTTCATTCTCTTACATGTAGCTGTCTAGTTCTGCCAGCACCATCTGTTGAAGAGACTGTCATTTCCCCATTGTATGTCCATGGCTCCTTTATCAAATATTAATTGACCATATATGTTTGGGTTAATGTCTGGAGTCTCTAATCTGTTCCACTGGTCTGTGGCTCTGTTCTTGTGCCAGTACCAAATTGTCTTGATTACTATGGCTTTGTAGTAGAGCTTGAAGTTGGGGAGTGAGATCCCCACCACTTTATTCTTCTTTCTCAGGATTGCTTTGGCTATTCGGGGTCTTTGTTGTTTCCACACACTGACATTTTAATAAATATTTTCCAGAAAAAATTGATTTTACTATTCATTCATTTATTCCATCAATGTTTTGAGTACCTACAATGTATTCTACATTGAGTCCCTTCTCTCTCAGAGTTTTCACTTATTGGGGAAAACAACATGCAAATAAATATATAGCATAATGTCAGTAGTTATAAACACTAAGAGGGAAAAACAGAAGCGTTGAAAGAGGAACAGGAATAACTGTGGTGGTATATTAAATAGTGTAGTCAGAAAAATCTTCTCTGTGGTCTGAGTAAGTTAAGGAAGGAAGCCATAGAAATACCTGGGAAAGAGTCTTCCAGCAAGAGGAAAATACATGTGTAAAATATCTGAGTTGCTATAGCATCTTACGATGCTGATGGACAGTGACTGTAATGGGGTATGTGGGAGGGACTTGATAATGGGGGGAATCTAGCAACCACAATGTTGCTCATATGATTGTATATCAATGACACCTTAATAAAAAAAATCTGAGTCGGGGGCATGTTTTGTGTATTAGAAGCAAAGCTATCACTCAGTGCATCTGGAGCTTAGTGATGTGAAGACTGGAGAGAAACAAGAAGGGTATCTAAGGAACACATCATGTAGAGATTTTGGATTTCCTTCTGAGAAGAAAGTGAAATTATTCCAGGATCAAACCTACTCCAAACTTCTCTACTTACTCAATTTGTAAATTCTTTTTGAAAAAGCAATAATGTAGCTGTATGTGTCCCTTATGCTTGGTTCATTGTAATTTATTCTGTAATAGTTACCGCCATTCAAAAGAAATTGTAGATTAGGATCATGGATTCTAAGCTTATGAAAGAGCTCAAAGTCATCTTGGACAGCTATATGGTCCCTGCACATAGTAGATGAACATATTTATGAACGCTTTGTCCAATAACTGATGCCCTTTCATAGCCAGTCACATAATCTGGTCTGTGCTTAAACACTTCTTCTAACAGAGAGCTCATTACCCTCCAAGATCTTCTATTGCAATTTTGAGCATGACTATTAGAAAGTTATATTCTAGTCAAAAATCATGTATGTACTTCCATAATTCTTAGCACACTAAATTTTTTTGTTTTGTTTTGCAGCCTTTCATTTTTTTTCCTTTGGTTACATTATTATTATTTTTTTATTAAGGTATCGTTGATACACACTCTTATGAAGGTTTTACAAGACAAACAATGTGGTTACTACATTCACCCTTATTATCGAGTCCCCCCCATACCCCATTGCAAATTCCTGAGGGCATGGACATGTTTTTATTTCCTATTTCATTTTGTCTTTTGATGTTTGTGAAAATCATTGTATAGCCATAGTAGCCATTAACATTGCTCATGCTTATTTTCAGCTTTCCACATTTGAAACATGTAAAAGGAATATGCTTCCTAGTGTTGTGTAAGTGGGTGAGGTCATGTAACTGCTTTTGGCCAATGAGCTGTGAGCTAAGGTAATATAACACTACCTGTCCAAGTATTTAATTTCTAGTCAAAGAAGCTCCAGAGCTTCGTTTCTCTATACACAGTGACTGGAAATACTGTAGATGGTGTCTGCTTCATCAGGCTTGGTCACTGAGTGACCACGATGCACTGAGTTCCCTCGCTGACCCACAATGCACATATAGTTTGAGTAAGTTCTTCTAAGGTACTGAGATTCGGTAATCTCATCTAGAATAACTGATAGAGGTGGCACTTAATATTGTTAAATGGCTACTAATACATTCCAACAAAAGTCCTCAGCCTGCATATTGTGATACATTAGTAAATTTCTAAACCAGAATCAGGTTATTCTAGTAAGCAGCTTTAGTGTAGTTCCTAGTACATTATAATTATTCAATAATTGTTTATTGAATAAAGGAATAAATGTAACTATTTGTCTAATAGGAGGCTATTTAGACTTACTGCCTCAATTTTTCAAGGGCCTTTGTGCAATGATTTATTTCCCTAAAACTCAAGTGGGTAAAAATCCAGTTACTAAGGTATTAAATTTCTAATTAAAATGTTAACACAGAAGCAAAAATGAAATTTTATCTCACATACTCAAGCCAGTAATTGTATCTGAAGTTGATCACCTCAATAAACTACAAAAATTTGAATTAAAAAATAGCAGATAAATATTTTCTATCTGAGGGAAAGACTGAAACAAGAAAAAGTCTGACAATAATACATGGCAATAAATATACCCCTAGAGCATGAATATTAAAAGTTTCAACAAAATAGATTATTGCTTTTTCCAAAGACAACTGGATTGAGAATGTGGTCTTTTTCTCCCAAGTTATTCATTGTGGGGTTTCACAAGAATATTATTCCAAGAGGCATGGCTACTTCTTCCAGGGACTTAGGAAGAAGACAGCAATGGATTTAATAGACAACCACTAAAATTAAATATGCATCAGCTATTTTCTTTGGCTTCTTTCAACCTTGTTAAATTTTGGAATATTATATTATAGTCTATGAATCAACAAATAACTACATGGAATTAAATGAGTATATACACTCATAGTGTATATCATGATTTGGAGTCTCAGTTATAGGGATGAGACGAGAGAAGTGGACACGTAAAAGAAAGGATTGTTGGAGATAGCACACATATGTAACTTAGAACAAAGCATATCATATGTACCATATGCGTTTGGTATATTGGTAGTACATGTGCATTGTATCCACATAAGTATTGTATATACATATATATACATATATTTGTGTATATAATATAATCATACCTTATACACTATTTGTAATGCTCTCCTTTTTCTAACCACATGTCAGGGCTAACTTTACAACATGATAATAAATATACCCCTATAGCATAAATTTTAAAGGTTTCATGATACTACATTAAATATATTAACTGTAAGATTTATTAATCCCATGGTGATAGATATTAGGTCTTATCTATAATAAAGGCTGAATATCACAACCCCACAGCTAACAACATACTCAACTCTAAGATCAGGAACAACACAAGGATGTCCACTCTCTCTACTTCTGTTCAACATAGCACTGGAAGTCCTAGTCACATCAATTAGGCAAGAAAAATAAAAGGTATCCAAATTGGAAAGGAAGAGGCAAAGTGTCATTATATGATATGGTATTATACATAGAAAACCCTAAAGACTCCACAAAAACCTGTGGAAACTGATAATTTCAGTACAGTTGCAGGGTACAAAATCAAAGCACAAGTATCTGTTGTGTTTTTATACAGTAATAATGAACTAGCAGAAAGAGAAATTAAGAAAACAATTCAATTGCATCAAAAGGAATGAAATACCAAGGTATATTTAACCAAGGAGGTGAAAGACTTGTACACTGAACACTATTAAGACTGATAAAATAAACTGAAGACAATGCAAATGAATGAAAAGATATTCCATGCTCATGGATTGCAAGAATTAATATTATTAAAATGTCCATACTATCCAAAGCAATCTACTGATGGAATGCAATCCCTATCAAAATTCCCACAGCATTTTTCACAGAAAAAGAACAAAGAATTCTAAAATTTGTATGCAAATACAAAACTTTCACTATTTAAAAAATGTTTTAATTATTTTTTTACATCACTGTGCTCATTAAATTATTGCCCCTAGATAAATTTCTAAAGGTATGAATACAGGTCTCAGAGTTTACCTGTTTAAAAGTTTATGATTGATTAAAAAATTATACCCCTGAAAGACATCAGCAAGAGTTTTCTGTCATACACCTTTCCATAACTCAGGAGATTTCCTGTTTCCTTATGCTACTGGAAACTGTAGGTATTATCACCCAATCTGCTTACCTGTTGGGTAAAAATGAGTTTATTGTTTTAAATTATCTTTCACTACTAGTTAGTTGGAATGTTTTTATGTACTTACTCATACACCAACTTTTTTTCTTTTGTCATTTTCTGGCTTATGTTTTGTGAATTTTCCTATTGGGGTGTTCTGCTTTTTTTACTGATTTATGAGAGTTATTTATATAAGATGGCTATTAACATTTTGTATATTATAAATGTTACAAATAACTTTCTAACACAGTATTTAAGCTTTATGATCTTGCATGTATAAATTCTAACCAATACATGATACCACAAAACTGCTTTATTAAATACCTTCACTTATTCAATAAATACTATCACAGACTATAAAGCAATAGAAACAGTAAGATTTTTAAGAGCTTAATAGATACTTTCTTTGACATTCATTCTTGGCTTCTATGATCAAATGAGCAAGAGCAATTAGTAAAGAAATGGTAATACTTCAGTGCTTCTGGCATACTTCTTCCTGAACTATTTAAGGTATCAAATAGCTAAAAAGCCTTTAACTGCCTGGCTCAAATGAAATTTAAGTGATGAAAAGAAGTAGAAGAACCCATGGGCACATCTTTTTTCTAATTCCATTAATGATCCAAAATTCCTCTTGAAATGACTTTTGAAGGTATTAAAAAGTAAATTTTAATGTTTCAGAAAGAGAACTACGTATCTTAGGAAGCAGATAATTGCCACTGCATTTAGCAATCTGACCCACAATATAGAAATTTCTAATTAAAGTCCTCTTTTTATAATGCTAATCTTTCTGACAAAAATTTCCTTGGGACATGTTATAATGAAGATAAAATGTACTAAGATTTGAAATTAACCAGAGATCCCAGAGAAACCTAATAAACATTTTCATGAATGCTCACTATAAGTAAATTTTATTGTAAAGTAATTCTATTGTTATATATCAGTCTCATCATAAGCATCATTACACCATGAATAATGGAACTAATAAATATTTAAAATGATAATCTTCCAAATCTGGAAATGATATAGGTAAAAGAGGAACATAACTTTCTATAACTGAATCAGCAGGCAAATGATCTGGAAAGAAGGAGTCACATGACAATACTGTCAACTCATCATTAATCCATTCAAAGACAGTTTCTTTCCACAGGAGTCTACTTTATAACATTTTCATAGTTACAAAAAATGGATGTCTACATTCTTAAGTTTGCTATGACTCAAAATACTTTCTATAAGTACTAGTTACATTTGGTTTCATAGTTACTCTAAATTAATTACTACTAAATAAGATATCCCTTCAAATCAATTTATGTTTTTCTTTACATATACAAGTTTAAGGGAATAAAATTTTAATTTAAATAAAACATTTGCCAGTAATTTGAGACCTAATGACTTTGGATTATTACAGCTGCTGTGCAAGTTTGGTAAGTTTGTGTTAATTAACTTAGCATTATTCCATTTTCCTACAATTATTCCTAGGCAAAGATCACAAACTAATATGTAAGGATATGTTCTGATGAAATTCTGCAGCAGGGATAATTTTACATGGCGATCTACTAATTATGCATTTTAAGACATATATCCATATAAAGTAAGTATCTAATCAAGGTTATCATACACCTTACTTTTGATGTGACCACACTTTGAGCATGGTTTCATTAAAAATTAGGGTTAATACTTGCAACAACATGGGTGGACCTACAGGGTACTATGTTAAGTGAAATAAGCCAGGTGGAGAGACAAAAACACCATATGATTTCACATATATGTAGAATATAAAAACAAAACAAAATAAACAAAACAGTAGACTCACAGACATGGAGAAGTGACTGGTGGTTACCATGGAGAAGAAGTTGGGATAAGTGGGTGGGAAGGGTGAGAGGGACAAAGGGGCACAAAATCTCAATCATAACATAAGTTGGCCATGAGGATGGTAGTACAGCTAGAGAATACAGCCAATGAATCTTAACATCTTCCCAGGCTGACAGATAGTTACTGTACTAGTGAGGTAAGGATTTAATAATATGAACTACTGAACTACTGTGTTGTATAATTGAAACCAATATAAGATTGTATATCAACTATACCTCAATAAAGAAAAAAGATACAGGAGATGAAAAGACTGATCTAAGACTAAAAAAAAAATGGGGGTCAACAAATTTAATTAACAACGAATTATTAAACATTAAAATACTTTCAGCAAACAATATAGATGGTTATAAATAAAAAAAACAATAAAAACAGGAGATTAAATTACTTACTGAAAGTAGAAACTGGAAATTGTTTTACAGAAAATGGGGAAATGCGGGGAATTTGCATACAACATTTACAATCTTGGATAGAAATCATACTGAGAAAATTAAGGATACAAGGTCCTAGGGCCAATCTGTCTACTCTGTGACTTTAGTTAAATGATATAACATCTCTGGTCTTCAGTTCCTTCACCTATAAAACCAAGAGGATGGAAGGAGCTTAAAGATGGTGGTGTGAAAAATTAGAGAGTAACCTCCTGCCAAAACCACATATAATATGAAAATATGGTAAATACAACTAACCCTGAAAGAGCTACCAGAAAAAAACTGCACACACTGCCTACACCTGGGGAAAAGAGAAGACCTCATAGAAAACGGTAAAGTAGCAAAGTTGCGATCCAGTGGAATACACAGCTGGGAGGAAGAGAAATGGAGTGGGAAGGGAGTGGAGGCCTAGGACTGCTGAACACACAGCCCTGGAGATCTGCACTGGGAGCACAAACATACATACACAAACAGAATCAGAAATGAGAAAGGAAAAATCACTAGAACACCACAGAAATACAAAGAATTCTTAGAGAATGTCATGAAAAATTATACGCTAACAAATTGGATAACCTAGAAGAAATGGAGAAATTTCTAGAAAAACACAACCCTCCAAGACTGACCCAGGGAGAAACAGAAAATCTGAACAGAACAATTACCAGCAATTAAATTGAATTGGTAATCAAAAAACTACCTAAGAAAAAAATACCTGGACCAGATGGCTTCACTGTTGAATTTTACCAAACATTTAGTGAAGACGTAGTACCCATCCTCCTTAAAGTTTTCCAAAAAGTAGAAGAGGATGGGATACTTCCAAATTCATTCAATGAGGCCAGAATTACCCTAGTACCAAAACCAAGCAGACACCACAAAAAAAGAAAATTACAGATCAATATCCCTGATGAACATAGATGCAAAAATACTCAACAAAATGTTAATAAAACAAATTCAAAAATACATCAAAAAGATCATCTATCATGATCAAGTAGGATTTATTCCAGGGATGCAAAGATGGTACAACATTAAAAAATCCATCAACATCATCCACCACAACAACAAAAAGGAGAAAAACCACATGATCATCTCCATAGATGCTGAAAAAGCATTTGACAAAATTCAACATCATTCATGATAAAAACTCTCAACAAAGTGGGTATAGAGGGCAAGTACCTCAATATAATATAGGCCATTTATGACAAACCCACAGTCAACATCATACTTAACAGAGAGAAGCTGAAACCTTTTCCTTTAAGATGGGGAACAAGACAAGGATGCCCACTCTCCCCACTTTTATTCAACATAGTTCTGGAGATCCTCGCCATTGCAATCAGACAACACATAGAAATAAAAGGCATCTAAACTGGCAAGGAAGAAGTGAAACTGTCCCTGTTTGTAGATGACATGATATTGTACATAAAAAAAACTAAAGAATCCACTCCAAACTACTAGGTCTAATATCTGAATTAAGCAAAGTTTCAGGATACAAAATTAATACACAGAAATCTGTGTCATTCCTTTATACCAACAATGAACTAGCAGAAAGAGAAATCAGGAAAACAATTCAATTCACAATTGCATCAAAAAGAATAAAATACCTAGGAATAAACCTAACCAAAGAGGTGAAAGACCTATACCCTGAAAACTATAAGACACTCATGAAAACAATTAAATAAGACATCAATGAAAGGAAATACATCCTGTACTTATGGATAGGAAGAATTAATATTGTCAAAATGGCCATCCTGCCTAAAGCAATCTAGATTCAATGCAATCCCTATCAAAATACCAACAGCAATCTTCAATGAACTAGAGCAAATAGTTCTAAAATTCATATGGAACCACAAAAGACCCCAAATAGCCAACACAATACTGAGAAGGAAGAATAAAGCTGGGGGCAATTACGCTCCCCGACTTCAAGCTCTACTACAAAGCCACAGTAATCAAGACAATTTTGTACTGGCACAAGAACAGACCCATAGATCAGTGGAACACAATAGAGAGTCCAGATGCAAACCCAAGCATATATGGTCAATTAATATACAATAAAGGAGCCATGGATATACAATGGGGAAATGACAGCCTCTTGAACAACTCATGTTAGCAAAACTGGACAGCTATATGTTAGAGAATGAAACTGGATTATTATCTAACTCCATGCACAAAAGTAAACTCAAAATGGATCAAAGATCTGAATGTAAGTCATGAAACCATAAAACTCTTAGAAAAAAACATAGGCAAAAATCTCTTAAATATAAAGATAAACAACTTTTTCCTGAACACATCTCTTGGGACAAAGGAAAGAAAAGCAAAAATGAACAAATGGAACTGCATCAAACTAAAAACTTCTGTACAGCAAAGAACACCATCAGTAGAAAAAAAGGCATCTTACAGTATGAGAGAATATATTTGTAAATGACATACATATCTGACAAAAGGTTAACATCCAAAATATGTAAAGAAGTCACATGCCTCAACACCCAAAAAGCAAATAACCTGATTAAAAAATAGGCAGAGGATATGAACAGACACTTCTCCAAAGAAGAAATTCAGATGGCCAATAGGCATATGAAAATATGCTCCATATCACTAATTATCAAGGAAATGCAAATTAAAATGACAATGAGATATCACCTCACACCAGTTAGGATGGCCAACATCCAAAAGACAAGGAACAACAAATGCTGGCACAGATGCAGAGAAAGGGGAGCCCTTCTACACTGTTGGTAGGAATGTAAACTAGTCCAACCCTTGTAGAAAGCAATATGGAGGTTCCTAAAAAAATTAAAAATAGAAATACCTTTTGATCCAGGAATTCCACTCTAGGAATTTAACCAAAGAAAACAAGATCCCAGATTCAAAAAGATATATGCACCGCTATTTTTATCACAGCACTATTTGCAATAGCCAAGATATGGAAGCAATGTAAGTGTCCATTAGACGATAAATGGATTAAGGAGATGTGATACATATACATAATGGAATATTATTCAGCCATAAAAAGAAAATAAATCCTATCGTTTGCAACAACATGGATGGAGCTAAAGAGTATTATGTTCAGTGAAATAAACCAGGTGGAGAAAGACAAGTACCAAATAATTTCCCGCATTTGCATTTGTGGAATATAAGAACAAAGCAAAACTGAAGGATGAAAACAGCAGCAGACTCACAGACTCCAAGAAGGGACTAGAGGTTACCAAAGGGTACAGGTGGGGGAGAGTCAGTGGGGAGGGAGGGAGAAGGAGACTGAGGGGCATTATTATTGGCACACATAGTATGTGAAGGGGGTCATGGGGAAGACAGTGTAGCACAGAGGAGACAAGTAGTGACTCTATAGCATCTTACTATGCTGGTGGACAGTGACTCCAATGGGGTGTGGGGGGAGACTTGATAATATGGGTGAATGTTGTAACCACAATGTTTCTCACTTGAAACCTTTATAATGGTGTATATCAATGATACCTTAATAAAAAAATATCAAGAGGATGGAGGTTGTTCCACCTACTTAATACTCTTCATATTAAATAACTCATATAAGTTCTTCCAAACTGAATTTGAAATTTCACTTGGGTTGGAAAGCAACTGATCACCACTGAAGAACCTACTCTTTGATATGACTGGGAAGACTCTCAAACTTCTGAATTAATTGAGAGCCTGGATATTTGAAGTTCTGTACAAGCTTACTTAAAACAATTACAATCACCAACAAGTAGGCAATTCATAACTGAATACCTGTTAGGCACCATGTTAGCTACTTTTTGCAGCTAGTCACTATCCCTTATAAAAATCCTGTAAACTGTGGCAGACTGTATTTTTCATGATGAATATAAAGAGATCTCTTACCTTGCATACTCTTCTTACAATGTAATAGTGACAGTTCTCCATCAAGAGTTGAGTTCATGTCCCCTATTCTTGAATATGGGTGTACCTGTCATGATCATGGAACAAATCACACTATGTGGCTTCCAAGACTAAGGAACAATAGGTGATACAGCTTCTGCTTGGTACTCTGTGGGATCACCTACTCCTGTAAACCAGCCAGCATTTTCTGAGCCCACAGATTACATGGAGAGGCCTTATGTAGGTGTTACAGCCAACTTCCCTGCCTGAAGTTCTAATATTAGCCACCAGACATGTGAGTGAAGAAGCCTTCACGATGACTCTAGCCTCTGCTACTGTCTTATTGCAACAGCATGTGAAGCCCCAAGCCCAGTTAACCCCTAGAATCATGAGAGACAATGACAAAAACTGACTGGTATTTTTGTAAGCTCTTAAATTTTGAGGTGATTTGCTATGTGGCAATGATAACTGGAAAACAAGATGAGCATGACTATATTACTCACGTGAGCTAACAGAGAAATATTTATATCACTTAATGAGAAAGAAGATGAATCAGAATTTTAATACATTCTAAAGACAGCATGCTTCCTCAAAAATTTATTTTATTTTCAAAAACTATGAAAACAAATTCTTGGCATTAAATGCTTTAAGAATCCAGAAGCCAACAAGACATACTACATCTAGTCTACATGAAGAGGTCCAAAGAATACATTAATGATTGCAAACGAGCCACCAGATCTTTTTAAAGACTGTTACACACTGATTAGCTTGGATCTCTTCAACTTTTGTAACCCCCCCAAGCCCCATAAATGTAATGAACCTGAAGTAAATGGGAACTTTCAGATACCCTTGTTTTGCAGAAACAGACTGCATTTCTGTATCACCTACAGCTGCATGTCTGCAGCTATCGCTGGTATCAAGAGCTAGATGGGAGAAGTCAGTTTCCAGCATGGGTGGTTAAACTATCATCTTTTTCAGAAATTCCAAGGATCTCTGCCAAAGGTAAAAATGGGATTTTATTCTACATCTTTGGGCACAGGTTATTTTTAAGTTCATATTATAATTAGTAAATATACTGCAAAATGCAGGAATATTGGCCTTCATTATTATTATACACAATTCTTCATTCTCAAACACTTCCTTCATGCCTACTGCATAAGAAGATGAGTGAAGGCTTTAACCCCAGATCATGTGTTAATTATTTTAGCCACCATGCAAAGTAGAAATTATCTCCATTTTAGAGATGGAAAAACTGAATCAGTATACTCAGGTCCCCCAGACTGCTACTAAATAATAGAGCTGGACTTGGAACTAGATGAGCTTCATCTCCCCCTCTTGTTTTCAGCTCCAAGAGAAGGTTCAATTGATACATTTTGCTACAGAATGCTTCTTTAACCTTAACATTTCCTTATTTTGAAAATGTCCTGTCCTTGTTGCCTTCACAGTATTTATCACAATGTATAGCCATTTCTAAATTGATTTTTTAAACATTTTCTCTCTTTCCACATCTATAAATTAAGCTTCATGGAAGAGGGTTGCATTTCCAACTTGTTCATCAAAAGACTTCAAAAAACTATAAAGAGTTATAGTATATAATCTGTGCTCAACACATAGAGACTAAGTGAATAAAATCTACGCCTCTAATTTAAGAATATTTGACTCAAAAATCTGACTCTAAATATAAGAATTGCTGCAACTAACAGTGAAAAATTCTAAGACACTTTATACAGTGTTACTTAGCCAAGGGAAATTTTCTCTTTTCCCATTTTATAGATTTAAAAATTGAAGGATAGAGTATATTTGTTCAAAGAAACATCATTACCTATATTCTTTCTAAAGTACCCTCCAGTTTCAAAATTGTGCTTGGAAATTTTCAGTGCACTGATCTTTATACCTGAGCTCAAACCTGAGAATTCTGTTTCTAGGTCATTTGTTCAATCACATCAGAAAGTATAAAGGCTTCCACAAAGCAGATCAATGGTGCTTTTAATCTAAGGAGTGCTCCCCACTGGCTGCCTTTTTGCACCCTCTGTTTGCCAATTCATCTGTACAATCTGTGTTCTGTCTGGGAGACAAATAGTGCCGGGAGGGGCTAATGGTAGACACAGAGTAAAGAATCTTCTCCTCCCCTACCTCCTCCCTACACAGGAACACTGGGCCTAGAACCACCTACAAGTGCTTTTTTTCTGCTTCAGAAGGAAACATTGCTATATATTCCACTTTGCATGGTTGCAAGATTATTTTTCAACAACTTCAGAACTAAAAAGTACGTCCTTTTCCTTAGAGTCCTTTATCCAGTATGTTAACTCAGGAAGATACCAAAGCCTATACAGGTTATGATTCGAAAGTTTGATTATAAATCAGTTTAGAACTCAGACTTACATCTTCCCAGAGAAGAAATGATGAAAAATAAGGTACTCAGATCAGATCACAAAATTTCATTTAACTCCAGGTATATCTAACATAGTAATCATGACACTGGCATCAGTTTTTGAGAATCTATAATATGCCTACACCAGGAAAGGGTCTTAATATAATTCATCTTACTTAATCCTCCTAACAGCTCTATGAGTTAGATATAATTACTATAGCATATATGAGGAAGTTCAGACCCAGAAAGAGCAAGAAACTCTGTCAAGGCTACATAGCTAGAAAGTGGCAGAGCTGGAATGTAAACCTAAGTCTCTCTGATGCCAGGCTTGGGCACCCTCCTCTTTGCTCAACTAGTACTTTCTTGTCAGAGAAAGAATTGATGCTTCTCTGGTGAAACGTGATTTCATTTTGAGGTTTCACATTTAATGTTTGTTTCCCTGCTTTTGGAGTATCAAGTGAATGTCTCTGTTGATCACACCTATCTTCCAGGTAATAACTGAAATTTGCAGCCTTGGACACAAATTCCATCAAGCCCTGGGAAAGTTTGACATAAACTGCTGCCTACCTACACAACATCACTTTCTTCTCTGCTTACCAATAGAATCTGATTTTATTCAGGAATCACCCTGTTCCATTTGGCTATGTGATTCAAGGATGGTTAATTTTTTATTGGTTCAAGCCAATCATGGGAGTGTGTTCTGTTTCCCCTTATTAGTTTAAACATGAGGATGTGACATAATCCTGACCAATAAAATGTAAGGGAAAATAGGCTAGGGAGCTTCTAGGAAATTCTTCTTCACTCTTAGAAGAGGTATACATTTAGATTATGATAAAAGTACATTAATCAATAGATGGTTTCAACAATGGGTAGTTTCTGGAGAAAAAAATAAAATTATTCTCAACTTTCAAACTTGCATCAGTTTTAGTAGGATCAAAGTTTAAAGAAACAGAATTAGAAGAAACCATAGGAGAATCTTTTTAATTTAAGTACCCTTTCAATAGCAGAGCCCTTTGTAAATATGACCTCCCCCTGCCAATAGAAGCAGCCATAAAAGAAAAGATTAAAGAATTCCCAACAATATAAAGTAACATTTTGAATGGAGCAAAATATCACAAGTTCAAAAGACAAATAACAAATTTTAAATTATTTGTATTCCATTTCACAACAAAATGGCTAATGTGTTTAATATATAAATAATCCCAAACTGCTAAGAAGAGCTACTACACCAAATGATAAAAATTGGGAAACATGAAAATTTCCCAGAAAAAGGAATTCTACTAGTTCTTAAGCACATGTAAAGATACTGTCTCTCTCACAGTAAGGAAATCTGCAAATAATTGATATTTTACAGGGTCACATGGGGTAGCAAGAGTGTGAAGGACATTTAATTTTAATTGGCTTTTATCCTTTTTATTTTTAAATCATATTCATATATACCCTCTAGCAAAAAATAAGTTAATCAAAAATTCATATATAGAACTTTAGTGAGCCTACTTCCTTCAGTCTATCATTCAGCTCCTGAAACGTGCCATGCAGTGTTAAGCTAGTCATTATTATAGAGGATCCCTGTGTAGATATGAGAGGGTGTGCAAGTTGACATGTATGCATGAAAGGGAGAAAGAGCAGGAGGCAAGGAGAAGAAAGAGGGAGCAAACTGAATAGCACAATTTAAAGGCATACTGTAAAACAAGGACATAGGGGGAGTGTATAAAGGAGGAGAGTCACAGATAAGATTGACAAGATTTGCAAGATCAGAGAAAGTCTTGAAATCCAGACTATCCATGGTGGCAATGGGTAAGAATAAAAAACCAGTTCGGTACGAGAGATTCATGGAAGAGGAGTCACACATGGCTAGATGGGTTTAAGCCTGAGTGAGGGTAAATGTCAGAAGATACCCTAGACTCCATGGGCAAAGATGAGGTCAGCTTTAAATATATTGAACTTGAGGGTATGATAAGACACCCAAGCATGGGAACAACTAGTCAGTAGGTAGGTGAAAATGTAGAACTATACCATTTTAGGGCTGGAGCTGAAGGCCTGAGAAGCATGAAGTCTGTCTGAGTAGACAAACATTGAGGGCTTGGGCCCACTTTATATGATGGGTGCTATGGTTTCTTTTCTTCTAGTTTACGAATATCTGTCATTTCCAGCTATGTACTGTTATCCACTATATCTCCACTTGACCGTATTCTTTATAAATATTTTTCACCTAAAATATTTAAACATAACTCTGTTTTTCTTCAACTTTAATTATTTTGAAAGACTCATTAGTACGGCTTTTCTATTTTTCCCCTTTGTTATTACAAGGACCCATTTTATTGCTTGAAAAAATTCCTACCTTTATGATGTTTCACAGATTTTTATAATATGGAAGATGCCTCTTTATAGTTTTTCTACATACCTTATGTTTGGTATCTCTTTTTTAGGTATTCATTGCTTATTTCAAAAATGCAAAAATAATTATTTATACCTGTCTTATTGGTGGTAACATACACTCATGAGGCTATTGTTCACCACACAAAGAGAAGGAAGAGAAAGATTTCTTTTTCTTCCCAAATACTTTGTACTATTTACAAGTATTAAAAGACTAAGGATAATGGTGATGAGAAATGAACACTTTGGCTGATCTGGCTTGGGATTTCAAATCATGTAAAGATGGTACTAGAAGTTATAACACCGAGTTTAAGTGTCAATGCTGCCACTTACTCACTGCTTACACAAATCCTCTACTCCATTTAAATTTCTCCTACTTTAAAATATGAGTTTAATAAAATAACTCCACAGGTTTGTCATACTAGTCAAAAGATATATGTATTCAAAAGGCCTTTGAAAACTCCTAATTTTAAAGAGAGATACCTCTTTTTTATTCTGAGATACGATTTTCTTTTATTCTTATAGAATTACAGGAACATAAGCAAAGTATGGGTAACTTTCCAATGCCTGATATTTTTTTATTTTGTGAGCTATTACACAGAAGAAGACATTATATGGGGCTAAAAATATTTATAAAGTGAATGTGGGCATTTGTGTCCTAAGCTGTGCAAGGAACACAAAGAGCAATAAGGCCCTTCAACAGAAATACAAGGTATGTTCCTTGTTTGTTTGTTTTTCTTCTACGTTGTTTTCATAAGGATGGTTTCACAATGCCCCTGGAAGAAGGAAGAGGCTTGGGTACAGCCATTAATGAGCAAGGAAAAAGCCTGATATTGGGGAACACCTGGGGAAAACCAAGTGATACCAGTCTTATGGTTAGCTCACAGGTAATGGATTCCTTCTTCAGATTTGCATATCATGGTATTAGACAGTGGGAGGCATAAAAACACCACTACCACCCACCCCCAGCATAGATGTCCTTGTCTTAATACCTGGATCCTGTGATTATGCTACATTATGTGGTAATGAGGAATTAAGGTTGCAGACGGAATTTAGTTTGCTCATCAGCTGAACTTAAAACAGGTAGTTTACTAGATTATCCACATTGACTAATATAATCATGTGTCCTTCAAAGGAGAAGAGGGAGACAAAAGAATAGGTCAGAATGATGTGATATGAGACTCAATTTGCCCTTGTTATCTTTGAAGATGGAAGGGAGGCATGAGCCAAGGAATGTGGTCAGCCTCTAAAAAAGCTTGAAAAGACATGGGAGTAGAGTCCTGCTAGAGCCTCCAGAAGGAAGATAGTCATATTGACACCCATTTTAGCCCAGTGAGGCCCATGTTGAACCTCTGAAATATAAGATGATAAATTCGTGCTGTTTTAAGCAATTAAATTTATGGTTATTTGTTACAGTAGCAAGAGGAAACCAATATATAGACTATCAGTTACCAGAATGAGTTAGTCCAAGAAAAATATGCTTTTGTCCACATTAACATAAACTATTCAGTGTACATTTTTAAGTGTTATAATACAAATTACCCCTCACTTTCATTGTCCGTTTAACCAACTCTAATCAGCAACACCCCCAAAAAACCTACATTCCACTGAAACTGTTCTTATCAAATCAAATGTTAGCTAGAGTGAATTACTGGCCAAAACGGGATGGTTTTGAGAGTGAACAAGAGGTGCTATTCATAATTCCACTATGCTAACTGTTATATGTCAGAATTTCCTAGAGCCTCTATTATTCCACTGATATTTCACTGATCAACTTTCAATTTCAATGTACTTGAAGTAATCAGCAATACTTAATGCCATTAAGCACTCTCCTCTCCCTGAAACACCTTTTTGTGGCTTTTAGAATACCACACCCTCCTCATTTTTCCTTTCCTCATTCTGATTGTGCTCTTTATTCCCTCTACTGATTCCTTCTCATATCTAAGACATAGGATCTCTTATTTACCTATCTGTACTTTTTCCTAGGTGATCTCATCCAGATCAATGGATTTAAATATTATTTATGTTCCTGATGGACTTCCAAATTACTTATCTTCAGTTGGGACCTCATCACTCCAGGTTTATGTATAATCAAGTCTCATAAGCTTCTCAACATTAACACGTTCAATGTGATATACCACATTAACAAAATAAAGGATAAAAATCATGATTATCTCAATGGATACAGAAAAAGCATTTGACAAAATTCAACATCCATTTACAATAAAAACTCTCAACAAAGCAGATATACAGGAAACATAACTCAATATAATAAAGGCCATGTATGATGAACCCAAAGGTAATATCATACTCAACTCTAAGAACAGGGAGACAAAAATGCCACTCTCACCACTTTTGTTCAACATAGTATTGGAAGCCCTAGGCAGAGCAACTAGGCAAGAAAAATAAATAAAAGCATCCAATTAGAAAGGAAGAAGTGAAATTGTCACTATTTGCACATGACATGATATTATATATAGAAAACACTAAATACTCCTCCAAAAAACTATTAGAACTGATAAACACATTCAGTGAAGTTGCAGGATACAAAACCAACATAGGAAAGTCAACTGGATTTCTCTACACTAACAACAAACTATATGAAAAGAAACTTAAGAAAACAATCCCATTTACAACTGCATCAAAAAGAAAAAAATGGTTGGGAATAAATTTAACCAAGGAGGTGAAAGACCTGTACACTGAAAACTCTAAGACATTGATGAAAGAAACTAAAGAAGACAAAAATAGATAGAAAGATATTCTGTGCTCATGGATTAGAAGAATTGATATTGTTTAAAAGTCCATAGTACCTAAAGCAAAATACACAATCAGAGTAATCCCTATAAAACTGCAATGACATTTTTCACAGAACTATAACAAAGAATCCTAAAATTTGTGTGGAACCACAAAAGACCCTGAAAAGCCAAGGCAATCTTGAGAAAGAAAAGCAAAGCTAGAGGCATCATGCTCTCTGATTTCAAACTATATTACAAAGCTACAGTAATCAAAACAGTATAGTATTGGGATAACAGACACACAGATCAATAGAATAGAATAGAGAACCCAGAAATAAACCCTCGCATACACAGTCAATTAATTTACAACAAAGAAGCCAATATACAATGTGGAAAGGACAGTTTTTTCAATAATGGTGTTCAGAAAACTGGAGAACCACACATAAAAGAATGAAATTAGACCACTCTCTTACACCATACACAAAAATTAACTAAAAATAGATTAAAGGCTTGAGTGTAATAACTGAAACCATAAAATTCTTAGAAAAAAGCATAGGCAGTAAGCTTCCTGATAATGGTCTTGGCGATGATTGTTATGGATCTGATTCCAAAAGTAAAGGCAAAAAGAAAACTTAAACAAGTGGTATTCCCATCAAACTGAAAAGTAAACTAAAAAGAAAACCATCAACAGAATGAAAAGTCAGCCTACTGAATGAGAGGAAATATTAGCAAATCATATATCTGATGAGTGACTAATAGCTAAAATATATAAAGAACTCATATAACTCAATGGCCAAAAAACAAAAAAGTCAATTAAAAAATAGGCTAAGGATCTGAATAGACATTTTTCCAAAGAAGACATACAGATGGGTAAAATGCATACGGAAAGATGTTCAACATCACTATTCATCATGGAAATGCAAATCAAAACACTAATGAGCTACTGCCTCACACCAGTTAGAATGGCTACTATCAAAATGACAATAACAAGTGTTGACAAGGATGTGGAGAAAAGGGAACCCTCACACACTGCTGGTTGGAATGTAAATTGGTGCAGTCACTACGGAAAGCAGTATGGAATATTCTTCAAAAAATTAAAAATAGAACTACCATACAATCCAGCAATTCCATTTCTGGGTACCTATCCAAAGAAAACAAAAATACTAACTCAAAAAAATATATGTATCCCCATGTTTACTGCAGCACTATTTATAACAGCCAAGATATGGAAACAACCTAAATGTCCATTGATGGATAAATAAAGAAAATGTTAAACACACACATACAACGAAATATTATTCAGCCATAAAAAGGAAGGAAATTCTACCATTTGTGACAACACAGATGGACCTTGAGGGTACTTGCTAAGTAAAATAAGTCAGATCTCAATATTAGGAGGAATCTTAAAAAAATAAAAAGCCAAATTCATAGAAACAGAAAGTAGAATGGTAGCTTCACAAAAGGCTGAAGGGAATGAGTCATGGGGAGTATTGTTTAATAGATACAGAGTTCTTGCTTTGCAAAATTAAAATAGTTCTAGAGACAGATGGTGGTAATGGTTGTACAACTTTATGAATGTACTTAACAGCATTGAACTATACACTTACAAATGCTTAAGATAGTAAATTGTATGTGTATTTTACTATAATACAATTGGAGGAAAAAAAGAGAAATAATCCAGATCCAAGCCCCTGTCCGATTTTGCCTGGATTACTTCAACAGCCTTCTAACTAATCTCCTTGCTTCCATCCTTATTCCCTTTATTCTATTTTCCACACAGTAGCCACACTAAAATAATGGAAGTTTATGTCACTTCTCCAATAGCTTTCCACCTCACTGTTAATAAAAACCTAAGACCTCACCATTACTTACAAGGACCTATGTGACCTGGTTTATTATTGCAGCTCAGACACCATCTCCTATCACTGTGCCCTTCACCCATACCTTTCCTGAATAGTCCATGTGTCCCCACAACTCAAGGATTTTGCACTGTGTTTCCTCCTCATGGGTTTGACTTCTTCCAGTTACACACACCTCTTTCCAGTCTTTACTCAAAATTGACCTTCTTAGTGAGTCCCTCTCTGACTACCCAAACTGAATTTTAACTTTTCTCTGCAATGTACTGTGTATTCCACTTTCCTCATTTATTTTTTTTCTTTTTTAACTTACTATCATTCTTACTACTAAACTTTACTTCCCTTAATGCATATTATATACACAGTATTTGAAAAATCATTTTTATTTATACTTTTTCTCTTGTTCACATTTTGACTCTCCAAACCTTAGCATATGCACTCCATTAGGGCAAAAAATCATTTTGTATGTTTGTTTATTAATGTATCACTTCTTCCTATAATAACTGCAACATATTAGGTGACTAATAAATGTTAAATGATTTCATAAATGAATGCTTCTCCATGTGTGAATAATATTATATATAAAAACCATAGTAGAGAAAAGTTAATGTTGCTTATTATGAAGAACATGGGCTTGGAGTAATGTAAGTCTGAATGTGAATCCATGCTCTGCCACTTATCGGTTAGGCCTTGCATTTTGGATTCAACTGTCCACTTTTAAAAGGAGACAAAGTCACTCTGAAAGAACCATAAAAGCTAAGATAGGAAATTGCTAGGCCCTTATATAGAAGGAAGCAAGTGATTTAATTTGGTTGGAGTAAAGAAAACAGGAAACAGACAGTACAAAATAAGCATGAATTATAAATTTTTAACAGACCATGGAGCTTCTTGATGAAATTTAGGAGAGTAGACTTGTTATAAAAGCAACAGGAAGTGAAGAAAGTTTTGTGAATAAGATTATTAAAGCTGTTACTTAGGAAATTTAATTCGATTTAGAGGCAACTAACCTAAGAAAGCAATACTGATTAAAAAGCTATTTTTGTAATCTAGAAGACATGTATTATTAACGGCCTGAATCAGAGGGCAAGAAGGAATACTGATGGAACATAATAAAGACATGTTGTAAAGAAAGAATTGACTTTGTATGTCTCACTATTGAATATCAGAAAAATACAGAGACAAAGAAGTATGTCACATATTCAAGTCTCAGTGATTGCTGAATAATATTCTCATTTATATGACAAAAAGGACAAGAACCAGGTTTCTGAGCAATCAAACAAAGTTCATTATGGGACAGAGTAGGTCTGAGAACTTAGTGGACACCAAGGTATAGATAAATATCACAAAGTTAGAAGTATGGCTATAAATTCATGAGATATTGGAAGTGGTAAAAATATAGAATACAATGGTCATCTGCATACAGCTTAAAGCCAGGAGAGTAAATCACACTGATAAGAGAGAGAGTATAGAAATAAGCAGATCAAGGGATCTTCCATGAGGGATTTGGAAGAGGAGAAAAGAGCCAGATAATGAAAAATATGCCGACCAGAGATGGAGAAGAACCTGATGAGTCTACAGGCTATGAGAAAAGTATTTCAACTAAGGTAGAAAACCTGTGAGCTGAAAAGAAGGCATCTGATTTGGTGACTAAGTGTAATTATTTTTTGAACAGATGAATGAATGAATGAAGCATAAACTACTGTACAGAAGGCACTAAGTGGAAAAGCCACATTAACAAGATAAAGTACAGTGATGTGTTTTGGAAGAGGTGGCATACAGCTGGGTGTGAGTACCTATAGGAGTTTTGGATAGGGTGAAGCTCCAGGAGAGAGAGAGAACTTGAAGGTGAAAAAGAGACTGGAGTTTTTTGATGTTAAGACCTGGAGTAGAATGAGAGGTATGATCAATGCCATAACAATAAGAATCAAGTATAACTATGAAAAGGATGTCTCCCACCCAAGGATGGATGGCAGTTAAGTAATACAATGAAGAAAGTTAGGGGTTCATATCAGATGGTATTTCTTCTTAAAAATTTATGAGAAAAACTGATTTTTATAGCCAGGGATCCTGAGGTAAGTCAGAGTGCTTCACCTCAACAGGTTTACAAACTTCAATGAACACAAATCTGATTTTCCAAGTTTGGGGGAGATGGAGATAATTCATGTTTCTTAGATATTGGGAGCTTTTATGATAATTAATGAATTTCATGGTTTCCATTGAGGATAGTCACCCATATGAGTTTCTCCCCTATTATGGAAACCTTTACTCTTCTTGTAGACCACCAAGTAAACACTTGAATGAAACCCTCTAAGACAATGTTATCTGGCCTGTCATGAGTTCATTTGAAGTGGATCAGACACAACCTGTAGGGGGCAGTATAGGCTCAGCCCCTCTGAGAAACTCTAGAAAACATTTTCATAGTAAATAGTTTAGAGAGAAACTTACCAAACCTAACTAGGTGTGAAATCATCTCATGTGCTTCTTATAGAAACAAGCAGAACATGCCATTCCTTATCAATTGTGATTCATGCTTCTTTTCTACAGGATAACATCAGGTTTATTTCATGACTTATGTTAAGTAAGTGAATTTGTTGAATATTTTATGGTATGTTATGTATTTTATAATATATAGACAAAGGCAGAGTGAAGAAACAGAGTCTAGCAAAATTAAGTCCATTTATAATTACTTCATTAAGGATTCATACCTGAGCAATGCCTTAATGAAGTGGTAATGAAGCAAAAATATGCTGCCAAAATAGGCATCGGAGAAAACCTTCTGGGAAAGGCAGCTCAATAAAGTGATAATGGGGGAGGGGAAGAAACCTCTCTTTGTTTTGGCTCATACTCCTTTATTTTAGGATGTACAAAACCTATTCTTTAAGTCTTAGAGGTTTCAAAGGGAACATAGTGATAAGGAGGGTGGGAAGAATGGAGAAGGTGAGAAAGAAAAGGATGGACCTACTGAAACTTAAAATGGGGATACAAATAGCATCTCTCACCTCTAAGACCTGTTATAATGATTTTGTTCACTCATATAATGTGCACTCATGGCATGTAGCAAACACCCACTAATGTACAGCAGAAGTATTTTTATGTACTGATAATGAGGAAATTGATTACGGTTATTATTCAAGATTATACAACCGGCCTTTGTGAAAATGTGGATGGGAATTTAACTGAAGTGAGGCTGAGTCACACAAATGTTCTCACTCAGTCTCCTTTGTCCAGCTCTGCAGAAAAACTATCCAAGAATGGAGGGCATTAACTATGCACTGAAATATGTTGCCCTGGGTGAATCTTTGAGTGTTAACAATTTTCAGCCTCATGCATCAATTCATTGTGCCAAATAAATCACTAAATAAATGTAATCACTATTTTTTTAAATCAGTAAGTCTCTAAAAGTGTATATATTTTTAACCAATAGTATCAGGTCTATAATTCTAAATTCCCATTTTAGGGTAGTTTTGATAAAAGTCACTTCCTCAAGAACTTTTCAAACTGATATATTAAGCAAAATAAAACAAAAAAATATAGCAAATCTAGCAATTTCAGCACATTTCATTTCCATGCTCTAACATATACTAAGCTATATTTTCTTGTATTTTTAGGTTTTCTACAACATTGCAATGGTGGAGAGCTCCACTGAAAAGTTTCTTTACATGCAAAATATTAAATGGTGCACAGAATCCCACCTGGTTTGGGTATGACTTTCTTGTATAAATACTACACAGCCTGTTATACACAAGTTTAAATTATCAAAATTAAAATATATGAAGAAGCTTTCAGTTACAGTTTTCTTAAATAGATACAAATACATTTTTATAGAATGAAAATATAATGAGAGCCTCTATATAGAGTATATATTTCATTTAGGTATCAGATATCTAGAAAAATCTCCCCAAATAGTGTGACAAATAAATTTTAACCATTTTCTCATTCTTCTAAAAACTACACATATAAATCTTTAATGAGCTTTGTGTTTCTGTATAACCACTGGTGGCCTTTGTAAAAGAGAACCTTACTGGCAATTATACAATGAAAGTACAAATCATTATTATGAGAATCCCCATTCATGAAGAATCAGCCTATGTTAAACCTAGAGAAGTCTCAATAACAAAACAACATCATATGAACGTATCTAATACAACTTGGAACAATGAAACAGCTCTTGATGGAGGAGAAAAAAGGCACTGCAAAATTCCAACAAACAAAAGCCATGTTAGATTATCTTGGATGAAGTTCTTGGTTTGTAGAACAGAGAGTAAATGTTGACAGACCTGTGAAGGAAATGGGCTCCGTTTGGGGTCAGAGGTGGAGACATAAGCAGCCTGTGTGTAGGCATAGCTCTTGAACCGAGGCTTAGGAGAGGAAGGAGTTCGTTCATAGCCCTGTGCTAGACTGACTGTGATCTGCAGAAAAGGGTTAGGGGGAGGGGGACAGAGAGGAGGAGGAGAAATCATAAGTAACCCTGAAAGGACTGCTTTCCAACACACTAGAAAAATGAACATTAAATGGAAACAGTGAGATGACAAGTCTAATTCGAAATACATGGAAGTGATATTAGAAACCAGTATGCTCCAAGAATTGTGGTGCTCTATGACATGTTGGAGAGCAGGTCATCAGGGAAAATACGAGGGTGGGATTTAACAATGATTCCATACTGACACAACTCTAGCACTAATATGGGATGGTGCTCTTCAATCTTGCAAAAGCAGGCATCCAAAAGCAATTTTCTCTGAACCCAAAGTAAACAAAACCAGAATTCATCAGGTCAATACCCTGGAAAAGACGGAAGCTTTCATAAGCTAAAAATAGAACTAGCTCAGTAGAGTGAGAAAATTAGGCCTAAGAGCTTCCCATGCCTTCAGCAGAAATTTTGCTAAAGGCTTTCTATCATTGTATCAAAAAAAATACAAAACAACACGCCAAATATCCACTGTTGGGAATGAGAACAAGCCATGTAATAGAAAAATCCCACTGGATTCTGTATAATAATATAATAAGAATCTTTATCATATGTATTCTCCATTACTATTTACTTAAAATATTTCAAGCTGCTTTTATATTATCAAAAATGTTTCCTTGAATAATCAAAATTTGTTAATGCAATAGCAGGTTGCAACTAAAAATCAGAAATATCATTAAAAGAGAACTTGCCTTTTTTCTTGCTCTAATTCTTTGCTCTTTGCTCTAGTTGATGGAAAGTTTAAAATGCATATGAATCTATATTATTTTCATTTTACACAATAGAAATGCAATATATTCTGTCTTTCATAGTACTATAATATAGTTCATAACAATAGCAGAGAATTTTAACAATGTGCTTTGCAAACAATATTTTAGTCCATGCTAGATAACATTTAGGTTTACAGTCTTTCTCCTCCCCCCATCTCTCTATATACACACACACATATATACATACATACTCTTGACCCTTGAACAACATGGGATTGAACTGCTAACGTGCACAGGTCTACTTATACAAGGATTTTTAATATACTGGAAATTTTTTGGAGATTTGTAACAATATAAAAAAGCATTTTGTTTTCTCTACCTTACTTCAACGTAAGAACACAGTATATAATACATAAAACATACAAAATGTGTGTTATATGTTATTGATAATAAGGTTTCTGGTCAACAGTACGCTATTAGTAGTTAAGTTTTGGGGAGAGTCAAAAATTATATGCAGATTTTCAACTGCACAAGGGGTCAGTACCCCAAACCCCAGCACTGTTCAAGGGTCAAATATATACACACACACACACATATGTACACACATACAACTATATCTATATATATCATAGTATGTGTATGTGTGTATACACATATGTTTATATATATACACACACACACACTATATATGCACTATGCCATGTATATATATATATATATATATATGTGTGTGTGTGTGTGTGTGTGTATCCATAGATATAATAGATATGTGTGTATGACACCTGAAAAAGAAAATAGAAGATATCTTTGATATTAGTTATCCTTTAAACTCTTTACCTGTTGAGAATAGTGCATTTGATGATGTAATTGAAAATGTTCTTCTCTAGTAACTTTTGATGGCCTTGGCAACATTTCTACTTCCTGGATGGCTTCAATGCTCACTTGTTGAGGCAAAACTTGGAAGAGTGATGTGACATACATTAAGATGGACTTCTTATCTGGATAAGTGGTGGCAACATCTGTAAGCACATCAATAGCACACATCAATTTTTGGTTTCCACATTTGAGTCTCTGAGATGGGAATGCACAAATCAATGTTACAGGAAGAAGATAGATTAATGAGTACTTGATTGTCCATGAATGTCCTCCAGACACTAATTAGAACATGCTCATCAGGCCGAAAATATCCTTAGAATTTGGCAGACCAATGAGATGAGCACTAAAGTTAATTTCTTTTCCTTGTTCACTTAAAAACTTCATTCAGTCATACTTTTTCCTAAGTCAAATTGCCAAGCTAGACCACCTAAGAGAGTGGGTTTCATTAGATAAGAAACAAAAATAAAAGACTGCATCTTCCTTTCCATGGAAAGTTATATTAGCATGTCTATTAAAATGGTGCACTTGTAATAAACAATTACACAAAAGAGCGTAATGTTTTGGCTTCCAGTAAAGAAAGCTTGCACCTTCTAATCAAATTTTTGCTGGTCATTAATTAAGTATGTAAAGAACAAAACATGTGTTTGTGTTGAAATGAACCATATATTTTCACAACAAAAATAAAACAACAATATCCTATATCATATGATTTATAATAGTCCTTAAGTGTATTAAAAATATTTGTTTACATTATGATGCATCTGTTAAAGTTAGAAGTTGCCTTCATTCTCAGACTTTAGAGATAAATGTAAAAGTCCTCCATATAAAGTTGATCTGATATCACGTCTTTTGCCACATCTAGGGAATAAAAGCAACCCAGGATTTAAAGTCGATAGTAATGTGTAATAACACACAAAGTTAAATGGCAGTTCCTTCAAAAGGTTCTTTTGCTACTGGATATTGTGACTTACTTACCCAGTGTGTTAATACTGGGGAACCAAGATGTAAAAATAATCCTTTATGTGAAGTATATCATTAATCCCAGGAGTGTTAAAACATAAATCCTGGCAGGAGGCCAAGGCAACTTTACAGCAATGTGCCAGGCATTTTTCTTATCATAAATTTATCTTAGCTAGCATTAAAAGATCTGTTTTAAGTTAAATATGTACCGTTTGGTCAGGTGTTCTGATTATGACTAAAAAAGATAAGAGTCAGATCTCAAGTCCACTGACATAAATGGAGGTTGAATAAGTCACTTAGTCCATCCTTTCACAAGTAGTAGGAACATGATCAATCAGAACAACTATTTTTAAAGTATTTTTTAAAAGAATAATAGAAAAGGAGAAAGTTAACTAATGTTCCTTGGTCTGCTTCTATCAGTAGTAAAATACAGTACTTTTCAATCTTTAATGTGCATATGAATCACGTGAGGACCTTTTTAAAACCAGAATTGGATTCAGTAGGTCAGGGGTGGAGCCTGAGGTTTTCATTTCCAATAAGCTCCCAGGTGATACTGAAGCGGCCTGTTCAAAGACCATACTTTGAGAGACAATGGTTGACAAAAATTATACAGAAGGGGACTAATTGCATCACCTACAGCTTCATTGTTTTGCTTATTTTTTCAAAAGATACTCATTAGTCACTTTAATACACAAGGCTGAGAGGTACAAAGTCATACAATACATATTCTCTACTCATTATAATTTAATTATTAGGCAACAGATGAAGGTAATTTCTGCAAGTAATTTTAAAGGAAGAACTAAAGAATACTTTGTGCATGAGTACTGGCTTTCTAAAAAAAATATCTAACTTAGCTTTGAAATTTTAAAGCCTAAAATCTCCCTTTCATTTGGTAATTATTTTTCAAGTGTTTATTGTATGGTAGATGGTATGATTCTTCACCATATTTTGAAACCCTAGAATGTTTTCTCTCTTCTCATTAGCAACTGGTCAATTTTATCTATAATGGGCATGATTTAGAATTCTATTTTTTAGGGTATTAAACAAAACCACACTTTGAGAAAGGCATTGAATTTAAAAAGTTGATCCATGACTATTTACTGCTTTATTATATGCAGACATGTGCACGTATATGTCTGGTCTCAAATACATGCCATGATAAAAAGAAATAAAGGAAAAATAGATCAAACATTATTTCTAGTGCCCCAAGCAAATGTCAAAAACTGAAGTACATGTTATCTACATAAAACATCTTTTGGATGAAATCAAGTATTCATAAATATCAATCACTACAATAAACACTTTAACCAAACCATTGACATTTTTGCCTCAGTCTATTACCATTGCACTTTTGAGGTTGTGTGGGATTCCGATGTACCAGTAAGTAAAAACCAATGTTTCTTTTTTAGAAAAGAACTTAGATATTCTAAAATATGTTGAATTCCTTCTACATATATTTGCTAAAGACCTATTATATTTTAAAAATTTTAATAGATTATCCAGGAGATTAACAAGATAGAGAATTCATATATTCTGCTCACAGTTCAGAATAATAAATAAGTAGTAAGTACAAAATAATTTTATTGCTGAAAGAATCTGAAATCTGTTCCTTTAATTGGCACAGTCAGTGCTCTACTATGTTCAGAAAAAGGAAGAAATTATCTAAGAACCAGAAAATTCTTTATAAATAGAAAACTGAAATATGTATGGGATTTTATCAGTGGGAAATGGAAGAATGGGGAAAGGTATTCCAGGTGGTGGAAAAGCATGAGCAAAAGTGCAGAGGTTGGGACAGATTAGACGTGTCCCAGGAATAGTGCCTTTGGGCATCTTAGCCACAGAGAAGTGAATAGTGAATAATAAAATAAAATGGGTAGATTGTATGTGGAACATTGAGAGATCATCAACAGCAGACTAGAAAAGTTGGCCTTACTTCAAGATGTGTGAGAGTAACTAACTGCTTTTGAGCAAGAGTGTGATACAATTAAAACTTTTATTAAAAAAACAGTTAATTTCAGAATGGATTGAAAGAGAGAAAAAACTACAGGGGAGTAGGAGGCTAGAACCCAATCCAGATAGGAGGTGTTAGAGAACTAAAATAGGCCATGTAATGAAAATAAGGGAATGCATAATAGAAATTCTAAGATAGATCCAAAATTACTTCATTAAACTTCAAATCCTTTACTCCACAGTCTTTGGAAATGCCTATACATAAAAGTTTGTCCCAAGGCCTAAGGGTACAAAGATGAGTAAACTGAAAATATAATGGAGGAAGAGGACAGAAGGAGGAAAGCGTTCTGTCACCAAGGTAACAAGTAGCTATCAATACAAGTTTTAAAATCATTTAATCAATTAACAATTACCTGTCTACATGGTTTTGATCTTGCTCCCCAAGAAAATCAGCAGCAACCCCTTCCTTCTGAAAGTCTGCCAATCATAAGTGAACTTAATCCAATGAATACAATTCGGAATGCAAACCAATTAACAGTGGTCTGACCTGAGTAACCAACCATACTTCTGAAGGTGACATCAATCTACTCCCAGCTCTAAATGTTCACAGATCTCTTGCTCTCCAGATTTCTCCCAACATCTAAAAAAACTGTTTCGAGAGACTGTTTTTTTTACTTAAAGCAAGCAATAAATACAACTTTGTGTTTTCATTTCAAATATTGAGCAATGGTCTCGTCATTTCCAAGTGATGATATTCACTTGTAAATTTAAATTCAATGGGAACCTATTGGATGAGTGTGATACAGTGGAAAAATGAGCAATTCTGAATCTGATGATTTTGATTTTTAAAAACCTATACTGAAATATTCATATCCGTTTAAAAATATCATTTTAACCGCAATACCTTTGTTTCCTCATCTATGAAATAAAAAATAAAAAAAAAAGAGTCCCAATCTCACCATGGTGTTGTAAAGGTCAAATGAAATTATGTTTAGAAAAGACTGTAAACGTTATTAAACCTTGATATTGTTGCTGTATTACAATTGTTGTTGTTTGTCAGTACAAGAACAGACCTTGTTGTAGAAGACCATTACTAGTATTAATGGGCATCCAGAAAAAGTCATTTGCAAGGAAACGTCATTCATCATTTACTTCATATTTTGCAAAGTAATTATTCTGTGCCATAGAATATTCTTAGACTATGTTATGAGTATTCAGTGGATAAGCTACACATCTGAACATTTTACTAGAAATCAAAAGAAATCTCATGACTTGGGTGTAATCCTCACTTCTGATAACTGCATCATGGCCAAGGCCTGGAACTCTGTGAGCACCTAAATATTTGCTGAGAAACGGAATAAAGAGAGTAGCTGAAGCCACAGAAATTGATGAGAATTGTGTAAGACAGAAACTGACTAAAAAAATAATGTCATAGATGAGTACTACAGCATTTGAGGAGGGTGAGAATGAAGGGATGTGATTTACATTTTTTTATTATAAGACATTAAAACGCACAAAGTGAAAAAAGTGGCCGTATCCACAAATGAGAACTTGACGATTAGATGAAAGTAATCTTTGCACTAAAACCCTACTACATAATGGGTTTACTGTCAAAAAAAAATTTATGATTTTAATCCAATCTTTGAAGCCATCTCAGAATGAAAATGCTGAGAATTCACAATACTGATAGAATATTTTATTTTATAAACAATAACACTGATTCTGATGAGGGGTTCTATACTAATCATAATTTGGATATTGAGAGATATAATGGAACAAATAAATCATTTAGTGAAATTCCATTATTTGTCAAACGAAGAAACAGAAACCCACAGGGTTTGATGGCAAGTTCAAAAGCTAGTTAGTAAGAATCCAAATTAGAAGCTAACAAGTAACAAGTGCATCATTCTCAGTACCTTCCCTTCTTTCTTTCTTTCAGAGGAGGCTATCTAGGGCATTTGAACACCAAGTGCCTCAAAATCGTTATCTGAATGATGACTCTGATCCCTGTGGCTTCACTACCAAATATTAACTATATTCTCCATGGTAGTAGTGATTATCTATTTCTCATAAGTGAGGTATAACAAGAGCAAAAATACACAAAAAAGGAACTTTAGTAATTAAAGAAATGCAAATTAAATTGAATAAAGACATGCATTCTTTAATTATATTCCTTTGCCTATCAAATTATCAAAGAATGACAAACGAATAACAATCAATGTTGTATAGGCTTCAGTGATTTGGCCAAACTCCTACTATGCTGGAAGAGTATCAGTTGTTTCCAACTTTATGAAAAATGTTTTGGCAACGTATGCTGAAAGTTCAAAAACAATCATATTCAATGACCCAGTAATTTTTTCTTCTAGGAAACCACCACAAGGAAATAATCAGAAATTTGAATGAAGATTTATGTAAGCTTGATAGGAAATTTAAGCACTATTTACAATAAGACAAAGAAATATTTATCATACAAAAAAGAAAAAAATTCAGACCATTCCAAATGGCTTAAGAGAATTATAAATGATCAAATATATAATTGTATATGAATATTACAAAGCCATTCAAAATGTTGCTTTTGAAGAATATTTGATACTATATTAAAACAAATTCTTTATAATATAACATCAAAAGAGCAGGATGTGTAATTCATGTAGAATATAATAACAATTTGATGGAAAGACTAGGGAAACATAATTCAAGATATTATTGAAATGGGTACACTCATGGAATTGAAAATAATTGTTCTTTTCTTCTTCATTCTATCTATACATTCTACCCTCTCTATTCAGCACTCACTAATGTTATAATTAGATAATTTATAATACAATAAAACTATCTTTAAAGATCAAACACAAACAATAAAAACAAAGTACACCAAGTTTTCTTTCAGTATGTCCTCACCCCAAAAAAGTCAATGTGAATGAGTTTGTTAGGAAACTGGTGCCTTCAACAAAACTATTCTTATCTTGAACAATCAACCTCCAGCAAGTTTGATTAGCCAGCTGCCAGACACAATCTTGAAACACCTCTGGGAAATCTAAATAAGAGGCTCCACCATCTAAACCTCTGGTCAGTTTTCTTCCAGGGGAAAAGCAGGAATTGAAATACTGAATTACAATGCATATCATGTGCAATCAGAAAGCAGCAGGATTTCAGAGATAACAGATGCATAAATGTACACTCAAATTGTTTGGTCAGCCTTTTAAGAATTCTATGAAAAAGTTCAAAAGGATGTCAATTAGAAACCATGATGAGAATACACCTGGATCATTTCCCACAGAATTTGTATTAGGAACAAAACATAAAAACAAAGAAGCTCACTATTTATAAGAAAGGGGGATTGGGTGAACTGGGAAGAAGAAACTTGTGGTCACAAAGTAGACAAGGTCAGAGAGCTCTAAATATAACAATGTGAACACATACATATGGACACAATCAAAAACTGGTGTTTGCTAAAACAACCCAACACACAGACGTGAAATTCTAAAGAATTGATAATTTTGTCATGCTGGAAGCAAAGTGGGTTATCATTTGAGGTTTCCAAATGAAGAGATATTATGATGTCACCTGATCTCTAAGCACTAGGGTTTTTCAATTGTAGCCAGTATCACAGCAATGGACTAAATTCATTAAAGGATTAGAGATTGTTGTTTTCAATTTTAATATTTTTCATACAGCACTGCATTGTACATACATGCATTTTCCATTTTCAAGTCATTGTACACAATGGATATACAGCATTCTAAAAAGAAAATAACCTACACTGGTTCCCTTAATTCTTTAACATTTTACAAGACATGTTCTGCCTTCATTAAATCAAGTTTCCTTAATTAATCCATCCCATAATTTTAGCATCTCATTCACTGATCCAAGTTACTTTTATCATGTAATGCTTCTCCTTAAAGGATTATAAAATATAGTAATGAAAATAATTTGTAGTGATGAAGATGATTCAGTTTCATAATAAAATTAACCACAATGGAGGGGGTGAGGACTTAATAATATGGGTGAATATTGAACCACTGTGTTGTGTATGTGAAACCATTGTAAGACTGTGTATCAATGATACTTTAATTTTAAAAAAGCAATGGCTTCATTTATCTATGAGAAACACTAAACAATTTTATCTTTTAAACATCCAGTTATTCCTTTCAATATGCTTATGGTATAGCTAGCAGAAAGGTATCGCTATCATCTTGGTACAAGTAGAAAACAGAGCTCAAAATACATAATGCTTACTTACAGCCTAAGAGGAAACACAAAAACAAAAGATCACGTGCTTACAGGAGACTTCAGATACACTGAAAACTAGCCCAGTTTCCTTGCCATTAACTAACCAACGCTAAATACACCTATGCAAATAAACATCACATAGTCAATCCAATAAGTAATGGCAGCTGAAGGTGATATTATTGATTCTGAAAAGTACTGAATTGAAAGTACGAGGCACTGAAAATACATATTTAACAAACAGTTTTGAGTTACTGCTTTGTGCCATGCTATATGCTAGTCTTTGAGGATGCAGTAGTAAATAAATGAGCCCAGAGATCGGTTCTCATGGAATCGTGATTCTAATTGGGAAACAAAACTAGAAATAATTTCAAAATCCTAAATTTATCACTTGCCAATTTATTCCTATCACTTATTTCTTTTACTTTATTGTATTAAAAAATTGCCTTCTACATATGCATTATCTTTGCTGGGCTTTTGAGGGCGGATTAAATAGGAGTGGTGAGTCTATGGTGTTTATACCAAACATTCCCACAGTGCCGAGAACAAATGCACAGAAGCTGGTAGAGAAAACTCTATTACATGGAAATTCTCAACCGATTCTGACTTTACAAGTCGCAAATAAACTACATTTAAGTTGAGCATTTTCAACCAAGTATCTTCTAATCAAAGTGAAGCCATTTTCTGTCTTTAAATTTTCAATTCCAAAATGAAACAAACTTTCAAAATTCCTTTTCCAACTACTCACTGAGTTTTAAATTCCCTGGCCATTTAAAACCTTAGAACAAATTTTTAGTACATATCCTCTAAAACCAGAACAGAAGCTAGTCTGATATAACAAATGGAAGCTAATCAGTCAGTGTGGGAGACTATTGATAGAAAAACATTTATACTTTCTTACAATTCTCTCTACATGCCTATTGTGGGAATAACTATTGGAGTTTCCACTTGAGAAGGAAGTATTTTGGCTCAGTGACATTTAACTCTGCGTCCTTAACTGTCACCTGCTGTTTTTGTGCTTTGCTTTTTGTCTGACCAAATTGACTTTTTTTTCCTACTGCTAGTAAAATTAGAGTAATTTTCATAAGTAACCACACACAATATCTTCTTTGCTAACATAAAATATTCTATTTCTACCCCCTCATTTTCTACACAGTTAGAAATGATGGTTAATAAACAACAAAGCCAGAATGGAGATATTCATTTCATTTGACACAAATTCCACTGGTTACTATGTTGTCTTCTGGTATGTTTTGGGATTTAGAAATATACTTGATGGTTTTAGGACAGTTACAAGGCAAATCCTTGCATAATAACTAGCTTAAGGCAGAAATTGCATATAAGATCAACCTTATTTTGTAAGAAATATTATAAAAGTGTATCCATTCCATATCAAAAAGTTTAGCCTGTTGAATCTAACATAGCTTGATCAAATCATAGCTATGCCCCTTACGGGTAAACAGTTGTGGTCAAATTAATTCATTTCCTTAGATCCTAGTTTTTATCTGTAAAGAGTCATGTTAATATACAAAAAACTTGTGGTGATGCTTAAGAAAAATGAATGCACATAATAAATGCTCAATACATATTATCCATTATTTGTGATGACTTGTTTCCAACTGACACATAATCATAATTTCTGAGTTTGCCTGCTTTTACACATTCACCAAATATTTGTGGAGTGCCTACCGTGTGTGTAAGACATGACATCAATTCACTAGTGAATGAATCATTTTTATAATTAGAATGGCTCTTTCTCCTAAATTCTCCAGTAGAAATTGGTGGACTATGGGATGAGCCTGAAGACAAACCACCTGGATGTGAATCTCTCAGACACAAAACATTTCTGATGGAGGAGGAGTGTCAGCATTATGGTGGATATGATGGATGGTATCATGGCAGCACCAGGTACCAAATATGAAACATCAGAAGAAGGGGTACAGTGTTTAACAAAACACCATCAGAAACTTTACAAATAAACTGCAAGATAATTGATGGCAAAAGAGGTTTTCTTGAACTAATTCCCAGTTTTGAGGTATTCTAACTGAAAACTGGACTTGGGGGCCAGACACCAGGCTTTTGTGTAGTTTCTAAGGAACAGTAGATGGCACACAGAGGAAACACATGCTAAGCAAGTAGCAAACTTTAATACGTTTTAAAATTACAGAGACACCCCCCACTTTCAACAGTACTAATAAAATTCCATTCAAGTATGAGTTTGGGGTTTCCAGCCCACCAGTATAATTAGGGGGCCCCAATTATATACCCAATAATATGCATGGATAAATAACCTTTAATATGAAAATATTTAAATTAGAACTTCACAGAAGTAAAGATAGTCAAATGTGAAACAACAATGGAGACAAGTTATAAGTGAAAAAGGGAACAAGCATCAAAATAATGTAATAGGCCGTTAGAACAATGATAAGAGTTTAACTTTATAAAAGAGAACATAATCAGTGATGTTAAAAAGACATAAAACATAACTCAAGTAACTGGCTTTCAAAGAAATTTTACATATACTCAGTAGAAGAGTATATTGAGTATTGACTAGAATTTGACACACACGTGTGTATGTGTTTGTGTGTTGAAAATACTGCATAAGATGGCAGAGTAAGGTGGAATGATAACTAATTAGACAGCTAGCTTATTTTCCTATGATCCTATATATATATAGTATTTAGATTTTAACTATGAGAAAAAAAAACTCCCTCATCTTTCATCACAAATCACAGATATTGGCACATATATACCCATCCACTTGTTCTTTCTTACTCTTAAAAGTGTTCCCATTCCAGTTAAAGCAAATCTCTCTACTTATACTTTTCACTTGGCTCCTATTGCATCATCATTGATTCCTCAACCTACAAACATGCTTTCCTAACTCCCACTTGAAACCCCCACTTTGAAAAACAAAAACAAAAGACACTGGTATGCTGGTAGAATGTTTCTCCAAAGATAAACAAAAAACAGACAAGCACTACAACACAATTCCTAATAGGTTCAGTCTCCTTGGTATAAAACCTCCCACCGTGGATTATTTCAAATTACCAATGGTTTAACAACCTGCTGGCATAACTCCTGAATATTTAACAACTTGTTCTCTTGCTCAACTTGAGCCTGCATGATCTCGCTCCAGTACACCACAGCAAGTCTTAACAGAGTTACTCCCTTATTTTTCATCCTTTTCCATTTCTCTGTTCCCCTTCACAATAAAATGCTCCAAATGTTTCAGCTACATTCTTTCTATCCATTTTCCTATCCTGACTTTCATTCAACTCATGTATAGTGTGTAATATATGCCAGGCACTGCTCCAGATGTTGGAATAATGAAATATTCCTGCCCTCATAGAGCCTAGATCCTAATAGAGACATAGACAAATAAAAACAAATCTCTAGCCTTTCAGATTTTAAGTGCTATAGACAAAAATTACATGGGTAAAGAATAGGTGGGGTCATTATTTTAAAGAGGATGAACTCAGAAGACTTCTCTAGGTAATAATGAGTCAGAGAACTGGCTTCTGTCTCTGCTTCGCTAATAGCTTCAATGTCGCCACGCCTAATGGATGTTTTTCTATCTCTAGCTCTCAGTGGCACTCTTTAATTCTTTTTTTTTTCATGAAAGTATTTGGTTTTTTTTCTAATTTTTTAAAACACTGAGGTTTATACAATAAAACACAAATCTCACTATACAGCTTGATGAATTTTGACGTGTATAGCAGAGGAGGTGAGGGGATGGGTAAAATAAGTGAAGGGGGTACTCATTCTTACACTGCTTTGTTTTTCTCATATTTAACACTCTATTTTTCAGGTTTTATACCTATCTAGCTACACTTTCTCAGTCTCTCTTTCTGGCCCAACCCATTTAAATAATATGAAATTTTGAAGAGGCTTAGAGGTTGAATCAAGGTCTTTTCTAGCTATACTCATTCTTCCCTAGGCTGATTTCATCCCATTTCCCCTCCCTCCATCTCTCTCTTAAATACAGTTGACTCCAAAACAACATGGTTTGAACTGCGCAGGTCCACTTATATGTGGATTTTTTTCAATAAACATATTTAGAAAATTTTGGGGGAATTTGTGACAGTTTGAAAAAAATCATTTTCTAGCTTTATTGTAAGACTACAGTATATACTGCATGTAACATAGAATATGTGTTAATCAACTGTTTATGTTACTGGTAAGGCTTCCCATTCATTAGCAGGCTATTACTAAGTTAAGTTCTGGGGGGTCAAAAGTTATACAAGGATTTTCAACTTCACCGAGGTCTGCACGCATAACCTCAGCAATGTTCAAGGGTCAGCTGTACTACCTATATGCTAATGATTTCCACATACCTATCTCCAGCTGACACCTCTCCTCTCAGAAGATATCTCCAAATTATTACAGAAAAAAAAAAGGCTCTCAGTTCCCTTCAAAATCTTTCTTCTTTCCATTACGGGGTATGAGAACAACATTTATGCATTGTGTCCGGTTATAAACTTAGGACTTGTTCTTGATTTTTTTTCTGCATTCCCTCATTTGATCCATTAACAAGCCTTATTTTTTCTGCCTCTAAAAGGAATAAATACATCCATTTATCTTCATGTTCACAATCACTATTTCACCCAAGCCATGATCCTTGCCTCCTGGGACCATTACATTCACATCCTAACTGTTCTCATGCCTTTTAATTCATTCTGTATGCAACAGCTATAATTATCTTTTTAAAAACAAAATTGCAACACCATCATTCTTAAAATCCTTCAAAAGCTTTAGAATAAATCCAACCTATTTCCATGCCCTACAAGGTACTACATGACCCAGTCCCGCACACTTAGCTAATGGCAACCTAATGGCCTCTCTTCTCATCCACTATCTTTCAGATATATTTGCCTTGCTGTCATATCTGAAATAACACGTGATCTTTTACACCCCTTGGTCTTTACACTTGCTGTTCTCTTTACCTGGAATATTTCCCCATCATTTTTGCAATTCTGAATCATTCTTATCCATTAGGTTTTGGCTTCTATGGCACCTCTTTGGAAATGCATTAGTGTTGATCACCCTATTTTAAAGCCTTCTCCTTTCCTTTTATTTCATACTGACTTATTTCCTTCATATAATTTGTCACAAATTGTGATCATGGTTATTCATCTATTCTTTTGCTATCACTTGTGCCCCCACAATATAAGCAATACAAGGGCAATTAAGCTCTCTAAATTATTTTACCACTTACCAGCAAATAGAAGGTACTCAGTATTTGTTAATTTAATAAATGAATGAATGAACAGATAATCATGGCTGCTGGGAATAAAGTTTCACTTCACTGAAGTGAACAAAGAATAAGACTCATGCTGAAAATGAACTGGGTCAGAGGAAGAAAGCACTATAATAGAGAGGGGCAGGCAGTATTTATCTCTCTCCAAAATTATGTTAAAGAGCTGCAGTTTTATATTTAATTACTTTTCATCGAGCATCAATTATGTATAAGGGATTTTATTATGTTTCTCATTTACCATTCAACAGTCTCTTATGAAATAAGAATACTTTACAAGGTCATATAGCTAGTAATTGATAGTCCAATTAAAGCAGGAAGAAAAGGGACACACCTCAGTTCTCTCATTTTGTGACACTGGACAAGCTTAAACAGACTGAGCCTCCATTTCCTATTGTATTGCAAAAGTTTTTCTTAAACAATTGATCACATTCTCAACAATGAGACTAGATTTGCATAACATCACATGCTCCAGAAAGTTGATCACATTTTTTTTAAGTAGTAGGGAAAGATGCATTCATTTCTAAATTAGAGAACATTAGTAGGTTAATCAAGAAGCCTATGAGTGATGATGACAAAGTGAGTACATTTTTAATTCAGATTGAAAATACTCAAGCCAATACTCAAAGGACAGGAAAACGAATGTTTTATTCATTGTTTCTAAGATTTGGCATAGACTCTACAAAATATCACAGTGCTTTGCATAGAATAAATGTTCAAAAATTATTGACTGATACCTACAGAGAAATTTGTTCAAGTACTCTCTGACCCAAGATAGGAAAAGATAACCCCTTAGAACTTCTCAGAATCAGAGAAGCAGATTTCTCAGAAATTTTGTACTAAGTGTCTGAATACAATGTGGGTTAGAAGATTCAAACAAGTGAAAGCCTTGCTATCTCACTAAAACTATGACTCCGTGATGGGTGGGATCCTACAGAGTAATTACAGTTACTCTAAAAGCAGTTCTTTAAACTGAGATGTGAAAGTGAGAAAGGGATTCAGTTAAGAAAACAAGAGAAATTAGGCATGATATACATACATTTATAAACAATTAATATTGTCATTTATATACCTCTGTGTTTTTGTGTATGTGAGTGTGTGCTTTTTCTTATTTGAAAAGCAATCTCTTTTGACCAGTAATTAATAACATCAGAGAATGGATAAAGAGAAGGTAAGACTTTATCTAGCTTCTCATTCTTATTTTAATTGTTGGATGCTCATTTTATCTATTTGCGATTTTAAATATCTTCTCTTCCAATGGCTGGACAACGGTTAAAACTGATATGCTAAATATTACATAGCTAAGTTTCTTGACACAGTTTGTGGTTTTTCTTGATTCAGAAATTTCAGTTTCTCTCAAATATTCTTCCTTCAGTTTAGAGTCTACTAACCTGGGCCTTTCCCTCCTGACAACTGTAAGCATCGGGGCTTGGAATAACTAGCTCAACTACTATATCCTGCAAAACCTGTCTCACTAACCAAAATTTTAGACCCTATCCAGGCTTTACCCTTAGATTTTTTGACCAAATTGGCTCCATTTCCACTCTCATTATGATGGGGAGCCGGTTCCTTGAAGAGGAAAACCTCTCCCACAGAGGAAACAGGTCAGATTAATGTTTTTGGCTCCAAGAGTTAATCTTTGAGTTCTCCTGGATTTTTTTCTTTTATTGGTTTGGATTTAATCTCTCACTTTTAAACATTTTTATTACAAAAGCAATACATACTTATTGTACTGGAAAATTAAAGCAGTACAGAAGTATATAAAGTGAACAATGAAGTACCCTACATCTCCACAGTACTCCAGTCCCATTATCTAGAAAGAATACTGCTCAGCAGAAGCTATGCTGTCTATTCACCCATTTATCTCTCCAGTCATTCAACTGTCCATTTAGTCATCCATTTATGTATTCATCTGGCTATCTATCTAATGAGATCAAACTACATATACACTCCCAGTATATCTACTTCCCACATACCTTCACAGGATGTGCCCAGGTGGTATAAAGTCAAAGCTTTGTTCTAGAACTCATTGGTTCTATATAATTTTGGATAAGGAACTTAATTTCTCCATTTCTCTGAGCCCTCATCTAAAGCATTTGAAAGAATTAAGATAAGTGAAACTACTTAAGAGAAATGCCTATGAAAAAGTAAGTTTTCAGCAAAATGCAGCTTAAAATGTATATACACATGTATACATAAAATTTGAACTTTAAAAATTAGTTATAATATTGTATGCATTTATCCACCCATTAACTTATTCTGAAATGGTTTATTGGGTACCTATCATAAATCAAGGATTATGCCAGACACTATAGTTATAATAGTGAACAAAAGTTAAAACAAACACAAACAAACCTGGGCTCTGATTTATGGAGCCTATATTCCAGTGGTAGAGATATACCTGCCTAACATTCTGTAGAATGGAATAACACTGGAACTAGTATAAGCAATGCTGCCATAAGCATCTTTAAATATTCGTCTTAGATATCTGTGAGTATTCTCATAGATCTAATTCCTATTTGTGAAATCTCAGAATCAAAAATGTGTACAATTCCATATTTTGAAAGTTAATTCCCAGTTTTCCTATCTAAAATGTTCTAAGTGGTTCTTCCACCAAAGGAAACACAGGACCTCTTTCCAGGAACCCTCACCATGAACCACCTGTCATCACAGGATATTGTACTTTGCTTTTCTTTAATTATTTGCAGTGTTGAGCTTATTTTTGACTGGTTATTTAAAATTTTCTCAAGTGGATGTCCAGATCATACTTGGCCACCTTTCAAACACTGTTACAATATAATTGTTCATATTAATTGTAAGGGTTTTATTGTAGTGAGGCTCTTATTTCTTTACTATCAGTATGATTTCCTAGTCTTGTCATATTTGTAACTTTCCAATGGCACCTTTTGCTATAGAAAATATCTTAACTTTTGTCCATTAAATCTGTTGATCTTTTGTTTCACTTCTGGGTTTTATTGTCACAATATTATTAAATTATTCTTCTATATTTTAATACATATGTATAAAGCTTTGCCTATACACATTAAATCGTTACCTGAAAATTATTTTACTATTTGTTGTGGAATTGGGTTCTCATTAGATTTTTATTTCCAAATAATGTCAAAGATCTCAAATTAATTTACTGGCTAACCTACCCTTTCTCTACCCTTTATCTAGCCACCCTCCAACATTAGTCTAAATAAAAGGAACTTTTGTTAAAATATCTATTCTGTAGCATTCAACTATTTCTCTATATCATGCCATAACTGTGTCAGTAAATCATGAATTTACTGAAGTAACTCACCTATTTAAAAATAATTTATTGACTATTACCATGCATTTACACTTAGACTAATTTTACAATTGTCTTGACAACTGCATCTCCCTTCCCTTTTGTGTGACTTGCTTTTAGTGTGTTCAACTCCCGCCACCGCACCCCACCACACACACACATTTCTGCCCTTTCTTCTCAGCTTGTTCCCCAAGCGGCTGACCCTTTCACACTGCAGCTCCTGGGATCATTTCATGGCTGGATTTCAGCTGTATTAAGCTAATGGAAAGGACCAGCTGGAGATTCAAAACAGGGAAAAAAGAAAACGGGGGAAATTTTTCCTCCATAGTTTCTCTGCTTCAGAAAAGCAACTTGTAGTAGATGATTTCTTCCAACAACTATATTTTCCAGTATGTGGTTCTTCCTCCAGTGGTGCAGCTCTCACTCACTCCTTAACCTCCCTTCATTCTGCCTTTCCCCTTCCCCTCGAAGCCCTAAGAACAGCAACTGCTTCCTACTCTTGTGCTTCTCAGGGTTACTCAATATACCTCCCGAAGTGATCTTTCTCATAAAATTCTCTTCATTTCATCTACCTGAGGTGAATTCTATTTCTTGCTAGGATTGTGTTATACCTTCTTAAATGACCACTTGATTGACTGAGTAACATATACATACATGTATATGTGTGTATGACTACATCTTGATTGAAATTAATTTAAATAAACAGAGTAACTTAGAGAAAACTAGCCTTTTCATATGCATCTCTTCCTTTCCTCATGTATTTATTTAGATATAATTCAAATGTAAACTTTCTCCAAACAATTCTTACATATTCCCATGTATTTACTTCTCAGAAATCTATAATTTTGTAGATATTCTGAACAGAATTTTATTATTTACATTTATTAATTGCTAATATGCTTTTAAATAATTGCAAAATCATATTGTTTTCAAATGATTATATTTATCCCATCTTTTCCAATATGTATACCTCGTGTTTCTTTTTTTCTTGTCATATAACATCTGCTAGCATCTGCTAGATTCTCCAGAGCATACTGGGCTATGACACCAATGAGAAGTACCCTTGAATTCTTTATTATTTTAAGAACAATTATTCTAGCATATCAAGATAAAGGAAGTTTCCTTCTATTCCTGGATTCATAGGATCTTTTCTTAGGATTTGGTAATGAATTTTAGTGAATGATTTTCAATATATTATTTACTTTTTTACTGGGAGGGTTGACTAGTTATAGTTTCCTGTCATCCTTTAAGAAAAGGAAGAGCAAACATTAAATGGTACTTGTTTACTGTTATGTACTTCGTTTTGCATTTCATAAACATGAATTTTATTCCATATAAACCTATCAAGCAAAAGTTCTGATTTTCATCCATTTAAAAGCTTTGTCTTCTCTTTAAAATAAATGGAAAATGTGGATGTAATTTCACTTTTAGCAAAGAATTTCTCTAGCAAAAATGTTTGTATTCTAATTTAGACTACAGTGTAAATAGTTAATATATTTCCACATTTAAAGTGCTCCATTTATACAAAGATAGTTTTTAATTGATACATCTTTAGATGGGGAAGAGAGCTATATCCCTGATAGAATAATAGTTTGATTCACTTAGCTACAAAAATAGTCACTTAGTTGGAGAAGGAAAGAAAGCTGATTCAGAATCCCTAATTATAACTGGACATAGCAGAAAATAGGGTGAATCCCCATGCTTCCTCTGTCATTATTGCCATAACAATGACCCTGAAAGTATATCCACATTCATTATCTCTGTTTGCATCACATATTCTTATGAATAAAAAATAATTAAACTAACAAAGGTTGGGGCATATATGAGTGAAGACAATAGCTTGAAATAGAAAATGCTTCCAAAGCTTCCGATAATCTTGATAGAGCTAAGCTTCTACAGGTTTATATGAACCAAATGCAAATTAGCCCTAAGCTTTGAGATTCTTTTTCATTTTCTCATTATAAATTTGTTCTCTGTGTGAGTTTTGCATTATGAAGAATGAAGTAGATGAAATTTTCAGTAAAGAATACATATATTGCCAAGAAAGCAGTCAGGTAATTCTGTAACTCCAGGCCTTTTTACTAAACAAATGAAGAGGGAAAGAAAAAAGAAACCTGAGCACTGTAAAATTTAAATTAATTAGTGTAATATGCATTTGCCTCCAAGTATTAAAATATAATCATAGAAATACAAAATTTTATTTTGGCAGAAATTAATCTTCTGGATTTTGTACATACACCTCACGCTTTGAGCACATTACATGTGGACTTATTTTTGCACTATGGCACAGAGGGGCACTCACTGGAAACAACTGTATGCTGCTTTCTCCTATCAAGTTATTTTAACTATATAAACTTTTCATTTAAACTATTTTTACTCTCAGGAATACCTGGTCCTATTTCTTTTCATTTATTTAACTGAATAAATGCTATCAATCCATCAATTTTCAGGTTCTATGCAACTATTTTCTTGAACACAATTAAGAGCTCAGTAAAAAATGGCATCTTCTAATCTCTGAACATTTATAACCAGATGGATTATATACACTACCTTGAAATTCAAGTTTACACACACACACACACACACACATACACACACACACTCCTAAACATGCACACACACTAAGTGGAAGAATTAAGAAACTATTTTGAGTGACCTGAGATTTTTAAAAAACTATTTAAAGAAAATAGTAACTTAATTACTTTGTGATTATCAAATTAATATGAAGGTAATTAATCCAGAATAGATTGGAACCTATTGAATAACATGCTCCAGTGCTGGTTGCTAAATATAAATATTGGACAAGATAAACATAGCCCCTGATGTAATAGGGCTTAGAGTGTACATGACATAAATTAATTCTAGTGTGTGAGGCCATACAGTATAGATTTTTCTAAGTTTTTACATTTTTAATATTAAAAAGCAGTAAATTAAATAGATTAAGTATATAAAATGCTCACATATGATTACTTATAAAGCAAGTAGTAAAAAAAGAAAATAGAGACATTAGCATACTTTGACTTTTTATGTCTAAACAAGCAACTCAAAGGCATCAAACAAACCTATTTTATGAGTCAAATCAAACCTTACAAAAGACTGTCTACTAAGTTCCTTTATTATTATTGTTTCTATTTTCTTTCCATTTCTTAGGACTGGAGGGGGAACAAGGAGAACTTGTAGAAAACAATGTGTTTTCTATGTCCAATACCAAGCCTGACTCAATTCACACTCATTAAGTACTTGTGAAAAAAAACAGATGTTTTTAAATGGCCACAGGCTGACATTCAGCTCTTTGCTATTTTGTCAATTTTAATTACATGCATTCTCATTTTCTGTTATTTGCTTCTTAGACCATATCTAAATCAGCTATTTCATCTATGTGGGAATGTCATTCAATTCACATAGTTAACCCATACATATATAGATTTTTTTGTTCAATTCTACAAACTACTTAATTGGGACCTAAATTCACTTTCTTGAAACATGGACGTTGAACAGGCAAAGAAAATGGTTTTATAATTGTCAACACTAGTGTATAGAAATGATACAAAAATTTTAAAAACTGATTATATATATCTGGGTCAGATTTACTTTAGGTAAAAAATTAAAAGGATTAGCACATATTACTATACTTGAAATGAAAATAATTAGATTCAGCATTTGACAAGTCAAATTTAACACATAGCTTAAAATGAGGCAACATTTTATTTGTTGAGGAAGTCCCTCAGAAGAACTGGTCAAATTAAAAACTATATACAGAAGTAAGAATTGTGCATTTTAAAAGACTAGTAATAATAATAATATACTCCAAATTACACATTTTTTCCTGCAGAAACTAAATGAGGTTGATACAGTAGGTGAAGTGAGCCTAATTTACAAGCCAATTAGAGCTGAAATGTTTCAAACACATTTCTGTTCCATTCTTATTCTTTTCATAAAACAGATTTATGAAGAAATATGCATGTCTAGAGCAGTCCACTAATACATGCTTTTTTATACACTTACTTCACGTAAAATGGTTATTGACCATACATATTTTGTCTAGGCCTTTATACAGAGGAGTTGTTAATAATTCATTCACAATTCAGTTAGCAAGAAAACATGTTAAATTGAATTTTACTCTGAAACAATAAATCAATGTGAAATATATTACATACCCTAAAATGAACACTGATCAAATTATACAGCTGAAATATGTAGATCACATTTCCTAAGACATTTAAAATATCTCCATATAGTCATTAAATAAGTCTGAAGATCCAAAGGGTTTATATAAGCACAAATTAATAACTTTGGATCATATTATCAGTGTATTTGGGAGGCCTACATCAATAATCATTCAAGTCTTTTTCTAATCATAAAAACATAATTTTTACAATGTCATTTAGATGAAAATACATTTTTATCTTAGGTTAATTATCAACATGATACTTCTCATCTTCAAGCAGTTGTTAAAAAGAGAGCTACCAAAATCAGAATCCTGTTCATGGGATGAGGAAGTTCTAGTAAATAAACAAACTTTAGATAATACAGCAGGAAGTACAATGCCTTAGAGATGGTGTTTAATGAATAGTTGTCGCTTTGTTGCATCTATGTAACACAATAAATCAAATCAAGAATAAATTCTTAATCTTCAATTTATGATTCTCTAAACTTTCTTCTCAGCCATTTCTGCAAAGGGAATTAACAGAAGGTTTCTTTTATTCCTCATGAAGTCCCTAACATGCAAGCTTGTTCTCATAATTCCAATATACTAAATTTGATAGTATTGCCTGAAAGGGAATTCCCACTACTAACTGCTCTATCTACCTACCATCTATCTATAAATTTATCACATTCATTTATGATCTCATTACATCTATAACATTTCAGACTAGGAGTACATATATGTATGTATCTGAATGTTTATATGTATATTTAAATTCTAAAAAATGCAATGACATACTCAATGACAAAGTTTTCCCCTAGAACATATGCAATATCTTATAAGAGTACCTCTTATTCTTAATATTTTAAAGTATCCTCATATATTTTTGCCCCATATACATGCTCCACAGTTATTACAGCTAAAGGACCTACACAATCTGACTTTATATGGCATGAATGACACTGATAGAAACTGTATGACATTGTGGGGTTATCAAATCAACCAATGTAGAGAAGCCATTTTCTTGTTTGATCAGATTATTAGTGTCATAGATAAGAAAATGTCATATTCACAGTGTAGCTTGTCATTATCTCTCATAGTAAGTTCACACCTAGGTTCACTTAATAAGTTCATATAGTACAGTATTGAATTTGTAATAGAATATAGTATTTTAAAGACACATAGGTGGCGCAATACCATGCACAAAGAGTGATGGAAAATGAACCTGTTTCAATGTCAAGTGATTTAGTTGGTGGTCACATGACTCTCAATGTTGCCTGCTTCTACCAAATACATCTTGTCAATGAACTGAATGTTAAGGCATGAAAATACACCTACTACAATAAAAGATGTTACTATCCTAGAAAGAAAACTTCTTGCTGCTTATGATAAAATCTTACTATGAGTGTCTTAACTGAATTAATATTAAAGCCAGCAAGATAAAATTTAATGGGCAACCTAAAGGAATTAATGGAAAGAACAGTTATAAGGACTGCCTGGGTTCAGAAAATATGTGACTGTCAATCAGGCAATTCAAATTCTCCTCTTAGCCCTAAATCTCACTACATGTAGGAGGTATAACTATCACGATGGTACCAAAAGCAAGCCTTATTAGTAGAGGTTTTAAATGTTCATCTTGGAGATGGTGGAGACATAATGGCCTCTTCAAATAGTGGAAGACAATCATGATTCCTCTAAATGTACACGAAATCAATGTGTGTTACAAAGATACAGATACTTGCTCAATGTAAGAAAGAGCATATAGGTAATATAACTTTTAATAATTAGACTGGTCTAGCTTAAGACAGGATCTGCTCCAGGAACACTTTGGACTGGGAGAAGCATTAAGAATGCTTTGATATCTGTCATCTGAACAGAGGTGTTCTGCACTGCTAAATACATTGGCTTAGACTATGTACCATCTCTTATTTTGAAATACATTATTTTATTTACTCCTCTCTAAAAAATCTACAGAACAGGTAGAATAAGAACTATACAGAGATGAATTCAATGAGACTTAGACAATAAAAATGGCTTCCCAAGACCAATGAGCTTGGAAGTAGTAGAGCAGAACTACCTCCAACTCTAAATTCTGATTAATGTTCAAGCAATTAGCAAGACCACTTAGCAAATTCACTTACTACAGTCCTGTTTACACCTTTATAATCACTTTAATTAATTTTTTTCTTTCATGTCAGGCCTCTGCCTACATAGATGTGATTGGTCCCTGTCAGTGAGTAATAAAATATTTGACTTTCCCATGTCCCACTTCTTAAAAATAAATATCTCCATAGGACGATACCAACAAAAATGCCCTAATTTAGGATACAGGTTAATCTTCATAACAAATTTAAATTGTGTTAAAATTCAAGTATTGGTTATTTTCTCTTTGACATTTTACAGATTACTATTACATATAAAATATTATATACACTATAATTATATACATATGAACTTTTAAAAGACATTCCAATTCAATTTTATTTGCCAAATTAGGCTACTGTAAAACATGGACAGAGTATTAGAAAATACACTATGTAAGGACTCAGATCATACTTTTCAAATTAAATAACTTTTTGTAATGAAATCTCCATTGTCTATAAAGTACATTACTGCCTGTAAGTAAGAAATAATGAGCTTGTATTTTTCAGCTGCATGTAAATTGCATGCATTTTATATTTCTAAGGAGAGGTCTCCATGAATCAATATTTTCAGAAAATGACAGTGCTTTGTTAGGCATGAATTGTTACTGAAGCTGATAAATGTTTACCCTTCAATGGAGACTGACAAATAGTACATGACATAGACTGTTTTTGTGCTTTTATACTTCTTACATTAAAACCTGCCTAGGAATCTGAAAATTCAAAAATGTGATCTTAATGTAAAATTGCTTTCAAATATCTTATTAGGAAGCTTCCCAGGCACACCAAGAGGACCATTTGGGGAAGCAAATATGTATTTCATGTGAAAGATAAGTAAGTGAAGTAGAGATGAAATGTAAGTACAAGCCATTGTCATGACATGGACAAAGTATTATAAAATATGGCTAAATGATCACATTGTGAGGTGTACATTCAAATGTATTTTTATAAGTCTATAAAAGATTGCTCCCAGCAATCTTTACAGTTTGTTCGGAGCAGGCCTAACAGCAGTAGTTTCCCCAAAGCAGGCTAAAGTCATTTAATCCTCGACTGTGTTTTATACAGAGCTGATTTATTTGAACTTTGAGTACCAGTAGACCACAAAAACGTCATGTTAATATTCTAAACTGAGCTAAATTGTGTTTTAAACAAAACTTGTCTTATACATTTCATCTTGGTCCATGAGATAATGTGATAGTTATGCCATTAACTGACAATTAGTAAAGTAGTTTTGAAAATGCATAATATATGGAAAGCAGCTTGTTCTTGCTCATCTGCCAGTTTTTTGTTCAAAACTTTGGGGTCAAGTGAAAACTTCCTGTGGGAGCTGTTTATTATTCTTAGCTTTCCTTCATCATGTTTTAATGTTCCTCCCCTTTCTCCAGTTCTTCAACTGAGACAATAGAGACAAAATGGACTCTTCAAACAGTGTGAGGCATCTTGGTTTCTCTAAATGTACACAGAATCAATGTGTGAATGTTACAAAGATACAGATTCTTGTCCAACATAGGAAAGAACTTAGAGGTAGTATTACTTTTAATAATTAGACTGAACTAGTATCAGACAGGATCTGCTTCAGGAACACTCCAGCCTGGTGAGGTGATTCTGCACAGAGAAGGTGTTATGCACTGCTTGATACACTAGCTTAAACTGTGTATTGTCTCTTATTTACAAATACATTATTTCATTTACTCCTCCTTTAAAATATCTGCGAAATAGTGGAAGAATAACTACATAGAGATGAATTCAGTGAGACAGAGAATAAAAATGGAACTGTTGGAACTGTTCATTCTCCCTAGCTTTCCTTCATTATGTTTTAATCTTCCTTTCCTTTCCCCAGTTCTTAATCTGAAGAAGGTCGCACCTTACCCCTCTCTACCTAGGTAGTTTGACAGTCTTTCTACTTTAACCTACCAAACTGAAATTATTTTATTTATTCATTCATTCAAATAACACTTACTGAACAACATTTTTCAGTATCTACCATAGTTCTGAGGCACAGCCATAACCAAGAGTCAATGGATACTTTTACGCAGAGCTTAGATTCTAGGAAAGGAGACACACAAGTAAACAGGTAAACTCAGTAGTTTGTCACATGTGCAATTCTAGGGGAAGCTAAGAGTGTCACATACTTAGCCTTCTAGCACAGGGCCAACCATTAATAACCAACTTCAGATCCAGCTCATGTTAATGAGTATTCTGACTCACTTGTCTCTGTATTTATATTCTACCTCATTTCAAAAACTGATTGGCATGCTGAATGATTCTCCAAGAGTAGGGTGGTATCCTTCTATCTCTTACCTTAACCATCTAAAAAAATCTATCTTTACTATTCCCACAGTTACATAGGTCATCTCCGCAGATCCCCTTTCTTACAATTTCTGCTAAAAAGAAATATTCCGAGTTTAATAGAGGACCAAAATTATAAAGTTAAACAGTGGTGTCTTTATATAGTGATCTCTCATAAAGTGTTTTTCATACAAGAAGCTTAGAAAACTGCATTTTCTGGTTCTTTATTTAGTAATTAAATAAGTGTGCCATTCCATAACTTTTCTATCTAGCATAAGCAAGTCATTTCAGCAAGCCATTCAATATTTTTAAACATTCATCATAGCACATACTATGTATTAAACAATTTTCTAAGCACAATGGCAAAACTAAAACATGTATAGCATGGCCTTTGCTCTATAAGAGCATAGTCCTGTGCCTATACTTAACATTTGGCTGAGAGAGTATAGCTGATTAAATTGCACCTTGAGCTTTGGGAAACTGCACTCATCAAGTTCACATGTTAAAATGTAAGGTGACTTTAAATAATTATGTAAACATGTGACCCAATCCATGATAGTTAAACTATATCATAGAAGACCAAAGTAGGCCCCCAAAGTATTTTAAGGTTTCATGAAAAACAGTACTTAAACAGCAACTAGACTTAGAGACCTGTGGGACAGAAGAAAGGCTTTCCAGGTAATAGAAGAAAAGTTGAATTGCATGACAATTAGTTTCTGTCACAAGAAAAAAAATTATAACTCTGTGTGGTGATCAATATTAACTACATTTATTGTGGTTATCACTTCGCAATACATGCAAATATTGAATCTTTATATTATATACTTGAACTTAATATAATGTGTGTCAATTGTATTTCAATTAAAATATACAAAATAAAATCTTAAAAGATTTCTGCATATGGAAAGTGGCAAAACATTATTTTTTTAATGATTAAAAATGATTAAAATTAAAGATTAGTAAGAGAAGAATATAAGAAAGGGCAGAGGCTAGAAAGACTATGAAAAATGTTGACAACTAAGTTAGGAATTTTTAATATATGTAATGGGGAACCACTAAATATATTTTAATAGAGAAGTCACATGATTAAACTATTCTAGTAAAAGTTTGGAGGCAATATGTTTAGTAGATTTGAATATAGGAGATACAGAACATTTTCAGCCATGATTAGAAAATGAGTAGTAATAAAGTTCAGCAGTAGGAAAATCAGAAGTAAAAATATTTGATCAAGGATCTGACATGATAGAAATGAAATTTTAGGAAAATTAAGCCATTAGATAGGAGATTCAGTACAGGGATCATATAGAGTTGACAGTACTTAGAAGTTTGAACTTTGTTTTCTAGATATTTGATAATATCACTGATATAGAAATAAAGGTGAGCTTGGTTTTGGGTGATGGACTTTATCTCAGACAACCCTTCCTACTCTAAAATCACCACTCATTTATGAAGGAAAAAAATCTGTGTAATAAGGTGTCTGGTCTCTGAAGTCAAATACTCCTGGATTAAAATCCATTATCCACTCCATACCAGTCCTTACTAGTTATCTGTATGATAAGAGAAAATTAATTTATTTTTCTAAAGACTTTGTTTCCACAATGTAAATGTGGAGGTAACGGTGCCTACCCCTTAAAGTGGTTGTAAGGCTTAAATAAGAAACTAAAGGTAACAGGACTGGCACATAATAAGCTTACGTTTAATATTTGCTGTTTTATCAAACTGATCAGGTTTCTTTTTTTACACTACAGTTACAGAGTAGAACTGGTAATGCAGATTTTAAAGTCAATAGAGTGGTAGTGAAGTTAGGAGAATGAAAAGCTGTTCAGACAAGAGAACATACAGATGATAAGAGAAGATTTGAAAATATCTGTAACAACAAAGAAGGGGAGTCAACAGAGCACATAAGAACAATTACACAGAAAAAGATCATATATCAGACATAGAGATAGATGTGGGCAGAGGTAGAAATGGAAGTAGAGTTACAAATAGTGATAAAGACGTAGATGAAATACCAGAGTATTAAGCTGGCCCAAATTCATAGAAGTGAATCTCTCAAAAGGAGGAATGTTAAATCTACTCCTGAAATTCAATTATAATTTAACTAGTAAGTTTTGAGAAGACAGTTTTGATAGAATAAATGAAGGAGAAGTCAGCTTTTAAAGGGAAAATGGGTAATAGGCATATTTGGTGACTTGAGTTATAGAGGACACATTCAGGATGTGTGGAAATTATAATGGTTAACAGTGACGATGTGCTCACAATTTGTTAGGTCCTGCTCTAAATACTTCCAATTAACCAATTCATTTAACCCTCCTAACAGCCTTATGGCATGGATATAATTGTCAGCTAGGAAAAGGAGCCACAGGGAAATTAAGACATTTGCAGCCTATGAGGGTGGGAGAGAAAATAGAAGTATGAGATCTCCATAATATATGACATGTGATCACTTCCACTGGAAAGGCATAAACTACTGTGGAAAAGGCAGAGGTAATATTTACAGTTAGAATATTCAGAAAAGATCTATTAGGAGGAATATTAATTAAACTGGGCCAGGAGAAGAGCAAGCCTAGAGACATTTCAGTAAGTTATAAATACACTGATGGTTGGAGATTGGGATAAATATTGAAATTGATTTGGAACCATGTCATTTTGAAATATGATCATGGACAGTTTAAGTGCCACTGTTGAAGTACTTAAACTGGAAAATGATATGAGGAGAACTTTTAATTTAGGGAAATGACTGTCATAGTATGATTCCCCAGGCCAGCAGCATCAACATCACCTGGAAACTTGGTGGTTTTAACCAAGAGGATTAGAAACTGTAGGTGTGTGGCCCAGCATTATGTGTTTCAACCAGCCTCTAGGCAATTCTGAAGCATGCTTAACTTTGAGAATCTCTGGTTTAAAGAGTGTGGTTGTCATTAAGTCTTCTCACAGGAGTCCACTTATTTTATCCCAGGCTCCTCACACCACATTTTATTCTGTGCAATTAAATTTAGCTGTAGCCATATGACTTGCTTTATCAAATGAAATGTGAGCAAATGTGATGTGTGCCACTTTTAAACATAAGCTTTATGCGCTATCATGAAGTTAAACACATTCTCTCATGTTCTAAAATTTGTGTTGAAATTACCTCTCCATCAGCCTCAATTGGTACACAGATTACAACGAACTTAGGCCCCTACCAAATGACAAGGAAATGAAGTTTCATGGGAAAAAAAATATATTGTTTTCAGTCCTTGAGATGTTACAATTTTTGTCACAGACACATACCATATATAGCCCATCCTGACTTGACTTAGGTGTGAGCATGGTACCAAAAAGGGACTGGTTTCATGGTAAAAGAGAATGTAATTATTGAGAGGGAGAGATGTAAGATATCTGTGAATGACTTCCAGCAAAAAACATGGCAGAGTAGGAAGGCAAGGTAGAAACTTCCTCCCACATACACACCAACTAACCCTGAAAATAAACTGAAGACTTCAGAACTGGTCATTTTCATCTGGTGAAGAAGATAAGACCACACGAGGAAGGGTAAAGTGGCAGAGCCACAATCAAGTGAGATACAAGCCCTTCCCCAATCCAAGTCCCCAAGCAGAAGAAAGAGGAATGGAGCAGGGAAGGGATAACTTCTCAAGAACTCTGCACTCCTGACTCTGGAGATCTGCTCTGGGAACATGAGCCCATATTGCACTGGGCTTTCATGAGTAACAGGAATGGACACCAAAGAGAGTCAAAGCAGTCTGCGGGACTAAAAATGCTGTTGCTTATGTAGGACAGGCATACTCTGCTGAGACCCCTGGGAACCAACACAGAGGCAGCAGTGTGATAGATTTACAAGCAGTGGGAAGGGTACCAGAAGAGTGGATATTAGATGGAGGTCTCTCTGTAGGAAAAAGGGCAGGTGGCTTCCCCAGCCTTTCCTCAGCCCAACTGGTTGGGTACTCACAGGAGTAAGTCCCAATTGCTTCATCACCATCACGGGATGCTCAACCCCAAGACAGTTCTCTGTGCATCCACTCACCTGCCTGCCTGCCTGGTCCACTTGGCCCATCAGAGGTCAAAGTTTGCTGACTGGCAGATGGAGAAAGGCTTTTCCAGCTTTTCTGCACCTCTTTCAGCCCAACTGGGGAGGCACCTGCTGAAGCCAGCTCCAAATTCTCCTTCCTCTTCCCTAGCATCCCAACTCCATACCCTACTCTCCTACACACCCACCCCACCCAAGCCATTGCCCAGCAGCACAGCCATTTCTAAAGGGCAAGCAGAGGGCAGCCCTGCCCACAACTACAACTACTGAAGCAGAAATGCTGCCGCAGGACCCACAAAGGGCCTCTGCTGACAGAGACCAACTACTGCCTGCACACAGGCAGCCACTCCCACGGCCCACCAAAAGCAACTGTAGCTCCACCACAAAGGAGAACCAGATACATGTAAGCAAAGCGTCATGAGGTTCTGGGCACCACAGGACACCTTCTCCATAAAGCCATTATACTCTAGACCAGGAGAAATAGTGAATCTGTCTAATACAAAGGAAGAAACACAGAAACCCTGACAAAACGAGGATGCAGAGGAATATGTTCCAAACAAAATAACAGTATGAGACACCAGAAACAGGGCTAAATAAAATAGAGATCACCAATCTTCTTGATAAAGTTTTCAAAATAACAGTCATGAATATGCTCACTAGTCTGCAGAAAAGTACTGATGACCTCAGGGAGAACTTCAAGACAGAGATAGAATATTTGAAAAAGAGCCACTCAGAGCTGAAAAATACAGTAACTGAAATGAAAAATACAATGAAGGGAACAAATAATAGACTGCTGCGAGAAGACACAATCAATGAGAGGGAAGTTAGAGAACAGGAACAAAAAGAAGCTGAGGAACAGAGAAAAAGAGAATCTCTAAAATCAAGAGGATGATAAGAGAGCTGTATGACAACTCTAAACAAAACAGTATTTGCATAATAAAGGTAGCAGAAGAAGAGAGAGACAAAGGAGTAGAAAGTCTCTTTAAAGAAATAATAGAATGAAAAAGTCCTGAATCTGGGGAAGGAAATAGACAACCAGGTCCTGGAAGCACAAAGAACCCCTACCAAAAGGAGGGCCAGGAACACATCATCGAGATATATAATAAATGACAAAAGTTAAGGATAAAAAGAGGGTACTGAAAGCAGGTACAGGCAAAAAAATTACTTAGAAGGCTATCAGCAAATTTCTCAGCAGAAACTTACAGGCTAGAAGGGAGTCACATTAAATATATAATGTATTGAAACAGAAGGACCTTCAAACAAGAATCCTCTACCCAGCAAGGTTATCTTTCAGAATTGAAAAAGAAATTAAAAGTTTCCCAGATAAATAAAAGTTAAAAGAATTCACCATTGAAAAAGAAATTAAAAGTTTCCCAGATAAATAAAAGTTAAAAGAATTCACCACCATTAAACCAGCATTACAGTGTATGTTAGACAGACTTCTGTAGATGGAAATGTTCTTAAGCCTAAGTATTTTTCATCAGTGAAAATAAACCTTCAGTAAAGGCAATAGACCAATTACTTGCTAAGGAAGTACTAAGTTAAAAAAATGTAGTAAAATCAACTATACACAGTCAAGGAGTACACAAAAAATATAGAATAATACATTAAGTGAGGAGGAGGAAAAATAATAAAAAGAAGTAGCTCATGATACGTGATCAAAACCGCAAGTTTCTGTGATATGACTGCCCTTGCACTGTTCACCATGTAAGAACTTATTCACTATGTAAGAACTTGTTTACCATGTAAGAACTTGTTCATTATACTTCAGAAGTTTGGAGACTGTTGAGAATTAGGCTTGGGGTTGATTAATGATTGTGCATTGAGTACCCTATACAGAATTTTATTGTTGTTAACAACCATTTGATCAATAAATATGAGAGATGCCCTCACAAAAAAAAAGAAGTACTTTTAGACTGTGTATAAAATAGAGTGACCAAATATAGACTATTATATATTTAGGAAACTATCTATGAACCTTATGGAAACTACCAGCCTAAAATCTATGATAGATACACAAAAAAATATTTCTTAAAGAAATCCAATCACAACAGTAAATAAAACTGTCAAATAATATGAGTATAAGAAAGGAAGAAAAAATCAGAGAGGAACCACAAAAACAACCAGAAAACAATTAATAAAATGGCAGTAAGTACATATATATCAATAACTACCTTTATGTAAATGGATTGAATACACCAATCAAAAGACATAGGGTGGCAGAATGTATAAATATGACTGGTCTATATGCTGCCTAAAACAGACTCATTTCACACCTAAAAACATACAAAGACTGAAAGTGAAGGAATGGGAAAATATTTCATACAAATAATAGGGAGAAAAGAGTAGGAGTTATCAGAACTTATGTCAGACAAAATAAACTTCAAAACAAGGAAAGTAACAAGGGACAAAAGACAATACTAATGAAAAAGGGATCAGTCCAACAAGAGGATATAACTATTATAAAGATCTATGAACCCAACATAGGACTGCATAAATATATAAAACAAATACTAACAGACCTAAAGGAAGAAACAGATTGCAACTCAATGATATTAAGGAACTTTAACACACCACTTATATCAAAGGACAAATCTACCAGACAGAAAACAAATAAGGAAACAGAGGCACTGAACAACACACTAGATCAGATGGACTTAACAGATCTACAGAGAATTCCACCCAAAAGCAGCAGGACACACATTTTTCTCAAGTGCACATGGAAAGCTCTTCAGAATAGCTCACATACTAGGCCACAAAAAGAGCCTCAATAAGTTAAAAAAGATAGAAATTATATCAAGCATCTTTTCACACCACAAGTGTATGAAATTAGAAATTAATTCCATGAAGAAACTCAAAAAACACACAAACACATGGATGTTAAACAACATGTGTCTAAATAACCAATGGATCAATGAACAAATCAAACAAAAATTCAAGTAATGCATGGAGACAAATGAAAACAAAAATACAACAGTTCAAATTATGTGGAATATCATAAAATCAGTTATAAGAGGGAAGTACATAGCAATACAGGCCTACTTCAAGAAACAAGAAAAATCCCAAATAAACTAAACTCACAACTAAAGAAACTAGAAAAAGAATAACAAATGAAACCCAAAGTTAGTAGAAGGAAGAACATAATAAAGATCAGAATGAAATAAATGAAATAGAGAAGAATAAAACAATAGAAAAAAATCAATTAAAGGAAGAGCTGGTTCTTTGAGAAGATAGACAAAATAGACAAATCCATAAGCAGACTTATCATGAAAAAGAGAGTACACAAATAAAATCAGAAGTGAGAATGTAATCAGAAGTTACAACCAATACCACAGAAATTTGAGGAATTGTAAGAGATTCTGTAAAAAATTACACACCAATATATCGGACAACCTAGAAGAAATGGAAAAATTCCTAGAAATGTATAATCTTCTGAGAGACCCAGGAAGAAACAGAAAATCTGAACAAATTACCAGTAACAAAATTGAATTGGTAAGCAAAAAACTCCCAACAAACAAAAGTCCAGAATCAGATAGCTTCACAGTTGAATTCTATCAAACATTTAAAGGAGAGCTTATACATATCCTTCTTAAATTATTCCAAGAAGTACAAGAGGAGGGAATACTTCCAAACTCATTCTATGAGGCCAGCATCATTCTAATACCAAAACCAAAGACACTACAAAAATAGAAAATTATAGACCAATATCCCTCATAGATGCAAAAATCCTCATCAAAATATTAGCAAACCAATTTGAAAAATACAACAAAAGGATCATCCATCACAACAGAGCAGGATTTATTCCAGAGATGCAAGGATGATATAATACTCATAAATTGATCAAAGGGATAAAACACATTAACAAAGGAAGGATAAAAACACACGATCATGTCAACACATGCTGAAAAAGCATTTGACAAAATTCAACATCCATTCATGAGAAAATCTCTCAACAAAATGGGTACAGAGGGAATTACCTCAACATAATAAAGGGTGTATACAACATACCCACAGCTAACATCTTTATCAACAGTGAAAAGCTGAAAGCTTTTCCTCTAAGATAAGCAACAAGACAAGGATGCCACTCTCCCCACTTTTATTCAACATAGTACTGGATATCTTAGCCATGGCAATCAAGCAAGATTATGAGATAAAAGGGATCCAAACTGGTAAAATAAGTAAAACTGTCACTATTTGCAGATGACATGATACTATATATAGAAAACCCTAAAGACTCAACCAAGAAACCATTAGAATAACTGGGTTCAGAAAATTCACAGTATGTCAGTACATAGAAATCTGTTGCATACCTATATATTAACAATGAACTAGCAGGAAGAGAAATCAGGGAAACAATTCCATTTACAATTGCATTCAAAAGAATAAAATACCTAGGAATCAATCTAACCAAGTAGGTGAAAGACAGGTACTCTGAAAACTATAAGATACTGATAAAAGAAGTTGAAGATACAAATAAATGGAAATCTATCTCAGGCTCATAGAAAGGAAGAATTAATAATGTCAAAATGGCCAGCATGTCCAAAGCAATTTACAGACGCAGTGCAATCCCTAACAAAATACCAATGGCATTTTTCAATAAACTAGAGAAAATAATCCTAAAATTGATACAAAACCACAAAAGACCCTGAGTAGCCAAAGCAATCTTGAAAAAGAATAAAGCTGGTGGTATCACACTCCCTAATTTCATGCTGTATACTACAAAGCTACAGAAATCAAAATACTGTGGTACTGGCACAAGAACGGACCCATAGATCAATGGAACAGAATAGAGAGCTCAGATATAAACCCACACATATATGGTCTATTAATACATGATAAATTAGCCATGAATATACAATGGGGGAAAAAAACCTCTTCAATAAATGGTGTTGAGAAAACCAGACAGCTATATGAAAGAAAATGAAACTAGATTACTGTCCAACTCCATACACAAAAAGTAAACTCGAAATGGATAAAGACCTGAATGTAAGTCATGAAACCATAAAACTCTCAGGAGAAAACATAGGCAAAAATCCCTTCAGCACAATTTTTTTCTGGACACATTTTCTCAGTTGAGGGAAACAAAATTAAAAAATGGAAAAGTAGGAATACATCAAACTAAAAAGCTTCTGTACAGCAAAGGATACCATCAACAGAACAAAAAGGCAACCTACAGTATGGAAGAACATATTAGTAAATGATTTGTTCAGTAAGGGGTTAACTTTCAAAATATATAAAGAACTCACACGATTCAACACCAGAAAAAATAACCCAATTAAAAAAATGGTCAAAGGACCTGAACAGACACTTATCCAAAGAAGAAATATGGATGGTCCACAGGCACATGAAAAAAATATGTTCCCCATTGCTATATCAGGGAAATAGAAATCAAAACAACAAGATATCACCTCACACCAGTTAGAATGGCCACTATCCAAAAGACAAAAATAACAAGTCTTGACAAGGATGTGCAAAAATGGGAACACTCCTACACTGTTAGTGGGAATGTAAATGGGTGCAGCCACTGTGGAAAGCACTATGGAGGTTCCTCAAAAAACTAAAAATAGAAATACTATACAACCCAGTAATTCAACTTCTAGGAATTTACCCAAAGAAATCAAAAATCCCTGACTTGAAAAGATATATGCACCACTATGTTTACTGCAGCAAAGATATGGAAGCAATCAAAATGTCCATTAACTGATGAATGGATAAAGAAGTGGTGGTACATATACACAATGGAATATTATTCAGACGTAAAAAAGAAAGAAATCCTGCATTTGCAACAACATGGATGTACCTAGAGGGTATTATGCAAAGCGAAATAATCTAGGCAGAGAAATACAAATACCGTATGATTTCACTTATTTGTGGAATCTAAGAACAAAACAAAACAAAATGAATAAAACAGCATACTCATAGACACTGAGAAGTGACTGGTGGTTACCATGGTGGAAGAGTTGGAATGGGAGGGTAGATAGGGAAGGGGAATAAAGGGGCACAAAAATCATCAGTCATAATATAAGTTGGTAATGAAGATGGTAGTACAGCATGGAGAATATAGCCAACTATTTTGTAACATCTTTCTATGTTGACAGATAGTAACTAACAGCAGTAGTTTGGGTGAGGATTTAATAATGTGGGTAACTGGTGAACCACTGTTTTGTAAATTAAGATTATGCATCAATTATACTTCATTAAAAAATCTATGAAAGTGGAGAATATTACTCAAAATTTTGAAAAGTGATATATATCTTTACATGAACATACAAGCAAGCAAGAGAGAAAGAAAGGGAAAAACTATTAACATAATGTGAAGAATAATTTATCTGTGGATATAGAAATTTGAGGTGAAATTTTACTTTCTTAGTCTATCGTTATTATTATTTCTATCCCTAGAGCATTAAATACTCATAAAAAAGAAACAAATATCAAACAAGCATAAAGTCTCCAGCACAGAATTTGCCTGAAATCTCATCTCCAAGGTATAAAATCTTAGTAGACTTTTAAACTAGACAAGTGTGTCTACCTCTTGATCTCTTACAGTGCACAGGACATTCTTTTAAGTTCCGACCACACATGATTTCTGATCCTTCTCATAGTTTTGCAGATAAGACTTAGGACTCCAAGATTGTCAATGAATTCCCAAGTGTTTATATAACATGCCTTAGATCACACAGTAAATAAATTGATGCTCTGAGATTCAAACCAAGTTCTGATTCTAAAACTTATGCTTTATTAGATTATGCTCTTGCATGAGGATTTGTATAAACATTTTCATATTTATATGTGAGTGTCTGTATGTGCAGGTGTGAGCAGAGACATATCAGCATAAAAAATAAAAATCCATTATCCTTATATGTGCTGCAAAAGAGACTGGTGCTTTTTGCTCAGTGTCCTAGTATAGTAGAATTGGCAACTGTAATTAAGAAAAAAAACTCACCATGCTAGTATTGCTACTATGTTTATTTCCTTTTTTAAAATACAATGATGTAACAAAGAAACCTGACTCTTTGCAAGGGCAACAGTACTCACATTTCCAGGGCAAAATTATTCTTTATGAAACAAATAAATGCAGTACCTAAATACCTGCAACTGGCCTCCAGAGTTTGACAAATATCAATGTTTGTCAAATCCCTGTCAGCCACTTTAAGGATATGAAAGCTCTTTTGTCCTCTTCAATACAGTACAGCCTAAAATATAAGGAGCAACACTTATCATATATATAGTTTTTATTAATGGGCTATCACCACCCAAGTTGATCATCATGAATCCCCAAGACTATCAATAACTTTATGTGTCTGCTTGACTATAAAACCATAAAGAATATCTCCTTCAATAGAAACAAAGTTGGGCTGAAAGGGTCATGCTTCTGGGCACACGAATGGGCTTTAGAGGGGTCCATGAATCCTCTGAAATTGCATGCAAACTATTTTATATTTGTACAGATGTGTGTGAAAGTCCATATATTTTATTATATCTCCAATAAGCCTAACACCCACAAAAGATCCAGTTGTATAGTCCTGTGACTATACTAAAAAGCACTGCATTGTACACATTAAACAGGTAAATTATATAGCATGCAAATTCTGTCTTAATAAAGTACTTTTTTAATGACTAGTCTAGAACTTTCTAAATAAACTTGTCATACCAAAGTTGAAGTACATCTAATATTATCATATTTTCAGAACTTGGTTCCATGTGAAATGACTCATCATTTGATCTGACTCAATACCAACTAATGAACTATTCAATGACCTTGTCTGTGAGGTTCTAGCTAAGCCTACTGTGCCTGGCCAATCTCAGACCAATATGATGACCTGGTTGTCTGGCTACCATCTATTCCTTTAAGTAACAGATAGAACTTTCCATTCTGGAATTTTCACTACTTCTGGTTCACATCATAACACAGTTATCACACCTTCCAACTATCTAATATGTATGTCTTTGATTTTTTTTCTAGGAGAAAAGAATATGTTTATTCAATTCTAAGAGAAGGCCAATATTTTATTAAAGATTCTTTGGGCCCACTAGAATGTAAACACCCGTAAGATAAACACAGTTCAGAGAAGTCTAAGGATTCTACTAGAACAAGGAGTCAGACAAGTAATCAGCTGTTACAGTCAAGATTATGGAGGAAGTGCAAATATTACTGGTTAAGACATCTCGTAGGTGAGGAGAAAAGTAGACAAGCAGAGAAGACTGGGAGGTAATAAAATTTTAAGTAGCAGGCAAGACCAGAGTCTGAAATATCTGAAAGGGATGTGCAGACACCCAGGTGAGAAGCTTGTCAGCACAATTCCAAGGGTTGAGGAAGAGACTAAGTGGAGAAAAGGATTCAGGAATTAAATCCAAGCTTGATAAAGTAGAGATAATGTTATAAGGACACCGGCAAGAAAGACATTGAGCAGAAGACATAAGAGAAATAGGCTGGGGGTAAGAATCAAAGCTCTGAGGAGTGGTTTGACTGCCTCTCACATGTGTGACATTGGCTACCCAAGTAATCATTTTAGAGCTTGCATTTTCTCATCTGTAAAATTGACATATTAATAATTCATTTAATTATCATAATTATATATAATACATATATCATAATATGTAATATTAAATATGATTTACAGACAAAAAACCTGAGTCCAGACAAGTAAATTGGCCAAGGCCATACTGCTAGTAAATGGCGAAATGGGAGAATTAAACCCCATTAGGCAGGTGTTGATGGTACCCTGCCTATATTCCTTTCCTCTTTTGTGTTTCAGTGCACACTAGTTCAACTTCCACCTGCCAGCTCCTACATCTCTTAGCCCACTGGAGTCAGTTCTTACTTAGTGCACTGAATGCACATCACCTCTCAGGACCCCTCAACCAATGACCAGCAAGAGTAGGTATATTAATTCCTCAGCCTCCTCATCCCCTCAGAGGATACTTCTGAGGTACATGTTCCACACCACTTCCTACAATTCCCCACTGGGATCGAGCCCCAGTTGCCCACAATGGTAACCTCTTGAAATACACTCTTAAATGACTTCTTCCCCTTCCCTGTCTCACTTCCTCACTCCCCCTACTCATGATTCCTAGGATCACCTCCTAAATAATGAGCATGAGGTAATGTAACAACCATAAAGAGGTGTAAATTTAAACTACTATTTATTTTTTATAATTATTAATAACATTGGCATTTAAGCCAACATCTAAAAGGGGCCCTTACTTCTATTCTTTCTAGTTAAAAGTCTACCTTGAGGGTTAAAATGTTGTTGGCACTGAATTTGTAATTGCAGACTACAATACTCCTGAATGCCAGAAAAATGTCCATGACGGGAAAGCAGAGAGTTTTAAAAGATTCTCTTGAATGGGAGTGAGGAATGGGAGAAAGTTCTGTTTTGACTTGAGTAGTAAAGGGAGATGACATGCTGAACATTACTTCCTCTGTAAAGCTTTTCCTGTTGCCCCAAGATGCAAGCAGGTTCTTTTTGTGATGAACTGTCATAGCACCCTGTACTTCTCTTTGGTAGTACCAATCATAACTGAATAAAATAATAAGTGGTTAGTGAGTCTCAGCTTGCTCACTAAGCATAGGCATTGTGTTTTCCCAGCGCCTCACACCACACTTGGTATAGACTAGGCAATAAAATATGTGCCTAGAACTTTGCTAGGCACAGGGCTGAGTAGTGATTAAGACAGAAAATTTACCATGTCCTCATAAACACCCAAAATAGATTGAAGGTACACATCTCCATCTTTAAACCCTCTTCCAAAGCTTATAAATGGGTTTAGAGATATTTAGTTCCCCTCAACCTACACACAACTCATTTTTCAATCTTTTCAGCAATAGTCCTTTGAAAGGATTCTCACAAATTTTCACTATTCTACTAAAGTTGTTATTTGGAATTATCACTAAAACTTCCAATATGCGAAATCCAATAAACTATTTTAATCATCATCTCACTCATTTTTTTATTTTTAGTACTTAAGTACTCCTCTCATGATCAACCTCCTACTCTTCCATCTCCTCCTTCTTGGTTTCCCTGGGGCTGTATGATCTTCATATCATCTTCTTCTCAAATGACACACTCTGCCATGGGTGCAACCACTAAATATGCCTAAGATCATCTACCCTGTATCTATTTATCAGCCAAAATTTCCCTTCTAAGCTTCAGATTCATATACATGATGGTTTAGTAGACCTTTTATCATAGACATGTATTAAATGAGATCTATCAAAAGTTGAACCTATCCTCTCTACCTCCTCCCCAAATCTTTTTATTTCTACTAGATTTCCTATTCACTTGCCCAATATATTAGCATAGAAATTATGTGAACATACTTCACCTCCCTACTGTGTCAGATGCAATCATTCATTAAGTCCCATCTATCAGTCCTTCCCATTCTAATAAATCTTCTCTAACCACCTCATCACTAACCTAGTTTAGAATATAATAATCTCTTATCTGGACAAATAGTACGAGTCTCCAAATATGTATTTTTCTTCCTAAAATACGTCAGAATTTAGAAGAGATCCCCATCCAGTGCATTTGCTTATTAAACAGTAGGGACATGACAGAGAGGTGGTCTTCAGTGCATTGTGCTATGTATGACTGTGGGTTGTTCAGATTAAAGTGGACACAAATTTATGCTTGGCTGTTTCATGCAGTGATGGTACCTGCATGAGCCCTGTATACGTGTGAGGTTGAGATATCTAGTGTAGATTAACCATCACTTTGTGTTAGATTTGTTTCACAATATATTAGAGGTGGCAATCTCACTCATCTTTGGTCTAAAACATAGATGGCAAGAAAGAAAAAGAAGAGGAAACGTTCGTTCAGCCTGTGAATGAGTAACCTTACAATGCTCCTTGTAACTTCAAACATCCACCTTCATGAAAATGCTTTTAAAACCATTGTCATGATGATCAACCAACATTTTAAGTTGAAACATATATATCTAGGTTTCTGATCTTGCTCTGTATCAACACAGCACTCATAGAACTCAGGAAATCCCAATAGCCACTTTAGCTTCCATCTTTCTCTTGTCTTTAGAAATGTCTTAAAGTACAAAGAAATATTTTCAGGCAAAGGTAAAAATAATTGTCGGGATGATGGTTTTGCAGACAGGGAGTCTTCAATGACAGGACAATTCCTATGGTGAGACACTGTAATGAGTTCAAAGTGTTTACAACTTCAATACGGCCTGTCAAGCGCTCTCTTCAATGAAATGAATTCTTGGCTATAAGCCACAAATGTGCTGTCAGAAATAAAAAGCATGTGAATATACTGGTGTTTCTATTATTGGCCCAGGTGAGGCAGTACTTTATTTTTAATAAGAAAAAAGATTTCTCAAGATATTCATAATCTTAAAAATGTTTAGAGCAATAAATCATGTAGATATTTACAAAGCAATGAGACTCACTATAATCATATCTGTATAAACAATACAGTCACATAGTCTAAGTAAAATAGTCTAAGATCTTCAAGGTTGTTTTCTATTTAAGTTAACAGGCTTTCTAATTCTGCAGCCTATTAATTTTATTAATAAAAATATTTTTCCTACAGGATAAAGAGACAGCACAGGCTAGCTTTAAAAAGTAAAAATAAGAAAGTACAGCATAGGGAATATGGTCAATAATACTGTATCTTTGTAAGTTTGCAGAAGGTAACTACACTTACTGCGGTAAGCATTTAGGAATGTATATAATTGTTCAGTCACTATGTAGTACACCTGAAATGAGTAAAGTATTTCATATTTCAATAAAATGAGCAAAAATCAGAGATTCAACTGGTAGACAACACAAACATTAATTTATAAATTTTTTAATTATTACTTAAATATTTTTGGAATTAACTATTATTTTCACTAAATCTGAAAACTGTATTCCAACAAATTATAAAAGTCAATCTTAATTCTTAGATCCAAAAGTATTTATTTTTATACACCTGCTATCGTTTTGGTCCCAGTGTATTGGTAATGGAATAAAAACTCTCTAGCATACTGATATGTTTAGACACGACTGCAAACAGCTCCGACAGACTGCATTCCTAAACAGTTATTCCTAACTTGGGTTATGTTACTCAAAGGTATTCTACCTGGAGACAAGATATAAGGATCATGAATGGGCTTCACAGTACATATGAGCACTGGAAAATGTATGCAAACTATGTTTCTAAGAAGATCTACAACATCCAGCAGAATCTCCAAGAGATCCTTTATTCAAAAATGAGTTAAGAAGCAGTGGTCTAGAGCAGACTTAATGTTTCTCAAAGTGTGGGTCCAGAACAGCACTAACCTCACCTGGGAACTTGTTAGAAATACAGAATCTCAAGTCCCTCCCCAAACCCACTTGATCAGTAACTCTGGGGGTAGGACCCAACAATCTGTTTTAACAAGCCCTGCACATGATTTTGATGCACGCTGAAGTGTGAGAACCACTGACCTAGGCAATAGTTTTCAGCTGGATTTTTTAGAAGTCTCCCTGAATTTTGGTTCAGTATGTTTTCTTTATATATATTTAGATTATTTAGACACATTTTATATACCTTACATATATAAAAATATCTAAATATATTTAATATATATTTAGATATTTATATATTTAGATAATTTATATATATATATATATATATATATATATATATATATATATATATATATATTTAAATGATTCCTTTGAGAGTCTGATGATCAGCCAGTTTTCCAGTTTTCCACCACTACTCCAGGGCAGTGCTACTCAAACTATGGTTGGAGAACAAGTAGTATCAGCTGTATCTGTAAGCTTGTTCGAAAGGCAGAATCTTGACCTCACTCCCAGATCTATTACATCAAAATCTCGGAGGGTAAGGCCCAGGAATCTGTGTTTTAATCACCTCTCCAGATGATTCTAATGCAGGCTAAAGTTTGAGAGCAGAGTACTGGCCCAGAAAGAAATAGAAAAGGTGACTGTTGAGATGACACAAAAGCATACAACTATTCCTGCATTTAAGCTCTGAATAGCTTTTAAGAATACAAAAAGCTATTTATTGGGAACTTACTATGTGCCAAGCACAATAATAAATATAATACATGTTTCATTTGTATCCTTAAAGGAAAATACTGACTGTGGGATTATTAATCGTGTTATACAGTTAAACACACTGAAGACTAAAGAATTTTTTTATTTTACATACAATGGCAGAATCAGCCATGATTTGAATCCTGGATAAATGGATGTGATTTTAACAATTATATGTATACAAATTCAGAAAATACTTGTTGAAGAGAGTCTTAGAGATAGGCAAACCTATGTATATTATATGTACTATTTAAGGGAAATTAAAATTGGTAACTCAGACCATGAAGGATGGTATTACGTAACTCAAGGGACCTACCAATCCAGGCCTTAAAACAGACTACCAATGGGTATGGATTAACCAACTATAATATGGCAACCAAATTCTCATTCAAAAATTGTTCTCTTAAATGCATGTGAAAGAAAACTATTAAGTCAGTCATTGCAGAGATCAAGCAGCAAGTCACTTCCTTAGAACTGTTCACAGTGTTCTGATTAGCTTTTTTTACTGAAGCACAACACACAAGCACTTTCTTCCTTCTATGGGTGCTAACTACACTGTCTGATGTAATGAAGTGACTAACAGAAATTTTCTCCCATTTGGAACCTACATAGCATATGTCCCATTAGGTCCCAGGTACCTCTAGGACCCAAACATGAGAAGCCAATGTAGGGAAGGAATAAGCTTGTTATTTTATGTACTATGAGCATAACTTTTTTCCCAAAATTAACCAGGCTGACTAGTAAATGTAAAACAAAGTCTAAGGTGTGATTGAATCACCATAATACCCATCCTTTGAGAATTGTGACTCAGTCGATGGGAAAAGAGAAAACAAATGTCCAACATCTTGTCACTGACACTTGTGAAATTATCATTTGACAAACCGTGATGAAATAAATTGGCAGGAATCCAATATAACTAATGAGTTATTTAATTAAATAAAATTCTGTCTCCCCAGCTAAATGGTATGCAATAATAAGAGCTCCATTCTAACACTTATCTAGAAAATAGATGCCTAGATTTCTTTCCTTTATGACTTTTTAACAGCCAACCTGGGTATAATAATGATATTTTCTAGAATTTATATGGTCAACACTTAATTGCTCACAGGGTTATTAAACAGTTTGTAAATTATCCTGTTTCTTTCACCCTGCTTTCTGCCTACAAAGATTACATTTCGTATTAGCATTTTCTTAAGAAAATGGAAAGAGAACGAAAGGGAATAAAGTGCAAATGGCCAATACTTCAAGTTCTTAATATCTTTAGCACAATGTCTGAAGATCTTGACTAAACTGAAGCTTCTGGGTTTCCAGCTGATTAATCCATCTGAAACTGTGATAACTGAGGTAGGCAATAAAGCAAAAATAACTAAAAATTTATTTTATCTATAAAAATTAATGAAATAGCAACCAACAGCCAAAAAACTCAATATTCATTAAATGATGAGAAGTTATGAATATTAGTGGTTGTTCACAAAGACAAATTTGCAATGTTAACTTTAAAAAATGTGTCTAACACCACACATGCCAAAAAGATTTGACAGTATTATAACTGTTATTTGAATCAACAAATCATAGTTTGTTCATATTAAGACATAGGTGTTTATATACAGTTCAGTGATCTTTTTAAAATACAATTTTAAATTAAATCCTTTTCCATGAGATTAAAAGACAGCAGCTCTGCTTTGATTTTCACTTTCACTCCATGATACCTAATACACTTCAAGATTCATACAGGACATTCATAAATGTTCACCGATCTAGTTGTGATTTACAACATAAAAAAATAATTACGTTTTTCCCCCAGTCGAGGAAAATCATGTATATTGGTGATTTTATATTAATCATGGACCCTATGAAAAGTAACATATCTTAGACACAAAAAGATGCTATCATTTCCATCATTGTCAACCTCTATCTATCCTTGAGAAAGAAAGTTGCTTCTGATTAATGTATACATTTAATTAAACATAAGAATTAAAATATAATTCTCATGAATGTGAGAAAAACTTCCTGTTTTAGTATGAAGTAAAATTTGATTTAAATTCAGAAAGGAGAGAAATCTCCTTAAATCAAGAAATGTACACAATATCTATCTGGTATGGTCTTCAGCAACATGGTATTTTATATGACAATTTGTAGCACAGTGCTATAAATCAGATACCTGCATTATGTTTCTTCATGTATCAGATTTTGTAAACATAGAGAAGTGTATAGCCAAGTTCATACGAATATAGAGAAAGCAAGGAAAGAAAGAATAGGAGGAGAAAGTGGTTATGAACACAGCATTGAAATGGAGGGACTTTGGTAAACTAATGTACTATTAACATATATTGAGGCCTCCCTGATTAAACAAAGTAATTCCAAAAGCTTTCCCCCAATTTTCAACAATATGCTCTGCCTTTTTACGTATATGGCAAACCATTTAATAATGAGGGTGCAACTAAATGTATTCATATTGAAAACAGATAAAATATAGACTAGAACAACCATGGGGGAGGGGTTGGGGTGGGTGCGAAGGTTGAGGGGGATAAAGGGGCACAAAAATTCTCAGTCATAATGTAGGTTGGTCATGGGGATGTGTAGTACAGCATGGAGAATATAGCCAATGATTCTGTAACATTTTTCTTTGTTGACAAGATCATAGCAGACTAGTGGGAGCACGAATTTAATAATATGGGTAACTGTTGAACCACTGTGTGGTATACATAAAGTTAACATAAGATTGTACATCAGTTTTTTAAAAAAAGGAAACAAATTCTTAATACTGTAATATTACTATTTAGAAAAAACCATATAGACTGGAACATTCTCTTCTGTTTTTGCCTACTAAATCATGTCTTGATTTCCCTTTTTGTTAAAGTTGACCGAAACTTAGTATGACTTGTTCTAGACTCCATGGACTTCAGCATCCCAATCCCATGCCATTGTTCTTCCAGTGGCTGGCATTCCAGTCAGCTAAGCCTTCTTTGAATTTCCTAACACTCCAGGCTCAAGCTAGAAATTCCCTCAAGATCAGGCTTTTCTCTGCCTGGGACATCTTTCCCTCCCTCCTGGTATTCCCCTCCTTCATGAATCCATTCTCTCCTGCCACACAACAAGCTAGTGCCAGTTTATCCTTCCAATCACTGATTGACTACCACTTCCTAAGAGAAGACTTTCTTGATATTGCCACCAGGAGAATAATGTTCCCTATTTTCTTTTATAGCACCCTGAATTTGCTTTTGCAAATATGCATCAAAATTGGAATTTAACTACTAATTATGCAATCCTAATTTTGCTGGTATTCCTCAAAGGAAAGGAAATACTAAGACATAAACCTTTTTGATTTCTTCAATAAATTCACCAAAGCCCAACAACATATAACTCTACCCATAGTAGGTATTAAACAAACATTTACAGAAGTTGTACTTCTTCCAGATCGTGTCTCATTTTGCAATCAGCCTACCCCAGAAACTTGCTTTAAGAACTGATGTAGTTCTCCCATTTGGCCACCAGAAATGTCCCCCCCATCTCGTCATCCTAAGCCCAGCACAGAGCATACTCCAACAAAGCCTGTGTTCAGACTCTTCCCTTAGCTGCGAATGTTTTACTCAAAACCTTTCAAAGCCTTTTTAAAAATCTGATGAATTGAACTAAACATAAGACTCTTGGTTATCCCTGGCCAATGTAAAGGAGAGTGAACCTGTTACTTCCTCCAGTTTGATATAGTACTATATTACACCACACTACACTACACTACAGAACACACTTTATTATACAGGGCATCAATTCTGTTGATTTAGCATTTTTAGAATATTTGTCGTACAGTGTGATAATTTTCCCTTTCTGTTCCTGATTCTGCATATGATAATACATTCTGGAGGGAAAGAACAAAGACTTATTCATGTTATTATAACCTAGAATACAGAACATACGTATGACATTAAATAACAAGCCATTAATGCAGCAACTCTGGAAAGCATTATAGAGTTTCTTGAAAAGCTAAAAATAGAAATACCATACAACCCAGTAAGTCCATTTCTGGGAATTTACCCCACACACACCAAAAAAAAAAAAAATCACTGATTCAAAAAGATATATGCATCCCTTTATTTGCCACAGCATTTTTCACAACAGGCAAGATATGGAAGCAATCTAAGTGTCCATTGATAGAGAATAGGTAAAGAAGATGTGGTACATATATACAATGGAATATTACTTAGCCATGAAAAGAATAAAATCTTGTTATCTGCAACAACATGGATGGATCTTGAGGATATTAAGCTAAGTGAATTAAGTCAGAGAAAAACAAATGCCGTATGATTTCATTTATATGTGGAGTCTAAAAAACAAAAAATTGAACAAACAAAACAGAAACAGACTTAAAAACAGAGAAAAGACTGGCAGTTGCCATAGGGGAAGGGGTTGGATGGATGGGTAAAATAGGTAAAGGCCATCAAGAAGTAAAAACTTACAATTATAAAATAAATTAGTCACGGGGATGAAAGTACAGAATAGGGAATACAGTCAATATTGTAATATCTTTGTATGTTGACAGAGACTACAGTTATGCTGAATATTTAGTAATCTATATAGTAGTTAAGTCACTAAGTTGTACACTGAAACAATATTGTATTATTAACTATATTTCAATAAAAAATAACAAGCCATTAAGAAAGATAAAAAGCAGTTAAGTTGGTACCAAACCCAGTTCCATTTTATTTTGATCCTGTGATTTAGCCAATCATGAAAATTTTTTATCTTGATTTTATCCTTGCTCCCAGATGTGTGCCATATGCAGAACTGAAAATCAGTCCTTTGCTGATGTTTTCCAAGTGATTGATCAACTGTTTAGGTAAGCAAGCTTGTTTATTAATTATAATAAAAATAGTTAAGAGTATCTAACAGGTAGGTACTTTCCTGAATGCTTTTATATATATGACTTAATTTAATCTTCAAAACAATTTTATCAGACAGATACAATTATCATCACTATTTTACAGGTGAGGAAACTGAAGCACAGTATAACTTGCTCAAGGCGACACAGCTTCTAAATTGTATAGCCAGAAGACAAGCCCAGACAGTATGTCTCAAGAGCCGAGCTTCTTACCACTCCACCCTTTTTACTGAAGAATGTATTATCCTATAGAGAGAGAGCTCACCTTTAGAGCAAAACAATATAGTACCAATTTTCCTGTCAACTCTGTCATAAAGATGACATTTCACCATTTTATTCCCAGATATCCTAAAACCTGGGTCATGGTTTTATGCAAACAGAAATAAACCCTTTCCCAAAGAAGTAGGTCCCGCAGTAAATGAATGATATATTGAATCTGATGGGATCTCAAAGTCAGTCATAAATATGCCTTTCTGCTCAACAAGTTAATTTAGGCCAAAATTTAATAAAGAGTTCACTGCAAATATAGACAAAACAGAAACCTTTAAGACAAATATGTAATATAAGAGGTCAATGAGTATCTAATTTACACTTGATATCATGTGTACTGTTACTTTAAAAAAAATTATAGGAACCTCACATTAGATTTAGAAGACACATAATAACCCATAAGATTCTTAAAGGAGCCACAAAATCATTGTGCAGATGGTTCCCACCACCATTGTAGCTTCTTCTGTACATCCTTACCCATAAGTGTTTTCTCTTTATGTCTTCTCTAACTGAAACACCCTATTCATCTGCTTCTTTAAATGTCAGCTAAGTTACCACTACCCCTTCAAAACTTCTGACAGTATGAATCTAGGTTCAATGCATGACCTACCCGTAAAGCTCTCTTGATCTCCGACAGCATACGTTTTTCCCTACACCTCACACCAATGAAAAATTATCTACATGTCTATTTATCTCCTATGAGAAGGATAGTGTCCTTTTTCATTACAAACTAGTTTGAACAGCTCCATAATGGAAGCTCAATTATTATTAGTTACATTGTGAATGAATATTTATCTGTATGTAAGTCTAACCTCAATACTCAGCACTCAGTTGTATAGAAGATGCATTCATGTAGTATTTTACTATTGGCATCTTCCTGAAGTCAAGGACATTTTAAGGTAATAGGTCGGTCCTCCTTATATTTCCTGCAGAAATTTCTGCCCAGATTAATCCACAATTTTAAATTTTAAATTTGTCTAGGTGATTTGATAAAGACAATAGTGGGATAGGTATAGAAAAAGAACATTATAAAGTTCAAATTAATTTGGAAATCATCTGGTCAATATCATTCCTTTTAAAGTTGAGAAATCTAAACTTCAGGGAATTTTAGCAAAATGTGTAAGATATACAACCAATCAGTGATTAAAAAAAAAAAACTAGGACTAGACCATGGATTTCTAACTTCTCCTATGACAATGACCTCTCAGTAGTACATATGAATACAATGTAGATATCTCAGGAAGTGCAATACCATATTATTTTTGACAAGAATAACCAACCGAATTCTTTCACTACTCTGATAGAAGCAACTGAAGGTAACTGTTACTGCTTTTAATTCTATAAGAAGATTATGTAAGTCCTGTCCTTTTCATATATTTATCTTTCAGGGACTTAATCATTTTTGGCCAAAACACATCTACTGTTGTTGACCAGGAGATTTTGACTTGCAGAGAATAGGGTACAATCCCTATAGTTTTAAGTGGGCTAGAAAGCTTTGACAGGAGGGAGGGAACTGGGTAGGGAACATTCTCATTTATTAAGTAACCAATAGGTATGGTAAACCAAAGGCTGCATTAGAGAACAATTCTCTCTTCTAAAAATTTTCTTTTCAGATCATGATCATTAAAGAGGAAAAGTTTTAAAGTGTAACATGAGAGAGGCAGTCAAAAGATGGCAGAGTAGGACCTCAAGGAGAAAATCTCCTCCCATGCACACATTAAGGAAGCAACTACAACAAATACAACTAACTCTGAAAACGACCTGAAGACTGCACAGCAGACCATCTACACCGGATACAGGAGAGGCCCACATTGACAAGGGTAAAGTGGCAGAGCCATGATCGAACAGGACCAAAGCCCTTCCCACATCCCAGCCCACAAGCAGGATGAAGAGGACCAGAGTGGGGCGGGGGGATAAGCTCTCAGGAGCTCTGCACACCCAGTCCTAGAGCTCTGCTCTGGGAACACAAGTCCACATTGCTTTGGGCTTTGGTGATTAACAGGAATGGACACCAGGGAGAGTTGGAGCACTGTGGGGGGCTCAGACTCCTATTGCTTATAGAGACAGGCATGTTCTGTCAGCCCCACTGAGACCCAACAGAGAGGCAGCAGTTTGAAAGATTTACAAGCAGTGGAAAAGGTGTGAGAGAGACAGGTTGGAGGGAGCTCTCTCCACAGGGAAAAGGGCAGGTAGGCAATGCTTTCCCAGCCCTTCCTCAGTCCAACTGGTCAGGCACTTGTGGGAGCCAGCTCCAAAACGCTCCAACCCCCTTGCTCGTGCTCACACCCATGTCAGCACATTCCTGCACACTTACCCCACCTACAGCCCAGCAGCTGTCTGACTTTGCTGCCTGTTAGTTGGAGAGTGGATGACACTTCTTAGATTTCCCAGACCTCACTCAGACTAGCTGGTCGGGGGCCTGCAGGAGACAGCTCCAAAATGCCCCATTTCCCTCACTGGCAGCTAACCCTGTGCCAGCACAAGCAGCAGTTAGACTTTGGTGACTGGCAGGCAGAAGGCTATCTACATTTTCCCACCTCCCCAAGCCCTCCCTCACTTCTACAGGCCAGGTACTTGCAGGAGCCAGCTCTAAATTCTACACCTGCCCAACTGGCTCAACCCCAGAGCCCCACAGTGTGCCCACCCCACCCAGCACACTGGGCCCAGCAGTGGTCAGAATTGCTGACCAGCAGGCAGAAGATAGCCTCACCCACAACAAATCCCAGTAGAAGTGCCTCATATTACACCAAAGGCACACAGAGGCAAGTGATGGGTATCACCCATTGCTTGTAGATAAGCAGAAAGTTGTTCCTCCCACTGACAGCAAATGTGGCTCAGCCAAAAAAAGAGGACCAGGTACTAATGAGCAAATAATCTTCAGCTTCTGGGCACCACAGGCCAAGCACTTCATAAAGCCCTTACTTTCAAAACAAGGAAGCATAGCAGATCCATCTAAAACAAGGGAAGAAACATAGAAATGCAGACAAACTGAGGGGACAGAGGCCTATGTTCCAAATAAAGCAATAAGATAAAACACCAGAAAAAACACTGACTAAAACAGAGATTAGCATCTTCTTGATAAAGAATTCAAAGTAAGAATCATAACAATGCTCACTGAACTGGGGAAAATAATTGATGATCTAAGTGAGAACTTCAACAAAGATATAGAAAATATGGAAAAGAGCCACTCAGAGCTCAAGGATACAGTAACTGAAATGAAGGAATAAATAGAAGACTGCTGGAATTAGTGGAAAGAATCAGTGTGATGGAAGAGAACAGCAGAGTATCTAAGTTGAAGAAAAGAGAGAAAAAAGAATGTCTAAAAATGAGAAGATGTTAAGAGAGCTGTGTGACAAATCCAAATGAAACAATATACACATAATAGGGGTCCCAAAAGGAGAAGAGACAAAGGACTAGAAAGTCTATTTAAAGAAATAATAGAATGAAAATATCCCCAATCAGGGGAAGTAAATAGACATCCAGGTACTGGAAGTTCAGAGAGCACATAACAAAAGGGACCCCAGAAAGATGACACCAAGACATATAGTAATTAAAATTGCAAATATTAAAGATAGAGAATCTTAAAAGCAGCAAGAGAAAGGCAGACAGTTACCTAAACGGAAACTGCATAAGGCTATCACCAGTTCTGTCAGCAGAAAATTTACAGGCTAGAATGGAATGGCATGAAATATTTAATGTATTGAAAGGGAAGAACCTACAACCAAGACGTCTCTACCCAGCAAGGTTATAATTCAGACAAAAATGAAGATTAAAAGAATTCATTATCATTAAACTGGCCTTACAAGATATGTTAAAAGGACTTCTTTAGATGAAAATGGTCTTAAGTCTAAATATTTTTCATCAGTGCCAAAAAGCTTACAGTAAAGGTAGTAGACCAATTACTTACAAAGCAAGTATTAAGGTAAAAAAATTATTAAAATTCACTACACATAAAATCAATCAAGTGATACACAAAAGTTGTAGATTATGATATCTTATACATAAAATGTAGAGGAGGAAGAGTAATAAAAAAGTACAAATTTTAGACTGTGTTCCAAATAGAGCAACCATTAATTAATATAGACTTTTATATTTTTAGGCAACTACCTATGAACCTTATGGTAACCACAAACCTAAAGCCTATAATAGATATACAAAAAACAAAAACAAAGAAACCCAAGCATAACAGTAAAAAAAATAATCAAATAACAAGAGTATAAGAAGAATAAATGATCAGAGAGGAACTACAAAAACAACCAGAAAACAATAAACTGGCAATAAGTACATAACTATCAATAATTACCTTAAATGAGCCAATCAAAAGATAAAAGGTGGCAGAATGAATAAAGAAAAAAGACCCATCTATATGCTACCAACAAGAGACTCATTTCACACCTAAAGACATACATAGACCAAAAGTGAAGGGATGAAAAAAGATATTTCATGCAAATAAAAGGGAGAAAAATTCAGGAGTAGCAGTACTTATATCAAATAAAATAGACTTCAAAACAAAGTAACAGACAAAGAAGGACATTACATAATGATAAAGGGGTCGGTACAACAAGAGGAAATGACAATTATAAATATCTATGTGCCCAACCCAGGAATAGATAGACCTAAAGGGAAAAATAGACAGCAACACAATAATCTAATGTTTTAACACCCACTTACATTGATGGATAGATCACCGAAACAAAACATAAAGAAGGAAGCAGTGGCATTGAATAAAACATTAGACCAACGGACTTAACAGTTATCTACAGAACATTCTCCCCAAAGCAGCTGTATACACATTTTTTCTCAAGTGCACATAGAACCTTCTCCAAAATAGATCACATATTAGGACACAAAAAGACCCTGAATAAATTCAAAAAGATTGAAATTGTATCAGGCATCTTTTCAGACCACAATTGTATGAAACTAGAGATCAATTACATGAAGGAAAAAAACCCCCACAAAAGCATGAGGTTAAACAACATGCTTCTAATTAATCAATGAATCATTGAACAAATCAAAGAGGAAATCGAACAATACTTGGAGACAAATGAAAACAGAAACACATTTCAAAGTATGTGAAATGCAGCAAAAGTGGTTCTAAGAGGAAACTACATAGCAAGACAGGCCTAACTTAAGAAATAAGAACAATCCCAAATAAACAATGTAACCTCACTAGTAAAGGAACTAGAAACACAAGAACAAAGCCCAAAGTTAGCAGAAGGAGGAACATAATAAACATCAGTGAAGAGGAGTTGAAAAAAACAAAAGAAAAAAATCAAAACCAAGAGCTGGATCTTTGAGAAGATAAATAAAATAGACAAACCCACATGCAGATGTATCAAGAAAAAAGCAGAGAGGACACAAAATCAGAAATGAAAAAGGAGAAGTTACAACCAATACCACAGAAACTGAAGGAATCATAAGAGAATTCTGTGGAAAAATATATGCCAATAAACTGGACAACCTAAAAGAAATGGACAAATTTCCAGAAATGTACAATCTTAGAAGATGGTTCCAGGAATAAACAGAAAATCTGAACAAACCAATCACCAGTAACAAAATTAAACTGGTAATCAAAAAACATATAACAAACAAATTCCAGGACCAGATGCCCTCATAGCTGAATTCTACCAGACATTTAAAGAAAAGCTAATACCCATCCTTCTTAAAGTATTACAAAAAAGAAGAGGCAACAATTCCAAACTCATTCTATGATGCTAGCATCACTGTAATACCAATCCAGACAAAGACAATATGGCAAAGAAGATAACAGACCAATATTAATGACAAACATAGATGTAAAATCCTCAACAAAATATTAGCAAACTGAATTCAAAAGTACATCAAAGCATCATCCATCACAAGTGGGATTACTCCAGGGATAAAAGGATGGTACAATATTCATAAATGAATCAATGTGACAAACATTAAAAAAAGGAAGGATAAAAATCAAAAGATAATCTCAATAGATGCTGAAAAGCATCTGACAAAATTCAACATCCATTCATGATAAAAACTCTCAACAAAATGGGTATAGAGGGAACATACCTTGACATAATAAAGGCCACATATGGCAAACCCACAACTAACTTTATACTTGATGGTGAGAAGCTGGAAGCTTTTCCTCTAACCTTAGGAAGAAGACAAGGATGTTCACTCTCACAACTTTTATTCAACAAAGTACTGGAGGTCCTAGCCATGGCAATCGACAAGATAAAGAGGTAAAAGGCATCCAAATTGACAAGAAAGAAGTAAAACTGTCACTAATTGCAGATGACATACTATATAAAGAAAACTCTAAAGATTCAACCAAGAAACTATTAGAATTAATCATTACATTCAGAAAATTTGCAGCATACAAAATCAGTATATAGAAATCTGTTGCATTCCTATATATTAACAATAAACTAGCAGAAAGAGTTATCAGGAAAATAATTCCATTTACAATTGTATCCAAAAGAATAAAATACCTAGGAATCAACCTAACTAAGTAGGTAAAAGTAAGCTACTCTAAAAATCATAAGACACTGATGAAAGAAACTGAAGAAGACACAAATAAGTGGAAATCTATCCAATACTAATGGAAAGGAAGAATCAATATAGTCAAAATGGCCATCCTTCCCAAAGCAATTTACAGATTCAATGTAATCCCTATCAAAATACCAATGGGATTTTCAATGAACTAGAGTAAATAATCCTAAAATTCCTATGGAACCATAAAAGACCCTTTATAGCCAAAGAAATTTTCAGAAAGAATAAGGCTAGGGTATCACATTCCCTGACTTCAAGCTATAAAACTACAAAGCTACTGTAATCAAACAGCATGCTACTGGCAGAATAACACTCTCATATTTCAATGAACCAGAATAGAGAGCCCAGAAATAAACCCACACATATATGCTCACTTAATATATGACAAAGGAGGCAAGAATACACAACAGGGAAAACAATCTTTTCAATAAATGGTGTTGGGAAATCTGGACAGCTGCACACAATAGAATGAAACTGCATTATCCCCTAACACCATAAACAAAAGTAAACTCAAAATGAACTAAAGACCTAAATATAAGACATGAAACCATAAAACTCTTAGAAAAAATCATAGGAAAAAATCTCTTGAACATAAATAAGCATGAGTAATTTTTTCTGGATATATCTACTCAAGCAAGGGAAACAAAAGCAAAAATAAATAAGTGGGACTACCTCAAACTAAAAGGCTTCTTTACAGCAAAAGACCCCACCAACAAAACAGAAAGGCAACCTACAGTATGGAGAATGTATTTGTAAATCATACATCCAATAATAGGTTAATATCCAAAATATATAAACAACTCATGTCACTGAACACAAAAGAAAAATAAATAACCCAATTAAAAAATCAGCAATAGACCTGAATAGACATTTTTCCAAAGAAGATATACAGATGGCCAACAAGCACATGAAAAGATGCTCCACATCACTAATCATCAGGGAAATGTCAATCAAAACCATAATGAGATATTGCCTCACACCAGCCACAATGGCCACTATTCAGAAGATAAGAAATAACAACTTTTGGCAAGGATATGGAGAAAAGAGAACCCTCCTATACTGTTGGTGGGAATGTAAATTTTGTGACCACTATGGAAAGCAGCATGGAGGTTCCTCAAAAAAACTAAAAATAGAGATACCATACAACTCAGTAATTTCACTTCTAGGAATTTACCCAAAAAAAACACACAAAATCTCTGATTCAAAAAGATATATGCATCCCTATGTTAATTGCTGCATTATTTACAGTAGCCAAGATATGTAAACAATCAAGTGTCCATCAATAAATGAATGGCTAAAGAAGAGGTGGTATTTATACACAGTGAAATTATTATTCAGCCATAAAAAATAAAGAAATCCTGTTATTTGTGACAACATGGATGGACTTAGAGGGTATTACTCTAAGTGAAATAAGCCAGTAGTGTAAAGACAAATAACACATGATTTCACTTATATGTGAAATCTGAAAACAAACTGAAATGAACAAAACATCAGTAGAGTCATAGACACTCAGACATGACTGGTGGTTACCATGTGGAAGGGTTGGGGTGGGTGGGTGAAACAGGTTAAGGGCATAAAGAGGCACAAAATCTCGATCATAATATAATTTAGTCAGGGGGATGAAAGTACAGCATAGAGAATATGTTTAATAGTTCTATAACGTTTTTCTGTGTTGACAGACAGTAGCTACACTAGTTGGGATGAGCGTTTAATGAGCATACAGATAACTGCTGAATCACTGTATTATATACTTGAAACCAATATAATATTGTCTATCAACTTCAATAGAAAAAATCCAAACAACACAGAGTAATATGTGCTCCTTGATGATAAATGTTTTATAACATAATGACACCAGCATATTCCTAGTTATTTATTAATTACAAAATTATTAAATAATATGCAATAATTTGACAGCTGAGTATAAAATATTTATTTAAATAGCCATAAAAATAACTGTGGTTTGAATGTACTAATATATTCTTGTCCTTAGCACTATACTTCCTATGTAATACTAGCTACTTAATGAAACATCTTTCTAAGATGGGAAGTGAGCAAAAAATGTTGTACATTTAAAAGCAGAGGGAGTACAAATAAGTTAGTTAGAGAGGGAAACAGGATGTGAGTTATACTTGGGCTACATTAACTGCTCCACTAGAGCAAACTAATTAATTTTTCTTCATGCACTGTAATCTGCAAGCTTAATTTAGGGAAAAGAAGAATGCAATTGTTACTGCAAATTATAAAGGTCTTACTACCTATCATTCAGTTGCAATAACTTAAGAAAAGCCAATAGCTTATTAATGTTCTATGGCTAATGGCTGTTTTTCATGGGATACATTTTTTTAAGCAGTGCTAAGTGTATAAATTAAATCATAGCAACATTTTCATATTAAGTAACTATTATTAAATACCATTTGTTCCACAGAGTTATCTTACTGCATTGGCCCAACAAGAAACTCAATCCTAGTCAGAAAGGTTTTAAAATATTTCATAAACATTAACCTAAACTTTTCATAGTAGAAACAAAACTTAGAACATATTTCAGCAGTGTCAATGCTTGTTTTAATATTAAATCATATTTTTCATTAGTTTATACTTGCTTCTACAATGACAAAGTACACAAAGCTAAATGTGAATGTCCAGTAGGTCAGAAGGAGAAAAGTATATAGTTGAATATGATTTTTGATGACAGTGAAATTAAAAGCCAAAAACATGCAAAGATTATGAGACCAACAAAAATCTTCAAATATTCAAATAATCCTATGGGCAAGTTGATGTGATATCAATATTATGTCTTATTCATTTGGTTTAAAAAGGTAAGCAGGAAAATTAAATTTATGTATGTGTGTGTGTGTTAATATATATAATATTAATATATATTAATCCCCTTGTCAATTAAGTTGGGAGATGAATGAATAAATCCACACATGTATAAATAGAAAGATGTTTCAAGGGTAATTGTTAACTCAACATATAGTCTGGATAACTGGACAAAGCCTTGACAGAAAGCACTCTAAGACACCTATAAAAAAGCAGGTGCTGCACCTATAGATACAATCAAGCATATATCAAAACATGGGTTATCCCTTGCCCCATCTACATTTTACCAACTTTATATTTATGGTTAAGTGACCCAAAGAATTCATGTGAGAAAATCTGATGGAAAACAAAGTGCCCTATATCACTAACCAGATGTTCACTGGGTTTGAAATCAGGCAATAAATTTTTGGTTACATTGAGCCATCTTCAGGGCCAAACGAATCCTCATTAACAGTAAAATCCCTATAACTCACAATTTCTAACCTTACCGTGCGGAGGTAAACCCCATTATTAACAAGTCGTATGATTCAGGGAGCACAGGAGAAAATGATGAGGAATCCACATTCCACACACTTTCAGCCCAGCTTTCAAGGCTCTCCAGAACATTCTGATCCTACTTTCTTATCATCTGCCTTTTGATTCTTTTTTATTTTGAATAGCAGATGCTTTGTATCTTGCACCACATCCCCTCAACCCATCTCTCATTGTAGCTGAAGCTCCTGTTTTGTGCTTCAGGGCCAGGAAGCAAAAGTTCTAATGTCCAGGAAGTGACTCTCAGTTGACAGCAGGAGGAGAGAGAAAGATAAATTGTCCTTCAGAGGCACATTTCTGAGGGGAATTCAAAGGTTGAGATTCAGTTTACAGAAATTGGCTCAATAATGTTCTCTTCATTAGCTTTTCCTCCTTCCCTGTCTCACTTAAACAGCTCTCCCTTGTTCCTGAGTTTGCTTTCAAATAAACTGCCAGTAATTAAGGCTTTGTATAAGGCTTTGTTTTTGAGGAAACCCTGAGACTTCTAGCTCTCTATCACTTAAACTGTGAGTTCCTACAGGGCAGTGGCTATGCCTTTAATTCTTTAGTTTTAGGAACCAGTGTGCTGTGTGATGCAGAACTAAGTTACACAGGTCCTATAATTATATCTATATAAATTATGTTATGTAGTTCCTATAATCCCATCCATGATGCAGATGAAGAAACATGTCCAGAGAGGTGAGGTGATGCAGCTTCCCTGAGCTCACACACAGCACCAGACAGGAGAGGGAACATTCAAACTCAGGTCTGCCTGCTCCTTGTAGGTTGCTACATGCCATTCTCTGCGTATTCCATTCCAGCCCCTACAGGCTCATCCTCAATGACCTTTGAGAATTCAGTATTCTCCATCTCATCCAAATGAATACAGAAACTGTGGTATACCCTATATATATATATGTGACAAAATACATTTTCATATCATGGCACTTGACTCAGTATTATTAAATGACCTAGCTCTTTGACTTCCTGTAATTACATAACAGCCTCCTTAAGTATCAGGGCATAAAAGCAAGGATCTCACACTTGGGAATCAGACAAACTCCCCATTTGCTATTCTGCATCCTGCCCTCACACAGCTATTGCAATGATTACAAGAGATAGTAAGTAAAAGCTCAGCACAGTGCCTGAAACACAGCATGGTCTCAGTTAGGGGTGGTTTACATTATTTTCAACAGAATCAAAATTATCAAGAATAAGTGCCATGAGATCTATACCCACTCTGTATCTCTCAACTTCTCAAGCAAGAACAATGGACCCAAACAGGCATCAATAAATAAAACAGACATAAAAAACTGAAAGCTGAATAAATTGCCCTCCTTTACTCACTTAACCAGTATGTTTTCCTAGGTCCATTTCTCCTTTCCCCACTTCTAAATATCCCATCATCTTTTTTGCAGCCAGGAATACTCTCCCCACTCGTACCCCACCCTTCATTTCAACCTATTCTAAACATCTTTAAATTTCAGCTCAACTTCTACATTTGGCTTAGTTTCCTATTTTCCATTGCAGTCTTTGTTGATTTCTCTCATAGATTTCTATAGCACTCATACACTATAAAATGAAATTTACTACTTTATATACAGTTTTATTTCAGGCCTATTGCTCAGTTTTGGTTAGTCCTGACTCCCAAGTTACACTCAAAGTTGCCTGAAGGTAAGGATCATTTTTAATTTTTCTCTCGGCTCCCCTGGCACAATACTAAACAAATAATCAGTCACTGAATGCTTAATATTTTATACAGAATGCAGAACTATGAAAGAAAGGGCTTAAGAGTTACTGTTCTCTTTCATATTGCCTCTTTTTCAGGTAAATACATTCTTATATTCAATGTTTATTCTGATGTCATGTAGCATTCCCCCCACCCCCTTTCCTTTCTCTGTTAATCCTTACACTGGCAACCAGTGTAGGGCATATCTTGCAACACAGAGGGGATGGTTACTGCAAAATGATTTGTTCTGTTTATTCTTACATCAATTTCTCTACAGCAAGCAGGGTACCATCGACATTAGAGGAATTCAACTGATCAGATTCATCATTCCTCAAACTGATTCTTTAGGAATTGATTTTTTACACATTTGTAGGTTATATCGCTAATGCTATCTGAGAAGTTCAGATATTCAGTTTCAAATTCCTTTTTTAGTTTCAGGGAACTACAACTGCAGAAAACATTAGCTTGAGCTTGATGAATTTCATGCTAATTACTGGATCTTATGTTTAAGTCAGATGCCAAGGTTTCAAAAAAAAAAAATGACTCAGGCAGGCCAGTGTGATATATTTCTTACGGATTCTAATAGTTTGTCATTCAAAGTACTCCACAGGAAGCTTAAGATAAAGATTATTTAAAAAATCTGAAACAGGAAAATATATGTAATTAGAAGTAAAGAAGCTGAATACTACTACATTTTTTAAAGTGTATTTATAGTATGCTTTTTCACTCTACTGATTATTTCTCCTAATTCTTATAAAAAGCCTTCGAGGTAACTATTCTTATCCCCTTGATATATATGTACAGATGTAGAAACCCAGATATTAGTTTACCTAAGATTAGGTAAAAAGGAAAAGAAACTTTACTGTTACCAAGGACCTTTTCCTCCTAAAATGACTCCTATTAAAAATAACATACATGCACTACTTAATGAGTGAAATGAAATCAGTAAATCACAGTGTTTAACAGAATTATTCAGTTGTCAGTCTGGTTAATATTTCACTATCCTCTGGGAAAACCTGATACAGGATGCTTTCTCTGAACTTAACCTCTGAGTATGAACATTTCCCCTACTGAGTTGCCACAGAGAGTAAATGTCTCATAACTGCAAGCTGTATGGAAGATAGAAGACAGATAGAAAGGTCCAGATTTGAGAGGACCTGTGTATCTTTCCTATTATCCTATATGTTCCATAAAATTAAACAATCTATTTGGTTTCCCGGTGCCAATCAGAGTCTTGACACACAGTAAGTACTCAATAAACATTTGGTGAATGATTTAATTGCTGAAAATAACTTATAAATTATGACTTTGGGAAGAAGGGACAGAATGGTATCCTATGAAATATATTCAAGGTTATTTGGAAGGGTTGAGAACTGGATACTTCATTTATTGATGTTGGGGACAAGGATGACTACAATCATTTTGGAAAATAATTTGGCAGAATCTATTATATTTTTAAATACATACCTTTTGATCTAGATATCCATAATTACTAGCATGACACCTCATACACAAACACACATTTCATATTATTTCATTGGACCTCACCACCAAATTAGATGATTTGCTACACCTTCAATATGCATTGCTCTTGTTTCTTCCCTTATTGGTGCTTTGCCTGCTATTTTATCTAGAATTCCATTTTCCCTTTTTCTGCCTATCAAGGCCCTTCTCTAAAATGTAGTACAAATGTCATGCTCTCCAGGCATTATTTCTGTCACCCAACTGATTATAATGACTTTTTCTTTGAATGCTTTCTTTGGACTACACTTATGTCCTCAATTTATATCAGAGTTATTTACAAGTCTCATTTCTCTCTGTGACTTTTACAATGTTGTTTTTTTTTTTTTTTTTTTTTTTTGCAGAGTCTGCTTAATTCCATCTCTTACCATAAAGGGGCTTAGTCTCTTTGAAGACTTCTTAAAGACACATAGCTACTGAATGGTAGGCTGGACTAAAACCCTGGTATATAATCTGCTCATCTAGATATAGCCATTGAACTCTTCACAGACGTTTGAAGAAAAGAGGCACACAGAAGTCTCAGAATTACTCACTTCTAGAATAGAAAGACATTCTACAACCGTCTAGTCTTGAGTACTTCTTTTATTGGAATATGGTTGATATACAATATTATGTTGGTTTCGGATACACAACATAGTGATTTGATAATTATATACATACTAAATGCTCACTATGGTTAACTGTAGTTGCCCCGTTACTATACCAAGATATTACAATATTACTGATTATATCCTCTATGCTGCACTTCCATTCCTGTGACTAATCTATTTTGTAATTTGAAGTATGTGGAATCTAAAAAGCAACACACACACACAAAAAAGAAACCAACCCATAAATACTGACAACAGACTGCAGACCACCACAAGGGAGAGAAATAGGCGGATGGGTGAAATAGGTGAAGGGGATAGAAATACGAACTTCAAATTATAAAACAGTCTGAAGACATTTAATATTTACTACTGTCATGGATTCCTTTGAGATATTGATAGATTCACTTCCCAGAAAACACCCAAGGTAGTTTACAACTACATATCCACAATGATCATGACAGTTTTAAATGTGGCTGGTTCACCAAGTAGAGTGAGGTATACATAGATTTCTATGTAGGATCACAAAACCAGATTCCATTATTACTGGAGTGACAGGGTCTGTAAGGGGAGTTATATAAAATATGTGCATGCAGAGAACTGCTTCAAACCGGAGAGCATGTGCCCTAGCACTATTCAGCACTAACAGGATGATGCCATTGCAGGATATGGTCCCAGGGCTGCCAGATCTGCTGAGAAAGGACGTAAACCCAGATTTGTAATGAAGTGTGGCCATATGACACGTATCTCCTGGGCTCCTTCCAGACTTCACATCAAAAGTTTGTAATGTCTTTTATTCTATCTGCTTACATGCCCAACCTGCTCACATATCCTGCAAGAGTTTGTCATCGGCTTAACCAAGCAGGTGAAATGAGACCCTAACCATCAAGCTACAATTGCATATTGACAAATAACTGCCATAATGTGTATCATTGCTATTCATTTATTTATCAGTTCCACAAATATTTATTGTTGATCATGTGCTAGGCATGGTCCTAGTTATTGGCTATATAGTAGTGACACCATTAGACAAAGTCTCTAGCATCAAAGGTTATGGTGGGGGAAGCAAACAACAAAAATTAGACAACTAAACAAGATAATTTCAGATGACGATTGTGAAGAAAACAAGCAAGGTGAACAGGACAGAGAACAACTGGATGGTTAATCAGAAGATCTTCTTTAGAGAGGGTGGTCTGAGAAGGATCCTTCTGAAGCTGACACCTGTCAGCTGAGACTGAATGGCATGAAGGAGTCAACCGTATAAACAGAAGAATGTTCCAGCTCATAGGAAGAAAAATGAAAAGGACTGAGGCAGAACAAGCATGCCTGGAGTGTAGTGAAGTAAGAGAACTGGCATGAGGTGAGGTTAAGAAGTAGGCAGAGACCAGGTCATACAGGGCCTTGGCTGTATTCAATGTTCAGACTTTTTCCCAAGTAAAATGCATCTTCAGAAGGTAATAAGTAGGGAAGACATGACCTAATTAATGTGGTAAAAAGATCACTATGTGTAATGTGGTGAACTGAGAAATTGATTAGGCAGTTAGGCTATGGAATATGATGGAATGTCAGCAGTGCTCCCTTTGAATAAAAGCAGCTTTTATTTTTCAATTAAAATGTAACATAATTGACTTCGGTAAAAATGTCTCTCTTGACCTTATTTCTCTTGCATTAATGGGGTCATTTATATATGTCAGAAGTGCTACCTCTATACACAATGAACAGCTTTTGTTTTTCAATTACAATGTAACAAAATTGGCTTGAACCAGAAATGATCCCTTGACATTATTTCCCTTGTATTAATCGGACCATTTATATAATGATCATGCAAATTAATCTTCTTCATTCAAAAATATTGTTTATTTTAAATTAATAAATATAATGCCATAATATATATTTTTGAAACCTATTCTAATATTCAACTTATTAATATACTCTTGATACTTTGAATACAAAATCTACAGGGTTATTACACTATTAAAGAGATACAAAGATATTTACAATTATGTTTTCATTTGAAACAGTGATTAAATATAATTTGCCTGTGACCTTGCAGGTCAAAATAATATATCACAATAAACTGTAGATAGTTTCAGAGATGAAAATAGTGTTTGTCTGCTTCAGTAGATACATATGTGAAGATGAATTCTGGCACTTGTCAGGCTATGATAAATTGCTACCAGGCTAATACTTGTCAGTACAGTAATAACTGATCATGCTCTAAAAAGCACTAAGGGAGAAAGGTGATGAACAACCTACAAAGCAAAAATTTTCACAATCACAATAATGACTCTACTTCAAACCACAGTAATTATCTACCAACCTCCTTATTGTCAAATCTACATTTCAAGTGACTACCTTGATATCTCTTAGAATCAATTTTTACCCCCAATTCTAATTAACAACATAGAAAACAACCAACAGTGATAAAAACGTGTCTCTACGGAGTCTTTCCAAAAACACCCCTAAGTCTTTCTTAGAAGAAGATCCCCAATCTTTCTATAACATTCAAAACTCCTCTCCAACACTACCCCCCTGCTTCACTGTTACAAAAGGAAGGCAAAATACTAAGGGTATTTATTATGTGGCATAAGGAAAATAACAGATGTTGGTGATAATTTCTTTAATGATCCAAAGTTCAAAAGACTAAACAATGTTGAGTACTATCTATCTATATATATATATAACACCTGTACACCATGGAATTAGAAAGTTATCAAACTCACAAGTTAATATTTTAAAAAATGGATAAAGTGCTACTAGTATGTTTTACAGTAAGCACTGAAAAAGATATATAATTCATTTTGGGGGTAAATTAAGCTATTTTTTTAATCAGATGGCTAGAAATACTGTAAATATATTAGAGGATAATCTGAGATATACACACACATTGACAATAAATATACAATTAACAAATAAAAACAACTGCTTTGATTTAGATTCATATTATGAAAATCCTACACCCAGCATTCATACATTGAAACATTTTCTAAAACTTTACATAGTAGTTTATAGGAATGTTTTCTTGTGGGAAAACATGCACAACATAGAATTTACCATTTTAACCTATTTTAAGTATACAATTCAGTGGCATTAAGCACATTTACACTGTTATGCAACCATTACCTCCATCCATCTCCAGAAATTTTCATCTTCCTAAGCTGAAATGCTGTACCCATTAAATAGTAAGTGTCCATTCCCTCCTCCTCCAGACCCTGGTAACCACTGCTCTACTTTCTGTCTCTATGCATTCAACTGTTCTAGGTAATTAATATAAGTGGAATCATAACATTGGTTTTTTTGTGCCTGGCTTATTTACCATAATGTCTTCAAGGTTCATAGATGTTGTAGCATGTATCATAGTTTCCTTCCTTTTTAAGGCTGAGAACTATTCCATTGTGTGTGTATAGTGTATGTGTGCATGTATATATACACATACTTCACTTCGTTCATCCGTTCCTCTTCCAAAGGACATATGGATTGTTTCTACCTTTTGATAGAGTGAATGATACTGCTTAGAACATGAGTGTACAAATATCTGTTGGAGTTCCTTCTTACAATTCTTTCAGGCATATACCAAGTAGTAGAATTACTGCATCATATGGTAATTCTAAGCTTAATCTTTTTAAGAACTGCTATGCTGCTTTCCACAGAAGCTGCACCATTTCACATTTCTAATGCACAAGAGTTCCAATATCTCCACACCCTCACCAAATCTTACTTTCTTTGTTTTTTAAAGAAGTAATTGCCATCCTAAAGGTGTGGAGTGGTATCTGATTTGGATTTAATTTGAATTTCCTTGATAATTAACGATGTTGAGCATCTTTTCATGGGGTTATTGACCATCTGTATATCTGTTTTGATGAAATATCTATCCAAAGATCTTTACCCATTTTTGAATTGGGTTGTGTGTGTTTGTTGTTGAGTTCTTTACATATCCCAGATATTAATTTCCTAACAGTTGTATAATTTGCAAATAGTTTCTCCCATTCCATGGATTCTCTTTTTACTCTGATAGTGTCCTTTCATGCACAAAAGTTTGTACTTTTGATGTAGTCCAACTGATCTAGTTTTTCTTTTGGCAACCGTGCTTTTTGTGTCATACCCAAGAAATTTCATTTTTAAATCCAGTATCATGAAGTTTTATCCCTGTGCTTTCTTCTAAGATTTTTATAGTTTTGGCTTTTAAATTTCGTTTTTTATCCATTTTATGTTAACATTTACATATTATTATGTGATGTAAGGTCTAACTTCATTCTTTTGTATACAGATATCCAGTTTTCCCAACACCATTTGTCACATTGCCATTGAATGATCTTGACAGCCTTACCAAAAATATTTGACCACATATGCTAGAGATTATTTCTGGGATCTCTATTCTATTCTATTTGTTTACATCTCTGTCTTTATTTCAGTATCACACTGTATGACTACTGTAGCTTTGTAGTAACTTGAAATCAAGGAAAAGTGATTCTTCCAACCTTGTTTTTTTGTCAAGAAAATTTGATAACTTGATCTGGTTGATGGTTACATAAGTGTATATACACATAAAAATTCATTGAGCTGTATGCTAAGATTTGTGCATTTTATGCACAATAAAAAAATACAAAAATAAAAACTACCTTCAAAGCAGCAAAAAGATTGGACTATTCTGGGCCCCCTGAACTTTCATAAGAATTTTGGGATGGATTTTTATATTACTGCAAAAAATGCCATTTGGATCTTCATAAGGATTACACTGAATCTGAAAATCACTTTGAGTCATATTAACATAATATTAGTCTTCCAATTCATGAACACAGGATGCCTTTCCTTTTACTTATGTCTTCTTTAATTTCTTTCAGCAGCATTTGGTAGTTTCAGCATATAAATCTTTTACTTTCTTGGTTAACTCCTAAGCATTTTCTTCTTTTTTAATGCTACTTGAAATGTATTTTTTTTTCTCAATTTCCTTTTTGGATTGTCCACTGTTAGTGTACGGAAACACAACTTTTTGCATATTGACTTTATATCATGCAATTTTGCTTAATTTTTATTAGTTCTGATAGTTTTTGGTAGAATACTTAGGATTTTCTACACATAAGATCATGTCATCTGTGAAGATTATATGATTTTTGCATACATTCTTTAAATAGTGATTTTCATGAAGATAATTTTGAATGCTAATTAAAAAGGCATCTAAAAGTTTGAGTTCTCTTAAGTCTTCAGTACTTGCCAACAGTCATTTCTATGACTCAATTCAAGCTGTCCAATGCCACATGAATACAAATCATTAAACAAAACCACTCTACATTATAGGCATAGTAATAGGATTAAATTCACCTGGCTCCCAACCAAAACCAACACCACTAACATTAAAATATCTTCATCATGAATTAGTAATGTCATATTAATGGAAGCTAAATACATCTGGAAGGTTTTTTTTGGCTCATTTGCATGCATACACATACCAGACATCTCTCCCAAAAAAGCAGTCATTTAAAGGTAACCCTAATATACAATTTAGAAAAGAGATATAGAAGAGAAGTAAAAAATCCAGCTTACAGCCAGTTGGCACAAGATTTTTCCATGCTATCTTATTTATGTTCTATTTTCTTTACCTCATTTTATGAATTTAATTCTTCACAAAAAAATACAGGGAAATTCTCCATGCTATGGAGGATCACATCCCAAACTTTGGCTGATCAAACTTAATTTGTTCAGATTCTGAATTATATTCAGTGTCATTACACACATTTACTTTTTTTCTAATCTTGTATTCTCAATTTTGATGCTTATATTCAATTTGGATTATCAGACTATTTCTTATCCATTATTTTTAAGAGGCAGCTGATGTAGTAGAGCAAGAAAAGTTTTCAGCAAGCTGAGTTTAATTTCACATGGTGTTTAGTCAGAAACAAAGTATTTAATTAATTGTAGGCCAAGTTTTCTAATCTGAAATATGAAGCTAATGCTAGTTTACCAACAGAACTTTTGTGAGGATTACAGTAAGTATTTATAAAGTATAATGCAAATATTAGTTGTTATTGTCACAGGAAGAGACGGTATTTAAAAAAATAATTCAGATATTGACATATACATACATACATATACACATATTATCATATATGTGTGTGTGTGTGGTGCTTACAGACACACATATACAACAATGTGTCTGTAAAATGTGTCAGTAAATCTTTTTGTGTATGTTTTGCAGTGCCTGCAAAATGCCATATTAAAGAATAAATTATTTTATATATGCTTAAATGTTGACAGAAGACATAGATATACTGCTATTTGAGTATCTGATAAGAATTACATATGAAAATAATCTTATTCCATTTCTAACAATGAACCAACTTATAAAATATTATATTAAAATCAAATTTATCTAATACTGATATTAAAATAAAACTAAGAGAAAAGTCAGTGCATACTAATAGAACATCTTTTGAAGACATTATATTAATTTTATTTATAGCATCTGAAAGAAAAATAAGTTTTAAAAATGAATATTCTATCTTATAAATACTTCCTACTATGGCAGATACTCAGAAAACTTGTTCAATAATAAGAATGCTGATTAGATTTCCTTCAGAATTTTAGGAATAGAGCTAGCTATTCATCCCTGGAAGTGCTTTGAAAGAAGTGCAATACCATGACAATGAAAAACAAAACTGATTTATGCCATTACATATTTGTTATCTAATCTTTGCTCACTCTTGAGCTGCATAAAGTTTTTTTCCGATCTTGTCATCAAGCAAGTATATTTGATCTCCCTGACTCAAATAGAACACTTGTCAGAAAACATTGCTAGCATTTAATTCTCCATTTACATAATGTGAAAGGAACCAGCATGGCTATCACAATAATTAAAAAATCAATAAAATTTATCATATGAATTCAGCCTATTTTGCACTTAATTGTATACTTATGGCTCTATGACATTTACTGACCTGGATTCACTTTTGGATTTGCAACCCCATTATAACCTTATTTTTCTTAATATCAAATTATTTGTTCAGATTCTGAATTATGTTCAGTGTCTTTACACACATTTACTTTTTTTTTCCTTTTATTAAGGTAATTAAACCTTATCTCTCTACTTATAAGACCACTAGATAGCTTTACCTTTTAAGCTAGTAGTTCCTAACTACGGTAGAAACCTGTAGTCAGACAACTAAACCTGCTCTCCACCTCTCAGAGTATGGGACTTTCCCTTGAAGCTGCCACTCTGTCAGGCACTACATTTTCCTTGTACTTAGGTGTGACCATATGCCTGTTTTGTCCAGTGCAAAGCAAAGGGAGCTGATTTGCATCACTTCTACAACAAAGCTTTTAAGAAGTCACTGTGGCTTCTCTGTCTTCTCTTCTTTAAACTGCCTAGATGCAAAAGAAAATGATGATATGGTCCTTGGAGAAGGTGGAACCGCAATAAAGGTAGATATGTCCCTGGATCATCCCTGGAAAAATATTACTCACCAACAAGGAACAGATGCATTGGACTTAAACCTGGGCTATAGACAAACTATTGTTTTAAGCCACTGATGTATCCCAATACGTGTTAATGTGTTACAGCAGCCGTGTTACCCTAGCTAATACAATACCATAAGATCACACTTTGTAGCTTTTGATTTAAATAAAAATAATAAAATTTGATTATATCAGACCATTGAGTACAAAGCATATCCTTTGGGAGAGACAGAGCAGGTGAATGAACAGTTTGTGTCACCTCAAAGTCTGGGAATATAGCATGTCAGACAGGTGATATATTCTAGTTCTACTAATAAATTGAGAAAATATTTCAATCTAAACAAAACTAGAAAACAAATTAGGAGGTTTATCATAAATGTGGCATTTACATTTGAAATCTAAAACAGTTTCATGGAAAGGCCATCTTTAGAGTCTAGGACAGTGGGAAAGCTGAAAAAAATTGTTGAATATATAGACATTACCAATAAACTCTTAGTATAAACTATGTATAACATACCAAGTCAAGTGACTTTTGTGGTATACAGAAATGAAGTAAACCATTTTGTGGTTCAGGAAAATGTGTTGCCAAGGTTGGTATAACCAGAAGTTAGTTTGATAATGGGTAGATAACACATTTTGGAAAGCAATAAAGGCTAGGCATAGAAAGCCAAATTTTATTTAGTAGAAAAATGGGATTTTATGAGGAGGAGAATGACATGCTCAGATCTGACATTTCCAAACACTAATTATGGTAGCATATGGACAATGATTTGAAACAGAAAGAAATTAGAGACTGGAAGATGAGCTAAGAGACTACTGCAATAGTCCAGGCAGCAATTTTCCTGGATCATCTGGAATAAAGTCTAGAATTTAAAGCCACTCCCTCTAGTATTGCTATTTTGAATGTGAAACTTTATATTTACAATGATTTACCAAAGTATGATAGGTTCTTAGGTATGAAAAGGAGGTTTATTTCTTGGAATCTGCTTTCTCTGCTTGATGATCAATTGATGTATTATTTCTATTTTTTCTAACCTAAATGTATTCCAGGTAGCTATTTTCTAAAGCAATAAAAATATATCAGTTACATAATGAATTGCATGAAATAAAATGCATTTGTACAATGCAAAATACACATTTGAGAGAGTACAGTAACATTAATTCATTTGTTCATTTATTTACTTGTTCATTAAATATTTATTGAGCCAGTACAATTTTACACCTTGCAAATACAACAGTGAAGAAATATACAAGTTCTTGCCTTATGAAGCTTAAATTTGGAGACTGGACATAAAAATAAGCAGAGACAAATAAAGATATAAACTCAGGTCATGGCAAGTGCTGTGAAGAAAAACAGCAGGCTAAAGAAACAGAATGAAAAGGATGGAACACTTGATTCTATTTTAGAGTATTTATAGGGAAGTTCAACAAAAGTGGTATTTAATAATAAAGTTGAATTAAATGAGTAGTAGAGTCTATGATGACTCTCTGAAGAAATATAATTTCCCTACTGAAGGATCAGCAAGTACAAAGGCCCTGAGGCAGGACTTCAGCCTGGCACTTGGCTCCCAGTGAGGCTGGATCTAAGTATGAAGTGAAGTCATAAACAGCATATCATTAGTTTATGCAATATTCATTTGGATTAAAAGTCACTTTAATGTAAATTGAATTAGCTTTATCTCCAGTGAAACACTTTTCAGAGACCAGAAACCCTTTGCCCTACATCTATGCATTTTTGGAAGGATTCATATTCCTGTAACTGTAAAGCTGTATGGAAATAGAAATGAAGCCACTTCCATTTAGTGAACGTACCAGCCTTATGAAAACTAAAACAGATTCAGTAAATGAAAATTTGTCACACATAAGGTCTGACAGCTACATATGAAAAAAATTGTCACTATAAGACCACCAATCTAAGTAAAGTAGATTTCTAAAGTTATTAGCCAATGACACCATAAATATTATTTCATCCACGAAGAATTTTCTAATTCATATCACCCACACACACACACACACACACACACACACACCTAAACCAGCCACCACTCCTTCTGTGTTCCCATAGGGCTTTGTTCATAGTACTATTATTTCAAGGGTTGTATCTTCCCAATATTTGCCTGGCACCTAGAAATGCATAATAGCAGTTTGTTGCATGGGACCAAATAACATTCCCTGTATGACTTTCCAGAATTTCTGTATTACATTTGCTATTTTGGTAGTTGTCTATTTTATCACTATAGAAAGGTACAGTAAATCAACCAACAAGCTCATATTAAAAGGACTAGTTAGCTTATCAGGAATGAGAGGGTTTCATTTCATCATTAAGGTTGATACATTATTCTTAAGGATTAGCTCAAGAACTAAATACAGCCAAGTTAAATAAAACAATTCCAGGTCTAATGGATATGAGGACACATAGTCATTACCCATAAACCAGTGTATTTATCTAAAGTCCTAGTAAGCCATAAATAAGCCAGTAGCTCTCTGATACTCCAACTGGTTATATCATACCTAGTTTGGAAGTTAGTAGGAAAAAAAAAGGTGAAACTGGCCTAAAAGAAGACAGAACTTGAAGACAGGAACAGAAAAGGGGGCAGTCAGAGCCTAACGGATCAGGGCATTGGTTGGCCACTCATAACTTGCTATATTGCTGCAAAATTTTCTGATTTCTCCCTGACATCATTTAAATAGGTCTTTGCTTCAGTCTTTAATGCCATTATTAATTGATGGCATATTGTACTATATGCACTTCGTATATCCCACAAGATGGATTTCCTTTTAATGGCCTATTGGCCCAACTACTAACTTAGTATAAGTCATTAATAATAGAAATAAATTATACATCTCTATTTCCTAACCTTTTCTCCCAGCTTTTACAAGGGGGAAAATAGAAATTTAATTAAAAGAAATATAAACACCATTTAAAAGATGAGTTAAGAGCATGAATAATAATAGCCCATACTGAGAATCATACTATTTCACGTACATTAGCCCCATTATTATTACTGACCACATTTTGCAAATGAGGGAACTGAGGCACAAATTGGTTATGTAAATTGTTCAAGGTCATACAGCTGGTAAGTAGCAGAGCAATGATCCAAAGAAACACGGTGTGACTTTAGAGCCCATGCTTGCTCCTGCATATACACTGCTACTAAAGTAGACATTTTAAATGGATAGGCTGAGAATTGTTTACTTATATGAACTAAGTTATTACTCTCTAACCCATCTCTGTAGCCTGGAAGTTAACACAGAATCATCCAAGAACTGAGACCCAATTAGAGAACCCTGTATCAAAGCAGTACTGGGACCTAGCATAATTTCCCATGATGGCAAACATAATCGTCTTGGGAAGGGAAACCCCACACTTGCAGTACAGCCTAATTGTTCCAGTTCAAACCCATACGTTCCAAGGTAACACCAGACTGTCACAGCAACTCACCTAGGTAATCCATTCTGAGCCATCTCTGTTCAAAACAGTCTTAGAACCATCAAGCGCAACCTGTAAAATTCTCTAAGTACCTTTCCCTGATGCTCCTCTCTTGAGAGGCTATGAAAAGCCTGTGAAAGTGGTGTTCACCTTTGCTCAGTAAGTTTAACAAGCTCAGATTTGGGCAATAATCACATTTCTCTGGAGGATTCTGTGCGTGTTTCTACAGTACTCCTTTATAAACTAAAATAAGAACTGCCTGGAAGTTTGGAGTTGGTACTAACCAAGAGAAATACCCAATTATTAGATGGGATTGATTTCCTTTTCTATTATTTTCTTTTCTAACTCCTTGTGAGTGATATTTATTAGTTTTCAATTTTATATTTTTTTAATAACATGACTTTTAAAAAGTCTACATCTGGTCCATTATCACAATTTATTTATATCTCCATATCTGATCTGCATTTCTATTTATAGTTTAATTTCCATCCTAATTACCTCTGGGCTACAGTCTAATCTTGTAATATATGATATTATGATACCTGACCTATCCTGGAACAAAGGAAATACATGATTATCAATGGAAAAACACATGAAATGGCTAGAAACACACCAAGGTCAACTTAAGAAGAAGTGGCCATCAGAAAGAGATACAAAGATTAAAGATGCCTAAAATTTCTTAGCAGAAGAAATGATCTCTAGTAGGCAAGGCTTCCAGGATTGTGACCAAAAACAATTAGATACCTCTGTCATTTTATTAATATAAGTCATTTAAATAAGTTTAATAATGTAATCAACATGTACTGAGTACCCCTTCATGCAAGTCATGGGACTAAGCCCTGAGGGAAAGAGAACAATTCATTAGACACAACTTCTCTTTTAAAGCCATTTAAGTCCACAGCAAATTACACTAAACCACTAATTCCAAGCACATTTTAAGTTAATCTGCATTTATTCTTTCAGAGGAGTTCTTTGAGGTAGTATACTGTTTAATACAGAATAAATTGCTTCAAGTACAATAAGGAATTGTCCCCCAAGCTTTCCTATTTATGAAACCTCAAAGCTAAACGACTGATCTTCTGAAATGCTTAATTATCTAAACAAAGTAAATAAACTCATTGAACCAAAAATATGCTTGTGCATGAAGCTGATGATTCGTGGTTATGAAAAGTTAGATGAAAGTACTATGAAATTAGAAACACATTATATTGAATTTTATTCACTGATAAAATGAATGAAGGTAAATAGTTCATAAAAATGGATATTCAGTTGTATAAGGCATGAAGCATATATAACAGCGTAAATTTCTCCTTACAGTAACTAAAAGAAAGCAACAAGCCCCACAATTATCAGAATAATTAGACTTTCTCAATTAAAAAAGAATGCTGGTAAGATTAGCTAGATTTCTAGGTCACTTTATTTTGCATCATTATTAATTTATCCAGGTCAGAATCTTACAGCCAAGACTATTGACTAGACAGTAAATTCCTATTATTTAGTTTGATTTTTTTTTAGGGAGAAAATTCTACCAAGCTTGGTAATTAATGGGAGGATGCATTTAAAATAATTAGGACAAGACTAAAATGTGTAGTAAATATTCAATAAATATCAACAATTATTATTTTATAAAAACACACTTTAAGCAAGCATGGAATCTCAGAAAACTTACTCTCAAAGAGGAATCTTTAAGATTGTTTACAGTAAGAATTAAATGCTCTTTTCCATGTATTCTTACTCTTCTTGTTAATCTTATTATTCCTTTAATCATTTGGGCAAAATGACATTTCCTTTCATATGGGGAAAGTAAAATTAAAAAAATACAAGAACTCTGAATGTAGGACTTTAGTAAAGCAATACTCCAAAAGAAATGGGGAAATTATTTAAACTTTGGGACAGACTGTCCCTTTTTATTGGGCAACACTATAACTTTCCAATCGGTATTTGGATATGTAAATACAAAGCAAAGATACTTTTTTGCAAAGGAGAAATTTCAGATGCTTCTCTGAGGAGCCAGATTGTTTTGCATACTCATGTAATGGTCTCCCTAAGGAAGAGAGCAGTTACTTTTCTGCAGATAAGCTTGATTTTAGAAAGCCTTTTTTTCCAGTATGAAATTTGATGTTCTTATGCCCTGTGCATACTGTTGCTCAGTTTTGGGTGTTGAAGTGTGTGTGTGCATGTGTGTGTGCGTGCATGCACATAACTATACTCACATGTATGTGTGCACACCTGTAGTAAGTATATGAGAAGTAATTCCAGTGAGAATACTGGAAGGAGATATGCATCCAATCGTTATTGGAAAAGAGACTACAAATGAGAACTGGGTTTGATGTAGTTCAACATGAGACTGGCAACTGATACTGTCAATAAGAATTGAATAATCCATAATATATGGACACATTAACTATTGCATGTGGATACAATTGTCCTATGACACTACCAGCTCAGAGATGCAGAATAGTTTCCCATGAAGAGAATAGGAATTCCAAGTGTCAATCATCCCTCAAAATAGCAAGTTCTGACAAAAGAAATAAAGATTTGTGCCTAGAATGAGGGGACAAGTTTTTCTCTTCAACTCTCCTGTGACTTAAGTCCTGCACAGATGAGCACTGGTGTACTTATCCTGCTGAGGGGGTTCAGCTGGCCCCAAAACTAAACAGGTAGCACAATAGATGAGCTAAGCCAAGACTTGGACAGCAGAAAACCCTGTGAAAGCTCTATTTTCAATTGCTGCTGTAGCAAATTCCCAAATCTTAATGGGTTAAAACAACACAGTTATTATCTTACAGGTAAGTAGGTCAGTCTGGCATGGATCTCATTAGGCTGAAGTCAAGCGTCAGCAGGACTGGGTTCCTCTCTGGAAGGCTCTAGGATAGAATCAGTTTCCTTGACTTTTCCAGCATTTAGAGGCCTCCTGTATCCCTAGGCTCATGGTCCTCTTCCTCCATCTTCAAAGCTAGCAACAAAGGGTATGGACTTTCTCAAATTGCATCACTCTGACCAACTCTTCTGCCTCTCTCTTCCACTTTTAAGTGCCCATGTGACTACGTAGGGACCAGGGACCACTCAGATAAACCAGGAAAATCACCCTATTTAAGGTCAGCTAATTAACAACCTTAATTCTTTGTTGTCATGTAACAACATATTCACAGATTCCAGGGACTGGGATGTGGACTTCTTTGAACCATTATTCTATCTGTCACAGAAGGGTTTTAAGTTGGAGACATGAAAATAAAAGTCCTATCTAGTACCCAGTTGTCACTTGAGCTATGATGTGATTCTGTTCTGGTAGCCCCAAATTTTCACTATCTTAACGGCCACAAGTTATTTTTGTGAAATGGCTACTGTAGTAAATTAGACTGAATCAAAATGGATATTTTAAGCCAATCAGTGATCTATGAATTATTTCATTATTAGCTCACAAAGTTCCAAGAAACAGAGTTTCAAATGAAACTCATCATTTTCCTCTGCATTTGTTATTGATTTAACTCCACACAAGGAAATCACTACTGGTTTGGAAACATGAAAAATATTCCTCACAAATAGTGACATGTAATATTTATATTCGTTTGCTAGTGCTTTCTTTCCATACACATTTTTTGATAGCTGCAAAGTGTTCTTTATTGCACATTCCCTTTTTATGAGATCTAAAATATGTAACAAATTATCTACATGTTCAAGTACTTTTGTTAGCATGAGGGTTCAGACATTTTTGGAGTTGCTTTTTGAAGTAAAATTATTCACAGATTTTATAGATTATTTACCCCCCCATTCAAAAATAATTTTGAGAAAACATTTAAATTTATAATTATACATCCCATTTGTATTTTAATTGAAATATGTGGTCAATTAACATTTTATCTAAAAAATCACTTGTAATATTATTCCTTTAAAAGCACCACACAATTTTTCCAGTTAAATCATTATCTGTGCATTTATATAGCTCTCTCCTCGTAGTACATGCACTTACCTCAAAAGTAAAACAGTGTGTATTGTTTAAGTGTACACAGCAATACTAAAATCCATTGAGACAAGATGTGTTTCACATTTCTAATTGGTACAGTCATTTTCAACATAGAAATTACCAAAAGGATTTTTATAAAATTATATGATCCACATAGAAAGTAGTCCAGCAGCACTCAGACTACTGAGATAGTCTGAGCTAGACTACCAGAGAAACAGAGATAGAGTTGCTTCTTAGTATTATAAAGTCCTTAAAAAATTTTTAAAAAAGAAAAGAAATGCAAAGCAGCAGGAGGAAAATGTCAAAAATAAGTTCAGAAATTAATGAAATAGAAAAATGTCCATTAATAGAAGAATGGTGATATATTCATGCAATTGTATACTACTGTTGGAGAGAAAAAAATTTTCCTCTACCCTTCAAGGTTCTCCTATTTGGTCAAAGAATCAAACTGATGTGAGATAGATTAGCAAGAAAAAAATCAAGTTTAATTATGTAAAAAAAAAAATATATATATATATATATTTACGGCCTGATGATATCAGCCTGATGATAGCCTAATTATCAATTATATTTAGAAATTTAAAATCCTGACTTCGTCTTTGGACATATTACTATCCATCCCTATATCACGTAATCTACTAACTTAAAACCCATACCTTCAACAAACATTTACTGTGTACTAATTAAAAAGCTGGCACTTTTTTGGGCTCTTGGTTTCACCTGTGAACAAAAATAAGTCCTGCACATGAGGAAGTCATCAACTATTAGATGACTGACAGGCTACCACTACCAATAGCATTGTAATTAATCACCAGTACTATGGTAGGAACAAACTCTATTGGAATATGAATCAGAAGTATTTCTTCCTTGGGAGCTAATGAGTTTTATATTGCATTGTGTATCACTGATAGCATCAGTTAAACATGAGAAAGCCAGTATCACTGGGTACTCTGTTAATATTGTACTAAACAACATTAAACAAAAAAAGCCATCAATAATAACAACAGAATAGGTTTTGGAGACAAAAATCATTGGACATTGCATACCATACTTGAATGCAGTGATGTCTTATGTCTATATCCTCATATGTAACTGAAATGTACCTGGAACATTGTAGGTACCAAGTAAGTATTCATTAGGTGATTAAAACGAAGAGAGTAAATTGTGGTACCACCTTCCCCACTACTTGACACCAGTAGTCTCCTTGCATTCCTAGGGATTTAAAATGTGTCAGTCCTCTATTTTGTTATCAAATCTCTGGCCCCATCTGCTTCATCTCTCTTACTTTCTCTCTCCATACATTGATAAGATCTCCTCATTAGTGTAATCACACACGCACACACAGAAAATAGGCAATACAGCTAACTTCCACTATCTCAGAGGTCAAACTAGCTTAAATTTAGAGAAGAAACCAACCAAAAGTTTTCAGAAATGGGTAAATAAAATGCCAACCAGAGAAGAAGGCAGCATAAGAAGTGAGGCAGAAACCACCCAAAACCTCTGAATATACAGCAAATACAACTAATTAAAAAAGAGCGACCGGAAAGAAAACTGTGACAGATGGCCTACATCTGAGGAAAAGAGATGTCATGGAAAACAGTAAAGTAGCAAAGCCACAATCTGATGGGACCCAAGCCCTCCCCTTGCCCCAGCTCACCAGTGGTAGGAAGAGAAACAGAGAAGAAAGTGAGTAGAAGCCCAGGACTGCTAAACACCCAACCCTGGATATCTGCTCTGGGAGAACAAACCCACATTATATGGTGCTCTGGAGATTAGGGGGTTCGGAAAGCAAAGATAGGTAGAACACTCGGAGAGACTGAGAATCCAGCTGCTTGTGGACAACAGATAACCACAAAAGGTCACTCGAGGATAAAAGAAAGGTGGGCACTTTGAAAGACTTCTCAATAGTGAGAGGGGCACAAAAGGGGCAAGGATTACAAAGAGCTTGCTGCTCAGGAGAAAGTACAGGTGGACAAAATCATCCCAGCATACTCAGCCCAGCAGGTGGGGAACTTTCAGGAGCTTCAGGCAATCCATCCCCATGGTTGGCAATGCGTGCCAAGACCCCAGACTGCAATACACAGCCTGCCACTCCTTTCTCTCAGCAGGTGCTGGTGCACAAACCTGCTGCACCCGCCATTGCATCAGGCCAGCTGGAGGGCATCCCCACTGACAGCAGTTCAAGGGCATAAGGCAAAGGTTCCTCAATATGTACTTGTCCCACTGTCACAGGCAATGGAGGCAGGCAATGCAGCCGAGAGGTAGAAAAGAGCTCTTTGCTCCAAGAAGGCACTGGTGCTTCTCCCATGTGACCACCACCATGGCTCCAGGTGTTGGGAAGCTCCAGAGAGTAGAGGTTCTGGGCACTAGAGGGTGCTGTCTACACAAAGTTATAATTCCAGAGTAATCATTAGAAATACGCAATGGCAAAAACATCTAGCATGAACCAAAAACCCACAAACACCAGAAAGAGGGCTAAGTGAAACTGAAATCACCTATCTTCTTGATAAAGATTTCAAAATAAAAACATAAACATGCTCATAGAGATACATAAAAATATTCAAGATCTCACGGAGGAATTAAAGGAAGAGATAGTAACTTTGAAAAATACAGTATCTGAAGTGAAACATACACTGGAGGGATTTAAAAGCATATTAGATGAGGTAGAAGAGATGGTAAATGCCAAGAAATTAGAGAACAGGAATACAAAGAAGCTGAGGCACAGAGAGAAAAAAGGACCACTAGGAGTGAAAAAAATAAGAAGAGAAGTATGTGACTCATCTAAGCAGAACAATATTTGCATTATAGGGGTACAAGAAAAAGTAGAGAGAGAAAAAGGGATAGAAAGTCTCTTTGAGGAAATAATTGCTGAAAACTTCCCGAATCGGGAGAAGGTAATAGTCTTTTAGGCCATGGAAGTATTCAGACACCCAACACAAGGGACCCAAGGAAGACAACACCAAGACATATAATAATTAAAATAACAAAGATCAAGGACAAGGACAGAGTATTAAAAACAACCAAAGAGAGGAAAAAGAACACATAGAAAGGAAAACCCCTAAGGCTATCATCAGACTTCCTAGCAAAAACCCTACAGGCCAAAAGGAAGTGGCATGATATATTTAATGCAATGAAACAGAAGGGTTTCAAACCAAGAACACTCTACCTGTCAAGATTACATTTACATTTGAAACAGGGATTTAAAAACTACCAGATAACCAAAAGTTGAGGGAATTTACCTCCAACAAACCATTTCTACAATGTATTTTGGAATGCCTGCTATATACAGAAGTGCTCCTAATGCTAAATAGCTCTCATCAGAGAAAATAAAACCACACTAAAGGAAGTAGACCAATTAATTACTAAGCAAAGGCAAAATTAAATGAACTACCCACAAAGTCAGTCAAGGGATATACAAAGCGCACAGAATATGACACCTAATATATAAAGAATGGAGGAGGAAGAAGAAAAACAAGGGGGAAAAAAGCTGTAATAAGTGAGTTAAAATAGACAGAAAGTAAGGAATCTGCCCTTGAACCTTTGGTAACCATAAATTTAAAGCTGGCAAAGGCAAAAAGTACATATCTATCAATAATCACTCTAAATGTAAGTGGACTGAATGCACCAATCAAAAGACATAGAGTTACATAATGGATAAAAAACCAAGACATATCTATATGCTGCCTACAAGAGACTCACTTCAAATCCAAAGACATAGACAGACTAAAAGTGAAGGGATGGAAAAAGATATGTCATGCAATTAATAGGGAGAAAAAAGCAGGAGTTGCAGTACTTGGATCAGACAAAATAGACTCAAAACAAAGAAAGTAACAAGAGACAAAGAAGGGCATTATATAATGATAAAAGGGTCAGTCCAACAAGAGGATATAACTATTATAAATATCTATGCACCCAACACAGGATCACCTGCTGCACCCGAGAGGAGGACGGCCAACATCCGAAAGACAACAAAATTCAAATACCAACAGAATTAAAGGGGGTCATACAAGGCATTACATTTATTTTAGAAGACTTCAACACACCACTCACACCAAAAGACATATCAAAGAGACAGAAAGTAAGAAAAGATACACAGGCATTAAACAATGGATTAGAACAGATGGACCTAACAGACATCTACAGAACACTCCACCCAAAAGCAGCAGGATACACATTCTTCTCAAGTATACATGGAACATTTTCCAGAATAGATCACATACTAGGACACAAAGAAAGCCTCAGTAAATTCAAAAGCATTAAAATTGTATCAACCAGCTTCTCAGACCACAAAGCTATGAAACTAGAAATAAATTATGCAAAGAAAACAAAAAAGCCCACAAACATGGAGGCTTAACAACATGCTCCTAAATATTCAATGGATCAATGACCAAACACAAACAGAGATCAAGCAATATATGGACACAAAAGAAAATAATAACTAAACACCACAAAACACGTGGGACACAGAAAAGGCCATTCTTAGAGAGAAGCATATAGCAATACATGCTTACCTCAAGAAAGAAGAACAATCACAAATGAACAGTCTAAACACACAATTAATAAAACTAGACAGAGAAGAATAAATGAGGCTCAAAATAAGTAGGACAAAAATAAAAAAGATTAGAGTGAGGAGGGACTACTTCAAAACCCATTCTATGAATCCAGCATCACTCTAATACCAAAACCAGGCAAAGACACCACAAAGACAGAAAATTGCAGACCAATATCCCTGATGATCATAGATGCAAGAATACTCAACAAAATATTAGCAAACTGAATTCAAATATACATCCAAAAGATTGTATATCATGATCAAGTGGGATTTATTCCAGAGATGCAAGGATGGTACAATATTCGAAAATCCATGAAGATGATACACTACATCAACAAAAAGAACAAAAATCACATGATCATCTCCATAGATGCTGAAAAAGCATTTGACAAAATTCAACATCCATTCATGACAAAAACTCTCAACAAAATGGGCACAGAGAGCAAGTACCTCAACATAATAAAGGCCATATATGACAAACCCACAGCCAACATCATACTTAACAGCAAGAAGCTGAAAGTTTTTCCTCTAAGATCGGGAACAAGACAAGGATGTCCCCTCTCACCACTTTTATTCAACATAGTACTGGAGGACCTACCCATGGCAATCAGAAAACACGAAAAAATAAAAGGCATCCAGATTGGTATGGTAGAAGTTAAACTGTCACTATTTGCAGATGACATGATGTCATGCATAAAAAACTCTAAAGAATCCACCCAAAAACTATTAGAACTAATAACTGAATTCAGCAAAGTTGCAGGATACAAAATCAATACACATAAATCTGTTGCATTCCTACATACTAATGATGAAATAGCAAAAAGGAAAATCAGGTAAACAATTCCATTCACAATTGCATCAAGAAGAATAAAATACCTAGGAATAAACCTAACCAAGGAAATGAAAGACCTATACCATAAAAACTACAAGACACTCATGAGAGAAATTAAAGAGGACACTAATAAATGGAAGTATATCCCATGCTCTTGGGTAGGAAGAATTAATATTGTCAAAATAGCCTTCCTGCCTAAAGCAATCTATAGATTCAGTGCAATACTTATAAAAATACTGACAGCATTCTTCAACAAACTAGAACAAATAGTTAAAAAAATTCATATGGAACCACAAAAGACCCCGGATAGCCAAAGCAATACTGAGAAGGAAGAATAAAGCTGGGGGGATTATGCTCCCCGATTTCAAGCTCTACTACAAAGCCACAGTAATGAAGACAATTTGGTACTGGCACAAGAACAAAACCATAGACAAATGGAACAAACTAGAGAGCCCAGATATAAACCCAAGCATATATAGCCAGTTAATATACAATAAAGGAGCCATGGACATACAATGGGGAAATGACAGCCTCTTCAACAGCTGGTGTTGGCAAAACTGGAGAGTTACATGTAAGAGAATGAAACTGGATTATCTAACTCCATACACAAAAGTAAACTTGAAATGGATCAAAGACCTGAATGTAAGTCATGTCATCTGCAAATAGTGAAAATATAAACATGAGCAACTTTTTCATGAACATATCTCCTCGGGCAAGAGAAACAAATGCAAAAATGAACAAGTGGGACTATATCAAACTAAAAAGCTTCTTTACAGCAAAGGACACCATCAGTAGAACAAAAAGGCATCCTACAGTACAGGAGAACATATTCATTAATGATATATTCAATAAGGGGTTCACATCCAAAATATATAAAGAGTTTATGTGCCTCAACAACCAGAAAGCAAATAACCTAATTAAAAAATGGACGGCAGATATGAACAGACAATTCTCCAAAGAAGAAATTCAGATGGCCAACAGGCACATGGAAAGATGCTCCACATCACTAATCATCAGAGAAATGCAAATTAAAACCACAATGCAATATCATCTCACACAAGTTAGGACAGCCAACATCCGAAAGACAACGAACAACAAATGCTGGTGAGGATAAGGAGAAAGGGGAACTCTGCTACACTGCTGGTAGGAATGTAAATTAGTTCAACCATTGAGGAAAGCAATATGGAGGTTCCACAAAAAACTGAAAATAGAAATACCATTTGACCCAGGAATTCCACTCCTAGGAAATTACCCAAAGAAAACAACTCAGATTCAAAAAGACATATGCACCCCTATGTTTATCACAGCACTATTTACACTGGCCAAGATATGGAAGCAACCTGTGTCCATCAATACAATCATCTTTCTGGGGTCAGCTGTGAAGCTGAGTCAAAGAAGACCATTGCAGTCAGTTGGAACAGCAAGCACTAATGCCTGGGATTGTGCAATATCACCCTGCATGCTGCATAAAAGGGACTAGAGGCAGGCCCAGAATGGAGCAGGACTAGCAGTTAGCAAGGTCTTTCTGCGGTCAAGGAAGGAGATGAGAGTGACTTGAATTAGGGTGGTGGCTGTAAAGGTAGAGAGGTGTCAGAGACTTACTCTGAAAGTATTATCATGGGGCATCATAATGGATTAAAATTTAGGGATTACAGGGATTGGGGAATCAAGTATGATTTGCAGGTTTTGCTTTGAGCAACTCATTGAATAGGTGATGGCATCACTTACTGGTCTGAGGAAAACTGGAAGAGTCCATCTCTATAATACTTGTTCAAGTGATCATTTCTTGAGGAAGATAATGATACAGAACATTACATAGTAATGTCAGATACAGTTTACATTAAAATTGTATTTGAGATCACCTTTAATTTTAAGGCAATAAAGTGATGGAACATTTTATTACAAATAGTTCCAATACTTCATTTTATCCATGTTTAAAGCTGTTTAAATTACCACGTAAGTAATTTAAAAGACTGATTTGTTATTACAAAGATTCTTGATCCATGCCTCTAATGTTGGTACAGGCCTGGTTGATTCATGGGAAAAAAGGAAATACCCTGAACTCATCCATGTGTTTAGAGGACAAATTAAATCATTTGTAAACAGCCCCAGGATGGTCTCAGTCATTAAAGAGCAGAAGGCTAATAAAACTGTTCCTACTAAATTGTTTTCTGAGTTTTATAAGTAGATGTCCTCCCTTATATATTTTACTGGCAATATATGTTACCTTTATAGACAAGCAGCTTTTCTATAGCTCTCAAAATGGTTAAAAACCTAGGGTGTATTACAGGTCAATTTCTCTTGTAAACATTGGCATAAAATAGTTTAAAAAGCTTTTTCTCATGTTAGAGGTGATTGATTACACTGGTTCAACTTCTCAAAATGCACTGCTCCAACCTATGTGTATCTGTGTGTGTGCACATGTGTAGATTTACAATGACTTTTGCCCTAGTTAATGTGTCAGTACAAATGAACAGCTTTAAACGTAAGAGAAAAAATCTAAAACTTCTTACTAAAATCACTTATGCTAAAGAGAAAACAGTGACTACTAAACCTCATTCAAAATGGTGAAGGATGTTATTAAGAAATCAATGGACTTTGAAAGAAATAAGGAAATGAAAAAGCAGGTTTGGTTCCTGCTCCAAAATCACCTTCACTAGTTATAGATTTAGGCACCAAAGTTCAGTGAATAAAATTAGAGAATCCAAGTATGGACAATTGTATAGATCCAGTGGGTTTTGTTTTATTTAACACCCCATCTACAAGATTATAACATTTTCACTTGACATAAACATTTGGTCATTTATTAGAAGGGAATGCCACTCCCAAACATGTTTCATACTTTTTAAAACTATTCTACTACATGTGAATTCGTTTGTGGGAATTAGGTCACATTCTGTCATGTATAATAGTTATCTGTGTACTAGCTTGTTGGCTCATACAGAATTGTCAATTACTTGGAAGATTCTTTTTCTTTTTGATGGATTTGAAGTCTGGAACATTCTCACATAAGACTGTCAACCAATAGGTGTTCGATGAATTAAAATTAAAATGCATTTCTACTTGATAAAATAATGACCCTGAGGCAAATAAATTTAAAAAGGCCTTTAGTGTTAACAAATTTCCATGTCAGAATTAGATACACAGGATCCAAAATTTCTAATTTTTTAGTGGTGTGTTTAAATCCATCCACTGGGCAAACAATCCAAGTCTATCTAACATCTGCCCAACATTAGAACTCTACAATATCATTTGTTATTTTTATACTAATCCATATACATTCAATGCAGTAAAAGACATTCACTAAAATAATATTGCCCTATAATAATGATGGAATTGCCTTATATAAGTAACCAATGTTTAAGTTCTGATAATAAATTATAATAAAAAGTTTCCATTTTTTCTGTAAGATTAGAGTTCACAGAATTATTCAGTTATTCGTGCCTCCTGATCAATCTGAAGAAAGATTAAACAAATGAGAACATTCTTTCAAGCTTCCAGTACTACTTTTCTCACCAGTTTATATATTAAAATTAAAGTGAAGAAGAATGGGGAAGTTACCATTTTTCCTTTTTTAATAATTTGTTTTGCTTAAAATACATTCCCACTTGCTATGAATACAAAGATACTATCACTTAATAGAAAATTTATATATTATTGAAATCTTACAACTAATAAACAAGCAGATTTACTTGCATTATGAAAATTTAAAGGTTAATTTCTTATCTCATAGTTACTTAATCTGTATTTTATACTTTATTTTTTCTCATTTTTCCCATGCATTGCTTCTATGTTTTGGTGAAAAAAACATTAGAAATATAATAGTACAGAGTAAATTACACACAGCTATTTAATTTTTATCCAGGCGCTTATATATTCATTTTTATATTTACTTACTGTATTTTCAAATGGGTAGGGATTTGTCCATATTTTCAGCCTTTTTTAACCTGGTTCCTGCACCAAGTTTTCCCAAATACCCAGGTTCTCAGTGATTCTTACTGTTCTAGACTACTCTTTCCCCACTTCCTGTTACCTACGCTGAGACTCTCTTTGATTAACAACAACAACATCACAGTCTACTGTTAGGTTTTTGGGGACATGAAGTGCATTTATCAAGGGCTTGACCATGTACTTTTGCCCACTGAATAGTATTAATTTTAAATAAATCAGAATAGTTCTCAAGAGATCTCAAAAGATCCACTCCTTTCCCTGAGATGCGTGTGTGTATTCATTCTACTTTAAATGCTTTCACCTACAGTGTCTGTACTGATAGAACATTAGTCAAACAGTTTTTAAAACTTTTCCAAGGTATTCACATGCCCAACTGATTCTATACAGACTCAAGTTCTCAACTGGCTCAAATAATCAACCATGCAAAGAAATGTGCCCTACAGAGATACTTAAGATATTCATGCCTAGATAAAATGCACATTACTTAGTCCTTCTTAGGATAATAACCCTGTCTCCCTCTTTTCTTTTGCTAATCCATATTTTACAGATTCCAATCTAGATAACAGATGCTCCCATCACAAGCTGGTTGAACTATTTGAGACAGTGAAATGTTTGACATCCCTTAAGGGAAGCCTTTGCCATCTCTTCCTGTTTCTAGAGCTAACCAAGAGAGTAGAAGGGAGTCTATTCATAACTGGATAGTATTTCCCTTTGGTAACTTTAGTGTGGCTTGGATAGTATCCCAAACTTGTGAGATTTGTTCCATTTTAATGAATTATTTATTCTCTGAAACATCATAGTTAGAAGGTCAGAATCCAATCTCTCTGGCTGCAGTTAGTGTGACATTTGCATTTATTTCTGGCACATCTGGTATCAACTGACTGATGTCCCTCCCTTTTAAAATACAGTTAGCCCTGTAATAAAGAGAGTAACTTTTTTATCAATGCAAAGGAAAAAATTCAGGCAAGAGGAGAGAAATATTCTGCACTGCAATTATTTTCTGTAGTGGCCAGAAGCAGGGAGTCTCAACTCCAACTCACTAGCTGACTTACGTGGGCAACTTAAACTCTTCACTTGTAAATGGTTATAACAGTGTCTACTTTCCAGAGTGGTTGTGAGAATAAAATGAAATTATACCTATAAAGTGTTAATTACCATGCCCAACACTTAAAAATGTTCAGTAAATATTACATCAGATCACATCAACATTTCTGTACAAATGCTACTCCTGGTTTCAAAAAAACAAGAATTTCTCTGAGATGTTTTGGAACCAGTTCGACTACCCACACATTGTTAAATAAAGTTATGGATGCAGAGAGAAAACTTATATTTTCACAGGTTTGTTAATGGGGTCTTATAAATACTATGACAATTACAGGAATATGGTATTATAAATATGAACCAGCCTTCAGAAAACCTGTTAGAAATCTTCTGTGTAACTGTGACTGTGTGTATGTTTGTGTGATGTCACCACTAAGGAATTCAAGATGTAATTCAAGTCTACTGTGAAGTATTAAATTATACTCTGGAGCTCAAAAATGTGAAGGAGTTCCATCCATAAATCCATCTGTGAACCAGCAATAACCCTCAGATCAGGAAACTGGAATGAGTGGGAAGGTTACAAGGGATAACAGTAAGATTTAAAATGAGTAATTATTAAATTTGGGGAGAGTCAGCATTCATCCTAAAGGCAGGCAAAATAATTAGGAAGATCAGCAATCCCTAATTAAGATAATTTCTAGGAATAGAAAAGAAAGTAACATTTATTTTCTGCAATATTCCAGTCACTAGACATATGTTTCAGCTGTTTCTAATGCATATTACAGGCAAAATACATTACATGTATTAATTATTTAACTTAATCCTTACTGTAACTGTATGAGGTAGGTATTATTGATTCTACTTTGCGTATGGGCAAAACTACAGCTCAGAAAGTTTCCCAGTGCCATGTAACTAATTAAAGGGAGAAACAGGATTTCAACCCAAGGTGATTTGGCTTTATGAATAAAAGGTTAAATCCACACCTCAGCTAATCTAAGCTTGTCTGGGAAAATGACCGGAGAATCTTATTTTCTTAGAACTATGGAGTTAAGACAACTGCAGAACACTGTGTCTCTTCTGTTTGCCAGGTAGAACTACTCTTTGACTAGTGGGGGAGGGGCTGCCGTGAAGTAACATGCAGGCCTTTATCCCCCGTGATTAGAATGGTATTAAATATTAGTAAGAAATTGAGGCTGCAGCTTCTTTTTGTCAAGTGGCCCACACTGACCTCAGCTTTTCTCCTCAACTGCCATGTGCTTCTCATTTGGATGTGGGGCAAACGTGTATATTTTGGTGCTCTTGGACCATCCAAAGACAAAGATTTCATGCCAAGCATTTCCTGCTTTGTATCCTTCTATACAGCTAAGTAAATGCAGTATTAGATTAAATTCTATTGCATCTGTGAGTATAATTGTCAGTTTGATCCCCTCACAAATACAGTGACATTGCAGACTGCAGTGATCATTATATCCTGCCACTAAAAGTCACATATGTGGCTGAAATATGGATTCTTTAGCAAAGCTAATCCTAGATAAATCTTGTGATTAAAGCCAACCTGTTTAAGGAATTAGTATCAGAGATCATTTGTGTCTTTCAAATGGATTTATAGGATCACAAACATGAAAAATTAGTGCAGTTTTAATTTTTTTTTTACTTTTATTACCCCTTAGTTATTATTTAAAAATTCCTCTGGTATCAGCTGTGCCAATGAAAGAGATATGTACTGGCTGAAAAAGGGATCATCAAACCCTGATGACAGGGCTCAGTGGTATTACTTAGAATCAAAGTGAAAAAAATCAGAGAAAAAAGGAAAACTATATAAAAGGACAGGGACTCAGGGACCACCTCTGCACACAGGTTGTCCTGGACAACACGTTGTTGGAATCGGTGCTTGAGTGAGAGCACCATGCTATCACAAACACATCTGTGAAGTAATAAACAGAAGGATGGAGAGAGAGGAGAGGAGAGGAGAGGAGAGGAGAGGAGAGGAGAGGAGAGGAGAGGAGAGGAGAGGAGAGGAGAGGAGAGGAGAGGAGAGGAGAGGAGAGGAGAGGAGAGGAGAGGAGAGGAGAGGAGAGGAGAGGAGAGGGGAGGGGAGGGGAGGGGAGGGGAGGGGAGGGGAGGGGAGGGGAGGGGAGAGGGGAGGGGAGGGGAGGGGAGGGGAGGGGAGGGGAGGGGAGGGGAGGGGAGAGGGGAGGGGAGGGGAGGGGAGGGGAGGGGAGGGGAGGGGAGGGGAGGGGAGGGGAGGGGAGGGGAGGGGAGGGAAGGGGAGAAGAGGGAAGGGGAGAGGAGAAGAGGGAAGGGGAGAGGAGAGGAGAGGGAGAGGGAGAGCTGTGTAGACAGGAGATAAGGCAAGTCCTTTAATCCTAAAGAGAAGGTTTTGGTAGCCAGCCTTACGTGACAGTTTATTTCTATTTCATCTGGTAGAGGAACAGTTTCTCATTAACAGCAGGACTGTTAGCAGTAAGCAAGGCTCCTGTAACTGAAGATTTGAACAGCAGGCTTAGTCATCTCTTGAGGAAGAAAATGCTAGAGGTCCGAACAAACCTTGGGACAACAGATTCTGGGTTTTATCCTCTGAAAAGGCATTATCTCATGGAAACAATTGTTCTATTAAGCTACTTTTACTTGGCTATAAGATAGTCTCACCTGAGGAGCTTTTAAAAATTTCTCAGGTGTCAGGGCCCCACCTCAGACCAATGAAATCAGGATATCTGCTCCATCCCCAGTGTTTTCCTAAACCTCCCTGTGATTTTACTGGGTAGTCCTGTTGGAAGTGATGTGGACTCTGAGAAGAGATAACCTGGATTTGATTCCAGCTCATCTGTTATTGGCTGTATAATCTCCATTTTAGTAAAGCTCCCTAAATCTCAGTTTTTCTATCTATAAAATGAGGATTAACTGCCCAGGAATTATTATGTAAAAGAAATAAGATAAAGTATGTGAGATTCCTAGAACATGTTGCTCTACTTAAATCTTAGCTATAGTTTACCAATAGAAACTGCATATTTTTGAGTTTATATCATGGGTGATAAATTAGAAATATTCTTAGGGAAAAACTGTGCTTCAAATTGAGGTAGAAGTTTATGCAGCAATAATGAAAAAATACCTCACAAGAATGATACCTGCACAACAATTAACTATAAAAAGCAAAAACACTGGGTTTCAAAACAGCCTTATTAAATCTTAATAATACCTAACATCCCTAAGCATGCAACAGCTGTCAGTTTCCTCATCTCTCAAGTAGACAGCATATGACCCACTGACCCCACTCGTTAACTGTAAGACAATAAATCTAACAGTATAGCTTATTATTTTTTAAATATAATTACAACTACTGTAAAGCTTCTGGTCTCTCTTATAAGGATTAAATCTCATTTTTGTTAAAACTAAACTATCCTGTTACAAGAATTAAATGGCATTAACCAAGACCCCAATTCATTATCATTCTACCCAAAATAATATTGTAAACTAATATGTTTTCATCATATATTCCATATTTTAGCTGTTAAATGGCTCTTACATTCTCATATGGACAAATTATCTAATTGAAAAACACATGCACACACGGGGAGGGCTGTACCACACAGAGAAGACAAGTAGTGATTTTACAGCATCTTACTATGCTGATGAACAGTGACTGTGAAGGAGTATGTGGGGGGGACTTGGTGAAGTGGGGAGCCTAGTAAACATAATGTTCTTCATGTAATTGTAGATTAATGATACCAAAATAAAAATAAAAAATAAATAAAAAAATAAACATGTACGAACTTGGTATCTTTCTTCCTAGTACTCAATTTTAAGATTTTTCAGATATTCATTTGATAATTCTGTGATATCCTCTTATAACCTTTTTATTAGTTAATTTCATTTTGAAGACAGTGAAATGAACAAAAGTGTCCACTATAAGCAACATATACTCTACATTCAAATATTATTTTAATTAAAAGCTCATAGAAATTTTAAAACTATTTGTCATTTTATTACCATTTTCTATTACTTAAATATTCAAAATGATTTTGATAAGGCTATATACCCTTCTGTGATAAATGGGAAACAGATATCAACTATGGAGTACTTTATTCAAATTTACTAATATATCATTTATTACTTCATAGCTGAATTTTATTAAAATCGATGACAAAGAAGCAACAAATTTGTTTATATTTTAGCAGTCTACAGGACTCCTAGTGATGATATACTTAGAAGTAACATCCACAAAATATCCATTATATGTTATTCAGCACTGGAACATGGTAGATGAATTTCTCAAAGATTTAAACAATTTACAGATGTCAGTCATTCACTATGATTTATTGTGACTATATAGGCCTAGGATGTTATGTTTCCCCTATTTAAACAATAGTTTAAAAAACCAGTTGCAAAAAACATCCTGGTAAAGTAAATGAAAAGAGATTCCAGTTATCTAGACAAGGATTATACTCAAATACTTTTGAGCAAATTTGGCATAGAACTTCATCTACAATGCAAATCTTAAATCACATGTTTAGATTATATTTCATAATATAAATTCTGCAATCAAGTAAGAAACTACATTACTTAACTGTAGTAATGAATAATATGCATTTTATTTTAAAAATCAACTCCTAGGAGAAATAAAAAAATATAAATTGGCTGATTGTTTTCCATCAAGTCAAAATTGTGAAAACTATAAAAAAGCATTAAAGATAACCAGAAAATGATAAATTATTGTATAAAGGGTAAATTCAGCCCACATACACACACACATTTCATTTTTAATGTTTTGCAGGTCTCCTAGCATAAATGCATGAATTTGGGACATTTACATCCAATTATTTCAGTCATCCAAACAACTGAAATGGATCAGCAGAACAAAAATTGCTTCAATTTATTAGCGATTGGTTCAAAATACTCAGTTTTGTTGTTATATGACGTAAGGATAATGTGGAAGACAAGATATCAAAAAGGACACTAAATCTCAATCTCTCTCTGTCTTACATTCTTTTGTGAGCTTTCTGGGCTACTGGGAAGTATGTGTTAATACATTTATCTGTTTTGAATTTCTGTTGTGACAAGCAATTTAAAAGTTCTCCAGAGGCAGACAGGATATTGCAACAGTAACATCTTAATGTTACCCTATCTGTATATAATCATCTGTATCATAATACTAATATAACATGTTTATCTTCATTTTTATGTTGTATAATCTTTGTATATTATTATTGGTAACCTTTCACCTATATAGAAAGTTTTTATTTGTTTTGCTATGTATTACTTAGCAAAGTACTGCCTCACCATGTCTTAAAGATTTTTTTTTATAATAGCAGTGATAAATCTGAGGATGTTTCCAGATACTATGGTAAAGTCATCTTTAACTCAAATGCACTAAAGTACACTAAGGTGTCAGTGAATAGTCAAGGCTAGTTAGGCAATGTGTCTGCCCGTGGAAAAGAGAAATATAAAAAAAGTAAAGTCCAGGATAAAACCTAAAAATAGAGAGAGTCTAATAAGTATCCTTACTCTAATGATAAGCAGCCCAGGAATATGTTAATCACATTTCTCTGGACTTCTACATGGGCCATCAGTTTTCCTAATGCCTCATTATGTATCAGTGCTAGTCTCTGTTCTAAGCAATGCTAAGAAAAGTATATATTTAAATTATTTAACACAGTGTTTCTCAAATTCCTTTGCTAAAAGGTTGCGCTGAACACACATTAAGCAAATGAGATGGCAACACTAAATCTACTAATGTACCCCATTCCTTTGCTAATACAATGGCATCTCTAATTTGCTCATTTCAACTGCAATCCACTGAAGTCCAAAATTAAAGAAATATTTTCATTATTATTACATTTAACACTATTAAATGATATAATTTGGTTTTAATGATGAAATTTTAATGTTTCTTTAAAAAAGAAACCCTGGATAAAGTAGTCTCCTGCTGATATAATAGGGGCATTATTTTGCTATTATCATATCTGCATAAGCAGATGATGGTACTTTCCCTTTTCCATAGCAGAATAACTAGACTAAGAACTGCTCTTCCAAGAAACTCAGGATTTAGTTTAAGATAACAACTTGTAATATCTCCAAAGACTCTCTGTCAGACATAATGATATAAATCAATAATACGAAACAGTACAAAAAAATATATATTTTGTACAGGTTATCATCAAAAAGGCAATGGCCATTTTTATTCACATGTATTATTAAAACACTTTTTCGATATATGGGAAAAAGAACATTTTGGACTGCAGAGAGTTTGGCTCTAACAAGTCTGAGATATTTAAAATAATGATTTCTAGTTAAAATGTCATACACATAAGGAACACCAATATATTCCAATCTCATTACATTTTCTGAAAACAAAGGTATTCTACATGGATTCTCGAAAAAAATCAGTCTAAATGATATGAAATGAGTGTGCACGCCCATAAAATATTCTGCTTACTGAAGTTTACATCCTTCCGAGCTGGTACGGTTTTATTCTTTCCATTTTAACTTAGTGTAAACTACTTAACTAACATTTCTTGCTGCTAGTGTATCAAAATTTGATAGTTGGAACAAAGATGGAGTGGGAAAAAAATTGGCTCAAACAATTGATATCAAACCCAAAAAGGAGGCTTTAACAAGCATTTTTCTCTTACAGCAAGCAAATGCTATATACTTTCTCTTGAATTTTTTTCAAGACCAATAAATTATATGCATGCCAAGTTAAATCTGAGACCATTCATTTCAGAAGTAAAACTTTCCAGAAGGCAGAGCTAATTCTTGAAAAAGTAGACTAAAAACAAAGAGTAATGCAGGGATTAGCCAAGCAGAAAATAGAATCTGTGTCACCATCCTCATGAAGCTAAAATGGATCAAAAGCAAACTAATTGGTACGTAAATGTCATTTTGAGGTTACAAATAGTTCTTGCAAGTCCTAGTGTTCATCAAACTTGACTTTCATCATTCATTTTTAATTCTAATGTTACTCTGGTAAATAAGTGAGGTTATTTCCACATCATATTACATATTCCAAATGGAAAAGATTTACTAGAGTAATATGCAAAAGACATAAAGAATCAGCACAACTTTTTATCCCCCATTTTTTATTACTTTATAAAGAACATCTTCAGTTTGTTATTCACAAGGAAAAGCTGACAAAGCATTCTTTTAATGCTGCAAGTATTATGTGGATTGGCAAACAAACCAATTTGCTTGAAACTCAAGGAAGAAAATGAGGTGTGGGTATATGAAACCCACACTGCACATACAATGCATACCTTATAGGGAGATCACAACAGAAAGTGAATGGTCTGATTCACAATAGAATATATTTTGAAGCAGATAAAAACTTTTATATCTATGAACATAAAAATGCATAAATCATTAAATAATTTCACCCCAGAACTTAACTTTTGCATATGTTAACATTTAAACACACCAGAAACAGCTCATGAAATTGCTTATGTTAATACCTATTGCCACTCATTTTAAAAGGCAGTTCCTCTTAAAACCGAACCCCAGGCCTCAGAACACCAGTTAAAGTCAAAGCATTTTAAAGTCAATATATACAAAATATGAAAACCTCCAAATTATATTTCAATGACATTTTAATTTACAAATAAACCCAATAAACAAAGCATATGTTTAAAATTCTAAAACATTTTTTGGCAGGTTATTTCTCAAGTCAAATATAACTTCAACCCCCAATAATAAAGATCTCCCTATACTTTATTTTCAATAATAAAGATTTCCCCAAAAAGCAAAATGTTTCATGAACCTCCAAAGGGGCATATTATGTATGAAATGACAATTGCTTTGCAGAATAGCTGACATTGTCATGCATAAGCTAAAGAACCAATATCTAGTTATATAAAAATATAAACTTCTCAAAGGTAATTACCATACAGGGAATGAAAGAAGCCATGAATCTCCCCTCTTAGATACATCGAAGAACGTTCCAAATCTTAGATGCTTTTTTTTTCCTAAATCTTAGATTTTTAAGAGGTGCTATCCTGTATTTCATGACTGACAAATCAGTAAATAAAATTCCTTATGATTTAGTTAATAGTTTTTCTTTCAGTTATCATTGACTATGATCTTTTTAAAAGACTACCAGTTGGCTGGTTTTTCTTCTGCTGGAGCAGGAAAGAGAGAAGGGCCTGGACTGCAGTTTGTAAGCAATAAACGGATTTTAAACTTAAAAAAAAAAGCCTACCAGTTACTATGGGTGGGAGGGAATGAGTGAAATAGGAGAAGGGGATAAAGAGATACAAACTTCAAATTATAAAATAATTTAGTCAGAGGAATGGAAATACAGCATAGAATATATAACCAATAGTATTGTAATATCTTGTGGTAATAGGACCAACTACACTTGCATGGTGGAACATTTAGTAATGTATATAATTATCGAGTCACTATGCTGTTCATCTGAAACCAATATTGTATATCAACTATATTCCAATAAAAAATACTGAGCAAAAAATTTTAAAGGCATATTTGGGTATTTCCCCAACACAGTTCAGAGGAACTGAGAGAGAACTAAAAATAGAAGTTTCATGCTGACCCCTCATCCTATTGACAGCCATAAACAAACTTTAATAAACCCCTTTAGGAGACAGAATGATCTTTGAACTGGAAAGGAGTCCATAAATAGAAAGGGTTTTAAGATCAGAGTTTAATGGTAAAATGAAACCATAAACACTGTTTTGATCTCTATTAATCAGCTTGTATTTCAGATTATACTTGTTTGGCTTTAAATTGTCATGTGTGAGATATTATAGTGGTGTTCCTGTAGCCTATATGATGTGCATTTCAACATACACTTCCCATTTAGGAGAACATTTGGAATTGGGTGTATCAAGCTTTTTTATGCTATAAAATACATAATGTATATAACTGTCCTATTTTGATTACAGGCTCATCAGTCTACTTTCTGGTTATGATGTGGATGCCTACCTAGGTACCCCTACTTCACTGATTGAAAGGAGGACATGGAGATCAAAAGCTACTTCATCACTTAACAAGAAAAAGATCTATTTTAAACCTACTCTTACTATTTTATGAAAGGATAGAGCACACACAAGAGTAAATAGAGCACGTATCCAGATAACAGAAACTGACTACCATATGTGGATTTAATGAAAAACAAAAAACTGTAACAGGCTTATCCTTCAAACACATATACTATAGCTTTTTATCCTAAGGGTTAAGAGCTCATATTTGCATTACATCTACCGTCTCCACTCACTTTAGTATGAAAAAACATGTAAATCGGTATTATGAGTCAACAGTGAAGTGACCTGCCCCCATCCTGCAAAACAAGGAAGTCAAATTGATACAATTTCTCCCTTAGAGCTTAACTGGGGCAGGAAGGATGTTGGTCATCTATTGAAGCAACAAAAAGGTTACAGGAATCACTGCTCAGCTATGCATTATCTAGAGAAGAAACATTTCTAATAAACCTACCTAATTCCAACCTCACAAACACATTTGCGCTTCTTAAATTTTCCCTCACAGTATATGTGCTTACCAAGAGCAATATACTGATCAATTAGATATGAGTATTCTGGTTCTTGTGATAGTTGAATATCTCATTTAAAATGACTGCATTTCCAGTTTGTTGATGTCTTTTTTTGAGCTTGTTTAAAATTTACTCCCCATCCCCACCCAGACCATGTTACAGATCTGCTATCATAAAATGAGGCAATCAGGTTTCTGGGTCTGCAACACTGAGGACTGGATTCTGGTTGATGATAAATTCACCAGTGAAAGGCTATTCTGAGTTATTGCTGAGCTTTTACCTGGTGGAATATCACCACCACATGAGGATCTCCTTACTTGGAAATGATTCAATGTTCCAAAGACCAATGAATCATATAACCCTACCCAAATGTCAGCTTCTGTTATATCACAGATACCAATATCAATGACACTGCTTCTCCAACTTCTGATTTTAGAGTATGGTAAAGGCTCAAGGAAGTGAGAGAGTGCAATTTCAAAGAAGTTGGCAAACAAAAAAGTGCCCCAGAAACTAGGAGAAAAGCAGAGGTCAGCAATCATTCTCTCTCTAATCCATGTGTCTGGAAGGTATGACTGTGTAGCACCAGAGATGAAAATGAGATGTACTAAAAAGTGTAATACAATAAAAATAGAAACACAGTGCTGCCTGTTTAACTAAAGAAGCAGAAAATGAGTAACCATCCAATGGAGGACTTTCCCCAGTGACAAATTATAGAAGCAGTGCCAGGAACAGATTTCAGTGATTTTAAATAGTTGCCATGTTGCCTTTTATAAAGTATATGAATGAAACTGGCAAGAGTAGCTAATTAATTATAGCTGATTAGTCTGTCAAATATCTTGACAGAGTAAGCAAAACATGAACTTTCTGTAATTACTTGGAATCAACGTACTCTAAATATAGTATGCTTCATCCATGAGGCATATACACCTTAAAGGCTTGGCGTTTTTTCTAAAGTTTTACACTTTAGTTTTAGATATTGGTATTTTGAGAATTAAAATCATACAAGATAATTCCTAATGAATTGCAAGGAGAGATCATTTTACATATATGTAATAGCAAAAATATATACAAAGCACAGTTTCTATTTTGTGCTCTGTTTGGGGAAATATTAAGTCTGAGGTGGTAAACATTAAACTATACTAAAAACAGTAGTAGTCCAGAAATGTACCAACCTTCAGGATCAAGCAGTTTCTCTATGCCTAACTGATGTTTGGCGATGTTAAATGCATGTTCCAGTCGTTGTGTGGCTGACTGCTGGCAAACCACACTATTCCAATCAATTAGGTCTGGCCTGCAACACACACATGCAAATATAAATCAGTTTAGAATGTTTCATGATATTCACTTCAATTCTGATTTTTAATTGACAACCCATGCTCACAGTCCTTTAAGAGTTGAGTGTTACTCTGTTACCCTTGAATGTTTCTCATTTAAACAAGTCACAGTTTTAACTGAAAATCCTGAAGAAAACAAAGGATAATTTATTCTACTTTATCAAAGCAATAAAAATGTTAATCTCATCCAATCTCATGGATTTGAATGCCAGCCCTTTGCCAGTAACTTCTAATTTCATAAGCCTCACCCAGACCTCTTCCTTGAGCTCAGATTCTAGATTTGTCTGTTTACTCAGTGTCTCCACTTAAGAGTCATTACGGGTCCAAACCAACTTGTGATATGTATCCTCATTGCACTCCCCCTAAACCACCTACTTCCCCTGTAGTTCTCCCTTTCTCTGTAATCAATGACAAGTTCAAATTTACCTTTGTTCAGAAAAGAAACCATGGAGTCAATTTTGATCACTCCTTCATTCTCTTAGAACACTTCACTGGAAATATATCCAGAATTTGACCACTCCCCACTATCTTCCTGCCATTACCTTAATCTAAACTACCATTTATATCTTGCATGGATTATTAGCTTTCTAACTGACCCTCTTGTTAATCTATTCTCAGCAGAGCTGCCAGAGTAATCTGTTAAAATGTTTCATCATAACCTTCTTCTCAAATCCCTACTATTGTGGGAGTAAAATTCACTGTTTTAACCATGACCTACAAAGTTAACTCCCTATTAATTCCCTGATACTAATTCTTGCCTCTCTCCTCATATTCGTCAAACAGGCTAGATAGGTTTCTGCATTTGTATTTGCTGTTCCCCCTACCTAGAAGTGTCTTTGGGTCTTTACTCAAAACTCACATTATTGGTGAGCCCTTCCTGGATCTACCTCATCTAAAATTGTACATTCCAAATCAAACTTTCACATACTCATTTCATACCCCTCTTAATTACTTTATATTTTTCTCCTTAGCACTTACTACTATTTGACATATTATTTTAATTAATCCTGTCTATCTGCCTCCACCACTGGAATGTAGAATATAGGATTTTTTTGCCAGTTCTGTTCACTTTTAGAAACCCAACATGACAAGTAGGAAGGGCTCAATAAATATTGACTACCAGAGAATGGAATGGAACATCCTATATGAATATCATTTTACTTGAAAATAGAGAAAACATAAAGGCGTGTAAAAGGCAGTTCTTACCCTATAAGAATTTTAAATCTAATGAGGAAAAACATACATGATAAGTTAAATTACAAATGTCAAAAATACAGACAAGATATAAGGTTTTCTAAAATCTGAAGAGGTCAATAATGTTTTTTGAGGCTTAAGGGAGTCTTAAAGGTTGGTTTAGGTTTAGATTTAAGAAAACTGTTTGAGAATAGAATTCTAAGTTGTGTGGGTATTAGAGAATCAAAGTTCTTAGGGAAGGAAAAAGCAGAGTGTGTTTAGTCAGGCAAGACCTCACAGGCCTAGCTCCACTGGGAGATTTCTAGTATCAAGTGGTGGGAGATGGGCTTAGGATAGAGGACTGGGATGAGTCTGCAAAAGACCTTGGTAGTGAAGGAATTACAACTTACCCCCAAAACACTGCAAACAATTAGTTAAGTGGTTCTTCACCTTTTCTGAATCACATATACTTCTGAGAATCTGATGAGTGCCATGAAACTTCCACCCAAATACCTGTCCACATCTTTAAACATAATTTACACACAATTTTAGGACATTTGGGTCCATCAATGTACTCCTGCTTAAGAAGTCATGCTCTTCAAGGGAAGAAGTTACAAGGATAGGCTGTTATTTTCTAAAACCATAATTTCTCACTGACTCTCATTTCCTTTTCTTTACATGCTCCTGCCCCAATTAATTCATCCGAATTTTGTGCACTTCTTAAGAAATCTAATCTCCCCAATATAGTCCAAGTTACCCAAAATAGCTAACGATATTTTAGAACCTAAAATGTGTAAAGTAGGAGCTGCTTCTAGTAATGGAAAGACTGTAAGAAACAAAGATTAAATGCTAGAGTATTTGGGCAAGTTTTAACCTCTCTATGCAACCTCTGCCCCATCTTCCTTTCCTCATCTCTCAGCAACAGGAGTGAAAAGAACAAAGGTGGGAAAGTAAGCTAGTTTTCTCACCTGCAGTCCAGTAACCAGGCTAATGAATATGATAAAGAACAGAATGGCTTCCACACTGTAAAACTTTTCCTTTCATCCCCTTCCCCTCTCTTTGTCCACTCATTAATCACCTGGGTAAGGAGTTATTGAAGTCATGTAATCTATTTGAGTTTTAGTGTTTTCATTTTTAAGATACAGAATTTTACTGAATGTCTTGAGGTCTCTTCTAGCATTAAAATTGATCTAATCAATTGTTTTAAATCATTACTAACATTTTAAATAATTATGATTTTCACATACATAAAGAACTATAAAACTAACCAACTGTGGAGGAAAGCCACATACCTTCCCAGGCTAACCTAGACCACAACTCATAAATAAGAATGTGCATCCAAGGATCACCAGTCTTTTGAGGAAAGTGACATAATAAATGAGACAATACAGACTAGCAGATAAGCAGAGTCGTCCATAAATCCAAATCCTGGCTCTACCATATATTAGCCAGATAGTATCAGGTAAATCCCATAATCTCTGTGCCTCAATTTGCCAATATGTGAAGTGGGGATAGTGATAGTATATATGTCATGAGAAACAGGTGGGGGTATTTCACTTAGAACAGTTCCTACAAAAGAATAATTGCTTAAAAAACATTAACTTCCATCACCTTGTTCTAAGGTTGATTCTATTCATGAAATAACAGTAATGCATTTTCAATTTACAGACTCAAGCCAAGAACACCTATATTTATAGAACAGATATGTTATCAACATTGCTGATGCAAGAATAACAGTATGATCAAATGGAAGGTGGGGAAGAGAGAAGAGGAAGAAGTCTAAGTGTTGATAATATCTTCTTCCTCCATATCAGATAATCAACAGATCTTGTCTAAACTTGACAATAAAAGGTGCATCACTATCATATAAATAGGGGCAACAATTATAAGAATAAGAATAAAATGATTATAATAATCAAATTAGGAAATAGATGGGGAGGAGAGGTAATACTTGTGACCTTCATATTAAGGAGTAAATCCATCTACTGTCAGAAATCAATTAATCAAATAAATATATGTAATTATGACAACCATCAGAAAGAATAAAAGTTGCTGATAGTGACTACTTCCAGGAAGTGGAGTGTGATGAGTGGGGTTGGGATCAGGGTCATGAAAACACATTATGTTTCATTTTTTGCCTTTGCCCCCGTCTTGCCAATGGGTTTCAGCCATCAGCAAGTTCACTATGGATTCAGTGTGACCAAAGAAATGACAGTAGAATGTTTCTTTGGGGTGAAAAGGTTTATTACCTGGCTTGTTCTCCCGGCAGTAAGTTGAGCACTAGCGTCTCTACCTCTGTGCAAAGCACTGGTCCGAGCTCTCTCTATAGCACAATAATAGCTTATTGCCTAAAGGTGTGGAAGTGGTAGCCTAGCAACAGGCCAGTTACCTCATCAGGTGGTTTAAGTTTAGTGAGGATCCTGGCCATAGGAACCCCAACTTCCTCACAGCCCCCAACTCTCTGACTTTGTTTTTAAACTAGGCACTACATTACTTCTATGGTAATAAATTAAAATAAGGAATTAGGAAGAAAATTTAATTGCAATTTTATACTATGGCAACTTATCTGCATATTTTGAGCATGTTTCTCATCAATTATCATTTGAGTTTCCCACAAAACCAAAATCTGGCTTCCTTTTAACTGCATTGTAGTGGATTTTGTGTTTTAATATAACACTTTTAATTTCTTAGCTAGTAAGATAAAATTTAGCCTTCAATATACATAAAGCCCCCTAACCTTTGGAAAGACTCTCAATCCCTGTGCTCTGTATTAAATTCATGCATTTGTTTTATATAGCTTAGTCACTCAATTATTGAAATGAGGACACCTCATGACATTCCTAAGTGTACCAATGACCTTGGAACAAAAAGTTCAACCATTTTTGTTTTCTTTAGATAAACAATATGAACATCTGTCAGAAACAAGAAGAGGGAGATGATTCATGAAAGAGCATTATCAGCTGTGAGAAACCTCTTGAAAAGTAACTATGTTATTATAAAAAGGCAGCTACTGATGATTCATTCAATATGACAAGAGAGAATATATAAACGTAGATACTTTGAGAGAGAAAGAGTGGGTCAGGGACAGATGCAGCAGGGCAATCTGGATATGTTTACTGTATTACTTACAAATATATTCAGAAATCATAAAATAGAACATTAACAAATACAATGTGTGAACATGCTGTCAGGATTGAAGTCTTCCACTTGAAAAGAAAACGTTAAAGAGACATCAAGTACTGCATAACCTGATCCTCGATATTTCTGTTCATCTGCAAATGTGTACATGAACAGCAAGATCAATATGCTCAGGCCCTTACTGTGAAGCATGTGGCTGCATAAATGAGCACTGACTTATAATGGAGAATGACTGTATCCCTTCTCATCTGGCCGTATTGAAGCTGTGGAATATTTTCCTTCATGTCATACTTATGAAAAACAATGCATTAACAGTGCTTAACATGCTGCTTGGAGTGTGAGCCTGCCTCCTTTTGAAAATCAGGTTGCTGAGTCATTCACCTGGAAACTCAGTCTCGATGGGGTTAATTAAACCCAGCTGGAGCAGAACACCTGCCAAAGATGCTTATTTAGAAAGCATTTGCTCTTTGCTTGAACTTTACCATGAAAAAAAATTTATATTCTGGCTTTTCTAGAAGCAAGACTGGCATAGGAAAATGGTAGTCAAGAAAAGAAAGACCAAAGTGAGAAAAGAGAAGCTACACTGAAAATCAGGAGAGATGCAGTCCAGAGGCAAACACAGTTTATAAGGCAATGCATGTGCTCCCGGGGATTGGGCTGAGTAAAAGAGATGGGTAATAGGAAAGCCAAAGGAGAATTTCTTAGAGCACATGTATTACATAATGTACCTCTATATAAATTATATGAATGTATTATATATGTGTATTTACCATGTTGCTTCACTTTTTCTTGAACAGTTATTAATTCATTTACTGAGTTTATACAAGAATAAGCAAACAAGTATTTGTTATCTTAGGAAATATAATAGTATATGGAATATACTTAAGAACTGTGGATAAAGTGAAGGTTCTTATGTCCAGGATTCTCACCTGGCCCTGGTTGGCTAGCTCACTACACACGTGTGGGCAATAGGTTGTTACTGACTCTATTATAAGGAGCTCTACACGACACGGTGGCAGGGCTGCAAGGCTGCACGAGAGCAGAGACGAGACTAGAGTGGTGGCAGCTCCAAGGACAGAGACAGACAGCCGCGGGGGCAGAGGCCCAGAGGTAGAGACCAAATTGCTGCATGCAGATTTGCTCTGAGTGGACAGGATTCTAGTGATTGATCTGCCATCATTGGAGTAAAATTGGGTATAAACACTTTCACCCCAAGAATGTTCCACTCTCATTTATTTGGTCTCATTGAATCCATAGTGAACTTGTCTGGGGCTGAAACCCACTGGCAAGACAAGGACATTTGGCTCACTATATAACACTGAGATTTCTTCATGGAGATCCACAGAACTCTCTTGTGCTTTATTGTAATCACTTTGCTGTTCCAGAGCAATTGTTTCGTTTGATATTCTGAACACTGAGTCATAGAATTAATTGTGGTCTGCTCTTTGCCTTGGTTGCTAAGATGCTGTGCCTCTTTTAACCCCAAAATATTTTAAAAATATGGGCAGGGCCTTATGGTAATTTATCTAAATAGGTAACTGACAAGAGAAATGTTTTTCACATTATTAACCTGATGATATTAATTTTACTACAGCCACTCACATGAGATTTGGAACCACTTTAGCTCTGTAGTTTGGGCTCATACTAACACATTACTTGTATAAAAAGACCATTTCCATTCTTAGCAAAGTTAAAATATACCCTTGACTTTCTGGCAGAGTCCCATTTTAATGTATGTTGATCCCCTCCCCCTAACATAGCCACTTTCATGCTCTGATTTTCAACAACTAAATGATGTATCACACAAAAATAGGATAAATGCTCTTATTCAGGGCATTCCAATGGATGGTTAGAGCAATATGGTCAACACACATAACTTGTTGCATAGAGGGAAATGATCTGGAACCACACGGGAGAAAAAGATTTAAGTCTCTAAATCAATACGTCTAAAAATTATTCAGTATCTCAGCAGTCTCCTTACCTATGACTGTGGATGAGAGCATTCAAAGCCAGACCATCAGACCAGCTGGTGGTGAAGTTAAGGACATTAACCTGTGGATAATTACGAGTTGATTGTCGGACCCAGCTCAGGAGAATCTTTTCACTGTTAGTTTGTTGCAATCCAGCCATGATACTTTTCATTACATTTTTGACCTATGTGTAGAAAGAAATTTTCATAAGACAATGCATTCCCTGAACAAGAACCACACAAACTTAAATTTGAATGTCCTAATATTTAGTAATAAGAATGAGAACTTCATGGTCAATTAGTAATGAGGACTAGTATGTTCTACCAGGACTGAGTCCATTCTAATTAGTTAGGAATCTATTTTGATTGGTTGGTGTTTGTGATATACCATTTATTAAATATGTTTAATATCACTCCTGGATTCTGTAGTGTTAAACTATTAATTTTGTGTTTTTACAATTGCTCATCTTCTAATTATAATAGATATGCTAGAGCAGAGGGTGTACAAAACATAAGGCTTGTTAATCAAAGAGTTAATATACTAGTGGTTATAGGATAGGAAGAATGGCACAGTGGCTAGGAGAATAGGATTGCTTTTTTTAAAGCCTAGGTTCAAATTTTGCCTTTACTATTAATGAATTGTGTAAATTGGGCAACTTAACCATTTTTAGGCTTCTTCCCTTAAGTATACGTACAAGGTTGTTATAAGAGTCAAAGGACAAACTACGGTGAGATAAAATCTCTAAGTCTCAACTGTCACTCAAAATAATGCAAATTATGTTTACTGACTGAAATGAAAGAGTATTTATCCCTAAAAGCTGTGGATATGTCGCCTTGGGTTTTTTGGTTTTGTTGGGGTTTTTTCGGTAGTCCATCTTGTTTAACTCATTATGGGTATGAGATTCACATGCAAAAGAAAAACAAAGGTTACAAATGCCCTAATCATGGGTTCAAAACTCTGGATCATTTATGAGGCCTCTTGGGTCACAAGAAATGCCATTTAAGAAGCTGCTTTTCTATAAAAAAAATTATATAAAGTTACAAAATCCCACTGAAGTTAAATACACATCACAGGTCCTTAGGTGAACACAGCACATCTCCCCTCTCCTGTGTCAAGATGTGTCAAGGGTACCTGATCTTTTGTCTAGACATAATGTCCTGAGTGGCTAAAGGACTTCTTACCAACTGGTGGGCCTTCAGGGAAAAAGAGGGTTTGGCTGGACCTGCCCAGCTCCCCAGGACAGTATTACTCTTATTTCAGTTTGGTACCTTCAATCTTTTGGACCTGGTGATTTATTCTAATAGCTTTCCTTTGAAATAATCTTAGACCCAGGACAGTCATGTCACCTGAAGAAAACCTCAGCTTTCTGGTGTGAGATGTCAGTTATGGGGACTGAGACCCACTCTCTCTTAGATAATAGGACAAAGGTGAGTTTTCTCCCTGCCTTAAAAATGAAGAGGGAGCTGGTGCTCCTTAAACAAAAGAATATTAGATAATTGTCGACAAAGTGCCTGGCATAAGCAGGTGCACCAATTGCAGACCAAAAACCACTGGAGCCTGACAAGGTGTCTTACTCGTTGCCCTCCCCCAGCAGCATGAAACGCTTCCTGTGATGAGGGTGACAGGGCTCTAACTACTTTGTTCCCCTGTGCTCGTTTTCACAGAGAGGTTAAAGGACTTTAAGGTCTGTGGAACAGAGATGAGAAGTGGCAGAACATTCAAAATGCGCTCTCGTTCAGAGTGGTTAGATAGTGCTAAGCCAAGAGGTGTCATCTTGTGAGCTAGGCTCAGGAACATCACCTTGGGGCTGTGAGGAGGCCCCCTCCGTCAGCGACTTCCCCTGCTGCTCCTTGAGAAGTCACTACTTCCCTCCCAACACTCACAGTTCCCTGGCCACGCTAGGCCAGCCAGCCTGTTGGCAGGGTGCAGGAGCGAAAGCCTGGTGGCCTGGCTTGCCAGGGCACTGGCAGGCCTTAAGTCGGAGTCAGTGTGAGAATTCTTCTGCCTTGTCGGCAGTGGCATCATCTGCGGAGTCCCCTTGTCTGAGGAATTTGGACACGTCATTAAAAACAGGTAAAAGTCAACTGCAAATACTATGATGGCAAAGAAATCAAACACGCCGGCTGCTTTGGAAGCCCAGACGGATAATTTCGTTACAGCTGTCGTGGAGATGAAGTAGACAAGCAATCACGGGCCAGCGCAAGCCCCACTCTTGGTTCAGCTGCGTGCTATCAGCCAAGAGGAAGTCGGGAGCCAGGAGGAGGTCCAGCAGCCACCACGTGGAAGGCGGCTGCTGAAAGTGCCCCGTAGCGGACAAAGGCGACGGAAGAGAGACCGCGTGGGCTGGAAGGAAGTGGCCTCTGAGGGTGCGGAGGAAGGCGTGTGCATGGGCAGGAGGGCACAGCGCTGGGGGCGGGTCCAGCCTGGGGGTTTGGAGGCGGTAGCGCAATGGCTGAGACTCCGCCTCCCTTCCTCTCCCTCCATGCCCAGCAGAAAAGCAGAAACCCAGATGGTGGAGAAGGAGAAAAAGGCTAGACACTCGGCTTTATTTATGTTAATTGGTTTCTGTATGTCTGATGTTCTCCTAGGCTTAGTGCATGTGCAAGTGCCATTCAGCCGGTTGCTGTATAACAAAGTTTCATTCTTCTAACTGATGTGATGCAGAAATCCATTCTAAACATTTTTTCCTAGGTTTGAAGAACGCAGCAATACCTCATTATAAAACAAACTGTCTACAACTTCTGTTAATAGAATAATTACTGGACCACTTCTTTAACATAAGTCAGACCCCTTATATACTTGAAAGAAACATGTAAGCTAGTGTGATTAGTTTTTACCACCAAGGGCTTTCTTTTTGGGAAATATAAGGTCTATATTCTACTGACACTGGATCAGAGGATGAATATTTATTGTGCATCCTAAATATATTATATTTTGCTTCTTCATCCATGTAGATGTTAACAAATGCCTCTGGGGAAAATACATATTTTAACATCGCCAATGTTACTCATCTTTTAATGAAAGATTCAATGCAAATTTCAGGAGACTATTAAATCTAACTTTAAAATACTTGAAAAGGATTTGAGATTATGCTTTGTAAATGCAGTAATGATTTGAAGATGTGAAATCTTTGCATATATTTATCACCATTCCTTGACAGTTAAATCTATTAGGGGTGGATTATCAAGCTTTCTTAATTCCTTCCTGACCTGCTTATTTAGGCAGTTACTCAGTGAGTAAATAGGTCAGTTTATGTAAGATACATAATTTTTCTCATATTCTAAAGTTATAAAGTACACCATCTCCATATGTAGATTGTGTACTGTGTGCATTGTGCTGAACCAAGGTTGGAATCAGCAGACACTGGCCCAGTGGTAGTGATTCGTATTGATCAGGCAACCCTCCCATGATGAATGGCATTCATTTGTGAAACGCTTGGCCAGGCTGCCCTCTATGTGCATAATGTTAAAGGACAACACAGTATTCAGTGCAAAAGTCCTTTACCATCACTATGTCATTAATTCAACTTATCAGCCCCAGTCTCGGTATTGCTTCACTGTGCGTGCAAATATTGCTGAGAAAATAAATAAAGGCTAACAGGAGGTAATCAGTTCTTCTTTTCTACATAAAAGACAGTTACCAAGAACTCTTTATTAAGGATCAACCTTTGGTTAGACACTGGGATGATACTAAGGTGGATCTTTAAGCAGAAACATTTCCTACTTTCTGATCTTACTGTCCCTAAGAGAGAAAGATCAATGTAAACAAACGTGTGTGTGCATACAGCTATATACATCTGTTTTTAAAAGGAAAAAAAATGAAATGTCTTTTAGCAGTGATTTAACAAAACGGCTGGGAGTTAACTGGGCAAGGAAGGTATGATGGACATGAAGATGCACCAGCAAGATTTTCCTTCAAGGAAGAGCTTGTTGCTCCAGGTGTCATCGGGCAGCTTTCAGCTGCGAGTCCTCTCAGGGATGACCTGACTTGCAGAGTTGTGTCACCAGCCTTTCCTAGGGCAACCCACGTCTAGTAACTGATGAAGTGAAATGGTATTAAGACAGCCATTTTGGCCCTACTCAGGAAAATTCTAAAAGGTTCCTCTAGCTCCCGGTTCCCCATGGGGCTGAATAAGGCTATGGATGGGTGCATATCACACAGCTCTACGTCTCACTTGAGTTACCCTCCCTTCCACTGGTGTTGGTCCCAAAGGCCTGCCTTAATTAATGTCCCGCCTGCCAAATGCACAGTCTACTTCCATCCTGTGACTAAAGGACTTGCAGTGGAGGGGTAGGAGCAAACAAGGGTAGGAACAGTCTTCTACAGGGAAAAGAGAGTGTGTGTGTGAATGGCCTACAGAAAACTGGAGCAAGAACTGCCTTGCACAGAAGGCACTAGGAAGGCAGGAATTTATAGTAAGGGCTTTCACCAGAGCAAAACCCATCTTTCTCTTGTATGCTGTGCACATAATAAATAATACAAGCATTCCAATGTCAAGTAGCCCTGAAATTGAGTTTTCCCTTTGAGTTAGCCAGAAAAGGTGGGGACCTGACCTCTGATAGCACACCACTCTTAGCAAGAAATGTTTTTATCTCCAGCTGGTTATCAGAGCTGAGTTGACCACCTTCAAAAGGATGGCTTGCACTTAAGAAAGAAGGAAGAAAAATATGGTCTAACATGTATTGTCTACTTTACAATTTTGTTCAAAGCTGCTTACTCCTCGGTGTAGGAATAATTTCTCAGATTAACAATTTTAGTTAAGTGGAAATTGGAAAAAACAATGACAGGGCAAAAGAGGTTGGCATTCCTGAGTTCTCACAAGTTCAAAGAGAAATCCTCCGCTGCACTATTAATAACATGGTATGTGGCACTGTAACAAAAAATTCACATCTTTCCATCTCCTAATGCTATTCTTAATCTGATAGATCTGGAAAGTACATTAGGCTGGTCAGAGTGTCCTTTAATCTTTGCTGAGATTCAAGGGCTTCTTTGACTATTTAATAGGAAGGCAAATATGTACTCTTGGTGGAAATATCTTTGGGGATTCCTTGGGTTATGATGAGGAGTATTGATCAGGAGGAAACTTTTTTTTAACTGTGTTTAGTAGTTTTAGGAGCACAGGGTGTGTGACAGAAGAGAGAGACAAGATAAGGAGACAGAGGTTGGGAAGATCTACATCTTTGCAATCACAAGGATATGGTGATTCAAGGACATAAATGGAAAACAACAGACTATAATATCAGAGAGGTCTCAGACCAAGAAAGACCGCAAAGCATTCTTTTTGGTATGCCTGAGTGTGAAAGCCCCTCCACATGCAAATAATAAAATATGAGCAATCTCACAAGCAAATGGAGAAAATTACAGGGTAGTTTTGAAACTCTATATTGCAGTGAGTTGTGATGTAGTTGGAAAGGGTTTTGAGGACATAAGAAAGGGTGAGATCATATAAGAGATAATATGGATGATAAATACAATTAAAATAGCCTTTTGGAGCTCTGTGCACACCCAAATTCTCCTGCTGGCTTTGTCACGACCACCATCTGCACAATGCAAAGTGTTTTCTGCATGCTGGGGTCCCTCCATGAACCATTTGTCACCAGGCCATAAGATAAACACAGTAATTGATAGTCCATTAGAGGCTTCTGTAGCAGCATTACAAAGACCTGCTCCATGTGTTGAGTTTAATAATAAAAAAGAGGTTTGCAGTTTACACGTCTTTTATTTCCTTCTTGTAATGCTTCAGTTTTATTGTCCTTTACAGACTATGGAAAAGAGGAAAAACTGTTCTTTCCTCAAGATAGTTTGAGAAGGACTTAGCAACCAAAGTAAACTAGTTGGGGTGTGGGGTGCTTTTTTTTGCCTTGCTGGTTTGATTTTTCACCATCACAATATGAAAAAGGCCCAGAAGTGGAAATCTTGGGTTCATTTGGCCTCTTATGAGCTATTCTCTGTTGCCAGCCACTATGGTCTCACTCTTCCCGTATTGCTGTGAAACAGGATTGAGCCTGTTCTGAGCATTTAGAATAAAACATTCGGAGGTCAGTGAGGAGAATAATTTGGCTGTTGAGTCAAATAGGTATACCTCTGGTCTACATGTTGTCTGACTCTAAGCAGGACCAATCTCCAATTCAAGTTAAAAATCAACCCTATTAACTGAAGTAGTGTTACCTGCTACAATAGGGATAAACCTCAAAGAGTATGTTCAGAGAAAGAAGCCAAGTATAAAATAACACATATTGTATGATTCCATTGATAGGAAATGTCCAAAAAGGCAGACATATAGAGCCAGAAAATAGATTAATGGTTGCCTAGGGGAGTGATTGCAAATGGACATGAGATTTATTTTTAGGTTGGTGGAAATGTGCTAAAACTAGACTGCTGTGATGGATGTACAATTCTGTAAGTATCCTAAAATCTTGAAAAACTGGGGAGAAAAACTGTTCCTTCCTCAAAATAGTTTGAGAAGTATAGGCACACTGGAACTAAACCAGCTTGATATACTTTGTATTTTCTATTTAGAATGGTCACATTTATGACATATGGGTTATATCTCAAAAAAACATGTTTTATAAAAAAAAACTCTGCTAATAAAAAGAGCAGACATCTCACTTATCCTCCAAATTTCTTAAAATATGAGTGGGAGACTCCAAGTAATCAAAGTTATTCATACTATGCATGTCTAATAAAACTGGTGTTTTGTACTGTTTTATAGATATTCTCTCAATCCTGACAATAAATATACATGTTAATTATTGTTTTTTTCTATTTTGACAGTAAGGGAATTATGGCCCATGCAAGGATGGCATCACACCCAATGTCACTGAAATGGTAAAAGGGAGAGCCGAAATGTAAGCTCATGTTGGTCTGATCGAAAAAATGCATGTTTTTCACTAAACTAAATGACCTTGGATCTGTTTTGCAGAAGTTCAATAAATATGAGCATTCAAAAGCTCTTATGGTGAGGTGGTTCAGAAAAAAAATGCAATTGCCAAATAGGATTATTAAGTCTGTATGTATAACATACTTACAGATAATCATATGCCACTAATCTTTAATTGGCATTAGTTTATATTAACAATTCACAAGACTCATAAAGTCTCATACATTTGGTAGCGATTAACAGGAAAAATACCTTTTTCTAATAAAAGTAGATGGATTCATTTATAAGTGAGAGATGACACATTTCTGAAAAATATTTTTATTAACCTATTGATGAAACATATATTTTTAGCCTCATTTCTACCCAGAGAAATAAACTTTAGAAAAATATTCCTGCAAATGTGCTAGAACCAGTTTTATAATCTGCTGATCCTTCACATCGCAAATGACATTAGTTGTGCCAATTTGAAATGCAGCACTATGGAGATAAGCTTTGTATTGTTAGATATATACATGTTTGTTTTGCACATCAAGGGTAGAAAGAAAGAAAGGATCAGCAATATGTTGCCCAAAAAGGAAACATTCATCAAGATTCTTACCTGCCAGTGGAGGATTATATTCCAAATCAAACCAAGAGTCAGTTTATGATTTCCGTCTACTATGTCAGAGCTTCCAATATTCACTAAATCAACCTGTTAAAGATAAAGGGAAAGCATTTGAAGGAAAGGGACAAGATGTCTATTTGGAAAGAAAACAAAAGTGAAGGTAATTGCATTTAGCTATTTTCAGAACCTAAGCAGCAAGCATTAAAACTTTTTAAAAATAATCTGAAAATGAAACAGAATGCATTTGTAAATGCACTTTCTGTAACAAGTGCCCCCAAACACATTTAGAAAGAGATAGAAAATGAATGTACTGCTTTTGGTATATAAATAGATTACTACAAATTAAGGAGGCCAATTAGAGCATTTCCAAATAAAATGTTTAACAATGATAACTCATAAAGGATGCCTAAAATTAAGAGATGCCTCCTAATACATAATTGAAATTTAAAAAGAAAAGAAATTTCATCAGACCTTTGATCTAACTCAGAGAAGTGCTATTATAATTGGGGGTGACTGCATTTGACTAAAATGCCCTAGCTTTAGAAACACATATTAGAACTATAATAAATAATGGTGCTATGGTCAGCAACAATCTTTTCTCTATCCAAGACTAGGCTTGGGAATCAAAATCTGGCAGGTAAATCCTGTCTTCTGTTCTTCATGCTCCTGACCTCTTTAGGTGGAGTCAGGTGAAACATAAGCATCAGACAAGTGAGCACATGAAAAGATGTTCAACACTATTAGCCATTAGGCAAATGTAAATTATAGCCACAATGAGTTAGCACTACACACTTATGGTAATGACTAAAAATGAAAAATAGTGACATCAAATGCTGATGAGGATATGCTTTGCTAATGGAAATGTAACAAATACAGCCACTCTAGAAAGCATTTTGGCAGTTTCTTAGAAGACTAAATATGTGTTTACCATACAACCCAGCAATTGAACCCTTGGACATTTATCCCAACACAATGAAAACTTATGTTTATACAAAACCCTATACATAAGTGTTCATACCAGCTTTATTCATAACAGCTCAAAACTGGGAACAGCTCAGATACCTTTAAAGGGTGAGTGGTTAAACAAACGGTGGTACAACCATACATGGAATCCTACTTTGAAAAGAAAAAGAACAAAATTGATACACACAACAATCTGGATGAACCTCACGGGAGTTATGCTGAGTGAAAAAACAGCCAATCTAAAAGGGTTAAGTACGGTATGATTCTATTTATTACAACAGTTTTGAAAAGACAAAATTAAGAAATAGTGAACAGAGTAACAGTTACCACAGGTTAAAGACCAGAGTTGATGGACAGAGTAAGTGGATGTGGTTATAAAAGAACAGCACGAGGCATCTTTGTGGTGATGTTCTGATGTGCATCTTGAATCTGATGGTGGATACACAAATGTCCACGTATGCTGATATACAGAACTAAAAACAAACGTGTGTGCACACACATGCATACACACAAAAACAAATACAAGTAAAACTGGGGAAATATAAATACTATTGCATCAGTGTTGATGTCTGTGGTGATATCACAGTAGTTTCACAGTATGTTACCATTGGGGGAAAGAGAGGTTAAAGGCACAGAGGTTAAAGGATCTCTCTGTATATTGCTTCCAACTACATGTGAATTTACAATTATCTCAAAATAAAAGGTTAACTAAAAAATGAGCAGCTTGAGATACTTTAAAAGGAGAACATATCACAAGAAAGCAACTAAGCAACTTCAGATTAAGGGTCTATGCAGGGGGTGAAACTGTCAGAGCAGGGGTTGAGAGTTGAGAAGTAATGCAGTTTTTTTCCCCTATTTACTATATTTGGCTCAATGATACCTTTGGTTGGATTTTGTTTTGGCTGTGTCCAGGATCCTGCCATTTCATCTTGACCTGAGGACAGTGACCTGAGAGAGTTCCCCATTCACCCTCCTACCTAGATATCTTCACTAAATAGCCAAGACTCATTTTGGTGAAACCTTTCTCTCTCAGGCTCTAAGCCCTCACTGGACTAGATTTTTACTCTGATCTGCCTTTCCTACTTGTTCTTCCTCCAGTGAGATGGGTTCACCATTCTCTCACTCAGTGCTAAAATATATTCCTTATCATTCATCTTAATTTTTAATTGTATTAATTATAACCTGAAAATTGAAGCTATCTGGGAAAGCCAGGTAAAAACAATAAAAAGGCTCCCCTTCAGTCTAATTGTCAAATCTCTTCCGATTACTTCCCACATAAATTTTTTTGCAGATTCAATGAATAATCAAATACCAAAATCTACTTTTGTATCCCAATTATATAAAAATTATGAATGAGGTGGCTTAAAACAAATATGGTACGTGGTACAGAAAAAAATGTAGAATGATTTGAATAAGGATAAAAGATCGAGACACAACTCTTCAGTTTAATTCCACCCATAATTTATAGTAGATGATATTATTGAGCTATGCAATAGATTAGACATGAGGATGGTAGGTATCTTGGATTTTACAGAGAAGTCAGGCTGAAGTAGCATGTAAATGGACATTTCAGTAGGCTCTGTTGAGGAGCAGATAAACGGAAGTCCTAAAAGCTGGTTAACATGAAAGACTGACTTTCTTGGGCATAGGAAAATCAAGGTGATATTGCCATTGTAACATACTACATGTCTACTTATTTGTGCACTGCAGATGCTTTTCGCTGGATGGCTAAATTTCAGGAGTATGCCATGCAAATTCTAATTCAGTATGCTACAGTTAATTTGAATATTTCAAATTACTGGGCATTCACATAAATTTGTCCTACATGGGCAGATGATAATTTGCTATAATGTTTTCATTTTAATTACACAATGTAGAATACAAGAAGTCTCTAAAATTTGTTAGGGAAGGAAAAATAGAGATCCCAGGGGAGATGAATAACTCAAGAACAAGAAAAGTACCATGATGTACATTTCATCTGGGTGTTCCTCATGTGATGGTGGAAGGAAAAGTTCCTCCATATGGAAAAGCTACTATAAATTCATCAATTGATTCACTGAGTCATTCATTCAATAAATATATTTTGGCTGCCCATCGGGCACTGCTGTGTTTAGAGCTCAAAAGGGAAAAATGTTCCTGCTTTCTAGAACTTAATTGTAGAGAGAGTAATAATCAGACCATACATTGTTGAAAATTCAATTATTTAAATGAAAAAAATATGATTTTTAGGAAATTGATTTATCCTCGTGGAGTCATTGCTGGCAGTTGTGTTTGGGCTTGCCATTGGGATCATCCTGTGGAGACTAACAGCAACCGACAGGCACTTAGATACCAGCAGCCCCTCTCCACTCCTGTAAGCTTTCTCACTGTGTGTGTAGGGAGCTGGTTCCTCCATTTCCTCATCCTCATAAAAACCCTCTTAAGATCCAACCTATTACATTCAGGTACTGTGCCCAGCTCTGCATAAAGAAGAGTGAAGTAGAACTCATCATGTCAAAAAGGTCATGAGTTAATAGTAGGCCACATAATAAAAACTAATTAAAGTTAGGTAGGATCCAGAAGTTCCACTTCTAGGTATTTACCCCAGAGAATTGAAAACAGGGACTCATACAGATATTTGTATAGCTGTATTCACAGCAGCATTTTTCACAAGAGCCACACGGTGGAAACAACCCAAATGTCTCTGATAAATGGATAAACAAAATGTATGCACAAACAATGGAATTTTTTCAGCTTCAGAAAAGGAATTTTGACAACATGCTATAATATGAACTTTGAAAACGTTATGCTAAGTGAAATTAGTCAGACACAAAATGATATATATTATTCCACTTGCATCAAGCACCTAGAATAGTCAGATTTATAGAGAAGGAAAGTGGAATAGAAGTCATTTGGGTCTGGGGAGAGGAGCATGGGGAGTTATTGATTAATGGGTAAGAGTTTCAGTTTGAAATGATGGAAAACTTCTGGAGATGGACAGTGGCGATGGTTGTATACTAATGGAAATGTACTTAATGCCACTGATTTGTACATCACTGAAGTGTAAGTGTAACCACTGAAGTGGTTAATTTACATAGTAAATTTTATGTGTATTTTATCAAGATTAAAATGAATAGTAAAAAGAAACCACTGGAACAAACACACACACACACACACATATGCACACAAGTCACAGACAATATCTAAAGGAATGTGCATGTATGTATTCCACTACAAATTATTTCTTTGTAACACCGGAAAAAATTAGGTAGGCAACTGTGTCTCATCAAGCTCCGTAAAGAAAAAAAAAAATACTGTGCTAGGGTAAGCAAAAGAAAGAGGAGACATTCAGTATTGATCGAATCTGTGAAAAAGGATTACAAAGAGTGGAAGAAAGTGGCAGGTGGGGAATACATGTCAAGAGCTCACATGACGCAAGATACAAAACAAGGATCAAGGATATTTCCTGATTGGGAATTAGAAGTGCCGACCTCAGGGACAATGTGGCATGGGATGAAGTTGTTAAACAGTCTGAGGCAGGATTATGAAAAGTCTTTAAGTAAAAGGAACTGAGGGGTGAAGTGGGGGTAAGGGCATTATAAAGTAGAGAGACAAGAGTACCAGAAAAGTTGAACAGATCTTGGCTAACTCTTATAGGCCCTGAAAAAAAGATCAATTATAGATGTCTCATAAACTAATACAAGGAAGCTTAAATTTCTGTCAGGGACAAAATCTTTCACAATTTTGAATCTTAAGGAATGTGCATTTTAAGATAACATACTGTATCTTTAATTACAACTTTCCAAGTGAAGCAGTAATAACCACATGGCTATTTCCTTTGTCAACCTTCAATAAACAATAAGAGCATAGTATTAAATTTCAGTTTTATAGCTATAGTAGCTAGTTACAATAATGCAATCCAACTCTTGTCACTTTCTGTTGATTTGAAACTATACTTTGTTAGTTTGCTTTTTTTGCCAGCATTCCTCACTATATTATCAGATCTAATGGGGCAGGGACCACTTCTGACTGATTGGTGATCCTTGCCCTAGAACACAATGACTAAATAGCATAATTGAAAAGTGGTGTGTCACTCATATTCTCTACCGTGTGTACCTTAGAGAGTTACTCTTACCGCACTGCAATTAGTACCCATCATCATTCCTTCCTAAAGGTCCAAACCTTATCAAGTCATATAGCTATAAGGTATTTTGTCATTCTGAAGTTGCATTGTAAGAAACACAACCGTAACTGTTTTTTCAGTGGTAAACTACATGCTAATCTTTGTGCTGTTTTCTAAGTATGTGTGTATATTTAATCTCATTTTCATTCTTTTCAGAAATATTTTATGTCTTTATGCATATGGCCATATATATTTTTTTACATAAATGCATGTGTGAGATACATACATACATGGCCTCTCTCCTACCTTTCTTGAGGCAAATTTTCTTTTCCATTTTGCTTGCTCCATTTTCTTTCCCTGACTTCTTTCCTAATCTGAGCTAAAAAAAAAAAAGCTCTGTTCATATTTTCTTCCCTGTTCATATGATCATTTTATGTGTTAATGTGCATGTGTGATATCATGTAGACACAAATCTGTGGGGTTATATTTTCAGAAATGGCATATTATTCAAAATCTATTGAATATTGCTTTTATCAAACTAATCCCTTTCATTCATTCATTTTAATAGCTGTATAATACTACTTCATGGTTTAGATGTATCACAGAATATTTGCTAGTCCCCTATGAGTAGACACTTTGTTTCTAGTGTTGTGATACTTGTTTTGTTTTGCCACATTATTCAGTCCTGGAATGGACATCTTGCATATACATCCTCAGATACAGATGCTTCCATTGCTATAATAGCAATTCCCAGGAATGTATTTACTAGATCAAAGGGCATAGCAGACATATTTTTAATTTTAGTAGGTGTTTCTTTATGAAAAGGACTTAGCATTTAATGTTTCAACCAGCAATATAGAAGAGTAGGCTCTTCCATTACCAGCAATAGGAGTTTCTGCTTTTTCATTTTGCCTGTCTGATAAGTAAAAAGATATTGCATTTTTAACTTATTTCCATGATTCCTACTGCGTTTGGACTATCTTTTTGTATGGCTGACCATTACAATTTCATCTGTGAATTGTATGTTAATATGCTTTGTTCATTTTTCTATAAGGTAGTTTTCTTTCTTAATTTTAAGAGTTCTTTGCAAGGAACAGCTAACATTTTTTGAGTACTTATGACATGTGAGATACACTTACAATCAATTTCATATATAGTTCAACATAATGTAACTGTTGCATTTATATTTAAAACCGAGAGTGTTTTATACAGTTATTATTTAATTTTTGTTTACTGACTATTGTTACTAAGGGTATTCTGACATCACAAAAAGAATTGTAGTGTTTTATCTTTTTATGTGCTTTGGAATACCTTAAAATATAGAAATTACTTATTCTTTAAGTGTTAGTTTAAATTCATATGTGAAGAATCCTGCCACATTTTTCAATGGTAGATCTCTAATAACTTACCAATGTTTTCTGAAGTAATTAGTCCAGTTGCATTTTGTTATTCTTGTGTCAATTTTAGTAATTTGCACTGTGCCAGGAAATCATCCATGCCATGGAGTTTTAAAAATTAACTTTAAATAATTGCTTGTCCTATTCTCTCAGTTTCTTCTGTATCTGTGGTTACACATCTTTTCTCATTACTAATCTTGTCTATTTTTCATTCTTATTTTCTCTGGATAGGATTAGAAGAGGTTTACCTCTTTTGTTGATCTATTCAAAGAGCTGGCTTTTGAATGCATTCAATCTAGTTTTTTTTTAGTTTTCAATTTTGAATTCACTTTTAAATACTGTTTTTCTTTTTATAATCTCTTAAGATATATACTTTGTTTCTACCTTTAAAAAATATTAAAGGCTATAATATTCTCTCTGAATATAGCTTTCACTGTACCCTTATCATCATCAGAGTAAAAGTTTGAAACAGTTATAAGTTTACTTTACATAGAGGGAAACAAAGCACCAAAGATACATAAAATTTCCACAAGGTCAGATTTAAAACCACTGTGGATATGAGAGAGAATTCCTTAATCTACTCTAGGGAATTCTTCATGAATCGCCTTATTAGGCAATCTCTAAATTAGGAAATATTGCACACCAACATGGAGACAAAGAATACTATTTGTTTTGGTTTTGTGTTGTCTCTAGCTGTACATATCTTCTTCAAATTTCCAAGGACTATAAGAAATACCAATAATTAATAATCACTAAAACTCTAGAAGAGGGGATATTTTGATACACCTGAAAAGTAGTGTTCAAGGTCTTTATATTACTGTTGAATGCCACATGTCAACAGTCTAGCCCACTTTGACTCTAAATTTTCATATGATTGGTATTGGATTAATGCCATATTTCTTATCATGTAGCTATGAATGATATTTTCTTTAAATCATTATTGACTACTCTTAAATAATCACACTGCCTAATAAAACTCTTAAATAATCATTTCTCTTTTTTGTTTTACATACATTTTCTAATGTGTTCTGGAATTGTATCTTTCAGGGATTCTCAATTTAATTTATAAATGACTGGAAAGGGAAAACGAAAATTAAACTATGTTAAAATCTGTGTTAAATAAATAATTATTCTTTCTGGTAATCAAAATAAATAAAACATTTATATGACTTAGATGTTAATATACAGACCCACTGTGTGTGTGTGTGTTGTGTGTGCATGCGTGTGTGTGTGTATCAGTGTGTGACGAACACTAGATAGCAGGAAGTTCAATACTGAGGCCACTAAGGACGCCCAAATTTCTGTTTTCCTTTTCTGCAGAATGAAAGCATCTGATACCAAATGAATAGGTGTGAAAATTGATATTGTATGTGAAAATTAAGTAGCATGCATTGAATTTTTGCAGACACAAGTTTACCTACACATGAAGATTGGCTGTAGAAGTTCCTGGAAACAGGCCTAGGACTTTCCTCATTAAGTAACATTGTATTCTGGCTCCAAGTTCTGTCATGCTATCTGTGGAAGATGCTTTATTCAAATGTAATTTTGGAGTACAGAAAATTCTCACCATTTGCTTTGACATAATGGAACCTTATTATGGTTCCAGCAGAATACTTTCTTTCCCAAGCAGAATATTTAAATGTGAACATGTAGGAAAACATCCATTGAGTCAAGATGAGCAAGCTGCAAAAAATGCACATAGGAATCCGAAAGAATGAGCTTTTGGAATGTGATCATCTATTGTTATCCATTATGTAGGTGTGAGAACACAAATTGGAGGGAATTCTTTTTCTGTCACCACACTACCACTTTGACTAAAACATAGGATTTTATACAAAAATATATATTTAGTCATTCTAAAATTAATATACAAGTATTTCAGAGAGCACTGTTACTTCCTGGTGCTCTACCACCTAAATGAATTTGCTAACCACTGGGAATGAAGAGCAGTTCTCTTCCGTTGTTCATTCAAGAGCAATGTTTGTTTTAGACCAGGTTTTGTTTTATGCCAGATTCCTTCAGGGCATGAATGCAGTCTAGCATTGTCAATAATATTTTCTATAAGCTAAATTTATATATCCTGTGGCAGTTATAGTAAAAGGATTTATATGCATTATATTGATATATTTAAGACTTAAGAATACTTAAGAAAACCTGAAGATTTAAAGCCAACCCTCACTGTGATGGTTTAATGAAAAGAGATTACTGATCTGGACAAATTTTTATTATTTTTAATTATCTTTACAGAAAGAAGAATAGCAGAATAAGTTCATGGCACACGAAATTGGTACAAACTTTAGAATGAGGAATATTTGATATAAAATTAATAACAATAACCAGGTCACATAATAAAAATGGAAGCTCTTAGGGCAAAGGAGAAGGAAGGAGAGAAGAAAAATAATAATGAAAGCAAGGGAGTGATATTCTTATATTATCTCTGACAAACTCCTGAGGAATGAAGCTCCAGCAAAATTTTTCATGCTTTTTAAATTTTTGGTGGTGACAAGAAAATGGATAAACTTTTCCAGTTTTACTTGTAAATTATTTAAGTATTTGCAATTCTATCTTGGATGTTGTAGAACGTTGTATCTGTATTCATCACAGGAACCATCATCTTTCCAATAAATGATATCTGCCATTTCTTGGCTTTTTAGACAGCCACTGAGAAGGACATTTCACAGCTACAGGCACTAATGAAAACACATCCTGTTATCATTCAGCCAACTAAAATTAGGTTAGAGCTAGGGGCTTCCTCACATTGGTTTCAAAGAATGTGGTTCTTCAGGATCATTTCAGATTTCAAGATTTATCCTAAGAAGGAGTCACTTTTATTCCTTAATATGCAGAATACAATCTGAGCATTTTTTTAATTAGGGAAGGAGTAAGAGGTAAAGTTAAGGCATCTTTTCACTCATCAGTCTCAGTATGTGAGTTTAAATAACCAAAAAGTGCTGCAAATTAAATCTTACAAAATAACTCCAAATAGAATGATGAGATTAAGAGAGGAACCATGAAATACCATCTTTAAAAGTCAACCACTGGAATTTATTATATAAAGAGCCCTCCTCAGACGTCATACAGATATGTCTACCTTCTATTTATTTGGGTCTTTCATACCCATAGATTTCTTTCCCAGAAATTGTTTATAATTGAGAATTTCCTTCCATACTCTAGACAAATAGGATTTCCTTTTTAATGTGTTAAGTACCTTTTATAAAAATCTGCCATCATGTAGTCAAGCTACAAAGTGTTCTCCATATTCACGAAAAATTCAAGTATTTATATAATCCTTTCAAATATAATGTGTATAAAAGATCAAAAATGCAGGAAAAGCAAAGTTGTTTCATTGCCCTGCAGCATGTGTTTAAGATTTATATAAAATTTTAAGACCTATGGGCATAAACCATACCTATTTTTTTCCACTGAGAGATGCATGTATTGAATTGTTTATTATTAGATGATGAACAGTTCAATATATATAGCCTGAAGGGTAGGTTGTGTTGGCCATTGTGGACTTGGCTTTCCAATGACAGGTTTTCTTTATTCCGTCTCATATCTCCATATTCCAAACATTCTTTTTTATTTTACACATATATAGAAATTCACACTGGAAAATACCTTTTAAAAAGCACATTTTTTACCCAGAACACATCATAAGAATTAGTTCCAGGCACAGTACTCACTGTGAAGATACTATACCCACCCTCAATGACTAACCTTTATATATTTAGTCACTCATTAAATATTTTTGACCACCTGCCCTGTGCTACGTATTAAGTGTTGAAGACAGAGATAGACTAAAAAACACACTTTTTTCAAATTGCTTAAAGACTTGTGAAATTAGTTAACATTTCTATTTTGGATATTTATGATCATAATCAAATATTGCAAGAGAATTCTTCTTAATGGAACTGTGTTTTTACCTGCGTATATACACTTTGGCAAAGGTTTGAAGCAGTTAATTTTTAAAATCCCAGAATGTTAAGAAAATACAAGTATTAAAGGGGTCAGAGGACATTAAACAAATAGAGATATATCAAAATTGAAGTTTCAATGCAGACACTTTCACTGAACATAAAATGCCAAACTATGCTTTTTGGCAAAGTAGCTCTTATAACTAAGCCAAAATTCTTATATGGAGTATCATATAACTGGAGGGCATCATTTCGGAAAATGGATGCTACACTCTGTAATAATTTCACAACATGGAATAAGATAAAATATGTATAGACATTCAATATAACTTAACTTGAATTTTTATAAAATACTATGTATCTTATAATGTCTCACATAATTCCACTTGAATGATGACCAGTACCCCATATAGCCACAGCTTTCTAATGTTGAGCCCTGTGTACTGACTGCAAGAAAAAAACTGGCAATAGAAATACCAAAAAAGTTTAAGTTACATGACTAACATCTATTGCAACAAGAAAACTTTCTCCAAAGATCTCCATGTGTACAAATCACAAGTAAATGGCTCCTTCAATTTTAAGCTTAATATTCAAGAAAAAATATTCCTTTCCCTGGATGCAGAAATGCCCTGGGGGGAGGATAATCAACTCACCTTACGAAATGATTTTAAATGAGAACTAGTTTCATTTTGAGAGTAATAATTTCACATTGCCTCTGAATATAAATTTCAAGATTACAAGATATGCTTGTACATATTTTTATATTCTGTAGAAGAATATTTTGAAGTAAGTACAACCATTTCTATTAGTACATTTCACAGATGACAAAGTGGAGCCGAAGTCATGGAATCATCTGGCAAAGATCCCAGAGTTGGTGAGTGACAGGGTTAAAAGAGTATACTTCTTCTGGATCCTGGGAATGAATATATATAAGGTGCAGACAGACTAAAGTCCTATTGTGTGGACTGAAAATTTAGTGTAAGAAATAATACTTGTCTAACATAAACTAATGTAAAAATGTGAAATTTATATCTGAATACTGGCTTTTACAAGCAATAAATGGAAGCAGTTTATAGTCAGTCAAAGATATTATGTTCTGACATATTCCAAAATATATATTATATAGCTATTTAAGTTTCAGAATACTTAAAGAACACATAAAATAGTAGGTTTAAAGAACACTTTAGAATCCTCTTTAAGATCATATACCAAGAAGAAGGAATACTACAGCATTTTTCAGATCAGTGACATTTGATAACCATTCAGTCTAATTGGGTGACAATTTTCAGTGATGTGATTGAGTGAATATTTGAATATATGATATTTGAATTTTCACCCTAGGCATTTAAATAATCACTTCAGATTACTGTTTTAATAACATAGAAAAATGATCTTATTTGTTTTGTGCTACCTCACATTGTACATATGAAGTTAAAGTTACTTGTTAAAAACTTGCCGCTTTGTCATATGACAAACAGCTAATGAGAGTGGTGTACTAAACATAATTGTGCGATCTATAACTATATCAGCTACTATTAAATCATATTAAATCAGTAAAGTCCTGCTATACTGTATACCTAGGATGTATTTGAACAGTACATTTTTGTAAAAATCTTTAAAGTAATGATGGAGTGCACTCTATGACTTTAAAAAGGCTTTGAGATTCAGAAAATATAAACATGGAAATCTTGGAATGAAAGAAGAAGAAACAAATTGGGATCAGCTAATTAATGGAAGAGAGGCATCATAATGCATCCGAAAGGCAGTTTAAAAGATCACAGAGTGTTAAATCACCCTGATTTAGAAGAAAGAACTTCTAAGTGCAGTGATACCTTTATTATAATATTTGCTGAGAACAAACTCATTTGTAATAAAGTTGGTTGTGGTTTAAAAAGGCAAACAAAAGAAGAGTACTAATCCTATGAAACGGGCTGACTACCAAGTGATTAGGCATACTTACACACCAGCTCAGTATAAAATGTATCCACAGCTTCCATTTCTTTGTGATGTGCAGAAGGCAGAGAGAGAAACTCACAGGTAATATGGAAATGTGTCTCATATTGTCATTCTGGCATTCCTTTGCTCTTCTCCACTCTTGTTTGTTAGTAGTCTCCTTCACCAGACATTCTGATTTCAGTTCTACAACTCTTTAACCCCAACTTTTCTCAAGTGAGAGGAAATACTTAATGGGTCATTTAACCTTGTTTATTGGTAGATTGTTTTCTTTAGATATAACTAAGTTCCAGTCAATGAGTTTCCTCTACCAGAGATTTGATTTTTAATAATTTTATATGGAATTGAATAATGATAGATTTTTTTTCCCACTGGTAAGGAATTTAGCTATTAAAAATTTGACAGGGTGATTTAACACTCTGTGATCTTTTAAACTGCCTTTCAGTGCATTATGATGCCTGTCTTCCATTAATTAGCTGATCCCAATTTGTTTCTTCTTCTTTCATTCCAAGATTTCCATGTTTGCATTTTCTGAATCTCAAAGCCTTTTTGAAGTCATAGAGTGCACTCCATCATTACTTTAAAGATTTTTACAAAAATGTAGTGTTCAAATACATCCTAGGTATACAGTATAGCAGGACTTTACTGATTTAATATGAGCAAAGGAATGCCAGAATGACAATATGAAACACATTTCCATATTACCTGTGAGTTTCTCTCTCTACCTTGCGCACATCACAAAGAAATGGAAGCTGTGGATACGTTTTTATACTGAGCTGGTGTGTAAGCATGCCTAATCACTTGGTAGAGTCAGCCCGTTTCATAGGATTAGTACTCTCGTTTGCTTTTTTAAACCACAACCAACTTTATTACAAATGAGTTTGTTCTCAGCAAACATTATAATAAAGGTATCACTGCACTTAGAAGTTCTTTCTTCCCAATAAATGGTTTCTGAAAATAAATTACTGATAGCAGGGATAACCTCATACTAAAACAGGCACCACAGAGAATGCAAATCAGAACATAGATGTAGTGTCTGCACTCTGCTGAGCTAAGTTGTTAGTCGCATAGGGATGAGGATAACAAGGTAGAAGTCAGGACAGAGAAAGGAAAGGAACTGAGGTATGGGGTCAAATTTGAGTTGCTACTTTAGAACTAGGGGATGTGCTGAAACGTGTCATTCATACCAGAGGAATTGGCCAAAGTGGCAAAGACCCAAAGGAGGAAAAGACAAAATGAACTTTACCTAAGAAGATCTTCAAACTACCCCGAAGTATACTTTCAAAAGCTTCTAATACCCCTTCAACAATGGAGAGGGCTCATTTTTTCCCAGTAATTTTAAAAATTAGGTTTGTCAGTAGCTTTGTAGAATTGGGAGGCCCCTTGTGATTTTCTATGAACAATTACCAGTTTCTTAAAAGTTTGGACTCAGAAACTTTTGTGAAAGGTTTTTGTTTTGTTTTGTTTGTTTTATGTTTTCTGAAGTTCTCTTACTTATTGATGAAGGTATTCTATATTCCATTGTGTTAATTCTTGTAATATATTATTTTAAATAGAACATAATCCAGCATAATTGATATTTTTAAAATCAACATATAGTTCTGTGTAGATTCCATTTCTTATACTTATGTTTAATATCTTCTTTCTGAACAGCAGCAGACTCACAGAATCCAAGAATGGACTAGTGGTTACCAAAGGGAAAGGGACTGGAGAGAATGGGTGGGAAGGGAGGGCTAACGGGGGGAAAGGGGCATTACGATTAGCACACATAATGTAAGGCACGGGGAGGGCAGTACAACACAGAGAAGACAAGTAGTGATTCTATAGCATCTTACTTCGCTGATGGACAGTGACTGTAATGGGGTATGTGGTGGGGACTTGATAATGGGGGAGTCTAGTAACCATAATGTTGCTCATGTAATTGTACATTAATGATACCAAAATAAAAATATATATCTTCTTTCTGTGTTTAAATTGCATACACTTGCTTTTCTCTGTTTTTCTTGATTAAATTTGGGAGATATTAGTCTATTTTATTATTTTGTTACAAAGAATTAGATCTTAAATTTATCTTGTGTTTCTTCTTCCTAACTCATTTATTTCATTTATCTTTTATAGCCTACTTTCCTTAGAGCATTTTTTTCTTTTTGTAACATTTTTGGCTGAAAGTTTGAATGAATTTATTTTCTTTTGTTTATTTTTGTGTGTGTGTGTGAATATAAAATCAAGGGAAAAATTGAAACTTTGGGTAGAACTGTGGCCATTTCTCAAGGAATGCTTTTTCCCACACAAATGTGGTTTTGTACTCTCGATTTCTAATGCAACACATTTTAAATTGATCAAATTAAAATTGTAAAAGCATCATTAATTTCTAATGTTAGATTATCAAAGAGTATGCACTTTAAAAGTCATTCTTTTTATGTATTTAATGGCATTTTTGCTGCATCTTAATATATCCATTTTTTATTTGTATTTATGGTAGGAACATTTAAAAAATATTTATCTTCTATACCCTTAGTAAGTCTGTGCAGCAGGGCAGAAATTAGAAATAACTCTTTGTCTGTTTTCCTTGTCTGGCTCTGGTGTTCCCCAGAAGCATGGAGAGGAATGTGATATTAGCTGGTTCCAAAATTACCCAGAAACCACCTCCAGTCCTTGTCTGCAAAGGAAGGAAGTAGTGTGATCTGAAAAGTGAATGGCGTCCTGGTATACCCAGCAAGGCTGGACCCTGGCCAGCGTTAGGGTTGTCAGTGTGGAGATACGTCAAGTTCCCATCTAGGCATACCTGGAATGCTGGTTACACTCTACTTGCACCACCTTCCAGGCTCTCCTCCCTTTCTTTGTATGAGATGACCCATCTAGTCTAACATAGCTAGTTTTAAACTAGCAACTAAATTTGACACCGTACCTTTTAAATCTATAGTTTATGTTACTCATATTCTCAATTTCTTTTTGCCATTAAATGTGTTGTAATCAGACAACGGTGAAGTAAAGGCTCCGAATAAAAATATATTTCCATCAACTTTCTTTGTGGTTTTAGTAGTATTTTTATTATGCACAAAGTTGGATTATGTTTTAAATATTGATTATCTTTCTTGCATAAAAATGGTACTCAAATACTTTTCTTATAAGTTTACTTGGTTATTAATTTCTCCATCTTGGATTTTTAAAAGAACTTGTTTTATTACCCATTTAATTTATAATAGCTCTTTTTTTTTTAGTCACTGTCATCTCATTCAGGACTAAGTTCAAACTCTCACCATGGTTTTCCATGTGTTCCTCTTCCAAGACCCACCCTGATAATTCTCTGATCCCCTTCTCTACTATGTTTTGTCCACACTTAGTCCTATCCAACTACTGTCTCCTATTTCCAGATGTTTCTTCTCAAGATCTTTTTATCCCTCTGCCTAGACCATCTTCCAATAGATGATCTCATGGCTTACTCCCTCATTTTTTTCCCTTCTCCACCCATATGACAACTTAACCAAGAGGTCTTCCTATACCTCCTGGCCTGTTTATCTCTTCTTTCACTTAGCTATCACTACATGCATTATATGTTTAATGTCCCCTGGTTTGTGACTGTAAAATCTGTGACTTAAAGGGTTGTGCTTATTCGGATCACTGACTGCAGTGATCCTACCACATATAATATAAGCAGACGTGCAGTAGATAATAACTAATGTGATAAATGTAGATATATTATGATTCCGTTTAAGGTATGATTATTCAAAAATTTCCAATCAATGCCTCCTGTAGTTCATTCTAATTTTAGAAATTGTGATTTTTAAAAGGATATTTTATGTAGTCCTATTATTTTATTTAATACTGTGATTTATTTATGTCCTGCCCTAGGCTCATTTATTCATCTGATACAGAATACCTAAACCCATCTTTAGGAATCAAGTCTTGCCGTTGAACATTTTCTTTGATTTAATTGTGTTTACTCTTACAGTTATAATCCAAAACTAATAGACATGTCCCTGAAATATTTTCTATTTGTTTTGTACTTTATTTTATTATAAAATAATGGAGAAGTATAAAATGATAAAATATTTACCTTTAAACATTTATATTCTCTCTGTCTTTTAGCCTCAGACTAATTCAGGTAAAGGTTATTTCACTCTGGGTTTTGGTTTCCATTTGGAAATGCATTACTTGAGATTCTGTCCTGCAATACACAAACCTCAGTTTAATGCCATTCCTCACTAACACCCTGACTCAAATGGGAGACCTGCAGAAATCTTCTCTTGAAAGACTCCTTCACAAACCGAAACCCTCATTTTGGAGTCTTTGCCTGCTAGCAGTGGAAGGTTCTCAAGGTGTTCTATTTTTGGTAAGAAACATGACCTTTTGAGAAAAGATCCATACATTGCACAAATCATATTCTAAGTTTTATATTCACTTATTCCATATCAGTAAACAATTTCATGAGAAAATACAGGGTCTATGGGCAGATTGATTAATAGGCCATTGTTAGTATTTGGGAGGTTGTAAGGTCAGGTTTTATTTTACTTTCAGAGGTTCCTTTTTTTAACTTAAAAAAATTGAAGTATGATATACATACAGAAAGGTGTACTTGAGGGTAGAGCTTAATAAATTTTCTCAAAGCAAACGCACCTGTGTAACAACCACAGGTCAACTCACAGAATATTTTCAACACTTCAGAAGATTCACTTATGAATTTTATTGGTTCACTCCTACAATGTAATGATTCTTCTCACTTTTAAACTCGTGGAACCATTTTGCCTGTTTTAAAATTTAATTAGAAGGAATCATAGTAGGTATACTTTTGTGTCTCACTTTTTTTGCTCAAATGTCTTTCAGGAGATTGATGTATCTTGTGCATTGTGTGTAACTATTATTTGTTCATTTTCATTCCTTTATAAAACCCTATTGTAAATATACAACAGTCATTTCTAGCTTTGTTATTACAAAGCTGCTATTCTGAACATTTTATAGATACAATGATACAGATAAAGATGCAGACATAGAAATGTATTTGTTAGTTATATGTCTAAGAATGAAATGGTTGGATTATAGAAATTATGCATTTTCACCCTTAGTATATAAAGCCAAACTATTTTCAATAGTTGTCTGAATTAAATATCCACTAGTTAGTGGTAAGAGTTCAAGTTATTTCAAATCCTCACCCTCGGCACTAATGTCTTTCTAATTTCAGCAATTTTTGTGACTTCATATTGGTATCTCATTGCAGTTTTAATTTAAATTTCCATAATTTTTGCTGAGGTTGAACCTTTTTTTACATTATTCTTGAACTTTTGAACATCCTCTTTCATGAAGTTTCTATGCAAGTGGTTTTGCACATTTTTTCTATAGGATCTTTTTTCTCATTCTGTCAAACCTAAAATTAAAAAAAAATAAACTAGAGGGGAAGATCACAGGATAAAGCTGGAATACTCAATAATGTAAAAGTATCAATTCTTTCCAAACTAACCTATAGATTTAATTCAGTGTTGATGATATTCTAAACAGAATTGACATGGACATTAAAAAACATGATTGTAAAGTGATTGTAGAAATACAAAAGGTCAATATAACCAAGAAAATACTGGACAAGTAGTAAGTGGGAGAACCTAACCCACCAGATACCAGCATGTATTATAAAATTGCAGTAATCCACATGGCACAATATTTGTGCATATAGAGACAAATAGAACAGTAGAAGTGAAGTCCAGAAATAGTACCACATATGTATTAACAAATTTTATGACATATTTAGAATTAGTGGGCAAGCAACCTCCTTTTTAATAAATGCTGTTGTCAGTCAGACTCCAAATGAAAGAAAAAAAAAGAAAACTGACTCTTAACCAACACTTACTACAGCAAATTCAAATAATCAATTCCAGGTAAAATAGAGATCCAAATTCAAATGGTAAAACACAAAGTTTACACAGATAGCAACAAAATATATCATAATGGCTTTGTGCAAGCAAATATTCCTTAAATAGGATACATTATAAAATGAACATTTATAAAAATGAACTACATCAAAATGAAGAACTCTTTATCAAAAGACATTACTAAGTAAAAATGCCTTCCACAAAGACAGAAAATATATTTTGTAATATATACAAGAGAGGACTCATATCTAGAACATAGAAACAACTCATTACTTTAACAACTTCAAGTTAATTTTTCTCATTTTGAATCATCCCTTTGGTTTCACATTTAAGAAATATTTCGTTATCCCAAAGTCACAGAGATTTTCTTTTATGATTTCTCTGTTTTACCACCAGATTTTCTTCTGGGCTTATGCTGATAACTGTGAAACACACACACACACACACACACACACAAATTCATAATCAATAGCCAACATGTGAAAAACAAAACTCTTACAAATCAATCAATGGCTACATTAATCCACTATTTTAGAGGAGACTCAATAACCTATTTTTTAATGTGATATTCTCTTAGAAAAGATCAACTGCATCAAATAGACTGAATCTAATACCTCTTTGAAATTTCTGCTGTTTTCCTTGCTTTTATATTTTGTAACAGAATATGGGCAACTGATATCTAAATAGACATTTCCTTTTGTAAATCCCCAATATCTTTAAACAATTTTCTTAATTTACGTGATTTTATCTTCCAAAACTTTCTGTTGGACTATTAACAAGGTGAACATTGCACAAACTATCTTGTTCTGCCTGCAGAAAATGTGATAATATAGAGTTAGTCACTCCAGAAAATAATAAAAAATAAGTGTTTTGTCAAGTAATTTTCATAGGTTAAATATGACAATAACCTTAAATTCATAAAATCAAACAAATGCTACACAGCCTTTACTTCCTTTCTGTACCAGATCAGCTGAGCAACATTTGGGGGAATGCACATCATTACTAATTTTTCACTGATTATGGTTCTTTTAAGAGTATGTGATCAATTTATTTGAATTTATCCTTGAGAGATGTAATGTAATTAGAAAGCTACTAAAAGTGCCTAGTAAATGTATTGGGTGATTAGAAAAATTGTGGGAAGCTAATAGGAAAAGACAACTCCCTCCAAGGTTATGATACAGGATAAGAGTCTCAAAGTCACTCTGAGGAGATGAGAACTCCTTTAATCTACACAATTGTTTAGGTAAGATTGTTGAGTTTTTCTAATACTGCACATATATTTTCATCTAGTTAAAGTAAGTCAAACATTGGGGGGGATAAAACAAATTTGCAGCTTTTACCGTGAATTCAAATAGTGATTTTTCTGTATAACTTTCATATTTAAATGTGGTGTCTAATAAGTGTTGGCTTACTTCAAACACCATCATGTTTGAACACACCTTTACATGTATAAAATAATATTCAGCCTAGTAAAAACTATCTGTTGCACAGAATACTGCTATAAGGAATTGAGGTCACCACAGGACTTAATTTGTCCACCACCTATACCTGCATCAAGGAAAACCTGAAAACAACACAGAGTGGCTTATCAGGTCTGGGTCGTTCCTTCCTCATCTACTGTGGCTGCAGGCATTTACATACTGAACGACATGAGCCACAACCAGATACACCTGAGCTAGAACATGTGCTCTTATAATTACTGTTTTGATTTATAAGAGAATGTGAGGTGCTCTCTCTGCATTTAGGGCCAAAGCCCTCACTCAAATATTAAGCATGCTGTCTCATAGTATCCAAAATCTGTCCAAATCTCCACTTACATTATTTTTCTGCAAGACCTGCAGTGCCTTGTTGACATTGTTTAGGGCGTGAACTCTTGTGGATCCTTTTTCTTTTGGCTGGAAACAAAATGAAACAATGTTTACTGCACAGCAGACAAACAATCTACTAGAAATGAAACAATTTATACCTTTCATTTGTAAATTTGACTATTTTAAATGAATACAGGCTGTGAAGCATTAAAGCAATGAATTTACATGCTCTGGGCTAATTGCTCTCATCATAGAGTTTGCGTAGCATGAACTGACCACTCCTCAAGAAAAATGACAGCTTTTTTTTTTCACCAAAGCTATTTTGGTTATGATCTCTCCTTCATTCTACAGCCCAACTGGGGATTACTGCAGGATCTCCAAGAGAAACATCAGTATGCATAGGGACACATGCTAGTGAGATAGATAAGTGAGTTAACTTCCACACTGTTTAGGGAGGTTTAGAAGAGATTTGAGCCTAGCAACATTATACAATGCCAGATAGGGTTAAAGGAAACTGTATCTGTCAATACCTTAATTGCCTTAGTCACTGAAGTTCAAAACCTCAATCATCTTTGCTCCTCTGACCTTCACTCTCAATCCCCAAAGTCATATCTTATCCTGTAATTTTTAATCTAATATTTGCATATTGTATTACAATATACTGATTAACTTACTTATTTTAAGTTGTGGAGTTGGAGAAATTCTACCATTATGTGTCCTGCCATACTTCCTCCTTAAATTAGATCTAGTCTCTTGGTAAATTTTCAGGTGCATAATAAAGTGGTCCCTGATCTATGATGGTTCAACCTATGATATTTTGACTTTATGATGATGTGAAAGTGACGTGCATTCAGTAGAAACCATACTTCGAATTTCAAATTTGCATCTTTTCCCAGGGCTGTGATATGTGATAGGTCCTCTCCCCTAACACTGGGCGGTGGCAGCGAGCTGCAGCACCCATTAAACACCCAGTCACAAGGGCTGACAACCAATACACTGACAGGACTCCTGCAGCCATCCTGTTTTTCACTTTCAGTACAGTATTCAATCAATGATATGAAATATTCAACACTTTATTCTAAAATAGACCTTGTGTAATGACTTTGCCAATTTTACGGTAATAGCAGTGTTCTGAGCATGTACGGCAGGCTAGGCTAAGCTATGATGTTTGGTAGGCGAGGTGTATTAAATGCATTTTCAACTAAGATATTTCAACTTCCAGTGTGTTTATTGGAATGTAACCCCATCATAAGTCAAGGAAAATCTGTATTGTTAACTATTGACACAATATTATCCAGCAGTTCTCTGGAACTTATTCATGTGGCATAACTGAAACTTTGACTGTTGAATGGCAACTCCCCATTTCCCATATCTTATGTTAAGCATTCTATCACAATAAAAAATATAAGTTAACTTAAAAGGCATTGTGGACAAAAACCTTATAAAAAGATATCCAATAACAAAGATGCCAACTAATAAAAGTGAATAATAAATAATAATTTTCATAAATGATACACTGAAAATGTTCGCCTTCTTGCTCTGCATATGATAGAATATGTCAAAATAAAAATAATATTGCAAGATTGTTTTATTGAATAGATCCTGCATTGCTAGTTAAGTCAGTAATTAGTAAATCAGTATATTTTATTAGATCTCATAAAACTATGCTGAGTATGTTTCTGGTCCAAAATTCTCCTCAAGTTAAATTGAACTTCCTTATAAATAAGTCACATACCAGTTTTTGCCCTGTAAGGCCTTCGAGAAGGTCTAGGAGGCGTCGCCCATCCTGCAGGTCACTGAAGAGGTTCTCTATGTGCTGCTTGCCAAACTGAAATAGGAAATATACCCAGTTAAACAAAGCACAGTTCCAGTGATCCATCACCATGATTATGTCTTTTAAAATGTAAAGCTACGTTTAAAAATATTTGACGTATCTAATTCTTAAATCTGCCAACGGCAATGGATGAAAAGAGAACCTGCAGGTAAAAAATGAAAAACAAAAACAATAGATCATCATTAGGTCAAATCTATTTAAACTGTTTTTTAATAAGAATAGTTGGATATCTGTAGCCTAGTTTGTCTAATTAACTTTGAATGCTGATTCTATGAAGGATGATAAAAAGGTTTAAATTATCAGGCAGTTGAGGGTGGAGGGAGAAGTAAACGCACAAGAAACAAACAATTTGGCCTGAATATGTGCATAAAAAGTAACCATTTTGCATACTTGGAAATATAACACATAGTCACAGAGGGCTCACCATCCTTGATACATAGAACACGCTTTATCTGAATATACATTGTACATGCTACCTCAAAATGACCCATTCTCTTATTGCAAAGCTCAGTTTTTAGAAAGATCTGATTTACATGGAGGCGAAATAGGGCTGTAAAAGTTTTTCATCTATTTTTCTCAGTATTTACTTGAGAATTGTACTGAAGAAAAATAATCGCCACTAATAACATCTAGTATCTCATGAGAAAAACTCCACTAAATGAGTGGCTCTTAAAATCTGTGACATTTCTGTGAGGTTAGCATTAACATACTCATTTTATAGGTGAGACAAAGAGGTTGAGTATGTGTCTCTTGTTCACAAAACTAGAAGGTGATAAGGCCAAGATTTTGGCCTTGATCTGTCCAGCTTTTGGGGGCTGCTTCTTTCTATTTATCTTGCTGCTTCCTTGGCCTACTCCTCTTTCCATTTGATTACCTTCAAATATTTTATTTCTTCTGTTATGCCCCCGAGTATTTTCTTTTTCTGGTTTAAAGCCTACAATCCATTTATATGAAATCATTCACAACTCTTTCATCACCCAAGTTCTCTAGAAAGCTCTAATTTATCAGTGGCAGATGTTTATTGAGCACCAAGAAAGCTGTGCTTGGTGCTGGAGCATACACTAGTAAATAAGACAGACATGACCCCAGTCCTTGTGGAACTTTGAGTCCAGGAGGAATAAACAAATATTCCTAAAAGATAATGCTACACAGAAGCAGAAAAAGGACGTAGGAACATATAACTGTGGGATCAGAAAAACTTTCCCCAAAATGTCAGGTGATGGGTCTAACATCAGCTTCCAGGGGATTGGGCTGTTCCCATCCACTTTTTTGATCACACATAAACTTGGCATTTCCCACAGGTCAAGAAAATCAAGAAGAGCCTTGGTTCCTAGGCAAAAGATATCCCTGAAGCTGCCAAGATTGAACACGCAGGACTCAGGATCTCCCTACAGCCATGTAGCCATGTCAATGACAGCCCCCTCAATGCCTAAGTATCTCACTTAAAGAAAACACTGACCTCTCTAAAAAGTCTACCTGTCCATCTATGCACAGCTTTGGGAATCAAGGCACATATGTGCTCTAACAAAGTTAAAAATTCCATTTGCTCAAAAATTTGTTTTGAAATTCTACTCAAAAAGTTCAGTTTAAAAATTTCAGAAGAAAAGGAAAACAACACAAAATATTAACATGCTGGTATTTTTTAAAAGCATCTTACTTATTTGTTATGTGCACAACACATAATGTACAAGAAAATCTTAATAGCACAACTTTTATGAAGTTTTAAGGAAAGCTTTCTATAAGTAAAGAAAATGAATACATAGTTTATAATAACTCTGTCAAGAATCTCAAATATAACCTGAGATCACTTGGCATTTTGGGGGTTAAAAGTTTTTATTTTCAAATTGATGGAAGGTCTAAGATGCCTTAAAAACCACAGATTTTAAGAGCCACTCATTTAGTGGAGTTTTTCTCATGAGATGCTAGATGTTATTAGTGGATATTATTTTTCTTCAGTACAATTCCCTATGGTCTGGGGATGTTCTTCAGGAGCAAAATCTTACAGGTGAATTTGAGAAGGACATGGCTTCTAAATTTATTGATGAAAAGGATGCTGCACCCTGAAATGTGTCAAGTATGGAAGAAAATAAAATAGCGTACCTAGAAAATAGATGATAGATAGACAGGTAACACAGTAACACAGTCTGTCAAACCAAGAAGGATGTGGGTGGCAACATGTTCATCTAAGAAGAGCAAGAACAGGGAAGAGGCAAGTCTTGAGGCACAGAATAAAACACAAACCCCAAGGACATAGGCATCACCTGGCATCCAAGACACAAGGACTAGAAAGCTTATGTTTTTGGGCAAGGAGTCTAGACAAAGGTCGACAGAATAAAACACAAACCCCAAGGACATAGGCATCACCTGGCATCCAAGACACAAGGACTAGAAAGCTTATGTTTTTGGGCAAGGAGTCTAGACAAAGGTCGACAAGGCACACAAGATCTTGCTTTGATCCAAACTTACACATGAAGACCAGCGTATTTTATAATTCTCCCTTTTTAACTGGAATCAAACAAAATAGAGAAGAAGGATTATAGGCTAATCAGAGGCCTCCAGGCACATCTAGCAAGGACACCTAAAAAGCACTGAGGTGGTAGAGGAAAAGACAGTTCCCAGCATATGTAACTCTCAAAATTTACACACTCAGTGATATATGAAAGTGTCATATTTGAAGTTCAATTTCAATTTTTTACATCCACAACATTCTCTAGTAGAGTGCTTCTCAGAACATTCCACCACAACATCCTTCCAGCAGATGAGACTGAATGAATTTACCCCAGAGTCTGGCACTATAAATCACACAGTGACTACAGGTTCAACATTTCTAAGAAAACCTGCATTTTATTTTAAGAATTCATGAAGATTTTGCCTTCCTTTCTTAATGCATATTTGTTTTAATTTAAAAATAATTTCAGGCACTTTTGAGTGAAATTTCCCCTCCTGTGGTTTTACTAAAATGATGCTCAATGAAATGAACAATACTTAGTCTGTAACTTTTTGGATCTTCAAGTGCTCAGTCTTATTCCCCCAGTAGTATGAATACCCCAGGAAGAGCAACACATTGCATTTCTCTTGGGTGGTTTTCATTTCTCTCCTATATTCAAATCCTCATTCCATAGCATTATAGATATGATACAGCACACAATTCAGAGGCAGAAATAGCTGACTTTTGAACCGAAGCCTCCTGTTTACCAGTTGTGCCATCTTGGGTAAGTGACTTTGCCTTTCTAAGGCACAATTTACTCTTTGGCAAATGGAAATTGAAAGAATACCACTTTGGAGTACTACTCTGAGGTTTCAATGAAACAGTATAGGTGTGCTGAACAGACTTGGAAAAGAGTAGGCTCTCAATAAATATAGGATGATTTTTCTATTTTATTCTATTATTCCTTGACTTCTCTTTTTTGGCCAAATTCTAGATATAAATACAATTATGGAACATTATTGAATTTACTAGAAAGTGCAGAGCTCACATAAAGTATATCCTGTTTTCTCCTACTTGGGCACCCCTGTAGGAGTGAAAGAAAGGGAGGGAAAATATCAATCCATGTTCAAGTACTGACACAGGGAAATGTGGATGGCACAAGCGAAACACTCAGAGGCTTCAAGCCATTTCTCTTTTTTCTTGTTCTTTGAATTACTTTTAATTAAATCTTTTCCTCCCTTTTCATCTTCTACATCTACCATGTCTTTTGGTTGTGTGTTATATCTGTCATGAAAACAGTAACAGTCTCTTAAAATATCCTATCTTTAATGGCTTTCTCTTCAAAGGTGTGAAAATTATTTTGTCAAACACAAAAATCTTTAAACCTCTTTGGACCATAGGACCCTGTGGCTTTCTGTCTTTAATCCCTTTCATTGACTAATATTTTCTTTAAAAAGTGAACTTTTGATATTACTCAGCAGTTTCCTGCATTCACTTACATATTGTCTTCTTCCTTCCCAACCCAAATAACAATGAAAGGACCATAAAATGAGACGATCATGCTTCCAAATGATTGTCAGCATGGTAATAAAGAAATAGAAATGCACAATGTTCAAAAAGAAACAGGCTGATTGGTAAGTGGCATAAACAAAGCGAAAAAATCAAAGTGAAAAAAAATTGAGAAAGGAACAGAAATGCATTTGTGAAAATATTTAAATAGGTTCTGACTCCAGAGTTGTGTCGATCTTTTAACTTGAAAATACAGAGGAATCAATACAGTGTTCCATTAAGAAGTAAAGAGCACAGGAATAATTTCACATGGCCTTCTGGTTATAGAAAGGTCAGCCTCTGGACATCTCTGTTGTTCAGAAAATCAAGGTACTTTTCTGTGTTTATAAATAAATATTTCTATACTAGAAACACCAAAAGCACTGGAGACACCAAAAAGGAGGGCAAAATTAATTCAAAACTTAGTGGTGACTACTGCTGACCAGCTGCCATAAAATAATGCAACCATTGTAGTATAAATGTGTGGTTTTCACAGATTGTTTTATTGAGTACAGACTGTAAAAAGTATTTTATAAGACAATTTTATTTAGGTATAGTATACATACAGAAAAGTATACATATCTCAAGTGTTAGTTCAGTGAATCTTCAGGAACTGAACACATTCATATTATCAGCACTCAGATGAAGAAACGGAATATGACCAGCAGCCTCAGAGCTTCCTCACACCCCTTTCTGTGTTTGCCCCTTCAAGGATGACCACTATACTAACTTTTACTACCAGACATTAGTTTTACCTTGAAAGGAGCCTCTTAAAACAGAATTGCTGGTTTGTTATTCCATTTCAGGAAACTAGTGTTTGAAAGACATCAGGCTTAGGCAGAGGGAATTTGGAAAGAAAAAAAGTAGTGCTAAAATATATTTTACAAAACACAGGGAAGCAGTGGAATACAGTGAATAAAAATGTTTATTCTGTACCCAGATGCCTTGGTTCAAATCCAGCTCTGCCATATTTCAGCTGTGCGATATTGACAAAGTAACTGAACCTCTCTGTGCCTTACCTTTTTCATCTACTGCCTAACTTGTGGCTATGCTGGGAAGATTTAAACACACTGAGAACAGTGCTTTGTTGTAAGATATACTCAATAAGTGTTAGCTATCATGAATTTATTCCAAATTTTTATGCCAAATAATCCATATTTTCCACAATTCTTTGTAATTTTTGCCTCAAAGTAACAGAATGGATCAACTTCAAAATATTAGTATTGAGATTAAATGGATTAATTAATATAAGGTGTCCAGGATGTTGCCCGGCATAGAAAATGATTAATAAACCCTAGCTACATTACCTCCTTCTCCTCCCTGTTAAATGTCACCACCTGCAGGTGGAGAACAGGCTCTCTTTAGAAGGTCCCAGGGTCCTAGTAGGATTTGGGTAGCTTGAGGAGAGTTTAATAAGGAAGAGGTAAAGAGCAAAGATGAGCACAGGGTTTAAAGAAGCCACCAGAACTGGTAAGAGAGAAGTGCTGTTATCACTCCTAGACTCAGAGGAATGAAGAGACAAGGAGTGGTTCCTGGTCCCTGAAAAAAAAAAGAGAGTGAAGAGGGTCTCCTGACAGGAGCGTTAATATTTCATGGATGAATAGAACCATCCTGCAGTGAAGAAATGCCCTGATCTTTCTTTCCTCCCTGCCTCCCTCCCTTTGATCTCCCTTAAATGCTCTCCTTAACCAAATACAACTAGAAGCCAGAAGGCAAGAGTCTGCTGATATGGCCCACAGAGGTCAGCTTCCCAGGGAAGAGAAAGGGCAATGGTGGACCAGCAGGGAAAAGCCAAAGATACTCAACATCCCAGACAGGAAAACAAACTCCCTTTGACTCAAGGGATCAATGTCACGGATACCCATGGCAGGAAACAAACGAAGGCCCAAGTGTTGCTCCCCAAGTCTCCTAGATTATTTCTATCACTGTCAATATCATTCAAAGAGCAAAATGTATCATGAGATACTTCCTCTTCTGTAATAGGGTATGAAAGTACTGGAATGTTTCATGAGCTTTAACAAATGAAAATTAACATACAGTATTCATTATTCCTTGCCATCAAATATTTTAGAGACTTTTGTATCCTAGGAACAGCATTAAAATACAGGCTACAAAGATAATCAAGAAAAATCCAATTATTCCCTGGAGCTAAGAAGGGCTCAAAAGCTAAGTTAGATAATATAACAGTTTTACAATCTTTCCAGGTATAAAATGTTATTTGACAGTACCTCTTTATAAAACATAATCACTAGGACCCAATGTGTATATTATACTATTAAGTACACAAGAAAAAATTCAACCATATTGCACATTAGAACTTTCAACCAGAGCCAAAGCAATAGTTAATGGAAATCAAGTCATTATCTGTAAATGGTCTATTATAAACCCAAAAGTAAATTGTGCTTAAGCAAAGTTAGCATGGTTTGTTGTCTGAACAGGACTATCTTTCCCATGCTTTATAATAAAACTTTTTGCAAAGTTTGTACAAAACTTATTTATTACTTTGTAATAAATGTATTACTATTCTTAACCTAGGCCTGAGTTTTCTCAATTTGCAAATTCGATAACCTAGTAATCATTACTAATTCAGTTAACAAGTATTCTAAAACAAAAATTAGTAAAATTATGGTAAGTAATTTTCTTACATTTCTAGATGTAACTTTAATATAATTCACAGTAGTTATTTAAAAATATGTGGGAAACATTACAAATGATAATTGTAGCTATTATACTAGCTTTAAATACTTCCCCTAAATTTAAAATTCTGAAAGTTAAATTCAAATTTTCTTTTGAATCGTATGGGTATAGGATTTAAGAGGGATAACCAGGGCTATTTTGAGATAGCTATTGATGGAAATGGAGACTGATTGCATTCTATCCCAATAGTGGCTTTTGTGACAAAAAAAGTATAGTACAAAGTTTGCAAGCAAAACACATTTCAAAGCATCTAAATAACACTCTGATTCATCAAAAAATAAAATAAAAAATACTGTAACAATGGGCAAGCTCATTAGAGAAATGCCACCTACTAGCAAAATACGGAAAGAAAGGACACTCCAGCTTGTTCAGGTCCAGTATGAGACCTACTGAAGAAGATTTTAATTAATAATAAGAATAAATGTAAAATTTATTATAAAATCAATGTTTTTATGCTTTCCCAGTTGCACTGCAGTACAATTGTGGGTGGGCCATTTTTGACAATACACAGCCTCCTCTTAAGCATTCCCTACCCTTACCCATTACGAAGTCAGCCTTGAACTATCCAATCTCTCTTTTTCCATGCTTACGAGCAGGGTCGATACATAGGCAGTACCATATCAAGAGAATAGAAGACACACAGAAAGGACAAAAGTTCACAGAGGATAAAACTTTTAAATAAGAGCTTCTGTCCCCAGTACACCTCTATTTCCTTCTAATTGTTTGAACCATACAAAATATTTAGCTCTGTAGTAAAATAAGGTTGAATGGCAATTTCATATGATTCAACCTCATATATTTTAGAAAGACCAAGTAATAAACATTGAGTGCTTAGTTTATGTCTGCCACAATTCTGTGCACTGTATGTGGATTATTTCAGTTAATTCTCAGAACAAGCCATTAAAATCATTCTCATAGACAAGTAGTGATTCTACAACACTTTGCTATGATGATGGACAGTGATTGTAATGGGGTTTGTGGGGGGGGCTTGGTGTAGGGGAGAGCCTAGTAAGCATAATATTCTTCATGTAATTGTAGATTAATGATAACAAAAAAAAAAGAAAAGGGGGATTACTCCCTGATAGGATAAAACTAACTGCAAATCAACGATTAATGCATGCTTTACATATCCTTAATTTTGATCTTTTAAAGGGTGTCGGATGATCAACTATGGAAGTACATTTTTCTGATAATATTCCTTTCTCTTAAAAAAAAAAGCAGTTCCTGTGTGGTGATCTCCAATAGGTTCTTCACAATGGTATAAAGGACATATCAAAGTGTGGACAAAGGGTTTGTTTGTGTTTATACAGAGGATCAAAGCCTAATTTGGCTACCCAGAAAACGAATTAAGATATGATATGAAGAGGAACTTCCAACATCAACATCCTCAGGAAGAGTCATTCCAGAAGATGATCATCAAAAAACTTCAACAAAGATCCTGGCGCTGTTGCAGTTGTAGCTGCATTCATCCCACCGGTTCCTGGAGTTGCCATTGGAATGAAGAAGGAGATATCTAAGCTGGCCTGTGCATACAGTAAAACAACAAATTTGACTGGATCTATACTGTCGGACCTCAACCAAGAATTAGGAGAAGTGCAAGTTGCAGTGCTCCAAAATTGTGCGACTATAGACTATCTACTGTTAAAACAACATATTGGATGGGAACAGTTCCCAGGAATGTGTTGTTTTAATTTGTCTGATTTTTCTCAAACTATTCAAATTCAGTTAGACAATATCTATCATATCATTGATAAGTTTTCACAAATGCCTAGGGTACCTAACTGGTTTTCTTGGTTTCACTGGATATGGCTGGTAATTGTAGGTCTGCTTTTGTTATGTAGCTGTATTCCTATTCTGTTAATGTGTGTACGTAATTTAATTAGTAGTTTGTTAAAACCTATACATGCTTATATTAGTCTACAAGAAGATATGTCAAAGAAATAATCAAGCTTCCCATGTTTTCTTCCGTCTGCTACTTCTATACCTTTTCTTCTTCCTTCCTAATTACAACCCTTTAGTAGAATTCGTGCCTCATATCAAAAATTACCGAGTATCATAATTCTTCCAAGTGGTAAAGATACCTCAAGACAAATGCTAGGCATAGAAGCCACAGGGCATAAATCTGCAAAGAAGTAAAAAGCTAACCTTTTCAAACAATAAGGCTTCTCTCTCACTTACCAACTTTACATTTCCCTGTATGGCCCCGAAAGATGACTGGTTAGCCAGAGACGGGTAAGATTCCTCAAGGGAGGAACAATCTAAGACAGGCACAGTCGCAGGGGGGCCATCAGGTGAGAAATTGGGGATCAACAGAGGTGAAGCTTAGAACCTCACCCCCCCTGTTTTGAGAGAAATCTTCTGCATCTGTGGATGTTTTGTTGCCCTTGTCTAGCTTGGATTAATACTTAGTCTATAGGCACAGACCTGGTCATCTACATTTGGCTTCTTACAGCACTAAATTATGTTTTCTACCTTTACCTTGCATCTACCTACCACTTCAGCATTTTATTTAAAAAAATAATAACAATAATATGGGAGAAATGTGGGATTCACATATAAATCAAGTATAAAAATCAAACAAATAATCATATCTGACTTGATTGTTTATAGTTCATGATACGTGATCAAAACTGAAAGTTTCTGTGATATGACTGCCCTTGCACTGTTCAGCATGTAAGAACTTATTCACTATGTAAGAACTTGTTCACCATGTAAGAACTTGTTCGTTATGCTTCAGAAGATTGGAGACTATTGAGAATTAGGCTTGGGGTTGATTAATGATTGTGCATTGAGTCCCCTATACAGAATTTTATTGTTGTTAACAACCATTTGATCAATAAATATAAGAGATGCCCTCTCAAAAAAAAAACTAACAAAATGTTAAAAAAAAGAAAAAGGTTTAATACCAGAGAGAGATGCCTTTTCTCTCATTCAGTCCATTTTATGTTTCAGGTCATTTTAAACTTCTTACAGTAGGAAGAGTAATGGCCTGCAAATACTCCTAACTGAAAAAGATTCTCCAATTGCACACCTTAATGATATTTTCAATGGAACAAATTTAAAACATTCAGACTATTATATATAGTACTACCAGATCTGCCTATTGTCACTGAAGGAGATAACCGAGTCCTGTTTGTTGCATATATGATTTGGTATTACCTGCCAATCATTGTGATTTCAATAAATCCAAGGTTGTTGGTTTTTAGATTTGATGTGTACCACTTGTGAATTTAATCTTAGAAATAAATCTTGAATTTCACTTTTAAAAAAATCATTCTCATTTTTTTGGATGACAAAACTGAGGCGAAAAGGACATACGTAACTTGACTAAACTCACAGTGAAAAAGCAGTTCATAAAAACCCAAACTTAGGCAGTCTATCTCCAGATTTCTTAACCATTCTCTGCTTTGTAACTGCCATTTGAGCTGGGCTTCTTTGGTCATAACAATATTCAGGGTCAGGGTTGGATAAATTTTACTTACACCTTTTCATAATCTCTTTTAATACAGGAGGGATGAATTAACTAACTTATTCTTTTTCTTTACCCTGAGGTTTCTGAAGGTCAGATACAGTTACGTAGCCTACAAACAAAATTGCTTCTGATTTTAGGTTGAATTAATAACTGAAGGATAGTAACCCAGTGACAATTCTACCTCTGAACATTAAGAAAATTCTCCAATGTCCCAAATTTCTATTGTTACATCATTCTTTGGGAAGGTTCTTTTAGCTCCTTCAGGAATCCAGCATGCCAGGCAATGAGTTCCTCAATAAATTTGGTAAATACTGCTCTAAAAGACAAAACAAAATTTTAAAATGCAGAATTCACTCTCAGGTACATGAGAAATCTGGCTTTTAAATATTAATTAAATTAAAATACAAAGCAACTCCCTATGCCAAAATCCCAGGCGGCTATTGATCAAAATATAACAAATATAATCTTTAAAGCTCATGACGATTAAATAGAAAAGAGAAGGAAAAGTTTTATGCAGGTGTTCAGTACAGTTCTTTCTTGAGAGATCCACTCAAACATGCCAGTTATGCATTGAAAACCTTCCATGAAAGATTCATGTGGTTCCAAATCAAAGAATATAGCATCTGGGGTCAAATAGGCCTTTATTTAATTGCAGTTCTAACTTTTCCCAATTGTGTGACCTTAGACATATTATTTAGTAATTTACGTATTTTCCTCATGTGTCAAAGCGGGGAGCATGGATTAAATTATTCAACTGAATTTAATAGATATTATTCAAATGCTTTTTATTGGGCCAGGCTCAGGGGATAACTGGGAAGATAAAAGATAAAAAAAGATATCGCCATTGTTTTCACAGTTTTAGTCAAAGTCTGGGAGGCAGGTATGTATTTAAAGCAAATATAATTATACCACTGTGTTATAACCCTGTCAACAGTGGTGGTGTAAGTATGGTGCCAGCCCAAACAGGAGAGATGTCATCTTCACTTGAGAGAATAACAGAAACAGGAATCCTTGAACTGAATTTACAAGGCTGAATAGGAAATCAGCAGGGAGATGTGCAAAGAGGAAGAGAATACCAAGCAGAGGAACACTTCAGATGCTAAGGACCAGATAAATCAAACTGCATAAACTCTCAAGAAACTGTGATAAATTATTTCTTCAAGCACAGAGTGCATGGAGGGATGGTAGATGATGAGACTTGAGACGTGTGAGACCACGGCAGAGAGGACTTGGTTTGCCCTACTCGGGAGCTTGGGCAAATGCCTAAGAGTCTTTTGTTTTCATTCTTTAGAATGTGGAATCTAATTTTAAAAATTTTCCATATTTGTCACATTTGTATTTAGACAGATGTTTTAAGGTTAATAGTGTTTGGGAAAGACCAATATTGACATTGTCTAGAAGCTAATCTTGGAGTCTTGAGAATCCAAGAGAACTATTCTTGTATGGAAATATTACTTGGCAAGGAAATCATGCGGTTCAGGAGCAACTGCACTAAATTATAAATATGAGCTCCTTAAAATTCTAAGTAATTATCTACCTTTCCATCTGAACCTGTTTAGGCAGAAGCAGAGGTCACCATCTATGGCAGATTAACAGCAAAGCTGGGCCAAACATTTCACTCTTTCCTGAATCCATGCCCTTTGCAATAGGAGTCGGCTGCTCCTCTCACTAAGACGTGATGTCTATTCCCATGCCTCTGGAGTTTGAGTTGGCCACTGCCTTACTTTGGTCTCTAGAATGCAGTGGAAATGCTGGCATTCCACTTCCAAATGTAGGCCTCACAAGGGCTTGAACATTTTGCTCTTGGTCATGCCTACACCTTCACCATAAGAACATGCCTGAATCAAATAGCTGGAAGATGAGACATGTCAAACAGAGAACCAAGTTGCCCCCGGAATCCCAGATGCAGTCATCCCCGGCTGGCTGACAGCCAGTCATGTGGGAGAACTCAGCCAATATCAGCAAAGCTACTTTGTTGAACCATAGCTAAGTAGAGACACATGAATAATCCCAGCAGAGAGCTGAAGAACTGTCTGGCTGATCTGAAGATCTGAAAGAATAATAAATGGTAGTTGTTTATACCTACCGATTTTCAAGGGGGCTTGCTACACAGTAATAGCTAACTGATACAAGTCTATATATGTTTATTCTGACACAAGAGAAAGGTTCTGAAAAATTAAACTGTTTTATAAAGATAGATAAATTATTAAATTTTTTTAAAAGAGCTACTGCAATTCTGGGGAAATAGAGGTGCAGGCTAGAAACATTGTTTTACTGTTGAAACTGAATATGGGCAAAAAGTCACTGTCTGTAGATACCTGAATTATTTGGAAACGAGCACAGTCATTTACACAGTTCCTCCAATTCTTAAAAAAAAAATTTAGCAAGTCCTATTATTTTTAATTCACAGCTTTATGGAACAATAAAAAAAATACAATATTGTCAACCTTAAAATATTTCTAAAGCTACCTTTAAACAATGTTGTTTGTTAACTGTTCTGTGGTTGTTATATATTATAAATACAGCCAAGATTGTATTTCTTGCTCAACACGTACATTTAAAGTTCACTTGGATCTTATGAGAGAAGTTAAAAAAGGAGGGCAAACTTCCTGTTCTCCTATTTACTAGATTTTGTACTTAGTTGTCACTTCAGATTAAAATTCCTGTTTATCTAATTTTCTTCATTATATGTGCTAATTTCTGGTGGTTTATCATTGAGACATTTTCAAAGCAAAAAAAAAAGAATCAAAAGAATTCTCTGTGAATTAAACTGTCACCTTCAGTTAGTGTATCTAGAATAATACATTTTTAAATAAATTAAGCAGAATAACAGCCAAAGGAAAGTAGTTAGGTTTGACATTTTTTCCTTATAAAGCTCATGAGGAGAATTTTGAATCATCTTATAAACTAATTAGAAAATTTTAATAGGCACCTGTTTATTTTAAAAATAGGAAAAATTATTTTCCGTATGCATGGAAAATAATTATTTGTATATAATTTTTACCAGGACTTTTCTACTACTACATGACTCAACTGTAAAAGGTGACTAATTCAGTAATTCATCTTTAGCAATCCCAAACATTTGTTAATTATAAAACATTGTTATGCAAAACATTTTATTTCTTGAAAGCACCAACTCCCTAAAAATATTACTAAGCAAAAAGGAAGTTGAGATCATCTTGATTTTAAAAAAGGTCGCAATTACCAAATAGTTTTGTAAATACCCAATACCCATCAACTTATTAAATACTTCCCAACTTTTATAAACTTTTTAAGTGGTGCTCACTTACCTGGCTTAGTGACCTTTTCTTAGCCTCTTAAATTTAAATATCACTGAGAATACACTAGCAATCTTATTGAACTTAGACAGTAAGATCCAAGATGTTGGTTTAATATAAAATTAAAATAAAATTTAAAATGGGAAAATATATTCATTTTAATTGCTTAGTTTTACAAATGGTTTATTCTGACTTTAAAACCAGCAAATAAACTTTATGATAAAAATTATATATGGAAAAATAGTTTCAAAGAAAGTTATCTTACCACTCAACCACTGTCAACATGTCGGTATATTCTTGCACAACCTTTATTCTATTCATATATAAGCACGTTTTTTCAAACGGAAATTATCTTTCTAGTCTTTCCCTTTCTCTTCCTTTTTTTCATTGTCCTCATTGATGCCCTGTTCTCCTCCTTCATTAACCTAAGTGCCATTTTTGAGTGTTTCTTAAACTGGGATGTTCTAAGAATTTTACGAGCAGTGTCAAACTTACTGTTTGATATTAGAAGGAATTAGTGAGGAAGATATTTTTTCCACCTTCTTAGAGATGATGAAATTAAAACTCAGAAGTCTTAAGGAAATTCACTGGAGTATTTAAACTCAGATTCAAATCCATTCGCTCTGACTCTGTAGGCTGTATCTACATCTCTAACCCATTCTTTCATTTGTTTGTTGTTGATTGTAATGAATCTCCTATAATAAGCATTTCCCTGGATAACCGAAGAAAATCTTTTAAAATTATTTTTTTAAAGGCATCATGGTAAAGCCTACATCCTTATTCAATTGAAAATAGACTCTCTAGTGTTGGAATCTCCCAACTGTGGTCTCATTAAAGGTTCACAGTCTAATTTACCTTAGATTGTACTATTATGGCTAGAAGTTAAAATGTGCCCATGTCTTAATCAAGGAGGGTGGAAAAGATGGCTCTTCAAATCTAGCCAATTTGTGAGTTTGTAAATCAGAGTAAACCCCTTGAGTATTTATCAACATATAGCCCTGGGAATTACCTTGACTTCTTCATTTTATGGAATATACTCAGGATGGTATGATTGTCTTTAGAAAAGGATTCAGAAGCTAACTTATCAAAACATATACTTTGATATTTATGCTTATCAGTGTTGATTGTTCTTCTCATTTCCTATTTTATCCCTAATATAATTGTGTGGGCAATCCATGAAGACAGATAAAAAGGAATTGATTCATGAATGCATGTGTGGTAAAAAATAATACAGAATACTAAATATTTTTATCTTCTTTAGTTCACAAAACAGGCATCATCCTGTATAATAACACTTTAATTACTACCAAGAACGTTCTCATAAGCCAACCTTAACAACTCCTTAGAGGCACTTAAAAATATACATGATCATTAAAATGGACTTCACTTTCCTTAATGTATTCTTTAGTGACTAGAACCAATTTTACCACAAATTAATTTTTAAAAACCAAGTGGGCTTAACATGGGGAAAAACACTAAAGGTAAAGGGCTGCAGTCTTCTTGTATTTTTATGCATGATCCATCATGAATTGAAAAAGAATAAGGGTTCTAAAGTTTCAAGAATAAATACTTGTTCAACTGATACATAACAGGCAACACATGTCAATAATAATCAAAATGAAAATCAAAACAAAGTGAAGCAAAAACTTAACACCCAAACTTTTACAAAGACTAATGGCAATAATAAATGGCATGGGGGAGGAAAAAAGATGGCAGTGTGAGAACTGATGCAGAAATCTCCTCCCAAAACCACATATAATACAAAAATACAGCAAATACAACTATTCCTGAGAGTGACCAGAAATAAGATTGCACCAGCCAGTCTACATCTGGGAGACGAGAACATCTCATGGAAAAGGGTGAAGTAATAAAGCCACGACCCAGCAGGACCTGAGCACTGCCCCCGCTCAAGCTCACCTGTGGGAAGAAGAGAATCAGAGCAGGGAGGGAGTAGAAGTGCAGGACTGCTAAATACCCAGCTCTAGAAATCTACTCCAGAAGCACAAACCCACATTGCATGGCCCTCTAGAGATTAGAGGGTGTGAAAACCAAAGTCAGAGACTAAGGCTGCAAACAGGTTCCCACAACCGGGTGCCCTGGGACAAGAGAAAGGCGTAAGCTTTGAAAGTCTTCCCAACAGTGATAGGGCTGATAAAGGGGCAAGCGTTCAGAAAGAAAAGGTGGACAAAATCATCCCAGCATACTCAGCCCAGCAGGTTGGAAATTTTCAGGAGCTTCAGGCACTCCATCCCTCAGGCTGCCAACTCAGCCCTGAGGCCTCCCACCATGATAGACATCCTGCTGCTCCTTCCTCCCAGCCATCAACTGGGCATAAACCCATTAACCCCGCCATTGCTACAGACAGGCTGGAGGGCAGACCTGCCTACAGCAACTACATGACTTAACGCAGAGGCTGCTTGCTGTATGCAGCTCACTGGTCCTGACAGCAGAGGCAGGTACTGTGGCGGAGAAAAAGTAAAGGGCTTGAGTTAAGTGTAGGCACTGGCACCACTCACCTGTGATCACTTCCATCTCTCCAGGTACTGGGCAGTTCTGAAAATCAGAGCTCATGGGCACTAGGGGGCGCCACCTGAACAAACCTAATGTTTCTCACTATCCAATAAGGTTATGAAAAGGCAGAAGAATCTTGTTCAATCCAAAATCCCTCAAACAACAGAAAGAGGGCTGAGACTGAAATCTCCAACCTTCCTGACAAATAATTCAAAATAAAGTCATAACCATGTGAAGGAAGCTAAAGAAAAATATTCAAGAGCTAAGGGACAAATTCAGAGAGGAGACAGACACCTTAAAAAATACAGTAGCTGAAATGAAGCATACAATGGAGGGATTTAAAAACAGATTAGATGAGGTAGAGAACACAGTAATGGAAAAGAAATTAAAGAACACGAACAAAAAGAAGCTGATGCAGAAAGAGAAAAAAGGATCTCTAGGAATGTGAGAATATTAAGAGAACTGTGTGACCAATATAAATGGAATAATATTCACATTATAGGGTTACCAGAAGAACAGAGACAAAAAGGGATAGAGAGTGTCCTTGAAAAAATAATTGCTGAAAACTTCCCCAATCTGGGGAAGGAAGTAGTCTCTCAGGCCATGGAAGTGCACAGATCTCCCAACACAAGGGACCCAACGAAGACAACATCAAGATATATAATAATTAAAATGGCAAAGATCAAGGACAAGTACAGAGTATTAAAAGCAGCCAGCCAGAGAAAAGAGATCACCTACAAAGGAAAATCCATCAGGCTATCATTAGTCTTCTCAGCAGAAACCTTAAAGGCCAGAAGGGAGTGGCATGATATGTTCAAAGCAACGAAAAAGAAGTGCTTCGAATGAATACTGTGCCCAACAATATTATCATTTAAATTTGAACTAGGGATTCAACAATTCCCAGATAAGCAAAAGTTGAGGGAATTTACCTCCCACAAACCACATCTACAGTATATTTTAAAGGAACTGCTCTAGATGGAAGTGCTACAAAGGCTAAATAGCTGTCACAAGAGAAAATAAAACCCCTGTAAAGGAAGTAGATGAATTAATTAATAAAAAAATGCAAAATTAAATGAGCTACCCACAAAGTCAGTCAAAGGATACACAAAGACTACAGAATATGACACTTAACATATAAAGAGTGGAGGAGGAAGAAAAAGAAGGGAGGAAAAAAAGAATCTTCAGATTGTGTTTAAATAGCATGATAAGCAAGTTAAGTTAGACTGTTAGATAGTAAAGAAGCTGCCCTTGAACATTTGGTAACCACAAATCCAAAGTCTGCAATAGCAATAAGTACATATCTATCGATAATCACCCAAAATATAAATGGACTGAATGCACCAATCAAAAGACACAGAGATATAAAATGGAAAAAAGGAAGCCCCATCTATATGCTGTCTACAAGAGACTCATTTCAAACCCAAAGACATATACAGACTAAAAGTGAAGGGATAGAAAAAGATATTTCATGTGAAATATTAGAAGAAAAAGCAGGAGTTGCAATACTTGTATCAGATAAAATAGACTTCAAAACAAAGAAAGTAACAAGAGACAAAGAAGAAAATTATATAATGATAAAGGTGTCAATCCAACAAGAGGGTATAATCATTATAAATATTTATGCACCCAACACAGGAGCATCTACACATGTGAAACAAAGACAAAGACAATTAAAGGGGGAAATAGAATGCAATGCATTCATTTTAGGAGATGATAACACACCACTCACTCCAAAGGACAGATCCACCAGACAGAAAATAAGTAAGGACACAGAGGCACTGAACAACACATTAGAACAGACGGACCTAACAGACATCTATAGAAGACTCCAACCAAAGACAGAAGAATACACATTCTCCTCAAGTGCACATGAAACATTTTCCAGAATAGACCACATACTAGGTGACAAAAAGAGCCTCAGCCAATTATAAAAGATTAAAATTGTACCAACCAACTTCTCAGACCACAAAGGTATGGAACTAGAAATAAATTGTACAAAGAAAACAAAAAGGCTCACAGACACATGGAGACTTAACAAAATGATCCTCAATAATCAAAGGATCAATGACCAAATTAAAACAGAGATCAAGCAATATATGGAGACAAATGAAAACAGCAGTGTAACACCAAAACTTCAATGGGAGAGAGGGCAGTTCTGAGAAGAAAGTATATAGCAATCCAGGCCTTTTTAAAGAAGGAAGAACAATCCTAAATGAACAGTCTAAATTCACAGTTAGTGAAACTGGGAAAAGAACAAATGAGGCCCAAAGACAATAGAAAGGGAGACATAATAAAGATCAGAGAAGAAATAAATAAAATTGAGAAGAATAAAATAATAGGAAGAATTAATAAAAAGAACAGCTAGTTCTTTGAGAAAATAAACAAAATAAATAAATCCCTAGCCAGATTTATCAAGAAAAAAAGAGAGTCAAGACACATAAACAGAATCAGAAATGAGAAAGGAACAATCATTATAGACAACACCAAAATACAAAGAATTATTAAAGAATACTATGAAAAATTATATGCTAACAAATTGGAAAACCTAGGAGAAATGGACAACATTCTAGAAAAATACAACCTTCCAAGACTGACCAAAGAAGAAACAGAAAATCTGAACAGACCAATTCCCAGCATTGACATTGAATCGGTAATCAAAAAACAACCAAAGAACCAAACCCCGAGATGAGATGGCTTCACCATTGAATTTTATTAGACATATAGAGAAGACCTAATACCCATCCTTCTTAAAGGTTTCCAAAACGTAGAAGAGGAGGGAATACTTGCAAACACATTCTATGAAGCCACCATCACTCTAATACCAAAACCAGGCAGACATCACAAAAAAAGAAAACTACAGACCAATATCCCGGATGAACATAGGTGAAAAAATACTCAACAAAATCCTACTTAACAGTGAAAGATGAAAGCTTTTCCTCTAAGATCAGGAACAAGACAGGGATGCCCACTCCCCACACTGTTATTCAACATAGTACTGGAGGTCCTAGCCATGGAAATCAGACAAAACAAAGAAATACAAGTATCCAGACTGGTAAAGAAGAAGTCAAACTGTCACTGTTTACAGATGACATGATATTGTACATAAAAAATCCTAAAGACTCCACTCCAAAACTACTAGAACAATTATCTGAATTCAGTAAAGTTGCAGGATACAAAATTTGTACACAGAAATATGTTGCTTTCCTATACACTAATGATGTAGAAGCAGAAAGAGAAATCAGGAAAAAAATTCCATTCACAATTGCATCAAAAAGAATAAAATACCTAGGAATAAATCTAACCAAGGAAGTGAAAGACCTATACCCTGAAAACTATAGGACACTCTTAAGAGAAATTAAAGAGGTCACTAACAAATGGAAACTCATCCCATGCTCTTGGCTAGGAAGATTTAATATTGCCAAAATGGCCTTCTTGCCTATAGCAATATACAGATTCAATGCAATCCCTATCAAAATACCAACAGCATTCTTCAAAGAACTGGAACAAATAGTTCTAAAATTCATATGGGACCACAGAAGACCCAAACAGCCAAAGCAATCGTGAGAAGGAAGAATAAAGCAGGAGGGGATCTCACTTCCCAACTTCAAGCTCTACTACAAAGGCACAGTAGTCAATACAATTTGGTACTGGCACAAGAACAGACCCACAGATGAGTGGAACAGAATAGAGAGTCCAGATATTAACCCAAACATATATGGTCAATTAATATATGATAAAGGAGTCATGGACATACAATGGGGAAATGACAGCCTCTTCAACAGCTGGTGTTGGCAAAACTGGACAGCTACATGTAAGAGAATGAAACTGGATCATTGTCTGACTCCATATACAAAAGTAAATTCAAAATGGATCAAAGACCTGAATGTAAGTTATGAAACCATAAAACTCTTAGAAAAAAACATAGTAAAAAATCTCTTGGACATAGGAGCAACTTCTTCATGCATATATCTCCCCAGGCAAGGGAAACAAAAGCAAAAATGAACAAGTGGGACTATATCTAGCTGAAAATCTTCTCTACATCCAAGGACACCCTCAATAGAACAAAAAGGCATCCTACATTATGGGAGAATATATTCATAAATTACATACCTGATAAAGGGTTGCCACCCAAAATATATAAAGAGCTCATACAGCTCAACAAACAAAAAGCAAATAATACAATTGAAAATGGGCATAGGATCTGAACAGACACTTCTCCAAAGAAGATATTTAGATGGCCAACAGACACATGAAAAGATGCTCCACATCGCTAATCATCAAAGAAATGCAAATTAAAAACACAATGAGATATCACCTCACACCAGTAAGGATGGCCACCATCCAAAAGACAAACAACAACAAATGTTTGTGAGGTTGTGGAGAAAGAGGAACCCTCCTACACTGCTGGTAGAAATGTAAATTAGTTCAACCATTGTGGAAATCAGTATGAAGGTTGCTCAAAAAGCTCAAAATAGAAACACCATTTGACTGAGAAATTTTACTCCTAGGAATTTATCCTAAGAATGCAGGAGCCCAGTTTGAAAAAGACATATGCACCCCTATGTTTATTGCAGCACTTTTTACAATAGCCAAGAAAAGGAAGCAACCTAAGCGTCCATCAGTAGATGAAAGGATAAAGATGTAGTACATATACACAATGGAATATTATTCAGACATAAGAAGAAGACAAATCCTATCATTTGCAACAACATGGGTGGAACTAGAGGGTATTATGCTCAGTAAAATAAGCCAGGTGGAAAAAGACAAGTATCAAATGATTTCACTCATATGTGGAGTATAAGAACAAGGAAAAAAAAAACGAAAGAACAAAACAGCAGCAGACTCACAGAACTCAAGAATGGACTAACAGTTACCAAAGAGAAAGGGACTGGGGAGGGAGGATGGGTGGAAAGGGAGGGATAAGAGGTAAAAAAGGGGACATTACGATTAGCACACATAATGTAGCAGGGGATGCACGGGGAAGGCAGTATAGTACAGAGAATACAAGTAGTGATTCTACAGCATCTTACTATGCTGATGGACAGTGACTGTAATGGGGTATGTGGTGGGACTTGATGATGGGGGGAGTCTAGTAAACATAATGTTACTCATGTAATTGTAGATAAATGATACCAAAAAAAAGAAATTATGTTTAACCTTATATGTAAATGCTTTACAATTTAGCTTTCTTTTGACTAACTTGTATATTTTGCTCCCCCAAATACCTTATGATGGAAATAGTTTCTGAGTTTGCATAGTAATTTATTTTATTAGACTAAATGCCTCTGCCATAAGGCAAATACTTACCTCTTTGCTTTTGTTTTTCATCTCTATGTAATTAAAAGAATTTGACCTCGATTGTATGATGGTATCATGGGTGTATATATTGTGTAAGCTCATCAGATTGTGCACATTAAATATGTACATGGTTTTGTGTATGTCAGTTATACCTCAATAAAACTATGATTTTTTAATTTAAAAAGAGAACCTAGAGCTTACGGATGACTCTGGATGACGGAGAGCTTTGCCATGATGGCAGCACCACTGCGAGCTTTCACTTAATGATTACTGGACACTTGCTGGACTGATTCATTTATTCAGAACTTGTACTGATTATCAGTTAGCTTCCAAGAACTATGTAAGGGAGGGAGGATGAGAGGGAAAACAGGTATAGTCCATTTTCTTCTTTTTGAAGCTTATAGGACTCAAATAAAAGGATCCTAAGACTTTCCTTGGTACTCATTCCTAATGCCCAAAACGACCAGAGTTGGTAAGGTGTTTTGGACTCTTCACTAAGTGCCTATTCCAAAAACCAAGAACAGACAACTGCTCTGAGCATGCCTGAGCTTCTTTTGTTAATAAGTTGGCTAGCTAGATTTTATAACTGGTCTCATCTCTCTGGTTATGGGAGTCATTGTCTTATCTTTTGATACAAGAAAAAGAATTTTCCTAAAATATGCTAATAGGTGAGTGTGCTAAACAAATGACATTGCAGGACAAACGTGACTCAGCATGTGTTTCTAAGCAACACAAAGAGAAAAGGTGAAATGCCGCTAGTTATCCCCAGAACTTTCACACCAGTGTCTACCTTATACCTAAAAGGCTGTTTTGAGAAATGAAATGACCTATGACGCTGGAGGGGCAAACTGAAGCCTTCATTTTATTCAGGCAAAGTTATGTTAGGCTCTCTGTTGCCACAGCAAGCTTATGTGACTTTGCTCAGTCACTATTTCTAAAAAAAGAAATCAGTGTGGCTGTGAATGAGGTCCGCCCATGCCGTCCCCTGCCAGTTCCACCATGTTTCCATCTGTTCAGCTCGCATAGCTTAGAGCGTGAGCTTGTGATGAATGTGATGTCCAAGTAATTGTTTGAAAAGTAGACAATTCCTTCAAGAAACACTAGTTTACCAGTTACACTGATTTATTTTTTCTGAATTCATTTAGGTTCATAGATAGTCTTTGGGCTCAGGTGCATATCTATAATATCATTATTGCTATTCACATGTAATAAAATCAATTTCTAATGATAACTGAATAATACTGATTAAATTCTTGTACTTTCTAAACTAAAGTCAGGTATATATGGAGGGTCACCAACTACATTACACTCACAGACACTGCAGTCATCTTTTCTGATGCCTTTTGGTGAAGTATATGCAATGCATTCCTAGGTAATCCTTTCTAAACTTGTGGGAGAATTTTCTCTACTAGATCTAGATCTTTTTCTTAGGAGATACTTCATTCATATTGAAAAAATGTGTACTTTCTGCCCAGCTTTACTGAAGTATGATTGACAAAAATTTTACATATGTAAGGCCTACAAAGTGATGTTTTTATACTTGTAATACATTGTGAAATGATTGCCACAATCAAGCTAATTAACATATCTATCACCTCACTTAGTTACCCTTTTCTATGTGGTGAGAACACTTGAGATCTACTCTCTTAGCAAACTTTAAGTATGTGATACATTATTATTAACTATAGGCACCATGCTCTATGTCATGTCTCCAGAACGTATTCATCTTATAACTGAAAGTTTGTACCCTTGACCATCTTCCCATATCCCCCACTCCCAACCCCTGAAAACCACACTCTACTCTCTGTTATTACGAGTTTGATGTTTTTAGGTTTCACATGTAAGTGAGATCATGAAATATTCATCTTTGTCTGGCTTATTTCACTCTAGGTTTATCCATGTTGTTGCAAAAGGAAGCATTTTCTTTCCTCTTTAATGCTGAAGAATATTACACTATATTTATATGCATAATTTTCTTTTTTCATCTGTCAGGGAACACTTAGTTTATTTCTACAACTTGTATATTGGGAATAAGGCTGCAATGAACATGGGACTGCAGATATCTCTGCAAGATCCTGGTTTCTTATTCTAAATATTGGGGATTGTGATGAATAGGGCAGTGGAGACAGAGATTGCTAGCTGATCCCCAACAGTCAAGTGCTTCTTTTCTTCTGGGTAGACTACATTTCTTTTTTGTACTTGCAGTTGGGTGTGGCTATAAGAGTTTTTGCCAGTGAAATGTGAGCAGGAGTAACACGTGCCCCTTTTGAGCCTGGCCCATAAGTATTCCAATGTGCCCTCCCCCATGTTCTCTTGTGCTTCTTCAGCTGGGACAGAGAAGCCCCAGCAGATGCGGCTTTAAGTCCTATTTTGCCACTTACCTCAATAGGGTTGTGAGGAGGACCAAATATGGTTATGAATATTTAGCGTAATTCCTACATAGAATTAGTGGTCAATTAATGTTAGTTTTTGTATTAATATTATAGTCTTTGGATGCTATAGTAATCATGTGGGGTAGGAAAAATGTAAGAAACCCCATATAATTCAGCAGATAGTACAATTATGTCTGTTTTCCTGTAGACAGGGTATTAGGCTTGCTGATGCTAGCAGACTTTTTTCTTTCTACACACTTTCTCTGTTGATGAACCAGGATAATTCTAAGCCACATTAAATAATATTTAAAGTGCCATAATTTGTGAAGTACTAAGCTGGTGAAAAGCAGCTTAAACTGAAAACAATATGAGAGAAGCTTGGTTACAAAGATTATGAGAATTCTAAAGTGTGCTAGAACACCTTGCATTTCTACAACAACATTCTATAAAAGAGCCCCACAGCTTCTTTTTCCCCTATTTATCTGTACCTGATAAGAAAGTCTGGACCTTGAGGGTATTAGGCTAAGTGAAATAAGCCAAACAAAGAAGGACAGACACTGCATGGTATCACTTATATGAGGAATCTAAGAAAAAAAAAGAAAAAGGAAGTCAAGCTCAGAAACAGAGAGCAGAAAAGGATTTGCCAGGGAATGAGGGGTCGGGGAAATAAGGAGAAGAGGGAGAGGGCACAAACTTTCAGCTATAAAATCAATCAAATTTGAGGATCTAATGTCAATAAAACTAAAAAAAAAGAAAAACCCAAAGCTGTCAAAGTCCTCAGAAACAAGCCGTCTAAAAAACTGGTGCAGCCAAGAGGAGCCTCAGGAGGCAGGACACGACACCGCGACTCACCTTGATGTGCGTCCTGGACGGGGTCCTGGGGCACAGAAAGGACGTCAGGTGAGAACTGAGGAAATCCGACCAGGTTATGGAGTGGAGTTGTAATACTGCTTCAATGTGGGTTCACTAAGGGTAAAAATGTACCATACTGCTGTGAACATGTTACTAGCAGGGAAATTGTGTGCGGCACATGGGAGGATTATCTTCACGATTTTTCTGTAAATCTTAAACTGTTCTAAAATGAAGAGTTTACTTAAGAAACATAAAAGAGTAGGTAATGATGAGGGATGGGAGACAACAGGATACCCACTGACTGGGGGCGGCCATGGGGAACGGCTGTGAGGAAACACTCCTTCCCTGCGGGGGGCACCATGGGAACAGACCTGGAAGAGAGGAGGAGTGCGAGGTCAGGTGGGGAGCCTCCCTTTAGGGGGTGCTGAAGAAGTTCCCCCATCTCTAACCAGAACATCTGGACTCCTGCCTCCTTCCCCTGCCCCCCATGGATTTTCAAGGGTGGGGCTTTGTGATGTCAAGCCAGCCCATGGCTACCATTGGCTGGAGGACTGTCCTGCTGACCAGTCAGGGGAAAGGTGTGGCTCCTCATTGTCTTGGGAGGGTATAAATAGAAGGGTTAGGAAGCCCCAGCCATCTGTTGACGAAGACGGCAGATGTAGTCACCTATGCTGCTGAAACTGGCAGGAGCCGTGAACAGCCGGCTCCCAGCAACCAGTGGAGGAAGAGGAGGAGGGCGTCATGTCAACACTTGGGTACATTAGCTCAGAAGGATTAAGTAAGACATCCAAAATACTAGGTGATATGCTGCATTACTCACAGTAGGCAAGATATGGAAACAAATTAAATGTCCATCAATAAATTAATAGATGAAGAATATGTGTATGTTTACAATGTGACGCAGAGGAAGAGAAGGTCAGTTTAGCCTATTCATGTGCCTCTTCTTCTTTCCCAACCATCTCCCACCAAAGACACATACCCTGCCCTTGCCTGGCACAAAACCCCTCCTCAACCCACACCCATTCTCTGAAAGTCCCTTTCCCATCTATTTTCCATCCTCTCCCCCAAAACTAATGTCTTTCTGGGCTCGCCTTGTTTTTCCTACCAGCTGATAAAGATAGTGAAGAAGAAAAGTGAAGTCACACAAACCACTGAGATAAAGCATAAGGAAGTGAAAAAGTCCACCATGGTAAGTGCCTGGTACTACAAGCAGCGTAAAAAGAATAAGAAGCCAATGAATGAAGAAAGCCCTCAAGAGCCTTCCAGGCCATAATGCCCGCCTGCTACGAACCGAGGCAGTGACCACATTCTTGCCTGAAACTACAAAGAGAAACGGTCCCTTAAGAGGATGTTAAAACTTTACCAGTGGTCACTTGTGTGAGGACCAAATAAAGTACTCATGTTGGTGATGAAAACACCAGCAGTTGCCAAAAGGAGTTGTGTTTCTTTGTTCTCTGACAATAGGGTGGGAAGGAAAGGAAGGGACAGGTGTGTGGGAAGGGGGAGAGGTGGAATCCTGCAAGTTTGGGGCCCAGACCAGCAGCCCATAGTCAGCCAGTCATTGGGAATAACGATGAGGTGAGGACTAAGCACTGTGAGGACAAATTTCCTCCTTAATACTTTATCCCACTTGCAGGGAAGAAAAAGACTTGGTGTTTCTGTGTGTCTTTTGGGGGTGCCTCAGTTGGGGGGAGGGATGATATGTGGGGGTGGCAGTGCATAATAATGAATTTGACTCCATTTTTTATGTTTGAATAGGAACAGCTTTTAAGCCTCATTTCTTCTCCTCCTGGCCCACATCTGGGCAAGCTGATGAAAACAGCCAGGGAGTTACTGAATAAAAAATAGAAGAAAACAGATAGGCCTCAACTTAACCAGTGGAAGTATTGCCTTGCCTGAATTCCCCAAAGCCAAAGCACCCACTGCCCTAAAATATCCTCTAGTGGACAATCTGATGCAATGAATAATGAAATGGATTCCTTGGCACTTATGATCAGCTTGAAGAAAAGTGACCTTTTGGATCTTCCTCCCTAGTTAAAAATCACTTTCCAGCCCTGTTTAAAAAAAAAAGACCCAATCAAAGTGAAAACAGGGTCTTCCTAGATTGAAAACCATTATAGGAGACCTATTTAGGGAAGGTGTGAGTACCCCCTGCTTCTGCACTTAAGAGCCAAATTTGACTTGTTCTTAAACCTGGAAAATATAGGTGGTGCTTCAGTGTGAATATTCCTGTTCTAGGGCTTCATCTGTATTAACAAAGTTACTGATTCCACCCAGTAAGTAACTGGGAAATAATTTGCAGTCATAGCAGAGTGCTTGGCTAATCTGTCCTACTCTGTGTCTATTTCAGCAGCCTCTCAGCTGCAGTACCCCTTTCCCTGGGGACTCAGGGGGGTTTCTGTTGAGAAGTCTGATGATAGCCTGATGGGTTTTCCTTTATAGGTGACCTTTTTTCTCTCTCTGACTGCCTTTAATACTCTGTCTTTGTCTTTGATCTTTTCCCATTTTAATTATTGTATGTCTTGGTGTTGTCCTCCTTGGGTACTTTGTGTTGGGAGATCTGTGGACTTCAATGATCTGAGAGACTATTTCCTCCCCCAGTTTGGGGAAGTTTTTAGCAATTATTTCTTCAAAGACACTTCTATCCCTTTCTCTCTCTTCTTCTTCTTCTGGTACCCCTATAATGCAAATATTGTTCCATTTATACTGGTCACACAGTTCTGTTAATATTCTTTCATTCCTAGAGATCCTTTTTTCTCTCTCTGCCCCAGCTTTTTTGTATTCCTGTTCTCTGATTTCTATTCCATTAATAGTCTCTTTACATCATTCAGTCTGCTCTAAAAATCCTTCCATTGTTGTTTCATTTCTGTTACCTCCCTCCCGAATTTATCCCTTAGCTCTTGAATATTTCTCTGTAGCTCCATCAGCATGCTTATGACTTTTATTTTGAATTCTTTTTCAGGAAGATTGGTGATTTCAGTCTCACCAGGCCCTCTTACTGGTGTTTGAGGGATTTTGTATTGAACAAGGTTGTTTTGTCTTTTCATGGAGATGGGAGTGGTTGCCGGTGAGTGGTGCATGTGTCAGAGAGAACAAAGTCCCTTCCTACTTGCCTGTCTCCTTGTCTGTCTCCACTGTCTGTGCCAGTCAACCATGTGCATGGAGCAGCCTCTGAGTTAATTTCCTGATCTGCCATGGGCGGGGTGGACTTCAGGATGGCCTAGGGCGTTGGTGGGGGTCGCAGGCAAGTGGCATGTGTTCTGCTGTGAGACAACAAAGCCTATTTGTGTCTCCTGGTCTCTGTGCCTCTCTCCACTGTCTGTTCTGGTCAACCAAGTGTAGGCAGCAGCCCCTGGGTCTGGGCCATTTAACTGTGTGCAGGAAGAAGCCTCTGTGTTAAGCTGTGTGGTTGCTGTAGGCGGGGCTGCTCTCCGGATAGTCTGCAGCAATGGCAGGGACAGCCGGTTTGCTTGCAGATGCTGGCAAGGAAGGAACATCAGGCTACTTATCGCCATGAGGGGCCTTGGAGCTACATTGCCAACCAGGGGGATAGGACACCTGAAGTTCGTTAAATTTCCCAGCCTGCTGGGCTGTATGTGCCAGGATGATTTTGTCCACCTGTTAAACCCTTGTCCCTTTATGACTTTTAAAGAGCCTGCTTTTCTTTTGTCCCAGGGCAGCTGGCTGTGGGAACCTGTTCGCAGCCTTAGTCTCACATTTTGCTTTTCCGCTCCTCTAATGTCCAGAGCACCATGCAATGTGTGTCTGTGCTACCGGGGCAGATTATTAGGGCTGGTTATTTAGCAGTCCTGTGCTTCTACTCCCTCTCGATTGTGATTCTTTTCCTCCCACTGGTGAGCTGGGGTGGGGGAAGTGCTTGGGTCCTGCGGGTCACAGCTTTGTACCTTAACCTTTTCCCTGAGATGTTGGCTTCTTGTAGATGTAGCCTGGCTAGTGTACTGTATCTTCTGGTCACTATTTTAGGAATAGTTGTATTTGCTGTATATCCAAAATATATATCGTTTTGGGAGGAGATTTTCGCCACCCTACTCATGCCACCATCTTTTCCTCTCTCCAAAAATCACTGATTTTTTATAACACATAACACCTGTTGCAAATGCCTCCATACATTGCTTACATTCATCACTATTTGGAAATGACAATGGCCATTAAACCCTCTTCTATATCTTGTTAATTAATGCACTAAAAAATAATTGTATCTATTAACATACCACACATTTATTTGATGTTTTGATAATTGTATTTCAATACAATTAGTTTTCTTTGTAACTTTATGTGCTTCATATAACATATTTAAAAACAGTATTTTAAGAAGGGGTTCATGGGATTAACAGATTGCTTAAGGAATTCATGTCACAAGAACAGCTTGGAAATCACCTTGGATTTGCTCTGTCTTTGGGCACTTTCCATTCTTTCAGTGATAGAGAACTAAAGGGCTTTTATGTTAAGGATGCTAATATGGGTGGTCTAAGATAACTCTATTCCATGTAATTTTTTTTCAACTTTTTAATATTGCTAGAGAAGTTTTGTCAAATAATCAAAATATAGTACCTAAAAAGAAAACAGCCATTTATTACACTTATGAATGCTATGTGAAATACTTAAAGTGGTGTATTAGTTTGTAAATTGAGAACAAGTGTTACTCAAAGGCCTTAAAGTGATTGCTTTAAAATTTACTAGATGTGTGTATCAGCCAGGAGTTGTGCTCTTGAAAGCACAAGAACTTTAATAAGTTAAAAAATGAATCCTGCTTTAGGGTCTTTTTTTAGTAGTACTATATGTATAGTGCTAAGTGTGGGACTGAGCTAATCAGCCTGCATTCAAATCTTAGTCTAGATCTGAGGATGTGGTCAATATGTGAGCTTGATGGGTGGGTGTCTTACTAGCAATGTGATCCTGGAAAAATCATCTAACTTTATTGATCCTGAATTTTCCCATCTGAAAATTGGGGATAAGAGTGCATACCTCACAGAGTTGTTGAATGGAGTCAGTTATTCACATAAAGCCCCTAGAATAAAGCCTGGTATAAAATAAGTATTCAATAAATGTCAGCTATTACTATTGTTGGTAATGGTGGTGGTGGTATTATTATTATTGTATTGTGTTTACTTATGTGCCTTTCCAAAGTTCATGGTGATATTGAGGCTCTCACAGTGAAACACAAGTATAAACACCCAAATATAATGTATGATGATCATGAAATAAAAAGATAAAAAGTAATGGGTAAGTCTATATGGTGAATTCCTGGGTGAAGACAGATACAGGAACTGGGCTGCAGACCAAGCTGTGAGTGCTTGGATGTCCAAAAGGTAAGATAAATGCAATAGTTTATGTCACTTTCTCAATCTAGGGTTGCATTTTTTTAAAAGTATGTTCCATGAAGAAATATCATGAGATATCCTTTGTTTTTTTTAAAAAAACTTCTCAGTATTCAAATAATTTAGGAATATGCTGTGTTATGGACTAAATGGTTGTGTTCCTCCAAGATTCATTTTGAAGTCCTAATCCCCAATGTGATGGTGTCAGAAAATGAAGTATAAGGTGAAGGTGATCTGGCATAAGCATGGAGTCCTGATGAATGGGTTTGGTAGTCTAATAAATGGGACCCCCAAAAGATCTCTTGCCTTCTGCCACATGAGGACACAGCAAGATGATGGCCAGCCATCTGTGAACCAGATGCAAGCCCTCACCAGACACCAAATCTCCCAAGGCCTTGATCATAGACTTCCCAGACTCTAGAACTGTGAGAGAGCAATTTCTATATTTCATAAGCCACCCAGTCTATGGTATTCTGTTATAGAAGCCAAACAGATTGAGACATGCTGTAAATTCTACCCTTTCTTGGAGAATTGCTAGTATAAAGACAACCTTTTAACTAGTATAGACAAAACAGTGATTAATTAGTATCTCCAAAATAATGTGACCAGGAAACTCCCTTTTCACATAGTACCTATTCATATCTCAGAGGCCTAATCTTTGGAACAGGACTTTGGAACTATTATTGGTAGAAAGCATAATTATTTATTCACTAAGACAAATTATCAAACTTCATTTTTTACTGCTCTTACCAAAGAATTAAATGTATCAAAGAACTTTTTGCCAAAATAGAATTAATGAATATAATAAATTATATTCTCTATGGCAGTTTATATAGTAAATACGAAAATATTTGAAGTGCTGGAAGGCGAATAAATCCAGAAGAACATAGCCCGTTGTTGTGATCGGAATAATCAGATATCCCTTAGGTCCAAGTTTCTTAACATTAGTTTGCATAGGAAACGTCTGAGACCATTGTTCATGTGAAGAACCCTAGATTCATCCTAGGTCTGCAGTGGGGCCTGAAAATCTGCATGTCTAACAGTCTCAGATGCTGATGCTGCTGGACTGTAGACCACAATTCGAGTTGCAAGGCCTTCGCCTGTTCTTATAGCAGCTTGCCCAGCCAATATTCAAATTAATAACAAAATTTAACAAAGTATATTCAGACACTGTTTCAAAAAAGAGCATATAAGTTCTTCATGGGTCTTTTTGTTAAATCATCCTTCACCCGCTGCTGGGTGGAACGGTGCCACAGAGTTCATTCTTGTATGAAGCTAAACTATGCTCTCCCAAGGAAGCTGTTTTCTGCCTGATATGTTTGTGCCTGATATGAAGTTCAGGATGTAGAAAATGTAGAGGAATAAATAAACAGTCAGCATGAGTCTTGAACTCTCTACCATCAGTTCTACCCTGCTGACTTCTTTCTCTCTCCTTTCTGAAACCACAACTCTTCTTTCTCTCTCCTTGCTTCTTTGCTCAGGTGCTTCCTTCTTCAGCCACTCACAGCTAGAATCACTGATAATTTCTCCTCCTGCAAGATACTGATTTCTTCATCCTAAAGGAACTATAATAAGAGGATAAAGTAATTCACAGCAGCTGTGATGGACTAGATATTGCCACAAAACTCTCTGACACTTCCATCAACAGGCAACACCTCACTCTCCTCCCCTTGAAACTTGCTTGGCTAGTCTCAGTAACTTGCCTGATTAGTAGTATGCAACAAATGGGATACTATGCATCCTCCAAGGTTAGGTCATTAATAGTAGCCAGTAATTTCTTTCTGTGTTTCTTGGAACACTCCCTCCAGGAGCCCTAAGCTGCTGTGTATGAAAAGTGACTACCCTGAAACCATGCTAGAAAAGCCATGCATTAGTGTTCTGGTTCACATGCCCCTGCTGAGCCTTTCAACCAGTCTCACAAAACAATATACATGTGAGTAGAGCTGTTTTGGACCCTCCAGATCAGCCTGTCCACTAGCTGAATACAACCAACTTATGTCAACTGACACCACATTGAGTAGAAGAGTCGAGGCTGTGAACCATGCCAAATTTCTGATCCATAAAATCTTGAGAAAAAATAATTGTTATTTTAAGCTACTAAATCTGGAGTATTTTGTTACATAGCAATGGAAAAAGCAGAAAATTACTCTGAGATCCCTCTGGAATATACACACTACCCGAAACCCAGTGTTCTTAAGGGAGACCCTGATATTTGCTTCTCCTTATAGAATACTCTTCTCCTGGTTCCCCAAAATTACTGGGTTGCCTATGGTTATGTTAAACAGATTACCCTGTCTCCCAGCACTGGGGCTCCTCCTGGCCATGCCTGTCTGCATTTCCCCAAGCCCTGTCCTGTCTAGTCTGTTTTTACTCCCTTTCCTCACATATAACTGCTCCAATCTCAAGATGCTTTCAACTCGCTTATAATAAACTCCCTCAAAACTGCTTCCATACTCATTTCCTGGGTCTCTTCCTTTCTTCTCAGAAGAGAGAAGCTTTTGGTTATCTCTGCCAGTTTACCTACTTCTAATCTCATTTTAATCCAGTGGCAGGCTTAGGTGTAAGCATCAAAGAATGATTGAATGACTATTTGATGAATGAATTAGTGGATGGGTGAATGAATGACTGTATAGAGTATAACCTACTACTCTAACGATATTCATTGTTTTTTTAGAACTAATCAACACAATCAGAAAACTGGCCTTTTCTCAGTCCCTAATTTAACTTCTATTAACCACTTCCATTGGCCAATGTAGTCACCTACTTCTTGAGAACTACTTCCATTTTTGCTGTTTCTGGAACCCATGCTCTTTACAAATTCCTAAAGATTTCTTCATGGGCCTCTCCTTATCTTTCCATATTTTAAATGTAAACTCTTCTCAAGATTTGGTTCCAGGTTCTTTTTCCTTTAACTGTGTAACAATATCCTTTTGACATCCCAACTGCCCAAATGGCTTAAGCTCCATGTAAATGACTCCAAACAAATTATGTTTAATTTTGTCATCTTGCTTGTCTTACTCCTTCAATGCCACACTTATCAAAGTCACACATTAATCTCCCACCACAGAATTAAACATAACTTTGCCAGAGATTGTTGGAAATCTATACTTGGACATCCCTAAATACATCAAATCCAGTATATCCCAAATACAATGCATCACCTCCCCTTCATAAACCTGCTCCTCATCTATACTTCCAATCTTAGCCAATGACACCACCACCCTCTAGATTTTCAGTCATGAAAAAATAAGTCGTTTTTGACTCATTCTTTCAGATTTTTAAACTGCATCCATGCTAAGCCCTACTGACTCTAGATCCACAATGTCAAATATAATAAACTCTAAAATGGTCTTCCTACCTATAATTCCCATGCCATGATTACTATCAAGTTCAGTATGTATAGTATAATCAGAGTGATATTGCTAAACCCTGATTATAATTATTCCAACCACAGGTGCCCATTGGTTCCTCCTCTTCCTTACCCTGCAGATTCCATTTTGGGCTCCATCTTTAGTGCCCTTCCTCTTCCCCAACACACTTCTTCAAGGCTCTGTTTCTATGAATTCCTCCAAGATGCCCATTTGTCTTGCCCTTCATTCTATCAACTTCAGAAAAAAGTAATCTCCCCCTGCTCTTGTGTCACCTCAGCCATTTGTTCATGTCCTTGATTTAGGAAGGATCATCATCTCACTTGAATTGAAGCATGTATGTGTGTGTGTGACCCTTATATTATGTACTCCTAGCTGGCAGAAGTCAGTCATTATTTTAATTTTTTATCCCTTACTAAAACTACCATTACATAATGTGCATAGCGAATGCTCAATACACATTTGTTGAATTTGAATCTATGGAACCGTTCACCAATTTGGAGCTGCATTCAATTTTTTGTCTGAGTTGTACCATGAGGGAAACTAATCTGTACCAAATGGGGCACATTTCAAGTACTTACACTATTACTTTAATGTCTTCATTGAACACAAGCATCTCTTACTAGCCTCTAGGTACATTTAAACTTTAAGATAAAAGGTAGTTTCTGTCAAAATGATTTACAATCAATAACATTGCCAATTAAAATCAAATAATTAAGATATACACAAATGCCACAAAGCTTCAACTAAAGAAATACATGGGGATGCCAGTGAATAATGCTGGTATTTGGCAACCACAGCCCCCCTTTCCCCTCCAGCAATTGTTCTGCTGCATAATCAGTCTTAGGAGATTCTTAAAACCAGATGTAAGCAGAGGAATATCATTACAAAATACACTCAAGTGAACTACAGTTCCAGTATCTCTGGTTTGGGAAATTCAAATGGATTAATATGTCTGACTTAGAGGAACTAAAAATTTAAAAGATCCCTTGCCTGAGAGCCCTGGGGTTACCATTTAGAACTCATCTGCACATGCAATTAAATATCCTCTTTGGAAAACTACTTTGATATATAAAAAATGTAAAATTAAGAGGAAGTACACTAACATTTGAACAAACAGAATCTTTAATAATATTGTGATTCTGGATCTGTTCGCATTAGGAAACTTTTTCTCTTTTAACTATAGCTGCAGTATGATTAGAGATATTTTTTACTTAATCATTCATATAATAGCCTCAACTTTATTTGTGTCAGTACCACCTTGTGAAAGTTATCAGTTTAAAGGTTATAGCAAAATACTGTGGGTGCTCCATTTAAGTCCATTGAAATTCCATAAACATTTCTGTGTGCCCATCCCCTGGCTTTTGTGGGCTTTGCTTTTCCAAAATCTGCACCTGCATCTCTTCAGATGACTTTCTTCAGGCTTTTTCAAGCTACTTGGCCCAAAAGACCAGAGAACTGGCAGTGTCTTGATATTTACATCACCTAAGGGTAGTCTTAAACCCATGACTGACTAGTATGGGAATATGAAAGCCCAGATCCTGTGCTTTGCATTGGAACTAACTCTGAAGCATAATTTAGACCCAGAGAACCCTGTAGGATCAGCCTGAGGCTGGGACTTTGCCTGCAGTTATCCCTTGCATGACATCTTTGCTAGTCCCATATCTACTTCCCTTGCTCACTTACCTGTTACCAGGGGACATTTCCTTAATAAATCACCTGCACATAAGTCCTCATCTCTAGATAGGGCTCAGGAAAACCCAACCTGAAACAGAGGCATTCCCCCAGTTCTAATAGTAAGGGTATCAGATTTCAATTTGAAGACACTGGACATAGAGCAATGGAGTGATACACACCAGTGAGTGGTGATGGAAATTTGCTACGGCAACCAATCCTTGTGACAACCAAAAAAATAAATAAATGCCTGCCTATACTTCCAAATCCTGCCAGGGAGATAGTATCACTTACCTCCCACCACCTTTCTCAACCTGTAAATAAACAATAATGCCCTTCTAATTGTCCATGATTTGAAGTTATTCCACTCACCTACTTCCTTCTCTGGCCTTGCTTTCATCCATGACAATCATAGATAGGGGCCATTTTGATATAGAAAAAACATTTATAAAAATGTAAAAGCTTCTAAATGACATTTTCCAAAGTGATAAATGTAGAATTCATTTTATATGATTGATGAAAGTATATTTTTTTAAGAAACTATCATTACCTGCCCATAATTTAAATAATATACTTAATGAATGTGAGATAATTAAACTAAGCTTGGGTTCAGTTTAATTAGGCATTTCAACTTAAAAGCACGTTTAGTAGTATACTAAAAATGATCATGAAATAAATCATTTTAATAATAGGATTTATTAGATTTATTTCATTATGTATTTAATAATGCTATGTCAAAAGATACTTAACTTCAATAAAATGCAGGGTACACCACTGTAGCTCCATAGAGATTCTTATTAGACTTATAATCCATTCAGACAATAAATTACTAAAATAGTATTACAGCATATTATGGTTTTCCTGAAGCTAGATCACAAGACAAACACGAGCATCTCTGTTCATTACTTTGGGACATTTCTGAAACAGTTGTGAGTTAACACACCAATGCTTTGGTTAGATGATAGAATCATTGATTTTTAAATAATTTAATATCAAAAGCTACTTTTCATCTTTAAATAATGAAATGGAAAGTGGTGGGGGCAGAGGGAGGATAAATCTGCAACATTGTGTTTGATATATCTGATATAAAATTCCAAGTCCATCCATAAACTCAGGTTATCCATGTGTACCTAACAGATCTTAACGCCTGCATATCTTACAGCTCTTCTTCCCGTACTTCTTGCAGCCAGGGGAATAAGTGAAAGTCTGCTACTTTCTTCTTGGTAAAACATCTAAGAGCAGAGGAGCATTCATGTACAAATAATAAGCATTAATGCCAGGGACTTTGGCAGACTCATCTTGGGCCTGGGGAAAACTATGGTGATAAAGAAAGAACATGGGGCAAGAGGGTTACCATTTATACAAGGGCACACAACCCTCATCACAGCTTGTGTTTGTAATTCACGACTTTAATTGTGAGCTTCCCCAAAAGTTAGACAAACTGTTCCTTTCCCCCATCCCCCACCCACCCATTATCACTTTCTTTGCTTCCTTTTTCAAGAAATTCCTGTGTAAAGACTGCATTTAGTAATCTCCTTCATTGATACCAGTTAGAAATAACTGGATGGGGTACATTCAACAAATATTCATTGAATAAATGAATGAATAAAGAGCCTCTAACATATTCTAATTTACTATAAATTGATATATTTTCCATCTTTAGAAAAAGCATTATGATACGATGAAGTTCAGTGTTTTCACTTTTGCTTTATTTTTTGTAGGTTAATTTCTGATATGGATGATCTTATCCAGTTCAATGGGCTGAACAAGGGATGTAATACTATTAAAAGAATGCTCAGCTGGAAATTGAGACCTTTAGTTCCTACTTCCATTTCCTCTACCAAATATCCATGCCATCTTGTCATTTAACCCCTCCAGGGCTTCATTTCCATGTCTAAAGAAAGACAGAAAGAATGTCAAGATGCTCTTGCACATATCCCAACAGCCATTACTTTGGTTTAGGTATTTATCTTCTCTCCTTTGAACAGATACTAGCCTCCTGGGTGACTTCCTCTCTGTATTCTCCCATCCACCACATTCCACTCCATGTACCGCCACTGAATATATCTTCCCATAATGCAAACAATAAATCTGAAAATATCATTCTGTTTTTTAAAGCACATTCAAGTCAAATGAGTGGCATATTGTCTCCCCACATTCTATCCCAGTCCAGCTTCCCTGCTTCCTTTTCAATAGCTTGCCAATTGCCAAACCTCCAACATCAATACTACAATCACACCAAACTACTCAACTGGTTCCTGACCACAACTGGTTCCTGACTTCACACTACCCAGTATCTGCCTTATCAGTCAATAGGCTGAAAGCTCCAACAGTGCAAAAACATGTCCTTTTCAGCTTAGTGTTTTCAGCAACTAACAGGTTGTCTACATATAGCAGTTATCTGATAAATGTTTAGAGACAGCTGGACTTCAAAGCCCTGGTGTATCCATGCTGCCATGCAAATTTTTTTATTTTCAAGGCCAGAGTCAACATCAATTCCAACCCCAATTCATCCCTGGCCAAGCAAAGGTGGTGTCTTTCTCCTTTAGTGCCCAGAGCACACTTGTACGGCACCCTGGGGGAATACATATTCATTTTATAATTGCTTTATATATACACACATATATATTTTTGCCCTTCAAATGTCATTTTCTAACTCAAGAGTGTCAGGTTCATGGTAGAATTCCAGTCAAATCTGGTTGAATTAAACAGGCTAAAATTCCTTCCAACTTTCAAATGTGATGATTCTAAGCAATTTTTTAAAAAGCTAAAGATCTTAGGGTGAATACAAACTGGTATAAAGCTGAAATCATGATGAAAATTGGCAAAACATATTAGAATACATAGAGCGACGAATGGTAGATGCCACTGCCAGTCTGTCTTTGAACTGTATGAGCTCAAAGAGCCTATTAGACTTTCTGAGCATTTACTAAAACTCTTCTTCTTTGAAGTGACTTCTAAATAATACAATTGAAGCAAAAGGAATTTTAGCTCACTGGCTCTACCTTGGCTCTAGAAGTTAACATTCCAAATAGTTCTTAAAGCATTCTGAACTGATGTGTGTGTGTGTGTGTGTGTTGTAGTAGAGAAAACAGACACTATTTATGAGCAAGTCATATATATAATATTAGGACAACACTATTTTTAAAACAATTTGATGTTCAATATTTATACTATTGCTCCTGTGAAATAAACAAATACCCTTTGTCATCACTAGACAGGACATCCTTAGCATTCTCAGTTAGAAATGTTCAATAATGTATGATGTCAATTTTACAATGTCCAAATATCCATTAGTAGGCTACAATTATGACTTGTTGGGTCACAGTTCCCATCTTTGAAAAGCACTTTTTCAAGAGGGCAAGGTAACTAATTTTGGGAAGGTGAAGGAGTCATAAGGAAAATCACACTTTAATGGAAATATGAGATGTTTTCCTATCGCTTTACCTTCAACATCATGCTTGTTCATTTTTAATTCTTGAAATTCAGTGAAAGTATTTTAACTATTACCATTTAATAATCACTAAGTAGTGATATCATAACTACTTTTTCATCCAAATTTCTTATCAGAGAAATATTACCTGTGCCACTTATTTAGTGATTTATTTTCTCAGATCCACACCTACTCACTTTTATCCTTTTGCTTTGTGATGCACACACTCAGACTCTGCAAGCCAGATTTACATTTTGCTGGCTGATTGCCCAGTAGGATCCGGCCATACAGAGCACTGTAGGGAGACTGCAGGACTGGATGAGGGATGAAGGACTTACTTACTCATGCTGTTTGCTTCCTGTGCACTTACTGTTCCTATTAGTAGTACCCGTGACTTGCATCTTTATGCCAATAGAGCACTCATTTTTTAATAAGAGCTGTTGAATAGAGCTTGCAACCCCACCACCTAGTACTTCATTGCACCCATGTAATAGAAACAGTAGCACCAACTGAATGGCAGAGATCTGGCACTCAGTCCTGTTGGGCCGCTTCTACTACCTCAGAGATACCAACACCAACCAATCAGTGCTCCTTTCTTGGAGGTGTGAGTTCCAGCTCAGTTAAGTCCAAGTCTTCTAAACTTGTAAGTTTTTAGCAATTCCACTCTTTTCTCTGTTTGTTTTCAGAATATAAATACATTAATGATTCTATTATTTGCATATTTCAGCATCTGGATAGCCATATATATAAATGTATCCTCTCTGTAGATAGGACTCAGTTGCATTAGAATGAGACAGACACTGTCATTCTAACCATAGACAATTGAATGGAATCTTCCTCTGTAGTTATTTTTCAAAGCCAGCATGAATAGAAAAATAAAACATAGTAAAAATGAGACTGAAAAATCCCTATGTTGTCCATATTGTATACTCAATTACATTTTAACTCCTATATAGTCAGTCATCTCCTGCCCATCAAAATTTAGGAACCACTGAGGTAAACTAAAGAACAAAAAGAAACTGTGGATGCAGCTTTCTTAACATGCAAACCTTCCTGCTTCTAAGGTAAGCTCTAAAGTGTTTTGCTTGCTTTCTGGTCTTTCTGCACTGTGTCTTAAAATTGAACATATTCCATCATAATAATTTTTTAAAAATTAAGGTATCATTGATATACAGTCTTCATAATACTTTCAATAAACATGATTATTATAAAGAATAAACAGGACAGTATAGCCCTAAAGTTAGCACATAAATTAACTGCATCTCCCGTAATGTCAACTTATCCATAGTCTCTCAGTCATGAGAGATGAAAGAACTGAGGGAATCTGAGCAAGAGGATAATGGTGCTTAGAGAGTTGTTATTATATTATATACACCATGCCTGAAATCTGATGTCAAAAATCATTTTTAGTCAGTGAATGGCAACTTTATAACTTATTTATTAAATTCGTAATACACTGAAATCTGAATTTTCTATTACCATCATTTCTTACTTGGGCACTAGTAATTGCCTCTTTCTTGTGAATGTCTAAAGTAATTCCTGATACTAGCTGGCACCATTTCAATAATTTTTACTTTAACTATGGAAATTCCCTTTAAAACATTGCCATTCTAGAGTTAATATGCTACCAGCTTTTTACAAATTAAATTTGTTGTCAGGAAGTGGCCTCCATTGTATATTAAATTGATACACTTAAGAAGTTCTCTCCTTTTCATAATATTTCCAGCATTACTTTTCTGTAGATGTTATATAAGAGGCACTTGAAAGAAATTCAGCATATCTAAAAAAGAAGAAAATAAAAGAAAGTCCATAGATTTGGGTTGTGATCTACTGCACTCCTTGCCTGTTTTTCCTTGACCATTACATATAAAGCTAGTTAAACATGCCTTGCCCCTACGCTGCTATCCCCTACCCCAGGACCAGCCTTGGCCCCAGGACAGAAGGAACTGAAACTTCACCACCTTTTTATAAGTTGAGCCCAACACAAAATTTCTACTGGTCCATCAGTCCATTGCTTAAACTAGACTGTTGCCCTCATCTTTATGATCCAGCATCACTCTCTACTCCAGGGGCTTCCACTACTGTGACTGGGAACCTTGAGGGAAATCTTTAGAATTAAGTTCCCCAGAGAGGACAGAGACCTTGTCTGGCTCACTCACCGCTTTAATTCCAGCTCTGTGCTTCCTCAGGGCCTGGTCACCTCTGGGGAAGAATGAGCTGTGGTTGTTTGAATGACTGGATGAAGAAAGAAACTCAGCTTGATACCTTTGTTGTAACGATAGTATTTCCATTCCAAAGCCTTTTGTTGCCTCAGCAGTGTCTTTCAATGTCTAGAGTTAAAGTCCTGAATCCAATGTCCATGGCTATTTCTCCTATTACCTGAGACTGGGCTCCCTGCTACAGGGTACTTTACTCTGACCACCTCTGATTTTCTGTTTCTACACCTGCGAGAAGATACACTTATCTCCTTTTGAATTTGTACTTCAGCAACTACGCACCTGCTTAGATTTTTTCCTTCTCATGAAATCTCCCCCAATCTGCCTTTGTGCCTTCTAGGTCCTGACCATCCCTTTGTCATTTGCAGCCTGACTATTCCAGTTCTCGTATGTAAAACCAGGGAGTTAGAAATAAAAGAGGGCATTGAGTTCTTGGTAATGCACACATGGGAAGAGCAGGCCAGGGCAAAGTATGAGTATCTTTTTTTTTTTTTTTGGTGCTTTGTTGATGATGTTTTTTTTGTTATCATTAATCTACAATTACATGAAGAACATTATGTTTACTAGGGTCCCCCTTTCACCAAGCCCCCCTCACAAACCCCATTACAGTCACTGTCCATCAGTGTAGTAAGATGTTGTAGAATCACTACTTGTCTTCTCTGTGTTAGCATGAGTATCTTGATCCAAGATGTAATGGGAAGTATAGGGAAGTGACTTAGAAAAAGTGACTTTATTTAGCTGTTCAACTTCAGACACACCGTCCAGGGGATACAGCAGACCCAATGACAATTCTAGACATATCTAATCTGATAATTTCCAATCGGGGAGAGAGAAAACAAGGGAGAGATGTCAAGGGACAGTTGAGTGGCAGGAAAGCATATAATTAATCAGTTTAATAATTGATAATAAATAAATTGAATAATTAAAGCTACATCAGCAGCTACCTTTATTGAGTCCTTCCTATGTGCCATTGTCTCATTTAAGTTACCAAAAGACTCATAAAGTAAGTGATATTTATTGACTTTCATTTTAAAGATGAGAAAGGCTAAAGGAAAATTTGAGTAATTTGCCCAAAGTCCTAAAAACTGATTGCTAGAAATTGAGCCAGGTCCATGTGGTACCATAGCTTGGCCAATTATCTACCAGGCTACACACCACTCTAACAACTCTAAACTCCACCAACACACCTTCAAACTCATATTTCAGATACATATTTTTCCTACTCTATTACCATGGTATATACTAGCTCTAAAATTGCAGCAAGAACCCATTCCTTTAAGTGGCTTACCATCTCAGAATTACAAGTGCAGAAAAGTGTGAAAATGATCATTAAACCACCAAAGAGCAGTAAAGTATCTATCAGGATTTGCTTGGCATCTTTTCAGGATGTTGACTAACTTTCCCTCCAGCTGGGTGGAAAGGACACATTTTTTGTTGCCGCTAAATTTCAAAATGTCTTTTAGTTTTGCAGTGCATATTTAATGTATCTGTATACATGCTTGAGCAACTGCTGTGTTTTGGAAAGTCATAAGCTGAAGGTCAAGGAATATGCTCTTTTGGCTTGATTTGTTGGATCCTAGCCTATCGCCACTCATATGCATTCATTTACTAAATATTATTTCTTGATAATGATGCTAATCCGCACAGTCATGGGGCCATGAAAAGGGACTATCTTCTATGGGTTAAGATGTGCTATTTTCATTAACTGAACAAACTCGAATGAATTTAATCACAGCAGTCAAGGGAAGCTACTGCATCATTCCAAGACAAATTAGAGATATTGCACCCCTGTGGTGTAACCTTTGATTTCGATTAGAAGTTTCAGGCTGCTTCCTATGGCTGGATGCAAAATATTCAGACTACTAAAGAGGATGGAAGGTAAGTTAATGACTCTGCATCCCGGAACTGCACCACTGATAACTGCAAAGCCTAAGGCTTTTAAGAGATACTAGAAACACCAATAGTCAATCATGATTTTTTAAATAAATATTAAACCCCTCAATTATATATAAATATAATTACCTTTTCAGATGACTCAGTAGATAAACTACTGGTAACTAATCCTGTTAGTGCCAAAACTGATGCAAACAATATTAAGCCAAAATAATTAGATTGCTTTTAAAAATGTCTATGAATATAAACATTACTAATTACAATTAGAAAATTTCGTCAAATGAATGGAACCTACAAAAGAAATGGAAATATGTTGAGATTCTCCTATTGAGGAATTGTAAAACAAAAACATAATACTTTCTTTCTGATGCATCACACAATCTGTGTAAATAAAAATCTGGAGTAGAGAAATAGATATTCTAATATTTCCTAGAAAACTTTAAATGTCTATGCAGTATCCATAATTATTTCCCTTGAGGAAAACAGATTTCATTTCAGGTAGTATGTAAACATACCTTCTTGTTCACTTTCTCTCTCTCTCACAATTTAGATTCTAAGAACGTATTATTTACAATAAAATTCACATTCTTGTTTATGTCTTACTTTGTAAACAAACTGCAAGTCATTCAGTGGAAACTGAATGTAAAAAATTAACATAATAAAACTACACAAATAAATGTATATCAATATGTAGATACACATAGATCTATAATACATATGGATATATATTATGTTACATATGATATTAAAATATGTATTACATATTTATATACAATACATATAAGCTATGTATTCATCCTACATGACAGCTTTTTTCTACATTATAAAAACATTTTCTCATCATTATGTTAGCTCATGAATACAGCATTCTTTTTAAAACATCCTGAGGTTGTTGTTATTTTCAAATTCTAATACCTGTAAAGAAAAATTTTCGTTACACAAAATAGTTTATAAGATAAACTATTTATCCACACTCGGTTTTTTGTGCCAAGTTAGGTGACCCCTTATCTTGTTGGAGGGAGCATAAAATGGTAAAACAATTTTGCTAAGTATTTACATGATACATTGTGAAGATTTTTTTTTAAAGTTAGTATCCTTTGATCTGATAATTTCAAGTCCTGGAAGCTGTCCAAAGAAAACAGTCCAAACGGTCCAAAAATAAAATGATCAGCTGAGTTATTTAACCGAGTGAAGAAAGAAAAATAATCTAAATATCTAACTTTAGTGGAATTTTTCAGTAAATTGTGGCACATCCATATAATGGGACATTATGTAACCATTTGGATGGAGTCTATAAAAACATAAAAGTACATGCATGATAGTAAACAGAAAGGATAAGAAGTTATAAATATAGCATTATCACAAATAAATAAACAAGTAAGAAAATAGAGAAAACACTAATTTCAGATAGATACTTGGGCAAATATGCCAAAGTAACAATGGTGACTTTCCTTGGGAAGTAAGAATATGGTTGGTTTTTCTGTCTTACCTTCTTGTACTTCTTCCCACCCAAATTTTAATAACACATAAGTACTACTCTTGCTACTTAAAAGTTGATCAAAAATAAGCCACACATTTTTAATATGAAGTATAAAAATTCTGGTTGTTTATTGCCTCTTGCTGCTTCCATTTAACTTCTACAGGTCAACAGCTCTGCTCCCACATATCGTAAGAGTATAGGTTAACCTTTCTCATCCAGTCAGCATTGGCCAATCAGTTGAGCAGGTAAGAAATCAAAATATGACTGGAGAACCAAATTATTTCACCCTTAAATGAAAAAATATTGAATTCCAATAATTTTAAATATTGAACTTTCACATTTTTCTCCAAATCCATGTAAACATGATTGGAAATGAAAGAAAACGATCAGTCTTGCAGAACCATATTTTTCACATGTAGTTATTAGCCATCTTTCTCACCTTGCCATTCAATCCACAAATAAAGTACCTTATCCATCTCCCTAAAACCATTCAAGCTAAATTTGTGAGTGCATTCCTCAAATTATCACCAAATGCAATATCTTACTTAAAAATTAAAATTGCAAAGTCACTTGTAGCCCACAGGTGTTTAAGAAGACTACTGTATAAAACGTCTTAAATCTACAAAAGTACAAAAGTAATTGCAAAAAGACTGTTTTGAAGCACCTTAAATGGACTTACAATAAACTTTAAGCTAAGTGCTAAATTTAGATGAAAAACTGAAAAAAAACAAACTATAAATAAGGAAATACTCCTTTCTCAAACACAGACATTTTGACATCGCATACCTGTTTACACTGATCTCTTTTGATAACGCGCCTAGACCAAAGTAAATTGCCTGCCAAGACATTAAGCTCTATAGCTACAAGTTACTTTCCAAGACTCTCTTGAAATTTTACCTTAAAAAACCCTTTCAAGTTTAACTACTTGCTCATGGTCACACAGCTAGGAAGTGGCAGAACCAGAACCCAGGCCATCTGATTGCAGAGGCCACAGTCAAAAAAAAAAAAGAAAACCTAGGATGTGTCCACATTTGTGTTGCCCACCATGGGGTACCCAGCACTAGGCCCTCCTGGAGTTTTGTTACAGTTTTTCCCACTGGCACCAGAGAATTCAGTAGACATTTACCCAGGAAAATTCCACTTTCTTTGGGTACCAGTTTCACTTCATGACATAGGCACGTATGTCCTCACCTGTGGGGTGAGGAGGGAGGAGCTGGTTTCTTACGGGAAGGACATCCCCTCTTTCCTGAACTGCTAGGCAATGTCACAGATACCCAAGTGGAATCCAAGAAAAGTCCACATGGAGAAAGAGACTTTCCTGTGGCAGAATTCAACATCCTTGGTGTGTTTTACTCATCTTACTCTGTTGACGGTCCCCCTGAGGGAGTCTGGATCAGCAATTACACCTGTAGGAATTCTTGTCCTAAGGATATATTTGGACAAATGCAGAAAAAAATGTACATGGGGATGTCCCTTGCTGCATTATTTGTAATAATAACAACAACATGGAGACAAATACTCAACTTGATAATTACGATGTATCTATACATAGGCATACCATGTGGCTACAACAACTATAGGATAATTGTTGTACATCTATTAACATGGGAAAAGGTGCTGAAGAAGCAGGTTACCAAACAGTGTGCTATTTTTGTAAACTCTATCATCCATGTGTATTTGCCTCTGGAAGGATAGATGGCAAAATGTTAATAGTGATCATCTCTGAGCGGTAGAATTTGGGGAGATAGTGATCTTAATCTTTTTTTGATACTAAAAAATTTTTAGATGTCTAATTATGGTGAAACAGACATAAAATTTACCCTTTCAATCATTTTTAAATATGCAATTCAGGGGCTGTCTAGTCTGTTCAGGCTGCTAGGACAAAATATCACAGACTGAGTGACTTACAAACAACAGAAATTTATTTCTTACAGTCTGGTGGCTGGAAGCCCAAGGTCAGGGTGTCATGAGGGTCAGGTGAGGGCCCTCTTCCAGAGGGCAGACTTCTTATATCCTTATGTGGCAAAGGGGTGAGGGAACTCTGTGGGGAACTCTCTGCAGGGTTTCCTTTATGAAGGCACCCATCCCATTCATGGAGCTCCACCCTAAAGGCTCCACTTCTTAATGACAACGCATTGGGGTTAGGATTTCAACGTGAATTTTTCCGGGACACAAACATTCAGACCAAAGCAGTGGCATTAAGTGCATTCACAGTGTTGTACAACCATCACCATTATCTATTTCCAGAACTTTTCCTTCATCCCGAACAGAGGCTCTGTATCCATTAAACACGAACTCCCTGTTTCCCCCTACCCACTCCCACACCCTCCCAATAAGCCCCTGGTAACCTCTACTCTTATTATCTTTGTGAATTTGCTCATTTTAGGTATGTTGTGGAAGTGGAATCATTCAGTAATTGTCCTATTGTGGATTGTAATCTTTTTGCTTATCTGTACTTTAAGAAAAAAACATTCATTGTCACATTCTTGGTAGAAAGTCTCCGTGATGGACAATAATTTGTGGAAAACAGAATGAGAAAAGTCTTGCATGTTTTCTGTTTACTACAAATATGTTTTTGGAATATCAGAAGTGTTTTCATTTGGTTTGCTGTTTAATCCAGCACTGAAACTTTCCCAATAATTTCTAACATCAGGGAAAAACACAGTCTACATACTGATATCTAGTTATAGCCAAATTTCCAGTAATTTTTTAAAAATATTAATCTTGTTCACATTACCCCCAGAATTGTTCTGGTTCTATTTGGCTAATGGAGTCAATGGATAAGGTCAAGTGAAACAAAATAATATTAAGACTTCCAATCACTTGGGAGAAATTCTTTGATGAAAACCACTCTTTCTAAGGGGAAACCAAAATTCTCTCTCTCAACTCTTTCCTCCCCTTGAAGTCTCAGCTACTTTTCGAGGGAAGTGAATCACATGTGGAAAAAAAGAACATTGTTCTTAACAGAAGAAAGCTTAACAATGTAGAAAAGCTAAGACATAGGCCAAGAAGAGTTTCATTTTCCATCTGAATACGAAGTGCTTTCAGGTGGATCTTTTGGGCTTTTGAAAATAAGTCAGCTGTTAATTTCTACATGGTAGGACAATATTTTGAGATATTAACAGTATTTTTCCCCTAAAATACTTTTTGTTATGGTGAAACCCTGTCCCGCTTTCCACAATCAGACAACAGGGAGGGTGTCCCATGCTTATAACATTATGGAAATAGTCAAAAATCTCATTTTTGATTTTTCAAAATCTGAAGCCCAGGCATGGAAAACACATTTGTAAAATGAAACATCTAAGTCTGGATAATATTTTCACCATCTCTCAGTCTAGATAATATTTTCCTGGACTGGATAGAGACGGGAAGGTGAAGAAGGAAGAATGTTAGACAAGAGTGTATTCCTGAGAGAAAGGAAAGGTTAAAGAAACACTACCACCACCAACAAAAACAACAGAAAAATTTGGGGGAATCCAAGGGTAGAAGTAAAGAGGTCTTATTCCCTAGCGCAGCCTACCAGGAATGCAGCAGGACCTCAAAGTTCCCCCAGGACTGGTAGAGAAACGTGTGCAGTGTATTTCAGCGGATGGGCAAACAATGGACACCTTGTACCCATGCACTTCAGCAGGAGAGAGGGTGAAGTGGAATCAGTTCCCACATGCCTCCAGAGGACACTGGGCTCAGTGGGTTTTCAGAGGAACCAAAATAACAAGGTAGTCACCTTGTGTCTCTCATCTGCGCAGAGATATGAAAGAACTGAGGGCCTGGAAACAAGGAACAAAGTCCCTATGGGATCAGTGTGCCTAGGGGCAGGTAGCCCATGCTCGCCTTCAAATTGTGGCACTGTATCAGCCCCCTTCTAAAAACTTACGATTAAACCCCAGAGAAAAGTGGGATACACCAGCTCTACATTGGATAATTGAATGTGTAGACTCTGGCCAAAAGGAAGCTTAATATATAAATTAAGTTCAGATACAGAAAAATGCAATCACTGAGATGTACTGCCACTGCACATAGGGGCTTATTTGGGCATTCCAAGAACACCCATCCAGTACCTGAACTGCAATGCGAACCAGTAACAAATCACAAACAAGAATTTGCACCAAGTGATCTTGAGGCAAAAGCCTGTGACCCTGAGAGAGAAACAGCAGGGGAACATGAAGCCTATGCTCCGAAGTCACGGGGAGTTTCTGAAATTGCTGTACACTGTGGTGAGACCGAGTCCTAAGGACTACTTTAGATACCCTCAGTAGCCCCAGAGGGCCTGGCAGAAGAGAAAATAGTTCAATTCCTTGGAGGACTTTGGAGACAAACTTAACCTCAGACTCGGAGTTTCTGAAAGGACTGCAATATTTCTAGATATGTTGTAACATATCTGTTAATTTTATTTTTTATTCATATCAAAACTGTTACTTTTGTTTTATATAAGCAATTATCATTTTTAAATTGTAGCAAAATAAAAATGCTTTAATATTTGTACAAACATAAATGAACCGTTAGGTAAATAAATACATATATTAGTGTGTAAATAAATAAGTAAAAGGGCCTAAACTCCCTAGAGGGCAAGGAAGGGCAAGTCTATTGGCACCAGGGGCAGATGGAAAGGCAGGAAAAATATATGGGAAAAGGACCACCCTTAATGTGTCCTAAGTGTCGTTCCTGGAGCATAAGTGAGAGACTGTTGTGGAGGAAGATTCTAGGCATTTTCAACCTAACTCCAAGAGAAAAACATTTCAAAGTCACCTGCTGGAAAAAACAAACAAATAACAAAAACAACAACTTTCTTTGATTTTGATAATGAGGAAGCAGAACAGTCCTAAACTATCTGGGGACTCCAAGAAGACAGACAATGTTTTCCATAATCTGAAGCTCTGTTGTCCACTGTTATAGTCAACAGGTGCTTATTGAGTGGCTAGTGAGTATTTGAAATGTGGTTAGCAAGACTGAGGAAGTGAAATTTTAATTTTGCTTAATTGTCATTTTAATTTAAAACCTAAGAAGTATGAACTATTTTTCTATTAAACTCAATTTTATCCATTTGGCAGGACAACAGCTTATCTGGCATGTGAATTCAGATGTAATGTAAGTGTAAAATACCAGAATTTGAAGACTTAGCACATTCTTACTAAGAATGTGAAATGTCTCACTAATATTTTTTATATTGATTGCAAATTAAAATCATATTTGAGATCTGGATTAAATAGGATATATTATTAAATAAATTTAACTTGTTTCTTTTTATTTGTTAAAGTGGCTGTTAGAAAAATTTAAGTTGCAGAAGAAGCTCACATTATGTTTCTCTTCAGACAGTGCTGACCTGGAGTACAGCTCCAAAACCTGGCAAGAAACTTGAGTTACGTTTCTTTCACATCTGAGTTTTCAGACCAACATTCATTCCAGCTACATACACACCAGTTGTGTATCTAGCCCATAACTAATAAAAAACAGATACTTTTTTCTCATCAAACACCTCAAACATATAACAGTCAAAAAAGAGAAAGACAGATTGAGAGAGAGAGACTGAAAGAGAGGTCAGCAGATCATATAAATTAAGATAGAGTAACAACAGCATTATAACCATTAGGATTGGAACCTAATGTCTTCTGACAATAGTTCAAGATGCAGTCAAAGTAAATTTAAACATTGATCTAAATTTAATTGAACTTCCTTGTCCTATTTATTATCTTTGATAGGTTTCATGGCAATCAGAGATTATAAGGGAAAAATTAAAGCTGGTAGAGAGAATCCAATAAAGCAACCTAGAATAGAAATCAGAAAATCAGGCCTCTCTCTCTGACTCCAGCAATTGCTGTCACAACCCTCAGTCTGTTTGCATCTGTTTTTTTATTAAGAAGATTGGGACTAACCCTGCTGGACTCACTGGGCTATTGTGAAGACAAAATGAGTATGTGAGGAGAGTTTACAATCTGTCAATCACTTCGTGTTGTAACCATCAGTATATGTATTGTTAACGAAGACTTACAGATAATAGAAAACCATGATAATTCAGAGCTGGCAGCATAAAGCTATATTAGCCGCTGCCATAGTCGGATCTGAAGTTCCTCAAGCCTCTCTTCCCTGGACTAGTAACTGAATTTGCTCTCTTCAGACCAGGAATCTTGCCATCCCTTGAACCGGATCATAGTTTTGGGGATACTGTCTGCTTATCCATGGTTAGGATAGCCAAGTGACATAGGAATGAAAGCCATAGACCCCTGACTCATCAGTTACTAAATGTGCTAGCTGACACTTTGGAAAGCACTGGGCCCTAGACTGAACAGTGCAGAGATTCTCCAGTGGTGTGATCATAGAACACACAGCTCTAAACTTCGCCTACAGTTGGCCCATGACCAGGCCTCTGGCTACCATTCAGCCTCTCACATTCTGACCCAGTTTCACAGGCTTCCATCCCTCTCTCTAGATCTCAGCAAATACCAAATATGATTTGGGAAAGCTCTCTTCTCTGAAACTGTGTGTTTATTGGCATTGTTTCCACCTTGGGCCTGGGCAAACAACACATTACATCCCTTATTTAAGCATCAAAGACTAAAAACTAACTTGAAATCATGGTAAGAGTTAGGAAATTGATTCTCCCATACATGATGGTGATTGACTGCCTTTATCAGATACTTTCTCTTGGGAAGTTTATATTCAAGTGAAAATTATCTATCCCTAGGTAGTAAAGGAAATAGCAGAGGCAGGGACTGAAAATAGTTAATTCTTAGGAATGGTGGAACAACACTACAATGGTGTATCAACTGCTGCATTGTGTCCACTTCAATGGACCAGTTATTCATAAAATTAGACCCTATGATTGCAGTTCTCTGAAGTGACATTACAGTCTCCTTGATGTTTGGCTATTCACCTGTCGAGAGAGCTCCTTGACCTTCATTATATCTCTATGCATCCTTATACTAAGCCGATTTTTGTCTCTGCCCCTCGTAACATAAAAGGACACATTTAGAGCCAGATTATAACACAGTTCCCAGCTGTGTCCTTTTTGACATGTTTGTTACCCATTTGTTCTTGTCCTCCATTTCCTTCCCTACAAAATTAGCAGAATAATATCACCCATCTCCTGTATTTGTGGTTATGAACATATGTTTACATGTGTGTGATACATATAAATGATCTTGCATGGTATACACTCTTTAGGACATAATTGTGACCATCTTCCTCCTCAGTAAACTTTATCATTATCAAAGACCTTAAAAAATACCTTCAGGGGTGATTAAATTCATTGTGCCAAACAGTGGGGTTATTAAGCTAAGTAGTGAGCTGTGCACACCCAAAATTTTTTCTTGAGCCAGTTTCATAAGTTGGAAAAATGAAACATACTTTAGATATTTTTCCTATATCCACAAAGAAAAGCATCATATCCACTGAAACTAAATTCTTGGTACTACTAAATAATCCCCTCCTTTTCCTACTACGGTAAGTTGATTTTTTGGTCCCATTTTTCATTCCTAGAAAGTAAAATTATCTATCTAGCCTATGGTAAGACAAATGATCTTTTTAGTCAATGGGATGTTAACAAAGATGACATGGTCATAATCTTGAAATGGGCTGTCATGGATGAGCTTGCTACCTTGTAATTCAGGGATTCCCCCATGAGAATAACATGCACAAGGTAGCCAATACCACTTCAGCTTGGGCCTCAGTATGTGACGCTTGCAGTAAATCCAAGTTCAACCTGCAGCTTGAAGCCAGGCCCAGTAGGCATGCAACCTGAAGCAGAGCCACCAGATCCAGTCCGTCTTAGGTCAGCCAGTCCTGTCTGGCCATGAAAATAAATGCTCATTGGAAGCCACTAAATTAAGAGTGTTCTCACATGGCATCATTGTGGTAAGAGTTGACCAAAAGTTCACTCCAGATAAATCTGTTTTTTTGATATCGTAATTATGCACCTCATTGGTTTTGTCATTTTTATTGCTTTTGCGTGTATGTTTTAACAAAATCAGACATCAGTTCTAGAACAATACAAGATTCTTAGTCATCTTGGACTGCCATAACAAAATACTGTTAGACTGGGTGGTTCAAACAGTAGAAATTTATTTCCTTATAGTTTGGGAGGCTGGAAGTCTGAGATCAGGGTGCCAGCATGGTCAAGTTCTGGAAGATCTCTCTTCCTGGATTACAGAAGGCTACCTTTTTGCTGTTTCCTCACAGGGCAGAAGGGAAAGAACAAGTTCTCTGGTATTTCTTCTTATAAAGGCACTAGTGTCATCAGGAGGGCCCCACCCTCATGACTTCATCTAACTGTAATTACCCCTCAAAGGCCGCATCTCCAAAAATACCATCACTTTGACAGTTACTACGGCTTAAACATGAATTTTAGGATGCAAACATCCAGTCCATAACACCAAATAAAGAATTACAAAATGTTTTTAATACAGTAATATTTTGTTTTGTTTTATGAGCTACATGAAAATGACACTGTAATTGGTTTAGTTATACCTTGACAAAGATTAAGGACTGAACCAGAGGGCAAAAAACTACACATACACACTCTCCTATTTTAGTTAATCATAACTGGATATCAAGGACTATAAAGGGAGACGTATAGTTGTTCTAAAAAAAAAGTCTGATCTTCCTTCACATAGGAGTGGAAGGCGGGGTGCTGTGCTAATCTAAGCCTGGAGTTAGGGCTCCCAGGTTGGTCAGTGTCATGGCTTTGGCTTATAGAAGATCAGTTTTTGAGAGCATTCTGGGGCAAGAGCCATTCAGATACTCCTGTTGCAGTGGGACATAATCTCCAACAGACAGTCAGAATCCAGGTGGGGATAAGGCAATACAGTAAACATTGGGGGTTCCAGGACATAGAATCAAAGTTGATGTATAAAAGCAGAACTGGAAAGATTCCTATCTAAGTGCCGTAGAGGGACTTCTGATAAGATACCTGTATTTTTGCTTGAGGGCAAGGAACTATTAAGGATGCTGAGATGTCCTGGAATGGGGGAAAGAAAACATAAATCTGTATCTATTTATCTATGTATCTATAATAAAATAAAATAGAATAAATAAGCAAAATTGATAGTCTTCTTTTCTTATAACTCTTGCATTTTATCCATGAGATAAAGTACAGTCTAAAGGAAGAAATGATCTAGTACAGTATACTGGGAACTAGTAATACTTTTCTTGCAAAGGTTTAAATGAACGATAATGGCTGCAATGACTTAAAAGAAAATTAAATCTAAGAGCATAGCCTCTGAGCAGAAATCATGATGCAGGGGTTTATGTACACAGCTGTGCTAGCAGAAGAATTAGATGTGCTGTGCCTTGATGCTTTTCCCGTGAAGAGTTCAAAAATCTGTGGAGAACACCCTTCTCCTTAGCCTAACCCACAGTAGCCTGCTCTGGCCCTAGCCCGCTTAATTGGTATGCTGTGATCACACCCCTCTTGATTACACCCCTGGGGTATAATAGGAGGCAGGCTTCACTTTAGCACCTTTCATCATAGAGGAAGTAAACTGCTTTAGAGATAAAAATAGCTCTGCATAGACTCACTATTGACACCAGCCACCCCTGGTGACTTGAGGGCTCATCAGCAATGCACAACTGTTTTAAAATAAAGCCAAGAGTCGCATATATAATTGAAACTGCAGGGATAATGAGAAGGAAACAGCAAGAGGCCACATTGCTTTGAGGACTAAGCTATAGATTAGAAAAAATCAGGGTCCAAAAAAACCCTATTGAAGGGGTTAGGGGTAGAGCTATTTTTAAAGCAGTGGTAACAGAATACCTGGTGTCACATAACCTCCAGTAACTAAGATAATTCACTTGACTCTAAGACAAGCAAAACACAGGGTGTTGAAATGGAGAACTATTTTTCAAGGTTATCCAAGTCAAAATTTGGAGCAACTGCACATCTCTCATTTTACAATGACAAAATGAACCCTTAGTTTCCCCTGCATTTAAGACAAGTGTCTTTGCCATATTAAATGCATTATCAAAAGGTGGATTTTTTACAGCTGTAAATGAAAATATGTTTTAGGTTCTGAAACATTGTGGTATAAAGAACTTGAATTGCTGTATGATGGAAAGCTAAACATGTAAGTAAGCAACTGAAACAGCAAATATTCAGGATACAACAGTTATAGCCTTTTCTTTTGAGGGTTTCTGCATTGAGGAAGTAGGTTTTCTTCATCTTCAATGATACTTTAAACAAATTGCTTTTACATTAATTACTGGACATTTTGTGCGTTGTTGTTTTGCATATTAAGTATGTGTTCAAAACAGTTCTTGTGTTACAGTTTGCTTCTTAGAAGTTCAGAGCAAGGCTTTGAATAAACTCTAGTTTCTGAGAAAATGTCTTAAATTTGTGTAAAAAATATCAACAGTGACTAAAACTATAATTGTTTTAGAAAATATCTCAGTAATAATCATACAATAAGGAATAAAAAAAGAAGGAAGGAAAGGGAGAAGGTAAGGGGACATGATAAGCGGAGGGGGAAGAGAGGTAAAGAGAAAATCAGTGATACTTTTATCACAAACATTGAAGCATACATAGAGAAAGCCTATGGCATTATGAAGTCTTTGATAACAAAATACACGGTTTTAAGGTAGAGAACTTCTAATCTCTGGAATCTTTACAATTAGACCAAAGTTATCCTTTTATTTCTTCACCTGATTAATCAGCTTTCAGGTAGTAGCTAACAGCTAACGTCCTTTAGCAACTTTTAGTCATTTGCCAACTGGTGTTGTATAATTCAAGTTAAAGATGTTGATATACCAAAAGGCAGATCTGGTTTTGTCTTCACTTTCCTTATTTTAAAGTTCAAATCAAGTCATTTTCTTCTTTATTCTCTGCAATCCCTTCAAAAATGTGTGTTCATCATTTCGAGAAGCGTGGATGTGTTTAGCAGGCAACCAGCAATGAATCAGTGGGCTACTGTTTTTCTAATAAGCCTTACCCTCTGAATTTTTGTTCACGTTAAGCAACATATGAAAATATTCTGAGACCCTCACAGTAGTCTTTCAAACTAAAGGAGGTGTTAGGCGATAAAGCACATCCATGTTAAATATAATCTCAAATTCCATATGCAGAATTGTCATCTTACTTTTTTTTTGAGAAGGCATCTCTCATATTTATTGATCAAATGGTTGTTAACAAAAATAAAATTCTGTATAGGGGACTCAATGCACAGTCATTAATCAACCCCAAGCCCATATCTCAACAGTCTCCAATCTTCTGAAGCATAACAAACAAGTTCTTACATGGTGAACAAGGTCTTACATAGTGAATAAGTTCTTACATGGTGAACAGTACAAGGGCAGTCATCACAGAAACTTTCGGTTTTGATCACGCATCATGAACTATAAACAATCAAGTCAGATATGATTATTCGTTTGATTTTTATACATGATTTATATGTGAATCCCACATTTCTCCCTTATTATTATTATTATTATTATTTTTAATAAAATGCTGAAGTGGTAGGTAGATGCAAGATAAAGGTAGAAAACATAATTTAGTGCTGTAAGCAAATGTAGATGATCAGGTCTGTGCCTATAGACTAAGTATTAATCCAAGCTAGAATTGTCATTTTATTTTTAAGGGATTTTTTCCCCCCAGAAGTCAGAAATAAAATTGCTTTGATGAACAATTGTTATATGGCTCTACTTTTCTGGCTGTACATTTAAGCCTCCATGTGGATTTAAAAAAAAATCAGTTCGTGTTATGGACTGTTTTCACAAGATGTTTGTTTTACTACAGATACACACCCTTCCCTACTGCCACCCACAAGAGTAAAGAAAGTTTTACTGGAGTTTGAGAAGCCAGACTGATTCTGGCCTACCTGAGGAAGTTTCTGGGCTCTGAGCATCATGCTACCCACTAGAAAGTAACTCCCCGTCTCTCTAATGTATTAACCAAAAGATTTGAACCAGAAGTCATTGAGCTACTTTAGATCCCAAAATATGTTTTGTAGGACTTGTACAGAATTTTTCATTAAAGAAAACTTTTCAGACTCGTAGTCAAATAAACATCGATCACCTACTTCCAAGTGCTTAGGATTAATTAATAGACAAAATACCAAAAAATAAATAATCACCACCTTATGAGGCAAATATGTAGTATACTAGGAGGCTTCATATAAAAACCCAGACTGTTAGTTCTTCTAGAAAAAGGGGATATTTGGTAAAAAATAATAATAATTACTCTGAATTCTATTCACATAAATCTAGCAGCATGACCACTACTGGATTGGAGTGAATAGCAGTTGCCCATTTTAAACTAGTCCTGGGCATTCCATTTGCCAGGATTTCTTTTTCACTCATACAATGTCCATATACACTTAGATTTGCATATTTCACTCATTTCCTTTATTTCTCAGGTTCCTGTACATGTTTTGATTTTTAACTGCTGCCCTATTCACTGCTTTCTTTTGTTTCCTTTCATTTATCTTATTTCATTATTGGTTCCTGTTTTTTATCCAGTATAATATCATAGAAGATGTTTATACTCAATTCTAAATGTTTTGGATTCTTAATTGTCCCTGGCATAAATAATCTGAGCATATTGGAACATGTCACTTAAACTCTGTATGACTTAGTTACATCATAAATAACATGAGGATTTTTGACCTATTGGTGAATTTGAAACTGAGTTTTAGAACCCCGTGTTTCAATTAAGTAGGTCTTATTCTATGTTTGGGTCTTCCTTAAGTTAGATTTTGTTTAAAGAGACTTTATTGCTTATAATCATATGATTTTATGGGATCATAGTGATCCCATAAAATCTGTATGATTTAACACTAATCAAAAGCAACTTTGTATTTTTACTTTACTTTTTATGTATGTCTTATTTCCTCAAGTTGCTTAAAATTCCTCAAGTTGGAATAACATCTTATAAGCTGTTATTCTATACAGTTCAGTTAAGTGTATAATAAACTAAAAATATTCATGGAAAATATATACACATCTGGCAAAACTGTTGGCAAGAACATAAATAATAAATATAGAATGAAGATTTGGAAGAGGAAATGGCAGTACATTTGAGAAGGGTCACATGGGCTATCTCCAGAGTATTGGTAATATTTTGCTCTTTAAGCAAAATCATCATAAGGAATAGATTGAATCATTAGTGCTTCAAATGCCTTGCATATGTAAATTTTATATGTACATATATTATGGTGAAAAAATGGAAATTTACATCTATATTGCCTTTGAATGAAGCCCACATTTCCAAGCCAAAATGTCTAGTTTGAGAAGAGTATTTGTCTTCCTTATAAATGTTGAAACTTTTAAGTATCTGCATTAAATTTTGAAAAAGAAAAATTGCCTTCAAATGTAACACCTGTTAAACTACAATCTCTGCCAGACAATTTGCTGTTTAGAACTCTCAAAAGACATTATTAACTACAATTTTCAAGGGTAGTCACTATTTTGAAATACTAATTTTAACCTTACTTTTGAAACTGCCTGATGAGAAATTGCCTAATTTGGAGACAATATTCATTAAAAATCCATATTTCACATAGTCATGTGCTAAATATCAGCACTATGAGTAGCTAGTTCAAAACTTGGCATTTTATATACCCTGTGCCATTTTTGAAATTCCCATAAATGTTCAACACCTATCGGTTACCATTATTGATGATATGATAGGAAATGCTAAAATCACAACCATATAGAAAAATAAACGTAGAGATCAGTATAGTGAGTCTGAACATGGATACAAGAAAGGGGTCAGATATGGAGGATGAATTATTAAGTTTCTATACTATCCTCTCATCTATTTTTATGTATTTTCTATTTTCCTAGTAAATTATAAGTGGTTATTCAACTCTTAATTTTTTCCCAGTTGCTGTATGTTACCTTATTTACATAATGCCCTATAGGAAAGCATAAGTAAGCTCTTTGGAATTAAATGACAATATGAATATTTTGTTTTTAAAGACATTATTGTAGTTTTGTTAGAGTAGGTACATAGCCAGACATGAGGGTGGGACTTTGGTCCACTGTTTGTTTACATTCTACATGTTCTCTGTAAGCTGTTCTCACAGGATATGTGGAGTGAGAGTGTAGATAACAGACCAGCCAAAACCTGCTGGTTCCAATATGGAGGAGAAATTGTCCCAAGCTTCACCCCAAAATACATTATACAACTACAAAAATCACACCTCTCTGTACCATGACAGTTCCAGTGAGAACCAAATATAGCCAAAAACTCCCCCACTGGGCGTGAGGGTAGACTAAGCCCAGACCCTGAGAAGGCTCCACCTGTTCCCTTTGAAACTTATTCCCACTTAGTAAATATTCATCTCCTCTTTACATAAAAAGTTCTGTGTTGTACCCTTGGCACAACTCCTCCTGGGGTCTGCCCACGCTCAACTCTCAAGTGTGTACTTTCACTTTTCTTTAAACTCTCATTTTCCTAATAAACTCCTATGGCTCAACCACTTTTGTGTCCAGTCTTGAATTCTTTCTCCCCATGAGAACAAGAACCCATCTCCAGTAACATTTGACCAATCTTTGCACCAATTTTTTGTGACAATATATTAAGTAAGAATTTATAGGAGAATGATAGGCACTGTACAAATTATAAAAATACAATAGCAAATAAAGAACCAGACCAAAATAGGCTCCTCCTTAGCAAGCTTCATACACATACACAGTGATATTTTCTTTACTAAGACAGATCAATTTTCTCATAAAATATCTTGAAAATACTAAAAAAGACACAAATGTAAATTTTACGAAAGTGTTTACATACTCCTGGAAGAAAGTAAGGTGCATTAGAGGAAAAATATTCATCACATTTTTAGAAAGATATTAAATTTTTATATAATGAGTGGTAATTCAGTTTGACTCAGCAAATATTTACCATATACAAACATTGTCTTAGGCACTGATAATTAAACATAAATATTCTCTAAATCAGAAGCAGGCAACATATATTTCCCTGTATATAAATGGCCAGGTACATGATTCTATCCCTGTCCTAGGAGTAACCCAAAGTACTGCTTGAGCTGCTACAAAGCCAACCTTTCAGTATAACTCATTAAAGGGCCTTATAGACCAAATAATAAGCCATCCTTAGTATGAACAATAGAGGGAAATAAAAGTTTTCCTTTACAGAGAGAAAAAAACAGAATTACAAAAACATAAGATTTTTTGAAGCAAGGGGAGAAACTCATCAGTTGCTAACCATAAACTCATATTTTGGAGAAGAAAAAAGATGCACCATGACTAATATAGGAAAACAACTTTAAATTATATATTGTATGGTGTTTGTATACCAGGCAAATCTCCTAAATTAAAAAATAAGAAGGCAAGAAAAGAGAAGTAAAGAAATTCCATTTGTTAGTAGCAATTAAAAGGATTAAGTGCAAATAATTTAACTGAGAGTAGATGAAACCTTTAAATTAAAAACATTCACAGCAACACACAGACCAAAGCAGTTATGGGTAAGGCTCCAATGATGGAATAACACTATGAACTTACATAGTGGACAAGCACAGATTCTGAGCTCATTGTGGCTGTGCTTCTCTGGGCATTACATAAAGAAGGTAACACACAGCAATTGAGAAAAAAGAATAATGCATGATATTACTTCTTCAGGAGAATAATTTAAAATTACTCCAAGCTAAATAGCTACTCACTGATGATGTTATGGCCCAACAAAGAACTTTTTTAATATGGTCCAATAGTCTACAAAATAGTCCAAGTCATTCATTCATTTAGTTACTGGGAGTCTAGGCACATGACTGTGGATAATAAGATAAAAATAGCAGTTCTCTGCCACAGAGAACTTACCGTCAAGTGAGGAAGGAGCCGGGTAAATTACTACCATCAGGCTATGCAAGGTGGAAACCTGGCCTCATTTCCTTCCTTTCTTTGCCTTCACCCCTGTATTTAATGCCACTCACCTGGTTCTACTGCCTCCACCTCCTAACTCTACTCCAGTTGTGTCCCTTTCTCTTATTTGCCTCCTACCAGAATCTCTCAGTGTGGATTAAAAGCTTCTATTCTCCTACTTTCTATCTATGAAAACACATTTCCTATTGTGCTAACACACCAATTACAGACACAACATGATTCCGCCACCCCACTGATCACAATATAAAATCCTGACTCTTTAATAAGGCTTATAAAACCTTCCTTGCCTGTTTATCTTTCTATTCCCACATGAGCATCTCTCTTCCAACTCCTCATCAAACCACACACTTTATAACCATATGGAGCACTCTCAGTCTCAAACTGCGTAACGTCCTTTCTTGTCACTGATCTATGCAGATGTTCCCAGAACATACTGCCTTGACTAGTTCTCATAAATTTAGAAAACATTTTCTTATAGTTACTATTCCAATACTCCATGATAGGCTTCAATGCCCCTCCCCCATGGCCCCCACTGTAGCTCTCAACCTAGTATTGTAATTGCCTCTTTACTTTCTCCCTCACTAGACAACATGTTCTTTGAGGGTTAGCAACACCGTTTATAGGATTTAACAAGCGCACCTCCAGGGCCTAGGGTACAGTACTTATATAAATTCTTAGTAATTTTGAAATAGATGAGGCATCTGATAAATGAGCACATGAATGAATGAATGAGATGACTGCATTTAAAATGATCATTTCTACTCTAGTAGTATAAACAGAGAACTGTGAATAAATGGAACTGTTCCCAAAATAAATGAATGGGCACAATAGTTTTGAAAGCAATAGAGCTCATTCTATCAGATTTTAAAATGGACATAGTCTGACTTAACCATTCTACTTCTAGAGCTGAGTTACTAAGACAGAGAAAGATAAATTCTCTGTCCTGAAATATTCTTTACAATAACATATGCTTCATAATAATAAAAACAGGAAACAACCTAAATGCCATAAGCTGGCATTGGGATGAATAAATTACTGTATATTCATATCCCAGAATACTATGTAAATATTAAGCAGACTGACAAAGCCATATGTTGAGATAAGAAATGATAAACTATACTGTTGAGTGAAAAAAATCAAGGAGGAGAAGAATGTTAATGGTGCCATGTATTCAAAAGTGCATACACACATACACACATACACACGTATATTTGTATAAGTATAATATATTTCTGGCATGATACATCAAAAACCTAGAAATATTGGTTGTCTCTAGGAGACTGAATTGGGGAACTGGAGCATCAGTAAGACTTATAAATGTATGTCCATTTATACATTGTGAATTCTTTATACCATGTGCATGTATTAACTCATAAGAAATAAATCAATAGTGATTAGTTAAGCAGCTACACAAATAGAAGTTAGAGCAATGTTCCCAGAGGAGGTGATGCCAGGAGAACAGATTACAGAGAGAAGGACTGGTCTGTATTAAAAAACAAAAACAAACAAACAAACAAAAAAAACACAGACCCTTGGGGGAAAACTAAGATTTTGTGTAATTAGAATGAACTATATACTGATGAGGTTGGGGGATTAAGTTGGAAAAGTAGGGAGTTATAGCAGAGGCATCAAGAGAGGGGGAGCCAGGGACCAGAATATGAAGAGCCTTTTGTGTGCTGATAAAGAGTTTATTTTTAGCATAAAATCTGGAGAGAGACATTAAAGCCATGGTTCCCAAGCCTGGCTGCACATTACAGTCACCTAGGGAGTTTTTAAAAAAATGCTCACTCTCAGGTCCCCATCTCCTGAGATTCTGATTTAATTCATTTTGGTTGGGACCTTGTGATTCCAATAGGGAAGCAAGGTTGCTAATCTCTACATTAACAGGTTTTAAATAAACTACACGTTGAGTTTGACATTGAAGAAAGACCATTAACCCTGGCAGTGTTTAGTCTGAATTTGGGGTAGTCTAATGTATGTAAGATTTCATAAGATATTCTCACTATAATATAGGGACAAAGACCTAAAGACCTTAACTAAAGACAGGCAGGAAGGATGGATAAGAAGTGGAATATTTGATTTTTTTTGTAGATGGAACACAAGAGGTTAAGATGCCATAGTGATTACAAATATTGATTCAGGTTCAAATTCTACTTCTGCCACCTTGTTGCTGTGTGACATTAGGCAAGTAATTGAGCTCTCCAAGTCTCTGGTTCCTCACATGCAAAATAGAAATAATAATAATAATACCTGCATCACAGAAACTTTTGAGTGTCAGACCTGGTAAATGGCTGATCATAGTACCAAAGATAGAGTAAGCGCCAACAACTAACAGCCATTATGGGACTTTTGCTGTTACATTAGATGTGCAGGATGAGTTGGGAGGGAAAGGTGAAGCTGGGCCTCTAGTATTTCCATGTAATCTTTTTATTGCAATATGACATATGTAGAGAAAACTGTTCAAGTCATAAGTGCACAGTGAATAAATTTTCATAGACTTAATATACGTATTTAATCAGCGCTCAGGTCAGGACCTCATGTTCTCTTCAATCATCTCTCCTAGATTGTTTATTTGGCTCGCTAAGTATTTGGAAATATCCTTCACCTAGAAAAATAATATTATAAGAAGAAGTCCAGTAGAGATGATGATAGGTTTAGTTCTGGACAAGTGGGTTCAGGGGCTTGTGGGATATTCAAATGGAACTGTCCAGAAAGTTTTGAGCAGAATACAGGTTAAGGCTATAGATACCGTGTTGACAGACATTAGCATTTAAGCAGTAGCTGACATTAAAGACAGTCCTTTTTATAATGTATTAAAGGTGTATAATTCAAATGATTAGGCATCATATGTTACTGGTCACATAGCTCAAAACGAAGAAAGAAAGAGATCCCACTCTTTTGCCAGATTTAAATCATGCTGTGTATCTGTTGTTACTTAATGTATTTGGTTACTTCTGGAAACATTCCTCTATTGGGACCATGGGACATTCCTCAGAGAAATGATATGATTTGAAATTGTTTTAAATAAATATGCAAAACTACTATAATAGTCTATGTTATCTTGCTTTGCAACCAAGTTAGGACTCCATATTCATTTTTTCATAGAATTTCATACAAATGAGCAGGAGGCACATAAAGCTGGGGATTCACCAACTTTGTGAGGATTTCACTGCTCACAACAAACAAATGCTAGACTAGTCCCCTTGGCAAAGAATCTGTGATTCTAAATGGTTCTTAAAAGTAAAACATCCTCAGTTACAATAAAGGGACATGGTTAAGAAAAATGCAGTGTTTTATTGCTGATGTTCAATAAATATTTACTATATTCTGTGTCTGTGTCTGTCTTTTATTCCTCTGGTCTAAGCAGAACATTACCTCCTCCAATTCCATCTGTCTTAAAATAAATTTCACTGGTCATTTTCTTGTCCCTATTCTCAATCTTGACGCTATTGTCATTTCTGGCCAGTTAATTCTTTGTTACAATGGGCTCTGCTATATACTGTTAGCATGTTTAGCTGCATCCCTGGCCTCCACCCACTAGATGTCAGTAGCACCAACTCCACTCCTCAATTGTGACAATCATAAAGGTCTCCAGACATTGCCTTATGTCCCGGCCACCAGTTGAAAATCACTGGATTATTGAGTAAATGAATAAACGAACGAATGAATAAATGAAGGTATGTCTGATTGTTCAAAAACCAGAAGCAAGGGGAAAGAGCATTCTAGTCAGAGAAAATTGTAAATACGTAGACACCCAAGGGGTCAAAAGTGTATTACATTCAAGACTGGAAAGGAAGCTAGCTTGTCTGAAGCTAGGAGAGAACAAAGATGAGCTGAAATAGGAGAGGGAGGCACAGTTCAGTTATATAGGTCAAGGCAAAAGATTTGGAATTTACTCTTGGTAGTAGAATGAGAAGTTTTAATGAAGAGGTGAGATGATTTAATTGACCTTTTTAAAAGGTTGCTCCCAGGGCTCTGCAATTACAATGACAGAAGAGGGTTGACCGACGGGCGGGGGTGGGGGGGTGGGGGGGGGTGGCGGCAAGAGAGAATGAAGGAGACCAGTTAGGATGCTATTCTGTCTGTTACTTCAGGAAGGAGATGATGGTGGTACACAGAAGTGTAGAGGCTGTGAAGGACCATACTAATTTGTAGGTTATGCCAAATCAATGTGCCAAGCAAAATGGGATTCTATGTAACTATTATTACCAGGAACAACTGACCAGAATGGCATTATGTGTATCAGATACAGGTTTGGTTCTTTTATCCATATGTAAATGAAACTAAGGCATTATTTTCTGGAACACTTAAAAAATTCACTTCCTCCATACATTTTTTGAATGACTGTGGTATCCTCTAAACATCAGAATAAAAATATTCTAGTTTAAATTCATGAGCAAGTACCCCACTGAGTATTATCAGACCTTATAATGAAAAGTTTCACTTAGTTTACTATCACTGGAATAATTTCCTTACTGTGATATTCTATTCATTTTGTGAAACATCTTGAGTTAATTCTCATTTGCAAAACCACTTCAAAATGCTTCATTTTAGATTTTAATTTGAAGAACTGTAGTGATAGTTATATAACTGCTCCTCCAAGGTAAGGTTTTATATAAAGTTTGTTTGATTTTCTGATGACTTTTCATCTTGCTTTTGTGTCAAATCTTGACTAACAAGCATTTTTATAATAAAGTCTTCACCTTTTTTCATAATTTCCTTCCCTTCACCACCTACTACAGATTATACTAAATATTGTGCCCATTCTTCATGTACACATAGGTCAATGAACAAATGGGATATTCACGTGCTTATATGAACTAATCATTAATGAGAGAGAACTGATCAAACTTGGCTGAACCTTTCTTCGTTTAAAGTCATCATAATGCTTGAAAAGCTTTTTTTTTTTTAAACTATTTGGACTGCATGCATTGGTGACAGTTCAGACATGGATAGCAGAACATAGAGGAATTGTTCAACAAGATCACTGAGGGATTGTTTAGCCTCATAAAGAAAGTTTTCAAATATTCAAGAAGAATCCAATTACACAAAAATTATCATAATAATATTTAAATGACAAAATATTTTTGAATACTTATTAATGCACACCCCTCAGAGATATGAAATTTGCAATACTATGCAACTTAATTTGAATTTTCCAACTGACTTTAGAAAAATTAACCTAAGCGTTATATAATAAAGAACTGACAAAGGCTTCCTTAATTCACCTTGGTTGCAGATATTGTTAAGCATCAACTCGGATGCCCCCTTGGAGACATTCACAATGTACCTTCTATCTACACATTATACATCTTTTCACTTCCCCCCTGTCTTCCTTCAGCCCAAAGTCCTCTCTATGTCGTAGGATTTGATATTAATGTACTGTTAACTCTCAGAGAAAAACAGTCCTGTATGTTATGAGAACATTGCCGCGTATTCTTTTTCCCATGGGAAATAATAACCAGCCATCACATGGCTTGCAGCCTTTCTAATTTCTCTTTCCTTTTTAAAATAAAATATCTGTAAATCAATAAAGAACACAGATGTTTTTTTAAAGTATCTTTTGTACAAAAAGTTTTAACTGGTCAGTAATCAATGTTTCGAAGGCACAATAGAAATGTTAGAAGTCTGGGAGCAAAAAAAACCTTTTAGCATTTTATGAGAGATCCTGTATCTTCGTGTTGGTGAATTTAAAATCACTTTAAGCTCTTTCTTTCCCCTCATGAGAGTTTAGATCTAAGCAGTTTGTCTCAAGCACTAACCAGAATCACTTCAAAACAGCAGCACTTTCATCCAACAGAGTTGCTGTCAATCAGAAAGATTATAATTACAAAATAATGATGCCTTGCAGACCCATTCTAAAAATACTTTGACATCTGAATCTCTAAGAGTAAGAGCTCAAACATCACAATGAATCTTCCAGATTCACATGAATAAAGTTCCTGAGATAGCTGATGTGTAAAATATTCTGTGTCATGCTAATTATGTGAATCTATGCTAGTTAGATCACATCTGCAAGTTAAGGATGTATTGGCATGGTTTGGGAACTGACTACAAAAACTATCAGATTGATATACGCAACATGAATGATAGAAGGGATCAGAAAAAAATTGGTTTCAGACATTTCTGCAGCTCATTTAGGTTGACTGGTTAATTACACCTGAAATCTTACCCTGATGGGGAGTTTGGTTAGTTAATTTACGGTGGCCCTGGTTCCATCTAACTGTTCTGTTTTTATGATAGGGTCTTGCCTCTTTCTAAAAAGGATTGAACAGCTGGCTAGTCAACAACACAGGTTTGAACTGCTTGGGTCCAGTTTATGTGGATTTTTTTCAATAAATATACTGGAAAATTTGGGGAGACATATGCCAGTTTGAAAAAACATTTTCTTTTCTCTAGTTCACTTTATTGTAAGAATACCATATATAATACATATACAAAATATGTGTTAATTGACTGTTTATGTTATCAGTAAGGTTTTGGTCAACAGTAGGCTATCAGTAGTTAAGTTTTTGGTTATATGTGGGCTTTCCACTGCATGGGGGATTGGTGCCCCAACACCCATATTGTTCAAGGTTTAATCATATAGTCTTGCCTATATGCACAGAAAAGGAGTTATACCTTGTCTATAACAAAACAAAAAAACTGGTATCCATATATGTAGGTAGGGTTTTTCTGCCATAAAGAACTATTTGCTGTTATAAGAATTTCTTACAAGAAACTCTACCAGACAATCAACCTTCTGGTTAGGTTCCAAGGAATTCAATGTAGTTTTAACTAAAAATATATTAGGGAAACCACAAAATGAATAATACATGATCACTTGGTGGATGAACTCACAATCTCTCTATCATTTCCATATCCAGGTTTCTTGCCATTTTACCCTGCAACATACTTAATTCACATAGTTTCTGTAGCAATGTGACCATAAAATTTATGCTATGTATGCAACAAGAAAAACATTATACATATCTAATAAGAAATTCAATTCAATAACTAGTAAAGCTTGACTGAGTGTTGAAAGTTCAAAAACTAGATTATTTACTTCATGATAGTAAAGAAAAATGTGAGAAATTAGAAAATAAAATAGTCCAGCACTTTTTTTTCTATTATTTTTAACAAAGTACAACATTTTACAGATTTCTGTAAGTCTTTTGTTGCCCTTGCCTCTCTCTTACTACACCGACTCCTTCTCCACACCCACCCCTAATCTCTTTCTTTCTGTTCTATACCCTTATGCACTGAACCTGTATTTTGGTCTCATTCTTTGCCTGGAGACAGAAACACATACTCATGACATATTGATCAGAAAAACAGAAATACTCTGTTTCTAAAATTTCTAATCACTGACATAAATGTCTTGAAATTCTGTGATGATTTAATAGATCACAGAATTGCACACACATATGAAGATTGTGTAACCACTTCGGCATGTGGATTATTTTGAGCTGAAGGCAATCAAGACCCAGCAGACTCAAGAAAAACTTACACTTCTCTCTTAACTGCATGAAGAATCTGGAGAGGTGCCTGGTGCAGAGACAGAAAGCTTACCAGAGAGAACTTTCTTCTGAGTGACCTATCTGTATGACAGGGCAAACATCTGATTACCAGACATCTGCTCTTCTTAGTGCTCTCTCAGTCATCCTCCTCCCCTTTGAAGCCCCAGACCCCTGCCCCGTTCCTTAGCTCAGGATGGTGTAGCAACCCAGGACAGGCCACCCCAAGATGTGCCACTTTGTCATGCAGATTGTTTGGGGATGAAAACCTTCAAGGCCCAAAAAGACTCAGAATGATACTGCGACATCCCCCCACAACCACATAAAAAAAATTTAGGTGGAAGAACTACTGCAATAGGAGAGCTAGTACCATAGATAGTGACGTGGCAAAGCCTGTTTGTTAAAATTTCTCTCTGTGCCCCGTTGTTTCTGTGTAGCTGTGGGTAAAATTGCAGTATTTCCAGAATCTCCCGCCTGGCCTTAGTGCATCTCCAAATCAATAGGTGTTTCCCAGGGGTGGAGAGAAGTAGTCCATCTCCGTATCAGTAGGTATTTATGAGCAGGGACATATCTGGACCAGAGAGGTTGGGTGAGGCTCCTTTCTCTGCAGCTGGGTCGCAGGAGACATGGGAGAGCAGAAGCGGATGGCTGCTTGCAAGAAATAAATGAGTTTCTCCCACTTTATTTCTCCCTTAGAGTGATTTCAGTTTCAAAGGTATTTTACTCTGAGACTTCCCCCCGGAGTTAAATTGGCTCATCAAGCATTTCGTTCACCATTTACTCTTTATATTCCTGTGAATTACCTCCCTTTACCTTCGAAGTCTCAGACCCCTACCTCCTTTATTCTTGGTTCAGGATGACATATGTACCTCATTCTCCCTGTCTTTGGAATCTGTGTCCATGGATTTGCGGTACATATGTAATTAAACTTGTGTTTTCTCCTGCTACTCTGTCTCATGTCCATTTGATTCTTATATCAGCTAGAAGAACCTCAAGGGATAGAGGAAATTTCTTTTTTACCAACAATGGCATATAAACGTCAATAGTCTGACTTGTCCTTGGGTCTTGTTCTCTTTGGGGGAACCCCTGTAAGTACACACTTAAATTTGGTTTCCTCCTGTTAATCTGTCCTGTGTTAATTTGATTGTTAGACTAGCCAAAGAATCAAGAAGGGTAAAGGAAAAATTTTTCCTTCCTAACACCTACATACAGACACAAGAACCACATTATAACCTAAGCTACACAAAAACAGAGCAAGCGTCACTCTGAATAAATGGCTTCTCCAGATAGTGAAAGTTAGTCCTTTGAATGACAAAACACTTTTCCAGTAAAATAAAACATGATATTGCCTTCTTTCGAGTCATTTTTCCTCCCTCCACGAAGTCATGCTTTTAGGGTTTTCTGACTTATCAGCATTAGCAGTGACCAGCATGACGAGCATCCCAGGTAATAGATGCTTCTATGTCCACACAGAATTCATCTGTAATCATGTCTATACTCTTCAGTAACAGATTGTTAAGGGAAAGCCCATCTTCACCATTTCAATATTTTAAGTTGGGACATTTTATGAATTTTACTTTACATCTTAAAACTTGTTCATGTTTTTGTTATTAGATCATACTTCTCAAGGCATATTGATGGGGAGGAGGAAATTTTCTCCCCCTTCGAGGTTCTTCTAGCTGGCCTAAGAATCAAATTGACAGGAGACAGATTAACAGGAGAAATAACCAAAGTTTAATTATGTACATATGGGGAAGCCATAGACATGGGCTGCAAAGACAGTCAGGGACAATGAGGTATATATATCATCCTGAACTAGGGAAGCAATTCACAGAAATATGAAAGAGTAAATGTTTGATAAACAAATGTCTATTGAACTATACAGAAGCAATGGCCACAGATAGTAATTTTAGCAGACTTAGCCACATCCTTAATGGTCTACCACACCTAGTTTACATTATAATATTAGCTATTTATGGCAACAGCTCTCCTCCTGGAGCAATTTCTCCATGTAAATATTTTTTATACAGTTGGGGCTGGTGAGGCAAAGTTTATTTCTGTGTCTTTTGGCCTTGGTTGTTTTCAGCTCTGAAATAATCTCATGCCACAAGGGAACAACTTGGGGCACCCTACCCTTAGGCCCTACAATATAGTCTGCAATTGTCTATAGCCCAAGATTTTTGAGAACTTTTGATAACAGAAATCTTCTTTTGATACTTAAAGCCCTATATGATCCCTGCAAAATGGATGAACTTTAATATTCAATTTTACAAACACTGCACATATTTTTAATGACACCACAATAGTAAATATTGCAGGTGATGATGGAACCTGGGGAGGAGTAGTAAACTGATAAAATGTGTCCTATTGCTAATCAGTTTTCGAATTATCCTAGTTATCCAGTTATCCTATTTCTATAACATATTCCAATTTCTTGGTTACACATAGAACTGTGTCTGGTATATACACAGAACTTACATGTGTTAAATCAAATGAATAAATAAAATGGAAAAATTGAGTACATTTTGTGTTATAGTAAACCAAATAGAGTTCAAAAGAATAAAAAAATGAGTTTTATTCAAGGAGAGTTATATTTTACATTGGACAATTGCCTGCATTTAAAACTTGCCAAAGAAACTATGAAAGAATGTTCAATCGCATTTTTAATTAGTGAAATGCAAATTAAAACTATAGTGTGAAATAATTTCATACCCAATATAGTAGCCAAAATTAAAATTTTGGCAAAATCAAGTGTTAGAGAGAATTTGAAGCAAGCAAAATTTTTATTAAATTTGGTGGGAATTCAAATTGGTGCAACCAATTTAGAAAAGAATTTGGCATAATCTTGTAATGTTGGAGACACATTCCTTTCAGTGTCTAAGAAGAAAATAGAAGCCGTTTGATGTTTAAAATAGATCCTATATTGTGGAATTTAAACAGGTGATAGGAACTCATGAAGGAAAGGAGAAGTAGGGAGAGAGAGAGACAGGATGATTGAGAATCAGGAAAGAGGGAGAGTAAGAGAGGGGAGGGAAGACACCCAAATTCAGCTAATGACTCTGAAGAGGGACAAAATTTGCCACCCCAAAATATGTCTCCTTTGCATGATTATTATATTGAGCTGATTATTTTTAAGAAACAGCAGATACAGGAGAAGTTCTGAAATGAGTAGAAGCTACCCTTTTAAGAGAAATTTACATGTATAAGGGGACTCCCCATTTGTAAACCTGTCTCCCCCTATGTACCAGGAAGAGGAGGATGACTCAATCTCTAGCAACTCTTCTCAATGGAGAAGGCAGAGACAAATCTTAAAACAACACACCCTTGTTTACTGCGCTTTTCCTGGTCATGGCCCATAACCAACTCCCCACCTGTAACATCATCTTTTGTCTTTAGCTGGAGATGGTATTTTAGGTGGTGGCTTGGACATTTCAGAGCATTACTCAGTTTTCCTGGATTTCTCCCCTGTATACTGGAGGCATTGTAACTCCAGGGATAAAATAATTTCCCAGCTTGGGGCAAATTACCTTTGAAGCTGAAATCAGTCAACGGTAGAAATAAAGTAGGAGAAACTCATTTATTGCTTATAAGCAGTCGTCCATGTCTGGTCGCCCGTGTCTCTTGTAACTCGGCTGTAAAAAGGGACCCCACTAAACCTCTCTGGTCCAGATATACCCTCGCTCCCCACACCCTTGTAATCACCTATTGATATGGAGATGGACTACCTCTCTCCACCCCTTGGGAACACCTATTGATACAGAGATACACTAAGGCCAGGCGGGAGATTCTGGAAATATTGCAGTTTTACCCACAGGCATACATGTTATTAAACTTCTGCTTGCTTTTCTCCTGTTAATCTGTCTTTTTATTATTGGGCAGGGGAAGGGTATCAGCCAAGAACCTAAAAAGGTAGAAGCAAAATTGTTCTCCCTCCCCAACAAGGTCATGTATTCATTCAGCAGTAGCTGCAGCCCTGGTGGGCCTATCTGGATGGATGTGGAACCCCAAAGCATAGCAGCTGCTGCCAAGACACTGCGTGAGGCAAAAAAGGACGGAGAGAAGGCACCTGGGGTCTTCTCAGAATCTCCAGTCCTCCACCAGGAGCCCAACAAAGCTGGAAGCCAGGTGACATGGAAGTCTGGCACTCAGCCTGCAAGTGTCATGACCCAGTGGTACCAGCAGAGCAGGTTAAAAGAGGTAAGGAGTATATCTGAGGCCACAAAAATGACCCCTATGAGCAACAATCCCCCACAGTATGTAGGAGGAGCACTGTATATAATAGCAGAAGAGATAAAACTGGAAACAACCCAAATATCCATCAACAGCAGAATGTATAAATAAAATTGTGGTTTAGTCCTACGATGGAATGTAACAGTGAAAATGAATGAACTACAGTACAGCTAGGTTCACTGACATGGATGAATCTCAGCAACATAATATGCTGATTGGAAAAAGCAGTCACACAAGACTAGATGCAATATGATTCCAATTATATGAAGTTCAAGACCATGAAGAACAAAATTTGTTATTTGGGAACACATACATATGTGGCAAGACTAAAAAGCAAAGCAAAATTCGGGAGAGTGATTATCTCTGGTGACTGTGGAGCAAGTGATAGAATCAGGGAGGGGTACATAGGCCACTTCAAATTACTGAGGATATTCAAAATTAATCAGTTTATTTTTACTACTTAAACCATATACATTATAAATATTATTTTATCCCTTTGTAATAAAAATAGTTTTTAAAGGCAAATACATGAAGAGTTACTATAATAACAATCAACTAAAAGGAAAGTGGTTGTTTTCTCTGGAAATTCTTCCCCTTTCAGATTGCAGGTTTTTTTCCCTTAAAAGATGGGAATTTCGAGGGGTGGAAGATGGCAGCGTGAGTAGAGCAGCGGAAATCTCCTCCCAAAACAACATATATCTATGAAAATATAACAAAGACAACCCTTCCTAGAATAAAGACCAGAGGACACAGGACAATATCCAGACCACATCTGCACCTGAGAGAACCCAGCGCCTCGTGAAGGGGGTAAGATGAAAGCGCCGGCCCCACGGGAGCCGAGCGCGCATCCCCCCAGCTCCCGGCGGGAGAAGAATAGGCAGAGCGGGAGGGAGGCGGAGCCCAGGGCTCCCAAATACCCAGCCCCAGCTATCCGGGCCAGAGTGCAGGGCCCTCGATACTAGGAAAACAGGGCAGCAAGAACAGTGAGCGGGCACTGGAGGCCGGGCGCCGGAGGACATAAGAAAAACGCATGACAATTTTTTTTTTTTTTGCTTTTTTGCTATTTTGTTTTGGCGAGCGCTTTTTGGAAGTCTTAAAGGGATAGGGACCCCAATACTAGGGAAACAGGGCAGAAAGACCGGTGAGCAGAGGCCTGAGGCTGGCACTGGAGAATAAAGAAAAACGAGCGACCACCTTTTTTTTTTTTTTTAATTTAAAAATTTTTTTTTTTTTTTTTTTTTTTTGGTGGTTGTTTTGTTTTGGCGGGTGCTTTTTGGAAGTCTTAAAGGGGCAGGGCGGGACACTTAATCCAGAGGTAGGGAGTCCGGGGATCTCTGGGCGCCCTAACCCCTGGGCTGCAGGGAGCAGGGAGGCTCCTTACGGAGATAAATAGCCTCCCAGCAGCTCCTGCTCCAACGCGACTCCACCATTTTGGAGTAGCTGCCCGCGCCAGGCCACGCCCACAGCAACAGCGGAGATTAATTCCATAGCAGCTGGGCAGGAAGCAGAAACCCTGTCTGCGCGCAGCTGCGCAGCACAAGCCACTAGAGGTCGCTGTTCTCCCAGGAGAGGAGGGCCACAAACCAACAAGAAAGGAAGTCCTTCCAGCTGTCACTCATCCCAGCTCTGCAGACTATTCCTATCACCATGAAAAGGCAAAACTACAGGCAGACAAAGATCACAGAGACAACACCAGAGAAGGAGACAGACCTAACCAGTCTTCCTGAAAAAGAATTCAAAATAAGAATCATAAACATGCTGACAGAGATGCAGAGAAATACGCAAGAGAAATGGGATGAAGTCCGGAAGGAGATCACAGATGCCAGAAAGGAGATCGCAGAAATGAAACAAACTCTGGAAGGGTTTATAAGCAGAATGGATAGAATGCAAGAGGCCATTGATGGAATTGAAATCAGAGAACAGGAACGCATAGAAGCTGACATAGACAGAGACAAAAGGATCTCCAGGAATGAAACAATATTAAGAGAACTGTGTGACCAATCCAAAAGGAACAATATCCGTATTATAGGGGTCCCAGAAGAAGAAGAGAGAGGAAAAGAGATGGAAAGTATCTTAGAAGGAATAATTGCTGAAAACTTCCCCAAACTGGGGGAGGAAATAATCCAACAGACCACGGAAATACACAGAACCCCCAACAGAAAGGATCCAAGAAGGACAACACCAAGACACATAATAATTAAAATGGCAAAGATCAAGGACAAGGAAAGAGTGTTAAAGGCAGCTAGAGAGAAAAAGGTCATCTATAAAGGGAAACCCATCAGGCTAACATCAGACTTCTCAACAGAAACCCTACAGGCCAGAAGAGAATGGCATGATATATTTAATACAATGAAACAGAAGGGCCTTGAACCAAGGATACTGTATCCAGCACGACTATCATTCAAATATGACGGTGGGATTAAACAATTCCCAAACAAAAGCTGAGGGAATTTGCTTTCCACAAACCACCTCTACAGAACATCTTACAGGGACTGCTCTAGATGGGAGCACTCCAAGAAAGAGCACAGCACAAAACACCCAACATATGAAGAATCAAGGAGGAGGAACAAGAAGGAAGAGAAGAAAAGAATCTCCAGACAGTGTATATAACAGCTCAATAAGCGAGCTAAGTTAGGCAGTAAGATACTAAAGAGGCTAACCTTGAACCTTTGGTAACCACAAATTTAAAGCCTGCAATGGCAATCAGTACATATCTTTCAATAGTCCCCATAAATGTTAATGGGTTGAATGCACCAATCAAAAGACACAGAGTAACAGAATGGATAAAAAAGCAAGACCCATCTATATGCTGCTTACAAGAAACTCACCTCAAACCCAAAGACATGTACAGACTAAAAGTCAAGGGATGGAAAAACATATTTCAAGCAAACAACAGTGAGAAGAAAGCAGGGGTTGCAGTACTAATATCAGACAAAATAGACTTCAAAACAAAGAAAGTAACAAGAGATAAAGAAGGACACTACATAATGATAAAGGGCTCAGTCAAACAAGAGGATATAACCATTCTAAATATATATGCACCCAACACAGGAGCACCAGCATATGTGAAACAAATACTAACAGAACTAAACGGGGATATAGACTGCAATGCATTCATTCTAGGAGACTTCAACACACCACTCACCCCAAAGGATAGATCCACTGGGCAGAAAATAAGTAAGGACACGGAAGCACTGAACAACACAGTAGAGCAGATGGACCTAATAGACACCTATAGAACTCTACATCCAAAAGCAACAGGATATACATTCTTCTCAACTGCACATGGAACATTCTCCAGAATAGACCACATACTAGGCCACAAAAAGAGCCTCAGAAAATTCCAAAAGATTGAAATCCTACCAACCAACTTTTCAGACCACAAAGGCATAAAACTAGAAATAAACTGTACAAAGAAAGCAAAGAGGCTCACAAACACATGGAGGCTTAACAACACGCTCCTAAATAATCAATGGATTAATGACCAAATCAAAATGGAGATCCAGCAATATATGGAAACAAATGACAACAACAACACTAAGCCCCAACTTCTGTGGGACACAGCAAAAGCAGTCTTAAGAGGAAAGTATATAGCAATCCAAGCATATTTAAAAAAGGAAGAGCAATCCCAAATGAATGGTCTAATGTCACAAATATCGAAATTGGAAAAAGAAGAACAGATGAGGCCTAAGGTCAGCAGAAGGAGGGACATAATAAAGATCAGAGAAGAAATAAATAAAATTGAGAAGAATAAAACAATAGCAAAAATCAATGAAACCAAGAGCTGGTTCTTTGAGAAAATAAACAAAATAGATAAGCCTCTAGCCAGACTTATTAAGAAGAAAAGAGGGTCAACAGAAATCAACAGTATCAGAAACGAGAAAGGAAAAATCACGACGGACCCCACGGAAATGCAAAGAATTATTGGAGAATACTATGAAAAACTATATGCTAACAAGCTGGGAAACCTAGGAGAAATGGACAACTTCCTAGAAAAATACAACCTTCCAAGATTGACCCAGGAAGAAACAGAAAATCTAAACAGACCAATTACCAGCAACGAAATTGAAGCGGTAATCAAAAAACTACCAAAGAACAAAACCCCCGGGCCAGATGGATTTACCTCGGAATTTTATCAGACATACAGGGAAGACATAATACCCATTCTCCTTAAAGTTTTCCAAAAAATAGAGGAGGAGGGAATACTCCCAAACTCATTCTATGAAGCTAACATCACCCTAGTAGCAAAACCAGGCAAAGACCCCACCAAAAAAGAATACTACAGACCAATATCCCTGATGAACGTAGATGCAAAAATTCTCAACAAAATATTAGCAAACCGAATTCAAAAATACATCAAAAGGATCATACACCATGACCAAGTGGGATTCATCCCAGGGATGCAAGGATGGTACAACATTCGAAAGTCCATCAACATCATCCACCACATCAACAAAAAGAAAGACAAAAACCACATGATCATCTCCATAGATACTGAAAAAGCATTTGACAAAGTTCAACATCCATTCATGTTAAAAACTCTCAGCAAAATGGGAATAGAGGGCAAGTACCTCAACATAATAAAGGCCATCTATGAAAAACCCACAGCCAACATTATATTGAATAGCGAGAAGCTGAAAGCATTTCCTCTGAGATCGGGAACTAGACAGGGATGCCCACTCTCTCCACTGTTATTTAACATAGTACTGGAGGTCCTAGCCACGGCAATCAGACAAAACAAAGAAATACAAGCAATCCAGATTGGTAAAGAAGAAGTTAAACTGTCACTATTTGCAGATGACATGATACTGTACATAAAAAACCCTAAAGACTCCACCCCAAAACTACTAGAACTGATATCGGAGTACAGCAAAGTTGCAGGATACAAAATCAACACACAGAAATCTGTGGCTTTCCTATATACTAACAATGAACCAACAGAAAGAGAAATCAGGAAAACAACTCCATTCACAATTGCATCAAAAAAAATAAAATACCTAGGAATAAACCTAACCAAAGAAGTGAAAGACTTATACTCTGAAAACTACAAGTCACTCTTAAGAGAAATTAAAGGGGACACTAACAGATGGAAACTCATCCCATGCTCGTGGCTAGGAAGAATTAATATCGTTAAAATGGCCATCCTGCCCAAAGCAATATACAGATTTGATGCAATCCCTATGAAACTACCAGCAACATTCTTCAATGAACTGGAACAAATCATTCAAAAATTTATATGGAAACACCAAAGACCCCGAATAGCCAAAGCAATCCTGAGAAAGAAGAATAAAGTAGGGGGGATCTCACTCCCCAACTTCAAGCTCTACTATAAAGCCATAGTAATCAAGACAATTTGGTACTGGCACAAGAGCAGAGCCACAGACCAATGGAACAGACTAGAGAATCCAGACATTAACCCAGACATATATGGTCAATTAATATTTGATAAAGGAGCCATGGACATACAATGGCGAAATGACAGTCTCTTCAACAGGTGGTGCTGGCAAAACTGGACAGCTACATGTAGGAGAATGAAACTGGACCATTGTCTAACCCCATATACAAAAGTAAACGCAAAATGGATCAAAGACCTGAATGTAAGCCATGAAACCATTAAACTCTTGGAAAAAAACATAGGCGAAAACCTCTTAGACATAAACATGAGTGACCTCTTCTTGAACATATCTCCCCGGGCAAGGAAAACAACAGCAAAAATGAGTAAGTGGGACTATATTAAGCTGAAAAGCTTCTGTACAGCAAAAGACACCATCAATAGAACAAGAAGGATCCCTACAGTATGGGAGAATATATTTGAAAATGACACATCCGATAAAGGCTTGACGTCCAGAGTATATAAGGAGCTCTCACGCCTCAACAAACAAAAAACAAATAACCCAATTCAAAAATGGGCAGAGGAACTGAACAGACAGTTCTCCAAAAAAGAAATACAGATGGCCAACAGACACATGAAAAGATGCTCCACATCGCTAATTATCAGAGAAATGCAAATTAAAACTACAATGAGGTATCACCTCACACCAGTAAGGATGGCTGCCATCCAAAAGACAAACAACAACAAATGTTGGCGAGGCTGTGGAGAAAGGGGAACCCTCCTACACTGCTGGTGGGAATGTAAGTTAGTTCAACCATTGTGGAAAGCAGTATGGAGGTACATCAAAATGCTCAAAACAGACTTACCATTTGACCCAGGAATTCCACTCCTAGGAATTTACCCTAAGAACGCAGCAATCAAGTTTGAGAAAGACAGATGCACCCCTATGTTTATTGCAGCACTATTTACAATAGCCAAGAATTGGAAGCAACCTAAATGTCCATCGATAGATGAATGGATAAAGAAGATGTGGTACATATACACAATGGAATACTACTCAGCTATAAGAAAAGGGCAAATCCAATCATTTGCAGCAACATGGATGGAGCTGGAGGGTATTATGCTCAGTGAAACAAGCCAAGCGGAGAAAGAGAAATACCAAATGATTTCACCTATCTGTGGAATATAAGAACAAAGGAAAAACTGAAGGAACAAAACAGCAGCAGAATCACAGAACTCAAGAATGGACTAACAGGTACCAAAGGGAAAGGGACTGGGGAGGATGGGTGGGTAGGGAGGGATAAGGGGGGGAGAAGTAGGGGGGTATTAAGATTAACATGCATGGGGGGGTAGGAGAAAAGGGAGGGCTGTACAACACAGAGAAGGCAAGTAGTGATTGTACAACATTTTGCTATGCTGATGGACAGTGACTGTAAAGAGGTTTATAGGGGAGACATGGTATAGGGGAGAGCCTAGTAAACATAATATTCGTCATGTAAGTGTAGATTAGTGATACCAAAAACAAAGCAAAACAAAACCAAACAAAAAAAAAGGGCAGTTCCTGTGTGGTAACCTCCAATGAGGTCTACACAAGGGTATAAAGGGCATATAAAAGTGTAGGCAAAGGGTCTGTTTGTGTTTACACAGAGGATCAAAGCCTAATTGGGCTACCCCGAAAATGAACTAAGATACAATATGAAAAAGAACTTCCAACATCAGCACTCTCTGGAAGACTAATGCTAGAAGATGATCATCAAAAAACCCCAACAAAGATCCACGCACTGCTACAGCTGTAGATGCACTCATCCCACCAGTTCCTGGATTGCCATGGGAATGAGGAAGGAGATATCTAAGCTGGCCCGTGCATACAGTAAAACAACAAATTTGACTGGATCTATACTGTTGGAACTCAACCAAGAATTAGGAAAAGTGCAAATTGTAGCGCTCCAAAATCTTACAACTACAGACTATTTACTGTTAAAAGAACATAAGGAATGTGAACATTCCCCAGGAATGGGTTGTTTTAATTTGTCTGATTTCTCTCAGACTGTTCAAGTTCAGTTGGACAATATCCACCATATCATAGATAAGTTTTCACAAATGCCTAAGGTGCCTAACTGGTTTTCTTGGTTTCACTGGAGATGGCTGGTAATTACAGATATGCTTTGGTTATGTAACTATACTCCTATTATGGTAATGTGTGTGCGCAATTTAAGTAGTAGCTTAAAACCTATCCATGCTGAAGTTACTCTACAAGAAGATATGTCAAAGAAATAATCAATCTTCCCATGTTTTCTTCCGCCTGCTACTTCTATAGCTTTTCTTCTTCCTTCCTAATTACAACCCTTAAATAGAATTCGTGCCTCATATCAAATTTACTGAGTATCATAATTCTTCCAAGTGGTAAAGATACCTCAAGACAAATGCTGGGCATAGAAGCCACAGGGCATAAATATGCAAAGAAGTAAAAAGCTAACCTTTTCAAACAATAAGGCTTCCCTCTCACTTACCAACTTCACATTTCCCTGTATGGCCCCGGAAGATGACTGGTTAGCCAGAGACGGGTAAGATTCCTCAAGGGAGGAACAACCTAAGACAGGCACAGTCGCAGGGGGGCCATCAGGTGAGAAATTGGAGATCAACAGAGGTGAGGCTTAGAACCTCACCCCCCCTGTTCTGAGAGAAATCTTCTGCATACGTGGATGTTTTATTGCCCTTGTCTAGCTTGGATGAACACATAGTCTACAGGCACACACCTGATCATCTACATTTGCTCTCTTACAACACTAAACTATGTTTTCTACCTTTATCTTGTATCTACCTACCACTTCAGCATTTTATTAAAAATAATAATAATAAAGAGAGAAATATGGTATCCACATATAAATCAAGTATAAAAACCAAATGAGTATTCATATTTGAACTGACTGTTTAGAGTTCATAATGCATGAGCAAAACCGAAAGTTTCTGTGATGACTGCCCTTATACTGTTCACTATGTAACTTATTCATTGTGTAAGAATTTGTTCTACATGTAAGAACTTGTTTGTTATGCCTCAGAAGATTGGAGACTGATGAAAATTAGGCTTGGGGTGGATTAATGATTGTGCATTGAGCATTGACTCCCCTATACAGAATTTTATTGTCATTAACAACCATTTGATCAATAAATATGAGAGATGCCCTCAAAAAAAAAAAAAACAAAAAAAAACGGGACAGACTTCCAATGGTAAAATAAATAAGTAACCGGGATGTAATGTATAGCATAAGGAATATAGTCAAGATATTGTAACAGCTTGGTAGGGTGATAGCTGGAACCTAGAATTATGAATATAAATGTTTTATCACTGTGTTGTACACTTGAAACTAATGTAATGTAATACTGTGCATCAACTACCCTTCAATGAAAAATAATTATTTAAAAAAAAAAAAAAGACTCAATAATTTGAGGCTAAATCAGCCAAAGCTAAAACGCTTATTAGAATTTCCTTGAGGACTCAACTCAGTGCCATCGAAGATATAATGTATTTTTGGTAGATGTTGGTGGATGGATAGGTGGGTAAATTGATGACTGAATAAAACCTCATTGCTAAAACGTGAAAAAAAAAAAAAGATGGGAATTTCATAATGGTTGCTGACCAGGGGCTTCAGTGGGGAGGGGACAAGAACAGCTTATCATGAAAAATGGTTGTTTTCCTAGTTTATAAGTGACTTCTGATAACATTTTCCTTTAAGCTTCTAACTTTTATATGTTGTTGCCACTTTGCAACTTTTAGGAAACAGTTTTCCTGGTGAAAGTTCTACAACAACTAATATGTGTCTCTAGAATACAGAAAGGCATTTCAAAATCATTCCTTCAAGAAGTATTTATTGAGTGCTTCCTATATGAATAACATCAGACTGTGACTTTAAAATCAACTTCATGATTTAATCATCATTTACATCAAGGAAAAGAGGCTATAGAGCTTTCAGATACTAAAAGAATACCTGAAAAATAAGATGGAACTGTGAACTGCGTAATCCTAGGTGTGAAGGACTAAACAATGGGCCAGAGCTACACTGTATCTTCTTGGGACATACTGTCAAAGATCATGGCATTAGATAAGTGGGGATTCCAGTCTGAACTGTGTAGCAGATACCACCCAGCCCATTTTGTTGTCCTACTTTGATCAGCTCTCTTCCACTTGTGCATCCAATGATCAGCTACCAAATGAACTAGGAGCCCTCTGGTCCTTATCTCAAACTTGGCTTTTAAAGATACCCAAAGTAAAACAGATAACAAACTATAACAAAAGAGAGATTCTTTCTTCCAAAGGGAATGCACAAACCCCCATCAAGTGTCATTATCAAAATGAACAGACAACAAACTATAAGGATATTTGTCTTCTGAGCAAAGTTAGATTCTGTACTCATAGAGACAAAGAGTGATGCAACTAATGACGGGTGAATGGGTAAGGATTCAGAGTAGAAAGACTTTAAATCAAGCAATAAAGTCCAAGACATAGAAAAGCAGCCAGCTGAGTACACCCTAGTCTCTGGGAGCAAGAGCACTGAGGGACTCATAGTAAAGGTTTCAGGAGGGACCAGTACAGCAACGTGACCTTATTGATAATACGTAATGGTTGCTTCTGGCTAAACAAGAGACGAGTATAGAATCAATGGGTATAGACTTTGGATTTCATTGCCTAGCAGGGTAAATCCCTGAGGTATCCATTTATGGCACAAAAAACTGAGGAGTATTTGTACCAGGAAAAATGGTTATAACCTCTTATACTGTAATTTCTTTGTATGGTGACAATTGGTAACTACACTTACTGTGGTGAGCATTTCAGTAATGTATGTAATTTCAAATCACTATATTGTACATCTGAAACCAATATAATATTGAACATAAAAAAGAGAATGTTCATACCAGCACTGTTCAAAATAACAAAATAAAAAAAATCATCAAGCAGCTCAAAAACCCTCTGGCAGGAGAATGAATAATTAAACTGCTTATACAGTACTGAAAACAAGGGAACTGCTGTGATAGAAAACCAACAAGATCAATTTTACAGATATGATGTTGCATGAAGAAAGCAAGTCCTAAATATCCTTTTATAACATTCAAACACAATAACAATTAACTAATTAATTACTTTCTGCATGTAACCAATTACATATTTTCACAATGACCCTATGGCAGAAGTACTACTGTTTCCATTTTATGGACAAGAAAAGTGAGGCTCAGAGAACCTAAGTAACTTTCCCAAAGTCAGATATCCAGTAATTAGTAGAGACAGAACTCGAATACAGGATATAGAACTCCACAGTTTTAACTGCTACAGTAAATCAAAGAAATATCATCAAGGCATATATATCTGATAAAATATTTTTTACACCAGGGGTTGATAGACTTGGGGTACGTTTATTGTCCCAGGTGGGGGGACACTGGAAGATGGGATGAGGGAGTTGCACATAGATCGACGAAATCACCAGTGTTCTAGTTCTTGAGTTGAATGGTCAATTGGAGATTAGGATGAGGTAAGTTTGGTTAGGGGTACAAGCACAGGGTCAGAGTTTGTATTTATTTAAAATATTGATATTTTGTTCATCATGAACTCTTTTTCATTGACTCTGATTTTTTAAAGACTGAGCTAAAATGTCATTTATCTCAGTTACTGAATTTTTAGATACTGCCTTAGATTTTACACTGGAGGCAAGATCTCACTTGCCTTGTCCTATTGTGAGCCCTGGCTCCAAATTGCCCACCTTGCTAGGAGAGGAAGAGGAGGGAGAAAACACAGCACTTGTCTTGGATGTGAATTTCTCTATTTTCATATAGTGTACGTTTGCTTCGGGGGGTTTGGTGTGAAGGCTGATCAGCATTAAGTGAAGGCTAAATTGCCCCCTCTCTCCTTAAACCACTTTAGTCTCTTTCCTTTAGTTAATAAATTTAAAAATAGTGAAGGAATTATGGGTATCAAGCATCTACACTGTGCCAGGACTTTAGAAACAATTCCTTACTTAATTCCTCCAATCGCTCCATAACGACGCTATTCATGTTCCCATTGTGTGGATATAAAAGTTGAGGCTGAAAGAGGCCAACTACATGGTCTAAGGGCACATATTTAATGTGCTGTAAATTAAACTCCATGTACCACTGGTATTTTTTTTTTCACCCTCTTATGCTGGCCTATTCCAAGAGGTGGTGGTAGCTATTATGATCAAATCAACTAAAACCTATGAAACTGATTCATAAACCATAAAGCACCATACCAATATTAATATAGTCTTATTAATAATAGTAAAACCGTTTGCTCCAGCTTCTAATCTTCATAATAGGTGTAAAGGTATATTTTACCTTTTTCCAGAGTGCCATATGAAATTAAATGAAATATTACAAACATGAAAAATTCTACTTTTCTTATAATTGGGAAAATTTCACTCAGTCACTAAAACTGCCCTCATTCTCTTTGAAATGGAATATGCAGAGGTTTGTACTGTATTTTTAAATTATTTCTATTAACAAAATTAAAATTCTGAAATGCATTTGAGCAAATGTTTAGTCTCTTAGGAAAGGCAACTAGAGATACTGTCTACTCTAAATTGACTCAGGTGTGGTACAGTAAGTAGGATGATAAGCTAAAGTAATATACACAATTTCCAAATTTATTACTTGATTCCCAAGTCCAAGAGAGAGTGAATATATAAAACTCAATTCTAGCCAATTTAACCAACCGTCATCCCATCAGACCTCATTAGTTTTACTTTATCTTTGGCAGTAGCTGATACCAAAAATGAGTAAAAAAAAACTTTCAAATTTCGATCTTTTGTCTCTCTGGATAATATACTTTGTTGATTTATATTACATATTGAAATATATTTAAAAAACTTTTAAGGTCTACTATCAGTGCTTATATGTATTGAAGATACAATTAGCTAGAAGTTTGAAAAAGTGAAATATTTTAAGTTGTTTTCAAGCAAAGCCTGTTAGTACATGTGATCTTTATTTTGTCATAAGAAATTAGAAAGGCAATTTAGCAGGTACTTCCATAGGGGTTCAAAAGCCATGTTTGTTTGTTTATATACTATATATCTTACTTTGTAACCCACCTAGCCACATATCACATAGAAATTCACTAACACAAAACACTATCATACATTAAAAATTCAAAGAGACACTTTTCTTAAAGCTATGATTTTCCTTTTTTATATTGAAATATCTCTGATATACAATCTTATATTGGTTTCAAGTATACAACACAGTGGTTCAACAGTTACCCATATTCTTAAATCCTCACCCACTCTAGTGCAGTTATTATCTATCAACATAGGAAGAAGTTACAGAATCATTGACTGTCCTCTCCATGATGTACTACCATCCCTGTGACTAACTTTTATTAAGCTTGAGAATTTTTGTGCCCCTTTATCCCCCTCACCCTCCCCACCCACCAACCTTAACCCCTCCCCTCATTGTAACCACCAGTCACTTCTCAGTGTTTCTGAATCTACTGTTTTGTCCATTTTGTTTTTTTAGATTCCACAGATAAGTGAAATCATATGGTATTTGTTTTTCTCTGCCTGGCTTATTTCCTAAGCATAATATTGTCTCAAATGGGAGGTTATTTTTTATGACTGAATAATATTCCATTGTGTGTATGTACCAGTTCTACCTTACCCATTGATCTACTGATGGGTAAGCTATGTTTTTTTCAACTGCTAGTTACCGAGGAGACTGTGAATTAAAAAAATTTCTCTCAATATTTCTCTCTAATCCTATATTGTCATCTCCAGGGGAAAACTGAAGATAAATTACATCTTCTGGCTAAGTTCACCATTTGTAATGTAAAAATGGGGTGGGTGATCCTTGTTATATGGGTTTTATCTGTTGGGTTTTCTGCTTTACACTTAGATTTGTTGAATAAATTATCCTCATTTCTAGAAAGACAGCCTGGTTTTGTGGGAGTGCTATAGGCATCTCTCTTTGCCATTTCCCAGGAAGAGAGACCCACAATGTGTCCTGTAACCCCAGGATTTTTCTTGCCAAGAAGAAGTTTATGATAGCTTTCTGAATAACTTAAAAATAAGCTGCTCTACAGATATCATCACCAGACTCCAAATGAAGATTATATAAAATTCCATTGACAGTAAAAAAAGAAAATTTACAGAGGCAGAGCCAAGATGGCAGCTCGAGTAGAGCAGCAGAAATCTCCTCCCAAAACCACATATATCTATGAAAATATAACAAAGACAACTCTTCCTAAAATAGAGAGCAGAGGACACAGGACAACATCCAGACCACATCCACACCTGCGAGAACCCAGCTCCTCGCTAAGGGGGTAACATACAAGCACCAGCCCTGCGGGACCTGAGAGCCCCTCCCCCCAGCTCCCGGAGGGAGGAGAGGAGTCGGAGCGGGGATGGAGAGGGAGCCCAGGACTGCTGAACACCGAGCCCCAGCCATCCAGACCAGAGCGCAGACACAGTGCACGGGCAGGGCCCTGGATACTAGGGAAACAGGGCAGCAGGACCGATGAGCAGGTGCCTGAGGCCGACGGTGGAGAACAAAGAAACGGGAGCGGCCATATATATATATATATTTTTTTTTGGCGAGTGCTTTTTTGAAGTCTTAAAGGGACAGGGACCCCAATACTAGAGAAACAGGGCAGCAAGACCGGTGAGCAGGTGCCTGAGGACGGTGCCTGAGGACAAAGAAAATTGTGCAGTTTTATTTTATTTTATTTTTTTAAATTATTTAATTTTTGTTGTTGTTGTTGTTGATTTGGATTGGCGAGTGCTTTTTGGAAGTCTTAAAGGGGCAGGGCGGGACACTTAGTCCAGAGGCAGGGAATCTGGGGATCTCTGGGCACTCTAACCCCCTGGGCAGCAGGGAGCACGGAGGCCCTTACGGAGATAAAAAGCCTCCCAGCCTCTCCCCCTCCAACTGGGCTCCACCATTTTGAAGCAGCCGCCTGAGCCAGGCCACGCCCACAGCAACAGTGGAGATAAACTCCATAGCAGCCGAGCAGGAAGCAGAAGACCTGTCTGTGCGCAGCTGCCCAGAAAAAGCCACTAGAGGACGCATTTCTCCCAGGAGAGGAGGGCCACAAAACTACAAGAAGGAAAGTTCTTCCAGCCATCACTCGTGCCAGCTCTGCAAACTATCTCTATCACCATGAAAAGGCAAAACTACAGCCAAACAATGATCACAGAGTCAACACCTGAGAAGGCGACAGACCTAACCAGTCTTCCTGAAAAAGAATTCAAAATAAAAATCATGAACATGCTGATGGAGATGCAGAGAAAAATGCAATAACAATGGGATGAAGTCTGGAGGGAGATCACAGACGCCAGGAAAGGGATTACAGAAGGGAAACAAAGCCTGGAAGGATTTATAAGCAGAATGGATAAGATGCAAGAGGCCAGTGAAGGAATAGAAACCAGAGAACAGGAATGCATAAAAGCTGACACAGAGAGAGATAAAAGGATCTCCAGGAATGAAACAATACTAAGAGAACTGTGTGACCAATCCAAAAGGAACAATATCTGTATTATAGGGGTACCAGAAGAAGAAGAGAGAGGAAAAGGGATAGAAAGTGTCTTTGAAGAAACAATTGCTAAAAACTTCCCCAAACTGGGGGAGGAAATAATCGAACAGACCACGGAAATACACAGAAACCCCAACAGAAAACATCTAAGGAGAACAACACCAAGACACATAATAATTAAAATGGCAAGGATCAAGGACAAGGAAAGAGTTTTAAAGGCAGCTAGAGAGAAAAAGGTCACCTATAAAGGAAAACCCATCAGGCTATCATCAGACTTCTTGACAGAAACCCTACAGGCCAGAAGAGAATGGCATGATATATTTAATGCAATGAAACAGAAGGGCCTTGAAACAAGGATACTGAATCCAGCACGACTATCATTTAAATATGATGGCAGGATTAAACAATTCCCAGATAAGCAAAAGCTGAGGGAATTTGCCTCCCACAAACCATCTCTACAGGGCATCTTACAGAGACTGCTCTAGATGGGAGCACTCCTAAAAAGAGCACAGAACAAACACCCAAAATATGAAGAAAGGAGGAGGAGGAATAAGAAGGGAGAGAAGAAAAGAATCTCCAGACAGTGTATATAACAGCTCAATAAGCGAGCTAAGTTAGGCAGTAAGATACTAAAGAGGCTAACCTTGAACCTTTGGTAACCACGAATTTAGAGCCTGCAATGGCAATAAGTACATATCTCTCAAAAGTCACCCTAAATGTAAATGGACTTAATGCACCAATCAAAAGACACAGAGTAATAGAATGGATAAAAAAGCAAGACCCATCTATATGCTGCTTACAAGAAACTCACCTCAAACCCAAAGACATGCACAGACTAAAAGTCAAGGGATGGAAAAACATATTTCAGGCAAACAACAGTGACAAGAAAGCAGGGGTTGTAATACTAATATCAGACAAAATAGAATTCAAAACAAAGAAAGTAACAAGAGATAAAGAAGGACATTACATAATGATAAAGGGCTCAGTCCAACAAGCAGATATAACCATTCTAAATATATATGCACCCAACACAGGAGCACCAGCATATGTGAAACAAATACTAACAGAACTAAAGGGGGAAATAGACTGCAATGCATTCATTTTGGGAGATTTCAACACACCACACACCCCAAAGGTTAGATCCACTGGGCAGAAAATAAGTAAGGACACGGAAGCACTGAACAACACAGTAGAGCAGATGGACCTAATAGACATCTATAGAACTCTACATCCAAAAGCAACAGGATATACATTCTTCTCAAGTGCACATGGAACATTCTCCAGAATAGACCACATACTAGAACACAAAAAGAGCCTCAGTGAATTCAAAAAGACTGAAATCCTACCAACCAACTTTTCAGACCACAAAGGTATAAAACTAAAAATAAATTCTACAAAGAAAACAAAAAGGCTCACAAACACATGGAGGCTTAACAACATGCTTCTAAATAATCAATGGATTAACGAACAAATCAAAATAGAGATCAAGGAATATATAGAAACAAATGACAACAACAACAAAAAGCCCCAACTTCTGTGGGACGCAGCGAAAGCAGTCTTAAGAGGAAAGTATATAGCGATCCAGGCACACTTGAAGAAGGAAGAACAATCCCAAATAAATAGTCTAACATCACAATTATTGAAACTGGAAAAAGAAGAACAAATGAGGCCTAAAGTCAGCAGAAGGAGGGACATAATAAAGATCAGAGATGAAATAAACAAAATTGAGAAGAATAAAACAATAGAAAAAATCAATGAAACCAAGAGCTGGTTCTTTGAGAAAATAAACAAAATAGATAAGCCTCTAGCCAAACTTATTAAGAGAAAAAGAGAATCAACACAAATCAACAGAATCAGAAATGAGAACGGAAAAATCACGACAGACTCCACAGAAATACAAAGAATTATTAAAAACTACTATGAAAACCTATATGCCAAAAAGCTGGAAAACCTAGAAGAAATGGACAACTTCCTAGAAAAATACAACCTTCCAAGACTGACCAAGGAAGAAACACAAAAGTTAAACAAACCAACTACGAGCAAAGAAATTGAAACGGTAATCAAAAAACTACCCAAGAACAAAACCCATGGGCTGGACGGATTTACCTCGGAATTTTATCAGACACACAGAGAAGACATAATACCCATTCTCTTTAAAGTTTTCCAAAAAATAGAAGAGGAGGGAATACTCCCAAACTCATTCTATGAAGCCAACATCACCCTAATACCAAAACCAGGCAAAGACCCCACCAAAAAAGAAAACTAGAGACCAATATCCCTGATGAATGTAGATGCAAAAATACTCAATAAAATATTAGCAAACTGAATTCAACAGTATATCAAAAGGATCATACACCATGACCAAGTGGGATTCATCCCAGGGATGCAAGGATGGTACAACATTCAAGAATCCATCAACATCATCCACCACATCAAAAAAAAGAAAGACAAAAACCACATTATCATGTCCATAGATGCTGAAAAAGCATTTGATAAAATTCAACATCTATTCATGATAAAAACTCTCAACAAAATTGGAATAGAGGGCAAGTACCTCAACATAATAAAGGCCATATATCATAAACCCACAGGCAACATCATACTGAACAGCGAGAAGCTGAAAGCTTTTCCTCTGAGATTGGGAGCTAGACAGGGATGCCCACTCTCCCCACTGTTATTTAACATAGTACTGGAGGTCCTGGCCACCGCAATCAGACAAAACAAAGAAATACAAGGAATCCAGATTGGTAAAGAAGAAGTTAAACTGTCACTACTTGCAGATGATATGATATTGTACATAAAAAACCCTAAAGACTCCACTCCAAAACTACTAGAACTGATATCGGAATACAGCAAAGTTGCAGGATACAAAATTAACACACAGAAATCTTTCGCTTTCCTATACACTAACAATGAACCAATAGAAAGAGAAATCAGGAAAACAATTCCATTCACAATAGCATCAAAAAGAATAAAATACCTAGGAATAAACCTAACCAAAGAAGTGAAAGAACTATACCCTGAAAACCACAAGTCACTCTTAAGAGAAATTAAAGGGGACACTAACAAATGGAAACTCATCCCATGCTCATGGCTATTAATAATTAATATTGTCAAAATGGCCACCCCACCCAAATCAATATACAGATTTGATGCAATCCCTATCAAATTAACAGCAACATTCTTCAATGAACTGGAACAAATAATTCAAAAATTCAGATGGAAACACCAAAGACCCTGAATGGCCAAAGCAATCCTGAGAAAGAAGAATAAAATAGGGGGGGATCTCACTCCCCAACTTCAAGCTCTACTACAAACCCATAGTAATCAAGACAATTTGATACTGGCACAAATACAGAGCCACAGACCAGTGGAACAGAGGCTCCAGACATTAACCCAAACATAAGTGGTCAATTAATATTTGATAAAGGAGCCATGAACATACAATGGCGAAATGACAGTCTCTTCAACAGATGGTGCTGGCAAAACTGGACAGCTACATGTAGGAGAATGAAACTGGACCACTATCTAACCCCATACACAAAAGTAAATTCAAAATGGATCAAAAACCTGAATGTAAGTCATTAAACCATAAAAATCTTAGAAAAAAACATAGGCAAAAACGTTTTAGACATAAACATGAGTGACCTCTTCTTGAACATATCTCCCCGGGCAAGGAAAACAACAGCAACAATGAACAAGTGGGACTATATTAAGCTGAAAAGCTTCTGTACAGCAAAAGACACCATCAATAGAACAAAAAGGAACCCAACAGTATGGGAGAATATATATGAAAATGACAGATCCGATAAAGGCATGACGTCCAAAATATATAAAGACCTCACCCACCTCAACAAACAAAAAACAAACAATCCACTTAAAAAATGGGCAGAGGAACTGAACAGACAGTTCTCCAAAAAAGAAATACAGATGGCCAACAGGCACATGAAAAGATGCTCCACATCACTAATCATCAGAGAAATGCAAATTAAAACTACAATGAGATATCACCTCACACCAGTAAGGATGGCTTCCATCCAAAAGACAAACAACAACAAATGTTGGCGAGGCTGTGGAGAAAGGGGAACCCTCCTACACTGCTGGTGGGAATGTAAGTTAGTTCAACCATTGTGGAAAGCCGTATGGAGGTTCCTCAAAATGCTCAAAATAAACATACCATTTGACCCAGAAATTCCACTCCTAGGAATTTACCCTAAGAATGCAGCACTCAAGTTTGAAAAAGACAGATGCACCCTTATGTTTATCGCAGCACTATTTACAATAGCCAAGAATTGGAAACAACCTAAATGTCCATTGGTAGATGTATGGATAAAGAAGATGTGGTACATATACACAATGGAATATTACTCAGCCATAAGAAGAAAACAAATCCTTCCATTTGCAGCAATATGGATGGAGCTAGAGAGTATTTTGCTCAGTGAAATAAGCCAAGCCGAGAAAGAGAAATACCAAATGATTTCACTCATCTGTGGAGTATAAGAACAAAGGAAAAACTGAAAGAAGAAAACAGCAGCAGAATCACAGAACCCAAGAATGGACTAACAGGTACCAAAGGGAAAGGGACTGGGGAGGATGGGTGGGTAGGGAGGGATAAGGGCAGGGGGAAGGCGAAGGGGGGTATTAAGATTAGGATGCATGGGGGGGTGGGAGAAAGGGGAGGGCTGCATAACACAGAGAAGACAAGTAGTGATTCTACAGCATTTTGCTATGCTGATGGACAGTGACTGTAAAGGGGTTTATAGGGGGGACCTGGTATAGGGGAGAGCCTAGTAAACGTAATATTCTTCATGTAATTGTAGATTTATGATAACAAAAAAAAGGGGATTACTCCCTGATAGGATAAAACTAACTGCAAATCAACTATTAATGCATGCTTTAAATATCCTTAATTTTGATCATTTAAAGGGTGTCAATGATCAGCTATGGAATTACATTTTTCTGATAATATTCCTTTCTCTTAAAAAAAAAAAAGCACAGTTCCTGTGTGGTGACCTCCAATAAGTTCTTCACAATGGTATAAAGTGCATATCAAAGTGTGGGCAAAGGGTCTGTTTGTGTTAATACAGAGGATCAAAGCCCAATTTGGCTACCCAGAAAACGAAATATGATACGATATGAAGAAGAAGTTCCAACATCAACATACTCTGGAAGAGTCATTCCAGTAGATGATAATCAAAAAATGTCAACAAAGATCCTGGCGCTGTTGCAGTTGTAGCTGCATTCATCCCACTGGTTCCTGGAATTGCCAGTGGAATGAAGGGGGAGATATCTAAGCTGGCCTGTGCATACAGTAAAACAACAAATTTGACTGGATCTATACTGTTGGAACTCAACCAAGAATTAGGAGAAGTGCAAGTTGCAGTACTCCAAAATCTTGAGACTATAGACTATCTACTGTTAAAAGAACATATGGGATGTGAACAGTTCCCAGGAATGTGTTGTTTTAAATTGTCTGATTTTTCTCAAACTATTCAAATTAAGTTAGACAATATCCATTATATCATAGATAAGTTTTCACAAATGCTTAGGGTGCCTAACTGGTTTTCTTAGTTTCACTGGAGATGGCTGGTAATTGTTGGTCTGATTTGGTTATGTAGCTGTATTCCTTTTATGCTAATGTGTGTGCGCAATTTAATTAGTAGTTTAAAACCTATACATGCTTAAGTTACTCTACAAGAAGATATGTCAAAGAAATAATCAATCTTCCCATGTTTTCTTCCGCCTGCTACTTCTATAGCTTTTCTTCTTTCTTCCTAATTACAACCCTTAAATAGAATTTGTGCCTCATATTGAATTTACTGAGTATCATAATTCTTCCAAGTGGTAAAGATACATCAAGACAAATGCTAGGCATAGAAGCCACAGGGCATAAATCTGCAAAGAAGTAAAAAGCTAACCTTTTCAAACAATATCGCTTCTCTCTCACTTACCATCTTTACATTACCCTGTATGGCCCAGAAGATGACTGGTTAGCCAAAGACGGGTAAGATTCCTCAAGGGAGGAACAATCTAAGACAGGCACAATCGCAGGGGGGCCATCAGGTGAGAAATTGGGGATCAACAGAGGTGAGGCTTAGAACCTCACCCCCCCTGTTTTGAGAGAAATCTTCTGCATCCATGGATGTTTTGTTGCCCTTGTCTAGCTTGGATTAATACTTAGCCTAAAGGCACACACCTGATCATCTACATTTGCTTTCTTACAGCACTGAACTATGTTTTCTACCTTTATCTTGCATCTACCCACCACTTCAGCATTTTATTAAAAATTAATAATAATAGCAGAGGGGCAGAAGATGGCGGCGTGAGTAGAGCAGCGGAAATCTCCTCCCAAAACAACATATATCTATGAAAATATAACAAAGACAACCCTTCCTAGAATAAAGACCAGAGGACACAGGACAATATCCAGACCACATCCGCACCTGAGAGAACCCAGCACCTCGCGAAGGGGGTAAGATACAAGCCCTGGCCCGGCGGGAGCAGAGCGCCCCTCCCCCCAGCTCCCGGCAGGAGAAGAATAGGCAGAGCGGGAGGGAGACGGAGCCGAGGGCTGCTGAACAACCAGCCCCCGCCATGCGGGCCAGAGTGCAGGGCCCTCGATACTAGGAAAACAGGGCAGCAAGAACAGTGAGCGGGCACTGGAGGCCGGGTGCCGGAGGACATAAGAAAAGCGTGCGACCATTTTGTTTTTTGCTTTTTTGCTGTTTTGTTTTAGCGAGCGCTTTTTGGAAGTCTTAAAGGGATAGGGACCACAATACTAGGGAAACAAGGCAGCAAAACCGGTGAGCAGAGGCCTGAGGCTGGCACCTTAGAATAAAGAAAAACGAGCGTCCACCTTTTACTTTTTTTTTAATTTAAAAATTTTTTTTCTTTTTTTTTTTTTTTTTTTGGTGGTCGTTGTTTTGTTTTGGCGGGTGCTTTTTGGAAGTCTTAAAGGGGCAGGGCGGGACACTTAATCCAGAGGCAGGGAGTCCGGGGATCTCTGGGCACCCTAACCCCTGGGCTGCAGGGAGCAGGGAGGCCCCTTACAGAGATAAATAACCTCCCAGCCGCTCCTGCTCCAACGCGACTCCACCACTTTGGAGTAGCTGCCTGAGCCAGGCCACGCCCACAGCAACAGCGGAGATTAACTCCGTAGCAGCCGGGCAGGAAGCAGAAACCTTGTCTGTGCGCAGCTGCGCAGCACAAGCCACTAGAGGTCGCTGTTCTCCCAGGAGAGGAGGGCCACAAACCAACAAGAAAGGAAGTCCTTGCAGCCGTCACTCGTCCCAGATCTGCAAAGTACTCCTATCACCATGAAAAGGCAAAGCTACAGGCAGACAAAGATCACAGAGACAACACCAGAGAAGGAGACAGACCTAACCAGTCTTCCTGAAAAAGAATTCAAAATAAGAATCTTAAACATGCTGACAGAGATGCAGAGAAATATGCAAGAGAAATGGGATGAAGTCCGGAGGGAGATCACAGATGCCAGAAAGGAGATTGCAGAAATGAAACAAACTCTGGAAGGGTTTATAAGCAGAATGGATAGAATGCAAGAGGCCATTGATGGAATTGAAATCAGAGAACAGGAACGCATAGAAGCTGACATAGACAGAGACAAAAGGATCTCCAGGAATGAAACAATATTAAGAGAACTGTGTGACCAATCCAAAAGGAACAATATCCGTATTATAGGGGTCCCAGAAGAAGAAGAGAGAGGAAAAGAGATGGAAAGTATCTTAGAAGAAATAATTTCTGAAAACTTCCCCAAACTGGGGGAGGAAATAATCCAACAGACCACGGAAATACACAGAACCCCCAACAGAAAGGATCCAAGAAGGACAACACCAAGACACATAATAATTAAAATGGCAAAGATCAAAGACAAGGAAAGAGTGTTAAAGGCAGCTAGAGAGAAAAAGGTCACCTATAAAGGGAAACCCATCAGGCTAACATCAGACTTCTCAACAGAAACCCTACAGGCCAGAAGAGAATGGCATGATATATTTAATACAATGAAACAGAAGGGCCTTGAACCAAGGATACTGTATCCAGCACGACTATCATTCAAATATGACGGTGGGATTAAACAATTCCCAGACAAACAAAAGCTGAGGGAACTTGCTTTCCACAAACCACCTCTACAGAACATCTTACAGGGACTGCTCTAGATGGGAGCACTCCTAGAAAGAGCACAGCACAAAACACCCAACATATGAAGAATCAAGGAGGAGGAACAAGAAGGGAGAGAAGAAAAGAATCTCCAGACAGTGTATATAACAGCTCAATAAGCGAGCTATGTTAGGCAGTAAGATACTAAAGAGGCTAACCTTGAACCTTTGGTAACCACGAATTTAAAGACTGCAATGGCAATCAGTACATATCTTTCAATAGTCACCCTAAATGTTAATGGGTTGAATGCACCAATCAAAAGACACAGAGTAACAGAATGGATAAAAAAGCAAGACCCATCTATATGCTGCTTACAAGAAACTCACCTCAAACCCAAAGACATGTACAGACTAAAAGTCAAGGGATGGAAAAACATATTTCAAGCAAACAACAGTGAGAAGAAAGCAGGGGTTACAGTACTAATATCAGACAAAATAGACTTCAAAACAAAGAAAGTAACAAGAGATAAAGAAGGACACTACATAATGATAAAGGGCTCAGTCAAACAAGAGGATATAACCATTCTAAATATATATGCACCCAACACAGGAGCACCAGCATATGTGAAACAAATACTAACAGAACTAAAGGGGGAAATAGACTGCAATGCATTCATTTTGGGAGATTTCAACACACCACTCACCCCAAAGGTTAGATCCACTGGGCAGAAAATAAGTAAGGACACGGAAGCACTGAACAACACAGTAGAGCAGATGGACCTAATAGACATCTATAGATCTCTACATCCAAAAGCAACAGGATATACATTCTTCTCAAGTGCACATGGAACATTCTCCAGAATAAACCACATACTAGGCCACAAAAAGAGCCTCAGAAAATTCCAAAAGATTGAAATCCTTACCAACCAACTTTTCAGACCACAAAGGCATAAAACTAGAAATAAACTGTACAAAGAAAGCAAAGAGGCTCACAAACACATGGAAGCTTAACAACACGCTCCTAAATAATCAATGGATCAATGACCAAATCAAAATGGAGATCCAGGTATATATGGAAACAAATGACAACAACAACACTAAGCCCCAACTTCTGTGGGACACAGCAAAAGCAGTCTTAAGAGGAAAGTATATAGCAATCCAAGCATATTTAAAAAAGGAAGAGCAATCCCAAATGAATGGTCTAGTGTCACAATTATCGAAATTGGGAAAAGAAGAACAGATGAAGCCTAAGGTCAGCAGAAGGAGGGACATAATAAAGATCAGAGAAGAAATAAATAAAATTGAGAAGAATAAAACAATAGCAAAAATCAATGAAACCAAGAGCTGGTTCTTTGAGAAAATAAACAAAATAGATAAACCTTTAGCCAGACTTATTAAGAAGAAAAGACAGTCAACACAAATCAACAATATCAGAAATGAGAAAGGAAAAATCACGACGGACCCCACAGAAATACAAAGAATTATTAGAGAATAGTATGAAAACCTATATGCTAACAAGCTGGGAAACCTAGGAGAAATGGACAACTTCCTAGAAAAATACAACCTTCCAAGATTGACCCAGGAAGAAACAGAAAATCTAAACAGAACAATTACCAGCAACGAAATTGAAGCGGTAATCAAAAAACTACCAAAGAACAAAACCCCTGGGCCAGATGGATTTACCTCGGAATTTTATCAGACATACAGGGAAGACATAATACCCATTCTCCTTAAAGTCTTCCAAAAAATAGAGGAGGAGGGGATACTCCCAAACTCATTCTATGAAGCTAACATCACCCTAATACCAAAACCAGGCAAAGACCCCACCAAAAAAGAAAACTACAGACCAATATCCCTGATGAACGTAGATGCAAAAATACTCAACAAAATATTAGCAAACCGAATTCAAAAATACATCAAAAGGATCATACACCATGACCAAGTGGGATTCATTCCAGGGATGCAAGGATGGTACAACATTCGAAAGTCCATCAACATCATCCACCACATCAACAAAAAGAAAGACAAAAACCACATGATCATCTCCATAGATGCTGAAAAAGCATTTGACAAAGTTCAACATCCATTCATGTTAAAAACTCTCCGCAAAATGGGAGTAGAGGGCAAGTACCTCAACATAATAAAGGCCATCTATGATAAACCCACAGCCAACATTATATTGAACAGCGAGAAGCTGAAAGCATTTCCTCTGAGATCGGGAACTAGACAGGGATGCCCACTCTCTCCACTGTTATTTAACATAGTACTGGAGGTCCTAGCCACGGCAATCAGACAAAATAAAGAAATACAAGGAATCCAGATTGGTAAAGAAGAAGTTAAACTGTCACTATTTGCAGATGACATGATACTGTACATAAAAAACCCTAAAGACTCCACCCCAAAACTACTAGAACTGATATTGGAGTACAGCAAAGTTGCAGGATACAAAATCAACACACAGAAATCTGTGGCTTTCCTATATACTAACAATGAACCAACAGAAAGAGAAATCAGGAAAACAACTCCATTCACAATTGCATCAAAAAAAATAAAATACCTAGGAATAAACCTAACCAAAGAAGTGAAAGACTTATACTCTGAAAACTACAAGTCACTCTTAAGAGAAATTAAAGGGGACACTAACAGATGGAAACTCATCCCATGCTCGTGGCTAGGAAGAATTAATATCGTTAAAATGGCCATCCTGCCCAAAGCAATATACAGATTTGATGCAATCCCTATGAAACTACCAGCAACATTCTTCAATGAACTGGAACAAATAATTCAAAAATTCATATGGAAACACCAAAGACCCCGAATAGCCAAAGCAATCCTGAGAAAGAAGAATAAAGTAGGGGGGATCTCACTCCCCAACTTCAAGCTCTACTATAAAGCCATAGTAATCAAGACAATTTGGTACTGGCACAAGAGCAGAGCCACAGACCAATGGAACAGACTAGAGAATCCAGACATTAACCCAGACATATATGGTCAATTAATATTTGATAAAGGAGCCATGGACATACAATGGCGAAATGACAGTCTCTTCAACAGGTGGTGCTGGCAAAACTGGACAGCTACATGTAGGAGAATGAAACTGGACCATTGTCTAACCCCATATACAAAAGTAAACTCAAAATGGATCAAAGACCTGAATGTAAGCCATGAAACCATTAAACTCCTGGAAGAAAACATAGGCGAAAACCTCTTAGACATAAACATGAGTGACCTCTTCTTGAACATATCTCCCCGGGCAAGGAAAACAACAGCAAAAATGAGTAAGTGGGACTATATTAAGCTGAAAAGCTTCTGTACAGCAAAAGACACCATCAATAGAACAAGAAGGATCCCTACAGTATGGGAGAATATATTTGAAAATGACACATCCGATAAAGGCTTGACGTCCAGAGTATATAAGGAGCTCTCACGCCTCAACAAACAAAAAACAAATAACCCAATTCAAAAATGGGCAGAGGAACTGAACAGACAGTTCTCCAAAAAAGAAATACAGATGGCCAACAGACACATGAAAAGATGCTCCACATCGCTAATTATCAGAGAAATGCAAATTAAAACTACAATGAGGTATCACCTCACACCAGTAAGGATGGCTGCCATCCAAAAGACAAACAACAACAAATGTTGGCGAGGCTGTGGAGAAAGGGGAACCCTCCTACACTGCTGGTGGGAATGTAAGTTAGTTCAACCATTGTGGAAAGCAGTATGGAGGTACATCAAAATGCTCAAAACAGACTTACCATTTGACCCAGGAATTCCACTCCTAGGAATTTACCCTAAGAATGCAGCAATCAAGTTTGAGAAAGACAGATGCACCCCTATGTTTATTGCAGCACTATTTACAATAGCCAAGAATTGGAAGCAACCTAAATGTCCATCGATAGATGAATGGATAAAGAAGATGTGGTACATATACACAATGGAATACTATTCAGCCATAAGAAAAGGGCAAATCCAATCATTTGCTGCAACATGGATGGAGCTGGAGGGTATTATGCTCAGTGAAACAAGCCAAGCGGAGAAAGAGAAATACCAAATGATTTCACTTATCTGTGGAGTATAAAAACAAAGGAAAAGCTGAAGGAACAAAACAGCAGCAGAATCACAGATCTCAAAAATGGACTAACAGGTACCAAAGGGAAAGGGACTGGGAAGGATGGGTGGGTGGGGAGGGATAAGGGGGGGGAGAAGTGGGGGGGTATTAAGATTAACATGCATGGGGGGGTAGGAGAAAAGGGAGGGCTGTAGAACACAGAGAAGGCAAGTAGTGATTCTACAACATTTTGCTATGCTGATGTACAGTGACTGTAAAGGGGTTTATGGGGGAGACCTGGTATAGGGGAGAGCCTAGTAAACATAATATTCGTCATGTAAATGTAGATTAGTGATACCAAAAACAAAACAAAACAAAACAAAACAAAAAAAAAGGGGCAGTTCCTGTGTGGTAACCTCCAATGAGGTCTACACAAGGGTATAAAGGGCATATGAAAGTATAGGCAAAGGGTCTGTTTGCGTTTATACAGAAGATCAAAGCCTAATTAGGCTTCCCCGAAAATGAACTAAGATACGATATGAAAGAGAACTTCCAACATCAGCAGTGTCTGGAAGACTCATGCCAGAAGATGATCATCAAAAAACCCCAACAAAGATCCACGCACTGCTACAGCTGTAGATGCACTCATCCCACCAGCTCCTGGACTTGCCATGAGAATGAAGGAGATATCTAAGCTGGCCTGTGCATACAGGAAAACAACAAATTTGACTGGATCTATACTGTTGGAACTCAACCAAGAATTAGGAGAAGTGCAAATTGTAGCGCTCCAAAATCTTACAACTACAGACTATTTACTGTTAAAAGAACATAAGGGATGTGAACATTCCCCAGGAATGGGTTGTTTTAATTTGTCTGATTTCTCTCAGACTGTTCAAGTTCAGTTGGACAATATCCACCATATCATAGATAAGTTTTCACAAATGCCTAAGGTGCCTAACTGGTTTTCTTGGTTTCACTGGAGATGGCTGGTAATTACAGATATGCTTTGGTTATGTAACTATACTCCTATTATGGTAATGTGTGTGCGCAATTTAAGTAGTAGCTTAAAACCTATCCATGCTGAAGTTACTCTACAAGAAGATATGTCAAAGAAATAATCAATCTTCCCATGTTTTCTTCCGCCTGCTACTTCTATAGCTTTTCTTCTTCCTTCCTAATTACAACCCTTAAATAGAATTCGTGCCTCATATCAAATTTACCGAGTATCATAATTCTTCCAAGTGGTAAAGATACCTCAAGACAAATGCTGGGCATAGAAGCTACAGGGCACAAATATGCAAAGAAATAAAAAGCTAACCATTGCAAACAATAAGGCTTCTCTCTCACTTACCAACTTTACATTTCCCTGTATGGCCCCGGAAGATGACTGGTTAGCCAGAGACGGGTAAGATTCCTCAAGGGAGGAACAACCTAAGACAGGCACAGTCGCAGGGGGGCCATCAGGTGAGAAATTGGGGATCAACAGAGGTGAAGCTTAGAACCTCACCCCCCTGTTCTGAGAGAAATCTTCTGCATCCATGGATGTTTTATTACCCGTGTCTAGCTTGGATTAACACATAGTCTACAGGCACACACCTGATCATCTACATTTGCTCTCTTACAACACTAAACTATGTTTTCTACCTTTATCTTGTATCTACCTACCACTTCAACATTTTATTAAAAATAATAATAATGAAGAGAGAAATGTGGTATCCACATATAAATCAAGTATAAAAACCAAATGAGTATTCATATTTGAACTGACTGTTTATAGTTCATAATGCATGAGCAAAACCAAAAGTTTCTGTGATGACTGCCCTTGTACTGTTCACTATGTAACTTGTTCAATATGTAAGAATTTGTTCTCCATGTAAGAATTTGTTTGTTATGCCTCAGAAGATTGGAGACTGACGAAAATTAGGCTTGGGGTGGATTAATGATTGTTCATTGAGCATTGACTCCCCTATACAGAATTTTATTGTTGTTAACAACCATTTGATCAATAAATATGAGAGATGCCCTCACAAAGGAAAAAAAAAAAAAAAAGGACAGACTTCCAATGGTAAAATAAATAAGTAACCGGGATGTAATGTATAGCATAAGGAATACAGTCAAGATATTGTAACAGCTTGGTAGGGTGATAGCTGGAACCTAGAATTATGTATATAAATGTTTTATCACTGTGTTGTACACTTGAAACTAATGTAATGTAATACTGTGCATCAACTACCCTTCAATAAAAAATAATTATCTAAAAAAAAAATTAATAAAAATAATAATAATAATAATAAGGGAGAAATGTGGTATTCACATATAAATCAAGTATAAAAATCAAACAAATATTCATATCTGACCTGATTGTTTGTAGTTCATAATGCGTGATCAAAACTGAAAGTTTCTGTGATGACTGCCCTTGTACTGTTCACCATGTAAGAACTTATTCACTATGTAAGTATTTTTCACCATGTAAAACTTGTTCGTTGTGCTTCAGAAGATCAGAGACTGATGAGAATTAGGCTTGGGGTGGATTAATGATTGTGCATTGAGTTCCCTGTACAGAATTTTATTGTTGTTAACTGTTAACAACCATTTGATCAATAAATATGAGAGATGCCCTCTCAAAAAAAAAAAAAACTTAAAAAAAGAAAGAAAAAGAAAATTTACTTCTGTATCAGCCCTTATAAAAACTAGGGATCTTAGAAAGACTAAATGTAACCCATATCCAAATTTCAGGCAATCACTTGTCACATTAAGATGTGGGTCCCACCTAGGGTGCTAACGTCTAATCAAAATATGCTTATTTAATTTTATTATTACATAGGTAAAACATGTGAGCTCAGGGGATTTCTCTGTTGGACACACATGCACACACACACACACACAAAGACCTTACTATCTATTGTAAAGGTCTCTATTATTGGTATTGCTATGTACTAAATAATTTTATTATATGGAAAAATGTAAGAGTCTATTGAAAATAAAATTGACCCTTGAATCCCGAGGGTTATTTAATCATGACTTACATCAAGACATCTTGAAAATTTCAACATATATTCTTAAAGACAATTAAAATACTATCTTTACATCATTAAGAATTTATCACAAACACCAAGAGTGACCTCTAATGTAAACTCTGAACTCTAGGTTCATTAATTCTAACAAATGTACCACTCTGGTGGGGGCTGGGAATAATGGGTGAGGCTACACGTGTTAGGACAGGGGGTATATGGGAAAGCTCTGTATTTACTTTCCACTCAATTTTGCTCCGCACCTAAAACTACTCTAAAAAATAAAGGCTATTAGGAACAAAATGATGTATCATAATAATTCATTTGAAATCTCGTATGGAATTTTAATACATTTCTAAACAGGATGTACACAATAATACAAAGCATTAGCCCTTCAGGCATCATAATTGGATTGAGAAGGAAAGCATTTGGAAAAATAATTATCATACAATATGATACCTGCTGAAATGCAGGTTAGCACAAAGTGCTATGAACATCAAAGGAAAGAGGGAGATTAATTCCACCTCAGATTAGATTTCGTCTGGGTCCCAAGGGATGATCCGAAGCTTACCAGGTTGAGAAAGTGGGAAACAGCACCCAAAATCTAAGGAGACTGCTTTAAAGTGTAAGTAGGACAGAGAAGGAGTGGAGGAAATGAGGAGGTAAAAGTAGGAAAATGACAAAAGATAGAGAATTTTGTAGGCCAAAGTAAGGAGTTGAAATATAGGGCAATGGGAATTATCAAAGACCTTCTACATGAGTAAATCTGAGAGCAGTGTATTGAAGAATTGGCTTAGAAAGCCCACAATTGAAGAGCCAGATATAATTAAGAAGATGTGACTTATTTATTTTATAACTGGAGATTTATAAGTCATGGGGATGAAACATATGGCAGGAGCTTCTACTCAATAATATTGTTATGACTTTGTATGGTGGCAGATGGTAACTACCCTTATCGTGGTGAGCATTTTGTAGTGTATTTAAATGTTGAATCACTATGTTGTACACCAGAAGCAAATATAGCATGTCAACAAAACTTCAACTAAAAAAATGTCATGGCAAAAAAAATGTCAAATAGTCTTGGTTGAAGATAAGGAAATGGTGGTGATAATGAAAACAATTCTAGAGATAGTGTCCCAAAATAAAGTTCTATATTCAGGATATCCCTAGGGAATATTCTTTTTCACTGAATTATTATTTTTAATATTCAGCCACAAAATAAATGGATGCTTGTAAGTGTTGATTCTTTCATTGCATTCATACCATAAATGTCAAAATATAAAACTACACCTAGTTTCTTTTACCTTTTAACTTCTACATTTCTTATATTTCAGTTCATACTACCAAATTTTATATGTCAATTTTTGATGTTTTATTTACTTTAAAAAAACTCCCCAAATGTCGATTGAAGTAAAAGGAGTTATCAATTATTCTGTAGATGATGGACCTTCCAGCCCATTTCCTAGGCTCCTGATTCTAATCAGGTATCTTTCCATATTTTCTCTAAGTCAAATAAAGATAGTCACATATTCACAAATTAATAACGACTAATAAATTACATTTTACATCAACTTTAATAGTCAGTTCCTTTAGACACCTAACCCCATATACTCTTTGGTTCCTCAGAAAAGGCAGGAAACCAAACACCAAAACTGAAAGCACATAAGGTTCAAAGGGTAAGTCAAATCCCTCCTAAAAGGAAAGCTGAGATTTGTTCCTTGCAAACAGGGCTGGGGATTAATGGCTGGAAGATCAAATCAGTGCTTCTATATAAAGAAAGGTTGAAGCTTAATACTTTATTTATTGAAGGCATTCTTACACTGCAAATAATTTTACTTTATACATCAAACTCTATCCCCAATGAAACACTAGGTGGATAAAAGCCCCCTTAAGACAATCATTATCATGTAATATAGTCAATACACCCAGGTGGCTCCTGGTATATATGATCTATTGAAATACATATTCTATTGCATTTTAATTAAGAGACAGTGTATAAAGCCCAAGCATTTTGTACAAATATTTTTCAAGTTTTACCTCCCAGGGAGTTATTAGAAAAATGAGGCTTAAAAATCATTTTTAATACATTTCTCCCAGCTTCGCATTTATCCACCAATTATATCTGATCCTCAAAGTACTCTAGTTGCATTTGCCTTTGAGCAATGATGATGTCTGACCTTGCAGTTTCTTTATTTGTGAAATCTATTTGCACTTAATGGTAAGTGCAGTAGTAAAAACCATAAGCTCCTAGAAGACTCCATGTCCTCTCTCTGTCTCTCTCTCTTTCAATATTCTTTCCTCCCTCCCCTTCCCTCTCGCTCTATCTCTTTGCACTTAGTATGAACTCAGTTGAACTAAATTCAGTCCACTGGAAGTATGTATTTGGTATAGTTTTGAAGTAACAACTGAATTTTTGACAATCCAAAACTTAGAAGAGCCTGTTCACTTATTCTTTCCAGAAATATTTGTTGAATGTTTATTTTACGCCACATTATGCACCCGGCAATAGAGATAAAACAGTAACGAAGAAAGACATGGTGGCTGCTCTTGTAGAACTTCCAGTTTATTGTAGGGAAGAGCAAGTAAAAATAAAATTATATAACTGAAAAATGTGACAAATGTTATGGAAGGAAAAAACAAGATGTTAAGACACAGCATAGCTAAAATGAGAGTCAGGTGAGGCTGGTCTAGATTTTGTGAAAATAAAGGAAATCTCATTGAAAATGGAGTCAGGAAGCCCTGAAGGGAGCTGTCATGCACGGATCACTCCTTTGTAGCTGGCGAAATCAGCAGGAAGTAAGATAATTAGTTCAAGAAGGAAAGACATTTTTCACATAGGGATTTTATCTCCTGCTTTTAAGAAAAGGAAGGCAGATTCCCTCGCTGCCCCAGCAACAGTGCTCTAACCCTCACTGGAAGCCAATGAGAAGCCACTACAACCTCAAACTCTTCTTCTCCTCCAGTGAACTTCTGTTCAACACAACCTTCCCCAATGTCCTCTGAAACTTAATAAAAGTTGACCTTCCCTTTGTCTCTTCAGACTTGCCTATGGCTCACCACAGCTTGCTTGTCCAGAACTGCAACTCAACATGTGTTGAAATTGTCCTCCTTGACAGTGTAGTTGATCTTTTGAAACAATCAAGCAGTTAGCAAGAAATCAAATGAATTAGGAGGTTTGAATATGCTGGAAAATACTGCTTCTGATCAAAAATAAAGTAGCTCTCATCTATCAATTGGTTCTAAAAGAATTTCAGAAGGAATTCTAAAATTTGCAAAGGAAATGAACAGATTTCAGAGAAAAAGCAACAAAAATGGCTTTTAATCATTTGAATATATAGTCAACCTCGCTCACAGATAAATGCAAAATAAGAAACAATTTTTCACAATCAGATGGGCAAAGATCAAAAAGTTTGACAATGTACTCTAAGGAAGCAACATTTGCCATGCCAAAATATGTCTCTGACATGTAGATTCTTTTAGACTGATCATTTTTAAGAAAAAGAAACTTCAGGAAGAAACTTTGACTTTCCCCCTAATTGTCCACAAGAATTTACACAGAGGACCTGTTCCAGGAAGGGAGCTCTCACCATAGATAACTGAAGAACAATGTGAACTGGGGCGGTAGACAGGAAGGAACCTAGCCTGTTTGATTAAAGTCCTCTCAGTGTCTCATTGTTTCAGGATGGCCCAGTAAACATTAGTTTATGAAATATTTACTCTTTCTGTTCTCCCTATGAATTGCTTTCTTTTCCTCTGAAGTTCCAGACCCGACCCGTTAACTCCCTTCTTCTTAGCTCTGGAGGGCATACAAGCCTCAATTTCCTGGCTGCCTGTGGGCCTCATATGCTTATGGAGCCCCTGTATGTACATTAGTAAATATGATTTTCTTCTGTTAATCTGTCTCACTGATTTAATTCTAGATCAGCCAAAGAACCTTGAAGGGTACAGGAAAAATTTCTCCCCTCACAACACTGTGTTGTCAATGGTATGAGGGAATAGGTACTCTCATATCTTGTTGACAAGTGTGAATTGGTATATGTGCATTGTGTATATGTGTGCATGCACACACACAGAACTCTGTACAGACAGAAAGCAAAGCTCTGGAAGGATGCAGAAGAAACAGGTAATATTAGTTCCCTCTGGTAAGAGTAAAGGAAGATAACTAGATGGCTGGGTGACAAAGTTTCATTGTTTACCTTTTTGAAATTTGCATGAAGTACAACAGATTACATAATGAGAGCTTTGAGGTACATTAGATGTCATCTGAAAGAAAATAGTTTAATTTGTTAAAAAATAAACAAGTTAAAAAAAATGGAGTCATTTTTCCCCCACCATAACAAAAAAAATTTAATTGTAGTTTCAACCTGTCCCAGGAATGTGCCCTTGAACAGTTGATCTAAAATTTCTATATCAGCACTAGTGAGATAATCTGCATGATAAAACCCCTGCTACTCCTTTCTCCCCCAAAAAATGTTGGCCTGAAACAATTCTTTCTGTTCTTTTGCTAGTAACTTACTTGTCCCACCCTCCTTTAAATGAGAGCCCTCCATTTTGTACAGCTCCTCAGAGTATTTCTTTACTTGCTAGACGGGAGGCTGTACCATTCATAATCCCTTAATAAAGCCAATTTGATCTTCAGATTTACTCTGCTGAATTTTGTTTTTGACACATGGAAAGGATTATAAACATATCCACCCATCTATATATGTTTCATCCATTCCCTGTTTAATTTAAATAAAGACATCTTGAACACCTAGACTGTATGTATGGTACACAGAGAGTACATAAAGGATGCAAAGCTAAATAAGACAATGATGGGGAGCAGAATATGCCACCGTCAAATCATTGGCATATTGATTACTTTGAGCTGATAATTTTTAAGATATGGTAGATATAGCAGAAGCTCAAAAACCAAGAAGAAGTTATCATTTTGTAAGAGATAATTAAGTGCATAAGGAAAATCTCCATTTATGAGGTTATCTCCCTTTCAGAATCAGGAAGACATTGATTAAATCTCTAGAAACTCTTATCAAGGGAGAAAGCAAGGACTTAAATCTATATAACAACCTTATACTTGTTTACTGTGCTTTTCTTGGTAACCTCCTACAACTGGTCTCCCACCACTCTTTTGTCTTTAGCTGGATTTGGTATTTAAGGTGGTGGCATGGGCCATTTCTGGGAGCTAATCAGTTTGCCTAGGTCTCTCCCATGCATGCACGAGGCATGCATGTTATTAAACTTCTGTTTTTTTTCTATTAATCTGTATTTTTATTATGTTGGGTTGGGGGTTCTCAGCCAAGAGCCAAAGAAGTTAGAGGGAAAATTATGTTTCCTCTCCTATAACAGTTTTCACCTTCACTAAATATGTACAATCCAATTTGAAAAATGCTACTCCATGATTATACATATGAAGGGTCTGCTGGATACATCATCAGGAGCTATGAAAGCAGAGGGAGAGGGTGGGGAGAGCTAAAATCCTCCCCAAAGGGGTTGCATCTTGAAAGGTATTCTGAGGGATACAGTTCAAAAGCTTGGCTATGGGTTGCTTTTTAACTCTTTCCTATTTCATTTTCCCTTGGTCCTTGAGTAATAAAATTTCTCCAAAGATATTTTCAATATAATAAGAACATTGTGCTCTCAAAACTAATAAGCAAACAAATAAAAATTCAGTTCCCACATATGCAGGTGATATACAAATGGATTTTTTAGGCAGAAAAGTAGACATGAGCAGGTAAAGGGAGATAAAGGCCAGTAAAACCCACCAAATGGGACTCAAAGACATAGCCAGATAAAACCAGAAAGCTAGAAAGGACTCAGAGTTAATGACCTTTGCAATGTGAGTTTATTCTACCTACCGTGAATCTGGGCTGACCTTGAGACTTGTCCTATATAATGCAGGCGAGATAGGGCAGAGACATGAGACAAGCATTATGATTAATTTTCCTAAAGATGCTGAGATGTGAATAACATAGTGGAAACAACAAGGGTTTATCTTGAGGCTAAGAGCAAACAGTTGGGGGGTTAGATTCCTAACATATTCTTTGGTAATCAGCCAATGACTTATCCTAAGGCAGGGCAAGCAATCTTAACTGATGTGTTCCCAGTGCTTGGGAGTGGCCACTATCTTGCAGAGGAATAAAGTTTGTCCTACTGAATCACCTAGAGGACTGACTATAGATAATGACACATTGTCTCTCATCTAAAAAAGACATTGTGAGACCACCTGACAAGCCTAAGCCCCCTGACCCTTTACCTTTATCCCATTCTTGAAAATTCTTTAAAGACAGAATCCCAGCTTTTGGGTGCACTCCTCTCTGAGGTTGTCCACACTCACCTTTCTTTGAGAGTGTCACTCTCTGTCCTACTTCAGATAAGCAGGGAGGAGCTACTGAGAGCTCTGATTTAGGATTGCAAGTTCCCATCGCCTGGGTGACCTGGATGGTACTGTACCTATACGATCACGCTCCTTAGTGGCCTGTCTGAAAATCACCTTTCTTTGCTTTGGGGAGGTTCTCAGAACATAATCTCACTCCATTCAGCGCTCTGTGGCTCCCCCAACTGGGACTTAGTTTCCATGCCATGCAGATTCAAGCAGACATGGGATGCCAAGTGACCCTGGCTTTAGGAGTTGGCAGGGGATGTGCTCTATGTCGAGCTGCAGTTCTGTGATTCCCCTTCCTCTCTGCTTTATTCAAGTAAACTGGCCTTTGGTCTGTCTTGACTCTGGCCTGCTCCACCCTTGGAGTATACTCAAATAAAACCTTGATTCTGCTTCAATACTGTGCTCTGCCCTTCAATTCTTTGTTGTGGCAGGGACAAGAACTGAGGAGAATAAACTCAAGCCCCCAACAGTTTTATAATAATTGCGCTTTTATGTATCTATTTAGAAAAGTCTTGAGAAAATATTTAAACCTGAATAAACTCAACCACCCAACAGTTTTATAATAATTTAGCTTCTATGTGTCTATTTAGAAAAGTCTTGAGAAAATATTTAAACCTATCTCTGAGCTTGATGGAAAACAGCAAAGGAAGAAAGCATTTCTGAGCTTTTTCCAGGTTTTTTCTGTCACTAAAATGATTGTAGTATTGGTATCTAAATCTTAAACTATATGGGAGAATTCCAATAAAATGACTAACCAACTGAGCAATTCAAAAAAAGAATTCCCTGTAAATTACAAATGTAAAATACATTTGCTACTATATAATTTGCATATAAAACAGATATGACTTTCCTCATTTCTCACTTTTTTTTTGGCAGAAATTCCACTTGAGGTAAACATAGATTTCAATACATCTTATTTCCAGATACGCTTTGCATAACCAGCTTTACCATTGGAAACAGAATTGTATTTTGATAGTTATATGACATATTTTCTACATACAAACTACTAATAATACTAAAAATATTAAGTGATCAAACTACGAGCTGTAATGTTCAAATTCCATGATGGGGATAACATAGAGAAGGTAGAAACAAGAAGACTAATTGTGATATTTAGAAATTAATTCTTAGACACAGAGCTGGAAAATATCCTGCCTAGACACTGAGAGGATTCACTTGGCTAAAGACTGATTACCATACAACCCCAAAACTTTTTCCTTTCAGGGCTGTATTCAGCCCTTCACTAGCAAAGGCTTCTATTCAATCTTGCTGCTACCAATCTGGACTCCTACATTTCCTTAGCTTTCTTGACCTAACAGATAAGGCTGTAAAAAAGTAAAAATAACTGTCTATGCTTTGCTACAGATGTTACCAATAATTGCCTTTGGTTCTACCTGGATAAATTTATTATGATGATTAAATTTTAAATAATAATAATAAAAAGACCCAAATGTTTCACTACAGTGGTAGGATAAAAGAGGAGTTGATTTTTATCACATGGATTTGTAATTTCTTTTCTACTTTTTTAAATTTTGGTATCATTAATCTATAATTACAGAAAGAACATTATGTTTACTAGGTTCCCCCCTTCACCAAGTCCCCCCCACATACCCCTTCACAGTCACTGTCCATCTGCGTAGTAAGATGCTGTAAAATCACTACTTGTCTTCTCTGTGTTGCACAGCCCTCCCCATGCTCCCCCACACTATACATGCTAATCGTAATGCCCTCTTTCTTTTTCCCTGCCCTTATCCCTCCCTTCCCACCCATCGTCCCCAGTTCCTTTCCCTTTGGTAACTATTAGTCCATTCTTGGGTTCTGTGATTCTGCTGCTGTTTTGTTCCTTCAGTTTTTCTTTTGTTCTTATACTCCACATATGAGTGAAATCATTTGGTACTTGTCCTTCTCCACTTGGCTTATTTCACTGAGCATAATACCCTCTAGCTCCGTCCATGTTGTTGCGAATGGTAGGGTCTGTTTTTTTCTTATGGCTACGTAATATTCCATTGTGTATATGTACCACCTCTTCTTTATCCGTTCATCTACTGATGGACACTTATGTTGCTTCCAATTCTTGGCTATTGTAAATAGTGCTGCGATAAACATAGGGGTGCATCTGTCTTTTTCAAACTGGAGTGCTGCATTCTTGGGGTAAATTCCTAGAAGTGGAATTCCTGGGTCAAATGGTATTTCTATTTTTAGTATTTTAAGGCACCTCCATACTGCTTTCCACAATGGTTGAACTAATTTACATTCCCACCAGCAGTGTGGGAGGGTTCCCCTTTCTCCACAATCTCGCCAACATTTGTTGTTGTTTGTCTTTTCGATGATGGCGATCCTTACTGGTGTGAGGTGATATCTCATTGTGGTTTTAATTGGCATTTCTCTGATGATTAGTGATGTGGAGCATCTTTTCATGTGCCTGTTGGCCATCTGGATTTCTTCTTTAGAGAACTGTCTATTCAGCAGCTCTACCCATTTTTTAATTTGATTATTTGCTTTTTGTTTGTTGAGGTGGGTGAGCTCTTTATATATTTTGGATGTCAATCCTTTTTTGGATCTCTCATTTATGAATATGTTCTCCCATACTGTAGGATATCTTTTTGTTCTATTGATGGTGTCCTTTGCTGTACAGAAGCTTTTTAGCTTGACATAGTCCCACTTGTTCATTTTTGCCTTTGTTTCCCTTGCACGGGGAGATATGTTCATGAAGAAGTCACTCATGTTTATGTCCATGAGATATTTGCCTATGTTTTTCTAAGAGTTTTATGGTTTAATGACTTACATTCAGGTCTTTGATCCATTTTGAATTTACATTTGTGTATGGGGTTAGACAGTGATCCAGTTTCATTCTCTTACATGTAGCTGTCCGGTTTTGCCAGCACCATCTGTTGAAGAGACTGTCATTTCCCCATTGTAAGTCCATGGCTCCCTTATCAGATATTAATTGACCATATATGTTTGGGTTAATGTTTGGAGTCTCTATTCTGTTCCACTTGTCTGTGGCTCTGTTCTTGTGCCAGTACCAAACTGTCTTGATTACTGTGGCTTTGTAGTAGAGCTTGAAGTTGGGGAGCGAGATCCCCCCACTTTACTCTTCCTTCTCAGGATTGCATTGGCTATTTAGGGTCTTTGACGGTTCCATATGAATTTTAGAACTATTTGTTCCAGTTCATTGAAGAATGCTGTTGGTAATTTGATAGGGATTGCATCAAATCTGTATATTGCTTTGGGCAGGATGGCCATTTTGACGATATTAATTCTTCCTAGCCACAAGCATGGGATGAGTTTCCATTTGTTAGTGACATCTTTCATTTCTCTTAAGAGTGTCTTGTAGTTTTCAGGGTATAGATCTTTCACATTCTTGGTTAGGTTTATTCCTAGGTATTTTATTCTTTTTGATGCTATTGTGAATGGAATTGTTTTCCTGATTTCTCTTTCTATTAGTTCATTGTTAGTGTATAGAAAAGCGACAGATTTCTGTGTGTTAATTTTGTATCCTGCAACTTTGCTGAATTCCGATATTAGCTCTAGTAGTTTTGCAGTGGAGTCTTTAGGGTTTTTTATGCACAATGTCATGTCATATGCAAATAGTGACAGTTTGACTTCTTCTTTACCAATCTGGATTCCTTGTATTTCTTTGTTTTGTCTAATTGCCGTGGCTAGGACCTCCAGTACCATGTTGAATAACAGTGGGGAGAGTGGGCATCCCTGTCTTGTTCCCGATCTCAGAGGAAAAACTTTCAGCTTCTCGCTGTTCAGTATGATGTTGGCTGTGGGTTTATCATATATGGCCTTTATTATGTTGAGGTACTTGCCCTCTATGCCCATTTTATTGAGAGTTTTTATCATGAATGGATGTTGAATTTTGTCAAATGCTTTTTCAGCATCTATGGAGATGATCATGTCGTTTTCGTCCTTCTTTTTGTTGATGTGGTGGATGATGTTGATGGATTTTCGAATGTTGTACCATCCATGCATCCCTGGGATGAATCCCAGTTGGTCATGGTGTATGATCCTCTTGATGTATTTTTGAATTCGGTTTGCTAATATTTTACTGAGTATTTTTGCATCTACGTTCATTAGGGATATTGGTCTGTAGTTTTCTTTTTTGGTGGGGTCTTTGCCTGGTTTTGGTATTAGGGTGATGTTGGCTTCATAGATTGAGTTTGGAAGTATTCCCTCCTCTTCTATTTTTTGGAAAACTTTAAGGAGAATGGGTATTATGTCTTCTCTGTATGTCTGATAAAATTCTGAGATAAATCCATCTGGCCCGGGGGTTTTGTTCTTGGGTAGTTTTTAGATTACCACTTCAATTTCATTGCTGGTAATTGGTCTGTTTAGATTTTCTGTTTCTTTCTGGGTCAGTCTTGGAAGGTTGTATTTTTCTAGGAAGTTGTCCATTTCTCCTAGGTTTTCCAGCTTTTTAGCATATAGGTTTTCATAGTATTCTCTAATAATTCTTTGTATTTCTGTGGGGTCCATCATGATTTTTCCTTTGTCGTTTCTAATTCTGTTGATGTATGTTGACTCTCTTTTTCTCTTAATAAGTCTGGCTAGAGGCTTATCTGTTTTGTTTATTTTCTTGAAGAATCAGCTCTTGGTTTCATTGATTTTTTCTATTGTTTTATTCTTCTCAATTTTATTTATTTCTTCTCTGATCTTTATTATGTCCCTCTGTCTGCTGACCTTAGGCCTCATTTGTTCTTCTTTTTCCAATTTTGATAATTGTGACATTAGACTATTCATTTGGGATTGTTCTTCCATCTTTAAATGTGCCTGGATTGCTATATACTTTCCTCTTAAGACTGCTTTTGCTGCTTCCCACAGAAGGTGGGGCTTTGTGTTGTTGTTGTCATTTGTTTCCATATATTGCTGGATCTCCATTTTAATTTGGTCATTGATCCATTGATTATTTAGGAGCATGTTGTTAAGCCTCCATGTGTTTGTGAGCCTTTTTGCTTTCTTTGTACAATTTATTTCTAGTTTTATACCTTTGTGGTCTGAAAAGTTGACTGGTAGGATTTCAATCTTTTGGAATTTACTGAGGCATTTTGTGGCCTCGTATGTGGTCTATTCTGGAGAATGTTCCATGTGCACTTGAGAAGAATGTGTATCCTGTTACTTTTGGATGTAGAGTTCTATAGATGTTTATTAGGTCCATCTGTTCTAGCGTGTTGTTCAGTGCCTCTGTGTTCTTACTTATTTTCTGTCTGGTGGATCTGTCCTGTGGGGTGAGTGGTGTGTTAATGTCTCCCAAAATGAATGCATTGCATTCTGTTTCCTCCTTTAATTCTGTTAGTATTTGTTTCACATATATTGGTGCTCCTGTATTGGGTGCATATATGTTTATAATGGTTATATCCTCTTGTTGGGCTGAGCCCTTTATCCTTATGTAATGTCGTTCTTTATCTGTTGTTACTTTCTTTATTTTGAGGTCTATTTTGTCTGATACTAGTATTGCAACGCCTGCTTTTTTCTCTCTGTTGTTTGCATGAAATATCTTTCTCCAACCCTTCACTTTTAATCTATGCATGTCTTTGGGTTGGAAGTGAGTCTCTTGTAAGCAGCATATGGATGGGTCTTGCTTTTTTATCCATTCTATTACCCTGTGTCTTTTGATTGGTGCATTCAGTCCATTTACATTTCGGGTGACTATTGAAAGATATGTACTTATTGCCATTGCAGGCTATAGATTTGTCGTTACCAAAGGTTCAAGGTTAGCTTGTTTACTACCTTACTGTCTGACCTCACTTGCTTATTGAGCTTTTATAAACATAATCTGATGATTATTTCTTTCCCTTCTTTTTCCTCCTCCTCCATTCCTCATATGTTGGGTGTTTTGTTCTGTGCTCTTTTTAGGAGTGCTCCCATCTAGAGCAGTCCCTCTAAGATACCCTGTAGAGGTGTTTTGTGGGAGGCAAATTCCCTCAACTTTTGCTTGTCTGGGAATTATTTAATCCCTCCTTCATATTTAAATGATAATCGTGCTGGATACAGTATTCTTGGTTCAAGGCCCTTCTGTTTCATTGCATTAAATATATCATGCTATTCTCTTCTGGCCTGTAAGGTTTCTGTTGAGAAGTCTGATGATAGCCTGATGGGTTTTCCTTTGTAGGTGACCATTTTACTCTCTCTGGCTGCCTTTAATACTCTGTCCCTGTCCTTGACCTTTGCCATTTTAATTATTATGTTTCTTGGTGTTGACCTCTTTTGATCCCGTCTCTCGGGAGTTCTGTGTGCCTCCGTAGTCTGAGCAACTATTTCCTCCCCCAGTTTGGGGAAGTTCTCAGCAATTGTTTCTTCTAAGACACTTTCTATCCCTTTTCCTCTCTCTTCTTCCTCTGGTACCCCTATAATGTGGATATTGTTCCTTTTGGATTGGTCACACAGTTCTCTTAATATTGTTTCATTCCTGGAGATCCTTTTATCTCTCTCAGCATCAGCTTCTATGCGTTCCTGTTCTCTAGTTTCTATTCCATCAATGGCCTCTTGCGTCTTATCCATTCTGCTTATATATCCTTCCAGAGTTTGTTTCACTTCTGTAATCTCCCTCCGGACATCTGTGATCTTCCTCCGGACATCTGTAATCTCCCTCCGGACTTCATCCCTTAGCTCTTGCATATTTCTCTGCAGCTCTGTCAGCATGTTTATGATTTTTATTTTGAATTCTTTTTCAGGGAGACTGGTTAGGTCTGCCTCTGCAGATCCTTTCTCAGGTGTAACTATCTTGGTCTGGACAAGATTTTTTTGCCTTTTCGTGGTGATTGCAGTGGCTGTAGGCAGATTGCGGGTGTGTCAGCTGGGAGAAGAAAGTCCTTTCCTGCTTGCTGGATGCCTTGCCCTTCTCCGCTGCCTGCACTCCTGGAGCAGCCACCGGGTTAATCTCCTAAGCTTCTATGAGAGGGGTGTCTGTCAGAGCAGCGCAGAGCCCTGTGGAGAATGGCAGGCATGCCAGGTGCACTCCTCTGTGCTAGCGGCGACCCTTCCGTGCAGCTGTGTGGCAGCAGTGGCCTTTGGTTCTGGCCCAGGCGGCTGTGCGTTGGGCTGGGATTCCGGTCAGCTCCTGGGAGCGTGCCTGCTCCCTCTGTCTCTGCTGCCGGTGCGCGCAGGGCTTTTCTGCGCAGGCTTCTACCGGGCTCTGGCTTCACTGCTGCTGGTGTGCACGAGCCGCGCCCGGGCTTTTCAGTTGCGCTGCTGCGAGCTAGCCATGCAGCGCACGGATCTGCTCTAGGTTCCTTCTAGTGCTTCTGCCCCCGGCGCACATTCCCACTCTCCTGCTACTGGGCCCTTGTGTCGGGGTCCGCGCCAGTTGGAGGAACGACTGGCAGGCTGCCTAGTCCTGTGAGGGGCTTCAGAGCTGCACTGCCTCTGTTTAGGGTGCCTAAGTTTCCCCGGTATTCCCAGCTGCTGGGACAACTTCGTCCAGCTATGGGGTCCCTGTCTCTTTAAGACTTGCAGAAAGCACTCGCTTTTCTTTTGTCTCAGGGGCACCAGTTGCGGGGACCTGCCCACAGGTTTTGCTTTTCCGTTTCTCTGATATCCAGCACCCCGTGCACCTTGTGTCTGCATTCCAGGTGCGGATTTCTAGAGCTGGTGGTTTAGCAGTCCTGGGCTTTCACTCCCTCCCCGTTCTGACTCCTTTCTTCCTGCTGGGTTTTGGGGTGTGGGAGCGTTCGGGTCCTGCCTGGCCGCAGATTGTATCTTACCCCCTTCGTGTGATGCTGAGTTCTCGCAGATGTAGATGTATCCTGGCTGTTGTACTGTATCCACTGGTGTCTCTTTTAGGAATAGTTGTATTTATTATATTTTCATAAATATATATGTTTTGGGGAGGAGATTTCCTCTGAACTACTCATGCCGCCATCTTCCCGTGATCCGGATTTGTAATTTTTAAAAAATAATTTTTCATGGGATTGTGAAGGGCTTGCTTTATTTGCTTAATTAAAAATAAATAAAGCTATGTCTCATTGTAAAATAAGAATTTAAATTTGAATTGGGAGAAGATACCCAAAACAGACACACATTAAAAATAAGACTAGCACTGTTAATTATAGAAAGTGAAGTTTTCAAAAATGTGGTTGTGAGTTTATAGACACATTAAGAACTACCACATTTATCTCATTATCTGTGCAATCTTCAGTAAATATCAACTTTGGAGTATGCTGGCATGAGAAGACAGAGAAATGACAAGATAGAAATCCAGAACTGATTAAAGAATTCCTTTCCTTCTTTCACTTACAGAAGATTCTATTAATATTAGAAAACAATAAATCTGTCAGACATCTGGATTCAAAGATTTCTCAAAAGGCTATGGTTGTAAAGTAAGTCTCAATTTTATAAATTAAAGAATTAGAATACAAAACATTAATCAACTAGTTTTACCTGAAGTTAGCTCAATGGATTAAAGCATATTTCAAGCCACAGCCTATAGTGCAGGCATAATTCTGTTTGAGGGTATTGATTGTTTTCTGTTGTGAAAAACTGATTTTCTTCCTTTGGGATAATGGGAAAATAATTTTTTAGAGACACACGTTTACATACCAAACCTTGATGAATGGATTTGAAAGGTTTGGCAATGGAAAATGTGTGTAAACTTAGAGATTGGCTAGGACATGAACAACAGCCAACTCCATTTACATGTACTAAAACACTGGAAAATACATGTCAGCAGTAGAATCCTCATATCCAAAAAGAAAGAACATTATCATTATATGTGTAAGTTTTTTGGCATGAGAATTTATTGATGGGAGGGAGGTGGGGTATTAGGAAGAAAGATAGAGGTGAGTGGGATGGAAAGAGATTGGGTCCCAAAATGACTCAGGGAGTTAATCAGTTAAAGCCAAAGAGCCAGAAATGACTCAGAAAGTTAATCAGATGAAGCCACAGGGGCCAATAGTGACTTAGGAAATGTTCAGGGTCGCTCCAGATAATAAACATCAGATGCTTAGGCACAGCCCAGCCCATGTCCTCATTTCATCAATCAGATCAGGCCTAGAGGGCCATGAACTGTCAATCAAGGACTTATTTGCCCCACCAAAATGTCATAAAAGAAGGCTTACAATAGGCAATGGGGGCCTGTCAGACATTAGGTGGGGGCCCGCTCTGTTACAGAGTGTAATAAACTTGCTTGCTTGTTTTCTTGACTTTGGTTTCACTCTATCTGATTTACCTATGCCTCTGAACCAAATTCCTTATCAGGGGAATAGGCAAAACAGGTGAACGGAATAAGAGTTACAAGCCTCCAAGTATAAAATAAATTAGTCACAGAGATGAAAGTACAACATAGGGAATATAGTCAATAATATTCTAAGAGGTTGGCATGGGCACAGATGGTAGCTGAGCTTATAATGGTGATCATTTCACAATGTATATCATTGTTAAATTACTATGCTGCATAGCTGAAACTAATATAATATTGCATGTCTACTGTACTTCAATTAAAAATTTAAAAAACTGTGTTTATAAAACAAAATAACAAGATGGAATATTAAGCATAACCTGAATATTTAGAATGAATAAACTTGAGTTAATTTGGAGGGCTGGACAAAAAGTAGAAGGTGGCTCCAAGGATATGGGGTTTGAATATCTAGAGCTTCTAGGAACACAATTTTCAATTTCATAGTCCACATTTTTTCCAAATGACTCCATAGACTTTTCAAAACCTGCACTTTTTTAAAGAAAATCAATTAATTGGCTAAATTTGCAAGTTATTTTGGCATGCTACGCACAGCCTATTCAGTTCTAAGAATGTGACTTGTTGGAATCGGGGTGACCACATCAACAGATACTAGTGTTATACTGGGAATACTTTTAAATTTAAAAGCACAATGTTGTATTCTGGAAGACTGCTATTTTGAGTCTTTTCATTCTCATAGTATCCTCCAAGGAACTTTAAGGGATAAAACCCCTGATGTAGCAAATAAAATCTGAATGCTTTGGATGCACCAGTGGGTAAAAGGGATTCATGCATCTTTAGAAGTCATTAACTTTTGGGCTCTCTGATCTTGAATCCAGTAAATGAACTATATGAAACTGTAACATATCTAATGCAATTGATGAAAGACAGAGTAACTTGAAAAAATATAGGAGGCATTTCTGGAAAGGCTTTATGAAAAGCAATTAAACATTTTTTAGTGGGATAATATATAAAAGTATTGTATATGATAGCCACTAAAATAGTTCAATTAATTGTGGGAGTTATTACCAAATGCCTACATAACAACCAAAACTGCAAAACATTTTAATCTTTAAGAAATAATCACAACTTTGGAAAATAGTATTGGAGTATATATTAAGTGAGATGAAAGATCAGTGCAATGCAAACAAAGAATAGTGGTTAGACAGTTTAGGGAGATTCAGTCACTGAGTAGCTGTTAGATCTTGGTTGATATAAATATTTAAATCATGGTTTTCCGATCTTTGAAATGTGTGTGATCATCATACCAAATTCCACAGACTGTTGAAAGATTTAAATATATCTTTTGGAAAGGTCTTGGCTTAGTGTCTAGCACATATTAATTGCTCAACAAATATTAGGTAAAATTATTACTGAGATTCATTTATTTACTGACTTATTTAGGGCATAATGGGTATCAGTAAATTATTTGGCTCCCTATTCCTCCTGCTTGGAAGGCTTACCTTTGTGAGAAAAATCCCCATTTTATCTATTCTTTCTCAAGTCCCTTCTTTCCTTATCATTCTAGCCCACTCTGAAACTTAACCCTTTTTGACACAGGGTATGTTTCCTTTACTTGGCACATGATAGGTGCCCAATAAATAATTGCTTAATACATAGATGAAGAATGTTATAAAGGACAAATTACTCATTTACTGAAGAGTGACAAGCTTTTCTTGTTTCTCACTAAATACAAATAATAGGCAAAATAATCTGTTGATGAAATGAATAGGAACTTTGTTTCTTTTTCACATTTTTAGGTTGATTTCCCAATTAAGTTATACATCCTCTAAAGCAGATTTAGGGTTTAATCACCTAATACCTTCAATCCATAGTCTTCATATTAATTTTTCTGAAATTTTGCTCCTATACCCATGTGGAACCTACATGTCCCTAGTAAGGACTTAAAATCTGATATTGAAGGCAGCATGGCAGAGAGACAAGATTATTTGGCTTAGAAACAAGAGAGATGTTTTTCTGCTCCCTTGTAAAATGTATCATGGGTGCTCAAATATAAAACCATCCCATGTGTGATATTATGATTTATAATAAGAAATATATATTTGGTCTTAATTCTCATTTCTGGCACAGAGCTCCTAAAACCCTTTGGAATTTCCTGTGATGAGAGCAATAAGGGTGTCTCTTGTTATGTTAATTAGGTGACTTTTGGTGAGTAAGGGAGGGTGGGTGCTGGTTGCCAGGGGAACATACCTTGAATAGAGGGGTGGAACTTTCAGTCCCACCCCAATAACCTCTGTGGAGGGAAGAGGGGCTGGAGATGGAGTTCAACACCAATGGCTGATGATTTAATCAATCATGTCTATGTAATGAAGCCTTCACAAAAATCTGAAAGGACAGGGCTCGGAGAGCTTGTGGGTTGGTGAACAGGTGGAGATTTGTGGAGAGTGGCAAGGCCAGAAAAGCATGGAAGCCCCACACCCTTTCCCACATACCTCGCCCTATTGCATCTCTTCCATCGGGCTGTTCCTGGGTTACATCCTTTCATAATAAACTGGTAATAATAGTTAGCAAAATGTTTAATTGAATTCTGTGATCTGCTCCAGCAAACTACTTGAACCCAAGGTGGTGGCCCTGGGAACCTCTGATTTATAGCTAATTAGTCAGAAGTCCAGGTGACAAATTGAACTTGCAATTGGCCTCTGAAGTCAGGGGAGAGAAGGGGCAGTCTTGTGGGGCTGAACCCTTAACATGTTGGCATCTGATGCTATGCCCCAGTAGACAGTGTCAGAATTGAGTTGAGCTGTAGAACGCCCAGCCAGTGTGGGAGCAATGCTTGGTACTGTGGGGAAGCCTCTCACCACCACCATGGTGGAACTGCATCCAAAACATTTATCATATATTAATCAGTCTACATTTTTCCAAGAGAAAATACATCTCTTACCACTCCAAAATGTTTTAGGCGAACATGGATATATATAAACTTTAAGGGCTTTGGATGAAAAACCAAATATACTTGTATAACATTAAAAAGGAATTACATTTTATGAATTATATATGATAACAAAACACATATTAGATATAACATTAGACATGCTATTTTTCCCCTTATCTCTCATGTTTTATGAAGAAATTCTATTCTATCTCTTTGCAGCTTTGATGTCATTGTTCTCTTCATCTTAAGAAGCACTGTTTTGTGTCACCTACCAGTCTTCTTTTATCTCACACCACACTCATTTTTTTTGCAGGCAGGAAAGCTGTTGTTTTATTTCCCCACTTGAATCTTAGGTGTATATTTTGGCATATAGTACTGTTGTGTATATATGAGTGTGTATGTATGTGTTATCTTTATTAAAAGCCTCATTAACAATGACACCCAGGAAGTGGCAATATGAAGTAATGTCCCTAGGAATAATTTAATACTTATTCAATGTTTGCTTTCATTTTTTTAAATCAGTTTCACCAAGTAACCAACTTAAGGATCTAAAATGTGCACTGATGTGTCTTCTGAACAATATCATCTTACCAGAAATAAAGCAATAGAAAGTGGCTTTGTAATATAAGAGATGTTATAATTTAAGAGACTTTGAAAGAATTTACCTGTAAGGAGAATACCTCACCACAGGATTAATTTATGTTGGATGGGAGGCAGCTGTTTATACTCAGATACTTGCACACATTGCAAACTTTAGATGGTAGTTCTACAAATAAGAGGTAATGAGGACAGTGAATATTCATTTGTTTATTCACATCTTCATTCTTTTGTCCAATGATTACTTGATTGGTTCAAATTGATTCTAAAACATTTACCCCTAAAATAAAGGAAGTTATATATAGAAATAGTTTCAGACTAGTCAACAGCATTCAGTGACTGAATGGATTCAAGAATGGAAAAGGAACAAAAAAAGAAATGACTCCAGGGACTGCAGATTTAGGAGCCTGGAAGCAGTGGTGCCTATCATAGAAAGGGGAAACAGTCATGAGGAGCTGATTTATATAGGAGTAGATAATGAGTTCCATTTGGGATATTTAATTTTGAGACTGATGGGGGGGCACTTAATTGGAGATGTTCTGTAGGTGTAATGATATTAAAAAGGGGAAAAAATTCAATTAGAGCTCCACCAAATTGTATCAGCTGTGTCCAAACCACATTGATTGCTTGTGTGCATGGCTGGTGTGCAGCATAGCAGAGCTGAATGCTACTAAGCTCCCTTTCAGCTCTACATTCTTTGATTTGGTGAAGAATATGGAGGGTGACACAGCAGATAGAGCACGAGTTCAGCTGCTTTCTCTCACTGTTCCTCTGACTTCTCCTCTGTTTTTTCTACAGCAAATTGATAATACTGTGCCAAGTTCAATCAACTGATCAGGGTTATTGAGGGTATCAAAATCCACTATATTCTTAAAAGTAGTAGAAAAACCAAAATACATAATAGAAATGTATGATACTGTATTATTATTATTATGTCTATTACTCTACTTACAGAAGTGGGGACTTGCGCTAAGAACCTGGATTAAGAGGAGCTTTGATTACTACTTACACAATTAAAACATTATAGAAATGATTGCCCAGCTGCTTAAGATGCTTTTAAATGTTTTCACAAATTATAACCTGCTTTTCTTGCCCTATTTTTGGCACTTCCACCAAGCATAGAACATTACAAAAACATGTAACTACCCATTGTTCCTTCCAAGAAAACATGAAACAGGATTCCTCTAAGCTTTTGCATTTCTGGTCCATCTCTCCTGGAATGCAACCCCAACTCCTCTATATCCCCAGTTATCCATCTGGTAAATCTTTATATTCTTTGAGATGTATTTAAAATACTACTCCTACCCTAGGCAGAATTATTCACATCCTTTTGTTTCTCTGTTAGGTAGAAAGGTAGACAAGTGCATCTGGGGAAGGGGAAGATAGGGTTCAAGGAAAAAAAGGCCAAGGTAGGGGGTCCCATTTGAAGACAACAAAGGCTTTGCAGGGAGATAACTTCCTTGCCTATCGGAACCAGGCCAAACTGGTCCTAACCAGGTCTAATGCAGGTACAATTGAACAAAACTGAGAATCTCCCAAACCAGCTCTCATAACCTCATTAAAATACAATAGTGGTTTTGCTCCTCCTCCCCCCACCCGTGGGCATTTTGGGAAAAGACATGCACACTAAGAGAAATGGGTGTATAACTAAAGCTGTCAATCAAATGACCTCACCCTGTCAATCAAAGAGGCTCCTCCTGACCAGAACATGATAAATAGACCCTCCACTAAAAGTTCAGGGCCTTTTGTCTACCTTGACTCTGGCCCACTCCTCCTTTGGAGTGTATTCAACTAAAACTTTTGTTCTGCTTCACTATTGTGTCTCTCTTTCATTTCTTTATTTTGGTAGGGACAAGAACCTAGAAGAACAAACTCAACCTATTTTGTGCCACGACTTGGATTGCTACTCCAGACAATAAGGTTTGCTAAATAAAAGCCTCCTGAGGCTTTAACTTTCTATCAGAACTTTCAACTCAATTCTTTCCCTTGAAAAGACAAGAACCAAGGAATTCCACAATACACCTAGTATCTCTATCATTTAAGATACATTTTTACTATTGAATATGCAAACTATATTATATTAATATTATATTAATTTATTGACTACATACTGCACTAGAATTTTAACTCATTAAGTGCTTTTTGTTTCTCCATTTTCCTATTCTCTACACCTAATCCAACCCAATACATATTACATGTAATTACTATAGGTGTGCTCAATGAATGGTGAAAGCTTAAGGTTTGGTGGAAACTGTATTTGTTGCTCACCTTCGCAGTCAGTTTTACTAATAACCTGCTTTAATATGAGTATGCTGAACTAATCCTGTAAATGGAGTCCTAATAAGATAATTATAACATCACTGTAGTCAGATGAAGGGGAACAGAATATACCATCCACAAATATGTCTCTTTGGCATAAGGATTATTTTGTACTTGTTAGTGTTAAACAGCAGATACAGGAAAAGCTCTGAAAATGAGTAAAAGTTACTCTTTTGTAAGAGACTATTACACATAAAAGGGAATTCTCCATTGTAAGGCTATCTTCCTCTCTGTACCAAGAAGAGGGAATGACTCTAAATCTCTAGAAACTGATCAATGCAGAAATCAATGACTTAAATATGCATAACAACCATACCCTGATTACTGTGCTTTTCCTGGTCACTTCCCACCCCCAACATCTTTTCTGTTTAGCTGGAGACGGCATTTAAGGTGGTGGTTTGGGCGATTTTCAGGAGTTACTTGGTTTTTCTGAGTCTCTCCCATGTATATAGGAGGTATACATGTTATTAAATATATTTTATTTGTTTTTCTGCTATTAATGTTTTATTACAGGGAAGTCTCAGCCAAACACTTAGAGGGGTAGAAGGAATATTCTTTTCCCTCCCCTACACAGTCATGCAGCCCAACAGAGATATTGTGTTCTCTGGTTTCTATGAGGAAAATGTATACATATTGTTGATTACTGAATTTTTTTAATTATTGCATTTTGTAAGTAATATATGCTTATGCCAGTAGGTAAATTATGTAGATAATGCGTATTTATTACAAATAAATTGAAAAAAACAGTAATGGTATCATTCTGATTTGCTGAATCTTTTGCTCAAGTTTAGGTTGAGGTACAAATCAATACAATAAAAATGACTTTATTGTTACGGTCACTGACAGAACTAGAAGTATAAGTGTGTAAATATGTATATATGCGTTTGTGTGTCCATAGGCATACACATATATTCACATGTCAACATTAAAATTGAATTAAAGTTATTTTTAAAGCAAGTAGATTTATCATTATCAAATGCTAATGAATATGAGTATTGAAAATGCTGCTCATGAGTTAAGGTAAAATACCATCTAGCTGAATATAACAGGACAATTAACGAATTGAGAAATTATTTTTGTTCACATAGGTATACTAAAATTACTTATATCAACTTATGCTGTACCTTAAAGCTTTATTTCATATTCAGGTTTGAAAGTCAAATACCTACAGTATCTAGGCAGATAGAATATGAAAGGAAAACGGGTCCTGTGGTAGCTGTGATAAATTAGATTGCGCTTGCTCATCTAAAAGACAAAGTCCCTCTTAAGGACTAGCCAATTGTTACCAGACTAAAATGAAGGCCTAGAGTTTCTAGACTGCCCAGTTTTTCAGAAAGAAAAGCAGGAATTTTGATTTTTTAATATTTCAATTTTTAAATGTTAAGTAATTTCCATTGCTGGATTCAACCAGTACACCATGACTGATACAGCATGCTGGATCTTAATTATACAGACATATATATTTTCACATACTGATACTAACACACATACATTATACTAAAGACCAGCTATCTGCTTATAAGTAAAAATAATAGGTAAACTTCTGTGCATGCATGTAGAATAACATCATAACAATCAGTTTACTATATCAGGGCTATTTTCTATGTAGGCTGAGACATCATAGTTTCCTTACTGATATGACTACAACATGTGTTGTATGAATGAGATTCCACTGGAATAAGGAGTTTGATTTTTTAAGGTATGATCATAAATCCATGCCTATGCAGCATTGATTTAACACAGATGCTGCTCCTTTGTGAAAGGGACGTGTGTAAGACTTATATTTGAAAACTTATATAATAAATAACAAGCATGCACTGTAAAAGAAATGATAATGTGTGTCACATTATATATCGTTTCATGTACTTTTCTAATAGAGTGGGTAGATTTCAGTTTCTGGGAAAGTTCCAACTGTAATATATTTCCTGCATTTGGGGTAAAAACGCAATAGGGAAAAGAGCAATATAGGCTATACCAGGCTTCCAAGGCATTTGGAATGTAGGTAGAAATGGCAGGGAGCAATTCTTAATCTTTGAGTAAACATCATAGGGGCAAAGGAAAGAGAATTATGGGTATATATCGAAAGAAATACAAATATGTATTGGTGTTCCTAGGAGAAAGAGAGAATGAGCTCTAGTGAATGATCCACACTACAGTGTAGTTAGAATGATGGAAATAGAAGCCTAAAAACGCTTAGAGTTGTTGGGCTTGCAGGTCAGAGGCTATGTCTGGTTTCCAGGTCCATGGCTACAACTGAAAGAAATCAGTGATTCCAGATATGATGCAAATTACATGCAAATCTGAGCAAAGTGATCTCCATCAGTTGGAGCTGGGGATTCACACCCTCTGTTCTCCCATCATGAGAACAGCTATAATCCCTCCTGGTGCAGCTTCCTGAGAACTCTAAAAGCACTTTCAGGATACGGAAAATTCACCTGATTCAAACTTAGATGGCTAAAAGTCCTTTGAAAATAAACACCTATTCCTCATATTTAGTTAAATATAACTATGTTGAAAAATGAGAATGTGCTTTAATGAAAGAAAAGAATGACTGACCTTAGATCTTTTTAAACTTTGGTAGGAATGTATATTCAAAAAAACAATAATAAAACATAAAGCACTGAAAGGTTAAAAGCTGTAAAAGGGATGCTGCCCCGAGGAAAGGGAGCTAGAAGGAGAGACAGGACATTCAGCAAAACATGATTGAATTTATATTCTGGTTTATAGACCACCCACTAAGGGAACAAACAGGCAAAGCCACAGAGGTAATACAAGCCTGTACACACTTACTGTTGGTGGGGGTCGGTAATTAGACATGAGAAAACAGTGCTTTATTTATTCCAGGCATAGTAAACTAAACTGGAGGACTGAAGCAAACTGGAGGAAATTCAATGCAACAGCTAAAATGAATGACTAAGGCACTAGAAGATCTTAATCTGGGTAGGCTGAAAAGACAAAATATGTGCAGTTTAGCTCTGTGCTAATGAAAGGAAAGAGGTCACACTAAAAATAACTTAATGGTACAAGCTTCGAAGCAGCAGAAGCGTTCTGGTACAAATGGACCTATCCAGAAAAAATGAGACTTAATGACACAAAGGAAAAACTGTTGACTGTGAGGAAAAGTATCCTGAGATTAAATGACTGCTGGTGAATAGGGACCCATCAGAAAGGCAGTGATGAGGATGTTATCTTGATGCTTGAAGCAGCTTAAATGAGACACGTTGCTGGAAAACCCATTACAGGATAAATACCCCCTGGTCCTAAGGAGATAGATGTACATCAATGTAGAAAGCAGGACTGCAGAGCAGACACAGCACCAGAACACAGGGTGGTGATTCAGGATTTGCATCCTGTCCCAGTAGCATGTGGTATAATGTTGCTCAATCTACTCCTCTGTTACTCAGCTTCCTTTCTGACTATCCTCCTTCAACGGAATGTTGTGATTGATTTTGTTGTTATCTAAAGGCTTTGATAAATAAGGAAGTATTCATGATAAAATTTTAATGTGAACTGTTGCTTAAAGAGTTAAGGCTATGACAAAATATAACAGCAAATCAATGAATGATGATAACCACCATCAAAACAATGGGCTGAGAGTTTTAGTAAAACTAATGAGAAGCATTTGCAAGTACATTATAAATTAGTTCAATTGATGCATCTTTTTTAGAAACAAAGCAATAAATACTAGGCTTCTGAGAGTTATTTAAAATGTTCAAGAAAGTATGCTATACTGTGTCTCAAATCCTGTGCTTGCCAATTTTTCCCAGTTTTTATTTATTCTTTCCCTTCTTGCAATATGGTATTTGATGCATAAAAATAATAATTCGTAACAAATATCCTGTATCACAAAATATAAATAGGTACATTATAAAGCATAATATTATAAGAAACACAGGCCCATTCTAAGAATTGAAATATCAACTATAACTTGTTCTTGAGCTCAAAATAGTGCTCCTAGGCTACACCTTCAGTGTGTTGCATCCCTGCTCCTACTGAGGGTTAACTACCTGTGCCTTTTTGTTGGTTTGCTTTGTAGAGGCTTTTTACTTTTATCACATATGTATGTGAGGAGGAGCAAGACATACCACTCTTTTTTGGCATAATGATTACTTTGGGCTAATTATTTTTAAGTGTAGCAGATACAGGAAAATCTTTGTAAAAAGAATAGGTTACCCTTTTGAAAGGGAAATGTACATGTATAAGATAAATCTCCATTTTGTAAGGGTGTCTCCTTCTCTCTACCAGGAGGAAGAGGATGCCTAAATCTCTAGAAACTTATCAATGAAGAAGGCGGTAACTTAAATCTGCGTAACAGCCTTGCCCTTGTTTGCTGTGCTTTTCATCGTCACCTGCCTCTTTAGTGGGAGATGGTACTTAAGGTGGTGTCTCAGGCCATTTCCGGGAGTACTCAGTTTTCCTGGGTGTCTTCTTTGTATAAAGTAGGTAGACATGTTATTAAACCTGGTTGTTTTTCTCCTGTTAATCTGCCTTTCATTACAGGGTTGTGTCAGCAAAGGACCTAGAAGGGTAGAGGGAAAATTATTTTTCCTCCCATACATATGCATATCAAACCAATATTTTTATTAAGTCTTCCTATGTTTGAGCTTTCCTGAGTGTTGACTAATAAATGGGTCAGCTGACTAAAGCCCATGGAGCCCACAACATATTTTGTAGTTTTATTACACTCATCCACACTCATTTGTTCACATATTGTCTATAGCTGCTTTGGTGCTATAACAATAAAATCAAGTATTTACATTAGATAATATATGGTCCCTTGGAGAAAATGGAACTTTTTGACCAGGATTCCCTTCTGGCCTGAATAGCACCCATTGTGTACATAGCAAGATCATGTTTCCACATTTATTGGATGTTTACCAGAGACAGAGCTGTTGGTCAGTCATGGGATTGCCAGTCTGGGTGGGGGTGGAGAGGAAACACCTATTCTCTTCTCCCCTCCCTTCCTGGTAAGTAATTGGTCAGGCACCCACCAGTCACTGGGGACCTACCCACAGAATTCTGCCCAGTGTGGCAGCATGGCTGAGCATGAGCAGGGAAAGACAGCCAACTAGCTGGGGTTCAGAAGGAGGAGAGTCTGAGCTGAGAGAACAAACCCTTTCCTTCCCAACCTCTCACCCTTGTTCTTCCTTCAATCTCATTGAATTCCATAGGGAACTTGCCCCATGCCAGGAAACCCCTCTTCCCAGAGCTACAGGTCTGAAAAGTTTAAATATTTCTATGTGGGCCTTTAATAAAATATTTGCCAACCTTTGATAATGGAAGTGTTCTTTCTTAGTTTACATTATGATATTATGATTATTTTATGTTTGTACATGTGGCTGTAGTTCATTCATTTACACTGCTATATTATACTCCATGGTAAAATCATAACAATTATATTTGCTATTATAAAGAGTACAGCTATGAATATCCTGGACCATTCTTTGCTCCAGTCTAAATTCATTTTTTGATTTAATTAGTCTTGTTTTTCTTCTGAACATAGAAGTTATACATACCCATTAGAGAAAATTTGGGAAGAACAATAGAGGGTAAAATATATTTTTTTAATTGTAGCCCCCCAAGACAACCACTATTACTTAATGGTATGCCTTTTTCCCTCTGTTTTCTGTGAAATTTCTCATCAATTAACAACTATGAGTGGATCACTCTCACCTCAGCTTCCCATTACTTCCTGCCTATTATGAATATCTCACAAATCTCATTTTAATGAATTTACAAGAAAGCATTAAGTGTAAATAATAAGGGGGTTGAAGATAGGAAGTAATAATAGACAAGCAAAGGGACACAGTAAGTAGGAAGTAAAGTAGTAATATTTAGGAAATCTTAAGTTTTCACACATGCATTTTTTATTTGGTATTTGTCAACAGAATGAAGTCCAGCAACCACAGGTGATACTGACACTTTTGCCTGAATCTCTTAATCCCACCATAAAGGGACACCGAGCATTTCTCTAAACCCCAACTTTCTCCTCTCATTTTCATTCAGCATAAGCTACTGCTACTCCATAAACACTCTCCCCAAAACTTATTAAGTTCTTTGGGTAGTAGGGGAGGCTAGAAAGAAGTGATGGTAGAGAAACCTAACCAGAGAAAATATCTGACTTGTTCAATGTCCCATTCACACTGCTTTCCTCTCCTTCAAATGAAACTGCTTTGCTATTATCTTCTTTATGTTTCTTAAACCAACTTCTACCCATTTTGTTATAAATGGACTCATATTTGATGGAAGATGCAGACATGTGTGATTTGCCCAAGGTTGCTTAGCTGGTAACTTGCTCCTGATCCACAGGCCTCTTCTTCATATCTTCTTTCTCTTTTCCTGCTTCCTTTTTACTTTACTGAATTAAAATTTCCCCAAAAGCTAGTCTGCTACTACATGAACCTCCTCAGATAACTGGATAAGGGAGAGAGTGTGACCCAAAGTGTAGGCAGGGAGAAGTCTGAGGATATTTGTACACAAATAGTTTTGGTGCCATAACAATCTTTATGACAGTAGAATCTTGAAATGTTGCCTAGAAGACTTTCACTCAATACTAATTTCTGGGGGGTAGAAAACCACATATAAAGGAATCTTTGGAGGTTGAAAGGAATCATCTTGTGTCTGAGGAATTTTTGTCTTTGTTAAGTTGACTCTTTGACTTCCCCATAACATAGATATGCAAGGCTTTGCAAGAATGAGTTCTACAATACTAGGTGTTTAGGTGTTCCACAAAGATTTACATTGTCAAAAATTGGCAATGGTATAATAACAAAGAGAAAGCTCATTCTCAGAAGAGTTAATATGCTAATGTACATAGTGACTTTAAAAAGGGTAATAGTTTGCATAAATTCTCACAAAATGACTTAAGCTGGATCCTGGAAGGGAAACAATGGGTTTACCAATTAGGAAGTGTCTGAAGAGGGTTTGATATAGGAGTTGTTAACAGAGATGTGGGTAGCTTTAGGAAAACCAACAAGAGATTGCAAAAAAAATAAAGAAAGAAAGAAAAACCAAACAAAAAAAAACTCCAGAATTGATCTTGGACCTAAAGGGTCAAGGGAAAGGAGGTTCCCTGAACTGGAGAGCCATAGACACTAGAGATGCAAGAGAGACCTGTTGAACAGAAGTCTTTGGTATTGGGTCATAACTCATCTATGGAGATCCTACAGGGGCCAGGAGAAAAAAAGAGTCCGCACTATCCCTATTCCGATTCTCTGAGCAACTTCCGGGCCTCTCTCAACTGGAAACCAGAGGGCAAGGGAACTTTTTGACGCAGTTCCTGAAGGGCAGCCTCCAGTGCATGTAGTAGGGTGGAAAAGAATGGAGAATGGATCTGAAGTGTCAGAAGGAACTATTTTACACACTAAACAGAACTTTTTCCCCCATGTCAATCCAAGATGTTGTATTGGTTGTACTTCATTCAACTCCTTCATTTCTAAAGCCCGGAGATAACTGATACGAACAGGGATTTGCCAAAGTAAACACCCTTAAAGTACCAGTCCTGGTAACTAGAGTCACTAAATGGGTGGATAGAGGAAGTTGTCCACGCCACTGGTTTACAGACATATTTTAAACCCACATCTGAACAGGAAGGCTCTCTCTCTTTGATTATGGCAGCTAATAGCAAACACTGAGGTAATTAATATTATACTGATCTCTTATAGTGAAATAGCTGCTATCTCCATGACTACAGATAATTTGATTTTGGGGTAATGATGACTTATTCAAGCAAGGTGGGGAAAGTAGTGGAGTTACTTTTCTGTGACCCCTGAATTCCATTCATTTTACAGTGCTTCTCAAGCCTGGATGCATGATAGAATCAACCAGATTCTACCAGCATTTTAAATCCAGATGCTGGAACCACAGACCAGTTAAGTCAGAATCACTGGAAAGAGAACCCAGGCATCATCATTTGTAAAAGCTCCAATGTGCAATCACATTTGAGAACTACTGGTTTTGTGGTTCTCTTTAAGACTTGCTCTGATGAACCACATACAAATTCTGATTTTCTTAGTAATTTACATTTTTTTTAAAGGAAACTGTACACTACCCTGCTGATAACTTTATATATAATAGGGATTGCAGAATTTATTGAGTTTGGGGCCTGGGGAAATCATACCTATAAAAGGAGGAAAAATGCCAGCAGCTCCTAAAATAATCTGTGCTAGTCCAGATTACTTGCATATTTTATCTTTAATTTCAGAGCCCTTATCAGTATTCAAAGGAGCATAGAGCTTTTAGAAATGCTTCAGTGAGGAACACTTTATACTCTGTCTCTGATAAATGAAAGTGTTCATTTCCTCTCAGACAAGTCAGTAACAAACAACTATTTTCTAGCAACTGGACTGTATCCACCTATTCATTTCCCATGGCTCATTGGGCATCATTAGGAATGTAACACAGTTTAGCTACTACCAACCCCAGTTACTGTAGAATTAGTCCATTACAGGAGCGTTTGAAAAAATCATTAAGGCTGTTTCAGATTTTAAACTGTACTTGGATATTTCAAAAGTAGGTGCCCCGAATTTTTTTTTCTTTACTGTCAACCCAGTCTCTTGTATTTAAAACTAGAAAATCTTTCCATATGTACAATACAGTTTCTGAGCAGTCCATCGATCAAATAATATACTTCTTAAAATGTTTTAACTTTTCTGACATTCAGAGAAATAAATTATAGAAAAACAATTTGAAATGATGGGTTAAGAAATTTACCACAATTAAGAAAAGAGGATGTAACCTTTGGCAAAATCTGACAATACTGACAACACCAAAAATATTGCAAGAAAAGGCGATGGTTACTAGAGAACACAGAAAGGGTAGTCTCCAAGAGTCCAACATAAACGTGAGTCAGATTATAGGTGGTTTCATGTTTCTCACAATGTATAAAATGAGCATATACATTTATAATCACAAAAAGTCAATACAGTGGGAGGTAGCATGTATTTGTATTGGAAAAAACACAATCGCTTCATTAATATTTCTTTCTCTTTATTCAGATCATATATTCACTCACTAAAACAGACTTCCAATTATAATTCAGCTTCCTGTTTAGGTGACTGAATGTGTGTGTGTGTGTGTGTTTGTTGGGGTGGGGACAGAGAGTACTGATGTGCAGTACACATATATGAACCAGTACACAGTCACATTTTCATTGTCCATGACGCATCAGCACTTGGCTGATACATCCATTAATCTTTGGGGAAGTCTGATTAATATGAAGCAGTCGGCTTGTCCCTGGAGTGCATGATGGCCAAGCCAGTACATTCGGTAGGGGAGAAGATGACCCATCTGAGGTTCTGTTCCCAGAAGTTCTGCTCATGTTTCTCACTCCTAAAGATTGTGATGGCTAAGTTTTCTATCACTTTTGGAGATTCTGAAGCATATAGGCATAGTTAGGAATCTGAGAAGGTCTGAGAAAGGAAGTTAAATTTTACTGATCATATTTCACATAAAATGTTGACACTTCAACAAGGCCAGCTTCATGGGAGTTTGCACAGGGCCCTGAATCAGAAGGAACCACTCTTGACTCAATGCTCTAGTGTTGGTATCATGAAATTTGTAATTTTATCTTTGAACTTGTATTTTATATGTGAAGTCACATGGGACAGTGGAGCACATGCATGAGGAGAGGAGATGTGTGCAGTATACATGTCCACCATCCCTTGTTGCTTTATTCATACTTGGCATTTGCAATACCCTACGAGCCCAAATTTGCCTGGAACCACAGTACTTATAATGTCAGTAAGACTGTAAGCTAGGACAAGGTAAGTGTGTAGTAAATGGGCACAAGCCACGGTCATGCTTTCCCATGTAAACCAAAGCTTGATTGAAATACAGAAAGAAGTCACTGGCTTTCTAAGAAACACTACCCTATGATGAAAAAAAAAAACTACCCTATCCCTCCTTACTTAACATTTCTTCTTTGTATTAGCCAGCCAGCCACTTAAAATGAAAATGATGACATAAAAAGAAAGGGAGAGACAGAGCAACCACGTTCATCTCCCTTTCTTTCTTTTTACTCCTTCCTAACTTATCAGTGAGCCAAAAGTGAAGGGTGCTGATAAAATCTTCGCATAAAAAAAGAAGTGAAATAAAAATAACTGAGTTAGTTTTGTGCAGCTTATCTACTGTTCTGGTAAGAACAAAATTCATAGGCATGGATGAGTATGAAATACGAATTGTGTGATATCAGACTGCATATGAAGTTAACCATTCCTATATTTGCATCTAAAAATGGCATTAAACTATATACAGATGAACAGTAAAATTCATGCTAAATACTTAAATTTGTTTTAGCTTAGAACAACATGAAATAACAAATAAGAAAAATACCATGACGGGTCCAGAGAAAAACCAAGCGGGAAAAGACAAAGCTTTATATTAATGGATGAAATTGGATTCCATAAGAACAGTTGACCACATGTAGCTTCCTTTCTCATTTAAAAATGAAATATAATTTGGAGCCAATTGCTGGTTTATCTCTCAGCTTCAAAGACAGGAAAATATTAGCTACCCTTGCTCACTGCTGACTCCTTATGAGTTTTGCTTTGCTAACGTGACCAGAATTGATTTGACAGATAGCTCCTTGGGCAGTAGGGGAGGCTAGACAGAAGTGACAGTAGAGAAATCTAGCTGGGGAAAACATCTGACTTATTCAATGTCCCATTCACACTGCTATCTTCTCCTTCAAATAAAACTGCTTTGCTATTATCTTCTTTGTGTTTCTTAATCTGATTTCTACCAATTTTGTTATAAATGGACTCATATTTGATAGAAGATGCAGACATGTGTGATTTGCCCAAGGTTGCTTAGCTGGTAATTGGAAGACCCAAGGCTAGATAGAACCCATGTCTACAAAGTTTCCTTTTTACCTGAAAATTAAGTTACACTGAATTTTGATTGACTATTAAATCATTGATGTAAATGTCACTTTGGGGCAGCATATGTGAGTTATACTGTCCTTTTTTCTCTTTAATTATAAGATAAAAACTCCATCTGGCCAGAAAGTTTAGTTTTCACACACACAAGATTCAGTTAGTTTTTCAGACTTCTTTTTCAAAAAAGCCTTCCTTGACAATTCTGTAAGCTGTTACACAGTAAACAAGAGACAAGCCCACTCTGCTTCATTCAGCTCTTCAAAAGCGTGTCACGTAGGAACTATGTGTTTCCATCTCTGAAATGATTAGGGGACAGTTAAATTACAATAGGAGAGGGAATTTACATGCTGAATGAAAGGGAATAAATGGAGAGTTTGGAGTGGAAGGAAATTGCTCAATTTTTTAAGCAAGAGAAAAATTGATCCAGCCATAATGTATATTGCCAGGGTCAGTCATTATACTGTGGGCTCCTTTTCAGTTCTGGACATTTTTCTTAACCTGCTGAATGCTTAAGCTTTACTGTCCAGAGTTTTGTTGGAATTATACTACTAAAAATAGAGGTACACTGTCCAGATAGAGCTCCCTGAGCAGTTATGGAGCCAATTCAATGACTTAGGAGCAAGATCCAACTGCTCTCCTTTTCTCTAGATTCTCATTACTAGGCTGAGAGTAGTTTCGGTCTGTAGGGAGACCCTTGGCAAAGGGTCTTTACCCACAGATCAGGAAGGGTCTTCACGTTCTATAGCCCTTGAGAGCCAGGCAGATCTCTAGTTCAGCCCCCACCCTCAGAGCTTTGGACACAGGAAAGAAATCCTGCAGGGTACTGTCAGGAATAGCACCTCATTTCTTCAAGGGCCTGTCCACTCTGACATGCATCACAGTGGAAAGAAAGGCTATGATGCTATGAATTTACTTTTAGAACATTGAAATTACTAATAGAGGGTCTAAGAAATGAAGGGCACCTAGGTAAAGCCATGCAAGTCATTCAGGTCTAAGGTTTTCTTATGTATCAATAAAGCACAATCTCGGTGGGACTTAATCCTACTAACGTGGTTGCCATACAAGTCTTTGAAAACTCATAAGGACAAAATGCTGGAAGCATTTTTTTCCACCATTTATCCATTCATCCCTCACATACTGGTAAAAGACTTAACACCTGCCTAGCAGGAGACATCACTTAGCCATTCTGGCAAATTCACACACCTGGAAGGGCAAAAGGATCACATGCTTAGGAGCAACCCTCAGTCAAGAAATAGGCTGGTGGATAAGGACTCCCCACTTCTGGGTCTCAGGTGGACAAATATAGTGGCTCTTCTACAGGCCCTCAGGTGGGCCCCCGTGCAGATGTGCCACCCTTGCTAAAAGGCAGAACTTTCCAGTCAACTCCCTGTACACATGCTGTCGCATAGGGATCTGAATTTCGATGGAACTGAAGCTAAGACCCAGCATTTGTATGTGTTCAGAAAAACTGAATGATGGAAAAGATATAAATGAAATATAAATGGCAATTGAATGAGGCTTGTAGACACATGTCAAAAATACCCTGTTCCCAACATGTCTGAACAAACTCCCATGATCTCCTGGTACATCCATGAACATCCAAAATTACTCCTTTGATGACCAATCCAGCTGTTCAAGGTTAGAATGCCCTGGCTGGTGTGTACCTGGACACCGCAGATCAATGTTCGGCAGGCTGACCTTGTCTGCCCTCGGCCAAAGGAAGGACTGAGAAAGTGAAAAACAGCCCTGCTGGCAGCTAGGCCATGACATTCCCAACTGGAGATAAACAGCACTCATGGAAATAAATACTGCTCAGAGAAGGCCACTCTGTGACCATGTTTGAAACTAGAAAGAGACAAGGCCACTTCTCAACCAGGAAAATGATTCAATAGTCCATCCCCTCCCTTGACTAACAGGACCCACTGTAGTTCCCGTACCAATGATGATTCTAGCCCCTTTGTAATTCTCCCACCTCTCAAAGAAAAATTGCCCATACCTCCTGACAACATGCAATTCAGAACTTGCTTCTGCTTCCAAAATCCTCTTTAGAATCCCTCAACATCCACCTAAATTCTGTAATAACCACCCCCATCCCCATTTCCTCTTACTGAAGTGCCTATGGTTCCCATGGAGTGAATTGTTACCTGCTGCAGCAGGCTAAAGGAAGCTATGAGATTTCTTTGTTCTGTGGTGGGGTGAGGGGTGGCTGGCCACAGGTGTATTCCTGGCAATCTTTGGTTAGTAGGCATTGCAAATAACCTTTTAGCTTGCTTCCAGCTAGTAAGCACTTTCCCTAAGAAAATAAACACCATCATTTTCAAATGTCTTATTTTCTCTTCTCTCTTCACTCCTCTTTCTCATTCATAAATCCTGCCTTTGCCATTGTTAGATGGAATTCATCTATTATTGGTTTCTCTTACATACACATTAAATAGTTGGCTACTAAATAACTACACATGTCTGTGAGTCAGCCTTTTACACTGTGGTAGACATTTACTAAGGATTTGGCCATAAGAGCAAGGTATCTGCTTTGGGGCTCCATACAGTTGATTCTTTACATTCAGTATCATACATCTCTCCTTTTTTTTTTTTGTTATTGTTGTGAGGGCATCTCTCATATTTATTGATCAAATGGTTGTTAACAACAATAAAATTATGTATAGGGGAGTCAATGCTCAATGCACAATCATTAATCCACCCCAAGCCTAATTTTCATCAGTCTCCAATCTTCTGAAGCATAACGAACAAGTTCTTACATGGAGAACAAATTCTTACATAGTGAATAAGTTACATGGTGAACAGTACAAGGGAAGTCATCACAGAAACTTTCGGTTTTGCTCATGCATTATGAACTCTAAACAGTCAGTTCAAATATGAACACTCATTTGATTTTTATACTTGATTTATATGTGGATACCACATTTCTCTCTTTATTATTATTATTTTAAATAAAATGCTGAAGTGGTAGGTAGATACAAGATAAAGGTAGAAAACATAGTTTAGTGTTGTAAGAGAGCAAATGTAGATGATCAGGTGTGTGCCTGTAGACTACATACATCTCTCTTTTTAAAACATCCCTCCTGTATTTCTTTCAACTTACACTCCAGATTCTCAAAGCCATTCACCAGAAAAACAAAACGAAAAATGAACTGCAAAACAACAAAAATATCCCCCCAAAAGGACTATGACAAGATGTTATTCATGTGTAAAGGTTCCAAAATCTGGAAGATTGACAACAACAAATGCTGGTGAGGATGTGCAGCAACTGGAAGTCTCATTCATTACTGGTAGCAATGCAAAATGGTACAGATACTTTGGAAGACAGTTTGGTGGTTTTCTTACACAACTAAACATACGCTTACCATATGATCCAGTGATCATGCTTCTTGATATTTACCCAAAGGACTAAAAACCTACGCCTACACAAAAGCCTGTATATGGATGTTTATAGCAGCTTTTTTCATAATTGCCAAAACTTGGAAGTAACCAAGATGTCCTTCAGTGGGTGAATGGATAAATTAACAGTGGTAGATCCAGACAGTGGAATATTTTCAGCACTGAGAAGAAATGAATTAATCAAGCTATGAACCAACATAGAGGAAGCTTAAATGCATATATTCCTAAGTGAAAGAAGCCAATGTAAAAAGGCTATATATTGTATGATTTCAACTATGTGACATTCTGGAAAAGACAAAACTGTGGAGACAGTAAAATGAACTTTGGTGCCAGAGTTTGGGGGCTGGGTGTGGAGGGATGAATAGGCAGAGCACAGAGGATTTTAAGGACAGTGAAAATACTCTGTATGAAACTATAATAATGGATACATGTCATTATACATTTGTCCAAACCCATAGAATGTATAATACCAAGAGTGAAACTAAATGTACACTATGGACTTTGAATGATTATAATGTGTCCATGTAGGTTCATCAGCTGTAATAAATTACTGTGCTGGCAGGGGATATTGATAATTGGGGAGGTTATCCATGTGTGGGGGCAGGAGGTATATGAGAAATCTCCATAGCTTCCCCTTAATTTTGCTGTGAAACTAAAACTGGTCTAAAAAAATTGTCTTCAAGTTTTTTTTAAAGAGGATTGAAAATAAATAGTCCAACCCAAAACTACAAAACAAAAAATTACCCCCAAAGGAATATAAGACATTATTAAATGACGAGTGTCCCAAAGAGGTTTCCTTTCTTCCTGAACATTTAATAGGATCCTCTTCTGCTAGCACCTGAGACAAAGGAGCACTCACCCGTGTGTGTGTGTGTGTGTGTGTGTGTGTGTATAGACAGAGGGATTCAGAAAGAGAGATTTGGGAATTAAAGACTCTAGAGACTCAGTAATCCTGTATTGTTATTTGAATTTGAGAGATTAGTTGTTCAAAGAAAGTGGTTCCATTTGAACTTGAAGACAGGGGTATTCTCTTTAAGCAGCAGACACACAAGCTATCATTGAAACTGTAGGAAAGGAAAAGTAAGCCCAACACCATAGTTGACTTTACAATAAAACATACTTATGGTACCAGAGTAATATACACACTGTTCAGATGCTTCCAGTTTTGAGAATGAGTCTTTGACAGAACACCAGTGACCTAATTGTAGTTAGAGAACAAAGAAGAAATTCAACTCAACATAAAATGTAAAAGTAGAGTTTACAGAATTTGGGAGAAGAAAGTAGAAATAAAGAAACAGGTAGGGCCATTAAAATCTCCATTCACCCTGTGAGGAATTTAGAGATACTTACTACTGACAGTTTATAAAGAAAAAAAATATAAAGATTTATGGATTGCACTCAAAATGAGAAAGTAATCGATAGAAACATGTGTAGCATATGAAAACAGGTTAACTTTTCTCATCTTTCATAGGAGAAAGACTACAGACAATGAAAAAATGAGAAAATCAAAGATTAGAGATATGGACATGTTATTAAAAGATATGAGAAAGGTAAACATTACAAAAGCAGCATTAAAAAAGTAAAATGACTCAAAGTATCTGCCTCTGAGGAGTGACAAATGGGAGAGGGACACAGTATGTTTAAATAAAAGAAAGTGTGAAATAAAAAGTACTTGAGCCATATATAGATAACAATTTGATTAAAATTAGAAACATTGTCTCAAACAATTCCACATTAGTAATTATTATATACATTTTTTTAATCCTGATAAGCAAAAATGAGAGAATTAAAATTACATTTAAATCCACTTCCTAGAGATAACAAAGATTATATTTTCATATATATTCACATATAAACTAGATCACACTGTAGCATTATATTTTTGCATACTGTTTTACAATTTTTAAAAATGTATTTGGAATACTTTTAATATCAGTGCAATTACTTTCCATCACCTCAATGTAGAAAAATTTACTTATTGTTTTTCTGTTCTTTGTACTTTCTTAAGCTTATTTATATTTGAATATTTACTTAGGTGAAATTCACTGTATTTTGTGAAGTAAGGTTCTGACTTCTATGACTACCCAAACTATTTCTTTCATAATCCATCTTTACCCACTGATTAGATATACCATTTCCATTATACAAACCTGAGCATATTTAAGGACTTTGTCTTTTCCTTTACTAATCTGCTCATAGATTTTGTAGTAGTACTTTTATTACATATTTTAATATGTAGATGGGCATATGACCTTTCCTCTGAGTTTTTAAAACATTTTCTAATTGAGACTCATCTCTATTGCAGTCAGATGAACTTTAAAGTAATCTTTGTCATATTCAAATCCCTCCCAGCTCCCTTCTTCAACTTAACTTGGTCTATTATATTTTAGGTATTTTTGGGGAAAATTATATGTCCAAAATATTAAACTTCTCATGAAGAAAGACTGGATATATCTGTCCATGTATTACAATATCCTCTTTGGCCCAATAGTTCTGTATATGTTCAAATACTATGCAAATAAATTCATAATAATTTCACATTTTGAACCTCTGCTGTGGAGAATGAGAACTTTGATTTCTGACAGATGGCAAAAGAGTTACTAGCATGTGAAAAAGCATTTGACAAAATTCGACATCCATTCATGCTGAAAACTCTCAACAAAATGGGAATACAGGGTAAGTACCTTAACATAATAAAGGTCATATATGACAAACCCACAGCCAACATCATACTTAACAGTGAAAAGCTGAAAGCTTTTCCTCTAAGATCAGGAAAAAGACAAGGATGCCCACACTCCCCACTGTTATTAAACATAGTACTGGAGGTCCTAGTCATGGCAATCAAACACAGAGAAATAAAAGACATCCAGATTAGTAAGGAAGAAGTTAAACTGCCATTGTTCACAGATGGCATAATATTATACATAGAAAACCGTAAAGACTCCACCACAAAACTATTAGAATTAGTAACTGAATTCAGCAAAGTTGCAGGATACAAAATTAATACACAGAAATGTGTTGCATTTCTATTCACTAACAATTAATTAGCAGAAAGAGAAATCAGGAAAACAACTCCATTTACAATTGCATCAAAAAGAATAAAATACCTAGGAATAAACCTAACCAAGGAGATGAAAGACCTATACTCTGAAAACTATAAGAAAAATTAAAGAAGAAATTAAATAAATGGAAATCTATTTTGTGCTCATGGATAGGAAGAATTAATATTATCAAAATGGCCATCCTGCCTAAAGCAATCTACAGATTCAATGCAATCTCTATCAAAATACGAACAGCATTCTTCAATGAACTAGAGAAAATAGTTCTAAAATTCATATGGAACTACAAAAGACCCCGAAGACCCAAAGCAATCCTGAGAAAGAACAAAGTTTGGGGGATTACACTCTCTGACTTCAAGCTCTATTACCGAGCCACAGTAATCAAGACAATTTAGTACTGTCACAAGAACAGACTCATAGATCAATGGAACAGAATAAACAGCCCAGATATAAACCCACACATATATGGCCAATTAATATATGATGAAGGAGCCATGGATATACAATGGGGAAAAGACAGCCTCTTCAACAACTGATGCTGGGAAAACTGGACAACTACATGTAAGAGAATGAAACTGGATTACTGTCTTACCCCATACACAAAAGTAAACTCAAAATGGATCAAAGACCTGAATTTAAGTTGTGAAGCCATAAAACTCTTAGAAGAAAACATAGGCAAAAAATTTCTTGAATATAAACATGAGCAACTGTTTCATGAACACATCTCCTCAGGGAAGGCAAACAAAATAAAAAATGAACATGTGGGACTACATCAAACTAAAAAGCTTCTGTACAGCAAAGGACACCATCCACAGAACAAAAAGGGATCCTACAGTATGGGAGAATATATTCATAAATGAATTATCTGATAAGGTGTTAACATCCAAAATATATAAAGTACTCACATGTCTCAACACCCAAAAAACAAATAATCCAGTTAAAAAAGTGGGTGGAGGACTTGAAGACACTTCTGCAAACCACAATGAGCTATCACTTCATACCAGTTGGAATTGCCACTATTCAAAAGACAAGAAACAACAAATGCTGGTGAAGATGGCAGAGAAAAGGAAACCTTCCTATACTATTGCTGGGAATGTAAATTGGTTCAACTTTGTGGAAAACAATATGGAGGTTTCTCAAAAAACTAAAAATAGAAATACCATTTGACTCAGTCATTCTACTACTAGGAATTTACCCTAAGAAATCAAAATCCCTGATCTGAAAAGATACATGCCCCCCTGTTTTTACTGCTGTGTTATTTATAATAGCCAATATATGGAAGCAACCTAAGTGTCCATTTAGATTAATGGATAAAGAAGATGTGGTACATATACACAATGGAATATTATTCAACCACAAAAAGAAAAGAAATCCTACCATTTGCAACAATGTGGATGGAGTTAGAGGGTATTATGTTCAGTGAAATAAGCCAGGCAGAGAAAGACAAATAACAAATGATTTCACTTATTTGTGGAGTATAAAATCAAAGCAAAACTGAAGGAACAAAATAATGGTATACTCAGAGACACTGAGAAGGAACTAGTGGTTACCAAAGCAGCATGGTTCACGAGGGTGGGTGGGAAGGGAGAAGGGGATAAGGGGCACTATGATTCACAATCACAATATGGGTAGGTCATGGGGAAGGCAATACAATGTGGAGAAGACAATTAATGACATCTTAATGTGCTGATAGTGACCACAACATAGGGGCTGAGGACTTGATACTATGGGTGAATGTTGAAACCACTGTGTTGTTTATGTGAAACTATCGTAAGTTTGTATATCAATGACATTTTAATAAAAAAGGAAGAGTTACTAGCATGTAGGTAAGCTTGCATATAATTAATATCTAATTATTTCTAGTTTCTTTTCTTTACCAGTAGTTATACAACTGAGAAATTGTCACTGTTGTTGAGTCACTTGAGTCAAATTGGATAATAACAACTTCTAATAAGAGTAATTTGATTTTTTTCCAAATAGCTATACAGCTTATTTTTTTTTTTTACTTGGCCTATTTCATTTGCTAGAATATCCAGAATTGTATTAAAAAAGAGCACTGGACTGACATTCTAGTTGTGATTCTAATTTTAATGGAAATACTTCAATATTTCAACACTTAGTATTAAATTTGCTATTGTTTGATGGACATTATTTGTCATGTTTATGAACTTTCATCTGCTTTTATACCTTTGTTTCTATTCCTAAGTCAGGGACAGATTTTTAATTTTAGCAATACTGGCTCATAATTAATAGAAAATGTTACATATTTTTTCTTCTGATTTTTACATACAATGAAGGCTACAAATAAGAGTCCTGTATATTAAGCATATCTGTTTTCCTGAGATAAATTCAATTCAAGTATGGTCATTTTGTTACGGTAGGCAGTTAGTTAGACATAAGCAGGAGAATTGGGCCAGCCCATCACCAAGGAAAACTCTGCCCTGACCAAACCTAAGCCCTCCTTAGTGCCCAGTTCCACAGTCAAGGACACACAGCTTATAAGGAAGCCCAGCCAATCAAGGACATCTAGGTTGTCAAGAGGCCCAGCACCACATGGGCTTCCCTGATTACAGAACATACACAAGACCAAAAGACCTTGCCTGAAAGTAACCCCACCTCATTAAAATAACTTCTGAATCTAACTAGCATTGTGTTTTTGGGCCCACTGTGGGCACCACTCAGGTACTTATTGGTACAGTGCTTGTGCAATGAGAAAAAGGTTACATAATCTAGAGCTGTCAACCAACCTGTCAATCAAATGACATAAGATGCAGGGCAGTACTTGCTGCCATCTTAAGAAAAAATAAAAGCCAACCTAAACCTAATAGCGGGGCTCCTTCTGGTTTCCAGATAGCCGTGCTATCCTGTTTTGAGAGTGTACTTTTCACTTTAATCAAATAAATTCCTTGCTGCTTTTTCTTGTTATCTGATCTCCCTACTGAAATCTTTCCTTCAAGGAGACAAGAATCAGGGAAACATAATATGTTCCACTGAAACAACTGAGTCTCTTGTTGGTGTAATTTGCTATATTTTATAGGATTTTTAACATTTATATTCCTGGGATTGGTCTACAGTTTTCAGTGTTTGTGCTATGTATTTCAAACTTCATAATCAAGGTTATGTTGGCTTTAGAATACGAGTAAAGAAATTTCAAAGCTATTATTGTGGCTTGGAATTTTTTAAACATGATAATTCATACTTAGATGTTTGAAAGCTTGACTAGAAAATATTTTTCAAGATATTTTTTCTACTGTTAATTTCTTATAAAGTAAAATGGTTGGTTCTCTTATTTTCCCTTTTATTTTGAATATAATATGATATATTTAAGGCTATGAATTTTCTTTGGTTACAGCTTTGTTCTTATCCCAGAAGTTTTAATGTGTAGTTAGTTTCTTTATTACATTACTTTCTAAATAGCCTTGTTTTAGTAATTTAAATAGCACTAGTTTTTCTTGTTAAAAAACAATGAGTTTTTCCTGAAGAAAAATACCAAAATAACTATTAACAAAAATAGCTGTAACTCATTTTTCCCCATTAAAAAGCACCACTAACATCCTGTTGTTTATTCTAAGGTATACACACAAACACACACACACACACATAAATTGAATGTCAGTTTCCTGTATTACCTAATAATTATGCCATATGATCTACTAATTGACTTTTCCTATTTGTTTTAAATGACTTGATTTATCACATGATAATTAATTCGTCTAAGCATTTTGAAACCAAAAAATTGGCATACTTTTTCAATCATGTTCAGTGATGTGTTATTGCAAACATATGCTTATGAAGTGCCTCCTTTATGTACAGTTTTGTTTTTTTCTTTTGCTTATTCTTATTTCTAAATATTCTTTGAATTTACTGGCTTTTGTATAGGAAATGGTATGTTGTTTACAAGTTCACTGCTTTTGCAACCTTTCCAGCACATTATGATCACCTGGGGAGCTTTAAGATGTCCCATGACCAGGTTCCCTTCCAACCCCATTAAATCACAATCTTCCAAAGTGGGTCCTAGGCATCTTTAAGTTTTAAAGGTTCTCATGAAATCCTAAATAGCAGCAAAGGTAGAGGACTGCTATACTTACAGAATATGCAGGAAGGAAAGTTTCTAAATTTAAAAATTAAGGTTTATATATTCTGCAAGGGTAGGTGCTTTAACAAATTAGTAACAAATTGGTAAACAAGCTAATCCCAGTATCTTTGAAAAACACAAGTTTAATTTTGCCTGGAGCTGCAACTCTCAATATATTGTCCAGTATATCCCCAGTGCTGGAAAACCATTACACTCACCAATATTTGCAAAGGAGGATAAATTTTCAATTGAAAGCCTTTAATTGCCTTATGGAAAACACATCTAGGTTTCCTTAAACAAATCATATAGAAATCATCCACATGAGCAATTGCAAATCTGGCCTTCAGCCTAACACAAGAATTAAAAAAAAAAATTTCAAAAGTAGAGTTTTATTCACTCATTTGTTCTTACTTTTATTCTGTAAAAACAGACATCTCTATTTTAAGACTGCCTTCATGACATCATTTGAAGCCAGCTTCCTTCTTAATGACAATAATTCAAATTGTATTTACTTGTTCATGGAATCATAAATAAAATAATAATCAACAAAAATTAAAATATTTTGGACCTGGGTTGCCAAGAATGGTCTAATTCAGCATCAGACCAAGGATGATCTAATTTAGCATTATTTAACCATCTAAGAAACAAACAAAAAAAAAAACCAGCAGCTAGTAATAATCTAACCATGAAGCTGATCATCAAAGAATAAAAGCAATTGTTAATTAACTTTTCATTGTGGAGAGTCATACATTTTTCATGTTATCATAAGGTTTCAAAATGCCCTGGGAAATTAGAAAATTAAGATAATGCAAACTATTGAAATATTATAATTTTAACAAAAGAAACATTTGCTCAGGTTTCTAATGAGTGTACTCAGTTAAGAGGGAGGAGTAGTAGAATGCTAAAGGCATGAAGAAAGGGCAAGAGGCAAACCAGCTTCTCTAGGAAGATGTTTTAGAGGGAAAACAGATTCCTAAACTGTTTCAGTTATAATAGACCCAAAGACATGCACAATGCAATTTGTCTCCCTCATTTTACTAGTTATGAAGCTGTATCCTATACCTGGTTGTACAAGGACATGTACGTTAGTTAGTTAGTAACTACTTAGATATTATTCTACTAACAGCTCTTTCAGAAATTTTTCTACTATAGTTGTCACTTTAAGTTAACCATGGAATCCCATTCCAAATTAGCAGAGAGCAAAAGAGTAAGAGAACGTACTGATAATTAAAATCCCTCTTGGCCTTGGGAATAGCCAGGGAGGAAGGATCCCTTTACCTTCATCTAGTAGAGAGGGAGAGAGTAGCTTCCCCCTTGAATGAATCAAATTGCTTAGGCAATGATGGAATAGGGATTATAGTCCTCTCTCTGTTCTCTGGATGCCACATAGGTCTACCCTACTCTTGTAACTCCAGAGAAGGGATTGGACAGTCCAAAACATAACAGGTTGTATTTGTGTTTGCCCTGGTAGGTGAGGCATTAGCAGTATCCTCAATTTGATTTAGAAAAATGAAGAGAACTGACATTTCTTTCACCTAGACATATAGAAGAGATTTAGCTTGGATCATCCAGTTAAGTGAGCATGAAATTTGGAATACAGTAGGTTGCTTCTACATGCTCATTCTCTCTTTCTACCCGCTTAATTATATCTGTGTCACTTCTATTATAAATGCATTGGCAGTGAACATTTCAGTTGCTAAAGAGGTGTTTGCCAATTCCATATCCCTACATTCTAAGAAAGGCTTAAAGAATCTTTTATTCTGGAGAAGTAAGGCAAAAATATTTAAATAACTTGAGCAAGGTTAAACTACGATATCTGATTGATATGGGATGAGAACTTTCAGACCATGTTGCTTACGACTTTATTATTTTTCCCAAAAGTGTGTTTGCAACAATATTAAGCACAATAATATTTATACAGCATTTTCCATATTCAAAAGTCCTTTAACATTACATCACAGATCAAAACCATCTTGGTAATTAGTTATAATTATCTTCTTTCAGAGGTGACAAAGTTAAAATTCAAGGAAGTTGCTCAAAATTTCATTATTTAAAAATAACTGAACAAAAGTTTTACCTCAACATTTAACAAATCCAAAACATGTGTCCTTTTCATTATACCACGACTTTCTGTGTGTGCATCAAATAAATTATTTTAAAGAAGTATTTTAGGTTGAAATATTTTATATCTTCTATAGTGTCTTGAATTAATAGACTGAGTAAAACTAAATGGAACTTAAAATGCACCCATTTATTTCTTTACAGTGGAATCTAGATGTAAAGTGTATATGAAGTAAAAAAATAATTTTGAAGTTGGGATGCTATGCCATTGCTTCAATTAAAGCCTTACACACACACACACACACACACACACACATTCAAGTGATAGATAATATAGATAAAAAGACAGATGGATAAACAAACAGATAGATGTTTTTGATTCCAACTGAAAATCTGACAGTACCCAAGCTTGCCTCAATGGGAGGTGGAGAATCACAGGAGAGCAGTGAACCATCCAAGGACATTTCGTTCTTTTCTTAAGAATGCACGTAAAAATTAGCAAAGGTGTTCCTCTTTGTTTCTGAAGTTCTGACAGGGTTTTTTTCCCCCATCATGCCCCCATTGTGTAAAGTGTTGCCTATTCCATTTTATGTTTGAATCCAAATGAAATCCTTGGGTAGGGAAACACAATAATAGAGAAAAAGCATTTTCTAAAAACATGGATGATTATAATATATTCTTAACAGATTCAGATGAATTTGTATTAGTTTCCACTGCTTTCCAAACAGGTTTAAAAAAAAAAGGTGGGCATAATTGCAAATTCGACAACAATCAAAAACCCACCCTGGTTGAATATGCCCCTGAAAGAAAACCTTAGCACTGCATGCAGAAAGGAGGTCACCTTGTCAAATAGCCCAAAAGCAAATCTTAGAGGAGACATGACTCAAGGTGGCAGCTGTGGTGCTGGCCTGCCATGGAGAAATCACGCTTAATGGTTAGAAAGCAAGCCTTCCTGCACTATTTACCTAACGCACAAGGTGAAGACTATGACAATACCAAGAGATAGTCTCCGAGGATAGACAGGGGTTTGTCAGGACAAGAGCAAGGCATTCTAGGCAGAGGAACCAGCCTGTGCAAAGGTGCAGAGGTGTCAAAATAGGGTGGTCTGGAGGAGGAATTACACAGGGGATGGTACCACTAAAGTGTAACATGTACAGTCAGGAGCCATGGGGGATGAAGCTAGAACTATAACTGTGGGCTAGATTTTAAGAAACTAGTCTTCCATTTTGGGGAGTTAGAATTCACTATATAGATAGTGATAGTCATGTGTGGGTTTAAGTAAGGCACAAGAATGAGTATGTTATAATAATAGTAATAATAATAGCAACTATAACAGTTAAAGATTTGTTGAGCACTTACCACAAGGCAGGCACTGTTCTAGGCATTTTGCATCTATTAGCTATGTAATCTCATAGAAATAGGTATCACATTAATACCATTTTATGGATAAGTAATGAAGCAACCATTATGGATCTTGTAAGTAGCAAAAATGGAATTCAAACAAGAATCCATGTGCACTACCCTATATGTTCAGGGAGATCACCATGTTTGCACTGTGCAAGGGGAGGAAGACATTGGAGACTGTAGTCAATATGACCATATATTTCTTGGACGGCACACTTCGGGAACACCATAAGCAGAGAAAGCAAGTATTATCAACTCCCTTCACAGGTGAGAACTTAGGCTTGGAGTGTTTAAATGATGTGGCCTCAGTCGTCTGAATCTTCATTCACTGTACTTTCTATTCATTAGAATTATATGTTCTAGCTTCCTAAGGTCAGATATTACATAAAACAAACAAACAAACTTTTAAAAATAAATTTATGAGAGAAGATAGTGACTCATGATGCATGGACACAAAAGTGTCTTGAAATCCCAGAGACATGTTCATATGTGCATTCATTCCTTCAGTAATGAACCATGCGCTATGAACTAGGTCCTCGGACTATAATGGCAGTAGACAGACCATTGAGTTTGCTGTTGTCCACTGAGTTCTGTCCAAGTTGCAGATGGTACTTAGCTGACTGACCTTCCTGAAGTCACTTTCTAGGATTATCAAGCTCCCACCCCAAATGTTTTCCACTTTACAAAATCATCACACACACCAATAACTGAGAAAATTATCAGTCCAGAGAGGATCATTCCTTTTGTGAACAATCCCTGTATTCGCATCAATATTCAGCAGACAGACCATGGACTAAAGCTACTGTGAGGATTTCCACATCTACAGCTTCTCATTATACCCCACCTCTGTCCTGGCGAAACACAGGGGTTGGACAAAGCAGCAGCCTTACTTCAGGCCATATTGCTCCAGCCCAGGAGTCCCTGCAACCTTGTTGAGGCAATCTACCTTCATCTTTGACAACATTACTTATCTTCTCTGACCTTAACAGACAGCTTCTAAGGACAAGCTTTTCTGGGTATATAATTTTAAGGGAAAAATGTCAATACTGAAGAAAACAAGTGCACCTGAATGTCACTCTATCATATGACTCACTTGTTATTCCGAGGGTGTTCTCCAGCAGGTTAAGTGGGCTATTGAACACAAAAAGCATGGAATTCTGACATATTCCATTACCTTAAACTGACTGAAAATCAGCTTTTCTTCTGTTAAGATGAATTACTTGACAGTCAGCTGAAAAATTCTTCCCTGGGGTTTCTCCTTTCTGCAACCTTCCCCATCCCTAGTTCTCAGAAACCCACTTTGGTGCGTCTCACTCTATCCCAAGGCATTATTCATATAATCCAAGAAAAACGGAGAGAAACTTGATGACTAATTTGCAATGAGCTAAGGTACCTGAAGTATTTTATTCATTTTATTTTCATATTTCTTTAAAATAAATCTACTTACTATCCTAAGGGTAACTTTGATATTAAAAAGAGTCGTATGTATTACATATATACCAGAAGCCTGAGCAGCTGCCTTTTAAGCCTATATTCCCAAAATAGAATTATTTATGGGAAACCTAAACGCAAATAAAGATACGAAGCCCTCAGGGGCCCTTGTGCTTTTATATTTGACATCTCCTCTTTTCAAATATGCATGGAAAATAGCCATAAGTAGAAACGTCAGGAGGTGCTATGATAAGACATTTTCCCGAGCCACTTTACCATTGACGGGCTGTTTTCTCAGGCTGGAGCCTCAGTAATAGTCTTTCCCCTAAATGAAGAATGGGTAACTCTCCAACTCCTTGGAAATGACAGCATTTGTTTTGTTTCTCAGCGGACTTCAGAGCAATTACAGGCCACTGCATGTTTCAGGCATCAGTGATAAAGTTCAGATCAATTTTATCACATGTTGATTCTAAGTCTCTGTCTCATGAGAGAATGGAATAGCTTTCCAGCCCATGATACCTTTCCCACTACTTCATGCTCCATATATTAGAAAGCCATTCACCATCCATTCCTAAAATTTAGAAGTTTGCTTTCAAAAATAAAGTTCTGTAAGTGAATTCACCTACATTTCAAGTTGTACATTCTAGCTCTCATAACAAGTAAGACTTAGTGCTCTTTATTTTTTACCTTATGATGCAATTCAGAATGATAAGCTTTATAAATTTATGATTTTGAAAGTTCATGTTAATACTAGTAGGGTTTCCAAATGAAAATTCAAATTTAACCTAAGGTATGAAAACTGTTTTTGACTAAAAGGTCATTTCTACATGCAAAAGATAAAGCATGTTTTCTACTACTAAAAAGAGCACAACTGAGCAAATATCTAATGCAAAGTGAGAATTTTAAAAGATGCACAAGATGTATAAGAGGCAAAACTATCCATTTGTATATTTTCTGTTCATTTCACACAGAATTACCAGGCAAGGTATATATGCTTTGCCTACTGCTTAGGGATTCTGCCCATCCCTTTAATAGTAATGGAAATGCAGGGCTTAAAAAATTAACATATAGATTTAATATCAGTTAGAAATAAAAGATTATCATGGATGTACATAACCAGTGTTTAACTAAAATTGTTCAAATTAAAGATTTTAGATACTTCCGAACACTAAAGAAGACATTACTAGACACCACTCACAAAGAGCTTGAGAGGAGAAGATAAAATATAAACAAAAGCAAATCAATATAGAGATAGTCACTATATATCATTAAAGCCAGTGAACTGGGGCAAAATTTAAGAAAAACAATTTCATACTGCCTTGATGAAATAATCAAGAGTATCACATCTGGTGGAGTTTTCCAATACAGTATGCTGTTGTGAGAAAAGGCATGTGTGGAAACTTAGAAGAAGCTGTAACCTGAATTTATGGCCAAGGAGAAGTCACAATGAATGTAATAAAACATCTTTTTTTGTGTGTGGTAAGAAATATGGCAAGACAGTAGCTGTTCCCCTACATTAATCTCCTTCCAGGTTAACAGGTGCAGCACCAGTTGGCTGCAGAAACTCTTGTCAGTGCGTTACTCAGCCTGTCCCATCTGCTTCTTACTGTTTCCTGTATACAAAGGCATGTTAGTATGCCTACCCATTTATCATCATTTCTTTCTTATTTTGTTATTTGCTAACTCGACTGTGCCAACATGCTAAAAATGGATCAATCTTAACATACTTTTAATATATCAACAAATGTAGTAATGAAATATTTCTGGAGTTTAAGCTCTGTGTGGACTCGAAATAGAGAAACATGTTCTCTGCAACAGGATCCCTTCACCCCAACAGTCAACAAGCATAAAAAAAAATTAAAATTGCACCAAGGACCTATGAGGTGTACCTAGGGACCAAGCACCTCAGTGTTGGAAGTGTTAGGCAGAAAGACAGAAATGAGCAGGATGGAAAGCAGAAAGGGCCCCCCAACATGACTCAGGGAGTTGATCAGATAGAGCCAGATAGAGCCAGAAAGCCAGAAATGACTCAAAGAGTTAATCAGATGAAGCCACAGGGTCCAAGAATGACTCCGGAAATGACCAGGGTCCCCCCAGATATGAAACATCAGAAGCCCAGGCACAGCACAACCCCCTGTCCACATTTCACCAATCAGAACAAGCCTAGAGCTAACAGCTGTCAATCAAGGACCTCTCTGCCCTGCCAAAACCACATAAAAGAAGCCTCAGAATGAGCAGCCAGGCCTGCCTGTCTCACCGTAGGCAGGCCTGCTCTGTGACTCTCTGCAGAGTGTATTCAAACTTACTTTGCTTTCTTGACTTTGGTCCCTCCTCTCAGTGTATCTGAGTTCCCTGCCATGCCGCAGAACCAAGTTCTTTCCTTCCTAACAGAAGGAAACTAACTTCAAATGGACTGACACAGAAGCCCAATATGAAACACGGCGAGCAAGCTGTTCAGCTGAAGGAATGATGGTGGTGCTAGGCATCCCAGTCTATCCTCACCTTAAAGGTGGCCCCTGAATCACCCTTGGGAACCATTAAAGCTCAAGTGAGAATACTGTAAAAATCCCTAACACTCTCCAATTTCTAATCTGTGTCCCAAACCTCTCCATCACAAGCTTTAACTAGATGTTAAGACCCTATCCCACAAACCAGTGAAAAGAGAACTGACTCCTTCCAGATGAAGCTTTTTCTGTCATTGGTCATATTTAACTGTTGCCATGTTTGTTTGTCTGTTCTGTTTTGCTTCTGCCTTGCCTTACCAGTTCCCCTTTGACAGCACCCATGGTCGCTGGGCTACTCCCGGCTGTTATCCCGAGGCCCAGTCCTGCTGCCAAGGCCTCATCTGCATCCCGTGGCCTCCATCTTAAGGAACAACTCACAGGGGGAGGGGTGACAGCTGTTGTAGGAAACATAAAAGATTCCATTTGGACTCCACTAAGGAGAAACTGTCCTCTCAGGAGTCACTGACCCTTTAGAATATCCTATAAGGAAAAACCAGCTAAAAGTTAAACTGGAACAACTGAAGATTTAAATCTTCTCTAACTCAAGGTTAAGACTATGGAACATTTAACTATTGTGTAGGTACGTCTGGATTCTGGGCTATAATTTGAAGAGGAAGCCTGCCTACCTCCCAGGAGGGCCATGTCCTCTCCTCACAGCTGTGAACTGGGCTCCAGGACTGGTCTTTGTTCATTTGACACTCTGCTGACCAGCACAGTGAGGTCTCAATTCATGTTTCTTGGAGGATGTTAGTTTGTTGAAATTGTGAGCAGTTACCTGTCTCCCTTTCCTTTCCACTCAAAGTCATAATAATATGCTTCATCTCTTTTCCACTGAACAGCTCTTTGAATATTTGAAGACAGCTAATACACCCTAAAATTATCAGTTAATTTCTAGACAGGCTCCAGTTTTACAACGTCTCATTTAAATTATGTTTCCCAGAGCCGAACAGCACAGATATGGGCTGATACACATACTTCCAGTGTCAACAAAGAGGGTTTTTGGACCTCATTTCCAATACCACACTGTAGTTCTGTCTTTCTTTTGCATCTATATCAATATTAGAATAACTGTAAACTCCTGTCCTTTTATGTTTTTAAAGCCAGTGTGTCATGGCTCCTCCAGCATGTATTTATTCCTTTTGGCGGGAGAGAGAGGAATGCTAATTTAAGAAATTACATTTTCCCCGTTACATTTTATCCTGATTCACTAAGCAAATATTTCAGTGCCTACAATGTGCCATGAACTTGATGAACAGTATTAAATGAAGTCAGCATCGTTGACATATAGTAGAAGAAATATTACAGTAGCTAACATGGATTGAAAACTTTTGACATAAGTATGTAGGAAAGTGAGTTCATGGGACCAGCTTGTGCATATAAGCCTTGGTCTGCTTGATTCCAGAGTCAGTTCTATTAACCCCTAGGCCAAAAGGAACACTATCACCTATTGTAATAGTCTCATGGCTCCATTAAATCCTGAGTCTTTCATCTGGAACTCTGGAAGGTCTACGGTGATTTACGGGCATAGGAATGGAGGAGGAAAGAAATGAAAGCAGAGAGCCAGTAAGAAACCATGTTTAGAGCCAGAACACAGAGCCATTTAAAATGAAGAACAAATGGAAGATGCACATCAGCGACCAAAGCTAGGAGCAAGCAGTTCAAAAAGAAAACTGATAGGCCACAGACAAAAAACTATGGCAGACAGAACTGATGGCACAGGCTCCAGGTGGGATAAGAAATACACAGCTGCAGTGAAGGCTGTCTTCACATAGGGAATTGAGAGCAGCCGGATTGTTAGAGAGGGAAGCCAATATGTATAAACATACAGTAATAAAATAACTGGCGAAATCATCATTTATCTCTAATTAGTAACGTTGTTTTATAAAAACAACTCAGAAACTGTTATCTTGGAATCACTATATATAGTAGGATAAACCAAATACATCATTACAGTAATGCCATTAGGAATTTCAATTTTCAGTGTTAAGAGGAGATTGTAGTAAATACCAAATATCTTAGGTCCTATTTCTTGATCCAAGTGGTGGTTATTTTATTTATGGTGCATGCATTTTTCTGATTCCTATTGTGTTTCAGTAACAAAGTTTATTAAAAATAAGTAAAAATACAATATATAAGAAGAGTTTAAGAAAACTGAAAGGCAAAAATAAAGGTAAATTTTTTCTTCAGTAAACTCAGGACTTATCAACCATTATTGCAAATTTTATTTCCCTTAAGTTCTCAGAAAAACCTTAGCTGTACTAAAAATGTCTCGGTCTTCAGGCAGTGCATAGACTCCTGCAAACTTAATTGTAACTTAGATGTTAATATGTTAACATAAATTCCTCCCGCTGATTGATCTGAGAACTGTCAATTACCTTAACGGGGATCCTTCAATTTATGTAATCTGAAAATTACCTAGCAATCTCGTCTCCTGAGAAAAGGTATATTTTGACCCTTCAAGAAAACTCAAATAAGATATAGCCTTTTTAAGGAAAATGTCCATGATATGATTAATATTTACTAAGCACAGGGCTGCAAAAATATTTCCTATTTTTTTCATATATGTAACATGAACTCACCTGGGGGTGATTTATTTCCAGAGACAGGATCCTACTGATTAATTTATTATCAGTCTTTTAATTAGAATTTACATTATTACAATTGCATTCTACGTTTCTTCAAACCTGCTATTTATGGTAATTAAGCTTTTTTAGACATTTTAAATGCACAAAACAGTTTTAAAATAGTCATATAGGAGTTTTATTTGAGGGGGTGGGTGGGTTTAGTTTTTAACATGTCAAAAGGCAGCACAACTAAACTATTGCAAATATGTTCATTTAATGCATTTTAATTTTTTCTTAAAAATAAAGGTAGTGCATTATTGAGGAAATAACAATAGTAATATGCCAGACATAGTTCAGAGTAATTCACTCATTTAATGTTCAAAACAGTCCTAAGAGGTTCATACTCTTAAAATCCCCTTTATTCAAATGAGTAAACTGAGGCACAGAGAAGCTGAATGATCTGACTGTATGTAGAAGTAGAAGCAGAAGGCACATGATTTGAATCCAGGCAACTTGGCCTCAGAGCCCAACTGTGAATAGCTACTTTCTGGTGCCACTAGATCCTGGTAAACTTCTAAGCCAATCTCAGTTTTGTTGTATGTTGTTTGACTGACTGGTTGGGTTGGTCATACCGAAGTTAACCAAAGTGTGTCAAGGTCATGGAATTTTTAGAACTAGAATTCTTCTCCAGGAGAGGAGCCATAATCAAATCATCTATTTGTATTTTCTTTCTGGCACGTAGTTGGTTTTTAGTAAGTATTTCACTGCATAACAGAACACGTTTTGCTCTCTTGGAGCAGTATTAGCTAAGGGCTGGGAATAATGTTGCAAGAACAACTGCAAGACATTATCTTCCCTGGTCATTTTATAGAAACAATATGATGGGCCACCTGCATATTTCAAGCAAGCAAGCAGCAGTGCAGTTTTCTTTCTTTCTTGCAATATTATATTTTAAACATGGAAGCTCCATATTACAGATGGATCCATTTTGCATTCAATTTAATAATTAATCTTAAATACTAGCAGAACAGACCATTTCTAGAATAATGAGGTTAAGAAATAGACTCACTTTGTGTATTTCCTGATAAGAAGTATAAGGCCCTTCGTTTAGGAAACACATTCACAATTTTCAAACTGTTTTGGTCTTCTTACCATTTTAGGTGCCTTTAGCACAGACAAGGAATCAGCGATAACATTTGAAATAATGGGATTATGACTCAATTACCTTTTCTTCATTTTGTCAGTCTTCTTTATAAATCTTTTGATCTAACCTTTGGCCCAGGACCTTCATGCAAATTTATTTCATTTATTTTACTGAATAGGCAGTTTTTTCACAGTTTCACCTTAGGTTACACTAATGCATTTATAGACTCATATTTTGATTCATTAAAGATTTTAGTCAGTGACTGGAGGGTGACTGTTAAAAGATACAACCAAACCTTTCTTTCTGGTCTACATCTACGTGTTTGTTGTTTGGTTTCAAAATGTCATTCCATATAGATAAAACCCTGCATGCCAACATCAAGGAACATGCCAAGAAGGGAAACATAATCATTTTATTGCAGTTTTTGATACACACACACACATATTTAAACATCAGATGTACTGCATGATTGGACTCAATGTATGCATTGAATAGTATTGTTTAATTTTTTTTCCCATAAAATTATACATGTTAATTATAGCAATTTTGGAATCTATATAACATGGAAGAAGAAAATATACATTATCTGCCATTTGGAGAAAATCCTGTCAAAGCATAAGTATTCCATTGCAGTGATTTGGCTTTTGGTTGTTTTTTTGTTCTGTTGTATTTTGACTAGATAGACACCCATGTACTTTTTGGGTATTTTTTTTCTCACTTAAAGGAATATTTGGCTTTATGAATGTTGAACTTTGCAATAGTGACTGGCATATAGTACCCATTTAATAAAGGTTTTTATGGTATGCTTTATTCACCTACTCCATTTAACTTGAGCATCCAGTTATTCCCCCCACTATTTTTAAAAAATGAATTATGCATTTTGTTTTAAGTTTAAAATGCAGTCATTAGCAAATTCGGAAAAAGCAAAGACTTTAGGACAATGCTTGTGTCCTAGAAACTCAATAAATCTTTGTTAAATATTGAATGAAGTGTTACATAATTAGCTAATACCATAATCCCACTAGCCAAAATAACTACTTTAAATTAATACTTCATTTATAATTTTCTGTATATTTTAAAAAGCATGTTGCAAAAGTAAAATTGATCTTTTTAAAAAAAAGGAAACACTCTATCTACTGACTTCATTTCTGAGATTATCTAAGGCATTCAATTTTGAGCTTTTATTTTTGGATGATTTGAATGATTTTAAATACCATTAAGCAAGTACTGCTGAGTAATTTCCAGGCCCATGTATATTCACATCTGTGATTTCCTTGTCTGTTAAAGCATGCATCTCCCTATTTGGTGTCTTCTCATGATAACGTGAACAAATTCACCCCAATTTTGCACACATTGTATTCGTGACAAATTCTTTTCCAGTTCTAAGGGTGTGACTTCTCTTTCTTAGTGATAATTGCACAACTTCTTTTTATACTGGAACTTCGGTTTCCTAAACTTAACAAGTTGTGTCTTTGATTGTGGGGTGATGAAAATAGCATGGAATACTAGACATTTGTAACTGGTGCAGGCAGATGACACCAAGGCACAGGACTACATCATGGCAAAAAGAGTTGGACCATGCAGCTCTTCCTCTACTTATGCTGGGGTTACAGACAATAAACTCACTACAAGTTAAAAATATTTTTAGTTGAAAATACGCTTAAACCAGTGAGCAGACTAACAACCGAACAAATCTAACCTACTGAATATCATAGCTTGCCTAGCCTATTTTAAACATGCTCAGAACACTGACAGTAGCCTACAGTTGGGAAAATCATCTAACACAATGCCAAGAGAATAAAGTGTTGAGTATCTCAAGTCATTCATTAAATACTGTACTGAAAGTGAAAAACAGGATGGCTGCCAGGGTGCAGAATGTCTGTCAGTGTAGCAGTTGCCGACCCGCCTCATGACAACGTGGCTGACTTGGTGCTGCAGCTCGTTGCCGCCACCCAGCGTCAGGGGAGAGGACCTACTGCATATCGCTAGCCGGGCTCAAGATCCAAATTCAAAATTCGATGTATGGTTTCTACTGAAGGGGTATCACTTTTGCCCCATTGCAAAGTCAAAAAATTCTTAAGTCAAGCCATTGGAAGACAGAGACCATCTGTATTCATGAGTATTTTACAAAGATTTTAGTAGAGAAAAGCAGTGAAATAATTGAGCCTTCACAGCACATACAAAACAGAAGGCATGTTATAAATAAAATAATTTGTACCACTGCAGCTAGTACTATTTCTGCATTACAAAAGACCATTTAATTTATCCGAAACATCAGCAGTTGCATTAAGGTTGTACATTGGAATTCTATTATTTGTATTTCTACTTATTTTATTGAATTTGAAAATATCATTTGGTGTTACAGATTTATAAGCCTACCATAAAATGTGTGCCCTTTGTTTTATATGTGTGCTTATATAAGTAACATTTAATGAAATTTGGTTGACCATAGGAATGTTTTCTTCCTTTTAATTGGCTTGTTGACTGCTCAGGTTTCAGAAGCACTATGCTATAATAACCATCAAGTTAAATGTCTTAACAGCAGGGGAATTTGGGATTGGTTCTTTGTAGAAGAACATTATAGGAGAGGTAGGGTAGATTAATACACAAGTTTACACATGTACCGACTAATACAGAAGGGTTGAAGTATTTGTAGTGATTGTTTTATTAAAGCAAAATGTGTCTCACAATGTTGTTGGCAGACACAATTGATTCAGCTTAATGATAAATGGGAGCTAACTTCCTGTGCTCGATATGTTTGAAGGCAACATCACTGCAGAACAAGCCAGGGCATCAGTTCCATTATGGTTGAGTTAGCATGGAAAGTAACACCAGAGTACAAAATGAATTATAACCCATGAAACTCTTATACAATAGCCTGAAGGACACTAGTATAAGACAGGGGACAACTAGGAGGAACCACTGAGGACCTGAGATGTGACCTGCCCTTCAGAGGTCTACGCCACCTCTGAAAACACCTTTCACCTGCAAGGAGGATCAGGAGACCTAGAATATGTGTTAATAACCTAGAAGGCCAAAGACAGACCTCTGTATTGGACAAAATTTATATACATAGACACATAAAAACAAAGTCCACAAATACATCAATATACGAATGTGTGCAGTTTGAGTAGTTTGAGTTTCATAGTAAAACTGTGCCAACAATTATCAAAATTGGAAAAAGAAGAACAAATGAGGCCTAAAGTCAGCAGAAGGAGGGACATAATAAAGATCAGAGAAGAAATAAATAAAATTGAGAAGAACAAAACAATAGAAAAAAATCAATGAAACCAAGAGCTGGTTCTGTGAGAAAATAAACAAAATAGATAAGCCTCTAGCCAGACTTATTAAGAGAAAAAGAGAATCAACACACATCAACAGAATCAGAAATGAGAAAGGAAACATCATGACAGACACCACAGAAATACAAAGAATTATTAGAGAATACTACAAAACACTATATGCCCACAAGCTGGAAAACCTAGAAGAAATGGACAACTTCCTAGAAAAATACAACCTTCGAAAACTGACCAAGAAAGAAACACAAAATCTAAACAAACCAATTACCAGCAAAGAAATTGAAGCGGTAATCAAAAAACTACCAAAGAGCAAAACTCCCAGGCCAGACAGATTTACCGTGGAGTTTTATCAGACATACAGAAAAGACATAATACTCATTTTCCTTAAAGTTTTCCAAAAAATAGAAGAAGAGGGAATACTTCCAGACTCATTCTATGAAGCCAGCATCACCCTAATACCTAAACCAGGCAAGGACACCACAAGAAAAGAAAATTACAGACCAATATCCCTGATGAAAGTAGATGCAAAAATACTCAACAAAATATTAGCAAAACGAATTCAAAAGGACATCAAGAGGATCATACACCATGATCAAGTGGGTTTCATCTCAAGGATGCAAGGATGGTACAAGATTCAAAAATCCATCAACATCATCCACCACATAAACAAAAAGAAGGACAAAAATCACATGATCATCTCCATAGATGCTGAAAAAGCATTCAAGAAAATTCAACATCCATTCATGATAAAAACTCTCAGCAAAATGGATATAGAGGGCAAGTACCTCAACATAATAAAGGCCATATATGAAAAACGCATAGCCAACATCATACTGAACAGCAAGAAGCTGAAAGCATTTTCTCTAAGATCAGGAACAAGACAGGGATGCCCACTTGCCCCACTGTTATTCAACATAGTAGTGGAAGTCCTAGCCATGGCTATTAGACAAAACAAAGAAATACAAGGAATCCAGATTGGTAAAGAAGAAGTCAATCTGTCACTATTTGCAGATGACATGATATTGTACATAAAAAACCCTAAAGACTCCACTCCGAAACTACTAGAATTGATATCAGAATTCAGCAAATTGGCTGGATACAAAATTAAAACACAGAAATCTGAGGCTTTCCTATATACTCACAATGAACTAATAGAAAGAGAAACCAGGAAAACAATTCCATTCACAACTGCATCAAAAAAAATAAAATACCTAGGAATAAACCTAACCAAGGAAGTGAAAGACCTATACCCTGAAAACTACAAGACATTCTAAAGAGAAATTAAATAGGACATGAACAAATGGAAACTCATTCCATACTCAGGGCTAGGAAGAATTAATATTGTCAAAATGGTGATCCTGCCCAAAGCAGTCTACAGATTTAATGAAATCCCAATCAAATTACCAACAGCACTCTTCAACGAACTGGAACAAATAGTTCTAAAATTCATATGGAACCATCAAAGACCCCAAATAGCCAAAGCAATCCTGAGAAGGAAGAATAAAGTGGGAGGGATCTCGCTCCCCAACTTCAAGCTCTACTACAAAGCCACAGTAATCAAGACAATTTGGTACTGGCACAAGAACAGAGCCACAAACCAGTGGAACAGAATAGAGACTCCAGACATTAACCCAAATATATATGGTAAATTAATATACAATAAAGGAGCCATGGACATACAATGGGGAAATGACAGCCTCTTCAACAGCTGGTGTTAGCAAAACTGGACAGCTACATGTAAGAGAATGAAACTGGATCATTGTCTAACCCCATACACAAAAGTAAATTCAAAATGGATCAAAGACCTGAATGTAAGTCATGAAACCATAAAACTCTTAGAAAAAAACATAGGCAAAAATCTCTTGGACATAAACATGAGTGACCTCTTCTTGAACATATTTCCCCGGGCAAGGGAAACAAAAGCAAAATTGAACAAGTGGGACTATATCAAGCTGAAAAGCTTCTGTACAGCAAAGGACACCATTAATAGAACAAAAGGTACCCAACAGTATGGGAGAATATATTCATAAATGACAGATCCGATTAAGGCTTGACATCCAAAATATATAAAGAGCTCACACACCTCAACAACAAAAAGCAAATAATCCAATTAAAAAATGGGCAGAGGAGCTGAATAGACAGTTCTCTAAAGAAGAAATTCAGATGGCCAAGAGACACATGAAAAGATGCTCCACATCGCTAGTCATCAGAGAAATGCAAATTAAAACCACAATGAGATATCACCTCACACCAGTAAGGATGGCTACCATCCAAAAGACAAACAACAACAAATGTTGGCAAGGTTGCGGAGAAAGGGGAACCCTCCTACACTGCTGGTGGGAATGTAAATTAGTTCAACCATAGTGGAAAGCAGTATGGAGGTTCCTCAAAAAACTCAAAATAGAAATACCATTTGACCCAGGAATTCCACTTCTAGGAACTTACCCTAAGAATGCAGCAGCCCAGTTTGAAAAAGACAGATGCACCCCACTGTTTATCGCAGCACTACTTACAATAGCCAAGAAACAGAAGCAACCTAAGTGTCCATCAGTAGATGAATGGATAAAGAAGATGTGGTACATATATACAATGGAATATTTTACAGCCATAAGAAGAAAACAAATCCTACCATTTGCAACAACATGGATGGAGCTAGAGGGTATTATGCTCAGTGAAATAAGCCAGGCAGAGAAAGACAAGTAACCAAATGATTTCACTCATGTGTGGAGTATAAGAAGAAAGGAAAAACTGAAGGAACAAAACAGCAGCAGAATCACAGAACCCAAGAATGGACTAACAGTTACCAAAGGGAAAGAGACTGGGGAGAATGGGAGGGTAGGGAGGGGATAAGGGTGGGGAAGAAGAAAGGGGATATTATGATTAGCATGTATAATGTGGGGGGTGGGAGAAAAGGGAGGGCTGTGCAACACAGAGAAGACAGGTAGTGATTTTACAGCATCTTACTACGCTGATGGACAGTGACTAATGGGGTATGTGGGGGGGACTTGGTGAAGGGTGGAGTCTAGTAAACATAATGTTCCTCATGTAATTGTAGATTAATGATACCAAAAAAAAAACCTGTGTCAAAAGTGAGAAAAATTTACACACCCAAAAATCAAATTATACAAGAGTACATAAATGAAAAGGGAGTATAAATAAGGAAAAGAATAAAGTATAGATGGTAAGGGATATGGTTCTGTCTTCTTTATCTGGAAATAAATTGAGTAACTTAATATAACCTAAATTACAAGAGGAGAGGTTGAGGGTCCATATTACAAAGGAATCTCTAGATTAAACTATATTTGATAATTACATTAAAAATCCCAATGTACTGTCTTGTTCATTTCAGATTAATTATTGAAAAATTAGTGGAGTCCTTTTAGGATAATCTGGGAAACATAAGCACTATGTATTTTAAGATATTAAGAAAAATACTACTTTTTCTGAGTGTGACAATGGCATTATTGTTAGGTTTTAAGGGAGAATTCTCTGAAGTACAAACTGAAACCTTTAGAAAAGAAGTGGTATCCTTTGGGATTTTCTTCAAAACAATTAGAGATGGGAAGTGGGATGGGCATAAAGAAGAAACAAGATGTTAATGATTATAATTGTTGGAGCTGAGTGAGGGGTATGTGGTATTTGTTGTACTATTTCTTATTTTTTTGTATAAGATGGAAATTCTCCATAATACATTTTTAAAAATGGTCCCAGTATATCTATATTGTGTTAATGGCAAGATATACATTATCCTAAGAATAAATATATCTTAAGCTCTTCTCTTTTTTTTATCTTGGCTTCAAAGAAACTATACTCTCTGATCATTATGGTTTCTCTAGGTCTCAAGAGTTTTAAAATTTCTGTTTATGAACTTCAGTCCAGTAATCACGAAGTCAATATAATAAAATAGTCTAACTTTCCGAAAAACACGCAAGCAAAAATAGTATGCTTCTGTAACAAAACTTGGATTGAAATGTATTTAAAACAAAGTACCTAAGATCCACGCTAGACTGGATTCTGGTTTGTCTAAAGCAAAGGTTCAGCTACATCTGGTGAATGGAACGGTCCAATGATATCCTTACGTTTCCAAATTTATTTACATCTAATTTACATAGGGGCCTAAGGATTTAATGATAAAAATACAATTAGTAACTTAAAACTACCCATTATTATACAACATATGAACATTTATGTCTATGAAATTTGAGGAGCTACAAAAAGCACAATTTCAAAGACTAAGTCTATTGTTCTAAGGTAAGAGTTACAGCGCAGATATGGACATAAATAAGCTGAATAATAACTTGGCCTAAGTGTTTGAGTGGAAAAGAAGTCCCAAGGACAACTTGGTGGTTGTTACCTGAGCCCATAATCAACTCAGCCACTTTGCTGTCAAATGTGTGCCCTAGCATACAAGACCTACGTGGAAACTTGAAGGACCTATTTTATTGAAACAGCCACTCTTTCAAGCCCAGTAACTCTCTTGTGACTCCCTTATTAACACTGAGCACGGGAAATTTCCCCTCGTCATTCAATGGATATGTTTAGTAGCTGTGGCTTCATGCACCCTGAAAGCACCAAGCAAAGCACCGAACAGCAGCATAGAACAGGTTAACAGTGACCCAGGGCACAGTGGCTGTGAAGGCAAGCATCTGCCTACAGTAGCATGTCAATAGTGCAGCTGATAGAGGTGTGAAAGGCCCTGTAGAAGCACTCAACAGCAGAGCTAGGGGAGGCATGGAGCGATCCAAGTTTGAAAGTGCCTGAGTGACATCCTAAGAGGACAATGATGCAGATTGGAGCAGGAAACACAGATAAGTGGCCAAGGTCTTGCAGATGCATATGGAGAGGCTAACAAGCTAGCAAAATGAGAACACTAAAGCCAGTGCAACCTATTATTACACAGGCTTGTAACTCCACAGGCAGTTCAGACTGCAATAACATTCACATACTCTTCAGGGTTTGGCTGGGCAGGATCCATGCGGAACAAAACAACCTTAGGCAGTGAAAGGCAGTGTATATTTACTAAGTGATGCTGCTATCCATCTGTCTCTCAAGCCAGAGTTGTGGATGCATTGTAGTCTCCTCTCTCATCCCTCATAGCTGCTCCATTTCCCAAAGTCTTAAATTGGGTCCCCCAGGGTCAGACCTAGGACAGGGATTTGAGTCCATGTGGTTTATTAGGATGGTGATCACAGGCAGCGTCATGAGGAAAGTAAATAAATGAGAAGGAGAAGAGAGGAGTGCCAATACAGGGGGCATTAACGAGAAAGTCACAACGATGGGCAACTGGGGCTCAATGTCACTGGGGACCTCTGGGAGATGGTGTACACATGCTTCACATGTGTCCCATTCAAGGGTCAAAAAGTTGGGTAGTTATCCAATTCTCATCTGTCATTCACTGAAGGATGCCACATGGTGTCTCAATATTCTAGCACTTGCAGCCTTCCCCATGATGACTAAACCAATCAGAGAAAGCCCTCAGTTGCATCAAAGTAGACAACCATCAGGCAGGATGGGAGTGCCAAGGGAATGTGGAGAGTATCTGTTGGATTCACCAAGTGCCCTCCATTCATCTTATAGTGTCTATCACAGTTGTTCTCCTTTCTTCTATCCGATGGCTCATCCTTTTCCTTCTTTTAGAAACAAGGTCGAAACCATAATCTAGGATGGGCACGAAGCATGGTGAGTGTTCAGCTGAGATGGAAGCTGCCCACTGGAGGAGACTCCCATTTATCCGTTGAAACACTGCCATCTGAAGCTGGACACAACTTGCCCAGCGAGCTTTGACTTCTCTGTCCTTTGCGTTTGCACTGCCTCCTGCATATCTTACTGTTAGCTTATTCCTCATAACTACCTATTTACAAGCCCATTTTTCTTAACAGACTATCATTTTGTTGACAGCAGGAACTGACTTGTATTCATCTCTGTATTTAGGTATTGATTATAGTCCCTGAAACTCAGGAGCTGTTCATCAAAAGTTTGCTTGGTGAATGATTAAGCGAATGCATGCATTGCAGCTAATGACCATGTTCACCATTTTCTTCGGAATCTGCTTCTACTTGTCAGATTTGAATGGCTTTATTTGAGGTGTTTCCAGTTTTTAAACAGATTTGTTTTTTTCTGACAGTGACTTAGCACCCCTGAAAGTTTTCAGTTACCTTCCAGTTGTTTTAAAAATAAGATATCTATTTTTAGTGACAGGAAATAAAGGAGAAAAGAAAGTTCTCACTCTCAATTTGAGCTTTGAAAGCATCAAATTGCTTCAGCTCAAGGAGTCAGTACTGATGGAACACCCTAGCAGCTGGAGAATCCCCCAAGCTATTCCTTTAAAAGATATTTTTAATCTTCATCTGCTACAAAAATAAGCAAAGAAATAAGTACAAAAATGACTAAGCAAGCAAACATTTGGTAAAATTACTTTTTTACCTAGGCTAATATAGTCACTATGTATTGTAGCCTTTTTATAAAGCAAACAAACAAAAAAACCCTATTGGTTCCTTCCTTCATTTTTGCATTATAACAGATACACACACACACACACACACACACACACACACACACACATAAAATCGGTTAATGAATTCTTTAAGTGAAACAGTACATGGAAATTAAATAAGAAAAATATCCTCACTTGCCACTCTGCCCAAGCCTAGGTGAAAATTAACCACCACCAAATTCCCCTCCCTATATATAAAATTATAAAATGGTTATGATACCAAAAATGCATGCTCTGAGCTTCTTTACATATGCATGTAACCTTTAAATATTGTTTTAATACAACTCAAACAAGATTATATATATATAATAAACTAGAAAATATATGTAATATATTTGTTCTAGTTTTTAAGCAATTTAAACTACATACTGACCACATTTTTTAAAACTGTAGTATTAAGTTCCCTTATAGGGAATTCCACCTAGTTATGCCCATTTAGATTACTTATCTATCTACTTATTTATTTTCCTATTACCTAGCTACAGTGAAAAGTCTATGTACCTCTATACTTTTACCCTTGTGCAAACACTGATTAAGCACACACAGCTTGAAGTAGAATTACTGTCTAAAAATGGTTATACTTTTAATTGTGAAAGATGATGCCAACTTAATCTCAAAAGCCTGGGCCTATTTGTGCTACTCTACAGTCTGTGCATTTGCAAGCATTCATCTTTATGCGTCTGACAGGTGAGAAATGTCTTAATTTTAAATTCTTGAATTTTGACTTTCTTAGACAATTGTATTTCATTTTGTTTTAATTACCTATTCATCTCTTTTGCTAATGCTCCTATAGAGTACTCATTTTTTAAACCAATTTGTAAACTTTAGAGTATTTAAAAATAATTATTCCATTCCCAAATGTCATATTATTTCACAAGTTTTGTTTAAACAAAGCTGAATTTCCAATTGCTTAAGCTACAAACTTAGCATAAAACTTCTTTGCTTTATCACAGTGAGTTACCAGTATTATTATTGCCAGTTAAAAAAATTATAAATGTCTATAAATAATAATGAAATACACTAAAAAACTCATCTATTAATTATGTGAGATTTTTTTTTCTACAGAGAGAAAATTTATTCTTGAAAAACTCTAGTCTATGCAACTATCATTCATTTTTATCAATTTATTCATGGGCTCAGATTTTTATAGACAGTACTTGAGAACTGCTATTAATTTTAAGGTATATATGGGAATATGTACATTTTGTTGTATGCATACATATGTACATAATTTTTAATTCCCTAATGTCATATCAAGTTTTTTTTTTTTACTGGAGCCACTACACAATACAAGTTAATGGTAACCAATCTGGTGTCCTACTTTCCTAGATGATTGCTAATCCAATATGCACAATTCACAGAGAAAAACCTGGCAGTTCCCTTGGGGGTAAAAATGACATTCATCCTTGACTAACTTTGACTAGGTGAGACAGTTAAGATTTCAGTGTTCATTCTCATGCTATTTTTAAAAACACTATCTTTTGACACATTGTAAAAAACAGAAACAAAAACAAGAAACACCTTTTAACAGTATGCTTTCTTAAAAGTATAAATAATGTCAACATTACATGGGTTTTTTTAACAAGGTGAATAGCGTTTCATGGCAGATGGAGGCCAGTGTTCACTGTGGTGAAACAATCAACATTTTAATTTAAAACCAAAACTGGGGCTAATTCATTCAGCAATACACCTGTATCACTGTCTCACGAATCCATGGTAGAGCCTATTCCAACAATTCAATATAGAGTCAGCAGAATCAGATTAGCATTTCAGTTGTATAGTATTTCGCCACTTACAATATCTAGGTAAATATAATTTAATCCTCACTGCAAATCCATCAAGTATATATTATTGTCAGCATTTTCTATATCATTTTCTCATGAGATACCCAATCTGATTTCTTAAAGAACAAGGTAGGCATTCAGACAAGTAAAGTCCTTATGTAACAAAATGCTAAAATATAAGCAATGGGAAGTTTATAGGCTCATGATGCCACTCAATAGCATTTTAAATAATGAAACTCAGTGGATTCTAAATAAGGCATGGCAAGTGGAATTTTCCTATTCTCTGTTTAGTCTTACAAACAAAAAGTGAAAAGTCTTAATAGATCTCAACCATATGAAATTAGGTTGAATGTTACATTTAAAAATGTTAATGGAATTATTTTGAATTTATTCTATTTATTCCAAACTATTGCTTAAATATTTTGGTCACTTCCAGGCCCCAACAGAGGCAAGCATTTTATCTATACTCACATTCTTTTCTCCGTTTGACTTATTAAAGATCACGTATTAGGTTATGATTATGTGCAGGACTGTTCTACACTCTGGATTCAGTACAAACACAGGCAAGCCACAGTCCCAGCCCTCAAAGCATTTTTTTTAAATGCTTACATATTTGGCCACATAAGTGGCACATAAAGAAGAAATGGTCACTTTGGGCTGGTAATTTCAGGGAAATAAAGTCTTATGGAGCAAAAGCATCTTTAAAATGCATTCTGTTGCATGAGTGGAATTTTTATTGATAAAGCTAACTGCTATATAGTCAGTCAACATTAGTTCTGAACTATATTTAATGCCTATTACACATGCCACATTCTTTAAGAAGTTATTCATGATTCTTCTCCCCATCCAAATAAGTTGTATTTCTCCATTCGCAATTAGTATGCTTTCTGAACCTTTCCAAAAACCAAAATTTGTGTTATATCTTGTGTCATATGACCTACAGTATGTCAAGATTCATGAGATCAGAGACTGTCTCGTGCATGTGCGTGTGTGTATCATATAGGATATATTAACTATTTAATTTAGTTGAATAAAAAGTTGTGGCCAAGTGTATTAGATCTATCAAAAATCCACAGAGTCTGGGTTTTAAAGAGAGGTCACTTGACTTGGCTTATAAAGGTAAGGAAAGATAAGCAATTCCTGGAATAAAGACATAAATGTTAGCTAGATAGATAAGGGGACAGATGCAGGCATTACCTACAGAGAAGTTTGACAGCAAAAGGAATGAGAGCAAGCATGACACCTGCAGAAGCCTGCATTGTTATTGCTTGCTATAGATACCTTGTCACTTAGAAAAACACATTTATAACCTTGGCTTTTCATCAAGGGCTAGCATAATCAAAAGCTATGAAGAACTTTTATGTCGCACTTATAAGCATTGTAATTGATGTCACTAAAAATCGCTCAGAGGTAGTATGGCATAAGACACTGAGTGTAGACTTTGAAGTGTGACTGCTTAGGTTCAAATCCTGACTCCAGCACTTACTAGTTGTGTGACCATGGAAAAGTTCCTTAGCATCATGTACCTTAGTTTTTCCATGAATAATAATAGTAACTACTCCATAGGGTTCTTGTAAGAATTAATGCCTGTACATGCAAGGAGCCAAGGATGGTACTTGGACATAGTAACTGCTTTACAATTATTGATGATTATTCTATTTATTATCCAGGCCTCTTTTATAACCAACTATGCACTTTACAGAATCCCTGTAGAATTCCGTGGAAAGTAAAAGTTGGCCTTTGCAAAGATTTGATAGGTTTTTCATCATTAGATAATTACCGTTATAAATGTAGGTTTCCTATTAGGTTTGGCCTTTCATGAATCTTGGTGCCCAATGTTTTGGCTCAAACTCAGTAACTCTAAGTCAATTTCTATCAGAATTCTTCCCATCACCAACATGATTTAGCTTCTGGTTATTTTCACCTAGTTTGACCAAATCTCATGTATATGTACCTTCTGTGGCAAGTTGGGAAATGGTTGCAATTGCTTAGCCTACTCATTTTAAATTTACTCATGTCTTATTATATACTTTGAAGATACAAAGCTGCACCCATCATAAAACCTTCCGTTTATACTGTGATGACTTTAAATCATGGTGCCCAAAGAATTTGACACTATTACCATTGAGAAGTGGGGTCTACGTCCTCTCTTCTTTACTCTGGGTAGGCATGTACCCACTTCAAGGAATAGAGGATGGTGGACATGATGCTCTGTGACTTCCAAGGACAGGTCATAAAAGGCCATGCAGCTACTACCTTGTGTGTTGGATACTGCTTGAAACTCTGAGCTACCATATAACAAATCTGACGACTCTGAGGCCGCCATGTTATAAGAAAGTCAAAAAATACAGCAAGGTCATATGTAGGCCTGCAGCATTCTGGCCCCCAGCCACTGTGTCAAACTCAGCTTTCACGTCTTTATAGCTGAGGTTCTAGGAATCACAGAGAAGAGACAAGCCATCCAGCTATGTCCTATCTCAACTCATGACCCACAGCATCCACGAGTATATTCAAATAATGGTTTTAACTACTAAATACTGGAGTTACATACTACACAGAAAAAGTAAATAAAACATCCTTCCGGCTTGGATTAAAGATGGCTGCGTGAGAGGAGAGACAGAGGCTTCCTCCTAAAACTGGATACAATTAGAAAATTTAATTGGCGCAACTAATCCTGAGAGAGCAACAGGAAAGAGGATGGCATCAGACTGCACACACCTGGAGAAAAGAGCAGACCTCAGCGAACGGGGTAATGTCCCAGAGCTATGGCTCCGTGGTACCCGAGCCCCTCCCCCACCCCAGCTCACCAGCAGGAGGAAGACAAATGGAGCAGGGAGGGAGTGGAAGGCCTGGGACTGCTGAATACCTAGCTCCGGAGATCTACTCTGGGAGCACAAACCTACATTTCATGGTGGTTTCATGAGACTCACATGACTACTGGGTTGGAAAGTTAATACAGGCAGAGTTCCTGGGGACACTGGGATTCCAGCTGCTTGTGGAAAGCAGGGATCCATATCTGGCTGCTCTGGGACAAAAACTTATACCTGTGTGCCCGGCCCACTGGCTCAGGCAGTGGAGACAGGCACAGCAGCCGGGAGGCCGGGAACAGCTCTTTCCTACCCCCAGGCACCAGTACCGCTCCCCTGCAACCCCCGACATTGCTTCAGGGGCTCAGCAGCTCCAGAATAGTTTCTGGACACTAGAGGGCGCCATATACAAACATGAAACACCAAAGGAACCTTGTCCAGAGTAAAACTGTTAATACAACTCCTGAGAAAAATTTAAATGATATGGACCTCATGACTCTTCCTGAAAGGGAGTTCAAAATAAAAATCATCAACATCCTAATGGAGGTATGGAAAGACATCCAAGAACTCAGGAATGAATTCAGGTCTGAGATCCAATTGTTAAAGAACATCATAGAGGGTATTAAAAGCAGGTTGGATAAGGTGGAGGAGATAATAAATGAAATAGAAACTAGAGAAGAGGAATACAAAGAAGCTGAAGCACAGAGAGAAAAAAGGATCTCTAAAAATGAAAGAATATTGAGAGAACTGTGTGACCAATCCAAGCGGAACAATATTCACATTATAGGGATACCAGAAGAAGAAGAGAGAGAGAAAGGGATAGAAAGCGTCTTTGAGGAGGTAGTTGCTGAGAACTTCCCCAATCTGGGGAAGGACATAGTCTGTCAGGCGATGGAGATCCACAGATCCCCCAACACAAGGGACCCAAGGAAGACAACACCAGGACACATAGTAATTAAAATGGGAAAGATCAAGGATAAGGACAGACTGTTAAAAGCAGCCAGAGGCAGAAATAAGGTCATATACAAAGGAAAGCCCATCAGACTAACATCAGACTTCTCAGCAGAAACCTTACAAGCCAGAAGGGAGTGGCATGATATATTAATGCCATGAAGCAGAAGGGCCTGGAACCAAGATTACTTTATCCGCGAAGATTATCATTTAAATTTGAAGGAGGGATTAAACAATTTCCAGATAAGCAAAAGATGAGAGAGTTTACCTCCCACAAACCATCTCTGCAGTCTATCTTGGAGGGACTGCTATAGATGGAAGTGTTCCTAGGGTTGGACAGCTGTCACCAGAGGTAGTAAAATCATCGTAGGGAGGGTGGAGCAGCTGATTGCAAGGCAAATGCAAAATTAAATTGACTAGCCCCAAAGTCAATCAAGGGATATACAAAAAGTACAGAATTTGATACCTAATACATAAAGAATGAAGGAGGAAGAAAAAGGAGGAGAAATAGAAAAGAACCTTTAGATAGTGTTTGTAACAGCATACTAAGTGAGTTAAGTTAGACTCTTAGATAGTAAGGAAAGTAATTTGGAACCTTTGGTAACCACAAATCTAAAGCCTGAAATGGCAATAAGTACATACCTATCGATAATTACCCTAAATGTAAATTGACTGCACCAATCAAAAGACATAGCGTCACTGAATGGATAAAAAAACAAGACCCATCTATATGCTGCTTACAAGAGACTCACCTCAAACCCAAAGACATGCACCAACTAAAAGTGAAGGGATGGAAAAAGATATTTCATGCAAAAAATAGGGAGAAAAAAGCAGGAGTTGCAGTACTAGTATCAGACAAAATAGACTTCAAAACAAAGAAAATAACAAGAAATAAAGAAGGACATTACATAATGATAAAGGGCTCAGTCCAACAAGAGGACATAACCATTATAAATATATATGCACCCAAAAAACAGGAGCACCAGCATATGTGAAACAAATACTAACAGAACGAAAGGAGGAAATAGACTGTAATGCATTCATTTTAGGAGACTTCAACACACCATTCACTCCAAAGGACAGATACACCAGACAGAAAATAAGTAAGGAGACAGAGGCACTGAACAACACACTAGAACAGATGGACCTAACAGACATCTATAGAACTCTACACTCAAAAGTAACAGGATACACATTCTTCTCAAGTGCACATGGAACATTCTCCAGAATAAACCACAGACTAGGACACAAAAAGAGCCTCAGTAAATTCAAAAAGACTGAAATTCTACCAACCAACTTTTCAGACCACAAAGGTATAAACCTAGAAATAAAATGTACCAAGAAAGCAAAAAGGCCCACAAACACATGGAGGCTTAACAACACACTTCTAAATAGTCAATGGATCAACGACCAAATTAAAATGGAGATCCAGCAATATATGGAAATAAATGACAACAACAACACAAAGCCCCAACTTCTGTGGGACACAGCAAAAGCAGTCTTAAGAGGAAAGTATATAGCAATCCACACATATTTAAAGAAGGAAGAACAAACCCAAATGAATAGTCTAATGTCACAATTATAAAAATTGGAAAAAGAAGAACAAATGAGGTCTAAAGGTAGCAGAAGGAGGGACATAATAAAGATCAGAGAAGAAATAAACAAAATTGAGAAGAATAAAACAACAGAAAAAATCAATGAAACCGAGAGCTGGTTCTTTGAGAAAATAAACAAAATAGACAAGCCTCTAGGCAGACTTATTAAGAGAAAAAGAGAATCAACACTCATCAACAGAATCAGAAATGAGAACGGAAAAATCACGACAGACTCCACAGAAATACAAAGAATTATTAAAAACTACTATGAAAACCTATATGCCAACAAGCTGGAAAACCTAGAAGAAATGGACAACTTCCTAGAAAAATACAATCTTCCAAGACTGACCAAGGAAGAAACACAAAACGTAAATAAACCAATTACCAGCAATGAAATTGAAGCAGTAATCAAAAAACTACCAAAGAACAAAACCCCTGGGCCAGATGGATTTACCTCAGAATTTTATCAGACATACAGAGAAGACATAATACCCATTCTCCTTAAACTTTTCCAAAAAATAGAAGTGCAGAGAATACTCCCAAACTCATTCTATGAAGCCAATATCACCCTAATACCAAAACCAGGCAAAGACCCCACCAAAAAAGAAAATTACAGATCAATATCCCTGATGAATGTAGATGCAAAAATACTGAATAAAATATTAGCAAAACGAATTCAAAAATATATCAAAAGGATCATATACCATGACCAAGTTGGATTCATCCCAGGGATGCAAGGATGGTACAACATTCGAAAATCCATCAACATCATTCACCACATCAACAAAAAGAAAGACAAAAACCACATGATCATCTCCATAGATGCTGAAAAAGCATTCAACAAAATTCAACATCCATTCATGATAAAAACTCTCAACAAAATGGGTATAGAGGGCAAGTACCTCAACATAATAAAGGCCATATATGATAAACCCACAGCCAACATCATACTGAACAGCGAGAAGCTGAAAGCTTTTCCTCTGCCATCAGGAACAAGACAGGGATGCCCACTATCCCCACTGTTATTCAACATAGTGCTGGAGGTCCTAGCCACGGCAATTAGACAAAACAAAGAAATACAAGGAATCCAGATTGGTAAAGAAGAAGTTAAACTGTCACTATTTGCAGATGACATGATATTGTACATAAAAAACCCTAAAGACTCCACTCCGAAACTACTAGAACTGATATCGGAATACAGCAAAGTTGCAGGATACAAAATTAACCCACAGAAATCTGTGGCTTTCCTATACCCTAACAATGAACTAATAGAAAGAGAAATCAGGAAAACAATTCCATTCACAATTGCATCAAAAAGAATTAAATACCTAGGAATAAACCTAACCAAAGAAGTGAAAGACTTATACCCTGAAAACTATAAGACACTCTTAAGAGAACTTAAAGAGGACACTAACAAATGGAAACTCATCCCAAGCTCTTGGCTAGGAAGAATTAATATAGTCAAAATGGCCATCCTGCCCAAAGCAATATACAGATTTGATGCAATCCCTATCAAATTACCAACAGCATTCTTCAATGAACTGGAACAAATAGTTCAAAAGTTCATATGGAAACACCAAAGACCCCAAATAGCCAAAGCAATCCTGAGAAAGAAGAATAAAGTGGCAGGGATCTCACTCCCCAACTTCAAGCTCTACTACAAAGCCACAGTAATCAAGACAATTTGGTACTGGCACAAGAACAGAGTCACAGACCAGTGGAACAGATTAGAGACTCCAGACATTAACCCAAACATATATGGTCAATTAATATTCGATAAAGGAGCCATGGACATACAATGGGGAAATGACAGTATCTTCAACAGATGGTGCTGGCAAAACTGGACAGCTCCGTATAAGAGAATGAAACTGGATCACTGTCTAACCCCATACACAAAAGTAAATTCAAAATGGATCAAAGACCTGAATGTAAGTCATGAAACCATAAAACTCTTAGAAAAAAACATAGGCAAAAATCTCTTGGATGTGAACATTAGTGACTTCTTCATGAATATATCTCCCCAGGCAAGGAAAACAAAAGCAAAAATGAACATGTGGGACTATATCAAGCTGAAAAGCTTCTGTACAGCAAAGGACACCATCAATAGAACAAAAAGGTACCCTACAGTATGGGAGAATATTTTCGTAAATGACAGATCTGATAAAGGGTTGACATCCAAAATATATAAAGAGCTCATGCTCCTCAACAAACAAAAAGAAATAATCCAATTAAAAAATGGGCAGAGGAGCTGAACAGACAGTTCTCCAAAGAAGAAATTCAGATGGCCAACAGACACATGAAAAGATGCTCCACATCACTAGTTATCAGAGAAATAAAAATTAAAACCACAATGAGGTATCACCTCACACCAGTAAGGATGGCCTCCATCCAAAAGACAAACAACAACAAATGTTGGCGGGGTTGCGGCGAAATGGGAACCCTCCTACACTGCTGGTGGGAATGTAAATTAGTTCAACCATTGTGGAAAGCAATATGGAGGTTCCTCAAAATGTTCAAAATAGACTTACGATTTGACCCAGGAATACCACTTCTAGGAATTTACCCTAAGGATGCAGCACTCCAGGTTGAAAAAGAGAGATGCACCCCTATGTTTATCGCAGCACTATTTACAATAGCCAAGAAATGGAAGCAACCTAAGTGTCCATCAATAGATGAATGGATAAAGAAGATGTGGTACATATACACAATGGAATATTATTCAGCCATAAGAAGAAAACAAATCCTACCATTTGCAACAACATGGATGGAGCTAGAGGGTATTATGCTCAGTGAAATAAGCCAAGCGGAGAAAAACAAATACAAAATGATTTCACTCATCTGTGGAGTATAAGAACAAAAGAAAAACTGAAGGAACAAAACAGCAGCAGAATCACAGAACCCAAGAATGACTAACAGTTACCAAAGGGAAAGGGACTTGGGGAGGATGGGTGGGTAGGGAGGGATAAGGGCGGGGAAAAAGAAAGGGGGTATTATGATGAGCATGTATAATGTGGGGGGTGGGGGAAAGGGGAGGGCTGTGCAACACAGAGAAGACAAGTAGTGATTCTACAGCATCTTACTATGCTGATGGACAGTGACTGTAATGGGGTTTGTGGGGGGGACTTGGGGTAGGGGAGAGCCTAGTAAACATAATGTTTTTCAAAAATATATAAATAAATAAAATAGAATAAAATAAATAAAAATAAAAAAATAAAACATCTTTCCAACATGTCTATATAATTCCAAACAATCGAAAACATACATATCAAAAAATACTTAAAAAAATTTTTTTTCTTTGCCTATTTATTTTAAACTTGGCTTTCAATAGTGGGCATCTTTCTAAATACATGTCAGCTGCTTCTCCCTTTTTACAATACCACAGTATCCCATTTACAGAAGTATTGTGATTGTTTCATCTGCTATTGATATGCATATGGATTGTTTCATACTTTCTTAATGAAGAAATACAACTCACTTTTTTATTTCTTTTAATAGAAAGGGATGTCTATTAAAAGAATGATGATTTTTATTCTGATCATGAGATCAAGACACATATGGCTATCTGTCACATATACAAAAAGTCTCCTAGGGTCAAAAACTGGAAAAAAAATCAAATGCCCATCAACTGATGAAAGGATAAACATAATTAGGTATATCCATGCAGTGGAATTTTAGTCAGCATTTAAATGGAAGGAAGTATTCTGTAACATGGATGGACCTTAAAAACAAGCTAAGTGAAAGTAGCTAGACATACAGTATGACTCCATTTGTGTTAAATGTTCACAATAGGCAAATTCAAAGAGATACAACACAGATTAGTGGTGTCCAGAGGCTAGAGGTAGGGAGGAATCGGGAGTGACTGTTAATGTGCCTGGAGTTTCTTTCGGGATGATGAAAATATACGAAAATCAGATAACGGTAATAGCAGCATAGTACTGTGAATATATTAAAACCCACTGAATTGAACATTCTAAAGGTTGAATTTTATGGTAAGTGAATTATTTCTCCATAAAGCTGTTATAAAAAAAAGTCCCCAGGGTATCCCATTTCTGAAAAAACACCTATTTTTTTCCCTTGAAGTCTTTGGAAGAAGTTTACAGCTCTTTTTTGTTGTGCTGTGGCTTTGGGAAGCAGCTTGCTCTGAGTTTATTTGTTTTGGGTTTCATTTTAGTGTGAGAATCAATGCTGCTTACAGATCCTGAATCTTTTTTTAAATTTGAGGCTTAAAAACAAATAAACAGAGGAATCTCTTCCAATTCCCCAATGATTCAACAGGTTTTAATGTGCAGATGGTAAGCATTTGCTTCCCTCATTGTTTGCTACCAGGAAGAAGGGTGTGAAATAGCTCTTCTGGGTCAAAACGTATGGTTCACAGAATTCCTTCCTCCTACCTTAGCCTAGTCTTGTTTTCCGCAATAACAATTTGTCTTAATTTGATGTCAAGTTCTGGCAAAATGTTATCATGTACTAATGACTTTATTTGGCAAATAAGACAGCAAGTTTATCTTCATGGGATAGGAGAGATGGAAGACTAGAAGATTACTGCTAATATTAGATCCATAAGTCACCACTTTGAAGAGCCATCAGTAAAGTCTTTGAAATTTACACCACAGTTGACTAAAACTCTCATCTGGAATATTCAGGAATCAATGGCAAATGTGCCAACATAGATCCTGAAACATTTATTTTTATGGCAATTTCTTTCTGATTTCAGGAGTGGCACATACTGCCTATTGCTTCCCCAATATCCATTCTGCCCTTCCTTCTTTTTAACAAAATTCTGATTTTGTTTGGAGATAGCACTGTATCTAACTAAAACAACCCCATTTCTAGCCTTGCTGGAAAGCCAGCAGTGGCCTATGTGACATGTGCGGGAGGAAGACTGCTGGGGACTTCTGGGAAAGCATTGTTTTCCTGAGATAAATATTGCTCCTTTCTTTCTGTCCCTCCACCCCCAGCTTTATTGAGATATGCTGTTCCTTTTCTGTTCTTATTTCTGAAGGGGACCAGAATATGTAACCCCAAAATATGTCTCTTTGGCATAGGATTATGTTGAGCTGATTATTTTTAAGAAACAGAGAATTACAACCTGAGAAGAGGCCACCCTTTTGTAAGAAACATTTACATGTACAAGGGAAATCTCTGTTTGTAAGGTGTCTCTCTCTGTATCAGGAAGAGGAGGATGACTCAATCTCTAGTAACCTTAAACAGTGGAGAAGACTAACACTCTTGCCCTTGTTCACTGTGCTTTTCCTGGTCTCCTCCCATAACTAACTCTCCACCTCTAATATATTCTTTTGTCTTTAGCTGGCAATGGTATTTAAGGTCGTGACTTGGGCCATTTTGGGGAGTTACTTAGTTTTCCTGGGTCTCTCCCAGGTATACAGGAGGTATACTTGTTATTAAACTTCTGTTTGTTTTTGTCCTGTTAATCTGTCTTTTTATTATGAGGTGCAGGTAGGGGATCTTAGCCCAGAACCCAGAAAGGTAGAGGGAATATTATTTTTTCTCCCCTATTCTTCCTTCTTTGTCTTCCTTCCCTGGAATGTGTATGTGGAGGCTGGAGGTGTTGACACCATCATCTTGCAACTAGGAACTGACAAGAATGACAGTAAGAATAACACATTATGAGTGAAAGAGCAAAAAGACAGAAGGGGCCTGGGATGTGAATGACATCATAAAGTCACGTTCTTTCCTTAGACTGCCTTCCGACTTCATCATATGAACAATTTAAATCCTCTATTTGGTTATATACAGCTCGTTCTAGTTTCTGTTACTTGCATCTAAAAATACAACCCCCATCTGCAGTTATTCTCAACTGGTGAACTGCTATCCCCTAGGGTGCATTTAAGAAATACCTGAAAAGATGATTGACTTCGGTATGGAGAGGAGAGGTACATCAAGGATTGCTAGACATCCGGCAACATGTGGGACAGTCCACCAAAACAAATAATTGTTTTGTGCCTGCACAGCATTTGAAAAGTAGGTGACAGCCTATTTATAAGTATGTGAATTTAGAACCTAGCTCCATTTTACATATAAATATGAATTTTTTTTTCATATTTTAAGTATACACTGAATTTTCCAAGAATGCAACTATCATGCAAAGAAATCAAAGGGAAAAAACTATACTTTTTCTCAGAACTATACCAAAAGTTGTTAATCACCGAGCAAAATACCATTACTGTTAGCAGTGCTGTTGATGACATTTTAATCATTAATTCTGCACAACTGCATTACTCAGCATTTATAGCTGTCTGCTCCTGGGGATTGCAGGCATAGGTAGGCCAGTTATTTATAGCATTATGCAGCCTGCTTATTTATATATTCGGTAATGAATTATGAATGATCATTATACATATTATTTTATAATTAACTATTGTATTTTAATTCATTCTTTATTTGACAATTATTGTGAAATTGCATATAGGTAAGTTATATATTGGTAAATTTCCTTTGAGGATAGTAATGGGAGTCTTACAAAATATGTTTTACAATGCATGGAGCCAAGATGGCGGCGTGAGTAGGACAGTGGGAATCTCCTCCCAAAAACATATATATTTTTGAAAATACAACAAATACAACTAATCCTAGAAGAGAGACCAGAAGACACAGGACAACAGCCAGACTACATCCACACGTGTGAGAGCCCAGCGCCTGGTGAAAGGGTAAGATACAAGCCCCGGCCCGGCGGGACCCGAGCACGCCTCCCCCCAGCTCCCGGCGGGAGGGAGAGGGAGCCCAGGACTGCTAAACACCCAGCCCCAGCCACCCGCACCAGAGCGCAGACACAGTGCATGCGTGGAGGGCTGGAAACTAGGGAAACAGGGCAGCAAGACCTCTGAGCGGGTTCCAAAGCTGATGCCCCTGTGACAAAGAAAAGCGAGTGCTTTTTGAAAGTCTTAAAGGGACAGGGACTTAACAGCTAGACGGAAACAACACAGGCCACAGCCCAGTGGCTGGAAATTACAGGGAAAACTGGGCGCACTAACCCCCTGGGCAACAGCTCTGAGACCCCTCACAGAGGTAAACAACCAAACAGTCCCCCCATCCATTACCCCTCCGGGCGCTGCGAAAGCAGAGAAACAGCCTAAGGCAAACCCCGAACACAGAAAGGGAGATCCATCCATATCAGCCGGGCAAGACACAAAGACCCAGCCTACACGCAATTACCCAACAAGAGCCACTAGGGGGTCGCAGTTGTCCCAGTAAAGAAAGGCCAGTAGCAAGTGAAAAGGTTGGCCCTCCCAGCTGACAGTCAATAGCACCTGTCAACATGAAAAGGGAAAAAAAATATGATCCAGACAAGACTAACCCAGACAGCTTCAGCATCTGCTACATCTTCCCCTGAGAAGGAACCTGGGGAGATAGATTTAACCAGTCTTCCTGAAAAAGAATTCAAAACAAAAGTCATAACCATGCTGATGGACTTGCAGAGAAATATGCAAGAACTAAGGAAGAAGAATGCAGAAATAAAACAAGCTCTGGAAGGACTTCAAAACAGAATGGACGAGATGCAAGAGACCATTAATGGACTAGAAAACAGAGAACAGGAACGCAGAGAAGCGGATGCAGAGAGAGATAAAAGGATCTCCAGGAATGAAAGAATTTTAAGAGAGCTGAGTGACCAATGGAAACGGAACAATATCCGCATTATAGGGGTACGAGAAGAAGAAGACAGAGAAAAAGGGAAAGAAAGTGTCTTTGAAGAAATAATTGATGAAAACTTCCCCAAACTAGGGGAAGAAATGGCCTCTCAGACCACAGAGGTACACAGAACTCCCATGACAAGGGATCCAAGGAGGGCAACACCAAGACACATAATAATTTAAATGGCAAAGATCAAAGACAAGGACAAAGTATTAAACGCAGTAAGAGAGAAAAAAAAGGTCACCTACAAAGGAAAACCCATCAGGCTATCATCAGAATTCTCAACAGAAACCCTACAGGCCAGAAGAGAATGGCATGATATACTTAATGCAATGAAACAGAAGGGCCTTGAACCAAGGATACTGTACCCAGCACGATTATCATTTAAATATGAAGGAGGGATTAAACAATTCCCAGACAAGCAAAAATTGAGGAAATTGGCCTACCACAAACCACCTCTACAGGGCATCTTACAGGGACTGCTCTAGATGGGAGCACTCCTAGAAAGAGCACAGAACAAAACACCCAACATATGAAGAAGGGAGGAGAAGGAATAAGAAGGGAGAGAAATAAAGAATCATCAGACTGTGTTTATAACAGCTTAATAAGTGAGTTAAGGTAGACAGTAAGATAGTAAAGAAGCTAACCTTGAACCTTTGGTAACCACTAACTTAAAGCCTGCAATGGCAATAAGTACATACCTTTCAATAATCAACCTAAATATAAATGGACTGAATGCACCAATCAAAAGACACAGAGTAATAGAATGGATAAAAAAGCAAGACCCATCCATATGCTGCTTACAAGAGACTCACCTCAAACCCAAAGACATGCACAGACTTAAAGTCAAGGGATGGAAAAAGATATTTCATGCAAAGAACAGAGAGAAAAAAGCAGGTGTTGCAATACTAGTATCAGACAAAATATACTTCAAAATAAAGAAAGTAACAAAAGATAAAGAAGGACATTACATAATGATAAAGTGCTCAGTCCAACAAGAGGATATAACCATTATAAATATATATGCACCCAATACAGGAGCACCAACATATGTGAAACAAATACTAACAGAATTAAAGGAGGAAATAGAATGCAATGCATTCATTTTAGAAGACTTTAACACACCACTCACTCCAAAGGACAGATCCACCAGACAGAAAATAACTAAGGACACAGAGGCACTGAACAACACACTAGAACAGAGGGACCTAATAGACATCTACAGAACTCTACATCCAAAAGCAACAGGATACACATTCTTCTCAAGTGCACATGGAACATTCTCCAGAATAGACCACATACTAGGCCACAAAAAGAGCCTTAGTAAATTCCAAAAGATTGAAATCCTACCAACCAACTTTTCAGACCACAAAGGCATAAAACTAGAAATAAACTACACAAAGAAAGCAAAAAGGCTCACAAACACATGGAGGCTTAACGACATGCTCCTAAATAATCAATGGATCAATGACCAAATCAAAATGGAGATCCAGCAATATATGGAAACAAACGACAACAACAACACAAAGCCCCAACTACTCTGAGATACAGCAAAAGCAGTCTTAAGAGGAAAGTATATAGCAATCCAGGCATATTTAAAGAAAGAAGAACAATCCCAAATGAGTGGCCTAATGTCACAATTATCGAAATTAGAAAAAGAAGAACAAATGAGGCCTAAGGTCAGCAGTAGGAGGGACATAATAAAGATCAGAGAAGAAATAAATAAAATTGAGAAGAATAAAACAATAGCAAAAATCAATGAAACCAAGAGCTGGTTCTTTGAGAAAATAAACAAAATAGATAAGCCTCTAGCCAGACTTATTAAGAGGAAAAGAGAGTCAACACAAATCAACAGAATCAGAAATGAGAAAGGAAAAATCATGACGGACCCCACAGAAATACAAATAATTATTAGAGAGTACCATGAAAACCTATATGCTAACAAGCTGGGAAACCTAGGAGAAATGGACAACTTCCCAGAAAAATACAACCTTCCAAGACTGACCAAGGAAGAAACACAAAATCTAAACAGACCAATTACCAGCAACAAAATTGAAGCGGTAATCAAAAAACTACCAAAGAACAAAACCCCTGGGCCAGATGGATTTACCTCAGAATTTTATCAGACATACAGAGAAGACATAATATCCATTCTCCTTAAGTTTTCCAAAAAGTAGAAGAGGAGGGAATACTCCCAAACTCATTCTATGAAGCCAACATCACACTAATACCAAAACCAGGCAAAGACCCCACCAAAAAAGAAAACTACAGACCAATATCCCTGATGAACGTAGACGCAAAAATACTCAGTAAAATATTAGCAAACCGAATTCAAAAATACACCAAGAGGATCATACACCATGACAAAGTGAGATTCATCCCAGGGATCCAAGGATGGTACAACATTCGAAAATCCATCAACATCATTCACCACATCAACAAAAAGAAAGACAAAAACCACATGATCATCTCCATAGATGCTGAAAAAGCATTCAACAAAATTCAACATCCATTCATGATAAAAACTCTCAACAAAATGGGTATAGAGGGCAAGTACCTCAACATAATAAAGGCCATATATGATAAACCCACAGCCAACATCATACTGAACAGCGAGAAGCTGAAAGCTTTTCCTCTGCCATCAGGAACAAGACAGGGATGCCCACTATCCCCACTGTTATTCAACATAGTGCTGGAGGTCCTAGCCACGGCAATTAGACAAAACAAAGAAATACAAGGAATCCAGATTGGTAAAGAAGAAGTTAAACTGTCACTATTTGCAGATGACATGATATTGTACATAAAAAACCCTAAAGACTCCACTCCGAAACTACTAGAACTGATATCGGAATACAGCAAAGTTGCAGGATACAAAATTAACCCACAGAAATCTGTGGCTTTCCTATACCCTAACAATGAACTAATAGAAAGAGAAATCAGGAAAACAATTCCATTCACAATTGCATCAAAAAGAATTAAATACCTAGGAATAAACCTAACCAAAGAAGTGAAAGACCTATACCCTGAAAACAATAAGACACTCTTAAGAGAAATTAAAGAGGTCACTAACAAATGGAAACTCATCCCATGCTCCTGGCTAGGAAGAATTAATATCATCAAAATGTCCATCCTGCCCAAAGCAATATACAGATTTGATGCAATCCCTATCAAACTACCAACAGCATTCTTCAATGAACTGGAACAAATAGTTCAAAAATTCATATGGAAACACCAAAGACCCTGAATAGCTAAAGCAATCCTGAGAAGGAAGAATATAGTGGCGGGGATCTCACTCCCCAACTTCAAGCTCTACTACAAAGCCACAGTAATCAAGACAATTTGGTACTGGCACAAGAACAGAGTCACAGACCAATGGAACAGAATAGAGACTCCAAACATTAACCCAAACATATATGGTCAACTAATATTCGATAAAGGGGCCATGGACATACAATGGAGAAATGACAGTCTCTTCAACAGATGGTGCTGGCAAAACTGGACAGCTACATGTAAGCGAATGAAACTGGATCGCTGTCTAACCCCATACACAAAAGTAAATTCAAAATGGATCAAAGACTTGAATGTAAGTCACGAAACCATAAAACTCTTAGAAAAAAACATAGGCAAAAATCTCTTAGACATAAACATAAGTGACCTCTTCTTGAACATATCTCCCTGGGCAAGGGAACCAAATGAAAAAATGAACAAGTGGGATTATATCAAGCTGAAAAGCTTCTGTACAGCAAAGGACACCATCAATAGAACAAAAAGGAACCCTACACTATGGGAGAATATATTCGTAAATGACAGATCTGATAAAGAGTTGACATCCAAAATATATAAAGAGCTCACACACCTCAACAAACAAAAAGAAAACAACCCAATTAAAAAATGGGCAGAGGAGCTGAATAGACAGTTCTCTAAAGAAGAAATTCAGATGGCCAAGAGACACATGAAAAGATGCTCCACATTGCTTGTCATCAGAGAAATGCTAATTAAAACCACAATGAGATATCATCTCACACCAGTAAGGATGGCTACCATCGAAAAGACAAACAACAACAAATTTTGGCGAGGTTGTGGAGAAAAGGGAACCCTCCTACACTGCTGGTGGGAATGTAAATTAGTTCAACCATTGTGGAAAGCAGTATGGAGGTTCCTCAAAATGCTCAAAATAGAAATACCATATGACCCAGGAATTCCACTTCTAGGAATTTACCCCAAGAATGCAGCACTCCAGTTTGAAAAAGACAGATGCACCCCTATGTTTATCGCTGCACTATTTACAATAGACAAGACATGGAAGCAACCTAAGTGTCCATCAGTAGATGAATGGATAAAGAAGAGGTGGTACATATACAGATGGAATACGATTCAGCCATAAGAAAAAAACAAATCCTACCAATCGCAACAACATGGATGGAGCTAGAGGGTATTATGCTCAGTGAAATAAGCCAGGCGGAGAAGGACAAGTACCAAATGATTTCACTCATATGTGGAGTATAAGAACAAAAGAAAACTGAAGGAACAAAACAGCAGCAGAAGCACAGAACCCATAAATGGACTAATAGTTACCAAAGGGAAAGGGACTGGGGAGGACGGGTGGGAAGGGAGGGATAAGGGTGGGAAAAAAAGAAAGCGGGCATTACGATTAACATGTATAGTGTGGGGGGGGGCACGGGGAGGGCTGTGCAACACAGAGAAGACAAGTAGTGATTTTACAGCATCTTACTATGTTTATGGACAGTGACTGTGAACGGGGATGTGGGGGGGACTTGGTGAAGTGGGGAGCCTAGTAAACATAATGTCCTTCATGTAATTGTAGATTAATGATACCAAAATAAAATTTAAAAAATATATATGTTTTACAAAAAGGGGTGTTCAATCCTACAGGGTTGTAACCAATGCAATGAGAAAGACAATTTTTAAAAGGAATGACATATATCTATTTGGAAAGTAAGATGGTATATGCAAATGATGGAAAGATGGGTTTTATATATAAATATTCCTATCCTTCCAAGATTCTATTCTAGGATCTTGGCCAAACTGGTCCCACAGAAGCTGGATCTGATATATAAATAGCACCAGACCTCTGCAGGGCTTTCCTTCACAATCAAAACCAAATGCAAGATGGACTCCAACCCAGGGTAATTTGAAAAAAGATCAGTATAAAGTCACGTGCCTATCAGTGTGGAGAGAAAATGAGGGAAGAGAATATCAACTGGGACAAGATACATATGTAACAGGTGATTTGTTCTTTACTACTGGGCACATATTTTGTTGGTTTGCTAATTTGTATTTTTTGCATGTTAAAAAAAAACAACAACAAATGCTGGCGAGGATGCAGAAAAAGGAGAACCCTCCTACACTGCTGGTGGGAATGTAAGCTAGTTCACCCACTGTGGAAAGCAATATGGAGGTTCCTCAAAAAACTAAAAATAGAAATACCATTTGAGTCAGGAATTCCACTCCTTGGAATTTTCCCAAAGAATACAACTTCTCAGATTCAAAAAGACATATGCACCCCTATGTTTATCGCAGCACTCTTTACAATAGCCAAGATATGGAAGCAACCTAAGTGTCCGTCAGTAGATGAATGGATGAAGAAGATGTGGTATATGTACACAATGGAATACTATTCGACCATTAGAAAGAAACAAATCCTACCATTTGCAACAACATGGATTGAGCTGGAGGACATTATGCTCAGTGAAATAAGCCAGGTGGAGAAAGATAAATGCCAAATGATTTCCCTCATTTGTGGAGTATTACAATGAAGAAAAACTGAAGGAACAAAATAGCAGCAGACTCAGAGACTCCAATAATGAACTAGTGGTTACCAAAGGGGAGGGGTGTTGGAAGGTGGGTGGGGAGGGAGGGAGAAGGGTTTGAGGGGTATTATGTTTAGTACACATAGTGTGGGGGATCATGGGGAGAATAGCGTATAGCACAGAGAAGGCACATAGTGGATCTGTGGCATCTTACTACACTGATGGACAGTGACTGCATTGGGGTATGGGTGGGGACTTGACAATATGGGTAAATGTAGTAACCACATTGTTTTTTCATGTGAAACCTTCATAAGAGTGTATATCAATCATACCTTAATTTAAAAAAAAGAAAGAAAGGAAAAATGCATTGCAACAACTGTTAAAAATGTAGAAAAAAGTTTTTAATTCTCAAAATGTGAAGTAAAACTAGTGAGAAAATACTGAGCAAATAAAGAACGCCTTCCCGATGTATGGAAACATTGACAAAACTATTACCAGTTATAGCTGACCTTTACTGGGTCAAACCTGGACAAACAGGGCAAACTCCTTTAAAAGAAAAGTCTTCAAAGGGTCAGATCTCATGGTGTTCACAGACAGGCAGGCTGCTATAAGGCAGGAAGAGTCTATTATACAGAGGATAGCTGCAGGAGCACAATGATCTCTGAAGAACTTTTGGGCCACTGTAGGCCCTGCAGTGCCAGTTTTCTGTGCAAAGGGAGAGGAAGAGATGCAAACCTCTCTTTGCTCTTTATTGCCTTGTTTAGCAGCTTCCTCCAAGTGAAATGCTGTATCTTTTCAGGTTTTGATAAAATAGTTTCCAATTCTATTTCTGCCTTTATCTCAGGAAATTCCAAGTGATTAAAAAACTCCTGTGGTCTCCCCCAAATGAGAATTCTATGTACAATTTTCTTAATAAGCTGATGGAGACATTTTTATTTCCTTGGCTTGAAAACTTCCAACTGTTTCCACCCAAGCACTTTCCACTGATAGTCCACAAATACACAACCCATGAAAAACTTATCTTAACTATGGCCAAGAGAGTCAGTGTTTTGGACACAGTCTCAAGGACAGAAGTCTGACACTAGGAGTACTGGCAGACTACATTTAGAAATTACTTCTCATAGAAATTATAGCATGGACAGATGCAACTGAGCTAAACAAAGCCTTTATAATTTATATAATCTTTCTTAGAGGTCATTTTTAATTTTGTACCAAACCACAGTTAACCAGCACGCGCAGTCCAATGTCTACATTGGGGGCCTATTTTTCATCTCCATTACAAACTGGTGACAGACATCTCATCTCATGTCCCTTGGCAGAGTTGGCATGACCAAAATAAAGGGACTCTCTCTGTGAACCACAATCAGAGGATGGATCTACAACCATTTATTTTCTACACTTCGAGCTTAGAAGAGCCTACTCTCTTCGGAGAGTAGCTAAAGCTTAATTTATCCATGTTCCTGGAACCTAATTTGTTTAACATAAACCAGTGGCATTACTAAAGCATTTTTCATACTAAGTAATACAAATTTAGTATGATTACCACATCAATTGTATTAATTTTTTTTTTGGATCATGGCAATCAATTTGGCACCTTTATTCAAAATTCCACTGAAATGACAAAGTATTCAGATGTCAAAAGAATACTGATCATAATTATTATATATAATTATATTATAAATATTAGAGTATAATTATAATTATATTCAGCCTGGAAAACAAGGATAAGGGCAAGCAGAAGCCAAGGATATTTGTGGAAATACTGAAAAATATAGATAGGATCTGGTTGGTAACAAAAACAGAATAGAGGAAACACTACTACAAGCACCAAGACTAATTAGAAACTTCATAGAAATCTCCCACCTTTAGCTGACAAACAGTGCACTTCAGTTGTGCTGGGTATTGTGGAGGAAATACTAGATGCTCAGAGGATGTAAAGTGGGTGAAGTGAGCTCATGTAGGAGCTGAGGACCCACTGGGGTCCTTTAGAAAGCTCCTTGAGGAAGAAACATTAAGCTTTTTCCTGAAGGATGAAAGAGTCTGAGAGTAGTCCAGTGTCATGAAAGAAGATCAATATCACTAGAATTTAGAAGTGCGGGTCAGGGGTAGACAATCAAAAAGGGAAGGCCAGCAGGTTGGGTTCTGTAGCTCATGTTAAATATTTAAACATTAACTTTACAGCAATGGACAGCTATGGAAAAGTTGTAAGCAAGAGTCCAGTAAATCTTGTAAAAACATTTATTCTACTTGCCATATTGAAAATGGACTACACGGGGATAAGGGTAGATACATAAAGTACAATAGGATAGACAAATGCAGTTTTTACGCATGAGTGAGCTTCACTGGAACTCATACAGAATGGTTTCATCCCTTCAAATGTCTTCACTTTTGCATTCCTAGTCATCATTTAGCCTCATCTCTACCACCAGGATTACTGAAGTAGCCTCCAAATTGATTTAGGTAATCCTCCTCTCCAGCCGACTCCAAAGTCATCCTTTATAGTGCAAGCAAACAATTTTTCCTAATGATTCTTTCCACCTCATTTCCCTGCTTAAAAATAGATTGTATCTTCATATTACTTAGAGATGGGGCTTGAGAGGATTAATAATAAATCACTTTTCCCTATCCAGGTTCATAATCAAATGAGTAATAGGCACAAGAATCAGAGAGATAGAGATTAAAATATTTTCTTTATTTATGATAAGGCTACTATCGGTGAGCTTGGCTTAAGCCTTCTTGACTATGTATGCTTGGTGATTTGCCTAGAGCTTGGGAATTTGCTTTGTCACCTGAACTAGTAGCATTACATAGCGACAGACCTTTTTCCTTGTCGGCCACCCACATACAACTTATATCATGGAGAGAGAGAGCCCTACAGTAAAGGGGGCAGAGCCACACATTCTCAATTCCTCCTCCAAAAATCAGAGAGTTCACTCTTGCTTTCTTAATAGGGGAGCAGGAAAGGATGGGGCAAAAGGAAAGTAATATCACCCTCATGTAGTTCTCTCCACAATCAGGTATTTGAAGCAAGAGTCAAGGAGGGTCCAAACATTGAACTGCATATATATTAAACTATTTTGTCTTCTTTTAAATATTTTCTATAGTTTGCCAATTGAAACTTGTTGCTATTTCCTAGCATAAGGCCCTGTTTCTGTTATTTTTCCTACGCTGTCCATATTATTTGTCTCCTGTCCTTTAACTCTGCTATAAAAACTGACTGATGATTCTTCAGTCTTTTCCCAAGCCAAGGTTAGCATTATTATCTGAGTGTGTTTGGGGAAATTTTAATTGATGTGATTCATAGTCATAACCGTATTAACTAGGATGCTCATTTATCTCTAAATGAGGTTTAAGTATTCTGAAATGTCCTCTCTGATACTGAATTTCTAGCAAATGAGCACTATACCAGAAACCTTCATTGACAGCAACCTTATTAATATTAATTCTCCCAGCATTTACAGCAAGGATAGTACAAAATCTCCACTGTCATTACATGGCATTTTTGGAAACAGTTTATAAGTAAAACAAATACAATGGATTCTTTTTGTTATTATAATGGAGTGATGTTTCAAAATACCATATTATCCATTAAGAGCTATAAAATGTTATAGTAATCTATAAAACTGATCTCTCAATGACTCTAAAACATATCAGTTGAAAATAAGGCATATATACTAATGCAAATGTGTATATGTAGAGATAATCTTCATACATGTCCCCAAAAGCAAAAAAAACAAAACTAAAAAATAGAAAAAAAGCAGAAAAGGAATCAATAATTTCTAAGATGTTCTCAGGTACCAATATGACAATTCTTAGTGAATTCAGCCTATTATCAGTGAACCCATAGTTGATTAAAGGCAGTTAGAAGATAAATATTTTTAAATCTCATGAAGATAAAGCCAACTACCCTATTGATTACACTGTAATTAAAAGTATTCATGGTAAGGTACAAATTTTATTCCCTCACAAGAATTATAAACTGTCTCGGTGTTTCTGTAATGCGTATCACCCTGGTACGAATCCATTAAGCATCAGCAAGCATCAATAAAAACTGGTTTTACAATTAGAGTAGCTAACTGATAAGAAATAGTCACTCTTTTCAGATACTTGAATAAAAAAGTGAGTTCCCCACACCACATGCAAATATCTAGTGTAAATTAGAATAGACCTTTGCTCACCCCTTCCAGGAAGAACAGAAGCACAGACATAATCATCTAACCTGGCACTATGAATAGCACATTGTTGGGACTCAGTATCTGTTAAATTAAAGAGTGATTTTTGTTACATATGCATACGAAAATTTTAGAAGTATATGGCAGTAGGAAAATTACTGAGAATATTTACAACATGCACAGTTAAAGACAACACTTTTCTCACAAAAAAAGTCAAGTTGGGCACTTTGCCAGGATAAAATGGCTTAGACCCATTTCTCCCTGCTACTCCCTACTGATATAACAATGAAAGCTGGTCATCATGCCTGAAGCAACCAAAAAGAACTCTGAAAGGTAGTCAGCAGAAGATGATGGAGGTTTGGGATCCTGGAACTGGAGCAGCAGCGAGGCGACCTACATCTTCTCACCAAATAGAGGAAGGCAGCCCAGATCCGGCATCTCACGATCCCCAGCTAACATTAGAAGGCAGCCCAGGTGGGCTCATTTCCGCCTCAGATCCAACAGAAGTCCCTGGGACACCACCAGGCAAGCATGACACCGCCGAACGCACTTTGGCAGAAGCAAGCCTGACACCTGCAGGCAGCAAGTGACCAGGGGAAGCACTCTCCATACCTGTTGGGCCTGCACTTCCTCCCTCATCTGGAGATACCTACACATGTACTATAATTGTATGAAACTAAATGCACACACCACACACACACACACAAGTGAGCATTCAGGAATTCTGAACAGAAGTAGTGGATTTTATCAAGATTAATATTCTGGTTGTGACATTGTTACTATAGCTCTGCAAAATGTTACCACTGGGGGAAACTGGGTCAAGTGTACATTGGATCTATCTGTGTTATTTCATAGAACTCATCTGCACCTACAAGGACCTCAATAAAAATGTCCATTTTTAAAAAGGCAATTTTGATTTTCCCCTCTATATTTGGATTTTACTAGATGGTTGTATTTATTTTATTCTCTAGGTAATTGAGAATCATCCCAGTGTTTGTTTACTCAGAGTGAGTTAAACTTAGAGTAATCTTATTTTAAAAGAATGCTGCATGATATGACCTTATCAGCCACTTACTAAGTTATGTGAATAGACATTATGGACATGAGCTGATCTTCAAAGCAGCTCTTCTGTCTAAAACTCTTTTCTTTCCCCCAGTTTTATGCTAGAATTATTCCTTCTCTGCCAGCTAAAGAAAATTTCAGGTTATTAAAAAAGATGGTTCTGAGTCATACTAATACAAATAGTTCATTACAACACCATCTAAAATCGGTAGTGTTCTTAAGAGAGGTGGGATAAGCAAGGAGTGGTGACAACTGATCACTAGGGGCACGTAGGTCATGTGAGTGTGGGCAAGTTAACCTCTGTGCTGTGGTTTCTATATGTAGAAAAACAGGTCATAATAGAACCTACTTCTTAAGATGGAGATGTGCAAAAAATGTGCAAAGCCCTTTGTTCAGTGCCAGGCAAATGGTAAGCACTTCAATAAATATTAACTATTATTACTATGACTCATAGAACATAAATTATATTTAATTAGAATTTATATGACTAAGGGAGGTAGCACTTTAAATCTACTTTAACATAAGGGGCTGCTTCTCACTGGAACCCTTTTAAGTACTGCTGGTATTAGCCTTGTTGCTAGCATTTATATAGTGTATTGCTTGTATAATTAACTCCATGGATAAAGAAATATCCTTCCCCTTCCCTTTACTAGCTTTTTAATAGCGTAGCTTCAAGTCTTCAACTGAAAACATTAGAATTGTCACTTAATTTTCAACCTCCCAATATTTAATTGAGAGATGTGCAGTATAATTAAAAAGGTATCCAAAGGGCAACTAATTCTGAAACCTAATGATAAGTAAATGAAAAAAGTGTGCTTAATTTCATGTTCATGCTTTAGCAATTCCTCTTACGTGGATAAAGAAATCCTAAGCTCTCCAACTGCATAAGAAGATATCCTTACAACGTACGTGTGGCTATATAAAATGCATATGTGTATATGCTTTTATGGGTATACATACATGCACAGCTATACAAAAATATAGGTATTTTAATTTGGATAATTTTAGGGCCTTTAAAATAATGTGGCTCACATATACACTATTATGGTGGCATTTTCTCACAAAACAAGATAGCATTTCCAATTAGACATAAGATGTTTTATTATTTACAACATACTCTAAAACGCTACCAAATTTTGATTAAAAGTGCAAATGATTAAAAAACTACTAATTGCTACTTACCATAACACATGAATCCATTTGTAAGAGAAAAACATATTTAGAATCCCAAGTGTGTTTCTGAAGAACCTTAATAAATTTCTAACATCTTTGGAAAACTGTCAGGGAAATTAACAGTTTCTATCATATTCTTCTAATTTAAGTTGAGGAAAATAATTTTAAAATCATAAGACAGCCCAGGGAGATGAGCTCAAGCCAGTTACTGTGGAAAACGAGAGGCAGTCAGTCAGGAAGCTGGCAACACCACAGCTGGGGGACTTGCCAAACAGGCAGATGCCAAAGCAGGAAAAACAGCTCCTTCCGATTGATTGTCGAAACTCACAAAGGTCAGATGCTTTGTGTGTAGAGCCTGACTATAGAACTGTCTTTTCCCCAAAAGGCATCATTTGTTTTTCTTACAGATGCTGTTAGAAATGTAGTGATAACAATGTTATATGTAAGTATAAAAATATGCCCATCTAGTCTTCCTTTAGCAAATAATAAAAAGAAACTGGAGTATTACACGTACAGCTTTTATAAATGGTGATTTTCCCACTCCATGCCTCAGTTTCCCTATCTGTAAAATGGCAATAATAATAGCATCACAGTGTTACTGAAAGGGAAAAAGTGAAATAATAGATATGATGTACTTAGCATGGTACCAGTTAGCATTCATGAAACACAAGCAGTTACATTATTTCTATTATCATTTGTTTTACCATACCCAGTTGGTTAATCTTGTATTATTATACTCTTAATACTCATATATTATACTCAATATTTATACTCTTAATGATAACTTACACTAAGTTAGACGAAACAAAATTATTTTTTAAAGCTTGTCCAGAAGTAACTGTATTGGACATTTCTGTTAAACACAGATCAGTTATTTAGAAATTATGCAAATAGGTCTTATATAGGAAAGGTTACTACGATTTTTGGTACCTTTAGAAATTTAGGGGGTGAGAAATAATTTTCAAAGAAGAAAATTATAGCATCATTTTAAAGAACTGTCTAGGTCAGGATTAATTATGCTAATAGCCAGATCAAATGGTATGCACACTACACATTACCCCCAATTCAAATTTTAAAACAACTGAAACATAGGGGCATTTCACCTTAGTCCTTATGGCATCAAAGCGTCCAGATCTGATCCTCAAAGATCAGACGTTTAAAAAAAGAAGAAAATAACCAACTCTCTATGTGCTTTTTTCAGTTTTCAGTTAATTCCTATCATCAGAATTGAAAGAAACAACGGAAAATCTATGATAAGTATCAGTGAACCACATTTCAAAAGAAAAAGAAAAATAGCATCCATTAGGTAAAACAGCTGGATGACAGGGTTTCCAATTTAAAAAACAATATCTTCTATGTTATTGCAGTGACCTGAAAGTTGGTTCACATTTCTTGTAAAGTGTTTGTCCTCTTCAGTTTCAGTAAACTGGTTGAAAAGACACAGGAAATGGGAATGCATTTTATTGTAACCCCTCCTTTTATCTGTGAAGATTATTAGGTAGATGTTTCTGAAATGTCTGGTACCTCTGGGAAAAACTAGGAGCATTATATAGATCTGAGAGCAGAATACTTAAAGCTGTTTCTGATATCTTCCCAGGAGACAGGAATTGACAACTGCAAGTCAATGATCGTTCCATGTCCAAAAGGCATGGGACCTAAGGCTCAAGATTGTTTTTTATGTTTTGCTCCATTTGAATCACAGAGGCAAAACCAATGATATAAATGAGGCCTTATATGACCTGACAGCCACATGCCTAATCTAGCAGAACCTTGACACCGATGGTACAGCCAGATGAATCAAAAGATTCTTCCAATGCCCACGTCAATGTCAGACTGAGTAGAAGCTCCCTGCTTGGTTGGCATCACTGCTTGAGTGCTTTGCGGTCCTGGCATGTCACCTAACTGGCTGGTACTTCCTAATAGGCCCTGTACCAGTTCTGATTGATGTGTGAGTGTGCAAACATTACTGACATTCAGGAGCCAGATGGCCCACACACCACCCAAAGCAGCCAGACAAAACACAGGCAGGTTCAGCACACTGTCAGAGAGATACATTTTTGGTGATTCCTTCCCGTGCTAAAATAGACACAGTCCGATTTCCTTTCATATTAATCCACGGCAGTGTCTCCCTCCATTAATTTTGCAGCACAATCTAATTAAAGGAGAAAATTCTTTTTCTTTTTCCTTTCTGTTTAGCATGAAACAAAGGCCTTTACAGTCAATCTGATTCTACACTATTTGTATAGGCTGCCACATGCTCTCTAAAGTCACAGATGAACAAAAGCATTTCACTGCTTCTCTGGGATGAAGCAGCCATTTATTTCTTTCACTGCACTTAAATGGATTCTTTAAAACCTAAGCTCTGACTTGTAGGAAGGAATGCCCAGAGGGTATATCCTCCCAATCCTGCATGAAGAGCTACCACATGGAGGTGCCACACAGAAAAATGATTTATTTACAAATTATTCTTTATAACAAAAATTTTAAGTTGGCTAGTCTTCTCTCCTTAAAATTATAAAACACCAGGCATGGGTATGCTTAAGTGTGTGTACGTATAGAATCACACTTTCTGTAGAGATTTCAGTGGGAACTGCTGTGGTAAGAAAAAATCAAATTCACAAATAAGATGATCAGTATTAATAGGCAGTATCAATCACTTATAAGTTAAAAGATGACAGCAACCAAAATTCTTTCTTGAATCTGTCAGCCATACACGTCTTTCTGGCTTCATACGCTAACATGAGCAGCCTTCCAGAAATCACTAAAATAGAAACTGAAGAAGCACCGGTGTAAGAGTGCAGATATGATGAGAGTTTGGAAACCGGTTCAAAGAAGTCTAGGGAATTTCCTTACCATATTTACCTTCTAAATTGAAAAAACAACTCAGTATATTTGAAACAACAGTAAATTTGCTTCCTGAACTTAAAACAAATAACTGCCTATCAGATCCAGCTGAGCACATCACCCTAGGATGTCAGGTTGGCCACCTTCATATAGGTTCCCTCTGGGATAAGCTAATTCTAGTCACTTCGTAGTTTGGATACTTTCAGCATGAGATATTGATGTCTTTGTAAAGGCTAGATTGCATAACATACAAAAGGAAGGCTCTTGTTTTACTGAAGTGTATGTACTGCGCAAATTGTGCAGTATGACTGTCCACGAATTGTAATTACTTCTGTAAGGGGCAGCAAATGTTCATCTTTCATATTTCATCTTGACCAATAGTTTTGGTTTGCTTGGAAACCAAAAACTACCTTCTGCAATAAAATCAGCATTCCAATAGCAATACATTTCCCAGTAAACTACGTTTAAACTGTTGATCTAAAATTAAAAAAGGAAAAGACAGTTGTTAAAGGTCAAAGACAATCTGTATGAAAAAAATGCATAAGAGTACCATAAAATGTAGCTTAAATCAAACTGTTACACATTAGGAAAACTTTAATGCAAATTCGGCTATAATTCAAGAAGAAAATAATGAAGAAGAATAAAGGAAAGAGTAAAGTGGAGCCAAATGTGTGGTCGCATAAAACAACATATAAAGTTTTATTTCTACAGCTTTGAAAGGAGCTAAAAACTCACTTGTGACTCTCTAGCTCACGAGTAATGTGGTCATTTCAAACTTGTGGTGATAAAAACCTTATAGCACCCCGGTTCAGAACATACGTCAAACAGAGAAAAAAGTAAAAATCAAAATGAAATGTGACAAAACACTACAAAACACCCTCTCATCTGACATCACTCTTCTGTGTTGGTCTGGGAATCAGTGGCCATTTTCATTTTGGAATTTCTATCTCAAAATCATGTAGCAACTTGAGGGATCGCTGTGAATAACATCAAAGCAAATGTGGAAAAATGAACTGCTTTGATCCTGACGGCGCCCCTTCTTCCTGTATGTACTTGAGGAAAAGGGCACAACTGTGAAATGAAGAGAAACATAAATCCTGAAGCTAAATGCTATCCTGCTTGACCTTCACACAAAAAGAGTGAAGACAAACCACTTTCTTTTACAAATTATTTTTATACAATGTGTTAATTTCAGGGAAAATGGCATGTCTTTACAACAAATACTCAGTGTTTTCAAATGATAAAATTATAATATATTTTAAATGAATACATTTTTTTATTAACATTGAAATTGTTGGTATTAGTTCTTGGAGGCCATAATTTTTAAATTAGATTTTGCCTATAGATGAAGTATTTTATGTGAATAGTGCCTGATTAGACTTTAGTTTATTAGTATTAATTAGTTGTATTTTGCCACTAGGACAACTTTCATAACTTTGGTGCTATTTTAACTCTCACTCCATTGTCTTAGCCAAAGGGCCAGAATCTAATTAATCCTCTTATTAATAGTTGTATAATTTTTAGCTATTCTATCTCATAGCCTAGAGGTTTCATAACTCTGTATGAAAAGAAAAGCTGTCATTGATTAATATATATTTGTTTTTATATTAACTGGGTAACTGCAGTGTCACTACACACAGTAATCTAACTCCTGGATTAATGAGCACATTGCCACACATGGACTCATCAGACTGCCAAATGAGAAGCGCTGATCTTGTAGTTTCTTTCCAAGTGGTGACTAAATTGTTTGGGGATTTCTTTTTAGCCTAAAGCACAGATAAGAAATTTCAGAGTAGGCATTTCATTTCAATCAAACAATCAGGAGATTATAAATGCATTTTTATAGACAATGCTCACATGCCTAGCTAGAATGGACCATTTCTGGAAACACAAAAGCAAAAACAAAAACCTTTTCCTACTAAAATAATCACAGAAGAAAAAAAAACTAAAATTATCTTAGAGGGACACCGTATCAAGAGCATACAGTGTAACTGATGAATGGACAAAATCATATTTCAGATAATCTGGAAACAACTCCATTGTTTCTCCTAAATCCCTTTTTCTTCAAAAGACGAGTTAGCTATCACCCAAAAATGTCAATCCAAAACAATGAGAAGTAATTTAGGAAAAGTTATTAAACGTTTTTTTCAAATATAGTAATATTTTCAGATACAATAATACGCCATCAATGAAAAACATCATTACTTTTAGAGGGTAAACCCCCAAAGCAGTCATTTCACATGAGTTGATTCATAATTACAACCACCTGAACTGTGATCAAATCCTATCACTTATCCATGTTCACCATTACCTATCATACACCTTTAAACTAGAGAGTTCAGTGGGACACATACCTCAGAAAAAGGCACTCATCCAGTGCAGCCCAGTATGAAACAGGGTCTGAAAAGTGTTCATAGGTTTGTATCTAGCAAAGAAAAACCTTGTATCCTGTTTCTGACACCCACAACAGTAATGGTAATAGAAGGATAACAGGAATATATACATTTGATTCTGAGGACAAGCTTCTTCATTCTAGAACAGGTGAGAACAGGATGTCCTGTAACCTATCGGGCAAGCCTAATTTAAGACCATTTTGGAGCTGTCATGCCACATTGGTTATATCCTTGTTAAAATTTATTTTTCATCTAACTATAGTTATGGTTAGAAAAATATAAAGGTGTGGAAATATAGTACATCTTTCCTTTTCCTCCTTTTTAAAAAGTATTCTTTATCTAAACTTGTTTTTCTTTGCAAATTGTTTCTATGAGACTGTAATTTTTGTCAAATGTTTTCATTTAAATTTTGTGTTCTTATTTAGAAAAAAATCACGGATCTCTATTAAATTCAGAAGCCAACTAATTATACAATGAGGTGAAAGTCGATATTTCAGAACATAATATATATTAAATACTTACAAATACAGATACTTTTGAAGACTAAAGCTTGCAGTGATATAAAGAGCTAAATTAGCACTCTTCATTAGAATTTTCTGAGATGATAAAAATGTTATTTACCTATACTGTCCAATAACATGGCCACTAGACACATGTGACTGACTATTCCACAATTCAAATGTGGCAAGAGCAAGGGTGGAACCACGTTTTATTTTCACTAATTTAAATTTAAATGTAAAATGCCATTTGTACATCATGGCTATTGAATCAGACAGCACAAATTTAGAGATTAATTGCTAATATGTGGACATACTTATCCATGCACACATCATACATACGTGTAGGGTTATATGTGCATAAACACACACATAAATGGATGTAATCTTATTGCTATCTAAAGACCAAAATCATCACTTTCTCTAAAATGTACCACAGATTCTTGCTTCATTTCAGTGAATGTGAGGAACTCAGAAATTTATCAAGATAATTTTGACCAAAAATATCCTTCATATCAAACGCAATTACTTAGCCATTTCTGTAAAACCAGAGATTTTTTTCCCTCCGAATTAACTAGAAAAACAACTTAATCCTCTGCTTTAATTTGCCATTTCACAGCTTGCAGTTGCTTACTGTGAGTGCTCCTAATTTTTTTCTTCTTGGATATTTTGCAAGACTGTTATGCCAGCATATGGTTTACATTTTGTCATTCCTCTGATATACACAATGATTTTTTACTGTTAAATATATTTATTTACATTAAAGAAAAATGCACGCCTAAAATTGAGAAAAAAAATCACAGGTTTTGGAATGATTTCATTTAGCAGAGACCTTTTATAAACAGCAGTATGTATTCAATATAGATCTGTGGTCTGACAGAAACCTAAATTATTTAAGCATTTCTAATCTAAGCAGCAATAATGCCAGTGGTTCAGTCAAAGCGTACAAAGTTTCAGTTATGCAAAATGAGTAAGTCCTAGAGATCTACTGTGCAGCATAATGTCTATAGTTACCAAGACTGTACTGTACAGTTAAAATTTTGTTATGAGAGTAGGTCTTCTATTAAATGTACTTATCAAAAAAAAAAAGAGGGAGAAAACTTTTAGAGGTGATAGTGAAGCTTATGGCCTTGTAATTATATATGGGGACAGTTTCATGGCTGAATATGTATGTTTAAACATATTAAGATGTACACATCCAACACTATAGCTCTTTTGTATATCAATTATACCTCAATTAATAAAAACAGAATCAAACAAAAACAAACAATGGGTAGTAAGACCCTATGCTGCCTTAAAAGCCATGGTAATAAAAGGTCATCTGATTCTTATATGCAGAAATGATGTGTGACTCAAAAAGAAGTTTACATGTCTAAGTTAAAATTATTTGGATTGTATAATAGACACCCCTTGGTCATTACTAAAGATAAATTAAGATTTATATTCTCATTAACAAAATATCCTGACTTTTTCTAAAATTTTGCCTGTTCCAAGTTTCCCAAGGTGAGAATTCCTAAATGGTTAGGTAAGAAAGTAAAATGCACAATGAATGTAGTATGTCTTCTATTTTAATTTTTCTTTCCTTAAATGTTGACCATCTACATTTTATATTGCATTCCAATAAAAAAAGAATGCATTGGATTTTACTGACTGATTTTTTTTACTGGGTATAGGACCCAGGCACTGTGGTTAAAGATTGTTCCTTTGGCAATGTTTCCATTTTTCTATTAAGTATAGTTTTTCATACCTAATATCAGGAAAAATGAGAAAACAAATTCTTGGACTGATATGGTTATAAAACCAAAAAGAAAGAGCAACAGTTTTCATGTCAAAAAACCTAAATTAGGACCTGACCTTGTGATTAAGTAGTTTGGGCAAATCATCTAGAGAGGTGCTTTTTAAACTACAGGTCAAGACATTAGTGGGTTGTAAAACCCATTTATATGTCATTCCAGCCAGTGCTTTAAAAAATCAAATAGAATGGAATAAAAATCATTAGAGTGTGGCCACATATGGTAAAGATAAATTACCTTTTGATGAAACTTCCTTCAGTTGTACATGTACATGTGTGTGGGGGTGGGCAGGTGGGTGAGGGAGAAACCGAGAGAGAGAAAGTTATATACTGGATCAACAAAGGCTCTCACTTTATCTTTTAAATTGGATGGTAGGCAAAATTAGAATGAAAAGCCCTGATGTGGAGACATAATTGACTGTTTAATAATCTGAACTTTGGAATCCTGAAAGCCTTAGAAAGAACCTGGACTTTGTCACTGTCTAACCTCATACAAGTAATTTAACAATCCTCTGCTTTATTTTTCTCATCTGTAAAATGGGGATACAAATAGTGTCTGTCTCAAAATGTTGCTTTAAGAATTAAATAAGATAGTGCCTGTAAATCCAATATAATAGTGCCTCCTGACACTTAATAAATACTAGTTATTAGTATTATATTTCTATTCTACGATTTTTCAGTGACTTTAATTTTTAGGCCCAATATTCAGCCTAAATGTGAATAGTTTTGGGTTTTTGTTTTTGTTTTTTTATAATGTGAATAGTTTTCTTGTTTGTTTTTAACTTAAATTCTATGGAAAGCACTGTGTTTTTAAAAATGTATTTATGAACTTTATCTAAAGTTCCTAGTTATGTGACTTCGCTAACAGGCACATTCTTCACAGAACCAACAATTTTGGGCAGCAAGCCCTCATTGTCCTTTTGTTTTTAACACAAATTCCTCTGTTCTTGAAATGTCACTGACTGTCAGGATTCAGCCCTGTCCTGTTTCTAACATGCCTGTTGCCTTATTCTTTAGAAATAAGATGGATGTTTTGACCATAGAGGGTAAAGGAGTTCATGCCTTATGATTTTTAGTATAGTACTCAAAATCTTTCACGGGGACCAGTTTTTAAACTGCTACTGATGAAGGCTGTGACCCTATACCCTGAGGCTGGCCAAGAGAAATAAGATCTATTCATAGAGACTTGGACAGTAGGTACCATAACAGAATTAGCTGTGTTAGGTAATGGCTTAGACTTTGTAAATCATCCAACCCTTAAAAAATATTGGGTATCATATAATAAGCTATTGAAAGAGCTTCAGTACCCCCAAGAACAATGTTTTAAATTTTAAGGCTAGTTACTTCCATACCAACAGTGTTGAGTGTAACTTAAGTCTAGCCTTTCATTTGGTAAATTGCTAGTTATGGCTATCTTTGTTAGATTTAAATTGAATTAGATTAAACTGTGGTGCAGTGATTTTCTAGGTTCTTATCTGGTCAATGCAAACAGTTATATATAATGGTAGTGAAGCTGAGATAAAAATGTTAAATATAAGATTCAATTGCAAGGTCATTATTTTTTTTCAAAGTAATGAAAATACAGTACTTCATCTACTGTAAAATTACAGGCTAATGACTGGGTCCTACAGAGTGGCTCTCAAACCTTGTTCAATGTACCCACACTGATTTAAGCAATGATCAAGTATCATTTCAAAGATTAAATAATGACAAGGAGCGTAAATCACATCTGAAGTGGTGCCACAAGATATCAGTTTTTAAAGCTCTCAGTAGAAATCTTTGGATAAAATGAGGAGAAAAACTTCAACCAAAGTGGTAGGAAATTATTTACAATTTTGAAAGAAAAAAATATTTCTGAAACTGGGTACTGTAAAAGCAATCCAATAAACATTTAAAAATCTTATGAAAGTTTTAATATTGTTTTCAAATTTCATTTTCAAAAGTAATGTGAATAAGAACATTAAAATAGTTTAGAGTGCCTAGCCAACTTACCTATTGAATGTTTGTTCAACAAACAGAGAGGTGAAAAATTACCTGCTGAGTCTGATTAGTATGAACAAATAGCTTCTGTGAAGGTTTTTTCTTTAATTTACCTGATTTGGACCAACCACATTCAGATTTTATTTATTTTAAAGTTATCTAAACTACTTACTTATTAACAGCACCACTGTTGATTTTTCTTAAAAATAGTTAAATATGTCAGTACAATGCTATAGTCCAGAGAACAGCTGAGAAATGTTATACAACCCTGCCAAAACATAAATATTTTATTCTAAAATACTTATCTTATAAATTATTTTCCATGAAATTTTTTGATTTTTAAAGCAAATTTAAGCTATCTTCTTTCTTTCTTTTTTTGAGGTTTGACAAAATAATAAAATTTTTGAAGTGTCCACTGTGATGATTTGATATAGGTATTCATTGTATTCTTCCTCTTTTTAAAAGAGGCAATCTATTGAAAAAGATGCATCAATATCTAAAGAATTCCCATATAATGAAGCAATGAGAATTTTTCATTTAGCACTTGTGAATAATCGTGGAAGTCTTGTCCTAAAATTATAATCATCACTACTAAATTAGGTATATGGAATAGAAACATGAAATATTTAAGAACTCAAATACAGATTAAATATTTCTACTTAATTTGTGCTTTCTCTTTTTCATTGTATATAGTTTGAGGATAATTAAATAAAAATGTTCCTCCATGTTATAAATTTCATATTTAATTATTTAGCACTTTCAGTATTGTAATATATGTGTAGATTTTAAATGTCTTAGTCTAGGTGGAAACCTTTAGTTTTTCACTTTAGTTGAATTATTTCATGCATACACAACACATACACAGACACTCACACAAATGCTACATATGTAATCTTACTGCTTTATTTTCTATGCCTTTTTATTCATTTATTAAAGTGCTTGGAAAAAATTTAAATGGTTTTTTATGAAACTAAAAAAAAAAAAAAAAACAGTTGCTTTGTCATATTACTGAGTCCAAATTTTCCCTAATTGCAAAAGACTGTATGTAACTGTCCTCCAGTAATTAAATAGTGGAAAGAATTTCTTAAATGCATTACTTTATTCTTAACATCAGTATTTCCTGAGTACCTTCCATTTGTTATAGCTCCCTTTTTTAAACATGAGTCACATGTCCCTGTGGGGGGAGGAAAAATAATTTCCCCCTAACCTTCTAGGTTCTTGGCGGAGATTTCCCCCACCCCATAATAAAAAGATTAACAGGGGAAACCAATTTAATTTTGTGTGCACATGCAGGAGCCCCACAAAGATAAGAGACCGAAGGACAGCAGAAGATGCCACCCAAAATATGCCACTCTGGCATATTGATTTTTTTGAATTAGTTACTCAAGAAACTACCAGTACAAGGAGGACACTCGACCCTCGTTTGACCCCTGAAAGCAGAAATAAATCTCCCATGTGAAAGTAATGTCCCTGTCCCAGGAAGGGCGAAAGCAACCTTATATACAGAAGGAATTCAGAGCCTAGAAGGCGGTGTAAACAAGACTTGGAGTCTCTTCACTAATTTGATACTACAAGCCGAAACCCCTTTGTGTTGTCAATCCTTTACAAATTTGTTTCTTTGTCTGAAAGATTTAAGAGATGTCTGTTCTGGTCAATTATTTGAGTCTCATATTTTTATGGGCTTCCATATATATGAAATTAAATTTGTTTTTCTCATGTTGATCTGTCCTCCATCAATTTAATCAGGCCAGCCAAAGAACCTAGAAGGGAAAAAGGGAAATTTCTTCCACCCCTGCAATAGAAATATACTTAATGCAATATTCATGTGATGCAATTGTTTAAGATCTTAGATTATCAAAGATCATACTTAATGATGTATCAATTGTGAATCCAAACTAGTGGTTTACAATTTAGATGACAAGTTTGCTCTTCAGAGAATATATCGGAATGTCTTAAATGCAGGCTCTGAATAAATTCCCAGTATGTACTACCATAATACTCTACTTACATAGCCCATTTGGAATATTATCAAAAGCACTCTTAATTTGAACTGCTTCTTTCAGAATATATGTGCATATTATAGCTGAGGCTACCTAACTATAAGGGACTATTGCTGACATTACAAAATTGTACTCAATTCTTCAAATGTCAGTTATGATAATAAAATTTATACTATAAAACATTCTGCTTTGTCTTTATTTTTAAAAGGTTTTTCTTCAAAACTGGCATATTGAATCAAACATTAGTATCCTCTGTGGTGATAAACAATGCTCCAGATTGCCGAAAAATACCATTAAAGAAAACATAAGCCAACATTCATCATTACTAAATGTGTATATTTCTCCTTAATTTTAGAAAAATATCTTAGTATGAATGTGTAAATATATTTTTAAAAATTACCAGAGGGCTGCCTATAAAAAAGAAAAAAAAACTTTGAAAAAGGCATAAATCTATAAGCATAAAGCGGGTGGAAGAGAAAGGAGAAAATTCAAGATGTTAACAAATTTGGAAAGCTCTTCCTTGCTTTATGGCAGAACTGGGGCTGAGGAGGGGTGGGCACAGGCTCATCTATACACTACCTGCCCAGGATCAGGAATCAAATGTTCCTCCAATGAGCTGTGGTTCTTTTTAATGCAGGATGATATTTAGCAATGAACATCTGAGTGCTAGTGTGATACTGTGATTTAGAGTGAGAAATGTGTATTTGGTCTTTGTCCCAGTTTCAGGCAGAGTGCTCCTAAAACCCTTGGAATTTCCTAAAAGATAAAAGCAATTAAAATTTCTTTTGATATGTTAATGAGGTGAGGTCTGGAAAGCCCTTAGGTAACCTAAGGATGGGGCCAGTTGCCTAGGGAACCAGCCTTGTGATTAAAGGTTTGGGGTTGTAAGTGCCCACATGCCCCTCCTACCCTGGGGTGGGAAATTTGCTGGAGGTTGAATCACTTGCCAATAGCCAATGATTTAATCAACCATGCCAATGTAAGTAGGCCTCCATAAAATGCAAAAAAAGGGGTTTAAAGAGATTCTGGGTTGGTGAACACATGGAGATTTGGGGAAAGTGGCATATGCTGAGAGGGCATGGAAGCTCTGCACCCTTCCCCCATGTTACTGATGCTGGGGTTCTTGTTCATGAAGCCAAAGAATGAGCTTCACAAACACCCAAGGTAGGAGAGCAAGGTACAGGCTTTTATTTAGAGATAAAGTGTGAGGAAAGAGCTCCCGGCTCACTCCAGGAGGGGACAACAGAGCCTGGGGTGGTGTGTTGTCTAGGCGATTTATAGGCAGTTGAGGATTTGGGGGAATTGAGGGCTTAGGGTGTGGACTTGTACCACCTGCCCTGCCCTCAAGGTGGGCTGGGTTGTTGTCTGTTTGCTAGGGTTGTTTACAGTGGAGTCATGGGTAATGCTGAGATACCCTTGCGGAACACTCAAACATTCCAGGCCAAGTTGCTCCTGGCCTTTTGACCTTTAACTGATCTCACTGAAGATGTCAGTATTCCTAGTCTAGTATCTTTACCCTAGAGAATTAGTGTGACCTTGACTTTGCATAATGCGGAACACAGAGTTTTGATAGGGACTTGACATTGTTACATTGCTTTGACTGTAAATATCTTGCCTTGCTTTTCCCTGTCTCATTATCCTACACATCTCTTTCATCTGGCTGTTTCTGAGTTATATCCCTTTGTAATAAACTGGAGATCTAGTAAGTAAACAGGTTTCTTGAGTTTACTGTGAAGCTACTCTAATGAATAAAACCTAAGGAGGGGGATTTGGAACCTCTGATCTGTAGCTGGTAGGTCAGAAGTACAGGTGACAGCTTAGACTTGGTGACTGACTGTGGGTAAAATTGTAATATTTCCAGAACATCTCGCCTGGCTTTAATGCATCCTCAGGCATGGAGAGACTTATAGTTTTAGTGCATCTGCATATCAATAGGTGTGACTCAGGGGTAGAGAAAAGTTCATCTCCATATCAATGGGTAATTACATGGGCAAAGGAGGGCTTATCTGAACCTGAGAGGTTAAGGGGAGGGCTGGTTGGCTTCTGCTGGAGCAGGAGAGAGAAATGGCCCCGGACTTAAGTATGTAAGCAATAAATGGGTTTTAAACTTTACTTCTCCCTTTGACTGATTTTGGTTTAGGGTTATTTTGCCCTGGGATTTTGTCTCCCCAGACTTACACTGGCTTCTGAAATTGGGGGCACTGGTGGGGCAGTTTGTAGGACCGAACCCTTAACTTGTGGGATCTGATGCTATTCCCAGGTAGACAGTGTTAGTCAGAAAGACAGACATGAGTAGGGTGGAGAGAGAATAAAGCCAGTAAAGCCTACTAAAAGGGACTCAAAGTGTTAACCAGAAAAAACCAGAGATCCAGAAGGGACTCACAGAGTTAACTTAGTTAATTAGTTGAAATTTCAAAGGCCAGGAGTTGGAATGTCTGGATATTCCCCAGATGAAAAACAATTCCCCAGATAAAGAACTGTATCAGAGCACAGCCCATGTCTTCATTGTACCAATTAGATCAGGCCTCCAAGGCCAAAGATTGTCAATCAAGGACTTCTCTGCCCTAGCCCACGAGGTAGGGCAGGGAAATGGGACAAAGGTCATGCCATTGTAAAATCTACTTAGCCTGGGAAAAAGGTCCAGTTTATTTTTCAAATTAATCTATATGCTGTTCTTCTTCCAGACCCCTTAATCAATTAAGTAACATTGTAACCAGGACAGGAAATAGATCTCCAAAATATAAATAAACCTATGTGGATAAAGAATGTGGTGATCCAGACCAATGCAGTCCCCTAAATAACCCTCATCTTAAAACAAAACTTCAAAGGAATTATAAATCACCTGTATACATCATGCCTTATGCTGACCCCCTACCCAAAAGGCCCTATAAAACCCCAAACTCTAAACCTTAAGTGTGCCTCCTCTCAGAGGTTGCCCTCCCTCCCCTTTCTTTGAGTATGCACTTTTTGCCTTAAATAAAGACTTCTTACTGCTCAACTTAATACATTTTGTCTCTGTGCTCTTTCAGTGGTGAAATTCCTTGTCACTTTGCTATTTCATTCTATTCTCCAGACTTAAGCACAAGTCTTCATTCTGTCTCTGTTCTACTCCAGATACGTAGGGAGGGTCTCTGATCTGTGCTTGCAAGTTCCTGTTGCGTGGGTGACCTGGACAGAACTGCAGCTGTATGATCATGCTCTTTAGCAGCCTACCTAAAAATCTCCTTTCTTTGCCTTCGGGACGTTCTCAGAACATAATCTCACTCCATTCAGTGCTCTGTGGCTCTCCCAAATCCTGAGGGGGTAGGGGCTTAGTTCCCATGCTGTGCAGATTCAAGTAGACACTGGACACCAGCCAACCCTGGCTTTAGGAGCTGGCAAGGGATTTGCCCTATGCTGAGCAGGAGTTCAATGAGCTTCCCTTTCCTCCCTCTGCTCTTTGCTCTCTGTTGCCTGCAAAGCAACTGCCATTCCCTGCTATTCTTGCTTTAATGAATTCCTTCCCCACCTTCCACTCTGACTTCCCTGTGTCTCCAAACCAAATTTCTTCCCAACAAACAGTGTTAAAATTGAGTTGAATTATAGAATATTCAGCTGGTGTCTGACATTGCTTGTTGGTGTAAGGAAACTCCCACCCTATACATACATACCCAGGTTGGAATTCATCTCAGCTATGTGTACCCATTGCTATTAGGCCTTCCAAGTTGACAGGAAATATATTTTTAGAAATACATTTTAATAAATTGTTAGCTTTAATTGAAATTTTCAATTCAAATTTAACATTACAGAGTTTTATACCCTAGCATTTAGATTATAATTTTATGTTTTTTTTCCTGGTTATTTTTGCTTGTTTATATTTCTATATACACTTTAGAATCATCTTGTCAGACACCAGAAGAAGTATTACTTATATTGGAATGTCATTTAATTTATATATTAACTTATAAACAATAGATTCTTTTATGATGTAAAGTCATGTTTTTAAGGAACATGTAGTTCTTTCTCTTTGATTTTCTTTTGTATCTTTCAGGAAAGTTTAAAATGCAGGTTTTGAAAATTTCTTGTTAAATTTGTTTCTTGTTTTTGCTATTGTAAATGGATACATTTGATCCATAATATCTTCTAGCTCATTATCATTTATATACATGAAGTATATTGATTTTACATGTTAATTTTATATTCTTTTAACTTACTAGATTATTTTACTGTTTGTATTGGTATTTGTGTTTGTTAATGTTACTGTTTCTTTGCCACTTTTTAAGTAAACAATCCCATCTGCAATTTTATATACTGTTACTTCTTCTTTCAACTTTTGCCTTGAATTGGTTTATATTCTGATTATGATGGCTAATACTTCGAGCACAATGTTAACTAGTAGTGAAGACAGCTGGAACATTCTTACACTTTTCCTATCTTTAGCCAGGATTCATGGAATGTGTCTTAAGTAATAGGCAGACTCTTGGACTAAACTATATATACATAGTGTAACATTTTAACAGAAGTATCCAATGATTCCTTTTTTTAAAAAGTATTTTTATCAAGAAAGAGTGTTTATCAAATGTAGTACCTAACACTTAAATATAAACAAAAATTAAGATCATCAGATAATTTGGGAAAGACTTTGAAAATGAAAAAAGTTCTTCCAAATAAAACAAACAAGCAAGCAAACAAACAAACAAGAAAGAAGGACTTCAGAAAACATGAACAATGCAAGAAGCAGAAGAGAATTGTGGGAAAATTATAATGAAAATCCACAGAAACTAAGAGAGACATGACTCTAGTTTCTGAAACAAGATCATGAGTATATAAAAAAATGATCAATAATAAAAAAGAGAAAATATTTTATAATATCTTAAAGAAAAAAATCACCTCCTTTGAGCCCTTTCTCAGAAAGCTACCAGGGGTTTTATTCTACTAATAAAAACCCGAGTAAACCAAGAAAGATGATGACACAGAATCTACAACATGAGAGGTCAAATGCAGAGAGAAGTAGAGTGAGATCTTTGGAGAGTAGCTGTATATAAGGGTCAAGAACAAACATTCCAGAGGGTTGCATGTCTAACAAAAGGCTTGAGTTCTTGTACAGAATATGGACATTTTATGGCCGGGATCTCAGCTGGCTTTAATATCGCCCATTGTATACATAAAAGAGCCTGTTTGCATACCTATGGGCGGCATGATGTTTACCCGCTAAAAGAGCCACCCCAAGCTGTCAGTCACAGGAGTACTGATCCAGGGGAGGGGTGGAGTGGAAACACACAAGAGCCTGGATATAACTGGTCAGGTATCTGCCAGTCACCAGAGAGACCCGCCCACAGAATTCCTCCTGGTGCTAGGGGCGGGGAAGGAGAGATCCCAGAGAGCAGTGGGAGCGGAGAGGCAGAGAACTTAGGGAGCAGAGAGAGGAAGGAGGAGGGAGAAGCTGCACAGCTCCAGTGCTAGGAAGGGGGAAGAGAGCCCCGTGTTGGGGGGCAGGCGGGAACAGCACCAGAGCCAGGAGAGACTAAGAGACTGTCACTGCTGCTTATACGTACCTGGGTGACCTTTGTGAGAATAAAACATGGTATGAGCCCCATTTTACCCCCAACTTTCTGTTTTCTTTATTTGGTCTCACTGAATTCACAGTGAACTTGTCCTGAGAGGGGAACCTCCTCCTCCCAGAGCAACAGTTCTCTTAACTTTAACTCCTTGGGCCCCTAACAATCATAATCACACCTTCTACTTGATGCCCTCTACCTTTTGTTTCTTTTTCTTTGACTCACGCTGTAAATACTTGAGCTAACTAGTACCCCATTCATGACCCTCATGCTCTACCAGAGATGACTCATCTATTTTTCCAGTTATTAACACTAACAAATTAAATCATAAATCTGTGTTTTCAAACCTGATATTTTTTCTACACATTGCTTGTTAAATCCATTCAATTCCCATATCCCATTAAGCAAAACATTATGTAACCAAAATCCATCAGCTCTCATATGCCACTCAGCAAAATCAAAGCCTGTCAGGCAAACACCAACTCAAGCATTCTCAGAGGGATTCAATTCCTCTTGCCTGCACGAGAATATAAATGATAATAACCAACACTAATTGAATGTTTATCATGTGCCAGGTATAATTCTAGGTGCTTTGCATACAGAACATCTTTTAATCTTTTAAATAAATATTTGATAGGGAAGTTGAGGCTTAGAAGGTTTAGTAATTTACTCAAGTTTATACATGCTAAGTGGTGACCTGGGAATTAAAACTCAGGCTTCTCAATCCAGTACTTGCTGTAGGACTGATTTTCTGAATGCCTCATAACCACATTAAACCAAATTAAATTAAACCAAATCCATATCTAACACCACAGTGAACAGCTGTCAAATGTATCTCTCCTCCCTCTCTCAGTTCATATCCCAATTTATGGTAGCTATGTCTGACTAGTGTCCTGAGACAATACCTTGTACCTATCAGATTATTTCCTTGTCTTTTTCTAATCATTAATCAGACCTTGTTGTTTCCATCTACCCAACTAGGTCATGTCCATTTATATCATCCTTGCCTTCTATCAGGACTTTGCTGTGGCTTGGTGGATAGGTTCAGGAAGTACTTGGGAATATGGATCTTGTACTCAGTGTTACAAGTGCATAATTGGAAGTTGTATACTGGAAAATCATTTCCTAAGTGTTTCTGAAGTGTCAAGCCCAGTGTTAGGCCCTGGACAGTGGTGATATTTGAGGGCATGAAAGAAGATAAAGGAGAAATTATTGACAGAATAAAGGACTGAGATAATGGCCAAATGACCAACTTTGTTTTCAGTTCCTCTCTTCCTTTCTTCCTTATTTCCATTCATTCAACAAATATTTATTGAATATCACTGTATATCAGGGAGTATGCTCTAGGCTGAGTATACAGTGATGACTGAGTCAAAGTTCTGACCCCAAGGATCTCAGTTAATAAATGTAAAATATTTGTAAACTATAATTTTTATACAGTGACATGGGTTCTACATAGTAAATGCTATGAAGAAGGAAACTATAGGTAAATCAAGCTTGTCTCCACTGATTTATAGCCACCCACCCTAAACCATAAGAGAGGCAAAGATCAAGTTAACTCCAGTGCAAATGCACTGGATTTACACACACACTCAGAGTAATTAAGGTACTTTGTGTCTTCTCTCATTTTATTTTTCCCAAATTGAGATAGCTTTATTTATTTCTTTGTTTACTAATTATTTATGACCTTGAGATTAATTTCAGGACTTGAAAGTATAATTCTCTTCCACAGTTTCTCATGGAAAATTTACCTATTTCTCCCCACCAAACTCTCTCCTTCAATAGTCTTTCTTATCCCAGTAAAAAGTCATTCCAACTTTCCTTGTGAGCAGGCTAAAACTGTTTGTCTCCATTCTCTCAATCTCCATATTTAGTCCATCAGCAAGTTCTGTTATCTCTTCTTTCAAAATGCACGCAAGTTATGACCATTTTTCCCCAGGTCCATGGCTACCAAATTAGTTCCAGACCCTACCACACACACACCTGGATTACTACACTATCTTCTAGGTTGCCTTTCTATTTTTACCATTTGCCCCCTTAATACCACTACACCTGTAGCTCATAGTACTCACCCTTAGTCACTTTCCTCCAGCCATCCTGCTGTCCCTCAAAATTACTCCCTCTTCAGGACCTTTGTGCATGTTCTTCTGTCTGTCTAGAACTTTCTTCTTTAAGACATCTGCATGATTCATTCTCTTCATTCCTTCAGGTTACTTATATCACGTCTCTTCAGATATGCATTCCCAGGATTCACTACATAAAAAAGCAACTCACCCTATTCTTATTCTTCTCTTGCTCTGCTTTATCTTTCCTACTAGCATCCATTATTACACCAAATTCTATATCCTAGTTGCAGAGAGAGAAAACAAGTTGACAAATAAGTGTTGAGAATGTCAAATAGTTTGCTAAATAAATTACTTATTTAGCTCATCTGGTTCATAGGGCCCTATGATTAAAGGAACTTTTTCTCTTCACTGCCATGTTCAGAAATCTAGAGGACCTGACATGTAATAGATGCTCAATAAATAATAAGCTAAGGAATGTAGACTTTATGTGTATTTCTGTCAAAACATGTTTCCTTAAATACAAATAATAGTTTATGAAAGATAAGAGCTTAATTCATAGATAAATATTCAAAACATTTATTCTTTGACTGACATAATAGTTGCAGATAATTTTAATAACAAGACTAGTTCTTACAGAAAGTGCCATCCATGGATTATGTATTTTGAAAAGACTGGTTTTCCAGATGCCAGGTGAGCTAAATTAAACAAGAAAACATTGAGCAACTCATCTATAACTCATTTGTTCTCACCACATGATAGCTAATAATAAACCATGGGGTGGTTTCACTAACATTTCTACTTAAGGGGTCTGTCTCCATCTATCACCTGACCATAGTTCTGGACAAGACTGGAAGTGACTGCTTATTGATTGATCACCCTTTATTTTTTTTTACTGTTACATTTCTAAGCACACAAAGTTGGATTAGTGAAATTAGCACTTACATTAGAATAAGATTAAGCAAAGGACATTCAAAAAAACATAGCTTGCCCTTTCTGGTCCAAGAATTTTACAAATCTGCTTCTAGCTGCACCAGAAGACAGGTCACTCTTAAGAGAAATTAAAAAGGACACCAATAAATGGAAATTCATCCCATGCCCTTCGGTAGGAAGAATTAATATTGTCAAAATGGCCATCCTGACCATTTTGGAGGGTAAAGCAATCTACAGATTCAATGCAATCCTTATCAAAATACCAACAGCATTCTTCAATGAACTGGAACAAATAGTTCAAAAATTCATATGGAACCACAAAAGACCCCGAATAGCCAAAGCAATTCTGAGAAGGAAGAATAAAGTAGGGGGGATCTCGCTTCCCAACTTAAAGCTCTACTACAAAGCCACAGTAATCAAGACAATTTGGTACTGGCACAAGAACAGACCCACAGACCAGTGGAACAGAATAGAGAGTCCAGATATTAACTCAACCATATATGGCCAATTAATATATGACAAAGAAGCTATGGACAAACAGTGGGGAAATGACAGCCTCTTCAACAGCGGGTGTTGGCAAAACTGGACAGCTACATGTAAGAGAATGAAACTAGATTACTGTCTAACTCCACACACAAAAATAAACTCAAAATGGATCAAAGACCTGAATGTAAGTCATGAAACCATAAAACTCTTAGAAGAAAACACAGGCAAAACTCTCTTGAATATAAACACCAACAACTTCTTCATGAACATATCTCCATGGGCAAGGGAAACAAAAGCAAACATGAACAAGTGGAACTATAACAAACTAAAAAGCTTCTGTACAGCAAAGGACACCATCAGTAGAACAAAAAGGCATTCTACAGTATGGGAGAATATATTTATAAATGACATATCCAGAAGGGGTCGACATCCAAAATATACAAAGAGCTCATGCACCTCAACAAACAAAAAGCAAATAATCCAATTAAAAACTGTGTGGAAGATCTGAACAGACACTTCTCCAAAGAAGACATTCATTTGGCCAACAAGCTCATGAAAAGATGCTCCACATCGCTAATCATCAGAGACATACAAATTGAAACCACAATGAGATATCACCACACACCAGTTAGGATGACCACCATCCAAAAGACAAACAACAACAAATGTTGGCAAGGATGTGGAGAAAGGGGAACCCTCCTACACTGCTGGTGGGAATGTAAATTAGTTCAACCATAGTGGAAAGCAGCATGGAGGTTCCTCAAAGAGCTAAAAATAGAAATACCATTTGACCCAGGAATTCCACTTACAGGAATTTACCCTAAGAATGAAGCAGCCCAGTTTGAAAAAGACAGATGCACCCCAATGTTTATCGCAGCACTATTTACAATAGCCAAGAAATGGAAGCAACCTAAGTGTCCATCAGTAGATGAATGGATAAAGAAGATGTGGTACATATACACAATGGAATATTATTCAGCCATAAGATGAAAACAAATCCTACCATTTGCAACAGCATGGATGGAACTAGAGGGTATTATGCTCAGTAAAATAAGCCAGGTGGAGCAAGACAAGTACCAAATGATTTCACTCATCTGTGGAGTATAAGAACAAAGAAAAAACTGAAGAAACAAAACAGCAGCAGAATCACAGAATCCAATAGACTAGCAGTTACCAAAGGGAAAGGGACTGGGGAGGGTGGGTGGGAAGGGAGGGAGAAGGGGAATAAGGGGCATTACGATTAGCACTCTTAATGTAGGGGGGGAGGCATGGGGAAGGCAGTATATAGCACAGAGAAGAGAAGTAGTGATTCTTTAGCAACTTACTATGCTGATGGACAGTGACTGTAATGGGGTATGTGGTGGGGACTTGATAATGGGAGGAATCAAGTAACCACAAATTTGCTCATGTAATTGTATATTAATGATAACAAAATTCTAAAAAATTAAAATAAAAAGAGGTCACTATACCTGAACTTACATCAATAAATTACTGTGAGATCTGAACTTAACTTTTTGTGTTCTGCCTACCATGATCATAATTTGATAGAGAATTGTCAGAGGCACCCTGGTAAGGTAAAAAACAATAACCCATTAAATGGAGCATGGAGGAAGAGGACCCTCTGATGAAAAGCTGCAGAAGTAAAATAATAAATAAAAGAGAGATTGAAAGATACTATGCATCTATTGGAAACTTTTTATTAGTAATTAAATCATATTGTTGCCCTTGAAATGGTTGCAGTGAAAGAGAACATGGAGATGCAGTCAATATTAATGCCTGGATGGGCTTTTTTTTTTCCAAAACTTTGATCTCAAGTATATCAATTACTTTCCTTATCACCTATCTGCTTACAAAACACACAATAACTAGGTTTAAAAACTATTATATATACATATGTATGTATGCCAACCTATACCAGACTAGCTTACTTCTCTGAGCTGTACAGGTATAGGTCAGAGACCTAAGCCAATTAGATATTTATATTTGAGACTTGTAACATAAGACTATTATAAGACTATATATATATATATATATAGACATAGATAGATAAATAGATAGATATATGCACAAACATATATACACACACATATATATAGTCATATATATACATATATATGTATGTGTATATACACACATACACATACACACACACACACACACACACACAAAATAGATATCTGATTGGTAGGTTTGTAGTCTTTAACACCAGCTCAATTCTTTTATTGAGTATAGACCCCTCCAGATGGACACCAACTTCAGTCAAGCATAGTGATTCTCAGTTGGAGAATGGGAAAGATCATTCCCCTTTGATCATTAATCAAATTCCTAGATGAGGTTTCCTCAAACATTCCCACTGCATACCCAATTAAATAATTGACATTCTATGGCAGTGGTAGGCTGCCCCACCATCAGTTTCCCTGTACAGAAAGCCAGGTGACTTAGATAACTGACAGTTTGACAACTTGCTTTTCTCTTCCAACACTTTAATTCTTGCTCTTATGTTTTAAATTCACCAACAGAGAGTGAACCCATGAAACCCTAGGCCCCCACCCTTAACCCCAGTAAAGGCAGAACCACAGGGCCACCCATGCTCTCTTTCTGCATGACCTTGCTGTGTGGCCCCGGGTATGCTCTGTATCCTCCCAGACTTGTGAGTAAAAAACCTTGTTTTTTTCAAACCTCTCTGATGTTTGGTGCCGAGGTGCCATCATAGTAAGAACCACAAGGGCCAGTCCAGTCACAACACTGACTCCAGAAAGGGAAATGCCTGTGTGGGCTCACCCCAGTAGCAGGGGCTCAGGTTGAGTGTCCCTAGCCGATAGCATCACTAATGATGATGATGACTGAGACTGACCCAAAACAGTGTATTTCTGTCAAAACATGTTTCCTTAACTATAAATGATTTCCTTAACTATGAAGGATAAGAACTTAATGCATAGACATAATATTCAAAATATTTATTCACTGCTTGACATTAAAGATGTAGGTGCGTTTAATAATAGGAATGAGTAGTAACTGGGAACTGCCAAGTTCTTGGCTCCCCTAGACCTCTGGAATAAGACAATATAGATGGGTCCCAGCAGTCCCTGTTTCAACAAGCCATCCAGGTGATTCTGATGCAGTGTGCTGCTGAGTATGTGTGGTATCAAACAATGCTACAGAAAAATCTAACCCACTTGCATTTTCAGTTTGGATCCATGTCTATTCCCTTGCTGTAAAGTGTAGGCTTCTGACTCAATTTTGTAGGAAGGACTAGTTGGCGGTAGGGCAGTCTAATTGCTCTTCAATTGCCTATTGTTTTAGAACTGCACATTTTTCAGCTGGAAGTGGATTGTTAACATGATTAAACCAATATTTCACTGTTGGTCCAACTGCCCCCAACAATAATGTAATCATTCAGGAACAGCATCGTTTCCTCTCTCACAACCCCCATTCTTCACTCACACAGATTTCCTGGGCTACACACCACCTGAGAGGCCAAACTTCTTTCATTGTTCCATATTTTAGGTTCCATGTTTCTACATTGAATTCTTGTTGTCTTCACCTCTTTTTAAATCGCAGATTTAGTGTCACCTCAGATTAAGTGTCACCTCTTTTCAAAAAGCGGTTCCCCTTTACAAGCAATTAGTCATTCTTTCTTCTGTGTTCTATGGCATTTCTCTTATACTAAAGGCCGTATTTTATTTTAATTTATGTTTATATCATTGTTTCCTCCTTGAGATGTTTCTCTCCTGGAGAAGAAAACCATGTTGCATTCAGTAGGTATTTGTTGACTATTGATTAACAACCATATATTTCTGGTGGGATGATGTCAGGGTGCCAACTATTCTTTCCAATATGAAAATAAATCACTAAACTAAATATAAGTTCCTTTGCTAGGAAGTTATGTAGGGCCCTAAGACAGAATAAATCTGATAACTGATGTTTTTGCCTATCAGCTACAGAAGTTGTTTTCTTGCTAACAACAATGGGGCTAATTGGTAAATATTTACATATGCCAGCTAAATAAGCTTGCCGCTGAAACCATGCCATACTATGTAGGTATAGTAATCAACAATTCCAGTTTCTGCAAAAAATACTTCAGAACATAGTAGCTTAAAGAGTAAAACATGTGTACCTTCTAAAACTGGCTAGAGTTAGTAAGAGCACAGTAACAGTTACGTTGATAAAAAACAACAAATTTCTAATAAACATCTGAAATTTAAACAGTAAGTTATTTGTCCTTCATTGATAACAGTGAAACCTATAACAAACCAATTTCCCTTTCACTAACTGAATATCCTTTGTTACATGGGTACTTTGCAAAGATTAGATTCAGGAAAACATTCAAGGGAATGGTTCTCAGTGGATTAGATCATTAGCATAATGATCTCCACTGCAAACACAGACCCATCATTTAGAAGTCATCTTAACATCTAGTGTAGATGTCAGGGAATCCACATACCAGTAAGCAGCATTTTGCATTTCTCATAAAATTACTTTAAATAAATATTTAAATTCTCTCTTATGCAATAATTTATTTGTGATTAGTGGATATAAGAATTAATATTAATAAATAGAAATTGTCACAATTTAGATGATTACATATAAAACAAGATCACTCACCAAAATTTAGCATGTGAAAATATTCATATTTAATGCATTAGATATCATTTGGAAAGAATCAATTAAAAATCTTCTCAACAGCGGTTGAGTTTTGGGGTTACTGAACACTCAAAGGTAAGTAATAAAGCCTCTGTTAGTACTGCAAGCATTAAATACTTCCTACTCTCAAGATTTCAACATCTTCAAACCCCTTCTCCACTTCCATAAAGCTTATCAATTTTGCAACATGTCCCCACTAAAATGCAGCATTTGGTAGATGGAATAGTTGTCACAACAGTAACAGACATGGAAATATCATGGATTTTAGAGGCCAGTTTCTTGGGTTCCAAATATATCTGTTCTATTTACCTTGAGCAAGACAACTCAATTTATATAACTCAGCTTGAATCCTAATCTCATGAGATCACTGGAGGAAATAACCATGAAGATACAAGTCAATAGCATATTATATGACTTTAATAGCATAAAACAAAAAGTTTCTAATCTTTGCTATTTGTGAAATGAGGATGTCTATAGTTTCCTGTACCAATATTCATCTCTCCAAAAACAATTGTATCAAGCAATTCGCATATTACCAAAGCCTGGTATGGGCTGCTTAGCATGGTCCAGAGACATTGGTCATTGCTCTGGATTCTCTTTAGTTATCTAATTCTTCCTGATAGCCAATGGTAGGGAGAAACGAGAATCCATAAGCATAAGGGTCAGTTTATATCTATGGTGAACCTTCTATGACACCACAGCTCTGCTCAGTTACTGCCATTAAATCAGGCCCCTTATATATATATAAAGGCCCCTGTTATACATAAATTTGTTAGTTATATATAACTATAGAACTGACACAGAGGAAATATTACCTCTTTCATTAAAACAATGTTCTTCCCCTATGTCTTAGTATCTTCCTTTTATATAATGAAACTGTTTAATTCATTTTAAACATACAACATTTTTGCTGAGGGTGTTTTCATATGTGCTTGCATGTGTTAAGGGCACGGATTGGCATAGAGAGTGTAGCAGGATGAAACATAAATAAATGCTGTAGTCTCCCTTTTCCATCCAAACAAGGTAGCCAAAACCATGCTCAATAAAGAAATGAGCAGGCAATTTTGTATAAACATATGATTTCTTCAATTCAGAAAATACATTACACAATAACAAAAATGGCAAGACTTTATGCTTATGTTTTGCTATTTATAAAACTCTTTTAAAAATATGTTTTCTTACTAAGTAGACATAGTCATACAAGGGAAACAAGTCTCCAAGAATTTGAATTTCAGATTTACTTTCCTTTCCAAAATGAATTCAAGTGTGCATATAATCATTTCTCCAAAGGCTCCATGGTATGGATCTGTATAAAGAAGCCTGGTTTACTGACTCACATTTTTAGTGTTAATTTGCATTACACCATGCTCATCATGCTAGTTAGAAGGTAAATTATGATGAATTCTTGGGAGAGTATGTTACATCAGTTAATTCTATCTCATGTTATTGCTATCCTGAGAGAATGAGAGCTGGCTTTTTAGGTATGGGCATCTCTGTCGTGGCAATGAAGACATAAACGTATTACATAAGGAGCTCTTGTGAAATTCATAGACTAATCACACACACACGTCTACTTTATTTAAGTCAAATATAGAGTTGTGTACTTTTGGAAGAGCAGATAGAAAAGTGTAGTTAGAGGATGGAAATAAAGGTTACCACTAAATCCAATGTAGGATCAAAACCATCATTTAACTCAGTGGGAGATGGTTTAAATCTTTCAACTGGTCTAATAGAAAATATTATTTTTCCCCACAGAACGCAAACATCAAACAAGTTTTATGGCAAAATTACTTTTGGTCATGATTTCAAAAGAGTACTTTCCATAAATAAGCTTGTGTGAATGAACCCGTGTGAATGAGCCAGATTTTTATTATGTGAATTATATTTGTGGTACTGTATACACTAAATATTTTTTTAGGATCATAAAATAGCTACAAATTACATGAATAGAATATTTACCTTGACTTAATCTTAGCTAGCAATGGCTGTGTGTTTTTGTGGAGATAAATAATGTTACTTACCTTTATAGGATAAATGTGATAAATCACATTCTAGTAGAAATTTCTGGAATTGAAGGTTAATAGAAGACTTAATTTGAAAAGAAATAGGGCCTATTTTAAAATGGTACTGGGCAAGTGAAAAATCACTTGGATTTACTACAAAGGTACAGTTGACTTAAAATAACACAAAACGATGAGGCTATACTTAACCACATTTTCCCCCCTTTAACTATCCCTTACATAGCTTTACAAAATAACAAGGAACTTTGTTGTCTCAATACTTGACAAATATTACATAAATGTGTGCGTGGGTGCATGTGTATATGCTTAACTGATAAACACTTTAACTCATCATATTCATTTTTACTGTTGTGTGTTTTATTTTCTGATTTATCACACATACATATGATCATTTTTCAGTGCTTTTTCTCTCTTTTTAGAGTCTTCAAAATATTCTTTTCCATTCAGAATTTTTCCTCTTTTCTTAAGCTTAGCATATATTTAGTTATCAGCACTATCAACCAAAGTGCACTTATTATATTTATTTAGTGCACTAGTAATGGTTGTTGGGGTTACAAAGAAAACACACAGTTCTGCTGTCAGTGGACCCCCATTTTCTCCGTCTGGATTGCCTTGCTCTTTGATGCTCCTTCTTTGGTCTCTCAGTCAGCACAGTTTTCAGCATCAGAGTTTCCAGATTCATTCTAGCCCAGAGTACGGCTTTCTCTGACCACTCACAGCGTACTCATTTATTTATATGCCAAATACCTAGGTTAAGGCTCAAATATGAGCTTCCATATTTGAAAGAATGGTGACTCTATTGATCCAGTTTTAATAGGTTTAGGGAAAACATTTATAAAATAAGTGAAATAAGTAGGAACTGAATGTGGGGAGGATACTTGGGGAAAAAACAGTCAATGCACGTATGTATGTAATCCACAGCTTTTAAAATATGGGAACTCAAGAGGGTAGGGAAAAATTGCTGTAAGATGGTGTCAACAATGTACAGTTAACTCTTGAACAACACCATTTCGAACTGCTGGGTCACTTATAAGCAGATTTTTTTTCAATAAATATATTGTAAAAATTTTTTGGATATTAGCAAGCAATTTGAAAACATTTTCTTTTCTCTTACTTTATTGAAAGAATACAGTACATAATACACATAACATAAAATACATGATAATCAACTGTTAATATTATCAGTAAGATTTCTGGTCAACAGTAGGCTATTAGTAGGTAAGTTGCTGGGGAGTTAAGAGTTATACATGGACTTCTGACAAGGCAGGGGGTCAGTGCCCCTAACCTCCGTATTGTTTAAGTGTTAACTGTATTTTTAGAAGATAGGATATCGAACTATGGTTTGAACATTAACATGTGAGTTGTGGTGAATAATTCTTGAAAATGTCAATGTATAGAGAGTGATGATCCATTTGGACCTGTGGGAATGAGGATTCACAGACTGTCATGTTTACACACCTTATTAGGACAACTCATAGGTTTAACTCAAAGATTCAGAGTATTATGTTACCATTATTATTTCAAAATATCTATAATTCTGATTTGTCTGCATATTTCTGAGAAAGCTTATAGCTATTAGTTGTGTCAAAATTTCCAAAATGAAGGAAATTTTAACGAGGCCAATAGATACAGCAATTAAGCCACATCATACCCAACTGGTAAATAATGAGTGAATTATGAATTCCTATATGAAATAATTCTGAGTTTAAACTTCATTGTTTCTTCTTCATTTGTGTTATTATTCTTTTTTATAATTTGTACCCCATTAGTTAAGAAAAGTTGAGATTAAAAAAAATACCTTTCTTTTTATGTTTATTGTTTAAAGTTCTATAATAGTGATTTATTAATTATTAATTTAGTAAGTAAATTTAAATGGGATTGTATTAGATAAAATTCAGTAACTTTACTTCTTGCTACTATACTAAAGAGTACCTAGCAAAATTCTGCTATCAGATATCACAAAAAATGAATGATACTCTAAAACCTTATATAATAGTAAAGGGAATGCTTTTTAGATTGCATCTTCCAGTGGATTATTCTGGGTGCATTACCAAGACTTTTAGAAAATGGGACATATGCCTGGAGAGAGTAATTCATATACTTTCTGAGTGTCAGACATTGAGCTAGAAATTTTCACATACAGTGATTCTTTTAAACCTCACAACATGCAAAATAACCATCATCACCGTCTTGCCACTTTTAAAGCCTTGAATATAGGGATCATATTTTATTAGCTTTATATTTCCATTATGTAGATTTATTAGGTATTTATTCAATATACATTTATACATACATACATGATGGAACTATGAGGAAAGTGACTCACAAAGCATCTTATTTGCCATAATCCAGAATTATTAAATATAAATCTAAGTCTTAGATATTTGAAATCCAAACAAACTTCCTTATATTTTACTCTTAATTACTAGTTTTCAAGCTAAGAATAGTTTACTCTGGGCTCATATATAATTATCTAGAGTTGTGCTGTGGATCACAAATTGAATTGCATTTGCAAAATAAACAAGTATTAAGAGTATGATTTGATGCCTGCAAAAAAAGGATAAATTTATCATCTTAAATTATTTGGCACACGCTTTAACCAATAGGGGTCACATAGACTCAAAGCAGTTAAATCCATTTTTCTTGAACTGGTAAAGACCAAGAAGGACCAAAAAAAGATTGTTTTCAGAACAATAAAAATCCCTTATATCTTCTGTTGATATGTGACATACTAGGTACTTGATGAAAAATTGCTGTTATAATCCTCTGATGACTGATGTCATTAAAGAAACTCACATCATCGAGAAGAACCAAAGACACATTTTGCCAAATTAAATAATTTCTCTTTATCTTATATTCTGCTGCTTCTTCCTTAATTAAAAGTCAACATACTTTTCCCAGATTTGCACAGCTAAACCAACACTATGAAAAAAACAATATGGACATTTAAATCGCATAGGTACATAGTTCACTTGGAAAAATCAGCAACTTATATTACATCATAAAAGAAAAGCAACAAAATACCCTTACCTTAGAAAATTGTGCATTTATCCATTTTGTGAATGTTTTCTTTTGAACATCTTCTCTTTCATCTACGATGTAAAATCAACAAGATTAGGAGTTAAGAAGCAATTTTGAATACTGTTCATATTTTACAACCAAAATAACACACAATTATTATGCATTAGCATTATTTTATATTTAGTATTAAATTTGAAGATAATGAAATGAAACATAAGTGATACTGGTATTGGATATCCAAACTAAAATGAAATCTGAAAAGTAATTGATACTGTCAAGCCTACACTAGCTCAAATATTATATAAAAGTGATATAGAAAGTGATCTCATCTGAATAAATGAAATATTGTTTCCCTTATGAGTAGATTCCCTAGTATATCAGAAGAACTTACTTGCTTATTTCTTCTGAAAAAACTATCCCTTTACCTTTCTTCTTAACCCCTCCCCAATCCATGTAGAAATGATTTTTCCCTCCTTTGCAATACCTACATACTCTAACATGTACCTCCTCCCATTACAGCACAGGTTTGCTGATAATCAAGAGAATGGCTTAATTATCTTTACATCCCAGAACGTAGCACATTTTCTACACAAACTAAGAGCTCAGCAAATATTTGGTAAACATGTGAATGCTTTTGAAGAGGGGGGATCTTGCAACTCCATAATTTCTAGTACCTCTTTTCATCTAAAAATCAGGAAATTTCAAATCAAAATGCAAGTAATACTCTTCATGGATTACACAAAAATACTCAAAGGAAAAATCCCCAAGGACTTCTTACACAGAGATTAGGGTGGAAAATTATGAAGAAACAGCTTCATGGAATTTCTGCTTCTAAAAATTATCTTTTTTCCTAAGTTGGGAATTAGTATGGAGTCAAATGGACAGAAACATCATCAATCTTGTTTTATAAAGTACTTTTTGCAGCTAAAGACTATCTTTAAATTACTGTAAATATAATTATATTAGTCAATGTTCAATAAATGAAGGCATCTGAGAGAGACTTAAAATTGAGATATTTCTTATTTTATTTACATAGGTCACAAAAACCCTTATTGAAATGCCCTGACAAAATAATTTCTTTCACTCTCATATTATTTTTAGTAGTAAATCTCCATTGCTTCTCCTGAAAATAGATGATGTACAGTAAAGAATTACTTTCCCATAACAAATGTGCCCATGCACTAAGCCTACGTTTATCTTTAAAGCACATTATTAATCCATAAGTAGATACTCTTGAGCAATAAAAGAGGTAACTGTGGATAAAAAATCAACCGAAAAATGGTTTTCTTAGGTGAGAAAATATCATTTAGGATCACACAATATTTTCTTCTTATTTAATTGGGTTACTCCCACAAGCTATTATGTATGTGGTCAAATATCAGCATTATCCATACAGTATGGGATAAATTATAGCTACAATATGGAAGCCTTCCCTTTCTTGGCAAGTATGAAAAAATAAAAACAGATACGAATAGTTTTCAAACTTAATCTAGCCTCTTTTGAATATTACTTCCATAAACTCAATACTACCCTTTTCATAATAAAAAAATTAACAAAACATTTCAGTGGTCAAAATTAAACTGCTTTCCAACCTAAGTGTCCATCAGTAGATGAATGGATAAAGAAGATGTGGTACATATACACAATGGAATATTATTCAGCCATAAGAAGAAAAAAAATCCTACCATTTGCAACAACATGGACAGAGCTAGAGGATATTATGCTCTGTGAAATAAGCCAGGCAGAGAAAGACAAGTACCAAATGATTTCACTCATATGTGGAGTATAAGAACAAAGAAAAACTGAAGGAACAAAACCTCATCAGAAACACAGAACCCAATAATGGACTAACAGTTACCAAAGGGAAAGGGACTGGGGAGGATGGGTGGGAAGGGAGGGATAAGGAGAGGGAAAAAGAAAGGGGGCATTACGATAAGCATGTACAATGTGTGTGGGGGCACGGGGAGGGCTGTGCAACACAGAGAAGACAAGTAGTGATTCCACAGCATCTTACTACACTGATGGACAGTGACTGTAATGGGGATTGTGGGGGGGACTTGGTGAAGGGGGGAGCCTAGTAAACATAATGTTCTGCATGTAATTGTAGATTAATGATAACAAAATAAAAATAAAATAAAATAAAAAATTAAAACACTTTCCCTGACTTGCTGTAGAAAGGTTGGTCTGTACAGCTATATCACAGTGTCATACACATACATTCCTACAAGTTAATGACCTAATTTGCAATCCCACTTATTTTTTTCCTGCATGTGCATGCATAGCCTATCTATCAGAAATGGAAGAGTAAATGAGTCATTTGGATGCATATATTCAGAAGTTGTTAAAACATACCCAACCATCTTCACCAAAAGCGGAACAGGGGGCCATTTGAAGACACTTGTTCCAAATACTTTTATGTCATAAGTGGGGAATAAAGCAATATTTTTATTGTTTTGAATTTTATGTACAAAGAGCAGTTTTTAGAAAGGCCTTGAAAGCAGGAGGGAAACCTTGACATTATGTGCAAAATATTATGTATTTACTGTGTAAATAGCACTAAATGTGAGTTCCATCATATAAACATCTTCACTAGATGCCCTCTCTTACTTTTTTTGTTTTTAATACTAGAAAAATATGCCTTCAGTGAATTATATGCTAATGTTTTAGTTTGATACAGTAACATTATTTTCCTTAACATGATAAATATTAATATAAATGATTTTATTATAAAATATATAACATTTATTAGTGTGTTATTACTGACAAATCTGTTTAACATAATATCATCACCATTCATATGTAATTTACTACTTCATATATTAAAAAACTAAAAGCTCAGAAGGAATAAAGCTAGCAAGTGACAAAGAGGAAGTTGATACAGATTATTTGAATCAGTCCATGGCCTTTCACATTGATCAGTTTACACCATAATTGAATAGATAATATGGAATGCCAGTAGACAATAAGTCATGAAAAGCTGAACATATTCGTACAAATACAAAATAATCATGAATTCAGAGCCTCTATTTTGAACAATCCAGTGGGTTCCATGTATGTTAATAATCTATGTGAATGACATCCTGGAATTTTACAATGCACAACCTGCATGTCTGCATGGAATTATCTAGAATTGAAAACTGAACCTTTATAAGGCTGGTTGAGTCATTTGTTAATATTTTAAATAATGTTGATAGAGTTTCAAGTCTTGCTATGTTAGTATTGTGGAACTATTTTAACATTCCACAATCACCCAAATGTTTTGTGTCTACACATTGCAATCCCCATAAACATGTATTGTACATAGCCACAATAATATTCTGTGTGGGTAACTTCCACTTATTTATTATAAATATTCTATGGGCTGCCCATTCCCTTTATTTACTATTAGAGATTCCAACATTATGAAAATCTTCATGTATTCTCGTTAAGCTTCTGGTGTACCTTAGAATAAATTATTTGCTCAATGTTATGGAAACTTTCATTGCTTTTACTAAATAGTATAATATTGCTTTCCCAATGGTCATAGCAGCTTTTAGTGGTATCAAAAAGAATGGGGTTATGCTGTTGGTACAAGTTTGTTGATTTTGATTTTTAAAGCAATTGCTGCATTATTAGATATAAGCAAATAGTTGATGCTTCTTTTAATTTCAATGTTTGATTATTAATGAAGTAAAACATATTCCATACATTTATTTAACCTGCATATTTCTACTTTTGTTAAAAATACTTTTTATTTCCTCTGCTCATGTATCTACTGAGCACATGATGTTCTGTAATTAACTGTTATGAGATCATAAATCAGTAGTTCTTAAGTATTTCAAGTTGTGGACTCCATTTGATTATCTAATAAAAATAATGATCCTTCTTAAGAACAATCCCAAATGAACAGCCTAAAGTCACAGTTATTGAAATTGGAAAAAGAAGAACAAATGAGGCCTAAGGTCAGCAGAAGGAGGGACATAATAAAGATCAGAGAAGAAATAAATAAAATCGAGAAAAATAAAACAACAGAAAAATATCAATGAAACCAAGAGCTGGTTCTGGGAGAAATAAACAAAATAGATAAGCCTCTAGCAAGACTTATTAAGAGAAAAAGAGCATCAACACGCATCAACAGAATCAGAAACGAGAAAGAAAAAATCACGATGGACCCCAAAGAAATACAAAAAATCATTAGAGAATACTATGAGAATCTATATGCTAACAAGCTGGAAAACCTAGAAGAAATGGACAACTTCCTAGAAAAATACAACTTTCTAAGACTGACCAAGGAAGAAACAGAAAATCTAAACAGACCAATTACCAGCAACGAAATTGAAATAGTAATCAAAAAACTACCCAAGAGCAAAAACCCCAGGCCACATGGATTTACCATGGAATTTTATCAGACATACAGAGAAGACATAATACCCAAACTCCTTAAAGTTTTCCAAAAAATAGAAGAGGAGGGAATACTTCCAGACTCATTCTATGAAGCCACACCCTAATACCAAAACCAGGTAAAGACCCCACCAAAAAAGAAAATTACAGACCAATATCCCTGATGAACATAGATGCAAAAATACTCAACAAAATACTAGCAAACTGAGTTCAAAAATACATCAAAAGGATCATACACCATGAACAAGTGGGATTCATCTCAGGGATGCAAGGATGGTACAACATTCAAAAATCCATCAACATCATCCACCACATCAACAAAAAGAAGGACTAAAACCACATGACCATCTCCATAGACACTGAAAAAGCATTCGACAAAATTCAACATCCATTCATGATAAAAACTCTCAACAAAATGGGCATAGAGGGCAAGTACCTCAACATAATAAAGGCCATATACTACAAACCCACAGCCAACACCATACTTAACAGAGAGAAGCTGCAAACTTTTCCTCTAAGATCGGGAACAAGACAGGGATGCCCACTGTCCCCACTGTTATTCAACATAGTACTGGAGGTCCTAACCATGGCAATCAGACAAAACAAAGAAATACAAGGAATCCAGATTGATAAAGAAGAAGTCGAAATGTCACTATTTGCAGACGACCTGATATTATACATAAAAAACCCTAAAGACTCCACTCCAAAACTACTAGAACTAATATCTGAATTCAGCAAAGCTGCAGGATACAAAATTAATACACAGAAATCTGTTGCTTTCCTATACACCAACAATGAATTAGCAGAAAGAGAAATCAGGAAAACAATTTCTTTCACAATGGCATCAAAAAGAATAAAATACTTGGGAATAAACCTAACCAAGGAAGTGAAAGACCTATACCCTGAAAACTACAAGACACTCTTAAGAGAAATTAAAGACGACACTAACAAATGGAAACTCATCCCATGCTCTTGGCTAGGAAGAATTAATATTATCAAAATGGCTTCCTGCCTAAAGCAATCTACACATTCAATGCAATCCCTAACAAAATACCAAAAGCATTCTTCAATGAACTGGAACAAATAGTTCTAAAATTCATATGGAACCACCAAAGACCCTGAATAGCCAAAGCAATCCTTAGAAGTAAGAATAAATCAGGGGGTATCTTGCTTCCCAACTCCAAGATCTACTACAAAGCTACAGTAATTAAGACAATTTGGTACTGGCACAAGAAAAGACCCACAGACCAGTGGAACAGAATAGAGAGCCCAGATATTAACCCAAACATATATGGTCTATTAATATATGATAAAGGAGCCATGGACATACAATGGGGAAATGACAGCCTCTTCAACAGCTGGTATTGGCAAAACTGGACAGCTACATGTAAGAGAATGAAACTGGATCATTGTCTAATCCCACACACAAAAGTAAATTCGAAATGGATCAAACACTTGAATGTAAGTCATGAAACCATAAGACTCTTAGAAAAGAATGTAGGCAAAAATCTCTTGGACATAAAAATGAGCAACTTCTTCATGAACATATCTCCCCAGGCAAGGGAAACAAAGGCAAAAATGAACAAGAGAGACTATATCAAGCTGAAAAGCTCTGTACAGCAAAGGACACCACCAATAGAACAAAAAGGCATCCTACAGTATGGGAGAATATATTCATAAATGACATATCCAATGAGGGGTTGACATCCAAAATATACAAAGAGCTTATGCACCTCAACAAACAAAAAGCAAAGAATCCAATAAAAAATGGCCAGAGGATCTGAACAGACAGTTCTCCAAAGAAGAAATTCAGATGGCCAACAGGCACATGAAAGATGCTCCACATCGCTAATCATCAGAGAAATGCAAATTAAAACCACAATGAGATATCACCTCACACCCGTTAGCATGGCCACCATCCAAAAGACAAACAACAACAAATGTTGGTGAGAATGTGGAGAAAGGGGAACCCTCCTACACTGCTGGTGGGAATGTAAATTAGTTCAACCATTGTGGAAAGCAGTATGGAGGTTCCTCATAAAGCTCAAAATAGAAATACCTTTTGACCCAGGAATTCTACTTCTAGGAATTTACCCTAAGAATGCAGCACTCCAGTTTGAAAAAGACAGATGCACCCCTATGTTTATCGCAGCACTATTTACAGTAGCCAAGAAATGGAAGCAACCTAAGTGTCCATCAGTAGATGAATGGATAAAGAAGATGTGGTTCATATACATAATGGAATATTATTCAGCCATAAGAAGAAAACAAGTCCTACCATTTGCAACAACATGGATAGAGCTAGAGGGTATTATGCTCAGTGAAATAAGTCAGACAGAGAAAGACAAGTACCAAATGATTTCACTCATCTGTGGAGTATAAGAACAAAGCAAAAGCTGAAGGAACAAAACAGCAGCAGACTCACAGAACCCAAGAATGGACTAACAGTTACCAAAGGGAAAGGGACTGGGGAGGTGGGTGGGAAGGGAAGGATAAGGGGGGAAATGGGGCTTCATTATTAGCACACATAATGTAGGGGGTTGGGGACAAGGGAAAGGCAATATATACAAAGAAGACAAGTAATGATTCTATAGCATCTTACTATGCTGATGGACAGTGACTGTAATGGGGTTTGTGGGGGGTGCTTAGTGATGGGGGGATTCTGGTAAACATAATGTTCCTCATGTAATTGTAGATTAATGATACCAACCCCCCCCCACCAAAATAATGATCCTTCTTTACAGAAAAAAATGCCTATACACACATATTTACATACAGTTACATGGAGTTCACTGACCTACCTGCAGAAGATTCCTACTACCATGAAATCCAAATCAAGAATTACCATTATAAATTAAGCTACTTACTGTTAGTCAGTGAAGGAATATATGTTCCCACATGGTCCTATTCTTTTTAATTTTAATTTCATTTATATTATGCTTAAATTTTATACTCTTACATATTTGAATCTATCCATTCCCATTGTTATTTCTCATATTAAGTTGATCATTTTAAGCATGATCAGTTATATATTCACAGTTACTCTAAAGTTGACACACACAAACATATATACATGAATTTTCACAGAGCTTATGGAGACTACTTCAATACTGCAATAAAAATATGTTATTGTAGACTTATGGATGGACTATAGCAATAGATTCTTTTTAGCAATAGATTTTAACATTAAATCATTAACAAAAAAGATAAGAAAAGAATAAAGTGAAATGTGTTTTACTAGGATGTGATTATACACCTGTTTAGTCATTTCAAGAAGCACATATCCTATTTCATTTTCTCTAGGGTTTGTTTATAACTGATTTTCTTCTACTAATAAAAATATGTCTAGGTCTATTAGTGCAAGAAACAAGGAAGAAAATCTCAGAAAAATATATTTGAAAACTGTTCCTTGGAGATGTCAAGGAATGAAGAAATACTACTTCATGAATTGCAAAAAGTAACCAACATTTTATTTTATTCTCTTATAGGGAAAACTCATCTAAAATGAGCTTTCTACCATGACATAAAAGTTGCATTTCATCTCAGAATTAATTAACCCTTTCTAATAAAGTCATTTTTTATTCAATAAATCTGGCCCTTCATATTTTCTAAGATTAGTGCAATGACCTTTTGCCCTGTTATTTACTTTTATGTTCCTGAGACCCTAAGTCCCTTATAAATGTTGGATAATTAAATTGTGATATTCATGATTCACACAAGTGAGTTACTCTACAAAAATGATGTTGGGCAAACTGAGAGAATATTAAATCAGGGGAACTGGCTTTCAATCCAGTGCAGGACTTATTAGAAAGGTGGTCTAAAAATTGTCAGTCCTCAACCTCTTTATCTGTGAAATGAGGGTATTAATTGCCTTTTAACTCAATCGGCTGTTGTTAAGATGTAATGAAGTAATTTATTTATGCAGTAACTTACATATGATTATTTACAGAATGCTTAGTACGTGCTGGCCAATGCACTAGTTACCAAGAAGATAAGACTCAGTTTTTATCAAGGTTCCCAGCTAAGTAGAAAATAAACCTATCACAGATAAATATTAAATGTTTTATATAAGGCAGGATACATAAATTCAAAGGATATTACAGGAGCACAGAGAAAGCAATATGTAGCTATATGGGTGTTAAGGAAGACATTTTCTGGAAGGTGATAGCTATGCTGAGTCTAGAAGGATGAGTAAAAATAAGAAAAGAAAAAGGTGCAAAGGGAAGATGAATCTTTATGAGGAGACAGCAAGAACAAAGGCAGGGAAATAAGAAACCAAAAGGGCATGTTTTTCATTAGACGCAATGCAATTTTGATGCACTTCAAAAATGTGAAGAAGGGAGTTGAATGGGATGAAAATACAAAGGAAGTTGGGTGCTAGATCATGAAGAGACCCCTCATGAGATCATGGAAAGACCCCTTTTGTGCTATCAGACAAGACACCATGAGTGAAAGCCTTTAAAAGCTGAGAACAAAACAACCCTGTTATTTGAACACCAAGAATTGTCCTCATTACACATGAAAATTAATAATAATCTGTGTCCGAGAAACATTTTTAAAAATGATATGTCCTTGGGTGCTAGTCCATGTTAATTGAAGATCTTCATCACTTCAGTGCCCAGGAAATCCAAGTTTATTAGAGAATATTAAAGTTGATAACAGTTTAGAAACACATGTAGTGATGAAATACAAAGGGATATGAGTTTATTTCACTTTAAATAGAGAACCATTAAATAATATGGAAGAGCTATTGGGATCAGCTTATTCTCTGCTTCCACCAAACATGAGAAAAAAGGAAGTGAGAAATATGAGAGATTAATGGTAAATGTTAGATAAGGTTATGTTATAATGTGCAATATCATGAAAGAAGGCCTGAAACTCAGGGACATATTTAGAAAATGGATTTCCCATGTTATTAATGCTACAAAATGGTAATGCGAAGTGGAGGACAGTAGAATGGAAAATGGCATTAAAAATGCTTTTCATTAAATCTGAGTAATAGCTTTTGATCATAGGATTATAGAATGCTAAGGCTGAAGGTGATGCTCGTGGTCATTTTATAATGAGGAGGTATAAGATAATTAAATTACTGAACAAAGAAGAGAAAACAGTTAGTGTCAAAGTGGTTTCCTTATTTCCCAGTCACTTTACAGTCAATATAATGCAATTTTCACTGCTCATAGTTCTACAAAAGTTTTTAATAACATCACCTGTATCATTTCTAATGTCTAAGACAGTGACAATCTGGATCTTAACGGTATTCCCAGTGCTTCACATAGAATGTGTTACACAGTAGTGCTCAATAAAGGTGGTTTAAGTTAATGAAGACCAAATTTACTTTCCAGACTCCTCATTTTTCTTCTCTGAAGATATTAATTCTATTATCCTGTGGTAAATAGAATAATGGTCCTCCAAAGATGCCCATCACCTAATCCCCAGACTCTGTGAATAAGTTTAGTTAAAATTTACTTAAGTTAAATTTAAATGTTTCAAAACTCTTTGTTATGGCAAAGAGAATGAAGGTTGCAGATGGAATTAGATTTGTTAATCAGGTGATTTTTGATAGGGTTATCTGGGTGGGTGCAGTCCCAAGAGTCCTTGAAAAGGGAAGAGGGCAGTATAAGAGGGAGAACCAGAAAGATGGTAGCATAAGAAGGTCTTGGCCCAATCTTGCTGATTTTGAAGATGGAGGAAGAGGGCCATGAACCAAAGAATGTGGATTCTTTTCCAAAGCCTCCAAGGCGCCAAGCCCTGTTGGCCTTAATGTTTGTTAGCCCAGTGAGGCCAATTTCGGATTCCTGACCTGAAGAACTGTTAGATAACACATTTTTGTTATTTTAAAGTATTAAATGTGTGGTCATTTTTATAGCATCAACAGGAAGCTAATACATAACCTTTCCTTTTTAAGGCTATTAAGTGACAAATACATACTGACACCTCTTAGGTGGTAGAAATACAACTGTGTAAAAGATTAAGTCCCTACCCATTTTGTCCTTATAGCATGCTGAGAGAAAAAGGTAACAAAAAATTCTAGATACACAGATAAGTTCTCTGATAAAGAAAATAGAGGGTTTTGTCATAAGTATGTGAGATGGGATCTTGAAAAATCCAGTACTTCCTTAAAGTGACATCTCAGCTGAATTTTGAAAGTTATTAAGAGTATAGAAGCAGACAAGGTGGAAAAGAACTGCAGACAATACAAAGAGCAAGTGCAACTATCAGGATGTTAAAGAAAGATCATAGTCCTTTCGAGAAACTAAAAGAGAAGGAGGACAAAAGGACAAAGGTGATTTTAGATAAAAGAGAAATAATCATCAGCCAAATTTTGAAGAGTCTTAAGCTTTAGCCAGAAGGCAGTTAGAAACCAAAGCAGAATTTTAAGTAGGGGAACAGCAATATAGGTTTGTATTTTGGAAATTAATTTAACAGTATGGAGAATATATCAGGAGAGGTAAAAAGACCAATTAGCTGTTTATATCTATAAACTATGACAGGCCACCCATGATGGCCTGTACCCGCTGAGTTGCAGAGGGTCTAGAGAGAGGTAAATGCCAGCAAGATATACTTAACAGTTATCATTGATACAAACTAGTCATTAATTAGATGTGGAGGTAGGGGACTTGGGAAGAGGTACACCCAATTGTACTACTCAAATTGGAGTCCTGAGCTCCCAGGAAAAGAACACTGGGTCTGTATATGTAATGAGGGCATGGGAAGAATTGGGAAATACTGAGTTTTGGGTATTTTGAGACAAGAAGAAGGATATGCATAGTAGGCAGTTGGATATAGGAACCTGAAGTGCAAGAATCTGAGTTGACTGGCGTGTGGTAACTGAAACCCATACAGTAAATGGTATTACTAGAAAGAGTGCACAAACTTCCTGATCTTCTGAAATACCACTGTTTCCCAGTTCTCCTTCCAACATAAGGACTGTCTCTTAACCAGTTTCACTAACTTATTTGCCATTTACCCTGGAAATACAGGCATTCTCCCAGGGTCCTATCTATTCTTGTCTTGGTCTACTATATTCATTCTTCCTAAGCAAAATGACCCCCCCACCCCAACCAATCACCACTATATACTGATCCTGATGCTGTCTAAATCTATACTTTATATCTTGATTAATATCCTGAGTTTCTTACTGACATAGCTGACTCTAGTTAATACTTTCACCTAGATATCCTGCACTTACTTACCTTAACAATATCATTCATCTTCCCAAAGAAATTTACATATCCTTCTCCTTTCAATTAATGGCATTATCATCCATCTAGTGATCAAATAAGTCACCCGTAAGTCATTATTCAAGCTTGACAAATGCTTGTCCTGACAATGGCATATAAGAGGCTTCACAATTTGACTCCAAATTCTCTTCTAAACTCAATATCCATCATGCCTCTTGCCACTCACACATACTCCTTACCCCTCTGCACAACACACCTGCCAGGTCTACCTGAGCCACACAAGCCAAGTGCCTCCATGAGTAAGCTGCTTACTTTCTTTAGTCCTTCCTCTGTGCCAGTTTCTGGAGTGTGACTTAAGAACTCCCACTCTTATAATCAAGTTCAAATGTGAGGATTTTCACAAGCACCCTTCTCTCCTCGAAAGAACTCATCAATCAGTTCTTCTGATATACACATACACTTAGCATTTTTCAAACTGTATCCTTATTATGTGGGGGTGGGTGTATACTCACAGACACAAATACTTTACCCTCTTCAATAATGCAGACCATGTACCACCCATGACCCCCTTCCTATGTGACTACACTTACATGGGAGAACTATTATGTCTTTATAACTCCTGTTACAATGTATTCAATATGGTGTACTTAAACAGAAATAGGTACTTAATAAGTAAAATCAAATAATTGAGTAAATCAAATAATTAATACCATAATTAAGTCTCAGATCTACTAATTCCCAGGCCAAAGTTTTTTCTTCACCATACTGCTCAAATGGCTCTGTTAATTATAAACCTTCTGTCTTAATCATCAGCTCTTTTCAAAAAACATCTATTGAGCATCCACTAAGTAAAACCACTTTTCAATGTCTTCTACCAAAATTTGGCCTTGGGACTGAAGTATTTATTTTCATTACTATATAGCATAAAAATAGAGAGTATTTCTTGCAAAAAATCTGCCTTGCTTTTTCTGGGTGAATTACACTCTGGAAGATGGTGAAATTGCCCTTTCCTTCATCTTTCATGACTGCCACGGCTCGTACCACAATGTAAGATATTATGGATGACCTGTCTGACCCTTTACCTCCCCTGCAAATGTTGCTTCTTTCTCATGTAGGCCAAATGCTTTTTATTGTAGGGAGTTGATGGACCCAGACAATAATTTGAACAGCTGTGTCAGCTCATATTGGATGAAAGTTCCCTCCCATCTCCTGCGACTTAGTCATAGAATTTATGCTATATTAACAAACTGGAGTTATGGCCAGAATCTTATATAATCACACAATTGCATATTCACAGAAATAATCAACAGCACCATATATGTTGAAAACATATGCCAAATTTGAAGAATACTTTAATGCATAGCTATAAAAGTTACCATGAAACAGGGAATAATAATCATGAGGTGGAAGTAGCATATTAAAATGGAAGAGAAATCAGAACTCCTAGAGTATTCGAAAAGGTCCTAAGTGGCATGAGTTGGAAAACAGAAAGCCAGGTGGTAGATGGTAGAAATGGTTCATTAACATTTCCTCAAATTCCCTTCTGACACCAAGGATATGTATGAGATACATTGTTAGGTCAGTGATTAAATATGTTCACTTTCATGTTAAGTAGCTTGGCTTCAAAACCCAGCTCTTTCTCACTAGCTCCATGTTGCTGGCAAATTACTTAACCTCTCTGTGTCTCATTGTGTCCATCTGTATCATGGGAGTAAAAATATTGATACAGAATTGTGGAGACTAGATGTGACAGACTTATGATACATATTAATACAGAAAAATCCAAAGAAAAAATAGGCAAAAACAATAAAACTTTACTCCTGGATACACCACTACTTCCTGTGGGTCATTTCTATAAATTACATTATCTTATAAAATAGATACGATTTCTAGGGAGCAGTTTTATTAACAATTAGTAAGATATTATGATAGTACATCTAAATGTTCAGCAATTAGTCTTCTTGATTTGAAAGATAAAGAAAAAAATATGAAATGGTACTAGTATAAATATACCTCCTCATGCCCAGAAAAATTAAATCTGTATTTAGAAATAATGGGAATAATGAATATATCTGTAGTACATTATAATTTACAAAGTGATTTCAAATATCTCATCTTTTTTGAACATGAATATATGGGTACAGACTTGTTATGGGTAAAAATAAATTACTATTAATTAGTATGCAGACTTGAAAGATACTTTAGTAGTGTGTCATGAAAAAGATCACTTATTTTTGTTAAAAATAATAATCATGGACTAATTATGGCAGAATAAATCAAAATAAGATCAAAGTCTCTGAAGTAATTTGGAGGCGAAATTAAATACTTGGATAGTGTGGTGGAAATGCTAACTAGATGCCTGTTCCAATACCTCAGCCTAGTCAAATTTACTTTTAAAATATCCAATTTCTGTACTAAAAGTTAAAATAGACATTATTTTGTGATATATATTTACCTATTTCATGGAGTTTTAAATAGTTCTTTTCAAATCAAAAGGAAAGCACTCAGCCAAAACACACAATAGCCATTTCCAAATGTCTGTATCAATGAGATGCTTTATAAAAAGACAAAGGCTCAAACAGAGACTGTTTGGGGACAGTATAAAGGGATATTTCAGTCATGAGATATATTTGGCAAACTTGCACTATGGAGAAAATGGAGTGGTCGATATAGCTAATGTTTCATACTTTATTTCCTTGGTCTAAACTCGAGTTTGACTGTCATCTTTGGATGCTGACGGTTTCCCACCTCAAACATCCACTCTCTCTGCTACTTTGCATTAGGGCTTTCTCCAGTTCTAGGAGAATTTGGTAAGCCCGTCTGTGTAGCAGCTCAGAACTGACAGAGATTTAATTCCCCCAGATGCAATCTTCAGTAAATGAGGGACTATGGATGAAAAGCCCAGTGGAACAATTGCTGGCCATGTTCTCTAAGCCTTTGCAAGGGTTACACAGGACATTGAACTAGCCCACAGGAGCACCTCTATTATCTGTTCTCTTTTCTCTGCCTTACTTCCCTATCCCTCCCTTATGCTAGAGGGGATCACTTCCCCAATGAACTACCTGCTCCAGTACTTGTTTGAGTCAGCTTTTTGAGCAATTCAAACTAACCCATAAAGGTACTGGGATTCAGTTACTTGACTTGATCATATACTAGCTAGCCTTAGATGGCTCTTAAGCAACAGTGTGTCTCAGTTTTCTAGTCTGTAAAATGGAAATAATCATAGGGACAAACCCCTAGTTTTGTTAAAATGACAGATCCTATAAAGCATCAAGCATAATCTTAAGCAAGGAATTAATACAAAATAAGGGTCAATACAGACAATAACTGTTATTCCAAACTGTATACTTAATTGTATTAAGAGTTTTTGGCCAGGTGGGTAGATTGCATTACTTGCTCATGATTCATTCTTCCCTCTTCCTTCTTGCCTATATCACCCTAAGGTGGATTATACTTCCCACCTCAAGGATGTGGCCTTTGCCATGTGACTTGCCTTGACCAATGAAACACAGGCAGACATGGCAGCATATCAGTTCTGAGCTAGGGCCTTAAGAATCATGATGTGATTGCCCTCCTCTTGGCTCTTCCTTCCTTTGTTAGTGGAAGATTATGCTGCAAGTAGCTATGTTCCCAAAAGGAAAGACATGTATGTGGAGTTAACCTAAACCCAATACAAAGACTGAAGCAAATATGGGAATAAGAGAACCTGTTGCTTTTGCAAGTCACAGAGATTTGGGTTTTTTTTTTAAAACAAAGGATTATCCTGGAATGAAGCTAATATAGCAGGTAAATAGTAAATATGTCCTATAGAATAAAATACAACAATAGCAGACTGAATATGGCCTTTACCTTTAAAAGAGAGACATTTATATTCAATTACTTACATTTAAATTAAATATAAACTGATGTATGGGTTTTAAATCAAGCATTAAAAACTCCAAGTCTTTCATTTAGAAGATATTATCTTTTCCATCTTAGTGTTTCTCCTTATCATACCATTTACAGCTTAAACATTAAAGCAAACATGTCCTTTTACGTGGCCAAGGATTAGCACAGATTGAAATCTCCCTAGAAGATGATTTAAGGGGAGACTATACTCTAAAGAGATTTGCTGGGTTATGGTGACTGTAATAATCAGTATCGAGACTGCTCATTTATACTTTGTGCCAAAGACAGAAAGCACTTAAAACAGAAATAAAGGTTGAGTGATCATTCATTCCCTCTTCACCAAATATGGAAGTCTTAAGCCAGTGTCTGTGAAAGATTAAGCCAAGAAGTATAAATAGAGTTAAGGCCAAATATTTTCCAGCACAGACAGGGGAAATTTTACAGTCAGTGAAAGAGCATTAGAGCCTGTCCTTTAGGAAAGATTTTATAAAGTTATTACTGATACTACAAAAGAAGTCTTAGGAGCTAATCAAAGGAGGAGACAATTTCGAGAGTTAATCAGGTACCAATGCTAATACATGATCCAAGTGGCAGAGTACCAGAAAGTACAGTCTCACAATCAATTTTTATTCAGCTTGAGGTTGCTAATACTGATGACAAGTGGTTGCTGACAGCTTCTTTCAAGATTCCTAATGAAAGATTTCTCATTTTCTTAAAGCTTATTGCACCATTGGATAAAAAGAAAAAAATGTATTTATTTCTTTTCTAGGATCTGTGACAGGACTACTGTGAGAATACCTCTGTCAGTGCACAACAGCAATGGATATATTCCATCTACATCTTGACTAATAATTTAAATTGATGTGAATTTAGGTTAGCATGTAAGTTAAGTAACTGTACAATGTTTCCAAGTGAATACCACTGTTTGCACTTGGGTACAGTTGTGCTAAACTTGGAAAGGAAAATACAGCTTAGAAAAATCAAAGATTTAGATATTGCAATAAAAAGTTGGAGTTTTACAAACAATGTTTAACAATCAGTAGAAGAGTTTGAGGTTTTAAAGAAATTTGCCGAGTCAAAAAATAGCCTTTCTCAACTACAGTTTTTTTCCTTTTATGCTTACAAATACTAAATTCTAGTCACTACAAGACAAGCCAAATTGGCAAATGGCTTTCCCCTATGACTAGTGTATGAATTCTGAACAGTTTTATGTGTGTGTGTGTGTGTGTGTGTGTGTGTGTGATTTCCTACTCTCCCATTAAGAGTTGCATGAATTACAGCACATTGCAAATGTTACTTTCTGACTGGAGAACATTAAATGTTGTAAAGTAGAACCTCTAAAATTTCCAAAGTTTTAAATCAAAGACATTAGAATTCCCAAATTTTAAGATTACTTTTATCATACTAAGTTTCTATGAAACAGATTGTAAAGGAATGGCTTCCTTGAGTAACAACATTTTAGTGATTTTAGCTGTGGCCCAGACTATCTAGGTTTGAATGGTAGCTCTGCTATTTATTAGGAGTATGCCTCAGTGTCCTTGCCTGCAAATAATGATAACAATAATGCTGACGCACAGTTGCTGTGAGCCTTCTGTGAATATTCCTGCTTGAACCCTGGCTCTAACACTAACTTCCTCTGTGGACTTCAGTTAATCATCTAACCATCTGGAACTCAATTTCCTCAACTTAAAAAAATTAGGAGTTTGGAAAAAATAATCTCTCTGTGTTTCTCCAGATCTAAAAAAGTCTATCATCTGATTCGTTAAGCTAGTGTTTTCTCAGGAGGTAACATAGCATCCTTATTCAGCACACATGCCCTGGAGCCATAAAGCCTGGATTCAAAGTCCAGCCTGGCTACTTCCTATCTGGGTTTCCTGGAGTTATGTACCTAACTTTTCTCCTTAGTTTCCTCATCTGTAAAATAGCTATAAAAATAATAGCTATCTCCCCCGAATAGCCAAAGCAATGCTGAGAAAGAAGAATAAAGTAGGGGGGATCTCACTCCCCAACTTCAAGCTCTACTATAAAGCCATAGTAATCAAGACAATTTGGTACTGGCACAAGAACAGAGCCACAGACCAATGGAACAGACTAGAGAATCCAGACATTAACCCAGACATATATGGTCAATTAATATTTGATAAAGGAGCCATGGACATACAATGGCGAAATAACAGTCTCTTCAACAGATGGTGCTGGCAAAACTGGACAGCTACATGTAGGAGAATGAAACTGGACCATTGTCTAACCCAATATACAAAAGTAAACTCAAAATGGATCAAAGACCTGAATGTAAGTCATGAAACCATTAAACTCCTGGAAAAAAACATAGGCAAAAACCTCTTAGACATAAACATGAGTGACCTCTTCTTGAACATATCTCCCCGGGCAAGGAAAACAAAAGCAAAAATGAACAAGTGGGACTATATTAAGCTGAAAAGCTTCTGTACAGCAAAAGACACCATCAATAGAACAAAAAGGAACCCTACAGTATGGGAGAATATATTTGAAAATGACACATCCGATAAAGGCTTGACGTCCAGAATATATAAAGAGCTCACATGCCTCAACAAACAAAAAACAAATAACCCAATCAAAAAATGGGCAGAGGAACTGAACAGACACTTCTCCAAAAAAGAAATACAGATGGCCAACAGACACATGAAAAGATGCTCCACATCGCTAATTATCAGAGAAATACAAATTAAAACTACAGTGAGGTATCACCTCACACCAGTAAGGATGGCTGCCATCCAAAAGACAAACAACAACAAATGTTGTCGAGGCTGTGGAGAAAGGGGAACCCTCCTACACTGCTGGTGGGAATGTAAATTAGTTCAACCATTGTGGAAAGCAGTATGGAGGTACATCAAAATGCTCAAAACAGACTTACCATTTGACCCAGGAATTGCACTCCTAGGAATTTACCCTAAGAACGCAGCAATCAAGTTTGAGAAAGACAGATGCACCCCTATGTTTATTGCAGCACTATTTACAATAGCCAAGAATTGGAAGCAACCTAAATGTCCATCAATAGATGAATGGATAAAGAAGATGTGGTACATATACACAATGGAATACTATTCAGCCATAAGAGAGAAACAAATCCTACCATTTGCAGCAACATGGATGGAGCTGGAGGATATTATGCTCAGTGAAATAAGCCAAGTGGCGAAAGAGAAATACCAAATGATTTCACTCATCTGTGGAGTATAAGAACAAAGGAAAAACTGAAGGAACGAAACAGCAGCAGAATCACAGAACTCAAGAATAGACTAACAGGTACCAAAGGGAAAGGGACTGGGGAGGATGGGTGGGTAGGGAGGGATAAGGGTGGGGAAGAAGAAGGGGGTATTAAGATTAGCAAGCATTGGGGGGGTGGGAGAAAGGGGAGGGCTGTACAACACAGAGAAGACAAGTAGTGATTCTACAACATTTTGCTATGCTGATGGACAGTGACTATAAAGGGGTTTATAGGTGGGACCTGGTATAGGGAGAGCCTAGTAAACACAATATTCATCATGTAAGTGTAGATTAATGATAACAACAACAAAAAAAAGCAGTACCTGTGTGGTGACCTCCAATGAGTTCTACACAATGGTACAAAGGGCATATAAAAGTGTAGGCAAAGGGTCTGTTTGTGTTTATACAGAGGATCAAAGCCTAATTTGGCTACCGCAAAAATGAACTAAGATACGATATGAAAAAGAACTTCCAACATCAGCACTCTCGGGAAGACTCATACCAGAAGATGATCATCAAAAAACCCCAACAAAGATCCATGCCCTGCTACAGCTGTAGATGCACTCATCCCACCGGTTCCTGGACTTGCCATGGGAATGAAAAAGGAGATATCTAAGCTGGCCTGTGCATACAGTAAAACAACAAGTTTGACTGGATCTATACTGTTGGAACTCAACCAAGAATTAGGAGAAGTGCAAATTGTAGCGCTCCAAAATCTTACAACTACAGACTGTCTACTGTTAAAAGAACATATGGGATGTGAACAGTACCCAGGAATGGGTTGTTGTAATTTGTCTGATTTCTCTCAGACTGTTCAAGTTCAGTTGGACAATATCCACTATATCATAGATAAATGTTTTCACAAATGCCTTAGGTGCCTAACTGGTTTTCTTGGTTTCACTGGAGATGGCTGGTAATTACAGGTATGCTTTGGTTATGTAACTGTACTCCTATTATGTTAATGTGTGTGCGCAATTTAATTAGTAGTTTAAAACCTATACATTCTGAAGTTACTCTACAAGAAGATATGTCAAAGAAATAATCAATCTTCCCAAGTTTTCTTCCGCCTGCTACTTCTATAGCTTTTCTTCTTCCTTCCTAATTACAACCCTTAAATAGAATTCATGCCTCATCGAATTAACCGAGTATCATAATTCTTCCAAGTGGTAAAGATATCTCAAGACAAATGCTGGGCATAGAAGCCACAGGGCATAAATCTGCAAAGAAGTAAAAAGCTAACCTTTTCAAACAATAAGGCTTCTCTCTCACTTACCAACTTTACATTTCCCTGTATGGCCCCGGAAGATGACTGGTTAGCCAGAGACGGGTAAGATTCCTCAAGGGAGGAACAACCTAAGACAGGCACAGTCGCAGGGGGGCCATCAGGTGAGAAACTGGGGATCAACAGAGGTGAGGCTTAGAACCTCACCCCCCCTGTTCTGAGAGAAATCTTCTGCGTACGTGGATGTTTTATTGCCCTTGTCTAGCTTGGATTAACACATAGTCTACAGGCACACACTTGATCATCTACATTTGCTCTCTTTACAACACTAAACTATGTTTTCTACCTTTATCTTGTATCTACCTACCACTTCAGCATTTTATTAAAAATAATAATAATAAAGAGAGAAATGTGGTATCCACATATAAATAAAGTATAAAAATCAAATGAATATTCATATTTGAACTGATTGTTTATAGTTCATAATGCATGAGCAAAACCGAAAGTTTCTGTGATGACTGCCCTTGTACTGTTCACCATGTAACTTATTCACTATGTAAGAATTTGTTCTCCATGTAAGAACTTGTTCGTTATGCTTCAGAAGATGGGAGACTGATGAAAATTAGGCTTGGGGTGGATTAATGATTGTGCATTGAGCATTGACTTCCCTATACAGAATTTTATTGTTGTTAACAACCATTTGATCAATAAATATGAGAGATGCCCTGTCAAAAAAAAAAAAGTACACACTTCCAATTGTAAAATAAATAAGTAACCGGGATGTAATGTATAGCATAAGGAATATAGTCAAAATATTGGAACAACTTTGTATGGTGATAGCTGGTAGCTAGAATTATCATGTATATAAATGTTGAATCACTGTGTTGTACACCTGAAACTAATGTAATACTGTGTGTCAACTACCCTTCAATAAAAAATAATTATCTACAAAATAAAAAATAATAATAATAATAGCTATCTTATAGTGTTGTTGTGAAGATTAAATGACCCATTACCTTTAAAGAGCATAGAAAGTATCTTTCCCAAAATAAGTAATCAGCATTGCTGTTCTTATCCTGAGATCCAAAGGCTTTTAATATGACTATGAGGTCAGCAAAATTTTAGGAGTGCATAATTAGAGTCTGCAGTCTTGTGTAGATTCCCAAAGGAATCTATGGTTTAAAAAATGTTAGATGAAACATAAAAGACAATCTTCTGGCTCTTAAGCCCATTAATCATCCACGCTTTACTTTCTTTAAGAACCCAGGCCTTAACAGCAATAAGCCAACTTGAATTATTTTTCCCTCCACTGCTGTTTTTTTCAGTGCTTATTTAAGAAATGTCCTGCTCTTATGTCTGTCCCTAATATATCATTCTTTTCATGAATCTACATGTAGTAACTGGGTTGAAAAGAAGTGCAGTTACACAGCCTTTCATATGCTCCTTAACCAGCCAAAGGGCTTTCTTCATATTCTCTTAAATGTTACACTTTAATCATCCAGGTTCAGGCACTTATTTTTTAGTTTCTTATACTTAAGTATACATAGATGCAGTTTTCTTACAACACATTGTGTTGCAATGTCCTTTCTGAAAGGATTACAGCTTCTTCTATGGTACCTCAAGATGCTAAATGTTGACAAAATAAAGTACAGTAATTGAGACTCAGCAAGATTTGTTTGTTAACCAACTGTTTCAGACATTTATGCCTGAATTTGTCATATATCTTTAATGCATCTTTTCTTTAGTTAAAGAAGCCCATGTCAATGAAGAAGTCATTTAGATGATCATTTTCATAGCATTTAAAAAGGCACCATGACATACAAAAAGCAAATCACTCCTCTCTGCATAGAGACAGTGAATTCATAGCTTGGAAACGGGTACTTTCAAGGATAGTATGAAACTCTCTGAAAATAAATTTTCAGCACAGATCAGTAGAAAGAGCTGATAAATGCTAAAGAAAGAACAGCACTGACTGGTAAAGTAATATGAAAAGAGAAATTGTGTATGTTAATTTAAACACTAAATTTGGACAAGTATTCACAAACCAGGAAATAAAATTTGAAGACCAAGGAGCATCTTCAGAGATGCAAAGGTACCTGAATGAAGTGTTTTCACTGTCTGAGTAACTTAACTGAGGAGTCAAAGTAAAAAAAGAAAAAAGGGATTAGAATTAATATTTTCAGAAAAAGTGAATAAAGAGAGGGGACCTGGTAGTACTGACCCTGATGTAATTTTTTTCCTGTTTTCAAATTGAAATATAATTGAAATATATTATCATATTAGTTCCAGGTATACGACATAGTGATTCAACATTTTCATACATTGGGAAATGATCACTGTCTGTTACCACAGAAAGTAAATAGAGTATTATTGACTATATTCTCTATGCTATATAATATATCCCAATGACTGATTTATTTTACAACTGTAAGTTACTACCTCTTTGTGCTGTTCACCCATTCTGCCCACCTACCAACCAATCCACCTGCCAGCTCCTCTGGCAAGTGTCAGTCTGTTCTCTGTATCTGTGAGTGCACTTTTCTTTTGTTTGTTCATTTGTTTTGTTTTTTAGATTCTGCATATAAGTGAAATCATATGGTATTTGCCTTTCTCTGACTTTCTTTACTTAGCATAACACTATCAAGGTCCATCCATGTTGTCACAAAGGGTAAGATTCCATTATTTTTATGGCTGAGTAATATTTCATTGTATATATACTACATCTTCTTTATCCATTCATCATCTGATGAACACTTAGGTTTCTTCCATATCTTGGCTGTTGTAAATAATGCTGCAATGAACACAGAGGTGCTTATATCTTTTCCAGTTAGCATTTTCACTTTCTTCAAATAAATATCCAGAAATGGAATGACTGAATCATGTGGTATTTCTTTTTTTAATTTTTTTGAATAATCTCCATGTTTTCCATAGTGGCTACACCAATTACATTCCTAACCAATAGTGCATGAGGGTTCACTTTCTTCACATCCTTGCCAACACTTATTACTTCTTGTCTTTCTTATAATAGTCATTCTGACAGGTGTGAGTTGAGATCTCATTGTAGTTTTAATTTGTACTTCCCCTGATGATTAGTGATGTTGAGCAACTTTTCATGTGCTTGTTGGCCATCTGTATGTCTTTTTTGGAAATAGGTCTATTCAGATCTTCTCCCCATCTTTTAAATTGGATTGTTTGGGTTCTTTTTTGTTATTGTTGTTTTTGTTGTTGCTATTGAGTTCTATGAGTTCTTTATATATTTTGGTTTTTAGCCACTTATCAAATATAAGGTTTGCAAATATTTTTGCCCATTTAGTAGGCTGCTGTTTGTTTTGCTGAAAGTTCCCTTCACTGTGAAAAATTGTTTTATTTTCAAAAGTCTTTCTTAGTTTAATTTAGTCTCATTTAAAAAATTTTTTGCCTTTGTCCCCCCATGCCTATGCAGTCAGGTCTAAAAAAATGTATCAATAAAACTGATATCAAGGAGCTTATTTTCTGTATTTTCTTGTAGAAGTTTCATGGATTTAGATCTTACATTCAAGTCTTTAATCAATTTTGAGTTCATTTTTTTATATGGTGAAAGACAGTGGTCCTGCTTCATTCTTTTACATGTAGTATATAGATTTCCCACCATTTATTAAAGAGACTACCTTTTTCCACACTGTATATTCTTGCCTCCTTGGTTGTAAATAAATTGACTGAAATCTACATTGATTTATTTCTGGGATTTCTGTTTTGTTCCATACATACATATATCTGTTTTTGTGCCATCACCATACTGTTTGAATACTATAGCTTTGTAGTGTAGATTGAAATCAGGGAGCATGATACTTCCAGATTTGTTCTTTGTCAAGATTGCTTTGGCTATCTGGGGTCGTGTGGTTCCATGCAAATTTTGGGATCCTTTGTTCTGGTTCTGTGAAAAATGTCATTGGTATTTTTATAGGGATTGCGTTGAATCTGCAGATTGTTTTCGATAGTAGGGATATTTTAACAGTATTAATTCTTCCAATCCATGAGCACAATATGTCTTTCCATTTATTTGAGCTTCTTCAATTTCTTTCATCAGTGTCTTATGTGTTTCAGAGTATAAGTCTTTTACCTTGTTGGTTAAATTTATTCCTAGGTACTTTATTCCTTTGATGCAATGTGAATAGGATTGTTCTCTTATTTTCCCTTTCTGATACCTCATATTAGTGTATAGAAACTCAATAGATTTATACATATTGATTTTGTAACCTGCAAGTTTACTGAATTCATCTATTAGTTCTAACAGTTTTTTGGTGCAGTCTTTAAGGTTTTCTGCATATAGTCATGTCATCTGTAAATAGTGGCAGATTTTCTTCCTTCTTTCCAATTTGGATTCCTTTTATTCTTTTTCTTGCCTAACTGGTGTGAACAGGACTTGTAATGTTGTGTTGAATAAAAGTGGGGAAAGTGAACATCTTTGCCTTGTTCCTCATCTTGGAGAAAAGGTTTTAGCTTTTCACCATTGAGTATGCTGTTAGCTGTGAGTTTGTCATAGACGACTTTTATTATTTGAGGTATATTTCTTCTATACTCACTTTGTTGACTTTTTATCATAAATGAGTGTTAAATTTTGTCAAATGCTTTTTCTGCATCTATCGATATGATCTTGTGATTTTTATCCTCCATTTTGTTAATGTGGTATATCGCATTGATTTGCACATTTTGAAACATTCTTGAATTCCTAGAATAAATCCCACTTGATCATGGTATATGATCCTTTTAATGTATTGTTAAATTTCATAGGCTGTTATCTTGTTGCATCTATGTTCATCAGGGATACTGGCCTATAATCAAGGATTTTTGTGGTATTTTCGTCATGGTTTGATATCAGGGTAATGTTGGCCTTGGAAAACAAGTTTGGAAGCATTCAATCCTCTTTGATATTTTTAAATAGTTTGAGAAGGATAGGTGTTAAATCCTTAAACATTTGATAGAATTTACCAGTTACTTCATTTGGTCCTGGACTTCTGTTTGTTGATTTTTTTTTTGATTACTGATTTAATCTCATTACTAGTAATTGGTCTATTCAGATTTTCTATTTCTTCCCTGATTCAGTCTTAGAAGATTGTGTATTTGTAGGAATTTATCCATTTCTTCCAGTTTGTCCAATTTGTTGGCATATAATTGTTCATACTACTCTTTCATTTTGTATTTCTGTGGTATCAGTTGTAACTTCTCTTTCATTTCTGATTCTATTTATTTGGGCACTCTTTTTTTTTTCCTGATGTATCTGGCTAAAGGTTTGTCAATTTTATTTACCTTTTCAAAGAACAAGCTCTCTGTTTCAGTGATCTTTTCTATTTTATTTTTTACTTTCTATTTCATTTATTTCTGCTCTGATCTTTATTATTTCCTTCCTTATACTAATTTTGGTCTTCATTTGGTCTTTTTATAGTTCCATTAGGTCTAAAGTTGGATGGTTTGAGATTTTTCTTCAGGTAGGCCTGTATCACTATGAAGTTCCCTCTAAGAACTGCCTTTGATGCATCCCATAGATTTTAGAATGTTGTTTCCATTATCCTTTGCCTCATGGTACTTTTTTTACATTTCTCTTTGATTTATTCATTAAACCATTGGTTGCTTAACAGCATGTTGTTTAGTTTCCACATGTTTGTGTTTTTCCAAATTTCTTCTTGTAATTGATTTCTACTTTTATACCTTTATGCTCAGAAAAGATGCTTGATATGATTCCAGTATTCTTAAATTTATTGAGACTTGTTTTGTGGCCTAATATGTGATCTATCTTGGAGAGTATTTTGTGTGCATTTCAAAAGAATATGTATTCTGCTTATTTTGGATGGAATGTTATGTAAATATCTAGTAAGTCCATCTGGTTTAATGTGTCTTTTGGGCTGATATTTCCTTACTGATTTTTCTGTCTCAGCTGATGAAAGTGGGCTATTAATGTCCCTTACAATTCTTGTATTTCTTACAATTTCTCCTTTTAAGATTGTTAGTATTTGCTTTATATATTTGAGTGCTCTTATGTTGCATGCACATATACTTGTAAATGTTTTTTCTTCTTGCTGGATTGACCCCTTTATCATTATGTAATGTCCACCTTTGTCTTTTCTTACAGTCTTTGGTTTAAAGTTTATTTTGTCTGATAAAAGAATTGCCACTCCAGCTTTCTTTTCATTTCCATATTCATGAATATCCTTTTTTCATTCCTTCACTTTCAGTCTTTGTGTATCTTTAGATCAAAAGTGAGTCTCCTATAGGCAGTATATGGATGGGTCTTGTTTTTTTTTTTTTTTATCAATTCAGCCACCCTATAACTTTTAGTTGGGTAATTTAGCCCATTTACATTTAACATAATTATTGATGGGTACGCACTTGTCGTTATGTTGTCTTCTGGTTGTTTTTGTAGTTCTTCTCTGTTCCTTTCTTGTCTTGCTCTCTTCCCTTGTGGTTTCATGACTTTCTTTGGTATTATGTTTAGATTCCTCATTATTTTTGTTTATCTTTATAGGTTTTTATTTTGTGGTTTCCATGAGGTTCATATATAATTTATATAGCAGTCTATTTCAAACCGATAGGTTTATATGTAATAACCTTTTTATACAGCAGTCTATTTCAAGTTGATACTCTTGCAAGTTCAACCCATTCTAAAAACACTACATTTTTAACCCCTCCCCAACATTTAATATTTTTGATGTCATACTTTACACCTTTGTGTGTGTGTGTATCCCCTGCCTAGTTATTGTAGTTATAGTTCCTTTTACTACCTTTGTGTTTTAATCTTCATACTAGCTTAATGGGTAGTTGATCCACTACCTTTACTAATTATTTGCCATTACCAGTGAATTCTTTTTTCTTTCATATAGTTTCTTATTTCTAGTTACGGTCTTTTCTTTTTAACTTTTCTTTTTAGAAGTTCCACTTAAACAGTTTTTATGAGGCCAGTTTAGTGGTGATGAACTCACTGAGCTTCTGCTTGTCTGGAAAATGCTTTATCTGAATGATAACTGGCTAGGTAGAATATTCTTGTTTGTAACTTTTTTTTGTTTCAGCACTTTGAATATATCATGCCACTCTCTTCTGTCCTGCAAATTTTTTTTCTAAAAAAATCAGCTGATGTTCTTATGGGTTTTCCCTTGCATGTAACTAGTTGTTTTTCTCATGCTGCTTTTAAGATTGTCTTTTTATGTTCAGCTTTTGATATTTTAATTATGCCTTGCCATGGATCTCTTTGGGTTCATCTTGTTTGGTACTCTGTCATTCCTGGACTTAGATATCTGTTTCTTTCTCCAGTAGGGAAGTTTTCAGCCATTATTTCTTCAAATAAGTTTTCTGCCTCTTTCTCCCTCCCTTCTGCTTCTGAAACCCCTATGATGTGAATGTTAGGGGTTGATTTTGTCCTATAGGTCCCTTAAGCTATCCATGGTTTTCTTATGCCTTTTTTTTTTCTTTTTTTCTGTTTTGCTGATTTCCGTTACCCTTTCTTCCAGGTCACTGATTTGTTCCTCAGTATTTTCTAGTCTTGCTGTTGATTCCCTCTAGTGTATTTTTCAGTTTAATTATTATTTTCCTCCCATTTGTGAGTTCTCTTTGATATTTTCTTGTATTTTCTCTTTGTTGAAGTTCTCTCTATATTCATCCATTCTCCCAATTCAGTGAGAATCTTTATGACCATTACATTGAACTCTTTATCAGGTAAATTACTTAACTACATTTCATTAAGGTCTTTTTCTGGGGTATTATCTGGTTCCTTTACTTGGAATATGTTCTGTTTACACATTTTGCTTGATTCCTAGTGTTTGTTTCTGTGTATTATGCAAAACAGCTCTCTTTCCCTGTCTTGAAGGAGTGGCTTTGTGTAGGTGATGTAACTTACTATTTAACCTTGTCTTAGTGCTGTCTCTTGACGTATCTCTCCAATGTTTTCAGACCTATGACATCTAGAAACACAATCTGCCCTAGTAACCTGAGGTTGGCACTGAAGGGGTACCCCTGAATGGGCTGTGCAGGCAACTTTGGCTCTTGTAGAGTCACATGAGGTGTGCAGAGAGCAGGGCTACTTGTGTTTTATGTTTGGCATTTCCACAGTAATGGTGTTTTTGCAGGGCAGGGCTGCTGTCCTGCCATGTCTGGCATTTCTGCACAAGTGGAGCATATGTTTAATACAATATCAAAGTCAAATAATTTATAAATTAAATTTATGCTCATTATCCAAATTTTAGAAAGTAGAGAACAAAAGGGTATTAAAAACTCTAATTGAAATTTTGACTGTTTCCTCTGCATGTTTCTTTGAATAATTGTAATTGTGTTGCACAAATAATTATATATCATGATTTTTTCTTTTTATTCATTAAAGAAATTTATTTTCAATTTATATTCACCCATTTAAATTCACTACTATGCCATTTGAGGAAAGTTCCAGATTATAGGACATTAAATCTAAATATCATTCAACATTCATTGAACATTGTATTGCATTTATAAGCAATACTGTTCTGACTTAATTGAAGACAAGTGTTTAAATACAACCCAAATAATCTCTACCAATTGAATGTTTACCAGAATGTTATTTCTTTCCCTTTTCTTTCCATATGGTGATTACATCTATTTTTTAAACCTCTTTATTGGGGTATAAAGGTTTGATTGACATACAAAAGCTGTACATATTTAATATATAATTTTATGAGTTTGAAGATAAGTATACACCTGTGAAACTATCATCAGAATGTATTCCATAAACAGGGACCCTGCTTTCCTCATTTAAAATTGTAAGCAGGGTTTGCCAATGTTGTTAAAAGACAATTTAAATAGCCAAATGTATTATATGTTCCCATGAAAATAACCATTCTGCCTTTTTGAAAACCCTGAAAAGTGGTTTCACAAATTTTGCTATTAAAATAATGTAATTGATGTCTATATGGACAAGTCCTTTATCTAAATTTAGGGTGATTATTACCTTAGAATATATTCTCAAAAATTAGGCTAATGGATGTAGTTAAATACTCATTTCTATAATTCTTGGTACATATTTTCAAATTACTTCTCAGAAATACTGTATAAAATCACAGTCCTTTCAGAAGGACAGATAATGGATAAGAAAGTCTAAAATGCTAGATTGTAGGCTACATCAGATATTTTAAAAATAAAATTGAATTCATAGACGTATATCCATGTCTATATCTATGTACCTATACATGATTGTATGTATATATATTGAAAGCTACACCAGGAATTTACAACCTGGGACTTAGAGTTGAATCTGGCTCTTCCTCTATGGTTTGACTGTCAGATGTAAGAATAGGGGAGTATTGGCAATCTGTTCTTCCATGTGAGGAACAGGGAAAGCCAGCCTGCAATAAAATAGATGGTGCAGAGAGAAGGAGATGTAATAGAGAATCCTGAAAACTTCTGATTGCCTGCGTCCAAGCATTTTCTTCAGGCACAACCACAGTCTCTCCTTGGCTTCCTTTAGAAACCTTTAAATCCTCAGAATAAATTTATCCATTAGATTCAGTTCCACACTTGACAAAGCTAATTCAAATTTGGTGTGTTACTTGTAATCAAGTATCCTAATTAATATAACACTAAAGTAATAGAGTTTGCTCCTGAACAGTGAAAGCAGTTTTGTCTCATATAATTTTTCCATCGCACATTCAGATGGTAAGATGCTCTTCTTCCTCTTCTAAGGTTGTATTGTTCTATCTGCACACTCAAGGGGAAAAAGTTTCAACCTAAAATTGCACAGAAAAAAAAATCTGATATCATTTCTAGCACTTAATTGGTATTTATCTGCTATAAACACATGAGGCTGTTTTGGTTTGTTCAGATATCCTTGTCTACCTAGGGCCATTTAAACCCAAACTGGAATTGTCTCTGGGTTACTATAAGAACTTTCAATTCATGATAATTGTAAGAATTCACAAACACAGATGCGGTGACCAAAGAATCCAACCAGGACTTTCTGTTTAGTTGCATTAGACCCAGACTTAATGAGAGGAAAAAATTTAGCAAGGAAAACTTTGTAAGCCTTGTTGAGGTTCTTGCTTAAATGTAAATAATACTGTCATGTGAAACCTTCATAAGATTGTGTATCAATACTTTAAAAATTTTTAAAGAATACTGGTTGTGTTTGTAATGGGAACTGTGGTAAAGAATAAAATGAATATTAAATCCAGTAAGGTATATATGAAAACATGAGAGGGAACATAGGTATTCCAAAATAAAAAAGGAAGTTGTTATGCCACAACCAGAAATATGATTTCCTTTTAATGTCCTTGTTTTATAGAAGCCACTTATGCAAAAACCATTTTGATTTAGTATCATCAATGAAATAAACACATTAACAATGTCACTAAATTTGAAAAATGATATGCCTAGCAAAATGACACAAATGAAGACATGTGTTTAAAGAAGGTCTCCATTTAACTTTGCTAGACAATAAAATTCAAAGCGCAAAATGCTAAGGACAGTTAAATTCCAAAATATGAGTATATCTCATTATTTTGTTTAATGTTTCAGTTGTTAAAAAACTACAAATCCTCCATTTGATTTTGCATTCTAACATGAGAGTATTTAAAATTTCATATTTCAGCAATCCAATGGTTTTTCCCAGATGATGAATATAAAGATATGCAGGATATTTTAACTTTATTTTCTTGGTTAATTTTAGGTTACAGCTCATCAGTTTGCATTAGTACACACCAACAACAACCTCATATGCATCATTATGAGGAGGTGAAAGAATAAGAAATAAATTTGTGCCAGTGCAGAGAATGTCAGAAGCTCCCTGGAAACTAATATGAATGGAAATTATGACCCTTATTTTAAGCTCAATAAGAAAGAAAACAAACAGATGTCTCTTTTTATTTTCTCCTATTTAAGATTTTTGGACCTTTGTGCTTATCTTTCTTTGTTCAGTCTAGACCTTGGCAAGGGTAGACATCTCACTGCCCATGGGCCATTGTTGTTACACTTCCTATTCCGATTTGGGGTGGATTTTTCTAACCACCTTTCTTGAGGTGTTCAAACTTTGGTGTGAGCATTTTTGAAGGGATGTTATGGAATATGGATTATGTGACTGTGGATACATGAATTTAAATAGGAAAAATTTTTTGAAAGCAAAGAATTAAAGTTTTCCCCCAATTTTATGGTAAAATTACTAAATGAAGAAAACTTTGCAACCCATCTGAGGCTATTTTGAGCTATATCCCCAGTACTTGGGGATCCATATTCTCTCTTCTATGTTGTTGAAGGTACTTTCATTAAAAAAATTTAAAAGGATCCCTACCATTCACAAAAGTGTGAGTAATCTAACTTACTTCTAGGAGATATGAAATTGTGGGGCACTTCCTCCATGTTTCAGCTTCAAAACTGTAATTCAGTTAGACTTCCCTGGTGACGCTACTCTTTTTTTTTTTTCATGTATTTATTTATTTATTTATTTTGGAACATTTTTCAGCCATAACAAGAAAACAAATCCTACCATTTGCAACAACATGGACTCTATTCTTGAGAAAGAGCTGTCAGCAAATACCACACTCTTCTCCTCATCCCTTAGTCTCTCCTTGTCTCCCCCTACCCCCGCCCCACACACACTTCAAAAGGCCAGGAGACCAGGTTCTCCACCTTTGACTGCAAGTTTGGAAATCTTAGTTTCAACCATCACAAATTAGGTGTTACAAATGGATTCTGAATATCCCAAACACTTCTGAACCATCTTTTGTGACCTGAACTGAAATAGCTAACAGTTCACAATTAGTACCTATTTATGAGTTCATTTGACATTTATTTGTCACCAATGAAAGGAGGAATAGAGATAAAGAGATAAAAAAACATACATGAGTCTCTATGTTCCTATATGTCTTCTCTCAATTAAAAAGTTGTTAAAGACAAAGTACAATGTTTCTTTTCAACTTTTTATCCCCACATCTCACAGTACGTGACTCACAGATGAGAGGTCCTCAATAAAGGTCTATTTAAATTTGATTGTTGAAGTATCAGCTTTCCAAATCAACCTTTCTCAAATAGAACTAAGTACATTCAGTGGTTCCGTCTAAAATAAGGGTGGCTATAATCATTAACATGTTGAATGTAGATATTCCCAAGAGACTAAAATACTTCTGGGTTTTACATCATAATCAACTTCTACCTTGGCTTAAGATTAATAATGCTATATAAGAATATTGTTCCACCTGATGAGCAAAAGCTGGATAATCTACAAAAGCATACTTTTTTGAGCCAATCAGAGAGCTGTGGCCACAAGGCAACAAGGTGAGCTAAACTACTACATATGACAGTCCTCTTCAGGAGAGACTGGACATATGAACTGTTTCTTCTTTGACAGAGCACCAGAGAAAGAGGAAGCCTACATAGGAACAGGTAAAAGAAAATAATGAAAATTGTGAAGAGTTCTTAAAAGTCAGGTGTGGGCTGGCATGACATTTTAGAATCCTTGGAAATGCAGACTGAGGGAGTCTGCATTCCCTCTGGTGTTCTTTTCCACAGCCTTTACTGGGTACTTGCAAGAAAGATGAGCAGGAGGCCAGGAGATGGGAAGAAGCCCCTTCCATGATACACAGGCATGCAATCAAACCCATTTTCCTAGACCATTCTCTCCTAGGAGGCAAGAGACTTAAGCCACTGAAAGAAAGGTTTTAAACTCTATTATCTCTGGATCTAGGCAAAGATCTGCTTTTTGGGGTGAGGATAGAAGCCAAAAACATCTCTCCTTGGGAAAGGGAGAGAACATGCCCTTGGGCCCAGGATTCTGCCCTGACACAAAGCAGTGGTCTGCTGCCAAGGGGGGAGGGACAGGAATACAAGGTCTGCTGAAGCTGAGGATGGAACAGGAACCCTGAGAGATCCCTTAGCACTCTAGACACCACTATAAGCCCAGGCAACAGAAGCCCATCACTGGAGGAATCTGGAGGCTGTGGTGCTCTGCACGTTGTTAAAGTAACAATAAAACCTAGACATTAACTCTAAGGACTGAAACCCTCATATTAACAGTGTGACAGAAAAAGAGCCGAGCCCATTCCCAGGACCAAGTATATTTACTTCATCCTCTAATGTTCTTCTGTACACGAAGTCTAATATAAACACACACAAAAATGCAAGCAAAATACACCCACTCATCAAGAGATAAAGTATCAACATGTACCAGACTCAAAGGTAACCAAGACATGGGAGCCATCAGTAAGGACTTTATAATGACTCTCGTTGATAAAACAAAAAAACTCTGACAGATTCATCCAGATATTAAAGGAAAAAGTAGACAACTTGCAGGAAGAGATGAGAAATTTCAGCAAAGGGATGGAAAATATAGGAGTCATACAGAAATAGTAAAAATAAGTCATAATCAATTAAACCTGTTAATGTGGCAATTGCAAAATTCTTACAGTTAAAATAACATTAAGTTACAAATTAATACTACTACCTTAAAAATGACACAATTTAAATTACTATTTATGTTAATATTGGGAAATTGTTTATGAATGTTCACACATGAGTACTCAATCTTTGATGGAAGGCATCTATCAAACTCCGTATGTTTTAAGTACTTTATATTTGTTGCTGCCTGCATGATAGGTGTTCTATCCCCCACCCCATCATACAGATAGAAAACTGAGGCTGAAAATGCTAGTTACATGAATGGTAAGTGTACATTTCTCTGATTATAATATCTTTGTTCTTTTCTGTATCTCTGTGCCTCTTGTACTGTAATACTAAAATAAATTCATCTACCACTCCAAATGGTCCACTTTCATGGAAAAAAGAACTATTCCAATTGTAACAGTTTGTGCCATAAAACCAGAAACTGAAATGTGAGGTGGGCTCTCATGTAAATCAGAAGGTTTTATCTGAAAAGATCCAAAATTGTGAGGCATGTTCCTTTCTCAGCAATCTAAGGTGACTGGGGGGTTCATGTAGTTTGTCACATTTCCAATATATAATTTCTGTTCAAGCTTCCTTCCCATTTCAGTAAATCATTTCAAATTTCATTGATATTCCTAAACTTCAACAAAAGTACATCATGTTAGCCATTCAAATCTGGAATCTTTTGTAGAGTGGCATGAATAAATTGCACTATCATGTATAAAGCCCAACTTGTTCTTTTCTCTTTTTATCACTTCTGGATTGGGGGCTGGGTTAGAATTATCGGGAATGAAAAAGTGAATCTCAACATAAAAATGCATATGCCATCAAGAGCTAAAGATGTAAAAAATAAAGGATGGTCATACCCACAGGTGTTATGATTTTTCATTTAAGAAACTCAGAGGAGAAAGTTACTTGTTTCCTGAACATAATTGGTTCAATGTTTGCTAAATGAATTCAGCTTGTTATTGTGAGTATTTGAGCTTTTTTGTTTGTGGTTTTGGTTCTTTCTTCTGTCATTTCTTATGTACAGTTATCGCTCAGACTATGATTGATCCAAAGTTTACATTAATGACCAGTTTGCTTCCTTGCATTATCCCAAACTGTGAATCACACAATTTGGATGAAGTTCAGGACTCAGGCAAACTTCCTGAGTACCCAACACCACTACACAGGATATATGCATGTACGATTTTATAATTGTTTTATTGAACATCTATGAATTTACCATACACCAGACCCGTGAGGTCAATATACAGTGGTGCACAACAGTTGTTCAACTGTATAAATAACTAGAAACTATAAACCTGCTTATAAATTCTTCTTGAATTCGAAGCTTTTTATTCCTCTGCACAACCCACAGCTCTCATTAGAATCATTAAAGCATATGCGGGGGTAATTACAAATGAACAGGGAAAAATGTGATCATGCCAAAAATTCTGCCAGAAGAACAGGGGCACCAAATGTGGGGACATTTTCGAATTCCCAAATTCCCACTTTGATAAAATACGATAAACAAAAAGCCTTATTTAGCTTCAGCTGTAAGCACCATCTGATCTATTTCTTAAAATCCTCAAGAAAGTTTCACTGAATCATTGCAGGTTTGCGTAATCAGACAAATCAAACATGAACTATGGCCAGTCCTTTCAGAATGACTACCGAAGGGCTCAATGTGTTCCATATTCCAGTTACCTTGGTGAAAGGAGGAAGGGGCAGGTACTTGTCAAGGTAATCAGGGAATGATCTGCTTCCAGCCTTTTTTCCCTACTCCTTCATGCACAGACACACACGCATATACGCAGGTGTGGGCATACTCTACCAGAAAACAAACAGAAAATTGGGGGAAATAAACACAACAAAGGAGTTTTGACAAACACAAGAATATCTTTACTTTTAGCCTACAAAAAAGACCCAATCAACCCTTTAAATGTGTAGATGGAATTAGGGAGATTAGAACCTGGTGATTGAGTAAGGTAAAGGAGCAAGGAAGACAGATTAGGCTCAGCATTCCTGTGACTGGTTGATAGTGGACAGTGGCGTGTCTGTCTCTGACTCTGTCTCTGTCTTTCTCTCTTTCAGCTAATGTAAATATTCTACAGGACAGTTTTTCATGTGCCCTAGAGCGGCAGGACAACAGGAATGGAACACCTTTGCTCATGTTCCTACAGACTGATAATCTGCTTCTAGCCATCCCTTTGCATTTTATATTTATGATCGTTTAAAAAATTAAAAAAGCATAGGGTAGCAGGGACAATTTACAAAAGCAAGTCCCGGCAGCTTCAGTTAACTGTGAACAGAACAGATAACAGGCCCTCTGACTTTGTTTGGGGAATAATTTGTATGTTGATTTGTGAAATGACTACTGCATATTGTCTTCTCATCTGACAATGGAGTGAAGATGGGGATAAAAAGAAGAGCAATTCCGAGGAACTGCTTTATACTGAAATGCTAATTCAGAGGAGTACTGAGACTGGAGATGCAGAAGAATACTAAGCATGGATTCTAGGCCATCTTTAAACAATCCTGAAGAGCTGTTTTCAGAGATAAATTTATTCTGTGTTCAATGTTTCTTGACCTACTTCTCATAAGGACAATTCTGTAGGAAAACTAAAAGGAATTCATTTTTCACTTTCACTGGAAATTTACCTTTAGATAAAACACATTAATTTCACAAAAATATTCCTGATTAGGTATGCATAAAAGAGATTCAAGAGGATTTGGGGTGAAATATCTTATAAATTGTATAATGTATGAATATAAAAAATGAAACACTGAAGGATAGTTAGTAAAAGTCAGTTCAGTCCAAAATGATGGAGTAATTGGTGAAACACTAAAGAGAGGGGTGAGGAGGCTGGGATTCTCTTTATTAGAAGAGTGTGAGGAAGGGAATTCATATTTGTTAAGGATGTACAATGTGCATGATGCTGTGTTCTGCATTTAATCTTCACAATCAGACTGAGTTAGATATTTTGTTTCCCTTTTACAGATTGGAAACCAGAGGCACAATGGTTGTATTAGTTGCCTGTGATGACAATGGACCCTGGAAGGACTCACAGTGTTCATTAAGGATCTCCACCTCTCTGACAGTCCCATCCTCAGAACTAAACACACATGTACACACAGTGCATTTCCTAAGATGGTGGGCATGGTCTTAAAGTGCATCTTTGACAGGGAAGATAGATACTGGATTCCCATTGTGTTGGGCTGTTCAGAAATGCACAGCTTTTGAGTAAAACTAACTCTTGACACCACTGACAGAGGCCAAGAGTTTTTGAGTGTAAGTAAACCATGACTCTGGCCAAAATGACAGGTGTGGAAGAGCATTGGTTGAAGAAGTTTTTACCAGCTCTCACTGCTACCAAAATGAAGAAGGGAAAGTTGAGAGAATTGCAGGTATGTGAGAGCTGGAAGCTGTGTGGAGAAGGTTCTGAACTCTTCCGATGCCCCGCTGCCACCGCCACACCATTTCAAATTCATTTGAAGAGAAGAGGAAGATGACAATATCCCCTTAAAGAGAAAACATCTGAGAGTAGAGGAGGACACCAGAGTTTGGCAATAGTGCCCAAGCAAAGGGGCTGGGCATGCCAGTATCCTCCCAGAGGTCTGAACATTGCAATGCATGTATGGTGAGCAGCTGACGTGTACTCGGGCTTGGGAAGGTCAGGAAAGTGAGGAGGTGTAAGTTGATAGTTTTGCAAGGGTATGACGAATAGGACAGAGGGATCCCGAGGCCACGGATGCAGAATGAGCATTTCAACTAGGGAGGGGTCCAGATGCTGGTCTGCCTCAGCAGACACCCCCATGAAAAGGTCACCCACCCAAAGGACTAAGAGGATGTCACATTTCTGCATGTCTCTGACCCAGGTCCAGAAGTCAGCCCTGATATGAAGCTAAGTAATATACCTGGAGTATTGCCATCCTGAAGAGGAGGAAGAGCCCCAACAAATTCTGAATGTGATTGGTAAACCTCAAAACTCACTGAATATTATTAAGACTTCCTAAGAATGGCATATGAAGAAAGCTACTAAATTAAAATAAAAGAGGGTCCAAACTCAAAGTTTAACTCAGTTATAAAAAATAACAAAGTGGCTTTTTGGCCCACTTAAATCTATGTGGCAGTGAAATTTTTACTGCAGACATATCTTTTAGTGCACAGGCATGGTTTCCAAACAAACCTTCACTCTGAGGAATGGAAATGTGCTCTCCAAAATAATTCATGATTTTGACTAATGTCTACACAATATACTATAGTTCAAACAGGTTTTGAATCTTATAAAAACTATTAGTACTATCAACATTGAGAAACAATAAAGTGGAGGCTTAGCGTGGTCAGATCCTATCTGTTATTGCCCAGGGTAACATTAAGTGGTTGGCTGGGGACTGAAAGTTTTTCTCTTGATTGTAAATATGTTCTTTCCTCTACTTGCCCATACACTTCCTGACACCTAGTTGATGCTCAACAAATTTTAGATTGAAAAAATTAATAAAAAGATCTCTTTCTGTAGTGACCAGTAGAGGGATGAGCTAATAATAGGCAACCTTTTTCTCTCTCTCATAACATTCAGCCCAATTGTGGAAAACAAAATAGAGCAGGAGATATTTAATAATGTTGGATTTCTGCACATTGCTAGATACTGAGCTAAATTTTTTCATGCACTTTTAAACGTGAATACTCATATTAATACATATTACATATGAGAAAATAGAGAGAGAAGATTCTCAAGGTAATGGTAAAAGAGTATGCAGTTTGAGTGCTGACATCTCTCACCTACTAAACACTTTACTTAGGTTATCACATTTAATTCTTACATCCATCTTATGAGGTAGGTAAATTCTACTAACTCCATTGTGTAGGTAGGAAACCAAAGCTTAGAAAGGTTAAGTTACTGTCCAAGGTTATACAGCTACTTGGCAATAGATGGGCACAAATTTAAACTCATGCTCCTCCAACTCCATTATTAAACCCATAATTCGTGCTAACTAGTCACTGACCTCAGATCTGATGATGGGAGAAGTAACAACGGTCACATAATAACACCCACTGTCTGAATGAAATATCATTGATGTATCTGGGATTTTTTTTTCTTTTTACCTTTTCTTTCCTTTCAGCTGTATTCAATTCCAGTTTCACTCTTCTGTTTGTGCCACTTAACACATTGGTGCCTCTCTTCTCTTTGACCCAAATACTTAAAACAGGTCACACGTTTAAATACGGCAACGCCTCTAGCCATGCAAATGACTGGCAGTAAAATTTGTTTGTTCTACTGGCAATTTTTTTACACAGTTACCCACACCTGCTTTTATATTTCTAGGTTTGACAGCACATTACAATTTTTAAAAAATCACATTTTATTAGTATAGATCTTTACCTTTTACAAAATGTTTCCTGAAAAGGAAATCAATGCATTTTTTATTACTACATTATCTTTTTAAATATCAGTTACCTGGAATGACTATGATTCAACTCTTTAAAAACAAGGTACTCTGAATAAATCTAAAAAAAATATTGTGAAAAACTGCTTCACTGCACACTGCTCTTGGAATTACCTACTTCCCCTACACTCTTAGCATCCACAACTTATTGGCAGTGCGTAAAAGTATAACAGATATGAAACCGACAATTCCCTATGGATTCTACTCCGAAAAGAATTTTGGACATTTTTATGAAGCAATATGGGGATTGGTTTTGAAATGGGATTCCTAGTTTATTACTTTCACAGTTTATAATTTACTCTCTTCCAAAAGTGATTTGAGGTAACTATTCTGTATCACTAAGGATCTGTAGGAGGTTAAAATTTAGAAATGCTCATATGAACCTATTAACCTAAATTTACATATGCATACAGTATTTTTGTCATGAAACATAAAATGCTTTAGGAGACTATTCAATTTTATAGAGCTACAAATATATACACACAAAGATTTTATATATGTACACACATATTTGTGAACTTTTAAAATGCTTACTCATATTTTAATTTTTTGACAGTTCATGCAAAGAAAAGCCACATTTAGGGTCATCAGTTACAGTCCTTTACATATACACATCAGCAGGATAGCAGTGTTAGAAAAACTGAAGGAAACTTTCTATTCCAAGAGCCTTTATATTGTGGTAACTACGACACAATCACATTTTACAAATTTATGGCATTACAACACAGCAGAATTCAGCATTGAACGTTGTCTGGAGAAAGGGAAACTTGGGAAATAAATGGGAGTTGGCAAACAGCTGCAGGGAGAACAGATACCACACTCTAAAGATGGCAAACAGAAGCGAGGGGTGCGGCTGAACAAAAACTATTGACAGAGCCTGAAAGGTGGACTACACAGCCAAGTGATTTACGGCTGTGGTGCTTCCAATCATTCATTGGAGATTAAAATTCCATCTTAACTTGTGTTCTATCGTTCTGTTGCTTGAGGGGTGGCTTATGCACCCAATCTTCTGTGGTATGTTATATGGTCTCCCAGACCTCCAGGTCTACATTTCATTTGAGTCGACCTAGACATCTCTGTCAAACTGAGGAAGACTTGAATTGGGTTCTATTGAGCTTATTGGGTCAAGTCTGCCAAATGAAACTTCAAAAATGTAGGCAATGTCTACTCAGCCTTAACTTAAAAAAATTCTACCACAGTTTTCAAGGATTTGCTTTTCCTGTGACACTTCTAAAATGAGTACAGGAACTTCCATGAAGATGGAGCCCCCCAGTTATCACTGTCATCCTGGAATTTCCTCAGGACTGTGTCCACCCACACCTCCAACCTCAAATACATCACACACTTTTCAACTGATGTCTATCTCAGTTTCTCAGAAGACCCTACTCCCCCCACCCCATAAAGAGTCTACTATCCCTTAAAGGAGGTGGCTATCACTTCCTCAGACTGCAGTATTAATGGTGGAGCTGTTTAGATTTATAAAATTCAATAATGGGGAAAAGAGAGAGAGTATTAAATTCAAGACTCTGGGAGTGAAAAAGGAAAAGATAATGAAAGGGAAATGTAAAAATGAAAGATAGGTGGGGCAGATTTAAAGTGCTTGTCAGTCTCTTCACAGACAGCCTTCTCCTGCTCTAAATACTAAACCCAGCCTAAATTAGGCCACCTCCCTCCAGAGAAAGGGCAGAAACTGGCCACTGTGAAATATTATCACAGTGAATTTTTAGAAGGTTATTATTACCCACTCACCATCTATAATATGTTTTGGAAACTAAAAAAAATGTTTTATAGTTGTTAATATTAACACAAAGCACCAAGGGTGTCATGAACTTGGATGTTGCTATTAAGTTTACTTAAACTGCTGGACTGAAACCATCCTTTCTCACTCCCATTTTTTCTTTAACCAAATATTCTAATTCAACTCAAAAGATTCAGTTCTCAAATTGGTCCAATTAAATGATCTAAGCATATTTGCAAATATATTTGCCTTTAAAATATGCCTTCTTGACCTTTTAAAGTAGAAACTAAAATAGAAATATTTAAAAAGTGTGTATTTAAAAGTGGTTTCAAGAACAAAGCAGGAAGCATCACACTTTCTGATTTCAAGCTATACTATAAAGCTATAGTTATAAAAATATTATGTTACTGGCATCCACAGGCCAGTGGAACAGAATTGAGAGCCCAGAAATAAGCCCAAGCATATACAATCAACTAATATTTGACAAGGGAGTAATGGAAAAAAGACAGTCTCTTTAATAAATGTTGCTGGGATAATAGGATCTTCAAATGTATAAGAATGAAACTGGACCCCCATCTTCCACCATTTACAAAAATTAAGTTGAAATGGATTAAACTTAAATGTAAGACCTGAAGCCATGAAACTCCTAGAAGAAAACATAGAAATAAAGCTCCTTGACATGGGTCTTGGTAATGATTTTTTGGATATGGTCCCTAAAACACAAGGGACAAAATAAAAAATAAACAAGTGAGCCCACATAAAACTAAAAGCCTCTGAACAGCAAAAAAAAAAAAAAATCAACAAAGTGAATAAACAACCTATAGAATGAAAAAAAGTATTTGCAAGCCATGTATTTGTTAAGGAGTTAATACCCAAAATATATAAAGAACTTATACCACTCAATAGCAAAAAAACAACCCTATTTTTAAAATGGGCAAACAACCTTAATAGGTGTTTCTCTAAAGAAGTTATACCAAAGGCCAACTGGTACATAAAAAGATGCTTGACATCACTAATCACAACTTAGGAAAATGCAAGACCACAGTGAGAGATCACCTCATATGTGTTATAATGGCCAAAATCAGAAAGACAAGAGATAACATATGTTGGTGAGGATGTGGAGAAATGGGAACCCTTATGCACTGTTGGTAGAAATGTAAACTGGCACAGCCACTACAGAGAACAGTATAGTGGTTCCTCAAATAATTAAAAATAGAACTGATCCAGCAATTCTATTTTGGGACTGTACCCAAAAGAAACAAAAAACACTATCTTAAAAAGATATCTGCACTCCCATGTCTATACGACCATTATTTACAATAGCCAACAAATGGAAACAACCTGTGTCCATGGATGGATGAATGGAAAAGAAGTTGCCCGTAAAATACGCCTTCTTCACATATGTGTGTGTGTGTGTGTGAATGTATGACAAAATATGTAAAAAATTATAAAATCCTGCTGCTTGTGACAAACACAGATGGATCTTGAAGGCATTACGGTAAGTCAAGTAAGTCAGAGGGAAAGCAAAATACTATGTGGTCTTCGTTATAAATGGAATCTGAAAAACACAAAAGAAACTCATCAAATTTTTGGCTACCAGAGGCAGAGGATGTAGGGACAGAGAAAGGGAGAAAGGTGGCCAAAAGATACAAACTTCCAGTTATAAGATAAATAAGTACTAGGTATGTAATGTACAACATGACTGTAGCTACATTGCTGTACGATATATAAGAGAGTTGTTAAGAGAGCAAATCCTGAGTTCTCATTACAAGAACATTTTTTTCCCTTTTTTCTTTTCTTCTTTCTTTTCTTTTTTATTATATCTTTATGAGAAGATGAATGCTAGCTGTATCTATTGTGGCAATCACTTCACAATATATGTAAATCTAACCATCATGTTGCATGCCTTGAACTCATACATGGTATATGCCAATTATTTTTCCAATAAAACTAGAAAAAAATATTAAATTGATATATTAGATATTAGGCTCAAGAAGTCAGAACTGCATTGTATCAGAATTTAGTAAAATATATCAATGGAACTGATTACTAATACCTAAAAGAACCTCTGATAACTCTAACATTTTTAATACATTGAAAGTAGTATTTCAAAGAAAACAAGTAATCTCTCTTAACAGAAACTTTCACTTTGTTGAAAGAATTGGTTTCTATTGTTTTCAGTACTGATATCATTCCTAAGCTTAAAGCTATGGAGAGTGAACATTCTATCAAAAGTCTGTTTGCACAATAACTCTTTAGTGACTTGAGGCCAGTTTTTTATACAGAATTTGAATATATATTTGTTAATAATAACTAACTTTTCATATGACATATATACAATATAAGTGCTCTATGCTACCTAGTTTTTTCAGAATGTTTAGACAACCTTTACAAGTTACTAATTCAGGAGATTAAAATAAATTCTTAAGTGCTCTAGGAGGCAGGAATGTGTTAAACATGGGATAGGGACGGGGGAGGGCCTGGAGTATCATTTTACTAAATATCTCACCAAAAAAAAAAGAAAATAAGGCTGACAAGAAATGCACACAGAATAAATGACATTATCAAATATTCTGAGAAGTATGCACTTGATTTGGCTTCATCACTACTTCATTTTGAGCCTTTTGGGTCAACGACTGTCAACTAATCAATCAATATCCTCTTTGAGCAGAGACCAAGGGCAACAGTAGGGCCTTAATGACTTCAATCTTAAGTCTTCAAGGGGACAGATTATAGGGACTGGAAGCTAATCAGACTTTTATAAGGCAATTCAGCCTACAGCCCATGACAAAGCTTGATTAGAATGAAAAACTGTTAAGCCAGCAAAAACATGCCATAACTATGAAGGAGGAGGAAATATAAGCCTAATGACTTTTAGTGTTCATAACAAGATAAAACTAGTATGTTTTTATTAGTTCTTGTGTAACCATCCATGTAGTCACTTCAAAGTCTAAAAGGGGAAAGAATAAAGTCATAATAAAGCATTCTTTAGCAATTCCTTGCTTTTTTCCTCTTAAGTAAAGGTGAGCTACATACAGACATCAAGTCTACCCAAGGCTCCTGTCAGGGTTATTTCCAAATACAAACAAATCCAAAAGCCAAAAAGTTGCTTGAATACTTAAGTCTTCAAAATCCTAAACAGTCCAAAAATCCACTTACGCCTTTAATGTAACTAATACACCCTGTAAGTATTCAATTGCTCACTAATGTTTTCATTTGCATATGTCTCCTTTTTGAAACTAGATAACATATCCCTTTTATGCAGGTATATTTAGAATCCTCACCATCTCAACTGATGTATTTACAACACAACTGAATGTTAGTTTCACTTAATGATCGTATTTTGATATGTTCTATATGGAAAATGAAGTGTTTTCTATTTTAAATACTCTTTAAAGCTATTCTACCTATGTGACTATTCTGCCAAGAAGTCAAGACATCTTTCCTGAAGTTTATAAGGAGGGCTTTTTTGAAATGTGTATCTGGAGGTCCAGCATTTCATGTTATTGTAATACAAAATATAGGGGAAATAAATGTTGATTCAAAATAGAAATAGTTTTCACAGTACTTCAAGTATGAAAATTGTAGTTTAAAATATTGTCCTGCAAAGTTACAAGTAAACCAGTTTCCACACTGTTTTTCCTGAAATACTATTAACTATCTCAAAATGCTGAATTAAAGAAAGCAAAATAGATTTCTCAGTCAAACCTTCAGCATATGAATGGCTACTGCTAATATCTCAAAGGGGGATATAATCCAAAGTATTTTTCCAAATACTTAGCCATGGAAAATTTTTCTCCCTAGAAATAGCTATTAATGTCTGGCTCAGTGTTTCTTTCAGTTTAAAACATACTGATGTAAATTCACTCTTCTCTTATAAACATACCTTGAAAATGCAGAAATATTTATTTCACTAACCAATGATGGAACAGGAAGAAAATTAAAGCTGGTTCAAAGGAAAATGCAAGAGGTCGAACATATGTAATCTCAGAAATAAAGCCTACCGGAAAAAGATTGCTAAATTAGATACAAAATGTATTAATATGTTAATGGGCAATAAAATCATATCCCTTCAATAATTTTTTTTCTACTAGAAGACAATTATTTGTCTCTCTATGGAATAAAAATCTGTAAATTCCCATGAAAGTTCACAAAATCCAAGCCCTAATCAATAGAAAATTGTTAAACAAAGATGCATTCCCACAGAAAACTAATTTCTGAGCAGGCCTTTTAGATAATGCTTCAGTATGACAACAAAAGGACATCTTAGTTATCCTTTTGCTTCATTTCCAAGTTTGAGTTTAACGAGCTGGAATGGTCATAATTACTCATTTCATTATTTAATACATATTTATTCAGCACTTACTGTCAGGCATTGTGCTAGGGGCTGGGAACATGATGATGAACAAAATAAATGCCCTTCCTTGTAGAAGCTTAATAACTAATGAGCGACAAGGACATGTGACCAGGAAATTCAAAAGCACTTTGATTTGTGTTAAAATACAATGAACATGGGGTGATGAGATGACACGAGTGATTCCTCTTCTAACCCAGTCTTAGGGGTTTTCTGAAGGTGCAGTATCACCTAAAGGAAAAACTGGAGTTAGCTGGGTAAAAAAAGTAGGGCTGGGAAAGCTGGAGAGGAGGGCAGTGTAGGAGTCACAAAGCCATTTCAGGAAGAGAGAATAACAGGAGCTCGAAATAGCCGTTTGTGCAGCGTGATCAGGATGTACAATGGGGTGACTGAAGGATGGATGGGTGTGGTAGGTGCTGTGAGGAGAGGAGTGGTAAAGAGAGGATGCAGAGGTCACTCCACGGAGAAGGTGGTGGAGCGTGTTACAGAATTCAGATTTCCTCTTTGGCACAAGGAGAATGGAGGCATTTTTAGCAGGATAGGTGGCATGAGCTGACTTGCATTTGAGGAACATCCTTAACAGCAGTTCGAAGAGTTTGAATCTTCAGGGAGCATGAGGAGGGGAGCACAGGGAATTAAGAGACAAAGAATCAGGATGTTATTGCGAAAATTTGGGTGAAAGGTGGTGGCAGCCATGGTGAAAGAGAATTTTAAAACTGGCAAATTGTTTTGCTTATATACAAACCACGAATTCAAGTAACTGATATTTCAAACTTGCAAAAGTTGTTTGACAGCTCATTCTGAATGTCTCTATAGGTTATATGTATATTTATGCACACATATATGTATATATAATCAATTTATATGTTGATTACATATACAATATATATGATATTAAATGTTATATATGAAACATATATGATATTAAATACTTATTAACTATATGTGTACATATAAAATATAATTATTTATAGTCTGACGGAAAGTACTGCACTAACAATAAAAAAAATCACTCTATGTCATATACACTAATCACAATAGACTGTTCCTTTAGTTATTATGTAAACCACTTAAACAGTGATTATCAGTTAAAGGAAGTTCCTAAGTTAAAATAAACATATGGCCAATTTATCCTTGAACTTCAAGCCCTCAGTATCAAGGAACATGAAAATACTGACAAATCAGTCTGATGAAGAAGAGTACTGGATTAAGTCAACAAATTATTAAATTAATCTTGAGGCAATCATAGAAGGTTCTCTAGTGAATAAATGACATGATAAAATAATGCATTTTAGAAAGCACCCTAGCTGTAGGGTGGAAAACTGAATCGTAAGTGTTAGAGAAAATTAATAATCAATTTTAGAGCAATTGTAATAATCCAGGCAGGAACTGATGGTGGCTTAAACCAAAGTAGTGTCAGAGCAGTGACGTAGAGGGAAGGTCTCAAAGATGACACTGAAAAATCTGAGAAATTGTATGCATGATGCTGCTTTTCAACGATCAAGGGATGGTGCAAGAAGAGTTATTTGGAAGGCAGCTGTTGAGTTTGGGCATACTGATTTTCGAGTAGCTATGTGACATATGTGGGTATAATTGATGGCAGGGTGATAGAAGTCTATAGCTGAAGAGAAAGATTTTAGTTGGTGATAAAGATTTGAGTGTCATCATTAAGTTGTTATTGTTATAGGTTTGGATGAGATCAAGAAAAATATATTATTGAGAGTTAGGTTGAAACTCAACATGAAAGGAGAATCACAATGCAGGAGAAATGCTCCAAGAAAACAACAAAGGCAATGGAGAGACATGGGAGGAAAACCAGAATAGTAGAACACTCCAGAAGCAAAGGGAGAAGAGCTTTCCAATAGGAGGGACTGGTCAACGATCAATGCTACAGAGATGAGAAGAGTCAGGATGTGATATGGACATTGGCAAAATCCATTTCAGTGGAAGGATGTGGCAGAAGCCAGGCTATCTGCAGTTGAGGCAGCTATGTGACATGAGGAAGTAGATACAGTGAATAAAGAATCTTTAGAGAACTTTAACTTTAAAGGGTGGAAAATAACAAGTTTGGTAATGGATAAGAGCCAAAAGCAAAGCACCTAATTTATTACTACAGAGAACACTGTACTTCAGTGTAATCCCAGCCCAAGTGCCTCAATTTAAGAAAATCAGTCAATAAATAAAAAAAAGAAAGAGTTCCCTCAACCAGGCATTTGTGTTTTAAGCCTTCTTTTTTGCCAATCATGGGGGAGGAGCAATTTCCTCCTTCAAAGGTAATGCTTTAACACTGAGAATTTTATTTTAAGATTCACAGGTTGGGTATTACAGATATTCATTCAAATTAATAAATTATCATTCACCAGGCTCTGAAGGAGTGACTAAAAATACGGGGTTTGTAGTCTGACAAATCTGGGTTCTATTCCCACCTCTTTTCTAGACCAACTATGTAACCTTGAAGAAAATACTGAACCTTGTAAAACCTCAGTTTCCTTATTTCTAAGGCAGGGCATTAACAACAGTTCGTTTATAGAATCACAGAGAAGAACAAGATGTCATGAATCTATTGCTTAGTATAATGTCTCTCAACCTTCAGACTGCATCAAAATCACTGTATGGAAATATACTGCATTCCTTACACACCAACCCCAGGGTTAAAATGGAGAACAGACAGGTCATAATGAGCAGGATTGGGAAGGAAGTACCCAGAGAGGGTCCCAGAGGCCATCAGATGTCATCAGAGAATATTTGAGACATTTTGCTCAGATATGAGACTCAACATTACATCAGATGTAATGGGAGCATACCTGATTCTCTATCTTTTGCATAAAGACTGAACAATTAACGGCATTCACCCAGTATGCTTAACAACCCTAAACTCACTCAGTTTCTGGTAAAGATCAGTTAGACATTTGAAGAATTTATTAGTGTACTAATTGGTAAAGCACTGTGGTAGGGGAAGAGACATCATTAGAGGAACACCAGTAGGAAAGACCTTGATATAAAAGATGGAGTCCCCACAGGGGAAAGCTGCACACAGGTCTCTATTCTACGGTTAGTGAGGCCTTGGGAAGTGAGCTGGGAATCCATTTTCCTGGGAGAAACCTTGAAAAGGCCTAATTCTTCCCCAGGAATGATGGTTTTTGCACATTCTTAGACAGGGATGGTCCCAGAGAGAAAGAAGTGGAGGTGTATTTTATGAGTCCCACATCCAATTCTCCTTCACATTTTGTGGCTCCCTCTCTCTGTGCCTCCTGTCCTCCTCCAAATGGCCTTTCCAGAGTCTGCAAAGAGAACCAGAGGAAAAGGGAATTTGAATTCCTGAATGAGGCTACTAATGCTTTTATTTATAATAATCTCACGGATTAGAAGATGTAAATGTTAATAAAACCTCGTCATTCCTGTGAAACTGGCAGAAAAACAAACTAACTAAAACAAAACAATACCCCCAGGATTCATGATTTAGTCGGTTTGCAGTGGAGCTGGAGAATTTACATTTCTTATAAGTTTCTAGGTGATGCTTCTGGTTTGAATCATACTTTGAAACCATTAGCACGTTAACAATGACATAGTAAAGACTCAGTAAGTGTAAGTTTTCGGGCTTCTCTGATGGAAACAGCACCAGGCTGTTCATAGTATGATGGTCCCTAGGTTCCTGAGCATAGAAAATCCTGCACTGTTCTCATAAAAGTCAGGAAGATTCCTACCTCAATGCCCCCTCTCCACTTCCTCCATCAGCACACCCCACTCCATTACCTGTCCTCTGCACTTTCTTCTTCCTTTCATTCATTCATCCTTCAACTCTGCTACCATATTCACTTACACATTAAAACTTTCTTTCTTTCTGGGCATATTTGCTCTCATTTTAATTAGTTCTTGAGGAGATTTCATACTAAAATATCTCTTTTACAGCACCCTGGAATAGACCTCTTTATCATTTCCAGATCGTATTGTGGAGTTTGTGACAATGAGTGCTTCTGGGACATGCCCTCTATTGCTGTGGATATCACTGTACTGAGAGATCTTCCCTGGTCTCTGCTACAATAAAGCAAGCTCATGGCCCATGTAGCTCATAAAACATCTGCTGAAGGCTGAGAGCAAAGGCAATTAATGGCACATGTATAAGCACATGTTGATCAAATTAGAGATAATTTTTTTTTACAATTTAGTGACATTTCTAACAATAACATTCTTAGAAATTAATATATATATTTTAATATATATATATGGCATAAGGGATTTTATTCTCATTGAACAGATGCCAGATAACATTTAGAAATTCTTAAAATTGCAAAATCCAAAATCACATTATCCTTCTAAAATACATAAAATGGCTCCTTTTTTTTTTCAGTGGTGGCCAGTCTGTTCAGAAAAGACTTGGTCAAAGCCACATCCACAGATGGGTGGTAGAAATTCCACTGCATGCCTATATATGTGTTCTGTTTTAAGGCTTGAGTTTAATAACAAATATTAACATTATTATTATTGTTTTGCATAGACTTGTGTTAAGAAAAGGGAGGGATAGGGAAAAGAAGTTATATTTTCTATTACGAGAGAGATTTTAGCCGAGACTAAATGTGTACTTAGTAGGCCTACTATATGGAGATTCAATGCATGCTTAGGAAACTACATTGTATGCACATGTACAGAAATAAAAATTCTGTACATGTGCATACAAAGGTAAGAAAAAGCAAGAACCCTGAACTTTTGCAGGGGACCCCAGTGCTACTCAGGCTCCTTCCCAGTTCCATGTTCCTACTGGCCTGTCTGGAAGAAGCCTCTCTTCTAACCTCTACCATTCATACCTTTGGCTAGTTCCTTAACTTCATATGAATTGAATCATACAGTAAATATTCTTAATCTTCTATTCAACGTTGCATTTATGAAATCCGTTCATGTTCTTATAGGTAGTTATTTTTTATTACTGTGCATAATTCCACTGTAGGAATATATTGCATTCTGTCCATCTATTTTAACTCTGAGAGACTTTTAATTTGTTCCAGGTTTTGCTAGTAGACAAAATGTTGCTGTGAACAATTTTGTACATGCTATTTTGGTAGGCATATGCACTCATTTCTCTTGAGTATATGCATATGAGAGGAATGCCCAGGGAAGGCATAAATTTAGCTTTGGTAAATACTACCAAACATATTAATTTACACTTGAACCAGTAATATTTGGGAGTTCCAGATGATCCACACATTCTCTCCAATCTGTGCCATTGTCATATTACATTTTATCCATTCTGATAGGTTTATAGTGGTATTTCCTTGTGTTTTTTATTGCATTTACTTAATTACTAATGAAGTTAGGCACCTATTCACATGCTTTTTGGCCAATTGAACACCCTTTCATGAAGTGCCTGTTTCTGTATTCTACCCATTTAAAATAATGTTTTTCTTTTTTTTTTCTACTGTTACATAGTAGTTTATTATATATTAAAGATGTGAGCTATTTTTAAGGTATAAGTCTTGTGAATATTTTTTCTCCCAGACTGTGGCTTTCTTTTTCACCATCAGTGGTGTATTTCAATGGACAGAGTTCTTAATTTTAATAAAGTTCAATTTATCAACATTTTATTTTATAATTAGTGCTTGTTGGGTCTTATTTATGAAATCTATGCTTTGCCTGGATACTGTCCATGGATGATTTTACTTATGCCTGGAGACCACCCACCAGATGTAATAGACATCAATGGTCATAGCCATATCCTAGCTAAGTTCATTTAAATCACCATTGGCAGAGACTACGGATTGTACACTACTCTTTTATCCCTTATTCAGAGACTCTCATGTTACAGAGACTATAAATTTCAAAGGAAAAATAATTATTTACATATTATATGTAATATGTATATAAATCTTTAATCCCAGTGAAATGTGAGCAGGATTTGTTGGGCAAGGCTACCAGGAAAACTTGTTAAAAAAAGTCTACCTTGTATTGCTTTTCAAAGAGATGTTAAATCACCATTCTGTTCAATCCACTGTTATTTAGGTTTCTTTGGCTAACACCCAGACTGGGGTTCAACCATGTAACCTGGTAGCGGAAGAAACTCAAGCCCTACCTTACTTTTCTCTCTTTATCAATGCACAGATGATGTTATGCACAGAGAGTGTTCTGAAAAGCTTTTTTCTTATTTTTAAGGGTGTATTACAGGAAAACTTTTATAGAGGTATATTTTTACATGATGGTGGGTGATACAAGAACTTTAAAAAAATCATCTGAATCCTTCATTCTATATTTCCTTAACAAAATGATAACTCTTAACAATGCATAAATTTTCAGGAGGTGGAAATATCTATTCTACTAAATATCTATTCTATCTATGAACTGAAGACCAAGAATTTATGCTAATAATATCAAGCTAAGATTAATTTTCAGTTAGCTTTTTCATACTATTTTTCAAATCAACTGTGCAAGCCTAGTACTAATATAGGTAATAAAGGCACAGAATATTCTGGTCATGTATTTATAAAAGTAGGTTTCATAAAATTACAGTCCCTTAGAAAGTTACTATGTATTGCTTGACAAAACCAGTACCTTGGGGACATAAGGCTAGGAAAATCTGGGTTAAACCAAGTAAGACAAGAATATTTTACTACTAAATCAATCATTTTAACATTTAAAAAATGTACTGAGGTATAATTGACATACAGTATTGTATTATTTTCAAGTGCACAACACAGTGATTTTGACATTTGTATACACTGCGAAATGGTTACCACACTAAGTCTAGTCATCATCTGTCACCTTATAAAGTTAATACGTCAGTGACTATATTCTCCATGTTGTACATTACATCCCCATGACTAACTTGTTTGATAACTAGAAGTTGGTATTTCTTTATTAGCTTCACCCATTTTTCTCTTTCCCCAAAGCTCCCTTCCCTCTGGCAATCACCAATCTGTTTTCACTACAGTAATTTTTAATGCTTTAGTTGTGACTTTCTAAAGAAGGAAACAAAGTTATCATATTTTAACAATTTGCTTTTCATTCAGCATCTTATAGGATCAATATTCTTTAAAACACACTTTTGGAAATTCTGGCCTAGCCTCATCCACTATATAAGCTATACATTTAAGACAATGTTAGTTCTAAATACTTAAACTTGCTATCAAAGCAGAAATTTAAAAACAAATTGCTCATGTTATGTTACTCTTTTAAATTCAAGTGAAAATTATGGGGGGGAAACCTGTTAAGTTGAAAGGTATTTTGCTTGGGATACTTACAAAGATATATAAGTACTCAGTAGAAACTTGCATGGCATTACATTTGAAAATGGATGCATCTTTTTGCTTTTTATACACAGATCACAGTATGCAGATTTTAAATTGGTGCAAAATGAATCTTCTAGCAATCAAAATGATGTGCTTTGGGGAAGGCTGCCTCAATGTGTTATATTACATGAGTAACTTGTAGTACTCTTCCAGATTAATAGAAGATAGAAGGGATATCGTAGGCATATTTGACTGACCAGCATATTTTGAATATTTGATATTCTGCTATTTTCCCAAGTGTCTTTATCTAGGTGTTGGTTTTGCAGCAGTTAGGAGGAGACAGAGAGACCAAGACTCAGTGAATGCAGTAGACGACCATATAAGCAGAAACTGTCCATAATCCAGTTTTGTATCTGTTCACTACCAACCAAAGGGGGCTGGAACTACTTTGTTCCCAGGAAGCTTTCCATGGTTAGACGGTAGCTATAAATCCATTCCTGTGTTTTTCCAGAGGCTTTCATGGAAACCCTTAAAACAAGGAACATATTTGCCCATGGCTAAGGGTCAACCAAATCTTGGACAGAAGTTCAGTTACAGCTTTAAAGCTGTAGACTCTTTAGAGTTTCAGTATCTCTTATTTAAGACTTTTTTTCCTGACATCTTTAATACAGATTTTCCTATTCATTTGGCAAAGATTAGCCAAACTGATGGATAACAAAAAGTTTTCACTAAACTTGAGTGTGTCTCTTCTCCAAATAAAGATCCAGCTTTAGATAGTAACCATACACACGGATGTCAACACACTCAGAGAAGACAATATACATTATTGAGGGCTTGATTACTTGGCAGCAGGATTCAAATGGCACAATGGAAGGAACCGACATTGAATAATGTTTGAATCCTTGATCCTATTCCTGTATATCTAAGTTCATTTTGTGCATTTAACTTTCATCTATGCATATGTCCACAGTAGTTGCATAAAGAGACAATTTTTATTTCTTAGTAGAATCCAGGGAGTCTATTCTATAATTTTTGTAAAAGTAGCAACTTCTGTACTTAATTTACATTGGACTTTATAGTACTAAATATGAAATTTTAATGTGCCAATATCCTTGCAATCATCAATAAACATATGACATATCTCCATTGCAGAGCAGATTGGAAAGCAGGGCACCATCCCTCCATCTGTGCCATGCAGACGCTAGTTTTGGAACTCTTACTTGAAACAGAAAGTTTACATAAGAACGTAAGGGGTATCATGATTGGTGCACATGGTGTGTGTGGGGTCACAGGGAAGACAGTGTAGCTCAGAGAAGACAAATAGGGACTCTGTGGCATCTTACTACCTGATGGACAGTGACTGCAATGGGGCATGGGGGGACTCGATAATAAGGGTGAATGTAATAACCACACTGTTTTTCTTGTGAAACCTTCATAAGAGTGTGTATCAATGATACCTTAATTTAAAAAAAAATGGAAAAAAAAACATAAGGGGACAACGCACATCAAGTTCTTCTAACCTTATATCTAGATTCCTACTTAATGGTATCACTCTATTTATGCTTGTTTCACTTATTGTTAAGTATATATACACGGGTATGAGAGAACATTGAATAAATATTGGCTTTCAAATAACTTGAGTTTTAAAAATTGTTAGCACTTCTTCTTTCAGAAAAGGAGTTAAATTATAATAAAGTCAACAATACAGAGATAAATAAAATGTACTTCACTGCCCAGTCTCTGCCTAGGATGCTCCCCAGTAATCACTGACATTTGAAATACATTATAAGAGAAAGTAGAAAATGACACAGTACCCAATGTCACCATGGCAATGAAACATGAATGCAATTTTGAATGGTTTTCAACAGGACCTGAAACAACCCTAAAGAGGCAAGCAGAAAAGTTTTCTAAATCCCTAAAAATGGTAACAGCTGGGGGCAGAAAGCAAGGGAACTGATATTTATAACTCTGCCTCGAATAGGGGCCAGGACCAGTATATGAAGAATCTAACACCAGCAGAGCAGGTCTTAAGAGAGGACCACATCTAGGATTCCCAGGTTTTCTCCCCAGCTGATGTGAAGAACATGTTTCTCCAGAAGAATAATCAAAAGCAACACCAAGAGAGCTCTTATAAACTACTGATAGTTACAACAGATTCTCAGATCCGTCGGAGCCAGTTCTTTGCCCTTGATACACATTAGAATCACCTAAAGTTTAAATTTTCAACCCTGGCCACATCCCATTCCAGTTGAATCAGAATCTTTATGCTGGTACTTGGGCACACTGGGACTATTGAGAATATTGCAGAATTAATTTACATAAATATGTACTGTATATGTCCAACCCACCTTGATAGAACACATGTAGTGAGTGAGAGGTTACTGGAAAAACTCTGCCAATTTTGGAACAGCAATGGTGATTTCCTGATGTAATAATAATGCACTCATTATTCATATGGCATTATCTGTGTAATGATTTTATTACATTTTTCTTGCACATAATAGAATATTTGCTAATACCTTAGAAACTAAGGGCATTCACCTTGTAATAAAAATGCCACCCCCTCTAATGGTAAAAACAAAATATACTTTATCATTGCAACTTTCTAAGAGAAAAAAATACATGAAGACTGAGTTACACTATCAAACCCTTTCCTTGTAACTTCTTTCTCTTCGGTTTTACATAAGAAACTGTTTAAATATACATACTGATATAATTACTCTTTCAATAGAAATTGCTAAACTATAGATTGTCAGCTGCTTACTCAAATCATGTTACCATCCAATATGTATGACTGAAATACATACAAGTAGATGTAAACAGAATTAGACTAAAAATTGTTTAGTCCACTTACTTAAAATGTTTTGAACCGCCAACCACTATTCTAGGCAGTAGGAACTGAAAGTCTACGTAAAGGCCTCCACTCCCCAGGAGCTCACAGCTTGTTGGGATATACAGGTTTTGTTATGGACTAAATATTTGTGTCCCCCCAGTACTCATATGTTGTAGCCCTAACCCTCAAGTTGGCATTTACCTGCACTTGACAGTCTCCACCCACAGTATGAATGAACATATAGTTATTATTTTGTGTATACAGTACTTGAAAAAATTATGAGAGCCAATCACAATAAAGTCAAGTCCTGTAAAAATGTATATATGTTTAGAAGTGATGCCTTATGGTCAAACACAATCATAAACAGTTGCTCTTACCATACCCAGAACTTTCAAATGTTGATACAGAATGAAAACAGCATAATTATCTCACAGAATAAGAATTAAACTTTTACTGGTATAGTTTTTCACTTTCAAATATAGATTCATTTTAAAGAGATAGGAAAAACTACCAATTTGATTCGCTAAGGGAAAATTAAGTGTAATTTATAGCAATTTATACATGTCTATTAACATATGAAGCACTGCAGTAGGTAGAAAGTACTTTGTGTCATTTAGGACATTGGGATGGAAATATGAAATGTATATAATAGAGGTTATGAACTGAATCCACAATTGGCTTTTCAGTGCATAAAGGAAGCCAGTTATATATTTGGCATTCCTATGCCAACAGGCTTATAACAAACACTGGAAGCCCTGTTTATAACTTTATTTCTTGGCAAGCATTTTAGTTATCTGCTTTCTTTGGTTATATAATGGGCCAGGGATGTTTTAAGTGAAAGAGGTAGCCATTCTTATCTTGCAATCTGATGGATGCTATAAAACAATGCCTACAGACTGTGCACAGTGGTAATGCTAACTAACCACTTCTACCTGGCCTGAAATTCTTGAGGGTCACAACTCTGTGTTGGAGAATACCTTTGATGGATTCTCCTCAAACATCAACACTAAGTGCAAAGGGGAAACGCTAATGGATGAGCAGGAGCATTTCTCACTCTTACCTATGAGAATGTTAACATGATTTCATGCACTAAAGCAGCAATTTTACTTAATATGGGCTTGTATAGTCAAAGGAATTTTAAAACCCAGCTTAAAACAAGTGTTAGAGTATTAGATGTAGACAGGGGCAGATAGCCTAATCTCAGGAAGTTGGAGTAGAGTGGTAGAGAACAACAGTACCCAGAACATAGTGTAGGCCTCAGCTTCTGGGTCTCACATGGGGGTAGGAAATAAGCAACACACTAAAATGGCTGGAGAAGATGGGTGATGCTATTTCAAGCATCACTATGTCTAGAGTTGTCCCAAGTTGTGTGGATGGGCATTTTGTATGCAAAGCATGCAAGATGATGCATATAACTGCCTTTATAGTTTGGGGTTAACTGTAAGTTGCCCAGGTTCTTTTGTAATTAATGCCAGTGATCGTGTTGGAGGTATGCTTGGTTTTACCCTAAAGGGAGCAATTCAGGCATGTGTACACTAAAGAGTGAAAGGTAAAGCAACAGACCCTGCCTGCTACACCCAGAAGGAAGATCAGTAATATAACACATGAAAAATCACAGAGTAAAGTGTTTTTGTACAAGGGTAGAAATTATTTTCAGGGAGTCCTTAGGCAAACAGCTATTCACAGTCCAACAAAAACCCATAAAGACCTTTGTCATCCCCAAAACACTTCAGTAGAGAGAGAATATATGTGGAGCAGAAACATGAAATGCAGTGAAATAAGCAACTCCTGGTCAAAATGTGTCTTCATTGACAATATTTCAGAGAGTGCATGGATATCAAGCATATGTCCTTAGACCTATAAATATATAGGTCTGTACAGTAGCTAATTCAGAATATTATTAACAAGAAATATGGAAACAGGGTTGTTGAAAAATCTGCAATTAATATGTGAACTCTGCAACTTTAGACACAAAGACTGGATTCTCTGAATGATTAAAAAAGATTTTTTGATAGAAGTTATAAATGACATTCATCAGAATGGGACAGGAATGAAAATCAACTGGTGACAACGATTCAGGGCAAAGAAAGAGGACGAGGTTCCAAATAGTATTACCATAGAGGTGACTTCCTGAGAATATGGCTAAGGAACTGCTTTTTTGTTTATTTATTTTTAATTTTTGTAGAAGTCATTGGGAACAAACCTCAGTCCTAATAGGGATATGCTGGTCATTCTTTAATGAGCTGAACTATGAATGATTGAATCAACCATAATATTGATTCAATCACTATAAACTACTGCAATTTTTAGCTGTCATGTAAAATATTGAATAAAACAAAGAGCACCAATAAAAATAGCCACTGGCTGAAATTATTCCAGGTAGTGTTAAAGGAATGGTATTTCAACAGATACATTAAAGTACAATTGCAATAAGGAATCCAGAGCCCAGACTGGGAACACAAGCTCGTAACAGTTGGGTTTCTCAAAGAAAGACCCCAGCAATACATGACTTTATGTAAGAACCTACCAAAAGATAAATCTTTGGGTGGTGTCCTGGAATCTGCATTTTAAATAAGCATTCTATCAGATTCTTTTGTATTCTAGAGTTTGAGAAGGACTGCCTGGTAGGTGGCAAGCCCAAAGTCCTGATGAATTGATCTGGGGAAAAGTCACTGCTGCAGGATTTTTTAATAAGTACTCCAAGTGATTCTAATGAATAGCCAGAAACGCGAACACCAATGCTTTTTCAGTGACAACTGAGGAGATACCACATTTTGCCATGAAGTATGTACAGAATTTTTCTTTTGTATAGGTAGGAACTGTACATCTAACAAATCCTGTCCTAGTTCACTTACGTTCTGGAAAAAACATGGGGTCATTCGAAAGGATTTTCACCCCTTTGTGCTATAGCAACTTAAGTGTTTGTGTTTCTTAAATTAGCATTTGTGCAGCTAACATATTAGCAGCATTTATGTTAGCAGCCAGTTCATGATCTTCACGATCAATATTGTTGACAGGACTTCAAACATGTAGGCTGAAAATCTAACGATGTGATGCAAGCAGGAAAGAAATAAAGGAAGGAGCAGAGATCAAATCCTGTGCATTTGAGTATGGAAAGTGAATGATTATTTTTCGCATGTTGAAGGATTTTTGAAACAATTGGCAAGGTTATGATACATATCTTTTTTTAGTGAAACTTTTTCCTTTAAGAATGGATTACAATGGACAGTGACTGTAGTGGGGTTTGTGGGGGGGCCTTGGTGAAGGGGGGACCCTAGTAAACATAATGTTCTTCATGTAATTGTAGATTAATGATAACAACAAAAAAGAATGGATTACAAATGTATAATTGAACCTTGCCTTATTGTAACTCCATTTCCTTTTAAATTATATGAATGTGTACCATACATATAAAGTTTTATACCTATTATTTTAAACCAGTAACATTTTATTTTATTCAATAATACTCCTTTGAGAATTTAGGCTAGCTGGGCAATCTTTGTTAATGGGTATTTACAAAGTAATATTGTTTTCTGTAAATGAGTGATAATTTCAGCACTAATTGGTTTATACATTGCTTGGCAAAGCAAGGCATTTGAGACTCAATACCATTAACCAATCAATTACTGTAGCTTCTAGTTTCTCATCACTTCTTCAATGGGGTCATATGGCTATATTTTGTTCCCTATCTGCTCTTCTGTTCTCAATGTCTACATTAAAAATCAAACAAACAATGATAAGAGGGTTAATTTGCAGATAGGCCCAAGAACAGTGGTGTCCTAGGAATGTTCACATTGATTTTAGTGCCTTTTAAATATATTGATTGTGCAATAAAATGGCAAATTCTGCTAATTTACCTATTCTCTCTCATGTCATTCTTTTGATTTCTCAACCCAAGTCAATGTATATAACAAGAACATGCTTTTCTTATTTCCTGAATTCCTTCTAGCAAAACATAATTCTATAATGACCAACTACAGGCTGACATCTGCTACTATGAAGAGGACCTTGTCAACATCAATCTTCACTGAAGAACAACAGTTTTCCTTGATTTGGGGAAAATGGGCAATAAACAGCCCATTTCTTAGCAGGAAAACTCACAGGCAGTTTATTCCAAGATATTCCACCAAATAATTAGGATTTAATACAATTAGATATTTCACTACCATTTGAGAAAAGTTTTGCTCTGGCTAAGTATTATGGTTATGGATTCCAAGAAAAATGCCAAATGTCCTAGATCCCTTGAAGCCAATATTTACTTAAAAATAAATCCATCCATAAAAGTCCATTTCTACTATAATATTGTCTCCTGCTATTTTTCTTATGACACAAAAACTCTGCTCAAGCTGAAAGGTAAACAAGTTGAACAGAAGCATCATTTGAGCTCAAGCCATATTAACAATTTTGTGGATCTACATTGCCAGGAAATCTTGCTCAAAATTATACAAAGAGAATTACATCCACAGAATGGGAAAAAGTTCTTGGTGTTATATCAAAAAGGTTGGAGGGGAGGGATAGGTTGCTAGAAAAGCACTGCTAGCAGGTTGTGTAGACAGGATAATAAAGTCACTTTATCATGTTGAAAATCCCATCTAAATGTTGAAGTAAATGATCATTTATTTACAGAGTAAACAGACACATTAAGTATAGTTTAACATGTACTTACCCACAGACATGATTTCTGTGTGTATACACACACACACACATATATATATGCATATGTACACCTGAATCTGACCCTCAGCTTGTATATATTAGGAATGCAACAAAATACTGTCAAAGGGGATTTCCACCCTTGCATCTCCAACACTATGACTCTATTTCTTGCTGCATCAAAAGAAGAGTTTTATCTAAACAGAAGCTACTGATGCAATTTCTATGTGGATGGTTGGTGGAGGGTAAATACTATAATAAAATGACCAGTAATTGTTGGGATACTACAAAATTTCCTTATAAATGAATATGTTTAGTCATTTGGTTTTACAGAAAAAACATAGCAGGTAAAAGAAAAAAAATAAAAGAATGCTTTTTTTGTGTGTAATTGGAAAATCCAGTTCCTGCTTCTTGACTTTTAGATATATCTGTGTATATCTTTATCTGTATCTGTACTTTTTTATTTACTTTCTTAGTATAGAACTATCTTTTGTCATGCTTGGGAGAAAAAACATAATTATTTAACCCTAAGGTGGTGAACACCGATATGGGAATGAAAAAGCAAAAGCAAAAGCCATTAAAATGGAAGGGCTCCGTACCTGAAAGAACAGATGAATGAAAAATACAATGGCTAAATCCGGTCTATTATGTGATCCTGAACAGGTTAAAGTGTTTGTGTATTGGTGTCTTTGTCTAGGAAACGACAAACATACATCCAGAGTGAATTGGAGATTCAAATGTAGTAATGCAAAGGAAAGAGCCTGGTACACTGCAAGACACCTCACCTTTATAAAGTACTCTACTTGTCACCCACATACTATTATTATTACATCATGGTGAATCAATTCACGAGCTTTGCAACTTCAGTTGAGTTTAAGGAAGAATGTATTCATTTAAAGCTCAATCATTACTGTATGAGCATCTTCACATTATCTTACTTCAATTATGATGCTTTGATCTTAGACTCTAATTATATATCCAGTTTTCCTTACTCCATTAAGCGAATTTACAAAGGAGTCACATTAAATAAAGGCCCTTTAAATTTTTCATGACATAAAAAGTTGCCATAGACACACTCATTTTGCATTACCCTGGTATAGTCAAACTCAATTAACTATTCAGACTCACAAAGCATCTTTCACTTTTTTCATACAGATTCTAAGTCAAAAGGTTGTACTTATCTTTCAATTAAGTCATGCATCTTTCAAAAATAGCTAATAGATTGAAGCAAAGGCAAAGTTGCCATCACAGATCGTATTCAATGTACTTTAGCAGACAAAAATGGAGCCAGCTATATTATTTAAAAATGTGTTCATTGTGATTTTTCAGTGCAGCAAAATCAACTTGATGGAACACTGAACAGGAAGTCCAGAGAATGGGTTGGTTAAACAATATGGGCACAGATTATTACATGGGGATTTCGTCTAATCTGTTAATGATTTAGAGGTATCCATATGTAATTCCTCAGAGACTCGCAATGCTTATCACACAGTTCAGAGTGTCATAATCTTCTCTAAATAACTTCTGAATCACCTGGAAATGTGCCATTGATTTGGCTAATGGTGGATGGAATCTACCTAGGGAACGAGCTAAGAGGTCATAAGGACTCCAAGGACAAAGTTTCAGTTAGATAGCCAGCCGGGCTGTATCTATTTATCAGTCTGGACTGGGGTATGGGGAGATGGTACTGTCTCTTAACTAAGGAAAAACTTATTTGGCCAAGATGACACACCATGTCAACTTTTTTACTGTAGTGATTTTTAAAATTTGGGCATAATTCCTATCAGACCATGATGTTTTCAGCTCTGGGGTTGTACTTATTATTTGGACATCAGTACTTACTGAGGTAAACTACTTCTTAATTTTCTGTATACTAGTTAGTTTGCCACTTTACATTGAGGGATCTCTATATGGCCAGAAAAAGAGCAAAGGGTATTCAATTCAGAAATTTCTTTTTTAATATAATTTATCAGTTTGAACTGATATACACAACCCTTCCCTTTCACTGTCAGACATATCACGAAATTCTCTAACCATACATCCTGGATAAAAAATAGCAAATAATAATAATAATGTTTACTATCAGTATGCCAATTTCTTATTTTCATTTGGAGGTGATTTAATGTCACAGATCTAGGTAAGAATATGTAAGAAATCCTTAAATGGACATGTTTAATTGTAAAACTATGATGTATGTGATAAACACACACTAACTATTATTAACAACAATTATCACTTACAGAGTGCCTAGTATATATCAAAATACACTAAGTTAGAGACTTAAGTACATTTTCTCTAACCCTAACAATTGTATTAAAAATGAGGCAATATTTCCTTCATTTTACACAAAGGGTAAGTGAGTCACAGAAATGTTAAGTAACTTGATCAAACTCAGTGCTAATAAATTTGAGGACAGGATTCAAACCTCAGTTTATTTACCATTCCTCAGGAGCTATGCCAAGCCATGAGTTAGATACTGTACAGCAAAGGCTAACATCCAATATTTTGAAAGTATTAAAGTACTTCACCCAATAAAGTGTTTTTCAAATTAGTATTTAGTATTTCACAAATACATTCTTTTTCAGAATATTCTATTATTTAATTTTTGTACTTCCTATAATCAATTTTCCAAATAGTATTTATCTCCTTTGGTTTAGTGGTTCTAAACATTTTGGGCCATTTTAGATGCTTTGGCATTGATGAGACCTATAAACCCTCATCTTAGGGAAATGCATGCATGTATGTATGTATGTCTAATATCTTATGTTCAATTTCAAGGGATGCAAGAATCTCAAGGTAAACTACAGCTGACCCTTGAACAAACTGTGAATTAGGGGTGCTGAACCCCCATGTACTAAAAAATCTGCATGTAACTTTTGGTTACCCCAACACTTAACTACAAATAGCCTACTGTCCATTTTATAGTAGTAAGTGATTAAATTGACTAGTAGCTATGTATATTTAATGCATTCATGACACCTAACTTTTCCTTAAAAGTTTTTGGATATTTATAGGCTATGTAGTTTGTCTGCCATCTTTTTCAAAGTATTGCAAATGTCCAAATTTTTTTCTAATATATTTACTGAAAAAAATCTGTAGAAATAACATGTGATTCAGTAATCCCACCTCTAGGAATTTACCCGAAGAAAACAAGATCCCTGATTCAAAAAGACATATGCACCCCTATGTTTATCGCAGCACTACTTACAATAGCCAAGATATGGAAGCAACGTAAGTGTCCATAAATAGATGAATGAATAAAGAAGATGTGGTGTGAATACATAATGGAATATTTTTCAGCCATAGAAAGTAAAGAAATCCTGCCATTTGCAACAACATGGATGGAGCTAGAGGGTATTAAGCTCAGCGAAATAAGTCAGGTGGCAAATACCATATGATTTCACCTATTTGTGGAACATAAGAACAAAGCAAAACCGAAGGAACCAAACAGCAGTAGACTCACAGACACTGAGAAGAGACTAGTGGTTGCCAAAGGGGAGGGGTTGGGGCAGTTGTGGGGAGCGGGAGGAGGTAAAAGGTCAGAGTAATTCGCAATCACAATATAAGTTGGTCACGGGGACAATAGTACAGTATGAAGAATATAGTCAATGATTATGCAACATCTTTCTACATTGATAGATAGTAACCACACTAGAGGGGGTGAAGGTTTGAGAATGTGGTGAACTATTGAACCACTGTGTTATACGCTTGAAACCAACCTAAGATTATATACCAATGATACTTCAATAAAAAAAAAGAAAAAGTCTGCATATAAGTGGACCTGTGCAGTTCAAACCTGTGTTGGTCAAGGATCAACTGTAGAACTTTAGGGTCACCAACTGCCCTGGTTTGCCTGGAGCTAAGCAGTTCCCAAGATGTGGGATTTTCTATTTTAAAACAGAGAAATTCTTGGACAAACCAGAACAGGTTGGTCATCCTAAAATGTAACATTTATATAACACTTTAATAAACACTTTTCACTAGAAGCTAAGGCTTCTGGTTTTGTATGAACTATAAATGAGGACATGGGGCTGAGCAAGAAAATGAGAACTTTACTAGTTCAAAACCTTTATATTTTATTTTAGCACAAACAATGAATTTTCAGTGACATTTTCTAATGGAGTACAAGGAGGAGGTAAACTAATTTTTATCAGTTTTTTTAGGCTATTTTACCATAGCTCGAATGTTTTAGGAAAGGAAAGCTTTCTTGTTTCATTAAGCTAAGATAGTCTTTTCATAATTATCTAAAAATGGTTTAAGCATATATGTACTATTTGATATTTTAAGTAAATATGTCAGTAAAAGACCTTGTTTGGTGAAAAATAGAGTATGGCCTAAAAGAAAATCACAACTTAATGAACTGATCATTTTTTCATGAAAAGAAATGAATACTTTATTACTTATGTATTAGTGATTCAATTCTAAAGGCCTTATAAAGGCATAATTCAGAAATTACTTTCTAATTAAAATTTTACTGTTACTACACAGCTAAGTGTCATGAGTATTAATTATCATTCAATCTTCACACTATAGTTGTTTCTAAAAAGACAAGCTTAAGCAATTGTTCTCTACAAAATATGGTGTCTTCTAAGGTGGGATCCAGAACATTTATGTAGCTCACAACCTCACATTTTCTAGGGTTGTGATATTTCAAATGGCAGGTTATACTAAAACAACTCACTTTATGTGCTGTTAATAAAGAATTCAGAGCAATATCATTTTACAAATCCATAATATGAGAAATTGGCTAGAGACCATCTGATCAGATTTAACTTTTCTTTCAAATCAGATTTCCCTTATCTTCTGTCTTTACTCAGATGGTAAGCGTCAAAGAGAAAGCATAGTTACTTAAGCAAGAGTCTGTAAAATGCTGTTATTTTAAGAGATTTTCACAATCTCTTTTCACTCTCCACTCAAGTAATCCTGGAATAAAATTCTGTAGAGTAATGCAATTTACATAGAGACAACCATAAAACCAAATCACTATTTTGCAACTGTTAAACTATAAAACAATAGGTCTATCTACACTATAGCAATGCTTACTACGATTTTATGCCATGCTGTGAAAACAGGGAAAAAAAAATCCAAGAAATTCCTTTTAATTCCTAGCACAGAAAAGAACCTCAGATGTGCATAATATGCTCTCTGATTTTACTGAAGTATTTAATTACATTGAAAAGACAGAATTTAGAAGACAAAGCCTGTAGCCTAGATATAACAACGACAGAGCTGTATTTATTAAATTAACAAATTTACATTAGGAAAATATCTCTGAGCATCATAGGATTGAACATTTTAAATTGCTTTAACTATTTGCAGTCAATTTTATGATCATTGTCTTCACTGTGAATCCAGATAGACTATATAATCCAAAGACTTACTATAAATGGAAAGAGAAAAATATCAAAATTCTAAAGCACAGATATCAAATGTCTTTCCTATGAATATAAGATAATTCAGAATTTTTCAGTTAACCTTGAAATGAGTATCTGAGGTATTTTTAAAGGAATCCAAAACACTTTTTGAATGAAGTCAAAAAATAATTATAAGGTAGGACATTTACTAAGATAGCTTTCAAAATAACATCTGTTATTAACATCTGTTCCCATTTTCTTAGTGTAGGTAACAGAAATTTTTAACTCAGAAGTACAAAATAGGGTACAGGCATTTTATACTATGAAATGCTCTGTAGTATTCGCTATTTGGTATAGAATGTGAAATCCCCCAAATCTTTTAAAATTACTCATACACAAACTGCTAATTAATTCTCATAAACTAAAATTTTAGGTACTTTAGAGTGACCCAAGATATTAAAAGCCAGATTAGATTTTTTAAGCATTAAGTTCTAAAATATTCAGAATACTAACATGTATATACATATTTATATAAAATATCTTTATATATGTTTTATAAAGATATGTTATATATATGTATATGTGTTTTCATATCAGAGAAGGGAGTTTTATTTGTCCAATTTATTTTAGCAGAGCATATCACTTTATATTTTTCTACTTAAAGGGTCAAGGAATAAAATGAGAATTACAAAAGTAGAATACATCATTTGGTTCTCCAGTAGAGAAATATAGAGGGATTTAAATCCTTGGACTCTTCTACAAATGTTGCATTTGTTGCCAAGAAACACAGATGCTTCTAAACTCACTGCCTTTTGGCAATTCAAAAATCAGGAGAGATGGCCAATTCCCCTCCTCTAAGGAGGAATTTTCTCAGTCAAAAAATCTCAGGAGATTAACAACCAAGGCCAGTTTACTTTTCCAGGAGTTCTGGAGATAAGGGACTGGGTAAAAGTCTAGTGTTCTTGGGTAATTGCTAAATATGTTGGTTAAACTAAAATTAGTAATTATAATTTAAACATACATAGCAACTAATCTTTGATTCTTTGTCTTAATAAAAAAATTAATAGAATAGCTAACATCTTGGAAAAATCTATACATTTACTGGTAGCATAAAACAAGTAACTATTTAGCACTTAATTTACATGTCAAGTCCAATTGTGAGAACTCCAAAAACATATTTATGGTGGTGGTGATAGTTGTGGATCCAGTTTCCTCTCTCTCCAGGTCACCCTTGAGTACTGAGTACATCTCCAGCTTTGTTCTAGAAAATATCTTTTCTACTCTTTTTTTCATTCATTCTGTGTGTTTATTATGCAGAAACTTTACAATTAGTAAGTGTTGGGGTTGGGTTTGAATCTTCTTTATGCCATGTGATAACTGGGTGACCTTATATATATATTTCTCAACCTCTCTGTTAAATAAGGGTAACCCAGATTTTATCTCATAAGAGTTATTTTAAGCATATGATAGGGAGATGAAAATATAGAAGTTGGCACATGATGACATAAGGTATACTCAAAAAAGGTATCTCTTATAGTTATGCTGTAGCTATGCTCACCTTCTTGCTTATCACTGAGTTCTCCCTTTATCTTTTTGGCTTTTTTTGTATTTTCTAGTTCCTCTAGTTAGAATGCATTTTTTTATGTCTTCAAATTCCAGATATCCTCAAGATGTCAACTCCTCTATGAAACTAATCTTAGCCTCCACAAAATGAATGAACCATTTTCTGATCCACCATTGTCTGCTCCATGTCCGAAGGCTTGCCAAAGTTACCTCCATTGGAATATTTCAATTTAGAGTTTATACAGGATCTCTTTTTAAACTGTACATATGGTGAAGGCTGAAAAGCTCTTGTACTGTTTTGTATCTGGTCCAAAGTCTACCAGAGCACCTTGCAAATGGCAGGACTCCCCACAGTGGACCAGGGCATGGTTAAAGGAAAAAATGAATACTCCACAGTCTTATGTGCATTAGAGAGCAATGGATTCTCTAAGTAAGAAGTTGCTGAGAAATTACAGGCATACCTCAGAGATAACCGTGGGTTCAGTTCCAGGCCACCACAGCAAAGTGAATAGTGCAATAAAGCAAGGCCAATGAATTTTATGGTTTCCTGGTGCATATAAAAAGTTCTATTTACCATATACTGTAGTCTTTTAAGAATGCATAGCATTATGTCTAAAAACACAATGCACACACCTTAATTTAAAATAGTTTATTGCTGAAAAATGCTAACCATCATCTGAGCTTTCAGCAAGTCATGATCACTGATCACAGCTCACCACAACAAATATAAAAATGACAAAGCTGGAAATATTGTGAGAATTACCAAAATGTGATGAAGAGATATGAAGTGAGCTAATGTTATTGGTAAAATGGCACTGACAGACTTACTCAACACAGAGTTGCCAAAAACGTTCAATTTGTAAAAGTCCAATATCTGGAAAGTGCAGTAAAGTGAAGTGCAATAAAATGAGGTATGCCTGTATAATGACATGGAGAAGTTAGCATGGAAATAGCTGATGTTTAACAGATTAAATATTAATTACCAAATGACATATTAAATAGTGTTGTAAGTCTGATATTTAAAACAGCCCATTATAAAATAACTTATTGAAGAGACTCTTGAAATTAATTATTTAATTTCCAAAGAAATATTTCATATTTTAACCAAGGCATTTTTGCTCATTTAGCATCATTGGCTCAGGTAAAAGTGACACAAAAAAGGGTGAGGGTAACAATGTTGTGGAAATGCCAAAACAGGATAGTAAAGTAACAGAGAGATTAGCAAATAGCTTGTCCCATCCAGCTAGGTAAAAGTACACATTTAAATGTGAAGTTGGAAGGCTCAATCAATACTGGCCACAAAAAAGCTCACGATACTCGTTGCTACTCAAATCTTAACTGATTGCTCCACCCTTAAAAATGAAAATAATATCAGTATAAAGGAGATACAATGTGACTCTTGGGGAATTAAAAATATTTGAATTAGCTTTGCTAAGAAGCAAAAGACACTGTAGTATACAGGGGTGTTTGATGAGAAGTCCTAGAAGGACTCTTGTTGACCTAAGCATATTAAGAAATTAAAATCGATGAGCTTATCATTATTTTTCTCAGTAAGATACAAAAGTGGAGCTTGGAGAATATTTACATTTTGCCTCCACAAAAGGACATGGGAAAAAAAAAAACTACTCCTTGGAGACAAACCAAGGAGGGCAAACAGTTTATTCAAGTTAAATTCATAGTAGCTCTGTCTCTCCTTTTCATAAATTCATGAGAAGCAGCAGGAAGTCCTCCTTTATATCCAACCATACAACTATGAAGTTCCCTGACATACTTAAGTACAAAACTATAAAAATACCTAAGACAGTAAAGCATGTGAGCACAAAGTTGCTCTTTAATCTTCCATTGATGTAATCTCTAACCATAAGGCAAGTGATGACCACAAAGCTTGTAAACCATATTCATTTTAAGAACTTGATGTTTTCACTCAATCTAGAGGAAATGAGATCTGCAAGAGATGGAATTTGTTGGCTGAAACTATAGGAGACCTCACTAGTCTTGTGACAATTTAGTGGACACTATTCACATCCACAGCCACACCCACTTCCTTCCACATTCTATGTATATTCACCCATGGTAACACACACAGGTACTTACCCTACAAATACAGTCTATGTGAGTTTCATATCATATTATATATCAAACTATACATATACTATATATATAGCTTAATTTGTAATATATCTTTTGTCACAGTGCTTTATTATAATAAAATTATTATTATTTTGCATACTACTTGGGAAAAGTATACCTTTAATGGTTTAATTTCAAGCCTCAAATAAAGCTTAATGCTTTCACTCAATGTCATACATACACTATTCACACAAGAAAGCTTTTTGTTAGGTACTCTTTCCCTATTTATAAAGTGAGAAAACTTAGGCATAAACCTATTAAGTAATTTGTGTGAGGTAATATAGCTAATCGGTATTAAGGCAGGCAGCTAACATCAGGTCTCATTGGAAAGGCCTATGTTGTTTGACTCTCACATTATTTTGGCTCTACAATAGAAAGTTAAAGAAAACATACTTTTCCTCCAAACCTCAGTCTAGGACTGAGAAAACTACAACATTATGCATGTTGTGTTTGTGAGTGAAGGACTGCATACACACACACACACACACACACACACACTACACATTTATGTGAATATATGGTCTATAGTTAAGGCATGATTTAAATTTAAAATTTATAGTTTACATTTGATGATATTTAAAAATTCCAGCAAAGCATACATAATCCTATTTATTTTTCTATTTCTATTTATATATCTTCCTGTCTCTTCACTATTTTATCGTATATTTAAAAAAAGGGACACTTAACCAGAAACCTATTTAATCCCAGGAAAGCCAGTTTATGAATGAATTACAAGAATATTTGAACTGCTTGTTCAAATAGTTTCATAATCAAGTACTCAACTTAACCTTTATGAGTGACTTATTGTATAAGAGGATATAGTATGAGGTGACCCCCAAATGTCATTGGCCACAGGGCAGTCATTAATATCTCCTAAAAGAATTTTTCATAGGGCACAATTAAGATATAACTTCTCCAAAAGTGCTTTACAAAGTCTTGCTTAAGTATTTTCATTAGGTTTTATTAAAGGATACTACAAAAAACCCTGAAATTTATTTCACTTAATTTTTTAAAGTGTCTATTAACATATAATATATGTAAACTATATCAATACAGATTAATATTAATTACATTAATACTATTATATATAATATATAAAATAATATATACAAATAATAAGAAGTGAAACATTCTTTAAGTAGATATAGGAAAGAATGCCCTTTTCCCGAAGAAAATTCTGAGAAAAAGAATTTTAGAATTGATCTTATTTTCCATTGTCTTTGGCCACCAGGAGTCTCAGAATGAAGCATGAAGCCACTAGTCATCTGCTTAGTCACCAGCCTTAATCCAAGCCACCATCCTTTTTTGTCTGGGTTAATATAAAAGCACCTGACATATTTTCCTGCTCTGGCTTCTGCCCCATTCCATACATTATCAGCACCTCATCCCGAAGGAATGATTTGATACTCAACATGATCAACTCATGGTTTAATTACAATTCTTCAGTACTTCCTACTGCCCCTCAGGTAGATACCCAAATCCTTAGGCTCTTTAGCATGGCAGGTGAGACCCTGCATGGAAAGGATCCTGCCTAGTTTTTCACCCTCTTGTAGCTCCACCATTTTCTTAGATTTAAGTCACCCTAGTCTTCTTCTGCTTGTTCCCACCACAGGCTCTTTGCATAAACTCTTCACTCCAATAGAGTAGGCTTCCCTCATCTCCCCTTAGTTAACTGCTGTTCACCTTTTAGATCATAGCTTCAGAGTCCTTACCTAATGGATAGTCACTGTGACACCACAGTCTGCATGAGATCCCTTTGTGATATATGCTCTTTCTGAACCAAGCTACTTTACATTGTAAATATTCACATATTACTCTGCGTCATTCTTAGTGATAGTAAGTTTCGTAAGAATAGGGACCATGTTTGTAGTTTTTGTGTTATTAGTGGCTTTTGTTTTTTCACCATCATAACTCCAGCAACTCATTCCTTTTACATACTGTGTTCAACAAATATTTCAATGAATGAACTGGAACATCAGTCCTTAAATCTGCATACATATGTGCCTTCATTCCATGATTTTTTTACTTCTTTGCCGTTAAGGTTGTTGTACATGTTATTACTATAAAATGTCTCTAAACCATTGTGGAAGACTGTGAAGAAAAGCAGAAAAAGTAATGAATACAATATTGGAATTCAGGTATTATAAAAGGGTGGAAATTGTTTTATTCCATTATAATATATTTTGACTGAAGTGATATAAAAGAAAGGTAAATTATTCAGAACCAAACCTTTACTTCTAATGGGCTATGGAAAGGTGCAGATAGCAACTAGGACACTATATATCATTATCTTGAATAGTCTTCAGTTTTGATCATACATATATATTAAAAATAAAGCCTAAGTATTTTAATAAAATCAAAAAAATATATATTTTCCAATGCATTTCAAATGGTATGCTGACTTTTTATGAAAGCTCAGAACATCAAAAATATTGGAGGAACACAAGTTTATACACACCTTAAAAAAATGTTTGCAGATTCTGATTGCATGATGATAGGTTGCTTTCATAACAGAAACATCAAAAACATGTTAAATGCATTATTCCTAACGCAGTACCATTTTCCTATTTAGATTTAATTGCAATCTTAACAACCACCCTTTCCTCGTATAAAGATTGATCATATGACTTTTTGTTTACACATAATCACCTGTAGAAAGCAGTTATCATTTTGTTCATTTCTTCATTCATTCAACAACCGTAGTTTGTATAACGGCTCTATGCCAGGCCTTGTGCAAGATTTGGGAAACAGTAATAAAGACCCAGATTCTGCCAGCAGTGAGCTTACCATCTTTTGAGAGAGACATGCTAATGCTTTCAGCATGACTTGACAAGTCTTAAGATGGCAGAGAAGGGAAACATAAATAGGAGAATCTGTATTAGACTAGCAGAAACATCAAGAAGGCAAATGTATAGGGAAGAAGGGTGTCTTCGGCAGAGGAATAAGCATGTGCTGTATGAAATAGCACCACGTCTTTAAGTAAAAGCAAGAAATTTTGTGTGGCTAGTGTCAAGGGCATTTTGGGGAAAGTAAAATAGATTTGAGGTGAATTTTAAATAGATGAAAAGTTTAAAATGAAAATAATATGTCCCAATTTTGTACTACTCTATTACAAAACTAAGTTTGGTTTTTAAAGATCAATTTAAGCTAAATATGTAATACAAAGTAGGATATTTAAAATATGCATATATTAATTTTTTGTTAAAGTAATTAAAATTTTGCTCTGGATGTAATACACACCCATGGAAATTTAAAAATACATATATAAAACCTTAACATATACAGCACACACATGCACAGCAAAGTTTTAAATATTTAAGCAAAAGCAGTGACTTGCTAGCTTGCAAATATGTACATGTTGATAATGGATATATTTGTTCATGCAACTGCTTTTTAAAATTTCATTACTGCTGCCAAATCAAGCAACAGTCACACTGGTGATGTGAGTACACAAAAATAGCTAGCAACATAAATGTTAACATATATAGATCAGCCTTTTATGGGAATGTAGTTTTTCATGTAAACAATTCACTTGATATACTAAAACAATCTCTTTATATCTCTTGTTAGGGTTTTATCAGGCAAGTAGAACAATTTCAAGAGAACCTAAGAGGTAGACTATCAATATTAGTTACCACTCAGGTTGTATTAATAGGCAGTTCCCTAATTTACATCCAATTTATATCAAGAACCAAGAGCGGTAGGGCAATGAAGTAGAAATTTTCTTTTTTTAATTCTCTTTCCTTTAGTGAACAAAGTTGTGTATCAGCAAATTTGGGGGCTATTTTCACTAGCTGCAGAACAGAAATCTGTCATATTTAAATTTTCTTATTTTCAGAAATTTTGGTTTCTGTTAAAAGAACATATTTGGTATGAGTAACAGCATCAACTTTTTCCCAAGCCACCCTGAAATGTTGACAGATTGTTAGAAATCAATCACAACATACTTATCACATATGTTTAACATGCTATCCAAAGGAAAAATTGGGGTAGATAATGGAAATCTAATATAAATCTTTAAGCTGTTTTAACAACTTCAAATTTATGGTGTCCCCTAAGAGTACTAAATCAGATATGACTTCTTCCCAAAGTTTTGAGAGACATAAAATAAATAGATGAACAGAGAAGTTCTTTGTGAATGCCTATTTTAATCTATTCTCTGGCCTTAGAGATTTTATAGAGATAGGTAAACTAAAGGTGTGCTTCAAACTAATGCTTCTTTAGTATGTTCTTTTTAAATCCATATGTCACAATGTTTCAGAGTCACAGTGTACTGTGTTTTAAGCCATGCTATATTCTGGACACAATATTTCCTTAGGTATCAGGGAAACTTTAAAACAAACCTGTAACACACAAACTGCAAACAGACAGGGTGACCCTTCTCGGTTGCCTTACCCCAGGGCACCAGGGAATGTCAAACATAGAAAGATCTATAAATAAATTACAATGTCTGGCCTTTTCAACATCCTGAGAATAAGAGTACATTTCACCAGTGGAGTCAAAATTACAAGAAATTACCTACTTTGTTTTCAGAACAGTTGTAAGTGCTCTACATGCAAAGAGGAGCCCCTAAAATGTAAAGAACCACACCTGATCTCAAGACGCTCATTTCTTAATTGAGAAAATAAATTGTAAGTGAAGAAATCCATGAACTTTAACTTTTAGACTTTTATCACCTCAGAGATGTCCTAGAAGAACAGAGTATTTTTTAAAATTCCTTTAGAAGTTTTCCTTTTACCATTAGCACAGGTATTTTAGACTACTCCCAAAAAGAAGGAGAAAAGAAATAGAGACCCTGTATAACCCTATATTACTGTATAGACAATCCCTGATCCAAAATGGTGAAACAAAGAGAATCTCAAATAAGTCCAGTCCCATTTAATCACCGAACATCTAAAAAGTTCATGCTCTGAGTTTACCATCTTTTCATACCTTCTCTCCTACACCCTTGAAAGGTATCTAGAAATCAATTATTCAGATATCACTCTAGAATTATTACTGTGATAGTGATCATGCCGTGAAGTTTACATTAGGGTTATAATTCACTGTCTTAAGTATTCAGATTTTTTACATTATCACCTTCACTATCTTCTTACTTGGTATTGTCTAAAAGTATTCATCAATGAGGTAAAGGAAATTTTAATTGCAAAAATTAAATAAATCTTAAAATTCAGTTTCTCAGTCACACTAGTCATACTTCAAGGGCTTAATAGTCACATGTGACTACTGACTATGGTGCTGGCCATTGCACATTATTTCTATTGCAGAAAGTTCCATTGGATAGCACTGTCTGAACAACATTACTTACTGTCACTAGAGGAACTTGCCCACTTATTTATTCTGGTATGCTGATACAATTTTATACATACTCTAGTACAGCACATTTAGACTGCAACACAGAACTGAACCTTTCACAGACAGGGAAGAACATACACATTGATTCATTACAAAAGGTTCCTCCCAATTTACTGGAAGAGAAAACAGGTTTGACATCTCACAAGACTGGTGCTCTATCAGAGAATATTGACAGTGCCATGAAAATTGTTGTCCTCTGCACGTTCTATAAATGTCTTAAGTCATTTTAGTTAATATGGGCTTTGGAGTCAGGTATAGTCATATTTGAATCCTTGTGCACACTACCTGATGATGGTATGGCTGATCGTATGCCAATACTAACCTCTTGGATATATAGTTCTTAATGGTACAAACCAATTCTTCCAGAACAGGCCTACTATTGTTGTACAAAAATTGTAAGGATTTTGCCAGAACCCAGCATCAAGGACAAACCCTTTTCTTAAGGGTATGTATGTATGCATGTGTGTGTGTGTGTGTGTGTGTGTGTGAAAAACATACATATACATAATTTCAAATAAATCTGAAGGCTACATGCTTTTATTGCTCCTTCCCTGCCAGGTTGGCAGTGGCTGTATTTCTCTTCCAAGAGCCACCGCTCAGGTTGTGGAGCCTCTCCTATGTCTACTCTATCTGCAGCTTCTAGTAACTGCTCCCTTCCTAGACCTATTCAAGTGCAGGAGTGGGTAATGTCATCATACTGTTGTTAGCACCACTTGCATCTTCCTGTCAGTTTCCGTTAACCCTGCACTCAGCTTTGTAACTTACCCCTTTATTACCTTCTGTCCTTCACCCATTTCAGCATGCTATGTGTTTCTTGCTGATGCCCTGACAGATAAGCAGACAAAATGAGATCATAAAATAGCTGCTGTAATCCAAGGATCTGTTTCTAACTCTATAGGAATTACTCTAGGACCAAAATAGAATTTGAAATTAACATAAAAAATTTTAGGAGCATAGTTTGCTGTCTTTATACCTATCTAAAAACTTACCAGAAAAATTTTCAATGATTGTTGAAAGTAAGACATTTGCTACATAGTGGCATCAGTTCTTCATATCCCTCATTAAAGGCAAAACAGATTGTTTTTAAAAACACCATCTTCAAAATGATAGAATTTCATTTCATAAAAACAATATGTACTGTAAGGATTCTTTACATTTCTTTTTTTAAACCAACCAATAACAATCAACATAATTTTGATTGGTCATAAGATGACAACTACAGAAGAAGTAAAACTAAGCAGATTGATGCACAAGAATGTTAATTGCAGCAGTATATAAAATAGCCTACATTTTACAACAGCCCTTATGTACAACATTAGAAGAGAAGCAATGAACTATAAGTGATATTTAAAACTATACATAGCAAGCATTATAGCACGGACACTGACCCGCAGACGATGGCTCAATCCAATCAGATACTGGTTTTTAAACAGCCCATATAATTGTACAAGGGCATACCAACTCAGTATCAGTTCTATAGCACAACTATATGATAGAATGTTATTGGGCAAAGTAAATGACTAAATTTTATGCTGTAAAATTTAAACACCCAAAAAGCTAACTGTAATAAGGAAAAAGTTTTTAGGGAAAAGTGTTAGGTGTGGATGGTTTTCCCCAATTTTAACACTGTACTTTAAAAATTTCCTTTAAGCACCTTGCACTCTTTGCTAAAAAGAAAAACCATGGGCAATAAGCAAAAATCAGCAATTTAGAGTTTTAAAATGGAATTATGTGGATCAGCTATAAAATTCCCCTAAAATAGCATGAAAAAAGTAAATATATGCTTGAACAGAGTATCTCAATAATCTACCCATATCAATCATTTCAGGTTAAACTCACCTCTCTAAATTCTCCAAATCAACTGCTAAGAAATGTCTTGATTTCAAAAACAGCTCTAATGTCTGGTTAGAATGGTCAATGTGGCAACTAGGAAGGAGCAGGTAAGGGAAGAGAATGAGAGAGTATATTCTGCAGCCATGTGACTAATATGAGACCCCCCCCAAGAGTGGTTAATGAGTTTAGCACTGCTTCCAAAATTATTACATTAAAAGTGCTTTGTAAGAGATTGTAGAGTTTTTTTTGGCTCACTTAGTTGTCTTTATATTTAAAGAAAAACACACCTCTAAACAACAGGCAGCTATTTTGCTCGTGTCTTAATAAAGCTAAGGAAACATAGTTTGGGGTCAGATCTGGATATGTGTCTAGATTCTGCCACTTAGCAACTATCAAATCTTATTTAGATTATTTAATCTCTGTGAAGTATAGTATCTTTATTGATAAAATGCAGGTATGAAAAATTACTTCAAATGGCTGTCGGAAAGATTTAATGTAACAGTGTGTCCTCACTGCTCAGGGCCTGATATAATTAATAAATGTCTATTTCCTTTTGTAAACTGAGAAAGTAAATGCTAAACATGAAAAAATGGCACTGTCTCACATCTTTTCTGTTTTTTATTGTCATATGTACTCACAAGCCAGATTTCTTTTTCTGCTTCAGTAAACCTGTTCATTTTTAAAGTGGCTCAAATTAAGGTAATTGAAGATATTTTAGATGTTATAAATTTTCTTTCCCATTATTTTAGTACTCCAATTATCTTTCTACTTCGATGAAACTTTTAAAGGTTGTCAGCGTTCACCCTAAATTATTTACAATTAAGTTTAGAAGCTCAAATTCAAGTTTGACTTCATATCCAAACTTTATGAACTTTTCTAACACCGTAAAATAACCATTGCTCTCTAGATTCATGCTAATTCACAGGCTATTTCTAAGTGTCATATTTAATTAGGTTCAAGTTTGCTGCTTGTCACAATAGGTGTTTTTTTCTTTGAAATAAAAGAATACTCCCTCTATTACTGCCTTGACTTGGTTTTAAAATTTATTCAACAAAATAACTGTCTTTTTAATACAATTTTCAGAAAATGTGGTATATTTTAGTAGCATACTATTGAAGTTTTCTATGTAAGAAACCCTTAAGGAAGGGATATTTCTCCAGAAGCCTAACATTTTTCTTTTAACATTCTACTTTGCAAACTCAGGTGTTACACTTCATTGAGTACAATGGATTGGATTTTAAGGAATTAAAGACAATGGTATTCGACAAACTTCAAATTAACTGCTTAAACAGTTAAATTTTTTTCTCATCAAAAAACTTCTTAAATATTTTCTCATCAAATAACTTCTTGGAAATGGAGTTTTGTTTAAAAAAAGAAAGTATTATATTTAATATTAGGATTAAAGTCTTACCTAAGAGAGAATAAAAAAATAATAATGATAATTCATTTCTGTAAATGACTTATCTGTTCCACTAAAATGTGTTACTACACATTGTATCCTAGTTAGGATCCAGAGTCCATTCTGTCTGCTGAATCATAAATGAATCAGTGGACATTCTGCCTTTTAAATTACATACAATTCATATATAGATAATCAATATATATACGTCTATCTCGAATCAAAGCACAACCATGTACTTCTTAAGTGAACATTTTTCATTGGTAAGAAGAAAGTTGCCCCATGTTTCATTGGCCCAAATTGTATCACATTTCATACTTAAACCTATAAATAGCAAGGGGTATGGGAACACATAAATGGAATAAATGGAATATGATTCTTTTCCTGTGACAAGGGGATAGAGTCCTTTCTCCCTTGAAGATTATTGCCACATAGTGCACATGGATATTTGAACAAAATCAGAGATTTTTCATACAGGACACAGAAACGAGGCTGTTTGGTAAGTAACTAACAATAACTGTTGAAACAGCACACAGAAAAGTTCAGTAATATTAATGACTGGTAAGATATTCTTCTAGCATTATATATCAATTATGGCCAGAATACCTGTGAATACTGAATCCTAAATTGACCTTTTTAAGCTAATTTTAAATTTTACAGTGCTTAAGTGTATTTCCAAACTGACTCGTAGAAAAATATAATTACTTATGCCTTGTTTTTTTCTGAGTCATAATTTATAAAAACATGAACTCAGAAATCAAGGAATCACTAAAAAGATTATTACAGAAAATATGATTTTGTAGTAAAACTTTTGTAACTCAGACAAGCTTAAAGTAATGACAAATAAAAATAATGCAAAAATAACATAAAATGAAAAATCTTATGTAGCAAATAATTATTTCTTTAAAAATGTTTTTCCTAAGAACAGAAGGGTAATTCAAATTAAGGGATCCTAACTGACAATTAATTAGGTCCTTAGGGGAACAATGTAATGAGAGTAATTTAAGAATAGAATATCAACAGTTCTTGGTAAAAGAAGAACTGACAGTGCCCATTAAGAGTTTATATAATTTCTTGACTCATGAATACAGCATTCATTTACTTAAAGGTAAACTTCCTCCTTTCTCCTCCCAGAATCTAGCCATATTATGTAAATTCTAAATGAGTTAGTTCACTTCAGTAAGTTTTACTTTAGTATAGAACTAAATGCTATTTATACTTTTAAGTAATAGCATAGCACATTTGCATTTGAATAAACCTTTTAGGTATAGGCACTGAACCATTCTTAATTCAATTACAGAGGCCCACATAAGAAAAGTGAGTTTACAAAACTAGCTAAAATTCACAGCCTAGGGAAACATCAGTCATCACCTAAAATAATGGTTAACCTCTCAAACAATGTGAACACGCTCAAGTTAGAGACCAGAATCCACGTTTCATCCTCAAAGGTGACGTGACTCTCCTTTGAATCATCGGAACTAAATATAAGTAAACAAAAAACCCCATTTAATTAAAATGATTACTCTTCTCCCTTCCACCAACATGAACAGCAACTCAAAATTATTATTTAAATCCTCATCCATAGCTACAATTGATTTTAAAATGTCTAGACTAATAGAAGGAAGTTTGTAATATTAGATTCACATTTCTCAGCAAATTGCATGTAGTAAGTGCTGATTAATTATTTATTCTTTGAAATATTCATTAAGTTGTTTGTCAGGAATATTCTAAGACCATACTATAAACATTTCAGAAGTGTTCCTCACTATTTATCTCCTCCATATTCTTTTATTCTTCAGTATTTTTCTCACAGTGTTTTGAACATGTCCACTGTCTTCACATAGCTCCCCTACAACATAAAGTATTATTGCAGATATTTTCCCCTATTCACTACCAATAGAGATTTTAGTTGGTTGTTAGATTCTGTTGGAGCTGAAAGGCATTCAAAATGTAAAATTTTGTAGTTACTTGAGACTGTGAAATACAGGGAGAAATACAGATTTCCAGAGAGCTTGCTCTTTTCCGTGTGGTCATGTTTCTAGCCCTCATCCTGTCATGCTATGGCAGTTTACCATTTACATCATCAAGTGGCTAAAAGGTTTTGTGGAAGGTGGGTAGATGTCACAGCACAAGCAGGAATTACCTCAATACGCATCAAAGGGAAAGCTTCCAAAAAGAAATTTAAGCATCATAAATGCCAAGGGGACAGGAACAAATACCGATCGCTGTCAAGATGTATTTCACATAGTTTCTTAGAAAGGTAGGAGATGTGAAAATAGTATAGAGGAGTAGAGACACTAAATTGAAATTATCATTTTTTTAAATTTAAATTCATAAATTCCAGCCCTGCAAACTGACACTTGAGTAAATATAAATTCCATGGTAGTGATTATTTAAAACCCAATATTGACTATGAATTTATGCATGGTGATTCCTATGCAAAACAACAAAATTGCATTTATAATAGAAATGAGGACAAAGCAACAGAATTCATAACATGTTAAAGGAAGCATTAACTGTAGTGGAAGAGAGTCAAGTTCCTAAAGAATCATTTATTCATTCATTCAGCCAAAACTATAATTATCATGTCCTAATTCCAGGGTCTTGAAAAATTAATGATGAAATTAAATACATATGAATTTAAAAGTATAGTTTTTGATCTGGAAACAGTTTTCCTTAAATGAAACTAACCTGCAAATATAAAGTTACATTTTATTGATAAAAGATAATGCATGTACATGTGTGCATGTGTTTGTGTGTGTATAGTGTATAGTATATAAACATGTCTATATATAACTTTAAAACAGTTATTTATAAGAAAATAAAGAATGAAGGCCAAGTTGATTGACTGATTAAGAAACAAAATTATATTGGATATTTTATCAATATTACATTGCTTTACCAACACTAAAACTGATAAGTATTCATTAATTACAATAAGTAATTAGAATGATTAATATTTTTGAAGTACTTACATAATACAGATTACACTTTTTAGTACAATTAGTCTCTATGTTAATTTCATTAGTTGTTTTTTTTTCAGTTCAACTTTACAGATGAGAAAACAAGCCCAGATAGTTTAAAAATTTATATAGGATTGCACATTTAAGAAGTGATTTAAACCTAAGTCTATTCAATTTTAAAGCTCATATCCTTAAATGAAAATTGTATTAATGATTATCAATTTTATTGCCCAGTTAAATATTTAAAAAGTAGATATACATCCAATTTGTAATGCCAATGATATAAATGTATCAATTATGTTCTGTTAACCACAGTTAATGTGTTATATATTTTGATTTGTTGTATTTCATCTTGGAATAGTAAGTTTCCATATTTCTACCATTTTTTAAAAATATCCCCATGTTTATTTTTTGAAATTACAAATAACTACAACTGACCCCTGAACAACATGGAGGCCAGGGGCACTGACCCCCCACAAATCTACCTATACTTTAGACTGCCCCCAAACTAACTACTAATAGCCTATTGCTACTGGAAGCCTTACTGAGAACATGAACAGTCAATTAACACGTGTTTTGTATATGTATTATATACTGTATTCTTACAGTAAAGTAAGCTAGAGAAAAGAATATCTTTTTTCAATATGTTGAAAGGGTTGTATTGAGTTTCAACGGCAATTTTAGTTTGGTTAACTAGTGTCCCTTCAGGTCTCTGCAGATTCTGGTTTGAAATCAAGCCCAGTAATGACAGTCTTAAAGAGAATTCGTGGAAAAGTTATTTAAGAAATGAACTCCATGGAATGGGAGAAAATATTTGCAAACCACTTATCTTCTAAGGGGTTAGTCTCCAAAATATATATAAGGAACAACTACAACTCCACAGCAAAAATCAATCAATCAATCAGTAAATAAGAACCTGATTGAAAAATGGACAAAGGACTTGAATAAATATTTCTCCACACAACATACAGATCACCAACAGGTACATGAAAATACGTTTAACCATATTATCCACCAGGGAAATGTAAATCAAAATCACAGCAAGCCCTCACACCTATCAGGATGGTTATTATAAAAAAAAAAAAAGACAAGTGTTGGCAAAGATGTGGAGAAAAGGAATACTTGTGCACTGTTGGTAGGAACGCAAAATGGTACAGCCAATAGGAAAACAGTTTGGAGGATCCTGGAACATTTAAAACAGAATTATCATACAATCCAGCAAACCTATTTCTGGGTATTTATCCAAAAGAACTAAATTGGGATTGTAAAGAGATATCTACATTCATCTGTGCCTAGCATCACTATTCATAATAGTCAAAATGTGGAAGTAACCGAAATGTCCATAGACAAATGAATGGATAAAAACATGTGGTGTGTGCACACACTTGTGTGCATGTGCACACGCACGCACACACATACACAGAGGAATACTATTCGGCCTTAAAAAAGGAAAGAAATTCTGCCATTTGCTACAGCATGGATGAACCTGGAGGATAATATGTGAAATGAAATAAGCTAGTCACAGAAAGGCAAATAATGAATGATGCCACTTTCATGAGGTATCTATAATAATCAAATTCATAGAATCAATGAGAGGACTGCAGGTTGTTAGGGGCTGGGGGAAAGGAGAAACTTGCTACTCCCAGTGGGAGTTACTAATCAATGGGCATAAAGTTTCAGTTACACAAGATAAATAAGCTCTAGAGACCTGCTGTATAATATTGTACCCATACTTAACAATATGTATTGTACACTAAAAATTTGGTAAAAAGGTAGCCCTCTTACTGTTCTTACCACACTAAATTAAGGTTTAAAAAAAAGAGAAGACAAACAAATGAACCTTCTCACTCAAAAAGGAATGTAAGCAAAATTGTCTAGATGATGGGACCAGTTTAAAGAGACCATCTTAGTCCACTAATGTGTCTTTCAGTCTATTTCTTCAGTTTCTTGAAATCATAGTGGCTTCTCTAGATGACCTTCATTATAATCTAGATAGTCACATCAACATTTCTCCCAGAAAGCTAAATAAAGCACAAATTTATAAAGTCTGAGTATGGCAAATAAAGCTGTCTTTGACCATTATAACTGAAGAACAACCCTGTGGGTGTTTAGCAAATTATTCCAGTTATGTGGTTTAGTCTCTTGAGATTTAGCTGTAGCCAATTATGGCCCACAGGCTGGAAAAGTGACTGATCATTGTCTGAAAACATGGTGATCAAGTGGGGAGGGGAAACACCTTCACCATGTTTTTTCCCCCTTATAGGTAGATGTTGATTGAAATAATGAGAGATTTAAAAAGCTGACAGCTTTGATCTCTTCTTTGATGTTCCCTGCCATTGTCTAGGCCGTTACTCTTTATAAAATATGGTCAGTTAAAATAAAAAGCCAAAGCATACTTTCTCCTCACTCGTGGTTCATTAAAACGACATGGCAAATAGAACTCTGTACAATAACAAGTGAAAATGGCTCAGGATGCTTCCAAAGAGTAAAGAAAGGGACATTTTTTCCATTGTCATACTAAGTTGGTCTCTGGTGGCTGACCTTGCAGGCTCTCACTATGTGACTGCACCTACTTTTCTCTTTTTTCGAATTCCCTCTCTCACATGTTACCACTACTGAAATGATTACACTTGCTTCAAGACCAAATCAAACACTGCTTTTTCAGGCCTCCCAGCTGGGATAGTCATGCCCAATTTCACAGCATCTGGTACGTGCCTCTATTATCGTTCTGTACCGTGGCATTATACGTATTTGCCTGTGTCTCTTCTAGACATGGTGTTCTAAACTATTTTTGTGCTATGGATCCCTTCGGCATCTGGTGAAGCATATGGAACGCTTCACAGAATGTTTTTAAATGCATAAAATAAAAAGAACAATCTTAAAGGAATACAAAGGAAATTCTATTACAATATAATTATCAAGTATTAAATAAAGGAATATCGTATGTGATTATTGGGATACTAGTTGAAGATATAATCATTAATATAAATTCAATGTAGTGGTTAATCTAAGTGACCTTTTAAAATATCCACAATTAGGATCTGATATAAAAATATTGGTGATAAATTCACAGATACCGCTAATACTGTAGCATGTTGCCTACCTTCGTAACTGGAAGGACATGCTGATTTCTAGGTAGAGGTTAGTAAAAAGAAAGATGCACGTCTTTTCTCCTATCCTGGTTTGTGGACCCCAGATGAAGAACGCTGTAATTTGACTGTACAGCCTCTAGGGCAGAGTTTTTGATTTGTTCATCTCTGTGTCTTCAGCACAGAGCAGAAGCACTGGCACAATCCAAGTACGCAATAAAGTTTGTTAAATGGTGGCAGAACTGTTTTCAAAGTTTAGATGCTGCTTTTATCACTGCCCTTATCACTTTGCAACACATGAAGAAGTCTGGTATTTCCAGTGAGATTTGCCACTGGGTGCCATACATATTGCTATGTGTATTCTTTTGTTTAAACATAGAAGCTTGAAAATTAACATGAAAAAGCATATGTGACTAAGCAATTTGCATTTGCTTTATTTTTTCGCTACTTGCCCCTAAGTCAAGAGACAACCAGGACAACGTTGATAATGCTGCTCATGTTCTCACAGTTAACACGACTTCCCATGGAGCTTAAGCGTCTCACCACAGACTAAGCAGCCTCTACAACACATCCTGAAGATGGGAAGAGGGGGAGGATCATCAATTTCAGCCTTTCATATGGAAGGCTCTGATATTATACCAACCAATAATCTATAGTTAACTTTTCAGCTTTCACCTGTTCAATTTTAACATAATACTTGCTATAGCTATAGGTGACATTATTCTGTTCAACTTTTTAAATTTATACCTCAAAGAAGTAAGACAGAAGTTATGGTATAAATGTAATATAATTCTATGAACCATGATCAAAACTAAATGTATTTTAGAAATATTAAAAGTACAATCTTTGTTTTTCCCGACTAGCCCCCATCTCACATTATTGTGTAATGGGAATATATGTGAACATAATCATGAAAATGCAATTTAAATACTACTAAAAGAAAGGTGTAGGCAAAAGTTAAAGCCCTTTAGTTTGTTCAATTTAATCAAATTATAGGATAAAGAAATGACAAATGTCATTTCTCTTAATGTGTTTAGTGACACAATTCTAACAACTCTGTATAATACTATAAAAACTATGTAAATATTTCAAACATTTCCCCTACATATAGAACATATATGTAATATGTATGTAGTACAATAAATTAATTTCCACTATTACAGACTCTATCCAAAACTTCCTTCTAAATTCAGAAAATTTCAAAGAGATTTCATAACGCTATGCTGCTTATTAACATTAAAGACATTAATAGATAATTGCTCAAAGAAGAAAATGGTCTTCTCAGTAATAATAACAAGTGTGCAGCATAATTGGAAGTTATTCAGCCTATGTCCTTTGAGTTAAAAAATAAGATTTTGGTAAAATACAATGAATGATCCTTAGAGTATAACTTGATCATAGTCTATCTGAGTTATGATTATTTATATCATTATCCTAAGAACTGACTCTTCCTTATAAGACTTTATTATATTCACCATAAGAAATTAGCCCATTGCAGAGCACCAATACTAATTTGTTCAACATTTAAAATAATACTAATCATATGCACGCAAAAGAGAAACATACTAGGCACTGTTCATTCCATTAGCCATTTCATGGCTAATCACTACTCTTGATCTCAAAACCAGAAGTGCAGTACTTAAACTGGCAAAAAGTAGTTTTTAATGTGAACAGTATAGGGTTCTTGATCTTTGAGCAAAGTTGAACTTTTGATACTTTTCAATGAAAAAAGTAACAGGTTTGTTCTCCTTCTGGCTCTAGTAAGTAGGAGAAACAATTGCAAAGCAGGTATTCTAAAATACGAAACAAAATTATTCTTGGAAAAAAAAATCTAGCATCTGTTGCAACACAGAGCCATTATAATGCAATTAGGCAGACTAAGGACCAGATGCTAAGGAAGCAAAATTTAAAAGATGAAACATGGTATTACTTTGGTTAATGAATTTAATTCCAAATGTTACAGGAATGATTCATGGACTTTTTTTTTCTAAAGATCAGTTGTCACATGTACATACTGATTTTAACCTGATGCCCATGAAATATAATGAGATAAGTAAATGATCACTCACAGGATATTAGATACTTTTAAAAAGACTAAACTGTAGACATTCTCTCAGGCAGATGAATACCTTGCCAGTGGTAATATGTTACTTTTTAAATTTATACCTCAAAGAAGTAAGACAGAAGTTATGGTATAAATGTAATATAATTCTATGAACCATGATCAAAACTAAATGTATTTTAGAAATATTAAAAGTACAATCTTTGTTTTTCCCGACTAGCCCCCATCTCACATTATTGTGTAATGGGAATATATGTGAACATAATCATGAAAATGCAATTTAAATACTACTAAAAGAAAGGTGTAGGCAAAAGTTAAAGCCCTTTAGTTTGTTCACATTTTGTATTACCATCTACAGTTGCCTGTAGTACTCATTATTTTGAAAATAAAGTCTCCTGCAAGGTAAGCTTGTTAAAAGGAAAGTCCAGATCACACCAGAAGAGCCTAAATAGAAAATGAGAGAAGAAAAACAAGTAACCTGAACCTGCTAACTCAAATTCATTTTAACAAGTTTATTTTGGCAAGTTGAAAATAAAATGTGAAGCATTATGCAAACATAAATAATAATGTATTCTCACAGATGTGCAACAGTACCTCTCTCAAAAAGTAGAATCTGAGTTCTATTAATAGGGTCTGCATTTAACACTTTCATAACTCACTGTATAAAGGCATAGCCTAAACATCCTCAGATGAGAATGAGGAGACCAGGGAAGTACATCGACATGAATCTTGTTTAACCTGTCATCCCACATCATAAGGTTCTCCTCGAGAGTGTATCTTACCAGCAACCACTTAGGAACATTGGAAATACTTATAGCAAAGCTATCCACCTCATTTGCATATTCAGGAACCGATCATTCTGCAACAGTGCATTGAAATCAGCACAAACACCGAAAAAACACAGGAAAACACAACCTCAGTATTAACAATGACTCCAGGATGAGAACGTGTCTCTACTCATTCATACTTATTACTAAATATTTGTTGAATGAATTAGTGAACTCCATGCAAAAACAACCCTATTATTTTTATCAATAATCAGAAATCCATAGATGATGAAAGCTTATTCTTTACTTTCTTCTGAGATACTCAGTCTGCATATATTTTTTCTCAAGGTAAGTGACAGAAAGCTAGAAGATATTATGCTGCAGTCAAAGCTAGAAATGACACAATTTTCCATCAAAGGTAAGGTGATGATAGGATTTTTCCTTTTAATATAAGTGTAGTAAGGGGATCTCCCAAACAAAAGGCATTACAGCAGAAGAATGTTCCAGAAGATTGGGACTAAACTACAGATAAATATGATGACTACATGGTCATCAAGGAAACGTTTCTGAGAACACAATATTATTCATATAATATTTTAAAACATTTGATCTGGTTTTACTGTTCTGTAAACAATGACTGAAAAACATGGAGAATGTTTTAAATACCTAATGAGGTATTTAAAAAGGAATATAAAACATAGCGCCTGCTCTCAAGAAATTTATAAAATGCTACAGAATCAAAGAAAGCCCACAGTAAATAACTAGCAAGTAATTAAATCAAGAACTGGGTAGAAATGATTATGTGGAACAAAAGTTCACAGAATGAAGTGAGGTCTGAAGCAGGTAGAGAAAACGCTGTAGTAGCTGTAATACTTGAACGAATTTTTGAAGATGGAAATGCTTTAGAACCAAAATCTGTAGAGGGAAACAATTCCAGAAAGGAAGAATGAGCCTAGCACAACAAAAGAGAGTGAGTGAACTGGACTGCATAGGAGAGAGAAAGAGAATATTTTCTGCTGAGAATATAAAGACAATATACTTGAAACCCTTAAAAGCACATAGTCAATGTAGGAATATGAGAGGATTCATATTGATCTCAAAAGAAATTCTACTAGATTTGAGAAATATACAGCCAATTAGCTAAGACCTTCAACTGTGAATTTTGATTACATAGTTATTCAAAACACTTATTAAAAGTAACTCATATTTATTATTACATGTTTATTTTTTGCATTTAGGTATTTTATCTTATTTGATCCCTGAAATCAGTGAAAGTAGTCAGAAAAAAAGATCTTTATTATATCAGTTTTCCATTTTTACTTTTCTCCAGCTTGGGATATAATTGACACATAATATTGTGTGAGTCTAAGGCATACAGTGTGATAGGATACATGAATATATTGTGGAATGACTACCACAGTAAGGTGAGTGAGCACATCCACCACCTCACATAGTTACCATTTTTTTTCATGTGGTGAGATCACTTAAGATCTACCCTTTCTCAGATGTGAAAATGGAGGCTGGCTGAGGATGAATGACTGCCTCAAAGGCACAGAATAAGCATGGGACTTGGAATTCCTCCCATGTGCCCAGATTACAAAACCATTACCTACTTCTCTATTCTCCTCGGGTTATTGAGAATCTGAAACTTTTATCATGAAAACATTTCTAGGATGTCTGGAATCATACCCCAATAGAATATGGAAAGAAAATACATTTGGAAAGGATTAATTCAACTTGCTGAAAGTTGCATGTAAAATATCCTTTGTACCTTTATATATTATGGGACAAAACAGAAGCAGAAATGATGAAACAAGCTTACCACTGGAGACCTGACTACTCTTGAAATTTAGACAATTCAGGTCATTAGTCATGGAGTTCTAAGGGGAAAAAGTGTGCCCGATTCCACACTTGTAAGGCCAGAAGCTCTCTAATTTACATCCCCTACTTGGCTGAGGACATCAGATGTGCTAAAGTTGAACAAGTTCAAGACTTCTGCTTGAGGAATTTTAAGGAACATAACACGGTCTGACTAGTAATTGGTTATTTAATAATCCTACTTGCAGAGCCAATATAAGCTTGCCTCACTCTTAAGCACAGAATAGGACCAACCGCCTTACTTAGGATAGGAAAAGAAACCTTCATCTGCATTTAAGCTTTAAAGTCAACCTGATGTGAAATCCTGAAATACGTTTTGAAAATGAATGGATTAGTGATAAAATTAATGAGAAAACTAAAGTCTCTGAAATGAAGTATTTTTGGCATGTGATAACCTGATATGCTGCCCTCAAAAGTCCCTTGCAATTAGGTTTGCTGAGCCATCTCAGCATAGCTCTTCTTGCACTGTGGGTACTGTATGAACCAAGCCAACTTGTCTATCTGTCCTGTGTCATATCACTTTTCAACACTAACTTTTACACCATTTATGTCAGTCTCCTCATCCACAATATGCTGCTTTTACTGTTTGGGCTTTCTCAGCATGCTCCTTTGTCCAGCTGGAAGGGCTAAAACTCCTACTGTCAACCGCAACTTCTGTATCTGACACTAACTCTAAACCCCTCATTCACTTAACTGCTCGTCATCTTTCATATTAGTATGACCCACTCCCATTTCCCACATTCTACTGTGTCATGTCCTACCTAGCCTGGACTCCAACTGATCACTTGTATGTTACATACAAAGAGCAATACCTCAGACTATATACATATTCACACGCACACACACATATATGCTTACCCAGTCCCCAATCCAGAATTACAACCAGTCTTCTTTCCCCAAATGACTACTTCTCTTTGTTAGTGAAGCACTGAATATGTAGAGATTGTGCCTAAGTAAATTACTATTTATCCACCATCAACTAAACCCTACTCTTCCCTTTTCATTAATGTGTTCAGCAAATATACGTTAAGCTTAGACAATGTGCCTGACTACACATCTGTTACTATATATTCAGTGATAATCAAAGCAGGCAGAGTTTGGGTGAGGAAAGTATTTCAGGCAGACGCAATAGCAGAGATGAGTCTGGGCTTTGAGAAATAAGAGAGGGTCAGTGTGGCTGAAGTGTGACAAAACTGCAGAGAGGAGGAAAGAATTAGCTCTATCAGAACAATAATGATCTTCAATCAGAGCTAAACAACCTGGTTTACATTTTTAAAAGATCACTCTGGATGCCACGTGGAGAAAGGAGCAGAAGGGGTGAAAAGTACAAGTGACAGAGGCAAGCTGGCAGGGAGCGGTTACTGCCGTGTTTAAAGTAACTTAGATTAGGATGGAATCAAAAGATACGGATGATGTCATCTACTTCCTCTGTTGTTCCATGAGACTTTTCATGTATGTGTATAGGGTACATTCCCTACAGCAGTTCTTCTAAACCTTTGCAGTGCCTTTCAGGTTCACAAACTGGTTCCTTCCGCTCCCCCTCCTGCTCCATCTTGATGGACGACTGTTCTTTAGTTACTAAAGAGAATAAAAGCATCCCTTACAAGCTCCCTCGCCCACCTTCCCCACTTCTATCATCTGAAGTGCCCTTGTCCTTTTGTTGAAGCATCTATGTCAATTCAGATTCTCCCAAAACAGAACCCCCCAGGTGAGGACTTAGAGTACAGGTAGCTAATCTAGCAATTGATTTGAGAAAGTTCAAATGAGAGGGTGGAGAAAGTGAGATTAGGAAGGGGGAGGAGGCAATGAAGGGTATATTAATGAGCACATTATGACTGGGGACAACTGGGGTGCAATCCTGCTGGTGACCCTCTGAGAAGCAGTGTGGAACATGCCTCAGAAGTGTCCCACCAAAGGATGACATAGGAGGCTGAGTGTTATTTCCAAGGCCTCCCATCTGCTAGTAGTTAAATGGTGGTCTTGGTGACGTTACTCCCTCCCTCAATATTTCTGGCTTATTCCTGTTGGGAGCAGATCAGTTTCTCATGGTGTTGGAGTAAGCCTTCAGGCAGAGCAGCAGAGCAAGAGTTAGGAACTACTGACATGGGAGAGCCAGGAATTACACTGAACTCAGGTGGGGAAGGAGATATGGGGCAGAGCATCAGCAACATCTTCTTTCTCTTTTAGGACATTGTTAATGTTGCTCCTCTACTGAGGCACTTCTTTAATGAGATATGGCTATGCGCTATATAAGGGACCTCATAAACCATCTAGTCCTGCTCCCTTATCTGAAGATCGGAAAACTAAACCCCAGAATTCTTCAGTTTATTTTGGGGATGCTATCTGCAAACTTTCTTCTTGGTCTACTAAAATGTGTTGGAGTGTTTTATGTATGTTCAGGTTGGTCAACAGTATTAAAATGAATTGCAAAACCTTGACAATACACTGCCATTTACCAACATGTACTACCTCCTACTGGTTCCCAAACTTTCAAATCTATGACAATATCTGTTGAATTTTATAATCTCCACTCAAAACTCAAATTAAAAACAAAAGTTGCAGACTTTTAAGGACAGGTTAATTGGAAATACCTGGAACACAACAGCTAGTTATGTTTCAAAACATCTTTACAGAATCGTTTTATTTGTGCTATATATGGCCTTGAGTAGAAGCATTTTTTTAATTATTATTTTGTGGTTGTTCAATAAATCAATAGAAATATTTTCAGGGCCCTAGAAACCTCCAAGGTAAGTGTTTAGAAACTGTGCTTGCAGGAGTCTGTTAGTATTTTGGTAGACAGTACCTGAAGTGTTACTATAAACAAATTTGAACAGCAGACTAGTTCACACAGAAATTTACTCATTGAAATGGCTTCGCATGTGGAATACTTCTAATTTGGTTTAGTTTATGATTACCAATTATGATTCCAAAAGTGGTTAAATAATATAATCTATTGAATAAATGATATCTCTACAGTAAGGCATATATTCATTATGTAGTTTAACTTAATTCACACTGAAATTATTTGTATCAAAAATCTTTAAGTCAAATAATCTAATGCAGCTAACCATGACAGAGAATTTTATTATCTTTAATTATATGGCAAGATTTATCCTCCTTGCTCTTTTTCCAAGGGCTTTGGCTTTGTTACACACCACTGATGCTCGTTTTTATTGGAAAGCGATGTGTCTAGATTTTGTGATAATTTTGTGAGAACGTCAGCACCCCTTAGTTATTATTCATTATACAGACAGACTCTCTTTCAAAAAAGAAAAAATAAAAACCTTTACATATTGTATTGTCAAGTGACTTGAATTTAATTTAAAAGACATTTTCCACAGGTTCATGTTCAATCTCAGCTTAAATCTTGAATGAGGAGTACAGCAAAGCAAAACCTTTTTTCTTCTTTTGACACTGTTAAAGCTGCCTGAGAAGCTACAAACAGGTGGGCACCTCCCTCTGACCCTTTCATTTCTCTTCCTCTTCTTCTCTTAACCAGATTCCCACCACCTTTCCTAAAACAAAGAGGCAGAGTTCTGACTGGCTGGGAAAAAATTCATCTATTTCATGTTTTCCCTTCCCCCAACTTCCCTTTCATTTTCAAGTGGGAGCACAGAATAAAATACATGGACTCTGTGTGTGTTTGTGTGTGTGTGTGTGTGTGTGTGTGTGATTGTGGAAATATGATTTTGGTCCGACTGTGAAAAACCAAAAAACTAACAAGGTAAATAGATGACTATATTCTGAAACACTCAAAGAGTTTGTCCAAGACATCTAATATTAATTTAAAATTTTTAATTTTTTTTGCTCTCACATTCAGTTAATGATCTAATAGCTTTCAGAATAAAATGTCATAGATATTAATCATTTGGACCAAAACAAACAGCATTAAAAATTGAAATAAAAATACCCCATCTTGATTTTTCCTGGCCAAATTTGTCAGGATTCACTCATTTGTTTATTTCACTAATTGACTGAGTGCTCATTACATTCCATGCAGGTTTTAAGTGCTAAGGATTCAATGATGAAAGCCAAGGGATATGAGAGACCTAGTACAGTGTTCATCCTTTGTCTTACATTTATACTCTAAAACACCGTTAAAGATGCCTCTATTATGAAAATAAGAATAATTTGTCATCATAACTATGATCTATTTTAGTAATTATGAGTTGTTTTCATCATGAATAAGGAAGTGAAAATGACTATAAACTGGTAAGTGAGCCAGGCCAAAACAAATCATTTGACACATCATTTAAACATCTGAAATATGATGCACTTGTTTCCTAAGCATCACTCCATTTCATCATCTTAGAATAGTATCTGAATAAAGGTAACATAAAAATGCCATCATAGCTCTGGTGACTTCTCAAGCCTATACAGGTAGCATGGGATAGGTAAGACTAGAGGAAAAGAATATACTATAAAACTTAAATAACTGACAGAATCTATTTTCTTGATATATTTACTCAAGAGAATTGAGAAAATAAGTAGAATAAACATCTCTGCTTCCTTAAAGGCTTGCCCACTCCTGACTGTAAGTTATGAACACTAGATTAAAATCCAGTAAAAGTCAATTATCCATATTATACAGTTAATCTAAATGTTGTACCCCATTAGAATATATCAAAGCTTAAATTTTACTGAAAGAAATGAGCCATGACAAATGAACATATAACCTAAAAGAGAGTAAAGGTTATGATTTTTCAGATGCTTCAATTCAGTTATTAGCATCTTACAAGATATGTTTCAATTTTTTTATTAGGCATTATAATTAAGTAAAATATCATGTCATGGTTTAAGTTTCCAAACTGTGGCTTCAGTAAGGTACATTGGGAAATATTTCAGTTTTACTAATCCAAAAGGGGAGATTTTGATCTACAGTATAGACTCAAGTGCTTATAAAACATGGATCATACTTTCATTTTGTTAAAAAATATCACGGACTAAATCCTTTCTTAGGGAGGTATCTCAGGGAATAAGAATCAAAAGAATCATTAAAAATGGATTCTTTACATTACATATTGGAGCACTTAATGACCAACTGTTTGCTTTATTACTGTACAGAAAATAGTAATAAAATTACTAATTTCCCAAAATAGCTGTTTGGTATTTTAATGTATTAATCACTAATGCAACAGATGCCTTAATATTGTGAGGGACTCATTGGGAAACTTCTCTAAACAATGCAGAACGAGAACCAAGGCAACGGAAAATAAATGCTGTGTTTCTAACAATGAACATGAGCCAAAATCTTTTTTTTCATTCATTCAACAAGACGTTTATTGAGCCTCTACTATTACCTGCCACATAAATCTTAATCCATTGTCCATTTCTTGAGCCTCTACTGCATGCACTGCATTTGTTAACTTCATAAGTCTCCTGTCCTTTCCACAGTAATGTTAACTTTTAGAGAGCAGAACTTTTTCTCTACCCTTTTATCTTTCACCAAACTCTGGTAACCCAGTCATTTTTGGTAAGTCGCCATTCTCCCAATTTCCCATGAGTCCATTCCCTCTACATAGAATGTCCTCCAACTGGATAAATCCTCATGACCCAAACTGTTAATCTACCTGACTCCTGGTGATTCTGATTCATATATGATAATCTTCTTTTCTTGTCAGTGGTTCTCAAAATCTGGTCACCACACCAGCAGCATCAGCATCTCCTGAGAAACCTTTTAGAAATGCAAATTCCTGGGCCACACCTCCAAAGGACTGAATCAGAAACTCCGGGGGTGCTGCCCAGCAAGCTGTATTTTAACAAGCTCCAGGGGATTCTGAGGCCCACTCAAAGCTGAGAACCACTGCTCCAGTCTATCTTCTTCTTCCAGAGTTTTTCTAAGATCAAAGGAGAAAAAGTATGTCATAGGGCTTTGAAGGAAACAACGAAACAGATAAATCATTAAAGGACTTAAGCATAATTTATTAAATAGGTCAAGGATTGTTTTTAACTTTGTTTCTGTTTTCTCTATTTCCTCCTTAGTTTGTATATGCATTTACAGATTATCTCAGCAATGTCAGCAAGCTTGGTGGCAGAGTTGAAGCTGTGAGGGTTCAATAAATAGGTCGGTAAACATTGCAAATCAACACAGCTTTTGATGAAATGTCAGGCAAGACAGAGCTTAGCTATATTCAGCTCAGCTTGAACTCATAAACCATTAACTGGCCTCTACTTCCAGGACAATCTGTCTGATGAATAAAACACAAATGTAAAAAAAAATCTTTAGAAAAAGATTAGTAAAAGGCAATCTATAAGCGAGAAATGGCAGCCACTCAGTTCAGAGCAAACAAGAGACAAGACTTGCAAAAGTGGGTAGCTTGTCTTACAAATCAAGCTGTGGGACAGCTTGAGATCCAAATATAGTTTTAACTTTGGACCATCTTTTTTCCTAATATATATTCATCATTTTTAAAAGGCTTACTTAATCTCAACTCTTTTAGCTCTGCCCTCCCCCCAAAATTAACCAGCCTCCTTCACAATGATAGAGAAAATTGACAGAGGAGATCTCAATTTTAATAGTATTACTGTAATTTAGGAATTAACGCACTTTTAATGTACAGTTTGTATCCACCAGAGGTAAATCTTGTCAACTTACAATTTTAGGATATAATGAAGAAAAAACAGTAGCATGATTAATCACACCTTTTTACTTTATTTAAAAGCTAGCATTTAGCAATAAATGTTTAATCTTTGAAATCATTCTTAACTATGTCAGGTAATCAGGCAGCCTGAAATTATTGTTTACAACTGGTGGCCCAGTTTGCTTCCTAATAAATTGTGCATGTCTGATCATGTCTAAATTATAATTCACAATAATCCTTCTTGTTTTCCTTTTCTTTGCTAAAAAAATTCTTGAAATTACATACATATTACAGAGGTGTTTCTACTGATAAGATAAAAATTCCTCACATTCGTTTTCTCATGAGTTTATGGATTTAGTCTAGGTCCTTAGAAACTGAAGTAGAAATATTATTGTTAATTGATTAAGGCCTGGGTCATTAATTTATTTTCCTGTTCCTTCATACCAGAAATAATTTTAGGTTCCTGAAGACCAAGTTCATAAAAGCCGTAATTCCAAAAGTAGACTTTGGAATCCTTCTCTCATTTCAGTGCTTTGCATTATGCTATAGATTGTTGATGTCACTCCCCTTCCCTCCCTTCCTTACAACAAAAGCCCCAATTCCACTTTTAGAGAAAGCCCGACGGAATAGGAGCAATCCAAATTTATCCTAGAGGCTGCAAAGTGACCAAAAGAGTCACCTTTGGGGAAGTGTGCTTCCAAATGCTCGTGGCATTTATCCTTCTTCGGAATGGCTGTTGAATTTATCTGCAGCTTTTACTCACCGGATGAGACCTCAGACATTTCAAATTCTGCGGTGGCTTGCTACACCTTCATAGGAAAGCTTTTTGCTGATTTCCCTGTTGGTACTTTTCTCTGACACATTCTATGGGGTCTGATAAACCTGGAGGTAGAGTCATAGCCAAGCACAGATAAAGCAGGTACATAATCTCTGCCCAGCTTCATAAAAGAAGACAAACGCACAGCCTTTGTGCACCTGTTCCTTCCACTCCGGCTGCTGTGAAAGTTGAGGTGTTCCTCACAGATTCATAGAGAGCGTTTTGCAAACACTCCCCTCTCACAGCAATGGTTTCTTCCCTCAGAGTCTCAATCTACCTGATTACGTTCCCTTCTAATCAGTAACCTCAGTTTCTGTAGTAATAAGAGTGCCGCCTGCTTTATATATGATTTCTCCGAGACTGAAGCATAAACCAGAGAGGAGAATTAAAGGAGCTGATTATTATAAGGACACCTGTATTTTTGTCTAGTCTTCATATGAACTCAACAGTGCACTATTTATGCACACTGATTGATATCAGGAAAGAGAAACAGGAAGGAGGATGCATGAAGAGGTGACTGGACCTGTAAAGTTGTGCACCTGTATGATGCCAAGAGAAAAAAAAATAGCAACTCTAAAAATGTCCAGTGCTGCTCAAAACACATTTGAACTTCCTATGAAAACAGAAAAAGAAAAGTGCTTGACATCCAAATATCCTCCTGCAGGTATACCTTTAAAAACCAATTCTAAAATCAGAAACAATCTTAAACTAAATACAAGCCACAATGCCGAAGTTAATTCTTTAAGCAAATGGGGACTAAGGCTGAGGCAAAAATCCATTCATGCAAACCCTGATTTTTTTAAATAAAAAGGATAATGTGAATAACTTACTTGAGATTATATTTGAAGATAAACCTTGAATCCTGCTTCTTGAAAGTACAGAATTGTGCCAGCCTTGTGTAATGACTGTTTACCCAGAGCATAAGATAGAAGTGGATTTTCAGATTAAAAATAAAACTCTTAAGTATGTCAATCCCCATCTGAGCAAAGCACATAAACTGATTTTTTTCAAGTGCTTCGTTAACAATATACCTAAGAAACAGAACCCAAGAATGGACTAACAGTTGCCAAAGGGAAAGGGACTGGGGAGGATGTGTGGGAAGGGAGGGATAAAGGGGGGGGGAAAGAAAGGGGGCATTACAATTAGCATGTATAATGTGGGGGGGCACGGGGAGGGCTGTGCAACACAGAGAAGACAAGTAGTGATTCTACAGCGTCTTACTACGCTGATGGACAGTGACTGTAATGGGGTTTATGGGGGGGGTTGGTGATGGGGGGAGTCTAGTAAACATAATGTTCTTCATGTAATTGTCGATTAATTATATATATATATATATATATATATATATATATATATATATATATATATATATACCTAAGAAGAGCTGCAGTTCTCTCATTTTCCTTAAAGAATAAGTTGTGAAAATGATTGAAGTCCATATAAGGAACCTGAACCTGGGAATGAGAGTTAGGGCCTCCGCCTGTTTTGAACCTAGCAGACTCAGGGCCTGACTCCGGAACTGGCACACAGTGCTCAATACGCATTTATTTAAAGTAAACAAAACCATGCAATATAAGGTATTACTGTCATTGCCATATACATTTTTAAAAGACACATTCTGTACTTATTTGATTTTTAAATAAACCACAATTTCCCAAGGCTCCAAAAGAAAATAAATGGCTATTTTCTTTACCATAAAATATTCTGCAATTATAAACATGTGCTGTGCTGGAAGTAAGTTAAGATGTGACTGATTTGATTTCTTGCTCCTTTTTTCTATTTTTGGTTTCCAGATGTGGAACTTTCATTTGGAGAGAATAGGAGGTGTTGGTGGGAAAAAGCTCATTAATCGTACCAGATCCCCTTGCCTACAAAGAGTACTGCATCCAAATTACAGAACTAAAGAAACCTTGTAGAATGAGTATATAATTAGCAGCGCTGCTAAGTGAGTGGCAATGGAGGTTGCCTAACTTAATTAACTGTAATCATTACTCACTGTCATCCTGCTTAGAAAGATTAGTTGAGGGTATTCCTTCCACAGTATCCCATTAGACATTTCTACTTCCCTCCCAATGTGAAAACGATTATACTACAAAGAAAGTATTGTCATCGCCTTTCAGGCAGATATAAACTTTCCTGAACAAGTCAGTCCCACGTCTCAGTTCAGGGAGTGGAATAGGAACAATGAGAAAATATTTTGTGGGGGAAAATTTAGAGAAATTAAGAAAAAATGGATAAGTACAGAGAGTAGGTGTCTTGAAGAGAAAAAAGAAGGGGGATACATGTATATGACTTCTGTAAAGACATGAGCTCGTGGCCAAGGAGGGAAGTAACAGATTAAGATCTAAAAGGGAAAATTAAAGACAACACTGTATGAACAGGCGGCACTGTACCGTTAAGTTGGTCACAATTGCACAACAGTGAGGGTGTCCAAAATACCTTCAAGGGCATTGTCACTAAGGATGGGTTTCCTATGCTTTATCCTTTCAGAAGACAGCACTTGCATCTGGGAAGCATTTATTCTTTAGAATTAATGAAAATCTTGAATTCAAGGATACAAAGAACTGTCACTAACACAAGAAGAACAGGAATGGCTGAAAAACAGCACCTGTCTGGTTAAGAGGGACTTAATGTTTCCTAAGGGTCTACCCTGTTCTAGGAATTAAGCTAACAATTTCTGGGATGGCATTTCAAGAATCTCGTCAACAAGCCTGCAATATTGACATGGTTGTGATTATGTCCATTTTATAGGCAGGAAGACTGCAGGTCAGACAGGTTCCCCAGAATCACATAACTAATTTAAAATGGCTAAAAACCCAGCTCTGCCTGACTCCCAAGCCCAGTATGTCTCTACAGTTAATGTGCATACACATCACCTGGGTACCTTGGTAACTGTGGGTTGGGATTCAGTATTTCCAGTTAAGATCTGAGATTCTGTATTTCCAACAAGCTCCTGGGTAGCAAGACCTTTCACTGGTTTTTCTCACACTAAGGTGATATTAGAATCACCTACGGATCTTTTAAACCAACCAATGGCCAAGCTGCACTTCACCTCAGTGAAGCAGGAAATTCTCAGTGTGAGACCCCCTCGTAATTCCAACGTGCAGCTGTTTGAGAAACTTCCGTTAAGTGATTCTGATATCTAACTTTCAGCACCACTGCTAGTCCATGCTTTTTCAAATCAATCACCTGTGAGTCTTCACGGACATTCCCAGCTTTGATGAGATATCTTCCAAGCTAAAAATTCCTGAGCCTGTTAAACTAGAACATTCCTAGACACAGACATTAAAAAAAAAAAACCTTGTGATTCTAAGTGTCCTCATTATACACTAATACATTTATTTTTGCTTATTATAGTTCAGTGCACATTAAATCTAATACTTTGTCATTACCTTAGCAGAAACATATCTAAGAGGATATTTGCTTTATGCCCAGGGTATATAATTAAAAGTAATCGATTTTGAAAAAGGATATAGTAGTAAGTTGAAAGGGATACAAAAAATGATCCCAAAATTCAATAACATAACGGCAGCACGATGTATCACCCTGTGGTTAAAACCCACTTCATAAATGATCCTTGACTCATCTTCAAGGGCTTGTGAAGATGAGGGTCATTTTGACTAGTGACACATTTTGGCTTCAGGGGAGTTTTAGAAAGAGAACTGTCAGATTATACCTTGTTAAAGAATTTTGTTGGCAGTGCAGTGAAAATGTGAGCACTTTAGAAATGTAATTAGTAAAGTAAAAATTTTACTTCCTTATAGCTTCTGAGACACATACTTATGGAAAATTCTTTTGGCTATTTTCCTTAACATTATTTCAAAATGCCCAGCTATCAGTTTTGAGGAGGATGGCCTGGGCCACTGGTTATGGCTCTGGGTATTATGCCATGTGCAAATGAACTCTGGCCAGGAGAATGAAAGGGGCTGAACTCCCTACCCACCCTCCACTCACCCATCCTTGTACTCTAGCAAAAGTCAGACTGAGGAAAAAGTGTGCTTTCTTTAAAAAACTGGTCCTCCTGTGGGACTGGGGTGGGGTGCTCCTTTGTTTAATTTTCACAGCACCATATATTTGAGCAGTAGCTCTCGGGACAGCATGGTAAAATGGAAAATGCTTGGGGCTGCAGTTGGCAGGCATTAGGAACTAACCCTATAACCCTCAGTTTCTGTAATGGAAGCAGACCAACTAATGCTTACATTCCAATTCTGCCCCCACACTAGCTGTGTAAATTAGGCAGGTCATTTAAGTCATGATTTTATCATCTGTAAGATGGGCATACGATTAATTCCAGCTTCCTAAGGGCATTGTTTGGATCAGTTGCAAGGTGTTTAGCACAGCCCCTGATGCAAAGTTAATGCTAAATAAACAGTAGCTGCTATTTATCAACAACAATACTAAGATGATAATAACTCACATTTTCCAAGGCTTTGGAGGAAATTAAATCAAACGATGCGTACAAAATAAGCCTCTGAACTGAAAAATACCATAATGGTGCTGGAGATGGGTTTTCTTCTTTTAGTAATGTATGTTTTCCATCTCTTGATTCTAAAGAAATAGCAGTAGTAAGCAAGCAAGGAGTAGAGCTGCCAAAGATCTGGCTATGATAATTGTTCTGAGAGGTTAGACTCCTATTGAGAGTTGGAGGCAAACTTAATGCCTATACGGTAGTAAGAACTTAAATATACAACACATCAGGAAACAGTTTAGACTCGGAATGCATGGATCTAAACTGCAGAACTTCAATAACCTGGTGATGTGCTGAATAGATTGGAGGTAATCCCATTAAATCTTTGTCTCTGGCATTATTATTCCCAATAATCACATTTTCAAAACTACCATCTTGAAAATCCTGTTTCCTGAAGTTGCCTCCAAGTAGCAGTTAGCTACCCATCTACTATTATGAAAAGAAAAATGAGACCAGCCTGTCAACACATTATCCAATACAGTGCATGAAAATGCAAGCTGAGAGGCATTATTGCTCAATGGAAGTCAATTTAAAATAAGAGGTCACAGAGCTTTCTCTGCAAGAGTAAAGGATCCTAGCCATAATTGTTCTGTAGCATACATGGAAAGGTACACTTTCATTCAAACTGTGCTATGATTTCAACTTCTCTCCTAGGGAGGAACTTTAATTTTAGTCATTAAGTTCATGGAAAGCCCACTCCTTTGCAGCTCTTTCTTTAGTCCACTTATTTACAGTTGCTAGAATCACATCACTATGTGTCTATGTTTACTTCGATTTCATGCCCATTTATTTTTTAATATTGCTCTTTTCCTTTGGTTCCATGTCTTTCCCATGGAATTACAGCAAATTTTAAGAAAAAAGCAGATGATGATACGGTCTCTCACAGGAGTGTCCTTTGAGAAGTCAAACAAGATGAAAATCTATCCAGTTGCTTTGTTGTGGATGATTGGTGCTAGTTTTCACATGTAATGACCAAGAAATGACTTTAGAATTGGAACTATATATAAAAACATTTCGCAGAGAAATCTCACTACATGGAATATCTCCAAGTGTTAAGTTTCAATATAAACATGAAATCTGGAAGAACTTGAGCCAACTTGGGAGCTGTTATTTCACTCAGCCTCCCTCATCAAATGGAGCTCAGCTCTATCCTCCCTTAGCTTTAAGCTCTTCTCAGTGAACTGAGTAATGGAATCTTGAGGGACACCTTTAAATACAGCAGAAGCAAAAACCTTGCCCACTGATAAGCAAAAGGATATTTCTGGCAACTAAACCCATCAACTGTAGGAGGTATATATTTAACTCAGTCAGCCTTCAATTAAGTGCTAGTCAGTAACCCCTGAAGACAACACTAAGGGCTTAGCATAAAATCAAGAAGACCGCAGACATGCGGCAGAAGATACAGTCTCAGAGAATGGTCTGCTTATTGCTTGGCCCTGAGATTATTTGGAAATTTCCTAGAACATTCAAAACTTCAATACTTCTAACTCCTGGGAAATAACTATAAGCCCATTAATTTATAACTGAGATTCTTAGCCAACTGAATTTATTCTTCTACTTATAATCAGCATTTGGCAAACATCATACCCATATATTACACCACCTATACAAGGACAATGTAATATATGGTATTTAGCATCACAAAATCCCTAGAAATGGTAAAATCAATCTACCTATATATGTATAGCCCTGGTCTACAAATCCTAAAGCTGTCATATATACCTTCTTGAAACACTTTTTTTTTCATATCACCTACCCTGGTTGATATAACCATAACTCTTGATAGCCTCCATCCATTCATCATATGACCAACCTGGCTTCTACTGAAACACACTGTTTTACAGGGATCTCCTTTCATTAGATTAGAAGATATTTAGGGATACAAAGACTGGTTTTACAGGTTCTCAATTCCCCAGTGCCTCCTAGCATTGTTCTTTGAACTTGGTATTGCACAGCAAATATGCAGAGCATATTTCATAGTGATATGTACACCACTGATGTTTGATAAATACCTGCTTATTTAAATAAATATTAAAGTCTCTAAAACTCTGTAACCTGCTCAGAAGTTTTGCAAAACATGCCAGATTACTTTCCTAGTGAAAATTGGAACAAATGAAATATCCATCAAATAGGAATTAAAACAATTCTGTTATGTCCAATTGATAGATTTACAGGCAGCCAATAGAATATCATATTCTTAGAGTATTTAAAAACATTTAAGGAGCCAATAAAAAATCATATTCTTACAGAGTATTTTAAAACTTTGGGGAAAAAATAGGGTATATTAAATGAATTAAAGTGGCTTACAAAATTGTGTGTATGTTATAATACTAAAAAGGTATTATTTATTAGTAGTTAAAAACCTGGGCTTTGAGTCTGACTGCTGGGTTAGAATCCTGGATCTATTTCATACTGTCATGGCAATCAGGAACAAGTTAGTGCCAATTTCCTCAGTTTAAAAATGGGATAATAATAGCATTTACATCATAAAATTGTTGTAAGGTATAAATGGATAATCTTTAACATATAAAGTTGTTTCAACTGCCTGGTACACATAAAATAGTCCATAAATGTTAGTTATCACTTCACAGCTCTCAACAGCAGTGTATGTACCAAACAGTTAACACAGGTTATTCCTGAATCATAAAATTATGGGCAACTATGACTCATTGTGTTTTTCTGTATTCTACTTTGGACAGTGAGCATGCATTATTTTATATTGTCAAAGAATAATTCTGGTTCCTCTTAAAATATGCAAAGTATTTATTGAAGATTATGGAGGTACAATGCCCAAGTAAGAAAGGGAGCTGCCTTTGGAGACTACACAAGGACTACCGGCATCGGAAGCAGCGTGCGGCTTGGGGAAGGAGTAGCCACGGTTCTCCAACTATGTTGCATTTCATTAAAAATAAGAATTCATTAAAAACAAGTTTGGACAGATCTCTTAAACTTGTGCCACTTAAGGAAAACATATACTCTGTAGAAATCTCTTTACTGTAATTCTTAACCTCATTGTTCACAGGAATTGACTTTGAGGGAGATTGCTTCCGTAAAGCTTGTAAGAAATAAGGTTAAGACGACTATCTTTCAGTTTTCTCCCAAGACTCAGAAAAAATGAGGTGGTAGCAAGAGAAATAAAACATACTTAGACAATATGCACTAGGTTTCTAATCATTTTAACTTAGCACGAGAACTGTTAGTCTCAAAGCAGAAAATACAGTTGTGGTTTTTCTGGGAGTTATTTATTATTTATTTGTTTGTTTAGTGGTGGGGAAGGATGACAGGGAAAGTGAGATTCCAGCCCTTAATTTCACTAGCAAAAGACAAATGAAAAAGTGAAATGTGAGAAAATGGGAAGTTTGATGTAACAAAGTAGGATTGCAACTCAGTTATTATTGTAACATTTTTGGTTAAGTCTGCCCTTATCAGCCAAGGAAGCCCAGGTGAAATAACTTTGTTCATAAAGCAAATCATAACATGTCTTATTTATTATTCTTTTTTAAATGAGTTGCTTCCTTTCACTGGGTATGTGTCTTTCAGGGCAAAAATTGTACCTATACCTCTTCATATTTCCAGCACTGCCGTCATATGCTAGGTGCTCAATAATTGATGAATAATATATACTCAGCAAATGAGACAAAAAAAGTCACATTCTTTTGCAAAAAACTGAGGGAGAGAGAAGACTGAAAAAGTACAGACTTAAGGAAGAAGAAAAATGAAGGAAGGAGCAGAAGACAATGATGTCAGACAGGACTTTTTATCAATATCAGTAATTCTCATTCCTGTGGAGGGCCATTACTGAATGCAGTATGTTACATTCACATAATTTCCAAAGCATCAATACAATGAACATAGTTAAGATTGTCCTTAACACCTGATAGGTACCTTTCTAAGTGATTTTTATTTAATAGCTTACTCCCTACAGCAACCCTACCAGGTAGGTGTTATTATTAACTCTATTTTACAGATGAAGAAACTGAGGAAAAGGCAGGTTAAGTGACTTGCCCATGAGTACAGAGATAAGATGAAAAGGAATTGGATTTCAAACTCAGGTTTGGCTTTGAATTTCCTCTTTCAACCACTGTATTATTCTTAAACATTACATATATTAAACCATTATATTCTTAAACATACTGCCTCCATTTATATATGCACTGACCTAGCATCTCTTTATTAAAATCCATTGAGCTAGATAGGATAAATATTAGCATTACCTATCTGATGGGGAGAAACATCAGACAGAGGTGAGATGACCTGACCTCTCAGCTATTTATTGGCAGCCAAAGCTTCGTCTGGAATTTAGTTAATTGATGCTCTCACAGCAACAGCATTCTCCTCTCCTGAATTCCCAGCCCTGTAGGCTGTTTCCCAGGAACACGTTATATTCCAGTGGTTTAACTGGAAAGAGGCATAAACACAACTCACCAGCTTAAACCACAGGCACATTGCTCATCACCTTGGCTATTTCTTTCTATATATGTCTACTTCTATTTTTTTCTCCATTCATTAATCCATTCTTTCTTCATTTTACTGATATTTTCAGAAAAAAATGTATATTTTTTTGCCTTGGAGAAAAATCAGCTTCCCTTTCCTTTCATGCTGAAATAGATTATCGTCATTTCAAGGCCTCCTTTGTGAGCACTACCCTCCCCCTTTAAAGCCCTTCTTTAGCATTTTTACTGGTACTCCTAACATTTCCCATTTCCTTTCTGGCTTCTGGCATCAGTTTGTTGCTATTTCTTGTTCTTTGATGTTTCCCATATCTAACTGTTCCCTTTCTCACCTCAGCTTTCCCCCACTGTATCCCTCTGCTATTATTTGTTTCCCATCTGGGAGGCTGACAACTAATGGGACAGTTTCATCCCTCATTGTGTTTCTCTGGCTTGCTCACGGAGTCGCAAGCAGCCTCTTTCCCACATAAAAGACCAAGTCTGACTTAGAAGATAAATAGCCATTAGGGAAGCATGCACTTTGTTTGAATGGGAACCTTTAAACTCCCAGCTTCGTCCTGTGCTTCTCAGGTTTTAGGGAAAGTAGTTCTGTTCGGCTTTTGAAAGGGCAGAAAGAGAGCCTTTTATATCACATGTCTGCTATCAATAGTGAAGAGCTACTGCTGTGTATTGAAAGCATCATGGATACATTCTTGAGTCAGAGATGAGTTCATTTCATTAATTAGGTCTTGGGATGGTGTCCTGAAATGTTATTTAATGGCTCTGAATTCTAAGTGGATGTGCCTGGTAAGCCTGTTGCCAGTATATATGGCAAATAGGTAATTTGCTTCTAATATTATGCATATTAGGCTCAATATTTTAGATTGTTTTTTTTAAGGGAGACTGTAGTTTGAGCTTTTGTCTTGATCAGCGGTTGCAAAGGGAAGAAGGGACAGGTTTCCAGCATGCTTTCTAGGTTTTTCTGAATAGCACAAGGATGTTTAGGAGGGAGAAAATGTTGCTCTGTTAAGTGGAATCTTTTGGACACAGATTTAGACATTAAAATGTAGTGGAAATAATCTAGGATTTATACAGACATTTGCATATTTTCCTTTTCTCAGACAATAACTACTATGACCTTGGGCAAATTGTTCCATTTTCTAAACCTCAGTTTTCCCATCTATAAAATAAGGGAGTTGGACTGTACAGTTTTTAAGGTCCCATCTAGTTTTAACACTTGATCATTTGTATCCATTTACTTACAGAACACTGTCCCTAAGAAACACACATTTATATAATTATAGAGTTGAACACTCAGGACTCCATTTAATAGATTTTCCTGACACTGTACTGTACTGCTAATGGGTACTTTCCTCTGAGATAAGCTATCCTGCAAACACTAATGGAAGTGACCCCAAAAGGTTTTCCAACAGGAATTAAGAAAATCCGACAAACAAAACACAAACTATCTGTAGCACAGAGACTGAATGTCTATCCCAAGTTCTGATTTACTAGTGGCTCCCCCATGTCAAATTACTGATATCAGTAACTAGAGATATATACCCAACTCCAGACATTGTTATCTTTCCCTTAGACAAATGATAGTAGTAATTGTAAAGTATACTTACTACATGCTATACAACTTTGAAGCAATAGAAATCTTTCCAACAAACCTACAAAGTATGTCATATCATTATTCATTCTAAAAATAAAGAAAGAGGAGCAGAAAGAGGCTCAGTAACTCACCCAAGGTTATAGTTATTAAAATAGCAGTACTGAGATTCAAACTCAGCACTCAGCCTGTCTCCAGGATCCACGCAGAATCCGAAAACTATCTCGTGTAATACGGTTGTGTCCATCCATTTTCTTGTTTGCCTATCCACTGTCAGATTAACAGCATGATTTTTTAGAAGACTGTTGGAGTCAGGAAGACAGCCGGAGGTTGCAGGGTATAGCAACTTTTAGTTGTCCAACATTTGACTCATTTCTTCTGAGCAGTATTCTCAGTGTGCCCTCGCTACTAGTCAAACATTTTACACGAGTGGCTACATATTTCCTTATGTTCTCACCAAATACATTACCTTGTTACATGTATGAACTAAAGGGGCCAACTCATGTGTGCAAAATGCCAAACCAATACTACAAAATAAAGGGCATAAATGGAGACTAGCCATATAGTATGACAGCTTAACATTTTTCAATATCTGGTTTTCATGAGGCATAAAGAACTTTAAGTAAGTTCAAGAGCCTCAGTAGTAGTAAGATTGGAGAGCTAGGGTTGTGCAAACTTGACTAAGGAGACTTGGTGAAATCTGGTCAGAAAATGAAAATTTAGGCCTTTAAACTGGTGATAATGACAACAGGTCATTTTTTACTTCAAATCTTCAGAATTTCAGTGGTTCAAGCAGTATATCATCGCCCCCATCTATCCAGCACAACATAGAGCTTTTGTGTGAAATACGCACAAGGGAAGGTTTGCTTTTTGTACTAGGGAACTGGCAAACTTTTGGGACAGCCCCTTCACCAACCACAGAACAATCATCTAAATAGTTCACAGCATCCCGAAAAGAAATGAAAATGCACTCTGCACTCCTTTATTTGCCACCTTTCAAAGATAAGGTTAATGTAATTAAGTTAACCATAAAGATTATTATAAATTGAATGCTGTGTCCTTAGATATCTGAGGTAATTTAATGCATTTCAATAAATATGATGTGGGGAAACATAACAGGAAAATCTATGGTGCTTATTTAAAGTATCTTCCCACATCTCCCGTGCATGCTATAACATTGCCCTTGGTGTTTGTCAACTCACAACAAACAAAGGGAAGAGATGGGGGCCCCAACTTTTCTAAAAAAATTGGAGTCAGATGCTCAATATAATGTATAATATTGGTAACATCATTTGAAATGAAAGCCATTTCCAAGTAATTCCGTTACAAAATATGTTTATATATCAATAGAGGAAAAGTACATAAATAGCAATTAAACACAAGAAAAGTAATCTAATAATGATTGTTTTTATTATCTTCATGACCATCATTGTTACATTCAAAAACCAAAACAAACATGTTTTTATGTTGTTTACTGAGTATTCTAATAGAGGTAAGTGTTTTACTTTTTATTTATACTTTTAAATATATATTAACTAGAATACAATATAAACTTGACTTCTATGAGAATTACTTTTTTGTCAGTAACATAATTTTATAAAGAGAAAAGGTAGTGATGGTGATGATTATTGTATTATCAGTATTGGTTATCACACAAACTGTGCTAAACAGTTTTCGTATGGCATGGTATGAATTAATTACTATTATAATAATTTTATCTATAAAGAAATTAAGTCCTGGAAAAGTTAAATAACTAGTTGAAGGTCACACTGCCAGAAAGTGAGTGAAAACTTCAATTTAGGTTATTTCAAAGCTTTTTCTGAGCTTATTCTTTTGACTGCAGCATTACATTATCTTCCTTTAGCTAGAGAATAACATAACACAGCATCCAAAAAGTAGAAGTCCTCTTATGCCTTATGTTTAGAGGGCTGATGATAACATTGGCAAGAAAACTATCACCAAACTCCTTATTGTTGATGGTTTTAATATAAGAGAAAATGTCTTTGATATTTCCCTTTTATGTAGTATCTAGTATTTTGTCTATGTCTATGATCTATGTATAGCCTCTTAGAAAATTAACCAAATGATAGAAAGTTCCTTTTCTGTAGTGGTAACTCTAACTTTGTACACATTTATGTGGATAATCTGACGAATAAGAAGAGAGGGGAAAAAAACACAGATAATAGAGAAAAGAGAAAGAAAAAAATACCAGCTTAAAAAATAAGCAAGGAAATGCATTCTGACACCAAAATGAATTAACATGAAGGCTAGAAAAAATCTTATATTCAAGATTTTAAATCAAAAAGAAATGATGAAGGTGTTAGCTCTTTGATTTCTATTAAATAAATTCTCCTTTGTGGCCACAGGAAAACTCACCATTTCTTTCCTCACAGATTAAGAAAGAGTGGGTTTTCCAGAAGCCCAAAGTTACACATTGTTAATGTTTTAAATCCCTTGCCTATTTTGCACGTCCATCACTGGGCCAGTCTGTATGTAACTGATGAATTAATAGAGTAGCATTATTTATTTGCTTCCAACCATGTTTTAGACACTATGCTAACTATTAGCCATGCAGTTTTAAGACTTCACAGCAATTCTCCACAATTTCATACATGAGCAAACTGGGAAAGGTTCCTTCCAAGCTAATTCGCTGACTAGACCCTAGTCCTCTCTCCCATTTCTCACTTTATTTCATGGCCTCCTCAAACACATCAAGGCAGTCATGTTTCTGATTCTTTGTACTAGCTATTCCTTTCTCTTGAGATGTTCTCCCCGCTTGTTACCTGACTGTTTCATTCTAGACAATCACATCTCAAATGACTCGCTTCTCAGCAAAGCTTTTCTTCATTTCTGAAACTGGAGTAATCACCCACTCACTATCTCAATGCATTTTATCCTCATTGAAGCACTTATGATTATCTGATATGTTTCTTATTTATTTATAATAAGTCCTTCATTGAGAAATTATATATATGTAATTTAAAAATATATACATGGCCACTTATTATATAACATATATAACAGAGTGTGGTTAACAAATAGTGGGTGCTTTGTAAACAAAACACCCACTATTCCAAAATATACTTGTCTCTTCATCCTTCTCATTTAATTTTTATAACATTTTCATTGAGATATCACTGACATACCATAAAATTCACTCTTTTAAAGTGGACAATTCAGGGGTAGTTAGAATATTCACATAGTTGTGCAACTGTCACCAATAACTAATGTAAAACATTTTTATCAACTTGAAAAAGCAACCTCATGCCCATTAGCAGTTATTCTCCATTCTTTGCCTCCCTAGACCCTGGAAGCTATAATCTACTTTCTGTCTGTATTGATTTACCTATTCTAGACATTTCATATAAATCTTACAATTTTTAAAATTTCATAGATTGAGAGTATTAACATGTTAATAATAAAATGTCTCATATGTATTGAATGCTAACTCAGGTCAGAGCCCTACAAAGCACTTTTTTTAGTTGTAAGAAATTGTTGAATAAATTGAGCACTCATTTATGACAAAATAACTCCAAAAATATAAGCAACAGGAGGTGAAAGGAGCAAAGTATAATAAAAATCTTTAAACATTTTAATAGACTTTTAAAAGTCTTTTAATAGATACTGTTTAACGTTAAAGTTTGCTGTAAAACTGAGCAAAAAGTATAGAGATTTCCAATATAACCCCTGCCTGCACACATGCATAGCTTCCCCCATCAGCAAATTCCCCACCAGAGTGCTACATTTGTTACAATGGATGAAGCTACAATGAAACATCATTATAATTCAAATTCCATAATTTATATTACTGTTCACTCTTAGTGTTTACATTCTATGGGTTTGGACAAATGTATAATGACATACCTACCATGATAGCAGCATACAGAGTAGTTTCACTGCCCTAAAAATCCTCTGTGCTCTACCTATTCATCCCCCTCTCCCCTCCAATCACCGGTAATCTGTGATCTCTTTACTGTCTCCACAGTTTTGCCTTTTCCAGAACATCATATTGTTGGAATCATCAGTACACAGCCCTTTCAGGTTGGCTTCTTTCACTTAGGAATGGGCATTTAAGGTTCCTCCACAGAGTTCATGGCTTGATAGCTCATTTCTTTTAGCCACTTAATAATACTGCATTGTCTGGATGTACCAAAACCTATTTATCCATTCGCTACCGAAGGAGATCTTGGTTGCTTCCAAGTTTTGGCAACTATGAATAAAGTTGCTATAAACATCCATGTTCAGGTTTTTGTATGGATGTAAGTTTTTGATTCCTTTGGGTAAACACCAAAGAATGTCATTGCTGGATTTTATGGTAAGAGTATGTTTTGTAAGAAACCACCAAATTGTCTACCAAAGTAACTATACCATTTTGATTTCCTATCAGTTGTGAATGAGAGTTCCTGATGCTCTATATCCTCAGCAGCATTTGGTGTTGTCAGTGTTTTGGATTTGGGCCATTTTAATAGGTATGTAGTGGTATCTCATTGTTGTTTTCATGCATTTCCCTGATGACAAATGATGTGGAGCATCTTTTCATATGCTTATTTGCCATCTGTATATCTCCGTTGGTGGATGGATGTCTGTTAAGGTTTTTGGCCCATTTTTAATAGGGTTGTTTGTTTGCAAAGCACCTTTCATGCATTCGCTCATGTAATCCTTATAAGAAAGGCAGAGGGTAAATAAATTAATACCCTCCTACAGATGGAGATGGAAAAACAAAAGCACATGAGTTTAAGAAACTCCCAGTTCTACAAAGTTTAAAATGTAGAAGCCAGGATTAGAGCCCAGGCCATGATCATCAGTGCATAATCGTAAAATGGTAGGCTACTTTTGCATTGTCACTGCATCTCTTGTTCTTACCTGTTATTGTCATAGCAGGCGGGCGAGGTGCTCACAAGCAGCCTCTACTAAGGGATTTGAACATAGATAATTAACATTAGTTACACCTGTAGAAAGAACTCTACTCTTAGGTGAGCAAGGAATTGAGGGGAGGGCACAGCAGATATATTTTTTCACCAAACACAAATCAACAACACTTAAAATGTCCCTCTTCTCTGTCACCTTTCTCATATCCATTATTTCCCTGGTTGTGTATTGTGAAATACTGTGGTCTCATATCAAAACCAAGAAAAGTGAGAGGGAGCTGCATTTTGACTTAAATAAACTCTAATAAACCAGAATTATTTCAAATATATGGGGGTATCAAAATGCATGTAAATAAACACTTGGTTATTTGATGTAACATTATAGTTTTTTGATTCTCAGTGAAGGGGTTCAGAACAATACTTGCAAAAATGTGCCACTTTGGCATGTGGACTATTTTGAGTTGAAGGCAATCAAGACCCTGTGGGCTAAAGAAGAGATTTACCCTTCCTTAACTACCTAGAAAAATCTAAATTTGGGTCTTTCCCAAAATAAGGATTATTACCAGAGATAAATTTTGTCTGACTGACCCATTTGTACAGCAGGCCAAACATCTAATAACCAAACATCTGCTCCTCTTACTGCCCTGTGAATTGTTCCCCTCCTCCTTGAACCCCAGGCTCCTATCCCATCCCTTAGCTCAGGATGGCACATATACCTCATTTTACCTTTCTGTCTTTGAATCTCTCATGTATGTGAGGTTCCCATATGTATGTAATTAAATTTGATTTTCTCCTGTTCATCTGTCTCACATCAATTTAATTCTTAGACCAGCAAAAGGAACCTTGAAGAGTGGAGGAAAATTTGTCCTCCCCAACAATAGAATGTTTTTCATTCTACTGGCACTCAAGATTATTTCAAAAGCAAGGTCCAGAATGGTATTTGGCACATTCCCCTATTCAATAGCGCTGATGATATTTATAATTATGAAGTGAATAAATTTTGTTGGGCTAGCAAATATTTCAACACATTTTTTTAAAATTATGAAAGTACTCATTTAAGCATGCTTTTCTTTTTTTGATCCTTAAATTTACAACCAACAAATATGCAATTTTTAAGTAGAATAATGCACAGCAGGGAGTAATATTTGAAATAACTGTGAATTTTGGTTTCTGGATGTTCTTGGCCTTTGCTCATATGATTCACCACACCTTCTAGGCATGCAATTATCTCTTAACACCTCACAACCTGTCATGCAGTATGCCATCCCTTAAATGCAAATTTGCTTCAAGCATCATTATAGACTTAGATCTTAATAATTTTAATAGAAGCATCAGCCGGTAATTTCTGATGGGCAAAAGTATAAATTTTACCATTTATAATAGGAACTATTTTTCTTTCTGTAATAAAATCCAAATCCTCATATTCTATTCATAACTAGAATGATCCTTTAAGATCATTTAACTCCCATAATTAAATTGTAGAAGTTAAAATATGGCCAACTTAAAATGCAACCTAAAATTCAAAGATGTATTTTAAAAGTTTGTATCGCATTTGTTTTACTGCATCTGCCAGAGAATGCACCACAAAATCCTTTATAGATATTCAGATGAATCTCTCCACTAGAATGAAGGAGGAATGCTGCTAATCTTGGCCTTTCATGGGTTTGATTATCATTTCAACTCTAAATGGCTGCATGATAATTAGTGGGTGTGTAACAACCAGTACTGCTCTAGGAGCAATTGCCTTTACTGAAAAACAAAGTTTTGAAAAGAAGCACAGTAAACTCCAAGAGACAATCAATTCAATCTTACACACCTCCTTGCCATAGTTTTAAATGGAGCAGATGTGCTAAAAAGCCAGTGAAAAGATGGTTAATATTTCTTAGGGTTCAAGCAGGAATAGACTCTCCAACACCTGACTGCCCATATTTTTCACAATGATTTATTGCCATGTATAGTCTACACAAGCATCCCAATCTGGGAATTTTTCATATCTGAAAAGTATTCATAAAGCCTTAAAAGATTATAAAATTCAATTTAGAAAGTGATGCGTTTTGTTTAAAAGTTAGATAACAGGCAAAAAGACTGTGCCCTAGAGATTAAAATAAATGTGTTTATGATTATTCTAGGTTTAGGTGAACATTCATTTCTATATGCTACAGCTTTATGATTTTAAATGTATGGCTAGGAACATGTGAAAATTAAAAATCAGGATAATGAGAAATTTTTTAAAAAGTGAATGGAATTGTGAGTAGAGTCTGCCTTAGACTTCTATTTACCTGAATTTTTGGATAAACCCAAACTCGCCATTTCCTGTTAGATTTCCCAATGGATCAAGATGGCCTGCTGAGAGCAATTAAGTAAAAAGCTACACTTTTAGAGTTGAATTGTATGTTATGGTGGACTGAAGATAGTGGCAAAATTTTTCAACACCCCTCCCACTGAAGAGGTGAAATCTTCCCTCTTTAACATGGGTGGACTCTGTGAGTGCTTTGCCTAATACAATGTGGCAGACAGAAGCTCTGCTGTTTTCCAGTACCAGGCAATAAAAGACTGGAAACTGGCATTGCCTGTCTTTTGCCTATCACTTACTCTTGGACCCTGAGCTGCCACGTGAGAAGTTCAACCATCCTACGTTCACCATGCTGGAGAGGCCACGTATAGACACTAGGGCAGTAGATCTAGTTGAGCCAAGTCTTCCCCTCATCTCCATGAAAGCAACAGACAGGTGAGTAGAGCTGTCCTGGATTCTCCTGGCCAGCCATCTGACAGCTGAGTACCATTGAATGACCACAGATGAGACAACATGGAACAGAAAAGTCACCCCACTGACCAATGCCCAAATTCACAACCCACAGAAACATGAGGTATAAAAACTGACCGCTGTTTTAAGCTGTGAAGTTTTGGACTAATTTGTTACACAGCAACAGATAACCTGAACATGTGCTTACTAAGAGACCATTACGATTATTCCTATTCTTATTTGTGTAATGACTAACTGAATTATATACTACAAAATTAGATGATACATGAGTATAAAGTAAGGAGATGTTTTCTTTCTATAAAACCCAGTTGAATTTGTGTGGAAAATTCAGTAAAAGTGAGATGAAAGAATAATAAAAACAGGCACAGGGCCTTCCTGTGGGGGACCCTATAAAACTATTAAAGGGAATTCTGCTCAGATTGTTTTGCAAATGCCTCTATATTCTCTGTTCTCTACAGATACCTACATGTACAAGTCTCTGATCTGCACCCTAACCCCCCTTAATTTTATGATGCACTACTCCTTTCTGCATTGTACAAACCACATTCCTCACTGCTCTTCCTTGAACACACTAAACACACTCCCACCTTAGAGCTGTTTTTCTACTCATTCGGTCTTCCTGGAACAATCGCCCCACAGATACCCAGTTGGCTTCAAGTATCGTTCAAATCTCACCTGCTCAATGAGATCCATCATGACATCTTATTTCATACTCTATTCCAGGCCCTGGGATGCCTGAACTCCCTCACCCTCTGACTTTCAACTCCCATGACACTTACATCCTTCTGACATCTGGCAAAATTTATTAGCATACCAAATGAATAGTACTGTCCTGACTTGCCGAATAAAAGGACTTCCACTCTGACGTGAATCACAAAGGAGGAATAGATAATTTTGGAGCACAATTTTGGTATATCATGTAAAACTATAAAGGGAACTTGAAGGCTTCCAAACTATATTGCAGACTATGAAGAAGAATCTGAGGTTGGGAGCAAAGACAGTGACAGGGCGGGGTCAACATGCCGTTCTGGTTTAGGCTGCACTCCGGTGTGGAGCTCCAATGGGCCCAGCTGAAGCTCTACTCATTTTTGAAAGGGAGAAACAAAGCACCTCTAGATGAATACAGAGTTCATATTTTTCAGCTACACCCTCCCAGGTAATGCAAAGCTTGTCCCACTGGGAATCTCTAAGTTATTACAAGTCCCTGGAGTCAGAGTTAGATCTCAATTCTGGAATCTATAAGTATAAGGCAAAAAGTATACATTTCATTTTCACTTGTGCCTGCAAACATCTTGCACATTCTATAACTGCCAATTGATTTTTTTCCTTAATGTATTTATACTGAATATTGCTTCTGATTTTTATTTTAGCTAAAGAAACCAAATCCTCATATTTGCTATTAAAATTCCAGAACGTATTTTCTTTAAAAGACACAAAAGTAACTGAAAATACCCATGAAATATGAGTAGTGAGTAGGAGATTTTATTGGAGTAGGGGAGCTATCCAGAAACTAGGGATGCAAGTCATGGTCTCTACCCTCAGGCAGCTTGTGGTCCTGTGAACTTGGATATAAAGCCTGTCCAGGATCAAATCCTAGCTCTATCATTTAACTGTGACCTTAAGCAAATTATTTACTTTTTCTGAACCTCAATTTCCTTACCCCTAAAAGGAAATTGGTAAGACATCCTTTGTAGTGTGTACTAATTAAATAAGAAATTATTACAGTGTGTACTAACTAAATAAGAAAAAACAAAAGTCATGTTTGAGCTGTGGTTCATATTAAGACTGAAAAAGGGAGCTATCACTATTTTTATTTTCCTGAAATGAACTATTAATTAAAAAGATAGACTGACAGAGAGAATAAAACCAATAACCTTCAATTGAAAATATTTTCTTTTCACAGATGATGCTTTAAAACTATCAAATATTATAACACAATTTGAGAGAAGTGATCAGAGATATTTGCTATACTACTAACTGTATAGTCCTTGCATTTGTATAGGATTTTAAAAATATATTATTATTAGACAGAAAATTTAATAGGGGATTGTAGAGTCACCAGTTTCTCTGTTTTAATGTTGAGAAAATGATAGTAGCTTGTTGACAGCTGCACAGGGCATTTTTGATGCGTTTACTTTTCTTCAGGAAATGTTACATTTACACTTAATGTATGTATGTACATATGTATTAAAGTATATTGAAGCCCGCTGAAGATTTTTATATGTGGAAAATACCAGTTACTCAGTAAGCCTCTGTAGCAGAGAGGTTAGTTCACATACAGAAACTCATTATGATAAACTGCTATCACACAAAGAAGAGTGTTTCTGTTAAATGTAATTACTATTTTATGATCATTCCAAATGTTAAAAGCTGGTTTATCCAGCAAGCATATTACTAACATAACTCACCTGAAACCTGCTTTCTCTTTCCCTCAAATACATAGTCACTTAAAACAAATGTATGGAAAAAACCCACTAGTATACAGTTTAGGAATGAAAAGTTAAAAAGCAACAATCCCATTGAGAAGACAGAAGGCAGTATATTAGGAAAAACTGAACATTGTAGCAAGAGAAAATAAGCAGTTTTAAAATTGTTTCCATATTGTTTCAATTAGCAATACAGATAGTGTTGTATTCATTATGTACACTTTATTCAGATATAAACATTTTTGGTTATAAAATGCATTTCAGAGAAAAGAATATGTGGTCACAATGACTGTATTTCACACAAGGGACACTAAACTCTTTCTGTTTTTATTTATGGCCTTAATGCCATACAATTTTCCAAAAAGGAATGCAATATAACAGACTAAAAAACGTTTTCAATGTATAAAATAAGGGATACTTGAAATGGCCTAATGGAGATAGTCCTAAAATGTATTTAAGAATAAATTGAAATATATAATATGGTAAAAAAAAATTCACTAAGAAAATTGTTGTTTTAAGGGATTTTGCTAAAAGTTGTGTGCCATATTAATATTCATTTCATCTTCATTGTAAAATTTAATTTTGCCCATTAAATTTATATCAAGCAAGACTTAATTTATACTTTTGATGATTCAAATCCACAGGAATCTCTAAAAGTTAGGACAGGTAATGTCTTTCACTTTTAATACATGAAAAAGAGCTGCAAAAAGGCATAAAAACCTTCAGTACTAAGCAGGTCATTTGATGCAAACAATGTGTTTAATTGATGAAAACTAAGGAAGTCTTGACATACAGCTCTTTCTCATTAGTTTATTTCTAAAGCTACAGGCAATAATTTGCTGAACTATCTTTTGTATTACGTTCATTCAGTCTCTCTCTTTCAAGCATTCTCTCTCTTAAAAAGGTAAACTTCCTTTGAGCATTAGTAACCTTACCAGAAAAAAATACTTTAAAAAAGTCTATGAAAAAAATCAGCGGCAATGTCTAAAGTTCAGTGAGAACTTCTGAAGTAGGGGCGTCTACCCAACCTCTGAATTCACCTACAATCAATTTATAAACAATAATCCTGAATCTTTCCACCCCTTGCCACACAGATAGAGCGTGTCATTCATCCTGTTTTTCTTAGATGAGAAAACACCAAAATGGGGCAGAAACATGTTCTGGCCCTAATAGTTTTTCCCTTAAATCTCGCTGCCAATCACACTGACTTTTGATTGTAGGTGTTTCTTTGTATTTTTATTTGTTCCTTTATACACAGACTTCTTTTGTGGGTCTTTCCCAGCTCATTATATTATGTCCTTATAGAATATGGTCAAAGACAAGCTCACAGTACAATCCACTTTTCATTTCTAAGAAGCTACTGGAATTGCTCACACATAGTTTCAAAGGATATCTTTCCTCACCTTTCACTTAGCAAAAGAAAGTGAACACAACAACATTCTTACTTTGAGTGGTTTCATTACATTTTCTTACCCATGTGATTTTTTTTCATCTAATTTAACAAAATTTTCAGAGACATTGGCTTGATTACATGTTATGTCCTTATTCTACAGGTATAATTCAAAAATTAACTTTGACTTCTTTTTTTTTTCTAAAAGAGGAAGATTCACATATCTCTATCCTGTTTTAGGGCAAAAAACAATAATTTCAACTTTTCTGCTACTTTAATAAAACTGAACTTCTAGTTCCTTTTCTCAAAACTGGATGTCTTTACAACTTGGGAGGGTATAAATTTTGTGCTTGTTTTTTACTTTCCCCTTCAGTTGACCCAAGCTATTAATAATCTTCACAATACCAATCTTTCTTGCAGTTCAGACATGGAGTATGTTTATAAGCATTTCAAATTCAGACGCCACCACAGGAGGCTCAGGCCTTAAAGAAATGCAGCCACTTGGAACCAGTGCTTTGAACCTGTCCATAACATAAATATGCAAATATACCATCTATTGGCAAAGAACGATTAGCTAACAATGGCTGAATATTTTACTATTTCTACTCCTTTCTTTCTTTTTCATATAAGGTTTTTGGCAACATCAAGGCCTTAACCAAAGGAATGACAATGATAAAGAAAAGAGCAAGCATCCATTGCATTTAGAAAGCACAGAATATATACACGTATTAAACTAAAAAGAATCATCTTTCATTTCCACGAATGCCCCCCAAACTGCTCATCTGAATGTCAGTGGAAAAGGAACCCATTTTTTTCATGCTCTTCATTAAATGGAAGCTTCCCTAATGGTCAGTAAAGCTAAGGAATGTTCTTACCTCACTGTCAGGGTATGCGCGGGTGACTAAGACATCCCATCTCAAGAAACAACTCTACCAGGACTCAAATATTTCTATTTTAGGGCTTCGGTAATTCAAAGATGAATAAAACAGGGTACCTATCTTCAAGGAGTTTATATAGAATTTCCTTGCATATGATATATACTAAACCGGATTGCAGAAGAGCTGCATTTAGCCTAAACAACGGCAGGAAGATTAACTGCAGCAGATAATACTTTAAAAGATCCGTAAGACAGCAGGTTTAGAAAAACAGGGAGGGGAAGGATAGGAATTTTAAGAGGGATAAACAAAAGTAATACCCTCTTTGGTAATGGGCAATTCTCTGTATATCTTCATTTCTCTATTTAACATGCACCTATTTTTTTTCACACTATATTTTAATATGCCTTAATCTGCCTCTTCCAGGCCAAAATCTAAATCACCAAATATATAATAAGAAATCTATCAAGATGATGCCTTTCTCTTAGTGCATAGAAGAATACTGTAAGAAACTAGGTCAAATGCCTTACTGGTATTGGCCTGATCCATAAAGCAGAACTTTGGAGTAGTTTTAAGAATTATTACTTCCCTTTTTATGTCCTCTTAATTTATGACTTTAACGACATGTTCTATAACGGAAGGTACCTAAAACTGATAAGTAATGGAAGAGTAGCTCTGAGCAGTTAAAATTCCTTATAGATAAATTAATATAGTATTTAAATGCCTTTCCATAGTATATTAGTTTCCTGGGGCTGCTGTAACAAACTGGCTGTTTAAAACAACAAATTTATTCTCTCACAGTTCTGGAGGCTACAGATTCAAAATCAGGATTCGGGCTTGTTGGCAGGATCATGTTCTCTCTGAAATCTCCAGGGGAACATCTGTGCCAGGCCTTTCTCTTAGTTTCTGGTACTGCGGGCATCCTTGGCGTTTCTTGGCCTGCAGACATCTCTCTCATGTTTATGCCGCTGTTTTCACGTGGCATTCTTCCTATGTACGTCCTCTCTCTATCTCTTCTCCTCTTCTTATAAGGACACTAGTCATGTTAGATTAAGAGGCCACCGTACTCCAGTATAACATCGCCTTAACTAATTATATCTGCAACCACGCTATTTCAAAAAAGGTCACATTTTTGAGGTTCTCAGAGGACGCGAATTTTTGGGAATGCCATCCAACCCAATAAACATGCTTGTGAAGGCCCCAGTGAATTTTCAATTTAATCTCTCACTCTCACACCCAACTCAGCAGGCAAGCAAAATATGATTACTGAACGAAAAGCCGCACCTTGGTGACAAAAGCATAGAAAGATCATCATGTAAGGCCATCAAGTCTGTGGGAAAGGAAAGTCACGTTGAGATATAAAGCTCTAAAACTACACAGAAATCAAATACAGTTGACCCTTGAACAACATGTGTTCGAACTTTATGGGTCCACTTATGCGTGGATTTTCTTCAGTAAATATACCGGAAAAATTTTTGGAGTTAGGTGACAAATTGAAAAAACTCAGAACAACTGCATAGCCTAGAAATACTGAAAAAATTACGAAAGAGTCAGGTATGTCATGAATGCATAACATATTGGTACATTCTAGCCTATCTTATCATTTACTGCCACAAAATATACACAAATTTATTACAAAAACTTCGAATTTATCAAACTTTTGCACACAAACACATACAGCACATAGCACCGTTCACAATCAAGAGAAATGTAAGCACATTGTTGCAAATCTTCAAACATTTTTCCCAATATATTTATTGAAAGAAATCCGTGTGTAAGTGGATTTGCACAATTCAAACTCATGTGGTTCAAGGGTCAGCAGTAAGCAGTTAGCAGTTAAGTTTTGGGGGCATCAAAAATTATATGCAAATATTTGATTACGTGGTGGGTTAGCACCCCTAACCCTCAAGTTTTTCAAGAGTCAAATCTGTAACTCATTTAGATTAATCATGACCATGATAATAAAAAATTATTACCTTACAACCTCACACAAAATGATGGCCTATCTATTTCTGTGATGACTCATAATGCTTGAATTTACGTGGAGAATATTGTTTATTTCATGTTCCATATGCTCGGCAGTGCATTAATCATTTGCTTGCCTCCTGTAGCCTGCAACTGTGTTTCCTTTAAGTTGAGTCATGGGCCAACCTGGGGAATCTGAGGGATTAGGGAGCCTCTAATGGGAATCCCAGCACAGACACCTTCATCAGAAACCTGCTGTGGCTCTGGTTTCTAACCAAATTCTTGCTTTGTTCCTTAGGACTCATTCTCTGCCTTGTACTCCAGTACGTTGTTTTCCTCTTCAGTGCTCTCAGACCTCAACTCCTAACTGAAGAAGAGTTCTTTTGACTTCCTGATCCTGTCTGACTAGATCACTATTCTGATCCTCCATTGACCATGTTCAGAATGAGAAGCTGCGCAATAATAGATCACTTGCTCTTCCTTCATGTTAGTTACCACTCCACGGTGGCAAGGCCTTCACCACCTTTTCTTGAGTGCCAGGTATACCTACGTTTTACCTGTTAAAGAACATTCCTGTTGGTGACCAGAGCAACATAGCCTCCCACCTTTTGCTCACACCTTGTGTCCCAGGACTCCAGTGAACTGGTCTATCCAGTTGCTAGGGCCCAGGTATATCATTCATTTAGACTGTATATAAACCAAACCACATTTAAGTCATATTCATCTGTTCATCTGCCCAGGACTCTCATTTTTCAATCAAACTGACATTTTAAATGTCAGAGGAGTCGTGGTAAATCACTTGAGTGATCACAACAACCACATTCCTTTATATTTAGGAGATGAACTGTTTGTTCACATCAATATTTTTAAATACTGAAAGAAGCAAGTGTCAAAAGTATGTACATTAATGATACATTTACTATTTCAATATCCCACATGCCTAAAATACAGAAGCCACATTTCCAATAATGCTCACCCTTCTATAACTCATGACAACTAAAATTGACAGTTAACATTCACTAGGAACCTACCCTATAAGATTTTACAATTGTTTTCTCATGTAATATTCATATCACTGCTATTCTCACTTCAAAGACACAGGCTTAGTGAGGTTCTGTAACTTTTTCAACATTACAATGGAAAATGTCTGCAGTTCTCATTCATATGAGAATCAGCAGCACCTTAGTGGGTGCTACAGACAGAATGTTTGTATCCTTCCAAACTTTACCAGTTGAAACCTAGTCCTCTTGTGATGGTATTTAGAGGTGGAGCCTCTAGGAGGTGATCAGGGAGTTAGGGCAGAGATTTCATGAATCTTACAGAAAGGACCCCATGGAACTCTCCCCACTTCCTGTCACGTGAGGACCGTGAAAGAGAAAAGAGCCATCTGTGAACTAGGAGGCAGGTCCTCACCAGACACTGAATCTGCTGGTACTTGATCTTGGACTTCTCAGCCTCCAGAACTGTGAGAGATCAATGTCTGTTGTTTTAAGCCCTTGCTCCAAGGTGTTCCCTTATAGCTGCCCTAACGCTCTACCTCTCTGCCATCTATGTCATACCACAGTTTTATATTATGGTTTTAAAAAGAAAATCAACTTCTTATCTAGATATTTTTATATTTCATACTTCCTAGATTCCTTCCATAGCTCTGCATGTGATGAGTCTGACCAACAACAGCGCTAAGCCACACTAGGTGCTTACATACAGGTGCTTACGTACAGGTGTACCTGCAAACGCAGAGGCTTCCATATGCCTCCACAAAAACATCCTTTCTGTGGTCAGGGAGCACACCAGATTCTCAGACTGTCACACAAAAGCACCTTTTCCACCCACGCCCTCTTTGGGCTGACTTGGCTAGTGACTTCCTCTTTCAGACTCTACTTTCCTTAGTCTAAATCTCATATTAAACCCCATAATTCCTGTTGTGCCTGAAATGTCTTATGTTTTGACTGAGCCCCTTACTTAATATTCCTGAAAAAAATGTTAACTTCTGTATATGTCACCCTCATGATTTTTGATGATAAGAAGAAGAAGAACAACAACAGGCCCACCTCTAGACATAATGGCATCTTTGGAGAATTAGAGGAAAGGTACCCACTAGAGTTGACTCAGCCACTAGGGTCTGTCTGGACAGGGACAATGCCTTTATGTGAAAGAAGGCTCTACTTCCTCAGGGCAGACACAGCACCATGCCAAGGAGCATGGCTCGGATGCCTTTAGAAAAGGCTGGATTTTTGCCTTAACTACACCCTATCACCTCAGCCAAGCATGCCTGGGCAGTGAAAAATAGCACAATGACACATGGCATCCTTAAACACATTCCATTAAAATAAATAAATAAATTTGGTAAGGCAAAGTTAAATCCAGAAATCTATTATTCAAAAGCTAAAAAGGATTCTAAAGTCTTCCAGTGATCTTAGATTATGACCTTTTGAAGAATACACTAAATATAATGCCAGAATCTGACCCTATTTATCAAGGGGAAATGTGAGTTTCTGTCAAAGGAAGTTTGGAAGATATCAAGAGTTTACTGTCTGCATCAAACAGGAATCTTTCTATAAAATCTAGCAGATAATATTTGTCTTGTCAGCCAGTGAGGACCCGATGAACTCAAAGGCAGTAGATTTTTATCAAACCTTAAGATAGTATGATAGAATATAAAGACAAAACTAGAATTTTTACACTTTTTTTACATTGAGATTACAGTGAATTAAATACCCAACATGGTGTTAAAAGTTGTCTTTTATTCTCATAATGCATCACTCTAAAATTTTACAACATATTTGGGATTATGGAATACTTTGCATTGCAATAGCATTTTACTGCTTACAGAGCATTTCACACATTACATTTAATATTTAAGCAAAACATTAAAGGTGAAATTTCTGACTTCATTCTACAGATTTGTACTTAATAACCTTTCTAAGAGCAACACAGGACTTCTGACTTTATCCATTAACCATATCACTGACTTCATTTCTTGAGTACTGTTCTCAGGGCATTGCATATGGAGGCTTTTTAATCCTCAAAAATCCTACAAGATGTAAGTACTAATAGTTTTCCCATTTTAACAATATAGTAGATTGAGACACTATGAGGTTAAATAACATGTCCAAGGTTAAATGCTGGGAGAGAATTAAACTATTACTGTTTATGATGATCTATTTCAAACAACACTCTTCATATGCATTATCTCATTACATATTTTGATAACCAGAAAATGATATGTTTATTCCCATTTTATCACCGAGAAATCTGAGGTTGAGAAGGTTAACAACACAACCATGCTTACACGACTAATGAGCGACAACCAGAACTCAAGCTGTTCCCCAAACAGGTATCCTTCCTACAACACCCTTTCATCTCTCATTGCCAGATCATACAATCCCTTCTTCCTGTATCACAAAACCTATCCTGGACTCTGTATCTGCCATTTATATGGTCCAAGCATGGAGAGAACTTATTTTGGAAGGCTTTGCTGTTTGTTCCTTTTCTAAAACCTTTACCAAATTACCTTCCTTTTGCTTCCTTAGTCAACATTTCACTGATTCCTGGAACACTTCCTTCACTGCCCTAAAGTTGTTCAGCGGTAAAGGTATTTTCCATTTATATTTCCAAAATTAATTTTAAAGGCTCTTCTCTCATCATGGAGGAATTGGAGCTGGAAGTGAGCCTTGGCACACTACAGTTTTTGGATGGGGGGGATGTAAATTTTGGATGGAAATCAGTGACTTGGGCAATGAGAAGTAGAGGGGGACGTTGTTGAAGAGAAACAACTTTGGGAAAAACATTGTTTTAGAGTCTGAGGGAATGAAATCAAATCCCACAGGTTTGTACTAGGTTTGTGATTTGTTAAATTGAAAATTTCAGTCTGAAACATTCTTTTTAGATAAGAGGTTATAAAAACTGCCTGTCACACAAGGTTTTATAGAAAATCCAATAAGATAACTATGCAAAAACTCTTTGAAATTATCAAGTGCCATTCAAATATCATATATCGTTTTAATAATTAGCTTATGAACAAATGATTAGAGGCCTTGATTGCCAAAAACATTCTGAAATCAATGCAATAAAGGCTCTAGAATGTTGCCAAGGCATGATATAAATATGCTTTAAGAAGGGTAATCTTACAGGATACATTTAAAGACAAAGAATTAGTAAGAAAATACAGATGAAGTCCTAGACTAGATAATAGCAAATAGAACATGAAGAAAGGGAACAGATGTTAGCAACATGTCAAATGCAGATTTGATAGGAATTGACAAGAAAAAGAAAAATGTTTGAATTGACTCTAAGATTTTTCAGTCCAAGGGATTGGAAGAGTCATGAGACCACTGTTAAAATAACTGGAGGAAATAAGAAAAAAGAAACCAGGAATCAGAAAACAAACGAACATGGTTTGGTTTTGGATATTTTTAAAGCTAAGACCTAACAGGGACAAATGGTTCTATGCTGAATAAATCTAAGTCACAATCAACCCTCTGTTTTTTGTGCTGCCTTTTGGCATTTTCAAATTATCACTCATTTAACTTTCTGTAAAATTTTCATTGCCTATATGCTGTGTAAGAAATTCATGTTATGTGTTTGTGCTCCAAAAATTTTTAGTACCATAATAATGTTTTACTACTCCTGAGAATGACCTACAATATTAGGTTATTATTTGTCATATTAGTCTAGCAACAGCATAAACTACTGATTGAAGTCTGACATTTTAAAATTCTCTAATAAACTCAAGGTAAGTCCACTTCTACTGGAACTCCACAGTGCAGAGAAGGCAAACAGGTGTATCCATCTTCCCTTGGCTTCACTTAATATGGGCTCAAACAAATATAAAGTTTAAAAGGGAACCCATAACATTTCTCTCTTCACATAAAACACTGTGATATGTCAGGCTAGTAACAAATATGAAAATGATGAAATAAGATCCTCATAGATGTTTATAGGTCTCTTCACTAAAGAGGCCATTAAAAAATAATATGACCATTTAGGAGAACTGTGTTCAGGACTGCATCGCTCCCCTTATTCATAATGCTAAAGGGATCTTGTAACTTAAAAGCAGTGTATTGATAATTAAAAGAAAAATTCTTCAAAGTGAAAACATTTTCAACTTCCAAAATTCTAAGTGCAAATCGACCCACCCATATATTTTCAAAGATAAAACTTAGAAAGTTGTTGTCAGGTTCTCATAAGCCCCTGCTACCCACAGCCAATATGTTGCTAAATGTTGTGAGTTCTTTTTTGTTGTATTGCATATCTTAGTAACTTTTTTCCTTCACTTGCCAAAATGAAACCCATATGCTTTTTTTCCCCCCCACATGGTTCTCCAGCAAAAACTGTAGCTACTATTCGGGCTTATTTTTATATATTGAATTTTTGAACAATGATTCAAAACTTAATTTGTCTCTTTAAAGTTGTAAACTGTTAGAGATCAAGGCTGGTCCATGCCCTTAAAGACTGTGTAACTAATTGAAGTTCAGACAGATAATTCCACACACAAATGTACAGAATAGGCACAAAGCAAACCTTTCACAGAAAGGCAAAAGCATGTGCTAAATTCATCTATAGCTGCCAGAAATAAAAGAAATATACTTATTACTTAATATTTAAAAACTTGGCCATTACTAAGCTTTAAACTATCTTTGGAAACACTACAATTCATGTTTCATTTACTTGTTAAAGGTAGGACGCTCTAATTGAAATCATGACTTGATCCTTAACCAATTCAGAGATCAATAAATATAGATTACATTATCAGTAATAAACACACATGATAAAATCTAGTGATATAGGAGTTTATAACACCCCTGGCTTATTCTCTAAAAACAGATGACCAGAATTATAAAAGTATTACATATCTACAGTTTAGATATATGAACTCTTTTTAGGGATAATTATTACTGCACTGTTTTTGCTGTATGACTTTAAATCAGGGATAAAAAACACAGTAGGATAGATCAGAAGATAAGAGGTCCAATTAATACTTTACAGGGCTGAAATGCAAAACTTAAATTCTAAAAATGTTCTTGTACAACAGGGTCCACAGACCCTCCACAATCCTGCCCTCTTTCTTCTCCTGAGCTGATGGGAAGCACAGCTAATAGATCACTGCACTTGCCCACCGAGTCCAGATGGGAACTTCTCCATGTTTCAGTCCAGGAAGATACTACCAATTAATTAGATTTGGCACTTGAGGTTATTCTTTGCTTTTCTTTCTTTTTGGCATCCAGACTTAGCTAAATTAAAAACTTATTAAACATCTCTTTAATGGGATATTAGGAAATTTTGAGAAGCGAATGCTTAAATCTGCAGATTTCTAGCTTTAAGGGAATTAAGCTCAGGGCCTGAATCTACATTTCATTAGTATTATATATTTCCTACTTCATCCTAATGAACTCACTGGCTTTAATAAGTAATTCTCAAGACAACATGTCCTTACCATTCTGGCAAACCCACAGAACTTCTGCTCCTTCCTCCTACATGTCAGTTTGGGTTTCAGCATTTCATGATAAAAATCACCATTTTCTTTCTATATTACAAGTTCATAATTGGAAGTGTGAATAAGAAGTCAGGGGGAAGATCCCTTACACTTCTGCAACAGAAACAAATCAACTTTTATATTTGTTCTAGTTATATTGCCACGTCAATAAGGAAGACCATCCCATCCATCAAAGTCCATTTCCATAGCCTGAGGAAATGTGGAGAGTGAATAGGGACAGTGCTAGTCTTCTTGTAGCATTTTTTATAAGAAATGTCTGTCTTTAGTAAACATAACTCTTAACTAAGCAATGAATAACTCCAACTATTCCACCTAAATTAGACAGAAACACATTTAGCATATAAACAAGAAAAGGAAATATGAAGAAAATACACTTTAGAGAAAGACAAATAGTAATGTTCAGGAATGAAATATTTCTCAACTGAGGGTCAATGTAGATCACAATCTAACTATGTGTTCTTTTATCCCAGTTACTCTAAGTAGATATTATAAAAACTGATGAAAATAAGTACCAGAGCATATCATGATGACTATAGTTAACAATACTGTTGTATATTTAAAAGTTGCTAGGAGAATATATGTTAAAAGTTAGCATCACAAGAAAAAAATTTTTCTAACTATATATGATGATGAATGATAAACAGACTTACTGTAGTGACCATTTTGCAATGTACACAAATATTGAATCATTATGTTGTACACCTGAAGCTAATATAATGTTATATGGCAATTATATCTCGATAACAAAATAAGTATCAGTACACAATAAGTAATACAGAGGAAAAGAGAAGATTTTTGTAATTAGCAATGCAGTTTCATGCAGAGAAAAAAGAATGAAGATAATGGCATAAGACAACAAAGACATCAAGTGAAAAGAGTAATGATAAGGAAACATACAGGACAGGATGATATGGTGTTAAAAGTCAAGCCAAAAAAAGCTCTAGGAGAACAGGAATTGAGGATAAGGTAAACGCTGAAGTTTTGATGTATAGGAAGAAAGGAAGGCAATTGAAAGTGACTAATGGTGTTTTGGCAACAGAATAGAAGATTAAGGGCAGCTTTCTGAACTGATGTGAAAGGATGATGAAGGAATGAAAAGTGCTTAGTGTGGGGAGTGGGAGATGGTAAGATACAAGTGTACCAGGCCAGGAGAGATCTCAGCAGTGCAGTAAAGACTTTTAAGTTATGATTGAGTGATTGATACAGATTAGATAGTAGTCTGGATGTTAGAAGGAAACCCATCTCAAACATCATCATTATCATTCAACACTAAGAAAGGGAAAGGAATAATTTAATAGGTAAGATAAGTTTGCAAGAAATTAAAAGTGAAATAAGATATATGAGAATATGTGGCAAAGAGATTAAATGAGAATTTTTCTTAAAAAAAAATGGAGGTAAATTTGAGAAAAATTTCCTTCCCTAATAGTTATCAATACTCTAAAAGTAAATTAAAGATTCTAAAAACATAATACAGTATAGTTTCCTATATGCAGATGAATTCAATTACGAAAATATTTGACTTGGAAAATTTGAAAACATGTTTTTGATTTATGAAGTTTTCAGGTCACTATTCTATTAAATTCTGTGAATTTACTTCCTATTTTCTGTGATATTATGAAGGATGTATCTAAAAAGTATGCTCCCTGGTTTGTACACTTATGTCTACATGTAAATGAATTGCTTTTTTCTATTATTTCTCCTCTTTTCAGTTCAAATGTACTATAGTACAAAGAACCTTAGACTTAAAGTCTTGGCTGGGTTTTATTTCTGAGTATGTGTACACATGCACACACACAAACACACATGTATTCACTGGTTGAACTTTGATGAGTAACTGAAACTATCTAGGCTGCCTTTTACTATTCCATCAAATAAAATGACTAATTTCTACTCAAACAAATCTAGAAGGTTATTAATGGAATATTAGCACAGTTGATAGTAGTTTAAAGTAGGAAAAACACCATCCATCCATTACTCACTGATTTGCTTATCCATTCCACAAATTAAGCATTCACTAGAGACCAGGCATTGTCTGGGTTCTGGGATTACATCTGTGAATGAGAATAAAACTGTCCCTTTCCTATTAGGTATTGATATATCAACAAATGACATATTTCTGAGGGGTATCGAACATTCTTACTGTGGCAGGAAACAATGCTTGAACCATTTCTGCTGAAGAACATTAGAAAACACATTAGAACATTAGAAAATATGGAAACTAAGGGGTAATCCAGATCATTGCCTTTGGCTCAGTGTATTTTTCTTTTGTTATTCCTCTCTGGCTTTTAACATAAACAAAATTACTTTTAGGTCTTCCTCATTGCACAACTTCAGGGAACAGCATTCATACAGATTATAATATGAATGATGTGCCCTTGAATTTGTGTACTAAGCAGTACTGCTCAGATTTATGTTCTTCAATTTGATTAATAAAATTTTGAAATATTTCAACTTTACATTTTAAAACAAATTCACAGTTACAGGAAAATACCAAAAATGGAATCACATATTCCCATATACCCTTAGCCCAGAAACTTCTTAAAACTTTACTTCATCTTAATTTTATTTTTTTTGTCTGTACTTTAGGGCTGATTTCTACTCAGAAGAACTGTATAAAAATCTGTTTAAATGTGTTTGGCACACAAAAATAATTTGGGGAGAAAGTATGAGTAGAGAAAAACAAGATGGTTTAATTATTATATTTTCTTCAGGCACAGGGGACCAAAGCTTCTCATAGAAATACCCTGTATTGAAATAGTGGAGTCAAAGAATCAAAAGCTTGGACTTGGGGACAAGATGGCCCACGGTCAGTTTCCATTTACCATTTATGAGAAGTGTGACCTTGGGCACCTTCATTAGTCATCCAAGTGTCTTATTTCCTTTGTCTGTAAAGTGAGAATAACATTGTGTATCTCTTAAAGGTTTTATGAGGAGTAAATGAGTTAATATTTACAAAGTGCTTAGAACAGTATCTGGTACAAAGTAAGCACTATTAATGGTTTGATATAGATAATTTGACAAGCAGACCAAGAGCAATCTTTCTGTTTTGTAATGTAAGACCATGGCTACACCTAAACTCTAAGATAATGAGAAATATTGGTGGAAGAAGAGAGGAGCATATTATGTGTGTATACTTAGGTGTTTACATATTTGATTTCTAAGTTTCCAGGTTTCTATACAATGTAGTTAAATGAAATTACCTGATTAAGCCAGGCCTTTGGTTAAAAGCAAGCCTATATACAGTGTGACAGTTACTGTCATAATATTTTTGAATACTATAAAAAGAAGAGAACTAACTTTATTCATTGAATATTTTATAACTTCATAATGAATTTTGGAATCCTACGATACTTTCCCAGTCTTAATTCTGACCTTCATTTCTCACTTAAAGGTACTGGGACTATAAAGGGCTCAGGTATTTAGTTGACCTTTGGATCATAAGCCATGCTCTGAATATTGGTTTTTAAATTAAATCTTAAAAAATTCTTGATAAACAAACAGTTGCTTTTTATAAACTTAAATTCACATAATTTAGGTCTTAACTAAGTTTAAACTTACATTTTTGGAAATTTCAAGGTAAGTAAACATGTTGGGGAAACACAAACTATAGGAACCCTCTTAAGCAAGAAGAGAAAACAGGAAATGGAAGATAGAAACGAACTGTGGATAACAACAAAAAAAGAGATGAGAGGAGATTATCACAATTGCCAGAAAAACTACAGAATCAAACACAGAACATCAAGATATATTGGTGATACCTTGAATGTGCCTGGGGATTGGCTAGCATGACTAACGGGAAGAAACTTTTGATGGTAATGGGAACAAAATCAATCATTTTAAAATGAAAAAAACAGGCCCCAAATGGAGTCCCTTGTGCTAAGCCCACATAACCGAACCTAGGCCTAAGAGGTAACCTAAATGCATCTTGAACATTCCACAGAAATTTAGTCTTAACCAGTCAGTCTGAAACCTTCTGGTCAGCATCAATGAAGTAATCTGCCATCTAGACCATTTCTATCCCCCAAAGGAAGATGAGGTAGTCTGTTCTTACCTGTTCCCTTCCTCCTTCTGCCTATAAGGCCTTCCATTTTCTACAGCTCCCTGGAGCTCCTTTCTCCTTGCTAGATGAGATACTGCCCAATTCATGCATCGTTCAATAAAGCCAACTAGATTTTTCAAATTTACTTGGTTGAATTTGTGTTATTTTACAAGGGTAAGGCATGGAGGATACAGGTAGATCCCTAAGTGAAATATAATCAATTTTAGGACTGAGGGTTCAAATAAAAGGGGGACAGGAAAGGAGTTATCATATGAGTAATGAAATTGGCAAAGAACACAGAAGGGCCTGAATATTTAAAAAATTTCCAAATAAGGTAGATTCTTCTCAAATCTCTGTAAGATACTTTTCTCAGCCTCTGTTGATTCTCTTGCAGTCACACAAGGCTTTTGAAAACTTGTTTTTCATCTGATCCACCTTTAACATAATTAGAGCCTCCTAATTACATAAATGCTTATATAAGCTAATGAAGAGAAAAACCAAATCACTGTTCATATCCTTTCAACTGAACTCAAGCTTACTTAAAGCTCTCTCAGAATTCTAAATGCTGTACATTTATGAAAATCAATGGTTAGAAAATATAACTGTCAAGAAAACTGCTTTAGTTACTATTTATTGGAGTAAATTTACTGGACACTAAGGCCACTGAAACAATGTCTGTGCTCTCTATGCCCTAGAGCTACCAATTTATTGATGGGGTTAACAATCTTTGGATGACTGCTTACTTTTCTTCTGAATCTCATTAAATATATTTTCTTCTAAGGATCCCATTAAATATAGTTCTAAACAACAACAAAAATGTCTAGATGAGAGTATAAACCATTTTCAAGCATTCACTTTAAAGGACTAAACAAAGACAGATGTTTCCTTCTAGGCAATGTCCAGACATCCAACTAACGATTGAAGTCAATTGTCAAGATTTAACAGGTTAGGGGATCTGACTTGAATTATGGATGTTGACTGGCTTAAAATTTGTCTTAAAATTTTCTTAAAATATTTCACTCATCAGATGGTTTATTCACTACTTATTATTTACCAGTATTGGCACATGTGCCAATGAGAAATAAAAACTCTTGATGGATTCAAAGTCTAGGGAGGGAGTCAGAAAAGCAGTCAATAGGACAAAGTACAGAAGAGGATCTCTGAAAAGACCAGTATGTAACCAATGTGTACTTAGCCAATTGCTAGATTAACAAACACTTTGCATTTCTTTTAGAAAGCACACTCAGTAATGCCTAAGGTAGGACGAGTTCTTTCAGATAATAGTTCTCTGGCAAGTACACCAGTTCTATTCATACTGAGTATGTTCCCAAACCAACTTAATTGTTATTTCTGTAGCTATATAAATTAAATAAAGATTATCAACTGACAAATATAAATTCCATTAAGGCAAGGGTTTTGTAATCTCCACCTTACCTAGAGTAGGTCCTACTTGATATTTATTATTTAAAGGAATATAATTTTGAAATATTTTTATTTATGTGAAAACCAAACTGAATGCCTTAGAAATAATCAATAAATATGGCTGCAAAATACGTTCAAATATTTGGTCATATTAAAACTTTAATTAAAGTCTTTAGTTCTCTCTACAGATTCTTCACAGCTATCTTTTAATTCTCATTCAAATATAAAGAAACAAACTGGAAATTATAAATTATACTAGCTCTGGCCAATAGAAATACAATGCAAGCCATACATGCAATTTTAAAATTGCTAATACCCACATTAAAAATATAAAGAAGGTAAGATTAACTTCAGTAATACATTTTCTTTAAGCAAACATTTCCAAAATACTGTTATTTCAAGATATAACCAGTATAAAATTAATGATAAACTTCATATAATTTTTTCATACTAAGTTTTCAAAATATGATGCATATTTTACATTTACAGCACATCTCGATTCACATGAGTTACATCTAAACTGCTCAGTAGCCACACATGGCAAGTGTCTACCATACCGGCTGTCACCAAAACAGACAACGGGGATGCGATTAACATATGAAAAATGATCTCATTCTAATCTAAATTTTTGTGTTAGGTATGAAGACTAGGTCAAAGTAAAATTTTTTGAACATTTTAAGAAAGAATCTTTATTTTATCTAGAGCCATTGTGGAGTGCTTTATCTCTAGCCTTCCCCTCATACACCTACTTTATTTTTTTTTAATCCCATCATAAAGATACTGCTACATATATTAAGGAATATAGAAAAGTAAAATGTAGAGAAAAAAAATCAATAGTTCCAGTAATCAAGAAAATTATCAGTTTGCTGCACTTTCCTCATTTGTTGATGACAAAGTTAGTTTCCCTAAGTCAAACCAGGAACCCATAGGTTTTTAAAACAACAATCTAGTACAACATTAAAAAAAAATGAAGAATCATCATTTTGCCTTTCTCCATATTTGGGATAAATTATTCTTACACAGAATTTTAGCATACTCGAACAACACAATTTCTTTTTCTACTTTATAAACTTTTGATAAACATAATTCTTAAATTGTTGCAGAAGTACATTTTGTTTTGCCTATGGATGTTCAATCACTCCAGCACCATTTGTTGAATACACTCTCCTTCACTATCCTTCCGCTGTTGCACTGATTTTGCACCTTTGTCAAAAATCAACTGGGCATATTATTGTGAATCTATTTCTGGGTTCTTTATTCTGTGCCACTGATATATGTATCTATCCTCTTGCCAACATATAACACAGTCTTGATTACTGAGCTATGTAGTTAAGTCTTACTATCAGGTAGTATGATTCCTCCTACTTTATCTTTCTTTTTAAAAATTTTACCTACTTTAGAGCCTGTGAATTTCCATATAAAAATTCTAGAATAAACTTTCTATGTCTTCAAAAAATCTTTTTTGTAACTGAATTAAATCTATAGATCATATTGAGAGTGATATATTTACTATGCTGAGCATTCCAATCCATGAACAAGATACGTCTGTCTCTCCATTTCTTTAGGTCTTTGATTTCTTTCATCATTATTTTGTAAATTTCTGCATATAGATCCTTTACATATTTTGTTATGTGTATACCTATGTAATTCATTTTCCTTAGAGTTTTAAAAATACTTCTGTGTCTTAAATTTTGGTTTCTGAATGCTCATTTTTAGTATACTGAAGTGTGATTGATTTACCTATAGGGAAGAATTTGGTAAAATTGTTGCTAATTTCTCTTTAACTATTTGGAGTAATATTGCAGTGAGTTTCTTTTTCAGGTGTTTTCTAGTTACAGACTCAATTTTTAAGGGCTACAGGACTATTCAGATTGTTTCATCTTGGGTTTTGGGTTTCAAGAAATTGGTCTACTTCTTCTAGGCAAAATTGTTGTGTAAATACATTCATACTAGTTCCTTATTATCTTCTTAATGACTGCAGGATCTGTAGTTTCACTCCTGATATTGGTGGTTTGTCTCTATCTTCTAATTTTTGTATTTCTGTAGTTTTATCAATGGTATTGATTTTTTTTGAAGCACTTGAGGTGTTTCAGCAAATCACATCTTTAAAGGAGAGCCAGGATTCACTTAAGTGAAGAAAATGGGTACAAATCTCTGAAGAAATCAAAATCATGCAAGTTTATATTTAAGGCATCAAAGTGCACATTAGAGGATCATATCACTAATGAGTCACAGTTCTCCAGATTTTATTGTATAAGCTTAACAAATTTAATGATACTGAAATAACTTCTGTATTTTTGGAAAACCCAGACCAGATGGATTGAGTTCTTTCTCCTTAAACTCTCTCTTTCAGATGTCTAAATGCCTCAAAGTGGAAATACAACAGATGAGATCCACTTACTGGGGAAGAGGAAGCAGTAGGGGAATTTATTTTGACTCACTCTCTTCATTGAAACCTCTGGGGATTTAAGGGAAAAGTAGATGCAAGATATGTCTTAGTTTTAATGTTAATAATGGTACAGCTGGGACTTGTCCTACATTCACTGAGAATTCTAATTTACGAAAACTAGATCCCAGCATTTTGAAAGCAGATTTGAGATCTCTAAAGCTATTTCTTTTACAGTTTTTTTCTACTTTTGGTTCTATCATATTGTCCTGATTCTTTTCTTTATCTACTCATAGGTTATTCTTAATCCTTTGAAATCAACTCCTTCTATGTATGTGATTATTCCTCCCCACAAAGATCCCCCAAATGCCCACCTTGTACTTACAATAAATCAGGCAAAAAAATTGAGAAACACGTAATTTTCTGCTGCACTTTATCAAATTAGAAGAGCCAGATACACGTTTTCTGATAGAAATTTGAATGTTTTTCATGAAACAGAAGAGGAAGGAAAAATGTATAAGAAGAAATGACAGAAAGTGGTGGGGAATTAAATAATATTTATGAAGTGCCTTCTATTGTAGATGATACTCTGCGCCAACTAACAATAGGTAAGGGAGAGAATTTGGAAAGAGTGGTTTAGTCTTCATTTCTCCATCATACCTATACAACTCTGGTCTCTCCAACAGCCTAAAACAGTCAACTTTCATAAAATAAACACTACTGGGAGAGAGAATGCTTCCAAAGTAGTATTGACTAAGATCTTACCCTGCATTTAACACTTTGATACTAAGTATTTCATCAAGAACTAAAAAAATGATTAGTCTAAAATCGACTATATTTCAATCAAAGGGACTTAATCACATAATATTAAATAGTACGTGCACTTGCACACAAACTATGTTTTTCTTACCCCCAGAACACAAAACATAAATTTAACAAAAAGAGGAAGGACAAAGTGACTGGGAGGATAAGTATTTAGAATATCATCCTTCTTCAAAGGTATAAAAACGTAATTTACTTAGAAGGGTTTTAGAAATTACTACCTGAAAGAAACACATTCAAGATTTACTAAAGCCCCATGGCACTATTAGTAAAACAATGTCAATTAGCCCAAAACTATTTCGACACACTACTGTTTCTGTAACTCAGTCTGTAAATCAGTTTAGTTACAGTTTCCTATACTGTGGTCTCTAGGATTACTTAGAGAAAAAGATTTTAACTTGGAGCCTAGAGATCTTTTAACCTCCTAAAATACAACCAAAATTTTATGTATATATACTGTTACCTGGAGTATGGACTCAGTGCTCACATTTGATTTTCAAAAGAATCCATGACTGCCGACAAATTAAAAAACACTAATTTATCGTTTTAAATTTAAATGTATTTAAATATTGTCCAAATGGCTATAATGTTTAAATATTTTTATCAAAATGGCAGTTGTGTGTGTTATATTTTCCTAAGTCAACGACTTGATGAATAGAAACCTTATGTTGTTGTCTTCTGCTAAAAAACGTACACAGATGTTATAAATATACAATAGAAAAGAATGAAAAGTTATAGTCTGAAGTATCTTTCTGGCAGTAGAAGGTGTGTTTTCATTACTTTTGCTTCTTCTAGACATTAAAGTACATAATCTTATCTCATAAACATTAATCCATTCATATTGGTTTAATAGAATGCCAGCAGAGAATGATAAGCTTTATAGAATGATTATATTATTAGTGCTGGAATTCTCAGAATAACTTGGCAATCCAAGCAAGAGAGTATCAATAAAATATTCCAAAGAATAAAGGAAAAGCCATTATTTATTTAGACTATTAAAAGCCATAGTCTATTTAGGTTTCTACTATCATGTCTTATAGTATGATAAGTTCAGATAATTCACAGTTTTTTCCACATTTCTCCAAATCATCACTGAATGCTTACTTTATGAAATGCTAAGAATTCAAAACATTATGTTAGAAAATAAGAGGGTAGAGGGAGAGGAGCTGTGATGATGAATAATGATTAGCCCCTGGTTCTAAGGATCTTAAAATCTTGTTATGGAATAATTTATACATGTAAAAATGATCGTACCTATATAACAGGACCAGTAGCTACAAAAAATAACATTTTAAATTCCCTTACTGATGTAGGTGTGGGAGTGGGAGGATGACAGGATTCCTCTCAGCTCAGAATCACAGGGAAAACAAGGAGAGCAGAAGACATCTCACTTTTTGCACAAAGACTGATGATGGTATTGAGGATCACCTGTCAGGAGTACACCTATGAATATGAGAGTCGTCAGGGAACAGGAAGTTACTGAGTTAAGGGATGGGGGTGATGAGGAATGGTGAGTTTCCTCCGCATTGGAAAATGAAAGTCTCCTGCAAATTGAGAAGCCAGAAAACTGAGAGAGAGAAAGAGGAGTATCACACTAAATGTTGCTATACTTTTTATCAGCTTTTAAATTTTTGAGAAATTTGAGACCATGATCACTAAATTTTCTTTTGACTCTTGTTTTCTTGAATGTGGTATCTGTCTAAAATTGGACTGAATCTAGATTTATAAGGCTTATATCTTCATATCTTAACTTACTGCAGTATAACAACTAGATGAAGAATGAAGATGAGCAGTTTAGGGGAAAGAGGTAACAGTTTGTAGTGGGAAGGACAAGGACGATTTGATTCAAGAAGAGAAGCTGAGTCATGAAAGCAAGTGAAGCTTTAAATCAGGAGAAAATTTATAAAAAGATGAGGTGAATTTAGAATAGGAGTCAAATAAGAAAAAGAAAATGGATAGGCATTAGGACAATCACTAAAATAATAGCCTAAAACTGAGAAGACCTTGTCAGGAAATTCATATGTGAAATTCTCTCATGCTTATGGATCTGCTTTGAAAAATAAACAGTGACCAGAAGTGTTGTCAGGTCTCTATGTGTTGCGTCATGTGGCCTCCAATCTCAACGGTGTTCCAAAGAAAGCTCAGTGAAGTATGAGTTGAGATATCCACACAATGCAGTTGTCCCAAATTGGCAGCCACAAAATGCCATTGACAATTTGATGGCTTCCCTCAGGGCTGGCTTAGCTTTCTTTCTCTCTCTCCACCACAACCACCTCCTCACCCTCTCACCAAAGGCTATCAAGCATCCCACATATGTCTTCAGGGCTATCAGCCTATATTATGAGAGTTGTTAAGAAGATGACATATGTCTCCTTTCTGTATCACAGAGATTCCCTGTTGCGTCACTGGGACAATCAAAGGACCCACCTAATCACGGGAAGAGAAACTGACATGAAATTGTGCTCCTCTCCTTCTTGTGGAATTTATGAGACTCTGGCTGGCATTTCAGTGTGCTGGCAAAACAGAAAAGCATTCTTCCTCCTGGAGCTTTGAAATCATTCCATGTGGGGACAACTGGAGGATTCTTTATTGTTGAAAGAGAATTGAAGAGCTGACCTATGGTTAAAGGTGATCTCGATTCACTGCAGAAATCAAAATGGCTGCCTGAAATTCGACACATTAGGCCAACTTCCCCCATTGTGCTTAAAGCACTTGGCTGGTAAATCAAGGGGGAATAACTATTTCTTCCCTGAGGAGGGAGGGAATAAATCTTTTATTGAGGACCTTCTACATGATATACACTTTATGTCACTCAATGCTTCCAGCAGTATTATGATTTAGGGAATATTTTTTTCACTTCACAAGAAAGAAGTGCAATGAAGTAGAAATAACATGGACTGGAGAATCAGCTAAACTTGCATTTGAAATCTGGATTAACCTCTAAATAGTTCTTACAAAGACATTAAAACTCTTTTAGGCTCAGTTTCATTGTTGATTAAACAGGGAAACATTGCTTTCTATTGTGGATGGGCAAATATTCATTCTGCTCTGTTTTACAATTAAATTTCATGTGAAAGGCATAAATACAAGAAATATTTATCATTTAACTTATTGCATATTATATGCCAGACTTTATCATATGCTAAGACTTTTCATAGGTTATCTCATTTGATTCTCATAGCAACCAGGTGTGGAGAGGGCAGGATTTTTTTCCCCAGGATTTTACAGGTGAGGAAATTAAGCTTGGAGAGACAAGGAAACCTGTCTACAGTCTTAAAAAGATTAAGCAACAGAACTGGAACCAGCCATTTGATACTGTCATTCTAGGGAGCCTTCTGTACAGGCATCTGAGGAGGATGAAAGAGTGACAAAAATAACAGCTTACGTTTAATGAGTATATAAGTTATGTCAGACTCTATTATAATCACATTTCTTGAGTCAACCCATGTATTTTATACTCAAAATTTATGAGAACAGTACACTGATTATCATTATTTTACAGATGTGGAAACTGATGTGCACATTATTTAATGAATATATGGTTGAGCCGGAATTTGAACTGTAGAGCCCTTTACCACTCCCACATGCTGAGTTTAGGTCTACTTTGCCATTAACAGTTCTGAGGTCCTGGGCGTATCACTTAATACCTTGCTGGCCTCTTGTCTTTATCCATGAAATGTTGGTATGGATTGTCTAATTTTAAGAGCTGTAGAACATTAAGAGCTGACAGAGATCTAGAAGTGTATTAGGTTACGTTTATAAACTTAAAACTCTCTGTTTAATGCACTTCACATATGCAGCTCTTCCAAAGTAGCCACCCTTCAAATTCTCATTTTGCCTCCATCATTCAATCTTTTAAATCAATCTTCCTCTTCTTGTTCTTTGCTCATTATCCATTCATCTCTTACTTCCTGAACATCCACTAGGAGCAAGGTGCAGCTTCCACCTTGCATTTCTCCTCCTGTAAAGATTAACCTAACCCTACTGATTTTCAACTGCACAGCCTAAGCCAACCCCTTCTCCATACTCATTCCACCCCTTGCCAAGATTCTTGTGTCTGAGTAACTATGTTACCTAGTCTAGTTTTGCAAGAGTCAAGTGTTACATCCTGTTTCCATTCAGCATTTTTTTCACTTCAAGATTTCTAATCTGGAGGATTCTGTTTCTGAATTAGACCTGAACTAATTCCAGCTGTCAAGTGGTTTGTGTCCTGAAAATTCCCCTGAGTCAGAAGAACAAATATTGTGTATAAATAGAAACTCAAATGCAGTAGGTTAGGGAGTTGATATAAATAAGAGGGAACTGCTATTAGAAGTGTCTAGAAGATGCCGTTATCTACATGAGCTTCATGGTTTCAGCAGACAGCAGGCACGCAGGCATTGAAAGCTAAGTATGTAAGTTTGTGTGTGGAAGAGAGAGAAAGAGAGATGGAGAGAGACAGGTGTTGATGAAATAGACCATTTGTGAGTAGAAGTGGAACAATACCAAAAACAAATGTCATTCATTTTCATTTAGTATGGCACTGATAAATTTTGTTAATATTATAATTTGTTGATACATTCTCTAGCAAAAGGCTGTTTTTCCATCACTCTCTATTATCCATATCCAACAAACCCATGCCCTTAGGCTAACTGTTCTTCCAAATAAAAGCAATAACCTAGGACTTCAAACTGAATTCTCAATGGCATACCATCCACTAATATATAAACTTACACATGTATTTTATAAATGTATATACATGCTCATGCAATTTTTGTTTTTCTTTTCTATTATTCCATGTATTTTCCCAACTTTGAGTGGACATATCTGCAGAACTATGAAGAGGATATCAAAGAAGGAACATAAATTTCAATGGGACACTTTAATATAATGGCTATATTTGAGCATTTATTCTGTGCAAGTTGTTATGGCAAAAAGTATGAGTGGAGTTATTGTTTTCCAGAACCTACCTAGTATGATCAAAACAGAGTATAGAATCAAGATATTGAAAACCAGAAGAAACCATCAGATTTCCAAAGGCATAAAAGTTAAGATAGGAACATAAAAATAAAGTTTAATCATCTTCCTGAACAATTTCAACTACACTAAAATCTCTCTCTCACCTCTCTTTTTCTCTACCTTTCTCTCTTAAAAGATAAACTAAAGGAAAGTTCTAGTTGATAATACATTAAATGACAAGTATGGTGGGGGCAATTCTGGTTTCTTATTGAGACTCTATCATGGGTCAGAGTTTCTACTAACAGAGCTTGAGACAGGGATACTTGCAAAAGTGATATATTGGGGAAGTACTCAAAGGAGAAGGGGTGTGAAGATCAGCACAGGGGAAGGGGAAAACTAAGCAAGGATGAGATCCCAGTCACACCAATTTCAACACAATCCCAGAGGGAACTCTGGAGCACAAAGTGCACCATACAGTTGGTCCCACCTTGTGGCAAAGGGCTTTTGTGCTCTCCCATCAGTCAGCTTCAAGGTGACCTGGGAAGAGGGATATATGGCCTTCAGGTTTGTGACTTCTTTCAGAGAAAGGACGATTCTCCAGAGAAGGAGGCCACTGTGAACAGTTAGCATTTCCAGCAGCTGAGGGATGGAGCCTGGAAGGGAACTTTGGTAGAACACAACCAGCATGCACTAGTGCCAGCAAAGAGAACCAATTTCATTTGAGGACAGTATAGGGAGGGATATATCTTACATTTCCTTTAGTTTCATGGTATTAAAAGTATATCTGAATTCATGTTTTGTTAGATGAAGCACTCACACAGATTACTGGGTACAATGTGAACAGACATATCAATATGTCCAAGGGTTCCAAACTGGAATTTTAGAAAAGTTGAGCTAATGGGAATGTGAATTGGTTCAACCACTGTGGAAAGCAATATGGAGGTTCCTCAAAAAACTAAAAATAGAAATGCCATTTAACCCAGGAATTCCACTTTTAGTAATTTACCCAAACAAAACAAGATCCCTGATTTGAAAAGACATAAGAATCCCTATGTTTTTATCTTCACTATTTACAATAGTGAAGATATGGATGCAACCTAAATGTCCATCAATAGATGAATGGATAAAGAAAATATGGCACATATACACAATGGAATATTATCAGTCATAAAAAGAAAAGAAATCCTACCATTTGCAACAGCACAGATGGATCTAGAGAGTATTATGCTCAATGAAATAAGCCAGGTGGAGAAAGACAAATACCAAATGATTTCCCTCATTTGTGGAGTATAAAACAAAGCAAAACTGAAGGAAAAAAAATAGCAGCAGACTCACAGATACCAAGAAGAGATTAGTGTTTACCAGAGGGGAGAGGCTGGGGATGGTGAGTGTGGAAGGAGAAGGGGATTAAGGGGCAATATAATTCACAGTCACAATATAGGCAGATCACAGGGAACACAGTATAGCACGGAGAAGACAAGTAATGACTCTAGCATTTTACTACGCTGATAAGACAGTGACCGCAATAAAGAGGGAGAGGACTTGATAATATGGGTGAATGTTGAAACCATAGTGTTGTTGATGTGAAACCATCCATAAGACTGTATATCAATGACACTTTAATAAAAAAATTGAAAACTTGGGCTAAAATTTGTGCCTATTCGGTAACAACTCAGTGACATGGATGTATTCCCCCAGAGAATGGGAATCAGAATGACCAAAAGTATTTTAGTAGAGATTTAAATGAAGCTTTCAACATGAATCACTACAAAAGGAAGAACTAGCATCTTCTGACATGTCGGCTATAAGGGAAAGTAAGCAAAAGTAACCTGTGGGATTTGAGGGACACTTGCTGAAAGGTAGCTGACTTGACTCAACTTGGACCTACACTATTTTCACTATTCTGCCTTCCTTCTGCCACCTGGTAAAAGACTGGAGGTCCAGCAGCCAACTTAGACCATATGGTAACATGGAAGATGGAGTGCATCACAGCAAGATAGAAGGTCCAGGTACCTGAGGACTATGGCTCTGCTCTGCCAGGCAACATACTGCTTATCACCAAACCTCTCTCATGTGACAGAGCAATAAATCTCTCTTACTAAACACACCACCATTTTGAGTTTTCTGTTACATGCAGCCAATGCCAGTCTGAACCGATGTTATCATTTTTTCATACTCAAATGTAAAATTTACCATTATTACTTTTTGCTCATCCTCAAATTTCCCCAAACCAGTAATTCAGTAAAGCACATTGTCAAAAGATCATGCTGTTATTTTTAAAACAAATGGCTTATAAATATGTTAACATCCAACTAGACAAAAATCTCATAAATTAACACAAACATGTAGCACGTTTTCATTACAGAAGTGCAGATTAAACTGGACTGCTCTGCCATAATAAAGATCCCTTTGCTTTCTTTCAAGTGAAAACCATCATGTAACTTTTACTGTTGCATTTATCTGAAAAGTGCCGATTCTCTTTTCTAAGTCACTTTAGTCTCTGAATGTAAGGTATTCATTACCACTGAGATAAAAACAGAATGTTGAGGGTCACATGATACAGGCAGATGAGGTTTCAACTCAAGGTCAGTCACTGGACCCTCGGGCAGACAAATAGTGGTTATTGCCAAATTCAAGGCCTATAGCCTTGAAATAAGGAGACATGACTATGATTAAATTTTATCCTTGAAAGGTACTTTATACTCTAACACATAGGCTATATCTCATTAAAATTGTAACAGAGTAAGAAAAGCTGACTTCAGAAATAGTTATGGAAAACTGGAGTGCAGCCTGAAGTTATCTAATATAATCCAGTATAGGAGCATAAAGATTTTAAATCAGGTGATAATCATGTGCTTTCGAAGGATGGAAATTTTAAAACAGTAACTTGCCAGTTGCTAAATGGGGAGTTTAATGTAACTATCAGAGTAATCAGTGTTAGATATTGAAATATGAAATTTAATTTGGATTTTCGGATGATAAACTTATCAGGAAAAGGTTACTGTAGAAATGTTACTATACAATTCTCACATTTACGTGCCTAATTTAGAAACTGAATAAAAGGTAGTAGATGATGCAAAGATTCTAGAATGATCCAGTAGTCAAAAATAAAGCAAATCAGCATACTAAAACTATTACAATCTCAGAAATATAATCTCATGTAAGAAAAGTACCAAATTCCTCTCCTCCACTGTTAATTATTCTGAAGAAGTCACCTGTTCAAACATCTAAATAATATATGATAAAACAAACAAATCTTCTGGGGTAATCATATTCATCACACACTTTTTAAGGGAAAACAAATATGGTTCTGTTTATATAAATTTAATACTTGAGTAACTTTCCCAAACAATTTATTCCACCTCCAAATATTTTCTGTATGAGCAAAATACTTTCTTGTATTCCTGGACTACAGAAATCATTACCAGAGACAGAAGGATATCTATTTGCAATTATTGGAAGCTAATATTTGTTTTGTATCTTTGAGGGTTATTGAGCACATGCTCATCCACACATATAGTATTGGGCATACAGTGTAAAATAGTTTTTTATGTTTGCTATCCATTTTACCTTCTTCTTCATTATCTTGTTTGTCTTGACCTACCCCTCTGCTCCTCTCTGAAGGTGTTGGGTAGGGTTTTCCTCACTTCTGCTTTGAGAGTGGGCACATGATGGAACCTGTCCATTCAAAACACTGCATTCCCAAACTGTTGACTGAGTCAGGAATGTGTAGGTGATTTCATCTGAGTCAATCAGAGCTCGTACTAGGTTTTCTTTTTATTTTCTGTTCAAATTGAGGTTCAATAATATAAACCTGAGACTAATGCAGGTGCCATATTGACAGAGAATGTCCCAGAAGAGACTGGAAAGCAATAGGAGAGGGTGAGAGAGGTACTGAACCAGATAGCATCAATTGAGGTCTTGAACGTAACTGAGCCTGAAGTCATATCTCTTCACTTTCTAGTTATATGACCTAGTAAAGTTTTTTTTCCTTAAACTAGTTTGCTAGTTTTTTTTATTACTTTTAACTGAAATATTTCTGACCTACTCTCATGTATGTACGTCAGCTACTCTCATTTATCAAGACTAAGAGATAGAAACGTAGATTCTAATGATGAAATTGACTAAAGTGAAATTGATCCAATTATTCAAACTACTGGCACTTGAGTTTACTTTATGAAAAGTGAGCAAGTTGGGTTACATGACCAGTACTTTTGTTTTCCACATCTAAACTCACTGGGTCCAATCAAGTGATTTTGATGAATGAGCAATTGGAGGCATTTAATCTGGAAGCAAGTTAGATTCAACTTGGTTTCTTTATAACCCCAGGCCTGAGATATAATCAAAACTATAAAAAAATATGACTGGTTTCTATGTCAGTCAGTGGGTACCATTTTATAGTCAATTTATTTCAGGAGCAAAGCAATGAAAACATAGCTAACTATAGGGCCAGTTGGTAAACCTGGGTCTAGGCTCAACATGGATGCTGTGGTATATAATAGCAAGGGCTATGAAACGGGAAGTCTGAGTTTTGAAGCCTAGCTCTGAGTCAGAATTCCTTATCTGTAAAATAGCAATAAAAATAGCTTCTGCAAAGGCTTGTCCTGAGAATGTACTCATAATATATTTAAACTTCTCACCACAGTACTTGGCACAAAGTAAGTGCTCAAAATATGCTGCATGTTATTATTATCTGCAGAGCTATTACATGACCAAAGTGCCTGAAATAATGTAATTCCCACAGGCATGAACATTAATCCACAGATGTTTTGAAAAATACTATGTGGAAATTGATTTAAAAAAAAACCCTCTCAGCATATTAGCTCCATTCAACCTTTTTGAGATCCTGCTTATGACTGCCAACCCAATATTTTCTACACTTTCTCACATTGCCTGTCAGTTCTGCCCAGGAAAATAAATAAATAAATAAATGCCCATCTGGCAGAGGACTTCTCCACCTATATATGCACGAGTAATGCCAATTGTTTCTAACATGCATTCCCCAGATGCAATAATTAGCCTCTATTTACAGCTAAACCACTGATTACTGTGGAAAATATTGTCAGCAAACCATAGCTCAAAATGTACTGCTGTGAAAGGCAATTTTTTAAAAAAATGACAAAACAAGACCCGGAACATAATCCAAACCAGAAGTCATATCTTTGATAGATTCATAGAAAGAAAGGCTGTACTTATTTTCATTTGATGAAGAGATACGCCTTCCATATAATAAAAATATTTAAAACTACTCACTTCTGATTCTCAGTCAAGCTGGCAAACTTAGGAAATAGTGATTTAATCACATGTCAATAACAGCAAGCAGAAAAGAATAGGAAGGGAAAACACTCTGCAACTGATATCCCAGGAAGAATATTGTCCTAATTTGCATAAAGATATTAGTTATACTTTAATAAGTTTAGAAGATGCAATAATTAACTAATATATGCACTCAATTCATACAAATAGCTTGCATAAGAAAGAAATCTATCAAGGAAAATATGCCAATAGAAAACTAGATTTCTGTGATTAAAATATTTTCATAAGACAAACAGTAAACATTTAAAGAAGGCCTAGAATCTGAACCTTTAAGAAAAATGCAGTATTTCAATTTACAGTACTTTTAAAGAAATTAGGAATGAATTTTTCCTGCAAAAATGTTTGTAATCCAAATCCTAGTGTCAATCTGAATATCCTAGAATATAAAGAATGTAGCAGTGATATTTTTATATAATGATGTAAGAGGCAACTGTTCATAGGAATCAAAACACTAGTTCAAGAATATTTACAAAAGGGGATTTAAATCTCTTAAATTCTACTAAATCAAATCAGAAAATAACATTTTCATTAGCTACTTAAACAGGGGATTTGTTGCTTTGATAATTAAAAAAAAAAGCCTTTGGTGGCAATAGTTCTAAATGGGCTCAAGGAAAATATATTCTATGGGCAAGGAAGGGTTTTTAAGAGAGAAGTAGGAAAATTTCCTAGGATACAAGTGATCTATTGGAATGAAAGTCTGAAATTACCTTCAGCAGTGTTGACAAGTAAACTCAGCACTTTCTTCCTCAATAGATGCAAACTCAAGCCCACTGACCCTCAGTTCTTTGCCAAAGCCAAGGAGAAAGACATCTAGTCCCCACATAGCTGTGCCTCTGGTGGTCACTACAAAGGGGCCAGGCTCTACTGTTTTCAGGTTTGGGGTAGGTGCTCAGCCAAAGCTCAGAAGCACCACAAGAGCACGTGCTGAGAGCACGGAGACTTCAGAGTTGTACCAGGGTTCTACCAGTCTCCTATCTGCCTGCCTACAGACCGAGACCTTCCACTCTCTTGGTTTCCAAACCATCTGTGGCTTCCATCATCTTGCTCAAAGGTCTCCATTGCTGTGCCTTTCACAGTCCAGTCCCTGTCTTGTTTAAATTTTACAGCTGTTTGCTCTAGACCTTGAAACCATGAGGGTTTCCTTCCTAGCACCTACATTTAAGAAGGGGAAAAAAATGAGATTCACTCTGCAGCTGCTTCCATGAAGAGAACAGTGGGCTTAATTTGCTCATAATATGTCCTTCACATCATGAAGCCCTAAGTCATTGTCAGTGCTACCACAGTGCTAAAAAATAAGAGGAAAGCAAATGCTATGATAGGAAGCATGTCAGGGAAAACAATCAATGTGGAAAGGAGAAAGAAATAGACTATTGTGTTTTGATAGTTTAAAGAAAGCTCAGAAGCCTAATATTCAACAGTGTGCATTATCTTACCTTTGTTGAATACTGATACAGAAGGCTAATATGTCCCCAAGTGCACATGTGTGCAATTTCACTCTGCTAGCATAATCTCAATGGGTTTGTGTCATTTCCAGGTGGAAAGCTGTGTTCTAATGAAAGAAATTATTCTACATTATGCCTTGCTTTCTCCCCATAGCGCTTTGTAATTTGTAAACTGAAGTATGTGCACATATTTATATTATACCCTAAGGTGTTGCTATCAAAACAGTAGTAAAAAATATGCTGCTTTTTTTTCAAACGTTTTCATGTGAACTCAAATGATGAACTTTTATATATGAAATCCAATTTTAAGAAATAAAGTACAGTTATTAGAAAATGAAAGAGCCAAGGCTGACCCAGCAAGAAACAGAAAATCTGAGTAGACCAATTACCAGCAACAAAATTGAATTGGTAATCAAAAAACTACCTAAGAACAAAACCCCTGAACCAGATGGCTTCACTGCTGAATTTTATCAAACATTTAGTGAAGACCTAATACCCATCCTCCTTAAAGTTTTCTGAAGAGTAGAAGAAGAGGGAATACTTCCAAACTCATTCTATGAGGCCAGCATTACTCTAATACCAAAACCAGGCAAAGACACCACAAAAAATAAAATTAGAGATCAATATCCCTGATGAACGTAGATGCAAAAATACTCAACAAAATATTAGCAAACTGAATTCAAAAATACATCAAAAAGATCAGCCATCATGATTAAGGAGGATTTATTCCAGGGATGCAAGGATGGTTCAACATTTGAAAACCCATCAACATCATCCACCACATCAACAAAAAGAAGGACAAAAACCACATGATCATCTCCATAGATGCTGAAAAAGCATTCGACAAAATTCAAAATCCATTGATAAAAACTCTCAACAAAATGGTTATAGAGGGCAAGTACCTCAACATAATAAAGGCCGTATATGACAAACCCACAGCCAACATTATACTTAACAGCAAGAAGCTGAAAGCTTTCCTTTTAAGATCAGGAACAAGACAAGGATGCCCAGTCTCCCCACTTTTATTCAACATAGTACTGGAGGTCCTAGACACGGCAATCAGACAACACAAAGAAATAAAAGGCATCCAGATTGGCAAAGAAGTTAAACTGTCCCTGGTTGTAGATGACATGATATTGTACATAAAAACCCCTAAAGAATCCACTCCAAAACTCCTAGATCTAATATCTGAATTCAGCAGAGATGCAGGATACAAAATTAATACACAGAAATCAGTTGCATTCCTATTCACTAATGATGAACTAGCAGAAAGAGATATCAGGAAAACAATTACATTCACAGTTGCATCAAAAAGAATAAAATACCTAGGAATAAGCACAACCAAGGAAGTGAAAGACCTATACTCTGAAAATTACAAGATACTCATGAGAGAAATTAAAGAAAATACCAATAAATGGAAACACATCCCGTGCTCATGGATAGGAAGAATTAATATTGTCAAAATGACCATCTTGCCTAAAGCAATCTACATATTCAATGCAATTCCTATCATAATACCAACAGCAATCTTCAATGAACTAGAGCAAATCGTTCTAAAATTCATATGGAACCGCAAAAGACCCCAAATAGCCAAGCAATCCTGAGAAGGAAGAATGAGGTTGGGGGGATTATACTCCCCAATTTCAAGCTCTACTACAAAGCCACAGTAATCAAGACAATTTGGTACTGGCACAAGAACAGAACCATAGACCAATGGAACAGACTAGAGAGCCCAGATATAAATCCAACCATATATGGTCAATTAATATATGATAAAAGAGCCATGGACATACAATGGGGAAATGACAGCCTCTTCAACAACTGGTGTTGGTAAAACTGGGCAGCTCCATGCAAGAGAATGAAACTGGTTTATTGTTTAACCCCATACACAGAAGTAAACTCAAAATGGAAGAAAGACCTGAATGTAAGTCATGAAACCATAAAACTCTTAGAAGACAAGATAGGCAAACATCTCCTGAAGATAAGCATGAGCAACTTCTTCCTGAATGCATCTCCTCAAGCAAGGGAAACAAAAGCAAAAATGAACTCATGGGACTACATCAAACTAAAAAAATTTCTGTATGGCAAAAGACACCATCAATGGAACAAAAAGGCATCCTACAGTATGGGAGAATATATTCATAAATGACATATCTGACAAGGGGTTAACACCCAAAATATATAAAGAACTCACATGACTCAACACCGAAAAAGCAAATAACCCGATTAAAAAATGGGCAGAGGATATGAAGAGACAATTCTCCAAAGAAGAAATTTAGATGGCCAACAGACACATGAAAACATGCTCCACATCACTAATAATCAGGGAAATGCAAATTAAAACCACAATGAAATCACCTCACACCAGTAAGGAAGGCCAGCATTGAAAAGACTAAGAACCACAAATGCTGGCGAGGATGTGGAGAAAGTGGAACCCTCCTACACTGCTGGTGGGAATGTAAAGTAGTTCAACCATCGTGAAAAGCAATATGGAGGTTTCTCAAAAAACTAAAAATAGAAATACCACTTGACCCGAGAATCCCGCTCCTAGGAACTTACCCAAAGAATACAACTTCTCAGACTCAAAAAGACATATGCATCCCTGTGTTTATGGCAGCACTTTTTACAATAGCCAAGATATGGAAGCACCCTAAGTGTCCATCAGTAGATGAATGGATAAAGAAGAGGTGGTACATATGCACATGGAATACGATTCAGCCATAAGAAAGAAACAAATCCTACCATTTGCAGCAACATGGATGGAGCTGAAGGATATTATGCTCAGTGAAATAAGCCAGGCGGAGAAAGACAAGTGCCAAATGATTTCCCTCATTTGTGGAGTATAACAACGAAGCAAAACTGAAGGAACAAAATAGCAGTAGACTCACAGACTCTAAGAAGGGACTAGCAGTTACCAAAGTGGAGGAGTGTGGGAGGGCAGGTCAGGAGGGAGGGAGATGGGGATTGAGGGGTACTATGTTTAGTATACATGGTGTGGAGGGTCACGGGGAAAACAGCGTAGCAGCACAGAGAAGACAAACAATGAATCTGTGGCATCTTACTACACTGATGGACAGTGACTGCATTGGGGCATGGGTGGGGACTGATAATATGGGTAATGTAGTAACCACATTGTTTTTTCATGTGAAACCTTCATAAGAGTGTATATCAATAATACCTTAATAAAAAATTTAAAAAAAATGAAAGGTATCTAGGTCAAATAAAAGCAAAACCAAACTTAGATTTTACAGAATTGTTTTATCTCCGCATGAAGTCATTTGAAATAATGGCTTAATTGTGTGAAATAATTATGTAGAAAATACTTTTTAATGTGTCCCTATAAATGTAATTTCATATGCCTAAAGTGAAAAATAAAAAAGTAATAATGGAAGGAAAACTGGTATTTTAATTCCTATTTTAATTTTTAATCCCCATAATCACAACCCAAATTCAATATGGCAGATACAATTGCAAGGAGCCATTCTCAGCAAACCAATATTGTGCAGAGATCAGTCTGGTTTATAATGAAATAACCCTCATGAATGGGGGTAATATTTGCCAAAAAGAATCCCTTTTATCTTCCTCTTGGGCCAGTAATTGGAAATATACTGCACTTCAAAGAAAGACAAAACTAAAAGAGGCAATCCTACAAAATGAGATGGTTGTTGTGTCCCTACAACATTAAAAAAAATATTTTTAAATGTATTAGTTACATATATGTGCAAACACTCAAACTAAGGAGCGAATTCTAGAGCAGAGTTAAAAATCTCACATCTGCCACTTAATAGTTATGTGACCTTGAGAACATTATTTCAATTTTTGGGGCTTTAGTTTTTCATCTCTAAAATGGGGATGATTCTTTCCTCATGGTCTGGTTATGAGCACTAAATGAGGAACATGCATTTGCACTCACCAGGGTCCACTTACCCTTACATTGTTAATATATTCTCTCCCTAGGCAATCATGTTCTCATCTATAATTTCAACTACCAGCACTATGTGGATGATTCCCAAATATTTTGCTCTTGGTCTAAATCTTTTCTTAGCTCCAGGCCTCTATCTTAAAAAAAACTGTGTTATACACCCAACTGGATATTCCCTTAACAATTCTAAGTTAATGTCTCAAAACAAACAACTCTTTTCCCATTGCTCTCTAATTTGGTATTATTCCTGGTTTCTCTGCTTCTCCTAATGTGATCACAATCTTCCCAATTATCCAGGCTGATCAGCTATTTTTAAGAATCCAAAAATACATTTCACAAAACATTAGATACATGGCTTTTATTGGCTTTATATGAAAGGAGTTGCAGGGTGAAATCAGTTGGGGGAACTGGGTTTCAAAGTTATCTTTACTGCAGGATTTCAAAGCACCTTGCATATGTACTAAGAAACTAAGAAGGGGACGTAATAGGCAGCATTTTTCTAACTGATCTGGCTGCAGAAATCTTTTCTTGAGGGGTGGGGAAAAATAGAGGGAGCTCACATGGAATAATGAGTGTTCCATAGAGCACTGTGTGAGGATTACTATCATGATGTTTGCTATCACTGTTCTCTTTTCATCTCTTACAATTTATCGACCACTTATTACCAAATAATTTTGATTTGCCTTAATGAATCCCTGGTTCATTCGGAATCACTTCACCTATAAGTGTAGTCTAGTCAAGAACTACATGCAAACTTTCCATCTACTACTTTATCTTCTTTTGTCATCTCAAGCTCTCAATTTTATATCTTCCTTAGAACTGAGATTTATTTTGATGACAGAGGTACAAAGATGTGTAAGACATCATCTCTCTTGTCATAGAAATCATGGGCAATGGGAATAAGCAAACAGAGTTCAAATATACTCAAATACTACAGGCACAGATATGCCACATATATGTTTGAAAAAAGAAATTGCAATCAATGCCTGCTTACATGGGAAAGGTTAAGCCAGGATTTTCATGGAGGTGGGAACAGGATATTAGTCCAGTACCTTCTAAATGTTCTAAAAATTTTTTTCTACATGGAACCCTATTTTCTTCTCACGTTAAACTAAAATAAAAATTAAATTAAAACTTTCATAATAAAATAGTCATTGGGGAAAGTGTGGAATGTACAGATAGGAATATTGAAATATCCCAGAGTGTAATCTCACCCTAGATCCATCCACTGCTAATTATGGGTGAAATTTTATTTTGGCTATCTGATATGTTCCCAAGTCAACAATTCCGAAGATTCATCTTCCAGAGCTCAAATTTTCTTAAAATTATGCTAACAAAATATTCTAAAAGATTAAGAAAAAAAGAAGATATGATATCTAAATTTAAAAATTCTTATCACCTCCTGTTCACATTTTGCTTTCATTTCCATATATCTTAAACATGTATATCAAAGCAATATCCTCATATAGCTTAAGCTGACTTCAAGTATACTTTATGTGGTGAAAAAACTTAAAATGGAATCTATTTCTTACATTTCAAAACAATTGTGTATAATAAGTGGCCATTTATTTAACATCATTGATGATTCAATCCCTATACACACATTGAAATATTTCTATGATACACATTGTTCATAACACACAGAGTATCCACCAATATTATTGCTAAGAGTAGAGACAGGACTCAAGATGTAAACACTAATTCTATAGTAATCACAAGGATCATTCCATAAATATTTCTTTCCCAACATTGCACACATATTTCTTGACTTTTAAGGGTTTACATTCTGCATTCTGTGAATAGGAATGCAAAAAAAATGGTAATAAATGATAATATGCAGTAGCAAATAAGTAATTTCTACAATATAACTTCTGTTTTAGAGACATAGGTGAGGCACCACAAACATCCAACTCAAAGTCAAAGAAATGTAGGAATTTCAGTTAGAGGAAGTTTAGTCAGAGGAAATTCAGTAATTTACCATGTGAAAAAGAGGAAAAAGGAGGTAAAGAAAGGCATACATACAAATGTAGAGATGAGGAGGATGGCATTTGTCTAGAAAAACAAAATAGTATAGCTGAAACGTGATGTATGGGAAGAGCAAGAGATGAGATGGTATGAACACATGGGCCTGGTTATGGAGCTTTTGAAATTTAATTATTTTAATTGTGGGAGTGATATTTCACTTTACTAATTCTCTGGTCTTTTCTAATTTTTTTGTTTTTTCTGAATATGTAAAATATTAGTAGATAGATGACTACTAGATAGATCATTTAAAAAAATTAGGTATGTCTATAAACATATATGCTTATATGGACATCACATATGCATATACGTAAGTAATTACATATATAAATATATAATTATTGAATAGTTACTCTGCAATCAAACTATCACTCTTTTTATGAAGCTGTGGGGGTTCATGGAAGCAGTATAAGATAACTCCTGACCCTCTTACACCACAGACTTTTTCTAACCATATTAGTAAATAAGTAGTGTAGTATGATATGAAAATCACCAGCTATGAACCACCTGGCTTTTATTTAGTCTCAGCTTTTTATCTAACTTGCTTTGAAAACTAACACTTTCAACATCTGTAAAACAACGGGTTGGAAAATATTTTCTGGGCCCTTTCCAGCTGTGATAGTTTATGATCTTGCTATTTAACGTAGGGTGTCAAGCTAGTAAAGTAGCAGAACATAGACAAAATACCAGGTTTCCTTTAGCCATATCTATCTATCTATCTATCTATCTATCTATCTATCTATCTATCTATCTATCTATCTATCTATCTATCTATCTATCATCATCTAGCTAGCTAGCTATTTATATCTTTTAAAATCTTCAATCTCCTTAATGCATTTCATATTCTTTTTTTTCCACACTTCCAGCCCTTTTTTCTTTTCTGACCACCTTCTTTTTACTCCCCTACAGTTCTTTTGTTCTCTGTTGCTTTGAGGTTACAAATTGCTGACTGTACCTTACACAAAGGATCCATTTGCCCTACAAACACACCATCAGTACTCCTCATTAACTCAGGGGAAAAAATGTCCTTTCAAGTACCTGAATCCTAGTAGCTGTGGGGATTGCAAGACCATTTCCCAGGGATCCGATTGGTTCAGAGGAAGAGTGAGAAGAAAACCTCAGAGACCTGAGTCACTTTCTTCTTTCCCACATTCAACTCAGATGTCAATCTTTTACTGTCAAACCTGTGTTTTGACATGTTTCCTTTTACAGACTGAATTTCATCCCCCAAAATTATATGCTGAAATCTTAGCCCCCAGGAACTCAGAATGTGACTGTATTTGGAGATAGGGTCTTTAAAAAGGTTAATTAATTTTAAATGATGTCATTAAGGAGGGCCCTAAACTACTGTGACTAGTGTGATTAGAAGGCGAGATTAAGACACAGATATGAACAGCAGAAAGAGTGAGAGAAGATAGAGAAGATGGCCATCTACAAGCCAAGGAGAAAGGCCTCAGAAGAAACCAACCCTTTAAACACCCTAATCACATATTTCTTGTTATTAGAACAACAACAACAAAAAGAATCTGTAAGCATTCTTAAAAGGGGTTCTGTTTCCTTATATGCATTTAGATATGCATTTATTTATTTAAAAAACATTAACTGAACGCCTGCATCTTCCAAGCTCTATGCTTATGTCTAGGTATAGGGTGGGGGAGCACAGCAATAACATGACACTGCCACCATAATCATGAGAAATGAAACACACCTCCTTGCCCACAAGGTTTCTTGCCAATGGGTTTCAGCCCTGGGCAAGTTCACTAAGGATTCAATGAGACCAAAGAAATGATAGCAGAACATTCTTGAGGTGAGAGGGTTATACCCAACTTTATTCCCATGGTAACATGTCAATCATTATAATCCCGTCCACTCAGAGTGAGTCTGCATGCAGCAAACAGGTCTCTGCCTCTGGGCCTCTCTGCCCCTGCAGCTGTCTCAGTCTCTGTCCTCGATGCTGCCACCACTCCAGCCTCTGCTCTCCTGCAGCGTGCAGCCATGCCACTGTGTCGCCCAGAGCACTGGGTGGAGCTCTCTATATAGAGTTAATAACAATGTATTGTCCACACATGTGTAGTGAGCTAGCCGACAAGGGCCAGGCGGGAATCTGCCTACAGGAACCTTCGCTTTCTCCACACAAGGAATTCGATTTTCAACATTCAAGTAAGCAGACAAAATATAGCAAAAGTTTTTGCACATTTTGAACGAGCTGTGCCATGGGAACACTTTGAAATAGTATCTCCCCTTGACTGGTGGAGTGAAGGTGACTGGGGAGAAGGGATTGGGAAAGGGTTTCTTATGGAGATGAAATGGAAACTAAGCTGTAATTAATAAAATTTTCAGTAAGGAGAAAAAGTGCAAAGAGGGGGCCCTTTCAGGAAGACAGAGATCTGACAACATGAAATTATGGTAGATTGGGAGCACCTACCTAGAACCCTCTGGCTAAAGGGGTAGGAGTAAAAGGTAGGAATGGTGAGAAAAGAGGCAGGAGCAGTATGGATAAAGTGAGGGTTCCTCTGGCCAGGATCCTCACCTGACCCTAAACTACTTGATGATGTAACTGGCCTGCTGCTAGGCTCCTGCTTCCACACCCATAGGCAATAAGCTATTACTGACTGAGTCACTATACAAAGAGCTCTGCCCAGTGCTCTGGGGGGAGGCAGAGAGGGAGGAGGATTACAGACCTGCAGACTGTTGGATGCCGACTTAATTCTAGTGCTCGACCTGTTGCTGGGAGAACAAGCCAGGCAATAAACCCTTTCACCCCAAGAACGTTCCATTGTTGTTCCTTGGTCTCACTGAATCCACAGTGAATTTGCCTGGGGCTGAAACCCACTGGGAAGACAAGCAGTAAGCTGGGTCCAGATCACACATGGCCTTGAATGCTCCATGGAATTGACAGCTGTCTAGAGCAGGGAAAAATATTTTCCAATTTGTAGTTAAGGTTAATTTTAAACTTGTCACCTGTAATAATCTCTTGGAATGAAGTTTTCCTACATTCATTTATAGTAATCAGTATCTTTCAGTGTGAGGGATTCCTAAGTGAATGTGAATTTTACCCAACTTCTAATTTCCTTTAGGAATATAAACTCATTCAATATTTTCTCAAGATGATAACTGTAATCAAAGCAGAGAGCTTTATTTCATCTAACAAAGAATAGTCCTTCACAGAGGAACTGCAAATACCCTAATTAATGATTATTCTAATTGCTTTCCCTGTTACAAGACACTATTTCCTGTTCTGTATTTAGCCAGGATAAACAAACTATGGTATCACTATCCCTCTAGTCCAGGACACGAACTGTTTTATATACATGAAATGTTATTATAAAGTCTGCCTTACATTCCAAACCCAGCCTTCAGACAGGGTTACGAATAATGCCCCCCCAACCCCTGCCATGCTGGGTATCATACTTAAGTGTGTATGTGTGTTGTGTTTCTGTGAGCTCAATTCATAACCGTACAACCTTCCTGAAGAAAATGGCTAAATACTAGGTATAATTTTTGTCTTTTAAGTTAAATTAACATAACTATCTGAACATTTGAACATTTTTTTCTCTATGCATATAACCTTTCTGTCCAATTTCTAAAAGGATGTAAATACACAGTATGAACATACGTCTGCCCAAGTCAGAAATTAGGGAGTCAACACTGACATTTTTCTCTCTTGTAACTTTTGTCTCTTTCTTCATTAGCTAGTCAAATTCCACTACTCTTTTGCAATTAAATATCTCTTGATTGCACTCCATCTTTTCCATTCCTAATGCCCCAGTAAGGCTCTTATTTGGGTTATAATGACAACCTTCTTACACCTGCCTTTAGAATAGTGGCTTTCAACACAATCTGTACCCAGTGTACTTTTATGTCTTGTTTTAATTGGGCCCTAGATATGCACAATTTTCAAAGCTCCCCATGTGGTTCTAATGTACATCATAGGAACAATGGTCTAAGTCAGCGGTTCTCAATGTGTGGTCCCAGGACCAGGGACATAAGCATCACCTTGGGAACTTGTAAGAATGAGAGTAGAGTACAGCAATCTGTATTTTGGTTATCATCAGGTGATTCCAAAGAAGGCTCAAGATGGAGACCGACCACTGTATGGGGTTGTATGCACACATCTCTCTCCAATTCATGATCAAGATGGTGTCAGAATCTTTTCTAAATATTAAGAACTAAAATGTAAATATTAGATTGTCCTAGTTCTGTGCTCAAAGTTACTCACTGGCTTCTAAACTTCTCAGCATGACCTATAACTTCATACTGTGACTCTTATATATTTTGGCCACGCCATATCGTTGGGTTCATGATCAGATTACTACTCACTTACCTGATTTCCTAAATATACTACAGGTAAACATTCTATGTCCTTTTACATGCTGTTCCTTCTATCTTAAACGTCCTTTCCCGCTCCCCAATCTGGCAATTCTCTTCCTCCATTAAGCTGCAGCCCAACTCATTCCACCCTTTTGAAAGTGTTCTTGGAGCTCCTTGCAGAATAAGATGTTCCTTCTTACCTGCTGCCATGCTGCCACTGCAATCGGTGTAAACCTACATCACAGCAATCTCAATATTTTACTTGGCTTGTTATTTGTGTAATTTTCTTCTCTTTTTAAGGGACGTGGCTATGTTTTCTTCTCCTTTTTGTCTGTAACTTTTACTGTGATGCCTAAAATTTAGGATGTGCCTGGAATGAATGAATTAATGAATAAAGATGCCCCTAAATGTTTTGAAAAATTTTATTGAATCATATGGTTTAGCTCTTCTAAGCAAGAGAGTTTGACCATCAATGACAGACAGCATCACAGACTTTAATGAACTAAGAAGGCAGTGGCTTTTCTTCTTCATGGGAAATGCCTTATATTGTCATAGCACTTTATTCCTTCCAAGAGGTTTTGCTGATATTATCGATCATCTAGGAAGGAGGTCTGAATCTTATGTCTCAAAAATTTTAAGATGCATAAATACTCCTTGACCATGAATCTTTTGATTTATTATTTTATCTCCCTCATTGTTTAAGCTACTACTATGTACTGAGTAAACACTAGAAACCTATCAGAATATACCTCTTAGGGCTGACCACTTCTCTTCCCATCACTCATACAAAAACCAAAACCAAATGGGTATGACATTAGAGGCCGGCCATGCTAGGATCTATCCATTCAGTCACCACTTATTAAGCATCAGTCACCAGGGATTTTGCTTAGCACATGTGATATACAAATAACAGCAGTCCCTGTGTAAATAAATTCACAACCTGTTGGGAGAGAAAGTCCTGTACACAAGTTAATTCAAGGCAAGAATTAAGTACAATAGAAGTAAGATGGGCACAGAATTCTGAGAATTAAGATGAAGGATGCTGGAACTACCCACTTTGCCTGCATCTAAAGAAGGCTTTATTTCTTTTTTTCAGAATATCCAGGTTGAAACTAGTATGAAAGATGTTATTTCACCTTCTTTAGCCTTTCCCCCCATTTACTTAAGAAATATTCTTGATCCTCAAAGTATAACAGACATGTTTGATTTTATTCTATGAACCAATTTATTAACTAAGAATGTGAAAGCAATCACATTCCTTCCAATTAACATTAAATGACACTCTCCCAATGAATAAGATGTCAAAAATCATGCTAGTAATTGCAATGAAATAAATGCTGTGCTCTTGCACTGCATAGATATTTGTTCTCAATTGACTACTAATATCAAGAAATACACACCTAACTTAGAAGAGAGGAAGCAGCAGTTCTATAATATTTTCGACTAATTCCTAGTGATATGTGGCAATTCCATTTCAAATTACTGAACTTCTTGGCCCTGAAAGCTAGATATACAGATTTTACAGTTAAATGAGCATTTTGTTTATACATATTAAACTTACTGAGATCCAAAATTTAGTTTTCAAATTTAGGTTAGAGAGGAAATATGTCCTATTGCTTTGAAAACATTCTGTTTAATTCTGGTTTATATAGCAATGACCTATGCTTATTTTAAAATTATTTCTAAGAAAAATATGACTATTCTTCCTGTAGAGGAAATAAATTCAAAGAAATGCTAAGATCATACCCATAAAAAAAAGTAATTCACATTTCTGAAGTTACCTATTTCAGCAGATAATACACCCTTACCTTACAACTCACATATTAGACCCATGTTTTCTTTTATAACATACAAACACACATACATGAACTTACACACACACACATATATGCACCATGAAAGCTGGATTTTACCTTAAAAAAAAAACCCTCTCTAAAATGGGTCCAAATAAATTCTAACTATAGAATTGAAAGCTGGGTTTTCTTTCTCCCTTGATATATAAATGTCTTACACCCTTTTACACTCATGGAATTTACATTTGGAAGAATTCTGAAGCCAATGCAGGTGTACACCAGATATATAAGAATTTGAATATTTATAAATTGACTATGGTCTTTGATAAAGCAGACACTACACTCAGAGTGTATGTATTCAATTCTAATGGTTTCCTGTAATTGGAAAGATATTTGGCATGTTAATCAATGAGTACCCTTTTTATACTTCTATTATAAATATAGAGTATGCTCTTGTTTATTTAAGTACTCAAATTCCAAAAGGAATTTTGTGTCTGGGAATTTGTTCATGTTTTAATGTATACAGTGAAAACACCCATGCAAAACTTAAATTCACTGTATACCTGGGCTGCAGGCTGAATCAATAGCCTATGTCATTTTTAGAACACTGGGTGTATATATGCATAAATCTATTTTTAAAAAATTATCTGAGATTCTTTCTATATACTATATTATTTCTAAAGTATTAGAAGTCATAATCAAGTGGTTTAGGTCAAAAGAAATTTATAGGTAATGGATCACTCTATCACTTTTGGATATGAATTAAATCAACACACATTTATTGAGCTTCAAGATAATATTGTAAGACCTGTGAGAATATAAAGCACATATAAGACATGGATTACAATATCTAGTAGGTAGTCTAGTATTAGAGATAACATAATTAATCAAATTATAATAAAATAATATAGACTCAGTAACCTCATTTTTCAACTGGGAATGGTAATGTATGCCTTCACCAAAGTTTTTATAAGAATTAAATTATATATAAGAAATGCTGTCATTATTATCATTCATTATAAAGATAATGGACATATGCAGATTAATTGTTCAGTGGTAGAACTTGATTTCTAGATATCATATATTAGAACTCAACTCTCCTCTAATTCTCATTCTTAGTCTATATTTTCACTTTTCAAAATTGTTCACCACATTTCTGCAATGTGATCCCCAGGCAGAAGAGTGCCTGTAAGTTTAATTTAAGCACAACATATTATTCAGCGCTTGGACTGGTTGGGTGACTTTTTACTTTTGGCATATGAAGATCAAAAATAGGCTATATAATTTATTTTAATTGAAGACTTAATATGATAACATATGCCTTCATTAAGAAAAATTATTCATTGACCTATCATCTTAAATTGTCATGGATAAAACTGTTAGGTTGCAAGACAGACATGAGCAGCTGGAAAAGGGAAGGTAAGGCTCAAAGAAGCCCCCCAGACAAGGTTCAAAGAAAAAGCTGCCCAAACTCTGCCCAGGGAGGGAGCCCCATGTGGAGACAACAAAGGCTTTGCAGGGAGATAACTTCCTTCCCAACCAGATCCTAATCCCAACGAGGGGCACAAGCAAACGGAACTAAGAACTACCCAAATCGCACCTCAGCATGGGGAAAAAAACATGCGCACTGAGAGGGATGGCTCTACAGGTGGACCTGTAAATCAAATGACCCCGCCTTGTCAGTCAAAGAGGCGCCTCCTAGCCAGAATGCAAATGTATAAGCCTCCCACCTAACAGATAGAGGTCTTTGTCTACTTTGTCTCTGGCCCCCTCCTCCCTTGGAGTGTTTTTATATAAAACTTTCCCTCTGCTTTGCTACCGTGTCTCTGCCTTTCAATTATTTGTTGCAGCGAGGACAAGAACCCAGGAGAACATACTCAACCCGTAACAAAACAGTCAGTCTATATCATGTCTTTTCCTTGGTTAAAATTTTTCAAGTCAAAATGATTGTCATGATGTTCCATAAAATTCTTTTAAATGCAAATAATGTACTCAAAGACACAATATTAAAGAAAAAGTTACTATATGCATTTGCAGAAACTCAATTTCATTTACAAATCAGGTCAGGGGGCCAACTACTTCAGTAAATCAATATTATCAACCAACATAGTGTTTGTCATAAAATGCCTGGGTTCACAATATGTATGGGTTTCTGTAATGCATGGATAGTAAGTTAACATAATGCATAAAATACATTTCATACTCATTTGTCAATAAAACCATTATCAACATTTTTAGTACAAAAGATTCCACCTAGTAAATATGAAGTTTGTGAGATTGACTCAGTAGATGCTATTTTTGTCTTAAAAGATGCTTCAATTCCATATGCTTGAGTCATTCAATAGACATTCTCACCTTGAGTTTGTGCATGTGTAATGGGGCTCTATGCTTGTGTGCATAGTTACCCAGCAACTAACTTTCCTTTTATAAGTGAGCTCCATCCCAGATTAAAACAGATGAAAGATTTCCAATCATTGTGACCAACCCTCAGGGTGGAAAATGAGCTCAGGAAGGCAGCTATCTGAAACCAAATACTCCCTGGAACGGACATTCTGTTCTAAATCCCCTTAGGGGAAACTCCAACAATAGCTCCAGCAGAAGCAGACACTTGCTTTGAGGCAGTCCCAGGCAACCGTTTCACTTTCTTAGCAATCTGTCCTCACTCAGCCAGTGATTTCAAGTTCCTGTGCCCACATCGAAGAACAGCAAGCCTAGCATGCACGTGCCATATGAACAGAAGTGAGTCTCCTAATTTCTATCCTCCCTGCTTCTCTAACCCTTGGTATTAATTTGACATCTCCAAAGACATCTCAGCTTTGTAGCCCCTCAAAGGAGGCCCCACGAGTAGGGCATCTTTTTTTAACTCTGACATTTCTTTTGAGGCTAGGAAAACAATAGGGAAAACAAAATACAGACACCACTGATTACATGAAGAATCTAGATTAAACCATGAGTATTCCAGTGTGAGGTTTATAACTTTTACAATCCACTGAGCACTCAAGACAATATAATGTACTGAGGATTATCCTATTTGATTTCCTTAGTTATCATGTGTGTAAGTGAATATAATAATACATGCCAATATTCACTGTTAGACATAAACCCTTTTCAATTCTGGATGCCTGAGTTTCAAATACATAATTATTTGATGACTAAATAACATTCAGTCAAACACTGTGGTATTTAATCTTTCACATATTTGCCTACAAACAGGCACAATAAACTCATACATAACAGGCAAGGCAGTAAGTCAGCGGCCACCTGAAATTGACAATAGAGGCTATAATTACTTGAATGGAATTATTTACAGTGAGTTTTCAATAAGAACATGGAGCAGGGACACCATATTCTGACTTAGAGTAGTCAGGAATGTTACTTTAGTGCTATTCTATATGCCAAAAATAAAATAATGAATATAAATTTTTAGTGGGAGATATGTGGCACTAGTGGTTTTTGTGAGAATATTCCAGGAAGTGGGAACAAATAATAGGTATGAAGTTGTATGACTTACTTGTGGGACCACAATTTTATGTCTAGGGAGAAGTATGCATGGTGGGAAAGAGCAGATGAAGAGGTGAGAGACACAAGCAAGTGCCATATTATAAAGGCACTTGTGTGCTTGGACTTCAGATTACCCTGTAGCTAGAGAATTCTTTAAAGTGTGTTAAGCTACAGGCATAAGATCTGATTTGGGTTTTAGAAACATGATTGGGGTACCAATCAGAAGGATGGCTTTGTTTAAGATCAGATTAAGGCAAAGAGATCACACACGCATGCAGAGATCATCTTTTTGAACTATGTATCTGTTTATGCATTTTGTTGTCTTTCGGTGTTATATATAAATAAGCTATGCACTAATAGTTATAATAATGCAAAGCACAAATTATCATTCCCAACACTTTACCCCTGAGCAAGCAACTTCTTACATCCTCTTTGTAATGTGAACATTAAGCAACCTTGTGAAACGATATTATTATTCCTGATTTATTCCTGAGGACAATCAATGTTAAATATGCTCAACTCAGTGCCAGACATTCAATAAGGAAATAAATAAATAATAGTTCAACACTGGTTTTCTATGATTACTTAGCTTGGTAGGTAGAGTCAGGCTGAAAACCCAAGTAGTCTCAGGCCTTGTCCAATCACCATGCCCGTGGACCAGCATAACTTCTAAAATGTCAGCCCTCGCCATACACGCCTTTTTTGTCATTAAGAACCTGAAGCACAATACCTCACAAAGAAGGACGTTTAGAACAAGGCTTAAATCACCATGACACTTTGTTCAATAAGTGCTGCACATTCCTGTATAATAGAAATGGATTGCATTCTAGTGGGTTAGCATTAAACTATCCTTTGTCTGCATACCCTGACTGGTGGGTTTATTACTTAACAAGACTTTTCTGTTGATTAGGTCTGGTGATGATACACTGGTGTTAAGGGCTCTGAGGGCTTGTTAAAGGTTTAATGTTGTATTAAAAAAGTTATTTTGCAATAAGTATATGTTCACAGGAAATTGCAAAGAAACATGTAAATATACATTGTGAACCTCCATCCCACTTTCTACAATGTTGGCACCTTGGATAACTATACTACAAAATCAAAACTGGGGAATTATCAGTATAACCCACAGAGGTTATTCAAATTTTACCAGTTATACATGCATTCATTTGTGTCCCTTTGCATGTGTTTCTGTGTAGTTATATGCAATTTTATCAAATATAGTTTTGTAAAACAAACACCACAATCATGACATAGAGCAGGTCTATTACTGCAGGCTCCCTGTGGCACCCTAACATAGAAGACCCCCCATTCCTAACCCGTGGCATCCAATATTCTTAATGTCTGTAGTTTTGTTATTTCAATAATGTCATATAAAAGAAATCACCCAGTGCGTAACATTTTGAGATTTTTTTTTTGGTTGGGCAATATGGTGCCCTTGAGATCCATCACAGTTGTATTGAGTACCAATAGTTCATTTCTTTTTATTACTCAATAGTATTTTATAATATGAAATGCATCACATTCACCCATTGATGGACATTTGGGTTGTATCTAATTCCTGGCCATTCCAAAGAATTCTATGAACATTCATGTACAGTTTTTTTGAGTGAATGTAACTTTTCACTTTCTTGGATAAATGCCCAAGAGTGAAATTGGTAGGTCATATGATGCTTTCATGTTAGATTTAGAAGAAACTACCAAACTCTTTTTTAGAATGGCTGTACCATTTTGTATTCCCATCAGGACTGTTTGAGAGACTGAGTTTTTCTGCAACCTTGTCAGTTTTAGTATTGTCACTGGTTTTATAAAAAAGCATTTTAAACAAAAATTATTTATGCTTAAGGTACACAACATGATTTGATAGACACAGTAAAAGAGTACTACAGTCAAGCTAATATATCATCTTACATAGTTACCCTCTTTATTTGTAATGAGGGCACCTTAAATCTATTCTCTTAGCACATTTCTTTGACCAACATCTCTGCATTTACTTTACCTCCCTGCCCTGGTAACCACCATTCTACTTTTTGCTTTTATGTATCAACTTTTTTATTTTTCACATATAAGTGAGATCATGTACTTTTTTTCCTTTGGTGTTTGGTGGAAAACTGTTGCCCTTTCTTTATAAAATGGGAAGTCTATTATTAACAATATATTTTTATACAGTACAATTTATTTTTCATTGCAAAAGTCTTTTGCCTTTTCTCAGAGGGATTATTTTCCAGTTGCTTTTAGTCCCTCCACCTTTCTATACTCTGGAATAAATCACTTAATAGTTAGGTCTCTTTTCTCTAAGACACCTTAAAATGAAATTACTACTTTTTACACCCAAATACATATTTCAGGCTTTTTTAGGTTATAAGGAAAATGGATCTCTTCTTTAAAAGACATATTGGCAGATAAAAGCAAAGAGTAAATGACTGATTTTTCTAGGATATGTAGAGATAGGTCGGAAGAGTGATAGCTGGTAGCAGCTGTAAGAGACAGAAAAAAGGATGAGATTAATGCAGAATCAAGGAAGAGCATCTTAGGTGTGAAGAAAGCAGTTCATACTGAGAAGTGCCACTGAGAGTTTACAAAGATAGAGGAAGTAAAGAAAAAACACATGGGCTGAAAACAATAAGAACCAAAACCAAAAACCAAAACCAAGACCTAAAAGACTCTAGAGTAAAATGGAGTATGGGGAAACAAAGAAGGCAACAAAAACCAATGACAAAAAACAAATCTTCATTTTTTATTTATATACATTAAGCCTCAACCAGAATTAAAGTGCTTATGTTGTCATATAAAATGCAATCAAATTATCATTATTAACATGTTCTTATATGTATGTAAATGGCTATAATTATAGTGTGCAATATGTTAAAAACACAAGTCACTTTTTCAAAAATATTTACATGCCTGGTTCTGCAGGAGCAATGGTGATACAAAACAACTGTGGTGTCTGGGTTCATGGAACTTGCAACAGGGTCTGAGTGATAAGCATTAATTAGTCACATATGTATATATGGAATCACAACAACACAACACTTTGTATTAGGATGGGATATTATGCAGTAGGGAAATTAAATCTACTCAGGAAATTTTGACATCTACCTAGAGGAAGTGGCTGGGAAGTGGAAATGGTATTGTTGAGGTAAAAACAAAAGAGGGGAGGAAGGTTGTAGAGAAAGAAAAAAGTGTGTGCAAAAGCCCTGTGGCAGAAAGAAGCCAGGTCTATTCAAGGGACAGAAATACAACCAGAAAGGTTGTAAGACACGGGAAGCCTTAAGGGAGATGTGACAGGAAAGGAAGACAGTGTCTAGATTCCACTTTATTTTGGTTTGCTTTACTGGTACCCAGAAGAAGCTACTAAAGTGATTAAATGGGTGCCACAGTCATCAAAATTAGCTGACTGGATGAATTTTACAGAATAAATCAGAGGAAGTGGGGAATAGGTGATGCAAAGAAACCAGAATGGAAATTGCTACTGTACCTACAGTGAGAGAAAGCAGCGTGGGCTACATAATGGTAGAGGTGAAGAGAAGTGGATCAAAAAATATTGGGAGATAAAACCCAAGTAGTTAATGGTTTAGGACTAAGAGGATAAAAGAGAAAAGAGTTTCAAGGATGAAATAGGTTTCTAGCATGTGAAACTGGAATGGCAGCACCCATTCACTGATAAAGGGAACAAGGAGAAAGATTGGGTTCCAAGGGATGGACAGGAATTCCGTTTGGAGCACTTAGAGCAGAGGTAACTTTGTCACATACAAATGGAGATACCAACCTGGCCATTGAAATTACAGTTCCGGAATTCACTGGAGAAAGTGAGCTAGAGGTATACCTTGGGTATGGGTGTTATAACCAAAGAAGGGACTACAAGAAGGCAATCATGCTAGGATGGAGCCCTAAGGACTCCTAACATTTTAAGGTTGAGCAGAGAGAATCAGTCTGGAAGGTAGACTGAACAGAAACATCTTAAGAGATAGGACTAAAACCAGGAGAGCGCAATGCCTGATCTCAAGAGCAGACATTTTTAAGAATGGGGAATCAATACTGGCTACAGCTACGAGTTCAAGAAAGAAGAGAAGAAAGGTTCTCAATTGGTTTTAATGACATGATGTTCCTTACTTCACTTTAACTAAGTTGGGTGAAGTTTGAATAGTAAAAAATATTGAAAGCATAACATTTCAAGGGAAAAATCTCAATATCTAGTCCAACTGATAAATACAAAGAATAGAAAGATAATACTTTGTTTTAATTTGTATTTTTATCATACTATTATGATACTATAATAATCCCATTTGTAATCCTATTTTCTTAAAACAAAAAAGAAATCACTAATATAGTTACCTCTAATGTTTAATATTAAAATTAAATGACTAATAGCTCCTTAAAGAATAAATAAATAAAATGACATATTAAACTACACAGTCTCTTTTATACTTGGAAAATGACATTTGGCCATAATAAATTGTTTTCCCTTTCTTTTCCCAACTGTGTTGTTGTATTCTTATATTTCCCAAATGGACGAACTGCTTTCAGTTTTATTTTAGTAATAGTATTAAAGATTTTATAAATATCAGTAGAAAATTTTATAAATATTAAAGTGAAATACTTTTGTATGTAAACCATTTAACTTCTAGATTGTGTGTATGTGTGTGTGTGTGTGTGTGAGAGAGAGAGATTTATTCACAATAGTAATATTGAAATAATTGTGCTAATTTCATTCAGTCACCACACTAAGTCATAAGGATATTTTTTCCTAGGGAACTGGTATCTCACACACTCTCAATTTCACTCATTAGGAAAACAGAATAAATGAAATGCAAAACTGATTAAAATGAAAAACTGTATAGCCTAACTGGCCTCTATTCTTTATATCATAATACAACTTAGTGTCACTTATAGCAGCAAACTATAAAAAAGTGTATTTGTGTATGAACCAATTTTCTATTGTTTGATTGGAAATCACCATACTGGGTCTCTGAATATGTATCTTTGATGTAACTTATTTATATAACTAATCCAAAGACCAACTGCCTTACAATTAAGAAGAAGAAGCTGCACTTTAAGTAACACGCATTTTAAGTAAATTATAAGTTAAAATTTACAATATCCTGATATTTCTATTTACCAGTCAGTTTTTGGATAACTCTGAATAATCTGTACTATGGAAAACAGGCTAATCAATAGGCTTTTTATTTGAAAATAAGTTATCACATTTTTTGGCATCTTAGAGGGGTATTTATGATTTCCCTTTACCTCCCACTCTCCATCCATACACCTTGAACCATTCTGCTCCAATATTATGTATGATATTTTGTCTTTTAATGTATAGATATGTGTGCATACATGCCTCTTTAAGAAATGAAGATACAATTGCTTACAAAGCCAGAGAAACTCTTAATACCAGTTCTGATCACAGATACAGGAGATCCAATGTTGACATTGCTGTGCAGGGTGTATTACACTGTTTAACTGCAGAGGTGTCATTTACTTCAGAGCCTACTATTCACAGGCCATGTACAGGGTAATTATATACACATACACAACTATATACAACCCTGTGGATAACTGACATGAGGTACAGATAAAAGAAAAATTAGTTTATGTAAGAAAACCATCAGTAATTATAGAAACTTAAATGAACCATTTGCTAAATACTTTGCAGAAGAGTACTTATCATTATCATTAAATGTCATCTATCTATGGAAATTGATTTTGTCCACAATACTAAATCTTATTCATGTGGGCCCAGTTCTCAGTTTTTTGTTCATCTAGCACAGTTGCCTGTACATAACAAATAAAATCAGAAAGATGCCTAGTGAGACCACTCTGAGGAAGCTTGCTGTAGATGATTTCCATCAGATTAAGGACTGTATTAGTTCTGTTCTGTGATCTTTTCCAGTTCACATGGCATGAGGACTGAGATAGGAATAAAACAGTGAAGCAAGTGACCTATTATGGATATCACCATAGCTCCCTGACAAGGTGCAGAGGGCGGACGTGGTGTTATTCAAGATATCTTAGATTTTATCTGAGAAATTAAAACATGCCAGGTTCTATAGTCTTCGAATAAAACCAACAGTTTTCCCAGTTTTTTAAAAGAACATTCTCAATGGCATATATGTAGCTCTTGTTAGAAGATAACTGTAGTTCTTTCCCTTTCATGTTTTGGTCTGTCCTTTCTAGAGGGCTCACAGCCTGCTTCTCTGTCAAAATTTGCGAGGCTGTGGCAGCTAACTGGTTAAGAATCTTGAATCCTTAGGTCATTCTGTCACCATTCAAATCCTAACTCCACCACTAGCCAGCTGAGCTGCCGGATGCAGATTATACTCCCTGTGCCTCAATATCATCATTTGTTAAACAAATATCTTTGAAGATCAGGTGAACCTAGAATACTGCTATGCATATACAAGGTACTGTTAGTAACTGTTTATGTAGAATGGGCCAGTGCTTCACTACTCCTTGTCTGTACACCACTGTTTCTTCTACTCACTCTAATTCGTATACCCATGTGTCCATAGGCTAAGGCCTGTTGATAAAGGTGGATTCTTTGATGAAAACTTCCACAATCACATCACCCATAAGTAATCATTTACGGTTAATTTGTGCCATATTTTATAAATCTCTTGACATATTTTAGTTGAATTTATACACATACGGGTGTTGTGTGTGTACTTAGCTGTAATCCCCTAAAAGGCAGAGAGAACCCAGCAGGTGTTCACCAATGTTTAGTTATAAGCAAGTAAAAATGTAATAGTAAAAATTTGCTCAGTATCACATTAATATTCTATCTAGTCTTACTTCTCCAAAAGCTAACTGATAAGTACATTACACTCATCCATGACTAAATTTCAATTACTCAAGTGCCTTCTATCTTTTCAGCACAATTCTGATTTTATTTAAACTGAATTGTCAGTGTTTTCTAAGTATTTTTGCCATTTTTCCAGATTTAAGAATAATCAATTTTACTAATGGTTCTCAAGGAATTTTAGACATTTCTCCAATAAACATCTATATTGACTAAAATAGCATTAAATAAAGTGCAAACTTACCTTGTCATATCTATGCAATTCTGTATTCTCTAAAGGATGATTTCTCATATTGCTTAACAACTCTGACTGAGCAATTGAAATTCAGACTATGATAAATGTTTTACACTGAAGGCTCATTTCATTATACAGTAGTCAGTTGAAATGGGGTTTCCAAAAAAGGTATTTTTAGGAAGTGCAGAGTACAGGAAAAAGCTGAATATATTATACAATTTAAATATTTATTGAAGCTTTGCAACTAAGGCAACATTTTGGTGATATCTCACAGAAACAGCAAGAGGAAATTAGGGGCAAATAGATGGCAGAGACTGTGAAAACCAAGATACCTGGCACTGAAGTGAGATCCTCACTCATACAATCATTAAATTGGAGACTGAGAGGAACACTCATCTTTACAGAAATATTATCATTCTATCTAGATGCTTGTTCTATGACTTTTTTGTAGTGTTCTTGTCTTCCTTATTGAATTTCTGACCTCTTCACACTTCATGATCTTTCTAGTCTCATCCACATTCCATGGCTCACCCATTAGGTCCCCAATAAGAACTTCATTTCTAGGCTTCAGATCCCTATATCCACAGTTCAGACACCCTCCATAGGAAACATCCACATCTCCAATCCTTCCCATCGCTCCAGCTTCAAGTCTTATAAATGGCACCATTATCCACCCAATTCTACATGCCATATACAATTCACACCAATTGCTATTGATTCTCTCATAAGTAAATCATGAATAAATCCACTTCTTAAAACTTCATTGTCACCATCTAGTCACCACCACCTTCTTCTGCCCCTGGAGAAGTTACCAGACTGAGAGACCTTCATCTACTCTTAACACCTTCCAATCTCTTCTTCACAAAATGGAGGGATATTTAGAAAAATACACACGACCCACAAATACGTTCACATTACAGCCCTACCCGGAACCCTTAAGAATCTGTCCTTTGATATTACTATTAAAAAATCATTCCTATGGTCTCTGAGGCTCTGAATGGTTGGACCCCAGCTCACCATTTCAATTGCATGCATGTTCCAAACTTTGCCTCACTTATTGTACTTTAGGAAAACTGACCTTTTAATTCCTTCTTCATACCAAGTTTCACGTTCACATATACTGTTTCCTCTGAATGTAAGATTTTTTCCCCTTTTTCCTTTGGACAACTATTCCCTACCCCCATTCTTCGTCTTACTTTGAATGTCATTTTTCTTAGTGATCCCTCCCTAATTTCTCATAGTCTCACTGTTATATATTCTTATAACAAAGTGTGCTTTATTCTATAGCCCTTATCCCTAATGCTACCTAAATAGTATGTGCATATTTAATATATGCATTATTTCCTAAATTGTAATCTCAGTGAATCTGCTTGCTTAGAACATTATTTCCAGAGCACAGCACAGTAGCTGGTACAAAGCAGGCATTCGATATGTATTAGGTGCAAGAATAGATGGATGAGTAACAAATTGTTCCTTCTTTAAACAATGGCCACCCAAAGCGACACAATACAAACTTTATGGAGTCACTTCTTTGGATACTTTTACTTCTGGATTTATCTTGAGAGCAAAATCTGTTTCCAGACATTTAGGGTAAAACATTGCAAAGTCCATACGCTTGAGCAAAGTGAACTCTGTGATGACACTTGGCGCTCCCTGATATAGCCCATTAGAGACGGGGTGTGTACACCTAATCCAAAAGAATCCTCTAGCTCTTCGGCAGCTGTTCACATAGCTCCTGACCTGCCCTTCAGGCTCTACTAAATCAGGATTCCCCAGCTGTCTGAGCTTCCAGTAAGCTCTTTCAGTTAACCACCTACATGCCAACATTGCTGATATCTGGTTACAGCCTTTTGAGTCTCATTTTCCCTTTTCCTTCCTAGTTACTCACCAGTATGGGAACTATTAGAACTTGCCACTTTCAAAGATTTTATCAGTTTCTCAACTTTCTTGAGACCATTTTGCCCACTTCGGTACCAACCTAGCTCTAATACTACCCTCTCGAACATCAATATTAAAAGGAATTACTTGACTTGCCTTTGATGAAAACACTTGGGCGGTTCTGAGTCTGTGATTTTTCTCTTTCTCATTTCTTTAGTGTAACCTCCAACAATTTTCTAACGCTAAAATCTGTGCTTGGAACAGTGTGCTGACTCCCGTGCCCTTTAAGTCAGCACTTAGCTCAGGCCAAGGTAGTAGTGCTGCTGTAATGTGATAACACAGATAAGTTGTGTGCAAATACAGATGGGTGCCAAGAATGAGCAAAAAGCCACTGATGTTTATGCCCTTTTATAGCCCTGATTCTGAGAGAGTCTTAACTAAAAACAGAGTGGGCGGGGGGGGGGGGGGTGAGTGCAATTTAAAACAAAGCAAAAACCAAGGAGAGGATGAAAACACTAAAAGGGTAACCCCTTTATTTGCTCTTCACTGGGCATCATATCAGAGTATTATAAGGCTAACTGTGCTCAGTTAATCTGGTCTTTTTAAAACATCAATTATTCCACAATAGTGATAAAGTACAGCTCAAAGCTGAAGAGAAACTGGCAAAAGACTATGCTTCTCAGCATTTTCTAAATTCCTCATTGTTGCAGTGCTTGTGAATGGACTATTTATTAATGACAAACTTAAAAGCAGGACAATTCAAACATCTGATTTTTTTAAGTTTGTTTAAAATTATGTTTACGCTGTTTAAAACCCATTTAGCTACCTACATTCTGACTTTATTACATGGATAAGCATTGGCTTTCATAACGCTCTCTCATATTCCTGCTAGTCATTAAGACAACCACATTTCATACTAAAATAAATATAGAAGCAAAGCTCTCCCTCAGATTCTTGTACTTGAACAGTAACATAATAACACTAAATATTTTTAGCTAGCTCTAGATATATTTCAGATTTCAAAACTGATATATAAAAATCAATTTTCCAAAATTTTGAATTTATGGAAAATTATTTCCTTAACATCATATGGAATTGAAATATTGAATTAAGAGCTCTGGAAGACTCATTTGCAAACAACAAAAACAGCAGCAGCAGCATTTTACCAGCATAGCAAAGAAATGACAGTTCCATTCCAGTTAGAGGGTAATTATTGACTCTCCCCCACCTCTCACTAGTGAAGGATGGGGTGCATTAATGACAGAGGGAAAGTGAGTCATTGAGGCAGAAAGTGAAAGATAATAAAGGCGACTGGGACGACATCAATTTCCAAACTCAATCCAGACTGCTTAGGAGCACTTGTTTTCTCAGGGTTTCGTATCATCACATACACTATGCAAAATCTCTCTAGGGATTCAGAAATTTATGCCTTTTTATAGCCCTGATTCTGAGAGAGTCTTAACCAAAAACAGAGTGGGGGGGGGTGAGAGCAATTTAAAACAAAGCAAAAACCAAGGAGATTGTCCTTTGAGTTTTTTTCTTTTTTTACCTTAATTCCCAAGTATTTTGAATGAATGGTATCAGAAAAACATACGATTCAACTCAGAGTTGAATGGAAATTCTTTCTTAAGATGGCAGCCTAAGAGGAAGACTAGAACTGTGGGAGCCGGAGGATGGTTTTGCCAATAAGGTTTGATTTTGTTAATGACAGGAGGTAGAGGTTGGGTTCCCATTAAGATCATGACTCCTTTAAGCATGAGCCAGCAGGCTCATTTCCTCTCTTGAGCCTCACTCACTCTGCCTGCTACCTATCAGAAGTGCGGCTGAGAAATTAAGATACCCTTTAAACACTGGAGCTGGGGTTGTTGTTTGTTTGTTGTTTTTGCCAGATTAAGGGAAGGAATCTTGAATGGGGAAAGCAAAAGGCCATGTCCCTGGGATTCACAGTGTTTCAGAATTTCTGGTGGAGCTAAATGGTTTTAAAAAGTCACGTGCAAAATTATAATATGCTGTAGTATATGTGACAAATTCTTTATACTACAAATTTCTGAAGAAAAGCCAATCATTTTAGCTGTTAATTTTGAAACCATATAGTTCGCATATGGATGATTCATGAAGAAGATTACTCTCCCCTCGAGGAAAGGATATCAGAATCTTTGAAAGACATTTTCACTTTTAAGATTAACAAGCGGAAGCTTGAAAGTTTACGAAGATAAAGATTTTAAGGACAATTCTACGTGCAACAGAAGTAGACAAACCTCTCCCAAATTGGTAATAACTACACTATAGCACTGCCAGCTTCACTTTCATATCTGTAATAAACTTCAGAACTCCAAAAACGTGTTAAGAATATTAGTCTGTCAGTGTTGTATAGCGTGAAACTCCAAGGAAGTTCAATGTTCTTAAATGAGGAAAAGGGCAAAGACCACAGGTATTGGTTCATCTGCTTGCTTGTTCGTATTCTGGAGACCAGTCTGCTGCATGGAGCTTACTTCCTAAAGAGAAGTATTTTCATGGAATTCTGCTGTGGAGTTTGGTTGCCTTTAATACAAAAAAGTCTTCTCATTTCCCATAGTGTAGCACATGATCCTCCCAACAGAATGTTCCAATATGAACCAACTGTCTTGATAACAGAACCCAAATCTCCTAGGACTACAGGAGGACTTTGTGAGAAAGAAAACCACTGCTTCCCTCTGCATCCAATCAAAACCTGAATGCACTATATAAAAATAAACCAAGGTCGTCATTATTCTTTCTCAGTGTGATTTGGCTTTCCTTCAAATTACATACCCTGTATATCTTAAATAACTGTACCGCCTCCATTAACTGAGTTTGACATCACTTTAATCAATGTGTCTTTTCAGAATGAAAGGCAGGAATGTCAAATTCCTACTGCTATAAATTCTTTTAACCCTCTAATCTGCATTAAATAAGAGCCTGTCTTTGAGAAATATACTCCTTAAAGAAATAGAACTAGCAACAAGTTTTATTTTAAATGCAACTGGGAAAATATTTAACCACAAGGAATCTCTTCATGCAGAGGTGATTTCCCATGAAAATTTTAAAGCTTAAGGCCTGAGGCCCTTCATTTACACTGGCCCCTCCCAAAGTCCTACCTAATTTGCATTATTTTTCTTAAGAGTCCCCTCCCTCCAACAGTAAAACCTTAGGCCCCATGAAACCTAGGTCTGCTCCTTCATGGTGTGTTGGACAGAGAGAACACACATTAGTCTTATTTGTCATTTCTTAAAAAATGATCTGTTTGAAATAGAAAGTAAAAAACAAGACCACAAAGTTGTCTTTAAAGAAGGGTTAATTTCTAATTAATTTTCAATGTGTCCTTAAGTAACTTAGTACTCTGTGATTTAATTGTGTATATATGTGTTTATGTAAACATATACGCTCACACCAAAATACCAGGATTCCTATATTTGCAATGGATGAAAGAAAAGTGGAAAATATGATTAATTATTTTTAATAAGTTAGGAGAACATTACAGTAGCAGGTGTAAGGGGAAGGAAACTTGGGGAAATCACTTTGTTTTATTCTTGTGATAAAGCCATGATGAAAGATAATAAAATAGAATTAAAAAAACACCTGACTTCCAAGAAAATAAGATTTTAATCTCTTTTATTAAACTGCACAAATGGTTAAGAACTTGACAAATTGTTTCACATGTAGCAAATGATTTGGACTACAAGAACTTCGAATGAATACTTCAGGACTAAAGAGGAAACCATATTAATAGCTCCATCCAAAGTACGAATTTCAGTATTGTCTACCTGGAATAGTATCAACACCTTTTTTCTTAAGTAAATTTGTACAAAACACTTGGTAATTTTTTTTTTTAGTTTACAGTAACTTCTACATGACATTCTCTATTGTACTTTCTATAATGTTAGGCCATGTAAGACATACAGGAAACTTATGAAATTAAAAAGTGTATTATCTATTTAGATGAGCAATCTCTTTCTCAGAGTTGAGATGCTCTTAAAAGACTGCAAATGAAATTCTAAAAGACGATTTTATTAGACCTCAAGATAATTTAAATAAAATAAAATATGCAAATGAAATGTGCTTGCAATGAACTATTTGGATAATTCTCTGCACTGCAATATAGAAGTAATTCTAAAAGTAAACCGTACTTATGTTAATATAGTGATCTTCTCTATAAATTGGCAACCTTTTGCTTAAAAACTGACCAAATGTACTCTTCAAAGTTTTTTGAAGGCAATTAAAAAAACTGCATTCAAATGTCAATATATTCAAATAGCGGTGTGTTGTCAACTAGTAAAAGTTAGTGTACAATATACTCTTGCAAATGTATCTTCATTTTCTCTTATCAATCCCATTGCCATATAGCATAAGTACTACCTGAGAGTTTTAAAATGTACTATAGGTAAGTCTTACAGGGCTTATTGCAAAAAGGTTAGCTTTCTTCTACTTCTAATTAAGACTTTAAAAAGTTCTTTGAACATCTATGTCAAAGCACAGAGTAGGTATCAACTTGCTTCATCCCAGAACTGCATAGCTGCTTTTCTTTCTAAATTGCTCTACACACTGGTTTATGGTGTTAATTTCGTAGATAATATCCATTGATCAATCAATCAGTATGTGCACTGCAAAGAACAAATATACACTACTGTACTTTTGTAATATAGTAAATGGAATAGTTTCTCAGAAAGCAATTTTGATGCTCAACAAAGAAATTTATAAAATAAGGGGAATTATATCAAAAAAATGTTTTGCTATAAATCTGGTAGCATCTAGTGTGAAATCAATAAGTGGACAATGTAATTTTTTTCCTCACAAACTTTTCTCAGAGACAAAACTTCTGTTGTGAGTCTTTTTTCAGAAGTTTGGAAGAGTGACTTATTTGGAGAGATTTCCTTTCTTCCTTCTAAATTACAGGCTTTGTCCTCATATCTATTTCAGAATAACTGTAATCTTCAAGTCATAGGTAGGGTAAAAAGAACAGAGAGCCCCTTTCATCCATCTCTTTGGGACACATTGTACTTCTCATGTATTATTTTTATATATCATTTTTACTGCTGTGCCACAGTCAATTTTTACATTTTTCATTAGTCATCATGACTTTCTTAAAATAAACAAAATAGTACTTTACATAAAAGCCAAACTAGAAAGCTTTACTAAAAAGCTAGGTCATCAAAGGCATGAACCAACACGGTGACTTGACTGAGAAATATAATTACAAGTCCCTCATGTTTTCATGTTGTTTTTCAACAAAGTGTCTGGTCACTTGCCAGTGCAGATCATATCATTATTTGGAAAATTTTTCATGATCTGTTACAGAAAAGAACATTCAAATACTAAATGCAATATGAGAAGGCAACTTTGAAATTAAATATTTACCAATACTTTTCTCAACTTCTACTTACCCATCACAATTCATTTCATTCTTCATTTTTCCCCATGATATGTGAGCCCAATAAAATTGTTCTAACCTTGAGACCTCCACATGTCATTCCAGTACAGCTATAAGTTCACTGAGAATGTGCCAGGTCACTACCCCCCATGTAACCATTACCGAATACCAAAGTATCAATCATCAAGATAGCACAGATGCACAGACTATTTCACAGCAATTCAAATGGTTTGTTACAAATACTCTAGGCCAGTTATGTATATTCCAGTACTTTAGTGGTTTCTTAAATAAGGAAGATATGTTTGGCTATATTTGCAAAGAGAAAAGTTAAACTCTACCTCATTTCTCCTGAAAAGTTTTCCCAGTGAGAAACTGTACACCTGCACATATGTGTACAGTACATATAAGATAACATTTTTACTTATTCACAAACTACCATAATAATTTAAAATCAATCTGCCTAATCAGTGAGTGTCACAAACTAAAAGTTACGTCATGGCAAAAAAAAATGTCTATTTTTAGTTTCTTTGTACTTACAACAGTCTTCTACTTCTTCCCACCACAGCATTTGGAAAAAAAAATGTATATATCAAGGCAGCGATAAAAATCCTGGTGAATTTTCACCCAGTTTTATTGCTCCGATAGGTTTAGGAATGATGAGAAACCAAACAACTTCAGCAGCCTTTAAAAAATAACACTTCAGTTTTTTCCTATTCGTTTTTCTCTGAAACTAATTGCCTCCAAGATCTGAGTCCTGTAAGGGGAAAGTGAGTGATCCCAACACTGAGTGAGTCAACATAGTAACTGATGCCAGGATTCTGTAGAGGCCCTTAGATATTTCAAATTCCAGGACCTGCGCAGAACCGAGTGACCCGCCTTTTCTCTCAAGTTGGTTTCCCATAATAGGACTGCTCATGGCCACGACATATAAGGTCGTGCTTCCAGCATGGCAAACTCTGTGAATTCAAATAATATTCAACTGTGTCCTGATTAATATCCCAACCAGAAGAGTACAGTGGACAGAGTCCCTGTTCTTAAAGCTTTCTAAACATAAAAACTCTCCACTATAAACTACAACAATACTTTCTGTGACTTCTATGCATGTTTCTAAAATAACAGATCATAAAACACTGATCCAGAACAGACTTTTAAATGTCTTTCCTTTTTTTGCTCTCTCAACAATACTACATGAGATTTCACTGTACTGAACAACAACAAAAAAAATGCCTGGAATAATCTACACATTTGTTATGCATCCACTGTCTACCAAATTTAATATCGACCCTGGGGATCCAATCAAAAGTCATGTATTGATGATGCCAAACAGTCTAAAGAAGAGAAGAGACAGCCAAAACGTAACAGCTGAGCTCTGAAGGCAGAATGTGGAGAGGTCTCATGGGACAAGGATGCTGCTAAAATGAAGAACACTCTTATAATGCAATGAAAAAATATTCCTAAAATGCTAAATTTCTGTTGGAGCATATAATGAAACTTTTTTGCTAACAAAGTACTCTTCACTTTCTTTTGTGACAATTATTAAAACACCATTCCCTTAGTGAGTTAGTGATGAATTATTTAATGGTTCTCAAAAGAAGTTTTTTCTGTACTAAATGAACACAGTTGTAACACGTCATTCGGCATATTTGTAAACCATTCTTTGCCAATAGAAGACTTCTCTTATTTTCATTCTTAATGCTCCAGGTAAAAGCCAATATTTATAGGTAACATTGGTAACCCTTTTTAAAATTAGTATTTCTTTTGCAATTATAGAAATCTCTGCTAAAATTATTTGAATGTTTTTATAGTGCCATTCTTTAAAGTGACAGACTCATTTTTCTATGTCAAATGTTCAATTGCTTGGCACAAAATAAATTAGAGATAAAAATAGAAAAGAACTGACACGGAGGTGCACTATGACATTTACATTAATAGTTAATCATAAATTTTGTATCTTAGAAATTCATCACCATAATATCACCATTTTCCCAACAAAATCTACAGGAAACAAAACATAAGGCTTAATTTTAATTTGAGATAACAATATAGATTTGAAATGTTCTTCTCCCTAGGTCATCTCATTTCCTCTCCTTAGTGTGGTTGTCTGAATATGCATATAAACAATTTCACAAAACAAAATAATGTCTAAAGACTGATATGGAACCAAGCCTGCATGTTAGCATCAGTGTCCTGTGAGATAGGGTACAATAATGTATAAGTTCCTGTACACTTTGTATTGTGAGTTTCCTACAGATATAAACCCACATTTAGGTCAAGGCATATGTATAGTTTATCCATTATTTGTAAAGTGTGGTCCACAAAGCATCAGCATCACATCAGAACATTTTAGAAAGAAAAGTGCACATGAGACCTGTAAAATAAGAAACTCTGGGAGTCGGACCCAGTACTCCATGTTTTACAGGTAACTCTAACACATGCCCAATTTTGAAAAACCCTAAGTGTATGCTTTCAAAAACATATGTGGCTCCAAATACACCAAAAACTTGTCTTGGTTGACATCTGAAGTACCAAACACCATCAGATCTGAATACCCTGGGTACATCTAGTCCTTCAGTCTTAGTCAGTAATCAGAATTTATCAGGCACCTATAATAAATTCTGCATTAATGTGGAATACATATACTTCCCTCAAGGTTTTATGATCTAGCTAAGAAGAGACGCTTAAAATAACTGAAAAAAGTGAAAGGCACACTATATAAAATTTAGCCCAAGTACAGTGAATTCTAGTTCAGACTTGGTCACTATTTTTCTGAGGTCCTTAGTCACTTACCTCTCTCATTTAGTACTCACAATAACTACACTGGGGAGGTCTTAGGAGCCCTATTATAAAGATGACTGGCTAAGGAATTTGTTGAAGTTCCTGATGTTAATAATTGGTAGAGTGAAGTTTTTAAAAATTTATTTTAATTTTTAAGTAATTATAGACTTGCAAAAAGTTGCAAAGATAGTAGAGAGGGGTCCCATATACTCTTCATCTAGTGTCCCCCAATGGTTACACTTAACAAAAGCATAATGCAATATGGAAACCAGGAAATTGACAATGATACAATCTGTGTGTGTGTGTGTGTATCTATATGTATCTGTCATTTTATCATACATGTAGATTTCTGTAATAACCTCAATCACAATGCAGAGTGGATCCATCCCCACAAAGATCTTCCTTGTGCTACCCCCTTGAAGTCACACCAAACACCCTCCCCCACTAATCTGATCTCCATCATTGTAATTTTGTCATTTCAAGACTGTGAGATAAATGGAATCATTCAGTATGGGAACTTTTGAGATTAGTTTTTTCAGTTTGCAATAATGTTTTAGAAATCCACTCAAGCTATCTGCATGAACAGCTTGTTTACTTTTACTGCTGAGTAGTATTCCATGTTATCATGTACTAATTTGTTTAATCATTCATTTCTTGTAGGGCATTTTGGTGATTTCCAGTTTGGGGTTGCTACAAATAAAGTTGTGAAACAATCACATACATTTTTTTCACTTCTCTGGGATTAATGCCTAGGAGTAAAGTTGCTGGGTCATATGGTAAATGTATGTTTTCTTTTAAAGAAACTGCCATGGTACAACAGAGGGTCTGTGCGATTTTATATATATGCCAGCAATGTGAGTGATCCATTTTCCATGCATCCTCTTTGGGGTTTGGTGTTGTCAATTTTGTGTATTTTTTATTTTTACTATAAGTGTGTAGGAACACATCATGGCAATCTAAATTTGAGTTGCCCAAACAGTCAATGACATTGAATATCTTCTCTCAAGCTTACTTGCCATCTGAATAAACCCTTCAATGAAATGTCTGTTCATCTTTTGCTCACTTTACATATTTAATGGCTGAATTTGAAATGTTCTTTATATATTCTAGATGTGAGTCCTTTGTTAGATAGGTGTACAAACATTTGCGCCCAGTCTGTAGCATGTCTTTTCATCCTCTTAATAGGGCAATTCCAAAGCAAAAGCTTTTAATTTTTTAAAGTCCAACTTATCACATTTTGTCCTTATATTGATGGTGCTTTTAGTGTCATGTCTAAGAATTTTTCTCCAAGCCTTAATTCATGAAGACTTTCTGTTTCTAAATTTTTTTTATTATTTTATATTTACATTTAAGTCTGTGATCAATTTTGAGTTCATATTTGTATAAGGTATGGAGTTTAGGTAGATGATTTTTTTTCTTACCGATTTCCAACTGTTCCAACATCTTTGGTTGAAAAGAAAGTTATTCCTTCCACTGAACAGCTCTTGTACCTTTGTCAAAAATCAGTTGGGCATATTTGTGTGCAGCTATTTCTGGGATTGTGGTTCTGTCCTGATTTATGTGTCTATCCCTCTGCCAATTATACACCACCTTAATTACTGTGCATATATAATATGCCTCAGCATTAGGTGGAGTTCTTCCTCCCAGTTTCTTCTTTTTCAAAATTGTTTTAGAAATTCTTGGTCCTGTGTCTTACAATATAAATTTTAGAGTAAGCTGATTTACAAAGAGGTCTACAGATCAGACTACAAAATATCTTTTGGTAGGAGTTATATTAAATAGGTCAATTTGGAGACAATTGACATTTTCACCATATTGGGTCTTCTAATCCATTTACCACAGTAGATATTTCCACTATTTAGGTCATCTTTAATTTTTTTCATCATACTATATTTTCTAACAGTGCTTTATATTATGATTAGATTCTTTTTTCACATTTCTAATATACCTACAATGGCATTACTACCTGTTATGCATATGATTGCACAAAGAAAGGGAGAAGAGCAGAAGTTCCCAAATGATAGTTTTGAAAAGAAGCACATTTAAAAAATGTCCATTAACTAAACATGCACCATATGTGTACATTGTTAAAATCACTTTAAAGTTGAGGTGGAGCCAAGATGGAGGCCTGAGTAGAGCAGCGGAAATATCCTCACAAAACCATATATATTTTTGAAAATACAACAAATATAACTATTCCTAAAAGAGAGACCAGAAGACACAGGACAACAGCCAGACTACAACCACACCTGTGAGAACCCAGCGCCTCACAAAGGGGGTAAGATAAAAGCTGCAGCAAAGCGGGACCTGAGCGCCCCTCACCCCAGCACCCAGCAGGAGGAGAGGAGTTGGAGCAGGGAGGGAGAGGTAGTCCAGGAGTGCTAAACACCCAGCCCTAGCCATCCACAACAGAGCACAGACACACAGTGCGTGGTGTGCAGGTTACTAGGGGAACAGGACAGTAAGACCTGTGAGTGGGTCCCCGTAGTCAAAGCCCCTGGGACAAAGAAAAGTGAGTGCTTTTTGAAAGTCTTAAAGGGACAGGGATCCCACAGATGGACGGAAGCATCCCGGGACACTTAGCCCAGCAGCTAGGAATCCCAGGGAACTCTGGGTGCCCTAACCCCCTGGGCAGCAGCACTGCTCAGAGGCCCCTCATGGCGATAAACAGCCTCCCGCCTGTCTCCCCTCTGACATGGCTATGCCAAATTGGAGCAGCAGACTGAGGCAGGCCATGCCCATAGCAACCACAGAGCTTAACTCCACAGTGACCAGGCAAGAATCAGAGGCCCCGGCTGCACGCAGCTGCACAGCACAAGCCGCTAGAGGTCACTGTTCTCCCAGGACAGGAAGACCACAAACCAGTAAGAAGGGACGTTCTCCCAGCCGACACACAGCGCAAGCCATGCACAACTACCTCTATCGCCATGAAAAGGCAAAAGAATTTGATATAGACCAAAATCCCATAGTCAACACCTGAGAAGGAGATAGACCTAACCAATCTTCCTGAAAAAAAATTCAAAATAAAGGTCATAATCATGCTGACAGTGCTGCAGAGAAATATACAAGAGTTAGGGATGATGTCCAGAGGGAGGTTACAGAAATGAAACAATCTCTGGAAGGATTTATAAGCAGAATGAATAAGATGCAAGAGGCCATTGATGGAACAGAAACCAGAGAACAGGAACACAAAGAAGCTGATGCAGAGTGAGATAAAAGGATCTCAAGGAATGAAACAATATTAAGAGAACTGTGTGACCAATCCAAAAGGAACAATATCCACATTATAGGGGTACCAGAAGGAGAAGAGAGAGAAAAAGGGATAGAAAGTGTCTTTGAAGAAATAATGGCTGAAAACTTCCCCAAACTGCGGGAGGAAATAATCGATCAGACCACAGAAGTACACAGAACTCCCAACAGAAGGGACCCACAGAGGACAACACCAAGACACATAATACTTAAAATGGCAAAGATCAAGAACAAGGACAGAGTTTTAAAGGCAGCTAGAGAGAGGAAAAAGGTCACCGACAAAGGGAAACCCATCAGGGTATCATCAGACTTCTCAACAGAAACCTTACAGGCCAGAAGAGAATGTCATGATATATTTAATGCAATGAAACAAAAGGGCCTTGAAACAAGAATACTATATCCAGCATGATTATCATTTAAATACGAAGGAGGGATTAAACAATTCCCAGAGAAGCAAAAGTTGAGGGAATTGCTTCCCACAAACCACCTCTACAGGGTATTTTAGAGGGACTGCTCTAGATGGGAGCACTCCTAAGACTAAATAGATGTCACCAGAGAAAATATAATCATAGCAAAAAAATCAGACCAACCAAACACTAACTAAAGGCAAAAAATAAAATCAACCAGCCACAAAAGCAGCTAAATGAAAAACACAAGAGCACAGAATAAAACACCCAACATAAAAAGAATGGAGGAGGAGGAATAAGAAGGGAGAGAAATAAAGAATCACCAGACAGTGTTTATAACAGCTCAATAAGCGAGTTAAGTTAGTAAGATACTAAAGAAGCTACCTTTGAAATTTGGTAACCACGAATCTAAAGCCTGCCATGGCAATAAGTACATATCTTCCAATAATCACCCTAAATGTAAATGGACTGAATGCACCAATCAAAAGACACAGAGTAATATAATGGATAAAAATGCAAGATCCATCTATATGCTGCTTACAAGAGACTCACCTCAAACCCAAAGACATGCACAGACTAAAAGTCAAGGGATGGAAAAAGATATTTCATGCAAACAATAGGGGGAAAAAAGCAGGTGTTGCAGTACTAGTATCAGACAAAATAGACTTCAAAACAAAGAATGTAACAAGAGATAAAGAAGGACATTACATAATGATAAAGGGCTCAGTCCAACAAGAGGATATAACCATTATAAATATATATGCACCCAACACAGGAGCACCAGCATATGTGAAACAAATACTAACAGAATTAAAGGATGAAATAGAATGCAATGTATTCATTTTGGGAGACTTCAACACTCCACTCACTCCAAAGGATAGATCCACTGGACAGAAAATAAGTAAGGACACGGAGGCACTGAACAACACACTAGAACAGATGGACTTCATAGACATCTATAGAACTCTACATCCAAAAGCAACAGGATACACATTCTTCTCAAGTGCACATGGAACATTCTCCAGAATAGACCACATACTAGGCCACAAAAAGAGCCTTAGTAAATTTCAAAACATTGAAATTCTACCAACCAACTTTTCAGACCATAAATGTATTAAACTAGAAATAAATTGTACAAAGAAAACAAAAAGGCACACAAACACATGGAGGCTTAACAACATGCTCCTAAATAATCAATGGCTCAACGAACAAATTAAAATAGAGATCAAAGAATATATGGAAACAAATGACAACAACAACACAAAGCCCCAACTTCTGTGGGACGCAGCAAAAGCAGTCTTAAGAGGAAAGTTTATAGCAATCCAGGCATACTTAAAGAAGGAAGAACAATCCCAAATGAATAGTCTAATGTCACAATTATTGAAATTGGAAAAAGAAGAACAAATGAGGCCCAAAGTCAGCAGAAGGAGGGACATAATAAAGATCAGAGAAGAAATAAACAAAATTGAGAAGAATAAAACAATAGAAAAAATCAATGAAACCAAGAGCTGGTTCTTTGAGAAAATAAAATAGACAAGCCTCTAGCCAGACTTATTAAGAGAAAAAGAGAATCAACACACATCAACAGAATCAAAAATGAGAAAGGAAAAATCATGACAGACTCCACAGAAATACAAAAAATTATTAGGGACTGCTATGAAAACCTATATGCTAACAAGCTGGAAAACCTAGAAGAAATGGACAACTTCTTAGAAAAATACAACCTTCCAAGACTGACCAAGGAAGAAACACAAAATTTAAACAGCCCAATTACGAGCAAAGAAATTGAAGCAGTAATCAAAAAACTGCCCAAGAACAAAACCCCTGGGCCAGATGGATTTACCTCGGAATTTTATCAAACATACAGAGAAGACATAATACCCATTCTCCTTAAAGTTTTCCAAAAAATAGAAGAGGAGGGAATACTCCCAAACTCATTCTATGAAGCCAACATCACCCTAATACCTAAACCAGGCAAAGACCCCACCAAAAAAGAAAATTACAGACCAATATCCCTGATGAACGTAGATGCAAAAATACTCAACAGAATATTTGCAAACCGAATTCAAAAATATATCAAAAGGATCATACACCATGACCAAGTGTGATTCATCCCAGGGATGCAAGGATGGTACAACATTCGAAAATCCATCAACATCATCCACCACATCAACAAAAAAAGGACAAAAACCACATGATTATCTCCATAGTTGCTGAAAAAGCATTCGACAAAATTCAACATCCATTCATGATAAAAATTCTCAGCAAAATGGGTATAGAGGGCAAGTACCTCAACATAATAAAGGCCATATATGATAAACCCAGAGCTAACATCATACTGAACAGCGAGAAGATGACAGCTTTTCCTCTGAGATCGGGAACTAGACAGGGATGCCCACTCTCCCCACTGTTATTTAACATAGTACTGGAGGTCCTAGCCACGGCAATCAGACAAAACAAAGAAATACAAGGAATCCAGACTGGTAAAGAAGAAGTGAAACTGTCACTATTTGCAGATGACATGATATTGTACATAAAAAACCCTAAAGACTCCACTCCAAAACTACTAGAACTAATATGGAATACAGCAAAGTTGCAAGATACAAAATTAACACACAGAAATCTGTGGCTTTCCTATACACTAACAATGAACCAATAGAAAGAGAAAGCAAGAAAACAATTCTATTCACAATTGCATCAAAAAGAATAAAATACCTAGGAATAAACCTAACCAAAAAAGTGAAAGACCTATACCCTGAAAACTGTAAGACACTCTTAAGAGAAATTAAAGAGGACACTAACAAATGGAAACTCATCCCATGCCCTTGGCTAGGAAGAATTAATATAATCAAAATGGCCATCCTGCCCAAAGCAATATACAGATTTGATGCAATCCGTATCTATTTACCAACAACATTCTTCAATGAACTGGAACAAATAGTTCAAAAATTCATATGGAAACACTAAAGACCCCGAATAGCCAAAGCAATCCTGAGAAAGAAGAATAAAGTGGTGGGGATCTCACTCCCCAACTTCAAGCTCTACTACAAAGCCATAGTAATCAAGACAATTTGGTACTGGCACAAGAACAGAGCCACAGACCAGTGGAATAGAATAGAGACTCCAGACATTAACCCAAACATATATGGTCAATTAATATATGATAAAGGATCCATGGACACACAATGGGGAAATGACAGTATCTCCAACAGATGGTGATGGCAAAACTGGACAGCTACATGTAAGAGAATGAAACTGGATCACTGTCTAACCCCATACACAAAAGTAAATTCGAAATGGATCAAAGACCTGAATGTAAGTCATGAAACCATAAAACTCTTAGAAAAAATCATAGGCAAAAATCTCTTGGACATAAACATGAGTGACATCTTCATGAACATATCTCCCCAGGTAAGGAAAACAAAAGCAAAAATGAACAAGTGGGACTACATCAAGCTGAAAAGCTTCTTTACAGCAAAAGACACCATCAATAGAACAAAAAGGTACCCTACAGTATGGGAAAATATATTCATAAATGACAGATCCGATAAAGGCTTGACATCCAAAATATATAAAGAGCTCACACACCTCAACAAACAGAAAACAAATAATCCAATTAAAAAATGGGCAGAGGAGATGAGCAGACAGTTCTCCAAAGAAATTCAGATGGCCAACAGACACATGAAAAGATACTCCACATCGCTAGTTATCAAATAAATGCAAATTAAAACCACAATGAGATATCACCTCACACCCGTTAGGATGGCCACCATCCAAAAGACAAACAACAACAAATGTTGGTGAGGATATGGAGAAAGTGGAACTCTCCTACACTGCTGGTGGGAATGTAAATTAGTTCAACCATGTTCCTCAAAATGCTCAAAATAGACATACCATTTGACCCAGGAATTCCACTTCTAGAAATGTACCCTAAGAATGCAGCAGCCGAGCTTGAAAAAGACAGATGCACCCCTGTGTTTATCACTGCACTATTTACAATAGTCAAGAAATGGAAGCAACCTGAGTGTCCATCAGTAGATGAATGGATAAAGAAGAGGTGGTACATATACACGATGGAATATTATTCAGCCATAAGAAGAAAACAAATCCTACCATTTGCAACAACATGGATGGAGCTAGAGGGTATTACGCTCAGTGAAATAAGCCAAGTGGAGAAAGACAAATACCAAATGATTTCACTCATATGTGGAGTATAAGAACAAAGAAAAACTCAAGGAACAAAACAGCACCAGAATCACAGAACCCAAGAATGGACTAACAGTTACCAACGGGAAAGGGACTGGGGAGAATGGGAGGGAAGGGAAGGATAAGGGCAGGGAAGAAGAAAGGGGGTATTACCATTAGCATGTATAATGTGGGGGCGGGGCATGGGGAGGGCTGTGCAACACAGAGAAGACAAGTAGTGATTCTACAGCATCTTAGTATGCTGATGGACAGTGACTATAATGGGGTTTGTGGGGGGGACTTGGTGAAAGGGGGACCCTAGTAAACATAATGTTCTCCATGTAATTATAGATCAATGATAACAAAAAAAATGCTCTCAAACAGCAGTACATGCTACAGAGAAATTTAAAAATTTCACTTTAAAGTTATAATTGTTTACACATGAATTAATACAGAACTTCACTTTTTCAAGAAATGCAAAGCGTATTTTATTACAGCGAGGCTTAACATCAGCATGTTTTCTAATTACTTTCTTTAGCCTACAGTTTTAAGAGACATGTAAAATGAAGAGTGATCCATGCTTATATTCTAATATTACCCTGTAATCCCTGTACTGTAAAATTAGTGTAATATTAATTTGAAGGAACTGATTATGGTAAACTTAAAAGTGAGTAAGAAGTAAATTCTTAAGAAATTGAAAACCCTAATGGAAGTATTTTATATACATTGGGAGGGGTATGAGTCGTTGTTCCCACTTACCCAGTCATTTAACATAATTTTAAACACTATGATTCACAGAGCTTTACAGGATAAATAAGCTGAGAAGAAACAGGCTTGAAACCTAAGGTATTTATATAAAGTTCACAAATTTATTGACTTTGGGAAAATCATTTCTGGGCCAATTCTGCTTCCTTTCACCACCGTGATCCATAATGGTTGAAATGTTACACATTCTATGAAGGCATATATTTTTTAGGTGTTTTAAAAAAAAATCTCTTTAGCTAAATCAAGTGGAGAATTGTGCTAGTTATGGGTACTTTATTGGCACTGAGGCCAGAAAAAATAAGGCAGATAGGATTCAAGCAGTTTGGTGCTTGTCATATATTACAAAAAAGGTTGCTGATATGTTGATAGTAATTATGGTAGAGCTATAGATTAATTTGTGTATGAACTGACATATTTGCTATGCTATACCTCCCAGTCCATGAACACACTATGCATCCCTATTTACTTAGGTCTCTGTTTCATTTAATCAGTTTTTCTTTAATTTGTAGCATAGATCCTATATATGTTTTGTTAGATTCATAAGTATTTGTTTGAGTAACTGCAAGATTTTACATTTAAAATTTTGATTTCCTGTACTTTACTTCTTTAATATAGTAATACAATTGATTTTTGTTACGTTGGTATTGTATCTTGAGACCTTGCTGGACTCATTACTTTTATGAGTAATTTTGTAAAATTCCTGGGATATTTTACATAGTCCATCCTAACATCTGCAAAAAAGGGATATTTTTAACTCCTCCACCCTAATTTCTATGCTCTTCTTTACTTTTCTAGCATTTTTGTGCTGGCTAGAACTATAAAGAATAGCAGAGATCTTTGCCTTGATCCTATTACTGGGAAGAATTAAAATCTTTCACATTATATTAGCTATAAGATTTCTGTAGATGTTCTTTATCAAGATGAAGAAGTCCTCCTCTATTCCCAGTGATTTTAGAGTTTTTATCATGAATGGATGTTGAATTTCATCAAAACATGTTTTCTTCTGCACTGATATCATGTGATTCTTTTTCAGGTAGTCAATGTAATTTATCCAATTTTGTTAAGGATTTTTTTCTCTGTATGTATGAAGGATATTGGTCTGTCATTTTCTTTTCCTGTACTGTGTCTGGTTTTGGTGTCAGAGTGTTTCTTGCTTCATAAAATGTATTTGGATGTTTGCCTCCTCTGTTCTTTTGACATTGATAGTCCTTTCCTTTAATCTCATGAAAAATGTCACATGACTTTCTTCTGGATTCTTTGGTTTCTTATTAGAAATGCTGTCATTTGATATTTTCTTTTGGCCCATAGATAAAGTGTCCTTTCTCTTTCATTGTTTTGAATATTTTTTTCCTGGATCACTAGTGTTCAGAATTTTGCCCATGATGGCAGTGGGATCTCTTTGGGTTTATCTTGTTCTGTCAGCTTCTTGATTCTGTAGGTTTCTGTCTTTTGTGAAATGTAGTTATTGTTCAGCCCTTGTTTTTTGTGAGCACTTGTTCAGCAACACTTTCTTTTTCTCTCCTTTCAGGCCTCTGATGACATGCATCATAGATCTTTTCCTATAATCCTCTAGGTCACTGAAGAGCTGTTCATTTTTTTATCAGTCTATTTTCTGTCTTGTTCAGACTGGGTAATTCCTATTGTTCTATCTTTCTGTCACAGATTTTTCCCTCTGCCCCCTCCAAACTGCTGTCGAGACCATCATTGAATGTTATTTCGATTACTATATTTTTCAGTTATAAAATTTCATTGTGTTCTAAATGTCTTGTATTTCTTTCTGAGACTTTCTATTTTTTGTTGCAAGCAAGTTTGTAATTACTTATTGAGGTAGTATTTTTACAGTGGCTGCTTTAATACCCTTGGCAGATAATTCTGTCATCTGTGTCATTTCAGGCAGGTGACTGTTGGTTGTCTTTTTTTTTTTTCAGTCAAGTTGAGATTTCCCTCTTTCTTGGTTTGATGACTGATTTTAAATGGAAACCCGGACATTTAAGATATTACGTTATCAGACTCTAGATCTTATTTAAATCTTCTGTTTGAGCTAGCCACTTAGGATACTGATTTGGCGGAGGATGAGAAGGGGTTTATTCCCTTGTTACTGCTAGGTTACTACTAGGGGTGGAAGACCAGGTTCCCTGTTCAACCTATGCTGATACCTGAGATTGTGTATGTGTGTTTGCTATTTATATTGCTTTGAAATTATTTTAATTCCTATTAAAATAGTAAAATGTTTGCTATTAAATACTAAAAATAGTAAAGATATCTGGAACCTTGTGGCTCACTCGTGAACATTCACATGTTTTCCACCAGACAGAAACAGAGCTACAACTTGTGAAACTGAGAACTTTTCTTAGTTTTATTTCCACAGATGATGAAGTCTCTGACATTTGCAAAATGATTTGATTTCAGAACTTGGTACTACATAGCAATGCTTTCTACTGGGTCAGACAGAGGACATTTACTTAGTTACTAGATATAAGTAAAACTCACAAATAACTTATCTATGTTGCAAAAGCAATGGCTGCCTGATTCATGAATTGATCCTCAGCCATTTTAGGAGGTATGTGTGGAGGAATTAATGAGGTGTTTAAAGATTTCTGAATGAAACCAATATTTTATAAGTGCAAAGAAATTAAAAACATTGGTATCAGTGAAATGAGAATCAGTACCAAGATTTAACAGTTCCATCCCTATTACCGATCTGGATTTGTCAAGGTCCTGGCAGGAAATAGGCAGACTCAAAAGCGTTCAACAGAGAATTATTTGTTGAAATACCTATGGACAGAGGTATAGGCAGGGGGATGAGAATGAATAAAGGATGGTGAGTCTCCCAGGTAATAGCAAAATTGGGAAGTTGTTTCCACCTCCAGACCTGATGGGTCAAAGAGAGGGAATAACGTTGTTGAATAGTAATAGACACACATGACCCCTATGAGGATTTAGTGAGGCACATAAAAGTGGAAAATAAATATCCTAAACTTTTCCTTCTGCCCTCTGATCTCTTTCCATTGTCACACAATGTGCTGATAGAGTACAGGAGGTTTTGATGGTGGAAATGAAGAGTTAGGTCCCCCAGAGCAAAGAGTAGAGCAGAGAATGCCGTAAAATAGATGTAGAAGTAGGGAGGAGGGCAATTAATACAAGTGAAGAATTATTAGCACATAGGTTCAGCCCTACTATATCATTCTTGGAAGGATTCTCGGTATCCTTTCCTAGCGGAAAATATAATCAGGGATGAATAGATCCTTGGCAACCTAGCCCTTGCATTCATTTTTCAAGCCTACGTTACATCTCTAAATTTTCCTGAAGTGATCTCATGTACTTTCCTACCATCACATCTCGAATTGTTTCAAAAACTCATCATATATGTTCTCCTTTCATGCTGCTTTGCTCCTTTGTTGCATGTACAATAAAAAAACTGGATATTTGTTTAATGTATATCTTACCTGCTGGAATGCAAACTCCATCAGAACAAAAATTGTGTCTTCTGTTTGAATTGCTTCACCCCCACTGCCTACCACGTTGTTACATGTATGCTATTGCCTCTGCTTGCAGTTTCCATCTTGTATCCTTTGTCTGTGTATCCATCTTGTATCCTTTGTATGCTTCCTTATCCTTCTGGGCTGTGTTAAATTTACCTTCTCTATGAAGAATTTTTGAGCTTTCCCTCAGCCCCATTTGTAGTTGGGTCAAGTGATACGAATGCATCTTCACTACTCAGTTGTGAACTCGATATTCAAGATTGCTACTATTTATGTTGATATAATTGGTTCTCAAAAGTGCAATGTATATAATAGGGGCTCAGTGGTATCAGCTGGAAAAAAGAAAACAGGCATATGGGAGGAAGAGAGGAATTTATATCTCAGATAATTATAAAACTCGAAGACTGAACCTTTTGAGGGTGGCAAACCAAATCTGTTTGCAAGTTCATGTTAGAAGAGATTCTGAACCTTGGCACTGTGGGATGACCACAGTCATTTAAAACAATGGCACTGGGTCATAGAATGGATGTGCATTTATTTACCAAACTTATATTAGGGTCACATGTTCTGCATCCAGGATTTAAGGTAATAACTTCTGGTCCCTGCCCTGAAGAGGAAATGTTTGGAGTGTACTAAAAATGTTACATGTTAATCTACTTGTTAATTAATGAGATGGAATCAGCTTGAGGACACTTGTCTGGGAGCGGGAGCTAACAGAGGGGTGGGGTTTTAAAGATAACGCCACATGCACTGCCTACTACAAAATATTGTCATGTAACTTAAAGCTATGTATTTAAAAACTGCTCTTAAATTACATATTATAAAAGAGAAAACACCTCAAATTGATGATCCAAGCTCTCACCTCAACAATCTAGGAAATGAAGGGCAAAATAAACCTAAAACAAGCAGAAAGAAGTAATAAAGAGCAGAAATCAATGAAATTGAAAACAGAAAAATAGAGAAAAATCAATGAGAAAAGAGCTTATTCTTCAAAAAGATCAATAAAATTGACAAAGTGCTAACAAGAGCAACACAAAAAAATGCTGATAACATACAGATTACCGATGTTAAGAACAAAATAGGGAATATCACTACAGACTTGGCAGACATAAAAAAGATAATAAGGAAACACTATGGACAATTATTCACACAAGTATTTGACAATATAGATTAAATGGACCAATTCTTCATAATGCACAAAATATTGCAAATCACCAATATGTGATGGATAATCTGAGTAACCCTATAGCTAATAATAAAATGGAACTCAAAATTTAAAAACTCCCAAAAAACAAAATTCCGTTCCCAAATAATTTCACTGGAAAATTTTATCAAACCTTTAAAGAGGGCTTAACACCAATTCTATACAATCTCTTGCTGAAAATTGAAAACAACAATTCTGAATACATTTAATGAGTCCAGCAATAGCCTGATACAAAAAACAGAAAAAGATAGTAACAAAAACAAACAACCCCCCCAACAAAACTACACACCTATATATATCCCTTCTGAATATCAAAGTAAAATTCCTTAACAAAATGTCAGCATATGAAATTCAGCAATATATTTTAAAAGATCACACGGGGTCTGTTCAAGGGATGTAAAACTGGTTTGATATTTGAAAATTGTATTGCAGTCCACCCTATTAGCATGGTAAAGAAGAAAAATCACACAATCTTGTCAATGGATGCAATACAATCATTTGACTAACTTCAATATCTATTCCTAAAATAAACTCTCTGAAAAATAGCAGTATATTGGAACTTCCTCAACTTAATAAACAGCACCCTCATAAACCTTAGAGTGAAGTTCATACTTAATAATTAAAGATTGAATGCTGTTTCCTTAATATTGTGAATAAGCAAGAACATATACTCTCATCACTCTTATTCAATATAATTTAGTGCTGGAAGTTGTAGCTGGTGCAATGGACAAGGTAAGGAAATAAATCCATACAGATGGAAAAGGATGACATAAAACTGCCACTTATATGCAGATGGAATGAAAATTAAAATCTACAACTAATAAGTGAGTTCATCAAGGTAGCAGGATACAAGATGAATGTGTAAAGATCAATTATATTTCTATACTAGCAATGTGCATGTGGACATTGAAATTATAAATATAATACTCTTTACCATCTCACAAAAAATAAAGTAGGTATTAATCTAACAACATATGTAACGGTCTTATATGTGAAAACAACAAAATGCTTTAGAAATCAATCAAAAGAACATTTAAATAAATGGAGAAACAAAGTGTTCATGGACTGGAAGAATCAACATAGTAATGGTAATTTTATTCAAATTGATATACAGCTAACGTTATTTCAATCAAAATCCTAGCAAAATTTTTTATTGGTACAGAAATGGTCGCTCTAAAATTTACATGGAAAGTGATACACCTAGAATAAAACATTGTTAAAGAGCAAAGTAGGAAGAACAAGCCTATCAATTTTAAGACTTCTTACATAACTACAGTAATCAAGATAATATAGCACTGGTAGTGGGGTAGACACCAGATCGATGGGAGACTAGAGAACCACACAAACATGGGCAACTGACTTAGACAAATATCCAGAAATAATTCAGTGGAGCAAAGATAGTCTTTTTAACAAATGGTGCTAGAGCACTTAAGTTTCACAACTTATACAAAATTAACCAATAATAGATGGTGAATTTCAAACAAAACATAAAATTTTAAGCAGTTTAGAAAAACATATAAGAGAAGATCTTTAGGATCTAGGGCTATGCAGAGTTCTTAGATTTTAGAATAAAATCATGATCCATAAAAGGAAAAACTGACAAATTTGACTTCAACACAACTTTCAACTTATGTTCCTAAGGTGATGAAAAGACAAGCTAAGGGTAAAACATTGGAAATTATATGTCCAACCGAGGACTAGTATCTAGAATATATAAAGTACTCATTAAACATAAACACAAAACAACAAAAAACCCCAAAAATTCCATTAGAAAATGGGCAAAAGACATGGAGGGACATTTCACCAAGGTAATATATAGATGGCAAATAAGTTCATGAAAAGATGTTCAACATCATTAGGTGTTAGGGAAATGCAAATTAAAATCACAGTGAAATATAATTATGTACATATTAGAATGACTAAGGTTAAAAATAGCGAAAACATCAAATGCTGGCAAGAATGAATGTAAAACGGGTTATTTGTTGGTGGTAATGTAAAATGGTACAGCTACTCTGAAAAATAGTTTGGCAGCTTTTTAAAAACCTAAACATGCAAATGCCATACACCCAGAAATTTCACTCCAGGGCATTGATTCCAGAGAAATGAAAAGTCTTGTTCACATAAAAACTTGTACATAAGTGCCCATAGCAGATATACTTGGAATACACAAGAACTGTAAACAACCCCAATATCCTTCAACGGGGGAAAGGCTAAACAAACTGTGGTCCATCCATACCACAGAATGCTACCTCAGAATAAAAAGGAACCCTCTATTTATACACACAACAACCCAGAAGAATCTTCAGATAATTTTGCTGAGTGAACAAAGCCAATCCTAAAAGGTTACATGCTGTATGAATCCATTTATGTAACATTCTGGAAAACACAAAATTATCCAAATAGAGATCAGACTAGTGGTTGCCAGGTGTTTAGGAATAGGTAGGGGCAGGAAGGAAGTGTATTTGGCCAAAAAGGGCAACATGGGGGTCTCCTTGTGGTTATGGAAATATTCTGCACCTTGATTGTACTAATGTCAATATTCTGAGTGTGATACTGTACTAGAGTTTTACAATACATTACCACTGGGAGGGACTGGGTAAAATGATGCACAGGATCTGTCTGTATTATTTCTGATAACTGCATGCGAATCTACAATTATCTACAAAATCAGAAGTGTAAAGAAAAAGATAGTAGCCTGGGTTTGGCCAATAGTCCAGAGTTTTCAGACCCATGATACAGAACACTGGCATAATGCACACAAACAATACACAGGTAAAACATACTGTCACACCTAGTGGAGATTAGGTGGCAGCAATGGCCTGTTTACCATTGTCTATTATTTTGCCCCTCGTTATTTTAAAGGCTACTGCAAATAGGTTATATAAACGTAACACAGTTAAATGTTACAATCCTGTATTTCAAGAAAACTTCAAATCTGCAAATAAGAATGATGGGTATCTTTTAAACGAAATAGAATGGAAAAACAGATTATAAATGAAACTTTGGCATGACTTAACATTCAAAAACATTGCACCATGTATTTATTGAAAGCCTATACCAAGTTATTACTGCATATGAAAGAGTAATGGAAATCGTATAAATCTATGCGGATGACATTTAAATTGCAGCTTCAGCGAACTTGTAGGCTCAAACCAAAATCCCTTCCTAATTTCTCCCTTTAAAAAAGTAAAAAAAAAAAATGCTGCATGTTACAAAACTTACTCTGCTCCTAGTATCACCAGGTTTTGTCTATATATGGCTAAATTTTCATCTTGATAAGGCTTTTGTACAGGTTGAGTGGGTCATCCTAAGAAACGAGTGATACAGTGATCGCCATCCAAAGACGCAGGGCCGAAAACATGAGGACATTTTAGTACTTTGTATTTTTCAAACATGTGGCTCCATGAGAATTCCATGAAGTGGAGGGGCCCCGATGCTCAGGCTTCATTAGGGTCCTGACAAATCTTCTGGGGATGAGAGGTTACAGAGGACGTGTCTAATAGATAAAGCCATTGGCGTACTATATTCTCTGATAGGTTGTGAGATTGAGATTGAGAGAGGTGGGGCGGGGTGGCGATTGATTCTTTTTAGTTGAGTTGTGTCCTATTTCAAAGGTATCAATGCTTAAAAAAAGAAATGGAAGTACAAATAAACAAACAAAAGCCTCAAAGATAATGACTGTTTATAATTTGGATCAAAAATTTTCCTGAGCTCCAAAGGCTTAACTCACTGAAGCCTGAATGCGGGTGCCTGTTACAGAAACAATGGAAAAGTAATTTATTTGAGTTTACATGAGGTTTCAAAACTGGACTGAATTTAGAGGAGGAAGCAAAGAGGTTTATATAGATTTACATCTCAAACCTCTGTTCAATTTTTTTAAAGTGTTTAGAAAGTCTGAAGTCTGGTTACTTGAAAATAGTCTATTATCCATATTAAATTTTATTGCTTAAATAATCTCATAATAATGTTGGATTCAATTGATATTGCAAAAATGAAGTAAGGCATTCATAGTTCATTGATCATTTTTTGAAGGACTGAAAATTTTATTGTATAGTTTCAGGGTTAGCTTTCTTTTTTAGTTTTATTTGGGACAGTGAGAAGTCTGTTGAGTTACTGAACCTGAGTTCAATGTGTGTGCAGTTGTGTGTGCATGTGTGCACATACGGCCTTTCCATTATTAATTACCTTTGCTTTCAAAGCTACATGTTTCTCTTCATGTCAGTAAGTGAAGTATGTTTTAGGATTCAAAACTCTAGGATAGTACCTTTAAAAAACTAGAGAAGAGGATAAGACTAGAGAGAGGAATAAATCTCATTTATTTTTAAAAGGGGGCTTGGGGAAATTCTACCTCAATAAATCCTCAATTTGAAAACAGGGAAATATGATAATACCATTGGTCCATGAAAGGGACATTTGCAGAAGAATATTACATCTGTGGATTGAGACAAGGCTAGGAGCAGTCGTTAAATCCATTAGAAAATATAAACTGTAAAGTTCTCACTTCCACGATATAGAGCCCATTTTTTTTCTATTTTCCCTCAGTTATTGGGAAGAGAATAAAATGAAACATTTTATGGTTAAAATCAAGTAAAGTTTAACCAGTTAGGGTATGGTTCTGACACTGAGTAAAGTAGGGAATTGTGGTATTTTCTTTCTGCTCCCCACTTCAATACATTTTGTTCCCCACAGGAAGTACAGGTACCTTGTAACACCCCTTCTCGAACCTTGGAACATTTCTGTCATTCATTTACCTTATCCATAAGCTCTAATCATTCGATACACTGTAGCTATTATTATTTTGAACGGTCAGCTATTAGATCATTAGGAATAAGAAAAATAAGATGATTTCAGTTTCATTTATTCCTTCTCTGATGCTCTTCTTTTCTTTCTGACCCACATCATTTTTTTTTCTTTATGAAGTACTTCTTCTGACATTTCTCGCAAGGCAGATCTACTGGCAACAGATTCCCTGTGTTTATTTGTCTGATAAAGTATTTATTTCTCTCTCACTTCTGAAGGATAACTTCACTGATACAGAACTCTACGTTGGTGAGTTTTTTTCTTTGAGCACTTTAGATATTTCTAGTGTCTTCTTGCTGGCATGGCTCAACGGGTTTTTCCTCCTTTCTTTGCTCTGCTGCATGCTTACAGGCTGATCCCTATAAACTGCACCCCCTTAGCTCCTTCCTGACTAGTGTCAGTTAATCTTGTCCAAAACACGTGGGACAGAAAGGCAAGGAGAAAGGGTCTGGGGCATTTCTTCCCCATTCCTCTCCATCGTCTTTGGGCTTTATTCATCACAGAGCAAGCTTACATCCTTACGTCTGTTAGGAATTCCCTCCTCCACTGCCCTATCTTGTACAGAATTCAGAAAATGCTATCACTTTCACTTGACCCTCCAGACCTGGGATGGGGACTTCTAACAACTTCCAACTACCAGTTATCTGTAGATACCCCAACAGTTTCCTTTAAACCTGTCCACACCTCTGCAAATAGGCCCTTTATTGTGTTTTACTGAACCATCTGGGTCAGATTCTATTTCTTGCCAGAGTCATAGCTGATACAGGGAGATGAGAAAAATCAATGTCTTTTCCCTTTGAAGTAAGAAAGTATAAGATGATAATGAATTGGATTCACAGTTACTTTAATAAAGTATGTTTCCAGGTATAAAAACAATCTCTTCATTTTTCATGGCTGTATCTAGTGGTTTGAGTATAAAATACTTCATAGCACTTGAGATTAAAGTTTGGTGTCTCCATACTGATCTACATATGGAGTTTTCACTCCAGAAATAATTGTTGAAGCAATGGCATGTCTTGTCATTTAGAACATGAATCATACAACAGTTTACCTGGTGACAAAATCCTCTGATCAGTGATAAAAGGTCTAAATTTGTGCATATGTTTATATGTGTATGAATAAGACACTCCACACATATACACACTCCACTCTGCATAAATATGTAAATCAAAGACCTTTTCACATATCACAAAAATATACATGAACTATAAATTTGCCTGATACCAGACTGTCTTATTTTATTCTGGTCTCTGTGCCCTTAAACTAGCCCATAAGCTAAATCAATTTCCAATTGTACTTAACTAAAGAGATGCTTTAAAACAAAACTATAGAAATAAATGCCTTTATAGAAGGTGAAACATTTCAACAGAGAAGGACCACTGTGAGGAGGGGATATGGAAATGGCCAGAAATTTTTTCCTGCTCTCAATGAAGCTGGAAACTTTTTATAAATATCTTGGTTATCAAGGCTGTTTTTTTTTTCCAGTTTATTACCTGTGAAGCTATATTATCTGAATGCTTAAGTTAAGCTAAATAATTAAGTGGGGAAAATGACTCAGACCATTCCCAGTTTATGCAAAATAATGTATTTAGGGTTTCCAATTACTTAAGAATTCATTCTTTGTCCATGTTTAAATTTAGCATACTGAGCTCTTCCTAATTAATTTGTTGTCTGTTTTATGATATAGGAATTACTGGCTAATATTGGAATATAAACAAGGACCAGTCTTCATTTTACAACATGCATCATAAAACTATAGGTTAAAGAAGAGTAATTAAAAAACACGCTGATGCATGACTTTAATGTAATTAAAAAGACGTTTTGCATTCATGAAAAATTATAGGTCTCTGTCAATCTCTCTATAAATAATTATAACCTTATCATTTGCAATTATTTTAATATCATACATGTATGGTGTATATTTAGCTATAGTCATTTAGCTTTTTATAAAGTGCTTCTCTTTCAAAACTACAATTTTGGAACCTTTCCTATTTTCCCTTTCTTTTTGTCATCACACACATAATAGACAACAACATTATAGGTGTATTAGAAATATGAAAACACAATTTAATCCCACTGTTAAAAAGCACAGCATGAGGAAAGAAGTCAAAGATCTTTTAAATGGAGAGAGATACTGTGTTAATGGATTGGAAGACTTAACATGATAATAATGTCGATTCTCTCTACATTGACTTATAGGTTTAACACAATTTCTACCAAAATACTGGCAAGGTCTTTTTGGTAGACATAAAAAAAAAGCTTATTCTAAAATTTATACAGAAAGATATAGCCCTATAATAGCTAAAACAATCCTGACAAAGAAGAATAAAGTAAGAGGAATCATACCACCCAATAGTAACACTTATTATATAACTATAGTAATCAAGACAGTGGTGGAGGGTAGAGTTATAAATCAGTACAATGGAACAGACAACCCAGAAGTTTACCCGTGCAAATACACCCAATGCTTTTTGAAAAAAGGCATAAAAGCAATGCGATGGAAGAATGATAGTCTTTTCAAGAAATGGTGCTGGAGCAAATAAACATCTACCGTAGTTAAAAAAAAAAATTGACTTAAGTCCCACCCTTCATGCAAAATTAATTCAAACGTGAAATATAAAACATAAAACTATAAATCTTTAAGTAACGTATATAGGAGATAATAGTTATAATTTAAGCAAGGACTATTTATACTTGACACATAAAGCACAATCCATAAATAGAAAAATGGGTAAATTGGACTTCAACAGAATTTTTAAAGTTTCGCTATGCAAAGGAACCTGTTAAGAAGATGAAGTACAAGACACAGACTTGGAGAAAATAGTTGCGTATCATGAGTACAGACAAGGTCTAGTATCTAGAATAAAGAAATAAAAGTATTAAGTAAAAAATGATCAATTAGAAAATGGCAAACAACAAAGACATTTCTTACTGAAAAGTATACAGAGATGACAAGTACACATAAAAATATATTCATCATCACTAGCCGTTAGGGAATTGCAAATTAAAACCACAGTGAGATAAACTATACATTTATCAAACTGGCTAAAATAAAAAATAGTGACAATGCCATATGGTGGTAAGGATGTGGAGAAACTACATCACTCATACATTGCTGCTGAGAATGAAAAATGCTACAACCACTTCTGGAAAGTAATTTGGCAGTTTTTAAAACAAACAATGACGATGACAAAACAAAATATGAAACCACTGTGTGACCCAGAAATTACACTCCTGAGCATTTATTTACCACAGAAAAGTGAAAACTTGTCCCCACACAAAGGCCTACACATGACCATTCATACCAGCTTTACCAATTGAAGAGCCCCGAACTGCAAATACCTAAAACAAATACCCAAAATGTCTCTCCCTCAGGGAATGGTTAAATGAAGTGTGGGACATCCGTAACAAAAAATGCATCAGAAATGTGTATGAGCAATAAAAAGTAAATTATTTGCTACATGCAACAACTTAGACGGACCCCAGGGGAATTATGCTGAGTGAAAAAGCCAACCCCAAAGCCTTAAGTTATGTATTATTCCTTTTGTATAATATTTTTGAAGTGACTGAATTACAGGCATGAAATACCAATTAACTGTTGTTATGAGTTAGGGATCAGGCATGGTTGCAGGAAGGAAATGGGTGTTGTCATAAAAAGGCAACAGGAGGGATCCTGTGGTCACGCAAGTGACCTAACGTTTGACTGTAGTGGTGGGTGCACTATCCCACATGTGTCTAAAACTGCACTGAACTAAATACACACATACACGTGAATACAATGAAAACACGAGAAATCTGACTAAAATGTATCCACTGTATCAACGTCAACATCCTAGTGGCGATAACGTTCTACAGTTTGCAAGATACTACCATTGGGAGTAACTGGGTAAATGGTATAGAGTATCTTTCCGTATAACTTTTTTACAGTTGTAATTCTACAATTATCTCAAAACAAAATAACTTCAAAAACTTGCTCAAGCTCACTCAGCTTGCGTCACAGCTGGGACTCAAAGGCAGGTGAGAGATCAATGCCTGTGTTTTTTTGCCACTGCCCTTACTGGCACTCCAAGGTCCTGGATGGGGGAAGGTAGACTAGAACAGGATAGCAGGCACAACTCAGCCACCATCGGATTTCCTAATTTCTGGGCTATCGTCCACTTTTAAAGGCACCAATGACTTAGGAACAGTTTTGGGAAGGAACACAGATTCCAGCGCCTTGTCAAACTCTTGTTTAACAAGCAAGTGAATCACACTCACACTCACACACACACAAAAGCACAATATGATATCCAGAATTAGCCTACAGACTTTTTGAACTAAATATAATAATTATCAAAAAGGCTTCACAGTTCCTGAATTGATTTCAAATTAACCTGCCAGCCAGTTCCAAACGAATTTCTGTCCCTATAACATGAAAATTGCTCCATGACAGAACTTTCAGCAGGAACAATTTCATTGCTTCTTGAGTCTATCATCTGCAGAGTACTTGCTGTGTCACTTGGAAAGGGATCTAAATTAGAAGTTTCCCCCAAATCAAAACCAGGTGTATGAAATACAGAACATAAAAGGGTATTGATGTCAAAACTCATTAAATTGTATACATTAAATATGCATAGTTTTTTGTGTATCAATTATATCTCAATAAAGCTGTTAAAAAATAAGGTTGCTGATGAATTCACTTTGAGCTCTATTCTCTTTTGAGCCTATACACTTTACCCCTTTGAATGCCACCCTGTCTTCACTTTATTCCAGCTCTCATGCCCACTCTGACACTGAAGATGCTCTATATGAGGAAAAAACGTGTGTGTGCATGCGCACGCACACTGTTATATGAACAAACCATAGAATGTGTAGAAGGAAAAATCTGGTGCTTTAAATTACAAAGTGGTTGTTGCACATTTTAGATGTTTCTTGTTGTTTAATAAAACTTCATCCCAGTAATACGTAGGTAGTATCATTTGCATTTTGCTGATAAGAAAACTGAAATTTAAGAAATCAGCCCAAAGTTAGAACTGAGATTTGTGTATCTTGTTATGTTCAACTCTAAGCTCTATGCTTTTTACTAAGATGATCTTTATGAGGATTACCAGATAACATTAAAAAAATTAAGGATTGGGAAACAATTACCAAGGTTATTAAATGTTGTCTTGGTTTTAAGTGAAGGCTTCAATCAACACTGAGAAGACTCCATCTATATACACCCTTGCTACTCACCAAGAAACAGCATCACCATCACATGGATGCTTGATAAAAATGCTGAATCTCAGTACACCCCAAACATACTGAATCAGAGTCTGAAAACTAACAAGAACCTCAGGTAATCTGGATTCACATTAAAGCTTGAGAAGCACTTATACATGCAACTGCTATTCTTCACTTGTAGAAGGACAAAAAAGTAACTATGATTAACCAATCTGAACATTTCACCTAAAGAAGTGGAAACCCCTTCATTTGTTTCTTTATTACTTAAGAAGAGATTATATGATGATCTGTTAGCTTATATTGGCCCTGATTAAATACATAACTGATTTTAAGTAAAACTAGAGACTCCAGAATGAAATCAAACATTATTTTAAATTCTTGCTTTTTTCTTTTTTAAACTGCCATTCCTTGGCTAACCACTGGTATGGATAGTTGATCTCTGATTTTATCAGGTGGATCACATTACTAAGTTAGAAAGTCAGCAAAATCAAAGTTTTCCTGGTTCTTGTATAGTTTTAAAGCATGGTGACATCAATACGATCATAAAATCTGAAATAAGGACTCACATGCTGATGTCAATTTACTTACAAGTACATAAGTATGGAGTCAAGTTCGTTTGGTCAAACATAGTCAAAGTAAATGATGGCTGAATAGAAAAACAAATATTTTTTAAGACTCAGTTAAGCTAAAACTATTTATTCTCCAAGTTTACAAGTTGGTTATTTATAATAAAATTATACTTGAGCTCTGTTTGCTCTTTTTTCCCCCGAAACGTTCAATCATGGAATAAACTGTTTGATTTGATCAGTAGTTTTGTAACTTAATAGGAAATTTCTTCAAATTTACTTCCTCCAAAGACTAATAAAGAAGAAATCAGTATCCATCCTGTTTACAGGAACATAGTTTCTTGAGTACAACTGAGCTTACCTAAAGCTATAGAAATAACATGAAATGAAAAAGGATACATAACATTTGAGTGTATTTTGTTGTGGCCTGACATCATAAAAGAGAAGCTTCATTTTACAGCACGCTACACAACTAAAGCATATTGGCATGCTCTAGTAACTTGAAGCCATGCAAGGAATGCTTTCAAAACAAATCATCATATTCTTATGAGTGAAATAACTTCCACATGTATCATGATAAGTGGAGGTAAACACAACTCTTTGGCTTACTCTTCCTACCATGACACACAAAACAGCACATTATCAATTCTGTTTTCAAATATGTGATTTTTTTCCCATTCATGACTTTAACTCATGAAAAAAAAACCTACAATAAGAGAAATGAATGTGACTTTTACTGTAATTTTTTTCCTGGAATGTGGTTTATAAATATAGATTTTTATTCCTTCCTCATTAGTTTAACATATTTCTTAATAATAAGGGTGACTGTGGAACCACCGTGTTGAATACTTGAAACCAATATAAGATTGTATATCAACCATATTTCAACACAAAATAATTAATGTATTTCTATAACACTAGCTCATTATACATTGTACTAGTGCTTAAGCTAAATGTGCATGGTTATTTTTTAGGGTTCTGGAAAGTGAGAAAGAACAAAAAAGTCAATGAATTAAAATTAATTCTTGGGAAAAAGCAAGCAATAAAGTTAAAAGTGAATGGAAACAACTTACTTTGAATATTCAAAAAATGTTAAATTAATAAAAATATATATGCTGTATTAATTATTTTTGTTGATCATCACTCATGAAAATTATCCTCTTTTCATTTTTCACTGACCAAGAGATAAAAGGAAAATTTAGAAGGCGAATCAGATCTCTCCTATATTGTCTTATATTTGTTTTCTCGCTTGGTCCTCCTTATTTTTGATAGGGTGAATATTTTATAATGAGATCCAATTGTGGGTATGAGACTAGACATCTGGGTGGCCAAAACAGAAAAGAATTTTAATACAACTGCATGCAAGTGCTGGAATTTCAGTTGAAAAGAGTATGGAAGCTACTTTGTATCACAGAGGTTATAATTTTCCAATTTTAAATGACTTTTGAATGGTTTTAACTTTCCCAGGAATATTCTCAACATCTAGCATACTTTGTAATCCATAAAGAACACAACAAAAATTGTGAATGTTTGCAAACATTGTCTATGTTGAGAATGGGCAGACCGAAACCCAAAGCTGAATGTGTTTAAGAGAAAAAAAAAGCAATGCAGCTGTATTAAAAGTCTAGTTTCTGCAACTAAAAACACTGCAACATTGATCCTGACTTGTTCTAAATCCATCTGGGAATTCACAGCTGGTAGAACAGTAAAATGTCAGTCACAGTTTCTAAGCTTGCTAAGGCATGTGGCTGCAGAAACCATATGGAATATTATTCATTTCTGTAAAATATTACATATAGCAGTTAAACTATTCATAATATGCATGCATATATATATATGCACACACATATACATATAACTATGCATTGTCATTTTTATCAATGTAAGTTTCACAAAACTGAAAAATAATGCTTTTTCAACTAGTCATTTATATATGTGGACATTTTCCTCTACATATAAAATTTATTAAATAGTGGAGAAAAGAAAACAAGTCACATTAAAAACATTTCAGAAAGAAATATAATTATAAAAGTTATATGTGCAGAGGAATGCAGTAGTGTGGAAAAAATAATTTTAATTTTAACCTGGTGCACAAAAATTTCATACCTTGAGAAATACAAAATAATACAAGACAAGAGATATATAGATAACCCTAAGGATCAGAATCCCATATTTTGTGCAGATCTAAACCATTTCAGTGGCTGAGTAATTAGCATTGGTGAAGAACGAAATTTACAAAAATGCCTTAGAATCAAAGTGCTTATATTTTTTATTGGCTGAATCTATAATATTTGGAATTTTATATTATTATATTTTGTTCAGAGGGTTGTGGGCCTTCTTGAATGTTTATTGTCCAGATAGAAAAAACAAACCAACTAAATCAAAGAAATAAGACAAAGGAAATTCACAGAAAGTGAGAAACCGACCTAATTTAATGCACACTGTAACAACCTTTATTTGCATGTGTATATCTAACAATGCACAATCTCATTAAAAAATCACCTTTACACCTGTCCATCTGGCTTCCTCATCTTCTTTGTTAATAAAACTCCAATTCTATATGTATATCAGAGGGTACTGTGCTCAGGGAATGTGCACAAAGAACAAATTATGATGGGCCCAGGCCAGTTATGTTGGTTCTGTTCTTTGCCAGTGATTGGCCAGAATAGAGTCACATTGACATGCCTAACCCTGTGGCATGCAAGTTACCTCTGGACTCCATGCTACATGAGATAATGTACCTCTATTTCAAACTACATTTAATCGGTACGCAAGTTCTATGGCATTACATGCAATAGATACCTGACAAAAATCCATGTTTTTATAGAAAGGTATATTAGTAGACAATCTTGATATTAACAAAGCATTCTTCTCCCCAGAGATTCTGAGAAAATCTAAAGTTGATGGTGTAGGTGGTTTGTGGGCTGAGAAGATAATGTCTTAAAGGGATTCCAGAAATAAAGAAAGAAAATGAATGAAATTTGGGTTGGTTTAACTTGTGGAAAAAAAAAGGAAATTTACTGTGTGAACTGAGAACTTTTTAGTTAGAGATGTCCATAGACCTAGAGTAGTTTGAATTTACTGATGACTAAAATAAGCCCTACTGAAATAGAATGCTTTAATGTCAATGCTTAAATTACTCAAGCAATTGGGAAGTGCTACTAAAATCTTAAGTTTAGTAATTTCTGAGGTAGCCTGGAAAAATATTTCAATTTTGGTTATATAAATAGAAATCAGTATCATTATGTTATCCCATATACAGCATTTTCTAGTATCCATGAGAGATGGTAAAAACAATTTATGAGGGAATAAATGGAAAAAACCACACAGCCATTTTGAGATTATTTACAAGAAAGTCTAAAACAAGCATCATGGTGGCTACCAGAGAGAGGGGTTGACAATTTTTTTCTTAACTAGTTCCTTTCTTTTTCTTATCATATCTGCCATTTCACCTGTGTTCTGTACCTCAAGTTTCTTTCCATTGGCTGCTACATTTTGCCTATAACCCTATCTTTAGTAACAGTTAGTCATCTGTTTTGTCTCTGCCCTCCCACAATTCTTTGTTTCTCAAAGTTACAAATGGATAACTGACTAATCTCATTAATGACGAGACATTTAAAAACTTGTGTGTTATATCCTTTCTTTTAAAACATGTGACATTCATGTTGGTATTAGGAAGAACAGGTCCACCTTGAGAATTCATGGGGATTTGGGGCTGACCTTGAGGTTTAGAGGTTTGAACTTTACTCATGATGAGTCAAAGAGGAGATATACTATGGTACATAGGGAGGGCCTAATTCTGAAATTCACAAACTTGCCATGACAATTTATACAAAATTATATATCTTGTGATGGTTAATTTTATATGTCCACCTGACTGGGCTAAAGGATGCCCTGATCACTGGAAAAATATTATTTCTGGGTGTGTCTGTGACAGTGTTTCTGGAAGAGATGAGCATATGAATTAGTAGACTAAGGGAAGATGATCCTCCCAACCAATGTAGAGGCACATCATTCAATCCCTTCAGAGTCCAAAAAGGACCATAGGTGGAGGAAGGGCAAATTATTTCTTCTTGAGTTAGAACATCTATCCTCTCCTGCCTTGAACACAGGAGCTGCTGCTTCTTGGGGCCTTCAGACTCCAGGATTTACACCAGTAGCCTCTTGATCCTTGGGCCGGTCACCTTGGTCTGGGAGTTAACATCACCGGCTTCCCTGGTCTCAGGTCTCTGGGCTCACTTGGACTGAACTATACCACTAGTTTTTCTGGTTCTCCAGCTTCCAAATTCCAGATTGTGGGTCTTCTCAACCTTTTATAACCACATGAGCCAATGCCTATAATAAGTCTCTTCATATATATATACAGATATATATTCTATTGGTTCTGTTCCTCTAGAGAACTCATATACATAACTTCTGGAATTTTTATTAAAACAACACACACATTTAAAAGATCATCATAAAAAAAGGTACTTTCTTTGCTTAACATAATGTTATATAGATATTCCCTCATAAGAAAAATTACCATGGTTGGTCATTTATATTCATATATAAAAATGTAAGAAGACACTTGCATGTGTGTATTTGGACAGGAACAATGCTAAACTTCTTCCTAATTCATTTTAGCCAATAATAGACTATCTCTCTTATGATTTAGTTGGATAATTCTAGATTCTGAGCCAATATGAGATAAGGACATGACAAAAAGAAAATCAAACTAAAAATGCTGAACATCAAGAGAGTATCCATACCCTACTGAGAAACCATCCTCATTTATATGTCAAGTACATACTACAAACAATAATTTAACTGAAAGTTTGATATGGCCTGAGACTAATGAATGGAAGTTTATCTATACATTTAGGGAGACATACTATGTCTTAATGACAATTACTTAATAATGAATACGTGAACCACTTCTACTGATTAAATAGAAGTCGAAAATCATGGAAAGTCAAGCTTTATAAAAAGTGAAGTGAAAGAACTCATCGTGGAGTTAAAACTCCATATTTCATTAATGCTCAAAATAGAAGAATTTATCATTTCAGAGTTGAATAAAGCAATTGCCAGTGAATGACTTTTAAACCACTGGGGACTGTGGAGGTGTTGATGGTTAAGCTAAAAAATTAAACAAAACAGTGTTTAACAGCTTCTGATCCATGCATCAGAACAAATGCACTGGACAAAAGAAAAGCTGGAAGAGTTTTAAGGGAACTCTCCCCTTTTTAAGTACCAAAATTCAAATGGAATCTTGGCATTGCACAACAGATTTCAGTAGTCAAAAAATAAAACTATCAACTTCTGTAATGGTCCACTAGTCAGCGAAACCAATAATAAAGTACTAATGGCATTTTTTAAAACTCTATTCAGATCATTATTCTTATTAATTTTGTTAGTTTAATTATAATTTGTTCATGGGGAAAACCAAAAAATCCCCTTATTAATTAGCAGTGGCCCTTGATTAATATTTTAAGATAGTTTTCAAACCAAACTCTTAATATACCTAGTAACATTTTCCCTTTAATGAGAAACCATACATGATAAAAGCCTTTACTCCTGTCTATTTAGTGAACATTATTTTGTAAATAGTAAAATGAAAATTTCATTAAAAACTAAGTATTTCTCATTTTTGCATTTGAATATTTGAGAATGTATGCCTAGTATTCTTGACCAATTTGTAAATCTGATTTCATCAGTACAGGTAAAACTTAATCATGTCTACATTTGGTTTTTTTCCCATCACACGTATTTGTTCAACTAGAACACACACAATTTTTGTTCACAGTGAATTTCTTTCCTTTTTGTTGTAAGTTAGATGATTTTAAAATGGATTTGAAATACTTGCTCTTAAATTATAATGAAAAATCATGGACTTGTAAAAAAATGTGATATATCAAATCAAGAAAATTGCATCAACATATTCTAAATTTTATCATTATCCTAAAATTTTGGGGACATGGCTAGATTAGATATATGCCAAGATAGCCATTTTTTTCCATGTGTCTTAGGCAAGAACATTTTAGTTCCCCCCTTAGTCTTTCTTCACTAAGTATTTTGGTATAGATTTTGATCATACAATTGTTATTTTAGTGGGAAGATGATACAAATGATTTGAAATCAATTGTAATACTCAACAATTTAAAGGCTTATTATTTTTTGTGATACTTTACAGAAAGGCAAAATCAGAGAAAAGAGTTATTAGCATGCTAAAATATTTAGATTGGTTGACTTGGTAAACAGATGGAATAATACTGGTTGTTAAAATGTGGTTAGAAAAATCCAAAATTTGTACAAGATTGGGGAACAAGTCAGTTTGGGTTCAAGTATTTTATTACACTAAAAACTAAAATATAGAAAATCTATTGATGTGTTCATAATTTTTACATGACAAAAATTCCTTTAATAACTTAAAACCCATTTGCATGATTATTTAAGGAATAGATTGACTTATAAAATAGAACATTAAGATTTCCTTAAATCATGCAATTTTTTTTCAATCATACCATTTTATTATTCTTATATGTTATCTTTTATATATTTATGTGTTATTTCATGGGTGGACAGGTAGTCAATTTTGAAAGTCCCTTATATATTCATGCATAAACACAGAAAATGTATAATATCTTTCTCTCTACAGTCAAAGAAACTTCTTGGTGTAACACTCTGGATAAATTCACCAACTATCAAATAAAACTTAATCTTGTAACACCAGTCAAATGTCATTAGTCAAGTCATTAAAATCACCTCATACTTAATGAAACTACATCAATACCCAGGGAGAATTCCAAATAAACAGCACTACTGTATTGAATAAATCAATAGAGAAATAATCATTTTATCATTTGAGTTAAATGAATACAACTACTAATTTTTCTAAACAAGCAGGGAGAGTGCTTTTTATCCCAGAATAATGAAGATAAAGGAGATTACTATTTAGATTTTTTAGGAAAGGTGTTCCATAAATACTTTTGTTGCCAGTAAAAATCTAATAGTTTAATATTTGTCAAATAGCCAAATATGATTATATAAATCAGATTTATATAATCACGATCTTAAAATTGTAACTGTGTAACAAACACCACTTGATTATCTTAAAAACAAAACTGGAAAGAACCACTGATAGGGAGACTAAAGAAGCAGGACACACGTCTGGTTTTGATGCTCCAATAACTTCAAAGCTTTAGGCAAATCACTTAACCTCTCTGGCCCCCCAGTTTTCTCATCTGTAAAAAGACAGAATGATCTCTCAAATGAATTCCAACTCTAAAATTCACTTTCTGTGGCCTACCCTGGATAATTCTACCTTTAATTCAATTATTTAATTTAATTCATTGATTTTATAGAATGCTACACTTTTTACTAAAAAAAATTTGATGAAATACCACATTGTCTATTAGTGATTTTTATCATCTAAGCTATCATAAAAGTGGTTGGACTTTCAGCTTCTCCATACACATCTGCCTTCTTACAAGGCCTTGGTGGAAAGTTCCCAGTGGCAGAAACCTCTGTAAAATGTAAGAGGTAGCATTTTGAACCTCTAATACTTTCATCCCTATTCAGTCCATCTATGCCTAGTACTTCCAATTCAAAAGACATCAAAGCTGTCATACTTTAATTAAGACAGGCCATCACAGATTCATTCTCTCCTATAGTCCTCATTCCTTTAGGACTTGTTCATGAGGTTTAAAATTATCTTACGTCCACCCATGTTAAGTGGATATTAGCTAAAGCTTAATTTCTTGGTGATTATTTGGACCAAGGAAGGAAAACTTCACAATTTAAGTAGGATTCTACATTTTCCTCTTATTGCTGACAGTTTAATTACGGGTTTGAGTGAGAGTTCAGATCTCATACACACTTTGGTTTACTGATAGTCTGGAAAGCTCAGTTACACTTCATACTATTTATATACAAGTAATCAAGGGAAAGCCTTGTACACGTTTATGTACAAAAACATAATTTCATCATGTGTCCTCAATTGTCTAATTATTTTCCATCTGCATACACCAGCCAGCATTCTACATCATGTAGATAAAACACCCCATTTCTTTCCAAATATTTCTGTTCTAAATTAAGATACAAACAAATATCCTAGACACAACTGAAGGACAAAACACTGAGTAGTCATGATATAGTATAGTATGACAGACAGTACTTGATGGTCAAAAACTAGTTATCAACAGCCACACAAATAGAGGAATTCATGCTTGAGTTTGATGGTAGCACTATTTAAGCCTCAAGCATGGTTATATTTCTCTAATGTATTTTTTCCTAGAAAAGTATGGCTTCTAGGCTTATGTGATTGATAAAAATCTTTCAAAATCATTTCATTCTGTGCTAGGATGAGAAGAGGTATAACATTTATATTTTAAATCAGTCATAAACTACACATTAACTCTGATTTAACACAGAAACTGATTTTTCAAATGAGAATGCATATCTGAAGAAAAAATTTATTCATGTTTTAATTTTATGTTTCAGATGTAAATGTTTACTAAGTTCTGTTTTGTACTTCATCTGAACTCATGCATGATTTGAGAAAATTAATTATTATTAAGTGTACCTTACTCAAAATTATTCATACTAGATTTTTATTAAATGGTATGTCCCATTTATTAATAAGAGATACAGTATTATGATATTATGACTAGGTCAACCACTATTAATTTTTCCTATTACTTCTCACAAATGATTTTCTTTGGCATTAATAAAAAGCTCCACCTAGATGTCTTTAGTTCCTTTATACATACATAACTGAGTGACACATCTTGAACACACCCCTAGATGCCATTTTATAATATGTGCAAAAATTCAGAGGTTTATGAAGAATAACTTACCTGCAATTTCCCTACTCAAAAAGTCACAGCTGCTCTTCTGGTGTGATTAAGGGGTTTCTGGAGACTGTGGTGGGAAAAGGAATCTGTTTCTGAGAAACACTCACTGCAGGCAGGAGGGTGGTATTTGCATGTAATATAAGTACCACTTTTCATTCCCTTTAATTGGAAAAAGAAAAACCTTCTGCATTCCTAGCATAATTTAAAAAAAGTTTCTTCTCAATATGGTAGTTGATTGTAAAAAACCATTTTGTGTGTAGAGATGGTCCTTCCACCAATTATTTTTAGCATCATGCTATTTTCATTTAGAAAGGTCAGAGGAGTTCTTTTCTCCAACCAATGTGATTTTCCTAATAAGCTCACCATGCTAAGTGATCCAACGGAATTGCTCTGTATGTTAATAAGGAGAATAAATGGCATTACTTGACAGAACTGTTCATTCAATGGTGGTTTATTCCAAGACATTCGTTTTTCCATACTTGTCTTGTGCCACATACATACTATTAAATACGCAATGTAGCATCCTTCTCATTCAGTTCTTATACTTTGCTCTTCTGTATTAGTATTTGAAAACAAAATACCTCACTCCATCTGTTGTAATCATAAGGACGAAACTGTGTCATACCGTAACAGAAACAAATCCAAGGTATTACAGCGTCATGTTCTTTTCGATTGCTCTTATAGGATGTTACTTAAATATCCTTCTTGCATATTCATTATTGTTCTAAGCCTCTTCCCCTCTTCTTCCCCCTGACAAGTCAATTCACTATCAGAGGAATGCATTTTTTTCTGCTAGGCACTAACACTGAGCAAAACAGTCACCCTATCACTAAGTATGCCATGGCCACAAATGCCCTGCTCACTCCAGCTGCACATACAGAGTCCCAGCAGCACAAAGGATCAAACCATGGTACCTACAGATCTCGCCTGAATGCCTTTCGGACATGGGATCATGCACACAGCAGCTATTCTTGTTACCAGTTTCCACAAGAGTCTGAGGGAAATTTTCTATTTCTTCCTACAGTTATTATACTGTTGGCTCCTAATGACACTATGAATATACAACTCACTATAGTTTCAGCACAATGTTTTATGCATGATATTTTAGGAACTCCACAAAGCACAACATTAAAATTCTAAAGTGAAAAATAATAGCATTAGGGCTCAGTACATTCCATATTGTGGTAGTCTGAACTGTGAGTAACTGTACTGTCATCTTGTCAACTCACTCCAAAAGATCTGCTATAATGTTTTACACAACGCCATTTATTTCATAGATGGAACTATGCTAAAGTGTTCCAGTTTTTGGAAGCATATTATAAATGTTTAAAAATGTTCTCATACAGTCACCTGAGAGCTACCTACTCTGAAAACAAATTGTCAATTACCCACACAACCGGTAAAAGTTCAGAGACTAGTAATAGTTTTGATCAAATGCAAAACAGCATATTGAGCATTTTGAGGTCTTTCTAACTTTCTAACTTTCTAACATTATCATTATCTTCCTAATTCTTCTTAGAGAGAGAGTTTCAAAGACTTCCTCAATAAATCGAGGAAAGATGACAGAAATGTTAACCTAAAAAATCTTCATTGCTTTTATGGTGAAATGACTGACAAATGACAGCAGAAGCCATAGAAATTCCTTTCTCATAATATTCCATAGAAATTTTAGCCCAGGAAGTCCTTAAAGTCCCTAGATAATCATATCATATGATGTTCCAAGGCCCTTTACCGCCATCATTTTACCATCTTCACATAGTCACTCTGACCAGAGCTTTGTTCATAACTGAAGGACTATGTGCCACTGACGGTTTGTTCTGAATTTAATCCTATTACATATTACATATTCAATTAAGACTCATGCTGGGGCAGGGCTCTCTTAACTTTCCTGCTTATTAAATAGCCAAGATGTTGTACAGGGAACAAGTGACAAATTACCAACATGTATGAAGCTTTGAAAAGCAGCCAGAATAATACCAGGTTGAACTAATTATCATATTAAATATATGCAGAAGGGGAAAATAAAATACCTGCTATTATACAGACAAATCTTTTTTAAAAATACAAGTTTGAAGATAGGCACTTTCAAAGGATTATTGTACATTATGACCATATGGTACTCCACTGAGTGTGTTTTAAAACTGTGCTTACAACAACATGTTTTGTCCTAGTAAAGATTTTTAATAGGCTTTATTTTCTAGAGTTGTTTAAGGTTCACCACAAAATTGAGAGGAATATAGAGCAATCCCCATATACCCCCGTGTCCCTCATATGTATAGGCCCCAACACTATCAACACCCTGCACAAGATTGGTGTATTTGTTACAGTTGACGAATCTTCACTGATACATGATTGCCCACAGTTCATAGCTTAAATTAGGGTTTATTCTCAGTATTACATATTCTGTGGATTTCGACAAAAGTATAATAATATGTATCCACCATTACACTATCATACAGAGTAGTTATACTGCCCTAAAATTTCTCTGTGCTCCGTCTATTTATTCCTCCCTCTGTTCAACCCCTGACAACCAGTGCCCCTTTTATTGTTTCCAGAATTTTGCCTTTTCTAGAATGTCATACAGTTGGAATTATACAATATGTGGCTTTTTCAGATTGCCTTCTTTCACTTAGTAATGCACATTTACATTTCCTCATGTCTTTTCATGGCTTGATAGATCATTTCTTTTTAGTGATGAATAATATTCCCATTGCCTGGATATACTCAGTTTATTAACCCATTAACCTACTGAAAGACAACTTGGTTGCTTCCACATTTTGGCAATTATGAATAAAGGTTCTATAAACATGTGTGTGCAGGGCTTTTTTGTGTGGACATGTTTTCATCTCATTTGAGTAAATACCATGGAGTGCAATGGCCGGATCATATAGTAAAAATATGTTTTGTTTATTAAGAAACCACCAAACTGTTTTCCAAAGTGGCTACACTATTTTGCCTGCCAACCATTAAAGAATGAGAATTTTTGTTGTCCCACATCCTCTCCAGTACTAGTGTTAGATTTTGGGTTTGGCTATACTACTAGGTGTATACTGGGCACATACTTCTAATAACAACAGTATTTTGCTTTCCTAAAGTTATGTTTTTCTTATTCTTCAAGAAACAGTGATATACTCCTCAGACTGAACAGGAAGGCATTTTCACATTCTCTCATCCACTTTTTTTCAGTAACATAGACAAAAGAATTGCCCTACTGAAAAACCTTCAAGCTGTATCTTTACATAAAATCATCAAAGAATTAAATGCAGAAAATGACAAGAGAAAAATAATAAATCCCGAATCAAGTAGGTAGCTCTTTAAGGGATAATCATTACTACTTGAAAATGCTAAATATTATATCCATATTTCTATTATATTTATATCGGTCTTACTGGGATTTTCCTCAAATGACTTAGTAAATAAAATGTTTTCTATCAGCTTAATATGAAAGTCTGTTGAAAATGAAATGGGATTAGTATACTGTTACAAATTTTGAGAAAATCGATTCATTTTTTCTGTTTATCACTTCCACAGCCATTTATTTAAAAAAAGAAATACATACTACCTGCCTATTTTATTGATGATAGGCTGCAAGGCACTGCAGTACAGAAGTGGCATCTCTGCCTACATGCCCCGAGAGCTCATTCCTTCAATTAATATTTGTGGGGCTAATTGCCAGGTATCATGCTAGCTGACAAGAGTATAATAGAAAATTACAGCAATAACAACAAAACATACACATACAAACCAGACGTGGCCCTCTAGAGCCTATATTCTAAGGTGATACAGATACATAAAAACAGCAATTAGATGCAGCTTTAATAGGGGAACCACAGGTGTTTGGGAAGCACAGAGGAAAATCATTTAAGCCATGTTTATCTATATTACTTCAAATTCTTGCAAAATTATTAAACACTTTTAAATTTGGATACTATTCTCTCTGCCAGAGAAGACAGAGACAAGAAGAAAAGCTTTAGGTTAATTTCAGTGTGTCACAATAATACACATATACTATCCCCTAAAATATAATGATCTGGTTAATCTTCTATTAATGCATTAGCAGTATTTGTCTGAATATGGATTTTAATTTTAACTGACTTTGTGAGGTGAATGAACACCAGGAGATTAAGTACAAAACATTAAAACATGTATAGTCGAGATGGCATGACTTCATGTCTTGATACATATTATCTATTTAAAATAGAGAGCACTGATAGAGAACATATAAAAACAGAAAAAAAACACACACAATAACACAGCAGAGCTTCGATGTGAGCTTGGCACCACCATGATTCAGACATAGTAGCTACAGTCCTGATAGGTCTTTTTTCCAGACTGACAGTGTCCCTGCATTTAGGTTCCAGAGTTAAAACCACTGCTTGAAGTCCCAGGTTAAAGTAAAGGTCTACCTAATAATCATACATGAAAGGAGAAATTTCTTGAAAATTTTGCTGACCTGCAGCCAGAGGCTCTACCTTGACTGAAAACTATTAAAATAGGGCTAGGAGAAGAAAAACCCCACCATGATGGCCGGAACAGCCCCAAATAAACTGACTTGAGTACTAAACCCTCATTATCTCTGAAGCAGAAACCCCAAGATGCACTTCTAGACTGCTATTCTAGAGGACAGATGGGGACAGCAACCATGTTAAGGAGGAATAAAGGGAGGAATAAAAAGAGGAAAAGAAATAATAAAAACAATGACCAAAACAATTCTCTTTGCTTAAAAGGATCCAGAAATCTATGACCAAATACAAGCCTAGAAAAGGCATAAATTCATCACCACCAGCACCACCACAATTACTGAACCATGGATTCAGTCTAGATAAAATTACTCTCACGGAAGTGCGTGAAGAACAATTTACAAGAATTTGTTAAGGATTTTCAACAATAAAATTAAAAGGTAAAAATCCAATAAAAAACACAGTTTTAATATAAAAATGAGTGGAAATTAAACTAAAAAATTTGATGTATAGAAGAAAAAGCTAAGTATTGGGAATGTCATATGTAGTAAATGAATTAACTTTAAAAAATTAAACAGGATAAAATATCTAGATTGCACAGAAGATAAAATTTGTGAATTAGAAGATAAAAATGAAAAACTCATCCAGAACAAACATAGGGAGGCAAGTAAATTTAAAAATTTAAAGAGAATTTAAAATATATGAAAGATAGGCAATAATATACAAACTGCAGAGAAGCAAGACTTAAAAATAATAGCTGATAATGTTACAGAACCGAAGATAGACAAGAGTACTCAGTTCTAAGTGCACTATGAATACAAGCAGGAAAAAGATAAATTTATACCCAGATATACTGTAGTGAAACTGCAGAACATCATGATAAAGAAACTCGCCTGAAGATTTATATTAGGAAAAGTCAGGTTATATCTCAGGGAATGCCCATCAGACTGTGCAAAAGATCTAATCAGATAACTGGGAGGCGGAGCCAACATGGCGGCGTGAGTAGGACAGTGGGAATCTCCTCCCAAAAACATATATACTTTTGAAAATACAACAAACACAACTAGCCCTAAAAGAGAGACCAGAAGACGCAGGACAGTGGCCAGACTGCAGCTACACCAGCGAGAACCCAGCGACTGGTGAAAGGGGTAAGATACAAGCCCCGGCCCTGCGGGACCCGAGCGCCCCTCCCCCCAGCTCCCGGCGGGAGAACAATAGGCAGAGCGGGAGGGAGACGGAGCCCAGGACGGCCGAACACCCAGCCCCAGCCATCCGGGCCAGAGCGCAGACACAGTATATGCCCAGGGGGCCCTGGATACTGGGAGAACAGGGGGTAAGACCTCAGAGCGGGTGCTGAAGCTGATGCCCCTGTGACAAAGAAAAGCGGGGGCTTTTAGAAAGTCTTAAAGGGACAGGGACTTAACAGCTTGACGGAAACAACCCAGGTCACAGTACAGCAGCTGGAAATTACAGGGAAAACCGGGTGCACTAACCCCCTGGGCAACAGCTCTGAGACCCCTCACGGAGGCAAACAGTCAAGCAGCCCCCCCATCCATCACCCCACCGGGCGCTGCGAAAGCAGAGAAGCAGCCTGAGACAAATTCCGCCCACAGAAAGGGAAATTTCTCCCTCCCGGCCAGGCAAGACACAAAGACCCACTCTACACGCAATTACCCAACACAAGCCACTAGGGGTCGCAGTTGCCCCAGTAAAGAAAGGCCAGTAGTAAGTGAAAATTTTGGCCCTCCCAGCTGACAGTCAATAGCACCTGTCAACATGAAAAGGCAAAAAAATATGATTCAGACAAGACTAACCCAGACAGCTTCGGCATCTGCTACATCTTCCCCTGAGAAGGAATCTGGGGAGATAGATTTAGCCAGTCTACCTGAAAAAGAATTCAAAACAAAAGTCATAACCATGCTGATGGACTTGCAGAGAAATATGCAAGAACTAAGGAAGGAGAATTCAGAAATAAAACAAGCTCTGGAAGGACTTCAAAACAGAATGGACGAGATGCAAGAGACCATTAATGGACTAGAAAACAGAGAACAGGAACGCAGAGAAGCTGATGCAGAGAGAGATAAAAGGATCTCCAGGAATGAAAGAATTTTAAGAGAGCTGAGTGATCAATATAAAAGAAATAATATAAGAATCATAGGCATTCCAGAAGAAGTAGAGAGAGAAAAGGGGATAGAAAATGTCTTTGAAGAAATAATTGCTGAAAATTTCCCCAAACTAGGGGAAGAAATGGCCTCTCAGACCACAGAGGTACACAGAACTCCCATGACAAGGGATCCAAGGAGGGCAACACCAAGACACATAATAATTAAAATGGCAAAGATCAAAGACAAGGACAAAGTATTACAAGCAGCCGGAGAGAAAAAAAAGGTTACCTACAAAGGAAAACCCATCAGGCTATCATCAGACTTCTCAACAGAAACCCTACAGGCCAGAAGAGAATGGCATGATATACTTAATGCAATGAAACAGAAGGGCCTCGAACCAAGACTACTGTATCCAGCACGAATATCATTTAAATATGAAGGAGGGATTAAACAATTCCCAGACAAGCAAAAGTTGAGGGAATTTGCCTCCCACAAACCACCTCTACAGGGCATCCTACAGGGACTGCTCTAGATGGGAGCACTCCTAAAAAGAGCACACAACAAAACACCCAACATATGAAGAAGGGAGGAGGAGGAATAAGAAGGGAGAGAAATAAAGAATCATCAGATTGTGTTTATAATAGCTCAACAAGCGAGTTAAGTTAGACAGTAAGACAGTAAAGAAGCTAACCCTAAACCTTTGGTAACCACAAACTTAAAGCCTGCAATGGCAATAAATTCATACCTTTCAATAATCACCCTAAATGTAAATGGCCTGAATGCACCAATCAAAAGACACAGAGCAATAGAATGGATAAAAAAGCAAGATCCATCCATATGCTGCTTACAAGAGACTCACCTCAAACCCAAAGACGCGCACAGACTTAAAGTCAAGGGATGGAAAAAGATATTTCAAGCAAACAACAGAGAGAAGAAAGCAGGTGTTGCAATTCTGGTATCAGACAAAACAGACTTCAAAATAAAGAAAGTAACAAAAGACAAAGAAGGACATTACATAATGATAAAGGGCTCAGTCCATCAAGAGGATATAACCATTATAAATATATATGCACCCAATACAGGAGCACCAACATACCTGAAACAAATATTAACAGAACTAAAGGAGGAAATAGAATGCAATGCATTCATTCTAGGAGACTTCAACACTCCACTCACTCCAAAGGACAGATCCACAAGACAGAAAATAAGTAAGGACACAGAGGCACTGAACAACACACTAGAACAGATGGACCTAATAGACATCTACAGAACTCTACATCCAAAAGCAACAGGATACACGTTCTTCTCAAGTGCACATGGAACATTCTCCAGAATAGACCACATACTAGGACACAAAAAGAGCCTCAGTAAATTCCAAAAGATTGAAATCCTACCAACCAACTTTTCAGACCACAAAGGCATTAAACTAGAAATAAACTGTTCAAAGAAAGCAAAAAGGCTCACAAACACATGGAGGCTAAACAACACGCTCCTAAATAATCAATGGATCAATGACCAAATCAAAATGGAGATCCAGCAATATATGGAAACAAATGACAACAACAACACTAAGCCCCAACTTCTGTGGGACGCAGCAAAAGCAGTCTTAAGAGGAAAGTATATAGCACTCCAAGCATATTTAAAAAAGGAAGAGCAATCCCAAATGAACGGTCTAATGTCACAACTATCAAAATTGGAAAAAGAAGAACAAATGAGGCCTAAGGTCAGCAGAAGGAGGGACATAATAAAGATCAGAGAAGAAATAAATAAAATTGAGAAGAATAAAACAATAGCAAAAATAAATGAAACCAAGAGCTGGTTCTTCGAGAAATTAAACAAAATAGATAAGCCTCTAGCCAGACTTATTAAGAGGAAAAGAGAGTCAACACAAATCAACAGTATCAGAAATGAGAAAGGAAAAATCACAACAGATACCGCAGAAATACAAAGAATTATTAGAGACTACTATGAAAACCTATATGCTAACAAGCTGGGAAACCTAGGAGAAATGGACAACTTCCTAGAAAAATACAACCTTCCAAGACTGACCCAAAAAGAAACAGAAAATCTAAACAGACCAATTACCAGCAACGAAATTGAAGCAGTAATCAAAAAACTACCAAAGAACAAAACCCCCGGGCCAGATGGATTTACCTCGGAATTTTATCAGACATACAGGGAAGACATAATACCCATTCTCCTTAAAGTTTTCCAAGAAATAGAAGAGGAGGGGATACTCCCAAACTCATTCTATGAAGCTAACATCACCCTAATACCAAAACCAGGCAAAGACACCACCAAAAAAGAAAACTATAGACCAATATCCCTGATGAACGTAGACGCAAAAATACTCAACAAAATTTTAGCAAACCGAATTCAAAAATACATCAAAACCATCATACACCATGACAAAGTGGGATTCATCCCAGGGATGCAAGGATGGCACAACATTCGAAAGTCCATCAATATCATCCACCACATCAACAAAAAGAAAGACAAAAACCACATGATCATCTCCATAGATGCTGAAAAAGCATTTGACAAAGTTCAACATCCATTCATGATAAAAACTCTCAGCAAAATGGGAATAGAGGGCAAGTACCTCAACATAATAAAGGCCATCTATGAAAAACCCACAGCCAACATTATATTGAATAGCGAGAAGCTGAAAGCATTTCCGCTGAGATCGGGAACTAGACAGGGATGCCCACTCTCCCCACTGTTATTTAACATTGTACTAGAGGTCCTAGCCACGGCAATCAGACAAAACAAAAAAATACAAGGAATCCAGATTGGCAAAGAAGAAGTCAAACTGTCACTATTTGCAGATGACTTGATACTGTACATAAAAAACACTAAAGACTCCACCCCAGAACTACTAGAACTGATATCGGAATACAGCAAAGTTGCAGGATACAAAATCAACACACAGAAATCTCTGGCTTTCCTATATACCAACAATGAACCAACAGAAAGAGAAATCAGGAAAACAACTCCATTCACAATTGCATCAAAAAAAATAAAATACCTAGGAATAAACCTAACCAAAGAAGTGAAAGACTTATATTCTGAAAACTACAAGTCACTCTTAAAAGAAATTAAAGGGGACACTAACAGATGGAAACGCATCCCATGCTCATGGCTAGGAAGAATTAATATCGTCAAAATGGCCATCCTGCCCAAAGCAATATACAGATTTGATGCAATCCCTATGAAACTACCAGCAACATTCTTCAATGAACTGGATCAAATAATTCAAAAATTCATATGGAACCACCAAAGACCCTGAATAGCCAAAGCAATCCTGAGAAAGAAGAATAAAGTAGGGGGGATCTCACTCCCCAACTTCAAGCTCTATTATAAAGCCATAGTAATCAAGACAATTTGGTACTGGCACAAGAACAGAGCCACAGACCAATGGAACAGACTAGAGAATCCAGACATTAACTCAGACATATATGGTCAATTAATATTTGATAAAGGAGCCATGGACATACAATGGCGAAATGACAGTCTCTTCAACAGATGGTGCTGGCAAAACTGGACAGCTACATGTAGGAGAATGAAACTGGACCATCGTCTAACCCCATATACAAAAGTAAACTCAAAATGGATCAAAGACCTGAATGTAAGTCATGAAACCATTAAACTCTTGGAAGAAAACATAGGCATAAACCTCTTAGACATAAACATGAGTGACCTCTTCTTGAACATATCTCCCCGGGCAAGGAAAACAACAGCAAAAATGAACAAGTGGGACTATATTAAGCTGAAAAGCTTCTGTACAGCAAAAGACACCATCAATAGAACAAAAAGAAACCCTACAGTATGGGAGAATATCTTTGAAAATGACACATCCGATAAAGGCTTGACGTCCAGAATATATAAAGAGCTCACACGCCTCAACAAACAAAAAACAAATAACCCAATTAAAAAATGGGCAGAGGAACTGAACAGACGGTTCTCCAAAAAAGAAATACAGATGGCCAACAGACACATGAAAAGATGCTCCACATCGCTAATTATCAGAGAAATGCAAATTAAAACTACAATGAGGTATCACCTCACACCAGTAAGGATGGCTGCCATCCAAAAGACAAACAACAACAAATGTTGGCGAGGCTGTGGAGAAAGGGGAACCCTCCTACACTGCTGGTGGGAATGTAAATTAGTTCAACCATTGTGGAAAGCAGTATGGAGGTACATCAAAATGCTCAAAACAGACTTACCATTTGACCCAGGAATTGCACTCCTAGGAATTTACCCTAAGAATGCAGCAATCAAGTATGAGAAAGACCAGTGCACCCCTATGTTTATCGCAGCACTATTTACAATAGCCAAGAATTGGAAGCAACCTAAATGTCCATCGATAGATGAATGGATAAAGAAGATGTGGTACATATACACAATGGAATACTACTCAGCCATAAGAAAAGGGCAAATCCAACCATTTGCAGCAACATGGATGGAGCTGGAGGGTATTTTGCTCAGTGAAACAAGCCAAGCAGAGAAAGAGAAATACCAAATGATTTCACTCATCTGTGGAATATAAGAACAAAGGAAAAACTGAAGGAACAAAACAGCAGCAGAATCACAGAACTCAAGAATGGACTAACAGGTACCAAAGGGAAAGGGACTGGGGAGGATGGGTGGGTAGGGAGGGATAAGGGGGGGAGAAGTAGGGGGGTATTAAGATTAGCATCCATAGCGGGGTGGGAGAAAGGGGAGGGCTGTACAACACAGAGAAGACAAGTAGTGATTCTACAACAGGTTGCTACGCTGATGGACAGTGACTGTAAAGGAGTATATAGGGGGGACCTGGTATAGGGGAGAGCCTAGTAAACAAAGTATTCGTAAGTATTCGTCATGTAAGTGTAGATTAATGATTAAAAAAAAAAATGCAGTTCCTATGTGGTGACCTCTAATGAGTTCTACACAATGATATAAAGGTCATATAAAAGTGTAGGCAAAGGGTCTGTTTGTGTTTATACAGAGGATCAAAGCCTAATTTGGCTACCCCGAAAATGAACTAAGAAACGATATGAAAGAGAACTTCCAACATCAGCACTCTCGGGAAGACTCATGCCAGAAGATGATCATCAAAAAACCCCAACAAAGATCCACGCACTGCTACAGCTGTAGATGCACTCATCCCACCAAGCTCCTGGACTTGCCATGGGAATGAAGGAGATATCTAAGCTGGCCTGTGCATACAGTAAAACAACAAATTTGACTGGATCTATACTGTTGGAACTCAACCAAGAATTAGGAGAAGTGCAAATTGTAGCGCTCCAAAATCTTACAACTACAGACTATTTACTGTTAAAAGAACATATGGGATGTGAACAGTGCCCAGGAATGGGTTGTTTTAATTTGTCTGATTTTTCTCAAACTATTCAAATTCAGTTAGATAATAACCATCATATCATTGATAAGTTTTCACAAATGCCTAGGGTGCCTAACTGGTTTTCTTGGTTTCACTGGAGATGGCTGGTAATTACAGGTATGCTTTGGTTATGTAACTATACTCCTATTATGTTAATGTGTGTGCGCAATTTAAGTAGTAGCTTAAAATCTATACATGCTGAAGTTACTCTACAAGAAGATATGTCAAAGAAATAATCAATCTTCCCATGTTTTCTCCCGCCTGCTACTTCTATAGCTTTTCTTCTTCCTTCCTAATTACAACGAATTCTTAAATAGAATTCGTGCCTCATATCAAATTTACCGAGTATCATAACTCCTCCAAGTGGTAAAGATACCTCAAGACAAATGCTGGGCATAGAAGCCACAGGGCATAAATATGCAAAGAAGTAAAAAGCTAACCTTTTCAAACAATAAGGCTTCCCTCTCACTTACCAACTTAACATTTCCCTGTGTGGCCCCGGAAGATGACTGGTTAGCCAGAGACGGGTAAGATTCCTCAAGGGAGGAACAACCTAAGACAGGCACAGTCGCAGGGGGGTCATCAGGTGAGAAATTGGGGATCAACAGAGGTGAGGCTTAGAACCTCACCCTCCCTGTTCTGAGAGAAATCTTCTGCATATGTGGATGTTTTATTGCCCTTGTCTAGCTTGGATTAACACATAGTCTACGGGCACACACCTGATCATCTACATTTGCTCTCTTACAACACTAAACTATGTTTTCTACCTTTATGTTGTATCTACCTACCACTTCAGCATTTTATTAAAAATAATAAAGAGAGAAATGTGGTATCCACATATAAATCAAGTATAAAAATCAAATGTGTATTCATATTTGAACTGACTGTTTATAGTTCATAATGCATGAGCAAAACTAAAAGTTTCTGTGATGACTGCCCTTGTACTGTTCACCATGTAACTTAGTCACTATGTAAGAATTTGTTCTCCATGTAAGAACTTGTTCGTTATGCTTCAGAAGATTGGAGACTGACGAAAATTAGGCTTGGGGTGGATTAATGATTCTGCATTGAGCATTGACTCCCCTATACAGAATTTTATTGTTGTTAACAACCATTTGATCAATAAATATGAGAGATGCCCTAACAACAACAACCAAGAAAAAGTACACACTTCCAATTGTAAAATAAATAAGCAACCGGGATGTAATGTATAGCATAAGGAATATAGTCAAAATATTGTAACAACTTGGTATGGTGATAGCTGGTACTTAGAATTATCATGTATATAAATGTTGAATCACTGTGTTGTACACCTGAAACTAATGTAATGTAATACTGTGTGTCAACTACCCTTCAATAAAAAATAATTATCTAAAAAAAAAAAAAAAAGATCTAATCAGCTACAACTTTGTGGCTGAAAATAAGAATATGAAATAATAAGTTCAAAAGAGTAAAAAGACAAATGAGCTGACCTAGAATTTTAACAACTTATTCAGAATGTTTCATACAAAAGGTTTTCAGAAAGATTATTACCACCATATAGTCTTTGAAAGAATTACTGAAGGATATATTTCAGCAAGATGAAAAATGAACCAAAAGTGGCTGACTCTACAGACTAGTAAGTAGGGAAAAGAAAGACATTTTTTAATGATGCTAGGATAATTGTTTATTCATTAAAAAACTATTGATGAAAAATAACAAAGAATTATTTCTAGATTTATTAAGATAACTGAAAGTGTAGAATAAAAACAAGTATTTCAAGGAATATATGGAAGAAAATAAGAACTAGATCCACAACTCAATTGAAATGCTGGCAAAGAACATGAACACATAATTCATAGAAGAGCAAAGAAAAGGACCAAAGAATATAAATAATCCATTATCAGAGACAAGGAAGTTAATATGAGATATATTTCATAGTCATCAGGTCAATAATATTTAAACATGTCAATATTTATTTGTAAGAATGTGAAAATAGGGGATGCATATACCATTCTTGAAAGCATAGATTGTTAAAGCAATTCTAAGACAAGTATGCCATGTTATATTATTCTGAGTCATTTTCTCTTTCACATATTTCATAATAGTCAATATATAATAAATAAAAACACCTCTCTCTAAATTAGAAAATGAGTGGACATAACTTATCATGAAAAACTCATCCATGCATTTACCAGTCCATTTAAAAACTCTTTATTCATTTTTCATACGGACCCTGCATATTTAGTATGTACTTGCTTATTTTTTATTGAAGCATAGTCGATACACAATATTATATTGTTTTCAAGAATACAGCACAGTGCTTCAAAAGTTACATACATAATTAAATCCTCCCCCAACCTAGAGCAGTTACTATCTGTCAAGATAGGAAGATGCTACAGAATCACTGGCTGTATTCTCCATACTGCACTTTCACCCCATGACCAACTTATATTGTGACTGAGATTTTGTGATTCTTTATCTCCCTCACCCTTGCCATCCACCATCCCCAGCCCCTCCCAGATGGTAACCACAGTCACTTCTCAGTGTCTATGAGACTATTGGTGTTCTGTTCATTTTTTTTTCAGATTCCACATGTAAGTGAAATCATATGGTATTTGTCTTTCTCTGCCCGGTTTATTTCACTTACCATAATACCCTCAGGTCTATCTATGTTGTCACAAATGGCAGGATTTCTTTTTTTATGGCTGAATAATATTCCATTGTGTATATGTACCAGATCTTCTTTATCTGTTCATCTATTGATGGACACGTTGGTTGCTTCCATATCTCGGCTGTTGTAAGGGGGGCATATATCTTTTTGAATCAGAGATTTTGTTTTCTTTGGGTAAATTACTAGAAGTGCAGTTACTGGATCCTATGATATTTTTATTTTTAGTTTTTTGAGGAACTTCCATACTGCTTTCCATAGTGGCTGCACCAATTTACATTTCCACCAACAGTGTAGGAGGGTTCCCTTTTCTCCACATGCTCACCAACATTTGTTATCTCTAGTCTTTTGGATAGCGGTCATTCTAACTGGTGTGAAGTGATATCTCATTGTGGTTTTGATTTTAATTTCCCTGATGATTAGTGATATGGAGCATCTTTCCATGTGCCTGTTGGCCATCTGTATTTCTTCTTTGGAGAAATATCTGTTCTCTGTCCAATTTTTAATCAGGTTATTTATTTATTTTTTTGGTTTTGAGGTATATGAGTTCTTCTTACACTTTGGATGTTAACTTTTTATCAGTCAAATCATTTATTAATATATTCCCCCATACTGTAGGTTTCCTTTTCATTTTGTTGATGGTGTGCTTTGCTGTACAGAAGCTTTTTAGTTTGCTATAGTCCCACTTGTTCATTTTTGCTTTTGTTTCTGTTGCACAGGGAGACATTTCAGGAACAAAATTGCTCATGCTTATGTTCACAACAATTTTGCCTATGTACTTGCTTCCTTTGTTCAAAGCAACACTGGAGGCTTGTATCTCAACTACAATGCCTTATCACTATGTATCATTTCAGATTCACAAGTAGCCTTACCCCTGGTTAGAAAGCTATTTTTTTTCATTCTACAGAAAACCCCTCCTTTTATTACCTGAGTATGGATTTTTTAAAATTTATTTTTATTTATGTTTACTAGGCTCTCCCCTACCCCAAGACCCCCCCCAACAAACCCCATTACAGTCACTGTACATCAGCATAGTAAGATGTTGTACAATCACTACTTGTCTTCACAGCGTTGCAAAGCCCTCCCCTTTCCCCCACCCCCCACATTATACATGCTAATCATAATACCCCCTTTCTTCTTCCCGGCCCTTATCCCTCCCTACCCTCCCATTCTCCCCAGTCTCTTTCCCTTTGGTAACTGTTAGTCCATTTTCGGGTTCTGTGATTCTGCTGCTGTTTTGTTCCTTCAGTTTTTCTTTTTTTCTTATACTCCACAGATGAGTGAAATCATTTGGTATTTGTTTTTCTCCGCTTGGCTTATTGCACTGAGCATAATACCCTCTAGCTCCATCCATGTTGTTGCAAATGGTAGGATTTGTTTTCTTCTTATGGCTGAATAATATTCCATTGTATATATGTACCACATCTTCTTTATCCATTCATCTAATGATGGACACTTAGGTTGCTTCCATTTCTTGGCTATTGTAAACAGTGCTGCGATAAACATAGGGGTGCATCTGTCTTTTTCAAACTGGAGTGCTGCATCCTTAGGGTAAATTCCTAGAAGTGGAATTCCTGGGTCAAATGGTAAGTCTATTTTGAGCATTTTGAAGAACTTTCATATTGCTTTCCACAATGGTTGAACTAATTTACATTACCACCAGCAGTGTAGGAGGGTATCCCTTTCTCTGCAACCTCGCCAACATTTGTTGTTGTTTGTCTTTTGGATTGTGGCCATCCTTACTGGTGTGAGGTGATATCTCATTGTGGTTTTAATTTGCATTTCTCTGATAACTAGCGATGTGGAGCATCTTTTCATGTGTCTGTTGGCCATCTGAATTTCTTCTTTGGAGAACTGTCTGTTCAGCTCCTCTGCCCATTTTTTAATTGGATTATTTGCTTTTTTGTTTGTTGATGAGCATGAGCTCTTTATATATTTTGGATGTCAACCCTTTATTGGATCTGTCATTTACGAAAATATTCTCCCATACTGTAAGGTACCTTTTTGTTATATTGATGGTGTCCTTTGCTGTAGAGAAGCTTTTCAGCTTGATATAGTCCCACTTGTTCATTTTTGCTTTTGTTTTCCTTGCCTGGGGAGATATATTCATGAAGAAGTCACTAATGCTCACATCCAAGAGATTTTTGCCTATGTTTTTTTCTAAGAGTTTTACGGTTTCATGACTTACATTCAGGTCTTTGATCCATTTCAAATTTACTTTTGTTTATGGGGTTAGACAGTGATCCAGTTTCATTCTCTTACATGTAGCTGTCCAGTTTTGCCATCACCATCTGTTGGAGATACTGTCATTTCCCCATTGTGTGTCCATGGATCCTTTATCATATATTAATTGACCATATATGTCTGGGTTAATGTCTGGAGTCTCTATTCTATTCCACTGGTCTGTGGCTCTGTTCTTGTGCCAGTACCAAATTGTCTTGATTACTATGGCTTTGTAGTAGAGCTTGAAGTTGGGGAGTGAGATCCCCGCCACTTTATTCTTCTTTCTCAGGATTGCTTTGGCTATTCGGGGTCCTTGGTGTTTCCGTATGAATTTTTGAACTATTTGTTCCAGTTCATTGAAGAATGTTATTGGTAATTTGATAGGGATTGCATCAAATCTGTATATTGCTTTGGGCAGGATGGCCATTTTGACGATATTAATTCTTCCTAGCCACGAGCATGGGATGAGTTTCCATTTGTTAGTGTCCTCTTTAACTTCTCTTAAGAGTGTCTTATAGTTTTTAGGGTATAGGTCTTTCACTTCTTTGGTTAGGGTTATTCCTAGGTTATTTTATTCTTTTTGATGCAATTGTAAATGGAATTGTTTTCCTGATTTCTCTTTCTATTGGCTCATTGTTAGTGTATAGGAAAGCCACAGATTTCAGTGTGTTTATTTTGTATCCTGCAACTTTGCTGTATTCCAATATCAGTTCTAGTAGCTTTGGAGTGGAGTCTTTAGGGTTTTTTATATACAATATCATGTCATCTGCAAATAGTGACAGTTTCATTTCTTCATTACCAATCTGGATTCCTTGTATTTCTTTGTTTTGTCTAATTGCTGTGGCTAGGACCTCCAGTACTATGTTGAATAACAGTGGGGAGAGTGGGCATCCCTGTCTTGTTCCCTATCTCAGAGGAAAAGCTTTCAGCTTCTTGCTGTTAAGTATGATGTTGGCTGTGGGTTTATTGTATATGGGCTTTATTATGTTGAGGTACTTGCCCTCTATACCCATTTTGCTGAGAGTTTTTATCATGAATGGATGTTGAAATTTTGTCGAATGCTTTTTGAGCATCTATGGAGATGATCATGTGGTTTTTGTCTTTCTTTTTGTTGATGTGGTGGATGATGTTGAAGGATTTGCGAATGTTGTACCATCCTTGCATCCCTGGGATGAATCCCACTTGGTCGTGGTGTATTATTCTTTTGATATATTTTTGAATTCGGTTTGCTAATATTTTACTAGTTTTTTTGGTAGTATTTTTGCATCTACATTCATCAGGGATATTGGTCTGTAATTTTCTTTTTTGGTGGGGTCTTTGCCTGGTTTTGGTATTAGGGTGATCTTGGCTTCATAGAGTGAGTTTGGGAGTGTTCCCTCCTCTTCTATTTTTTGGAAAACTTTAAGGAGAATGGGAATTATGTCTTCTCTGTGTGTCTGATAAAAATTTCCCGAGGTAAATCCATCTGGCCCAGGTGTTTTTTTCTTCGGTAGTTTTTTGATTACCACTTCAATTTCTTTGCTGGTAATTGGTTTGTTTAGATTTTGTGTTTCTTCCTTGGTCAGTCTGGGAAGGTTGTATTTTTCTAGGAATTTGTCCATTTCTTCTAGGTTTTCCACCTTCTTAGCATATAGGTTTTCATAGTAGTCTCTAATAATTCTTTGTATTTTTGTTGGGTCCGTCATGATGTTTCCTTTCTCATTTCTGATTCTGTTGATGTGTGTTGATTCTCTTTTTCTCTTAATAAGTCTGGCTAGAGGCTTATCTATTTTGTTTATTTTCTCAAAGAACCAGCTCTTGGTCTCATTGATTTTTTCTATTGTTTTATTCTTCTCAATTTTGTTTATTTCTTCTCTGATCTTTATTATGTCCCTCCTTCTGCTGACTTTAGGCCTCATTTCTTCTTCTTTTTCCAATTTTGATAACTGTGACGTTAGACTATTCATTTGGGTTTGTTCTTCCTTCTTTAAATATGCCTGGATTGCTATATACTTTCCTCTTAAGACTGCTTTTGCTGCGTCCCACAGAAGTTGGGGCTTTGTGTTGTTGTTGTCATTTGTTTCCATATATTGCTGGATCTCCATTTTAATTTGGTTGTTGATCCATTGACTATTTAGAAGCATGTTGTTAAGCCTCCATGTGTTTGTGAGCCTTTTTGCTTTCTTGGTACAATTTATTTCTAGTTTTATACCTTTGTGGTCTGAAAAGTTGGTTGGTAGAATTTCAATCTTTTTTAATTTACTGAGGCTCTTTTTGTGGCCTCGTATGTGGTCTATTCTGGAGAATGTTCCATGTGCACTTGAGAAGAATGTGTATCCTGTTACTTTTGGGTGTAGAGCTCTATAGATGTCTATTAGGTCCATCTGTTCTAGTGTGTTGTTCAGTGCCTGTGTCCTTACTTATTTTCTGTCTGGTGGATCTGTCCTTTGGAGTGAATGGTGTGTTGAAGTCTCCTAAAATGAATGCATTGCATTCTATTTCCTCCTTTAGTTCTGTTAGTATTTGTTTCACATATGCTGGTGCTCCTGTGTTGGGTGCATATATATTTATAATGGTTATATCCTCTTGTTGGACTGAGCACTTTATCATTATGTAATGTCCTTCTTTATCTCTTGTTACTTTTTTTGTTTTGAAGTCTATTTTGTCTGATACTAGTACTGCAACTCCTGCTTTTTCTCCCTATTGTTTGCATTAAATATATTTTTCCATCCCTTGACTTTTAGTTTGTGCATGTCTTTCCGTTTGAGGTGAGTCTCTTGTAAGCAGCATATAGATGGGTCTTGTTTTTTTATCCATTCAGTGACTCTATGTCTTTTGATTGGTGCATTCAGTCCATTTACATTTAGGGTGATTATCGATAGGTATGTACTTATCGCCATTTCAGGCTTTAGATTCGTGGTTACCAAAGGTTCCAGGTTACTTTCCTTACTATCTCAGAGTCTAACTTAACTCACTTAGTATGCTGTTACAAACACAATCTAAAGGTTCTTTTCTATTTCTCCTCCTTTTTCTTCCTCCTTCATTCTTTATATATTAGGTATCAGATTCTATACTTTTTCTCTATCCCTTGATTGGCTTTGCGGATAGTCAATCTAATTTTGCATTTGCCTCGCAATCAGCTGCTACACCCTCCCTACCATGATTTTACTACCTCTGGTGACAGCTATCCAACCCTAGGAACACTTCCATCTATAGCAGTCCCTCCAAAATAGACTGCAGAGATGGTTTGTGGGAGGTAAACTCTCTGAGCTTTTGCTTATCTGGAAATTGTTTAATCCCTCCTTCAAATTTAAATGATAATCTTGCTGGATAAAGTAATCTTGGTTCCAGGCTCTTCTGCTTCATGGCATTTAACACATCATGGCACTCCCTTCTGGCCTGTAAGGTTTCTGCTGAGAAGTCTGATATTAGTCTGATGGGCTTTCCTTTGTATGTGATCTTATTTCTGCCTCTGGCTGCTTTTAACAGTCTGTCCTTGTCCTTGATCTTTCCCATTTTAGTTACTATGTGTCTTGGTGTTGTCTTCCTTGGGTCCCTTGTATAGGGGGATCTGTGGATCTCCATGGCCTGAGAGACTATTGGCCCAGATTGGGGAAGTTTTCAGCAACTACCACCTCAAAGACACTTTCTATCCCTTTCTCTCTCTTCTTCTTCTGGTATCCCTATAATGTGAATATTGTTCCGCTTGGATTGGTCACACAGTTATCTCAATATTCTTTCATTTTTAGAGATCCTTTTTTCTCTCTGTGACTCAGCTTCTTTGTATTCCTCTTCTCTAGTTTCTATTTCATTTATTGTCTCCTCCACCGTATCCAACCTGCTTTTACTACCCTCCATCGTGTTCTTTAATGATTGGATCTCTGACCTGAATTCACTACTGAGTTCTTGGATGTCTTTTCGTACCTCCATTAGGATGTTGATTATTTTTATTTTGAACTCCCTTTCAGGAAGAGTCACGAGGTCCATATCATTTAAATCTTTCTCGGGAGTTGTATTAAGAATTTTACTCTGGACAAGGTTCCTTTGGCGTTTCCTGTTTGTATATGGCGCCCTCTAGTGTCCAGAAGCTCTATTCTGGAGCTGCTCAGCCCCTGAAGCAATGTCAGGGGTCGCAGGGGAGCGGTACTGGTGCTTGTGGGGTGGAAAGAGCTGTCCCCCGCCTCCCGGCTACTGTGCCTGCCTCCACTGCCTGAGCCAGTGGGCCGGGCACACAGGTATAAGTTTTTGTCCCAGAGCAGCCAGATATGGATCCCTGCTTTCCACAAGCAGCCGGAATCCCAGTCTCCCCAGGAACTCTGCCTGTATTAACTTTCCAACATGGTAGTCATGCGAGTCTCATGAAAGCACCATGAAATGTAGGTTTGTGCTCCCAATGCAGATCTCCAGAGCTAGGTATTCAGCAGTCCCAGGCCTTCCACTCCCTCCCTGCTCCATTTGTCTTCCTCCTGCTGGTGAGCTGGGGTGGGGGAGGGGCTCGGGTCCCGCGGAGCCACAGCTCTGGTACGTTACCCCGTTCGCTAAGGTCTGCTCTTTTCTCCAGGTGTGTGCAGTCTGACGTGTCCTCTTTCCTGTTGCTCTCTCAGGATTAGTTGCACCAATTAAATTTTCTAATTGTATCCAGTTTTAGGAGGAAGCCTCTGTCTCTCCTCTCACGCCGCCATCTTTAATTCCCCATCCTGAGCATGGATTTTGAGCTAACTGGTTTTAAGTTACAAAAGCTTTCTTTATGGGTTTATTCTTTTCCTTTGTTGCTAATTAGATTTTAATTTCTATATTTTCTTTAGCCCTTTAAACAAATGCTCAGACCTAAGGGCACCACACATTGTACTATTATTACACACTAGTAGTCAAATACCTATAAAAAGAAGAATATGAAACCAAGTGATAGAATATCAGCATTCTCACTGAAAATAATAAAAATTGAAACATAATCTTTTAAGAAGATGTTTACAAAGTTAAATTTAATTTATACCCCCAAAGTATTAAGAATGATATTGATACCTACTTCTGAGACAGAGGGATTTACAAAAAATGGAAACTGCCTTATAAGTAACTTATAAAGTTATTTAAATGTACTAATTTTCTTTTATTTAGCAACTTGCACAAATACTTGAGGTGACCACTGTGTATTTAAATAATCCTACACTGAAAATCTTCCCTTAAGTCTCATGTCTACCAAAATAAATCTATTAAAATACACTGGACAGTCTGCTATGCTAGCACTTTGCCTCTACTGGGTCAAAGAACACCAAGAATATGTAGCACAGTTTGTGAAGGAAGCATGAGCATATTGTACTCTTTGTGTGGCTTGTACATAAATGCTGCAACTTACTTTGCTAGCACCAATTACCAAATATACAGGAATTTTGTTTTCTGAGAGGAATGCATCACTGAGTGTATGGATAAGTCCCAGCCCTGCTAGGGAATTCTAAAAATAAGAAACCAGTATCAAAAATGGCATTTTGGCAGGAAGTGAAATTTCATGTACCTTCTAAGGGACTAGGGGATGAAGACAATGCTAGAATGACACTCATGTCAGGAAGGAAGGGATCATAAGTCCAGCAGGCTAACTGGGAGTTCATCAGCAAATTAATTCAGCTCATTGTAATTTCCATTTTTATTTTTTATTTTTGCTGCCTATCGTACATTTATATTATTTAAAAATTTTGACCAGGGCATGATTGTGAGCACACAGAGCATTTAGGGCTAGAGTGTTAAAGACTAAAATATCCCTAAGAACAAAGAAAAAATCAATGGAATCAGAGTCAGAACTAAGGGGTCTCCACTGATCTTCCCATGTAGAATGTTTTCCCTCATTATGAACCTTGAAGATACAGATTTTAGTAAAGATAAAGGTAATTTCTTATGTATGTTGATTGGAGACCATCTGCAAAATAATAAATTTTCAAACAAATTAGCAATGAAAGAAAGAAGGAGCAAGTTACATAGTTCATCCTTGAACAACATGGGTTTGAACTGTGTGGGGTCCACATGTACATGGATTTTTTTCAGTAAATATTTTGGAAAAATTTTTGGATATTTGTGACACTTTGAAAGAACAGTTTCCTTTCTCTAACTTACTTTATGGTAAGGATACAGTATGTAGTACAGATAACATACACAATGTGTGTTGAGGCTGTTTATGTGTTAAGGCTTCCAGTCAGCAGTAAGCTATTAGTAGTTAAGTTTCTGGGGAGTCAAAATTATACCCAGATTTTTGACTGTGTGAGGGCCTCTACACTGTTCAGTGTTCAGCTGCATTTTCTCTATAATCATAGTAGGTTGTGGGAGACAGCCTGGACTATGGTAGTATAGACTTAGTTTCTAGCACAGAGAAGTAATTACAATTATTTTGAAAAATTTTTTCATGATACATTCCATTAAAACTCATGCATGAATTATAGAGGCACAGGGGCTTACGGCCACAGAGAAGTAAAAAGAGCAATCAGGTAATACAGAAAAATTATGCAGAAAATAGGAAGGAAATAATGCTTAAGACATGCATTCTCAGTGTGACAACCAGGATGGTGTACCTAGTTTAAACAGACTACTCACTTGATGTATCATTGGCCTCTCAGGCTTAGGAAACCTTTAGGCGAGGTGTAGAGATTTTCTATTTTCTCCAGAGAATCTATCTTACACTGGGCAAGTCTATGTTTAGTATGTGTACTGTTTTTCTGATTTTTGCCTAGATCCTTACTGTCACAGTTGCAGATAAATTCAATCCACCCTGGGGCTCATACGGGAAAACCTGAAGAATTTTCAGGCGTATTTTGAAACTCAAAAGATGCCCTTACAGAAGAATAAAGTACAATACTCATTAGAGGAGAGGATACTATTATTTTTTTACTTTTTGCTCCAAATGAAAATAAAACAAACATATATTGTTGCATAGGCCCCTTGCAGACTTAGCTATATAAAAGTTCTGAGAATTTATGGTAAGGGCTTTTATTTCTTCATTTTGCCTGTTAGTTGTAGTCCCTAAATGAAATCCACATAGTATTTTAGCAAACCAGGATCCGGTAAGTTAATATTAAAGGATTCCACATCAACAGAATCAACAGAGCGACATGAAACTCCAATATTGGTCTCATTCAAAGACTCAGTTTTGCCAAATGTAAATTTGTGGCTGTAAAATAAGCTAAAAATTCCAATAAGGGTCCAACAAAACATATAAAGATAAATCTCTCAATTTTTATATCTTACCTGATAGGCCATTTCATGAAAAACATTTCAAGTCCTAAGATGCCATATCAATGGAATTCTTAGTTAAAATTTGTGAACTTAGTATAAGCTTAATCAACAACATAGCTTTTAGTTAACTTAAAATAAATATACATGATATTGACAGGTCTTTTTAGTACTAAGTATTAATGCTTTCTAAAGAAGTGAATTATTTAGTCACCTTTTTTTTCCAGACAGGAATACCACTGACATTACTGATTTAATACTGATGAGTTTGACTGTTCTTGAGAAACATCAAAAAACACCAAAGCTCCACTCTGTCTAGAATACTGATATTTTACTGAGGCACATAGGTAAGTCACATAAACTAAGGAAGGAGCCAGCATTCTCCTTCTCAAAACAGCCTACACCTCCCCTTGTCTTTGTATAGGTAGAGATTGCCATGATCTGAAACAAACTTTCCTCCTTTGAGAAAAACATAACACCATTCATCTCCTTGTTATCTCTCCAACCTCTGCTGCCCCAAAGAAAGCTGATGATGTTGGCAACAGGAAGGTAAAAGTAGACAGGTAAAAGTAAGACAAAGTCAAGTCTTCTACAAAGGAGATGATTCTTGGGCCAGTAAAGTAGAAGTTTAGGGTAATTAAAAGTATAGTGCTTTGTTTCTTGAAGTAATGGAATTCCATTATGTTCTCTATGGAAAACTACAAAAAGAAGAAAAAAAATCACAAACCACAACATTGTTTCCTTCAGTTGATGTTCAGCACCTCAAGAAATATGAGTCAGAGCTTCAGCAGAAGTTGAAAGGTGGTTAACGTGAAATCAAATAGAGGCAAAAAAATACATAAATCTTGATGGATATAGATTTTAGGGGAAAAACAATGTCTTGGGTATATATTTTCATCTTGGACCAGGTGGAAGAGGTGCTAGTTCAGCCAAGGGACCAACCATAACTGAGCATGAGCTGAACAAAGGACCTTTGGGAGCATTTTTATTCCTATAACAAGAAACATTGGAGACCAGATGGTTACTTAGCATTTCTACTTAAGAAGTGACAACTCAGTAAGTGAAAGGAAGTAAGAAGAAACAAGATGTAAAGCACAGACAATAAGTGGTCAACAGCTGAGAAAAACATGCTGGGCACATATTACAGAGCATCTATCATTATTCATCCATTACAGGTTTCAATTCAGGTGACTTATGGTTCAAAATTACATGCGGGATGATATAATGCCGTGTGTATGTGTTTAGAGGTAGACTTTAATATCTTCATAAATGACTTGAGTTTATACAATCATTAAGGGTCTGATGGAAGTCTGTAATTGTTCAGTTATACTTTACTGCATTTTACGAGTGGAGTTACATGGTTTTATGGTATTTGCAAATTTGGAGGTTTGCAAAGGTGTCAGGACATATACCTTGGGGCTGCTGACAGTGGTTTTATATATGTATAAATGAGCTAGCTCCATATGATTTTATTAAAGCTTTATGATGATGAGCAAAGTGGATGGTAGCTATAAGTGATTTAAGGGGGCAGTGTTTTCTCTATCCAGCCCTGCTCAACACTATATTTGGTTGATGTTTCTAGTTAGATAGTGCTTATGTTTTTAACTTTTGCTCTTTTTATTCCCACTTCCTGGCTTTCATTTTTCAGCCAACATTAATAGGTATTCAAGAATGGAAAGATTATTGTACAAATGTTGAAAATATGAAGAAACAGTAAATGGTCAGTTAAAAAAAAAATTCCCAAACTGGCTTTTCTGAGGCAAATGGTAGATCCGAGTAAACTAAGGCTCAGAGATTATCCTGAAGCAACAGAACAGGAAAGAAAAGAAAAAAATGAAAGACAATCTCATACCACTCTACCCACCAGCACAGCAGTGGAGGATCATCAGGGCTAGGACAGGAGAAGCCCACTATATACAGATTCTCTGCCCAAACTCGTCTGAATTGCTGCAGGTGGGTGCTTCGGTTTCTCTAGTACCTTGGGGCAATTACAATCAACTCCCTCACAGCAGACGGCAAACACACTGAAGCCCGGACAGTGGTAGCTTCTAGGAGACAAAGTCTCAGCTTAGGCACCTGCGAAGAAACTGAACAGCAGAAGCCGCCCAATTACTGGTTTCCTCAACCAGAAGAAATTTTAACACTTTCCAAGAGTATCTAATAATACAGTTAACAATTGATCCTCAGAAAAGGAGAGCAAATTCAAGCAAAATAGAAGGAAATGTTATATAAACAAAAGCAATTCCAATGGGAGCAACTGAATAAACTATTAGCTTGAAGAGAATGGATCAATATGAGACCACTGCATCATTTTATGATATAAATTGTGTATAGCCACAGAATATACCTGAACAGAATCTTGGCTGCATCATTATTATTTTTAAAAACAAATTATTGAGCATGTGAAACCTGAGCATAAGATTGTATATCAGTGATACCTTAATAATAAATAAATAAATAACTCACTCAAATTTTCAATAGCTGTTAAATAACAATAGCTGCTAAAAAACATGGACTTTTGCCACACAAACTAAGAATGATTTTTTTCTCTGATATTCCAAAGTATCTTTAAAAGGTGCCGTTTGTGGCAATATTTTAAAATTAATCATAATTATCTTCTTAAAGATCTAAAATACATATGAATTATTGCCAGCGAACATTTACTGAATACAGGGTAATGTACAGCACTATACTGAATACATTACTAATATTGGTAAGTTATAGTTTGTGGGGAAGTTGGGGTTCCTATGGCCAGGATCCTCACTGAACTTAAACCACTTGGTGATGTGATTGGCCGGTTGCTAGGCTACCGCTTCCACACCTGTAGGCAATAAGCTATTATTGTGCTATATAGACAGCTCGGCCCACTGCTCTGGGCGGAGGCAGAGATGCTAGTGCTCGACCTACCGTTGCGAGAACAAGCCGGGTAATAAACCCTTTCACCCCAAAGAAACGTTCTACTGTCATTTCTTTGGTCACACTGAATCCATAGTGAACTTGTGGGGGGCTGAAACCCATTGACAAGACATAGTTCCAATATTTTCATAGTGTACAAATTATTTTATATTTTTCTTTAATATGAAAAGTACCAAAGACTTCTCAGAAAAACTAAAGTTATTACTTATTATTTATTAGTGCTGTTTAATCTTTTACACACATTGTTGAAGGCCTACTGGATTAATGATTCCTATATCGACCTAAAATTGAAAAAAATTTCATCACATACCTAATAGTTGTCAAGCAGTATAATAAATACTGTGAACAAGGATCTCTTTCTCTCTTACAACCCCTACTCTGAAAATTTCAATCCATTTGATGAAACATTAGGTATGAAGATAAAATGATTCCCAACATAAATCACAAAATAAATATTGACCAGATGTGTGGCAAAAAACACTTATATTCTAAGTTCATATAAGAAAGAGTCTGCTGGGATTGGACAAAGCTGGAAAGACGTTGAATGGTTTGTTATTCATCAGGGAAGAAATCTATTAATAGGAGAATCCATGTGTAGGGAGGAAATGAGCAGAATTATTTTGTAGCTAAATTTGACTCAAGAGAAAGTTAATAATCCAACCACACATTAAAGGATGAAAGGGACAAAAGAAAAATAATGCATATAGAATATCGACTGTTTTACATTATGTGGCCCATAAAGTTGAAGTTAATTCATCAACTTACCGGGAGTATTTGAGGCAAAATCTTTTTCAAGAGTCAAGGTGGAAACTACACATGTTGTGGGGAGATGAGTACCACTGTTGCTCTACAGTGGGATCCCTGCTTATGATAATGACATTAAAAAGAGAACAAACGCAAGGAAATGATGCAAATGTTAATTAGAGGTAGAGCCATGCATGATCTAGTTATCTCACGTTGCTCTATGGAAGAGGTGAGACATAATGGGACAAATCAGGTCTGTGAGACAAAATGAAAGGAAGAAATAGTGCAAAAAGCAAGCAAAATATAAATTAAACGATTAGGAGTGATCTTTCTCTGACATCAATTGAGGGTTCCTTTATCGCAGATATTTTTACCAAATTATCTCGCTGAATGTAACGCAAAACATGGCAACAAAGACAACTCAGATTTATCCTAACTGCAGATGTGGGGTAGTAACTATGGTTGGCTTGAATTCAAAAGGAGTTAGACTAAGGGTTGTGTGTAAAGGTTGAAATTCCTAGGAAATATGGACAGTGGATTTTAGGAATGAAAAAACAAGCAAAGAGAAAGAATGGAGACAAGTTTTGGTTACTTGCCATTTTGGGTACTTTTGTAGGCCCTTGGAAAATTGACAAATACAGAAATAATTAAAAACCAGTGGATTTTAATTACCATGGGGGTGATTACTAGTCTTGTTCACCAGTGCATTCCTAACAAAAAGCATGGTATCTGAAACTCTCTAAATATTCCTTTAATAATTACACATTCTAAACTATTGTACCATATCTCCCACCTTTAAGTATTACCCAGACATGGCAATAAGTAGCAAAGGTATGTGGTTGTAGTCACCACCTCAGTCCAGGCCTAACCCTCAGGCAAGCTCTGAACAGCAATGAAATGGTGACCTTGTTCTGACCTGGTTTGAATTTGTCTAAATTAAAGTTCCGATATGATACTGCTAACCTTGGCTGCAATCTCAAAATGATGCATTTTATAAATAGCAATAGATTTTTTTAAAAAAAGAAGCATTTATCATTCAAGAAAAAGGACAATATTGCTTCAAGAATAATAATCAGTCAGTGGCACCTCCTTAATGAGAGGATTTATATCCCATTGTTTTCAGATTAAATGTCAGTGTGCGTACATGTAAACATTTGGAAAACAGGTTTCGGTAGATCATGCTATGTAAAGGTCATGCAGACCTTGCAAATACTGCTGCATCTCTAACTGATCTAATCCATTACTTGAGTTCAAATATCAAATTATATCCTTTACTGCAACCCAGAATTTTGAATTTCTGATAGTCAGTGGATCCTCAAAGTTTCACATTCCTATATTTTTAAGAGCTCATATGAAGCCATATACAATTAGCATATGCTATATTGTAGTATGCTGTCAACAGCAGCTCTCTGATCAATGACATACCCTAACTGTTGAATCATCAAAACACTGCAGCAGTATTTTACAACTTCAGTTATGCATAATGTGAAGTAATATGCAAGCCTGCCCTCTGTAAATATGGGAGGCAATTTGTTTGGTTCCACGTTTTATTTTGCTTTCAGGATTACACTACTCACTAACTTCAACAAAAGCAATATAATAAGAAATACTGCCACATAATACCACAGCTCTGTCCATCAAGAACAAAAATTCTCAATCTTAACACCACTACTAGAGATGAATCTCATTATGGTGATGCAGTGATTTTCTATGGCTTCACATATTCAAGTATACATATGAGAATACCAAATAAACACAAGTTAGATAAGCAATCATATTTTGAATTTTTGGTCATTGATATTGAAGAATATGTCAGAAATTACCTAAGGTAATCTCACTATTAATGAAATCAAGGTCACACAGGTAGTTAGTACACCTAGAGAATTCTCTGTTCACATCTCTTAACTAAATATTCTTAGTATCATACATGTTATATTAATTACCAACAAATAAGCATTAACCATAACTTGATAGCTTCAACAGGACTAAGCTGAAAATATTTTGAAAGCTTACTTTCCTGGAGTGGTGAGAGCGGCGGTGGGACCTAAGGTGGCCTGAAGGATCAGAGAGTCTGAACTATACTACATGCAACTGAGACAGAAGCTGGATATTTATTAGCAAAAGCAGAAGAAAAATGTATTTTTACCAAGGTTAATTTTTTATTAATTTACAAGCTAAGGTGGAGAAAACCTCACCATAAGGGAGGCTGAGCTTAAGAGAACTGTATGCACGAATTCATAGCTAAATTAAAGCTTTGTGACTTCAGCTTTCCAAAATGACTCTGCAATAGTGACAAACACTGAAATCTACCTTTCAAATAATTTTTAATATTACTCATCAAAATTTGGGGCTTACTTAGTACAAACTATGTGTTTCAAATACCACCTAATGTTATGTTCCATAACTGAGGAGTCCGTAGCTGAGTTTCCAAATTGGCAAGGGTTATATCAATATATCTGTCAACATCAGGAACATTTGAGGGCTTTGGAGTTCTGTTAAAATTTTTTACAAGGATTCTAAGACTACTGTCGTAATAGCAAAAAAGGCCAGCACTAGAGCTAAATTCTGGGCAGTGTGCTGGCCCCTGCCATGGGCAATGTATTCATTAGATGAACCCAAGTGCCTGATTTTACACAGCCTTGACTCACCACAGGCTTGTGTTCTCCTACACAATGGAATCAGAGCATGGTTTCTTTGCTTTTTTTTTTTATAAGCAAAGGGCAGTCTCCCATCCTATACTCAATGTAAGAGTCATGCTGTACAGAGTTGTGTAAATTGTATGGTTTGACTGGCACAATATATGGTACAGCCTGCTAAACTTATTCTTAAACTAAGAAAAAGAACTTTTTAAATTGAGATATAATTGACATACAATATAATAGTTTCAGGTATACAATAGTGATTCAACATTTATAGACAGTGTGAAATGATTATCACAATGTCTAGTTACTGTCACTTTACAAAGTTATTACATTAGTAACTATATTCTCCATGCTATATATTATATCCCCATGATTTGTTTTATAGCTGTATAAGTTTGTACTTCTTAATCTCCTTTCCCCATTTGGTTTCCCCCATTCCCACTAAACCTTCTCCACTTTGGCAACCATCAGTCTGTTCTCCGTATTTATGAGTCTGGGTTTAGTTTAGTTTAGTTTTTTAGGTTCCACATATAAGTGAAATCACATGGTATTTGTCTTTCCCTGACTTGTTTCACTTAGAACAATGCCATCGAGTTCCATCCATGTTGCCACAAATGGCAAGATTTCATTGTTTTTTTTTTATGGCCAAATAGTATTCCATTGTGTATGTGTGTGTATATATACTACATAATTATCCATTCATCCACTGATGGACACTTAGGTTGTTTCCATATATTGGCTACTGTAAATAATGCTGCAATAAACATAGCATGCCTATTCAAATTGGTGATTTTATTGTCCTCAGATAGATACCCAGTGGTGGAATTGCTGGATCATATGGAAGTTCTATTTGTAAGTTTTTAAGGAACCACCATACTATTTTCCATAGTGACTGCACCAATTTACAGTCCCACAAACAATGATGGTTCCCTTTTCTCCACATCCTCATTGACATTTGTTATTTCTTATCTTTTGGATGATAACCATTCTGACAGCTGTAAGTGGATATCTCATTGGGTTCTGGTTTGCATTTCCCTGATAACTAATGATGTTGCAAATCTTTCCATATGTCTGTTACCATCTATACGCCTCCTTTGGAAAAATGTTTGGGTCTTCTACCCATTTTATAATTGGATTGTTTTTCTGGTATTGAGCTGTACAACTTCTTAATATATTTTGGATATTAGCCACTTATCAGATATATTATTTGTAAATATCTTCTATTCATTCAGTGATTGCCTTTTCATTTTGTTGACTGTTTCCTTTGCTGTGCAAAAGAGTTTGATATAGTCCCACTTGTTTATTTTTGCTTTTGTTTCTCTTGTCTTTCTAGTCAAATCCATAAAAAATTCATCCTAAGACCAATGTCAGGGAACTTACTGCCTATATTTTCTTCTATGGATTTCATGGTTAAAGGTCTTACATCCTAGTCTTTAACTCATTTTGAATTAATTGTTGTGTATGGTGTAAGATACTGGTCCAGTTTGGTTCTTTTGCATGTAGCTGTATGGATTTCCAAGCACTATTTATTGAAGAGATTGCCTTTCCCCCACTGTATATTCTTGTCTTTGTCATAAATTAATTAACAGTATATGTGTGGGTTTATTTCTGGGCTCTTTATTCTGTTTCATTGATCTGTTTGTCTGTTTTTATGGCAATGCTGTACTATATTGATTACTATAGCTTTGTAGTATAGTTTGAAATCAGGGGGCATGATGCTTCTGGCTTTGTTCTTTCTCAAGATTGTTTTGACTATTCCAGGTCTTTGGTGACTCTATGCAAGTTTAAGAATTGAGTTCTGTTTCTGTGAAAAGTGTCCTTGGGATTTTGATATGGATTGCATTGAATCTGTAGATTATGTTGGGTAGTATGACTATTTTAACAATATTAATTCTTCCCAACCACGACTACAGTAAAACTTTCCATTTATTTTTGTCTTCTTCAGTTTCTTTCATCAGTGTCATACAGTTTTCAGTGTATGGGTCTTTCATCTCCTCTGTGAAATTTATTCTTAGGCATTTTATTCTTTTTTGCAATTGTAAATAGCATTTGTTTTCTTGATGTCATTATCTGAGAGTTCATTATTAGTGTATAGAAATACCACAGATTTTTGTATATTAGTTTTATATTCTCAGCTTTACTAAATTAATTTGTTAGTTCTAGTAGTTTTTTAGTGGAGTCTTTAGGGTTTTCTCTATATAGTATTTAGGGTTTTCCTTGCTTTCCATATAATATACCATGTCACCTGCAAATAATGACAGCCTTACTTCTTCCTTACCAATTTGGATGTGTTTTACTTATTTTTCTTGCCTAATTGCTGTAGCTAGTAGTCCAATAGTGTTGAAATAAAAGTGAGGAAAATGAACCTCATTGTGTTGTTCTAGATCTTAGAAAAAAAATTCAGCTTTTCATGGTTGATATGGTATTATCTGTGCATTTGTCATATATGGCCTTTATTATGTTCAAGTACATTCCCTCTATATGCAGTTTGTTAAAATTTTTTCATAAATAGATGTTGAATTTTGTCCAATGTTTTTTCTGCATCTATTGAGATGATCATATGATCAATATATTTCACTTTTTCAATGTGGACTATCATGTTGATTTATTTACACATGTTGAATGATCCTTTGCATCCTTGGAACAAACCCCATTTGGCTACACTGTATGATACTTTTAATGTACTGCTGAATTCATCTTGCTAATATTTTGTTGATGGTTTTTGTGTCTATATTCACCAGGGATATTGCTCTGTAATTTTCCTTTTTTTGTGGTGCCCTTCTCTGGTTATGGTATCTGGGTTAGGCTGGTCTAATAAAATGAGTTTGGAAGCTTTCTCTCCTCTTCTATTATTTGGAAGAGTTTGAGAAGGGTAGGTATTAAATCTTTTCTGAATGTTTGGTAAAATTCACTGATGAAGCTGCCTGCTCCTGGACTTTTATTAGGATGTTGTTGAATAATGATTAAATCACCTCACTAGTAATCAGTCTATTCAGATTATCTAATTTCTTCTTGATTCACTATTGAAAGATTTTCTGTTTCTAGGAATTTATCCATTTTTTTAGGTCAATTTGTTGGTATATATTTGTTGATATTAGTCTCTTATGATGCTTTATATTTCTGTTGTAAATTCTCTTTTTTTAAATTTTATGTAAGCCCTTTCTTTCTCTCTCTCTCTTTTTCTCTTGGTGAGTCTAGTGAATGGTTTGTCAATTTTCTTTAACTTTTCAAAGAACCAGCTCTTAGTTGATCTTTTCTATTATCATCTTAGTCTTTATTTCATTTATTTCCACTCTGACCTTTATTTCCTTCCTTCTACTAATTTTGGTCTTCATTCATTCTTTTTTATCTAGTTCCTTTAGGTCTAAAGTTAGATTGTTTGTGATTTTCCTTGTTTCTTGAAGTAGGTTTGTGTCACTATGAACTTTCCCCTTAGAACTGCCTTTGTTTTGTCCCATAGATTTTGGAATGCTGTGTTTCCATTTTCATTTGTTTCAAGTAATTTTTTTATTTCTTCAATGACTCATTGGTTGCTTAGTAGCATGTTGTTTAGTGTCCATATGTTTGTGTTTTTTTCAAATTTTCTTCTTGTAATTGATTTAGTTTCATACTTTTGTGTTTGGAAAAGAGACTTGATATAACTCCAGTCTTCTTAAATTTATTGAGTTTTGTTTTGTGACTTAACATGTGACCTATCTTGGAGAATGTTTCATGTGCACTCAAAATAATGTGTATTTTGCTGCTTTTAGATGAATGCTGTTAATATTCCTTAAGTCCAGCTGGTCTAATGTGTCGTTTAAGGCCAGTGTTCCCTTACTGATTTTCTGTCTGGTTGAGCTATCCATTGATGAAAGTAGAGTATTAAAGTCCTTACAATTATTATATTTCTGTCAACTTATCCCATTAGGATTAATATTTGCTTTACATACTTTGGTGCTTCTATATGGGGTGCATATACATTTGTAAATGTTATATCTTCTCACTGGACTGACCCCTTATATCATTATATATATTTACTGTCTTTGTTTTAAAGTTTACTCTGTGTTATGTGATATAGCTACACCAGCTTTCTTTTCTTTTCCATGTGCCTGGAATATCCTTTTTTATGCCTTCACCTTCAGTTTGCAAGTGTCCCTATTTCTTAAGGGAGTCTCTAGTATGCAGTATATAGATGTATCTTGATTTTTTTATCCAGTCAACCACTTGGTCTTTTGATTCAAGAATTTAACCTATTTACATTTAAAGTAATTATTGATAGATATGTACTTATTGATCTTTTGCTATTTGCTTTTTGGCTGTTTCTGTAGCTCCTTTCTTCTCTCTCTTCCTTTGTGTTTTGATGACTTTCTTTTCTCATTTTCCTTTGTATATTTATTTTAAGTTTTTCTTTGTGGTTACTATGAGGTTCACATATATCATCTTATGGACAGAGTCTATTTTAAGTAGATAGCAACTTAAATGTGAACATATTCTCAAACTGTACATTTTAACTACCCACCCATTTTATATTTTTGATGTCACTTCTTATATCTTTTTATTTTATGTATCCCTTAAATATTTTAGTTTTAGTTAATTTTACATTGTTTGTCTTCTAATCTTCTTAGTAGCTTTATAAGTGCGTAACTCACTACATTTACTATATATTTGTCTTTTCCAGAAAGATTTTTAATTTTCTATGTTTTATTTTTATTAATTAGTGCTGTTTCTATTCAGCCTAAAGAAGGCTGGTTTTGTTGTTGAACTCCTTTAATTTTACTTGTCTAAAAAACTCTTTATCTCTCCTTAAAATCTGTAGTGAGCATTGCAACTGTTTATGATCTCTGGCCTCAACAAGTACTATGACTGCCTGCCCCCACTCATCTCTCTGGGGCAGTAGGAAGGTACCATGTCCAAGCTTACCCACCTGTGTTAGCAAGCTATGTGGAGAGTGCAACAATGGCATCTACCAGTGTCTCCATGTCCAGACAGTCTTAACAGTCCACCACCCTTTGAGCCAGTGCCCTCAGATCAGCAAATGAATCTCTCTCACATACAGTCAAGGTATTTTTCGAACTGCTGTGTTTTTTTTTTTGCTGGGTCTTGGAATGAGCAAAACCTCATGTGAGCCCTCTCCAAGAAGGTATTCTCAGTTTTGTGAGATCAGCCTGATTGGTTTTCCAAGCCAGATATTCCAGGGGCTCATCTTTCCAGTAATGATCCCAGGGGTCAGGGTACCTCATGTAGGGCACCAACTCCTTGCTTCTCCAGCAGAAGCACCTGTCTAGTGAGATCCCTCCCTTGTGTACCATTCTTTCACATCACCTTGTTGCCACACTGGGGGTGGGAATTTTTTTGTAAGACTGTCTCTGCCTCTCCTACTCTTCTCAACATGATCTCCTTAGCCTTTGTTGGGGAGCAGAGGTCACTTACTTTTCAGATATTCTTCAGAGGTAAATGACCCAAATGTAGCTGTAGATGTGGGAGGAGTTCAAGAACTTTCTATATTGCCATTTTTGGAGCCTCTTCCCAAAAAATTAACATTTCTAAAATGAGATTTGCTCACATAAAATATCTAAAAATAGCAATGCATATGGTTAAGAGTGAAGTTTTAGAAACAGATAGTAGGTTCTCTATTCTGTTTCACTGATTTATGTGTCTGTCTACCACCAGCACCATACTGTCTTGATTATGTAGCTATGTAAAGAGCCTGAACATCAGTAAGACCAATTTGTCCAATTTATTTTTCTTTTCCAAAATGTTTTGACAATTCTAGGTCATGTATCATTCCATATATATTTTAGAATAAAATTGGGTATGTATACATTGTCCTATAAAAATGCAATTCATCTTTTAACATTTATCTTGTACTGTGAGACCTAACTGAACTGAACTTACTAATTAGTTATAGGAGACATTGACCTCTGATTTTATTTTTTGAGGTACTGACTTTATTTGGTTTGGCATCAAGGTAATACTGGCCTCTTGAAATGAGTTGGGAAGTATTTCCTCCTTCTGTGTTTCTGGAACACACTGTAAAATAGGTGTTCTTTAAATGTTTGGTAGAATTCTCCAATGAAATGCTCTAAGCCTGATTATTTCTTTTTCAAGGGCTTTTAAATTATGAATTCAAATTCTTCAATAGTGAGTAGATGATTCAGATGACCTATTTCTTCTTTGTTGAATTTTGGTATTTTGTGGTTTTTGAGGAACTGGTACAATTTTCAAAGCTGTTACATTCATGAGTATAGGGTTTTTTCATAATATTCCCTTATCTTTTTAATGGTTGCCAAATGTGTTGCAATATCCCCTATTTCACTCCTTCATTAGTGATTTGTGTCTTCTCCTTATTTTTGCTAGTCTTGTTAGAGGTGTATCAATTTTAATGATGTCTTTGAAGAAACAGCTTTTTGTTTCATTGCTTTTTCTTTCATGTCTCTGTTTGCAATGCATTAATTTTTGTTCTAATGTTTATCACATCCTTCCTTCTGCTTATTTGGAGTTTAATTTGCTCTTCTTTTTCTAGTTTGAGATAAGAACTTACTGATGTGAGTCTCTCTTTCTCTGAAATCTAAGAAATTAGTGCTCTAGATTTCCTACTTAGCAATGCTTTAGCTGCATCTGACATATTTTGATATTTTGTATTTTCATTTTCATTCAGTTCTATATTTTTTCAGTTTCCGTGAAGACAACTTCTTTTACTCATGGTCTAGAAACATGTTATTTAATTTCTCCGTGTCTAGATATTTCCAAGAAGAAATAAAAGTTTCTTATTATTCCATTTTCTGTTATCCTTTTCCTGTTTGGCTCCATATGTTCACAGAACACCCTCCATATGAGTTCAAATTTTAAAAATTTGTTGAGGTTTCTTTTATGATCTAACATATGGTCTGCCTTGGTGAATGTTCCATGGATGCTTGAAAAAAAATCTGTTTTTGACTATTGTTGCATAGGGGATTTTAAATAAGTCAGTTAGACGCTGTTTGGTTCATTGTACCACTCAGATCATCTATATTCTTGCTGAGTTTCTTTCAAGTATATCTATCTTTTGCTGAGAGAGGGGTGTTGAAGTCCCCAACTATAATTGTAGATTCACCTACTTCTACTTTCAGCTTTTTTATCTCATGTATCTTGATGGTCTGTGTTTGATGCATGCACATATAGGACCGTACGGCTTCTTGTTAGATTCTCTTATTAGTATATAATGTTCCTCTTTGTAGTGATTTTTTATCTCCAAAGTGTACTTTATCTGATAAAAGTACTTCTGATTTTCAAAATTATTGTTTTCATAGTATATACATTTGATTCCTCTACTTTAAATCTACCTGTCATTGAAGTTTAAGTAATTTCTTCTTAAAAGTATACTGTGGTATCATCTTTCTGTCTCCTCTGTCCATCTTTATGTTTTAATTGTATTTTAACCATTTATAATTAAATAATATATTGATATGTTTAAATCTCAAGTCTTTTTATTATTTTCTGTTTATTTCCTCTGTCTTTTTTTTGCCTTCCTGTTGATTCCTTGAATATTTTTAGGTTTCCACTGTGATTTCTTTATAGCATTTTAGAGTCTTTCACTTTGACTATCATTTTAAGTAGTGCACTAAGTACTACAGTATCACAGTCAAGTCATGCCAACATATTGCCTCTAAGTGAAGTGTTAAAACCACTTCCATTTAGGTTCAACTTCCCCGCTTTAAACAGTCATTTTCTTGCTTATCGTATTGTTATGATTGTGTTTCAATCATTAAATATTATTTTTGAAACTCATGAGGATAATCTCATATCTACCTATATTTATGCCTCTTCTGCTGTTTTTCCTTCCCTTGTGATACTTTACAAATTTTTTCTTTTGTCATTTCCTTTCTGTTTGAAGAACTTACATTAGACAATCTTTAAGAGCAGTTCTGCTAGTGACATACCCTTTTAGTTTTCCTTCACATGAGAATAACTTCATTTGCCCTCCATTTCTGAAGCAGTTTTGCCAGATCTCTTGAGCACTTGAAAAATGTTCCACTTACTTCATGTTTCAGAAGGGAAATCGCTGCCATGCCAATTGATTTACTGCATATGTAATGTGTCATTTGTCCTGTTGCTTTCAGTATTTTATCTTTAGATTTCACAATTATAATTATTATGTGTATGGACATGGATTTGTTTGGGCATATTGTTCATGTTCACCCAGCTTCGTTATTGTGTGTGTTTGTGTATTTAACCAAAGTTGGACAATTGTTAGCCATTATTTTTGGTGATATTCTCTCATTTCCACTTATTTTCTACTACTCTCCTTTTAGAACTCCAATGATACAAGTGATAAATCCTGTGCTACTGTCCCAAAGGTTCCTGAGACTCTGTTCTTTCATTGTTATTCTATATTCTATTATTCAGACTGGACACATTTTATTGATAGATCTTCAAGTTCACTGATTTTATCCTTTGTCATCTCTGCTCTACTACTGAATCCATACAGCAAGTTGTTTTTCTTATTGTGGCTATGGAATTTTTCACTTTTGTATATTTGATTTGGTCCTTTTTGTAGCCTCTTTTTCCTTACTGAGATTTTCAATTTTTTTCATTTGTTTCAAGAGAAGTTCTATTTGAATGTTTAAGTGGTTTTATGACTCTTGCTTTTAAATCCTTGTCAGAGAATTTCAACATCTAATTCATCTCAGTGATGGCATTAATAGATGTTTTTTTTCCTTTTCATTTTATTTTTATTGGTTCTTAGTATGAGTGATTTTCTGTGGTACCCTGTATATTTTGTCTATTATGTATGGAGAGTGTGGATTCCATTTTAACCTTTTACTTGAGCAAGGCATTCACCATATGCAGCTTTAGTACACAGATTCTCGTCTTCTTTTATGGGCTGTGGTTCTAAGGACAGTTCTATATTCAGAAGCTTCATAGGGTTATTTTGACCTGCTTGGTTAACTCGTGACACTGAAGTCCCCAGTGGTTCCTAATGGTACAGCCTTAGGGAGCAGAAGGAGTTCCCCCTACTGAGGCACTTGGTGCCTCCAGGTAGAAATAGGGGTTTCCCAGGCCCATGAAGACAAAAGGTCTACCTGGTTGGGATGCTTTTTGTGCCACAATCACTATACTGGTACTTTCCAGCTGCTGCAATCTCTCTGGGCGGAAGAGGGGAATTTCAAGGCCACCAGGTCAAAGCAGCTTCCCTGGCCAAGCCCCTCTTGTGGTGGAGAGGCCCACCAGTTCCCTGTGGTTGCCCAGGTGTATCTGGGTATGAGAGGGAAGCTCCAGGGTCATAGGGACGTAGATACTCTCGAGGGCAGGTTGCCTGTTGTAGCTCTATCATTCTTGTCATTTTTGCCTGCCCACCCTGGTGTGTCCCTATGGGAAAAGGGAGTCTCAGGCCTGCAGGCATCCATGGACAGGATGGATATTACAGCAAGATCCCTCTGCCTCTTGGGGACAGAGAGTGCTTCCTGGTTGTACGGTTGTGGGGGCATCCTCTTAGCAGTGCTCTGTGGCTACCCCAGTATCACTGTGCAGGCAAGGGCAGCCCCAGCCCATAGGAACAAAGAGGCTTCTGGGACCAGGGCACTCACCGTGATGGATCCCTTATGCTGCTGCTATGTGGCCTTCTAAGTATTTCTTGGAGTAGGATGTCTCAGGCCTGTAGGAACAAAGGCTTCCCACACCGGGCCACTTTAAGCCAGGTTCCTCTAACCAGTGCTATCAGCTGTGTCCATATCTTTCAGCAGACCAAGGTAGTCTCAGGCCTTGGGGAAGGAGAGGCACTGCCCTTAGCTGCTTATTGCTAGCAGCGCTCCTGTTCAATAGCCTTACCAGTTATACACGGCTCATCTCATATTGAGAGAGGAACTCTTACTCAATCCAGGGGAGTAATGAGCCCACCTGAGCTGCCTTCTGTTACTAGTTTGGGGTATGGGATATACCAGGTCTGGGTCACCTTCTTCTGATGGATGGAGGTGTATAGAGAATTTGCTGCTCTTCATTTCCTCCAGTCCTGGGGTTTCAAATCAGTTTGCTGTCTTCTGACCACCTTTCACATTTCTCTTTTGATTGCCTCTTGTGTTATCTCTAGGGCTTACTGTTGCATTTAGGTGAGAGAAGCAGTGAAAATGAGTCTATGCCATTGTAGGGAAAATGAAGTTCGCATGGCCAGGATGCTCCCTGACCCTGACCTACTTGCCCACTTGGTGCACGCTACGCTGTCTCGTGACTCCTCACGATGCACATGCATCATGAGCTCATGCCTGTCTATTGAGCATGGGCAGGCTTGGATAAATGTTGGCAGAGGGTCACTATTGTCTATGTTGGTATATAAGGGCCTCTGCCCAGGGCCCTACTGTGGGCTGTGCATTGCAGACTTGCTGCATGCAGATGCAGAGGATGTAATCCAAGTGTTCGACTAGCTGCAGTGAGAATAAAAGCTGGGTATGAATCCTCTAGTCATTTTTTGATTTCACTAAATTCAATATGAACCTGACAGGAGCTGAGCTCCTGCACTACAGCCGTCTTTTCTGAATAGGAAGTCTCAATTTTGTTTGAATATGTCTTAATGGGTGACTTAGATAACAGTGCTTTTTAAAATAAACACAATCCCCAAAAGATATTACAAAGACCCAAATCTGCATTCAATTATACTATGCTGTGTGTAGGGTAGCTATTCACTATTCAACTTACAAGTCAATGGCAGCCCTTGAAGTAAATAAGAAATAAAGCATCAACTGCTCCTTGTGATGAGTAGAATTATGTTATTTGGTATGTTCTTTAAATTATACAGTTAGCATTTATTTTAGAAAGCTAACTAAAAATAATGCCAGCAATAAAAATATCTTAGTTCACCAAAATATATGAAACTTTAATATGCAGATTTATTTTCCTGTTTAATTTTATGAAAAAAATCTGTCAAAACTACACAGAAAATCCCCACCACCCTAAAACTCTTGACTAGCATATGATACACACACATAAATACCTATAACCATTAATTATATAAGTGCCTAGTTCAAACAAGTTAAGGAAGACAATATGTACATACCACACTGCATAATCGTTTGTATAAGTGGTTAAGTCAAGGCCAAGGCTGGCTATTAATGAGAACCCAACCTTGAGTGAAGCACATTTGGTTTGAATATCAAAATATATTATCACCATCTATTTTTTCAACAGTTAGAACTTTTGCCAAAGAAGTAATAATACATAGCAAATAATTCATGAATTTTACAAGGCTTTCCACTTTCCATATTCCTCCCAGTTAAATGTGGGACAAAAATATTTTAAAGTGGTTTAAGATAGTTGAATACTAAGAAACTTGTGTGGAACTATTTTTATTTTGTGTGTTAGATATCTTCTAAGCTTTTTATTATGGTTTACACAAACTTTCATAATCTTGCTGTAACATTTTGATTTTCTAGCAATAACTTTTTGGATTCAGGCACAACTTTTTTTAACCCTTCTCTCCTACCCCCAAATCATAGGCCCTCTTATGCATCTGTAACTTTGGTTTTCTGTCTCATTTCACTGTGAAAGAAACTCAAAAGCAACGACATTCTTAATTATCTCTTTTTTTTTTATATCAAATGCTTAACACAGACCAATAGCACATACAAATTCCCAATAGATTCTTGTTAAATGTATTGGTACTTGACAAGAAAAGGGTAAGTAAAAATAAAATCATGAGAGGAGCAGTTTTTTTTCTTTGAAATCATAAGTTTAAATTCAGCGAGGGACATTAATGGCACTGCATAAACGACTTCCTATTTCACTGAAGTGTTTAATAAGGCCTTTAAAACAGTAGTACTTCACTGCCTCCTGCTTGTCAAATCAACATTTGGGACTCTCTGTGGTCCCTAAGAAGTGATAAATAACAATTGGATTTTTGGTTTGCCTAAGGACCTAAAAAGGAGAGTTGGCTCATACATATTGCTGATATAATTGGGCTGACATAATTTTATTTTATTATGTCTACAATTTATAAAGGTATATTTCTCAACTGCCTTCTTTATTAACTTAAGAAAGGTGTCCTTTAAAAAGGAAATCACATACAAAAAGTCAGATTATGTAACAAGAACCAGTCATTTTTCTTCTCATCTCCTTATTAAAATCATAGTTTTGGAAGGATTTAAATTACTCCTTACTTTTTTGTGTTATAATGTTGGGGAGGGATGAACTTGATATATTTCATGTTTTAACACTATATACTGATGCATTCCAAACTCCAAGTTACATCTTAAGAAGAAAAATATACATGAAGCCTTTCAAACACATTTTTGTTTATGCAGATTTTGAAAACTGGAGAATCAAATAATAAAACCCAGAATTCTTTCTGTTTACATAGTGTGGAAAATGCAGCATAACAAAGAGAGATATTTGGGAAGGGCTGCAGAGCCCACAATTTTTCTGTTTCCTGAGAGTAGCCACTCTCTCCCTCCAACAAACCCATAAGCATGTACGTGGTACCGTGTTTGTACCGTATGACACTGCCCTCCAGCCAAGGCTGATTGGACCAAGATTACTGATACCCAACTCCAACTGGGACACACAAGATGTTCTTCCTGGAGGTTAGCTAAGACTCATAAAATAAGGACTTGCTCATGCAGTCATCCTAGACAGCACACAACAAGGGGAAAGGCCCATGTCCCCATCATTCCTAGACCCGACTGTTCAATTTTCCTTCGATTCTACTATTAGATAAACCACAAGACAGACATGTGGCTTGAATGTTAAATTGTATTTGACTTGAATTTCTGTCCTGTGCAAGGAAAATATATGATTAATATTCACAACATGCTGTATTTCAGAAAAAAATATGCTACTTGAGAGACTGAGGTAAACAGGGAACAAGGATATTTTCAACACCATACAGTCATCCCCCTTATTTATAGGGGATATATTTCAACACCAGAGGATGCCTGAAAATGTGGATGGTACCAAATCCTACACTCTGTTTTCTCCTATACACACACACCTCTGATAAAGTTTAATTAATAAATTAGGCATAGTGAGAAATTAACAACTTATTATAAAAGAGCAATTATAATATACTATAGTAAAAGCTAAGTGAATATGGTTTCTGTCTCAAAATATCTTATTGTATTGCACTTACCCTTCTTCTTGTGATGATGAGAGATGATAAAATGCCTACATGATGAGGTGACAGGAGGTGAATGACACAGCGCTGTGATGCAGTGTTGGCTACTATTGACCTTTTCATGATACCTCAGAAGGAGGATCATCTATTTCTAGGCCATGGTTGACTGTAGGTAAGTGAGACCATGGAAAGCAAAATCACAGATAAGGGAGGACTGTTGTGTTATCATGTTTTAGATGTAATTTTTCAAGAAGTCTGGGAGCAAGTCATTATTCTGTTTTGTATATAACTCTGAAAACTATGTATAGCAAAGAACACTATCATATTCCTCCAAACTACACTTTTATATCAATAAAAGCTTTTATAAAAATTATCCTTCTATATGGTTACACTTTTTACATATAACATTAAAGAAACAGTTGTATCTTGTTTCATCAATTTAAAAATAAATTATTTGATATAAAACAAGTTTGATTTACTCAGTTGGTTCATTCTATTTTTGAGAAAGGTAAAATTAGATAAAGAAGTCTGTAATTATACAAGAACATATATACAATAAACATATCCAAGAAATCATTACTAATACCATGCTCCAAATCATTCAGTGTTCATGATCTAACCCTAAAACAATCAAGATATGTTTGAAAATAGTGTCGCTCTCTGATCTCTAGACCTATTCTCCTCTTCATAGGTGGTCACCACATAAGAATTTTATGTTCACCAATTCAGTCCAATTATTCTGTTTTTCATGTGCATTTCTATATCCATAAATAATACATGGTAGTCTGTGTGTTTGTACACATGCACTTGTGTGATCTTTACAAATTTACTTAAGTACTAGAGCTCACCAGCTGTCCATAACAGTCTATGTTGCCCCACTCATACTGTGGTAGTATTCTGAGAGAGAGAGAAGCTGTTCAGCCCATAACTACATCTGATAGTCCTTCTCACATCTAGATGTGGTTATTTTATTATTTTTTCCCAGTGAAATATGAGTGGAAGTAATTTGTATCAATTCTGGATTTGCGATTTTCCAAAGCTAATGTGTCTTTCCCACTCCTTCTTCCCCATCCAACGGCTGAATACAGAGATCAAAGAAATGGTTGACCAACAGGACAGAAGAACTCTATCTTTGCATCAGCATATGCAGAAAAGCCACTTGCTGCCACAGATTGCCACGTGCTGTGACAGGAACAAGTGATACATGTCTATTGTGTCAAGCTACAGAAATTTTGCATTATGGCCAGAGAAACTAAAAGGACATTTATAGTATTTTCACTAGGACAACATTGTTTTAATAAGGATCCTCACAATTGATTTTGAGCTAAGTTATGTTACTCATGTTAGTTATCTAAGAAGCTCCTTTTCTTCCATGTGTATACAAAGTAAAGCATTAAATTATATAGTTCTGAGGGATGGTTAGAAAGAGGGCAACAGAATTAAGAGTACTAAAAGCCAGTGTGAAACAAAGCTGAATTCGACACTGGGACATGATCATTTCTTAATTGTTAAATGATGTAATGGATTCTTCTAAGTTGGGAATACCAGCTAAATAGCCCCATCATCCACTATCTGATATTCCTCTATGATTCTTATTTTCTCCAAACCAGTCCCTACCATCCAACACATCTTCATATCCTTTCAGTACTCACTATAAAATATACTTCATATGAAGCTGCCTTTTTTTTCCATTATAATGGCCACCACCCTTGCTCAAGCCACCTGTAAAAGGCAAAGAGGCTTCTGAGGAGAAATGGGCTTTCTGAACTACTGGAAAGAGAGACTTTTCAGCCACTGATGATGCGACCTTACTAATTCACAGTTTAGTTTAAGGGCCAGAGAAACCATATGCTTTTATAAACATTCCCTGAAATGGAAGGATGTAGATGTTTAGTTCAAGTTCTTCGGAAATGGTGATGTAATATCCAAATCCAACAGGGCAGGATCATAACAAGGTCTGTACTTCCTAGAAGTGGACAGACGCTACCTGGGGCCTTTAGTGTTCTGAGTAGCTATGACACTGATAGCTCTGATGAGCCAAAGGAATCTGTATTGCCAAAAAGTGTATCTATCTGTTCCTGTCTATGTGGTCATGTAGCTTTTCAAAGTCCTTGGCTGACTAAATTGAAAACTTTATCTGAACTGATTGCATAGATAAGCACAATTTCTTCCAGCCAATCTGTACCTGACCGGAAACTCTAATCTCTTGCCCTCCCTGCCCTTTCTATATCCTTTTCAGGGCAAACAGCATGAGAGTGATCCCCCTTAAGAGCATGCTTCCCATCGTTACATCCTCTCAGGTCTTCCAATGGTTTCCTATTGATCTAAGAAAGAAGTTAAAACTTGTTTAGACTCAAACGTCTCCTGTCGAACTCTCTACTTCATTTCATGGCACTTGGTTCCAGCTATTCTCTCAGCTCCACAGATAGTGGCCTCTTTCATTTCCACAAATTCACCAACTCATTCAAGTTGAGGTCCTTCATATTTGTTATTTCTCTGTAGTTAAAATCCTCCCTGTGCATCCCCCCAAGTTTTCATAGTTGAAAACTTCTCAGCAAAAATGTCACCTTTTCAAAAAGTTCATTAGATCTCTAAACATTGTAAGCATTTCAATAGTTCGTTGGTTTCATTGTTTTATCCTTGTGGTGTGAGACAACTACCTCGTATAGTGCCTGGAGCCCAGATGGATTAGTTCCTACAAACACAAGTAAATGGGACCTGAGCTGTAAACAACTTGCACTCAAAGACTCAGGAGAAAGGACTGTGAGGTTTCCAAGTGCATGTACGGAAGATCAAAAAAGGAAGCCTTTAGGCTTGATTCATTTTGACCAATCAGGTTATTATTTGTATCTTGCCACAACAAAATATACTCAGAATTTAATATTAAAAAGCCTTCACTTTTGAAATTACTGCAGGAAAAATAACTCTGTATTGCAAGTGTAAATGAAATTTTCTGGGACCCCAGACTCTTCTTTCTTGAAAACAATTGTTTTCATTAAATGATTTGTTAAAATAATGTACAAATGTTCATTCACACAAGAGTCAGAAGTTATGTTGCAACAACTGGGTGAATATGTGGCAAGAATATGGGTTCTGAGTAATTGTTTTTCAATTTAGGGAAAGTTCAGAATTAGACATTTTTGAAGGCATGTAATTTTTGTTTAGTTTCACACAAAAAAGGCACTATTTACATTCAGTGTATTTTAAAATTGTATACATGTTCCATAGCATTTTCAACAAGTAATTCACTTACTTTTTTAAAAACTATATTCTAATTTGGTTGACAATAAGGAAACTTCTGAGATGGTTTCTCAAGAAGGATGACACTTTTCAATATAAAACTAAGTTAAGATGAATTCACAACACAAGACATTTTTATATCTGTCAACCAAGACTCCCTCATTGGAGAATAGTTATTCAAGGTCTGTATCCCTAAATTTGGCATACCAGATAGCTTTCTATTTCACACCCAAAAGAGTTTCTGTGCTATTCTCTGTGACAGTTATTAACAAAACAACAGTTCACATCAGGCAATTGTTTCCTGGTATAATAGACTTTAGATGTCATCATTTCAAGAATGATTTCTTAAAAAAACAGAAAACTGCTCACTTTCAGAGTCAGTGCCTCTTTTCTGCAGAATGAATAATGATTTAAGAAGAAATAATTTTTAAATGAGGTCCATGTATTCTAGCCACCTATCTTCTACTACTTACTGAACTCCACCTCAAATCTGACATGACCATACTGTTAAAAATATAGTACATATCACTTCAAACCTGCTTCTCCTCAGCTGTATCCTACCTTAAATGGTACAATTTTTACTAAACCTCTCCTGTCAGATTCTAAGTCCCCCAGGATTTCACTCCCTCCATCCCAATTGTTTAATCAAGCTTCAACATATGTAGATTCTACAACCAACATATTTTTTTAATGTCCAGTGCTTCTATTCTAGTCCAAATCATAATACTTTCCTGACTAGACAACGATTATGATCTCCTCACTGGTCTCCTTCCATCCTCACTCAGCCTGGTGACCTCCAAATCCCATACAAGCACCCTCCTCTCCCAGTAAAGTCCCTTTTCTGCATGGGAATCATCGTGAGCTTCAAAAAGACAAAAGATGATTATGTCAATCCATTTGATTAAAACTCATAACTGGTTCCCTATTTCTCTAGGGGTAAAGTCCAAAATGGTAAACACAATATATAGGATGCTGCATGAAATAGTCTGTCTTTACCCAAGACCAATGTCAGTCCTTCATCTTTCCACACTCTCGCCATGCTTGCCTAGAGTTCCTCAAATGAACTTGCTCCTTTATATTTCAGGTCTTAATACATGCATGTTGTAAAAACCAGAAAACATCTTACCCCTATTCCAAATTCGTATTAACTAGAAACTAAGTACATCCTGTGTCTTTATTTCATGATCAATTTTTATCTTTAAGTGAATTCATGACCATCGCAGTCTTTGCTATAGGTAAAAGGTTTTGTTTGCTTGGTTTATATGATCACAAAATAATGTAAAGCTATCAAAAGGTTAAATTTGTTTGCTCTTAGGTTAAAAATACATCAAAGCCTCCCTCATTCTTAAAAAGAGAAAATACTTCTCAACAAGTTATGTTCTTTCAGTATGAAAATCATGTTTTTCAAGCAAGTAGTGTATTTTCAATACATTATTTTCTCATTAATCTCTATATACTGCCTTCTAATCATTCTAATGATCTTTGTGAGTTCACTAATTGTGCTGTCCCAAATTAAAAAGTGGTTTAAGTGTTATTATAAAATAATAATCTCACTAGAAAAGAGTATAAATAAAAACAAGAGAATTATCCATAATTTTATCACAGTAATATATTCATTTACTTGAAGACAATATCCAAAAAATATTCATCTGTATGTGGGTGTCTCTATCTTATATTCTATCTCCACCCTACATTCTTCTTTAATATATCTTATCCTAAAAAGTATACTACAAATAATGTTTTGTAATCTATTCTCAAAATTTCTCAATAAGACACATTTAATTTTTATACACAATGCTTCAATATTTTGATGGCTGCACAATTTTCTATTCTAGCACTGTCATAATTGAACTATACTTTTTTAGGGAATATTTAGGATGCAGCCTATGTATACGTCTATACAAATTTAAGATGCCCACTTTAAAATCTAATGCATATTGCCTACATAATCTCCAGTAAATATATAAGAATTTACTTATCCTACTACCAACAGTGCATGAGAATTTTTATTCTTGCCAATCTTGGGAGGACCATCACTGTGGGTTTGTTCGCATCCCCCTACCCAAACTTCTGTATCAATCTTATGGGTGTTTGTCAGCTCTCATTTCACTCCTACTTCATTCACCTTTGACTCAACTAAATTTTGGACTCACTTTGAAATTCTTTCTTACAGGGCTCAAAGACTATTAAATTACATTCACTACCAACAGAAGATGCAGGTTCCTCTCAACACTTTCCTGGTTGTTGGAACCTCAAAACTATTTTTAAATAGCAGTATAGGCATCTATGTTGAAATGAATCAAATATATTTCTACTAAATACTGTGTTCCATAATTAGATACACCTCATCAACAAAAGATCATAGTCAACCCTTTGAAATACATGTTATTTATAAACAAATATACATATTCAGAGGATCCTCAAAATATTGCATTGCTTATTACCCAAAAATTGTTTTGAGAGTTATTGCTTTGAAATTTGTAATGCAAGTTATGTGTGGAGGAAAATCTCCTAGATAATTGAGTATATAAAAGCTATAAGGAAAACAGTATAATAGAATTCTGGATTTGGGGTTCTAGAAAATCACATTGTTTAAGTGATTGAAAGAAAGAAAAGATGAAGCAAAAGGGGAAGGAAAATACAAGGGGAGAGAGAAGTAACGAAAGAAAAGATGGCAGGACCAAATTCTCAAGTATGTGTTTTTGGTTTGGCCCTCACCCATTGCCTACTAAGCTCTGTTTGATTTGCCTCCTACCCTATTCTCTAACACCATCTTTCACTGTTGCTCCTTCCATTGCCCTCTCTACTCTAACCCCACAAGCCATTTTTTTCTATTTCTTGTTCATGCCAAGTTCATTTCCCACAAGTAGTACTTGCTGCTGTCCTACCTGGAGTTCTTGTATTCAGACCACTGTATGTATTGGTCTGCCTAGTAGTTGAGGTATCAGCTCAAATATCACTGCTTCAAATATCACTGCTTCACATAGGCCTTGCCTTTTAATTCTGAAGAACCCTTAAAATCTAGACTCACTCTTTATTGTTTATTTGATTATCACTCATTCATTTTCTTTAAAAGCCTTGCTTACTGCCTATCTTCACCCACTAGAATGTAAGCTCCATGAACCCAAGGCATGGTGTCTTTTTCATGCCAGACTGCTCAGCAACTAATATAGTACTTGACCCACAGCAGATCATCACTGATTCTTCCTGGTGTTCATGAAGGACAATGGAAATTTAGTTCCTTCTCAAATAAGAAGATACGGTTGAGAGTCAGTACAGTGGTTCCAGGATCATCAAAGAATGGAATGCTTATATTATTAGTCTTCTTTCAACATGTAACTTCCCTTTTGTAGTCCTAATGGCTACTCCAGTCATCATATTACCACTCCATGAAACAGTGAGAAAGAATGAGGAAGATGAGAGATCATGATTTGTCTTTCCAGAACTTTCACACAGTAATTACGATTGTGCCCCAGTTGTCAGAACAAGGTCATACATTCATACCTAGCTGCAGTGGAAGATGAGAAATGTAGACTTTATTTTGGGAAACAAGAGACTCAACTAAAAATCAGTTAGTTCCATTTCTATAGAGGAGGAGGATGGATCTTGGGATGAAACTAATAATCTCTGCTCCTTTATTCATGGTTAAACAGATAAACATTCTGTAACACTTTCCTCACAGTGAAGATGCCCCAGATGTCCAGAGTTTGTAAAATGTCTATTAAAGCCCTCTTCTGACTTCTGCCTTTGGGCTAAACATGTAATATGAACATATTTTCCCTTTTCCACCCCAAACCAACAATTCATAGCATATCTGATATTCAGTGTGTGTCCTTAAGAGAGATATCTGCCAAAATTTTTCATATTAATGTGTGGACTAATAACTCAATATCCTAGCAGGGAGATAACTGTAATGTAACACGCAACTGGTAGACACTTAAGACAACATAAGACGTGAGGTAAAAATAGCACACAGCACAAAGTTTTTGGGGGAAGAATCAATTGGATCCCTTCTCAGGCTTTTCTTGGGATTTTTCCATTGTTTGTTTTTTCCTAGTTTTCTTTTCTCAAACAGCTTAATTAAGATACAATTCACAAACCATATAATTCATCCACTTAAACTGTTTTAAGTCAAAGATTTTTTTTTTGGTATATTCAGATAGTTGTGTGACCATTAGCACAATTTCATTGTGTCTCCAAAGGAAATCCTATACCCATTACCAGTCATGTCCAATTTCTCCCCCAGCCACACACTTTCAGCTCTAGGCACCCACAAATCCACATTCCGTCTGTACAGTTTTGCCTATTTTAGACATTGGATACAAATGGAATCATACATCACGAGGTGTTTTGTGACTGGCTTCTTTCACTTAGTACAATGTTTCCAAGGTTCATCCATGTTGTAGTATGAATCACTATTTCATTACTTAGTATTGCTGGATAAAATTCCATTCAGTGGATATATCACATTATGTCCATCCATTTTTCAGTTAATGGATATTTGGGTTTCTTCCTCTGGCTCCTATGAATAATGCTGCCATATACATTCATGTGTAAGTTTTCATATGGATAAAAAGTTTCATTTACCTTGAGTGTAAGAGAATCACTGAGTCATATGCAGGACTAGGGTATATGTTCATGTGGGAGGAAACTTTTCTAGGGATTAATTTTAATTTAATCTAGAAAATTTCAGTCATATAAGCACCATTAGCAGGTAAAAAAATGACTTTATACTTTGCATTTATAGCCTCTGTTTTCTTATATATATTTATTTTGAAAAAGAATATATTTAATACTAAATACTGAAATCTTTACTACCAGGAAAACATTTGCAGAGAATGTTGCAAAATTTTTATTTCACAGGTGATGGTCTTTTGCTTAACATACAGTTTATCTTTGGTGAACAGAATTATTTCAGCCCATGAAAAGAAACAAACAAACAAAAAAATCAAAGGGTAATAAAATGCTTTAGTGATCTGGAGATTAGCTCTTACACCCTTTGGCAATATATTACAGAAATCATTCAAGCAGTGTATACTATTTCAAACATATAAACAAAAGGCAAATTCTTGCACTGTTACTAAGTTTCTACTCATGAATATTCACTGTAGCAACTTAACCAAACATCAAGAATTAAAAGGACATAAAAAAGCCAAAAAAGGGTTAAACCCATGATTCATTTTTGGTTTTGGAAATGAGAAAGCAATATAGACTTTGAAATTAACGTGGTATGCTGGCGCTGACACATGAGAGCTGAATGTTATATTTTAAGGAATTTTGCATGGCTACTGTGAAGTATAGCCCTTGTTAAAAATTACATTATATAAACTTATCATTAAATAAATTATTATAAAGCAGCTATAATGATAAATTTAAAAATTCATCACTTCCTAAAGATTTTACCACATTTTACTATTATCTGTGCTTGTGAGGTTATTTATGTCTTTGTATCTCTATGGTGAATATACTATATAATGGCATGTTACCACACATGTCTTCCAATTCCACACTCAGCAGTATCATAGTGGTTGTGTGAATTTGGATATTGTGGAAGTATTTACACTACACAAATCAGCAAACTCTACAAATCAGAGTTTGCCTTTTTCTTCAATGAGCTGGGTGTTAACAATTTACCAGTACACTTCATATATAATGGCACGGTATGGATATAAATTTATATATATATATATTATACATAAATTACATATATATAGAAATTCAGCTATCTATAAGCAGCAAGAAAAATGAATGAAAAGTCAAAATTTGTCAGTACTCTAAGAATAAAGAAAATGTGGTATAGACATACAATGGAACATTATTCAGCGGTAAAAAAAAAAAGAAGAAAATCCTGGCATATGTCTAGTATGCCTTGAGAGTGTTATGCTAAGTGAAATAAGCCAGTTGCAGAAAGACATATACTGCATGATTCCACTTACACGAGACTTCTATAAAACAACTAGTCAAACTGACAAAAGCAGAAAGTAGAATGGTAGTTGCCTGGTCCTAGACAGTGGGAAACAAGGAGCTGTTCAACTGGTATAAATTTCCAGATAAGCAAGATGAATAATTTCTAGAAATCTCTTGTAGAACGCTGTGCCTATAGTTAACATACTGTACTATACACTAAAATTTTGTCAAGAGGGTAGAGGTTATCTGTTCTTACCACAATAAAATAGTAGTAAAGAAAGGAAAAATAAAGCATTGACCTAAACAAATTCAGAAACAAGCATAACCATGAGATCCATAGTGACATGCAATAAATGGACCCACATCTATGGCTGCCTACATAGGGCTGTTGTAAAATCAATTTATTGGACAAATATTTACTGATTTACTGACTATTCCCTATCGCTTACTGTACTAGATAGAACAATGAGTAAAAGATAATCGCAGACATTAGGAAGCTCAAATTCCACAAATGGACATGGAATTCTATAAACCATGCACAAAGAGACATCTTTGAGAGATGAACTAATATTTACTGAAAATCTACTGTGTGACAAATATGATATGAGAAGATTTATTTGAATCATCCCAAGTCAATTCTACATGAATTTCAAGTATCATTACCCTGTTTTACATATCAGAGCCAGAGAAATTAAACAACATCACAAGAATCACAATATTTAGATTGTATTCCCATTCTCCTATTAACTTTTATCCATGTCACCCTACTCTCTTTCATAACTTCATTGGCTTCTCTCTTAGTAATGACTTCTGTGAAAAGTATTACATATAAATTACATTAAATCAAGGTTATTTTCTCTCTCTTTTTTTTTTTTTTGCTTAAGTGACACAAATTTATTGTCCTACAGTTCTGTAGGTCAGAAGTCAGACACATATCTCACCAGACAATGTTATTTTAAGTTAGCCAGCACAATTAGCTAATGAAGTAAACATATCGCAAAATAGAAAAGGTTTATAAATGAAAAAGTTTAGAAAAAAAATCATGCTGAAAGACATGTCCAGTCAGATATTAATACATTATGGTGATGTCTCCCACTTGAAATCACTGTCCAAATGAAGCAAATTGAGAAAAAAATAGGTACCTTCCTAAATCCAGAAAATAAAGGAGAAAGAAAGCAGAGATCCTAAAAGTATAACAGTAATTTTTTCGAAGCATCAGGTAAATCTCATAACAACCTTTTCGGAGTTATTCAGATCTTTGAGTTTATGCCTGGAAGGGTACCCTGCAGAATGTAGTTAAATCGGACAAAAACAAAAGAGCCTTTAAACCATAATATGAATTCCAATTTGGTCATAGTAGGAGGATATAGAGTGTGAAAAGTTTAAAAGGTACCAGATCCTCTAAATTGTCAATGACCACTGCATTTTAGATAATAGAGAATTTATGCTTTTTGAGTCTTCCAGATTGAGCACTCCATTTGGCATACAATTTACCTTATAAGAAGAAGATAAAGTTAGTCCCAATGATGTTTTTCAAATGCATAATGATTGGAAAGATCCCATTATTTTGTTTTATATAATACATATATATACATGTCCCATACATCAAAGGAAAGCACATACTTTTTGTTCCTGTTTAAAATTCTTGGTAAAAATAATCACTTTAATATTTGAGAAAATACTTGAATCTAAACTTAATTATATAAGCATATATTCACTTTGCTTTTTATGACATTTAATAAACTGTTTTATCAATTTTATTCTAGTAGGGGTAACCAAGTAGTCTAAGAACTCTCAAGTGGTACTGCCCAAGATCAAACCAATGACTATTTTGGTAATATCTCCAGGCTTCAATTTTCCTCTATGTACATGGGTGGGATACACTAATATCTATTTCATGAACAGTCTGACACATTTTAAGAATTTATTTTGTGCAATTTATAAATAAAAGAAATTATAATATATACCAAACTGTGAGATATACAGGGAATATTAGTTTACATCATTATCTTTGTTATGTTTTTCCAAACAAATGCCTTAAGATAACATAAACTTAAAAGGAGCAGACTTGAACAATACAAAGATTTTTTTTGGATGAATCACTCATATTAATCCTAGTTTATGCTTTGAAATGAAAAGATTAAGTCTCATTACAGTTTTAAAAATGTATCTTTCCATAATATTAATAACGTGCCATCACAACAGTTGCAAAAGGACGAACTGAAAATTAGCAACAAGTGCCTAATGATAAAATGATTGACACTCTTGTTCACTATTAAGTCACCTTTCTATTACTGCAACAGGAAAACTCTTCCCCAGTGATTTTATATTCTATTTTTTTCTAAAATGTAAACATAGAATGGGCCACAGAAATTCCCTGTATTTGACTCACATATCTCAATGCTTCCTCAAAATGTCCTTGAATATCTTAAGGGATGGAAAACAATATCCCTCCAGGAAGACAACCTTATTGCTAGTCATCTTTAAATTCAAGAACCTGTAACAAAATTCAAATCAAGTTTTCTTATTTGCATTATTTTTGGAGATGAAAGATTTTAGTATCTTGCTCAATGTAGGCCACAGACACAATATGTGATTCTGAAAAACATTTCCTAAACATGTTTGCTGTTTCAGTTGTAAAATAATCATTGATGTTGAATTATTAATCACCTTAGGCTCTTGTGTTGTAGCCAATCCCAAAATCTCAGTATCTTAGTTCTCATTTATGTTATGTGCCCATCACACCACAGCAGGGGATGGTCATATACTGCAGTCACTCAGGAGGATGGAGGAGCCACCATTTTGAATGTCGGTAGCTTGGTCTGAGAGACAACATGGTAAAGCATTCAAGGCTCTTTAGATCATCTGTCCAGAAGTGATAAAGGTTATTCCCCTCACATTCCATTCATCAAAAACGTCATGAGCTAGGCCTATCTTCAAGTGGGTGGGGTCATGTTTGCACGTACCAGGAAGGAGACAGAGGCAGAATAGCTGCCAACAGCCCTAATTTCTTAGATAGCTACAATTCAACCAAGCATGTTTCACAATAAGTACAGAGAATATATAATTTATATCAAAGTTTAAGAAAGATTGAAACTTCCAAGATGTTCTATTTATTTAAATAATAAATTAAATATCCATGAGCAAAGTCTATAAACTTTTATTCTAATTTTTTTCCTGACAGCAAACAGCCCTTATTTTACTCTATAATTGAAAACCAGAATGAGAGAAAAGAAAAAAGAGAGACTCGATGTCAGAGAGCTCTCCGTAAAATCTCCGGCTTTTTCTCATTACCTGTAGGACTTTGCAGAAGATGTCAAATCTGACAAGCCTTAAATTACCTCAGGAAGATGGGATTGATACCATCTACCTTAAATAGGTTGTTATAGTGATTAAATGAGTTAGTATTTACATATATGCTTGGCTTACAAGAGGTGCCCTACAAAAAATTATCTACTCTTTTCCCTGTAGCTTCTTCTTGAGAAAAAACAGTGATAAGGAGTAGAACTTTTCAAAGGGACCATAACTTTGAGACTTCAGACTTTAAAATTGGCCTAGTGATCAGTATAACACAGAGAGGACAAGTAGTGATTTTATAGCATCTTACTACACTGATGGACAGTGACTGTAATGGGGTTTGTGGTGGGGACTTGATAATAGGGGGAGTCTAGTAACCATAATGTTGCTCATGTAATTGTACATTAATGATAGTAAAATAAAAAAATTTTAAAAATTAAAAAAAAGAAACCATTTTTAATCCAAGGTCTCAAAGACTTATGCTTGTTCTAAGAATTTTATAGTTTTAGCTCTTTATAGTTTAGCTCTTACAGCTCTTAACTTTTATATATGATATGATTTAGCAGTCCAACTTCATCCTCTTACATGTGGGTATCCAATTCTCCCTGCTATGTTTGTTAAAAATATTCTTTCTTGCATGAACCATCTTGGTACCCTTATCAAAAATCAGTTAGCCCCCATATTTATTTTTTATTGCAGTAAAGTTGATCTACAATATTAAAAAAAAAAAAGATTGGCCTAGTGAGGTAAAAGGAGGCAGGCAGTTGCTATAATTCTCTAAGCTTCTACAAGAGCCTCAAGTGAAAGATCAAAGAAAGGTCCAGCCTGGTGGTAGACAGATGAAGAATAGGGAGAGGTAAAGGTGGGAGAGTTTAGATGGATAACTGGAACACGTCTTCATAGCCACTGTGACATGAGTATATTATCTGACACTGTGATTTTTTAAATGTAAAGTTGATATTTTCCATTTAACTTCTGTCTGTCATTTATACATTTATATTTTGAATAAATTTCAAAAATATCAGCTGTCTTTTCTTGGATTTTGGCTTTCTCCAGTTTCCCATTAACTTTGACATTTCTGATGATTGCTTAACTGTGAAAGCAGTTGCAGTTAAGAATGCTACAAATCCTACAGTAAAAGAGAGTCTTCTTTGACTTCCGTTCAATTCCCAAACTGTACCAACTGCAGACAGCTAAGGAGAGACAGTGAATACTAATCAAAAGAGGAATAATGGCTTGGTTTTGGCCATGTCTTGACAAGAAACTCCTTTACCAGAAGAGGTATCTGTTTTACATGCTATGTATATACTGCTAGTGGAAACAGCCAGTTCATAACGATGGTACAGTATAGATGAATACAAGTTTTGCAATTTGCTTTTTGTGGTACCTAAACTAAATTTGAAACCATCCAGTATTTTACATTTATTGTAAAGTATATGCAAATTAGCACATGTAAGATTTGATCAAATACAACATCCACACCCAGAATTTTTGCTAGTTTGAAACCATCATTTGCAAAAGTTGGAGTTCTTTGTTTTTAATGAGGAAAATTTAAATGGAGAAAAGCCATGAAATCATCAAGCATCTATGCCAAAAGGACCAGGTAAAAATTTCTTGTTCGTCTGTGACTGAAGTATTCCTGGTTTGCTGATAAGGGACATTTGAAACAAGGCTGACTGTAAACACAGAATATTTAAAGCTATCTGGGATGACTGGCTTAGGAAAGATTTGGCAGTAATTACTGTCTGTTGCATTTACCATTTAACAGTACAACCTCTATAATCTAATCAATGGAGGTTGACCATAATAACCGCGTAGCAGACACAGTGTACAGAATCTAAGATTTCTTAGATGTAAGTTACATTACTGTTGTGATTTCAGAGACAGTACCTTTCTTGCAGTGAAGAGACCAACTAATGAGATGCAATAAAATAGTGTCTCTTTCTCCTTGGGGAATTTGTATCAAACCAAAGACAGAACCTGCTGTAAGTAGGAAAGCAGGACGGTGAAAACACCACTATCATCAGAAACCCAACCTCACTCAAGGCCAGGTACATCTGGTTTAAGGAGAAGCATGAGTTCCCCTACTAGTAGTATTACTTGTGGAAACCAGTTAGAAATTCGCTTTCCAGGTAAGGCCTTTGGAACCATCATTATACTTTCTCAATTTTGTAGGAACCTCCTCAAAGTAGTGTTTGGGGATCCCGAACAACCTCCGCCAGGTAGGATTAGGTGCTCCTCTAAATAGCATTGAACATGTATATTTCTTTGTAGAGTTTTTCTTCTAAAAAGACATAATAATACTATTATCTTCTGAAATCTTTTAAAAATTGTAAACACAGCACATTCCTGTTCCATATGGTTTTTAGAAATCATGCTTTAAGGTTGTTTTCTCATTACAAGAAAACTTCTATCAGATAATTTATAAGTATTATACCAAATCTCACTGTATCAGAGATTAAGTGTTAATATTTTGGAAATTTTTCTTTTAATATTAATTTCTAATATTTTAAAAGACTATATTGGCTATACTGCATATATTTTCATATTGGTATTACATAATCAATATTTATTCATCTTACTAAATATTCTTGAAAGCATTTTAATAACTGCATAATGTTCCATTGTAATGATATATCAAGATTTGTTTAACTCATCCCTTATTTGCCAACAAACGAGTTATTGTTTCCTTATTTCCTATGAAAAGTAACACAGCAAAGAACAGCCTTGTCCAAATTATTTAATCATGTCCTCAGGGAAAAGCCTCAAAAGACAAATCGCTGGGTCAAAGGAGCAAATATGCGATTCATGCATATTGCCAAACTGCTTTCCAAAACCATTAGACTGATTTATAATCCCACCAAAAAGAAAGGGCATGTCCACCTTTACTGACTCTTCTGCTTTATTGACCATTTCCAATTTGATAGGCAGCGAATAGAGAAAACGAAACCTACTTGCTTTAGTTGTCCTACTGCTTGAACATATATGCTCGTGTTTATTGGGCATTTATGTCTTTTTTTAATGAGCTTTTGTTCCCTTTACTTTTAAAATTTTTTCTGCAATGATAACATTGTATATTGTTAAATTTAAGTTGTATGCTAAATACAATGAGTGAAAACAAAGTGAATATCAACTAAGAATCATGGCTTTAACAACTTGCAAGATTAAAACGATAAAATAATAACAACTTTCAAATAAGACAGCTGGCTTAGCACTGGCTCCTGGGCAATCCAAATATGGGATAAGAAGAATTACAAATGGATTAGGTAGATAACTAATGCTTTTGGAGTACCTAGATATTTATCATTTTAAATCGATTTGATGTCTTTTGTTCTTTCTCTTTTCAATGCAATTTTTAGTGTTACTTTTCAATTAAATCAGTGAATTTTTTCTGTAATAGTTTAGTATCAATACTAATAAATGCCTTTTGAACTTATTTGTGAGTTTTAATATAACATAATCCGAAAATGATGTAAACATATGTTAGATCTGTTTATAAAGGGCACCAAAAGATAGACAGTAAAATCATCTCACCCTCAATTAGAAATCTCTGACTCATTTAGTAGAAAAAACAATATAAGAAGTTCATTTGCATACTTATCTAATTCACTACAAACGTGTATTCAAGACTTTTCTCTTCATTTAATCCTATGCTGTGAGAAAATCTCAGTCTCGTAAGTGACATTATGGAGGATTAGTTTCTCTCCCAGGGTGAAAAGGATTAAATCTCAGCAATAATTTAAGAATACATCTTATTCAACCTCTCTGGGGAATAAATATCTCCGGCTTGAATGTTTGTGCACAGAGGTGAACTGCAGAAGTCTGTACGCAAAAGTAAGCTTCTGTCGACTTGAAAAATATAAAAGGGAATTTAGTGAGGAAGAGAGACAGTCAGTAGCTCTTGTTGGACCACAATACAAACACATTTTGTAAGAACGAGGCCCTAGGGATCATAATCATGTAGCCTGAGCCACAAACAATGGATAGATATTTCTGACTGGCACTTTTTAGCTATGAGGCATGACATGGAATTGGGATGAGAGAGCTAAGAAAAGGCCACAGACACAAGTATCCACCTTAACCCTTCTCTCTATGCAGGAATCTCCTTGACCACTGTTGTGAATGACTGGTCATTTACCTTCTGCTTGAACACTTAACATGATAAACTCTTGCTTTATACATGTTTCATTCATTCACACAATTTTTATGTGCATTTACTTATTGAGGTCTGGGGGTATGCAAATGGAAAAGATGTGGTTCTGGACCCGGCAGAGTTCTCAGTTTTTAACAGAAGATAGAAATAGAAATTATTTAAGATGCCATATGGTCAAAACAGATCTGAAAATTTAGTTTGGGCTAAAAAGAAGAGTAACGAAATGGGTCTGATATTTGCAAAAAGTTTTATAAAGGTAGCAACAAATGACTGAGCTGTAAGTGGGGGCTCCCACAGAGAATACTAGAAGCAGGGCTGTGGCAGGTGTGGGGAACCAGAGGTCAGATGGCATATGGCAGAGACATTTGAAAACTCCGGGAATGATCAAGTGGAAGGTGACAGATTCCATGTACCTGGATCAAAGGAATATGGGTGCAATTTTGGAAAATAGGGCTAGAGAAATTGGAGCAACTAAAGAAAAGCCTAACTAGTTCTAAGCCATGGGGATCCAGATTCTGCCTCTGTGGTACTGAGTGCAGAAGCAGTATGGGGTAAATATTAAGAGCTCAGTCTTTGGTGCCAGACTGCTTAAGTCTGAATGTGCCACTGACTAGCTGGTGACTCTGGACAAGTTGCTTAGGTCTTCTATGCCTGAGCTTACTAACTGAAAAATGGGGATACTAATAATATTTAGCTCACTGTGTTGCTATTATAAAGTGCCTAAAACACTATCTTTTTAATAACAGCATCCATTAAATAGATGCCAAATGTGGACTGGAGCAGAGAGGTTCTAGATTATAGGCTCTAGACCTGAAATTCAGTAGTGGCAAAAAAGAGGTTCTTTCTTATGGCAATAAATCTGTTCCCCTTCACGCAAAGAAGTTCTACTTGCAGATCCCAGTTCTACATTTCACTTAACACACTTACATATAATAAAAATTCAGATGTTATAAGAGTTCATAGATTATACATATTTTTAACTTTGAAAAATATATTGAAAGATAAAAGAGTTTGACATTGAACTCTTTGGTCGCCTTCAGAAAGAGAAGATGATCTGCTATTGAAAGTACTTGTGGTGCAAACAGACAGCTGGCAGTAGAGAGCAGAGCCTCTAGAATCAGGGCAGAAAGCAGAGATTTCAGAAACTCAGAAAAGACAGGAACAAGAATCTTTTACAGTTGAAAAATTTCATTTACTTCAATGTTCTTTGTCCCACATCCTTTTCCAACTCTAATATTCTGGAAAGACACCAAATTTGTAAATAAAATTTTAAAAAGGTGCAGTGCAACAAAACACAAGTCTAGATGTTACCCAGTACAGAGAAAGTTTGGCCATTATCTTACTAGAAAACATGGGAAAGCATGTGTTTATGCAGTCGTGTCTCTAATACCCCCACCGATCAACAGTTGATGTGTACTGTTATTTACTGTGAATGTGCTGCAAGCTTATGACATTTAGTGAACCCTTATTTCTGGAAGTTTCCCTATGCCAGACATTGTTCTAAAGGCTAAGACAGTCTCAGTAACACAATACTCTACACGGCCTTCCCACATGCCCCTTTGCCACTTCCCTAGTCCCTGCCCAACCTTGGCATTTTCCAAGCAAGGACCGTATTCCAAGGTCACAAACATGTAAGTCTTTTAGTACTTGGCAATGTTTTGAGATTTTTAAATACTCATTTCTTCTAAGAGTCAGTTATGAAGAGTTCTATTTTACATAAAATCAAACTGGACTTAAAAGAAAAACAGGAACTTAAAGTCTAATATTCTGAGGCAAACAGAGTCCTTGTATATAAAATCCTTTTTAAATATTTCTACAAGTTGCTCCTTAAAGAAAAAGGCCAGTGTTTCTTTCAGGAAATTTACAACGATCTGTTTACAGAACTAGAGATTTAAGTCTCTTGCCAGCTGTGCATCTTCAAAAGTCCCAATCTGGAAATTCTTTTCTTGCTGTTTTTTTTTTCATTTTGGCCTTTCTGAAAATGGTGAGCATACTCTTGGAAATCAGTCATAATTACTCCACTAAATTCTCTGTTTTTCCTCAATACTGGGGAAAGGTTCATGATATGTTAATTTGGGAAATTCTATTATTTCATTAGAAGCTACAAGACTATTACACGTAGCTCAGTCTCACAGCAGGGCTATCCAGACAGCATGCTATTTCTTAGTAGGATGTCATTTGGAGTAATACTAGCTTAAAAGAATCGAGATGTCTTTGATACCAACAGACATGTGGAATCACACAGTCAGTAAACATTTAATAGACAAGAAGAGAAATCTAATGACATTCATTTGGCCTTTGGAGAAGATGCATTTGGGGCATTTTTTATTTTATAAAGGAAAACTGAACCTAAACACTGTTCAGAAGGGAACACTAAAGCTCTAAAAGCATGTAAGAGAGCCAAGGCAGACTTTTTAATATTTATATGTTCTTTTAGGAAAATTGTTCTGGTTCCTGCAGATGATTAATAATACCTGCCTCATTTGCATAATTCACAGCTCTAAATAATTAACAGGATTATAATTATATTCATAATTCTTTATCAATTGAAGTTAATAATGTTGGTCTGCTGTAATGTCTGATGTTAGTGAACTTACATCTGTACTTCAAACAATGATTCTAGTTAATATCAGCAACACACTTTTCTTTCTAACCTTTTCTTTATATGCCCCAGTCAGTTTTGATAAATGAGTATATGGTTTAAATCCCTTAATATTCAATAAGAAGAATAAAGGTTTTTTATAATCTGGAAATGCGTCTGTATTTAAATATAAATATAAATGAATACCTATATCTCTATAGATCTACCTATACCTATCTATACATAGATGTACAGAGATATAGGTAAATAGATACGCTTTTTTTTGCAGAGATTTAATACACTTTTTATTTCAGTGTAAGTGGTAGGTAGGAGATAGCATTTTTTTAAATTTAAAAATAATAAGGATGTATGAGGTACAACAGTTTGTATAAAATCTACCAGTAGATGGGTCACTCACTAACCTTTCTTGAAAAGGCATATTTATCTCAAGACTTGACCAACTTGTTCAAAAGGAGTATTGTTTTCCTTTTATGCCTCTGTGGACTGACTATACTGTTATAGCAAAAATCCAAATAAGATACAATTATATAGAAGGTCTTCAACTTCCATCCTCCCCCATTTCTACTTCCACCAATAGTAAAGTCTGAAAGTATTTATGTAGTGCGATGTTTTATTTTGTTCATTCATTAGCTATAATGGCCTTATCCATGAGCGGAATTCAAAAGCAAAGTGTGCTTTAAATTTAGAGAAGAACATAATGAAAATTGATAGATTTCCTTCTGGGGGAAACAAAGCTAAAACTAAGGCATCTTTTTCTACTCAAGATGTGTGAGTAAAAATAATGATGAAAACTGTCTACCTAATTCTGTCTCCTTTCAAACAGCTTATATTACAAATATCTTGGATTTTTCTTTAAAACATATTATTAAGAAGGTATTTTTAATAGAAAAATAATTTACCCAGTATTAACTGTATTTAAAATTGCATGGAGCCTATTTCAGCTGCCTAATTGTTTTATAATATTTTTTTGAAGTGACTTCATAAGTATAAAAGAGTTAGTTGCTTATTACAAAAGACTAAATATTTTATATCAATGTATTAAATTAAAAAAATATGACCTGCCATAACCACAATAGTCCCATAGATTGCAGATAATCTGAGTCAAATTAATTCTCATATCAAGAGATTTTGTCTAGAAAATCGCCAGCCATTATTATGTTCTGGAAGAATACATAAGGTTTGTTTATAATAACATTGAGCCAGTGATTAAATAAATATTTTCCTTCTTCCTAGAGAAGTTCACTTCTTTAAAATTGGATTACAATACAGAGAATATCACCTAAATTATTCATTTTAATTAAGTCATTTCCTGATATTTTTTTAGCAGATACAGTGAATTAAGAAATTACCCATGTAAGTTTTGCATCCTAAGTATGCTCTAATTCTGTAAAAATGGATTATTCTTTCATTCTCTTCTTCTAAATGTAAAACACATTAAGTAAATCTAAAATACAGATTACAAGTCTAGGTTTACTATTTTAATTTACTTGCTATTTTAATTCAAAGATCTCAAGATGTTCCAGAAACATTCTAATATATTTGTTGCTCTAATACTGATAATATCTGGCGTGGGGTGTGGAGAGACAATATCTGCCACGGCAAGGACAGGGACTTCTATACTGTTTTATGCAGTGGGAAAAATTAAAAAGGATTATGAGGAGTGACAGATGAATGAAAGGAACTTTACTGCTTGAAACTGTGCAATGGTCACATAGACTTTGCATTTCCAGATCAACAGTAACCTTTAAAATTTCATATATATATATATATGTAACATTTATGCATATATATACACTTAAAATTATTCATGCACATATATATGTATATATACACACACTTCATATATATATATTAGACACACATTTTATGTGTGTATATAAAAAGATATACATATATATATATAGAGAGAGAGAGAGAGAGATTGATTTTATATTTCTTTCTCTATAGATACATAGATTGGTTGCTTTTCATTACCCCAAAGATATTCCTTGGAGGGTTGTAGTCCAGGTAATAAAATAAAGTCATATAAAATGAGATGTTGGTAAATATGAGAAAGCTTTGGAAAAAATATTTTAATTATATGAAAATTATACTGACATAGATGGAATGACTGCATGTGTGACTGTTCAATCAAACATTGTATTGGAATGATACATGAATATTTGAGTCAGAATATCCTATTCTGTGTGTGTGTTCACAATTTTGTGAATGGCATAGGGAATTTCTTCAAAGCATATTTTAGAGACAGAAAGTTCTGCAATTTATCAATGCCATTAGTTACTAGGCATCCACTCCTAGGTACAGGGCTCAGTTTTAGACATGGCCATATAGAAGACATAAATATAAACAGATATATGCAGAAAAAGAGACATTTGCCATGTGCTAAATGGTGCAGGAAGTTGGAGGTTAGGGGTTTTATCATTTTTGTGGCTAACATAGTAAAAACAGAAAGAAGATAAAAAGAACAAGGTACAAAATTGACAGCTAAGAAAAAGAATCAACAGAAAAGTTAAGAAAAACAGTAAGGAGAAAGACCATTTAGTGTGAGAAATGATAAGATGAGAAAGGGAGATGAAAAAGAATAAGTTTTTCCAGCCAAAGAAGGATTTATTCTTCACAGACCCTGGATGACATTCACTTAAGCAACACATAATTATGTCATTTTAGTTTCATGACATCCTACTACTGGTGGTGCAATTTTTATACACTGGAATAAAAAATAAAATAAATATTATATAGCTGGAAATTTTACTGACATACAACTTTAATTTCTTGTAAACCCAAATACAGTTAAAGAATGAATGTAGGAAATTTGAATGGCACTGTGGATTTTGAGCACTGTTGGAAGGCAGACCCTACACTGTGCGAGAGTTGGGAGGACAGCCACATAGAGTCAATTCTTGTTATCTGAAGTCATTCTGTTCTATAAAGTCACTGAGAACACTGAATTAGCAAGTCCTGAAGACTTTATTCTAGGGGAAATACATCGTTAGGTCCCTGCAAGCAACAGGTCACAACATTTTTGTGAATTGATCAATACATAATCTCGTTTTATGTGTGTTTCTGTTTACAGACACCTTATTTAATATATAGTTGATTCATTAACACTGAACTCATAGCCAAAAGCACTAACCCAGGCATGAACGCTTATCTAACACAGGTATTTTCTCCCTAAGCCACATCACAGCCTCCTTGGTCTTAGGAATACTAGACAGCAGTTCACTGCGATGCTTGGAGGCCATTTTGCAAGCAAACTCAAGAACCAAAAGCACAAAAACTATGACAAATGTGGCACTAAATGGACCTCAAAAAGGGCACATTGATAGTATGAAAATTGAAACAAGAAGGCAGAGTGTCACTTTGTTTGACCTCATCTGGGAGTGTACAGGTCACATGACTCAAATTGTTTGCTCCTCTGCGCATTATCTGTGAATGAGGGTTGAAGTGCCTTGCATACTGATATTGGGCTTACAAATACATTCCAGCAAGTCAGAAAATTCACAAATACGGAATCTGTGAATAAAGAATTCATCTGTATGAGCTCTCAATCAGTGTACTTTCTGATTGGATCCTTTTTGTAAAACACTATACTGTTTTTAGTTGCAAATGGTTAATGCTTTTCATCTCTTTTAGTTATGGTATTTGTGTGTAGAGAACTAAATTATAGGCTTATGTATGTTATTGACTTCCTCTAATTAGCCTTTTGAATGATATGAGCAGAGATCAACTGCTGGGCCAAATTGTATACTGAGCCTTTAATATCCAGGCTTTGTCAAGCACTGTGGTTAAGAAATACTGTTAGTTAAGGTGTACTGCAATTTTAAGCAAAAAATTTAAAACTGCTCAATATACCAAGTAACTACAATAAGAAAACAGTGCCAAGATAAGTTACAAGAGCCCTCTTGTTACCAACTGAAGAACTATATTATTAATTCAGTCACATACAGAACTACTTAAAACTTCAGGGTCTTCTTGTTAAACAAAATAGATATAAGAAAAATGCAAAGGAATGTAATAAATGCAGCAAATCCAAAGCTGAATTTCTAAAATGTGGAGCTTGCAAATGGACTGTAGGTGCAATTTACTTTGAAATTGATATGAAATCCAAATTTTAATAGCAACTGTCGCTTTGTATACCAAAACGTGTTCATCAGTGAAATGGAAAACCAAGATATCCATCTACCCTGATGATGCTTACCATAAATTTCATAATCCCAAGTCAAACCCAATGTATTCTATGCACAAATTTATGAGCTGTCATTGGAGGAAAAAAGATCGGAATGCAGGATGTTATGTACATGTGTTCCTCTGTGTGCTTGTGTGTCTGAGTATGTGTGTGCTGCCCTGAGGGTAAAATGTACAGGTAGTAACATGAGGATTCCAAAAGTTCACTGTAAGTTACCCAAAGGTATACATATGCATATAAACATACAAGTCACATATATACACTTGTTTATGTTTTCATATTTACTATTTCCTATTCTACTGTATTATTTTCCTATTGCTTACATGCCAAATTATGAGCTTCATGGATTTCCTATAGTTCTGGAGGTCAGACATCTGACACTGGGCTAAAATCAAGGTGTTACAAAAACTGTGTTCATTTTGGAGGCTCTAGAAGAGAATATATTGTCTTGCCTTTCCAGCTGCTAGAGACTGCCTGCATTCCTTTGGCTTATGGCCCCATTCCTCCATCTTCAAAGCCAGCAGCTTAGCATTTTCCAATCTACATCTCATCACTCGGACACTCTCCTCTTCATTCTCATATCTCCTTCTCTGGCTCTTTCAGGGATGCTTGTGATTTTATTGGGCCCAGCTAGATACTACAGGATAATCTCTCCATTTCCAGGTCCTTAACTTAATCACATGTCCAAAGCCCCCTTTGCCATTATGTACTAAAAGATTAACTTGGCAAGCATAGGCTGCCTAAACTCTGCACATTCCAAAGAAAGGCCTGGCTCTTGACTCATTTCTGGGAGAGAACCTCTAAGCCCTGGAAATACCTGGCTTGATAAAAGTGTCTTTATTTACCTTCACACCTTGGGCCACAATATAATTTATGCTAATAATGTGATTTACAGTGTGGCTCTTGTGCCGCACTGTATCACTTTGACTTCTGGAGAGGCTGGGGACTTAGGAACTAAAGTTAGCCACATGATTGCTCTGTGCCTACATTTCCAACCCCAATAAAACCCTGGAAACCATGACTTGGATAAACTTTTGTCAGCAATATGTTGTGTGTGTTGTCATGCTTTATTGCTGGGAAAATTAAGTGTTGTCTGTATGACTCTATTGAGAGAGGACAATGACAAGCTGGCATTTGGTCTGTCCTGGACACTGTCTTATGTACCTTTTGCCTTTGTTGATTTTAATATTTATACTTTTGTCTTAATAAACTGTAACCATGAGTCTAACAGCTTTTATGAATTGTGAGTCCTCCTAGTGAATCACTGAGCCTGAGGGTGGGATGTTGCGGACCCTCAAGTACCATCACACAAGGTAACATAATCACAGGTTTCCAGGACTAGGACATGGATATCTTTACAGGGGCCATTATTATACCTGCCACACTACATAAACCGGTGACTATTCGGTAAAAACTTCCTCCATTTTTTAACTAGAAGAGCAGTTTTGGAAATAGCATCAAGAGTTTGGGAAGGCATATGCCTTAGTAGTTCTAAGAAATAATACAGATATCTATATGCCCTTCACCCAGTTTTCCCCAACAGTAATATCTACAGTACAATATCACAATGAGGAAGTGAACATTGATAAAATCTACTAACCATAATCACATTTCACCAGTTTTATCTGTACAGTCAAGATCAGGTTTTCTCTAGAGATATTTACTGATTGTTTTATAACATGCTTACTTTTGTTAACTTACTCTTTCCTATGCAGAGAATGAAATAAAAAAATAAAAGCAAAACAATGTCATATTATTTTCATAGTAGTTATCCACAAATATGTCATCAACAATTGCCTAGCAATAAATAATGAAAAACACACTCAGCTCTCATCTATGATAACAGGAGGTAACTAAGTGAGTGAGAAAGTTTAATTAACCACCAGATACTGCAAAATACCTGTTTGGAAAACCAACTACCCCTCTACCCATATCAATATCTTTACAGGCATAAAGACTATTAATGTAAACTGTAACTAAAAAAAAGATGAAATGTCCCTGCTAAGATATGAGATATATGTGTGTCACTAGGAGAAAACTTTTGTATTGCTATAAATTGGACCAAACCTATACATGATTTTTTTTACTTCCTGAAAAGTTAAATCATTGCATATGGTTTATTATACTGTACTGACTTCAGAGGCAAGGTTTAATAGTGAAGGACAAGATCATTTATCAGCTTTGTCCCATAGTTGTGATTTCATGCTTGAAATTATCATTGTTTGAAACTTTCCAGTAGTTCTTGGATAAACAGTAATCACTGGGCCATAATATTTGGGAATAGATGACAAGAGAAGAAAGGAGGAGAAAATGACATAAAACCACCACCACTGATGTCAGGATCACTTTTAAGCCAAAAGGGCTCAGTAAAATATATCCTGTGTGAAGTACATACACTATGGAAAATTAATCCCAAGTGGTACATAACTCTAGGACAGTAAGAACACACACACAAACATTCTTTTTCTGTAGTTAACTATTTTGAACAAAGAAGCCAACATGATATCAGTGGAGACAATAATCAACTTTCTTTATGCTGTCTTCAACTGACTGTATCTAATTTTGTATAACTTCAGATAAGAAGTCAAAAGTATGCAAAGCATCTGATATGACATTCAAAGTATGTATGCCATTTTAAACTTTCTCTGAGTTTCAACAGTGTCATTCCTTTTTTATTCGGTGGGAGGGGGGTCAAAAGTTGTCATGTAACCAAATAAAATTTCAGTTCCTACAAAAATCAAAGCTATGCACTTATGTCCACATGTGCATACACAAACACAACCTTATATAAACGGGAAAAAAACCCCTAACATTGGGCTACAGAAACATTGGGTTACTTTAATAGAAATAAGTCTACAAAAGACTAGTAAGCTTCCATGGAAACCTTAAAATATTTTTAAAATTCAAATGAATTCCATCTTGACATGTAATCCATTTTCCATTCATAGTTTTTCTCATTTATATGTCCTCTGGCATCCTTCACATTCTCAGAGAAATAAACGTTCTTCATATTTAGAAACCTGGTCATGGTGCTGTAATAAGGCTTTCTCAGGAGATTTCGTACATGTGCTTGAGCTTTCAGAAATTTACTCTTACATAAATATTAGTAATGAGGGGAACAAAAGAGTAGCTTAAATTGTATCTGAGGCACAGCCACCTATCCATTTTTTTCCAATGACTTAAAGAAAGTCATGATGCTGTTTCATTCAGATTAGCATTGCTTGCATTTGACTTCATACCTGCATTGTCCAATGATTTTAACATCAATTTCAGCTAATAGCATTGTTTAGATAAGTCTAGGTAACTAGAGTCTTAAATTTCTACTTTTAAGGCTCAACCACCATGAAACTGTATATTTATATTCTCTCATTCTCTCTCCCTCTCCTCATTCTTCTCTCCATTTTCATCTCTTTGCTAAAGCTTTTTATTTTGATATAATTGTAGATTCACAAGAAGTAATAGAGTTAGAGTAGTTCTAAGAAATAATACAGGTATCTATATGCCCTTCACCCAGTTTCCCCCAACAGTGATATCTATAGTATAATATCACAATGAGGAAGTGAGCATTGATAAAATCTACTGACCATAATCAGATTTAACCAGTTTTATCTGTACTCTTCTTAACAGTTAAGACATGGAATGTGTCCATCACAAGGACCCTCCCACTACCTTTTCACAGCAATAGCCAGGTCCCTCTCACCACCCTCTATAATCCCTGGCAGCAACAACTCTACTCTACATCTGTCATTTTTTCATTTCAAGAATGTTACAGAACTGGAATAATATGGTATGCAACCTTCTGAGATTGACTTTTTACATTCAGCTTAATTCCCTTGATGTGCACCCAAGTTATTACATGTGCTAAAATTTCCTTTCCTTTTGTGCTGAGAAGTACTCCATAGCATGAATGTATCAGCTTGTTTAATGATTCACTCAATGAACATTTAGTTTGTTTCCAGTGTTTGGCTATTGCACATAAAGCTGCTATGTACATTAATGTACAGGTTTTCATATGAACACAAATTTTCACTTCTCTGGGATAAATGCCCAACGGTTTAATTTCTGGGTCATATGGTAAGCAGATGTTTAGTTTTAGAAAACTACTATACTCTTTTCCAGATGGTTGTAACCACTTTGTATTCGTACCAGCAATGTACCAAGTTTTCTGCATTTTCATCAGCATTATTGTCCATGTTTTTTAAATTTCAGACATTCTGGCAGGTTTGTGATGATGCCTCGTTGTTTTTATTTGTAAAATTGCATATCTTTAATGGCAATGATGTTGAGACATTTGCCATTTGTTTATCTTCTTCAGTGAAATGTCTGTTCATCTCTTTTGCCCATTTTCTAATTGGATTTGTCTTTTCTGAATGTTGAGTTTTGAGGGCTCTTTTTATATTCCACATATTCTCAGGTATGTGGCTTGTACATGTGTTCTCCCTTCTGCAACTGTATTTTTCCTCTTAATGGGCTCTTTCAAATAGAAAATATTTTCATTTTTGATGAGGTCCAATTTATCAATATTTATTTTTATGAATTGTGCTTTCAGTGTCCAGTGTATGAACTCTTCACCAATCCTTACATCTCCAAGATATTTTTCTCTAAGTTTTAAATCTCTATGATTTACATATATTTCCATGAACTATTTTGAGTTAATGTTTGAATTAGGTATGAGGTTTAGGTCAAGGTTCACTTTTCTGCCTGTGTATGTTCACTTCTACCAGCACCTGAGAATGACATTTTTCCTCCATTGAATTACTTTTATTCTATCTACAAAATCAGTCGGGCTTATTTGTTTTGGCCTATTTCTGGACTCCATTGTGTGTTGCCTGTATGTGTATCATAGCAACAATATCACACTGTGTTGATTACTTTACCTATGTAGTATGTATTAATATGGAGTAGAATGATTCCTTCTCCCTTTTTTCCTTTTACAAGCATTACATCTGTAGATCTATTTGGGGAGAACTGTCACATCTTTATACATTGTGTCTTCTAATCCATCAATGAAGTATGTCTGCAATCACTGAGGTCTTGATTTCTTTCATCAGCGTTTTGTCATTTTCACAATACAGAACCTGTACATATTTTGTTATACCTAAATATTTCATTTTCTTTGGGAACATTTAGAAATAGAATTCTAATTCTGTCTCTTTTTTAAAAAATTTAAGATTATCTAACATTTAAAATTTCAAGTTCCTTTTAGCAATAAGGGGAAAAAATAACTACTACATATATTTTGAAACTTTAAAAATAAATCCTTTTACTTATTTAAAGAGATTAAAGCTCAAATTGCTCTGAAATGGTTATACTGGTCCTTTAGCAGAATCCATGCCTGAAAGAAGACCAGCAAAAAGAAGTGTTTAGATTTTAATTACTAACTATATATTATCATATATAAAATCCTTTCACACTGCAAATACGTCATATTTTTCTATAACATAAACAAATAATTTTATCCCTATTTTATTTCTACTCTTGCACTTTAGAAATGGCAGTTTTTAAGGTAATGACTTCCCCAAATGGTAATATTTCTAGCAAATACAGCATAATATCCAAATAATTCCCTTTATTCAGACTCCTAAGCACTCTAATAACTTAGATCTACAATTTAATACAATATGTGCTGTTTAACCATTCTAAAAAAATGGACGATTGAAATATAAGCAGTTTTTATTGCTCAAATTCACAATTATATTTTATACCAATCCCTCTTCCATTAGTCTGTTAAATGCATACTAAGTGGCATTTGCAAAATTAATAATGTTATCTAGGCAGACATTGCACTTAATAGAGCCCACTGTCTCAGTAGGAAAGGAGTCTGCCTAGTTTCAGCCAAATTTATTTGATTTAGAGTTAGAAAATTTGATTAAATATCGAAAAATTTATATCCATAGTTAATTCCCCAGTTATCCATTTCTTCACAGTCCAGTCCATTACTAATAGTATAAAGATCACGTGGGATTAATAAGACTGCTAGAGAAGAGAATTTTTTCCTTTTCTGATTTCAGTAGGGGAGCATATAGATTTTATATCACAAAGTCATCAGTCTCTTTTACAAAAATGTTCTTATGTTTCATGTATCTTGGCCTTACGATTGAGAGGAGGGTTGTGGTGCCAGTAATAAGCATCCCACACAAATACACAAGCACACTAATAATAAAACTCTTAGAAATTTAAGAAATTATCATTTTTAGGCCAAAAAATTATCACATAGCCATTTCATACGGTTCATCTCATATAATTATCTTAGACATATAGATTATGTATATGTGGACAGATGGATGAATTTATTGGTGTACATGATTGTATGGATTAAGGAAAACTATGTCCAGAGAAGTAAAGTTCTTTAAACATGATTGTTTTACTGAAGCATTTATTTTACATTGATCTTTCTCCCTCTCCCTTTCAAATATATATGTGTATCTGAATATGTACATGTATATATTTGATTAGATGATATAACATTTAAAAGTTTAAAAAGTTTTAAATATGGCTTTAGAAGCTTGAAAAACAAACAATTACACATTTACTTCCCCAGTCTTAATGACTCTTTTCCCTCAAACACTAGAGACTTGGGCTTACTCTCTTCCAAAATCTGATGATTCCGTCTTTAACATTCTCATGTTATCCACAGAACACTCCTAATATATCATCCTAGTTTGACTTAAAATGTGTTATTCAATGATAGTTTTTTTACTGTGAGGAATATGAAAAAGAATCAATATCAGTGCACCCATAATCAGGAAAAACGAGCGAGGTGATAATGAAGAGAGAGAGTCACAAGCATAATGTATGCAGGAATATGGGACAAAATTCTATAAATTGAGTTGAGAGCACCCTCCCTACACACACACACACACAAACACAAAAGCACACACAATGGATTTGTTTGAAAATGCCTAAAGAGACAGGAAAAAAAAAATCAGGGTCATTCTCACCTTGCTCTGAAGTTCCCATAAGATTTATCTGTATTCTTTTTTAAGTACTTGCCACATTCTAACTGCTATTATAGTTATCCACTATGCAGAAGCATCAGCATTAGCACTTCCATCATCATCTTTCTTAACATCATAGACATAACAAATGTCAATCACAGGGAAGACAAATATTGTAAAAAAATGTGACCTGCACTGAGGTAAGAAACTCTCAACCTTTTCCCTATATCAAAACCTGACAAGTTGACTTAAATGGGTAAGTATGCTCATAATGGTTACTATCATCCTTTCGATTTCACCAGCTAATTATATTGTAATACTCCCATTAAGTGAGGGTATAGCATTTCTTGGGCTCTGTTATAAGACCCTCCATGAATAGTAATGTAGAATTAGAAAAGCTAGAAAATACGTATTTAAGTTTTCTATTTGGAAATGCAGTGGGTTACAATTTTTGATGAATGGGTGAGAGATCAGTTCAAAGCTTGTATGGATTTATAAACCATCCAGTACTGTACCTGGCAGCATATGTTTGGCCATGAATTGAGCCTCTTCCTAAAGCTAAGGTGCTGTTTACTTACTGATGCTGGCTTCCAGCATAAGCCTATGATAACTGGCAGCCAACAGATTAGCAGATGAAGTTTCCTAATTACTTAATCATGCTACATTCCTTGCTTATTATGAAAATATGTGCCATGGGATAAATTTCTATACTCAGTCTTGCTTGATATATATGCATTATAAATTTTAAATTGCCTGTTAGCTGTTTCCTGGTTATGGTTATGTAGGTCAGGAAACTCATTTTTTGATTGACAAAGTTGGAAGTGGTCACAGATATTATGTAGTGGCATTTTTCAAGTTCTGAGGGTACTATAGCTATGCCTACAGGGCATGGGTTGGAAGTGGGAGTAAGAGTTGAGTCAATTTCCCCTCTTACTTTTTGTCAAGAACACCTACATTTTCATTTTTTTTCTGTTGGGCTTTCACATAAAATTTCTTTTAAAGAATGTATCCTGTATATTTTTTTAAAAACCATGAAATCTGATCCAATCTACTCTAAAGTTGGTAAAAACATGGAACATTTGCTTCTATTTCTACTGCATGCACATTGGATATTATGGCATTAAATAATGGCAACTTTTCCCACTAAATCTGGACAGTCTCCAAATTTTTCAGTATTCTTGGAAACTACTATTAAGAAACTATATATGGTATGATAGTAGGGTTTTTAAAAATATTTATTCATTAATTTCTTTCTTTTCTTAACCATATGTGATCTAATGCTTCCAGTTTTTAAGATTAAAACACAAGACCCAGAATGGTAATGACTACCACCAATCACAATGTGGCAAAATTAGTGTGTCACTTCTAACAGTTTCTTTAACTTCCAAACCAATGTGTCTCTTGATAATTGCCCCTATTTCCCCAAATATGCTTCTTTGCTTTAAAAAAAGATGAAAAATTAAATTAGATGAGAACTACTGATGATAAAATGTGTTCTTGTGGATTAAGTTTCCCTAGAAGTAGACCCTGAGAAAAGGATTTGAATGCAAATAACTTATTTTGGAGGTGATCCTAGGAAGCACCACAAATAAGTGGGTGAGATTCACTCATCAATTACCCACCAGTTCAATTGTGCACATTATAGTATTAATTTATTAGGGGATGAAACAATCATCTGTAGAACTGTAGTAGCCAGCACACATGATATATTTTATTATATTATTCAAGAAAATCAAATTACTCTAACTACATTTATGAAACCTTGTTCAACCAATCCTTCAACCAATTAAAAGAACAAAGCCAGTACAGTGTAAGTTGAGGATGTTGTCACTGTGATCAACTGAAGTTCAGCACCATTTGGGTTCCCTAGGAGACTGTGTCTCACCTGAAACAAGAAAGGTGGGGCATTTCCATTTCCCAATGATCTTATCTCTGGGACATTTTCAGCTATAGGCCAAAAGCCAATGGAATCCATGAGGCAAAGAATCAAACTGTGGTAAGAAGTTGCAGGCATATATGGGAATGATGGTTTCCAGAGTAGAGGTGAGGGCACTGAGATGGTCTCTTTTAGGGCTCTAGTGCTTTTTCATGGTTTGTTGGAAGCATGTCATTGTCATTCATTTTGACTGAAGGAAACAAACTTTCAAACTATTTGGTTGAAATGATAATGTACTTTGAATCACATTGTTATATTATTATTATTATTATTTTAGCTAATTTACTGTTAATTACAAATTGTATGTATATTAGAATGAACCTTAATGCATACAAATTCTCAGCCTTCAGGGCAGGTTCCATTTTACACTTGAAATAAGTTTCGAATAAAAATGGGATTCTCTCCCAACCAAGTAAAAGTATCAGCAGATTCATCTGTTTGGAAAAGGTTTCTACCTGGATCTGCTACTGAGGTGCCCCATACTGGCTGACACCATCATACTGTCTGACATAGGGATGCAAGTCAGTGGTCTTATAACATGACCAATCCTCTGACTTTTTCCCACATACTTTAGACCAGTGTTTATTCTCTATCTTTGCTACATTGAAGATTTTAAAGATTTCCCCTTTTTTTAAATTTTAAAGATTCATCTTGCACCAATGAGTATCAAGATAGAAGTATTTTTTCAGAAAGGGAAAAGGAAAACAAGCAATCATTTATAACCTGTTCCCTTAATACACAATTACAGATTATTAATGCATCTCCACTGGCAATTATAGTTATACTTTCCCTAACCTTCATCCAACCCATTTCTGTACCCAAGATCAATCAAGATGTTTATTTATAAGCTATGTAACAAGTGTCGCCATACTTATAATGTTTCACAAATGTCACAAAATTTGATTTTCTTAAATAACATAATAGAATGCATCATGTGCATTGGTTACTATAACTCTACAAATGATTATTATTTCATTCCCTAATAAATTAACACTGTAATGTGCACAACTGAATTCTGTCAGCCTGGATGTGTTTTTTAAACACAGTGCACTAAATTCCACTACATATGAAATGAAGGGCTGTATATAAATATCAATAAAGAATGAATAGAATTTCTATGAAAAGCATCAAAATAAATAATTAAATATGCATAGCTTCTGGCATGTGGCTTCTTGTCACAGAGAAGTGTGATTTTAAAGATTGGATAAACTGCACCACCAATTTGCTACACACTTATGCGTGTTTGAGATTTTCCCTTCACAGAGATGATTTAGGCAATTATAAAATAACAGAATTTGTTCACCTCTTTATTAATTCCCTAATATCACAAAGCTGTGTATTAGAGCAAGTAGGATATAATTGGACACATCCATTGAATTCTTATTGTCTTTGCAGCTGCAGGGGCCCTGTGATCTGCTGACTGTCCAGATGTGGACCTGAGGTTTAGGCTGTAAACCAATCACACATTAGCTCTGCTTTCCTACTACTGGCAGTATATAGTCCCTACTTTCCAACTTCAAATCATTTTGAATGTAGTTTTCATTTTCTAATGAAATAGAAATAATTCAAAGTAATCATTTTCAATGAAGGTTGCATTTTCTATTGAAAACTCAGTGGGTACTTGGATTAAAGATGGTGGCATGAGAGGTGAGACAGAGGCTTCCTGCTAAAACTATATATAATATGAAAGTATAATTAATACAACTAATTCTGAAAGACCAATAGGAAAGAAGGCTGCACCAGACTGCATACACCTGGAGAAAAGAACAGACCTCATGGAACAGGGTAAAGTACCAAAGCTGTGGACCTGAGCCCTTCCCCTACCCCAGCTCACTGGTGGGAGGAAGACAAATGGAGTGGGGAGGGAGTGGAGGCCTGGGACTGCTGAACACCTAGCTCTGGAGATATGCTCTGGGAGCAAAAACCTAAATTGCTTGGTGCTCTGGTGATTAGGGGGGTGTTGAAAAGCTAAGACGGGCAGAATACCTGGAGAAACTAAAATTCCATCCGCTTGTGGAAAACAGGGATACATATCTGGCTGCTCTGGGACAAAAGAAAGGTGGGCAGTCTGAGAGACTTCCTAACATCAAGAGGGCTTCTAAAGGGGCAAGGATTGCATAGTGCTTACTGCTCAGGAGAAAGGACAGGTAGACAAAATTGTCCAGGTGCACTCTACCCAGCAGGTTGGGAACTTTCACGATCTTCAGGCACTCCAGCCCCATGGCTGGCTATGCAGCTCCAAGGCCCCCCACTGTGATAGGTGCACCTTCCCCCCGGCCAGCCCACACATGGCTTGCAAACTGGCAAACCCTGCCCTGGCGTGAGGCCAGCCAGAGGGAAGCCGTGCCTACAGCAAAGCATAGAGGCTTATATCTGTGTGCTCAGCCCACTGGTTCAGGCAGTGGAGACAGACATAGAAGCTGGGAAGCAGAAAATAGGTCTTTCCTCCCCCAAAGCACCAACACTGTTCCCCTGACACCCCTGACATTGCTGCAGGGGCTGAGCAGCTCCAGAAAGTAGAGCTTCTGGGCACCAGAGGGCACCACATACAAATATGAAATGTCAAAGGAATCTGGTACAAAGTAAAATCATACATACACCAGATAAAGAGTCAAATGAAACCAATCTGATGAATCTTCCTGGAAGAGATTTCAAAATAAAAATCATAAACATGCTCTCACGGAGGTACATAAAAATATTAAAGACCTCAGGAATGGATTCTGATTGGAGATCCGATCATTATAGAACACGGTATCAGAAATGAAAGAGACACTGGAAGGTTTTAAAAGCAGATTAGATATGGTGCAGGAGACGATAAATGAAATAGAAATTAGAGAAGAGGAATACAAAGAAGCTGAGGCACAGAGAGAAAAAAGGATACCTAAGAATGAAAGAATATTGAGAGAACTATGTGGCCAATCCAAATGGAACAATATTTGTATTATAAGGGTACCAGAAGAAGAAGGGAGAAAAAGAGATAGAAAGTGTCTTTCAGGAGGTAACTGCTGAAAACTTCCCCAATCTGGGAAAGGAGATAGTCTACCAGGCCATGGAGGTGCACAGATCTCCCAACACAAGGGATCCAAGGAAGAAAACACCAAGACATATAATAATTAAAATGGCAAAGACCAAGGATAAGGACAGACTATTAAAAGCAGCCAGAGAGAGAAATAAGATCACACACAAAGGAAAACCCATCAGGCTATCATCAGACTTCTCAGAAGAAACCTTACAGGCCAGAAGGGAGTGATGTATTTAATGCAATGAAGCAGAAGGGCCTCGAATCAAGAATACTTTATCTAGCAAGATTACCTTTTAAATTTGAAGAAGGGATTAAACAATTTCCAGATAAGCAAAAGCTGAGAGAATTTACCTCCCACAAACAGTCTCTACAGTGTATTTTGGAGGGACTGCTATAGATGGAAGTGTTCCTAAGGTTTAATAGCTGTCACCAGAGGTAATAAAACCACAGTAAAGAAAGTAGAACAGTTAATTACTAAGCAAATGCAAAATTAAATCAACTACCCCCAAAGTCATTCGAGGGATAGACAAAGAGTACAGAATATGATACCTAATATATAAAGAATGGAGGAGGAATAAAGAGGAGGAGAAAAAAGAACATTTAGATTGTGTTTGTAATAGCATACTAAGTGAATTAAGTTAAACTCTTAGTAAGGAAGTTAACCTTGAAACTTTGGTAACCATGAATCTAAACCTGCAATGGCAATAAGTACATACCTAACAGTAATCACCCTAAATGTAAATGGTCTGAATGCACCAATCAAAAGACATGGAGTCACTGAATGGATAACAAAACAAGACCCATCTATATGCTGTCTATAAGAGACTCACTTTAAACCCAAAGACATACAAAGACTAAAAGTGAAGGGATGGAAAGAGATATTTCATGCAACTAATAGAGACTAAATCAGGAGTTGCAGTACTTGTATCAGACAAAATAGACTTCAAAACAAAAAAAGCCACAAGAGAGAAAGAAGGACATTACATAACGATAAAGGGGTCAATCCAACAAGAAGACATAACCATTATAAACATATAAATATCTATGCACCCAACACAGGAACACCTACATATGTGAAACAAGTACTAACAGAATTAAAAGGGGAAATAGAATGGAATGCATTCATTCTAGGAGACTTCAACAGTTCACTCACTCTGAAGGACAGATCAACCAGACAGAAAATAAGTAAGGAGACAGAGGCACTGAAAAACACATTAGAATAGATGGACCTAAAAGACATCTACAGAACTTTACACCTAAAAGCAGCAGGATACACATTCTTCTCAAGTGCACATAGAATATTTTCGAGAATGGATCATATACTAGGCCACAAAAAGAGCCTCAGTAAATTCAAAAAGATTGAAATTGTACCAACCAGCTTCTCAGACCACAAAGATATGAAACTAGAAATAAATTATGCAAAGAAAATGAAAAATCCCACAAGCACATGGAGACTTCATAACATGCTCCTAAATAACCAATGGATTGATGACTAAATAAAAACAGAGATCAAGCAATATATGGAGACAAATAACAACAATAATTCAACACCACAAAATCTGTGAGACACAGCAAAGGCCGTGCTAAGAGGGAAGTATATTGCAATACAGGCCTATCTCAGGAAAGAAGAACAATCCTATATGAGCAGTCTAAACTCACAATTAATGAAACTAGAAAAAGAAGAACAAAAGAGGCCCAAAGTCAGTAGAAGGAGTGACATGATAAAGATTAGAGCAGAAATAAATCGAGAAGAATAAAACAATAGAAAGAATCAATAAAAGCAAGGGCTGGTTCTTCAAGAAAATAAACAAAACAGATAAACCCCTATCCAGACTTATCAAGAAAAAAAGAGAGTCTACTCACATAAACAGAATCACAAATGAGAAAGCAAAAATCACTACGGACACCACAGAAATACAAAGAATTATTAGAGAATACTATAAAGAATTATATGCTAATGAACTGGATAACCTAGAAGAAATGGACAACTTTCTAGAAAAATACAACCTCTCAAGGCTGACCCAGAAAGAAACAGGAAGTCTAAAGAGACCTATCACCAGCAACAAAATTGAATTGGTAATCAAAAAATTACCTAAGAACAAAACTCCTGGACCAGAAGGCTTTACCACTGAATTTGAGTAAACATTTAGTGAAGACCTAATACCCATCCTCCTTAAAGTTTTCCAAAAAGTAGAAGAGGGAATACTTCCAAACTTGTTCTATGAGGCCAGCATCACTCTAATACCAAAACCAGGCAAAGACACAACAAAAAAACAAAATAACAGACCAATAACCCTGATGAACATAGATGCAAAAATACTCAACAAAATATGAGAAAACTGAATTCAAAAATATATTAAAAGGATAATACACCATGATCAAGTAAGATTTATTTCAGGGACACAAGGATGGTACAACATTTGAAAATCCATCGACATCATCCACCACATCAACAACAAGAAGGACAAAAACCACATGATAATCTCCACAGATGCTGAAAAAGCATTTGACAAAATTCAACATCCATTCATGATTAAAACTCTCAACAAAATGGGTATAGAGGGCAAGTATCTCAACATAATAAAGACCACATATGACAAACCCATAGCCAACATCATACTTAACAGCGAGAAGCTGAAAGCCTTTCCTTTAAGATCGGGAACAAGACAAGGATGCCCACTCTCTCCATTTTATTCAACATAGTTCTGGAGGTCCTAGCCACAGCAATTAGACAACACAAAGAAATAAAGGGCATCCAGATTGGTAAGGAAGAAGTTAAACTGTCCCTGTTTGCAGATGACATGATATTGTACATAAAAAACCCTAAACAATCCACTCCAAAACTACTACATCTAATATCTGAATTCAGCAAAGCTGCAGGATACAAAATTAATACACAGAAATCTGGTGCATTCCTATACACTAATGATGAACTAACAGAAAGAGAAATCAGAAAAACAAGTCCAGTCACAATTGCATCAAAAAGTATAAAATACCTAGGAATAAACATAACCAAGAAGTGAAAGACCTATACTCTGAAAACTAGAAGACATTCGTGAGAGAAATTTAAGAAGATACCAGTAAATGGAAACACATCCCGTGCTCATGGATAGGAAGAATTAACATTGTAAAAATGGCAATCCTGCCTAAAGCAATCTACAGATTCGATGCAAACTCTATCAAAATACCAACAACATTCTTCAATGAACTAGAGCAAATCATTATAAAATTGACATGAAACCACAAAAGACCTCAAATAGCCAAAGAAATCCTGAGAAGTAAGAATACAGTTGGGGGGATTACACTCCCAACTTCTTCAAGCTCTACTACAAAGCTACAGTAATCAAGACAATTTGGTACTGGCACAAGAACAGACCCATAGACCAGTGGAACAGAATAGAGAGCCCAGATATAAACCCAAGCATATACAGTCAATTAATATATGATAAAGGAGCCATGGATATACAATGGGGAAATGGCAGCCTCTTCAACAGCTGGTGTTGGCAAAACTGGACATCTATATGCAAGAGAATGAAACTGGATTATTGTTTAACCCCATACACAAAAGTAAACTTGAAATGGATCAAATACCTGAATGTAAGTCATGAAACCATAAAACTCTTAGAACAACATAGGCAAAAATCTCTGGAATATAAACATGAGCAACTTCTTCCTGAACACATCTCCTTGAGTGAGGGAAACAAAAGCAAAAATGAACACATGGGACTACATCAAACTAAAAAGTGTCTGTACGGCAGAGGACACAATCAACAGAACAAAAAGGTATCGTACAGTATGAGTGAATATATTTGTAGATGACATATCTGACAAGGGGTTAACATCCGAAATATATAAAGAACTCACATGCCTCAAGACCCAAAAAGCAAATAACCTGATTAAAAAATGGGCACAGGATCTGAGCAGACAATTCTCCAAAGAAGAAATTGAGATGGTCAACAGACACATGAAAAAATGCTCCACATCACTAATCATGAGGGGAATGTAAATTAAAACCACAATGAGATATCACCTCACACCAGTTAGGATGGCCAGCATCGAAAAAACTAAGAACAACAAATGTTGGTGAGGAAGTGGAGAAAGGGGTACCTCCTATACTGCTGTTGGGAATATAAGCTAGTTCAACCATTGTGGAAAGCAATATGCAGGTTCCTCAAAAAACTAAAAATAGAAATATAATTTGACCCAGGAATCCCACTCCTTGGAATTTACCCAAAGAATAAAACTTCTCAGATTCAAAAAGACATATGCACCCATATGTTTATTGCAGCACTATTTACAGTAGCCAAGAAATGGAAGCAACCTAAGTGTCCATCTGTAGATGAATGGGTAAAGATGATGTGGTACATATACACAATGGAATACTATTCAGCCATAAGAAAGAAACAAACCCTACCATTTGCAACAACATGGATGGAGCTGGAGGATATTATGCTCAGTGAAATTATCCAGGCAGAGAAAGACAAGGGCCAAATGATTTCCCTAATTTGTGGAGTATTACAATGAAGCAAAACTGAAGGAAGAAAACAGCAGCAGACTCACAGTCTCTGAGAAGGGACTAGTGGTTACCAAAGGGGAGGGGTGGGGGAGGGCGGGTCAGGAGGGAGGGAGAAGGGGACTGTGGGGTACTATGTTTAGTACATGTGGTGTGGGGGGTTTCATGGGGAAGACAGTGTAGCACAGAGAAGGCAAATAGCGAATCTGTGGCATCTTACTACACTGATAGACAGTGACTGCAATGGGGTATGGGTGGGGCTTGATAATATGGGTGAATGTAGTAACGACATTGTTTTTCATGTGAAACATTCATAAGAGTGTTTATCAATCATACCTTAATAAAAAAAAGAAAAAGTCAGTGTGGAAATAGAGTTAGATATATACTTTTAAGTCAGGTATACTCTGCAATAGCAATGATGCATAGCACAACTGGGTGATTGGTGATATCCATCATTCTCTATTGGTGATGAAAGAAGGAAAAAAATGACATTTTCCCTTTGTATTACTTTAATTTGCCTGAATTTACCTCATAAACTTAACTGTCATTTTACTCTTCTATGATTTTACTTATTCAGTTCATTGAATTATTTTTATTGTTTTTTCAGTGTATAATCTGAATGAATTAAGACCTCAAGGGGAGGCAATGTGTAAATCTCAAAGGAAATAAAGCTTTAAAGAACTGTGCTCTATACAGCGCTAATATGTAACTATTATACTATTGTAACTAAATATCCCAACTTCTACCAGCATGAAATAAACAGTATCTTAACTTGGCTCCACTTACTTCAATAAACTGAATAAATAGGAATTTGGAAAATCTATCATTTACACACTCTGGTTAGTTACATTGATGGGAAATAGGATGCAATAAAATGATGCTATCATAATAGCACTCAAGAAAATCCTATTAGTTGGTTTTGTAACTCATTACAGCTTTAAGTAAAATTTGGGTCACTCTTTCCCTAGGTGCTAGGCAGGTGGTAAAGCATGAAGGAGAAACCACAGTCCTTAGGCATCACTAATCTGTAAACAAATAACCTGAAAAGTATAGCACAGAAAGAGAACCATTAGCACAGGGCTGAGGAGGGTACCATGGGTGTATACACAGGGCTACGTGATTCATGCAGAGATGAAGATGAGGCACCACCTACTCAATTTTGGAGGATCATATGATGTACAATCAGGGAGTATGTGGGAACGATAACGATTTCAGAGTGCGGAGTGGGGTCAACAGGACCACAGGCACATGGCAGGGAAGTGTGTCACATTCAGAGCACTCTCCATGTACCTAGCATAACTCTCAGATGGTGGGCGAAAGATTAGACCTGAGAACAAGGCAGGGAAAATGTTGGAAAGAGCTTTTCCTCTATAAGCGTTATTTGAATTACATCCTAAAAACAATGGGGAGCCACCTGTGGATTTAAGTCGGGGTGACATACAACACTTGGCTTTTGAGAGACAGGAACCTAACGGCCTTGTGAAGAGTAAACTGGAGAGAAGCAAGACCACAGGTAAGTCAGGAATTTCTCATGGTATTCAAAGTGAGCCACAGGGATCTGGACTATGGCAGTAACTGGCAGGTGGTATGGAAAACATGGCAGAGCTAAAGAATTTAAGATACAAATAGACACGGAGCTATATAAAGAGGAAATAATATTTCTTACCTAGGTTAGCTCACATGGTTGTTATTTAAAAAGATTATTATTTGGAATTACTATTACTAAACACTTAGGAATTAGAGACCCTTGGGGTAGAGACACAGGAAAACTATAATTATAAAATTATTTTTGAAACGTGCTTCTCTTACTCCTTTAGAGAAAAGTAACAAGCTAGTGGAGGCAGGGTGAGTATCTGCTTTGCATGAAGCTAGAGAGATGTGGCAAGGGAACAAACTCTGGCCAAGGACTAGAAATTCTCAGGCATCTGTGCAAAGGTTTTTCTATGAATGCAAAGGGGAATTATTTGGAACTAAAACCTAGGTGAGAAATAATCAGATTTTAGAGTAAATTGCTTGACAGAATTGAAATCAAAGACTCTTAAAATAGGTCTGTCCTTTTGATAATAGGAAACCCAACTACAAACTAGTCTCTGGATATGAATTTATCTAATCAGTGTTTATATTGCACACTAATAAGAGCTCCACTATGAACCATTCAATTTAGTCAATAAAATGAATAAAATCAACACCAAAAAAAAAAGACTGCTCTGATTGCCACTTTGAGAAAGGACACAAAAGTTGAATTATTTAATGAGATTAAAGCATGGGAACATCCCTAAAACCTATAGCAAAAGCACTAAAAGCAGGTAGTGATCCAAATATCTATTGTTAAATCAGTTTCCTTCCAAGCAGGTAGAGTGGAATCATGCAAAGAGTGGGACATTTGAAATATGATAAACCTAGTTCAATTTCCAACTGTCTCACAAGTAGTTTAAACTCGCTGGGGCTTAGTTTCTAGATCAGTACAATGGGGATAATGAAACAGATTTTTGGGGCTTGTTCAGAATACAATCAAAAAGATGCATGTAAAGTACCTTGTAGTGCATCTAGAATATTTTAAAAAGTCAGTAAATAGTAGATATTATTATTCTATTAGCAATCATGTTTTGTAACCTAAATTCACTCCCGTTTGATGAAAGAAAAATATTAGAATTAATGTTCATATTAATCTGCTATACAAAAAACTGGACTTTGACTTTGAACCAAATGTGGAATGAGAATCTAGAACAAGAATATGAGAAGCCAATGTAATTATAAAGCTATGAAAAAGGAAAAATAAAATCTGATAACAAAAGAAAGCCATAAGTTTAAAGTTTGCATGGCCACACTATATAGCAGTTGGTGAGTTGAGGATAGTTTTGTTCATAAACTCAAAGAGATTAACCAAGCATCACTCTGTAATTCCTGTTACAATAATCATCCCTTGCATTTCTTGGTCTTCTCAGACAAGGAGTTTGAGTCACTACTTTAGAGGGATTAAAGACTCTACAAGGTTTAATAGAAAAAGTCATTACTTCAGTATTCAGAGACTTCTGTTCTATTTTTGGTCTTACTACAAACTAAAAGGGGTTTTAAGCAAGTGACTTTATCCCTAGGTCCCAGTTTCCTCAGATGTCAAACTAAGAGACCAGACTAAGTATTCTTTAAGGGTCTCTGGGTTTTACATTTTAGGCTTTTACAAAATCTATCTATCTAGACGTTTGCAATAGAAATAATAAAAACAATGTTCATGTTCAGAAAAAATAAAGAATTCCTGTACATCAAAACATAAAGGATATCTCAACAGAAAAATAAGGATGAGACTAGACCAGGCTTCTTACTAAATCAGGATAACATCCACATGACCAACAAACATATAAAAGGGTTCTGCAACTCATTATTCATTAGAAAAAATGGAAATACAAACCACAGTGAGATACTTCAGCACAACAGGCAAATGGCTAAAAGTAAACACTGATTATACTAAGCATTAGCAACAAAATCCAGAACTTTCAGATACTGATAGTGGGTAAATTTGTTTATCTACTTAGAAAACTTCTTCTACTTGGAATTATTAACTAAAGGTGGATACTTGGCTATTCTGTGACCCACCAATTCTACTTCTCAGTATTCACATAACAGAAGTGTGCACACATGTGCAAAATGTACAAGAATGTCCAGAGTAGCAATATTTTTTCAAAGTCCCTGATAGAATCAATCTGCATGGCCATCAAGAGTAGGTGGGGGGAGCAAATTGTAGTATATTCATACAATGATATACTACAGAACACTGAAAATGGTCAAACTACAACTGCAAGCACCTAAATAGATGGATCTCACAAACATGATGTTGAGAGACAAGTCAGACACCAAAGAGTACCTGCTGTATTTTTCTCACACCATACATTTCAGAAATGGCCCATCCTAATCTATAGTATGTGAGAAGTCAGTACTGTGCTTACCTTTGGGAGAGTTCTGATGGAGGAGAGGTAAAACTGGGCTTAGGGATGCTGGTAAAATTCTTTCTCTGCTTTGAGTAATCACTGAGGCATGCTTACTTTTTGTTAAGTTGTATACTTGCTGATTGTTGCACTTTTATATATTTGTGTTATATTTGATAAAATAATTTAAAAAACCAAGCCACACAGAATTGCTTTCACCTACAAAGGAAAATTACTCCGATAATGAATGCTCTGAAGAAAATTTCCTTGCCTTTAGTCTGTACATCTAAATTCCTTCAGAGAGTCAGAGATAGAAATAGAGATGTACATACATGCATGCATACATACTATATATGTATGAATAGGGGAAGGGGAAACAGTAAAAGGTAGAGGGAAGAGGGGAGAAGGGGAGACTTCCTAGACAAATCATTCAGAAAATATCCTGCATATCTTTTATTCCAAATTAAAATGTAAACCTATGTCACAGGAATCAGCATTGAAGCTGAAGACCAATTAAATTGGATACTGCTGAAGTTGGATGAAATCTTCGTGACTGCTTAACACTAGTTCCTCATGTTACAGGTCTGTGTAACAGGCCTATCCTATATAAAATGTCATCCTTTTAGCCCTACTGTGTAATCTCAGAAGTCTAATTCTATCATTAATCTAAGCATAGGTGCAACATTTTCCGGTAGGTTCCAATTAAGGATAGATATACACAGAGATATGACAATTTCTATAAAGATGGCATAGGAGTTTCCAAGGATAGATGTCTGTAAACTACCAAGAGAAATAACTAAGTTTTTGAAATCTTTCTGAGGAAAAGTTTGCACGGCCACACACAATGCAAGTTTTAAAATGTTCAATTTCATTGCCTGCAGTTAACTTGTACAACATTCTAAACCTCTTCCTTCTAGATCTGATTTCAATGAAGATGAGCAATGGCTGGTAGGCACACTCCTTATTTCAAGCTCAACTTTAAATATCTTACTTCACCCTTTGCTTTGAATTACTAACCATTTTTCACGGAATTTGTGTTCTTTCCCTTCAGCTGTCATTTTGCTGTTTGATGGACTTGCCAGTTCTTCCACATCTTTCAGTCTCGGAACCCTGGAATTATCTAGCTCATTCCCAAGCTGGTTTTTCTGTCTGGATTCACAGCTGCTGCCGCCCTCTGGTAAGCTGTCACTGTAGATATTTTCCTGTCCTCATCCACATAAAGCACATTCATCTCTAAATTCTTTAGGGACCATATCTTAGCCATCTTGCTTTAGCACAGAGCTTGACAGATGTATCAGTAAATATTTGCTGGAAGAATGGAAAGCAGCAGGGATGACCTGTCACTTGAGCTGGTGGGCTCTAATCCTGTTGTGATGACCTGATAGAGAGATGGGCTCTGCCTCTTGCCACCATGGCCACCAGCAAGCGAAAGGAGATGAACTTGAGATTCCTACTCAGTACAGTAACATTGCCATCGTGGGCTTGCTTTTACTCACTCTCCTTTTCACACTTCTCACAGAACATAAATAAGTCCCACAACTTGCCTAAAACCCATAAAATTTCAGGTTAACATTAGTGTCACTTTTGATAATTCAGTTGATTGTTGCTATAATGCATAATTCCACTCATAATAGGTAAAAAAGAAATCTGTGCTAGTAAAATCAGAATATTGATGGTCCTTATCATGCTTTATCCTGCAAGCATTACAATCAATTGGAACAATGCCTCAACCACAGCAGACTGATGCTGATAGGTTTATGGTCCCTACCTGTTCTTTCTTAGTTCTTTGAATTTGTGTCCAGATTGCCAGGTAATGATGGTATTTCTCTGGGCATGATGACAGGCACCATTCACCTTCAAGGGTTTATAGATAGTGATTAATCTCTGTGCACCACCCAGCATTGCAGTTTAGCCATGCTCCACTTCCTGTATAAACTTTTGCCCAGATTTTTTCCTTATCTTTATTTTCCACAGTACTTTTGCACAGACCCTCTTTGTACCCATTTGCTTAATCCCTGCAGTGCACTTTGGACTCCGTAAGCCCAAAACCCAACAAAATAAGAAGTTTTCTGGAGGCCAATCATGGTAGATGTACAGTGGTGTAAGTCTTACTTTTAAAATTAAAGTTAGGTTTCCAAAAGTAGCATATGTGTTTAATATTTAAAGCAGGCTTGCTTTATTCAGGCTTTACATTATATTTTATATAACATTATATTGCAATTACTTCATTTTGTAACTACTGTTCTTGGTCTGAATTACATAGAGTGATAAGGTTTTCTTTCAAAAGAAATTATTTTCCAAAATTATCAATGAAAGTCCTGTGCTGTCACATGGAACTCTATTTATTCATTTAACTTAAAGACAGTGTGGACAAGTGCTGAAAACATTGTCCTTTTATTATTATCTACTTAGAGCGGATTAAATTGGTGAAAAGTTGTATCTGCACAGAGAATCTATAAATTTCTGGAGGTCAGAAAATAAGCCATAAAAAGACTTAAATCCTTCAAGCTTTGAGCACGATGATCTTTGAATAATAAACAATAATTAAATATTTGTTCATTTGATCATGTAAAATACCATTTGCAATGCATTGATCTTCAACTATCAAGATCTTAATTTTCCTTCATTGAGTTATGATTTTTTGCTCACTCACCATTATTTTTTTCCCCATTAACCTTAACATACATGAAAACATCAGGAAAAATCAAACCAACACCTGTGTTAATGTTGAAACTATGGATAAGAGCTTCACATAAGACAGCCATCTCTCCTTCTGTGACTTCTATTTTCCTGAAGGACATATAAATTGCACAAATATTTTAAACCCTTTTGGCTATTTGACAACATCTTGAAACTATACTTTAAACCAAAGAGAAAGGAGAGTCTTACTTATCTACTTTCTAAAGTGACCCAAACATGGTGAGTTCTTATTTTCTAAACTAAAACCAAAAAATAAGGAAAAAGTGAAACAAATGGAAAACTAGTATTTTTAAACATCTGGATTTGTTTCGCTTTTACCCACCATACTCTAAAAAATTCTTACTGTTCAAATAAGCAGTACGCTTGCTTATTACTGGTCCTTAGTAGAAATAGACTTAAAGAGAATATCTTGGAAAGATAGTGTATTTTTATAATTCCCAGAGAAATTCAGCGATTATGAAGAATACCAGCCAGAGCTCAATATTTTTACCCTTGGAATCAAGAAAAAGAAAGTCCTTTGGAGATCAAGATCTTTGACAGCAATAACAAGAACTAGGGTTCCTAGGGATAGAAGACCTTCTCTTATCAATTTCTGGCAAGAAGAAATCTTTTGAAAAGCAGATCAACTAAGGAAAGATTTGTGTGACTGCAATTACATAAAATTGACCGCGTGGTTGGAAAACATACTTGTAAACAATCTTTTTAACTTTACTCACATGTTGGTTTGTATTTCACTGTGTTAGATTAAGAGGAAATGAAATTGTTTTCACATACAAAAACAGCTCCTTGATGACAGTTTTTTTCTCACCTGGCTGTCTCTTTGGTGTTCCCTCAGTTTAATCCTCTACCTCAGTGTCTCCCTCTTCACTCCAGATTCCTAAACCAATAGGAGGAATTTCCTTGAGAACCTTAAGACTTGCATCTGTTACCATAGAGACAGGCATCACAAGACAGCTGCTCAGTAACATCCTTATGGAAGTAAAATAAGAATCCTGTGGGTTTTACAGAAACTTCTAGTGCTACCAGTAAGTATAAATTTTTCACCTAGGAAAAAAATGCAGGGAGTTTACTTAGTTAGACAATCTTGGAAATATTGAGATTGTCATTTATGATGGCAATCCAGAATCCTGTGATTTTATGCTCAGCATTTGACTATGCTTTCTCATATAATTTGAAAAAAAAAATCCCTTCTCTTACATCCACATGTTCAGGGAAATACATCATAAATATCTCATTGCTCACTTTTAACTCTAGCATGTCTTATCAATCATTTACTAACAGCTTCAACTGTTCTCTGACAGTGCACTGCACATAGTTTTATTTTTCTATTCCTTGATCCCATGAGACCACATTTGATCAAGAACACTCTCATATTCTTTAAAAGGTGAGCACCTCTCCGATGTCTGTAAAGCAAAAGCTGCTTAGAGAGTTTATAGCCCTACGAAGAGAAGGTTAGCTGCAAGAAATGATTTCCACTCACTTTACCTTATTTTCTATTAGACCTGAAATCACACAATAACTGAATGATAACAATAAAAATAACAATCTTAGCAAATAGGTAAGTTTAGCAAAATCAGTGGGCATAGGTAAAACAGCTATTGCATGCAAGTCAGTGATGGCAGAAACCACAGATTTTCCTTTTGTGACATGAAGTTATAAACATTCCTCAGCAAGTAAAAGGTAGTAATAGATTCTACAGCCAAAGTGACCCTATCATTAACTCTTAAACTGTATATCTGAGCCACTTTTCCAAGTCTTTAGTACTTAAATATTGTGAGTGGGAGCAATGTTTTGTTTATGGTCCTTAGTTGATCTTTATCTGTGACCTCGCTTGTTCCAGACACTTGATTCAATGAACAAAAAGTTAAGTTCCCCTACAGTCTAGAAATGAGGTCAGCAAACTTTTACTACTGGGGGCCAGTGAGTAAATATTTTTGACTTTATGGCCTCTATAATCTCTGTTGCAACTATATTTAATTTCCGTGTTAGCAGGAAAACAGCCATAGACAATATGTCAACAAACAGGTATTGCAATCACTCACTAAAACTTTACTAATAGACACTTAAATTGAAGTTTCATGTAATATGCATGTGTCACAAAATATTATTCATTTTTCTTTAAAAATGTCATTAAGAAATGTAAAAACCATTCTTAGCTGGCTCGCCAAACAGAAAAAAGAGTAGCACATGCCCCATAATTTGCTGACTCCTAGTCTGGAGGGGCCCAGTGGAGAAGTAGACACACCCAAAGAAATATCTGAAAAGGGGAATATTTTTTCATGAAACGATTCAACTCACAGACGTTTAAATTATCTCAGATATCTCCTTCTTCAATTCCTCTTTGGTTCAGGAGCTGCACACCCAGAACCAAACACTTTAGGAACAAGAAGTACAGCACCTCAAAAAGTAGTCAGTTCTCTGCTTATACAATTAATTGGAAGAAAATTTTTCTCTACTACCAGAAAGGTACAAATGAGTCTAATTCCTCGCCTGCATTATAACATGTGTAATGTTTGAAGTCTTTTTATCTTTATTCTCATTCCTTCAAGAATTCAACTTTCCCCCTTCTTCCTATCTTCAATGTCCCTCAAATGTTGTAGTTTCTAGTACCTTTCACCATTCAGATATTTTTCACTGAACACTTTCCCAAATGTTAAAGTTCCTCTTAAGCCATCATGTTCCTCAAAAAATAGAAAAAAATTCCTTTTAAAATTTGTTCTTTTCATGTCCTTCCTGAAAATATACATGTGTGACAAGACTACTTTCTGTTTGTTTCAATGCTGTATGATACTATGAGTGACATTGAAATTATGGGCAACGAAATCATCAGGTTTTATTCAATGAATTAGTTTTAAGCTTCACCTCTCTCACATACCATACTTATTAGACTGATTTTGAACCTTAGGACAGGATGTTATTCCTATTAAAATTAATCTTTTTGGCCTCACTGCATTTTCCAGGTGGTCATAATCCTTTGGTATCCTAATAATTCAATGTATTTGCTCTCTTTTCCAGGTAGACAGTTATTTTGATCTTTCTTCATGTTTCAGACATTAATATTTCACAGGCCAGGTGGGGCCAAGGTCAGAATTACGAAGCACACTGTGAGAGATCAAGGCCAAGTGCGAGAGCCAGGTGGCTAGAACTGTATCATAGTCCTGTGAGAGGCCCCCTTACTGGTTTTCACTGATGCATTAATTAACACGGCAAAGTCAGAATTATTTAGCAATTTAATTAATCGTTCATACATATCAAATGGCAAACCTTTCTCCATCCTGACTACATCATAAAAATCTTTTGACAAATTACATGGTATTATCAAGGTAACCAGTCATACCACATACTGTTTCATAGACCCTTGGAGAACTGTGGCCTATGTTTCCTTTCCCTTCACTGTAAACCTTCCCATCTTCCTCAGGAATTCTCACTTATTCCGAGTGAGGGGAAAATATTGCTAATTTTTCTCAAAAACACAATTCCAGTGTGAGATTGTTTTTTAACCTCTCTACCCTAATTATGGACTTTCCTTTTTCTTCTTCATTTTAGTTTATTAACTCTAGGACCAATTTAAAATGTTGTTATGGCTCTCTCTTTCTAAACAGTTTTGATGATTTTTTTCAGATGTACGTGTGTGTCTCTGGGTATGTGTGCACATGCTTCTGTAGTTTGTCTCTATTTGCTTTTTCATTCTTGAAAGAGAGATGGCATGAGAATTGGAGAATAATAACAGGAAGGCCACTTCCAAGAATATGTCTCAACTGATAAGTGTTTCCCCTGTTCATCTTTGTGGATGAGGAGCAATATACCTGAAAGTGGGCAACTCAATCACAAGTGGGTATTTTCACTAGATCACATTACCATAGAAGGAAAACTGAAAGACATTTTAAAATTAAAATCAATAATGTTCAATAAGATTTTTTTTACATTAAAAAAAACTACATAAGTAGTTAGCTATAGTCACTTTTACAGCATAAATGCCTTGGGAAAAGGCCAATCCAGGTTTGCACAGAACTGGATAAAACACAGAGATTTATACACGTCACCAATGCCATACTTAAAAAAAATATTTAAGTTAATAGCCCATTTCTTCTTCATGTTTTTTTTTTTCTGAATCTCTTCAGAAAACACAGACTTACGCAATTGGGTTTTGGAGGCTCACATGGTCTCACCACTCTGCATGCTAATCATGTTCCAGAAGCAGAAAGATCGGCAAGCATTTCCAACTCTTACAAAGGCATTTATCAATAAGAGTCCGCCTGTTCTTCAGGTGTGTGGACCAAAGCCTTTACTATTTCATTAATAATCAACAGCTGGTGCCACCTAGTGTCTGTCCTCTCCATTCTTCAGTGGAATCAAATACAGAGCACTTCCTAGTCACAAACGAAAACAGCCTGAACTATAGACAAAAGACCCCCACGGTTTGGGGAGTCCAGTGGCTGATTTAAATTACACTATCTTCATTGAAAGGAAAACCTTCTTTTTTAAGTAACTATGGTAACAGGAGTGTGAGGCTAGCAGGAAGCTCACATTTTTCTCACAGCAGAGAATTCACAAAAGGAGAGTCCTATTAAACATGTAAAATAGTTTTCACAGACTTGAATTGTCTCTTAGAATGGTTATAAAGTTGAGAAATGAAATGGACAGAAATGTATTTTAAACAGTAGTATAGAGTCGATTTTTGTCAACCAACCAAGAAATAACCCTATATTATATGGATGCAAAATTCTCTGTCAGTCTCTGAGCTTCCAAAAGATTAAGCAAGTACTGTTAACAGACAGTACAAGAGGGCACACAGCACTCTGAAGTCTTGACAGGAAATAATTAGGTTGCTGACCCACATCATTTAAAACATGTTTGCTGCTAAAACTACACACCTAGAAAACAATTTCTTCCCTGCCTTATGTATAAATTATGAATTATATGTTCAACCATAGTCACATATGCTTCAAGGTTAAAAAGTACTCTTCAAAATCTGTTTTTCAAAACATAAGTTAGTAATTAATTTAGAGGAATCCAAGCAGCATTCTTAGCCCATCCGTTCCTGACTGATTCCCTGATATTTAAATACATGTTGTTTTAAGTCCCTCTTTCTAAGAGGAGTACGTAATTGAAAAACATGGACTAACATTCAGGGGGTAAAGTTACATAACAGCCAGAGTGTTCCTTGACCAGACTGATGGGGATATTACAATTACTACAGAAAAGGAACAGGACATGTGAGCAATACTGTGTACACTGAAAGGTCCTTTTAGATGTTCATACATGCTAGCCTATTAACTTGGATGATTTAGCTACTCAGGTTGTTTGGGAGACCGGGCAAAGAGCTGAAGGGTTCTGTATTATACAGATAGTTAACATGTTGTCATGCTTTTCATACTCAGGAAAATCTATTTCTATATTATTTGACATCTGTTTTAAGCAAGCACTTGTTAAAAACAGCTTTGAATGTTTTATTTTTCTAGTTACCCTAGTGGGGATAAAAATGATTTCAGTATGTTCGGTCCGATACATACTCACTGACAGATCCCCATGACAGCGTATGAAGATAGAATATGGAAACAATGCATAGTTTTTGCAAAAAGCTTAAATTGTTCCCCTTGTCCCCAAAACTTTATTTTTGGAGCCAAATGCAGTCCAGGTTCATGCTGCATTTGTTTAAAAGTACTTACAAGTATAATCCACTGATTTTATGGGAAAGAAATTTTGCAAAACAGCAAAAGGGTTCTAAAAATTGTACGCAGACAAGAAACAACGTAAGACAAAAAACTCGTTAAGGTTCTAAAATGATTAAATACATCAATGCTCCAATTTTCAATAATTTCTCATATTTTGTCATTTCTCATTAACAGCTTTCAAAGCCCTATCTGAAACAAGCTGATACAGAGAAATTAAGAGCAGTAATCAAGCGAGAAATGATAGACCAGCTGGGTCGACATCAACTTGGCAAAACGTGAATACAGTTCAATAGCTGAAACAGATGCTAGAGTTGTTGAAAAACCCTGCAGGAGATATTGATGTATTTTCTTCATATAATGCAGAATGACTGAATAAATGTCAAAAGCCACAAACTGATGAGGAGAAAAGACTGACAGCCAAACTCCTTATAAAATAGAAACCAAGTGTAACAATTTTCAACCTATCCGAACATTCTATACATTCTCATTTCTCCTCATGTCTCAATATGCCAATATATCCACCAGTCCTGGTAACTAAACAGCATGTAACGAAGCTGGGGTAGCTTTACCCACAGATCCTCCCCCCTCTATCATCAGCTACCTGGAGAAACCTGGACTCTTGCAAAATACTTTATACCCAAATCTTCTAACACTGATTACCCCAGAAGTGTTTCCCCGAGGTTGGAGGTCAGCACACCCCCCAAGAAACCTAACGCAGCACAAGGAAATTTTAAAATCCATTCTGTAAAAGCCACACTGTTTGCAGAGTTTGAAGAGCTCAGCAACAAACCCCAGCGACTAACAGCTGCTCGTTCACACATATGCTTTGTCACGGTCAGCTTCTAATTGTGTTCATAATGATGTAATAGCTTTAATAATCCTACCTTCCATGCCAGCTGTTTCTCCTGTCACTCCATCATGCCAATAAGTTGGCTGCTGTAACAAATCAAGATAGTGCACAACAGCATCTTTCTCCTGATTCTGTCATCTTCCTGAAAGCATTCTATTACTGCCGACTGCTGGGAACCAGAAAGTCTATTTGAATTCCAACAGCTCCCCTTTCGCATGATTCAAGTTAGGTTAGGTGGGCATGCCTAACATGATTCTCCCAGTCATTTATTATGTAGCTGCTACAACGTCGGTGTGGTAACCACTCTGACTATCTGATACGTCAGTGGAACAAAACCTATACCTCGGAGCAAACACATGAGAGCCAGAGCAGCGTTCTGCATTTACCGAGCATTCTTCCTGCCTAAAAACGGTGGATCTGCAAATCTCTTTCAGTATCTACTGGGTCCTCTTTACAGATGCAAAGCCTCTGGATTAAATTCTTTTGCTAACTATACCAAGTGTAGAGTTCCTTTGCCACACGTCATACTATTCACCCTGAAATTTTGGCTGATTTTCACTTATCTTCACAGCCCTTTAAAGGTAAAAACTCTCTCTTCTGATTGTACTTTTCAAATAAGGATGCAGTGTGCTCAGCTGCATATCTCTGCTTTATTATAAAATACAGCATGCACTTTCTCAAATGGAATTTGCCTCTTTTGATTCTATGGAAAATTTTCTATTAAGAGGATTTTTTTTTCTAGAAAATACTTATTTTGCACATTGGAGACATTTAAAGCCTGGTACTCGGTGTGTTTCTCCCAAGAGAGGACTTTAGAGTTGATATTTTGGCTAAACAAGACTGTTTTCTTCAGAAAGTAAGAAATTAGATTCGTTGACTCCCTAACACAACTTGTTTACCAAGTAAATAAGTGTCATTTCAGGAAAATGCATTTTGCATTTTAAAGATACCATGTATCAATATTTTTAAAATGACAATACTACAGAGATGATGGCATTTGTATCTAAGACTTCTAAGTATGCCTCTGTTGGGGGCTTCATATTAATACTTTGAAGTGATGAAATAGGAAAATTTGTTTTCCTGAGAAAAAATACTTTAAAAGGGGGAATTGATAAAATGTTTCCTTTCAACCATCTACTAGCTATTCAGTTAGGTAGGGGAGCTATCTCCCAACCCCACAAAAAAATATACAGCTTGTTGGGTAGCTACATTATGAAACTTTATGAAAAAATTAACTTAGCATGTGTGAGATATGCCAATGCCATTCTTCTGAAATACTGTTTGCCTAAGGCGTATGTGTGTGTGTATATATATGTATACATTTTAGCTATTCTAAGTTCATTTTAATTTTTTATGTAACAAACACAAATAATCCCAGGGCATACATAACAATCAACAATTTATAGTTTATGTTAAATTTACAAATGCCAAAAACCCCAGAAAGATGAATTGAGTCGATATGAACCCACCAAATTTTTCTCTAGTATACATATCATTGCACTTAACCATTCTGAAAATGCTGGTTTAAAAATGACTGCTATTTTAACAAAAAAAAATCATTTTTGTGGTTACTACACTGATCTTAGGGGTTGCAAATGGCATAAATAAGCACCATTTGGTTTTGTTTCTACCCTTCACCTCTGCTTACTCTCCCTCTTCAACTCTTGCCTCTCCTTCCCTTCACACTTTTTTCCAGCCACAATGAACCTTTTGCTCCTCTAAAACTGTGCTCCTTACTGTCTCAGAGATATTGCATATTCTGTTTCACCTTTCCATAAGCCTCCCCTCACTTTGATTGCCTGCCTTCCATCCAGTCTTTAGATAATCAGGTTGAAACATAATTTGTTATATAAGGCATTTTTCATCCCCTAGAGAAAAGTATATTCCCCCTGAGATGCACTCTCACAGACCCTTGGACATCCTTTGTCTTCATATCAATGGCAAGTATTTGCACAAAAGAAGGTGGTAGGCTCTGTTCCCACTTACACAACACATGCACATATATGTATGAGTGTATTACACATGCATGCATGTGTGTATGTATATCTATCAATATGTCTATTGCTACCGTATTGATTCTCATTTAATTCTTATACATCATATGCATTTTACACATGAGGAGGCTCTGAAAGTTAAATAGATGGGCCAGGATCACATGGCCTTGTTTGTATTTCCTGGTACACTGCTACTTCTTGAGTCTGGAGATAAAGGTTTGTCTTGTCCATCAAATACTAATGTCCAGAGCAGTATTTGACAAACTATTACATCATTCACTCATACAGTAGAACTTGCTTTGTGAAATGTATTGTGCTAAGCACTGGTTGTATGGTGATGAGCCGAACAAATATGAATCCTATCTTCATGGAGCTTATGCGTAAGGGCAAGAGCTCTAAACTCAGGTCCAAGAGTCCACGGATAGAATTCAGTTGTCTGGTAGCTTGGAGAAGAGAACTACTACATCTGTATTTTCATTAACCTTGAACAGAACTGGAGCATTGTTTTCATTTATGTTTGTAGGCTAGAAACTGTAATAGCATTAGCAGTACCTGTGATTTTGTTGCTAATAAAAAAATCATATTTTTCTATCAATTTAGAGATGCTGCATAAACCACACAGTATTTTTTATATTCACCATTACTTTGAGATTATGGTTGTTATTAACTCTACCACTGTATCATGTTATTTAATGTGCTAATAAGAAAATATGTGTATTATTATCACAACTTTAAAAATATTTGGAAAAGTGTTATCTCAATACAATTGGTTTCTGCTGTAATCCTAAATATTTTGTGCATTTAAATATAATTCAGAAAAGCTTTTTTCCTTCCCTTGGCATTCTTTTTTATTGAAGTATAGTTGACACACAATCTTATATTGGTTTCAAGTATACAATACGGTGGTTCAACATTTACACACATTTATTAAATCCTTACCCCAACTAGTGCAGTTACTATCTGTCAACATAGGGAGATATTACAGAACCACTGGCTATATTCTCCATGCAGCATCAGCTATCAAAGGCCTTAAGGTGTCAGGGCTTTAAGCTTCACCAGGTGTCAAAGGGGTCCACGCTAGTACCTCTGGCCTAGCAGATGGGAGAATACAGCATATTGTGTCTAAACTCTGACAACCTGGGTTCACATAACAGATCCATGGCTTAACATTGATGTGTTTCAAGGCAAGATACTTATTGCCAGTTTACTCTTCTGAAAAAACAGGAATACTAATTGCTCTTTTGCATTCTTAATGTGAGGATTAAATAAGAAAATGATTGTAGGATACTTAGTGACATCTCTTAAGCTTTTAGTGACTGTTAGGTATTATCAATGAGAGGTCCAGCTAGAAATCACTATGACAAACAAAAACTGTGAAATAGATACAAAGGATTTGCAAAGATTTTATGGAAACTAGAAGCCTCATATACTACTAATAGAAATGTAAAATGGTAAAAGCACTTTTAAAACCAGTTTGAAAAGTGTCTTAAAAATGTAACCATATACATACTTTAAGAGCCACCCTTTTTACTCTGATGAAAGCATATGTCCATGAAAAAAACTTGCGCATGGATATTCACAGCAGCTATACTTCTAATAGTCCCAACTGGAAACAATCCACATGTTCACCATTATGTGAATGGATAAACAAACTGTGGTGTATCTAAACAGCAGAACACTACTTTGCCATGGAAAGGACTGGACTACTGACAAGTGCATCATCATAAATGAAATGCTAAATAATGCTAACTGCAAGGAACTGAGCTTTTTTAAAAAAGAGTATATACTGTATGACTGCACTGATATAAAAGTCTATAAAATGCAAATCAATCTATAGTGACAGTAAGCAGTTTAGGGATTACCTAGGGAAGGGAAAGATGAGAGACAAGGATGAGGGGTTACAGAGTCATGAGGAAACTTTTGAGATAATGCATATGTCCACTGTCTTGATTGTGATGATGATTTCATGGAGATTAGAGAAATCAAAATGTATCAAGCTGCACATTTTAAATATGTATGGTTTATTATATAATAATTATGCCTAACTACTAAAAATAACTCTATCAGACTTTGTTCATTCATATCAGTTTAATTAAAAAGTTACATAATGTGCTATCACTTCCTTAAAAGAAATGTTAATCTATAAGTTTCCTAATATAGAACATAATGCTCTTAATAATTCCCTCAACTGCATATAATAATCCTGAGCACCCCAAGAAAATAATTTTCCCTACCATCTGCTATTGATAGCTCTCTGTGCCATCACTGAACAACCTGGAAACTGATGTTTGTCTAACAGCAGAAAAGAATTCTGTTCTATACAACAAACATAAGTTTATTTATTGTGAGCATATAAACCAGTAAAATAAACTATTAGGCTGGTTACAAAATGATCAGCTGCATAAGATCTAAGGCATTGATCAATATTAGCTTGTTGCCATATAATTCCATGTTACAGAAAACCTTGAAACAAGCTTCCTTTAAGTAAAGATTAAATATTAAAGGCCTTGATTTTATAAGTTATCCTCATTTTATAGCAAAGGATTTCATATCAAACTCAGTGACTACTTTGAGAGGAAGATGACTGAGGAAAAACCAATTGAATCCATGTGACAGTAAGACTGAAAACAATAAAACACATTCCCACATAAAATCCTCTCATATGCTATATTAAAACTGTTGAAGTGGTAAAAAAATTTAGCCACATCACTGAACACTTAAAAATTATTACCTCAGTGAAGTTACAGCTGGATCAATGAAAACCAGAAAATCTTGTCTTCATAATTTGAATCTAACACTGTTCCCTTCTGCAGTTTAGAATAACCAAAAGCTATTAAGATATTTAAAACACACACATAACCCAGGTTGTGTCACTATCTCAAATCTCTCCAATGGCTTCTCATCACCCTTAGAACAAAAGCCATTATTACAGCCTGTAAGACATTGACTAATATACCCCTGATGCTCTTACTCCTCTCTACTCCCATATGCTACCTCCTATATACCTTTTCTTATTTTTCTCTAGTCCCACTAACTGGTCTTATGTCTCCTCAAACATTCCAAGCGTATTCCCATTTGGGACATTTTCATTAGCTGATTCTTCCTACCAGAAATGTCCTTCCACAGATACTGCAAGTCTCATATCTTCTTGTGCAGGCCTCTGCTCAAATGTCATCTCCAAAGAAAGCCCTTCCTGGACTTCTCTCTCTAAAATAATACTTCCCTGACCTTAATTCTCCTCTATTTCTTTGCCCTGCTTCACTTTTCTTTATATCAGTTGTATCAACCACCTACCATTAAATAACTGATTTCAATAATTCAAATATTTATTAAGCTTCTACTTCATGCTAGACACTCTTCTCTTCTGGGTTCTGAGACTACTACTGTGATTATAGAATTTGTAGTTTTGTGGAAAAGATAGATTATTAGACAAATAAAAGTGTGATTCTGGGAGGAGAAAAGACGGTGGTATCAGAAGTGTGGCGGAAATCTCCCCCTAAAACCACATATATTTTGAAAGTACAGTAAATACAACTCTTCCTAAAAGAGTGCCCAGAAGTAACAGTACACCAGCCAGTCTACATCTGCAAGAAGTCAACATATCATCAAAAAGGGTAAAGTACAAAGCTGTGACCTGGCGGGACCCAAGCACTTCCCCCACCCCAGCTCACTGGCAGGAGGAAGAGATCAGAGCAGAAAGGGAGCAGAAGCACAAGATTGCTAAATATCCAGCCCCAGAAAACTACCCTGGGAGCACAGACCCACATTGCATGGTGCTCTGGAGATTAGAGGGGCTGAAAACCAAAGTCAGAGCCTTAGACTGTGAACAGGTTCCGACAACTGGCTGCCAAGTCACAAAAGAAAAGCAGGCACTTTAACAGACTACTCAACAATTAAAAGGCTGCTAAAGGGGCAAAGGTTTAGGAGAAGGAACAGGTGAACAAAGTCGTCCTGGCACACTCAGCCCAGCAGGTTGGGAACTTTCAGGAACTTCAGGCGCCCTATACCCCTGGTTGGTAATACAGCCCTGAGGCCCCTCACCATGATAAACAGCCTGCTGCTCTATCCTCCACACTGGCACTTGCATACAAATCTGCTGTCCCCACCATTGCTGCAGACCAGCTGGAGAACAGCCCTATCTAAAGCAACTACACAGCATGATGCAGAGGCTTCTCCCTGCATGCAGCTATCTCAGACAGCAGAGAAAGGTACGGTGACCGGGAAGCACGAAAGGGCTTTGACCTCCCTGCAAACAACCGTGCCACCTGCCAGTGACCCCCACCATCTCACTAGGCCATACCAAGGCTGCCCCAACCAAGGCAGCTTAAAGGATTAACCCAGGGGCTGCTCCCTGCATGTGGTTGACCGGCACAGACAGTAGAGACAGGCACTGCGACCAGGAAGCACAAAAGGGCTTTGTCCTTGCAGCAGAACCCACGCCACTTGCTTGCGACCCCCGCCATCACCCTAGGCCATCCCAAGGGTCACCCCGCCCACGGCAGTTTAGGGGATTAACTCAGAGGCTGCTCTCTGCATGTTGTTCACTGGCACAGAGAGTAGAGACAGGCACAGCAACCCCAAGCAGGAAGGGACTTTGTCTTCCTAGCTGAAACATGCGCCACTCACAGAAGACCACTCCCATTGCTCCAGGACTATGAAAATCAGGAGAACATTGTTCAATCCAAAATCCCTAAAAAACAGCAGAAAGAGGGCTCAGAGAGACTGAAATCACTAAAGTTCCTGAAAAATAATTCAAACTAAAAGCCATAAGCATGCTAATGGAGCTATAAAAAATATTCAAGAGCTAAGGGATGAATTCAGGAGGGAGATAACTTAAATGAAACAAACAGTGAAGGGATTTAAAAGCAGATTAGATGAGGTAGAGGAGACAGTAAACAGAATAGAAATTAGAGAACAGGAATACAGAGAAGCTGAGGCAGAGTGAAAAAAGGATCTCTAGGAAAGACAGAATATGAAAACTGTGTGACCAACCCAAACAGAACAATATTTACATTGTACGGGTATCAGAAGAAGAAGAGAGAGAAAAAGACATAGAAAGTATCTTTGAAGAAATAATTGCTGAGAACTTCCCCACTCTGGGAAAGGAAATAGTATTTCAAGCCATGGAAGCACACAGATTTCACAACACAAGGGACCACAAGGAGGACAACACCAATACACATGATAATTAAAATGTCAAAGATCAAGAACAAGGACAGAGTATTAAAGCAGCCAGAGAGAGAAAAAAGATCACCTAAAAAGGAAAACCCATCAGGCTATCATCAGACTTCTCAGCAGAAACCTATAGACCACAAAGGAGTGGCATGATACATTCATTGCAATAAAACAGAAGTTCCTAGTACCAAGAATACTCTACCCAGCAAGACTATCATTTAAATTTGAAGGAGGGATTAAACAATTCCCAGATAAGCAAAAGTTGAGGAAATTTACCTCCCACAAACCATCTCTACAGTGTATTTTAAAGGGACTTCTCTAGATGGAAGTATGCTAAGGCTAAGTATCTGCCACCAGAGGAAAAAAAAACATAGCAAAGGAAGTAGACCAACAAAATACTAACCAAATGCAAAATTAAATCAGCTACCCACAGTCAGTTAAGGGATATACAAAGAGTACAAAATACGTCACCTAACATATAAAGAGTGGAGGAGGAAGAAAAAGAAGGGAGAGAAAAAAGAATCTTCAGACTGTGTTTATAACAGCATAATAAGTGAATTAAGGTAGACTGCTAGATAGTAAAGAAGCTTCCCTTGAACATTTGGTAACCACGAATCCAAAGCCTTCAATAGCAATAAGTATATACCTATCGATAATCACCCTAAATGTAAATGGACTGAATGCACCAATCAAAAGACATAGAGTTACAGAATGGATAAAAAAGACACATCTATATGCTGCCTACAAGAGACTCACTTCAAACCCAGACATACACAGAATAAAAGTGAGGGGATGGGAAAAGATATTTCATTCAAGCAATAGGGAGAAAAAAGCAGATGTTGAAAGAAACATAATGATAAAGGGGTCAGTCCAACAAGAGGATATAACCATTATAAATATCTATGCACCCAACACAGAAGCCCCTACATATGTGAAACAAATACTAACAGAATTAAAGGGGGAAACAGAATGCAGTGCATTCATTTTAGGAGACTTCAACACACCACCCACTCCAAAGGACAGATCAACCAGACAGAAAATAAGTAAGGAGACAGAAGTACTGAACAACATATTAGAACAGATGGACTTAATGGACATCTACAGAACACTTCACCCAAAGCAGCAGGATACAAATTCTTCTCAAGTGCACATGGAATATTTTCCAGAATAGACCACATTCTAGGACACAAAAAGAACCTCAGCAAATTCAAAAAGATTGAAATTGTGCCAACCAACTTCTCAGATCATAAAGATATGAAACTAGAAATAAATTGTACAAAGAAAACAAAAAGGCTCACAAACACATGGAGGCTTAACAATATTCTCCTAAGTAATCAATGGATCAGTGACCAAATTAAAACAGAGACAAGCAATATACGGACACAAATGAAAACAACAGCTCAATGCCCCAACTTCTGTGGGGTGCAGGTAAGGCAATTTTAAGAGGAAAGTATATTACAATTCAGGCCTATTTAAAGAAGGAAGAACAATTCCAAATGAATAGTCTAAATTCACAATTTATGAAACTGGAAAAAGAATAACAAATGAAGCCCAAAGTCACTAGAAGGAGGGACATAATAAAGATCACAGAAGAAATAAATAAAATTGAGAAGAATAAAACAGTAGAAATAATTAATGAAACAAAGAGCTGGTTCTTTGAGAAAATAAACAAAGTAGATAAACCGCTAACCAGACTTATAAAGAAAAAAGAAGAATCTACACACAAACAGAATCATAAATGAGAATGGAAATATCACTATGGATACCACAGAAATATGAAGATTAGAGAATACTATGAAAAATTATATGCTAAAAAACTACATAAACTAGAAGAAATGGACAACTTTCTAGAAAAATACAACCATCCAAGACTGATTGACACAGGAAAAAATAGAAATTCTGAACACACCACTTACCAGCAACGAAAAATTGAATCGGTAATCAAAAAACTATCCAAGAACAAAATCTCCGGACAAGATGGCTTCACCACGGAATTTTATCAGACATTTAGAGAAAACAAAATACCTATTCTCCTTAAAGTTTTCCAAAAAATAGGAGAGGAGGGAATACTTCCAAACTCATTCAGTGAAGCCAGCATCACTCTGGAAATAAAAGGCATACAGATTGGTAAGGAAGAACTGTCACTGTTTGCAGATGACATGACATTGTACATAAAAAACCCTAAAGACTCCACTCCTAAACTACTAGAACTGATATTGGAATACAGCAAAGTTGCAGGATACAAAATTAACACGCAGAAATCCGTGGCTTTCCTATACACTAACAATGAACTAATAGAAAGAGAAATCAGGAAAACAATTCCATTCACAATTGCATCAAAAAGAATAAAATACCTAGGAATAAACCTAACTAAGGAAGTGAAAGACCTATACCCTGAAAACTACAAGACACTCTTCTGAGAAATTAAGGAGGACACTAATAAATGGAAATTCATCCCATGCTCTTGGGTAGAAAGAATTTATATTGTCAAAATGGCCATCCTGCCTAAAGCAATCTACCGATTCAATGCAATCCCTATCAAAATACCAACAGCATTCTTCACTGAACTGGAACAAATAGTTCTAAAATTCATATGGAACTATAAAAGACCCTGAATAGCAAAAGTAAACCTGAGAAGGAAGAACAAAGCAGGGCGGATTATACTCCCAACTTCAAGCTCTACTACAAAGCCACAGTAATACAGACAATTTAGTACTGGCACAAGAGCAGACCCATAGATCAATGGAACAGAATAGACAGCCCAGATATAAACCCATACATATATGGCCAATTAATATATGATAAAGGAGCCATGGATATACAATAGGGAAACAACAGCCTCTTCAACAGCTGTTGTTGGCAAAACTGGATAGCTACATGCAAGAGAACGAAACTGGATTGCTGTTTAACTCCATGCACAAAAGTAAACTCGAAATGGATAAAAGACCTGAATGTAAGTCATGAGACCATAAAAATCAGAAGAAAACAGAGGTAAAAATCTCCTGAACAAAAGTATGAGCAATTTTTTCCTGCACACATCTCCTTGGGCATGGGAAACTAAAGCAAAAATGAACAAATGGGATCATATCAAATTGAAAAGTTTCTGTACAGCAAAGGACACCATCAGTAGAACAAAAAGGCATCTTACAGTATGGGAGAATATATTCATAAATGACATATCCGATAAGGAGTTGATATCCAAAATATATAAAGATCTCACTTGCCTCAACAACTAAAAAGCAAATAACCTGATTAAAAAGTGGGCAGAGGATATGAACAGACAAATCTCCAAAGAAGAAATTCAGATGGCCAACAGGCACATGAAAATATGCTCTACATCGCTAATCAGAGAAATGCAAATTAAAACCACAATGAGATATCACCTCACACCAGTAAGGATTGCCACCATCCAAAAGACAAACAACAACAAATGTTGGCGAGGTTGCGGAGAAAGGGGAACCCTCCTACACTGCTGGTGGGAATGCAAATTAGTTCAACCATTGTAGAAAGCAATATGGAGGTTCCTCAAAAAACTCAAAATAGAAATACCATTTGACCCAGGAATTCCACTCCTAGAAATTTACCCTAAGAAAACAGGATCACAGATTCAAAAAGACAGATGCACCCACCCCTATGTTTATCGCAGCACTATTTACATTAGCCAAGATATGGAAGCAACCTAAGTGTCCATCAGTAGATGAATGGATAAAGAAGATGTGGTACATATACATAATGGAATATTATTCAGCCACAAGAAGAAAACAAATCCTACCATTTGCAACAACATGGATGGAGCTAGAGGGTATTATGCTCAGTGAAATAAGCCAGGCAGAGAAAGACAAGTACCTAATGATTTCACTCATCTGTGGAGTATAACAAGAAAACCAAAACTGAAGGAACAAAACAGCAGCAGACTCACAGAACCCAAGAATGTAATAACAGTTACCAAAGGGAAAGGGACTGGGGAGGGTGGGTAGGAAAGGAGAGAAAAGGGGATTAAGGGGCATTTTGATTAGCACACCTAATTTAGGGGGCCACGGGGAAGGAAGTATAGCACAGAAAGACAAGTAATGACTCTATAGCATCTCACTGTGCTGATGGACAGTAATGTGGTATGTGGTAGGGACTTGATAATAGGGGGAATGTAGAAACCACAATGTTCCTCATGTGACACTTGAGCATAAGATTGTATATTAATTCTACCTTAATAAGAAAAAAAAAGTGTGATTCTGAAAAAAGTGTTGTAAGAGCTAGAGGCATCAATACATTTTCAGAAGCATATGATTGAGGGACTAATATTATCTACAAAAATTCTCCTTAAACATGGAACTAAATGATAAGTAGTAATTTCATAGCTCAAGGGATTAAGGTAAAAAATAGTAGACAGTGAGAATAATGCTGGAAAGCATTCAAAAACTGAATAAGTCCACGATGACTAGAATATGGTGAATGACAGGGAGAGTGAATCATGATGAGCAGAATGAGGATCTCAAAATAGGCAGGGTTAGATGCTGTGGGCTTGTCAGCTATGTTAAAGTTCTGGAATTTATCTTAAGGACATTGGAAAGCCACTGAAAGGTATTAAGTAAAAGAGTTAGTTATATGATCAGATTGTATGTCAAATATATAAACCCAAATGTACTAGGAAGAATGGATTAAAATGGGGTGGGGGATAATTCTCGATGTACAGAGGCTTGTTAAGAGGCAATTTCAGTATATCAGACAAGATAATTTTCACTAGATAGCTAGCAAAGAACACAGAAAGAAGCAGTAAAGTTCCAGACATGTAAAAGGGGGAAACTGGTGATTGATTAGAAACTGAAGAGAGTTCAGGAAAATGAAAAGGTAAACATTTACCCCCACATTTTCAACTTGAATAATTGAGTGAGTGGAGGCAGTATTTTCTGGAAAAGCCAAGTTGGAAAGGGGGATGATGGTTTGAGTTTTGTTTCTGTCAAGTTCGAACTCGTTTGGGAGACATTCAAGAACAAACATAAAAGAGGACATGGTTAGATATTGGGGTCTTAGTTTCAGAGTACATGAGCATTTTATGTTTTGCCCGCATCTGATGGTAAATGAAGCCACGCTTTTGAACTAAACTTGGAGATGGAATAACCATGGAAAAAGACAAGAGCCTACGAGAGCACCCTGAGTAAGTCTAATAAATAATGACTGAATGAAAAAGTACGAGGCTCTCAGGATAGTGAGAAGTAATGTCTTTAGAGAGAAAGAAAACACACAAATGCGCACACACACAAAGTGGCAGTTGAAGGTTAAGGAGATAGGGAGTTGAAAGAAAGAAGCTGTGTCAAACATGGTTGGGAGATGAAGAAGACAACTAAGAAGTGCTGGGTTTAGCAGCATCAAGAATATGGTGAGCTGGATGTGAACCAGTTCAGGGGAGTAAATGTAGGAGGTAAGGTAGAAGAGGCTGACGAGTGAGCAGACCACTACGGGAAGATAGCTCAAAGAATCCCTGGAGGCAAGACTTTTTTTGTTGTTACAAGGTTTAATTTTTCCTGACAATATACAACGCTTAATTGTCATATTGAATATACCTAACACTCTAGATAATTTTCAATACTTTAAGTAGTAAAATACCTAAGAATGCTGATTGTGTGGTAGGGAAGGTCAGATGTGATTATTTTTCTTTTGTGGTTTATTATTTATTAGCCTTACTTCCTCCCATATATCCTGACTTGCACACTCCTTGGAGTGGCAGCAACCCAGCCTCTTTATTGGCATGTTGTAGCAGTTGCTAAAAGAGATGCATTAAAATATCCACTATGATTGCTGATTTCTCTAGATCTCCATGTAGCTGTCAATTTTGCTTTATCCATTTTGAAGGTACATTAGTAGGTGCATTCAAAATTTATTTTCCTATATATTCTTATTAATGTGACCCATTTTACCCTTATGAAATGTCCCCTATCTCTCACAGTACCTCTTGTGTGAAAGTCTCTGCTCTCTGATATTAATATAGTCTATCCATATTCTTTGTTTTGTGTTTGCATGTATCTTGCAACCTATCTGTGCCACTATAATTAAAGTGGCATTCTTTTGAACAATGCAGGGGTATGTTTTTCCTTATTATGACTTTTTTTTTGTCTTTTAATCAAAGTGCTCAATATACAGTGTACCATCCTGTTATTTTTCTCTGCCCTAATTTTTCTTTTTATTTCTCTACCTTTTTTTGCTATTGATAATTACTGTACTTCTACAGATGGTAGATCCCACACAATTCACTATTATTACTGTTGCTTTAACAGCCCATTGCTCTTTATAGTTATCCATTTTTAAAAACCATTATTGGAGAAATGTATTTGTTCTTACACAACTGTTTTTTCTATTCAGAAGAATTTTTCTTCAGCCTGCAGAATGTCTTTTACAATTTACACTGGGGTGGAACTACCTGCAGATAAATTCTCTCAGCTTTTGCATGACTGAGAACATCTTAATTTTGCCTTCATTTTTCCTTTTTACAACTTCCTTTTAAGAAATTGTACAAAAAGATCCTACATACTCTTCACCCAGTCATCCACAATGGTAACACTTTACATACCAATACTGTGATACACAGACAGGAAGTTGAAAGTGAGACAAACTTACTCAGATTTCACCAGTTTCACCTGTACTTTTCCCTCCCCCCCCCAGTGTGTTTTGTTCAAGGAAATTTTATCACATGTGTACTTTGTGTGACCACCACCACAGGCAAGATACAAAACAATTGTATCACAAGAATCCTTTGTGTTACCCTTTCATTGCCACAGCTACCTCTCTCCTAGTTTCTGCTTTCTAAAAAATGTTAGAAATAGGAAAGGACATAAGCCAGAGGAAGAAGAAGAATTGGAAATAATAAAGGTAAGGGCAGAAATAAATGACATTGAAAACTGAAAACCATAGACACATCAATCCAACAAAAATCTTCCTCTTTGAAAAAGCAATTAAATGTTTAAAATTCTAGCAACAGTGACAAAGAAAAAGGACAAAAGGCACAAATCATCAATAATAGGAGTGGAACAGGAGATACCACTATTGATCTCAAAGCCATTAAGAAGATACTAAGAAAATACTAATAATAATCTTATGCTCACAAATTTGACAACTTAAAAGAAATGGAACAATTCTTTGAAAACCAAAAGCTACCAGAATTCAAGCAAGATGAAAGACACAACATGAATAGTCCTGTGAACATTAAAGAAATTGAATGCATAATTTAAAAGCTATAGGAAAAGTAATCTCTAGGCCTAGATGGTCTCACCGGAGACAGCTACCAAAAATTTAAAGATTTCACACCAGTTTTACACATACTCTCCAAGAAAATAGAAAAGGAGGATTACTTTGCCAACTCACGTTTTTCATTTTATCCCATGTGTAGATCTGTGTAACCACCACTGCACTGCAGGTACAAATTCTCCATTATCACAAACATCTTCTACTCATTACTTCTTTGATAGCCACCCCCCCACACTCCACACAGGCCCAACCTCTGGCAACCATTACATTGTTTTCCATCTCTGTAATTTTGTAAATTCTACGATGTAATATAAATGAAATTATAGTATGTGTGACAATTCAGAATTGGCTTTTTTCCCCACTTAGTGTAATGTATTAGATACATACAATTTATATTTATCAATAGTTCATTACTTTTCTTTGCTAACAAGTATTCCATGCTATATACATTTTGTTTCAATGTTCGCCTACTGTAGCACATTTTGCTTGTTTCCATGTTTTGGCTATTACAAATAAATTTGCTATGGACTACAAGGTACAGGCTTTTTGTGTATGGATGCATAATTTCATTTCTTCAGGATAAATGCCCAAGAAAGCAATTGCCAGATCATATAGCATTCACATATACTTAACTTTTAAGAAATGGAAAAGTATCTTCTGACGTGGCTCTCCTATTTTACATTCCCAGCAGCAATGATGAGAGACCCAGTTTCTCTGATCCTTTGCAGTTTTTACTGTCATTAAAAAATTGTTTTTTATTTAGCTCCTCCAATGTAGTGATAACTCATTGAGGTCTTAATATCCAATTCCCTGATGATTTGTGATATCGAACATATTTTCGTGTACTTATATTCCATCAATATGTCCTCTCAATGAAAGATCACTTAATGTCTCTTGCCCCTTTTAAAGTGGATTGTTTGTCCTGTTAAATTTGAGAGATTTTAATATACACCAGCTATGAGGGTTTTTTTTTAAATAAGATATATGACTTGCACATATTTTTGCCGTGTGTGGAGTTTGTATTTCCATGCTTCTAATAGAGTCTTTCACAGAGCCAATTTGGTTTATATTTTCATGAAGTTACATTTTTCTATTTTTAAAAATTCTATGAATCATGCTTTTCATGCCATTACTAAGAATTCTTCAACAAGCTCTAGGTCCCAAAGACTTCTCCTATGTTTTATTCTGAAATTTTTATAGTTCACATTTTATACTTAAATGTACTCTTTTTTATTTAATTGTTTAATAAAGTATGAGGTTTCAAGTTTTTTGTTTGTTTCTTCTGGCCTATAGATATCCAATTGCTGTAGCACCATTTATTGAAAAGACCATTCTATTCAACACAACTGCTTTCACAATTTTGTCAAAAATTAGTTGGCCATACTTGTGTGGATATTTCTTTTCACTTTCTCTCTTTCCACAAACACCAAACAATTTGATTAGCATCACTATACAAAAAATCTTCAAATCAGGTGCAGTGATTACTCCCATTTTATTCTTATTTGTCAAGATTGTTTTAGGAGTATATTTCATTTAAATTGTCAAATTTATGAGTGTAGAGTTTTTCATAGTATCATCATACTGATATTTTCAGGATCTTTAGTGATATTCCTGATATTGATAATTTGTGTTTTTATTCTTTGGCAGTCTAGCTAGAAGTATGTCAGTTTTGTTGATTTATTCATTTGTCTATCATTTTTTATTTCATTGATTCCTTCTTTTTCTATTTCCATTTTCATTGTTTTCTGCTCTTGTTTTTACATTTCATTTCTTCTGTTTGCTTTGAGTTTTTGCTGCTATTCACTTTCTAGTTTCTTGATGTAGGAGTTTAGATTATTGAGACTCTCTTGTCTAATGTATCCATTTAATGATATAAAGTTCCCCTACAGCACAGCTTTGGCTGAACTACAAAATTTTAATTTTTTATTTTTATTTTCCCTCCATTCAATGTATTTTAAAAATTTCTCTTGAGACTCCCTTTTGACTTAGGGATTATTTAAGTCTCTTGCTAGTTTCAAATGTTAGGAGATTTTCTTGTTGTCTTCTGATACTGGTATCTAGTAGTTTAACCAGAGAATACCTTGTATATGATTTTAATTAAAAATATTGTTGAAGTTTGTTTTATTGCCCAAGATAGCATCTGCCTAGGTATATGTTTCATAGGCACTTAAAAGGATTGTGCATTCTGTAGTTTTTGAGTGTTCTATAAATATTGAATAAATCCTGTTGGTTAATGGCGCTAAGTTTTACATTCTTGATGCTTTTTTGTCTAGTTGATCCACCAATTATTGAAAGAGGGGTTTGAAGTCCCCAACTATAATGGGCAATGTGTCTATTCCTTCTTCCAGTTCTATGAGGTTTATGATTATTTTAGTTAAACCATTTACATTTAAGGTAATTAGCAATATGTTATGGCTTAAGTCTGCCAATTTACGATTTCTGTTTGTTTTCTCCACTTCTATTCCTCTGTTTCTCTTTTCTTGCCTTCCTTTGAATTGAATCAGTTTTAGTATTTCATCTTTGTTCATTATAGTGTTTTTTAGTGTATTAATCTGTACAGTGCACTTAGTGGTTGCTCTAGGTAATACTATGTATCTGTATGTAAATGTACCTGTAGACAGATTAACTTCACAATTACTGGGTTTGCTTTTTTACCACTTTAAGTATAAATATTTTACTTTCATTTAAGTGCTGTTACTTTCTGTACTTTGAAAATATATTTATCTTAACTATTTCCTCTATACCCACATCAAGTGGTAGTATAATTTTTGCTTCAACCATAAAATATGATTTAAGAAACTAATGAGAAGGCTAGCCTATTATACTTACCCTTATTTTTACCCAATATTCTTTCCATTTTGACATTACAAGCTTTTTTTTCTATTAGTTCCTTTCTGTTTAGACAACTTGATCAGTCATTTTTTAAGGGTAGGATTGCTAACAACAAATTATCATAGTTTTCCTTCATCTGAGAATGTTCCCTTAAGAAATTTCTTCCTTGTCATGCGAATACATTCCACAATCTCTTTCATTTGAACACTCATGTTTTGAGTCCTATTTATAATTGTTCCTGTCATATATTTAGTGCTAAACCCATGTTCATTGTGTGAATTAATGTTCCTTCACTTTATGCATATAATCGCTGATTTAATCAAGTCTATGATAATCTTTCTTCTGTATAAATTCTTTCTTCGTTGTTCAAACAAAGTACGAGAATATCCATGTTTCAATTCCCCTGTAAGAATTGGGGCTTACGCATTAATCCAATAGATATATATTGAACAGTTATGATATACTTTGCCTGTGGATGTAAAAAAAAAAAAAAAGAAAAAACAAACTCATGCCTTTTATATTACACTGTAGCCAAGAAGAATGCAAAGAAACACATGAAACACTGTATTAGTGATGGCTAACAACACACACGTCAGTTCCAAAACCACAGCTTTAGAGGCCTCTTTACATAAGAAATCCACTTTAAAGTTCCACCTACATCTTCTATGATCAATATTACTGTGAGAATACTATTTATATGAGGAGGCTATTTTATCCAATTCAAAGTTCTTTCTCATCATGATTTTATAAACTTTTCCAAAAATCAATGAGATGAGGAAAACACATGTGATTTTGAGTCCCAAGATTCATTTAAGACACAAAGTAAGATGCAAAAATGCCACAATTGGTTAATAAAGACAACAAACCAAAGGCCTACAGATCCTGGCTCCAAATCTTTTGTTCCTTCCATCCAATCATTTCACAACCCTATTTCTTTGCCAAACTGCCTCACTCCTCTCAAGTAAATCTACTTTTCTCTAATCATTGCAAAAATCAAATTTATAAAATAACTATTTTTTTTAATAACTATTTTGTATAGAATGTTGTCAAATTTACAATTTGCCCTTACACTTCTCCCCAAATTGTGTTCAGAGAGAATTTTCCCCTCTCACTTTTTTCCTTTATTTTTATCTTCTTACTAACTGACTGAGAAAGCAATACTCCTTCCCATCTGGAATTTCAACATTTGCCCTTCCATTAATAGCCTGCCATTTGCTTTCATCACCTTCTTTCCAAATAAACCAGAGCACCAATAATAACATCTTCCTTGTTTTATGCGATCAGTGTATTTTCAGTGGCTATTCTGCATTAGATGGTAAGTCAGTGTCTTAAAAGCAACACTCTTTCCTCCCATGTCTTCACCCTGTCTTCTGCTTATTATTATTATTTTTAGAGGCCATCATATAAGGTTTCCCCTTCCTGGCTCTACCATTAAATACCTTCAGGCTAGCATCAATCTTTGCAGTTCTTTAAACTGGGTCCAATTTCAGTTGGTGTTCTCTAACAATTCCTGACTGAGAACTCTTACACTCTCTAACTCCATACTCATACTTATCTGGCATTATTCTTTCACTTAGTTCTGGTATCTGTGAATTGCAGTGTAGTAACTAACCCAACCAAGGATTTCCACTAATAGGGGGCAGATTCTTGAGCTACAGGTAACATTACTCCCAGGTAACATCAGTCAAGGTTGTTGTAGGCATTCTGCTGGAGATGAAGTGATCACCCTTCTTTTTTTAAATCTAAGAAATGACTCCAATGTTGGAAATTCAAATTCTGCAAAAATGAGTAGTCATGCCACTGGAAGTGAGGCACTTGTCATAAACTGGCCTTTTTAGTATCTCTCATCACATAATACATATAGCACCAATTCTGCCAACATTTTGGGCTGTCCTGCCTAAAAGAGGCAATTCCTTTTGATTAACAATCCTTTTCGAGCTTGAAATCTCTTAAAAAATCATTCAAAATTCGCTGGTAAATATCCAGTTGCTGTGTGTTTCCAGCGTTGGCATATTCATCAAATCTGAAGAAAAATGCCATATTAAAGGCATTTACTCACTGCAGACGTTTAACAAAAAGGTTACAAACAATCCCCCTTTCCTTAGTACACACTAGCAGCGTATTAATCTATCTTAGGTTCACTGTAAGCCTTTTGATACTTCTTGAGTTGAAACTGTATATTCAAATGTCATCTGGGAACAAAACGCAGGGAATCACAATCATGTATGTCACCTACATCAAAACATCTGACTTCTTCCTAATCTTTCAATATTTCAAAGAAGCTCAAAATACTTACCTGGAAAGACATGTATATATTTTGGTAGAAGAGAACTTTCAGTTCTTTTTTTTTTTGCGGACTTTCTGGGAACTGTAAGGAGCCCTTTTGTGGTAGAGAATAGCAATCCTGGCCAAAGGAATAATAATCCCCTTAAAGAAAGGAGCAAATTTACTACTAGCCTTGAGCACTGTGCACTTAAACAGTTACCTTACCTTTCATTTACTGGACATAATTTATAAGTGACAAAAATTGTCATCTTCAGTTCACTGATAAAAATTATAGTCATTATAGCCACAGCATGTAATTTTCACCAGGAGGGAATTCCTCTTGTGTATATTTTCAGCAGTTGTAGCAACTCTCAACTCTATCATTTCTCTTTTTGGTACTAAATGAAATTATTGGACACCCGAAATCCTCTTTGCAACCCATGCGCATGAGTTTCTTGTAACAGAGTTTCCAATTACACATTGGGTCATTTACCTTGCAGACAATCTACTTTTGGGGGTCACTGCTGCTTCTCCTGACACTTTCCTTCTTCCTTTGAGCTGAATTGTTAATGATTCATGAAAGGAAGAAGAGTAAAAATCCACAGCGAAATCAGTTAGTGCAGTAACATTTGTATTTTGTTCCAAATGCTCAACATGATAGCCTGTATACGGCTTCTGAAATCTAAACCAGCACCTCACACAAGAAAGAGAATTTGAATCCTTCTTCACAAAGGATGGATTTTTTTTCCTGCCTCCTTTTGCTTTTAAATAATCATAAAAATAACACACTTCAGCGAATAAGCTGAGAGTGGCCAAACCTAAAACGAAATACATGAAAAAGTCCTTGTGTGTTGAAAATCCAAACTAATTCAAAAGATCACCTTTCATCTTGCCTTCTAAATATGCTGAATGTTTGAGTTAACATTTCTCACCAATGTGATACTGTGGACATTATTCCTATCAAAAGTAGAAGTGCTGCTTCTATGAAGCAGCCAATTTGTTTTTCATAACAGTGATGTCTGTGACAAATCAGACATTTGTTCTTCATTTTAAAAGACAGAGTCTAGATACTCAGTTCAAAGGCTTTGTTGTAGGAACCACAAAATACTTACTTCTTATTCTATTTTCACAAAGACATAGGCACAATGACAGCCCAATAACTCCATGCACGGCTCAGCTACCTGCAAGTGGAGATGGATCTATCTAGTCATTGGGTAACAGATCCCTCTGTGCCAAGAATTCGCTCCTTAAACCTGGTATCAAAGGATGTTAAAAAAAAAATGAGGACTGAGCTTTTAGACCATTTTTCTACATAAAGATAGAAACAGAGGATATTAGAAAAAGAAGGAACTGACCTCTCAGATCATCTCTTTCAACCCTTTCAACTTATAGATGAGTAAATCAAGGCCTATAAAGAAAAAGAAAGCCCACAATAGAGAAGAGTTAGAAACTGTGCTGAGACAAAAGCTCTGGATGCTGGTTCAATACTCTTTAACCTTTAGGAGCTCCTGAAGGTCATGATCCTTTAGGGACTACGGGTGTTAACAACTCTGCTTGCTCTGGGTTGCTGCACTGTCTTAGTGTGTACCTTTTTAAATTGTCCTTGTGTAAATAAATTCTTCTCAAATCATCCAATTTCAGTGTGCCATCTATTTTATACTATGACCTTATGGATATACTAGCTCTTATACTAATACAAACTTCCTGAGTTTCAATGTTTTGTCTGTTAAAAGAGAGGAAATAAAAGTAGAGACCTCATAGAGATGAAGTGAAAATTGAATGAGATGTTTGCAAATCATTCAACAAAGGGTCTAGTAAACACTCAATTAATGTTAACAATCACTAGTGTGTGTACTAGGCCTTCTTTTTCTCCATAAGCAAAGGTGTATGGGAGATTATGACATCTAGTGTGTTTAGGTCATATAATGTTGAAGGATTCTTAACAGCTACTGGAGAAAATTATCTCATTATGTATCCACTGGTTTTAGTTAATAAATAGATATAGAAGATCTAATTTTAATGTATCCCCATCTCCTATAGTCAAACATTCCCCAAATGAAAGCCATTAATTGCTAATCCAAAAATCTCATCGTATTACCATTTTCTATCTTGCATTGTGAGGTCCTGACTTAAGAAAAGGACCGGTATTTCACATTTAATAAATACTTCCAGAAAGGATGAAGTTTCGTAGGTGACACACAACAGGCATCATGACATTCTGAAGCCAACCAATATCATCAGCGTGATCACTTATAACCATATACTGGTTATACACAAGGGGATCTGAAATATTTTAATTAGAATGTCAAATGAGCATTCCTTTGAACTGCTCAGAGATTTAATGTGAACTATGTATGTATCTGCTAAACCCACTTCTTTCAGGAAATTCAGATATCCATTTAAGGTAGCACTTAACTGTTACTCAAAGGTTGACATGAATTTAGCAGAGTTGGTTTATATTTTGTTCAGCCTGAAGCTTTAGAACATGTACATTTTGTTTCCTATTTGTTAAGTGTAATTAGAAAGAAATCTAGCTGCCAAAGAGCACAGTGGTTTCCTTCGATGAACCAAAGCTAGAATATGAGCTTGTGGTAACTCCTAGTTAGGGGAGAGTGGTATGAAAATAACATGACTGAATTAATTTAGCTTATATCAGCTTCTCTGGCAGACTCTGCTTACGGATGCCCAGGAATGAAGTAACATGTGTGTCTGTTGGTCACTGGCTGGAGTTGGCAGACAGTCACAGCAGTGCTTATCTGGACTTTAACAATATACAGTTTTTACTCCCTTTCTCACTTTCTTAAACATTAGTTTTTCTCTGTATCCAATTAGGAGATAACTGTTCAGTTTTGGTTTTTTTTTTAGTTTTTAACATATTTTGACCCTTGCTAATGGCCTACAAAGTAGTGGTCAAAATTTAAGATTTTTTTATTGTAATTCCTTAATCTCATGGAGCCGCAGAGAGGAATTCTGAGCAAGTATCATTCTCATTAAGAATCAAGGGAACGATCTACTCTGAAAATCCAAATCAATGTCAAAGCCATTAATATTATGACCCCAAGGAAAATTAATCTCACTTTAAATAAGAGACGTGAGGAATATTTTAGGGAAACATCAGGGCAAAGCTAGACAAAATCAAGGTTAAACAAGGACAAGTCACAAGGTGAAAAAAGGTAATGCTGAGTTCCCCGAACAATGTTGTTAGCCTCAAGTTGCAGAGGCTGCCTGTTAAACTTGCTGGAAATGATTTTATCACCCAAAGGTTTAAATTTTTTGGGGGGGGTAGATGTTGGGTGAGAAAAATGAGGCAGATACAGCACTTACTATATGCCTCTAGGTAGCAGGCTATTTTGCATCATGTAAGACAAATATGAGCTCAGCCGGGCTCTTAAAAAACATTATTATGGATTAAGTAGTCACGGTTTCCATGTTCAGTTCCTTTATCTCTTTCATATGATACAAACTCACTTCAAGGGTGGTTGTGATCATTCATTTATTCATTCATTCATTATCTATGCATCCATTTAAAAATATTACTTCAAGGGTGGTTGTGATCATTCATTCACTCATTCATTCATCATCTATGCATCCATTTAAAAATATTACTTGTTTCTCATATGGCAAGCTCTGCTTTTAGTACTATGGATTCAGTAGTAAAAAAACATGGTCTCAAACATTTGGAGATAGTCTTAAGATACAGACACAGTGACACATTAAAATAAGGAATATTATGAGAAAGAAAATATAGAAACTATGATCACATGTAGTAGATGGAGCATTACTGGTAAAATTAAGGATATTAAGGGATACGTACAAAATGCAAGAAACCATCATTATGTCAAAGAAGGAGACAGTAAGTTGTCTGGTTAACACATCAGAACAGTTAGGACAAAAGCAGCAACATTGGCAAAGGCATATATGTTTGGGAATCATTAAAAGTTTAAACGGGTCTTGGGGTAAAACAAGATTGGAAATGAAACTGAGGAAATATCTTTAAAGATATATATGCCAGGCTAATGGCTTTGACTTCTGTATGCCCTGTTTATGGTATGCCAAGGAAAAAACTCAAAATCACAAGACAGAGAATATGGCATATGTTCTTAGAGCATTAATTTTTCTGGAAGGTACATAAAAATCATCAACAGACACATTGTGAAATATAACATGATATTCACATGCCTTATAAAGAAAAAAAATAAGGCAGATACATTTTTGACTGCTGGTAGAAACTTCTGGGCCCAAATTTATTCACCTCTATAATTACTGGATTTTTCTAATTTTTCTGCTTATTTACTGGCAGGGAGTTGTGGAAAGTTTTAGTCAAGCAATGCCATGTTAGGGTATTCAGCAAGACTGCAATTGATGAACATAAACAGGTTAATTTCCTAGCAACTTTCTTAGGAAATAGATCTTAAATGTTTATTTTATCACTAAAAAATTACTTGTTTATAGCCTCACTCTATGTATATTTAAGTTTCTCTCAGGAAAGTGACACTCACAAGAGATAAATCTGTAGTGGTATATGGCAGGATTTTTGGCACTCAGTTGTCTGCCAGGGAACAATGGGCCAGGTTAACACCTCATGGTCACATTCCTAGAGAGGAAATATGCATCCTTGTTCAGCTTTCATTCAGAAGATAGTAGGCCCTCTAATAAGGGATGTTTAAGTTAACTCCAAGGCAGTGAGATATAGGTAGCTAGGTAGGTAGGTAAACAAAGTAAATACATTAAATAAAAATTAAACAAAATCAAGAATTTTCAGGAAGAATTGCTTCCTTAAAATAGCCATAACTTACAGCATTGCTTGACTAAAAATAACAGGGAATTTTAACTGTGGCAAATCTAATGTACATAAATGCCTTTCAAAGGGTCTGATTTTCTTCAGCATCCAGGAGATGATAAAGAAGAGGTACCAGTACAGAAGAGGTTGTGACAGCCAACCTCTACAGATACCTTAGAAATGCTAAGAAATCCAGCAGTGTACCTTTCAGCCTGCTCTACCAGAATTCAAAATACCATATGAGCAATCAAGGGCTAGGTACAGCTTGCCTTCAGGATATAGAGCTAGAAAGAACTTGGGCAATACCCCTTAAAGAGTTTTCACATATATTCACATACAGATTTATTTTAATCACCATCCTATCTATTTATGTTTAATTCTTTTGTTATAAAATTAAAATAAATAGGTACAGAATTTAGGGAAAAAGGGCCTTTTCCAATTAAAATCAATATTTGTCAAAATAAAACCAGTGAATATAATGCATATATTTAAATAAATAATCTCCACTTTTAATTTTTGAGAAACTATAATTATTTTACTGGCATTTCATGGGAATGTTGTTTTCATGAAATGAAGTTATATTTGTAGTTATAAAGAAGTGATCTGCGTCGCAAAACAAATTTTGTTTCAAACTCTAATAACAGTATATTTTGCACACCCATGGGACAGGATACATTTTGCAAATAGCCAATTGTTTTTGCCCTTCGTTTGTTTCTTTACTCCACACAAATGTTTCCTTTACTCATTGAACTAGTGTCATTCATCAGATCAAATTTGGCCTCTGAATTACAAAAGTCTTTTGAAAGCCAGAGCAGAGAAAATCTTGAGAACCAAGTCGTCGTATTTTCAAGAGCCAAGTACTTTGCAACAGAAAGAACTAACCCTGGAAAGAAACTGGGCAAAAACATGTACACTAAATGACAGATTTGAAACAGATCAAAGAATATGCAAACTACCCTATCTTCACAGATTAGAGCAAGGTGGCGGGAGCTGAACAAAGAGCTCCTGAGAAGGGGCCCTGGTGTCATTTCATCCCAGAATGATGAAACCTCGGGGAGGTTTGGGGTGACTCGAGAGAAGAGAACTGTTTCATTCTCCAGGTGAAGTCTGGGAAAGGTTTCCCAATGAAGTTTTCCTTCCTCAATGGCAGTATATTTTGGAATATAATGATGGGAACACACATATAAAATAAGAGTGCCTGAGAGCAAAGAGCATTGATGGCCACAGAGAGCATCCCTAAATCTCCTGTATCATCCAAGAGGGGTGCAGGAATGTGTTCGAGGGAAGACACATGTTCCCCATTAGCAAAGTGGTATCGCACTGGGATCCCCATCACTCCACTTCTGTCTTAGTATTGATCACCCTCCTCCATAACCCATGGCTAGCTCTGGGGAGAAGGGAGGAGGGAGAAATCACCAAAGCGGCTGATTCAAAACGGAAAATGCCTGAGGGGGAAAAAAAAACATCCAAATAAAAAAAATGAATTATTGCAATTCACCTGGAAGTGACTAGAGTAAATTTTCTATCAGGTAGGAGAGGGCCTTGAACAGAGATTGTTATCTTACAGAAACATTTTTTAGCATAACAGCTTGCTCCCTTGGCAAATTTCACTATATACAGAGACTTGAAGATACACAGTGGTTGTTCCAGTCTTCCCTTTGTTCATGCAAATGCCCAAGCTATGCCTCTTTGTAAGGATTTTCTGATTTCTTGTTTAACCCTATCGAAACTCCCATTCACCTCTGCTCAGGAGCGACTACTGTGAAGTGATTATAATGTAATGATGAAAGTGATTCACACCAATTTATAATAAGGCTGAATCTGAAGTGAAATATAAAGAGAACAGATTTTAGAGCAGTGTGTCTACATACTTTGGATGTACAAATGGAAACACATACCCAATGCTGCTGGTTATAAGCTCTTTCATTTGCTATACCCACCCTCACACTCAAAGCATACAAAGGAAGAATCATGCTGCCTTCAACTTTGCCAGTGGTCCTTGGTAACCTTGAATAGAATTATGTTATGTTGATTATGCCTAACATTTTTTTATACTATGGCCCATCAGATATATGGTTATTCTCCTAGACTAATACAGCCACTACCTTAGAATCATACTCCCTACACAGATGAGTGGTTTGAATATATGAATATGTGGATCATAACCTTATCTGTAAAGAAAGAATAACAAAGGTAATACCTGCTTTAAAAAAATTTTTTTTTGAGGATTAAATGAGATGAAGTTAGAAAAATCAGCTCAGAAACCTTGATTCTCTATCTGTGGACATGTCTCCTTCATGCTCAGGATGTCAAATCTACATTTTTATTTGTTTATTTGTTTATTTTGGTATCATTACTCTACAATTACATGAGGAACATTATGTTTACTAGACTCCCCCCATCACCAAGTTCCCCCCATATTCCCCATTGCAGTCATAGTCCATCAGTGTAGTAAGATGTTGTAGAATCACTACTTGTCTTCTCTGTGTTGTACAGCCCTCCCCATGCCCCAACCACATTATTCATGCTAATCATAATGCCCCCTTTCTTTTTCAAATCTACATTTTTAATGGAACTAGATAAATAAATAGGGTAAAGTAGAATTAAGGAGTGTACAGCCCCAACATATGAGAAATGAGCTATGGGCTGTGATTTTGATGATGTAAACTATCATATGAGAAGGGGTAGACTATTAAAATATACCCAAGAAGAGCAATTTAAGAAAATATCAAGTATGTTCAAAGGATCTGAAGAAGAAGAAGAAATAGCTAAAGAGAGCTTTTGGACTTTGAAGGTGTGTTTTTATATTGATTCTTCTCCTGCAGAAAAATATACCATTGTAGTACTCATTTAGAAATGTAGTACTCATGTAGAAATCAGTACTTATTTTGATTTTGTGAAGCATCGTGAGATTAATCTGGCTCCTTTCTGCCCAACCCAGGCCCAGAGTGGTGAGGGTGGTGGGCTACTGCTTCAACACCTCACTCCAAAATTTCTACAGAACTCACTCAAAGAATGGTTAGATGAAGTAATTATCAGTAAAAGCTGTCAATGTGCACATTTTTCAAGAAGCAGCATAACCCTGCATTCATGAGTCGCTCGCCTAACTTCTCCCTCATCTTCTCTCACAATCTGAGATGTTGGGGATACTTAAAACATCTTGTTGTGGGGATTTCACAAACATTGCGAAGTGGTGGGAAAAAAAACATGGATGTAGGAGTAAAATCTTGGCTCCAGGAGTTTGCAGGTATATGACCTTGGTGAGTTATGTTGCCACTTTTACCGTGAATTTCCTGAAATGTAAAGTGGGGAAACTAATTCTTCCTATGGTGATTGTGAAAATAAATACAGCTTCCATCTCATATCAGGAACAGAATGGATGGTCAGGTTTTTTGTTTTCTGGTTTCTGTTTTCATGGACGTGCTGAGAGACTAAATTATATTAACTAAAATTGACTCAGTGTTTACCACATAATAGGACTTGATAAATGTTACTGAAATAAATGGAAGAACGCATGAACAATGAATAAAAGAAATGTAGAAGAATGTTTCTAACAGTTTGTCGTGGAATTCTCTCTTCAATCAATTCTGTTTTTGCCTTAATTGCTTATGCAGCAAAGCGGCCTTACCCAGATGATGGACTTTCATAACTCCTTTGTAAGCTTTTATGTGGCTTTCAAATAGTTGAAGTTTCCTAAGCACACCTTAGATTTTTTGGATGACCACTGTTTTATAATGGCTTTCAAATGATGTTCTAAAATGTTTCACTGAATTTTATTTACTACCTTGTAGGTATTCCTTAAATATGACACTGACTACTATTAAAATTAAGGAAAAGTTCCAATAAAAATAAGTCCTTTACTCAAGGATTACAAGTGTTGCTAGGCCACAGGTTTACTCGAGGTTTATAAATGTTCTTGTCTCATATATGACAAAAATGATGAGACATTTTTATTATAATGTAAAAGATGTATATGTAAGTGATATAGGTACCACAGCAATTTAAAGCAAGTCTTGGTGCCTTCTTTTGTACATGAAATTTGCTATGGTGCCATATCAACATTAAGGAATGCTGTGTCTGTGGAGAACACTTTTATACAGTGATCAGGAGACTGATGTGTCCCTGGGGAGACTGGAAAACAGGAGACATTCTACCAGAGTCATTCTATAACATACATGTAAGCAAAGAAAATGCACTAACCCTAATAAGCAACCCACTGATATACACACAAAATAATTCAAGCTTCCTTCATTAAAAATTTCCAGAAGTGTATATATTCTTTTAAAAATAGCTCAGGAGCTCCACCATTAAAACTGCGCTCACTTCCACTTCGGCTCTGTTGTCAATGCTGTGCCTGAGGCAGCTGCCAGAAATCACACAGATGTAACAGCTGTCACAGAAAGCGGAGGACTTTGGGAGCCCAAAACACCAGAGAGTCTACCTTTTAGATGGAATGCCAACTCAGACCAGGGCATGTGACTTAAACACTGGTGGGTCCGATAGGGATGTCTGTGAATGGGGGTATCTGTCTGTGAATGGGGGTATATGTGTGCACAACGGTATGTGTGCACATGCACATTTTGCTAGTCAGTAAGCATTTGATTGACACTTATTGTCACGATTAACTTTGCTATGCACCTTTGGATATATACTTGAATCAAAAACTGTTTCCAGTGTGTTAAACTAACATATGAAGCCCTGATGTACGATTTTTTTTTTGAAAGACACAAAGATTTTATAAATCTGCGAAGTCCAGAAAGACTGAAGGCAAAGTTGGCACAGTTAAAGGAAACCAAAAAGATGGTATCAGTAATACAAATAAGAGGGTATATATGAAGTGAGAGGCATATTTTTAAAATAAATATTCTCTATATAAAACAAAGCATGCTTCAAACGAATATAAAATATTTACTACACAAAAAGTAATAACTGACAAACCACCAACTTGTTAAACTTAGAAAAAGTACTAACTCATTTCATAACTAAAAAAAAAAAACTTATTTTGTAATTCAAGCAAATTACTTCCAAGTTATAAATGTTACAAAATTTGGGGTTAAAAATGTTACTCATTGCTACTCCCAATTTATTTTGTTATGCAATGACAAAAGCAAAATACCTTTGGAATGTTCCAGGTACTTAAATGAAATAATGTGTGTAACATACGTTTATTAAAAAAAACTTTTACATCAATAATAGGTCAACATACATATCAAAGTCCCTCTTAGGATAAACAGGAAATACTAGTACTAGTGCCACATGGAACTCAATACCTGTCAATTCACATACAACACAATAACCAATCTCACTAGTATAATATGTAAAAATCATGGTTACTCACTGTCTCCTTGTATGACTGAATACGCCAACATTCTCATCACCTGACTATCAATTTCATGATCTCATATTCTTTTCTAAACTTGTCTCCAGGTTGGAATAGCCCTATGTGGGACATGTAGAAGTGGCTCAGAGCCTATTAGTTCTATCTTTTTGGTCGTTCTTTCCAACCTTTGGTAGGTTTGTAAAGCCTAGAGGGATCTCTACTAACATTGTTTCCAACCTTTTCTTTTAATTTTGCCAGTCTCCTTTGTTTTTCTGCCTTTTCATCTTCCTTGGACTGTTTATCCAGAAATTTCAGTTCAAGTTTATGTAAACCTCTTGCTTGAAACCTGGAAATTTCATCAGCAGCAGTTTTCCTTTTTTCTGCCTTTTCCTTTATTTCCTTTTCAAGTCTCAAAAATTCTCCCTGTTCTTTCTTCTGCTGGGTGTAAATTTCTAGCAGCAATTTTAGTTTAAACTGGCATTGGCATGCTTTCTGCTGCTTTTTTCTCTTTCTCTTCTTCTTCTTTCAACCAGGAAGCATATTTCATTGACATTTCTAGACTTTCCTGTTTTTTCCAAGCTTCAACTGCCAATTTCTGCTTCTTTCTTTGTTCTTCCTTTTGCCTTTGATTATCTACTTAAACTTATTAAACTTATGAAGAAGCAAGCATAGGTGTGTTCTCAGCCTTTTGCTTTGACTTGAAAATTTCCTCCTTTTTTTGCTGTTTTTGGGTTTTCCAACTCTGAATAGACTCTTTTTTCCTTTCTTCTAGGGCCAGGAGATTGCATGCTGTTGAATTTCATTCTGGGTTCTTCCAGGAAGGTGTCCTAGAACTTCTCCCATAAATGTTGGCTTCCTTTTATGTTTGTTCCTCACCCTTACAAAATTCTGGTGATCATAATCATCCCAGCCGCCTTGTCACCCTCCTGTTTACTGAAGGAATTTTTCAAAATCTACCACTTCTTCTGGAAAAGAACTTGATGTTACTTTGCCAGCAGGAATTTTGCTTGACTTTGCTCTGAAAGTTTTCTCTGTTCCTGAATTACACAAAGCCCATGTGTCAGTTTTTTTGATATGACATTCAACTCATGATTAGTTGTTTTCTCTTCTTTCACAAGCTCTTCATATATCAACCTCTGCTCTTCCTTAAAAGTGTTAATTGCACTTTCAATTTCTTCCATCATTTCTCTGAGCTTTTCAACAAAATCACGTGTAGGCTTTACATCTTTTAACTGATGCTGAAGTTTCTTTACATTGTTATGTATTTTGGCCAATTGTTGCTGGATTTTTGCTCTTTCTGTTTTCCTGCTGTTAATCAATTTATTTTCCAATTCTTCCAACATACTATGCTCCATTCTGAAGTCACTTTTTTGGTTGTAGAAGTGACTGTGTTTACCTTTCTATGTTAGTAACTGTGTTGCAGCACCAGTGCTGCTCCCACACTGGTCCTGGTAGCCATGCCTGCCCCTGCCACAGGCCTGGCTACTGCGGTGGCAGCAGCCACCACCACGACAGTCATCAGGGCTGCCATGTTTCCCCTCCGAGCGGCTCGGGCTGCAGCGGCCACCCCGGCCTGGGGTTTCTGGCCGCAGGAGCTCCAGGCTCTGCCCCTGGTGTATGATTTTTACAGCTAGAGTTGGGGCTGTGTAAGAAGGCTACTACAAGATTCATCTCTTGGTCATAGAATGACCTGGTTTTCTAATTTAGAAAATAATCTCATATGTTGGGGAACTAAAATAATATGGTCATTAGAGCACAGACATAGAGGCCAAGCATCAAGTCAGCAAGTTGACATAATGTGTTACAAACTATTCATGTATTATGTTTTCAATTATTTTAAAAGAGTTACTTGATCAAAATGGAAAGGTTTTTTTAGGTAAACTCTTACATTCATAGCATTTATAACTGCAAGTAAATTTGGTGGTTATCTCCAATATCTGCTACATCCTCTCCTTTCTGTGCTCATTCATCCATTTGTCATAGGAGCAAAACAACTGTTCTCTGATTTTCTAGAATTCATGGGAATAATTTGATACTAATAACTCATAAAAAGTTTTTGATATACCTTTCTTTTCCACTAAAGCCTATCAAAATAAGAACAATATTTTCCTTGATTTGGTGTTTAGAAATCTTAAATCTTTGAACATGATTTGATAATTCACACATCATAGGGTTGGGATGTATAAATCTGATACAGTAGCTGGCATGTGCTAAATAGCATAAACTTACGCTTACAGTTGTTCATTGTGGTTATTACTTATTTTTTTTATTTTACACACACAAAAATAGAAAATGGAGAAGCTCAAAGGTTTATTCATGGTAATGACACTAAATAGGCAAAGTCAAGACCAGAAGCAAAATATTCTGGCTCTCAATCCAGTGCTCCTTCCAAAATCCAAAAACTCCTCTATAAATACCTTCAGGAACAAGAATGTCTAACCCTAAGTGAACAACAAAAAAAACTGGTTATTGAAGTTTTGTCATTAAAGAACTAATTTGTTTCATCTATCTGAATACATTAAATTTAAGTCTGATAAAGTTATAATAACTGTATGTTAGGTGATAAAACTTATGAATAATAATACATAAAACTTGCCATTAACAAACACTAGAGTTTTAAAGTAGCCTCCATAAATAGACATTGAGAAAGTAGAGAATTTGGTGGTCCAAGCAAGGGACTATACCCATCTGTGAGTTTTTGTTTTCATCCAAAAGGCACAGTGTCCTTTTCTCCTGTTTATAATTGAACTCAGATACCACACCCCCCACCATGATCATAGTGTCCAGTTTTAATGGTTGTTTAACAATTAACTGACTGCAGGAAGGAAAAACAAGGAAAAATGTAGAAGGGAAGAGAAATAGCCCTGTCAGACTGACTTTTGTATTCACTGGTCCTACAGAGGCCATAACCAGATCACCCCAACTACAATAAAAATGCTTCATTGTTCCTATTTTCTCTGTCAGAAGGGGTTTGGCTATATCCATGAAACTATTAATAATAAACCATCTAAGATATATGAAGGATCTCTGTATTATATGTAGAACAAACAATAAGTGGTGAAAATACAGAGACAATAAATAGTATTTCGACTTGAGTTTTTGAGAGTACATCCCCAAATAAGTTTGGTAATTCCCAAAGTATCCTCCCACTGCCTCCACCATCCACAGTCCCCAAACCACCCAGATCATCTGGAAAGCAGAGCAGCTATGTTATGGTTACACAGCCTTTTGTGAGACACCTAGGAACTTAACTGCCATAAGTTCCTAACAACTGATTCAGAGTTTGAAACTGCATGCGTGTTGGCTCAAGAAGGAATCCCAGAGGGAAATGTGAGGGAGGGAAACCTGACCGCCAGTTGTACCACGTCAGCCAGACTGGCCTCTCTCATCCCTGGGGAGGCACATGTGACATCCAGAGTGTCTCCATAACTGTATGGCTTTCCTTCGAATATGAGCATACAAAATTCTGTCACTGGGATTATAAGAAAAACTGGGAAAAGAAGAGTCCACCAGTCATCTGTGTCTTAAGTCATAGAGTCATGTGCACTGAAGTACAGTCACAAAGAGCTGAAGCAGGATCACAGAGTCATGTAACAACAGAGCTCAGTGGCACAAAAGTATTTTAAGCAGAGAGGTTTTGGCAAGTAGTCCAATATGAACACCATGCATAACTCTATCCTACACTAGGTGCAACAAATTTCTCCTGCCAAGACAATGAGAGCAATGAAGAATAAACATGCACAAATATAAGGACTCTTCACAGAGATGAGCTCCTATTTTAGCCTCTATATTTGCATCATTTACGACAGATCTTAAGAGGGCTCCTGTCCAAAGAACTGTGCATGTTGAGCCAATGATGACTGTTAACCTATCTCAGAAAAACAACATACAAGGTTTTATTATAACCAGAAATTTACGAATAAAAGATATATAAATTTTTTACATTTTAATAATAATAGGTTAGGCCTCTGAATTTAAGGGTTTCTCTCACCACGCACTGAGTAACAGGGCTGTAACGAGCTATAGTTCCAGTCTGGAGAATCCTGTTATTTTTGTCCTGGGCAACTCCTGAAAAAAGTTGTGCCAAGATGGCAACTGTTTTGGATGAAACATTTACAACTGGAAAAAGATCAAAGTCAACACCTTGAATGGAGCCCAGAATCTGATTGGTAACTGATCTGGATATAATTCACAGGTGTTACATGCTCCCTGCTTTTGGCACTTCCATCTGTTTTGCATCATTCTGACTCTGAATAGTTAGCACTTTAATCAGTTCATGCTAATCCAATATTCCAAATAGGACAGACACTGAGATCATAGGACTGAACTATTTGGCTTAAACAAACAAGACCATCACGTTTAGGGAATACATGCCTGAGTGGATATATCTGTATGATAATATGCAGAAATTGTCTTAGCCTTTTGACTTTTTTACAATGAAAAAATTTTGTACATCATACATGCAACATTACCTTTCAATCCCGGTGTTACAGAGCCTTGCCCCCAGATAGAATCTGTCTTCCAAATGGTAATCTGTGTTGTGTTTGAACCCAGGCCTAATTCATGTTTCAGGAAATCAAGGTTATAAAAAGATATTATCACTGCCCTTACGGGTGTGGAGTCTACTGTAGGATAAGAATGTGGAAAAAGATAGCGCATATATTCAAACCTATAAATATATGCAAGATAAAAGGTAATTGCTAATGTAGACCATCAGACAAAAAGTTATGGTGGTTCAAAGGAAAGAGAAAGGCTATAACATTGGTCTGGGAAAAGTGAAATGAAGATAGATTACATGTAAGAGGTTGTATTTAGCAGGGTCTTGAATGAGGGGTGATCATTTCAAGAGGTGGTAACTTTTTTAGAAGAGGTAATTTTTGTTTTAAAAGATAGAACTTTGGGAATGAAAATCTATTCTGAGGGAAGAACACAGATACACACACAATGTAAATCTATGATAGGTTTATGAACTAGAAACCTATCATAGTGTACTGGAGGGGTGTGAGTGTCGTTCATTTAAAGTAGAACAGAGAGAACGGTTGGTCAGGAAGAATCCAGAAGCATAAAGATAGAAGCTTACTTTGATGTTAAGGCACTATTAAAGCAAGAAAATTTTACTTAATATTATAGGCAATGGGGAGTCAATGAAGGTTGCTAAGCAGAAGATTTATACTATTAGATCTACTCTTTGAAAAGAGAGCTTTAATTCCAGTGAATATAATTAACAAGAATGGGAATTAATATAGGAAATTATCTGACTATAGAAGAGGCTTTGAAAGATTTTGAGGACATAATACAGGATGATGGCAGTGATTATGACAAGGAAGGAAGAAGACAGGGGAATACTAAGGGAGATTTTATAGACAGGCAACTGAATCAAAGACTGAAAGCAGAGGTGTAAGGAAATTAAGGTATGAAGGGGCCCATGGGCCACTATCTCGAGTCCTAACACCAATGAATACTAAAAAATTACTTCTTCTGACTGTAGTAATGATTAATTCTGTCATATATCTCCCAGGAATTCTGAACTAGAGGAGGCCCTTGTGATCAAGGAGGAAGGAGAGAGGTACCTCCCATCTCCCCCACCCCCAAACACACACACTGCTATCCAGGCTGTTGGAGAGTCATTGAATTGAGAAATTGCTAGGGAACAAAAAATGAAAGACATTTTGATAAAATGTAATTTTCAAATAGTTATAATGGCTACAAAAGAAGTCACAACCAACAGTGTCTGAAAATAAAAATATTGGAAATACATGATGAGAGTACAACATTTATATTACCAGTAACATGAGGTTGTACACATGTCAAAGTGAGAAAAAAAATTAGATGAAGATGAACTAACTGAATCATCATGTAAGTTATACCAAAATGTTCATAGTTTTCTTTTCTTTTTGATATTTATGGAAATTATGACTTTGATTATGCTAAAATAATATAAGCATTATACATGTCATAACTTACATATACTGCCCATGTACTCTTTACTGTGGCCTAACATTTACACCTGCATGTCTCTCTCTATCTCCTTAATGCTATGTTTATGGAAGAAAGAATAACTGTGCTCTTACCAGAAACAGGATCATGAATATGAACTTATTTTGGCAAAAAACAATAAATTCATTTTTGACTAAATTTGATGAACTATTTGGGGAGAAATAGGCCTGAGTTGTGAAAGATATCAGAGTCTGAGATTTAAATTAATTTACAGACAAAAATGGTTTAAATTACTATGTAAGATTGAAGACTAGAAGAATTCACAGGCCAGAACATTTGGTTGAGAAAATACCATTCTCAACATTTCACTGAAAGTAAAAGCTTTTGCAAATCAAACAGAAATCATTTTTAGACTTGATTCTGCAATTCTTGATTTTGATTTGATACTTTTTCTTATCAAATGTGCCTGTTTTTGCCTTATGGAATTTGGTGGCGAAACCATAATTCCAAGTAGCTTCTGATGGATATGTCACAATACAGTCTGGCTGTTCAGAAAACATCCTTTGATAGAAGCAATGGTCAAGAGCAAATCATGCAAAAGAAGTCATGTCTTGACTGAACAGTTACAGGGTAATTATTTACTGGCATCTTCTTACCTCTGAGACAGAATTATTTTCACACAAAAAGACCAAACCTTACTCTGGCAGGTAATGTTCTATGTATACCAGCAGTTCACAGTAACAGTCTAATGCGCACCGTATGAAGTTAGAGTACTATTGGACTTAAAATTTGCAAGTCACAAATTAGACAGGGATACATAGTTTAAGAATTGGTGATCTTGAAATGAAAGCCAAAGATTGTCAATTGGGTGAACATGCATGTGTGTCTGTGTGCTCTTTTTTTAAACTGCCAAAAACATAGTATAATTTAGAGGAATAGGGTTGAAGGCAAGGCACATGCAGGAAAATTGAGAGCACGCTGTGTAAGTAAAGAAGAATACAGGAGAATATGGTGGCAAGAGAAATATGACAACCTGCAGACAAACGAATTAACTGGATTATGAGGAAGAGGAGGCAGTAAAAGGGACATTCGTCCACCCATTCCTTTATTTATTCATTCAATATATATTTGTTGAGTATCTCTTGAGGGCTGGAGATTGTTTTAGGACTGTGGTTATAGCAGTGAACAAAACAAATTTCCTACTCTTAAGAAGCCTGAATTTTGGGATAGGTAGGGAGGCATATTACAAATAAAAGTGTAAGAGCTAAGTAGAGAGTGTGATGTTGGCTAGGGTGGTCAGAGAAAGCCTGCATGGGGAGTGATCTAAGTGACCTGAAAGGAAGCCATGCAAAGGTCTGTGGCAGGGAGAAGGGTGGTCATACAAGACAAAAGAAGAATTCTGTGCAAAAGCCATGAGGTAGGAATATGCTTGGCATAGTTGGTGAAGAAAAATGTAGAAGGAGACTGAGTCAGGAGGAAAATGCTGGAAATGAGACAAATCAGAGAACCAAAGGCCAGATGAGGCAGGCTTCACAGCCCAAGGATAAGAATTTGCATTTTGTTTTAAGGCTGACCACAAGCCATCACATAGACATAATCCAAGGTATGTCTTAAAAGAACGCTCTGGCTGCTGTGTGAATAACAGGCTGGAGAGGAGTGAAACTGGAAGCAGTAACATAAGTTAGGAGGCTACTGGAGTTACCCAAGTGAGAGTGATGGAGGACTGGACTAGGATAAGACAATGAGTGAAAGGTCTTAGAAGTGTGGTTCTCAACGTGTGGGCCAGCAGCAGCACCCGGAAAATGCTTACAACTCTCGGGCCCTGCCCCACCTGTTGACTCAGAGACACTGGGAGTGGGACCCAGCAATCTGTATGTTAATGAGCCCTTGTGGGTTATAGTATCCAAAGAAAGTGGAAGTTTGAGGATTACTGCTTTAGGAGTGAAGGCTCACCTAGGTCGGATAACAGCTCTGAGTAATTCCAGCACTTTTCTGTCACCAAACAAATTAAATTATATATATTTGTGAACTGTAAAAAAAAAGTCCTACCTAAGAAATCAAGGGATCTGTTTATTCAATGAGAACATTCAGAGCAATGTGAGTGGAGAAAAAATTAAAATATGGGCTGTGTCCACCAAAGTACACATTCTCAGTACCTAATGACTGAATTTCTTGCTCTAAATTCAGCTACATTCTGATTCATTTCTAACCAGTATGAGGCTACTTAGTCCAACCTTTAATTTCAGTTGCCAATATTCTTGCATGAAAAAAAGTACAGCTGAATTTAATGATCTCATTATCAGTGATAAACTATTACTTTGCAGATTTTCAGACAAGCCATGTCTCCAATTATTTAAGACACCTGTTTTACCATTGATGGGCATCTACATTAACAAAAACTGAAAACCCCAAATCAACATGAGTTGTACATAATGAATGGGTGCCACAGTCTACAAAGCAAAATTGAGAAGTGCCTAAAAACCTGAATATTTTGAGTTGCTATTTTAGATTGAAAGCATGATCAGTCACAACAGAGACTTGAAAAGCGAGAAGATTCTAGAAAGCTAACTCCCAAAAATAAATCCACTGGGGAAAGCCTGTGATTTGATGGTCTGCATTTCTACTTGTGATTATATTTAAAATATATTTCACAGAATCACTTTGCTGGAAGCAAAAACCTGAAGAAACAGAATTTAAAATGATTAATGTTAAAAGTTATTTTAAAACATGCATCGACATTCATACAATATATATCTATATATGTGTATGTCCATATACATGAAAAAGGACTATAGATATATATGAGACAAATTCTCCAAACTTCAAGCATAGTTCACCAGGATTTTTTTAAATCTGGAAAAACAAAACACATCATTCCATGACTAAAGACCACTCTAAAATTCATCAAATCATATTGAGGATTGAAGCCAAGTGTTTTAGATGTTCACTGAAGATAGAACAAAATGAACTGATGTCATTAGAGCATACATTCAAAACCACAAGGTGCCCAAGTTAACCAAATGGTGACTTCCATAAACACTGCAGTGAACATTCTAGCAAGAATGTCTGACCACATGGCATGTTCAGAGCTGAGGACACATGCTAAAGGGCTTAAACTGTAGGGTGGTTTTGCTCCTTAGTTATATCACACAAAATATAACAATACTGCAAGTCTTGGAGATCCAAGGTACAGCATGGTATGTATACTTAACACTGTATTGTTTATCTGGAATTTGCTAAGGCAGTTGATCTTGTTTTCTCACCACAAAACCCTAATTTGTGACTATGTGAGGTGATGGATAATTACCTTGTTTGTGTTAACCATTTCACAATGCATATGCGTATCAAAACATCATGCTGAACATATTTGATAAATATAATTTTTATTTGTCAATTAAACTTCAATAATGCTGGAAGAATATAAATATCTCTACTACCCAAAAAAATACAATTTTCTTCACTGGAATTCAGCACATTGGGATTTAAGTACAATGCCCATGGATAAGGAATACATTGCTGTGTAACTAAATAGCTTTACACTGGGGATATTGGTGACCCTCTGTGACAAGAAGCTGACAAGGAACAGGAAGGCTGGTTTTGCATTAGAACTTTCTGGCAGAAGACAGTGTTCAAAAGGTAGGATGGATTCATTTTATCACCACGGTAATGCAAACTCACAGTGTACCCAGAACACAGGGAAATAGACTCAATGGCTTAGAAGTTTCTGTTCACAAATATAATTTTCCCAAGAAAGAACTATAAGTCAGATAAAACACAACTGACATACGAACTTCACAGCTTAATCTTTCTTCACCACTCTCTTACCTAGAATTTTATAAGGCACCTGTATTACCAGTTTGCAAACATGGTCTCAAGACAGGTTCTCAACACACTGAGGGGTGTAGAGTAGGAGGGAAAGAGCTGGTGCCAGAAGCTCTGCTTAACCTGCAGCCACCAGGAAGTGACTGTCAAAATGTGGGTATCCCCATGGCATGTCCACTTCTAACACTGTTTTCCAGCAGAAAAAAAAATGTTGGAAAACCTCTAGGACCCAAATGGCCTACCATTTTCAGTTTTTCACAGATGTTACCATACTTTATCATCAATTTGGATTGTTTTTCTGAAAGACATTTGAAAATTCCCCATAATACATCAAATTAAGTATAAACAGTCTGGTCTAGAATTTTATATTCTATATTCCTTTTAGTTTGTCTTAAAAATTTTTATGTGGGCATATATCCATATTTATATCTTATTCTCTACTCAAACTTAAGCACCACTCATTGAACATACTCAGAGTTCTGTCCTTGTTTCTCCATTCATGCTTCTCATGCAATTGGTAATTGAAATAATGAATATATTTTGTGCAAAGCTTTATGCTCAATTTTTTTATTTTGGTATCATTAATCTATAATTACATGAGGAACATTATATTTACTAGACTCCCCCCATCACCAAGCCCCCCCTCCACAAACCCCATTAGAGTCACTGTCCGTCAGCATAGTAAGATGTTATAGAATCACCACTTGTCTTCTCTGTGTTGCACAGCCCTCCCCGTGCCCCCCCACATTATACATGCTAATCATAACGCTCCCTTTCTTCCCCCCCCTTTTCCCTCCCTTTATGCTCAATTTTTAAAGGAATTTAAAAAGAACATTAACTGAATAACTGCTATGAATCACATGGGAGTGGTACAAAAACACTGCTTAGAAAAGGATTAAAGTATTCATCTTAAGAGATGAGGAAACTTAGATTCAAACAGGTTACTTGCCAATATGTCAATATGTTAGTGGTCAATGGTCATATAATCAGAAAGTTTTAGAATCAAGATTTGATATTCAGTCTGAGACTGATGTCTCTGGATTCTTCCTCTTGTCCATGCTACCTATCCTATTTATTTCCAACAGTGTGCAGTTGCATACTGCAGTCTCCAGAGCAGAGATCATCTCAAATGCTTTTGGTTTACCTATCCACCAAGCACAATACCTGCCACATAACACAAACTCAAGCACTTTCTGTAATTTAACTGAAGATAAAATCTACTTAAGGAATTTAGTATCTTGCACAGCACATCTAGGTGAATAATAATAATGATATAAAACAGCACATGTTAAATGCCAAGAGAAATATAAACAGAATAATAAAAGATTGGAGGAGATAAGAAATTCTGACCTAGAGAATAGTCCAGACCAGTAGGGGGCACTGTTGACACCCCATTCAGATGGCCTCCTACTGTCTCTGGGCCTCCATGCCCCAGTTTCTACACGTTGTCGCTAAAGGCTCTCTTTTGCGACTTTCTTAGGATTGTTTTGGGCCCTGGATGAGTAGAACTAGAAATACTTGGGAGTTTTACATTCCCTACCTCCATGGGAGGCCTTTTACCAATGAGGGAATAATATAGAATGAAAGTGCAGTTCTTTTATTTGAGAACAGACAAGTCTCTCAAGTATCACTGATTTGTACTCAGGTCCTCATGGCATCAGTCTGAGCCTGGGACTTCACCTGAAATTACACTCTTTCTTAGTTTCTTTTTTTCCCTATCTTGATTGCCCAGCTTTGTAAGAAGGTAGAGAAGAATACCAAGTATATAAAAATACAGATTATTTTTGGTAAGAAAGCAGAAGTCTAATGTGTAGGTTGCCTAGGTTGTAATGGTAAATAAAATCAGAGAGAAGCTTAAAGAGATGGCAATTCAATGCTGAGGTAGTCTGAATGAGGCAATGAGGTCCTCATTGAGTAGATAAAGGGTGGCCATTGAAGGTCCCCATCCAAACCTGCCAATGAATAAAGTGAGCAAATCCTCTGTATTTCTGCTTCTCTCCTTCCTGTCCAGGAACACTCTAATTGTTCTTCTAGATCAGTTACCATGTTTCTGTATGATTCTTGATATTTCGCTTAGTGCCACAAACCTAAAGGCATTTTCCTTTCTCTATTAGTTACTTGTGCTCACTTTCCGTATAGAGAACTATCTTTCCTTATCATTCCTCACATACTTCTGTCCTTTCCCATTGTAGATGCAAGCTTCCCCACTGCAGTGTCAATTTCCAGTGACTGTATTTCTGAAACTTTGCCACTTCCTCCTCCACAGAATACTCAGTATTTGTTGAATTCAATTGAAAAATTAATTTAAAAACCTAGATTTCGTCACACATTACCGCCCCCCCACCATCAGCACTCTTTATGGCTGTAGAGTAGGAGAGCAGATGAACTCAGAAATCAGTCAGTTTCTTCACATTCTCAATACCTTATAGGCATCTATTTTGACATTCTTTGGAATTGCAAGGTCATTCACTCAATGGTTATCTCAATATCCTCTAAAATCTATAATACTCTGGGGGCAGGAAGCAGGAAGAAGTGGGGTAACAGAGAGAATATTTCACTGTTCTTTTCCCCATTAAAAAAAATCTAATTTGGGTTCTTCTCTAGTTAAAGGAATGATTAAAAAATAAGAGTGAAATAAATCAAATATGACTAGTTTTTAATTATTCTGTAGTATAATACAAGTGGTATTTGCAAAGTCTACAAAAATTTGTCAGTAAATTAGATGATAAATTCTGACAGAAATTCCATCTAGTTGCATTTAGATGACAAGTTGGCTAAATGTTGAAGTGACTACTTGGGGGTGTAAGGAGCAGACTTTCCTTACTTATGCTACCAATGGACTACACAGTGGTGTTTCTTTCACACAGTGAAAAGTATTTCATGGTCACCTTGATAGTGACTATTACAAGAAACATGTGACAGTTTTAAAATGACACTTTAAGTAGATTTAATGTAATACTTTTTCTTTTTTCCTCATTGCTTGATTGCTTTTCTGCCCTGCTATATTATTTTTATGCTAGGAAATTTAAATGTCATCTGTAAAACTTTAAGAGGACTCATTTTAGAAACAAGCATGTCCATCTCTATCACAAGACATATAATATATGAATTTGAAATCATCAGGAGTTCTGCTCTGTGAAAAAGTTCAATGAAATATATAACACTGATGATTGACCCAAAAGGCCTTAATATTTTCTTTTTATATGATTTCATGTAAAATATAGCTGAAAAATTATTTTAGTCATAGCACAAATATCTCATTCATGAAATCTCCTTTGGAAGATTTGAGTGGTGCGATCAAATATTCCATGTGCTCCTGTACATTTCCTCATTTTCCTGAAGTTATGTTGGGATCATGTGACTAGTTCTGTCCAAGGGTCTAAGCAGTTGTGATACTTGTATCTTCGAGGCTTAAATTATTAAAAGTTTGTGGGCCTCTTTCATTCCTCTTTTCCTGTGATGATTTAGAGACTAAGTACAACAAAATACATAACTAGAAGATGAAGAAGAGCCCACTCAAACCACAATCAGACAAATAACACTGGATTATATTAACTCAGTGAGTTTCAAGGCTTTGTCTATTTTGGCAGCTAGCATTATTTATCTTAAATAATATCCATTCCCTGACTACTTCATTTATAATGAACCTCCTCACCTTTCAAGTCAGGTTATCTTCCTTTTCTGCTTGATTTTCCCCACAGCACTTATCACCATCTAACATACTATAAATATCACTTATTTTATGTTAAATAACCCTCAACTGGATCAAAAGCTCCATAAAACAGGAGTGCATTTTTATTTCAGTTTAGTTTATTGATGTCCCCTAGTGACCTGAACTACACCTGGAATACAGTAGACACTCCATCGCTCTGTCACTGAAAGAAGTTACATAATTTCTCAACTCACAATTACACTTTATACCCTACAGCTGTGAAGATAAAATGAGAGCATATGTAAAACTTCTAGTCTCACAATCAGTATATATTCAATAAGAGTTCATGAATTCCAATTCCTATCAAAATTCCAAAGGCATTTTTTGCAGAAATTGAAAAAAAAATCTTAAATTTCATATGGAATCACAGAAGACCTTGAATAGGCAAACCAACCCTTAAACAAAAGAACAAAGCCAGAGGCATCACACTTCCTGATTTCAGATTAGGAGGAATTCTGATCTATACACCCTGACAAGTTAAGTATGCCCTATCAAGGGCACTCACCACTATTTATAGCATTGGCTGCTACAATTTATCAAGATACACACATGCATGCACACACACATACGGGTACACAAATATACACACGTCTGGGTGCATGTATGGATATATCGCATATAAATATACAAACATTAAAATGTAAGTATACATTTAAATATGACAGATAAAAGTAAAACTCATTTTTCTTGGTTTCATCTAAGAGACCTGGGATTTCAATTCCTAATGCTATAGAAGGATAAAGAAATGTAAAGGTGTGCTGAATAAATATTTGCCTTTCTCAGTTTAGGATAGAGGTGTGGGGAGGGCAGGGATAGGGAGAGAAAATTTTGATATTGTGGCAGGTACTGCTCTGCGTGCAAGTCATATACTCTGGAGTTATCTCTGTTCATTTGGTGTATCAAATGCAAGTAGCATTTTGCCACTCTTCTAGCAGATGTCACTGCCTGTCAAAAGATTTTTTCCTGAAGAATGACTCAACCCCAAAACAAAATCAGAGTAGTTCAACATTATCTGCAGTGATGCCTAAAATTCATTCCTTTATGCTAAAATACTCCCTGGGAATGTTTTTGCACCCCAGAAAGTTTCTTCCAGACTAAATATTAATATCAATAATGTATTTTAAAAGAAATAGCTCATAATGAGGTGAAAATACCAACAAAGTAAACTAAAATTATTAAACAGCATGGTGCTTTAAGAGGTTTGGAACTTCTGGAACAGAAATAAACTTTCTAAATTTGCTCAGAGCAAACAAGTGCACATATATATATATATACATATATATATATATATGTATATATATATATATGGTTTATTTTTGACTTCAACATATTTTACAAATTTGAAGACAGAAAACTCTACAGAGAACAAAAATAATCCAAACATTTATGAGTCGTGCATTTTATTTTGTGAAATGCCTTTAACTTCACATTGTTATTTACAGTTTATTTCAGGACATAAGAAATTAATGCATCTTCACTTTCACTTAACCACGGATGAAGGAAGTAGGAATACAAAACAATAGGAATAAATGAAAAGTGTATAGGTGAAGAGATGGTTTGGTGAAATTTCAGTAAAGATGTGTAGGCAGAGCAGAACATATCTTAACCAATAGCAATCCCTTGAATCTGGTCCACTTGATGGCTGCAGACAAAATAAGTTGAGGATCAGAGAGCCATATAACAAGTTGTATTTTTCATGGGTCTCCCAGTAATGTTTTTACGACCTCACTGTTACCCACAATAAAGGTCAAAGAGGAAAACATTTTACTATTCCTTTATTATGCAATACCCAGTAACTTTTCCTAAACAATTCATTTACTATGAAGACGAGAAACTGAGAACCACAAAGCCTCATATGACTGATTTTTTCGGAGATAATTGGCATACATTATATTAGTTTCAGCTGTACAGCATAATGACTCGTTATATATACAATATATGACTGAATTTTATAAGGCCATCGCCTTGTTTTGTTTTACCTGCTGAGTAGTTTCGAAGACAATATAACACCAGCAATCAAGCAGCCAGCTGGCCTCAAGCATTCATGCGCCCTAGATTTTCTGTGAAGGGATTATAGTGTCTGATTCCTGGTTTAGACATTATTTCCTCCCTCGTCATCAATGCTAAAACCAAAAATGTAAAATACCAAAATTCACAGATAAACTTGAGTCCTCATAAGAAAAAGAGAGATGGGAAATAAATACTGTCAGGAAACTGATGTAAACCGTTTTTGGTGTGTGTGCCTTTTAAAAATAAAAAATGACACTTTGGTGTGTCCTTTTCAACACTTTCTTCAATGGCAATTTCATTCTTCTTTACTGTATGCACTGAGGACATCCAAGAGCTTCTCTACCTTCATTTTAAGGATGGTTATTAAAATATAAAGGCATTTATCCTAATACATTTGCCTTTTTGTTAAATTGGCAGTTTTTAGCCCGTTTTCATCTCCCACCTATTTCTGACACATTAAGTGGACATACCAGAGGTTCTAGCAATTCTCATGGTCTTATGTTCATTAAAATAATTATGTCAATAAATGATACAAAATTGTGTCATGGGCATCAGAGTAAGAAGGTCCATTGCTTTTTGTGATATACAAAATACCTGGTGATAATTTTTTATTTTGCTATTCTGAGTAACTTGCTTTTAGGGTAGACTCAGTTTCAAATTTATGCCATTAAAAATAGTACACTGAAATAGATTTCAGCTATTCTAGGTTTGCACAATGGTAATTTATCTTTGATGCACCGTTAATGTACTGCATAGTCACAATATATCTTAGTTAACTCATGCAGGGGAAATGAAGAAAATATGAGAGACAAAGGGAGAAAGCCAAGATGGAGAGAGAAAAAAAGTAGGAGGGAAAGCACCCTGTATAATGCTGTTAAGCACACCCACCTTTCCACTCATTAGATATGTCTATGTCCCTAAGGAACCCAGAGAAAAGATCTGTAGTTATATTGAGGCTTTTTACCTTCAGCCCCACTCTTGGTTATGTGCATCTATGAGTATGAACGCCTTCTCATACTATAATTTAAGGTTGCTTAAGGATATTCAAACATGATTTTAGCTGTACTAGTTTTCCACTTTACTCTCCAAGTTCAGAATCTAATTTCTGCTCAAGATCTGACTCCAGTGTACTTTCTACTCTTAAAAAATATAATTACGCATTTTAGCAATAAAATGGATGTGTATGACTTCATGTTCTACTAGTACTACAGGGACGGATTGCAATTTTCTAATCAGTAACTTGGACAAAATGGCCTCATATTCTTCTTCTTGGGACAGAATAACAGATGTAAGCACCTGGTACAAGGCCTGACTCGGAACAAGGAAACAGAAATTTGCAGCTAAAATTATCATCTGCAAGTTCTATATTTCTTTTCCTCTTGTCTAGGACAGCACTGTATCTTTACATAAGTAGACAAAGCTTGCCTAATATAAAGGAAACACCTAAGCAGGCTGTATCTTTCAAACTCACTTGCTACAAACATGTATAAAAGTTAGAATATTATTTCCAACAATGTACTACTAGTGGAAATGATTCATATTTATTGAAGGTCTATTATGCTTAACCTCTGTAATAAGAGCTTTATATGCCATTTTGTTTAATCTTCATAGTAACTGTACATATAACTCATTATTGCCATTTTATAGAAGTTTCTGCGATTCAGAGAGCTTTAGTAGCACATCAAAGATCAGAATTGTTAAGTAGCAATTGAGGTTTGCCTGACTTTAAAACCAATGCTTTGTTGACAGCTAGTCTACAATAGTTGATTAAATACACAATACCACATGCAATGATTATGCATGAGCTTTACATTTGTGTCAGTGCCTCTTGGTGCCCTCTATCTATATTACTATTTGTAATATAAAATGCATTCTGTTCTGTTGAAAGTAGAATGTGGCAGCACTGCTGAAACATGATTTCCATTTTGCTGTTTCCCAGGTTGACTCATTTGTGACTTAACAGGTATTTCCCCACGAAAAACAAAGTAGGCCATGACATGTAAATAAACAAAAACAAAAACAAAATCCCTGTTAATGATTTCTGTATCCCTTCGAAGAGCTTACATGCATTCGGTTCGTGTACATCATCACTTCGGCAAAAACTAGCCAAACTTAGTCAAGGAATAACTGTGACTGTCATGTTGTACCTTCATTAAATACTACACATAGTAAAACAATCGTAAAGTTAATTTCCATTTTCCAGAAAGTTACTGCAAATGGTTTGTTACTTAAAAGGGACTGTAAATCCTCCTTATAGGACCACAGCAGATAAAAACCTTCCTACTCATTGAAGTTAGGTGAGATTGCCTAACTGCTTTGCCCAACCAAATGCAAGCAGAATTTATGTATATCACTTGGTATCTTCTCCTTCCTCTGCCACGGTACTCACGGAAGTACATGTCAGTTCTGGGGTGCATCCCTGAACCTTCACTTGGAGGGGAGCAGACCTCTACTGCTGCCAAGAGCCACACTGACCTGATATAATGGTGAAAAAAAGTATTATTGTAGGGTACTAACATTTGTTTATAATTTTCATGTAAATACCTGACACTCTAATTCATAAATAACGGATGCTCTTAAGGGAACAGGATACCAAATAAGCACTGAGAAATGATACTGTAACTACGTGAATCACATATTTTCCTAATCCTCCCACAAATACTTTTTCCTGCAGTTCTAAATTTGTACCAACAAATTTCTCAGGTGTGTTATGAATATTTAAAATCAAAAGAGATAGGGTTCTCAAATATTATAAATGTACACCTATGTCTGTGTGTTTATGTATGTAAATTATTTACCAAAGAAAAAGATTCAGATATTGAGTTTCTTAATAGTTTTATTGAGTGAAAAATAACACTAACAGAAACCAAACAAATGTTTCACCAAGATGTACTGTTAACCACTAGCTACTCTTACATAAACTTTATCACCTTAACTGACAAAAAGTAAATCAAAATACACTACAGTAAAACAAAGCACAGTGCATTCTGGATTCTGAATACTCACAACCTTGAATATTTAAAAGTCATTCCATGGTAGCACAGGACTTAACCGAAACTTTCATTTATAAGGATCACTTATCAATATGCTGAAATCTTTAAAAATCTTTTTGGACCAACCCTCAAACTACAAACAGCTTCAAATCCTAACTCACCCACATGTGGAGAAGGAAGGAAAAATATTCATGAGGAAATAAAGCTAGAATCTACTAGATAACCCTGTAATGGGTCCCTGATGATTACTTTCCTCACACTCATGATATTATGATCTCTCCTAATACATTCTACAAAAAATCATTTGCTATCAAAAGGAATCATTGCCTTGCTTCATCTGCCACCTCATAAGAATTAACTACAGTATGATGGTCCTATCATGGGCACCGAAGGAAACGACTTATTTCCTGCCATGCAGTTGATTTCACTGCTTGAGAAAATTTAAATCAACTAATTATCTCAGCCTTCAAAAATCCTTTATGACTGCATTAACAAATTAAAGTATTCCATTTCAAATGTCAAAATACATTTTAACATGCAACATTTAGTCAGGGAAATTTATTTTTTCTACATTAATAACTTGCCACCAATTCAGAAGTTAATTGAGAATGAATGAAATCTCTTCATTAAAAATACCAAGGAACAAAGTTAAGAGATTTTACTGTATCCTTCTTAAATGTTACTGATATTGGGTTGATGTTTGTATTTGATGGCAAAGTAGAGTGATTTTTGTTCAATTCTTATGTTCATTCCTTTTTCAGCACAGTTTATCTGCCAAATAGATGAGACCATGTATATCATAAAGTATTATGAAACCCTAAGACAAGCTCATTTTTTTTGGCCACATGACTGATTCTTTAATAACGTGACCCAAGAGTAGCTACTAGGAATTACTGTGAGACTGCAGAATTATTTCCTTATGTTTCCCTTTCCACTTATAAAAAACAGGTACTCTTAACATGGCCAAACACTCCTTGGGCCCCTGCCCCTCCTTCCTCCCTGCGCCCCCTCCCCCAAATGTGGTCTATTTTCTAAATGATAAGCACTTAGTTGCCATGGCAACAGGCTTTATATAAATATGTCTATAGAACACCTAGCCTAGTCTAGCATTTGCTAATAAGTATCAAATGAATAACAAAAGCAATATTCAGACAGTCATAGCTAAGAAAGGAAAATATATATTCCAAAACATATTCTACGAAGACACACCATAATTTAAGAGCAAACCCACATGAAGTATTCAATTGAACATTAATTCTCAGTAAATCAGAGCCTTGTTATTTTTGACTGCTATTATTTTTAGGTCTCTATAAATAAAAAAGAATGAGACTATATATCCCTACAGAACACAAAGGTGATAAATATAAAATCACAGGTGTCAATGTCTATTTATATCACTAAATCAATGAAGATATTAAGAGAAAATAAAGCAGTAATTTATAATAAAGCATAGCTCTACCTCTAAATGAAGAGAAGCTTTACTTTTAGTTGCAAAAATCAAAAGACAATAGTTTGCAAAACATCTTTGAAAGCAAACAAACCAGAGCTACTTCGAGTCAGCCTATATTTGGTGTGTCACATTTTTTAGAGTATTACTTATGTGATTAATGTAATGAACCACCAAGATCCTTCTTCAAGGAAGGACATTTTGCCCCAGCTGTCATCTATCATCCACTTCAGAGAATGCCTCTGCTGTAAAGGGACACATTTTTCAAGGTTACACCCTTCCTGGGTCAGCCCAATCCAATGACTGATAGAGGCAGGAGTGTAAACTACTGGCCTTCCCGGTCCAGTGTGCATTGATCCTGGCCCTCCAGAGCTCCCCCATGGGGAGAGCTGAGGCCCAATATCACAAACAACTGGAATTCCGCTTTGTTCTTCTCTGGCCTTATAGAGAGTTTGATCGTGAGGCCAGTCCTTAATAACCATTCTGCAAACTAAAATCCGCATATAGTTAGCTTCTGAAAGAATAAGGGAATTAGGAGAAGCATAATAAGGGAGTTGCAGGAACAATGCCATTATTGTCAATTACTAAAAAGGCAAAACAGAGTATTTGAATCCTTTAGGATCTGGCATTGCCAAATACTAAGTCGTGGCCATGAAGGAAAATCTCACTCATTCAGTCACACTGGAGTGGAAGACTTACCTAAGTTTGAAAGCCTGAAAGGGATAACAAAACCACCACAACAGGGAGTTAATGGGATGCTGGTCACAGGACAAGTGAAGCTGTCTGGGCCACCATGGTCTCCTTCTTGGTCTGAAGGAGCCAAGCTGCTGGGGCCAAGCAGCAAGGTGCACCTTGATTTTACTGGCATCTTTCTTTCCCTGCCAAGTCCTAACCCCTGGACAACTGGTCCTTTTGTCTGTTCCCTAACTTCCAAACACAGGCAGATACACCAGAGGTGTTGGCACATGGTGGAGGTGCAGGAGAAACCCACCTGGGCTTCATGCCCCACCCCTCGTGCTGGAGGCCCTGGGTGGTATCTGGAGAAGGCAACTTGCCCTGCTGCTGCTTGCAGGACTGATGCAAAGGTACATCTGCAGTACTTATGGTGAAAAAAAGACTACCGAGCAGCTTGCACAACAGACAACATCAGAAGCTGCCTTCTTGAAGAACTATCATTCAAAAGTGGTACTAAAAATGGGACCTTGACTCCACCACCTAATGCAGAAGTACTGAATAGCAGCTGTTGTGATCAAGAACATGCTTCTGGAGCCAGGACAGGCTTTGCTTTTGAAGAACGATACAAAAGTGACCCTCAATTTCACAAGAAATGCAACACCTTACGTTGTCCAACTGCTAATTTTTTAAACAACTTGTCAGACACAATACTTTCTCCCAGTGAAAGGACAAAAGGAATCGAGACTGTGGATCCATACCTGACATCAAGGCAGACATAGATGAAAAATACAGACTTGTCAGAGACAGCCAGATACATAGGCATAATGTAACCATTAAACTCCATTAAGTAACTATCCAGGAATACTTTTCAATAGCTTCAACAAAGAAGAAACACTGTAAGCAAGAAGAAACTTTCACAACACAACACTTCCAAGGCCAAAGCTTACTAGTTCCCTGGAAAATCCGTCTGCTTGTAAGAACATGTGTGGCACAAATGGAACTGGTCTGCTTGTAGCACAGGATGATGACTGATCATCTCCTATGAGAAGAGTTATAAAGCGACTATGAGAAAAGCATTCAATATCAACCTAAATAAGACCCAAGTTATAATTCTCATTTAGTGACATCAGAACTCTGTAGCAAAAATGTCACTCTTATCTTCAATAGAACTTGGAATAGACACAAGTTCCAGACTGTTTTTCCTACAAGGTATCCACTTAAAAACAACTCTACCTGACACTACAGATCTCAGTCTTCAAGCTTCCAGTGACATGAGAACCTGTCAAGCCCCCACTGGAAATTCTCATAAGTATAATCCTGAGGAAAATGTTCAAGTCACAAGGGCCTCATCTGTCAACATATTCAAAATCTGGATGGTTTCAGGTGTTTAAGTTTGAAGGTGACAAGTTTAGATCTGTGGAAGAATGTCAATCAGATGAAAATAACATGCTGAGTTCTACTGCCATTGGGGGTGCCCTTATAATCCTCATTGTCTTAATTGCTTTTCTCACTGGCAGGAATGAAAGTCATGCTGGGCATCAGACAATTGAGCATGGGAAATTACTTTCCACCATTGTACATCAATAGCAGTTGCAAGAAGTTATGTTCATTTTCCCTGAGTTTCAATTGATTACAGTGGAGGCATACTTCCTTGCAAACAGTTTTTCAAGTCCACTCTACCAAATGTGAAGTTCATCTTGCAACATTTACAATACACCAAAGGGTAACTATTGAAATAGTGGCATTAGTGTTACTAACTGGTTAAATATTAATATTTACCAAAGTAGAACTCTAAGTAAGGGTAAGAGTACTTGTCTAAATTGGCACCAACTCTTCTATTATTATTATCATTATTTTTAAAGATTCTGGTGTTTGCTTTCTGCCTTCTTTATTCAGATTTAAGCTTTACAAAAGGGAGAATCTTAGGTTCTAACACTTATAGTTGGTGAACGGCAACTAACTGCTATACTGACAAATTTCAGAGATTCAAAATAATAAAAGAAAGAAATATCGAGAACAAAAGTACTCCAAAAGATGAAAATTGGAAATGCTTAAATTAAGCTTTAAAAATCAGGACAGACATGGCCAATGTGGGGATGAACAGTGCAAAACTGTAGCATTACATAATCAATTCGACTTATCATTTGGCATTTTTCTGTTCTGCCACTTAAAAACTGGCACTTCAAAAAATATTTAAAATGAGTTACTTTTAGTTACTATTCTGTGAAGTTGATTTTCACTCTTGTTTTTGAAGTTCAGGGTGACCTTGTTTCTGTATTTGTGTACAGTATAGATTTCACCATACTGATTTATCTAAAGCTTGGTTGTGACTGTACACTTAAAAGGTCAGCTCATATGCAATGCTCTGTTTGCAATAATGCTTACAAAATTCTTTTGTTTGTCTTGAAACCACAACAAATGAATGTCAATTATCATTGATCTATGGGCCAGTCACCATACAGTGAAATTCACATTTATCATCTTGCCTTATTTCTTCATATGCTAAATATACTTCTTGTCATCTTAAAGATAAAGTAACTTATACATGCTTATATTGCAAGATTGTAAGGTGACCAGAGTTTGAATCCCTATCTCATTGACCTTAATGTTCAATATCTAGGTTTCTGCCACTTTGCACACTGCCTCTTTCAGCAACAGGAAATAATTTTAAATGAACATATACTTTTATTATTTCAAAATATATACCTAACTCTTCTTAAGTTAATGTAGCTCCTATTTTCTTGGCCAGCCACAGGACTGTTTTCTTAGATATACAAAGTCCCCACTAAGACAAGGTCCATGACTGACACTTCCTACTGGTCCTTCATCATGCACTGGACCATTTCTACTTACCTACACAATCTTTCCTCTTTGCCATATGCCTCAAGCCCAATACTGATTATGCACCACTTCAGGAGCATTTTCCTAGATATACTGAGCTCTGTGTATCTTACTGTCCTGCTGACTGAACCCTGGTTCACTGTCAATTTCACCGTCATATTCTCCCCACAAATAGTTTGTTTTTAGTGGACACAGAGGTGGTATAAGAGCAAAGCTAAGAGGCCCCGATGACATGTATGGCCCCCAAAACCTACAGTATCTTCTGTGTGATAGTCTGCAAGTAATGGAAAAAGAATGCTTCTTTTTGTTAAAAAGAGAGGTATTTTTTAAATAAAAATAATTTCTATTTTATTTTTATTTGTTTTATTTATTTATTTTTATATATTCAGGTCCATTATTCAGGCTGTAGACTGAAGAGCTATGCAGTTTAGGATTCTTCACAAATGTACGATGAAGGCAATGCTAATCAATAATACCAGAACCTATTGTCACCCTGCCAGCCTTCATACCTATCAATCAATGCATCATATCTTTCTCTCATGTCTTCTGTTACTACATCAGTGTTAGGGGTAAGGGTGGCAAAGAGTAGAGAGATCAAAGTAGCATTTGTGGCAGTAACTGGTTGTGTCACTGAAGGATGACTGTGTCTAAAATTCACTACTAACAACTGAGTTCTTTATCACTAAATTGATTTAATCTTGATTTAAAAGTTTCTGAAAAACAAAAAAAATCACTTGAATGAGAGGAAAAACTGTCATACACAGTAGTAAAAAAAATAGAACTTGGAAGGAGCCAAGATGGCGGCATGAGTATGGCAGCAGAAATCTCCTCCCAAAACCATATGTATTTTTGAAAATACAACAAATACAACTATTCATAAAAGAGAGACAAGAGGATACAGTACAACAGCCAGGCTACAACTACATCTGCAAGAACTCAGCATCTCACGAAAGGGGTAAGATACAAACTGTGGCCTGGTGGGACCCGAGTGCTCCTCCCACCCCAGCTCCCTAGTGAGATGAAAGGAGTCAGAGTGGGGAAGGAGTGGGAGCCTAGGACTGCTGAATAATCAGCCCTAGTCATCTGCCCTGGGAGCACAGACACACACTGCATCGTGTGCTGGATATTAGGGAAGCAGAAAAGTAAAATCTGCGAGTGGGTCCCCACAGCTGATTCCCCTGGGACAAAAGAAAAGAGGGTGCTTTTCAAAAGTCTTAAAGGGACAAGGGCTCAACAGCTGGAAGGAATCGTCCAGGGACACTCAGCCCAACAGGCTGGTAATCCTGAGGAACTTCAGGTGCCCCACCCCCTGGGCGGCAACACAGCTCTGAAGCCCTTCACGGCAATAAACAGTCTGCCATTCATTCCCCCTATGGCACAGCCCCACCATAGCGGCCGAGCAGCCAGAAAGTAGCTGCGCCCACAGTGGCAGAGCAGCTTGAGAGTGGTCATGGCCATAGCCGCCACCCAGAGTCTCCTCCCCACATGCAGCCACCCGGGCAAGACGCGGGGGCTGCCACCAGCATGCAGCTGCACAGCGCAGGCAGAGGAAGCCGGGGCAAGGTGCGAAGGGGTGCCATTCTAGCAAGAGAGCACATCCAGCACGACTGCCACTCCCCACAGGTCTCTGGGCTACGCTGACTGTGACCCCACCCATGGCTGCTCAGGGGATTAACCCGGAGGCTGCTCCCAGTGTGCGGGTGACCGACACAGGCAGCAGAGAGGGGCAGGGTGACCAGCAAGCAGGAAGGGACATTGTTCTCTCAGCTGACACACATGCAACCTGCCTACAACTACCTCTTTCACCATGAAAAGGCAGAAGAATTTGGTCCAGTCCAGAATTACAGAGATAACCCCTGAGAGAGGGCCTGGGAGACAGATATAACCAACCTTCCTGAAAAAGAATTCAAAATAAAGGTCATAACCATGCTGATGGATCTGCAGAAAAATATGCAAGAGCTAAAGGATCAAGTTGGGAGAATACAGAAATAAAACAATCTCTGTAAGGACTTAAAAGAAGACTGGATGAGGTGCAAGAGACAGTTAATGGAATAGAAATCAGAGAACAGGAATACAGAGAAGCTGAGGCAGAGAGAGATAAAAGGATCTCCAGGAATGAAAGAATATTAAGAGAACTGTGTGACCAATCCAAATGGAACAATATTTACATTATAGTGGTACCAGAAGAAGAGAGACAAAAAGGGATAGAAAGTATCTTTGAAGAAATAATTGCTGAAAAATTCCCCACGCTGGGGGAGGAAATATTCTCTCAGACCATGGAAGCCCACAGATATCCCAACACAAGGGACCCAAGGAGGTCAATAACAAGACACATAATAATTAAAACGGCAAAGACCAAAGACAAGGACAGAGTATTAAAGGCAGCCAGAGAGAGAAAAAAGATCACCTACAAAGGAAAAACCATCAGGATATCATAAGACTTCTAAACAGAAACCTTACAGGCCAGAAGAGAATGGCATGATATATTTAATGCAATGAAACAGAAGGGTATTGAACCAAGAATACTGCATCCAGTTCAATTATCATTTAAATATGAAGGAGGGATTAAACAATTCCCAGACAAGCAAAAGTTGAGGGAATTTGCCTCCCACCAACCACCTCTACAGGATATTTTAAAGGGAATGCTCTAGATGGAAGCACTCCTAAGGCCACACAGATGTCACCAGAGAAAATAAAATTGCATCAAAGAAAGCAGACCAACCAAATACTAACTAAAGGCAAAAAATAAAATTAACTATTCACAAAAGCAGTCAAAGGAAACACAAAAGAGTACAGAATAAAACACCTAACATATAAAGAATGGAGGAGGAAGACTAAGAAGGGAGAGAAATAAAGAATCACCAGACTGTGTTTATAATAGCTTAATAAGAGAGTTAAGTTAGATGGTTAGATAGTAAAGAAGCTACCCTTGAACCTTTGGTAATCACGAATCCAAAGCCTGCAATGACAATAATTACATAACTATCGATAATCACCCTAAATGTAAATGGACTAAATGCACCAATCAAAAGACACAGAGTAATAGAATGAATAAAAAAGCAAGACCCATCTATATGCTGCTTACAAGAGACTCACCTCAAACCCAAATACATACAGAGACTAAAAGTCAAGGGATGGAAAAAGACATTTCATGCAAACTATAGGGAGTAAAAAGCAGGTGTTGCAGTACTTGTATCAGGAAAAATAGACTTCAAAACAAAGAAAGCAACAAGAGATAAAGAAGGACATTACATAATGATAAGGGGACAGTCCACAAGAGGACATAAACACTATACCTATATATGCACCCAATACAGGAGCACCAACATATGTGAAAAAAATACTAAAAGAATTAAAGGAGGAAATAGAATGCAATGCATTCATCTAGGAGACTGCAACACACTGCTCACTCCAAAGGACAGATCCACCAGACAGAAAATAAGTAAGGACACAGAGGCACTGAACAACACACTAGAACAGATGGAACTAACACACGTTTACAGAACTCTACATCCAAAAGCAGCAGGATACACATTATTCTCAAGTGCATATGGAACATTTTCCAGAATAGACCACATAATAGGCGACAAAAAGACCCTCAGTAAATTCAAAAAGACTGAAATTCTACCAACCAACTTCTCAGACCACAAAGGTATAAAATGAGAAATAAATTGTACAAAGAAAACAAAAAGGCTCTCAAACACATGGAGGCTTAACAACATGCTCCTCAATAATCAATGGATCAATGACCAAATTAAAACAGAGATCAAGCAATATATGGAGACAAATGACAACAACAGCACAAAGTCCCAAAGTTTGTGGGATGCAGCGAAGGCAGTTCTAAGAGGAAAGTATACAGCAAACCAGGCCTATTTAAAGAAGGAAGAACAATACCAAATGAGTAGTCTAAAGTCACAATTATTGAAACTGGAAAAAGACGACAAATGTGGCCCAAAGTCAGCAGAAGGAGGGACATAATAAAGATCAGAGAACAAATAAATAAAATTAATAAGAATAAAACAATAGAAAAAAATTACTGAAACCAAGAGCTGGTTCTTTGAGAAAATTAAAAAAATAGATTAACCCCTAGCCAGACTTACTAAGAGAAAAAGAGAATTTACACACATAAATAGAATCAGAAATGAGAAAGGAAATATCATGACAGGCCCCACAGAAATACAAAGAATTATGAGAGAGTACTGTGAAAACCTACATGCTAACAAGCTGGAAAACCTAGAAGAAATGGAAAACTTCCTAGAAAAGTACAACCTTCCAAGACTGACCAAGGAAGAAACAGAAAATGAAACAGACCAATCATCAGCAATGAAATTAAAGTGGTAATCAAAAAACTACCCAAGAACAAAACCCCCAGGCCAGATGGATTTACTGCTGAATTTTTTCAGACATATACAGAAGATATAATACCCATTCTCTTTAAAGTTTTCCAAAAAACAGAAGATGAGGGAATACTTCCAAAATCATTCTATGAAGACAGCATCACTTTAAAATGCAAACCAGGCAAAGATGGCCCAAAAAAGAAAATTACAGAACAATATCCCTGATGAACATAGACACAAATATACTCAACAAAATATTAGCAAGCCAAATTCAAAAATACATCAAGAGGATCATAAACCATGACCTAGTGGGATTCATCTCAAAGATGCAAGGATGGTACAACATTGGAAAATCCATCAACATCATCCACGACATCAACATAAAGAAGGACAAAAACCACATGACCATCTCCATAGATGCTGAAAACGCATTCAACAAAATTCAACATCCATTCATGATAAAAACTCTTAACAAAAAGGGTATAGAGGGCAAGCACCTCAACATAATAAAGGCCATATATGACAAAGCCACAGACAACATCATACTTAACAGTGAGAATCTGAAAGCTTTTCCTCTAATATTGGGAACAAAACAGGGATGCCCACTCCCCCCACTGTTATTCAACATAGTTCTGGAGGTCCTAGCCATGGCAATCAGACAAAACAAAGAAATACAAGGCATCCAGATTGGTAAAGAAGAAGTCAAACTGTCACTGTTTACAGATGTTGTGATATTGTACATAAAAAACCCTAAAGACTCCACTCCAAAACTACTAGAGCTAATATCTGAATTCAGCAAAGTTGCAGGATACAAAATTAATACACAGAAATCTGTTGTTTTCCTATACACTAATAATGAACTAGCAGAAAGAGAAATCAGGAAAAAAATTCCATTCACAATTGCTTCCAAAAGAATAAAATACCTAGGAATAAACCTAACCAAGGAAGTGAAAGACCTATACCCTGAAAACTACAAGACACTCTTAAGAGAAAGTAAAGAGGACAGTAACAAATGGAAACTCATCCCATGCTCTTGGCTAGGAAGAATTAGTAGTGTCAAAATGGCCTTCCTGCCTATAGCAATCTACAGATTCATTGCAATCCCTATCAAATACCAACAGCATTCTTCAACAAACTGGAACAAATAGTTCTAAAATTCATATGGAACCACAAAAGACCTGAATAGCCAAAGCAGTCCTGAGAAGGAAGAATAAAGCAGAGGGGGATTTCACTTCCCAACGTCAAGCTCTACTACAAAGACACAGTAGTCAATGCAATTTGGTACTGGCACAAGAACAGACCCACAGACCAGTGGAACAGAATAGAGAGTCCAGATATTAACCCAAACATATATGGTCAATTAATATACAATAAAGGAGCCATGGACAAACAATGGAGAAATGACAGCCTCTTCAACAGTTGGTATTGGCAAAACTGGACAGCTACATGTAAGAGAATGAAACTGGATCATTGTATGACCCCATACACAAAAGTAAATTCAAAATGGATCAAAGACCTGAATATAAATTATGAAACCATTAAACTTTTAGAAAAAAACATAGGCAAAAATCTCTTGGACATAAACATGAGCAACTTCTTCATGAACATATCTCCCTGGGCAAGGGAAACAAAAGCAAAAGTGAACAAGTGGAACTATATCAAGCTGAAAAGCTTCTCTACAGCAAAGGACACCACCAATAGAACAAAAAAGCATCCTACATTATGGGAGAATATATTCATAAATGACATCCAATAAAGGGTTGACATACAAAATATATAAAGAGCTCATGCACCTCAACAAACAAAAAGCAAATAATACAATTAAAAATGGGCACAGGATCTGAACAGACACTTCTCCAAAGAAGAAATTCAGATGGCCAATAGACACATGAAAAGATGCTCCACATCGCTAATCGTCAGAGTAATGCAAATTAAAACCAGTGAGATATCACCACACAACAGTAAGGATGGCCACCATCCAAAAGACAAACAACAGCAAATGTTGGTGAGGTTGTGGAGAAAGGGGACCCAGAACACTGCTGGTGGGAATGTCAATTAGTTCAACCATTGTAGAAAGCAGTATGGAGGTTCCTCAGAAAGCTCAAAATAGAAACACCATTTGACCAAGGAATTCTACTCCTAGGAATTTACCCTAAGAATGCAGCAGCCCAGTTTGAAAAAGACTTATGCACCCCTATGTTTATTGCAGCACTTTTTACAACAGCCAAGAAAAGGAAGCAACCTAAGTGTCCATCAGTAGATGAATGGATAAAGAAGAGGTGGTACATATACACAATGGAATATTATTCAGCCATAAGAAGAAGACAAATCTTATCATTTGCAACAACATGGATGGAACTAGAAGGTATTAGGCTCAGGGAAATAAGCCAGGCGGAAAAAGACAAGTATCAAATGATTTCGCTCATCTGTGGAGTATAAGAACAAAGAAAAAAAAAAACACCGAAGGAACAAAACAGCAGTAGACTCACAGAACTCAAGAATGGACTAACAGTTACCAAAGGGAAAGGGACTGGGGACGGAGGATGGGTGGAAAGGGAGGGATAAGGGGAAAAAAAGGTGCATTATGATTAGCACACATAATGTAGCAGGGGATGCACGGGGAAGGCAGTATAGCACAGAGAAGACAAGTAGTGATTCTACAGCATCTTACTATGCTGATGGACAGTGACTGTAATGGGGTTTGTGGTGGGGACTTGATGATGGGGGGAGTCTAGTAAACATAGTATTACTCATGTAATTGTAGATTAATGATACAAAAATAAAAAAAGAGAAATTACATTTAGCCTTATGTGTAAATGCTTTACAATTTAGCTTTCTTCTGACTAACTTGTGTATTTTGCTTCCCCAAATACCTTATGATGGAAATAGTTTCTGAGTTTGTGTAGTAATTTATTTTATTAGACTTAATGCCTCTGCCATAAGGTAAATACTTACCTCTTTGCTTTTGTTTCTCATCTCTATGTAATCAAAAGAATTTGATCTCAATTGGGTGATGGTATCATGGGTGTATATATTGTGCAAGCTCATAAATTGTGCACATTAAATATGTACACGGTTTTGTGTATATCAGTTATACCTCAATAAAACTATGATTTTTTAATTTAAAAAGAGAACCTAGAGCTTACTGATGACTCTGGATGACAGAGAGCTTTGCCATGATGGCAGCACCACTGCGAGCATTCACTTAATGATTACTGGACACTTGCTGGACTGATTCATTTATTCAGAACTTGTACTGAGATTATCAGTTAGCTTCCAAGAACTATGTAAGGGAGGGAGGATGAGAGGGAAAACAGGCAAAATCTCTGTTTTCTTCTTTTTGAAGCTTATAGGACTCAAAGAAAAGATCCTAAGACTTTCCTTGGTACTCATTCCTAATGCCCAAAATGACCAGAGCTGGTAAGGTGTTTTGGACTCTTCACTAAGTGCCTATTCCAAAAACCAAGAATAGACAACAGCTCTGAGCATGCCTGAGCTTGTTTTGTTAATAAGTTGGCTAGCTGGATTTTATAACTGGTCTCATCTCTCTGGTTATGGGAGTCATTGTCTTATCTTTTTATAGAAGAAAAGGAATTTTCCTAAAATATGCTAATAGATGAGGGTGCTAAACAAATGACATTGCAGGACAAATGTGACTCACCATGTATTTCTAAGCAACACAAAGAGAAAAGGTGAAATGCTGCTAGTTATCCCCAGAATTTCACACAGTTTCTACCTTATACCTGAAAGGCTATTTTCAGAAATGAAATGACTTATGACGCTGGAGGGGCAAACTGAAGCCTTCATTTTATTCAGGCAAAGTTATGTTAGGCTCTCTGTTGCCACAGCAAGCTTACATGACTTTGCTCAGTCACTATTTCTAAAAAAAGAAATCAGTTTGGCTGTGAATGAGGTCCGCCCATGCCGTCCCCTGCCAGTTCCACCATGTTTACATCTACTCAGCTCGCATAGCTTAGAGCGTGACCTTGTGATGAACATGACGTCCAAGTAATTGTTTGAAAAGTAGACAATTCCTTCAAGAAACACTAGTTTACCAGTTACACTGATTTATTTTTTCTGAATTCATTTAGGGTCATAGATAAGTCAATCGGCTTTAGGCTCAGGTGCATATCTGAAATATCATTATTGCTATTCACATGTAATAAAATCAATTTCTAATGATAACTGAATAATACTGATTAAATTCTTGTACTTTCCAAACTAAAATCAGGTATATATGGAGGGTCACCAACTACTTTACACTCACAGACACTGCAGTCATCTTTTCTGATGCCTTTTGGTGAAGTATGTGCAATGCATTCCTAGGTAATCCTTTCTAAACTTGGGGGAGAATTTTCTCTACTAGATCTAGACCTTTTTTTTAAGAGATACTTCATTCATATTGAAAAAATGTGTACGTTCTGCCCAGCTTTACTGAAGTATGATTGACAAAAATTTTATATACGTAAGGTGTACAAAGTGATGTTTTTATACTTGTAATACATTGTGAAATGATTGCCACAATCAAGCTAATTAACATATATATTACCTCACTTAGTTACCCTTTTTTGTGTGGTGAGAACACTTGAGACCTACTCTCTTAGCAAACTTTAAGTATGTGATACATTATTATTAACTATAGGCACCATGCTCTATGTCATGTCTCCAGAACGTATTCATCTTACAACTGAAAGTTTGTACCCTTGACCATCTTCCCATATCACTCACTCTCAACCCCTGAAAACCAACATTCTACGCTCTGTTATTATGAGTTTGATGTTTTTAGGTTTCATATATAAGTGAGATCATGAAATAATCATCTTTGTCTGGCTTGTTTCACTCTAGGTTTATCCATGTTGTTGCAAAAGGAAGCATTTTTTCTTCTTTAATGCTGAAGAATATTATACTATATTTATATGGATAATTTTCTTTTTTCATCTGTCGGGGAACACTTGGGTTATTTCTACAATGTGTCTATTGAGAATAATGCTGCAATGAACATGGGAGTCCAGATAACTTTGCAAGATCCTGGTTTCTTATTCTAAATATTGGAGATTGTGATGAATAGGGTAGTGGAGACAGTGATTGCTAGCTGATCCCCAACAGTCAAGTGCTTTTTTCTTCTGGGTAGACTACATTTCTTTTTTGTACTTGCAGTTGGGTGTGGCTATAAGAGTTTTTGCCAGTGAAATGTGAGCAGGAGTAACGCATGCCCCTTTTGAGCCTGGCCCATAAGTATTCCAATGTGCCCTCCCCCATGTTCTCTTGTGCTTCTTCAGCTGGGACAGAGAAGCCCCAGCAGATGCGGCTTCCAGTGCTATTTTGCCACTTACCTCAATAGGGTTGTGATGAGGACCAAATATGGCTATGAATATTTAGTGTAATCCTTATATAGAATTAGTGGTCAATAAATGTTAGTTTCTGTATTAGTATTATAGTCTTTGGATGCTCTAGTAATCATGTGGGGTAGGAAAAATGTAAGAAACCCCATATAATTTAGCAGATAGTACAATTATGTCTGTTTTCCTGTAGACAGGGTATTAGGGTTGCTTATGCTAGCAGACTTTTTTCTTTCTACACAGTTTCTTTATTGATGAACCAGGATAATTTTAAGCCACATTAAATAATATTTAAAGTACCATAATTTGTGAACTACTAAGCTAGTGAAAAGCAGCTTAAAACTGCAAACGATATGAGAGAAGCTTGGTTACAAGGATTATGAGAATTCTAAACTGTGCTAGAACATCTTGCATTTCTACAACATTCTATAAAAGAGCCCCACAACTTCTTTTTCCCCTGTTTATCTGTACCTGATAAGAAAGTCTGGACCTTGAGGGTATTAGGCTAAGTGAAATAAGCCAAACAAAGAAGGACAGACACTGCATGGTATCACTTATATGGGGAATCTAAGAAAAAAAGAAAAAGAAAGTCAAACTCAGAAACAGAGTAGAAAAGGATTTGCCAGGGAATGAGGGGTCGGGGAAATAAGGAGAAGAGGGAAAGGGCACAAACTTTCAGCTATAAAATCAATCATATTTGAGGATCTAATGTCAATAAAACTAAAAAAAAAGAAAAACCCAAAGCTGTCAAAGTCCTCAGAAACAAGCAGTTTAAATAACTGGCGCAGCCAAGAGGAGCCTAAGGAGGCAGGACACGACACGGCGACTCACCTTGATGTGTGTCCTGGACGGGGTCCTGGGGCACAGAAAGGACGTCAGGTGAGAACTGAGGAAATCCGACCAGGTTATGGGCTGGAGTCAGTAATACTGCTTCAGTGTGGGTTCACTAAGGGTAAAATGTACCATACTGCTGTGAACATGTTACTAGCAGGGAAATTGTGTGCGGGATATGGGAGTATTATCTTCACAATTTTTCTGTAAATCTAAAACTGCTCTAAAATATAGAGTTTATTTAAGAAACATAAAAGAGTAGGTAATGATGAGAGATGGGAGACAACAGGATGCCCACTGACTGGGGGCGGCCATGGGGAACAGCTGGGAGGAAACCCTCCTTCCCTGTGGGGGGCACCATGGGAACAGACCTGGAGGAGAGGAGGAGGAGGGTGAGATCAGGGGGAACCTCCTTTAGGGGGTGCTGAGGAAGTTCCCCCACCTGTCTCTAACCACAGCATCTGGACTCCTGGGCTCCTTCCCCTGCCCTCCATGGATTTCCAAGGGTGGGGCTTTGTGATGTCAAGCCAGCCCATGGCTACCATTGGCTAGAGGACTGTCCTGCTGACCAATCAAGTGAAGGGTGTGGCTCCTCATTGTCTTGGGATGGTATAAATAGAGGGGTCAGGGAGCCCTACCTGGCTCTTGATGAAGACAGCAGATCAAGTCACCTATGCTGGGGAAACTGGAGGGAGCCATGAACATCAGGCTCCCAGCAACCAGCAGAGGAAGAGGAGGAGGGCGTCATGTCAACCCTTGGGTACATTAGGTCAGAAGGATTAAGTAAGACAATCCAAAATACTAGCTGATATGCTGCATTATTCACAGTAGGCAAGATATGGAAACAAATTAAATGTCCGTCAATAAATGAATAGATGAAGAAGATGTATATATTTACAACGTGACGCAGAGGAAGAGAAGGTCAGTTTACCCTGTTCATGTGCCTCTTCTTCCTTCCCATCCATCTCCCACCAAAGACTCTTACCCTGCCCTTGCCAGGCACAAAACCCCTCCTCAACCCACACCCATTCTCTGAACGTCCCCTTTCCCATCTATTTTCCATCCTCTCCCCCAAAACTAATGTCTTTCTGGGCTCGCCTTGTTTTTCCTACCAGCTGATAAAGATAGTGAAGAAGAAAAGTGAAGTCACACAAACCACTGAGATAAAGCATAAGGAAGTGAAAAAGTCCACCACAGTAAGTGCCTGGTACTACAGGCAGCGTAAAAAGAATAAGAAGCCAATGAATGAAGAAAGCCCTCAAGAGCCTTCCAGGCCATAATGCCCACCTGCTATGAACCGAGGCAGTGACCACATTCTTGCCTGAAACTACAAAGAGAAACTGTCCCTTAGGATGTTAAAATTTTACCAAGGGTCACTTGTGTGAAGACCAAATAAAGTACTCATGGTGGTGATGAAAACACCAGCACTTGCCAAAAGTAGTTGTGTGTCTTTGTTCTCTGATGATAGGGTGGGAAGGAAGGGAAGGGACAGGTGTGTGGGAAGGGGGAGAGGTGGAATCCTGCAAGTTTGGGGCCCAGACCAGCCAGCCCACAGTCAGCCAGTCATTGGGAATAAAGAGGAGGTGAGGACTGAGCACTGTGAGGACAAATTTCCTCCTTAATACTTTATCCCATTTACAGGGAAGAAAACAAATCCTACCATTTGCAACAACATGGATGGAGCTAGAGGGTATTATGCTCAGTGAAATAAGCCATGCAGAGAAAGACAAGTATCAAATGATTTCACTCATGTGTGGAGTAGAGAAACAAAAAAAAAACTGAAGGAACAATATAGCAGCAGACTCACAGAACCCAAGAATGGACTAACAGTTACCAAAGGGAAAGGGACTGGGAAGGATGGGTGGGAAGGGAGGGATAAGGGGGGGTGGGAGAAAGGGGGCATTATGATTAGCATGTATAATGTGGGTGTGGCTCGGAGAGGCTTTAAAACACAGAGAGGACAAGTAGTGATTCTATAGCATCTTATTACGCTGATGGACACTGACTGTCATGGGGTACGTCGGGGGGACTTGATAATGGGGGGAGTCTAGTAAACATAATGCTCCTCATGTAACTGTAGATTAATGATACCAAAAAAAATAGAACTTGGAAACCATCATGAAGACAACTATAAGTCTTTTCAACAAATCATATTGGGATAATGATATCCACATGCAAAAGAAGTGTACCTTTATCAGACATCATACACAAAAACCAACCCAAAATGGATCAAAGACATAAGTTTAAGAGCTAAAACTCCAAAACTCTTAAACAACAGGGGAAAGCTTCATAACATTGCATTTAACAATGATTTTTGGAAATGACACCAAAATCACCAGCAATAACAAAAAATAGATAAATTGGACTACATCCAAATTGCAAATTTTATGCATCAATGGATGCTGTCGACATAGTGAAAAGGTAACCTACACAATGGGAGAAAATATTTTCAAGTTATATATCAGGGGTTCACTGCCAGAAATACATAAAGAACTCAACACCACCAAAACACAAACAGCCCAACAACGCAATTTGAAAATGTGCAAAGGGCTTGAACAGACACTTATAGAAAGGAAGTACACAAATAGCCAATAAGCACAAGAAAAGACATTCAACAGAACTAATTATTAGAAAAGCAAAAAATCAATCCTACAACGAGACAGCAGTTTATACCTTTGAGGATGGTTATTAGGCTGTTATGTATATTTAAAACACACAGAAAATAAGCACTGTCAGGATGCTTGATACACTGGAGCTCTGGTATACTGTGGGTGGGAATGTAAATGGTGCAGCCACTATGGAAAACGATATGGTAGTTCCTCCAAAAATTTAACAGAATTAGCATATGATTAGGCAATTTCACTTCTAGATATATATCCAGAGGAATTGAAAGCGAAAGTTTCTTAAAAAGGTAACTGTACACCTTTGTTCAGCAGCATAGTTCACAAGAGCTAAATGTCGAAAGCAACCTAAATGTCTATTGATGGATGAATGGATAAACAAAGTGTGGCATATACACACAGTGTAACATTATTCAGCCTTAAGAGGAAGAAAATTCTTATTTATTTTAATATGGACAAACCTCAAAACATTATGCTTAAAGAAATAAGCCAGTCTCAAAATGAGAAATATTGCATGGTTCCACTTATATGAAGCATCCAGAGTACTGAAATTCTTAAAGACAAAAAGTAGAATGGTGGTTGCCAGAGTGTAGGGGGAGGAAGAAATGGAAATTATTGTTAACAGGGCACAGAGTTTCAGTTTGGGAAGATGAAAAAGTTCTGGAGATGGATTTTCTGGTAATGATGGTTGCACAACAACGTGAATGTGTTTATGGTCACTGACTGTACACTTAAAAATTATTAAAATAGTAAATTTTATATTATGCATATTTTACCAAAGTAAAAAGATAAGGATAAGATCAACATTTACATACTTAAAATTTATATTTTAAAACACTTGACTCACAGATGAAGAGGTGAAACACTGGAATTTACAATCCTACAGTTGACTTTTAAGCCAAGATTAGCATAAATCAACTAACTGACATTGAAAATGATTTAAAATGAACTACATTGAGACTTGTGTCAAAATATAATTTTATATGTATACATATCCCTAATAGCTAATAGCAAATACAATATTTCAATAATGATTCAAACATGTTTTGAATGTTAATGAGATTTGTGATGGGGGGCCACTCTCACCTTCCTGCTCAGACACACATGTGGAAAATAAAAGAACTTAATTTCTGAAGTTAGAAAAATCAGTGTGTAGTAGAATAGAGAATCCAGACAAAATGCAGGAGAAGAAACAGGAAGAGATAGAAGTAAATAGGGCAAAGCAAAAGAGAGAGAGAAAAAGAGGGAAGGAGTAAGAAGACATGGTGTCAAGTTACTGAATATATATTTCTGCATTGCAACTTCAGCCCTTTGACTCTACTGGCAGGCAAAATTATTTCATCTCCTGTTGTAGCTTCATCAATCTAAATTGCAGTGATGCTCACATATCAATTCTGATGATACCAATGTTTTGTGACACTTTAATTTAATTAGATAACCATAATTAAATTTTCCAAGTCATTAAATCACCTTTTACAAAGTATATTACTTTTATTTCAATTATTAATTCAATTTAATGAACATTTAAAGCTCTCTTTCCTGTATTTTTCTCTAAGCTATCATATGTGCTTCCTTACACCCCACCAGTTCTTTTTAATTTACAATCAGCAATAGATTCAGGACATAAATGCAGTAACCAAGTTCAGCGTCTCTTCCAACTTGTCCACGAAGAATGATCATACTGATGGAATAGATCTTAGAAAATATTTAAGACTAGAATGTATTTGGATATATAAGGCCAAAGATAAAGAATATAAATGTCATTTCTGGTGTCATGCATTTTGACTAAATAAACTTAATAATTTAATATCATCAATTTCAAATGTCAAAAGCAGGACAGGGAACAAGAGTCAGAAATAGCAAGGACTGCTGCTGCCACTCCCATAAGATTTACTAGAAGAAATGACAGGTGATTTTCAAAGGTTATCATAGAATGAGAAAGGTGCTTTTATAGGTGACACCAACTTCAGAAACCATAAAAAAGACTGATGTATTTAGGTAAATAAACAAACTGCTATTCTGCAGGAAACAATCCACAATAAGCAAAGGCAAAAGGACTGACTGGAAAAATTACATTTTTAACTCACTTGTGGCAAAACTGATCCATTTTTACCCACAGCCATTATGCCCTATCCTATCACATTAGTTTCACTATACATAAGGCTTCCAACCTAAAGGCCCTATTTCCCTGACTCTTGAGAATCTAGACATGGCTTCAAAGTTCTCTCCAATAGAGTTTGATTGACAGGGCGGCATATTTCCTTTGATCCTTGCCCTTAAAATAATTGTGGGTAGATGCCTCAAGACCTCCCCATTCTTTTTGATCTCTGGGGATAAGAACTAAAGCTGTTACCTTGGGCCCATAAATGGAAGCCATATGTTGATTCATGGATTCTGTGTCTTTAGTAGACTCATGAAAGAAAAAAAAATACTTCTAGTTCATTTAAACCACATTATTTCATGATATTCTTGATACCAGTAATGAAAGCTGTCCTCTAATAACACATTATTTTTAAATTTCCCTATTATGTAAAGATCCACAATTTAAAAAAAGTAAGATTATGCAATATAAAAATTATCAAAAGAAAGAGTTCCCAGGAAAGGAAATAAAAACAAAACTTAGAAACCTTAAGAATTGCTAAATCTTTCATAAAAATAAAGAATAAAAACTGAGATTCCATTGAAAGTGATTTTTCAACTAAAAGATCGGCAAATATCTGAAAGCTTGGTGACATACTATGTTCATGAGCATACAGGGGAAAAGGCACTCTCATGTATTATTGATTTAAGTATAAAAGCATAAACTACACACACACACACACACACACACACACACACACACACACACACATTCACTATGACCTGGCCAATTCACTTCTAGGGATTAATCATATAGATATACATGAACAAATTTGAGATGGCAGAAGTAATAGGTAATTTATTTCAGCACTGTTTGTATTAGCAAAAGATCAGAAGTGATCTAAATAACCATTGGTAAGAGATTGGTTAAATATGGTATGTATAGACAGTGAACTACTATACTGTCATAAGAAAGACTGAGTGAAAAAATTCCTTATGCACTATTATGGAGTGATCTCCAAGATATATTTAAAGAGAAAAAAAAGGTACAGTGTACATGATACTGTCTACTACACATGTAAAATTAGGAAAAATATTAATTTAGATGTGATTATATAGTCAGAATACTTAGGAAACTGGCAACAATTTCAACCTCTGGGGAAGGGAACTAGGTGATTGGTTGATAGTAGTAGTAGCCATAACAGCCATTGGTAACTTTTAAATTTTAACTCATGTGGCTTTTTTATTTATTCAAAAATAAAAATAAAAATCATAGAAGTAGTATAATTCTACTTAAATAAAACTTTATTCTATTTTTAATAAAATCAAATGTTTATACCATAAACCTACTGTTATCTATATTCCAAATGCTGAAGATGTAATATACCAAATATATGAACCAGAATGTTTTCCTTAGTAAAGTAAGCTAATTACTGGTGCAATATGCAACAAAAAGTAAAGCAATGAGAATGTATAATATTCTTAATGCATTGATTTAAGCACATTAAAATGGGAAAGAGAGCCTTTATAAGTTTCAAGAAACAAATGACTTTTTCAAGTGGGAGAGAATGAGAGTAAATACATGAAAATTCACATCACCTGTGTCCTCTGAGCTTTCTCATCCATATTTTACAATGTTGGCATATCGTCTTATTTGCAGGATTTAGAATTAAAACGGTTACTACTTATATTAATCTTATAATGTAAGTAAGTACATCTTGAAGTTCAGATTTACTTTATCATATTAATAAAGAATCAGCAAAGCCCCATGAAGAATATTTTTAAAAATTAAATATCCATATAACAATAGACATAACTTTGTCTTTAGGTGACATAGAAAATTCTCCAAATTAAACATGGGGTTTTTTAGTGTCTAATGCCTGGAAAATAGACAACAAAAACAGAAGTATTCTACACCTCAATGAGGGGATGGGGTGGGAATGAGTATATCCTACAATTTAATAAGGCAAAATTATTGCATCTTATGATCTTTCTCCATTTAAATGTCTTCAGTGGCAAAGGAAAATAAAGAAAACTCTTTCAAGCAATGAAACATTCTCAGGCCTCACCTCTGACCTACTGAGTGAGGAACTCTGGGAGTGCTACCCAGAAATCTGTTTTGACAAGACCTCCCAGGGACTGTGGTTTGACAACTACTGTTTTAATTTAAGAGTAGAAATCAGTACCAAATATCACCATGTCAATATTACTTTTTGGCTTCCGACCAAAGTTTTAAACATAAGATATGAATATAGACTATATATCTTTTACAAAGACTACTCATAATGGTTTTAAAAATAATTTGTCTATTTTATTTTATACTAAATTCTTTCACCACATCACACTGCTAGAAAGTATCAATAAAGACACACTGACCTCAAGAAAATTACCCATCAAGCCTCTATGTACTTATACTGCTACTTCTACAATTTATTGGTAAGACAAACTACAACTAAGTTACCCTATTTTGTATTTTTGTTCAAATTCTTGTGGACAGTAATCACCGTGGAGATGGTAATGAGGCATTCGAAAACACTGAGGCTTTCAGAAAGTACCTCAGTGTTTGTAACCCAGAGTTATATCCCACATCTGTCTTCTCATTAATAATAATTTGAATACACCATTTCTTCTGTTAGAAAAAAACAATTTACTTTCAACATGCCTTTCATAAAAAAGCATGAACAGTTTTCTTAAAAGTTTAAATCTCAAAGAATAATACCAACACATTACAGTGTGATACTTAAAATGGGCATGGGCATTTAAAGGAGATATTTACCAGATTCCCCCTGTTAAGACTAAAGTACTACAGACACATTCTCTCATTTCTTTGTCGGTATTTTCTATGTTACCTAACTGTCCCTCTCTCTTATCCTTCATATTCTTGTATTTTACACAGGATGATGTTCTTCTTACTATGTGAAATTCCTAATCCTTATGTCAACCCACTCCTAAATTATTCTAAATTATGTTAAATGCCTTCCTTAATCACAGGTTTGATCATGTTGCTCTTTAATTTTTAATTAGTTCCTAGTGATTTACTGAATTAAGTTAACACTTCTACTTTTAGATCTGGAATGGAATTTAAAGACTTTTTAGAGTGCTCTGCATCATTTTATAGAAAACTGAGAACCAGCTAGTTCGCAAAATTCCTGAGGATAACTCAACAAATTAGTGTTGAGGGCTGGCATCAGTCTCCTATTCTCACTGTGCAGTAACATCTTAAATTTGAATTCAAGACCTCAAAATTTCTTATTTCAACATAAGCATACCCTCCCATATTGCCTTTAGTGAACCTTCTGTATGGATTTATGGAATTATTTACTATTCCTTATACACACTGCAGGCTTACCTGACTGACACTCAGGCTCTTTGCTTAGAAATGCCTTGTTTTGTTTCTCTGGCTTAAAAAAATTTCTTCCAGAATTTAAGGACAAGCTCAGGTGTCACTTTCTCCAGTAACACATTCCAAATCCCCTCAATAATGAAGTGGTGACTTTCCTAAGACTTCTCATGACTCTCAAGAAAATGGTATGATGCTTTTTGTCTTACATGAAAGTACTTGATTCATATATACATTCCCTGATTTGACTACTCTTGAAAGAATTATGTGTGTCTGATCTGTATTTATATCTACCACAGAGCCTAACAGAATGCTTTAAACATGGTATTATTTAATGAGGATATAAACTAATGAATCAAAGAAACCTCCAATTTGATGGAGATAATTGACATAGCTATACTGTCCAAAAGTAAGAGGTTTTTATATACTTGTGTGGACTACTGGATAACCTTCAGATACAATGACTTTTTGAAAGAGTTGGAAAACTCTTCTAAAATAATGTGTTATCCAGAAAGCTCTTGCTATTTAAGCATAATTAAATAAATTTCAATAAGCACTATATCAAAGTATTATCAAAGAAACTTCAAGGCTTAAGGTCAACTAACTTTAGAGAATATTTAACTCTAGCCTTGCAGAACAATCTATGAATTAATTTTCCTTTAAATTACTAGCTGTTTTGTTGTATGGAAGTGAGAATGCTGATGGACATCACTGCAAAACACAGGATTACTGGTGACAAAGTTAACTCTTTATTCCAACTACTAATATGGATGCAGAATTCACATGTTTGCTGTAGTATAAAGACTCAAAATTCAAATGATACCCTGGTGCCTAAATAAAAATAAACTGAAGGAATATATTGCAACAAAGAACAAATTTAACTTCAACAAAATGTAGACTGAATTTATTAACTCAAATGGCCACGCCCAGAGTTAATATGAGAAGGCAGGTATAGGGATAGTGGAAGAATTTCTTGTAGTTTTTACCATCTACCACAACCTGCATTGCCTGTATAAACATCATATGCCTGTAATACTTGAAGAGTTTTGTGTTTCTGATGAAACTCAGACTTGCATAATAATAAAAACACCAGTTGAATCAAGACAGATTTGCTCAAAAGTATTCTTTTCTATATTACATTTCTTTTTATATTGTTTCCTGTATTTTTTCCTATTTCTCACCTTATACCTTTGATCTAGATGTCCACTAGTAATATTATCTCACCACTAGTAATATTATCCTCATCCCAGTAATACCAAATTACTAGAAAATAGCAGAACTGGTATATAGTATACAAAATGAAGGACAAAAGCACATGATCATCTCTAAAGATGCACAAAAAGCATTCAAAAAAATTCAACAATCTTCCATGACAAAAGCATGCAACAGAACAGGAAGACAAGGAAATTACCTCAGCGTAATAAAGGCCATATATGAAAAGCTTAAAGATAACATCCTACTTGACAGTGAAAAACTAAAAGCAGGAACAAGGCAAGGATAAGCACTCTCATCACTTCTATTCAGCATAATACTTGAAATCCTATCCTGAGCAATTAGGCAATAAATTGAAATAAAAAGCATCCAAATTGGAAAGGAAGAAGTAAAATGATCTCTGTTGGCAGATGACATCCTGTATGTAGAAACACCTAAGGTCCCATAAAAAACATTAAAACCAATTCAGTAAAGCTGCAGGATACAAAATCAACATACAAAATTGCATTTCTATACACAATGAATAATTCAAAAAGTAAATAAAACAATCACATTTATAATAGCATCAAAAATAATAAAATACTTAGGAATAAAATTAACCAAGGAGGTGAAAGACTTATACACTGAAAATGGCAAAACTTTGCCAAAAGAAATTAAAGAAGATACAATAACATCCCCTGTTCATGGATTGGAGGGCTTGATACCATTAAAATGTCCATACTATGCAAAGTAATTTACAGATTCAGTGCAATCCCTATCAAAATACTAACGGTATTTTTGACAAAGAAAACAAATCCTACAATATATGTGGAACTACAAAGAACCCTGAATAGCAGAAATAATCTTGAGAAAGAAGAAATCTGGAAGATTCACACTCTCTAATTTCAAAACATTACAAAGCTTCAGTAATCACAATGGTACAGTACACACATAGACACCAAAAAGAGCACAGAAACAAACCCACACATATCCATTAAACTAATCTTCAACAAGGGTGCCAAGAATACACAATGGGGAAAGATACTCTTAACTAAATGATGTTTGGAAAACTAGATATCCACATGTAACAGAATGAAAATGGACTCACAGCGTACACAAAAATCAACTCAAAATATTATTAAGGAATAAACGTACGACCTGAACCTATAAAACTCCTTGAAGAAAATCTTCACAACATTGGTCTTGGCAATGATTTCTTGGATATGACACCAAGAGCACAGACAGAAAAAGCAAAAATGCATGTGGGACTGCATCAACTTATAAAGTTTCTGCACAGCAAAAGTAGATCAACAGGTAAAAAGGCAACCTATGCAATGGAAGAAAATATTTGCAAACCATATATCTGAACAGGAAATAATTTCCATAATATATAAGGAACTTCTACAATCCAATAACAAAAAGGTAAATAATCTGATTAGAAAATGGGCAAAGGACTGAATAAACATTTCTCCTAAGATGCACAACTGGCAACCAAGTAAGTACATGAAAATTTTCTGAACAGCACTAATTGTCAGAGAAATGCAAATCAAAAATACAGTGAGATATCACCTCACTCCTGCTATAATGACTACTATCAAGAAATAGAAAACAAAAAGTATTGGTTAGGATGTGGAGAAAAGGAATCATTGTACACTGTTAGTATGAATGCAAAGTAGTATAGCTGCTATGGAAAACAGTATAGAAGTTTCTCAAAAAATGAAAATAGAACTGTCATATGATATAGCAATCCCACTTCTGGGTATTTGTCTTAAATAGGTAAAGTCAGGATTTTGAAGAGATACCTGTACTCTCATATCTATGGTACCATCATCCACAATAGACAAGAGGTGAAAAAAATTTACACGTCCATCAATAGATGTGTGGGTAAAGAAAATGTGGTATTCAAACACAATGGAATATTGCTCAGCCATAAATAGGAAATGCTACAACATGAACATTGAGGGAATTATGCTAAGTGAAATAAGCCAGTCAAGGAGAACAAATACTGTGTTGTACCACTTATAGCAGGTATCTAGTCAAGCTCACTGATGTAGAAAGACAAATGGTGGTTGCCACAGGCTGAAGGGAGGGGTACATGGGAATTGTTATTCAATGGGTACAAAGTTTCAGTCTTGGAAGATGAAAAGATTATAGAGATCTACTATACAACACTGTGCCTTTTGTTAACAAAACTATATTGTATACTCAAAAGTTTGATGAATGTAGATCTCATGCTATGTGTTTCTTCTTCCCTAATAAGTAAATCTGAAAAAAATTTCAGGAACTAGAACTCAGTAATTACCTTACTTGTAAAGATACTGTGTATATGTTGGAACTTCTAACATTTTGGTTAGTACAGTTTTAGCTCCTACACTAATAGCTTTCTTACTGAACAAGGACAAGCCTTTCTTCACAAATCCAAAACAAGCATTCTCTCCAGTTCACTGACACTTCAGTGAAGATGGCAAATAAATAAAATTCGGCACTAAAAAAAAAAATTAGATAGTGGGAGGCGGAGCCAACATGGCGGCATGAGTAGGACAGTGGGAATCTCCTCCCAAAAACATACATATTTTTGAAAATACAACAAATACAACTAATCCTAAAAGAGAGACCAGAAGACACAGGACACCAGCCAGACTACAACTACACCAGCGAGAACCCAGCACCTGGTGAAAGGGGTAAGATAAAAGCCCCGGCCTGCAAGACCTGAGCACCCCTCCCCCCAGCTCCCGGTGGGAGAAGAATAGGCAGACCTGGAGGGAGACGGAGCCCAAGACTGCTGAACACCCAGCCCCAGCCACCCCCACCAGAGCACAGACACAGTGTGTGCGTGGGGGGCCCTGGATACTAGGGAAACAGGGCAGCAAGACCTCTGAGCGGGTGCCCAAGCTGATGCCCCTGTGAAAAAGAAAAGCGGGGGCTTTTTGAAAGTCTTAAAGGGACAGGGACTTAACAGCTAGATGGAAACAACACAGGTCACAGTCCAGCAACTGGAAAATACAGGGAAAACCGGGCGCACTAACCCCCTGGGCAACAGCTCTGAGACCCCTCACGGAGGTAAACAGCCAAACAGCCCCCCTGTCCATTACCCCTCCGGGCGCTGCGAAAGCAGAGAAGCAGCCTAAGGAAGACCACACCCACAGAAAGGGAAATTCCTCCATTCTGGCCAGGCAAGACACAAAGACCCAGTTTACACGCAATTACCCAACAGAAGCCACTAGGGGTCGCAGTTGTCCCAGTAAAGAAAGGCCAGTAGCAAGTGAAAAGTTTGGCCCTCCCAGCCGACAGTCAATAGCACCTGTCAACATGAAAAGGCAAAAAAATATGATCCAGACAAGACTAACCCAGACAGCTTCGGCATCTGCTACATCTTCCACTGAGAAGGAACCTGGGGAGATAGATTTAGCCAGTCTTCCTGAAAAAGAATTCAAAACAAAAGTCATAACCATGCTGATGGACTTGCAGAGAAATATGCAAGAACTAAGGAAGGAGAATACAGAAATAAAACAAACTCTGGAAGGACTTCAAAACAGAATGGACGAGATGCAAGAGACCATTAATGGACTAGAAAACAGAGAACAGGAACGCAGAGAAGCTGATCCAGAGAGAGATAAAAGGATCTCCAGGAATGAAAGAATTTTAAGAGAGCTGAGTGACCAATCAACAAGGAATAATATATGCATTATAGGAATACCAGAAGGAGAAGATACAGAAAAAGGGATAGAAAGTGTCTTTGAAGAAATAATTGCCGAAAACTTCCCCAAACTAGGGGAAGAAATGGACTCTCAGACCACACAGGTACACAGAACGCCCATGACAAGGGATCCAAGGAGGGCAACACCAAGACACATAATAATTAAAATTGCAAAGATCAAAGACAGGAACAAAGTATTAAAGGCAGCCAGAGAGAAAACCCATCAGGCTATCATCAGACTTCTCAACAGAAACCCTACAGGCCAGAAGAGAATGGCATGATATACTTAATGCAATGAAACAGAAGGGCCTCGAACCAAGACTACTATATCCAGCACGAATATCATATAAATATGAAGGAGGGATTAAACAATTCCCAGACTAGCAAAAGTTGAGGGAATTTGCCTCCCACAAACCACCTCTTCAGGGCATCCTACAGGGACTGCTCTAGATGGGAGCACTCCTAAAAAGAGCACAGAAAAAAACACCCAACATATGAAGAAGGGAGGAGGAGGTATAAGAAGGGAAAGAAATAAAGAATCATCAGACCGCGTTTATAATAGCTCAACAAGCGAGTTAACTTAGACAGTAAGATAGTAAAGAAGCTAACCCTAAACCTTTGGTAACCACAAACTTAAAGCCTGCAATGGCAATAAATTCATACCTTTCAATAATCACACTAAATGTAAACAGACTGAATGCACCAATCAAAATACACAGAGTAATAGAATGGATAAAAAAGCAAGATCCTTCCACATGCTGCTTACAAGAGACTCACCTCAAACGCAAAGACATGCACAGACTTAAAGTCAAGGGATGGAAAAAGATATTTCATGCAAACAACAGAGAGAAGAAAGCAGGTGTTGCAATTCTGGTCTCAGACAAAACAGACTTAAAAATAAAGAAAGTAACAAAAGACAAAGAAGGACCTTACATAATGATAAAGGGCTCAGTCCATCAAGAGGATATAACCATTATAAATATATATGCACCCAATACAGGAGCACCAACATACCTGAAACAAATATTAATAGAACTAAAGGAGGAAATAGAATGCAATGCATTCATTCTAGGAGAATTGAACACACCACTCACTCCAAAGGACAGATCCACCAGAGAGAAAATAAGTAAGGACACAGAGGCACTGAACAACACACTAGAACAGATGTACCTAATTGACATCTACAGAACTCTACATCCAAAAGCAACAGGATACACATTCTTCTCAAGTGCACATGGAACATTCTCCAGAATAGACCACATACTAGGCCACAAAAAGAGCCTCAGTAAATTCCAAAAGATTGAAGTCCTACCAACCAACTTTTGAGACCACAAAGGCATAAAATTAGAAATAAACTTTACAAAGAAAGCAAAGAGGCTCACAAACACATGGAGGCTTAACAACACGCTCCTAAATAAACAATCGATCAATGACCAAATCAAGATGGAGATCCAGCAATATATGGCAACAAATGACAACAACAACACAAAGCCGCAACTACTGTGGAACACAGCAAAAGCAGTCTTAAGAGGAAAGTATATAGCAATCCAGGCATATTTTAAAAAGGAAGAACAATCCCAAATGAATGGTCTAATGTCACAATTATCAAAATTGGAAAAAGAAGACCAAATGAGGCCTAAGGTCAGCAGAAGGAGGGACATAATAAAGATCAGAGGAGAAATAAATAAAATTGAGAAGAATAAAACAATAGCAAAAATCAATGAAACCAAGAGCTGGTTCTTCGAGAAAATAAACAAAATAGATAAGCCTCTAGCCAGAATTATTAAGAGGAAAAGATAGTCAACACAAATCAACAGAATCAGAAACGAGAAAGGAAAAATCATGACAGACCCCACAGAAATACAAAGAATTATTAGAGAGTACTATGAAAACCTATATGCTAACAAGCTGGGAAACCTAGGAGAAATGGACAACTTCCTAGAAAAATACAACCTTCCAAGACTGACCCAGAAAGAAAAAGAAAATCTAAACAGACCAATTACCAGCAACGAAATTGAAGCAGTAATCAAAAAACTACCAAAGAACAAAACCCCTGGGCCAGATGGATTTAACTCGGAATTTTATCAGACATACAGGGAAGACATAATACCCATTCTCCTTAAAGTTTTCCAAAAAATAGAAGAGGAGGGGATACTCCCAAACTCATTCAATGAAGCTAACATCACCCTAATACCAAAACCAGGCAAAGACCCCACAAAAAGAGAAAACTACAGACCAATATCCCTGATGAATGTAGATGCAAAAATACTCAACAAAATATTAGCAAACCTAATTCAAAAACACATCAAAAGGATCGTACACCATGACCAAGTGGGATTCATCCCAGGGATGCAAGGATGGTAAAACATTCGAAAGTCCATCAACATCATCCACCACATCAACAAAAAGAAAGACAAAAACCACATGATCATCTCCATAGATGCTGAAAAAGCATTTGACAAAGTTCAACATCCATTCATGATAAAAACTCTCAGCAAAATGGGAATAGAGGGAAGGTACCTCAACATAATAAAGGCCATCTATGATAAACCTACAGCCAACATTATATTGAACAGCGAGAAGCTGAAAGCTTTTCCTCTGAGATCGGGAACTAGACAGGGATGCCCACTCTCCCCACTGTTATTTAACATAGTACTGGAGGTCCTAGCCACGGCAATCAGACAAAACAAAAACATACAAGGAATCCAGATTGGTAAAGAAGAAGTTAAACTGTCACTATTTGCAGATGACATGATACTGTACATAAAAAACCCTAAAGACTTCACTCCAAAACTACTAAAACTGACATCAGAATTCAGCAAAGTTGCAGGATACAAAATTAACACACAGAAGTCTGTGGCTTTCCTATACACTAACAATAAACTAATAGAAAGAGAAATCAGGAAGACAATTCCATTCACAATTGCATCAAAAAAAATAAAATACCTAGGAATAAACCTAACCAAAGAAGTGAAAGACTTATACTCTGAAAACTACAAGTCACTCTTAAGAGAAATTAAAGGGGACACTAACAGATGGAAACGCATCCCATGCTCGTGGCTAGGAAGAATTAATATCGTCAAAATGGCCATCCTGCCCAAAGCAATATACAGATTTGATGCAATCCCTATGAAACTACCATCAACATGCTTCAATGAACTGGAACAAATAGTTCAAAAATTCATATGGAAAAACCAAAGACCTCGAATAGCCAAAGCAATCCTGAGAAAGAAGAGTAAAGTAGGTGGGATCTCACTCCCCAACTTCAAACTCTACTATAAAGCCATAGTAATCAAGACAATTTGGTACTGGCACAAGAGCAGAGCCACAGACCAATGGAACCGACTAGAGAATCCAGACATCAACCCAGACATATATGGTCAATTAATATTTGATAAAGGAGCCATGGACATACAATGGCAAAATGACAGTCTCTTCAACAGATGGTGCTGGCAAAACTGGACAGCTACATGTAGGAGAATGAAACTGGACCATTGTCTAACCCCATATACAAAAGTAAGCTCAAAATGGATCAAAGACCTGAATGTAAGTCATGAAACCATTAAAGTCTTGGAAGAAAACATAGGCAAAAACCTCTTAGACTTAAACATGAGTGACCTCTTCTTGAACATATCTCCCCGGGCAAGGAAAACAACAGCAAAAATGAGTAAGTGGGACTATATTAAGCTGAAAAGCTTCTGTACAGCAAAAGACACCATCAATAGAACAAAAAGGATCCCTACAGTATGGGAGAATATATTTGAAAATGACACATCCGATAAAGGCTTGACGTCAAGAATATGTAAAGAGCTCACATGCCTCAACAAACAAAAAACAAATAACCCAATTAAAAAATGGGCAGAGGAACTGAACAGACAGTTCTCCAAAAAAGAAATACAGATGGCCAACAGACACATGAAAAGATGCTCCACATCACTAATTATCAGAGAAATGCAAATTAAAGCTACAATGAGGTATCACCTCACAACAGTAAGGACGGCTGCCGTCCAAAAAACAAACAACAACAAATGTTGGCGAGGCTGTGGAGAAAGGGGAACCCTCCTACACTGCTGGTGGGAATGTAAGTTAGTTCAACCATTGTGGAAAGCAGTATGGAGGTACATCAAAATGCTCAAAACAGGCCTACCATTTGATCCAGGAATTGCACTCCTAGGAATTTACCCTAAGAATGCAGCAATCAAGTATGAGAAAGATCAGTGCACCCCTATGTTTATCGCAGCACTATTTACAATAGCCAAGAATTGGAAGCAACCTAAATGTCCATCGATAGATGAATGGATAAAGAAGAGGTGGTACATATACACAATGGAATACTACTCAGCCATAAGAAAAGGGCAAATCCAACCATTTGCAGCAACATGGATGGAGCTGGAGGGTATTATGCTCAGTGAAACAAGCCAAGCGGAGAAAGAGAAATACCAAATGATTTCACTCATTTGTGGAGTATAAGAACAAAGGAAAAACTGAAGGAACAAAACAGCAGCAGAATCACAGAACTCAAGAATGGACTAACAGGTACCAAAGGGAAAGGGTAAGGAGGGATAAGGGGGGGGGAGAAAAAGGGGGGTATTAAGATTAGCATCCATAGGGGGGTGGGAGAAAGGGGAGGGCTGCACAACACAGAGAAGACAAGTAGTGATTCTACAACATTTTGCTATGCTGATGGACAGTGACTGTAAAGGAGTATATAGGGGGGCCCTGGTATAGGGGCGAGCCTAGTAAACAAAGTATTCATCATGTAAGTGTAGATTAATGATAAAAAAAAAAAGCAGTTCCTGTGTGGTGACCTCCAATGAGTTCTACACAAAGATATAAAGGGCATATAAAAGTGTAGGCTAAGTGTCTCTTTGTGTTCATACAGAGGATCAAAGCCTAATTTGGCTACCCCGAAAATGAACTAAGATACGATATGAAAAAGAACTTCCAACATCAGCACTCTCGGGAAGACTCATGCCAGAAGATGATCAGCAAAAAAACCCCAACAAAGATCCACCCACTGCTACAGGTGTAGATGCACTCATCCCACCAATTCCTGGACTTGCCATGGGAATGAAGAAATATATATCTAAGCTGGCCTGTGCATACAGTAAAACAACAAATTTGACTGGATCTATACTGTTGTTCGAACTCAACCAAGAATTAGGAGAAGTGCAAATTGTAGCACTCCAAAATCTTACAACTACAGACTATTTACTGTTAAAAGAACATATGGGATGTGAACAGTCCCCAGGAATGGGTTGTTTTAATTTGTCTGATTTCTCTCAGACTGTTCAAGGTCAGTTGGACAATATCCACCATATCATAGATAAGTTTTCACAAATGCCTAGGGTGCCTAACTGGTTTTCTTGGTTTCACTGGAGATGGCTGGTAATTACAGGTATGCTTTGGTTACGTAACTGTACTCCTATTATGTTAATGTGTGTGCGCAATTTAATTAGTAGTTTAAAACCTATACATGCTGAAGTTACTCTACAAGAAGATATGTCAAAGAAATAATCAATCTTCCCAGGTTTTCTTCCACCTGCTACTTCTATAGCTTTTCTTCTTCCTACCTAATTAAACCCTTAAATAGAATTCGTGCCACATATCAAATTTACCGAGTATCATAATTCTTCCAAGTGGTAAAGATACCTCAAGACAAATGCTGGGCATAGAAGCCACAGGGCATAAAATATGCAAAGAAGTAAAAAGCTAACCATTTCAAACAATAAGGCTTCTCTCTCACTTACCAACTTTACATTTCCCTGTATGGCCCTGGAAGATGACTGGTTAGCCAGAGACGGGTAAGATTCCTCAAGGGAGGAACAACATAAGACAGGCACAGTCGCAGGGGTCCATCAGGTGAGAAAATGGGGATCAACAGAGGTGAGGCTTAGAACCTCCACCACCACATTCTGAGAGAAATTTTCTGCATACGTGGATGTTTTATTGCCCTGGTCTAGCTTGGATTAACACGTAGTCTACAGGCACACACCTGATCATCTACATTTGCTCTCTTACAACACTGAGCTATGTTTTCTACCTTTATCTCGTATCTACCTACCACTTCAGCATTTTATTAAAAATAATAATAATAAAGAGAGAAATGTGGTATCCACATATAAATCAAGTATAAAAATCAAATGAATATTCATATTTGAACTGTTTTTAGTTCATAATGCATGAGCAAAACCGCAAGCTTCTGTGATGACTGCCCTTGTAATGTTCACCATGTAACTTATTCACTATGTAAGAATTTGTACTCCATGTAAGAACTTGTTCGTTATGCTTCAGAAGATTGGAGACTGACGAAAATTAGGCTTGGGGTGGATTAATGATTGTGCATTGAGCATTGACCCCCCTATACAGAATTTTATTGTTGTTAACAACCATTTGATCAATAAATATGAGAGATGCCCTCACAAAAAAAACAAAAACAAAAACAAAACACACACACACACAAATATATATATATATATATATATACATACATATATATATATATATATATATACACTTATAATTGTAAAATAAATAAGTAACTGGGATGTAATGTATAGCATAAAGAATATAGTCAAAATATTGTAACAACTTGGTATGGTGATAGCTGGTACCTAGAATTATCATGTATATAAATGTTGAATCACTGTGTTGTACACCTGAAACTAATGTAATACTGTGTGTCAACTACCCTTCAATAAAAAATAATTATCCAGAAAAAAAAAATTAGATAGTGGTAGGGGGAAGGAAACTATTTAAAGTGATACTCATTGGTGACCATAATAAAGAACATTAAGAACCACAACTTCACATAAAATGAATTGTGCATTCCTGCAGATGTCTAAGAGGTTTAATGGAAATGTTGATACTTCTTTCTCTTGAGGGACTCTTCAAATTATGGTAACTTCTTTTCTGCCTGTCTATAGAACTGGCAGGATCAGATGCTCATTCCAGAAAAGTCTTCACTTTCCAACAAAAACTACACGTCAGACTTTACACTTCACTTAAAGGGAATGCTATGTCATACGGTTTTGCTAATAAGAGTAGCACAAAATCAGTAACAATGGGGAGAGCATAAATTACTAAATTTTACTTTAGCCCTTCTATTCTTCCCTCTTATTGTGTCAGTATGTGTCATATTATTACTGGCATATAAACGGTAATGAATTTCCAGAGCAAAACATACTAAAATCTATTTGAAGTATAAAAGAATGAAATGGAGAAAAAAGCAATAAAGGAAAAGCTATGTAGTAGCAGGAATTGAACATGAATCCTTGAAAGTGCATGTATTTTCAGTATTTCTTCAGAATGTGCTTAATTTCACGTGGGGAGACAGTGTGGTGCATAATCTTGCCATTTCCTATGTGAAGTCTTGGTCAGTTCAACTAATCTTCATATATTCAGTTTCTACAGCACAAAATAGGGATATTATCAGCTAATTTATTATCTTGTGGTAAGGATTAGAAACTTTTGTGTATTAGCACACCTGGTGATATGTATTTGATATATACATAATTGAAAATGTATAATTTTGAATTAAAAGTATAACCATAACCATTATGATTTATTGTTTGTCTGAAGAGACTTTTGCCGATTAACAGTCTTTTCTTGTTTCCCCCATTACAGTGCTCTCTAAACCCTACAAGACACTTCTTTTTTGAGAAGCTAAAAGCCACCAACATTTAAAGCAAAGTTTATTGCTTCTATTGGCTGTCCTATAGCCTAACCCTCTCAGTCTTGGTTTGCAGCCATACATATTGTATTGCAGTAATCCTGCCTGACTCTAATGTTCTCCAACCTTTCTTTACTTCCAGGGATAGATAAAAGTTTTGTGGGGCCCAAAGTTCATGCAATTTTGGTGGCCATGTTTAAAAGGGTATCTACAAATTTCTGAATACAAAATTAATTTTGTGAGAATGTTTATTTACAATGTGAAAGGAAATCACAACAAATGTGAAAAACCTGATATGTACCACAAAAAAACAAACCCAGAAAAAAAATTTGTTTTAATTCACTGTTTGGAACATCTCTATAGCACTTTTTCCTACAGTTGTGTTTAGTTGTCTGTTCATATGACAAGAATTTTGTATCTTTTTAAGGTTAATAGCAGAAGTATTCAGTCTTTACTCTAGAATGTGATTGTTTTTCTTTTTTATGGATGGTATAAAAATGTGTTTTTTAGCTTTACATCTCATGCTGGTACTGTAATGTATAGTTTAGGATTTTTGTCAAATTTGAAAAACTTCTTTTAAATGAACTGTATGATTTTGGTGTATTTCAAGTTTTCTTGTTCCATAGTGATCCTAAATACTCTTTTACGTGATGCTTGCTAAGCATTTTGCTAACAATACCTCCCTGTGGTGGCATAACTCCTATTGATGATATCAAAAAACATTTTCAATCAAATCATCAAGAAATTTAGATTTAATAAATTGATATTTATATTATATTTATATATAAATATAACATTATAGTTATATCTAAATATAATTAATATAGCTATAATATATTAGTTATATTTAAACATAATTGCTATAGCTCACTCTTCTTCATTAATTGGCTCAAATATGAGAGCCTGTTCCTTATTTCTAATAGAAATATATCTCTGTTAATAAATTATTTTGATTTATGTGAATTTGTTACTTTTTGCTATTTTTTTGTTTTTTGATATCAACATTATTCCTATTGAGTTCTTGTCTCTTTATTGTTTTTGTTTCATCTTCCATTTGACATTTGCTTGAATTTTCTCTCATTGCTTCGATAAAATAATTAATATGACAAAAGAAGATACTCTTCATATACTCTAAATCAGAAATCTATTATTTTACCATTGTTTTCTCAAGAACTTCCAAAATGTTTTCAAAGTGCAGATAAAATAACATATTCCCAGTTTTTCTACTCTTTAGCCATATCTCCAATTATATGCATGCTCTCCAATATGATTGAAAGGGTACATGTGTGTATGAGGATTCATAATGGAAAGAAACATTCATGTTAATAACATACTAAAATGTCTTACTTTCGCATCTTTTATGAACACTTATAAGCAAAGGAACATTTTGCTAAGGCCCCTCTTTCAGTCCTTAATGCTGAAGGTTGGTTACTTAGCTTCAGGATAGAATTGCCCATATTGCTTCCATCTTTAAGACTTTAAACTTTGCCATATATCTTATATCCCAGGATAAAATGCCTTTCTGTTTTGTAAATCTCCTAAGCCTTCCTTCAGTCTTTCCCTTCACAGCCATACTTTCTGAACAGTAGTTCCCTCAGTCCACTGAAATCTCCCTCCTCATGCTATATATTAAGCTAAACATAGTGAGTTTAATAAAGATCTCCTACTTAGAAAACGCAATGTACTATTTTTCCTCTCATGTTACATGACAACACTTTAACATTGTTCCCTTGAGTTGGTTATTCTCTTCTTAAAACTTTATCTTCTTTTTTTTAATTTACTTCCCTGTTGCCTAATTTATATATTCTGGTTACTTTTTCTTGGTTCCCTTTACTGAGTTTTCTTCCTCTACTTTTCGTTAGATAGAAGTATGTCTTACAATTTTTGTCTTCATTTTCTCCTTTCCTCATGCAAAACTTTCCCCTAATAGATTTAATCCACATTCATTTCAACTGCCACCTACTTTTTGAGAAATCCTCAAATTATACATCTAGTCAAAACTATTTTCTCTGACCTGTATAGCCTCAGATATTGAATACTCAGAATATCCCCAAAGGAGTTAATTTCTTCTAAACTGCCACGTCCTCGTATAGTTTAAACCTCAGTGAACCACACCATCATTGAAGTATTTGTGTTTCCATAATGGCAATAATTTTCTTGTATCCTTTTTCTTCATCCATCTTTGTTTGGGAAGAGGAGTTCTCTATTTAAAGCATAAATATCCTTTCCTCCTGCTCAGCTACAAAAGGAATATGTTTGAGAAATTATGTTGGGACCCATTTCTTTCTTGTTATTTATGTGGATTAACTTTCACTCTTATATGTTGGGTGAAATAAAGTTTCAAGCAAAATCAGAGTAATATCTTTAAGCAAAAGGATACTTGCTAAAATAGCAAATATGCTTCTTCTCATCTACAGCCAGTTCTGAACTGTTGTAGGCTTTTACCAAATGCTTCCTGATCCATAATTGCTGCAATCATCTCAGGCCTTGCATAAAACCTGAGGACCTAGGAAATTAATCAAAGGTCAGTGCAATGTTGATATAGCATATAGAGGTCAAGTATCTAGCTTGCTTGCTGATTTGCCCAATTTCTTTTTTTTTTTTTTTTATGTATGAGGTCAGTCATCCTTGTGTCATTTATTTTTTTATTTTTATTTTTATTTTTTTTAGATAATTATTTTTTATTGAAGGGTAGTTGATGCACAGTATTACATTACATTAGTTTCAAGTGTACAACACAGTGATAAAACATTTATATACATAATTCTAGGTTCCAGCTATCACCCTACCAAGCTGTTACAATATCTTGACTATATTCCTTGTGTTATACATTACATCCTGGTTACTTATTTATTTTACCATTAGAAGTCTGTCCTTTTTTTTTTTTTTTTCTTTGTGAGGGCATCTCTCATATTTATTGATCAAATGGTTGTTAACAACAATAAAATTATGTATAGGGGAGTCAATGCTCAATGCACAATCATTAATCCACCCCAAGCCTAATTTTTGTCAGTCTCCAATCTTCTGAGGCATAACAAACAAGTTCTTACATGTAGAACAAATTCTTACATAATGAATAAGTTACATGGTGAACAGTACAAGGGCAGTCATCACAGAAACTTTTGGTTTTGCTCATGCATTATGAACTCTAAACAGTCAGTTCAAATATGAATACTCATTTGGTTTTTATACTTGATTTATATGTGGATACCACATTTCTCTCTTTATTATTATTATTTTTAATAAAATGCTGAAGTGGTATATAGATACGAGATAAAGGTAGAAAACATAGTTTAGTGTTGTAAGAGAGCAAATGTAGATGATCAGGTGTGTGCCTGTAGACTACGTGTTAATCTGAGCTAGACAAGGGCAATAAAACATCCACGTATGCAGAAGATTTCTCTCAGAACGGGGGGGTGAGGTTCTAAGCCTCACCTCTGTTGATCCCCAATTTCTCACCTGATGACCCCCTGCGACTGTGCCTGTCTTAGGTTGTTCCTCCCTTGAGGAACCTTACCCATCTCTGGCTAACCAGTCATCTTCCGGGGCCATACAGGGAAATGTGAAGTTGGTAAGTGAGAGAGAAGCCTTATTGTTTGAAATGGTTAGCTTTTTACTTCTTTGCATATTTATGCCCTGTAGCTTCTATGCCCAGCATTTGTCTTGAGGTATCTTTACCACTTGGAAGAATTATGATACTCGGTAAATTTGATATGAGGCACGAATTCTATTTAAGGGTTGTAATTAGGAAGGAAGAAGAAAAGCTATAGAAGTAGCAGGTGGAAGAAAACATGGGAAGATTGATTACTTCTTTGACATATCTTCTTGTAGAGTAACTTCAGCATGTATAGGTTTTAAGCTACTACTTAAATTGCGCACACACATTAACATAATAGGAGTATAGTTACATAACCAAAGCATATCTGTAATTACCAGCCATCTCCAGTGAAACCAAGAAAACCAGTTAGGCACCTTAGGCATTTGTGAAAACTTATCTATGATATGGTGGATATTGTCCAACTGAACTTGAACAGTCTGAGAGAAATCAGACAAATTAAAACAACCCATTCCTGGGGAATGTTCACATCCCTTATGTTCTTTTAACAGTAAATAGTCTGTAGTTGTAAGATTTTGGAGCGCTACAATTTGCACTTCTTCTAATTCTTGGTTGAGTTCCAACAGTACAGATCCAGTCAAATTTGTTGTTTTACTGTATGCACAGGCCAGCTTAGATATCGCCTTCATTCCCATGCAAGTCCAGGAGCTGGTGGGATGAGTGCATCTACAGCTGTAGCAGTGCGTGGATCTTTGTTGGGGTTTTTTGATGATCATCTTCTGGCATGAGTCTTCCAGAGACTGCTGATGTTGGAAGTTCTCTTTCATATCGTATCTTAGTTCATTTTCGGGGTAGCCCAATTAGGCTTTGACCTTCTGTATAAATGCAAACAGGCCCTTTGCCTACACTTTTATATGCCCTTTATACCCTTGTGTAGAACTCATTGGAGGTTACCACACAGGAACTGCCTTTTTTTGTTTGTTTTGTTTTGTTTTTGGTATCACTAATCTACACTTACATGACGAATATTATGTTTACTAGGCTCTCCCCTATACCAGGTCTCCCCTATAAACCTCTTTGCAGTCACTGTCAATCAGCATAGCAAAATGTTGTAGAATCACTACTTGTCTTCTCTGTGTTGTGCAGCCCTCCCCTTTCTCCCACCCCCCTATGGATGCTAATCTTAATACCCCCCTTTTTCTCCCCCCCCCTTATCCCTCCTTACCCTTTCCCTTTGGTACCTGTTAGTCCATTCTTGAGTTCTGTGATTCTGCTGCTGTTTTGTTCCTTCAGTTTTTCCTTTGTTCTTATACTCCACAAATGAGTGAAATCATTTGGTATTTCTCTTTCTCCGCTTGGCTTGTTTCACTGAGCATAATACCCTCCAGCTCCATCCATGTTGCTGCAAATGGTTGGATTTGCCCTTTTCTTATGGCTGAGTAGTATTCCATTGTGTATATGTACCACCTCTTCTTTATCCATTCATCTATCGATGGACATTTAGGTTGCTTCCAATTCTTGGCTATTGTAAATAGTGCTGCGATAAACATAGGGGTGCACTGATCTTTCTCATACTTGATTGCTGCATTCTTAGGGTAAATTCCTAGGAGTGCAATTCCTGGATCAAATGGTAGGCCTGTTTTGAGCATTTTGATGTACCTCCATACTGCTTTCCACAATGGTTGAACTAACTTACATTCCCACCAGCAGTGTAGGAGGGTTCCCCTTTCTCCACAGCCTCGCCAACATTTGTTGTTGTTTGTTTTTTGGACGGCAGCCGTCCTTACTGTTGTGAGGTGATACCTCATTGTAGCTTTAATTTGCATTTCTCTGATAATTAGTGATGTGGAGCATCTTTTCATGTGTCTGTTGGCCATCTGTATTTCTTTTTTGGAGAACTGTCTGTTCAGTTCCTCTGCCCATTTTTTAATTGGGTTATTTGTTTTTTGTTTGTTGAGGCATGTGAGCTCTTTACATATTCTTGACGTCAAGCCTTTATCGGATGTGTCATTTTCAAATATATTCTCCCATACTGTAGGGATCCTTTTTGTTCTATTGATGGTGTCTTTTGCTGTACAGAAGCTTTTCAGCTTAATATAGTCCCACTTACTCATTTTTGCTGTTGTTTTCCTTGCCCGGGGAGATATGTTCAAGAAGAGGTCACTCATGTTTAAGTCTAAGAGGTTTTTGCCTATGTTTTCTTCCAAGACTTTAATGGTTTCATGACTTACATTCAGGTCTTTGATCCATTTTGAGCTTACTTTTGTATATGGGGTTAGACAATGGTCCAGTTTCATTCTCCTACATGTAGCTGTCCAGTTTTGCCAGCACCATCTGTTGAAGAGACTGTCATTTTGCCATTGTATGTCCATGGCTCCTTTATCAAATATTAATTGACCATATATGTCTGGGTTGATGTCTGGATTCTCTAGTCGGTTCCATTGGTCTGTGGCTCTGCTCTTGTGCCAGTACCAAATTGTCTTGATTACTATGGCTTTATAGTAGAGTTTGAAGTTGGGGAGTGAGATCCCACCTACTTTACTCTTCTTTCTCAGGATTGCTTTGGCTATTCGGGGTCTTTGGTGTTTCCATATGAATTTTTGAACTATTTGTTCCAGTTCATTGAAGCATGTTGCTGGTAGTTTCATAGGGATTGCATCAAATCTGTATATTGCTTTGGGCAGGATGGCCATTTTGACGATATTAATTCTTCCTAGCCACGAGCATGGGATGAGTTTCCATCTGTTAGTGTCCCCTTTAATTTCTCTTAAGAGTGACTTGTAGTTTTCAGAGTATAAGTCTTTCACGTCTTTGGTTAGGTTTATTCCTAGGTATTTTATTTTTTTTGATGCAATTGTGAATGGAGTTGTTTTCCTGATTTCTCTTTCTGTTGGTTCACTATTAGTATATAGGAAAGCCACAGATTTCTGTGTGTTGATTTTGTATCCTGCAACTTTGCTGTATTCCGATATCAGTTCTAGTAGTTTTGGGGTGGAGTCTTTAGGGTTTTTTATGTACAGTATCATGTCATCTGCAAATAGTGACAGTTTAACTTCTTCTTTACCAATCTGGATTCCTTGTATGTTTTTGTTTTGTCTGATTGCCGTGGCTAGGACTTCCAATACTATGTTGAATAACAGTGGGAAAAGTGGGCATCCCTGTCTAGTTCCCGATCTCAGAGGAAATGCTTTCAGCTTCTCGCTGTTCAATATAATGTTGGCTGTGGGTTTATCATAGATGACCTTTATTATGTTGAGGTACTTGCCCTCTATTCCCATTTTGCTGAGAGTTTTTATCATGAATGGATGTTGAACTTTGTCAAATGCTTTTTCAGCATCTATGGAGATGATCATGTGGTTTTTGTCTTTCTTTTTGTTGATGTGGTGGATGATGTTGATGGACTTTCGAATGTTTTACCATCCTTGCATCCCTGGGATGAATCCCACTTGGTCATGGTGTATGATCCTTTTGATGTATTTTTGAATTCGGTTTGCTAATATTTTGTTGAGTATTTTTGCATCTATGTTCATCAGGGATATTGGTCTGTAGTTTTCTTTTTTGGTGGGATCTTTGCCTGGTTTTGGTATTAGGGTGATGTCAGCTTCATATAATGAGTTTGGGAGTGTCCCCTCCTCCTCTATTTTTTGGAAAACTTAAAGGAGAATGGGTATTATGTCTTCCCTGTATGTCTGATAAAATTCCGAGGTAAATCCATCTGGCCCGGGGGTTTTGTTCTTTGGTAGTTTTTTAATTACCGCTTCAATTTCGTTGCTGGTAATTGGTCTGTTTAGATTTTCTGTTTCTTTCTGGGTCAATCTTGGAAGGTTGTATTTTTCTAGGAAGTTGTCCATTTCTCCTAGGTTTCCCAGCTTGTTAGCATATAGGTTTTCATAGTATTCTCTAATTATTCTTTGTATTTCTGTGGGGTCCATCGTGATTTTTCCTTTCTCGTTTCTGATACTGTTGATTTGTGTTGACTCTCTTTTCTTCTTAATAAGTCTGGCTAGAGGCTTATCTATTTTGTTTATTTTCTTGAAGAACGAGCTCTTGGTTTCATTGATTTTTGCTATTGTTTTATTCTCCTCAATTTTATTTATTTCTTCTCTGATCTTTATTATGTCCTTCCTTCTGCTGACCTTAGGCCTCATCTGTTCTTCTTTTTCCAATTTCGATAATTGTGACATTAGACTATTCATTTGGGATTGCTCTTCCTTTTTTAAATATGCTTGGATTGCTATATACTTTCCTCTTAAGACTGCTTTTGCTGTGTCCCACAGAAGTTGGGGCTTAGTGTTGTTGTTGTCGTTTGTTTCCATATATTGCTGGATCTCCATTTTGATTTGGTCATTGATCCATTGATTATTTAGGAGCATGTTGTTAAGCCTCCATATGTTTGTGAGTCTCTTTGCTTTCTTTGTACAGTTTATTTCTAGTTTTATGCGTTTGTGGTCTGAAAAGTTGTTTGGTAGGATTTCAACCTTTTGGAACTTTCTGAGGCTCTTTTTGTGGCCTAGTATGTGGTCTCTTCTGGAGAATGTTCCATGTGCACTTGAGAAGAATGTATATCCTGTTGCTTTTGGTTGTAGAGTTCTATAGATGTCTATTAGGTCCATCTGCTCTACTGTGTTTTTCAGTGCTTCCATGTCCTTACTTATTTTCTGCCTGGTGGATCTATCCTTTGGGGTGAGTGGTGTGTTGAAGTCTCCTAGAATGAATGCATTTCAGTCTATATCCCCCTTTAGTTCTGTTAGTATTTGTTTCACATATGCTGGTGCTCCTGTGTTGGGTGCATATATATTTAGAATGGTTATATCCTCTTGTTGGACTGAGCCCTTTATCATTATGTAGTGTCCTTCTTTATCTCTTGTTACTTTCTTTGTTTTGAAGTCTATTTTGTCTGATATTAGTACTGCAACCCCTGCTTTCTTCTCACTGTTGTTTGCTTGAAATATGTTTTTCCATCCCTTGACTTTTAGTCTGTACATGTCTTTGGGTTTGAGGTGAGTTTCTTGTAAGCAGCATATAGATGGGTCTTGCTTTTTTATCCATTCTGTTACTCTGTGTCTTTTGATTGGTGCATTCAACCCATTAACATTTAGGGTGACTATTGAGAGATATCTACTTATTGCCATTGCAGGATTTAAATTCGTGGTTACCAAAGGTTCAAGGTTAGCCTCTTTAGTATCTTACTGCCTAACTTAGCTCGCTTATTGAGCTGTTATATACACTGTCTGGAGATTCTTTTCTTCTCTCCCTTCTTGTTCCTCCTCCTCGATTCTTCATATGTTGGGTGTTTTGTGCTGTGCTCTTTCTAGGATTGCTCCCATCTAGAGCAGTCCCTGTAAGATGTTCTGTAGAGTTGGTTTGTGGAAAGCAAATTCCCTCAGCTTTTGTTTGTCTGGGAATTGTTTAATCCCACCGTCATATTTGAATGATAGTCGTGCTGGATACAGTATCCTTGGTTCAAGGCCCTTCTGTTTCATTGTATTAAATATGTCATGCCATTCTCTTCTGGCCTGTAGTGTTTCTGTTGAGAAATCTGATGTTAGCCTGATGGGTTTCACTTTATAGGTGACCTTTTTCTCTCTAGCTGCCTTTAAAACTCTTTCCTTGTCCTTGATCTTTGCCATTTTAATTATTATGTGTCTTGGTGTTGTCCTCCTTGGATCCTTTCTGTTGGGGTTTCTGTGTATTTCCATGGTCTGTTCGATTATTTCCTCCCCCAGTTTGGGGAAGTTTTCAGCAATTATTTCTTCTAAGATACTTTTCATCTCTTTTCCTCTCTCTTCTTCTTCTGGGACCCCTATAATACAGATATTGTTCCTTTTGGATTGGTCACACAGTTCTCTTAATATTGTTTCATTCCTGGAGATCCTTTTGTCTCTCTCTATGTCAGCTTCTATGCGTTCCTGTTCTCTGATTTCAATTCCATCAATGGCCTCTTGCATTCTATCCATTCTGCTTATAAACCCTTCCAGAGTTTGTTTCATTTCTGTGATCCCCTTTCTGGCATCTGTGATCTCTTTCCGGACTTCATCCCATTTTTCTTGCGTATTTCTCTGCATCTCTGTCAGCATGTTTATGATTCTTATTTTGAATTCTTTTTCAGGAAGACTGGTTAGGTCTGTCTCCTTCTGTGGTGTTGTCTCTGTGATCTTTGTCTGCCTGTAGCTTTGCCTTTTCATGGTGATAGGAATAGTTTGCAGAACTGGGACAAGTGACGGCTGGAAGGACTTCCTTTCTTGTTGGTTTGTGGCCCTCCTCTCCTGGGAGAACAGCGACCTCTAGTGGCTTGTGCTGGGCAGCTGCGCTCAGACAGGGTTTCTGCTTCCTGCCCGGCTGCTATGGAGTTAATCTCCGCTGTTGCTGTGGGCGTGGCCTGGCTCGGGCAGCTGCTCCAAAGTGGTGGAGTCGCGTTGAAGAGGGAGCGGCCGGGAGGCTATTTATCTCCGTAAGGGGCCTCCCTGCTCCCTGCAGCCCAGGGGTTAGGGTGCCCAGAGATCCCCAGATTCCCTACCTCTGGATTAAGTGTCCCGCCCTGCCCCTTTAAGACTTCCAAAAAGCACCTGCCAAAACAAAACAATGACCACCAAAAAAAAAAAAAAAAAAGTTTTTTTTTTAATTAAAAAAAAAGGTGGTCGCTCGTTTTTCTTTATTCTCCGGCGTCAGCCTCAGGCATGTGCTCACCGGTCTTGCTGCCCTGTTTCCCTAGTATTGGGGTCCCTATACCTTTAAGACTACCAAAAAGCGCTTGCCAAAACAAAAAGAGAAAAAAAAAAATGGTCGCTCGCTTTTCTTATGTCCTCCGGCACCCGGCCTCCAGTGCCCGCTCACTGTTCTTTCTGCCCTGTTTTCCTAGTATCCAGGGCCCTGCATTTTGGCCCGGATGGCTGGGGCTGGGTGTTCGGCAGTCCTGGGCTCCGTCTCCCTCCCGCTCTGCCTGCTCTTCTCCCGCCGGGAGCTGGGGGGATGGGCGCTCGGCTCGCGCCGGTCCAGGGCTTGTATCTTACCCCCTTCGCGAGGCGCTGGGTTCTCTCAGGTGCAGATGTGGTCTGGGTATTGTCCTGTTTCCTCTGGTCTTTATTCTAGGAAGAGTTGTCTTTGTTATATTTTCATATATATATGTTGTTTTGGGAGGAGATTTCAGCTGCTCTACTCATGCCGCCATCTTCCGCCCCTCCCTGATTTGCCCAATTTCTTACAGGCTGTCACAGATCTTGCAGTGGGGGCTCACACAGGTAGATGGTCACCCTTAACACCCCATCTGGGGAAAATATGTCTCCATCAAACTACTATTGGGTGGAGTTCAGGCAATGTGGGAAGTTTTTATTGGTTGCAGCTGTATCTATCTTAGAATTTAACAGAAGCAGATGATGAGAATATAATGCCTCACTGAGAAGTGTATTTCTCAGGCAGGAAACAAATTGTTGTTCTTTAATGTTACTAAGATAACTTCCTAGTACCTCTCATGTTTGGAACCAGGGTCATACATACTAAAGCAAAAGGCAAGATGGATTTGCCATCTTGATCATTCAAAAGTAAAAATGTTAAATCTGTATATAAGTGTGTGTGTATGGCAGGGGAAATGGGAGGGGATGAGTGAGGGAGAGATAAAGGAAGTAAAAGCAATATTAATGAAATGAACGAAAAAAGAGAAAGGAAGATTTCAAAGTGGCTTTCTAATACCACTATACCATTCAACAATGCAATTTTTTCCAACTCTTTCAAATCTCTCTAAACATTTCTCTATTCAACACCATCTGCCACTGCTTAATTGAGGCTTCCACCATTACTTTGCCTTGACTGTTGAAAAATCTACTACCAAATATCATTGCTTTGAGTTTTTCCTATCTTTTTCAATCTATAACATTGCAATAAACTTCAACTTTCTAAAACACAAATGTATTTATACTAATCCCCATTTACAATTATTAAATCAATCCCTACCAACTTAAAAATATCCTAAAACTTTCATGTCCTGGCCCTTACATGAGATTAAATTAATGGAGAACATACAGGTTGTGTGGGTATAGACACTATTAGGTTTTGTGAGTGTGATAAATTACTTGTATAACTTAGGGACAAATATAAGAGTAGTACAATAAAATTGTTAGAAAAACACAAATATATATTTTGGTATGTATTTGGAAAGCTTCTTAATGTTTTAGACATAACCATTAGAAGAGCAAAAATAAGTTACTTAAATTTGCACTGGCAGAAGATATTTTATCTGTACAATGTAAGGCAGGAAATGAACAAAAATGAAACAAGTATAGTACATGAAAAAAATCAAGGGCAGAAATAAGTCAATTGAACAAAAAGAAAGCTGATATTTTATATGGCTAGAATATAAGCTTGGTTCCAGAAAATTTTAAGGATATTAAAAGAAAATAAAATTACAGTCTTACTTCACCTGTAAACATACAGATCATACCTTAGTTAGCCAAATCCAATGATAATATTTAAGAAACATATTTTCTAGTAGAGTTTTGCTCAGGAATACATCATAAAATCTATACTTGCAACTTTAGAAAATTTATAAATGTAATTCACCATATTAGATCTTAAATGAAAAACATAACAAATGAAGGAGAGCTTACTGAACTTGATAATTATATACCAACAGTCAAAAGCAAGAGCCATACTTAATGGACAAACTTGAGGTATATTCCCTTTAAAATCAGGAACAAGTTAAGGATAATACTCACTATTATTCTTTAACACAGTACTTGTGCCCCTGACCAGTGATATTAGACAGGAAAAAGAAGAAAAAAGAAACCTAAAGTTTAGAAGAAGAATCCATGAGTTTTGTACATGTTAAGGTAATCTACATAGAAAATAACAAAAAGCACAGGTGAGTCATTTCATTTGCTTCCTGGCTGAGATCCATTCTCCATTCTGCAGAGCAAGAGCTGCAGGTGGGGAACTGGGGACAACACAGCCACTGCCACAGGATATAAATTTTCCATAGCACAGAAAAGTGAAAATGGCATCTGCTAATGTTTGCTGGCTACCAAAATCACTCCAAATAGCTCTTCCATCCCAGGACTGTGAGGGAGATTACAACTACCGCTTACTTGGTCACTGAATTTACTCAGACAGCAATTCTGCACAGGAGAGCTCTGGGGACATAATTTCAGTCTCTGCTTCAAATGCCAAGCCCACCCGATGTTCTTAACCTTTTTCCATTGATTTTGCTTAATAAATTCCCAATTTGTTGTTATCCCTTTGATGAATCTACAGAGACATCATCTAATTGACTTTGGTAATTGTTACCCAATTAATAGATGTCTTTCCAGGGGAGAGCGTTCTCTGAACTGCTCTTGCCATCATTCAAAAAGTTCTCTGCAGCTACTATTGCGGATGACAGTATAAGCCACCCAAGGTAGAATGACCTAGGTGAACCTAGTCAATCCATGGAACGATTTGTTAGAGATACTAATATATTATTGATATAAGCAACTAATTTGGGAGTGGTTTCTTTCTATTTTACTGGAGTATAATTGACACATAACATTAGTTTCAGGGGGCTCAACATAATAACATTTATATGTACTGAAAAATGATCAACACAATAAAGTCTAGTTACCATCCATCACCATATAAAGCTACAAACTATTTTATTTTGTAATGAGAACTTTTAAGATTTACATTCTTGGCCACTTCTCAATATATACTATAAAATTATTGACTATAATCACCATGCTATACACTATATCCCCATGACTTATTTTATAACTAGAATTTTGTACCTCTTTACACATTTTTGTACCCCCAGCTCCCCTGAAAATAACCATTCTGTTCTCTGCATCTATGAACTTTGCTTCGTTCATTCGTTTTGTTTTTTATATTCCACATACAAGTGAAATCACACAGTACTTGCCTTTCTCCGACTTATCTGACTTAGCCTAACACCCTCAAAGTCCATCCGTGTTATTATAAATGACAAGATCTCATTCATTTTTTATGGCTGAGAAGAATTCCATTGTGTGTATATGTGTGTGTGTACACACACACATCTTCCTTATTCATTTATCCATAAATAGTCATTCAGGTTATTTCCTTATTTTTGGCTATTGTAAATAATGCTGCAATGTACATAAGGGTGCATATATCTTTTCAAACTAGTGTTTTTGTTTTCTTTGGGTAAATAGCCACAAGTGGTATTGCTGGACATTATGATGGCTCTATTTTTACCTTATTGAGGAACCTCCACACTGCTTTCCATAGCGGTTTCAACCAATTTACATCCCCTCCCCCAGTGCACGACAGGTCCTTTGTCTCCACATCCTCACTAACAGTTGTTACTTTGATACTAGCCTTTTAGATACTAGCCATTCTAACAGATCTAAGGTCATATCTCATTGTGGTTTTGATTGCATTTCCGTGAAGATTAGTGATGCTGAGCATCTTTTCATGTTACTGTTGGCTATATGTATATCTTCTTTGGAAAAATGTCTATTCAGTTCCTCCACCTATTTCTTAACTGGACTTTTTTTGTTGTTGTTTTGCTATTGAGTTGTATGGCTTCTTTATATTGTATTTGGGATATTAGCCCCTTATTGGATGTAGAATTTGCAAATATTTCCTCCCATTAAGTATGTTGCATTTTATTGATGGTTTGCTGTGCAATAGCCTTTAAGCTCTTAAATAAAATCATTTAACTTATTTAACTAACTTAAGTCATTGAAATTTTCATAGGGATTGCACTGGATCTGTAAATTGCTTGGATGTTATGAATATTTTAATAAATATTAATTGTTCCAATTCATGATTACAGAATATCTTTCTATTTCCTTGTGTGTCTTCTATTTATTTCTTCAATATCTTATATTTTTCAGAGTTCAGGTTTTTGGCCACGTGGTTAAATTTATTGCCATGTAGTTTATTATGTGTTTTGATGAAACTGTAAGTGGATTTTCTTAATTTCTCTTTCTGATAGTTCACTGTTAGTGATGAGAAATGCAACAGATTCTTTTATATTGATTTTATACACTGACTTTACTGAATTCATTTATCAGTCTTAAGCTTTTTTGTCAGAGTCTTTAGGGCTTTTTACATATAAAATGGCGTTGCCTGCAAATAGTGACAGTTTACTTCTTTTACAATTTGGATGCTTTTTATTCCCCTTTCTTGTCTAATTGCCCTGGCTAGGACTTCCAGTACTATGTTGAATAAGTGTGGTGAGAGTGGGCATCATTGTCTTGTTACTGATCACAGGGGAAAAGCTGTCAGCTTTACACCATTGAGTGTGATGTTAGCTTATTATGTTGAGGTACCTTCCCTCCATGTCCGCTATGTTCAGAGTTCGTTTCATAAAAATGTTGAGTTTTGTCCAGTGCTCTTTATGCATCTATTTAGATGGCCAAATGATTTTTATCCTTCATTTTGTTAATATGGTATATCACATGGATTGATTTGTGGATGTTGAACCACCTTTGCATCCCTGGAATAAATCCCATTTGTTTATGGTGTATGATTGCTTTACCATATTGCTGAACTTGGTTTGTTAATATTTGTTGAGGCTATTTGCATCTATGTTCATCAGGGATACTGGCCTGTAATTTTATTTTTTTATGATATCCTTTTCTGGTTTTAGTGTCAGGGTAATGCTGGTCTCATCAAACGGGTTTGCATGTGTTCCCTCCTCTTTAAATTTTTGGAAAAGTTTGGAAGGATAGGTATTAAATCTTTGGATGTTTGGTAGAGTTCATCAGTACAGTGAAGCCATTGAGTCCTACAATTTTGTTTGCTGTCAGGTTTTTGATTACCAATTCAGTCTCCTTACCAGTAAACAGTCTGCTCAGATTCTTGGAACACTGTATGTTCCTAGGGACTTTTCCATTCCTTCTAAGTTGTTCAATTTGTTAGTGTATAACTGTTCACAGCAATCTCTTATGATCCTCCATATTTCTGTGGTTTCAGTTATAACTTCTCTTTCATTTCTGATTGTGTTTACTTGAACCTTCTTTTTTCTTGGTGAGTCTAGCTAAAGTTTGCCAATTTTGTTTATCTTTTCAAAGAACTAGTTCTTAGTTTCATTGATACTGTATATTTCTATTTATTACTACTTTGATGTTTATTATTTCCTTCCTTCTACTAACTTTGGGCATTGTTGTTCTTTTCACACTTCCTTTAGGCAGAAAGCTAGATTGTGATTTTTCTTGTTTCTTGGGTAGGCCTGTATCACTGAATTTCCCTCTTAGAAGTATTTTTGCTGCATCCCATAGATTTTCATATGTTGTATTCACTTTTTTATTTGCTTCAAAGGAATTTTTTTGTTGTTGTTTTGCTATTGAGTTGTATGGCTTCTTTATATTGTATTTGGGATATTTGGGAAATTCCTTAAATTTCATCACTGACCCATTGGTGGGTGAGTAGCATGTTGTTTATTCTCCACATATTTGTGTTTGTTCCAGTCTTCTACTTGTAATGAATTTCTGGTTTTCTACCATTGTGGTCAGGAAAGATCCTTATCATGATTTCTATCTTAAATTTATTAATACCTTGTTTTGTAGGCCAACATATGATATATCTTAGAGAATGTTCCATGTGCACTTGAGAAGAAAGTGTATTCTGTTCCTCTGGTGGAATATTATGTATATACCTATTAAGTCTGTCTGGTCTAATGTTTTATTGAAAGACAATGCTTCCTTATCAGTTTTTCTGTCTGAATGATCTGTCCTTTGATGCAACTGGGGTATTAAAGTCCACCCCCACTCTCTCTCTCTCTCTCACACACACATACACACAATTATTGTATTGCTGTCAATTTCCCTCTTTAGCTATATTAATATTTGCTTTATATATTTAGGTGCACCTATGTTGACTGCATAAATATTTATAAATGTTGTCTCCTCTTGTTATACTGACTCCTTTATCATTATGTAATACTCTTCTTTATCTTTTATTATAGCCTTTGTTTTAACACATATTTCATCTGATATAAGAATAGCTACCCTAGGTATACCACCAAAATAATTATTTTGCACACACCTATTTTTAAAATACCTATGCTCATTTTTTTTGGGTGAATTACATAAATGTCCTTGAACATCTTTTCTAGAATAAAGAACGTCAACCCAAAAGATATTTATAATTTTGTTTTAAACAATACACTTGGAGCTGCCTATGGAATCAATCATATGAAGTGCCAGGATTCTTCAGAATAGTTACCATTTTATTCTCTATCCATCTTGTCTCATCCATTACAATAAAGGGCACAGTAACAGTTCTGTTCCCTTAAAAAGAAAAAGGAAAAAAAAGGAAGTCCTTCTTGACATCAGTCTCATATATATCTCCCTTTTATCTGTAGTTTTCAAGGCCTACGAACGTAATTTCCTATATGTACCTGCCCACCACTTTAAAGGGGCACACATAGGCTTTAACTGTCTATTAAATGTGAATGAACTCCATCTTGGCATAAAATAACTAATGCATGCTATGTTAATAATATATTTTTCCAACACTTTCAAATTCCTACAGATCTCAGTTTAAATCAGGTAGTATAGAATCAAAATACTGTTAAATCTGAAAATAATACTTGTTGAAATCATTTAAAATTCTATACAAATATTTTCTACAAGGAAATTTCTGATATGAAGAGTCTATTTTTGTTTTTATTTTGGTTTTTCTGACATTACATTTCTACTTTGACGTAAATAATGAGCTGGCAGCTGTGCTATGAGTTTGCTAGCAAGTTAGAGAGTGAGATACCTACTTTTTTTAAGAGTGGAAATTTTAGATCATTATTTGGAGTGCAGTTTCCAGTTTACTCTCTCATTTCTCTGAGTAGATAGCTTTGTTAATGAGAAGAAGATATGCTTTGGGATATCAGTGCCAAGTTAGCTATATCTGCACAAGAGTGAACAGTGGAAATTAAAGTATGGATAGAATATAATCAAATTATGTGACTCAAGCCTGCCAAAATATAATTATTATGAATCACCTAAGAATATGACAGCTTTCAAAATTCTATTTGAATACTGCTACAAAGGACCTATTCAAATTGAGAAAGAAAAGCTAAATTCAATGGCTGTCAACATAAGAAATACTGAGCAGGGAGAAAAACTTTATGGAAATGATAATACCCCTGTTGCTTAATAGCAGTCTACCTCTCCCTTATTTCCTAGTTCTATGCTGTATCATAATCAGTTTCTATAACAATAAGAATGACTGTATACATAGCAATGAATATGCTAAAAAAAAGGTTTTCTTAACTGGAAAAGTTAGGTATTATAAAACAGTGTCCATCATAGAGGAAATATGGCCTTCCTGTAATTTATTAATGTCAACCTTAATTGCTGGATATCTTTCATTGGGTTATATAATAATCCTCTACTTTTCTGCATGATATCTGCAAGACTTTGGCTTTAAAAACTCACATTTCAAGCATCAACATACTCAGAAATCCCAAGTCTGTGAGAAAATCCTATAGCACTAATCCTCCCAGAAACCCACTGAAAGCAGGATAGTACCCTTAGAATATTTTATCAAGCTCATTCATTAACTGATTATAAATCTTATTAATAGTTTTATAACTCCAGAGTATTGGTTATTCTTTGAAAGTAGATATCAAGTTAAAAAAAAACACTTATTTTAAACTGAAAAATGCTTTTAAAAAAGACCACAATTTTCACAAATAAAATTATGTGGTACTTCCAGAAATCTCAAAAAAAAATCCCTAAGAACCAAAAAATTTTATAGAACACACACACACACACACACACACACACACACACACACACACACCCTTTTAGACTTTGTCACTAAATCCCTAAAATCTAGATTATGCTGAGCAAGGAACACAGAGCAATTACCAAAGAAACATGTGAATTCACAAGAAAAATATTTTTTTCCCATATCAGTGATCCTTAGAGGGAGAAGTTCTCAAACACATGTATTTAAAAAATGATAAATGATTACTTGGTAATATTTAAGATATTAACATTTGATATGTAAAATGTTGATCAAATCTTCTTACCTAGATGGTGTATATAGAAAACAGGACAACAGACCCTAGTACCAACCTACAGATTCAGTTACATGGACACTCAAAAACATGGAAAACCATAAGCTCATAGTTTGAAGGGTAATTTAAATACATGTGATTTTTAAAGATAAAACACAGAACTTCAATTTAGTTTCGTGTTTTGTGCCCACCTTGTGATAGGCCCTGTAAATACTAAAGAGAATGTGCTCACTTGTACATTCCATGAGAGGTGCTCATGCAGAATAAAAAGATAAAGCACTGACAAATTTCAACTCTTTTGCTGTAAAATATTTAGAAAAATAATTTATTTTTGATATTTGCTTACTGAATACTAATGTTCCTAAGCTTGTACCTATGAAACCTAGATTTGAATTGGAAAAGACAAAAATCAATCCAAGATCATTGAAGAAAATGAATGATTAATTCATGAGTGATATAGTCAGTGTAATTTATGGTTAAGTGCTTGTTTTTCTTATATGGTTCAAAATTATACCAAAAATAGCTTCAGTAATGGAATTCCAGAAATCATGAATGACTCTAACATCAGGGAAAGAAAGGCATGACATTTTAAGGACAGCATTTTGAGAAAGAGTGTTACAAATACTTAAGCTGAATTAGCTTATTAAGTGGTCATTGGTTTATTATTTTAATTAAATTTATATTACGGTAACAATGAAATTTATTAGAATTTCTGTTATAATAATATTATAATCATTATAACTGAATATGCAATGCATGTGTATGTGTTCTCTGTAAAACACTCAGCCATCTAGGCATTTTTGAGAAAGCTTCTATTTTACTCATGTCAATCCAACTGAATCTGTTGCTATGTTCCCATCTGTTTCTAAATGTGGCCCCTACCAGCTACACAGTCCAGCCCCATTTGTTAGTTCATTGCACACCACTGAAAATATAACTTTTCCCTCATTCAAATATGCTAACATCTCATTTATATTACACAGTTTCATGTTCATTTTAACATAAGCTAGTGTAACTTGCACAGAAAACAAATAAAACATCAGGACTAGTAAGTTAACATTCATATCCATCCAGATACCTTTATATTCTTCATCTCTCTCGGCAGATACATAAATTATGTGAGATTCTTGAGGATATTCTCCTCATACATCCTCTCTGTTTCTAGTTTTCTTTGATCTCACTCTAGTTTACTATGAATACTCAAAACCTTCTAACTTTTATCAAAATCTTTAACTATCTCTTTCTCTCACTTTTACAAATCTAGGTTCTACTGAAAACACACATGTAAATGCAGGTTCAGGCTTTATCAATGGAAAAACCCATTCCAGCTTGACAACTTATAATACTCAGTAAAAGAACATCATCCCTAAAAGTTATTGTACTAAACCCCCCCCCCAGTATTAGCTTAGAATCATTATTTTCTCCTTTTTTTTTCTTCTGTTGCAAATATATGAATTAATTAATGTATTTATTCACTCATATGGCCTTCCTTGGTTAAGATAATTTAATTTGGTACATGCAGGCCATATATGGAAACTGATTCCTGAATTTTACTTCATATGTTCTTTTTTTTAATCTTTCTTTTTTTAAATTTTTTATTAAGGTATTATTGATATACACTCTTATGAAGGTTTCACATGGGAAAACAATGTGGTTGCTACATTTACCCATATTATCAAGCCCCACCCATACCCCAATGCAGTCGCTGTCCATCAGTGTAGTAAGATGTCACAGATTCACTCTTTGCCTTCTCTGTGCTGCACTGTTTTCCCCGTGACCCTCCACACCATGTGTACTAAACATAATACCCCTCAGTCCCCTTCTCCCTCCCTCCCCAACCCTCCCCTTTGGTAACATCTAGTCCCTTCTTGGAGTCTGTGAGTCTGCTGCTATTTTGTTCCTTCAGTTTTGCTTTGTTGTTACACTCAAATGAGGGAAATCATTTGGCACTTGTCTTTCTCTGCCTGGCTTATTTCACTGAGCATAATATCCTCCAGCTCCATCCATGTTGTTGCAAATGGTAGAATTTGTTTCTTTCTTATGGATGAATAGCATTCCATTGTGTATATGTACCACATCTTCTTTATCCATTCATCTACTGATGGACACTTAGGTTGCTTCCATATCTTGGCTATTGTAAATAGTGCTGCAATAAACATAGTGGTGCATATGTCTTTTTGAGTTTGAGAAGTTGTATTCTTTGGGTAAATTCCAAGGAGTGGGATTCCTGGGTCAAATGGTCTACTGCATATATTCTTGTTAGAGAAAGAGAAATTGCAATTTAATAATAACTTGATGAGCACCATTTGAGAACTATAAACTACCAATCACATAACGAGAATATGAGCATTATATTTTATAAATCAAAGACTTCTACTCTTGGCTTAGATGGAGTAACAGGAACTACACTGAAGCTCTCATCTGAAACAACTTAAAATCCACAAAATATCAGCTTTAATGGCATTAGACATCAGGCAACAAAGGTAAGTCATCTCTAGAAATGGGGAAAACTAACAAAGTAAGCCCTGTGATTTGCCCCAGCTTAGTACCTGGAGAGTTTTCAGGCTGTTGTACAAGGTTAAGACTACAAAAGGAGTCTGCCAACATGAAAAAAATTGGAGCTATAATTATCGAGAGGCCAAGAAGATTAGAACTGGCGGGGCACAGTACTGGAAATAAGAGAGCCTGCACAGAGGGAGAGCTCTGGAGATGTGCAGAGTCCTTTTTGAACATTCAGCTGAGTACTGATCAGTACAAACAATTAAGAAAAATAAGGAAGGCATGGGAAAGAACAACCCAAAAGGACTGGAGGAAATAATAACCCAAACTCACACAGAGCTAGTAATAGTTCATTTTGAGCAGAGTAGGAAACCTAATAAATCATGGAGCATCAAACAAAGTACTCAGTAGCATTGTTCATCAGCAGTGAGGCAAATTAGCCATTGACGAATGGCTTCTCTAGTATTATAAAACAACGATTAAAATTAATACCAAAAAGAATCAAACTCTTTAGAAGTAACTTAGCTGCAATCTGGAACAAAGTTCAAGAATATTTATGTGATGATAGAAATTTATATGAGTATTTATATGAATAAATCTAGCACCCAACAAGGTAAAAATTGCCATGCTTGTGAACAAATCAAAATTATTATTAGGTAAAGAACTGTGAAATAACAACACAAAATGAAGAGAAAAATTTATCAAAACTGGACCAGAAATAACAACAGTGATAAATTAGTCAAGGTGTTGAAGCTAAACATGTTAATTAGACATGAACATGTTTTCTCAAAAACCTAAACAAATTTTATTGATGAAGATTACAATGAATTAGATGAAAATTTTATTGAGATTAAAGGCAGAATAGAGCAGAAGAAAAAGTAATGAACTAAATTAATACTAAGAGAAGCTATCTAAAATGAAAAGATAAAAACTGAAAAAACATATGTCAGAAAATAAAACTGAAAAACATCTAAGAAGAGCATACCGCTGAGCTATAAGACAATTTATAACAAATTAATACACATGTATTTGACATTTCCAAAGGAGAGTAAGGGTAAAGGAAACAAAATATTTGAAAAAATAATAACCAAACTTTAAAACAAATGATGAATACTATAAATCAAAAAAATTCAAGAAAAGTCAACACAAGAAACTTGGAAAAAACTAAAACAAGGAACATCATAATCAGTGATAAACAGAAAAATTTTAAAACAGCTAAAAAATAAAAGAGACATTACAAGTAAAGGAACTAAGATAAGAACGATCACAGATTTAATTTTTCTGTCAGGAACAAAAGAAGGCAGTGAAGCAGTATCATTAAAGTACTGAAAGAAAATATTGTTATCTGTAATTCTATAACCAGTGAAAAGATTTTTGAAAAATAAAGGTGTACTAATATTACCAGATGCAATATTACCAGATATAAATCATGGTCTATACAAAAACAAAAAAAGAGAATGTTGGAAATAGTCACAAAATAAGTATTGATTATTTAAATACTTATATAATTGGTTCTTTAAAGCCAAAATAATGAATTGTGGTGTTTATAATATGTGTAAAATGTATGACCATGATAGCACAAAGACTGGGAAGAGAAGGATGGAAAGATAGTGTTCTAAGTTTCCTTTATTTCCTCCTTAGTTTCATATACTATATGTGAAGTGGTATAATATCACTTGAAAGTAACTGATATAATATAAAGGTGTATATTCTAAAGCCATAATGCAAGTGGTAAAATAACACAAGAAATTATAGTTAATAGCAAACAAAGTGAATTAAATCACACACAAAAAATAAATTGTCAAAAACAAGGAAGAAAAGGTAGAAAAAGGAAAAAAAACAAATGAGGCAAATAGAAAATAAATCCAAGATGACGAATTTAACTCAATCCTATCAATTATCATGTTAAATAGTAATGGTCTAAACAACCTAATAAAAAGAGACTATTGAATTGGATAAACTGTAAGACCTAACTACATGCTGCCAAAAATTAACCCATTTAAAATATAAAAAACACAAATAGGTTAGAAGTAAAAGGATGGAAATGGTGAAACTTGCTAACGCTCATCATAAGAAAGCTGGAGCACCTATATTAATATCAGACAAAATAAATTTCATAGCAAAGAATGTTACTTGGGATAAAAGCTGTTTTTTAATGATATACGGGACAATTCAGCAAGAAGACATACTACTACTAAATATGTATGCGATATATAACAGAGTCAAAATTAGTGACTCAAAAAGTATTCGAACTTCAAGGAGAAACGAAAAAATCCACAATTATAAACAGAGATTTTAACACTCTTCTCTATTTTATAGAACAAGTAGACAGGAAATCAGTTATTATATAAAAGTATTGACAAACATAATAATCAAATTAATCTAATTGACAATTGTAGAACATTCCATCTCATGATAGAATAATATGCATTCTTTTTAAATGAACACAGATGATGCAATGAAAAAAACCTATTCTGGCCCTTAAAAGAGTATCATCATATTTGAAAGGATTCAAGTCATACCAAGTATGTTTTCTGACCACAATGGAATTCAGTTAGAAGTCAGTTACAGAAAGGTGTCTTAAAAACCCCTAACTATAATACTTTTAAAAAACGCATGCAACAAATGAAAAACCAGAAAAATAAAATTATTTTTAACTGAATGAAAATCAAAACAAAACATAAAGCTCTGTGGGATGCAGCTGAGGAACCAATTACAGGGCAAATTTTTATGCTAAAAAGCATGAAATGCCTATATCAGTAATGAAGCAAGGTGCCAAACAACATCCTCAGTTTTTACCTTAATGAACAAACATGAGAACAAATTAAATCCAAACTCTGTCAAAGAATGAAAATAATAAGGCAGAGTGGAAATCAATGACATATATAGTAGAAAAGGGAGAAAAGCCACATAATAAAAATTTTGGTCATTAAAAACACATATGGATGGCAAGTAAGCACTCAAAAAAATGGTCTACAATGAAAATTAAAAACAGTGAGATACCATGATATACATTTTGCATAGTGAAAACAAAAACCAAACTGCTTATATTAAGTGTTGACAAGAATGTGGAATCACCAGAACTCTTATCTACTGCTGGTGTGAATTTAAAATGGTACAATCACTTCCAAGAGAAGTTGAAAGCACATACACCTACTCTATGACTAGCCATTGTGCTCTGAGTTATTTTCCCAAAAGTAGTAAATGTAGAAAGGGTACACAAAGACTTGAATACCAATGTTAATAGCAGCTTTATTTTAACAGCAAAAAAGTTTTTAAAACCCACCAAAAAGTCCAAACCCAAGTGTGTCCATCAACAGGCAAATGGATAATTAACATATTTATGTAATGGACTATTACTCAGCAACAATTTAAAAGCAATGAATTATTTATGTAGGCAACATTGATGGATCTCAAAATAATTATGCTGAATGAAAGAAACCAGATATTAAAAAGATATATACTATATGATTTCATTTACATAAAATTCTAGAAAGTAAAAATGTATAGTGACTGGAAAAACATCAGTGGCTGCCCAGGGATGGCATTGAAATGAAGTAGTTGGAAGGATTAGAAAAAGGGGGGAAAATTTTTAGAGAAGTGTTGAATGTTTTTATAATATTGATTGTGACAGTGGTTTGTCAGAAACACGTATTTGTTAAAATGAAACTGTACTATTTAAACATGTATAACAGTTTACTATATACCAGTAATACCTCGATAAATTTGTTGGAATTTTAAAAGCATCAATCAGTTGCACAACGATCTTTATATGTATACATCCGTAAGTAATACAAAGTATAACAAAGTGGGTCATGATCGGATAAATGTTATAGTAGCACCAAGAAATGGGGGAATTGATTGCTTTTGAAACTGTACATAGTCCCCACCATGTCTAGACAGTGCAATATAATTTAATGTAAAATGTCATAGAATTCAAAACACCAAAATTGTAGTCACTTGCTCTCAATTAACTAGCTAAGTAAACTTGGGTAGTTCATTTCTCCTCTCTAAGAATTTGTAAACTACAGGGCTTTTCTCAAGAAATGTTGAAGTTCTCCTAACTTTCCAGTTACATGTTTAAATCTGCACAAATAACTGAATTTCTGGTTGAGCTCTACCCCTCAGCTGATGTGTGATTGTGTCAATTACTGCCCATAAATTAAAAATAATGTTACCCTTCCAAAATGGCAAATTTTCTAAGGCTTGAAATACTCAGTGTGAGAGTAATAAAACAAGTAAGATTTACTACAATGACCTATTTCCAGGAAATCAGCACTCTTTCTGATATTCCTCACATTTCTTTGTTCTCACTCAAATAATTCTTCTTATCTGAGGCGTTTTGCTTCTTTGGATTTCCCCGAATGCTTTCTATTTGAAATGTTGCTTATGGGATGAGGTTTCAAGGTAAAATTTTTTCGCAACAGAGTCACTAACTGTTACTGTGAAGTTTGACCATCTGAGCATCTCTTGATCAAAAGTCCATAGTTGTAGATATTCAAAAGTTAACTGACAATTACGGCATTAAACATTTGAAAATTGCACACAACTCTGAGGTAAGTATTATTTAATCAACTGTGTAGAAGAAGAAACTGAAAGAATAGCCATTAAGTTATGCTACTATGATACCCTATACAACACTCACATTTTCTTTAAATTGAAATCAATTCTAGCACTGTACAGTTTTTCTCTTAAAAATATTATTTCATAAACTATAATAAGATAAAAGCTTATAGATTTTGATTCCTAGCCTTCACCTTACTATCACCATTATGTAAAGAAGAATTGATGCTGACCCTGAAGTCGAGTGTTAAAAATACATCTCTGCTGCACTGATGTTTCTTCTCTCTGTTTCTGAAATAACTGTTTAAACTCCCTCAGGGGATTACTCTAATGACCCATTAGCTTTTTATAAGTACTAAAAGAAGCAAAAAAGATGTTTGTGCAGGGAAGTATTTATCAGTTCCTAACACATTTCAATGAAAATATATCAGTGTTTAAATGATGTTGAACCTCCCTACACAGATATTCCATGTAGCTGCTATCATTCAAGATGATATCTACTATTGAGAGGACTTACCACAAAACTTGTACAATTCATAGTGTTAGAAATGTTTATTTTAAAATGCTTACCTAAAAGCAAACATGATTTTCAATTGGTGAGGTACAGAAAAGATGTGACATATCAAGCTTAGTGATAAAGAAATAAATTCCATTTTTGCCATTTTTGCTAATTGTAACAATTAAGCCTTCATGCAAATTTAAATCAACAGTCTCACAAATATCTGCATAATTTTTCACTGAAATACATATTCATCATCATGTTTGTAAGTTGTAAGCTTTGCAATTTTAAGTGTTGTAAAAATAATTTTTTATTGCAGAAGGTAGACATTGCAAAAAAAAATTAAGAGAAAATATAAAACACATTCTTACATCATAGGCAAATCTTACAAAAAAGTCAGTTGAAATTATAGAGAGAATAAAAACTGTCACAGAAAAACTATTGTAGATAAAAAAAACCATCACCCTTGAAACAACTATAACTTTAAACAAGAAATTTATTGAAACTTGAGGATTTCATTAATAAGACAGAATAAGACTTTACCACAATGGCTTCTCTGCAGAGACAAATAAAAAATGACAGTATACCGAAAGTACATACATGTAGGCATTGGAAAGTGGGCAGAGTTTCTGAGAATTTAGTGGACAGTACATGCTCAAAGGAGAGGGTTATATGAAATGCAAGTCCATTTTCATCAATTTTAGCCTAGAGCCAGGTGAAGGCATTCAATGCATAAGGTAGCAAAGTGCTGAAGCATTTCCCGTTTGACAAGCCAGAAAAGTGAAGATGGGGAACCTGTTGCTGAAGAATAATTGTGAGGGAATCCAGAAAAGGAAAGTGCTAATTCCTTCTACCCACAGTTCTACCTAACTCATAAGAGACACTTGCATGCATAGAAAAGACTAAAAACAGCTCATCTAAAGACAAAAGATCTGAACTAAGGCCAGAGTTGTCACTCAGAGATTCCAATTTAATTCCAACTAAGATAATTACTTGCTACAAGTAAAGAACCAACACTCACTTGAAAAAAAATAATAGAATCCAAAATTCTTAAAAGTTCATACCAATATATCCAGGATACAATACAAAATTAAGCAGAAATAACAGGAATCTAGGGATCTGGAACAAAGAGAAATTAAATTAAGCAAAGACCAGCTCAGAAATGACCCAGATGTTGAAGCCACAAACAAGGATTTTAAAGTGGTTATTATAATAATCCTCAATAAAGTAAAGCAAAATATGCTCACAATGAATGAAAAGATGGGAAAAACCATCAGAAAAATAGAAACAACAACTATGGAAATTCAGAAGTAAAGCACAAAATCTGACATTAAAAATAAATCAGTGGATTTATTGGACACATGGAAATAATGGGAAAGACTAAATGAACTTGAATAAAAATCAATAGAAATTACCCAATTGTACAGAAAACAGACATAAAGAGATTGAAAATAAATGAACAGAGCGTCAAAGACCTGTTAGGTAATCCAACTGACCCATGTATAATTGGAATCCCAGAAGACGGATGAAAAATCAAGGCAGGAAACAATCTGAAGGGATAATGTCCAAAAATTTCCCTAATGTGATTAAAGGTAGAAAATTATAAACGGAACATGTGAAAAGAACACCATTCACACTGTTGAAAGTTAGAGATAAGAACAAGTCTTGAATGCAGAAACAGAAAAACAGGCTATAACCTACGGGGCAATGACAATTCAATTAACAACTGACTTTTTCAAGAGACATTATAGAGGGCAGAGGAGAAGAGAATAGCACTTTTAAAATGCTAAAATATACAAATAACATGGTCCACCCAGAATTCTATATACAAGATGTTTGATAAAATATCCTTCAAGAGTCCCAGCAAAATAAAGACACTGTTGGATAATCAAATATTTAAAGAAATGAATAAATAAATGAGAGAATTTGTTGCCAGCAGACATACACTGTAAGAAATGCTAAAGAAATAATACCAGATGAAAACTCAGATACTTTGAAAGGAATGAAAAACACTGGAAATCATAAATATCTGGGGACATGCAAATGACTATTTGCTTTATTTTTTTCTCAATTTAAACATTATGCATATAACTGATTAAAGCAAACATTATGCCATCACATTGTGGGCTTTATAATGTATACAAATATAATACATATAAACACCCATAGTTGGGTCCAATAGTCAGTATTTTAAGTTTCGCAGTCCATAAGAACTCTGCTGCAACTACTCTGCCATTGTAGCACAAAAGCAGCCACAGATAATACATAAGTAGACAGTTTTGGCTGTGTTCCAATAAAACTTTATTTACAAAGCCAGCAGTTGAACAAGATCATTGTCAACTCTGGCATAAAGGTTGAGGGATATATGGACCTATAGGATTCCTAAGATACTACGATTTCTGTGAAGTGGTCAACTATTTACTGTAACAGGACAGTAAAATGTAAGATATTTATGTTAATTCTCAGGATAACTGCTTCAAAAATGAAAACACATATAATGAAGAAGCCATTAGGATTATTAAAAACATTTAAAATAATCCAAAAATGGGGGGAGGAAAGGAGGAACAGAAAATAAACAAACAAATGCAAGAAGGGAACACATAGGAAACAAATAATAAAATGGTAGACACCAAACCGTATACATAATTACATTTAATGTTAACAGGCTGCAAGAAAAGAGATTTTAAGAAAAGATTTAAAAACGAGACCTAACTTGCTGTTAAGAAATGCACATTAAATATAGCCAAAAATAAGTAGAAAGTAAAAGGACTGAAAATGATGTACCATAAAAATAGTGTATAAGAAGGCTTAAGTGACCATATTAATAACAAATAAAATAGATATCAAGATATAAAATACTACCAAAGATAATGAAGAATGTTTCATAATAATAAAGTGTCATGATACAGAAACACAATAATCATGAAGGCATATGCCTCTAATTGCCATTTCAAAATACATGGAGCAAAAGTTTATATAATTAACGAATAAGCAATAACTCAAAATCAGAGTTGAAGACTTTAACACCCCTTTCTCAGCAGCTGATAGAACTATGCTAAGTGAACTAAGCCAGACACAGAAAAATATTGCATGTCCTCACTTACATACGGAATTTTTTTAAAAAGTTGAACTCAGTAACAGAGAATGGTAGTTCCCAGAAGCCAGGGAGTGGAGGGCAGGGTAGGGGGGAAGAGATACTGACTAAAGGGTGAAAACTTAGGATTTAAAAAATTACTACCTGAATACATTCAAGAGACCTAATGGGCAGCATTGTGACTATAGATACGAATAATGTATTGCATACTTGAAATTTGTTAGAGTAAATCTCAAGTGTCCTTACCACAAACAGAAAAAGTAACTTCGGAAAATTATGGATATGCTAATTAGTTTTATTGTGGTAATCATTTCACAATATATTCATATACCAAACATAACACTCCACACCTTAAATATAATTTTTGTGAAAAATAAAATTGAAAATTAAAAAGATAACTTTAAAAGAACTGTGCAAAAATTCAACAGAGAAAACTAAGAAAAGAATTTACCAATTTGAGTTGATTGGTATTTACAGAACTCAAATATAGTAATATCAGAATATAAATCATTTTCATGTGCACATACTAAGTTACTGTGATAGACAATATGCTGAGCCATAAATCAAGTCCCAAATGTGATTACATTTTGAGGAATAAAATCATCCAGAGTGTATACTCTGACCATAACATAAAGATCAGTATAAATAACTAGAAAATCCTCCAAATATTTAGAAATCAAAAAATATATTTCTAAATATCAGACTGCTGAGAGAAGAAATCAAAAAGGAAATTATAAAATATGTTGAACTGAATGATAATAAAACACACAAAATTTGGGAGATGCAGCTTAAACAGTGCTTAGAAGAAAACTTATACCTTTAAATATTCATGTTAGAAAAGAAAGCAATTTAAAATTAATTGTCTGAATTTCCATTTTAAGAAATCAGAAAAAGAAAAGCAAACTAAACTAAAAATAAGTAGATATAAAACCTTAAGAGAGTGAAGAACAGCTTTCAATAGATCTGAAAAAGAAAAGCAGAAAAAATTAATAAAACCAGAAGCTGGTTTCTTTTAAAAGGTAAATAAAATTTATAACCTTATACCTGTAAAGAACACATCAAAGAGAGATACATCAGAAAATACCACTACCTGGAATTCAAGATGATACATCACTGCAGATCCTACAGAAAGAATTAAACAGGTAATAAAAGAAAATAATGAATACTATTATGCCCACAAATATGACAACCGGGATGAAATGAACAATTCCTTGAAATATATAATGACCAAACGATCCAAAAATAAGCAGAAAACTTAATCACCCTTATGCAGAATATTGGCATTGCAATTAAGAATGCTCTCATAAAAACCACCCAACAACCAAAAATCACTCTTGGTCCACATGAATTCACGTGCGATTTCCTCAAAACATTTAAGGAAGAAAAATTACCCATGCTAAACACTCTCTGGTAATACAAGAGGAAGATAAACTCCTCAACTAATTTTATCAAGCCAGCATTTCCTGATACCAAAAAAATGACAAAGATAAATTTCAAGGATAAATCCCTTGAAAAATATAAATGAATGGATAAAAAGAACACAGATGCAAAATACCCTAATAAAAATTTAGCAAAGTAAATCCAACAATGTGTAAAGATGCTATATCATGTTCAAACATGACATATGAAGCAGTGCAATGTTGGTGTACAACTGAGATCACATCCCAATTTTAAGAATGGAAAATGCTTCAAACACTTAGCAAAAAATGTATGCAAATGGACAATAAGCACAGGGAAAGGCCCTCAAAATCTTTATTCATCATGGACATAAAAATTGTCCATGAAGTGATAATGCTATACATTTTCAATAGCATGGCAAAAGTTAAAACTATTGATGACAGCAAGTACTAGTGAGAACGTGGAGCAAGTGGAACTCATATGTGGCTTGTGAGATTGCAAAGAGGTCAGCCACTTTAAAAAACAATAAGGCAGTATTGTATAAAGTAACTGAGACACTTACCAAGACCTAGAAATTCTACTCCTAGGTATTTTACTAAAACAAATGAAAATATGTGTCCACATATTATTTATTCATTTATTATTCAAATAGCCCAAACTGGAAACAACCAAAATCTCCATCATCTGGTAAACAGAATTGTAGTATAGCCACACAATAGAATATTATGCAGTGATGGAAAGGAATGACTCATTAACATTTGCAAGAACATGGATGATTTAGTGAGGGATATCAAACACAAAATACTACATATTATATGATGTTGTTCATATGAATTTCTAGAAAATCTATAGTGACATGAAAAGGATAAATGGCTGCTTGGGGCCAGTGGTTGGTGAAGGGAATTAGAGGGAAAAAAGAAACATTTTAATTTGATGAAAATCTTTGATATTTGAATTGTGGTGGTAGTTATGCACAATTACTATAATTTATTAAAGTTAACACTTAAAATAAGTGAATTCTGTGATATATAAACTATGCCTTAGTAAAACTAGAAAACGTTTTGAAGCCTCAAAGTGCTTTTGTTTGTGGTCCTAGATTCTCTATATACCAGTCTGAGTAACTGTGGATACTTTTGTCTTTTCAATTCCAAGCCTCTTCCCTTCCCTATTATAGTAACCTTATCAATTCTAGGGCTTCACAAAAAGCCTTCTCTAAATTTCTCTCTACCAAAAAACAAAAAAAAGGTGATTTGGATGCCCTCTGTTTATCCTTCTTAGATTTTATGACACAGTCCTAGAATCCTTGGTGTGTCTGTAATGTTCTCTCTCTGGGTTGTTAAATACTTAAAGAAGATGGATTATAAGCATCCAGTAGTACTGGTTAAATGAATGAATGCAGGAATGAATGAAATAATGAAGTAATTGAAATTTTTCAGTATTGTTCATACGATTTTTAGTTGTAGGTGGTTATATACACGCACTTTAAAATTTCTAACAATACATTGTGAAGTATAAATTATGTGAAGTACCTCCATGTTTTTTTCCCTTGCTTCTCCTGTTCCTAATTTTAAGTCTCAGGGAAGAACTCTGTTTAGTCTTAGGATTTTCTCCTCTTTAATAAATGTTATAACATCCAAAATTTGGAAACAGGACTGTGAAACCTACATAACTAAAAATTAGGTTCTATTTTAAGACAAATACCCAAACACACATACAACCCTCAGAAGTGACTAGAATAAAACTTCATAGTTAAGATCAATTTTTCTCCCAAACTAGTAACAAGTCATACTGTATCTTATCTGGAATATTATATGTAGGGAAATTAGACTTGCATTTATTTTAGAATTATCAATGTTATCAGACTGATTTTGAATTGATTATACAGTGAAATAAGTTAAATGCTAGTCAAAACTACTCAGAAAATAATACTTCATGGGTGTGCTGCAATATTGAAGAGAAAACTAGAAGAATTTGACCTCAGACCAGTTCTTTATCAAATTCCAGCTGCAAGTTACAAGGTGGGAAGGAAACTGACAGATTTTAGTGTAACACCACTTGTATGATCAAGATCCCATGTGATTTGGTGAAAAAAGAGAATTGAAAACACAGATACAAGGCTGGTACATGACCTTATGTTATAGACAGAATATTATTGTCTCCCCCAAATCCGTATGTTGAAACTTAATCCTCAATGAGAAGGTGTTTGGAAGTGGACCTTCAGGAGGTGATGCAAATATGAGGGTGGACCCTTCATGAATGAGATTACTGCCCTTGCAAAAGAGAACCCAGAGAGTTCCCTTGCCCATTTCTCCATGTGAGCATACAATGTTCTGACACCCAACAGTGAACCAGTAAGCAGGACCTCACCAGACACCAAATTTGCTGGAGCCTTGATCTTGGACTTCCCAGCCCCCAGAACTGTAAGAAATAAATTTCTGTTGTTTGTAAGTTGCTCTGTCTATGATATTTTGTTATGGCAGCCTAAATGTTCTATGAGATCTTATATAAAAACCAGGTGGAGAAAAATTTCTAACCATATGACACAAAAAGTACTGACACTGAGCAGAGGGTAATACTGCTGCTAAATCAAACCTCCCAACAACAGCAAACATCCTAGTCCTTTAGAGTGCCTACATCTGTAAGTTCCTGGACCATAGTCAATAGTGCCTAGGGCCTAACTGTGCCTGGTTATCCATCAATCCAGTAATTGCTTCCCCCAAGCATCTCCTACAGTCCACCTACACAGGGAAGCAGAACACTTCTGCATGGGAGGAAAAAATCTATGTCAGATACCTTACTTTTTCAAACAGAACACCAGTTCTGCCATGTGCATACCTAGGACCTAAATCACATTGCTCTCTTTCTAGTCAACAACACAGATAATCAGCACTTTGAGCTCTGTCAAGGATTTCAACCATAAATGACAGAATCCATGGCCTGCCAAATCTTGTTGGCAGCATCTGTTAGTTGTGGGAGATGTTTAACTATTTATTAAGTACCAATTAGGTACCCAGCCACATGTTGTGAGAAAGCATTAGGTATTATCAGGAATATAAAAACCCTGGGAAAAATAGAAATCCAAACTCACATTGTTGAAGGGCTGAGATGTTGAGAAAGATTTGGCTTATGGAAAAAGGACCCACTATTATCCTGTTAACAATTAGTTGTGAAGAAAAGTATTATTCAAGATGATAACTTGTTATTACAAAGTTTACTAGAAAAATTACAACAGGGATTCCCATATGCCTGTAATAATACTGTACCATGTTCTACAGTGATTTAGTGACCTTCATGTATAAGTTTCTTTTGGATATGATCTATTCATCATCCTATCCCTCTTTCTACCCATTGTATTGTATGAAACACTTGTAAAAATAAAACAAATATTCCCTTATTAGATTTTAATTGTCCTGAAAATATTCATTCAACAAATGTTTATTGATTAAATCTTATGTTCTGAGAATTCTGTTACATACTGGGTATGGAGTGATGAAATAAAAGCATAATCCTGTTTTCATACCATATACAGGTTAGTTGTGGAGATAGATAATGCACAATGGTGGTTAATGATGTGTCATAAATAAAAGAATTATATGATAAATAAGTAATTCAGACAATGTTTTCTTTGGAAGGGCACTTCTCAGGAGTTTGCCATTTAAAAGGAGTCAGTCATGGGTGCCAAAGCATAGCGGAACAGGAGGATAACTTAAAATGTCAGAAGAGGTACTTTTATAACTGTTAGATATTTTCTAACAGTTTTTAATGTATACATTTTTAATAATAAAAATTAGATATTTGCTAAGAAAAATATCTAAAATTGAAATTGATGTCTAGGCTACCTTTCTCGTATCTGAAGAAATGCAAAGTAAGGTTAAGAAGCATGAGAATGGAGACAGAAAGATGCCTGCATCATTGCCCACTCTTTCTCACTATTCAGTGTTTGGCATTCATAGGAATCTATGTTGGAATTTGCTACCACCAGATACATCTCATCTAGTAATATAGGTACCATGTGTGAATGGTGAAGCAAATGATTTTAGAAATCAAGTGTTTAATCTGGCATCTACTGCCATTTTAACAGGAGGATATGCTTATATATTAAGAAAACTAGTGGCTCCTTCCTACTTCTGACATATGGTTTACTTCTAACACTTGGCTTGATATGCCTACACCCAGTCTGTGGGTACTCTCCATGATCTTCCCTGTGTGGTAGCTGTTTGTGTATAAATACTCACTTTTCAAATAGATTGGAAGCCTCATGAAAGTAGGGGTTGGGTATTAATCCCATGAAAAAGGGCAGTGACTTATAGATAGCTGTTACTCCTTGGGTACTAGCTTCCTCTGAGGAAACCTGGTTAAGCATAGAAAAATTTCTACAGAAAACAAAGCTTTTGTATTTTTTTCTGTTATATAAAAAGGAAAATTGTAGCCTGGAAATAAAATATATCTAAGTTTCATTCTAAATGCTAAAAATTTAGTAGATTTTTTTCAAGGGAAGGGAAATTGGGCTTTATCCCTTTTTATTTGCTTTTCTGTTACCATTTCAGCAAATATAAAACTTACAGCTGGTTTCTCTTATCCTGTCAGAGTGATTTAGCTTTTCTCTGTGGATTTGACAAGAGGGAATATTCCTGTCTTGATTGCCATTAATAGCAATGTTACACATGTACATCAACTATGAATGAATCCCAAATGTTTTAAATAGGTCTATGTAAAGAAATGCTTGAAAGAAAGGATGAAAAGAGAGTGCTACCAAGGGAAGGGGAGCCACATTTTTATGCTATTAGGTTCTTAACCATCAATTGTTATTCAAGTTCCTTATGACTTAAAAAAAAAACACTTTAACACTAGTCCTGTGTGTATGAGCTATTAAGTGACAATCTCCTTAAGACTAGCTTTCTTTTCTTTTTAAAACAAGGATGTAAAAGACACTAAGAATGAAAATTTACATGACTACCTTTGATTAAGGAAAATCCAGTCTCTTACATCGAGTTTAATATTCACAATGAACGCTTACCACAGTTTATCTAACATGACATTCCCTATAATAACATGATGCTAAAATGACCAATGTTTAGTTTTAATATATTAATATATACCTCACATTCAAATACCATATTATAAACACAAATAATGATATGCTTTTTTATTAAACATAGTAGCACAGCAGAACATTTAGAAAAAATATGCTTGAATCTGATTGACATAATAGTTGAAATGATTCCCTCATCTACTTATCAAGGATGTAACTGTTAGACCATGCATCCAAGTTAGGCCATATATGGTCCTTCTTTCAAGCTGAAAAAGCATCTCATAGTTACTGCATCAGGTGGACCACTGTATGGAGAATGGAGGTCCCCATGGCCAGGATGCTCACCTGACCTTACTCTACTTGCCCACTGTGCATGTGCAATGATGTAATACTTGGCCTACTGTGTAGGCACATGCTTAGACATGTTGGCAACAAGCTGCTATTGTATAAAAGAGTGACTGCTAGGCGCTTATGTGCCGAGGTGGGCTGCAGAGGCAGATTGCAGAGGCAGACTTGCTGCATGTGAATGCAGATCCATGGATGTGGCGGGGATTCTAGTGCTTGACCTGCCACCACGAGAATAAAGCTTGGTATAAGACCTTTTAGCCACAATGTTCCATTGTTGTTACTAAGTCTCACTGAATACAGAGTGAACTTGCCTGGAGCTGAAACCCTCCAGCTCTATAATCACATAACTTCACCATATTTAGTAATTTTAGACAAGTTTAGTATGTTAGATTTCATACATTGCCTTCCAGAATATCAAGTTTTTTATTAAGGAATTTATAGTCACATTGTAGACCCTATGCCTCCCTGGTTACTTCGATTAGCCTTTCCAGTTCCTGCTCTAATGTGTTTTTTTCAGAGGTGATGTTAGAGCAGGTAGATATTCAGACATGAGCTGGAAGGGGGAATGGGGACTAGAACAGCTTATGAAGAACATGAAGAATGTAGATAATAAGCTGGCTGGTTTCAATAAGGATGAGAATTTGACCCAAACTTCACTTCAACATGTATTACACACTCATTAACACAGTGAAAAAGTCATACCCTGCCACACTATGACAATTCCAAGAATGTCCATATGAAGGTAGAAAAGGGCTAGCATCCAAATTCTAGGAAATTTCTACCCATTTCCCTGAAATAACATGAATATTCCACCCCTTATTTATCAACATTCATAAAAAGAGAATCCCCATGCTTAGTTGGAGCAATGCACTCTTCAGTTTCCTGCACTCTCTCTGAGTGCATACTCTCACTTAGCTCTTTGCTTGTAATAAACTTTTAAAGCTCAACAGCTTTTGTGTCTGTCTTGAATTCTTTCTCATGATGAGACTAAGAAACTTCTTCCAGCAACAGTGAGAGTATCTAGAGGCAGTATGTCCTTGTGGTCAATGGCACATCCTCAGATTCATGCAATCTAACTTCACAGCTGAAGTATTTAGTGAAGGGAATGATGGTTGTAAATGTTGTATCAAATTACCTACTGTCTTACACTGTTATTTCTATGATCTTAAGTGAAAAGTTGAATGTCATATAAATGAAAGCTGTAATCAGAATGTGTATTTTAAGAATGTATATTAACATGCATAAGATTTCTACTCAACATCATAGGAAAATGATTTGAAAAACTCAGATTTTAGATAATTTTTTTTGTAGATTTTGTTAAGCTTACTATTTATTAGAACCACTTTCATTTTAAAAGTTGATTTCTTGTTAGGAGAGATATAATATTTTACAATAAACTTTAATTTTCTACATGTTGCTATCGTTTAAGAAAAATCTAGATTATTTTCCAATAAGTAGAAAATGCTACCAATTCTCATTTCCCCAAAAGCTATTAGGTTTCCATTCCTCCATTTGCATAACAATCAGGTTTTTCAGACCACAAATATTTGAGGATTAATCATGCTAACAAAGGTTAAATGGAAATATGAGAAGAAAAATTTATATATATATTTTGTAAAAGCTAGCATGGGAGTTAACACCATCTAAATGAGGCAATACTCTTCTAACTTTATAAAATAATTCTTTTAATTTAATGGGAGCAATAAATATGTGTACATATGTTATATCTTTTACATGTTTGTAAATTTGTGAAATACCCAACAATAAAAAGTGATTAATTTTATGCCAGAGTTTATCATACAAAAAAACACACAATAAAGATGCTAAACACACAGCTGCTAATTCACATGACTCTTTCACCACTTTTTTAAACAATTTTTTTCTGTTTTGTTTTTGTTGGTAATAAACTATTACAGTAGAAAATGACTTTTTATTTCTCAATGATAATATTATGTCAACATGAAAATAAGACACAAGTAATGAAAAATTTTATAAGGGTTGCTCAGCAGTTCTAAAATTATCACATTTAATGTTCAACACACTAGGCCAGAAGTATCAGTATTGCCAAAAATTGATGTTAGTGACAATGACCGTGAAGATAGGAATGCCAACATGTACTAAAATTTTGCTATGTGTCAGGCACTATACTAAGCATACATGCATATCCTTGTCACCTCACCACCTCACCAAACTACATCAAGGTATGTAGTTTTATCAATCTCATGTTGTCGGTAAGGAAATTAAGGCTAAAAGATGTTAAGTAATTTGACTTTAGTAATTGAGTGTGTTAGCAATAGTATTTGAGCCAACAACCGTGACTTCTTAAGAATTCAAGAGTTTAACTAATGTCTTATAAGTTATGGTCCTTTGCCAACAATTGTTAGAGGGACACCCTGCAATGCCTGTTTGAAGACAACAACATCCAGGTGGTACAGCACATCCTTGGTCATGCTCACCTGCCCAAGGGTAAAACAATGAGAGTTATATGTTGTTTATTTTTTTCAACAACTGAGGGGCCTTGGCACATTTCCTCTGACTCTCTGATCTGCTCAAGCACCCTTCAAGGCACCAAGGAAAAGGTCAGTCTAAGCTGGAGGTGATTCCAGCCATTTGGCTATCTTAAAGCATAAGGCGATAAACATATTGTATCATGGCCATCACCCATTCATGGTTCTCTGTGCTTTGACACACTGGTTGTAAAGATTTACTCTAACATACAATAATTCAGTAATTATCATTTACCTACCAGACAGTGATGTCGATTATGTTAGTATCATAGATGCATACAAAGAAATTGTGTTCTACCAAATTCAGGATGTCGCTTCTGAATTTCTATAGCTCTCTCCTCCCTACAACATAATCTGGAATGATTATACATTGACATAAAATTTTTATATATGCTTGCCTTTTTTATAAAAAAGTACACTGTAATTTCTAAAGTCCAATGCCTGGGACCTCTAGATTTCATTCACATCTCCCACATATTTTAATAATCTTAATCACATCTTAATAATCTTGCTTGATCATTGTTCCTTGAGCTGTATTTAATGCTCCATCATTCACACCCAAGATGATATTAATGCTTCAGGATTTTTTCGTACTGGGAAGGAATGTACCCATATATATATATATAATTTACTCAACTTGTCTTAAAAAAAATAGCTCCCATTTTTAAGGTGATGGCCAGGATGTGGAAGTCTTATAATAGAGAATAGAATAAAGCCCACCTACCAACAGAAATGTACTTCTTCAACATGGATGTAAAAGCAGCTACCATGAGTTTGGCACTATAACTGGTACTAAAGGTAATAAGACAGCAGATGTATTCAGGAATCTGTAATCTCATTGGCGAGTTCTATATCACTTCAAGAGGAACAAATTACCCATACTATAGCATAAACCATATGCAAGTGCACCTACTTAACTATTTCTATGAAACACTTTATTTAAAACTTGTATTTTTACCTCATAGAACACAGCATATTTTCCTGAAATCTTTTTGTGTTTTATGTAGTAGTTGAATCATATCAGGGTGGAGCTGTCTGCTAAAAGTCAAAAGCTATGTCCCATCTTTTAGTTGAACCAAGTAACATAACATTCCAGAATTAGAGATCTTTAAAAAATTATTTTCTAAGCTTTGAAGTACATTTGATATACAAAAAGTTGTACACATTTTATACATGTTGATGACTTTGGACATACGTACACATTTGTGATAGCATCACCTAAGTCAAGAGACTATACATAACCATCACCTCCAAAAGTTTCCTTCTGTGTGTATTCATTCTGGTAAGGACACTTAACACGAGCTCTATCCTCTTACCATGGTTAAAAATGCATAATACGGAACTACAGGTACAGTGTTGTGCAGCAGATCTCTAGAACTTATTCATCTTTGCATAAATGAAACTTTATACCCATTGAGCACAATTCTCCATTTCCCCCACCTCCCAACTCCTGGCAACCAGCATTCTGTTCTCTGCTTCTATGACTTTGACTGTTTTAGATACCTCACATAAGTGGGCTCATGCACAACCTGTGCTTCTATTTCACTTAGCACAATGTTGTCTAAGTTTTCGAGGCTGCAATAAATGGCAGGATTTCTTTCTGCTTTCGAGGATTAACAATATACCATTATACTGATATAGCACATTTTCTTTATCCATTTTAATTGTCAAGAGACATTTGGGTTGTTTCCGTATCTTAGCAATTTTGAATAATGCTGTTATGAACATGGGGATTCAGATATCTCTTTGAGAACTTGATTTCAATTCCCCACTAAACTGGCCTTACAATAAATGCTAAAGAGTCTTCTTTAAGCAGAAAGGGACATAAACAGAAATTAAAGGCAAAATACATAATAAGATAGTATTAAAGGCAAATACATAATAAGGTAGTGAATCAGCCATTAAAAATGATAGGATGGAGGTTAAAAGATAAAAATAACAAAACTAATTGTAACTACAATAAGAAGTTAAAGGATACACAAGATAAAAAGATGTAAAATAAAATGTCAAGAACACCACGTGGTTGGGGAGTAGAAATGTAGCATTTTAGAATGTGTTTGAATTTAAATGATTATCACCTTAAAATAAATTGCTATATAAATGTAGGTCAATATACATGAACCTCATGATAACCACAAACAAAAACCTACGACAGTCATAAAAATAAAGACAACAGAACTAAAACACTAAAGAAAACCATCAAGCCACAAGGAAAAACACCAAGAGAAGAAGAAATGAACAGAAAAGAAATACAAAAACAAACAGAAATTAATAAAATGGCTCTAAGTATACACTTACCAATAAATACTTTAATATAAATGCACTAAATGCTTCAATCAAAATACACAGGGTGGCTAAATGGATAAAACAACAATAAAAAAACAAGGCCCATATACATGCAGCCTATAAGAACCTTACTTCAGATGTAAAAACACACAGACACTGAATGTAAAGGGATGAAAAAGATATCCCATGCAAATGGAAATTAAAAGGAAGCTGGAATAGCTATATTTGTATCAGACAAAATAGACTTTAAAATAAACATAATAACAAAAGACAAAGGTTACCTCATAATGATAAAGAGGTCAGTCCAAGAAGAGAATATAACATTCATAAAATGTAGCACCCACATTGGGTCACCTATATATAAGACAAATATTAACAGACATAAAGGAAGAAAGTAACGGTAACACAAAAATAGTAGGAGACTTAAATACTCCACTTACTTCAGTGGATAGCTAAATCATCCAGACAGAACATCAACAAGGAAATATCAGGCTTAAATGACACAAAAGACCAAATAGACATAATAGATATGTATAGAACATTATATCCAAAAACAGCAGAATAAACACTTTTTTCAAGTGCACATGGAACATTCCATAGGATAGATCACATGTTAGACCACAAAATAAGTCTCAATAAATTTAAGAAGACTGAAATCATACCATGCATCTTTTCTGACTACAATAGTTTGAAACCTGAGTTCAATTATAAGAAAAAAACACAAACATGAGGAAGCTAAATAGCATGCTACTAAACAAGCAATGGGTCAATGAAGAAATGAAATAGTAAATCAAGATACTTTGAGAATGATGAAAACAGAAACAAAATGACTCAAAATCTGTGGGGTGCAAGCAAAAGCAGTTCTAAGAAGGAAGTTTATAGCAATACAGGCCCACATTAAGAAATAAGAAAAATCTCACATAAACAACCTAATCCTACAGCTAATGGAACTAGAAAAAGAATAAACCCCAAAGTTAGTAGAAGAAAGGAAATAATAAAAATCAGACATGAAATAAATGAAAAACAAAGACACTAAAAGAAAGAGAAGATCAATAAAACTAAACGTTCATTATTTGAAAACATTAAAAAAAATCAATAAACCTCTAGCCAGACTCATGAAGAAAAAAAAAGAGCCCAAATAAATAAAATCACAAATCAAAGAGGAGAACTTACAATTGACACAGAAATACAAAGGATTTTAGGAAACTACTACCAACAATTATACGCCAACAAGTTTGAAAACCTAGAATAAATCAGTAATCTCCTAGAGACATATAATATTCCAAGGTGGAATCATGAATAAATAGAAAACAGAATAGACTGATTTCAAATAATGAAATTGAATCACTAACTTAAAAATTCCTCCCAGCAAAACAAAAGGCCAGGACCATATGGCTTTACAGATGAATTGTACCAAACATACAAAGATTTAATACCTAACCTTCTCTAATTATTTCAAAAAACAGAAGTTAGGAATAGCTTCAAACTTATTTTATGAGGTCAGCATTACCCCAATATGAAAACCAGAGATTCCACCAAAAAAGAAAATTATAGGTTAATATCCCTAATGAACATACATGCAAAATATTAGCAAACTGAATTCACCAATACATTAAAGGATCTCATACCATGATCAAACTGATTTCTTCTTGGGATGCAAGGATAGTTCAACATCTGCAAATCAATGTGATACACCACAATAACAAAATGAAAGATAAAAATCATTATGATTATCTCAATAGATCAGAAAAAGTATTTAACAGAATTGAACATCCATTTATGATAAAAATTTCAACAAAGTTGGTATAGAAAGAACATACCTCAACATAATAAAGGTCATGTCTGACAAACCCACAGCTTACACATATTCAAGGGTAAAAAGTTGAAAGCTTTTCTTCTAAGATCAGGAACAAGACAAGATGGCCACCCTCACTACTTTTATTCAATATAGTATTGTAAGTCCTAGCCACACCAATCAGGCAAGAAAAAGAAAGAAAAGGCATCCAAATTATAAAGCAAGAAGTAAAAATGTCACTATTTGGAGATGATGTTATACTGTATAAAGAAGATCCTAGAGACTGCACCAAAAAACTATTAGAACTAATAAATTCAGTAAAGTTGTGAGAAAAAATTAACATACAGAAATCAGTTGTATTTCTATATACAAATAATAAGCTATCATAAAGAGAAATTAAGAAAATAATTCCATTTATAATTCCATCAAAAAGTATAAAATACCTAGGAATAAATTTATCCAAAAAGGTGAAAAACCCATACTCTGAAAAGTGTAAGATGCTGATAAACAAAATTGAAGACAACACAAATAAATGGAAAGATATTCTATGTTTATGGATTGCAAGAATATTTTTTAAATGTTATTAAATATGTGTCGGTACATACAACTGAAAGCAATCTACAGATTCAATGAAATCTTCATCAAAATATTAATGGCATTTTTCACAAAACTAAAACAAAGGATCCTAAAATTTGTACGGAACTACAGACGACACCAAATAGCCAAAGCAATCTTGAGAAAGATGAACAAAACTGAAGGTATGACACCTCTTGATTTCAAACTATATTGCAAAGCTACAGTAATCAAAACAGTATAGTTTTGGTGGGAAAACAGGCACATAGGTCAATGGAATAGAATACAAAGCACAGAATAAAACCACACATACATGGTCAATCAATCTATGACAAAGGGGGCAAAACTATACAGTGGGGAAAAGATAGTCTCCTCAATAAATGGTGTTGGGAAAACTAGACTGCTACCGGCAAAAGAAATAAACTGGACCACTATGTTACAGCATAAAGAAAATGAAACTCAAAATGGATTAAAGAGAGGATTGGAGCCAAGATGGCGGCGTGAGTAGAGCAGCGGAAATCTCCTCCCAAAACAACATATATCTATGAAAATATAACAAAGACAACTCTTCCTAGAATAAAGACCAGAGGACACAGGACAACATCCAGACCACATCCACACCTGCCAGAACCCAGTGCCTCATAAAGGGGGTAGGATACAAGCCCCGACCCCGCGGGACCTGAGCGCCCCACCCCACAGCTCCCGGCAGGAGGAGAGGAGTCGGAGCGGGAGGGAGAGGGAGCCCAGGACTGCTGAACACCCAGTACCAGCTATCCGGGCCAGAGCGTAGACACAGTGCATGCGCGGTGGGCCCTGGATACTAGGGAAACAGGGCAGCAAGAACAGTGAGCTGGTACCGGAGGCCTGGCGCCAGAGGACATAAGAAAAACGAGCGGCCTTTTTTTTTTTATTCTGTTTTGTTTTGGCGAGCGCTTCTTGGAAGTCTTAAAGGGATAGGGACCCCAATACTAGGGAAACAGGGCAGCAAGACCGGTGAGCAGAGGCCTGAGGCTGGCGCCAGAGAATAAAGAAAAACGAGCAGCCTTTTTTTTTTTTTTTTAATTTAAATTTTTTTTGTGTGTGTGTGGTCGTTGTTTGGCGTTGGCAGGTGCTTTTTGGAAGACTTAAAGGGGCAGGGTGGGACACTTAAACCAGAGGTAGAGAATCCGGGAATCTCTGGGCACGCTAATTCCCTGGCCTGCAGGGAGCTCGGAGGACACTTACGGAGATAAATAGCCTCCAGGCCGCTCCCCTTCCAACATGACTCCACCATTTTGGAGTAGCGGCCCAAGCCAGGCCACGCCCACAGCAACAGCGGAGATAAACTCCATAGCAGCCGGGCAGGAAGCAGAAGCCTTGTCTGCCCACAGCTACCCAGCACAAGCCACTAGAGGTCGCTGTTCTCCCAGGAGAGGAGGGCCACAAACCAACAAGAAGGGAAGTTCTTCCAGCCGTCACTCGTCCCAGCTCTGCAAACTATTCCTATCACGATGAAAAGGCAAAACTACAGGCAGACAAAGATCACAGAGACAACACCAGAGAAGGAGACAGACCAAACCAGTCTTCCTGACAAAGAAGTCAAAATAAGAATCATAAACATGCTGACAGAGATGCAGAGAAATACGCAAGAGATGTGGGATGAAGTCCGGAGGGAGATCACAGATGCCAGAAAGGAGATCACAGAAATGAAACAAACTTTGGAAGGGTTTATAAGCAGAATGGATAGAATGCAAGAGGCCATTGATGGAATTGAAACCAGAGAACAGGAACATATAGAAGCTGACAGAGAGAGAGATAAAAGGATCTACAGGAATGAAACAATGTTAAGAGAACTGTGTGACCAATCCAAAAGGAACAATATCTGTATTATAGGGGTTCCAGAAGAAGAAGAGAGAGGAAAAGAGATGAAAAGTATCTTAGAAGAAATAATTGCTGAAAACTTCCCCAAACTGGGGGAGGAAATAATCGAACAGACCATGGAAATACACAGAAACCCCAACAGAAAGGATCCAAGGAGGACAACACCAAGACACATAATAATTAAAATGGCAAAGATCAAGGACAAGGAAAGAGTTTTAAAGGCAGCTAGAGAGAAAAAGGTCACCTATAAAGTGAAACCCATCAGGCTAACATCAGATTTCTCAACAGAAACACTACAGGCCAGAAGAGAATGGCATGACATATTTAATACAATGAAACAGAAGGGCCTTGAACCAAGGATACTGTATCCAGCACGACTATCATTCAAATATGACGGTGGGATTAAACAATTCCCAGACAAACAAAAGCTGAGGGAATTTGCTTCCCACAAACCACCGCTACAGAACATCTTACACGGACTGCTCTAGATGGGAGCACTCCTAGAAAGAGCACAGCACAAAACACCCAACATATGAAGAATCGAGGAGGAGGAATGAGAAGGGAGAGAAGAAAATAATCTCCAGACAGTGTATATAACAGCTCAATAAGTGAGCTAAGTTAGGCAGTAAGATACTAAAGAGGCTAACCTTGAACCTTTTGTAACGATGAATTTAAAGCCTGCAATGGCAATAAGTACATATATTTCAATAGTGACCCTAAATGTTAATTGACTGAATGCAACAATCAAAAGACACAGAGTAATAGAATGGATAAAAAAGCAAGACCCATCTACATGCTGCTTACAAGAAACTCACCTCAAACCCAAAGACATGTACAGACTAAAAGTCAAGGGGTGGAAAAACATATTTCAGGCAAACAACAGCGAGAAGAAAGCAGGAGTTGCAGTACTAATATCAGACAAAATAGACTTCAAAACAAAGAAAGTAACAAGAGGTAAAGAAGGACACTACATAATGATAAAGGGCTCAGTCCAACAAGAGGATATAACCATTCTAAATATATATGCACCCAACATAGGAGCCCCAGCATATGTGAAACAAATACTAACAGAAATAAGGGGGAAATAGACTGCAATGCATCATTCTAGGAGACTTCAACACACCACTAACCCCAAAGGATAGATCTAACATGGCAGAAAAAAAGTAAGGACACAGAAGCACTGAACAACACAGTAGAGCAGATGGACCTAATAGACATCTATAGAACTCTACAACCAAAAGCAACAGAATATACATTCTTCTCAAGTGCACATGGAACATTCTCCATAAGAGACCACATACTAGGCCATAAAAAGAGCCTCAGTAAATTACAAAAGATTGAAATCCTACCAACCAACTTTTCAGACCACAAAGGCATAAAACTAGAAATAAACTGTACAAAGAAAGAAAAAAAGGCTCACAAACACATGGAGGCTTAACAACATGCTCCTAAATAATCAATGGATCAATGACCAAATCAAAAAGGAGATCCAGCAATATATGGAAACAAACGACAACAACAACACTAAGCCCCAACTTCTGTGGGACGCAGCAAAAGCAGTCTTAAGAGGAAAGTATATAGTGATCCAGGCACACTTGAAGAAGGAAGAACAATCCCAAATGAATGGTCTAATGTCACAATTATCGAAATTGGGAAAAGAAGAACAAATGAGGCCTAAGGTCAGCAGAAGGAGGGACATAATAAAGATCAGAGGAGAAATAAATAAAATTGAGAAGAATAAATCAATAGAAAAAATCAATGAAACCAAGAGCTGGTTCTTCGAGAAAATAAACAAAATAGAAAACACTCTAGCCAGACTTATAAAGAGGAAAAGAGAGTCAACACAAATCAACAGTATCAGAAACGAGAAAGGAAAAATCACAACGGACCCCAGAGAAATACAAAGAATTATTAGAGAATACCATGAAAACCAATATGCTAACAACCTGGGAAACCTAGGAGAAATGGACAACTTCCTAGAAAAATACAACCTTCCAAGACTGACCCGGAAAGAAACAGAAAATCTAAACAGACCAATTACCAGCAACAAAATTGAAGTGGTAATCAAAAAACTACCAAAGAACAAAACCCCTGGGCCAGATGGATTTACCTCGGAATTTTATCAGACATACAGGGAAGACATAATACCCATTCTCCTTAAAGTTTTCCAAAAAATAGAGGAGGAGGGGATACTCCCAAACTCATTCTATGAAGCTAACATCACCCTAATACCAAAACGAGGCAAAGACCCCACCAAAAAAGAAAACTACAGACGAATATCCCTGATGAACATAGATGCAAAAATACTCAACAAAATATTAGCAAACCGAATTCAAAAATACATCAAAAGGATCATACACCATGACCAAGTGGGATTCATCCCAGGGATGCAAAGATGGTACAACATTCGAAAGTCCATCAACATCATCCACCACATCAAAAGAAAGAAAGACAAAAACCACATGATCATCTCCATAGATGCTGAAAAAGCATTTGACAAAGTTCAACATCCATTCATGATAAAAACTCTCAGCAAAATGGGAATAGAGGGCAAGTACCTCAACATAATAAAGGCCATCTATGAAAAACCCACAGCCAACATTATATTGAACAGCGAGAAGCTGAAAGCATTTCCTCTGAGATTGGGAACTACACAGGGATGCCCACTCTCCCCACTGTTATTTAACATAGTACTGGAGGTCCTAGCCACGGCAAACAGACAAAACAAAAACATACAAGGAATCCAGATTGGTAAAGAAGAAGTTAAACTATCACTATTTGCAGATGACATGATACTGTACATAAAAAACCCTAAAGACTCCACCCCAAAACTACTAGAACTGATATCGGAATACAGCAAAGTTGCAGGATACAAAATCAACACACAGAAATCTGTGGCTTTCCTATATACTAACAATGAACCAAGAGAAAGAGAAATCAGGAAAACGACTCCATTCACAATTGCTTCAAAAAAAATAAAATACCTAGGAATAAACCTAACCAAAGAAGTGAAAGACTTATACTCTGAAAACTACAAGTCACTCTTAAGAGAAATTAAAGGGGACACTAACAGATGGAAACTCATCCCATGCTCGTGGCTAGGAAGAATTAATATCGTCAAAATGGCTATCCTGCCCAAAGCAATATACAGACTTGATGCAATCCCTATGTAACTACCAGCAACATTCTTCAATAAACTGGAACAAATAATTCAAAAATTCATATGGAAACACCAAAGACCCTGAATAGCCAAAGCAATCCTGAGAAAGAATAATAAAGTAGGGGGGGATCTCACTCCCCAACTTCAAGCTCTACTATAAAGCCATAGTAATCAAGACAATTTGGTACTGGCACAAGAACAGAGCCACAGACTAATGGAACAGACTAGAGAATCCAGACATCAACCCAGACATATATGGTCAATTAATATTTGATAAAGGAGCCATGGACATACAATGGCAAAATGACAGTCTCTTCAACAGATGGTGCTGGCAAAACTGGACAGCTACATGTAGGAGAATGAAACTGGACCATTGTCTAACCCCATATACAAAAGTAAACTCAAAATGGATCAAAGACCTGAATGTAAGTCAAGAAACCATTAAACTCTTAGAAGAAAACTTAGGCAAAAACCTCTTAGACATAAACATGAGTGACCTCTTCTAGAACATATCTCCCCGGGCAAGGAAAACAACAGCAAAAATGAACAAGTGGGACTATATTAGCTGAAAAGCTTCTGTACAGCAAAAGACACCATCAATAGAACAAAAAGGAACCCTACAGTAGGGGAGAATATACTTGAAAATGACACATCCGATAAAGGCTTGACGTCCAGAATATATAAAGAGCTCACATGCCTCAACAAACAAAAAACAAATAACCCAATTAAAAAATGGGCAAAGGAACTGAACAGACGGTTCTCCAAAAAAGAAATACAGATGGCCAACAGACACATGAAAAGATGCTCCACATCGCTAATTATCAGAGAAATGCAAATTAAAACTACAATGAGGTATCACCTCACACCAGTAAGGATGGCTGCCATCCAAAAGACAAACAACAACAAATGTTGTCGAGGCTGTGGAGAAAGGGGAACCCTTCTACACTGCTGGTGGGAATGTAAATTAGTTCAACCATTGTGGAAAGCAGTATGGAGGTACATCAAAATGCTCAAACAGACTTACCATTTGACTCAGGAATTGCACTCCTAGGAATTTACCCTAAGAATGCAGCAATCACGTATGAGAAAGATCAGTGCACCCCTATGTTTATCGCAGCACTATTTACAATAGCCAAGAATTGGAAGCAACGTAAATGTCCATCGATAGATGAATGGATAAAGAAGATGTGGTACATATACACAATGGAATACTACTCAGCCTTAAGAAAAGGGCAAATCCTACCATTTGCAGCAACATGGATGGCGCTGGAGGGTAATATGCTCAGTGAAAGAAGCATAGAAAGAGAAATACCAAATGATTTCACTCATCTGTGGAATAAAAAAGCAAAGGAAAAACTGAAGGAACGAAACAGCAGCAGAATCACAGAACTCAAGAATGGACTAACAGGTACCAAAGGGAAAGTGACTTGGGAGGATGGGTGCGTAGGGAGGGATAAGAGGGAGGAGAAGAAGAGGGTATTAAGATTAGCATGCATGGGGGGTGGGAGAAAGGGGAGGGCTGTACAACACAGAGAAGGCAAGTAGTGATTCTACAACATTTGCTATGCTGATGGACAGTGACTGTAAAGGAGTTTATAGGGGGGACCTGGTATAGGGGAGAGCCTAGTAAACATAATATTCGTCATGTAAGTGTAGATTAATGATACCAAAAAAAAAAAAAGTCAGTTCCTGTGTGGAGACCTCCAAGGAGTCCTACACAAGGGTATAAAGGGCATATAAAAGTGTAGGCAAAGGGTCTGTTTGTGTTTATACAGAGGATCAAAGCCTAATTGGGCTACCCCAAAAATGAACTAAGATAAGATATGAAAAGGAACTTCCAACATCAGCACTCTCGGGAAGACTCATGCCAGAAGATGATCATCAAAAAACCCAAACAAAGATCCATGCACTGCTACAGCTGTAGATGCACTCATCCCACCAGTTCCTGGACTTGCCATGGGAATGAAGAAGGAGATATCTAATCTGGCCTGTGCATACAGTAAAACAACAAATTTGACTGGATCTATACTGTTGTTCGAACTCAACCAAGAATTAGGAGTAGTGCAAATTGTAGCACTCCAAAAGTCTTACAACTACAGACTATTTACTGTTAAAAGAACATATGGGATGTGAACAGTCCCCAGGAATGGGTTGTTTTAATTTGTCTGATTTCTCTCAGACTGTTCAAGGTCAGTTGGACAATATCCACCATATCATAGATAAGTTTTCACAAATGCCTAAGGTGCCTAACTGGTTTTCTTGGTTTCACTGGAGATGGCTGGTAATTACAGGTATGCTTTGGTTATGTGACTATACTCCTATAATGTTAATGTGTGTGCGCAATTTAATTAGTAGTTTAAAACCTATACATGCCTAAGTTACTCTACAAGAAGATATATCAAAAAAATAATCAATCTTCCCATGTTTTCTGCCGCCTGCTACTTCTATAGCTTTTCTTCTTCCTTCCTAATTACAACCCTTAAATAGAATTCGTGCCACATATCGAATTTACCGAGTATCATAATTCTTCCAAGTGGTAAAGATACCTCAAGACAAATGCTGGGCATAGAAGCCACAGGGAATAAATATGCAAAGAAGTAAAAAGCTAACCTTTTCAAACAATAAGGCTTCCCTCTCACTTACCAACTTTACATTTCCCTGTATGGCCCCGGAAGATGACTGGTTAGCCAGAGACGGGTAAGATTCCTCAAGGGAGGAACAACCTAAGACAGGCTCAGTCGCAGGGGGGCCATCAGGTGAGAAAATGGGGATCAGCAGAGGTGAGGCTTAGAACCTCCCCCCTCCTGTTCTGAGAGAAATCTTCTGCATACGTGGATGTTTTATTGCCCTTGTCTAGCTCAGATTAACACGTAGTCTACAGGCACACACCTGATCATCTATATTTGCTCTCTTACAACACTAAACTATGTTTTCTACCTTTATCTCGTATCTATATACCACTTCAGCATTTTATTAAAAATAATAATAATAAAGAGAGAAATGTGGTATCCACATATAAATCAAGTATAAAAATCAAATGAGTATTCATATTTGAACTGTTTATAGTTCATAATGCATGAGCAAAACCGAAAGTTTCTGTGATGACTGCCCTTGTACTGTTCACTATGTAACTTATTCACTATGTAAGAATTTGTACTCCATGTAAGAACTTGTTCGTTATGCTTCAGAAGATTGGAGACTGACGAAAATTAGGCTTGGGGTGGATTAATGATTGTGCATTGAGTATTGACTCCCCTATACAGAATTTTATTGTTGTTAACCATTTGATCAATAAATATGAGAGATGCCCTCACAACAACAACAACAACAAAAAAAAAGGTACACACTTCCAATTGTAAAATAAATAAGTAACCGGGATGTAATGTATAGCATAAGGAATATAGTCAAAATATTGTAACAACTTGGTATGGTGATAGCTGGTACCTAGAATTATCATGTATATAAATGTTGCATCACTGTGTTGTACACCTGAAACTAATGTAATGTAATACTGTGTGTCAACTACCCTTCAATAAAAAAAAAGTGGATTAAAGACTTGAACATATGACATGAAACCATAAAACTCCTAGAAGAAATCATAGGCAATAAGCTCCTTGGCATCAGTTTCAGCAATATTGTTTTGGACCAGTTTCCTCAGGCAAGGGCAACAAAAGCTAAAATAAACAAATGGGATTACATCAAACTAAAAAGCTTTAGTGCAGTGAATGAAACCATCAACAAAATGAAAAAGCAACCTACTGAGTGGGAAAAGGTATTTATAAATCACACATCCAATAAGGGGCTAATATCCCAAATACAACTTTATACATGTTGATATTAAAAAATTGATGAAAAAGTGGGTAGAGGACTTAAATAGAGATTATTCCAAAGATGACATACAGATGGCCAACAGGCACATGAAAAGATGCTCAACATGTCTAATCATCAGGGAGATGCCAATCAAAACAAAGTGAGATGTCACCTCACACCTGTCAGAATGGCTAATATCAAAAAGACAAGGGATAATGCATATTTGTGAGACTGTGAGGCATGTGTGTGAAGCTATGAGTGGGAATGCAAATTGGTGCAACCACTATGGAAAATAGTATGAAGGTTCTCCAAGCAGTTAAAAGCAGAACCACCATAAGATCCAGCAATTCTATTCCTGGGTATTTATCCAAAGAAAAGGAAAACACCAATTTGAAGAAATATATGCACCCATATGTTCACTGCAGCATTAGTTACAATAGCCAAGATATGGAAACAACTTAAGTGTCCATCAATAGATGAATGGATAAACAAGATGTGAGACCCCCCCACACACACAGGAATATTACTTGGCCCTTGCCATTTGTGACAACATGAATGGACCCAGACAGTATTATGCTAAGTGAAATAAGTCAGGCAGAGGAAGACAAACATCATATGATTTCACAGATACATGGAACCTAAGAAACAAAAAGCAGAATAGAAATAGACTCATAGGAAAAGGAAACAAACTGTCAGTTACCTGAAAGAGGAGTAGTTGGGGTGAAATAGGTGAAGGGAATTTAAGAAATACAATATTCCAGTTATGAAATAAATAAGTCATGGGTATGTAATATGTAACAGGGAATACAGTCAATAATATTTTAATAAGTTTGTATGGTGATTGTAACTAGACTCATCATCGGGATCATAAAAATACTGAATCACTATGATGTAAGACTGAAAGTAACAGGATATGTCAATTATATTTCAATTTAAAAAATGGGTATCATTTGACCTTTTATTTGACTTTTAGGTATTTATCCATCTTCTGTGTTCTTATCTAAACTTTTGAAGAGCATGTTTATGAATATAAGATAAAATGTGAATAGATCCAATGATTAGGAAAACCTGTATTAAGGAATTAAAATGTAACAGGCTATGCTTGGAACTAAATCTCTATTGAACAGAATTTTATGTTGAGGTACTTAAGAATTATTTTTAAACACCACCGTGTGTAATTCTGTAATATTATATACATCATTTTGGAGATGTAGATAACTGTATTGTTTGCATAATAATTTTCATTTAAAAGTACTGAACACTTATTGATTTACATTTCATAGAAAAAAAGAGATAGTTAAAATGGAAAAAAGAACCTCTATCCTGTTTTCTAATGTACCCACTGTACACTGCTATTGAGAATATAAATTGGTACAGCTAATATGAAAACATTATGAAGGTTCCTCAAAAATTTAAAAATAAAACTACTAACATATAACCCAGCAATCCCACATCTGGGTATATACAAAATAACTGAAATCAGAATTTCAAGATATGGTGGTTGGCACAGTGTAGGGGGTTTGGGGGATGGATGAAATATGTGAAGGGGGGAAAATTAGTAAGAATGCTTGATACTCTGATCTGGATGACAGTCACATGGGTGTCCATATACACGTGTCAAAATTCATTGAGCTGCATACTAAAATTTGTGCATTTTTTATATGTCAGTATATAAAATAGTAATAATAATTTTGAAAAGAGGCAGAAAAAAACAAAATTGATTATTGATCGGTGAAAAAAAGAATTTCAAGATAGCATCTTGAATTTTGAGAATTCCAAGGATAAAGATAACATCTTAAGAACTGCCAAAGACGCAAAACCTAGAGATAGAGGTTACTGATAAAGGAATACGAACTGGCCGATAATCAGTCTATAACCAGCATCATTGATTGCATGGTTTCTTGCAAAGCTCTTGCATCAATGACTTTGAAACTGGACTTTAGATACATATAATCTACCTATTAAATGTGAGAACAAAGTTAGGACATTTTCAGAAATTCAAAACCTGAAGAAAGTTATGTCTTAGGCATCCCCTTTGAAGAAGCTCCTGTGGCTATGCTGAGCAGTCAGAGGATGAAAACTAAGTACCTAGGGGAACACAGAATTCAATAAATGGTAGAATTCATTCGGTAACCAAGTGGTAAAAAATAATTATGATAATTCCAAGGTGATATCTCCATAGTAGGTATAGAGTTAGTAACTGCAAAAGAAAAAAGTATGTGGTACAGTCAACAGATGCAAGAAACCATGAAGGCCAATGACTTGCTGATATATTGATAAAAGCCCCACTATCCCATTGAGAGTATGGCAGGTTTTACAATGGGAAGGGAAGATTCCCTTGATTCAAAAAAATTTTCAACTAATCTTATGATATGGAATCATTCAGTAAGCCTTTATGAGGATTTGTTTTCTCTGATGTACACTGCCCTCACTTGAGTTGCCTTCTAGATTGATCCACATAATTCAAAGAGCAGTAAGCCATCTGAACCCAGCTGCTCTTCAATGTTACTGGTTTATGCCATTTTCATTCTGTCAGCAAGAACTATAGATCTGTACATTCTTTTAACTAGGTGTCCAACCTACCCAATCCCAAATTATCTTAGAAATGCTCACACAAACTGTTTACTTTTTTTCATTGTTGGTTTACCTCTAAGCTGTAGCTACTTTTGGAAAATGACCTCTACAATAAACATCATGACCTCCTTATAAAAAATAGTAGCAGCAAATTAAATGGATAGTCAAATATATCTAAGAACAATTTATTCAAGAAGATGCCTGAGATGGATTCTGTAATGGGCAGAGTGTGGATAAGAAGGCTAAGTTATTAGTGATATTATGAAACAAGATTCTTTCCCCTAATTTTGAAACAGGAAAAGCAATCCAGTGAGTTCAGGTAGGAGGAGTGGCATGATGAACAAGAACGTCATGGTTGAATTTTGACAAACACTAAAATGTGTCATCATTAACTGAAAAAAAAATCCACTGCAAATGGAAGTAAGGGGTGCTTTCTGTGAAGTGACACAAGGGTTTCAAGACTGGATATATGCACATAAAATTCAATTTTAGCACACTCTTTTACAATAAGCCATAGTTGTAAGGTAAAATTCATTTAACTAACTAAATTTTTCAAATCAACACAGATGTAATACATGGCCCATTTATATATTATTACAGAAATAAAAGTAAATCCCATTAACCCTGACAAAGAAAGTAAGGATAAAGGTGAAAGAAACTGAAAAAGAAGATACAAGAAGTGGATAGAGGGGGTAGGTTTGCTAATCTCTTCATTATTCATGGAGTAGAATCAAAAATCCTGATAAAAGTCATGAAATAAGAAAGCAATGTTTATGTTGTTTCTTTTTGCCAATTCCAAGGGAAAACAAAAAATCATAAATATAAAAGAAATGAGGTAGAATGAGAGGTGAAAGTAGTGTTAATTTTATCCTTACCGTTGTGGCATGGAGGCAATAGATATTGTCTACGTTAATAGAAAAAAACTGTAGCAAAGCTTAGCTATTAAAGTTAGAATGTTAATAACCAGAAATACTAAAACAAGAGACAGTTAAAACAGTAAAAACTGTCAGACTCTCTCATGTGGAGATAGAGTTGGGCAAGTTGGGGAGAAGACAGAATAATGGTTTTCTTATATTATGCATTTATTACTTAATTTTTTAATGTAAAAATAGAAAAGCATATGTGTTGTCCTATTTAACCTCCTAGGCAAAGCTAAATTAAATGTACTACTTGTGATCCTCTGTATCTTGAAGATGTCTTAGCCAATTTACATTATTATGCAAATAAAATTGCCTTCATAGAATATATATGCTTTCTCAAAAAGCTATAATGTCAGCAAAAATATGATGGCTCATGAAAAAAAGGAAAAAATTTGAAACGTGATTTTTTACAAAATTATCTTAATGTAAGAAATAGTATAACGGAAGTATTTTTCCATGATCAGATATACTTGGGAAATGAACACCAAAAGCTTTTTAATATTCTTAACCACCTTAAATACTATGGAGAAAAGAAGGCACCTGTGTTAAAAAGCCAAAAAGTATATCATGATCAGACATGTAGGAGACTGTCCTAACACTATAAAACATGCTATGCTTGCACACTATAACATATTTATCATTTGAAACTTACATACCTTTCCGTCCATTTCTAGATTCTTGGTTCTATCCCATTAACGTATTTGTCTATGCCAGCACACACACCTTACTGTTTTAACTGCAGTAGTTCTATAGCCTGATTTGATAATCTGGCAGATAAACTCAATTATCACAACCATCCCTATTTCTTTTTTAGTCCCATCATTCATTCATTTATTCATTCATTCATGCATGCATGCTACTCTTGCACACTTATCTTGACAGTTTTAAACACAACTTGCCAATTTCAATGAAATGCCTGCCTATTAAGCTTTTTAGTTTTTTCATCATTCATCCAACTTTTTATCCATCTTTACTGAGATATAACGGACAAACAGAAATTGTATATATTTTAGGTGTATGACTAGAAACTTTGATATACATATACATTATGAAATAATCACCACAATCAAGCTAATTAACATATCTGTAACCAAGCGAAAAAGTGGCATCTCTACCTCCACACTGTATTTGTTTCCTTCTTTGCTGCCTTAACCTTTGGGTGAAAAGGAAAAAAAAAAAACAGGAAAAGGGCTTCTGCTCAGCCCTGTAGCCCTGCACATAAGGCTTGTTGATCATCAAAAGGAATTTTGCTTACAGTTTGGGATTTCTGCAAATAGTCCCTTACCCGAAGCTCGCCTCCTCCAGGACATAGGGACATATGTATGAAAATGATGATCCCCCCCATCCAAAAGTTTTAGGAACATCGTGACCGACCTAGTTCAGCGAGAGTCAACTAACCAAGGACAGAGTTTCTCAGCTCTCCTTGGACCCTCGTGGGACCCCAGATGTCTGGAGCCCTTAGTCTCCCCCTAACCTGCTCCCTTTCCTGTTCCCCATTCCGTAGCATAAAAGAGGCTTGCAAACAATGCTCAGTTAAGATGTGCTTTAGGACATTAGTCTGCCATCTTCTTGGTCTGCTGGCTTTCCGAATAAAGTGACTTTCCTTGCCCCAACACCTTGTCTGTTGACTTACTGGCATGTTCACGCAATGAGTGGCATGAGCTTGGACTCGATAACGTGTCCTTGGACTTGATGACATATCTATCATCTCACAGTTATAATTTTTCTTCTGTGGTCAAACACTGAAGACTTACCTTCTTAGCAAATTTCAAGTATATAATATTAACTATGGTCACATTGTTGTACATTAGATCTCCAGAACTTACTCATTTTGCATAACTGAACTTCTGTGCCCCATGACTAACATCTTTTACTTTTCTCTTTTCCCCAGCCCCTGACAATCACCATTCTGTTCTTTACTTGCATGACTCTTTTAAATTCACATGCAAGTGACATCATGAAGTACTTGTTTTTCTGTATCTGGCTTATTTCACTTAGCATAATATTCTCCAGGTTTATCATTTCATTGTCAAAATGGCAGGATTTCCTTCCTTTTTAAATACTGAGTAATGCTTCATTAAGTATACACATTCTTTATCCATTTACCCATAATAATGGACATTTAGGTGTTGGGTGCATATATATTTAAAATTGTTGTATCTTCATGTTTAATTGATCCTCTATCACTATAATTACCTTGTCTCTAGAGATAGTTTTTGACTACAAGCATATTTTTATATTAGTCACTCCTGATTTCTTTTCATTACCATTTGCTTGGAAAACCTTTTTCCATCTTGTCAATCTCTGCCTATGAATATCTTTAATGTGAATCTCTTGCAGACAGCATATCACTGGATTGATTATCCATTAACCACTTTTGCGTTTTTATTGAGTTCAAACCATTTCCATTTAAATTACTGATATGTAAAGACTTATTATTGCCATTTTGTTAGTTGTTCTCAGTATGTTTTACAGTTATTTTGTCTCTCCTTTTCTTGCTGTTTTACCTTATTTGATGACTTTTTGTAGTGATTTGCTTTGAAATTTTCTGTATCTATTACATATTTTTTCTTTGTGGTAAACTCAAAGCTTGTACGAAATATAACCACCTGTTTTATGTTGATAACTTCGATCAGATACAAAAACTCTACTTTTACTTTCTCCCACCACACAATTTATGTCTCATAGTCACAATTTGCTTATTTTTATATCATATATCTACTAAATTTTTCTTTTATATTTACCTCATATTATGCACACACATTACAGTCTTACATTATTCTGCACTTGTCTATATATTTATCTTACTAGTGAGATTAATAATTTCTTAAATTTTCACATTGCTCTATAGCATATTTTTGTTTCAATTTGAAGAACTCCCTTCATTTCTTATAAGGCAGTTCCACAGTGGTTATGAACTCTGGGTTTTTATTTGCCTGGGAAAACTTTATGTCTCTTTTTATTTGAAATAGTTTTTGTCACATATAGAATTCTTGGTTGGAGATATTTTTCTTTCTGTCCTTGGAATATATCATCCCAGACTCCCCTGTCCTGCAAGTTTTCTGCTAAGAAATTTGCTAATTGTCTTATGGGGATTTCTATACTAGGACAAATCATTTTTCTCCTGCCACTTTCAAAATTTTTTCTTTGACCTTGCTTTTTTATAATGTGTGTCAGTGTAGTGTTCTTTTGGTTAACCCTATCTAGTTTTTTTTTGAGTTTCATGTATTGGAATGTCCATTTCCCTCCCAAGATGTGGGAAGTTTTTAGTCATTATTTTTTAAACAAGCTTTTTGCTCCTTTTTATCTCTTCTTCTGAGATTAACTATAATGTGCACATTGATTCTCTTTATGACATCATAAATCCTAGAGGGTTTTCTCCACCCTTTTCATTATTTTCTTTTTTCTCTGTTGACTCAATAATTTCAAATGACCTATGAATTTTCAGAATCATTCTTCTGAATGACTGAGTCTAATGCTGAAGCTAATTTTTTAATATCATTCATTGTATTTTTCAGCACCAGAATTTGTTTGGTTCATTTTTATGATTTTTTTATTTCTATTCTTCTTTTGTTCATATATTTTTTTCCTGATTTTGTTGAGCTGTTTCTCTATGGTTACTAAGTTTCTTTAAAGCAATACCTTGTCATATATATCGTTTACTAGATAGTTACTGGCATTTTCTCATGTTCCTTTGGTGGTGTCATGTTTCCTTGATTTTTTGTGTTCCTTGTAGGCTTGCATTGATGTCTGCACTTTTGAAGGGACAGTCATATCCTCCAGACTTTGTGGATTGGCTTCGGTGGGAAAAGGCTTTCACCTTTGCATGGGTGTGAGGGTGCTGGCTGGGTAGGGTACTGTGACTCTAGCTCAGGGGGTGGCACAGTGATGGTGAGTCCAGACAGCAGTCAGCCTCAATGAAGACTGTGGGGTCCTCAGTGGTAAAGGCTATGGTGCCTGTGACAGAAGCAGCAAGGGCTACTGGGGTCCTCAATAGTGAAGGCTACTGATATCCTCCTGCTACCCTTTTCCCCTGCTGGGGGAGCAACAGCCAGGGAAGCTGGGGCTGCAGGATCCATTTCCAAGATATTTTCTTTGATAATGTTAAATGCCTCAGTGGCCTGTGTTTTGCTTGCTTGTCTGTCTGTCTCTCTCTCTCTCTATGACGTATCGCCCCCACTGCCAGGTCCTCTCTATGTATCTTGGGCTTCTTACAATGTGTTGGTCTTAGACATGATTCTTACATGACAGCTGATTCCAAGAGTAAAGGTTTCAAAATACAGAAGTGTAAGGTTATGGTCTCATAAATCCTGGGCCCAGACACCGCCACAGCATCACTTTCACCATATTCTATTTTTAAAAGAAGTCTTGGTGCTCTTTTCACTTCAAGGGGATGATAGATCTCACATTTCAATGGGAAAATATTCAAATAATTTGGGTCATCATTAATCTAATGACAAGTTCTTAATGCTTCCAATATAAAATTCAACCTCTATATATGCCATTCGTCATTAGGCCATTGCTTACATTTCCGGGGCCAGTTCATGCAGCATTTACCCACCCAAACCTGCTGCGCATCCCCACCACACACACACTCCACTAATGATCTCTCCAAGGCACATTCCTATATATCTAGACTTCCCTGTTCCACTGGAGACAACAGCTGGCTAATAACAATTTCACCATTAGAGTTAATGCTTTTGCCAAGTGAGCTATGTTCAATGTTCAATTTAGGACCTATATATATATATATATATATATATATATATATATATATATATAAGAAAAACTATAGCATTTGTATAAAATCCCTTTAAAATCTACTAGCAAAGTTCAAGCTGTTAATACTGGCATCCAAAACAACAAATCAGGAATTATAGAATGGAGTTCCAGCTATTTCAATAGAGAAAAAGACAGACTCTGAAAAACACATAACCTTTACAAACGGGTATGATGCATCTTCAGGGTGCCATTTTGTAGTCATTGTGAACATGTGCACCTTCTGAATACACATGTGCAGAATACTAGAACAAGGCACATTGAAATAATCACCAAGAAGCATAGAGAGACCTAGTTAGTTTGAAATATGTTATTCATGAGCTATGAGGATGATAGTAAGTTTGTAGAACACTGTAAGCCTTGACACTACACAAAGCTTAGTGCTACCATATATGGAAATCTGCCATGGAATCCTCAATATTGAATATACAAATGCTAGCCCATGACTACACCTTAAGGAATGCTATGTTTCCTTTCTGTCCTTTGCCTTTATCACAATCTACATTGAAAGAGAAAAGGATCCTATACAACTCCAATATGCACAAGAATAATTCAGTGGTAGAATAAAAAGTTCCTGAAAACTGTAAGAACTTATGGGGTAGATTTATGATTTCATATGAATGCTCACACACTTCTAAGGGAAGTTAACCAGAACAACAAAAACCTTCTCTGGTTATGAGATTCCGTATTACATAAATTCTCCCTCAAAGAGTTTCTCTCTGCTGTGAAGATAGCTGTATAGTTATACACATACACTGCTGATCAGCAATTACCTACATGTGGATTAAGCAGATAAATCCAAACTCTGATCTGCTCCCAAGGTGCCCAAATTCTCTTGTCAAGGTATGTAGCTACAATGAAATGGTACTGCAGCTCAAATTCAAATTTTGAAAACTCTTATTTTCAACTATCTGCACCAATTCAGATACAGATAATCCAATTGATTGACAAACTACAAATTGACATTAATAGAATCAGAATAATTTCAAAGATTCTTAGCCCCACCACAAATATACCTCACAACTTTTGCAACATTTATTGAATTGTCCCAACAACTCAATAGAAAGGAAGAGCAGCATATCATTATTTTAATATATTCTCTAGGTGCATAACAAATCAAGCCATGGAATCAGATTCATCAAGTTCAAATACAACTTTTGTCTTTTACTGGCTAGGTGAAATAAGACAAATTATTTTATTTATCTATACCATAGTCTTTCAATTTTTAAATGTAGATCATAATATGCCAGGATTATATTTTGCATTAAAAAAGGCAATTCACATAGTGTCTAGTATCCACCAACAGTAACTATTTTATTAAAACTTTTATTATGTTTCAGTTACTTTTTGCCAATAATTGAACTTTCTCAGAAAAATCTAAGGTTATGTATTTTTTAGAATGGTGTCACTTTATTATATAAGAAATCCAAATACATTCTTTTTTAATACCTTAATTTTTGTCTGTATGACAGAATTTTTCTGTCTTATGAACATCATTTCTCTCATAATGTTCACCTACTCTTGATTCATTTAGCACTTACTTTGTGAAAGGTGGTGAAAATAATATAACATGAAGTACAAAAGTCCTTGCTCACAATGAATTAATTCCTAACATACACAAGTTGCCATTTCAAAGGAGACTGCTCTTAATCCTTACTTCCAACATGAAATAAGTTTTGTTATGAATACTTAACAGATGAGGAGACAGCCTCATACCTGTTGAGACTTGTCCATGATCTGATAGCTATTAATTATCAGAAATATTTGAGGTGAGTTACTCTAGCTCATTCTCATTCCATTTTACCTTTGATTCTGACTGTCTCAGCAGAGACAGCTAGCTGACCACACTTCCCCAAGATAAGGTCATTAACGGAAGGGAGCTTCTGAGTAAGGGGTTGGAAGTCTACCCCCTAATGATTGGGTGGGGCCACATGTCTTGTTCTGCCTTGTTAAATATTTTAAAGTAACATGTATTCCTCTTGATAAGGGACCTGGAGCCTTCCCCACACTTTCTCATCATCAGCAGCCTTGAAGGCCTTGTTAGGAAGGCAGATTATGAAATGGAAAAGTATAAATTCTGTAATAAATTGCACAAAATCAGAATGAATAATGACTCCCTCACTTTTTGGTTAAGACCACATTTTTTAATGTCTCTGGTGCTGGGGGCACATAGTTTGGGATGGGTTAGAAAACCAGGAGATTTCAAGAAAAGATGATAGGCACTCTAACAGAGTTGAAACTAGAGAGAACACAGAAAAAGATGGTGAAATCTGTGGATTCAGAAAAGGCTCTAGAAGAAAAAGGTAGAAGAATGGATAAACACTCAGGGAACAGCATTCAGACAGTGTATTCTGCAAAGCTGTGATAGTCCTGTTCTGAGCATGATGCTCTATTTGAACATGGTAACATTTATCTATTAATGTGTAACAAACCACACCAAAATCTAGTGGCTTAAAACAACAATCATTGATTAACTCATGTCTCTACAATTTAAGCAGAGCTTGATAGGAAAGTCTGATATCTGCTCTGTGTGGCATCAGCTGACGATGACTTGAACACTTCAAGATGACTCATTCCCATCGCTACCAAGTTTGTGCTGGCTATTGGCTGGTATACAGTTAAGTTGAAATCTTTGGTTCTTCTTCACCAAGGCCTCTCCAAGTACTCTATGATTCCTAAGAGTGATGACTGAGTTCTAAGGCCCAGGATAGCAAAAGAGAGAGCCAGTTGGAAGCTGAATCTTCTTCTATGATCTAGCCTGGGAAGTCATACAGCATCATTTCCACCATAGTCCATTAGTTGATGTAGTCATAAAGTCCCATACAAATTCAAAGAAAGAGAACATATACTGTATCTCTTAATGGAGGAGTGGCAAGGTACTGATCATATGCTATAAACACCAAATATGCAAAGATTGACAAAAATCTAAGAATGATGATGTAAATTATTATCTATCTGGAAAATCTGTTCTAATCCCAAAATGTCTTTTCAAATTGACAAAATGAGGCTAAGTATGTGTTTCAACCTGACTGTTCAGAATTAGGTTTATTACCTTTCACCTATACTACACGGGGTCGATAACTTCTTATATACCAATGTTGACTTTCCAGTTTGATTTGAAGCCTAGCCAGTTGCTTTGAGAAAGTTTTGGTAGATAGTCCTCAGCTTCCAAGAGGACAAAGTAAATATGAGCATTTAACCACTATGTCGAGTTAGAATTTATAGAGTAAGGAAGTTATAAGGCTTCTGAACACCTTAATAAAATATGATAACTTCTAAATATCCTCAAGAAAATCTATTATCCCTTTTGTTGAATTGTTTCAAATAAAACTAAACTAGAATCAAAGAGCAGATGCAATGGCCTTGATCTTTTTAGAGATTCATCTTTTACATCTTTAGCAAGTAATGTCATGGACACACTCCAGGGTCTGCAGATTTAAGGTTGTATAAGAGCTAGTCCCCTGCCTCTAAGGTTTATAGTTTGGGATGGACGGGAATCCAGATAATTGCAAGAGAATGTGGTAAGTACTGTGGTGCTGAATGGTGTTACAGAGGACAGACAAAGGAGTTGGTTAACTCTGGAGGTTTAGAAAAGGCTCTACAAAGAAGATACTTTGCTTGATCCTCAAAGAATGAATAGGATTTGCCAGGTAAAGAAGAGAGATGAACACTTAGTAGAGTAGCAGACATAAGTCACAGGCTGTATGCTGCACTGAATGTGTGTGATAATTAGCTAAATACATTACACGAAGCAATTTTATTAACATTACCATTTGTCATCAAATAGTAAAAGGGAATCCTTTTCCATGAGATTCTGAAACACTAACAGCTTTCCTGCCCAGGGATCCTGTTTGATCTCAGTTCTCTCTGTGGTCCTGGACATGCAAATAAGGCTGTGTGGTGACACCAATGATGTCCAAGAGTATTAATGCAGGTTTGCAACTTTAAGCATTTTGGACTGTGGAAATGAAATTGCATCAGGCAACTATAGAAAAAAGCAGTGCCATGGGAAGAGATAGATCCCTAATCCCCTGAAAAGATCTATTCTGTTATCAAGGGGAAACATATTGCCAATCGTGTTGTCAGGAGCTAATTACCTAGACAAAGGGAAAATGTACAGATACATAGATGTGTATTGACATGTGTGACAGACACATAGGTTCATATATACGGACGGCAACTGGTTAAATTGATTTTCCCTTTGATGTTTAAGAAAGGGAAACAAATGAAACCTGATGACATTCTAGTTACAGAATTAACATTATATAATATAGGGTGTAAGAGCACATGCCTTAGACTAACAGTTTTCAAGTTTGAGAGTATACCAAAATCACCTGGAGGGCTCATTAAAGTACAGACTTCTGGGGCTCACCCTGAGTATCTGTTTTAGTAGGTCTGGAGTGAGGCTCAAGAACATACATATTTTTTTAAAGTTCCAAGGAAATTTTGGTGCTGCTTGGATTTTAATCCTGAATGAGAATCTTGACTCTACTGCTGAACAGTTGTTAACTTGTGGGAAAGTTAATCAACTTCTCTGTGCCTCAGTTTCCTCATCGGTAAACTAAAGACAGAACAGTGTTCAGCCTCTACCTATATCCCCTCTGAACTGGCCTAGTTCATGCTGATGCCACTCTCTACATAAGGGCCTATGTTAGCACCCACAGTGCTGGTACAAAGTGCTAGCAAGTTAATGCCCAAGAAGCCACCCTCGGCCAATGATGGACAGAAGCTGGAAAATAATACCACAGCTCCCTGCTGCCTCAGGTAAGGGAACTCATAGGCGTGCATTCACCAACTGTTCTCAAAGTGTGGCCCCCAGACCAGCTGCAACACCATCACCTGGAAACTTCCCAGAAAAATAGCAGATCCAGTCCCAGACATATTGAATCAGATACTCTGAGGATGAGACCCCAGCTCTATGGTTTAATAAACTCTCCAGGGGATTCTGATTAACGCCAAACTTTATACCACATATATATTAATATAAATATGACTATATTGTTTTATTATATATATACATATTATAAAAATATAAATATATATTAAAATAAAAAGTGTTTAGAATAGTGCCTGGCATATGTTGAGATGCTAAAGATAAGTAAACTATAATTGTGACTGAGATTACTAATTGAAGTTTATTAATCAAACAAATAAAAACAGATTTAATATCTGAATGCTCTAAAAATTGAAAAAGAACCAAATAAGAATTGTCTCTGGTTTTTGAAAGTTAGGAAACACAACCAGTGGCTTCCTAAATACAGCTGACATTTGGGTAATTCGACGTAATAATTAACCACCTTACAATGAACCCCAAACTAGTGACATCTTTTCTGACAGAACAATGCCTTTCTGTCAGCTCTGGCTTGATGTCCCACACAGACAATTGCCAGAATTAAGATTCACCACTGGGAATGGTCTCCAGCAGGGGTCTAGCATCTCTTTCATGACCACAGATGATTCAAAGAAAATGTAGAGTCCATCAGAGGAACAAATCTTCCAAATTCAGAAATGGACTTCTGAATTTAGCAGCTTAAATAATACGGGGCGAATTGAGAATTGTATTTGGAAGTATAAAAGTAGCACAAGGAACTCATGTACCCCTTGAAACTAACTACCTTTGTCTATTAACATTTTGTCAAATTTGCATCATCTCCCTCTCCTTAGTAAATACACACTTGCACAATTAGTTTTATGGAACCGTGAGGGTCAAACTCATCAGGATCATTTACTTCCAAATTCTTGAAAATTTATCTTTCAAGAACAGGACATTCTTCTTACTTTTTAAACAAATACTTTCTAATACTTCTTGGTATTATCATGAAATTCATATATAAAACATCTGCCTACACATAAATGTAGGAAAAAAAACACTATATATAAAATTTAAAAAAAAACCCTCAAGTGTACTGTTACAGAAAAATATATTAAAACCTATGCTATAACCAGCAGTGACATTTTCAAAATCCGGAATTCCTGAGAAACATCTGGACTCAACAAAGCACATGCTTCTTTAACTATATGTAATCACTGAATTAGAAAATCCAGGAATATTAAGAGAGGGCAAAAGTGCTTTGTGTTGCTATATAAAACAAAGTTTGTGTCTATGTGCAGACATATATAAACAGGCTTCTCACCTACATGAATACCTGGCTGTAGGCCACTGCAAAGCTGTGTGGAATGAAAGGACAGGTCTCTACTGTGCAACCTGAGCTGTGCATTACAAGACACCTAGCATACCTAGCTTGCCTACTTATTTACCCCACAATTCCCCAGACACTTCTTGGAGAAGTACAACTCTCAACGACAGTAACTGACCAAAACAAAGCGGACTAGGCACAAAAGACATTTAAAGCTACATGCATTCATTTTTATTAAATAATAATGGCTTTCCTAAAATATTTCATTTATAAACTTTTTTATTCAACAAAACCAAAATTGTATTCATTGAACAAAAAACAAATTTAAAGCCTGAGAGCCTATCTTTTCATGATCCCTGGAACACTGGTAAGCTGTCAGCAGAAATTTTTTTCTAAGATTATAAGTACCAGTGATGAGCCTCCAGATGGAGCATTAATACAAAAGATTTAAGAACTGAAGTAGATCCTTTACGTTACCTTGATCTATTTGCTAAGATCATGCCACCTATTTTTGTGTGTCCAGAATCCCTTTAGAGAGTATTACTATAAAATGAAGGTAGAGATAGGTCTCCCTTTGTCCCTAGGTAAACCCTAATGTCAAAATAATAATGTGGCCATGCCAATATGAGCTATTATACATCAAACAGCTCAAATAATTTTCACTAGGACCTTAAGTCATGTGTACACTGAACTTAAATGACAGCTGTACATTTTCCTAAATTATAACTACATTCTCAGTGATCATGGGTAACAATTCAGTGTGTTGGCTTAAAGGCAAATATACCAATTATCTGAAATTAATTTTAGTTGAATGATGATGATTTTAGACAATGTTTTTCTCCCAAAAGTGCATTTTAAAAAGAAGTTTTGGAATGCAAAGTTACTCTACTGTAACTGTTTCTTTAAGTGAGAAACAATAAAAAATAATCCAGTCATGCAGTAGGTAATGTCTCAGTAATATGCTCTTACCTAAAAATATCAAGGGGGTAAATTGTCAAAGACAAAAATTACAAATGTCTACTTCCAAATTTAGCAACTAAATCCACAAGCACCTAATAGAATTGAAACAGCAATCTTAATTATGAAAGGGCAAAAGGTGCCTCTCTGACCTAATTTAGGTGTGACTAGAGCGTACAAATCATTCTCTGTAACTTACATACTATATAAAAATCACAAAATAGAAAAAATGATTCCAAGGTATTTCAAAATACTTTAAAGTATACAAATGTCAGTGGTATATTTAGCCACTGACCTCTATTCTTTCCAAGTTATGATCAGGAAAAGGAAGAAATTGCAAATGCAATGCATATTCTTTTTTCACAAAGGTTAGTATTTTGGATAAAAGAGAAAAAGAAGCCTTGGTTTTATGCCCAGTAGTACAAATGCCAATACTCGAGACATCATAGTTTAAAGCAATATAAAAGTAAAACACATGCTCTCAAGAAAATTTCCATAATAGAAATAGATGAAGTTTACCCAAATTCCTGCTTCGACTACCACAGGTATTTTTAAATGGTCATTTGGCTTCAAAATGTGTATCAACTCTACCAAAACATGAAATTCACACACATATCCTTTATCTGAAGAGTCTTTGTTCTATGTTTTTTCCATTACACATAAATAGGCATCCAATTTATGTATAAGTCTCTAAATTTTTCTGAATGGCACTCCCAGGAAAATCAAACTGTCCAGAAAACATCACCTTTAAGTACATGTATATGTGTGTGCATGTGTATAGTATGCATATACATATGTAGTATATATGTAAGTCTGCTCATACATATATACCTATATATAGAGAGAGAGACTAGAAAAAGCACAGGATAACTCAGTTTCTCCTCCATTCTATGCAGTGGCTTCCTTCATCAATGTCAAATGTGATTATATTTTGTGTCATGTTATCATTGGATAGATTGAGTGCAACAGCTTTTAGAGTGCAGGTTGTGATACAGCTGTCATATATCAACCAGAATCACATTTAAATTTACAACCTAGAACTGAAAGGTCTTTCAACCCTTTGAACTGAACATGGGAAGCAAAAGGTTTAGAATGCATTTTGACTTTTGAGAGTTGATGCATTTAATAAAGTTTTGTTAAAAGAAAATAGCTGTAAATAAACAACTTCTCTGTCACATGATTAAAAGACTATTTCTAAAGGGTCCATTTATGGCAGAATGTCATTTATCACTACAAACTATGAAGATCTTGTAGATAAAACTACTTATCCACCACAAAAAAAAACAATTTCTTAAAGTTTTATATTTAAAAACTACAAAGATTTATAAAACAGTCACAGTTATTTATGGCTATAATATTTCATTTCAGTTGTAAAGTAATTTGTTTAGTCTTGAAAGCAGAACTTAAAACATACTTGTTATTGGCAGACTCTTAAAATCATATTTAAATGTACAAGAATTATGAAGCAATATGCAAAATATGATATTTAAAAATATATCTAAAGAGAATATATGACATATAGAAGAAAACAAAACATCAATAGAATTTCTATATGGTAGTGAAACTACAGGCAATCTTTATTTTTTTTCCCCTTGCTTATCTGCATTTTCAAAGAAGTTTTCTACAATAAGCTATTACTTTGCTAACAGGAAAAAAGCAAAATATATAAATACCTATGAAAATGTATGGCCTCTGTCTGGATCTGTAAACCTGTTTAAATATATCTAGGGGACAATAACCCCACTAAAATTATTGGCAAAAAGGAGAGAACACTCAGCATCCAGTATGCTTTCCATTTTGTGTCTATATTATAGGAGAGACTCTCTTGCCCTTGCATTCTGAAAAAAAAATTTATAAAATAACAGGTTTAAAACAACAACAGCAAAAATCTCATTTGTTCTTTCCAGAGCTGATTCCTCAGTCTCTTTTCTCTATGACCACCTTAACTTACCCACCCCACCCCCCAAATAATAGACAACTTTCTCACCTTTGGATTTCTTGCTAGTAAGTTGCTGTCTTCATTTAGAACAGCAGGTGAGCTTTCTCACCCTTCAGGAGAAAGCAAAGCAACATATAAAACCAGAAGAAAAAGGAGAAATACTGCTGAAAGACCTCCCTTAGTACACGAAGTAGGAGATTAAGTTTTAGCAGTTTCCCAAAACTGGCTTCAGCATTCACCACTGGAATGTGGGAAAAATTGCAGTGAAGCTCTGTCTCCAGTACCATCATCTAAAGCGCCTCTAAAAGAAGTTACTATGATGATGGAAATGTTCGATGGCTGCTCCCCAATAAGATATTCATTAACACATGTGGCTATTGAACAACGATTACACGACTATGACTGAATTTTAAATTTTACATAATATTAATTAGTCTAACTATAAATCGCTGCATGGAACTAGTCTATTCAAAGTATTCAACTTAACACTTAACGCCCTTGATGCAAAGGAAGGAAGTTAGTTTTAGGGTAAAAGAGAGTAATAAGTAAAATGTTAGGATGCATTTTTTAGTTTTATTGCTATATACTTTGCATACCATAAAATCCATTAACCTGAATTGTGTAATTCAATGTTTTTTTGTATATTGCAAGAGATGTGCACTCATCACCACAATCTAATTTTAGAACATTTCATCATCTGAAAAAGAAACTGAACACATTAACAGTGACTCACTGCTCCTCTACCATGTTCCAGCACTAGGCAATTACTAATCCATTTCTATACAATATATTAATCCATTTTCTAATAATTGGCTTATTCTGGACATTTCACAGGGAATCATGGAATGTGCGTTCTTCTGTGACTGGCTTCTTTTACTTCGCATAATGTTTCTAAGGTTTATTCATGTTGTAGCATGCATCAGTATTTCATTATTTTTATGGCTAAAACATATTCCACTGTATGAATCCAACATATTTAATTTACCCATTTGCCAGTTGATGGGTTGTTGGGTTGTTCCCACTCTTTGGAATAACGCTGTGAACATTCCTGCACATATTTTGTGTGTACGTGTTTTCATTTATCTTGCGTATATACTAAGTGGGATTGATGGGTCATATGATAACTCAATGTTTAACATTTAAGTAACTACCAAACTGTTTTACAATGCAACTGCAATATTGTACATTCCCAACTGTAATATGTAAGGGTTCAAATTTTTCCACATGCTCATCAATACTTGTTTTATCTTTTGTAACAGCTTTCTTATTGGGTGTGAAGTGTTATTGCATAATGGTTTTGACTTGTAATTTTCTAGCACAAACGATGCTGAGCATCTTTTCATGTGCTTATCAGACCAATTTCCTTTAAAATAAACTTCCCTTCAAATCATTTACTCATTTTGTTTTTCCTTTTATTATTAATTTCTAAGAATTCTTTTACTATGGATACAAGCCCCTTATCAGACATACGTATTTTGCAAATGTACCCCCATTCTGTGGGTTCTCTTTCATTTTCTTGATGGTATAACTTGCAATATATTCAGATAAAGCCTAATTTATTTCATCTTTCATCACTCCTACTTTTGCTGTTTTATCTAAGAAACCATTGCCTAACCAAGGTTACAAAGATTTAATCTTATGTTTTATTCAGGTTTTTTATAGTTTCAGTTCTTACATTTAAGTCTAGTACCCATTTTGAGTTAAATTTTGTGTAAAAATCAACAGATCTAATGTCATTATTTTTCACATGGACAGTGTGTTTGGCATCATTTGTTAAAAAGATTATTCTTTTCCCCATCGAATTGTCTTGACACCTTTGTTGAAAACCACTTCATCATAAATATAATGGTTTACTTCTGGACTATCAATTGTATTTCATCCTTTTATATTGTCTATCCTTATGTCGGCACACAGTCCATGACAACTAGCTTTCTGGTAAGTTTTGAATTCAGGAAAAATAAGGCTTCCATCTTACTCTTCTCTTGCAAGATTGTTTTGGCTATTCTTGGTCCCTCTCTTGCTTTCCGTGTGGATCACTTTGTCAATTTCCTTAAGAAAAAAAAACCCTGGGATTTTGATAGAGAATGCATTGAACCTATCAATGAATTTGAGGAGTATTGTCACATTAAATTTTCTGATTTCACTTCTTGGTGCTACTATAAATGGACTTGTTCCTTAGTTTCATTTTCACTTTAATCATTACAAGTACATAAGACTGCAGTTAAATTTTGTGCATTCATATTATATCCTGCAACTTCAGTGAACTCACTTATTAGTTCTAACATATTTTTTGGTATGGATTCCTAAGGATTTTGCATGCACAACATCAAGACACCTGCAAACAGAGGTAGTACTTTCTTTTTTAATTTGGATGCCATTTTTTCCTTTTTCTTGCCCAAATGACATACCCCAAATCTCTAACACAATGTTGAATAGAAGTATTGATAGTAGACATCTTTCTCTAGTTCCAGATCTTTGGGAAAAAGAGCTGCGTCTTTAACCACGAAGTGTAATGTTAGCTGTGAGTTCTTTGTAGTGTGTAGTCTTCAAGTTCAGGAATTCCCTCGTATTCCCAGTTTGCTCAGTATTTTTTCTCACCAAGAATGGGTGTTGTATTTTCTTTTAAATGTTCTTTTAGTATTTATTAATAAGGTCACATGGTTTCATCCTTTATTCTATTAGTATGGTGTAGTACATCAATTGTTTTTTGGATGTGAAACCAACATAGCATTTCTTGGTAAATCTCACTAGATCATGGTAAATAAGACCTGGCTGAATTTGTTTTGCTAGTATTTTGTTTACAATTTCTACATCTGTGTCCATATGATCTATTAGGGTTTATAGTTTTCTTGTTATATCTTTGTCTGGTTTTGCTACCAGGGTAACACTGCCCTCATGGAATGATTTGGGAAGTGTTCTCTTCCTACATTTTTGGAAGATTTTACCCAAAATTTTTATGAAGTCATTTTGAAGATTTAGCCTCCCCAGCAAAGGCTGTTATCCAATTCTTCTAAATTATTTCCTTGAGTTTCAAATTGAGTTTTGAATTGCTGCTGGTAAATGACTGCCTGCTCAAGCAAATATTTGTATTTGGGAGTCAAGTTACAACACAAAGTAACGTAAACAGAGTTAATCTACCACCCTTCTGTAAAGTTGGAAATTCCTTTACTTCTGCCACACCAGGCATTTGAAGCCGGCAGGGGGTGGGTAATGTGGAAATAACAGACACCAGAACCAGACTCATTCTCTGAAAAGCTTTCTAAACAAGGAGACAAAAATTTTCACTTGTTGGTTTATTTGGTTTTTCTTTTATGTTTTACAAACCATCTTGAGAGATCTGATGGATCTTTTAATGGCTAAAGTTTAATCATCATAAAATAGGGTAAACAGCCAATATTCTCACCTTCTGACTGCTTAAAAGATATTAAAATCATTTAGGAAACTGATTTTGTGATATACTAAAGCCTTAGATCAATTAAGAAAAAAAGAAAACATGTAACAAAGCATTTTCAATCCGATATAAACTGATTTAAGACATGCATACAAGGTCCTTTGCATGTGTTTCACAAAGAAAGGACACAGAATCTTCTAATGGAAAGAGCAGAATGTAACCAGTAACAGACATCTCCTGTCACTGAAACAACAACATAATGTGACTAAATTTATGAGGAAATGGTTTTCAGGCACTGGACAATAACATGTGCAGGACTGTGATATGTCAGAAAAGGGAAACACAACGTAAGCAATAGAATAGCATCTCTTTGTATTTCTGTGTGGAAGCACGTTCCTGTCATGGGGCAGGATAATGCAGCCCAAGTAGTGCTGGGTGTGGCCAAGCAGAGGAGCCAGAGGTCTAAATTCTAAGCTGCTGGAATCTGTGCAGCATAGTAACAGAAAAGAAGGAAGTGTGGACAGAGACGCCTCAAAATTCTGCATGGGGATTCACCATCTTTCCATAGCCAGGAGTAGAGCTCTTCACTGTGAAACTAGGGGAGCCTTTGGAAAAATCACCTGCTGTTTGGCTGACAGCTGAGAAGTGATATAAGAAGTCATGTACTGCTAGGAATATTGGCTTCCAGATGAAGTAGAGAGGAAAAACTTCACTGAACACCTTAGGATGGATACCTTCCTCGATACCCCCAGAAAAGCCTTACCTTATCTTACCTTACCAGAACGCTCTATGACTAGTAAAAGGGCCAACGGCCTAGGACTAAGTTCAGGGCTTAAAAGAATATCAAGTTAATAAAGAATATAACCATATTTAATACCCCCAAAAGGAACCACCAGTAATTTAACTGCCTGAGAAAGTTCAATGCCCTTTAAAGGAGTATGACTTTCCACAAGGTATCACTCACAATGTCAGTCATACAATAACATTTTTTTTTAATTCAAAGCATGGAAAGAAGTAGCAAAATGTGGCCCACAGTCAAAATTTAGAAGAGAATATCAATGTCCCTATCAGGAATACAACTCATGCCTGAGTTTACACATGTAGGGTTTCTTCTTTCACCACAGTCCTATCTTTTCCTGCCATGTTCCTGACCATTTTTCAGCAGCTAGCTAAAGTATTATTTGACAAATAGCTATATTCTTTCATTAAATGCTCTTTATTCTGCTGAATCTTCAATAATATACTGCTCATCATACCTCAGAAGCATGTCACTTATTTAGGAAATTTGAAAGAGGATGGCACTGTTGGATTTTTCTCCAGTGGGAATCTTTGAAGCCTCTGATGAGGGCTGAAAAGAAGTTGGTATGCTTAATTCACATTCCTAATCTTGTCCTTTAATACATATTCCCCAACATGTTCAGTCTACTTATAATCATAGATCTCTGACTCAGCCATGTGTCTACTAATACCTATGTATCTTCTAACATCTTTATAGAGTAGGTCTTGTTTGATTAATTTGTGTTTTCTATTAATTAGTTGTCTATTACTAGTCCTTTAACTTACTAGCTCATTTTCTATTATTATTTTCTCCAATATACTGTCCCTTTTTTCATATTTGAGAAGTCCATGAGCATATAACAACTTTCTTTTCTATTTTCCATTTCTGAATTATCTTTAAACTCTTTATGTCAAGGAACATTTACTACCTCTAGGACTTTACAGTCTGTAGGTAGAACTTCAGCAATCAAACAGCAAGCCTAAAAGCTTTTTAATCAACTATTCGACTCTTTTTGATCCTGTTGTTCTGACAGCTGTATGGAAGGATAGTGTGTTTATTTTCTGCAGTAAATATCTATAATTTTAGTTACATCACAGAGAACATCAGATAAAATCCAAATTTCTTAGACTGGGAAGTTCATATTTCCATAATCTAAAATAAACCACATTTTCAAATGTCAGCTGCTTTCCAAATGCTATATCCTACCATAATAACACCCACTTTATCACCATACTCTACCTCTGATCATGCTATTTCCACATCATTGCTCTCTAGATTTCTAAGAATTTCAAGGATCAACTTAAATCTTGTTTCCTCCTGGAAGCCTTCCCTTCTGACATATAACTTTCTCCCATTTTCTCTCCATCCAAATTGCAATGAACTGTCCAGATTATTTTCCTGATCTAACCTCTAAGTTGATACTTACATACATAAAATGTAAATAAAATTCAATATATGAAATTTTCAACAAAATATAAAGAACAAGAACATGGATCATATCTCCTATTTCCTTACATCCTCTGTGAATAACAAGGTATATTACACCTAACGTCTCCTCACAACACACACACATACACATCCTGATAATAAAGTTAGTTATTAAGTGAAGTCAACGGAAAAGCGAAATATATGCTCAAGAAAAATTTAATTGATATGAGGTATGCCTAAAATTATTTCAATACAATGAGAAACTAAATCCTTCTAAAGATTTGCTTCACTATTTACCATATCCATAAACATAAAGTACCTACTTTCAACAATGTAACATGCTTTTCATTCTTTTCTCCTTTGTCTCCAATTTTTCAGTTATCCTCTCCTTTTTATAAAACTAAAAGAAAATTCAAAAGTTCAAAACTGTAATAATTAAGTGGTTAAAGCACACCGTAATCTGGTTCAACAAATTATATAAATGGAACAGCTCTGCAACTCTGGTGATTTGCTCCCTTTCTACACAGAAGCTAAAGGCTAGCTTTACAGTAATAAGCTTGATAGAACTTGTATATACTAATTGATAAAACTAAAACCTTTGTGCTCACTCTTTGTTCAACCGTTTTTCATGAGATGAAAAAATTTTTTTTTCTCTAATCCCTGATCTACTCCATCTCGGGAGCCTATCCAGGTTTCAAATCCTTTGTACTAAGTGTCAGTTTTGTCCCGTGTTCAGGAATCTCTTATCTGCTGCTTAAAACTAACTTATTTAGTTGCCTATTTGGGGGGAAAGAAGTATATCAATAAATGGAAAACAGTGGTTTTCAGTTTCCCATTGACAAGATAGAACTCAGTCATCATTTTGCATCACAGAGATTAAAAACAGACATAGGTAGTCAAGCCAGAACAATACACAGGAGCTCAATTTGATGTCCCCTGAGAACCAAGGAAAGTAGATGCATGCCTTCTCTCTGCTCAACGGTTTAGATCCAATCAAGACAAATTGTAGACTTACATGAAAAGACATGGTATAAAACAGCATATTTACTTTCACTCTTCAGATGCTTCTGATGCAGGGCTAACAGGAATATTAGTCACAATATACTTTGAAGTATCCTTTTAACAAACTCTTACAGTAACACACTAAGCCCTCTCAAAGAGGAAATTCTGCAGGTTCTGAAAAGCTAAGTTGAATTATGCCTTTCATGTTGAACTCCTCTTTTTTTTTTAAAGTGCACAACCCATTGTTAACATTCAATATTAAGTAATCATAAGTATTGCTCCACATCTCACAATATCCTTTCTCCATCAGCCCTAACCCACCCACAAGTTAAACCCCCACAGCATCATTTATGCCACTGGAAAAAAACAGACCTTTTATGTTTCTTTTATTCCACTTGGGTAAGATCTGAAAAATGTCCATGTGTTCTGCAAGCTTTCTTCAAGCCTCCTTTCAGTAAATTACCATAAAGGCCGAACCTGGATGAATCAATAGGCTTTACCCAACATATCAGAAGGGCTGAAATGGAGACAAATAAAAAAGCATTCCAAGTCATTAATAATAAATTCATCTGCAGTTAGTGACATCAGGCCAATGTGAGGAAGGACTGAACTTTGGGGCTAGTCAGCCCCTCAGCGAAGAACATTTCACTGCTGAAAGATACAATTTAAAGGACAATAAAATGTTTCCATCTGACCCCTAAAATAATTTTCCTCTTCACTTCATCAATTCATTAGGTTCAAACAAAAAATCTTCACGGTGTTCCCTGCCCCCAAACTTTTTGTTTTAGGCACTTTTGCCCAAAGGATAGCGACACTGTTTCCTTCATGGATTTCATCAGAGACGGTGATGCCAGTGAAGAAAGAATGAAGTTAGGGGAGATTCAGCATTTCAAAAGGAAGTGATGTGCTTTAGAAGTGGAGGGTGGAGGAATGATTTCAAACTGATAAAGCAAGCTGTAGGAATTCCTGAGTCAGAGATGGGTAATTAAATATATTTTTCCATGAATTGCAATTGCAAGTGTAATTGTCTCTCTGCTGCTAGTCACTCTTTCTACACTTGTCAGAAATTTCCATCAATGTTCTATTTAATACTGTGCGCACAAGCAGGAGGAGAGCCTGCATAGGCCTCGGGCAGATGGCATGCATGGACGCAGACCCAAGTTTATCAAATTCCCCTCAGATCCCCCAGTCTCACATGCTTCACTTCCATGTAATTTGTAAAACAAATAGAAGTCTTTCAGGTCTCTTTACTACTCATTGCTATTGTCTCCATAAATTTATCAGACTTGCCTTCTATGGCATATTTCTAGAGTCCCCGAAAAGATTCATTCACAATCTTTTTTTTTTTTCAAAATGCTCCTTCCCGAACTGTTTTTAACTGACTCTGGTTTGTTTCTATACCTAGCCCCTCACAGGGCATAGTTCTGCTACTGCTAAACTTTTCAATGTCTATTCTACATTATTATTATTCCTTCACCCTCACATAAAACATCTCTGAGAACTTGATCCTGTCCATGGCTCATTCTCCTTTTTATCTTTCAAACTCCTTGCGATTCCATCTTCATCTAGGTTTTGGGACCCTAAACTACAGACTTTCCAGCAATCCAAATCCTTCCATCAAAACAGAAAATTTCAACGTCCAGTTTATTCACTGTATCCATGTTCTCAACTCATTCAGGCCTCAATCCATTCAAATCTGTTACTCCACTGACACTGTCCTTGCTAAAGTCATCAGTTGCAGGCTCATTGCTTAATCTGATATCCGTGCTTTAGTTATTATCTAATCTAACTTCTCGGCACCATTTGTACTGCAGGCCACTCCTGGCTTCTTGAAACTCTCCCATCCGAGATTCTGAGACATCACTCTTCTGATTGCCCTCCTTTCCCTCGAACTCATCTTTTCATTTTCATTTGCTGACTTTTTTGCTCCTTATAAATCAGAATGCCTAAGCAATCCAGCCTCATATCTCATCTTTATTCAACCTATGAATTCCTTTTTTGTTTTAATTTCTACCCAAGGCATCAGCAATCACCTCTATGCTTACTGTTCCTAAAATACAACAGTCTTTACCTGTTTCTGAGCCTCAGACACATACAAGTATCCCCTGCTGTTCAAAATTTCACATTAGGGCACTGTGCTTCTAAAAAAGACCTACATTTGTGCCTGTTTCCACTAAGTGAAAGAAATTCAAGAGGATTTTCGCTTTTATGGCAAAAAGGTGGAAAACAAAAAGCGTTCAGCATTTGTTTCACAGTGAAACTTTTCTCGAGGCAGTATCTCCCCATCCCCTAGCTCCCAGCAGAGCAAGTGGCACCTCTGAGCATCTTCCCTGGGAACTACACTCAACATCAAGCCACCATGTGTTGAACTGTGAACATCTGTGCTTTATCTCAATTTATTTTGTGCATCTGTTAGCAAGATGTGCCCTAAGGTATTGGAAAAGCCTAAGACAGGTTGATTTTGGGGTCTGAGAATATTAAAAAAATTTTCCACATGAAATAATGGTAATTGCTTCATAGGGATGCTCAACTTTCAAATAGCAGGGGAAACCAGTAAAACTTTTCGAAAGGGTTCCTCCATTTGAAGGGATCATGGGAATATAGAAATCAACATATTCAAAACTGAATTTATCAACCCTGACTATTTTTGGGGTACAATTATTCTGGGAGTTGTAAACTCACTGAACCCTAACATCTTCTAGTATTAAAATGATATGGAAAGCGTTGGGAAAACATCATAGAAATTGGATTTACCCAGGATTATGTCTACATCATTTCTTAATCAATCGATTAGCACGTCTATTAAAAGGAAAGGCAGTTAGTTAAACGTAGGCCCTTTTATTAGTAAAACTGTTAGAGAGCCTGTAGCGATCCTCCTGCCCCAGCCTCCCGAGTAGCTGGGTCTATAGGCGCGCGCTAACCGATCGCTATGGTGTAAATGGGAATGAACAAAAAGCACAGACAACGAAGACAGACAAGACAATGGCTGCAGCAGCCCCGATGTGGCGCAGCTCCTTTATTTTTATACTGCCTTTCTCGGACCTCAGCCAAATGCTATACTTATCTTTTTCTGCTCTGGGGGAACAGGCCAGAGCATTCTGTTGATTTCTTTAGAATCTGCCCAGTAAGCAGGGGCGGTGTTTTCACACGCTCCCCAAGGCCGTCCTGTTTGCAGGGTAAGGCATCTTGGCTCGTTTGCAAGACCAAGATATGCTCTTGTGGGCAGGTAACTTCCAAGGACTGCACCAGTTGTTGCCAAGCCGGTGCTACAGGTGCTTCCCCGTTCTGCGTGCAGACATGGGGGAAGACAAAGGCCGTCCCCTTCAGAGCCCAACTACTAATAAACTTCTAATTCATTTAATTAAATATAAGTAATATTATGTCTAAATCATAAGAAACCATAGTCTTCTCATTCCCAGATCAATCAGCCCATATCTAGAATATGTTCAGATTTATTTTGGCTGCCATTTAAAAAGTGGATAGAGTGATCAATAGCCTAGCACATGAGCAGTTGAAGGGGTGGATATTAAAATACAAATATCTTAAACACTGGAAGGGTGGCTATATGTTGCATGATCATGAAGGCAGTTCTAACGGTAGGAGGGGATTACAGGTTACATAAAAAAAAACCTCTTTCACAGAGAGTGTTGCCTTCCACAATATCATAGTCTGCCTTATTATCTCCGAAGTTGCATCCCTTTGAGGTTGTTCAGACAGAGGCTAATCAGCATCTGGAAAGTTCACTGCAGAAGAACTTGCGTTTCTCTGTATGAGTCTGACTAAATGACTGTAATGTCATGTCACACACAGAGATTATGTTTTAAGCCTAAACATGAATCAATATCATTTTACTACTCTATTCCCTACCAATTTTAAACAAAATAGGCATACCAAACTGAACATTTTCCAGAGACTTTAAAAATGCTATCTTTCTAGGCTAAAAAATAAATGAGTTTGAACTAAATTTTAGCTACGATTCATGATATTTAACTTTCTTCACTACCATCTCCAACTTCCCTCACCAATACTTTGGATCAGCTAACAGTTCCTAAATCAGGATTGGTAATTCCCTTACTTTATTGGGAAAGGTAGAAAAATAATAGCTTCTAAAGCAAAAAGAAGTGCTTTTGCCTCTAGTCATTCACTTCACCAGCAATTCTAATATTTCATCAGTACCTATGAACAAAATAGAATGCTTAGAGAAGGCTAACCATTTAATCTGTTCCCTCTGCACTAAGGCTGAAATGGCTTATTTAACAATTGTAGCTTCTGGAAAAAGTAAAGTTACAGCCTCAAGTTACCAAACATTAACCATTTGGTGGTTTATCTTGGCTTTAATTCTTGTTTCTTAAGTACTGTATTCCCTGTACTGTGCACTGACCAGAAAATTCGACTTTGGGTTTTTACATTATTTTCCTTTGCTAATTCAATGTATCTTACATTTCAATGTCTTTGGTAAGAACAATGATAAATTTCAAAAAGAGAGGCATAAGTCTGTGACTGCGCCGCCCCCCCCGGCCAACTTGGCTTAAAACTAAAAGTTAAATATCTGACTGTATGAGTGATGGTTTCAAAAGACCTTCTTTTGCCATTTGCAAGATAAACCAACACGAATATTGTCACAGTTACTCTTACTGCTGATTTGAGTGGTAACTTGTAGCTACAGTACCTGCCAAACATTTTAGTTTCACCAACTCTCTTCTCTTCTAGTCTCTCTCTCTGTACTGTAGCCAGAGGGATATTTTCAATCCTGCCATCTGATCAGATCTCGCTGTGCTTAAAATGTTACAAAGCTTTGCAGCCCTCAAAGGAGCCACACAACCATGTATGGTTGTCCTACCCAACCAGCCTTACGTCATAGCTCCCTCTCCGCTCTTGCCTTATTGCTAGTCAATTCCTATTTCCTCCAATCACTAGTTCTTCTGTTTGCCCCCATCCTTCCCTGACACCCTCTCCCTCATTATATGCACTAAAACACTTTATCCTTCAGATAAACCTCACATAACTTCCTCAAAGAGGACTACACTGACCCCTGGTTTAGCTCAAATTTCCTTGCTATGAGCACTGATAAAACCTGGCCTCCTTTCTTTCAAAGTGCTTTTCTTGGATGTTATTCATGCATTCAACAGCAGAACTATTTAACTGGCACCTGTTTTATACACTAACAAAGTTTCTTACCAGTGACATCATTGGCGTTTGGGGCTCAATAATTCTCTATTGTGGGTGGCCATTCTGTGCAATGAAGGCTGTTTTGCAGCATCCCTGGCCTCTGTCCACTTGATTCTAGTAACACACTGCCTCTCCCCACCTCAAGTTTTGACAACCGTAATGTCTCCAGACACACTAGTGTATATTGGATTAGGCTGGGTATACTACCAAACCATGAATTCCATGACAATACTGACATGTTTTTGATCACCACGTTATCCCTGTGCCAATCATAGTTCTGAGTTTTAGTAGGGTGTACTTAATATTTTATAATGATAAATGTTGGGCCATAAAATTATTTTTATAGCAGAATCTGAAAAGATACTTTATCAAAAGATGAGAGCCATTTATTTATTTTATTTATTTATTTTAAAAGCTTTCAAATACTAAGGTAATTTATTTTAAAAGCTTTCAAATACTAAGGATCATATACATTATCATATACACAAAAAAGCAGCTAATTGAACTTTGCTTTAAGCACTTTTCAAGAAGCTAAGCATTTCCAAAATTGAGATATGATATGTAAAAATCCCTCTTTCAAACTACTCTACTACTACTTGGAAGAGGACCAAGTACTCAGGTTGATAAAGGTAAAATATTATACTTGCTTTCTTCATATTCTTTAACTCAATCTGATTCTAAAGTAGTAAGTTGAAACTTATTTTCTGCATGACTGAATACAGAGATTAAGTTTGGGCTACTAAAATTAGCAGCTGGTCTTGCCAGGGTTTAATGTTTTTAAACATTTAACCACTGAACAAAAGACTGATATTATGCTTCAAGGGAATTATGTCTTTATATATCTTCTGTTCTTTTCATTTAAAATAGAAGCTCAGCTAATGTCCATAAAAATATTAATACAAATTCAAATGGCAGAAACCAAAAGATAATGATATAAGAACAAGTTTAGCAGGCTATCTTTAATTCATCACACAATAACCAGAGACCTGTAGTGGTGTTCCTGGGTGTGTTATAATTAAGTTAATCATGGATATAATAGTTGTGATTTATTTGAATGCCTCCATTCAAACTATTCTCCCATGTCCTATATTCCTGTAAGAAATTTATCTGTTTTTAGACTTCTTTGCTATTCAGAATAGGATTATCACTCAGATGAGATAAGACACAGTTTCTGTAAAGGTTATATGAAGGATTCTGGGATCTGCATGGAAACTACATATTTTACTGTACACACTGATATGCACCTTTAAAAAGGTGATCTGAAGTTAGGGGACTGACATTCTCAGTGTGTGTGGCTATGAGTTTAGTAGGGTAGTGAAGCAAAAACAACAAAAGTTAGAAATTATTTTTTCTCTTCCCATTCTACCAGATTTCAATGCTTTAATATTTCTCTTTTGAATACTATTTAAAGTATGATGTGTAAGTATCAAATACTGACTTCTGATAAAACTTAAGATGTACACAATGACATTTGGAAAGGAAAGAATAAGGTAATTGGGTCAAAGGAAATCAAGCTGATTATCAAACAGATTTCTTTTTTTTGTTTTTTGAGAGGGCATCTCTCATATTTATTGATCAAATGGTTGTTAACAACAATAAAAATCTGTAAAGGGGACTCAATACACAATCATTAATCCACCCCAAGCCTAATTCTCATCAGTCTCCAATCTTCTGAAGCATAACAAACAAGTTCTTATATGGAGAACAAATTCTTACATAGTGAATATAAGTTCTTACATGGTGAACAGTACAAGGGCAGTCATCACAGAAACTTTTGGTTTTGATCACGCATCATGAACTATAAACAATCAGGTCAAATATGAATATTCCTTTGATTTTATACTTGATTTATATGTGAATCCCACATTTCTCCCTTATTATTATTATTACTATTATTTTTTTAAATAAAATGCTGAAGTGGCAGGTAGATGCAAGATAAAGGTAGAAAACATAGTTTAGTGCTGTAAGAAAGCAAATGTAGATGATCAGGTGTGTGCCTATAGACTAAGTATTAATCCAAGCTAGACAAGGGCAACAAAACATCCACGGATGCAGAAGATTTCTCTCAAAACAGGGGGGGTGAGGTTCTAAGCCTCACCTATGTTGATCCCCAATTTCTCACCTGATGCCCCCCCCGCGACTGTGCCTGTCTTAGGTTGTTCCTCCCTTGAGGAATCTTACCCGTCTCTGGCTAACCAGTCATCTTCCGGGGCCATACAGGGAAATGTAAAGTTGGTAAGTGAGAGAGAAGCAATACTGTCAAACAGATTTCTTAACCACAAGTCCACATTATAGTAGATACATCTATGAAAAACTATGTACAATACTTTGCTAGAATTGTTTTTACTAAGAAAATGCAGCTAAATATTGACAAAAGAGTTTTGAAATCACAAAAGATATATATATATATATATACATATATTAAAAATTACCATTAAAAACTCTTTTAGTAATGTATCATGTTGGGAACCAATTAAACCCAATTAAGGCACTACACTGGGGGCCAACATCTCACATTAAGTGTCACCAGAAAATTTTTCCTTCATGATAGGTGCACATAGTTATTTATTTAGTAGGGTACCAGAAAAACTAGTTAGTTTGGTCTTACGGGCCGTGCTGTGTATGACTCACACTCCAGAAAGTGAAGTATTTCCAATCTAAGATGCACATGGAAATTCAGTATTTTGAGGGAAAAGCAGATTCACTTTTCTTGCCTCAGTCAGCTTCCACCAGGTTTTGTGCTCAGAAATAAGAGGAGAATAAAAGGCCCTTAATAATATTTGTATCCTACCTCCAGCATTGTTCTATACTAAGCTTTTCATTTATCAAATGCATATTTTGCCTAACTCCAGAGTCACAGAAACACAGAAATGGGTTTATATTCATGTATATCCTCCAATCTAAACTTAAATTGGTGAACTCTATAAATTTACAAATCATTCACCAAGATCAGAGTTTAATATGAGGTTTATGATTTCAACCTTTTAAAACCTGGTTTCATAAAGTACAGAATTCCATTAGTTACAAGATTATAAAATACATAGGCCCTAAATTTATAGGATCTATTGTAAATTTTGATTTTCTTCCTCGCTTCCAATCTTTGCTCCCTGTAAATCCCACTCCACCCACCTCTTTCATTCAAGAACTTTTATATGCTCTTACCATCCATGGGTTCTCTTCTAAACGATGCCTTCTGGCTTTCTGCCTTTCACAATCTGATCCTACTTTACATACCATTACTTCTATACATGTAGTAGTTCAGCTCACTTATTCATCACCAATAAATATCATTTTATCTCTTGCATCTCCACAGTGTGCTTTGGTTCTGAATGGTTTACCCATCAATAATTTCACATCAACCCCTTATCCACTCTATTATAACCAAAGCAAGTCAAATGACCTCTAACTGTACCATAATACTTCCCTTTTCTTAGCTCATATGATGACAACTATTAATTCCTCTTCCTTTTATTAATAATCTATATTCCACTTAGAGCCAGGTATGTTTTATGTGTTCTTTTATGCAATCCTTAAAATGATGAAATTTAAAAATGACTGTTCTCATATTAGAAACATGAAAATTTAGGCCAGTATAAATAACTTACTCAAGGTCAAAATCACTAATGTAGAGGTGCTGTGACATGAACCACACACTCTGACCCTAAATATGTGCTCTTTCCATATATACCATGAGGTCTCACTGCCAATCTGTTCCTTCCATTTTGATTTATTAAATTTGCTTTGTTACTTGTTTTATTTAATCTCTGATCAGCTAGACTGACTGATCAAAGGAACTTTCTAATGTGTTCTAAGGAACATGGTTCCAAGAACATGGAAAGTGTTTTAAAAAATAACTGAACCATCAATCTCTAAAAAGAATATACCGAGTTTATGTCTTTTTTGCTTATTGTTCTGGCTACCAGTAGTAAAATACAGCAATTCATTAAGAAAAAATATAGAAGAAAATATTCATACAGAATTGGTTCTAAACCTTACTGTGATAAAAGTTCATTTTTTCCCCTCTAGGTCTCAAGTCCCTAATCAGTAAAATGAGCTTAATTCTAAAACCATTTCTACTTCTAAATTCTGGCCAAACTCCAGGGATTATTGGGCAGTTCAAATGAGATATATGTAAGTAAAATATTATAAATCCATAAAAAGCTATTATAAATTTTGATGTAGCTTTAGTATATGAAAAGAAATTAATTCATTTACAATATGTGCTAGTAAGAGGGGAACTTGAATTATTTCATGACTCTAGTTCCCAAAATGTGCCAGAAATCTGAAGAAGTGAAAGGTACTTTTATACTGAAATGACCTAAAAAATATGTCACAAATTAAAAGCCAAGCAAATACTACATACTGTTACCCATTTTTATTCTACGTATTAGAAAACACATTATACTAAATATTTGTAATTTTTTGCATTATTTTAACTATATAGCTTATGTTGCATTTGGCAATTGATAACATGTTGGCTTTTAACATTTCCAAATTATGTTTTTGTACTTGGTTTTTGTTTCTGTGTTTTACATTTTCAGAAATAATTTCCTGTGGATGAAAAAGTCCCAAATCTTCCTTGAAAGCTTGACTTTTCCCTTTGGTTGTACTTTGTTCATGAGAAAAAGAACTACTTATGGAAATGCAGTATTTCATATTTCAGTAATCAATCAAAAGCAATAAATACTGCACAACCAGCATCTTAATAATGCACTTAGGTATCTTATTAATCCCCATAACATTAAACCTCTTACCAGCTCTATTACTATTCTGCTCTTGGATGCATATGACTATTTCCAGTGACTTGATTTTATAAAGAGCTGTGTTCATGAAGGCAAGGGCAAAATTATACCTAAAGATGGGCTTTGTAGCTGCCTGTAAATGCATTTTAGGAATGTTTTATTATGTTCATGGGATATAGCATACATACACTGTTTCCACTGTAAAGACCTCACTACTTAAAAAAAAAACAAAGAACAAACTTGTAATTCAACATATACATTCACTTCTACTTCTCCACTTTGAAGTTGCCAAATTTGGCTAATATAAAGTTATCTGTAAATAAAATAAAGTACAATGCCCTATATAGATCCTGCAGAGATATTTCCAATGTTACATATAATTATATTTGACATTATTTAGATGTGATATAAGTTTACACATAGTATTCTACTGGAAACAAATGTAGGTAAACATAGCCACTCAGTGAACTGCAAATGGAATCTGTCAATATCGGGGAAGAAAAAAGGGAGTTACAATCAGTTCTGCTATAACACATTCTGAAAAAACAAATTTGTTTCAATGCAATTGATATATTCTGGAACAATATAAGCGGAACACAAATTACCTGCTGCATCTGTGCAATTTTGTCCATGAGAGCTACTGCGTGAACTCAGAAAATTGCATCTCACTGAGTGGAATGATGCAGCAGGACAAACACACACACGCATACCCCTCAAACACATACCAGCTACCTTGGGTTACCTCTATCCACATCTGGTATTCGAACTTTACTTCTGATTTCAGATAGCCTACCTTCTATCACTTCACAAGAACTAACAAAAGCAAACTTTTCCTATGCCCACTGCCACAAGTAAAAGTCAGGTCTTTTTCAAGGTAAAGTGCCTCATTCATTGTAGTATTTGTATATGTGTTAATCCTCTAACATGCATAAAAACTATGATACCATGTTCATTAGGTCCCTATGCATTTTTAAGTGACATTGACAGTATTTTTTATTGCTTTTTCTTAACTCCATTTTCCACAATCCCTGTGGTTTTTAATTCCATACTTTTTGCACAGTGCAATGACTTTTAGGACAACACATGTTATGTGATAAAACAGAACTGAAATAACCTGTGATGGTCTATATGGATCAGATAGAAAAAAAATGATAATTTCACAAAAGTATTAATTATCTATTATATGTGTATGGTACATACATGTAAATGATACAAGTTGATGCATAGAAATCCAGTGATACTCTGGTTTCAGGAAAGCATAGTTACAAAATGATCAAAAGAGAATGAATTACATTTACATTTCAGTCCACCAAATGTAGTAAAACTTTAATCTCCATACTATTAAACAAAAGCAACAAATGGAAACAGTTGAGGTATTGGCTTCTTTTTTAAAAATATAATTTGATTGTGATAAGAATACTTAATATAAGATCTATCCTCAATAAAATTTTAAATGTACTTCATCATTGAACAATGCTGTAAGTAGACTTCTAGAGCTTAGTCATCTGGTTTAACTGAAATTTTATTGCCAGTGATTAGTAAATCCCCATTTCCCCTTCTCCATACCCCTGACAACCACCATTCCACTCTTTGAGTCTATGAATTTGACTATTATACATACCTCATGTAAATAGAACCTTGTAATATTTGTCTTTCTCTGACTAGCTTATTTCACTTAACAAAATGTCCTCAAGATTCCCCCATGTTGTCACATATTGCAGTTTCCTTCTTTTTAAAGGCCAAATAATATTCCATTTTTTGTGTGTTCCACATTCTTCACGTATTCATCTTTCTGTGGGCAATTAGGTTGTTCCCACATCCTGGCTATAGTGAAAAGTGCTGCAACGGACACAGGAGTGCCAAAAGCTATTTGAGATCCTGATTTCAAGTCTTTTGGATATATACACTAAAAAGTGATTGCTAGATCTTATACTAGTTCTTTTAAATTTTTTTGCAATCTCCATATTGTTTTCCATAACAGCTGCACCATTTTGCAATCTCACAATATGCAAGGGTTCCAATTTCTCCACATCCTCGCCAACACTTGTCTTTCGACACTGCATACAGAGTTGGACCTAAACTTTACTGTGATGAAAGCTCATTTTTCCCCCTAGCATCATTTATGCCAAGATCCGTTTAAACACTCTCTATTTTGCTCTATTTACATTTCATTTACATTTCAGTCCACCAAATGTAGTAAAACTTTAATCTCCATACTATTAAACAAAAGCAACAAAGTCAAACAAAAGTCAAAACAAAAGTCAAACAAAAACAAAAGTCAAACTCTACTTGTCTGTCCTTGTATGAATAACATACAGTCTTGTTTACCACAGTTTTATATGCCATGTTATATTATACAAGCTCATCCTGTTTGTTTCTCTTCAAGAATGCCTTTGCTTTGCTAGGCCATTTACATCTTGCTATAACTTTTAGAATTGGCTAGCTAAATGGCAAAGCAAAGCATAATAGAACAAAACACCTATTGTGATTCTTATTTTGATTGTTTTACAATCAGTTTTTAGGAAATTTTCAGCTCTTCAATAATAAGCATTTCAATTCACCAGAAAAAGAGGTTTGTCCTCTTTTTATTCTTTAATTGCTCTCTAAAGTTTTGTTATTTCCTCTGTGATGGTTGTGTACATTTTTGCTAGTCTCTTCTAGGTACTTGATTCTGATGCTATTGTGAATGGTATCTTTCTTAAAAAATTCAGTTTTTAATATTCATTATTATTATACAATATACATTTTTAGAGATATCACACACAATTAAATTCACCCTTTTGAAGTGTACAAGTTAGTGACTTTTCATATATTCACAAAGGTGTACGAACACATCACTATGTCATTCCAGAACTTTTTGGCCACTTCAAAAAGAAATCATGTGCCCATTAATATTCACTTCCCATGTCCACCCACAGCTCCTGGAAACCACTACTCTACTTTCCGATTTTATAAATCTGTCTATTCTGGATATTTTATAATAGAAATTATATAATATATGGACCTTTATGTCTGGCTTCTTTCACTTAGAATTATGTTTTAAAGATTCATCCAAGTTGTAGCATGGGTCAGTACTTGTTTACTTTTTCTGGCTGAATATTCCATTGTATGAATATACTATATTTTGTTTATCCATTCATCGACCAATGACATTTGGACTATTTCCACTCTTTGGCTATTATGAACAATGGTATGAGCCTTCATGCAAAATTTGTGTGTGTGTGTGTGTGTGTGTGTGTGTGTGTGTGTGTGTGTGTGTTGTGTGTGTGCGCGCTTGCTTGCTTGCTTTTAATTCCCTTGAGTACTTCAGAGTGAAATTGCTGGGCCATATTGTAACCCTATTTTGAACTTTTTGGGAGCTGCAAAACTGTTTTCCACAGCAGCGGTGCCATTTTACATCCCCACCAGCAATTCATGAGGGTTCCAATTTTTCCATATCCACTCCAAATTTGTTAATGTGCGTGCTTTTTATTCTAGCCATTCTAGTCAGTATGGAGCAGGATCTCAATTTTATTTTGATTTGTATTTCCCTAATAGCTAATGATGTTGAGGATCTTTTATAGGCTATCCTTAAAGCTTCTTTGGAGAAATATTCAGTGTTGTCCCATTTTTAACTGCATTGTCTTTGTATTATTGAGATGTAAGAGTTCTTTAGTATTGTAGATCCTAGACTCTTATAAAATATATGATTTGCTAATATTTTCTTCTATTCTGTGGTTTGTATGTTCATTTTCTTATGAGCTTATTTTCAATCAAAATGTTTTCTATTTCAATGCACTCTTTTTTCTATGGCTATTTGTGGTTTTGGCATCATATCTAATAAACCACTGCCTAATCCAATGTAAGGAAGCTTTTTGTCTTTGTTTTCTCCTAAAAATATTATAATTTTAGTTCTTACATTTTAAGATAATTTTTGTAAATGGTGAGAGATAACATCTCAGCTTGATAATGTTGGCCTACCACTACTTGTTGAAAAGATTATTCATCCCCCATGAAATCTTGGAACTCATTTTTCAAAAAATCAATTGATCATGAATTTCTGGGTTTATTCTGAACTCTCAAATCTCTTCCATTAATCTGTATATCTACTCTTATGACAGTATAACACAGTCTTGATTACTCCAAGTTTGTGATAACTTTTGAAATCAGGAAATAAGTCTTCCAACTTGGCTATTCTTTTTTTAACACTCTTTTGGTTATACTGCATCACATGCATTTCCATATGAAATGTAGGATCAGACTGCTAATTTCTCCAAAAAATAAGACAGCTAGGGTTTTGATACAGAATGTGTGGAATCAGTAGATCAACTTTGGGAATATACTATCTTAAAAAGATTGGGTCTTCCAATTCATCATCAAGGGATATCCTTCCAAATACTTAGGGCTGGAAAGGGGATTCTCCCCTAGAGCCTCCAAAATAGAATGTACCCCCAAGGATACAAGAATTTTATTCCAGTTAGGCCCATTTTGGACTTCTATACTATAGAATTGTAAAATAAGGAAAAATTGTGTTTTATAAGCCATATGTGTTACGGTGTTTGTTCTACCAGTTATATAAATGTAATATACTTTCTGTTTCTAGTTTGAGGTTTGTTTTTTAATCATGAAAGGACGTCAGATTTTTTTCAAATACTGTTTGGGCATCTGTTGGGATGATCATGCTTTTTGACTCTTTATTCTTTTAATAAAGTGAATTATGTAATTGGTTCTCATATGGTGGATCAACTTTGCACTCCTGAAATAAATTGTACTTGATCATGGTGTATAAATCTTTTTTTATGTTTCCAGGCTTCAAATTTTTCTAGTATTTTCTGTAGGATGTTTGTACATTTACTTTTTTATGTATATATATATATAGCCACACCATGTCTTTGGGAAGGTATTCAATAGCTTATTGAAACTTATTCTATGGCCTCCTTGCAGTTACTATTAAGACAGCCTTTGTAATTCTTTATCCCAAATCTCTCATGCTATTATTTAAATCTGCTTTATTATTCATTGTGGCTATAACTTAGATGTAGTTCAAATGTATCACCTTATTTTGCTTTTCTATTGAAATATAATTAATATACATCATATTGGTTTCAGGTGTACAACATAGTGATTTGACAATTATATGTATTACTAAATGCTCACAATAAGTGCAATTATCATCTGTCATCATACAAAGATGTTACAATATCACTGACTATATTCCATATGCTGTACTTTCATCCCCATGACTATTTCATAACTGGAAGTTTGTAACTCTTTATCCCCTTCACCTATTTTGCCCATCCCTCCACCCCCTCCTCTTTGGCAACCACCAGTCTATTCTGTGTTTATGAGTCTGTTTTGTTCTGTTTAGATTCCATACTGTAAGTGAAAGCATATGGTATTTGTCTTTCACTGACTGACTTATTTCACTTAGCATAATACTCTCTAGGTCCATCCATGTTGTCATAAATGGTAAGATTTCATTTTTTATGGCTGAGTCATACTCCACTGTATATATGTAACACATCTTCTTCATCTATTCATGAACTATATTTACCAATTTAGGTACAATGACCATTGCTCATGCAATTTCAAGTCATGGTCTGGTTTCCTGGCGTGGGCCATGCTGCTCATGCTGTGTGACAAGGTCCAGGCATGAGGACGAATCCTGAAAACAGGAAACCTCATAGCTGGCCCCTGCTAATTCCCTCACTTATTTTTGCAGTTATGTTGTTGGTGATTGGGCTCATATATGGAAAATCTTATGTATTTAAGATTGATTCATCATCTTTAGTAAATAACATAACCCAAAATATTGATGAAAGCATCAATTCCAGAAATGAAAGCAGTGTTATGGGACCAACTGTTCCAGGCATACTCCCACAAAGAAGTGAGGCAGAACAGCCCAGGCCTCTCAAAACTAAATGCAGTTTGTTCCTCCTTTTGTAACAGTTCAAACATGACTAACCAGGATTTCTTTAGAATATTAGCAGAGAAGGAGTTATGGGAACCTGGGCCATGGAAAAACCCATTCTCCCAAGAAACTTATATGAAACAGCAAAGTAATAAAAAGAGATTAATAGTCCCCACTGCCCAGGGACCCCTTACGTTGCTTATAATATTAGAGGACACCTCTGGTATCCCCCTCGAAGAAAGAATTTATGGGTAAAATAGGAAGATTTACATTTATAAATATCCCATATATAAAAGTTTATTGATAAAATATTACTATATTAGTGGTAAGATAGTAAGAGCAGATTTAGCATTAATATATAAAAGATTAAAGAGGACTGCAAGGCTCTGGTGCCTGTGGACACAGGAGGAAAGATGTAAATATCTGAAACTGTGGAATGAATATTATGAAATAAGGTGTTTTTATTATATTTGTAGGAATGTTGAGGAATGTCAAAACTTATGGGTGAGAAGAGTACCATCCCTAGACTTTAGATGTAACCTAAATCCACATGTGTAGAATAAGATTTAATTACTAATATAACATTACACTTAATAACCAAAAGACATATAGCTTGAATTTTATATAACCTGTTTAAATTTTATATAGCCTTAGACACGTATCTTAAACTTTATATAATCTTACAGGCTTATAAGTAAAAATCATAGCCCACATGCTTAGCCCACACCCTGTCTCACGCCATTTCTTGTTTAGCACTTAGCACGTAGCTTACATGAATTACTAATCAAAATAGACTAGGGGAAAGTTAAAAATTAAATGTTAAATGGCTACTATTAGAAGAAATGATGATATTTACTTAAGGGTAATAAGCTAGAATTATGTAAATTGACAGGAAAAGGATTGTATTATTCATGAGTGAAGAAAAATGTTTAACATTATGTAAACCTTAAAAAGATATAAAAATAAAGACCCTGCCGCTTGATGTCAGGAGATGTTTCAACCTTGATCGGGTATTTAGTCTCCTCACTCATCTCCTCACTCGCTGACACTGTCCTTTCCTTCGTGACCCACACCTCGGCTGGAGCTGGGCTCCGGCAGTTTCCTTTCATTCAATTCTGGAGGACTTTCTGTAATATATTTTGTAGGACTGACCTACTAGCCATGAACTCTCCTGGTATTTGTTCGTCTGGGAATATATTAATTTCTCCCTCTTTTTGGAAGGGTAGTTTTGCTGAATATACATTTCTTGGTTGATTTTTTTTTGTCTATCACCATTTTGAATATATTATCCACTGCCTTCTGACCTTCATAGCTTTTGAAGAGACTAAGGACCTGTTGTATGTAAGAGGCACGTTCTCTCTAGTTGCCTTTTAGATGTGTCTATGTATGAATCTCCTTGAATTTATGTTAGTTGGAGTTTGTTGAGCTTCTTGGATGTCTAAATTGTTTCAAATTTGAATTTTTGGCCATTATCTCTTCAAATATTCTGTTTTTTGGCCTTTTTTTCTATCTCTTCTTCTGGACTGTCCAATATGCATATGTTAATATACTTGAGGGTGTCTCACATGTTTCTGAGAACCAGTTCATTTTTCTTCATTCTTTTTTCTTTCTGTTGCTCAGACTGGATAATCTCAATTCGTCTTCACGTTGGCTGATAATTTATTCTGCCCACTCAACGTGTTGAGCCTCTATAGCTGTTTTAAGTTAACATGAAAATTGACAGGAAGGCACAGTATTTCCTGTATACTTCCTGCCCTCACACTTGCATAGGGTCTCCCATTATCAACATCCCCCACCCAGGTGATACATTTGTTGCAACTGAAGAACCTCCACTGCCACATCATAATCACCCAAAGTCCATGGTTTACCTTAATGTTCACTCTTGCTGTAATACCTTCTCTGGGCTTGGACAAATGTATAATGATATGTCTTTATATGTTATAATACAGAGTATATTCAATATACTATCATACAGAGTATATTCACTGCCCTAAAAATCCTCTGTGCTCTGCCTATTCATTCCCTGCTCCCACCCCAGCCCCTGGCATCTAGTGAACTTTTTACTGTCTCCATAGTTTTACCATCTCCAGAATGTCCTATAGGTGAAATCACACAGTATGTGGCCTTCCTTAGGTTGGACAGGATGGCTCCAGGGGGCTGGAGTTGAATATTTCCCTTCTCCCACGTAGAAGTCTCAAGCTGAGTGGACTGGGTATTCCCCTTCTTTCAGGTCACTTAGGCTCTGGTTAAATAGCTTCCCCAGAGGGCAGGCCTTATTAAAAGGAACAATGAATCTCTGACATATGTCAGAATATATCTGCCTGCCAAAAGCAGGAAGGGAATTTTCTATGATATCTATTGTGGGAACTTGGTGGGGTTCTTGGAGGTAAATCCCACAAATAGTGGAGGCCTCCCTACAACTGGGTCCCCCTGGAGTTTTTAACTCTGAGTTGTCCACACTAAGCATTCACCAAATTCAATAATTACAGCTCAGGTGTTTGTCCTCCCACACTGGTTCCTATGGTAGTTTCCATTCATGAGTGACCACTCTAGTAAGCTGGGACTCCCTGTACTTGCTTGTATGTTTCATCAGTCTTGGGGGTCCTGGTTTTCCCTATATCCTCACTTCTTTTATGTACCCTAAGAGAATTGTTGGTTTTTTAGTCTCTTCAGTTTTTGACTGGATGTTAAAACGGAGTGGTGACTTCTAAACTCCTTACATGCAGAACTCTATATTTAATCTTTTTATATTACTTTACCATTTGAGAATTTCTCTGTCATCCTTTTTCATTTAACTTCTCTTTTTCCAATATTCTGTTGGGACACTGAGCTCATACTTTCCTTTAGTTCTTTAGACATGGTTTTCTTCAGCATTTGATGTATTTGACATATTTGAAATAGATGACTTAAAATTATCTTCTAGTAAGTCCAATACCTAGACTTCTTCAGAGATAGTTGGTGTTGGCCAATTTTTTTCCCTTCCTTGAACACAAACCATACATTCTTGGTTTTTTTTACATTTATTTTTTTGAAAAATGGATGTCTAAAATAATACAATGTAACAACTCTCAAAATTCTACTCCCTTCTCAAAGTTTGTTTTTAGTCTGTTATTATTGTGTTTGCTTGTTACATAACTTATTTCAACTAATTCTATAAAGCTTATATTCTCTGTTATATGTAGCCACTGAAGTCTCTGCTCAGTTAACTTTCTTACTGGACAGCTAATGATCAAAAAGAGATTTCCTTAAGTGCCTAAATCCAGTAAATCTTCCAATCTTTCCTGAGGGGATCTGTTTGCATGTTGGTGGCACCACAACTCAGCAAGGCAATGTGCAAATCTGTCTTGTCTTCACTTTCTGTCTTGGCAGAACCTCAAGTTCAGCAAGAGGTTAGAGATGTGCTCTAAGATCTTTCCTATGCTGTGTGTACAGTTCAGGACATGCACAAAGTTCTATGCACGTGCATGGCCTTCTTGATTTCCCATAAGAAATTGGAGCTTTTCCAAGCATCTTGCATATATCTTGCTTCCTGGATTTTACTTGCAAGCTTTTTGATTAACCTATTATTATCCTCAGCTCTTATCTTCTACAGGCAACTACAGTGTTAAGTAATTACCTCCTAATATTCTCAAGATTCATCCCCAGAAAAGGCTGTTCACACTATGTGGGCTTTGAATCAGGTCAAATAAAGACAGAGTTATGAGTGAGGTCTTCCATGGACCCACCAGACAGAGAAAATGGCAATTCTCTGGGAATGGGGCTTTGAAGGAACTCCCATCTTATTCTGCCCCCAGGTTGCTCATTTTAAGTTACCTCAGAAAAACAAGTGGGAGGTCACTGTTTCTACCAAAATACAGTCATTGTTCTTCAATAAACACCACCTAGATTGCTGAAAGCATTTGCTTAATTTCCAGAGTTCAGAAGTTTTTGATTCCGGGAGTGTTCTCCAAGTTCTCAGTGCTTTTATGGAGGAATGGATTTATGGGAGTGCTTATTTTCCATTTTTTGCTCAAATCACTCCGTAATTTTACTTTACCAATTTTTTTTAACCTTGCTAAGCTCTCTCATCACAAATTGGTTTGAAGATTATTTTGTTTCATAGGAATACAATGACAGAATTCACAAGTGAAGACAATTGTGTTATTCTTCCAATTCTATAACTTTCCTTTTTCAGCCTTGTTGCACTGATTGACTTCTGGTATCATGATAAATACAGGTTGTGATAATGCTCATCTTTCCCTTTATTCCCAATCTTACCAAGAAAGCTTTCGGTTTTGCCATAATCATTCATATAAGAATATTTCTTTTCTTATCCTAGGTTACTAAACAAATTTACCCTGAGTTGGCACTGAATTTATTATTTATTAGCGTCTTCTGAGATGATCATATGGTTTCCTTAAATTTGTTAATATTTGTAATTACCAAGTGTTAAATGCAGATCAAAAACCGTGGATGCAGTTTTCAGATGGCCAGCTATAGCAAATGATGAAGTCAGCAGGCAGTGACTTTGTCATTTAATATTTTCTTGTCAGAGAATGAATATCTGGGGATACTCAATTCCTATACGCTGCTGTGGATAACACTGAAACCACTAATCCAATTCAGTGTTTTCCACGGTCAGCCCTAGCAGGTGCATGGAATCAAATAATTCCAGGTGATTTTTATCAAGTTCTACCATTGGTCATATCCTTTGAAACCTTTGGTAACTGGAAATCATATCAGTAACACTAACATATTCAAATAAGCTCCACCTTTAGGTATATCCCAGGCGTGAGGAACATATATACTGTTGACAAACTGCCTAGGTTTGAATCCCAGATGTACCACTTAGTAGCTATGACTCTGGGCATAATAGCCCTTCTTTTCCCTGTATGTCAGTTTCCTCCACTGTAAAGATACTAATGATTTTATATGGTAAGTATATTAAGTGCTTGGAAAACACCCCCATAATAGGAAATGTTACAAAAGTATGATTTCTACAACTAACATAAATCTTCATTCTTATTTATTTAAGTTGAGCTACTGCTATTTAGATTGCTAGTATGCTAATGTCCATCATAAAAAATCAGAATTGGGAGTATTTTGAAATCATATCTCTGCACCCAACCTTTACTACAAGAGTTGTAACTGATGTCTTAATGAGAACTTCAGTTGATTATACAAACGTATTTCAGGGTTTTCTACCTTGTTTAAACCATACAGATTCACATTTTAATATTTCTTATATTTATAATTACATTGAAAATTAATTACAAGACAGCTTTAAAAATAAGATTTGATGTTTTGACTTTAAAGTGCTGATTTTTGGTGTCTTCCAAAGAATTCCCAGGTTATGAAGTAACTTTTCTCAAAATGCTACTGTAAATTATTTCCAAGTTAAATGATCCCTTCATAACTATAAACAAATGTAATGCCAGTCATACAGAAAAAGCAGAAACCAGAGGTGAATAGTACATTGCATAAATGATGCAGAAATCACACATGGCATTTTGAATCATGCCAAGAAGTTAAAGGACATCAGAAGCAACAACAAAGAGGATGAGAGCTTTCTAGAGGTGAGAGAACCTCTTGGAGGAACAGTCCCTCTGACTTTGAGTCACTGCATTATTTTGACTAACAGCAGCTAGTGACATAATATACCTGCCAAAGTTTCATTCAAGCTTGACAAGAAAAAACAGAATTGATTAAAATAGTAAGTGACACCATGGTAGCACTTGAAACAGCATTGATAAATGTACCATATTCATTAATTCATTTCTTTGTCCATCTGTTCTTTCATTCAAGAAATACTGTTAACAGGGAGAACCAAGATGGCAGCATGAGTAGAGAAGTGGAAATCTCCTCCCAAAACCATATATATTTTTGAAAATACAACAAATACAACTAATCCTAAAAGACAGACCAGAAGACACAGGACAACAGCCAGACTACATCCATACCTGCGAGAACCCAGCGCCTGGTGAAAGGGGTAAGATACAAGCCACAGCCAGGCGGGACCCGAGCGCCCCTCACCCCAGCTCCTGGCAGGATGAGAGGAGTCGGAGCGGAGAAGGAGAGGGAACCCAGGACTGCTAATCACCCAGCCCTAGCCATCCGCAACAGAGTGCAGACACATAGTGCGTGCGTGGGGTGCTGGAAACTAGGGAAACAGGACAGTAAGACCTGTGAGCAGGTCCCCGCAACCAGCGCCCCTGGGACAAAGAAAAGCGAGTGCTTTTTGAAAGTCTTAAAGGGACAGGGACCTCACAGCTGGATGGAAGTACCCTGGGACACTTAGCAGCTGTGAATCCCCAGGGAACTCTGGGCACCTGAACCCCCACAGTGAAGCTCAGAGGCCCCTCACTGGGATAAACAGCCTCCCGCCTGTTCCCCCTCTGACGCAGCTCCACCATATTGGAGCAGCAGCCTGAGGCAGGCCATGCCCACAGCAACTGCAGAGCTAAATAAATTCCATAGCAGCTGGGCAAGATCAGAAGCCCCGTCTGCACACAGCTGCCCAGTACAAGCCACTAGAGGTCGCTGTTCTCCCAGGAGAGGAGGGCCATAAACTGGCAAGAAGGGACTTTCTCTTACCCAACACACGCACCAGCTCCCCACAAATATATCTATCGCCATGAAAAGGCAGAAGAAATTAATACAGACCAAGATCACAGAGGCAAACCCTGAGAAGGAGATAGACCTAACCAGTCTTCCTGAAAAAGAATTAAAAATAAAGCTCATAACCATGCTGATGGAGCTGCAGAGAAATATGCAAGAGCTAAGGGATGAAGTCCGGAGGGAGATGACAGAAATGAAACAATCTCTGGAAGGATTTATAAACCGAAAGGATAAGATGCAAGAGGCCATTGATGGAATAGAAACCAGAGAACAGGAATGCATAGAAGCTGACACAGAGAGAGATAAAAGGATCTCCAGGAATGAAACAATATTAAGAGAACTGTGTGACCAATCCAAGAGGAACAATATCTGCATTATAGGGATACCAGAAGAAGAAGAGAGAGAAAAAGGAATAGAAAGAGTATTTGAAGAAATAATTGCTGAAAACTTCCCCAAACTGGGGGAGGAAATAATCAATCAGACCATGGAAGTATACAGAACTCCCAACAGAAAGGACCCAAGGAGGACAACACCAAGACACATAATAATTAAAATGGCAAAGATTAAGGACAAGGACAGAGTTTTAAAGGCAGCTAGAGAGAGGAAAAGGGTCACCTACAAAGGAAAACCCATCAGGCTATCATCAGACTTCTCAACAGAAACCTTACAGGCCAGAAGAGAATGGCATGATATATTTAATGCAATGAAAGAGAAGGGCCTTGAACCAAGAATACTGTATCCAGCATGACTATCATTTAAATATGAAGGAGGGATTAAACAATTCCCAGACAAGCAAAAGTTGAGGGAATTTGCCTCCCAAAAACCACTTTTACAGGGTATTCTAGAGGGACTGCTCTAGATGGGAGCACTCCTAAGACTAAATAGATGTCACCAGAGAAAATAAAATCACAGCAAAGAAAGCAGAGCAACCAAATACTAACTAAAGGCAAAAAATAAAATCAACTACCCACAAAAGCAGTTAAAGGAAGCACAAAAGAGCACAGAATAAAACAACCAACATATAAAGAACGGAGGAGGAGGAATAAGAAGGGAGAAAAATAAAGAATGACCAGACAGTGTTTAAAATAGCTCAATAAGTGAGTTAAGTTAGGCAGTAAGATACTAAAGAAGCTAACCTTGAACCTTTGGCAACCACGAATCTAAAGCCTGCAATGGCAATAAGTACATATCTTTCAATAATCACCCTAAATGTAAATGGACTGAATGCACCAATCAAAAGACACAGAATAATAGAATGGATAAAAAAGCAAGACCCATCTCTATGCTGCTTACAAGAGACTCACCTCAAACCCAAAGACTATAGGAACAAAGAAAGACTGAAGGAACAAAACAGCAGCAGAATCATAGAGCCTACGAATGGACTAACAGTTACTAAAGGGAAAGGGACTGGGGAGAAAGGGAGGGAAGGGAGGGATAAGGGTGGGGAAAAAGAAAGGGGACATTACGATTAGCATGTATAATGTGGGGGGGGCACGGGGAGGGCTGTGCAACACAGAGAAGACAAGTAGTGATTCTACAGCATCTTACTACGCTGATGGACAGTGACTGTAATGGGGTTTGTGGGGGGGATTTGGTGAAGGGGGGACCCTAGTAAACATAATATTCTTCATGTAATTGTAGATTAAGGACAACAAAATAAATAAATACATTTAAAAAAAGAAATACTGTTAAGCACCTGCTGTGCATTTGGTGTCAGAGATAGAAAAGGACTGATGTGCTTCCTTCCTCATGGAGAGGGATTAGGCAATAAACAAGCAAACAGCAAGGACACAGGATTTTAATGTGTTTAGTGATTTTAGTAAATACTAAGAAAAACTAATCTGAGTCATGTGACCAAAGAATAATAGTGGAGGCAGGCATATTTTAAGTAAGGCCCTCATGAAAAGCCCTCACTCACTGAGGAACTAACAAGGAAAGTATTTGAGCTGAAACTTGAAAGACAGAAGTTCAGAAGAGCTAGTACATATGGCTGGCACTCACGTCTTGCTTGAACCATCAGTGAATCATGACACATTTTCTGCAAATACTGGATGAACATTCATCACTCTCACTCACAACTCCCTGCTCCCAAATCCATACCATAGTCCTCTCTGAAGGGCCTCAATCTCTTACACCAATAATTTTATTTCACCAAATTCCTAATTCTATCTGCTCTTCATTTTCTTGCCCAGAAAAAAAAAAAACAAAACTCCTCTCCAGGAACATTTTCTCTCATGATGTTTTATGATCAAATCCTTACCTTTGCATTTAGAGGCAGCCACATTTCATTGGTGAAGACATGAGAAGTCCATCTACCCCAGGAAGATTCTTGAAATACTCTTAGTTCTCACACAATAATGCTAATTTTCCTTTTAGCCTCTCTGGTTCCCTTATTCACCAGTATCCTAAACTTGCACTTTATAAAGAACACAAATTCAAACTGGTTGCTCAGCCCTATTGTTAGTTATATTTTTGATATGCTCTGCATCCATCCCTCTATCTCAATGACATGTATTTACAAAATTTAAAAATCAAACTCATGCTGAAGACAGGATACTTGACTCTTCTAACTCTACTGCTCTTCAATCCCCAGCAGTGCCCCCTAGGACTCTCCAGAGGACCTCAATTTCTGTGAACACAGTTGCAAGCCACAACTCCATTTATAAATACCCCTTAGTTAAGAAAAAAAAACTTGCACTTCATAAGTGGACCATGTTTTCTTTTTTCAAACTCGCTCTTTTACGCAATTGGGCTTAATAAATGCTATTCAGGTAGTGTGTCCATCCATTAGTTTAGTAAAAATGCAAGATGTATCCTTAGGAAATATCCTACTGGATTTGCCAAAGGGATACTGTAGAGGACTTGTATATATTACTCCTACTTGAAGCCTCACAGATGAAGCTTAGAAAAGTTTTCTAAGTGCCCTTTAGGACTAGTGTTCTAATATCTTTAAGATGTGCCTGACTGCATCTCCTTTTGCTTTGCTTGCAACAAACTTTAAATATAAAAATCTCAAGCATGTACTTAAGTAGGCCTGTGTGTACGAATCGTATTTTCTCTTTTGAATTGCTTGATGACTTATGTCATTTACTTTACTAAAATAACATGTTATTATGTATCAGAGTTTTTATATATTCAAAAGTTATATATCAGAGACTGTGACGCTTACAACTTAAAACCATGTTTTTGGGGGGCATGACTTGGCTTTGAGGAAAACTTGGCAACAAATGAAATGCGCCAGCTCTCAAGATCTTCTGAATCTCACCATTATTTGGGCTAGTCCTCTAGCCAGCTCTCTCATCACTTTGCCCTTGCCCCCTCTGCCAGGCACTTGCATGGTGTTTCCTCCTTGGCAAAACAAATAATAAACTTGGAATTCCGACTTATGAAGTATCTGTGACTATGGGCTAAAATCTTGATTTTGCAACCCAATGAGTTTGCCAACTTACTAGCTTTATCAAAAACCTATTATTCCATAAATGCACCCCCACAATCTTCCCACTGAAGACATATCTCACAGTATCAACAGAATGTACTCAATTCAACACTTAAAAACAATAATCACAGATAATCATTTCCACTGGATTTGCTCAATGATTTGCCTCGTGTCAGATAATGTGTCCGCTTTCTTTCTTTCCCAGGAATTATGTAATGGTTTCTGCTTTCGGCTGGGCACCTTCCTTTGGTGGATTCCTTTTTTATAGGCATGGTTATCCAAGTTCCATCTCTGGCACTGCTTCCCTGCTTCTCCTACTGCCTACCTCCACAAAGGCCTCATTCTGGGTGACAGAAAGATTAGCGACCACAGAATTTGAGTCATTCCTTTGGTATAAAGAACCTCTGTGCTAGCGGGTGCATATAAACCTTCTCCGTCTGCACATATATTTTAAATAGCCAAAACCATATTTTCGTCTCATAAGAGTGTTTTTCTCACAAAACACTATTTTTAATGTTTAGAGCAAAAAATTTCCCCTTAAATAAATCTTGATATAGTATAAAGAAATGTTAGAATCTCTAACTTGGCTGTGACATATTCCTCTATGACATAATTGGGCCCCCCATGGCCCTGACAGTATACAGACGGCACACCACACAATGGGGTGAGTGCAGTGAGGAATACAGGCGGGCCCTAGCCAGGAAGGACTGTAAAACACATGGGGCCTAATACTACCAGAAAGCCCTTCTTCCCACCAGGCCTAAAGAGATAATGTGAAGGAACTGTAATTCTGGAGCTCAGTGAGAGCTGAGCTTTGGAAGCAGGGCCACACAAACGCAGTGTGCTGTACATAGAAAATTCAGCCAGTTACCCTGCAGGTCACCAGGGAGCGAGTTAGGGTAATAAACGCCTTTCTTTTCCGATGCTCTCCTCTCTTGCCAGCGATTTCCATTGGGTCAACACATCCGGAAGCCATAGTGAGAGGCTGGGTGACAGAGCCCACAGAGATCAGTCTCCCTGGTATTAAGTAAGCAGGGTGGAGAATGGCAGAGTGTAAAATTGAATGGGTAAGCAAAGAAAAATTGTATTGCCTAATAAATCAATTGTATCATCTGAGAAACAGTAGGAATAATGATTCCCCAAGTTGCTTGGCTTACGGGAATATTTAAGACAAAAATGCATGTTTAGGATGATAATTTCAAAACTCGAAAACACTTCACAATAATGCAGTGGTGAAACAATCTTGGAATTCAGAAAAGACAAACCAAATTAAATTAGGTTCCTTATTTTAAGTGTAACTTATTTTTTATAATGAAGAGCTTAAGAAACACTGAGACATTTTGAAAACCATGGTAGTAAAACAGTCTCCATTATTAGAGATTTGAATTGTTTCTAATTTCCAAATGTGTTAAGGAAGCAAAGAAGAACACTTGAGTGTCTTACTCTTGTTTTTGTGATTTGAATTCCTGGGCATTTGATACCTATTACTCTTTTCCAGTAAAGGCTGTACCTATTAACACCCTATTTTATAACAGAAAATTAGTATGATTCCTTTATTACACTGAGTTTCTTACTGTTTATATCCACATACACATAAATACACATATAATGTGCTTGGTGCATTTAACAATTTGTTTAGCAAAATTCTGTCACTCTTCTTAAACTATTTACCTGGGAAAAGTTTTATCTTATCTGTCTCAATTTTTATTATGTATTTTCAGGTTTATATAGTAAAACATTTTTCTCTCCTCATCCATTTGCAATTTATTTTGGTGTTAAAAAAAGGTCTAATAGAAAAATCTAATATTTTACCAATTAGCTAAATAAGTTTCTCAGTGTCACTGTTGAATTCTATTTTACTTTGATTTGTGAAATGTTCTTTATTACATTATAAAAGCATGGATTTGTGTCATTTTTATATTACAGATAAAGGAAGGAAAATCTTATTTTGACTTATTTTGCAATTAACTACAATGTATTGTGATCCTTCTAGACTGATTCTGTATTTGAGTCACTAAATAGCTGGGAAAGTCTGTGACCTTCACAAACAAAAAAATGATTAATTTTATGATTCTTTTTCAATTAAAATGAAACATTGCATTAACACTTTCTGGCTGTTATGAGGAAGTCTAAGACCTCCTTGATTTTTGTTCTGAAGTATATATCTTTTGTTGGTTTATTAATTTGTTCTAGTTAGCCATTTTCAGAAATCTAAAAATGTTAAATATAAGGATAGTTCTTCAAAAATTTATGAAACGCTTTTGGTAAAACTCAATTTTCCGGAGGCGGAGACAACATGGTGGCATGAGTAGGACAGTGGGAATCTCCTCCCAAAAACATGAATATTTTTGAAAATACAACAAATACAACTAATCCTAAAAGAGAGACCAGAAGACACAGGACAACAGCCAGACCACATCCACACCTGCGAGAGCCCAGCGCCTGGTGAAAGGGGTAAGATACAAGCCCCGGCCCGGCGGGACCCGAGCACACCTCCCCCCAGCTCCCGGTGGGAGGGAGAGGGAGCCCAGGACTGCTAAACACCCAGCCCCAGCCACCCGCACCAGAGCGCAGATACAGTGAATGCATGGAGGGCTGGAAACTAGGGAAACAGTGCAGCAAGACTTCTGAGTGGGTTCCGAAGCTGAGGCCCCTGTGACAAAGAAAAGGAAGTGCTTTTTGAAAGTCTTAAAGGGACATGGATGTCACAGCTGGATGGAAACAACACAGGTCACAGCCCAGTGGCTGGAAATTACAGGGAAAACCGGACGCAATAATCCCCTGGGCAACAGCTCTGAGAACTCTCACGGAGGTAAACAGCCAAACAGCCCCCTGTCCATTACCCATCTGGGCGCTGCAAAGCAGAGAAGCAGCCTAAGGCAGGCCATGCCCTCAGAAAGGGAGATTCCTCCATACCAGTCGGGCAAGACACAAAGACCCAGTCTACATGCAACTACCCAAAACAAGCCATTAGGGGTCGCAGTTGCCCCAGTAAAGAAAGGCCAGTAGCAAGTGAAAAGTTTGGCCCTCCCAGATGACAGTCAATAGCACCTGTCAACATGAAAAGGCAAAAAATATGATCCAGACAAGACTAGCCCAGATAGCTTCGGCATCTGCTACATCTTCCCCTGAGAAGGAACCTGGGGAGATAGATTTTACCAGTCTTCCTGAAAAAGAATTCAAAACAAAAGTCATAACCATGCTGATGGACTTGCAGAGAAATATGCAAGAACTAAGGAAGGAGAATACAGAAATAAAACAAGCTCTGGAAGGACATCAAAACAGAATGGACGAGATGCAAGAGACCATTAATGGACTAGAAAACAGAGAACAGGAACACAGAGAAGCTGATGCAGAGAGAGATAAAAGGATCTCCAGGAATGAAAGAATTCTAAGAGAGCTGAGTGACCAATCGAAACGGAACAATATCCGCATTACAGGAGTACTCGAAGAAGAAGATAGAGAAAAAGGGATAGAAAGTGTCTTTGAAGAAATAATTGCTGAAAACGTCCCCAAACTAGGGGAAGAAATGGCCTCTCAGACCACAGAGGTACACAGAACTCCCATGACAAGGGATCCAAGGAGGGCAACACCAAGACACATAATAATTAAAATGGCAAAGATCAAAGACAAGGACAGAGTATTAAAGGCAGCCAAAGAGAAAAGAAAGGTTACCTACAAAGGAAAACCCATCAGGCTATCATCAGACTTCTCAACAGAAACCCTACAGGCCATAAGAGAATGTCATGATATACTCAATGCAATGAAACAGAAGGGCCTCGAACCAAGACTACTGTATCCAGCACAATTATCATTTAAATATGAAGGAGGGATTAAACAATTCCCAGACAAGCAAAAGTTGAGGGAATTTGCCTCCCACAAACCACCTCTACAGGGCATCCTACAGGGACTGCTCTAGATGGGAGCACTCCTAACAAGACCACAGAACAAAACACAAAACATATGAAGAAGGGAGGAGGAGGAATAAGAAGGGAGAGAAATAAAGAATCATCAGACCATGTTTATAATAGCTCAACAAGCAAGTTAAGTTAGACAGTAAGATAGTAAAGAAGCTAACCCTGAACCTTTGGTAACCACAAACTTAAAGCCTGCAATGGCAATAAGTACGTACCTTTCAATAATCACCCTAAATGTAAATGGAATGAATGCACCAATCAAAAGACACAGAGTAATAGAATGGATAAAAAAGCAAGATCCGAGAGAGGCGGAGCCAACATGGCGGCGTGAGTAGGACAGTGGGAATCTTCTCCCAAAAACATATATACTTTTGAAAATACAACAAACACAACTAGCCCTAAAAGAGAGACCAGAAGACGCAGGACAGTGGCCAGACTGCAGCTACACCAGCGAGAACCCAGCGAATGGTGAAAGGGGTAAGATACAAGCCCCGGCCTGGCGGGACCCGAGCGCCCCTCCCCCCAGCTCCCGGCGGGAGAACAATAGGCAGAGCGGGAGAGAGACGGAGCCCAGGACTGCCGAACACCCAGCCCCAGCCATCCGGGCCAGAGCGCAGACACAGTATATGCCCAGGGGGCCCTGGATACTGGGGGAACAGGGAGTAAGACCTCTGAGCGGGTGCCGAAGCTGATGCCCCTGTGACAAAGAAAAGCAGGGGCTTTTTGAAAGTCTTAAAGGGACAGGGACTTAACAGCTTGACGGAAACAACCCAGGTCACAGTACAGCAGCTGGAAATTACAGGGAAAACCGGGTGCACTAACGCCCTGGGCAACAGCTCTGAGACCCCTCACGGAGGCAAACAGTCAAGCAGCCCCCCCATCCATCACCCCACCGGGCGCTGCGAAAGCAGAGAAGCAGCCTGAGACAAATTCCGCCCACAGAAAGGGAAATTTCTCCCTCCCGGCCAGGCAAGACACAAAGACCCACTCTACACACAATTACCCAACAAAAGTCACTAGGGGTCGCAGTTGCCCAAGTAAAGAAAGGCCAGTAGCAAGTGAAAAGTTTGGCCCTCCCATTGACAGTCAATAGCACCTGTCAACATGAAAAGGCAAAAAAATATGATCCAGACAAGACTAACCCAGACAGCTTCGGCATCTGCTACATCTTCCCCTGAGAAGGAATCTGGGGAGATAGATTTAGCCAGTCTACCTGAAAAAGAATTCAAAACAAAAGTCACAACCATGCTGATGGACTTGCAGAGAAATATGCAAGAACTAAGGAAGGAGAATTCAGAAATAAAACAAGCTCTGGAAGGACTTCAAAACAGAATGGACGAGATGCAAGAGACCATTAATGGACTAGAAAACAGAGAACAGGAACGCAGAGAAGCTGATGCAGAGAGAGATAAAAGGATCTCCAGGAATGAAAGAATTTTAAGAGAGCTGAGTGATCAATATAAAAGGAATAATATAAGAATCATAGGCATTCCAGAAGAAGTAGAGAGAGAAAAGGGGATAGAAAATGTCTTTGAAGAAATAATTGCTGAAAATTTCCCCAAACTAGGGGAAGAAATGGCCTCTCAGACCACAGAGGTACATAGAACTCCCATGACAAGGGATCCAAGGAGGGCAACACCAAGACACATAATAATTAAAATGGCAAAGATCAAAGACAAGGACAAAGTATTACAAGCAGCCAGAGAGAAAAAAAAGGTTACCTACAAAGGAAAACCCATCAGGCTATCATCAGACTTCTCAACAGAAACCCTACAGGCCAGAAGAGAATGGCATGATATACTTAATGCAATGAAACAGAAGGGCCTCGAACCAAGACTACTGTATCCAGCACGAATATCATTTAAATATGAAGGAGGGATTAAACAATTCCCAGACAAGCAAAAGTTGAGGGAATTTGCCTCCCACAAACCACCTCTACAGGGCATCCTACAGGGACTGCTCTAGATGGGAGCACTCCTAAAAAGAGCACACAACAAAACACCCAACATATGAAGAAGGGAGGAGGAGGAATAAGAAGGGAGAGAAATAAAGAATCATCAGATTGTGTTTATAATAGCTCAACAAGAGAGTTAAGTTAGACAGTAAGACAGTAAAGAAGCTAACCCTAAACCTTTGGTAACCACAAACTTAAAGCCTGCAATGGCAATAAATTCATACCTTTCAATAATCACCCTAAATGTAAATGGACTGGATGCACCAATCAAAAGACACAGAGTAATATAATGGATAAAAAAGCAAGATCCATCCATATGCTGCTTACAAGAGACTCACCTCAAACCCAAAGACGCGCACAGACTTAAAGTCAAGGGATGGAAAAAGATATTTCAAGCAAACAACAGAGAGAAGAAAGCAGGTGTTGCAATTCTGGTATCAGACAAAACAGACTTCAAAATAAAGAAAGTAACAAAAGACAAAGAAGGACATTACATAATGATAAAGGGCTCAGTCCATCAAGAGGATATAACCATTATAAATATATATGCACCCAATACAGGAGCACCAACATACCTGAAACAAATATTAACAGAACTAAAGGAGGAAATAGAATGCAATGCATTCATTCTAGGAGACTTCAACACACCACTCACTCCAAAGGACAGATCCACCAGACAGAAAATAAGTAAGGACACAGAGGCACTGAACAACACACTAGAACAGATGGACCTAATAGACATCTACAGAACTCTACATCCAAAAGCAACAGGATACACGTTCTTCTCAAGTGCACATGGAACATTCTCCAGAATAGACCACATACTAGGACACAAAAAGAGCCTCAGTAAATTCCAAAAGATTGAAATCCTACCAACCAACTTTTCAGACCACAAAGGCATTAAACTAGAAATAAACTGTTCAAAGAAAGCAAAAAGGCTCACAAACACATGGAGGCTAAACAACACGCTCCTAAATAATCAATGGATCAATGACCAAATCAAAATGGAGATCCAGCAATATATGGAAACAAATGACAACAACAACACTAAGCCCCAACTTCTGTGGGACGCAGCAAAAGCAGTCTTAAGAGGAAAGTATATAGCACTCCAAGCATATTTAAAAAAGGAAGAGCAATCCCAAATGAACGGTCTAATGTCACAACTATCAAAATTGGAAAAAGAAGAACAAATGAGGCCTAAGGTCAGCAGAAGGAGGGACATAATAAAGATCAGAGAAGAAATAAATAAAATTGAGAAGAATAAAACAATAGCAAAAATCAATGAAACCAAGAGCTGGTTCTTCGAGAAAATAAACAAAATAGATAAGCCTCTAGCCAGACTTATTAAGTGGAAAAGAGAGTCAACACAAATCAACAGTATCAGAAATGAGAAAGGAAAAATCACAACAGATCCCGCAGAAATACAAAGAATTATTAGAGAGTACTATGAAAACCTATATGCTAACAAGCTGGGAAACCTAGAAGAAATGGACAACTTCCTAGAAAAATACAACCTTCTAAGACTGACCCAAAAAGAAACAGAAAATCTAAACAGACCAATTACCAGCAACGAAATTGAAGCGGTAATCAAAAAACTACCAAAGAACAAAACCCCCGGGCCAGATGGATTTACCTCGGAATTTTATCAGACATACAGGGAAGACATCATACCCATTCTCCTTAAAGTTTTCCAAGAAATAGAAGAGGAGGGGATACTCCCAAACTCATTCTATGAAGCTAACATCACCCTAATACAAAAAACCAGGCAAAGACACCACCAAAAAAGAAAACTACAGACCAATATACCTGATGAAAGTAGACGCAAAAATACTCAACAAAATTTTAGCAAACCGAATTCAAAAATACATCAAAACCATCGTACACCATGATCAAGTGGGATTCATCCCAGGGATGCAAGGATGGCACAACATTCGAAAGTCCATCAATATCATCCACCACATCAACAAAAAGAAAGACAAAAACCACATGATCATCTCCATAGATGCTGAAAAAGCATTTGACAAAGTTCAACATCCATTCATGATAAAAACTCTCAGCAAAATGGGAATAGAGGGCAAGTACCTCAACATAATAAAGGCCATCTATGAAAAACCCACAGCCAACATTATATTGAATAGCGAGAAGCTGAAAGCATTTCCGCTGAGATCGGGAACTAGACAGGGATGCCCACTCTCCCCACTGTTATTTAACATTGTACTAGAGGTCCTAGCCACGGCAATCAGACAAAACAAAAAAATACAAGGAATCCAGATTGGCAAAGAAGAAGTCAAACTGTCACTATTTGCAAATGACATGATACTGTACATAAAAAACCCTAAAGACTCCACCCCAGAACTACTAGAACTGATATCGGAATACAGCAAAGTTGCAGGATACAAAATCAACACACAGAAATCTGTGGCTTTCCTATATACCAACAATGAACCAACAGAAAGAGAAATCAGGAAAACAACTCCATTCACAATTGCATCAAAAAAAATAAAATACCTAGGAATAAACCTAACCAAAGAAGTGAAAGACTTATATTCTGAAAACTACAAGTCACTCTTAAAAGAAATTAAAGGGGACACTAACAGATGGAAACGCATCCCATCCTCATGGCTAGGAAGAATTAATATCGTCAAAATGGCCATCCTGCCCAAAGCAATATACAGATTTGATGCAATCCCTATGAAACTACCAGCAACATTCTTCAATGAACTGGAACAAATAATTCAAAAATTCATATGGAACCACCAAAGACCCCGAATAGCCAAAGCAATCCTGAGAAAGAAGAATAAAGTAGGGGGGATCTCACTCCCCAACTTCAAGCTCTATTATAAAGCCATAGTAATCAAGACAATTTGGTACTGGCACAAGAACAGAGCCACAGACCAATGGAACAGACTAGACAATCCAGACATTAACTCAGACATATATGGTCAATTAATATTTGATAAAGGAGCCATGGACATACAATGGCGAAATGACAGTCTCTTCAACAGATAGTGCTGGCAAAACTGGACAGCTACATGTAGGAGAATGAAACTGGACCATTGTCTAACCCCATATACAAAAGTAAACTCAAAATGAATCAAAGACCTGAATGTAAGTCATGAAACCATTAAACTCTTGGAAGAAAACATAGGCACAAACCTCTTAGACATAAACATGAGTGACCTCTTCTTGAACATATCTCCCCGGGCAAGGAAAACAACAGCAAAAATGAACAAGTGGGAATATGTTAAGCTGAAAAGCTTCTGTACAGCAAAAGACACCATCAATAGAACAAAAAGGAACCCTACAGTATGGGAGAATATCTTTGAAAATGACACATCCGATAAAGGCTTGACGTCCAGAATATATAAAGAGCTCACACGCCTCAACAAACAAAAAACAAATAACCCAATTAAAAAATGGGCAAAGGAACTGAACAGACGGTTCTCCAAAAAAGAAATACAGATGGCCAACAGACACATGAAAAGATGCTCCACATCGCTAATTATCAGAGAAATGCAAATTAAAACTACAATGAGGTATCACCTCACACAAGTAAGGATGGCTGCCATCCAAAAGACAAACAACAACAAATGTTGGCGAGGCTGTGGAGAAAGGGGAATCCTCCTACACTGCTGGTGGGAATGTAAACTTGTTCAACCATTGTGGAAAGCAGTATGGAGGTACATCAAAATGCTCAAAACAGACTTACCATTTGACCCAGGAATTGCACTCCTAGGAATTTACCCTAAGAATGCAGCAATCAAGTATGAGAAAGATCAGTGCACCCCTATGTTTATCGCAGCACTATTTACAATAGCCAAGAATTGGAAGCAACCTAAATGTCCATCGATAGATGAATGGATAAAGAAGATGTGGTACATATACACAATGGAATACTACTCAGCCATAAGAAAAGGGCAAATCCAACCATTTGCAGCAACATGGATGGAGCTGGAGGGTATTTTGCTCAGTGAAACAAGCCAAGCAGAGAAAGAGAAATACCAAATGATTTCACTCATCTGTGGAATATAAGAACAAAGGAAAAACTGAAGGAACAAAACAGCAGCAGAATCACAGAACTCAAGAATGGACTAACAGGTACCAAAGGGAAAGGGACTGGGGAGGATGGGTGGGTAGGGAGGGATAAGGGGGGGAGAAGTAGGGGGGTATTAAGATTAGCATCCATAGCGGGGTGGGAGAAAGGGGAGGGCTGTACAACACAGAGAAGACAAGTAGTGATTCTACAACAGGTTGCTACGCTGATGGACAGTGACTGTAAAGGAGTATATAGGGGGGACCTGGTATAGGGGAGACCCTAGTAAACAAAGTATTCGTCATGTAAGTGTAGATTAATGATTAAAAAAAAAATGCAGTTCCTATGTGGTGACCTCTAATGAGTTCTACACAATGATATAAAGGACATATAAAAGTGTAGGCAAAGGGTCTGTTTGTGTTTATACAGAGGATCAAAGCCTAATTGGGCTACCCCGAAAATGAACTAAGACACGATATGAAAGAGAACTCCCAACATCAGCACTCTCTGGAAGACTCATGCCAGAAGATGATCATCAAAAAACCCCAACAAAGATCCACGCAATGCTACAGCTATAGATGCACTCATCCCACCAGCTCCTGGACTTGCCATGGGAATGAAGGAGATATCTAAGCTGGCCTGTGCATACAGTAAAACAACAAATTTGACTGGATCTATACTGTTGGAACTCAACCAAGAATTAGGAGAAGTGCAAATTGTAGCGCTCCAAAATCTTACAACTACAGACTATTTACTGTTAAAAGAACATATGGGATGTGAACAGTGCCCAGGAATGGGTTGTTTTAATTTGTCTGATTTTTCTCAAACTATTCAAATTCAGTTAGATAATAACCATCATATCATTGATAAGTTTTCACAAATGCCTAAGGTGCCTAACTGGTTTTCTTGGTTTCACTGGAGATGGCTGGTAATTACAGGTATGCTTTGGTTATGTAACTGTACTCCTATTATGTTAATGTGTGTGCGCAATTTAAGTAGTAGCTTAAAATCTATACATGCTGAAGTTACTCTACAAGAAGATATGTCAAAGAAATAATCAATCTTCCCATGTTTTCTGCCGCCTGCTACTTCTATAGCTTTTCTTCTTCCTTCCTAATTACAACGAATTCTTAAATAGAATTCGTGCCTCATATCAAATTTACCGAGTATCATAACTCCTCCAAGTGGTAAAGATACCTCAAGACAAATGCTGGGCATAGAAGCCACAGGGCATAAATATGCAAAGAAATAAAAAGCTAACCATTTCAAACAATAAGGCTTCTCTCTCACTTACCAACTTAACATTTCCCTGTATGGCCCCGGAAGATGACTGGTTAGCCAGAGACGGGTAAGATTCCTCAAGGGAGGAACAACCTAAGACAGGCACAGTCGCAGGGGGGTCATCAGGTGAGAAATTGGGGATCAACAGAGGGGAGGCTTAGAACCTCACCCCCCCTGTTCTGAGAGAAATCTTCTGCATATGTGGATGTTTTATTGCCCTTGTCTAGCTTGGATTAACACATAGTCTACAGGCACACACCTGATCATCTACATTTGCTCTCTTACAACACTAAACTATGTTTTCTACCTTTATGTTGTATCTACCTACCACTTCAGCATTTTATTAAAAATAATAAACAGAGAAATGTGGTATCCACATATAAATCAAGTATAAAAATCAAATGTGTATTAATATTTGAACTGACTGTTTATAGTTCATAATGCATGAGCAAAACCAAAAGTTTCTGTGATGACTGCCCTTGTACTGTTCACCATGTAACTTATTCACTATGTAAGAATTTGTTCTCCATGTAAGAACTTGTTCGTTATGCTTCAGAAGATTGGAGACTGACGAAAATTAGGCTTGGGGTGGATTAATGATTGTGCATTGAGCATTGACTCCCCTATACAGAATTTTATTGTTGTTAACAACCATTTGATCAATAAATATGAGAGATGCCCTAACAACAACAACCAAAAAAAAGTACACACTTCCAATTGTAAAATAAATAAGTAACCGGGATGTAATGTATAGCATAAGGAATATAGTCAAAATATTGTAACAACTTGGTATGGTGATAGCTGGTACCTAGAGTTATCATGTATATAAATGTTTAATCACTGTATTGTAAACCTGAAACTAATGTAATGTAATACTGTGTGTCAACTACCCTTCAATAAAAAATAATTATCTAAAAAAAAAAAAAAAAAAAAAAAAAAGCAAGACCCATCTATATGCTGCTTACAAGAGAGTCACCGCAAACCCAAAGACATGCACAGACTTAAAGTCAAGGGATGGAAAAAGATATTTCATGCAAACAACAGAGAGAAGAAAGCAGGTGTTGCAATTCTGGTATCAGACAAAACAGACTTCAAAATAAAGAAAGTAACAAAAGACAAAGAAGGACATTACATAATTATAAAGGCTCACTCCAACAAGAGGATATAACCATTATAAATATATATGCACCCAATACAGGAGCACCAACATATCTGAAACATCTATATACTAACATCTAAAATACTAACAGAACTAAAGGAGGAAATAGAATGCAATTCATTCATTCTAGGAGATTTCAACACACCACTCACTCCAAAGGACAGATCCACCAGAGAGAAAATAAGTAAGGACACAGAGGCACTGAACAACACACTAGAACAGATGTACCTAATAGACATCTACAGAACTCTACATCCAAAAGCAACAGGATACACATTCTTCTCAAGTGCACATGGAACATTCTCCAGAATAGACCACATACTAGGCCACAAAAAGAGCCTCAGAAAGTTCCAAAAGGTTGAAATCCTACCAACCAACTTTTCAGACCACAAAGGCATAAAATTAGAAATAAACTTTACAAAGAAAGCAAAAAGGCTCACAAACACATGTAGGCTTAACAACACGCTCCTAAATAATCAATCGATCAATGACCAAATCAAGATGGAGATCCAGCAATATATGGAAACAAATGACAACAACAACACAAAGCCCCAACTACTGTGGGACACAGCAAAAGCAGTCTTAAGAGGAAAGTATATAGCAATTCAGGCATATTTTAAAAAGGAAGAACAATCCCAAATGAATGGTCTAATGTCACAATTATCAAAATTGGAAAAAGAAGACCAAATGAGGCCTAAGGTCAGCAGAAGGAGGGACATAATAAAGATCAGAGGAGAAATAAATAAAATTGAGAAGAATAAAACAATAGCAAAAATCAATGAAACCAAGAGCTGGTTCATTGAGAAAATAAACAAAATAGATAAGCCTCTAGCCAGAATTATTAAGAGGAAAAGATTGTCAACACAAATCAACATAATCAGAAACGAGAAAGGAAAAATCACGACAGACCTCACAGAAATACAAAGAATTATTAGAGAGTACTATGAAAACCTATATGCTAACAAGCTGGGAAACCTAGGAGAAATGGACAACTTCCTAGAAAAATACAACCTTCTAAGACTGACCCAGAAAGAAACAGAAAATCTAAACAGACCAATTACCAGCAACGAAATTGAAGCAGTAATCAAAAAACTACCAAAGAACAAAACCACCGGGCCAGATGGATTTCCCTCGGAATTTTATCAGACATACAGGGAAGACATAATACCCATTCTCCTTAAAGTTTTCCAAAAAATAGAAGAGGAGGGGATACTCCCAAACTCATTCTATGAAGCTAACATCACCCTAATACCAAAACCAGACAAAGACCCCACCAAAAAAAAAAAACTACAGACCAATATCCCTGATGAACGTAGATGCAAAAATACTCAACAAAATATTAGATAACCGAATTCAAAAATACATCAAAAGGATCGTACACCATGACCAAGTGGGATTCATCCCAGGGATGCAAGGATGGCAAAACATTCAAAAGTCCATCGACATCATCCACCACATCAACAAAAAGAAAGACAAAAACCACATGATCATCTCCACAGATGCTGAAAAAGCATTTGACAAAATTCAACATCAATTCATCATAAAAACTCTCAGTAAAATGGGAATAGAGGGCAAGTACCTCAACATAATAAAGGTCATATATCATAAACCCATAGCCAACATTATATTGAACAGCGAGAAGCTGAAAGCTTTTCCTCTGAGTATGGGAACTAGACAGGGATGCCCACTCTCTCCACTGTTATTTAACATAGTACTGGAGGTCCTAGCCACGGCAATCAGACAAAACAAAAAAAATACAAGGAATCCAGATTGGTGAAGTAGAAGTTAAGCTGTCACTATTTGCAGATGACATGATACTGTACAAAGAAAACACTAAAGACTCCACCCCAAAACTACTAGAACTAATATCAGAATACAGCAAATTTGCAGGATACAAAATCAACATACAGAAATCTGTGGCTTTCCTATACACTAACAATGAACCAAAGAAAGAGAAATCAGGAAAACAACTAAATTCACAATTGCATCAAAAAAAATATAATACCTAGGAATAAACCTAACCAAAGAAGTGAAAGACTTACACTCTGGAAACTACAACTCACTCTTAAGGGAAATTAAAGGGGACACTAACAGATGGAAACTCATCCCATGCTCGTGGCTACGAAGAATTAATATCGTCAAAATGGCCATCCTGCCCAAAGCAATATACGGGTTTGATGCAATCCCTATCAAACTACCAGCAACATTCTTCAATGAACTGGAACAAATAATTCAAAAATTCATATGGAAACACCGACGACACCAAATAGCCAAAGCAATCCTGAGAAAGAAGAATAAAGTAGGGGGGATCTCACTCCCCAACTTCAAGCTCTACTATAAAGCCATAGTAATCAAGACAATTTGGTACTGGCACAAGAACAGAGTCACAGACCAATGGAACAGACTAGAGAATCCAGACATTAACCCTGACATATATGGTCAATTAATATTTGATAAAGGAGCCATGGACATACAATGGCGAAATGACAGTCTCTTCAACAGATGGTGCTGGCAAAACTGGACAGCTACATGTAGGAGAATGAAACTGGACCATTGTCTAACCCCATATACAAAAGTAAACTCAAAATGAATCAAAGACCTGAATGTAAGTCATGAAACTATTAAACTCTTGGAAAAAAACATAAGGCAAAAACTTCTTAGACATAAACATGAGTGACCTATTATTGAACATATCTCCCCGGGCAAGGAAAACAACAGCAAAAATGAACAAGTGGGACTATATTAAGCTGAAAAGCTTCTGTACAGCAAAAGACACCATCAATAGAACAAGAAGGATCCCTACAGTATGGGAGAATATATTTGAAAATGACACATCCGATAAAGGCTTGACGTCCAGAATATATAAAGAGCTCACACGCCTCAACAAACAAAAAACAAATAACCCAATTAAAAAATGGGCAGAGGAACTGAACAGACAGTTCTCCCAAAAAGAAATACAGATGGCCAACAGACACATGAAAAGATGCTCCACATCGCTAATTATCAGAGAAATGCAAATTAAAACTACAATGAGGTATCACCTCACATCAGTAAGGATGGCTGCCATCCAAAAGACAAACAACAACAAATGTTGGCGAGGCTGTGGAGAAAGGGGAACCCTCCTACACTGCTGGTGGGAATGTAAGTTAGTTCAACCATTGTGGAAAGCAGTATGGAGGTACATCAAAATGCTCAAAACAGACTTACCATTTGACCCAGGAATTGCACTCCTAGGAATTTACCCTAAAAATGCAGCAATCAAGTATGAGAAAGATCAGTGCACCCCTATGTTTATCGCAGCACTATTTACAATAGCCAAGAATTGGAAGCACCCTAAATGTCCATCGATAGATGAATGGATAAAGAAGATGTGGTACATAGACACAATGGAATACCACTCAGCCATAAGAAAAGGGCAAATCCAACCATTTGCAGCAACATGGATGGAGCTGGAGGGTATTATGCTTAGTGAAACAAGCCAAGCGGAGAAAGAGAAATACCAAATGATTTCACTTATTTGTGGAATATAAGAACAAAGGAAAAACTGAAGGAACAAAACAGCACCAGAATCACAGAACTCAAGAATGGACTAACAGGTACCAAAGGGAAAGGGACTGGGGAGGATGGGTGGGTAGGGAGGGATAAGGGTGGGGGAGAAGTAGGGGGGTATTAAGATTAACATGCATGGGGGGGTAGGAGAAAAGGGAGGGCTGTACAACACAGAGAAGGCAAGTAGTGATTCTACAACATTTTGCTATACTGATGGACAGTGACTGTAAAGGGGTTTATAGGGGAGACCTGGTATAGGGGAGAGCCTAGTGAACATAATATTCGCCATGTAAGTGTAGATTAGTGATACCAAAAACAAAACAAAACAAAACAAAAAAGGGCAGTTCCTGTGTGGTGACCTCCAATGAGTTCTACGCAAGGGTATAAAGGGCATATAAAAGTGTAGGCAAAGGGTCTGTTTGCGTTTATACAGAAGATCAAAGCCTAATTGGGCTACCCCAAAAATAAACTAAGATACCATATGAAAGAGAACTTCCAACATCAGCACTCTCTGGAAGACTCATGCCAGAAGATGGTCATCAAAAAACCCCAACAAAGATCCACACACTGCTACAGCTATAGATGCACTCATCCCACCAGCTCGTGGACTTCCCATGGGAATGAAGGAGATATCTAAGCTGGCCTGTGCATACAGTAAAACAACAAATTTGACTGGTTCTATACTGTTGGAACTCAACCAAGAATTAGGAGAAGTGCAAATTGTAGCGCTCCAAAATCTTACAACTACAGACTATTTACTGTTAAAAGAACATATGGGATGTGAACAGTGCCCAGGAATGGGTTGTTTTAATTTGTCTGATTTCTCTCAGAATGTTCAAGTTCTGTTGGACAATATCCACCATATCATAGATAAGTTTTCACAAATGCCTAAGGTGCCCAACTGGTTTTCTTGGTTTCACTGGAGATGACTGTTAATTACAGATATGGTTTGGTTATGTAACTATACTCCTATTATGTTAATGTGTGTGCGCAATTTAAGTAGTAGCTTAAAACCTATACATGCTGAAGTTACTCTACAAGAAGATATGTCAAAGAAATAATCAATCTTCCAATGTTTTCTTCTGCCTGCTACTTCTATAGCTTTTCTTCTTCCTTCCTAATTACAACCCTTAAATAGAATTTGTGCCTCATATCAAATTTACCGAGTATCATAATTCCTCCAAGTGGTAAAGATACCTCAAGACAAATGCTGGGCATAGAAGCCACAGGGCATAAATATGCAAAGAAGTAAAAAGCTAACCTTTTTGAACAATATGGCTTCTCTCTCACTTACCAACTTTACATTTCCCTGTATGGCCCCGGAAGATGACTGGTTAGCCAGAGACAGGTAAGATTCCTCAAGGGAGGAACAACCTAAGACAGGCACAGTCGCAGGGGGGCCATCAGGTGAGAAATTGGGGATCAACAGGGGTGAGGCTTAGAACCTCCACCCCCCTGTTCTGAGAGAAATCTTCTGCATCCGTGGATGTTTTATTGCCTTTGTCTAGCTTGGATTAACACATAGTCTACAGGCACACACCTGATCATCTACATTTGCTCTCTTACAACACTAAACTATGTTTTCTACCTTTATCTTGCATCTACCTACCACTTCAGCATTTTATTAAAAAGAAAAATAATAAAGAGAGAAATGTGGTATCCACATATAAATCAAGTACAAAAATCAAACGAATATTCATATTTGAACTGATTGTTTATAGTTTATAATGCATGAGCAAAACCGAAAGTTTCTGTGATGACTGCCCTTGTACTGTTCACCATGTAACTTATTCACTATGTAAGAATTTGTTCTCCCTGTAAGAACTTGTTTGTTATGCTTCAGAAGATTGGAGACTAACAAAAATTAGGCTTGGGGTGGATTAATGATTGTGCATTGAGCATTGACTCCCCTATACAGAATTTTATTGTCGTTAACAACCATTTGATTAATAAATATGAGAGATGCCCTCTCAGAAAAAAAAAAAAAACTACGGACTTCCAATTGTAACGTAAATAAGTAACCGGGATGTAATGTATAGCATAAGGAATATAGTCAAAATATTGTAACAACTTTGTATGGTGATAGCTGGTAGCTAGAATTATCATGTATATAAATGTTGAATCACTGTGTTGTACACCTGAAACTAATGTAATACTGTGTGTCAACTACCCTTCAATAAAAAATAATTATCTACAAAAAAAAAAACAAAACTCAATTTTCCTCTCTTCAATTGGTTGTGGTTTTGTCTTTGAGAAGCACAATTGTACAATGGAACATTTCTTATTTTTTTCCACATTATTTTGAGGTTTATATTCCTTTTTTGTCTACATTGTGAAAGGATTAGTTCCTCCATTCCACCCTCTACAGATTCAATTTTGTCTGGTGTTATTTTCTTATATGTACCCCAATGAAGTTCTTAATTCCAATATTACATTTTTAGCTTCCTTACAGTCTTTAATTTTATTGAAGTTTCTTTTACTCTCCACTTATATTTTATGTGATTGTATTCTATATCTCTATGTGACATTTTGAAATTTACTCATGGAACCAAGGTTTATATATCTTTTGAAAATAAATAGAAGATACACCCTTTTTACTTTTGAGTATTTAAAACATATTAACTTCCTAAATCTGAGACGTTTTCATGGACACCAGACTGCTTTCTTTCCTTCCCGTCGTCATCCTTCCCTGTGAAATAATGGACTATATCTAGACATACTGTTTGCCCTTGGTCCCAACTCAGTATCCAACAGTGTTGATATAACCCTATATTAAATTTGAAAGCTCAAATGTATGCGGATGTACATATCTCCTAGACCAACTAGGGTCTCAATAAGAGGTTTATCACCATGATTTTGTGGGCCTGAGATAGACTTGTCCTGACAGATCTCTATGAGACAGGGTAAGTGATTTCACACTGCGCCTTGTGGACCTGTATGCATGTTTAGAGATGTTCTGGAACTCCCCAAGGAACAAGTAGGGGCCTTAATTAGTGTGCTTCTGGGAATCCTGCTTCCACTTCAACCAGAGATGCTCCACTTTTAAAGTTTAAGTATTTAACTTAATGGAGGGTTTCATGAAAAAGTTCTACTACTTAAATCCAATGTCACATAGAGCAGTGCTGCTCAAATGATCACCGAGTAAGCTTGTGAAAATGCAGGCTCTGATTCGTTCTATCTGAGGTTCTGCATTTCTCACAAGCTCCTGGGTGAGCATGCCACTAGGTTTCTGTGGACCACACTTTAGTTACCTGAGCAGTCTGACAGTGTTTGCATAATCTCAGCTCCACCTGAACCAGTTGTTATATATCAAACACTATGCATGCCAGGATGTACTCTTCCCAGAGATCTCTGTGTCTCTGTTAACAGTATTTTCTGCAAGCAACCATGTGTTTTTAGAAAGCAACGTGTTGCAAGCTCTGTTGGAATCCTCTGGTGTTCCTTACTAGTATCTGAAGTTTTCTTGTTTTTTGTCTTTTTGTGATGATTTGCCACAGTGGTAGCTGTCCATCACCTCTTAACCAGACCTACTAAGTTTGGAGAACTTCACACATGAATTCCATCCCTCCAAGATTGAAGCAAATTACTTTATAGCCTCCTCTGAAGCTAGAGCATGGATGGCCATGTTAGAACAATCCCATTCAGACGCCATGTAGCAAGTCTCATTCTTAAGAGAGTAAGGGGAGGGAGCAGGTGCCATTTTCTGGTGAAGATAGTGCTTTCAGAAACAGATATGGGTGATGTCCGAGTAGGAGGCACCATCTATGCATTCGCAAGTATGAAAAGACCTGGGTTCAACTCTGGAGGCAGAAAGTTCTCTAATGAAGCAGACAGAAGCACAGAATTGTAATTTGGATATTGTTCCACCCAGCATATTCTCCAAGCCTGACCCTCTGCATTGCTCCCCTTGTAGTCAAGAATTCCTCTCTGGAAAATATTTAGATCCTTTCATTAACCCCTTTCCATTTCAACTAGCTAGCACGGTTTCTGTTGTGGACATAACCTATTAGGTTATTAATCCTAATAACCTAATAATCCTAATACAGTCTTTCCTAAGAAAAAAATATTTCATTTTTAAACCAAAACTAATTTGCTCTATTCAACAACAATAACAACCTAGTGTGATGTAAAACATGCATTTTGCCTTAAAAGGCATACTAATTTCATGAGAGAGGGAAGGGCACTATGAATGGATGAAGTTCTCCATGGTTAGTTTTCAAAAGTCTGTGAAAGATGATTAAAAACAAAAAACATGAGGAGCAGCAAAAATTACTTATTGTGATGAAAATAAGTAGATGTATTTCTGTGTTTAAAACTCATATGAGAGGAGTTTAGAGCATCTGCCACTCCATAGTGTCTTTTTCTGTGACAGGGTGTTCTGTGTTGTTAAGGGCATTAAGTCCAGTAAACATAGTAACTTCCTTTGTTTTACAATAATATGGGGGTTCTTCAATTCTAGTTCTAGCCTTTATCTGAAATTCTCAAAAAATAAAACTGTAGCATGTTTGCAGATCAACAGATTCCAACTGTCTATAACATTTCTAAAAGAATTCATAATGACTTTATATATAAAATGCATGCCATAGAAGTTTAATGAGCAAGCCAAATCATAAACATTTATTTTGTGCTATGGAAAATAAAGGAGCTTTAAGTCAATAAAAATGCAAAAAAAAAATAAGGCTTAAAATAATAATCTTCTTCAACATCTCTATTATACTTGCTGGTGCTTGTTTTTCCTCCCACAGAAGTAGGGAGAGCATTTGCCATGCCTTCAGATTTTCTTGAAATTGTATTATCTATAGCCAGTAATCAAAGGAAGGGAGAGTACAGTAGAATTATTTCTAAAGTACTGAACAATGATCTCCTGCAATTAAATGAAGGGATAGAAGATACCGATCTTCACATTTTACTCAGCTCAGACCTACCTTCAGTTTTCCTTAAATCATGTGTTAAAAAATGAGATAGAAAGAAATTACAGAGACTCATCCTCTCCTCTTTTTAAAGGTAGCAATCGGTAAAATCTCCAAATCACTGTTGCTCTTCTGAACACCTAAGATATTATTTAGAGCAAAATTCCTATTTTTTAAAGCTGTCACCTGCGTATCTGAGAGAATTATGCCCTATTTTAAACTAACACATAATTTAACCTCTCTCCAATAGGAAGAAAGAAATTACAGGAAAAATATTTAACCATCTGTGTGTGCCTGTTACAGCTATCTTTCTCAAAGTGAACTGTGATTTTTTTACTTGAACAAAAGGTTCACCTCCCATGCTAGGCTATTTCCTTATCTTAAGAAGTACACAATCTATAATCTAATGATCCCAGAACTGTTTTATCCATTTTCCTATAAGTCAAGGAACAGTAAAAATACAAGGTTTTATAAGCTATAAAGATAGATATGTGTATCATGCTTCCTATTCTGATATTTGGCCACTCCTTTTGAGAAATATTTCATGTATGACCCTTCCATTATGATGATGGCACTGTATGATAAATATGGTAACACAGCTTCCTCTGTGGATTACATCTATGGATGGTGCTATTAAGAAAGGTGTGTGCCTCCTGGACTATGGTACATCACTCATTTCCCTAGGGTCTCTCATGGCATGTATTCTTTGCCAAAGACACACGTTGAATTCTACCTTCAGATTGAAGACAGTTTGTCTAAAAATAGTCTCACCTAACTTAAGAAAAAAACGATATGCAGGGGGAAAAATGAGGAATTTGTCTCTACTGAGATCACATCTCAGTCTTCAGATATCCAGCAATAAGACAGAAAATCAAACACCAGAAAGAAAGGAAATGTTCATAGGGAGGGCTCAGAGTGAATTATTACTTACTTTTGTGGACATTTTAATGGGTGATTTGTCTTAACTCCTTAAACTAAATGCACTCACACGTAAAAGAATGTGAACATACTTCCTACTCCTTTGATTGATTTCTACTAGGATGCTGAGATCCGAAAAGAGACACAATAAACGCTCTCAAAATGTGCAGGAAAACTATAGTTGTGTGAAACTGTACTTCACAGAAAAGCTAATAAATATAGGTCTAAAATGTATACATACTTTGATCCCAAGTAAGAAATCCTTGTGTCATAATTCTCCCAAAATAATAAGCCACCAACTATAAGGACTCTTAATTTCTTACTAAGGTTCTGTAACAGGTAAAAACAGTTAAACTATGAAGTGGTACATCTAAAGGTTATTTCTCTAAGAATATTTTACTTACTAAAGAATTTCTACTAGCAGTTTATTAGGCTTATTTAATTCAGATTCTAAAGTATGTGAATAAAACGTTAAGCCAAATCATCAACTGTTTAATAGATTATTATTCTTAAAATAGATATACTTTTATGTTATTCATATAACTTCTAATTGTATAATTATGAATAAACTCAAATGTCATTTTTCTCCAGAAGTCTTAGTTTCCAATTAGGTGTGACTTTTTTTCCCCTGCCATTTTACTTTCTAACTTTAATGACATCTCACATTCTCTGTTGTAATATTTGTATTGTTATTCCCCTGCTAAACAATCAGCTACCTGAAAGCATTTCACAGATCTGATTCTTTATTGTATTTTTCTATCACCCACTTGTAGTAGCTTTCACCAATAGCCATGATTCATTACCCCTTCCCTGTACCAACACCCTTTGCTATGTAACTCTGCATTCTCCTCCAGTCCCCAGCAGGATAATCTGTGCCAATTGATCTTGTACCCAATGATGAGACTTGCTTCGACTAGTTAGTGTTATCTGACATGGTCAAAGCAGAAGCTTAAAAAAAAGTCACACATGGGGCTTGCTCTCTCTCGTGTCTCTCTGCCATTGACTTTTAAAACATGCCAGGGCTTGCTTGCTGGAGCATGAGAGGCACGTAGAGCAGAGCTATGTCACCTAAATCATCAAGGCAGCCTAGTTACAATGATAGCCAGCTGATCTTCAGATTTGTGAAAAAAACAGTCAAAACCAGCAGAGCTGTCCAACTGATCCCAACTTAGAAGTGCTAAAGCCTGCAGGCAAATGAGAAATAAATGTTTGCTTGAAGCCACCAAGTTTTAGGATGGTTGGTTACAAAGCCATAGGTAACATATTGTAGTATATGTTGTAAATGGTCCTGTGCTCAGAAAAATGTGTAATTAAAAATACTTTGTCTGGAAAACTTGTCTTAGAGAACAACACAGACACAATAACTGAGATGAGCCAACAGACCTAACCAAGATTGCATTAGACTGTGGTTTGAGTCAGCTGCCCGTACTGTATAATGTAGTGTATCTCAGGCAAATTCAACCACAGGGATATCCAAATGATCCATTCTGACCAGGATACTACAATACCATGGATATGCTCACTGATTTGTGGGTGGGTGAACAACCTAATAAGGGTCAGAGAGAAATTTTTTGAGACTTACTTTTATCTTTAAGGGTATACAAAAATTAGAAATATACAGATACTAAAAGTAATTTTTGCCACTTCAAGAAAGAGTACCAGTAAATTAGAGATACAAAATATGCCCTCAGATAGCTGTTAAGCCATTGAATAATATTCAATGTACAAATATGGATATAGTACAAGAGAGAATATGTACTATAGAGTTATATAATGGAAAGCATAAGAAATGACAACATACAAATAATCAGCATGAGTAAAGATGAGAGACAGAGACAAGGACTTTTAATTATATCATTTGAGGCACTGTATCCAGCCTTGACTGAATTCGGTTTTCAGTTTTGTGAATGAATACATCCCCTTCTTTTCATGAGCTAGCAAGTGGTGAATTTTACTGACCAAACAAATGGATGATTTTCATTAAAATGAACTGAGATCCTATTCTCTATTCTTTATACCATAACCAGTTGACAGTATATTACATACCAAGATACAGTGCAAAGGGCTGGTCCCTTGTCAATGTTTCAATTTCGATCCCTCACATCCATGATTAGAAGAGGGAGACATAGAACAGATAAATTGTGATGCAAAAGAAGAATTTGACAAAGGTAAAAGCACAGAGCTCAGCCCCAGGATTATAAAACTGACTGATGTGGGCCCATAAGGCACACATGAAATATTTCAAAACAATGACTTGACAATGTAGTTGAACAATAAAACACTATAAACCCATCCAGTAACTAAAGAGGAATACAAAGTTACATATTTTAAAGGATTTATTCTGTACAAGAGTATGACAGTAGTAGGTATTCAATCTAATGGGAGAGAAAAATAAAATATAACTTGATGTGGGCTATATAGTAGAAACACAAATACAATACAATACAATATAATTTATAATATAATATGATATAATAAATATCATATAATGTAATAAATACAATATCATCAGTAATATAAATTAATATAACATAATATAATAATATAATCTAATATATAATATAATGTAATTTAATGTAATGTAATATATAATATAATATATATAACTAATATAATATGATATATGATATAATATATATAATATAATTAATAAACTGTAATGTAATATAATATATATAATATGATATAATATAAAATAATATGCAATGGAATGGAATGGAATGGAATACAATATAATATAATGTAATATAATAAATATAATATAACAAAATAAATATAATAAATATAAAACAATATAATATAAAATAACATAAAATAATATAATATATAATATGATATGATATAATATAATATTAGAATAAAATATCCTATAAAATAATATAATGTAATATAAGTAATATAATATAGTATATATAATATAAAATATTATAATACAATATAATATAAAATATAATACAATATAATATTGGGTCCCAATACCCAGATCTTGATTTCTAATACCATTTTCTAATAAAAGGGATGAGGGTTTTGGAGAAATGGCTGATTATAGGTATGACTTGGGCAGGGAATATTTAAGATGAGCCTGGAAACAAAAAGTAAAGAGGTGTGCCCTCAAACACACACACACACACTCACACACACACAGATGTGGGCAGGTCAAAGGAGCACAGGAATCAACTAAAAGAGCTGACAATGGCCAAATCTTAACAAGTTTAGGCAACCAAAAATTTTAAAATGCATTGGATTATAGACATAAATATAAAACACACACCCATGAGTCCACAGTTATACACATGTTATTGAATAAATAAAAGTAGACAAATACTCCATTCAGAAGAATTCCAAATAATTTATGTAGATTATTTCACCTTTGAGGAGATGGACTCAATTTCCTTACTTCTTAAGTGTGGGCTGGTCACAGTAACTTCCTTCCAAAGAGTATGGTATGGAAAAGGGTAAAAAGACAAACTTTATAGTGGAAAAACCTGAAAAAACGCTATTTCACGGAGGTGATCAAGGACAATATCAACAGTGAGATGTCATGTTGATAGAATGTACCCTTGATATCATGTAATGAGAATGGCATTTTACCTCTGATAAACCCCACCTCACCCAAAAATATCATAAACCCCATCTCACTGTAAGAAAAACATGAGACTGATCCCAAATGAGGAGCATCCTACAAATCCCAGGACACTATCCCTGGAAATTGTTGATAAGTCTGAGAAAATGCCACAGCCAAGAGGAAGCTAAAGAAACATGACAAATAAATGTAATGTGATATCCTCCATGGCATTCTGGAACAAAGAAAGGACAACTGGGAAAAACTGAAGAAATATGAGTAAAATCTGTAATTTACTTAATAATAATGAATAGACAATTGGCTCATTATTTATGACAAATGTACCATAGGAATGTGAGACGTTAAGAGGGGAAATTGAATGTGAGGTAAAAAGGAACTGTCTAAACTATCTTTGCAAGTTTTCTATGAATCTAAAATTATTCTAAAATAAAATTACATATAAATACATAATGCCATGGGAGCTCAGAAGAAACAGTGTCCATCTGCCTGGGGAGGGATCAGGGTAAAGAAAAGCTATTCCTTTTCTCCTTTTTTTCTACTGCAAGGTTGCACCTTAGGTAAAACTTTCAGAGGTGGTAAACTTTGAGTTTGGTTTCTAAAGTGGAACTGGAGCTTGCTAGAGAGAGTGGGGCATTATAAGCAGAATGAATAGCAGGAATAGATGTTCAGAAGAAGGTGAGGACATGGGGTATTCAGACAAGGAGGGTAAATTCATGGCCACCAGATTGGTAAAGGCTACTATAAAGTCAGAAAAATTTTTACTAGAATAAAAAACTCTGCACGCTATGATAAGGGGTTTAGATTTTATCCTGAAGACAACAGACTCAATGGAGATATTGAAGGAGATATGGAGGCTATGCTTGTTTTAAGGACATTAGCCCTCCTAACACCAGTGGAGATGATGTGAGGAGTATTGGGAGGCTAGAATACATTTAAGGAGGCTTTTGTTGTTTTCTGAGTGGGAAATACACAGGATACACAGGAGTATCAATGGGCTAGATTTGGAACTCATGTCATGAATAGTACTAATAAGATTTGGTGGCAACCTGGATGCCAAAGGTGAGAGAAGACAAGAGCTCAAGAAGATTCTGAATTCCCCAGTTTGGTTTACCAGGTGGATTGACCTGCAGCTGTCTAAGGAAAATAAGGGACAGTAATAGTTTATGACAATAAGAGTAGAGAGCACAACAATTGGTAGATAGCCAGAAGGCTTACTTGATATGCATTTCAATTTTTCTCACCTATATTTGTATGCCTCCATATTAGATAGACCTTATTTTTATTCAATAAACATATGATTTCAATAAATAGTTTTTGAAGTGACCCCATTTGAAGAAAATAATCTTATCTTGCCCAAGAAAGTATGGACTTCCACGGAGGTCAAGAACTTTAGAATCTATGTGGTAGGACTTATGTAAGGGTTCCTTAATTACAAACATTATTCCTACCCAATGCACAGCCTACCTCACCTATATAGGCAGTACAGTATCTTCGTTCAATTCTAGACCTGATTAAGTATGTGAGTTACTATCATATCATTACTCGCTTGTAATTTAGCATTTGCTACTTTATTTGTCAGTGTCTCACATGTCTCATCTGGTAAATAGATCGACCTTCACAGGTTGTTGAGAGGATCACAGAACTGACAGGAACATACTAACTGCTCATTAAATATTAGCCATTTATTACTACTAGTATTAATCTTCCTTGAACTTTCTTTCATCAGGCAGAGATGAGAGTTGCAGAAGTAAAATGTTTCTAAAAACAAATTGACAGACTTCTGACTCAAGATGGCGGCATGAGTAGGCAGGCAGAAATCTCCTCCCAAAACCATATATATTTTTGAAAATACAACAAACACAACTATTTCTAAAAGAGAGACCAGAGGATATAGTACAACAGCCAGGCTACATCTACATCTGCGAGAACTCAGCATCTCATGAAGGGGGTAAGATACAAAGCTGTGACCTGGCAGGACCCGAGCACTCCCCCAACCCCAGCTCACCGAGGGGAGAAAAGGAGTCAGAGTGGGGAGGGAGTGGGAGCACAGGACTGCTAAATACCTAGCCCCATTCATCCACACCAGGAGCCCAGACACACATTGCATGGTGTGCTGGATATTAGAGAAATGGAAGAATAGGGTCCAAGAAAGAGGCTGCAAGTGGGTCCCCACAGCCGGCTCCCCTGGGACAAAAGAAAAGCAGGTGCTTTTTAAAAGTCTAAAAGGGAAAAGAGCTCAACAGCTGAACAGAATCCTCCCAGCACACTCAGCCCACCAGGCTGGTAATCTTGAGGAACTTTGGGCCTCCTAACATCCTGGGGGATAAAGCAGCCCAAAAGCCCCTCACGGGGATAAGCAACCTGCCATTCATTCCACACGGCCAGAACTACAAGTACACCGGCTGACCCTCCACAACTGCAGAGAAGCCAGAAAACAGCCTCACCCACAGCAACCACACAGAGTCTCCTCCCAGCACGCAGCTAAACGGCAGATGCAGCGGAAGCTGGAGCAAGCTCCGGAAGGCATGAAGGGGTGCCTATCTCACAGGAGAACACAACCAGCATGACTGCGACTCCCCACAGTGCTCTAGGCTAGCCTGAGGGCAGCCCCACCCATGGGAGCTCAGAAGATTTTCCCAGTCTGCTACCAGTGTGCAGGTAACTGGCACAGGCGGTGGAGAAGGGCAAGGTGAACAACAAACAGGAAGGGACTTTGTTCTCCCAGATGACACATGAGCCACTGGCCTGTGACCATTTCTATCACCATGAAAAGGCAGAAGAATCGGGTCCAGTGAAAAATCACACAGACAACCCCAGAGACAGAGCCTGGTGAGATAGATAAAACCAATCTTCCTCAAAAATAAATTCAAATAAAACTCATAACCATGCTGATGGACCTGCAGAGAAATATGCAAGAGCTAAGTGATGAAGTCAGGATGGAGATAACAGAAATGAAATAATCGATAGAGGGCTTAAGAGCAGACTGGATGAGGTGCAAGAGACTGTTAATGGAATAAAAATCAGAGCAAAGGAATACAGAGAAGCTGAGGCAGACAGAGATAAAAGGATCTCTAGGAATGAAATAATATTAAGAGGACTGTGTGACCAATCCGAGCAAAACATTATTCTCACTATAGGGATACCCGAAGAAGAGAGAGAACAAGGGATATAAAGTTTCTTTGAAGAAATAATTGCTGAAAGCTTCCCCAAGCAAGGGAAGGAAATAGTCTCTCAGACCATGGAAACCCACGGATCTCCCAACACAAGGGACCCAAGGAGGAAAACACCAACACATATAATAATTAAAATGGCAATGATCAAAGAAAAGGACAGAGTATTAAAAGCAGCCAGAGAGAGAAAAAAGATTACCTACAAAGGAAAACCCATCAGGCTATCCTCAGACTTCTCAACAGAAACCTGACAGGCAAGAATAGAATGATATGATATATTTAATGCAATGAAACAGAAGGTCCTTAAACAAACAATACTGTATCTAGCATGATTATTATTTAAATTTGATGGGGGGATTCAACAATTTCCAGACAAACAAAAGTTGAGGGAATTTTCCTCCCACAAAATATCTCTACAGGGTATTTTAAAGGGACTGCTCTAGATGGAAGCACTCTTAAGACTAAATAGATGTGACCAGAAAAAATAAAATCACAGCAAAGAAAGCAGACCAACAAATACTAACTAAAGGCAAAAGATAAAATCAGCTATCCACAAACACAGTCAAAGGGAACACAAAAGAGTACAGAATAAAACACCTAACATAAAGAATGAAGGAGGAAGAATAAGAAGGGAGAGAAATAATCATCACACTGTATTTATAATAGCTTAATAAGAGAGATAAGTTAGATGGTTAGATAGTAAAGAAGCTACCCTTGAACCTTTGGTAACCACAAACTTAAAGCCTGCAATGGCAATAAGTACATATCTTTCAATAATCACCTTAAATGTAAATGGACTAAATGCACCAATCAAAAGACACAGAGTAATAGAATGAATAAAAAAGCAAGACCCATCTATATGCTGCTTACAAGAGACCCACCTCAAACCCAAAGACATGCACAGACTAAAAGTCAAGGGATGGAAAAAGACATTTCATGCAAAAAACAGGGAGAAAAAATCAGGTGTTGCAGTACTTGTATCAGATAAAATAGACTTCAAAACAAAGAAAGTAATAAGAGATAAAGAAGGACATTACATAATGATAAAGAGATCAGTCCAACAAGAGGATATAACTATTATAAATATATATGGACCCAATAGAGAAACACCAAAACATGTGAAAGAAATACTAACAGAATTAAAGGAGGAAAGAGAATGCAATGCATTCGTTCTAGGAGACTTCAACACACCACTCACTCCAAAGGATAGATCCACGAGACAGAAAATAAGTAAGGACACAGAGGCACTGAACAACACACTAGAACAGATGGACCTAACACACATCTACAGAATTCTACACCCAAAAGCAGCAGGATACACAATCTTCTCAAGTGCATATGGAACATTTTCCAGAATAGACAACATACTAGGCCACAAAAAGAGCCTCAGTAAATTCAAAAAGATTGAAATTCTACCAACCAACTTCTCGGACCACAAAGTGATAAAACTAGAAATAAATTGTACAAAGAAAGCAAAAAGGCTCACAAACACATGGAGGCTTAACAACATGCCCCTAAATAATCAATGGATCAATGACCAAATTAAAACAGAGATCAAGCAATATATGGAGAAAAATGTCAACAACAGCACAAAGCCCCAACTTCTGTGGGACACAGCGAAGGCAGTTCTAAGAGGAAAGTATATAGGAATCCAGGCCTATTTAAAGAAGGAAGAACAATCCCAAATGAATAGTCTAAAGTAAAAATTATTGAAACTGTAAAAAGAAGAACAAATGAGGCTAAAAGTCAGCAGAAAAAGAGACATAATAAACATCAGAGAAGAAACAAATAAAATTGAGAAGAATAAAACAATAGAAAAAAATCAATGAAACCAAGAACTGGTTCTTTGAAAAAATAAAATAGATAAGCCCCTAGCCACACTTATTAAGAGAAAAAGAGAATCTACACACATCAACAGAATAAGAAATGAGAAAAGAGAAAATCACGATGGACCCCATAGAAGTACAAAAAATTATTAGAGAATACTATGAAAATCTATATGTCAACAAGCTGGAAAACCTACAAGAAATAGACAATTTCATAAAAAAATACAATCTTCCAAGACTGACTAAGGAAGAAACAGAAAATCTAAACAGACCAATTACCAGGAAAGAAATTGAAGCAATAATCAAAAAACTACCCAAGATCAAAACCCCTGGTCCAGAAGGATTCACCACTGAATTTTATCAGACGTACAGAGAAGACATAATACCCATTCTCCTTAAAGTTTTCCAAAAAATAGAAGAGCAGGGAATACTCCCAAACTCATTCTATGAAGCCAACATCACCCTAATACCAAAACCAGGCAAAGACCCCACCAAAAAAGAAAATTACAGACCAATATCCTTGATGAACAAAAATGTAAAAATACTCAACAAAATATTAGCAAACCAAATTCAAAAATACATCAAGAGGATCATGCACCATGATCAAGCGGGATTTATGTCAGGGATGCAAGGATAGTACATTGGAAAATCCATCAACATCATCCACCACTTCAATAAAAAGAAGGACAAAAACCACATGATCACTTCTATAGACGTTGAAAAAGCATTTGACAAAATTCAACATCCATTCGTGATAAAAACAAAATGGGTATACAGGGCAACTACCTCAACATAATAAAAGCCATATACGACAAACCCACAGCCAACATCATACTTAACAGCGAGAAGCTGAAAGATTTTCCTCTAAGATCGGGAACAAGACAGGGATGCCCACTCTCCCCACTGTTATTCAACATAGTACTGGAGGTCCTAGCCATGGCAATCAGACAAAACAAAGAAATACAAGGCATCCAGATTGGTAAAGAAGTCAAATGTCACTATATGCAGATGACATGATATTGTACATTAAAAAACCCTAAAGATTCCATTGCAAAACTACTAGAAGTAATATTTGAACTCAGCAAAATTGCAGGATACAAAATTAATACACAGAAATCTGTTGCTTTCCTATACACAAATGATGAACTAACAGAAAGAGAAATCAGGAAAACACTTCCATTCACAATTGCATCAAAAAGAATAAAATACCTAGGAATAAATCTAACTAAGGAAGTGAAAGACCTATACCCTGAAAACTACAAGACACTCTTAAGAGAAATTAAGGAGGACACTAACAAATGGAAACTCATCCCATGCTCTTGGCTAGGAAGAATTAATATTGTCAAAATAGCCATCCTGCCTAAAGCAATCTACAGATTCAATCCAATGCCTATTCTTCAATGAACTGGAGAAAACAGTTTTAAAATTCATATGGAACCACCAAAGACCCCGAATAACCAAAGAAATCCTGAGAAGGAAGTACAAAGCAGGGGGCATCTTGCTTCCCAACTTCAAGCTCTACTACAAAGCCACAGTAATCAAGACAATTTGGTACTGGCACAAGAACAGACCCAAAGACCAGTGGAACAGAATAGAGAGTCCAGATATTAACGCAAACATATACGGTCAATTAATATATGATAAAGGAGCCAAGGACACACAATGGGGAAATGACAGCCTCTTCAACAGCTGGTGTTGGCAAAACTGGACAGCTACATGTAAGAGAATGAAACTGGACCACTGTCTAACCTCATACACAAAAGTAAATTCAAAATGGATCAAAGGCCTGAATGCAAGCCATGAAACCATGAAACTCTTAGGAAAAAACATAGGCAAAAATCTCTTGGACATAAACATGAGTGACTTCTTCATGAACATATCTTCCCAGGCAAGGGAAACAAAAGCAAAAATGAACAGCTGGGACTATATCAAACTGAAAAAGCTTCTGTACAGCAAAGGACACCACGATTAGAACAAAAAGGCATCCTACACTACAGGAGAATATATTCATAAATGACAGATCCGATAAAGGATTGACATCCAAAATATATAAAGAGCTCATGCACCTCAGCAAACAAAAAGTAAATAATCCAATAAAAAAAAGGGCATAGAATCTGAACAGACAGTTCTCCAAAGAAGAAATTCAGATGGCCAACGGACACATGAAAAGATGCTCCACATCACTAGTCATCAGAGAAATGCAAATTAAAACCACAATGAGATATCCCCTCACACCAGTAAAAATCACCACCATCCAAAAGACAAATAACAACGAATGTTGGAGAGGATGTGGAGAAAAGGGAACCCTCCTACACTGCTGGTGGGAATATAAATTAGCTCAACCATTGTGGAAAGCAGTATGGAGATTCATCAAAAACTCAAAATAGAAATACCATTTGACCCAGGAATTGCACTCTTAGGAATTTCCCCTAAGAATGCATTTTCACAGTTTGAAAAAGACAGATGCACTTATAACAGCACTATTTACAATAGCCAAGAAATGGAAGCAACCTAAGTGTCCATCAGCAGATGAATGGATAAAGAAGAAGTGGTAAACATACACAATGGAGTATTATTCAGTCATAAGAAGAAGACAAATGCTATCATTGGCAACAACATGGATGGAGCTGGAGGGTATTATGCTCAGTGAAATAAGCCAGGCAGAGAAAGAAAAGTACCAAATGATTTCACTCATCTGTGGAACATAAGAACAAAGCAAAACCTGAAGGAACAAAACAGCAGCAGACTCACAGAACCCAAGAATGGACTAACACTTGCCAAATGGAAAGGGACTGTGGGGTGGGGGTGGTGAGGAGGGAGGGAGAAGGGGAATAAGGGGCACTACGATTAGCACACATAATGTAGGGGGGTGGCACGGGGAAGGCAGTATAGCACAGAGAAGACAAGTAGTGATTCTACAGCATCTTACTACACTGATGGACAGTGACTGTAATAGGGTATGTGGTGGGGACTTGATAATGGGGGGAATCTAGTAACCACAATATTGCTCATATAATTGTATATTAATGATACCAAAACAAAAATTTTAAAATTTGACATAACTTCATAAAATAAAATGCACTTCCAGATACATAGAATTGTGCCCTACTTTTCCAACAGCCCCATTTAGTACATAAGAGGGGTTGTACTACCTGCAATTTGTCGGCATAGAAAGTGAAGCTCAGAGTACCTAAGCTATTATTCTGAGGTTGAAAAGATAGTAAGTTACAAAGCCAGGCAGACCCCCTATACCTTCTGTGTCATTCTACCCAGAATTCCTTGTTAGAATTTTGCCTCTTTTAATAGTAACTGAAATACAGTAAATTGCATCATCGGTACTTGTTTAGGCAGATAGGCGTTCAGATTCTAGCTTTGCCATTTATTATCAAGATAACTTTGGAGAAGTAACTTATTTAAACTTCCATTATTTAATCTAAAAATGGGATAACATTTGCCTTTTAAGGTATGTAGACATTAAGACTGTGCATATTACTCACTTGGCAAGTTGTTGGCATACAGAAAGAATTCTTCACAATCTGTTTATTATTCTTATGTGAGCCTTCTGGTGTAACTCGTATCTCTATGGAAGGACACTAATAGATTTGCTGAAAAACGAGAGTTGCCTAGTCCTAAAAATGGAGTATTGTTACTCAATGCACCAGTATCCTTCACAGGAGTAATGCTGCATTCTCCAGTAGTCAACCAGGTATTCTGATTTAACTACAGTAAGTAATAATTGTTATTATCATTCTTACTGCATTTATTATATACAAGAAAAATTCTGGACAACTTATATCCAGGAAACTCACCATGAGCATTAAGATCACAAGCTGTACAGTACATGGCCTCCAATTTTATATTACAATGAAATAGCAGAAAAGCCTCTTTGGTTTATTAGCTTCCCAGTTTGTATCACTAGGCCTTTTGCCATCATCTCTTCCTCAACTATCTTACTCTTCCTAAATTATCTAAATTAGCTTAAAGTTTGCACTCTATGTATTATATTTCTTTTGGGATAATATTTACTACTTTTTTTGGTTCCAAAACACTAAAGACCCACAGAAGTGGGATTAATCTCATTCTTGTGACAACTGTTTATCAGAACACAAGTTAAAAAATTTAAAGCAAATGGCAGATAAGCACGTAGTATCTTTCCCTGCTTTGATTTATGAAAGATATATGGTGAGTACCTTTTATGTACCAGGTATTATGCTAAGATGCCTAAGACAGGTTTCTAATACACAAAGAGCTCACCATCTAGGTGGGTAGGCAGGAAAAAATAGTATAGAGTGTGACAAGCACCAAGAAAAATCAATTTAGTTTGCATAGGGAAAGGTTTCTCTATGTCACGCTAATGGATTTCGATATATTAGTGTGTTTCTGTTTGTTTTCATTATGTTTTAGAACTAGGACATGGCTTACATGACTGCAATGACTATCACAAGTGACACAATTAATTGTTCTTATTGTAAACAGAATGTGTCACCATTTTCATGAGTGCCTAATAAATGGCTGCTTTAAATACTTGAGCGCTTAATATGTGCTAGGTCCTGTTATTAGTGAACCATTATCTCACTGGATTCTTCCAACAGCTCTATGCGTTGTTCATCCTTAACATTTTCGTGTTACAGATAAATAAACACAGGGTTAGATTATCAAATCACTTGCTCAAACTCTTGTATCTGGAAGATTGAGGAGTCAGGATTTAAAATCAATAAGAGGTTAATATTCTGGGGGGAAAATAACCTTTTCTGAAAGGAGTTCATGCAAATGCAATAAATTAAGGATATTCCCAATGCTATGCTTTCTCAGCTCACAGCTGATTATATAGAAGACCCAGATGACCTTGGCTCTCCTTCCTTGTCCACCAATAGGGAAAAGGGATATGCCTCTTCCCAGGTCTCCTCCCTTCACCAACATAGGTCTAGTAACAGACATGGGAATAACATTTTGGCTGTATTATTTTTCTCTAATACTTCATTATCTAGACCAACATTTACCATGGATCTACTACAGATACTACTTTCACAGGATATTTATTAGTATATTTAAAAATAGAGCTCTATGGCTAAAACAAGCTCCGAAAATGCTGAGATATAACCAGTTTAACATGCCTCGTCCCTGCAATAATTTCTCAGAACCATTAATATACATTGTGAATTTCCAATAGAGGGGATATACAGTGTAACATTCCAAATTTACTTAACTAAGGAATTTTTATTTCTTCATGGATATTTAATGGACCTAGTGTTCTATGGGATGCATTTTGGGGGAGACCATTCTGGAAAAATTATATTCCATATAATTTAAGAACATAATAAGGATCACAGGAAGGAATCATATTTCTTTTTCTTTGGTATATTAGGTGTCTTTCTATAGGCCTTGTTGCTTAGCTACAAAGTAACCAGAAGAGCTTAATGAATCATCTGAAAATCAAGTTATCAATAAAATACATTATTACATTCTATTATTGGGATAGGCATTTGTCTTTTTTCATATTAGGAAGAAAGAGTCATATTTAAAACCTACAAGGTAACACAAGCTGCCTGCTAACTTGATTAAATAAGCATTAGAGCATATTTTGGGATTGCTTTATTGTAAATAATAGAATTGACAACCGTGTTACAGGATCTACAAGAACCTTTCCTGTAAAAGTGTCTCCCAAGAGGATCTCAAGTAGATACTTACCCAAATACCAAATAGCACACATTTTCTGAAAGGAGAGAAGCTATCAGAAGCTTCTATCTTGCATGCAAGATATGAATTATTTGTTTCCATTAACTTGTCAGCAGTGTTTCCCTTTTGAAAAATCTCTTCTGTTTCCTACATGAAGCATTCAGGTTTTTTTTTTTGACTAATTTGATCATTTTCTACCATCTTGTATCCCACCATAATTTCTTAGCTGGGTCCCTGACACAGAGTAGGTACTTAATAAATATGCATTGAAATAACATATTGATTCATACTTCTCCAAAATAAAACCACCACTAACTACTATTAACCAAAACGACTTTTCTGTTCTATTCTAGAAGCATACCATTCTCAATTTTCATACCTCCTAACGCCTACTGGAGTACATGTTCTCTCTTTACATTCAGTAACATCATTAATAATTGCTCTCAGCTTTGGCAGATAGTCATCAGAATGGCCAAATCTTTTCAAATACTTGTACTAGTAGCATTCTTTGTAACAACCAAGGACTTGAAACACAAGTATCCGTTAACTGGTGAATGGATAAGCACAATGGTGTATGACCACATGATGAGATACTATTAGGCATAAAAAGAAGGAAGCACAGATACATGCAACAACATGATGAAACTTGAAAACATCATGCTAAGTGAAGAAAGCCAGGCACAAAAGACCACCTATTTTATGGTACCACTTATGTGACACATTCAAAAAGTGGCAAATCTGTAAAGATAGAAAGTAGGTTAGTGCCTGCCTAGGAGTAGGGGTGGAAAAAGGGATCAACTGTAAATGGACATGAGGGATAGTAATGTGATGATGGAAATGTTTTAAAACTATTGTGGCAATGGTTGTATAAATTGATAAATTTACTAAAATCATTGAAGTGCATATATATACGAATGAATTTTATGGCACGTAAATCACACCTCAATAAAGTTGTTAAAAAGTATGAGTACCACTCTTTGGATTCAAGATGGTGGGATAAGAGTTGAGACAGTGAATTCCTCCCAAAACCACAAATAGTACAAAAATATAGTTAATTAATACAACTAACCCTAAGACAGCAAAAAGAAGGAAGGCTGCACTAGACTGCATACAGACCTCACGAACAGAGCAGACCTCACGAAACAGAGTAACATACGAAAGCACTAATCCGGCGGGACCCAAGCCTGTCCCCCACACCAGCTCACCAGTGGGAGGAAGAGAAATGGAGTGGGGAGGGGGTGGAAGCCTGGGACTGCTGAACACCTAGCCCTTGAGATCTGCTTTGTGAGCAGAAACCTATATTGTGTGGTGCTCTGGACGTTGGGAAGCTAGGACAGGCGGAGTGCTTGAGACTGACATTCTGGCTGTTTGTGGAGGACCAGATCCATGTCCAACCACTCTGTGTCAGAGGAAAGGCAGGCAGTCTGAGAGGCTTCCTAGCAGTGAGAAGGCTGCTGAAAGGCCAGGGTTTTCAGGGAGCTTGCTGCACGGGAGAAGGGAGAACTGGACAAGGTTGTCTGGGCACAATCTGCCCAGCTGGTTGGGAGCTTTGAGGAGCTTCAGGCACTCCATCCCCCTAGCTGCCTACTCAGCTCCGAGGCCCCCCACTGTGACACATAACCAGTTGTGCCTTCCTCCTAGCATGCTAGCACCGGTTCCCAAACCAGCAGGCACTGTGCTGGCATCAGGCCAGTCAGAGGGAGGCCCCACCAACAACAGCTAGTGATGGCAAAGCACAGAGGCTTACACCTGTGGGGTTGGCCCACTGTCTCTGACACTGGAGACGGACACCGCAGACGGGAATCAGGAAACAGATCTTTCCTCCCCCAAGGCACCAGCACCCCTATGTTTATTGCAGCACTATTTACAATAGCCAAGAAATGGAAGCAACCTAAGTGTCCATCAGTAGACAAATGGATAAAGAAGACGTGGTACATATACACAGTGGAATATTATTCAGCCATAAGAAGAAAACAAATCCTACCATTTGCAACAACATGGATGGAGCTAGAGCGTATTATGCTCAGTGAGATAAGCCAGGCAGAGAAAGACAAGTACCAAATGATTTCACTCATCTTTGGAGTATAAGAACAAAGCAAAACTGAAGGAACAAAACAGCAGCAGACTCACTGAACCCAAGAATGGACTAACAGTTACCAAAGAGAGAGGGACTGGGGAGGATGGGTGGGAAGGGAGGGATAAGGGTGGGGGGGTGGGGGGGAAGAAAGGGGGCATTATTATTAGCATGGATAATGGGGGGGCAAAGGGAGGGCTGTACAACACAGAGAAGACAAGTATTGACTCTATAGCATCTTACTATGCTGATGGACAGTGACTGTAATGGGGTATGTAGGGGGTCTTGGTGATGGCAGGAGTAGAGTAAACATAATGTTCCTCATGTAATTATAGATGAATGATACCAAAATAAAACAAACAAAAAACCAACCAACAAACAAAAATATTAAAAGCTATTTCTTGATACTCTCAAGATTGCAGCACCCTCAGTTTACCAACGAATTTTCAGGAATGTAACTGAGGTGGTGGGGCCTTGTACTACATGTGGACGTAATGGATCTTTCTGTTTCTGTGAGCTCCTTTGTGAGTGTTTTCATGCTCTGAGTAAGTGTGTCATAGGAATCTCCTCAAAGGATGTCCTCAGTGTGATGTCATACCTGTACACCCGGAAAAGACTAGACGTGGTTAAAATATTGCCTGCAGATATAAAACATGAGATGACAGCAGTGGAGAGTGACCCCCCTGAGTCCCCAGGGAAAGGGGTACTGCAGCTGAGAGGCTCCTGAAATAGACACAGAGTAGGACAGATTAGCCAAGCACTCTGCTATGACTGCAAATTATTTACCAGTTACTTACTGGGTGGAATCAGTAACTTTGTTAAGATAGATGAAGCCCTAGAACAGGAATATTCACACTGAAGCACCACTTACATTTTCCAGGTTTAAGAACGAGTTAAATTTGGCTCTTAAGTGCAGAAGCAGGGGGTACTCACACCTTCCCTAAATAGGTCTCCTATAATGGTTTTCAATCTAGGAAGGCCCTGTTTTCACTTTGATGGGATCTTTTTTTTTAACTGGGCTGGAAAGTGCTTTTTAACTAGGGAGGAAGGTCCAAAAGGTCACTTTTCTTCAAACTGATCATAAGTGCCAAGGAATCAATTTCATTATTCATTGCATCAGACTGTCCATGTATACTAGAGGATATTTTAGGGCAGTGGGTGCTCTGGCTTTGGGGAATTCAGGCAAGGCAATACTTCCACTGGTTATGTTGAGGCCTGTTTTCTTCTATTTTTTACTCAGTAACTCCCTGGCTGTTTTCATCAGCTTGCCCAGATGTGGGCCAGGAGGAGAAGAAATGAGGCTTAAAAGCTGTCCATATTCAAACATAAAGAATGGAGTCAAATTCATTATTATACACTGCCACCCCCACATATCACCCCTCCCCCAACTGAGGCACCCCCACAAGACACACACAGAAACACCAAGTCTTTCTTCCCTGCACATGGGATAAAGTTTTAAGGAGGAAATTTGTCCTCACAGTGCTCAGTCCTCCCCTCGTCCTTATTCTCAATGACCGGCTGACTGTGGGCTGCTGGTCTGGGCCCCAAACTTTCAGGATTCCACCTCTCCCCCTTCCCACACACCTGTCCCTTCCCTTCCTTCCCACCCTATTGTCAGAGAGCAAAGACACACAACTCCTTTTGGCAACTGCTGGTGTTTTCATCACCGACAGGAGTACTTTATTTGGTCTTCACACAAGTGACCATTGGTAAAGTTTTAACATCCTCTTAAGGGACCATTGTTTCTCTTTGTAGTTTCAGGCAAGAATGTGGTCACTGCCTCGGTTCGTAGCAGGCGGGCATTATGGCCTGGAAGGCTCTTGAGGGCTTTCTTCATTCTTTGGCTTCTTATTCTTTTTACGCTGCTTGTAGTACCAGGCACTTACTGTGGTGGGCTTTTTCTCTTCCTTATGCTTTATCTTGGTGGTTCGTGTGACTTCAGTTTTCTTCTTCACTATCTTTATCAGCTGGTAGGCAAAAAAAGGCGAGTCCAGAAAGACATTAGTTTTGGGGGAGAGGATGGAAAATAGATGGGAAAGGGACTTTCAGAGAATGCGTGTGGGTTGAGGAGGGGTTTTGTGCCAGGCAAGGGCAGGGTAAGAGTCTTTGGTGGGAGATGGATGGGAAAGAAGAGGAGGCACATGAACAGGGTAAACTGACCTTCTTTTCCTCTGCATCACTTTGTAAATACATACATCTTCTTCATCTATTCATTTATTGATGGACATTTAATTTGTTTCCATATCTTGCCTATTGTGAATAATGCAGCATATCACCTAGTATTTTGGATGTCTTACTTAATCCTTCTGAGCTAATGTACCCATATTTAAGTCTCAGCAGAGAAATCAATTGTCACACTTCCTTCAACACTTGGCTCTACTAGACACCTTCCCAGGTAGAATGTATGTGTATGTTTGGGGTTACTGGATATACTTCCAGAAGGTTCCTCTCCGCTGTACTCTCATATTTATAAACTTCTTTTCCCAGAGAACCTTAATCAAGTCAGTATCATCAGGGTTATGGACCTTCCCATGACAATGGCTGAATTAGTCCATTGGCTTTGTCACAAGGGTGCCAAAGATGTTTCTCTCTGGAAACCTGTGTGTGTGTGTGTGTGTGTGTGTGTGTGTGTGTGTGTGTGTGTGTGTATGACAGAGGTGTAAGTACCAGAAGCATTTTTGTAAGGTCACCCTAGGGAGTCATCTGCTTTTAGGAGTGTGACTCCAGCATCCCACATAGTAACCGTTATTCTTCAACCTGAGTCACCATCCAGTGGGCTTATATATTCAGCAGATGATCAGTCTTTTCCCTGAGCACTGTATAGAAAGGGGCCCAACAGCTGGTTGAGACAGAAGCAGTATTCACAAGGTAAGGGTCATTCCTCCGAGTTTAGTGTTCATTACCTTTTGTTTTAGAATGAAGACACATGATTCAATTAGACTCACAAATAGGTCCAGGTTGAGACACATGACCTATGACTGCTTTAAGGCTCCAGTCCAATCATCCTGTCACTACATGCTAATTTGCTAAACTGACTTATGTCAGTCAAATCTTTAGCAAGTAGTTGGTAGGACTCAAAAATGCAGCATAAAGTTCAAAGCCCAAGCTAGGCAGCAGACAGTAAATGAAAAAACATGCTTCCGAGCATGCAGTGGACCCAAGGAAGAAGCCAAAGCAAGAGAAGGAGCCCCCTCATGGTAGTGGGGAACTCCCTGATGTCCTATTCACAGGGCCAACTGTTGTGATCACTCCACAGAGACAGAATGGACCCTTCACCCAAGATTTGGTCTGGATGTCAAGATGAATGATACATGCATGAAGAAGGCATGAAAAAGTTTAAAATGAGGCCTTCTGGGAATAGCAGGACAGGCTCTCCAGCAGTTCAAGAATGGATTGAGAGAGCAGAGAAATGAGATTGGCTTGGCTTTTATGGCATGAAGGGGTGAAGCTGGAGTTTTCCCACATACAATTCAGAACTTCCTACTGGCTCCACAGAAAAGAGTGCCCAGGCTTTCTTATCAGGTACAGATAAACAGGGGAAAAAGAAGTTGTGGGGCTCTTTTATAGAATGTTGTTGTAGAAATGCAAGATGTTCTAGCACACTTTACAATTCTCATAATCTTTGTAACCAAGCTTCTCTCATATTGTTTTCAGTTTAAGCTGCTTTTCACTAGCTTAGTAGTTCACAAATTATGGTACTTTAAATATTATTTAACGTGGCTTAGAATTATCCTGGTTCATCAACAAAGAAACTGTGTAGAAAGAAAAAAGTCTGCTAGCATCAGCAAGCCTAACACCCTGTCTACAGGAAAACAGACATAATTGTACTATCTGCTGAATTATATGGGGTTTCTTACATTTTTCCTACCCCACATGATTTCTATAGCATCCAAAGACTCTAATACTAATACAGAAACTAACATTTATTGACCATTAATTCTATGTAGGAATTACACTAAACATTCATAGCCGTATTTGGTCCTCATCACAACCCTATTGAGGTAAGTGGCAAAATAACACTGAAAGCCGCATCTGCTGGGGCTTCTCCGTCCCAGCTGAAGAAGCAGAAGAGAACATGGGGGAGGGCACATTGGAATACTTATGGGCCAGGCTCAAAAGGGGCACGTGTTACTCCTGCTCACATTTCACTGGCAAAACTCTTATAGCCACACCCAACTGCAGGTACAAAAAAAAAAGAAATGTAGGCTACCCAGAAGAAAAGAAGCACTTGACTGTTGGGGATCAGCTAGCAATCTCTGTCTCCACTACCCTATTCATCACAATCCCCAATATGTAGAATAAAAAATAAGGATCTTGCAGAGATATCTGCACTATGTTCATTGCAGCATTATTCCCAATAGACAACTTGTAGAAATAACCCAAGTGTTCCCTGACAGATGAAAAAAAATTATACATATAAATATAGTGTAATATTCTTCAGCATTAAAGGAGAAAAAAATGCTTCCTTTTGCAACAACATGGATAAACCTAGAGTGAAGTAACCCAATTAAAAAATGGGCAGAGGATATGAACATACACTTCTCCAAAGAAGAAATTCAGATGGTCAACAGGCACATGAAAAGATGCTCCACATCGCTAATCATCTGGGAAATGCAAATTAAAACCACAATTAGATATCACCTCACACCAGTTAGGATGGCCAACATCCAAAAGACAAACAACAACAAATGTTGGCAAGGATGTGGAGAAAGGTAAACCCTCCTACACTGCTGGTGGGAATGTTAGTTCAACCTTTGTGGAAAGCAGTATGGAGGTTCCTCAAAAAACTAAAAATAGAAATACCATTGGACCCCGGAATCCCACTCCTTGGAATATACCCAAAGAATACAACTTCTCAGATTCAAAAAGACATATGCACCCCTATGTTTATCACAGCACTTTTTACAATAGCCAAGATATGGAAGCAACCTAAGTGTCCATCTGTAGATGAATGGATAAAGAAGATGCTGTACATATATACAATGGAATACTATTCAGCCATAAGAAAGAAAAAAATCCTATCATTTCCAACAACATGGATGGAGCTGGAGGACGTTATGCTCAGTGAAATAAGCCAGGCAGAGAAAGACAAATGCCAAATGATTTCTCTCATTTGTGGAGTATAACAATGAAGCAAAACTGAAGGAACAAAATGGCAGCAGACTCACAGACTCCAAGAATGAACTAGTGGTTACCAAAGGGTAGGGGTGTGGGAAGGTGGATGGGGAGGGAGGGAGAAGTGGACTGATGGACAGTGACTGCATTGGGGTATGGGTGGGGACTTGATAATATGGGTAAATGTAGTTACCACATTGTTTTTTCATGTGAAGCCTTCATAAGAGTGTATATCAATCATACCTTAATAAAAAATTAAAAACTATATATATATATACACATAGTACAAGCACTGCTTTTTATATATACATTTTTTAGAACCTGAAAATGAAATGTACAGATTTTTCACCACTCATATGATTTTTCTAATCAAGAAGAGATGAATGCAGTTGTCTTTTGTTTTTTTCCCTACGAATACATTTCTCACTTATCATAAAATGTTTTCCCACCTTACTTAAAAACTCTTAACTTAATATTAATAACTGCAATCATCTGAAGACTTTTCTGATAGTCTACGAATACGTTAAATAGATAAAATTTGAAATTTAATCAAAGGCTTAGAAGAATGAGTATCGAGACTTTTATCTTTAAAATAGTAATTCCATAAACTTGTAGATTAACACTACATTTTATAAGGGAATCATTTAAGCTCTCTTAGAGTACAATGTTGGGCTTACTTCTGTCTTTGAATGTCTGCTCTTTTCTTGTAGATGCTCATGAATCCTTCAGTTACAAAAAAAAAACCCCACTAAAATCCAAAAAGAATCAGTAAGAGAGAGGCTGAGATTATCAACTTTATTTTTCCAGTAAATACCAATGAATTCTAATGTAGAATAATGGGGTTGGCATGGCACAAGCTAATCTGTATTTCCCAATCTTCTACTTTAACTTGAACATACAGAAGAGTTAAACCTAGTAAATGTTTCTAACTATTATGTTCAAATTTTTTCCAAACCATTTATTGAAAAATAATTGCTAAATGGTTGCCATATATGGGTATATATAGCTAAATCTATTCTTTTTCACAACTAAAAGGCAGCCTACAAACAAGTGTAGTTCTCATGCCTCTTTCCTACTCAAAGCCCAGCCAAGTTCAATTCCAGTGACTTTTACATATAGTTCATGACCTTAAATAGCAATATTTTGTACACCACTTAGTTTACCATACTTTGCCTTACAATTTAAGGATCATAAATCGCATGCTTCATGAAATGTACTAGAAATACTCAGCAATCTTTAAAAACCACAATACCATTTTTTTTTCATTCTTTCCTTTTAATTTAGATGCCTAATAAGACATTTCAAAAGAATCTTAAGTCACTGCCATGGATTGGATGCCATGATGACGTATTGCATATGCTTTCTCCAGAAACTCATTTTACTGAATGATTAAAAGTTTATGTGAATGATATACCTGATAACCATTGAAAAATGAGAAACAGCACATTCTCAGTTTATAGTCTGTTATTGTAATGTAGGTGGGATATATACATTTGCAGCAACATTTCATGCTAGGTGATAGATGCATGGTTTTAAACTGTCCATTTAAATAGGCCATTTATGATCAGTCTATTTACTCAAAGTGGTACAATGACCCCCCCAAAATATGATCCATTGCCTTAAAGATAACATTAGGATCAGTAATATGATTTATATGCGCTTTATTTCTAAATTTGAGAAGAAATTTTCCAGGTACCAAGTCAACAGGTTATGATTTTTGGTTTAATTGTCAAACTAAGTATGTATTGAAAGCTTATGTGACCAAAGTTTCCAAAAGTCTTTTGACAAAGCAAATTGGCTCCAATTCAGAATTCCTGCTCTTTACACCAGTCCTTCTCAATCTTCAATATTCATAAATATCACCTGGCAATCTTCTCAAATGTCATATTCTGATTCAGTGCATTAGGACAAGGCCTGAGTCTGTACTTCTAATAAACTCCTTAGTGATGCCAAGGGTACCAGTCCAGACACCACACTCTGAGGAGAATGGGTCTGGGGTTACCATCATATTAAGGCAAGGTTTAAAAATTAGGAAAAAATTATACAGTCCATTATGACATAAATCTTAAGTATTGTGGGACAAGTAAAAGAAAGAAAAATGAACCAAACAACAGGAAAGAACACTGTCTGAAATGGCTGGAAAACCTTTAGGTCTTCAGCATCACTCTGCTGGACTATCTAATAACTCTTTTCTCTCTGCCCACCTTAGATCCATTCTACAAACTCTTTGTAAAGCAGGATGAAATTTGTACAGGGATCTGTGAACTCAGGTGGGGATAAAATTTACATCTTTATTTACATTTACCCCTCACTAACATTTCCTTCCATTATGAATGTAGACAACATACTTTTGTAATAACAGTGCCTGCAATTTTCTCAGTAGAGACATCATAAATGTAATAACATATTATGGACTACTTCACAATTACGACAGGCATTAAATCTGAGTGGCTACTGAGAAGGAAGAATAAAGCTGGGAAGATTATGCACCCCAACTTCAAGCTCTACTACAAAAGCACAGTAATCAAGACAATTTGGTACTGGTACATGAATAGACCCATAGAACATTGGAACAGACTAGACAGCATAGATATAAACCCAAGCATATATGGCCAATTAATATATGATAAAGGAGTCATGGACATACAATGGGGAAATGACAGCCTCTTCAACAACTATTGTTGGCAAAACTGGACAGCTACATGGAAGAGAATGAAACTGGATTATTGTCTAACCCTATACACAAAGTAAAATCAAAACAGATCAAAGACCTGACTGTAAGTCATGAAAGCATAAAACTCTTAGAAGAAAATAAAGGCAAAAATCTGTTGAATATAATCATGAGCCACTTTTTCCTAAACACATCTCCTCAGGCAAGAGAAACAAAATAAAAAATGAACAAATGGGACTACATCAAGCTAAAAATTTTCTGTACAGCAAAGGACACCATCAGCAGAACAAAAAGGCATCCTACAGTATGAGAGAATATATTTGTAAACAATATATTCGACAAGGGGTTAACATCCAAAATACATAAAACCTCACACATGTCAACACCCAAAAAGCCAATAACCCAATTAAAAAATGGGCAGAGGATATGAATAGACAAATCTCCAAAGAAGAAATTCAGATGGTCAACAGGCACATGAAAAGATGCTCTAAATCGCTAATTATCAGGGAAATGCAAATTAAAACCACAATGAGGTATCACCTCACACCAGTTAGGATGGCCAACATATAAAAGACTAGGAACAACAAATGCTGGCAAGGATGCAGAGAAAGGGGAATCCTCCTACACTGCTGGTGGGAATGTAAACTAGTTCAGCCACTGTGGAGAGCAATATGGAGGTTCCTCAAAAAACTAAAAATAGAAATACCATTTGATCTGAGAATTCTACTCCTAGGAATTTACCCAAAGAAAATAAGTTCTCATATTCAAAGACATATGCACCCCTATGTTTATTGCAGCACTATTTACAATAGCCAAGAAATGGAAGCAACCTACATGTTCATCAGTAGATAAATGGATAAAGATGTGGCACATATACACAATGGAATACTATTCAGCCAAAAGAAAGAAACAAACCCTACCATTTGCAACAACATAGTTGGAGGTAGAGGGTATTATGCTCAATGAAATAAGTCAGGCAGAAAAAGACAAATACCAAATTTTTTCCTCATTTGTGGAGTAGAACAATGAAGCAAAACTGGAAGAACAAAACAGCAGCAGACCCACAGACTCTAAGAAGGGAATAGTGGTTACTAAAGGGTAGAGGTGAGGGAGGGGTGATGGGGAGTGATGGAGAAGGGGATTGAAGGGTATTGTGATTAGTTCACATGGTATAGGGGAGGTCACGGGGAAGACAGTGTAGCACAGAGAAGATAAGTAGTGACTCTGGCATCTTACTGCACTGATGGACAGTGACTGCAAGGGGGTATGGGTGGGGTACTCGATAATATGGGTGAATGTAGTAACCACATTGTTTTTCATGTGAAAGCTTCATAAGAGTGTGTATAAATGATACCTCAATAATATAAAACAAAGCAAAACAAAAAAAGACTAAGCAAAACTGAAGGAACAAAATTTAAAAAAATCTGAGTGACTAGATCTAGTTATATAATACAAGTATATATATCATTCTATTACAAATTTGTTTTAATATTCTATTAACTGCATTATTGTATATGTTGTTTCTTTCATAGTCCTTTGCATTTTATTTTATTCATTTAAAAGCATTTTTCGCAGAAGAGAACCCTATGTGTTACCAGACTGCCAAAGGGATCCATGTCACAAACAACTATCTCAACCATAATATGCCTGCCTCTGCTTTATCCCTTCAAACTCTGATTATAATTCCCCCAGTAACAATCTGATTCTCCTCCCACCCCTTCTCAATTTGGGCTAAGTTTCTGCCCTTGATTTTCCCATAACACTCTCTATATATCTGCATCATTCTGTTCATAGCTTACCTTTGAAAATGTATGTCCTTGCATATATCTTTACTACATTTCCAAAGTGCCAAAACAGAAGGAAGCATGACTATTCTCCATGCATCTTCCACATATGGCACATAATAAGCACTTGGCACATTATTGTTCAGCACTGTGAGAAAGGAAATTCAACTTGATGTTTAACTCAAAGGATGCATAGGGATTGAATGTGATGGAAGGGAAGATTTAAAGTAAGGCAGGTCGTAACCAGGATGGTCTTTGCAATATATAAGTATCAAATCAACACTCTGCATACTTTAAACTTTATGTTTAAAGTTATATGTCATGTTATATGTCAATTATATGTCAATAAAGATCAACTATATGTTAGTATGTCAATAATATGTCAACTGTATCTCAATAAAACCAGAAAAGGTGAAGGAATAGAGAACAATGTTGAAACAGGTCTGCTTTAGAGATCAGTAGTATATTTGTGTATTGGAAAAGTACAGGCAAGATCTTGGACTCCACTGCAAAACACAAGGTCTTAAATCGGTTATGTGTGCTTTCCTGTCATAAAAGTTCCTTGATCTTCACTGATTCTAACCCAGGTAAAACACCAAAGACAACTCTCAATGAGTTCACTCATTTAATTGGAACAACTCACCTCTACGATGAGCTAGAAATGTGTTTTTGAGCAATTTGACAAATACAAGGTGGCTATAGCTTCATACTTTGTCCAGGTAACTGTTTAAAGTTCCCAGATCTTCTGAAAATACAAATGTTTACTAGAACTTGATTTATTATGATGACTCATTCAATTGGAAGACCTCCAACATCCTAAATGATTAATAATATATTCATGAACCTGGACAATCAGCTTCTTTGCAACCAAATGTGAAACTGGTTTTTAAAACTGCCATCTAACTGGACTTCCTGGTTCTTCCCTGGTTCCTTTTCATCTTTTCTCAATACAATGTTCAGGCTGATCTCATCCAACTCAAAAATCTACAGCAGTGCCTGGTGTCTACAGTAGACACTAAGTATATACTTTCTGCATAGACAAAGGAAGAACTCCTTGTGTGAAGGTGATATGTACATATAAAACACATTATTGGTTCTGTTTCTCTAGAGAATCCTGATGTGTTTCCTAAGACTCAGGACATATACACCACACCCTTACAATCCATCCTGATGCCAAATTAACCTTTCTAAAAAATTAATTATATAAATATGTTGAAAAAAATACAATGACTTCTTGAGAATTTCAGGATAAAGTGCTTAGCAAATAAAGCTATTGACAAATTTATTCAATACCCTGCCTCTGCTCCGACTCATCTGCCAAAATTCCCCACTAAACACTCCATACCCACATACATATTGCTCCACATATACATAATTGTAGCTACATGAAGACTGACTAGTATATTAAACATCCATTTCTTCTTCCAGAAATGCTATTTCCCCCTCGCCCTATAGTTAGAAAACTCTCTTTTGTATGTCTCATCAATACTCCTACTAAGTCTTTACAGAACTCTTTAAGCACTGCCATTATGAAGGTCATCCGTGCTTACCTCTATTAGAGCATTTAATACTCACTATTCTGAACTTGTTCATCTGTCTAGCATACTAGATAGTAATTCCCTCCATTTTAATCACCTGGCTCCTTTTCTTTTTTTTCAAATTCCCTAGACCTACTACAATTCCTGAGGTATAGAAACCAGGTTATGTTTATTGAATCAGTAAAGAAATACGTAAAATGATTCAGTTTTGAATACCAAGATATACAGGATAGCGAGGTAGAGTATATGATATATGCATTACTTCTTATCAGTGGAGGACACAGTAATGATTTAAGAGTAATTACCCATTCTGGAAAAAAGAAAGCCCTCCATAAACCATTTGTTGAGATAAAGGACCTTTTAATTAAATATTTTAACATAAATAGTAAATACATGAAAATATTAGTTTGAATGACTATTTTTTTTTAATTTTACAGTAGGGAAATCTTTCATTATAAAGACACCAAAAGGAAATTTCAAAAACCAAATGATGAATGGATTTTAAGTATATAAAAGTTGTATGCATCAGAAAGTAAAACAGAGGTATCATATACAAAAAATAAAGAATAAAGATTCATTATATAAATGCATATACATGATAAGTGAAACACATAACCATCTTATACAAAGGTCTCATAGAAATCAATTTTAAAAATACTGTTAGTAGAAAATAAGAGGAAGAAAATGGACAAATGATTTTTTTAAAAAATATAAATAGAAATATAAAAAGTATGCTCATTCTAAAGACCTTCTAAAGAACATGTGAATGTAATGAGGTATCAAATGTGCTGAAACATAAAATAATTATATCTAATGCAGGACAAAACAGAGAGAGAATGTAAAGACTGGCAAATAGCATTTAGAGTAAAATTTGGGAGTATTTGTCAAGTCTTAAAGATACGTGTTTTCTATGAACTCCACTCACAGAAATTTATCTTCGGCATGAGCTTAGAGATCACAAAGGTTTAGCATACTGATATTTATAATAAGGAAACTTTAAACAACTGACTTGTCCCACATTAGAATATTCATTAGATTATAATATATCTACCCAATGGAATATTATAAAGAGCAACACAGCACTGTAGCTGAGAGTCAAACAGACTTACATTTGATACCCAGCCATGCCACATAGCAGCTGTGGGCCTTTGTACACTTTTATTAACTTCTCAGATTTACTGGTACCATGTATGAAATAGAAAAATACTAGAATTTAATGTATAGGCTTGTTGAGATAAATAATTCAATGTATATAAACCACACAGCATAGTGTTTGCTGCATTTTAAGCATAACTGAATAATATTAATATTGATGAAGAATGCTTGTAACCTGGAAAAATATTTATACTTTAATATGGGAGAAAAGCATCATAAAATATAACCACATTCAATTTAAAAAGGAAAGAGAGACACGGAAGCAACCTAAATGTCCACTGAAAAATGTTTTTAAAAATGTGGTACATGTGTGTAGTATGTGTGTGTGTGTGTATATACAATGGAATATTATTCAGCCACAAAAAAGAATAAAATATTGCCATTTGTGACAATATGGATGGACCTTAAGGGCATTAATCTATGTGAAATAATTCCGACAAAAAAAGATAAATACCATATGATCTCATTTATATGTGGAATCAAAAAAAAAGTGAGCTCATGGATATACAGAGCATATTGGTGGTTACCTGGTGTGGGGGTAGGCAAAATGGATAAAGGGGTTCAAAAGGAACAAATATCCAGTTATAAAATAAGTTGTGGGGATGTACTGTACAATATGGTGACTATAGTTAATAATATTATATTATATATTTGAAAGTAGCTAGGAAAGTGAATTTTGAAAATTCTAATAACAATAAAAAATCTGTAACTGTACAGTGACAGATGATAACTGGACTTGCTGTAGTGATCATTTTGCAATATACTAAATCATTACACTGTATACCTAAAATTAATATGCAATGTCAAGTAATTTCAAATTAAAAAAAGGAAAGATATATATATATGTTAAAACCTTTAATACATTTCCTTGTTTAGTTATCTAAAATTTTTAAAAATAGTATGCTTTTTCATTAAGTATTAAAAATTATTAACATACTGTATTTCTTTTCTGTTTTCAACACAAAGACAAATCCAACCTTATCTCTCAAAAGCATATTTTATTAGATAAAACCATAGTGAACAGTTAAATTTTGAGTTCTACTTGTACAATTCATGTTCTAATATATCTTACAGTTGACATAAAAATTATATAAAGTGAAATCTATAAAATATGAAAATTCAGCTTGTTTGCTATCAGTGTATCTTTCAACATAAAAATAATAATTTAAACACACTGAGAGCAACTACTGTCTTTGTACAACAAAGGCAATTTTTGTTAACCAATGAAGAATCACAAGGCAAATAAAAAGAGAACCAAATAAATTTAGTATATGGATTTTGTAAAGATGCTTCTGATGGGCTTATCTCTAAGAAATTACCACTAGCAACTATTTTATCATATTACTGGTGAAAAACCAGTGAGATCTCCAAGGGAATTTTCTATGTTCAAGTACAGCATTATATTCCTCCCACTTCTTCAAAATAATTCAAGAATGTTGTGGTTACTGTAGGCCAAATCTCACTTAAAAATGAAGGAGAAAACAGAGAGCTGAGCAAACAGTTAAATATATTCTAAAAGGTATTCCATTTAATACTAAATCCAAAAGGTGTGTGGAGAATGGGTGCTGTATTCAAATAATTATGGGAATACCATTGTATACTATGTCTCTCTGAGTCCTGAGGTCAGATACTTTTTTGGTAAAGGACCAGACACCAAACATTTTCAGCTTTGCTGGTCATATGGCCTCTGTCACAACTTTCCAGCTCTGTCTATAAGTGTAACATGAAAGCAGCCACAGACTATACGTAAATGATTAGGCACTGCTGTGCTTCAATAATCCTTTATTTATAAAAACAGGTAGTTGGCTGGTTTTTGCTCACCCTTGCCAAAATATGCAAATCCCTGATGTAACCTCCTGAAAGAGTGGAAAGTTTAGAGGACAATCTTTAAATTTTCTTAAAAACAATGTTCCTAAACATACGTGAACATAAATCACCTTTTATTTCACCTAGGAACACATACCACAAAACAAGATCTAAAGTATTTAACAAACACATCCCCGTATGTGTGTGGTAGGGATAAGGGATTATACTGAGATTGAGTAGAAAGGGTAACTCACAACATGACTTTTCTCTGAAATTGCATTTAATAGGAAACTATTTCTAATAATATCAACTTTATTGCCTGAACAAGCAGTATTTAATTCAGTTCTTAAGTATTATTGTAAAAAATAAATACTTGCCTCTGATACTGCACTTTTTTATTTCCATGTGCTTACTCAGCAGTTCATAAACTTAAGTACAAAAAACTTGTTTTAAGTCATATATTTACATGTGACATAAAAGACATCTATTCCATTTATTTTCTTGCTCTAAAATCAGGGTCTAATTTTTCAAAAGTGATGTGTGGGACAGATTGGGTAAGTATAGATACCTCCACTCCTTTATCTACAGACTTACCCAGTGATTTCCTCAGGATCAAACAGTTGCATCTTAGAATATGATAGACAACGACCCCCTCCCTCCACATTTCAGGGCCTCTTCTACCTATCAAGTCCCTAATTTGATCTCTTGATACTTATATATCTTTTACCTTTGACCTAATTTCATTTAAATAAAGTGAATTGCCCTTGTAGGAACAATGTTTAAAGAAATGTTCATATTCCTCCTTGTTCTCTGAAATATTTTTTAAAAAATTTAGATGGCATTTTTTACTTAGCTTTACATAAATTTTTCAAAATCACTTTATTACAAACTATAGACATATACTGGCCTGTGGCTACACAAGTATATTAGAGTATCTCCCCAAACACTGCTCCCTAGGAGGAAATACCTAACTGGTTGATGCCTGATAACTAAAGCATTTTATCCAGCTGCTACCCATTTCAACTAAAGCAACATCAAAACTTTGGTCCAGCAGCAGGTATAATCCAGATATCTGAAACCATATGTCTAAATTCCTAAATGTCCAAATTCTTGTTGACATTAATCTCCAAAGTTAATATCCTCATTCTGTTTGATATCCTTCTCCCTAAATTCGGCATGCTTTTTCAAATGTGCTTGCTTCTTTCACAACTGGATCTTTTAAGCATAAGCTTTCTTTTCCTTCAAGCAATATGGCTCCTAAGAATACAAAACAGGGATTCTAGGAAAAAGATGGTGGAGTAAGAAGGCAAGGCAGAGACCTCCTCCCCAAATCATATAGAACATGAAAATACAGCAATTACAACTAAACCTGAGAAAGATCTGAAGACTGCACACTGACTTCCTACATCTGGGGAAGAGGAGAAAACCTCACAGAAAAGGGTAAAGTGGCAAAGCTGAAATCTGGCAGGATCCTAGCCCTCCCCCAACCCCAACCCACAAGTGGGAGGAAGAGGAATAGAGCAAGAAGGGAGTAGGAGCCTAGGACCACTGAACACCTGGCCCTGGAGATCTGCTCTGGAAGCACAAACCCACATTACATGGAGCTCTGCTGATTAATGGGGCTGGACAACAATGACAGGTGGAACACTTGGGGAGGCTGAGATTCCAGCTGCTTGTGGAGAACAGGTACACTCTACTGGACCCCCTGAGACAAAAGCAAAGCGAGCAGTTTGAAAGACTTACTAGCAGAATGAGGGACGCCAGAGAGGCAAGTGCGACACAGAGCTCTCTGCTCAGGAGAAAGGGCAGGTAGACAATACCTTCCCATCCTGCCCTCAGCCCAAGAGGTTAGGAACTCTCAGGAGCCCCAGATGCTCCATCCCCCTCACTGGCAACACATCCCTGAAGCTCCCCCCTGCAGAATGTGGCCTGTGGCCAGCTGGCAGTGAACTGAGACTTTGCTACTGGGTAGGCAGAAGGAGACCTTCGTAGCCAGCCCTGTTTCAAACCAGCCAGGGAACTGCCTGTGGGACTCAGCCCTGGGAGCTCCTTCCTCCCAGCAGGCACCTAAACTACTTGCCTGCAGCCGACAGCGGATGAAGGGTGGCTATGCCCATGGCAGCACCAGCAGCCCAGCATCAAGCTCCTCCCTGAGCATGGACTGCAGTTGGCCCACTTGACCCAGCAGTGGAGGCAAACTTTGCAGCCGGAAAGACAGAGGGAGATGCCCCCAGCATTCTCAATGCTGTTTCTACCTTTCTGGGGGAGTACTGTGGAAAAAGCCCCAAGAGCTCCCTCCTCCCAGCAGGCACTGGTCCCACCTGCCTGTGGCCTGTGCCACTGCTTCAGGCAGGGCAGAGGGTGACTCTGCCCACAGCAACTCCAGCAGCGCAGTCCCGAGTTTAATCCCTGCTAATATGATCAGCTGAAGGCCCACACAGGCTGCCTGAAATCAGATCACTACAGGCCAGACAGAAAGGCACTCCACCCACTGCATGCGAACAGCTGTGGCTAGCACACAGGAAAATGAAGTGCCTTGAACTTCTGGGCACTAGAGGGTGCCTCATCCATAAAGTGATTATTCCATATGAAACACTAAAAAATGAAGAGGCAGAGGAATATAGTATAAACAAAACTATAAGACAAAACACAAGAGGACTGAGTGAAACAGAAACCACCAGTCTTCTTGGCAAAATTTACAAAGAAAAGTCATTAACATGTTCACAGATCTACAGAAAAATATTCAAGATCTCAGGGAGGACCTCAACAAAATGACAGATGACCTCCAAAAGAGTCACTCAGACCTAAAGAATACAGCATGAAAAATACAATGGAGGGATTTAATAGAAGGCTTTCACAGATTGAAGAAGTTGTAAATGATCAGAAAATTAGGGGGCAAGCAAACAATGAAGCTGAAAAACAGAGAAAAAAGGATCTCTAGGAATGAAAGAAAAATGAGAGCAGTGTGACCAATCCAAATGGAACAATATTCACATAATAGGGGCACAAGAAGGAGAAGAGAGAGACAAAGGGATAGAAAGTCTCTTTGAGGATATAATTACTGAAAAGTTCCCCAAACTGGGGAAGGACATAGACACTCAGGTCATAGAAGCTCAGAAAGCACCTAACAAAAGGAACCCTAGGAAGACAACACCAAGACATATAATAATTAAAATGGCAAAGATCAAGAACAAGGAGAGAGTATTGAAAGCAGCCAGAGAGAAAAAAGATGAATTTTAAAGGTAACTCAACCAGGCTATCATCAGACTTTTTAGCAGAAACCTTACATGCCAGAATATATTAATATATATTTATATTAATGATATATTTAATGTAATGGAACAGAAGGACCTCAAAAAAAAACATCTACCTGGCAAGATTATCATTTAAATTTGAACCAGAAATAAAACAATTTTCAGATAAACAAACATTAAAGAATTCACCACCACTAAGCCAGTGGTACAGGATGTGTTAAAAAGACAGCTCTAGATGGAAATATTCCTAAGGCTAAATAGCTGTCACCAGAGAAAATAAACCCACAGTAAAGAAAGACCAAATAATTAACAAGCAAGTACAAAATTAAGTCAACTATTCACAAATCACTCAAAGAATACACAAAGAGTGCAGAATACCTAATATATAAAGTGTGAAGGAGGAAGAAGAAGTTGGGGGGGAGTACCATTAGATTGTGTTTGATATAGAGTAATCAGTGATTTAAGATAGATTCTTAGTAAGGAAGCTATCCTTGAACATTTGGTAACCACAAATCTAAAGCCTATAATGGCAATAAGTAGATTTTTATCAATAACAACCTTAAATGAATCCACAAATCAAAAGACAGAGAGTGGTAGAATGGATTTTTAAAAAGTCCCATCAATATGCTGCCTACAAGAGACTCATTTCAGACCAAAAGACATACACAGAATAAAAGTGAAGTGACGGAAAAAAATATTTCATGCAAGTGATAGGGATAAAACGGCAGGAGTAACAGTACTTCTATCAGACAAAATAGATTTCAAAACAAAGAAAGTAACAAGAGACATCCTTCTTAAAGTAGTCCAAAAAGTAGAAGAGGAGGGACTACTTCCAAACTCATTTTATGAGGCCAGTATCACTGTAATACCAAAACCAAAGACACCAAAAAAAAGAAAATTATAGACCAACATATCTGATGAACATAGATGCAAAAATCCTCAACAAAATATTAGCAAACTAAATTCAAAAATACATTAAAAAGATCACCCAATATCCATCAACTGGGATTTATTCCAGGGATGCAAGGATGGTACAATATTTGTAAATCAATCAATGTCATACATCACATCAACAAAAAAGACAAAAATCATATTATCTCAAAAGATGCTGAAAAAGCATTTGACAAAATTCAACACCCATTCAAGGTAAAAATTCTTAACAAAATGGGTATAGAGGGTATGTACCTCAACGTAATAAAGGACATATACAATGAACCCACAACCAACTTCATACTTAATAGCGAAAAGTTAAAAGCTTTTGCCCTAAGATCAAGAACAAGACAAGGATGCCCATTCTCCCCACTTTTATTCAACATAGTACTAGAGGTCCTAGCCACGGCAATCAGACAACACAAAGAGATAAAAGGCATCTAAACTGGGAAGGAAGAAGTTAAATTCTCACTATTTGCAAATGACATATTATACATAGAACACCATAAAGACTCCACCAAAAAAACTAATAGAACTAAAAACTGAATTTTTCAAAGTTTCAGGATACAAAATTAATTCACAGAAATTCACAGTTACATTCCTGTATACTAACAATGAATTAGGAGAAAGGGAAATTAGGAAAACAAGTCCATTTACAATTGCATCAAAAAGAATAAAATACCTAAGAATAAATGTAATCAAAACCAAGGAAGTAAAAGATCTTTACTCTGAAAACTGAAATACACTCATGAGAGAAATTAGGGTAGACAACAACAACAAAATCTATCCTGTGCTCATGGATAGGAAGACTTAATATTGTCAAAATGGCCATACTGCCTAAAGAAATTTACAGATTCAATGAAATTCCTATCAAAATACCAACAGCATTCTTCAATAAGCTAGAATAAATAGTTCTAGAATTCATATGGAACCACAAAAGACCCCGAATAGCCAAAGCAATCCTGAGAAGGAAGAACAAAGTTGGGGGATTATACTCCCTGACTTCAAGTTCTACTACAAAGCCATAATAACCAGAGCAATTTGGTACTGACACAAGAACAGACCCATAGGTCAATGGAACAGAATAGAGAGCCCAGATATAAACCCACACATATATGGCCAATTAATATATGATAAGGGAGCCTTGAAAAATAGCGGTGGAAAGGCAGCATCTTCAACAACTGGTGTTGGGAAAACTGGACAATTGCATGTAAGAGAATTAAACTGGATTATTGCCTAACTCCATAAACAAAAGTAAACTCAAAATGGATTAAAGACCTGAATGTAAGTCATGAAACTATAAAACTCTTATAAAAGTCATGAAAGGCAAAAACTCTTGAATATAAACATGAGCAACTTTTTTCTGAACACACCATTTCAGGCAAGGAAAAGAAAATCAGAAATAAACAAATGGGACTACATCAAACTAAAAATTTTCTGTACAGCAAAGGACACCAGCAGTAGAACAAAAAGCCATCCTACAGTATGGGAGAATATATTTACAAATATTTTACCTGATAAGGGGTTAACATCCAAAATATATAAAGAACTTATATACCTCAATATCTGAAAACCAAATTACCCTATTATAAAATGGGCAGAGGACCTGAACACTTCTCCAAAGAGGAAATACAGATGGCCAACAGGCACATGAAAAGATGCTCCACCTGGCTAGCCATCAGAGACATGCAAATTAAAACCTCAATGAGATATCACCTCACATCAGTTAGGATGGCCACTATCCAAAAAAACAAGAAACAAGAAATTCTGGAGAGGATGCAGAGAAAGGGGAACCCTACTACACTGCTGGTGGGAATGTAAATTGTTGCAACTGTTGTGGAAAGCAATACAGATGTTCCTCAAAAGCTATAAATAGAAATACCATTTGACCTAGGAATTCCACTTCTAGGAATTTACCTGAAGAAAACAAGATCCTTGGTTCAAAAAGACATATGCAGCCCTATGCTTATCATTGCATTATTTACAATAGCCAAGATATGGAAGCAACCTAAGGCAACCTAAGTGTCCATCAATAGATGAATGGATAAAGAAGTGGTACATATACGTAACAGAATATTATTCAGTCGTGAAAGAAAAGGTATCCTGCCATTTGCAACAACATAGATGGATCTAGAGGGTATTATGCTCAGTGAAATAAGCCAGGCAGAGAAAGACAAGTACCAAATGATTTCACTCATTTGTGGAGTATAACAACAAAGCAAAACTGACGGAACAAAATAGCAGTAGACTCACAGACACCAAGGAGGGACTAGTGGTTACCAAAGGGGAGGGGTTGGAAGGGAGGGGAGAAGGGGATTAAGGATCACAATAATTCTCAATCACAGTATAAGTAGGTCACAGGGATGGTGGTACAGCATGGAGAATACAATTAATGACTCTATAACATCTTAGTATGTTGGTTGACAGTGACCGCAATGGAGGGGGTGATAATATGGGTCTTTGTGGTGTATTTGAAACCATCATAAGATTGTATATCAATGATACTTTGATTAAAAAAGCCATCATCATAAAAAGAGACTACAAAAACAAGCAAAATGAATCTTTGCTTTGGAAATTAGGGTAATAGTTACCTTTGAGGGGAGGCAGTGATTGGAAGATAGCTCAAGTTCTAGGGTGCTGGAAATGATTTATCTTTTAATCTTGGTAGTGGTTACACACACATATATGCATAAAAATATTCATATGCATGCATACACATTTATATACATATATACTACATAGTATTTCGGGGTGCTTTTGCGGTGCTGGCCATGTTCTGTTTCTTGGTTACACAAGTGTGCTCAAATTGTGAAAATTAATTAAGCTGTACATATATGATATATAACATAGAAATGCTTTCCTTTTCTGTAAAAAAAAATAATAAAAATAATGCCTATTTCTAAAAAAAAGAATCAAAACAGAAAAACATCTTTCTGGTGCATCAAATTAACCAATTAGGACTTTTAAATAAAGAACTGTTACATATAAAGGGTTACTAGGGCTTGGAAGGGGGAAGGCAGAAACAAGAGAATATTCCTATGATGTTTGTCTATACATAGGAGAATTTTAGCTCACCCCAACTGAGAAGAACATGGGGATAACAGAATATGAGTAATAAGTTCTATCTTAGTTTGAAAAGGCCTAAAACAAGAATATGACAGTATGTAGCTTATTTAGAAAGTACAGGGAACACCAGCTGGGCAATGGATACAGAAAAGGAAACTAAGGAAGGATCTGATAATAAACAAGGACTCACAGTAGCTGAATTAATCCTGTGTGAAACACTGAAAAAGGTATAAAACTTACCTCTCTTATTTGCAACTGGAATTGTTAGGGAACTACGGAGGACCATTGGTTGAGATGTTCAGAGTGCTAATTTCCAAGCTTTTTTGGCTTGCTACATTTGGGGACAATCGTCTATGGGCCCAAGGGGAAGGAATGTGGTAGAGATGGAGATCCTGGCATGAGGGTACTGACTGACTTAAGAATGTGACAGGGAGGGGCAGCTTCCTAGAGGAATAAAACTTGAGAGTCAAATCTTGAAAGATGAGTAGAATGTTACTATGTGGACAAGAGGGGTAATCACTATATGGAAAAAAGGAATAGAAACATGTCAAAAGCAGGGGTTCATTATTTGCCTTAGTGTTTGGTACTGTGATTCCCCAGAAACTCTTCAGTTTGATAGATCTATATATGTGATAAGTCATACTGAACACTTGAGACATACAAACTCGAAATATTTCTACATTATTCATCTCTGCAGTGTAGAGAAGTGAGTGTGGCCTATTATTTTTAAAATAGCCTCTATCATATTCAAGGATTGTTAGACTTAATATTGTAAAGATGGCCATTCTCCCCAAACTGATCAAAAGATTCAATGCATTTCTGATCAACATCCTAGCAGGCAATTTTTTGTAAAAATTGACGAGTTCACTCTAAAATTTGTACAGAAAGGCAAGGGATCTACACTAGCTCAAGCAATTTTCAGGAAGAGTAATAAATTCGGGGGACATATGCTACCCAGTTTTAAGATTACAGTGTGACTGTAACCAAGGCAGTATGGCACTGGCATAAAGATACAGGTCAATAGAACAGAGTAGTGAGTCAAGAAACAGATCCACACATAGCCACTTGGTTTTCAAAAGACTTGTCAAGACAATTCAATGCCGAAAGAAAAGTCTTTTTGATAAACTATACTGAAATAGCTGGATATCCACGTAGAAGAAAATTAACATAGACTCTTGCCTTCAACCAAAAACAAAAATGCAAAAGTATTACAGGCCATGAAATTTCTAGAAGGGAACATAAGAAAAAATTGTATGACTATGGGCTAGGCAGAGATTCCTCAGATATGAAACCATAAAAAAAAAAAAACACAGGGAATTTTTTTAAATGACACATTTGTAATGCTATCCCAGATCATTCAGCCCCAACTGAGACAAGCCAGATATAACTGCACAACCAAGCAACATTAAAAAAAAAAAAGGCAGTAAATGCTTTGCTATTTTAAGCTACTAACTGTCAGGGTGGTTCTTTACACAGCAAACATAGATAGACAGCTATTTTAGTAAGAATTAAGGTTTTTAGCGATTATCTGATAACTGGTCACTCAGGCATGTGGAAAAGACAGTATGTATTTTACATGAAAAGCATCTTAATTAACCAATACTTCTGCCACATTGGCCCAACTCTTGGTTAGGGCATTGGATGTGTCAAACATCCTGTACAGCTAATTTGAAAAGGGAAATGTATCACTAGTTAATAAAATGTTATTGGAATGTCATGTATCTAATAACATCATTATTCTCCTCATAGCGTCTCCTATTTGTCCCGATGGAAAGGGACTTTGGACAAGTTACTTCCATTTTGTTCTGAACATCACCCTTATTGGAGAATTCTTCACAGTTCATGCTTTTTAGGTGTATACAGTTCTGAGATTCAACAAAATGCATTTGGGCCTATAACTTTCACAAAATTCAAAATGTAGAATATTTCCATCACCTCAAAATGTTCTCTATCCCTCTGTGCTACTTTTTAAGCCTACTTCCAGCTCTTAGCAACCATTGTACTGGTTTCTGTTCAAGTTTGTCTTTTCTAGAATGTTATATAAATTGATTCATACAGTATATAGCCTTTGAATCTGGATCCTTTCACTTGCCATAATGCTTTTTGGATTCATCTACATTACTGCTAAGTATCATTACGTTGTTCCTTTTTATTGCAGTAGACAAAGAAAATTACCCAAATATGTACAACTCTATGATTTAACACAGAGGTGACATATCTATGTAAACATCACTTTGGGACAAGAGAAATAGCACAGCAGAAGTTCCAGGGGTAGAGGGCACCTCAAACTCAACCATCTTCTTCTGAAAAGGTAACCAGGATGCTGGTATTTAAAACTGTGTTTGCCTTAGAGAATGACATGAGCAGAAAAGTGCACTAGGAGGCTCCAAGCTCTCATTCCTCCACAGAAACGTTAGAGGGTTTACACTATCAGATCTCAAACATTTTAAATTATTTATACACACAGAATGAAATATTATTCAGCCCATAAAAAGAATGAAGTTCTGATAAATGCTAAGTGAAATAAACCAGATGCAACAGGTCAAATAGTATATGATTCCACTCATATGAGTTCCCTAGAATAGGTGAATTCATATAGAAATAAAGCAGAATAGAAGTGACTAGAGGGTGAGTAGAAGGGTTATAGGGATTTATTGTTTAATGTATACAGAGCTTCTGTTTGGATGATGAAAAGTTGTAGAAATGGATAGTGGTGACTGTTGCATGACATTATGAATGCACTTAATGCCACTGAAGTGTATACTTAAAAATGGTTAAATTAGCAAATTTTATGTCATACATATTGTACCACAATAAAGTATCACAGTTGCATTGTATAAAGTGTATGTAAATTGAACCACACAGGTTATACTTTGTTGTGGCAGGGTTATTTTGTCACTGTTTGTATAGTTCATCCATGTCAGTACATGAAATTGTAATCCAGTCACTTTCTTCACTATATAGTATTCCACTCTGTGGATATAGCACTATTTACATATTTATTCTGTTGCTAATACACTTGGCTGTTTCTTGTTCAGGGCTACATAATGATGCTATGAAACTGTTTTAGCTTCCTAATAGGAGAAAATTTTTAACTTGCTTTTGTCGCTACAAATTGTAGATCAACAGGATAAAATGTCATAATAATTCTTGGGGAGTATCAAGACCATGTGAGAAACTTCAAAAGTGCCAAATGTATAGTCTATATATAGTACTACTTTAAATATTCCCAACTTACCTTCAGCATACACCTGCCTTTCATTAATTTTCAGCCTTGTTCATATCTGATTGGTGTAAGCATGTGAAAAAATGCAGATACCTTTATTAGATACTTGTTTTTGCCCCAAATACCACATACAGTGTTCTGAAAATTAGGTTCAAAGTTCAAGAGGAGGGAGGATATTTCACTCAGTTGAATCAAATTTTTCCTGTTTCAAAGTTAGGACAAGCACTGTATACTTCTAGAAGATATTTAAGTGTTATAATATAGATTTACATACATATATATGTATATACACACCCACAGTTTTATGTTCTGGTTCAGTATTAAATATATCTGCCTTGAAGTAAAAACTTTAAATCAGCATGTAATTTTTAGAATTCTTCTAAATTTTTATTTCAAGATTACATTCTAACAAGACAGGTTGCCAACGCAATTCTGTAAGACACATGTACAATGACAAATCGAATTTCCTTTCTTCCAAGTTGCTATGAAATTACCTCTCCAGAAGTAAGAAAGTACCAACTTCTTAGAAAACATTTTATTCAATTAAATTAGCTTTTGAACCTTATTGCCTCCACATTAGGCTAAATCTGCTAAGTTAACACTGGTATGTCTTTGCAAATACTTCAGTGATGATGGTTCGGATGAGATGTGTTGACTTTCAATACTAAAGTTACTCAACCTGGAATCCCAGATCTGCCTAGGATCCGTGGATACAGTAGGCGGGCCACAGCACCTTCCATCATCTGAGTAAGTTCACATGAATGGAGATGACTATATTAATTACCTGATAGAAAAGTTTAACCCAAGTAAACAAAAAGAAAGTTAACTCTACGTATTTGAAAATCAAGCTGGTTACTCAAGTGATGTTAGAAGTTTATACAGTATATCATATAGTACTAAATATATGAATATCCAGTTTAGGGGATGATTACCTTTTTTCACTACTAGTACAAAGAGGTAAAAAATGACTAAAACTAAATAGCTAGAACATAAGCTCTAATGACTCAAATGATAGAAATATACTACCAGTTTTTTAACCTTTTCAATTGGAATCAAACCTAATTTCAATACATTAATTACCTAGCACTTTTGAGTAAATCAAAGAGTTTCTAACATGGGAGAAATTTAAATTATCAACATATGATATTGCTGAATTCCCATGGTCATAAGATTAATTAATTTTAATATATAAAGTAGTCTTGCTATTCCTACCTTTGCAATACTTAAAAAGATATAAATGCAGTAGATTATTGGGCCTGAGCATTTGCTCAACCTACATTATAAGCAGCTATAGAAATGGCAATAAAGAACTTTCAATCTCAGAATAATGTTATTATTACCTTCTGCAACAATCTGATTTCAAACACTCAACCTACTGATAAATGTATTATTGTTGAAAACTGATTTATTGGCAAATATGAGTTGCTAAATAACTTATATAAAATCATTCTAGCACACTTGGAGACTCTATCAATTAAATACATCAGCTATTTATCCAAACTAAGATTTTGTGGCCTCTGAAAAGTGTATAAAATTGTCTGACAAATATACCTACAGGGCTCATGGTTGTGGACAAGAGATATTTAGTAATGGAAACAGCACATATCTTAGCAAATATTCCACACTCTCCACTTCAGCCATGGTTGTGTGTAAAACACATCTGCTTTCTTCTTGTCATGACTTATTACTAACTATATCCACTGGTTTGTCATTAATGAAGAAAAAATTGTACATAAAACTTACATTATGATAGACCTTGAGGCTTTTTTAATTTTCTTAACTTTTCTCAGCACCACAGCATTATTTCCAGCCTTCATAGTGCCTGATGTGGAGGGACCCGACAATGAAGCTTTCAAGGGCAATGGGATTATTGATTACTCTGCTAAATGACCCAGGAGTAACCTTTATTTCTTAAATTGTGTTAACAAGTTGTTACCTGTTATTTCCATTAATGTTAGTTTTCTGATGTCAAACTAATTTGAAAAATGTAGCTAACTCTAATGCTTGGACATTAACAGAGCCTATGAAATTCTCTTACAGTCTATAATAACATATAATTTTATTTAACATATGTATTCACAGACACATTTGATCTTAGGTTCCCCTTTTGTCAAATAGCTATTATCAGTTTTACAAAACACACTGGGGAATGCTAGTCTAGAGGGATTTTGTTTTTAGGTTATTGTCAAGTGTTGAAGACTATTAAGTACTGCAAAAATATTAAAAAAATAAAAGTATACCCTAATACTTAGTGGCATAAAATAATCTTCATATAAAGGTTAGCTAGGCTTGAGCTACTCTTGGCCAGAACCAGGTAAGTCAGCTATGTTCCAAATATCTCTCATCCTCTTTCAACTAATGGGTTAGCAGGGCTCAGTTCACTTCATGTTGATGGAAGAGGCATTAGGAAACAAATATCAAAGCATATCAAAGCCTGGGCTTGGAACTGGTGCACTTTTGCAGCTGATTCACTGTATTTCCAATGGAAGTCACATGGCTAAGTGCAAAGTCAGGGGAGCAGGGAAATATGTTCTGCCTTTAGGGAGGACCTGTAAAGTCACCTAAAAACGGTATGGGATTAATGGAGGGTGTAACATTAGGACTAATAATGTAATCTACCACAAGTCTTTTCCCTCATTTCAGGCTCTCAGCTGTCAATTCCTATTGGTGTCCTTGTTATTGCTTCTGGTATCCTTTTAATAAAATTTAGGCTGGAAAAATAAATCACAAATATGTATATAAAGTAAGAATAAACAGACTCTCAGCAGAGACTCCATGGTTGTTTTCTTATTAATAAAATCCATCACATGTAGTGGATTAACTTGGTAGCACCTATATTGGGCTGCCCAGGGTATCTATTTACTTCTGGTTCCTGACACCTAGAAAGGAGATGGTACATGAGGCTTCAGTTGAGATAAGTGGAACGTTTTTACTATCAACTTTTTTTTCCTTATTGGTCAGTTTTCTTTGCTTAATTTATTATTATTATTATTCCTTCTCTTCCTCCTCTTCTTCCTTAAAAGAGGCTAGCTCAAGAAAGAAATCGATTCATGGCAAATTTTAAGAACCATCAATGTAATTTGCTGATACAAAGCAGCTAACTCTGGAAACTACAAGAATATGGTATAATTTTTTTTTAATTATTCACTTTCTTCTCCATGTAGATGGAATTAAAATTCTCCACTCTACAGATTTTGGCCTGTTTTTGACAAGTAAGATTTCTTTCAGCCAACGGATGGTAAACAAACAATGTGAAACAACCTAACAGAAATGTTTACAGGCATTACAAGTTTCTACCCGTCTTCCTCTCGGTTCTCCACATGAAATGAGAAAATTCCAAATTAGTATGCCTTCAGTGTGGAGCCTGAGGTTAAAAGATATGCAGATAACTTGTCCCCAACCTCTGGTCTGAAATGAGTTGAGAAATAGGCATGTAATGAGAAAAACAAGTATCTGTTGTTACAGGTGACTAAGATTTTGAAGTTGTTTATTACATATCATAAGCTGCAAAACAAACTAATACTACAAGATCAACATATGAGTGTATGGGAATCTTAGACTGCAGCTGAGTGCTAAATGAGTACAGAACACCAACAAAACAGAGAAACCTTAGGAAACCAAAAGGAGCATATATCCCCCGAACCACTTTACCCTCAGTTTGGTGCCCTGCTTAGGTTTTTTGATCATCAGTCTTGCATTCAAAACTGAAATATGAACTAAGTGGATTATATATCAGGATTTCTGGGAAGTATCTTTTTAAAAATGCTTTTGCACCATTATACCAACAGAATCTAGATATATCTTAAAAAATTCCAGTGCTCTGGGTTTACACTCCTATTCTACCCTTCTTTCTCACAATTAGCAGCAGCCTAAAATAATTGCCAGGCTGGTTTGTGATACAGTGCTTACACAGTCTGGGATCTTCACGAACTGTATCTTAACAAATGATCGCCCATTCCACACTTGTAATCTTTTACATCTGAATTAAGTGAACTCTCTGGCCTCGATGCTCCCTCATTTTAAGAAACAAACAAAACATAAAACAGTAAACAAGCTTCCATTTGCCATGTACATTACTGCACTACCTGAAGGAAAACCTCCAGGGTACTTAGTTTTCAATTTTGGGCTCAATGAGGCCTAACCTATTTTTCTACCACATGAACTTTGATAAGCAGTACTAAGAAAAGGTTAAAGCACCTCAATTGTTAATTTATACATATTTAAGCATTTAAATAATACTGTATACATAGCTTAATATATTTTGCATTATATACTATCATTATTGGTGAGTAGATTAAGCTTGAAGGATCCTAATAGGTCGGTAGTTCTTAACCTGTAGGGATCAACCACCCTTTTAAAAATACAACAATATATCTTCTATTCCCCAGTCATGGCAAGAGTGATGGAGGAAAGAAGAGAATGTAAGAAAATGCCACATAGTCTTAAATTAGAGCTCAGGGGACACTTTGCTGACTATGTCCTGAGTAGGGTGAATATTACCCACCCCTTATTACAAAAGCCCAGCTCCTTAAATTACAATATGCCCCTGTGAAAAGGGACATTATTTTACCTGCTGGAATTCTCTTGTAAAATGTAGCAGAGAACATTTTAATTGAAAAACACACAGATTCATTACCTGTTTATCTAAAACCCACCCTTACAGTGCACAGAAAATTACTAGGCTACCAATCATTTCAGCTTTAATGCTAGGCACCAAATCCCATGTCCTAATTCATTGTATGTCTACATGAATATATGTTATTAGCTGCATAAATTATTTTGAACTGAATTATAGGAGATTATACTGCATTACTGCTCACATAGCTTGAAAGTATTGTTTGAATCATTATAATCCACTATATATAAGAAAATAATTTTAGATCTTTTACCAGCATAAGGCATTATTTAAAAAATTAAACTGTAAGAGTGTAAACATATGTTAATATTCTTTAAGCAAAGGCCTTTCAAATAAATTACATACTAATTTATTCTTCAGAAACTAAAGTCAGACTCAGAATCAAGAATATGTTGCTTGCGAACTGAAAGAATGTATCGTTAAGCATCACTTTGCAGATAGACAACAATGCATTTTAATTTTATAAAGTCAAAGTAATTTATGTGAATAAGTAAATCATTTGTGCCCAAAGTTACTTCGTGCAATCATGAGTGGAAAATTATCAATACAGCACATGTACTCATATCTACCTGAATGTGAATGGAGGCTTGCAAGAGAACAGCATAAGCTCATTGCAGCTTCACACATAAGAGACATGTGGTCTCATATAAGATATGTCACCAGAATATGGGGATAAAGGCATAAAATGTCTCTTGAAACTAAAGGGAGATTTGTCAACATAAAACGCATAAGCTTCGTCATCTACGGCGATGTAGATTTATACATAAATTGCTCCTGGAAAGACTTTTGATGTTTAATAATGTCACACGCATAATGTGTCAAAAAGTAGAATGGCTGTAGTGTTAAACATAAAAAATCTAAGTTATAGTCTCATTTTTGAGACTGCCTAGCTATAAGACATTAGGTTATTCAGTATCTGAGAGCCTGCTTCTTTAAGAAGGGAAATGACTTGAGAACTCTTGTGAATATTAACATGTGTTTAATCACAACATGATGGACACCAAAATCATGTCACAGACATGATGGGCTAGAAAATCAGATGTGATTTTCTAATGAGCAGCAAAGATGTAGGAAAATTAAAGGTTCCTGCTCTTTTAATTTTGGCTCTTATAACAGAGTACCTGGCTCACTCCTCCTGGGGTCTTCTATCCCCTGCCCAATACCCTGGTCCATTCAAACCTGTGCCCCCTCCCCCAGTCCCAGGAACTTCTGAAATGAGAATTTGAATCCTGGAACTTAGTTTGTAGTCCTGACATCAGTTACTACTAGCAGATCCCTAAATTCCCCGTCAACATGCTTTATCTAACTAGAAGCATGATCCCCTTTTACTCTTTTCTACAGAATTATCTGGATTCCCTTCATGTCTCTCACTATTCTCCATTCAGGAAAATGTGTTCTGTCCATCTAGATCCCTGGTAATTATTTATTGTAGGATGTGCCTCAGCACCTTTACCTCAAAAAAAAAATGGGAATTTCTAATCTCAGAGTCACACCTGAGTGTACGTACATTCAAAGATACCATGGGACTCTCTTGTCCCCTTCTGGCATGAGCCGGGAGCTCTGTTCTTTCACTGTATCTCTAAATAAAAGCCTCTACCTTGCTCTCCTAAAAAAAAAGATACCATGATTCATGCTTCATACTCAGCTATGATTTTGGAAACTGAGTTACACTTCAAGCTGTTTACCTATGTCATTATCTAAGAATGCAAGCTGTAAATATTCAAAGTTAAAGGATGAACCTTTTTAAGAAATAATCATTTTATCCTCCTTCTCTATGGGAGAAATATATTCCCTTGCCTCTTTGATATCAGGCTTTGCTATGTGACTTGCTTTGGCTGATGAAATATGAACACAAACTCTAAATGTCTTCTACAGTTTGGCTGTGTACCGTGTAATTGCTTCACTTGCTTTGGGAAGGGCATTACCGAAATATCTCCTATTTTCAGAAAGGGGAGTCCTGCGGAATGAAGATGAACACACACAACATGGAGTCAAGCCCCGCTAAGTTCAGCTGAGACCTAGCCTACACCCAGACCAATGAATGTTGTTGTAAACCATTGAGATTCCTGGTTAGTGTTATGCAGCATTATTACAGCAATGGCTAACTAAAACCTGAAGAAAACTGAAGATTCCAGAGGATCATTTAAGACTAACAATGACCAACCTGGAATATATAGTCAAGGACATCTTCTCATCCTGCTATTAATCTCTAACCTATATAACCTTTTATGCATGGAAACATCCGTAGCATAGAATAGACTCTGAATACCTATTTAAAAAGAAAAAAGAAAAGAAAAGCATGCAGGAGTAAAATTACCACCATCAGCAAAGCAAGTAACATTTACTTTGCAATTAACACTGTCAACTCTCAATGATGAGTTCTAAGACCTAACAAGTCAAAAACAGAATACCAACACTTTACTTCTCCATTAAATTATCTGTACAGATTTTGTGTGTGCGTACACAAGGTATTTCCCATAATATTTGTCTCACTAAGCTTCATGTTAAAAGAGCTTGTATTCTGCAAGCATAGACAAATAAGCATTAAATAGGCTATTACAATCGTATGATCAGAGGGATGTAAGTCATTTATGAATCATCTACTTCCTGCAATACACACATTGATCATAGTGTTGATTCTGCCAATTGGATTTCTTGAATTTCTCACACGTTACTTCAGATACCATATATAGACATATTTGCTACTTTTATTTCTTGTCTCTTACCAAGTTAATTTTAAAAAAGAAAAATATTTCAGTTACATCTTTTCTTCCCAATAACTTTTTTTCTGAATATAAAGGGGTAGATAGGTATGTTTTTAAAGATATAGGGTAATTAAAGATTTAGGAGCTTTTTTAGCATGGTGAATTCATTTAATGTTACGTTTTAATGTTTTGTTGAGATTTTAATTTTGAGAAGCCCCAACTATTACAGACATAAAATACAATGGATTATTAGTACAAGTATTTACCTATCAACACACCCAGAAGGTAATGCATAAGATGATAACTAAAAGACCAAGGAAACCACAGGAAAATGGAGAATTATTTCTTAGCTTCCTGAGAATCTCCTAAAGTTTGCAGGAATACAATGGCTAAAGGTTCCTAAAGTACAAAGGGAGATTATACATTTGATGAGTAAACTTGAAAGAGCCCATGTGTGTTTTCATACAAGTATTCACGAGTGGAAATGATTCTGTTTTTGGATCTGTGTATAAGCAAGCGTTAAGAAAATAAAGTTATTTCATGTAGTTCTAGAGAAAAATTTATGTTCATGGGCTAAAGAATACTTGCTTACTTAACCCAGTGGCAGATATACATATCTGGCAACCACAGCATTTATTACCATTGACACAGATACACACACACATACACACACACATACACATATGTATATACATGTCTGTACATGTATATACATATGTATATACATACATATACACATATGTGTGTATGTATATGTGTATGTACACACACATTTCCTCTCTTTTAGAATATAAGCTATAGGAGAGTAAGAACTTCTGTTTGGTTCAATGTTGTACACATTGTGCCCTCTAAAATGAAAGTATAACATCATTAAAATATAAAAAACAGAATGATCAAAATGTAACACTGGAAAAAAGGTAACTGAGGCACAGAGAGATAAAGATATTGGTGCACAAGCAGAATTAGAGTTATATTTAGGACACAAATTTAGGTTTCTTCAGTCTCAATAAATTCTAATTTTCCTTGTATTATACCAAAAATAAATGAAATGATAAAACTAGTATATAGTAAATGGTTTAAAAAATGATGTCAAGGGATTTATTGGACCACACATAAAAAGTAAATCAATATATTCATTATATTGAGTATAAGGCAGAAGAGATTGTTTTGAATGGGTGAGGCAAATGTGAATATCTAAGATACATATGTCAAAAAATACTTAACTTAAAATGTTAATTCAAGGGAAACGTATAAAATAAGAAAGTGCTATATTCTGATATGCCAATACTCAAAGTACTACATAAATGAGCATGGTAAATTAAGAAGCTTCAGAAGTTATCGATATTCTGTATCAACACATGATAAATAATCAACAATATTATGAATAGCTACTAGTATGGAACTTTAAGGCATAGAACTATAAAAAATACACCAAAACCGGAAGCTTTTAAGCAATAAGTATTTTTCTATATTGTGACAGCCTGTAGAAATCATTGAATTACTTTATTCATTAATATTTAGTGAGACAAAGTACTAGGTGCTAGCCCTCTTTATTCCAAAGAAGTATCATCTTGTGAGGAGGAATGAATGAATAAACAGATGATTCAGAGGCAAGAGCAATGAGGTCAGGGCTATTCCCAGGGTGGTATGAAGACCATGGAAAAGTCATTTAACTACAAAGAGGCAATGGGTATTTAGCAAAGATTCTTGGAAGGTTGGAGAACTGAACTGAGCCTTGAAGGAAAATACAAACAAGTGAAAGGCAATCCAGAGAGAGTTGGTGGTCATGGATACTCACGGAGGCATGAAAGAAGATGGTCATATTCGAGGGACTTGAAGCAGCATGGTATAGAGATCTGAAGTGGATAATGCTGAAACATGAGACTGAAGCAGTAGGCTAGGGTCAGTCCAAATTATCCACTATGCTAAGGAGTTCAAACATTATCCACAAATCAATGGTGAGCTGAAAAAACTTTAAGCAGAAAAGTGGCATGGCCATATATGTGTCTTAGGAAAACCTAGTGGAAATATGGTAGAGAGAAAGAGTGGAAAACAGTACTCAGTGAAGACCTGAACAAGGTAGGGTTAAAGAAAAAAAAGGTAGTGGGACAGACAAAAGTAATAACAGAAAAGAAAAAAACAACTAAAATTCTTCAGTAAAGTCATCAGAGTTGAAAGAGAGTAAGACATAAAGAGATGACTGCTTGGTGTCTTGAATGGACATCAAGGTAAGTAACGTTACCGTTTGATGAACTATGGAATATATGAGAAGGCAGGTTTGCAGAAGGGGCTCAGTTTATGAGAACTATTTATACAATATAAGGCTTTTAATGTCTGAAGTCATTCAATTAAAACATTCACTGGAATATCACAGTCCTGGATCTTAGATGAGATGAATCAGAATGGATTTATAGAATTGACTGTCAACAGAACTGGCAACTGAAAAGGAAGTGAATGATAAAAACTATGTAGAGTGAGAAGGGGAGTTAGATGAGAACCCTGAAAAATACCAGTATTTAAAAGAGATAAAAGACAAAAGGAGAAGCAACAAGAAGATAGAAGAAAACCAAGGGAGAATGGTTTTTCAAAGGAGTCAAGAGATAAATATTTTCAAGGACAGTTGTGTAGGAAACATAGGGTGCTTGCTAGAGTACATGTATTCATCTCTTCTCTTCTGGAAAACACATGATTTTCTTTGGAAAACTACTCCCTCTTATTCTCAGGCCAGATGTTTAGATAGTGTTGCCATTTAGCAACATACCTCTTGCTTCTGGGTGCATGCCTGATACACTTATGGCTATCTGAGAAACCTAGTCCTCCTGTCAGAATTATTGATTCAGGAATGGTGTGACTCAGCTACAGCCAATGGCAATGAGTTTTTATCTAAGAACTCTCTGATACAAGGTACTGTGGTGATTTTTTAACCATAAGTAGACCAGGCCATTTCTGGGAGCCACAAGATGGAGCCAAAGAGGATGGAAACAGGGCAAAGAGACCCTATGCCTTGCCCTGATGCTTCTGTTTTTATTATAGGGATCAATGAATTCTACTTTTGTAATTTATTCTGAGTTGTTTCTTTTTTTGTTACGTAAAAAAGAAATATACTACAGTATACAAGGGGCTGTTTAAGAGTGTCAAATACAAACAAAAATAAAAATTAATGCAGACAGACAGATTTAGCAACAAAGACATTACTTGTAAACTTAGCCAGAGATTTTTTTCATTGACTCTTGTGAATTAAAGAGATATGAATTACATCAAAACAACATATATTGTGCTACCAAAAAAGCCAGGAAATGGGACAATGGAAGTTTTATACAAGAATAGGATTCAAAGTTTATGTCTAGAAATTTAGAGTCTTAATCTCATAACTACAGCCTTCTTGAAAGAAAGGTTTCATCAGGTCTTAAATTTACATGCAGTATTCAACTATAAAATATGAATGGGAAGTATTCATATAAACGTGATCATTCCAATCTTGTGTTCACATTGTCTTCTACCACCAGAAATATTATTTTTTACTTTTTGAAAATTTAGGTACATGCAATAAAATGCACAAATCTTAGTATATAGCTCAATTAATTTTGACATGTGTATACACTCATGTAACCATCACCTAGATCAAGATGTAAAACATTCTATTTTTTTACCCCTTCACCTATTTCACCTATCTTCCCAACCACCCATCCCACGGCAACCACCTGTCTGTTCTGTGTGCTTATGAGTCTGTTTTGTTTGCTCCTTTGTTTACCTTCTGCATATAAGTGAAATCATACAGCATTTGTCTTTCTTTGACTTATTTCTCTTAGCATAATACCCTCTAATTACATACATGTTATTGTAAATTGCAATGTTTTGCTATTTTTTATGGCTGAGAAGCATTCTGTTGTGTGTGTATATACACATCTTCCTTATTCACTCATCTATCAATGGGCACAGGTTCCTTCCGTATCTTGGTTATTGTAAATAATACACAATTAATATAACAGTGCATATAGTTTTTCAAATTAGTGACTTTATTTTCTTTGGGCAAATTCCCAGAGTAGAATTGCTGGGTATTTCTATTTTTAGTTTTAAGAAACCTCCATACTGCTTTCCATAGTGGCTGTACCAATTTATTCCTAGTTATTTTGTTCTTTTTGATGGGATTGTCTTAATTTCTCCTTCCGCTACTTTGTTATTTGCATACAGGAATACAACAGATTTCCGTACATTGATTTTGTATCCTGCAACTTTATTGAAATCATTTATTAGTTCTAATTAGTTTTTTGGTGGAACCCTTAGGTTTCTATATGTAGTACCATGTCATCAGCAAATATTAACAGTTTTACTTCTTCATTACCAATCTGGATGTCTCTTATTTCTTTTCTTATCTGATTGCTGTGGCTAGGACTTCCAATTCACTATGTTGAATAAAAGTGGTGAGAGTGGGCATCCTTGTCTTGTTTCTTATCTTAGAGGAAAAGCTTTCATCTTTTTGCCATTGAGTATGATGTTAGCTGTGGGTTTGTTGTATATGACCTTTATTACATTGAGGTACATTCCCTCTATACCTACTTTATCATGAATGGATGCTGTTTTTAGGAATTTGTCCATGACCTCTCCTCTATAGGGCTATGCCTGCAGTGATTTGGGTGGGAAAGGGATGTCTGAGGACCTAGCTAGCATGCTTTCTCCCATTATCACTCCCACTACAACCAGATTCAAGAGCTACACTGAATGCATGAGCAGTACTAGACAAATTCTGTTTTTTCTCTGTCAAGTAGACTTTTAGAAGAAAAGGGAAAACTTATAGTTAACTATATAAAGCATTCCATTTAAATTCAACATGTGTTTAGAATATAAATTTTATAAAAGAAGTGAGTAAATTGAAAGTTTTTTAACAGCTAATTCTGAAATTCACTCTAATTTACTACCCATATGCTAAAGAAAAAAGATCAGATAAAATATATACCTTTACATAAATAAATGAACAGCCTAAAATTAAGGATACAGCCTAAAACTCAACCCTACAACTATCACAACTGGGAAAGTCATTAAGTGGCAGCTGGTGGCTGAAACTCTGCCAACCTGAATCTATCATTTATAATTTTTGTGCTATTAGTGGGAAAATTCTGTTCCCAATACATACATTCTCTAAATTACACTCAATTATTCCAACTTCTTGACCTTTAACAAAATTGGAAACTACTGTCTTTCTTAAGTCACCTGATGATTTTGATAATCTTTAGCAAGAGAGTATTAAGACCTCAGAGTTGTGACTTCAAAACCCCCAGTCAATGCAACTTAGTAACTTAGATTGCTAATTGAGAAAAGTTACTTAAGAATTGTTAGAATAGTATGTACTTTTTTCCTTTTCCAGACTTACTCTTACTATTATATAATTAATATACACCATAAGCAAACAGAACTGTTGAAGAGCTCAGTGTTTACAGCAAGTTATTAAGATTAATTATATCCAAAGCAATACTAAATACTAGCTTTAACTCTAAAGCTAGTAATTCAATTATATAAATACAGAGAAATGCCACAACTTAAGCATTTGTATTCACCAAAAAATATAGTCAAAAACATAATGAAATACATGTTCTTATTCTGAGACATTGCTACAATAAAATGTTGATTTAAATTGCCAAATAAAATCAGTATGATTAAATCTACAGTTTTAATTAATAAATTACCATCACAGAAATACTTAGTATTGTACCTCTAAAAAATGAACATGTATTACATATAAAGGATAATGGGAAAAAGGCAAAATTCACAAGCATATTCCCCCAATGACTTTTCTTCCATACACATCATTTTTTAGGGTAAAATGTGCATCATTAATTCATAAACAAAACATGCAAATAATTTCAGAATTTGTTTTCTTTTGGGTTTCTAAAAATAGCTTTACTGAAGTGTAACTGACATTCAAAAACCTTGGACATGATTAATATATACAATCTGATGAGTTTGGAGATATGCATACATAGTTGAAACTAATACCACAATCAAGGTAATAAACATATCCATCACCTCTAAAAGTTTCCTCCTGCCCTTTTTTTTATTTGCTTTTGTGGTAAGATTTAACATGAGTTCTACTTTCAAAGAATTTTTAACAGCTAACATCATACTCAATGGCAAAAAGATATCTATGGCCTCTTATTTTTTGGTGCAGCATCAGTCAGATTTTAAGGATGTATTTAGAAACATAAATCTGTTTTACTTAAAGTACCTATTAACACTTTCACTTACAGTATTTTGTACAATATTGAATTTTTAGCTATAGGTACTATGTTGTACATTAGATCTGTAGAATTCATTCATCTTGCATACCTGAAACTTTATACTTGTTGAACAGCAACATTCTACTTACCCCTACACTCAACTCCTGGCAAACACCATTTTACATTTCCCATTTCTAAAAATTTCACTATTTTAGATTTTTCATATAAGTAGAATAATTTAGCATATATCCTTCTATGATTGGTTTATTTCACTTAGCATAATGTCCACCAGGTTCATCCATGTTGTCACAAATGGCAGGATTTTCCTTTTCATGGCCAAATAATATTCCATTGCATGTATGAATGCCCATTTTCTTTACTCATCCATTAATGCATACTTAGGTTGTTTCTATATCTTGGCTATTGGAAATAATGCTGCAATGAACATGGGAGTAATGATGTTACTTTGAGATCCTGATTTTGATTATTTTTGGATATATACCCAGAAGTGGGATTGCTGGATCATACAGTTTTTTGAATTTTTTGAAGCACTTCCCTACTGTTTTCCTAACAGTTGTACCAATTTACATTCCCATCAACAATGCATGATGGTTCCAACTTCTCCACATCCTCATCAACACTTATCTTTTGTTTCTCAGATAAAAGCTACCCTAACACATATGAGGTGATAACTGTGGCTTTGATTTGAATTTCCCTGATGATTAGTAATGTTGAGCATCTTTTCATATACATCTTAGCCTCCTGTATATCTTGCTTGGATTCAGTACTAGCTCCATGAAAATCCTAAGGGCATTTTTTAAAACAGAAATAGAAAAAAAAAATCCTAAAATTCATATAGAATCACAAAATAACATAAATAGCCAAAATCAATCTTAAGAAAAAAACCCATCTTACTTCCTGACTTCAAAATATAGTACAAAGCTATAGTAATCAAAACAGTATGGTACTGGCATAATGATAACACATGGACTAATAGAACAAAATAGCCCAGAAATGAACCCATGAACATATGATTAGCTGATATTTGAATTACACACAGTGGGTAAAGAATAATATGTTCAACTGAAGTTTCTGGGAAAACTGGATATCCACATGCAAAAGAATGAATTTGAATCCATATCTTACAGAAAAATCAACTCAAAATGGATGAGAGAGTTAAATGAAAGCTCTGAAACTGTAAAACTCTAGAAGCAAACGAAGGGGAAAAGCTTCCTGACATTTGTCTTGTTATGATTTCCTGGATATAACAATACAAGCAACAAGAACAAAAAGACAAGTAGGACTATATCAAGTAAAAGGCTTTGGCACAGCAAAGGAAAAAATCACCAGAATGAAAAGGCGATTTATAAACCATACATTTAATAAAGAATTAATACCCAAAATATATAAGGAACTCCTACAATGCAATTGCAGAAAAACTAAACAAATAACCCAATTTTAAAAAACGGACAAAGGACTTTAATATTTTTGCAAAGCATTTGTTTTTAAAAATTGGTACTATAATACTGGTTACAAAAAGCTGTATTAACTCCTCACAGAAAGATATATTTGTTCCTCCTTGAACAGGAAAAAAAAACCCTGGAAACTGTAAAAATAGATTATGTGTAAAACACTCTCCATTTACCAAGCTATTTACACTTTACAAAATAGTCACTGTAGCATAACACAAGACACTAGGTTCTTTTTCATCACCTTTTTTCTTAAATTTTTAGTTTTGTTAAAACAAGTCCTATCTATGACATTGTTATAATTAGATCTTAATAATTGTTATACGATTGACTCTGTCATACTAATGGGCTGCTATTTTATTAGTAAATCCCCTTGAAAATTATTTTTAATTCATCAATTTATAGATCAAAGACTTGACACAAAACATAATTTGTCTCATATCTATGGCCTCTTATTTTTTGGTGCAGCATCAGTCAGATTTTAAGGATTTATTTAGAAACATAAACCTGTTTTTCTTAAAGTACCTATTAACACTTTCACTTACAGTATTTTGTACAAATAAAATAAGAAGTATTAGGACACTAAGTTATGACAAACTGGTGCATAGGTTTGGTACAGTTTGCCTTCCCTGTTCTCCTAATCTTATCCACTATTTGCCCCCACGATGAATTGTCATCTAGATAGAATTAGGTAATTCCACCAAGCCTTTCCAGTGGAATCCTGCTGGTTTTGAAAATTCTTAAGTCATTTAAACCAGTGTAGGCCATATTTTAGCCACACTATAATACTTTAATAGGTGTCCTATTAAAAGAATAAAGAAAACTTAAATAATACATTCATTAACTAAATTGTTAACTAGGAATATTCCAAAGGAAATGATAAAATCACCATAATTTTATCTGTGTTAATATATCCAATGCCAAGACAAATGAAGATACTATATTGCAACAATTAAGTGTGCAGGCTCTAGACACAGATTGAGTTGATAGCTATGGTCTACCACTTGTAAATGGCATGCCCTTGGAAAGTTATTTGCCACTGCGTGATTCAGTTTCCTTGAATGAATAACGAACATATACTATCCTGAGTATTAAGTGAGCTAAAACACAGAAGGTTTAGAATCATGGCAGAATGGTAGTAAATAATCTGGCTAATTATGATTAACTCATTAAGTCAAGGTATGACATTTGTAAGGTTAAACATAATCAGGTACTTGGGGTAAGCATTTAGTAATTTAGTTAAAATTTTAAAAAATAAACAATCATTAATGTGTATTGTATTAATGCTTAATACATGTATACTGTATTAATAGGTCCTGTAGAAGGTCACATGGTTAAATCAATAAATTGCATATAAATAATTTATTTTTGCAAAATAATCATATTCTGAGATATTACATGGTATTTATTTACTTGGTAATTTAAAAAATTCCAGTGACAAACCAATTTATATGTTTATAAATTCATAGTGAATAAGAGAGATGCAAATCTTTAAATTTCTATTTTTCCTTCATTTTTAGCTGTCCAAGCTATTAAAAAGCTTACCAAACAACTAAACAAAAAGCACTTAAACTAAAGGCTCAATCAAAACATGGTCAGCAAGAACAGCAATCCAATGTTGTAACACTAATTTTCTTCTGCATGTACTAAGTACCTTTTCTTATTAAGAAACTAGTAGCATTACAAGAATCTCATTCCCCTTGCAAGTGAGGGACATTTATCAGGGTAAATCACAGAACATCACCATTGTGATTTCACAGGAAAGAGTGAAAAGCAAAGGAAACTCATCAAAATACTTAAATGGGGCTAGTGTTCACCACAAATTCTATTTTCCTGTTAAAATTATTTCAGGACTCTCTGTCTTTCTCTGCTGCCCTCTCTTTGTCTCTCTGTCCCCCTGCTCTCCCTGCACTCTCTCCCTCTCTCTCTGCTCTCTGTCCCACTGCTCTCTGCTGCTCCCTCTCTCTCTCTCTCTCTCTCCCCACCTCCCTCTGGTGCAGCCAGTCTCTCCTTCAGATAATAAAGTCTCTTGCATGGGCCCATGTCTCCTGAGTCATTCTGGGTAAAGAGGGTCGCGGCAAGATTTCATTGGTGCCATGACTCGGATGAGGCTCTTCCATTGACTTTGCTCTTCCTCCGGGAACCTGAGCTGCTCTGGGAACCCTCACTGCCTGATCCTCCTCCACGGGCTCACCGTCCATTTACCAGGTCACTCGTCTTCTCGCCCAACACTGGCCTTCAATTTGGATTACCAACCCCTCTCCAAAGACGATGATCCTTATTGAACCTGGAAAATGCCATCGCCACTGCAGACCAAGGGCTCATCTGAGGACCACCCCCAATCAATACAAAAATGAACTTCATCACCCCTAATCATCAGGAAGCAGTTACTGAAGACTAACCTTCACCCCTTCTCAAATCCTCTACCACTTATAAAACAGAAAAGGGAGGAATGTAAGAATATAGTAATTTATCTCCATTTGCCCCATGGTCCCAAGCACATAAGCCAGTGAGAATTATGCCTGGCCTTGCCTGGGGCTGACTGGGCTTACCCCGCCTTATCTCTAAACATTCCAACCCTCCCCCAAAGCAACAGGCCGAGCGGATCCGCCACAATAAAAGGCACCACGCTGCTGCCCTCTCTCTTGGTCTGTCTCTCTGCTGCTCTCTTTCTGTCTCTCCCACTTGCTGCTCTCTCTCTCTGTGTGTCTCTGTCTCTCTCGCTGCCTCTCTTTGTCTGTCCCGCTGCTCTCTCTCTGCTGCTCCCTCTCTCTCTCTCTCTCTCTCCCCACCCCCCCCTCTGGGGTATCCACTCTCTCCTTCAGATAATAAAATCTCTTGCATGGGAAAAAAAAAATTATTTCAGGAATAAAATTAAAAATGAAAATTAAACCTTTCATATGTTGATGAAGTTGTTACCTCATATGACTTACCAAATGCAGCTTTTATTCTGTAAATTTTAACCTAACAAATACTAAACCTTCGATCTTGCAAGGTTCAATAGTGTAACGGGCAGATCAACTAGAGCATACAGCAAGAGACCTGGTGTATGAGACCTTGTTCCATAACTGACTGACTGTGCAAACTTGAGAAAATCATTTCAGGTCTCATTGCTTACTGTGAAACTGTCAAAAGAGTTTTAAAGACAAATGAGCATAATTCTTCAACAGAGGAGAGATCACGGTCATATAAACCTGTGGATGCTCAGATAAACATTAAAGAATTATGACATTGATCAAACTCAATTTAAAAATACAAACCAGCTTTTAATTTTCATATTTAGGGAAGCCAATATGAATTTCACTAAAATGGCAACAGTCAGAAATAACATGAACTAAGGATTATAATGTTACTATTGAATAACATTTGGGAAAATCTCTGATCATATAACAGACTTTCAAATGACCTGAATAAATTTCACCAAAGACTAAAGAAAACTTCATAAGATTTCAGAGGTGTCTTAACAGAGTTAGAAAATTTTCCTTCACGATATTGTCAGAAGCCAAATCAACATGTAAATTCAAGAATATACTCTAAAAATTTCAGAATAACCTGCTTCAGTTTGAAGGAAAAATCGATTATTCAGTATGATAGTTTTTCTGGAACAGATATAAATGCAATCAGTTTCCATGTGTCTTAAAATTGAAGCTGAGTCTAAGTAAAACACATTAAAGTTTTGAGAGGACACTTTGTGAACAGCGACAGCACAAAATCATAACAAGGACTCCCTAACAAATCACTGAAACGAATGAGGCAACAAGAGAAACTCTAAATGGAACTCTTGACAGGCAAATGTTCATAAACATACCATTTCTTAAATATTTTCATCTGTGAACCTTTCTTCTTTGGGTACTGATATTTGTTGTTGTTGTTGTTGTTATCATTAATCTACAATTACATGCAGAATATTATGTTTACTAGGCTCCCCCCTTCAACAAGTCCCCCCACAATCCCCATTACAGTCACTGTCCATCAGCGTAGTAAGATCCTGCAGAGTCACTACTTGTCTTCTCTGTGTTGTACAGCCCTCCCCTGCCCCCCCAACATTATACATGCTAATCGTAATGTCCCCTTTCTTTTTCCCTGTCCTTATCCCTTCTTTCCCACCCATCCTCCCCAGCCCCTTTCCCTTTGGTAACTGTTAGTCCATTCTTGGGTTCTGTGATTCTGCTGCTGTTTTGATCCTTCAGTTTTTCTTTGTTCTTATACTCCACATATGAGTGAAATCATTTGGTACTTGTCTCTCTCTGCCTGGCTTATTTCACTGAGCATAATACCCTCTAGCTCCATCCATGTTGTTGCAAATGGTAGGATTTGTTTTCTTCTTATGGCTGAATAATATTCCATTGTGTATATGTACCACCTCTTTATCCATTCATCTACTGATGGACACTTAGGTTGCTTCCATTCTTTGGCTATTGTAAATAGTGCTGCGATAAACACAGGGGTGCATATAATGTTTTTCAAACTGGGCTCCTGCATTCTTAGGGTAGATTCCTAGAAGTGGAATTCCTGGGTCAAATGGTATTTCTATTTTGAGCTTCTTAAGGAACCTCCATACTGTTTTCCACAATGGTTGAACTAATTTACATTCCCACCAGCAGTGTAGGTGGGTTCCCCTTTCTCCACAACCTCACCAACATTTTTTGCTGTTTGTCTTTTGGATGGTGGTGATCCTTACTGGTGTGAGGTGATATCTCGTTGTGGTTTTAATTTGCATTTCTCTGATGACTAGCGATGTGGAGTGTCTTTTCATGTGTCTGTTGGCTGTCTGAATTTCTTCTTTAGAGAACTGTCTGTTCAGTTCCTCTGCCCATTTTTTAATTGGATTATTTGTTTTTTGTTTGTTGAGGTGGGTGAGCTCTTTATATATTTTGGATGTCAAGCCTTTATCAGATCTGTCATTTATGAATATATTCTCCCATACTGTAGGATGCCTTTTTGTTCTATTGATGGTGTCCTTTGCTGTACACAAGCTTTTCAGCTTGATATAGTCCCACTTGTTCATTTTTGCTTTTGTTTTCCTTGCCCATGGAGATATGTTCATGAAGAAGTCGCTCATGTTTATGTCCAAAAATTTTTTGCCTATGTTTTTTCCTAAGAGTTTTATGGTTTCATGACTTACATTCAGGTCTTTGATCCATTTCGAATTTACTTTGTGTCTGGGGTCATACAATGATCCAGTTTCATTCTCTTACATGTAGCTGTCCAGTTTTGCCAACACCAACTGTTGAAGAGGCTGTCATTTCCCCATTGTATGTCCATGGCTCCTTTATCATATATTAATTGACCATATATGTTTGGGTTAATGTCTGGAGACTCTATTCTGTTCCACTGGTCTGTGGCTCTGTTCTTGTGCCAGTACCAAATTGTCTTGATTGCTGTGGCTTTGTAGTAGAGCTTGAAGTTGGGGAGTGTGATCCCCCCCCACTTTATTCTTCCTTCTCAGGATTGCTTTGGCTATTCGGGTTCTTTGGTGTTTCCATTTGAATTTTTGAACTATTTGTTCCAGTTCATTGAAGAATGCTGTTGGTAATTTGATAGGGATTGCATCAAATCTGTATATTGCTTTGGGCAGGATGGCCATTTTGACGATATTAATTCTTCCTAGCCAAGAGCATGGCATGAGTTTCCATTTGTTAGTGCCCTCTTTAATTTCTCTTAAGAGTATCTTATAGTTTTCAGGGTATAGGTTTTTCACTTCCTTGGTTAGATTTATTCCTAGGTATTTGATTGGTACTGATTTAATATGTGCATCACGTACAGAGGGTTTCAGAGTAGCAGCACCATATACGTGTATGCATTCATATGATTAGATTAAGTTTCCAATTTATTTGGCTATAGATAGAGAACCTCAGCAGAAGTTGGGTAACTATTCAGGTCAGCCCTAGATCTAGGCCTGGCTTCCTTTTGCCAAAGATCTCTAGTGAAGGAATTACTCATGGGAGACTTGCACTTGATCTGAGAAGCTATATGTATTGCTGCCCTTTTACCTTTGGGGCTGATATCAGAAATTATACCAAAAGTATATGTTCTGCTAATTTAGGACATATTTCCTAATACTGGTCCCTCATAGTATTTCAAATCAACTCAAAAAAGGTCATATCATCCATTAGGAGAAAATACAATCTGTGTCTGTGATGGGCTCAATTAGGAGTTTCCCCATAGCTTCCTACCACTCTGGAAAGAGTATTTTTCAACAGTCTATGGGGCTGGTCAGTTTGCTTATGGACAGTGCTATGGCATTTGAGTAAGCAGCCCCATAAAGGAGCCTTAAGCCCTGTGGACATGCTAACACACATTGCTGCCTCTCCTATATAAGTGTATGTGCAAACCAAAGAGGAATTATTGAATCCAGGATATGGCCAGCAGAGCAACATCCTGCTGCTAGCCCCAACTGCATTAAACCCTGGAGACTGTTGAGTGGACGTGGCCCTGGACATTTTGACGCATGGACCAGCAATGGCTGGCCCTTCTGGTACCTTGGGGAAAAGGCCTGGACGCTCTCGTGTGTGCTCCTGGAGTACCAGCATAGTGACTCCCAAAGATCACAGTAGTATACCCAAAAAGTCTGGGAGGTAAGAGCATCTTACAGGGAAGTTTTGTTTTATATTTATGGCCAATGCATGTACCTCCCATAGCCCTATGTTTTGCCCATCTGTAACTTGCACAGGGAGAGGGGTGAAAATCTGGTATACTAGACAGGGATGAGATCCCACTCTCCCACTGTCCTATAACAGGACCACTCTCTTGCATGCATCCTACCTGATAGACAAGGTTTGCCTATGCTGGTGTCATTAAAACATGTATCTTATCGTCCTTAAGGTTATTTTCATCTATGGTCCCTGTGGCCTGGACCTTCCCCACTGGCTGCTGCTGCCATAAGATTGCTCTGAGCACCCTAGCCATTCAGCTACTGACTGCCTGTGAAATGGGAGAGCTATGGACAAAATCTGCGTAGGACTTTGAACTTAGCTGAATCCTCCGGCTTGAGGATTATCATTATTTTATTGCTGTTGTTATGGTATGTAGTCTGGTTACAGTGCTCCAGTTTTCTTGCAGAGGGGCTACTGCAGAAGATGGGGAGTGAATAGATTGTGAGGCAAGATTTCTGTAGGGGTGGGCTGTGGGTAAAATTGCAATATTTCCAGAATCTCTCACCTGGCCTTAGTGCATCTCCATATCAATAGGTAATTACAGGGAGAGCTAGGGTATATCTGGACCGGAGAGTTAGGGTCAGGTCCTGTTTTGCAGCAGGGTCACAAGAGACATAGGCAAGTGGAAGTGGATGACTGATTGTAAGCAATGAATGGGTTTCTCCCACTTTATTTCTCCCTTTGACTGATTTCGGTTCAAAGGTATTTTGCCCCAGGCAGGGAAAATATTTTCCCCCTGAAGTTACAAGTGTGTACATAACTGATACTACAAATATGAATGTACATTATGTTACGTATACATCAGTCTATAGACAATGTTTTCATGTGCGTGGAGATTCTCAGTTCTTTGGATTCTTCTAGGGAATGTAAGGCTTACTCTCAGGAAGCTATAGGCCATCCATTAGTGGTATGTGGTAGGTGAGACTGGTAGGTTTGATCATATTCATTTCTTACTTCATGTAGATGTTTTTCAAAGCAATATGCTAAGCATAGTGAACACACACATATTTTTGCCAGGGAACCCCAATTTAATACATGCCAAAATAAGGACACACACAAGAATTGTAATAAGAGATATGGATGTACCAGCGAGAGGGTGAGGAAAAAAGAATCAGAGTCCAGACCTTGTTCTTGGAGTGAGCATCTACTGAGTTGATCTCAGGAAACTTGACTTTCTAAAGGTGATGTGATTTAAGCTCAAAGGTGAGGAAGATGGACAAGGTTATTTTGGTGCTTCTGAAAGATCAAGGCAGCCAAGGCATTACTGACAGCCACATACTATGTATGAAGGGTGACTACATTTTATTTTAGCGATAGTCTAACAAAAAACTGAGAAGTATACTTGAGCCAGAATTTTGTCAGTTGCTAGAAACTATTTCCTCACTGCATTCTTTTTTCAATCAAGAATCTATATTAATAATAAAGGAAGGGGGAACACCGATACCTACTAAAATGCCCTGGGGAATAATTGCAATTATAATGCAAGTGTCTAGTTCTATAAAACCCCCATATGCAATGCATAGTTCATGTGAAAAGCACCCCTACAATGAGCCTGCTGATGAGGAATGACCTAGGGAATGATGTGTTCAAAGATAATATTTGTAGTGGAAGATAAACAACGTCAGAAGCTAAGGCTCTTGGGTAAGAGGATTAATATTCCAAGCAGCACTCAGGCCTAGAAGATTCATTTCCTGATTCCAAGCACATTAATAGTGTTTTCTTCAAAAGTGGTCTAAAGAATATGTATGTTCAAGCATCTCCAGGGTACCTGTTAAACACACAGTTTCCTAGGCCAAACTGTCAGAGTTTCTGAACTTAGACCCAGAAAATGCCACTGTAACACACAAATGTGGTAATTTCAATGCATTCTAATATTAGAGTCACGGAATGAGAGAAACTCTTCCTCCACTGGTGCCACAGAGGGCAGTTCTATGCTAAAGCTATTTCAAAAAGTACACTATGAGAATCTGAATTAAATTTTAAAACACTAATTATGAGAAAGTTTCTGTGAATAACCTCTTGCAGTAGAGATGATAGAAAAAATGCCAGTAACATTAGAAACAGGCACTCCTATTTAGATACAAAACTTCAAACTTTTTGCAACCACTTAGGAAATCTACTTTTCAGCCTTTGCAGATATAGTTTAAGAACTAGGTTCAAATGTCACATCTGTAGACACCAGGAAGTTAAAAGACTATAGCAGACATTCTTGGTAGGTTACCCAGAAACTACATCAATCACTCCCCACCATGAACACCACCACCACTACTTCTTCTTTAATGAGAGCTGGAATTTGTTCAGGTAATACCAACTACTTCTGGAACAGAATCTATGCCTCTCTTTAACATCAAGTGTGAATCTTAATTAGTCCTTGCTGATTAAGGTAATTACATTCCCCTTATCAGTTATTAGGAAAGGGCATGTGATATATTTATAACAAATGAAGCACAAAAGAGTATCTGTGGGGGGACCTTCCGAGAACAGTCTCCTGTGCATTCTGGCCTCTAGACTGTTAGGTGAGGATATGATGCTTAAATCCGTAGCAATTATTTTGTAAACATGGGAAACAAGCCTAGGAACAAACAAAAAAACAATACTAAAAGTATTATAGAGAAAGAAGCAAAAGCATTAATGAGAAATACATGCTGAACAAAGAAAATAAAAGCATAGAGAAATCTGGAAAAGGACTCTAAGAATTTCATTGACATCAAAGGAGATTGTTAATTAGCACAATAGCCATGCCAATGTCATATCTGTAGTTTTCAAGTGATACTTTGGGGATTCTGCCAGCCGTGATTTATTTTCCTCCAATTCACACAGATTGGTACCTACTACCTTTGCCAGAGATCGTTAGACCGTATCCAGATAACTGACAAAAAGTGGGCCAATCAGATACTCTCCTCTGCGAAATTTTAAATGGGGCTAAGACTGCAACCAGTGTTTGTGCACTGCTGGACATGTAACATGCAAACATGAGAGCTGCAGAAATGACATTATTTTCCTGTTGTGGGACTTAACAAAGAAAACTGAAACACTGAAAAAAAGCATGTAGGTCGTGAGAAAGAGAAATGAGAAATGTACATACAGCTCAAGTAGTTTTGGGTTGGTTTCTATTTCATACATTCCTATAATTCTAACTAATACAGTTGTATATATTTATGCACATCAAAAAGATATGAGACAAGATATGGTTGATTTAGTTAGTTCAGTATGGTTTCAGTTCTCCTCAACCGGCCATTTAGTTTTCCCTATTAAGCACTGATTTTAAAAAGTCATTTTAAGCATTACATTGGAGACCTGACACTTGAGTTCATCTTCCTGCGGACTGAAATTAGTTGACCAGGCAATTTCTCCTTACAGTAAATGACAATTCCTGTTTGCTTGATCTAGCCCATGCATAGTATTTAGACTCAGAATGCAAATGTTTAGAGAGAAACTACTATGTGCAGGTTATGCATAAATCTTTGAACACATTTGCAAAATATCAAAGCCAAAATATGGAGATGGGATATTGGTAAAATGAAGGAATAAAAGTCTTTTGTATAAGAATCTTTTGACCATTTGTATGTGTGTGCATGTTAAAAAAAGATTTAAGTAGGTCTTTAAGTAGAAAGAATAATGCTAGAAGCTGCAAATAGAGACAGGAAAAACATCAAGATGACAGAGTAGTTGCTTCTAAGATCAAATTTTTGCAAACTCAATTTATTGCATTAAAATAGACTTTAGCTTTACTCAACATCAAGGAAGTAACACAATGTCCTCTATCAGCCCTTCATTTATCTCATTGGTTGAGAAAATTACTTATGAGACTCCTTTGGTTCTAGTTTGCATAAATTCTCAACTTTAAGGAAATATATTGAAGCTCCAGGTCCATGCCTGATCTACAAGTTAATGCCAGCCCCTTAGAATAAGAACATAACAAGAATGCAGAAGTAGTCAAGGATTTCATTCATGATATAAAACAAAGGAAAGGACACAAAATGCCCGCAAGAAAAATGTTTTGATTAAATAGAATGTGAAAAAGAGGCAATAGGCCCAACAAGGAGTCACATGTTAAGCCCCATGTCAGCAAACCCAGACTTAATCTAATTGAAGTTTCAGCTTCTCCCAGGAATGCAACCTATATCCAGTCACTCTGTAACGGCCTGGTCAGCACTAGTGAGATAATCTGCCTAACAGACCCCTGCCGACCCCTAAGAGAAGGTGACCTTGCCTGAAACAATCCACTCTTTGCTAGAAACTTCATTCCCTCCCCACCCCACCCCTGCTCCAGCTTCTGCCTATAAAAGCCTTTCATTTTGTATAGCTCTTCAGAGTTCCTTCCTATCTGCTAGATGGGATTCTGCCCGATTCATGAATCATTGAATAAAGCCATTAAGATCTTTAAAATTTACTCAGTTGAACTTTGCGTTTTAACAAGAGTAAAGTAGAAAAACAGAAAACCTAATAGAGTGAATGGAGAACAAGAGAGAAAATAAGTAGAGAATAATATGTTAGATCTTGATCTTGTAGCTTTTGAATATCTATCTGCAACTGAACAAATGACTACACTGTATATGCACTTATTTTTATTTCAAGATGAGAAAGTTGTTCTATTATTTATATCTTTAAGAAAAAAAGTTCAGAATATTCATATATGATGTTTTTGTTCTCTACAAAACAGTCCAACCACAGCAAATGTAAGTCTATGTTTTCCTTTTGTTATCTATCAATACAACTGTATATATAGAATGGCATTAACCAATGTGACATTAGCGATCCCTCATGTTTAATCACAAACATTTTAGTTCTACGATGTGTATGACAGAATTATACATGGAATGCTTCAGAGAATTAAATCTAATTTTAAGCTACATGATAGTTGGGTAAATATGCTGAATAATTTATGAAGCCACATTTAAAAAAAGAGCTGAATGAGTTCCCCGTCTTGATGGCTCAAAAGCCAAGATCAATGTACAAGCCAAGGGTAAACAGTTGTTCTTTCACATGCACACACCTTACCCTTAGTTGTATTCTGTACCTCTTCTACATTTTACCTGAAATTTTCTCTGGTTCTGAGCAACAGCTTTCCAATGATTATCCATATATTCCAGTATTTGATTTTAAGAGGCTTACATTTTTCATATAAGCTACCAGTTATCCTTTTTAATAGTTAGGGCCATTTGGGGCTTCCTAGAAAAATTTCAAAGAAGACACAGATTTACCTTGCAAGAAATTTGGATATTTCGTAGGCCTCATGTCAGTCAGCCACAAAGAAGAACTACAACACAGTAGAAATTACTTCGTAAGACTTGCATAGGTCAAAACAATTAAGAAAACAACTCCAAAACATCCTCCTCCCTGCAGTATTTCGAAATTTCACTCTAATTTCTACTTCTTCCCCCCACAGTCAGTTAGCCACCCACAGTACCTAACATGGCAGGTGGGAAAGGGAGAGACATCTGGAGAAGGAGTTGCAATAGCTCAGATTACAAAAACCCACACTTTGCCCTGAGGAAATTCCTTTCACCTTCTTGAGACAGGGACTGTGGGTGTAGTCAGAGTAGGGTGAGGGCCTCTGGGAAAAGCAGGGCGGAATATTTACAGTCAGAGCAATGTAACAATGGGCAAAGAAGTCCCCACTGAAACTCTGTTAAGCATTATGTAAAGTCAAGGTCACACTAATTCTCTAGAGAAAGATACCTAAGAAAATAGACATCTTCAATGAGATCAGTTAAAGGTCAAAAGACCAGGAGCAACTTGGCCTGGAATGTTTGAGTGATCTGCAAGGGTATCAGCATAACCCGTGACTCCGCTGTCAGCCCTGGCAATCAGACTATGACCCAGCCCAGCTTGAGGACAGGGCAGGTGATGCAGGTCCACACCCCTAAGTTTTTTTCATGTTCTCGAAAAATCCTCAACTGCCTATAAAACCCCCTAGACAACGCACCACTACGGGCTCTCTTGTCCCCTCCTGGCATGAGCCACGAGCTCTATTCTCTCACTTTATTTCTAAATAAAAGCCTGTACCTTGCTCTCCTACCTTGAGTGTTTGTGAAGCTCATTCTTCAGCTTTGTGAACAAGAACCCCGGCATCATTCTGATGAGCTCTAGAATCTTGAGACACCTGGTCTATGAGGTCATAATGATCAAGTCTTTAACCCATGTCTTTGTGTCTAGAATTCTTGCCCACCAGTGGGTCAGCTGATACATGCTCACCCATTTACTAGAATCTGCTGGGATGGGGAGAAAAATTTGCTTACGTAGTTTAAGAGCACAGGCTTCTATAACCTGAATTCGAATTCTCACTCTACGAATTACTAGCTGTGAGATCTTAAATGATTCACTTATTCTGTGCTCCAATTATTTCTCTGCAAACTGAGAAGAAAAACAAAAGCATTTCTATCATATAATATGTGAGGATCATGTAAGACAATATTGCTAAAGTGCTGTGAAAAGTACCGGACAAATTATGATGGAGACAATGTGAAAGCTATTTATAAGAAGGGAATGTAGGTTACCAAATGGTAAATCTGTTTGTTATACATCATGGATGCAGTGTCATTTAAAGAGCTTTCTGCTATTTTTAACTTTTAATTTAATGCGGAAAGACAGATACAGAAATCCATCTTTGGAGAGGTACTTCCCTTGTGCTGAGAGTATCACCTTGCTATCTCTTGATTAGACATTCAAGTTAAATTCCTATATACCAACACAGCAATGGCTCTGGACACTGGCCAAGTAGCCTAATATGGAACTACTTCCAATTGAACAGTTAAGTACATTTGTGGAAAATTATAAAGTATAAACTGGTTTGTTTCCATTGCTTGAAACCAGAAAAAGCTATTGTTTGTGTCTGTATCTGCAAAAAGCCAAGAGAAGCCCCAAATATCAAAAGGGAGAGTAGGAATCAGCAACAGGATAAGTACTAAAGACTAAGAGGAGACACCTCGGTGATGGGATATGCCAAATGACTTTAGCAGAACTGTCTTACATCTCATGCTACATGTTCCTACCCTGTGTTGCTATTACTCTGTTACTCTTGAATCTTCAGGAAACATTACAGAGTGGCATTAGCTTTAATGTGAGGAAAGAAAGGAGTCTGTGTCCAACCTTGAAGGAAAGCATTTTGGAGAGAAAACCCAGCAACCTGGAGATATACTCACAAGAAAGGAAAAACATGGTCAACAGTGAAGTTTGGAGCAGCAGACGGGAAAAAGGTTAACAAGCAGGAGGGATTTGTTAGAACCTGGCCATGTGTTAGAATGACAAAGGGTGAGTACTCTAGGAGGAAGGAGACTTCCTGCAATCATATGGCTAGGGTGCAAATGGATGGGGTCTTTTTAATTTGGATATTGGATGCAGGATGACCCCAAGGCTGGAAAACTTGAGGACACTGCATGAAAAATGGACAAAATGCAGACTGGAAGGTTAGTACATTTTTAATCTTGTTTGTAAATTTCCACACCACAGAAACCCAAGGTAACACATGGCAAATGCTACAAAGTTAAATGTGAATTGTACTCACATTATCCATAATTTGGGTTTCCCCTCACAACTGTCTTTCAGGGAATAAAAAAGTAATGAAGATAATGAAGAAACTTTTAGAAATTCACCCAAATGGGATAATATCATAGATCATAAAGTTTAGATTTCCCCATCATCTAATTAATCTTTCAAAGGAAACACAAAGAAAACAAGCATCAGAGGATCAAATGTGACTCTGACTAAAAAGTTGAAAACACTATAAACTCACTTTTGATTTAAACATGTCCAATTGAATACACATGTTTACCAGCTTACCCCAAACTCAATTACATGAGTAGCAAAGGAAAAAAACATGACAAATATGCAAAAGGACATGAAGACACAGAACAGAAAAAAAAGAAAACATAGTAAAATAAAATCTTGAGAAACAAAAAGCAATTTACCAGAATTACCAAGGATGAATAGAAAAAAAAAATGCTCCATTTGGCAAGGAGGCAGCATGGAAAAAATTAGAAGACAGCAAGAATCAAGCTAATTTGCACCAAAGAATTGTCAGGAATTGGAGGGAACCTGTACCTTGGAAATCATGGTCATGAATGGATGAGGCTGAAAAGATGACTGGGAGTATATTTTAAGATCAGCTCAGTCTCATATCCCTTTTCCAACTTCACCCACATCCTTTCAAGACAGGAGATAACTCCTCTGGAAGTGTTTATCCAGAGAGGATGTAGAGGCAGGAAACTGAGCACACTGGAGGGGAAGGTAGAGGTACTGAATTGAAAATGGGAGAACAATATAAATGCTACTGAATGGCGAACCAATCAGTCTCCTTTCCCAGTCAATGACCAGAACTCCAGGAGCCAGACTGACATCCACAAGCCTTATCCTCAAGCAGGAAACCAGGTTTCCCTCTGGGTAAACAGATGCTGCAACAGAAGAAACTCAACATACAGACATTTGGTGACCTTGTTGGGGAAATGGGTGAGACTACACCCAACACTCCACAGTAACACAGACCTGTTGACAAGACCTGTCCACATATATGGAGATGCTAATGAACATTTTTTGGTCTCTGTGTCTTAAGCCAGGTATTTTGAGGATACTCTCATCTTTAAAAAACAATCAAATCTCAAATCAAAAACAATACATATACTTGTAGTAGAAAAGCCTACAAACAAAATGTAAAAATCAAAGAGTGCTTTAAAATAATTTATAATACAAGCAGAGAGATTAAAAAGAAGGTATTGCACCACCATCCAAAAGACAAACAACAAATGTTGGTGAGATTGTGGAGAAAGGGGAACCCTCCTACACTGCTGGTAGGAATGTAAATTAGTTCAACCATTGTGGAAAGCAGTATGGAGGTTCCTCAAAATGCTCAAAATAGAAATACCATTTGACCCAGGAATTCCACTTCTAGGAATTTACCCTCAGAATGCAGCAGCCCAGGTTGAAAAAGACATATGCACCCCTATGTTTATCGCAGCACTATTTACAATAGCCAAGAAATGGAAGCAACCTAAGTGTCCATCAGTAGATGAATGGATAAAGAAGAGGTGGTACATATACACAATGGAATATTATTCAGCCATAAGAAGAAAACAAATCCTACCATTTGCAACAACATGGATGGAGCTAGAGGGTATTATGCTCAGTGAAATAAGCCAGGCAGAGAGAGGCAAGTACCAAATGATTTCACTCATATGTGGAGTATAAGAACAAAGAAAAACTGAAGGATCAAAACAGCAGCAGAATCACAGAACCCAAGAATGGACTAACAGTAACCACAGGGTAAGGGACTGGGGAGGATGGGTGGGAAGGGAGGGATAAGGGCAGCGAAAAAAGAAAGGGGGCATTATGATTAGCATGTATAATGTGGGGGGGGGCACGGGGAGGGCTGTGCAACACAGAGAAGACAAGTAGTCATTTTACATCATCTTACTATGCTGATGGACAGTGACTGTAAGGGGGACTGTGGGGGGGGGGACTTGGTGAAGGGGGGAGGCTAGTAAAGATAATGTTCTGCATGTGATTGTAGATTAATGATAAAATTTAAAAAAGCAGGTATTGCATAACATAAAAACAGCATGAGAATATGAAAAGAAATGTTAAGAAAGTTAAAATGCCTCTTGGAAATTACACACGTGATACCAAAAATACAAAAACAAAACCAATAGTGATATTCAGAGGTAAATATGAGGATGCCACTCAGGTTGTGACATCAAAAAACAGATGGAAAATAACTGACAAAGATAAGAAAATTAGAGCATACATGCAGGCATAAATACCCAATAATGGAAAATATAGGACAGGGAATTTACTAAAAGTTAATACAAGAAAATTACCATGAGCTTACCAAGAGCATAAGTTTGTAGACTGAAAGGGGTCCAGAGAAGAGTACAATGAATAGAAAGAGAGCCCCTTCAAGGCAGAAAATCATGACATTTCAGGACACTGGGAATAAAAGTTACAACCACAAAGAGAGAATCATAAATCCAATCCCTTTCTTCTCCTTTTGAAGTTATGGTCACTACCTCACTTCTATGCTTCCTTATAAAACAAAAGAGTAGGCATTAACTTTTTTAAAAAGTGGTCTTCCTAAGTTAGTGCCTGAAGATTAAGATAAATACAACATTTCTAACTCTCTGATTCCATAGAACCGCTACAATTCAGAATTTTGCAGTTATACCTCCCTAAAACAAAGTGACTCTTAATGGCCCATGACCAAAGTGATATTTTTACCTTGGTTCTTTCCCGCCACCTCTTACTCTGGGACAAAGCTGATACCAAATACATAAAAATTATATCAACTATTTTCTTCAGTGGGAGTATCTGCTCTGTTTTAACTGGCATTTTTACTGGACTAGTTTTGAAGTCTGCATATGTACACCTTTTTTCCGAATAACTGAGTATGAAAAGCTCACTAACTCAATTTGAGTTCATATATTTAATTTTTCTTTTATCAATTTAAGAAAATCACATTTGCCTCTCTCCTCAAAAGGTTCAAACCTATTTGATCTATTTTCCAAAATATGCCTGGCCCAGATGACCACTGATACCAATTCATCATTAATGTGAGAAACAGTGAGTCACAATTTGCTCAAGGAGCTTTATTCTATAGACCAAAATTTACTTAGACTTAGGCCAAGGTGGCACGAAAACAATTGTCTACAGTCAATTGCATTTAGTGAGAACTTCTGAAACCATTATACTCTGACCAAAGCATCTCAGGAAATTTCCTCATAAGCAGGACATAGCTTATTCAGCCATGGCAAGTCATTACTGTAAAGTTTTCCTTTTTAATATAAAGTAACAAACACACAAAAATTATAATGAAACAATCATTTAAACCATTATTTACCCATACACACAAGTGACAAGCTTTCACATTAAGTGAAAGATCTGACTTTATCAAAATAAAGCTTAAATAGAACTGTTCAGCTCAAGAAACCTATTTTCCAAACCCCACGTCTAGTGAATGGTCTGACAGTAGGAATAAACATTTAAAATTGAATTTATCCCAGAACATTTGGGAAGTGTGATTACCCTATCTGTAGCTATAAAGCAAGTTCACAGTTTCCCAAATAACTAGTCCTTTTTAATAGGGAAGATTTCAGCATGTCTAGAAAGTGTAAAGGGACCTGAAAAAAGAGAGATACACAGAACTCCTAGGTTCAAGGAGTTTCCTTATCATAAGCTCCAGATGTCTTCATTCTTAGTCCTGGGACTTGCTCATCTTTTTGTGCTATCACATCAGGATGAAGACGGGAACAAGTTTACAGAGAAAAGAAGTGCCAGTGTAATGACTCTGCAGCCAGATAATGCAGAGATAGCAAGGCATGCACACGGTGCAAAAGGACACATGTTGTCTAAAATAGGAATTCTAATCTCACAGGGCTTCCCTGTGTGTGAATTTAACCTTTAGAATTAGAATTGTTGAACCCCTGGAAATGAACTAATGCTTTGTGTAAACGACAGAAAACAGATGGGAGTGTGTTCCAAGCAGCACATTTCAATACAAAGACAGTTCCTTTACCTGCCAAAGCTGCTGTGCTGCCTCCAAGGATAAATCTGAGGGTAACAAATCCAGTGAAGCTACCCCACAATGCAGCTCAAGTGCAGAGACAAGTGCTTCTGTGATCCCCAAACATTCACATTATCACAGAAACAAGGAGCGAACAACTTGGTCTGACATAATAGATACTTTTTATTCTAAAAGTGTTAAAACTGGCTCTTCATGGTGCTACAAAAAGCTTTTAAATTGCTTCATTAACAGATTACAGATTTTTTCCAGTTTTTGGTGCTGACGGATTAGCAATAGGTAGCTGTTTCAAAAAATATCTTGAGTTCAATAATTTTTGTTCATTTTGGGATTTAGAAGGCAAATTTTTAGATAGCTGAAACAATAATGCATTATTGTGATATAATCTAAATTTAACATTTTATTGTGGTAAAATATACTTAACACAAATTTGACCATCTGAACTTTTAAAAAAATATGGAACACTGCATGAATTTGCATGTTACCCTTGCACAGAGGAAATGCTATTCTCTGTGTTATCCTAATTTTAGTGTATGTACTGATGAAGTAACCACTCTGCCACTTGTAAGCATACAATTCAGTGGTATTAAGTACTTTCATATTGGGTACTACCACTGCCATCCAGCTCCATAATTCTCTTCATTTGTAGAACTGAAACTCTATACCCGTTAAACAACTCTCCATTCCCTTGTTCCTCCAGCCTCTGGCAATCACCATTCTATTTTCTCTCTCTGATTTTGACTAGGGATATCATGCACATGGAATCATATAGTATTTATCTCTGTGACTGGCTTATTTCACTTCCCATCACATCCTCAAGGTTTATCCATCTTGTAGCATGTGTCAGAATATCCTTTCTTTTTAAGACTGAATAATATTCTATTGTATGCATTTATCACATTTTTCTTGTCCATTCATCCAAAAATGGCCACTGTGTTGGCATGTTTTAGATATTAAGAATAATGCTATCAACATGAATAATCCTAAACTTAAACGAATGCTTAATGCACTTTATTTTGTCAAGAGAGGTAGGTTCATGTTCAAAGTTAAAAACCAATCTATATTATACACTTTTAAAATCACGCAATTTTTAACAACCAGATATGGTAATTATATAACTATAGTTACACTGAGCACCTTCACTGGAGACATCTTAGCAGCAGAAGGGATGCAACCAAATAAATGTTCAAAACTGTGGGTTTACAAAGAAATACAAGGCATCCAGATTGGTAAAGAAGAACTCAAACTGTCACTATTTCCAGATGACATGATATTGTACATAAAAAACCCTAAAGTCTCCACTCCAAAACTACTAGAACTAATATCTGAATTCAGCAAAGTTGCAGGATACAAAACTAATACCCAGAAATCTGTGGCTTTCCTATAAACTAACAATGAACTAACAGAAAGAGAAATCAGGAAAACAATTCCATTCACAATAGCATCAAAAAGAATAAAATACCTAGGAATAAATCTAATCAAGGAAGTGAAAGACCTATACCCTGAAAACTACAAGACACTATTAAGAGAAAGTAAAGAGGACACTAACAAATGGAAACTCATCCCCCATGCTCTTGGCTAGGAAGAATTAATATCGTCAAAATGGCCATCCTGCCCAAAGCAATATACAGATTTGATGCAATCCCTATCAAATTACCAACAGCATTCTTCAATGAACTGGAACAAATAGTTCAAAAATTCAAATGGAAACACCAAAGACCCTGAGTAGCCAAAGCAATTCTGAGAAGGAAGAATAAAGTGGGGGATCTCGCTCCCCAACTTCAAGCTCTACTACAAAGCCACAGCAATCAAGACAATTTGGTGCTGGCACAAGAACAGAGCCACAGACCAGTGGAACAGAATAGAGTCTGCAGACATTAACCCAAACATATATGGTCAATTAATATATGATAAAGGAGCCATGGACATACAATGGGGAAATGACAGCCTCTTCAACAGTTGGTGTTGGCAAAACTGGACAGCTACATGTAAGAGAATGAAACTTGATCACTGCATGATCCCATACACAAAAGTAAATTCGAAATGGATCAAAGACCTGAATGTAAGTCATGAAACCATAAAACTCTTAGAAAAAAAACATAGGCAAAAAATTTCTGGACACAAACATGAGCGACTTCTTCATGAACATATCTCCATGGGCAAGGGAAACAAAAGCAAAAATGAACAAGTGGGACTATATCAAGCTGAAAAGCTTGTGTAAAGCAAAGGACACCATCAATAGAACAAAAAGGCATCCTACAGTATGGGAGAATATATTCATAAATGACAGATCTGATAAAGGCTTGACATCCAAAATATATAAAGAGCTCACCCACCTCAACAAACAAAAAACAAATAATCCAATTAAAAAATGGGCAGAGGAACTGATCAGACAGTTCTCCAAAGAAGAAATTCAGATGGCCAACAGACACATGAAAAGATGCTCCACACTGCTAGTCATCAGAGAAATGCAAATTAAAACCACAATGAGATATTCCCTCACACCAGTAAGGATCGCCACCATTCAAAAGACAAACAACAACAAATGTTGGCGAGAATGTGGAGAAAGGGGAACCCTCCTACACTGATGGTGGGAATGTAAATTAGTTCAACCATTGTGGAAAACAGTATGGAGGTTCCTCAAAATGCTCAAAATAGAAATACCATTTGACCCAGGAATTCCACTTCTAGGAATTTACCCTAAGAATGCAGCAGCCCAGGTTGAAAAAGACATATGTACCCCTATGTTTATCGCAGCACTATTTACAATAGCCAAGGAATGGAAGCAACCTAAGTGTCCATCAGTAGATGAATGGATAAAGAAGAGGTGGTACATATACACAATGGAATATTATTCAGCCATAAGAAGAAAACAAATCCTACCATTTGCAACAACATGGATGGAGCTAGAGGGTATTATGCTCAGTGAAATAAGCCAGGCGGAGAGAGACAAGTACCAAATGATTTCACTCATCTGTGGAATATAAGAACAAAGGAAAAACTGAAGAAACAAAACAGCAGCAGAATCACAGAACCCAAGAATGGACTAACAGTTACCAAAGGGAAAGGGACTGGGGAGGATGGGTAAGAAGGGAGGGATAAGTGGAGTGAAAAAAGAAAGGGGCTATTAAGATTAGCATGTATAATGTGGGGGGAGGCACGGGGAAGGTTGTGCAACACAGAGAAGACAAGTAGTGACTCTACAGCATCTTACTATGCTGATGAATAGTGACTGTAATGGGGTTTGTTGGGGGGACTTGGTGAAGGGGGGAGTCTAGTAAACATAATGTTCTTCATATAATTGTAGATTAATGATACCAAAAAAAAAACTGTGGGTTTATGTTTCTTGTGAAAGGGTGCGGTCAATAAATAAGGGAAATCGGGCCTAAGTTATTCACATCATGTGAGTCCCAAAACACACACACATGAAACACTAAAATTTGTACTAGCAAGAAAGGAGTAAGGAATAGAAAGGACACAGGATATTGTAGGTAGTGGGGATGGGACAATTTTATCCACATCACAAACGCTAAATTTTACCCTACGATTAATTGTATTGCCTTTCTCTGGACAACATGAGTCACACACTGAAATGGAACTGAAATAGGAGGTAACACTTTATAGCCACACATGTGCTGTTTTGATTTCCTTAATTGTCTAAAAATATTTCTTAAACACAAATTTTCTAAATCTTAAGGAAATCTAACATTGGTAGACATGCATGCAAACTTCATTTCCCCACTATTTTCAGGTTAAGCCAATATTTCAAGTTAGACATTTCTCCATTTTACTACTATAGAGTTACATAGTTCATGGACTAGCTTTTTGCCAGGTTTATTGAACCATTTTAGATAATTGTGGAAATTTGCTTCTAAAAATTACAACTCATTATCTGCTCTCTCCAGCACTCAACCAAAACCTGTAGTACTAATTTTAACCTCACATGCTATTTTAATAAAAACCCAACAGCAGGTGTTAGTGTAAGGGGCATATAGGTTTTGAATCAAAACACTTGATTGGCAATTACTACCATGATTCAGCACATTCAAAGATCCATAACTCCAAAAGTTTAAGAACCAGAGGAAAGTAAATATCAGAATTCATGCATCACGTTCAATATTTGTAAAGTAATGGTTTAATGATTAATGTAATAATTTTATGTACCAAAGACAGAAATGCTATTAACTGAAAGCAGGAGTCACAGGCTATGTGGCACATGCATGAAAGGATGTCACAGGGTCTGGCAATTTCCACTTTGCTCTCTCCATCCACCACAGCATTTCTGGGGGTTGCTGCTGGTTGAGCATTTCTAAATTCCCAGTAAATATTAATCTTTGAGATATGAGAATAAGAAATCAGAATTCCCTGGAATGTTCATAAACTTCTAAAACCATTAATTCCTCCCAACATATATTCCCAATGCTCTACATTCTCTACTCAGCAGGGACATATAAAACAGGATTAATAAATGCAAATATTAACTTTACAAAGAAACATAGCCAAGAGTGAATATTAAAACACTGGAAAATACCAGTGAATAATATTGAGTTATATTTCAATAGCTAATATTCAAATTTCCTAGCAAGGTTAATATCAACATCACTACACAGAATCATGTGTTGAAATTGCCAACTGAGAACTTAGTGGTTCCCAAATTCATTATTTTTTGGAACATGACTCATGGGGTTTCTGTAAAGTATATTACGCATATAAACTGTTAAAGCTTATTTTATTTGCAAGAATGATTCGACATTAGTGGAAGACAGACACACCCACACTTATACCATGGTAATAGCTGAAAGACTGCTAAAATTTCCACCATGCTTCTATGCATGTTCTGAGCCTGGTCCCCAGAAAGTTCTCCATTTGGTTACACATCTTTCAAATATGTACTGCTTTTATATTCATTTTTAAGTATTTGTTTTCTCAAGTGGGTTAGAATACATTTTTCTTGTGTTCCAAAACTCTTAATTTTTCTTGTGATTTGAGACTCAGGAAAACAAGCTTCTGAAAGAATGTTGGAGAAAATATCCCAGACGGAAATGTTATGGAAAAACCTGGACTGGATCACTGATGGAAGAACCAAGTGGTACTCGGAGGTCTTGGAGGATAGAGGTTTATTTCACACCAGCGGGCCCAGAGGGGAGTAATCTCCCAAGTTCTGAGCCCCAAGCACAAGCAAGGAGAGCAATATATACCATTTTTGATATGTGGCATTTCAGTGTGTGCAGCAAGCAGGGCGAAAGAGGAGCCCAGAGGAGTGAGAAAGAAGGGGAGGGGGATTGGGAGTATTCTGCTGACTTTGCCAAAAAATAGCTCAGAGGAGTGAGAAAAGTGGAGGGGGCTGAGGGTTTTCTGCTGACCTTGTTGGCCATGTTAAATATTTTCCTTATCAGAACCACTAAGAATCCTTTGTGACTTGGAGAATGTATGGGTATGTTCTTTACCTTACCAAAGTTTAAGGCCAGATCTAAAGGTAGACTTCAACTCATGGGGTTCTACTCTTGACATGGCTTTACTCTCCATCACAAATCACATGCCTTTAGGAGAAAGGAAGTTACATTTGAAACATAAACTTATTTTTAATTTCTTAATATTAAAGGAAAAATTCAATTATTTTTGTAAATTAGAACTACACATAGATCAGAGAAAAAAGACATTTTAGCACTTAAAACATCACTACCTTTACACCGTGCACCATTACTTCCAAACAATCTCCCCCAAAAGTTGTACTCTTTACACACACATTGCACATGTTGATTCATCACCAACTTTGGCGATAAATTTAGAAATGTATCAATTGTTTCTATACTGACATTTTCAGTGCAGACAAAAATTGATTTGTTGATAAATATTTACATGTATTCTAATGTGCCATTATAAAAAGATCTTCAGGAAGCCTTCCTATACCTGCAATCTTTTGTACTTTGCACACAACTTTTCAATGTTTGCTGACCATGCAATAAAAATTCAATTTAAGTACTTTTAATGAAGCAACACTTAGTAAATCTTTGTATTTTCTTGATTTTTATTCCTGCCATACTTATGATTATTATTTCTCAAATTAATCATTTTTTTGTGACAGAATTGTCTTATTTTAACTTTTGACAATTTATGTCTAAGTAATGAAAAAATATTTCATTTGGTAAAGTGTTGGATTACTTTACCTTTTAATGTCAATTTACTTTAATATGATTTAAAAATATGCTAATCTTTACATCATATTATATTTAGCAGTTAGGATTAACATTTAAAGATGAATATCATTTCTTAAAGTGATATTTCTACTTCTGGGTACTTCCTTCATCCTACTCTTTAATATTCATTATTGTAAAACTATATGACATGCAAGAATAACTTTACTTTTAGACAAAAGGCAGAGGGTCATATTTTTATGAAACAACACAAACCATAAATTACCTTATTTATTTAGGCAAGCAGGGCCAATGAAAGTTATTTATAACTGTAGATTAATCAGTAATAACATTTTTAAGATGTCTGAGCATATGCTTAATATGGCAGGTCTGGGCTGTCATGAAACTTTTATTGCCTATAAGAAATGCTAGTAGTTTTCCAGGATATAAACTTTTGCTTCCTAGAGAGTAGAGCACATTACAAAAACGTTTTCAATAGGACTTCATTTTCTGATGATGGCAATAATACAGATGTACACTCCCACTTTTTCTGCCCTAGGCCAGACACCTTTGATTATTACAGATGCTTCCTCTGAGAAAAATTTTCCACTGACTTTTAAAGTAGATTCTACCTAATTAAAATGCAGATCTTCTACTATTTAAAAATTTTAAAGATAGTGCTGCATAATGAGACAAATATATGCTTTGGGAAGTTGGGATGGGAAAGAATTGAAAAGGAGGAAGTTTAATAAGCCCCTATAGAGAGTGATATGGATTCTATATACAGGGCCTCGTGATAAAAAGAAACCTCCCAATCTAGAAAACACTCAATACAAAGACACTTTTAGGAAACAAGGGTCAATCCTAGGTCACTGAGGAAATACAAATGGCAAGAACCATGTGCCTTACAACATAATAGCATCCAAGTTTCCCTTTTCATCCATGTTGTAATAGGGATGAATAGGAATGTGTCTGACAGCAAAGCATACGATGGATTTTGTGTGGCTGTAGGACAGAACAGAAAATTAACCTTTTCAGGAAAGTCTATTTTCAATGTTTTGCCTCAGGCCTGAATTTATTTTGGAATACACAACTGATTTATTCATTTATTTTCTTTTTTCCAGGTTGGGTTCACTGGTAATCCAACTGGAACAGAGAGTTTAAGGTGTTCATTAAGGAGTGCCCTTGGGTTCAGCAACTATAGGGAGAAGAGAAAAAAGGCAGGAATGGAGAGAAATCCGCTATACTATCAGCCCAACAGCAGCTTCTGCCAACCCTCCAGGAAGCTCTGGAGCGACAATGGCCCTACGGAGCAGTCTCAGATTTGCCTGAGATGAAAAGGCCTTTACATTGCCTCATAGATCAGCCTCTGAAGGTGGTCAACCCAAGAGAGTGGCATAAACCCAATGTACTTCTCTGCCACTGAGGCAACCCCTGAAAGGCCTGGCCACTGAAGGTAAAGGCACTTCGTATAAAACGGCCTTTGATAAAGGGGGACTGTGACAACACATCACAGCATCTACCACATTGACTTTATCTTCCACAATACAGAAGATATTTCTTAAGTCCTCTCATAGTTAACATTTTTCCCCTCAGAGTAAAAATTTAAAAATGATAGGCAACATACATTCACACTTTTTCTAACTGGGCTCTACAGGATCATCAACTAGCTCACAGTGTCATTTAGGGGAATCTATTAGAGGACTCTTTTTTGTTGTTGTTGTTATCATTAATCTACAATTACATGCAGAACATTATGTTTACTAGGCTCCCCCTTCACCAAGTCCCTCCCACAATCCCCATGACAGTCACTGTCCATCAGCATAGTAAGATGTTGTAGAATCACTACTTATCTTCTCTGTGTTGTACAGCCCTCCCCTTGCCCCCCCACATTATACATGCTAATCATAATGACCCCTTTCTTTTTCCCTGTATTAGAGGACTCTTCTCATGTTTAATTTAGTTATATAATCCACAAACCCTAGCAAAATTATAACAATCAGTAATTATGATTTTCAGACTAATCTGGTGTAAGTCTGGGAAAAGGAAATCCCAGGGCAAAATATCCCTAAAAACCAAAATCAGTCAAAGGGAGAAATAAAGTTTAAAATCCATTTATTGCTTATAAAACTGCAGTCCAGCCCATCTCTCCCTCCTGCTCAAGCAGCCACAACACTGGCCCTCCCCCTCAGCTCTCAGGTACAGATAAGCCCTCTGTTGCCCAGGTAATTACCCATTGATATGGAGATGAACTTCTCCACCCCTGATGAAAGATGCAAATGCACTAAAGCCATACTTCTTTCCACCTCTGAATGCCTGTTTATATGCAGATGTACCAAAGCCAGGTGAGATATTCTGGAAATACTTCAATTTTACCCACAATCCACCCCTCCAGAAATCTCGCCTTACAATTTACTTGATCCCCCTCTTCCGACCAATCTAGTAACATGCAATAGCAGCAGCAATAGAATCTTGATAATCCTCAAGCCAGAGGATTCAGCCAGATTAAGTCCAAAGCTCGTCCATTCCAGCTATCACACAGCAGCTGCAGCCAGGGGGCTCATCCAGGACACAAAGACCGTAGAAGCAAATAACCATGATTGTCAGGGGCCAATTTGCTGTTACTACAGGAATACACAAAAGGCCAGCTTCCAGGCCTTTTCCCCAAAGTGCCAGAAGAGCCAGCCATTGCCGATCCATGTGTTGAAATGTCCAGAGCCACGTCCATTTTACTCCTAATTGCTGCACCCATCCTTGCAACACATGTCCAATAAAGCGAGTACCTCGACCGTTCTCAGTAACCAGCGACCAACCATAGGCTGCAGAGAGATGCTCTAGGCCCCTCTTGGTGATTTGCTGATCTGCACAACGTGCAGGGCACTCCTTCCGGGCTCAGCTGACTTCTTCAAAAGTGAAAGACAAGCCACACCGATGGGCCCACATTGTCTTTTGAGGTGTCTGTGCCACACCACTCCATGGCCTTTGGATCCAGTCTCGCACCCACCACGCGATGCAATAGGAGGTTATTACCTTGGTCGGCGCTGTTCCAGCGATGGGCTCTGTAGCCAGCAAGACGTGGTACACAGCAGCCAGTTGCTTCTCTATCAAGGTGACCCGGACCTCTGCTGTTTTCCATGGTTGTGGCCCGGCTCCGGCAGGCAACAAGAGCAGCAGCAGTGGCAGAAGCAGTAGCCTTAGGCTCGGGCCACAGGCCGGGGTAGACGTGGCCAGCAGTGGTGGTGGTGCCTCTACGACCACACGAGTGTAGACACATGTCCTTTGGCATGAGCGCCGCTTCTCCCCATCATTTCTAGGGGTGGCCCTCCCAAAAGTCACACCCATTATGACAGATTTTGGGTTCACAGGAACCCTGCCAACTTTCACCAATTGTAAGTCCAGGGAAAGGAAATCCAGGGGCAAAATACCCCTAAAAACCAAAATCAGTCAAAGGGAGAAATAAATTTAAAACCCGTTTATTGCTTATAAAACTGCAGTCCAGCCCATCTCTCTCTCCTGCTCAAGCAGCCACAACACTGCCCCTCCCCCCTCAGCTCTCAGGTACAGATAAGCCCTCTGTTGCCCAGGTAATTACCCACTGATATGGAGATGAACTTCTCCAACCCTGAGGAAAGATGCAAATGCACTAAAGCCGTACCTCTTTCCACTTCTGAACACCTGTTGATATGCAGATGTACCAAAGCCAGGCAAGATATTCTGGAAATATTTCAATTTTACCCACATCCGGTTTAAGTAAAAATTGAAGTTTCTGTACCTTTTCTCAGAACTTCCATGGACATCTTGAACACAACTTATCGGTTTTAATGTAAACATTGCCTAATATAGGAAGGATGAAGAATTAAGGAAATGGCAAGAGAGTGAATTGGAGACATTGATTTATTTTGGCTGAGAAATAATTACTATTACCAAATGGCAGTTAAATTTCCATTCTTAGGAACAAGAACACAAAATAAAAGTATGATGTATCCTGTATGTTAGCATATACTGCCTTATCTTTCTGTGTCTAATTAAAGTACACCCAAGATGCAGATTTTTAATTGCTTTATGACTTGATTTGTTCAGATGTCCACCAGTAATTTTTTTAATTGGTATTGTTTTGATTTAGTGAATAAAATGAGTTTTATGTCAATTTTAATCCAAATCTTTAAGAAATATATGTAATAAGACCATTACTCTGAACCAAACTGTAAGTGACTTAAAATATTAGAGAATAGCTACTCTATTATGAAACATGTATTTCTATAAAATGAAAAAATAAACATTTCTCACATTTGATTAGCTTCAATTAATTCATTTTCTCATGGGGTTCATTTTAAAAACACTTCAGAAGAGACTTTCATTTGTGATTCAAAACCAGCCTATTCCCAAACCTATAGTTACATAACCTCAGTACTCACCATGCATAAATTTGAGAGATGATGCATTTACATATTGTATGGTGATTAATATATTAACTAATAATTTAACATATTTTACTCATTACATGACTTAGGCCAAAGCAAATATTGTCAAGCTTGCTTAATTTTAAAATAAATCTCTACTTAATGTCACATATAGACAGGAGAAGAGATGTAATAAAGTTATTTCAGGAACAATGTGCCAATTACTTATATCACTTGCTTTATTTTTTACATTTACAAGTCAATTCTCAAATTCATATTGCTATCTTATTAAGATGTATGTAATGATCAAACTATCCTCCCATTCAAATCTCTCAGCAAACTCTATAGCGCCATCTCTTTATTGAGAACTTTTCTCTATCAGTCCTCCTTATGCACAGCTGTATCTGTGCCCTCAGTCAATGTTTGTTCCAATTCAACACCTCTGTTCAATATACTGCAGAGTTTAATCTTTGTCTCCTTAGTTAAATCCCAAGACTGGTATATGGTCCTTCTTATCTACTAAGTTTCATTTTGCAGTCTTTTAGATCTACATAAGTATGTCCTGCTATAGGGATCTCTGAGTGAACAGGAATTAACCCAGTCCCTATCTGTGTTTCAGAAGTGAAAACAAACCTTTCACAAGATTTAGATGATCCACATAATTATGTAACCAAGTCAGGGCAGAAACCACATTGACAAGACACAGCTTACAAAAAACATCTTTTCATGGGTGGGTGTGAGATCTCACCTCAGCTCTCTCCACCATATATTGCACAGTAGTTTGGAAGACTCTGGGGTCATGGGTAGCCCTTTTTTGAATCCTACCTTATGATTCTATTATGCCACCCACATCTGATTGAAGCAAATGTTATCAAAGAAAATATCATGATGTGATGATATGTTTGTATTACTGATCTACAAAATAGTATTATAAAATAGCATGCACTTTAGTTTATACTCATATGTATTATCACACTTAAGTATATACTATATATTATATAATACCACTTTTATCTTTTATACAGATGCATATAAATTATGCCTTTCATCTACACATATATGTGCATACATATGTAAATGCATACATGCATGTACAAACATGTCACAATGTTAACAGTGTAGAAGTGGGTTATTTATCTAAATTTTATTTTAGTTACATTCTATCAATTTTGTATAGGATATTCTCTACAAATCATTATAAAAACTAGATGCTATTTAAAAAAATCAGGATGCCCTTCTATAATGGGATGACTGTCATCAGAAACTAAGGCCTTATAACCTGTTGGAGAAAACATTAAACACTGTGGAAGGAAAGAGCATTTCAAATCAGATAGACAAGTGAGCTGGAATAGACCAATGGAATAATGGGTTGATGTATTCTAATTCGTACATACCTATAGTCTACTTTCTTTTCCTAAATTGAGTTCCGTGAAACAATCCACAAAAGGATTCTCAAAAAACAAAATGGTCCATGATTAATTAAGTTTGGAAAACTATAATCTCTTAAGCTTTATATCATGCACTTAAGAATAATAAAATTTCTCAGAAATTACACATTAAGATATGTGTTGACTTTGTTAAATCCATGTGTCCTAAACATATTTCATCATCAAATAGTATTAAAAGCACATGAAATAAATGTCCATGAAGTACAAGCTGGGAAACTATTCAAATTCAATAGCAGAGGAAAACTTAATGAAGAATTTAAGGACAAAGAACTTGATATATTGTGGTTGACAGTAAAATAGTTAAAATAATAAAATAATTTTAGCTGGTGGTATTTCTTTTTTTTTTTTTTTTTTTTTACTGTTAATGCAGTATTTCTTTTTTTTTTTTGAGAGGGCATCTCTCATATTTATTGATAAAATGGTTGTTAACAACAATAAAATTCTGTATAGGGGACTCAATGCACAATCATTAATCAACCCCAAGACGAATTCTCAACAGTCTCAATCTTCTGAAGCATAACGAACAAGTTCTTACATGGTGAACAAGTTCTTACATAGTGAATAAGTTCTTACATGGTGAACAGTGCAAGAGCAGTCATATCACAGAAACTTTCGGTTTTGATCACGCATCATGAACTATAAACAATCAAGTCAGATATGATTTTTCATTTGATTTTTATACTTGATTTATATGTGAATCCCACATTTCTCCCTTATTATTATTTTTTTAATAAAATGCTGAACTGGTAGATATGGTAGTATTTCTTTTGAAGAATTTAGCATTTGTGAAGAAATATTCTATAGTTATGTACCTTTAGTGGCTAAGTGCGTGCTTGGGGGTTTGGGGACAGAGGGAGGCTCTGCTACAGTCCTGGAAAAAGCAGAAAAGCAAGGGAATAACAGCTGGTATGGGCAAACAGCTCAACCAATAAATCGGGCCCATCTGTGATATCACCTGTTCATCTGTGACATCAAGTACACACGCAGACACATCATAAAAAAGTTATTGCATCAGATTAAATAGTGATTTAAAAGGAAAAGACAGAGACACAGAGAATTAATGATTAAGTTCCAGTTAACAAGTACTCATGTCTATAGATGTCTTCAGTCGTTTCAACTGCCTGGGCCTTCTCCTTTCAATGTACAGGCAAAGGATACATCAGAAAGGATTAAGGGACCACTCATATTAATGTCACAAGGTCATTTACTAGTAGGAGCGACTCCATTTCTAATAGCTCTGAACAGTCTTAGACCATCACAACTCCATGTTTTTCCCAACCAGTGATCACTAATTCCTTCCTTTTATATTACAGCACTGTTTCTCAAAGTGTGGTCCTTAGAACAGCAGGATAAGCAGCACTTGGGAACTTGTGAGAGATACAGGTTCTCAGGTTTCACTCCACAACTAATGAATCATAAACTGGGGTTGAAGAACAATGATCTGTGTCTTAACAAGGCCTCTAGAGAATTCTGAAGCACAGTCAAGTTTGAGAACCACTGCAGTAGAGACTGGGATCTATCCTGGATGTTTGTAATGACCATAGTAGATAGTTCTTGTATCAATTCACACACCTAATTTTAAATGAGCCAAAAAATTTTTAACATAGCAGTTAGGTTGTAAAATAAAGCACAAGCAGTCCAAAATCTATACAAGATTTATCTGAAAATTGAACTGAAAGTTGGTATAATGAAACTTGGAACATATTTCCCCATGGGCCTAATGCTACAAACTTGTGGGAAAGGAATGAGCTATTCCAAAGGAGTCTATTCATATTGTAATTCAATTGAACCACAGTATTGACAGCATTAAGTTTGTTCTGAGCAGAGTGACAATGAGATTTAAGAGGGAAATGGAAAGGTTAAGAGAGGAAGGAAATAGAAGAAATAGGAGAAGGAACAATAGTCACTCTCCTCTTTTTGGTGTAGTGATAACTACAGGAATAGTACACACACACACGATCAATTTTCTTTGACTACATTAAGACTATGCACATGGAGCTTTATTCTCTCCCCAAATCTCCTACATCATATGCAGAGTGCATATACTCTGCTTCTAAGCTCTAAAACTGGTGAGGCAAAAAACAACCTACTGGATTCAAGCAGGAAATATGAGTTAAGAAACATAATGAGTAGTGTTATATATTGCTCCAATATCACAGGGAATATTGGGGGTCCAAAAAATTAGACATACATGCTCAAAGGCATCCCCTCTCCTTTATTTGACACTGTATGCTGAATATTACCTTGGATGAATGGCAAAAAGAATGCAACTGAAGTTATTATTTCACATTTAGGTATGGATGACTAAGTTCATTATAATCATATGAAACACAGGAATCTTTAATAGTCACCACAGTGCAAACCACCTAGGAAGGGTCCTATGATAGTTAAAACCCAAAAGCTGAATTGGAAAAAACAAACAAAACAACAAAAAGGCCAGGGCTTCTCAAAACTAGGTGCTCATGCAATTTCCTGGTAGGTACTCAGTACCCAGGTCCAACCTCCAGTGAAAATAAGTCAGAGGCTCTGAATGAGGGGCCCGGGCAATCATACTTCAAAAAAAAAAAAAACACATTCCCTAGCTAGTTACATCACTTAATATAGAGAATTACTGCCTGGAGCATCAGACACTCCTGCCTCCAAATCCAGTCATGCATAATGATAATCCCCGCTTATCAGTTTCCTGAGGAGTCTGACCAATATTCTCTGAGATTATGTAACTATAGACATCCAGTGGCTTCCCCACCTGATCAAACTTGCTACCTATCTTTGTGCTCCTTGACTAAAATTCAGTTCCCCTTTAATCTTTAGCAAACTGACAGCATGGATTTAATCTTTGTTACTATTTGCTTTGAGTCAGAACTTCTTTAAATTAAGTATGTTCATGTAAAAGTATTATATTTGAAATACATTCAAGCCACAAAATAATGTCTCTTTTCCACTTCTACTCATTTTTGTGATGGATTGACAATGAAAGATAATTCCTCAGGACAGGTACATGATGACTACAGAACCCTCCTACCCTATATAATACACATTTTGACACGCTAACCCTTTCTTCTTACTTCAAATGATAGATATTACAGGAAGGGGCACTGGGAGCAGGGAAGCATGGAGAAGGGACAAAGCAGATGGGAGCATTTCACAGTGAAAACTGCTTCTCAAATGGACCAATTTTCAGTAACTATAACAGAACAGGTCCTGAAGGTGTTCACAAGAGGTTATTCCAGCCAGCCTTCTTAGATTAAAATATAGTGCTATATTGTCACCATGTACCTACTATCCTTGTCTTTGGGTATGCCTGCAGTTGCTATCATCTGTCAGAGGGAAATCATGCCCATTCTCAAAATAGCATGTCAGTTTTGTGAGATTAGACAGATCAGATTTCACTAGCAAACAGATTGAAAGGGTGACCGAATGTCCAGAAACTAGGGACACAGTCACAGCTGTTAAATCTTTAAGTCCACGTGCTATGATAGGCTTCACCTGTTTTAAGGGAACAAGAAGCGAGAGCTCATGCCCCAATCCTAACTTAAATTTATGACTGTATTAACAGGAGCATCTAAGGCCTTAAACAGCACTCTATGCATTACCATGACAGAAGGCTCAACAGGTAAGAAGTAAACAGGAAACCAGGCCCTATGACTGGATATCCTAATGTCATTTCCAGTATCCCCTTACTAAAATTCGTCAGAGGCTATGCAAGCTAAATATTCACAATCTTAACATCATTTGGACGTAAGGATAACCATGGAACAGTGCTTGATATGAGACATAAAGTGGCAGTTGGCTGGAGGGAATCTGGAAAAGATACAACTGGTGGCTGTCTTTTCCTTTCTTCTGGCCTCAAGTCATGCCAGAACAGTAGCTGTCATCTTGTAATCAGAAAGGGCCAAGAGAATCACAGTGACACCAGCCTTAATATCAACTGAGATGTCAAATTAATACCAGGAGCAGCCTACCTCCAGATACCTTGTTATGTAAAATGTGTTAAGGCCACAGTTAACTGGTTATTCTGTTACTTTCAGTGGAACGCATACCTGACATGCAGTATCAACATAATGGATTTTTTTTCAAGTTTGTATTTCTCTCATCATTAATATTTCCAGTGTTGTATTGGTAAATATTTAATAGCTAGCTCTCCCCACCCACCAAAGGAAAATAAAAAATCTGATTAGTAGCATTTACTGATTTCTGTGGTATAAATAATCCCACCATGGTAATAAGAGATCAACATGACATCACTGCATGTGGAGACAGGAAGAGATTCACACAACTGGCTCTCATGAGCAAATAAGCTTCAGTACATCACTGGGTATTTCCCTAACAACTAACTACATTTTCACAAAACTATTAGAGTTCATTAATGTTACTTTCAATTTCAATATAGAACAGAGTTTCTACAGAGAGGAAGGTAGAGATCAGAATTACTCAGTGTCAAAATAAATTGGCTAAATTTATTAAATTGGAAGCAGCTATCAACTTTATGCAAAACTTTAAGTAGAAACCTAGAAGTTGCACTCAGTCTCAAGCCAAATGTACTCCTTAATTCAATATGAACATTTCCAATTTTCCTCCTTGGAGGAAATAATAGAAGCTAATTCACTACTGTATCAGAGAAAATTTAAGTAGATTTGAAAACAACATCAGTGTAATGTTAAATAACTTGCATTAAAACACGGTTTAGCCCCCATCTGTTTTTATGGCTGTCTATAATCCAGAATGAGGATATGAGTTTCTCTAGTTTTCTTCTTCAGTCTCTTTTAGCAGTAGGGCTGCTGTCATACTAAATTACCCAACACAGTATAAAACTTACAATTTAGTACAGCACACTTTAGCAGCTGTTATCTATGAAAAGTACTCTGTACAATTTCCTTAGCAAGGCCTCTGTAGAGAAAAATCCTGACATATTAAAGCAAAGCAAAATCTTAACACTCAATTTTTTTCTTTTTCAAAGCACCAAAGCAGGTCTCGTACAAACATACACAACGAATTACCCAACTCCTTAAAAGATACGCATATGATTTTCCTGGGATGGATAAGTACAAGCTTCAGCATTATGGTGATGTTTTAGATATTAAATGGCCTAATAAAATATTTCCAATTGAAATAATTGGCAGTTCTGAAAGAATGATTATTCAAAATGTCTTCTGACTTTTAACTTTCTCCCTTGTAAAGTCCCCAATATTTTTGTCTAATTTGTTTCTTGGTTTATCCTGAGAATATCTAATTGTTGGTGGCATAGAACTATAAAGATATAATTTAAGAGTATTAGCTGAAACTAAAAAAAAAATAAGTTCAATTACATTGCATTCTTGTTTGATAAGGGTAGTTAGAATACTAAATAAGTCAAATGTATTTTAAAATAGTCATTCTGTCAAACTTTTATATACTATTCTTTATAATAGGCTCTTTTAACTACTATGATATATTGCACTGTGCCTATCCAAAGTTTTATATCACAATCTTCCCTAGTCAGAATTTGGAATAAAATATGGAGTCTGTCAATGCAAAACTGGACACGAGATCTTGTCAGAGCAAAACCCAAAGTCAAGCCAAAAATAATCTGTTTTATACCTTTTCTAAGCAAAAGTGCTTAGCTAATTTCCTTCTGAATACTTGAATTTATTTCAGTGTTTAAGAGGTTAAAAAAACCTTTCATGACAAATCCATACGTATACTTACTTAATTATTCATGTATTATTTTTTTCCAGTAAAACATCTAAAGAAGTGCCAGGAGATTCCAAATGAATACAAACCACACACAAAGAAGTCATAAAAGATATCAGAGCTAGTTAAATTTACATCTGGCTTAAAAAGATTAACAGCTGAGGGCTCTTATTTTACATGGTGCTATTTCTAATTATAGGAAAGTACACCCAATCAATAGGAGATCAAGTGCCAGAATTTGTGGTATCCAAACAAGAAAAGACAGTTGTAAATATGCTATATTGAAATGCCTTTAAGTGCTGAGATTTTACCTTTAAGATATATGTGAAATTTCTATCTGACAGTGAGGAGTACTCATTTTGTAACAACAAACAGTTTTCACACAAAGCATATGACTTCTCATGGTTCATAACTCACAGTATGATTACTGAGGTCATGGATGTGTACTGTAATCATATCAAAGTATTGTTTTTTTGTGCAAGTGAGTCAAAAATATGCAGCTGTGATGGGAAAAGTATTAAATGATACAGTCCATATTGTTGTGACTTCTTATCAAATTATGAACCAAGACTACTGTATAAAAACACAACCTTGTCTGGTAAATGTATGTTATAATAATTTCTGTGTTCAATTTTTAAAAGAAAGCCTTTCTTATTAAAGTATAAGAAACAATTGCCAATAGTGCCATTAAAATATAATTAAACATCTTATGCAAAGCTTGTTTTTATATCCTTTGAAACACTTTAATAAAACACTCTAAAATTCCCCTTGTCATTTAACTAGGTCTAGATACAAATATATGAGGAATAAAGTGGAGAGAGGGGACATTGCCAGTATAACAAGTCCTTAGGCTTGCTTTTGGCATTATTGTCAGCCCCACAGTGTTATGTTTTGCCATGAAGAGCAATTGGCTAAAAAAAACTTTATTAATAGCAACCTGCCCTTATGCTTCAGAATCAAAACAATATCAAAACCTAAGTTAATATAAAACAAAAATCCTAATTTCATAATAGGTGCAGAAACTAGAATATGCAAAGATTATTTTATATTTTATTTTATGGCCTCTAAACCCTTAAAGGGAAGGACCTACCAAAAAAAATAGAGGTAGATTTTGAAACTTAGGTAGCCTGTTGGACCTATCAGTCAACCCACTTGAACTTCTTAGAGTTCTAAGAAGAGCTTAATTTCACAAATATAATAAAAATAAAACCTTAAATCATTGCATTTTAAAAACTGACTCTCAAAAGTAGCATCTAATATGGAATCCACAGTTACACTAAGGAGGATTTTTTTTTTTTTTAAGAAATGGAGTTAAACTAGCCATTTCAAAAACACACAGATTCCTATGAACCTAATTTTGAGACTATACTTGTGGATGTTTCTTTCCTCTCTCAAGCACTGAAAAGTGTAGAAGGAGCATAATGATAAAATTACTTTGTAGAATTAATCCTTAAATCAACACATTTTCCCAAAGTAATACACTGTGACAGATTTATAGTAGATATCCTGCATATTTCAGATAATTGTAGCTACAAATTACTACTAAAATGTATGAACAATAACAATTTTAAAGCAATGTATAGAACTACCTAATGTATGTTTTAGGGTAACTAAAGCCAACTGTTTTATTGTAGGTGCTTAAAGTGCATTCCAGTTAAGAAAGTTTACCATTCTTTCCTTTAAAATCTGAGAAGCACGCTAGGTTATTAATAGGCTGAAGAAAAGAAAGGGTAGCTCTGAAATTGGAAATAACTGTTTCTCCCAGGCACTGCCAGAGGCACCATGATTTTCTGACTTAAAAAGCTATCATACCAGCTAAAACCGCCGGTGACGGGAAATCCTGCGCCGCCCACCTGCCATCTTTTGAACTCTTCGGTTTGTAGTTTACCTGACGCCTGTGTTTCTTACTCAGTTGTTTTCTGCTGTGGTATTTCCTTTAAACTCACTTCAGAAACACACTTGTGACTTTATATCCCTGTCCTCGTCAGCATGCCACAATGTGTGTAAAGAAATCTGCAATGGTCCTGTTATTTTGCTGTCCGCAATTTGGTGCATTTCCAAGGGCAAGATGAGCGGATTCAAGCAACTGAAACTTCATCCTTTGGGAAAGCTTAACAGCTGCTTCCATTTACAGCTTTAAAAACCTATCGTAGCTTACAAGTGTTCATATATGTAGGCCGGACTACCAAACACCAGAAGATTCATTACACATGAAATTTACACACAGGGGAGAGAAGCGCAGTACGGGTGCGCTGCGAAAACCTTAGACTTTTCATTCGTGCTGCTTTACTGATTTTCAACTCATAGTTACGCTCCGGACTCTCAAGCTTTCCTGTCACCCCTCTGACATTTTCCTTCAGCATAGCTATAAGGGAGATAAAACTTCTCAGATTTCTTAACTCTGCACTTGGCCACACCCTGACGGGGCGCGTCCTCCTCACACCACCCCATCCCTCCCTCCGCGAAGGCCATGGCAATATTGCTTTTAAATCCGTGTGCTCATTCCGTTTAATTTTAAAAACAAGCTACCATGCTATAATAAAGCCGATATCCGGTGGCTTTCTTTCAAAAAATAAAATGTCACCAAATGCCCACTTAGCCCAACAGGAAAACTAGAGTCTCTGCTCTCCCGGAGAGCGGCACCCCTCCTCCCTCGGACGCGCCCTGCGTGGTTCCCCGCCCTCCCCACGCGCGGGGGCGCGGTGGCAGTCCCCTGCTGCTCCTCCGCTCGGCGCCACAGCAACTTTCCGAAACCCTGCACTAACTTCCAGAGCACAGCCTCTGCGGAGAGTAGCAGGGTACGCTGAAATTAGCCCCCACCACCCCGCAAACACACACACCCTCAAAGGCAACCAGCGAGGTCCTACCAGCGCGGCTCCTGATGACGTCGGTGAATCCGTCCCCAGCGGCATCTTCCCGGGTCTGCTCCGAACCCCCCGGCTGAGCCATAGCCACACGCCACGTGCCCCGGCTCCCCCACGCCCCAAACTTTGGGAGGCGGGTGGGTCCGCGCGGTCCGCCTGATGCTCTCCGACGCAGGTAGCTCGATGGGGCGCTGGTGTGTCTGAGGGCGGGTTTCCTCCTCCCCAGGCCCTCAGCCAGGGAAATAGGGATGCGCGCGGGGCGGGGAGGGACGGGAGCTGGGAAACACAGGAACACCGACACCTGGGTTGGTTGAAAGGGGGTGTCGTCAAAATGCCCAGCCCCTGCTTGGAGAGGAGGAAACAGGTGCTGTTCCCAGCTCCTGACTCTAAAATAGAGTGGGTGAGACCTGGACGGTGAAAGCTGAGGAGGGACCCGATGGTCAATAAATCCACAAGCAAGTTGGAGACTCGCTTTTCCACGCTGCGCAGAATCGATGCAAAAACAGGAGCAATTAGGGCACCTCTTGCCAAACGCAGCACGAGGTCATGAATGATTTAGCATTGCCACTTATAAGATGATTACACTGAGGAGAAGGGTCACTTACTTTAGCCATCTGGGTCACTTACACGTGTGTACCCCACCTTTGTATCCTAACTTGAATGCACTGACCAGAACTGGGGAATACAAGCTAAGCATAATCATATTAGGAGATTTCACCAAAGCTACCCACCGTTCTTTCAGAGTGTATTCACTCTGCCTGCCTCCTCATCCCTTCCTCCCACCACTGAGGCTAGAATTAGATTGGACTATAAACAGCTCCTATGACTTTATTTTCTAAAAATTTCAGAAGTGACTTTCATTTAGTTAGTATCATTACTCCCCCACTCTCTCTCCACCCCTACACATATATAATTCATCCTGCACTTCTTCCTGCCCTAGCCCATTCACCCTAATTCCTGACCATCACCTACCGAAGAAAAATGAACTACAAGAACTTGGCAAGGGGCCTGGCAACAGCTAAGGATTTTCTTTTCCTGTTTTCTTCTTCATTTTCATTCAGAGCAGATTCTTATCCTTTTCTTAAACACTGATTCTCTACCATTGCTACACAGTGGAATCATCTGGGGAGCTTTACAAAACCCTGAAGCCTGGTTTCCACACCCAGAAATGATGATTCCTCCTCTGGGCACTTACCTGAGCATCAGGATAATAAAAAGCTCCCAGGTAATTACAATGGGCAATCAAGTTTGTGATAAAAAGGACTTCTAAACAGTCAATTGGGTGCCTTCATCAAGACAGTTTTACCAATAACCCTCTTCCATTCCCATTATAATGCCTTAGGTTAAAAACGAAACGTTTGCTGTCCCGTTTTCCATTGCCGGATGGGCCTTTTGCATGGCAGTGGATAAGTTATTTTGACAAAAATGTAGTAGTGAAGTTTAGCTCCAGAATTGCCTTAAAGAGTGACTCTCAGGATGGAGTCTCAACTAGGTACCTCTCAATTAGTTTCAGCCTGAGAAATTATACCTACTGAAAATCTATCACTGTTGTTTACAGGCAGACCTCTTAGGTTTTTCATCAAGTGGGAAATATTGAGAGTTAGCATAGCTCCTATTTCACAAAAGGATAAAAGTGTGAAAATTGTCCAGAATTTTTTTTTAAATCACAAAGGTTGTGGAATACTGTATGCATGATGGTACTGTAATCAGAACAGTATAGTATTGGTACAGGGACAGATAAAATGGCAGGACAGAATAGAATCCATAAACAGGTACAGCTAAAGGGAATGCACTAAATATGACATTCCAATTCAGTCATTACAAAATGGAATAGTAAAGGATGATGTTTTCCTAAAGTAAGACTCCTGAAACTTAGCTATATAAAAAATAAATACAGGTAGATTAATGGCCGACATATGTAAGAACTTACAGAAATAAAATCACCAGTATGTAAGGATTTTTTATTGAAGCCTTATTTATAAAAACACATTCACTGAAAACCACCTATCTGTCTTCCCTTGGGAACTCACTAAAGCAATTATACCAAACAGTGGGATATTATTCAGCTATTTAAAAAAAACTTATGATTTATACACAAATTATTATTGAGACAAACCAAGTCCAGTGTGATATTAAAAGAACAGTACATCACAACAAAGTTGGTTTTATTTGGGCAAGCAAAGATTCACTTTAACACTTGAAACACAATCACTGTGATTCATCACATTAAAAACAGGAAGCATAAAAATAAATTCAGAAAAAGTGTTGGAAAAATTAGCTCACACTCACAAGAAAATAAAAAATATAAAACCTCCTGGAAAACTCAGAATAGAAAGAAACTTCCTTACTCTGCTAAAATATACCTATAAATAATCTACAGCAAACACCATATTTAATTAATACAGTAGTGTAACAAGTCAAGAAAACAAAAGGTAAAAGATTTGGAAAGACAGAATGAAGCTGTGATTATTTACAGATTACATACATAGAAAATTCAGAGTCTTCAGATAAAATAATTAATAAGTGGATTTAGCATGATTTCTGGATGCCATAGTAATATCCAAAAATTAACTATATTTCTATAAATAATTAAAAAATAATATTTTTAAAAATGCCATCAATAAACATCGAATGCCTAAATAATATATAAAATATGTGCAAGATCTCTAAACAGAAACGTAATATAAATGAGTGGAATTAAAGAAAACCTACATGAGTGGAGAAATATAACATGCTCATGGCTTGGTAGAATCAATGTTAAAAAGATATAAATTCCCTCAAATTGGTCTGTAGAATCAATTAAATCCCATCAGGAGTGTGTGTGTGTGTGTTGTGCATGTATGCAATGGAGCAAAACTGAGAATACAGACTCACACATATATGATCACCTGGTTTATGACAAGGATGGCACTGCAGATCAGTAGGGAATGGAAAATCCTTTCAATAAATTGTGTGGGGTCAATTAGAGATTTTAGACTTAAATGTGAATAGTTAAAGGAAAAAACAACAAAATTGCTAGAAGATAACAGAATAGCTTCATAACCTTGGGACAGACATTTTTTAAACAGGAAAAAAGCACAAAGCTTAAAGGGAAAAGATTGACATCTTGATGTAAAACAAAAAATTCTATTTGTCAGAGGGTTTTCATAAGACTGATAAAGAACATCAGAGTGGGAAATGATATGCGTGTATGTAAAAAAAGAACTAGTATCTAGAAAGTATAAAGTGCTCATACAAATAAAAAAATACAATTTTAACAAAATGAATGAAACCGTAATAGATATTTTACCAAAAAGGATATCCAAATGGCCAATAAAGATATGAAAGCATGTCAAACATTGCCACTGTTATTAAAATGTATATCACAGCATGTTTATCACAGTATTACTTACAATAGCCAAACTATGGAAACAACTCAAATGTCCATCAATAGATGAATGAATAAAAAAGATGTGGTACATATGTACAACGGAATATTCGCCAGCCATAAAAATGAATGAAATTTTGCTATTTGGGACAAGACTGATGGACCTAGAGGGCATTAAGGTAAGTGAAATAAGTCAGACAAAGACAAATACCACATGATGTCACTTGTATATGGAATCTAAGAAAACAAAACAAATGAACAAATGAAAGAGAAATAGACTCACACAGAGAACAGACTGGTGGTTGCTATAGGGAAGGAAGATGGGAGATAGGTAAGATAGAGGAAGGGGGAAAATACTAGTGAAAATGTTTGATATCGTGATCTCAGTGATGGTTACATGAGTGTATACACATGTCAAAATTCATGGAGCTATTCACTAAGATTTGTGCATTTTACTGTTATGTACCTCATTTTCAAAAAATTTAAAAAACACATAAACCACAAAGCAAAACTACTACACACTCATAATGGCAACGATCAAAATCAAAACATAACAAAACTAAAAATACTAAATATTGATGGAAATGTGGTATGATTGGAATTCTCATATACACTGTTTATGGAAGTGAAAATCTACACAAATTCTTTGAAAAACCATTGGCAGCATATACTAAAACAAACATTATGCATACTGAATGACACTTAAAATTCCACCTTTAAATATGTGCTCAAAAACAATAATGGCAACAACAAAAATGTACCTGCACCAAAGATGGGAAAAGTATTTGCAGCATTTTCCATAATAGTCAAAATTAGAAACAACCCTTATTATCTATCCACAGTAAAACTGATAAAAAAAATATATGGTTATATTAATAAAAGTGAATGCTATACAGCAATGAAAACGAATGGATATCTGCTGTATGCAAGAATATGCATGGATTCTACAGATATAATTTGAGTGTAGGAGAGAAAACAGTGAACGTACATATCTGATTCTATTTACAAAGGGTTAAAAGTAGGTCAAACCGATTTATGTTGATAGAAGATAAAATTGGTTTTCTTTAGAGGGAAGTAATGATTGGGACTGTGTAATAGGAAAGCTTCTGGGATTTTGTAATGACTGTATCTTGTTCTAGGTGATAGAATACTTGTTCATTTTGTAAAAACTAAGCTGTGCATTTATGATTCATATATTTTATTTATGTCTATTTCCATGTGAGATATGTTTTTAAAAGTATGGGTTAAAATAACACATAAATATGTTTAAATACATCTGCGAAATATGTAGTTTAATATTTATAGTATCTCATTTAAAACCTCTATGAGTGTGTATACTGCTTTTATAAGAAACTAGAAAAACACACATATGAACAGACAAAAAGGAAATTACGACATTTAAAAAATGAAACAAGAGTTTGTGAACCTCTGAAATGCTTAAGCTTTGAAAAATTGAGAGAGTAGGTAGCTAGTCATATTGCTCATTATTTTATTCTACCACAGTCATCTTCAAAAGTTAGTTTGAAATCTGCCTGGAAACTGTCTGGTATAGATGATCAAGCAATGAAAAGAAAACCATTTCAATCTTCCTTATCCTAAACCCTTACTGTTGTGTTTGTTTCAACAAATATAAAAGACAGACTTCTTAGGATTTTCTTATTCCAAAACTATGAAGCTAGAGAGGCTAGCATACCTTCTCTGGAGGAGCCCAGTGACTTTCGGATGCCTGTTTAAGTGGCCCATAAAAATTTCAGATATTGTTCACTCAGGTTATTGTCCAAAGTAAAGTAATTCCATGGACCCCTGCTAACCTTTCAGTTACTCAACACCTGGAAGTTTTTGCAAGTAGAGATATAAAAATCATTCAAATAATATCATGTCAAAGGGTTTCAGACTATCAGCTAAGGCCATGCATGTTATGAACTGTCCAATGAATATGAATATGAATAATATAGTATGATTAAATTAAACGGAAACTCCACCACTCTAATAATGAGTAGATCATGACATCCAGAAGCTCTCAAATATGGCACATCTCTATTATACTAAAAATAAGCATTCCACATAGTTTCATGTAGTTTCCTATATCAGATAATGCTGAAATATATTTTAGATGTATGTTTTCTGCACTGTCATCACTTTTATATAGAAGTATCCATTGATTGCAAGAGATAACTTTCATGAATCCACATGGCTATTATTTGGTTTTGTTTTAACACAGATATTTTAGAAAGCACAATTTGAAATAAACATATTTTAGGGAAGCAGAGAAAGCATTTTTTCCCTAGGAGACTGGAAGTTTAGTTGATATTTTTAGATTCCTGTCATGGATTCTGCAAAATTTTCTAAGAAACATTTTCTACACAATCAAGGGTAATTTGAATAACCACACTTTCCCATTCTTGCCAAACTTTTTTTAAGGGATCTCTTTGAAATTTTTGACGACTAGAATGATCTAAATTTAAGCATTCTCTTACATTATGTCCTCAGATTGGAAGTATTTTAGGAGAAGAGGGAATATTGACTTGATTTTGAGGATCTATTGACACTAGAGATAAAATCTAAGTGTTAAACTCTGCTGTTCACTGTCTGAAGTGTTCCAATATCCTGGGCTGTTTGAGATCAGTTTCCTAGGTTGAATCTTTTAATGAGGTTAATTTTTCTCACCCTGGTTGTTACCATCTGAGTCCCAGAGGTGGAGGCTCTCATGAGCCTTTTAAAGTCTCTATAACCTGAAGCAGACACCATTTTTTGTTGGTGGTGTTCATATAAACTCAACACACACCTATATACTACAGGGAAAAGTACTATAGTTTTCAATAAGATTCCTCATCATAAATACTCAAAAAGCAGCAAATGACTGGGTTTCTTCAAAGAGTTTCTCAGTACCGCAGATAATGCGCCAAAGACGAAGTCCACCTCCTTGCCTCTGATTTGCAGCCACTAACACCTCAAATCCAATCTGACTGTAGCCCTCTGTGATCCTAAGGAAAGACCATTTCCTTGGGGGTTATAACACTAACACTTGTATCATTCATGACTGACATTTTAGAATAGTCTTGACACAGTTCATTTTATTGGGAAAATGAGGTAACTACATATATGACAAAGAGAGAAAAGAAACATTGGAAAATAATTACAAGTGTAGCAGAGGCTATTGATGCCTCATACATCCCCTTGGCATACACCATTCCCACATGTTCCCACAGTCCCTTACAGCAAGCATAGGCAACTTTCTGCTCAAGGGCAATCTCTGGCCTTTGGAGTATGCTAAGCTCTCTCTATATATACACATGTATTTTGCTAGGCCCATATTTAGAGAAGGCCATACACACCAGGGTGATAATGCCCTGGGAGCAGTCTGCAATCAACAACAGAGAGGAGTTGGTGGATACATACTGAAACTTCTCACCCCAAGATGAGGTAACTGTTCTTCACCATATCCCAAAGGTTCCCAGCCAAATGGAGAACCAGTTGTCCACAATGGAAACCTGCTATTAACACACACCATATTAGTTTCCTTTCTTTGTCTCTCTATCACTTCCCTATTTCCCTACTAGTGGTATCACCTCCTAATTAATCACTTGCATAGGTCTGCTTCCAGTTATAGCTTTGCCATTAATTTTCTATGTAACCTAGAGAAACTTCTGGATGTCATATATTTATTAAAAGACTGGAATACTACTTAGTAACTAATATCATAAACAGTTCTAAGATGATAATTTGATTATTTGGAGACCCGATTTTTTGCCAAAAATTATCAAATGTATAGTCATGCCTGATTAGATAATGAGGAGGAGTAAACCCATTCTGAGGTAGAGTTATAAGAGGGCTATTTTCAGAAGGGCAATATGTCAAGTAAAAGGCCACCCTAGCAGGCAACAGAAGGAAGCATACTAGTTTATTAGTGAAAATTTCAGACCAGATTAAAATTCCAAAAATTAAAGATGCAAATGGTAGTGGTCTCTTCAAAATGGTCTATACAAAGAAGAAATTTGACATAGGCCAAGTCAAAAAAGACCTGTTGATCATACATTTTTATCTAAGAAGGAGGCCAAAAGGAACAACCACCAGTTTCTTCTACCAATTGATTTACTTTGCAAAATATGCCTATGTTTTTGCCCAAATCTGCCTCTTAAGCACACTGGACCTCATTATTTCTTTATCTGCATGGCAGGTTGCATTTCCAAAGAATATAAAAGCAATATTGTCAGTCCTGCATGCTCTACCAGAACCCTGGAACCACCCAATCAAGAAGTATAGCCTTTTCCCCTTCGATTGAAATTGGGGAGGCCTCAGTGACTGCCTGGATGAATGTAATATGGCAGAAGTATGCTCAGTGACTTCCAAGGTTAGGTAATAAAAGGTGATCAAGCTTCTGCCCCGCTGTCTCTGTGGGGATGCTTATCCTTGGAACCCAGCACCCATACTGTGCAGAAGCCAAGCAGCCACATGGAAAGGCCATGTATGTGGCTGGCCACAATGTCATAAAAGTCCCAACTCACAGCCAGTGTCAACCATCAGACATATGAGTGAGAAGGGAGTGAGCCTTTAGATGACTGCAGCCCACAGCATTTGAGCTGTCCCTTATGATAGCATGTGGAAGAGATCAGCTGTTCATGTCAAACTCTGTCCAAGTTTGCAGATTCACAGCCAAAATAAATGCTACCATTGTTTTGAGCCACTGCATTTTGTGGTAGCTTATATGTAACAAAATATTGTCAAAACAATTGGTAAAGTGGGTACATTACCCACCTGAGATGTGAGGATGAATGAAAGAATGTATGTGAGAGCAGTTTGTTACATGTGAAATGCTACAAATACAAGGAATTGCCAATTAGTCTTTGCCTCTACAGAACTTAACAATACATAGACATATAAGTAATACACATAAATATGTGATGAGTGCCCTATGAATGGTTTAAAAGGTGCTATAACAAACTAAATAGAGATACATTCTGTACATGACAAAACTTCAGTATGAGAGTTTATACCATCAACATATGTTTCTATGCATTACATACGTATATTTGGATTTGTATTCAAATTGTCTACCTATATGTGATCTAAAACTAAACAAATTTGATGTGTGACAAAAAGTCAAGTCTTTCAGACACTGGGAAAATATCCTTTGCAAATCCATAGACAACTCATCCAGTCTCATGGTTTCAAATATGGTGATTTCCCAACTACAACATTTCCCCTGAAATCTAGACTTGTGATTGCACTGCCTATTCCATTTATCCATTTAGATCTTTAAAAGCCATTTCAATTTCTTGATTGTCCCCCCCTTACCTTACCTATCAACATGTTCTTCACCCATCTCAGTTAATATTTCCTTCATTTACCTAGTTGCTTAGGTGTAAAACTTAGGTGTCATCTATTTTTCTGTAACATCTCATGTCAATCCTGCTTCTCTCACATGCAAAATCAATCTATCAGCAGATCTTGTGAGCTTTACCTTCAAAATATGTCTCATATTGTGAGTTATTATGACTTCTATCACCCTACTCTAAGTCACCATCTTCTATCATCTGACCACTGCATTCACTTCAGAGTTGTTCTCTGTACTTCCACACTTGCTCCACTACAGACATGTTTCAGGCTATAACCAGAGTAATCTTTTAAAAATATTTAGCAGATCATATCACTTTCATTCTTAATTCTTCCAATGGCTTCTCATCACACTTGGATTGTAGTCCTGCTTCTTTGAGTTTATTTCCTACTACTCCCCTCCCTCACTCACATTGTTCTAGTAATGCCTATGTCTCATAAAATAGTCCAGCCTCAAATATTATGTGTTGCACTTTGCAATGACCTAAACCCCCAGAAAAAGACACAAATAATTCACCATATTAAGACTGAAGCTCTTTTTTCCAATATCTCATTCCAGCCAGCTTACTTCATTGCATGTGTGCTTAGGTGTATGTGTTCAATAATATATGTAATCTCATATATCCTAGGCACCTTGCTGAGTGCTAAGAATACAGCAACAAGTGAACATTCTTGCCCTCATGGATCATCCAGTCTTGTGGGAGAGGTACGAAAGCATTGATCAAATAATCACACAAACAGATACAAACTTGCAGCTATGTCAAGGTGAGATGTTGCTTCAGGTGCCTATAACAGCAGCACCTGGCTTTTTGGGGAAGATAGGGAGGGCTTCTTTGAGGAAGAAATTATTCATTTGAGATCTGCACACTAGAGCTAACTAACTGAAGTTAGCTCTCTTTTTCAGTCCTGTCTATCTGAGCCAATAGCCTATTTATGGTCCCCTCTGATTATAAAATACACATCCAAAGTCAATATGTCCAAAATATGTCTCTTGATCTCTCCTACCTACTTCCATCAGATCTGCTCTTCCAAGTGCCTTCTCCATCCCTGTAAATAACAACACCAATATTCCAGTTCCTCAGGCCACAAGATTTAATGTCATTCATTTATCCTTACTTTCTCTCTCACACCTTACCTATAAAATATAACTAGAATCCCACAACACATCCCCACTTTCAAAGATGTTTCCCTGATTCAAGCTGTCACCATCACTCCCCTGAATTATTTTATATACTCCTATATGTATGTTTTTGGGTTATGACCGATTAGTGAGTCATAAAATTAATTAATGACTTCATTGCCTTATACAGCAAAACAATATCGTAGGAAATAACAGAAAATATTGAACTGTACAATGTATAAAAAGTATTCTTCTGTAAAAAATTTCAGCTTCATTTATACATACATATGGACATATATAGATTTATGTCTATCTCTATATGCGCACATATGTGTATGTATATATCCTGAATCTCAATGTAAAATTTTCTTACTGTGTATCACTTCAAAAACTTTTAAAGGTATTATGAAATCTCCATTTCAACTCAGCCTCACTGCAGACTACTCTCAAAACATAAGAGTGATGTCCTCTAGAGTCAATACATTTTAATTAATTAATTAAACATAAGACAGATAAAAATATTTCTGTATTCAAAATATTTAATGGCCTCCTATTTCATCCTAAATAAAAGTCAAGTACAAACCCATACAATGGCCTGTAAGAGTCACATATTCAGGCTTTTCCTTCTCCCTCTCTCCCTAACCTAATGTACTCTCATTCTTGCTCACCCCAACCCAGTCACTCTTGCTGTTTTTGAAACACTCTCATCATATATCATCCTCAGGATTTCTGTACTTGCTCTCTTACCTGTCTGGAAGATGCTTCCATTTTCATAATTCCATGGCTTGCTCCCTCACCTCCTTCAGATATTTGCTCACTTTCTCATTCAGGCCATCCATGAGCTGCCTATTTAAAATTGCCATCACCCATCCTCACTGCCCAATATTTCATATCATCTTTGCATATTTTATTATTCTCCATAGAACTTTCAACCTCTGACATACTATCTTTCTATCTCCCCTGATCTACGATAGAATGTGAGCGCCATAAGGGTAAGGGTGTTTTGTCCATTCTGTACTCTGCACAATCCCCTGGGTCTAGACAGTCCCTATTACATAGACGTTAATCAATAAATTATTGAATTTATTGAAATTATTGAAAGGTAGGTGGGTGGATGGAAGGGTGGATGGATGAAAGAATTAATGAATGAATAAGTGAAAGGAAAATTATTCCATGGAGTGGGTGTGATGTACAAAATGGCTCTCTGGCTGGAGAGTGGGACAGACCGTGGAGCATGGCCTAGCCCATGGCCTTAAGAAAGAATAAAAGGCCAATGTAGCAAGGAGGAGGGCATGAGGTAAAGATTGAAACAGAGAGAGATGTGGCCAGAGAGGTATTCAAAAGCCAACCAAATGAGACCAAAGCACAAACCTAAGGAGGTTTGTCTATATCCTAAAAGCACTGGAAAGCAGTTGGAGGCCATTAAAATTAGGAAAGGGGTAGAGGAGCCAAGAACAAAGGACGGTGCCATGATCTGATCAGCATTTTAGAAAGAGAAATTTATTCATGAATATGCTTCAGGTATTCTAGTGAGATCCACTGTTCCTCTCATCAGTTTAATCTGAGCATTTTATCCTTCTTCTAATCACATTCCTGGATTGGTTCTTTTAGGTTTATAATGCATAGGCATTTGGAAACCCCTCACACTTATGCTTCCAGAAACCCTAGTACTATAAAGATCATGGTGCTAGTCCCAGAAGAGATATAGTATACTTCTGAGGTTCACTGTATACACCTTATTAAACATGAGACAGATGTTATGATTCGCAGTTACAAGTTTTTCATAGCTATTACGAAAGAGTATGGCATGCGTGAGGCCATACATGGCTTTGCCTCAGCAGTAACTTTGTTATCCAAGGAACTGTTACATTACCCAAATTTAAGTATGAAACTATTGGTCTTTTTCTAACAATTTAGTGCCTAAAAATACAAAAAGCGAGATAAGCATTGTACTTTGTAGAAAATCTTACTAAGTTTGACACATATAGACACACTATTAGCCTAGTGGAAGATAAGTAGGGCAAGTAAAAAACAAGCTATGCTGCTTTATCTTTATTGTATTAATGCAGCAATGAATTTAAGAGAAATCTGATAATACTGTAATTCAGAAAACTGCCCCTAATTAAAAGGGAAATTAGTGGGTAGAGTCTAATAAATGAGTGTTTAATATACTTTCTTCATACACAAGTAATTCTAATAATATTCTTTGGTATTTTTCAAGATACTACTGCGGACTTGCAGTTACTCTCAAATATTTCTGACTATAACCTACTATAGGAAATACATTTTACTTTACATACTACAGAGTACAAAACACAAACATGCATATGAATAAAATTGAACTAAGAGTCTCACAAAGCAATAATTACCCTTTTCTTTATAAAGCATGTGAATGTTTTCCTATGCAGTTATACCCTATCCTATCCTATTTCATTATAAAATAAATACTGGCTATGAACTACGAGACTGATTTTACAATCTACTAATGCATTTGCAACTCATAATTTGGTCAAACCTACAAAGTAATAGGTGCTGCCTGCAAAGATGGTGTTGGGAATTTTTTTTATAAACTCCACACAGCAAATATTGAATTAAAATATCAAAATGTCTGATTTATTTTACTGATGTGCAAATATTAAGGCAGATATTATTGATAATATTCATATTGCTATTATTTATATTGACATGTAAGTAGCTACCTAGCTGCTATTGAAGCAGTCCCATTCTCAGGTCACTCATGCTGTGTGCTGCTAAGGAAAGTCCGAAGGACTTTTCTTTCCAAAATTTTATTTGGAGCTGTATGAATCATGCTGTAATATCTATCTTGGCTCCAGAAATCCTTTAAATCTCTATTGCAATATTAAAAAATGTCTATTTCTAACTCTATTAAAGGTAATTAATCAGGGAAATCTCAAATACTAATTCCAAGCCTGCACTATCAGAAGGCTGAATAAATGTGCGTATAAGTCATGAATCTTCCTTCTGTGTATCTATGGTTACTACAATTTCCTCTTGCGTTGTAAAAGTTATTCAAGAAAAAGAGTTTAAAAATAGTAGTGTCTAAAGGTGACTGGTGAGGGTAATTGGTACAAATGGACAGCAGCCCAGAAGGATATTAACTGATTTGCCCCAGTAAGACCTCCTGCACATTATCTACAAATCCCTGGGTCCACCATCAGTGGGTCTAAGAGGGACAAAGGGACTATAGGCAGCTACACCAGTAAATGCAAAAGATCCTGAATAAATAGGCCACTGAAATCACCCAAGTCTTCAAACTTGGTGGATAAAGAATGTCTGTGGCTTCTGTTGTGTTAAAGGCACATTTTAGACCTAGGTATGTAACCTAAACATTATTTTAGATCCCAACAAACTGGGATAATATCTCTTTCTGCCAGGATACGAAATTGAAGGGGACGGCCTTTGTCTTCCCCCATGTCTGCACGCAGAACGGGGAAGCACCTGTAGCACCGGCTTGGCAACAACTGGTGCAGTCCTTGGAAGTTACCTGCCCACAAGAGCATATCTTGGTCTTGCAAACGAGCCAAGATGCCTTACCCTGCAAACAGGACGGCCTTGGGGAGCGTGTGAAAACACCGCCCCTGCTACCTGGGCAGATTCTAAGAAATCAACAGAATGCTCTGGCCTGTTCCCCCAGAGCAGAGAAAGATAAGTATAACATTTGGCTGAGGTCCGAGAAAGGCAGTATAAAAATAAAGGAGCTGCGCCACATCGGGGCTGCTGCAGCCATTGTCTGTCTGTCTTTGTTGTCTGTGCTTTTTGTTCATTCCCATTTACACCATAGCGATCGGTTAGCGCGCGCCTGTAGACCCAGCTACTCGGGAGGCTGGGGCAGGAGGATCGCTACAGAAATTTTACTACAAAGTTTTGGTGGTAGTGTTTTCTTAAACCTTTTTCATTAGATGATGAAAAGCTGCCATTTCAAAGCTTCAATGACTGCAGAGTCACAAGAATTAAAAGCTAATGGTTGCACTGTTTGGGAAACAAATATAAATATCTGAATGGATCTTTTAATTTCAAAATTCAAAGCCCCCATCCTCTTCAGAAAGAGAGACTTTTAAAATGCTTTTGTATAGGCAGAGATTAGGTTTTCTTTTCAGAAATGATTATTGGCTATGTATGGACTGAAAGTTCACTGTATGTGAATTTGTGCTTGTTCCCATGGAGTTCGATATAGCCTTGTTTGAGTTATTTATTTCCTCACATAGCACCAAACTGTAAATACAGGCTGTTGATGTCTGAAATCGGTATTAGCAGCAGTGGCCATCTAGGAAGGATGACTGTACCCGGATATCAATAACCTAAAGTAAGATAGCAGCAACACAGGGGTGTGGTGGACCCGAATTAACTAGAAGATAATTGCCGGGTGGGGGTGTGGGGAGGTGTGTATTAGTATCCTAGGGTTACCATAACAAATTGCCACAAACTAGATGGCTTAAAACAACAGAAAATTATCCTCTCACACTTCTGGAGGCCAGAAGTCTGAAATGAAGGGTCAGCAGGGCTATGTTCCCTCTGAAGCCCATACAAAGAATCCTTTCTTGCCCTCTTCCAGCTTCTGTTGACTGCCAGCAATCTTTGGTGTTCCTTGGTTTGCAGCTGAATCCCTCCAATCTCTGCCTCCATCGTCACATGGTGTTTTTCTCTGTGTGACTGTAAGTACAAATCTCTCTCTTCTTTTTAGGACACTAGTCACTGGAATAGGGCCCACCCTAATTGAGTATGGCTTCATATTAACTTGATTGCATCTGCAAAGACCTTATTTAGAAATAACTGCCCATTCACAAGTACTAGAGAGTAGGATTTGAACATACATTTTTGAGAAACAAAATAAAACCCCTAATGGTGGTGAGGTAAATTCCTATATGAATTTATCTTAAGATTAAAAAAGTAAATGGATTTATATACTTAATGGAAGTCTGATTTATTTATTCTTCCAATCTGCTGAGGCCTGGATATGCCAAATATACAGGTGTTCAATAATAGGATCCATGCACATTGATTCTTAGTGAGAAGTCACCAAATAATTGGGTAGTAAAGGTTGAATGAAAAGTATACACAATTCAAAAGTCATCATGTGAAACAGATAATAGCCTTGTTAATTTTACGATGTGACTTGGAAAAAAACTCAGATTTTGGAATTTGAGAAGCACTAGCATTCAGTTCAGATATTTTCCCTTTCCAGAATACAAAATAACAGGATTGCCTTTATATAAAAAGAAAGTACCAAGGATTAAATATTAACCACCCCCCTGAAGGTAATTCCAATGATGGGAATTCATCATTAGTGATTTTGTTCCAAAAAACTTAACATAATTCACATAACTGAATTATGTGAAGTATCTGTTGAACTGCTGTATGTCCAAGGCATAGTGCCATGGTGCCCTGGGGAGTTAAACAGTAGAGATTATTATTTTTATTTAAAGAAATCAAAGTTTGATAAAGAGGGAAGTAAAATGAGTTGATGGTTACTATTTCAGTAGTAAAGCTGGAACTAAAAGGTATATCTAAATTCAAATAATTGTTTTCGTATTTTAATAATTGTTCATCAGACATTATTTCATTAAAAGCCATCCTGAATTTTCATAAATTATTATACTCAATATTTAACATATTTAAATCATAATATTACAGTATTTAAATATGCTTATTATTTATAGCATTTAAGTCATAACAAATATGTATTAAAGTTATTTTGTAATAGGAAAAATCTTGATGACTTCATATTAAATAAGGTTTAATTAATCATTATCTTATACAGAGTAAAGTAAGAGCATATTTTGTGTTTAGTTAATAGTATTCTGACTTCTTGTTAAAGTTTCAGTAGGACTTTGATGAGCAGATCTTACAAATGACCTCCCCTCTAAGAGTTCCTAACAGCTAAATGCCATCAGTGGTGATGATAATACATAGCCAAGTTTAAAAATCTACTACTTTACTAATAGCAAGGCAACAACCCCATAACCTCTAATGCAGCACTTTTCTGGTAATCTTCATGGCAGCATATGCCTCCAGCTTAGAAACCAAAGTAAGGTTTCTTGTTACACAACCTTTTCAAATCTCACTGTGGAGTCAGTTCACTGGCCCAGGTCAGTTTAACCGTTAGGGATATAATACAGCTTGGGATACGGACAATGTACAGTGTAGAAGAAAGGCGGCACATGAGACTCAAGGGCCAATGATTCTTTGTACATTTCTGACCACTTATATTCTCCACTTTGAGGCAGCAAGGGACAAAAACAGTTGATAATCCAAGCCAATTTACAAAAGCCATCTGTGAGGGTTTTAAAACGTAGTCGCTATTCAATGCACTCCCTATCAAAATTCCAATGGCATTTTTCATTGAAGTAGAACACACAATATTAAAATTTATATGGAACTGCAGAAGAACCAGAACAGCCAAGGCAATCTTGAAAAAGAAGAATAAAGCTGGAGGTATCACATGACCTGATTTCAAACTGTATTACAAAACTATAGTAATCAAAACAGTACTGTATTGGCATAAAAATAGACACATAGATCAATAGAACAGAGAGTCCAGAAATAAACCCACACATATATGGTCACTTAATTCACAACAAAGGAGGCAAGATCATACAATGGGGAGAGGACAGTCTGTTCAATAAGTGATGTTCAGAAAACTGGACATCTATATGCAAAAGAATGAAAATGGACTACTATCTTACACCATATATAAAAACTAACTCAAAATAGGTTAACGATTTAAACATAAGACCTGAAACCATAAAATTCCTAGAAGAAAAGAGGCAGTAAGCAACTTGACATCAATCTTAGCAATGTTATTTTGGATTTGACACCAAAAGCAAAAGCAACAAAAACAAAAAATAAACATGCAGAACTACATCAAATTAAAAAGCTTCTGCACAGAAAAGGAAACCACCAACAAGATGAAAAGGTGACCTACAGAAAGGAAGAAGGTATTTGCAACTATACATATCATAAGGGGCCAATACCCTAATTATATGGGGAACTCATACAACTCAATAACAAAACAAACAAACAATCCAATTTAAAAAATGAGCAAAGGAACTGAATAGACATTTTTCCAAAGAAGACATACAAATGGCCAAGAAGTACATGAAAAGGTGTTCAACATCACTAATCATCACAGAAATTCAATCAAATTACAGTGCGATATCACTGCACACCTGTTAGAATGGTTATCATCAAAAAGACAAGAGATAAAGTGTGAAGAAAAGAGGCCCCTTGGGCATCATTGGTGGGAATGTAAATTGGTACAGCCACTATGGAAAACAGTATGGAGAGTCTTCAAAAAATTAAAGATAGAACTACCATATGATCCAATAATTGCACTCCTAAGAATTTACCTGAAGTAAACAAAATCCCTGAGTTGAAAAGATATCAGCACCGCATGTTCATTGAAGCACTATTTATAATAGCCAAGACACGGAAACAACCTAGGTGTCCATCAGTGGATGAATGTATAAAGAAAATGTAGTATGATATATAGTGGAATATTATTCAGCCATAAAAAGGAATGAAATCTTGCCATTTGTCAAATCTTTGCCAACATGGATGGACCTAAAGGGCATTATGCTAAGTGAAATGAGACAGAGAAAGACAAATATCATATGATCTTGCTTATATATGGAATTTGAAGAAAAAGAAAAAATGAGCTCATAGATAGAGAAAACAGACTGGTAGTTGCTGCAAGCAGGGGATGGGGATGGTGAATGAAATGTGTGAAAGTGGTCAAAAGGTGGAAACTTCCAGTTATAATATAAATAAGTCATGTGATATAATGTATAGCATTGATGACTATAGTTAATAATACTTTTGTACATTTGAAAGTACAGAATAGATCTTAAAAGTTCTCGCCACAAAAAGAAAACTGTAAGTATGTATGTTAATGGACATGAACTAGACTTATTGTAGTGATCAGTTTGCAATATATACAAATATCAAATCATTATGTTGTACACCTGAAACCAATATAATGTTATATGTCAATTATATCTCAATAAAAAAACATAGCCACAAATTACTTGACACCCTGTTCATTGAGAGGTGGGCTGTATGTGCTCTTCTCTTGAATGTAACTTGGCTTGGAAAGCTTCAACCAATACAGTCTGGTGATGCCGCACGACTGCTGATGACTAACTTGTAAAAGGCTATGCAAGTTCATCCTTATTTGCTGGAGCACTTGCTCTTGGAGCCTGGAGCCACCATGTAAGAAGTCAAAATACTCAGAGGTTGTCATGCCAGAGAAGATATGTCAAGGGATTCCAGTTGACAAATTCCACTGAGCCCAGCATTCTAACCCCCTCTATCAAGACCACAGACATGTAACTGAAGCCATCTCAGTAGACCACATCAAAAAATAAACATGCAGAACTACATCAAATTAAAAAGCTTCTGCACAGAAAAGGAAAACACCAACAAAATGAAAAGGTGACCTACAGAAAGGAAGAAGGTATTTGCAACTCTTCAGCTAAACACCACTGAAAGACATCTATAAACACCGTTGGCCCTATTTGAATTTCTGACACACAAATTTATGAGATAATAAAATGATTGTGATTTAATGCAGCAAGTTTTGATGCAGTTTGCTATGTAGCAATAGATAACCTAAACACCATTACTACAGAAAAATAAGCATTGTGCTTTGCATCATTCATTTTCATACATTTATATTCTTTTTACATAAATTTATATTCTTAACAGATATTTATTAAATGTGTTCTATATGCTATGTCTTTTCTCAGCCATAAAAATAAAATGGTAAAGAAAACACCAAAAATTCCTGTTCTTATATAGCTTATATTCTGAACAAGAAAGGCAAATGAAAAATATAAGACAATATATACAATACAGCAAGTGGTGTTAATTTCTAAGCATGAAGAAAAATAAAGCAGGATAATATAATGGAGAGTGCCTGAGGTGAGTTAGTATTTCATATAGTGTGGTCACAAATGACCTCTTTGATAAATTGGTATTTAAGCAGAGACCATAATGTAATGAAGTGAGAATGTGAGTTATATAAGTATCTGAGGAAAGAATATTACAGGTAAAGTGAACAGCCAATGCAGAGACCCTGAGATGAACCCATCCTTGGCCTATTTGATGACTAGGATGCTGAAGGATCTGTTTAATATCTTGGTTTGGTACACGTTTAAATGTGTGGGCATGTAGGCCATTACTAGAAAGTAGATAGAACATGGACAGTTTTTCCCTTCTTTATGGGATATTTCTGTAACATAACTAAAGGAGAATTATTATCTCTTCTTCCCAACACATATGACCATAGGTACTAAAAATGATATTTTTAAGTTCCTAATGAGTTACATAATATGAATAATTAATTCATGTATTACTATTAGAAACAGAGGCAGGAGCCTGAATCAAGAAACCAAGATATAAAATTAGAGTGAGGATAAAGTTGGAACATTTACATTCATTCAATATTCTTTCATACATCTATTCATACATACATCTACAGAGTGCTAATAAGCTCTTTGTTACTAATTTCTACAAGATTAGTAGAAAAGACAGACTATATGTCATTATCTAGTATGATTGGGCTAAAAAATACTGATAAGCAAAGCAAATCTATGGGTGGATGGAAACTGTGTCAGAGAAAATACTATGTGTTATTAAATTTTTATTTCAGTTTCCCCTTCTTGATAAGATCATATTTCCCATCCTCCTTAACAGCTAAGTTAGGTTCAAGTGTCACTACCAGGCCTGGGCATAAAACTGTCTGTATAATCCATCTACATTCTTTCTTCCATGTACCATGGCAGTCCTGGAAGTCATGTGCTTTAAAGGGTTTAACGACACTCTGGGAGGAACTTGGATCCGTACATCACCACTTTGAGTACCTCCCAGGTGAGCCCCTGAACACATATTGGTATGTGATATAAGGAAGTACAAAATCCTTGTTTTATTATACCACTGAGTGTTCAGGGTTTATTTGTAACTACACCAAAACCTAGCCTATTCTCAGTTGTGAAAGGGAGGGAGGGAAAGAGGAAGAGGGAGGAGAAAAAAAGAAAAAATACAAGATAAACTCAGCATAGGGGTGGGGAAAGAGATAGGGAAGATACTTTCTTGATTGAAAGTATAGATATGTTAGACATATGTCATTCTCTCATTCTAATCAAAAGGCCCCAAACACATAGTAACCACTGGCCAGAGTATTACCATTTGTACATATCAAGATGAACATCATAGATGTTCCTTGGGTTCATACTCATTTCTTCAAATTAACCCAATTATCAATTACAACCAAGTAGCTGGATTTGTCTATAGCTTTTGCTTTTAGGTATGTTCCAGCAACTCTTCATTGGTCCAACTCATACTTTAGTAAGTCTCAGAAGCATCATCTCTATCAAGAAACTTATACCTTCTTCATTTCAAGTCATTACATATCAGCAGCTATTGAGGCAGCTGTTATCCAGACTGTATAAACATTCTATGGAGGCCGAACTTCAGCACCTCAGTGATTCCAAACTGATTCTGTTCTAAACTCTCGGATTTTGATGAGCCTCTCCTTTTGCCTCCTTTATGTATACTAAAATGTTGACAAATCAGAGATCTAGATTCAACACAGGACTAAGGTAGTTATATAAATGAGACATAATTCCTGGTGAAATGACCACATCCTTACCATCAAAAATAGTAGAATTATTACATTTACTTTCTCTAGACGTGCCCAAACACTTTTACTGACTATAGTGAGTTTTGTTTTTATGTTGCTTCTTTATATGCAAAACAACTTTTTTTTAAATGACCGAATCAATGACGCCGGCCGCCTTCACTTCACTGTATTGGATCTATTTCTCAGTTTAACTTCCTAAGACTTAAGAGAGTATCCAAGGAATGTTTGTTATTTCCTAATAGGAGAAGAATATAGCAGACATTCCTTAAATGTTAAGTTCTGAAGAGTTGAACTGAGGTATGGACACATTACCTATATTCTAATGTTAATGTGTTTATCTTTTTTATTGTGTAACACACTAATGACTTACACAGAGGTTTTTGGACTTAGTGCTTCTGCCCAAGCCACTTTTATCACTGTGCATGGCTGACTGGACCCTACACATGGTACTAGTCCTGCTAGCACTGCAATGGAGAAGGACATTGTCAGAGCTCACAATATCCACGCTACATCTCAAAAGGCAGATGGGATTAATGGGTATGACTTTGTATCTTGGGAAAATATGAAAAAGGCAATAAATCTCCATTGTTTCCCTCTATGACTAGCTCAAGGCTCATGGATACTGGAAATTAAATAACTCTAGAGACAAAATGTGACATATGCAAGAAACCCAGCAAATCCAAGTCCCTTGACCTTGTCGAATGTTGGTTGTAGCTGTTCTGTGGAATTTTCATTCTCATGTTAATCCATCAATGCATTGTAGTGGGCAATAAAAGATGTTATAGGCAATCATAAAAATATGTAGTTGAGAGATGTGTGACACTGAAGTCAGAAATTTAATTTTCTGTGGGAAAAAATGGCAAGGAGACCCCACTGTGAAAGATTTAAATTAATATATTACAAAAATACATTAAATGTATACAAGACTGGTGACACAAGAATTGTGAGGAAAGTAAGCACTGAGAGAAGTGATTAAAACAGAAAGTGAAGGTATTTGAGATGAAAAGTGATCTAGGTCCCAAGAATTACAAACATGCATAATGCATTTTACCAAAGTTAAAGTAACTTGTCCTTTCTCCTTGAGATTAATCATTACAGTAGCCCTTGGGCACACAAATTAAAGTGAGATATAAATCAAATTGACCCAGCTACCACTCAGAAACTCTACAGGCATAAACAAACAGTCAGCCTCTACCAACATCTTACTGTATCTGAAGGTCCTGATTACTACCCACCATATGGAGACAGCACAGGAGACCACGAAGAACACAGGAGTATGGAATTCTGGTTTTAGAGCCATCAATAGTTTTATGAAATTGGGTAAACAATGAATCTTGCGGCCATTCAGTTTCCCCTTCATAAAGAATATATGAGTATCCATTCTTTCTTACTATGCAAGTAGATGCAAATGTCAAAGAAGGTATTTTTTTTAAAAGCACATCGAAAATTCGTACACAAGGCATTTGTGAAAAATTAGATTATATGCAGAGAAATGTGTTTACATGCATAGTGGTGTTCCTTTGTCTGAAAGAGAACTACTGGACATCAGTTGTAATATCATGTCTATAGATCTCAGGTGAATCCAGACCAGGTTTTAATCATTAGAAAATGAGCTAAAATGAATCACATAGGCTAAACATAAAGTGATATTCAACTTAATTGATTGTGAACGTAGGTACATATCTCTAACCCTTACTAGAAACTAATCAGACCTTTATTAGGACACTGGGATTTGAACTTACTTCCATGTTGTATAGAAAATTTATAGAAACCGAGCAAAATACAGATCATGAAACAAACAAAAAAGGATAACACCCAATATTTTAAAGAAAACAAGCTTGAGAAATTGAGCAGTATAGAAAGTCCAAGGTTTAGTTTCAGTTTCCAAGAACTAGGTGATTATTAGAAGGAGATTCATTGCAGTTCTTGTTATTAAATCATTTTCATTTTAACCATTCACATATACTCATGTGATTATGCTCACAGCACTGCACTGTGCCAGATGGATTTAACAACAATAAAACCAAATGCTAAATTAAATACAGCCTTTGCCAAGCAGCCATGCAGGCTTTTGCAGTTAGGTTGGGGAGAAGTGGACCAACACAGATAAGGCAGTTAAATAACAATGTTTCCTTTGCATCTATTGGAAAGTTCCAGTTTGACTTCAAGAAAAAGATAGTTAAGGAGATTGTTTGGAAAATAAACTCCCAGTAGTGTTTTGGACATTTAATCTCCAATGACATTTAACCCAGGATAGGCAAGTACCTGCCTTAGTTAAAACATGGAATATGGGATTTCTCTTTCAGCTTTATAAAAGCAGTTCTCTTTCTACTTTAATTCTTCTAAAACTTGTAGAAGAGAAATTAAATGTAACTTCTTGAAAAGGTAATGGTTCATATATTTATATAAGGACAAACCCATCTGTAGTGAGTGTGATTAAAAGTTGAAAACTAGCAAATATACTTTGTATTTTCTCTTTGTCTCATAGAATTTCCTCTCCAGTTGTCTCTCCATATATCTTCCCCATTTTTATTTACGGCAGAATTACTCTGCCAAACATACCCACACCAAAACTCAACTTCTCCCTTTCTTTCCCTTCATATCCCATACCCAAATGATTGGCTCAGTGACATTTTCTACCATTTTTCCACTTTTCCATCACCTCTTTTAATTTCTACCAATGCAATTCTGAATTCAATTACTTAAAATTTTTGCTTCCAATACTTCCCCCGAAACACAATTTACTTACAGACCATTGCCAAATTTACCTTCCTAAAATGTTGCCTTATCATGAAGGCTCTGCTTAAATATATTCAATGAATCCAATTGGTCACCAACATAGAATATGGGATTTCTCTTTCAGCTTTATAAAAGCAGCACCACCTGGTAGCTTGTTAGAACTACAACTTGTACAATCTTATCCAGAGCGAACTGAATCAGAAACTCTGGAGATGGAGCCCAGCAATATGGATTTCAACACGCCATCCAGGTGTTCATTTTTTTGTGTACTAATAGACCTCTATTTTTGGAGCACTTTTAGGTTTATGGAAAATGGATCAGAAAGTAGAGCGTCTCCATAGACCCCTTCCTCTCCCACACATTTTCCCCTATTAGCAACGACTTGCATTAGTGCGACACATCTGTTACAACTGATGAACCAATATTGATGCATTATTATTAAATAAGTCCATAGTTTACATTAGGGTTCACATTTTGTGTTGTACAATTGTACACATTTTAATAAATGCATAATGTCATATATCATCATTACAATAGTACACAGAATAGTTTCACTGTCCTAAAAATCCCCTGTGCATCTGTTCATCTCTCCCTCCTGCTGAGCACTTGGAAACCACTGAAAATTTTAGTGATTGATAGTTTTACCTTTTCTATAATGTCATATAGTAGGATTCATACAATATGTAGCCTTTCCAGACTAGCTTTTCCACTTAGTGATATGCTTGTAAGGTTCCTCTGTCCCTTTTTGTGGCTTGATAGCTCATTTATTTTTGTAGCTGAATAATATTCCATTGTATGGGTATACCACTGTTTTTCAATCTATGCACCTATTGAAGGGCATTTTGGTTGCGTCTAACTTTGGAAATTTTGGATAAAACTGCTATAAATATCCATGTGCATGTTTTTGTGAGAAATAAATTTTCATCTCATTTGGAAAAACATGTGGAAGCATGGTTACCAGATCATATGTTAAGTGTATCTTTAGCTTGTAATATGCTACCCATCTTCTGAAGCTATACCATTTTGCATTCCCACAAGCAATGAATGAGAGTTTCTGTTGCTCCTTGCCATCATGTGGTGGTTTCAGGTTTTTAGGTTGTAGTTATTCTAACAGGTATGTAGTAGTATCTCATTGTTTTGATCTTTAACTTCCTAATGACATGTGATGCCAAGCATCTTTTCATGTGCTTATTTGCCATCTGTAGATCTTCTTTTCTGAGGTGTCCGTTCACATATTTGCCATTTTTCAATTGGATTTTTTGTTTCTTATTGTTGAGTTTTAAGTGTTCACTGTATGTTCAGTATATGAGTACTTTCTCAGATATGTAATTTATAAGCATTTTCTTTCAATCTGTGGCTTGTCTTTTCATGCTTTTAGCATCTTTTACAAAGCATATGTTTCTTATTTTAATGAAGCACAACTTATTAATTGTATGAATGTACCTAAAAACTCATCACCAAACCCAAGGTCAACTAGATTTTCTCCTATTTACCTTATAAGAGCTTTACAGTTTTGTGTTTAACTTTTAGGCCTGTGATCCGTTTTGAGTTAATTCTTGTGAAAAGTGTAAGGTCTTCAAGTATGATGTTTCAGTCATCTGATTAAATGTATACCCATTGTATCCTACATGGTCATGCTGTATAACTATTTTTATACATTGAATTTAGTCACATATCTTGTCAAAAGTCAAAGGATTTCCAGAATAACACTACCTAAAAATGACGGGATGGGACATCCTTGCCTTGTCCCCCATCATAGGTTGATAGCATCTAGCTGCATTTGATTCTAAAATTTGTATGGAAAGCCAAATAGGTTCTCACCACTAGGAATGATGTTAGTTGTAGGTTTTTTGTAGATTTTTTTTTTTGTAGATTCCCTTTCTTCAATGTGGATGTCCAGTTGCCTCAGTACCATCTGTTGAAAAGACAACTTCCCTATTGAATTGCCTTTCCTCCTTTGTTAAAGATAAACTGAATATATTTGTTTGGGTGTATTTTGGGGTTCTCTACTCTGTTCTATTGGTTTAGTTTTCTATTCTTTGTCAATACCAACCTATGTTGATTAGTGTAGTTTTATAGTAAGTTTAGAAGTTGGGTAATGTCAGCTGTCCAACTTTGTTCTTTAGTGTTTTTGGGGCTATTCTGTATTTTCTTTTTTGCCTTTCCATATAAATTTTAAAATCAATGTGCTAGTATCTTCAAAGTAATTTGCTAGAATTTTTTATTGGCATTGCATTGAATCTATAGTTTGAATTGGAAAGAACTGTCAATTTGACAATATTGATTCTTCCCATCCATGATTATGCAATAGCTCTACAATTATTTGATATTCTTTGATTTTTTAAATCAGTTTTATAGCTTTCCTCATATGGATCTTATCCATATTTTGTTAGATTTATACATAAGTATTTCATTATCATTTTTCATCTTTTGCACTTATGTAAATAGTGTTGTATTTTATATTCAAATTATAATTTGTTACACTAATTCATTGCCAGTAATAGGAAAATGGTTGACTTCTGTATAGTGTCCTTGTATACTATAACTTTGCTATAATCACTTGTTAGTTTCAGGATATTCTTTGTTGCTGTTGTTTTAATCAATTGTTTTGGATTTTCTACATAGAGAATCATGTCCTCTGTGAAGAAAAGCAGCTTTATTTATTCATTCATTTCCAACTTGTATACCTTTTATATATTTTTTTCTTGGTATTATATTTCATTAGCTAGGACTTCCAGTATGATGCTCCATAGGAATGATGGGACAGGACATCCTTGCCTTGCTCTCCATAATTAAGTGGAATGCATTTACCTTCTCACAATTAGGAATGATGTTAGCTGTAGATTTTTTGTAGATCATTTGTGTTATCAAGTTGAAGAAGTTCTCTTCCATTCCTAATTGTTGAGGGTTTTTGTCATGAATGGGTGTTCAATTTTGTCAAATGCTTTTTCAGCATCTGTTGATATGATCACATAATTTTCCTTCTTTAGCCTGTTGATGTAATGGATTTCATTAATTGATTTTTGAATGTTGATCCATTCTTACATACGTGGAATAAATCCCACATTGTCATGGGGTATACTTATTTTTATACATTGATGTATTCTATTTGGTAATATTTTTTAAGGATCTTGTATGTATGTTTATGAGGGATATTGGTCTGTACTTTTCCTTTCTTGTGCTGTCTTTGTCTGTTTGGGCATTAGGTTAATGTTGGTCTCATAGAATGAGTTAGGGAGTATTTCTTTTTCTTCTATCCTCTGAAAGAGATCGTAATTGATATAATTTCTTCCTGAAATCTTTGAGAAAATTCATCAGTGAAACCATTTGGTCCTGTTGTTTTCTGTTTTACAAAGTTATTAATTATTGATTCAATTTCTTTAATAGATATAAGCTCATTCAGATTACTTCTCCCTGTGAGTTTTCATAGATTGCATCTTTCAAAGGATTGGTCCATCTCATCAAAATTATATTGGTGGATATACAGTTGCTCAGAATATTCCTTTGTCATTCTTTCAATATCCATGTGATTGGTAGTGACAGCCCCTCTTTTTGATATTAGTACTTTGTACCTTCTCTTTTTGTCTCGATTAGTCTGGGTAGAGTTTAATCAATCTTATTGATCTTTACAAATAATCGACTTTCTGTGAGCAGTGTCCCTGGGCTGTGCCCTTCACAAGTGTTGCTCAGCTTGCCTCCCATTTCCTTTGGTAATACGGGAAGGCTACAGGGGGCTAGAGTAGGGTACAGACATATGTCATTTTATTCTGTTTTGCTTTATTGTGTATTGACGGACATTGTATTTTTTACAAGTTGAAGGTTTAAGGCAATTACATGGAGCAAGTATATCAGCATCATTTTCCCAACAGCATTCATTCACTTTGTGTCTTGCTGTCACATTTTGGTAATTCACAGAATAGTTCAAACCTTTCTCTATTATACTTGTTCAGATGATCTGTGATCAGTGATGGCAACTTGCTGAAAGCTCAGATGATGGTTAGTATTTTTTTGCAATTAAATACTTTTTAAATTACCGTATGCACATTTTTAAAGACATAATGCTATTGCACACTTAATAGGCTATAGTATAGTGTAAACAAAACTTTTACGTGCACTGGGAAGCCAAAAAATTCATTTGACTCATGTTTTGTCATATTTGCTTTATTGCAGTGGTCTGGAACCAAACCCACAACATCTCTGAGGTCTGCCTGTATTTCTCTTCTACAGCTAGTGAAACTCAGGTCAGTCAGGCTCTGGTAAAATGTTTCCCTTGAGGGCAGGCCTTTGGTAGGGAGAAGTGTGTACCCAACACTAATATACCATAAGATTCCTAAGAGCAGGGACTCTATCTTAACTCATGTTTATTCTTAAGTCTATAACTGTTTTACTTACTTTTTATTTATCACTCTGCATATTTCAAGTACTTACTTTTATTCTTTCCCTGCTGGAAGCATGAGGGAATTTTTCTTTGCTCTTCTGAAGCTTTGTATATGTTGAATTCAGAACTAGAGGTCCTCCAAAAATATTTGAGGAAAAATCAAAATTGAGAACCACTGCCTTGCTGGATAAATTCTAAACTCTTTACCATGAATTCTAGGTTCTACTTAATCTGGCTCCACCAGGATTTTAATATTATTTTCTACACTATGCTCTTAATGCTATCCATGCAATTTGTTCTGTGTTCTACTTTTACTCTGATCTTTTCTCAGTCCCTCTTTTTGCTCTTGTCCTTCTTCCTTTGGACTGCAGTGCTCTTTTCTCGCTCCCCACTCTCTTCCCCTGTATACAGATATATGTGAGTCTATAATAACACACACACACACACACACACACACACACACACCTTGAAAGTATCAAGCATTCTAATTTTTCAACAAATATCTTCAAATGTTTGAGTGGCAGTAGAGGATGGAAGGGTAAATACAATCCTTTTGCTGCCCTCCAGTAATTTATTAACTATCAGGGGAGTTAAAAACCCTATACAATTGCATGCTTTACATTTCACAGGAGTAACAGTGTACTTACCCATGTAACATTCTGTGTCAGATGTACCTGTTAGAGAACAAAAATACCCTGCACTTTCTGATAATTTATTTCATTTTTGTAATTTGCAATGCAACCAATATCACTGAAAACTGAGTTACATAGCATTATATTTCATAATTTCACATAAACTCTAATTCCCAGAAAATAATTGCCTATGGTAAGAACATTTAACTTATCTCATGTAGCTTTCTTCTTAATTCTGTTTAAACATGTTTTGAAATTCTATCCTGGACTGCACTGATTTGTAAGCCTATATATTTTAGGGAAGCAGTTTGTGTCAGAAAAGAGAAGTAGCCAAATCAACTTACAGGTTGATAGTTTCTCTGGCAATGGTCAAGCAGGTATTTGATTTATCACTGCACTCAGCTGAAGCATGTTGCAGAAAGGAGATGTGTAAGTAATTCCACAAAGCAGCCAAGATGCCTCAAGATTCTGGTTTACCACATCACATGGTAACACACAGGAAGGTAGAATCACTTGCTTTCATTGCTCAGTGATTACATTTTCTTCTCCTTGAGGTTGGAGAGGCACAGACTTCAAGGGACAAACCTGAGGTCCTTCTTCAGCTATATCGGTCAGTATCACGATGGTTTGCTTATAATTGAAGCATTCATTCAAAAACACTGTGATGATAACTAGGCAAATGATTTGTCTTCCCAGATCAGAAGCAAAGAAAAGCCTTGAGTAGGAGGTAGTAAAGCTTCCAGTAGGGCTTTTGATGGTAATTACACCCGAAGCATCCTCTAAAGCAGTAGTCTCAACTTGAATGTGCATGGGTGTGATTTGGGACCTTGTTAAAATGCATTGTGATTCAGCACATCTGGGGAATGAACTGAGATTCTGCATTTCTATAAAGCTCCCAAGTAATGCTTCCATCTGCTAAAGTTTGAGTAGCAACACTAATATACCATAACATTCCCAAGAGCAGGGACTCTATCTTAAATCGTGTTTATTCTTAAGTCTATACCTGTTTTACTTACTTTTTATTTATCACTCTACATCTCCTGATTGACTGATTGACCTCATTGTTAAAAGAATAATTTAGTGTTATTTATCAAGACATATTCAATACTTAAAAATAAATTTTAAAAATATACATATATAAATGAGGAGAAAGATGAAGGTGTGAGAAGTGAGGCAGAGATCTCCCAAAACCATATATAATATGAAAATACAGCAAAAACAATTATTCCTAAAAGAGTGACCAGAAATAAGATTGTACCGGCCAGTCTACATCTGGGAAAAGAGGACAACTCAAGGAAAAGGGTAAAGTAATAAAGTTGCAACCTGGCAGGGACATGAGTACTTCCCCTACCTCAGCTCACTGGAGGGAGGAAGAGAATCAGAGGGAGAGAGCGTAGAAGTGCAGGAATGCTAAACACCCAGACCTAACAACCTACTCTGGGAGCAGAAACCCACATTGCATAATGCTCTGGAGATTATAAGGGTTGAAAACCAAAGTCAGAGACTGAGAATATAGCTGCTTCTGGTGAACAGGTTCCCACAACCAGATATTCTGGGACAAAAGAAAGGCAGGCACTTTGAAAGACTTGAGAACAGTGAGAGGGCTGCTAAAGGGGCAAGGATTCAGGAGAAGGAACAGGTGGACAAAATCATCCAGCACTCAAGCCAGCAGCTTGGGAACTTTCAGGAGCTTCAGGCTCTCCATCCCCCTGGTTGGCAACGTGGCCCTAAGGCCACACACAGAGATAAGCAGCTTGCCGCTCCTTTCTCCCCACTGGCACCTGCGAGAAAATCTGCTGCCCCCACCATTGCTCCATACCAGCTGGAGGGCAGCCCCACCTACAGCAACTAGAGCAGCTTAACGCAGAAGTTGTTCCCTGTGCATAGCTCACTGGCCCTGAAAGCGGAGGCAGGCACTGTGGTAGGAAAGCAGGAAAGAGCTCACTCTTTAGAGTAGGGCACTGGCACTGCTGGCCTGCAACCAGTGCCATTGTTCCAGGTACTGGGAAACTCCGAAAATCAGAGCTTCTGGGCACTAGAGGGCACTGCATAAAAAAACCTAATATTTCACACTATCCAATAAGATTATCAAAAGACAGAAGAACATTGTTCAATCCAAAATCTCTCAAACACTAGAAAGAAGGCTCAGTGAAACTGAAATCACCAATCTTCCTAAAAAAATATTTCAAACTGAAAGTCATAAACATGTTAATGGAGCTGCAGAAAAATATTCAAAAGCTAAGGGATGAATTGAGGAGGGAGAGAGACACCTTGTAAAATACTGAAGCTGAAATGTAACATACAATGAAGGGATTTAAAAGCAGATTAGATGAGGCAGAGGAGACAGTAAATGGAATAGAAATTAGAGAACAGGAATGCAAAGAAGCTGAGGCAGAGAGAGAAAAAAGGATCTCTAGGAATGAAAGAATATTAAGAGAAATGGGTGACAAATCCAAACAGAACAATATTTGTATTATAGGGGTACCAGAAGTAGAAGAAGAGAGAAAAAGGGATAGAAAGTGTATTTGAAGAAATAATTGATGAAAAATTCCCCAATCTGGGGAAGGAAATAATCTCTCAGGCCATGGAAGTGCACAGATCTCCCAACACAAGGGACCCAAGGAAGACAACACCAAGACATATAATAATTAAAATGGCAAAGATCAAGGGTAAGGACAGACTATTAAAAGCAGCCAGAGAGAGAAAAAAGATTCCTACAAAGGAAAACCCATCAGACTCTCATCAGACTTCTCAGCAGAAACCTTACAGGTCAGAAGGGAGTGGCATGATAGATTCAATGCAATGAAACAGAAGGGCCTCGAACTAAGAATATTCTACCCAGAAAGCCTGTCACTTAAATTTGAAGGAGAGATTATACAATTCCAAGGCAAGCAAAAGTTGAGGGAATTTACTTCCCACAAACCATCTCTACAGTGTATTTTAAAGGGACTGCTCTAGAAGGAAGTGCTCCTAAGGCTAAATAGCTGTCACAAAAGAAAATAAAACCATGGTAAAGGAAGTAGACCCATTAATTACTAACCAAATGCAAAATTAAATCAGCTACCAACAAAGTCAGTCAAGAGATAAACAAAAAGTACAGATTATGACACCTAACATACAAAGAGTGGAGCAAGAAGGAAAAGAACTGAGAAAAAAAAAAGAATCATTAGATTGTGTTCATAATAGTGTAATAAGTGACTTAAGTTAGACTGTTAGATAGCAAAGAAGTTGCCCTTGAACCTTTGGTAACAACGAATCCAAAACCTACAATGTAAATAAGTACATATATACTGATAATTACCCTAAATGTAAATGGTCTGAATTCAGCAATCAAAACACACAGAATTACAGAATGAATAAAAAAACAAGTCCCACCTATATGCTGCCTACAAGAGACTCACTTAAAACCCAAAGACTAAAAGTGAAGGGATGGAAAAAGATATTTCATGCAAACAATACACAGAAAAAAGCAGGAGTTGCAATGCTTATATCAGACAAAATAGATTTCAAAACAAAGAAAGTAACAAGAGACAAAGAAGGACATTATATAATGATAAAGGGGTCAGTCCAACAAGAGGATATAACCTTTATGAATATCTATGCACCCAAAATAGGAGCACCCAAATATGGGCAACAAATACTGACAGAATTAAAGGGGGAACAGGAATGCACTGAAATCATTTTAGGAGACTTCAACACACCACTCCAAAGGACAGATCAATCAGACAGAAAATAAGTAAGGAGACAGAAGCACTGAACAAATACATTATAAGAGATGAACCTAGCAGATATCTACAGAACACTCTATCCAAAAGGAGCAGGAAAAACCTTCTTCTCAAGTGTACATGGAACATTTTCCAGAATAGATCACATACTAGGTCACAAAAAGAGCCTCAGCAAAGTCAAAAGATTGAAATTGTACCAACCAACTTTCTCAGATCACAAAGGTATGAAACTATAAATAAATTGTACAAAGAAAACAAAAAGGCTCACAAACACATGAAGGATTAAAAACATGCTCCTAAATAATCAATGGATCAATGACCAAATGCAAACAGAGATCAAGCAATATATGGACACAAATGAAAACAATAGAACAATGCCTCAACTTCTGTGAGATGCAGTGAAGGCAGTTCTCAGAGGAAAGGATACACCAATTCAGGCCTATTTAAAGAAGGAAGGACAATCCCAAATGAACTGTCTAAACACACAATTCATGACACTGGAAAAACAACAAATGGGGCCCAAAATCAGAAGAAGGAAGGACATAATAAAGAACAGAGAAGATAAAAAACAGAGAAGAAATAAATAAAATTAAGAAGAATAAAACAGTTGAAAGAATTAATGAAACCAAGAACTGGTTCTTTTTTTTATTTTTTTATTTTTTGTTAAGGTATGATTGATATACAATCTTATGAAGGTTTCACATGAAAAAACAATGTGGTTACCACATTTACCCATATTATCACGTGCCCACCCACACCTCAATGCAGCCACTGACCATCAGTGCAGCAAGATGCCAGAGATCCACTATGTGCCTTCTCTGTGCTACACTGTTCTCGCTGTGGTCCCCCACACGATGTGTACTAAACGTAATACCCCTCAAACCCTTCCCCTTCCCTCCCCACCCACCTTCCCACACCCATCCCCTTTGGTAACCACTACTTCATTCTTGGAGTGTCCGAGTCTGCTGCTATTTTGTTCCTTCAGTTTTGCTTCATTGTTACACTCCACAAATGAGGGAAATCATTTGGCGTTTGTCTTTCTCCACCTGGCTTATTTCACTGAGCATAATGTCCTACAGCTCCATCCATGCTGTTGCAAATGGTAGAATTTGTTTCTTATTTCTGAATAGTGTTCCACTGTGTATATGTACCACCTCTTTATCCATTCATCTACTGAAGGACACTTAGGTTGCTTCCATATCTTGGCTATTGTAAAAAGTGATGTGATAAACACAGGGGTGCATATGTCTTTTTGAGTCTGAGAACTTGTATTCTTTGGGTAAATTCCAAGGAGTGGGATTTCCGGGTCAAATGGTATTTCTATTTTTAGTTTTTTGAGGAATGTCCTATTGCTTTCCACAATGGTTGAACTAGCTTACATTCCCACCAGCAGTGTAGGAGGGTTCCCCTTTCTCCACAACCTCGCCAGCATTTGCTGTTCTTAGTCTTTTCAATGCTGACCATCCTTACTGCTGTGAGGTGATATCTCATTGCCATTTTAATTTGCATTTCCCTGATGATTAGTAATGTGGAGCATCTTTTCATGTGTCTGTTGGCCATCTGAATTTCTTCTTTGGAGAACTGTCTCTTCATATCCTCTGCCCATTTGTTAATTGGGTTATTTGCTTTTTGGATGTTGAGGCATGTGAGTTCTTTATATATTTTGGATGTTATCCCTTTGTCGGATATGTCATTTACAAATACATTCTCCCATAAAGTAGGATGGCTTTTTGTTCTGATGATGGTGTCCTTTGCTGTACAGAAACTTTTTAGTTTGATGTAGTCCCATGAGTTCATTTTTGCTTTTGTTTCCCTTGCTTGAGGAGATGCATTCAGGAAGAGGTTGCTCATGCTTATATTCAGGAGGTGTTTGCCTATGTTGTCTTCTAAGAGTTTTATGGTTTCATGACTTATACTCAGGTCTTTAATCCATTCCTAGTTTACTTTTGTGTATGGGGTTAAACAATCCAGTTTCATTTTCTTGCATGTACCTGGGCAGTTTTGCCAACAGCAGCTGTTCAAGAGGCGGTCACTTCCCGATTGTATATACATGGTTCCTTTATCATATATTAATTGACTATATATGGTTTTGTTTATATCAGGGCTCTCTAGTCTCTTCTGTTGGTCTATGGGTCCGTCCTTGTGCCAGTACCAAATTGTCTTCATTACTGTGGCTTTGTAGTAGAGCTTGAAGTTGAGGAGCATAATGCCCCAAGCTTTATTCTTCCTTCTCAGTATTGCTTTGGCTATTTGAGGTCTTTTGTGGTTCCATATGAATTTTAGAAAGATTTTCTCCAGTTCATTGGAGAATCCTCTTGTTATTTTGATAGGAATTGCCTTGAATCTATAGATTGCTTTAGGCAGGATGGCCATTTTGACAATATTAATTCTTCCTATCCATGAGCACGGGGTGTTTCCATTTATTGGTATCTTCTTTAATTCATCTGAAGAGTGTCATAGTTTTCAGGGTATAGATCTTTCACATCCTTGGTTAGGTTTATTCCTAAGTATTTTATTCTTTTGGGGGCAACTGTGAATGGAATTGTTTTCCTGATTTCTCTTGCTGCTAGTTCATTGTCAGTGTAAAGGAATGCCACAGATTTCTGTGTACTAATTTTGTATCCTGCAAATTTGCTGAAATCAGATATTAGATCTAGTAGTTTTGGAGTAGATTCTTTAGGGTTTTTTATGAACAATATCATGTCATTTGCAAACAGGGACAGTTTGACTTCTTCTTTACCAATCTGGATGCCTTTTATTTCTTTGTGTTGTCTGATTGCCATGGCTAGGACCCCCAGAACTATGTTGAATAAAAGTGGGGAGAGTGGGCATCCTTGTCTTGGTCCTGATATTAAAGGAAAAGCTTTCAGCTTCTCGCTGTTAAATATGATGTTGGCTGTGGGTTTGTCATATATGGCCTTTATTATGTTGAGGTACTTGCCCTCTATACCCATTTTGTTTTTATCATGAATGGATGTTGAATTTTGTCAAATGCTTATTCAGCATCTCTGGAGATGATCATGTGGTGTTCATCCTTCTTTTTGTTAATGTGGTGGATGATGTTGATCAACTTTTGAATGTTGTACCATCCTTGCATCCTTGGAATAAATCCTACTTGATCATGATGGATGATCTTTTTGATGTATTTTTGAATTCGGTTTGCAAAAATTTTGTTGAGTATTTTTGCATCTATGTTCATCAGAAATATTGGCCTGTAGTTTTCTCTTTTCTTGGTGTCTTTGCCTGATTTGGTACTAGAGTGATGCTGGCCTCACAGAATGAGTTTGGACGTATTCCCTCTTCTACTCTTAGGAAAACTTCAAGGAGGATGGGTATTAGGTCTTCACTAAATGTTTGATAAAATTCAGCGGTGAAGCCATCTGGTCCAGGAGTTTTGTTCTTAGGTAGTTTTTTGATTACCAGTTCGATTTCATTGCTGGTAATTGGTCTGTTCAGATTTTCTGTTTCTTCCTCGGTCAGCCTTGGAAAGTTGTATTTTTCTAGAAAGCTGTCCATTTCTTCTAGGTTATCCAGTTTTTAGCATATAATTTTTCATAGTATTCTGTAATAATTCATTGTATTTCTGTGGTGTCCATAGTGATTTTTCGTTTCTCATTTCTGATTCTGTTGATGTGTATAGACTCTTTTTTTCTTGATAAGTCTGGCTAGGGATGTGTCTATTTTGTTTATTTTCTCAAAGAACCAGCTCTTGCTTTCATTCATTCTTTCTATTGTTTAATTCTTCTCAATTTTATTTATTTCTGCTCTAATCTTTATTATGCCCCTCATTCTACTGACTTTGGGCCTCATTTGTTCTTCTTTTTCTAGTTTCATTAATTCTGAGTTTAGACTGCTTATATGGGATTCCTCTTCTTTCCTGAGGTAGGCCTGTATTGCAATATACTTTCCTCTTCACACGGCCTTGGCTGCATCCCACAGATTTTGCCATGTTGAATTATTGTTGTAATTTGTCTCCATATATTGCTTGATCTCTGTTTATATTTGGTCATTGATCCATTGGTTATTTAGGAGCATGTTGAGAAGCCTCCACGTGTTTGTGGGATTTTTCATTTTCTTTACATGATTTATTTCTAGTTTCATACCTTTGTGGTCTGAGAAACAGGTTTGTACAATTTCAATCTTTTTTAATTTACTGCAGCTCTTTTTGTGGCCTAGCATATGATCTATTCTTGAAAATGTTCCATGTACACATGAGAAGAATGTGTATTCTGCTGCTTTTGGGTGTAGAGTTCTGTAGATGTCTGTTAGGTCCATCTGTTCTATGTGTTGTTCAATGCCTCTGTCTCCTTATTTATTTTCTGTTTGTTTGATCTGCCCTTCAGAGTGAATGGAGTGTTGAAGTCTCCTGGAATGAATGCATTGCATTCTATTTCCCCTTTTAACTCAGTTAGTATTTGTTTCACATATGTAGGTGCTCCTGTGTGGGGAGCATAGATATTTATAATGGTTATATCTTCTTGTTGGATTGACCCCTTTATCATTATTATATGTCCTTCTTTGTTTCTTGTGACTTTCTTTCTTTTGAAGTCTATTTTGTCTGATACAAGTACTGCATCTCCTGCTTTTTTCTTCCTATTAGTTGCATGAAATATCTTTTTCTATCCCTTCACTTTTAGTCTGTGTATGTCTTCTGCTTTAAAGTGATTCTCTTGTAGGCAGCATATAGGTGAGTCTTGTTTTTTAATCCATTCAGAGACTCTATGCATTTTGATTGGTGCACTTAGTCCATTTACATTTAGGTTGATTATCGATAGGTATGTACTTATTGCCATTGCAGACTTTAGATTTGTGGTTACCAGTGGTTCAAGGTTAACTTCTTACTATCTAAGAGTCTAACTTAACTCACTTAATATGCTATTACAAACACAATCTGAGGGTTCTTTTCTTTTTCTCCTCCTTTTCTTCCTCCTCCATTCTTTATATATTAGGTATCATATTCAATACTCTTTGTCTATCCCATGATTGACTTTGGGTATAGTTTATTTAATTTTGCATATGCTCAGTAATTAGCTATTCTACTTTCTTTACTGTGGTTTTATTACCTCTGATGACAGCTATTAAGCCTTAAGAACACTTCCATCTATAGCAGTCCATCCAAAATAGACTGTAGAGATGTTTTGTGGGAGGTAAATTCTCTCAGATTTTGCCCCTATCTGGAAATTGTTTAAACCCTCCTTCAAATTTAAGTGATAATCTTGCTGGATAAACTAATCTTGGTTCCAGGCCCTTCTGCTTCATTGCATTAAATACATCATGCCAGTCCCTTCTGGCCTGTAAGGTTTCTGCTGAGAAGTCTGATGTTAGCCTGACGAGTTTTCCTTTGTATGTGATCTTATTTCTCTCTCTGGCTGCTTTTAACAGTCTGTCCTTATCCTTGATCTTTGCTATTTTAATTACTATATGTCTTGATGTTGTCTTCCTTTGGTCCCTTGTGTTGGGAGATCTGTGCATCTCCATGGCCTTAGAGTCTATCTCCTTCCCCAGATTGGGGAAGTTTTCAGCAATTACCTCCTCAAAGACACTTTCTATTCCTTTCTCTCTCTTCTTCTTCTTCTGGTACCCCTATAATGTGAATATTGTTCAGGTTGGATTGGTCACACAGTTCTCTCAAAATTCTTTCATTCTTAGAGATCCTTTTTCCTCTCTGTGCCTCAGCTTCTTTTTATTCCTCTTCTCTAGTTTCTATTTCATTTATCGTCTCCTCCACCATATCCAGTCTGCTTTTAATACTCTTGATTGTGCTCTTCAATGTTTGGATCTCCAACCGGAATTCATTCCTGAGTTCTTGAATATCTTTCTGTACCTCCATTAACATGTGAATGACTTTAGTTTTGAACTCCCTTTCAGAAAGGGTCATGAGGTCCATGTCATCTTTCTCACGGGTTATATTAATTTTTCTCTGGACCGGGTTCCTTTGGCATTTCATATTTGTGTATGACACCCTCTAGTGTCCAGAAGCTCTACTCTCTGGAGCTGCTGAGCCCCTGAAGCAATGTTGGGGGTCCCAGGGGAGTGGTATTGGTACCTGGGGGAGGAGAGAGTTGTTTCCTGCTTCCTGGCTGCTATGCCTGTTTTCACTGCCTGAAAGAGTGGGCCAAGCACACAGATGTAACCTTTTGTTCCAGGGCAGCTGGATATGGACCCCTGCTTTCCACAAGAGGCTGGAATCTCAGTCTCTCCAGGAATTTTGCCTGTCTTTGCTTTCCAACCCTGTAATCACAAGAGTATCATGAAAGCACCATGAAACATAGGTTTGTGCTCCCAGCGCAGATGTCCGGAGCTAGGTATTCAGCAGTCCCAGGCCTCCACTCCCTTCCTGCTCAGTTTCTCTTCCTCCCACCAGTGAGCTGGGGTGGGGGAAGGGCTCTGATCCTGCGGAGCCATAGCTCTGGTACGTTACCCCATTTGGTGAGGTCTGCTCTTTTATCCAGGTGTATGCAGTCTGACGCATCCTCCTTCCTGTTGTTCTCTCAGGATAAGTTGTATTAAGTATATTTTCATATTATATGTGGTTTTAGGAGGAAAAGTCTGTCTTACCTCTCATGCCGCCATCTTTAATCCCTCCAAGAGCTGGTTCTTTGAGAAAATAAAGAAAATAGAAAAACCCCTAGCCAGAATTATCAAGAAAAAAAGAGAATCTACATACATAAACAGAATCAGAAATAAGAAAGGAAAAATCACTACAGACACCACTGAAATACAAAGAATTACTAGAGAATACTATGAAAAATTATATGCTAATATATTGGATAATCTAGAAGAAATGGTCATCTTTCTAGAAAAATACAACCTTCTGATCCTGACCTGGAAGAAACAGAAAATTTGAACAGAACAGTTACTAGCAATGAAATAGAACCAGTAAGGAAAAAAGTACACAAGAACAAATCTCCCATACCAAATGGTTTCACTGCTGAATTTTATCAGACATTTAGAGAAGATGTAATACCCACCATCCTTAAAGTTTTCCAAAAAGTAGAAAAGGAGGGAATACTTCCAAACTCATTCTATGAAGCCAGCATCACTCTTATACCAAAACCAGGCAAATACACCAGAAAAAAAAGAAAATTACAGACCAATATGCCTGATGAACATAGATGTAAAAATACACAACAAAATATTATCAAGCTGAATTCAAAAATACATTAAAAAATCATACATGATGATCAAGTGTGATTTATTCCAGGGATGCAAGGATGGAACAATATTAGAAAATACAATACATCATACATCACACTGATAAAAAGAAGGACAAAAATCACATGATCATCTCCATAGATGCTGAAAAAGGATTTGACAAAATTCAACATCCATTCATAATAAAAACTCTCAACAAAATGGGTAGAGAGCGCAAGTACCTCAACATAATAAAGGCCATATATGACAAATCCACAGCCAACATCATACTTAACAGCAAGAAGCTGAAAGTTTTTCCTCTAAGATTGGGAACAAGACAAGAATGCCCACTCCCTCCACTTTTATTCAACATAGTACTGGAGGTCCTAGCCATGGCAGTCAGACAACACAAAGAAATAAATGGTATCCAGATTGGTAAGGAAGAAGTTAAACTGACACTGTTTGCAGATGACATGATATTATACATAAGAAACCCTGAAGAATCCACTCCAAAAGTACTAGAACTAATATCTAAATTCAGCAAAGTAGCAGGATACAAAATAAATGCACAGAAATCTATATACTAATGATTAAGTAGCAGAAAGAGAAATCAGGAAAACAACTCCATTCACAATTGCAACAAAAAGCATAAAATACCTAGGAATAAATGTAACCAAGGATGTGAAAGACCTATACCCTGAGAACTACAAGAGACTCTTGAGAAAAATTATAGAGGACACTAATAAATGGAAATACATACCATGCTCTTGCATAGGAATAATTAGTATTGTCAAAATGGTCATCCTGCCTCAAGCAATCTACAGATTCAATGCAATCCCTATCAAAATACCAACAGCATTCTTCAACGAACTAGAAGAAAAGGTTCTAAAATTCATATGGAGCCACAAAGGCCCTGAAGAGCCAAAACAATCCTTAGAAGGAAGAATACAGCAGGGGTGATTATGTTCCCCAACTTCCAGCTCTACTACAAAGCCACAGTAATTAAGACAATTTGGTAGTGGCACAAGAACAGACCCATATATCGATGGACCAGAATAGAGAGCCCAGGTATAAACCGACACATTTATGGCCAATTAATATATGATGAAGGAGCCATTCACATACAATAGGTAAATGAGAGCCTCTTCAACAACTGTTGTTGGCAAAACTGGACAGCTACATGTATGAAAATGAAACTGGATTACTGTCTAACTCCATACACAAAAATAAACTCTAAATGGATCAAAGACCTGAATGTAAGTCATGAGACCATAAAACTCTTAGAAGAAAACAAAGGCAAAACTCCCTTGAATCTTAACATGAGCAACTTTTTCATGAACATATCTCCCCAGGCAAGGGAAACAAAAGCAAAAATGAACAAGTCAGACTATATCAAACTAAAAAGCTTCTGTACAGCAAAGGACACCATCAATAGAACAAAAAGGCATCCTACAGAATATATTCGTAAATGACATATCCAATAAGGGGTTCACATCCAAATTATATAAAGAGTTTACTCACCTCAATACCCAAAAAGCAAATAACCTGAATAAAAAATGGGCAGAGGATCTGAACAGACTCTTCCTCTTCTCTGAAGAAGAAATTCAGATGGCCAACAGACACATGAAAAGATGCTCCACATCACTAGTCATGAGAGAAATGCTAATTAAAACCATAATGAGATATCACCTCACACCAGTTAGGATGGCCACCATCCAAAAGACAAACAACAACAAATGTTGGTGAGGATGTGGAGAAAGGGGAACCCTCCTACACTGCTGGTGGGAATGTAAATTAGTTCAACCATTGGGGAAAGCAGTTTGGAGGTTCCTCAAAAAACTAAAATAGAAATACCATTTGACCCAGGAATTCCACTCCTAGGAATTTACCCTAAGAATGCAGCAGCCCAGGTTGAAAAAGACAGATGCACCCCTATGTTTATTGCAGCACTGTTTACAATAGCCAAGAAATGAAAGCAAACTAATTGTCCATCAATAGATGAATGGATAAAGAAGAGGTGGTACATATACACAATGGAATATTATTCAGCCATAAGAAGAAGACAAATCCTACCATTTGCAACAACATGGATGGAGCTAGAGGGTATTATGCTCAGTGAAATAAGCCAGGCGGAGAGAGACAAGTACCAAATGATTTCACTCATATGTGGAGTATAAGAACAAAGAAAAACTGAAGGATCAAAACAGCAGCAGACTCACAGAACCCCATAATGGACTAGCAGTTATCACAGGGAAAGGGGTTGGGGAGTGGGGTAAAGGGAGGGATAAGGGGAGTAAGGGGTATTTTGATTAGTGCACGCAATATGGGGGGGCACAGGAAAGGAAGTACAGCACAGAGAAGACAAGTAGTGACTCTGTAACATCTTACTATGCTGATGGACAGTGACTGTAATGGGGTATGTGGTGGGGACTTGATTATAGGGGTGAGTGTAGTAACCACAATGTTGCTCATGTGAAACCTGAGCAGAAGATTGTATATCAATGATATCTTGGTAAAAAATATATACATATACATATATGTGCATATATATATATATATATGTGTGTGTGTGTGTGTGTGTGTGTGTGTGTGTATGAATTAGGAAAAAAGGAAAAAAGAGTAAAATGAAGTAGCCAAGTTTAGTAAAATTCTGAATATAAGCCTAAAGTGAGGCTCCCAACTTGGTGACCACAGGTCCCAGTTTGTGGAGGACAGTCCTGGTTTATGCCTATTGCATCAATGTAATAATTGATACCACTATATATTCTAGATTAAATGAAAAACTACATGGATACCCCACTGTTAACACTTTTAAACAAATTTTTACCTGAAATAGTATAGACCTTACATTGACCATTGAACTGCTTAAAGCAGGAGGGAGAAAAGTCTTCATGCAAATACCCAAGCATTAGAAAGGTAAGATAAATATTGCATACTATTCTTAAAACATTTATTCATTTTATCACTATGAGTAATGGCAGTACATTAGATTTTAAACTATAGTTTTTATGTAGATGATTGCAATGAAAGTACTTAAAATTCATTTTTGTTATGTAACAATACAAATATCTTGATTTTTTAAATATAATATAAATGACTTATGTGGTGTTATATATAAAATCTTATCACTAGGAATCTTGATAACTGGTATTGCAGAGAGAAGATACCTAAAAGGTACTTTCAGTTTCTAAGATTGCACATCTAAATACATAGAATGACTATTAATCTTATACTCCCCAAAGGGACCCACAAAAATAATGAGGGACATTCTCTTAGATGGATGACATTTCACTTTGCAATTAAAGTAGGATAAGGAGGCCCTTCATCAAACTTTTATTTAGGGGAAAGGGGTGTCATGAAAGAACTTAAGGCCATAACTAATTAATAGTATGAAGTTACAAAGCAGAAAAAAAATCAAACTTCCATTGACTTCTGCAGATTTTAAGTAGCTTCATTGATTAGATCTTGATAGTGATGAGATTTCCTGGAAATACGTAAGAGAATTTATAATGTGCTTTGATCTTTACTCTTTTTATTGTTATTTATATGCATGATTGTTTTTGAAACTATATAAATTAAATATGTCTTATTTTAGCAAGCAGACTGTTTACAGTAAAAAAAATACATTTTGCAATTACTAAACCTCTATTGATTGCAAGGCCATTAAAAAATATCTTGTTTGCTAACCTAAGAGAAACTTCATTTTATAAAGAAATTTAATTCCAGAGTTTCTCTTTGTTCTGGCATAAACAGCTTTACTCTAAGATATCTTTCCCAAATCTGCTGGACTGGATTGGAAGCCTCTATGGTGGACTTCCTTCACACCCTATCCCTCTTCCAAAGCTCTTGTCACATTTTATTTTAATTACTTGTTTAAATGTATAACTTCCTCACAAATCTATTCATTCTATGAGGACAAGTGATGGATTTTCTTATGTTTTTGATACTCAGCATACAGCATTATACCTTGAATATAATAGGAGCTCAATAAATAAGTACATATGAGGGAAAAGTTGACAACGTTTTAGACATTATATATAGTAAAAACACAATTAAAAATAGAGTTTATTTTTTGTGATGCAGAAAGTGGTAGAGGAGAGCAAATTTCTTAACCTGGAGTAAATCTGATCTGGACCTGGTATTAAAATAATGATTAAGTCTACAAAAAAATTGCATTGCAACTGTGAAACTGCTTTAGTCTGCTTAACTGTATTATTCTCTGCTCCTTACAATTGCCTAACATTTTCTATCATTTCTTTTCATTGTTCATCCTCCTTTTTCAAGTCTCAGTTCAAATGTCATATCCTCAGAGGACATCTCTGACTGCTCTATTACTCTGTATTTCAACATCCTATTTATTATCTTTGTAGATAATATCACAAAGTCCAGTCATCTTATATATTGGTTTGCTATCTATTTCCCTCTTATTAGTTTAAATTAAACAAAGGTAGATAGTTGCCAGTTTACACCACCGTATCCTTAACATCTACCTGAATGCCTGACACAGTTACTGAAGGAATGAGTGAAGAGATGGATGGATGGATGGGTATGCAAATACAAACATATGTCATAGGAAGTTCAGGAACACAATGTTTATGAAAACATGGACAAAGTTAAAAAAAAAAGAGAGATGGAACTATTGTGTTTGCCACAAAATAACCCTTGATATATTTTCATTCTTGAGCCCATGATCTACTGTTTGAGTCTAAAACTTGTCAAATCCATCTTTTGGTAATCTAGGATCATATAGTATTCTAAAGGTAGATGGTTTTGAAAAGCTAGCTCTAATTTGAATGCAGTTTTGGCCTTGGTATTTTAAAGCCTACTTCTTGCTTTAAAAAGAATTTATCATTTAATCTGTTACTTCTTTAGAAATCACTTAACTATACACACTTCCTTAGTCAATTTCAAGATGTAAGGGATGTTGTTTGTATATATGTAAGAATATTTAACTTGATATTACAACTTAAGATTTATCAGAAAAAGTACTAAATCTGACAGATACTTTAAATTAGATAAGTGTTGTCCTTTGAAACAAATTTTCTATATTTTTATGTAGCCAGAAGACTTTATTTGGTAGGCCATAACAGCACTCATTTTAAATAATAGTTTGCCCACATGTATAATACTTTATATAAACACGTTTATTATCAGGGTTCTGGCAAAAAATAAATAGGTAGCTAAAAAGAGTTTAATAAAAAGAGACCCATTTTAAAGTTGTGGACAGGGTTTAGGGAAGCAGCAACTAGTAATACAGGACATGAGCAGAGGTCAACCTCCCAGGACAGAGTAATGAAAATATAGAGAATGGAGTAGAAGGGATAAATGGACAAATTGGGCACAGCAAAACAATAGATACGCAAATGCGTTCTAGAAATGCTTGATATTGATACCAAAGATAAATTTTGAGAAAAAAATCAGTACTTTTATTTTTATGTCTCTCTCCCTAAGAAAAATATGTTGTATCTAAAAAGAAAGTAGAGTTCGAAAAGAGAACAGGTACTCCTATACAAATCTCTTCCTGCTAACATCCTTTAACTTTGAGCGTGTTAAATACAAAAGTATAGATTAAGCCCAAGAATGATACAGTCTGTAATCCTGTAGTCAAAGAGATGACTCAGAATGGTCTTTCAGTGAAAGAAATACAGACAAAAATGCTAAATAGAGTTTGAGAACTTTTATGATGAGAAGTTAAATATGACTTGAAAAGTCTTTCCTACAGGTAAGTTTCCTGATTGATATGTTACATATGCAATTTGAATGTTAGGTAGGCATTTGGGGAGTTTTAACCTAGAGATACAGTAAAAGTATATAAAAAGTGGAGTACCTTAAAATCACAGCGGTTTCAAGGTAACTCCTAGCCCAGCGTATCTAGAAGGTTTCAACATTCTGTTCCTTTGTGTAAAGTCAACTAGCTGTTGAAGATGGTTTCTACATTATAAATCTTGTTCAGTTCACCTTTGTGGAATTCCCTCAAGCTTTTGAATAATTTTCCATACAATCAGGTGAAAGGATAGTAATAGTAATAATGCCCACTTAACCACCTTGAGTAAAATGTGTGGAAGCACAGCATTCATATAATGGACAAATAAGTAGATGATAAGATAGGCTCAAATCCCTTTAGTAGGGAACTGAGTGGAAAGGAAATTACTTATGAATTTTCTTTTCTTCCTTTTTCTCTTCCTTTCTTCCCTCCTTCTTTATGCTGTCTCTTTCTTTCACTCCCTCTTTCTCTTTTTCTCATGTTTTCTCTCTCTTTCTTTCCTCTTAAATAGAATATTATTCCTTTTCACTAGGCAATGCCCTGAATTCCTCTAGGAAATAATATTGACTCATGTTTGAAATATATATCCTACTATAACATTTGACACTGAAGTATAAGTCAAACTCACATCAAATAGTTGTAGAGTTCAAATTAATTGAAGTTGCATTACAGAAAGCTTCTAACCAGCTCATTTCACAGAAATTTGTGAAACAATTGTTTTGGAAATGGGTCTAATATTTGTAACATTTCAACTTACATATTTTCACTTCCCCTTAATTCATCTTCCTTTTTATCCACCTCCAAGGTTGAACCACAAAACTTATCCAATTGACCAATATGGTCAATTAGTAGATGACTAAGGAGGCAAGAATATACAATGGGGAAAAGAGAGTTCCTTCAATAAATGGTGTTTGGAAAACTGGACAGCCACATGCAAAAAAATGAAACCGGATCACTGTCTCATGCCATACTCAAAAACATACTCAAGCTGGATTAAATACCTCAATATATGAACTGAAACCATAAAATTCCTAGACGGAAACATAGGCAGTGCCCTCTTGAACACAGGCATTATCTCTATATGTGTCTGCAGGTAAGGGAAACAAAAGCAAAAATAAACAAATGGAACTACATCAAACTAAAAATCTTCTGCACAGCAGGGGAAATGATCAACAAAATGAAAGAGTAATGTTTTGAATGGGAGAATATATTTGCAAATGATATATCCAATATGGGGCTAATGTTCAAAATACATAAAGAACTCATGCAAAATGAAAAAAAAGACCAAATAAGTCAATTAAAAATTGGGCAGATGACCTGAGTGGATGTTTTTCCAAAGAAGACATGTAAATAGTCAAGAGACACATGAAAAGATACTCAATAACACTAAACATCGGGGAAATACAAATCAAAATGACAATGAGATATCACCTCACACTCTTCTCAGTGTGACTAATATCAACAAGAAAAGAAATAGCAAGTGCTGGCAAGGATGTGGAGAAAAGGGAACCCTCATTCATTGCTTGTGGAGTTGTAAATTGGTACAGCCACTACGAAAAGCAGTATGGAGGTTCCTCAAAAAACTAAAAATAGAAATACTATATGAACCAGCAATTCCACTTCTGGGAGTTTGCCCAAAGAAAACAAAATCACTATTTCAAAAAGATATATGCACCCTTATGTTTATCACACCATTATTTACAACAGTTAAGATATGGAAACAATCTAAACATCCATCAACAGATGAATAGATTTTTAAAATGTGGTACATATATACAATGGAACATTACTCAGCCACAAAAAGAATAAAATCCATTTGTAACATAATGGATGAACTTAGAGGGTATTATGCTAAGTGAAATAAGTCAAAGACAGAAAAATATATGATTTCACTTATATATGAAATCTAAAAACAAACCCAACCAACAAACAAACAAAACTGAAACAGACTCATAAACACAGAGAACAGATTGGTGGTTGCCATAGGGAGGTGAATGGGGAATGGGTGAAATAGGTGAAAGGGAAAAAATAATTAGTGAGAATGTTTGATATCTTGATCTGGGTGATGGTTACATGAGTGGATATGCATGTCAACATTCATCAAGGTGTACCCTAAGATTTGTGCATTTTATGGTATGTACCTCAATTTTTAAAAATTAAAAAAAAGTCACCCAAGGGAACAAGAGAATATATGCCATCAAGACTGAAGAGGTCAAATAGTAACTTCAAATCTAAAATTTGCCTCTTCTTTTAAAATTGGGGTAAAAATAGACTTTATGAAAAGAGAATAGATTTCTTATTCTCACAAACACACTTTAAACAAGTCAAAAGTCAGGCCTGGTAAACTAACTAGATCTACTAGAACTTCCATCATATAGTTAGACTATGCCTTCCAACATTAATGATGAGCCACTAAACTTGGTGGCTTCAGAAGAAAAGAAGAATATGGTATGAGAGGAGTCCTTACCATAAAGGAAAACAAGGGGAAAGCATGGAAAAGTCCACACTTTCCTCTTTGGATGTCAGTTAGAAAGAAAGGGAAGAGAAACAAAGGAGAGAAGGAGAGGACGCTAACAGTGAGCTACATATATTTTTGTCCTCCTCTCTCTGCCCAAGTCTCTGAAGAAATATGGCTCAGGATAGGGAAAAGAAAAATAGACATCCTCCTTTGTTAGACATTGCTGTATAGAGGGCCCCCTATTGCACCCTATTCTGGAGCCAACTTGGCCATTGGTTGAGGGTCTGTAGCAGAGTAAAAATTGTATCATTGTATCACAGAGCAGTCAGACAAAGAAAGAGCCTGACTAGGTAATCATGGAACATACTTTATTTGGGGAGGGAAGACAAAGGTAGGAAGAAGCAGGAATGAAGAAATTCCCACAAGCCTCCAAGTGAGTCAGGGAAGTCTCAGCTATTTGCCTGGCTGAAATATTGGGAGGGAATTTATCCCATATCCAAGGCTAATCAGAAATTAGGGGGTCTGGAACTCCAGGTGCTGTAAGATTAAGCCTTGTGTGTAACGTAATGGAAAGTGAATAGGGCCAAAATTGCCTGTGCTATGAAAAAAAGTGCTTCTATGTGTGGATGAAATCATGAGGAAGATTAAATAAGGAAGCCATGTTTTCCTTGCACTTCTGAGTGTAGTGATATTGCATTTATGACTCTACAACATGTCAGGGCTAGCCTGGAATGTCTAAGAATCTGGATGTAGCAAGAATTCATATGCACCACAGTTAGATGAAACTTTTAAACTAAAATTAGTGACAGAAACCATGTTGAGGCCTTGGCTATGCTTGGTTTCATCTGCAGAGTTGCATATGGATAGAAACAGTGGAAGAAAGGGTCATCCTTAAGAGTCTTCAGTTTTGAAAGGAGTGAACTCATGTTTCAGAAAGGCAAGTCCAATTCAAGCAGCAGAAGCTCTCCCATTAGTACAAGGTTTGAAGTAGATTAGATTTGTGCTTGGGAGGGAGAGCAGGGTATAATGTTTGCTTGAAAGTTTACAGAAAGCTGGAAAAACAGGTCTGAGCAGAGCTTATCTCTATAAGTGACCATTTTGTCTTCTAGCCAGAAAGCAGAAGAGAGAGACTATGCAATGACTCTTGGGGAAAGTAGGGATTGGCAGGGAATTATGTTGGTGGGGAAGCCTCCACTTACTGCTGCTGCCCTGATGACACAGACCCACTTGAGGCTCATTTTCAAACAAGGGACACTATCTGATATTTGAGATTAGATTAGATTAAGCATTAACGAAGCTGTGCTTCATCTGTCCATCTGAGTACCGTGAATTAGCTGGGCCCCAACGAGTTGTCATTAGTACCTTCCTTCTTCCACATATGGCACTTTTTTCATCGTGATCTTTTGTCCTACTTATTGTTGACTCTGATCCCAGTGTGAAGGCCAGAGTTTGAAACAGAGAGGATGTGGGAATATCACTGGAAAATATGACTGGAACTTAATCAATGATAATGGCTGAAGACGGAGTTTTTCCTAAGGATATGGCATGCCTTATGAAATCACTCAGGAAGATGTTGCAGGCAAAAAAGAGGGAGAGAGAAAAATAGGTTTGGATGATTTTCCAAAGCTTGGATCTGTAGGAATATCCAAGAAGTGCCAAGTAGCTGAAACCAACATCAGTAAAGAATTGCTTGAAACCTAAGTGGACAACTGAAGTTCCAAGAGGCACTCATCTCACTCAGTGGCCAAGGACCCAGAGGGGCTAAGGTACCAAAGCAGAGAACAGCTGAGGGCTAGTGTAGACAGCATGGAAACTGTAGCTGAAAGAAAACACTAAGTAGATTCTAATGGGGCCAAACTTTTTCTAAGAGGCAAAGAAGTATAGCAAATCTGAGTCTATTTTAGGCTAAGAATCTGAATAGCTGGATAGAGCCCAGGCAAGGGTGAGTCAAGGAGAGGAATTGCACTGCCGTGTTCAGTAAACCGTATCAGCCAAATCAAACTCTGGCCAGATTTTTGTTCCTTTAGGAACAGGCACTTTTTCTCAATGTACCGATTTCATTATTTTTGTCTTTTTCCTTTCTATTTTGATTATTTCATTTTTGCTTCATTTTTTGGATTAAGTTCTTTTTGCAAAAATGTCTCTACTTTTTAGCTAACCTGAAAAGAAATGAGGCATGTCCTCACATAAGGTAAGATGTTTGGAGAAAGTGAAGTGACAAGCAGATGCTACATTGGAAGAGGTAAGAGTAAATGGCATCTCTTTTCATAGATGGAGGGCCTGCGTTCAGATGCTACAATTTGCATTCATATATGAAGCAGGAATGTAGAGTTGGCCACCCATTATCTGATTTCAGATGTGACTAAGTCTTGTTTGCCTGGCACAATGTTTAAAAAATGAGATTTAAATATCTTCAGTAGGGCCATGCACTCCCTAGTCAGCCTTAGGTTCACCATTGACTGTACCTTAACACTGAATTCTATTTTTAATTGTCTATTTTCTACATGTTTCCTGTAGGGACTTCAATGTACAACTCTGAGAGTGGTAACAGTGTTATTACTACTCTTTTCCCCCACTAAAATGAAAGCTGCACAAGGGAAAAGCTTTCTTTCAGGTTTGTTCACTGCTGTACTTGAGCAAGTAGGACATTAGATATTCAGAACACATTTATTGAATGAATTAATTAATAATAGGGGACAATATCTTAGAATTAATTTCCAGTGGCTCCACTTCTAGCACTATAGACAAGATCCTTATATTACATCTCAGGAGCTGCTGTATTTTGAAAAATTTGATCCTAATGAATATAACATACTGCCTTTACTACTCACAAATATGCCCTCCTTACTTGTTTGTCAAGTAAAACAAAAGCCATGAGTTTTATAAAAGTGTACTAGGATTTTAATATTTTAATTAGGCATGGATATTATATGAAGCACAGTCAGAAAGTAATAATATCTGAAAGTTAGGATATTTAGGCCAAAGAGATATAAATAAGAATCTTTTAAAACTGAAAAGTAGAGTATAATGAATCAATTTCTCTGCTTGCAAGAGCAAATAGACATCGTACACAGCTGGATTAAAGAAATTGAATACCTGTCAACATGACCGATACTTTTGTCTGGTGAAATTAAACTGGTAAAATTATAGCACAGATTCAGGGTTTTATAATTATAAAGAACATTAGCAGTCGTTTAGTTTACTGTATATCCTTTTTTGTTTTGTCTGTTTCTATTCTTCTTTAAACTCTCACCCTTCCCTGTGGCTACAGATTACAATAAACTGTCCCTTGATCACTGGCATAACCATATGACACAGACCAGACTTGGTCACCCACACTCATCAACATGAATGCTGAGAAAGAGTCCCGATAATACAGTTTTAGTTTGCTGAATACTCTAGATGGCTTTGTACAGTTACATGAACTAATAAATTACCTTCTTTGTATAAGTTAACCATAGTTGATTTTCTATCATGTATAAGTAAAAGATTCCAGATTAGTGAGCAATATTAATAATACCTTAACTATACAGAAGACAAAATTGTGCTAAGAAAAGTTAAGGAAATTACCCCATACCACTCTACTAGTTAGTGAATGATCCAAGAATAGCCAGACAGCCTAATATGCAGTGTTCTTTATCTTTTAAACGTCCCTGATTCTTTTCTTGTCTCTATTTCTTCTTCCTTTGTGAAAATGTCAACTTTTGTACTATTTATGTGTTGGGATATTGATACTACTGGGTCCTTTTGCTTAAGCACAACTTCTGTCAGTTCTGCAACTTCATGACTCCTTAGTGTATTCAGTAGCGACAAATGTCTCCAACCATCTGTTTGAAGCTTATAATAGAAATGGGATTAATTTGCCTTTGGGAATTCATAATTTAGCTCCAGGAAACCCTACATGTCCTCTCCACTTGAAGCTTTATACCAACTCTCTCTTCTCATATATTTTCTATCCTTCTTTTTTATTCAGTTAGAATAGGAAAGTAGAGGACGTCCATAGCCATCACCAATATGACTTTGCCACTCTTCTATTTCCCTACTTCTGATTTTCCCATTTTTTTAATATTAACAGCTTCTTAGGAAAAAAACCTATAAATTACTTTTAGTCAAGTGTAACAGAGACTACTACTGGCCAATAAAATCAATTCCAGCATCCACAGTGTACAGCCCTGACATACAGCTGCCCAGAATAAGTCTATATTTGCATGCAACCATACAGGTGTGACCATATGAATAGTTTTCAACAAAGGAATTCAAATGGAGAAAAGAGGGCCACTACTGGGTCAAGGCTTTGGAAAAAGAAATGTGCTTCTTCCTTTCCTTTTTTCTCTTCCCATTAGCTGTTTATTTAAAATTATAAGGTGTACAGAGCTGTACTGTCTGATGCAGTAGCCATTAGCCATATGTGGCTATTTAAATATAAAACTAAATCTAAATACAATTAAAAATTACATTCCTCATTCATGCTAGCCACATTTCAAAATTTTAGTAGCTATAGTCTCATTACTGCAGACCCTGCTAGTGAGCAGCCCTGGCTCAGAAAATGTAGAAAGACAAAATGGAAAGAGCCTTGTTTATTGGATCTAAGGGAGGAAAGTCACCTAGCCATTGGACACTTATAAGAGTGTAAAATAAGCCTCTGGTTTGATCAAGTATGCATTTACATATTTTAGGATCCATACTTCCCAATACTTTGGCCTATTCTACTTAATATAGAAGCTGAATGATTATTTTTAAAACACTTTTAACATCTTGTCAGACATCTGGAACATCTCCTACCTCCTTTTGTATTTTGACTCTTTATAAATTCAGTATAAAAACAAAATAGCACATGCATTTTAAAGCAAAAGGTTCAAGAAATAGCATACTCAAGAAAAAACAGGCTAAAAGAAGTTTCTTGTGAAAATTCATTCACAGTGTAGGAGCAATAATGAAACTTCAGGTTTCTGCTAACTCCTGTTTTGCTTAGAAAATAATATCCTTAAAAGCATGAGGCCACGAAGGGCACAGTCTTTGGGCCTGAGTATTGGTTCTGCCAGTTGACATCTGTAAATTTTGTAGTTTTATGAGTATCCATGTATAGCAACGATTGAGAGAGTCAGAGAAGTTACGCAGATGGTAATCAATGTATAAGCTTAATTACTGATAAATGTGGGCTGCAGAATATGGATTAAGTGTGTGGCAATAATGAGCTTTTGATCCTCCTGACCACATCACTTTAGATCTTGACATAGCCCACTTAAGGAAAGGTTGAATTTTCAGGGAGTACTCACTCAGGATTGTTGCCTCTCCCTGAAGGTGGACCTTGAGAAAGAGGGCAGAAAGAGTGTGAATTCCTGAAGTTCAGGAATTTTGATAGATTAGCATCATACAATTTATAAATTTGAACTAAGGTCTATTTTTCCCAACATGATAGTTCATTTCCCAAATGTGGAGAGGCAAAAAAGTAGAGCAGAGGGCCAGAAGGATATAGGGAAAATTTCTCTTCAAGAAAACGCAAGAAAAAAGAGAAGGTTTTGTATTGTGAACCTGTCTATGAAAAAGGGAATTGGTAATAATACTTGGGATGGCTACGACTGTTAAAATGAGGCAATTTGTGTAAAGAATTTAACATAATGCCATATAAATAGCAAACTCTTACTAATTATATTATTAGTAACAAAAATGGTAATGCTTTTATAATTATTATCAGTATCACTTTCTGTCACCTCAACTCCCATAACTGGCAATTAATTATTTAGTAAACTTACTGGAAAAGTTATGGCATTTTATTTAGTCATAAATATTTCATTTTGCATTAAATAGAGGGTTTTTTTTTAACAAAGCCAGTTGGAAAGAGAACTATGCTAGATTTCTAAGAGAGGGCAATAATTAAATAAAGTTTAATGGAAACTCTTGGCATTCTGAGTATTTCATGTTCTTTACAGATTTGTCTGTGTGGTCCAGCACTTAAACAGTTACTTACACATATTAAGAGGAAAATTACAGATTTCAATAAAAAAAGAAAGGGTGTTGATCCTTTGAAATAAAAAAGTACAATAAGTGTATATTCTTATAATTAGCATTTGCAAATGGAAAACTATTAGGGAACATTGAGATTTAATGGATGGAATCATTCTTCCATCTGTTGAGTTGTACTGATCCATTAAATATTTCTTTAGTGTCAGTACATGACAGTATACTATGGTGCTGTTGGGAATACACAAGTTCAACATTGATTCTGTCTTGAAAAATATACAGCTGAATACAGAATATGTGTTTCAATATTATAATTCTGCATAGGAAGTAATGTCTCATAATAAAAAGCAAGGATGAGGGCTTTGAGAGCTCACAGGAAAAGTATTTTCAGTGATAGAGTTCAGAGAAGGTATTATTTTCACCGGGGGCATGGTTATGGTGCGAAGCGAAGCATCAAGGGAAACTCGAAGGAAGGAAATAGCATATGGACTAAGTAACTTTTGAACAGAAGTCATGGTGGCAGACTGTTCCATGCTGATGAAATACGTGGTGTAACTATGAGAACCACGCTGTTTCCATTTGGATAAACTGAGGATACATGAAGAAATCAGAAACAATACACAAGCTTGTAATAAAATAAGTGATTTGCCAAATAATTTATAGGTTTACTTGGTAAGATTATCAGAAAAATAACTGAAACTCATGTTATAATAGGTACAGATAAACTTTTCAAAACTAAAATGTTTAGGATTGACTTGAATTTTAAAAGTTTTGAACTGGTTTAACAAAGAAAGGTTATGAATGACTTGGATCTGGTTTCTGAAGAAGGGTTATATGTTAATAGTGAGGCAGCTTAAATGTGGTTACTTCTTCATAAACATACTGAAATAATAGTCAGTTACACAGATACATACTGAAGAAGAGAGAACCTTGCAGTGAAGATAAAACAGAAATGAGTTACATTGGTCTCTCACATAAGCACATAGGTTATTAAAAAATAGCTTGAAACATAGTAAATTCTATTGTCAAGTTTAAAATACATGAAGATTTGGAATACTATGTTCAGTTTCAAGTATGAATTTTAAAAAGCATATGAAAACCAAGAAAATTTATAAATAGTGAAAGAAGTCTCCAGTTTTTGTTCTTTTCTATTGGATAAATACAATAGACATTATAGGCAGGCACATGTATGCACATACACACAGATTCACAAAGTCACATATAAGCAGTATAGCACATACAAATTACTTATGTATGGAAATTTAAAAAACTAAACTCTTATAATTCCACTTGTTTGTTCTCTTTCTCTAAATGAAAGATTTCTACATTGAAAAATATTCCAGTAAGTTTCAGTAAGTCTATTGTATTTCAACTTTTTATAATTTGTATTCTGTTTAGCTTATCTACAATATTGAACCATGTTTAAAATATAACAAGAAGGAATGTCTATGTTTCCTCACTAGGCTGAACATATACTGAAATGAATAGTAAACAATGAATTCTATTAAGCAAAATAGAAGATATGCAAGCAGAATAAGCTGCAGTATTTTAATGGCTCTTCAAACACTTCCAATTAAATAGAGGCATGCTTTTTTTCCTTTGATGGCCTAGCCCCTCTCTTTCAAACCTTTTGTTCATCTTCCCTCTAAAGGGATTTTGAAAAGCATTTCAGTCACTGAACATTTATAATGTGATTTTTTTAAAATCTAAATCTAAGCATTTGCAAAAGATGTAATTTCTGGTATATTACATACATTGACATTTTAAAATAAAACTCTTACATCTGTATTTTAAAATATATCATCCAAATACCTAATGACCTAATACAACAACACTGTTGGGAAAATAATGCACAAGGCTCTTATTTCACAATCAGAAATTCTGTATTATTCATTTTCTCCTTGAAATTTCACTCCCTCCACATAATATCAGCATGATATTTTAGATTTCAAAGTCTTTTATTGATTACAGCAACTTATACTTTTGCAACAAAATAGTATTTATCTAAATTGACATTATTTCTATAAATGTCAAGTCATAACTAAGGTTCTAAATGCTAAATTTTCTGAAGTTTTGTTACAAATTTTAAATATTGATAGTAAATATTCAAAGTAATATTCATATTTTATAAATTTTGAGGAAAAAAAAATCAACCAACCTAAAGTGTAAAAACTTATTGAAAGTGTGCTCCTAAATGACATGGATGAATCATGTTTTTTGCTTCAGTTGGTTTTGGAATCTGTAGATGGATATTACTTATTGCTAGCATTAGTCAAAATATGGTATCAATTCTATTTCTTTTTTTCATTTTGTAGATGTAAGTACAGAGTAAACTTCATAAACTTAAATAGATGATAATCGAGTTATGTCATAGCAATATCTCTCAAGTCTTTGTATTCCTTCTAAGTTATTTGGTAACTAAATTATACCATCTTCTCTTTGGTTGAAAGCAAAGAATTGGAAATCAACTGAATTGCAAAACAACTTGATACCTAGTCATTAACAGTATTAATCTTCTCAGCATTGACAGCAGTATTATAAATTGTTCCACTGTCAAGCCTATAGGCATTTACAGCACTGGACAACCCTAATATGATAAGTAAAGTAAGAGAAGGGTGAGAGTGAACAGGAAGTGGGGAACCAAGGTGGTGCCTTGACTTTGATACTCTTCCTCACTCATATAAATTAGTTTTAGGACAGAGTACACGCAATAGTTAAGGATGTGGAAATTGCTGTTCTTAAAATTTATAGCAAAATCTATACCCCTATATTCTTTGAAAGTCCTTAGGTACTTCACAGATACCACTTTTTAAGTTATCTTTTCCAGTACCATCTGTGGGGAAAATGGAAATTCCTATTTCCAGGATCCTCACTTGACCCTAAAATACTTGATGATGTAATTGGCCTACTACTAAGCTCATGCTCCTACACCTGCTGGCAGTGAGCTATTATTGAGTGAGTCACTATGTAAAGAGCAGAGGTAGAGATGGAGGTGGACCACGGACCTGCAGACTGCTGGATGCAGACATGATTCCAGTGCTTGACCTACTGCTGTGAGAATAAAGCCGGGTATAAACCCTTTTACCCCAAGACTATTCTGTTGTCATTTCTCGCTCTCACTGAATCCATAGTAAACTTGCCCAGGGCTGAAACCCTCAAGCAAGACACCATCCCATATTTAGCTGTGTTTTCCCCTCACTTTTTTGATTGCTACAGACATGACTGGAATGGGAACAATAAAGTCAGGTGGGGGCACTTAACTGCCATAAACCAGATGGGTATGATTATCATATCATAGAGGGTAGGAGTGGCAACCATGGAGGTCTGACTGAACTTCAGAGATGGTTAATAGAGTATGAGTATCTGGTGGCAAAAATATATGGGCAACCAATTAAATACTACTTATTTTGTACTATTAAAATAAATACAATATCAAGATCCATTGTCTACTGCCAAAATATGAGCTAGTTTTCAGACTTGTGACACACTGACTGAAAATGAGTCATGACCTTCAGAAAGAAAGGAAAAAAAATCTTCCCTACCTTGGGAAGGAATGTACAGTAATGGTTACATTAGTTTTTCCCACAAAACAACTTACATCCATTTTCTCAGTTACAGTGGGAAGAAAAATACCCAAACATTTCAAGGAAGTTGACAATGATGGCGAAAGGCCCTAAGTATCATTATGCAACCCCCTCCATTAGAGTGAAGGTATATGGGAAATAGGTAATAAATAGTGTCCTGCCTGAGGTTTGGCTTACAAAGGGTGTGCTTTTGGGTCTATAAACTCACCTGGTGGTCACCTCCCTTGTACGTGAATGCATAAATGGAATCGACATACTTGGGAGATAGCACAGTTCCCATACTGGGTGCTTGACCTGCGGGAATAGGGCTAACATAGTAGAGAAAGCTTAGTGGAAGCCTCAGACACTGCTCTGCATCACCCAACATACTAAATCAAAACCAATCTTGGTGTGTGGCAGAAATTAACATCACCTTTCAAAATATAAAGGATTCAGAGTGGTTGTCTCTATAATATATCCATTTAATTTACCAGTCTGGCCCCTGAAGAAACTGCATGATAATAATGACAGACTGCCACAAACTCAACCAAACAGCAACATCATTTTCAGCCAGTATGTTAAGACCAGATAATGAGCCTCAGGCACATGGTTTGTGGCCAGTGATAGAGCAAATGCATTCTTTTCTAATAGTTTGCACTTATAAGGATTGAACAAAAATATTCATAGTTTTGCTCCAGGGTTATGTTAATTCATTTTCCACCTGTCATAATATAGTATAAAGAGAGCTGAACTATCTGGACATCCTGCAGAACATGACATTGATCCACTATGCTGTTTTACTAATAAGTCTAGATGAGCAAAAAGTGGCTCGCATGCAGAAAGCCTTGGTGATACGCATGTACTCAAGAGGGTAAATAATAAACTCAGTGAGGTTTCAGGGGCTTTCTACCCCACAAGCTTTCTGGGGGCATACTTGGATGTCTCCTCTAAAGTAAAAGAAAAATCATTGAATTTTTCACCTCCTGTCACACAAAATGAAGTACCACACTGGTGAGAATCTTTAGGCTCTGAGACAGCACATGCCAGCCCTGCAGATAGTGCTCTGGCCCTTCCTTACACTGAGTGTGACTGCAGCAGGCCCAGGTTGTGAAGGAAATAGCCCTGCCTCTTGTAAAATATGGTACCCCCTAGGATATTAGAGGTATTGGTATTGGTGGGGGAAAACAATGCCATGGGGAAATTATAACAAACTCCAGTGGAAGAATCACCTTGCAGGGCTTCTCCCACTGCTCAATCCTGCTTCTTCCTTCTCCCATACACAGGGCTTGATCATTCATAAAAACCATTCTCTCTGAACACTCTCTCAGGGTCTGCTTCTGGAGAATCCAACCTACAGCAGAAGGCAGAGAAATATAACTTCGTCTTTGCCAAGGGGAAAAAGAAAATGGTTTTATGAACACACAGCAAAGGCTGTACTGCTCCAAGTGTTCATTCTTATCCCCAACTTTTCAGGACCACCTCCCAGTGTATTTTGGGAAAACAGAGTTTGTCTCATCAGGTCTACTCTTGAGTCATTTGTCCCTTAACTCTTGCTCTGCTGTCTTCTGTTTTCCTTCATTGCTGGTACCTCTAGCAATAATGGTAATAGCTACCACTTAATAGATGTTTTCTATGTGACCGTACTTTCTAAATTCTTTGCATGAATTAACTTACACAATTTTCACAACAGCTCTATTATTACCCCCATTTTACAGATGAGGATACTGAGCACATTGAGTTGAGTAACTTGTTTGACAAGTTGAGTTATTTCTGACAAGCAAAAATCTGGGATTTGATTCCAAGTAGTTCATTAAAAGAGTCAATGTTCTCAACACTGTGTTTTCATTAACTAGAAGCATCTACAATCCATTATTGTCCTATTTTGGTCTATGCTAGGTGTTACCCTGGTCTTTCCTACAAAATGCCACTAACCAACCAGTGTTATCTGGGTTTTAATGAACATTTTGGGTATTACAGTGTGATTACTTACCTGGTACTAGGAACCTACAATGTCAGTCTTCAGTTTTCATAGATAATTAGCAACCTTAACATTCCACGGAAGTTCCCTTGTTGGCTGTGTCCATTCCTAAGTACCTAACTTCCTATTGTGATCTAAGATCTTCTTCTCTCACTGTAAATTAACCATCCTCGATATCACTACTCTCTACTTATGGACACCTTTCTCCTCAGTCACTCAAGATACAACTCTCCATTTCCTGTTATTTTCTAAAATATACCACTTTAACCCTTTCTTTGTGTGACTTTTTTTTTTATACAATATGCCACTGTTGGTTAAGAAGGAGAAGAGGTGTTCTTTTTTCACCAGGAAAAATCCAGCAAGATATTAGTCCAAATTAAAAGAATAACAAAGAAAACTTTCTCCCAAGAATACACTCCCCATTTTCCAAAAAGTTTTAGATACCTGAATTTAGTCTCTTTGTGAAGCTGTTTTCTCACACTCAATGTAGCAAATATGCATAAAAATATTCAACTAAACATACACATAAAATCTCACCCATATATGATTTTTTGTTTTTTCACTGTGTTTAATTTATATTACTATTAATTCATTTGGCCCTAACAGACTGTTGTAATTATTTTATCTTTATAAACATTTATTGCTTTAAAAGAAATATCTTATTCATTATTGTTCTTTTCCTAAATAACAGCAGCTTTTTGTACCCATTTATTCTGCCATATGAATACAAAATAATTTGTTAATTTAAAAAATCTGTTGCGGTTTCACATGAATAGCTCTATAATTCAATTCAAAGACAATAGACATTATGAAGAGTCTACTGCAGTCTTTTTACAATTTTTCTTGTGAAATATTCCTTATATAACTGAAGTACAAAAAGAATATTCGACTAAGAGAGCTGTTAAGAGTGTGGTTTGTGGATTCAAATACCCAAGATCCAAATTGCACTTGACTCTCCCTCAAGTGCAAGTTATATGACCTTATGCAAGTTACTTAACATGAATGAATTTTTCTTTCCTCATCTGTAAGACAGACTAATAACAGTACTGTAACTCCATGGGGGAAATATGTTCCCAGTCTGGGGCAAATAAACCTTTGAGGCTGAAATCAGTCAAAGGGAGAAATAAAGTGGGAGAAACCCATTTATTGCTTACAAGCAGTCGTCTACTCCTGCTCTCCCATGTCTCTCATGACCCCGCTGCCTAGGCCCCACCAAACATCCCCATTCTGGTGCGCATTCACTCTCCACCCTTTTTGTAATCCCCTTTTCATATGGAGAGGAACTACATCTGTCCACCCCTTGGAAACACCTATTGATATGGAGATGCACTAAGGCCAGGAGAGAGATTCTGGAAATATTATAATTTTACCCACAAATACCTATCTCATAAGGTTGTTGTTAAGAATTAAGTAAGGCAGTAAGTGTAACTCAGCATAATGCTTGCATGAGGTGTTTGGTAAACATTATTTATTATTATTATTAATTTCATCATCCTTAGGAAAAACACTAAAGTTGTTAAATTGTCTTATAAGTCCTTGACTAATCTCACCTGTGTCTTTTAATAAAACAAATGGGACTTTCTGTACAGTAGAAAAAGATCTATATTTGCATGCTAGGAGCAAATTTAAACTTTGTAGTTGCTTGAAAAGATTTTTGCTTCTGAAATACAGAATATAGGTTTGAAAAGAAAGAAAAATCTATGAGAAGAGCTTTTGACAGATTTTGACTTAGTTTCCTGACCACACTAGATCAAGCCAAAAATTTGGAAGAAATCCACTGTAAAGTTACATTTTAGAGGGTAAATTTCCTGAACTTAGATTAATTTCATTTTAAAGTCCTCTTGGATCTTTGCCTTTGGTAATATTATCTTGAATGGCATTTCTGTCTAATATTGGTGTTTATGATATTAATTTTTATTTGTTTCTAGGTCAGTCCTTGGATGAGGTACATTCCTGTGGCTTTTTGGGGACTAATCTCAAGTCATATGAATTTATTAACAAATTCACAATCTTAAGTAAATGACCCATTAGTTTAAGTGTTATAGTTAGTTATTTAATAAGTGTTGAGTATCATTAACCTGAAAAGACACATCTTAGAGAAGCACAAATTTCTCTCAGAATTAATATGGTATTTCCACAAAATGCTTCATTTCCTGGGATCTGATTCAGAAATGCATGCTATTCTAGCTCTATGATCAAATTAGACCATAAGTTACATGCTGGGCTGCTTTTTGTTGCTGTGGGTTGCTGGTAGGCTTTTATCTCACTGCTAATAGTAGCCTTGGAGGCTTCCCACGGTGTTCCTTCCGAAGGTTCCAGGCCATTGTTTTAAAAATATGTTTAGGTCTTTTATAGCAAATGGTTGTTAATGCATTGTTTGCAGAATAGAGGAGAAGTAGAACACTACAATCTATGCTGATGGAGAGCCATTTTCAGTTGCTGCTTTGCTATTAAGATGAAAAGATCTAAACAGTTTCTCAGAAAACTCAGTCCATTTTACTCAACTTATAGTCTCTGTGGGGTTTATAAAAACTTCTACAGAGGATAAAGTTCTGTGTTTTAAAGACTGAAAAGAAGTTATCTGTGGGATTATAAATGGTACTTATATGTATATTATATGTGTTTTTGCATTTATATATATACTTTTAAAAACGATGCAGTTTGTTATATCCTATTCAAATATTAATTCCTTTATGATTAATTGTAGTTACACACATGAGTTTATAGCTTAGAAAGTTAAAAATGGATGAATAATGCCCTACTAATTTATACATATATCAGAAGTATTAGATCATGGAGAAATATATTTAGAGCACTTTCTTGACTTAGCTAATAATTCAGTATGGATAAATTCTTGTAACCAAATGTATGAATTTTTTATATATCACTGTAGAATCATTTGAATTCTTTTGCACTGTATCTGCAAGAAGTATTCTGACAAAGATTATGATAACTAGGTTTAAATGGATAGTGTTTTATATGGAGCAAAAAAATTAGGAGAGAACATATAAATGATTACATCATTGATAACTTTAAGAAATGGCATAATCCATTTATTCATTTACTTAATCTTTTAAGCATACCTGTTATGTGTAAGGTACTGGGCATACCTAACAAAAGGGAAAATAAATCCAGAAGATTTTGATATCAGGAAAACTCAAGAAAAGCTAGTTAAGGAAGCATGGATTGATAAATGGTGTCAAATGCTGCTAAAACGTCAAGATTTCAAGTAAGAGAAAACTTGAAATATATGTATCATATGCATCCATAATTAGTCATTATAAGCTTGATGAAAGCTGTGGATTGAAGTATAAATGAAAGAAAATAAAATGTACCAGGGAATATTCACAATTTACTTAAGAAATGTGTCTATAGAGGAAGAAGAGAAATGAGACATTGGCTAGCAGACATAGGAGAAAGATATCTCAAGGCCCTGAGAGGTTTGTAGGATGGCAACAGAGGTGGAGGGCTTTGGTTTAATAGAAGGACACTATCTCAATCAGCAAGAGTGAATTCCAAGAGATGCATCAGTGAATCCCAAGATTTCAGATATAACACTCTTTTTCCCACTGTGTATTACTGTGGTCTTAATGGTTATCAAGGTCAATTACCTCAGCCAGTATAGTAAATCCTTCCTGCGTCTGCTGGTTTGTTGGCATAAAAATACCAAATGGTCAGGTATTAGTCACAGGTTTCAGTAAAAATTAATTCTCTGAATGAAATATTCTATGCCTCATTGCCCCTAGAAATCAGAATCTCTACCTCAGATTGGATTCTCAGCAGCAGAAGGTATTATCAGCTATGCTCATACTTTGGGGCTTATGCAAAGCTTCCGTCTTTATTTTCATGGTCAAGTACACACTGTAAACTGAAGGCCAAGGAGAGTAGGATGAATTATACTGTTTACCTTGTTTTTGAATAACTTTTCTGTGGTAGATTTTATCTGGCTAGAATGTATGTGAGATGGAAAAATCAACTTACTATGTAGTCCCTCCCAGATACATTCACGTTCTTCAAACCAGGATAAAATACTTCATTCTCCAACAGATGGTTAAATAATCCACCCAACACTTCCTGGGGACAATAGGTGTGGATTGTGAGACACTGATGGAGCAAAGGTTAGGGCCATGGGAGTCCGGGCTACTTGTTCATAGGTTTTCTTTTCTTTCTCAATCCAAGTCCAGAATGTAACATTTCCATCTTATAATGGATCATGATTGCAGTGCCTTATCTTATGCCTTAGTAGAAAGGGGATCAGAATTTTTATCTTTCTGTAAAGGGTCAGAGAGTAAAGATTTTAGATTTTGTGGGCCATAAGGTCTTGATTGCAACTACTCAACTGGTGTTGTAGAGTGAAAGCAGACATAGACAATAATGTAAATGAATGTATATGGTTGACTTCTAATAAAACTTTATTTGCATAAACAAATAAAAGGCTAGATTTGGCCCATGGGGCCATAGTTTGTCATGTGCGTTGTGAAGCAGGTAACACCCACCTTTGGATGGATAAATGAGATTGCTTAGTTATGGTTAGGTGCTACATCTTTCCTGTGGGCAATTTTTCAAATGGAGGTTAGTTCCCTGCTACAGAAGGTATAGAAATTATTCTAGAAATGTACTACATCTCTCTGATATAGGCCATCAAGGAAATATATATATCCATATACATCCAGCACTATTGGACCAGCTGGGTCATGTGGCCCAAGGGTAGGACAGCTTACAACTACATCCTTTACCTGCAGCAGAGTCCTCTTTTTCCCTGGATCCCATTCAAAATTAATAACCTTTCAGGTGATCAGAAAAAAATAGAGAAGTATTTCCAAATGTGATATGTATTGCCTCAAAAATCCAAATAGGCCCACCAAACACTGAGTTTCTTCAGTAGTAGTAAAATATGGGGAATTTAACTTATTTTTCCTTAGAGGGATGCTTTGGTATATCATAGAGTACTGAAATGCCTAAATATACCAAAGTGACTAGATACTGAATTTATGGGGGATGCACCTCTCACTCCATGGGATACATTTAACTGATTATGGAATATGGGGTCTATGTATTGAATGTTCACCAGATTTGATTACTATGATGATGATGTCATCAATATAGTGGACTTGCTTGATGTTTTATAGAATATTTCTCTTTTAAGAATCATCATGATACCACAAGGAAAGAAATTTACAGTTCAATATCCCCAAGGAATATAGTTGCAAAAATTTTCAACAAACTATTAGCAAACCAAATTCAACAACACATTAAAAGGATCACACAACATGATCAACTGAGATTTATTCCAGGGATGCAAGGATGGTTGAACAGCTGCAAATCAATCAACATGATATACCAGATTAACAAAAGGAAGGATAAAAATCATATGATCACAGGATATAGAAAAGCATTTGACAAAATTCAGCACCATTTATGATAAAACTGAACAAAGTATGTATATAGGGACTGTACCTCAACACAGAGGCCATACATGGTAAGCTCACAGCTAACATTATATTCAATGGTAAAAAGCTGAATTTTTTCCCTGTAAAATCAGGAAAAAGACTTTTATTCAATATAGTATTAAAAGTCCCATACAGAACAATAAGGGAAGAAAAATATATAAAAGGCATCCTAATTAGAAAAAGGAATAAAAACTATCACTATTTGCAATATTATATACAAAAAAACCCTAAATACTCCACCAAAAACCTGTTAGAATAAATTAATTCAGTATAGTTACAGCATACAAAATCAATATACAGAAATCTGTTGCGTTTCAATGTACTAATAATGAACTAACATAAAGAGAATTTAAGAAAGCAATTCCATTTATAGTTGCATTACAAGAATGAAATACCTAGGAATAAATTTAATCAAAGACATGAAAGACCTATATACTGAGAACTAGAAGACATTGGTGAAAAAAATTGAAAAAGACAAAAAAAGTGGGAAGATATGCCATGCTCATGAATTAGAAGAATTAATATTGTTAAAATGTCCATACTATGTTAAGAAATCCACAGATTCAATGTAATCCCTATCAAAATTCCAATATAGTTTTCACAGAACTAAAACAAACAATCCTAAAATTTGTATGGAATCTGCAAAAGACTCTGAATAGACAAAACAACCTTGAGAAATAAGAACAAAGCTGGAGGTATCACACCCCCTGATTCCAAACTATACTAAAAAGCTATAAGAATCAAAACAGTGTGCTACTGGCATGAAAACACACACATATATCAGTGGAACAGATAAAGAGCAGAGAAATATATCCACACATGTATAGTCAGTTAATTTACAACAGAGGAGGCAAGAATATACAGTGAGGAAAAGCCAATGTCTTCAATCAGTGGTGTTGGGAAAACTGGACAGCCACATGCAAAAGAATGAAAATGGACCACTGTCTTATACCACACACAAAAACTAATTCAAAATTGATTAAATAATTGAATGTAAGACATGAAATCATAGAACTCCTGGAAGAAAACATAGGTAGTAAGCTCTTTGACAGCAGTCTTGGTGATGTTTTTTGGGATTTGGCATTAAATGCAAAGGCAGCAAAAGCAAAGATAAACAAGTGGGACCATATCAAACCAAAAAGCTCTGCACAGCAAAAGAAAGCATCAACAAAATGAAAAAGAACATACTGAATGGGAGAAAATATTTGCAACTCACATATCTCATAATGGGTCAATAATAAAAATGTATAAAGAACTTGCATGACTCAATAGCGGAAAACCAGACATTTTTCCAAAGAAAACATGCCGATGGCCAACAGGTATGTGAAAAGATGCTCAACATCACTAATCATCAGGGAAATGCAAATCAAAACTACAGTGAGATATCACCTCACACCTGTTAGAATGGCTAATATCAAAAAGACAAGAAATAACAACTGTTTCCATGGATGTGGAGAAAAGGGAGCCCTCATGCACTGTTAGTGAGAATGTAAATTAGTGCAGTGACTATGGAGAGCAGTATGGAGGTTCCTCAAAAAGTTAAAAATAGAACTACCATATGATCCAGCAATTCCAGTTCTGGGTATTTATCTGAGGAAAACAAAAATACTAATTTATAAAGATATATGCACACCCATGCTCACAGAAGTCTTATTTACAACAGCCAAAATATTGTAACAACCTAAGTGTCCACTGATGGGTGAATTGGATAAAGAAAATGTGGTTGTGTGTGTGTGGAATGGAATATTATTCAGTCATTAAAAAAAAGGAAATCCTGTAATTTGTGACAACATGGATAGCCCTTGAAGAGATTATGCTAAGTGAAGTAAGTCACACAAAGAAAAGACAAATAGTATATGATCTCACTTGTACATGGGATCTAGAAAAACAGAAACAAAAAACAAACTCATAGATACAGAGAACAATTTGGTGTTTACGAGAGGCAGGGAGTAAGTGGTGTACCAAATGAGTGAATGTAGTCAAAAGGTACAAACTTCCAGTTATATAATAAACAAGTCATTGGGATGTAATGCACTGTCTGGTGACTATAGTTAATAATACTGTATTGCGTATTTGAGAGTTGCTAAGAGAACAGAAATTAAAAATTCTCATTACACATTACACAAAATAAATTCCGTGTCTATGTATGGTTAATGGTGCTAACTAGATTATTGTGGTGATCATTTTGCAATACATGCAAATAGTGAATCAGGTTGCACACCTGAAACTAATAATATGTTGTATATCAATTATACTTCAATAAAAAAAACTCATCATGCAATCACACCTCTATTTAAAGACTCAACTAGTTTCAATTGACTATATCTGATTTAATTTATCTCTTTATTTAGATGTTCAGCTCTTCATCATCTATCCCATGGGGACAGTTTGGTTTTTTTTTTTTTTTTGGTATCATTCATCTACAGTTACATGATGAACATTATGTTTACTAGGCTCCCCCCTTCACCAAGTCCCCAATGGGAACAGTATTCAACATGCTTCTTTGAATGCTTTAGCATGCAAACATAATTTTAAAAATGTTTGTTAGCCCTTTTTTAATCAAAATGTTCAGCTTTAAGCAGACTTTTTTTTAAGATAAAAAAGAGAGGGACAATATTCCTTATTTCTAGTTGATGGTAATTTCTCCCTAATCTCAACTGCCTAGACTATAAACTTCCCCAATAGTACTTCAAAATGTTGTTTTAACCTTCTGAAATAAAGTTTAATAGAAAGATCAGATGCACTGCAATATTCTTATAATAATGTTAAGAGTGCAGACATCCCTAAAGATCCCAATGGCTTGTAACAAAACCTCAGTTCGGATAGCTTCCCAATCCAATTTCAGAGCCTTATCCAACTTTACCACAGAAGTATTTCTTTTATGCTACAGAATAAAACCCTTGACTAAGGATTAATTTCCAATGGTCAGTACCTAAATTGGTCAATTTAGTTTTATTCATCTCGAAAACTATCCTTGTTCTGTGAAAATAACTAGGTGTCCTGGACCTTATTGATTTTCAATTCCCCCTAAAAATAGCACCAGCTTGGTTCTAAGGTGTTATGGGTTGAATTGTCTCCCCAAAAAGTGATGTTGGAGTCCTATTGCCCAGTACTTCACAATGTCACCTTATTTGGAGGCAGAACCTTTAAAGAGGTAATCAAGTTCAAATGAAGTCATTAGAGTAAGCCCTAATCCAGTGTGATGGGCGTCCTTCTAAAAAGGGGAACTTTGAAAGCAGAGACAAACACACACAGAGAACCCATGTGAAGATGAAGACGCAGACTGAGGTGGCGCTTCTACACGCCAGGGAACACGAACAATCGTGAGAAAACCGCCAAAAGCTAGGAGAGAAGCATGGAGCTGATTCTTCCTCCCTGTCCTCAGGTGCAAACAGCCCTGCTGACATCTTAATCTCAGATTTCTGGCCGCCAGAACTGTGAGAGAAAATGATCTCTCTGTTGAAGCCACTCAGTTTGTGACACTTTGTTACAGCAGCCCTAGAAAGCTAATATACAAGAAGTCTATTTCATTTTAGCAAATCTAGTGAAGGGAAAATATTATGTGCTAGTGGTGCTCAACAGGTTTCTTCATATGAATACTTGCCTGGGCAGAAAAAATGTAGGTCATTATAATGGCTGTGAGATCGCCTTTTAAACCACCAGCTAAGCATGGTATTTTCATTTAACACTAACTTTACTAAATGTTTTCTTATTTTATTCTGATATAAAAGCTTTAAAACCCTTTTTTTTTCTTCCCGAGCTACTACATTTTCTTCTTTGTCTGATGCAGCAATAAAGTGTGCTCTACAACCTATTAAAAACAGAGTCCGCTGGAATTTAGGTTTCATTCATCTCTGCTTTTCTTTTTTCACCAATACAAATACTGAATATTTCCAAAGCATAGGGATTCTTTTTTTCTCTGTACAAGCCCATCCCTTGATTCTTTTTAATCAAAAAGAGGTAGAAATTTCAGGATGCCAAGACCAGTTAAAGGCCTTTACAGAGTCTCTAACGTGAACCTAAGTTGTGAAAAACAATATTCAGATATTGTCTGGACTCCATAAATAGCGCCCCCTGCCGGTGGGAATCTTTAATAATCACAATAATTTTGATCCTCAGAGTGGCTTGCTGCACTGAATGACCAGGCGTCAGTGACGAAACGTTCTGGCGCAGAGACAACTTTCTGTAGAGAAAACACAGGACCTGTTTAACCAAAGGGTAGGAGTATTCTAACCCCTTTTTTAAAAATTAATTTTTATTAAGGTATGATTGGAATACACTCTTATGAAGATTTCACATGAAAAAGCAATGTGGTTACAACATTTACCCATATTATCAAGTCCCCACCCATACCCCAATGCAGTCACTGTCCGTCAGTGTAGAAAGATGCCACAGATCCACTCACTATGTGCTTTCTCTGTGCTATACTGTTCTCCCTGTGATCCCCCACACCATGTGTACTAAACATAATACTGCTCAATCCCCTTCTCCCTCCCTCCCCACCCGCCTTCCTATACCTGTCCCCTTTGGTATCCATTCTTGGAGTCTCTGAGTCTGCTGCTATTTTGTTCCTTCAGTTTTGCTTTGTTGTTATACTGCACAAATGAGGGAAATCATTTGGTATGTGTCTTTCTCCGTCTGGCTTATTTCACTGAGCATAATGTCCTCCAGCTCCATCCATGTTGTTGCAAATGGTAGGATTTGTTTCTTTCTTATGGCCGAATAGTATTCCATTGTGTATATGTACCACCTCTTCTTTATCCATTCATCTACTGATGGACACTTAGGTTGCTTCCATTTCTTGGCTATTGTAAAAAGTGCTGCGATAAACACAGGGGCGCATATGTCTTGAATCTGAGAAGTTGTATTCTTTGGGTAAATTCCAAGGAGTGGGATTCCTGGGTCAAATGGTATTTCTACTTTCAGTTTTTTGAGGAACCTCCATATTGCTTTCCGCAATGGTTGAACTAGCTTACATTCCCACCAGCAGTGTAGGAGGGTTCCCCTTTCTTGTTGTTCTTAGTCTTTTCGATGCTGGCCATCCTTACTGGTGTGAGGTGATATCTCATCATGGTTTTAATTTGCATTTCCCTTCTAACTCCTTTTTACTTACTTTTTTCTAAGGCAAGAGTCATGGATCCATGATTAAATTCAGTGACAGTTCCTTTTACCTTTTTGAGACACAGGAACCATAGATAATAAGGTTCTGGATTCCCAGACTAAGCAAGTAATTTGAAAATGTCAATTATTTTTACTCAGTCTAGAGGCAGCCTAATTTTCAAGAAATAACCCAGCAAATTTTATTAAGAATGGTTCTCATTTATTAATCCAATCTAGTATCACCTAAAGGATCATTATATGGAAATTCCAGGAATCTCAGGCCTGATTCAAGGAATACACATTAGAAAAAAAATAGCAGTTTACAAATTTTATTCAGTTATTTTTCTATAAAAACAGAATCATCTGAATGCCAATAGCTAAGACAAAAAGTATTCATATGAAGTAAAAAAAAATCTACATGTACATTTATGATATATATTTTGAAACAATTTAAAATTTTCTAGGTATTTTCCACTAACTTTTGACAAATTAACACTAATTTATGTCTTTTAGATTTTACTGTTTAAACTAGTTTACCTTTATTTAAAGTTTATTGTTTTCAAGACCCTGTTAGATTTGTTTGTCACCTCAAGAAGGCCTTTTCAGTTTGTGTCAGCTTGATGGTAAAAGTTCTTAAAGACTCTTTTAAATTATTTTTCTTTATCTCAGTAAGAAATATGAATAAGTCACTGTTTACCAAGTGCTTATGTGTGACTGTCACCTCTATTATCCTATGGGTTCCTTACAATATCAGTATACATAGGTTTCATTTTTATCCCCATTTGACAGATGAGAAAAATAAGACACAGGGCAGTTAGGCGATTTGTCCTAATATATATAGCAATGCTCCGGTAAGGGAAAGATACAAAGCCAAATCTGTATGGCTCCAATAACCAGGGAAATCCTGCCCCCGTGTTACTTGATAAATAACCTTAGGGAAGTTACTTTACTTCTTTAGTCATCAATTTCTTCATCTGTGAATGGGGTAGATGAATTGTGTTTAAGGTTGAATGAAACAAAGAAGACTTTAACACACTGCTTGATGCACAGCAAATGCTTACGAAATTTTAGCTATTATTTTCATGATTATTAAATCACCTAATTGTCTATTATCCTGGTTCCCTAAACCATTGACTCTATTCTTTGACTATGCTGAGAACCTCTCCACAGAGTAGTTGCTAAATGTGTCTGTGTTCAGCTGTTATATTTAACTACTATTAAGTGTTTCTCTTTGAGCTAGTTCCTAAGTAACTCCAGAATTCCTGCCCTCCCCTACTCTGTTAGTAGTTTTTTATGTTATGGTATTAAGATTGAAAATTAGCATTAAATAATTACATCTACTCACTTAAAGCAGTATGTAGACTAAAGCAACCACCATCTAATGCTTTAGCAGCCACACAGCTGAACTTTGTATTTTGCATTAATATTCATGGAGAAAGTCCCATTTTAATTATTTTCTTTTTATCTTCAGTTTAGTTCAGATAAAAGCATTTCCTTAATATTGCCTTTTATAACACTTCATTCAACAACACTTTTTTATCTGGTATTAGGACACACTTTTTCTTTCTTTTAAAATTCTAGTTCAATGGTAAGAGCTATGTGTATTTATTTAGTTATTTGGAATCAAAGAAAAGATTTCTAGTGAGTTATCAGTAAATGCCTTAGCTTTCATTTTATCTATGTAAGAAATTTTCTTGTACATTTCTTTCTTGTAATTTCTGCCTGAATTTTTCTCTAAAGAAAATCTGTCTAAAAATATCAAAATTTCCAGAAGTGTGTGAAGGAAAAAGGGAAAATATAAATTGCTGCAACCACTCTTGCCATAGCCCACACCATAGAAATATCCAGCAGAAGTAGTCTGTGTGCATACCACATACACATAATGCTATTTTACTTTTTATTATTTTGGCAAAGAAACACACAACATAAAATTTACCTTCCCAGCAATTTCCATGTGTACAGTACAATAATATCAGTTGCATGCACATTGCTGTTGCAAGATTCCCAACTCCCCCTCATCCTACATGAAGAAAACTCTACACCCACCAAGTAACAAATTGCCACCTCCCTCACCCCTCAGCCCCTGGGGTCAACCACCATTCTACTGTCCATGACTTTGAAAACTTTAGATGCCTCATATAAGTGCTGTCATGCAGTGTGTGTCTTGCTGTGACTAGCTATTTCACTTGGCATAAAATCCACAAGTTCCATCCATGTTGCGGCATATAAGATTTCTTTCCTTTCTAAGGCTGAATAATATTTCACTGATGTACATACTGCATTTTTTTTATTCATGCATCCATCAGTAGACATTCGGGTTACTTCCTTCTCTTGGCTACTGGGAATAATGCTGCAACGAACATGGGTGTACTAATATCTCTTTGATATTTTGCTTTCAGAGGTTTATGAAAAATACTCTTGTATTTCCTTTATAATTTTTTATAGTTCACATTCCTTTATACTTTCCTTTTTTAAATTACTAACCCATGATTTCTAATACACAAATCAATCTGATAAGGCAGATTTTTATCCTTACATATTTACTGGGAAACTATCCATTTTTTATGTTAACATATACGTAGCAACTATGTATATGGAGTTGTCTAAAAATATCAAAATTTCCAGAAGTGTGTGATATGTTGTATTTTTTAGCACTTTGGCATTTAAAATCAATTTAATAATATAGGTTTACAAATACATTTAACTGTACTTAGATTCACAATAATTCACCTGGCTTCAGTGTAAGTATTGTACTAATTATTTGAAGAGTGAATCAAAGCAAGAAGAATTAACGTTATCTAAATGATTGTAGAGAATCCTGTCTGAAACATTTTCTGGTGTAATAAGCCTTTGCCTATGCAGTTTTAAGGGAAGTGCAAATAATTTCACTGTTTACTTCTCCTGACTACTCCAAAAGTCACGTAAATGAGTTTGGAAGGAAATGGTAAAAACAAAAGAACAGCTAAAATTGAGTATGATTTTTTCTTAGGATCACTTAAATTCAATAAAGTTTACAAAAACACCATGCTATCAATGTAAGCCTGTAATCCCTCCCAACAAAACTGTGTTTCCCTGGCACCTTTTTAAGGCCTTTGCGCATTAGTTTATTCTCAGGACAGTGTCATTAGGCATATTTCTACCTTTGCAAGGGAATTAGCCTTACATTTTTGACATCTCCCAATCAGATAACCTTTCAGTTCTCTGGAGACTAGGGCAATTGACAATCAGATTCTGTTGTCCAAAGCATCTTCACATGAAAGACATTTAAACAAGCTTTCAAGTGGTTTGCCCAAGAGAAAAGGTTTCCTTGCAATTAGTAAGAACATTTACCATATTGCCATCTGTGCCTTCTGTCAGGTTTTTATGTATAGAGTTTGGGATAGGTATTTTTCATTTCTAATTTTATATTTTTACTATTTTATTGAATACAGATTTTATCACAATCAATGAATATTATCCATATAGCAAATAAAGAAGAAATTTTAACATCTTGATTGTTTATAATATACTTTAAATATTTATCACTTTATAAAAATCTGTCAGATGCACAAACATCCAAATTTGTTGCACAAGGGACAAGTTTAAATTAATTAAATTAACAAAAATTCAAACATATATATATAAAATAAAGACATCCAAGTTGGAAATTTTGGAATCTTTCATGTCATCTGAAGTTCATTTTTTGCTTTATAATTTGAACAGAGAATTATTTCAATGAAAATGATGGTGTACCAGATCTGACTTTTTTCCTAGGATTTGGAAGTAATTAATGTTTATTGAATAGCCATTTACATTATTTTAATACTTTTAATTTTTAAAACGCAAAGTGCCTGGTTCAAATTTTTTTGTGAATGGTTTTCTAATGCATGTTTTCCACACAGGATCCTTCAGACCACAGACACTGACATATACTCTTTCTGAAACATGGATATATGGGTTCAGCTTTTATGTAAAAGCGCTACTCATTGGAAACAAGAGGTCACATAGACAAAGTGCCCAAGACTTACTCAGTAGTAGTTCTTTAAGCCTAATAGCATAAATATACATCTCTACAGTATCTCACCTTCCAAAAAAACCTAAATTAAACTTTAATCACCTGAAGAATCATATTTGCAACCTTCTAATGTTAATCAATTTGTTTTCTTTAAAACATCCATTATAAAATAATCTACAGCATAGAAATAACTTCACACATCCATGGAAACTTGGTATTTGACAGAGTGGGCCACAGCCAATCGTTAAAGGACAGACAGGTTATTCAATAAATTATGCCAGAACAACTGGTTATTTAAATAAAAGAACTGCAATTGATTCCTTATCTCATATGATAAACAAAACTCAATTCCAGATATATTATGAATCAGTCATGAAAAGTAAGACTTGTAAATGTTTAATACATAATGATGAAGAATGTATCCTTCACTTCAAGGATTCTGAAACAAAACACACAAAAATATGTGGTGTGTGTGTGTGTATTTGTATTTATACATAAAAAATGTCAAAAGGTACTTTAAGAAATTGGAAATATAAACTGTAGACTTGAAGAACAGTTTTCAATATATATGATCCACAATGAATCACTACAGCAAATATTGAAGAAATTCTAGAAATAAAAAAATACATAAACAAAATGTGAAATGAAGTTGAATAGGTAATTCACAGAATAAGGAAAAGAAAAATGCCATACACACAAGAAAATAACATCAAACTTTCTAATAATCAGAGGTATGCAAATTAAAAGTACAATGAGATACTATTTCACACCTATTAAAATGGCAAAATTTAAAAGTCTAGTATCAGGTTTAGGCAAGGATGTGGAACAATAAGAAATCTTATAAAATATTTGCTGGGATATAAACTGAACAACTCTTTTGGGGGAAAAAATCTTGATATTACCCAGTAGATATAATACCAATAATTCCAATCTTAGATGTGTACCTTTATAAAACTTCCAATTTTAAAATAAATTTTGGTTTATGAACTAGAGTTAAGTCTAATAATTTGGGTGAAATTCTACAAACATATTTTTTTTGAAGTTGCAGAAGACTGCAAACCATATGATACTATTTAAATTTTTATTTTTCCCAATTATATTGTCTGAAGTTATGAAAACAAGATAATATCCGTGTGTGTGTGCATGCATGCATGCATGCATTCATGGATACAATACCTGTAAAAGATAAAGGCATGCATGGGAATACAAAACGAAAAACAGCCATTTAAGGTTAGTGATAGAATTCATAGTGCTTATTTCATGTTAAGGCTAGTTTAAGTGCTCTATATACATGTAATATTTCAATCTTTATCCAGTTCAATGAATTGAACACCATTACCATTTGCATTTTATAGATAAGGAAACTGAGGCACAAAAGTAGAACTAAGGTCACAGATAGAGTGGTGTTAGAACATACATTTGAACACAGGAATGCTGACTTCACACCACACTAGCAAGCACAGGGAGGGGAGATGAGATGAGAGGAGAGGTGAGGAAAAAGGCTGATACTTTCAGGAAGAAGAGCATAGGAGTTTCTTCTACAGGGTAATAGTGTTTTATGTCTTAAACTAGTTGGTGAGTATTTGGTAGTTTTCCAAGTATTTTTAGATTTGTTTCAATTATTTTTGAAAAATGTGCATGACTCATAAGTATACTGCTAATAAGTATATTCTTGACCTATTTTTACGAACAGAACACCCATGATATGATCACCTTGATTAAGAAACCGAGTATTACCAGCATCCCAGAAGCTTCCGGAAGCTCCCTTCCAGTCACTACTCCCCCAGAAATAACCACCATTTTCGAACTATTAAACCCATAGACTAGTTTTATCTGTTACTGAACATCATATAAATAGATTCATGCAGTTTCTGTTCTTTTGCGTCTAGATTCTTCAGGAACAAGAAAACAGTATTCTTTCATTTAAGAAGTATTTGTTGAGAGCTTTTTCTATGCCAGACACTTATATCCTGAGGCAGAGAAGTGAATTAAAATGTTGAAAATACCCTGCCCTTATGGAGCTTACACTTCAATGGGAGAAAGGAATAATAAACAAACGAATATGCTAAATATATAGATGTTGGAGCGTGATAAGTAAGAAACAGAAAATGAAGCATGGAAGGGTTTCCAGGAAGTGATATTATAGGAGTGAAATAAAGCTCATCCACATTGTTTGGTATTAAAGTAAGTTTTTCTGTTGCTGTGTGTTTTCTATTGTCTAGAAATACCACAACTTAGTTATCCATTCATCTTTGGTAGGCACCTGGGTAATTTCCAATTTGGGACTACTATGAATAGTGCTGCTGTGAACATTTTTGTACATTTCTTTTAGTGAACATATGCACACTATTACATATAGGGAGAGGAGTAGAATTGTGAGTGACAGGAAGTGCATATAGTCATCTTTAACAAATACAACCAGCTCTCAAATTCCTTGTACTAGTTTCAACCACCACCAACAGTATATGAAGGTTCTACTTGCTTTACATCCTCACCAACATTTGTTATATTTAAAATACTTTTCATTCTAGACATTGGTAAGTATATAGTGCCATGATATTTTTAACATCATAACTATAAAATATTTTAAAATAAAAGAAAAACTGATTAAGTCTGCCCAATTATTATATTATACTGCATGCACTTTTCTTGTGGATTTCTTAATTTTAGCAGAGAAGAGTTATATTTAGGTCCATGACAACTCATTCTGTTAGCTGGTGCTGAAAAAAAAAATCTTGATGCCAATTTTCAAGACTGGAGAAATTATTCAAATGGAAAATCCTTTCACCAATTCCTAGAGATGGAAATTGTTAGATGCTAGCTAGTATAACAAGGCATTTATCTGTCAAGTAGAGATCACCAATTCTGTCAGTTTCTTCATTTATTTACTATAACAATTTCTAAATGCACAGCTCTAGGAGTAGTTCTCTAATTGCCTTCTGGGCAATTGCACATTGATACTGTACTACCACCAAAAGCTGATTAATATAGGGAGAAAGAAGCATTGCACTGGGAATCTAAGGACTGCAAAAGAATGAAATTGGACCCCTGTCTTACACCATTCACAAATGTTAAGTCAAAATGGATAAAGATCTTAAATGTAAGACCTGAAACCATAAAACCCCTAAAATAAAACATAGGGAAAAAAATTCCTTGATATTCTTCTTGACGATTTTGGTTTTGTTAATTTTTTTCTTGACATGACACCAAAAGTGCAAGCAGCAAAAGCAGAAATATACAAGTTGGGACTACATCAAACCAAGAAGTTTACACACGGCAAAGGAAATAATTAACAAAATAAAGGACAACCTACAGAATGGGAGAGAAATATTTGCTAACCATGTATCTCATAAGGGGCTAATATCCAAAATACATAAGGAACTCACAGAACTCAATAACATAAAGACAAACAATTGGAAGCCTTAACCTGAATTGTGATGGTATTTGGAGTAGAGTGTTTGGGAGGTAATTAGATTTAGATGATGGTGTGAGGGTGGTGATTCCCAAGAAGGGATTTAGTATCCTTACTAGAAGAGGAAGAAACTAGAGTTGGGTCTCTTCCTGCCAAGTGAAGACATAGTAAGGAGGAGGCCTTCGGAAAGCCAAGAAGGCTCTCATCAGACACCGAATCCACTGGCACCTTGATCTTGGGCTTCTCAGCCTTTAGAACTGGATGAAGTAAATGTATGCTTAAGCTACCTAATCTGTGCTATTTTTTTGCAGCAGCCTGAGCTAAGAGAGTACCTATGGGAAACTAGCCCTAAAGAGTTAAACTGGACAGTGTAACAATAAAGGATTATTTTTAAAAATCAAGTAAAAATGGGCAGAGGAATTGAATACACATTTTTCCAAAGAGGACAGAGAAATGGCCAACTGGTACATGAAAAGGTGCTCCACACCACTAATCATCAGGGAAATTCAATCAAACTACAATGGGATGTCACTGCACACCTGTTAGAATGGCTAGTATCAAAAAGACAAGATAAAAAGTGTTGGCCAGGATATGGAGAAAAGGGAAACTCCATGCACTGTTGGTGGGCAAGTAGGTGCAACCACTATGGAAAACAGTATTGAGGTTTTTCAAAAAATTAAAACTAGAAGTACTTTGCAATCCAGCAATACCACTTCTGTGTGTATACATCTGAAGGAAGTGAAATCACTCTCTTAAAGAGATAGCTGCACCCCATGTTCACTGCATTATTTCAATATTATTTACAATAGCCAAGACATGGAAACAACCCAGGTGTCCATGTAAAAATGAATGAAGAAGATGTGGTATATATATCTATACACACACACACACACACACACACACACACATATACATATATATATATATACACACACACACACACACACCATGGCATATTACTCAGCCATTAAGTAAGGACATCTTGCCATTTGCAATGACATGGATGAACCTCAAGGGCATTATGCTAAGTGAAATAATGACAAAGATGGAGAAAGAGAAATACTGTATGATCTCACTTATATGTGGAATATAACAAAAAACAAAATCCTAGAAAGAGAATAGATTGATGGTTGCCAGGGATGGTGGGGTGCAAAAAATGGGTGAAAGTATTCAAAGGATTCAAACTTCCAGTTACAAGATTAATAAGTCCTGGGGATCTAAATTACATCATGAAGACTATAAGTAATAATACTGTATTGTATATACTTGAAAGTTGCTAAGAGAGTAGATCTTCAACGACCTCACCACCCACAAGAAAAAGGTAACTATGTGAAGTGATGGATGTTTTAACTAACCTTAATCATTTTGCAATATATATGTATATTAAATATCACATGGTATACCTTAAATTTACAGCATGTTATAAGAATATGACAATTATATTTCAATAAAGCTAGAAAAAAGATTCTATATATTATGTGTTCCATTATTAAAAATGTTACCAGGAGCAGCAAGCTGGGAGAAATTGGGAGATGCTGATCAAAGGGTACAAAATTGCAATCACCCAGGATGAATGTGTCTAGAGATCCAGTGTACAGCACGATGGCTAATAGTTAATAATACTGAACTGAATACTGGAAATTTACTAAGAGAGTGAACTTCAGGTGTTCTCATTCCACACAAAATAAATGATAACTAGGTAAGGAGATGATATGTTAATTAGTTTGACTATAGTAATCATTTCACTGTGTGTACAACAAACATTTTCAGTTGAAAATTAAAAATAAAAATAAATAAAAGCAATGTTCCACCTTAGGAGCAATAAAAACTATGACCCTGCATCTCTCATTGTCATACTTTATTCTAGACTATTTTGTATTGCATTTACTATGTGTGTGTGCAATATTTTTTCAATGCCATACATTTCTCCAGACTTATATTGGTGGAAAAATCATCTGGAATTTTAAATGACACTCTTCAAGGCATAGTGAATATATTCCAGATACATACTTTAGAGCATATAACTCAGGTGGACAAACTTTCCTTCTGTTTTTATAATTTATAGTTATCTATAAATGGATGCTTGAATGTCTATTGCTACCACACACATAAAAATTTCAAAGATGCCATTATTTGAAGAGTTACATTGTATCAGTGAATCAATGGCATCTACTGGCAACTACTTAAAGACTATCTTTCAGTCTTTGAAGAAAAATAAACAGCGATAGACATCTAACAAAGTGATGTACTGACTTAATCAAATCGGGCCTCTCTGTTTAACCAACAATAAAATTATTCATGGGCTTCTGTGGGCTGTACATAAGGCATTACTTTTGTTACCTCAGCATGGTTACCAATGTGATAACATATAAGAAACAACAAATGAGCAAATATTAAAGAGATAACACATTTTGGTGGTCTAGATTTTTTATCTGAGTGAAAAAACAAATTTTTTAAAGGACTCTTTTAAACAATGTCATTTTCCAATGTAGCCAATAGATTTAATAGTTAATTACTAATATCTTAAAGGTTTTGCATGATTGGTAAGATTATGGGTCTAATGAAATTAAGATTGCCGCTTTCATAATTGTATAGGTCAGCTCGCTTCCCACAGATGAACACACCATATTTTTTCATCACTATTAATGAGGATTATGTTCTACACAACACTGATTTCACTGGCTATCAATCAGAATTATGTTATAAAGAGTTTCCCTGGAAGACAAACAGATTTTTGTTTTGTTTTATTTTTACTGTAAACTTTGTGTTTACTTTTAATATGCTCACATGAACTGCAAATCTCTAAGTAAAGAATATAGTATGTAGTATTTCTCAACGATAGTATGATCGCAAAATCCTTTACCACCTTAACATTCGCCAGACTATTATGCTGCAAAATATACTCTGAGTATTCTACTGTATACCATGTAACAAAGCTTCTTGTAAAATGTGTTATTTTTTTGTTCAGATTCATATAACCAAGGTACGTAAGGGAAAATGCACGACTACCTTGTGTGTGCATATCTGGCTTACTACTTTAATCAAATAATACTTAGATGGAGGTTAACTGGACACATTTCATAAGACAACGGCTCTTTGGTGCCTTGCGATTGCTTGGTTTCCACCAAAATTTAGGTACTTGTAGTTTATTCGGAAGGACAAGGAATGCCAGCAGGAGCACAGATGTGAGACAGGGAAGGATAGGCAGCTGATCTTGGGTGTACTGTTACTCCAGCTACCACAATGGACAACTAGAGATGATCCCCTTCAGGGAAATCCTGGAAACCCTGGAAAACAAGAATATGCCTCCATATTATCCCAGCTCTGGGATGCTGGGGCTTTGGTATTTATACCCCCATACCAGTCAAGCATTTGTTAAGGGCTGCCTTGGTGGGCTGGAAGAGGGGTGTGGTAAGAGGCATTATTTCCTAGGTACTTCTCAGCAAACTAAGCTCTAGCAGTACTACCCAACACATGATCTGTTATCAGAAACATGTTTACCAGTTGTGGGAAAAACTTCCCAAAATGCAAGTGCATGTGGAGCACTGAATAGGTTGCAAAGCATTTTCTGATAATAGACTAATGGGAGTTTAGAACAAGATGGTAGTGGCATGCATTTCTAACTTCCCACTCAGATTAATTTTCAAAAAATGGGGAAGAAGGTCATGCAGAGGGGGAAAAGGTCATTAAAGCACTGGTAATTAAGGAAAAGTACATCAGTGGTCCAGAAATTTTTGAGAGAGTACTAAAAGATGGCAAATATATAGAATAGTATTGACTGAAGAAATCAGATTTCAATATATGTAAAAAGGCTGCTTATAGGCAAGACTGGTTCTGTCATAGCTGCAAGCTCAGAGTCAGTTCATACAGGAATGAAAGGAGGCCTTGAGGTATACATCAGGATGATTAATTAGGGAACTTGTTCGGAAAAGCTGTGTTTATTGCTCTTGCCCTCCTCTTTTATTTTTGCTAAGCACCTGTCAGAAAGCTGTAGGCTAAAGCAGTGGGTCTGAGAACTGAGGCTGGAGAAGAAAAGCAGAGCTCAGGTTGCCATTAGACAACCCAGAGAGGCATAGGTTCCATCTCAGCCAGAGGACACCCCCATGAGAAGCATCTTCTTTTTCCCTTCATTCAGCCACAACAGAGATTATGGCAAACAGATTAGGCAGGAAGACAGAGGTGCTCAAAGACAATGCTGAGCACACAAACAGGAGTTAGCAAATACTAGAAGTAAACAAACATCACAGAAAGTAAAATGTTAAAATCCGGCAAGAGTAGATTTAACACTCCCCACCTCCTCCAAAGGGGTGAAAGGCACTGAATAACTGAATCGTAGAATCAACTCTGCTTAGGAGTGAAATATCACATAATAATGAACCAAAGAATCCTTTGTCAAGGTAGGTTGAATGAGTACATGCTGGCAAGTGAAAGAGGAAAAACTGAGCATTGGCAAAACAGGTCCATATATACCAATATTTTTGTAGTTGGATTTCCAGAGGGAGATCTTACAGGAAATAGGAGGGGGGAAAAATCACTAAATTATGGAAGAAAATTTCCCAGGTTTGAAAAAAGGCCTGTACCTTAAGACTTAACTATCCAACAGCCAGTTGAATGGCAAGCAGGATGAATGAAAACTATCTACACTGAGACACATAGTGATGAAATATTAGAACAGTAAGACTAAAGATAAAATCTTTAAATAGTTCCATACAGAAAAAAGGAAAAAAAAACATACAGGGCCCCCACAAAAGAAAATTAATCACATTGTCATCAGACTTCTTATCTACAACATCACATACCAAAAACTGTAGACTGGGAATACTTGGTACTAAGCAAACATCAAGTAAAGCTCATGAACATTAAATCCAGTCAATTTAATAGGAAGGAACTGAAATTCATCAAATGCCTGGCGGATTTTAAATTCTGCAGTATAATTTAATCTCACTGGAATTCATGAGGTAGATAAGACATGGAGATATTACCAAAAGTAACAGAAACTATGGGCAGATTTATAATGCAAACTCTTATTTATCAGATGCCATAAGCTTTCACCCTATTCATTGCTATGTTCAACATACCTCACTATATCTAGAAATATTGACTCTTTGATGATTTCAGAACACAATTTAAAAGGCAAAAGGGTCAGTAAAAAGTACTAGGTGTCAGCAACTTCAAGAGGGCCCTTATCAATACTAATGATTTTTCAGCCTACCCAGCTCTGTGGGCCCTAAATGTATTTCACCTAGGATCTGAACTCACTTATAATAACCTAGCATTAGAAATCAAAATGACCTCACTTCAGAAACTGAGAGTCAATACTTTCCTAGGGTAAGGATGGGGAAATGAATAATTATCTTATGCCCCACACTTTAATAATACCAAAACTATGACTAGAATCCAGTCTTTTGTTTCTCACAATGGACAACTGCAGGGAGATTCTCATTTTTAGAGAGAAAGAGCCACAAGGAGATTTAGAAGAAAAAATGACACATGTGCTGTTATGAAAAATAACTTTGTAAAAATTACACAAGCCCCAGAGCGTGCTGTCATGACAATTCTAGACTGAAATCTGAGATTAAAATAACACAGTTATATCAGAGATGACATGGTTCAGATTTCAAATTTGTAGATGTCGAATTTTCCATGCTTGCACTAATATCATATATTAAAGTATAATGCATCTTCTACACTTACTGATACATATAGTTGTACTCAATACAAGAAAAAGAAATGGAAAAGCATTTCTATAAACACAATAAAACAACAAAAGCAACACAGAAACTACAGTAGTTATAATAGCAGGGATTGATGTTCCCCAGAGAAGCAGGGTCAATGTGAGTGCCATAACACTGGAGCTGATACAAATAACATGGCTTGGAGGCAGTGACAATCCAGGATGCATAAAAGGAAGCATGAAAGGAATTCTCACTGAAAAGTGAGTGCTTAAGCCTGAAACTGCAACTATCTAAATAAGACCAATGCCATTGGGTGAAACACCCCAATAGAAGATAACACTTACATTGGAATATTAGAGTAATTTGTACAGGCCTAAAAGTAAATACATTTAATACCCTCAATAAGCAAAGGCATAATGTCCATTATGTTAGTTAGAAATTTTTAAAAGGAAGTCATGAAACAATAAATGAACAGTTATGAAGATAAACAAATTTGTCACTTTGAAAAGAAATTGTGTTAAAATGAAGTAAAAATCTTAGCACAGGCTTTTACCTAAATGAACACAGGATGATCACCTAAATGAACACAGCAAAAGAATAAGTGAGTAGGCTAAAAGGTCAGGTAGCAGTTATCTGAAACAGATCAAAAAATTTAAAAAAGGAAAACCATAGAAGAAAAGTTTGGAGACATACATAGATCCAGCAGTCCCAACATTTCTCTATTAAGATTTCTGAATGAGAGGTTTGAATAATGTTGGGTTGAATATATTTGAAGACTTAATGCATGAAAATTTCCCAGAATTGGAAGTATACATGGATCCTCACACTGGAAGAACCCATTGAGTATAGAGCAGGACAAATGAAAAATGAAACTTGCCTAGAATCTTGTAGTTTAAATTCAGATCAAGGAGAAGGATAAATTCCTAGAGCTAACCAGCAGTAGAGATTCCCAAATTCCCCTACAGAATTCTCTTAAACATCCTCAACAAATGTATCAATATTTACCATACACAACTAAGAAATGTTGGGCTTTTAATACACGTCAAAGCTTACGTTGGTGCTCTTACTCTTTTTTTTCAGTGTAGAAAGTAATGTTTAAACACTTTAATCACATTTAGGTTTCCTTTGGATTATTACCTTAAAATTGCTGTAGCAATTAAAGAATGAGTGACTGGGATCTTGTGTCATAAATTTGAAGATTATTGCTACAAGTGTTTAACAGTAATTAATTTTAATAAATGAGGAGCATTGTCTAAATATATTCTGAATCCTTATAGTTTAGCTGCTCAGTTATATTAAATTGTATGAGTTATTGATGGGAGAAAAATTTCATAAATAAACAGGAAAACCAGGACAATGTTCCCATCAGAACTCTGATACTATTTTTCTCCTTCCTTTAAACTACATTCTTTCATTTGGTAAAATGTTTCATGTTTATAGTTTATGAAATGTCTCTCTATCTGTATATATATATATATATATATGTATGTGTATATATAATTTTTTTTTGAGAGGGCATCTCTCATATTTATTGATCAAATGGTTGTTAACAACAATAAAATTCTGTATAGGGGACTCAATGCACAATCATTAATCAACCCCAAGCCTGATTCTCAACAGTCTCCAATCTTCTGAAGCGTAACGAACAAGTTCTTACATGGTGAACAAGTTCTTACATAGTGAACAGTGCAAGGGCAGTCATATCACAGAAACTTACAGTTTTGATCACACATCATGAACTATAAACAATCAAGTCAGATATGATTATTCATTTGATTTTTATACTTGATTTATATGTGAATCCCACATTTCTCCCTTATTTATTTATTTATTTTAATAAAATGCTGAAGTGGTAGGTAGATGCAAGATAAAGATAGAAAACATAATTTAGTGCTGTAAGAGGGCAATTGTAGATGATCAGGTCTGTGCCTATAGACTAAGTATTAATCTAAGCAGACAAGGGCAACAAAACATCCACGGATGCAGAAGATTTCTCTCAAAGCAGTGGGGGTGAGGTTCTAAGCCTCACCTCTGTTGATCCCCAATTTCTCACCTGATGGCCCCCCTGCGACTGTGCCTGTTTTAGGTTGTTCCTCCCTTGAGGAATCTTACCCGTCTCTGGCTAACCAGTCATCTTCCGGGGCCATACAGGGAGATGTAAAGTTGGTCAGTGAGAGAGAAGCCTTATTGTTTGAAAAGGTTAGCTTTTTACTTCTTTGCATATTTATGCCCTGTAGCTTCTATGCCCAGCATTTGTCTTGAGGTATCTTTACCACTTGGAAGAATTATGATACTTGGCAAATTTATATATGAGGCACGAATTCTACTAAAGGGTTGTAATTAGGAAGGAAGAAGAAAAGCTTTAGAAGTAGCAGATGGAAGAAAACATGGGAAGATTGATTATTTCTTTGACATAACTTCTTGTAGAGTAACATAAGCATGTATAGGTTTTAACAAACTACTAATTAAATTGCGCTGTGTATATATAATTTATATGTATATTTGAATATATAAAGCCACCTCCACAGTTACTGATTTATATAATTATGTCATGTATTTCAAATGATTTTATCTATGGTTTTCAATAGTTGATATCGACATTGAATTTCAAAATGCTGGAGATTTTACATTCAACTTAATGGAATATCCTAGCAGAGGTCAATGGGATGATCTATTTATAAATACATATTTTAATCAACTATTACATATACTAGTTTACATAGAATTATGTCCTTTGAAATTTATATAACTGCTTTCAAAGGTGACTAACATGAATTTTCTTTACTTAAAATATCTTTGTAAGACATCTCTCTTCTTTATCATACATTGAACCAACCAAAATGAAGTTAACCACTCCAGTAAAAAGATGTACATTAACATCTAAGCTGAATATGTAAAATAAAATGCCTTCTATCTCTGGAAAGTTTAAAGACTGAGAAGATTTGTTGAAGAAATATGGATAGTGTTTAAATAGTTTTATTCTTCCCCATATCTGAACATCCAGCCACCTTATTTACCATGAGATTTTTCTGCTGTTTTAATGCACAAAAGATTAATATTAAGGTAAAAAAACAAATTACCTAACCAAAACAACCCCACAATATAAGAATTGTGCATCTCCTCCTCAGAAGTGGGAGAAGAGAGATATTATATAAGGCACTAGAAATATACTTGTGTATATAGCCATGTGATGCTCAAGGGCAGCAAACATGCTTTAATGAAATTACTACCCTTGATACCTGCGGCAGAATACCTGTCACATGATAGGCACATCATAAAATTTTGTGGCACAGTTGAATAAACTGCCTATATAAACCAAGCCTTAAAGGAAACTTCACAGATATTACACTAACACAATTGATAATAAAAGTCCAAATAAGATTTTATGGGCTTGATTATCTTATAATACTTTAAAGTATTGGAGTAAAAGACATGAGGGCCGTTCTACAAAATTTTTCGTCTGCCTACTTCAAAAACTCAATGTCATGAAAGACAGAAGACAGAGGAGCTCTTTCCAATTAAGGGAAACTTAAGAAACATACATAAATGCACGTGATTTGGATCCTGACCCAGGGGAAAAAAAAGATTGTTTTCAGGTTCTTTTGCTATAATGAACATGAGGTCAATTGATGAAATTTTTAAAAGTCTAGAGATTAGTTAAGAGTAGTACTGTACCAATGTTAATTTTCTGATTTAGATAAGGTACTATGGTTGTATGAGAGAATGTCCTCATTTTTTAAAGGAAATACTGAGATATTTAGAAATACAGAGGCATCATGTCCACAAGAGATTGAGAAGAAGAGGATGTGGCAATATATTAACATTTGACGAATTTAACTGAAGGGTATATAAGAATTCTTTGTACTATTCTTGCAGCATTTCTGTAAGTCTGAACTTATTTTTTCCAAATAATCTAATATTCTTTTTTAGTCATTTTATGATTTTTTTATTCAAGTATAATTGGCATACAACATTATATGAGTTTTAGGAATGCAACATAATGATTAGATATTTGTATACCTTGCAAAATGATCACCACCGTAGACCTAGTTGTCATCTGTTACTGTACAAAGTAAAAAACATTTTTTTCTTGTCATAAGAACTTTTAGGATTTACTCTCTTGGTGACTTCCAAGTGTGTATTACAGTATTATTGACTATACTCGCTAGCTTAACATTACATCCTGATGACTTATTTACTTTATAATTAGAAGTTTGTACCTTTTGACCCACTTCATCTATTTCACCCAACCCCCCCCCAGAAAACACCCTTTAGTTCTCTGTATCTTTTGAGTTTTCTTTTGTTTTATTTGTTTTGTTTTTTTAGATTACACATATAAGTGAACTCATGTGGTATTTGTCTTTGACTTATTTCACTTAGCATAATTCCCTCAAAATCCATCAATGTTATTACAAATGACAATATTTCATTTGTTTTTACAGCTGAGTAGAACTCCACTGTATACATATATGCACATATTCTTTATCCATTCACCCATCAGTGGACACTTAGGTTGTTTCCATATGTTGGCTATTGTAAATAATGTAATGAACATAAAAGTGCATATACCTTTTAAAATCGGTATTTTTTTCTTCAAATAAATATCAAGTAATGGAATTGCTAGATCATATGGTAGTTCTGTTCTTAAATTTTAGAGGAACCTTATACTGTTTTCCACAGTGGCTGCACCAGTTTACATTCCCACCAACAATGCACAAGGGTTCCCTTTTCTCTACATCCTTGTCAATATTTGTTACTTCTTGCCTTTTTGACTAGCTATTCTAACAGATGTGAGGTGGTTTCTCATTGTGGTTTTTTATTTAAATTCCCTGATGTTTAGTGATGTTGAGAATCTTTTCATGTGCCTGTTGGTCATGTTGGCCATCTGTACGACTTTTTTGGAAAAATGTCTATTCATGACCTCTGCCTATTTTTTAATCAGATTATTTTTCTTTCTGTTATTTTATTTTTTTGCTATTGAGATGGATGAATTCTTTATGTATTTGTTATATTAACCCCTTATTGGACATATGAATACCAAAAATTTTCTCCAACTCAGTAGGTTGCCTTTTCATTTTGTTGATTTTTTCCTTTGCTGTGCATAAACTTTTTAGTTTGATGTAGTCCTATTTGTTTATTTTTGCTTTTGTTTTCTTTGCTTTTTGAGTCAGGCCCATAAACTCATAGACACCACTGATGTTCAGGAGCTTAATGCCTATGTTTTCTTCTCTTAGTTTTATGGTTTCAGGTCTTAGACTCAATTCTTTAATCCATTTAGAGTTAATTTGTGTGTATGGTGTAAGATAGTAGTCTAGATTCATTCTTTTGCATGGAGCTGCCCAATTTTCCCAAAACCATTTATTGAAGAGATTGTCCTTTCCCCATGGTACATCATTGCCCCTTTGTTGTAAATTAATTGACCATATATGTGTGGCTTTATTTCTGGGTTCTAAATTCCATTCCTTTGGTCTGTTTCTCTGTTTTTATGCAAATTCCATACTGTTGTGACTACTATAGCTTTGTATTACAGCTTGAAATCAGGGAGCATGATGCCTCCATCTTTATTCTATTTCAAGATTGCATTGTCTATTTGGGGTCTTTTTGTAGTTCCACACACATTTTAGGATTTTTCTAGTTCTTTAAAAAAAATGTTATTGGAACTATGATAGGGATTGGAATGAATCTGCAGATTGCTTTAGGCAGTATAGACATTTAAAAATATTAATTATTCCAATCCATAAGCAGAGTATATCTTTCCATTTTTTGTTGTCTTCTTTAATTTCTTTCACCAATGTGCTTTTCCTGCATCTATTCATATAATATTATTTTTATCCTTCATTTTGTTAATGTGGTGTATCATGTTGGTTTGTTGAGGAACTGTTCAGTTAATTTTCAGGTCTTTTTCAAAAAAGAATTTTTCCATATGTAGCTACATATTTGGTGTGTCCATGGGAGAAAGAGAGTTCAGGATCTTCCCATGCCACCATCTTGAACACCTCCCCCCCTCCACCAAATCATTTTGTGATCTTGACAGGTTATACTAAAAGCATATACTTGACAGAGAACCTATTATTAAGATATTCAGTTATTTTTAAGGAGTCTTTCAGAATTTTAGTGTGTAAAGAGGAAAAATACACAGAAGTAAAAAATGACAATGCTCACATATATAATTCAAAAAATAATAATAGCAGAAAGCAATTGTAGTTTTGAGATACATGTTTCTCATTTTCCCATCTCCAATAACAGGAAAAAATGTTTATAGTTTTAGGGCAAGAAATGTCCTACTATTTTCAATGAACAAATGTCCTGGAAGGATGAAATAAGGTGCAAACTAAAAATACATTTCCAAAATGGCAATAATATATAGCTGAATTCAATAAATTGGGGAGGAAGGAAACAACAGAAAGAATGCATGGAAGGTTTTCAAAGTAACTGTCTGTGCTGTAGAACAAATCTGTAGCTATTGCTTTTCCCCTTAATGCTGTGGTATTCTTTCAGTGGGTCTTCAAGGGGAAGAAATGTCTGTTTGCCAGTTTCTGTGTTCTCATCAGCTGTTCAGACAGTTAAAGGATTTAAGTTGTAAAGGCTGAGGTTTGGGCAATCATGCAGTCTGCCTCTGAGACACAAGTAAGCGTCTTACCAGACTATTTGTAAATTTATTTAAAACTGGCATTTATAAATTTATTTAAAACTGGTACAGACAGGGAGGAAATATAATTTTCTTGCTTATATAAAAAAATTATCGATAAACCAAATACCCAAGAGGGTTGCTGGTATTTTTCTTTACCACTCCCATTTTTTCTTGCTACTACAACTCCCTGAATACTCAAAACTCAGAATTTGATGAAGTAGAAAAACATCAGGTAAATTTAATGAAAGTTTTAAAAAACAAACACAAATAGTTTAGCATAGTACATGTATTAAGTTCTCACATGGTCCCTACAGATTAAATGACTTTCCACCTTTTAAAAATCAAATAATAGAATGATGGTTGCCAGGGGATACAAGGAGGAGGATTTGAGGAGTTGTTGTTCAATGAGTAAAAGGTTTTAGACATCTACTGTAAAACAGTGCCTACAATTGATAATACAATTCAGTTCACCATATCTTGATAAAAGGATAGTTTTCATGTTAAGTATTCTTACCACAAAGGAAAAAAGTAAAGCAAGGGAATCTTTTGGAGGTGATGATGTGGTTTTTACCCTGATTGTGGTGATGATATCAAGAGTATATGCATAGGTCTAAACTCAACAAAATATGTAAATTAAAATTATGCCTTTGTTATATATTAAATACGTCTCAAGCTGGAAAAAAAGCAAAAAAATATCCAATTCATTCCTATTATCCATTGCTTCTATGAATTTGATGATTTTAGATATCTCCATGTAAGTTGAATCATATAGTATTGATCTAGTATTTATTCTTCTGTGACTGACTTATTTCACTTAGCATACTGTCTTCCAAGTCCAACCATTTGCAACAGATAGTAAGATTTCCTTCTTCTTTAAGGCTAAATAAGATTACATTGTATGTATATACCACATTTTCGTTATCCATTCATATGTCAATAGGCATTTAGGTTGTTTCTGTTTTGGCTATTGTGAATAATGCTGCAATGAACATAGAAGTATGCATATGTTTAAGATCCTGATTTCAGTTATTTTGGACAGAAACCCAGGAGCTCAATTATTGATCACATGGTAGTCCTGTTTTTAATTTATCAAGGAATCTCTATGCTGTTTTTGGTAATGGTTGCACCATTATACATTCCTAGCAACAGTGTACAAGGGTTCCAATTTGTTTATATTCTCATCAGAACTCATCTTTTATTTTTTTGTTAGTAACCATTCCTATAGGTGTGAGGTGATCTATGCTGAGGTACTTAATTTCATTTCGCTGATAATTAATGATGTTTAGCACCTTTTCATATACTTGATGGCCACTTGTATATCTTCTTTGAAGAAATGTCTTTTTTTCAAGTTCTTTGCCATTTTTAAAATTTTTTAAATTTGCTTTTGGGTTGTAGGAATTCCTTATATATTTTAGAAATTAACCCCTTATCAGATGTATGGTTTTAAAAAATACGTTTCCCATTCCATAGGCTGCCTTTTAACTCTTGATAGTTTACTTTTCTTTGTAAAAACTTTTTAGTTTGATCTAGTCCCACCTGTCTAATTCTGAAACATATGAAATTAAGACTAGAAAAACAATAAAAAAGATAAATGAAACAGTCGTTTTTCTAAAAAAGATAAAACTGACAAACCACTAGCTAGATTAACTAAGAAAAAATAGAAGATTCAAATAAATAAAATTAAAGGTGAAAGAGAAAATATTACAATTGTTGCCACAGAAATAAAGAATCCTAAGAGACTACTATGAAAATTACATACCAAAAAATTGGATAATCTAGAAGAAATAGATTAATTCCTAGAAACATACAACTTATCAAGCCTGAATCTTGAAAACATAGGAAATCTAAACACATTAATAATGAGTAAGGGGACTGAAGCACTAATCATAACTTAAGAGAATCCCAACACCAGATGGTTTTACTGGTGGAGTCTACCAAACATTTAAAGAAGAATTAATGCCAATCCTTAAGCTTTTCCCAAAAGAGTAAAGAAGAGACACCTATTCCAAATTCATTGTTATGAAGTGAGCTTTACTCAGGTACTAAAGCCAGACAAGGATGCTATAAGAAAGAAAATTGGAGGGCAATAACTCTGATGAATACAGAGGTAGCAATCCTGAACAAAATTCTAGTAAACCAAATTCAACAGCACATTAAAGCAAACATATACCATGATCAAGTGGGATTTATCCCTGGAATGAAAGACTGATTCAACAAATACAAACTGATTAATGTGATACACCACATTAACAACATGAAGGATAAAAATTATATTATCATCTTAATAAATACAGATAAAGCATTTATCAGAATCCAACAGCCTTTCACGATGAAAATTTTAAACAAATTGTGTATAGGAGAACATATCCCAATATAATAAGAGCCATACATGACAAGCCCACAGCTAATATCATACTCATTGGTGAAAAGCTGAAAGCTTTTCCTGTAAGATCAGGATCAGGACAAGGATGTCCACTACTGTGCCTTCTAATCAGTTAGTACTAGAAGTCCTAGCCAGAGCAATTAGGAAAAAGGAAGAAATAACTGGCATCCAAATTAGAAAGAGAGAAATGAAATTGTTTTGTACTTTCAGATTACATGATTTCATATATAGAAAACTCTAAAGACTCTACCACAGTATTAGATATGGTATTAGAACTAATACTATTAGAACTAATAAATTCAGTAGAGTTGCAGGATTCAAAATCAACATACAAAGATCAATTGCATTTACACGCACTAATAAACTATCTGAAAAGAAAATTAATAAAACAATTTCATTCACAATAGCTTCAAAAAGAATAAAATACTTAGAAATAAACAACAGAAAGGTGAAATATTTGTACATTGAAAACTACAATATATTGATGGAAGAAATCAAAGAAGACACGAATAAATTGAAAGACGTCCCATTTTCATAGACTGGAAGAATTAATATTGTTAAAATGTCCATCCTATCCAAAGTAATGGACAGAATGAATGCTATTCCCATCAAAATCCCAATGGAATATGCATAAAATAGAAAAACAATCTTGAACTTCATGTAAAACAACAAAACACCCCACAATAGCCAAAATGATCTTGGAAAAGAACAAAACTGGAAGCATAACACTTCAAGGTTTCAAAATATATTACAAAACTATAGTAATTAAAGCAGTATGATACTGACATAAAGACAGACAAATAACAGAAAGGAACAGAATAGAAAGCCCAGAAATAAACCCACACATAGACAGGGAATTGATCTTTGACAAAGGTTGCAAGAATACACAATGGAGAAAGCACTCTTCAGCAGTGTTGTTGGGAAAATTGTATATCTACATTAAAATATTAAATTGGACCCTTATCTTACACCATACACAAAAATCAACTCAAAATGAATTAAAGGCTTATACTTAAAACTATAAAACTAGAGGAAAGCATAGGGGCATAGAGGAAAATGTTCATAACATTGTTCTTGGCAATGACTTCATGGATATGACATCAAAAACACACAGGTAATGAAAGACAAAATGAATTAGAATTTGTAGAACACATTTAACTCTGTCAAGATCTTGCAACAAAAGTATACATTAACAGGTTATTAAAGATAAAAATTCAGGAGAATATGGGACTTTATGAAAAAGTGTGAAAACGAATAGGAGCCCTTAAAAGTTATTTTACTATTTTGTGTTCTGTAGAAGCTTACATTACAACTTGATAAATGAGAAGAAAAAATATTACTTCTATTTTTCTAAATAGATATACGTTATACTTGAGAATGGCTGTAGTCCACTTGTTCTAAAGACTTGCTTTGTGATTTAACATGCAAATAGACCATACATTTGAAAAATTAAAATAAGCTAAATCATTACATTATTGTATAAATAACACACCATGTGAATATTTAAAGTATTGTTTCTTAGTTACAAGGATAGCAGGTAAGGCATATACCATATTGTTCTGAGTAAATGTGGTAGAAAATTACTTTCAAGCAGTCCATGTAATCCACCCTGAGCTCCTTTGTCTGAGTTTATTCAAAGAGTAAATAAACAAATAAAACCCCCTCAAATCTCAAGTTATGCATATATTTGTTAATGATTTTGAACAATTAAGATCTAGTTGACCAAAACAGATCATCTGTACTCTATTACCTGAAATATTACACAGGAAAATCATTTCAAAGGTAAATAAAAAACTACTAAGCATTTTCAAAATGTGATTAAAAAGCTAAATAACAACCCAAATTATTTCCTTGAAAAGTTATATATACTCTAAATTAAGCAACATCATTCACCAGAACACAAAGATTTTTATAAGCAGGTTGTCTTCCTCTAAGAATGAGCTAGACAGTAAACAAACTTGATTTCTGTCTTTTTTTGTGTGGGGGTGTGGATGGGGGTGGTGGTAACAAGGAGGGGAGTTAACTTAATTTACAGTAATGTAACAGTCCTCTATTATTTCTGCTTTAATGGAGTGATTTTAGACTTCAAATTATGTGTAAGATCTTCCATACTGTTCTGATGTCTATGATTTTCTATAAAACATTTCACCAGAGACTGTCATACTACACATTTACTAATTAGTTCAAGCTCCAATTCCAAGGGCAGTCACTCCTAGGAGAAAATCCATACTGAAGGGTGGCCTATCTGGCATTTTATCCAAAAAGTCACACCCCAGAGCTGTACACCATCAGCATGTCTGTTAAATGTTATCTCAATCAATACCAGGCATTTTGTTAAATCCTGTTCTGAATGTCAAAATTGGCTTTCAATGGGGGGAAGTAAATTTTTGATGAAATGTGGTTTGTTTAAAATTGTTTTGAGATATCCCACTGTTAATACAAATAGGACATAAGAATGCAGCAAGGCCCATAGCAGTAAGAGATTGTGCATGAGACATGATCTCTAAATAGCCTTATACCCAACCAAGAAGACTGTGGTTACCTAAGAGTAATCCTGCCTCTGAAATTTTTATAAATCTTTCCCAAATGAACCCTTTATGAATTGGCTGTAATTTTTTTTTAAATGTATTATTTGTTTAATATCTGTGTATATGAGGGATTCTGTTTGAGACACCTTTTCACTGTCACCTAGTAAAGAAATCCTCACCCACATCCAACTTCTTTGGTGGCTATAGTTATGTACCAAAAATAACTAAGAGCCACCACACATGACCAAATTGGTTTAGGTCACGTTGCAACAAATGGAAACTCTAAATTTGTCTGTGCTATCAAATGACTGTGGTCTGCCTGAGAGATGTTATTTTAGCATTTCTTAAATCAAATGGAGACCAGTTAAGAGAGCATAAACTCTTACCTGCAGTGATTAGATATGTTTATCCTTGGGGACCTTACTTTTTATTACTACCCCTAACTTATCAGATTCTCAGCACATATACATCCTTTCTGAGGGCAGAGTCTATAGGAAGGTGTATCTAATACCTCTTTTCTACCTCCTGCTACTTCAGTAAAGACAATACAATATGAAGGAAGAGAGTTAGGTGAGGAAAGTTCAGGGAGAGAGCAAGTATCCACAACAGTTACCTGTTTACAAACTACTTTGTTATTAAACTGCCTCTAGCTTCTATCTGGAATATTGCCTATCAGTCTTTTGCTGTGACAAAGACTTTTACTTAGGCATCTGTGTTGAGAAGCTGGAGCTGGAGTATTGAATTAGGAATATGTAGATTATGACCTGTTGAATGAGGGGGCACAAGCCACCCACACGGAGTAAGCACGTCGCTCCCTCAGTATTTGCGCTCCCATCTGGGCGAGTGAGATCCACAGGATGGCTCTGATTGAAGACACCGTTTCAATACATACACACAAAAGAAACAGAGTTGCAAGATTAATTATTACTTACACATCCCAGAAATGGGGAGGAGGGGTGTGCAAGGGCCAGAGGAGGGTAGTCCTCCCTCCCAGGTTACTAGCAAGCAGGAGATAGAGAGTAGGGCACAAGTCGCTATTATTATAAGGTGGTTGGGGCAGAGGTCACTAACTTTTTGTGGGCTTAATTCTAAGTGGCTATTTTAAAAGGTACCCCAAGAAAAGCAAGGTGGGGACATATGGTGGGCATCCTAAACTCTAGTCCTTATCCAAATGTCCAGACTCTGGGTATGAGCAGGGTTATCAAACTGTAATGGCAAAGGCAGCAAGTCAGAAAAACAAAGCTGTTTTTCTCAAAAGTTTTTTTCTCATCACAGCATCATCATGACCTACTATGGTCTGAATGTTGGTATCCCCCACAAGTTCATATGTTGAAATCCTATGTCCCGATATGATGGCATTAGGAGGGGCCTTTGGGGGAGCTTAGTCATGAGGGTGGAGGTCTCATGAATGAGATTAGTGCCATGATAAAAGGGGCTCCACAGAGTCCCCTTGCCCCTTTAGTCACGTGAGAACACAAGGAGTCTGTGACTGGGAGGAGACCACCCTCCAGAACTGTAAGAAGTACATTTTTATTACCTTAGAAATATCTCTCCAGGCCCTCTCTTGGGGGTTGTCTGGGTAATTCTGGACTGGACCAAATTCTACTGCCTTTTCATGGCAATAGAGTCAGTTGCAGGCAGGTGGTGTGTGTGTCAGCTGGGAGAACAAAGTCCCTTCCTGCTTGTTGGATGCCTTGCCCTTCTCTGCTGCCTGTGTCGGTTACCCGCACACTGGGAGCAGCATCCGGGTCAATCCCCTGAGCCACTGCGGGCCAGGCAGCCACCAGGGCAGCCCAAAGCCCTGCCGGGAGAGGCAGGAGCACTGGGTGTGCTCTTCTGCGAGAACGGTGCCCCTCCATGCCTTGCCCCGGCCTCCTCTGCCTGTTCTGTGCAGCTGCGCACCAGCAGCGACCTCTGGGTCAGGCCCAGGTGGCTGCATGCCAGAAGGAGCCTCTGGGTGGCTGCTGTGGGCAGGGCCTCTCTCCAGCTGCTCAGCCATTGTGGAGGGGCTGCACTGGCCAGGGGGAATTAATAGGGCACTGCTTATCACTGTGAGGGGCTTCAGAACTGCATTGCCATGCAGGGGGCTCGGGTGCCTGAAGTTCCTCAGGATTCCCAGCCTGCTGGGCTGAGTATACCAGGATGATTCCATCCAGCTGTGAAGCCCCTGTCCCTTTAAGACTTTCAAATAGCACTTGCTTTTCTTTTGTCCCAGGGAAGCCGGCTGTGGTGACCCGCTTGCAGAGTTTTACTCATCTGTTTCCCTAATATCCAGCGCACCGTGCAATGTGTATCTGCGCTCCCGGTGCGGATCACTAGGGCTGGGTATTCAGCAGTCCTGCGCTTCCCCTCCCTCCCGGCTCCAGCTTCTCTCCTTCCCCCGGTGAGCTGGGGTGGGGGGGAGCGCTCAGGTCCTGCTGGGCCGCGGTTTGTATCTTACCCCCTTCGTGAGATGCTGAGTTCTCACAGATGTAGATGTAGCCTGGCTGTTGTACTGTATCCTCTGGTCTCTCTTTTAGGAATAGTCATATTTGTTGTATTTTCAAAAATATATATGGTTTTGGGAGGAGATTTCCGCTGCCCTACTCACGCCGCCATCTTGGCTCCTCCCCTCATAATATTTTTAAGTGATAAAAATACATGGAAGAAATGATTCTAAATCCTTCCAAAGGTGTGGGGTAACTATTTGGTGAACATCCTTTAATCATATCTTTATGCTGATACATACTTAGAAGGACTGAGAGACAAATATATTTATATATAGAAAAACAGATAATTTTACAGGAAAGATATTTATATGCTATATAAAAATCACATTAGATTTCCTTGAATTTAATAAAAGAACAAAGAAAGTGATATGAACATGAACCTGAAAAAAAATTAATGAACTTCAGATAAACATTTCATTATACTTTGGGATATTCCTCCAATTAAGTTTAAGAAAATGTGATTATCAGTAAGATTCACTCATGGCTTTTAAAGAGGTAGGTTTTTAACTTATACATCTTTAATAATGAGGATATTTATTTTTCCTTTTTGTTTATGATAAATTTATGCTTTTAACTGCAATTTTAGTTTCTTCAGAGTTCTATCTTAAAGTGGAATTAATTCATATCACCAGGCATTTTTGTCTCCTCCACTTCTCCATCCACAAGTTCTTTTTTTTATAATTTTTCCATCAAGTGGATTTCATTGTACTGTAAATTTTTTACTATGGAAAACTTGCTTTTTGTCTCTACTTTTGAAAGACAATTTGGGTGAATAAAATATTTTAAGAACATATTTTACTTATTTCAGAACACTGAGGAGATGTGTACATTTTTATTCAGGTTTCAGTATAGCTATGGACATTTCTATGGTTCACTTTGTTATCCCCTCTGTCAGCGATTTTGCTTTTTATACTTAGGTTGCAGTAGAATGTCTTCTTTATCCTTGAAATTCAATAACTTAACAGTATGTGCCTTGATGTCGATTGTTCTGAATGAGCTTTCCTGATATATGATCTGCAGATTCAATTCTTCCTTCATTTCAATTAAATTTTCCTGTATTATACTTCTCTTTGCCTTTTTTGTTTCATAGATAGAGATCTTTTCTTTAGGGATGCCAATTATCCTTATACTGGCTCATCTATGACTGGTGACCAATTATTCTCTCTAATTAGTTTATTCATTCTCCCCCTCTCTCCCCCTTTCTCTCTCTCCATTCTCTGAGGATATACAAAGGCTTTTCTCCTATTGATGGAAATTACTTTCATCTAGGTCTGTTATCTCTGCATTTTCTCATTTATTCATTAGTTTTGTAGTAGTGCTTTGGTTTTCAATTTGTTTCTTTGGCCCTCCAGTCAGTATTTTATCATATTCTCAGAATTTATCATTTCATCTTTCAACTTTTGTTCAATTACTTTCATTTGAAATATGACAGCTTTACTTGTCATGTTTTCACAAGGGCTATGCTAATAATTTACTGTATCATTCCAATTTCAGGATTTATAGGATAAATAAACAAGGAATAATAACAAAAAAAGCTGAAATTTATCAAGTGGGTGCCAGGCATTGAGAAAAGTGATTTACATGCATTAATATATTTAATTCTCACAGTAACACTACATAGAAAGACTATTCTTCTTCTCTATCTACAAAATGAAGAAAATAGAACTAAGAGTTTAAATAATTTGCCCAAATGTATTAAATAGCAAAAGATAGAACTAGATACTAGCAGATAGATTCTAGCAATTTATCATAATGTTATGCATATTTACTGAGTCCCATTCTTCCTCTTCATTAATTATCCAATGAATGGGATATTTAAGAATTTCAATATTTGGCAAAACAGATTTTCTCTGTGATACCAATCTACTTTTTGAAGATAAGGAGATCAAGAAACTTAAATCCAGGGTGAAGAGAGGGGCAAACTCAGGAAAATAATGAGATTTAGAGGAATGCAGTGAAGGTGATATGCTGAAGAAAGCATTTGGGAGAGTTTCATTTATATTATCATAACACCAGGGGAACATCATTTTATGCATTTGAGATCTATTATTATGCTTGTTTGTTATTTTTCTAATATCCATGTCTCTATTTTCTGTCCCTGGGAGTATCACCAGAATATCTCAAAAGAGCTGTGTCTGTGTTGCATAAAAAGGAGACCAGTGAGTGTGTAAGCATGTGGGGTGTGTTTGTGTGTGTTTAGGAGATACCTGTGAAACTGTTCACTGTGGCCTACTGCCCACATGAAAGAGAATACTCAATTAGTAACCACTGGTAGTAACAATGAAAACTGAAGCAGGTGATACCAGCACTGGAAACATAAATAAATGCATTATTAGAATAGGATAGATTAGACTAGACTAGGGAAAAAAAACTGTGAGCAAGCATCGGCATGAAAATCCAGCCTTTTAAGTATAATTTAAGACTTAATCAACTTAGATCCTTTTTCATTATTTGTGCTCAACCCCTACTGACTTCCTGCAACTTAGAAGAGTGGTGCAAAGTAGGGGAATTGGACCAGTGAGGGGTTTAACAATGAAATATGAAGTCTGGGACATCCTGATTTGAAATTTGGGTGAGTTTTTTTGTCTTCATATTCAGATAGCACTTCAACTGACATTTAATTTCCATAGGCTGTGAAACAGTCTGAGGATTGCATTAAAAATAAAAGCCTGTAGCCTTAAAAACAAACAAAAACCCTTTTTTTCCTGAGGAAAGATGTAGGCTAATTACAGAAAACTGATACATCTGTGAATCTCTAACAAAAACCCAGCTCATGCCTTGGTGTCTATCTGTCCCTTCTTAGATCCTTCATCTTTTTTCTGTGGTTCTTATGACATATACCTTAGGCTATCACAAGAAAAACTAAGATGATTTTTTTGAACCTTAAGTGGCATAGGACTTAGAGCAAGAGAATGTTCCAATTACTATATTCACAGATATTCTGGTATCTTCAACAATATGAGTTCTTCCTGGCAAAAGAAAATGATGACCTTATGTCTTGCCAATGGGTTTCAGCCCCAGACAACTTCACTATGGATTCAATGTGACCAAAGAAATGATGGGGTGAACACAATTCTTGGGGTGAAAGGGTTTATACCCAACTTCATTTCCACAGTGGCAGGTCAATCACTAAAATTCTGTTCACTCAGAGCAAGTCTGCATGCAGCAAGCCAGTCTCTGGGCCTCTCTGTCCACACCTCTATCCTCTGGGCCTCTCTGCCCACACAGCCATCCTCTGGGTCTCTCTGCACAGTCATCCTGCACAGCTGTCCTCTGGGCCTCTGTCCTCGACACTGCCACCACTCCAGCCCCAGCTCTGCTCTCCTGCAGCCTTGCAGCCAGGCCACCGTGTCACCCAGAGCACTGGGAGAAGCACTTTGTTTAGAGTCAGTAACAACGTATTGCCCACACATGTGTAGTGATAGGGCCAGGTGAGAATCCTGGCCACAGGAACCTTCACTTTATCCACAATGGGCCTTCCATTTTATCCTTGTTCCTAGCTGTCCTTATATGTCTCAGCTTTGCCATTCTGGGTGAGGTAAAACCAGAGCAGGAGCTGTGGTGCCCTGAAAGGCTGGAGGTGCTGGTTGCTCATGCCTCTCTTCCTTTCCTTGTGAAGAAAACTTTCAAGCTGAGAAGTCCCTGCTTGTTGCTGAACAGGGTCAACTTACGGGATCAGATAATGCAGGAAAATGAAGCTGTTATCCTTTTTTTTTTTTGATTATTCACAAGTTTTTTTGTTCTACTGTGTTGCTAAAATTTCTTAATAGGAGTCTAGAGTGCTCCCAGATCTGCTTTTGTTTGTGGATAGTTGTCTAATTGTTGAGGTTTGTGGGGGGACGAAGAGTCAGGGGTCTCTACATTGCCATTTTGTTCTGCTGTAATAGCATTTTTAAAAGAGTATTTACAAGATGTTTTTGGTTTTCTAAGATTTGTCAAATGTCATGATCAAGCTTTTATTAGTGCTGCAACTGATTTTCAACACTTTTCCCCAGAAATGTGTAAAATAAAGATCATAAGGATTAAAATTAAATTCTTAAAAAATAAGGATTACTGACATGGTACCATGCCAACTGTTTGGTGGGTCACTGACCCCTTTTGGGGCAGAGTTGTGGCAAGATTTAAGGGCCTCTGGTCAGATTTAAACAGTTAGAGTATATCATGTGACAGGCCATTTGCCACTGGCATCCCCAGGAAACAATGAAGCACATGGATTGGCCCAGGTATGATGGCTAGAAGCAAAGCCTGCCTCTGATATGGCCCAATGGTTACATCAATGTTTCTTGCATGCAGGGCAGAAGACAATGTGGCCTGTAGCCCATTGGTGGGACCTGCCTTTGACCTTCGAAGAAGTCATCAGAACCCAGCAGGAGTACATTGTATGCTCTAAAATGGACTTATATTGAGTCCCACAGCAACATGTGACAATAGCTAAGGGGCTGATTCTCTTTGTCAGGTGGCAGATAGAGCATATTGGGCGTCTGGCCATATCAGAAGGGTACCTATATGTCTTGACTGGTGAAGATAAAACTACTGGACTGCACGTTGTGCAGACCAGCAAATGACCAAAAGAGGCCTGGGGAGTCTCTTTGCAGCCTATAGCCAACCGCAGGTGATTGAGAGTGATCAAGGCACCCACTTTACTAGACATGCACTACAAGAATGGATGCAACAACTGGGGATAAAGTAGAAGTTTTATGTATCATATAATCCTACCAGGGAAGACATGATAGAAAGGTACAATGGTTTGTTAGAATCTGGCTTATAGTCAGACACTAATAGTCTATGGGGATGGTCAGTCTACTTATGGACAGTGCTACACTGTTTGAATGATAAGCCTTGGAAGGGGGCATTGAGCCCTGTAGACAAGTTAATACACATTAGCTGCCTCCCCTATACACCTGCAAGTACAGACCAGAATAATAGACTGCTACCACCACTGAATGCAATAAACCCTGGAGGCTCCATTCAGTGGATGTGGCCTTGGACTTTTCAACACATGGGCCAGTGATGGCTGGCCCTCTGGGCACCTTGGGGACAAGGCCTGGAGGCTAGCTCTTATGTATTCCTGGAGTAATGGTAGACTGTCCCCCAAAGATTACGGTACAGTATCCTAATCTTTGGTGGGAGTTTTATTTTATCTTTATGGCCAGTGCACGCACTTCTATAACACTATACATAGAACCCTTGGTAACCCCCACAGGGAGAGAGGTAAAAGTATGATATACTAGACCCAGACGGGACCTCTTTCCTGCTGTGGTATTCTTACAGGGCCACTCTCTTGCATGAATCCTACCTGATGGAAAATATTTGCCTATGTTAGTACCATTAAAATGTGTGTTTTATTGCCCTTTAAATTAATCTCCTCTAATGTCTTTGTGGAGTGGGCATACATCCTAGCAAAAACTGCTACTTGCTGGTTATGCACAGAGTTCTTTATCAGCACTGCTACTGGCTTCCTGCGGAAGTGTGAATCATGAACTGGGACTGGTTTGAATACAGCTGGGATAACCACTCGATGGCAACTGATCTCCTTTGGCTTAAGGATGACAATTATTATTATAATTTTTGTTGTTACAAGTTCCCAGCTTTCTCATACATAGACCATAGCACAAGATTGATTTCGACTGTGGAAAGTGTGAGTCATGAAGTCATCTGAGTAGAAATAGTTTGAATACAAGCTGGAATGACGACTTGGCAGCAATCGATCTCCTCAGGCTTGAGGATTATTATAATTTTTGCTGTTATCTGTATCATAATTTTTGTTATCTGTATGTTGATATTCTCTGTTGCTGTTACGAACTCTGGCTACAATGCTCCTGCTTTCTCACACAGGGATCATCATGGAAGACTGAGGGCATGTAGACTGTGAGGCAAGAATCCTGAAGGGGTAGTGTATAGGGGAAATGGAAGTTATTGTGGCCAGGATCCTCAACTGACCCTAAACTACTTGTTTATATAATTGCCCTACTGCTAGGCTAATGCTTACATACCCATTGGCAATGAGCCACTATTGTCAGTGTTACTATGTAAACAGCTCCATCCAGTGCTCTTGCCAGAGGCAGAGACTGTGAATGTGAATGCCCCAGAGGCAGACGTGATTAGAGCACTCAACCTTCTACCATGAGAATAAAGCTTGGTATAAACCCTTTTACCCCTAATGTTCTGTTGTTGCTATTCCACCTCACTGAATCCAAAGTGTAATTGCCTGGGGGCAATTCCCCTTAGGCAAGACTCTGCAACTGGCCACTGCCACCTCATAGACACCTGCAGCTGTCCCGCATAGCTCAGTGTGTGCATACCACTAGCCCAAGCCACTGCCATTACCTGTACTGGTCCCTAGGTGCAGGACCTTGAGGTGCCACTTGGGGCCAAAACAGGCCTGGTAGCCACTGTAGACCCCCTGCTGCACTTGCTATAGACCACAAAGTTGTTGATTAAGTGAAACTCAGCAGTCTTAGCCATAGGGACATCACATCCAAAACAGACTAGGTGCCACCATGTACCCCCACACTTGGCACTCTGCACCACTAGACCAGGTATCACAGTATACTCCAGTGTAGCCACACCCTCAGGTTAAAGTCAGTCTATAAAGTCTAGAAGAAGTGACTGTCTCTTTAAATGTGCAGACACATACGCAAGCCTACAGAGATTATAAAGAGTCGGGGAAATTTGACTCCACCAAAGAAATACAGTAAATTGCAGTACCTTATCCCAAAGAAATAGAGGTCCATAAATTGCCTGGCAAAGTACTCAACATAATTGTCTAAAGATGCTGAGAGAACTACAATAGAATACAGATAAATGATTTTACCACATAAGGGAGACAATACAAGAACAAAATGAGAAATTCAACAAAGAGAAAGAAAACACAGAAAGATCCAAACAGAAATTATGGAGCTGAAAAATACAATGACTGAACTGAGAAATTCAATAGACAGTCTTAACAGCAGATTTGAACAAGCATAAGAAAGAATCAGTGAGCTAGAAGACATCAATAGAAATTATCCAAGCAGAGAAGCAAAAAAATAAAAATAAATAGGAATAAAGCCTATAAAACATATGGGACACCTTCAAAGACAAGTAATGTACTTATCTTTGGAGTCCTAGAAGGGGAAGAGAAGGCAAAAGGGGCAGAGAGCTTATTTAAAAAAAATAATGGCTGAGAAATTGACAAAACTGGGGAGAGATTTGCACATTCAACTTCATGAAACTAAGGAGTCACCTTAAAATTTCAATTGAAAACCATCTTTTCCAAGATACATAATAAAACTGTCTAAAAGCAAAGACAGAAAATTCTAAAAATAGCAAGAGAAAAAAATTATCGCATGCAAGGGAACCTCTTAAGGCTCTAAGTAGATTTCTCAACAAAGGCTTTGTAAGACAGGAGAGAATGGCATGATACACCCAAAGTGCTGAAAGAAAGAAAATGACAACCAAGAACACTTTACCCAGCAAAGTAGTCCTTCAGGAACAAAGGTGAGATAAATATATTCCCCAGCAAACAAAAACTAAAGGAATTGATCACAATTAAACCTATCTAACAAGAAATACTGAAAAGAGTTCTATCTGAAATGGAAGGATGTTAATTAGTAAAATAAAAACATACAATATACTGGTAAAACTAAGCATAGAGTCAGATTCAGAATACTCTAGTACTGTAATATGGTGATCTGTTAACTAATTCAATATAAAGATCAAAGGATGAAAGTATTAAAAATAGCCATAACTACAACAATTTATGAAAGGAAACACAATATAAAGATGTCAATGGTGACATCAAAAATACAAAAGGGGGCCTAAAAGTGATCAAAGTTAATTTGTATAAATTATATATTTAAGATGTTTTATGTAATCCCCATGGTAACCACAAAGCAAAAACCTACAGTGGATTCACAAAAGATAAAGAGCAGGAAATCAAAGCACACCACTATAGAAAATAAGTTTACACAGGAAGGCAGCAAGAGAGAAAGAAAGGAACAGGGGAAGTACAAAGCAACTAGAAAACAGTGAGATGGCAGTAGTAAGTAGTAAGTAGTAAGATAGTAGTAACTCCTTACCTATCAATATTTACTCTAAATATAAATGAATTGAATATTCCAATTTAAACACACAGAGTGGCTGGATGAATATTGCATGCAAGATGACATCAAAGGACAACAGAGATAGCTTTATTTATATCAGACAAAATATACTTTAAGCCAAAAATAGTAACAATAAACAAATATGATCATTATATAATAAGGTGGTCAATTCATCAAGAAGATTTAATTATCATAAATATATATGCACCCAACATCAGAGCACCTAAATATATTAGGCAAATACTAACAGATCTGAAGGGAGAAAGACAATACAGTAATAGTATAGAAATTCGATACCATATCTGCACAATGGATAGATCATCCAGATAGAAAATCAGAAAGGAAATATTGGACTTGGACCATACTTTATACCCAGTGGATCTACCAGATATATACAGAACATCCAATCCAACATCAGCAGAATACACATTCTTCTCAAGTGTACATAAATATACTCCAGGAGAGATTATATTATAGGTCATAAAACAAGTCTTAGCAAATTTAAGAAGACTAAAATCTTCTATACCAAGTATCATCTCCTACAACAATGGTATTAAACCAGAAATTAATAACATGAGGAAAGCTGGAGAATTCACAAATATGTTGAAACACAGTCCTGAACAACCAAGGGTCAAAGAAGAAATCAGAAGATAAATAAGATTTATTTTAAGTTATGAGATTTGTATTTCATTCTGTAGTCCAATCTTACAGCTGTGCAAGTTGGAACAAATTATAAAATATATAAAATCTTAGTTGTTTATTGGAAACAATTGAGAGGATAATATAATTATTAACATTTACTAAGGACACACTAACTTAGTGATTGTGATTTACATAAATCAAAGCCTCAGTTCTTGGGCATACAAAATGACAACTAATTTTTAACACTTACCGAACATGTATCATGTTCAATGTGGTTTAAAAATATTACCTTTATATATATTTTACAAGTAACTCACTGTGTTGCTTTAAGATAGAAACAAAATAAAAATACGATATGCAAATATGTTTTACAAGCTTAGTTGATGTATTTTCTTTTAACTTCAGAAGATAACATAGAATAAAGGAAATTTATAGATTAAAAGTAGTGAAACACCCTCCAAACCTAGCTGAATTATATTACAACGCTCTCATTGCCTTAATAGGAAAGACTTCTGTCTCATTGATGTCACAACTGTATGTGGCTAAAGCTGTGTCCACATTGTGCTTGGCTGTACTGTGGCCTCTTAGTTACCCTGTGATGTCTTTTCAGGTCAAAGAGAGAAGAGAGGGTGGAAAGGCAAACCAGATAATTAACCACCTTAGCCCCAAAGTCTCTTGCTCACGTTCCGTTGGCCAAAATGAGTCATCTGACCTATTTAACTGCAGGAGAGGTTGGCAATTGCAAATGTGTATGGATCAAGAGATTACCAACAGTAGTCTGATGTACCAGCCAAAATCATTATTAGGAGATTTCAATTTTTGAAATTACAGTTTCAAAGTGATAAGGAAGCATTTTGGCTTGCATTTAAGAGGTGTGCCACCTGACTCAGTATTTTAGCATAGGGAGTTTTTTACGTAGTATATTTTGAAGTTGTTATAATCATGATTATATTACAGTCTTCTGAGAGCAATTTTTGACTAGACAAATTTGATATTAATCACTCACAAGTGAGCTGCATAAAAATGAAACTGCATCAATATGAGTCTCAAAAATTATAAGAAGCATGGAACAGAACAAAATGTGAGCACAAAAAAGGACTGCATGTTCTAAACTATCTAGAGATAAGGTCAGACATACCAATATCTACTTGGACATGGAAATAATACACATACTGCTTAAAAATTAAACAATATTTAGAACACATGCTATATGAAGAATCCCTTGGGAAGTATAACTTTCAAAATACATCAAAATGATGTGCAATAAAGGGCACTGACATTTGCATCTGCCTGTCACCAAGTGCACAAGGATTTTTTACCAAGACTAAAACTATGCTTGGTCATGAAACAAATTTTAATACTTTGAATTCTTAGGGTACATGTTCTCTGATCAAAGTGGAATTAAATTACAAATCAATAAAAATAAGATGTCTAGAAAATATGTAATTTTTTATTAAACAGCTACTTCCTTAACTATTCAAGGAAGAAAATACAGGAAAAAAATAGGAAAACACCTCTAAGTGAATTACAATGAAAGGACAAGTTAAAATTGTGGGATGAAGGCAAAAAAAAAAGCACCAAGAGGGAAATTTATAGCCTTGAATATCAGTTTTATTTTATTATTATTTTTTTTTTTGAATATCAGTTTTAGAAAAGACAAGTTTTATCTAAATGATAAAGATGGCATTGAGGCTGAATGTAATAGAAAGAAGGAAATAATAAAGATAAGAGAAAAAGTCAATTACATAGAAAGTTGCTAGCAATGTAAATGTTTAGAGATCCAAAATTTAGTTCTCTAAAAATTCAAATAAAATTCATAAAAACAGAAGAACATTTCAAGAAAAAAAGAGGAAAAAACATAACCAATAACAAGAAAAAATGAGGCCACTACCTTTTTCAGTGTTCTCATCATGCACTTGATTGTCTGAACTGCATTCAGTTCAGGGACCTGGCAAAAGGTGGATGGGGTAAAAATAAAAGAAGAGAGGTTATATGTTGATAACTATTCAAGTTGGGTAATAAGTGCATTGGGTTCTTCATACTAGTTGCTCAACTTTTCTGTATATTTGAAATTTTTCATATTAAAATGATTCAGAAGCAATAAATAAAAGATCTGAAAATAGATACCAGTACAGACTATAACAAATTAAAATGATAATAAGTAAATATTACAACCTTATGCCAAAAAATTTGTCAACTTAGATATAAATTGGAGAAATTTAAAATACACAATTCACCAAAACTGACATGACAAGAAATATAAAACCTTAATAGCCTTTATGTATTAAATAAATCATATCTAAATAAAAATATGTATTCTCACAAGGAAAATTACAGTCCCAAATGTATTCATTGGTTATATATATTATTTAAGGCAGAAGTAATACAAATCTTAGAAACTGTCAGAAAACAGCAAAGGCAAAATCACTCTTGTACACTCTTTTACAATGCACTCATTATAAAAGATCAAATAAGCCTGGTAATGAATTCTAACAAAGACATTAAAAGAAAATAAAATTACGAAGTTTTATCCCTTATGATCATACATGAACATGCCATTAACTTAGCATTCATAGAAAAAACCCAGCAATTAAAAACAGAAGATAATATGATAAAACAAAGTGAACGTTTCAATACATATGTAAAGCATATGACACATTTCAACTCTTGTTCATGGCAAAAACTCTCAGAATTAGTCATAGATGGAAACTTATTTGATTTGAATAATAACAATTATGAAAAACACACAACTAATATATTTAATAATAGATTTTTCAATATTTTCTTCCTAAGAATGGCAACAAGACATTGCCATTGGCATCTTTGACTCTGGCATCTTTCAGAATACTTTCTTTATATTTGATTTTGAGTTCCTGTAATTTGAAAATGATTTGCCTATGTTCAGTTTTTTTGGTATTTATTTTGCTTGGTGCATCTGAGCTTCCCAGATCTGTGATTTGGTGCCTGATATTAATTAGAATAAATTCTGATTCATTTCTGTTTCAAACTATTTCCTCTGTTCCTTTCTTAATTTCTTCTCCTGGTGGTATGCCCATTTGTGTATGTCACACCTTTGTTGTTGCCTCACAGTCCTTGAATATTCTGGCCTTTTTTTTGTCTTCATTCTCTATGCTTTTCAGTTTTCAAAGTCTCTGTTGCTTTATCTTCAATATTAGATGTTCTTTCCTGACTTTTGTCCAGTCTACCAATAAGCCCGTCAAAGGCATTCTTCACTTCTGTTACAGGTTTTTAAAAAATTTCTAGCATTTATTTTTGGTTTTCTTAGAATTTCCACCTCTCTGCTTACACTGCTCATCTGTTCTTATATCCATCAGAGACCTTAGCAAATTAGTCACAATTGTTTTAAATTCCTGCTCTGATAATTCCAACATACCTGCCATGTCTGGTTCTGATGCTTGTACTCTTTCTTTAAATTGTATTTTTTGCTTTTTAGTATCCTTTGCAATTTTTTCTTGATGGCTGAACGTGATACAAAGGGGAAAAGGAACTGCTATAAATGGGCCTTCAGTTAATTGGCAGTGAGGTGTGGGGGCATGGAAACATTTTATAGTCCAATGATTAGGTCTCAGTGTTTTAGTGATTCTATGCCTCTGGACTGTGAACTTCACAACAGTCTCTCAGTATTTTTTCTCCCACTCAAGGTTAGGACAGGATCCCCAGAGTGGACTGCAGTTCAGTGTTTCCCTTTATCAGGTCAGTTGGGCTCTGATATCCCAACAAGTTATTCTCTGATGAACTAGTTTCCCTTGAAAGCAGGCCTTTTTAAGAAGAACAGAGTGCTCTGGCATATTTTAAATTATTTTCCCCTCCCCCTGCCAGAAGTAGGAGGGGATAATTCTCTGGTATTTTCTATGGCAACCAGCTCAAGCTCCTAGACATAAAACTCATAATATTGTGGGGCCCCCTTACAACTGGGTCCTCCTGGAGATTTTAACTCACAGAGTTGTCCACACTGAACCCCCAGCAATATTTCAGTAATAGTCCAGGCTTTCGTACCCCCATGGTATTTTCTGTTTTAGTCTGTGCTCTGGTAAGCTGTGACTCCCTCTATTTGCCTCTCTGTCTCTCCATACTTGTAGGCAGAAGTTTGCCCTGTGTCTTCCTCTCATTTATGGATCCAAGAAGAGTTTTCGATTTCTTATCTGTTCAGCTTTTACTTGTTAGGGTGGAATGGTGATTTCCAAGCTCCTTACATGTGAAACAGGAAACCCTCCCCTTGTTTTTATGTAAGTTTAAAATATAGGAAAAGGCATAATTCTTTATGGTTAAAATATTATGATAGTGGAGAGGGTTTCTTATGTATGATCAGTGGCATTGATATTTTTGCAACCCCTTTAGTTATAACCTACTTTGAAGCAGGGGGATGGGTAAGTACAAAACATTTATTTTATGAAAGGTATTAAGAGTCTTATTTTAAATCTGTTTGCTCCTTAACAATAACAAATTGCACATTCCATTTACAAATAATATCCAGTTAAATATCAACCACAACCACTCCTAATTATAATGGCTTCAACAAATATCAATACCAAATAACAATAGCAAAGTAAACTAAAGTATTTTTATCTGAATTTTAAAAAGTGATTCAAATTCATCTATGTTTTATCAAATCAAACTACAACTAGACAGTAGAGATTCTGGGTACTACAAAAGTATTTTGATCTAATATTTCACTGTCTATATTGTGGTTCTTAGTTTAAATGTCCTTTGAATTTGGTTATTTAAAAAGTGGGAAAACACAAAGATTTTAAACTGGTGGTGCTGCCTTAGCTAAGGAGTACAGTGTGTTTCTCCAGATAGTATCTTTAAGCATCAGCTAGCAATAGCTTTTTTATTTGTATCACAATTAAAAGGAATTTCTTGAATTGGAATTTTAAGAAAAGCCATGAAAATGTACTGTTTCAGAAAAGCAATGGAAGAGAATAATCCTGAAGAAACTTTTCATATTGTAATTCCTGATATGCATTGCACATTAGACATATCCCCCTTTCTTTCCCTTTCCTTTCTTTGACGTGGAGAAAGTAATGGTACATGTTTTTTGAGATTTTCTGTTCTCCTTTGATCACTATAAAAGATGCTAAAGTTAGGTCATCATTATGAGAATCAGCTATACTTGAAGTTCAATTATTTAACCAGATTAATTTTTTTTTTGCCAAGAAACAACTCAGATTGAGCCATTCAACTAACTAGCATTAATAAAACGATTCTATAAGCCTAATTGGTACATTGCTCACTTTCAAGAAAAAAAAAGTACACTTGGAGGGCTCTTTATGTGACTTTTTTTTGTTACATGATTCATAGAAAGCACCTATGAAATTTAGTACATGGGACACATAGGTGTATAGTATAATTACAGCCTTATTTACTTACTTATATTTGAAGAATAACATTCATTTTTAGTGAAACTGTTTTTTGTTGAAATAAGATTCATTTCAGATGTCATTTTGCAAACTATCTGTTTAAGTATTTAATTTTTTTCCCTAAAATTAGTGGAATTCCTTACTCTAACTACTTTTTAACTACACATTTTCTTGACATAACTAGGCACAACCTTCTAACAATTTTTACCCCTTAACCATTGTATAAATGCAATAAAACTACTTTTGTTCTAGAGGAAACATAAACTTTCCCCAGTGAATGTCTTTTACCATATACACATGAAAACTACTTTCCTTGACAGACTTAACAACTGTTAATGTATTAGTATTTAGTACCTAACTCCAGTGGACAAATTAGGAAAGCAAGCTCCTTTCTTGTTCTGTATCAATATAAATAATTATTTCTAATGTAAATGTAGCTAGAATGTTGTTCAATCCACACTGCAAGTCAAATTTTATCTTGGAGACATATATAGTCAAATATGTATTTTGCTTCTCAACAAGTGTCACATGTTCAGAAAAAGAGTTATTTTTAACTTTTTAAAATAAAACTAGTTTCACAGACCAAATAATATTCTATCTGAACCTAAAGTTATCAAATTCAATTGTCCTCAAACCTACTCTGTGCACACACATAAGCAAACATACTCACAGACTACTTATTTGTATCTGACGCATTTTTTCTTCCAAATTGTTATAGATACGGAGAATTTTTCAGAAAGGAAAGTAAAATTCTGAATTAGGAGTTTTAGAAAAAGCTCTGTCACCCACCTCTCTGCCCACCTCACATTAACTCAACTATGGTTTGGGGAATGTAAACATTAGAGAAACTGATTTCATATAAAAACATCAACAGCATGTCAACCACCCAAACAACACAAGTAGATCATTTCCAAGCATTTACTTATCTCCTCCAATCAATCATGCAACCAATAAAGTTTCTGAAATGCCCACTTAGCAATTAGGAAAAACAGAAGGGAGAACATCAGGTATCTTTTTATCTCCCTATGGTAGGCAGGCAGAACAACCTTGTCTCCTAAAAAAAAAAGTTCATGCCTTAATCCCCAGAACCTGTAAATATGTTACCATAATTGGCAAAAGGGATTTTAAAGCCTTTAAGGACCTTGAGATGGGAAGATAATTCTGGATTATTTTAGTGGGTCCAATGTAATTACATGAGACCTTAAAAAAAAAAAGGAAGATGAAGGAAGGGGACCACCAGCCAAGGAATATGGGAAGTTTCTCAAAGCTGGGAACGACCTTCATATGACAACCAACAAGGAAAAGAGGAACTCAATCCTATAATCGCATGGAATTGAATTCTGCCAACAAACTGAATGAACAAGGAAATTGATTCTCCCTTCGAACTGCCAGTAAAGAATGCAGCCCTGTTGAGACATAGATTTCAGCCTGATGAGAGCTGCATCAGACTTCCAAGTTACAGAACCATAAGATAATAAACTGTGTTGTTTTAAGTCTCTAAGTTTGTGGCAGCAAGAGAAAACACTCTACTTACAAATAATTTCTGCAAAAGACTGTCATTCGGGTGAATTTATTTTAAAACAATAAAGGACTTATAAGTTTTCACTGAAGATTCTTAAATAAGTTCTATAATTTTAGGACATTCTGGAATTCTATTTTTTTACAAAATGATTTCTTTCTTACTTAAACAAACGAAATTCATTTTATCTTGTAGTCTAGGTCATCCTAGATTTGAAACATGGTTCCATTTCTCAGCTGTATTTATTAGGCTACCCTGTAATTGCAAAAAAGCATAGAAAATGAATTGCTCCTATTTCTGTGCCACTTTAACTAGATGCTCTATGTGCAAAACCAAACAGTAATTCTTCAGATTTATTTTTATAACTTAGATTTTCCCTTCCCAATCTTTGCCAAATTACAGTGGGAATGGAGGTAATTTTTTCATAAGCAACAGGGTGTCTGTAACATTGATTATCAAGTGGTTCTGAAATTTTCAGGCCTCACACTTTGTTCTCACAAGACTTTGAGCATCATTAACTATTATATTCATTCATCATTGAGAGAAGAATCTACTTTTTCCCTTTAAAAAAATTACAACCTACCATTTCCTTGTCTGTTACTGCAGCAATGACTCAGGGTATAAAGCAATGACTTAGAGTCAGTTTAAACAATCACTTTCTTTTTGCAAAAAAAAATCTAAAAGGCAATCAAAGTTGAGAAAAAGAAGTAGAAGTATTTCAGTTAGCTGTTTTATGCTCTATCCTTGATTGAGAACTTGCTCCAAAGGTAATGGGCCTTTTACTGTCTCAACTTTTGTCAAGTGAAAACAGTTATGATGAGTATAATTTTTCCTTTTCTTTTCTTTTCTTTTTTGAATTTTAATATTATTCTTAACTCAGATCATTTACATTAATTTTTTAAATCACAAACTTTTGTTTACCTGGCTTCCTAAATTTGTTAGTACTTGAATTAATTTGCCTTTTTATCTCCTAAAGCACTGAGTTTACTGAATGACAAAATGTCCTCAATAGAATTAATTCAGGATACAGTTGATTAGAGACAGCTTCATAAGAAATATGGATTGACAGGCCATCACTCTGAGCAGGAGAAATAATGGCAAAACAAGGGTAAGAGGCTTTGTAGGGACACCCAGGAAATAATCCCATTCTTTGTTGAGGACTGTAAAAGAGTACAATTACTACCTCTTGAGGGCAAAGGGAGCAACATGATAGAAACTCCTAGAATGCTAAATTGTCCAAAAGGTATCTGAAAAACAAAATAGTTTTTTTCTGAATAGAAGAAGAGTGGTAGAAAAGAGCTCTGACATTTATTCAGCAGTTTCTATAGGCCCAGCACTGTGAAACTAATTTTTGTTATCTCTCTAAATTCTAACAGTAGTCTAGGATATAATATTATCTCCATTTTATTGTAAAATAAACCAAGTTTCACAGAAATAGAGTCACATGGACAGTATAAATAGCAGGACTTAAATTTAGGACTGTCTCATTCAATGTGTCTGCACGTTTTCTATTATACTGGGAGATTCGACCTTCTGTCAACATTTAAAATATTCTTGAGTGAACTATGACTTTGTAGAATAGCATGAAAGATGGCTGAACTTGTTCTCCATTTGACTTACTCAACACTGAAATTCTTAATTCTCTTTTAAGAGTCTCTTTTAAAATCAAATATTATTTTTAACTTGATGCCATTTTTATATGTGATTATTTTAATCACTTTGACTATTTTTATGACATACTGAATCTACACATGGAAGGACTAGCATTGCGTTAAGATTTTCTGCATCACTGATATTGATCTTTAAATTTTGAATGATTACACCTTTGCTAAGTATGCTTTTCTTAATTGCAGAATTTCCCTAATTGGATATATCTCCAGATCTAATTATTTCATTTAATTATTATATGATAGGAACTAATGAACTTCACATCATCACAAGTTTTCAAATTTGAATTGTATATATGCTTATGTTAGATGCTGGACAAAGTGACCAATAAGTAAAAGTCTGATATATTCATCATTAAAAACGAGCATGTTTTAAATTCCTAACTAGTTAAACAACTGAAAATGAAAAAGGGAAAACAATTTTGATCAGTTTAAGCTATCAAAATACTAAAATAAAAACAAAATGTCTACTGGTCATTACTATTGAAATGGTGATAGTTTAGATTGTTAACACTGAAGCAGAGAGTTTGAAATGTACATATTTTTGAAAATCAATAGTTTGTACCTTAAAAAAAGTCATAGCCATTGATGCATGAACTCAAAGTCTAGACCTAAATAAATGAAGAGATATTCCGGCAAAATTTATATGATATTGATAGTGGAATAACTAATATTTTTAAATATACAGACACAGTGATTAAAGTAAAGGGACGGTCAGTATATTTTGTCATAAAATGGATATTGTATAGGCATTAAAAATTGCAGTTAAAATATTTATATTACTTAACATGATCTTAATATTAGAGAAAATAGACAATACAGGGAAGATAATCTAAAAGAAAAATTACTAGGAAAAAATTCTTAAAAATGTTAATGTGAATTAACTCAGAAATGACAGCTTATGAGTGATTTTTAAATTTTGTTTATAATTTTTAGAACTTCCTACAATGAACATTGTTTGCCAAAGCAAAAAGCTCATTGTCAATTAGGCAAGCCATTTTGCTTTTAACTCCTATAGACACAAAAGATATTGATTCATACCTTTTCTCCCACATAGTACCCTCTGATTTCCTTTAGAACTTTGAAATTACTTCTTATTAGGCCCAATCAATGACATAATTCAAGTTGGGTTTAGATACATTACTTTCCAATTTTGGTATGAGAGTTAATTTTCTGTGTCAATATGACTGGCCACAGGATAAGAGAATATACAATGAGTAGAAGAGTAAGTTTTAGTTACAAGTACCAGCTACAACCACATGACCAATTACAGGCAGGACTGAAATTGTCATGAGTTATTTTCTTCTTATTTTGCTATGAATACTTTTGTGTGTTTGTCTTCTTTCCACCTTTCGTTTTCTTTCTTTTCTTAATCCCTTATCATGTAACATAAGATATATTGATTTCATGTCATAGTATTTAAGTATTGTTAATTTTACATAACAGTATTTAAATTATGGTGAGATAGGGCTGGGAAATGGGACAAGGGTCATATCATTGTAAAATCTACTTAGCCTACAAAAAGGCCCAGTTTACTCTTTGATGTAATCTATATGCTGTTCTTCCTTTTCTTCCAGCCTCTTAATCAATTAAGTAACTTTGTGACCAGGACAAGAGATAGACCTCTGCAGTGTAAATAAACCTACTTGGGTAAAGAATGCTGAGATCAAGACCAACACAGTCACCTAAATGACTCTATTCTTAAGACAAAACTTCAAAGGAATTATTAATCATCTGTATACATCATGTTTTATATCAACCCCTACCCAAAAGACTCTATAACACCCCAAACCCTAAATCCTTAAGCATGCTTCCTCTCTGCAGTCTCCCGCACTCCTGAGTGTGTACTGACTTATCAAATAAACTTTCTTGCTGCCTAAGCCTATTGCCCTTCATCTCTGAGCTCTTTTTCATGATAAAGACAAAAACTCACTGACCTTCACCTGTGGTACAAAGTGTTTTTGTCACTTTGCTATTTCATTCAGCTTTCTAGTCTTAACTCAATTATTTTTCTCTCTCCTGTTTTAGTTCAGATCAGTAGGTAAGTAGGAGTTCTCAGAACATAATCTCACTTCACCCAGTGCTCTGTGGCTCCTCCAAATTCTAGGGCGGTAGGGATATAATTCCCACACAGGGCCAATCAAGCAGACACTGGACACCAGGTGACCCTGGATTTAGGAGTTGCCAAGAGAATTGCCTTACACTGAGCAGGAGTTCAGTGTACTTCCCTTTTCTCCCTTTCTTCTTCCTTGCTCTCTACTGCCTGCATGGCTGCTGACATCCACTACTACTCTTGCTTTAATGAATTCCTTCCTTGCTGGCACTTGTTCAACCTGATTGTGAATTCTTCTCCGATCAGTGTCAAAAGCCCTCCTTCATCAGGGTTGAGGTTTCACCCAGTACACAGGGAGAAACCTCCTCAGATACAGGTGCCTGGCAATAATGGTATATGACACAGAAGTGTAAACATCACTCAAGGACTTTACCTCTTCTGGGGAAAGGGTAAATAAATTTTCAGTTGTGGTAGGCAGAAAAATAGATATGAGTGGGGTGGAGAGAGAATAAAGGCAGTAAAGCACAATAAGTGGGCCTCTGAGAGTTAACCAGGTAAAACCAGCGAGCCAGAAAGGACTCACAGTGTCAGTGAGTTAATTAGTTGAAGTTCCAAAGGCCAGGAGAAACTTCGAATGTCTGGATATTCCCCAGATAAAGAAAAATATCGGAGCACAGGCAATGTCTTCATTGTATCAGTTAGATCACGCCATTGTAAAATCTACTTCGCCTGCTAAAAGGCCCAGCTTAGTCTTTAGCTTAACCTGTATGCTGTTTTTTCCTTTTCCTCCAGCTCCTAATCAAGTAACATAACCAGGGCAGGAGACAGACCTCAGAAATGTACCTAAACCTAGGTGGACAAAGATCCAGGAACACAGTCACCTAAATAACCCTATTCTTAAGACAAAACTTCAAAGGAATTATGAATCACCTTTCATATTTCAACAAGTGCTGACCCTTACCCTTAAGTGCACTAAATCCTTAAGTGTGCCTAAGTGTGCCTCCTCTCTGAGTTTGCCTGCACTTGCCTTTCAAGTGTGTCACTTACTCTGTCCTTCTTCAGATAAGTAGAGAGGGGCTACTGAGAGCACTGATTTGAGCTTGAGAAGACTACAGCTATACGATCATGGTCCTTAGTAGCCTGCCTGAAAATCTTTTTTCTTTGCCTTTGGGAAGTTCTCAGAACATAATCTCACTCCAGCCAATGCTCTGCGGCTTCCCCAAATCCAGGGGTGGTAGGGATTTAGTTCCCATGCCATGCAGATTCAAGCAGACACTGGATGCCAGGTGACATTGGCTTTAGGAGTTGGCAGGGGATGTGCCCTATGCCGAGTGGGCATTCAATGAGCTTCTCCTTCCTCTCTGCTTTATTCGAGTGAACCTCTGTTTGTCTACCTTAACTCTGACCTGCTCCTTCCTTGGAGTGTATTCAAATAAAACTTTCATTCCACTTCACTACTGTGTCTCTGCCTTTCAATTTGTTGCAGTGGAGAGAAGAACCACAGAGAATAAAGTCAACCCCTAACAGTTGTATTTAGGATAGCTGTATCATGTTAGGCAGAACTATGACCTCATTATGGTCTTTGCATGGAGAGTAACTATGGTTTAAGGAGATGCATATCTAAACTATATCTTAACCAAGTTTAAGGGTGCTAAAAATGCTGACAAGGGGTGGGCTTGTGATGGTTAATTTTATGTGTCAATTTGATTGGTCACAGTGCTCAGATAAAACTTTATTTCTGGGTGTGTCTGAGAGTGATTCAGGATTACATTAGCATACAAATTAGTGGGCTCAGTGAAGTTAATTGCCCTCTCCAGTGTGGTTGGACATCATCCAGTCCCTTGAGGGTCTGAATAGAACAAAAAGCTGATGAAGAAGGCCTTCCTTCCTTCCCCCCTGCCACCTCCTGCCCCCACATCACTCTACTGGGCCATCTCATCTCATATCTAGGATCCTAGTATTATAAGATCTTTCTGAGTTTCAGGAACTTCACACAGGGCCCCCTTAGAACCAGAGATTAGCTGAAACTATTCCCTTACATTTAACTTCAGGTTCTGCACAGCCCTCACCTATTTCCAACCCTTTAAAAGCCCCTCAATCCAAACAGCATGTTGAAGATGGTCTTGGGACATGAGTCAACCTAGGCTACTGGCTTCCTGAACAAGTAACTTTTCCTTTTCACCAACACTTCTCTCATGTCTTAGCCTTTTGAGCTACAGGCAGCTGAACTTGGATTTAGAGTCAGGCTCTGGCCTGGGTTACACTAGGAATGGGATTTACACCACTGATTCTCCTGTTTCTCCTGTTTCTCAGCCATTTGGACTATGGCTGAATTACACCATCAGCTTTCCAAGGTCTCCAGCTTGCATATGGCAGATTGTGTGGATTTATAGCCTCCATAATTGCATGACCAATTCCTTATATCCTGCTGGTTCCGTTACTCTGGAAGAAACTAACTAATATACTTGGTTTTGAGATAATGTAATTTTTTGTTTGCAGGTCATTTTAAAAATCACCTATATCAATGTGTAATTCACATACAACATATTTCACCAATTTTAAGTGTTCACTTTCATAAGTTTTATCAAAATGTGATTTTATTTGTGCTTGCTGTTTTTATGTGCCAAGTTTAGAGTTAGAGTGTGAATAACCACCTCCACTATCATCACAAGTACACCACTGAGGCCCTCAAAATCCCAGATTAGAAATAATTTGTTTCCTCCTCCATTCTCCTCTCAACTTCCTTGAAATGTATGAGAGTCTCTCTGAGGTTCCCTAAGTTGTATGAAGTACAAGTCCTATTTTTTCACTAGTCATCCCTGCAGATATAACTTGATAAATGTACTCTCCACATCAAAGCTGAAGATCTACAGGTGTCATAAGAAGTTTATTTGAAAGGAACCAGTGTGTCCAGCAACCTGGAAACCTGGGAGCCTAATAAGCTAAAGGGCATAGATAGCCAGTAATATTTTCCCAGAGGTGACAGCCACACTACAGGTAATAAAATGGATCTGCAGTGTTCAATTATTTTGAGGTTCTCTGATGTCAGTCTACATTTGACTGGTATCCTCATAACCAGCCTCCAACCCTCATAAAATCTTTGTGTGGTCAAGCATGGAGGGGTAGTAAAGACAAATCAGAAACTAAGAAGCCAAAGTTAGAAACCAGAAGTCACTATGAAGATAGAAACTTTTTTGGAATTTCAGAAATTTTCAGGAAAGTTTGGGGCTTATGTGGAGTACTGAATGGGAATTGAAGCAATTTTACTGAGATAGCAAGAGGGAGATTTGAAAAATGGGTCTGTTAGTAGTCTGACAATTTGTGAAAAGGCCTGGAGCAGAGGTTATATAAGTATTTTGCTGAAACTTTAAAAAATGAAACCATAGAGATTGAAAATAGAACATACAATAAAATTGAAGCAGAAAAATATCTAGTTAGAAACTTTAGCAAGAAATAATAGTTTGCATAGAAAAATCACCAAGAAGAATTGGATTCAGCACAACAGGACAAAATCACAAGGTTTTCTCAGTGTACAAGATATATCAGGAGAAAAAAGTGGAAGGGAGGGTGGATTAAGGCCAATAAAACAGAACTATTTTTGAAGCTGAAGTCTTAAAGAGAGTTTATTTATAAAGATCTTTACTATAGCAATATATTTAATGTAATATCTGTGAGGGTCCCCTAAACTATTTTCTGAAATTCAACTACTACATTGTAATCAATGCTACTTTTAAGGAATAAGCTTAAATTTCCTCTTCTGTAAACTGGGAATAATAGTGTGTTTGCACAGAGGAATTTTATGAGGACTAAGGGCTTTAATGCATGTAAAATCCTTAACACAGTGCCTGAGAGATTAAATGCTAAATAAATTAATGTGGATCTTCTGCAGTTTTGCTCTTCTTTTTGTTATTATTATTAGTGGTCTCATTTACCACAAAAGTCCCCTTTGAAATTTACATTAGGATGTTATTAATAATCTGTGGGTGGCAAACAATTAAAGGACCAGGCAAAGCACTGCCTGGGGCTGTAAATGGAAATCACCAATTTTACACTCCCTCCTCTGTCTTCTACACTTCTACCAAGGTGAGATCTCTGTATCTCATCATGGGGTCCTAGAATGTTTCAACTGGAATAAAATTTAAAAAGAATCCAGGGCAAGGCCAAAATCTCAGGAATCAGTAAACCTGTCCTATAGGGCTTGGGTGGCAGGTCTAAAGTCAATTAGTAACAAATCTGGGACTCAGGAATTAAAAACTCCAATGTTTGAGTGAACTTCAACAACTAACTACTCAATCAGATATGTTGCTCAAGGAGGAGGAGGTTTCCTGCCCAGGGCAAGTTCACTATGAATCTGACCAGACCAACTAAAGACAACAAAAAGTTGGGGGTTAAAAGGGCTCATACCACATTTATTTTCACAGCAGTAAATTGAACACTAGACTCCCATCTGCCCCATCTCAGTCTCTGTTCTGGCTCTAGCCACACACAGCCCAGGGGCTGTCTCCTGCTTAATAGCATGGCACTCTCTTCCCAGGACTCTGCGGGTGGCTCCTGCTTAGCAGCATGCTGTTACATGGCTTCTCTCTCCTGCTTCTTCTCTCCACTCCCTAAGGTCTTCCCTTCTCTGCTCTCACAGCTCTCTCCTTCCCCACTCCTAGCACAGGGAGGCACTCTGTGGGTGGGTCTCCATGATAACTGGCTGAATCCAATCAATTAAGTTCAAGCACTTGTGTGTTTCCTCTCCATCCCTCCCCTGCTCTGGTACTCCCATGACTGACAGCCCACTGGTAAACATCCTGACACCTATAGGTATGCAAACAGGCTTTATGTATACAATAGGTTATATTAAAGCTAGGTGATAATCCTGGTTGTAAATTTCCATTTTCAAAACAGGTGACCAGATAAAATTTCTGGGAATTCAAGGATGCCTGTAGCTTTGAGGAAATATTGGTGCCTACAAATAAGGTTGTAGCCTCCAGGTGCCTTACTTTCTTGACACAAAAAGTTCTTCCTGAACCTGAAACCACAAAGAACAAGAAATCCTACATATAAAATACACATTTGTAACACTTTCTAAATCATTGCCTCTCTTCTTGCTACTTTCTGCTTTCTCCCAGTTGTCAGGCCCACACTGGCAGTACTTAAATGATACTCCATTACTTACATTTTTTAAGTATTTTTATCTCAATTTTCAGGTTGCTGATTAATACAGTACTTTTTGTTAAAGGAAATACTGATACACAGATATCCATCTTCAGTCTTATTCCACTAATAATCAACTAAATTATTTGAATCAGATGGGTTTTTAAAACTATTTTAAACTAATGATTAATTAACATTTAAAAAATTCAATCTATTACTGGTTAAAAAGAATTCCAAATGTATAAACTGTTGTTTTAACATAATTCATTTTTTTCTTGCATTCCATGTTTCTGATGTTAATTTTCATAAAAGGGAGTGACCTCCCATGTTATTTCAACTTGATTCACTTAGCAGAGAAGAAGTGACAAATAAGCTGTCCAAAAGCTTTGTTTCTATGGAAACAGTTTCTCCCACTTCAGACCCAAGATGAATGGGGAAGATTTGTGGTTTTAATATTAATATTCATAAATGGCAAGTTGGATGCTTCTGCTTCTTCTCACTCTTCTTCCAGTGATATTTAGGGGATGTGAGCCATATGAAATGACACTGAGGGTTTGAGAGGGAAATAATTCATTGAATGTAGAAAAGGGCCTGATGTGTTAGTGTAGGCAGTTAGTTAGATATAAGCAGGAGAAATGGGCCAGCCCAGGATCAAGGGAGACTCCACCCTGACCAACCTCTAAACCCTCCTTAGTTCCCAGTTCCACAGTCAAGGACACTTAGTTTATCAGGAGGCTCAGGATGACAGGGGCTTTCCTGATTACCCTACATGTGCAAGGTCCAAAGATCTTGTCTGAAAGTAACCCCACTTCATCAAAATAGCATCTAAATCTAATTAGTATTGCAGTTTTTTTCTCCACCCCTACTGATTGCTTCGCTTAAGTACTTATGGGTAAGGTGCCTGCACACTGAGATAAAGGTTATATAACCTAGAGCTGTCAATCGACCTGTCAATCAAAGGATGTAAAACTCAGGACAGGACTTCCTGCCATCTTAAGAAAAAATAAAAGACAACCCTAAACCTAATAAAGGGGCTGCTTCTGGTTTCCAGACAGCTTACTCTCCTGTCTCAAGAGCAAATTTTTCACTTTAACCCAGTAAATTCTGCACTGCTTTTTCTTGAGATCTGGTCTCTCAACTGAATTCTTTCCTTCAAGAAGACAAGAATTGGGAAAACACAATGTGTTCAACTGGTAACAGATGAAAATATGGCATATTAACATGTACATTTTAAAATATATTTATTTCAATTTTACATGCATTAGTATATACTATATTTTTATACTGAAAATTGATCACAGAAAATGAGATCTGAGAATGTGAATGCGATTCTGGCTTACCAAATTCTCAAAAAGAGACTTTGAAATAGTGTTTCATGAAGGCGGTCTCCCAAATAATGCTGAAGATAGTAAAGGTAATTTTGGATGAGTCATCATATCTGGTAAGTGGCTACAAGGTTTTGGAAATTAATGTTCACTGCTAGGTAGTGGCAGTGAATCAGAGCCCAGATGATTACAATTTTCCATATATTTTATACTGGAAATATTGAGTGGGGCAAAGTGAAAATATAAGGTAGATGCATGAATTAATCAGTATTTACACAGGTATACACACATAGAAACAATCACACATTTTTCAGATCTTTCCACATCTTAGTATCAGAAAACCAAGATAAATATATACAAAGATCTCATCAATGAGTAATACAGCATATTAATATATAATAACTTCTATCTAAAATTTTTTAAAACAAAAATGATTTCTCTTTAAGTAGAAAGTGTAGGCATGGAAAACTTTGCCCTTTCTCAATTCTACGCTGGTGTAATAATTAAATTGACATAAGACAGACTGACAGGAGAAAGACAAATTTTGTATGCACAGGAGCCCTAAAGACACGAGACCCAAAGGCAGCCAGGCATTTGAGGCTTTAATGACATCCTGAGCAAGGAATGGGACAGTGGTCTGGGGCTTCAGATTGGCAGAAGACAATTCACAGTAAGATAAGAGCAGGTGTTTAGTTAGCAGATGTTTGCGATGTCATGCAGGTAATTCTTTCAGATAAAGCTATCTCTGGTAATAGCTCACTTTCTGGGCCAGACCCCCTATCTAAATTCTTTTAGGCAGTTAAGGAAGAGGTAAAAAGGCTTTTCCTGAATTAGTTGGGTCTTAATTTTCTTCAGCTCTAAATTACCCACATGCCAAAGTCGCACAGTTTGGGGTGGTCTATACAAGAGTATGGTATTTACTTGTTACTTTCAACTAGCCCTTTCTTGAGCAAATAAAACAGAACAAAGATTACATTCTCACTGTGTTTTCAGGGTAGCCCAAATGCTAAACAAATAAAGGGAAAATCAATAACTTAGTGAAATAGCATTTTATTGTTCACTGAAACAATAGCCCAACATGTGTGATTGTGGTCAGGTGACACAGGGATTCCTGGACTCGAAAATAAATCTGGGGTAATAGAGACAGCTTTTCTTAACTATCTTAGTCTGGAAGTAACACGTGACATTTTTGCTCTTGTTCTTTTGGTGAGAACTAAATGCATGACCCTAGTAGTTGCAAGGGGCTGGGAATTATAATCTAGTTGTATGCCCAGGAAGACCAAGAAAACCCAAGTATTATTTAATACAGTCTCTGTTATATTCACAAAGGCAATAACAGAGTTCGCAGTCTTTTATTTTTTTGGTTTTGTCATTTAATGCTCATTAAAATAGCAAATGTGTTTTATATTCAGAGAAATGTGACAATAAAAACAAAACATTACAAAGAAAATGCATACTTGTTATACATAATATTTTCTCCTTTAACACTTGCATTGTAAGGTAAAAAGTCAACTTTTGAAATTATGTAATTCTACTTATATGGCAGTCATAAGGTTTGTCACAGTAGAAACCTGGACATTTGGGACTGAATTAAATCGTTGGTCTTAGGTCCAAAAAGTCAAAACAAAACAACATATGAAATAGTATTTGGAAATATTGACTCTGTTGTCTTAACAGAACCAGCTCCCTACTCTCTCGCTGCCCTCTACATACTGGACAGCATGTAGCATGTGTTTTTCCAGCTTCATTCATCTTATATAATTTCACACAAACTATTACAAGAATGTCTTTTCTAATTATACAGGGCTGTTCTATTCTCCTGAAATAGTTTCTTCATCCTTACTGGCAGGATTTTCTGCCAATCAGACCTCCTGAACATGCTTAATTGCTCAAATGATGCTGCTTCAGAACTAAAGGTTGAGTGTGGAAGGATGCTACCTCTTCATGCTACAGGGTTATTAGACCATTAACCTCTGAGCTGAAATGATTACCTCTGCTTGACTAGGATGGCTGACATTTCCACTCTATGACTTACTTTGCATCAGAGACAGCCTGGGACACTACCAAATACCACCAATGAGAAACTAGTGGTGCATTGCCTAAATGAACTAGAAATGCCTCACAGTGGTCCTATCACATTTTTTTATCTGCGCACATTGACCAGCATATTCCATAAAGTCCTATTGGAGGCTTTCTTTGGAACCAGGTTTGGGAGTCAGAAGAAAAACAATTTAAGATTTTTGAATTCTCAGAAGAAGGATCATTTCTCATAACTGTCTCTCAATTTTTACCCTTCAACTCAGAAAACACATTCAACATTTTCTTGGACCACATTCATCTAGTCTTCAACCTAATTCAGAAAATCCAAAATTATGCATGGTCCTTAGAACCATGAAGTAGGTATTTGAGGAAAAACAGTAACAACCACAAAAATAACAATTGTTTGCCTGGCCCTTTCAATAACTACAGGAGTACCTGTTGTAGCAGTCATTTGATTTGTGCTCATGTCTGGTATACTTTAAACAGTTATCTTGGCATTGACTGAAGTGCTGAATGTCCCTCCTAAGAGGAACTTGTCTCCTCTGACTCCTTCCGCCTACTGTGGCTTTGTTCATAGAGTTCTACTTTTTCCCCAAAGTAAATGCTGAGTATTGGTAATGTTGCATGGCACTAAATACACTGTATTGACAGTTTACATTTGAAAGGATTCACCGTGAAGATATCCTCTGAATTGAGCAGTAGTACTCCTCTTAGCACGAGAATTTCAGTCAGTAAATTAACTGCAACATCTCTCTTTCAGACATACTCTCTGGAAAATTCAGTAATCTTTTCCCCATGAATCCTTGTGATAAGGAGCAGCTCCTCATCCTCAAGGACTTCCTCAATATATAGGTTATATGTTTGGCAGTAACATCAAGTCCGCTAAAATCCTCAAAGGCTTTTACATAGCCTTTGCTTCAAGGATTCCAAAATAGCTTAAGAATACTGGTTGGTTGTGTTTCCTTTCATTTTGAGTTAGTTTTAGATCTTAAAACCAAGCTGTAGATCAAGATAATGCCTATAATTTTGGTATGCTTGTTTTGGTTTTGCTCTTGTTTCTTGTGCTGAATACATTTTGGTGCAGTTTAATACTGTGGAAAAGAAGAAAGAAATGTTCTTTGTGGGGAGTGGGTATTAAAAGCTCTGTTTTGCACATTCCTTGAGAGATATAATAAGCATCCAAGTTGAAACACCTAGTACGCCATTTGAGATACAAGTCTGGAACTCAAAACTAAGTGCTTTGCATGAGTTACAAATATGGAGTCATAAGAATGCAAATGATATTTAAACCATTGGTATTGGATGAGATCACCTGAGTTGAGATGGAAAACAGAGGAGAAAGTAGGAAAACAACCTGTGGAATTATTTCAGTATTTAGAGTTTGAATAAAAGACGCACAGATGCCACAGAATAAAGCATGACTAGTAATATACAAGTAAATGTGGTAGCAAAAATGCTAAAGGAAGGATATTTATAAAAAAGGAGACGGTAAATTATAACAATGTTAGCTAAGAGATAGAAAGGAGGTGTTAGTGACTTTGCACAGAGCAGCTTCAGTAGAATGGTGGTATCAGAAGCCCTACCAGACTGGGTGACTAAAGTGGAACTTCACGCGCGCGCGCACACACACACACACACACACACACACACACACACACACAAATTCCAGTTGAATTAAAGCTTTGTCTAAAACCACAAGACAGATATAAATGACAGAGGACACAACTCACAATGATTTATTAAGAAAGTGATCTTAAAACACTGAAAATAGCACAAAAGTATGGGTGTATGTCCTCGAGCATTATCTAACAGGACTCCCCAGATATCATTTAGTTCTCCAGGTAAATGTACCTTTGTAATGTTTTGTGAAGTTAAAGATTAAATTTGTGGATTTTTATCTACAAATCTGATAGAGGTGCAACTGATTGCTGTCTGGCAGAAGCAAGACAATGTACTTGTATTGTCCTGTAGGACATTAACTAATTTTGTATGGAACAGCAATCACATTTGAAAAGTTTTTCTGAAGTGCCAACAAATACTCCGTTCCTCAAATGTTCTTTAATCCGGCTTTATCATTCTGCTGATTAACACTTTAATGAGTTCAGTAAGTTTTTGACATGTGTTGATTTACATTTGTTTGATGTATTAGTTTGCCTGGGCTGCCATAACAAAATACCAAAGACTGCAAGGCTTAAACGACTGAAACTATTTTCTCAAGTTTTGGAGGCTACAAGTCAAGATCAAGGTGCTGGCAAGTCTGACTTCTTTTGAGGCTTCTCTCTTTGGACGGCAGATGGCTACCTTCTTGCTGGATCCTCACAGGGCCTTTCCTCTGGGCACACACGTCTCCGGTGCCCCTCTGCATGTCCTACTTTCCTCTTCTCACCAGTCAGATTGGATTGGGGCCACCCTAATACCTTCATTTTACCTTAATCACCTCTTGAAATACAGTCACATTTTGAGGTACTGGGGAGTGAGGGCTGTAATATATTAATTTTGGAAGAACATAGTTCAGCCTCTCACCTTGGTCTAGAAACATAACCTTCCCTTTTGTCAAAGGATTACCTTGGAGAAATTCATTTAAACAATGAGTGATTATTATAGGGAATTCCTCATCTTCAGAAAAACTTATTTTATATGGTACAGAACCTCCCTTTTATGGCCCTCTCTTTCTTTAAACTAGCTGTGGTAACCCTTATCAATTAGAGGGCAGTACATTCACTGGCAATTTATCTAATTAGTCTCCAGAGTGAAAATGTACAGAACGCTCATATGCCTCTCCAAACACGACACATTTTAAGCACAACTTTGCTCCATATTTTTTCTTTTTTTTTTAGTACATTAGGTCTATGCTATGAAATTTTCTCAAAACACAAATTAAGAATATTTTGCAGCCCCAATCCTTGAAAACAGTATTTTGCCTTACCTGCCAGATCCCTAAGTATCTTTAAACAGGAAATATTTTAAAGCCCTCTTTATCTCTTCTCCATATTATAGCCTAGGTAATATATTTCAAATTAAAACTTTTCAAATATCTAATCCCCCAAACTCCTACTTCCTTAAGAGTCCCCTCCCCAACACAGTCATATCTTGCACTGTCCCCCTAGTAACCTAAAATATAGAAAATGACTCCTCCTTAGAAGCATGGTACCTGCCTGTCTTTCCAGACTTATTTCTCAATACTTCTGTTTCATAATTTAAGCACTAGCAAAAGCAATGTTAATGCCTCTCTTCTAGTTTGCCATCTCTACTCACCTTTCCCTATTTTCTAAGATCAAGTGTCCTTCTTTACCTCTGTTGCATTCTATGAATGCATCTATTATTTCACTCTTTTTATTTTATTGTGATTATTGATACCTGCACAATAGTTTACTGCAGTAGGGCCTATGTTATAGACATCTTTGCATCACAAATTTCAAGCTCTGACAATTCACTTAAGTGATATTTTTCTTCCAAATTCACAGTATTTTGACAAGTTCATGTATATTTTTCTACATATACACAGCCTAATATACTATCCAAGTGCTCATAATTTACAATGGCTAAGATCATAGTGAATATATCAAATTGAGTCTCTTTTTTATTTTCTTTGTATAAGGTAACTTTGTCCTAATATTTGGAAAGAGAGAACTGACTTTAGTGAATAGGAAAAGAAAAATTTAGTGCCTTTTCCCCCCATTAACCTCCTGCTGGTGGTTGGCATTGTGTGTACAATATATTTACTCCCTCTGTTTTCCTGATGCTGGGCTTTGCCTATCAGAGCTTTTTAGAATTTATATTAAAGAATGATTCTATTTACTTCCTGTACTAGCAACCTAATATATCTTATCTTGTCAGGTGCTGAGCATGGAGTAGGTTGTATTTCTAAACACATTACTATTGAATTCTGGCTTCTTTGAACTTTTTCTATAACATTCTAAATCTGCCCTCTTTATTGCTCTTGTATTTTTGCTTATACCTTTGTATTATAGCTGGATCCTCATTTAGCTTTTTTCTTTGCTAAAGCTCCTCTTGACATTGGTAGCTTAGAGAAATACCATAAAGCTAGATTTATATTTTTTCATTTATAAACTCATCCTATCTGTATTATAACTGTTTGATTCTATTACTTTTTGACTGATGATAACAGACAGGAGAGAAACACACAATCAGTTTTGCAACATGAATAACCAACTCAAAGTCAATGGTTTAAAATAATTGTTTATTATTAGAATCCCCTGGGGGGTCATCTGGTTTAGGTTAGACCCAGATGGGTGCCTCTGCAGCTCGGGTCCCTGTGTATCTGCAGGTTGGCTGTACACTGTACTTCAGGCTGGGAGCCAAGAAGCTTCATTGCAAAGCTCAGTTCTATGTGCCTTGAATCCAAGAACTCGGAGCAATCCTAGCTAAATCAACCCTACCTGGTCCAACTGAAGACTATTGGCTTGGATCCTCTGAGAAACAGACAATAAGATGGTATTAGACATGCAAGAGATTTACTGTGATAAATACTTCTGAAGGATAAAGGAGAATGGGAACAGGACTAGATGGGGAGGGACTTCAAACTTCAGTATAGGTCTGTCTCCTGTGAAAGGGGAGATATACGGAAGGAGGATATGGTAGAAAGAGCCTCAGACTGCAGTGTTGCTTTGAGAAAATGTAGACCAGATGATGGATGGGGTGTCCCAGAACATAGATGCCAATTAGAGGAGTCCCCTGTTGGGCAAGAGCTAAAAGAGTGAACTCTTTTATACCTATTGTGTTTAGTCACTGGCTTGGATGAGCTTGAGGAGAGTATAGTCTTCACAAGAATGTAGAGGTAAATCCAAAGAGTGTGCCAGCTGGAGCTTTTCAGCGAATTACTCTTCTCCTGTCAAGATCTTTTGAAGGGAAATTTGAATGACATGACTTAATGGTTGCTACTAAGACTCTTTCCAGAGAATGAATATTACAATTTCTTCTAATCAAGCAAGTATAGACTAATTTATCTATTTTATTCTGTATTATCTGGAGTGTAAACTTACATTTTTTGATGAATAAAACCCAAGAGAAAGAGAATAACAAATTTTTTTTCTTGGAGAACCACTGAATGAATATCTTTACTGTATGTGTTCTTGATTAGTAAGTTAGAAACAAACAACCCACAACAGAAAACACAACACTGAAGAACAATGCTAGAAGACTGGCATTACCTAACTTTAAGACCTACTATAAACCTATACTAGTCAAGAGAGTGTGGTATTGGAAAAGAATAGACACATATATCAATGAAACAATAAAGATTCCATAACTAAACCCACCAATAATAGTCAGCTGATCTTTGACAAAAGAGTAAAAACAACTCTATGGAGTAAGGATAGTCTTTTCAACAAATGGTACTAAAATAGAGAGAAAATCTAGGTGACCTTGGGTTTGGTGATGAGTTTTTAGATACCACACTGAAAGCATGGTCCATAGAAGAAAACAATTTGGTAAGTTGCACTTCATTGAAATTAAAATGTTCACCTTTGCAAAAAATGCTGTTTGAAAATGAAAAGGTAGGCTACTGACTTTGAGAAAATCTTTGCAAAACTTTTATCTCATTAAGGATTTGTAGCCAAACTATGCAATGAACTCTTAAAACTCAGCAATAAGCAAACAAGTCAATTAAAAAATGGCAAAAGATCTGAACAGACACCTTACCAGATAAGTTAAACAAGCAAGTATGTACATGAAAATATACTCAACATCATTTGTTGTTAGGGAATTGCAAATTAAAAACTGAGATAACAGTGTTTATTAGAGTGGCTAAAATTTAAAAAAGAATAAAAAACTGATAAAACCAAATGCTGGTGAGTTTGTGGAGCAACAGAAGCTCTCATTCAGTGCTGGTGGGAAGGAACACAGAATGGTATAGCCACTCTGGAATACAGTTTGACAGTTTTTTACAAAGCTAAATACAGCCTTACCACACACTCCAACAACCACACTCCTAGGTATTTATCAAAAAGTTTTGAGTTCAAAATTTTTGTCCACAAAAAAGCTTTCACAAGAATGTATACCGCACCTTTATTCATAATTACCAAAAACTGGAAGCAACAAAGATGTCTCTCAATGGATAACTGAACAAAACTATGGTACATACATACAGCAGAGTGTTATACAGCATTAAAAGGAATTGGGCTATCAAGTCATATAAAACATGGAGGAAGCTCAAAGGTTATTGCTGATTAAAAAGTTTGAAAGGGCTACACACTGTATAATTCCAAACATAAAATATTCTGGGAAAGATATAAGTATATAGAAAAAATAATCAGCAGTTGCCAGGGGTTCAAAAGGACTAGGGAAGGAAGAACAGGAGAAACACAGGAGGTATTCACAGCACTGAAACTGTTCTGTGATAGAACTATTCTGTTTGACACTGTGATGGTGTATACATGACATTACACGTTTGTCAAAACTCAGAGAATTTGTACAACACAAAGATTAAATCCTAATGTAAGCTATGTTTTTTATTTAATAATAGTGCATGAATATTGGTTCATTTAAATAAATGCACCACACTAATTCAAGATGTTAATAATAGTGGAAAAGGTGGGGAGACAGTTAATTCTTTGTACTAACTGCTCACATTTTTCTATGAAACAAAAAATTCTATCAAAATACCTAAATTCTGAAAAAAAAAAAACCCTAAATTCTGTTAATCTAAAACAACAACAATCTCAGCCTCCATGTATTCATGTTGTAGCGATCTTTGTTTTTCCTTTGACAGATTTTAGAAAGAAAGAATTTGTCTTCCTGATTCTGCCTCTTGCTAGTTACACAATCTTGGCCACTTCTCTGAACCTCAGTTTTCTCATATGTGAAAGGGATTAACAATACCAAGTACATTATACAGTGAAAATACTTGGTTGGAGAAGCATGTGCATGGGATTCTCAATACATGCCAATTTCCTCTTCATTTTTCAAATACTCTTCCTCCTTTTACTAAATGGGAACAACCTGATCCAAATGGCCCTTGCATGCTTTCTCTTTGCATTATGGTTATTCAATCACCCACTCCCATTTCCCCATCATCACACATATTTCTCTATTTTATTCGCCTATTTCCTATTTCTTCAAGTCCCACAGCACAATTTAGAAAATAGCTAGAGGGCTCACAGTAAGGTAGAGGTGAATTGTTCAGCATTATATAAAGAATTCTTTTTGTTGAATTGTTGAGGTAGTGACTGTACCCTATTCTGAGCACCATGAGAAGTCCTAAAAATAATCGTGAATAAAACATGATTCTTGTTTTTAACTCAGTTAGAAAGAGGAGATGTATGTGAAGAAACCATACTTGATACAGTTATCAACACCTCAGTGTGAATTCATTTTAGACACTTTTCTCAGACTATATTGAAGAGGAAGAAGGCTTCAGCATAAGAATGCTGGAATTAGGTTGGGAGAAACGTCCCTTAAAGGGGGTTTGGGGACTAGAGAATTGGGTTTAGTAGCACTAAATAGTACTCTACTTACTTTGAAGCTATATTACCTGAAAGTAAACACTCTCCCCACAAAAATCCCATTTTTTTATTGTACTGCAAATGTAATTATCAAACATTTTTATCAGTGGAAATCAGGAAGAAGGAATTATTTAAGTGCATTAAGCATTGACAAGTATTTGGGTTTTTAATCATTTCATGTTGTTTCTAAGAAACTCGTTCCAGTCGTATTGCTCTACAAAATTAACATTCCTAGAGTTTATTTGGGCTTTATGTTTCTCTTGCATGGATGAATTTTGAATAAGGAGTGGAAGGAAAAGTTAATGATACTGTTTTGTTTTACCTTTCCCTGACTTACTGCTTATAATCAAACTGTATGACATCACAATTTGTGAGGCTAAAATTCATTTTCATTTCATTCACTTTTTTACTAATTTTACTAAGAAACTGTATGGTTCCACAATTGTTTCGTTTATTTTTATCCATTAGAGTGAAAAGTCACAGAACATTTCCTAGATTAATGCCACCTGTAGAATTTCAAAGTAAAAAGATCTTCAAGGGCGATTTACTTACCTGCATTTTCAATATTCTAAATACATTTTTCATAAAATTTATATTCATTCATTACATAACTTAATTAATTCAATAAACAATATTAAGGTAATATCCACAATTCTAGGTATGTACACCCCCAAGTTCCTGAAGTCTTCTTCCAATATTGACTCTTCTTCTGGGTAATATACTATAAAACTAGATCATCCACATAAAATTCTGATCCTACCCTCCAAATGATCCCAGCCCTCCTTTTTTTTAATATAGCAAACTTTTTTCATGTTGTTTTATATTATTCCACAAAGATGCCAGAAAAAAAATCTACAAATTCCATGAAATTAAATCTCCCTTCCAGAGGTGTTTATTAAGCATCAGGTTGGCATTTATGACATTAAAATTCCTGAAAGATATCACAGAATTGAAATCACCTTGAAAGTATTACCAGCAGCACACCTTTTTCCAAAGCGAAACTTTTCATCACCTTTATGTCCACTGAGTTTTTATTGTTTTTCACTGTCTTAAACCCTTAGTGTTTTAAATAGTAGTTCTGTCTTTGAAGATAAAAATAACTTATTTCAGTACAGAGACTTTTACAAAGAACAGTACAGTGAATGTTATTGTTAGGTATTAAGCCAGCATCTAGACAAACAGTCTCACACGGAATTATGGGTACGCTTATAAATCTATTACACTTCAGAGATTAACTGAGTACTCACTAGTGGGTACAGCTAGGAAGGATATATTATGAAGAATAAAACTCACAGCAGAATTTAGATTTCCTGCAGTGAATATATCAGCAATGAAATATAGAAATGACTTTACCAACAGTAGTAGTAAACTTTGGGTGGGAAGAAAATCAACTGTGCACCAAATGCCTCAGGGGAACATTAGTAGCATCATTACAGGTGCCAGATACTCACTCTTACATAAGTTGCACATATTGGAAATTCATGGGCTTGTGTGACCTCCAAGTTTCCAAATACTAACTTGTATCTGGTAAAGTGATTACCATAATAATACTTGCCTTGGCCCTAGGGATAGTCCTTCTTTCAGGGTTACAGTAGAACCCTTTTATTAATAATGATAATTGACTTAAATGGAAGTAGTCAATAGGGAAAGATGACATTAGCCTAAATTATTTTGAAGATAGGGAATTAAGCTTGTCATTGTGTTATTAAAAAAAAAGTGATATCCAGCTGGTAAGGTCTTGTGTCATTGGGTTACAAATTTCACTGCAGGGTAGAGAACACTGTTGGGTGACCTGCCATTTAAGACTACCAGTATTTATCTATAGTCCATCTACGTCTTTTTTCTTATTAACATTTTCTTTGGTGAAAATGATGCTTGCTACTGACTAGATCATCCACATAAAGAAGGCATTTAATCATGGAAGAGTCATATTATGTAAAAGTGGTGTGTTAAAAGTATTCCAACAGGTTTGTTTTCTGCTTGTCACCCCTCTTTTCTAATTACTGATGGCTATTTTCAAGATTCTGTTATTTCTACTTTCTTTGTTCTCAAAATCACTCTATTTTTAAATATTCTCTCTGGTTTTATATTAAAATCCATTATATTTCAGGCAACTAATTGAAGATCAAGTCAAGTAAGAAATTTGCGAAAACAAAAACTCCTCATCAAGTGACTCCTGGGCTGGGCAGGCCTCACTTCAGAATGCCATTTGTGCTTCGTCCATTTAAGAGAACCTGACCAACATCTGTATTAGGCCTTTGCTATTTAGGTGGTCATACTTTTTACTGGACAGCCCATTCCAGTCCAAGGACGCCTATACCATAAAGACTGAAAAATACCTGGTAAGAAATGTTTTCCTCTGTTAACATTTTGAACTGTGTGATGTAATAGAAAGTGAAGATTTAAGAGGTATATGATGTAGGGTAAAAGACAGTTATCACTATGACATGCTATGTGCTATGTGGTATTTGAAATAACAAGAGAGCAAAACTTCAGAGGAGGCAAAGGAGCCATTTGATTGCAAAAGAAAGCATAGAGAAACACTTAAAATGAAGCAGAGATGCCAATGGGGAAAAGACAGCCAAGCTGGTTCCTGATGAAACCAGCTTCGGCTGTTGGCATCAGTCATCATTGATCCTTCTCCCTTTTGGCCTACATCTAGCCCATATACTTCAAAATATTTATGGAATCTGAAATGGTCTCACAGCATCCAAATGACTGCTGTGGTCCAAGCACCGTCATCTCTGTGGCTTATGGAACAGCCTTCTTGTTGCCCTGCTTCTGCCTTAGTCCCATTAAAGTCTTTTCCAGCAGCAGCCATAGAGATCTTTATAAATGTGGAGCGATGATGTCATTTCTCTGTTCAGTAGCCTACAGTGGTTTCCCAGGTCACTCAGGGTAAAAGTAACAATGCTTACAAAGGTTTGCAAAGGCCTATGTGACCTGTCTCATGCCTACTCTTGCCTCCTGTGACCTCATCCTCTATCCCTCTAGCCTGCCTATCCCCCCTTATTCCAGTACATTGGTCTCCCGGTGCTTCTAGGAGTCTCACCAGTACTCCCTGTCCCCTTCACCTTGTTATCGTTTTTATAGCATTTTTTTGCAACCTGATGCAGCATATGTTAATTTCTTGTTTGTGGTCTGTCATCTCCCAGTAGAATAGGAGCTCCATGATGGTTTGTGACCACCCCCCTTCCAACTGGATCCCTAGTGCCTAAAAGAGTAATGGGTCCTTCTAAACCACCCGATAAATATTTGTTGGATTAATTAATACATAAAAATTAGATATATGATTAGGATCACAGAATTTCACATAGAAGAAATGTATGATGATTAGAAATGAATAGGACAAGAAAAGAAAACATGAATAAACAGAGGGAGAAAGTGCATTAAAAATGAAATGTGCATTTACATCTTCACAATGACAACTACTCTTTGGCATTGTTTGTCTAGAGATTCAATGCAAACATCAGGAGAAAAGAGCAAAACATGTGAGGATTAAAAGGATTTAATAAAGATGAATATTTAAAGTGCAATAGACTAATCTTTGTTTTTATTAGGATTTTTGATATAAATTCAGGAAAGAAGAAAACAATTGAAATGGAGGAAGCAAAGGGGAATGTATGACAGGTAAAGTTTTCATGATTAAGCAAATATGTTTTCCTAGTTTTACCACCTATCACTTCCTAATTCATAATTCAATTTCAACTCCTCTATGAATATTTTAAGTTGTAAGCAGTTTTGACAAATTATGACTGAGGAAATACACACTATAATATTTGCACATTATTGGGAGAAAATAAATATTTGAGCAAAATAGAGTATTGCTTTTTGAATAATTTTCTTAGAATATAGTCTTACCACTGCAAATGTAAACACCGCTCTAGATGAACTGATATATTACTTCTATGTGTGATGTCTAAGATTCTAGCGTTTTTAATACTTATACGCCTGTTCTAAAATATTTGACCTGAAGGAGTATATATTAAAAACAGATTCTAAAATGAAGTTTAGGATAAAGTGACCACAAAATATATTACTATATAATTTTTCATATATTTTCTAGCTATTGAGAAGAACTCATAGCAATCAATTTTTGTCTCTTCTTTTGCCTTCTCATTCATTATTTTTTTAATAAATACTTTTTGAGTGCTTATACTCTACCAATATACTGGAAACAAAAATTCAAAATCCCTGCCCTCAAGACATACCACCCAGGCTTTTCTTTTCTTTTTTATGCCCTCCTTTCTGCCTCTCTCCTTAAATTATACAAGCAATACAGGAGTACCCCATTCCTCCCCCTTTCTTCTTTCTCTCCTTTCTTCTTCCATTTGTTCCTCCTTCCTTCCCTTCCTTCCACCCCTTTTTTCCACAGGTAATAAAGGAATACATGCATACAAAAGTGTAAAGAGTGAAATATAAATGCCTCTCTTTGCCCTTCTTCTTGTGCTGCACTGCTTAGGGAGTCACATTTATCTAGATTTGTGAGAATTTGTCCACTTAAATTTCCATCCGTTTATTTACACATGGATGCACAGACACCCATATATGTTTTGTTCCACATATATTAAAAGAATTTATAAGGGTTTTATTCCCTAACAACATAAACTCCATTCTTTTAAATAACTACAAAGCATTACACAGAGAAGGTATAACCCAATTTGTTTAATTGCTCTCCTATGATGGGTGTGTTGGATCTACTCGTTTATTTAGGCTATACAGTCACTGCTCCAATGACTGTCTTGAATGCGGATTACAGGGCATATATGTAGGATTTCCATTAAATAAATTCTTAGAAGTAGAATTGGGGGAAAAAAAGGGTTGGCTTTTTATATTTTGATATGTACTAGTAAATTACATTCAAAAATGGTTAATAAATTTACTCTAGTAACAGATATTCATGTGTCCATTTTCTCACATGCCTAACATCTAATATTACTGATCTTATTATGATTATGAAAAATTTTAACTTGCAGTGCTCAAACATGCTTATAATGAGGTGCATATTTCCTCATATTTGTTGGCCATTTATATTTTCTATTTTCTGACTTGCCTGTTTGTATATTTTGCTGCCCACTTTTTTATTGAGTTGTGTCATTTTTTATGGAATATGTAGCCAACCCTCATGTTTTCTGGATGTAAATCACTGTTTATGAAATGACTTACAATTTTTTCCCACACTGTATTTTTCCACTGGGCATTACGGTATATATTAAAATAATTTACCATTTTCATTTAGCTCCTTCTGTTATGTATATACGAAGGCCTTTCTCACATCGAGATTTAATTTTTTCAACTATTGTTATTTTTTAAGTAGTGTAGCTCTTTAGTTCATCTGGAATTTATTTCTATATATGATATGACATAGGTCTAAGTTAATTGTGTTGTTTAATGTACAGTTAATTGCACTGGCAACCATTTATTGATTCAGAGGACAGTATGTTCTTTACCACTGATTAGAAATGTACTGCTCTAGGGAGGGATTAAAGATGGCAGTGTGAGAGGTGAAACAGAGGCTTCCTCCTAAAATCACATATAATACGAAAATATAATTAATACAACTAATCCTTAGAGAGCAACAAGAAAGAGGACTTCACCAGACTGCATACACCTGGAGAAAAGAGCAAACCTCATGGAACAGGGCACCAGCACCACTCCCCTGTGACCCCTAACATTGCTTCAGGTGCTGAGAAGCTCCAGAGAGTAGAGTTTCTGAACACTAGAGGGCGCCATATACAAATATGAAATGCCAAAGGAACCCGGTCCAGAGTAAAATTAGTAATACAACTCCTGAGAAAGATTTAAATGATATGGATCTTGTGACTCTTCCTGAAAGGGAGTTCAAAATAAAAATAATCAACATGCTAATGGAGGTACGGAAAGACATCCAAGAACTCAGGAATGAATTCAGGTCGGAGATCCAATCGTTGAATAGCATGACAGAGGGTATTAAAAGGAGGCTGGATATGGTGGAGGGGGCAATAAATAAAATAGAAACTAGAGAAGAGGAATACAAAGAAGCTGAGGCACAGAGAGGAAAAAGGATCCCTAAGAATGAAAGAATATTGAGAGAACTGTGTGACCAATCCAAATGGAACAATATTCATATTAGAGGGGTACCAGAAGAAGAAGAGAGAGAAAAAGGGATAGAAAGTGTCTTTGAGGAGGTAATTGCTGAAAAATGCCCCAATCTGGGGAAGGAGATAGTCTCTCAGGCCATGGAAGTGCACAGATCTCCCAAAATAAGGGGCCCAGAGAAGACAACATCAAGATATATAATAATTAAAATGGCAAAGATTAAGGATAAAGACAGACTTTTAAAAGCAGCTAGAGAGAGAAAAAAGATCACATACAAAGGAAAACCCATCAGTATATAATCAGATTTTTCAACAGAAACCTTGCAAGGCAGAAGGGAGTGGCATGATATACTTAATGCAATGAAGCAGAAGGGACTCAAACCAAGAATACTCTACCTGGAAAAGTTATCATTTAAATTTGAAGGAGGGATTAAACAATTTCCAGATAAGCAAAGGTAAGAGAATTTACCTCCTACAAACCATCTCTACAGTCTATTTTGGAGGGACTGCTATAGATGGAAGTGTTCCTAAGGTTTAATAGCTGTCAGTAGAGGTAATAAAACCACAGTAAAGGAGGGGGCGGAAGATGGCGGCGTGAGTAGAGCAGTAGAAATCTCCTCCAAAAACAACATATATATCTATAAAAATATAACAAAGACAACCCTTCCTAGAATAAAGACCAGAGGACACAGGACAATATCCAGACCACATCCGCACCTGAGAGAACCCAGCGCCTCGCGAAGGGGGTAAGATACAAGCCCCGACCCGGAGGGAGCCGAGCGCCCATCCCCCCAGCTCCCTGCGGGAGAAGAGTAAGCAGAGCGGAAGGGAGACAGAGCCCAGGACTGCCGAACACCCAGCCCCCGCCATTCGGACCAGAGTGCAGTCACAGTACGGGCCCAGGGGGCCCTGGATGCTCAGGAAACAGGGCAGAAAGAACAGTGAGCGGGCACTGGAGGCCGGGTGCCGGAGGACATAAGTAAAGCGCGCGACCATTTTTTTTTTTTTTTTTGCTTTTTTGCTGTTTTGTTTTGGTGAGTGCTTTTTGGAAGTCTTAAAGGGATAGGGACCCCAATACTAGGGAGACAGGGCAGCAAGAACAGTGAGCAGGCACTGGTGGCCTGGCGCAGGAGGACACCAGAAAAGCGAGCGCCCATTTTTTTTTTTTTTTCTGTTTTGTTTTGGTAAGCGCTTTTTGGTAGTCTTAAAGGGATAGGGACCCCAATACTAGGAAGACAGGGCAGCAGGACCGGTGAGCAGAGGCCTGAGGCTGGCACCGGAGAATAAAGAAAAACGAGCGAACAGCTTTTTTTTTTAATTAAAAAAATCTTTTCTTTTTTTGGTGGCCATTGTTTGTTTTGGCGGGTGCTTTTTGGAAGTCTTAAAGGGGCAGGGCGGGACACTTAATCCAGAGGTAGGGAATCCAGGGATCTCTGGGCACCCTAACCCCTGGGCTCCAGGAAGCAGGGAGGCCCCTTACGGAGATAAATAGCCTCCCAGCTGCTCCTGATCCAACGAGACTCTACCACTTTGGAGTAGCTGCCCGAGCCAGGCCACGCCCACAGCAACAGCAGAGATTAACTCCATAGCAGCCGGGCAGGAAGCAGAAACCCTGTCTGCGCGCAGCTGCGCAGCACAAGCCTCTAGAGGTCGCTGTTCTCCCAGGAGAGGAGGGCCACAAACCAACAAGAAAGGGAGTCCTTCCAGCCGTCACTCATCCCAGCTCTGCAGATTATTCCTATCACCATGAAAAGGCAAAGCTACAGGCAGACAAAGATCACAGAGACAACACCAGAGAAGGAGACAGACCTAACCAGTCTTCCTGAAAAAGAATTCAAAATAAGAATCATAAACATGCTGACAGAGATGCAGAGAAATACGCAAGAGAAATGGGATGAAGTCCAGAGGGAGATCACAGATGCCAGAAAGGAGATCGCAGAAATGAAACAAACTCTGGAAGGGTTTATAAGCAGAATGGATAGAATGCAAGAGGCCATTGATGGAATTGAAATCAGAGAACAGGAACGCATAGAAGCTGACAGAGAGAGAGACAAAAGGATCTCCAGGAATGAAACAATATTAAGAGAACTGTGTGACCAATCCAAAAGGAACAATATCCGTATTATAGGGGTTCCAGAAGAAGAAGAGAGAGGAAAAGAGATGGAAAGTATCTTAGAAGAAATAATTGCTGAAAACTTCCCCAAACTGGGGGAGGAAATAATCGAACAGACCACAGAAATACACAGAACACCCAACAGAAAGGACACAAGGAGGACAACACCAAGACACATAATAATTAAAATGGCAAAGATCAAGGACAAGGAAAGAGTTTTAAAGGCAGCTAGAGAGAAAAAGGTCACCTATAAAGGGAAACCTATCAGGCTAACATCATATTTCTCAACAGAAACCCTACAGGCTAGAAGAGAATGGCATGATATATTTAATACAAAGAAACAGAAGGGTCTTGAACCAAGGATACTGTATCCAGCATGACTATCATTCAAATATGACGGTGGGATTAAACAATTCCCAGACAAACAAAAGTTGAGGGAATTTGCTTTCCACAAACCACCTCTACAGAACATCTTACAGGGACTGCTCTAGATGGGAGCACTCCTAAAAAGAGCACAGCACAAAACACCCAACATATGAAGAATCGAGGAGGAGGAACAAGAAGGGAGAGAAGAAAAGAATCTCCACATAGTGTATATAACAGCTCAATAAGCGAGCTAAGTTAGGCAGTAAGATACTAAAGAGGCTAACGTTGAACCTTTGGTAACCACGAATTTAAAGCCTGCAATGGCAATAAGTACATATCTTTCAATAGTCACCCTAAATGTTAATGGGTTCAATGCACCAATCAAAAGACACAGAGTAACAGAATGGATAAAAAAGCAAGACCCATCTATATGCTGCTTACAAGAAACTCACCTCAAACCCAAAGACATGCACAGACTAAAAGTCAAGGGATGGAAAAACATATTTCAAGCAAACAACAGTGAGAAGAAAGCAGGGGTTGCAGTACTAATATCAGACAAAATAGACTTCAAAACAAAGAAAGTAACAAGAGATAAAGAAGGACACTACATAATGATAAAGGGCTCAGTCAAACAAGAGGATATAACCATTATAACTATATATGCACCCAACACAGGAGCACCAGCATATGTGAAACAAATACTAATAGAACTAAAGGGGGATATAGACTGAAATGCATTCATTCTAGGAGACTTCAACACACCACTCACCCCAAAGGATAGATCCACCGGGCAGAAAATAAGTAAGGACATGGAAGCACTGAACAACACAGTAGAGCAGATGGACCTAATAGACATCTATAGAACTCTACATCCAAAAGCAACAGGATATACATTCTTCTCAAGTGCACATGGAACATTCTCCAGAATAGACCACATACTAGGCCACAAAAAGAGCCTCAGAAAATTCCAAAGATTGAAATCCTACCAACCAACTTTTCAGACCACAAAGGCATAAAACTAGAAATAAACTGTACAAAGAAAGCAAAGAGGCTCACAAACACATGGAGGCTTAACAACACGCTCCTAAATAATCAATGGATCAATGACCAAATCAAAATGGAGATCCAGTAATATATGGAAACAAATGACAACAACAACACTAAGCCCCAACTTCTGTGGGACACAGCAAAAGCAGTCTTAAGAGGAAAGTATATAGCAATCCAAGCGTATTTAAAAAAGGAAGAGCAATCCCAAATGAATGGTCTAATGTCACAATTATCGAAATTGGAAAAAGAAAAACAGATGAGGCCTAAGGACAGCAGAAGGAGGGACATAATAAAGATCAGAGAAGAAATAAATAAAATTGAGGAGAATAAAACAATAGCAAAAATCAATGAAACCAAGAGCTGGTTCTTCGAGAAAATAAACAAAATAGATAAGCCTCTAGCCAGACTTATTAAGAGGAAAATAGAGTCAACACAAATAAACAGTATCCGAAACAAGAAAGGAAAAATCACGACGGACCCCACAGAAATACAAAGAATTATTAGAGAATACTATGAAAACCTATATGCTAACAAGCTGGGAAAAATAGGAGAAATGGACAACTTCCTAGAAAAATACAACCTTCCAAGATAGACCCAGAAAGAAACAGAAAATCTAAACAGACCAATTACCAGCAACGAAATTGAAGCGGTAATCAAAAAACTACCAAAGAACAAAACCCCCGGGCCAGATGGATTGACTTCAGAATTTTATCAGACATACAGGGAAGACATAATACCCATTCTTAAAGTTTTCCAAAAAGTAGAGGAGGAGAGGATACTCCCAAACTCATTCTATGAAGCTAACATCACCCTAATACCAAAACCAGGCAAAGACACCACCAAAAAAGAAAACTACAGACCAATAACCCTGATGAACGTAGATGCAAAAATACTCAACAAAATATTAGCAAACCGAATTCAAAAATACATCAAAAGGATCATACACCATGACCAAGTGGGATTCATCCCAGGGATGCAAGGATGGTACAACATTCGAAAGTCCATCAACATCATCCACCACATCAACAAAAAGAAAGACAAAAACCACATGATCATCTCCATAGATGCTGAAAAAGCATTTGACAAAGTTCAACATCCATTAATGATAAAACCTCTCTGCAAAATGGGAATAGAGGGCAAGTACCTCAACATAATAAAGCCATCTATGATAAACCCACAGCCAACAGTATATTGAACAGCGAGAAGCTGAAAGCATTTCCTCTGAGATCGGGAACTAGACAGGGATGCCCATTCTCTCCACTGTTATTTAACATAGTACTGGAGGTCCTAGCCACGGCAATCAGACAAAACAAAGAAATACAAGGAATCCAGATTGGTAAAGAAGAAGTTAAACTGTCACTATTTGCAGATGACATGATACTGTACATAAAAAACCCTAAAGACTCCACCCCAACACTACTAGAACTGATATCAGAATACAGCAAAGTTGCAGGATACAAAATCAACACACAGAAATCTGTGGCTTTCCTATACACTAACAATAAACCAACAGAAAGAGAAATCAGGAAAACAACTCCATTCACAATTGCATCAAAAAAAATAAAATACCTAGGAATAAACCTAACCAAGGAAGTCAAAGACTTATACTCTGAAAACTACAAGTCACTCTTAAGAGAAATTAAAGGGGACACTAACAGATGGAAACGCATCACATGCTCGTGGCTAGGAAGAATTAATATCGTCAAAATGGCCATCCTGCCCAAAGCAATATACAGATTTGATGCAATCCCTATGAAACTACCAGCAACATTCTTCAATGAACTGGAACAAATAGTTCAAAAATTCATATGGAAACACCAAAGACCCCGAATAGCAAAAGCAATCCTGAGAAAGAAGAATAAAGTAGGGAGGATCTCACTCCCCAACTTCAACCTCTACTATAAAGCCATAGTAATCAAGACAATTTGGTACTGGCACAAGAGCAGAGCCACAGACCAATGGAACAGAATAGAAAATCCAGACATTAACCCAGACATATATGGTCAATTAATATTTGATAAAGGAGCCATGGACATACAATGGCGAAATGACAGTCTCTTCAACAGATGGTGCTGGCAAAACTGGACAGCTACATGAGGGAGAATGAAACTGGACCATTGTCTAACCCCATATACAAAAGTAAACTCAAAATGGATCAAAGACCTGAATGTAAGTCATGAAACCATTAAACTCTTAGAAGAAAACATAGGCAAAAACCTCTTAGACATAAACATGAGTGACCTCTTCTTGAACATATCTCCCCGGGCAAGGAAAACAACAACAAAAATGAGTAAGTGGGACTATATTAAGCTGAAAAGCTTCTGTACAGCAAAAGACACCATCAATAGAACAAAAAGGAACCCTACAGTATGGGAGAATATCTTTGAAAATGACACATCCGATAAAGGCTTGACGTCCAGAATATATAAAGAGCTCACATGCCTCAACAAACAAAAAACAAATAACCCAATTAAAAAATGGGCAGAGGAACTGAACAGAAAGTTCTCCAAAAAAGAAATACAGATGGCCAACAGACACATGAAAAGATGCTCCACATCACTAATTATCAGAGAAATGCAAATTAAAACTACAATGAGGTACACCTCACACCAGTAAGGATTGCTGCCATCCAAAAGACAAACAACAACAAATGTTGGCGAGGCTGTGGAGAAAGGGGAACCCTCCTACACTGCTGGTGGGAATGTAAGTTAGTTCAACCATTGTGGAAAGCAGTATGGAGGTACATCAAAATGCTCAAAACAGACTTACCATTTGACCCAGGAATTGCACTCCTAGGAATTTACCCTAAAAATGCAGCAATCAAGTATGAGAAAGATCAGTGCACCCCTATGTTTATCGCAGCACTATTTACAATAGCCAAGAATTGGAAGCAACCTAAATGTACATTGCTAGATGAATGGATAAAGAAGATGTGGTACATATACACAATGGAATACTACTCAGTCATAAGAAAAGGGCAAATCCAACCATTTGCAGCAACATGGATGGAGCTGGAGGGTATTATGCTCAGTGAAACAAGCCAAGCGGAGAAAGAGAAATACCAAATGATTTCTCTTATCTGTGGAATATAAGAAAAAAGGAAAAACTGAAGGAACAAAACAGCAGCAGAATCACAGAACTCAAGAATGGACTAACAGGTACCAAAGGGAAAGGGACTGGGGAGGATGGGTGGGTAGGGAGGGATACGGGGGGGAGAAGTAGGGGGGTATTAAGATCAGCATTCATGGGGGTGTAGGAGAAAAGGGAGGGCTGTACAACACAGAGAAGGCATGTAGTGATTCTACAACATTTTGCTATGCTGTTGGACAGTGACTGTAAAGGGGTTTATAGGGGAGACCTGGTATAGGGGAGAGCCTAGTAAACATAATATTCATCATGTAAGTGTAGATAAGTGATACCAAAAACAAAATAAAACAAAACAAAAGGGCAGTTCCTGTGTGGTAACCTCCAATGAGTTCTACACAAGGGTATAAAGGGCATATAAAAGTGTAGGCATAGGGTCTGTTTGCGTTTATACAGAAGATCAAAGCCTAATTGGGCTACCCCGAAAATGAACTATGATATGATATGAAAGAGAACTTCCAACATCAGCACTCTCTGGAAGACTCATGCCAGAAGATGATCATCAAAAAACCCCAACAAAGATCCACGCACTGCTACAGCTGTAGATGCACTCATCCCACCAGCTCCTGGACTTGCCATGGGAATGAAGGAGATATCTAAGCTGGCCTGTGCATACAGTAAAACAACAAATTTGACGGGATCTATACTGTTGGAACTCAACCAAGAATTAGGAGAAGTGCAAATTGTAGCGCTCCAAAATCTTACAACTACAGACTATTTACTGTTAAAAGAACATAAGGGATGTGAACATTCCCCAGGAATGGGTTGTTTTAATTTGTCTGATTTCTCTCAGACTGTTCAAGTTCAGTTGGACAATATCCACCATATCATAGATAAGTTTTCACAAATGCCTAAGGTGCCCAACTGGTTTTCTTGGTTTCACTGGAGATGGTTGGTGATTAGAGATATGCTTTGGTTATGTAACTATACTCCTATTATGTTAATGTATGTGCACAACTTAATTAGTAGTTTAAAACCTATACATGCTGAAGTTACTCTACAAGAAGATATGTCAAAGAAATAATCAATCTTCCCATGTTTTCTTCTGCCTGCTACTTCTATAGCTTTTCTTCTTCCTTCCTAATTACAACCCTTAAATAGAATTCGTGCCTCATATCAAATTTACCGAGTATCATAATTCTTCCAAGTGGTAAAGATACCTCAAGACAAATGCTGGGCATAGAAGCCACAGGGCATAAATATGCAAAGAAGTAAAAAGTGAACCATTTCAAACAATAAGGCTTCTCTCTCACTTACCAACTTTACATTTCCCTGTATGGCCCCGGAAGATGACTGGTTAGCCAGAGACGGGTAAGATTCCTCAAGGGAGGAACAACCTAAGACAGGCACAGTCGCAGGGGGCCATGTGGTGAGAAAATGGGGATCATTAGAGGTGAGGCTTAGAACCTCACCCCCCCGTTCTGAGAGATATCTTCTGCATACATGGATGTTTTATTGCCCTTGTCTAGCTTGGATTAACACATAGTCTACAGGCACACACCTGATCATCTACATTTGCTCTCTTACAACACTAAACTTTGTTTTCTACCTTTATCTTGTATCTACCTACCACTTCAGCATTTTATTAAAAATAATAATAATAAGGAGAGAAATGTGGTATTTACATATAAATCAAGTATAAAAACCAAATGAGTATTCATATTGGAACTGTTTATAGTTCATAATGCATGAGCAAAACCAAAAGTTTCTGTGATGAGTGACCTTGTACTGTTCACTATGTAACTTATTCATTATGTAAGAATTTGTTCTCCATGTAAGAACTTGTTCGTTATGCCTCAGAAGATTGGAGACTGACGAAAATTAGGCTTGGGGTGGATTAATGATTGTGCATTGAGCATTGACTCCCCTATACAGAATTTTATTGTCGTTAACAACCATTTGATTAATAAATATGAGAGATGCCCTCACAGAAAAAAAAAAAAAAGAGGACAGACTTACAATGGTAAAATAAATAAGTAACCGGGATGTAATGTATAGCATAAGGAGTATAGTCAAGATATTGTAACAGCTTCGTATGGTGATAGCTGGAACCTAGAATTATGTATATAAATGTTTTATCATTTGTGTTGTACACCTGAAACTAATGTAATGTAATACTGTGTGTCAACTACCCTTCAATAAAAAATAATTATCTAAAAAAATAAAATAAAATAAAATAAAACCACAGTAAAGAAAGTAGAACAGCTAATTATTAAGCAAATGCAAAATTAAATTAACTATCCCCAAAGTCAATCAAAGGACAGACAAAGAGTACAGAATATGATACCTAATATATAGAGAATGGAGGAGGAAGAAAAAGGAGGAGAAAAAGAAAAGAACCCTTAGACTGAGTTTGTAGTAGCATATTAAGTGAGTTAAGTTAGACTCTTAAATAGTAAGGAAGTTAACCTTGAACCTTTGGTAACCTCGAATCTAAAGTCTGTAATGTCAAATAAGTACATACCTATCGATAATCACCCTTATGTAAATGGACTGAATGCACCAATCAAGAGAAATAGAGTCACTGAATGGATTAAAAAGCAAGACCCATCTATATGCTGCCTACAAGAAGATTCACTTTAAACCCAAAGACATCTACAGAACTCTACACCCAAAAGCAGCAGAATACACATTCTTCTCAAGTGCACATGGAATATTTTCAGGAGTAGATCATACACTAGGCCCCAAAAAGAGCCTCAATAAATTTAAAAAGATTGAAATTGTAGCAGCCAGTTTCTCAGACCACAAAGGTATGAAACCTGAAATAAATTATGCAAAGAAAACAAAGCATCACACAAACACATGGAGGCTTCACAACATGCTTCTAAATAACCAATGGATCAATGACCAAATAAAAACAGAGACCAAGCAATATATGGAGACAAATGACAACAATAATTCAACACCACAAAAATCTGTGGGACACAGCCAAGGCCATGCAAAGAGGAAAGTATATCGCAATACAGGCCTACTTCAGGAAAGGAGAACAATCCCATATAAGCAGTATAAACTCACAATTAATGAAACTAGAAAAAAGAAGAACAAATGAGGCCCAAAGTCAATAGAAAGAGGGACATAATAAAGATAAGAGCATAAATAAATAAAATCAAGAAGAATAAAACAATAGAAAGAATCAATGAAAGCAAGAGCTGGTTCTTCAAGAAAATAAACAAAATAGAAAAAACCCTAGCCAGACTTGTTAAGAAAAAAAGAGGATCAACACACATAGAATCAGAAATGGAAAGAAAAAATTACTATGGTCACCACAGAAATACAAAGAATTATTAGAGTATACAATGAAAAATTATATGCTAACAAACTGGATAACCTAGAAGAAATGGACAACTTTCTAGAAAAATACAACCTTCCAAGGCTGACCAAGGAAGAAACAAAATCTGAACAGACCGATTACCAGCAATGAAATTGAACTGGTAATAAAAAAACTACCTAAGAACAAAACTCCTGGACCAGATGGCTTCACCCCTGAATTTTCTCAAACATTTAGTGAAGACCTAATACTCATCCTCCCTGAAGTTTTCCAAAGAGTAGAAGAAGGGGGAATACTTCCAAACTCTTTCTATGAGGCCAGCATCACTCTAATACCAAAACCAGGCAAAGAAACCACAAAAAAAGAAAATTAAAGACCAATATCCCTGATGAATATAGATGTAAAAATACTCAACAAAGTATTAGCAAACCGAATTAAAAAATACAGCAAAAAGATCATCCTTCATGATCAAGTAGGATTTATCCCAGGGATGCAAGGATGGTACAACATTTGAAAATCCATCAGCATCATCCACCACATCCACAAAAAGAAGGACAAAAACCACATGATCATCTCCATAGATGCTGAAGAAGCATTCGGCAAAATTCAACATTCACTCATGATAAAAACCCTCAACAAAATGGGTGTAGAGGGCAAGTACTTCAATATAATAAAGGCCATATACGCAAAATCACAGCCAACATCATACTTAACAGCAAGAAGCTGAAAGTTTTTCCTTTAAGATCAGGAAAAAGACAAGGATACCCACTTTCCCCACTTCAATTCAACATAGGACTGGACGTCCTAGCCAGTACAGTCAAACAACACAAAGAAATAAAAGGCATCCAGACTGGCAAGGAAGAAGTTAAACTGTCCCTGTTTGCAGATGACATGATATTGCAGATAAAAATCCCTAAAGAATCCACTCCAAAACTACTAGATCTAATATCTGAATTCAGCAAATTTGCAGGATACAAAATTAATACGCAGAAATCTGTGGCATTCTTATACACTAAAAATGAACTAGCAGAAAGAGAAATCAGGAAAATAATTCCATTCAGAGTTGCATCAAAAAGAATAAAATACCTAGGAATAAACCTAACCAAGGAAATGAAAGACTTATACCATGAAAACTACAAGACACTCTTAAGAGAAATTAAAGAGGACACTAATAAATGGAAACTCATCCTATGCTCTTGGCTAGGAAGAATTAATATTGTCAAAATGGCCATCCTGCCAAAAGCAATCTATAGATTCAATGCAATTCCTATCAAAATACCAACAGCATTCTTCAATGAACTAGAGAAAATTATTCTAAAATTCATATGGAACCACAAAAGACCTCGAATAGCCAAACCAATTCTGAGAAGGAAGAATAAAGCTTGGGGCATTATGCTCCCCAACTTCAAGCTCTACTACAAAGCCACAGTAATCAAGACAATTTGGTACTGGTACAAGAACAGACCCATAGACCAATGAAAAAGACTAGAGAGCCCTGATGTAAACCCAACCATACATGGTCAATTAATATATGATAAAGGAGCCATGGATATACAATGGGGAAATGACAACCTCTTCAACAGCTGGTGTTGGAAAAACTGGACAGCTACATACAAGAAAATGAAACTGGATTATTGTTTAATGCTATACACAAAAGTAAACTCGAAATTAATCAAAGCCTTGAATGTAAGTCATGAAACCATAAAACTCTTAGAAGACAACATAGGCAAACATCTCCTGAATATAAGCATGAGCAACTTCTTCCTGAAAGCATCTCCTCAAGCAAGGGAAGCAAAAGCAAAAATGAACTCATGAGACTACATCAAACAAAAAAGTTTCTGTATGGCAAAGGACACCATCAACAGAACAAAAAGGCATCCTACAACGTATGGGAGAATATATTTGTCAATGACATATCCAACAAGGGGTTAACATCCCAAGTATATAAAGAACTTACACTCCTCAACACCCAAAAAGCAAATAACCCAATTAACAAATGGGCAGAGGATATGAAAAGACAGTTCTTCAAAGAAGAAATACAGATGGCCAACAGACAGATGAAAAGATGCTCCACATCACTAATCATCAGGGAAATGCAAATTAAAACCACAATGAGATACCACCTCACACCAGTAAGTATGGCTAGCATCGAAAAGACTAAGAACAACAAATGCTGGCGAGGATGTGGAGAAAGGGAAACCCTCCTCCACTGCTGGTGGGAATGTAAGCTAGTTCAACCATTGTGGAAAGCAATATGGAGGTTCCTCAAAAAACTAAAAGTAGAAATACCATTTGACCCGGGAATCCCACTCCTTGGAATTCACCCAAAGAATACAACTTCTCAGATTCAAAAAGACATATGCACCCCTATGTTTATCGCAGAACTTTTTACAATAGCCAAGGTATAGAAGCACCTTAAGTGTCCATCAGTAGATGAATGGATAAAGAAGATGTGCTACAGATACACAATGGAATACTATTCAGCCATAAGAAAGAAACAAATCCTACCATTTGCAACAACATGGATGGAGCTGGAGGATATTATGCTCAGTGAAATAAGCCAGGCAGAAGAAAACAAATGCCAAATGATTTCCCTCATTTGTGGAGTATAACCACAAAGCAAAACTGAAGGAACAAGATAGCAGCAGACTCAGAGACTCCAAGAATGAACTAGTGGTTACCAAAGGGGAAGGGTGTGGGAGGGAGAAGGGGATTGAGGGGTATTATGTTTAGTACACATGGTGTGGGGGATCACGGGGAGAACAGTGTAGCACAGAGAAGGCACACAGTTGACCTGTGGCATCTTACTACACTGATGGACAGTTACTGCATTGGGTTATAGGTGGAGATTTGATAATATGGGTAAATGTAGTAACCACATTGTGTTTTCATGTGAAACCTTCATAAGAGTCTATATCAATCATACCTTAATAGAAAAAAAATAAAAACTACAAAAAAAAAACAAAAAAACAAAAAAAGAAATATACTGCTCTATTCTAGACCACAGTCACTGCCATGATTAGAGGCTGCAACCCTGGCCTAGGAAATTTATATTTGTGGAGCTCTAAAGTGTGATTTTCCTCATTATTGAAACCTGTTTTTCTAGATTTATTTTACAATTTGCATGGTGGTCACTTTACCTAATTTAAGTTTAACCTGGAAAAATCTAGTGACTACAGAGATATACATTTTTCCCCTTTAGAATATGCCTAGTTTAAAGATCACAACACTATTTATTTTAGGTAATATTTATTTTAGTTACATCTTTATGGAGATATGTTGGTTTGACGATTCTTTTTATAGAGTACTAGATATTTTCAGGGTCAAAAACTCAGCTCTGCACTTAACTGTTGAAACATTACTTGGCAAATACTGCAAAGGCTTTTGACCAAAGCATGCAAAATCTACCTTGAAAATTCATGTTTTTCCGATTAACCCTGCTTTTGTTGCTTTAGTATTGACTGAAAGTAACATCTTCCTACAAGAAAGAGTAAATTTATATCTACCAAGACAATATGATTAAACATCTGACTGTTACATACAGAAACATTTCTCTTAAAAATGTAAATTGGTATTTTTAAGTGCTTTGTTTTCTAAACATTGATAAGTATTTTAGATACTTTTTCTGCATGATTTTTAACTATTTCCTTTACTCCTACTAGTAAAATCTGAAAACACAGTGTACCCAAAGTATACAATATGTTTTTGAGACAAGTTTATATATTTGATATGGTAGGAAAATTATAGATGTAGAATCACTGCTTCTAGTTTTATTAACTCTATTTATTGAAACATGAGATTGTCTTGGTATCTACAAAGAATTAGTGGGGATTTGCTTTAGAAGGAGATTATAGTGTATTACACATTAGCGATAGTATATCTTTCTTTATACTTTATAAAACAGTACACATAATACTTTCTAATCCTCATTCCATAGCAACAAGAAGTTACAAGGAGTATACTGGATTAAGTATTTTAATCTCACATATTGAATAGTCCACCTCTTCATTTCCAATTTATTTGACTGTCAGAAGAAGGAAATGGGGTAACAAATATTATTCCAATAGGGTTAAGAAATTTAATCAATTGGAAATTTAAGATATTTTTCCTTTCTCTATACTTCCTTCTTTAAAAATAATTATTTCCTTCTTAAATTGAAAATGAAATAAGTCTATCTTGATAAATTCAGATTATAGAGACATGAAGTTTCATTTTCATACTTTACACATGTCATACACACATACATATGCATACAGTCTTTTTACGAGACTATTAACATTTAGATTGTTTATAAACTAAATAGTCCATTCTTTTATCCCTAGAATTTTTGTTACTTTAAATGTCAAAAGGGACTTTACATATGTCATTAATATTATGGACTTAAAGTTAGGGAGATTATACTAGATTATTCATGAGGGCCTAGTATAGGCACAGGAGCCGTTAAAAGCAAAGAACTTCCCCTGGCTGGAGACAGAAGAGAGATGAAAATGACACAACAGTCAGGGAGACTCCAATTGTGAGAACTGACGTGCCTCAGCTGGCTTTGGTAAGAGCTCAGCCAGCCAACACCTTAGCTTCAGCTTTGTGAAACCTGTAATGGAGAAACAAGCTGAGCCATACTAGACTTCTGACCTACAGAACTGTGAAATAATAAATTTGTGTCATGACAGTATTATTCATATTATTATTTTAACACATTATATCATTCTATTTATATGTCTATATTACATTATTAAATCATATTATGCCAAGTACCCTATTTTTTTCTTACATTTAAATAATGTTATGTAAAACATATCCAAAACAATATTAAACTTAAGCCTTTATTTCAACGTTCAGATTATGAAGGAATGGTCTGGCTTAGAGAAAAGACAGATTTTTTTTTTATATAGAACTTTAGTTTTAGCAATAGGGTCAGAGGTCTTCTGGTTTGGGAATAATTACTTAAAAGTGGGTCTCAAAAGAGGGAGGAACTGATCTTGTGAATAAGCAGCTAAAGGCAGGACAATTTGTGTTTTATCAAGAACAAGGGGCTAGAACAGTTAGGGGCAAAAACACATGAGAGCCAGAGTGGAAAATTTCCATCCTTTGTGGCCTCTTAACTACATTCTACTTGTCAAGCAATTAGATGCTCCTTTTCAGTTCATTTTCTACTTAGGCAAAGCTTACCCCCATAAACAGCAATATTTTTGTACTTATTTTAAATATTTGTGATAGCAAGCCTCCTAAATGTTAACATCAAGTTCCTAAAAAGACTTTTTTTCTTAAGGAAAGAAGTCAAAATTATTGATTGAATTTCAATAATGACCTACAACAATAATGCCCTCTAGGGATATAGGATATTTATTTATAGGTTAAAATGAAGAAAGAGAGAGAAAAAGGGAGGGAGAGAGAGAAAAAGAGAGGAAAAAAGGAAAGAAGGAAGGAAGGAAAAAGAAAGGAGGGAGAGGGAAAGAAAAATAAATATACATAAATATACATTTAGAAAAATATATGTAGATGGGTTTCATTTTTTACATTTTTTAAATTTAATATTTTTATTTTTCAATTTTTTAATTAAAAATTTTTTCCTTTGTAAGTTTTAAATTAAATTTTGTATTTTGTATTTCTACCTGTGCTATCTACTGTTGCCTGCTTATTTTTCTATCACCCCTTTTTTATAATTATTATGCACATTACAATATACTATCAGACTTGGAATGCATAAATTATTGAGCAAAATTCTCCTACCACTTTCTCCAAATCCTCATACTTTGAAGGTAATTACTGCTTTATATATATATATATATATATTTTTTCCATTTTGGTATCATTAATCTACAAATACAGAAATAACATTATGTTTACTAGGTTCCCCCCTTCACCAAGTCCCCCCACATACCCCTTCACAGCCACTGTCCATCTGCGTAGTAAGATGCTGTAGAATCACTACTTGTCTTCTCTGTGTTGCGCAGCCCTCCCCGTGCCCCCCATGCACTATACATGCTAATCTTAATGCCCTCTTTCTTTTTTTCCCGCCCTTATCCCTCCCTTCCCACCCATCCTCCCCAGTCCCTTTCCCTTTGGTAACTATTAGTCCATTCTTGGGTTCTGTGCTTCTGCTGCTGTTTTGTTCCTTCAGTTTTCTTTTGTTCTTATACTCCACATATGAGTGAAATCATTTGGTACTTGTCTTTCTCCAACTGGCTTATTTCACTGAGCATAATACCCTCTAGCTCCATCCATGTTGTTGTGAATGGTAGGATCTATTTTTTTCTTATGGCTGCATAATATTCCATTGTGTATATGTACCACCTCTTCTTTATCCATTCATCTACTGATGGACATTTAGATTGCTTCCATATCTTGGCTATTCTAAATAGTGCAGCAATAAACATAGGGGTACATCTGTCTTTTTCAAACTGGGCTGCTGCATTCTTAGGGTAAATTCCTAGAAGTGGAATTCCTGGGTCAAATCGTATTTCTATTTTGAGCATTTTGAGGAACCTCCATACTGCTTTCCAAAATGGTTGAACTAGTTTACATTCCCACCAGCAGTGTAGCAGTGTTCCCCTTTCTCCACAACCTCACCAACGTTTGTTGTTGTTTGTCTTTTCGATGATGGTGATCCTTACTGGTGTGAGGTGATTTCTCATTGTGGTTTTAATTTGCATTTCTCTGATGATTAGCAATGTGGAGCATCTTTTCATGTGCCTTTTGGCCATATGGATTTCTTCTTTAGAGAACTGTCTATTCAGCTCCTCTGCCCATTTTTTAATTGGATTATTTGCTTTTCGTTTGTTGAGGCATGTGAGCTCTTTATATACTTTGGATGTCAATCCTTTATCGGATCTGTCATTTATGAATATGTTCTCCCATACTGTAGGATACTTTTTTGTTCTACTGATGGTGTCCTTTGCTGTACAGAGGCTTTTTAGCTTGATATAGTCCCACTTGTTCATTTTTGCCTTTGATTCCCTTGCCTGGGGAGATATGTTCATGAAGAAGTCACTCATGTTTATGTCCATGAGATTTTTGCCTATGTTTTTTCTAAGAGTTTTATGGCTTCATGACTTACATTCAGGTCTTTGATCCATTTGGAGTTTACTTTTGTGTATGGGGATAGACAGTGATCCAGTTTCATTCTCTTACATGAAGCTGTCCAATTTTGCCAGCACCATCTGTTGAAGAGACTGTCATTTCTCCATTGTATGTCCTTGACTCCTTTATCATATATTAATTGGCCATATATGTTTGGAATCTCTATTCTGTTCCACTGGTCTGTGGCTCTGTTCTTGTGCCAGTACCAAATTGTCTTGATTACTGTGGCTTTGTAGTAGAGCTTCAAGTTGGGGAGCGAGATCCCCACCACTTTATTCTTCCTTCTCAGGATTGCTTTGGCTATTTGGGGTCTTTGACGGTTCCATATGAATTTTAGAACTATTTGTTCCAGTTCATTGAAGAATGCTGTTGGTAATTTCATAGGGATTGCATTGAATCTGTATATTGCTTTGGGCAGGATGGCCATTTTGACGATATTAATTCTTCCTAGCCACGAGCATGGGATGAGTTTCCATTTGTTACTGACCTTTTAATTTCTCTTAGAGAGTGTCTTATAGTTTTCAGGGTATAGGTTTTTCCCTTCCTTGGTTAGGTTTATTCCTAGGTATTTTATTCTTTTTGACGCTATTGTGAATGGAATTGTTTACCTGATTTCTCTTTCTATTGGTTCATTGTCAGTGTATAGGAAAGCTACAGATATCTGTGTGTTAATTTTGTATCCTGCAACTTTGCAGTATTCCGATATCAGTTCTAGTAGTTTTGGAGTGGAGTCTTTAGGGTTTTTTATGTACAATATCATGTCATCATCAAATAGTGACAGTTTGACCTCCTCTTTACAAATCCGGATTCCTTGTATTTCTTTGTTTTGTCTGATTGCCGTGGCTAGGACCTCCAGTACTATGTTAAATAACAGTGGGGAGAGTGGGCAGCCCTGTCTAGTTCCCGATCTCAGAGGAAAAGCTTTCAGCTTCTTGCTGTTCAGTATAATGTTGGCTGTGGGTTTATCGTATATGGCCTTTATTATGTTGAGGTTCTTGCCCTCTATTCCCATTTTGCTGAGAGTTTTTGTTATGAATAGATGTTGAATTTTGTCGAATGCTTTTCCAGCATCTACAGAGATGATCATGTGGTTTTTGTCTTTCTTTTTGTTGATGTGGTGGATGATGTTGCTGGATTTTCAAATGTTGTACTATCCTTGCATCCCTGAGATGAATCCCACTTGGTCATGGTGCATGCTCCTCTTGATGTATTTTTGAATTCAGTTTGCTAATATTTTGTTGAGTATTTTTGCTTCTACGTTCATCAGGGATATTGGTCTGTAGTTTTCTTTTTTGGTGGGGTCTTTGCCAGGTGTTGATATAAGGGTGATGTTGGCTTCATAGAATGAGTTTGGGAGTATTCCCTCCTCTTCTATTTTTTGGAAAACTTTAAGGAGAGTGGGTGTTATGTCTTCTCTGTATGTCTGATAAAATTCCGAGGTAAATCCATCTGGCCCGGGGGTTTTGTTCTTGGGTAGTGTTTTGATTACCGATTCAATTTCGTTGCTGGTAATTGGTCTGTTTAGATTTTCTGTTTCTTTCTGGGTCAGTCTTAGAAGGTTGCATTTTTCTAGGAAGTTGTCCATTTCTCCTAGGTTTTCCAGCTTGTTAGCCTATAGGTTTTCATAGTATTCTCTAATAATTCTTTGTATTTCTGTGGGGTCTGTCATGATTTTTCCTTTCTTGTTTCTTATTCTGTTGATGTGTGTTGATTCTCTTTTTCTCTTAATAAGTCTGGCTAGAGGCTTATCTATTTTGTTTATTCTCTCAAAGAACCCACTCTTGGTTTCATTGATTTTTTCTATTGTTTTATTCTTCTCAATTTTATTCATTTCTTCTCTTATCTTTATTATGTCCCTCCTTCTGCTGACCTTAGGCCTCATTTGTTCTTCTTTTTTCCAAGTTCGATAATTGTGACATTAGACTATTCATTTGGGATTGTTCTTCCTTCTTTAAATATGCCTGGATTGCTATATACTTTCCTCTTAAGACTGCTTTCGCTGCATCCCACAGTAGTTAGGGCTTTGTGTTGTTGTTGTCATTTGTTTCCATATATTTCTGGATCTCCATTTTAATTTGGTCATTGATCCATTGATTATTTAGGAACATGTTGTTAAGACTCCATGTGATTGTGAGCCTTTCTGCTTTCGTTGTACAATTTATTTCTAGTTTTATACCTTTGTGGTTTGAAAGTTGGCTGGTACGATTTCAACCTTTTGGAATTTACTGAGGTTCTTTTTTTGGCCTAGTACGTGGTCTATTCTGGAGAATGTTCCATGTGCACTTGAGAAGAATGTGTATCCTGTTGCTTTTGGATGTAGAGTTCTATAGATGTCTATTAGGTCCATCTGTTCTAGCTTGTTGTTCAGTGCCTCTGTGTCCTTACTTATTTTCTGTCTGGTGGATCTGTCCTTTGAAGTGAGTGGTTTGTTAAAGTCTCCCAAAATGAATGCATTGCATTCTATTTCCTCCTTTATTTCTGTTAGTATTTGTTTCACATATATTGGTGCTCCTGTATTGGGTGCATATATGTTTATAATGGTTATATCCTCTTGTTGGACTGAGCCCTTTTTCATTATGTAATGTCCTTCTTTATCTCTTGTTACTTTCTTTGTTTTGAAGTCTGTTTTGTCTGATACTAGTATTGCAACACCTGTTTTTTTCTCTCTGTTGTTTGCATGAAATATCTTTCTCCATCCCGTGACTTTTAATCTGTGCATGTCTTTGGGTTTGAAGTGAGTCTCTTGTAAGCAACATATAGATGGGTCTTGCTTTTCTATCCATTCTATTACTCTGTGTCTTTTGATTGGTGCATTCAGTCCATTTACATTTAGGGTGATGATTGAAAGATATGTACTTATTGCAATTGCAGGCTTTCATTTGTGGTTATCAAAGGTTCAAGGTTAGCTTGTTTACTATCTTACTGTCTGACCTCCCTCGCTTATTAAGCTGTTATAAACATAGTCTGATGATTATTTCTTTCCCTTCTTTTTCCTTCTCCTCCATTCTTCATATGTTGGGTGTTTTGTTCTGTGCTCTTTTTAGGGGTGCTCCCATCTAGAGCAGTCCCTCTAAGTTACCCTGTAGAGGTGGTTTGTGGGAGGCAAATTCCCTCAACTTTTGCTTGTCTGGGAATTTTTTAATCCCTCCTTCATATTTAATTGTAATCTTGCTGGATACAGTATCCTTGGTTCAAGGCCCTTCTGTTTCATTGCATTAAATATATCATGCCATTCTCTTCTGGCCTATAAGTTTTCTGTTGAGAAGTATGATGATAGCCTGATGGGTTTTCCTTTGTAGGTGACCGTTTTTCTCTCTCTGGCTGGCTTTAATACTCTGTCCTTGTCCTTGACCTTTGTCATTTTAATTATTATGTATCTTGGTGTTGTCCTCTTTGGATCCTGTCTCTCGGGAGTTCTGTTTGCCTCCGTAGTCTGAGCAACTATTTCCTCTCCCAGTTTGGGGAAGTTCTCAGTAATTATTTCTTCAAAGACACTTTCTATCCCTTTTTCTCTATCTTCTTCCTCTGGTACCCCTATAATGTGGATATTTTTCCTTTTGGATTGGTCACACAGTTCTTTAAATATTGTTTCATTCCTGGAGATCCTTTTATCTCTCTCTGCATCAGCTTCTATGCGTTCCTGTTCTCTGGTTTCTATTCCATCAATGGCCTCTTGCATCTTATCCATTCTGCTTATAAATCCTTCCAGAGTTTGTTTCACTTCTGTAGTCTCCCTCCGGACATCTGTGATCTCCCTCTGGATATCTGTGATCTCCTTCCGGACTTCATCCCTTTGCTCTTGCATATTTCTCTGCAGCTCTGTCAGCATGTTTATGATTTTTATTTTAAATTCTTTCTCAGGGAGACTGGTTAGGTCTGCCTCTGCAGATCCTTTCTCCGGTGTAACTATCTTGGACTGGACCAGATTTTTTTGCCTTTTCATGGTGGTAGCAGTGGCTGTAGGCAGGTTGTGGGTGTGTCAGCTGGGAGAAGAAAGTCCTTTCCTGCTTGCTGGATGCCTTGACCTTCTCCGCTCCCTGTGATGGTTACCCGCACTCCAGGAGCAGCCACCGCGTTAGTCCCTTAAGCTGCTGTGGGTGGGGTGTCTGTCAGAGCAGCACGGAGCCCTGCAGGAAGTGGCAGGCATGCCAGGTGCGCTCCTCCGTGCTAGCGGCGACTCTGCCGGGCAGCTGTGTGGCAACAGCGGCCTTTGGGTCTGGCCCGGGCAGCTGTGCGTTGGGCTGGGATTCCGATCATTTGCTGGGAGCACGCCTGCTCCCTCTGGCTCCACTGCAGGTGTGCACGGGGCTCTTCTGCGCAGGCTTCTACCAGACTCCTCTGGTTTCACAGAAACAGCCCGGGCTGTTCAGTCGCACCGCTGCGGGCTAGCACAGCCTCTCCTGCAGTGCACGGTTCTGCTCTCGGTCCCTTCTGGCGCTGCCATCCCTGGCACATGCTGCCACTCTCCTGCTACTGGGCCGGTGTGTCAGGGTCCATGCCAGTTGGAGGAATGACTGGCAGGCTTCTTATTGCCATGAGGGGCTTCAGAGCTGCACTGCCTCCCCGGGGTTTAGGGCGCCTAAGTTTCCCCGGTATTCCCAGATGCCGGGACAACTTCATCCAGCTATGGGGTCCCTGTCTCTTTAAGACTTGCAGAAAGCACTCGCTTTTCTTTTTGTCTCAGGGGCGCTGGTTGCGGGGACCTGCCCACAGGTTTTGCTTTTCCGTTTCTCTAATATCCAGCACCCTGTGCACCTTGTGTCTGCGTTCCGGGTGCGGATTTCTAGAGCTGGTTGTTTAGCAGTCCTGGGCTTTCACTCCCTCTCCGTTCTGACTCCTTTCTTCCCGCTGGGTTTTGGGGTGGGGGAGCGTTCAGGTCCCACCTGGCCATGGCTTGTATCTTACCCCCTTCATGTGATGTTGAGTTCTCGCAGATGTAGATGTATCATGGCTGTTGTACTGCATCCACTGGTGTCTCTTTTAGGAATAGTTGTATTTATTGTATTTTTATAAATATATATGTTTTGGGCAGGAGATTTCCTCTGAACTACTCACACCACCATCTTCCCATGATCCCTGGTAATTACTTCTAAGAGTTTGCTATGCAACCTTCCAAATATATCCTATGAATATTCAGATACATATAAGTTAAAGCAAAGATAAGCATGAAATATGTGTGTGTTTTAAATACAAATTAAATCATGTAATTCCTAGAATTCTGCATTAAAAATAACTTATGAAATCATTTGGGGTATTTTCCTGTGTCAGTATAAAGAGATATATTATATTCTTTAACATTCTCATTTGTATTGTAAGCATACCTGTATCTAGCAGCCCCTTTCCACCGTCTAATTTAGTCTGCCTTTGTAAATCGTTCTGTACTGTATTTAGACACTGGATGTGGAGATTACTTAAAATATTCTCATATGAATAAGGTGGCTGAGCCTTTGGAGTTTATCTCAAATATGGACTCCTCAGAGTTGTCATCACCGACCACTGTTTATAACATTGCAGTTTCTAACACACACTGCCACCTCTATGACAGTCTGTGTATTTCCTTTACAGTAATTGGGACAACATGGAATTATCATATTTTCTGTTCTATATTGTCACTAAATCTTCATCAGTCAAAATACTTGTGTGTTCTCTTTGCTGTACTTTCCAGTGGTAGGACACCTTGGTGACATACAGTAGATATTAAGTAAGTATTGATTGAATGATTGAATGGATCAATGAATGAATAACTGGTTGAGTCCCTACTGTATGAGCTTAACTCACAAACTGTTTTTCCTTATTTACCTGTTCTGTCACATTGTGGAAAGTTGAGAATACCAATTTAGTCAACTCTAAGAACATAACCAACAGTGAATATAAACTAGAGGACCTGGACTCCTAGGAGTAATTTCATGAAAGGTAAACTACAAATGAGGTGAAGCTTGCAAAAAACTGCTAAGAGTAAGAAATAGGGCTTTAGAATTATTTTCAGAGCAAGACTCACGACAATAAAAATCACAATTTAATTTATTGGGAGTATACGGGGCAATGTTATGAGGTGACAGAAAAATGTATAATGTCTCAGCTTCTATTTTGCTTCCATTTTTTTTTTCTGTCAGAATGAAAGAGCATTAGACTGGAGGGGATAGAACAAATATCACCATGAAAAAAACTGAACTTTGAAAACAAGAAAAAGGACATGAATACCGTATCCAGGATGAGTTGTGTTATAATCCAGAAGATGGGGTATTGGCATGGGAATCCCTAAACATCAATTTTAACACTAGGACATGGGTACAGGTAACTGAGTTGAAAGATTATCTAAGGAAGCACAAATAGGAAAGGGTAGGTGGAGAAGGGAGAAGGGCAATCAAAGGCACGTTAATGAGCGGCTTATACCACACTTACACTCATAACCAATTCTATCACACTAGCTGAAGTTGCCATCAAAGCATCAGCAGCTTTTCAAGTTCCCCAGGTTATTCCAGTATGCAGCCAAGTTTAAGAGCCATTGTTTCAATCATTACTATTTAAAGCGTGCTCCTTAGAGCAGCATCAGCAACAGCAGCAGATGGGAAATATGAGAATGCAGAATCTTGGGTCTGCCTCAGACCTGCAGAATCAGAATCTTAACCCTAACAGGATTCCCGTACTTATTCATATGAACGTTCAAGTTTGAGAAACATTAAAGCACATTTCAGAAAAGTCAGTTGTTCAAGAGAGTAACTTGATGTAGTATCAATTAATGATTTAACTGGGCAAATTGAAAATGTGCTCCAGGGAACACAAACTCCATAATATAAAAAGGTGTTCAAAATGCCGAGTTAAGTTTGTGAAAAGCTGTCTGCTAAATTATAACCCTGCTTGATTTTCCTACTCAAGAAGAGTACACTAAAGACTCTGAAGAGTCTCTCACTGAGAAGTCTATTAAAAATTGTTCAACCTATGTTTCCCAGACACATTCCAAAACAGAACCTATTTGAGACTAAAACCAGTTAATATTCTCTGGCACCAGGTTTTTAGTTCTCACTTTACAAAACTCTAGGCTCATTTCATTACATCAATAAATTTACAATGTCTAGAAGCATACATGATTAACATGTTCATTAATATAATTAATTATAAACATACTGATGCCCCTTACTAGATATTATTTATGAGGTAATCAATAATGATAATAGTAGTTACTATACAGAGCATCTCCTATAGATTTAAGTCACTGAGGCCTATAAATAATTTATCTTAGCACAACAAATTAAGTAGACATTATGCTCACTTAATAGATGGTGCTAAAACTTCTCTGAATACTAGAAAATAGAAATCGATTTTTATTTGGAAAATGGAAAAATACATGGAATTTTTCACAGCAAGGAGAGAAATCAGCCTTCTGTTCATAGATGGGAAACATCTTCATGAAAATCCAGGAAATTCAACAGCACTCAAATTTAAAACTGCTCTGGCATTTGACACCTTTGAGTTGTTTATATTTTAGCAGGCCCCACATGTGGGTACCCCAGTAGCACTATGGAGCACATGTTAACTGCTCTGTTCATTAACTAGCAAAAACATTACTAATGGTAACTTGATTCATCTTCTAATCATGGTAAATTCCTGATGATCCTCACTCAGCCATATAACCTCATCTGCAACAAGGAAAAATTATCTAAAGGCTGATGTGAGAATTAAGTAATAAGTTTTTCAAGGAAGTTTTATTCCACAGTTTTTTACCAGTTGTATATTAAATACTGTACTAATGTAAGCTTACAGTGCTAAAGAATGAAAAGATAGTGTGCAGACCAAACTATTAAGGCCCTTATATAGGAAGGCACTTAACAGGTATTCCACAATCATTTACTTTTTTCTGCTTGTCTTCAAAGTTCCAGACAAGATAAAAAATCTCACATGATCTCAAGCCCAGATGCACTTTGAAATCTTCAGCAGGGCTTTCAAATTAAAAGCTGTAACCGAGCCTACCACAAATCGTTACATTTGAATCTCTGGGGTAGCACCTGGACATCAGTATTTTTTAAAGGCTTCTCACGTGATGCTAAAGAGCAGCTAAGATGGAAAACTGGAGTAGTAAATATACTGTTAGGTAGAAGTATCAAATGAGAAAGCAGCGGTTGGGTGAAAAATAGGAGATGAAAACCCACAGGAGAATAAACAGGAACAGCACTCAGAGACGGCTGAGAAAGTAAAAAATGAAAGTATAATCTATGACATTAGATTCTAATTTTAATAGAAGCTAGGCATTAAGACACTATAGGGGAAATCTATAAACATTTCTAAACTATAACTCCATGAGAACTGACCTACATCAGTGGTTTTCAAACCGTTTCATAACTGAATCGGCTGGGGGACACTGTAAAAAGCCCGATACCCAGGTTGCACTCCAGGCAAATGAATCAGCATTTCTGCTGTTGGTCCCTTTCATACTGGGGTATTAGTACTTTTAAAGCTTCACAAGTGATTCCAGTGTGCAGTACTGAATTCTACATGTTCAGATTCTCTCAAAGTCTAAAATGATAAGATTCTTCTGCTATATAATTTTCACCTTTGCTATAAAACGTTATGGCATCCAATATATATTTTATCATACAATGTTTTGTAGATGAATTTCTAGAGAATTTCTAGGACTTTAATTCCTTGAATACTTACAATTCCTCTGAATAAGTGGTACGTGTTCTCATGCTGATTATGAGAGCTACATCTTTATGTCGTCCTTGGTCTTCCTTGCCCAAAAGTCAAAAGTCAAAATTTACACATATTCACAGCAAATCTAAAACACTTTAATTATTTTGGATATTTTAATTTCTCCTTTCCTTGGACCAAGTATTCAGTATTCTCTGTATTCTTATTGTATACGGGTTTTGCTTGAAGCCCCCTCAGAGCACTAGAGAGATGTGACATAGAAGTAAACTTTATAAATGGAATTCACTGCCTCTCATTCATTTTTCATGTTTCTTCTAGGCTATGTGTAATTATGCCCAAGCCTCAGTCACTCTGTGGTTTTCATCCTGAACCTCAGCAGGGGCCATTTTTTTTCTCCTCAGGAAACCTTGCCATTTGAGTAGGAAAATGCCTCCTTTCCAGGCAAAGCTATCAGAGAAACATCCCTTTCTTTCTCATCCATCTTTGCATGAAAGAAATGTCCACTGGCAGAAAGTTCCCTACATCAAAATGATTAGAAATCAAACTGTAATTGTAAACTTCTGTCTTTCTTACTTTACTGAACATCTACAGAGGTTATATAATTTTTTGCAGGTTAACCGTAGTTTCCAGCTATGATCTCCTGAGATTTCCTGTTCAATGTCAGCCTCTGCTGTTCTTAAGGATCAGATACGTCATCTTTTCATTGTCCTGAGATCCATTCCTATCTTCCCCTGCTCTGTCCTGCATAACCAGGCATTAACCATTGAAGACTACATTTCTCAGGTTCCCTTGCCAAAAGGATTCCTGGTAGATTTGACCAATAAGAGGTACTGGAGAGAGATTGGGAGAAAGGAGGAGAAAAAGAAGTCAGAGTATTTCCACTCCCTTTTTCTGATTAGGCAGAATTACTGTGAAGTTGTTGCTTCTGCAACATGTTTCCTCTGTGATTCCAGCTTTCAAAGAAAGGCTCTTTATTCATGGTCTTCGCTATACCTGTCGGCCCCAGCTGTGTTATTTTACCAATACTTCTTACCTTACCCCTTTATTTTTTATTTTTAAATTATTTTCCAGCTTTACTGAGATAGAATTCACATATGTTTGCATAAGTTTAAAGTGCAGTACTATAATTTGATATACTTATATATTGCAAAATGATTGTCATGTTAAGGTTAGTTAACACATCCATCATCTCACAGTTAACTTTTTTTTTATGATGAGAACTTATACGATCTACTCTCTTCGTAACTTTCAAGTACACAATACAGTATTGTTCACTATAATCACTATGCTATACATTAGATTCCCAGGACTTATTTATTTTAAAACTCGAAGTTTGTAACCTTTGACCACCTTCACACATTTCTCTCAACCCATCCCCCACCCCTGGCAACCACAGTCTAGGTATGTCTCTTGCATTTACTGACTTCCAGAATTAATAGGAGTAGAAAAATGTAAACACTGCATGAAGTAATAGCTAAGCATGGCTAGTAATAGTTAGGCATTATGGTTAAGAATCATTGATGAAATATGTAATTTATAATGTCTGCTGCTGATGTATAAGCAATTTTGTTCAATCACTACTAGGAATTAGTTCACTTCCCATGCTACATGCATATTTTCCATTTCATTTGGATAAACACTTATGTATGCAATGGTCTCATGAGTTATAATTTTCATTTATCTTGTACAAGAATGAACATCAGTGCGTGGTTCTGATAACTGGTTTGTCTTGCAATGTTTTACCTCTCTTTCCTTCTGAACTAATGTGTTCATGAGAATAGGGCAGATTAGGGAGAGTACAAGTTTAAGAATTAGTTTCACTGAATGAAAATGGGCACTGTGAGTAGTTAGAAAGTATCATTGATTTTTCTCAGCATGATGATTGGTACAGAATCTATTCTGGAGTTCCTTTTTCATCAAAAAGGACTTAAGGTAGACTTAGATAAAATTATAGTATTAGGAGAAACCTCCACAGAGAGGAAAGCATTAGAACATAGGTTTTCACAATGTTATTAAATGTACTCTGGCCATATATGTAATGGGATTTATATTAGCAGGAGGATTTTCTTTTATCTTTTTAATTTTGAGTTTCAATCAATGGCTTTATTTTTATTTCTTTTTTCAAAATATTAGAGTTAGCAAAGAAGGTGTAGGGGAGTACAATCTGCCACCCCAACATGTGTCTCTTTGGCATGTGGATTATTTTAGGATGACTTCTTTCAAGAAACAGAAGGCTCAGGAGAACCTCTGACTTTACCCCTAAATGCCTCAATGAGTCTAGACAGAGGGACCTGCTCCAGGAAAGGAGTTATCAACAAAGATAACTACAGTACAACTTGAACTAGGTGTGGTAGACAGGAAAGAACCTAGCAAAGTCTGTTTAATAAATTCCTCTCTGTGTTCCATTGTTTCTGGATAGCCCAGCAAACATTTGTTTACCAAACATTTACTCATTTTCATCTTCCTGTGAATTGTCTTCCTACCCTTTGAAGTCCCAGACCCCTTTATAGACCCCCTTTTCCTTGGCTCAGGATGTCATATAAGCCTCAATTGCCTGACTTCCTGGGAGACTCATATTCTGATGAAGTCCCCAGTATGCACTAAATCAGAATTTTTCCTGCTAATATGTTTCATATCAATTTAATTCTTAGACCAGCCAAATGAACCTTGAAGAGCAGAGAAAATTTTTTCCTCCCTAACAAAGGTTATAAGTAACAAGCCTAATACTTGGAAAAATAAGGACAAGGGTGAGAAGTTACTCAAGGCAAACTAATTAGATTTTGTACACTTAACTTATTTATTAGTAAGGAGATGAGTCACCCTCTCTTGCCTGTCACTTTGACTTCATGTTTAGCTTGGGAAGAAATTCTTAAAATGACCATTTTAGAGTGCAAATAAACAAAACATACTGCAACATTGACATATTTCCACTTTTGTAAAATTCTATTTCTGGAAACTGAATTTATTTTTTATCAATTAAGGTAAAATTTGTCTTTGTTTCTGTGTATAAAATCATTGAAAAATATCATTTGTTTCAAGTACCCTGAAGTACTGAAGTCTATTCAACTCAACTATGTCTAGCAGTTCCTGACTTGCTTGCTTACAACTTCTTACTAAAATACTTACAAGAACATAGGAAAAAATAAAAAAGAAGAAAGAGGAAGGTGTGGGTAAATTGCAATATTTCCAGAATCTCTTGCCTGGCCTTAGTGCATCTCCATATCAGTAGGTGTTTCCAAGGGGTGGAGAGAAGTAGTCCATCTCCATATTAGTAGGTGATTACAAGGGTGGAGGATCAAGGGTATATCTGGACCAGAGAGGTTGTTTTTGCAGCCGAGTCATGAGAGACACGGGAGAGCAGGAGTAGACAACTGCTTGTAAGCAATAAACGGGTTTCTCCCACTTTATTTCTCCCTTTGACTGATTTTGGCTTCAAAGGTAATTTGCCCTCAGCTGGGAACTTATCCCCTCACCCGGAGTTACAGAAAGGAAAGGAAGGAAAGGGAAGGGAGAAAGAAAAGGAAAGAACAAAGTAGGTGGTTTCAGAAGAAATACTGTCTAACATCAAGGACTATGAAACAAATATAGTGGTGTTAAAAGAAATTAGGGAGCTACAATGGCCTCTCTCTCTTCATTGTTTTCTTTGGCTTCAGTGAACAATCAGAAAACGATGTAGTTATTTATCTACAACAGTTAGTATCTGAGGCATAATGGGCTAGCTAACTCAGCTTCTTGTAATTCACCATAAACACAGTAGTTCAGGAAGCCAGATCATGGACATGGACGGGTGATGACTGAAGGGAAGCAGAATATAGCACCTCAAAATATGCCCATTTGGCATGATGTTTACCTTGTGCTGTTTATTTTTAAGAAACTTCAGACACAGGAGAAACTCTGAAAAACTGAGTAGAAGTTACCCCTTTACAATAGACACTTATATGTACAAGGAAAATCTCCATTTGTAAGGATATCTCCTTCAATGTACCTGGAAGAGAAGGAAGACTCAATCTTTAGAAACTCTTATCAGTGTAAAAACAATAATTCAAATCTGCATAACAATTTTACCCTTGTTTACTCTGCTTTTCCCAGTCACCTCCCATAACTTACTCTCCACCCACTACATCTTCTTTTCTCTTTAGTTGGAGATGCTATTTAAAGTGGTGGCTCAGGCCATTTGGGGAGTCACTCCGTTTTCCTGAGTCTCTCCCATGTATTGTACAGGTGGTCTACATGCTATTAAACTTTTGTTTGTTTTTCTCCCATTGATCTTTCTTTATAACAGGGGTCTCAGTCAAGAACCCAGAAAAGCAGAGGGAAAATTATTTCTACTCCCCACATGATCAACATTCTGGGAAGTGTAGTTTCTCACAAATGAAGTGCTAATGCAGGGGTATAATTTGGAAGGGTTCCTGCAGCAGAGTATTCTCCATGAGTCTGGAGTATTAGGAAATGGAAAGAATTAACCTTCAAATCTTTGTTCCCCGTTCTCAATGAATCTTTGTTGGGTATTTTTAATTGAAATAACAATTTGTCTTTAAACTCATATCTGAAATGGAGATGCTTTCAGCTCCTGAATTGACAATAAGAGATGGAAAAAAAAAATGAAACAAGCATCCTATGGAAATGAAGCCTTTATCTGCAGTCTTGGAGAAAGAATACATCTTCTGTTTTTTTGTTTTTGTTTTGTTTTTCTAGAAGAAAAGGGAAAAGATTTGAAGAAATCTGCAAAGTGTTCTTAAAAAAACTGCAAGGGCACATGACATCTAAAAAACTAAAACAGCAAATCATTAAGCAATAACAATGTGGTGAGCCACATGACTTGTATGTAAGAAAAAAAACACAATATGCTTAGGTTTCATTCTTTTTCTTAAAGTTTCTCTATCTTGAAGAAAAACCTTGTTTTTCCTTCACATAAGTAATTTTATTTTTTCCCATTTCTATTAAATACAACATCAACCCAATGTAGTCTTTTTGAAATTTTATGGTAAAAAAAAATGTCCTCTAATCGCTATGAATAAATTCTCCTATTTCCCCCGACAATAATCTGACTTCAGATTTTTTAATCTCAATCTCTGAAGAAACAAACAAAAAAGTAAATCCACTGAATTCTACGTTAAAAGTTGCACCTTGTACTTATATACACAGTTATAGCATACTTCAAACTGACAGGGCCATAAAAAGACATTCTGAAACATGTGGTAACAAAATATCACACTCCAGAACTTTTGCTCCATGAGCAAATCTAAGATTTGCCTTAATATATCAAAAATGAAACCTTAAAAATTATATGGTGAGTATTGATAGCATTTTTGGCTATAAATATATGAAATTAATATGGTTAGAAAATTGATTACAAAAAGCAAAAACAAAAATCTTAAAAGGAAAGGGTTGTACAATTATAAAAGTGTATAATAGTGAACTGGTTGAAGTTCAAAAATAAATTACCAAAGATTGGGCTTTGGTCAGGTGGTGACAGGGAAACAGGTGTGTTAAATTTTCTATTATGTGTTAGAGGGACAGAGATTTTCAAATGATGTTTGAATACATGTCTGGACACTTAAGGTGCTCAATATATATTTTAGATAAACAAATGTATAACCAAAGGAGAATGAAAATGGCAAGGGACAAATGAACAAAAGGGCATATATAATTACTGAAATAAAGCTAAATTAAGGAATAAAAATGACAGGTTGCACTCCCTTATCCAAATTTAAAGAATACTATTATTTATTTAAAGGACAAAATCATAATATATTATAAGAAGAACACACACACACACACACACACACACACACACATACACTTCAAAAGAAAAGGACAGATGAAGTTATGCACTTGAAAATAAATAACAATCAGTTGCAGCAATATTGATACCAAGAAACATAAATTTTGATCAATATTAAATAAGAAAATAGTGATCTTTTCTTATTCTTTAACAGTACCGTCCAGAAAGATGGCATTTCATTAGTAAGTCTTCAAGCAGATATTAATGTAAAATAATAACAACAAAAGCAAAAAAATCTAGAAGTCCTTTTTTAGGGAGATACATGTTTTTAGGGGATTTATAAAATATCTCTCAACATTTAACATATCAGGAAAATTTAAGAAGTGACACATCAAGATTTCTTGGGATTATGATAGATCTATCTAAAAAAATAAACCTCTGAAGAAAATAAACCATTTTAAGCTTTCTCCAAACATTTATAAAAACTTTTACACTATAAATTGTATAAGCCATAATCTCTAACCAGAATTCTTTAAAATTTAAAATATGTAGTAGCTTAAAACATCAATCAAAAATGAAAAAAACAAATTAGAAACTGGAATACAAAGTACTTTTCTGCAGTCAGATAAAAAAGTAATCAGAATCTGTAGATTCTCAAAAAATAATGGAAAATTATCCTAGAAAATAACGGAAAAATTTTCATTTCTAAAGTTTTGATAATAATAATAACAATAACTGAGGAAAACAATATATCTAAATTAAGTAAGTTAAAGAAATTCCAAAGAAAGTAAAAATGCAAGAATTTATTGCTGTTGTTTCCCCTTATCAAAGAAATTAATAAGCTACAAAATATGAGGTTAAAACTTTTCGGCAGAAAGACAGCTATGAGTGGGATGAAGAGAGGGTAGGGCCCACCAAGAACTCCAGGAGTTAATCAGCTAAAGCCAGAGAGCCAGAAAGGATTCACAGAGTTAATGCCCTTTGCAATGTGAGTTCATTCCACATGCTCTGAATCTGGACTAACCTTGAGACTTGCTCCAACTAATGCAGGTGAGATAGGGCATAGACATGGGACAAGCATCATTATTAATTTTCCTAAGAATGCTGAGAACAGGAGGGATCAAAATATGCCTTCTATACTCTCTTTTTATCTTAAGGCTAAGATTCTATTTTAAAAGCAGAGAGTTAAGAAGTTAGATTCCTAACATATGCTTTGGTTATCAGCCAACAACCTATCTTTAAGGCAAGACAAGCAGTCTTAACTGATAAGTTCCCGATGCTTGGGGGTAGCTACTATCTTGGAGAAGAACAGGAAGTTTATCCTACAGAATTATCTAGAGGAAAGACTATGGATAATGACATATTGTCTCTCACCAGAGATAGACATCATGAGACCACATGACAAGCCTATGCCCCCTGACCCTTTACTTTTATCCCATTCTTGAAAGCCTTAAAAGACAGAATCCTAAGCCCTTAAGTGCGCCTCCTCTGTGAGGTTGTCTGCACTCACCTTTCTTGGAGTATGTATTTTTAAAAGACTTCTTACTGTTCAACTTACTATGTTTTTTCTCTGTGCTCTTCCAGTGGTGTCTTTGTCACTTTGCTATTTCATTCTATTTTCTAAACTTTAAGCATAAGTCTTCACTCTGTCTCTGTTCTACCCCAGATAAGTAGGGAGGGGCTGCTGAGAGCTCTGATTTGATCTTGTGAATTCCTGTCATTGAGCTTCCGCTTCCTCTCTGCTTTATTCAAGTAAAGCTCTCTGTGTCTACCTTGACTCTGGCCCACTCCTCCTTTGGAGTTTATTCGAATAAAACTTCCATTCTGCTTCAATACTATGTCTCTGCCCTTCAATTCTTTGTTGCAGCAGGAACAAGAACTGAGGAGAAAAAACTCAACTCCCTTAACAAAACTACTGAATTAATCTCAATCTTAGTATGGTTATTTTCAAAAGATAAACAAAGAAAAACAAAATAGAAAAACGTATAAATCTAAACCAAGAAAAAAAGAAAGCAATCATAAATACAATTAGGAATGAGAAAGGCAATATAGACATGTTTACAACTATTTATGTAAGAAGATTTGTTACATTAATAAAAAAAGATCACTGCAGAAATCATGGAATTAGCTAAATAATGAGGTAGAAAACTTGGAAGGAATGGAAAAATAGTTATCAAATAATCACCTCTAAAATTAATTGTTGAATGGATGTTTTTGGTGAATATTTTAAAGTTTCATAGAAAAAAAAATTACCTCACTTAAAAATAGTTCAGAAGCAGAAAAAGATGAAAGATACCTACTTTTGTGTTTTGTAAAATTGGTAAAGCTGAGAATCATAAAACAAATCAAGAAAACTAATGACCAAACACATTTACAAACATAGTTTTTTAAAGCCTTAGTAAGTCATTACAATTGTTAAAAAAGAAAAAAAACTACATTGCAATGTAATGAATGAAATTGTATTAATATTGTTTATTGTATTTAAAAATTATAATGTGATAATAGGTTTCCTGGAAAGAGAACAGTCCCATAAATACCAAAAACTGCATTTGAGGAAATCCATCCCTTAATTTTCTTTTTTTAGGCTCTGCAAAAATATTTTATTGGGTATTTATGAGAAAAGGGTTCCATGTTCAAAAACAAGTTTGGGAATATACAGTGGAGGGTATAGAGGGCGTATCTTGATCCCTCAGTTTATTCTGGGGCCTGCCTTTCCTGGTCCCTTGGCCAACCGTGTAACCCTTGCTGGACTAATCGCAGTACTGGTGGCATTAATGATAATTTCAATGGCAAGCACAAGACCCACATGTGTCTAGTTAAAGCCCTTCTATGCAGGCACATGCAGATTTACCAATCAGAGAATGCAAATCTACATATGTCAGTGGTCCTTTTTATACTTAACAGAGAAATTCCCTTTGTAAATTGAAGCCAACATACAAACATAAACAGAAAAAAAATAAGAAAATGACAGCCCTTGATGATGTAAAATTTGCTCTTCAATCCAGACATCCCACAATTTGTCCTATGAACTACCTGATAAAACACATTCTTTCTTTAGAAAATCTGAGTAGAGATTGTATTATTTAAAAATTTTTTTAAGGCTCTGCATATTAGAACTTCTCTGTCATGTAACATTACAGAGAGTTTTTGAGGTTAATTTGCATCACAAATCACCAAGAAGGCTGGCCAAATTAATTTAATTGTGGAACTTCTTTCTTTTTTTCTGAGAACGCATGCTAGAGAACACTACCTCATACCTAAAACAGGCAAGCTTGCTCTCTTTGTCTGTTTCCCTTTATACTTGCCTTTCTACTCTTTTGCTCAGAATAAGCCAGTCTCATTTACAATCTATGCATGTCTGTATTGTTGCATTCTGAAACTATATCTTTGTTGAAGATATGGTGAAGAAAATAAATCTAAATGTCAATTTTGCAAGCACTTGTCTTGCCTCACTGATTTTTACTTAGCATAGGGCAGGGTTTCAGTTGCCCAGCAATGAGATAGTATGAATCTATTACTTTGCACCTTAAAAAGAAAAAAAATTCTTCTAAACATAATCATGGATAGCCATTTTAAAGCGTTAGTTGACATTATATTGAAAGTCAGAAAAGATGGCAAAGATGAATGGCATTACTCATTTTGGAAAATATTAAGAGGAAGATTTGTTCTAAAGCAATAATATTTCAATAGTCATGAAAAATGTATTAAAAACAACATAATTTTCATTTTGGGTACATGATATGCCCTGTTATTCTAAAATAATCACTAGAAATAACTGATAAATAATGAGCATGTCAACAAATGAATAGGTTTAAGGTAAAAAGAAGATACTAGAAGTAGTGTATGTTTACAATTATAAAATTCTTAAATGTTTTTAGTTAACATAGCAATAAAACCAGAACTATACATGAATAAATAAATAATATGTAAGATACATTTAAAGATAAAAATCTTTATTAGGACTGAAGAAAAAGATATGATTTGGAAAGAAATATATTACTCAATATGATTACATATACATATGTGCATATATATTCTTATAAATTATATGTATCTTATAATTAATTGCAATTCCAAAATAAAGTTCAGTGTATTATTATTATTATCAATTTGAAAGTTGGCCACATGATTCTGAAGCTCACCTTCATGAGAATAAATGGGTGAAAATAGGTAACATTTTGCAAATGAAGAGTGACGTTTCACTTTCTGGTATTAAGCTACATGGTAAACTATAATATTTAAATATGTAATTCTGACATAGAACAAACTGGAAAAGAGAAGAGCTGGTGCAAATGCAGTTGTTTGCTATTCTAAAAACATTAAGATATGATAAAGATAGCATAAAGAAGTGATGAAGAAGAAATGGACTAGACAATAATTGTCAGAGGTTGGTTTCTCCTGAAATGGATGCCTAAACAGTGTTTGGGGTGAAAGATGTTTATTACAGATCTGTGTCTGTGAAGGGAAGGAGGAGGAAACAGAATAGGACAGGGAGAAGTCAAACTGTGATGGAGATGTGACCATACTCAGCTATCCCAGCAGGAAGCTCTGGAGTGACTGACAACTACCCATGGTTTCCTAAGTTGGGCAGAGATGGCGACGCCTTTATACCAGACATGGGTTGCTTAGGAAAGAGGCATCCATTGGTTAAGGCAGCTCCCAGCAACTAACGCAGACCCTGAAGCATCTGAGACTGGGAGGCTGCCTGTTGACAACATACCCAGCAGAAGGGCAACAAAGACTTCCTTTAAGTGGGTTCTGAGAGGTGCCTCTCCATGACTGCCACCAAGTGATTAAAAACATTGATTTTTTAAAACCAATTAATAATAGACTAACATCTTTCCCCAAAACAAATACCAAACAAATTTAAAACATTTAATATAAAATGAAATTCTTAATTAGAGAAGAATGTTGGTGACTCCACTCCTTTGATTTACAACTGAAATATTTCATCCCAGTTTTAGGAAGGGATATCTAGCAATATTTGTAACAATGGAAGACATCACAAGGAAAGTAACTAATACATATATGTAAGTCTGGGATATCTTCTAATTCTGTTTTCAGCAATATGGAAATCCCTATTACAAAACATCCAGAAATTGTGCATTTCTGAAGGAAATGAAAACTAGTGAGCATGAAGAGAGTAAAATGGCTTCACTGGGTGGTTTTGTGGACTTTATTAATCCAACAGGAAAAGAAATTATCCCAGGGTCCATAGGAATTGCAATGGAAAGCAGTAAGTAAAGCCAGAGTTTTAAAGACCATTCATTCAATAAAAGTAGGTCTAAAGACTTCCCTCTCTCATAAGAAAATGACAAAGAAGCTTCTCTGTCTTGGCTCGACTCAGAGTCCAGGGGGGTGAGGGGCTAAATTTTTTCTGATTGAAGTTAAAATCACAAGGCTACTCACAAAAGAGCTGGGAGTTCAATTTTTCACTATTTAAATGATTCGAGAACTCCCAATCCAAAGAAGAGAGAATAAAATGATTCTAGGCTGTAGATACTGCTGAGGCACCAGGAAGCAATCACAAAACTTTTCAGAGCAATCTGCTCTCAGCCCAAGTATTTAAAATTAACAAGCAAGTACTAAATTTTTAACATGGATAAAACTCAAGAACACAATATTGCATGAAACACAGAAGTACAAAATTAGAGAAATAAATAATTTACATACAAATTGAAAGCAAGCAAATCAATTGCTTGGGGATAAGTATCTACTTAAGCATAGCATAAAATCATGCTGAGGACTGTGTACTACGATTTCTAGATGGTTTGCTCTGAAAAGGGAAGTAGTAGGAAGAGAAATGAGTTTGGAGAGGGAGACTGAGGAGTTTCAAATCTATCATGTTTTATTTCTTTAAAAACACTTATAGCAAATATGGTAAAAATATGGCTGCAGTTTTGTTTGGATCTTTTTCCTCTTATTGTTTTGAGTGCATGGTGGAAAATGTACTTTTCAGGAATAGAAAAATTCCCATATTATTTCCTTCAAAATTATCTCTGTGTCCTTCTTCTGGAACTTCCTAATTAAGTGAATAGAGAGGATTGATAGGTTAATAACTTAGAATAGTGCCTGCACATTTTAAGTGTTATATTTGTTATAGTTACTATCTTTATTGCTCTTTTATTTTTAAATAATGCCAGTCTTTACATTTGTGATTTCTCATAGTGTTTTTATGCTTACAAAAGCCTTCTACACCAAAAATGTGAAAACACCTTTATTTTCTTAGTGGCTTGAAAAATACAAGCACCATTATTCCTTTAATGCCACATGCTTGCCATGCTTGAATTCTTCATATGAATCCTATTTTGGGCTAGCTGGAATACACCTTTGAGTAATGATGCCAGAAAAGATACAAACTGTTGTTTTTTTCCCTGTGAACTACTACACATCTGAGAACTTGTCTGTCTTGTTCACAAGACAAGCTATTATAGAATATTTGGATCACAATATTTGCCCTCAGGTCTGTATTTATGTCTTCATTGTCATTATGTGTGTATCAGTTAGGACATATTTGTTGACTATAAAAGGGATTAAAATAACAGATAAAAATGTCCATGAACTAAAGGAAAATTAAGCTTTCCAGTTGAAAGTACTCCAAAAGTTCTGAGTTGACAGAAAATCTTGTAAACTTTCAGATGGTAAGTAGGTAACTTATAAAAATATATCAGGAGTGTAGATATAACAGATTCAATATCAGAAAAAGTGAAATTTAAAGCCAAATACACAAAATATAACAAAAAAAGATATTTTGTTATTATAAAAAAGATGATCACATATAACAGTAATAGACTTTTATGTGACAAATGATATAACTGTGAAATAGAGAAGAAAAAGTTCTCCCAGAAATAAAAGAAGCATTTGACAAATCTCCATTATGGTTGTAGTCTTTATTACACTCCTTATAAAATTTGAAATATCAAGTATACAAAATGTAAGCAAAGACATCAAGATATGAATGCAATGAATAAAGCCAACTGAAGATTTATTCATTCAATAAAAATATATTGAAGAAAAAAAGATGGTGGCATAAAATATGAGGCAGAAAGTTCCTCCTAAAGCCACAGGTAAAAAAGCAAATACAACTAATCTTGAGAATGACCTGAGGAATACAACAGACAGCCTACATCTGGGAAAAGAGCAGATCTCGCAGAAAAGGGTAAAGTAGCACAGCCGAGATCTGGCAGGACCCAAGCCTTCCCCCTACTTTAGCTCACAGGCAGGAGGAAGAGAAACAGAGCAAGGAGAGAAGAGAAGCCCAGGACTGCTAAACACCAACCCCTGGAGATGTGCTATGGGAGAACAAACCCATATTACATGGTGGTCTGGAGATTAGAGGGGTTGGAAAGCAAAGACAGGCAGAACCCTCAGAGACATCAAGATTCCAGCCACTTGCGGAGAACAAGTGCCCAGAACTAGCCGCTCAGGGACAAAAGAAAGGTAGGCACTTTGAAAGACTTCCGAACAGTGAGAGCAGTGCTAAAGGGGCAAGGATTGCACATGCTTGCTGCTCAGGAGAAAGGACAGCTGGACAAAATTGTGTGGGCACACTCTGCCCAGCAGGTTGGGAACTTTTAGGAGCTTCAGATGCTCCATCCCACTGGCTGGCAATGCAGTGCTAAGACATTCCACTGAGATACGGAGCCAATGGCTGCCGGTGCTACATGCCTGAGGCCCTGCTGTAGCTCCAGGTGCTGGGCAGCTCAAGACTAGAGCTTTTGGGCCTCCTACACAAAGTTATTATTTTATAGAATCATTAGAAAAATTAAGTGGCAAAAGAACCTGGTACAAACCAGAATCCCTCAAACACCAGAAAGAGGACTAAGTGAAACTGAAATCACCAATCTTCTTGATAAAGATTTCAAAATAAAAATGATAAACATGCACATGGAGCTACAAAAAAATATTCAAGGTATCAGAGAGGACTTCAAGAAAGAGATACAAACATTGAAAAATACAGTATCTGAAATGAAACACACAACAGAGGAATTTAAAAGCAGATTAGATGAGGTAGAGGAGATGGTAAATGAAACAGAACTTAGAGAAGAGGAAAACAAAGAAGCTAATGCACAGAAAGAAAAAAGGATCTCTACGAATGAAAGAATAATAAGAGAACTGCATGACCAATCCAAATGTAAAAATATTCGCATTATAGGGATACCAGAAGAAGAAGAGACAGAGAAGGGATAGAAAATCGCTTAGAGGAAATAATTGCTGAAAACTTCCCCAGCCTGGGGAAGGAAATAGTCTCTCAGGTCATTAAAGGACAGAGATCTCCCAACACAATGGACCCTAGGAAGAAAACAACAAGTTATATAATAATTAAAATGGCAAAGACAAACAACAAGGACAGAGTATTAAAAGAAGCCAGAGAGAGAAAAAAGATCATGTATGAAAGAAAGCCCATCAGGCTGTCAGCACACTTCTCAGCAGAAAGCTTACAAGCCAGAAGGGACTGGCATGATATATTTAATGCAATGAAACATAAGGGCCTCCAACCAAGAATAATCTACCAAGCAAGATTATCATTTAAATTTGAAGCATGGATTAACAAATTTACAGGAAGCCAAAAGTGGCAGGAATTTACCTCCCACAAACTGTCTCTACAGTGTATTTTAAAGGGGCTCTAGATGGAAGTGCTCCTAAGACTAAATAGCTGTCACCAGAGAAAATAAAACAACAGTAAAGGAAGTAGACCAATAAAATTCTAAGAAAATTCAAAAGTAAATAACCACAAAGTCGGTCAATGGGTACACAGAAAGTACAAAATATGACATCTAATATATAAAGAGTAGAGGAAGAAGAAAAAACTGAACTTTAGATTGTGTTTGAAATGGTAAAATAAGCAAGTTAAATTAGACTATTGGATAGTAAAAAAGCTGTCCTTGAACCATTGGTAACCACAAATCTAAAGCCTGCAATGGCAATAAGTACACATCTATAGATAATCACCCTAAATCTAAATGGACTGAATGCACCAATCAAAAGACAGAGTTACAGAATGGATAAAAAAAAGACCCATCTATCATGATTAGTCCACATGGTGTGTGTGGGGGCATGCGGAAAACAGTGTAGCACAGAGAAGATAAGCAGGGACTCTGTGACATCTACATCTTACTACACTGATGGACAGTGACTGCAATGGGTTATGGGGGGGGACTCAATAATAAAGGGTGAATGTAGTAATCACATTGTTTTTCTTGTGAAACTTTCATAACAGTGTATATCAATGATACCTTAAATAAATGAATAAATAAATAACAAAAAACAAGACCAATCTACATGCTGCCTACAAGAGACTCACTTCAAACCCAAAGACATACACAGACTAAGAATGAAGGGATGGAAAAAGATATTTCAGGCAAATAATAGGGAGAAAAAAGCATGTAATGCAGTACTTGTATCAGACAAAATAGACTTCAAAACAAAGAAAGTCACAAGAGACAAAGAAGAACATTACATAATGATAAAGGGGTCAGTCTAACAAGAGGACATAACTATTATAAATATCTATGCAGCCAACACAGGATAACCTACATATGTGAAACAACTACTAACAGAATTAAAGGGGGAAATAGAATGCAATGCATTCATTTTAGGAGACTTCAACACACCACTCACTCCAAAGGACAGACCAACAAAAGGAAAATAAGTAAGGAGACAGAGGCACCAAACAACACATTAGAACAGATGGACCTAACAGATATCTACAGAACACTCCACCTAAAAGCAACAGGATACACATTCTTCTCAAGTGCACATGGAACATATTAAAGAATAAACCACATACTAGGCCACAAAAATAGCCTCAGTAAATCTAGAAGAACTGAAATTGTGCCAGCCAGCTTCTCAGACCACAAAGGTATGAAACTAGAAATTATGCAAAGAAAACAAAAAGCCCCAAAACACATGGAAGCTTAACAACATGTTCCTAAATAATCAATGAATCAATGACCAAATTAAAACAGAGATCAAGCAATATACAGAGACAAATGAAAATAACAACTCAACACCCCAAAACCTGGGGGACGAGCGAAGGCCGTACTAAGAAGAAAGTATATTGCAATACATGCTTACCTCAAGACAGAGGAATGATCCCAAATGAACAGTCAAACTAACAATTAATGAAACTAGAAAAATAAGAAAAAATGAGGCCCAAAATCAGTAAATGGAGGACATAATAAGGATTAGAGCAGATATTAAATAAAATTGAGAAGAATAAAACAATAGGAGGAATCAATGAAACCAGGAGCTGGTTCTTCAAGAAAATAAACAAAATAGATAAACCCCTAGCCAGACTTATCAAGGAAAAAATACAGTGTACCTACATAAACAGAATCAGAAATGAGAAAGGAAAAATCACTATGGACACCACAGAAATACAAAGAATTAAAGGAGACTACTATGAAAAATTATATCTTAACAAATTGGATAACCTAAAAGAAAAGGAAAACTTTCTAGAAAGATAGAACCTTCTAAGACTGACCCAGGAAGAAACATAAAATCTAAACAGATGAATTACCAGCAGTGAAACTGAATTGGTAATCTAAAACAACCTAAGAACAAAACTCTTGGATCAGTTGGCTTCACTGCTGAATTTTTTCAAACATTTAGAGAAGAACTAATACCCATCCTCCTTAAAGATTTTCAAAGATAGTAGAGGAGGGAATACTTCCAAACTCATTCTATTAGGCCAGCATCACACTAATACCAAAACCAGGCAAAGACACCACATACACACACACACACACACACACACACACACAAATTGCAGACAAATATTCCTGATGAACAGAGATACAAAAATCCTCAACAAAATATTAGCAAATTGAATTTAAAAATACATCAAAATGATCATCCTTCATGATCAAGTGGGAATTCATTCCAGGGTTGCAAGGATGGTACAATATTTGAAAATCCATAAACATCATACAACACATCAAGAAAAAGTAAGACAAAAACCACATGATCATCTCCATAGATGCCAAAAAAGTATTCAACAAAATGGGTATAGAGGGCAAGTACCTCAACATAATAAAGGCGATATATGACAAATCCACAGTCAACATCATACTTAACAGAGAAAAGCTGAAGGCTCTTCCTCTAAGGTTGGGAACAAGACAGAGGTGCCCACTCTCCCCATTTTTATTCAATGTAGTACTGGAGGTCCTAGCCATGGCAACTAGACAACACAAATAAATAAAAGGCATCCATATTCATAAACATGTTAAACTGTCACTGTTTGCAGATGACATGATATTGTACATAAAAAACCTTACATAATCTACCCCAAAACTACTAGAACTAGTAACTGAAATCAGAAAAGTTAAGATACAAAATTAATACACAGAAACCTGTTGCATTTCTATACACTAACAATGAACTAGCAGAAAGATAAATCGTGAAAACAATTCCATTTACAATTGCATCAAAAAGAACAAAATACCTAGGAATAAACCTAACCAAGGAACTGAAAGACCTATACTCTGAAATCTACAAGACACTCATTAGAGAAATTAAAGAAGACACCAATAAATGGAAATACATCCCATGCTCATCAATAGCAACAAATAATATTGTCAAAATGGCCATCCTGCCTAAAAAAATCTAGAAATTCAATGCAAACCCTATCAAAATTCCAAGAGCATTCTTCAACAAACTAGAAAAAATAGCTCTGAATTCATATGGAACCACAGAAGACCCCAAATGGCCAAAGCAATCATGAGAAGGAAGAACAAAGCTGGGGGGATTATGCTCCCCAACTTCAAGCTCTACTACAAAGCCACAGTAATTAAGACAATTTTGTACTGGCACAAGGACAGACCCACAGAGCATGGAGCAGATTAGAGAGCACAGATATAAACACAAGCATACATGGTCAATTAATATGTGATAAAGGAGCAATGGACATACAATGGGGAAATGACAGCTTCTTTAACAGATGGTGTTGACAAAACTGGACAGCTCCATGCAAGAGAATGAAACTGGATTATTTTCTAACCCCATACACAAAGTAAAATCAAAGTGGATCAAAGAAATGAAAGTAAGTCATGAAACCAAAAACTCTTACAAGAAAACATAGGCAAAAATCTTTTGAGTATAATCATGAGCAACTTTTTCCTGAACACATCTCCTCGGTTAAGGGAAACAAAAGCAAAAATGAACAAATGGGACTACATCAAACTAAAAAGCTTCTGTACTGCAAAGGACACCATCAGTTGAACAAAAAGACATCATTCATTATGGGGGAATATATTCAGAAATGACATATCCAATAAGGGGTTCACATCCAAAATATATAAAGATCTCACATGCCTCAACACCCAGAAAGCAAATAACCAGATTAAATAATGGACAAAGGATATGAAGAGACAGTTCTCCATAGAGAAATTCAGATGACCAACAGACACGTGAAAATATGCTCCACATCACTAATCATCAGGGAAATGCAAATTAAAACCACAATGAAATATCACCTCACACCAATAATGATGGCCAGCATTGAAAAGACTATGAACAACAAATGCTGGCAAGGATGCAAAGAAAGGGGAACCCTCCTACACTGCTGGTGGGGATGTAAATTAGTTTCAACCATTGTGGAAAGCAATATGGAGGTTCCTCCAAAAACTAAACATAGAAATATCATTTGACCCAGTAATTTCACTCCTAGGGATTTATCTGAAGAAAACAGTATCCCAGACTCAAAAAGACATATGTTCCCCTATGTTTTTTGCAGTACTATTTACAATAGCCAAGAAATGGAAGCAACCTAAGTGTCCATCAGTAGATGAATGGATAAAGAAGATGTGGTACATATACACAGTGGAATACTATTTAGCCATAAGAAGAAAACAAATCCTATCATTTGCAACAAAATGGATGGAGCTAGAGGGTATTATACTTAGTGAAATAAACTAGGCGGAGAAAGACAAGTATCAAATTATTTCATTTATTTGTGGAGTACAACAACAAAGCAAAACTGAAGGAACAAAACAGTGGCAGACTCACAGAACCCAGAATGGACTGACAGTTACCAAAGGGAATGGGCTGGGGAGGGTGGGTTGGGAGGGAGGGAGAAGGGGATTAATGGGCATTATGATTAGCACACATAATTTGGGGGTGGCACGGGGAAGGCAGTAAAGCACAGAGAAGACAAGTAGTGACTCTATAGCATCTTACTATGATGATGGACAGTGACTGCAAAGGGGTGTGGGGGGCAGTAATTGATAATATAGGTTAATGTTGTAACCACAATGTTGCTCATGTGAAACCTTCATAAGATTGTATATCAACGATACCTTAATAAAAAATATATATTGAGTGACTACTCTGAAGAATGAGGATAAAATTTGGTGACTAAAACTGAGAAGGTTGTTGCTCTCATGATGCTTACATTCAAACTGGAAAGAGAGAAAATAATGAAGTAAAAAAAATGATATTTAAAGCTTGGCATAAGACCTATGATAAAGCTATTAAGGGTGATATAATGCAGAGTAACATGCCCTTAGGCAGAAATTGGATGGAAAGCTAGTGTCATGAGGAAATCAAGGAATCGGTGCAAGGGTAGTCTTTAGTTCTCAGCCCCTTCATCCATCACTTCAGCTGCACAGAGGTGCTTGACACAATGCTCTCAGTTCTCAGTGTGGCCCCACTTCCTATGACAGATCAAGATAGGGATACAAAGGCCCCACCAATTCGGCTCACTGCAAGACCTCTTTGATTGCAGACATAGTCTCCCAAGTACCACATGAGAATGGCTGAGGTGTCAAGGTTGTATCAGCTCTATTTCTCTTTCTGCTCAACCCTGCCTTTTTCTCCTCCTTTCTACTAGTGATAATAGCAAGGGTATTCCATAATAAACATACTGCACACTAAACTTCATCTCAGAGTTTGCATTCAAGAGAACACAACCTGTGAATTAGGCAGGAGATAGTCCATATGCACCTTACTAGGCCATTGTAGTAAGTTTGGTTTTATTCAGACTTCAGTGGAATTCAATGGAGTTTTGTAAGCATACTTTTCACATGTTCATGAACTATTCACCAATACGGATCATATATGTGGGCATAAAGACTACCTTCATAAGTTCCAAAAATTACATTTAGTATATATCACATTCTCTTACTTTAGTCAAATAATCAGTGGGTATTTGGGTGGATGGTAGATGGTCTGCTGCCTGTAGAATACAACTGAGGGGCTGTGCTAACCAATTATTTCTATTGCCTCCACAATATCTTTTAATTTCTTAAGCTTTTCACTTTCATGAATCATTCTTGATACAAAAGCGATTACTGAGTGCTAGTTTCATGAAATTTCTAGATTCTCATTTAGGCATTTATTCAAGAAGAACTTGGTTATTATCTTTTAATGTTTCAGACACAATGCTAGAGGCTGGAGATCAAGTGATGAAAATGACTGTCTGGACCCGTCTAGGAAAGTGAATGAAAAATATTATCTAGAATCCTCTCTGTTCCTGCCTCCCTCCCTAATCCTCCCTTTATCCTTCCCTCTTTTCCTCTCTTGCTGCAGATCTATATCAGAAATCCCATTCAGTTCAGCACATATTTATTGACCGGATCTTAAGTACCAGGAGGCAATGACCTATATGTTCAGAATACATCTCTGGTCTTATGCCTTTAGAAAGAGATATTTCCTTTCAAAATTCCATGAGGTTTTGTACATCAGACCTGTAGACATTTTCCATAGGTCTGGTGGGTTTTCTGTTTACTGCTTCTAGAGGAAGTTGAGCTGTATTGATTTTGTTCTTGTTATGAGTACTTCTCTGGGAGGAAATAACTCTTCCCCTGATTTTCTGTGGCCACTTGCTCCTAGAGGAACACCTACAGCAGACTCACCTTTATACTAGCTTGATGAGAATGCGTGTGTGTGTGTGTGTGTGTGTGTGTGTGTGTGTGTGTGTGTGTGTACATCAGGCTAATAATGAGCCCTTTGCCCTCTGAAAAATGGGATATTAGTAAAGTTTTGTTAAGATCTCCTCCACCAATACTCAGGCTCTGAAATCAGAAACACAATGTTCACATAAACATTAGGATATAAATAAATATGAATAAAGTCCAATAAACTGCAGTAGGGTGATTCAAAATGGAAATCCTAGCTACATTAAGTATCTATTTAATTTTTTTCCTCATTAGAAGTCTTTGGTAATTCTATAAATACACTGAAATCACCATCTTCTTGGAATCCTCATAGTTCTCTATGAATTAAACAGGGTACTTTTACAACCCCTGAAGCACTGACGCTATTGATATTTGAAACGAGGTGCCACCCTACACGTGACATAGATGATAGGTAGATATGTAGATAGATTTGAATTTAGTCTTAGATGACATAAGATGGTCAGCATTTGCACCCAAAAATTTACAGAGACACACTGGTTTTCTTGGGTAAAAAGGAATATGACCATGGTTGCCAAACTTTTCTACACAATGGCATCACCTGGATCTTTAAAAATACTGGCTTAAACTAAATTATGTTTTCTACCTTTATCTTGCATCTACCTACTACTTCAGCATTTTATTTAAAAATAATAATAATAATAATAAGGGAGAAATGTGGGATTCACATATAAATCAAGTATAAAAATCAAACAAATAATCATATCTGACTTGTTTATAGTATGATGCGTGATCAAAACTGAAAGTTTCTGTGATATGACTGCCCTGGCACTGTTCACCATGTAAGAACTTGTTCACCATGTAAGAACTTGTTTGTTATGCTTCAGAAGATTGGAGACTGTTGAGAATTAGGCTTGGGGTTGATTAATGATTGTGCATTGAGTCCCCTATACAGAATTTTATTGTTGTAAACAACCATTTGATCAATAAATATGAGAGATGCCCTCTCAAAAAAAAATACTGGCTTAAAAATAATCCAATTAAAAAATGGGCAGAGGAGCTGAATAGACAGTTCTCTAAAGAAGAAATTCAGGTGGCCAACAGACACATGAAAAGATGCTCCACATCACTTGTCATCAGAGAAATGCAAATTAAAACCACAATGAGATATCACCTCACACCAGTAAGGATCACCATCATCGAAAAGACAAACAACAACAAATGTTGGAGAGGTTGTGGAGAAAGGGGAACCCTCCTACACTGCTGGTGGGAATGTAAATTAGTTCAACCATTGTGGAAAGCAGTATGGAGGTTCCTCAAAATGCTCAAAATAGAAATACGATTTGACCCAGGAATTCCACTTCTAGGAATTTACCCTAAGAATGCAGCAGCCCAGTTTGAAAAAGACATATGCACCCCAATGTTTATCACAGCACTATTTACAGTAGCCAAGAAATGGAAGCAACCTAAGTGTCCATCAGTAGATGAATGGATAAAGAAGAGGTGGTACATATACACAATGAAATATTATTCAGCCATAAGAAGAAAACAAACCCTACCATTCACAACAACATGGATGGAGCTAGAGGGTATTACGCTCAGTGAAATAAGCCAAGCAGAGAAAGACAAGTACCAAATGATTTCACTCATATGTGGAGTAAAAGAAGAAAGGAAAACTGAAGGAACAAAACAGCAGCAGAATCACAGAACCCAAGAATGGACTAACAGTTACCAAAAGGAAAGGGACTGGGAAGGATGGGTGGGAAGGGAGGGACAAGGGCGGGGAAAAAGAAAGGGGGCATTACGATTAGCATGTATAGTGTGTGTGGGGGGCACGGGGAGGGCTGTGTAACACAGAGAAGACAAGTAGTGATTTTACAGCATCTTACTACGCTGATGGACAGTGACTGTGAAGAGGTATGTGGGGGGACTTGGTGAAGGGGGGAGCCTAGTAAACATAATGTTCTTCATGTAATTGTAGATTAATGATACCAAAATAAAAAATATATATACGGGCTTTAAGAAAAAAGAAAAAGCCTGGCTTTTGTGACCTGGGCACACCCCATGAAAACCTCTGAATAAAGGTCATAAACCTCCTTCCACAGATCAGAGGAAAATATATTTAAATGTTTGGCAAGTTGGGGTGATACTCTTCAAAACATGATTATGAAAAGGGACACTGGTCATTCTTAAGAAGAAATTTACTACAAGATACGGGCCTGGGTTTCTGAGCAATGTTTGGTATGGAGGCCAGCTGGGAAAACCTTGCTGGATCCTTTTCATGCCTAGACTTCTTTGTACCTCATGTGAACTCCATGAAAAATGCCTGAATGCCTTTTGAAAGTTCAAAAGGATATTACAAGTAAAGGACTACATCAACTGGGGCCCTGCCAGTTTTGCTGTGGGGTCCTGGTGATTGAGCATAACTAAGCATGTTCTATTGTAACTAGTCAAATCACTTCCATTGTGGAAAATCAGCAGAGATAAGGGGGCGTGTGGTGTGAGTAGCTTGGTCAGAACCTCATCTTCATGTGGTACCAGGGCTTCAACCCTTTGATCGACAACTGTTGAAGACTGGCATGATGCAGGAGCTAAGACAACTGAAACCTACAGGGGGAATCTTTAGGAGGTCAGTCACTGCAGAATTCAGCCTCATCCATTGGTACACTTCAGTCAGGTAGAAGCAAGTGCCTGAAAGAGAGTGGGCAAGTGTAAGCAAACTTGGGGATCCTTTGAAAGGGACCCTTAAAAAGGGAAAACCTTGTAAAAGGCTGGATTTCTTGCTAAATCAGCATGTCAGCACTTGGCCCATTTATTTTGGCTATTTGATACTGGTGTGACCTTATTGAGTCATAAGATTTGTTGAGTAATCGACCTGTATTTTTTATTTGTCATCCTGTGCTGTGAGTCTTTGTCTTACTCATCTACCATCCTCACTAGTTAGAATAAAACTAGTAAACCCGAACTTAAAGCATTTAAGAACACTGACTCTGAACTCTGGCAGCTTAGATTCTAATCTTGACTCAGTCCCTTAAAAAAGGTGTGACTTTAGGTTTCTTAATCTATAAAACAGGATTACAGATGATAAAATAAGAAGCATAACAGTACTTGACAAATATGGTTGCTGTTAAATTTAACTGAAATATTACTAATGATGTGTTTTGTATTTATCCTCACACACAGATTAACAGCTATTAAGTATCATTTATTTTACTTTTATATTTCGTGCAATGGACAGTACAATATAGTATATATGATAGGTATTTAGTAAGTATTTATTTAAGAAGAACTGTATTCTCATGTAATGAATCTGAGATTTATGTATGATTTAGCTAGGTCTAGGAAAGGAATATATTTTGAAACGAAAGTCTTTTTAAACCCGGATTATTTTTACTCTAAGAAGGAGAATTTTTCTAGAAGTATTTGAAACAGTATGATAGAAGAGTATATATTAGTTGGAAAACACTGAGATTTGTAGCCAAAAAGCATACAGCAGTTTCAAAATGTCCGGAAAACTTACTGCCCCGTACATTTGGAACTAAGCTAACCAGCAGGCTGAGACAATATATTTATACGTACTTCAATACAGGCACACTGGTATCCCCTGCACCTTGAGTAGATTTTTTTTCCTCTTAGTCTTTGATAGTTTAGAGGGAAAAGAAAATAACTTCACAGTGTCGTTTTATAGTTTTATTGCTTAGGTATTTCATTCGACTTCTTCAGGCTCAGCTTCCAAAGATTCATTCATCTAAATCAGCCTTAGGCTTTACTTATCTCCAATCCCCCCAAATCATGTTCAGATGGATGGCATAAAGCAGTGATCTCACTTTAAATTTACTTAACCTTCCGTTTCCAAAGTTACAATGTTTTTTTCTTTTTTCATTCAGCTCAAGCAATCACAAATTTTAAGTTTCTTTGAGTTTGCTCTTCAGTGGAAGCCTCCAGGATGCACTTAGAAAAATCCATTACAAGTAAGAGTGGCAAGCAAATATAACACATTTCCTCAGCATTCGTGTGTCGATATCCTGAGGCTTACCTTGGTGAACCATCCATGACATTCAAATTTTTTAAATTGCTGATCACCTCAAATGTGACTTCCATTCACTTTTAGGTTATATTTTCTCTTTTAAATGGGCCTATAGCTAACGCTCATGAATTTTTATCAACTCACACATCAGTTCTAATTCCTGTATTTCTTAGAAATCTCAATCAGAATTTAACTGATTAATTAATGAGTTAAAGAAGTGTTTTAAATAATTTTATGCTTGAATGCTTAATTTTATGAAAATATAAGCATCACTTGAAGCATACAAGGACATATGCAGTAAAAAATATTTCTGTACAGTGAAATATGAAATATTTTTCTTTATGCTTAATAACAAAGGATACTTCAGGTGGCAAAAAAGATCAAATAATGAGACTCAAAACAGTTTCCTAATCTAGCTGTAAATTTTGTAAGACAAGGAAACAGTAAAGATGTGTCCTCCCAAACAGTACGAATAAGCTTAAAAATACTTCTTTGTGAAATGAATTATTTTGTACAGACGAGATGTTGGTTTGGTCCATAAAAAAGACATACTTTTTTCAGCTGTTTCTTGTCATCTCTGCTATTTAAAAAAATTTAAGAGGAAGCATCTGAAATGTGGCATTTTGCCTTTGTTAACATCATATAGCAATATTCTCCAGTCCTATATTTATTTGGATTAAGCAGCCAGAAATTTGTATGTCTACCTATGCATTCTTGCTATTAACAAGTAGAAGATTAAGCTTTTAATATCTATTGGAAGCCTTTCAGTGAAAAAAAGAAGTGAAGTTGAGTTACAGCCAAAATGGAATAGTAGTTAACTGCATAAATTGGTAGCCAGGAATCAAGAGATTATGATAACCTTGAGACACAATGGAAACCCCAGGACTGTGCCTACTGTCACAGAATAAACTAGCAGGAAAAAGCAGTTGGAAGTTGAACCAGTCGTGATGATACAAACTAAAGAAAGAAGGAACAAGCTTTTCCATGGCAACTTTCCCATTCTTTCCCATTATTGCTGTTCCTTTAAGAGATTGCTCTTCTGGAAATTGCTACTAAAAAAGCAATGTGTTAATGGTAGACAAGCAGTGACTTAGAAGATCTGAGTCTTAATTGCCACATTCTGGTCATTCCATGTCTAAATTACTAATTTGTAAAATTATGTAATTGCACCAGTACAATCTTCCTTAATAAATTGTGATAAGGAATAAATGACATGGTATGTATGGAGATTCCTTACAAATTATAAATTGCTATAAGCATACGAGGAATTATCATTCTGCCTGCAGCTTTTCCCAATATTGAATCTTAGGAATTTTCAACTTGTTAAGTTCAGGCAAGTAATTGAGTGTCAATCAAATACACTAGGAAATTGTGACCTTTTTGTAAATGCTTCTATCATGATCCCTACTTGTAGTTGGTGTCCCTCAAACTCCTTGTGGGATTGGCTATGTCACTTACTTTGGCAAATGTGATGTGAGTGGACATGACAAAAGCAGAGGCTTGGAATATTCTTTTACACTGGGTGTTGCCTTTGGGATCTTTTGTCACCACCATGAAAAGAGCCCAGATAGTCTACTGGTCTCTGAAGGATCAGGATCATATGCAGCCAACCTCAACCCAATCTGAGGCCTGGAGCCAAGCTCAGATGAAACCAGACTCAATTAGCTGGGTGCCAAACCATTTTCACATGTGTAAGTGAGAAGTAATGCTTGTTTTTAGAAGCCACAGAGCAGGATGGTTTGTCAAGCACAATTATTGGTAAATATAGCTTATTCATGGGCTTATGGAGTCAATAGACAGAAAAATCCAAATGAGGCACACTCGAGAGATTTAAAAAGATCACTGAACATCTAAATTTCTACTAGCAGGAAACAGACTCATGAAACTTCTTTAGTCTAAGAAGGCATATTTTTCAATGACCTCTTCAGGGCAGATGAAGAAAGATGATGGAAGAGGAGGAATCTTGGTGGATAAAAGTTACAGAGAACAATGGACTGAGAAGCCATTCCCAGGCAGTATACAGGGCCCAGTTAACATTCTTGTCCCCAAGTAGAACGATTTAGCAACATTTGCTCAGCAGGATTTCAGAATTCCTATAGACCAGCTAATGTAAACTGTTGATTACCAGATGGGGGAGGGGTTGAGGGGCAAGCAAAATATTTGAGGGGGATTAAGAGGTACAAACTTCCAGTTATAAAATAAGTAAGTGATGGGGATGTAATGTACAGCATAGAGAATACAGTCAATAATATTGTAATAACTTTGTATGGCTACAGATGGTATCTACAGTTATCGTGGGGATCATTTCATAATGGAGAGAAGTATCAAATCACTATGATATACACCAAAAACTAACAGGATATTGTATGTCAATTATACTCCAATAAAGGAAAAAAAAAAGAGAAATGTGGAGTAGGCCTTAACCTTATCTTGATTGGAACCAAGCTTAATGAAGTCCAGTCTAGATCAGATGAACCCTCCACCACAACAAACCTCAGTTGCATGAGTGAAATTTAAATGTTTATAATCCACTGCATTTTGGATTAGTAGTTTTACAGCACTATTAAGAAAACAGCTAACTGACAGAAACATCATTGCTAGATGAAACTTTTGTAAATCCAAAGGAATCTAATGGATTTCAAGTTAGCCTATAGTATGAAATTTATTTATGAAAATTTGTCCATGCTTGTATCATACCAAGTACTGGTGTGAAGCATGTACCTGTTTTAATTCAAAAGAGAAAGGCATGTGTCAGAAATGGCATATTTTTGCATTGGGCTTTTTGAGTTCTGTCGCCTTACCATTGTGACTTCTTAGTCCTTCTAATGACATAATTTGCCTTCCAGTGACAAAAATATTGGGTTTTTAAAAATATGATAAAGGACAATATTGTGAACTGTATGAAGAAATAGGCATCACAGAGCCATTATTGCCATGTTAGAACAAGCCAAAAAAAAATTAAGTGTAGCTTCTATATAATAAGTAATATCAATTTTATGGGGTTAATGGGCTGAAGTAAAATAGACATTACATTTCTTAAACTAGATAATTCAAATGAACTTCAGTGCTCTCAGCAAAAAACATGATTTTAGGAATGGAGGTATTTTTCAAAGGGCCTAAAAATATATCTAAGAAAAATAACAGAATTTTTCTGTAGACTATGTAATCAATATAAAGAAATATTAAAAAACATATTTGCTGACTTTCTTAAAATCTAGCTATTATTTGCAATTTATCTTAACATTAACACTGTACTCTGATGCAAAATATATTAGTGGTAGCTGATACTTTATTTATGCAAAATATATAATTTTAATAGACTTTTTATAATTTTGATTAATAGCAAAGTTAGGAAATCAAAGTCAGGTCATAAGTAGAATCAAAAAGGTTTCCTGTGCAAATTACGACATTATAAACATTTCCATTTGTCATAGTTATTTACCTTTTAAATGTTAGTGTAAAATGAATGGAAAGTAAACACATTCTCTAAACTTTCATAAATAAATGTCCCTTTGCTAATATGGGAAAAAACTGTACCGTCTAACTGATTTCAGAACCTTCATCAACTTGCAAATTCTGCATATGATATACAGATCAAAACCAAAGTCAAAACAACAAAAAAGCCCAAACCTGATAATTTTACATTTGGAACACCTCTTGAACATTAACAATTAAGTATAAAATTAGCTGAACCATACAGATTTATTAAATTGATAGCTTCATCAAACATTTTCTGAAATTTGATAGCACTCTATTAAAAACACACATCAGAACAAATAATTATAGGTAAAAAATTAACATTAATAAATAATAATAAAGAGGCATGTGATAATTATGCATGCACAGCCAATTTGGGACAATACTGCTATGTAAAACTTGACACAAAATTAACTACCTTTAAAAAGTATCCAAAAATCTTAAGAATCGGGAAAGAAGACAGTCAAAAAGAGCTTAGGTTTACTTAGTTTTTTAATCATCAGTTTAAAAACACATCAATTTTAATAGAAGTTTATAGCAATACTAATGGGTTTAAGATGTTCCATTCCTTTTGTCCAATCATCGTCTAATTATTTGGATCCAAGCATAAGTATGACCAAATTATCCACTGTTTAATTCTTCAAATATCCATCTAAAAGAAATTATGTGGTTGGACTTTGTAAATTTTCAGTTAATAATTACTTGTCTGAACCCCTGGAGTTGAACTGTACTCCACTGGAAGGATGTGAACAGATCCCATCTACATGTAAGACCTGTCCAGACATGAAAGGCAAGAGGGGTTTGAAGATACCACTTCAAGTGAGTTATAACAGGCCTCGATCAATGCACTCTGTCACTGAAATGAAATTTAACTAAATCACCAGTTACTAGGCAACCAGGTATATATTTTCATTTATCAGTGATAAGTATAATATATTTTTATATCTTCCAATAAGAATAGTTGCTTTGGTAAAGAGAAAGCCATTATTTATTTGGTAGATTGCTTCCTAGCAGAACTAACCAAACCACCAGCTACCAAGAAAACTTAAATGTTTGTTCTATTTTTTCCTGCTTTTCCAGATAATATGAACTTCCTGCCTAGAAAAAAATCATATTGCTGTGAGAAGAATTACCATTGGCATAAAAATTTTCATTTTTTTATCTTCCAAAATAAACCTAGATAGCAGACAAGAATTTTGGAAGCCAAAAATTTCATTTTTAAGGCAGGGGCTTGCTTACATAACAGGAACTTGCCAATCAAAAGCCTTATATTTGAAAACCCTTGAGTTTGTGCCACTTCAAAAGATTGCAACAAAAGCTTAGACTAGGTAATCTTTAGGAAGATTTTGGAAGAGGGTCCCTGCACTGGAGAGAGTAGTTGATGCAGCAAGACTAAGTAGGACAGCAGGAGCTGGCAGGGAGGGAATATGATCTGGTGGAGAAGAAGGACAGGAGATTAGGTGCAGGAAGACTATGGAGCACTACTGTTTATAATACCAGGGAGCCGCACAAATGTGAAATGGTGCTTGTAGACTCTTATGTTATCATGGGTCTTTGATCCAGGCTCATTTATAAAGAGTGGCCATGTTCACTGCTTTTATCACTACTGAGAGCTATCGATGACAGTCCTCTGCATCACTTAAAGATTTGCCTGCTGAAATCAGAATGACTCATGAGTGATTGACTTGCTCCTCCCTGTCTCATCTGCCTATATGGACAAATCTCTTTCAGTAACATGGTCATAGTCATGAGGCTCCCAAAACAGAGGGCAGGATCCTAGATATCCAAACTAGGAATGGACATAGTTATGACTGTTAACCAGGGAAACCATTTCCAAACTTTCCTGCCCTTATATTTGTATGAGTGCAAAGCAGTGGTAATAGTTTACTACTACTCCAATTACAGTTACTTGTTTTATGTGTTACCAAACAAGTGAATGATTCATTTGGTAACTGCGCAGGATAAAGGAGAGAATGGACACTCATCTGTAGTAATAGATTGTTTTTAGATGGAGTCATGAATCTTGAAAGACTAATGAGAATTTTCTGGTCTTGAGCCAGAATATTGGTTTGGGTAGATATACCTAACAGAAAAAAAGCACTTATATGTGAGAAAACATAACTAGTCATTATGGATAAATTAAGGGATCAGTGATGAAGGTTTGTGGAAAGAATACTGGAGAAATGGAGACTGTCTACTATACCATCAAGGAGCTTGTATCTAACTCTATGCTAAGTCTATTAGATTTTATCTTATAGGTCAAAGAATGCCACTGAGGAATTGTAAAGAAGTGAGTAAAATAAGATTTCCATTTTAGAAAGATCACTGTGGCAAGATCAAGGATATATCGACAGAAGGAAGACTTTTGAAATGTTATAGCCCTTGAGTCTTGGTTGAATTTTGAGTAGAACAAAGAGACACAATCCTTTTGGATATACTTGTAATTAATCATTGGGAAAATCCTGCAATCAGTATTTTTAATATTTGCAATAACTTACATTCTACATTCTATTTTTATTAGTATCATCTTTTCATTATATGTATTGTGGTCTTCTTTTTGTCAACCTTTAATTTTTGTGAAACATAAATCCTTAAGTCTTATATCTTGTATATACCCAGCCATAGACTAACAAGCAGGAGGAGAGGAAGATAATATTTATTGACCTTTAATAGGTACTCTGCTTAGTACTTTTAATTTATAGCTGCCTAAGTGATAGTAGGCAAGAAATAGTTATAACAGGAACAAAAGCTCACCTGCTCTAGCCAGAGATAAACGGTTACTGGTTTTGTACAGAATATATGGTGGTGTTTACTTCTCAGCTCCAAGGAATTATATATTTCATTTTAGACTATGATCAGAAAATAACCTTTTCCTGTCAGAGGATGTTCAAAATTCCTTCAGATGGCACAGCACATGAAAAATGCTTTTTGTTTGGTGAACTAGTGAATATAGCACATGTATGTAAGACAACCTGTTCTTAAAATAGAAAAGAAAAAACATTTACAGAGTCACATGGGGAAAAACATACCAGGAATAATCATTTGTTAGCAGAGGGCAGAATAACATAGAACTAGAATATCCTTGAAGAAGAGTCATCAAAAAAACGTTTGAAAAAGACAAGAAACAAGGATCAACACTGTATCATAAAAGAATCTCAACTTTTAGTTATATTAGGTCAAGGACTTTCAGTTTCTTCTTAGTGAGGGGTAATAGTGAAGGTCAATAAGAAGGTATCCACTCTTGCTGTTGCTAAATAAAGACAGATTAATGTATTTCTCTTTAATGGAGGTTTTGTTAGTCCCAGTAAATCCTTTGTTGTCTCTATAAATGTTTTAGTTAAAAATACCATGCCAATACTGTCCTAAATAGATAACTAGACTGGTTGATCCTCTGGTCTTTTAATTAAGATTTTGATTCCCACAAAGAGGTATGGTAAAATCATATCCCTCACAGATTTTTTTACTTAATAAAGCAGATTATTTGATATTCCACTTAATTCACATGAGCATTCTGTAAGATGAAACTTTTATCCAGAACTTTGCCCCAAGTCATTGTACCATTTTACACTGCCAAAAATAGTGTAAGAAATTTCTGGTTGTTCCACTTTCTTTTTAGAAGAAAAAGACTCCACCAGCCGTCTTTTTAATTTTAGTCACTTTGGTAGGTATCTGGGGATATCTCGTTTTGGTTTAAATTTGAATTTCCCTAATAATAATTTCCAAAATGATCTATAGTGACTCATGATATTGAACATATTCTCCTCCATTTACTCATAAAAAATTTTGTAAGTTTCACTTTTACATTTAAACTTTACATTTTGGGGTGGGTGGGAAGGGTGGGAGAAGGGGATTGAGGGGTATTATGTTTAGTACACATGGTATGGGGGGTCACAGGGAAAGCAGTGTAGCACAGAGAAGGCAAATAGTGAATCTGTGTCATCTTACTGCACTGATGGACAGTGACTGCATTGGGGTACGGGGTGGGGACTTGATAATATGGATAAATGTAATAACCACATTGTTTTTTCACGTGAAACCTTCATAAGAGTATATATCAATAATACCTTAATAAAAATTTTTTTTAATTTACATTTTGCATCTCAAATTAATACACCCATACACACACAGAGGGATATGACATGAGGGAGGGGCTAAGTTAGAAATTTTTTTACATATTATGTCCAGGTGTGTCAGCAAGATATATTTCACTATTTCAATATAGGATTGCTTGGTGCTTTTGTCAAAAAATCAAGTAACCACATGCATGCAGGTCTTTTTCTAGGCTCTCAATTCTGTTTCATTGAAAAATTTCTCCCTTTATGTCAAAACCATACTATTTTAATTACTATAATTTATAATATGTCTTGTCAAGTAGTGTTAAGTTCTGCAAATTTTTTTTCCTATTACTTTTTTTAATATTTATTTATTTTTATTTTTCTGAAGAACATTATGTTTACTAGGCTCTCCCCTACCCCAAGTCTCCCCTACAAACCCCATTACAGTCACTGTCCATCAGCATAGCAAGACGCTGTAGAATCACTACTTGTCTTCTCTGTGTTGCACAGCCCTCCCCTTTCCCCCACCCCCAACATTATACATGCAAATCATAATACCCCCTTTCTTCTTCCCTGCCCTTATCCCTCCCTACCCTCCCATTCTCCCAGTCTCTTTCCCTTTGGTAACTGTTAGTCCATTCTTGGGTTCTGTGATTCTGCTGCTGTTTTGTTCCTTCAGTTTTTCTTTTGTTCTTACACTCCACATATGAGGGAAATCATTTGATACTTGTCTTTTTCCACCTGGCTTATTTCACTGAGCATAATACCCTCTAGCTCCATCCATGTTGTTGCAAATGGTAGGATCTGTTTTCTTCTTATGGCTGTATAATATTCCATTGAGTATATGTACCACATCTTCTTTATCCATTCCTCTACTGATGGACACTTAGTATCCCATACTGTAGGATACCTTTTTCTTCTATTGATAGTGTCCTTTGCTGTACAGAAGCTTTTCAGCTTGATATAGTCCCACTTGTTCATTTTTGCTTTTGTTTTCCTAGCCGGGGGAGATATATTCATGAAGAAGTTGCTAATGTTCATATCCAAGAGATTTTTGCCTATGTTTTTTTCTAAGAGTTTTATGGTTTCATGACTTACATTCAGGTCTTTGATCCATTTTGAATTTACTTTTGTGTATGGGGTTAGACAGTGATCCAGTTTCATTCTCTTACATGTAGCTGTCCAGTTCTGCCAGCACCATCTGTTGAGGAGACTGTCATTTCCCCATTGTATGTCCATGACTCATTTATCGAATATTAATTGACCATATATGTTTGGGTTAATGTCTGGAGTCTCTAATCTGTTCCACTGGTCTGTGGCTCTGCTCTTGTGCCAGTACCAAATTGTCTTGATTACTATGGCTTTGTAGTAGAGCTTGAAGTTGGGGAGTGAGATCCCCGCCACTTTATTCTTCTTTCTCAGGATTGCTTTGCTATTCGGGGTCTCTGGTGTTTCCATATTAATTTTTGAACTATTTGTTCCAGTTCTTTGAAGAATGTTGTTGGTAATTTGATAGGGATTGTATCAAATCTGTATATTGCTTTGGGCAGAATGGCCATTTTGGCAATATTAATTCTTCCTAGCCAGGAGCATGGGATGAGTTTCCATTTGTTAGTGTCCTCATTAACTTCTCTTAAGAGTGTCTTTTAGTTTTCAGGGTATAGGTCTTTCACTTCTTTGGTTAGGTTTATTCCTAGGTATTTTATTCTTTTTGATGCAATTGTGAATGGAATTGTTTTCCTGATTTCTCTTTCTATTGGCTCATTGTTAGTGTATAGGAAAGCCACAGACTTCTGTGTGTTAATTTTGTATCCTGCAACTTTGTTGTATTCCGATATCAGTTCTTGTAGTTTTGGAGTGGACTCTTTAGGGTTCTTTATGTACAATATCATATCATCAGCAAATAGTGACAGTTTAACTTCTTGTTTACAAATCCGGATTCCTTGTATTTCTTTGTTTTGTCTGATTGCCGTGGCTAGGACCTCCAGTACTATGTTAAATAACAGTGGGGAGAGTGGGCATCCCTGTCTTGTTCCCAATCTCAGAGGAAAAGCTTTCAGCTTCTCGCTGTTCAGTATGATGTTGGCTGTGGGTTTATCATATATGGCCTTTATTATGTTGAGGACCTTGCCCTCTATACCCATTTTGCTGAGAGTTTTTTTCATGAATGGATGTTGAATTTTGTCAAATGCTTTTTCAGCATCTATGAAGATGATCATGTGGTTTTTGTCTTTCTTTTTGTTGATGTGGTGGATGATGTTGATGGATTTTTGAATGTTGTACCATCCTTGCATCCCTGGTCTGAATCCCACTTAGTCGTGGTGTATGATCCTTTTGATATATTTTTGAATTCGGTTTGCTAATATTTTATTCAGTATTTTTGCATCTACGTTCATCAGGGATATTGGTCTGTAATTTTCTTTTTGGTGGGGTCTTTGCCTGGTTTTGGTATTAGGGTGATGTTGGCTTCATAGAATGAGTTTGGGAGTATTCCCTCCTCTTCTATTTTTTGGAAAACTTTTAGGAAAATGGGTATTATGTCTTCTTTGTATGTTTGATAAAATTCTGAGGTAAATCCATCTGGCCCAGGTGTTTTGATCTTGGGCAGTTTTTTGATTACTGCTTCAATTTCTTTGCTGGTAATTGGTCTGTTTAGATTTTGTGTTTCGTCCTTGGTGAGTCTTGGAAGGTTGTATTTTTCTAGGAAGTTGTCCATTTCTCTAGGTTTTCCAGCTTGTTAGCATATAGGTTTTCATAGTAGTCTCTAATAATTCTTTGTATTTCTGTTGGGTTCATCGTGATGTTTCCTTTCTCATTTCTGATTCTATCAATGTGTGTTGATTCTCTTTTTCTCTTAATAAGTCTGGCTAGAGGCTTATCTGTTTTGTTTATTTTCTCAAAGAACCAGCTCTTGGTTTCATTGATTTTTTCTATTGTTTTATTCTTCTCAATTTTGTTTATTTCTTCTCTGATCTTTATTATGCCCCTCCTTCTGCTGACTTTAGGTCTCATTTGTTCTTCTTTTTCCAATTTTGATAACTGTGACGTTAGGCTATTCATTTGGGCTTGTTCTTCCTTCTTCAAATATGCCTGGATTGCTATATACTTTCCTCTTAAGACTGCTTTCGCTGCATCCCACAGTACTTGGGGCTTTGTGTTGTTGCTGTCATTTGTTTCCATATATTGCTGGATCTCCATTTTAATTTGGTCATTGATCCATTGACTATTTAGAAGTGTGTTGTTAAGCCTCCATGTGTTTGTGAGCCTTTTTGCTTTCTTAGTACAATTTATTTCTAGTTTTATACCTTTGTGGTCTGATAAGTTGATTGGTAGAATTTCAATCTTTTTGAATTTACTGAGGCTCTTTTTGTGGCCTAGTATGTGGTCTATTCTGGAGAATGTTCCATGTGCACTTGAGAAGAATGTGTATCCTATTGCTTTTGGGTGTATAGTTCTATAGATGTCTATTAGGTCCATCTGTTCTAATGTGTTGTGCAGTGCCTCTGTGTCCTTACTTATCTTCTGTCCAGTGGATCTGTCCTTTGGAGTGAATGGTGTGTTGAAGTCTCCTAAAATGAATGCATTGCATTCTATTTCCTCCTTTAGTTCTGTTAGTATTTGTTTCACATATGCTGGTGCTCCTGTGTTGGGTGCATATATATTTACAATGGTTATATCCTCTTGTTGGGCTGAGCCCTTTATCATTATGTAATGTCCTTCTTTATCTCTTGTTACTTTCTTTGTTTTGAAGTCTATTTTGTCTGATACTAGTACTGCAACTCCTGCTTTTTTCTCCCTATTGTTTGCATGAAATATCTTTTTCCATCCCTTGACTTTTAGTCTGTGCATGTCTTTGCATTTGAGGTGAGTCTCTTGTAAGCAGCATATAGATGGGTCTTGTTTTTTTATCCATTCAGTGACTCTATGTCTTTTGATTGATGCATTCAGTCCATTTACATTTAGGGTGATTATCGATAGGTATGTACTTATCACCATTTCAGGCTTTAGATTCGTGGTTACCAAAGGTTCCAGGTTACTTTCCTTACTATCTCAGAGTCTAACTTAACGCACTTAGTATGCTGTTACAAACACAATCTTAAGGTTCTTTTCTATTTCTTCTCCTTTTTCTTCCTCCTTCTTTCTTTATATATTAGGTATCAGATTCTATACTTTTTCTCTATCCCTTGATTGGCTTTGGGGATAGTCATTTTAATTTTGCATTTGCCTCACAATCAGCTGCTCCACCCTCCCTATCATAATTTTCCTACCTCTGGTGACAGCTATCCACCCCTAGGAACACTTCCATCTATAGCAGTCCCTGCAAAATAGACTGCAGAGATGGTTTGTGGGAGGTAAACTCTCTCAGATTTTGCTTATCTGGAAATTGTTTAATCCCTCCTTCAAATTTAAATGATATTCTCGCTGGATAAAGTAATCTTGGTTCCAGGCCCTTCTGCTTCTTGGCATTTAATACATCATGCCACTCCCTTCTGGCCTGTAAGGTTTCTGCTGAGAAGTCTGTTGCTAGTCTGATGGGCTTTCCTTTGTATGTGATCTTATTTCTGCCTCTGGCTGCTTTTAGCAGTCTGTCCTTATCCTTGAGCTTTCCCATTTTAATTATTATATATCTTAGTGTTGTCTTCCTTGGGTCCCTTGTATAGGGGGATCTGTGGATCTCATGGCCTCAGAGACTATGTCCTTCCCCAGATTGGGGAAGTTTTCAGCAACTACCTCCTCAAAGACACTTTCTATCCGTTTTTCTCTCTTCTTCTTCTTCTGGTATCCCTATAATGTGAATATTGTTCCATTTGGATTGGTCACACAGTTATCTCAATATTCTTTCATTTTTAGAGATCCTTTTTTCTCTCTGTGCCTCGGCTTCTTTGTATTCCTCTTTTCTAGTTTCTATTTCATTTATTGTCTCCTCCACCATATCCAACCTGCTTTTAATACCCTCCATTGTGTTCTTTAATGATTGGATCTCTGACCTGAATTCATTCCTGAGTTCTTGGATGTCTTTCTGTACCTCCATTACAATGTTGATGATTTTTATTTTGAATTCCCTTTCAGGAAGAGTCATGAGGTCCATATCATTTAAATCTTTCTCAGGAGTTGTATTAACAATTTTACTCTGGACAAGGTTCCTTTGGCATTTCATGTTTGTATATGGCGCCCTCTAGTGTCCAGAAGCTCTATACTGGAGCTGCTGAGCCCCTGAAGCAATGTCGGGGGTTGCAGGAGAGCGGTACTGGTGCCTGGGGGGAAGAAAGAGCTGTTCTCCGCCTCCTGGCTCCTGTGCCTGTCTCCATTGCCTGAGCCAGTGGGCCGTGCACACAGGTATAAGTTTTTGTCCCAGAGCAGCCAGATATGGATCCCTGCTTTCCACAAGCAGCCGGAATCCCAGTCTGCCCAGGAACTCTGCCTGTATTAACTTTCCAACCCAGTAGTCATGCGAGTCTCATGAAAGCACCATGAAATGTAGGTTTGTGCTCCCAGAGCAGATCTCCGGAGCTAGGTATTCAGCAGTCCCAAGCCTTCCACTCCCTCCCTGCTCCGTTTGTCTTCCTCCCACTGGTGAGCTGGGGTTGGGGAGGGGCTCGGGTCCCGCAGAGCCACAGCTCTGGTATGTTACCCGGTTTGGTGAGGTCTGCTCTTTTCTCTAGGTGTGTGCAGTCTGACGCCGTCCTCTTTCCTGTTGCTCTCTCAGGATTAGTTGCGCCAATTAAATTTTCTAATTGTATCCAGTTTTAGGAGTAAGCCTCTGTCTCTCCTCTCACGCCGCCATCTTTAATCCATCTTTCCTATAACTTTTGATACTGTCATAAGTTTTCAAATTTTATCCTCCATTATGCACAACTATCTACTAGAAATATTTAAGACAGTAATTAACATTTAAAACATTTTTTTAAAATGAACTATTTTTACAATTTAAACCATAATGAGCTATCACCTCAAAACAGTAAGGATTGCCACCATCCAAAAGACAAACAACAACAAATGTTGGTGAGGATGTGGAGAAAGGGGAACCCTCCTACACTGCTGGTGGGAATGTAAATTAGTTCAACCACTGTGGAAAGCAGTATGGAGGTTCCTCAAAATGCTCAAAATAGAAATACCATTTGACCCAGGAATTGCACTCCTAGGAATTTACCCTAAGAATGCAGCAGCCCAGTTTGAAAAAGACATATGCACCCCAACGTTTATCACAGCACTATTTACAGTAGCCAAGAAATGGAAGCAACCTAAATGTCCATCAGTAGATGAATGGATAAAGAAGATGTAGTACATATACACAATGGAATATTATTCAGCCATAAGAAGAAAACAAATCCTACCATTTGCAACAACATGGATGGAGCTAGAGGGTATTATGCTCAGTGAAATAACCAGGTGGAGAAAGACAAGTACCAAATGATTTCACTCATCTATGGAGTGTAAGAACAAAGAAAAAACTGAAGGAGCAAAACAGCAGCAGACTCATAGAACGCAAGAATGGACTAACAGTTACCAAAGGGAAAGGGACCGGGAGGATGGGTGGGAAGGGAGGGAGAAGGTGGTGGGGGAAGAAAGGGGGCATTACAATTAGCATGCATAATGTGTGTGGGGGGGCATGGGGAAGGCTGTATAGCATGGAGAGGACAGGTAGTGATTCTACAGCATCTTACTACACTGATGGACAGTGACTGCAATGGGGTTTGTGGGGGGGACTTGGTGATGGGGGGAGCCTAGTAAACGTAATGTTCCTCATGTAACTGTAGATTAATGAAGCAAAAGAATTAACTCTTTATAAATTATATTTTAGATCTTGAAACCAAAAGACCTGAGAAGAGCATCCCTTGATGTTTCCAGTTTTGTTGTTATTGTTTTTCATTTTTATTTTATAGTTGAGAAAACAAAGTAAGGAATTTGCTGACAGAACAGAGGACAAATAAAAGGATGGGGGGAAGGAATGGGTTTGTCTCCCACTGAGACCCAAAGGATTTTTTTTTTTGCCCCTTTGAGGAAAGGACTTATAGGATAAATGACTAGAAAATACTTCGAAAGATTCAGGACACAATCAAGGTTACTTTAGGTCCAAAAAGGAAGATATTCAGTCTGCCTCTTTGTTAATATAATGTTTTTCCCAACAGAAGGGCAAATTTATTTTAATGATAATAGTGTGTGTTCAAAGGGATATGGGAGAATAGGCTTCCTCATGCACTGCTGGGGACATAGTAAATGAATGAATTCTTTTGGGAAGCCAGTTAACAATATGCTACAAAAATCTTAAGGTACAAATCATTTGACCCAATAATCCCTTTTATGAAACTTTATTTAAAGAAATACCTATACATGTACACAAATATTTCCATCACTGTAATGTCTATAATACTAAAGATAGAGAGAAAGCCCCTGTTATCAGCTGAATTGTGTCCCCAAAACAACTGTGTTGAAGCTCTAACGTGCAGTACCTCAGAATGTGACCTTATTTGGAAATAGGGTCATTTAAGTTTTGTTAAGATGAGATCATACTCAAGCAGGAATGGGCCCCTAATCCAGTATGACCAGAATCCTTATAAGACAGGAGAACACCTTATGAACACAGGCATGGACAGGGAGAAGATAATGTAGAGACACACACAGAAAAGACAGCCATGTGACTGGAATCATGGATCTACAAGCTAAAGAACACCAAAGATTGCCAGCAAACAACAGAAGCTTGAAAAGGCAGGGCAAGATTCTCCCTTATAGCTCTCAAGGAGAGCATGGCTATGATGACACCTTGATTTCCCACTTCCAGCCTCCACACTGTGAGGCAGAAAATTTCTGTTGTTTAAATAGAAGACTTAAGAGATATAATTGGTGCTTGTATTTATTAGAACTAATGCCAAATTTCACAGGTGTCACTTCTGACATTGTTGAGGATGACTGCCTGTACTGTTTATTTCACTTCTGTTTTATTCTCTGCCTTTGTCTCCTAATTCTATTATAAATTCCATTCTTATTTTTAAGAAGTAATCATCTAGCAATGCCATTGTGGCTAAATGGGACATTTTTCTTTTTAATAGGAATTCTATTCATTTATTTTTTCCTATCAACATTTTCTTTCTCAAATCTTAATTCCTTTGTTTAATCACTATATAGTTACATGTATTTTATATGTCAGTTTAGCCTGGTTCTTTGTGCTTTACAATATAAGTTAATTTATTTTGGTCCTCAATCTATTGTGTTCTAAGGAGAGGAAAGTTAAAAACTATACTGTAGAATATTTGGGAAGTAGTGCATGAAAATATAGGAGCTAAATGATAACACTGATTTTATGGAAACACAATGAAAAAGAAATTAACATTTGTGTTATCTATGCTATGTTAATGGGAGAATTTCATAGGAACCTCAGTTCTACCCATGTTTTAGGGATTGTTAAAACATTAAACAAATGTATCATAAAAAATGGCCTTTTAATTTTTCAGCCACTGCCATACTGTCTCTTAGATGCAGTTAAAGGTAAACTGATATTTTAAATCAAGAATTTCATTCAGTAAATATAGGTGCCAATATAATTAACACACTTATTTTCTAATAATCTAGACATCATTGAGCTTGAAAAACTTGGTTCTAAATGAGATTGTCATAACTGTGTGATTTCTTTTCTTTACATTATAGAAAGGCAGATTATTTATTTTTTCATCAGTGAGAACTGTGAATCAATGAACAAGTGTAAGGGTATATTTCTTTTTTTTCCTCCCCCAACATCAACATTTATGAGATTGTTTTTAGAATGTCTGGTCCTTGGAATTATCATCATTATAGTTTATAAGATTTTATTAATAGATTTATTAACATTTTCAAAAAACAATTTCAATGTTTTTGATGAGCAATGGATTGATTTAAAAGACTGCCATAAACATACACCCATACACACCCAGAGGAAAACACACATACATGCACACACACACTGATAGCAGTATAGTTGGCTAAGGACACCATATGTTCTGGAACTGAGGAAGACAGAGCAAGAGTAAAGCAGTACTTCATTGCAGTTTCCCTTGGCCCTTAGATTCCCTAAAGAAGACATGTGATTGTGTGGGATAATATCCACCAAGGGGTATGTCCTACTTAGAGTAGCTATTTCTTGCTGTCTCATTCAGAAATAAATGAAGATAATACCCATGATATGAAATATTAACAGACTTTGGGACCTGGGACCTCTCTGTTCTCCAGCCAAACTTAGCATCAGCAAGACTATATTCCCTAGGAAGGAGGAAGACAGCAAAATATCCAGATATGCAGCCACACTCTCCAGTGAAATGTCAGGCAATATTAACCAGAAGTCTCCAAACAATACATCTTTTAGGATTCCAATATTCCAGAGATGCAATTCTCCTCCAATATATTTAGTGATACAACAACTTAATAGTATATTTCTTCCTTCAATTTTAGGGTGACATCAAAACATGAGTAATTTGGGAAAATGTTATGAGAGCAAAAATATCTTGACTGAGATCTCAGAACTAATATTTGTACTGGACATTTCTTTCAGTGAAAGGAGCATTAAATCAAGTAACAGAAAAGCAGATGAAGAAATTTGAGAATTTGAGATCACATAAAAGAGCTTCATTTGTTGCTCCCACTTTGAATAATTACCTAAGTGAAAGTAGTAAGCTTAAGTAATGTCTCTCCTTAAATCATATATCATGGTGTTTTAAAAAATATATTCACAATTTTTGACACTGTTCTTCAAGAGGTGAAGCATTATTCCCCTCTTTGTGAGTGTGGCTTACTTTGCACTCTGTTCTAATGACAAGGAAACATCACAACAGACTGTGACTTCCAAACTTAGGTTATTAAAAGAAAATGGCTTCCATTTAATTTCTATCTCCTTTCAATCTCTCTCTCTCTGTTTCTCACTCTCACTCCTTCTCTAGTTCTTAACACTTGCCCTCAAAGAAATTGCTATTTATGAGCAGCCCTATGGATAGACTATGTGCCAAGGAACTGAGATCTCCAGTCAACTCCCAGCAAGGAACTAAGTCTGTCAGCAACCACGTGAGTCTGGAAGTGGATTCCCCAGCTTTCATTGAGCCTGGAGATGGCCTCAGCCTGGCCAGAAATGACTATAAGCTCATAAGAAACAATAATCCAGAAATACCTATCTAAGCCAATCCCTCAGAAACTGTATGAGATAAAAAATATTGGTTGTTTAAAGTGTTAAATTTTGGGATAAGTCATTTTGCAACAATAACTAGTGTGTGTGTGTGTGGTGTGTGTGTGTGTGTGTGTGTGTTTGTGGAGAGAGAGGAAGGCGGGGAGAAGGGACAGAGACAGAGAGGGTGGGAGAGGGAGAGAGAAAGGAAGAGAGAGGAATATTTTTGGAAACTAAAAAGTATATATTGATGAAAAGATAATTTAGACAGGGAAAATTCTAAAAATACAATACATAATAATATCTATGTCTATTTTAATCCAGTAGATGAGAGACTGTTATAGAAAAAATAGTGTACCTATTACATAAATATCCCTAATGACAAACTCACAATTCTATAATAAAATGATTCTGTATGGTTACCTATGAAAGATGTTTCACAGCTGAAACATCCAGATGGAAAAGGTGAAATTAGCATAATTATAATACTGCCGGCCTTAGAAAGCATATCATTCAATCCACTCACTTTTTTTTAATTAGGTGAAGAGATTAAGAAACATTCATGGTTTCCCCTCTAATTATTCACTGTTTTTGGACTAAGTAACAATTCTCTTACACTCACACAAATACATTTTTTAACTATTTTTAGATTAATAAGTGAATAGAAGTCAAGAACATTTTCTTTTTAAACAATATACTTATAAAATACCTTGAATGTAAGATACACCGAAAATATTTTCCATTTCATATTTTATGTCTTTAACAAAGCTTCTAATTTCCTAAGTATCACCATATTCTATGTATGTAGCTCACATAGGAACTTGTAATATACGCTCCAAGTTTACACACACACACACACACACACACACCAAATAATCTTGTTTGGACCAAAGCACACAAATACTGCTATTGTAGATAAGGAAGAGTGATATGATTTGAAGATACAAGTTTTAATACTGTCACAATAAAGCATCTCATTACAAAGTAGAAATCATCTGTTTTATTAACAGGATTTTTGGCTCCTGTTAGTACGTAGAATTTGTATAAAGGTGTTTCTTTTCATTAAAGTCTATGTGATCAGTAAATTATAAGGTTTTAAAAGATTAAATACACATTAATATATCCCATCACTTCCTAAGTTATTTCAAATTTTGCAAACGTATATAATCAAGGTGCTAACAAACAGGTAATCTTTATTTGAATTCCACAAAGAGAAACTCAATTTTTATCATTATGGCTCATTGTTGCAATTAGCTAATACCCCTTATTTGACAAATCACAAATTTGATGGACACTAATTGCTCCAAAGTAGATTGTATGGTCTATCATGTCATTAAGAGTTCAGTACATTTCTCTTAATGAACTAGAATCCCTAGTAAAAAAAACACACACACATTAATTACATTTGCTAATGACAACAAACTGAAGCATGGAATCAGTATCAGTGACTACAGAGACTTACAACAGACTTAGCAAATTCAGAACAAGGAGAATTTTACTGGTATATGTACCTATATATTATGTTTTTCCTCTTTGATAGAGTCTAATTTCACTTGACTGCAAGACACAATATTAACTTTATCATGTGGGAATTCATGAATTTGGGGAAATCTCTCTTTATAATTATTTTTCACTTGGTATTCATGCTTTTCTGTTTACTTTCCTTGAATGCTCCTTTTGTCCTTTTTGTGGCTTTCCATTCTTTCCCTCTTACCACTAGCACTGTAGGTATTTATAAAAGGTATTTGTGGCTATCTCCTAGGGGAGGAGAAAGTCTTTCCAAACTCAGACTCATATACTCTAATACCCCTCCCATTTCCAGATTACTGTGTTAGCCTATGTTCTATATCTTGGCTTTGATTCTTCATGTTGATGCCTCACGTGGACTTTCTTACTGGATATCAATTAGTCTTGTCCCTGATACTGTTTGTGCATTCATTCATACATTCACTCAGGACCTATTATTATTATTTCCACTCAATTGACATCTATTTATTAATTCCTGTGATGTATCTGGTACAGTACAAACCCAGAAGACCAATGTCAGTGAATGGGGTGGAAATAATCATTACTTTCATTGCACTGTAGCAAGAAGGAGTTATTTTACAAAAATAATTCTTTAATTTAAATGGTAATGTGTGCTCTGAAGGAAAACAGCAGAGAAAACTAAGATTATAATGTTGGGGTAATAACCAAAGTCTACAAAGGAAGAAAAATCTTCACTATAGAAACAGTATTTAGGCAAAAACAATTGTAAGTAGTAGGAGTTAACCACAGATAGGAAGTAAGAAAAGAGAAGAAATCTAGCAAAGGAATCAGTATATTAGAATTCCCAGGCAAGCGCAAACCTGTTGGAGAAACTAAAAATTGGTAATCTGTCTGGGAGGGAAAGAACACTAAGAAGTGAGGCTGAGGAATTGGACAGAAGTAAGATCCTGCAGTGATTTGTAGGCAATGGTATAGATTTTGGATTTGGTTCTAAGTACATTAAGTTAATAGAAGGCTAGATCAGTACAAAACAATGTAGTTGGTAATTTAGATTTCTTTCATGGTTTGCCTTTAAGCTGCGATCTCAGGAAACTGCAATTTTAATGAGGATCTTAAATATAAAACTAGCTAAATGGCTCTCAGGATCCAAACTTCAGTCAGTTGTTTTAGTACTTATTTGTTTGAAAATAAAGATCTAATATTTACTAAATGAGCCTCAAGCAATGTTGCTTATAGCAAGGTTACTGTAAGTATTTAATTCATTTTATTCAAAGTTATAAAAATAAATGGATAACATAGTTAATCATAAGAAACTTGAAGCTTTCCCATTAAGGTCAGGTTGAAGGAAAGGACGGAATGTTCCCTATCACCACTCATTTTCAATATTGTACTGGAAGTTTTATCTAATGCAATAGGAAAATGAAATAAAAAATGTACACATTGGGAAGTAAAAAATAAATGTGCTCACAAATTACATCTTCTATGTAAAAAATACGAAATAACTGACAGAAAACCTCCTGGAACTAATAAGTGATTATAGCAAAGTTTTATGATACAAAGTTAATAAGCAAAAGTCAATTCATTTCCTTTATACCAGCAATGACCCAGGAGATTTTGAAATTTAAAGCACAATACCATTCATATTACACCCATAAAAATAGAAATACATATGTTTAAATCTAACAAAATATGTACAAGATCTATATAAGAAAAATTACAAAACTCTAAGAACAGAATGAAAAAATAGTTTAATGAATATGAAGAGATACTCCATGTTCATGGATAGAAAGACTCAATAGTATCAAGATAACAGTTCTTCTCAGCTTAGTCTACAGATTCAGTGTGACTCCAATCTCTATACATAGGCAGTTATTTTGGGGATATCCACAAACTAATTTTAATGTTTATATGAAGATGCAAAAGATTCAGAATAGCCAAAACAAAGTTGGAGGACTGACTACCTGATTTCAAGATATACTATGTAGCTATAGCAATCAGGACAGTATGTTAAGGGCAAGGAATAGATATATAGATAAATGGAATAGAATAGAGAACCCAGAAATAGGCCTACATACATATAGTCAACTGATCCTGATGAAGGAGCAAAGGCAAAACACATAATGGAGTAAACATAGCCTTCTCAACAAATGGTGCTGGAAAAACTAGAAATATGTATGTAAAAAAAAAAAAGACTGTAGACACTGACTTTACATCCAAATTTCACTTCACACAACTTAACTCAAAGTAGATCATAAACCTAAATGTAAAATGCAAAACTATAAAAGTCTTAGAAAATAACAAAGGAGAAAATCCACATGACCTTGGGTCCCACGATGATTTTTTAGATACAACACCACAGACATGATCCATAAAAGAAATAATCAATAAACTTTGCTTCATTAAAATTAAAAATTAAAAATGCTCTGTGAAAGACAGTATCAAGAAAAGTAGAAGACAACCCACAGAACGGGAGCAAACACAAGAGACACATACGATAAAGAACTGCAATAAAAAATATACACAGAACACTTAAAACTCAGTGGTAGAAAAAACTCAATTAAAAAATGGGCAAAAGACCTTAATAGACTCCTCATCAAAGAAGATACACAGATGGAAAATAAGCTTATGAAAAGATTCTCCATATCATATGTCACTGGGGAAATGCAAATCAAAACAACAAGATACCACTACATACCTAGAAGAATACCAAAAACTCAGAACACTGACAACACCAATTGTTCAGGATGTGGAGCAATAGGAACTTTTATTCACTGTGGGTAGGAACACAAAATGGTACAGCTGTTTTGGAAGACAGTTTGGTGTTTTCTTATACAACTCAACACACTTTTGATGATCCTTGATACCCCCAAATTTGAAAACTTATGACAACACAAAAACCTGGAGATAGTTGTTTATGGTAGGATGATTCATAATTGCCAAAACAAGGAAGCAACAAAGATGTGCTTCATTAGGTGAATAGATATATCATCTGTGCTACATCCAGACAATAGGATACTACTGAGTGATAAAATGGAATGAGCTAAAAGATTCCCTCCAAAAATTGTTAGAAGTAATCAACAAATTTGGAAAAGTTTCAGGATGAACATACAGAAATCAGTTATATTTCTATACAATAACAACAAAACATCTGAAAGAGAAATTAAGAAAACAATCCCATTTGCAATAGCATCAAAAACAATAAGACACATAGGAACAAATTTAACAAAAGGGTGAGTGATCGGTACACTGACAACTACAAGACTTTGATGAAAGAAACTGAAGAAGAAATAAACACATGGAAAGATACCTGTATTCATGGATTGGAAGACTGGAAATTGTTAAAATGTCCACATTACCCAAAGTCATCTATAGATTCAATGCAATCCCTATCAAAATTCCAATGGCATTTTTCACTAAAATAGAAAAAAACAATTGCAAAATTTGTGTGGAGTCCCAAAAGACCTCGATTGCCAAAGAAATCCTGAGAAAGAAGAATTAAGCCAGAGGCAAGGCACGCTCTGGTTTAAAAGCATATTACAAAGCTACAGTCATCTAAACTGCATGGTACTGGCACAAAAACAGACACACAGACCAATGGAATAGAACTGAAAGCCCAGAAATAAATGCTCATATATACAGTTAACTAATATATGATAAGGGAGCCAAAAATACTCAATGAAGAAAGGATAGTTTCTTCTTTAAATGATAATCGTGAAACTGGATAACCACATGTAGAAGAATGACATTGGACCTCTAACATCACTCAAAAAAATTAATGCAAAAAATGATTAAAAACTTAAACATAAGACCCAAAACAATAAAACTCCAACAGAAAACATAGAGGAAAAGCTGCTTGGCATTGGTCTTGGCAATGATTTTCTGGATATGACACCAGAAGGACAAGAAATAAAGCAAAAATATAAGTGAGACTACATCAAAGTAAAAAGCTTCTGCACAATGAAAGAAATGATAGACAAAATGAAAAGGCAATTTACAAAATGGGAGAAAATGTTTGCAAATCATGTATCTGATAAAGGGTTAACACAAAAAAATATATAGAACTCATACAACTCAATAACAAATATAAATAACCTGATTATAAATGAAAAAGGACCTGAACAGTCTTTTTTCCAAAGAATACAAATAAATAGTCAACAGACACCTGAAAAGATGCTCAACATCACTAATCATCAGGGAAATGCAATTTAAAACTACAATAAGATATCACCTCACACCTATTAGAATGGTTATTATCAAAAAGACAACACATAACAAGTGTTCATGGGAATATAAATTGGTGCAGCCACTGTGGATAACACCATGGAAATTCTTCAAAACATTAAAAATAGAACAATAATATTATACAGCACTCCCCTTCTGATTGTATATTCAAAAGGAAATTAAAACAGGATCTTGAAAAGATAGGTGGACTCCAGGTTCACTGCGCCATTATTCACAATAGTCAAGATATGAAAACAACTTTATTTCCCATCAAAAGATGAGTGGATGAAGATGTGGTATATATTTACAAAAGAATATTATTCAGCCAAGAGAAAGAAGGAATCCCTGTCATTTGCAACAACTTTGTTGAAACCTGAAGGCTTGATGCTAAGTGAAATAGGTCAGACAGAGAAAGGCAAACACTATGTGACATTACTTATATGTGGAATCTAAAAAAGCTGAACTCAAAGAGTAGAGAGGTTGTCACCCAGGGTGGGGGAATGGAGGAAATTGGGGGATATTGGTCAAAGGGTACAAACCTCCATTTAAAACATTTGTAAATCCTGGGGATCTAACATACAGCATGGTGATTATACTTACTAATACTGCAATTACATACTTGAAAGTTGCTAGGAAAGTAGATCTAAAAAGGTCTTACCAGAAAGAAGAAATGGTAATTATATGATGGAATAGAAGTATTAGATAATGGTATGGTGTTAATTATTTTGCAACATATATCAAATCAACCCGTTATACACCTTAAAATTGTACAATGTAATAAGTCAATTATATCTCAGTAAAGCTGGAAAAATTAAAGAATAAATTTTAATTATAGTGTGAGAGGTGAAACAGAGGCTTCCTCCTAAAACCGCATATAATACGAAAATATAATTAATACAACTAATCCTGAAAGAGCAACAGGAAAGGACTGCGCAAGATGGCATACATCCGGAGAAAAGAGCAGACCTCACAGAACAGGGTAACATACCAAAGCTGTGGCGTGGCAGAACCCAAGCCCTTCCCCCACCCCAGCTCACCGGCGGGAGGAAGAGAAATGGAGCAGGAAGAGAGTGGAGGCCTGGGAATGCCAAATGCCTAACTCTGGAGTTCTGCTCTGGGAACACAGACCTACATTTCAAGGTGCTTGTACGGTACTCTCATGATTAGGGGGTTGGAAAGCTAAGACAAGCAGAATTCCTGGAGAGACTGAGATTCCAGCCACTTGTGGAAAGCAGGGATCCATACCTGGCAGCACTGGGACAAAAGAAAGGAGGGCAGTCTGAGAGACTTCCTAACAAGGAAGCCCTTAGCAAGAGGGCTGCTAAAGGGGCAAGAATTGTACAGAGCTTACTGCTCAGGAGAAAGGACAGGTAGACAAAATTGTCCGGGTGTACTCTACCCAGCAGGTTGGGAGCTTTCACAATCTTCAGGTGCTCCAGCTCCCTGGCTTGCTACACAGCTCCAAGGACCCCTCTGTGATACACAGCCTACGGCACCTTTCTCCTGGCCAGCCTCACCTGGCTCGCAAACTGGCAAAACCTACCCTGGCAATAGGCCAGCCAGAGGTAAGATTTGTCTACAGCAACTACAAACGCAAAGCATAGAGGCTTATACCTATGTGCTCGGCCCACCTACTCTGGCAGTGGAGAAAGGCACAGCAGCAAGGAAGCAGGAAACAGCTCTTCCCTCCCCACAGGCACCAATACCACTCCCTGCAATACCCGACATTGCTTCAGGGGCTGAGCAGCTCCAGAGAGTAGAGCTTCTGGACACTAGAGGGAATCATACACAAATATGAAATGCCAAAGGAACCTGGTTCAGAGTAAAATTATTAATACAACTCCTGATAAAGATTTAAATGACATCAACCTCATGAATCTTCCTGAGAGAGAGTTCAAAATAAAAATCATTGACATGCTTATGGAGGTACAGAAAGATATTCAATAACTCAGTAATGAATTCCGGTCAGAGATCAAATCATTGAAGAGCACAATGGAAGGTATTAGAAGCAGATTGGATATAGTGGAGGAGATGATAAATGAAATAGAAATGAGAGAAAAGGAATACAAAGAAGCTGAGGCATGGAGAGAAAAAAGGATCTCTAAGAATGAAAGAATATTGAGAGAACTGGATGACCAATCAAAATGGAACAATATTCACATTAGAGGAGTAACAGAAGAAGAAGAGAGAAAAAAAGGGATAGAAAGTGTCTTTGAGGAGGTAATTGCTAAAAACTTCCCCAATCTGGGGAAGGAGATAGTCTCTCAGGCAATGGAGATGCACAGATCTCCCAACACAAGGGACTCAAGGAAGCCAACACCAAGACATATAGTAATTAAAATGGCAAAAATGAAGGATAAGGACAAACTATTAAAAACAGCCAGAGAAAGAAATAACATCACATACAAAGGAAAGAGCCCATCAGGCTATCATCAGACTTCTCAGCAGAAACCTTACAGGTCAGAAGGGAGGGGCATGATGTATTTAATGCAATGAAGCAGAAGGGCCTGGAACCAAGATTAGTTTATCCCACAAGATTATCATTTAAATTTGAAGGAGGGATTAAACAATTTCCAGATAAGCAAAAGCTGAGAGAATTTACCTCCCACAAACCACCTCTACAGTACATTTTGTAGGGACTGCTATAGATGGAAGTATTCCTAAGGTTTAATAGCTGTCACCAGAGATAACAATACGACAGTAAAGAAAGTAGAACAGCTAATTACTAAGCAAATGCAAAATTAAATTAACTATCCCCAAAGTCAATCAAGGAATAGACAAAGAGTACAGAATATGATATCTAATATATATAGAAAGGAAGAGGAAGAAAAAGGAGGAGAAAAAGAAAGAACCTTTAGATTATGTTTGTAATAGCATATTAAGTGAGTTGTGTTAAGTTAGACTCTTAGATAGTAAGGAAGTTAACCTTGAACCTTTGATAATCACAGATCTAAAGCCTGCAATGGCAATAACTACATCCTATCGGTAATCACCCTAAATGTAAATGGACTGAATGCACCAATCAAAAGTCATAGAGCCACTGAATGGATAAAAAACAAGACCCATCTATATGCTGCCTACAAGCGACTCACTTTAAAGCCAAAGACATACAAGACTAAAAGTGAAGGGATGGAAAAAAACATTTCATGCAAGCAATAGTGAGAAAAAAAGCAGGAGTTGCAGTACTTGGATCAGACAAAATAGACTTCAAAAGAAAGAAAGTCACAAGAGACAAAGAAGGACATTACATAATAAAAGGGTCAATCCAACAAGAAGATATAAATATCTATGTGCCCAACACAGGAACACCTACATATGTGAAAAAATACTCACAGAAATAAAAGGGGAAATAGAATGCAATACATTCATTCTAGGAGACTTCAAGACTCCACTGACTCTCCAGGACAGATCAACCAGACAGAAAATAAGTAGGGAGACAGAGGAACTGAACAACACATTAGAAAAGATGGACCTAAAAGACATCTACAGAACTCTACACCCAAAAGCAGCAGAATACACATTCTTCTCAAGTGCACATGGAATATTTTCAAGAATAGATCATACACTAGGCCACAAAAAGAGTCTTGGTAAGTTCAAAAAGATTGAAATTGTACCAACTAGTTTCTCAGACAATGAAGGTATGAAACAAGAAATAAATTACGCAAAGAAAATGAAAAATCCCACAAGCACATGGAGGCTTCACAACATGCCCCTAAATAACCAATGGATCAATGACCAAATAAAAACAGAGATCAAGAAATATATGGAGACAAATGAGAACAATAATTCAACACCACAAAATCTGTGGGACGCAGCGAAGGCCATGCTAAAACGGAAGTATATTGCATACAGGCCTACCTCAGGAAAGAAGAACAATCCTATAAGAGCAGTCTAAACTCACAATTAAAGAAACTAGAAAGAGAAGAACAAATGAGGCCCAAAGTCAGTAGAAGGAAGGACATAATAAAGATTAGAGCATAAATAAATAAAATCAGGAAGAATAAAACAACAGAAAAAAATCAATGAAAGCAAGAGCTGGTTCTTTGAGAAAATAAACAAAATAGATATACCCCTAGCCAGACTTATCAAGAAAAAAAGAGAGTCTACTCACATAAACAGGATTAGAAATGAGAAAGGAAAAATCACTACAGACACCACACAAATACAAAGAATAATGAGAGAATACTATTAGAAATTACATGCTAACAAACTGGTTAACCTAGAAGAAATGGACAACTTTCTAGAAAAATACAACCTTCCAAGGCTGACCAAGGAAGAAACAAAATCTGAACAGACCAATTACAAGCAATGAAATTGAACTGGAAATCAAAAACCTACCTAGGAACAAAACTCCTGGACCAGATGGCTTCACAATTGAATTTTATCAAACATTTAGTGAAGAACTAACACCCATCCTCCTCAAAGTTTTCCAAAGAGTAGAAGAAGAGGGAATACCTCCAAACTCATTCTATGCAGCCAGCATCACTCTAATACCAAAACCAGGCAATAACCAAACAAAAAAAGTAAATTACAGACAAATATCCCTGATGAACATAGATGCAAAAATACTCAACAAAATATTATCAAACGCAATTCAAAAATACATCAAAAAGATAATCCATCATGATCAAGTGGGATTCATCCCAGGGATGCAAGGATGGTACAACATTTGAAAATCCATCAACATCATCCATCACATCAACAAAAAGGACAAAAACCACATGATCATCTCCAAAGATGCTGAAAAAGCATTTGACAAAATTCAACATCCATTCATGATAAAAACTCTCAACAAAATCGTACACAGGGCAAGTACCTCAACATAATAAAGGCCATATATGACAAACCCACAGCCAACATTATACTTAACAGCAAGAAGCTGAAAGCTTTTCACCTAAGATTGGGAACAAGACAAGGATTCCCACTCTCCCCACTTCTATTCAACATAGTACTGGAGGTCCTGTCCACGGCAATCAAAACAAAGAATACAAGGCATCCAGATTGGTAAAGAGGAAGTCAAACTGTCATTATTTGCAGATGACATGATATTGTACATAAAAAGCCCTAAAGAATCCACTCCAAAACTAATAGATCTAATACCTGAATTCAGCAAAGTTGCAGGATATAGAATTAATACACAGAAATCTGTGGCATTCCTACACACTAACAATGAACTAGCAGAAAGAGAAATCAGGAAAACAATACCATTCACAGTTGCATCAAAAAGAATAAAATACCTAGGAATAAACCTAACCAAGGAAGTGAAAGACCTATACTCTGAAAACTACAAGACACCCATGAGAGAAATTTAAGAATATTCCAATAAATGGAAACACATTTCATGCTCATGGACAGTAAGAACTGATAATGTCAAAATGGCCCTTCTGCCTAAAGCAATCTACAGATTCAATGCAATTCCTATCAAAATACCAACAGCTTTCTTCAACAAACTAGAGAAAATCATCCTAAAATTCATATGGAACCACAAAAGACCCTGAATAGTCAAAGCAGTCCTGAGAAGGAGGAATACAGCTGGAAGAATTATGCTCCCCAACTTCAAGCTCTACTACAAAGCCACAGTAATCAAGACAATTTGGTACTGGCACAAAAAACAGACCCATAGACCAATGGAACAGACTAGAGAGCCCTGATATAAACCCAACCATATATGGTTAATTAATATATGATAAAGGAGCCATGGACATACAATGGGGAAATGACAGCCTCTTTAACAGCTGGTGTTGGCAAAACTGGACAGCTACATGCAAGAGAATTACTGTTTAACCCCATACAGAAAAGTAAACTCCAAATGGATCAAAGACCTGAATGCAAGTCCTGAAACCATAAAACTTTTAGAAGACAACATAGGTAAAGATCTCCTGAATATAATCATGAGCAACTTCTTCCTGAACACATCTCATCAAGCAAGGGGAAAAAAAGCAAAAATGAACTCATGGGACAACATCAAAGTTAAAAGTTTCTGTATGGCAAAGGACACCATCAGCAGAACAAAAAGGCATCCTACAGTATGGGAGAATATATTTGTAAATGACATATCTGACAAGGGGTTAGCAAATAACCTGATTAACAAATGGGCAGAGGATATGAAGAGACAGTTCTCCAAAGAAGAAATTCAGATGGCCAAGAGACACATGAAAAGATGCTACACATCACTAATCATCAGGGAAATGCAAATTAAAATCACTATGATATCACCTCACATCAGTAAGGATGGCCAGCATCGAAAAGACTAAGAACAACAAATGCTGGTAAGGATGCGGAGAAAGGGGAACCATCCTACAGTGCTGGTGGTAATATAAGCTAGTTCAACCATTGTGGAAATCAATATGGAGGTTCCTCAAAAAACTAAAAAAAGAAATACCATTTGACCCAGGAATTCCACTCCTTCGAATTTACCCAAAGAATACAACTTCTCAGATTCAAAAGGACAGATGCACCCCTATGTTTATCACAGCACTTTTTACAATAGCCAAGGTATGGAAGCAAACTAAGTGTCCATCAGTAGATGATTGGATAAAGAAGAGGTGGTACATATACACAATGGAATACTATTCAGCCATAAGAAAGAAACAAATCCTACCATTTGCGACAACATGAATGGAGCTTGATGACATTATGCTCAGTGAAATAAGCCAGACGGAGAAAGACATTTACCAAATGATTTCCCTCATTTGTGGAGTATAACAATGAAGCAAAACTGAAGAAACAAAACAGCAGCAGACTCAGAGACTCCAAGAATGAACTAGTGGTTACCAAAGGGGAGGGGTGTGGGAGGGAGGGTGGGGAGGGTGGGAGAAGGGGATTGAGGGGTATTATGTTTAGTACACATGGTGTGGGGGATCATGGGGAGAACAGTGTAGCACAGAGAAGGCATATAGTGAATCTGTGGCATCTTGCTGCACTGATGGACAGTGACTGCATTGGGGTGTGGGTGGGGACTTGATAACATGGGTAAATGTAGTAACCACACTGTTTTTTCATCTGAAACCTTCATAAGAGTGTATAGCTGTAACACCTTTTTAAAAAATTAAGAAAAAAACGAAATACAGCTCAGTATCAAAATGGTCAAGAGAGTTGAACAAGTACTTTCCAAATCAGGATATTTAAATAACTGATAAACATATGAGATGATGCTCTATGTCAGCAGTTATCAGGGAAATGAATATTAAAAATATTGACCCTGAGGTGATTATGCTAAGTGAAATAAGGCATCTAGAGAAAGACAAATACTTAGATGTGAAATCTAAAAAGCAGAACTCATACTGACAGAGTAGAATGGTGGTTACAGATGTCGGGTAGCTAGGCACACATGAGAGGGTCCCACCCTGTCCTGGCCCAGGTCCTCTTCCTCCACCTACCAATGGCAGAACATGCCCCAAGCCCCTCCTGTTTATGGTTCAGTCTCCTGCCTTATCAAGGTGAAACAAGATGTAAAAAACGCAATGGGGCTTCCAGACCACCAACACAGCTTGGCTGCAGGCAAACTAAGACCCAGGAGGTGACCTGGAGTCATCTCACAGTTCATTATACCATAACTGTCATAAACATATATTGCAGTTTTGGCCTCCACACCCCCTCCCCACCATCCTGTGGGCTTTTCTTGAGTATTTATGGGTAAGTACACAAATTTAGAGGAAATAACAACCAAACCTAAACCTAATAGTGGGGCTGCGTCTAGTTTTCAGACAGCCAGCTCTCTTTTTTGAGAGAGAATTCCTGAGAGTGTACTTCCACTTTGCTTAATGAAGTCCTGATGCTTAAGACTGTTCTAAACCTGTCTCTTGTTTGAACTTTTTCCTTCAAGAAGACAAAGAACTGAGGTCTAAACTAATTGGTAACCAGAGGGGCTGGGGTGGAGGGGCTGGGGAGATGCTGTATAAGGGTACAAAATTCCAAGTAGTAGATAAATGTTATGCAGATCTAATGCATAGTATAATGATTATGGTCAACAATCTGTATTATAAATTTCAAAATTGCTGAGAGACTAGATCTTAATTTTTCTTACCACAAAAAAGAAATGATAATTATGTGACATGATAAGAGATATAAGCCAATGCTACAGTGGTAATCATTGCAATATATAATTGTATCAAAACAACACATTGTACACCTTAAACTTAGAAATGTTTTATGTCAATTATAACTTAATAACATAAATAACAAACTTTTAAAATAATATTGCCATTCTTTATCAGTTTACATATTCTCATAGCTGGTTAGTATACCATAGTCCACCATCTGGCTCTCTAAGACTCATGCCTGATGCATGCAAAATGCATTCATCCCATGCCAAGTTCCCCAAAGATCTCATCCCATTATAGCATCAGTTTATAATCCAAAATTTCACGGGCAATCTTAACCCAAAAGTCACATATCCATAATCTAAATAATCTCAGTCAGTTATAGGTGAGGCTCAGGGTGCACTCCATCTTGAAACACAATTCTTCCCCATCTGTGGACTTGAAAAACTAAGTCTTATCTCCAAATACAATGGCAAGACAGTCATAGGATAATGATTATAGACATTCTGTTTCAGAATGGTAGAAAATTTAAGGAAAAAGGAGTCAATAGTTCCAAATACTTTCAAAATTCATCCAGGCAAACTCCATTCGTTTTCAAGATCTTGGAATGATCTGTGTTTCTCAACTCTGTTCTTGGTGCCCATTGTCTGGGCTTATCCACTAATATTTCCTTAAAAAGTGCGTTTCTATTTCTGGCTTTTGCTGAAATGGCTAGGGGTTCATTACCCTCAATCTTTCTAGATACTCTATGCTTTGACTGGTGGTTCTGTGAGTGACACCTTGAATCTTATAAAAGAGCTTTTTGCATGAAAATACTATGACTTTTAGATCTTTCTGAGGTATTAGCAAAAGACTGTCAGCCACACCAAGGGTTTTCTTTTCAGAACCAGCTTTCCTGACAGTTGTTAAAAAAGGAAACAAGTCCAAAATAGAGTCGTTTTTCCTCCACAATAGCAAACCAAAATTTAATTGCAGTTTCAATCCATGCCAGAAATGTAACCTTTGAACAGTCAATCTGAAATTTCCTCATTAGCACCAGTGAAGTAACCTGTATGATAAAACCCCTACTGTTCCCTTCCCCCCAAAAAGATGTCCTGGACCAAAACAATTCTTTCTTTTCTTTTGCTAATAACTTCTTTGTTGCCCCCTCACCTCCTTCCTATTTTGTACAGCTCTTTGGAGCATCTCTCTATTTGCTCTCTATTAGATGGGATGCTGCCCTATTCATGAATTGCTTAATAAAGGCAGTTAGATTTTCAAATTTACTTGGTCAAATTTTTTTCTCCACAGACTTGGTGGCAGCATCAGGATCTGTAATGAATTTCTGATTGCCTTTGGGGACAATGGGAAAAATAACTGTGCTGCCTGAGAACCCCCTTTTGAGTTCACTGTCTTTATCACCATTTCTGAGGGACACTGACAAGTTCCTCTCAGTTGAGCCCTTCTCTTTTTGCGTTGAGTTACCAATTTAACTGGCTTTCCAGTCCAGGGTTAATGGGTCAGGCTAGACGGAGAGGAGGCTCTAAGAGAACACCAGCAATCCTTATTCCTTGGTTCAATCCACAATTCCGCATTGGATTCCCTTCTTCAGTTCCAGTCCCCAGTCTCCGTTAATGGAGTCTGGTTTAGTCCACACTGGGAATTGCTGGGGGTGCACACATGGCCTTCCTGGCCAGTCCATAGTTAATGTTTAAACCTTACTTCTTACGTTTGTCCCTGGATTCCATGCTGCGAACTGCTGACAGTTTAGTCTGTAATTTCCCGTTTGTTTGGAATCTTTCCCCATATTCCATGCTGGGAACTATTGGTGGCAGTTTAGGTTCTCCATTTGTTTGGAATCAGTCTGACGTCCCCATTCTTTCAGACCTGCTGGTCCAATCCTGTCCCAAGTGTCTAGTTTATTAGTTACTGCTGATGTCCACAGTTCTGTTTCCTTGGTTACTGTTGGTTTCTGTTAATGTGCACATGTGAAAAAAGCCCTTGCTAAAAGGGAATCTCAGAAGCTAAAGAGCTTAGGTTTGAGTTTTGCTCTAAGAAACTCAAAGGCCTAGCTAAAGAAATGGGGTCATTTATATCCAAAAAGTTCAGTACACCATTTCTGGCATACCTGCTTATTTTATGTATAAGAATTATAGTGCCAGAAATTGCAGCTATCTAGCAAGATGGCAAAATTTTACTAAAAAAAAAACCCTAGAATTAAAATGGTTATTAAGGGGAATTTTCCAATTACACAAAATTATTCATTTAAGAAATGTACTTGAGAACAAGGGATCCCAAGTTGAACAAACAGAATTGGATGATTACTTTAATTGGAATACAGAAGCTTGCAAAAGGCTTCAAGAATCCAAAACAGCTTCATTAAAATACTCATTACAAAAGTTAATGAAAAATTAAAGACACAAGAGGTATCTAAAATAAGACAATGGGGCTTACATGACCCCTACTGCTCCTTTCTCACCTGAGTACTCACTTTGCACTAATTCTTTGTTTGAAGTGCTTTTCTACTCTGAAGAGACTGTTAGATATTAGACAGTTACCATTTAAAATATAACTACCCGACTTTGAAGACAAACCCATTGTGGGTAAAATTGCAGTATTTCCAGAATCTCTTGCCTGGCTTTAGTGCATCTGCGTACCTGTAGGTGTTTCCAAGGGGTGGAGAGAAGTAGTCCATCTCCGTATCAATAGGTATTACAAGGGCGAACAAGGGCTTATCTGGACTGGAGGTTGGGTGTAGCTCTCTTCTTCTGCAGCCAGGTGGAGAGAGATGCAGGATGACTGTTTGTAAGAAATAAATGGGTTTCTCCCACTTTATTTCTCCCTTTGACTGATTTCGGTTTCAAAGGTATTTTGCCCCAGGATTTTCCCCCCAGAATTACACCCGCTCAGGTATTCTTTAGCCCTTGGTGAATGACTGAACTAAAGACTATAGTTAAAGAATTTCCTAAACCTAGAGAGGAACTCCAAGTTTTTTTGAAGAATTTATGGCCATTATTGGGGCCATTATTCTTAACCTGACTCCAGGTTAACAGATATTTATCAGCTTGTGCACATGTTGGTAGGACAAGGGGAAACCCAAAAACAGATGCAGGAATCAAGATGGCAAAATCCTGAGGATTATGTTTGGGATCCTCAACCAGATAAGGCTCAAACAAGAGCAACTGAACTTTTATAACCTATTTCTAGAATTTTTCTGGTCCATGCTGATTGGTTCATTATCCAAACAAAAGAAAGATGAATCTATGTCAGACTTTAAAGCATGTTTGGAAGTCCTCTTCTTACGGCATTCAGGGTTCCATACAATAATAAGGTTACCCAGCCTTTTCTAGCTGCCCTCTTTGTAAAGGGTTATCTCCTGAGATTAGTGGATTGATAAAAAGACATAAAATAGGATAGGAGACCATGGGCCTGACTGAACTTGTGAATATAGTTGAGCATTTTGATAGCACTCTGAAGCAAGATCACAAACAAAAATCTGTCAAGCTAATGGCTTTACAGCTACAACAACTCCAAGGTCTAGGCTTACCATATTATACCCTCCTAGAGGTCTATTATCAAAATACTGGCCCAGAAATCAATGTTTCAAATATAATTAACTGAGACACTGGAAAAGAGACTGTCCTCAAAGCTCCTATGCAAATTCTTCTTGAATGCCTTCGGATCTACCTTCCGAGGAGGACCACTATATGGGCTCACCCACAGTTGACAGGACTGCAAGGGATTTTCCAGTAAACTATTACCAGCAGTTATCTTACACAGTCAAAGGGAAACTAAAATTAAAATTAATGGGTTGCTTCAATACTGCCAGAAATACTTACTTTTTGTCTGGCTTGAAACCTCACAAGATGTTTAAAAGGATTTAATAACTTCATGATAAAAATTTTGGCCAAATTGGAAGCTGATATTCAGAGCCTGAGAGGAATTCTTTTAGGCTTTCTTCCCTAAGCTAAAATAAAACTATGTACCCAGAGGGAAAGAAGCAAATTTGAGAAAATTTAACTGGAATTGTGGGTCAGGCTCTTTATCATTCAGGCTGCAATCCAGTTATTTGGGAATCTGGAAACAATTGTCTTTGTCTTGCAAATCTCTGCAGGGCCAAAGGTGTAGCTCTAGAAGTTCAAGGTTAGCCCGCCTTTTTTATCAATCCCTCAAACCTCCCCTATTTCTCTCAAAATGCTTGAAAAGATCAAGACATTGGAAACAGAATTGTCCTGTGCTTAATCTGTGCCTTTGTGATGTAAATTTTCTATCCTCATCTTCTCCATGACCTGAGAGCCATTCTTTGAAATGCAAACTTTAGAGACAAGTTTCTCATCAGAAGGAAAAAAAGAGAGAAAGAAAAGAGAGAGAAGGAGAGGGGTAAGTATTTGTAAATTGGGCCTATAATGGCCTCTCCACAAATATTAATGAAAAACAAAAGCTTCCATTTGTTGTTTCCTCTTCAATTTCACTTAAGAGAACCTATAGTTTTCAGGGTATAGGTCTTTAACTTCCTTGGTTAGGTTTATTCCTAGGTATTTTATTCTTTTTGATGCAATTGTGAATGGAATTGTTTTCCTGATTTCTCTCTCTGCTAGTTCATTGTTAGTGTATAGGAAAGCCACAGATATCTGTCTGTTGATTTTGTATCCTGCAACTTTGCTGTATTCCGATATCAGTTCTAGTAGTTTTGGAGTGGAGTCTTTAGGGTTTTTTATGTACAATATCATGTCATCTGCAAATAGTGACAGTTTAACTTCTTCTTTACCAATCTGGATTCCTTGTATGTCTTTGTTTTGTCTAATTGCTGTGGCTAGGACCTCCAGTAGTATGTTGAATAACAGTGGGGAGAGTGGGCATTCCTGTCTTGTTCCTGATCTCAGAGGAAAAGCTTTCAGCTTCTCACTGTTCAGTATGATGTTGGCTGTGGGTTTATCATCTATGGCCTTTATTATGTTGAGGTACTTGCCCTCTGTGCCCATTTTGTTGAGAGTTTTTATCATGAATGGATGTTGAATTTTGTCGAATGATTTTTCAGCATCTATGGAGATGATCATGTGGTTTTTGTCCTTCTTTTTGACAAGTACCAAATGATTTCACACATATGTGGAGTATAAGAACAAAGAAAAACTGAAGGAACAAAACAGCAGCAGAATCACAGAACCCAAGAATGGTCTAACAGTTACCAAAGGGAAAGGGACTGGGGAGGATGGGTGGGAAGGGAGGGATAAGGGCAGGGAAAAAGAAAGGGGGCATTATGATTAGCATGTATAATGTGGGGGGAGCATGGGGAGGGCTGTGCAACACAGAGAAGACAAGTAGTGATTCTATAGCATCTTACTACGCTGATGGACAGTGACTGTAATGGAGTTTGTGGGGGGGACTTGGTGAAGGGGGGAGCCTAGTAAACATAATGTTCTTCATGTAATTGTAGATTAATGATACAAAAAAGAAAAACAAAAGCTATAAGATCTCTGTTTGCATCTGTCTGTGTGTTTGTGTCTATATGTGTTCTAACATGGGTTTTTTTTCTACTCTGGATGCTATTACTAAAATTAATTTGCAAAAGAGCTCTATTTAGTTGGTTTGAAAGCATATATTGTAACTACTAGACTTCCCTGGCCTAAGATACTGCCTTTTGTCTTGTTATTGTTCACAGTAACCCCTTTGGGAAACATAAACTCACTCAACATGAGAGTCACAGGCAGAGTAAGATCTACTGGTATTAAACCTTCTGCTGGTCCTGTGTTGTCTCATGCTGGCACGAAGGGCTACTATAAGTCTCTAATGTCTTATATTCAAGCTTATTATCAACAGATTAAAGAAGCCTTACTAGATACCAATTCAAAGGATCCTGTTGGTTACAGTGTAGGGCCTGGTAACTGAGTATACTGGAAACTTCATCAGAGGAAGACAGCCCTCAAGCCCCATTGGGAGGAACCTTACTAAGTGCTCCTGACCACTGACACTGTTACAAACCTAGAAGGTATTGAGTCTTGGGTACACATCTCAGAATTAAAGAAGGCTCTACCTGATACCTAGTCCTGTGCAAACACTGGAGACTTCCAAATCAAAGTGACAAGGAAGAGAAGTAGCTGACATCAAGGCAGACTGCTTCTACCCGAAACAGATCAAGGTATCATACTTTAACTAAGCAAGAGACCCCTTCTCCTTCTTTTCTGTTTCCTTTACTCTGGCATTGGCCTGGGAAGATAATACACTCATTTGTATTTCCTAGGCCATTGCTAAGAGCTGTAACCTTTGGAATTTAGAAAAAACTTTTATTTCATGTTAGGAGAAAATCTAAATGCACCCTTAACTTTCACAAGTGAAATAAGACATTTCATTGGTCGAATCCCCTGAATTTATATTGTCAAGTTAGAAAGGACTTAGCAGGAGGCTTTTATGATTCAATAGTCACTCTTTTTGACAGGTCACTACTTCCCTGGTTAGAGATAAATCTAAACTTGGCTATGACAGGGAACCTTTCCTTAATTCTTGAAATTAATATGAAATCTGCTGCTAAAGCAACAGCATCCTGATAAAGATCCTTAGACTCTTTAGCCAAAGTTGTTCTTAATAATAGGATATTCCTTGATTATCTTTCAGCTGGGCATGGAGGTATCTACGCCATGGCCAATATCACCTGCTCTACCTGGAAAACACTTACAGGGAGGTTAAAACTCAGTTATATAAGATTACCATTTTGCTTGAAGGGGTGACTCCTTCAATGGGGTCTTTCTATGACTTATTTGATTTTGACTGACTTAGGTCCTGGGGACTGTGGTTCCAAACTACATTCCAAACATTAGAAATTATCCTGTTTATAATCTCCCTGGCACATTTTATCCTCTCAAAAGCTTTAAATGCATGTTTGCAGCCATTAACCACAAAGTGGATCTCTCCCTGAGACTGGAATGTCAGAGGAGAAGCAAAGAGAATTACCAATTTAAGGACTGTGAGCCTAGAGTATGTGTATCACAGGGATTAAGCAAGAACATCATGACATGAATATCACAGAGAGGATCAGTAAAAAACCACAAGACTACAGAGAGTGGTGCTAATACCTTAACTTTTTTAAATCACACCTCGCAGGCTGAGAATTTAATCAAATAAGGGGGAGAGGCATTGCTAAAAAAAATAAGAGAAAAAACAAGCCCCAAATGGAGTCATTTTACCCCACAGTAGCAAACCAAGACTTAATTACAGCTTCAACCTATTCCAGGAATGTAACCTTTTAATATAGTCAATCTGAAATTTCCTGGTCAGCACTAGTGAAGTAATCTGCAGGATAAAATCCCTGCTGTTCCTTCCCCCCAAAAGAAGATGTCCTTGGCCTGAAACAATCCTTTCTTTTCTTTTGCTAATAACTTCCTTCCCCGACCCTCCTTCCTATAAAAGCCTTGTATTTTGTACAGCTCCTCAGAGCCTCTCTTGCTAGATGGGATGCTGCCCTATTCATGAATTGCTTAATAAAGCCAATGAGATCTGCAAATTTACATGATTGAATTTTGCTTTTTAACACAGTGAATTTCCTAACTTAGTGTGTTTTTTTTAGTCAGGACAGGCTGAGAATTCCCCAAATCTTCAAGACTTGTTTTCTTTTTTGCTTAACAGCTCTTTCAATTTCTCTCTTCCCTCTAGCATTTTACTATAAACAGTGAAAACAAAATGGCTGTGCCTTCAACACTTTGCTTGGAAATCTCCACAGCTATCCAGGTTCATTTTTTATTATTTCAACTTTTCACATAACAAAAGGACACAATTCTTCTAAGACTTCTGCCACTTTTAACATGAATCCCCTTTCCTCCAGTTTATATTAATGATATCCTCACTTCTGAACTTCTGCTGACAACATTCTCCAGGCACATATTTTTACAAAGAGTATGTGAGCCCTTACTCACCGGGAGTGTCCTTGAAGTCCAGATATCTATTAACAGTCTGTTCAAGGCAATCGAAGGTTTTCTTTTTTTTTTCACATGCTCCTCAGCGTTCTTCCAACCTCCACCTACTTGCATTTCCAAAGCCAATTCAACATTTTTAGTTATTGGTTACAGCAGCATCCTACTTCTAGTACCAAAATCTGTACTTGTTTCCTAATGCAGTCACAAATTGCTCCAAACTTAGTATCTCCAAACATAGATTTATTATTTTATACTTCTGCCACTTCTGGAAATTGCCTGCATTTTTTGGCTTCCTTCCTCTACCTCTGAGTCCCTCATGCTTCCAATATCTCTTCTGTCTTCTTCCATCAACACATCTGACATATGTTTTCCTTTTCCACTTTTAAGGACCCAGGCAATTATACTGGGTCCACCTGGACAATCCAGGATAATTTCCTTGTCTCAAGGTCTGCTGATTAGTAACCAGTTTAGTTAGGGTTCTCCAGAGCAACCAAAACAATAGGATTTATAAAGATACACAACAGGAAATTCATTATAGGAATTGGCTCACACAATTATGGAGGCTGAGATATGCCATGATCTGCCATCTAAAATGGAGAATCAGGAAAGCAAGTGGTATAATTTAGTCTGAGTCCAAGTCCTGGAGTCTGAAGGAAGCCTGAGAAACTGTGATATCCAAGGATAGAAAAAAATGGCTGTCTTAGCTCAAGAAGAGAGAAATAATTTTACTTTCTTCTTCCTTTTTGTTTCTTTTGAGCCCTCAACAGATTGCATGATGCCTGCCCACATTGGTAAGTAGATATCTTCTTTTCTCAGTCTACTGATTCAAATGCTAAGGTCTTCCAGAAACATTTTCACAGACATGCCCAGAAAGAAAGCTTTTCCATCTATCTGGCTTCCCTCAGCCCAGTCAAGTTGAAACCTAATATGAACATAATGAAATATATAAAAGTCTTCATTCCATGTGCAACCTTAATTTCCTTTTGCCGTGTAACATTAATATATTCATAAGCATAAAGCCAAGAGGTAAACATTTTTAGAGGAAGCAGTAGTCTTCCCTACACTTCAAAACAGTTTTTAAAATGAGATTCAGCTTGATATTATTTTTCATATATTTATAAAATCCTAAACACTCAACTGAACTCAGCTAAAATTAGTTCAAAAGCAGCTGTGACATAGTTGGCTTCTACAGTTTTAGTACTGGTCTCCTAACCTACGTACTTGGTCACTGTCTATTCACCCTTCCTGGAGACAGAGAAGTTAAAGAACATTTCTCCCCTTCCCAGCCTCAATAGCTTTGTCTCCTACAGGCAGGTCCAGTTAAACTAAAAGAACTGATATCTGGCCAACAGGTATCAGTATCTGTGATGTACTGCCCACTGACATTTTTCCTGGGCTTCTTCCTCCATCTGATGAGGGTGAAACAGAGAAAGCTAAGCTCTAAGCTTTGACATAACAAGGACAGTACATGTCATGTTTATTAGTATTCATTCTTAGGAGGGGATAATATGCAATATAAACCTATGGAGCAGAAAAAGTCTTGGGATTGATTGTAACATAAATGTAATTTATGACTGTCCAAACAAGATGCAGTATTCTGATCAAAACGAAATCTTCAGTTTCCAAAATTTTAAATTACTTATATATACAAAGTAATGACTAATCTTCTGTAATGTAATTGATGCTGAATACTCAAAAACTATTCAGTATGGCAGGCAGTATTTTCTATCCTTCGTGCTTTTTATTAATAGGAATTTAGTAATGTTTCAATATTTTTTTTAAAACTACTTCATAATCCTCTGTAATCCTTTGTAAATCAAAGTAGGTATCCTAGAATGTTTGTTCAACTTATTTTTAAATATGTAAATGTATTCTTAAATTTTTAAGTCTGTTTCTCAAAATGATTTCAAAATCTCTAGTCAGAGTATTCAATGAGTGCAGCACAAAACAGTTCATATTTTGAAGGTATAAGCATATTAAAATTGAAAATGAAGCTTATAAACTTAGGGGCATTGTTTCCTACTAAAGCAAATAGGAACTGAACAAATAAAATAGTGAAGATGTGAATGTTGTCCATGAAATAATCTGAAATTCTGTAGTAATGATGTGAAGTATTTCAACTTGTGGAATTGTTAGGCAGAAAGACAAGATATGAGTGGATGGAGGGAGAATAAGACCAGTAAAGCTCACTAAAAGGGACTCAAAGAGTTAACCAGATAAAACCAGAGAGCCAGAAAGGACTCATAGAGTTAATGAGTTAATAAATTCAAGTTTCAAAGACCAAGAGTGACGTGGATTGTCCAGATATTCCCCAGATAAAGAAAAGTATCAGAGCGCAGCCCATGTCTTCATTGTACCAATTAGATCATACCATAGTAAAATCTACTTAGACTGAAAAAAGGCCCATCTTATTCTTTAACTTAATCTATATGCTATTGTTCTTCTTCTTCCAACCCCTTAATCAACTAACTTTGTAACCAGGACAGGAGATGGACCTCTGAAGTGCAAATAAACCTATGTGGATAAAGAATGCTGAGATCTGACCAACACAGTCACCTAAATAACCCTAATCTTAAGACAAAACTTCAAAGGAATTCTGAATCACCTGTATACATTATGCCTTATGCTGACTCCTACCCAAAAAGGCCCTATAAAACCCCAAATCCTAAACCCTTAAGTGTGCCTCCATTCTGAAATTGACCGGACTCCCCTTTCTTCAAGTGTGTCACTCTGCTCTACACTAGATAAGTAGAGAGGGGCCACTGAGAGCTCTGATTTGGGCTTGCAAACTCCTGTCGCCTGGGTGACCCAGACGTAACTGCAGCAGTTGTATGGTCAAGTTCCTTAGTAGCCTGACTGAAAATCTCCTTTCTTTTCTCTGGGAAGTTCCCAGAACACACTCTCACTCCATCCAGTGCTCTGTGGCTCCCCAAGATCCTGGTGTGGTAGGGACTTAGTTCCTATGCTGTGCAGATCAAGTGGACACTGGACGTTAAGTGATCTTGGCTTTAGGAGTTGGCAACGGATTTGTCCAATGCTGATCAGGAGTTCAATAAGCTTTCCTTTCTTGCCTTTGTCTACCTCGACTCTGGCCCACTTCTCCCTTGGTATGTGTTTAAATAAAACTTACACTCTGTGTCGCTTTGCTACTGTGTCCTTGCCTTTCAATTCTTTGTTGCAGTAGGGAAAAGAACTGAGGAGAATAAACTCAGCTGGTTACAGAATGAATCCTTTAATCAGCTATTTCTTAATTGGTTACATTTATATTCTGTACTGCAATAAAAAGAAATCTGAGAAGTTTGTAGTATCCAAATCTGGAAACCTTCAAAATAATTATAGACACAAATTATTTGGCTTTTATTTGTAAAAATATTTTTAAAGAAAGATATTCTAAGTTGAAGCAAAAATCCAGTAACTATGAAAATATTGAGGCAGAAATGCTTATATATTTAACTGTAAAATAAAATTGTGAAAATCCTTTATTTAGCAGAATTTACTTTGAGCTTAACAGATACTGTGGCACCTATTGTTATGTTTAACTGATGAGAATATTATACACTCCAGGGAATAATCAATTAAAAGTAAAAATATATTTAATTGCCAATGATAAAATGCAATTTTTAAGATATGACAAGAAATGTTATGAAAAAATCAAAATTATGTGACCATATAAAAATAAAAATTTTCAGAAACACTAGTGGTATATCAGAAATTAAAACTAACTGAATAAAACATTCAACATTATGATTTAAATATATTTAACTGCATTGTTGTAATATTCAAATGCATTAAAAATATTTTCATTTTAGGAACAAATATCTATAAATAATTTTACTTTTGAAAATTTGTTTAAATAAAAATTTTATGCCCAGTCACATAATAAAACTGCTTTTCTTATTGATAATTTTAAATTAAAAAATGTATTTATAGCTTCCATTCATTTCAAAAGTATCCTACTTGTGGATAATAAATCATATGATCAACATACTTACATTACTACTGAGTGACATCTTTTGTGGTCCAACAAAATAATGGTAGAAAAAGCCATTCATAATGTTAGTAGGGACTGGGTTTGACCCCTGACAAACTGTGAACTTACATAATCTCCAGACCCCATATTAGAACTACCTAGCACTGTAAATACTGTATTGGTTGACTCTATGAAGCTATCCACAACTGATTATACTCCCAGCATTTATTTTGGTTTAACAGAGAGTTCTATGAGGGTAGAATTTAACATTACTTCTTCATCATTGCTATTGCTTTTCATCTTATGAGCACTATCAGTGAACAGCATAAACTTGATCTGCTGACCCTGAAGCTGGCATATCGTTACGTTGTGATGACTGGCCTCTTCTGCCACAGGTCAGATAATTTAGTCATTGAATGTCCTTCCTTGGAAGCAGTATACATTCTGTTTCAAGGATATTGAAAGCAGTATTCCAGCATCCTAGTGATGCTCTTAGGAGCAAAGCCTTGACTTCAGATGGAGAAGTTGGGTATCAGAGTGCTCTGTGGACAGACCTAGTCTAGAAAAGCTGGCTTCCCACTTAGCTTAAGGTTTCTCCAGGATGGATGGTAAATAGAAGTTTTTACCAAGAATTTCCAGAATTTCCTACCTGGCCTGAGTCCATTTACATGCCAAAGGATGGTTACCACAGCAGAGCCTCTGGTCAATCCAGAGCAAGGGGTGGAAAGAAAACAACCATTCTCTCCCCTCCTACGTTGCTGATACCTAATTGGTCTGCTGCCAGTCAGTCGCTACAGATCTGCCTATGGAGTTCCTGCCAGAAGGGAAAGCCAGGGAAAGGAGAGCACACTCTCTGGCTGGAAGGTATTGCAGGGTGCAAGGCCTGGCTAGCAAACCCAAGCAAGCTGTGAGAAATCCATTTCTCACAGTTGTTGACCACCTACTAACCCAACCTATTTAACCAGATTCAAAGGGAACTTTTCCTGGGTGGGGAACCCTCCTTCCCTCTGGAGCTACAGATGGGTATTGCTGAGTGACACTCACAGCTGGAAAGACCACTGATCCATAAAACAAACCCTATCAAGCTCTGTAAACAGGTACATGTGAAAAGATTATTTTGAACATTACCAATTGTTAATATTTGCTGCAATTCATGGCTTCTTCTGCTTGAAAGACAAGTGACCATATCTAAATATATAAATAAGCACTTGGTGGTGTTGCCATTGAAAAAAAAATAAAATAAGAAAACAAATGGAAAGCCACAACCACATTGTACTTAGAAAACAAACTACCAGAGACTAGAGCTTCTGGGCACTAGAGGGCCCCACACAGAAATACGAAACATCAAAGGAACCTGGTTCACACCAAAATCTCACAAACCCCAGAGAAAGGGCCAAATGAAACTAAACTCACCCACCAATCCTCCTGAAAAAGAGTTGAAAATAAAAATCATAAACATGCTCATGGAGGTAGACAAAAATATTCAAGAACTCAGGGACGAATTTAGAATGGAGATTCAATCATTAAGAAATTCCATATCAGAAACAAAACATACAATGGAGGGCTTTGAAAGCAGATTAGATGTAGTAGAAGAAACAGTAAATGGAATAGAAATTAGAGAAGAGGAATACAAAGAGCTGAGGCACAGAGAGAAAAAAGGATCTCTAAGAATGAAAGAATACTGAGAGAACTGTGTGACCAATACAAATGGAACAATATTTGCATTATAGGGGTACCAGAAGAAGAAGAGAAAGAAAAAGGGATAGAAAGTGTCATTGAGGAGGTAATTGCTGAAAACTTCCCAAATCTGGGGAAGGAGATAGTCTCTCAGGCCATGGAGGTGCACAGATCTCCCAACACAAGGAACCAAAGGAAGACAACACCAAGACATAATAATTAGAATTGCAAAGTAAAGGATAAGGACAGACTTTTAAAAGCAGCTAGAGAGAGAAAAAAGATCACATACAAAGGAAAACCCATCACGCTATCATCAGACTTCTCAACAGAAACTGTACAGGACAGAAGGGAGGGTCATGATATATTTAATGTAATGAAACAGAAGGGCTTCGAACCAAGAATACTCTACCTGGCAAGGTTATCATTTAAATTTGAAGGTGAGATTGAAAAATTTTCACATAAGCAAAAGCTGAGAGACTTCACCTCCCACAAACTCTGGTACACTTTGGAGGGACTGCTATAGATGGAAGTATTCCTAAGGTTAAATAGCTGTTACCAGGGGAAATAAAACCACAGCACATTAGAAAAATTAATTACTAAGCAGATGCAAAATCAAATCAACTACACCCAAAGTCAATCAAGGGATAGACAAAGAGTGCAGAATATGATATCTAACATATAAAGAATGGAGGAGGAAAAAGAAAGTATCTTTAGGTTGTGCTTGCAATGGCATGCTAAGTGAGTTAAATTATACTATTAGATAGTAAGGGAATTACCCTTGAACCTTTGGTAACCATGAATCCAAAGCCTGCAATGGCAGTAAGTATACACCTATTGATAATCACTCTAAATGTAAATGGTCTGAATGTACCAATCAAAAGACATAGAGTCACTGACTGGATAAAAAACAAGACTGTTTATGTGCTGTCTACGAGAGACTCACTTCAACCCCAAAGACATACACAGACTGAAAGTAAAGGGATGAAAAAAGATATTTAATGCAACTAATAGGAAGAAAAAAGTAGGACTTGTAGTACTTGTATCAGACAAACAAGACTTCAAAACAAAGAAAGTAACAAGAGACAAAGGACATTACATAATGATAAAGGGGTCAGTCCAAGAAGAGTTTATAAATATTATAAATATATATGCATCCAACACAGGATCACCTACATATGTGAAACAAATACTAACAGAATTAAAGGGGGAAATAAAATGCAATGCATTCATTTTAGGAGACTTCAACACACCATGCACACCAAAGGACAGATTAACCAGAAAGAAAATAAGTAAGGACACAGAGACAATGAACAAAGTATTAGAACAACAGATCATATACTAGGCCACAAAAAGAGCCTCAGTAAATTCAAAAATATTGAAATTGTACCAACCAGCTTCTCAAATCACAAAGGTATGAAACTGGAAATAAATTACACAAAGAAAATGAAAAAGCCCACAAACACATGGAGACTTAATAACATGCTCCTAAATAATCAATGAATCAATGACAAAACAAAAACGGTGATCAAGCAATATATGGACACAAATGACAACAATAATCCACACTGCAAAATCTGTGGGATGCAGTGAAGGCTGTGTTAAGAGGGAAGTATATTGTAATACAGGCCTACCTCAGGAAAGAAGAACAATCCCAAATGAACAGTCTAAACTCACAATTAACAAAACTAGAAAAAGAAGAACAAATGAGGCCCAAAGTCAGTAGAAGGAGGGACATAATAAATATTAGAGCAGAAATAAATAAAATCAAGAAGAATAAAACAATAGAAAGAATCAATGAAGGCAGGAGCTGATTCCTCAAGAAAATAAACAAAATAGATAAAACCCTAGCCAGACTTATCAATACAAAAAGAGAGACTACACACATAAACAGAATTAGAAAGGAGAAAGGAAAAATCACTATGGACACCACAGAAATACAAAGAATTATTAGAGAATACTATGAAAAATTATATGCTAACAAACTGGATAACCTAGAAGAAATGGACAACTTTCTAGAAAAATACAACCTTCCAAGGCTGACCAAGGAAGAAACAGAAAATCTGAATAGACCAAATACCAGCAATGAAATTGAATTGGTAATAAAAAAACTACATAAGAACAAAACCCCTGGAGCAGAAGGTTTCATTGCTGAATTTAATCATACATTTAGTGAAGACCTAATACCCATCCTCCTTATTTTCCAAAAAGTAGAAGAGGAGGGAATACTCCCAAACTGATTCTACGAGGCCAATATCACTCTAATACCAAAACCAGGCAAAGACACCATAAAAAAAAGAAAATTACAGACCAATATCCCTGATGAACGTAGATGCAAAAATAGTCAACAAAATATTAAAAAACCAGATTCAAAATACATAAAAAAGATCATCCATCATGATCAAGTGGGATTCATCCCAGGGATGCAAGAATGGTACAACATTCGAAAATCCATCAACATCATTCACCACATCAACAAAAAGAAGGACAAAAACCACATGATCATCTCCATAGATGCTGAAAAAGCATTCAACAAAATTCAACATCCATTCATGATAAAAACCCGCAACAAAATGGATATAGAGCGTAAGTACCTCAACATAATAAAGGCCATATATGAAAAACCCACAGCTAACATCATACTGAACAGCGAGAAGCTGAAAGCTTTTCCTCTAAGATCGGGAACAAGACAAGGATGCTCACTCCCCCACTTTCATTCAACATAATTCTGGAGATCCTAGCCATGGAAATCAGAAAACACAAAGAAATAAAAGGCATTCAGATTGGCAAGGAAGAAGTTAAACTGTCCCTGTTTACAGATGACATGACATTGTACATAAAAAGCCCTAAAGAATTCACTCCAGAACTACTAGATCTAATATCTGAATTCAGCAAAGTTGCAGGATACAAAATTAACACAGAGAAATCTGTTGCTTCCTACACACTAATGATGAACTAGCAGAAAGAGAAGTCAGGAAAACAATTCCATTCACAATTGCATCAAAAAGAATAAAATACCTAGGAATAAACCTAACCAAGGAAGTGAAAGACCTGTACATTGAAAACTATAAGACACTCATGAAAGAAATTAAGGAAGATACAAATAAATGGAAATATATCCCACGCTCATGGATAGGAAGAATTAATATTGTCAAAATGGCCATCCTACCTAAAGCAATCTACAGATTCAATGTAATTCCAATCAAAATACCAATAGTATTTTTCAATGAACAAGAGAAAATTGTCCTAAAATTCATATGGAACCACAAAAGACCCCAAATAGCCAAAGCAATCCTGAGAAGGAAGAATAAAGTGGGGGGGATTATGGTCCCTATCTTCAAGCTTTACTACAAAGCCACAGCAATCAAGACAATTTAGTACTGGCACAAGAACAGACCCACAGACCAGTGGAACAGACTAGAGAGCACAGATATAAACCCAAGCATATATGGTCAATTAATATACAATAAAGGAACCATGGATATACAATGGGGAAATGACAGCCTCTTCAACAGCTGGTGTTGGCAAAACTGGACAGCTACATGCAAGAGAATGAAACTGGATTATTTTCTAACCCCATACACAAAAGTAAAATCAAAATGGATCAAAGACCTGAATGTAAGTTATGAAACCATAAAACTCTTAAAAGAAAACACAGGCAAAAATCTCTTGAATATAAACATGAACAACTTTTTCCTGAATGCATCTCCTTAGGCAAGGGAAACAAAATAAAAAATGAACAAATGGGACTACATCATGATAAAAAGCTTCTGTACAGCAAAGGACACCAACAGCAGAACAAAAAGGCATCCTACAGTATGGGAGAATATATTTGCAAATGACATATCCAACAAGGGGTTAACTTCTAAAATATATAAATAACTCACACGCCTCAACACCCAAAAAGCAAATAATCTAATTAAAAAATGGGCAGAGGAGGTGAACAGACACTTCTCCAAAGAAGAAATTCAGATGGCCAATAGGCACATGAAAAAAAGCTACACATCATTAATTATCAGGGAAATACAAATTAAAACCACAATGTGATATCACCTCACACCAGTCAGGATGGCCAAAATAAAAAAGACTGGTAACAACAATTGCTGGCAAGGATGCGGAGAAAGGGGAATCCTCCTACACTACTAGTGAGAATGTAAATTAGTTCAACCATTGTGGAAAGCAGTATGGAGGGTCCTCAAAAAACTGAAAATAGAAATACCATTTTACCCAGGAATTCCACTTCTAGGAATTTACCCTAAGAATGCAGCAGCCCAGTTTGAAAAAGACATATGCACCCCTATGTTTATCGCAGCACTATTTACAATAGCCAAGAAGTGGAAGCAACGTAAGTGTCCATCAGTAGATGAATGGATAAAGAAGAGGTGGTACATATACACAATGGAATATTATTCAGCCATAAGAAGAAAACAAATCCTACCATTTGCAACAACATGGATGGAGCTAGAGGGTATTATGCTCAGTGAAATAAGCCAGGTGGAAAAAGACAAGTATCAAATGATTTCACTCATCTGTGGAGTATAAGAACAAAGAAAAAACTGAAGGAACAAAACAGCAGCAGAATCACAGAACCCAAGAATGGACAAACAGTTGCCAAAGGGAAAGGGTAAGGGACTGGGGTCAGGTGGGAAGGGTGGGAGAAGGGGAATAAGGGACATTACGATCAGCACACATAGTGTAGGTGAGGGGCACAGGGAAGGGAGTATAGCACAGAGAAGACAAGTAGTTACTCTGTAGCATCTTACTACGCTGATGGACAGTGACTCTAATGGGGATGATAATGGGACTGTAATGGGGACTTGACAATGAGGGGAATCTAGTTACCACAATGTTGCTCATGTAATTGTAGTATTAATGATACCAAAAAAAAAAGAAAGAAAACATGAACTTTGACTGAAGGCTTCAATTATGATAAGCCTACTCAAACTCTACATGTCCCTACAATATTGAACTTAATGTTTTCCGTATAGCCCTGTAGGACACACTGTCCTGTTGAACTGACTTGACAAGTGCTATGTTTGGGCTATATATTACAATCTACTCCTACACTAAGCTACCTGGGAGCTGTCTGACACCAAGACCCATTTTGAACCTTTAAATACTTTTTTATGGTAAAGTTATGGTCAGCTTGGAATCTCATTTACACCAGATGAAAGGGATTGACTTATTTGATAACTTGAGCTTTTCAGTGTCTTTTCTGCTAGGAGCAAAACCAGTATTGGTGTAGCATCTACATAAAGCTAAAGTCTTTATAATTCCAAGCCTAAATAACTGTATTACATAAATTCATAGACTGAGGATTCATGGTCTGGTTAGATGACCTCTTAACTTAGTCCTAAACCTGATATCCTATGAATCTTAGACTTACAGTTCACCAGCTCCTAATACTGGCTTCTTGACCATCATCAGTAAACATCTTTAAGTTCTAAGATAAAGATCCAAGATAAGCTTCAGTTTAGTTCAGGCATTCATAAAAAGTCAGCAATTCTGAAAGGAAACCTTCTTGGTGAAATAAAGATCATCCATGTTACCTAGTGTTTTTCAGATACTACCATTGTTGCACCCCACTCTGTCCCTGAAGAACCCTCTTATTCATCCTGAATGTTCAACTTTCTGGATACAAAACCCTCCCTGGACTTTGTGGCTTGCTGGGAAAGATTTTCCCTGGAAGATTCTGCCTCTCATCTTCAGTATGTGACAAATTATTTAATATCTCCAATGAGGACATTTAGAGGACATCTTGTCTTTTGTCACTTATCCAACTGACAAGAGACATGGGACTTTTATGAGATACATGTTTATCTCAACTTCTTTTTCCATATCTATTACCAAGGTTGTTGGTATTCTTCAAGAAGACAAAAAAATAAAATAAAATAAGGCCTCAGGAAATCAACAATTCACTTCAATTATTTAGAGGAATTCTATGTCAAATGTCCTATTCCATTTCACTGATAATAATAAGCCAACAAGTTTAAGAAGTGATTAATCCATCTGATTATAAATGTAATACTCAAGTTGCTGAGATTTATTTTTTGTCAGGGTTCAAAAGCAAGAATGATTCTGCAATAGCCTATTATTTTATTAGCATATATATTTTACTTGATGCTAAACAGAATAGGCTTAAGGGGTTTATTTATTTATTTTTGTATACTGAAATTTGCAGCTCTAATGGATGCTTGAGGGGACACTCAGTTCTTGCATAAATTTTTTTAGCATTTTTCATCAGTTGACACATAGCTTTGACCAGATGCCTTTTATGTAGTGAGCTCAGTGTTGTGTGAAGGGCAGTGCACGGTGGGATCATGGTGCACTTGAAAGCCACAGGAAAGCACTTTATTCCTTTTCTACAAGTTTATCTGAAAGACAGAACTAAATGATACATGTAGGTGATCTAAACAAAAGCCATATTATCATCAAAGTAAATTTTAATCTTCAAAAAAAAAAGTTATCCATTGATCTAATATCTTTGTCACCTCTATGAATCTTAACTGACAATAACAGCATTATATTCTTTTATTGTATTAAAAATTAACAGTATGGGAGCTGGTTTGTTATACTTAAAAAAACTTTACATTTTAAAAATTATTGCTTCTATTATAATCTGTTCCAATAACATTTCTTGTTGAAATTTCTATTAGAAGCAAAATTTTACCTATGTGGAGTTTCTGGATGTCATTCAGAATTAAAGTAATATTTTCTGCATTTATTTGGCAGTTGCTTTTTTTTTTTATTGATATTACAGTGTGATTCCTTGGAGCAATTGCTATGCAAAACACTTTCAATTCTAGAAGGCCCATAATACTACACAGCAGGACGGCTAAAACAACTAAGGAACTTGAGAAGTCAATACAGGTGCCCCACACGTTTCGAAAGTTCACGGTAAGCCACTTTGCTTTTACTAAAGAGCTACATTAGTAACCATTCTTCGTAACTGAATGAAATCTGAAGAGGATTTCTGCTTTTATGACAAAAGGCAAAAAGCAAAGAGAGTGTTTGGTGGTGGTTTTGCAGCAAGCCATTAGAGAGATAGCAGCACACCCCGAGGAGGTAGAGCGGCCCTGCCAAGCTCCTTCCCCAGGTACTCAGCATCTCAGCATCAAGCCACCATAGCTTTGAACTGTGTGTGCATCTGTGTTTCACCTCCATTTATTTGATGCATGCATTAGCAAGACATGTTCTAAGGTATCAGAAAAGTCTCAGGAAGGTTATTTTTTGGTCTGGGAATGCTCAAAAATGTTTCCATATAAATTAATGGTAATCGCCTCTTTTTGGGCCATTTTGGCTTCACAGGAACACTCTACTTTTAGATAGCAGGGGGAGTCCTGTACATTAAATTAGAAATAAAAATGCAGAAAATAAAAACAAACTTAAGAACACTGAAGAAACAACATTCGCATCATGTACTTTATGGTACGACACAACGTAAGAGATAGCTTGTGGTTTGTAAAAGACAGTGATTAGAGGATTTATGATCTCTAGATTTTAAACCAAGGAAAAAGATATTTTCTTTTTTTGGGGGGATTGCCGTAAAGTTTCTTTTTTGCTTTGTATTATGCTTTAATGCCTTATCAAATGTCAGTATAAGTCGTCTGAGTAATATAATCAGCAATACCTAATTGGAAATATAATTTTACCATGTTAATATGGTAAAAGATTCATTCAATTCAGGAAATTCTCGGGTCTGTTGTTTACAAAATATGGAAACATAGAATCATAATTGTGTAACTTAAGGTCATGAAAGGCATCTGGTCTCCATCTCCAGCATATAAAGTGATTTAATTTGGTCACTGAAGAGTTGCATTCCCTATCGTCTTGGAAGTATCACATTTTTTGTTATTAAAAGATGAAAAATATATTCCTTTTTGTATAAGCAATCACTATTTTATAAAAATACTTTTTAAAAGACATTATTCTTTTCTGAATAATCAATGTTATTAAGAATATTTTGAAAGGTCACTTTTAAAATTCTATTTTATTTAAATAAATAGCCTCTTCCTGGATGTCGAGTAATTTAAATACTTGAAATTTTGAAAATAAGTGATTTATTTCTCTACCAATGAAGTGTATGGCTTTTCCAATTTTCTTAAAATAATAATAGAATAATTACTTTGAAATCTGTTTTTTTTTGTTTGCCTTGGGCAAAATTGACAAGTTTTAATGAAAAGTAGAATAAATTCAAATAGATCATTTGGATAACTCTCCTCACCAAAGAGGGAAAGAGAAAACAAAAGAAGCAGATAAACAAAAAGACAAGCACACTTTCCTCAAATCTTTTTTTCTTTTTCATTCTGGCTGCATATAAAGTATATAATAAAGACATGAGACAGATATTTACATATATACCAATGTTTATCTGTAAAATAAGTTCTGTACTTTAAAGAAGCCATCTTTGAAGGCTCTGCACCCTTTTAAAGAACATTCCTATGTTCAAAAAACTGTTTAATTTCCTAACATCAGGAGGCAAAGTTTTGTATACCTTAGGTTATTTCTATGAATGAGACTCATTTCAGGAAATGAGAGTTAATAACTACTGAGCAACTTCCAAAGAATGTATTCCTGGCTTCCCTCAGTATGTTCAAAAAAGAAATTTCACAAATTATTTTGAGAATAGAATCTTTGTTGGACTAACTGTAAAGTTCTGCAAGGTGGTCATTTAAAGCCTTTCAGAGTAAATTTTTCACATATTTGTTTTAAAAAGGAAACTAACTTAAAAAATCTACTATACTATGAAGATATTCTCATTTTTGAAGCTGATTATTTTTGCAACAAACCACACTTCATATTTCAATATTGAATATTTCCATTTCCATCGGTGATTATTTTCCACATGAGAAATATGATTTCTTACAATTAATTAAGGTTATCTTTTAAAGATTAACTTTTTTTCAGTAAATAAATAGGAGAGTAAGGCTATTTAAAGATTTTACTGATGATCATGGCATTCAATTTACTATTTTCACCCCAAACTGAAAAGCCCAGCACTTATTATCAACATACATTTTGTATTATTCACCTGATTCCTCCCTGAATGGAGATCACATGCTGAATATAAAAAGGCAATATAAAAATAGTAATGGAGCTTACCAGACCCGGTGAGAAACTATTTCGCACAACTGTGTCACTGGAAACTACGCGTTCCCTCTCAGGTCCCCCAGGCCAAAAGTGGCTTTGCTAGGTATCCCGCATTTGTCACCATCTTACTTCCATTTAAACTGGGAATCCTTGGTAAAATAAATCAGAAATTTAAGCTAATGTAATAGAACAAGTATGTGTCTATAATTTTTATGCTCATCTACAGTCTTCTACTCCACATGTTTAGTGGATTATATTCTAGGGAGACAGCATCCTTCCAATGTTGCTCCTCCTTATTAAGGTTTGAGGGGAAGCTCAGACATGACTATGATAGTGTGAGGAGTGAGTGATAAAGTGGAATTTTCTGGTGCCTCACTTCTCCACCTTCCCTTTACTTTGAAGTCTCTGCAGCTGTAGGTCCTTCAGCACTTCACTGACATCATTTGTAAGAAATAGTAACTGATCCACCCAACAGAAATATTAGTTCACAATCAAAAACAATGAAATACTCAAGGAATAATATTATGCTGAAAGAAAAACAACAGAAAACTGCCAAAGGTGTATAGATGACCTTTCTAAGTGAGCAAGATAAATGTAGGAAAAGAAATGAGGGAACATATTAGCAAAATAAAAGAATAATAAGAACTTCCAATGAAAGAACAAAGGGTAAATATTCATATGAAAATGTAATACATGACAGAAGATAAACATTAACATGTACAGAGCTTAAAAACACTTTAAAATCAGGCTGAGAAATTTCCCCAGAAGGAATGAGAAAAAGAAAAAAGAAAAAATTATAGAAGTTAAAAACATATGGAAGAAAGTAAAAATTCCAAAATCCAAATAATAGGAATCCTGGTTAAAGAAAAACAAAAAAATGGAGGAATAGAAATAGTTGAAGAAATAGTGGATATATATTTCATAAAATATAATTGTATCCTTGGATTAAGTAGACTTATGGTATGTGAAGTATATCTGAAAAAAGCTGTTAAAAAAAGAAACTGAAACATTTTCCTGTTATCTGAAACAGGAGATGTGTCCACCAGCAAAAGAGACTAAGCAAGAGGGTTAAGGTACTCAAACCCTCCACAAAGGGCCTCCAAATCCTGCCAAATAGTACTATCTTCTTTTTCAGCGTCCTTTTTGTATCCCTATATCTTTCACATAAATTCGGTGAGGCTATGAAATCAATCTATATTGTAATATAATAACCTACAGAAATAGATTTTGTGCATGATTTTTTGCCTGTGCTAGTCTGAACTCTTTGAGTTAAGACCTTTTGGTGACTAATGATAATGGTGTCATGAGCTGGGAATTTAAAACTCTGAATTTATAATTTTCTTAAGGTCTTCATCACAGGTGAAAACTGCCAGTTTTCCCCCACCGTACCTGTATTCCTTGAATTTATTCATCAAGATCTATCACAGAAGACCTATGATCCATCAAAGTAGATAAGAGAGAACTGGCACTCAAACTAGTAATTATGACAACTTCACATTAGAGCGTAGCAAAAATTCTAAGTAAACAGAGACATAAATTAGGATTATCAGCAGGTATCCAGGCCTTTTTGAAATAAAAAAAAAGTTCTCATTTTTCTGGGTAACAGCTCCATGTATCACCCAATTGTCTTTCAGACAATCTCCAGGTAAAAGACCATTAAATCAGCCAGGGATAGGGAATGGGTTGGATTTGAACACCAGAAAGCTGGGCTTCTTTTGGAAACCAGATGAAGTTAGGAATACTGCTCAAGGAAAGTCTCCTGTATTCCTCTGAGAAAGTATACTCCCTTTTATGATGCTGAACTTGATCCAAGAGCAGGGAGGGCACAAGGTTAATAAAAATTTCCTTAAGCAGAAGTGTTTTAGTTGTTGGTGTAAGTTATTTCAGTTTGGTGACTCCACACCTGAGTCAAATGGGGAAGTTTGATAGCAAGAATTGATGTTACCTTGCACAATCCATGTCATCAGCATCAGTGTTCCACTTGCTAGTGACTCTGGAGACCAAGATAAGTTATGCCGAAAATTGCTGCATTTGCTTCTGCCCTAAGTTGGCACTTAACATCTGATAAGAATTAATACCTTGAGAAACATTGGAAAGTTAATCTTTTACTCTGTGTCAGTGTATGATTTTGCTTCCTAAGCAATCTGCAACACATATGATACCCTGATCCTAAAATTTCACATATATTATCCATTGAAGTGCTTACTCAGAACTTTGTGTATATTAACAAATTTGATTTTCATAAAATCCATTCACAATGAGTTCAAGCAAACATTTATAACTGTTTGTCTTTTGTAGAGAGCCAAGTGTCACTCTTTGCCAGCTGTTAACCTCAGGCCAGACCAATATAATTAGTTTGGGTAATTACTTCTAGTTTTCAGGAATAATTGAAATTATTGTATTCTTACTTCACTCTGGAGTTAAACTGATGCATTCTTCTTGTGTGAGAACTTAGGACCTTTAAGTCTACCTACTCAAAATATGTTCCATACTAATGAAATATATTTTTTCATCTTCCTTCTCTATAGAAAACCTTAATGATCAAAATGCTCCAAAGCACACTTAACTCAAACACACTCAAGTATATTACTCACATTGAGGTCATTAGTTCTAAATATTTCTGGTTTTATAAGGTTTACCTGTATACTGGGATAGTTTCTCTCTTCCACACATGTGAACATTGGTTTAAGAAATGCATGGATAGTGATGGATGTCCCTGAGAGCCTCAAGTGTTGTCAAGGTCTCTCAGAGTCTGAACATGAGCTCATGCAAGCAACTCAAATGCCAATCTAAACTTCAAATAGTCTCCCAAATCAGTAAGTGCCTAATCAGCATTTAACCATAGATTTATAAGGAATGTTTTTCCCTCATTATTCTTGAAATGGTATACAAAACTATTTAATAATAGCGACATTAGTGTCACACATAACTGAGTTTTCTAGTGTCTTCTATTTATTAGCTGTATTGCCTTGGGCTACTTACTTAATCTTTAAGCTCCTGATTTTTCATTTGTATAATTGGAATAATGCCTCGTATTATTTATTGATTAAAGAAAATAATAAATATAACAGTAATCTAAACAACAAAAGCATCCAAGAAAACAATTCAAAAACAATTATGAACATCCCTTATAGAAAATAGTGCTGCATAATTGAAGGATGGCTGTTTTACTGTGAAGTGCTTGGAGATGGAATTATCTATAGGATTCCCAGACTGGTGATACTGTGATGATACAATCTATGTGACAAAATCTACAGAAAAGGTGGTACAGATCATAAAAGCTACTTTAACATCAAAGCACTCTCTCTGAAGGCATATGATTTTTAAAAAATATTTTTTTTCTAATTAGTAATGTTACGGAAAATACTGGAAAGCCTGGACTGGATCACTGATGGAAGAAACAAGCGGCACTCAGAGGTCTGGGAATGTTGAGGCTTTATTAAACAGCGGTGGGCTCAGAGGGGAGTAATCTCCCAAAAGTCTGAGCCCCGAACAAAGACAAAGGGAGCAATATTTATCTTTCTGCTTCTGTATCTGTAACATTCCTAAGTGCATAAAAAGCGAGCAGGCAAGGGGGAGGGAGTTTAGGGAGTAAGTGCCTGGCAGAGTGGGGAGTGAAGGGGAGGGGGAAGTTAAGGGAGTTTCTGTTGTCTTTGCTAAGAAGAGCAGCAGAAGGGAGCCACCTGGACTAGACTGCTGTCCTTGTAGGTTTTTCCCTATCACTAAGTGCTCTTAAATGTTTAATGGCAAATACTATGTATGTCTACACACACACACACACACACACACACACACACACACACACACACACACATATACACACAGACCTATGTTTAAATCTGTGGGCTATTTTGAAGTTAAAATATCAATCCCATAAAAAGTATTTTAATTTGGAAAACATGGAGTCCAGATATTTAGGGAAAATTATGTCCTATTTAATGATAAGTATCATTAAATAACAGGAGGCTTGGGGAAATAAATTCAAATAACCAATACTACAGCAATTGATTCTTGTTAATTTGAGAAAGGAAGTTGTATATTCTCTAAGCAAGCCAATTACAGCTATTGTGTTTACTTCAAGAAAGCCCATTGAAATAATTCATATACATTTGTTTATTGATTTCTAGACTACTCTTACCATTACTGAGGTAGAAACAACAGAATAGTCTGTTATACATCATAGAAACCAAATTTGGAAAATAAAGGTGCTTATTAAATAAACATGCTATGTCACATTCACTGTAACACCAAATTTAATGCAGTTTCATTTAAAAAAAATCTCAAGATGCTTATGGAACTTGACTAGTGGATTCTAAACTACATAAGGGTAGAATAAACATCCAAAACTAGCTACAGTCAATTTGTTGATGCAGAATAAGGAATAACACTACCTTACAATTAGTAAGAATTATTATTAAGTTGTAATAATTAAAACTATGTACCATTAGCACAAGGGTTGTAACACTTGGTCAAAAGAACAAAATAAAGAGCCTGGAAGCAGATCCAATAGCAACACGGGAACTCAGAATATTGAGACAGGGACTGTGGGTGTAGTCAGAGTAGGGTGAGAGCCTCTGGAAAAAGCAAGGCAGGATATTTACAGTCAAAGCAATATAACAATACAAAGTCCCTATCGAAACTCTGTGTTCAGCATTATGCAAAGTCAAGGTCACACTAGTTCTCTAGGGTAAAGATACTAGACTAGGAATACAGACATCTTCATTGAGATCAGTTAAAGGTCAAAAGGCCAGGAGCAACTTGGCCTGGAATGTTTGAGTGTTCCGCAAATAAAGAAGGGTATCTCAGCATAACCCGTGACTTCACTGTAAACAGCCCTACCAAACAGACAACAACCCAGCCCACCTTGAGGGCAGGGCAGGTGGTACAAGTCCACACCCCTATGCCTTTTTTTTCATATCCCCCAAAATCTTCAATTGCCTATAAATCCTCTAGACAACGGACCAACCCGGGCTGGCTCTCTTGTCCCATCCTGGCACGAGCCAGCTCTTTCCTCTCACTTTATTTCTAAATAAAAGCCTCTCCTACCTTGGGTGTGTGCTAAGTTCATTCTTCGACTCTGCAAACAAGAACCCCAGCATCAATATGATGAAAGTTACATGGAAATCACTGGAAAAATTATGGTTACTTCAAACGATGATGATAAAAATGACTATACATGGTAAGGAATAACAGGGTTTTACTTCCCACTATACACAAAAGTAAATTCCAGATGCATCAATGACTTAAATGAGGAAAAGTCAATTTTAAAACTATTGAAAAACGCACAAGACTTGATAACAGAGTATTTGGGGTAAAGTTTTAACTCTGCAGGTATCAACTATGAAATATTAGGAAATTTCTCAGCTCATTGAGCCTGACTTCAGCCAGTGGGAAAATACATTTACTTCTGTAACTTTGGGTTGGGGGTGGGTGGGTGGCAGGAGGTATCTTCCCAGCCCGAGGCAAAATACCTTAGAACTAAAGTCAGTCAAAGACAGAAATAAAGTGGGAGAAACCTGTTTATTTCTTACAAGCAGTCATCCACTTCTGCTCACCCATGTCTCTTGAGACCCAGCTGCAAAAAAAAGGGGCCCCACCCAGTCTCTCAGGTCCAGATATGCCCTCGATCCCCCTGTAATTACCTTTTGATATGGAGGTGGCCTACTTCTCTCCACCCCTTGGAAACATCTATTGATAAGGAGATGCACTAAGGCCAAGGGAGAGATTCTGGAAATACTGCAATTTTACCCACAGCTTCATTTATCTAGAATTTTAGTAAGACATGATACAAAATTTATGGCTGCTACTTTGAGACAACACAAATATCCTCTTGCCCATCACTATTTCACCTTCGTTTATAATTCATTAATGATTTTCTAATTTCATATTTTTTCTTATATTTAGAATTGAAGAGCTATTTTTAGTAAGAAAGAATGTCCCTTTTCACCATTCATTTATTCATTCATTTGTTCATTTATTTACTCATTCGTGTTTGTATATAACTGTATAATGTTTACTTTATTCAGTGTGCCATCAGTTTCACAATCATAATTAATTTCAATGCTGTTAGGAGAATTTCCCGGAAGGATGTAAAAGAAACATCTTCCCCCCAAATTATGAGGGAACCAACAGGCCTAAGCATGAGTTGTACAAGTCCAGATTGGTGAGTCAATTAGTTTTATTAAGGGGTTACTTACAGAGAAGTGGATGACATTGGCAGGTGCTCTAACTGAAGTTGCCATGCCCCAACCCATTAGGCTAGCTTTTATCAAGGAATGGGGAGGGGTGTTACCTGCAGGAATGCAACCATTGTATGCAGAAAAGCAGGTAAGAGTGGAGTTCCTTCTTCCTTTGATTTTTCCTTTAGATACAAAACAGCGCTACATTCCTTGTGCCTTGACTTAGCGCTATGGAACAGGCAGGAACTCTTCCCTGTTCCTGGAGCTACAGTGCAGGAGTGCAGTCCAGCAACTTGTTCTAAAAATGGTGCCTACAAACAAAATGGCATTGCTCTGGCTAGGTTTCAGAAGATCACCTATGCTACAAATTCATGTTTTGCTTCAGATTTGGACAGTAGGATCCCCTTTAAGGTGGTTCCCAATGAGATTTCAGGAATTCCTTACTTTATGAAACAGAAATAAATTCCAGGCTCATATTTTACTTTCCTTTCTCAACCATAGCATCAGCCCTACCTCTAAGTAGCCCTGGTAACTTGGAGCATGGAATTTAGAGATCAAGATCTGGGAGCTGGATATGTTTATTGCTAACAGTGTGTCATTGCTTTTGGGCTCCCTCAGTGAACAGAAATAATAAGTATAAATTTATATATCTTCAGGGAAGGCAGTATAGCACAGAGAAGACAAGTAGTGACTATAGCATGTTACTATGCTGATGGACAGTGAGTGTAATAGGTTCTGTGGTGGGGACTTGATAATGGGGGGAATCTAGTAACCACAATGTTGCTCATGTAAGTGTATATTAATGATACCAAAATAAAAATTTAAAAATTTAAACAATTAAAAAAAATTTATGTATCTTTTTGTTTTATATATGTGTGTGTGTGTGTGTGTGTGTATTTCTCAATGTATATTTTTTTCTATGTATATATCTATATGTACATCTATATAAAATTAAGTGAGTATGTACTGGTCCCTTCAACTGTAATCTCACAGCACAGAGCATATTCTAGTCTTCCCTCTTTCCATGTAGGTACATCACTTCACTAATAGTAAGAATCCTAGCTCCCATTATGTTCTATATATTGATGAATTTATCAAGGATGAAATACACATAAATTAGTTTAAGAATAGATAACTCATGCAACTGTGAAAAGAATACTTACCAACTACTAACTACAATATGATAATTTTTAAGTTTATTAGATAAATTTTACATAGTCCAATGAATATAAATTCACAAATTCACAACATACACATGAACTTCGACAAATTTATGCAATTATTTATAATCCCAGAAAATTTATTCCATTCATCTTCATATAATCTCTATAAGATTCTTCTGATTTTTGTCACAATATTTTTTATTATTCTAAAATTTCATGTAATTGGAAAATGCAATATGTACTTTTCAGGCCCAGCTTAATTTTCTTAGCATAATGTCTGCTAGTTTCATGTACAGTGGTGTATGTATACATAGCTCATTTAATTTTAAATGCTGAGTAGAGTTTAGGAATTTTCCTGTTAATGGCCATTTGGGTTGCTTCCCGTTTCTGGCCATTATGAATAAAGTTACTATGAACATTTGCACATAATTCTTTTTATCGACATATGTTTTGGTTCTCTTGGATAAATATGAGGTGCAGATTTGTGGGCACACGTGGGCATACTAAATATATTAATTTTTTTCATTAAGATATGATGTTAGCTGTGGGCTATTTATAAATGGTCTTTATTGTGTTGAGGTAGTTTCCTTGTATTTCCAGATTGTTGAGTGTTTTCATCCAGAAAGTTTAAATTTTGTCAAATATTTCTTCTGCATTAATTGAAATGATCATGTTTTCATCTTTCATTCTGTTAATATAGTGAGTTACATTGATTGATTTTTGTATGTTGAACCATCCTTCCATTTCAGAAATAAATCTAATTGGTAAGGGTGTATGATTATTTTATATGTTGTTGAAATTAGTTTTGCTATTATTTTGTTGAGGATTTTTACATCATTCACCAGGAATATTAGTCTGTAGTTCTCTTTTCTTGTAGTGTCTTTGGCTTTGGTATCAAGGTAATGCTGACCTCATAGAATGAGCTTGAACTGTTCCCCCCACTTCAATTGTTTCAAAGAGGCTTGGGAGGATTCATGTTAATTCTTTTAATGTTTGGCAGGATTTTCTGGTGAAGCTATCTGCTCCTGAACTTTTCTCTGTTGGGAGGTACATTCTATAGGTTTTGAAAAATGTATAACATAAGGACACATATCCACCTTTACAGTATCATACAGAAGAGTTTCCCTGCTCTAAAATTCCCCTGTGATCCTACTATTTATCCCTCTTTTCCTCCTCAACTCCAATCTCTAGCAACCACTCTTAGTTTCACTGTCTCCATAGCTTGGCCTTTTCTAGAATGCCATATAATTGAAAACATACAGTATGTAGCCTTCCTCCACTTATCAATATGTATTTAAGGTTTCTCCTTGTCTTTTTCATGGCTTGAGAGCTTATTTCTTTTCCTCACTAAACACTATTCCTTTGTATGGATGCACAATAGTTTGTTTATTCATTCACCTATTGAAGGACATATTGGTTGCTTATAAATTTTGAAAAGTATTAATAAGGCTGCTATAAACATTCATGTGCAGGCTTTTGTGTGGACATAAGTTTTAAACTGATTTGAGTAAATACCTTGGAATATGATTATTGGATATCATAAGATACACTTAGTTTTGTAATAAACTGAAGAAACACCTTCCAAGGTGACTGTAAGCATTTTGCATTCCTATCAGCAATGGATGTGACTTCCTCTTGTTCCACATCTTCACCAGTATCTTGTGTTGACAGTTTTTTGGAACTCAGATGTGTGGTGGTATTTCATTGTTGATTTGAACTGTATTTCCTTACTGACATATGATGTTTATTTTCCATCTGTTTCACTTCCTTTAACAAGGTGTCCGTTCTGGTTTTTTTGCCCATTTTTAAATTGGAAAGTGTGTGTTCTCATTGTCAAGTTTTCTGTGTTAATTGTTAACTTTGAATATAGGTACTTTGTCAGATGAGTAATTCAAAAATATTTTCTTCCCATGTAAACCTGTCTTTTCCTTAACAGTGTTATTTGTAGAGCAAGATGTGTTAGTTTTAATGAAGTTCACACTATCAATCATTTCATGTACGGATTGTGCTTTTGTGTTGAATCTAAAAAGCTGTTATCAAGTTGAATGTCACCTATATTTTATCATCTAGAAATTTTATAGTTTTGCATTTATATTATCTCTAATCTGTTCTGAATTAATTTTTATGAAAGATATAAACATGTTGAGCACTTTTTTCATATGCTTCATCATTACCATTTGAATATCTTTGTGACATGTATGTAGAGGTCTCTCAGCCTTTTTTATTGTTTTCTTTGTCTTTTTATTATGTAGTTTTAACAGCTTTTTATATATTCTAGATACAAGAACTTTGTCAGATATATGTTTTGCTAATTTTTTAATGCATTGTTTGCCTATTCATTTATTAATATCTTTTGATAAGAAAAAATTAATGCATTCTAATTTGTTCTTTTATCACTTTTCCTGTCCTCTCTGAGAAACGTTTGCCTCCCTCAGGATAACAAAGACATTCTCTTATTATTTCTTCTAAAGTTTTAACTTTAGCATCTAGGTGTTATGATTCATTTCAAGTTAATTTTTCTGCAGAGTAGCACTTCAGGTTTCATTTTTGCCCTATATGAATACCTTGCCTTGCCAGAACCATTTGTCAGAAAGCCTTTGCTTTCCCCATTTTATTGTTTTGCTTCCTGACTTGAAAATGAATTGTCAGTATAACAGTGGGTTTATTTCTGTACTCTTCTGTTGCATTAAAATCTTCTATGCCTTTATGTTAATATTGTACTGCCTTGATTATTGTAGCTTTGATGCCACATATTATGAAGTCTTGCATCATTGTTACCCTTTCAAAATATGATTTTGGCTATTCTAAATCCTTTAAATTTTCACATAAATTTTAAAATCAGTTTCTCAATTTATATTCATAAAAGCTTTCTCATTGACCCTAGGCAACCAGTAGTCTGTCTATAATATTTTTCTTTTGAAGAATATTATATAAATAGAATCATATACTATGTAACTTTCGGGATTGACTTTTTTCATTCAGCATAATTTCCTTACAATATATCCAAGGTGCTGCACATACCAATAGTTACTTTTTATTGCTTAGTAGTATTGCATGTTATGAATATACCATAGTTTGTATAACCATAAACCAATTGAAGGGCATTTGATTTTTTTTTTTTTGCAGTTTTTGGCTAGGTAGATTTTGTAGTTTTTGTTTTTTTCACTTTGAGTACAGTATTCAGTAAATTACATGAGATAATCAACACTATTATAAAATAGGCTTTGTGTGAGATAATTTTGCCCAGCTGTAGGCTAATGTGAATGTACTGAGCACATTTAAGGTAGGCTAGGTTAAGCTATGATGCTTGATAGGCTAGGTGTATCAAATGAATTTTAACTTATGATATTTTCAACTTACAAATGGGTTTTATTGGGATGTAACTCCACTGTAAGTCACACAATATTTGTATGTCCTATAGACAAGTTCTGTATCACATGTGCGGTTTGAGAGTATTTTCTACTGGTCCGTGGTATATTTTTTCATTCCCTTAAATATGACTTTCACAGAAGAAATATTTTAAATTTCAATGAACTCCAATTTAGGTATTGTTAAATAATGGATTGTGTTTCTGTCATGTGTAAAGACTAAACGAAGCTGAGATATCCCAGTGTTTTTCTAGGTTATCTTCTAAACATTCTACCATTTTACATTTTACGTATGAATCTATTTTCTATTTTGAGTTAATTTTTGTATAAGATATGGGGTCTAGGATAAGATTTATTTTCCCACCTGTGGACATCCAGAATGCTCCAGCCACCATTGGTTGAAAAGATTATTTATTCATCCTCCATTGAACTGATTTTTTTGTCTCTGTCAAAAATGAATGAGCCATACTTTTTGGGGGCTATTTTTAGGTTTTATGTTCCATTCAATTGATCTCTGTGTATATCCTTTTGCCAATACCACACAGTCTTGATTACAATAGCTATAAAATAAATTTTAGATTAATAAAAACAAAAATAAATAAATAAATAAATTTTAGAATCATGTGGGCTTATCTCTTTCATTTCTTTTCCAAAATATTTTTGTCCATTCTAGTCGCTTTGTTTTACATACGAAGTTTAGAATGTTGCTATATCTACAAAGAATCTTGCTTGGGATTTGATAGAAATCCATTAAAGCTGGATATCATTTTGGGGAGAACTGACATCTTTACTGTGTTGAGTCTTCTAATCCATGTTCACAGTATGTCTCTCCATTTAAGTAGATTTTTGATTTGTCAGTCTTTTGTGGTTTTCAACATACAAGCACTGTATATGTTACATAAAATTTACACTAAGTATTTATTTTAGGGATTATAAATCATATAGTAATTTATTTTAGGGATTATAAATCATATAGTAATTTTAACTTCAGTGGTCACATAGTCATTGCTAGTATATAGAAATAAAATTCATTTTTATATGTTGATCTTGTATCCTGCAGTGTGCTAAATTCACTTCTAAGAGTGAGTTCTGCAGATTTATATTGTGCGTTGATTCTTTGGAATTCTCCTTGTAGATTATGTCATCTGCAAATAAGGCAGTTTTATTTCTTCTTCTTGAAATCTGTATAACCTTTTATTTCCTTATTGAACTACCTAAAATTTTCAGTCCTTTTGAGAATTAGTGGTGAGAGCAGCACACTTGCCTTGTTCCCCTTCTCAGGGGAAATGGATTCAGTCTTTCACCAGTAAGTATGACACTAGCTACAGCACTTTTGGAGATGTTCTTTATCAAGTTGAGGAATGTACCCTATATTCCTACTTTTTTTTTAATTTATAAAAACTGTTGAATTTGTCAGATACTTTTTCTGTATCAATTGACATTGCCATCTGATTTTTCATCTTTTGCCTATTAATAAGGTACATTATATTGACTGATTTTAAAATATTGAACCAGTCTTACATCCTTGATAAAATCCTTTTCACCATGCTGTATTCTCTTTTTTAATACTTCTGATTTACATTTGATAATACTTTGTTTGTTTTTTGCATTGATACTCATGAGTGTTATTAGTACATAGATTTGTTTTGTTAAATTTTGTCTTTATCTGGTTTTGGTATCAGGGTAATACTAGCTTCATAAAATGTGTTGGGAAGTGCTCTTTTGTCTTGTATTTTGTGGAAATGATGGTATAGAATTGGTGATAATTCTTTCAAGAAATTTTTTTATTGAGATATAATTGACATATAACATTATGTAAGTTTAAGGTGTATAATGTGGTTTGATTTATTTATGTATTGCAATATGAAAACCACTGTGGTATTAGCTAACACCTCTGTCATGTCGCATAGTTATATCTTTTTGTGGTGAGAACTTATCTAGACCTTAGCAATTCTGAAGTTAATAATATCATATTATTAATTATAATCACTATGCTGTGCATTAGATCTCTAGAATTTATTCATCTCCTGGTTGCCAGTTTATACTCATAAACAACGTCTCCCTATTTCCCCTACTCCATCATACCACACCCCTTGACCCTGGTGCCTGTCATCCACTTTGTTTTTACAAATTTGGATTTTTTTAGATTCCACACATAAGTGGTACCATACAGTATTTGTATTTCTCTGTCTGACTTATCTCTTAGCATAATGCCTTCAATGGTGATAGTTATTTTATAGATGTCTGTAGAATTCTCCAGTAAAACCATCTTGGCTTGAGCATTTGTTTTGATTCATGATTTTTAAATTAATAATTAAATTTTCCAAATAGCTATTATATATTCCAATCATCTATTTCATGGTGAGTCAGCTGTGGTAATTTGTATTTTTAAAAGAATTGATCCATTCATTTATGTTGTCAAATTTATACCTGCAGATTTGCTCATATCTTACAATATTTTTGATGTCTTCAGGGTCTGTAATGATATCCCATTCCATTCCTGATAATGGTAATTTATGTATCCTTTCATTTTATCAATTTAGCTAAAGATTTGTAAACTCAGCAATCTATTCAAAGAATCATTTTTTATTTTATTTCATTAATTTCTGCTATTATCTTTATTGTTTCTTTTCTTCTGCTTGCTTGTTAAGAATTTCCTTGGCTGAGAGCTTAGATTATTGATTTGAGACTTTTATTCTATTCTCCAATGCAAGCACTTAGTGTTATAGATTTCCCCCTCAGTACAACACTATGTCCAAAAAATTTTGATAGGTGGTATTTTACTTTTCACTCAATTTGGTGTATTTTTTAATTTCCCTTAACACTTTATCATAGATTGTTTAGAAGTGTGCTGTTTATTTTCCAAGTATTTGGAATTTTTACTGTTATTTATCTATTATTGATATCTAGTTTGATTCCACTGTGGCCATACACCACAGTCTGTATTATTTCCATTAGTTTAATTTTATTGAGGTCTCTGTTATGGCCCAGGATATCTTCAATTTTGGTATATGTTTCATGATACTTGTAAAGAATATGTGTTTTGCAGTTGCAGGGTGGAATGTGCCATAAACGTAGAGTAGATCTTTTCAGTTGATGGTGTTTTTGTGTTCTTCTATCATTGCTGATTTTATGTTTATTTAACCAATCCATTGTTGACACAGGGTTGTTAAAATCCAGAATTATAATTTTGGATTTGTTTATTTGTTCTTTCTGTTCCATTTGTTTTTGATTCATATATTTTACAGTTCTGTTATTTGTTGTACACATTTGCAAAATTGCTATGTCTTCTTGGTGGCTGACCTTTATATCATTATGTAATGACCCACACTTATTTCTCATATTTTTTTGTCATAAGGCTACTTTTCTGATATTAATAGAGCTATTCATTCACTAGTTTTTGGTTAATGTTTGCATAGCATACCATTTTCCATTCTTTACTTTCAACCTACCTATATACATTTGATTTGAAATGAGATCATTATAGTTAGGAGATGGTTGGGTTATTTTTGAAATTCAGTTTGCCAATCTCTGTCTTTTAATGGCATATTAGACTACTATATTTAATATAATTATTGTCATGTTAGGCTTAAATCTGCCATTTTATTTTTCATTTTCTGTTTGTTTTCTACTTCCTTTCCTCCTGTCTTCCTGTGGGTTTACTGAACATTTCTTTTTGTTTTCTTTTAGAATTCTAGTTTGATTCATCCATTTTTTTGAGTGCATATACTTGAACAACATTTTTTTGTGTGTGTGATGGCTGTAGATATTACATTATTTATATATTCTTCATCAATTTCCTGGTGTTGACATTCTTTAAGTTTTAGTGAAATGCAGACATTGAAATTATTCCTGGGTGGACTTCTGCTTCTGAAAAGCTGCAGTAAATATATAAGACATACTATTCCCTTTTCTTCCCATCAAGTACAACTAAAAGCCCAGACGTTATATAGAAAACAAACATAAGAAAAAATAATAGTTGGAGAAAAGAAGGCAGATTATCTAGGGGCCTTGGGGTCTGTGATGGGCTGAACTATATCTGCCCCAAATACATATGTTGAATCACTAACCCCAAATGTGACATTACCAGTTGATAGAGCCTTTATGGAGATAATTATGGTTAAATGAGGTCATAAGGATGGGACCCTAATCTGATAGGACTGTGGCCTTGAAGAGGACATTCCTTGTCTCTCAGTCTCTCTTTCTCTCTCTCTACCATATGAAGGCATAGAAAGATAGAAGCTATATACAAGCCAGGAAGAGATATCTCATGAGACCCTAACCACACTGGCACTCTGACCTCAGACTCCCAGCCTTCAGAACTATAAGAAAATTAATTTCTGTTGTTTGAGCCATTCAGTCTATAGTATTTTTTATGACAGCCTGAACTAATGCAGGGCCTGAGTAACGACATGGTGAAAAGAATCTTGGAACATCAGGTAGAACAGAAAGAGGAGAAATATGGTAAAGAAAATAAAATAGATTTTCCTTTCCTTGTTGTTTTCTAAATTAAGTTTGTGGATAGAACAAAAATTATAACAGTGTCTAATGTGGCTCTCACTATATGTAGAGAAAATATTTGATAGTTATATTACATATGATGTATTATAGCCTTTACTTAAAAAATAACAGCTTTATTAAAATATGATTCACATACCTTATGTTGGAGAAATAGAATTAAAAATAAAATCTGATAACCCAAAAAATTCTCTACATAAGTAGAAGAGAGAGAAAACTTTTATTAATCATTAATAAATGGATAATCATTAAACTAGGATGTGATGCACATCACAGGCAATCTGCTAAGAAAATTGGAAGGACAGAAAAATTTTACCATTTTATATAGTCAAGCAGATATATTCTATTACATACATTTTCTGAAGATAAATGATATTCCATAAGTAAAAGAACATGACATCACCATTTGTCACCAAAGATTTATCCTAAGTTAATCTTGTAATTGGAGTAACCATCTGTTTTTGTTAAATGCCTTTAAAAAGGAAAATAAACTATTCATCTCTTTATAATCAGAGGTAGGTTTGCAACTTGGAGTTTGTAAATTAAATAAAATTTAATCATTTTATTAATTTAATAAAATAAATATTTTAATTTAAAATATTAAAAAATAATATTTTGTGCCATAGATATACAACATTTTTATATTTATTAGGATGAAGCTAAAGTTAGACTCAATCCTCCAACAGAAAATAGGAGATACAGGTGCTATCTTCTGTAATTATTATATTTCAAAAAGATGGCTGCCAGGTTTTGAGAAAAAAAAGTGGTAGAGAGAATTTACAGTTATAAGTTTTGTTGGTGTCTTAAAGTTCTGAGAAAAGGGGGAGGGAAAAGTCTCTTTTCCTTTTTGTACCAGGAGGAATTAAAGTTTATTTTTCTTTTTCATTTTGTTTGCCATGTACATCTGATTCACCCATTTAAAGTGTACAATTTGATAGGTTTTAGTATATTCAGAGTAATAGTCACCGTAATCAAGTTAGAACATTTTCATCTTCCAAAACAGTTCCCCATCAGCAGTCATTCTCTATTTCCCTGACACTCCCCCTCCCAGGCCTAGCTGACCACTAATCTACTTACTGCTACTATAGATTTGCATATTCTAGACATTTCATATAAAATAAGTCATACAATATGTGATATTTTATAACTGGTTTCTTTCATTCAGCATAATGTTTTCAAGGTTCATCCTGGTTGTGACATGTCAGTACTTCTTTCCTTTTATTGCTGAATAATATTTTGTGGCATAGATATACAACATTTTTATATTTATTGTCAGTTGATGGTAATTTGGGCTACTTCCAATTTTTAACTATTAGGAATAATGCTGCTATGAGCATTTATGTACTAGTTTTTGTGTACTTATCTTTTCATTTTTTGGATATATGCATGGAAGTAGAATTTGGGGTTCATATGATAACTATCTTTCTGAGGAACTGTCAAACTGTTTTACAAAGTGGCTGCACCATTTCATATTCTCATCCACAATATATGAAAGTTCCAATTTCTTCATATTCTTTTAAATACTTATTATTATCTTTTTCATTTTATCCATCCTAGTGGACAATAAGTTCTATTTTATTATGGCTTTGATTTGCATTCCTCTGGTGATTAATGATGTTGAACGTCTTTCCATGTACTTATTGGTCATTTGTATATCTTCATTTGAATATTATATATTCAGATCATTTGTCAATTTTAATTATGTGTCATTATATATTTTACTTTTAAGATTTCCTTGTGTATTCTAGATTCAAGTCTTTTATCAAGACTTGTTAGGAGAATATGTTTTTAAAATATTAGTAAAGTTAAGCTTTTACTAATCATTACTAAAAATGATTTTCTCATTGCAAGAGAAGGCATTAAAAATAGTGGAACAAAATTTCAGTAGATACAAAGAAAACAAAAAGTAAGGTGTAGATGTAAACAACAAAAAGTAATGTAGATGTAAATCTGACAAGATGAATAATAACATTAAAGATGAATGGATTAAGCACTCCAATCAAAAAGCAGTGGTTGTCAGACTACATGAAAGAAATATAACATGATCAAGTGTATGCTCTTTACAGGAGACATTTTTTATTCAAAGATACAAATAAATTGATAGTAAATAATAGAAAAAAGATATAAGATATAAAAAGTAACCATAAGAAATCTTGATTGACTATACTAATATCAGAGAAATAGATTTTAAAACAAAACATTACTAGAGATGAAAAGAAACATTTTATAATGAAAAAACAGTCAACCCATCAGTTAGATATGACAATCATAAAAATATCTGCACCTAGAGAGCTCCAAAATTGTGAAGCAAAAACAGAATTTAAGGGAGAAAAGATTTTCCACAAGAAAAGCTGAGACTTCAATATTCTACTTCCAAAAATGGATAGAAAAACTACACAAAAGACCAACAAGAATAAAGAACACAAACAATACTCTAAATGAAGAATACCTAAACAAACATATATAGAACACTCTCCCTAACAACAACAGAACATACAATCTTCTCAAGTGTACATGGCATATTTCCCAGGATAAACCATGTTCTAGGCCATAAAACAAGCTTTAATAAATCCAGAAGTATTGTAATCACAAAGTAAGTTCTCTGAACTGGAGTGTTTTCCACCACCAACAACCGATTCTCCATGGAGTGTTTTCCACCACCAACAACCGATTCTCCAACCCCAACTTGGTGCCCAACAATTCAATTCAATTGACACTATCTACCTGCAGTTAGCATCAGATCCCACAAGATCACTACCACTTCAGATGCCAGTTAAAAGTCTTGAGCCACCTATACTTCTGACTGAATGACTACAAATTGGGGTACCCACTACCCACTCCTCAGGTTTGATAATCAATTTGCTAGAATGGCTCACAGAACTCAGGGAAACACTTATGTTTACTGGTTTATTATGAAGGATACAATTCAGTAAAGGCCAAATAGGAGAAAGATGTACAGGGCAGGGTATGGGGTTAGGGAAATGGAGTTTCTAGGTCATCTCTGGCCATGCCACCCTCTCAGCTCCACTATGAGTTCACCAGTCCAGAAGTTCTCTGAATTTCACTGAGTTCATAGAACTCAATCTCCAGCCTCACCTACCCCCTTCCCAGAGGTCAGTGAATGGAACTGAAAGTTCCAGCCCTCTAATCGATTGGTCTTTCCAGTAACAAGCCTCATCTTGAGTCTCTATTTAGGGGCCTATACTATGTCATCTCGATAGCATTAACTCTGGTGTGATCAAGTGGCTCATTCTAAGTAACAAAAGTCACTTTTATCATTCATGAAATTACAACAGTTTTAGGTTTCACTCCAGGGCAAGGACCAAGGCAACATATATTCTTATATTATATCACCAACCACAATGGAATGAAATTGCATATCAGTAACAGAAAAGAATTTTAGAAATTCACAAATATGTGGACATTAACACACTCCTAAATAACTGGTGGGAGAAAGACAAAATCATAAGGAAAATTTGAAAATAATTTGAGATGAATTATAATTATTGAACTACTAATTTAAACATTTCACACAAAGATATGCCATAGCCTGGATGGCTTCATGATGCTTAACTATTTAAACAAAAAAATTTTTAAACATTTAAACAAGAATTTATACCAATTCTTCACAAAATCTTCCAAATGAAAGTGAAAAGACTTCTCAACTGATGCTAAGAGACCAGTATTATCCTGATCACAAATCTGGACAAAGACACCACAAGAGAAGCAAACAACAGACCAATGTACCTTATGAATATAAATGCAAAAATTTTCAACAAAATACCAGCAAACCAAATCCAGCAGTATATATTAAGGATTATACACTATAGCCAAGTGGATTTTATCCTAGGAATTTAAAGGTAATTTAACATCTGTATATAAATTAGTGTAATAAAACAGAATAAAGGGCAAAAGCTACATAATCATCTCAGTAGATACATGATACTTTTTTTAAAAATTGAACACCCCTTTTAATAAAAACACTCAGCAAACTAGGAATAGTAGGGAATTTTTTCGATCTGTTAAAGGGTATATATGAAGAACCCATACCTAACATCTGTATCCAGATTTGCTACAATAAAGTATAATCCATATATAAGGAAAAAAAGCAGCAACAGAAATTGCCTGTGACAGGGCCCAAATGTTGGATTTAACAATGGTGACTTCAAAGCAGCCATTATAAATACATTCAAAGTAGTAAAGGAAATCATACACAAAAAAACTAAAGGAAATTTTGTCAATAGTATCTCATCAAATAGAGAATATCAATAAATGATAGAGATCATTAGAAAAGAACCAAATGGAAATTCATGTGTTATAAGAAAAAAAATGAAATTAAAAATTCCCTAGAGTCTCAACAGTAGACTTGAACTGGCAAGAGAAAAAGTAAGTGACCCTGACCATAGACTGATAGAACTTTAGTTTTTTTGTGTATGATTTCCTTTACTACTTTGAATGTATGTATAATGGCTGCTTTGAAGTCACCATTGTTAAATCCAACATTTGGGCCCTGTCACAGGCAATTTCTGTTGCTGCTTTTTTTCCTTATATATGGATTATACTTTTCTTTGCCTTTCAATTTTTTTTGGATGCCTGTAATTTTTTTTTTTGCAAAGCAGGGCATGTCAAATAATATATTGTAGCAAATCTGGATACTCAGTCCCCTCCCCAGGTCTTGTTAAGTTCTTTTGTTTAGTGACTTCACTGGATTTTTAGTGATGTTCATTTCCCCTATACTGTGAAGTTTCTGCTGTTATTCTTTAGAAGGTTCAGCCGCGGGAAGGCCCAGAGCAACCTTGGCATGACAGTGTTTTCTTTGCAGGGCTCTCACTGACTCTTTCCTGAGCCCTGTATCTTATCACACCCAATTGTTAGACTCTACTAATTGCCAGTTGATTGCTCTATGATGGTTAATTTTATATGTGAACTTGACTAGGTCATTAAGTGGCCAGATATTTGGTCCAACAGTATTATAGTTGTTTCTATAAGGACTTTTTTTGATGGGATTAACATTTAAATTGGCAGACTGAGTAAAGCCTTCCCTAATGTGGGTGGACCTCATCCAATCAGTTGAAGGCTAGAATAGAAAAAAAGACTGATCTTCCTCCATGTTAGAATTCTTTTCTATCTGATGGCAGTCAAACTGGGTTATCAGCTTTTTCTTGACTTCATACTTGAAATGAAACATCAGCACTTCCTGGGTGTCCAGGCAGCTGGCCTTTGAACTGGAACTAACACATCGGCTCCCCTGGGTCTCCAGCTTGCTGACTCACCCTGCAGATCTTAGGGATTGTTAGCCTCCGTAATTGCATGAGCCAATTTTTCATGATAAATCTCTTTGTTCATATCCTACTGGTTGTTTGTCTGGAGAACCATGAGTAATACACACAGTATTGTTTTCAAAAATGCCCTATGGTACAAATTGTTTAACAATCTGATGTAATTAAATCTGAGTCTCTTTGCAGGGGTAACTTCTGTAGTAAATTTTAAATTTTTATTGACTCCAAGAGAACTTTCTTTAGTTGGTTTTTTTTTTTCTTGGTTCTAGCTAATAGATTTCTTGGCCTATAGTTAAACTTGGTTCGCTCACGGAGGTATCAGTCTCCTCTTAATTGCTTACCACTCAAATATGGATTCTTTCTGAGTTAATTTCTAGGTTTGAAGTTCTCCATACTCCCTTCCAAATAAACTCAAGTACCTTTGGGGAGAACTTTAGATCTCTCTGTTTTTATGTCCCACCTCTTTCCCTGGGCAAATCAATGAGCCATGGCTCTGGAGCTAGGGCAATGACAGTCACATGTTTTTCTTGGAGTGGCACCCCTGCTTCACGAACAGGATGCTAGGCAGAAACAGAAGACATTGGTCTTCTCAAGTCACTTCTCCTGGTACAGTACCTCTGCCTTACAAGTGAGCTAGGGCAAGGGCGCTCTGGGCCCCAGTATTCTCAGCTTGCCATACCCAGGGTATAGTCTTTGACCTATAAGGGTGGTTAGGAGAAGGAAGGGAGATCTTGGCCACACTAACTTAGAATTTCATCACTAAATTATGGAGCTTTGGAGGATGAGAAATACTGATGGCCTGGCATGCCAGGAAGATACCATAGCACTTGACAAGACAGCTGGGGAAAAGGGAGTCCTGTTTTTGTGGCCCTACCACTCAGATGGAGTTTCTATTAGGCTGAGCTGGGAGGGAAGGTTAGGAGCAGGTTGTGGCTCAACTGATACAGACTCTCACTCTTCCTACTGAGATTTAGTAAATTTTCTTGAATAAACGTGTCTTTATTTAACGCATGTCCTTAAACTTTTCTTTCAGCATTTAAAATGAATCGATGACTTGTTTTCCGGATTTCACTGGTTCTGATGATAATCAAAAAGCATTCAGAGTGTTATTCCCTTGTGCATAATGTTTTGATTTACTCTGGCTACTTTTGGAATTTTCTCTTTCCCTTTGGTTTTTTGTAGTTTGGCAGTGATGTGCCTATTTATTTAATTATTTGTCTTCTCCTATTTGGATTTCACTGTTCCTCATGGATCTATAAATTCATGTTTTTCATTAAATTTGGGGAACTTTTAGCAATGACCTCAGCAATCATTTATTCTGCTCCATTTTCTTTCTCTTTTCTTGTAGGGATTCGAATATACATATGTTAGACCACTTAAAATTATCCCATGTTTTACTAAAGTTCAGTTCATTTATTTATCAGTATTAAAAAAAATAAACTGGATAATTTCCATTGATATGTATTCAAGTGCACTGATACTCTCTTCTATTTCCATCCAGCCCATCTAATATAATTTTCACTATAGATTTTGGAGGTTTCAGTTCAACATTTTCTATTTAGACCATTTTCATAGTTCAGTTTCTATATTCCCACATCTGTTTATTCAAAATGACTTAAAAAAATCTGCATACATATTTATAACAGCTATTTTGTGGTCCAGCACAATAAATGAAACTTTTGCCTCATTTCAAATTTTGGATTTTGACTATTATTTTGGAAATGGGTCATTTCTTTGCATACCTACTGATTTCTTATTGTATTCTATGTATTTTGGATTTTGTATGCTTAAAGCCTGGAGTTTGGTTTATTCCCTAAGAGATGACTAAAAATTAGTTCTGGCAATCATTTAATTTACTAGTAGGTCAGTTTGAAGCTTTTAAAGCTTGCTTTTAAGCTTATTAGAGGTGGTCTAGTGTACTGTTTCTCTGTGGCTTTAGTAACTCAACTTCTAAGGTGTGGTTTTTCTAGAGTAATCGCTTGAAGGCTGCCAGTGTCACTGAGGTCTCTAAAATCCAGCATGACAGAACTTCTGTGTCTTCTAGCACTGTGTGATTTAGGGAATAGCACTGTATTTCCAGTAATTTCACAACTTTCTAACAATTGTTCTCTGCTAGGCCTCATAGAGTCTCACACCTTGCAAGTGTATCTCAGATTCTTCCTAGTGACTAAAATGAATCTATATGCAAATTTCTGGAGTTTCTTCGCTGTACTTCTCTCTTCTCTCTAATACCCTAACACAAACATTAGTTGCCCCAACAGGCATGAACACTGATCTCTCGTATCAAAGTTGAATGTGACACTGTGCTCTAGTTCCTCACTGGAGTCTGAAAATTGTCCTGCAGCAGAAGGCCATGAAGACTGTAAATCTCTTCTTTGTACCAGAGTTGGAAAATAATTGTCTCATATATTTTTCCCAGTTATATAATGGTTTCTAATCAGAAGTATTGCCCAGTATGAATTGCCTAATCATGGCCAGTTTGAGGTTTCATCACTTAGTTTTATGTTCTTCATAGCACTTATCCCTGACATGGTCATATTAATTTCCTTTTTATATTTCTTTTGTATTTCCAATCTTTAGAGATCAGAGTAGTTTCTGACACATCATAAGCATCCAATAGTCAAATTCTGATGCATTAATGAACAAATGAATTAAGTTATCTGTATTAATGGACTACCTATCTCCCTCAGATAGATAGCATCCTTCTTCAGAGGAGTGACTGTGTTTTTGTCTCATTATTACCAGTGCCAAGCACAGTGACTGGCCCTTAGAGGATGTTCATTATAATCCACTATGGGCCACTATTACTGTGTCATATAGAATATATTTAGTGCCCTAAAAGTCCACTGTGCTCCACCTATTAACACCAACCTGCTGACCCCAGCAACCACAGATACATTTACTATCTCCATAGTTTTGCCATTTCCAAAATGTCATATAGTTGGAATCATACAGTATGTAGTCTTTTCAGATTGGCTTCTTTCACTCAGCAATATGCATCTAAGATTCTTTCTTGTCTTTTCATGGCTTGATAGCTCACATCTTTATATCACTGAATAATATTCCATTGTACAGATGTATCACAGTTGTTTTTTGTTACTCCATTCATGTACTGAAGGGCATTTGTTGCTTCCAAGTGTTGGCAAATATAAACAAAATGCTATAAACTTTTATGTGAAGGTTTTGCGTGGACATAAGTTTTCAACTCTTTTCAGTAAAGACCAAGGAGTGTGACTGCTGGATCACATGGTAAGAGTACATTTAGTTTTTGTAAGAAATTCTCAAACTTCCTTCTAAAGTAGCTGTAACATTTTGAATTCCCACCAGGAATGAATGAAAGTTTCTATTGCTCCACATCTTTGCTAGCTTTAGTATTGTCAGTGTTTTGGATTTCAGACATTCTAATACGTGTGCTGTGACAGGTCCTTGTTGTTTTAATTAGCAATTCCTTAATGACATATTATGTTGAGCCTCTTTTCATGTTTATGTTCCATCTGTATATCTCTTTTTTCGTGAGGTGTCTGTTCATATTCTTTCCCCTTATTTTATTTTATTTATTTATTTATTATTTTATTCTAATTTTGTTATCATTAATCTACAATTACATGAAGAACATTATGCTTACTAGACTCCCCCCTTCAACAAGTACCCCCCCACACACCCCATTACAGTCACTGTCCATCAGCGTGGAATCACTACTTGTCTTCCCTGTGTTGCACAGCCCTCCCCATGCCCCGCCTACATGCTAATTATACATACTAATCGTAATACCCCCTTGCTTTTTCTCCGCCCTTGTCCCTCCCTTCCCACCCATCCTCCCCAGTCCCTTTCCCTTTGGTAACTGTTAGTCCATTCTTGGGTTCTGTGATTCTGCTGCTATTTTGTTCCTTCAGTTTTTCTTTATTCTTATACTCCACAAATGAGTGTAATCATTTGGTACTTGTCTTTCTCCACCTGACTTATTTCACTGAGCATAATACCCTCTAGCTCCATCCATGTTGTTGCAAATGGTAGGATTTGTTTTCTTATTATGGCTGAATAATATTCCATTGTGTATATGTACCACCTCTTCTTTATCCATTCATCTACTGATGGACACTTAGGTTGCTTCCATTTTTGTGATAAACATAGGGGTGCATCTGTCTTTTTCAAACTGGGCTACTGCATTCTTATCTTTGCCCCTTTTTTTATTGGGTAGTTTTCTTATTGTTTAGTTTTAAGTGTACATTGTATATTCTGGATGGAAGTACTTTGCTAGATATGTCATTCACAAACATTTTCTCCTACTTCGTAGCTATCCTTTCATTTTATTAAGTGTGTTTATAGAATAAGAAGTTGTTAATTTTGATGAAGTCCAACTTTTATATCTTTTTCTTTCATGGATCTTGTTTTTGGTGGTGTATCTAAAATGTCATCACCCAACTCAAGGTCAAAACTATATTTTTATAGACTTTTGATTTTGCTTTTTGCCATACTCATTGTTTTCAATCGAAAAATGGCTTTTTAGCCCCTAAATCTTATGGAAAATTTTTTTAAATTTGCTATTTTAAAAGTCAAATGCTATTTTACCAATGCTGAAGTTAAGCTAATAGTAGTATTTTAATTTATGTTCTTTAAAAAGTTAACTAATCAAGGCTGCCTTTCTTTACTTTCACTATTTGAAAACAATGTGACCAAATTCAACAAAACTGTAAAAAACTGTAAACATTTCTCATATCCTAAAAGATACTGACAGAAGTTCTAAATCTTTTTAAGTTGATGCCCTATTATGAGATTTAAAATTCATTAAATTTGATTACCAAATATTTAACACAAAAATAACTTTTTTGAAATAACATTGAAATTCATTCTCATACCTTCTTCATTTTCAGTGTTATGACTAATCTTCTATGAGAAACATAAATTAACTAAATAGCTTGAGATTAAATAGCTTCATATATGTTCTCCCCTGTGTTTGGAATCCCAGTCTCAATTTATAGCACTAACAAGTGCTTTCATCTTCACAGTCCATAAGGGGATTTGCAAATTACAAATGAAATACTTGAGCACCTGCTGAAGAACAGCTATCTCAAGCATGTTAAAGGTACAGCAGGCTGGCAAGAAAGTTTTACATGAGAGTGCCATGAAATTATAGTAAAAACCTCTCAAATTTTAGGAATATATGTTTAATCATTTAAAATAGGATGTCCTCAGAATGGAGTTGGATATTTAAGAGATGATCACCCTAGTAAAGTGTCAGAGGATTTGTTTTTGGAGAGAAGTGCTTAAATCATTACTGTGGCAAACATTTATAAGGCAAATGTTACATATTTCTCTTCCAAATCATGAACAAAGTACCATTTAAAAAAAATCCTCACTAATATTTACTTCAAATGGTACAAAGATATTCAGGTCGATGCATTCCACAGGGATGTACTATGCCATACCTACACATGCATATTCTTTTTCTGCTTTTGCCAAGATAAATGATTAGGAGCCAAGAAAGCTAGTTTTGGAAATACTAACTTACCAAGATTTTAGATTATACTGACCTATTTTCATCGTATAGATCAGTGGGTATAGAAAACTTCAGAGAAAGAAGAATGTGTCTAGTACAATTTAGTCTCTTTCTGAACTGGAAAGACCTGACATCCAAATGTCCTACACATACCCAAGGCCTGCTTATCACTGTTCCCTCTCCTGAACCACCTTCAGGGGAGATGGTTGGCACAGGAATTCTCTACTGGAACTTTTCCTCCAAAACTCCCACAACCTCCTCTTTTTATTCCCATCAGAGAAACTGCATACATGGCTCTTGTATGTTCAAAGATCATCCTCAAGTTACCATATCTGAGTCTGAATTAGGAGGTAATTTTGCTTTGCTTTAATATCATATAAGTTTGCTTTGGCTTAATTGTGGTTACATGTTTTCTGATGACCTTCAATCCGCAGTCTGCTTTAGTACTTACTCCAAGTGCTAGTTTTGAAATTACCCATTATCTTGGTTGCCTTACTGTATAGGAAACATGCCATACTCTTTTGGGTAGGCCTAGAATGGCCTATATTGGCATGACCTAGTAGACCAGGTAAAGTCCATGGCTTATCTACCAAAGTTCTGAGTGTTGACACATCAGAATTTACCATCACTTTACTCCTTGCACCTGTCAGGAGAGATTGTACTGCTCATCTCATGAAGTCCCCATCCTTTCCAGAGACTGAATTTTCATGCCAAGATTTGCACTGGACTGCTTGACCCAGTTCCTGTTCTATTCCTATAGGTGTAACTGAGTATCTGCCTGTCTCATTTTGTCATGGGACAGAATGTAGGATTCTGGCAAGGAATGTGATATTAAATTATGAAACTTTTATCTAACTTGTGACCTTCTTAAAAACTACAAAAAACAAACATTTCTGAAGAGATTATCTGCATTATTTGAATTTCCTCATTAAATTTTGAAAACTTTCCATAGAACTGTATCTCAAATATAGTCAATAGCTCTTGAAATGGTGGCATTTTATATGGCTGAAGTAAATGAATACATAAGGAAATAGTTTTGGCTATATCATAACATAACATTAACTACTTACTCATTTTGAGTTTACATTTGGTGGCTCTTCAGGTTAATTTTTCCACCTTCCATGTGACTCAAAGTCCAGCCAGCACTTTTGTCATCAGTAACAGCAATCTTCTCAATACTTTTCTATTATTTTGATTGTCCCTTGGCCTCCTCACAGTCAGTACTCCTTTGAATAAATGATATTTCAATCCATTTGGAGTGCATTTAGTTTTTTACTATGGTGTACAAAATTATATTCCCCCTCTGTACCTAAGTGTTCTTAATCTCTCTCTCAGGTCTATGCATCTTTTTTGAGATTCAGTAATGCTCTCAGCAATACTCTTTGTAAGGCTAAAGCAAATAAGTATAGTTGACTAGTATTTTAATATACATATAATTCAGTTCTTCCTCTTGGCTTAATTATTCTTAGTCTGGTGATAAGGTCAAAGCCATTTATGCACTTGTGGTTTTCTATACATACATAGTAATATATGTTGCATATTACATAGATAATATACAATTATTGATATGTACATATATACAGTCGATCTTCACTATTCATTGATTCATATTTGCAAATTTGTCCACTCACTAAAATGTATGTATAACCCCAAAATCAATACCTGCAGAGATTCCGTGGTCATGTGTGGACATATGCAAAGCAGTGAAAAAATGTGAATAACCAATGTGCATCTTCCCAGCTGAGATCAAACAAGGCAACATTCTGCCTTATTGCAGCTCTCATACTATAAACAAGTATCCTTTTTATGGTCTATTTTGTGCCACCTTGTCCTTACTTTGTTTTTTGCTTGTTATTTTGTTGTTTAAAATGGCCCCCAAGCATAGCACTAAAGTGTTGTCTAGTGTTCATAAGTGTAAGAAGGCTGTGACGTGCATTATGGATAAAACATTTTAGATAAGGTTTGTTCAAGCATGAGTTGTAGAGCTGTTTGTTGTGAGTTTGGTGTTAATGAATGAACAATGCATATTAAAGTATTTTATCTAATGTAAATACACAGAAACACACATAAAACAGGGTTATTTACTGATTGATTGATGAAAATGCTGGAAACTAACTCTTATTTTTGCCTAGGAGCAATGGTTTTGTATTCACTAATTCAGTGTTTGCAAAGATCTTATAGAACATAACTACCATGAAAAATGAAAAGAGACCGTATGTACAGGGAGAATGAGACAAGTACTTTTGTCTTGGTTCATATGAGTTGCTTTGGATTCACCAGAGAAAAACACAGCAAATCTGTTTTCTACCTATGCAGTAAAGGAGAATGGAAATGTATAGAAACTTTCCTTTCCTTACAGCTCTCTAGTCCCACTCTTTCCGACAACTAGTGAATAGAATTTCTATTTTAGAAAAATTAAGAGAAAATAAATTGTTTCAGCCCTGAGGTAGGGAAGAAGACTAAAATTTTGAGTTTAAGGGCTCAAGCTTGGGTGTGGTTTCCATGACACACATGGGAAGAAGACTGCAGTGGAAGGGGATTTGCACCCAGGTTACACACAACAACCTCAGATGTGGACAGATATCCAATGTGATAATGGATGCATGCCTGAGATCTGAATATGAAACATGAGTGGATTCAAAGGAAAAGAGTCCCATGGTCAAGTGTGACAAGAAACTAGTGGAGCTACTTGCCACTGAGCAGAGAACTAATGATAATGGGCAAATCAGCTGAACACGAGAGGCAGGTCTCCCTCCATATTTTTAACTTTGGTTGTATTACTTTACATTCTGCTCAAGTTCTCAAGGACTTCTGCATGGCACTAGTGGGTTCTAGATTTACTAGGTTCAGAAAAATAAAAACATATAATATCTATTTTCTTGGAAAATTACAGAGGAAAATTATACTCATATATACTTGTGTTTCCATTTGCCACTTAGCTTCTTGTTTTTCAAGTTTATTTTTGCCATTTTTCCTTTTGTCTCATCAACTTGTAAAGCCAATAAACTGGAAGATTCTCTTGTTGAAACTATAGAGCATGAGAGCATCTAATAAAGCCTTCATAACTATCACAGCTCAAGTGAAGTCTATGCACTCTTAATATTCCATGTAGAACAGTGTAAAATCAAACACTTTAGATCTCATCCCCTCCAATAAAAATTACATAGCGATGATATGTTTCTTGTGATTTTTTTCCCCCCTTCAATTAGGATCAGCCTATTTCCTGTGTAATTTATTTTTTCATGTGACTGCTTGATATCTTTAGAGACAAGCAGATGCTGCACAGTTTCAGCTAATGAACTCTTCCTACTGCTTGGGTGTGAATGATTAATGTACAATTTCTTACACCTATGACACAGCTTAAAAAACATGATCTCTTTGATCCCTATCAGATCTACCAAAATAGAATAGCAATGTTTTATTCTTTTATTACAATATTTATTTAGTAACTACTAAATACAAAGTACTGTAGCATACAGGATAGTTTATTTTCCATAGGGGAAATATTTTTATTTCCAAGAAATATTTTATTTTCTATAGGGGAAATATTTTATATTAAGTCATATTGGTTTAGAAATAGGAAAATATATTTTATATTTTACTCCTAATTGAATAATCTCTATTCATTTTATATTTTAATGAGTTTGAAATAAATCTAAATAGGAAAAGATATCTTTAACTATGAATATTAAAAAGAACAGTAATAATTATTGAAAAATCATAAAACATCTTTTAGTACAAATCATTAAAATGAACTTATATCCCACCCCTTCAAGTTCATAAGTCACACACACACACACACAAACCAGGTATGAATTCTAAAGAAAGCAAAATCTTTAACAAACATTTGTGTTTCCTTATTGAACTATATTCACCCAAATGAGAATACTAATTTTTGCTACAGACTATTTGCTTTATCAAAATTCTTCCAAAATGGATGGCCCTGTATTACCTTTATGGATATTTAAAATACATTGGAGGTGAAAACCCCATGGAAATCAGTGCACATTTAAAATTTAATTTCCCCAAAGGCTTGTTTATTTCCTAAGTACCCATGAACTGTTGTTTTTTTTAAAGCACTGTTATCTAAGATGTCTTAATTGAGAGTAGGAAATAAGACACTAATTGTTCAATAGGCAAGTTTTGCAGAATCTTCCCTCTTTGACTTTAAAAATACCTTAAAATATCTTGAGGAATATTAGAAGTAATGCATTATAATAGATTTCCTCAGTTTAATTATTTCATTCACTGTAAAAATAATCTTTTCTAATGCCAGTAGTGTGTATTTAGTGCCATGATAACCTTAAACATACAGTAGAGCCATTTTATTTTAATTCTTCAACTTATGGGAACATAGGCAATAGGATATCCATCAATATTGAGACAAGCCAAACCACAAGACTTAGTGCCAGTTCTTCAGAGATTCGTTTCTCTTGGTAAGTTGAGATAAACACATTGTGCTTTTCTATTGGGAAACAAGCAAGACTATACTAAGCAATCCTTCAAGGGGACCAAAGACCGTATTGTTACGAAATTTTACTCTTATGGTGAGGGGCAAATATTTTAAAATATTTTACATAAGCAAACTTCTGACATACATACAAAATGTATTAAATTTATGATGCATTAACAATGTAATGAATAAACTTAACCCTTGCAAGTCAGGTCTAAACATTTTACTTACTGTCTTAGTTTTTGAAGATGATGGTAATTAGGAAGTATAAATTAGTGTTACTTTATTATCTGATAAAGAAAGCATATTTATATGTATATAAACAAATACATCTAAAAATGGAAATAAATCCCTCTCTATAAAATGTCAATCAAATCGTATTTGACTATTATTGATTTGTATATTAAGAGGATCTTTAGAAATAAATAACTCTCCAACAGCTAGAGCTGGGAAATGCTCAAATAACTGACCTAAAATACAATTTTTCACGTATATAAACATTATGTAAGGAAAAAGTAGATATTTGTGGTGACTTACAAAGTATAATATACTAATATTTGCTTAAAAATGTATTTTGCTTCTTTTCCCTTCTTTTTAGTTAAATTTATTGATGTATTTATAGTGGTCAGGAAGGGATTGTGACATATACACATAGAATGGAGAATCAATGTTTTAAAAATGTATTAAAGTGAAATTATGAATCATTTTATGTTTCTTCATAATTGTTCTCTAACATTATTTTTATTTAGTTGTATGAATAAAAAATTAATACTCATTTACATGAATTTATGTATACATTTATATGCTGCTTAAGCAGCACAAAAGATTATTCAAAAATAAACATGGAAACTATAGCCAACAGTCCAATACTATATTTTAAAATATTCTGAATGTACATATTTATATATGATGGGTATATATATATTATATATATGCATATATATGTATGTGTAATGTATATAAAATATAAATGTGTGTATATACATATATAACAAGCTAAACGTGGTGTTATTCATAAAACACATTGCCTAAATAAATGCCTTAATCTGTTCAATTGTGTTAAAACTATAACTACACATAAAATTAGCAATTATTTCAGCAAATTCATTTTGTATTTATTTTGTGACTGTGCTAGGGCAATTTAGGTTGCACAGAACAGTTGGAATTCCATTTGTGAAATGGCCACCTCTTTGAGCAAATTTGTTCTGCATAGCACTTTCAGGAGTAGGTAAATGCTGGTGCATTGGTTAAGATGCAAAACTAGCTACTTTATCCAAGAGAATGCAAAAATGTTACCTGGGCTTCTCAGAACTGCATTTTAAGTGTACTCAACGGACTTTCCTTTGAGAAATCAAAAAACCTCTCCTCAAAACCTCCCAGGCACTAATGCCTCTGAACTTGGCACATTATTAAACATTCGTGTGTAAATTTTATATACTTTTATTCAAATGGATTTGACCATTAGGAAATCCTATTTAACCAATATATCAATTTAAATCTGCAGAACAATGTCTTCAGGCTCTCTAAAATATTGTAACTAGTTAAATTGGTCAGTTGTCTAAATATAAAATAAAGTTTCTATAATGACAACAAATTAAAACTGTTCAACAATGAAATCATGTTTGTTTTTTTAGGAGTTAAAGCAGTAATAACCTTGTCACTTGTATTCAAGCAGAACTTGAATGATTGTCTACAAGGCATCCATTGATTGGTTATTAATAATATCATTTCTAATTATATGATTATATAATTATACAGCAAGGCAGATTATAAACATAACTAACTTTCTTGGATTAAAATAAAAACTCTGAGCTTCAAAATGGGTACTAGTCTTTATTGTAGTATAAAATAGGCAAACTATAGTCACTGTCATTATCCCTATTTTGGGAAGGAAGTTCTCTCTATTGCTTTCATGATGATTGTGACTACTCTCATCTCTCAAAAAAAAAATCAAAATAACTTACTTGAAAGAGATACTCATTCTTATTTTTTGTAGGTTTCTTGGTAATATAAACTACAGTCTATGTGCTCCTGTCCTTCTTCCACTCCATGATCCCCATTCCTTCTGAAAGAGTTTTAATGAAGATGAGCATTGATCCTTATAATAGGTCATGTCTTCACTCAGCAGTGTTTTGATGGTTATGTTGACCTGCATGAGGAAAAATATGTTAGATGGGTTTGGATTTGACAAGATAAACAGAAAGCAGCTTCTTGAGGCCTCTAAACATGGTAGTAGCCTATTAAATATTGTTTGAGCTAGGAAATTTTGGCCACTGTATTTGAGTAGATATAAGTAGTGACAAACTGAAGGTAAAAATCAACCATGGCCAGCTGTTGTTTAAGCTCAAACAAAAACTGACAGCCAAGAAAGAACAATGAGTGATTTACTTACTATCTTTTATAACATATTATTTTGTAGACAGCTTTATTTCTGTGTCTAGTTTAACTGTTTCCTATATATTAGTTGAATTTTTTTCCACTTTGATTTAAATGGTACATGTCTTTAATTAATGCAAAAATGTGATAATGAATCATGGGTCCATTGAAGAAAAGAAGAAAAGGAATATGAGCAAAAACACACTGACTTTTTATAATCAGCTTATGTAACCAAATCTACAGTTAACTAGAGGCACTGAAAAAAATTCAGCCAACAGGCTTGGTGAGAAATGCATGTTCTTGCCTCACCTATCATTTGCTTGCTGCTCATGGGTTGTTTTAAGGAAAATAGGCAGTATTATAGCATGGGGGATTTGGTATGAAAATGTAGAACTCTTACTTGTTTCCTTATTATAAAAGAAATACAAAAGATTTAAATGGAGAAAGTGGGAGGTTGATAATTCTGATGGCTCCTCTTCTCAGTTTAGGACCTCAGAAAATTATTTTGAAATGCTCTCGATCTAAGGTAGTCATTCCAAAGAGTTGTCTCTGAATTAGCAGCATATCGGCATCACCGAAGAACTTGTTAGAATAGCAAATTCTCCTTAGCCATCCATCGGCTGAATAAGAATCTCTGAGATAGGCCCAGGAATCTGTCCTAATAAGGCCTCCAGATGATTCCTTTGCACACTTAAATTTGAGAATCACGGGGCGGAGCCAAGATGGCGGCATGAGTAGAGCAGCGGGAATCTCCTCCCAAAACCACATATATTTTTGAAAATACAACAAAGAAAACTCTTCCTAAAAGAGAGACCAGAAGACACAGGACAACATCCAGACCACATCCACACCTGCAAGCCCCAGCCCAGCGGGACCAGAGCGCCCCACACCCCAGCTCCTGGCAGGAGGAAAGGAGTTGGAGTGGGGAAGGAGAGGGAGCACAGGACTGCTAAATAGCCAGCTCCAGCCATCTGCACCAGAGCGCAGAAACAGTGCATGGGTGGGGTGCTGGAAACTAGGGAAAAAGGACAGTAAGACCTATGAGCGGGTCCCTGCAGACGTTACACTCGGGACAAAGAAAAGCGAGTGCTTTTTGGAAGTCTTAAAGGGACAGGGACCACACGGCCGGATGGAAGCATCCTGAGACACTTAGTGTAGCAGCAGGGAATCTGGGGATCTCTGGGTACTCTAACCCCCTGAGCAGCAGGTAGCACGGAGGCCCATCACGGAGATAAATAGCCTCCCGGCCATTCCCCCTCCAACACGGCTCCAACATATCGGAGTAGCAGCCCAAGGCAGGCCATGCACACAGCAACAGCAGAGATAAACTCCATAGCAGCCGGGCAGGAATCAGAAGCCCTTTCTGCATGCAGTTGCCCAGCACAAGCCACTAGAGGTCGCTGTTCTCCCAGGAGAGGAAAGCCACAAACCAACAAGAAGGAAAGTTCTTCCAGCTGTCACTCGTGCCAGTTCTGCAAACTATTCCTATCACCATGAAAGGCAAAATTACAGACAAACCAAGATACAGAGACACCAGAGAAGGAGACAGACCTAACCAGTCTTCCTGACAAAGAATTCAAAATAGAAATCATAAACGTGCTGACAGAGAAGCAGAGAAATATGCAAGAGAAATGGGATGAAGTCCAAAGGGAGATTACAGATGCCAGGAAAGAGATTACAGAAGTGAAACAAACTCTGGAATGATTTATAAGCAGAATGGATAAGATACAAAAGGCCATTGATGGAATAGAAATCAGAGAACAGGAACGCCTAGAAGCTGACATAGAGAGAGATAAAAGGATATCCAGGAATGAAACAATATTAAGAGAACTGTGTGACCAATCGAAAAAGAACAATATCTGTATTATAGGGGTACCAGAGGAAGAAGAGAGAGAGAAAAAGGGATAGAAAGTGTCTTTGAAGAAATAATTGCTGAAAACTTCCCCAAACTGGGGGAGGAAATAATCGAACAGTCCACGGAAATACACAGAACTCCCAACAGAAAGAACCCAAGGAGGACAACACCAAGGCACATAATAATTAAAATGACAAAGATCAAGGACAAGGAAAGAGTTTTAAAGGCAGCTAGAGAGAAAAAGGTCACCTATAAAGGAAAACCCACCAGGCTATCATCAGACTTCTTGACAGAAACCTTACAGGCCAGAAGAGAATGGCATGATATATTTAATGCAATGAAACAGAAGGGCCTTAAACCAAGGATACTGCATCCAGCATGATTATCATTTAAATATGATGGAGGGATTAAACAATTCCCAGACAAGCAAAAGTTGAGGGAATTTGCTTCCCACAAACCACCTCTACAGGGTATTTTAGAGGGACTGTTCTAGACGGGAGCACTCCTAAGACTAAACAGATGTCGCCAGAGAAAATAAAATCACACCAAAGAAAGAAGAACAACCAAATACTAACTAAAGGCAAAAAATAAAATCAACTACGCACTAAAAGCAGTTAAAGGAAACACAAAAGAGCACAGAATAAAACAACCAACATATAAAGAATGGAGGAGGAGGAATAAGAAGGGAGAGAAGAAAAGAAACTTCAGACAGTGTATATAACAGCTAAATAAGTGAGCAAAGTTAGGCAGTAAGATACTAAAGAACCTAAATTGAACCTTTGGTAACCACAAATCTAAAGCCTGCAATGGCAATAAGTACATATCTCTCAATAGTCACCCTAAATGTAAATGGATGGAATGCACCAATCAAAAGACACAGAGTAACAGAATGGATAAAAAAAGCAAGACCCATCTATATGCTGCTTACAAGAAACTCACCTCAAACGCAAAGACATGCACAGACTAAAAGTCAAGGGATGGAAAAACATATTTCAGGCAAAAAACAGAGAGAAGAAAGCAGGGGTTGCAGTACTAGTATCAGAAAAAATAGACTTCAAAACAAAGAAAGTAACAAGAGATAAATAAGGACATTACATAATGAAAAAGGGATAAGTCCAACAAGAGGATATAACCATTATAACTATATATGCACCCAACACAGGAGCACCAGCATATGTGAAACAAATACTAACAGAACGAAAACAGGAAATAGAATGCAATGCATTCATTTTAGGAGACTTCAACACACCACTCACCCTAAAGGATAGATCCACTGGGCAGAAAATAAGTAAGGACACGGAAGCACTGAACAACACAGTAGAGCAGATGGACCTAATAGACATCTACAGAACTCTACATCCAAAAGGAACAGGATACACATTCTTCTCAAGTTCACATGGAACATTCTCCAGAATAGACCATATACTAGGCCACAAAAAGAGCCTCAGTAAATCCCAAAAGATTGAAATTCTACCAACCAACTTTTCAGACCACAAAGGTACAAAACTAGAAATAAATTATATAAAGAAAACAAAAAGGCTCACAAACACATGGAAGCTTAACAACATGCTCCTAAATAATCAATGGATCAATGAACAAATTAAAATAGAGATCAAGGAATATATGGAAACAAATGACAACAACAACAACACAAAGCCCCAACTTCTGTGGGACACAGTGAAAGCAGTCTTAAGAGGAAAGCATATAGCGATCCAGGCACACTTAAAGAAAGAAGAACAATCCCAAATAAATAGTCTAACATCACAATTATCGAAACTGGAAAAAGAAGAACAAATGAGGCCTAAAGTCAGCAGAAGGAGGGACATAATAAAGATTAGAGAAGAAATAAACAGAATTGAGAAGAATAAAACAATAGAAAAAATCAATGAAACCAAAAGCTGGATCTTTGAGAAAATAAACAAAATAGATAAGCCTCTAGCCAAACTTATTAAGAGAAAAAGAGAATCAACACACATCAACAGAAATGAGAATGGAAGAATCACAACGGACTCCACAGAAATACAAAGAACTATTAAAGACTACTATGAAAACCTATATGCCAACAAGTTGGAAAACCTAGAAGGAATAGACAACTTCCTAGAAAAATACAACCTTAAAAGACTGACCAAGGAAGAAACACAAAAGTTAAACAAATCAATTATGAGCAAAGAAATTGAAACGGTAATCAAAAAACTACCCAAGAACACAACCCCAAGGCCGGATGGATTTAACTCTGAATTTTATCAGACATACAGAGAAGACATAATACCTATTCTCCTTACAGTTTTCCAAAAAATAGAAGAGGAGGGAATACTCCCAAACATATTATATGAAGCCAACATCACCGTAACACCAAAACCAGGCAAAGATCCCACCAAAAAAGAAAATTACGGACCAATATCTCTGATGAATGTAGATGCTAAAATACTCAGTAAAATATTAGCAAACCGAATTCAAAAATATATCAAAAGGATCATACACCATGACCAAGTGGGATTCATCAGGAATGCAAGGATGGTACAACATTCGAAAATCCATCAACATCACCCACTACGTCAAAAAAAGAAGGACAAAAACCACATGATCATCTCCATAGATGCTGAAAAACATTTGACAAAATTCAACATCCATTCATGATAAAAACACTCACCAAAATGGGTATGAGGGCAAGTACCTCAACATAATAAAGGCCATCTATGATAAACCCACAGCAAACATACTGAACAGCAAGAAGCTGAAAGCTTTTCCTCTGAGATTGGGAACAAGACAGGGATGCCCACTCTCCCCACTGTTATTTAACATAGTACTGGAGGTCCTAGCCACTGCAATTAGACAAAACAAAGAAATACAAGGAATCCAGATTGGTAAAGAAGAAGTTAAACTGTCACTATTTGCACATGACATGATATTGTACATAAAAAACCCTAAGGACTCCACTCCAAAACTACTAGAACTGACATCGGAATACAGCAAAGTGGCAGGATACAAAATTAACACACAGAAATCTGTGGCTTTCCTATACACTAACAATGAAACAATAGAAAGAGAAATTAGGAAAACAACTCCATTCACAATTGCATCAAAAAGAATAAAATACCTAGGAATAAACCTAACCAAAGAAGTGAAAGACCTATACCCTGAAAACTACAAGACACTCTTAAGAGAAATTAAAGGGGACACTAACAAATGGAAACTCATCCCATGCTCATGGCTAGGAGGAATTAATATCGTCAAAATGGCCATTCTGCCCAAAGCAATATACATATTTGATGAAATCCCTAACAAATTACCAGGAACGTTCTTCAACGAACTGGAACAAATAGTTCAAAAATTTATATGGAAACACTAAAGACCCCGAATAGCCAAGCAATCCTGAGAAGGAAGAATAAAGTGAGGGGAATCTAACTTCCCAACTTCAAGCTCTACTACAAAGCCATAGTAATCAAGACAATTTGGTACTGGCACAAGAACAGAGCCACAGACCAGTGGAACAGAATAGAGACTCCAAACATTAACCCAAACATATATGGTCAATTAATATTTGATAAAGGAGCCATGGACATACAATGGCGAAATGACAGTCTCTTCAACTGATGGTGCTGGCAAAACTGGACAGCTACATGTAGGAGAATGAAACTGGACCATTGTCTAACCCCATATACAAAAGTAAACTCAAAATGGATCAAAGACCTGAATGTAAGCCATGAAACCATTAAACTCTTGGAAGAAAACATAGGCAAAAACCTCTTAGACATAAACATGAGTGACCTCTTCTTGAACATATCTCCCCGGGCAAGGAAAACAACAGCAAAAACGAGTAAGTGGGACTATATTAAGCTGAAAAGCTTCTGTACAGCAAAAGACACCATCAATAGAACAAGAAGGATCCCTACAGTATGGGAGAATATATTTGAAAATGACACATCTGATAAAGGCTTGACGTCCAGAATATATAAGGAGCTCACATGCCTCAACAAACAAAAAACAAATAATCCAATTTAAAAATGGGCAGAGGAACTGAACAGACAGTTCTCCAAAAAAGAAATTCAGATGGCCAACAGACACATGAAAAGATGCTCCACATTGCTAATTATCAGAGAAATGCAAATTAAAACCACAGTGAGATATTACCTCACACCAGTAAGGATGGCTACCATCCAAAAGACAAAGAACAACAAATGTTGGTGAGGTTGTGGAGAAAGGGGAACCCTCCTACACTGCTGGTGGGAATGTAAATTAGTTCAACCATTGTGGAAAGCGGTATGGAGGTTCCTCAAAATGCTCAAAATAGACTTACCATTTGACCCAGGAATTCCACTCCTAGGAATTTACCCTATGAATGCAGCACTCCAGTGTGTAAAAGACAGATGCACCCCTATGTTTATCGCAGCACTATTTACAATAGCCAAGAAATGGAAGCAACCTAAGTGTCCATCAGTAGATGAATGGATAAAGAAGAAGTGGTACATATACACAATGGAATATTATTCAGCCATAATAAGAAAACAAATCCTACCATTTGCAACAACATGGATGGAGCTAGAGGGTATTATGCTCAGTGAAATAAACCAAGCGGAGAAAGAGAAATACCAAACGCTTTCACTCATCTGTGGAGTATAAGAACAAAGGAAAAACTGAAGGAACAAAGCAGCAGCAGAATCACCGAACCGAAGAATGGACTAACAGGTACCAAAGGGAAAGGGACTGGGGAGGATGGGTGGGTAGGGAGGGATAAAGAGGGGGAAGAAGAAAGGGGATATTATGATTAGCATGCATAATGTGGGGGGTGGGAGAAAGGGGAGGGCTGGGCAACACAGTGAAGAAAAGTAGTGATTCTACAACATTTTGCTATGCTGATGGACAGTGACTGTAATGGGGTTTGTGGGGGGGACTTGGTATAGGGGAGAGCCTAATAAGCATAATATTCTTCATGTAACTGTAGATTAATGATAACAAAAAAAAGAGAAAGAAAGAAAAGGGTGATTACTCCCTGATAGGATAAAACTAACTGCAAATCAACGATTAATGCATGCTTTACATATCCTTAATTTTGATCTTTCAAAGGGTGTCAGATGATCAGCTATGGAAGTACATTTTTATGATAATATTCCTTTCTCTGAAAAAAAAAAGCAGTTCCTGTGTGGTGATCTCAATAGGTTCTTCACAATGGTATAAAGGTCATATCAAAGTGTGGGCAAAGGGTTTGTTTGTGTTTATACAGAGGATCAAAGCCTAATTTGGCTACACAGAAAATGAATTAAGATACGATATGAAGAAGAACTTCCAACATCAACATCCTCTGGAAGAGTCATTCCAGAAGATGAACATCAAAAAACTTCAACAAAGATCTTGGCGCTGCTGCAGTTGTTGCTGCAGTCATCCCGCGGTTCCTGGACTTGCCATTGGAATGAAGAAGGAGATATCTAAGCTCGCCTGTGCATACAGTAAAACAACAAATTTGACTGGATCTATACTGTCGGAACTCAACCAAGAATTAGGAGAAGTGCAAGTTGCAGTGCTCCAAAATCGTGCGACTATAGACTATCTACTGTTAAAAGAACACATGGGATGTGAACAGTTCCCAGGAATGTGATGTTTTAATTTGTCTGATTTTTCTCAAACTATTCAAATTCAGTTAGACAATACCCATCATATCATTGATAAGTTTTCACAAATGCCTAGGGTACCTAACTGGTTTTCTTGGTTTCACTGGATATGGCTGGTAATTGTAGGTCTGCTTTTGTTATATAGCTATATTCCTATTGTGTTAATGTATGTGTGCAATTTAATTAGTACTTTAAAACCTATAGATGCTATGTTTCTCTACAAGAAGATATGTCAAAGAAATAATCAATCTTCCCATGTTTTCTTCCGTCTGCTACTTCTATAGCTTTTCTTCTTCCTTCCTAATTACAACCCCTTAGTAGAATTAGTACCTCATATCAAAAATTACCGAGTATTGTAATTCTTCCAAGTGGTAAAGACACCTCAAGACAAATGCTGGGCATAGAAGCCACAGGGCATAAATCTGCAAAGAAGTAAAAAGCTAACCTTTTCAAACAATATTGCTTCTCTCTCACTTACCAACTTTACATTTCCCTGTATGGTCCTGGAAGATGACTGGTTAGCCAAAGACAGGTAAGATTCCTCAAGGGAGGAACAACCTAAGACAGGCACAGTTCCAGGGGGGCCATCAGGAGAGAAATTGGGGACCAACAGAGGGGAGACTTAGAACCTCACCCCCCCTGTTTTGAGAGAAATCTTCTGCATCCGTGGATATATTGTTGCCCTTGTCTAGCTTGGATTAATACTTAGTCTATAGGCACACACCGGATCATCTACATTTGCCCTCTTACATCACTAAATTATGTTTTCTACCTTTATCTTGCATCTACCTACCACTTCAGCATTTTATTAAAAATAATAATAATAATAATAAGGGAGAAATGTGGGATTCACATATAAATCAAGTATAAAAATCAAATGAATAATCATATCTGACTTGATTGTTTATGGTTCATGATGCGTGATCAAAACCGAAAGTTTCTGTCATACGACTGCCCTTGCACTGTTCACCATGTAAGAACTTATTCACTATGTAAGACCTCATTCACCATGTAAGAACTTGTTTGTTATGCTTCAGAAGATTGGAGACTGTTGAGATATAGGCTTGGGGTTGATTAATGACTGTGCATTGAGTCCCCTATACAGAATTTTATTGTTGTTAACAACCATATGATCAATAAATATGAGAGATGCCCTCTCAAAAAAAATTTTAGAATCACTTTTAAGGTAACCAAGCAAATGCTTCTTAAGGGTTTAGCTTTTCAGGGATCTGAGCACAATAAATTAGCATCAAACCTTACTCTAAAAGAGTGAGTCTCCTTATGACTACTTTCATCCATTTCCCCCCACCGCTTATCCCCTACCTCATCATGGGGGACCAATGATATTGTGTTTCTAAGAGTTCAGTTTTTTTAATTCCACATATAAGTAACATCATATAGTATTTGACTTTCTCTGTCTGACTTATTCCACTTAGCATAATGCTAACAATACTGTATTGTATACTGAAATTTGTGAAGAGAGTAGACCTCAAAATTTCTCATCACACAAAAAGAACTATTTGAGGTGATGAATGTATTCATTATTGTGGTAATCATATTGCAGTACATACATATATCATTATATTGTACAACTTAAACTTACGCAATGTTATTTGTCAATAAAGCCTGAAAAAAATAAGCGTGAGCGTCCTGAGCAGAGCAGTGAACTGCTGGGTGAACTCTGCTGTTTGCCATCACTATAATTATTTTCAAACAGTTCTCAGCTATTTATTGACTAAGGATGCATTCTAGATTTTTCACCATTTATGGCACAGGTTTAAAGAATTACTACTCATATCATCAGAAGTTAGAGTAATTTCTGAAGGATTAAACATTCAGTCACTATTGTGGAGAGCCAGTTTGAGACAAAAGATCCAGATGATGGGCATCATAGGGTACTGTGGGTAAAATTGCAGTATTTCGAGAATCTCTAGCCTGGCCTTAGTGCATCTCCATATCAATAGGTGCTTCCCAGGGGTGGAGAGAAGTAGTTCATCTCCATATCAAAAGGTAATTACAAGGTGGAGAGAGGGTATATCTGGACCTGAGAGGTTGGGTGGGGTCTCTTCTTCTGCAGCCAGATCGGGGAGAGACACAGGTGAGCAGAAGTGGATGACTTCTTGTAAGAAATAAACGGCTTTTTCCCACTTTATTTCTCCCTTTGACTGATTTTGGTTTCAAAGGTATTTGGCACTAGGATTTTCACCCCAGAGTTACAGGGACCCATTCATTTTTATTATTCCCTTCATTTGGTTTTCTTTCTCTATATATTTAACCTGACATACAGGAGGGTAATTCAATAGATAAGTACTACAGAAATTATACACACAATCTGAGTACTTTTGATAAGGAAGTGTACACGTTAATAAAGTAACTACTCTTTTCTTACTGTATCTTCAGTTGGTAAAACAATATACTTACTGTAATTCCATGTACAGGATGTATTTAATATATCTGTTCTCCGTGTACTATGTACCCAGCTATCAAATGTAGCCAGGCATGGAGTCTTATAATTGGTTTTCAAACTCGTTTGAAACTATCTCTTTCCATCCACTTTTTTTTTCCAGAAGTGTTCCTACACTTCCTTCAACCTTTTAAATAAATCGACCAAAATCATTTTTGAACATCTTTCTGAAACTGATTTGGCAGCTCAATGCAAGTGTGATCAGGACAAAAGGATAACACACAAAGAGCAAACCATACACAGCGAAATCAGAGTGAGAAAGATCTGTATGTGGTAACTGCATTTTTATGTAACTGCAAAAAGGAAAAAAATGTGATTTTTTTCTTACCCCTAAATTTTTATTCTCATGAAAACTATAGAAATTATTGGTTCCTCATTACAAAGAATAAAGTCCTGCATAGAAGAGATTCTTTATAATTACCAGGGGGATGATTTTCGGCAGGTCTCTGTTAATTATTTCACTTTGGCCACGCTGAATCTTTTTATCATTACTAAGACGCTTTAATACATTAGCCTGACTTTTTTGAATAAATTTGACATGTACCATTGTGCAAGCTTAAGATATATATAATGTTACTTTGATACATTTATATATTGTGATACGATTGCCAATGTAGTGATATTTATCACGTTACATAATTATAGCACAATATTGTTGTCTCTATTCATTATACTGTGCATTTGATCTGTATGGCTTATTTACTATCTGTTATAAGTCTGTACCCTTAAACACCATCAACTCTTATTCTCCCCCCAGTCTCCTGGTAACCACCATTTTACTCTCCAGTTTTTATACATTTAACTATGCTATATCACACATAAGTGATAGCAAACAATACTTGTCTTTGTCTGTCTTACTTATCTTGCTTAATGTAATGTGCTCAAGGTGCATCCATGCTGACACACATGTATTCCTCAGTATTTCTGCCTTTCTGCCCTTCATTTACTTTCCTCTTATGAAATAAAAAGTAAAAAACAAAAACAAAACACACATTTCTTTACTATCCTCGGCAAGCATTGTTACTATTATAAAAATCAAAGAAATAAGCAATAAGTAATAAACATACTTATATATGAATAGAAGTACACATACACACACACATACATACACATACATACTTGCCTTAAATCTCTAGTACAAGAAAGCAGATTCTATTTAATATGGTCTCTATGAAACTGGAAAACTCGGCTTATGTGGCAACTTTAATAAGCTCTGTGCTTGAAACACTAACAGCATAAATGGCTTGCAAGTGAAATTGAATATGTTACCTATGCACAAGAAAATATATTTTTGTTGGATGACCAATGAGCTGACTAGGCATGTGTTGGGGGCATGTGTAAAGCACAGCACCACCCAAAATAATAAAATATTAGGATATTATGTGGTATTTGAAATATTTTAAAATACCAATTTAGTCATCAATTTAAGGTTAGATATTTTTGGATACATGTAAATTTATTTTATGGTTCAATGTTTTTATACCTCTTAGTGGCACATTGGCTATAGGGAGAATGGTTGGAAAATGATAGCCTTTTAGTGCTTAATCCCAAACCTATCAGTCTACCTCTAAGCAGAACCTGACCATGAGTTTATTCTGCTCTACTTCTATATTCCATGAACTCATTTTCCAGAGACAAACAAATCAGATAAACAGAATAAGCTAAAGTTGGGAAATAAAAATGGAAATATATTTTACATTTAACATGTTGAATTTCTACTTATCAAAAAATCTGAATCGACTATGACACAAAGGTATTTTGTCATTACAGACAGCTACTTCTAAAGGATTTACACCAGTATGTGAATCCTTTAACTTTTTGTCATGTTTGTGAAGTTTTCAGTTTGTGGATTCATTGGCTTATATCTTTGCTGTTACAAATTTACAAATAGAAAGCTACTACTAGAGTCTGAGATAGGTCACCTAATTCATCTCAGATAAATTTGAATTAAAGGAATAATAGTAATAGCTAATATTTATTGAGTTATTTCTATGGTCTAGTCAGGGCACTATTTTCTTACAGTATTTTATTTGACTTTTGAGGCAGTCCTATATGCTCATGAAGAAACCAGTATGAAGAGTTCATATAATGTATACAATAAAGAAGAGTTGCAACTGAGATTTTTATTGATGTAGACTAGCTTCAGGATACATAGATTTCAAGTATGGGATTTTTCAAAGGAAATCTAATTAAGCATTCTATTTTCAACTTGTAAATATAAACATACTTATTTTGGCTGACATTTTACCTATTATAATATTATGTAGGAGATTTTCCTGGACACTGCCCTGCTTTTCTCAGAGTGAAAGGTGACCTATGTCCAGAAAGAACTTTAAGAAACTACTAACACAATAATACCTAACTCAAATGTCACCTTATTGGCAAATTGTACTTTTCACACATGGCTATAATAATAAGTATCTTATCCTACATGCTCTTCTTAAAATTTGCAGTTGACATTCCTCTATCAAGTAGTAGGGATTATGTTTCTTCCCATGAATCTAGGCTATTAGAACTGCCTTGATCAACAGAATCTGGCAAAAGTGATGATGCATGGCTTGCAAGTCATAAAAGGGTATGTGGCTTTCTCTTTCTCTTCCATCTCCCTTCCTCCACACCTCGAGAACCCTGAACCAATATACCAATATGTAAAAATTTCAGCTGCCCTGAAACCTTTGTGTTGCAAAGATCTCTAGGAGAAATTACACAGAGATAGAGACAGCTGAGGAGCCCCATCTTTTCCAGCCCCAGCTATTCCAGTTATGCCAACCTGGGCACTAAACGGAAAAGAGTTAAGAAGTTTCCATAACGACTCTAGTCACAGTCACAGCCACTCTCTGACTTCAACTTTTTGAGATACCCTGAACAAGAACCACCCTACTTAGCATCTCTTGAATTCCTGATAATTATTGTTCTAAACCACTAAGCTTACAGAACATTTGTCACAGAGCATTACATAACTGGAATAATCCCCTTCACAAATCCTCCACAAATGCCTCCATTACTACATGGCATTTTATCACTCAGACAGCATTTTCCCCACGTTGATTTCCTAAAGACAGTGCCAGTTTGGAATGCATGTATAGCCTGATGATACTAGATGGACATGTAATGCTGGTGGAAAAACAAAACAGAACTGACAGAAAATTTAGAGCTTAGAAGGGCACCATAACTGCACAGAATTTGTACAAGTCTAAAGATGAATGCTTTCTATAGCACTGCATGAAGAAGCTTGATAAGACAATTTTAGAGAAAGGTTAGACTCTGAGGGCTGACCAGAATCCTTGCAGGAGAGAGACTGGATAAGGGAAATGCATGGGGAAAACTACAGAAAATCTGCTGAATCAATTCTATTTGGTACCAAGGCAGTTACGTTTTTGTTCTCAAAAATAAATAAAAGATGCAGTTCTGGTCTAAGACTGGAGTGAGAAGTGTAAGTTTAGGAAAGCCCCCTCTCCCCACTTTCCCTACTGTTCTATGAGGACAACTGTTCACTGCTTCACCCCAAGTATGTCTGGCCTTGAGCAACCTGAAAACACAGTGTGTTGTACCCATGAGAAAGGAGCTAGATAAGGGCCTTGAAGGCCAGACACCTGGCCGTGAAGGCCACACTCCTGAGCATCTTCAATACTTCTATAACCATGAATTAGCACTATAGCAATATAAGAAGCACAGAGTTATGTAGAATAAAGTGGCCTCTTTTGAGCACCCTCCATGATGACTCCCACTGCCTTCTTTGCTCTTCACGTTGCCCCAAAACCTCAACAGCAACCCCGGGGCCCCAACAGTAAGTAGAAATAATCACAAAGCTGGAATCTTTTGATAACTTATAATGCAAAATACTAGGTTAATATTAACTGAGGAAAACATACACAGATGAGGAAACTCAAGTCCAGAGATACTAATTTGCTTGAGTTGATGCAGGGTCAGACCCTGCCTTAACTTCTGAATACTGACTCATAGCCCTGGAACTGTCTTTGAGAAACTAACTTAGTAGATTGTCTTTCTGTGTTAGCTTGAATTGGGAACAGAACTTTAGGAGTGAGTCAAGCCAAAGTTTTGAGTGTGAGCTTAACTTTAGAAGCCAAAGTAACAGACACAACCAAATCTGGAAAGAAGGGGGAGAATAATTCATGAAAAACTAAGATTCAGAAACTAGCCTGGAGTGGGAGTAGGGTATAATCCAGTGACGGGGGAGTCACTACAAACCCATCGGCATTCTCCAAGCTCATGTACACATACTGATAAGTATGTACTTGGTGTATCAGCTAGCTGAAAGATAAATGATCAAGGGAATCATCAAAGAACTATTACGTGTATGTGTGTGTGTATGTATATAGTTACACTATTTTCTACTCTGCTGTATTTTACAAGATTTATCAATGGCAAGTGCTATAACTAGGTTAATATAAAAACAATAGATGAAGCCAGAATAAATGGTCATAATACCAATGCCATGGTGACTCTTGATATACGGTTTAACCAACCTTACAAGTGCTACAAAAACATGGGTTCCAGTTATAACTCTGAATGAGGCAAAAACAAACAAAAACTACACAAAGTAAACAATATATTCTTTTCAAGACCTCATGTCTGTTCAGTGTTGGAGTAACTGCTCATGAATGGAGAGGAACAGAAGCGGGATTATGGATAAAGAAGTAAATAAAATGAAACAAGAAAGAGAACATGCAAGAAAAAATAATGTTTTGTAAAGAACTGAAGTATATGCTTACTCAACTGAGGAATTAAGGTCCAAAAGAAAGAAAGAGTAAGGATTAGGCAGAAATACATGATCTTTTAATTTTTTCTGAAAAAATCTAACCAGGATGAATTCAAGATGTGCTCATTACTCTAAGCATTTTTTTTTTATATATTTTAGGGCCTTTCTTAAAGAAAACAAAAGGGACATTGACAGGACAAAGGAGTATAATCAAGCATTTTTTTTTCCTGATAAGTAAATCTGCAGTTGATTAATTTTAAAAAGGCAAAAATAAAACCTAACAGGTGTTATTAGAATAAATCAGCAATTTTTAATGATTTTTGTGTCAATGGGGAACAAAGGGAAAACAAATGGAGAAAGTGCATATGGAACAAATGTTTCATCAAATCTTTTTACAAACTCGTATCCCACTGCTCTATTCATTGTCCACATTCAAATCTAAACACATTATCTAAGGGCTTTGTCTCCATGACATCAAAACTCTACTTATTCATTAAAAAAAAACAATCAGTATGACCAGGTGAGGGTCACAAAGATCGTACTGTCCATCTGCCTGAATGTATAAATGTGTATTCATATGTGTGTGACCTCCACTGGAGTTTTGAACTTGACCTTCCAAACCCAGTATATTTTTTGATTTGCATTCGATGCCGTGCAATACCCACAAAGAATCTCACTGATAATTTGCAACTTTTGTGAATGCAGTGTTAAATTAATTTTCTAATATTTGTTATCTATTAAATTAAATTTGCATTCTTCTCTGACTAGGTTTCCATCAAAAGCATAAACTTGAAGAGAGGCTTGCTGACTTGTTACCTCTGTTGATGACAGAAGATCAAAACTGCCAATGAATCATAACCTTTTAGGCTTTTAGGATTACTTTTTGCCATCACAGTCTTTTCTTCCTGAATCAGCAGAGGAAATAAAAGTACTCTTCAATCATTTTATCAATAAAAACACAGAGGTCACTTTGGAACCAAAAGACGACCACAGTAATGTCTCTACTAGGAATCCTCAAACAATGAGACAGACATCTATCATGATTCAAAACAGCACTGTAAAGTAGATAATCCATCTCAATGTTGTATGTTTTTATATATAGATTAGCAAAGTTAGGTGTAAAAAGTAAATGGACACATTCAGTTTTAAGTACATTACTACTTTGAGGAAAAAGAAAACATTTCTATCTAACGATTATTTTTGCTTGATTGAATAATACTAGTTATTCCCTCTATTAATTTTTTAAATTCACTATTTTCCCTCTATTAATGTTTTAAATTTACTATTTTCCCTCCTTTCAATCTATACTACCATTTCTCTTTTTCAGTCTACACTCCACCCATGATATATGCATATATACATATATTTGAAGTAATGTATCCTAGATGAGTATGTAGTTTATTGCTTCACTCAGCAATAATTTTTAATGTTGCTGAACATACATTTATTTCACTGCACCTAACCACTGTGTAGTATGCATCCTTATTTTGTTATCTCTTTTCCTATAGATGGATACTAAGTTTTCATAATGCTCTACTACTACTGGCAATACAGTAATGAACATACACATACATGTTCCTGCATTAATCTATGCTTTAACTTCTCTTGGATATAGTTAGGATGAGATTGATGTAATGTGCTGGATGACCATGTATCCCAGTTTACCCAGAATAAGTCCAGTGTATGCCAATTTTTCTAAGATAGTTATAAAATGTCACCTTTTGTATGACAAATGATAAATCCATCCTAAACATGGGCATACGTAATACTTTACAAAATGCTCTTCAGATTATTTTGTATTCCTTCCTGCAGAACATGTGGGTTCCTATTTTAACACATTTTATCAAGATTTAGCATTAGCTGACTTTCAGATTTTTGCAACTCTGATAGCTCTAAGTGGTCCCTCTTTGCTATGTTAATTTGCAATTTTTTTCTAATTGCCACTGATATTTGATTGCACTTTTATTTATTTAGTTTACAGCCTTTAAGAATTTTCCATTTATAAGTTAACTACTTATTTTTTAAGCCCATTTTATATTGAATGTTCCATACTTTTTATAGCCCACATATTACTCACCTTTCAGTTTTAGGTATCATATATACTTTTCCTCAGTGTTTCACATCTACAAACATTGGATGTGACAACCCTTGTTGAACAGAAATCTGTAATTTTCAATATATTCAATCAAGTTCATCAAAATGTTGACTATTTTCTGCCTTTTGGAATATTACTTAAGAAGGTCATCCCCATCCCAAGGTCTCAAAATCATTCTCACAATTTCTTTTATGGATTGAATATTTTTACTTTTCATATTCAGATCTTTAGTTCATCTAAAGCTCACTTTAAAATAGTGGTACGAGTAGAGGTGAAATAATTTTCTCTGCATATGTTGGTCCAGGATTCCAAAACCAATTGCCACTGCAATAGTTCCACACCAATTTGCAGAGGCCCCTTTATAATATATTAATTTCCCAGAGGTACATGACTGCTTCTGAGCTTCCTGTTCCATCCCATTGCTCTATTTGTATATTCACACACCAAAGTCGCATTGTTTGGTTTTGTTTTGTATTTTGCTATGACTTTGTAGACTAGTGTAATATATATTGTGGAGAGCCTCTACTCTCTGAACTTTTAATTTTTTCCCATAGAACATATTTATGGGCACCCAGCTTTTCAGATAAATCCTATAATAGGTATTTTAACTGTATCCAAACACCATCTATTAATATAGCCATGGCATGGGAGATGGTCTTATATTGGGCACCTTTGCTAAATAAATCAACTCTCTTGATCGTGCCAATAGCTATTGATTTTGTTCAGGTTTCTATATAGATAATCACAGTACGTGAGAAAACAACAGGTTTTTTTCTTTCTCTTTCAATTCTTGTAATTCTGTTCTCTATCCAGAAGTGAAAGCAGGAATTCTTTTCAAAACTGAAAGGGACTACGTTTAAAGATTTAGTTGTTCCTTCATTTGTTTCAATATAATTTTTTTAATACATCGTTGAGTTTGTGTTTTATGATAGCTTTTATTGTGGTGGTGAGCAAATTTCTTTTTGATCATAGTTGTCATTTAAATTAATAAATACTTCTCTATTGGCTTATGCATACTAATCTTATGTTAACCTTTGTCTTTTCTTACATGTACCAGTTTCCAAGTAACTTAAAATTTCAACCCTAATTGTTGACATACCCATTTCTCCTCATATTTTATCAGTTTTGTAAAATTTAAGGCTTATTATTATTTGCATTTATTCATAATTGCTTTAATTTCTTACTTCTATTCTAAATGCCATTTTGCAAATCATCCTGCATTTACATAACCCTTCCCAACATTTAATTTCACAGGTTGTCAGCAATGCAGGTTCCTGAGGATTCAAAGGTGGACATCAGATTATCAGTTTTCTCCATTATACCAAAATGAATTGAATTTCCACTCATCCACCTGCTTCTCAGCTTTCAAAACTGTGTTGCTGTTTTCTTTTCTTCTATGCTATCCTGGGCTTTTTATATCTTTAAAAGTTATTTACTATTTCTTCTTAATCTTTAGCAGAATGTCAGGAGGAAGAAACATTATACATTTGTTCAACTTTCTTTGTTTTAGTCCATTCAGGAGACTACAACAAATTACTTTAGACTGGGTGGCCTAGAGATAACAGAAATTAATTTCTCATAGTTCTGGAGGCAGAAGGTCTGAGACCAGGGTACGAGCATGGCTGGGTTCTACCGAGCTCTCCTCCTTGTTGCAGACCATCTACTTCTTGCATCCTCACATGGCAGAAAGAGAGCTAGGCAGATTTGGTCTATTCTTACAAGGACACTAATTCCATCCCTAAGAGCTCCACCATCAGGAGCTAATTACCTTCCAAAGGCCACCCTCCCAATACACTCACATTGGGATTAGGGTTTCAACGTGAATCTGGGAGGAGGGGATAGAAGCATTCAGTCTACAGCACTCTTTTACCCGGGAAGCCCCCATCATTGTTTTCATCCAAAAGTTCACCTCTTGTCATCTCTAATGTTTTCCCATTCTTCCTGGTCTTCAAATGTGCTGATATTAAAACTTCTAATTTCATCCTATGTGTCTTTTTTTCCTTTTTTCTGTTCCCATTTTTATCCCTTACTTTTATGGCTCCTGGGAGATATCCTTGAAATCTTATTTCAATTTCTGACGTAACTTTCAACTGCATCAAGTCTGCTACCTCTCCCACTTTGGAGGATTTTTCTTGTTATTTTTATTGCAAATTATCGATGGTGGCTGTTGTTTTTTATAATGCTCTCTGCTTCAAGTTTCCCATAAACTTCCATGTTTCTTTGAACTCATTAGTTACACTTATTTTAACTCATATTCTCTCTGGTCTATTGAATCTTCTATTTCTGTTTTTATTGTCTTTAATAATTCTGGGTTCCCCATTATCTACTATTTTGTTTTATTTGTTTTATGTGTGGGTTTTTTTTCCCTCTACTTGTGTATATTATCCTTCAGTATTTCTACCTTGTCTGATAATGTAATGTATAACTTCAGGGAAGTTTAATGGCATACACCCGAACTTGTGACCCTCCTAGTGAGTTTAAGAAGGCAGGCATTCCCTCCTGGGCTGCTGTTATGCTTCAGACATCATAATCAGAAATAAATATTTCAGGAAAAATGATAATGATTGCAAGCTAATTTATCTTATCTCCTGCAAACGGTCCCTTTCATCACAGATAGATGTATAGGTAGAGTTGTATAGAGAGGGTGTTGTTTATGTGAAGGAGATTTGGAAAATTATAGTTTTGAATGCAAAAATCCTTGTGAGAGTATCCATCTCCTAGTGTCTGTCTTATTTAGAGATTTTATAGGAACTAGGATAATTTCTTATTGTTTTAACAAATTTTGTTGGTTTACTTTTTTTCATCTTGATGATCAAAGAAGTACATTCTCATTGTGGAAAACTTGGAAAATTTGAAATGCTTAAAGAAGAAAACAAAATGCCCATGGAAACCAAACACAGAGATTTTGTAATTGAATAATATACTATATTATACTTGAAATGATGCAGATACATTTGAGTACTTGCCCATGTCATCATATTTCTTCAAAACTACATATGCAGTTATCAGTGTAAGAGCCATAGTTTAAAAACAATTACATGTCATTTAATAATTATATTACTGGTGGGAATATAAGTTGTTTCCAAATTTTTATTATTATAGTTAATGTTGTAGTAATACTTGCATATATAAACCTCCAGCGATGGTTTTATTATTTTCTTGGGAGACATTCCCAAAACTGATGTAGTATTAAAGTGTATGAGTTGTTTTATAGGCCTTTGATATACCAAGCCCAGAGACACTCTTGCCCTTCTATATGAATTATAGAAATTGTTAATCAATCATGGCATTTTATTTCCAAATAAACCTTGGAGTCTATTCAGAATACTTCCCAACACAGAAAACCACTCACTTGAAGTAAAACATCTGAAAATTATTTTTAGTCTATATTGTAAACTGAGGATCTCAACTGAGGTTTTACAAAATAGTCATCAATTTTCCAAATGTTTTACTAATTAATCAATTTTCTACCCCCATTTCTTGGTATTTCTGTAAGAATTATTAAGTTCTTATAAATGTTCAGCAACATCCCTTTTTGGACTCTATATTGTGACTGATTGATTTTTCTAGTAAACCTTGCATAAATGATCCATTACTTCAAATAATGCAGCTTTACAGTTCTTTTAAGTGTTGATTTTGCCATATTTTTGTTAAACCTCTTCTGTCTTGACTGACTGATTATTTTTTCTTGCAAAAACTTTGGAGATGTAAGAACTATTAAAGAGTGGAAATGTCAATGTGTGGGTAAAAATCTATATATTTTTGCCACAATAATCGTTCTTATTTGGGGATTTAAAATATAAATAGAATTAAAATACTCAAAAAACAGTATGAAGAAGGCAGGGCTTGGATTTTTGGAGTTAAAAGTTAAAAATGCCATCTAAAATGGCAAAATTTTAAATTTGTTTTACAATTTGATGAGTCCAGGATGCATACAGAAATCCCTAGGGTTACAAATAAAATATTTTTTAATTACTCTAAAATAACAAAAATGACACAGAGAGAAAAGGGAATACAAAACAGGTAAAACGAATAGAAAACAAATAAGGGTGGCCCATTACAACAAGGTGAAGGGGGAAGTCTAGGCAACCCACTTTGTCTCCATGGATACTACTCTGTTGAGGGGAGAACACACCACATTACCACCAGGCAAGGTTGGAGATCTAGGTTTCTTATTTGACGACTGCTAATGCTGTGGGTAGGGAAAGAGATGTTCTGTTATTACTGGGCAGGGGTGGAAGTTGTGGACCATCATCTACTGCTACTACTATGGCAGGGAAGAAGAGTGGCACCTTCTTACTGCTGGGTGAGGGTGGAATTCCGGCTCCCCAATCAGTGGTATTTTGACACCACTCCAGCAGTGAGATGGAAAGGGATTCTTCTTACTGCTGGGTAGCAAGTGCAAGTCTAGGCTCCCCAGGTGACCATGAGGTTGGGCTAGGAACTGTTTCTCATCACCTCTGGGCAGTGATGAAACTCCAGACCCCAACTTAGCCTCTTCTAAACCATCCTGGTGGTGAGATAGGGGGATATCTTGTCACTGTCGGGTGGATGTGGATGTTCAGGCTCCATGCTCAGCCTTTGCTGACAATAACAGGAGAGGCCAAATGGTATTTGGCTGAAGTACGACAGGTGCTGTCAAAAATATTTCTGTCTTGTTAGGATTTCCATTTCCATCGGTAAGAGAAAGCAAGCATCTCTTGGTGCTTTTTAAATAAAATAAGTGTTCACTGGCCTTCCGTGGATGTGTACTTCCCCAGCACCTCATCCAGAATATATAGGCAGCAAAAGAAAACCCAGGAAATGTGCCATTATGTCATTACTTAAATCCCAAGGTTTCTAGCTAGCCCACCTTCCTCGTCTTTCAGAGTCTTCTTATGTTTTATATATAATGGCTAGGGGACATTTTAGCCGTACAAAGCAGGAGGAATAGGGAAAAATGTGTCTACTCCACCTTGTTCTGAACTGGACAACCATAAACTTTTGTTTTTTTTTAACATCAAGTATTTATTTTTCCACTTTGTTCAGAAAATGGTATCTGTGACTTCCCCATTTTTTTAATATAGTGAAATTTGTTCCCTCATTTATACATTTTTTTCCAAATCTTATTAGTACTTCCATTATAGCTTGCTTATTGTTTTTCCATGTTTTATAATATATCTTAGTGAGCTTTGTGGTTTATCTTTTTACTCTGGATTTCCATAATTTTTTGTCACTTAATATTTTAGACTTTTTCTTTTAATATACTTTATTATGTAAGTAATTCACAAGTGTATATTCTTGTTTAAAAAACCTAAACATTATGGAGACATACAGAGCAAAATAGAAATGTCCACCTTTACTCTACCTATATTTATACATGTAAACATTTTACAATTTTTGCAGTTTAATCAAATATAATCATTCTTTACGTTCCACTACCTTTTTAATGTTTTTCCTGAATAAATTCCTGTGTCAAAACAAAGAAATTCAACCTTTTAAAATTCTGTATTATAACACAATGGAATATTATTCAGCCATAAGAAGAAAAATCCTACCATTTGCAACAACATGGATGGAGCTAGAGGGTATTATGCTCAGTGAAATAAGCCAGGTGGAGAAAGACAAGTACCAAATGATTTCACTCATATGTGGAGTATAAGAACAAAGAAAAACTGAAGGAACAAAACAGCAGCAGAATCACAGAACCCAAGAATGGACTAACAGTTACCAAAGGGACAGGGACTGGGGAGAATGGGTGGGAAGGGAGGGATAAGGGTGGGGAAAAAGAAAGGGGGCCTCACGATTAGCATGCATAATGTGGGGGGGGGCATAGGGAGGGCTGTGCAACACAGAGAAGACAAGTAGTGATTCTACAGCATTTTACTACACTGATGGACAGTGACTGTAATGGGGTTTGTCGGGGGGACTTGGTGAAGGGGGGAGTCTAGTAAACGTAATGTTCATGTAATTGCAGATTAATGATAACAAAATGAATTTAAAAAAATTCTATATCATAGTTCAAATTACCATGATGCATTTAATAACTATTCATGTTTCTAGTTATTAATAGTTATGATCTTCTAAAATAACACCTCTTATATATCATTGAAATTAAATTCAATATTATTATATAAAAGGGAAATGTATATTGGTTTGTATAACTGAAATGTCCAAAAACTGCCACTGATCTCAGGCATGGCAGGGTGCAGTCTTAGATAATCTTAACAAGGTCTTCACCTATTAGTGTTCTCTTCATTGACATGCTATGCTCATTCTCAGACATGGTCGGAAAGACAACCCTTTAAAGCCTTCAGTCCACATCCTCTCATCACTCCTACTCAATAAAAATATATAGAGTTTCACGGAAGGTCTTTATGTTGCTTTAACTTGGTTATATGCTACCTTGTGTTAGAAGGCCTGGGTCACAATCATCAACATCCCTCTAGGACCACATGGACTAGGGAAATAGTGCTTAAGAATGGATTGCTGATAGACAAAAGTGTAAAATACTTTATCAGCAGAGTATTTTTGTAAAATGGTTAAATTGATTCCTTGAAGTAAAAATGCTGATAAGTAATATTAACATTTCAAATTTTGATATATTTTGTCAATTGACTTTCCCCAAATGCTTTATCCATTTCCATTTCCATCAATAATATAAAAGAACATACAATTCTCTATGTTTGCAAACACCGCACACACTGAATTTTTTTTAATGTGCTCATCTACTGGATGAAATCGATATGGCTTTGTTGTTTAACTTTATTTTTCAGATTACAAGTGACATTGAACATACGTATAATGATACTTTAACATTCTATTTCTGTAGTCTTTTAATTTTGCTATTTCTATGTTTATGTCTATGCTATGATTATATAAAAGAGTATTTCTTCTTGAGGAAGATGCAAATCAGATTTTTTAAAAAATTACTCCATTAACCTTAGAGTATCAATTTTAGAAATTTGTTCTTACTCTTTATCTCTGTGGAAAAGCTCTCTTTTCAGTATTCCTAGTTAGATATTTTCACTTGCATTGCTCATCCATGAGTAAGGAGGGATTTATACAGTCCAGTATACACTGCTGTATTTTGCTTGTAGAATCTTATACTCAGGTCTAAAACTGAGTAGTGTGTTTCTAATAGTGATTTTATACATATATAAATATATATGTATGTGCACATATATAATGCAGTTCTGTGGGTTTGTGGTAGGCTTGTTTCTCCCATGGATAGTTAGTTTCCTGATTCTTTGAGAGGTGGAATGCATATAAATATAATTGCCTGTATGCACTATAATCAGAGATCTTCCTATCTTTTCTTTTCCCTCCAATGTACTTGTGGGAATTGTATCTCCCAGGATATAATACATCATGGGGAATATTTCCTCTTCTACTTCTTCTGGTATTTATTAAAAAAAAGTTCACATCAATCCCTTTTTCTAACTGTGGGTAAAATTGCAATATTTCCAGAATCTCTCGCCTGGATTTACTGCATCTCCATATAAAAAGGTGTTTCCAAGGGGTGGAGAGAAGTAGATCATCTCCATATCAATGGGTAATTACAAGGGCAAGGAGAGGATATCTGGACTGGAGAGGTTGGGTGGGGCCTCTTCTTCCACAGCTGGGTGGTGAGAGACATGGGAGAGCAGAAGTGGACTGCTTGTAAGAAATAAACAGGTTTCTCCCACTTTACTTCTCCCTTTGACTGATTTTGGTTTCAAAGGTATTTTGCTCCGGGATGTCCCTCCCGGAGTTACACTAACAAATGTGCTTTCCTATAGGAAGGTCATATTTTGGTAATGCACTGCTGGAGGTAATATGGCTGTTATACTCTTAAAAAATTTAACAAAATTATAACCAAGATAGGTGCCACCATGTTGATGTACCTTCCACATGTAAATATATTCTCATATATACACAATGAAAATATATTCTCAACATGTTTAGAGATAAGTCTGAGTACTATGGAAGAAATGAGAAGACCTGCAAAGCATAATTCAGCCCCTCTTTTATTATCCTCAATAATTGTTTTCTATCCCCCCAATTTTTATGATTGATTCATCCAAACAAAAGCACTGCAAAATCAACTAAAATCAGCTTTTCCAGAGAGCAGTTTATTAACTATCAATTATTCCTTGAACCTAGAGCTTGAAGACAGCTTATTCTTTGTCAATCTCTATCCTAATAACCTATCAGAATATTCTGAAAGATGTTTGGATAAATTGGAAAGTTTCCATATCCTTACATTCCAATATTTGAATGCTAATAAAACATGGTCATTACAGAAACCCACCCAGCTATCTTACTCTAGTCCATATCTGCATAACAGACAGTGAAAAACTGAAGCCAGACAACAGAAGCAGAAAACATATTTGTATTAGTTACCACATCAGTGATTTAAAAAAAAATAAAAGCAGCAAGAAATATTTTTATAAATGAAGTATTATACAAAATCCCAATACATAATACAGATTAAAGAAGAAATTTTGTTATAATTTGGGATGGGGGTGGGTCAAGCATTAGTTATGCTGACCTTATTTCCCAACCTTTCATTCCATTCTTATTCAAAATCATTTAAATCTTTCAATTTAGATAATTTCACTCCTTTCAAATTGTATTTAACATCATTATCCCCATAACACACTTTTACCAGTCTCTCTCCATCTCACCCACCTTGTACAGTCTCACAGAACAACCTTCATAAAGGACAGATATTGACCCCTTCTCCTAATCATTATATAAGTATTATATTGTCTAAAAAAAAATAAGGATAAAATCCACAGTATCTCATCAGAGATTTTCAAAAAGTGAATTCCCAAGTTTTTAGCCAAATTGGCTACCTGTTGTTGGCTGAAAATGTCTCCATATTTTACAATGTCCATGCTTTTGCTTTTGTTCTATATTCTGATTGGAATGGCATTCTTCTCTCTGATTTACTTCAGTTATTAGTTCCAATGTGCCTTTTAAGGCATACTTTAAATGGCACAGACTCCAAAATACCTTCCTCATTTCTTTCCTTCTCAAATTGAATATATACTCTTCTTCAAATACTTTTCCTGATCCGTGCTTTCTTCTCCTGCTTAGAGAACCCCAGTTTATCATGAGAAGTCATTTTTCCCCCTCTGACTCTAGATGGCCTGACAACAGATGCCCAGACCTGATCAACAAAGGCATAATATAACCCTGATTACAGTAACTACCTCTTCAGTGAATACATAAAGAAATCAGTCTTAATAGATTAAATTTGGAATGAAAACAATTCCACAGTTTAAACCACCAGTTATAGCAGGACCAGTTCCTTGGTTTCAGAGCCAAAGAAAAAGGGATAAATACAAGAAGTGGTAAAACCTGTGCTCCCATCACATACTTGGATGTGTGTTCCTGTATCACAGCCTTTGCTACATGTATGTAATCACCTGTTTACTGGTCAGTCCCCTGGATTGTGGGCTCTTTGATGGCAGGGACCATGCTTTATTGTCATTGTCATTCTTGTGCCTGACATAGTGCTTGATATTTACTGGGTATTTAATAAATGTTTGTCGAATAAAGAAATAACATTTTGTTTACACATCAAAAAAAAAAGATTAAATTTGGGAATGAAGTATTAAGAAGACAGACTCTGTCTTTAGGCTCCAGTTTCTGAGAGGAAAGAATATTAGCTTGGTCCTCTTACCAGCTACATCTTCATTTTGAGGAAGGAGACAGCTGATGGTTGCAAAGGGAGCTAGCACAGAAGACAGCAGCTCTTAGGAATAGAGAATGTGAGAACAAGTATTGAGGATATATTTTGGGCTTCAGACATCCCTGAAATCTCTATTTCTAAATTTTTGGGTTTCTGCATCATTCAGATTTGCCTTTTGTTTAATCAATTTTGGTTGGTTTTCTAGCACCAGCAAATTATATAATTCTTAATGATTTTCTCATGTAGTACTTTGTATTTATTTTTGGGGATACTACTTTAATTTAAATGGGCATTATGGTCAAATCTGCATATATTTCCTTTCCTATTGCCTTATATTTATACACCTCACCTTAGCATCCCTCCATCCATACTCATTTTCTATTAAACTTTTTATCAGAAATCATCTCTATTAATCCATATAAAATCTTGCAAACATCCTAAAGCATAGCAGACAATAAACTGATGCTGTAATTTTTAAAAACTGAAGCTAATCCATGTGCTTTTTAGTATGTACAGATAAACTAAAACAGCAACCATACTTTTAAGTGAAATATTTTAATAAGAATAAAAGAGACATTGATGACACAGGAGCCATTTTTCTAGTATTGTCCATGAAAAGAAGAAAAATGTGTTATTTCTGGGACTCTGAAAGTTTGTTTTTTAAAGATTTATCAGCAGATGGCAGAGTGAGAAGTGAGGTAGGAATGTCCTCCCAAAACCACATATAATACAGAAATAGAGAAAATACAACTATTCTTAAAAGAATGACCAGAAATAAGATTGCACGAGCCAGGCTACATCTGGGAGAAGAGAACATCTTGTGGAAAAGGGTAAAGTAATAATGCCCTGACCCAGTGGGACCTGAGCCCTACCCCACCCCACCTCACTGGAGTGAGAAAGATAATCAGAGCAGGAAGGGAGTAGAAACACAAGACTGCTAAATACCCAGCCCTATAAATCTACTCCAGAAGCACAAACCTATATTGCATGGTACTCTGGAGACTACAGAGGTTGAAAATCAAAGTCAGAGACTGAGATACCAGCATTTTGTGGTGAAGAGGTTCCCACAACCGGCAGCTCTGGGACAAAAGAAAGGTGGGGGCTTTGAAAGACTTCTCAACAGGGAGAAGGCTGAGAAAGAGGCAAGGATTCAGGAGAAGGAACAGGTGGACAAAATCATCCCACCACATTCAGCCCAGCAGGTTGGGAACTTTCAGGACCTTCAGGTGCTCCATTCCACTGGCTGGAAGAGCAGCCATGAGGACCCGCACCATGATAAGCAGCAGGCCACTCATTCCTTGCCACCTGCACCTGGGAGCAAACCTGCTGTACCCACCATCACTCCAGACCAGCAGGAAAACAGCCCTGACTATAGTAACTACAGCGGCATAATGCAGAGGCTGCTCCCACTGCGTGGCTCACCGGTCCTGACAGTGGAGGCAGGAACTGTGGCCAAAAAGCAGGAAAGGGCTCTGTCCTCCCTGCAGGCATGGGCTCTGCTTACCCGTGACCCCCACCATAGCTCCAGGCCAGCTGGAGGGCAGGCCCACCTACAGCAGGTTAGGGGATAAATGCAGAGGCAGCTCCCTGCACACAGCTCACTGGCCCTGACAGTGGAGGCTGGCTCTGAATCCAGGAAGCAGTAAGAGCTCTGTCCTTAGGGTAGGAATGGGTAACGCTGGCCTGAGACCACTGCCATCACTCCAGATACTGGGCAGCTATGAAAAGCAGAGCTTATGGGCATTAGAGGGTGCTGCCTAAATAAACCTAATTATTTATCACTATCCAATAGGATTATGAAAAGGCAGAAGAACCTTGTTCAATCCAAAATTCCTCAAACACCAGAAAGAGGGCTCAGTGAAACTGGAATAACCAATATTCCTGAAAAATAATTCAAAATAAAAGTCATAAGCATGCTAATAGAGCTACAGAAAAATATTTAAGAACTAAGGGATGAATTCAAGAGGGAGATAGACACCTTAAAAATACAGTAGCTGAAATGAAACACAAAATGGAGGGATATAAAAGGACAGTAGATGAGGTATAAGAGATGGTAAATGGAATAGAAATTAGAGAACAGGAATACAAAGAAGCTGAGGCAGACAGAAAAAAAAGGATCTCTAGGAATGAAAGAACATTAAGAAAATTGTGTGAGGAATCCAAACGGAAAATATTCACATTATAGAGGTACCAGAAGAAGAAGAGAGAAAAGGGGGTAGAAAGCGTCCTTCAAGAAATAATTGCTGAAAACTTCCCAAATCTGGGGAAGGAAATAGTCTCTCAGGCCATTGAGGTCCACAGATCTCCCAACACAAGGGACCCAAGGAGGATAACACCTAGACATATAATAATTAAAATGGCAAAGATCAAGGAAGACAACAGAGTATTGAAAGCAGTCATAGAGAAAAAAGATCACCTACAAAGGAAAACCCATCAGGCTATCATTACACTACTCAACTGAAACCTTATAGGCCAGAAGGGAGTGGCATGATATATTCAATGCAATGAAACAGAAGAGCCTTAAACCAAGAATATTCTACACAGCAAGATTATCATTTAAATTTGATTGAGTGATTAAACAATTCCCAGATAAGCAAAAGTTGAGGGAACTTACCTCTCACAAACCATCTCTACAGAGGATTTTAAAGGGACTGCTCTAGATGGAAGGGCTCCAAAGGCTAAATAGCTCTGACCAGAGAAAATAAAAACACAGTGGAATACTGGAAGGAAGTTGACCAATTAAATACTAACAAAATGCAAAAGTAAATGAGCTACCCAGAAAGTCAGTCAAGGGAATACACAAGGAGAACAGAATATGACACCTAACCTATAAAGAGAGAAGGAAGAAGAAAAAGAAGAGGTAAAAAAAAAGAATCTTCACATTGTGTTTATAACAGCATAGTAAGTGAGTTAAGTTAGACTCTTAGATAGTAAGGAAGCTTCCCTTGAACCTTTGGTAACCAAGAATCTAAAGCCTGCAATGGCAATAAATACATATCTATTGATAATCAACCCAAATGTAAATGGACTGAATGCACCAATCAAAAGACACAGAGTTATAGAATGGATAAAAAAACAATACCCATCTATATGCTGCCTACAAGAGACACACTTCAACTAGAAAGATACATAGACTAAAATTCAAGGGACAGAAAAAGATATTTCATGCAAACAATAGGGAGAAAAAAGTAGAAGTTGCAATACATGTATCAGATCAAATAGACTTCAAAACAAAGAAAGTAACAAGACACAATGAAAAACATTATATGATGATAAAGGGGTCAGTTCAAAAGAAGATATAACCATTATAAATATCTATGCACCCAACATAGAAGCACCCAAATATGTACCACAAATACAAACAGAATTAAAGGGGGAAATAGAATGCAGTACATTCATTTTAGGAGAATTCAACACACTACTCACTCAAAAGGAGAGATCAACCAGACAGAAAATAAGTAAAGAGACAGAGGCACTGAACAACACACAAGAACAGATGGACCTAACAGACATCTAGAGAACACTCCACCCAAAAGCAGGAGGATATACATTCTTCTCAAGAGCACACACAATATTTTCCAGAATAGATCACATACTAGGTCACATAAAGAGCCTTAGCATATTTAAAAAGATTGAAATTGTACCAACAAACTTCTCAAATCACAGAGGTATGAAACTATAAATTGTACAAAGAAAATAAAAAAGGTTCACAAACACAAGGAGACTTAACAACATGCTCCTAAATAATCAATGAATCAATGACCAAATTAAAACAGAAATCAAGCAATATATGGAGATAAATGAAATCAACAGCTCAATGCCCCAACATCTGTGGGATGCAGTGAAGGCAGTTCTAAGAGTAATGTATATAGCAATTCAGGCCTATTTAAAGAAGGAAGAACAATCCCAAGGGAACAGTCTAAATGGACAATTATTGAAACTGGAAAAAGAAGAACAAATGAGGACCAAAGTCAGTAGAAGGACGGACATAATAAAGACTAAAATAGAAATAAATTAAATTGAGAAGAATAAAACAAAAGAAAAAAATCAATGAAACCAAGAGGTGGTCCTTTGAGAAAATAAACAAAATAGATAAAACCCTAGCCAGACTTATTAAGAGAAAAAGAGAATCTACACACATAAACAGAATCAGAAATGAGAACAGAAAAATCACGATGGACACCACAGAAATACAAAGAATTATTAGAGAATACTATGAAAATCCATATGCTGACAAACAGGATAACCTAGAAGAAACGGACAACTTTCTATAAAAATCCAACCTTCCTATACTGACCAATGAAGAAACAGAAAATCTAAACAGAATAATTACCAACAATGAAATTGAATCAGTAATCAAAAAAACTACCCAAGAACAAAACCCCTAGCCAGACGGATTTACCACTGAATTTTATCAGTCATTTAGAGAAGACATAATACCCATTCTCCTTATAGTTTTCCAAAATACAGAAGAGGAGAGAATATTTCCAAACTCATTCTATGAAGACAGCATCATTCTGATACCAAAACCAGGCAAAGACACCACAAAAAAAGAAAACTACAGAACAATATCCCTGATGAACATAGATGCAAAAATACTCAACAAAATATTATCAAATTGAATTCAAAAATACATCAACAGAATCATACATAATGACCATGTGGGATACATCCCAGGGATGCAAGGATGGTACAACATTTGAAAATCCATCAACATCATCCACTACATCAATAAAAAGGACAAAAATCACATGATTATCTCCACAGATTATGAAAAAGCATTCAACAAAACTCAATATGCATTCATTATAAAAACTCTCAACAAAATGGGTATAGAGGATAAGTACCTCAACATAATAAAGTACATATATGACAAACCCACAGCCAACATCATACTTAACAGTGAGAAGCTGAAAACATTTCCTCTAAGAACAGGAGCAAGACAAAGACACCAACTCTCTCCACTTTTATTCAACATAGTCCTGGAGGCACGAACTGTAGCAATCAGACAACAGAGATAAATAAAAGGCATCCAGATTGGTAAGGAAGAAGTTAAACTGTCACTGTTTGCAGATGACATGATATTGTACATAAAAAACCCTTAAGTGTCCACTCCAAAAGTACTAGAACTAATATCTAGAATTCAGCAAATTTCCTGGATACAAAATTAATACACAGATGTCTCTTGCATTCCTATACACTAATGATGAACTACCAGAAAGAGAAATCAGGAAAACAAATCCGTTCACAGTTGCACCAAAAAGAATAAAATACCTATGAATAAACCTAATCAAGGAAGTGAAAGACTTATACTCTGAAAACTACAAGACACTCATGAGAGAAATTTTAAAAATACTAATAAATGGAAACATATCCCATGCTCTTGGATAGGAAGAATTAATATTGTCAAAATGGCCATCCTGTTTAAAGCAATCTACAGATTCAATGCAATCCCTATCAAAATACCAATAGCATTCTTCAGCGAACTAGAGCAAATAGTTCTAAAATTCATATGGAACCACAAAAGACCCCGAATAGCCAAAGCAATCCTGAGAAGGAAGAATAATATGTGGGAAATCAATGTGCTTCACTCTCAATTTTGCTATAAATCTAAAACTGCTCTAAAAATAAGGTGATCAAAAATTTACACACGATCTTCCTTCAATTTAAAAATAGTATATGAAAGGTGTGAAAGAGTAAAAAAAAAAGGAAACTTTTTCATGTAAACCAAAGAAATTCTCACTGAAAGGAAGAGAATCCATCAAACCCAAGGAAATTTTGAATTTTAATTTTCTTCTACCAAAGCCCTCTACAAATCTCAGAAAGTTGTAAACTGTGTGTGAACAACTTTAAGGATAGATATAGTGAACTCACTCCCTGATTCATCATTCAGTTCAATATGGATATTGCTAATGTGAAGTACTTTCTTATGTTAAATCAAAATTATTCTAACTTATTTCTGCTCAGTGTTTTTGATTACACCTTTGATAAACTAATTGTTTTGTTTCAAATCCCTACAGAGGTGGCTTATCTTGACCTGTGGCCCAGGTTGTGTGTGTATTTCCCTCTAAAAATATGGTTCACAATTTCATCTCTGGGAACGACTGGAGCTGATGAGAAAAAAATCAGCTTGAGTGCTCTCAAGTTTTAATTTCTACTAATACACTATAAAATATATACGTCTAAAATCGTGTGCCTATTTCATGTTTGTTTCATATTTATCTAAACAGAATCTAGATAGAAAAAAATACTTTTTTATTTTTTAAAGGTTTTTGAAGAATGAACTAAGATAAAATACATTTTGAGATTAGAAGTTAGATTTATTGAATTACTGGGAACATTTAGGGATAGTCAATTACATGTTTTAAATTTTTTATGTGTTTAAGAATGTTTTAAATTATTATTACTAAAAAATAAGTATTTTGCAAGGCTAATTTGTTAATATGAAGGAATATGACACATTGTGAAGGATATGGTATAATTAAAAAATATAAAGTTTAATGATTATTACTGTAAATTATTATCAAATTTTAGCATCACATTTAAATATACATTTTAATTAAGCTCACTGCATATTTGTCATTTAAAGTAATTGAGAAACTAATTTCATTTAAAAAGCATTTAATTATGATCATACAATAAATATAGCCCATTCTTGTTATCATGACTGAACTCTTAAATGGAAAGTATGTAGATCAACTCAGAAATCTTACAGTCAGTAATACCGACTGTAATAATTTACAGTTAGCAATACCCTTGTATGGTGACATGATAACTACACTTACTGTGGTGAACATTTTATAATATACATAATTAGTGAATCACTATGTTGTATACCTGAAACTAAGATAGTACTGTATGTCAACTATACTTCAAGTTAAAAGTTTAAAAGAAAATATTTAAAACAATTTTATTCATTGCTGATGATTACCAAAACAAAATTTGTTACAATATCATCTGTTTATTTTCTCTTTAAAATATTTTGAAGTCTGTTCCATTTTGTCTGCAGTGATTTTGTACTACCTTAAACTCTTTTTTTTCTTTTTCAAAATTTCATAGTGTTCTCAATCTGCAAGACTGTTTATCAAAGTATAAAATTATTGTGTGCAAATAGGCCTAAGAGGGAAAAAGCAATCAAGATTTAGAATGGTCAGAAATGAAGGAGTATTTGAGGTCTCACAGAAGATACATGACAGAGAAACAGAGGAAGTCCCAGAACATTCTTCCTGTAAGAGAAACTAAAACACAAGAACATCTTCAGACGTTCTTATGTTCAGGAGTACTGACACATTGAAATGAATGTGATTAAACACAGCTCCTGCCTAAAATAACATACATATTTGATGTTTAAGAAAACTCTGAAAATATGTTTTGTTTAGGCAATTACATATATATATATATATATATATATATATACACACACACACACACACACACATATGTATATGTATATATATATATATATCAGATTATTTTAAGGTGTATCTCCTTTAATTTTAAAATTTCCTTAAATTTTAACTATAAAAACAAATATATCTACATTTCTTGAAAGTCCAAAACATATAGCTCACTTTCAGTCTATAGAGCCTGGCATAAAAACTGACATCTAAGCAAGCACCGTCCAATACAACTTTTGTTTTCTACTATGCACACACTAGAGTAGCTAAACTAAAAAGACTTTCAACTTCTAATGTTGGCAAGGATTTATAGCAACATCTATATATTGTTGGTTGGAGTATAAAATTATAAACCAGTTTAAAACTCAGTCTGGCAGTTTGTCATAAAGTTAAATATATACCTACACTATGACCAAGCAATTCCACTTCTAGATATTTCCCCAAGAGAAATAAAAACGTGTCCACCAAAACATATGTTTGAGAATCTTCAGAGCTACTTTATTTTCAGGAGCTATATTACCTTTCTAAAACACAGACATGATTACTTTCTCAAAAACCCACTGCTTATCAGTTTACTAAGAAGAGTAATCAAAGTTTACATCTTTATGGTTTTATTGCCCATGAGATTGCAATGATCTTTTTTTCAAAATAGTATATACAATGAAATCAAGGTTCCTTTACAGTAATTATATAAAAAAATAAAGAGCTTGGATATGACTAACCAACACTGATGACTGTCCTCTTACATGAGGACTATCTCCCTGGGGAGGGGTGGGGTTGTGTTAATGCCCAAATAATAGATAATAATATTAATAATATTATTTAATATATTATTAAATATAATATATTATTTTTAGTAATGGAAAATCTTCAAAGAAGAAACTGAGGAGTAATAAATGAACAAACAAATAAAAACCAGGGAAAATAAGCAAACCTATAAAATTTTAAGATTCATGTGAATTAGCATAACTTTATATCTTCATTTATCAATAAAAACAAATTATTTAGAAGTAAGTTATATTTTTATAGGTCTTTTTGGTAACAGAATTTAGTATTCAAAATAGAACTATGTATTTTTCTTTTAATTTTAATTTTGAGTAGTTTTAATAAAGTTGGTGAATACTCATTTATAGCCAATGTTCTATCTGACTCATTATGACACTTGGATTGAATGAAGTATTCCTGTTCTCCAGGAAAGAAGTCATAATTGTATCCTGCTGACCATTTGCATTTATATTCCATGATACTAGTAAAACATCAGATACTGCTTTGTTAGCATGGATGACATTTTTGGGTCAGTGGTAGACCAGGAAACAGCAATCATTATTATGGATTTGGAACCGACAGAGATGGACAAAGCAGTCAGTTGACTGAAGATAAAAATGTTCACTGTATTATTAATGCAGTTATTTGAGATTCCATTTAAATTGGAGAGCAAAAAACTGGTCTTTACAGTCTAAGGTGGATTATCTATTGTCAGAGCATTCTTGGCATGAAGATTTTCTTTTGCTTCTCGCATGCAGCTATAGGAGTTATCAATGCCAAATCACTTTAATCTAGGCAGGTATTTGTATACTTCAAAGCTGAATTTCAATCACTGTGTGAGTTTTTTTTCTATTTTACCCTTATTGATAGAGTGTAGTACTTTAGGACACCAACCTAAAGGAATGTTTACTAAGGTATCTTCATCTCAGTGTATTTTATATTTTCATTTCTATCTTCCCAGCCCCATGAACCAAACAAATACTCCTATTAAACATCTCAACTCCTTAGCTGTCAATTCAGGAATCAGCAATTGCCTTGAGAAGAAAAGTGACATGAAATACTATGGTCACACGTCTTGATTTCCCTTGAAACACAGTCCTGAAAATGCTTATACCTTACTAGCTCACTGGTATTCTCAACAATAAAAAAAAGTTTGTCTAACTTTTCTAGTAGTTCTCAGTTGATGGTTAGTAAAACAATCTATTCCATGACTGTCCTTACATAAGTTTTTGATAAAATAATCCAGCTATGTTTATTCAGCAATGTTCGTGTAAATAAACTGAACAGTCCTACCACAAGTGTAGGCTATGGTGTTTGCAGTAAAGAGACAAAAAAATGATAAAAATCTGTGGTTTAAAAGTAGCATCCTAGTGACTATGTGGAAAATAGATTACATTGGAGATAAATTGGAAGTCAGGATAGCAGTGAGTAAGTACACAAAAGATGATAAGTATGAATTGGAGCTGAAGTAGAAATGGGATAGGGACTTGTTTTCAGTTGTCTTAAAAATAGAACCAACTATACAAAGGAGCCAAGATGGCGGCGTGAGTATGGCAGTGGAAATCTCCTCCCAAAGTCATATGTATTTTTGAAAATACAACAAATAAAACTACACCTAACAGAGAGACCAGAGGATACAGTACAACAGCCAGGCTACATCGACATCTGTGAGAACATGACATCTCACAAAGGGGATAAGATACAAGCTGCAGCCTGGCAAGACCCTAGCATTACCCCCACCCCAGCTCCATGGCAGGAGGAAAGGAGTCAGAGCGGGGAGGTAGTGGAAGCGCAGGACCGCTGAATACCCAGCCCTAGTGATCTGCAATGGGAGCACAGACACACATTGCATGGTGCACTGGATATTAGGGAAATGAAAAAGGAAAATCTGCAAGCAGGTCCCCACAGCTGGCTCCCCTGGGACAAAAGAAAAGTGAGTGCTTTTTTGAAAGTCTTAAAGGGACAGGGGCCTCACAGCTGGACGGAATGGTCCCAGCACACTCAGCTCAGCAGTTGGGAATCCGGGGGAACTCCAGGCATGCTAACCCCCTTGGAAGAAGCACAGCTCTGAAGCCCTTCATGGGAATAAACAGCCTCCTTTCCATTCACCCTCCAGCACGACCCTGCCATAGCAGGGGAGCAGCCTGAGAGCAGCCATGCCCACAGCAGCTGGCCATGTAGAGCCTCCTCCGCAGCTGCCCGGGCCAGACTCAGAGGCCTGCCGGCACGTGGCAGCCCAGCAGAGACAGAGGAAGCCAGACACAGTGCAGAGGGGTGCCGTTCTCGTAGGAGAGGACACCCCGCATGCCTGCCTCCCACCGCAGAGCTCTGGGATGCCCTGAGGGATGCTCCTGGTGTGCAGGGAAGGACACAGGCAGTGGACAAGGGCAGGGTGACCAGCAAGCATGAAGGGACTTTGTTCTCCCAGCTGACACACGTGCTACCTGCCTGTGACTACCTCTATTGCCATGAAAAGGCAGAAGAATTTGGTCTAGTCCACAATCACACAGACAACCCCTGAGAGGGGCACTGGGGAGATAGATTTAACCAATCTTCCTGAAAAAGATTTCAAAATAAGGGTTATAACCATGCTGATGGACCTGCAGAGAAATATGCAAGAGCTAAAGGATCAGGTTGGGAGGGAGAATACAGAAATAAAACAATCTCTGGAAGGACTTAGAGCAGGCTGGATGAGGTGCAAGAGGCCATTAATGAAATAGAAATCAGAGAACAGGAATACAGAGAAGCTGAGGCAGAGAAAGATAACAGGATCTCCAGGAATGAAAGAATATTAAGAGAACTGTGTGACCAATCCAAACGGAACAATATTCGCATTATAGGGGTACCAGAAGAAGAGAGAGAGAAAGGGATAGAAAGTGTCCTTGAAGAAATAATGGCTGAAAACTTCCCCAAACTGGGGAAGGAAATAGTCTCTCAGATCATGGAAGCCCATGGATGTCTCAACACAATGGATCCAAGGAGGAAAACACCAAGACATATAATAATTAAAATGGCAAAGCTCAAGGACAAAGACAGAGTGTTAAAGGCAGCCAGAGAGGGAAAAAAGGTTACCTACAAAGGAAAACCCATCAGGCTATCATCAGACTTCTCAACAGAAACCTTACAGGCCAGAAGAGAATGGCATGATATATGTAATGTAATGAAACAGAAGGGCCTAGAATCAAGAATACTGTATCCAGCATGATAATCATTTAAATATGAAGGAGGGATTGAACAATTCCCAGACAAGCAAAAGTTGACGGACATTGCTTCCCACAAACCACCTCTACAGGATATTTTAAAGGGACTGCTCTATATGGAGGTACACCTAAGGCTAAATAGATGTCACCAGAGAAAATAAAGTCACAGCAAAGAAATCAGAACAACCAAAGACTAACTAAAGGCAAAAAATAAAATCAACTATGCACAAAAGCAGTCAAAGGAAACACAAAAGAGTACAGAATAAAACACCTAACATATAAAGAATGGAGGAGGAGGAATAAGAGAGAAATAAAGAATCACTAGACTGTGTTTATAATAGCTTAATAAGTGACTTAAGTTAGACGGTTAGATAGTAAAGAAGTTACCCTTGAAGCATTGGTAATGACGAATCTAAAGCCTGCAATGGCAATAAGCACATATCCTTCAATAATCACCCTAAATGTAAATGGACTGAATGTACCAATCAAAAGACACAGAGTAATAGAATGGATAAAAAAGCAAGACCCATCTATATGCTGCTTACAAGAGACCCACCTCAAACCCAAAGACATACATAGTCTAAAAGTCAAGGGATGGAAAAAGATATTTCATGCAAACAACAAGGAGAAAAAAGCAGGTGTTGCACTACTAGTATCAGACAAAAGAGACTTCAAAACAAAGAAAGTAACAAGAGCTAAAGAAGGACATAACATAATGATGAAGGGGTCAGTCCAACAAGAGGATATAACCATTATAAATATGTATGCACCCAACACAGGAACACCAACACATGTGAAAGAAATACTAACAGAATTAAAGGAGGAAATAGAATGAAATCCATTCATTCTAGGAGACTTCAACACATCAATCACTTCAAAGGACAGATCCAACAGACAAAAATAAGTAAGGACACAGAGACACTGAACAACACACTAGAACAGATGAGCCAAATAGACATCTACAGAGCTCTACACCCCAAAGCAGCAGGACACACATTCTTCTCAAGTGCCCAAGGAACATTTTCCAGAACAGACCACATACTAGGCCATGAAAAGAGTTTCAGTAAATTCAAAAACATTAAATTCTACCAACCAACTTCTCAGATGACAAAGGTATAAAACTAGAAATAAATTGTACAAAGAAAACAAAAAGGCTCACAAACACATGGAGGCTTAACAACATGCTCCTAAATAATCAATGGATCAATGACCAAATTAAAATAGATTTCAAGCAATATATGGAGACAAATGACAATAACAGCACAAAGCCCCAAAGTTTGTGGGATACAGCGAAGGAAGTTCTAAGAGGAAATTATATAGCAATCCAGGACTATTTAAAGAAGGAAGAACAATCCCAAATGAATAGTCTAAAGTCACAATTATTGAGATGGGAAAAAGAAGAACAAATGAGGCCCAAAGCCAGCAGAAGGAGGGACATAATGAAACACAGAGAAGAAATAAATAAAATTAAGAAGAATAAAACAATAGAAAAAAATGAATGAAACCAAGAGCTGGCTCTTTGTGAAAATAAACATAATAGAGAAGCCCCTACCCAGACTTATTAAGAGAAAAAGAGATTCTACACATATAAACAGAATCAGAAAAGAGAAAGGAAACATCACAATGGACCCCACAGAATTACAAAGAATTATTAGAGAATACTATGAGAATCTATATGCTAACAAGTTGGAAAACCTAGGAGAAATGGGCAACTTCCTAGAAAAATACAACCTTCCAACACTGACCAAGGAAGAAATAGAAAATCTAAACAGACCAATTACCAGCAACGAAACTGAATCGGTAATCAAAAAACTATCCAAGAACAAAACCCCCTGGCCAGATGGATTCACTTCTGAACATTATCAGACATACAGAGAAGACATAATACCCATTCTCCTTAAAGTTTTCCAAAAAATAGAAGAGGAGGGAATACTTCCAAACTCATTCTATGAAGCAAGAATCACTCTAATACCAAAACCAGGCAAAGACCCCACCAAAAAAGAAAACTATAGACCAATATCCCTGATGAACGTAGATGCAAAAATACTCAAGAAAACATTAGCAAGCTGAATTTAAAAATACATCAAGAATATCATTAACCAGGATCAAGTGGGAGTCATCTCAGGGATGCAAGGATGATACAACATTCGAAAATCTATCAACATCATCCACCACATCAACAAAAAGAAGGACAAAAACCACATGATCATCTCCATAGATGCTGAAAAAGCATTTCACAAAATTCAACATCCATTCATGATAAAAACTCTCAACAAAATGGGTATAGAGGGCAAGTACCTCAACATAATAAAGGACGCATAAGACAAACCCACAGCTAACATCATACTTAACAGCAAGAAGCTGAAAGCCTTTCCTCTAAGATCGGGAACAAGACAGAGATGCCCAGTCTCCCCACCATTATTCAAAATAGTACTGGACGTCCTAACCACAGCAATTAGACAAAACAAAGAAATACAAAGCATCCAGATTGATAAAGAGGAAGTCAAACTGTCACTATTTGCAGATGACATGATATTGTACATAAACTCTAAAGACTCCACTCCAAAACTACTAGAACAAATATCTGAATTCAGCAAAGTTGCAGGATACAAAATTAATACACAGAAATATGTTGCTTTCCTGCACACTAATGATGAACTAGCAGAAAGTGAAATCAGGAAAACAATTCTATTCACAATTGCATCAAAAAGAATAAAATACCTAGGAATAAACCTAACCAAGGAAGTGAAAGACCTGTACCCTTAAAACTACAAGACAATCTTAAGAGAAATTAAAGAGGACACTAACAAATGGAAACTCATCCCATGCTCTTGGGTAGGAAGAATTAATATTGTCAAACTGGCCATCCTGCCTAAAGCAATTTTCAGATACAATGCAATCCCTATCAAAATACCAACAGCATTCTTCAACAAACCGGAACAAATAGTTTTAAAATTCATATGGAGACACATGAAAAGATGCTCCACATCGCTAGTCATCAGACAAATGCAAAATAAAACCACAATGAGATATCACACCTTTCACTAGTAAAGATCGCCACCATCCAAAAGACAGACAACAACAAATGTTGGCAAGGTTATGGAGAAAGGGGAACCCTCCTACACTGCTGGTGGGAATGTAAATTAGTTCAACCATTGTGGAAAGCACTATGGAGGTTCCTCAAAAAGCTCAAAATAGAAATACCATTTAACCCAGGAATTCCACTCCTAGGAATTACCCTAAGAATGCAGCACCCCAGTCTGAAAAAGACAGATGCACCCCTATGTTTATGGCAGCACTATTTACAGTAGCCAAGAAATGGAAGCAACCTCAGTGTCCATCAGTAAATGAATGAATAAAGAAGAGGTGGTACATATATACAATGGAATATTATTCAGCCATAAGAAGAAAACAAATCCTACCATTTGCAACAACATGGATGGAGCTAGAATGTATTATACTCAGTGAAATAAGCCAGGCGGAGAAAGACAAGAATCAAATGATTTCACTCATCTGTGAAGTATAAGAACAAAGAAAAAACTGAAGTAATAAAACAGCAGCAGAATCACAGAACCCAAGAAAGGACTAACAGTTATCAAAGGGAAAGGGACTGGGGAGGATGGGTGGGAAGGGAGGCATAAGGGTGGGGGGTGGAGAAAAAAGGGGGCATTATGATTAGCATGTATAATGAGGGGGGGCCCAGGGAGGGCTGTACAACACAGAGAAGACAAGTAGTGACTCTATAGCATTTTACTACGCTGATGGACGGCCACTGTAATGGGGTATGTGGGGGGGACTTGGTGATGGGGGAAGTCTATTAAACATAACATTCCTCATGTAATTGTAGATTAATGATACCAAAATAAAACAAACAAACAAAAATGTTAAAAGCTATTTCTTGATACTCTCAGGATTGCAGGACCCTCAGTTTACCAACTAATTTTCAGGAACTTAAGTGAGGTGGTGGGGCCTTGTATTTACATGTGGACGCAATGGATCTTTCTGTTTCTGTGAGCTCCTTCATGAGTGTTTTCATGCTCTGAGTAAGTGTGTCATAGGAATCTCCTCAAAGGATGTCCTCAGTGTGATGTCATACCTGTACACCCGGAAAAGACTAGACGTGGTTAAAATATTGCCTGCAGATATAAAACATGAGATGACAGCAGTGGAGAGTGACCCCCCTGAGTCCCCAGGGAAAGGGGTACTGCAGCTGAGAGGCTGCTGAAATAGACACAGAGTAGGACAGATTAGCCAAGTACTTTGCTATGACTGCAAATTATTTACCAGTTACTTACTGGGTGGAATCAGTAACTTTGATAATATAGACGAAGCCCTAGAACAGGAATATTCACAATGAAGCACCACTTACATTTTCCAGGTTTAAGAACAAGTCAAATTTGGTTCTTAAGTGCAGAAGCAGGGTATACTCACACCTTCCCAAAATAGGTCTCCTGTAATGGTTTTCTACATAGGAAGGCCCTGTTTTCACTTTGATTGGGTCTTTTTTTTTTAAGCTGGGCTGGAAAGTGCTTTTTAACTAGGGAGCAAGGTCCAAAAGGTCACTTTTCTTCAAGCTGATCATAAGCGCCAAGGAATGCATTTCATTAGTCATTGCATCAGATTGTCCATGTGTACTAGAGGATATTTTAGGGCAGTGGGTGCTCTGGCTATGGGGAATTTAGGTAAGATAATACTTCCACTGGTTAAGTTGAGGCCTATCTGTTTTCTTCTATTTTTTATTCAGTAACTCCCTGGCTGTTTTCATCAGCTTGCCCAGATGTGGGCCAGGAGGAGAAGAAATGAGGCTTAAAAGCTGTCCCTATTCAAACATAAAAATTGGAGTCAAATTCATTATTATACACTGCCACCCCCACATATCACCCCTCCCCCCAACTGAGGCACCCCCACAAGACACACACAGAAACACCAAGTCTTTTTCTTCCCTGCAAGTGGGATAAAGTACTAAGGAGGAAATTTGTCCTCACAGTGCTCAGTCCTCCCCTCGTCCTTATTCCCAATGACTGGCTGACTGTGGGCTGGCTGGTCTGGGCCCCAAACTTGCAGGATTCCACCTCTCCCCCTTCCCACACACCTGTCCCTTCCCTTCCTTCCCACCCTACTGTCAGAGAACAAAGACACACAACTCCTTTTGGCAACTGCTGGTATCTTCATCACCGGCACGAGTACTTCATTTGGTCTTCACACAAGTGACCATTGGTAAAGTTTTAACATCCTAAGGGACCGTTTCTCTTTGTAGTTTCAGGCAAGAATGTGGTCACTGCCTTGGTTCATAGCAGGCCGGCATTATGGCCTGGAAGGCTCTTGAGGGCTTTCTTCATTCTTTGGCTTCTTATTCTTTTTGCGCTGCTTGTAGTACCAGGCACTTACCGTGGTGGACTTTTCCACTTCCTTATGCTTTCTCTCGGTGGTTCGTGTGACTTCAGTTTTCTTCTTCACTATCTTTATCAGCTGGTAGGAAAAAACAGGCTAGCCCAGAAAGACATTAGTTTTGGGGGAGAGGATGGAAAATAGATGGGAAAGGGGACTTTCAGACAATGGGTGTGGGTTGAGGAGGGGTTTTGTGTCAGGCAAGGACAGGGTAAGAGTCTTTGGTGGGAGATGGATGGGAAAGAAGAGGAGGCACATGAACAGGGTAAACTGACCTTTTCTTCCTCTGCGTCACGTTGTAAATATATACATCTTCTTCATGTATTCATTTATTGATGGACATTTAATTTGTTTCCATGTCTTGCCTACTGTGAATAATGCAGCGTATCACCTAGTATTTTGGATGTCTTACTTAATACTTCTGAGCTAATGTACCCAAGGGTTGACATGACACCCTCCTCCTCTTCCTCTGTTGTTCGTGGCTCCCGCCAGTTTCCGCAGCATAGGTGACAAGATCTGCCATCTTTCATCAATAGACCCCTCTATTTGTACCCTCCCAAGACAATGAGGAGCCACACCCTTCACCTGATTGGTCAGCAGGACAGTCCTCCAGCCAATGGTAGCCACGGGCTGGCTTGACATCACAAAGCCCCACCCTTGGAAACCCCTAGCGGGCAGGGGAAGGAACACAGGAGTCCAGATGTTGTGGTTAGAGATGGGGGAACTTCCTCAGCACCCGCTAAAGGGAGGCTCCCCACCTGCGCACTCCAGGTCTGTTCCCATGGTGCACATGGCAGGGAAGGAGTGTTTCTTCCCAGTCGTTCCCCATGGCCGCCCCCAGTCAGTGGGCATCCTGTTGTCTCCCATCTCTCATCATTACCTACTCTTTTATGTTTCTTAAATAAACTCTTCATTTTAGAACAGTTTTAGATTTACAGAAAACTCGTGAAGATAATACTCCCATATCCCACACACAATTTCCCTGCTAGTAACATGTTCACAGCAGTATGGTACATTTTACCCTTAGTGAACCCACACTGAAGCAGTATTACTGACTCCAGCCCATAACCTGGTCGGATTTCCTCAGTTCTCACCTGACGTCCTTTCTGTGCCCCAGGACCCCGTCCAGGACACACATCAAGGTGAGTCGTCGTGTCGTGTCCTGCCTCCTTAGGCTCCTCTTGGCTGCGCCAGTTTTTTAGACTACTTGTTTCTGAGGACATCAACAGCTTTGGGTTTTCCTTTTTTTTAGTTTTATTGACATTAGATCCTCAAATATGATTGATTTTATAGCTGAAAGTTTGTACCCTTCCCCTCTTCTCCTTATTTCTCCGACCCCTCATTCCCTGGCAAACACCTTTCTACTCTCTGTTTCTGAGTTTGACTTTCTTTTTCTTTGCTTTTTAGATTCATCATATAAGTGATACATACCATGCAGTGGTTGTCCTTCTTTCTTTGGTTTATTTCACTCAGCCTAATACCTCAAGGTCCATCCATGTTATCACAAAAGGCAGGATGTCCTTCGTTCTCATGGCTGAATAATCTAGTACATTGTAAATGCATTTGATGTTTACTGAAAAGGGACATTTGACTGTGTCCTAAAGTGTTTTAACTTTGACATTGATATTAACCCCTCACACCAAACCAAAGGTTTCTTTACACTTCTTCCTTAATAACAGTGCTGGTCAACATCACAAAGTTTAAACCTTTCCCCGGTTTCTGAGTCTTCTCAAGCAGGCAGCAGTTGATCTCACATTTCCTTGAGGATTGTTTGAGGCGTGTCAGCATTTAGTCTCTGACCTCAGGCTTCTGAAGAAGTTTCTATCAGCTGTTCTAGACGTAAAGCCTCAACAGAGCCTTTGCTTCCTTGTCAGTCAGTATGGGCCTTCCTACCTTAAAATGGAGCTAGGAATGGGGTCCAAGAACTCCAGGCACCAAGGGAACGTTTGCTTTTCAATACCAAGAAATAATCAGTTGTCTATAGCACGCCCACCCCAAGAAGACAAGGTCTTTAGCATACTTTATACTCTCATTTTCCTTACTGCCTCCTAGGAGGGAGTACGGCTAAAAGCAGTACTGGCCTCCTGGCCTGAGGTTCTGCTGGATCAAGTCAACAAAGCCGAATTCTTGGGGAATCACTCCCCCTTTTCTAGACTTCAAAATATTTTTGGTTGTTTACTCTGTGCCATTTGCTTCCAGGACTTCAACTTAATAATTGACTTAATTTCATAATCATATTCCCAGAAATTATTGAGACAATATATTTTCTTGGTCACTGTGGTTAGCACCAAGTCCTCTCCCTTCTTGCATGTATTTCTCATTATTAGTGAAAAAAACATGTATTTTTTTCCCCTAAAGTGTGGCATAATTCTCAGTTTTTTCACATCTCAACAAAGCTTCTCTCAGGTTCCTAAGGTTCCTGAGAACATGTAGCTGCAAAAGTCCACACAGGAGGGTGTCCTGTCACACCTAAACTTACTGCATCACCACCTTTTTATATGTGGGTCTTGATGTCATTTGGGAAGAACTCACCAAAATATGTATCCACATTTTGAACTAAGCTCAGCATCAAAAACTTCCCATCCTTATCAACGTGAAAAATAAAGGTGAGCCCAGGTGCTTATGCAATGTCTGCCCTTAATTTCCTACTAGGGGAGAAAGTCCATAGAAATGATTTAATATCTAGACTTACATGGTCCTGATAGTTTGTCTGAGAATTACAATCATAAACATTTTATACAACTTATTTCTTGATCACTTTATGTTGTCCTTTGACCACCGTCATGGATATTTGGCCCTTTGTAGACTCCACTGGTTCTAGGGGACCATAATAACTTTTTAATGTTCACATTTTAAGGGATCAGTGGGGGTGATTTTTATGCTGACTCCTGTGTCACAACCCGTATGTTTGAAAGTGTTGTTCCTTATAAGAACAGGATGTTCCAAGCTGATTCTGAAGTATGCTACTCTAAGGACCCCAGTTTCTTTTTACTGAAAAATTGAGAGACTAAACTCAGGATGCTAGGAGCGGAAATTTTTTTTTATATAAGTGCTTGGTGTAGAACAGGTTTACATGGCTACTATCCATTTTTGTGATGAATCAAAGGATTGCTTTCTTCAAAAATACACCACAAGTTCACTTTATTGCTTCTAAAGAGCTTGTTCCTTTTTACCTAGTTACATGAGGGCTTACTAATCCAATTTTTCACTTGTGTTTTATGCTACCAATTTTTCCCCCTTTCTTACTAACTTCATTATACCATGCTGTGTGTAATGAAGCCACACTATGTATTCCAATTACAGCATTGCCAGCTCCACTCCCAATGTAGCAGTCTTCATTTTTATCCCTCTTGGCCTGTATTTCTTTACAATGGCCATGTATGTACATCTCCAGATAATCTCCATCAGTATTACTCAAACCCCAGTAATCTGCAAGGAACAATCTCCACCTCTCTAGGGAATTTAAAAGTGTAGGACATAAGTAGCTCAAATAGAAATCAGGCAGTTGTCCAAAAGTAATCATTAATGTTTTGTTTTTAAGGGAACGAGGGTTTTTTTTGTTGTTGCAGGCAGCTTTTATGATGAACTCTGCTTTCCTAAAGTCCTTTAGATAAATATACTTATTACCTCAGTAATATACCAGTTCATCTTTGCAAACAACATTAAGAATAACAGAAAATGTAGCCAAATGTATATAGTGACATTTTCTAATGGTTTCTTATAAAAACAAGGACAAAACAGCTACTTAAAGTTTTCATGCACATCAAATACCAATATGGATTAAGATGTCCCATCTCTGTAAACCCAGTTTTGAGTTTAGTGGTAACATAATGATTTCCACAGAAAAGATATACAAAGTTACTTTCTTCCAGGCTACTTTGTTGATACGGTCGGTATCGCTTGCCTATTGTGGTATAACAAACCACTTCAAAATTCAGTGGCTTAAGTCAATAACTCTTTATTATAATAAGCCTATGACTTAGCTGATGATTTCTTCTCACCTTCTCATGTGTCTGCAGTCAGCTATGGGTAAGTCAGGAAGCTCTGTTGATCTTGGCTGGACTCTCGCACATATTTAGGGATAACCACACTCCCATTCACATGGTCTTTCAACCTCCATCAGACTATCCCAGTCATGTTCCCATAGCATGGCAGAGGTCCAAGTAGGAGAGTAGAAGTGTGCAAGACCTCTTGAGGCCTAGAATAGTGCACTATCACTTCTGCCACATTCAGGTGGCCAGTGTAAGCCACACTGACTCAAGGTGTGGGGAAATAAACTCTACCCTTTAATGGGAAGAAATGTAAAGTCACACTGCAGAAAGTTTGGATATAGAGAGTCCATCAGTGGTGGCTGTGAGTCAGGCAGGCATACAGCTGTGCTGCCCTAGGATGGCCTCAGCTGGGACAGCTGCAGTCAGTTCCACATGCTTTCTTGTTTGGCAGCAGGTTTGTTCTCATGACATGGCAGCGAACCAAGAGAAGATTTAGAAGGGACCAAGCCTCTTGAGGCCTAGAGATGGAACTGGCACATCATCACTTCTGCCACATTCTATGGACCAAAGCAAATTACAGAGGGCAATAGTCTGAACGCATAGCTCCAAAATCCATATGCTGAAACCTAATCCCCAATGTGAGGGTATTTGAAGGTGGGGCCTTTGGGAAGTAATTAGGTCGTAAGGTTGGTGCCTTCATGAATGAATGATTCCATTTCAGATAATATTTTCAAATAGAACCCCTGAGTTATTGAAAATTATCTCTGCCCTGATGTCAGCAAGATGGCAAACTAGGAGGTCTCGATGCTCATCCCTCCCACAAAAACAACAAAAACAATGAATAAACAACTACATGTCAATGAGAATGGCTGTAAGAGAGCTCGAGAATACAATGAGGAAGTACAATAAAGAAGCTGAAAACGAGGAGCAGAACAACCACAAGATGAAATGAAAACAACAAAAGGTTAACAGTAAGGTCTCCTGAATAGTTACCTTAAATGTAAACAAATTCAACCTACCAAGTAAAAGTCATAAAATGGCTGAATGGATAAACATGATCTAGTGATAAGCTGTCTATGAAAGACTCACATTAGAATTAAATACACATAGAGGCTGAGAGTGAAGGAATGAAAAATGGTATTTCATGCAAATGATAACCATAAGAAAGCAGAAGTGACTATATTTATAGCAGAGAAAATAACTATGTCTAACACTATCTCTAGAGACAAAGGTCATTATTTAATGATAAAAAGGTCAGTTCAACAGGAGGATGTAACTATTATAAATATATATGCACCTAACATTAGAGAACCTAAATATGTAAAGTAAATGTTGATCGATCTGAAGATAGAAATTGACAGCAATAAGTAATAGTAAGGCACTTAAACATCCTCACCTACAGTAATGGGTAGAAAATCCAGACAGAAAAACCAGGAAAGAAACGGCTGACCTGAACAACACCATAGACCAAATGGGCTCATCTGACATATACAGACCTTCCCATCAGTAGCAGAAGAATACATTTCTGCCCTGGGTGGAATGGATTATGGACCTGTAGACTGCTGGATGCAGATGTGATTCTAGTGCTTGACCTAATGCCATAAGAATAAAGCCAGGTATAAACCCTTTTATCTCAAGAATGTTTTGTTGTTATTTCTTGGTCTCACGGAATCCATAGTGAACTTGCCTGGAGTTGAAACTCACAGGCAAGACAATATCTGTACTCTCATGTTCATTTCAGCATCAACCACAATAGCCAAGAGATGGAAACAAATGGGTAAAGAAAATGTGATATGTTACTGAGCTCACAATTCTTTTATTTGGCCATTGTGCTGGGCTTAGCTGGGCAGTTTTACTGCTAATCTTGGCAGGGATCACTCATGCATGTAGCTGTAGTGAATGGTCTTACATGTCTAGAGGTTGGCTGAGTGTCATCTCAGATGACAAGAGTGATAGAAGAATACCCTGGACTTACTTACATGGTAGTCAGGAGTTTCAGGTGTAGCAAGACAGCAAGCCTTGATGTGCAAGTGCCTTTCAAGCCTCTGCTCGTAATATATTTGCTCATATCCTACTGGCCAAAGCGAGCCATATGGCCAACCCAGAGGGAAGGAGTGAAGATACAGACTCCACTTCTTGACAAGAAGTTCTGCGATATCACATTGCAAGAGCAAGTGTGCAGAAAAGGGCATAATGTATGGCCATTTTTATAATTTACCACATTCCTCCTCTCATTTCATCCCCTACTCCTGCCGCCATCACTTACTCCATTCCAGCCAAGCATACCTCCCTGCTTTTCCTCAGAAATGGAAGGTATATGCCCTCACTCTAAGGCCTCTTTACATACTTATTGTTTTGCCTGAAATATTCTTCCACTGGATATCCACATAGCTAGTTCCTTTGGTTCCTTCACGTTGTGGGATGGCAGTCTGACTGCCCTCAGCTTGGCAATTCTGGTCTTGGCTGGGATCACTCATGTGTATGTGATAATCTGGCAGGTCAGTTGGGTGCTAGGAAGGCTTCAGCTGTAACGGTTTGTGTCTGCCACATTACTTCTCACCCAACAGCAGTCTACACTAGGCTTGTTCACATAGTAATCAGAAGGTTGGTTCCAAGTGAGGGTGGAAAGAAGCACTCAAGGCTTCTTGAGACAGAGCTTGGAAATAATGCAGTGTTACTTCCACCACATTCCATTGGCCAAAGCAAGTCACAAGGGCAAGTCAGATTCAAGGGCTGGGGAAATAGATTCCACTCCTCAATAGGATGAGCTTCAAAGTCATATTGTAAAGTGGCATTGATTCATGAAGGAGAATAAATGCAAGCAATACACCATAGTGTGCCATTTTTCAGTATCTTGCTTCAAAGCAATCGTCTTCAGCTCAGGGAAGTACATCTCCCATTACTCCTTTAATTATATTTTCCCATCTCTAGCTTCTTCTTCAACATTTGCAACTTCTATTAGACAGATACTGACTCCTGTGGATAAAGTGAAGGTTCCCATGGCCAGGATCCTCACCTGAACCTAAACTACTTGATGATGTAACTGGCCTGCTGCTAGGCTACTGCATCCAAATCCATAGGCAATAAGTTGTTATTGACTGAGTCATTATATTAAGAGTTCTGCCCAGTGCTCTGGGTGGAGGCAGAGACAAAGGAGGATTACAGACCTACAGACTGTTGGATGCAGACATAATTCTAGTGCTCAACCTATCACTGAGAGAAGAACAAGCCAGGTAATAAACCATTTCACCCCAAGAATGTTCCATTGTCATTCCTCAGTCACACTGAATCCATAGTGAACTTGCCTGGGGCTGAAACGCATTGGCAAAACAATTGCTGACATCGGCAGGATTCATTGTTAACCATGGAAAACAACAGGCTGCCCTTCTGTGTGGGGGTAAGTGTATATGAACTACTTCTTCATGAACATATCTCCCAGGCAAGGGAAACAAAAGCAAAAATGAATAAGTGGGACTACAGCAAGCTGAAAACTTCTGTACAGCAAAGGTCACCACCAATAGAACAAAAAGGCATCCTACACTATGGGAGAATATATTCATAAATGACAGATCCGATAAAGGGTTGACATCCAAAATATATAAAGAGCTCATGCACCTCAACAAACCAAAAGCAAAGAATCCAATTAAAAAAATGGTCAGAGGAGCTGAACAGACACTTCTCCAAAGAAAAAATTCACATGGCCAACTGACACATGGAAAGATGCTCCACATTGCTAGTCATCCAAGAAATGCAAGTTAAAACCACAATGAGATATCACCTCACACCAGTAAGGATCGCCACCATCCAAAAGACAAACAACAACAAATGTTGGCAAGGTTTTAGAGAAAGGGGATCCCTCCTACACTGCTGGTGGGAATGTAAATTAGTTCAACCATTGTGGAAAGAAGTATGGAGGTTCCTCATAAAGCTCAAAATAGAAATGCCATTTGACCCAGGAATTCCACTTCTAGGAATTTACCCTAAGAATGCAGCAGCCCAGTTTGAAAAAGACAGATATAACCCTATGTTATTGCAGCACTATTTACAATAGCCAAGAAATGGAAGCAACCTCAGTGCCCATCAGTAGATGAATGGATAAAGAAGAGGTGGTACATATACACAATGGAATATTATTCAGCCATAAGAAGAAAACAAATCCTACCATTTGCAACAACATGGATGGAGCTAGAGGGCATTATGCTCAGTGAAATAAGCCAGGCAGAGAAAGACAGTATCAAATAATTTCCCTCATTTGTGGAGTATAAGAACAAAGAAAAACTGAAGGAACAAAACAGCAGCAGAATCACAGAACCCAAGAATAGACTAACAGTTACCAAAGGGAAAGGCACTGGGGAGGATGGGTGGTAAGGGAGGGATATGGGGGGAAAAAAGAAAGGGGGCCTTACAATTAGCATGTATAATGAGTGGGGGCCCAGGGAGGCCTGTACAACACAGAGAAGACAAGTAGTGACTCTATAGCATCTTACTATGCTGATTGACAGACACCGTAATGGGGTATGTAGGGGGGACTTGGTGATGGGGGGAGTCTAGTAAACATAATGTTGCTCATGTAATTGTAGATTAATGATACCCAAAATATAAAAAGAAAATAGAACAAACTGGTGACTGTGTAAGAGATCAAGTTTTATGTCAGTCTTTACCTTGTGGTCATAAAATGACCCTAAGCTTGAAAAATTGAGTACATGGTGACGCAGTTTACTGATACAAGAACATAAGTAGGAAAAATAGTGTTTTTCAGAGAAGATAATGTGTTGGATTTTAAACTTGTTGACTTTCTTCTAAATAGATCTTCTAAAAATGGAGAAACCTGGGGTAGGAAGACAAGTTAACAAAGCATTACAATGGTGTAGGCTCCAATTTTCTAATGACCCTTTCAAATTGAAGTTCAATGTAATGCCATAAACATTTAGTAAGGATCTGTGTGCCAAATACTGTGCTAAGTTCTAGGAGATATAATTCATGTTTTCAAAATATTGTTTAAGAGTAGGGAGGTTTGGAGATACATTTAAACAAAAAATTGTAATAAATTCACATTTTCTGATTACTAATTTAGTGCTGTTTCCACTATACTATGAGATGCATGGATGGAAATTGGCAGGTAGATTTCATAGACACTATAAAAGTAAAATCAACATTTTTGACTACTAAAAGGTCATAGGGAAGAAGTTAAGGCCTGCTTAGAGAAAGAGAGTACTAATAAAGAATAATTTTGAGAGAATATGAATATAAGAATATGATCTCAGTGCAATAGAAAAGTAGAGGAAAAGATGTGGTATATTCTGTTACAACCCAGCAACTTTCAAAGGTCTGAATGAACTTCTACATGGCATTAATCACAGAAAATGGGACATCTATATCTAGAGCTCAGGAAACCATGATTATTTTGTACAGTGCTATACAAAGCATTTTATACAATGCTTACTTATCTTGTTTTGTGTGCTATAAAAACTTATGCAGTTTATTTTGCACCTTTTGGCAAACATATCACACTGTTCCATTTCACACAAAAAAGAAAAGAAAAAGAAAACATTGAGTTTCTTTCAAAGAAATAGCTGACAAGTTAATCATTAAATTATTTGGGCATGTAAAATTTGGGTTTCTGAATCTGACTGAAAGACATGCAACATTTCTATGTTAAATTTTCAATTGTTGTTTTTCACCAATATGCTTATTTTTAAAGATAATGAAACATTATACCTCTAAGTCCTTGATCAGCCCAACAGCCATGAAATTAACTGACTTCTAAAGTATGCCAAATTTCTCAATCTCATTTTTTTTTTTAAAATTAAGAAGTCTTCAAAGATGAGACTGCATGTAATAGAAGCTTTTAAAAATAGACATGAAACAATAGATATATGAAACAAAAGCTATCACTGGGTGTGAAGAGGTAAGTTTGTATCACACATATGGAATATAATACCACATTTATGGTAGGAGGAATGCCCTGATGTGCTAATTGCTCTACATTTATCCCACTCCCCATATGCTCAGAAAACACCAGTGAAAGATGAAAAACTATCTTTTGGACATTTTGCAACTTCATCAATTCTCTGGAGTGTCTGGCTTGTACATCCTGTCAATCAATTATTAGAGAGTTTACTGCCTACAAAAATGGACACATTTTGGCATTTCAATTTTTAACCACTATTTCCAGTCTGCCACTGTCTATGATGAAATGTTTCCTGAGCTCACACTATAAGGTATTTCCTAATGCCACTTGCCAAAGTCATCTCAAATCATTCTGAGGTGACTTGGTCACAAACACTGACATGGGAGAATTAAATATAAAATTCATTTCATTTCTAGCAGTAGAAATTATAAGTATCAGTAGGGTAGTTTTATGCACTCCAACTAGTATTTTAGAAAAGCCACTCTAGATTACATGAAACAGTCAGTAAATGAATTCACATTTTCCTTTTAGTTCTATGTAGTTGATTTATACCCACAAAGTCTTCCCATGCCCTGGGGAATAATGTTAGTACAGATTTATGTTAGTACAGCTGCATGCTTCTAGCTTTGGCTTTCGAGTCATTTTTAGAGTCCAGTTGCCAGACTGATACAAAGAGGTATAATTAAAGCTAAATTGTCTCCTGGGAAAATAAGGAGAACTACTTTCCAGAGGTTGGTATTAGAGACAGTGGTAGAAGATATTGGAAGAAATTAGAGGGAGAGAGATTGTATCTCTACCTATGTACAATCTATTTAGCAGTTTGAATTTAAAAATGAAATATATTGCTGTTTCACATGGTCAATATTCATCATGAGACATTTTCACACAAGTTGAATTACACCCTATTTTCACTCATTATTTTTATCTCCATCGCCATGCATATCGCCTATCACTTAGTAAGGATCCAAAAATATTTTTAATCAAAGAATGGGTGACTTAACTGAATAAATGACTAACAATGAATGAGTGAATTTGTAGAAGGGATTTCTATAAGGAGAAGACAATGGCAAGAGGTAAGCTTTCATGGTCTCATAGAGTTGTGAGGTCTATGAGTCAACACATGTGTTTGGGAGATCCATTGGTAAAATCTGGCAATAGGAATGTGGGTTCCAAAGCAATAATGCTTCTACTGAGAGCTTCATCGAGTTAGCCCTAGACTGGGTATAAAATACAGGACACGTGGGAAGAGAAATACAGTTGTAGGACAAGGATAAAAACGGAACTGTCACAATGGTGACAAAAATTAGATAACTTGACCCAGAGACTAACATTACTTTTACACTCTTTGTCAGCAACAAGATATCCAAGACCATGCTGAGAAATGAAGCTGAAAGCAATACTAGAACAATGGCAGTGAAGCCAGGAGGGGTTTTTCCCCTATGTAAAGATTACTCTGCTGGGCCTGGATGAATAGTGCTTTCTCCCTCATACAGAAAATTAATTCTAACAGGGAACTAAAGTTTGAAGTAATATTGAACACTAGAAATTGTCAGATTCTTGTTCCACATCCTCATTTGTCAGAAAGGACCTCACCTTGGGACATGAACAAAAAAGAACCTCACCACCATCTGAAATGAACATTATATAAGCTGTCACTCCCAAATTGCATGTATAGATAGACCTGAAAAAAACTGGGAAATCAACTCACAACAACAATGTCACTTAGCGAGTCTGACATTCTAAATGCTTCCTGCCTAAAGAGACCTAGCAGCAAATCTGTTCAGAACATAACTAGGAGTCTTGACAAAGAACACCCACACCACAAATAAAATGAAACTCCTATCTAAAACCATAATGAAATAAACATGTATGTCCCATATTTGCAAACACCAATATGTTTTTTCTCTTTAAAACCATAGGTAGTCACTAGCATTTTGAGAGTGCTCTATTGTATTGGAAATTATTTTCTGTAACCAAACTAATCTCTGGTTCCCTGGTTATTTAAATTTCTAGTGCTTTGATCTATGTTTTTCAGAAATAAATTTTGCTGTTTTCACACTGTGATCCTATACTGATAAACACGATATGTTATTTCATGCTCATAGTGACCCTGTAATGCCATTACTCCTATTTTATGCATGTGGAAACAAGAAAAGAATGACTAGATCAAGTAGGTAATAGGTGGCAGGAACCTCTACCTATGGTGAAGAACGATAAATAAGGACCAGTTTTACCTACTTGCCTGAAGCCTATGCAAAATAGGCAAAATACATAAATCTACATTTTTAAGACATGGTTTAATTAGGGAAGGAAGGATACTGATCCCACTGAGATGGAAATGAAACACTGTGAGCTCTATGATTGCCCCAAAGTACTGCCTTGAGAGACTTTCGGAGAAGAAGGCAGGCAGAGTTCAGCAGACTCACTGAGGTGAGCAAATGGAGATGCGGGTCTGGGGAGAACAAGGCAGCTACAGTTCACATGACAGAGTAAGAGAGAAAAGCAAAAGCTTCACAAAGAGACAATTCTACAGATTTGCATTGATTCATCTGAGCCAAGTATCCTCAAATCAATGCTCAAGTATTTACCCCAGTACTAATTAGGGCACGTGTGTGAGGAAACAGTTAGACATAAGGCCTAACCCCTTATCAGATATATTGCTTTTGAGTATATGAGCCTAGAAATAAACCACCACTTATACAGTCAATTAATCTATGACAAAGGAGACAAGAATAATATAAATGGGCAAAAAGACAATCTATTCAATAATTGGTTTTGGAAAAACTGGACAGTTACACGCAAAAGAATGAAACTGGATCACTTTCTTACGCCATACACAAAATAAACTGAAAATGGATTGAAGACATAAGTGTAAGACCTGAACGGTACCTGGTGCTCACACTGTGCCTAATGTGATGTAACCTTTCCTCTGTGCTTCTATGGAGAAGGAAAAGGAGAAAGAAAGAGTTCTGACGGCTTTTCCTCTTCTTTTCAGGACCATGATCTTATTGAATTCGGATGCTATTCTTATGACCATTTTTAGCATCAGTGATCTTCCGAAAGGGCCTAACTCCAAATGCAGTCACATTGGGTGTCACTGCTTCAACATATGAATACAAGGAAGGACAATTCAGTCCATAACAATGAGGAATACTTAATGATAGACTGAGCAATGTGCTCTGGACCTGACTGGACACCTTAAAAGCAGAAACTGAAAGGACCAAACTGTTCCCAGGAAATTTAACTGAGCCCCAAAACAAAGCTCAAGAATATTCCTAGAGATACACAAAACGCAGAATCCAGGAAGATAAAATTCACAGTATCTGGCATCCAAAAAAATAAAATAAAACATCAGCAGGCATACAAAGAAGCAGGAAAACACAACTCAAAATGACACGGTAAATCATAATGAAGAGATAAATCAATCAAAACCAGTCCATTACTGCGTGACATCAGTGAAAAGAGTGGAGCAAGCAACTTAAAGGGTCTGTCATTCCACAGAAACACCAAAAATGCAGTCATAAAAAGAGAAGGAAAGCCTGCCTTTTGTGACAACATGGATTAGATCTTGAGGGCATTATGCAAAGTGAATTACTTACATGCAATATTTTAAAAAGCTGAACTCATAGAAATAGAGAATAGAATGATGGTAGCCTGGGGCTAGGGTTGGGGGAATGAGAAGTAGCTGATGAAAGTGTACAAACTCTCACCTATGAGTAAATTCTGAGGATCTAATGTACAGCATAGAGACTATAATCAATACTATATCATATACTTGAAAGTTAAGAGAGTAGATATTAAATATTATCACCACACACACAAAAATAGTGATCATATGGGAGGATGGAGGCGCTAACTAACCTTACTCAGCTCCTCTGTCCATTTTGTAATCAGATTATTTGCTCTTTTGGTGCTAAGTTGTATGAGTTCTGATTAGAGGATACTAACCCCTTATCAGATATATTGCTTTTGAGTATATGAACCTAGAAATAAACCAGCACTTATACAGTCAATTAATCTATGACAAAGGAGACAAGAATAATATAAATGGGCAAAAAGACAATCTATTCAATAAATGGTTTTGGAAAAACTGGACAGTTACACACAAAAGAATGAAACTGGATCACTTTCTTACGCCATACACAAAATAAACTGAAAATGGATTGAAGACATAAATGTAAGACCTGAAACCATGAAACACCTAAAAGAAAACATAGCCAGTAAACTCTTGGACATGAGCCTTGGAGATTTTTTTTTTGTAGATGTCTCCCCAGGCAAGAGAAACAAAAGTAAAATTAAACAAGTGGAACTGTATGAAACCAAAAAGCTTCTGCGCAGCAAAGGAAACCATCAACAAGATGAAAAGTCAACCTAATTTTAGTTTTTAAACAAAATTAACTTTGCTTTTTAAACAAATTACTTTTAAACAAAATTCGTAACAATATATTGTGAGGTTTATATCCATAAACGACATGCATAGTAACAATTGCATAATGGTTAATATGGGAGAAATGGATACATACTATTATAACTTTTTGTGCTCTATGTGAAACGAATTCTACCACATTAATGTAGAATGATAACTAATGATGATAAGTGGCAGCATCCACCTAAATCCCCATGATAAAGAATATTAGCCTGCTTTCCTCCTATTATATTAGAAGTAACTTTAACTTCAGAGCTATTCCACCTCCCCTACTGCCAAATTTTTCTCTCTGATTAAGAGTGATCTACAATCTCCAGGTTGTCACATGGCTAACTAGGCAATCAATAGAAATTACAGTTTGGTTTCTTCTTCCCTAGCTTAATGGAGGGACTCTGAAGAACAATTTCTCACTGTCTATGACTAACCAAATAATGCAAAAAAATAACTCCCCACAAAGGCCAGACCCAGCCTGCAGTGTATACGGAAGAAAGGCAATAACCCAATTAATCCAATAAAACAGTAGAATTACATATGATCCAGTTTAGGGAGCTTTTGCCTTTTATTCAAAGGGATCAGTCTCTAGTGACAGAATAGTTTGGTCGATAACAAGGAAAGGTAGGAGACTTGCACTGCTCTTCACAAGGCCATTTGTATTCTTCTAATTTTCCATTTATTATAGTAACGCTTAATGTCACACTTGAATGGCAGTAAAATGCAAAAATGCATTATTTTTAGTAGACCCTTCACTTCCACTTCACATCACCACAAAACATTTCCTTTATAGGCCTGAAGGTATAAAAATGCTTTGAAATCCCTCCCAAATAGAAACTTGTGTTGTCAAATCAGCACATCATTTTTTGCCTGTGCCCACACATTTAATTCCTTGCTTTTTTGTTGGTTGGTTTGGTGTACCTCCCCTACTGGATTTCAGTTTAATTTCAAGTCTAGTAAGACCCAGACACTAGAAATAGGCTTAAATGTTTATACTTAATTGTCATTCTGGAAAGATAAATGCCATTTACTGATTCTGTTTTCTAACAACCTTGACAGCTTTAAGGATGGGACAAATTATTGGTTTCCAAAAATCCTTCATTTTTGTCTGTGTGTTTGACCACAAAAGCTTTTGCTTTCTGCTAATAATAGAGAAGTGTATCTACAGTAAAAGAGCTATTAAGAAGTTTGGTCAGTATTTTCAGCCTAGGGGATATCTTACATACTATTGTATTTATATTGTATTATACTCACCATGAACACTTGTGAAATGGAAAAAAAATTGAAATGGTTTCAATTGCTTCTAAATGACATTTACAAGCAGGATAAGACTTAGAAACTTTCACCTCTGCAAAGAAATTAAACATAAAATTCCAAGCTTAGATGGTGTAGGAATTGGCACCAGAAACACAGGCTGAATGAAAATAAGAATTTTATGAGATTAAATACAGTTTTCCCAATTGTGTTAAACAATAATATCTCAATTGCAGTAATCTATTGATAGCAGAAATTAACTATATTGAAAGATATTGAAGCATATATATTAGCACTAGTAAAAAATACTGCATGGCTGGAATTTCTGCACAGTTCTTCATTTTTCTGCAGTTTTATATTGCATTCTTCATTTTAGTTTATCTGTTAAATCTTATTCTTCATTCATTATATTCCATTTGTATATCATATATCAATTTAGATGCTAACAACTCTTCCTTCCCTCTTTTGTTTCATAGCTCACACCCTCAGATGTGAACCAGTATGAAATCTAACTTGAAGCTTTCAGCTTTCTTCCCATGCTATTTAATAAACCATTGTCTTAAACGAGGATATCTATTTAGAATTCAGTAAGAAACAAAGTTGAAAAGAGAATGTACAAAACTCCCGGGCCAGATGGATTTACCGCAGAGTTTTATCAAACACACAGAGAAGACATAATACCCATTCTCCTTGAAGTTTTCCAAAAAATAGAAGAAGAGGGAATACTTCCAGACTCATTCTATGAAGCCAGCATCACCCTAATACCAAAACCAGGCAAAGACCCCACCAAAAAAGAAAATTACACACCAATATCCCTGATGAATGTAGATGCAAAAATACTCAACAAAATATTAGCAAACCGAATTCAAAAATACATCAAGAGGATCATACACCATGATCGAGTGGGATTCATCTCAGGGATGCAAGGATGGTACAACATTTGAAAATCCATCATCATAATCCACCACATAAACAAAAAGAATGACAAAATCACATGATCATCTCCATAGATGCTGAAAAAGCATTCAACAAAATTCAACATCCTTTCATGATAAAAACTCTCAGCAAAATGGGTATACAGGACAAGTACCTCAACATAATAAAGGCCATATATGAAAAACCCACAGCCAACATCATACTGAACAGCAAGAAGCTGAAAGCACTTCCTCTAAGACTGGGAACAAGACAGGGATGCCCACTCTCCCCACTGTTATTCAACGTAGTACTGGAGGTCCTAGCCACGGCAATTAGACAAAACAAAGATATACAAGGAATCCAGATTGGTAAAGAAGAAGTCAAACTGTCACTATTTGCAGATGACATGATATAGTACATAAAAAACCCTAAAGACTCCACTCCAAAACTACTAGAACTGGTATCGGAATACAGCAAAGTTGCAGGATACAAAATTAATACACAGAAATCTGAGGCTTTCCTATACACTAACAATGAACTAATAGAAAGAGAAACCAGGAAAACAATTCTATTCACAATTGCATCAAAAAGAATAAAATAACTAGGAATAAACCTAACCAAGGAAGTGAAAGACCTATACACCGAAAACTACAAGACATTCTTAAGAGAAATTAAAGAGGACACTAACAAATGGAAACTCATCCCATGCTCTTGGCTAGGAAGAATTAATATTGTCAAAATGGCCATCCTGCCCAAAGCAATATACAGATTTAATGCAATCCCCATCAAATTACCAATAGCATTCTTCAACGAACTGGAACAAACAGTTCTAAAATTCATGTGGAACCACCAAAGACCCCGAATAGCCAAGGCAATCCTGAGAAGGAAGAATAAAGTGGGAGGGATCTTGCTCCCCAACTTCAAGCTCTACTACAAAGCCACAGTAATCAAGACAATTTGGTACTGGCACAAGAACAGACCCACAGAGCAGTGGAACAGAATAGAGTCTCCAAACATTAACCCAAACATATATGGTCAAGTAATATACGATAAAGGAGCCATGGACATACAATGGGGAAATGACAGCCTCTTCAACAGCTGGTGTTGGCAAAACTGAACAGCTACATGTAAGAGAATGAAACTGGATCATTATCTAACTGCATACACAAAAGTAAATTCAAAATGGATCAAAGACCTGAATGTAAGCCATGAAATCTTAAAACTCTTAGAAAAAAACATAGGCAAAAATCTCTTGGACATAAACATGAGTGACTTCATGAACATATCTCCCCGGGCAAGGGAAACAAAAGCAAAAATTAAGAAGTGGGACTATATCAAGCTAAAAAGCTTCTGTACAGCAAAGGACACCATCAACAGAACAAAAAGGCATCCTACAGTAGAGGAGAATATATTCATAAATAACAGATCCAATAAAGGGCTGACATCCAAAATATATAAAGAGCTCACACACCTCAACAAACAAAAAGTGAACAATCCAATTAAAAAATGGGCAGAGGAGCTGAACAGACAGTTCTCCAAAGAAGAAATTCAGATGGCCAACAGACACATGAAAAGATGCTCCACATCGCTAGTCATCAGAGAAATGCAAATTAAAACCACAATGAGATATCACCTCACACCAGTAAGGATGGCCACCATCCAAAAGACAAACAACAACAAATGTTGGCGAGGTTGTGGAGAAAAGGGAACCCTCCTACACTGCTGGTGGGAATGTAAACTAGTTCAACCATTGTTAAAAACAGTATGGAAGCTCCTCAAAAAGCTCAAAATAGAAATACCATTTGACCTAGGAATTCCACTTCTAGGAATTTACCCTAAGAATGCAGTAGCCCAGTTTGAAAACGACAGATGCACCCCTATGTTTATCGCAGCACTATTTACAATAGCCAAGAAATGGAAACAACCTAAGTGTCCATCAGTAGATAAATGGATAAAGAAGTGGTACATATACACAATGGAATATTATTCAGCCATAAGAAGAAAACAAATCCTATCATTTGCAGCAACATGGATGGAGCTAGAGGGTATTATGCTCAGGGAAATAAGCCAGGTGGAGAAAGACAAGTACCAAATGATTTTACTCATCTGTGGAGTATAAGAACAAAGGAAAAACTGAAGGAACAAAACAGCAGCAGAATCACAGAATCCAAGAAAGACTAACAGTTACCAAAGGGAAAGGGACTGGGGAGGATGGGTGGGAAGGGAGGGAGAAGGTGGGGGAAGTAGAAAGGGGGCCTTACGATTAGCATGTATAATTGGGGTGGGGGCACAGGGAGGGCTGTGCCATACAGAGAAGACAAGTAGTGATTTTATAGCATCTCACTATGCTGGTGCATTGTGACTAATGGGGTATGTGGGGGGGGGCCTGGTGAACGGGGGAGTCTAGTAAACATAATGTTCCTCATGTAATTGTAGATTAATGATACCAAAATAAAAATAAAAAGAGAATGTAACCTATATAGTTGATCTGTATAGTGGATTCTCCTCTGAAAACAATGACTTCCAAGGCCTATATATTCAAAATATTACCCTCTTATATTTTTTAAAGAAAAATACTCCAGGAGGAGGGGCGGAAGATGGCGGCGTGAGTAGAGCAGCGGAAATCTCCTCCCAAAACAACATATATCTATGAAAATATAACAAAGACAACCCTTCCTAGAATAAAGACCAGAGGACACAGGACAATATCCAGACCACATCCGCACCTGAGAGAACCCAGCGCCTCGCGAAGGGGGTAAGATACAAGCCCCGGCCCCGCGGGAGCCGAGCGCCCCTCCCCCCAGCTCCCGGCGGGAGAAGAGCAGGCAGAGCGGGAGGGAGACGGAGCCCAGGACTGCCGAGCACCCAGCCCCAGCCATCCGGGCCAGAGTGCAGGGTGCTCGATACTAGGAAAACAGGGCAGCAAGAACAGTGAGCAGGCACTGGAGGCTGGGCGACAGAGGACATAAGAAAAGCGCGCGACCATTTTTTTTTGCTTTTTTGCTGTTTTGTTTTGGCGAGCGCTTTTTGGAAGTCTTAAAGGGATAGGGACCCTAATACTAGGGAAACAGGGCAGAAAGACCGACTGGTGAGCAGAGGCCTGAGGCTGGCACCGGAGAATAAAGAAAAACGAACAACCACCTTTTTTTTTAATTAAAAACTTTTTTTTTTTTTTTTAAATTAAAAAAAATTTTTTTTTCTTTTTTTTTGGTGGCCGTTGTTTTGTTTTGGCGGGTGCTTTTTGGAAGTCTTAAAGGGGCAGGGCGGGACACTTAGTCCAGAGGTAGGGAATCCGGGATCTCTGAGCACCCTAACCCCTGGGCTGCAGGGAGCAGGGAGGCCCCTTACGGAGATAAATAGCCTCCCAGCAGCTCCTGCTCCAACGCGACTCCACCATATTGGAGTAGCTGCCCGAGCTAGGCCACGCCCACAGCAACAGCGGAGATTAACTCCATAGCAGCCGGGCAGGAAGCAGAAGCCCTGTCTGCGTGCAGCTGCGCAGCACAAGCCACTAGAGGTCGCTGTTCTCCCAGGAGAGGAGGGCCACAAACCAACAAGAAAGGAAGTCCTTCAAGCCATCACTCGTCCCAGTTCTGCAGTCTATTCCTATCATCATGAAAAGGCAAAGCTACAGGCAGACAAAGATCACAGAGACAACACCAGAGAAGGAGACAGACCTAACCAGTCTTCCTGAAAAAGAATTCAAAATAAGAATCATAAACATGCTGACAGAGATGCAGAGAAATACGCAAGAGAAATGGGATGAAGTCCGGAAGGAGATCACAGATGCCAGAAAGGAGATCGCAGAAATGAAACAAACTCTGGAAGGGTTTATAAGCAGAATGGATAGAATGCAAGAGGCCATTGATGGAATTGAAATCAGAGAACAGGAACGCATAGAAGCTGACATAGAGAGAGACAAAAGGATCTCCAGGAATGAAACAATATTAAGAGAACTGTGTGACCAATCCAAAAGGAACAATATCCGTATTATAGGGGTCCCAGAAGAAGAAGAGAGAGGAAAAGAGATGGAAAGTATCTTAGAAGAAATAATTGCTGAAAACTTCCCCACACTGGGGGAGGAAGTAATCGAACAGACCACGGAAATACACAGAACCCCCAACAGAAAGGATCCAAGAAGGGCAACACCAAGACATATAATAATTCAAATGGCAAAGATCAAGGACAAGGAAAGAGTGTTAAAGGCAGCTAGAGAGAAAAAGGTCACCTATAAAGGGAAACCCATCAGGCTAACGTCAGATTTCTCAACAGAAACCCTACAGGCCAGAAGAGAATGGCATGATATATTTAATACAATGAAACAGAAGGGCCTTGAACCAAGGATACTGTATCCAGCACGACTATCATTCAAATATGGTGGTGGGATTAAACAATTCCCAGACAAACAAAAGCTGAGGGAATTTGCTTTCCACAAACCAACTCTACAGAACATCTTACAGGGACTGCTCTAGATGGGAGCACTCCTAGAAAGAGCACAGCACAAAACACCCAACATATGAAGAATCGAGGAGGAGGAACAAGAAGGGAGAGAAGAAAAGAATCTCCAGACAGTGTATATAACAGCTCAATAAGCGAGCTAAGTTAGGCAGTAAGATACTAAAGAGGCTAACCTTGAACCTTTGGTAACCACGAATTTAAAGCCTGCAATGGCAATAAGTACATATCTTTCAATAGTCACCCTAAATGTTAATGGATTGAATGCACCATTCAAAAGACACAGAGTAACAGAATGGATAAAAAAGCAAGACCCATCTATATGCTGCTTACAAGAAACTCACCTCAAACCCAAAGACATGTACAGACTAAAAGTCAAGGGATGGAAAAACATATTTCAAGCAAACAACAGTGAGAAGAAAGCAGGGGTTGCAGTACTAATATCAGACAAAATAGACTTCAAAACAAAGAAAGTAACAAGAGATAAAGAAGGACACTACATAATGATAAAGGGCTCAGTCAAACAAGAGGATATAACCATTCTAAATATATATGCACCCAACACAGGAGCACCAGCATATGTGAAACAAATACTAACAGAACTAAAGGGGGATATAGACTGCAATGCATTCATTCTAGGAGACTTCAACACACCACTCACCCCAAAGGATAGATCCACTGGGCAGAAAATAAGTAAGGACACGGAAGCACTGAACAACACAGTAGAGCAGATGGACCTAATAGACATCTATAGAACTCTACATCCAAAAGCAGCGGGATATACATTCTTCTCAAGTGCACATGGAACATTCTCCAGAATAGACCACATACTAGGCCACAAAAAGAGCCGCAGAAAATTCCAAAAGATTGAAATCCTACCAACCAACTTTTCAGACCACAAAGGCATAAAACTAGAAATAAACTGTACAAAGAAAGCAAAGAGGCTCACAAACACATGGAGGCTTAACAACACGCTCCTAAATAATCAATGGATCAATGACCAAATCAAAATGGAGATCCAGCAATATATGGAAACAAATGACAACAACAACACTAAGCCCCAACTTCTGTGGGACACAGCAAAAGCAGTCTTAAGAGGAAAGTATATAGCAATTCAAGCGTATTTAAAAAAGGAAGAGCAATCCCAAATGAATGGTCTAATGTCACAATTATCGAAATTGGAAAAAGAAGAACAGATGAGGCCTAAGGTCAGCAGAAGGAGGGACATAATAAAGATCAGAGAAGAAATAAATAAAATTGAGAAGAATAAAACAATAGCAAAAATCAATGAAACCAAGAGCTGGTTCTTCGAGAAAATAAACAAAATAGATAAGCCTCTAGCCAGACTTATTAAGAAGAAAAGAGAGTCAACACAAATCAACAGTATCAGAAATGAGAAAGGAACAATCACGACGGACCCCACGGAAATGCAAAGAATTATTGGAGAATACTATGAAAACCTATATGCTAACAAGCTGGGAAACCTAGGAGAAATGGACAACTTCCTAGAAAAATATAACCTTCCAAGATTGACCCAGGAAGAAACAGAAAATCTAAACAGACCAATTACCAGCAACGAAATTGAAGAGGTAATCAAAAAACTACCAAAGAACAAAACCCCCGGGCCAGATGGATTTACCTCGGAATTTTATCAGACATACAGGGAAGACATAATACCCATTCTCCTTAAAGTTTTCCAAAAAATAGAGGAGGAGGGGATACTCCCAAACTCATTCTATGAAGCTAACATCAACCTAATACCAAAACCAGGCAAAGACCCCACCAAAAAAGAAAACTACAGACCAATATCCCTGATGAACATAGATGCAAAAATACTCAACAAAATATTAGCAAACCGAATTCAAAAATACATCAGAAGGATCATACACCATGACCAAGTGGGATTCATCCCAGGGATGCAAGGATGGTACAACATTCGAAAGTCCATCAACATCATCCACCACATCAACAAAAAGAAAGACAAAAACCACATGATCATCTCCATAGATGCTGAAAAAGCATTTGACAAAGTTCAACATCCATTCATGTTAAAAACTCTCAGCAAAATGGGAATAGAGGGCAAGTACCTCAACATAATAAAGGCCATCTATGATAAACCCACAGCCAACATTATATTGAACAGCGAGAAGCTGAAAGCATTTCCTCTGAGATCGGGAACTAGACAGGGATGCCCACTCTCTCCACTGTTATTTAACATAGTACTGGAGGTCCTAGCCATGGCAATCAGACAAAATAAAGAAATACATGGAATCCAGATTGGTAAAGAAGAAGTTAAACTGTCACTATTTGCAGATGACATGATACTGTACATAAAAAACCCTAAAGACTCCACCCCAAAACTACTAGAACTGATATCGGAATACAGCAAAGTTGCAGGATACAAAATCAACACACAGAAATCTGTGGCTTTCCTATATACTAACAATGAACCAACAGAAAGAGAAATCAGGAAAACAACTCCATTCACAATTGCTTAAAAAAAAATAAAATACCTAGGAATAAACCTAACCAAAGAAGTGAAAGACTTATACTCTGAAAACTACAAGTCACTCTTAAGAGAAATTAAAGGGGACACTAACAGATGGAAACTCATCCCATGCTCGTGGCTAGGAAGAATTAATATTGTTAAAATGGCCATCCTGCCCAAAGCAATATACAGATTTGATGCAATCCCTATGAAACTACCAGCAACATTCTTCAATGAACTGGAACAAATAATTCAAAAATTCATATGGAAACACCAAAGACCCCGAATAGCCAAAGCAATCCTGAGAAAGAAGAATAAAGTAGGGGGGATCTCACTCCCCAACTTCAAGCTCTACTATAAAGCCATAGTAATCAAGACAATTTGGTACTGGCACAAGAACAGAGCCACAGACCAGTGGAACAGACTATAGAATCCAGACATTAACCCAGACATATATGGTCAATTAATATTTGATAAAGGAGCCATGGACATACAATGGCGAAATGACAGTCTCTTCAACAGGTGGTGCTGGCAAAACTGGACAGCTACATGTAGGAGAATGAAACTGGACCATTGTCTAACCCCATATACAAAAGTAAACTCAAAATGGATCAAAGACCTGAATGTAAGCCATGAAACCATTAAACTCTTGGAAGAAAACATAGGCGAAAACCTCTTAGACATAAACATGAGTGACCTCTTCTTGAACATATCTCCCCGGGCAAGGAAAACAACAGCAAAAATGAGTAAGTGGGACTATATTAAGCTGAAAAGCTTCTGTACAGCAAAAGACACCATCAATAGAACAAGAAGGATCCCTACAGTATGGGAGAATATATTTGAAAATGACACATCTGATAAAGGCTTGACGTCCAGAATATATAAGGAGCTCACATGCCTCAACAAACAAAAAACAAATAACCCAATTAAAAAATGGGCAGAGGAACTGAACAGACAGTTCTCCAAAAAAGAAATACAGATGGCCAACAGACACATGAAAAGATGCTCCACATCGCTAATTATCAGAGAAATGCAAATTAAAACTACAATGAGGTATCACCTCACACCAGTAAGGATGGCTGCCATCCAAAAGACAAACAACAACAAATGTTGGCGAGGCTGTGGAGAAAGGGGAACCCTCCTACACTGCTGGTGGGAATGTGAGTTAGTTCAACCATTGTGGAAAGCAGTATGGAGGTATATCAAAATGCTCAGAACAGACTTACCATTTGACCCAGGAATTCCACTCCTAGGAATTTACCCTAAGAATGCAGCAATCAAGTTTGAGAAAGACAGATGCACCCCTATGTTTATTGCAGCACTATTTACAATAGCCAAGAATTGGAAGCAACCTAAATGTCCATCAATAGATGAATGGATAAAGAAGATGTGGTACATATACACAATGGAATACTACTCAGCCATAAGAAAAGGGCAAATCCAATCATTTGCAGAAACATGGATGGAGCTGGAGGGTATTATGCTCAGTGAAACAAGCCAAGCGGAGAAAGAGAAATACCAAATGATTTCACTTATCTGTGGAATATAAGAACAAAGGAAAAACTGAAGGAACAAAACAGCACCAGAAACACAGAACTCAACAATGGACTAACAGGTACCAAAGGGAAAGGGACTGGGGAGGATGGGTGGGTAGGGAGGGATAAGGGGGGGAGAAGTAGGGGGGTATTAAGATTAACATGCATGGGGGGGTAGGAGAAAAGGGAGGGCTGTACAACACAGAGAAGGCAAGTAGTGATTCTACAACATTTTGCTATGCTGATGGACAGTGACTGTAAAGGGGTTTATAGGGGGGACCTGGTATAGGAGAGAGCCTAGTAAACATAATATTCGTCATGTAAGTGTAGATTAGTGATACCAAAAACAAAGCAAAAAAAAAAAAAAAGGCAGTTCCTGTGTGGTAACCTCCAACGAGTTCTACACAAGGGTATAAAGGGCATATAAAAGTGTAGGCAAAGGGTCTGTTTGTGTTTATACAGAGGATCAAAGCCTAATTGGGCTACCCCGAAAATGAACTAAGATACGATATGAAAAAGAACTTCCAACATCTGCACTCTCTGGAAGACTCATGCCAGAAGATGATCATCAAAAAACCCCAACAAAGATCCACGCACTGCTACAGCTGTAGATGCACTCATCCCACCAGTTCCTGGACTTGCCATGGGAATGAGGAAGGAGATATCTAAGCTGGCCTGTGCATACAGTAAAACAACAAATTTGACTGGATCTATACTGTTGGAACTCAACCAAGAATTTGGAGAAGTGCAAATTGTAGCGCTCCAAACTCTTACAACTACAGACTATTTACTGTTAAAAGAACATATGGCATGTGAACAGTCCCCAGGAATGGGTTGTTTTAATTTGTCTGATTTCTCTCAGACTGTTCAAGTTCAGTTGGACAATATCCACCATATCATAGATAAGTTTTCACAAATGCCTAAGGTGCCTTAATGGTTTTCTTGGTTTCACTGGAGATGGCTGGTAATTACAGATATGCTTTGGTTATGTAACTATACTCCTATTATGTTAATGTGTGTGCGCTATTTAAGTAGTAGCTTAAAACCTATATATGCTGAAGTTACTCTACAAGAAGATTTGTCAAAGAAATAATCAATCTTCCCATGTTTTCTTCCGCCTGCTACTTCTATAGCTTTTCTTCTTCCTTCCTAATTACAACCCTTAAATAGAATTCGTGCCTCATATCAAATTTACCGAGTATCATAACTCCTCCAAGTGGTAAAGATACCTCAAGACAAATGCTGGGCATAGAAGCCACAGGGCATAAATATGCAAAGAAGTAAAAAGCTAACCTTTTCAAACAATAAGGCTTCCCTCTCACTTACCAACTTCACATTTCCCTGTATGGCCCCGGAAGATGACTGGTTAGCCAGAGACGGGTAAGATTCCTCAAGGGAGGGACAACCTAAGACAGGCACAGTCGCAGGGGAGACATCAGGTGAGAAATTGGGGATCAACAGAGGTGAGGCTTAGAACCTCACCCCACCGTTCTCAGAGAAATCTTCTGCATACGTGGATGTTTTATTGCCCTGGTCTAGCTTGGATTAACACATAGTCTACAGGCACACACCTGATCATCTACATTTACTCTCTTACAACACTAAACTATGTTTTCTACCTTTATCTTGTATCTACCTACCACTTCAGCATTTTATTAAAAATAATAATAGTAAAGAGAGAAATGTGGTATCCACATATAAATCAAGTATAAAAACCAAATGAGTATTCATATTTGAACTGATTGTTTAGAGTTTATAATGCATGAGCAAAACCGAAAGTTTCTGTGATGACTGCCCTTGTACTGTTCACTATGTAACTTATTCATTATGTAAGAATTTGTTCTACATGTAAGAACTTGTTTGTTATGCCTCAGAAGATTGGAGACTGACGAAAATTAGGCTTGGTGTGGATTAATGATTGTGCATTGAGCACTGACTCCCCTATACAGAATTTTATTGTCGTTAACAACCATTTGATCAATAAATATGAGAGATGCCCTCACAAAAAAAAAAAAAAAAAAAAAAAAAAGGACAGACTTCCAATGGTAAAATAAATAAGTAACCGGGATGTAATGTATAGCATAAGGAATATAGTCAAGATATTGTAACAGCTTGGTAGGGTGATAGCTGGAACCTAGAATTATGTATATAAATGTTCTACCACTGTGTTGTACACTTGAAACTAATGTAATGTAATACTGTGCGTCAACTACCCTTCAATAAAAAATAATTATTTAAAAAAAAAAAAAAAAGAAAAATACTCCAAGTTTCATCAGTGTTAGCCATCCTTTATTATATCCACACAGAACTTTTATTCTATACATTCTTGAGAATTTCATATAGTAAGAAATACTTTTTATATACACATACATGCACACACACATTTATTTCTGTAAATGGAAAAATGTTTTATAAAATGATACCCATACTCTGGTCAAAGAACTTTGATACTTTCTTCTATTCTCCTTTATTTCTTTATTTACTCATTTGCTATTTCATCTTTTTAAAAATTACGCTTACTATAACCCACTAGATTTCATTACAGAATACATTAGTGGGTCCTGTAGTTGAAAACTCATTTAATGAGTACTTTAAAAAATAGTCCAGATTAATAAAAGGAATGAAGGAATGAAATTTATATGGACAATTATTTTCTGTGGAAATATATGCAAATTCTACATATTCTCACTAATTAACTTGCTGATAAAATTCTGCCTTCTTAATTCACAGACAATTGCTGTTGACTTCTGTATGCATGCTCTAGTGAAATATGGTCAGAAATACATTTTCATTGAAATGGACTCAATTTCAGTGTTTTTTTCAAGTTGAGCAACTAGTACTGCGGTTACTTCTATTACAACTGTGTGTGTGCTATCTAATGTTGCTGGTAGGAAAATTTCACCAGAACAATTTGGTTTGATAAGGGTTTGAAATTGTCCCACCTGTGACATTATGGGACTCTGTGTCTAGGAATAATTGACTGAGTTAGTGGCTGTGTCAAGAGTTGCAAGAAACTTCTAAAAGTTCTGGCTGGTAAGAGAAATGTAAAAAGCATTTCTATACTTGAATCTATACTCAGTGTTTCAGAAAAGACCATAAATGGAATGTAATTGTTAAGGTTCTTAAATTCTGACTGTATGAAGAGCTCTTGTGAATTACTGCATTATCATTTATCTATTAATCTTTTAAAACTACAATAATTTCAGTCTTTACAGGACATATTCAAAGTATTTCATATTGCTAGAAATTTTTAATAGATTTTCACTGAAAACCTTCCTGTACAATTTCTGTATCATCTGGACTTGTTTCATTTTATTCCTTTTTTTGTTTCAGGGAGAATGACAAAGCTAGTTATTGAGGGTTAGGAAAAGAGAGACAGAGTCACCTTTAGAGTGGGTCAGTATCCATTTTTAACAATTTTAACTAAAGTTTGGTATAGGAAAATAGGGATACAAAAACTGCTTTAGAACTGTTGGGTAATTTACTAAGGTATACATTCATCCTAATTAATTCAACTGAATGCAGATTATCACTGATATATTGCTTATCGCCATGGGCCTTACCATCAGTCATGATCATCAGCTATTTGCTAATCAGCTCTGGAGTGTTAAAGATAAATTGGAACATCTTTGATTTGTGATGTATTGAAACGTACAAAAAATATTGATCTCTTGCCAATTCATGTCTAGTTTGTCATTCGCCATTCCTCACTTGTAGAATTACTGCTTTCTACATATCTCTTAACAATCAGAACTTTTAGAAGTTTTATTAATGGCTCTCAAGCTAATCAATAGTTAAGTATGGTTCTTAACCAATAGTCTTTTTACTTCTTTTCATGAAACCTTTTCATCCTCTGTGCCTAATATAAAATAATATTATGCACAAAAAGACTATATACATCTATAGAGAAGCTCCAAAATGTCAGGATGTTTTAGAATTATAAATTTCTCAGCAAACATGATAAATATCTATTCTGTTCAAAGCACTGTACTTGGTGTTGTGAAGAATCAGGGCTAAGTAAGACATAGCTGTTACCTTCAAATACTCATGGTTTATAGCAACTATGAGTTCAAGTACTAACTGTAATTTCCTAGCGATGTGACCACAGTTATGTTTTTTAAACTGCTGGTTATTACTCATTTATAACTGGGGAATCAGTTTAGTGTGTCACAATCAACTTAAAAAATAAAAGGGCAGAAACAGAATAAGACAGAAAAAATTCAGAGGATACCGCAAGCAGAAGTAAATTTGCTTTGTGACACTCTAGTTCCATATATGTATTTCATATATATATATGTATATGAGTGCATATGCATATTGGATTGGGAAATGTACTTTATACTCTGCATCACAGTCAAAAAGCTGTAAGTTTGAAAAACAGAATCAAATTAAATTTTTTCTCACTCAGAGCTTCATATTATTTATAAAATGTAAATAAAAATAATAGCAAATAGACTGACTCATAGACACTGAGAAATGACTGGTGGTTACCTTGAGCTAGGGGCTGGAGTGGGTGGGTAAAATAGGTGAAGGGGATACAGAGGCACTAAATCTCAATCATATACTAATTAGTCACAGGGATGAAAATATAACATGGAGAATATAGTCAATAGTTCTGCAACATCATTTTATATTGACAGACAGTAACTACACTCCTTGGGGTGAGCATGTAGTAATGCAGATAACTGTTGAATCACTATGTTGTATACTTGAAGCCAATGTAATACTGTATATCAACTATACTTCAATAAAAAATAACAGCAAATAATATGCATGTACCTACTGTGTTAAGCCCTTTTTATAGAGTAACTTATTTAATCCTTACAAGAACAGCAGTTATACCCATTTGACATATGAGTTACATACTTGCCAGGGGTAAAATTGAAAATCTAAGAGTCCAAGGTTAGAAACCAATATGCCTATGTAAGTAGAGGACCTAATTTATAAAACTAATATAAAGAGTAAATGATATGAAAAGTGTAAGTTTATAGTGATAAAAAAGTAAGATATTATTATTTAGATTAAAAAGTACAAATTAATTTCAAGTCCCAGCATAAAATTAACATTTTGCCCCAAGAATGATATTGATATTTATTTACCTTAATCTGAAACAAACTATTTTCCATATATACTTATAAGTTTAGCTAATCTTTGTTAAGTTCCTTATTGACAATACCATTTAAATTAGTTCAGGAATTTTTCAACATCTATAAATTTAATTATAATAGCCTGCATTTAAAACACCTAGATAACAGTTCATAGCATTCACTGATTTTTAAATTATATCTGATCTTTCAAAAAGCATGCTTCTTCTATGTGGTATAGGTAAATATTACCAATAAGCATTCAAACTGGTAGCCAATCTCCACATATTAACCACATTTTCATTGTGAGTCACATAACTAATGTGGTATATTTGAAAAATTCTATGTGATTAATCCTCTATCTAAAATTATTTTGACAAGTAATTATATTTTAGATGTATTTTAAATATTAATCTCACTCAGATTGAAGAGTGAATGTCAAAAGTGAAACAAATCCTTTTCATTCCTAAACTGACTTACAGTAATAAGAAGTCAAAAGTGGACTCAGAAGTTAAAATTTAATAATACATTTTACATTTAGACATATATGGCTTCAAGAAGGAATGGGCATCAATTTCTTTAAGAGGAAAAATAAATGGAGACATTAAAAACTTTTATGCTCTCCAAAAGAAAATGATACTGTTTAAGAATGATAATTTCATAATCACAAATAGTAATACAATAAGATTACTTATACAGTACATTTTCCTTTAAGTAGCTGGTCATTTCAATTCTTCTGCATGCAAACCTTTAAGCATATAACCATGGGTTCTTATCAGCTTTCCTCAAGTCTTTATACTTGCCATATTTCATATCATTTCCTTGCAGGAAGTTCCCTTTGAAGTTTGTCTCTTTTCTATGCATGGTATACATGAGAAAAGAGATAATACAAAATACATCTGTAAATCATGAATTTGCCATTCATTTTAATATCAATATATCCTGTATCAGGTATAAAAACTTCCACATAAATATTTCTGAGTTTTCAATGTAATGACAAAATTCATTGAGAAAAAATTCTCATGATAGGCAGTAACAACATCTACTTGTTTCCACTTTAAAAATAGCATCACCTTATTTCATTTTTTGATTTGAATAATAATAAGATAGTCATTAGGAGAGACTTTCATGGAATTTCATGGACAAACTTAAGACAGTACGGTAAAGAGAGAGGAAATACAGACCACTACTGTTTGCTAAATGTATAACATAGTCAACTAATTTTCCCATAATAGTTTTGACTTTTCACAAAGGTAGTTTACACATTTTCAAGTGTTTCCCAAAGCATTATCCACAAAGCATCTACACCAGATTCATGTGCAGCATTTGGTAAAACCTACTTCAGTTCTACTAAATCAGACTCTGTGAAGGTTACTATAGGGAATCTCTAATTATTATACTCTTTTAGCATTAAATTTATTCCCAGAACTCTAAGAACCATGGATTTTACCCAAGAACAGAATCAGAACCCTGAAGAGATATATTTAGAGCAAGATTCTGCTTTTTAGAGAGAGTTTTGGAGAACTTCAGTAAAGTTCTGGTTGTCACAGTGGTTGGGATACACCACTGGCCTTGAGCAGCTAAGCCCAGAGATGCTCGACGCTCTAAGATGTACAGACAAGCCTTCACTATGCATAACTTGTCCCCATCCTGCACAAACCTAGAGTATTATACTTGGCATTCAGGAAAGTGAAAAATATATTAATAAGCATCTGATCATAGAACCTCATTGTTTCTCATATGAACAAATATTTATGTGGTTTTAAAAGACTGAATTTCCCTAGAATCACTAGTATATAAACTGAAAGTTGTACATTCTTTTGTTCAGAATTTGATCAAATTATTTGCTATTTCAGAAAATTGTATCACTCATAGTGATGTTGCTCACTTATTTAAGTTGCCAATACCGCACACCTCTCTCAGTGGGCATTCATAGCTGTTGCATTTATGGTGATTCCCTCTATAGGTGAAGACATGTAACTGTGTCATCATATCTTCTAATGGGATGTAGGTTATCCATCTAAGGAACATCATAATTTGTTTTTCTTGTATCTAACCCAATGGTCTCAATTGGGGGCAATTTCTCCCCCAGAATAAATTTGATGATAACTGGATAAATGTTTGGTTGTCACAACATGGGGGGTAGGGTACAACTGGCACCTTGTAGGTAAAGACCAGGGTTGCTGTGAACATTCACAATGCACAAGCTGGCCTCTTGCAACAAAGAATTATCCAGTCCAATATGTCAATAGTGCCAAGGCTGGAAGGTCCAACTATAACCATTCTGTTTTTCTATAATATATTTGCCCAAAAAGAGAATTTTTTAAATGGTCCACTTTGAGGCCTCCTCCCTCAATGCAGGCTTGAACTAAATTTAACAGAAGCTTATCCATAATTTATTTGAAAAGTTGTTTTTTAAAATGCTAATTAAAGTAATTAACCCCGAAGAAGCTGAATTAAAAAGAGATAAAAGATATTGTAGAGTTGTATAGCTTCTAGATATCCCTATTATTTTTATGTTAAGGGTGAGATAAGAGACCATTAAAAAATGTTTGTAAGTAGGGCTAAGGCTATAAAGGGAGTTGATAAACAAAAAATTATAATAAGCCAGGTGAGGGGAAAAGAACTGGGAAGTGACGGAAATGAAGAGATGAAGATACATAAGGTATAAAAGAAGAGAAATTGTTGAAATTTCTCAAGCAAGTACATATGGGAGGATTTGAAAATAATGTCAACATTCTGAGTTTTATATTGGTGGCAACAGTACTATAAGATTAAAGAGGAAGGAGTTGGTATCCTCTTTTGATCAAATTTAAATAGTTATCCAAAATAACACATAAAACAAAACATTTGCCCTCATTTTAAATATCCACGCTAAAATCTTCTCATTGATGTCAAGAAGACTACATTTCTATCTACAGGTTGGTTTTAAGTGAGGAGGCCAGCATCACACAAGCCTCCCAAAGAGTGGAGATATGAAGAGAGATAAATATAGCAGCCTTTTTCTGGGGTTATAAAAATATTCATATACTATTCAACATAAAAATAAAGTTGGTCAAGTTTAAAAATTAAGGGAACAGCAAAGTATAAATTGGGAAATTGCTTAGACATTCTTCTGAGAAGAAAATTACCTTCCTAGAACTTCTTTCAGTTTAGCTTACTCAGACATACAAGTATTCTCTGCTAATTGCAAATGCTAATTGCAAATGCACATATTATAGTAGTCAATTCCCAAGTTGTACACTACATTTATTTTGATCTTCAGTGATTTCCTACAGCTGTAATAGCATGCAGTTAGCATTTATGTTGACATCTACTGGACCATAAATCTACTGTTTTTCAATACTGAGCCACAGGGATGGGGGCTCCAAGATGGCAGCAAAGGAAGATCCTGAGCTTACCTCCTCCCACAGACACACCAAATCTACAGCTACATATGGATCATTTCACTCTGAAAAAGACCTGAAAACTAGACAAACTGCTCTTCCCCAACAAAAGATAAAAGGACTACATAGAAAAAGGTAGGAAAGGCAGAGATTAAAAAAAAAAAGCCACACTCATGGTGTAGCAACATACAACAGGGAGGCATCTATGGGGAGAAGACAGGTACTTCTGGAGGAGTGAGAGGTTGGTGCCACACATTGGGCACCCTTGCCCCTGGGATCTGTACTGGAAAGATGAGCCCACAGTATGTACTGCTTGGAAAACCAACAGGGCAGACATCTAGGGGTCCCAAAGTGCTATAGGAAATTGAGATTCCCATTTCTCAGAGCTCACATGGGGTCTTACTTGCCCCAAGACCCAGTAAAAAATCAACAGATTGAAAAGCACCTAGACTATATGTGAGAAGGTTCATTTGTTAATCTTGACACTGGCTGGAAGGGTGGGGACAGTTGAGGTACTCCCTGGAGGTGGAGGTGATGGCAGATGCCACTGTTGCATGTCTGCACAGCCTGCTACCACAGGCAGGTAAGCTTGGATGCAGCACTCTCCTGCCACCTTGACGGGATGGGTGGGGACAAGCATTCATGGCACTGGCTGAGACAGGAGAGCACAGCTGGTTGCAGTGCTCCCTCTGCTCCTCAGCTGGGTCAGGCAAGTGAGAACAGTTGAGCTCTCCTGTCCTCTTCCTAACTAAAGTCTATGAGTAAAAGCAGTTGTGACACTCCTCTGGTCCCCAGCTTGGGCTGGTGAGTACGAGTAGTCATGTCACACTCCTGCTCCCAGCCTAAAGCTGGTATGCACACGTACACGAGGCTCTCTCCTGCTGCACTGCTGAAGCCCACAGGCATGCACAGAGAAGACATTTCCCCACTGACTTTCTGAAGCCAGTGAGCAGAACCTTCCACTATACTCTCCCGCTGCCCTGCTAAAGCCAGAGTTCATGTAACCCTCACAGAGGATACCTCTTGATTACCTGGCCCTGGTAGCCAAGAAGGCTAGTGTTCCAGAGCTCCATGGGACTGTAACAACTGGAAAGACAGCTCTTGGTAGGCCACTACCTCTATAACACTATGCAGGCAGAAGACTGGAACACAACCCCAGTCTTCCTGTGAAAAAGGCCCATTTATTTAGCCTGAGCTTTCAGCCTGAGTGATAGACTTTAGGTTTCCCAGACATCTAGAGGGCAAAGAGGGGCTAGCAGGGAATGTAAGCAGGGAATGTAACACTACCCTTCCATACTCCCTTGGCTACTACAGCTTGATGAGACTTCCTAGAAAGGAGCTCATACACTCATCCAGAGCCACAGCTTTTTCAATCATTGCCCAGGGGACATCTCCAGATCTCCTGGTCTGGAGGCTAACAGGGATTACAATGGTGGCTCACAGGACTGTGTATATATATATAGTATATAAAGTATATATATATACATACTTTAAAAGCTGCTAACTGATGGTCCAGCTTCCAATCAACCTGAAACTAGGTGTTACATGAGATTCCTCCTCTTGGATCACTAACAGGTCTTGGCATACTCTCAACAACAGAGACCTACCAAGAATAAACCAGGCTGTTGAGATAATCAAAAAGGTTTGAAAAACAACCAAAAGCTAGGGCAAGGTTGAATGAGAAGGATCATCATAACCTATACAAGGCCACTCCTTCTAGACTGGGAGGGGTAGCTATCTCATGATACATGGAAACAAATACACAGTGTCAAGCAAAATGAGGAAAGAGAAAAATATGTTCCAAACAAAATAATAAGGCCTTAAGGATATGTACAGAGTAATCTATTTGATAAGATTTCAAAGTAATGGTCATAAAGATGCTCACTGACCTTGGTAAAAGAATGGATGACCACAGTGAGAACTTCAACAAAGAGACAGAAAACATAAGAAGGTACCAAACAGAAGTCACAGAGCTGAAGAATACATGAACTGAAAAATATACCTGAGGTGTTCAAAAGCAGACTGGATGAAGCAGAAGAACAGATCAGTGAGCTGGAAGATAAAACAATGAAACTCAACCTGAGTGAAACAGACATCTGAGTCCAGGGAGCCCAGAGAGTCCCAGATAAAATAAACCCAAGATATCTGCATCAAGACACATTATAATTTATATATTAAAAGTTAAAGATAAAGAGAGAATCTTAAAAGCAGCAAGAGAACAATTGTTACATACAAGGGAACTCCATCATGCTATCAGTAGATTTCTAAGCAGAAATTTTGAAGGCCAGAAGGGAGTAGCATGATATTTCAAGTGCTGAAAGGAAAAAAACTTCCAACCAAAAATACTCTACTTAGCAAGATTATCATTAAGAAATGAAGGAAATACAAAGTTCCCAGACAAACAAAAGCTGAAGGAGTTCATCACTACTAAACCAGCTCTACAAGAAATATTGAAGGGACTTCTTTAAGATGAAAAGAAACGGTACTAATTAATAACAAGAAAATATACAAAAGTAAAAATATCTCACTAGAAAAGATAAATATATAGTAAATGTAGTGGATTAAATACTTTTAAAGCTCCTAAGAAGGTTAAAAGACAAAAGTAATAAAACTAGCTAAAACTAAAATAATTAGGGATATATAAAATAAAAAGATGTAAAAAGTGACATCAAAATATAAACATGAGTGAGAGGAGCAAAATGTAGAGTTTTGAAATGTGTTAAAATTTAAGTTGCTATCAACTTAGTCTGTTATATACATAGGATGAGATATGTGAACTTTACCATAACCACATGGCAAAAACAGTAAATATGCAAAAGAAAATGAGAAAGGAACCTAAACATAATACTAAAGGAAGTCATTAAAACCTAAGGGAAGAAAGAAAGAGAAAAGCACAGACGAACTACAAAAACAACCAGAAAACAATTAACAAACTGGGAATAAGTACATACCTATCAATAATTAATGTAAATGGAATAAATGTTCCATTCAAAAGATATAAAGTGGCTGAATGGATAAAAAAACAAGACCCATCTACACACTACATACAAGAGACTTACTTTAGAAATAAGGACACACACAGACTGAAAGTGAAGGAATAGAAAAAGATATTCCATGGTAGTGTAAATGAAAAGAAAGCTGGTATGGCTATACTCATAGAAGATTAATAGACTTTAAAACATAAGCTATAATAAAAGACAAAAAGGGGCACTACATTGTAATAAGGGGTCAATACAGTAAGAAAACAAAACATTTATAAATATGTGTACCCAACATAGCATCACCAAAATATATAAAGCAAATATTTACAGACCTAAAAAGGGAGAAACTGACAACAATATAATAATAGGAGGGGATTTTAACACCCCACTTACATCAATGGATAGATTACCCTGACAGAAAATCAATTAGGAAACATTAGCCTTAAATAAAACATTGGACCAGGTGAACTTAATAGATATGTACAAAAAGCAGCAGAATACACATTCTTCTCAAGTGCACATGGGCCATCCTCCAGGATAGATCATGTTAGGCCTCAAAACAAGTCTCAATAAAGTCAAGAAGACTGAAACCATATCAACTATCTTTTCTGACCACAATGGAATGAGACTAAAACTCAATTACAAGAAGAAAACAAAAAACTACAAATACATGGAGACTAAACAATGAGTTACTGAACTGGGTCATAAAAGAAATCTAAGAAGACATTAAAAACACACCTAGAGAAAAATGAAAGCAGTAATATGACCTACCAAAATCTGCAGGATGCAGCAAAAGCAATTCTAAGAAGGAAGCTCATAGCAATACAGATCTACCAGAAAAACAAAAGAAATCTCAAATAAACAATTTAAGTTTACACCTGAACTAGAAAAAGAAGAATAAATGATGCCTACAGTTAGTAAAAGAAAGGAAATAACTTGGTGAAGGGGGGAGCCTAGTAAACATAATGTTCTTCATGTAATTGTAGATTAATGATACCAAAATAAAAAAATTAAAAAAAGAAAGGAAATAATAAAGATCAGAGCAGAAATAAGTGAAATAGAGACTATAAAGACAGTAGAAAAGATCAATGAAACTAACAGCTGGTTCCTTGAAAAGACACACAAAACTGACAAAACTTTAGCTAGACTCAGCAAGAAGAGAAGAGAGGGCTCAAATAAATAAAATCAGAAATAGAAGGGGAGAATTTACAACTGTTTCCACAGAAATAGAAAGAATCATAGGAGAATGTTATACACCAAAAAATTGGACAACCTAGAAATAATGGGTAAATTCCTGGAGATTTATAATCTTCCAAACTGGATCATGAATAGAAAATCTGAATAGACTGATGACTACTAAGAAGTTGGAATCAGTAATCAGAAACCTTCCATCAAACATCTGTTAGAGGATCAGATGGCTTCACTGGCAAATTTTATTAACTTTCAAAGAAGATTTAATACACAACCTTTTGAAACTCTTCCAAAATCTTGAAGAGTAGGGAACACTTCCAAACTCATTCTATGAGGTAAGTATTACCCTGGTACAAAAACCACACAAGGACACTACAAAAAAAAACAGAACAAAACAAAAACTGCAGGCCAATATCCCTGATGAATATAGATGCAAAAAGCCTCAACAAAATATTAGCAAAACAAATTCAACAATACATTAAAAGGATCACACAATGAAGGATCAATGAAATGGATAAAGGGAATCAAGAAGTATAAACTTCCTGTTATAAAATAAGTAAATCATGAGGATGCAATGTACAGAATGCAAAGTACAGTCAGTAACATATCAACATTGTAAGGTGACATGGCAACTAGACTTGTGGTGACGATTTCACAATGTATACAAATGAAAAATCACTATACTGAACGCCTGAAACCAATACAATATTGTATATTAAGTATACATAAAAAATACTGAAAGACAGGTAATGTAGTTCAAATAATAAGGATTCTTTTAACACACAAGGAACACACAAACACACAAATCTATCATCATGGCCTAAATTGTTCACTGATCATTGCTGAACTTATGTTCCTATATCAGTTTTTAAGTACACTGGGGATATATAAAAATCTTATTATATGAATAACTTCTTGGGTTTCAAAATCAGAGCTTTTGTGCCAGATCATGTGATACATTCCCATTCCAGATTCCATACCAAGACTGCAAGGAGAATCATGATACCTCAATCCAGAAAATTCTGGCATTTAATTTCAGGAAAGCTGAGAGTATAATTAGCAAGATAAAATGAATAGAGCTATGGTAACTGAATGTAATGGATGATCCTGGATTCAATCCTGGATTGCAAAACAATTACTGTAAATTATGTGACTGGCACAATTATGGATATGAATTCTAATTTGATAATATTATATCAATTTGAAATTTCCTGACATTGATCATGTGGTATGGTTATTTAATAGAACCCCCTAGACCTTAGGGATGTACACTGAACTATTTAGGAATAAAGGATCTTGATATTTGTGATTTACTCTCACGTGATATGTTAGAGTTCTGCAGAGAAATGGAACCAATAGGAAATATATATATATGCAAATATAAATAAATTAATCATATATATATATATGAATAAAGATATTTATTATGAATAATTAGCTCAAACCATTACACCACTACAGAGACTGAGAAGTTCCACAATCTGCCATCTACAAGCTGAAGACCCAGAAAGCTGGTGGTATAATTACAGCCTGAGTGTGAAGGTAAACCAGAAGAGCTAGCAATGTAAATCCCAGTCCAAGAACAGGAGAAAACCAATGCCCCAGCTCAAGAAGGCAGGAAGGAAATGGGTGAATTCCTCCTTCCTAAGATTTTTTATTCTATTCAAAGCCTCAGTGGATTGGATGATGTCCACCCACACTGGGGAGAACAATCTGAGTCCAGCAATTCAAAGGCTAAGTTCATCTGGCAACACTGTCACAGACACACCCAGAAATAATGTTTAATCTGTGCGGTCCTTGGACTGGTAAACTGACACATAAAATTAACTACCACAAATGGTTAGTGATAATAATTTTATTACCATTATTATTATTGTTATTAAATATGATACTAAAAATAGTATACATAGTGAATAGTGTGGTGCTTCACCCAGGCCTTGTCTTCAGTGTCAAGGGATGCTTCCCCTAGTTTCCAGGAATCTGAGCTTCCAACTCACACAGCTGTGTAACTCACTGGGTATTGACTTTAGCAGTAGGGAAATACCATGTCCAAAATTAGACCCCCTCTCAGGAAGCACCACTTAGACAATGACTGGTTAATGTGGTGAATAAAAATGGCCTAGCTTCCCACCCATCCCTGATGACAGGGCTGAAGGCCCATCCAGCTCCAAGCTCTTTATAATATCAACTGAGCCTTCAGCTGCAATGGCCTTGTGGATCCCTTTGTCTCTCTACCCAGTCGTTCATTCTACACTCCCTTGCAGAAACATCTTCCTAACAGGGGCATTTCCAAAAAGCATGGCCTGGCAAGTCTTCTGCCCATAGTTATCATTACCATGGTCTGCCTTATGGGAATAATGTCTAAGATAATTAGTACCAAGTATGGTCCTAGCAGGCAAACTCTAAACAAGGATTGTAGGGTATGCTACTCCCTGGCTAGCAGACAAACAGATTCAAACACTACTAGCAGGAGGAATATGGATATTATGGTTATCCCCTGACATGCTGCAGAACTATGACTGTTAAAATTTTCACCAGTGACAAACATAAATGGGGTATCTGTAGAAAAGAACATCCTGATAGGTGGAATATATTTGCTGCTGAAGAGAAAAAATTTCTATCAATATTATAAAACCAAGCAGCTTCTGCTGTGCACCAATGACTCCTGGAAGAGAGATAACAACAGGCTTAGAGAGACTAATCACCAATTCAAAGAAAAATGTGAAAATAAGAGGCTATCATTAACAGTATTTAAGAAACGTTAATTTATTGCAGCCAAAGAACAGGTAGAGCAGAGGACCAGGTTCTAGACTTAATTCTATGAATCGTGCATCTTCAAAGGTTGAATTCTCAACCTCAGCAGGTTTCCTATTGCCAAGGTCAGAATCATAGAAAAGATGGGAATACCATGTGAGCGTGAAAATTGTTCTCTCCCTTGTTAGAAATGAGTGCAGCCCCCTTTTAATTAAAGACCATACAAAGACAAACATGCCCCTCCCTAATGTACTTCCCTTGCCATCTCCTTTCCTGGAAACCACAATATAGCAAGAGTCAAATTCTAACATAACATGTCAAGACATGTGCTCAGGTTTATGAAGAAAAGAAAGGAACTGTATGTTGAAGGAGCTGACTAATATATACAGGAAGGAGCAAGGAGAATGTGTATGGACTGGATGCTGAGGGTTTTAGATCAAGGAGGCAGAACATAAGGTTGGTTAATGCACAATTTATAGATATGTAAACTCTCCCCTGTGATACAGGATTCTGTTACCCTAGCAAGAACTCCCAGGGGAGGTATTAACATGCTGCACAGATGGCTCTTGGAATCTTGGAACAAGTGAAGGGCCACAATAAACAAAGTAGAAATGCCTGAAGTGCTTGACAGAAGTGGGACAATGAACCAAAAGGTTCAGACAAGTGGGCATGCTAGATGAATATATTAATGCTAGAAAACCCACTAGATGGCTATGTTTCAAGGGAAAGCCTGGAGTACACTCCATTTACCAAAGAGATAAAGAATGCATCAGTAGGAGGGGCAAGAACATCACTGAGAAGGTCACTATCAGCTTTCCTCCGAAGGGCAGAGCGATGACAGAAGAAGATTCTGTTACAGAAATGGGCTTCTAAATAGCAATGGTGAAGATAGGAATCCAAGATATCAGAGGTTAGGTTGACATTCCTATAAGTTGCAAGTAGGCACAGTTATTCTAATGAATAACAACGTCAAAGTGGCTCCCAAGTTAGCTAAGGAGGTGTTTAATAGAATAGGGCATTCCTAATGTGAAGATACATAGACAGCAAACAAGATTATCGGTTATACATACACAATCAAATGAAATTCAAGATGGCTTACCTGGAGGCCGAGGCCAACTGACCTTCAAAAACAGCAGTCAGTCTCTTGCAATTTCTGGAGCGAAACCAATTCTCAGATTTGGTACTCACAGCTGAGGAAGAGACTGTGTCCCTGTGTGAAATGACCTTGCACCACCCTAACTGTATTTATTAGCAGTGTCCCCAGCCTTTTCCTAATGTTAACTATGACCATGTGGTAAGCTAATTGTGCTTTGGGGAAAGAAACATTCCAAGACCTTTCAAGGATGGTTGGAAACAGGGACCCAAAGTGTTAACATTGGACAACTCTGTGTCATCATTTACTGCTTAATGAATCACCCAAAAACTCAATGGCTTAAAACAACAATCATCATTTTTTATCTCATGGTTTCTCTGGGTAAGGAGTTTGCAAGCAGTTTAGGTGAGTGGTTGGGCTCAGGGTTTCCCATGATGTTTCAGAGAAGAAGTTGGCTGGGTATATGATCATTTCAAGGCATAACTGGATCTGGAGGATTCACTTATAAGGGGAGTAACTCCACTGGCTGGCATGTTGCCACTGGGTGTTTGTGGAAGGCCTCAGATATTTCCCATGGGGATTTATGACAAGACTGCTTGAGTGTCCTTATGACATACAGGCTGGCTTTACACAGAGTGAGTGATTCAAGTGAGCGAGGTGGAAGTGGGGATGCCTCTTATGACCTGTTCTCAGAATCACACCTCATCACTTCCATGATGTTTTTTATAAGAAACAAATCATTAAGTCAGGCCCACATTCAAAGGCAGAGGAATTAGAGTGCACATTTTGAAGGAGTATCAAACAGTAAGTGCACGTGTATTTTAAATGCCATGGTACTGTTTGAAGAGGGGCACTATGAGAGCTAGGTAATTAAAGGAGTTAATGGACTCACTTGGTGGTCATTTCCCTGATTCTCTAGTGTACAACTGAAATTAACTTACTTGGGAGATGGGAGAAATCACATATTGCTTCCCTGATATACTGTGAGACCTCTTATAGTAAGAAAGTTAAAGTGGAAGCCTCTGAGAAGATCAATCATATCAGCCAATATGATCAACCAAAAACACCTCATCCAGATCAAGATGGCAGCGTGAATAGGGAGGCAGAAATCTCCTCCCAAAACCATATGTATTTTTGAAAATACAGCAAATACAACTACTCCTAAAACAGAGACCAGAAGATACAGTACAATAGCCAGGCTACATCTACATCTGTGAGAACTCAACATCTCACAAAGGGGGTGAGATACAAAGCCATGACCCGGCGGGACCCGAGCACTCCCCCCACCCCAGCTTACCAATGGGAAGAAAGGAGTCAGAGTGGGGAGGGAGTGGAAGCACAAGACTGCTAAATAACCAGCCCTAGTAATCTGCACCGGGAGCACAGACACACATCGCATGGTGTACTGGATATTAGAGAAACAGAAAAGTAAAATTGAGACTGAGACTGAGAACAGGTCACCACAGCTGGGTACCCTGGGACAAAAGAAAAGTGGGCACTTTAAAAGTCTTAAAGGGACAAGCGTTTAACAGATGGACAAAATCCTCCCAGCACGCTCAGCCCAGTAGGGTGAGAATCTTGAGGAATTTCAGGCACACTAATCCCCTGGGTGGAAACGCAGCTCCAAAGCACCTCACGGCAATAAGCAACCTCCCGCTCATTTCCCCCCACCGGCACTGCAAGCAAATCGGCTGACTCACCACTGCTGCAGAACAGCCAGGGAGCATCCTCGCCCACAGCAACCACACAGAGTCTTCTCCCAGTGCGCAGCTACCAGGCCAGACCCAGAGGCTGCCGCCAGCACACAGCTGGCTGGCACAGGCAGAGGAAGCTGGAGCAAGATATGAAATGCATAAAGGGGCACCGTTCTTACAGTAGAACACATCCGGCATGTCTGTGAGCCCACGCAGTGCCCTAGGCTATCCCGAGGGCCACACTACCCATGACAGATGAGGGCATAAACCAAGAGACTGCTCCCTGTGTGCAGGTAACAGACACAGGCAGCAGAGAAGGGCAAGGGCACCAGCAAGCAGGAAGGGAGTTTGTTCTCCCAGGTGATGCATGCGTCAACTGCTGGCGATTGCCATTGAAAGGCAGAGGAATCTGGTCCAGTCAAAAATCACTCAAACAACCCCAGAGAGAGGGCCTGGTGAGATAGATATAACCAATTTTCCTGAAAAAGAATTAAAAATAAAAGTCATAACCATGCTGATGGAGCTGCATAGAAATATGCAAGAGCTAAGGGATGAAGTCCAGAGGGAGATAACAGAAATGAAACAATCAGTAGAAGGACTTAAGAGCAGACTGGATGAGGTGCAAAAGACTGTTAATGGAATAGAAATCAGAGAACAGGAATACAGAGAAGCTAAGGCAGAGAGAGATAAAAGGATCTCTAGGAATGGAAGAATATTAAGAGAACTGTGTGACCAATCCAAATGGAACAATATTTGCATTATAGGGGTACCAGAAGAAGAAGAGAAAGAAAAAGGGACAGAAAGTATCTTTGAAGAAATAATTGGTGAAAACTTCCCCAAGCTGGGGAAGGAAATAGTCTCTCAGACCACAGAAGCCCACAGATCTCCCAACAAATGGAATCCAAGGAGGACAATACCAAGACATATAATAATTAAAATGGCAAAGATCAAAGACAAGGACAGGGTATTAAAGGCAGAGAGAGACAGAAAAAAGATCACCTACAAAGGAAAACCAATCAGGCTATCATCAGACTTCTCAACAGAAACCTTACAGACAAGAAGACAATGGCATGATATATTTAATACAATGAAACAGAAGGGCCTTGGACCAAGAATACTGTATCCAGCACGACTATCATTTAAATTTGAGGGAGGGATTAAACAATTTCCAGATAAGCAAAAGTTGAGGGAATTTGCCTCCCACAAACCACCTCTACAGGATATTTTAAAGGGACTGCTCTAGATGGAAGTACTCCTAAGGCCTTATAGATGCCACCAGAGAAAATAAAAATCACAGCAAAGAAAGCAGACAAATCAAATACTAAATAAAGGCAAAAAATAGATTCAACTATCCACAAAAGCAGTCAAACGAAACATAAAAGAGTACAGAATAAAATACCTAATATATAAAGAGTGGAGATGGAAGAATAAGAAGGGAGAGAAATAAAGAATCATCAGACTGTGTTTATAATAGCATAATAAGTGACTTAAAGTTAGATGGTTAAATAGTAAAGAAGCTACCCTTGAACCTTTGGTAACCATGAATCCAAAGCCTGCAATGGCAATAAGTACATATCTATCAATAATCACACTAAATGTAAATGGACTGAAGGCACCAATCAAAAGACACAGAGTAATAGAATGGATAAAAAAGCAAGACCCATCTATATGCTGCTTACAAGAGACTCACCTCAAACCCAACAACAAACACAGACTAAAAGTGAAGGGATGGAAAAAGATACATAATGCAAATAATAGAGAGAAAAAAGCAGGTGTTGCAGTACTTGTATCAGACAAAATAAACTTCAAAACAAAGAAGTAACAATAGATAAAGAAGGACTTACATAATGATAAAGGGCTCAGTCCAATAAGGTGATATAACCATTATAAATATATATGCACCCAATATAGGAGCACTGACATGTGAAGCAAATACTAACAGAATTAAAGCAGGAAATAGAATGCAATGCATTCATTTTAGGAGACTTCAACAAACCACTCACTCCAAAGGACAAATCAACCAGATAGAAAATAAGTAAGGACACAGAGGCACTGAACAACACACTAGAACAGATGGACCTAACAGACATCTACAGAACTATACACCCAAAAGCAGCAGGATACATATTGTTCTCAAATGCCCATGGAACATTTTCCAGAATAGACCACATACTAGGCCACAAAAAGAGGTTCAGTAAATTCAAAAATATTGAACTTCTACCAACCAACTTCTCAGATCACAAAGGTATAAAACTAGAAACAAATTGTACAAAGAAAACAAGAAGGCACAGAAACACATGGAAGCTTAGCAACATGCTCCTAAATAATGAATGGATCAACGACCAAATTAAAAGAGATCAAGCCATATATGGAAATAAATGACAACAACAGCACAAAGCCCCAACTTCTGTGGGACACAGCAAAGGCAGTTCCAAGAGGAAAGTATATAGTAATCCAGGTCAATTTAAAGAAGGAAGAACAATCACAAATGAATAGTCTAAAGTCACAATTATTGAAACTGGAACAAGAAGAACAAATGAGGCCCAAAGTCAGTAAAAGGAGGGACATAATAAAGAGCAGAGAAGAAATAAATAAAATTGAGAAGAATAAAACAATAGAAAAAAATCAATGTAACCAAGAGCTGCTTCTTTGAGAAAATAAACAAAATAGATAAACCCCTAGGCAGAGTTTTTAAGAGAAAAAGAGAATCTACACACATAAACAGAATCAGAAATGAGAAAGGAAATATCATGATGGACAACACAGAAATACAAAGAATTATTAGAGAATACTATGAAAATCTCTATGCTAACAAGCTGGATAACCTAGAAGAAATGGACAACTTTCTAGAAAAATACAACCTCCCAAGATTGACCCAGGAAGAAACAGAAAATCTAAACAGACAAATTACCAGCAACAAAATTTAATCAGTTATCAAAAAAATACTCAAGAACAATATCCACAGGCCAGATGGATTCACCGCTGAATTTTATCAGACATATAGAGACGACATAATACCCATTCTACTTGAAGTTTTCCCAAACACAGAAGAGGTAGAAATTCTTCCAAACTCATTCTACAAAGCCAGCATCACACTAATACCAAAACCAGGCAAAGACCCCACCAAAAAAGAAAATTACAGACCAATAGACCAGATGAACATAGAGCAAAAATACTCAACAAAATATTAGCGAACTGAAATAAAAAACACATCAAGAAGATCATACACTGTGATCAAGTGGGATTCATCTCAGGGATGCAAGGATGATATAACATTCAAAAATCCATCAACATCATCCACCATATCAACAAAAAGAAGGACAAAAACCACATGATCATCTCCATAGACGCTGAAAAAGCATTCGACAAAATTCAACATCCATTCATGATAAAAACTCTCAACAAAATGGGTATAGAGGGCAAGTATCTCGACATAATAAAGGACACATAAGACAAACCCACAGCCAACATCATACTTAACAGTGAGAAGCTGAAAGCTTTTCACCCGGGGAACAAGACAGGGATGCCCACTCCCCCCACTTATATTCAACATAGTACTAGATGTCCTAGCCATGGCAATCAGACAAAACAAAGAAATACAAGGCATCCAGATAGGTCAAGAAAAAGTCAAACTGTAACTATTTTCAGATGCCATGATATTGTACATAAAGAACCCTAAAGACTCCACTCCAAAACTACTAGAACTAATATCTGAATTCAGCAAAGTTACAGGATACAAAATTAATACACAGAAATCTGTTGCTTTCCTATACACTAGTGATGAACTAGCAGAAAGAGAAATCAGGAAAACAATTCTATTCACAATTGCACCAAAAAGAATAAAATACCTAGGAATAAACCTAACCAAGGAAGGGAAATACCTATAACCTGAAAACTACAAGACACTCTTATAAAGAGGACACTAATAAATGGAAATTCATCTCATGCTTTTGGGCAGGAAGAATTAATATTGTCAAAATGGCCATCCTGCCCAAAGCAATCTACAGATTCAATGCAATCCATATCAAAATATCAACAGTATTCTTCAACGAACTAGATCAAAGAGTTCTAAAATTCAAATGGAACCACAAAAGACCTTGAAGAGCCAGAGCAATACTGAGAAGGAAGAGTAAACCAGGGGGAATATCCCTTCCCAACTTCAAGCTCTACTCCAAAGCCACAGTAATAAAGACAATTTGGTAGTGGCACAAGAACAGACCCACAGATCAGTGGAACGGAATAGAGAGTCCAGATATTAACCCAAGCATATATGTTCAATTAATATATGATAAAGGAGCCATGGATATGCAATGGGGAAATGACTGCCTCTTCAACAGCTGGTGTTGGCAAAACTTAACAGCTGCATGTAAGAGAATGAAACTGGGTAATTGTCTAACCCCATACACAAAAGTAAATTCAAAATGGATCAAAGACCTGAATGTAAGTCATGAAACCATAAAGCTCTTAGAAAAAAGCATGGGCAAAAATCTCTTGGATATAAATATGAGCAACTTCTTCATGAACATATCACCCTGGGCAAGGGAGAGAAATGCAAAAATGAACACGTGGGACTGTATTAAGCTGAAAAGCTTCTGTACAGCAAAGGACACCATCAGTAGAACAAAAAGACATCCTACAGTACGGTAGAATATATTCATAAATGACATATCTGATAAAGGGTTGACATCCAAAATATATAAAGAGCTCACGCACCTCAACAAACAAAAAGCAAATAACCTATTTAACAAATGGGCAGAGGATCTGAACAGATACTTCTCCAAAGAAGAAATTCAGATGGCCAACAGACACATGAAAAGATGCTCCACATCACTAATCATCAGAGAAATGCAAATTACAACCACAACGAGATATCACACCTCACAGCAGTAAGGATGGCCACCATCCAAAAGACAAACAACAACAAATATTGGCAAGGATCTGGAGAAAGGGGAACCCTCCTACACTGCTGTAGGGAATATAAATTAGTTCAACCATTGTGGAAAACAGTGTGGAGGTTCCTCAAAAAATTCAAAATTGGAATACCATTTGACCCAGGGATTCCACTTCTAGGAATTTACCCTAAGAATGCAGGAGCCCAGTTTGAAAAAAACAAATGCATCCCTATGTTTATCGCAGCACTATTTACAATAGCCAAGAAATGGAAGCAACCTAAGTGTCCATCAGTAGATGAATGGATAAAGGAGATGTGGTACATATACACAATAGAGTATTATTTGGCCATAAGAAGAAAACAAATCCTACCATTTGCAACAACATGGATGGAGCTAGAGGGTATTATGCTCAGTGAAATAAGCCAGGCAGAGAGGGACAGGTATCAAATGATTTCACTCATATGTGGAGTATAAGAACAAAGCAAAACCTGAAGGAACAAAACAGCAGCAGATTCACAGAACTCAAGAATGGACCAAGTTACCAAAGGGAAAGGGACTGGGGAGGATGTGTGGGAAGGGAGGGAGAAGCGGGAAAAGGGGGCATTACGATTAGCATACATAATGTAGGGGGGAGCACAGGAAGGGCTGTACAACACAGAGAAGACAAGCAGTGATTCTATAGCATAGTACTGTGCTGATGGACAGTGACTGTAATGGGCTATGTGGTGGGGCCTTGATAATGTGGGGAGTCTAGTAACCATAATGTTGCTCATGTAATTGTAGATTAATGATACCTAAGCAAACAAACAAACAGACAAATAAATAAACAAACAAAAATGCCTCATTGTAGGTAAAATGGCAAAAATTAGTGGCACACTGAAAGACAACCAACATAGCCCCTACAAATACTGGGCAGACTGTGAATTAAAGCAAATAACAGAGCCAGTTGTAGCTGTTGGGCTATACATTGCATCTTTGCTAGAGGAGATTATCACAGCATCAAATATGTGTTATGGGGCTCTTATGTTCTTTGGCAAATATGTTCTTTCTATCCCTATCAGAAAGCCAGCTCAGAAACAGTTCATATTCAGTTGAGATTAGCATGAGTTTACAATAATGGTCTTGCCCCAGGCATTAGCTTTATGGGGTTTCCTTAAGTAATAATATGTAGACTGAAGAGACATGGACCATATGAGTATTCTGCGAATCATTGCCTTAGTCCAATATATTAGGTATCATTTGCCCAGGTACTCTTTCCCAAGGGTATGTGGTATACCATGTCTAGAAATAAAATACTCTGTAAATGTGCAGACAGTGGTGACGGCCTTGGATCTGCAGAGAGGAAGTATGCAAAACCACACTCAGTCTGAAGGTCCTGGCTCCCAGCAGCTTAGCATTTCTAGCAGATGACACAGTAAGAGTATTGTTGAACTTTTAGCTATGACCCCTGCCTTATCACCTTTGCTAAAGAGAGTAATCACCATACTGGCAAGGGTAATTACCCTGAAAACTGGGAGGAAACAGGATTGTTGGTACAAAGTTGGGTGCTCAGGTGATTTACTGGAGGTCTCTTGATGTTTCCAGGCCCAATTTTAACTGTAAATAGGCAAGTACTACAGCCATGTCTGAGAATGGCATAACTAGTGGCTCACGCCCCTCAAATATAGAGGTCTAGGTCACCAAAGCATGCAAGTCTGCCTGTGGAGAGTGAGGAAAATCTACAACGTATGGTGGAAGGGGAAGATGTTATATTAGTTATGACCTCAGGGCCAACAACAGCATTCATGGATGTAGTTCATCTCATTAAACTTCCTCCTGTAAATGTCTCCCAGAATTGTGTCTGTAGAATTATGGAGAGCTAGGCCTGCATAGAGTAAATATGAATTGAAAAACACATGGATCTGTGCACTGCAAGGGCAAGGGGTAGACTGCAGGAGATGCTGTTGGGTCCCCCACCCAGAACTACTTTACCAGACTAGTACACCTCGGCTGTGGTGAGCGTTGGCTAACTACTGTGTTACACTTTCACCTTTTGCTAGAGAATTGCCCTTGGCTGGTGGGAGGTAACCTTTCATCTGAAAGATTATGCCCCTTTCTCATCCCCTCCCCCTTGCACACAGCTAGTGATTAACTGACACAAGGATACATAAAGCTGGCCTCCTTGTCACCAGGCAGGAAAACCCTGTGGTATAATTAATGTTCCAGAGCTCCTCCATCACCCCACTTTAGTGGATCTGGTGAACCCAGATTTTAGGTGAGACTGCATCCTCTCCGCTGTTTCCTGTTCATTATCCTGCTTCTTTAATTCCCCTTGGGAGTATTTCCTCAAGAGGCCGTCCTCAGTAAAACATGTACACCTGAAACCCTGCCTCAGTTTATGTTTATGAGGAACACTAAATAACACACCTAATATTTGGTGGGCACTCAACATTTTTGTTTCTTGGTTTGTTTGATTTGGCAAAACATGAATGAATGAATCTGACATAACATTAAAAAAAAGATACGAAAGGAAACACTGTGAATATGGAGTAGAAATGGCTTTCTTTTTAGTTCTAGAAAAATGTAAGTTGGAGCAAGCTCATTAGATAATATGTTCAGAGAAAGTAGAAAGATTTTTTAATCTTATTTAAAGAGTCAGGGCAAGAAGTAGAATGACAAAATTGTGAAAATCTGAGAAATTAAGTTCTATTTAATTGGTGTAGACTGAGGGAATAGCACAGTTTATTATTCTTCAATACGGGCTGGGGGCACTATGATTACAAATATTAATCATTAAGAGAACAAGACATTTTAATGAATTTATAATAAAGTTGTAAATTTGAGTAGTATTGGATCATATTATGTTTAAAGAACCATATGCAAAAGATTTACATTTTCTGATTAATTTGGATTTTTCCTTTACTTTTGTTTATATATATTTTTTAGAATCATTACATTTTGAAATTTGAAGGGACTTTAAGAATCATCAAAATCCAGCATCTCATTTCATGGATAAGAAAAAAAATCTAGAAAAATAATTCTCTATTGTAGGGAAGCCTACCCCTCTACCCTCCCCCCCTGGCCCTGACTTTCCCTACTGTTCTATGAGGACTGCTGTCTGTTGCTTCACCCCAGATATGTCTTGCCTTGTATGGAGCCAGAGATGTCTGGCCTTGTCCATGAAACCTTGAAAACACAGCGTGTTGTACCCATGAGTGAGGAGCCAGATAAGGGCCTTGAAGGCCAGACTCCTGGCCGGAAGGCCACACGCATGCACGTGTTCAATACTTATGCAACCATGAGTCAGCACTATAGCCGTATTAAAAGTACAGCTTTATGCAGAACAAAATGGCTTCTTTTGAGCACCCTCCATGACGACTCCCACCTCCTTCTTTGCTCTTCATGTCGCCCCAGAACCTCAACAGCAACCCCCAGACCCCAACAACTATTTCTCTCCAAATCCACATAAATGTCTTGTAATCCATGCTCTTTCCATCCACAATGTTATTTGAAAAATCTCATATGATCTATATATAAATTGATTTTAACAACAAGGCCTCCAAATTACACATTTTGTGTCCATGGGCATCCACTATTTAATACACTCTAAGATCTGTCAGACTCTCTTTCAATAGCAAGTATATATTTGGCTTCTTCAGATCATTGAATTATGTAACAATTTAATTTTGGCCAGTTGTTTCTCCCACTGAAGATCAGGCCAAAGGTAATAATAGATATGGCTCTTCTTCAAAGAAAGCAGATGCCTAGGATGTGGCAGTATTTTGCTTTAGAAGGGTTAAGAATAATTACTCATTGAATGTTTCATCAAATTATCTGCAAGACATAAAATCAAGAATAAATGGCTTTTAGTAATTTTAACTTGTAAATATATGAAAATATTTACCCTCAGCCCTGGTACATCTCTAGGTCTGAGTTCTGGAATTATGCTAATTAACCGATTTATGTTGTTTACCAAATACATGCTCTGAATTATCACATAATAAATAATTTGTAGGCCTTGATTCCAATGCTAAACTGTTGATTTACAGAGATTTAAACAAATTGATGTATTTATTTAGAAGACAATAAATTGTTTTATCTTCTCTTTTTAAATTCTTTTTTGTTTCTTATATATGTATCAGGCACCCAGAAAATGATGCAAAAATATTTTGTTATAAATTAAGGACATAACAGATTTTACTATAACACCTGATACAACAGATATATTCAAAGCAGTGAAGAGGGAAAAGAAACTCTTATACTACAAGCACCTTAAAATAACACTTACTATCTCACAATTTCTGCAGATCAGAAATTCAGGTGTTGCTTAGCTCGGGGTCTCATAAGGATGCAATGAAGGTGCTGGTCAGGCTGCCTTCTCATTTGGATGTTGGGTTGTTCTCTCAAGCTCATTCTTGTGATAGAAAAATTCAGTTCTTGTCAGTTCAGGGCTGAGTTTCCCATTTGCTTTTTAGCTGGAGGCTGCTCTTTGACCCTTGCATGTGGCCTCCTCCATCTTCAAAGCCAGTAACAACATATCAAATCCTTCTCATGCCTGGAAATCTCTCTGACCTCCTCCTTAACTCCAGCTGGAGAAAACTACTTTAACAAGGAACTTTAGGTGAGGCCTAACCAGATAATCCCCATATCGTAAAGGCAACTGCCTCTAATTATATCAAGAAAATCCCTTCACAGAAGTACTTGATTTAGGGTTAAACTGAACAACTTGGAAATGGGAACCTTGTGGGGAACATTTTTAGAATTCTGCCTATCACAAGTTCACTTTTCAATAGGAAATATGTGTTTGGATAGTTTGGTATGTGTTGCCTGGGTGCATGTGAGAGAGTGTTGATGATGGATGAATGTAGCACACAGGAGCTCATGGAAGAGCAGCTTTTTAAGTCTTGGCAAAGAAGCTGACAACCGAGATCTCTCTATGTGTATATATGTGCGTGTGTGTACTTAGTTGCTTGAAACTAGCTATAAAGGGAAAGTTTTATTTTTTTAAATCAAAGTATATTTGATATACAATTTTATAGTGATTTCCAGAAGTGACTGTGGTTACCATGGGGGAGGGGCTGGAGGGGGTGGGTGGGGAGGGTGAGGTGGATAATGGGATACAAAAATTCTTAATCATAATATAAGATGGTCACAGGGATGGTACGACAGCATGGAGAATACAGCCAATGATTCTGTAACATCTTCCTGAGTTGACAGATAGTAACTGCACTAGTGGGGGTGAGGAGAACTCTATATTTTTAAGAAAGGGGTGGGGGACTATCTGAGATCCATCACTGTTTTTAGCACCCCCGCCAATAGATTATCAACTATTAGTGAAACATCTAGTGAAAAAGAAAGGAGCCCTGTGTCGGGAGTCCACATAACACGTACTGCACTTCTTTCTATCCTGCAGACTTCTAATGGGTAGTAAAGGACACTTTTGGTGACAACATATGACTCAAACAATAAATAAACTTGATCTGATTAGAAAGAAGTATATTAGAATGATATAATAGAATGGATTTAGTGACAGTCTGTGAAAGACTCATGAGTCAAATATATTTGAACTTACAGTTTTACTCACCAACTGTATAATAGGGTGGCAAACACTTCTAATTGAAAAACCTGGAGGGCAACCATTATGGTTAGGAAGCATGTGTTGCACAATTCTGTGAATTGCCATTAATTTAAGAAGTCCATGTGAATGACATTTCTAGATTTTCATAGGACCCAACTTTCCTAACTATGTGCGGTGGCCTTGTAAGTCAAGATGGAGTTTGGCATTTTTCAGAAATGGCAAATAAAATTATAAATGGAATGGAGGGGTTTTCCTAAAGAGAAAAGGCAAAAAAAAAAACAAAACAAAAAACAACTCTAGAAAGCTGAAGTCTGACAATGATTTGATGTAGAAAATCATCTGAGTTGTGGTTAGAATACTAAACTTGCCATTAGTCACCAACTTTCAGAATATTTAGAAATAGAGGTTTAACCATGAAGACAAATAGACATTCATTTAAGGCAAATACAGAGTTGGGAGGATCAAACAAAATTGATTTCCATGTCCAGTAGAACTATTACTGAAGATTTCATAATTTTTCTACCTTTTACTATATTGTATATTCAGTCCCACAGTCTAGTCTTTGGAGTCTATGCTAGAGTTAAACCTCTTGCTAATATGAATGGCAATTCTTGAATTCACTCTAAATTTCAAATTACTATAGAGAATAATGCCAAGGAGGGTTACCTCATTTCATATTCTCAATAGTATTGTAAACCACAGGTTATTAAAAGGGCACTGACAATCTCAGGCATGAAGAAGATCATACCAGAGATAGACTTCGACCTAAACTGTCAGAGAAATAAGGGTGTAGGACATTTTACACATAGATAAAGCAAAAGCAACACCATGAATGTGTATGTGCCAAGAATTGCTCTAGTTTTGACAAATACAAATTTATGTATTTAATTGGGATAGTGGTAATGGTGAGGGAGAATGCCAAAAGTACATGCTCATTTAAATGCTGCTATTTTTTATCTTTCTAAAAGTTCAGCTATTGTGTAATTTTGTTAAAAGACACATAAAACACTTTAATAATGTTTTGATTATGCACACATAAACCAGAGATGATGTTTTGTATGTGATGACAATGAATCAATAGGTAAATCCTACTAATTATGCTGAAGAGTCTCCTTTATGACCATTTTGCAAGCAGTGAAAGATGCTAAAGGCTGAACCAATAATCCAGAAGAGCAGTAAAAGGAATAAACCATCCTAGGTCCCAAGCCTATAGGCTGAGTTATCATATTTATCTCCTCTCTCAAAGTTTGAAGGATTCTGGTTGGAGAAGATGGGTAATCTAGGAAGAACTCCCAGAACGAGAAGCTGGCAAGAAGGCAAGGGCCTCTGGAGACTTGTTTTCTAAGATAAAGTCATAAGGGTGTGAACGATCATGCACTGTATCTTCTGGAAAGGAGCAGCGTTCAAAGGGAAGGAGTTTTCCTTTGAGAACAGCAGTTTAATTTCACTCATGGAAATAAGAAATCTATGTTTAGTGCAGTCTGTGGAGAAGAAGAGATTATGTTTATTAATAGAGACAAGTGAATTAGTCTAGACAAGGGCATCAACAACACCCTTCTGCTGGTCCCTGAAGTCGTGTAAGACATATAGTGTTTGTTTTGAGGATAGGGTTATTTGCACCTGGAGAAGGCAGTTTTAGGGTGGAAAATTATCTAGTTAAAACTTATCAGCAATGTGCATTTACCTGGAGATGAAGAGGTGAGGCTCTTTTGTTGGGTAAAAATAGTTCATTTATACACATATCAGGCAAATATTCACTTCTGAAGCAGTAAAGATCCAGGCAACAAAGATTCTCTATTCTGCACAATGATCTGTAGTGGTTCTCAAATTTGGTGTGCCTGAGACAAACATGGACAGTTTGTGAATAATCTGCACAATCTGGCAATCTGACTCATTCATAGGGATTGGGACCAGCTATCTCATTTTAAAAAACTGGTGTGATAATTTTCATTCATGTAAAAATCTTTAAAAATTCAAATAAAAGTTTATCTTCATTATTTAGAAAATGAATTTCCTGAAACCCTTAAAGTGTTTCCTTTTTGACACATAAATGCCTCTTTTTCTCTTTGATGTTGTGTAAGGTTAAGACTGAAGAGTGATCTTTCATGTGGAGGAAGCAAGTTGGCTTCTACAGTGTTGTGTCAAACCAAAAATTAAGGACAGAGAGATTCATTTAGGAAATGTGTAGCGTTCCTTGGCCAATGCACTTGGGAAGCACACAGTTTTAAGTTGGCTGTTGTTGTCTTTGTTGTTATTTATGGTAGCAGTGTTGATATCCCAACCCTTCAGTAAGGTTTCACAGATTGTTAAACTTTACAGCTCTGCTTTGGGAAATAAAATTCTGAACATGTGTCCGTGGATAGAGAAAAGCAAAGCAAAGAAGCAATAACAGACCACAGAAAACCATTATAAGGGCAAGGCGGGATCTGCAACATAGGGAATTAGGGATCCAAGAAGTGATAATCTAAAATCAGGACTTCTTTGTGGAACATACAAGAATACCTTTGGGATTTCTACTAAAAAATTGCAGAGATAATCTAGTAAAAGTCTGAAATTCCACAGTCAAGTAGTATGATGGCTGATACTACTATTCATGCATTCCATGGAGTTGTAATTTTTGAAGGCTGGTGAAATCAGGAAAATATGCATGACATTTGTAGTGACTTGGGGTGATGATAATCAGCAAGGTGGGAGATAAACTGTGTAGGGAAACATAATGAAAATGTCACAACTTCAGTTTAGGATCTCATCGATTCTATAAGGAAGCAAAACTTGCACTTTTAGGAAATGCACTTGGCTTTTGGGACCACTACATCAATATGACCTTCCATTCCCTCAACCTGGCCATTGGCAGTATAACACCAGCAGCTTCAAAGTCAGGGCAGTGACAATCCAGATTATTGCTAAGTGCAAGAATATGGCAATAACTGGCTTGAATTTTTTTCCAAAACAGAAGTGTATGTTCTCTACCTCTATTGAAATGTTGACATGGGCCTTCCCCATTTGTCATTGAAAGAAACTACTTTTCTTTTCAGAGAAGTCCTTTTTGAATAAACAGCTTCAGGAAGTACACAAAGATAATTGTGGATAGAGAAGAGAAAAATACTTACCCAGCCAGCTCAAACCAAACTAATGAGATGATAAAAAACTCAGGCTCCTCATATTCATTCATTCATCTTTTCATTCTTTGAAATTTGTTTGCATGCTCTGTGCTGGGCACTAAGATTCTGCAAAACTTTTCTCCTATGACTCTACCCCTGCCATGCTGTTATCTAGTTCTACCCTCATGGGTACCTCCTGCTTGGACTTTGGATTTTGCCCATGAACACCACTCTTATATATTCAACACACTCTTCAATATTTGCACTTGGACATCTAACAGGCATCTTTCATTCAGCAAAACCAAAGTTTAACTCTTCATCATCTCCCTCTTAAACTGCTCCTCTCACAGCCCTCCCCATATCAGTTAACAGTGATTTTGTATTAGTTTTTCAGCCCTAAAATCTTGGAGTCATCCTTGACTCCTCTTTCTCTGAAACAATTGTTTCAATTCTGTCAGAAAGCCTTATTACCATCCCTGAACTAAGGCACCACCATCATTCTCCTGGATTATTCTGATTGCCTCCCAATAGTGCATATATGCATGTATGTGTTCAAATCATTCAACCAATACTCGCGATGATACATATTTTCCATCCTGTAAAACAGTTAAAATCACCAACAACTGTCTACTATTTCATGCAATGATCAATCGGTTCTATTTCACCTAATATTCAAATTGTATATAACAACATAGGAAGATTCTAAATTCCATTACAAACTATTCAAATTATATATAATGCCATGTAAAAATTCAAGAATAAGAAATTTAAGTAGTTATTTTTGCTTCCACCTTTTTTTTTACAACCTACTCCTACTCTCAATACATAGTTGAGCTGTTGAAAGCTTAAGAAGCTACCTCTCTAGTAAAAATCTACCTGTAGTTTGTCATCTCACTCAGATGAAGACAAAATCCATGCAAGGTTTTATAAAACAGAGTTTAGATTCTACATGTCTGTTGTGTCATATCCAATGGCTCTCCCCTTACTCCAACCACACTGGGCTCCTTGCTGAACTACATCAACCAGGGACATCCTCGCCTCTGGGCTTTTGTACTTCTGGTTTCCTCTGTCAAGAACTCTCTTCCCTTAGTTAAAAATGGCTTGCCCCTTTATTTCCTTAGAGTTTTTCTGAAATGTCACCATCTCAGAAACGCTTTTGTGAAAGCTCTCTTCTAAATGTAATGCCTTCTCGATTTCTGCCTGTTTGCTCTTTTCACTGTAGCACTTACTATAATACATTATATTTTTTATTTATGTAATTTTACTATCTACCCTGTCTCCCCTGGAATGCAAGCTTCTCATGGATTTGTTTTGTTCATTGCTATAACCCTATACCCTATACCTTAACTGCTCCTGACATATATTTTTTGTTCAATATATATTTCTGGATGAAGTCAATGAATTAATTCAACCTTGAGCACTTATTTTTCTGTATATCACGGTCATAATTGCTGTGAAAATCTTAGGAAGGAAGTCCAGTGGAATTTAATGAAAGTGGGATATTGCCAAGTCATGTTTTATTTCCTTTCTTTTATATTTGCCATTGGGTGAATCTAGAATCTGTGTGATTGATGCTTTATTAACGAGAAACAAAATTGGTGCCACTGATTTCTTTTACAAAGTAAACTTTATAAAGATGCATTATCAATTTTCTTCCCTGTTTAGAAGTTTCTTTAACTTAATACACAAAATTGTACAAATTGAAGCTGTCAAGAATTTTACAGAGCTGTCTGGGCTGGTTTGAAGCAGTTTCCCCTCATCACTCCTTGACTCTTTTTCCACCATTTAACTCACATGGCAAATTGAACAAAAGAGCAGCTGGAGCTACAACCTGTAGATGTTTCATTAGTGTCTTCATTATTCAGAGGCACTCATTTATAATACTCCAGACAGAGTCCTTCCTATGATACATAAAGATGGTTGGCTACATCTGATAAGTTAATATACTCAGATACTGTCATTTTCTCCTGAATTTCTTTTTCACCCTTAGCATGGGACAGCATTTTGTACATTTTATTTTTTGATATAAAGACAGGATAGTGGTGGGCAGGGTATAACTGCAAGCTTTCCATATAACAATTCAAAAAATTTTCAAGGTTTTGGTATTGCTGAAATATTAAGGATATTAATCTACCACCTCACTATGGCATCAAGCTATTGATTGTCGAAATTTTCATTTGTTCATGCTTAAAAGTTACTAATGCAAGCCTAATGCCCTACCTGATCATTTGCAATTACTTTCCATATTTCTGTTTACATATTCATTTTGATGTTTCATTCCTTTAAATGTCTATACACATTAACATTTAGACTATTCACCTGACTTTTATAATACAGAAATAGCTTTTAAAAGAACAATGGAACAGATGTTATTTCATTTATTTACTGACATTTCCATGAGGCTTTGAATATTGCTTTTTGGTTTGAATTTTTCCTTCACAGCTTCTTAGAGGCATGAAACTACCTGTTTCCCATGATTAGATATTATTTTATAGGAAACAAAAATCAATAAACTAATTTATTACATCTTATATCCTATAAAACCAAGAGATTTTATGTACTATAAGGTTTTCTGCATTTCTACTGCACTTTTGTGTGCTTTATAAATGGGAATACAAATACTTTATTTCTCTTATAGCACTTACCTCAATTACGTGTTCACTTACATGTCTGTCTCTTTTTCTCTCTCTTGCTTAGGAGTATGTTTGATCTTACAACTTCCTCTTGCAGGTTCTTAATAAGTTATATTGTAGTTAGTGAATATGAGTACTCTATTTTGTGTTAAATAGTTTTCTTTATAAATCTTATGTTAGGTTTTAACATTTATAGGTATTTTTGTTCTGTGGTATATACACTTATTTGCTTTATCTTGTCCCCTTGGTTGCTAGATTCAAACTCTGTTTTTTCACTTCAAACATACTACAGAATTATTAAACATCTTTCCATAATCTATTGTATTATAATGACCTATACTGCATGTTTTGGTTCATGTAATGAAGTACATCTTTAAGTTATGACCAGAAAAATTCCAGATTGTCAGCCTGCTAGCAGGGAAAAACACTTATAACTTGTGCATTTTAAAATATTTTCCTGGCTACGAGTTATTATCATTTTTTTTCCCTGAGTTTAAGTGCCTGAAAGAGAGACAAATTATGCCAAATACTTTTTTGAGATGTTATTTTTTTAACCTTATGAATAAGAAGAGACTTTAAATTTCTCACAGAGGGTAAAACACAAATGTGATTTATGTGCATTATAATCTTTCATAACTCTGGAAAGAAAATACACTGTTATGCATTTATAAGTGCCTAGAGGTTTAGTGCAACAATATCTTTAAAGTCAACATGAGTGGATGGAAAGAAAATATTATATGCTTTGTTAATATTCCGGTCACTGACACCAACCTAAGTATATTCAGTAGGGTAAATGTGCTTAAAATTTTATTTTGGGAAAAAAGGAATAGAAAATATAACTACATAGACACCAAAAGTTGTTGAAAAAGACATACTTGATTGCTTTTAAACAAAAATCATGGTGAATTAGTGATTTTATTACAAATCATTACTCACTTGGCCATTCTTCCTCCAACATTCCCCAGAGGTACAAAGGAAATGGCAAGGGAAAATAATGTGCCATTCTATTATGGCTTATCTTGAAACCTAAACCCAAATGCAAAAACTCTTGGTCAGGGTGAGTTAAAATCTTAAGAGGCTACTTTTTCTAGATGTATACATTCATCCATTTCTTTTCTTTGCTTCTGCTAATTTGATTCACTTAACAATAAAGCTCACAATTGACCAGGGGCTGTAGCTTATTTATAACAGGTTACCAATGAAGACAGACTGGATGGTGATTCTACTTTCTGCCCTGAACTTCCTTGAATCTGTGAATACCGACTTCTAGAAGGGATTTCTGCTTCATACAGGATGGAAAATCCATTTGTTTCTTGTTCAAGGCCTCTGCCTTTTTGGCTAACACCCCTCAATACTACATTGTGGGTGTTTCTCATACTGAGAAACATAGAAAAAGAAAGAAATGATTTGTTAAGGAAACCCATAGATCATTTGCCTGCCTACTATCAACAGGCTAAGTTTCATGCCATTCCCTCTCCATACTCCAACCACATCACAAAATGATTAGGTATTACCATAGGAGTTATGGTGTTACCCACTTAACCTTTAATAAATCTTATCTTCTCTTTAACTACCCTCAGTGTCATAACCCAATTACTTCTCTAGCTTTTCCCTCATAGCATAAGCCACTATCATCTAAAATTGCTACATTTTGAAACTCATCAACCAGTATCTGAAATATCACGTACCAAAGTTCCTCATCTTACTTCAAATTTGCTTATATCATCTTCAATAGCATTATGTAGTCATCACAGAAAATGGAAGTGTTCGTTTTATATTTTTATTTACTCCATGTTAGTAAATTTGAATAATCGCTTTCTTTTCTAAATCTAGACAACTCTCTTCCTTGACTAAACTTCCCTACCCAAATAAAACTTTTACTCTTATATATTTGTTTATATATAAGCAAATCTTACATATTTGCTGCCTCTCACTGTAAGGCTATACTTCCTTTACCCATTAAGATCAGGCTTCACCTTGTGATTTGGTTTGGCTAATGAAATGTGGGCAGTGACATTGTCACTAAGAATATATTTAATATATTCTAATTTTTTTCTGTAGCAGGATTATACTTCCCTTCCCTATTGATAACAGGCCTGACCATGTGATTTACTTTGGCCAACGAAATGTGGGCAGTGACATGTGCCATTCTTTTAGTTTGCTATTTTGTTGTTTGCTTTTATCTTTTCTCTATTTCCACCAGTCATAAGAAACTTTGTCTGCTGGTTTAAAATGTGCTAGCTTCTAAGACCACACTTTTCTATAAAGCATTCACTTTTTTTCCTTTAGCTCAAGCTACTTAGTAGATTTCCTTCTCCATTTCTGAAAGGAAATTGTTCTCTAAGGAACATATTTTTCTTCATTTAATAGAGTCTACAGTTTCTCTAGAGAAAAGAATGACAAACTCTTTTAATTGTAACTTTATCCACATGAATCCCAAAAGGTTATATTCCTAGTATATGCTCCCTTTAGTGATTTTTCTGGAGAGTTCTGTTATTTCAGTTTTAAAATTTTTATCTCCATTTAAAAATTTTTATTTTCCATTTCCAACCTTCTCCCCTGACTCATAGGAAGTCACTATGTTTCACGTAGTTTTTGCTTCTTTTCTTACAAAATATGCATTATATTTAAAGTGAAAGTAATTATATTATACAAAACTGTTATTGTAAAGTAGATCTCATTCGGTTTTTTTTCCTTATTTGCATGGGCTATATTATTGTTTAAAATATTTGCTGCCCCTCACAGTAAGGTTATACTTTCTGTCTCCATTGATAGCAGACTTGACCATATGACTTCCTTTTTGGCCAATGAAGTGTGGGCAGTGACATGAATCATTCTTTTTGTTTGCTCTTTGGTTTGGTTATTTGCTTTTTACTTGTCTCTACTTTTACACTAGTCATAATAAGTTTTGTCTGCTGGCATGAAAGTTAAACTTTGTATTTTTTCATTGCTTCTGTCTTAACACCAAATGCATTTTAATTACCCCTATACATAGTTTAAACACATACATTTTCCTACAAAAAAACAAGTATTTACATAAATTTCTTGTTTATTTAGTCTCAATTACTTTCATTCTTATCAAGTGTATATTGTACAAAATGACTTCTCCATTATTAAAGATACACATTTTTCTTTTCTTCAGTCCAAGAGTTTTCAAGAAAACAAAACAATTAACAATCTACTGTATAACTCTTATTTTTAGTACCTTTTGTTGCAACACATTTATTTATCCACTGGTCAGTATATATCCTCCACACATGCATTCAAAATGAATCTTTGTGTGGCAAATTATCTGAGGTACCTCTCATACTTGATCTTCACATCTGAAGGAAAGTTTGGCTGGATACAAAATAGGAGTTTCAAATTATTTCCCATCAATTAAAAAATAATATTCAATTGTATGCTATCATCTTACATTGTCTGGGGATTCTGATTCCTATTTGGTATGTTGGTAGGTCACCTATATTTTCTTGTAGAAGTTTTAAACTCCTAATACCTATTTTTTTTCTTGAGAGGGCATCTCTCATATTTATTGATCATATGGTTGTTAACAACAATAAAATTCTGTATAGAGGACTCAATGCACAATCATTAATCAACCCCAAGCCCAATTCTCAACAGTCTCCAATCTTCTGAGACATAACGAACAAGTTTTTACATGGTGAACAAGTTCTTACATAGTGAATAAGTTCTTACATGGTGAACAGTGCAAGGGCAGTCATCACAGAAACTTTTGGTTTTGATCACGCATCATGAACTATAAACAATCAGGTCAATTATGATTATTCGTTTGATTTTTATACTTGATTTATATGTGAATCCCACATTTCTCCCTTATTATTATTATTATTATTTTTTAATAAAATGCTGAAGTGGTAGGTAGATGCAAGATAAAGGTAGAAAACATAGTTTAGTGCTGTAAGAGGGCAAATGTAGATGATCAGGTGTGTGCCTATAGACTAAGTATTAATCCAAGCTAGACAAGGGCAACAAAACATCCACGGATACAGAAGATTTCTCTCAAAACAGGGGGGGTGAGGTTCTAAGCCTCATCTCTGTTGACCCCCAATTTCTCACCTGGTGGCCCCCCTGCGACTGTGCCTGTGTTAGGTTGTTCCTCCCTTGAGGAATCTTACCTGTCTCTGGCTAACCAGTCATCTTACGGGGCCATACAGGGAGATGTAAAGTTGGTAAGTGAGAGAGAAGCCTTATTGTTTGAAAAGGTTAGCTTTTTACTTCTTTGCAGATTTATGCCCTGTGGCTTCTATGCCCAGCATTTGTCTTGAGGTATCTTTACCACTTGGAGGACTTATGATACTCGGTTAATCCGATATGAGGCACGAATTCTATTTAAGGGTTGTAAAGAAGAAAAGCTGTAGAAGTAGCAGGCGGAAGAAAACATGGGAAGATTGATTATTTCTTTGACATATCTTCTTGTAGAGTTACTTCAGCATGTATAGGTTTTAAACTACTAATTAAATTGCGCACACACATTAACATAATAGGAGTATAGTTATGTAACCAAAGCAGACCTATAATTACCAGCCATCTTCAGTGAAACCAAGAAAACCAGTTAGGCACCTTAGGCATTTGTGAAAACTTATCTATGATGTAGTGGATATTGTCCAACTGAACTTGAACAGTCTGAGAGAAATCAGACAAATTAAAACAATCTTGGGTAGTTTTTTGATTACCGTTTCAATTTCTTTGCTCGTAATTGGTTTGTTTAACTTTTGTGTTTCTTCCATGGTCAGTCTTGGAAGGTTGTATTTTTCTAGGAAGTTGTCCATTTCTTCTAGGTTTTCCAGCTTGTTGGCATATACGTTTTCATAGTAGTCTTTAATAATTCTTTGTATTTCTGTGGAGTCTGTCGTGATTTTTCCGTTCTCATTTCTGATTCTGTTGATTTGTGTTGATTCTCTTTTTCTCTTAATAAGTTTGGCTAGAGGCTTATCTATTTTGTTTATTTTCTCAAAGAACCAGCTCTTGGTTTCATTGATTTTTGCTATTGTTTGATTCTTCTCAATGTTGTTTATTTCTTCTCTGATCTTTATTATGTCCCTCCTTCTGCTGACTTTAGGCCTCATTTGTTCTTCTTTTTCCAGTTTCGATAATTGTGATGTTAGAGTATTCATTTGGGATTCTTCTTCCTTCTTGAAGTGTGCCTGGGTCGCTGTATACTTTCCTCTTAAGATTGCTTTCGCTGCGTCCCACAGAAGTTGGGGCTTTGTGTTGTTGTTGTCATTTGTTTCCATATATTCCTTGATCTCTATTTTAATTTGTTCATTGATCCATTGATTATTTAGGTGCATGTTGTTAAGCCTCCATGTGTTTGTGATCCTTTTCATTTTCTTTGTAGAATTTATTTCTAGTTTTATGCCTTTGTTGTCTGAAATGTTGGTTGGTAGAATTTCAATCTTTTGGAATTTACTGAGGCTCTTTTTGTGAGCTAGTATATGGTCTATTCTGGAGAATGTTCCATGTGCACTTGAGAAGAATGTGTATCCTGTTGCTTTTGGATGTAGAGTTCTACAGATGTCTATTAGGTCCATCTGTTCTACTGTGTTGTTCAGTGCCTCCGTGTCCTTACTTATTTTCTGCCTGCTGGATCTATCCTTTGGGGTGAGTAGCGTGTTGAAGTCTCCTAAAACAAATGCATTGCAGTCTATTTCCCCCTTTAGTTCTGTTAGTATTTGTTTCACATATGCTGGTGCTCCTGTGTTGGGTGCATATATATTTAGAATGGTTATATCCTCTTGTTGGACTGAGCCCTTTATCATTATGTAATGTCCTTCTTTATCTCGTTACTTTCTTTGTTTTGAAGTCTATTTTGTCTGATACTAGTACTGCAACCCCTGCTTTCTTCTCTCTGTTGTTTGCCTGAAATATGTTTTTCCATCCCTTGACTTTTAGTCTGTGCATGTCTTTGCGTTTGAGGTGAGTTTCTTGTAAGCAGCATATAGATGGGTCTTGCTTTTTTATCCATTCTATTACTCTGTGTCTTTTGATTGGTGCATTCAGTCCATTTACATTTAGGGTGACTATTGAAAGATATGTACTTATTGCCATTGCAGGCTTTAGATTCGTGGTTACCAAAGGTTCAAGGTTAGCCTCTTTAGTATCTCACTGCCTAAATTAACTCGCTTATTGAGCTGTTATATACACTGTCTGGAGATTCTTTTCTTCTCTCCCTTCTTATTCCTCCTCCTCCATTCTTTATATGTTGGTTGTTTTGTTCTGTGCTCTTTTGTGTTTCCTTTAACTGCTTTTAGTGGGTAGTTGATTTTATTTTTTGCCTTTAGTTAGTATTTGGAGTATTTGGTTGGTCTTCTTTCTTTGGTGTGATTTTATTTTGTCTGGTGACATCTGTTTAGTCTTAGGAGTGCTCCCGTCTAGAACAGTCCCTCTAAAATACCCTGTAGAGGTGGTTTGTGGGAAGCAAATTCCCTCAACTTTTGCTTGTCTGGGAATTGTTTAATCCCTCCATCATATTTAAATGATAATCATGCTGGATGCAGTATCCTTGGTTCAAGGCCCTTCTGTTTCATTGCATTAAATATATCATGCCATTCTCTTCTGGCCTGTAAGGTTTCTGTCAAGAAGTCTGATGATAACCTGGTGGGTTTTCCTTTATAGGTGACCTTTTTCTCTCTAGCTGCCTTTAAAACTCTTTCCTTGTCCTTGATCTTTGTCATTTTAATTATTATGTGCCTTGGTGTTGTCCTCCTTGGGTCCTTTCTGTTGGGAGTTCTGTGTATTTCCGTAGACTGTTCGATTATTTCCTCCCCCAGTTTGGGGAAGTTTTCAGCAATTATTTCTTCAAAGACACTTTTTATCCCTTTTTCTCTCTTCTTCTTTTGGTACCCCTATAATACGGATATTGTTCCTTTTGGATTGGTCACACAGTTCTCTTAATATTGTTTCATTCCTGGATATCCTTTTATCTCTCTCTATGTCAGCTTCTATGCGTTCCTGTTGTCTGGTTTCTATTCCATCAATGGCCTCTTGCATCTTACCAATTCTGGTTATAAATCCTTCCAGAGTTTGTTTCACTTCTGTAATCTCCTTCCAGGCGTCTGTAATCTCCCTCTGGACTTCATCCCTTAGCTCTTTTATATTTCTCTGCATCTCCATCAGCATGTTTATGATTTTTATTTTGAATTCTTTTTCAGAAAGACTGGTTAGGTCTGCCTCCTTCTCAGGTGTTGACTCTGTGATCTTGGTCTGCCTGTAATTTTGCCTTTTCATGGTGATTGAGATAGTTTGCAGAGCTGGCACAAGTGACAGCTGGAAGAACTTTCCTTCTTGTTGGTTTGTGGCCCTCCTCTCCTGTGAGAACAGTGACCTCTTGTGGCTTGTGCTGGGCAGCTGCGCGCAGACAGGGCTTCTGATTCCTGCCTGGCTGCTATGGAGTTTATCTCCGCTTTTGCTGTGGGCGTGGCCTGGTGTGGGCTGTTACTCCAAAATGGTGGAGCCGCGTTGGAGGGGGAACGGCCGGGAGGCTATTTATCTCTGTGAGGGGCCTCCGTGCTCCCTGCTGCCCAGGGGATTAGAGTGCCCAGAGTTCCCCCGATTCCCTGCTGCTAGACTAAGTGTCCCAGGACACTTCCGCCCAGTTTTGTGGTCCCTTTCCCTTTAAGACTTCCAAAAAGCACTCGCCAAAAAAAAGAAAAAGAAAATTAAATAATTTAAAAAAAAAAGCCGCTCACTTTTCTTTGTCCCCGGGTGCCAGCCTCAGGGAACCGCTCACAGGTCTTGCTGTCCAGTTTCCCTAGTATCCAGGACCCCATGCATGCACTGTGTCTGCGCTCTGGCCCGGATGGCTGGGGCTGGGTGTTTAGCAGTCCTGGGCTCCCTCTCCCTCCCTGCTCTGACTCCTCTCCTCCTGCCAGGAGCTGGGGTGAGGGGCGCTTGGGTCCCACCGGGCTGGGGCTTGCAGGTGTGGATGTGGTCTGGATGTTGTCCTGTGTCCTCTGGTCTCTATTCTAGGAAGAGTTGTCTTTGTTATATTTTCATAAATATATGTGGTTTTGGGAGGAGATTTCCTCTGCTCTACTCATGCCGCCATCTTGGCTCCACCCCCATAATACCTATTTTTATCAATATCTAAAAAAGATTTAATATTGTTAAATTAGCCATACTACTCAAAGCAATATATAGTTTCAATGCAATCCCTGCCAAAATACCAATGACATTTTTTATACAACTAGAGCAAATAATCTTGAATTTTGTAAAAAGCCCTAAAGAGGAAAAAAAGATGATGGCATGAGAAGTGAGGCAGAAATCTCCTCCCAAAATCACATATAATAGGAAAATAGAGCAAATACAACTATTCATAAAACAATGACAAGAAATAAGATTGCACCAGCCAGTCTACATCTGGGAAAAGAGAATGGAAAATTAAATCACGGAAAATCTACATCACAGAAAAGGGTAATGTAACAAAGCTGTGACCCGATGTGACCTGAGCAGTCCCCCCACTCCAGCTCACCAGCAGGAGGAAGAGAAACAGAGGAGGGAGGAAGTAAAAGTCCAGGACTCCTAAATACCGAGGTTTAGAAATCTACTCTGGGAGCACAAACCCACATTGAAAGGTACTCTGGAGATTAGAGGGGTTGAAAAGCAAAGTCAGAGACTGAGATTCCAGCTGCTTGTGGAGAACAGTTGCCCACAACCAGCAGCTCTGGGACAAAAGAAAGGAAGACACTTTGAAAATTCCCAAAAGTGAGAGGGCTGTTAAAGGGGCAAGGATTACACAGAGCTTGCTGCTAAGGAGAAGAAACAGGTGGACAAAACTGACTCAGCACACTCAGTCAAGGAGGCTGGGAACTTGCAGGAGCTTTAGGTGCTCCAATCCCCTGGCTAGACATGCAGGCCTGAGGCCTCCCACCGTGATAAGCAGCCTGCCATTCCTTCATCCTCATGGGCACCTGGGTGCAAACCTGCTGCCCCACCATTGCACCAGGCCAGCTGGAGGGCAGCCACACACATGCCAACTACACAGGTTTAACACAGAAGCTGCTCCCTGAATGTGCGTCTAAGTGGCCCTGACAGCCTTGGCACGGCTTCCACGGAGTAGGAAAGTGCTCTGTCTTCCTGGCAGGCACTGGCCCGGCTAGCCTGTGAACCCCACCTCTATTCGAGGCCAGCCAGAGGGCAGCCCCGCCTATGGTTAAGCAGATTAAAGCAGAGGCTGCTCCCCGTGCAGGGATCACTAACCCTGACAGTGGAGGCAGGCACTGTGACCAGGAAGCAGGAGAGAGCTCTCTCTTTCAGATAGGCACCAGCACAACTCACCTGTGACCCCCATCTTCACTCCAGGACACCAGGAGGGCAGCCCCGCCTATGGCACCTTAGGGGCTTAACGCAGAGAGTACTCCCTTCACATGCTCACTGGCCCTGACAATGGAGGCAGGCACTATAGCTGGGAAGCAGGAAAGAGCACTCTCTGTAGGATAGGCATGGGAACTGCTAGCCTGTGACCACTCCCTTTGCTCCAAGTGCTAGACAACTCTGAAGAGCAGAGCTTCTGGGAACTAGAGGGCAGAGCATACAAAAGCCTAATGTTTCTCATTATCCAATAGGATTATCAAAAGGCAGAAGAAACCTGTACAATCCAAAATCCATCAAACACCAGAAAGAGGGCTCAGTGAAACTGAAATCCCCAACCTTCCTGAAATAGAATTCAAAATAAAACTCATAAGCATGCTAATGGGATATAGAAAAATATTCAAGAGCTAAGGGACAAATTCAGGAGTGAGACAGATACCTTAAAAAATACAGTAGCTGAAATGAAATATACAGTGGAGGGATTTAAAAGCAGACTAGATGAAGAAGAGGAGAAGGTAAATGGAATAGAAATTAGAGAAAGGGACTACAAAGAAGCTGAGGCAGAGAGACAAAAGAGGATCTCTGAAATGAAAGAATATTAAGAGAACTGTGTGATGAATCCAAACTGAACAGTGTTTGCTTTATAAGGGTACCAGAAGATGAAGAGAAAGAGGAATAGAAAGTGTCTGTGAAGAAATAATTGCTGACAACTTCCCCAATCTGGGGAAGGAAATAGTCTCTCAGGCGATGGATGTGCACATATCTCACAACACAAGGGACCTAAGGAAGACAACACCAAGTCATATAATAATTGAAGTGGCAAAGATCAAGGACAAGGACAGAGTATTAAAAGCAGCCAGAGAGAGAAAAATGATCACCTACAAACGAAAACCCATCAGGCTATCATAAGAGTTCTCAGTAGAAACCTTACAGGCTAGAAGGGAGTGGCATGATATATTCAATGCAATGAAACAGAAGGGCCTCAAACGAAGAATACTCTACCAAGAAAGATTATTATTTAAATTTGAAGGAGGGATTAAACAATTTCCAGATAAGTAAAAGTTGAGGGACTACACCTCCCACAAACCATCTCTACAGTGCATTTTAAAGGGATTGCTCTAGATGGACGTGCTCCTAAGGCTAAATAGCTCTCACCAGAGAAAATAAAAACACAGTAAAGGAAGCAGACCAATTAATTACTAACAAAATGCAAAATTAAATCAGCTACACACACAGTCAGTCAAGGGATACACAAGGACTACAGAATATGACATCTAACACATAAAGAGTGGAGATGGAAGAAAAAGAAGGAAGAAAAAAAAGAATCATCACATTGTGTTTCTAAAAGCATAATAAGTGAGGTAAGTTGGACTGTTAGATAGTAAAGAAACTGCCCTTGAACCTTTGGTAACCACCAATCCAAAGACTGCAATGGTAATAAGTACTCATCTATCAACAATCACTCTAAATGTAAATGAACTGAATACACTAATGAAAACAAAGACTTACAGAATGGATAAAAAAGCAAAATCCATTTATATGCCACCTACAAGAGACACACTTCAAACCCAAAGAAATATATAGACTAAAAGTGAAGGAATGGAAAAAGATATTTCATGCAAACAATAGGGAGAAAAAAGGAGGAGTTGCAATACTTGTATCAGACAAAATAGAATTCAAAACAAAGAAAGTAACAAGAGACAAAGAAGGACATTATATAATGATAAAGGAGTCAGTCCAATAAGAGGATATACCCATTATAAATATCTATGCACCCAACATAGGACCACATAAATATAAATATTTGCAAAAATTACCAACAGAATTAAAGGGGGAAATAGAATGCAGTGCATTCATTTTAGGATACTTCAACACACCACTCACTCCAAAGGACAGATACACCAGACAGAAAATAAGTAAAGACACAGAGGCACTGAACAACACATTAGAAGAGATGGACCTAACAGACATCTACAGAACACTCCACCCAAAAGCAGCATGATACACATTATTCCAAGTGCACATGGAACTTTTTCCAGATTATATCACATACTGGCCACAAAAAGAGGCTCAGTAAATTAAAAAATATTGAAATTTCACCAACCAATTTCTCAGATCACAAAGGTATGCAACTAGAAATAAATTGTGCAAAGAACACAAAAAGGCCCAGAAAAACATGGAGACTTATCAACATGCTTATAAATAATCAATGGATCAAAGACCAAATTAAAGCAGAGGTCAAGCAATATATGGAGATGAGTGAAAACAACAGCTCAAAGCCTCAACTTCTATGGGAGGCAGCATACGCAGTTCTAAAAGGAAAGTATATAGCAATTTAGGCCTATTTACAGAAGGAAGAACAATCCCAAATGAACAGTCTAAATTCACAATTTATGAAACTGGAAAAAGAAGAACAAATGAGGCCCAAAGTTAGTAGAAGGAGGGACATAATAAAGTTCGGAGAAGAAATAAACAAAATTGAGAAGAATAAAACAATAGAAAAAAATCAATGAAACCAAGAGCTGGTTCTTTGAGAAAATAAACAAAATAGATGAGCCGCTAGCCAAACTCAGTAAGAGAAAAAGAGAATCAACACACATCAACAGAATCAAAAACGAGAAAGGAAAAATCATGACAGACTCCACAGAAATACAAAGAATTATTAGAGACTACTATGAAAACCTATATGCTAACAAGCTGGAGTGGACAACTTCCTAGAAAAATACAACCTTCCAAGACTGACCAAGGAAGAAACACAAAATTTAAACAAACCAACTACGAGCAAAGAAATTGAAGCAGTAATCAAAAAACTACCCAAGAACAAAACCCCCGGGCCAGATGGATTTACCTTGGAATTTTATCAGACATACAGAGAAGACATAATACCCATTCTCCTTAAAGTTTTCCAATAGAAATAGAAGAGGAGGGAATACTCCCAAACTCATTCTATGAAGCCAACATCACCCTAATACTAAAACCAGGCAAAGACCCCACGAAAAAAGAAAATTACAGACCAATATCCCTGATGAACGTAGATGCAAAAATGGTAGGGAAGGGAGGGATAAGGGCGGGGAAGAAGAAAGGGGGTATTACGATCAACATGTTTAATGTAGGGGGGAGGAATGGGGAGGGCTGTACAACACAGAGAAGACAAGTAGTGATTCTACAACATCTTACTACGCTGATGGACAGTGACTGTAATGGAGTTTGTGGGGGGGACTTGGTGAAGGGGAGACCCTAGTAAACATAATGTTCTTCATGTAATTGTAGATTAATGATAACAAAATTTTTAAAAAAGGAAGAAAAAAAATATATGTACAGTACACATGTGTCATATATACTATGAAGTTAGAATATATACATAGAAAAAACTTAAAGCTTATATGCAGAAATGAAAATTGTGTTTAGCTGGTGGGGTCATAATTGATTTTCTTTATCTTTTAAAAAAATTGTCTTTGCTATTGAAGCCTTCAAATTAAGCATTTAAAGACTTTTATAAAGAAGCAATTGATTGCAATTGACTCTGGGATTTGGGACTGAGAAGCTATAGTTGGGATGAGGGATGATTTTTTATGGGGGATATATATTTATTTTATAGTACTGAACATTTAAATTTTAACTAAGTGCATCAGGAGACAGAGCATAATTAGCATTGGGAGGTTATAAAATAATTAGATGAAAAGCAGAAATACAGCATAACTCTATACACATAGTAAGTTGAAATAGTAATGTTTTATCTTTGTCAATTTTCATGCTCTGCTGATAATTTCTTCAATATTTTTCATTTTAAAACATATGCTTTCTTCTGTGATATCAGTCTAAAAATGTGTTACATGCATGTCTATATTGTGCTTGCTCTAAAAACAATGAAGTCAGTAGAATAGAGGGCATTAACAATGTAAGAACTCCATCCATGATTTTCAAGTCAGAAGTATGCTATATCTAAAGAAATGTTCCACTCCTTTTACCATTTAAGACAAGACAACATAAAAGACAAATAGTTTGCTTAAAGGGAAATACAGTCCTTCACTAACTTCAAGCCTTGTGAGCGTTTTCATTTTCCCTTGAATGTCAGGTTAATAGCCAGGTGCCAGAGAACAAATTCTATACAACATACCAGATTAATAGGTGCCTAATGTAGTAATATTTTTAAAAAAATCAAGACTAGTGTATTAGGGTTCTCCACAGAACAGAACTAGTAGTGTGTGTGTGTGTGTGTGTGTGGTGTGTGTGGAGAAAGAGGTTTCAAGAAATTGAAATACACAATTGTAGGGGCTAGCAAGTCTGAAAACTATAGGGCAGGGTGGCAGGCTGGAAGCTTTCAGGTAGGAATTGATGTTGTGGTTTTGAGGCAGAATTTTCTTCTTAGGGAAAGCTCAATTTTGCTTTTAAGAACTTCCAACTAACTTCATGTGGCTTCCCCACTGTATATATATATATAATTAAGAATAATCTCTTTTGTCTAAAGTCAGTTTGTTATAGATGTTAACCACAACTACAAAATACCTTCACGGTGGCACAAAAGATTAGTGTCTGAATAACGGTACTATAACCTAGTCAATGTGATGCATAAAACTAACCAACAGTTTGTCCTTTGTCAACTTGGAACAAAATAAATATCTCCTTAATCGCACTTAATCTACAAATAAACACAATAACAATGCCATATTTCTACCTAACATGAAACAACTACCTTGTGTGCATACAAGAATGTGCTAAGCCTGTCCCCAGAGATGTAGTGAAATCTTTGGGTGATGTTCATTTTTTCTCCATGGTATCATGTAACTTAAATGCTGTTGTGTAAATTTAGTTATTATGAATATTTCTCATGTTAGATGATAGGTGGTTAAGAAAGGGAAGATAATGGAATATTTGTTGTATATAGTATACATATGTATATACATTATGGATGCAAACACACAAGCATATTTAAAACAAAATAAGGAAGAAATACTCGATTACAATTACAGTCTTCATTTCCTCAACTGGTCAATGTTCACAGCTGGTATTTATATCTACTTTCTTTTACTACTCATTCCAGATTTCCTTTGCACTGAGCAAGCCCCACAGCCAGTAATGGTTCTTTGCCTAATGGGGTGCCCCAAACCTTCATTAATAAAGTGTCTGGGTTATTAGTCCTGCCTGATTCAGGTTGTTGTTGTTTTCCATTTGACTATAATCACAGGGCATGGTAATACTAAGAGATGCCCTAAGGGATTTCCTATATTCCAGACATACTCTTCTTTACCTCTGTCATGTGGGAACTATCCAATTTCCCCTTGCTAATGAGGACAAATCAACTCAGCCAGTATAGTGATTATTTTCTTTGCCCATTTATTTGGAGACACAAGGAGCCCAAATTGGCTATTAGCAGTCTTAACTTCCCATTCAATGGACTCAGTGTCCCTGAGTGTAAGCATTCCTATCTTTGGAATTAAGACCTCCAAGCCAACAGAGCCTCAAGTGGGAACAGGAAATAATATTTTTGCTGGTGCATCATTAGAGGTAATAGTAAGTGGTGTTAGTCCTGTTTCCAGCCCTTAATTCCTGGGCTCCTAAATCCTCGCTATCAGAGAAACAGTACAGGTTATTAGATGCTGATTTAGAACATATAGAGACTTCTGGAGAAAATTACCTTAGGCCTTCAAATTTGCACCTTTCTAACCCTATAGCTGAACTTTGAAAAGGCCATTCTACCATTCCACCCAGCCAGCTGTTTTAGAATTATGAGGAACATAGTAAAACCAGTGAATTCCTTGAGCATGGGCCCATGACTGCACTTCATTTGCTGTGAAGTGAGTTCCTTAATGAAAAACAATGCAATATGGAACACCATGTAATGGATAAGGCATTCTATAAGTTTACAGATAGTAATTTTGGCAGAAGCATTGTGTGAAAGGAAGGCAAATCCATATTCAGTGTGTCTATTCCAGTAAGAACAAAGTGCTGCCTCTTCTATGATGAAAATGGTCCATTGTAATCAACCTGCCACCGGGTAGCTCGGTGACCACCCTGAGAAATGGTGCTGGAATATGTGCCATTGTGTGGTCCCTGCGGCTGGCATGCTGGGTGCTCAGCAGTGGCTATGGCCAGGTTAGCCTTGGTGGGTGGAAGTCCGTGTTTTTAAACTCTTGGATAACCTTCATTCCTGCCACCTGGTCACTTTGCCCATGAGCCAATTCGGCTATAACTGCAATCGCTGGGGAAAGAGTCCGACTGGTATCTACAGAACAGGTTGTCCTATCCACTTGATTACTGAAATCCTTCTCTGCTAAGGTCACCTTTTGGTGAGCACTCACATGGCATACACAGATTTTCATACTTTTTACCCTTTCAGAGACGCAGAGACGTCTAACCACATGCCTCTTTCCCAAATTTACTTGTCACCAGTTTTTGAATCACCAATTTTCCTTCCAAGTTATTGACCATTCTGCAAACCATTGGCCACAGCCCATAAACGGTATATAGTCACAAATCTGGCCATTTTTCCTTCTAAGCAAAAGTAACCACTGCCCACTGGAAGGATTTCCTTATGCCACTGTCCTTTAGCCCTGTCCCAGAAAAGGGCTTTAATGCTATAGTAGGACCATCTTGGCCCAAATTTCCTCTTCATCAGTCAACTGATACCAATGATCTCCCCATAAGTAAATAAGTACAGGAGGGAGAGAGAAACCAGCACAGCAGGAGTGGGAACTATGGTCATTTGGGCCATGTCTTCTTGTGACTTGTGTGTGCCTTCAGGACTCGCTTAGGTCTAGTCTTGTATATGTCACTTCCACTTGATGACGGAGTGATGATGGGCAGCTCAGGTCACATGGGAACTTAGTGACCTCTGGCTAAGTGTTCAGTCTCTACAAGCCGAGTAGCAAGCCAAAAGCTGTTTCTCAAAAGACGAGTAGTTATCTGAGGAGGGAAGGGCTTTATTTCGAATTCATAAGGATCTGTGCTGTGATTCGTCTGTAAGGGCCTACCAAAGCCTCCAGGTATCATCTCTGTCTTCGACTAAAACTTCAAGCAGCATTGACTCTGTTGAATCATGTGGCCCATGTGCAAGAGCTGCTTGCATGGCAGCTTTGACCTGTTGGAGACCTTCTCTTTTTCAGTCCCCCACTCAAAACTAGCAGCCTTTTGGCCACTCAGAAAAGAGGGTGGACTAGTACAACCAAATGAAGAATGTGTTGCCTCTAAAATCCAGAGGCCCATTTGGTATTGGGCCTTTTTTTCCTAGGTGTGACCAGATGCAACAAGTTATCTTTCCCTTTAGAAGGGATATCTCAATATGCCCAGATCCACTAGACAGCTAGAAATTTCACTGAGGTAGAAGATCCCTGAATCTTTGTTGATTTATTTCCTACCATTTGGCAGAGTTTGGCTGGAGTTGTCACTGCTACTTATTCAATAGGTCCAATCAGTGGAATGTCATCAATGTAATGGACCAGTGTGATGATGTCTTGTGGAAGGGAAAAGTAAGTCTCTGTGGACTACGTTATGACATCGGCTTGGGGAGTCATAATATCTCTGAGTTAGAAAAGTGAAAGTTTATTGTTGGCTTACCAGCTGAAAGCAGAGTGCTTTTGATGGTCTTTACTAAAAGGTTTAGAGCAAAAAGCATTTGTCAAGGTACCAGGAATATGGTAATTTGCTCAAGTAATGAAACCACATCTGGAACAGTAGCTTCAATTGCAGTCATCACCTGGTTATCTTCATAATAATCTACTGTTGTTCTCCAACATCCATCTGTTTTCTACATAGGCCAAATAGGCAAATTTAATGGGAATGGAATGGGAATCCTCCCCCTTTGCATCCTTCTAGTCCTTGATGGTGGCACTAATCTTTGCCATCTCTCCAGGAATCAGGTATTGCTTTCAGTTTACTGTGTTCCTTGATAGAAGCAGTTCCAGTTGTTCCACCTGGCCATTCCTACTAACGTATCTCTCATTCCACAGGTCAGGAAAGTAATATTTGAATTCTGTCAGTTTTGAGTCTGTTCCAATTATGCATTCCTGATGTGTGGAAATAACCATAGGATGGGTTTGGGGACCCACTGGACCCACTGTGAGAGGGACCTCCATAAGCATCTGATGGGTGGAGTATTCAGTAAAAAATCTAACCTCCTTTTCCTCAAAGCACAGTTTCTCTGGTAAAAGGCTGCATGTCCTTTTGGGGAAAGCTGGGAAAAAGATTAACAGTGTACATTTCTGGTAGCATAGCATGATGCTTCTACGAGGGGACCCAACCTCCTGTTCATTCAGAGTTCTGTGTAAACTGGCTCAACTCTGGGAATTGATTGAGGGTCATGGTATCGGTTTCAGTGACTCAAGTAAGACTTCTGTTCATTCTACCTAGAACTCTTCTGTGTATACAGATCAAGTAAGAATTCTGTAGATGACTCACCTGTTTCTCTTCTAGAGTTGCCATGATAACTAGCCAATGCCGTAGGCCTTTGTGAGTTAAGACTATTCTGACTACTGCTTTGACTCTCTTTTCCATTATAAGTGTGCACAACCATCTTTGGCAAATAAATGCTACCACTTTGTGCCTGGCACAGTGGGATATAATTACCATCACTGCATATAAGAATCTCAGTTAACGTGCAGCAGTTTCTGCTGTAATTTCTGACCTACGGAGAACAGTGAACACAGAGTTCTTCAAGGATGCTGTGGCTCGCTCCATAAATTTTTTTCAGTTGTGGTGAAATGTGTTTCCCCTGAACCTTCCCTGGGTGGGTGACCATTTCTTACATGATAAAACCAGGCTAACATTCCACTCTCCCTAAGCCTTTAGATACCTACCTCTGCGGTAAACCAGTGAAATGCTGGCATTCAAATTCATATTTTGTAGGCACCTTTTGGTCCATGTTTCAGCCAACCAACTAAATAAACTGTTAGAGTTCTTTTTAACCCCACGAGATAAAATACTGAATCCAAAATCCCTCTTTAATGGGCCCATATTAATAAATTTGGCCTGACCCAACTTTGTTTCTTCCACTCCTAGCCCACACCCTTTATCTTCATTATTCACATGTATTCCTATATTTCTGTCTATATAAATTGGAAAAATCATGTTTTTTTTTGGAGCACACTTTCTCATGGATCAAATGTTTGGCTTTACCTTCACCTTTCAAGTCCTACTTGAAATAAGTCTATTTATAGGTCTAGGAACAAGGGCAGTTAGTAGCGTGGGTCCAGAGGAGTATCAGTAGTGTCTTACAAAGCAATTACCTTGTAGGAAGATGGGGTTACAGATGCTCAGGCAAAGCAAGGGTATAAAAGTCTGCCTTTGTTAATAAAGAAGGTTTAAAAGAACTTAGGAATTTTGATGACCCCAGTTTTATATGGGATCTGCCTATTTGTGCCCATTCCAATATTCAAGGTCCTGCTCTTTCCTAATGTATGATCTAATTTTAACAGAAGACACCATGAAAGTTTGGTAATTCAATTTGTGTTGAACCCTGCCACTCATAGGATGAGACCCTGTGGGCTTGGTTTTCAGCAATGTGAGCCCAGTAGTTGCGGGAGATGAAGGTTTCTGAAATGGACTGAATTCTGTCTTCCCCCAAATTCATTATGTTGAAGCTCCACCCCCCAATGTGACTACGTTTGGGAACAGGTCTGTTGGGGGCAATTAAAATTAAAACAACGTCACAAGCATGGGGAGCTGAAGTGATAGGACTGGTGGCTTTATAAGAAGAGGGAGAGAGAGAGATGTGGTTTTCCTTCCATAACACCTGTCAACAGAAGACCATGTGAAGTGTGGTGGTGGTCTGCAAGCCAAGAAGAGAGCCCTTACCAGAAGCCTAACCTTGCTGGACCTGTATCTCAGACTTCCCAGTCTCAAGAACTCAGGAAATAAATGTCAGTTATTTAAAGTCCAGCCTGAATGGATTAAGATGCTACCTGAGATAGCAAATACACTTTTAGCTCATTTGCAAGGTGCTTGAACTTGGAAATTTAAGCCTGGTACTCATCCTTTTCATTTCGCACTTTCTTTACTTGCAGTTAGGAGTAAGAAGCCAATCTCATTATACTAATTCATTTGACAAAAATGTTCTAAGGTATCGAATTAATGGTAACCAAGAAACTTGCCTTTTTTAAGTATTTGATATGAAATATCCAATAGTAATATTGTACATATTTCTATCACCACATTACACCACTGAGTATTAGCATTTAACACTGGAAATAGTCATTAGTGCTTTAAATCTAATCAGATTTAAGCATCACTTCCAGAAATCCCAAAACTAATTTCCTAAACTAGCCTTGAGGATTCTGATCCTTTAGAACTACTCTCGGTACTAAAATCTGTATCAGTCAAGGTTTCCAAAGAAACTAAACTGAGGTGATAGATGTAGATATACATGTCTATACATACATCAGATAGATGATAAATAGACAGACAGACAGAGATACAGATATAGGTAAGTTTGTTTCAGTGAATTGGTTACAGTTGTGCAGGCTGGAAAATCTGAAAAACTTAGGGCAGGACTGTAGTAGGCTGGACACCCTCAAGCAGGAGTTGATGCAGTTTGAGATAGAATTTCTTCTTCTTTGGGGAAACTTTGTTTTTGCTTTTACAATCTTCATGGTGATTGGATGAAGCACATTTACAATACCAAGAATACTCTCCTTAAAGTCTTACTGCCTGTAGACCACACATCATCCACCATGTCATCACCACATCTACAAAATACCTTCACAACAGTGTCTGTATTCACATTTGATTAACTCTGCACTATAGCTCTATCATGTTGATAATGAAACCATCATAAGTAATAAGTGATAACGGATTGGATTTGCACTGAGAGTTGCCTCACTCACTGAAGTCTCTTTCTGTACCTTGTCAATAATTTGTAAAAACTTATCTAACAGACTGTATTTAACTGTTTTTTCTCTAGTCAAAACTATATATAGTGCACCATGTGTGTTGCTTAATGGAGGCATGGCAGAATCTTCATTTTCTAAGGACACACTATAAAATTCCCCTGCTTAATAATAAGGTTCTATGTGGGAAAACATTTTTTAAAATAAAAAATATTTAGGAATAAAAATATTCATACTAATTTACAAAATGATTCCATATCCAGGTAATCTTCCTCTTTTAATACAAACATCTCTGCCCCCCCCAAAACTGTATGAGCATTACTCTTAGTAGTGCCTCATAAACTGTTCTGTTTGTAAAGCTCATTTGCATTGCCTGTTGGTGTTTCAGTGTATGAAAATTCCATTATATATTTGCCCATTCTGTTATTGAAGGACATTTAAGATGGTATCCATTTCAGGCTATTATAAACAGGCATTACTGTGCATGCCTTTTGGTCAATACGTGCATGCTTTTCATTTGTGTGTATGTGTAGGAATTGCTAGACAAGTGGTATGCTTGTATTACTTAACGGATTCCTAAAGTGGTTCTGTTTATTTAAACTTCCAACAGTACATGAGTACTTCATTTGCACTGCATCCTTGCAAGAACTTGGTATTATTCTTACTTTGTTATTTTAGGCCATTTTGGGAGGTGTGTAGTTCTGTCTCATTGAAAATTAATTTGCATTTTCTGATAACTAATGAGGTTGATTGCCAATCCTTAGGTTTATTAGCTATTGGGAGAATTCATATTATATATATAGATTTATAAGCCAATATAGGTATATACACCCATAACTATATATACACATATGTACATATACTATATAGAAACATGCATTTACATATATATGTACATGTCTGCATATATATATATACATATATATATACACTATTAGGTGAGGTGTCTCTTCATTATTTTGCTGTTTTGAAATTCAAAATTTATGACATCATATGACTGAATGTTCTAATCCAAGGACCTGGTATATTTATTAAGATATATCTAATTTTTCAGAATGTTTTATAGTTCCGTATAGAATTTTTCACTTCCTATACTGTGAAACTAGATATTTCATTCACTCATTCATTCAAAGAATTTATCTGTAGAAACTTGTCAACTTTAGACACACACAGCAAGGTATACCTTCTTAGTTTCCAAACATTTTTCTTTATCACCTGCTTTATTGCATTGCCTGGGATCTACTATGGTATTTAGTAGAAGTGATGATATAAGGCAGTCTGTTCAATTTCAAATTTTAAATATTTTGAACACTTTACCAGGAAGTATGATAACTAATACAGGCAGTTGGTAGATAATAATCAGATTACAAAAGTTCCATTTCTAACAGATTTTCCTTCTACTTGACATTTTTCTTTTGAGTGGTGCAAAAGTATTATTTATTTCTTTATTTTTTGTTATCATTAATCTACAATTACATGAAGAACATTATGTTTACTGGGGTTCCCCCTTCACCAAGTCCCCCCCACAAACTCCATTACAGTCACTGTCCAGCAGCGTGGTAAGATGTTGTAGAATCACGGCTTTTCTTCTCTGTGTTGCACAGCCCTCCCCATACCCGCGACCCACATTATACATGCTAATCGTAATGCCCCCTATCTTTTTCCCCACCCTTATCCCTCCCTTCCCTCCCATTCTCACCAGTCCCTTTCCCTTTGGTAACTGTTAGTCCATTCTTGGGTTCTGTGATTCTGCTGTTGTTTTGTTCCTTCAGTTTTTTCTTTGTTCTTATATTCCACTTATGAGTGAAATCATTTGGTATTTGTCTTTCTCCACCTGGCTTATTTCACTGAGCATAATACCCTCTAGCTCCATCCATGTTGTTGCAAATGGTAGGATTTGTTTTCTTCTTATGGCTGAATAATATTCCATTGTGCATATGTACCACCTCTTCTTTATCCTTCATCTACTGATGGACACTTAGGTTGCTTCCATTTCTTGGCTATTGTAAATAGTGCTGTGATAAACATAGGGATGCATCTGTCTTTTTCAAACTGGGCTACTGCATTCATAGGGTAAATTCCTAAAAGTGCATTTCCTGGGTCAAATGGTATTTCTATTTTGAGCTTTTTGAGGAAACTCCATACTGCTTTTCTTCGCTATTTCTATACGTAGTGAAATGGTAACATGATTTGTTTTCTTCCTTTAATATGGGGAATAACATTGATACCTATAATAAAATCAATTATGCATTAGTTTTTAAATATCATTGTATTTGATTTATGAATGTTGTGTTTATGATTTGGCACCTGCTCATGAGGAAAAAAAATAGCATGAGTCAGAATTTTTCTTTTTTGTAATGTCCTGTGTCAGATTTTAAAATAAAGATAATACTACACCTATCCAATAACATAATTATTCTTTCATTTTCTTGTCTGAGTTTATTTGAAAGCCATAATATTCCTGATGACATATATATATAAAAGAATTTACTTGTGAAATTTTGTGGGCATATGGTTTACTTTGTGAGAAGTTTTTTTAAAAAAAACTGATCACTGGACATAAAAATATGAATTATGTTATTTGTGTTTTTCTAGGAAATGGTCCATTCCCTTATTAATTTTTAAATGTATTAGCATCAAGCATAAAATATTTTTACTTTCTTATATGGACAATCTTTAGTGCTGTGCTTTCTCTTTATTGATACTGTGTGAATTATACATAATTTACTCATCAGTTTAGTCATAAGTTTGTCAATTTTGTTATTCTTTTCAAAGAATCAATATTTGGCACTATTAATTTTTCAAGCTATTTTATTGTGATAAAATACACAAAATATAGAATTTATCATTTTTCTGTCTTTAAGTGCATAGTTCTTTGGTATTAAATACATTCATAATGTTGTAAACCATCGCCACCATCTATCTTCAGAAATATCATCTTGTCAAACTTAAACTCTACAGGTATTAACAGTAATTCTCTATTCTGTACTCCACCCAGGCCCAAAGAACCATCATTCTACTTTCTGTCTCTACGATTTTAACTACTCTACATACCTCATATAAGTGGCCTCATACAGTATTACTCTTTATGTGATTGGCTTGTTTCATGTAACAGATATTCTCAAGGTTCATTCATGTTCTCGCATATTGTGAAATTTTCTCCCTTTTTGAAGTTGTTTAATATGCCCTTATAGGTATACACCACATTTTGCTTATCCATCTGTCTCTTGATGGATATTTGTATTGTTTCCTCATTTTAGTTAATGTGAATAATGCTGATATGAACATGCATGTACAAATATTTCAAGGCCCTGCTTTTAGTTCTTTCAGGTATATACCCAGCAATGGAATTACCAGATCATATGGTAGTTCTATTTTGAGGTTTTTGAGGAATCACTGTACTGTTTTCCACACTAGCTATACCATTTTCCCTTTCCACCAACAGTGCACACACATTCACACTTCTTCCCAGTCTCACCAACACTTGTTTTCTTTTTTGCTGTTGTTTATTTTTTGACAGTAGCCATCCTATTGGGTGTACAGAGGTATCTCACAAAAGTGTAGTTTTGATTTACACTTGTCTGATGATTAGTGATGTTGAGAATCTTTTCATGTGCTTATTACACATTTGTATGTCTTTGGAGAAATGTCTGCTCAGGTCCTTCGCCTAATTTTTAATCAGATTATTTGGAATGTTGTTGTTGATGAGATGTATGAGTTCTTTTATATTCTTGATATTAATCCCTTATCAGATATATGATTTGCAAATATTTCCCCATTCTGTAGCTAGCCTTTTTTACTCTGTCAAATGTGTGCTTTTAGGCACAGAAGTTTTTAAGTTTGATGTTAGTATAATTTGTGTTGCCTGTGCATTTGTTGTCATAACCAAGAAATCATTGACAAATCTAATGCTGGGAATCTTTCCCACTGTGTTTTCTTTTAAGACTTTTATAGTTTTATGTCTTAAATTCAGATGTTGATCCATTTTCAGTTAACTTTTTGTATGGTATAAGGTAAGTGGATATCCAATTTCTCCAATACCATTTTTGGCAAAGACTATGTTTTCTCCCATTTTAAGTCCCTGGCACCCTGGTCTAAAATCATTTGAAGTTGTATGTGAGAGTTTATTTCTGTTCCCTGTGTCATACCCCACTGGTCGATATGTCCGTTTTTATGCGAATACTAAACTTTTTCTGTATGTTTTCATTTTTTTAAACTAAGGTATCATTGATACACAATCACATGAGCAACACGGTGGTTATTAGGTTCTCCCCATTATCAAGTTGAAACCACATGCCCCATTACAGCCACTGTCCATCAGTGTAGTAAGATACTATAGAGTCAGTACTTGTCTTCTCTGTGATATACTTCCTACCCCATGCCCCCCTTTATTATGTGTGCTAATCATAATACCCCTTAATCCACATATGCCTCCCTTCCCACCCACCCTCTCCAGTCCCTTTCCCTTTGGTAACTGCTAGTCCATTCTTGGGTTCTGTGAGTCTGCTGCTATTTTGTTCCCTCAGCTTTTGCTTTGTTGTTATACTACACAGATGAGTGAAAACATTTGGTACTTGTCTTTCTCCACCTGGCTTATTTCACTGAGCATAATACCCTCTAGCTCCATCCATGTTGTTGCAAATGATAGGATTTGTTTTCTTCTTATGGCTGAATAATATTGGATTGTGTACATGTACCACATCTTCTTTATCCACTCATCTACTGATGGACACTTAGGTTGCTTCCATTTTTTGGCTATTGTAAATAGTGCTGTGATAAACATAGGGGTGCATATGTCTTTTTCAAACTGGGCTGATGCATTCTTAGGGTAAGTTCCAAGAAGTGAAATTCCTAGGTCAAATGGTATGTCTACATTGAGCTTTTTGAGGAACCTCCATATTGCTTTCCACAATGGCTGAACTAATTTACATTCCCACCAGCAGTGTAGGAGGGTACCGCTTTCTCCACAACATCACCAACATTTGTTGTTGTTTGTCTTTTGGATGGTAACCATCCTTACTGGTGTGAGGTGATATCTCCTTGTGGTTTTAATTTGCATTTCTCTGATAACTAACGATGTGGAGCATCTTTTCATGTGTCTGTTGGCCATCTGAATTTCTTCTTTGGAGAACTGTCTGCTCATTTCCTTTGCCTACTTTTTTAATTGGATTATTTTTTTGTTTGTTGAGGTGTGTGAGCTCTTTATATATTTTGGATGTCAAGCCTTTATCAGATCTGTCGTTTACGAATATCTTCTCCCATACTGTAGGGTACCTTTGTTCTACTGATGGTGTCCTTTGCTATACAGAAGCTTTTCAGCTTAATATAGTCCCACTTGTTTATTTTTGCTTTTGTTTTCCTTGCCTGGGGAGATATGTTCGTGAAGAATTCACTCATGTTTATGTTAAAGAGATTTTTGCCTATGTTTTTTTCTAAGAGTTTTATGGTTTCATGACTTACATTCAGGTCTTTGATCCATTTTGAATTTACTCTTGTGTATGGTGTTAGACAGTGATCCAGTTTCATTCTCTTATACGGAGCTGTCCAGTTTTGCCAGCACCATCTGTTGAAGACACTGTATTTCCCCATTGTATGTCCATGGCTCTTTTATCATATATTAATGGACCATATATGTTTCAGTTAATGTCTGGAGTCTCTAATCTGTTCCACTGGACTGTGGCTCTTTTCTTGTGCCAGTACCAAATTGTCTTGATTACCATGGCTTTGTAGTAGAGCTTGAAGTTGGGGAGCGAGATCTCCCCCACTTTATTCTTCCTTCTCAGGATTGCTTTGGCTATTTGGGGTCTTTGGTGTCTCCATATGAATTTTTGAACTATTTTGTTCCAGTTTGTTGAAGAATGTTCTTGGTAATTTGATAGGGATTGCATCAAATCTGTATATTGCTTTGGGCATGATGGCCATTTTGATGATATTAATTCTTCCTAGCCAAGAGCATGGAATGAGTTTCCATTTGTTAGTGTCCTCTTTAATTTCTCTTAAGAGTGTCTTATGGTTTTCAGGGTATAGGTCTTTCACTTCCTTGGTTAAGTTTATTCTTCAGTATTTTATTCTTTTTGATGCAATTGTGAATGGAGTTGTTTTCCTGATTTCTCTTTCTATTGGTTCATTGTTAGTGTATAGGAAAGCCACAGATTTCTGTGTGTTAATTTTATATCCTGCAACTTTGCTGTATTCCGATATCAGTTCTAGTAGTTTTGGAGTGGAGTCTTTAGTGTTTTTTATGTACAATATCATGTCATCTGCAAATAGTGACAGTTTAACTTCTTTACCAATCTGGATTCCTTGTATTTCTTTGTTCTGTCTAATTGCTGTGGCTAGGACCTCCAGTACTATGTTAAATAACAGTGGGGAGAGTGGGCATCCCTGTCTTGTTCCCATTCTCAGAGGAAAAGCTTTCAACTTCTCACTGTTCAGTATGATGTTAGCTTTGGGTTTATCATATATGGCCTTTATTATGTTGAGGTACTTGCCCCCTATACCCATTTTATTGAGAGTTTTTATCATGAATGGATGCTGAATCTTGTCAAAATCTTTTTCAGCATCTATGGAGATGATCATGTGGTTTTTGCCCTTTTTGTTGATATGGTGGATGATGTTGATGGACTTTCGAATGTTGTACCATCCTTGCATCCCTGGGATTAATCCCACTTTGTCGTGGTGTATGATCCTTTTGATGTATTTTTGAATTCGGTTTGCTAATATTTTGTTGGGTATGTTTGCATCTACATTCATCAGGGATATTGGTCTGTAATTTTCTTTTTTGGTGGGGTCTTTGCTTGGTTTTGGTATTAGGGTGATGTTGGCTTCATAGAATGAGTTTGGGAGTATTCCCTCCTCTTCTATTTCTATTGGAAAACTTTAAGGAGAATGGGTATTATGTCTTCTCTGTATGTCTGATAAAATTCCAAGGTAAATCCTTCTGGCCTGGGGTTTTTTTTCTTGGGTAGTTTTTTGATTACTGCTTCAATTGGTTTGTTTAAATTTTGTGTTTCTTCCTTGGTCAGTCTTGGAAGGTTGTATTTTTCTAGGAAGTTGTCCATTTCTTCTAGGTTTTCCAGCTTCTTGGCATATAGGTTTTCATAGTATTCTCTAAATTTCTTTGTATTTCTGTGGAGTCTGTTGTGATTTTTCCTTTCTTGTTTTTGATTCTGTTGATGTGTGTTGATTCTCTTTTTCTCTTACTGAGTTTGGCTAGCGGCTCATCTATTTTGTTTATTTTCTCAAAGAACCAGCCCTTGGTTTCATTGATTTTTTCTATTGTTTTATTCTTCTCAATTTTGTTTATTTCTTCTCCGAACTTTATTATGTCCCTCCTTCTACTAACTTTGGGCCTCATTTGTTCTTCTTTTTCCAGTTTCATAAATTGTGAATTTAGACTGTTCATTTGGGATTGTTCTTCCTTCTGTAAATAAGCCTATATTGCTATATACTTTCCTTTGAGAACCGCATATGCTGCCTCCCATAGAAGTTGTGGCGTTGAGCTGTTGTTTCCACTCATCTCCATATATTGCTTGACCTCTGTTTTAATTTGGTCATTGATCCATTGATTGTTTAGAAGCATGCTGGTAAGTCTCCACGTGTTTGTGAGCCTTTTTGTTTTCTTTGTACAATTTAGTTCTAGTTTTATACCTTTGTGGTCTGAAAAGTTGGTTGGTAGAATTTCAATCTTTTGGAATTTACTGAGGCTCTTTTTGTGGCTTAGTATGTGGTCTCTTCTGGAGAATGTTCCATGTGCACTTGAGAAGAATGTGTATCCTGTTGCTTCTGGATGTAGCGTTCTAGAGATGTCTGTTAGGTCCATCTGTTCTAGTGTGTTGTTCAGTGCCTCTGTGTCCTTACCTATTTTCTGTCTGGTGGATCTATCGTTTGGAGTGAGTGGTGTGTTGACGTCTCCTAAAATGAATGCATTGCATTCTATTTCCTCCTTTACTTCTGTTAGTATTTGTTCCACATATGCTGGTGCTCCTGTGTTGGGTGCATATGTATTTAGAATGGTTATATCCTCTTGTTGGACTGAGCCCTTTATCATTATGTGATGTCCTTCTATATGTCTTGTTACTTTGTTTTGAAGTCTATTTTGTCTGATACTAGTAGTGCAACACCTGCTTTTTTCTGCCTGTTGTTTGCATGAAATATGTTTTTCCATCCCTTGACTTTTAGTCTGTACATGTCTTTGGGTTTGAGGTGAGTCTCTTGTAGGCAGCATATAGATGGGTCTTCCTTTTTAATCCATTCTGTTACTCTGTCTTTTGTTTGGTGCATTCAGTCCATTTACATTTAGGGTCACTATTGAAAGATATGTCCTTATGGCCATTGCAGGCTTTAAATTCCTGGTTACCAAAGGTTCGAGTTTAGTTTCTTTAGTATCTTACTGTCTAACTTAACTCACTTATTGAGCTGTTATAAAAACTGTCTGATGATGCTTTACTTCTCTCCTTTCTTATTCCTCCTCCTCCATTCTTTATATGTTGGTTGTTTTATTCTGTGCTCTTTTGTGTTTCCTTTAACTACTTTTGTGGGTAGTTGATTTTATTTTTTGCCTTTAGTTAGTATTTGGTTAGTCTGCTTTCTTTGCTGTGATTTTATTTTCTCTGGTGACATCTGTTTGGTCTTAAGAGTGCTCCCATCTAGAGCAGTCCCTCTAAAATACCCTGTAGAGGTGGTTTGTGGGAGGCAAATTCCCTGAACTTTTGCTTATCTGGGAATTGTTTAATCTCTCCTTCATATTTAAATGATAATCGTGCTGGATACAGTATTCTTCATTCAAGGCCCTTCTGTTTCATTGCATTCAATATATCATGCCATTCTCTTCTGGCCTGTAAGGTTTCTGTTGAGAAGTCTGATGATAGCCTGATGGGTTTTCCTTTGTAGGTGACCTTTTTCCTCTCTCTAGCTGCCTTTAAAACTCTGTCCTTGTCCTTGATCTTTGCCATTTTAATTATTATGTTTCTTGGTGTTGTCCTCCTTGGGTCCCTTCTGTTGGGAGTTCTGTGTATTTCTGTGGTCTGATCGATTATTTCCTCCCCCATTTTGGGAAGTTTTCAGCAATTATTTCTTCAAAGACACTTTCTATCCCTTTTTCTCTCTCTTCTTCTTCTGGTACCCCTATAATGCGGATTTTATTCCTTTTGGATTGGTCACACAGTTCTTTTAATATTGTTTCATTACTGGAGATTCTTTTATCTCTCTCTGCATCAGCTTCTACGTGTTACTGTCCCTGGTTTCTGTTCCATCAATGGCCTTTTGCATCTTATCCATCCTGCTTATAAATCCTACCAGAGATTGTTTCATTTCTGTAATCTCCCTCCAGACGTCATCCCTAAGCTCTTGCATATTTCTCTGCAGCTCTGTCTGCATGGTTATGACCTTTATTTTGAATTCTTTTTCAGGAACATTGGTTATGTCTATCTCCTTCTCAGGGTTTGACTCTGTGATTTTCGTGGGTATCAAATCCTTCTGCCTTTTCACGGCAATGGAGATAGTTGTGTGGAGCTAGTGCTGTGTGTTTTCTGGGAGAACATCACTTCTTGCTAGTTTGTGGCCTTCATCTCCTGGGAGAACAGCGACCTCTAGCAGCTTGTGCTGGGCAGGTGCACACAGATGGGGCCTCTAATTCTTGCCTGCCACTGTGGAGTTAAGCTCCGTGGTTGCTGTGGGAGTGGCCTGCCTCGGGCTGCTGCTCCAATATGGCAGAGCCGCATTGGAGGGGAAATGGCCAGGAGACTGTTTATCTCCATGAGGGGCCTCCGAGCTGCGCTGCTGCCCAGGGGCTTAGGGCTCCCGGAGTTGCCCGGGATTACCAGCTGCTCGGCTACGTGTACTGGGATGCTTCCGTCCAGCTGTGGGGTCACTGTCCCTTTAAGACTTTCAAAAAGCACTTGCTTTTTTCTTTTTCCCAGGGGCACCTGCTGTGGAGACCTGGTCACAGGTCTTACTGTCCTGTTTCCCTAGTATCCAGCACACCAAGCACTGTGTGTCTGCGCTCTGGTGCGGATGGCTGGGGCTGGGTGTTCAGCAGTCCTGGGCTCCCTCTCCCTCCCCACTCCGACTCCTCTCCTCTTGCCAGGAGCTGGGGTGAGGGGCGCTCGGGTCCTGCTGGACCGCAGCTTCTATCTTACCCCCTTCACGAGGTGCTGGGTTCTCACAGGTGTAGATGCAGTCTGGCTGTTGTCCTGTGTCTTCTGGTCTCTCTTTTAGGAATAGTTGTATTTGTTGTATTTTCAAAAATATATATGGTTTTGGGAGGAGATTTCTGCTGCTCTACATCAGCTCCCATCTTGGCTCTGCCTCACTGTAGATATTTTTTGAATCTACATACTCCATAATTGTTATATTGAAGCCTGCATTGAAACAAGAGATTAAGTTGGAGTTGAGAATCTGGGTCATATTCAGTAAAGGGGAGAGAGTTACCCCATGCAAAATCATTTTATTGAATCTTTTGAGCAAAATCTATAATGTTCATGTAAAATAATTTGCTAAGCCATATGCCTATTAATGGTTCTTTCCAATTCAATGCAATTTATATTATGCTGTATCATAGACAGGAATAGCTTATGTCTACCCTTATTAGAAACCTAAACACAATGTTTTAAACACGCAAAAAGAAGCCTGAGGTGGTCAATCCAGGGCTAATCTTGTTTTCTAAGGAGCTATCAGTGATTATCTCTCTGCCTTTTGTCCTTTTTTACATGGCACCCATATTCAAGATCATAAGATAGCTGCAGGAATGCCAGCCACCATGACTAATAGCAGACAAAGGCTACCAGCAATTTCTTGAGAGATTTCCACATTTATAACTTGTGTGCTTATGTGTTTTATATACAATTATAATTATGTACGTAGTCATAGCTCTGGGAGCACATACATATCTGAAAAACTAACAGATATATATGAGTTGGGGTATAAATATACATACATATATATAATTTAACTAAAAATTAAGTGTGTGTGTGTGTGTCTGTGTGTATAAATATAATTAAAGGACGGGCCTCAAGGAAGTTTGCAAGAAAGTAGGAGTGGTCAAATTAGCCTAGGAAGCCACTTACCCCATTCAGTATAAGCCTTTGATGATAGCAGCCATGTGCATCCCAGTAGACTGGAGATGATACCTACCTTTGAAGCACTAGAAACAGTGCTGAGTCCCTTTAGACTTGTACATTAAGCAAAGATGCCCAATAACTGAAGTTTTAGAAACCTGCTAGGAATATCTTCCATGAGAAGCATTTGTACTGTAACTGTTATTATGTTGTAAGGACAATTAATCAGGGGCTTTTGGGAGATCTTAGAGTAATGAAGTCCAATAAAAAATATTCAGCTAATAATCTATCTGGTTATCCAGACATAGGTGAATATAATTCAGAACAAGGACAATGGCAAGGAAGAAAGAAAGAAAAGGATATAATTAAGAGAAACTACAAGGAAAGAATCTTGCAACTTTTAATAGCCTGTATATAGGGAACAAATTACATACATCAAAAATGACTTCAATATGTCCAGCCTTGATTGCCTGAGAAAAATGTCACCCTTCCTGAGCAATAATATACCAGCATTTATATTTGCAATTTTTTTCAGGAAAATAATTCTTAAATGTAAAGGATTAATACACATTAACTTCTTATATTGCCCACAGGTTATGCATTTAATATATTTAATATTTAAAATGATGCTTACATCTTAAAGATGATGAATCCCTACTGAGTTATACCATCTATCTACTTTCAGCTTTCTCTAGATGCTAAGACTTACCTTGCCAACTATTTTATTCTTTGTTGCTAGAGTAAGACAACCACATCTAGAAGTCTTAAAAGGCCAAGCACGTAGGTTTTAAGACATTCAGATTTCTAAGACATGTCAAAGCTACTGTTCTCAGTTTCTTTATCAAAAATAGCATCATGGTGAATGATTTCAAACCTCTAACTGATGATTTTTCCTGTTGTTTGTGTAAGAATGCTTTATGCAGTAAGTGAATTCCTCTAAAAGCCCATAGGAGAAGCCATCTTAGTTTGATAGTTTCATTTTATTCCATAAGATGAGTGATTTGTGAGTGAACTGAGGAAATTCTACAGAATCATTTTTAAAACTGTTGCATAAAAATGTCTCATTGTGTAGATCACCACATACCTTCGAACAGCTATTGATACTCAGGAAATGGCAAAGGGAGCTATTTTATCACTATTTCAGTCTCTCTGAAGTTTGAAGTTAAAAATATTTTTGGTCTCTTGGCAATTGATAATTAATTAGCTTTTGGCAAAAGGAAAAAAACCCTTACAAATTTTAAGGAATCCCAAATTTATTTAAACATTTCTGGATTTTATTTGAACTTTTTATACATATAAATTTTTGAAAAAGTGAAATTTTCACTTTTGAGGTGGTAATTCTTAAACTGTAAGTCCTAAATAGTGTTTTAAGTAATGCCTACCTCACACAAACAAGGTTATCAGAACAGATCAGTTGAAAATTTCCTGTGGCATATGAAAAAAACTTATTAACAGCCACCTTAAAGAAGCAAGCACTATTAAATAAAAGAACAGAATCACCCAAAAAGGATAGGATTAATCATACATGAACTGTACAGTCACATAGTTGAAAGACGCAGCCTTGAAAAATGCAAACGGAACTCCATTTAAACACAATGGATTTTTATAATATGCTATTTTGTTTCAAAATGTATATATGTGTTCTGTAATTCATAAAGCATTTAGATGACTGCTCATAATTTTCCAATGGAGAAAAATTATTTTTAAGGGATCATGCCACTTTTTGATTATTTGCTTTAGTTTTGACATCTCATTTTTTTTCAGTCTGAAAATATGGCTTATAATTCTGTTTGGAAGAATGCATTTAATTTTTTGTTAGTACCCAAGTTCAAAGTTTGCACCCAAGTTCATTTGTAAGTTCTATACAAATGAAATGGATTAATATATATTCTCTCTTATAAAGGGTAAAAATTTACCTTCTTAAAGAGGGTAATCCCTTCCTTTCACTCTTTCCACTCATAAAATAATTTTGATGTGTTGTTTACATCCCAAGAAACCATACACTTTTTGGGTTAAACAAGTATATTAAAATATTTTACTATGATGTTTCCAGTTTTGTGGTATTGTCTAGGAGTTTTTGCCTTATGTATTTTATTGTTCTTTTGTTTGATGCATAAAATTATGAGTTTTATATTCTCTGTTGATCATTGTTTTACTGTAGAAAATCTGTATTAGTTGTATATGCTGCTATAACAAATTACTACAAACTTAATGGCTTAAAATGATTAACACTTATTATCTCATAGTTTCATAGATTAGAAATCTAACATGGGTCTCACTGGATTTAAATGAACTGCATTTCTTCCTGGAGACTCTAAGGGAGAATCAGTTTCTTTGACATTTCTAGCTTCCAGAGGTCCCCCACATTCCTTGGTTCACAGTCCTCTTCCTTCACCTTCAAAGCCCGCAGTGTTACAACTCTGCCCCTTCTGTTGTCACATCTCCCTCTGACTACAGCCAGGAAAGGGTTTCTGCTTTTAAAGACTCATGTGATTAAACTGGGCCATTCCAGATAACCCAACATAATCTCTTCTTCTCCAGACCCTTACCTCAGTGAAATTTCCAAACTCACTTTTTTACTTAAAGTTAACATATTCACAAGTTGCACAGATGTGAACATCCACATTTGGGGGTGGGGAAAATTCTCCCTTTTTGTCAAAATTAATCGTTTTGCTTCTAGTATTGAATGTTGCCTTTTATGACATGAATATTTCCTCTTCTGATTGATTTTTGTTTTGTGAATCATTTATCATCTATTTCTAACATATCTGTGTTACCATTCTAAAGTGATTTTTTGGAGTACTAAATATTTGCTTGAATATATACTTCACTTTGATTTCTGGCATTTAGGATTAATTAGTCTGTTCTAATTTATTGTGCTAATTTACATAATTAATTTTATTTCTTTCATTTTATTTTAGGTATACTAACAATTTTTTGTTCTATTAATACAAGAGAAAGACAGTCACCTCCTAAATGTCCTGACTAGGATCAATTTTGTTTTTTAGGATAAATATCTTTGGGGGCTAACTATAATTTCATGATGACAAAGTTTCTTTAAGGTAGTTTCTTTCAGCATAAGTAGCAACTTAAACTGCCTAGAGATCCTGCAACTTTGGGCCTCTATAATAGGTGGGAAGCTAAACTCTTGGTCCGAGACTTTAGAGGAGGAACAGGAGTTATTACAAACAATGTACTCTAAGACCTACTGTCTTTTGTAGAAAACTCTCCACAAAATAATCTAAAACATTTCTACAAGCATTACCATGAAGCATATTTTAGTTAAGACCCTCCAGTCAAGGAGGTGAGAGCAAAAACAGATTGAGAACATGAATTTCCTTTCTACATTCACTCTTTAGCCAACCCAAATCAGGTATCTGTCCCAACATTTTTGGGTAAATACAATGGGCATTTTCTGTGCTTTTGTTAAATGTGTTTTGTTTCATTTAAAATTGCTAACTGTCTCTACCTTCTTGAAAGTCCTTCTTCACTTGTACCTCACAGTATTACTTTTCTCTTTGTACCTGTTTTTCTGTCATTTCTGTATACTCCTTATTTTTATTTTTTCCAGATTAATTAGATATGATTGACAAATCAAGTGCATACAAGTAAAGTGTACAATGTGCTGTTTTGATATAAATAGGCCTTGTGTAATGATTACCATAATCAAATTAACTTATATGTCCATCACCTCACATAGTTACCATTGTGTGTGTGTGTGAGATGAGAACACTTAAGATCTATTCTCTTAGCAAATTTCAAATACAAATACATTATTATTAACAGTAGTTAAATATATATATAAAGATTAGAACAGTGATAAAAGAAATAGAGAACAGGGGAGGGGCGGAAGATGGCGGCGTGAGTAGAGCAGCGGAAATCTCCTCCCAAAACAACATATATCTATGAAAATATAACAAAGACAACCCTTCCTAGAATAAAGACCAGAGGACACAGGACAATATCCAGACCACATCCGCACCTGAGAGAACCGAGCACCTCGCGAAGGGGGTAAGATACAAGCCCCGGCCCGGCGGAAGCAGAGCGCCCCTCCCCCCAGCTCCCGGCAGGAGAAGAATAGGCAGAGCGGGAGGGAGACGGAGCCGAGGGCTGCTGAACAACCAGCCCCCGCCATGCGGGCCAGAGTGCAGGGCCCTCGATACTAGGAAAACAGGGCAGCAAGAACAGTGAGCGGGCACTGGAGGCCGGGTGCCGGAGGACATAAGAAAAGCGTGCGACCATTTTTTTTTTTTGCTTTTTTGCTGTTTTGTTTTAGCGAGCGCTTTTTGGAAGTCTTAAAGGGATAGGGACCCCAATACTAGGGAAACAGGGCAGAAAGACCGGTGAGCAGAGGCCTGAGGCTGGCACTAGAGAATAAAGAAAAACGAACGACCACCTTTTTTTTTTAATTAAAAAAAATTTTTTTTTAATTAAAAAAAATTTTTTTTTTCTTGTTTTTTTTTGTGGTCGTTGCTTTGTTTTGGCGGGTGCTTTTTGGAAGTATTAAAGGGGCAGGGCGGGTCACTTAATCCAGAGGTAGGGAATCCAGGATCTCTGGGCACCCTAACCCCTGGGCTGCAGGGAGCAGGGAGGCCCCTTACGGAGATAAATAGCCTCCCAGCAGCTCCTGCTCCAACGCGACTCCACCATTTTGGAGTAGCTGCCTGGGCCAGGCCACGCCCACAGCAACAGCGGAGATTAACTCCATAGCTGCCGGGCAGGAAGCAGAAACCCTGTCTGCGCGCAGCTGCGCAGCACAAGCCACTAGAGGCCGCTGTTCTCCCAGGACAGGAGGGCCACAAACCAACAAGAAAGGAAGTCCTTCCAGCCGTCACTCGTCCCAGTTCTGCAGACTATTCCTATCACCATGAAAAGGCAAAGCTACAGGCAGACAAAGATCACAGAGACAACACCAGAGAAGGAGACAGACCTAACCAGTCTTCCTGACAAAGAATTCAAAATAAGAATCATAAACATGCTGACAGAGATGCAGAGAAATACGCAAGAAAAATGGGATGAAGTCCGGAAAGAGATCACAGATGCCAGAAAGGAGATCGCAGAAATGAAACAAACTCTGGAAGGGTTTATAAGCAGAATGGATAGAATGCAAGAGGCCATTGATGGAATTGAAATCAGAGAACAGGAACGCATAGAAGCTGACATAGAGAGAGACAAAAGGATCTCCAGGAATGAAACAATATTAAGAGAACTGTGTGACCAATCTAAAAGGAACAATATCCGTATTATAGGGGTCCCAGAAGAAGAAGAGAGAGGAAAAGAGATGGAAAGTATCTTAGAAGAAATAATTGCTGAAAACTTCCCCACACTGGGGGAGGAAGTAATCAAACAGACCACGGAAATACACAGAACGCCCAACAGAAAGGATCCAAGAAGGGCAACACCAAGACACATAATAATTAAAATGGCAAAGATCAAGGACAAGGAAAGAGTGTTAAAGGCAGCTAGAGAGAAAAAGGTCACCTATAAAGGGAAACCCATCAGGCTAACGTCAGATTTCTCAACAGAAACCCTACAGGCCAGGAGAGAATGGCATGATATATTTAATACAATGAAACAGAAGGGCCTTGAACCAAGGATACTGTATCCAGCACGACTATCATTCAAATATGACGGTGGGATTAAACAATTCCCAGACAAACAAAAGCTGAGGGAATTTGCTTTCCACAAACCACCTCTACAGAACATCTTACAGGGACTGCTCTAGATGGGAGCACTCCTAGAAGGAGCACAGCACAAAACACCCAACATATGAAGAATCGAGGAGGAGGAACAAGAAGGGAGAGAAGAAAAGAATCTCCAGACAGTGTATATAACAGCTCAATAAGCGAGCTAAGTAAGGCAGTAAGATACTAAAGAGGCTAACCTTGAACCTTTGGTAACCACGAATTTAAAGCCTGCAATGGCAATAAGTACATATCTTTCAGTAGTCACCCTGAATGTTAATGGGTTGAATGCACCAATCAAAAGACACAGAGTAACAGAATGGATAAAAAAGCAAGACCCATCTATATGCTGCTTACAAGAAACTCACCTCAAACCCAAAGACATGTACAGACTAAAAGTCAAGGGATGGAAAAACATATTTCAAGCAAACAACAGTGAGAAGAAAGCAGGGGTTGCAGTACTAATATCAGACAAAATAGACTTCAAAACAAAGAAAGTAACAAGAGATAAAGAAGGACACTACATAATGATAAAGGGCTCAGTCAAACAAGAGGATATAACCATTCTAAATATATATGCACCCAACACAGGAGCACCAGCATATGTGAAACAAATACTAACAGAACTAAAGGGGGATATAGACTGCAATGCATTCATTCTAGGAGACTTCAACACACCACTCACCCCAAAGGATAGGTCCACTGGGCAGAAAATAAGTAAGGACACGGAAGCACTGAACAACACAGTAGAGCAGATGGACCTAATAGACATCTATAGAACTCTACATCCAAAAGCAGCGGGACATACATTCTTCTCAAGTGCACATGGAACATTCTCCAGAATAGACCACATACTAGGCCACAAAAAGAGCCTCAGAAAATTCCAAAAGATTGAAATCCTACCAACCAACTTTTCAGACCACAAAGGCATAAAACTAGAAATAAACTGTACAAAGAAAGCAAAGAGGCTCACAAACACATGGAGGCTTAACAACACACTCCTAAATAATCAATGGATCAATGACCAAATCAAAATGGAGATCCAGCAATATATGGAAACAAATGACAACAACAACACTAAGCCCCAACTTCTGTGGGACACAGCAAAAGCAGTCTTAAGAGGAAAGTATATAGCAATCCAAGCATATTTAAAAAAGGAAGAGCAATCCCAAATGAATGGTCTAATGTCACAATTATCGAAATTGGAAAAAGAAGAACAGATGAGGCCTAAGGTCAGCAGAAGGAGGGACATAATAAAGATCAGAGAAGAAATAAATAAAATTGAGAAGAATAAAACAATAGCAAAAATCAATGAAACCAAGAGCTGGTTCTTCGAGAAAATAAACAAAATAGATAAGCCTCTAGCCAGACTTATTAAGAAGAAAAGAGAGTCAACACAAATCAACAGTATCAGAAACGAGAAAGGAAAAATCACGACGGACCCCACGGAAATGCAAAGAGTTATTGGAGAATACTATGAAAACCTATATGCTAACAAGCTGGGAAACCTAGGAGAAATGGACAACTTCCTAGAAAAATATAACCTTCCGAGATTGACCCAGGAAGAAACAGAAAATCTAAACAGACCAATTACCAGCAACGAAATTGAAGAGGTAATCAAAAAACTACCAAAGAACAAAACCCCCGGGCCAGATGGATTTACCTCGGAATTTTGTCAGACATACAGGGAAGACATAATACCCATTCTCTTTAAAGTTTTCCAAAAAATAGAGGAGGAGGGGATACTCCCAAACTCATTCTATGAAGCTAACATCACCCTAATACCAAAACCAGGCAAAGACCCCACCAAAAAAGAAAACTACAGACCAATATCCCTGATGAACGTAGATGCAAAAATACTTAACAAAATATTAGCAAACCGAATTCAAAAATACATCAAAACCATCGTACACCATGAACAAGTGGGATTCATCCCAGGGATGCAAGGATGGTACAACATTCGAAAGTCCATCAACATCATCCACCACATCAACAAAAAGAAAGACAAAAACCACATGATCATCTCCATAGATGCTGAAAAAGCATTTGACAAAGTTCAACATCCATTCATGTTAAAAACTCTCAGCAAAATGGGAATAGAGGGCAAGTACCTCAACATAATAAAGGCCATCTATGATAAACCCACAGCCAACATTATATTGAACAGCGAGAAGCTGAAAGCATTTCCTCTGAGATCGGGAACTAGACAGGGATGCCCACTCTCTCCACTGTTATTTAACATAGTACTGGAGGTCCTAGCCACGGCAATCAGACAAAATAAAGAAATACAAGGAATCCAGATTGGTAAAGAAGAAGTTAAACTGTCACTATTTGCAGATGACATGATACTGTACATAAAAAACCCTAAAGACTCCACCCCAAAACTACTAGAACTGATATCGGAATACAGCAAAGTTGCAGGATACAAAATCAACACACAGAAATCTGTGGCTTTCCTATATACTAACAATGAACCAACAGAAAGAGAAATCAGGAAAACAACTCCATTCACAATTGCATCAAAAAAAATAAAATACCTAGGAATAAACCTAACCAAAGAAGTGAAAGACTTATACTCTGAAAACTACAAGTCACTCTTAAGAGAAATTAAAGGGGACACTAACAGATGGAAACTCATCCCATGCTCGTGGCTAGGAAGAATTAATATCGTCAAAATGGCCATCCTGCCCAAAGCAATATACAGATTTGATGCAATCCCTATGAAACTACCAGCAACATTCTTCAATGAACTGGAACAAATAATTCAAAAATTCATATGGAAACACAAAAGACCCCGAATAGCCAAAGCAATCCTGAGAAAGAAGAATAAAGTAGGGGGGATCTCACTCCCCAACTTCAAGCTCTACTATAAAGCCATAGTAATCAAGACAATTTGGTACTGGCACAAGAGCAGAGCCACAGACCAATGGAACAGACTAGAGAATCCAGACATTAACCCAGACATATATGGTCAATTAATATTTGATAAAGGAGCCATGGACATACAATGGCGAAATGACAGTCTCTTCAACAGGTGGTGCTGGCAAAACTGGACAGCTACATGTAGGAGAATGAAACTGGACCATTGTCTAACCCCATATACAAAAGTAAACTCAAAATGGATCAAAGACCTGAATGTAAGCCATGAAACCATTAAACTCTTGGAAGAAAACATAGGCAAAAACCTCTTAGACATAAACATGAGTGACCTCTTCTTGAACATATCTCCCCGGGCAAGGAAAACAACAGCAAAAATGAGTAAGTGGGACTATATTAAGCTGAAAAGCTTCTGTACAGCAAAAGACACCATCAATAGAACAAGAAGGATCCCTACAGTATGGGAGAATATATTTGAAAATGACACATCCGATAAAGGCTTGACGTCCAGAATATATAAGGAGCTCTCACGCCTCAACAAACAAAAAACAAATAACCCAATTAAAAAATGGGCAGAGGAACTGAACAGACAGTTCTCCAAAAAAGAAATACAGATGGCCAACAGACACATGAAAAGATGCTCCACATCGCTAATTATCAGAGAAATGCAAATTAAAACTACAATGAGGTATCACCTCACACCAGTAAGGATGGCTGCCATCCAAAAGACAAACAACAACAAATGTTGGCGAGGCTGTGGAGAAAGGGGAACCCTCCTACACTGCTGGTGGGAATGTAAGTTAGTTCAACCATTGTGGAAAGCAGTATGGAGGTACATCAAAATGCTCAAAACAGACTTACCATTTGACCCAGGAATTGCACTCCTAGGAATTTACCCTAAGAACGCAGCAATCAAGTTTGAGAAAGACAGATGCACCCCTATGTTTATTGCAGCACTATTTACAATAGCCAAGAATTGGAAGCAACCTAAATGTCCATCAATAGATGAATGGATAAAGAAGATGTGGTACATATACACAATGGAATACTACTCAGCCATAAGAAAAGGGCAAATCCAATCATTTGCAGCAACATGGATGGAGCTGGAGGGTATCATGCTCAGTGAAACAAGCCAAGCGGAGAAAGAGAAATACCAAATGATTTCACTTATCTGTGGAATATAAGAACAAAGGAAAAACTGAAGGAACAAAATAGCAGCAGAATCACAGAACTCAAGAATGGACTAACAGGTACCAAAGGGAAAGGGACTGGGGAGGATGGGTGGGTAGGGAGGGATAAGGGGGGGAGAAGTAAGGGGGTATTAAGATTAACATGCATGGGGGGGTAGGAGAAAAGGGAGGGCTGTACAACACAGAGAAGGCAAGTAGTGATTCTAAAACATTTTGCTATGCTGATGGACAGTGACTGTAAAGGGGTTTATAGGGGAGACCTGGTATAGGGGAGAGCCTAGTAAACATAATATTCGTCATGTAAGTGTAGATTAGTGATAGCAAAAAAAAAAAAAAAAAAAGGGCAGTTCCTGTGTGGTAACCTCCAAGGGTTAACTACACAAGGGTATAAAGGGCATATAAAAGTGTAGGCAAAGGGTCTGTTTGTGTTTATACAGAGGATCAAAGCCTAATTGGGCTACCCCGAAAATGAACTAAGATACGATATGAAAAAGAACTTCCAACATCAGCACTCTCGGGAAGACTCATGCCAGAAGATGATCATCAAAAAACCCCAACAAAGATCCACGCACTGCTACAGCTGTAGATGCACTCATCCCACCAGTTCCTGGACTTGCCATGGGAATGAGGAAGGAGATATCTAAGCTGGCCTGTGCATACTGTAAAACAACAAAATTGGACTGGATCTATACTGTTGGAACTCAACCAAGAATTTGGAGAAGTGCAAATTGTAGCGCTCCAAAGTCTTACAACTACAAACTATTTACTGTTAAAAGAACATATGGCATGTGAACAGTCCCCAGGAATGGGTTGTTTTAATTTGTCTGATTTCTCTCAGACTGTTCAAGTTCAGTTGGACAATATCCACCATATCATAGATAAGTTTTCACAAATGCCTAAGGTGCCTAACTGGTTTTCTTGGTTTCACTGCAGATGGCTGGTAATTACAGATATGCTTTGGTTATGTAACTATACTCCTATTATGTTAATGTGTGTGTGCAATTTAAGTAGTAGCTTAAAACCTATACATGCTGAAGTTACTCTACAAGAAGATATATCAAAGAAATAATCAATCTTCCCATGTTTTCTTCCGCCTGCTACTTCTATAGCTTTTCTTCTTCCTTCCTAATTACAACCCTTAAATAGAATTCGTGCCTCATATCAAATTTACCAAGTATCATAATTCTTCCAAGTGGTAAAGATACCTCAAGACAAATGCTGGGCATAGAAGCCACAGGGCATAAATATGCAAAGAAGTAAAAAGCTAACTTTTTCAAACAATAAGGCTTCTCTCTCACTTACCAACTTCACACTTCCCTGTATGGCCCCGGAAGATGACTGGTTAGCCAGAGACGGGTAAGATTCCTCAAGGGAGGAACAACCTAAGACAGGCACAGTCGCAGGGGGGCCATCAGGTGAGAAATTGGGGATCAACAGAGGTGAGGCTTAGAACCTCACCCCCCCGTTCTGAGAGAAATCTTCTGCATACGTGGATGTTTTATTGCCCTGGTCTAGCTTGGATTAACACATAGTCTACAGGCACACACCTGATCATCTACATGTGCTCTCTTACAACACTAAACTATGTTTTCTACCTTTATCTTGTATCTACCTACCACTTCAGCATTTTATTAAAAATAATAATAATAAAGAGAGAAATGTGGTATCCACATATAAATCAAGTATAAAAACCAAATGAGTATTCATATTTGAACTGACTGTTTATAGTTCATAATGCATGAGCAAAACCGAAAGTTTCTGTGATGACTGCCCTTGTACTGTTCACTATGTAACTTATTCATTATGTAAGAATTTGTTCTACATGTAAAAACTTGTTTGTTATGCCTCAGAAGATTGGAGACTGACAAAAATTAGTCTTGGGGTGGAATAATGATTGTGCATTGAGCATTGACTCCCCTATACAGAATTTTATTGTCGTTAACAACCATTTGATCAATAAATATGAGAGATGCCCTCACAAAAAAAAAAAAAAAAGAAGGACAGACTTCCAATGGTAAAATAAATTAGTAACCGGGATGTAATGTATAGCATAAGGAATATAGTCAAGATATTGTAACAGCCTGGTAGGGTGATAGCTGGAACCTAGAATTATGTATATAAATGTTCTACCACTGTGTTGTACACTTGAAACTCATGTAATGTAATACTGTGTGTCAACTACCCTTCAATAAAAAATAATTGTTAAAAAAAAAAAAAAAAAGAAATAGAGAACATAAGAACAATAGAGAAAATCAATGAAACTCAAAGTTGGTTTTTCAGAAATATCAACAAAGTTGAAAAATGTTTAGTTAGATGGACTAAGAAAAAAAGAAAGAAGACTCTAATAACTGAAATTAGAAATGAGGGTCAGGACATTACTACTAGTTCTACAGAAATAAAAATGACTATGAGAAAGCTCTATGAACAACTGTACACCAACAAATTGTACATCATGGATGAAATGAACAAATTCCTAGAAAGACAAACTAGCATTACTAAATTATGAAGAAACAGAAAATCTAAAACCTACAACAAGGATTCCGAAACAGTTATAAGAAATCTCCCAATAAAGAAAAGCCCTGCATCTGATGGCTTTACTAGCAAATTATACCCAACATTTTAAGAATTAGTAACAGTCTTTCTCAAACTTCTCCAAAAAATTGAAGATTAGAGAACATTTCCTAACTCATTCTATGAGGCCAGCATTACCCTGATACCAAAGTAGAAAAAGATACTAGAAGTTAACTACAGACCAATATCCCTTATGAACACTGATGCAAAAGTACTAAAAAATTCTAGCAAACAGAATTCAGCAGCATATTGAAAGGATTAAACACCATACATAAGTGGGATTTATTTCTGGAAGGCAAGGATAGTTCAACATACAAAGATTAATCAATGTAACATGCCACATCAACAGAAGGAAAAAAAATGTCATCTCAATTCATGTACAAAAGGCATTTGACAAAATTCAATACCCCTTTATGATAAAAACAGCAACAAGCTAGGAATACAAGGAAACTACCTCAACATAATAAAAAGCACTATATGAAAAACTCACAGTGACTATCATATTCAAAGGTGAAAGACTGAAAGTTTTCAACTATGATCCAGAACAAGGCAAGGATACCTGCTCTTACTACTTCTATGCAACACAGTACTGAAAGTTCTAGCCAGAGCAATTAGGCAAAAAAAATAAATAAGTAAAATACATACATATTGGAAAGGAAGTAGTAAAATAACTCTGTTTGTAGATATATTATATGTAGAAAAACCCTGAAGTCCACAAAAAAATGGTTAGAATAAATGAATTCAGCAAAGTAGCAGGATACCAAGTCAACAAATACAATGGATGAACCCTGAAAACATTATGCTAACCAAAAGAATCAAGACACAAAAGGTTTCATATTGTATGATTCCATTATATGAACTTTCCTGAATTGGTAACTCCATAAAGATAGAAAGCAGATTAGTGGTTGTCAGCAGTGGTTGTCACCCAAGGGACTGGGTGAAATGAGGAGTGACTAATTAATGGTTGTGGGAATTCCTTTTAGGGCAATAAAAGTATTTTAAATCTGGATAAAGGAGGTGGTTGCAAACCACGATTGTACTAAATGCCCCTGAATTGTATAATTTAAAATAGTTTCATGTTATTGAATTTCACCTATATTAAAAAAATTTAAAAAGTGAAGGAGAAATAAAGTCTCCCTCACACGAACAAAAACTGAGGGATTTTGTCACCAGTAGACCTGCCTAGGTTAAAAAAAAATTCTTTAAAGAAAAGGAATAGGATACAGATCAGAAACTCAAATCTATGTATAAAAGAAAAAGCACTAGAGAAAGAATATATGATGATAAAATAAATTTTTCACTTTGATTATCCTTATTTAATATATAACTGTTCAAAATAGGTATAGAAACAATATATTGAGTAATAAAAGGTAATAGGTAAGTCAAATGAATGACAGCAGTGTTTTAAGTGATGAGAGGGAGTTATTTAAAATACTATTATAAGGTATCTGCATTACCCATGAAGCAATGGAGTATTATTTGAAAGAGGACTTTAGTTACTTGTAAATGCATATACAGAAACCACAAAAAATCTTCAAAAGAAGTATAATTGACATGCTAAGCAAGGAGAAAAAATGGAATTATTAAAATGCTCAATTAAAATCAGAAAAACAAAAACAGAGTGGGAAACAAAAAGATACAAAGGCAATAGAAAATAGTTACACATATGGTGCATATTAACTCAACTATATCAAGAATCACTGTAAACAGCAGTGTTTTAGATATACCAATTAAAAAACAGAGACTGAGATACTGGATACAAAGATAAGACCCAACTAACTACATGTTGCCTACAAGAAACCCACTTTAAATATACAGATGCAACTTTATTAAAAGTAAAGGGGTATAGGGAGATATATGAATACTTACTGAACTAGGAAATAAGTAGACATGTCAGTACTGGTGAATTTCCCAAAGCCCAAATGAAGCAAAAAAGCTTGCATAGCTATAGTAATTATAACAAGGAAAAATATCAAGGATAAAAAGAGAGATTCTACAATGATAAACTGGTCATTTTCCCTAAATGACATAATTTAGCAGTCCTAATGTGCATGTGCTTAACAGGAGAATGTCAAAATGAGTGAGGTAAGACTGATAGAACTGCAGGGAAAAATAGATGAATCCACTACTATAGTTGGAGACTTCAGCGCCCATCTATCAGTAATTGACAGAACCAGCAGGCAGAAAATCATTGAGGTTACAGTTGAACAGAACAGCACCATCAATCAACTGGATCTAATTGACATTTATAAATCACTTCAACAACAAGAGAATACATATTCTTCTCAAGCTCACATAGAACATTCAACAAAATAGATCACCTTCTGGATTATAAAACACACCTTAACAAATTTTGAAAATAGAAATCATATAAACTGTGTTCTCAAACCACAATGGAATTAAGCTAATAAAACCCATAAAGTTAGCTGAGAAAATCCCCAAACAATTGGAGAGTAATCAATACACTTCTAAATAGCATGTGGATCCAAAGAAGCTCCACAAGAAATTTTAAAAATAATTGGATGAAATGAAAGTGAAAATACTACCCATCAAAATTTGTGTGATTTGGTTAACATAGGGCTTGAGGGGAAATTTATATCTTTGGATACATATATTAGAAGGAAAGAATGCATATGTAAAAGAAGAAACACTCAAATTCAGTGATCCAAGCTTCCACCTGAGTGAAGTAGAGGAAGAAGAGCAATGTAAGCCTAAAGCAAGGAGAACAAAAAGAATTAGAGCAGAAATGATTGAAACTGTAAACAGGAAATCAATAGGGAAAATCAATGAAACAAAAAGCTGGTTCTTTAAACAGATTTCGTGAAATTGAAAAAATTCCAGCCAGGCTAAGTCAGAGTGAGGGGGAAAAATATGCACATTCCTAACATCAGAAAGGAAAGGGAGGGCATTGGTACTGAGCCCAAATTATTAAAAGGATAATAAAATAATATTCTGAACTGTATGCCCACAAATTTGATAACCTAGATGAAATGGACCAATTCCTTGAATGATACAAACTATCCCAATGCAAAGTAGGAGAAATACATAATCTGAATAAGCCTGTATCTATTAAATAAATTCAATTGATAATTAATTACCTTCCAAACCATAAATCACTAGGTCCAGATAGTTTCACTGGCAAAGTCTACCATACATTTAAGGAAGAAATTTTATCAGTATTTTACAATTTCTTCCAGCCAAGGGAAGCAGAGAGAATCCTTTCTAACTCATTCTATGAGGCCAGCATTGCCCTAATACCAAAACCAGGTTAAAACATTATAAAAAGGGAAAACTGCAGACCAATATCTCTAGTGAACACAGATGTAAAAATCCTCAATATAGTATTAGCAAACTGACTCCATGAATGTATAAAATAAATAATATGGAATGGCCAAGTGGGATTTATTCCAGATATACGTGGCTGGTTCAATATTCAAAAATCAATTAACATAATTAAACCATCACATCAACAAAAAGCTTATCCCACTGAAGGCAAAAAATCAATACTAATCTTTACTAGTAAATTATGACACATGTTGTGGACCAAAAACAACTGTGAATTCCCTCCCCCTCTCCCTACTCAAATGAAATTGTTCTATTATTTCTCCATCATTGTATAATGAGTATATTGGGGGCAGGTACTTTGCATTTTCTATGTAGAGGAGCCACATCTACACCTAATAAATAAGTGTCAAATCCAAACCTTATTTACTTCAATGTAGATTTGGTAACTAGATGAGAGTGTGGGCATTTCTCAGTTGAGAGAGTATAAATGTACTGACAAAAGGAAAGAGAAAACTTTTAACATGTATATATTGGGGAAATGCACCTGAATAAATACTGAACTAGGAAATAAGTAGACATGTCACTACTGGTGACTTTCCCAAAAGCCCATCAGCTTCTCTTCTTTAGCTTATAGAAATCCAGTTTGTGCAAGTGACAATGCATCATTCTTCAAGCCTGAAGGAACCCATGACTGACCCAAACCAAGCAAAATAATCCCTTTGCTATTTTGTGAATGATTCTTTTTAGGAGTGGGAAGGTAACCCATTTATGACTATAGCCACAATGTAAAGGATAATGGAGATTTGGGAAAAATTTATACTCCTTTTAACTTTAGTTGAAAATTATTTTATGAGAAGATACTTGGAGATGTTTCAGTCAATTTTGGACCATGAGAGTATAAAACTGAGAATAAATAATAAGCTGAGCATGGCTTATTGGGTATATAGAGGAAAAAAACTAGCTATTTGCTCCCATTGCTGAATCACTTAGCCAAATCTGGAAACATCCAAATTTCTTGTTATGCAATAAAAAATTAAATGTCCTTATAGCAGAGTTTTATTTCCTTATTAATTAAGGTATACTTACTTTGCTATAACAAAGAGAACTATGGATACAGTTGCTCAGGCCAGATGAAGTTTTTTAATTTTTTTATTTTGGTATCATTAATATGCAATTACATGAGCAACATTGTGGTTACTAGATTCCCCCATTATCAAGTCCCCGCCAAGTACCCCATTACAGTCACTGTCCATTAGCATAGTAAGATGGTATAGAGTCACTACTTGTCTTCTCAGTGCTATACTGCCTTCCCTGTGCACCCCCCATATGTTATGTGTGTTAATCACAATGCCCCTTTTTCCCTTATCCCTCCTTTTCCACCCACCTTCCCCAGTCCCTTTCCCTTTGGTAACTGTTAGTCCATTCTTGGGTTCTGTGAATCTGTTGCTGTTTTGTTCCTTCGGTTTTTGCTTTGTTCTTATGCTCCACAGATGAGTGAAATCATTTGGTATTTGTCTTTCTCCGCCTGGCTTATTTCACTGAGCATAATACACTCTAGCTCCATCCATGTTGTTGCAAATGGAGGATTTGTTTCCTTCTTATAGCTGAATAATATTCCATTGTGTATCTGTACCACATCTTCTTTATCCATTCATCTACTGATGGACACTTAGGTTGCCTCCATATCTTGGTTCAGTGAAATAAGCCAGACGGAGAAAGCAAGTATCAAATGATTTCACTCATTCTGGAGTATAACAACAAAGCAAAAACTGAAGGAACAAAACAGCAGCAGACTCACAGAACCCAAGAATGGACTAATGGTTACCAAAAGGAAGGGACTGGAGACGGTGGGTAGGAAGGGAGGGATAAGGGGATTAAGGGGCATTATGATTAGCACACATAATATAGGGGGGACACGGGGAAGGAAGTACAGCACAGAGAAGACAAGTAGTGAACATATAGCATCTTACTATGCTGATGGACAGTGACTGTAATGACATATGTGGAGGGGACTTGATAATAGGGGGAATGTAGTAAGGACAATGTTGCTGATGTGAAACCTGAGCATAAAATTGTATATCAATGATACTTTAATTAAAAAAATGTTAAGCATTCAAAGATTGAAATAAAAAAAAACAAGCAGTACTGTGCAATGCCTTGTAGAACTGCAAATAAAATGGGACAGGCCAGAGTGAAATATTCTAAACTTCAAAACACGAGATTATGGCAGAACTTTTATTCTTATTGAAATTTTTATTAGTATTTTGGTCTACCTAGGCACCTCATTAAAAGCTACCAGCAAGTAAGAATTCACACAGTGAAAATCTTAGCCTCATATAACAAGCCATAGCATAATCTTATGGATGCTCACAGCTATAAAGAGAATAGTATTTCAAAGCAATATCAAAGTATATATGCACCAAAGAGATATATTACAGACACTATGATGAAATAGAAGTTTCACTTAGAACAATAAGAGCAGTGAGTGATAATCTCTTAAAAGTTCCAATAATTGTAAAATTTTTAGTTCTATTTTCCAGTCTGATATTTTGCAATAAATACAAAAATATTATTTACAAAATATTTTAAGGCATTTTATTTTCATCATAAAATCAATAAATGGAGAAAATGTTAAGTTGAATTGTATTCTAAAAGTGCACATAAAAAGAAAAAGCCAGCAATGCCTAGCCCCATAGGACTTTGCATTTAAATAGAAATATGGTTATAAAAAAGCATTATAATAGCAGTTTAAAGGCACTGAATCTGAAGGCAGGCCTAAAAGAACACCAATAGTAATATAGCAAGAATATTGCATATGTCTGAAAGCACATTAAAATGATAATGAAAATGAGACCTATTTTCTATGAAGTGTTTATACTTCAACATCCTGGTCAACACTAGGAAACAGTATAATTGATTTTACACTCTTTCCATCCTTCTGTTTTAAACTTGAAGATTCCACAGTGGTATTTTAACTACTTTTGGCAAATTTTCCTCCAGCTTCCTCTTGAAATCTTTGAAAAAAAATATTGAAGGATTCTCCGTGTTTGTGTTTGTATGCCTGTATCAATATCAGCAGCTATACATAATATGTGTATACATATATATTTAGAGGTATAGTACATATACCATATACATATCAATGAAATATTTAGTATATTGCGTGTATATACTATATTGATCAATGTTACCTGATAAACAATGCTTTTGAGCAACTCTGGCCCTTTGTAAAATAGACTGACATTAATACAAACATGGTGTGTATGTAAAAACACTATAGTTAGTGTGGTCAGTGATTTTTTATTATTTATATGATTCAGCATTTTCTTAAAGGTCTAGACCAGATGTTCACACCCAGCATAATAAATTAAGAAGTAATTAGTAATTCTAATATTCTGATTATTAATTCATAATAAATTAAGTAATTAGTAATTCTAATATTTTGATTATCACAAGGTGATGATTTAATAATTGTTGATGACAGTAAAGCACCATAATTAGTTTCTGGATTTATACAAGTTAACTGGTTTTCCTAAGACCATATACTTAAGTTCTGTGAAGGATATTTTTGAAAAACTACTAAAATTATGTAACAAAATAATATAGTTATTATTAATTATAATGCTTTCAATAACTGTAAACTTCAAGAGAGAGGAATAGCATTGCCCTGATCAACTCTGCAGTCACATATTACATAAACCTATAAGGACCTGTAAGTGGGACACGAGTGCTTAAAGAGCAGATCATATTCCCCTTTATCACCAACCTCTACGTTACTTGCTGAGGATGTATTTCTCACACTGGGAATTAGAGAAACTTTAAGGAAGACTTATTTACATGTAACTTCTCTTCTGATTGACAAACGTGCTTTTCTTGCCTTGAGAATAATTCACTGTGATTAGAATTCTGCCAAAAAAGGAAAGCAAAGGGAAGATAGCAGGTACAATGCATATATTTTATGAAGTACAAAGAAATGAAGAATGGGGGACAATTCTTTTGAAATAAAGACTTAAATGATGAACAAATGGCTGGTTATTCAGAATAACAGTTGTACACCAAACTGTAGCTTTGTAATGAACAATTTTAGAGTAAATGAAGCTGGAGTGGGGTTACTAGACTATCTGGATGAGTGGAGAGAACAACTCCTCTCAAGAAGCTGAATTTTATATGCAACTTTCAGGATATTATCACAATTGTCTACTAATTTATTGATGTTTCATTTGCATGGCAAATGTGTAGAATTTTTGAAAAAGTACGAAAGACTACTATGTTCAATCTAATTCAACAAGCATTCATGGATCCACTTACGTATTCAAGGTGCTATAAAGAATACAAAAGAGATAATGAAAACTGCCCCAGCCCTCAAGCCACTTTTAAACTACTGGGGATGACACATGGCACCATTAAATAAGTAATTAACTGCTGAAACAACTGGAGCAAATATTGAGTACTACAGAATTTCAGACTAAAGAGATATTATAAGTGACCTGAACGATTAGGAAGTCTTCTTGAAAGAAGAAGGCAGTTTTGATGTCACTGACAGAAATTTTTAAAAATTTATATCCAATCAACATATTTTTCACAATATATGTAGTATATATGAGATTCTGTGCTATATGGTGCAGAACATATAAAAATGACAGAACCAGGTTCCCAAAGATTTTATAATCCAGCAGAATAAGATGAGCTTACAAACAACTGTGATATAAGGCAGAATGTTGTATGTTGCAAATGAAAAAAAAAATGTATGTATATACAATAAAGTATAACAAAGCTCAGAGAAGGGAGTTATCACAAGAAAAAGATTCAGAAAAATGACAGGCACTTCAAACATACTCAAAAGAAAGGTTAGGGTTTTTGCTATCTGAAACAGAGAAGCACCTCCACTAGTGAGCAACAATACGAACAAAAGCTCCAGAGGCAGGGAAAGCATAGGATCCATTTGACATAAAGTAAACAAACAGTGGTAAATAAATATAGAAAATGGAATGAATTATCATACTGAGCATTGGCCTGAAAGTCAGCAGCACTATTCTTACTTCTCTAGACAGTGAAGAGCCACTGAAGTTTTCAGCAGGGAGTAAGTTGATTACAGCTATGACTTAGAAACATTAATGGACCAGTAGTTTTAAGGGTAAAATGAAAAGGAGGAATGTGGGAAGTAATGGGATTAATAGCTTTTACCTCAAGTAGTTTAATGTGCTGTTTTTAGGTACATACACAGTAATGAGTGTTAGGTCTTCGACCCTTGACTGATTTATCATTAGGTAATGTCCTTCTTTATTCCTGATAATTTTCCTTGCTCTAAAGTTGACTCTGTCTGAAACTAATATAGCTCCTCCAGCTTTCTTTTGTTAAGTGTGCATGGTATATCTTTCTACATACCTTTATTTTTTATCCCTATGTGTGTTTATATTTAAAGTAGATTTCTTATAGACAACATATAGTTGGTTTTGTTTTTGACACACTCTGTTAATGTATGTCTTTTAAGTGGTGTTTTAGACCACTGATATTTCGTGTGATTATTGATATAGTTGAATTATTATCTATCGTGATTGTTTCTGTTTTCTGTTTACCTTGTTCTTTGTTCTTATGTTATCTTCAACTCTTCGTGGTTTGAACTGAGCATTTCATATGATTCTACTTTCTCTCTTTCTTAGCATATTAATCATACTTCTTATATTATTTTTTTTCTAGTTGCCTTACAGTTTGCAATATACATTTACAACTGATCCAAGTCCACTTTCAAATAACACAATGCTGCCTCCCAGAAAGTACAGGTACCCTATAATAACAAAGCATTCCTAATTCCTTCCATCCCTTGTATCATTGCTATTATTCATTTCACTTATACATAAGCTATTCTCATTGAATGCACTGTTGATATTTTTATTTTGAGCAAATTATTATTTGTTGATCAATTACAAGTTTTTATTTTACCATCTTATTCCTTCTGTTATGTACTTCCTTTCTTTATGTAAATGCAAGTTTCTGATCTATATGATTTTCCTTCTCTCTGAAGATATTCTTTTGATATTTTTTGCAAGGCAACTCTACTAGAAACAAAGTCCCTTAATTTTTATATGTTTGAGAAAGTCTTTATTTCTCATCACTTCTGAAGGGTAATTTCACAGGATTCAGAATTCTTGGCTGGTGCACCTTTTTTCTCTCAACACTTTAAATATTCCATTCCACCCTTTCTTGCTTGCCTGGCTTCTCAGAAGAAATGAGATGTAATTATTTTCTTTGCTCCACTAGAGGTAAGTCCCCCCAACCCCGACCCCAGTATATTTCAAGAGCTACTTTTCCTCTCCCCTGCTAGGAGGATGAGGGGATAGCTCTCTGATCTTCACTGTGAGAACACTGTAAAGCTTCAGAGGTAAAATTCACAAGAGTGTGGGCATATGTCCTAAGACTGGACCCTCCCTGTAGTTTTTAACTCTCAGACTTCTCCACACTGAGTCTCAAGCAATTCATCATTACAGTTTATGTTTGCCTTCCTTGATATTGGTTCTCATGGAAATTGTTGCTCACGGATTTCTGTTCCTTGTGGTTCTTTGCATCCATCTGTTTGAATTTCCATTTTGTGGGCAGCAGTTTGGCCTGTGACTTCAATTCCCTGATGGATCTAAGAGGAGGTATTATTTTCAGTTTATTCATTTTTTTTTACTTGTTGGTATGGAGTGAAAATTATAAGCTCCTTACATGCTAGACTCAAAACTGGAAGTCTGAAAGCTTTTATAATCATAAGCTAAGGAAAGAAAATATGACAATTTAAGTTAAGATGATGAAGTGTGAATAGAGAGATCAATAAATTGGGTAAAAAGGGCAATTTAGATAAAAAAACTATAGACAATATCAGATATGAAGCATATCATAAATTGCAGAATATCAATTACATGTCCTTTGAGCCACATAATTGCAGGTCTAATTCATACTATGTATACATTTGATTCTTACCACAGTAATTTATCAACATAATACAATTACAATCAAAGTCCCTACAGAATAAATTTTTTCATGAAAATGGTTCTAAATCTATTGGGAATAATAAATATGTGATATTATTATGTCAAATATTAAAAATGAGTAACAGATAAATTTCTCTATGCAATATTGTTACAATTCAAAGGTATACATTTTGAAGTAGACTGATACTGGTGAGAGAATAAATGGAGTTCTCAATATACCAAAACAGAAAAGGAATAGTCTTTATATAAATAAGATTTTAATAAATGATAAATTTTGCATCATTAGTATTTGAAAAATGTAAAAGCCATGTCTGGGTTATTTGGAGGAAATGAGATTATTATTTCAACATACTGAAATAAATATTAGACGAATGAAAGAACCAGTTGTAAACGATTTTTTAAATGATTACATCTTAGAAGAAAGAAATTCTAAGTATAAATATTATGAAATTTATAATTTTATATGGAAAATTATATAAAAAGAAAATAACTAAATATATATGAAAATGAAAAATAAAGCAATAGAAAAACAAAGTGGCTGAAAATACACATACATATATATTCAACCTATATACCTATATACTTACATATCTTCAATAAACATATAAATATATGCATATTATAAAATCATACTAGCATCTTGCCAATCAATGAGAAATGAAAATACCAAAGAATAATCACTACAAAGTTAATACTCAAATGGAAAAGACAAAAGTTATGATAAAAGCATACTGAACCTTGAAATAAAAAGCAACAGACATGAGTGATCAATACTTTTCTGATAACTGAGTATGAATGAGAAAGCATAGCTAACATGCCAGAGAGCTGAAGGCTGAAACCCAAGTGATTTCCAAGGAAGACGTGAATGAAGACTAAACTTAGGAAGACTCAGATCAAAAGCACAAGAAGACTTGAGGATGTGAGCATGACAGGGTGAGTTTAAAATCTTTTATCCAGAACAGTTAACAAGGCAGGTCGTCACTTACAGCCAGGAGGGCCATGTAGCCACACCTTTTTCCTATTATAGCCAAAGGACATTTATTTGGGGAGAAATTGAACCCAAAATCCCCGAACTGAAAAAACATTAGTTTAAGTGGATAGAATTTGATGACAGAAATTTTATTTAAGTCCTAAATACACGAATAAAAATCAGAGACTGTTAATGAGTGGATACAAAAGAAAATCTGACTAAAATCTGACTACACATTGTCTTCAAGAAACCACACTCTAATTATAAAGACACAGGCAGAAAAAAGCCAAGGAATGGAGAAAGATGCACCATGCTAATATAATCAAAGATAAGCTGAAAAAGCAATATTAATCTCAGACAAATCAGACTTCTGAACAAGGAAAATTATCAGTGGTAAAGTAGAGCATTACATAATCATATAACCATCGATTCCCTAAGAAGACATAATAATCCTTAATGTGTATAAACCTAACAAAAGAGCATCAAAATACGTGTGGAAAAACTAATAGAACTGCAACTGTTGCTGATCCCCTCTATTGCTTTTGTCATTTCATTCATTGAATTCCTCAGTTATAGAATTTCTGGTTTGTTTCTTTTATGATTTTTAACTCTGTTAAACTTCTTGTTTTGTTTCAGCTTTTGATTTCCTGATTTTGATCTATTGTCTTTCAGTGTTTCCTTAGAGCTCATTGAGCTCCCTTTAAACAACTATTTTGAATTCTTTTTGAGCCAATTGTAGATCTTCATTTCTACATTTGTCTACATTCTTCATCTGTGATTGATTACTAGAAAATTATTGTGTGCCTTTGGTGGTGTCATATTGCCTTGATTTTTCATGTTCCTTGAAGTCTTTTGTTGATGTCCTCAAATTTGAAGAGGCATTTACCTCCTCCAGTCTTCACTAACTAGCTTCAGGAAAGAATTTCTGTCAGCCCTCTTAGGGATTTTGAGGCTTTCTTAGAACTTTATGCCTGCTCTACATTTCTTGTGCCTCTTGGGGATGGGGGAATTCTTCCGATTGTACGTCTTCCTTTGATTCTGCAAAGCAGGCCAAGTTTGCAGCTTTCTGTTTGTTTTCCCTAGGGTGGTTCTGAATGCTCAAATGTGTGTGCTTTCTCTCAGTCCCACGAACTGGGCTAGCTTTCTGCACATGATCACCAGCTATCTGCAAAGGCCGCCCTCACTGCCCTCAGGAGTGTGTATAAGGAGCAAGCCATGGCAGAGGGGTGGGGTGATGCCTGCAAAGTGATGGGTATGTCTGTGGGCCACTTGGTGTGATTCACAGGGAGGCATCCCCACTGGCTCAGGGGTGGGCTCTCTCATGAAGTCTGTGAAAGCAGTTAGTAGGATCTGTGTTCCTTGGTCACTCCCAAACCCTGCCTGCTGTTTTCCAAGACCTTCTCTTCCCCTCAGTGAGGCAGCTTGCTTCAGTATTCTGGGTGCGGTAAGATAGTAGTTGGCCTCTTTGGCAGCATCCCACATAGCTGGAGAAGCTGAGCACTCACTCTCCTACTCACACGTCACCTGTGGGAGAAATCATGGGCCAAGAGGGTCTCTTATGGCACTGAGCTATGCTTGGGGAGTCAGTGATGTGGGTAAAGTGAAACTGTTCTCCTTACCCCCTTTAATGCATCTAATCTCAGATTTGTTTTTTCCTTCAATGGTGCATAGGAACTTCTTTGCTGGACTCCTGGATGTCCACAAAAGTACTTTTACCCATGGATGCTGGTCTAAATTGGTGTTTGGGGGTAAGTAAGATGGTGGAAAAGCCCTATTGCACCATTTTGCTGATGTCAATCTCAATATAGTGAATATTAATGGTTCTCAAATCTAGATAGGTGTGTGACATGGTGTCAGGTCATTTTCAGTATGTCTGAATTAATTCAAAATTGAATGTTAATATTAAAATTTTTATAATATGAGTTTTATAAATAATTAATAAGTACATAAATAAAAGTTGTTTTTGGAAACAATTCAAATATCCACCTATAGCGTACAGGTAAAATAAACGAAAGTTTGTGCAAACATTGCAATATTGTGCATCTGTAAAACAAAAAAAAAGGAAGACAGAAAAAGGAGACCTTTATGTAGTAATGTGGAAAAATACCCAAAAATATATTGTTAATGTAAAAAGCGAGGTGTAAAACAGTGTATGTAATAGCTAAAATGTGGAAATAACTCAAATATTCATCAGTAAATGAATGGATAAGCAAACTGTAGTATATATGTACAATGGAACATTATTCAGCCTTAAAAAGAAAGGAAACTGGGACATGCTACAACATGGATGAACCTTGAGGACATTATGCTAAGTGAAATAAGCCAGTCACAAAAAAACAAATACTGTATGATTCTACTTATATGGGGCCCTAGAACAGTCAAAATCACAAAGAGGGAAAGTAGAATGGTGGTTGCCAAGGGCTTGGGGGAGAGAGAAATGAGGAGTTACTGTTTAATTGGTATAGACTTTCTGTTTCAACATGAAAAGGGTTCTAGATGTTGGTGATGGTTGCACAATATTATGAATATACTTAATGCCTTGGAACTATACCCTTAAATATGGTTACAATGGTAAATTGTATGTGTATTTGCCACAATTTTTTAAATTGAGAAAAAGAATTGCACGATTGGGAACAAAAAAGGAATTTTAAGGTAACTTACCATTCTCTGGTTGTTCTGAACTTATTTCCTGGAAACTAGCTTTTAAAAATGAAGAGGTAGACCTGAACTAAGTATACAAACCAGAGGCAACTATTTCTAAATGTAGAAAAGAATAAACTCACTTATTGAAAGATAGCTCTGAATGGAACTGAAAATTTTATAAAGTAGTAACTGGGAATTACCTTACAGAAATGTATGTTAAGAAGCACTTCTCAGCTAATGTTAAAAGGATCAGTTTCCTGATTTATACATTTTACTGTTGGAATTCTTGGTACAACAAACACTGGTATTGTGACATATTCCTGGAACAGCATGGGTCTCTGAAATCAGACTCCTCAGGTTCAAATCTTAACTTTACTGCTTACAAAATCTGTAAATTTAGGTAAATTCCTTAACTTCTCTGTGCCTCAATTTCCTCTTCTGTAAAATGGAGATAATATTGTTACTTGCTTCCTATGGTTGCTGTGTGTATTAACAGAGATGATACCGGTAAAAAAGAAAAAAACCCAAGTGTCTCCATCTTTGTTAAAAAGAGAAAATAAAAGAAATATGTGCTTTTTTTTTAAAAAAAAGGTATTTTTAAAATAGTTTATATTAAATTTTTACTAAATATCTCTAAGAACTTGGATTATAGTCTATTTTAATTTCCTTATGTATTTCTGTATTTTTTAAATCTTTTCTTTTAAATTTTTTCTTGCTCTTATATAAAAATAAACTTTAAAAATAGAAAGGACAAACATACTTTATAAAAGGCATGAGTAGAAGGGAGCAAGAGGTTAGCTGAGGGAGAGTCAGTGGGATTGATGTGTTTTGTAACTGAGAGGACATAATCTTAGTATCTTGCTATCTCTTAAGCTAAAATGTTTGTGATGCTAATAGCACAGTTTCTGCTAATATATATTGCAATTCTATTGAAGGTTTGTTGAACCATTATCTATTTCTGGTTAACAATTAACTATCTCAGGACATTAAATGTGAATATTCTTAGAATCAGAGATGTTGGGAGGCCCTAAAGATCAACTAGTTCAAATCTCCTTTTACAGATTAGAAAAACTGAGCTCCAAAGTGATTAAATTACTTTAGGCCATAGAAGTAATAATGGCCGAGTTGTGACTAGAATTAAATTCTGCAGATCACTTTTTCACAAGAGTATCGTACTCACTAGGTACTAATTTATTTTCCCTTTAGTAACGAAAAATCAGCAGAGAAAACCAAGAACAAAAGGAAATAGCCAAAAGGCTTATAAATGCACAATTTAAAAATCATGAATATCTTTATATGAGTGATATTTTCCAGTATAGTTGTGAAAATTAAAATTAAATGCACCCTACATCAATAAGGCATACTTTATAAGCTTGTCCTATTTTATCACAATTCAAAGGGTGAAAGTATCATCTTTACTATGAAAAACATCCAGTATATATTAATCTAGATCCCAATAGGACACAGATGTCACATTCAAATGGGGAAACTGTGGATAGTGCACGGAAGAGACTATGGACAGGGAAGGAAACGGGCAGAGTCAGAGGAAACCAAACAGCAGTGGTGAAGATCCCTGGTGGTAGGAGCACTAGAAAAACATACCTACCCTAAACCTAAAGAGGAAAAGAAAAGTAGTGCTTACCAGGAAAAGCTGTAGTTGGTTGCTTCTGTAGCTACACATATAGGAGGATTCCAAACAAAATCATCTGTGCCCTTCTTCAGAGGGGCACAGCCATTGACAGCCCAGAAGAGTGGGAGCCAGAGAAATAAATACCATAAATTCATTTTCTTACTGTCTTCCAATTTTCTGCCAGGACCACTAGATGACTGAAACCAATTAGACCTCAAAGGACAAAAGAGGTCATTTATGTCACTTTTAGGGGTAAAAAAAATAGGAAGAGATTAGATCTGGAGCAATAATCTACCACACCATTGTTAAAGGTCAAGCAGTCAAAAAGAAGAGACAGACATGGAAGAGAACACAGCAAGGACAAGCTGCAAATTACTGGTAAATTCTTTACCCATTTGTCACCACATTTAAGCATGATGATCTTAAGAGAGTAACACCCTCCTCAATTTTGTACAAGTTCATCTTTTGGACAACTCTAACTTGGAGCTATAGAGAAAAAACAATTTCGTGATTATAGTTGCAAGGTTAACCAAGTTAAAAATAGAATGAACAATCCAGTACCGATATTTTAATTTGAAAAGTCTCCTAGATATCTAAATCACTAGTACTTCAAAACTGTAGTCAAGGAAAAGGTCTTTCTGGACATTTTGGAATTATTAGTGTGTAGTTATTAATTAAAACTATAAGGATATTGAATTTATGTGCCCCAAAGAAGTAGGTATACACAGGGAAAAGAGGAGGTACAAACAAATCTAAAACATTCCAAAGTGAAGAAGTAGAATAATAAGGAAGAACCAGGACAGGAAATTGAAAATAGCCAAGTTTAGGAGAAGGATCAGGGGAGTGGGGCATCATAGAAACAGTGAAGAAAGCATTTAATTTGGGAAAGATTGACCATCTGTATAAAAGTAAGATAAAGACAAATAATAATTAATTAGCATTCATAATGCACAGATAATCTTCATAAAAACTTTGGTGGAATAGTAGGGTCAGATGCTTGATTGGAGTGGGTTTCAATAGGAATTTGGCAAAATATACAGGATCCAATGCCTATAAATCTTCAAGTAATTTTCTTGCAAAGTTGAACAGAGAAATTTCAAGGTAATTAAATGGAAAGTGAGGTCATTTTTGTAGTGGGAAAAATTAGAATACGTATGATGGTGAAAAGGATCCAGTGGGCAAAAATGATGCAGGAGACACTATGCAGTGCTATTCTTGAGTAAGAGAAAGTAGATAAACTGCATAAAAATATTTTTTGAATCTAGACAGGATCATGGAGAGTTCATCTAACATAACAAGGGAGAAGACAGTATATACAAGAGCAGTTCAGGTGGTAGATAAAGTGATGGGAGATTGCAGTAGCTACCACTAGATTCCATCTATTTTTGTCAGTATAATGGAAAGCAAGATCATCACCGCTAGGTAGAGCTAGGGGAGGTACTGGAGATTTGAAGAGAGGAGTTATAAAATAGTTACCTAGTAAATGGAGGAATAAAGGAGTTCTGAGGCAGCAGTACTGCATCACTTGAGATTACTAGACAGTTGGCCGTATTCGTGTGTGCTTATGTCAGGCTTCTCTAATAGGATCCATTGATCTACGTGTCTATCCCTCTGCTAATCCAGAGTCTTACTTACTGTAACTATATTGTAGACTCAAATATTTTATTTTTAATTTTCCCTAAAGCAGAAAATAGATTCTATATTAATTCAAATAGGAGAAAATAAGACTTACTCAAAATGGTAGACCCCTTCCAATTCTACAATGGTTTCTTTGCCAGTTTTGGTATCAGACATTACTGATTTCCTATCTGAATGCTCACACATTTTCCGACATATGGTTGACCACTTCACTCTTAACTTAAATATTTATCTTTACATGGTACTATGCATTTGTGTGTTTTTTTGTTATTTGTTTTCTGTGGGATTTTTTGGTAGAAAATTATTTTTTATTGAAGGGTAGTTGACACACAGTATTACATTACATTAGTTTCAGGTGTACAACATAGAGATTCAACATTTACATACATGGCAATTCTAGGTATCAGCTATCATCATACCAAGCTGTTACAATATCTTGACTATATTCCTTATGCTATACATTACATCCTGGTTACTTATTTATTTTACCATTGGAAGTGTGCACTTTTTTTTTATGTGAGGGCATCTCTCATATTAATTGATCAAATGGTTGTTAACAACAATAAAATTCTGTATAGGGGAGTCAATGCTCAATGCACAATCATTAATCCACCCCAAGCCTAATTTTCGTCAGTCTCCAATCTTCTGAGGCATAACAAACAAGTTCTTACATGGAGAACAAATTCTTACATAGTGAATAAGTTACATAGTGAACAGTACAAGGGCAGTCATCACAGAAACTTTCGGTTTTGCTCATGCATTATGAACTATAAACAGTCAGTTCAAATATGAATACTCATTTGATTTTTATACTTGATTTATATGTGGATACCGCATTTCTCTCTTTATTATTATTATTTTTAATGAAATGCTGAAGTGGTAGGTAGATACAAGATAAAGGTAGAAAACATAGTTTAGTGTTGTAAGAGAGCAAATGTAGATGATCAGGTGTGTGCCTGTAGACTATGTGTTAATCCAAGCTAGACAAGGGCAACAAAACATCCACGTATGCAGAAGATTTCTCTCAGAACAGGGGGGGTGAGGTTCTAAGCCTCACCTCTGTTGATCCCCAATTTCTCACCTGATGGCCCCCCTGCGACTGTGCCTGTCTTAGGTTGTTCCTCCCTTGAGGAATCTTACCCGTCTCTGGCTAACCAGTCATCTTCCGGGGCCATACAGGGAAATGTGAAGTTGGTAAGTGAGAGAGAAGCCTTATTGTTTGAAATGGTTAGCTTTTTATTTCTTTGCATATTTATGCCCTGTAGCTTCTATGCCCAGCATTTGTCTTCAGGTATCTTTACCACTTGGAAGAATTATGATACTTGGTAAATTTGATATGAGGCACGAATTCTATTTAAGGGTTGTAATTAGGAAGGAAGAAGAAAAGCTATAGAAGTAGCAGGCGGAAGAGAACCTGGGAAGATTGATTATTTCTTTGACATATCTTCTTGTGGAGTAACTTCAGCATGTATAGGTTTTAAGCTACTACTTAAATTGCGCACACACATAAACATAATAGGAGTATAGTTACATAACCAAAGCATATCTGTAATTACCAGCCATCTCCAGTGAAACCAAGAAAACCAGTTAGGCACCTTAGGCATTTGTGAAAACTTATCTGTGGTATGGTGGATATTGTCCAACTGAACTTGAACAGTCTGAGAGAAATCAGACAAATTAAAACAACCCATTCCTGGGGAATGTTCACATCCCTTATGTTCTTTTAACAGTAAATAGTCTGTAGTTGTAAGATTTTGGAGCGCTACAATTTGCACTTCTCCTAATTCTTGGTTGAGTTCCAACAGTATAGATCCAGTCAAATTTATTGTTTTACTGTATGCACAGGCCAGCTTAGATATCTCCTTCATCATTCCCATGGCAAGTCCAGGAACTGGTGGGATGAGTGCATCTACAGCTGTAGCAGTGCGTGGATCTTTGTTGGGGTTTTTTGATGATCATCTTCTGGCATGAGTCTTCCCGAGAGTGCTGATGTTGGAAGTTCTTTTTCATATCGTATCTTAGTTCATTTTCGGGGTAGCCCAATTAGGCTTTGATCCTCTGTATAAACACAAACAGACCCTTTGCCTACACTTTTATATGCCCTTTATACCCTTGTGTAGAACTCTTTGGAGGTTACCACACAGGAACTGCCCTTTTTTTTTTTCTTGGTATCACTAATCTACACTTACATGATGAATAATATGTTTACTAGGCTCTCCCCTATACCAGGTCCCCCCTATAAAGCCCTTTACAGTCACTGTCCATCAGCATAGCAAAACGTTGTAGAATCACTACTTGCCTTCTCTGTGTTATACATCCCTCCCTTTTCTCCTACCTCCCCATGCATGCTAATCTTAATACCCCCTTACTTCTCCACCCACCTTATCCCTCCATACCCACCCATCCTCCCCAGTCCCTTTCCCTTTGGTACGTGTTAGTCCATTCTTGAGTTCTGTGATTCTGCTGCTGTTTTGTTCCTTCAGTTTTTCCTTTGTTCTTATATTCCACAGATAAGTGAAATCATTTGGTATTTCTCTTTCTCTGCTTGGCTTGTTTCACTGACCATAATACCCTCCAGCTCCATCCATGTTGCTGCAAATGGTTGGATTTGCCTTTTTCTTATGGCTAAGTAGTATTCCATTGTGTATATTTACCACCTCTTCTTTATCCATTCATCTATCGATGGACATTTAGGTTGCTTCCAGTTCTTGGCTATTGTAAATAGTACTGCGATAAACATAGGGGTGCATTGGTCTTTCTCCTACTTGATTGCTGCGTTCTTAGGGTAAATTCCTAGGAGTGCAATTCCTGGGTCAAATGGTAAGTCTGTTCTGAGCATTTTGATGTACCTCCATACTGCTTTCCACAATGGTTGAACTAACTTACATTCCCACCAGCAGTGTAGGAGGGTTCCCCTTTCTCCACAGCCTCGCCAACATTTGTTGTTGTTTGTCTTTTGGATGGCAGCCATCCTTACTGGTGTGAGGTGATACCACATTGAAGATTTAATTTGAATTTCTCTGATAATTAGCGATGTGGAGCATCTTTCCATGTGTCTGTTGGCCATCTGTATTTCTTTTTTGGTGAACCATCTGTTCAGTTCCTCTGCCCATTTTTTAATTGGGTTATTTGTTTTTTGTTTGTTGAGGCGTGTGAGCTCTTTATATATTCTGGACGTCAAGCCTTTATCGGATCTGTCATTTACAAATATATTCTCCCATACTGTAGGGTTCCTTTTTGTTCTACTGATGGTGTCTTTTGCTGTACAGAAGCTTTTCAGCTTAATATAGTCCCACTTGTTCATTTTTGCTGTTGTTTTCCTTGCCTGGGGAGATATGCTCAAGAAGAGGTCACTCATGTTTATGTCTAAGAGGTTTTTGCCTATGTTTTTTTCTAAGAGTTTTATGGTTTCATGACTTACATTCAGGTCTTTGATCCATTTTGAATTAACTTTTGTGTATGGGGTTAGACAATGGTCCAGTTTCATTCTCCTACATGTAGCTGTCCAGTTTTGCCAGCACCATCTGTTGAAGAGACTGTCATTTCGCCATTGTATGTCCATGGCTCCTTTATCAAATATTAATTGACCATATATGTCTGGGTTAATGTCTGGATTCTCTAGTCTGTTCCATTGGTCTGTGGCTCTGTTCTTGTGCCAGTACCAAATTGTCTTGATTACTATGGCTTTATAATAGAGCTTGAAGTTGGGGAGTGAGCTCCCCCCTACTTTATTCTTCTTTCTCAGGATTGCTTTGGCTATTCGGGGTCTTTGGTATTTCCATATGAATTTTTGAACTATTTGTTCCAGTTCATTAAAGAATGTTGCTGGTAGTTTCATAGGGATTGCATCAAATCTGTATATTGCTTTGGGCATGATGGCCATTTTGACGATATTAATTCTTCCTAGCCACAAGCATGGGATGAGTTTCCATCTGTTAGTGTCCCATTTAATTTCTCTTAAGAGTGACTTGTAGTTTTCAGAGTATAAGTCTTTCACTTCTTTGGTTAGGTTTATTCCTAGGTATTTTATTTTTTTTGATGCAATTGTGAATGGAGTTGTTTTCCTGATTTCTCTTTCTGTTGGTTCATTGTTAGTGTATAGGAAAGCCACAGATTTCTGTGTGTTGATTTTGTACCCTGCAACATTTCTGTATTCCAATATCAGTTCTAGTAGTTTTGGGGTGGAATCTTTGGGGTTTTTCATGTACAGTATCATGTCATCTGCAAATAGTGACAGTTTAACTTCTTCTTTACCAATCTGGATTCCTTGTATTTTTTTGTTTTGTCTGATTGCCGTGGCTAGGACCTCCAGTACTATGTTAAATAACAGTGGAGAGAGTGGGCATCCCTGTCTAGTTCCCGATCTCAGAGGAAATGCTTTCAGCTATTCGCTGTTCAATATAATGTTGGCTGTGGGTTTATCATAGATGGCCTTTATTATGTTGAGGTACTTGCCCTCTATTCCCATTTTGCTGAGAGTTTTTATCATGAATGGATGTTGAACTTTTTCAAATGCTTTTTCAGCATCTATGAAGATGATCATGTGGTTTTTGTCCTTCTTTTTGTTGATGTGGTGGATGATGTTGATGGACTTTTTGAATGTTGTACCATCCTTGCATCCCTTGGGATGAATCCCACTTTGTCATGGTGTATGATCCTTTTGATGTATTTTTGAATTCGGTTTGCTAATATTTTGTTGAGTATTTTTGCATCTACGTTCATCAGGGATATTGGTCTGTAGTTTTCTTTTTTGGTGGGGTCTTTGCCTGGTTTTGGTATTAGGGTGATGTTAGCTTCACAGAATGAGTTTGGGAGTATCCCCTCCTCTTCTGTTTCTTGGAAAACTTTAAGGAGAATGGGTATTATGTCTTCCCTGTATGTCTGATAAAATTCCGAGGTAAATCCATCTGGCCCGGGGGTTTTGTTCTTTGGTAGTTTTTTGATTACCGCTTCAATTTCATTGCTGGTAATTGGTCTGTTTAGATTTTCTGTTTCTTTCGGGGTCAATCTTGGAAGGTCCTACGTTTCTATGAAGTTGTCCATTTCTTCTAGGTTTCCCAGCTTGTTAGCATATAGGTTTTCATAGTATTCTCTAATAATTCTTTGTATTTCTGTGGGGTCCGTCGTGATTTTTCCTTTCTCATTTCTGATACTGTTGATTTGTGTTGACTCTCTTTTCTTCTTAATAAGTCTGGCTAGAGGCTTATCTATTTTGTTTATTTTCTCGAAGAACCAGCTCTTGGTTTCATTGATTTTTGCTATTGTTTTATTCTTCTCAATTTTATTTATTTCTTCTCTGATCTTTATTATGTCCCTCCTTCTGCTGACCTTAGGCCTCATCTGCTCTTCTTTTTCCAATTTCGATAATTGTGACATTAGACCATTCATTTGGGATTCTTCTTCCTTTTTTAAATATGCTTGGATTGCTATATACTTTCTTCTTAAGACTGCTTTTGCTGTGTCCCACAGAAGTTGGGGCTTAGTGTTGTTGTTGTCATTTGTTTCCATATATTGCTGGATCTCCATTTTGATTTGGTCATTGATCCATTGATTATTAAGGAGCGTATTGTTAAGCCTCCATGTGTTTGTGAGCCTCTTTGCTTCCTCTGTACAGTTTATTTCTAGTTTTATGCCTTTGTGGTCTGAAAAGTTGGTTGGTAGGATTTCAATCTTTTGGAATTTTCTGAGGCTCTTTTTGTGGCCTACTATGTGGTCTATTCTGGAGAATGTTCCATGTGCACTTGAGAAGAATGTATATCCCGCTGCTTTTGGATGTAGAGTTCTATAGATGTCTATTAGGTCCATCTGCTCTACTGTGTTGTTCAGTGCTTCCGTGTCCTTACTTATTTTCTCCCCGGTGGATCTATTCTTTGGGGTGAGTGGTGTGTTGAAGTCTCCTAGAATGAAAGCATTGCAGTCTATTTCCCCCTTTAGTTCTGTTAGTATTTGTTTCACATATGCTGGTGCTCCTGTGTTGGGTGCATATATATTTAGAATGGTTATATCCTCTTGTTGGACTGAGCCCTTTATCATTATGTAGTGTCCTTCTTTATCTCTTGTTACGTTCTTTGTTTTGAAGTCTATTTTGTCTGTTATTAGTACTGCCACCCCTGTTTTCTTCTCGCTGTTGTTTGCTTGAAATATGTTTTTCCATCCCTTGACTTTTAGTCTGTATATGTCTTTGGGTTTGAGGTGAGTTTCTTGTAAGCAGCATATAGATGGGTCTTGCTTTTTTATCCATTCTGTTACTCTGTGTCTTTTGATTGGTGCATTCAACCCATTAACATTTAGGGTGACTATTGAAAGATATGTACTTATTGCCATTGCAGGCTTTAAATTCGTGGTTACCAAAGGTTCAAGGTTAGCCTCTTTAGTATCTTACTGCCTAACTTAGCTCGCTTATTGAGCTGTTATATACACTGTCTGGAGATTCTTTACTTCTCTCCCTTCTTGTTCCTCCTCCTCGATTTTTCATATGTTGTGTGTTTTGTGCTGTGCTCTTTTTAGGAGTGCTCCCATCTAGAGCAGTCCCTGTAAGATGTTCTGTAGAGGTGGTTTGTGGAAAGCAAATTCCCTCAGGTTTTGTTTGTCTGGGAATTGTTTAATCCCACCGTCATATTTGAATGATAGTCGTGCTGGATACAGTATCCTTGGTTCAAGGCCCTTCTGTTTCATTGTATTAAATATATCATGCCATTCTCTTCTGGCCTGTAGGGTTTCTGTTGAGAAGTCTGATGTTAGCCTGATGGGTTTCCCTTTATAGGTGACCTTTTTCTCTCTAGCTGCCTTTAAAACTCTTTCCTTGTCCTTGATCTTTGCCATTTTAATTATTATGTGTCTTGGTGTTGTCCTCCTTGGATCCTTTCTGTTGGGGGTTCTGTGTATTTCCATGGTCTGTTCGATTATTTCCTCCCCCAGTGTGGGGAAGTTTTCAGCAATTATTTCTTCTAAGATACTTTCCATCCCTTTTCTTCTCTCTTCTTCTTCTGGTACCCCTATAATATGGATATTGTTCCTTTTCAATTGGTCACACAGTTCTTTTAACATTGTTTCATTCCTGGAGATCCTTTTGTCTCTCTCTATGTCAGCTTCTATGCGTTCCTGTTCTCTGGTTTCAATTCCATCAATGGCCTTTTGCATCCTATCCATTCTGCTTATAAACCCTTCCAGAGTTTGTTACATTTCTGTGATCTCCTTTCTGGCATCTGTGATCTCCCTCCGGACTTCATCCCATATCTCTTGCGTATTTCTCTGCATCTCTGTCAGCATGTTTATGATTTTTATTTTGAATTCTTTTTCAGGAAGACTGGTTAGGTCTGTCTCCTTCTCTGGTGTTGTCTCTGTGATCTTTGTCTGCCTGTAGCTTTGCCTTTTCATGGTGATAGGAATAGTTTGCAGAGCTGGGACGAGTGACGGCTGGAAGAACTTCCCTTCTTGTTGGTTTGTGGCCCTCCTCTCCTGGGAGAACAGCGACCTCTAGTGGCTTTTGCTGGACAGCTGGGTGCAGACAGGGTTTCTGCTCCTGCCTGGCTGCTATGGAGTTTATCTCCGCTGTTGCTGTGGGCGTGGCCTGGCTCGGGCAGCTGCTCCAAATTGGTGGAGTCGCGTTTGGAGAGGGTGTGGCTGGTAGGCTATTTATCTCCATAAGGGGCCTCCCTGCTCCCTGCAGCCCAGGGGTTAGGGTGCCCAGAGATCCTCGGATTCCCTATCTCTGGATTAAGTGTCCCGCCCTGCCCCTTTAAGACTTCCAAAAAGCGCCCACCAAAACAAAACAATGACCACCAAAAAAAAAAAAAAAAAAAAAAAAATTTGTAATTAAAAAAAATTTTTTTTAATTAAAAAAAAAAAAGGGTGGCCGCTCGTTTTTCTTTATTCTCCGGCGCCAGCCTCAGGCATCTGCTCACCATTCTTGCTGCCCTGTTTCCCTGGTATTGGGGTCCCTATCCCTTTAAGACTTCCAAAAAGCGCTCGCCAAAACAAAACAGCAAAAAAAAAAAAAAAAAGTGGTCATTCGCTCTTCTGGTGTCCTCCGGCACCAGGCCTCCTGTGCCCGCTCACTGTTCTTACTGCCCTGTTTCCCTAGTATTGGGGTCCCTATCCATTTAAGACTTCCAAAAAGCGCTCGCCAGAACAAAACAGCAAAAAAAAATTGGTCGCTCAATTTTCTTATGCCCTCTGTCGCCCAGCCTCCAGTGCCTGCTCACTGTTCTTGCTGCCCTGTTTTCCTAGTATCGAGGGCCCTGCACTCTGGCCCGGATGGCTGGGGCTGGGTGTTCAGCAGTCCTGGGCTCCGTCTCCCTCCCGCTCTGCCTATTCTTCTCCCGCTGGGAGTTGGGGGGATGGGCGCTCGGCTCCCGTCGGGCCAGGGCTTGTATCTTAACCCCTTCCCGAGGTGCTGGGTTCTCTTAGGTGCGGATGTGGTCTGGATACTGTCCTGTGTCCTCTGGTCTTTATTCTACGAAGGGTTGTCTTTGTTATATTTTCATAGATATATGTGGTTTTGGGAGGAGATTTCCGCTGCTCTACTCACGCCGCCATCTTCTGTCTTTCTCATTACTATGCTTTTGAAACATACTTCTTAGTATTCATTTGAATATAGTGTTACAGAAATGGAATAAAATGATAAATCTCCTGTTAAGAGTCCAATGAGACACAGGTGTCCTCTAGCCTGCTAGAGTCACCTTGAACTTTAAGACTGAAATAAAATTTGTTATATTTCACACAGTATAAAATCCAGGGTCCATGTCATTTTTCAAGATCCTTAGATATCTTTCTTCTTCCTCACCTCTGGCTTCATTTTCTTGCTTTCTTGATCCTGAATCTCAACTTTCTATCTCACCTTTCATGCAAGGTATCCTTCCGTACACTAAAGTCCAAACTATCTTCTTCCTGGACAAATTTGGTAGCTCAAATCATTATGCAGCATAATTTTGTTCTTTTAATGGGCTTCCAGAGAGTGCCCAAAAGACTTCCTCTATTGGTTCACAGCAGTCTATCAAGGTATTTTCTTGAGCAAAGGGCCACACATCTTAGAGTGAAATTATGCTGAGATATTAGTGGGCAAATATGTGTGTCAGCTGTGACTTTAAATACTATTTTCCTCAGCTACATCTGTATTATAATGTCTTGATTCTGTTATACCCTTGATCATAAAATACAGAATTAATGATAGCGTTACTTGGGCAAAAGAACAAAAGCCTGATATCAGAATTACTTTTCTTACACTGATTATAAAACATGCTTGAATTACGTGTTTTTCTGTATATCATTTTAGAGCATGTTTATTACAGAAATTACTTGCATATTTTAATATAAGTTCATATTTTGATATGACAATTTTGTAAGGTAGATGCCATCTCCATTTTACAAATGAGGATCCTAAAACTAAGTGATACTAAGTAAAGTGCCCATGTTCTCTCAACCTGAAGCTGAGATAAATTTGGCATATGTAATTTCACTCCAATTTCTGAAATCTTTCTACTACACTATTAGAGTAATTTAGAAAATGTCAGATAGGTAAAAGCCAAAGAAAAACATTTAGATTAGCTAAAAACAAAGTGATGAGAGCATTTATAGAGTGGTTGGGAAATGTAATGTCAAGATGTGGCACAGGAACTAAACAATGCTATTATCTCTGGGAATTTTCAAGGAAATGTTTCACTGAGAGTGGAAGGCAGAAAATGCTTGACTATGAAAAGGAAAAGCTAAAGTGAGTATTCTGGGATGACCATTGTATCTAAAAGATGTAACTCATGCTGCATTCTGTAATATTCTTAATTAAAATGGTATATTTATACAGGACCATATATCATCATTTTATAGATTTTCACATTGATGCTCTTGTATGTAATCCAAGCACTACTGGAGTGGTGCATCATTATGAAATTGGTGTATTTTATTCTGTTCCATTTATAATCACTCAAGGACATAGCAAGAAGAGGCACGTTGATAGAGTGTACTTTTAGGCCTCTGGGAGAAAAATACATTAGTATAAAAAGTCACAAGCTATATTGGATGAGTTTCTTTATGATGCTGATGTTGAGACTTTGCCTCTATCTAAAACTTTCTTTGATATTATTGTAGTTTGAAAATATGTTTACAATATTTGAAAAAGAAAATCAGCTGCTTAAAAGTCATCCTCTCGTGGTGATCTCTAAAAGTCTTTCACTTCTACAGTCCAGTGTTTCTGAATTATTGAATTCGAAAATACAATTTCCAACTAAAGGCAAAAATCCTGAAGCACAGAGAAAGTAGACTATTCAACTGTTATTGAATATAGAAAAGCCCAAACCAAATAATGAAAACTGTTTGATTGATTATGGCTAGGGGTTCTAGAAGAGGCCCTACTGCTTGCCCTTTGCATTGGGAGTTAAACACAGAACAACGAGTTAGTTCATCCAAAGCTAGGAGAAGCTATGAGGATGTCCCACCTGACTGCCATCTCAGGACTCTGAGAGCACTTCAGTCAAGCTTGATCACTTTGCCTCTACTGGCTTCTTGCCTAAACACTCTGTTAACATGTATCAGCTTAGTAAGAGTTTCACATTAAGCTCACCCAGGATACTAAGAAAATTTAGAAAACATTCATGTGACTTTTCAAAATCTAGACAGTTATTTGGAAAATAGTTTAATATGTACCCATACTTCATCTAAATTAATTTTAATTATAGAAATGCATATTTTTCTCTTGAACTCGGCTGCTTTAACAAACAATACCAAACAATGAATGGAGGCGGCGGGGGCGGATCCATCATGATGAGTGGCAGAATAAAGACCTAAGAGGCTGTTCAGATGTCCTATATTTAATGAGTCCAAAGAAGCGGTCTATAGACAGGCCCTATTGCCATCTGCTATTAATGGCTACAAAAGACTACATTTGGTGTTGGGACATAGTACCATTCTCCCACAAGTTAGAAGTTTATAGTTTAGTAGATCCTAACTTTTAAATCATAATAACCATAAGCTTCTTAAAAAGTTGTATTTCACAAATCAAAACTTTTTAATTACAATTACACTCTTTGAACATAAAAGTATAAAGTAACATAAAATGAAACAATTTTTCAGTGGACACAAATCAATTTTTCACCACATGGATGTTGGACAAAAAGGGGAGATATAAGACCAAAAGCTATTCAAAACTTTTCAATGCCAACTAATAAATTAAGGACTAAGTATTGCACTGTGTTCAGCTTTAAGCTGCTCATAGATGTCCCAAGTAGATTCAGACAAAGATATGTTGTTCCTTCAAGCTGCTATCCTTTATTATCCACTGATCATTTCATTATAAGAAAGCTTGAATAGAATGTGGAAAAAGGTTGATAAGGAAGACTACTAGGAAAAGGAATTCAACTCTGGCCCCACATTTGCAGAAGCTCAATAGAATAAATGCATGCAACGGACCATATGTGCCCTCCTCGGAAGGCATACTAGTGACCATACACTGTCATGTGAGCATAGTGGCAAATACAAATTTTCCCATTTGTAACACTACTAGGAAAGTTATTCTCTGGCATCCCTTATTGATGGGCACCTCCTGTTAATTGCCCTACTGGTCTCCTCTGTATCCACAACTGGTTGCATTCTTGTACCCAAATAATCCGCTGTAACCACTGTGGCTACCTCATGCTTAGTTTTGAGAGGTTTTTTACAGTTCAGAGCAGTATCACAGTTAGTGGAGTTTCTGATATCAATCACTTCAATGCTGAAAGGATATAGGAAAGAGAACAGATATGCAGAAGGGCAATACGCGAAGGGCAATACGCAAAGAGAAAGTGGACCATCCTTAGTTCTGAAGAGGTCTAATGCAGGGATATAGTTAGGAATTCAAGGGGACTAAGTGTGAAAAATGTTAATGCGACAAAATCTGCAAATTAATGATGGAGCTTCTTCATCAATTTCTGATTTGTTGAGTCTTCACTGCCTTGTTCTATCTGGGGAAATGCTGACTTTTACCTCTGGATACAGGAAGTCTTCCTTTTAGGCAGAGAAGAAAGGTCAAGAGCTGTAGTTCAAACTAGCCAACTTAGAAAAGACAACACAAAAAGGAGAACAGGGTTATGAGTGCATTTTACTTTTATAATGCCTGTTTCTCCCAAGGGACAATAAGTTTGATGAAAACATGGACAGCATTACTTTTGTTCAGCATTATAGCCCCAGGATTTTGCAGAGTGCTTGGCACTCAGTAATTTATCAATAAATATATGTTGAGTGATTGAATCAATGTTATCTGAGCAAAAATGATGACCACAAAGCAAATGTGACTAGCTTAATACTTTGGGGAAATATTAGTTTTGATAAAATCCAAACCCTGTAAGTGTTTTTCAAAGGAATATTTGAAAAACAGACAAAAAACACTCAAGGATGGTAGAGATTAGCTTGTACAGGTTGGGTTCTTGGGAGGTAAACTCTTAAGCTGATATCTGAGTGCAGTATGTTTACTGGGGAGTAACCTCTAGGAAAATGAAAGAAGATAGGGAAGGGGTTTGATGCAGTCTCAAGAAGGCCTCAGCTGGTCCCATGGGGACTTCTCTTGCTACAAAGAGACTTGGCTGAAATCAGGAGAAGGAACTTGGACTTTATACCCCCCCCCCTGCACTGACGAGTAAGTAGATGTGGTTTGCCCCAGGAAGGGTGGGCCTGTGGCCTACAGCAAAACAGCATACCGCAGCACAGGGCGAAGCTTTGAAAAAGACAATACTGAAGACTGTCAGCAGCCAGCAATCTCAGCAGCTGGGAGAATGAGGGAGTCCATCCTGAGGAAAGGATCTGGACTCTGCCTGATAGCATCCACTACAGTAAGGAAGGATAGGGTTCACAGAGAGCTTCTGAAAGCTAGGTCCTGAGTATAAAAATTATACCATCAAATAATGACAAGAGAGCAAAGGCACAGTAGCATGAACAGTAATGATGTGTTTAAGGAAGTGCAAGTATAAATTATATATAATACTTGCTATTTATAATAATAATTATATGATGATGATAGGAGTAAAGAGTATTTAGGAAGTTCTAACCATGTATCAGGGGCCATGTAATTATTTTACATATGGAGTCAAGTATTTTTTATGCTATCCTGGCCAAAAATTACTCATTAGTGCCATTATCTTTCCTTCTTCTGGCCAGATTTCTAAAGGGGAAGAGGCGTTTTTTTAAATCTATATATGTTCTCAGTATTTCTTTTGTTGTAAAAAAAAAATCTAATAAATGAAGTGGAAATAATGAGAAAATGTTTGATATGGAGGACAGATTAGTGGTTTCTGGCAAGGGAGTGGAGTCAGGGGGAAGGTGGATCGTGATTATCAAAAGTCAATGTAAAGAATTCTTGTGATAATGTAACTGTTTAGCGTCTTGACTGTAGTGGCAGATACAGAAAAACCTACACATACGATAAAACTGTATAAAACCAAATAAACACACACGCAAACACACATACATATGGACACAAGTAAAACTGAGGAAACCTAAATAAGTTGGATGGAATGTAGCAATACCAATATACTGGTTATAATATTGTACTAGTTTTGCAAAATGTTACCATCAGGGGAAAATGGATAAAGAGTACATGAAATCTCTGTAATTTCTTACAACTGCATGTGAATTGACAATTATCTCCATACAAGTTTCCATTGAAAAATGAAAAAAAATAATATGAGTGGACATTTTTCAGGATTAAGTTCCATTTGAGTTCATATTGTTGCCTGCTGAAATAATTCAGGGGCAAACTGAAACTAGTGTTGTTGGAAGCACTAAAGTATTACCTAGAAAGCTTCCTTTTATCTTGCCTGCTTCTTCTAGCTACTAAATACAACAGATTGCTACTTGTCTTCTGCCACCAATTCTACAAGCAACTAATAGTGACCACTGTACTTGAGAATACATGATGACTGGACAGAATGCAGAATTTAGGTAGGACTCTATTGAGGTGCGGTGGAAAATACAGAGTACTTTTAAGAATAAAAATAACAACGGCATATATATACTGAACATTTATGTGTCCTGCATTTTGCTATTTATTAACTATCTAATCTTCAAAACAATACCTCAAGGTAGCTCTTATTGCCATTTTACAGAGAGATTAAATAAATTCTCAAGTCAGAGATAATAAGAGGCAGAACTGAAATTCATATTCAGATCTATTCCTAAGCTCCAGATTATTATTTCTATAGTACATCAAGACCAAGGTTCAGCAGATCCTTGAACACAGGTTTAAACTGCGTGGGTCCACTTATATATGGATTTTTTTTCAATAAATATATTGGAAACTTTTTGGAGATTTGTGACGATTTGAAAAAAAATTCTCTAGATTACATTATTGTAAAAATACAGTATATAATACAATTAACATAGAAAACAGATGTTAATCAAACTGTTTATAATCAGTAAGGCTATTAGTAGGCTTATTAGTAGTTAAGTTTCCAGGGAGTCAAAAGTTATACATGACATTTAAACCGCACATGGAGGTTAACTCCCCTAACCCCCATGTTGTTCAAAGGTCGACTGTATAACTTAGAGAAAGCTCAGAATTTGGAGTATAGGACAAAGGGTGAAAGACTATGTAGGGTGAAGGACTATGTCTTAGCTGTATGGTCTGTGAATCCAGGTAGACATACTGAAGACTTAGGGAAAAGTCACAGAGTTAAGGATCTGGGCAGTAATTTAGAGACCAACTGTTCATGCATTTTAACCACTCTCTCCAAGGGAGAACATTACATTCAGATCTCTAGGAAATGTTGAAACATAGCTATCATTGAAAATATATATTTTTCTTTCCACAGCTTTTCTCTGTTGGAACTTTAAAATAAATATATCTTTTATCTCATATGAATTACAGCTTATGGTTGTAAATTGAGAGCATTGTGGAAGCCTAGCCAGGACTAGCCTTAAAAAACCATTGTTGCCTATTTTCTCCCCAAAAGAAGGGTTGACTCTTCTGAAGATAATCTACTATGGAAATTAGGCCTGCAGATGCAGTATGAGAATCATATTTCAGTATATATACAAACAAGGCATCAAAATAATTACCTTTTTTCATTCTTTCTGTTCACACCTCTTCTACCTCCCTCATTTTTATTCCCCTCCTGTTTTCTGTTTCTTAAAATATCTTTTAATTGCCATTCTCTTCCATAATTGGTTCTTCTTTCCTTTTGTTCTAGTCCCTATCACTCAACAATACTGTCTGTTCTTAAATGTAAATATAATCCATGTTTATCACTTTTTCTCCATTGTGAAATGAGAACTAAGCCCATGCGCACATCTCTCCCTTGCCTCTCAAACACCATTTCCCTCTGTCTAGGCACGAAGCAACTACAACAACTTAGATTTGGATGTATTCTTACTTAGTATATGTTCAGGTAATAATAATTAATCATGATCAGTTCTTTCTTCAGCTCTTAAGTATGTTTCTTATAAACTGCACCTTTAAGTTTATCTTTAAACATATCTCACCCCTTTACCCAATTTCATATTGTACATTCTAGTTTATTGTACAGCATGGGCTATTTTTGTTTTACAAACTCAAAATTGTCTTCCTCTCAGCTGTTCTCAGTAATTGCCTATTCTCTTCATGTGGGCCTATCCAAACTTAGCCTAACAGAGGTCTTGGCTGGACACCATCCAAGAGGCACAGGCCAGCATCCTGCTGTGCTGATTATAGATGTTCTCATACTTAATGAAAGGTATACCTGTTTATCCTGACAGCAGTGAGATAACTAGCTGAAGGCTCTAGAGAACCTGAGGCAGAAAAACTGTATCTCCCTGGATATGAATTTCACCAATTTAACTAAAAAAAAGTTGTAATTAGAAGCATTTTTTTCATCCATATAAATATGTGATAAAAGCATCTTTTTTGGTATAATTAACTTTAATGTGTTTCTTTCTTGGTTATTCTAGATGTACTTAAGCTGCTGCATTAGTTCATATTCCTGTCTCTTTTAAAGATTTGACGAATCTGGATGGAAATCTTCCCCAGGTACTTCAAAGCCCAAATTTATTCAAAATAATCAAAAAAACATACTAAAAGTATATTCAAAAGGAGAGAAGCAATTGAAGATTGCAATGAAACCTAGTTTATAATTATTTATTTAAAGGTCATTTTCATCTGATTTCCCCAGTGCCTAACAGAAAACAGAGCCCTTCAAATCCCAGCAATAATTATAAAGAAGGACAAAGTGCACTGAAGTTCTTGATATTGGGTACTGTAGGGAACCATTCTGCCTTCAGAGACACATTTTTTTCCATATATAAATTCACAAAAAGATCTTTCAATTCATTTGAACTCATTTCAGTTGCCACTTTTAATAGTCTCTCAGCTATATTTAACAGTTTAGAAATCTATTTGCCCTGACTTTGTCCATTGTGACAATTATTAATAATTTTTTATTTAACAGTTTCTAAGCCCCAGAGATACTGAGTATATCATGTGAACACATTCAAAACATATTTTCTCATACAACAGATGCTTCATAACCTCAAAAATAAGCAACCTATGTTCTTAAAGTAATTATAAGTGGAAGCCATATACTTTTCTATGGCAAATAAACTTATTAACACCAAAATAAGTACTGGGCACAGGCCAAAAAATTAATAAATTTACAAAAATGTGGGTAGAAGTTGCTAGAATTTTTCTACAATCATAAAAGATCAAAGAAAAAATAATTACCACAGAGCTTTATATCTAAAAGCACTTTATTACTTTGAGTAGAAGCTTCAAACTTTAGAGTTGCAATAAAACTTGCAGCAAAGATTTCTAACTTTTTCAAGAGTCAAGACTCTTTGGAGCATCTGATTAATGCTATGAGCCCTCTATTCAGAAAAATGTACACATGAAACACACTTCAACTTTTGCTTAACTATATAGGTAGTTTCAAGAAAATCTGAAGATCTCTTAAAGATCATATATTCCAGGATAAAACACCTTCCTTAGATGTAGCCAGTCCATACATTTTATAAAATGCATGAATTGACTTTATAACACATAAATGATGATCTGATCTTCCTTGAATATCTTTAGTGCCAGGGAAGTCACTACTCTACACAGATTTGGTTTTTTGGATTACTATTATTGTTTTTTTAAAGAAGTCCTACCTTCTATTAAACTGAATTGGGGTTCTTTTAAGATTCTGTGAACTGTCAGTTAGTTCTGAAATCTATAGCTATGCAGAATAAATCCCTTTTTACATGATTGCCTTTATACAGAACATACAGCTATAATAGCCTTACATTTTCTCCTATCCAGGCCAAATATACCCAAAACCTTCAATCGATCCTCATAAAACCTGGTTTTGCAGTCCCTAAAAATTCTGATTGCTCTCCTCTGGGTATTCCAATTTGATAATGTCATCCTTAAAAATATAGCAACCAAAGATAAATGCATGTATGATTTGCTCAAAGAAGAGTCAGTTTTCCGTACTGTATGGAACTAAAACATTCAAGTGGGAAATCAGTCACATCTTTCTCCCAAACCCCAGTTCTTAAGGATGGATGAAATTAGGAAGGACCAAACATAGTAACTAAAATTAGGATCTCACCTACATAATTATCAAGAACTTTGAGGCAGAAGAACATAATATTATTAGCTTCCTACTCTCTCCTTAACGTTTTATCCATGAAATCTCAGGGAGACAGGATAAGAATATCATTGTAGCTAAGAAAAATGTTAAAAAAAATAAATTACATTGTACCCTAAGCAAATAAAAACTGTATTAATTTAAGTGAGTAGTCTACATGGAATTTTGAAGAGAAAGTAAAGAATTTTCTAGTTTATTTAGATACTGGATCTGGGGTGTAGGAAAATAGTATAGGAATGGCCTAGATGAAATGTCTCTCAAGGTTAACCTTATTATTTTCTGATTTGCTGTTTACCAAGATACTTTGTTTATTCATTTGATTTCTCAAAGGCCCTATTACTGGAAAAGAGAGACCCTGGATCGAAAATGTAAGCATTCCAGTCACTGAAATCTAAGACCCACCCACCTAACCACCACCACTGTTATTTAATTCAGTTACAATGATGACTCATACTAAGTTTGAGTCCATTAAAAAATTGAAGAATTTTACCCCTTTTATTAGGTTGTCTCTTTTTCATATTGAATTTTTCAGTTGAATCTTGGATATAAGGACAGAACATTACCATCAGTTTGTGACTGAAGTTCTTCTGGAAACAGAAAATGTCAATCGAATTGCTTGGACATAAAGTTAATAGTATACCTGCTAGTAATTCTAGTACACAAATAATTGATGGTGCTGGTAGATGAGGTTGAGATCTCTTCTATTACCTAAAATTATTGAGAACCTCCCTCTGCTTTCATCATTCAAAAAGTCAATTATTATGCTCTTTAAAATCAATGACAAGTCTACTGAACAAGACAAGACTGAGCAAGACCAACAGAGATACTGGCATAATTTGATAAGGGACTATTAGGGACCACTGGCCTTTGTATTAGTTTCCAGACACTGCTACAGCAAATTAGTGGCTTGTCTCTTTAGTTTTACAGATCTACAAATTGAGAACTGGACAAGAAGAGCTGTACTTAAGAAACCACATCCAGAGGTCTATCTATTCCTAAACCCAATTTTTATGATGTGATTTTGGACTTTGAAATGATGTTGTAATGGCGTTAAGACTTTTGTAGACTTTAAGAGGGAATTAGTGTATTTTGCATGTGGATGATGTGAATAATTGGAGAGCACTGGGCAATGTCCAAGATATCCCCCAGTGATCCCCACCTCCTGGTATTTTTGTCCTTGTGCCTGATGAATCCCTTACCTCTGGAGTGTTGGCTAGATTGAGTAACTTGCTCCTAACAAAAAGAATGTGACAGAGATGACAGTATATAATTTCCCAGTTTATGTTACAAAACAACTGTGGCTTCCATCCCTGCTCTTTCTCTCTTTTATTTTGGGGAAAACAAACTGCTGTGTGGTGTGGAACCCTATGGAGAAGGCCACATGCCAATAAACTGAGGGGTCTGCCCAAACTGAAGGTCTGCCAAAGCTATGTAAGCTTGGAAGCAGTTCTTCCTCTAGTAATGTTTCACATGGGACCACAGCCCTGGCCAACATCTTAACCACAGTCTCATGAGAAACCCTGAGGCAGAGGCATCAGGCTAAGCTGTGTCTAGATTCCTGAGTCACACGAAGTGTGCAATAAAAAAGGTTTCTTGTCTTAAGATCCTAAACTTTAAGTTACTTTGTTACACAATGATAGAGGATTCTGATACTATGGAATAATTAGTTTAAGGACTAATAGCTAAATTTGGAATACTTTTACAAATGGAAAATCTTAACCATTAAATGCTGCTTTTATTTCCCCCATATTTTTATGTTAAATGAAAAATCCTGTTCTCAAATACTGAGGCACCATAATGTTAATCTCATGAACCAACAGTATATATAAATTAATTATCAGTGTACTTAGTTTATTTTCCTATAACTAATGTAACTTAAATTTAACATTGGATTAAAAATATATTTATATCCATTATTCATGTGCAGAATGCCTTAAATCAACATGGTCCCTGCTAACTAGTAGCTGCTCATTGAGAAGTGTCTGTTACAAGGGGTCCTGACTAAATGCCCTTAACCTGATCTTATTTAACATTTTCATTCATTCACAATATGGAAAAGAGAATAATAGCATTTAATTAGACTTTGAAGTAAAAGGAAATTGAGAAACCATGTGGAAAACTACTGAAGACAGAAACAGTATAAAGAGACTAAGGTTACCAAGCTGGCAGGAAATGAAATGATGGTTAATAAAACATAAATGTGAACTCATAGATAAGAAAATTAGGTATTTTTTAAAGAATTTATTTATTCATTAACTTTTGGGGGACAAAGTTCTGTGGTAAATACTAGAATAAGGGGAACAAAATACAGGTCCTATCCTGGACACCATGATCTACTGACCAGATCACTGGCTACAGAGCCCTAACTAAAATTCCAGTGCACTACTGTAAGATGCCTAGAAATGACTCAGACTCCACTAGCCCACGTCAGATATTGTACACCAGTACCTCTATTATTCGCAAAGACTGACTACATTAATTGGACCATTTCAGTTTTAATCCACGCATGTTCTATCATGATCTAGAGTAGAAATAAACATCATAAAGGATAAATATTACTAGATACCACCTGACTCAAAGCCTCACAATTCTAATATCTCAAGAAATCGTAAATATTGCAAATCTGGTAATAAGCTATTAATGTCACTGAATAGATAAAACATCTTTGAACAGAAAGTTTCCCTAGCATATTTTCTTACACTGAAATGAAAAGACAGATCTTTGATGAGGAAAATTTCATCCATTATTTATTTCTTTTTGTTTTTTTTTTAAGCTTAGGCCTCCATAAAGCTCCATTTTCAAACTTTTGTACAAGAAAAACAAAACTACATACTTGTGAGATTCAGGAATTTCTTGATTATGTGTAATTAGAAAAAAACACGATAAATTTGATAACACTGATATCATACTAAATATTAAAGACATCTAATTAAAGTATGTGTCTTTATGAGAATAGCCTTAATGCTGTCATTTTGGGCTATATCTCAAAGTAATATAATTCACTGAAGTGATGAACTAAGTAATCATTGTAAGTAAAACATGCAAGTAAACTTAACATGACAACAACAGGTTTTGAACACTAAAACCTATTCCTCCCACAGTCTGCCCATCTCATAGAATGTGAATTTCTATGCTACCAGTTCTCAAAACAAAATAGAGGTATTCTTGACTCTTCTCCTTCCCTAATAACTCACATCAAACACATCAGCAAACACTGTTGGTTTTATTTACAAAAATCTTAAAAAATGCAACCAATTTTCATATCTGCAAGTGCTATCACATTACCCAGAGGTGCCTTATCTATCTTGCTCCATTTTATCCCTTTTGGATGTTTTTAATTGCCACATAGCTGTCATTCCTTTTCTACCCTTGCCTTATATTGATTCTCCCCAGTACTAGTCTTTTACAATCATACTCTGATCTATCCATTACTCTGCATAAAATCTTTCAATGTCTTATCAAATGGCAAAATTCAGAGTCATTACCATGACCCATAAAGCTCTCCAGGATCTGCACCTCCACCTTCCCTCAACCCTGTGACCTCATCTCACCTTATTTTGTTCTTCAATCAGTCACCAGGCCCCAGACACATATTTCTTCCAGTTCACTCTGCATATTGTCATCACAGGGCTTTTGCAACCATTGTTCCCTTGCCAGGAATGATTTTCCTTCAGGTACTTTTGTGACTGTTTCCATAGACCCTTTTATGGCTCCACTCAAATGTAGCATTACCATAAAGGGATTTCCTCAATACCCTATGGAAAATAGAAAACTATACCCCATTCCTGTTAAGCTGCTTCATCTTTTTTCATATCACTTGTCATTATCTGTCATATTATAAATGCACTTCTTCATTTGCTTAATATCTAGTCACCTCACAATAGTGTATGCACCTGGAGAGGAAGGATAACATATATCATCTGTTTTGTTCACTGCTATTTTCCTAGTACCCAGAATGACATTTTAGATGCTTCTACAATATTGATAAATATATGGTTCAATATTAAAGTACGTGGCAGATGCAAGGAGTAAGTTAGCTGATCACCCCCAATTTCAAAACCTTTGTAATTCACCCCAATGTTTACACTGAGGGCAAGATCTCCCCAGGACTGCTTGTAGTCAATGACTAAGCACAGCAAAGGGCCTAAATCATGCCCAAAGCTTGGACCATTCCTGCCCAGTGCATAACTCCTTTAGTGGGCAAAATGAAGATCTGAAATACAATCTAGGGATATTCAGAGTTAATCATCCTTCATACTATCTCTTCTGAAAATTGGTGTCAAACCCAATCCATGGTCTATGTCTCTCCCTTCCTACCCCTGCTTTCTTGCTACTTCTTCCTTCACAGGCATTTCCCCCAATAAAACTTTTATTTCTGTTTCTATCTTGGTGTCTGACTTTGGGGAGGAATGGAACTGACAGAGGTTACAATTATGAATTTATTTATTTTTTAGAAATCAGAATTATGCATATTTTGTTTGAAAGATTTTTAGTTAAAGAAAAAAATGAGGTAAAGGAAAAAAGACCAATGGTCTGATCAGTGTATGATTTTAAAAGATTGGTACTGGAGAGAATAGATAGAGGGCAAGGGTAGAAAAATGAATGAAATATGAAGCAGGAATTAAACAATTTCCAGATAAGCAAAAGTTGAGGGAATTTAACTACCACAAACCATCTCCATAGTGTATTTTAAAGGAATTGGCACTAGATGGAAGTACTCCTACAGCTAAATAGCTGTCACAGGAAAAAAGAACACAACAGTAAAAGAAGTAGACCAATTAATTACTAAGCAGATGCAAAATTATAAACTACCCACAAAGTCAGTCAAGGGATACATAAAGAGTACAGAATATGATACCTAATATATAAAGAGTGGAAGAGGAAGAAAAAGAAGGGATAAAAAAATAACCTTTAGATTCTGTTTGAAATAATCTAATAAGTGAGTTAAGTTAGACTATTAGATAGTAAAGAAGCTGACACTGAACTTTAGGCAACCACAAATCTAGAGCCTGCAATGGCAGTAGGTACATTATTTATCGATAATCACCCTAATGAAAATGGACTGAATGCACCAATCAAAAGACATAGAGTTACAGAATGGGTTAAAAATACAAGACCCATCTATATGCTGCCTACAAGAAAATCACTTCAAACCCAAAGACATACACAGACTAAAAGTGAAGGGATGGAAAAAGATATTTCATGCAAATAATAGGGAAAATAAAGTAGGAGTTGCAATACTTGTATCAGACAAAATAGACTTCAAAACAAAGAAAGTAAGAAGAGACAAAGAAGGACATTACATAATGATAAAGGAGTCAGTCCACCAGGAGGATATAACCATTATAAATATCTATGCATGTAATATAGAAGCACCCAAATATGTACAACAAATGATAACAGAATTAAAGGGGAAATAGAATGCAATGCATTCATTTTAGAAGACTTCAGCACACCATTCACTCCAAAGGACAGATCAACTGGACAGAAAATAAGTAAGGGGAGACAGAGGCACTGAACAACATAAGAGAATAGAAGGACCCAACAGACATCTACAGAATGCTCCACCCAAAAGCAACAGGCTGCACATTCTTCTCAAGTGCACATGGAACATATTCCAAAATAAATCACATTTTAGGCCACAAAATGAGCCTCAGTAAATTCAAAAGGACTGAAATTGTGCCAACCAGTTTCTCAGACCACAAAGATATTAAACTAGAAATAAATTGTGCAAAGAAAACAAAAAAGCCAACAAACATATGGAGGCTTAACAACATGCTCCTAAATATTCAATGGATCAATGACCAAAGAAAAACAGAGATCAAGAAATATATGGAGACAAATGAAAACAACAGCTCAACACCCCAAAACCTGTGGGACACAGTGAAAGCAGTTCTAAGAGGAAAGTGTATTGCAATACAGGCTTATCTCAAGAAAGAACAATTACAAAAAAACAGCCTAAATTCACGATTAATGAAGCCAGAAAAAGAACAAATGAGGCCCAAAGTCAGTGGAAGGAGGGACATAATAAAGATCAGAGAATAAATATATAAAATTGAGATAAAACAATGGAAAGAATTAAATGAAACAAGGAGCTGATTTTTTGAGAAAATGAACAAAGTAGATAACCCTGTGAAGAAAAAGAGAGAATCTACACAAATAAACAGAGTCAGAAATGAGAAAGGAAAAAATCACTAAGGACATGACAGAAATACAAAGAATTATTAGAGAATACTATAAAAATTATGTTAACAAATTGGATAACCTCAAAGAAATGGACAACTTTCTAGAAAAATACAACCTTCCAGGAATGACCCAGGAAGTAACAGAAAATCTGATCAGACCAATTACGAGGAATGAAACTGAATTGGTAATCAAAAAACTACCTAAGAACAAAATTCTTCACAGATGAATTTTATCATACAATAAAAGACCTAATACCCATCCTCAATAAAGTTTTCCAAAACATAGAAGAGGAGGGAATACTTCCAATTTCATTCTCTGATGCCAGCATCACTCTAATACCAAAACCAGGCTAATATACCACAAAAAAAGAAAATCACAGACCAATATCCTTGATGAACACAGATACAAAAATACTCAACAGTATTAGCAAACCAAATTCAAAAATACAACAAAAAGATCATCCATCATGATCAAGTGTGATTTTTCAGAGATGCAAGGATGGTACAATATTTGAAAATCAATAAGCATCATACACCACATCAACAAAAGAAGGACATAAACCACATGATCATCTCCATAGATGCTGAAAAGGCATTTGACAAAATTCAACATCCATTAATGATAAATACTCTCAACAAAATAGGCATAGAGGGCAAGTACCTCAACCTAATAAAGGCCATATATGACAAACCCACAGCCAACATCATACTTAACTGCGTGAAGCTGAAAGCTTTTCCTCTATGATTGGGAACAAGACAAGGAAGCCTCTCTCCCCACTTTTCTTCAACATAGTAGTAGAAGTTCTGGCCATGGCATCAGACAACTCAAAGAAAAAAAAACATCCAGATTGATAAGGAAGAAGTTAAACTGTCACTGTTCACAGATGACATGATATTGTACATAAAAAACCCTAAAGAACCACCCCAAAAGGCTATTAGAACTAATATCTGAATTCAGCAAGGGTGAAGGATACAACATTAATGCACAAAAATCTGTTGCATTCCTACTTGTTAATGAGAACTAGCAGAAAGAGAAATCAGGAAAACAATTCTATTCACAATTGCATCAAAAAGAAAAAAATATGCAGGAATAAACCTGACCAAGGAGATGAAAGACCTGTACTCTAAAATCTATAAGACACTCTTGAGAGAAATTAAAGAAGACACCAATAAATGGAAATACATCCCATGCTCATGGATAGGAACAATTAATATTGTCAAAATGGCCATCCTGCCAGAGCAATCCACAGATTCAATGCAATCCCTATCAAAATACCAATAACATTCTTCAATGAACCAGAACAAATAGTTCTAAAATTCATAGGAAAACACAAAAGACCCCAAATAGCCAAAGCAATCCTGAGAAGGAAGAATAAAGTGGGGGGATTACACTCCCCAACTTCAAGCTCTACTACAAAGCCACAGTAATCATGACAATTTGGTACTGGCACAAGAACAGACCCATAGATCAAAGGAACAGAACAGAGAGCCCAGATATAAACCCACACATATATGGCCAATTAATATATGATAAAGGAGCCATGGATATACAATGGGGACATGACAGCCTCTTCAACAACTGGTAATGGCAAAACTGGACAGCTACATGTAAGAGAATGAAACTGGATCACTGTCTAACTCCATACACAAAAGTAAACTCGAAATGGATCAAAGACCTGAATGTAAGTCATGAAACCATAAAATATAGGTAAAAATCTCTTGATTATAAACATGAGCAATTTTTTGATGAACACATCTCCTTGGGCAAGGGAAACAAATGCAAAATGAATGAATGGGACTACCTCAAACTAAAAAGCTTCTGTACAGTGAAGGACAGTGTCAGCAGAACAAAAAGTCATCCTACAGTATGGGAGAATATAGTTGTAAACAACATAGCCTATATAACATCCAAAATACACAAAAAGCTCACATGCCTCAACACCCAAAAAGCAAATAATCTGATTAAAAAATGGACAGAGGATCTGAACAGACACTTTTCCAAAGAAGAAATTCAGATGGCCAACAGGCACATGAAAAAGTGCTCCACATTGCTAATCATCAGGGAAATGAAAATTAAAATCACAATGAGATATCACCTCACACCAGTTAAGATGACCAACATCCAAAAGACAAGGAAAAACAGACGCTGATGAGGATGTGGAGAAAGGGGAACCCTCCTCCACTGTCAGTGGGAACATAAATTAGTTCAACCATTGTGGAAAGCCATATGGAGGTTCCTCAAACCACTAAAACTATGAATACCATTTGAACGAGGAATTATACACCTAGGAATTTACCCGAAAAAAACAAGATCTCTAATTCAAAGACATATGCACCCCTATGTTTATCACAGCACTATTTATAATAGCCAAGAAAAGGAAGCAACCAAAGTGTCCATCAGTAGATGAATGGATAAAGAAGATGTGGTACATATACACAATGGAATATTATTCAGCCATAAGAAGAAAACAAATACTACCATTTGCAACAACATGCATGGAGCTAGAGGGTATTATGCTCAGTGAAATAAGTCAGACGGAGAAAGACAAGTACCAATAGTTTTCACTCAATTGTGGAGTATAAAAACAAAAGCAAAACTGAAGGACAAAACAGCAGACTCACCAACTCCAAGAAGGGACTAGCGGTTACCAAAGGGGAGGGGTAGGGGAAGTGGGTGGGGAGGGAGGGAGAAGGTGGTTAAGGGGCATTATGGTTAGTGCATCTAATGTAGGTGGGTCACAGGGAAGGAAGTATAGCATCTCACTATGCTGATGGACAGTGACTGCAGTGGGGTGTGTGGGAAGACTTGATAATATGGGTGAATGTTGTAACTACAATGTTGCTCATGTGAATTCTTCAGAAGATCATATATCAGTGTCATCTTAATAAAAGAAAAAAAGGAATGACAGCTAGGTGGCAATTAAAATCACCCAAAAGGGATAAAATGGAGTAAGATGGATAAGATACCTTCAGCTAATGTGATAGCATTGGCAGGGATAAGAATTGTGTGCATGAGAGAGAGGGAGAAAGAGGAGAGGGAGAGGGAAAGATAGGAAGAGGAGAGGGAGGAAGACAGAAAGAAAGAGAGGCATCTCTGTCTCCCTCAGGGACTTGGACTTGTCTTGGTGTAGCAGTTGCCGGAATCTGTGGCTAGAAGGAGGAAGATCCAGGTACTCTGTGTAAGAGAGCATTGAGAATGACAACAAAGAAACCTGAACCAGTCATCAGCCAAAGGTGTGAACAACAACAACACAGCAGAAATCAAACTATAATGGCTAAATTGGGGGAGATTTAGAAATTGAAATGGGGGTAAAAGGCAAGACTAGTATAAAGTGAGATGGCCCAGTAATTTTCTACAAAATGAACCACAGAACAGAGGCTGATTTTGCATTGTGTTCTAGGGCGTTTTGTGGGTAAATAAAGCACATTCACATTACAACATATTTCATCAAACATGGATGTAGATAATAAAATTCAAAACACATCTTCAAGTAACGTAGTGCTTATTTTAACCATTTGCATCTCTGTTATTATTTTAGTCTCTGTGCTGGTATGTTACAGAGTAAAAGCAATGCTCATAAAACAGAGTACTGGGATTCCTAAGGATTACTGGGAAAATTCCAAGAGCATCCCAGAGACCAAAAAGACATGGCTTCGAGCACCTACATGATGGTACTGAACAAAGTACCCGACAGAGAACCACATGCATAAAATTTTCAGTGCCCTTTCTGGACTCCACTCTCAATTAAGATTCTCTTTTATATATGGCAATGCAGTTAATGGCCACTGCATCATGTGCATACAAGCAAGCTAAATCACACATTAGTTTGACAGCTACAATGCAATAGTAGTATGGGCCATGCCACCTTAGAAAAAAGGGAGGATTTAAGTTGAAATCTGAAAAATATCAACATAACTTATAAGCAATATTGGAAGAATGTACTTTTTCAGAGTGAATGGGACATGGAAGACGTTTTTGTCCGGATAATCAATTTTAATTAGTTAATTAATTTGAAAATATTTCTGGACACATACTGGTGATCTAGGGATGTCAAAAAAAACAGACCCTTGCCCTTGTTAACTGACACTCATTATACATTTCAAAATATCTCCCCATGATTCTGATATTGCACCAGCTAAATTGGGACCTTAACTCAAGATTATGTGGCCATTTTTTTCAAATGCATTTAGGTATAGGGAGGAAAAATCACATATAAACACTGGCTAGAATAACTGTACAATATAAAAATACATTCTATCAATTTGGATTATTCAAGACAAAAAGGTAGTCTACCAGTAAAATGCTGTTGGAAGGAGAGTTCTGCAGAAAATGCTTCTATTTCCTTTAGAACAAACAGGTTAGTGTCAAACATGTTAAAGGCAAAATATTCAGGGTGTGGCAATATCTGACAGGCAATAGCCTAAATAAGAGTAACATGGAGAATGAGATCTATTATCTACCACAGTTGTGTAATTCTAAATGCCATTTAGAGCCTGCTAGTGTGCATCTCCTAGTAGGTCGTTGCTGTTCTCTTCATTTGTCAGTGTAAACTCTTTCAGTGTTACTTAAAATCTCTCAGGGCTGCAAACTATTAATCTTTGGGAAAACTTGCTACAAAGACTTCCCTTTAAGAGATGGAAATGTTTAATGTTTTTAGCATGAGTCCGGCATTACTACATGAGAGTTCATCACAGAGCTTTTGAAGCATTGGATCAAACTTCACAGATAAGCAATGGGTCCCTCTTGCACAGCAAGTCAAAGAGAAAAGGGCATGTGTAGAAGCAGTAAAAGAGTTGGTAATGGTGATTGATGTTTCACTGCACATAAGATCTTCCGTCCTTTTCTACCATGAAAAACCCTCAGAGAAAGTATTAGCTTGTCTCTCTTAACTAAATTGGGCAAACATTTTGTTAGTTTGGGTTCTTTCAAAGCAAAGGCTGAGATGAAGATTTGAACAGGTGAGGTGATCTAAGGAAACAAAACGAATGAGGAAGATATAGCGAAAAAATGGGAAAAGTTTAAAAAAGGGTGTGATAATAGTACTTTTTTCTGAGAGCAAGAGGGGTTTAATCAAAAGGATCGTCTGTGATACCATGTAGAACATACCTTGGGATTACCTCACCAGGAGATGGGGGGACTGGGCCAGATGAAGTAGTGGCAGTGCATTTATTCTTTGGTTTCATCCTTCATTCATTGAGAGTTGTATGAAAAGAGGTCCATGGGCTTAGATATGATAAGCTTGCAACTGATCAGGCTCCATATTCCCACAGAAATCCTTCAGACAGAGAAGAAAAAAGATAGATGCAAGTGCTTCAAGTGAGAACTTTCGGTATAGAACTTTCTCAGCTACAACCTTACTCAGGTAGTCAACAAAATACTGGGAGGACAAGGACAGTATCTTACATATATTTTTTGTGACTTTTTTTCCAAAAGTGTATTTAGAAATATAAATACCTATATGCCAATAAAATAAAGTAATGAAGAACACATATTTTGGGGGAAAAAGATATCTGTTTCTCTCTTCTATTAATTATTCTAGTTGAGTCCAAGCTAACAATGAAATGATATTTTGCCTGGTAGGGGGAGGGAACGCATCTAGACAAAGAACCTGAGTTACACATATAGGCATAACACAACACAATCAAGTAAATAGCACAGTAAAGGGAGTCAAATGATTTTTTTGGTTTCCTAGCACAAAATATATATATATATATATATATATATATATATATATATATATATATATATATATACACACTGTACTGTACTCTATTAAGTATGCAACAGCGTTTTGTCCAAAAAAATATATCTTAATTAAGAACACCTTATTACTAAAAAATGTTAACCATTGCCTAAACTTCCAGCAAGTCATAATCTTTTTGACGGTGGAGGGTCTTGCCTCATGGTGATGGTGGCTGCCTGATCAGGGTGGTGGCTGCTGAAGGATGGGGTAAAAACTGCAATTTCTTAAACTAAGACAACAATGACATTTGCTGCTTTGATTAAGTCTTCCTTTCACAAATGATTTCCCTGCAGCATGCAAAGCTGTTTGACAGCATTTTACCCACACAAGAGCTTTTTTTGAAATTGGAGTCAATCCTCTCAAACCCTGCCACTGCCTTATCAACTAAATTTATGTAATAACTTTTGTTGCCCTTTCAGCATTCTTCGCAGCATCTTCACCAGGAACAGATTCCATCTTAAGAAACCACTTTCTTTGCAATCCAGAAGAAGCAACTCCTCATCCATTCATGTTTCATCATGAGATGCAGGAATCCAGTCACATCTTCAGGCTCCATTTTTAATTCTAGTTCTTTTGCTATTTCCACCACATCTGCATTTATTTACTTCCTCCGCCGATGTCTTGAACTTCTCAAAGTTTTCCATGAGGGTTGGAATCAACTTCTTCCAAACTCCTGTTAATGTTGACATTTTGAACTCTTCCCATGAATCGTGAATGTTCTTAATGCATCTATAGTAATGAATCCTTTCCAGAAGGTTTCCAATTTACTTTGTTGATATCCACCACAGGAATCACTATCTATGGCAGCTAAAGGCTTACAAAATACATTTCTTATTATGAGACTAGAAAATCGAAGTTACTCCTTCATCCATGGCAGTAGAATGGATGTTGTGTTGACAGACATAAAAACATTACTCTCATTGTCCACCTTCACCTGAGCTCTTGGGTGACCAAGTGCATTGTCAATGAATAATAACAGTTTGAAAGGAATCTTAATGGTGGGCTTCAACTATTCAGTAAACCATGTTGTAAACAGATGTGCTATAGTGCAGGCTTTGTTGCTCCACTGATAGAGCACAAGCAGAGTAGATTTAGCATCATTCTCAAAGGCCCTAGGATTTTGGGGATGGTAAATAAACAGTGGCTTCAGTTTAAAGTCACCAGCTGCCTTACTCCCTAACAAGGGAGTCAGCCTGTCCTTGGAAAGTTTGAAGCCAGACATTGACTTTTCCTCTCTAGATATGGAAGTCCTAGGTAGCACCTCCTTTCAGTGGAAGGCTGTTTTTTTCTACATGAAAAATCTAGTCTTTATTGTAGCCTCCATTATTAATTATCTTAGCTAGACCTTCTGGATAATTTGCTGCAGCTTCTGTATCAGTGCTTGCTACTTTATCTTGCATTTTATGTTATGGAGATGGCTTCTGTCTTAAATGTCATGAACCAATCTCTGCTAGTTACCAAATTTTATTCTGCTGCTTCCTCACCTCTTTCACCCTTCATAGAATTGAAGAGAGTTAGGGCCTTTCTGTGAATTATGTTTTGGCTTAAGGGAATGTTGTGGCTGGTTTGGTCATCTATCCAGATCACTAATACTTTCTCCATCTCAGCAGTAAGGCTTTTTCATGTTCTTATCATCAACATGTTCACTGTAGAGGCACTTTTCATTTCCCTCAAGAACTTTTCCTTTGCATTCACAACTTGGCTAAGTGTCCCAAGAGGCCTAGCTTTGGCTTATCTTGGTTTTCTATGCTCCTTCTCACTAACCCTAATCATTTCTAACTTCAGATTTAAAGTGAGAGATGTGTGGGTCTTCCTTTCACTTGAACACTTAAGAGGCCATTGGAGGGTGATTAATTCGCCAAATTTCAGTGTTGCTGTGTCTCAGGGAATAGGGAGTCCCAAGGAGAGGAAGAGAGATGGGAATGGCAAGTCAGCAGAGCAGGCAGAACACATACAATATTCATCAATTAAGTATCATCAAAGATCACTGATCACAGATCACCATTACAAATATAATAATAATGAAAAAGTTTGGAATATTGTATTACCAGAATGTGTCACAGAGACATGAAGTGAATAAAACTGTTAGAAAAATGGAGTCAACAGACTTGCTTGATGCAAGGTTGCACAAACCTTCAATTTGTAAAAAACTAAATATCTGCAAAGCACAAAACGGTAAATGCAATACACGAGATATGACTGTATATAACTAAATGGCTCTTTCTCAATAGAATTCTTTTACAGCATTTTGATACTGATCATATTCTTCATTTTAGAAATCACTGCCTGATCTGCTCTTTTATATCTTTATAGACTTTATTAGGAGTTTGAAACTTCAATATAAAAATATTTCATTTAATGATAGGAATATGGAAATTCTAGAGTGTTACAGAAATGATTTATGTATCAAGTCATGTTAACACAACTCACTTAAAATTTAGAAATTAGCAGTTTTAGAGGAGATTCACTCTAGACTTCATATTTCTTTGATCTGATTATAAAACACTTAGGTATGTATACAGATATCTCTCTCTCTCTCTCTCTCTCTCTCTCTCTCTCTCTCTCACACACACACACACACACACACACACACATACCCCTCCCACAGACACAAGATTGTATCCTTGAACTCAGTATTAACAAGATAAGGTGATCAAGAAAACACAATCCATGCTGTAAAAAGTCCAGTGAAAGGATTTTCTTAAACCTAGAAATTAAGGAATTTCTGAATAGCTCAAAACTTAGTAGTAAATAGGCAAACCTTTTGAATATTTACTAAATTGAATTCATAAAATATATTTCTGATGTTGATAACAGCAGAAATTCTGAATACAACTTTTCTGAATTTTAATTAGTAAAAAACTTTAAGGCTTCTGAGTGTAATATTAGTTGTATACAGTTAAGAAAAGTTAAGGAAAATAGTTTTTTTTTTAGGTTCAATACATTTTGTTGAATTGGTTGTAAATTGCTAAAATTAGGGACCTTTACAAGTTAGATGATTAGAGAATTGTGTTGGGTTTCCACAGGATGTGTGAAATGGCAAGAGCCAATTTTATAGGTGAACTGTTTATATTATCATCTTACATCTAATTATATACACAAAATATTTCATTGCAATTATCTACAGCTTTCATGTTACAAATTTAGGTGGGTTTTTTTTTTTGCCTTTATAAAAAAGTATTTCCTTTTCCTTGCTGTTAGCATGTTTGAAAATAAAGATGGCTATAGAAAAGTTTAATCTCACCATTTCTGACAACATGGAGGGACATAAAGGGGTTTATGTTAAGTGAAATAGGTCATAAGGGGAAAGACAAATATCCTATGGTTTCACTTATATGTGGAATCTTAAAAACAAAACAAATGAACAAACAAAATATAAATAAACTCATAAACACAGAGAACAGACTAGTGGTTACCATAGGAGAGGTGGGTGAGGGAATGGGCAAATAGGTGAAGGGGATAGAGGTGCAGAAAAATAAGTTAACAAAAAGTAAAAATGAATAAAGATGGCTGTAGAATAAAAACTTTTTAAAGGTGTCTATTAGATGTGGGGAACCACAAATATGACTAGATATCAAAATAGGTAAAGAACAAATCTAAAATGCCAAAGCAATTTTGCATGTTGTATCAATAAGAAAACAGTTGTATCAATAAGAAAACAGTAAGAAATGTTGTACATCAATAAGAAAATGTATCAATAAGAACCATCATATGATTCAACCTACAAAAGACTTACTAGCAAAATGATGTGACTTACAATTGGTTTATGTTAATTTTAGTTAAAAGTTAAATAAAGTTTGAAGTTTGGTATTGCCACCAGCATTTATTATAAATATATATGAAAATGATCTTACTGGACCTCTAAATATATTGAGAGTTCTGCAGGCTAGGTTGTGTTATCTCTGAGAATCTGGACTCAGTACAAATCATTGTTTTAACAATTCCAAGTAGATCCATTAAGGTCACTTATGAATCAAATTGGCTGGGTAAGTTTAAAAATATGTGGGTTCTGTGCATGCAAACTTAAGGCAGCCAGTTTGCACATTCAATCCAATGAAGAAACCATCTGAAAACATGAAGAGAAAATTTTCTGAAAGAAAAAGACTCAATCCATCTTACCAGTGTTTCACAATTATTTCTGAAATTATTTCATTAAAAGAGGAGGTTAAAGTATGCATATGTAAGCTGTATATGTGTATGTGTGTGGATGAGGAATAAGTGATTTTGATTACTCTGGATATCTTAATAACCAGGAGATGATACAAAAAATTGAAATTTTCCTAAGTGATGAGTCTGTTGTTTTAATTTTTTTTTTTGCTATTAGAAGATTTCCAAGATGGGAAGTACTTTTATATCTTTAGTATTGTTTTCTTTAGGTGGAAAGATAGAGTGTTTTGTACTTTATCTCATTTATTTTAAAAAAATTTAAAAATACTCATCAAAGTAGTTTCAAATTAACTGGGTTCAATGAAACAATGAGATAGCTGTTTACTTGAGAGAAGGAATGATACAGAATAGGAAAAATGAGTTTCACCATAAGATAGAGCAGGACGTAGATACTGGATTGGCTAGTATTAGATATGTATTATTAAACAATTTACATAGAACATTTGTCTCTATTTTTCATATTTACAAGAATAATTATGCCTAACTTGTAACATTATAAAAAGATCAAATAAAGTAATGCATATTGATTCCTAGCCTATAACATATGTTCAATAATCACAAGTTGTAAATCCTAATCCATTTGATTGTTCACCTATTCAACAGCATGGACTGATGGATTTTTATTTTCTTTAATCAATTATAAGCCATAAATGCTATCATTTATTTTGCTGTTCACATCTTTCCAGGTTAGGCTCCTGTGTTCTTTTGACATATCCATATTGTTTTTGAGCATTTGCTAATCTCTGGTGCAAACAGATGTTTCAGACTCATCTTGTATTTTTCCTACCACAGGGCTGGAAGAATGAGTAATTTCTACTAGGAGCTCTGGTTTCTTTTAGTGATGGGTATTTGGAAACCAAGATCAAGGCACTAGGTATGCTCATTACTCCTGGTATGTCACTGCTTTTTGGCCCTCTTAACAGTTTAAGTTTCTATTGATACTTTCAATTCCAGTTCAGTACTAAAAGGTACATTCTAGTCTTCCTATTTTCACATTGGCAAGCAACCCCATTCTCCAGTAATGAGAAACCTACATCCCATTATCTTCAATATATTTACTCAAGTATAGAATACACAGAAAGTAATTTCAGAATTGTTAAGCCCAGGTTATTGCTGATAGTAACCGTACTAATTATAGTTCAATATTTGTTTTTAAATACAAATTTATTTTTAAATACAGTGAAATGTACAAATCTTCATGGTATCATTTAATGAGTTTTGACAAATGCATGTAATTGCAAAACCCACAAATGTAATAAAATACAGAATATTTTTATCACTCCAGAATATTCCCTCATGCCCTTTCCCAGCCAACTCCCCTTCCCAGAAAAACAATAAATTTCATGATTGCTTTCATCATAGATTAATCTGTACTAGAACTTCACATAAATGGAATAATACAGTATGTACTATTTTATTACTAGTTTCTTTCATTCAGCATGATGTCTGTGAGTTTCATTCCTATTGTGGAAGGAATGAATAATTTTTTCCTTTTTATTGCTGAATCTTATTTCTCGTATCAATACACCATAAGTGGAGTTTATCCATTTTCACACTGATGGAAAATTGGGTTGTTTATAAAGTTTTATTAATTAGGAATAAAGTTGTGATGCACTCTCCTATACACACCTTTTACAAATTTATGTACGTGTGTATATATATATACATATATAATTTTTATATAATATATATAATATATATATTTTTTTTCCTATTGGGTAAATACGTACATTGAAACCTCTGGCACCTGGGTTGTGGGTATGTTTAATTTTATAAGAAACTGTAAAAGAATATACTAAGGTGGTAATACTATTTTATTCTCCCACCAGCAATGTATGAATGTTCTGGTTGCTTCATAGGGCTGTAATTGTCATTGAAATGGAGGCTTCGTATCAATTCGGCAAGAATCGACATCTTAAAAATAATGTCTTCCAATCTTTGAAATGTTACATATTCCCATATAATTGGGTCATCTGTAATATTTTTCAGCAACACTTTGTATTTTTCAGTATAGCAGTGTTTTGGAGCTCTCACTGCTGCTACAGAGAAATACGATTTATTTTTATATACTGACCTAGTAAAACTGTGACTATGCTAAATTCACTTACAATCATTGCTTTATAGATTTCTTAGGACTTTTTCTGTAGATAATCATACTGTTAATAGAGCCAGTTTTACATCTTCCTATACAAGTTTTATATTTTTATTTATTTGTCCTTGCCTTATTTTGCTAGCTTAAGCCTCCAGAGAATGTTGAATAAAAGTGTTCAAGTGAATATCTTTTATTTTGGAGCTTAGGAGGAATGCGTTCAATATTTCATCATTCAATATAATTTCAGATGAAGTTTTTTCATACAGACCTTATATTAGAGTAGGAAAGTTTTCTTCTATTCCTAGTTCTTGCAAATTTTTATCATAAATGAGTGTTGAAGTTTTTTTAAAAGCTTTCGTTCTGTATTTATTTAATAACCAAGTGCTTTTCTGCTTAATTTTGCCATTATATGATTTGCTTGATTTCTGAATGTTAAACAAAACCTGCATTCCCGGGGTGAACCTGACTTGGTCATGAAGCATATAATACTAGATTAGATTTCCTTGTTTTTAAGCAGTTTTGCTTCTAGGTGAATAAGGGATATTGCTATACAACTTTTCTGTTGTAGGATCTTTGTCTGGTTGTATTACAGGGTTATGCTGGCCTCATAAAACAAGTTGATACATTTTTCCGCTTTCCCTATTTTTTTGAAACAGTTCTGTAAGACTGGTATTATTTTCTTTTTAAGTGATTCATAGAATATGAAACCACACGGGCCTAAATTTATTTTGTTTTTGGTAAGAAATTCAACCTATTTTATAAATATAGGATAAGGCACGCTTGATCTTAATTCCCTGTCACCTTTTGAAAATTGTAGTTTTGACAAATTTGTCATTTTCATCTAAGTTGTCAAATTTATTGTCATGTTTTTCAAAAGGATTCCTTTGTTTCCCTGTGTTGTCCATAGGTGATGTAGTTATGTCACTTTTCTGTCTGCTATTGGCAAACTATGCTGTACTTTTTCTCTTGATTATTCTAACAATTTAACAGTTTGATTGCTTTTAAAACACACTTCTGGTTGTACTAAATTTTCTCCATTTTTGTCTGTGTTCTATATTATTTATTTTTACTTTATTTTTATTTCTGTTTTTCTTGCTTTAGATTTACTCTCCAATCAACTTCTTGAAATGGAAATTAAACCACTGGTAGGAATACATTCCTTTCAATGTAAGTACTCAAAGCTACAACTTTCCATGTAATTTCTGCTTTAGTTGTTCCACAGCAAAAGCAGATATGCTCTATTCTTATTGTCTCTTAGCTTGAAGTATTTTATGTCTTCTAAAATTCACTCTTTAACATATGGGAATGTAAAAATGTCTGATTAATTTCCAATTATTTTTAACCTTTATATTTTTCTCTTATTTCTTTGAATTAAATTTCCCTGGGGCGAGTAGTCATATTTTGTAATACTGAACTATTTTAAAATTTATTGAACATTCTATGTGAACCTTAAAAAGAATGTATATTTTAAATTACTGATCACAGTGGACTACCAAAAGCAATATGGATGAGTTGATTGACAATGGTTTTATCTCTTCTATATTCCTACTGATAATTTTCATTTCTGTGGGGTCTAGGTGTTTTACCAATCACTGATCAAAGTATATTAAAACTCTAAATTTGTGGATATGTTAGATTCTTCCATTGTGTCACTTTTTTGGTTAATGTCATTGTCAACCATTACAGTGGCTAGCAGTCCAAAATCAGATTGTTGCAGTGTTGAATCTTTCTGAGACATCTGAGGAAGAATTTGTCCCAGGACTTTCCCCTACCTTCTGGGGATGGCCAACAATCATTACCCTTTTTGGCTGGTAGACTCAGTACTCCATTCTCCACCTCCATCTTCACATAATGGGCTCCCTCAGTCTCTGTAACTTCACATGGCCATCATCTTAAGGACCCCAGTCATACTGGATTAAGCGACCATCCTACTCCAGTATCACCTGCATGCTAACACAACTAATTGTACCTTCAAAGACTCTGTTTCCAAGTAAGATCACATTCGGATATACTGGGAGTTGAACTTCAAAATATTTTATTTTTTGTTGTGGGGGTGTGGCACATTATTTTTTAAACATTATTTTTAAAAATGCCTTATATTCTTTCACTTAGAATATACGCTTTTGTAATTTTTATGTTTTTCTAACGAACTGATTGTTAAGAAATATCAATCTTTCTTGAAATAGACTGAAATATCAATCTAATGGTCTTACTATTTTTCTTGATATATTTTTATTTGTATCTATCACTTTGCTATTTATTTTCAATTTATCTTGCCTGTTCTGTTTCATTTCCCCCGTCTGCCATATGATTATTTGAATATTTTTCTAAATCCATAATAATTCACTTAATGGCATCTTAGCAATGCCCCCTTTGCATTATTGTTTCTTTTTAATTTTTTATTAAGGTATTATTGACATATACTCTTAAGAAGGTTTCAAATGAAAAAACAATGTGGCTACTACATTTACCCATATTGTCAAGTCCCCACCCATACCCCAATGCAGTCACTGTCCATCATTGCAGCAAGATGCCACAGATCCATTATGTGCCTTCTCTGTGCTACACTGTTTTCCCCTTGACACCACACACCATGTGTACTAAACAAAATACCCCTCAATCTCCTTCTCCTTCCCTCCTCACCACCCCTCCCACATCCCTCCCCTTTGGTAACCACTAGTTCCTTCTTGGAGTCTCCGAGTCTGCTGCCATTTGTTCCTTCAGTTTTTGCTTCATTGTTACACTCGGCAAATGAGGGAAATCATTTGACATTTGTCTTTCTCTGTGTGGCTTATTTCACTGAGCATAATGTCCTCCAGCTCCATCCATGTTGTTGCAAATGGTAGGATTTGTTTCTTTCTTATGGCTGAATAGTATTCCATTGTGTGTATGTACCACCTCTTCTTTAGCCATTCATCTACTGATGGACACTTAGGTTGCTTCCATATTTTGGCTATTGTAAAAAGTGCTGTGATAAACATAGGGGTGCATATGTCTTTTTGAATCTGAGAAGTTGTATTCTTTGGGTAAATTCCAAGGAGTGGGATTCCGGGGTCAAATGGTATTTCTGTTTCTAGTTTTTTGAGAAACCTCCATATTGCTTTCCACAATGGGTGAACTAGCTTACATTCCCACCAGAAGTGTAGGAGGGTTCCCCTTTCTCCTCATCCTGGCCAGAATATGCTGTTTCCAGTCTTTTCCATGCTGGCCATCCTTACTGGTGTGAGGTGATACCTCATTGTGGTTTTAATTTGCATTTCCCTGATGATTAGTGATGTGGATCATCTTTTCATGTGGCTGTTGGCCATCTGAATTTCTTCTTAAGAGAACCGTCTCTTCATTTCATCTGCCCATTTGTTAATCACGTTATTTGCTTTTTGGGTGTTGAGGCATGTAAGTTCTTTATATATTTTGGATGTTAACCCCTTGTCAGATATGTCAGTTACAAATATATTCTCCCATACTGTAGGATCCATTTTTGTTCTGTTGATGGTGTCCTTTGTTGTACAGAAATTTTAGTTTGATGTAGTCCCATGAGTTCATTTTTGCTTTTGTTTTCCTTGCTCAAGGAGATGCATTCAGGAAGAAGTTGCTCATGTTTATATTCAGTAAATTTTCGCTTATGTTGTCTTCTAAGAGTTTTATGGTTTCATGACTTACATTCAGGTCTTTGATCCATTTCAAGTTTACTCTTGTGTATGGGGTTAAACAATAATCCAGTTTCATTCTCTTGCATGTAGCTGTCCAGTTTTGCCAACACCAGCTGTTGAAGAGGTTGTCATTTCCTCATGGTACCTTTATCATATATTAATTGACCATATATGGCTTTGTTTATATCAGGGCTCTCTAGTCTTTTCCATTGGTCTATGGGTCTGTTCTTGTGCCAGTACCAAATTGTCTTGATTACTGTGGCTTTGTAGTAGAGCTTGAAGTTGGGGAGCACACTCCCGCCAGCTTTATTCTTCCTTCTCAGGATGGCTTTGGCTATTCGGGGTCTTTTGTGGATCCATATGAATTGTAGAACAATTTGCTCTAGTTTGTTGAAGAATGCTGTTGGTATTTTGATAGGAATTTCTTTGAATCTGTAGATTGCTTTAGGCAGGATGGCCGCTTTGACAATATTAATTCTTCCTATCCATGAGCATGGGATATGTTTACATTTATTGGTAATTTCTTTAATTTCTTTCATGAGTGTCTTTTAGTTTTCAGGGTATAAGTCTTTCACTTCTTTGGTTAGGTTTATTCCTAGATATTTTATTCTTTTTGATGCAATTGTGAGTGGAATTGTTTTCCTGATTTTTCTCTCTGCTAGTTCATTGGTAGTGTATAGGAATACCACAGATTTTTGCATATTAATTTTATATCCTGAAACTTTGTTGAATTCAGATATTAGATCTAGTAATTTTGGAGTGGATTCTGTAGAGATTTTTATGTACAATATCATGTCATCTGCAAACAGGGACAGTTTAACCTCTTTCTTGCCTATCTGATGCCTTTTCTTTCTTTGTGTTGTCTGCTGTGGCTAGAACCTCCAGTAGTATGTTGAATAGAAGTGGGGTGAGTGGGCATCCCTGTCTTTTTCCCAATTTTAAAGGAAAAGCTTTCAGCATCTCACTGTTAGGTATAATGTTGGCTGTGGGTTTTTCTTAAGTGGCCTTTATTATGTTGAGGTACTTGCCCTCTATACCCATTTGTTGAGAGAGTTTTTATCATGAATGGATGTTGAATTTTCTCAAATGCTGTTTCAGCATTGATGGAGATGATCATGTGGTTTTTGTCCAACTTCTTGTTGATGTGGTGGATGATGTTGATGGATTTTCATATTGTACCATTCTTGCATCCCTGGAATAAATCCTACTTGATCATGATGGATGAACATTTTGATGTATTTTTTAATTCGGTTTGCTAATATTTTGTTGAGTATTTTTGCATCTATGTTCATCAGGGACATTGGTCTGTAATTTTCTTTTTTTTTGGTACCTTTGTCTGGTTTTCGTATTAGAGTGATGCTGCCCTCATAGAATGAGTTTGTAGGTATTCCCTCTTCTTCTACTCTTTGGACAAATTTAAGGAGAATGGGTATTAGGTCTTCACTCAATGTTTGATAAAATTCAGCAGTGAAGCCATCTAGTCAAGGCATTTGTTCTTAGGTAAGTTTTTGATTACCAGTTCACTTTCCTTGCTGGTAACTGGTCTGCTCAGATTTTCTGTTTCTTTCTGGGTCAGCCTTGGAAGGTTTTATTTTTCAAAAAAGTTGTCCATTTCTTCTAGATTATCCAGTTTGTTAGCATATAATTTTTCATAGTATTCTCTAATAATTTTTTGTATTTCTGTGGTGTCCATAGTGATTTTTCCTTTCTCATTTCTGATTCTGTTTATGTGAATAGACTCTCTTTTTTTCTTGGTAAGTCTGGCTAAGGGTTTATCTATTTTGTTTATTTTCTCGAAGAACCAGCTCTTGCTTTCATTGATTCTTTCTACTGTTTTATTCTTCCTGATATTATTTATTTCTGCTCTAATCTTTATTATGTCCCTCCTTCTCCTGACTATGGGCCTCATTTGTTCTTCTTTTTCTAGTTTCATTAATGTGATTTTAGACTGCTTATATGGGACTGTTCTTCTTTCCTGAGGTAGGCCTGTATTGCAATATGTTTTCCTCTCAGCACGGCCTTCACTACAACCCACAGATTTTGCAGTGTTGAATTATGGTCGTCATTTGTCTCCATATATTGCTTGATCTCTGTTTCTATTTGGTCATTGATCCACTGATTATTTAGGAGTATGTTGTGAAGCCTACATGTGTTTGTGGGAGTTTTCATTTTTTTGCATAATTTATTTCTAGTTTCATACCTTTCGGATCTGAGAAACTGGATGGTACAATTTCAATCTTTTTGAATTTGCCGAGGCTCTTTTTGAGGCCTAGTATATGATCTATTCTTGAAAATGTTCCATGTGAACTTGAGAAGAATGTGTAATCTGCTCTTTTGGGTGTAGACTTCTGTAGATGTCTGTTAGGTCTGTCTGTTCTAATGTGTTGTTCAGTGCCTCTGTCTCCTTACTTATTTTCTTTCTGGTTGATCTGTCCTTCAGAGTGAGTGATGTGTTGAAGTCACCTACAATGAATGCATTGCATTCTATTTCCCCCTTAATTCTGTTAGTATTTGTTTCACATATGTAGGTGCTCCTGTGTTGGGCGCATAGATATTTATATCTTCTTGTTGGGTGCATAGATATTTATGTCCTATTGTTGGATTGACCCTTTTATTATCTAATGTCCTTCTGTCTCTTGTGACTTTCTTTTGAAGTCTATTTTCTCTGATACAAGTACTGTAACTTCTGCTTTTTTCTCTGTATTAGTTGCATGAAATATCTTTTTCCATCCTTTCACTTTTAGTCTGTGTATGTCCTTGGGTTGAAAGTGAGTCTCTTGTAGGCATTATGTAGATGGGTCTGTTTGTTTCTTCCATTCAGTGACTCTATGTCTTTTGATTGGTGCATTCAGTCCATTTACGTTTAGGGTGATTATCGATAGGTGTGTACTTATTGCCATTGCAGGCTTTAGATTCGTGGTTACCAAAGGTTCAAGGTTGACTTTCTTACTATCTAAGGGTGTAACTTAACTTACTTTATATGCCATTACAAACACAATCTACAGGTTCTTTTCTTTTTCTCCTCCTTTTTCCTCCTCCTCCATTCTTTTATATATTACATATCATATTCTGTACTTTGTCCATCCCTTGATTGACCTTGGTATTAGTTAATTTAATTTTGCATTTGCTTAGTAATTAGCTGTTCTACATTCTTTACTGTGGTTTTATTACCTCTGGTGACAGCTATTAAACCTTACACTTCCATCTATAGCAGTCCCTCCAAAATAGACTGTAGAGATGGTTTGTGGGAGGTAAATTCTCTCAGTTTTTGCTTATCTGGAAATTGTTTAATCCCTCCTTCAAATTTAAATGATAGTCTTGCCAGATAAACTAATCTTGGTTCCAAGCCCTTCTGCTTCATGGCATTAAATACATTATGCCACTCCCATCTGGCCTGTAAGGTTTCTGCTGAGAAATCTGATGACCGCCTGATGGGCTTTCCCTTGTATGTGATCTTATTTCTTTCTCTGGCTGCTTTTAGTAGTCTGTCCTTATCCTTGATCTTTGCCATTTTACTAACTATATGTCTTGTTATCTTCCTTGGGTCCCTTATGTTGGGTGATCTGTGCATCTCCATGGCCTGAAAGACTATCTCCTTCCCCAGATTGGGGAATTTTTCAGCAATTGCCTCCTCAAAGACACTTTCTATCCCTTTGTCTTTCTCTTCTTCTTCTGGTACCCCTATCATGCAAATATTGTTCCACTTGGATTGGTTACACAGTTCTCTCAATATTCTTTCATTCTTACAGATCCTTTTTTCTCTCTATACCTTTGTATTCCTCTTCTCTAGTTTCTATTTCATTTATCATCTCCTCCACTGTATCCAGTCTCCTTTTAATACCCTCCATTGCGCTCTTTAATGATTGGATCTGCAACCAGAATTCATTCCTGAGTTCTTGAATATCTTTTTGTACCTCATTGAGGATGTTAATTATTTTTATTTTGAACTCTCTTTCAGGAAGATTCATGAGGTTGATGCCATCTTTCTCAGGAGTTGTATTAATACAACTAATCCTGTTACTTCGAACCAGGTTCCTTTGGCATTACATATTTGTATATGGCGACCCCTAGAGTCCAGAAGCTCTACTCTCTGGAGCTACTCACCCTCTGAAGCAATGTCAAGGGTCTCAGGGGAGTGGTATTGGTGCCTTGGGGGAGGAAAGAGCTGTTTCCTGCTTACTGGCCACTATGCTTTTCTCCACTGCCTGAACCATTGGGCCAAGCACACAGGTATAAGCCTCTATGCTTTGCGTTTGTAGTTGCTGTAGACAAATCTTCCCTCTGGCTGGCCTAACGCTAGGGTAGGGTTTTCCAGTTTGTGAGCCAGGTGGGTCTGGCCGGGAGAAAGGCACGGTAGGATGTGTATCATGGAGGGGTTCCTTGGAGCTGTGTAGCCAGCCAGGGAGCTAGAGCGCCTGAAAATCATGAAAGCTCCCAACCATCTGGGCAGAGTGCACCCAGACAATTTTGTCTACCTGTCCTTTCTCCTGAGCAGTAAGCTCTGTGCAATCCTTGCCCCTTTAGCAGCCCTCTTGCTAAGGGGTTCCTTGTTAGGAAGTCTCTCAGACTGCCCACCTTTCTTTTGTCCCAGAGTTGCCAGATATGGATCCCTGCTTTCTACAAGCTGCTGGAATCTCAGTCTCCTCAGGAATTCTGCCTGTCTTAGCTTTCCAATCCCCTATCATGAGAGTATCATGAAAGCACCATGAAATGTAGGTTTGGGCTCCCAGAGCAGATCTCTGGAGTTAGGTATTTAGCAGTTCCAGCCCTCAATTCCCACCCTGCTCCATTTCTCTTCCTCCCACTGGTGAGCTGGGGTAGGGGAAGGGCTAAGGTCATGCTGGGCCACAGCTTTGGTATGTTACCCTGTTCCGTGAGGTCTGCTCTTTTCTCCAGGTGTATGCAGTATGGTGCAGTCCTCTTTCCTGTTGCTTTTTCAGGTTTAGTTGTATTAATTATATTTTGTATTATATGTGGTTTTAGGAAGAAGCCTCTGTCTCCCCCTTGCATTATTGTTTTTTATTGTATTTTCCCTATGGATTAATATATTCTTCTAGTTAGAAAGTTCTCTCAGTCAGTAGTTTACCACTTTCATCAAATTCAAGATTTTCCCCATCACATTTAGCCCCAGCCATTCTACATGCTATTATTATAGTTTGTATTACATCGACATACATTATAAATCTCACAATATTGTATTTTTCCCCTGGTGTTATATATATTTAAATTAATTTCAGCAAAAAAAAAACACTAAATACTAGTCTACATTTCTTTGTATATCTAATATATTGATGTTCTTTTTTCTTCCTGATGTTGCAGCTGGTACAATTTCCTTTTACCCTAAAGAACATCCTTTTCAAACTGTTATATTCTATTAATATAAATATGTTCTGCTACTAACAAATTCTCTTAGTCTTCATTTATCATAAGGTATATATTTTGGTGGCTTTTTAATTAGATATACAATTACATGTTGACTTTTTTCTTACTTTAGCACTTTTAAATATGTGATTCCTTTGATTTCTAACCTGTTGTTTCTGGTGAGAAATCAGACAACCTGTACCTAACTCTGATTTTCTTATTTATTAAGCCTCAGGTTTGATAAGACTCTTCAATTTGTCACTGTATGTTTTTCACAAAATTTGTAAGTTTTCAACTATTGATTCTTCATCTATTTCTCTAGCCCATTCTCTTTCTTCTCTTCTTTGGGTAATGCAAACATTTATGTTAAACTCTTTGATACTGTCCTACATGTCACTGAGGCAGTATCCATTACTTTTCAATTGTTTATTCTTCATTTTCTTCAGATTTTATTATTTCTGTGACTCTGTCCTTAAATTCACTGACCTTATCTTCTGTTGTCTCATTTTTCCTGTTAATCTTATCCAGAAAATTTTTTTTTGGTATAATATACTTTTAGATGTAGAATTTCCATTTATTTTTCTATATCTACTTACTTATTTTTCTATGCTTATTCTCTCATTTTGGTCATTTTTCCTTAAAATACAAAATGCATATGTAATAGCTGTATTAGGAGTCCTAATCTGATTATAAATATGAGTTACCTCATAGTCTGTGTCTATTAGCTTTATTCTTTGACTCTTCACTCTGGGTCACAGTTTCCATTTTTTTGCTTGGCCTGTGAAAAGTACATTGTGGATACTGTGATTTCTTCTTCCTCTGATTAGTGGTGATTTTGTCTTTTGTTTTAAAAGGCTATTAAGTCTGTCTTCTTTGTGGCAGGCAGTATCTGAAATGTCTTCTCAGTTCCTTAAGCCTTCTATTTTTTGCTTTTCTCTACAATCCTTGGCACATTTTGCTGTTCTCTCTTCTGTGGTTCCTTTTGTTTCCCATCATATTCTAGATGTTCTTGCAGCCCTGACCTCCATCCATTCTCTGACTGCTTGTGCCAATAAAGTTATAGCTTTATTTCTTGAGTTTTACTGACTCCATGTTGTCTGTGAGCTGTTTAAACTCAAATGCTAACTAGTGCAAGTCCCTTCTTTTAAGTGTGGATTGCTTTCAGTTTCTGAGTTTCTGCCCACATTTGATCGCTCTCCCTTACCTTTAACTAGTGTTTTTGTTTCCTTTACTGTTTGTCCAGAGTTTGTAGGTGTTATCTGTGAGAGGAGTAATATGATGTAAGTTATTCCACTTTTGCTGGAAATGGACCTTATTTATTTTTTCAACAAACATTTATATGCCATTTATTATGTGTCAGATACTTTTTTGCTTTAGTTTCAAGAAATTGTTTCTTTTGCTTTATAAATATTAACAGATTAAGTCATAATAATACACAAGATACTGTTATTTTTTCCATTTTATCAATGAGATAAAGGATATATATATCATGTTTATTTAACTTTCCCAGGTCTACACAGTTGTTAAGTGTTAGAGGCAGGATTTGCCCCTGACAGTCTAGCTGCTATGGTCTGCTACATTAAAAATAAAGAGCCAATGGTTTGGTCTAACACAAACATCAATTTCTAAAATTGCTGGGATTCATAAATTTACATCCAATGTGCCATATGGAAAAATAGCAAAACTATAAATACAATGAATACATAGTCCTGAAAGAGTCTAAGAATTACAGTTATTATTGTCTTTTTCCAATTTTTGATAGCAGTTCCAGAATAAGTGGGTCACATGTGAAGAGAAGGAAGTAGATTTCTGATTTGGAAAATAAGCAATTATTTCTAGTAAGCAATGCTACTGAGAAGAATGAATCAGAATATGGCTGAGAAAAAAAATTAAGGAAAGGAGAAGCAGGTTTGACATAGTGAAGATGACAAAGACATCTAGGAGAGGAGGGGCATACTACTCAAACTGATGATAAATAAGTGAAAGAGAAGGCAATGATAAGTCAGAGAATATATATAAGGAGAAAACATTCTGACAGATGTTATTTTTAGAAGTTAAATTTCAGAAATGTGAAATAATTGTGCAAACTTTAAAGCTCTCTGGAGGAAAAGTGTTATATAAGTGTGACTTATTTTACTTCTTGCTATGAGGCAGAATATTACATGAAAAAATTCCTTCAGCAGGATGGAAATTTTTTAAATAGGATATGGAGGTCATATTAGCATTTCACATCAAACTTTGGATGAATCAGCTACTTAGAGAAAATAAAATCCAAAACTCCAAAATAGGTTTTTAAGGATTTACTCTGTAAAATTTTGAATCATAAATGTGATGGTTGTGAGAATATCAATATCTCTCCTAACCCATAGGAAGATATACATAATGTACAATTTGAAATTTTCCAGTTGAAATTTACAAATTCAAATTTTCTCTCTAAATATAACACATTTATCTCATTTGTGTTAAATCTGCATCTTTATGGGCTGGCAATTAAAGTATGACTTAAAGCTACATTGATATTTTGTTATTATATGGAAAATAATATTTTGAAGAATTAAATCTTTCTAATTCACCTTTTCTGAATATGAATACATTGTTACAAATATTATTTTATCACATATGCATTCTATAATTGTAGTGATTTTGTTTTTTAAATATTTATGTCTATATAATTGCAAAGGCTAATCATGTAGGGAGAGCATATTCCCAGGTTACCAGAAAATCATGACTTATCCTTGAGGTTCATCTGGTTTGTCATTCAAACCAGATTTTCCATTTCTTAACACAGTACAGTTTTTGCTTAAAATTTTTTTTAAATTTATGGAAAGGTTCCAAAAATAGCACAAAGAGTACCTAAATATCCTTCACTCAGCAAACTCAAATGGTAACATCTTACAAAACCTTACTACAGCATCAGAAAATTAACACTGATACAATACTACTAACTACTCTAAGATGTTAGTTACTTTTTTGCAGTTTTTCACTTTTGTCTCCTTTCTAGTCTAGATTCTAATTCAGGGTCACATGCATCAGTTTATCAGGTCTGCTTAAATGCCACTAATATATGATAGTTCGTAGTCTTACTTTGTCTTTCAAGACCATTACACTTCGGAAGATTACTAACCAGTATTAAATCAAGATGAGAAATTTTTGGCCCGAATACAATGGTGGTAACTTTGCCCTGGCAAGTGCATCATTTCTAGAGATACAAAATATCAATATATATTATTATTTGTTATGTTAACTTCAGTCTCTTAGTTTAGGATGTGTAAGGCATTTTTTTTCTTTGTAGTTACTCTTTGCCCCCCTTTGTCCTTAATAAGTATATTTTATGGAGATACTTTGAGATACTTTGAGGCTGTATAAATATCTGTTCTTTCACCCACTAATTCTAGTAACCATCAGTGCTCTGGCTTCTAAGAATTATTATTGTGGTGTTTACTTAATTATTATTTTCTACTTCTATCATTTTTGTCTACACTTTTTAACTGGAATTAAGAGCTTGAATAAGTTGGCTCCTGTGTACCTTTCATCATGTACCCTGTTCAGGCAGCTATAAGAAAGAATAAAGAATAATAAAAAGTGGCTTACAAATAGTATAAGTTTATTGTTTACAGTTTCAGAAACTCAAAGTCCCAAATGAGGGTGTCAGCATGGCTTAATTCTGGTGAGGGCCCTCTTATAAGTTGCAAACTGCTACCTTATCATTATATCCTTACATGGCAGAAAGAGGTGTTATCAAAATTCCAGGAAATGACTTAGTTTGCGTTCCCACTACCAATGTATGAGAGTACTTGTTTCCCCACAGTGTCAACAACAGAATGTGTTACCATACTTTTCAACTTTTCCCAATTTGATGGTGAGAATGTATCTTTGTGATGTTTTAATTTGCATTTTAAATTATGAATTCAAACATTTTTCCATAGTTGAAGAACCATTTTCACATTATTTTTGTGAGTTGTTTGTTCACTAATACATAATATAAAATATAACATGCTGAATATAAGATGTTATACTATATATATACTATATGGAATTATTTTTGAAAATAGTTTTTTTGATAGAGCCGTTTTTCAGCACTACTGTAAGCTATTATGTCTATTTGTAAAGTTTCATAATTTTGAATATTTTAACAATTCCTTTCACCCTCTAAAATTGTTTTGCTATGTTCAATGAATTTTATGGTGTATCACTTATCAGAACCTATTTTCTATGTGTGTACCAGGTAAAAAAAAAACAATCAGTACCATGAGAATTCTAAAGATTATCTAAATGAGAGTATTCTACAAGCACACAAATTCAGATTTGGGAGTTGAATATATTTTCTACCAAATTTAAACACCAAAATTCTGACTTCTTGGAATTTAACCTAAGAAAACAAAACCACTAATTCAAAAAGTTATAGGCACTTCTATGTTTCTGGCAGCATTATTTACAATAGCCAAGATATGGAAGTAACTAAATGTCCATTGATAGATGAATGGATAAAGAAGATGTGATACAAACATGCAATGGAATATTATTCAGCCATAAAAAAGGAATGAACTCTTGCAATTTGCAATAACATGGATGGACCTAGAGGGCATTATGCTAAGTGGAGTAAGTCAGAGAAAGACAAATACCATATGATTTTACTTAATTGTGAAATCTAAAAAAAAAAACAAATGAATGAACAAAACAGAAAGAGCCTCATAGTTACAGAGAACAGACTGGTAGTTGCCATATGGGAGGTGGGTAGGGGGATGGGTAAAATAGGTGAAGGGGGAAAAAATTAGTAAGAATGCTTGATATCTTAAGCTGGGTGATAGTTATGTGAGTGCATACACATGACAAAATTCATCAAGGTGCACACTAAGATTTGTGCATTTTATTGCTTGTAATTCAATATAAAAATTAACAAAATATTAAACATCAAGCTATACTTCCTATTTCTTTGAAATAAAAAACAAGCAACCAGACAGAAGGGGAGTTAAAGTAGAATTGAAAAGAACATCAATTCTGAAGTCAAGAAAATAATAGGTTTAGCTTTCTTCTGTAATTCTAATTTTCTGTAACCTTTCTCACTGTGAAATCTCTTACTTTAAAAATAGAAATAAGAATACCTTCCTACTATTGCTATTTTGAAGATTAACAAGACATAATGTATAAAACACTTTACACATAGTAAATATTCAGTACTTGTTGAGACCCTTGATTCTTCTCACTGGCTCCAATTGATTACACAGTTGACCCTTGAGCAACATGGATGTTAGGGGCACTGACTCCCTGTGAAGCCAAAAATCCACATATAACTTTGGACTTCCCCAGAAACTGAACTACTAATAGCCTACTGTTGCCTGGAAGCTTTACTGATAACATATACTGTGGATTAACACATATTTTGTATGTTATATGCATTACATATACTGTGTTCTTACAATAAAGTAAGATAGAGAAAAGAAAATGTTTCTCAAATTGTTGAAAATCTCCAAAAAAATTTCTAATATATTTATTCAAAAAATCTGCATATAAATGCACCTGTGCAGTTCAAACCTTTGTTGTTCAAGAGTCACCATATATATATATATATAATTTATATATATGTATGTGAAATTTGGAAATAGACCTACATATGTATTTTTTCATTTTAACAATAATTTACTTACAGTGTTGAGGGTCTCTAAAAGCAGCTCAATGATTTGCTAGAAGGACTCAAAGGACTCAGAAAAGCCATTATACTTATTGTTATGGTTTATTACAGTGAAAGGACAGAAATTAAATTCAGCAAAAGGAAAAGGCACATAGAATGGAGTCCAGGAGAAACTAGGAGCAAGCTTCCTGCTGTCTTTTCCCCTTGTTATCCCACAGACAGCACTTATTTCTCTCAACAACGTGTAACAACAAGTGTTAGAAAACAGAGCTCCAGAGCCTTGATGTCCAGGATTCCTACTGAGATTCAGTCACACAGACTGCATGAAGAGCCATGTAACATCTACATGACTTACTTCAGCTACCCAGGCTCTAGCTTCCAACATACAAATGCAGATGCTGACATAAGCCATGTGACATGTCACAAGACCTCAAGCATACAAAGACACTCTTATTTTTGGTATCATTAATGTACAATTACATGAGCAACATTATGGTTACTAGACTCCCTCTATTATCAAATCCCCATCACATACCCCATTACAGTCACTGTCCATCAGCATAGTAACATGCTATAGAGTAACTACTTGTCTTCTCTGTGTTGTACTGCCTTCCCCGTGCTCCCATCCCTGCTACATTATGTCTGCTAATCGTAATGCCCCTTTTCCCCCCTTATCCCTCCCTTCCCACCCATCCTCGCCAGTCCCTTTCCCTTTCAAAGACACTCTTATCAGACAGGACACTGAGGGCTCAGATTACCTCCCAGGAGCTATGCTGAAGGCCAGTCCTGAAGACCTTGGGTGTGTGCAGAATTTAGGCAGTTTAGCAATGCTGAGTTAACCCTTTCATGCACACTTATTATAGCCATTAACCATTTATCATTTATTGTATATAATTTATTATATACATTTAATGTATACCTATTATGTAGTGAAGGGGATAGGGAGTTCAATGGATTTGATTCATGCCATGCATGCTCCAGTGGATGGCTATAGGATTCTCACATGTTTGCTCAGCGGTGAAGAATTAGTTGGGTTAGGTTAGGCCTGAATGAATGAAGGCTAAGTGTTTGAATTCAGGAGAAAGTATGCATGCCAGGTAAATAGAATTCAAATAGTTGAGAAAATGAAACCTTACAAAGAAAAACTTTAAATTGGCTACACAGAAAAATAATTTATCTACTTTTCTTCAGATTTTGTATATTGACTCTAAGAAACTATGATCAATAAAATTCTAATTTCTTTTGTACTTAGTAGATCCATAGCTAACATTTCTAAGTCTACAAAAGTATATAAATAGCAGGCATCACATAGGGGGAAAGAAAACAGTTTTTCCCAATCAGCATCATTTAGCTGGTTAGGTTTCAGTTCAACATATCCGGCAGAAAAGGGAGGATTCATTAACATCTGACATTCTGTGAGCATATGTACAATAAAAACACTGATGTTATTGGAGAGCTGTGTCATAATTCTAAGGTTTAATTGGATTCTAGTATTTTACAAATATTAAAGATGACACTCATTAGATGCTACACTAGATTAAACATGAAAATTATTATACTCATTTTAGTACAATTTTAATGCTATAAATGCCAAAAGGATTAACTGGATGTGTGGATAAGTCACTGCTGATGTTCTTTCAGACAAAATTCACATCGATTTTTTCAGAGACTGAAATTATATGTGCTTTCAGATATAAACGAGATAACTGAATCCATGGACATTCTCATTTCCTGGAGACTGAATCAACCCAAAGTGATAATGTTTAGGAATTTACCATTTGTATTTCTACCCATGAAGAATGAAATTTTAGTATTTCAAATAAAACAAATATTAGAGAATTATACCTGGACCTGGACAATTACCTCATACATATTAGATTTCCAATAACTGTTCCAACTGATTCCTCTGTAAAGAGTGCTTATTACAACCCAAAATCGAACAGTCATCTAATTTGAGTATATTCTCTTACTACAGATTATTCATTTTTAGAAACTTAAGATTGTTTTCAATTGTGACAGTTGTATCCTCTGATCAAATCAAACTTTAATAAACATTCATTCCAATTTTTTTTCCTACCATGACATTAGTCAGTCTTTTAATTAGGTTATGCACCTTACCTGCAAATCTGTATGTAATGGTTCATTTAGCAGAAATCAGAGCACTTCTTACTTCTTAATTCCTTTAATGCTATGGACATTTTTTCTTTTCTAATAAATCATCAACTTGACTATTTCTGTTTGTAAAGAAAAAATTTGTTTTTATCACAAATTAACATACTTAGAAATGATACTTGTATGTATGTGTGTGTACATGTGTGTGAACTGTGTATGTCCTATGGACACAACAAACATTGAACACCTGCTATGTGTAAGGCATTGTGTTTAGGGCCATGCCTCTGGTGTTACTAAAGTGACACTGCAATTGTTCAGACTCCAATTTTTGTACCTACAAACTATGAAATGAAGTTCCATAAAACAAGTCTTAATGGTAAAATGATCTTGAGCGTGCAAATTTTTTGGTCAATATTCCAAGAGAAAAATTATGCTCCCCTTGAATGACAATATAACATGTTGGTCAAGAGCTGGGCTACCTGGCTTCAAATCCTGGCTCTCCCAATTTCCAACTTCAAGAAAAAGTAGCTAAATTAATGCCAAATTAAACAAATTAAATTTCTCTTTTATGCCAAATTAAAATTCTCTTTTGCAAATTTTAAGTTCTTCAACCACTTTAATTCTAGTTACCATGCATCCCCGTCTGCCCATGCATCCTCTTGGTGAACTATGGCAAAGTATGTACATATAAATATATGTAATTCACTCAGCTCAGCAGAGTGGGCTCACATTATTGACTATTTAATTTAATTTAATTAATCTGCTTGATTATAATAAACATTTCACCAAATAATATCTTGCATTTCAAACTATGTTCATTTTGTCTCATTTTTTATTGGTGATATCCATAAATAATTCACAAGAAAGCTCTCTTTTCATCATTTAATAACTTTATAGGGCTGAAGCACCAGGAAAATGGAGGAAGATTTTAAAGTCTGGTTTCCAGACAGCAGAGGGCAGTTTATGCTGATAACCTAAAAACCAGGGGTACAGGGCAGGGGAGCAGGTGGAGGTTCAAAGAAAAACAAAACGTAACAAAAATATCAAAAGCAAATGGAAACTCTGCTGTGACTCTTATTCACATTGAAGTTGTTGAATAGATGTGCATAATTACTATACTACTTTAGATAAAGGAATAGTAAATATAGGATACAAGCAGGGCCACTCCATCCTTTCATCTATGAAAGACACAGCTAGTCAACTGTGGCAAATTTAACACTTTATCTAAATGAAGACATAGATCATCCTCTATACATTCCTCCACACATCTGCTTCAGAGTGTTGGTCTTAGGAGTACAGAATCTAGAACCACACTCTCTAATCTGAGTCCTTAATAGCCCAGTTACTTAACATCTTTGTGCTTCGGTGTTCTCTTTGATAATAATAATAGAAAATAGCAATAATACTTCCAAGGATTGTTTTGAACCTTAAATTAGAAGAGATAGAAAAAGCTATATAAATGCCATTCTTTTAATTATCATTACCCCCAAATGATTGGATTTAACAATAAAATGAATCAAATTTTCAGGTTAAAATATGCTAGGTAAATAAACGACAATAGAAGGCTAGCATGTGTGTAACACTTAATTTTTGCCATGCAAAATGGCCAACCAAAATCTATTTTTTCATTTAAAGGTAAGCTTCAACTATATGGAAACATCATTAAACTGAGACAGTTAAATGAAGTGTTTTCTATATTACCTTTCAAAGATGTACTTAATATTTTGGGGGGGCTGTGTTTTCTTTCAGGTAAATGGAGTTTATTTAGTAAATCACTATTGCCAAAGTCTGTAGCTTTGTACCTCCCTTTAAATCTTCCACACTGGTCCTTGCCCTCAGATTTCCTTGGTACCCTTTGGTTTACTACTGTATTCCTACCATTTGGATGCTTTATTGATCTCTTCTGGATAATTATATTTAATGAGGAGAGAAAGAATCATTTGTTGTTTTACCTTAGAGTCCCATTGTTTTTCATGTATTTTTGGGTGAATACTTGGGACAAAAAACCTCTAGTGAAACAAAATTTAAGACTATAGAAAATATTATTTTCTAGTAATATCCTATTTTTTTCATTTTTCAAAGAATTAGGGTATACAAAGAAAACAAGTTCTCAGACTCAAAAAGACATATGCAACCCTATGTTTATTGCAGCACTATTTACAATAGCCAAGATACGGAAGCAACCTAAGTGTCCATCAGTAGATGAATGGATAAAGAAAATGTGGTAAATATACACAATGGAATATTATTCAGCCGTAAGAAGAAAACAAATCATACCATTTGCAAGAAATGGATGGAGCCAGAGGGTATTATGCTCAGTGAAATAAGCCAGGCAGAGAAAGACAAGTACCAAATGATTTCACTCATTTGTGGGGTATAACTACAAAGCAAAACTGAAGGAACAAAACAGCAGCAGACTCACAGAACCTAAGAATGGACTAGCGGTGACCAAAGGGGATGGTGTGGGGAGGCAGGGAGAAGGGGATTAAGGGGCATTATGATAAGCAATCACAATAGAGGTAGGTCATTGGAAAGACAGTGTAGCACAGAGAAGACAAGTAATGACTCTAAAGCATCTTATTATGCTGATGGACAGTGACTGCAATGGGCTGTGGGTGGGACTTGATAATATGGGTGAATGTTGAAACCACAATGTTGCTCATGTGAAACCTTCATAAGATTGTATACCAATGACAACTTAGTTAAAAAAAAGGTAATACAAATTAAAAAAAAGAATTGGGGCATAAATTTTGACTTTTTTCCTAAACATAAGCATATTTGTTAATATTATACAGTACACCGGACTAATTTTAATTATAATGTGTTTTCTGACCATGAGTCACCAAGTCATTATGTTAATGATTATATACAATCTGAGCACATACTTAATTTTTATATTTATAATTTTAGCACTATTGCATGTCATTCCAGTGACCCAAATCTCACAAAAACAGGATAACTAAATAAATTAACAGTCTGCATCAATAATCTATTTCTGCATTAAAATAAAAGAAGTGGCTTAAAACAATAATGATTTGTTATTGCTAGTGAGTCTACATATGGTTGAGTTGCTAGTTTCATTTACCTGGGACAGGCATGACTGACATTGAATGATTTGTTCTTATGTCTTTAGCAAATGAGTTGGCCAGAGGGTGATTCTTATAGGATGGTGTCTCACTCACTTGTCTGGTTATTAGAAGGATAGGTATTGGTGGGGCCAACAAGGGTGGCTTGGCCACTCATTCAACAGGTTAGGCTGGGTTTGATAACTTGATAATGACAAGTTTCCAAGAGACTGAGTAGAAGGTTGCCATGTGTGTTGAGTTTTATATTCATAGCTGGCACAATGTTACTCTTGCTGCATTCTACTTATCAGAGAAATCACAAGAACACCCTTGATCCACACAGTAGGAAACAGACTTTTTCTCTTGATGGGATGAGCTACAAAGTCACATTTCAAAAGGGCATGGGTAATTGGAGAATAATTTCAGCCATAATTGTGAACAATCCACGATATTCTCTTACAGTTCTTTGATTATTTGGGTATTTACCTTTATATACGTATAAAAACTCTGCAATGAGTGAATATTAAGACACGTGAATTCAAAGAACTACCTCTTTGATGGGAAAAAAATTACCTGTTTTTTATTCATACATAAAGCTCATTATGGATCAGATTTTTATCACCTAGTAAAGTCAGTATAATTCTTAATTAAAACCACTTAGTTACCAAGTAGCTGCTTAGAAATGAAAGAACAAATTTAAAAAGTTTCCTGGTGAATATATAAATAAGAAAAAATGAATGACAACATTTTATCCATTCATGACATTTTCTTTTTGCAATGCTATTGTATTCATTGAACTAAATACTCCTGGATAATAAAGACATTATAGGTGCACTTTAAATTAAACACTGTGGGAAGCTTTCTAAATTATTTGTCATATCTCTTCCATGCTTATTTACTATTCTACATATTTCAAATACTTGTGTTCATCTAAATATCCACAATACTAAGAGATACCCAAATTTTACCTAATTGGAACACTTACATAACTTAAATATTAGTAGAGTAAATTCAGCTATATTCAAACATATTCTAATAATCTCCAGGGACACTTTATGAATACAGAAGTCTCTTGTGTAAAGTACACACTACATGTCCAGCTGACAATCCAGGTCAGCTGTCTTCCATGTGTTGGCTCAGCTTTCCAGAATGCATGAATATTATGACACCTCCATGTATGTCATGAAAGAGTAAAAAGCAGGCTAACAAACCAAGTTAAAGTTCTCAACTGCTTTCATCTGAAACTCATGTATGTTTTTTCCACTCACTACTTTTATTAGCCAAAGTAAGTCATGTGATCTTTCTCATCTTCAAAGGGGAGTAGAGCCATGCAATCCTTCAGTATGCCGAGAAAGAGAATCACTGGAAATATTGGTGGGCTGTAGTAATGTTCCTCACTGTAACTGTGATTAATTTGAACAATTTAAAAAATCACTTTTTAAGTAAGAAATTCACAGAGACTTGGATTCCCTATGAATGTAAAAGAAAAGTGAAATACAAATGAGGTTTTTCTGCCTTAATGGAGAAAATACAAGTTTATAGCTTTCAGGCAAAGATACTAATTTAAGCAGAATTACTGGGGCTGTAGTTATTAAATAAATATCCTAGAATTACAAACTTCTTAAAGGTGAAGGTTTAAAAACTTTAGCAACCATCTTGTCTCAGGGTGTCTTAAATATTTTTGTTAGATGTATGAAAAACTTTAAGCAGAGAAAGCTTTGAGATGCAGAAAAGTGTCCTTTTATATCTGTAGAGAGCGACTGTTTTCTCCTTTTGTGGAGATTTCTTCCACAGAAAACCAAAAAGGCCTTTTGTTTTTAAAGTTAAGAAGTGGATTTAGAAAGAAAGAAGGCTAGCAAGGGATGTGCAAATTTCTATAATATAAAAATAAAAGGGTCAGAAGGGGATTATTAACAAATAGGTCATAGACCACATAATTTTTTGCATTTACACCAACTATATGGTGTACATTAAGTGTTCCAATGATCCCGTTTTCCTTTGAGCATCTTGCTCACTGGCTGCGACAATGCCTAAATGTGGAATTTTTTTTTTTATGTTTTCATTTTGCTCACAGAATGTCTATATATGATACGTGCCAGTCAACTGGGAGGGGTAACATCTTAATACTTCAATACCCAGAAATACAGTACAATTCTGGTATTCATTTAGCAATGTGTCAGAGAGAAGGAAAGATGTGGATGGGGGCTATCATAAATCATTCAGTGTTCATATGACAGCAAAAGAAAAACGGTTATATATGATAAGAAATGATAGTGCTAATCAAGGGTAGATGGGGTTGACACACACATAAAACATATACTTCAACATTTTGCTTAAAATCGACCCTGGTCATTTCATTTCAGGTTACTATATTTTACTCCAGCCAAACTTCACTCCTCTAGATTTAAGAGTAATATGCCCTTAACTATGAAAATGCCAGAGCATACAGAAGTAATGTAACTACATGAGGTTTGGAATGTAGAGTATTTTGTCTTCATCCATTTATGTTGGTAACACCACTTCATTAAGACTGAACAAGAGCTATAGAAACGATACCCTGGCTTATTTATACTTTGGCTTATTTTTTTTAATCATATTTATTATAGAGGACTAGGTTGTTATACAATACTTTTTAAGTGTACCTCACTGAAATGAACTTGGCCCAGGAAGAAATGGGTGTTTGTGTCAGAAAATATTTAACTAATACATAAAATCTAGGCTCTGTGACTTTCATTGTCCTATCTTCTCTGATCTCATATACTAATTTTTGTACTTTGATAACAAGTTTCAATGGAAGACTAGTATAATTGCATGGAAGCTCTGGGGAGTCAGAATGCAACATCACCACACTCAGTCAGTCTGACCCAAAACTCAGCACAGTAATAGACTTCCCATATGCAGGTCAGATGACAGGCTGGTACTGCCAGAGCTGCCGTATTTTAGAAAGTTGTAAAGTGAGGCTCTTTGTGCTTGACAATATTAAGATATCATATTGTTTTTCACCTCAGGTTAGGTTGTAGGCCCTGAGAAAATTCAAACTTGAAAATTTTTGTTATTGTTCATGGAAAAGCTAGTTATGCTCTGCTAGAAATTGACTATATTTAAGCAATGGATAACACATTCCATTGCTTAATTCCAAAGAGAATTTTGGCTCATTTGTTAAGATGCAAAATTATCCTGTACATGTTATTGCTGATCTTCAGCATAAATGTGTGTGTCTCAAGTGTCTAATACTCTACATTCTTAGAAGTAAGGAATGTGACATGTGCTAATATCTGACAATGAGAGGGGGGGTTACTCTGAAAGGCCATCTGTGTGCTAGCAGGAATCAAACTATTTCATTTTCATTACTCTTAATGTACTAAAATTCAGGAATACATACACACACACACACACACACACACACACACACACACATTTTTTAATTACACTGATTTCATGATCTAGAGTGCCAGACAACCCCGCCTATTAGCCTTATGCTTATTCATGTTTTTTGAGTGTGCTTCTCACACTGCCAGCCATTTTGCAAACAGGCTTTATTTGTCAAAATACAGACATGGGAGGTAGAGACTGATATTCATCATGTGCTGAAAAAATTGCTGAACATGGACATTTTATTGAAAGCATCTGCAACACCACCTTGAAATATTTTTTTAAATGTATATTAGGAAGTCATAAAGAATTGCTTCAAGTTTATTAATTGATTCATTTTCCTCAAGTACACTTGGGTCCTCTCTCAGAACAGAAAGAGAAAAAAGAAATCTCTTTGACACTAGCTCTCATCTGATTCCCTGGAGCTAGCTTTGCAAAAAACTGCTAGTTCTGACTGTTTACTGCATGAGTTTACAAAACTAGTACTTTTTTAAACAGATACTGTATGCCAAGCTCTATATTATACCCTGGAGATACAGCAGTAAACAAGGCAGGTAAAATCAGGGAATCAAATGTTACTAAAATCTAGTGACTCTGCAAGATAATCTATAACACACACACACACACATACGTGGCATAAAACCACAAAACAGCAAAGCGTCACCTAAACTGGTGAGTCCAAGTTCAGCACTACCCACCAAAAAATATCCTGGCTATTTGAAATGAGGCAAGAAATAACTCTGTAAGTAAAGAAATTTGAGTGGTGGAGGTGACCTAGAGAAGCTCTCAGCCTGGAATAATACAACTTGCACAAACGGGGAAACATAAATAAGAAGATGCTGTCGGTATGCTCAACCAGCACGATGAAATAAAAAGTGCGGCAGAAATAAAGACAATCTTAGTCACTCAGTACTGTAGATTTTGACACTACACTAGTGAAAGGTATTAGTAATTAGCAACAGAAGCAGCGAAATACAGATGACAATTAAGATTACTCTATTTTTTCATATTTGTATATACAATTGATTCAAGCCTAATACCTCTAAATCTATAGAAAAATCACTTGCCTCCCCCAGACTTATGCAAATATCCTAGGACTTTTTATTCTCATGGTAAATTCTTATTCTCAGTATTTCCCACTAGCAAACTCTAGATCTCACATTTTACTGCTATTGTCTTCCCTTTGCTATACAATGTGCAGATGTACAACTCAGCCTGTATTCCTTGATTACCAAAAAAAAAAAATCACTTGCTTACATTATCTGTGTATGTAGCATATTTTACAGAAAGTTTAAGGTCATGAAGATTTATATCAAACAGTATCTTAAACTTAGATATTAATTTGTTTGCAATTTTTTTTAAACAGCTTTGACAGGTATTTTCCCCAATGCCCACTTTTCTCAGAACATAGGATCAAAAAAGAGCTTTGTGTCTTCAAAGGAAAGCTAGACATTGCGTAATCACACACTTCTGGATTTTCTGATCCTATAGGGTGGCTCCGCTTTTACTAGTCTTTGAGTTCTTTTACACCTTAGTTTTGAAAACAGTTCTAAATACAAACGATTCTTGCCCATAGATAAAAAAAGAATTTTGTCCAGTAGAAATGCAACTGATCTCTCCCACTATAAACCACCACTTTTAATCTTACTGTAAATGGTTTTCCATATTACTTACTGCTTATATATGTGTGGTTCTTTCAATTCTCTTTTGAGCTAGTTGTAACATCTTACTGATTTCCTTATTAATGAGTTAAATATCTTTGATATGTGCTCATTTTTTATCTGTATGAGAGTCATGCTTAGAGAGTCAAGTCCTCTGGAGCTTAACCTTTAATAAGCTCCAGAATAATTTGCTGAATTCTTCCTGTCCCTTCAAGAAAACTCTTCTCTCCCTGCTCCTCCATTTTCAGGAGTCCTTGTGCTTACTATCAAAGACTCAATTACCCTTAGTCCCCTTTGTGTGTACAGGGACACATTACTGCTCATCCTTTGACAAAAGGCCATAATATCTGGGCTTTAACTTTCAACATCAGAAAAGAATTTGAAAAAAATCGCAAAATTTTCTCTCTCCCCCAATAGTCTCTGTAATTTGAAAAGAGCAATATAGATTTTTACTTCCTATGGATATGGATTATGCCATGATTGTTAGAAATCAGAATTGGCAACCATGCAGTTTGATTTTTTTTTTTTACTCTGCTATATACCTATAATGTATACTGAAGTTTAAGCTATTAGGTATTTATATAAGATTCAATCCACAGAGTACAATTAGTACTTCTTAACTATTGTTTTCATTACTTTTATGATTTCTAGAATTAAAAGAATCTCTGTCATTATTAAGATGTCCTTTGGCCAGGGTGCCCACAAATACTTTTCTCTTATGGAAGCTCTTTACAGGATGACTCACAATCAGTCTGATTCCAGGCATTAAGAAATCTGACTATGAAGTTGAGGTCTGTATCATTCTCATAGTCTTGAAAAGTTACAGATTAATCTTAACTCTACAGGTTTGGACATTATTCATCTATGGTTAGGTCAAATTTTAGAGAGTGTGCATACTCATAAGAAGGAACAACTAACAGAATGGCTGAAATCACATCTGAATTGGAAACTCCTTATTTTATGCAATTATAATCACCAGTATATCTGGATCCATCACTCTTCACTCTGGATAACAGTAACAGAAAAATAGGATGAAAAAATGGAAGATGCTAACACATATTTAGCTTTTATAGACATCCCCTTTTTTTAAGTAGTTTACTATTAAATAAAAGTTAAAAGTATATAAAGATGTGAACATGCAGATAATGTTAAGAGTAATAGTCTCTTAAGACAAAGACGTATATACCTTCCTGGCTCCATCAAATATATTAAAAGGGAAAATATACACAATATTGGCTCAAGAACAACTGCAACAAATTTATTTATCCAGTTCTCAAACCACATATATGCCTTAAGTCTTGAATTAGCACAAAAAGTGTTCCTTTAAGAAACACAGCTATTGCTGTCTCATAGACACTGAAAAGTTACTAGTGGTTACCATGCGGGAAGGTTTGGGTGGGTGGGTGAAAGGAATAAAGAGGCACAAAATCTCAATTATAATATAAATTAGTCATGGTGATAAAAGTATATCATAGAGAATATAGTTAATAGTTCTGAAACATCTTTCTGTGTTGACAGATAATTGGGGTGAGTATTTAATAATGTATATGGTTGTCAAATCACTGTTATATACTTGAAACCAATATAATATTGTATAACAAATATACTTAAATTATAAAAATATTTTAGAAAGAAAAAGAGCTATTGCTTAGAAAACCTAAGAAAAAAACCCATTATTCAAGTTATAAAACCTACAATTACATTTATCTTTTAAAAATTCACAAAGAAAATTGTCCCAGTGTCAATAAAAATGAGAAACTGAGATTGAAAAGTTATATTATCATAGTAAAAAATGAACTGAATATAAATTATACTGATTCAAGATTCTATTAATGCAAAAATATGTAATTGGGTCATTATTATTTATAAAATACAACACCAAATGAAACATTTAGCTTAAAATACTGTATCCTCACAGCATACAGTGAACTGGGAACTAACTTTTCAATTCTTTTCATCAGTATAAACAGAAAAAACAAATAAAAAGCAAACAGGAAGTCAAGAGGAAGAAATGAACGGCCCATGGACTGGGTCACTATATGTGCAGTGTGTGACACAGCTGACTCAATAATTCCATCTTCAAAATCTGCATTATTGGTCACAGCTGGAGTAATCATGCAATAAACTTCACAAATCATAAAGACAGCCAAATAGACATATGGGTCAGGAGGTGGCCCACTCAGTTTGCATATGTGAATATGATCAGAATGAAGAGAAGTTGGCAACAATAAAAGAAATTACCTAGTAATGTAGATCAAAGCAGATAATTAGCCTGCATAATTCAGACTTACACATGGACTACAGAATATAGACTATGACTTTCCACAAAAGTCCAGCTAACCCTGTTTTGTCAATGTACATTGATATTACAAAAGGATTTTCCTACAGAGGGACAACTTGGAAGTTTCCGAAAGTTTGACTGTCTAAGTCATAACATCTCTTAGACCAGGACTGATCATTGTACTTTTCTTCTAAACTGTTAGAATGGAAAGCATTCCATTTTCCTATCCTCAATCCTATCACACACACACACGTATACCCATAATATTCCTACTCTTTGGTACTATCTTAGAGAAGAAAACCAGGCCGAGAACCATTTGTTTTGGACAGCCACATGTGCCAAAATGAATTTTCTCTTTGTTGGGTCTGTATGAAAATCAGTATACTTTTTTTAAATCAATTAAGTTTGCATCAAGAAAATACACATATCTAGGGAAATTCTGGAAAGATGGCAGGAGTTGACTGATAATCTCCTTCCACACTCAAGTGGCAACTACATATAATAAAACTCACTCAGAAAATGATCTGAAGACTGGCAGAACAGACCTTCCACAGCTAATGCCAAAGTCCACATAGAGCCCTTCCCCAACCCCAGCCCACAAGCAAGAGGGAGTGGGGTATGGAAGGGTGATGGGATAAAACCCCACACCTGGCATGCCTGGCTCTGAGGATCTCCACCAGGAAGACAAGCTCCCATAATGTCTGGCTTTGAAAATCAGGAGGGCCAGACTCCAGGAGCTTTGAAAAATCAGTGGGGCTTAACTCCAAAAGAGCTAAGGTCTATAAGAGGCCAAGTTATTACTTTTGGAAGACCAATATGCTGTGTCCATCAGTCTGAAACCCAATGCTGAAGCAGCAGTTTGAAAGGAAATGTATTGATTAACTTTGGGACCTTTGCCAAAGGAGCAGAGTTCTGCAGAGCTTTCCCCAGGGGAGGAGGGGCTGGTAGTACTAGTTTTCTGAACCTCCCTCTGCCTAGCTAGCTGATGCTTTCAGGACAAAGTTCTGACACTCTTCACCTACCATACCAGCATGATTTGCCCCACCCAACCCATAAAGGCCAGCAGGCATCCCTCCAAAGTGAGGAGTGCCCAGGAGAAGGGCAGAGGTAGCTTCACCCACCAGGACACCTGCAGGAGCTGCAGCAGAGCCTTTTAGCCAGCTGTACCAAGAGTGAGGCTTACAAACCAGGGCAACCACTGTAGTCACATCAGTCATTGCTGACAACCGGGTAGATGACCAGCCTCACCCACCAGCTCACTAATAGTACTTGGAGCCCAGTCACTCTAGGAGGGTACATGCAGCCCACACAGGCAACAACCTTGGACCACCTGGCTCTGGTGACGAGGAGGTATTGCCCTTCTGGATACCAGCACACACATTAAGTATAAGGTCACTGCTTTCAAGACCAGGATATAGAACCGACCTATCTAATACACAGAAATAAACACAGAGAGCCAGACAAAATGAGAAGGCAGAGGAATACATTCCGAATGAAATAACAAGACAAAATGTCAGAAAAATGGCTAAATGAAGTGGAGCTAAGAAATCTGATGAAGAGTTAAGAGCAATGCCATAAAGACATTCACTGGACAGGAGAGAGGAGTGGATGAACTCAATGGGAACTTAAACACAGAGAAAAAAACATTAAAAAAGAACTAGTCAGCTGAAGAATACAGTAACAGAAATGAAAAATTAAGGGGATAAATTGACATTCCCACCGGTTCCCACTTCGCCACATCCTCACCAACACTTATTTCTTGTCTTCTGGATAGTAGTCATCCTGACTGGTATAAGGTGATATCTCATTGTGGTTTTGATTTGCAATAAATAAAATGATCATAGATATGGGCATGTTTTCATGTGCCTCTTGGCCATCTATATTTCTTCTTTGGAGAAGTGTTTGTTCAGGTCCTCTGTCCATTTTTAAACGGGTTTTCTTTTTCTCTTTTTTTTTCTGGTGTTGAGGCATATGAGATCTTTATATATTTTGGATGTTAACTCCTTATTGGATAAACCATTTACGAATATATTCTCCCATACTGTAGGATGCCGTTTTATTCTACTGATGGTGTCCTTTGCTGTACAGAAGCTTTTTAGTTTGATGTAGTCCCAATTGTTGAAACTACTGTAAGACTGTGCATAATAAAAATCAATCAATAAATAAAATAAACTACAGGAAAACAACAACAAATCAGAGGATACAGAAGAACAGATCAGCTATCTAGAATGCAGGACAATAAAAAGCAACCGAGCTGAACAGCAGAAAGAAAAAAATAATTTTAAAAAATGGAAACATGGGAGGGATCAGAAGATGGCAGCATGAGTAGAGCAGCGGAAATCCCCTCCCAAAACCACATATATCTATGAAAATATAACAAAGACAACTCTCCCTAGAATAAAGACCAGAGGACGCAGGACAATATCCAGACCACATACGCACCTGAAAGAAACCAGCGCCATGAGAAGGGGGTAAGAAACAAGCCCCGGCCCAGCGGGAGAGGAGCGCCCATCCCCCCAACTCCCGACGGGAGAAGAATAGGCAGCGCGGAAGGGACAAGGAGCCCAGGACTGCCGAACACCCAGCCCCAGCCATCCGGGCCAGAGTGCAGACACAGTGCGTGCGAAGGGGGCCCTGAATACTAGGGAATCAGGGCAGCAAGAACAGTGAGCGGGCACCGGAGCCCGGGCAATGGAGGACATAAAAAAAGCGAGCGACCAATCTTTTTTTTTTTTTTTTTTTTTTGGCGAGCACTTTCTGGAAGTCTGAAAGGGATAGGGACCCCAATACTAGGGAAACAGGGCAGCAAGACCGGTGAGCAGATGCCTGAGGCTGGTGCCGGAGAATAAAGAAAAACGAGTGGTCACATTTTTTTTTTAATTTAAACATTTTCTTTTTTTTTGTGGTCATTGTTTTGTATTGGCGGGTGCTTTTTGGAAGTCTTAAAGGGGCAGGGCGGGACACTTAATCCAGAGGTAGGAAATCCGGGTATCTCTGGGCACCCTAACCTCTGGGCTGCAGGGAGCAGGGAGGCCCCTTACGGAGATAAATAGCATCCCAGCCACTCCCCCTCCAACGGACTCCAACACTTTCGAGCAGCTGCCCGAGCCAGGCCACGCCCACAGCAACAGCAGAAATAAACTCCATAGCAGCTGGGTAGGAAGCAGAAACCCTGTCTGTGCGCAGCTGCCCAGCACAAGCCACTGGAGGTCGCTGTTCTCCCAGGAGAGGAGGGCCACAAACCAACAAGAAGGGAAGTTCTTCCAGCCGGCACTCATTCCAGCTCTGCAAACTATTCCTAACACCATGAAAAGGCAAAGCTACAGGCAGACAAAGATCACAGAGACAACACCAGAGAAGGAGACAGACCTAACCAGTCTTCCTGAAAAAGAATTCAAAATAAGAATCATAAACATGCTGATGGAGATGCAGAGAAATATGCAAGAGAAATGGGATGAAGTCCGGAGGGAGATCACAGATGCCAGAAAGTAGATCACAGAAATGAAACAAACTCTGGAAGGGTTTATAAGCAGAATGGATAGGACGCAAGAGGCCATTGATGGAATTGAAACCAGAGAACAGGAACACATAGAAGCTGACATAGAGAGAGATAAAAGGATCTCCAGGAATGAAACAATATTAAGAGAACTGTGTGACCAATCCAAAAGGAACAATATCCGTATTATAGGGGTTCCAGAAGAAGAAGGGAGAGGAAAAGAGATGGAAAGTATCTTAGAAGAAATAATTGCTGAAAACTTCCCCAAACTGGGGGAGGAAATAATCAAACAGACCACGGAAATACACAGAACCCCCAACAGAAAGGATCCAAGGAGGATAACACCAAGACACATAATAATTAAAATGGCAAAGATCAAGGACAAGGAAAGAGTTTTAAAGGCAGCTAGAGAGAAAAAGGTCACCTATAAAGGAAAACCCATCAGGCTAACATCAGACTTCTCGACAGAAACCCTACAGGCCAGAAGAGAATGGCATGATATATTTAATACAATGAAACAGAAGGGCCTTGAACCAAGGATACTGTATCCAGCACGACTATCATTCAAATATGACGGTGGGATTAAACAATTCCCAGACAAACAAAAGCTGAGGGAATTTGCTTTCCACAAACCACCTCTACAGAACATCTTACAGGGACTGCTCTAGATGGGAGCACTCCTAGAAAGAGCACAGCACAAAACACCCAACATATGAAGAATCGAGGAGGAGGAACAAGAATGGAGAGAAGAAAAGAATCTCCAGACAGTGTATATAACAGCTCAATAAGCGAGCTAAGTTAGGCAGTAAGATACTAAAGAGGCTAACCTTGAACCTTTGGTAACCACGAATTTAAAGCCTGCAATGGCAATAAGTACATATCTTACAATAGTCACCCTAAATGTTAATGGGCTGAATGCACCAATCAAAAGACACAGAGTAACAGAATGGATAAAAAAGCAAGACCCATCTATATGCTGCTTACAAGAAACTCACCTCAAACCCAAAGACATGTACAGACAAAAAGTCAAGGGATGGAAAAACATATTTCAAGCAAACAACAGAGAAAAGAAAGCAGGGGTTGCAGTACTAATATCAGACAAAATAGACTTCAAAACAAAGAAAGTAACAAAAGATAAAGTAGGACACTACGTAATGATAAAGGGCTCAGTCCAACAAGAGGATATAACCATTCTAAATATATATGCACCCAACACAGGAGCTCCAGCATATGTGAAACAAATACTAACAGAACTAAAGGGGAAAATACACTGCAATGCATCCATTCTAGGAGACTTCAACACACCACTCACCCTAAAGGATAGATCCACCAGGCAGAAAATAAGTAAGGACACGGAAGTACTGAACAACACAGTAGAGCAGATGGACCTAATAGACATCTACAGAACTCTACATCCAAAAGCAACAGGATACACATTCTTCTCAAGTGCACATGGAACATTCTCCAGCATAGACCACATACTAGGCCACAAAAAGAGCCTCAGAAAATTCCAAAAGATTGAAATCCTATCAATCAACTTTTTAGACCACAAAGGTATAAAACTAGAAATAAACTGTACAAATAAAGCAAAGAGGCTCACAAACACATGGAGGCTTAACAACACGCTCCTAAATAATCAATGGATCAATGACCAAATCAAAATGGAGATCCAGCAATATATGGAAAAAAATGACAACAACACTAAGCCCCAACTTCTGTGGGACACAGCAAAAGCAGTCTTAAGAGGAAAGTATATAGCAATCCAACCATATTTAAAAAAGGAAGAACAAGCCCAAATGAACGGTCTAATATCACAATTATCGAAATGGGAAAAAGAAGAACAAATGAGGCCTAAGGTCAGCAGAAGGAGGGACATAATAAAGATCAGAGAAGAAATAAATAAAATTGAGAAGAATAAAACAATAGCAAAAATCAATGAAAACAAGAGCTGGTTCTTCGAGAAAATAAACAAAATACATAAGCCTCTAGCCAGACTTATTAAGAAGAAAAGAGAGTCAACACAAATCAACAGTATCAGAAACGAGAAAGGAAAAATCACGACGGACCCCAGAGAAACACAAAGAATTATTAGAGAATACTATGAAAACCTATATGCTAACAAGCTGGGAAACCTAGGAGAAATGGACAACTTCCTAGAAAAATACAACCTTACAAGACTGACCCAGAAAGAAACAGAAAATCTAAACAGACCAATTACCAGCAACGAAATTGAAGCGGTAATCAAAAAACTACCAAAGAACAAAACCCCCGGGCCAGATGGATTTACCTCGGAATTTTATCAGACATACAGGGAAGACATAATACCCATTCTCCTTAAAGTTTTCCAAAAAATAGAGGAGGAGGGGATACTCCCAAACTCATTCTATGAAGCTAACAACACCCTAATACCAAAATCAGGCAAAGACCCCACTAAAAAAGAGAACTACAGACCAATATCCCTGATGAACACAGATGCAAAAATACTCAAAAAAATATTAGCAAACCGAATTCAAAAATACATCAAAAGGATCATACACCATGACCAAGTGGGATTCATCCCAGGGATGCAAGCATGGTACAACATTCGAAAGTCCATCAACATCATCCACCACATCAACAAAAAGAAAGACAAAAACCACATGATCATCTCCATAGATGCTGAAAAAGCATTTGACAAAGTTCAACATCCATTCATGTTAAAAACTCTCAGCAAAATGGGAATAGAGGGCAAGTACCTCAACATAATAAAGGCCATCTATGATAAACCCACAGCCAACATTATATAGAACAGCGAGAAGCTGAAAGCATTTCCTCTGAGATCGGGAACTAGACAGGGATGCCCACTCTCCCCACTGTTATTTAACATAGTACTGGAGGTCCTAGCCACGGCAATCAGACAAAACAAAGAAATACAAGGAATCCAGATTGGTAAAGAAGAAGTTAAACTGTCACTATTTGCAGATGACATGATACTGTACATAAAAAACCCCAAAGACTCAACCCCAAAACTACTAGAACTGATATTGGAATACAGAAAAGTCGCAGGGTACAAAATCAACGCACAGAAATCTGTGGCTTTCCTATACACTAAAAATGAAACAACAGAAAGAGAAATAAGGAAAACAACTCCATTCACAATTGCAACAAAAAAGTAAAATACCTAGGAATAAACCTAACCAAAGAAGTGAAAGACTTATACTCTGAAAACTACAAGTCACTCTTAAGAGAAATTAAAGGGGACACTAACAGATGGAAACTCATCCCATGCTCTTGGCTAGGAAGAATTAATATTGTCAAAATGGCCATCCTGCCCAAAGCAATATACAGATTTGATGCAATCCCTATGAAACTACCAGCAACATTCTTCAATGAACTATAACAAATAATTCAAAAATTCATATGTACACTCCAAAGACCCCGAATAGCCAAAGCAATCCTGAGAAAGAAGAATAAAGTAGGGGGGAGCTAACTCCCCAACTTCAAGCTCTACTATAAAGCCATAGTAATCAAGACAATTTGGTACTGGCACAAGAGCAGAGCCACAGACCAATGGAACAGACTAGACAATCCAGACATTAACCCAGACATATATGGTCAATTAATATTTGATAAAGGAGCCATGGACATACAATGGCGAAATGACAGTCTCTTCAACAGATGGTGCTGGCAAAACTGGACAGCTACATGTAGGAGAATGAAACTGGACCATTGTCTAACCCCATATACAAAAGTAAACTCAAAGTGGATCAAAGACCTGAATGTAAGTCATGAAACCATTAAACTCTTGGAAGAAAACATAGGCAAAAACCTCTTAGACATAAACATCAGTGACCTCTTCTTGAACATATCTCCCCGGGCAAGGAAAACAACAGCAAACATGAATAAGTGGGACTCTATTAAGCTGAAAAGCTTCTATACAGCAAAAGACACTATCAATAGAACAAAAAGGAACCCTACAGTATGGGAGAATATATTTGAAAATGACAGATCCGATAAAGGCTTGACGTCCAGAATATATAAAGAGCTCACACGCCTCAACAAACAAAAAACAAATAACCCAATTAAAAAATGGGCAGAGGAACTGAACAGACAGTTCTCCAATAAAGAAATACAGATGGCCAACAGACACATGAAAAGATGCTCCACATCGCTAATTATCAGGGAAATGCAAATTAAAACTACAATGAGGTATCACCTCACACCAGTAAGGATGGCTGCCATCCAAAAGACAAACAACAACAAATGTTGGCGAGGCTGTGGAGAAAGGGGAAACCTCCTACACTGCTGGTGGGAATGTAAACTTGTTCAACCATTGTGGAAAGCAGTATGGAGGTACATCAAAATGCTCAAAACAGACTTACCATTTGACCCAGGAATTGCACTCCTAGGAATTTACCCTAAGAATACAGCAATCAAGTATGAGAAAGATCAGTGCACCCCTATGTTTATCGCAGCACTATTTACAATAGCCAAAAATTGGAAGCAACCTAAATGTCCATTGATAGATGAATGGATAAAGAAGATGTGGTACATATACACAATGGAATACTACTCAGCCATAAGAAAAGGGCAAATCCTACCATTTGCAGCAACATGGATGGAGCTGGAGGGTATTATGCTCAGTGAAACAAGCCAAGCAGAGAAAGAGAAATACCAAATGATTTCACTCATCTGTGGAATATAAGAACAAAGGAAAAACTGAAGGAACAAAACAGCAGCAGAATCACAGAACTCAAGAATGGACTAACAGGTACCAAAGGGAAAGGGACTGGAGAGGATGGGTGGGTAGGGATGGATAAGGGGGGGTGGGAGAAGTAGGGGGTATTAAGAGTAGCATGCATGGGGGGGTGGAAGAAAGGGGAGGGCTGTACAACACAGAGAAGGCAAGTAGTGATTCTACAACGTTTTGCTATGCTGATGGACAGTGACTGTAAAGGGGTTTATAGGGGGGACCTGGTATAGGGGAGAGCCTAGTAAACATAATATTCGTCATGTAAGTGTAAATTAATGATACCAAAAAAAAAAAAGGCAGTTCCTGTGTGGTAACCTCCAAGGGTTAACTACACAAGGGTATAAAGGGCATATAAAAGTGTAGGCAAACGGTCTGTTTGTGTTTATATAGAGGATCAAAGCCTAATTGGGCTACCCCGAAAATGAACTAAGATACGATATGAAAAAGAACTTCCAACATCAGCACTTTCGGGAAGACTCATGCCAGAAGATGATCATCAAAAAACCCCAACAAAGATCCATGCACTGCTACAGCTGTAGATGCACTCATCCCACCAGTTCCTGGACTTGCCATGGGAATGAAGAAGGAGATACCTAAGCTGGCCTGTGCATACAGTAAAACAACAAAGTTGACTGGATCTATACTGTTGGAACTCAATCAAGAATTAGGAGAAGTGCAAATTGTAGCGCTCCAAAATCTTACAACTACAGACTATTTACTGTTAAAAGAACATAAGGGATGTGAACATTCCCCAGGAATGGGTTGTTTTAATTTGTCTGATTTCTCTCAGACTCTTCAAGTTCAGTTGGACAATATCCACTATATCACTGATAAGTTTTCACAAATGCCTAAGGTGCCTAACTGGTTTTCTTGGTTTCACTGGAGATGGCTGGTAATTACAGGTATGCTTTGGTTATGTAACTATACTCCTATTATGTTAATGTGTGTGCGCAATTTAAGTAGTAGCTTAAAACCTATACATGCTGAAGTTACTCTACAAGAAGATATGTCAAAGAAATAATCAATCTTCCCAGGTTCTCTTCCGCCTGCTACTTCTATAGCTTTTCTTCTTCCTTCCTAATTACAACCCTTAAATAGAATTCGTGCCTCATATCAAATTTACCGAGTATCATAATTCTTCCAAGTGGTAAAGATACCTGAAGACAAATGCTGGGCATAGAAGCTACAGGGCATAAATATGCAAAGAAGTAAAAAGCTAACCATTTCAAACAATAAGGCTTCCCTCTCACTTACCAACTTTACATTTCCCTGTACAGCCCTGGAAGATGACTGGTTAGCCAGAGACGGGTAAGATTCCTCAAGGGAGGAACAACCTAAGACAGGCACAGTCGCAGGGGGGTCATCAGGTGAGAAATTGGGGATCAACAGAGGTGAGGCTTAGAACCTCACCCCCCCTGTTCTGAGAGAAATCTTCTGCATACGTGGATGTTTTATTGCCCTTGTCTAGCTTGGATTAACACAAAGTCTACAGGCACACATCTGATCATCTACATTTGCTCTCTTACAACACTAAACTCTGTTTTCTACCTTTATCTTGTATCTACCTACCACTTCAGCATTTTATTAAAAATAATAATAATAAAGAGAGAAATGCGGTATCCACATATAAATCAAGTATTAAAATCAAGTGAGTATTCATATTTGAACTGACTGTTTATGGTTCATAATGCATGAGCAAAACCGAAAGTTTCTGTGATGACTGCCCTTGTACTGTTCACCATGTAACTTATTCACTATGTAAGAATTTGTTACCCATGTAAGAACTTGTTTGTTATGCTTCAGAAGATGGGAGACTGACGAAAATTAGGCTTGGGGTGGATTAATGATTGTGCATTGAGCGTTGACTCCCCTATACAGAATTTTATTGTTGTTAACAACCATTTGATCAATAAATATGAGAGATGCCCTCACAAAATAAAAAAGTGCACACTTCCAATTGTAAAATAAATAAGTAACCAGGATGTAATGTATAGCATAAGGAATATAGTCAAAATATTGTAACAACTTGGTATGGTGATAGCTGGTACCTAGAATTATCATGTATATAAATGTTGAATCACTATGTTGTACACCTGAAACTAATGTAATGTAATACTGTGTGTCAACTACCCTTCAATAAAAAATAATTATCTACAAAAAAAAAAAAAAAAAAGGAAAGATGTTAAGAGAGGTCTGCAACAACTTCAAGCAAAACAACATTCGCACAGCATGGGCTCCAGAAGGAGAAGAGAGGGAGAAAGGGGAAGAAAACTTATTTGAAGAAATAATAGCTTAAAACTTCCATAACCTGTAGAAGCAAACAGATATCCAGGTCCAAGAAGCACAGAGAACCCCTAAGAAGATGAACCAGAGGAGGTTCACATTAAGCCATATAAAAATTAAAAGGGCAAAGATTAAAGATAGAAAAATTGTAAAAGCATCAGGAGAAAACCCAGACAGTTACAAACAAGTGAAACTGCATAAGGCTATCAACTGATTTTACAGAAAAGACTGCCGGGCAGAAGGGAGTGGCATGATATGTTTAAAGTGCTAAAAGTAGATACCTATAACCATGAACACTCTACCTGACACGGTTATATCATTGAGAATTCAAAGAGAGAGAAAGAGTTTTCTAGACAAACAAAAGTTAAAGGGGTTGATCACCACTAAACAAGAATTACAAGAAATGCTAAAGTGATGTCTTTAAAATACCATAATGAGAAGCAAGAAAATTAGGAAAGGGAAAAACTTTCACTGGTAAAAACAAACATACAGCAAATGCTGCAGGTCAATTACTTATAAAGCTAGCATCAGTTTCAAAGTTTTAAGAGCTAAAATCAATTAAATACACAGAAATTAGTCAAGATACAGAGAATTTAAAAAATGTCAATTATGACATACTATACATAATAAAAAGTAGTACTTTTAGAATGTGTCCAAACACAATTAACCATCAACCTAATACACACTGCTATATATATATTTATTCCAGGGATGAAAGCATAACTCAACACCAGCAAAACAGTTAGTGTATTACACCACATTAACAAAAGGAAGGATGAAAGCCATATGATCATCTCAATAGATGCTGAAAAAGCATTTGACAAAATCCAACATCCATACATGATAAAAACTCTCAACAAAATGGCTATAGAGGGAACATACCTCAACATAATAAAGGCCATATATGACAGACCAAAAGCTAGTATCATACTCAATTTTCCTCTAAGATCAGGAGCAAGACAAGGATGCCTACCCTCACCACCAGTATTCTACATAGTACTTGAAGTCCTAGCCATAGCAGACAAGAAAAAGGCATCCAAATTGGTAAGGAAGAAGTAAAAGTGTCACTATTTACAGATGACATGGTACTATATGTTGAAAAACCTAAAGACTCCATTAAAAAACTATTAGAACTAATAAATGGATTCAATAAAGTTGCAGTATACAAAATCAATATAGAGAGATCTGTTGCACTCCTATAATACTAATAATTAACTAGCAAAAAAAGAAATTAAGAAAACAGTCTCATGTATAATAATTGTATCAAAAGGAATAAAATACCTAGGAACAGACTTACCCCAAGAGGTGAAAGCCCTATACTCTGAAAATTATAGACATTGATGAGAGAAATTGAAGATGGCAAAAATAAATGGGTATACTATACTCATGGATTGGAAGATTAATATTGTTAAAATGTCCATACTACTCAAAGCAATCTACAGATTCAATGCTCTCCCTATAAAAATACTAATGGCATTTTTTAAAATAGAACTAGAAAAATAATCCTAAAATTTGTATGGAACCACATAGAACTCCAAATAGCCAAAGCAATCTTGAGAAAGAACAAAGCTGGATGTATCACGCTCCCTCATTTCAACCTAAACTACAAAGCTATAGTAATCAAAACACTATGGTACTGGCACAAAAATAGACACATAGATCAATGGAACAAAATAGAAAGCTCAGAAATAAACCTATGTTTATATAGCCAATTAATGTATGACAAAGAAGACAGGAACGTACAAGGGGGAAAAGACAGTCTCTTAATAAATGGTACTGTGAAAGCTGGACAGTTATATGCAAAAGAATGAAACTGGACTCTCTTATACTATACACAAAAATAAACTCAAAATGCATTAAAGACTTATATACAAGACCTGAAACCATATAACTCCTAAAGGAAAACAGGCAATAAATTCTTACACATTGGCCTTAGCAACTTGTTTTCCAGATACATCTCCCCAGACAATAGAAACAAAAGCAAAAATAAGTGGAACTACATCAAACTAAAAAGCTTCTGCACAGCAAAGGAAACCAACAACAAACTAAAAAGACATCCTACTAAATAGGAAAATATATTCACAGATAATATACATAATATGGGGTTAATGTAAAAAATAGGAACTCATATAACTCAGTAACATAAAACTAAATAATTTAATTAAAAAATGAACAGAGTAACTGAATAGACATTTTTCCAAAGACAACGCACAGATGGCCAAGAGACACATGAGAAGATGCTCAGCATCACTAATCATCAAGGAAATGCAAATCAAAATCACAGTAAGATATCATCACACAGCATTCAGACGAGTTAACATCAAAAAGACAAGAAATAACAAGTGTTGGTGAGGAGAAAAGGAAACCTTTGTACACTGTTGGTATGAAGGTAAATTAGTGCAGCCACTGTGGAAAGCAGTGTGGATTATCATCAAAACTTAGAAATACCATAGGACCTAGCTCTGGGCATTTACCCAAAGAAAACAAAAACATTAATTTGAGAAGATAAACACATTCCTACATTACATTTACTGCAACATAATTTACCGCAGTCAAGACATGGATGCTACATAATTGTCCATCAGTAGATAAATGGATAAAGAAGACAGGGTACATATACACATGGAGTATTACCCAGACATAAAAACTAATGCAATATTTCCATTTGCAACAACATAAATGGACCTAGAGGGTATTATGCTAAGTGAAATCAGTCAGACAAAGACAAATACCATATGATTTCACTTATATGTGGAATTTAAAAAATTAAACTATTGAAAGAAGAAATTCAGATGGCCAACAGACACATGAAAAGATGCTCCACATCGCTAGCCATCAGAGAAATGCAAATTAAAACCACAATGAGATATCACCTCACACCAATAAGGATCACCACCATCCAAAAGACAAACAACAACAAATGTTAGCGAGGTTGTGGAGAAAGGGGAACCCTCCTACACTGCTGGTCTGCTGGTGGGATTGTACATATTAGTTCAACCATTGTGGAAAGCGGTATGGAGGTTCCTCAAAAAGCTCAAAATAGAAATACCATTTGACCCAGGAATTCCACTTCTAGGAATTTACCCTAAGCATACAGCAGCCCAGTTTGAAAAAGACAGATGCACCCCTATGTTTATGGCAGCACTATTTACAGTAACCAAGATATGGAAGCAACTTTAGTGTCCATCAGTAGATGAATGGATAAAGAAGAGGTGGTATATATACACAATGGAATATTATTTAGCCATAAGAAGAAAACAAATCCTACCATTTGCAACAACATGGATGGAGCTAGAGGGTATTATGCTCAATGAAATAAGCCAGGTGGAGAAAGACAAGTACCAAATGATTTCACTCATACGTGGAGTATAAGAACAAGGAAAAAACTGAAGGAACAAAACAGAAGCAGAAACACAGAACCCAAGAATGGACTAACAGTTACCAAAGGATAAAGGACTGGGGAGGAGGGGTGGGAAGGGAGGGATAAGGGGGGGGAGAAAGGGGCATTACAATTAGCATATATAATGGGGGGGCACGGGGAGGGCTGTGCAACACAGAGAAGACAAGTCGTGATTCTACAGCATCTTACTACACTGATGGACAGTGATTGTAATGGGGTATGTGGGGGGGACTTGGTGAAGAGGGGAGTCTAGTAAACATAGTGTTCCTCATGTAATTGTAGATTAATGATACCAAAAAAAAAAAAACAATTGAACAAACAAACAAAAACCCAGAAACAGACTCACGAATACAGAGAACAAACTGTTGTTTGCCAGAGGGGGGTGGGGTGGGGGGGTGGGAAGATGCGCAAAATAGATGAAGGAGATCCAGAGGTACAAACTTCCAGTTCTAAAATAAATAAGTTGCAGGGATGAAAGGTATACCATAAGGAATAAGTCAATAATACTGTGATGATGTTGTATGGTGACAGATGGTAACTACATTTATTGTGAAGAGCATTTTATAATGTATATAAATGTTGAATCACTATGTTGAACACCTGAAACTGTTATATTATGTCAACTAGACTTCAATATAAATAAAGTACACAGATCTTAAGTGAGTAGATTGATGAGTTTTGACAACAGCTTATAGTACATGGGTGTAATCCATACAGCTACCAACATATTGAGAATGTTGATTTTAGCACAGGCTCTGTGTCTTATAAACAGATACAGCTAAAGAAATCTCCCACCCATTTCTGTTTCAGGGAACAACTTACTACAAAAAAAACAACCTTCCCTATTTGACTTGATTAAGAGTCAGGAATGCTCCCCTTGTTTACCTGTATGACAAGGCCAAACACAGACTATCCAAATGCCCATTCTTTACCTCATACATGATTCATTGAACTCTTTTGCCCACACCGATCAATCAGAACCAAATATATTAAGCAAAATATGGTTAAGTTTTCTCCTTCCTTAAGCCCCTGAATTTTGACCCAACCTCACCCTGAAACAGCATACAGCCCCTCCTTAATGGCCTCTTCTGAAAATAGGCTGACTTCCAGGCAAATCATCTGATCTACTGTCCAATTACACCACTCTCTCATTCCACTTGCCCCACCTCGTTATTTATAGCCTGAGCCTTGTTTACTCCTCCTGATAAAAGAAAAACCCTTTCTACTTAATCTTTGATATGATTGCAGATCTTATGGGCTGAGGATTCTCCCTCCTGCAGTAGTTCCCTCCTCTTATTGCAATAAGTTCTTTCAAATAGTTTCTCCTTACCAAAGTCTGCATTTGTTCTTGCTTGACAGTTTTTGGTGCCATGACTCCTGTGGAGACTGGGCCTCACCTACAGACTCCCACCATCTCTGCCCAAATAATAGCACCTTTTGAGTCCTTTGAACTCCTTTTTTGTTCAGCAGTTCAACTAACCTTTGATGAGTTCTACTCTCAAACCAGTGTTCTGGATGTACTGTATGTTGTAACGTAGTTACTTTGATTCATTACGACAAAGAAACTTTTCTTAGCCCCTTCTATGTGGGCTCTTCTGGTTTTTCTTTCACACTCCATCTTGTGGACCATGTAAGGGGAGTTCATTGGCACAGGTGGGGAGGATTGAGTGGGGATTTTCTCTGACCATAGAGTTGTGCAAGCAAATTAATCAAGCAGAACTGTTTACCATCTCAGTTAAGATCTCATCTCTGATTTAATTTTCTAATCCCATGGGTGAATCTAACAAGCAGTTGATCACCTTTCTCTCCTCTCACTGACTATATGCTTCACCATTATGGCACTAATTCATTTAAGTATCTCAAAATACAGCATGATTTCACTAAGGTTAATCTGGAACTGCAATGACTTTCTGGGGTTCTTGGGATTCTCTTGGGAGTCCTCCAAATGTACTCATTTCTGGGGGTCCTTTGAATCCTGGGAACCCCATACTCCCTCTAAACACTTTATTCTTCATTGTATGAGGAAGCTCAATAATAACTTTCTCAGTCTAAGCTTAAGTGGGCCATTTAGCAATATCAGCTTCTCTTATCTGAGGCTATTGGGTCCCTGAAGGAGAATCTGCCAAATTCAACTGTTGCTCTCTCACCCACTCCATACTCAAAGGTATTCAAACCTTCCTCAATTCCCTTTCCTTCTTCTTTATCTTCTCCAACCCTTTTTCTTCTTCTTCACCTCCAGATCTAAACTCTCCTTGTATTTATCTGCCTTTCCCTGAATGTAACACTACTTTGTCAGCCCTCTCATTTCCTACAGTTATTCAAGACCTTGATCCTTCTTCCTTAGTGCTGGGTTCCCAAGGACCAGAAGATGCAGCATCTCAGTTGCCACTCCTCCAACAAGTCATATTTAAGCCTTGTTTTCAGGCTGACTTACATGTTATTGTAAAGTACTTCCATTATCCAGAAAAGAGCAGGGATGAATTTTCTAAAAAATTTAAGTTAGCATATATATTTTCTGGAAATATTTTCCAGAGCTTCCTGATCTGTGCCAATTAGTCTAACTTCTCAGAGAACCTGAAGCTATCTCATATCATGGTATGGCCTTAAGGTCAGATGTGTCAAAATTAACAAAGACTTACAATTACACCAAAATATACCCCACACCCTATCACAGAGATAAGGAAATAAAAGAAAAATGTTCTAGATTCCATTTTCATCTAACAGCAGCTAGTCAAAGATTTAGGAGTGCAGACAGCAAGGAGACGGATCAGTCTCCAACCATAGGCACTGCTTAGAAAACATCTGGAAGGATTATTCAGGTCTAATCCTAAATGACCACATGACACTCATTTTTGTCACCAGTTTTATTAATGAGCCCCATGCTGAACTGAGAGAACATACTAAAAAATATTGCATTAATTAGAAAAATGCCCTTCTTTCTGAGATCCATGCTTTACCAAAATCTCACAAGCCAATAAAACTAAATCCACACTATTTACTTAGGGCTTTCCAACTGAAACCAATTAAGGGTAATCATATGAAGAACTTCAAGCCATCCTCAGTTTCCCTCAACCTCCCATAGATCATAACACCTGTAGATACTGTAAGGAAAAGGAATATTGGACTAAAGATTAACCAAAAAGAAAAAGAATCCCTGGCTCAATAGCTCCCCCAAAGGATCTGCTTCTGTCTGTCCCCAAACACCCTTAAACATTGGAGAAAATAATAATCCCAGCCAGTGGGCACCTAACCACCTTTCTGGTTGCCACCTATTCTACCCTGCACACTTGTTAATTCACCACCATGATCCGTCAGATTAAATAATTTACCACATGATTTGCCCCTTTCTAAACTTTCTATATCTCTTTGGATTTCCTGATACCCAACATAGATTTCTGTTAATTTCACAATTCCTATTAATCTGTTAGGCAGATATTATTTTCTAATTGGATCATTAACATGTATGTTCTCCTGAAGGACTAACTCTTGAATCGGCCCTTACTCAGCTTTGCCCCCTAACAGCATTGATATGTCACCCCAACTTCCTTGCTCTCCTCATACTTTCCCAATCTCTTGACAGGCCCTGCATTGAGAATATATTCATTTATATCCTTGAGTCCCTTTGGGATTGAGGATCAACAGACACAGGATATATTTGGAAAGCAGAGCCCTTGAAAATAGAAAAAGATACCACTATGTCCCTCTCTAAACCACCCCAGTATCCTTTAAAAAACACAGAGCAATCAAAAGTTACAGACCTATTATTTTAGAACTTCTTAACAAAGGACACCTGGTCCCTAGTCCAACTTATGCAACACCCTTATTCTCCCTGTCAAAAATTCTAACAAAAACAAAAAAGAATATGAATTAATTCAACACCTGTGGGCCATAAATAAAATAGCAAACTTAGATTCTCTGTAGACCCAAATTTAATAACCTTCTTACATCTATGCTCCCTGATACCATTACTTCAGTCCTGTTGACTTATGTTCCAGCTTCTTCAATATATTCCTCCAGTATGATTCCTATTCACCTTCACCTTGAAAAATCAACAATGTGCATGTACTGTTACGTCTCAGGAGTTTGAGGAAGCCTCTACTCATCTTTCCTCAGGCAATAAATGCAAATTTAAAGGATTTGGTTTTCCCATGTAATTCAACACTAATGTATTGTGTAGATGACCTTATTCTTTGCTCCAGTAAAATTGATAGTTCATTGACAGACATCCAATACCCATTAAAAGCTTTGGCATGAAAGGGGCATAAGATTTTGAGAAACAAAAGGAAACATTGCAGTCCTCAACCTCATTATCTAGAACACAATTATTTGCTCTGAGAGAAAAACTTTGTCCCCAGAATGTACCAATACCATTCTCATTTGACCTTTACTTAAAATGAACAGATAACTTCTGGACTTTCTGGGATGGATTGGCTATTGTAGGATGTTGATCCCTAATATCTCTAGTATAGCCTACTCTTTATATGAAAACAGAAACAGTGCCTGAACCCATACAGTGTGTCTCAATATCTGAACAGCATGTGAATCCTTAAACATCTCCCTTTCCTCTGCCTCCAACTTGGGGTTCCCAAATTCCTTGACCTTTTCTCCATTTGTTTGTGAGAGAAAAGGACATGCTTTAGGCATCTCAGAAACATAAGGGGAATTAAAGGCACATTGGATACTTTATCATCATTCTAGATCTGTGCTCAAATCACAACTGAAGTGCTAGGTCATATTTTAAATATTCATGTTACCCCATGTTGCCCAAAACTTTCTCGTTACTGAAAATATGCAAAATTTTTCAACCTCTCCTCTTATCTCTTGTGAGATCCTTTTGCTTTCTATTGTTAATATTACCTTCTCATATTTTCATCCAGTGTTACAAAAATGTTAATCCCACTAACTTTCCCCTTCTGAATGAAGAGCAATTACATGACTACATTGCAGCCACCCAAACTTTAACCATTCTCCACCCTGGTGTTGATGAAATTCCTCTTATAGATGCAGATCTCATTCTCTTTGCTGACGGTTCCTACCTCTGCATATCAGAAGGTGTTTTCAAGTAGGATATGCCATTACAGATTTCTAAAATTCTGTAGAAAGAAGCCTCTACCCAACACAAAAATCAACTCAAGCAGCAAAATATGTGGCTCTTGCAAGAGCCTGCACTTAAGCTTAAGATAGGAGAGTTAATGTCTACAGAGAGAGTAGATATGCTTTTGGAGTAGTACATACATTTGGTACATACATAGAAAGCCAAGAGATTTATGACTGCAACTAGAACAATTAAAAATGGGAAACAGGTAATTGACCTTCTAAAGGCTTTATTATTACCACAAGGGATGATTATACTCAACACCAATGCTCATAGAATAATAAAACACCTAAGACAAGGGGAAACTTATTCGCTTATAATATGTAAGTTAGCAGTTTATACATCTGTCCCAATCCCATTGCAATCAGACAAGATATTATTTATTCCACTTACTACCTGATCCTCTAATCAAAGAAATCAAAATCTCTTATTATAAGGCTTCAGAAGATGAAAAGTTCAATTGGAAACACTCAGATGAGATTCTGAGACACCCAGAAGACCATTTCACTATCCTCAATTCCTTGCTAGAAATTTATGCTAAGAGATAACCCATCATGTGAAAAAAAAATTAGCCCCTAATATTGATGGGTAAATTTCACTCCTTACCTGGAACAATGGTACTCTCTTGCCCCATCTGCTAAAAAACATAATTTTAGCAAAGGCATAAGGGGAGGTCAAGGAAATGAGATACCTTTAATGGGACTCTTTCTCCACTAAATTTTGTATTTTATTCAACTCCATAAATTTCATGGCTCTGAATATTTTCTTACCATTATTTGCATGTTATCTCACTGGCTAGAAGCTTTCCCATGTAAATAGGTCACTGTTACTACTGTTGCTACACTTGCATAGAAAGAATTTTCCCCACCTACGGAATTCCACTTGCTTTCTCAACTGAACAGGGAATTGATTTCACTGGCAAAATCAACCTAGAAATCTAAGTTCCTACTTTGTCCCCCAAATTAAATTGAACTTACCATCCCCAGTCATCTGAAATGATTGAATGCACAGACTATTAAAACTAAAATTTGTAAAACTCTCAGAGGAACTCAATCTTTCATAGTCTGAGGTTTTGACTTTGGTTCTGATTACTCTCTGGTCCTCTCCTACTAGACCTCATTCTTATTCCCCTATGAAATAATTATTGGCCGGCCTGTAAGAATTCCATACTCAACATGGGCAATAGAAGAATTCAATCTAATTAACTCAGACATTCTAAAAAACTTTGACTCATTAACTATATCTACATTTATCACTAACAAGTTAGGGCTGCTTTTCCTCCAGTCACCAAAACTACTTCACAATCTGGAAATTGGAGACTTACCCTATGGAAATGACATCACCAAAATACTAACCTTGAAATCCTCTTGTAGGGCACCCATATAATCTTCCTCACCATTAACACGCCAACTAAACATCAGGGGATCCAACCTTGCTTCCACATCTCACAATTAAAAAGATACAAGAGCTACATGGGACGGAAATCTACTACACCTGGAGATCTTAAACTGTGGCTCTTCCATGAGTCCCAGAAACAGAAGAACTTCATGAAGTAAACAGTTTTTCCAAGAACTGCAGATCAAACAGATAACATCTCAAGGTGGACTGATTCTACCCAAGATGTCAGAACAAGACCTCTCAATATTTGTCTGTTTTCTATCTTCACCATTCTCATTTTCATTCTTTGCTGCATCTTTCTTCTCTATCACCTCCAAATTCATCCTTGGTATCCAATTAATCCTCCCCACAACAAACACAGTCTTCCATGATGAGTCTCTACTTGTATTATTTTCTCACTCTCTCCCTTACCCAAGCTGTTCCTTTTCTGGTAATTTCTCCGTTCTTCCTGGGACCCCCAAAATTATGGCATTCTTTCACCCCACTTAGATTTCTAACCATAACCTTAGCTGTGATTGTTGATTGTACACTCCTTTCCCATTAGACTTTTCCATCTTTCCATAAGTACTCCTTTGTGTACTTGGAAACAATAGTATAGACAAGATCTTCTATCTTTATATTCTTTTTGAAATCACACTGTTGGTGATCACGTTGTTTACACTGTTCTTATGCAGTTTGGAATCACACTTGTAAACTAAAAGAGGGCCCTGGTATTTTTTTCAGCTTTATTGAGGTATAACTGACAAATAGGAATTGCATATATTTAAGGTGTACAACATGATGATTTGCAATCAAGCTAATTAACATATCCATCACCTCACATAGTTATCATTTTTATTTTGCAGGCAATGAGGGAAGAACACTGAAGATCTACCCTCTTAGCAAAATTCAAGTATACAAAACAGTATTGTTAACTACAGTCTGTTCAATAGATCTCCAGAATGTGTCCATCTTGTGCAACTCACACTCTATAATGTTTGACCAGCACCTCCTTTTCTGCTCTCCCCACCCCTGGAAACCACCATTCTATTCTCTGCTTCTATAAGTTTGACTATTTTAGATTCCACATCTAAGTGAGATCATGTAGTATTTGTCTTTCTGTCTGGTTTATTTCACTTAGGATAATGCCCTTCAGGTTCATCCATGTTGTTGCAAATGGCAGGATTTCCTCCTTCTTTAAGACTGAATAACATCCCATTGTGTACATCTCTATCTATCTATCTATCTATCTATCTGTATCTATCTACACACACCATATTTCCTTTATCCATCCAGTGACTGGCATTTAGGTTGTTATATATCTTGGTCACTGTGAATAATGCTGTGATGAAGATGGAAGTGCAGGTATCTTATCAAGATCCCAATTTAATTTACTTTGTATATATACTCAGAAGTGAAATTGCTAAGTTATATGGTAGCTCTATTTTTAAATTCTTCAAGAATCTCCATACTGTTTTCCATAATGGATGCACAAATTTGCACCCCACCAACACTGTAGAAGTGCTCCCCCTTTCTCCACATCCTGGCCAGAACTCATTACCTTTTTTGTCTTTTTGATTATAGCCATTGTAATAGGTATGAGGTGATATCTCATTGAGGTTTGATTTGCATTTCCTTGACAATTAGTGACATTGAGCACCTTTTCATAAACCTGCTTGCCATTTGTATATCTTCTTTGAGAAATGTCTACTCAGGTTCTTTGCCCATTTTTTAAATGAGTTTTTTGTTGCTGCTTTTTGCTATTGAGTTTTATGTGTTCCTTACATATTTTGGATATTAACCCCTTATCACATATGTATTTCAAACACTTTCTACCATTTTGAAGTTATATACAAATAATCATTGTTAAAACGAGTATCAAGATTTTCCCTTATATTTTTTTAGTAGTTTTACAATTGCAGGTCTCACATTTAACTCTTTAATTCATTTTGAGTTAATTTTTATACATGGTATCAGATAAGGATCCAATACCATTCTTCCATATGTGGATACCCAGTTTTCCCAACACCATTCACTGAAGAAACTGTACTTTTCCCTTGGAACACTGTAAAATATCATTAGACTGTATATAAGGGAACTTATTTCTGAAGATGACCCTGATATTTTAAATATCCCTGTCTCTTTAACTCATGGAAGCTTTTCTTTCTATAGCAATTTCACTGAGTCCTTTTGTTGTTGGTAAATCCAATCCAGGGAGGTCTCCCTGCATGCTAGGTGAGACCTCAACCTGTAAGAGGGTTCTTGACAGTGACCAAGAAAAAATTCATAAGTAGGTAGAGCAGATACAAGAAAAGAGTAGTTTAATACAGTGTAACTATACATTCAAGGAAGGAGTGTGGGCATGCTTGATAGGTGAGCAGCAGAGTAGTTTAGTAAAGCAAAAGTTCACACTCAAAGAGGGAGTTCAGGCATGCTCCAGAGATGAGCAGTGCAGTGAAGTTTGGGTTGGGTGGTCTTTAACTGGAGTTTAAGCAGGGGCTGGAATATTCATAAGATAAATGGGGTTTTATCAGAATAGGGAGAGGATCAGAAAAGGGTGATGCCCTCTTTTTGTCCTTAGATGGTCTGCCCCAGAAGGTCATGGTGCCAGGGGTGTGATTTTTAGTATGCTAATAAGCACATAATGAGCTTTGGTTAACTGCAGGTTATTTCTGTCTCCCATCCCCAATCTAGTTGGTTTGAACTGGTTATTTCTCTAGAATCTAGCTGGTTTGTTTTCATTTAACCTGTTTTGCCAGCTGGTCACAATAAGTGGCCTCAAGCTTTTCTTGATTTGCCCAGGGCTTAGCTCTTTTCCTGAACTATACAGCCTATGTCACTTTTGTTAGGAGGTACTACTGCTCAATCAGCTGTCAAGTCCTAGCATCCACTGCCCTTTTCAGTTTTACACATGCACCAGAGTTCTGACACTCTTCTTCAGAAAATGATGACCCTCTTCCCTCTATTCCTAGACTTGTTTACAATTCGATGCCCTTTTCCTCAAAACCCACATCTCCAGATCCACCCTTAGAAGGAACAAAATCCCAACCTTCCTCTCTGGAGGTTGAGAAAACTGGAGCATTATTTATTAATTATTTTTACTGTCTCTGCACAGCCCCCAGTAATATTTTGCCTGTAGAAACCAAGTTTATTGGTATCTACCTGCTGATTGAACCTAATAGTTATTATAAAGACAATCTGACTAGCTTTACCAGATGTTTAACCACACTGTCTTTTCTCTCATCATAACCCATCTGTTACCTCTGACTTAAGCTTTTCTGGTCCCAAGAGAACTAAGCTATCTATGACCTTTGTTACAGTCAAAAGCTCAGGTGTAAGATTCCACATCTAAAAGAGACTGTGACTCTCCCTTTTCATCAGCTGTGAAGAGTCCCTGGAATGCAAAGCCAATGATCTGTGAATAAACTAGAGGACTTAGTGGTTACTGAGAACCATGCATGGGCGACTTTCTTGCCAAAGCCTCCTTTGGGTAGGCCGCTTAGGTAGTATGTCAAAAGTCGAAGATCTTTCAAGTTTTGTTCTATGAGGTAATGAGAATTGTGTACAATCTCACTAAAACCATTGATATCATCACCTTAAAACGGACTCAAAGGAACATTCCTTCACAACCATTTGGCATGGTACATGATTCTGTCTTCCCAAGGGGTCATTTGTATGAGGGTCAGAAGTTCCTATGGTCTCTGAAACAACTCCTTATAGTAATCGTTCTCCTCCCTTTATTGTAATAATCCTTTCAAATGAAGAATCTGCTTGTCTAAGCCTGGATTTGTTTTTATTTGACCATACAAAACATTTCCTACATCCCAGAACATCCCTCATTTCCTTCCCAGTCAATCCCTTTCCTGTCCTTTAAATAAGCAAATTTTATTCTGATTTTTTTCACCATAGATGTTTCACCTAGAAATTTTTTTATAATTTATTTCAGTGGCATAATGAAGTACGTACTTTTTTTATCTAACTCCTTTTACTTAGCATAACTTGGGCTTTCTTAACAAGCAGCACTACTGATGTTTTGGGACAGATAATTCTTTGTTCTGGGCACATCCTGTGCATTGTACCATGTTCAGCGACTTCCCTGGCCTCTTCCTACTAAATGCCAGTGATGCAGGGTTCTTGTTTGCGGAGTTGAACAATGAACTTCACAAACACTCAGAGTAGGAGAGTAAGTGAGAGGCTTTTATTTAGAGATAAAGTAAGAGGAAAGAGCTCCTGGCTCACTCCAGGAGGGGACAAGAGAGTCCAGGCGGTGCATTATCCAGGGTATTTATAGGCATTTGCGAGACAAAGGGCTCGGGATGCAGACCTGCCAGATGGTCCCAAAACATTTATTTTTTAAGAGATACCAAGTTTCTTATCAGTGGGTTATTTTGAAAAGTTAGCTTAACACAAGGAATTTACTGCTCAGATTCTTTCCCAGGATAGCCACTTTTTGATCTGGGAGCATATCAATTAAGACTGCCTGCCTTGTTTCCAAGATGACCTGAGTTATTGTTTGTTTGATTAAAATGTAATCTTAGCTTTAAGATAGAATTTTTCCTAAATAAACTGGGCCTTTGAGCAGCCTAAAGTAAATCTTACAATGGTATGTTTTTGACACAGTGAAAACATAGGCTATACTGAGATACTTTTCTTTATCTGCAGAGTATTCAAACTTCTCGGCCACATTGCTCCTGGCTTTTTAGTTTTAACTAATCTCAGTGAAGAATGCTTATATTCCTAGTCTTATATTTTTACTTTAGAGAATTAATGTGACTCTTGCTTTGCTTAATTGTTTAACATGGAGGTTTTGGTAGGGGTCTTTCTCCAGATGCCCTCACCCTACTCTGTCTAAACCCACGGTCCCTGTCTCACCAGTAACATAGCACACTGTCCCCTATGGCAATAACCAAAAATGTCTTAAAGTATTGCCAGTGTCCTCGGGGATGGACAGAGCAAAATTACCTCAAGTTGCAACCATCAACTTATCATTTGAGGTTTTCCCATTGACGGTGTGAGCACTAATAGTTCATTCCTTTTTAATGTTCCCTAGTGTTCTATTTGATGAGTAAACCCACTTAAAAAGAAAAACTTATAGTCTCCTTTTGGCAGACATTTGTATCCAGATTTTGGCTGTCTTGAGTAAAGCTGCTGTGATCAGACTTTAAGAACTGTTTCTATACAGTTGCTTTTACTTTTCTGCAGAAACACCAAGAAGTAGGCCATGAATAACTTGATGAGAAACTGCCAGACCACTTTCTAAAGAGGTTAAACCATTTTATACTGCCTCCCAAGGTATGATAAATTCAGTTGCTCATATCATTACCAACATTCAGAGTGGTCAGTTGTCTTACCATTCTATGGTGTATGTAATGGTATCTTTAAAGTTGCATGAAGACTAATGATGCAGAGCAGAATTTTTTATCCCTATTGGTTATTCACACATCCTTTTTTGAAGTGCATTCGCAAGTTGTTTCAACCTTTTAACCTTTAATAAATGGGTTTATCATCTTGGTATTGAGTTTTAGAAGTCAATTGTATACTCTGTCATGTATGTATTTTGCAAATATTTCTCAGTCTGTAGCATGTATAATATTTGTTCTCAGAGTATTTTTATTGAGCAATAGTTTTGATTTCTTTATGAAGTCCATTTTATGAATATTTTCTGGTTAGTGCTTTCTGCAGGTGATTTGGCTCCTCTAAAGTTGTGTGGACATTCTCCAATTTTCTCATCTAGAAATTTCATATTATCACGTCTGTGATCTGTATCAAAAATTTTTTGTTGTTTCTGGTTTAAGGTTTATTTTTTTCCATATGCAGGACCAGTTGTTCCATCACTATTTGTTGAAAATATCCTCTTTCATTCAAATGCTTTGTAGCCTGTTTTTAATCAAATAATCTTATAATTACAAGTCTTTTTCTGAACTCTGTTATTCCATTGTGTATCTTTATGCTAATGCCACACATCCTTGATTTTAGTTCTATAGTAAATATTGAAATAAAGTAATCTAAGTCCTCCAATTCCATTCTTTTTCATGACTGATTTTGCTATTCGAATAGCAAAAACTTTGCACTTCCTTATAAATTTTAGCCTAAGCTGTCTGTGTTTTTTTTTAAATGGGCAAAGCACAGAAGACTTTTAGAGCAGTAAAACTATTCTTTATGATATTCTAGCGGTAGATACACATCATTATATATTTGTAAAAACCCATAGAATATAGGAGACTAAGAGTGAACCCTAATTTACACTATGAACTTTGAGTGATTATAATTTGTCAGTGTAGGTTCATCAGTTGTAAAAAATGTACCACTTGGTGGAGAATGTTGAAAACAGAGGATGTTGTGCATATACTGGGGTGGAGATAAATAAGAACTCTACTTTCTGATAAATTTTTCTGTGAACCTAAAACTGTCCCCCACCAAAGTCTATGTTTTGAAAAAAAAAAAAGCACTAGGAAATGACTTTCCTATTACTCTGTGTATAGCTGTTATTATCATTTTATAATTAAACTGTAATTATGATGTAAGTTCAATGCTTAGAATGTAGCATGATAATTGTCATGTGTGTATATGTACTGAGGAAAGACATTTATCATCAGCAGGCTTATGTTAGGCTTACGCTTTTGGTCGTTTTTTGTTGCTGCTGGGTTTTTTTGTCTGTTTTGTTTGTTTTGTATTGAGATGGATGTTTTCTTAAACATTCTGGTCTTATTGCCTACTAGTTAGGAATTTGGCCTCATCCAAACAGAGACTGGCCTTTGTCCCTAGCTCCTGAAAAGTAACCTCTTAAACTTTGGAAGTTTCCAAAACACTGGAGTGTCCATTTTATTCACATGGGCATATAGGACCATAGCTGAAGAAAGGAAAAAAAAAACCTTGTTGGAGTTTTGATTGGAATTGCACTTAATCAATAGATCAAGTTGGCGAAAAGATTTTATATCTTATTAATGCTGAGTCTTTCAACCTATTTAACTTAAGATTTAAACATATTATACTTGTTAATGCTATTGGAAATATTTTATTTTTTTTCCAAATTTTTGTTGATATAATATATAAAATGTTCCCGATGTTTTGTATAATGAATATGGATTCTGCAACCTTGATAAATTTACTAATTAAATTTAGTGTTGATTTAGAATTTACTATGTATATAATTATGTTATCTGTTAGAAAAAAAAAAGTCTTACTTCTTCCTTTTCCATGTATTTACCTTCAAAATCTTTTTCATCTCTTACTGCCCTGACCAGAACTTCTATTACAATGTTGAATAGAAATTGAGGTAAAAGACATCGATTTTGTATTTCTAATCGTATTGGTAAGACATTTAATATTTTACCATTAAGTAAAATGTTAGCTGGGGTTTTTTCATTTGTGTTAAAACAGACTGAGAAAATTCCCTTCTATTCCTAGTTTTTAATGATAGTTTATTTTTTTAATTATGAATGAATGTTAAATTTTGTTAAATGCTTTCTCCTCATTAAAGATCTCTTGTGACATTTCTTATTTTATGTGATTAGTAAATTTAATAATTGATTTTTGAATGTTAAAGCAACCTTGCATTCCTAGGATAAACCTATCTTGTTTGTGACATATTATAATTTGGTTATTACTAGATTTAACTCACTAATATTTTATTAGGGGATTTTGATCTGTCTTCATGAGGAATATCAGCCAGTTTCCTTTCCATGTAGTACTTTTCTGGTTTGGGGATCAGAGTCATAATGGCTTCATGAAGTTATTTCTGAAGTATTTCCTACTTTTTGAAATATTTTGAGTAATATTGATATTGTTTCTTCTTGATATGAGAGAATTCACTGGAAAATTCACATAAATTTGGAATTTACTCTGAGTAAATTTTTGAATATTCAATTTCTTCACATAGATCTAGAGCTATGGAGATTTTATATTTCTTACATCAGTTTGATAATTTATGACTATAAAAATTGCCCAATTTACTTTGAACTTATTGTAATAAAATTTTTAATAATATGACTTTACCTTTAATGCCAATTTAGATGCTCACCTTTTCTAATATTAGAAATTACTGTTTTTATTTCTTTATGACTCTTGATTGGGGTTTATCTAGGTATTAATATATCAAATAGTGAGATTTTGTTTTGTTCTTATTGACTTTTCTATTTACATACTTTATGGATTTATCTTATTATATTATTGTATGTATGATCTTTCCTGTGCTATCTAGTTTAATTTTCTCTTCTTTTTCTAACTTCTTAAGGTAACAACTTATACCATAACAACATATAAGGCAACAACTCTTAACAGTTTCCTTTCTTGTTGGTATATAGTCTCTCAAATTAGAGCTATGTCAATAGCCTTGAATGATTTTCTTTTTCTGCTCTGCTGAAATAGTCCATCTTTCTAAAGTCCTTGGGCTCCACTTCTGTGGACTGCATTCTAGAAACTGTCTGCTGTTTGAGGATCACAGACTTACTCTGCCTCTTGTCCAACAGTTTAAAAAAGCCATTTTATATATTTTATTCAATTGAAGGGTTAGTGCAATATTATTTTCTTCATCACAGCCAGAAGAAAATTCCTATTAAGACTGTCTTTAGTAGGTTTTCTACATTCCCTAATAAGTCATTTCAGGACCTTAATAGAAAGACAATTAGGTACAATGGCTACACCAGTAAATGATGATGATTGGAGTCTTTCCTGTAAGTTTTAAGATATTTCTGAAAGTAATTTTTATAATTTACTTCATGTATAAGATTTATAGGAGTAGGTTTACAAACTTTAAATACTTGTGAATAACTGAATGTATAATTACACACTGGTTCTTTTTCAATATAATTAGCATTTACTTTTTCTCCAGAGTTTAAACTGCAGTCCTTCCCATGAACTTACTACCTGTCTCTCCTCCTATATTTTTTCTTCTTAGCAGTTTTCATTGTATACCATCTTACCTAGTGAACCTGTTCATCTTATTAATTATTTGTCTTCTTCACTTGTATGGAAGCACCCACAGGATAGATATTTATCTGTTTTGTTTACTGCTAACTGTCATCTGCTTAGAACAGAGCCTGGAAAATCTATTGATTTGCATAAGTGAGTGAATAAATGGGTAAATGAATTTATGCCACTTGCTCCTCCACACATTACCATTTGCGCTTTTCACATTAGCTAGCATCAATAATAAATTATTTTAAAATCAGCCTGCAGTATCACCTGAAAATGGAACCTCCTATGGAATCCAGTCAAGACTGAAGCCCAGTATCAACTATTTGACTCAGATGATTAAGTTTCATAGAAATTAAGATGATTCTCTGGCTCTTTATGAGATAAGAATACTGCGGAGGCGGAGCCAACATGGCGGCGTGAGTAGGACAGTGGGAATCTCCTCCAAAAAACATATACTTTTGAAAATACAACAAACACAACTAGCCCTAAAAGAGAGACCAGAAGACGCAGGACAGTGGCCAGACTGCAGCTACACCAGCGGGAACCGAGCGACTGGTGAAAGGGGTAAGATACAAGCCCCGGCCCGGCGGGACCTGAGCGTCCCTCCCCCCAGCTCCCGGCGGGAGAACAATAGGCAGAGCGGGAGGGAGACGGAGCCCAGGACTGCCGAAGACCCAGCCCCAGCCATCCGGGCCAGAGCGCAGACACAGTGCGGGGGCGGGGGGCCCTGGATACTGGGGAGACAGGGCAACAAGACCTCTGAACGGGTGCCGCAGCTGATGCCCCTGTGACAAAGAAAAGCAGGGGCTTTTTGAAAGTCTTAAAGGGACAGGGACTTAACAGCTTGATGGAAACAACACAGGTCATAGTCCAGCAGCTGGAAATTACTGGGAAAACAGGGCGCACTAACCCCCTGGGCAACAGCTCTGAGACCCCTCACGGAGGTAAACAGCCAAATACCCCCCCATCCATCACCGCTCCAGGCGCTGCCAAAGCAGAGAAGCAGCCTGAGACAAACTCCGCCCACAGAAAGGGAAATTCCTCCCTTCCCGCCAGGCAAGACACAAAGACCCACTCTACACGCAATTACCCAACACAAGCCACTAGGGGTCACAGTTGTCCCAGTAAAGAAAGGCCAGTAGCAAGTGAAAATTTTGGCCCTCCCAGCTGACAGTCAATAGCACCTGTCACCATGAAAAGGCAAAAAAATATGATCCAGACAAGACTAACCCAGACAGCTTCAGCATCTGCTACATCTTCCCCTGAGAAGGAATCTGGGGAGATAGATTTAGCCACTCTTCCTGAAAAAGAATTCAAAACAAAAGTCATAACCATGCTGATGGACTTGCAGAGAAATATGCAAGAACTAAAGAAGGAGAATACAGAAATAAAACAAGCTCCGGAAGGACTTCAAAACAGAATGGATGAGATGCTAGAGACCATTAATGGACTAGAAAACAGAGAACAGGAATGCAGAGAAGCTGATGCAGAGAGAGATAAAACGATATCCAGGAATGAAAGAATTCTAAGAGAGCTGAGTGACCAATCTAAAAGGAACAATATAAGAATTATAGGTATACCAGAAGAAGTAGAGAGAGAAAAAGGGATAGAAAATGTCTTTGAAGAAATAATTGCCGAAAACTTCCCCAAACTAGGGGAAGAAATGGCCTCTCAGACCACAGAGGTACACAGAATTCCCATGACAAGGGATCCGAGGAGGGCAACAACAAGACACATAATAATTAAAATGGCAAAGATCAAAGACAAGGACAAAGTATTAAAGGCAGCCAGAGAGAAAAAAAAGGTTACCTACAAAGGAAAACACATCAGGCTATCATCAGACTTCTCAACAGAAACCCTACAGGCCAGAAGAGAATGGCATGATATATTTAATGCAATGAAACAGAAGGGCCTCAAACCAAGACTACTGTATCCAGCAAGAATATCATTTAATATGAAGGAGGGATTAAACAATTCCCAGACAAGCAAAAGTTGAGGGAATTTGCCTCCCACAAACCACCTCTACAGGGCATCCTACAGGAACTACTCTAGATGGGAGCACTCCTAAAAAGAGCACAGAACAAAACACCCAACATATGAAGAAGGGAGGGGGAGGAATAAGAAGGGAGAGAAATAAAGAATCATCAGACCATGTTTATAATAGCTCAACAAGCGAGTTAAGGTAGACAGTAAGATAGTAAAGAAGCTAACCCTAAACCTTTGGTAACCACAAACTTAAAGTCTGCAATGGCAATAAATTCATACCTTTAAATAATCACACTACATGTAAATAGACTGAATGCACCAATCAAAAGACACAGAGTAATAGAATGGATAAAAAAGCAAGATCCATCCATATGCTGCTTACAAGAGACTCACCTCAAACCCAAAGATACGCACAGACTTAAAGTCAAGGGATGGAAAAAGATATTTCAAGCAAACAACAGAGAGAAGAAAGCAGGTGATGCAATTCTGGTATCAGTAAAAACAGACTTCAAAATAAAGAAAGTAACAAAAGACAAAGAAGGACATTACATAATGATAAAGGGCTCAGTCCATCAAGAGAATATAACCATTATAAATATATATGCACCCAATACAGGAGCACCAACATACCTGAAACAAATATTAACAGAACTAAAGGAGGAAATAGAATGCAATGCATTCATTCTAGGAGACTTCAACACACCACTCACTCCAAAGGACAGATCCACCAGACAGAAAATAAGTAAGGACACAGAGGCACTGAACAACAAGCTAGAACAGATGGACCTAATAGACATCTACAGAACTCTACATCCAAAAGCAACAGGATACACATTCTTCTCAAGTGCACATGGAACATTCTCCAGAATAGACCACATACTAGGACACAAAAAGAGCCTCAGTAAATTCCAAAAGATTGAAATCCTACCAACCAACTTTTCAGACCACAAAGGCATTAAACTAGAAATAAACTGTTCAAAGAAAACAAAAAGGCTCACAAACACATGGAGGCTTAACAACACGCTCCTAAATAATCAATGGATCAATGACCTAATCAAAATGGAGATCCAGCAATATATGGAAACAAATGACAACAACAACACTAAGCGCCAACTTCTGTGGGACACAGCAAAAGCAGTCTTAAGAGGAAAGTATATAGCACTCCAAGCATATTTAGAAAAGGAAGAACAAGCCCAAGTGAACGGTCTAATGTCACAATTATCGAAATTGGAAAAAGAAGAACAAATGAGGCCTAAGGTCAGCAGAAGGAGGGACATAATAAAGATCAGAGAAGAAATAAATAAAATTGAGAAGAATAAAACAATAGCAAAAATCAATGAAACCAAGAGCTGGTTCTTCGAGATAATAAACAAAATAGATAAGCCTCTAGCAAGACTTATTAAGAGGAAAAGAGACTCAACACAAATCAACAGTATCAGAAACGAGAAAGGAAAAATCACAATGGAACCAGCAGAAATACAAAGAATTATTAGAGACTACTATGAAAACCTATATGCTAACAAGCTGGAAAACCTAGGAGAAATGGACAACTTCCTAGAAAAATACAACCTTTCAAGACTGACCCAAAAAGAAACAGAAAATCTAAACAGACCAATTACCAGCAACGAAATTGAAGCGGTAATCAAAAAACTACCAAAGAACAAAACCCCCGGGCCAGATGGATTTACCTCGGAATTTTGTCAGACATACAGGGAAGACATAATACCCGTTCTCGTTAAAGTTTTCCAAGAAATAGAAGAGGAGGGGATACTCCCAAACTCATTCTATGAAGCTAACATCAACCTAATACCAAAACCAGGCAAAGACACCACCAAAAAAGAAAACTAAAGACCAATATCCCTGATGAACACAGATGCAAAAATACTCAACAAAATATTAGCAAACCGAATTCAAAAATACATCAAAAGGATCATACACCATGACCAAGTGGGATTCATCCCAGGGATGCAAGCATGGTACAACATTCGAAAGTCCATCAACATCATCCACCACATTAACAAAAAGAAAGACAAAAACCACATGATCATCTCCATAGATGCTGAAAAAGCATTTGACAAAGTTCAACATCCATTCATGATAAAAACTCTCAGCAAAATGGGAATAGAGGGCAAGTACCTCAACATAATAAAGGCCATCTATGAAAAACCCACAGCCAACATTATATTGAACAACGAGAAGCTGAAAGCACTTCCTCTGAGATTGGGAACTAGACAGGGATGCCCACTCTCTCCACTGTTATTTAACATAGTACTGGAGGTCCTAGCCATGGCAACCAGACAAAACAAAAAAATACAAGGAATCCAGATAGGTAAAGAAGCAGTTAAACTGTCACTATTTGCAGATGACATGATACTGTACATAAAAAACCCTAAAGACTCCACCCCAGAACTACTAGAACTGATATTGGAATACAGCAAAGTTGCAGGACACCAAATCAACACACAGAAATCTGTGGCTTTCCTATACACCAACAATAAACCAACAGAAAGAGAAATCAGGAAAACAACTCCATTCACAATTGCAACAAAAAAAATAAAATACCTAGGAATAAACCTAACCAAAGAAGTGAAAGACTTCTACTCTGAAAACTACAAGTCACTCTTAAAAGAAATTAAAGGGGACACTAACAGATGGAAATGCATCCCATGCTCATGGCTAGGAAGAATTAATATCGTCAAAATGGCCATCCTGCCCAAAGCAATATACAGATTTGATGCAATCCTTATGAAACTACCAGCAACATTCTTCAATGAACTGGAACAAATTATTCAAAAATTCATATGGAACCACCAAAGACCCCGAATAGCCAAAGCAATCCTGAGAAAGAAGAATAAAGTGGGAGGGATATCACTCCCCAACTTCAAGCTCTATTATAAAGCCATAGTAATCAAGACAATTTGGTACTGGCACAAGAACAGAGCCACAGACCAATGGAACAGACTAGAGAATCCAGACATTAACCCAGACATATATGGTCAATTAATATTTGATAAAGGAGCCATGGACATACAATGGCGAAATGACAGTCTCTTCAACAGATGGTGCTGGCAAAACTGGACAGCTACATGTAGGAGAATGAAACTGGACCATTGTCTAACCCCATATACAAAAGTAAACTCAAAATGGATCAAAGACCTGAATGTAAGTCATGAAACCATTAAACTCTTGGAAGAAAACATAGGCAAAAACCTCTTAGACATAAACATGAGTGACCTCTTCTTGAACATGTCTCCTCGGGCAAGGAAAGCAACAGCAAAAATGAACAAGTGGGACTATATTAAGCTGAAAAGCTTCTGTACAGCAAAAGACACCATCAATAGAACAAAAAGGAACCCTACAGTATGGGAGAATATATTTGAAAATGACAAATCCGATAAAGGCTTGACGTCCAGAATATATAAAGAGCTCACACGCCTCAACAAACAAAAAACAAATAACCCAATTAAAAAATGGGCAGAGGAACTGAACAGACGGTTCTCCAAAAAAGAAATACAGATGGCCAACAGACACATGAAAAGATGCTCCACATCACTAATTATCAGAGAAATGCAAATTAAATCTACAATGAGGTATCACCTCAGACCAGTAAGGATGGCTGCCATCCAAAAGACAAACAACAACAAATGTTGGCGAGGCTGTGGAGAAAGGGGAACCCTCCTACACTGCTGGTGGAAATGTAAATTAGTTCAACCATTGTGGAAAGCAGTATGGAGGTACATCAAAATGCTCAAAACAGACATACCATTTGACCCAGGAATTGCACTCCTAGGAATTTACCCTAAGAATGCAGCAATCAAGTATGAGAAAGACCAATGTACCCCTATGTTTATCGCAGCACTATTTACAATAGCCAAGAATTGGAAGCAACCTAAATGTCCATCGATATATGAATGGATAAAGAAGATGTGGTACATATACACAATGGAATACTACTCAGCCATAAGAATAGGGAAAATCCAACCATTTGCAGCAACATGGATGGAGCTGGAGGGTATTATGCACAGTGAAACAAGCCAAGCAGAGAAAGAGAAATACCAAATGATTTCACTCATCTGTGGAGTATAAGAACAAAGGAAAAACTGAAGGAACAAAACAGCAGCAGAATCACAGAACTCAAGAATGGACTAACAGGTACCAAAGGAAAAGGGACTGGGGAGGATGGGTGGGTAGGGAGGGATAAGGGGGGGGAGAAAAAGAGGGTATTAGGATTAGAATCCATAGGGGGGTGGGAGAAAGGGGAGGGCTGTACAACACAGAGAAGACAAGTAGTGTTTCTACAACATTTTGCTATGCTGATGGACAGTGACTGTAAAGGAGTATATAGGAGGGACCTGGTATAGGGGAGAGCCTAGTAAACAAAGTATTCATCACGTAAGTGTAGATTAATGATAAAAAAAAAAAAAAGCAGTTCCTGTGTGGTGACCTCCAATGAGTTCTACACAATGATATAAAGGGCATATAAAAGTGTAGGCAAAGGGTCTGTTTGTGTTTATATAGAGGATCAAAGCCTAATTGGGCTACCCCGAAAATGAACTAAGATACGATATGAAAAAGAACTTCCAACATCAGCACTCTCGGGAAGACTCATGACAGAAGATGATCAGCAAAAAAAACCCCAACAAAGATCCATGCACTGCTACAGGTGTAGATGCACTCATCCCACCAGTTCCTGGATTTGCCATGGGAATGAGGAAGGAGATATCTAAGCTGGCCTGTGCATACAGTAAAACAAAAAATCGGACTGGATCTATACTGTTGGAACTCAACCAAGAATTAGGAGAAGTGCAAATTGTAGCACTCCAAAATCTTACAACCACAGACTATTTCCTGTTAAAAGAACATATGGGATATGAACAGTCCCCAGGAATGGGTTGTTTTAATTTATCTGAATTCTCTCAGACTGTTCAAGTTCAGTTGGACAATATCCACCATATCATAGATAAGTTTTCACAAATGCCTAAGGTGCCTAACTGGTTTTCTTGGTTTCACTGGAGATGGCTGGTAATTACAGGTATGCTTTGGTTACATAACTGTACTCCTATTATGTTAATGTGTGTGCACAATTTAATTAGTAGTTCAAAACCTATCCATGCTGAAGTTACTCTACAAGAAGATATGTCAAAGAAATAATCAATCTTCCCATGTTTTCTTCCGCCTGCTACGTCTATAGCTTTTCTTCTTCCTTCCTAATTACAACCCTTAAATAGAATTCGTGCCACATGTCGAATTTACCGAGTATCATAATTCTTCCAAGTGGTAAAAACACCTCAAGACAAATGCTGGGCATAGAAGACACAGGGCATAAATATGCGAAGAAGTAAAAAGCTAACCTTTTCAAACAATAAGGCTTCTCTCTCACTTACCAACTTAACATTTCCCTGTATGGCCCCGGAAGATGACTGGTTAGCCAGAGACAGGTAAGATTCCTCAAGGGAGGAACACCCTAAGACAGGCACAGTCGCAGGGGGCCATCTGGTGAGAAAATGGGGAGCAGCAGAGGTGAGGCTTAGAACCTCCCCCCTCATGTTCTGAGAGAAATCTTCTGCATACATGGATGTTTACTGCCCTCGTCTAGCTCGGATTAACACATAGTCTACAGGCACACACCTGATCATCTACATTTGCTCTCTTACAACACTAAACTATGTTTTCTACCTTTATCTCGTATCTACCTACCACTTCAGCATTTTATTAAAAATAATAATAATAAAGAGAGAAATGTGGTATCCACATATAAATCAAGTATAAAAATCAAATGAATATTCATATTTGAACTGTTTTTAGTTCATAATGCATGAGTAAAACCAAAAGCTCTGTGATGACTGCCCTTGTACTGTTTACCATGTAACTTATTCACTATGTAAGAATTTGTACTCCATGTAAGATCTTTTTCGTTATGCATCAGAAGATTGGAGAGTGATGAAAATTAGGCTTGGGGTGGATTAATGATTGTGCACTGAGTATTGACCCCCCTATATAGAATTTTATTGTTGTTAACAACCATTTGATCAATAAATATGAGAGATTCCCTCACAAAAGAAAAAAAAAAAAGAATACAGAATTGATCCAATCATTTTGGTATATGGGTCCTATGATAAAACAAATCCTCAACATAGCACACATGCAATTATCCAAAGTGAATATTCTTAATGAGACTTTTATGAAGATCCAACTTGTTCTGCCTTAATTTTTCTCTAAACCAAGAACCCAGAGTTTCAGCTTGACTTTAACCTTGCAATCCTAACTGTGAAGAGTTTAGACTCCATCCCTTAAAAACTTTATTATCTGTAGTGACCCTAGTTGGTTACCCCCATCATTTTCTTCACCAGGTTGAAACAGTGATACCTGTTACACTCAGCCCATATAAGCACACAGAAAATTATAGATTAGAGTGAGTTTATCAAAAATGTTTTAATAGTATTTCTTACATTGTTAACTATTAAATGAATTATGGAATTTCTTTTTGGAACCATTTTTGTCAATCTTCCTAATGTTACATCAGGATTATACCTCACTGGTAAATAGAGAACAGTACCCTCCAAAATTTCATTTTATCTTTTGTGGTATGTTTTCAAATGTAAAACCTCTACTAAAATACTGAAATAATAATATAGTCTGTGATTCTGAATTTGTGGCCTGATATGAATATTGAATTATTTACTCATTCTAATGTCTTTGCATACACACAATAGACTTGAATAGGTGAACAGCCACATACAAATATCAGTGTTCCTATTAAAGCACTGCTGTCTCCAAAGAGAAAGAAAACACATGCCCACAATTAGAGCCATTTTGGGTAATTCTAATTTTCTGACATTTCAACTTTAAAACAATCATATAATTTTGAGCGATAGTATAGATATTAGGGACCCTGTCAAGATGCAAAGAGAACTGCATAGCTAGATGTATTCTCATCAAAGTATCAGTCAGAGTCTTCATCGTAAATAAATACTGCCACTGCCTGTAACACTTTATTTTCCACAATACTCAAGGAATTAAAGTTGAGAAGGTAACAGTCTCTTCTCTTCAGTAGTCACTGTAACTACTTCTTTATATAAATATAGACCACAAATAAATAATAATAAAGTCATGAAACCAAATAATGGGGGACTCATGAAGCAGCGAAAAATCCCCACAGACATTAAGCAGCAAAAAAATGAAATATTTATCTTAATTATTTCCCTTTTAATCATACTGAAATGCCTATTCGTTTTATTAACAATAACCATGTGAAATTTAAACTCAAAGTAACAGGGTATATAAAAACTAACAAGAGGAATTATGTTAAAATCGTACCACTGAGTGGGCTTTCAATGAATACAGATCACTGATGATAAAATATCAATAGTCATGCAAGATTAAAATACTTTGAGAATATGATACATTTCTGTACAGCAAAGAAAAATCACACTGAACATAGATATTTCCACAAAATAATAAAAGAACACATTAGAGATTGCTTATCATCATTTTTATAGATTATATGTTTGATTCAGCAGGTTATTTGAATTTTATTAAAATATAGTATTAAACTATAAATCAAAAGATAAGATCACTCTTTGGATTGAAACTCCTATCATCAACCCCACAAATAACTTCCCCATATGCTTGTCATATTGATATCTCAAATTTCTAAAAATGAACTCATTATTTTTCTAAAACATGTGTTCCTGCAATCACATTTTTAAAATATTGATCCATACCTTTATCATATGCCTAGTAGAATTCAGACATAAAGTGGTGTCATAGGGAAACAAATTGGAGTCCAATATCATTAAGCCAGTGAATTAAGTCTGAGGGGTAACTAAAATGTAGTGTCCAACATGACTATGGGGAATTGGGAATAAGATGACTGGGGATTAAATACCTAGGAATACATCTAACAAAGCAAGTGAAAGACCTATACTCTGAAAACTACAAGATACTCATGAGAGAAATTAAAGAAGATACCAATAAATGGAAATACATCCCATGCTCATCCCATGCTCATGGATAGGAAGAAATAATATTGTCAAAATGGCCATCCTGCCTAAAGCAATCTACAGATTCAATGCAATCCCTATCAAAATACCAACAGCATTCTTCAACAAACTAGAGCAAATAGTTCTAAAATTCATGTGGAACCACAAAAGACCCCAAATAGCCAAAGCAATCCTAATAAGGAAGCATAAAGTTGGAGGGATTACCCCGCTCACTTCAAGCTGTACTACAAAGGCAGAGTAATCAAGAAAATTTGGTACTGGCACAAGAACAGAACCATAGACCAATGGAACAGACAAGAGAACCCAGATATAAACCCAAGCATATAGGGTCAATTAATGTATGATAAAGAAGCCATGGACATACAATGGGGAAATGACAGCCTCTTCAACAGTTGGTGTTAGAAAAACTGTACAGCTACATGCAAGTGAATGAAATTGGATTATGGTCTAATCCCATATACAAAAGTAAACTCAAAATAGATCAAAGACCTGAATGTAAGTCATGAAGCCATAAAACTCTTAAAAAAATATAGGCAAAAATCTCTTGAATTTTTTCCTTAACACATTTCCTCAGGCAAGGGAAACAAAATAAAAAATGAACAAATGGGACTACATCATGCTAAAAAGCTTCTGTACAGCAAAGGACACCAACAGTAGAACAAAAAGGCATCCTATAGTATGGGAGAATACATCTGTAAGTGACATATCTGAAAAGGGGTTAACATCCAAAATATATAAAGAACACCCAAAAAGCAAATAACCCTATTAAAAAAATGGGCAGAGGATATGAACAGACAATTCTCCAAAGAAGAAATTCAGATGGCCAACAGGCACATGAAAGGATGCTCCACATCGCTAATTATCAGGAAAATGCAAATTAAACCCACAATGAGATATCACCTCACACCAGTTAGGATGGCCAACATAGAAAAGACTAGGAACAACAAATGCTGATGAGGATGTGGAGAAAGGGGAACCCTCCTACAATGCTGGTGGAAATGTAAACTAGTTCAACCGTTGTGGAAAGCACTATGGAGGTTTCTCAAAAAACTAAAAATTGAAGTAACATTTGACCCAGGAATTCTACTCCTAGGAACTTACCCTAAGAATGTAGAATCCCAGTTTCAAAAAGACATATGCAGGGGCGGAGCCAACATGGCGGCGTGAGTAGGACAGTGGGAATCTCCTCCCAAAAACATATATACTTTTGAAAACACAACAAACACAACTAGCCCTAAAAGAGAGACCAGAAGACGCAGGACAGTGGCCAGACTGCAGCTACACCAGCGAGAACCCAGCGACTGGTGAAAGGGGTAAGATACAAGCCCCGGCCCGGCGGGAACCGAGCGCCCCGCCCCCCAGCTCCCGGCGGGAGAACAATAGGCAGAGCGGGAGGGAGACGGAGCCCAGGACTGCCGAACACCCAGACCCAGCCATCCGGGCCAGAGCGCAGACACAGTACATGCCCAGGGGGCCCTGGATACTGGGGGAACAGGGAGTAAGACCTCTGAGCGGGTGCTGAAGCTGAAGCCCCTGTGACAAAGAAAAGCGGGGGCTTTTTGAAAGTCTTAAAGGGACAGGGACTTAACAGCTTGACGGAAACAACCCAGGTCACAGTACAGCAGCTGGAAATTACAGGGAAAACCGGGTGCACTAACCCCCTGGGCAACAGCTCTGAGACCCCTCACGGAGGCAAACAGTCAAGCAGCCCCCCCATCCATTACCCCACCGGGCACTGCGAAAGCAGAGAAGCAGCCTGAGACAAATTCCGCCCACAGAAAGGGAAATTTCTCCCTTCCGGCCAGGCAAGACACAAAGACCCACTCTACACGCAATTACCCAACACAAGCCACTAGGGGTCGCAGTTGTCCCAGTAAAGAAAGGCCAGTAGCAAGTGAAAATTTTGGCCCTCCCAGCTGACAGTCAATAGCACCTGTCAACATGAAAAGGCAAAAAAATATGATCCAGACAAGATTAACCCAGACAGCTTCAGCATCTGCTACATCTTCCCCTGAGAAGGAATCTGGGGAGATAGATTTAGCCAGTCTTCCTGAAAAAGAATTCAAAACAAAAGTCATAACCATGCTGATGGACTTGCAGAGAAATATGCAAGAACTAAGGAAGGAGAATTCAGAAATAAAACAAGCTCTGGAAGGACTTCAAAACAGAATGGACGAGATGCAAGAGACCATTAATGGACTAGAAAACAGAGAACAGGAACGCAGAGAAGCTGATGCAGAGAGAGATAAAAGGATCTCCAGGAATGAAAGAATTTTAAGAGAGCTGAGTGACCAATATAAAAGGAATAATATAAGAATCATAGGCATTCCAGAAGAAGTAGAGAGAGAAAAGGGGATAGAAAATGTCTTTGAAGAAATAATTGCTGAAAATTTCCCCAAACTAGGGGAAGAAATGGCCTCTCAGACCACAGAGGTACACAGAACTCCCATGACAAGGGATACAAGGAGGGCAACACCAAGGCACATAATAATTAAAATGGCAATGATCAAAGACAAGGACAAAGTATTACAAGCAGCCAGAGAGAAAAAAAAGGTTACCTACAAAGGAAAACCCATCAGGCTATCATCAGACTTCTCAACAGAAACCTCACAGGCCAGAAGAGAATAGCATGATATATTTAATGCAATGAAACAGAAGGGCCTTGAACCAAGGATACTGTATCCAGCACGATTATCATTTAAATATGAAGGAGGGATTAAACAATTCCTAGACAAGCAAAAGTTGAGGGAATTTGCCTCCCACAAACCACCTCTACAGGGCATCCTACAGGGACTACTCTAGATGGGAGCACTCCTAAAAAGAGCACACAACAAAACACCCAACATATGAAGAAGGGAGGAGGAGGAATAAGAAGGGAGAGAAATAAAGAATCATCAGATTGTGTTTATAATAGCTCAACAAGCGAGTTAAGTTAGACAGTAAGACAGTAAAGAAGCTAACCCTAAACCTTTGGTAACAACAAACTTAAAGCCTGCAATGGCAATAAATTCATACCTTTCAATAATCACCCTAAATGTAAATGGACTGAATGCACCAATCAAAAGACACAGAGTAATAGAATGGATAAAAAAGCAAGATCCATCCATATGCTGCTTACAAGAGACTCACCTCAAACCCAAAGACGCGCACAGACTTAAAGTCAAGGGATGGAAAAAGATATTTCAAGCAAACAACAGAGAGAAGAAAGCAGGTGTTGCAATTCTGGTATCAGACAAAACAGACTTCAAAATAAAGAAAGTAACAAAAGACAAAGAAGGACATTACATAATGATAAAGGGCTCAGTCCATCAAGAGGATATAACCATTATAAATATATATGCACCCAATACAGGAGCACCAACATACCTGAAACAAATATTAACAGAACTAAAGGAGGAAATAGAATGCAATGCATTCATTCTAGGAGACTTCAACACACCACTCACTCCAAAGGACAGATCCACCAGACAGAAAATAAGTAAGGACACAGAGGCACTGAACAACACACTAGAACAGATGGACCTAATAGACATCTACAGAACTCTACATCCAAAAGCAACAGGATACACGTTCTTCTCAAGTGCACATGGAACATTCTCCAGAATAGACCACATACTAGGACACAAAAAGAGCCTCAGTAAATTCCAAAAGATTGAAATCCTACCAACCAACTTTTCAGACCACAAAGGCATTAAACTAGAAATAAACTGTTCAAAGAAAGCAAAAAGGCTCACAAACACATGGAGGCTAAACAACACGCTCCTAAATAATCAATGGATCAATGACCAAATCAAAATGGAGATCCAGCAATATATGGAAACAAATGACAACAAACAACACTAAGCCCCAACTTCTGTGGGACACAGCAAAAGCAGTCTTAAGAGGAAAGTATATAGCACTCCAAGCATATTTAAAAAAGGAAGAGCAATCCCAAATGAACGGTCTAATGTCACAACTATCAAAATTGGAAAAAGAAGAACAAATGAGGCCTAAGGTCAGCAGAAGGAGGGACATAATAAAGATCAGAGAAGAAATAAATAAAATTGAGAAGAATAAAACAATAGCAAAAATCAATGAAACCAAGAGCTGGTTCTTCGAGAAAATAAACAAAATAGATAAGCCTCTAGCAAGGCTTATTAAGAGGAAAAGAGACTCAACACAAATCAACAGTATCAGAAATGAGAAAGGAAAAATCACGACAGATCCCGCAGAAATACAAAGAATTATTAGAGACTACTATGAAAACCTATATGCTAACAAGCTGGGAAACCTAGGAGAAATGGACAACTTCCTAGAAAAATACAACCTTCCAAGACTGACCCAAAAAGAAACAGAAAATCTAAACAGACCAATTACCAGCAACGAAATTGAAGCGGTAATCAAAAAACTACCAAAGAACAAAACCCCCGGGCCAGATGGATTTACCTCGGAATTTTATCAGACATACAGGGAAGACATAATACCCATTCTCCTTAAAGTTTTCCAAGAAATAGAAGAGGAGGGGATACTCCCAAACTCATTCTATGAAGCTAACATCACCCTAATACCAAAACCAGGCAAAGACACCACCAAAAAAGAAAACTACAGACCAATATCCCTGATGAACGTAGACGCAAAAATACTCAACAAAATATTAGCAAACCGAATTCAAAAATACATCAAAAGGATCATACACCATGACCAAGTGGGATTCATCCCAGGGATGCAAGCATGGTACAACATTCGAAAGTCCATCAACATCATCCACCACATCAACAAAAAGAAAGACAAAAACCACATGATCATCTCCATAGATGCTGAAAAAGCATTTGACAAAGTTCAACATCCATTCATGATAAAAACTCTCAGCAAAATGGGAATAGAGGGCAAGTACCTCAACATAATAAAGGCCATCTATGAAAAACCCACAGCCAACATTATATTGAATAGCGAGAAGCTGAAAGCATTTCCGCTGAGATCGGGAACTAGACAGGGATGCCCACTCTCCCCACTGTTATTTAACATTGTACTAGAGGTCCTAGCCACGGCAATCAGACAAAACAAAAAAATACAAGGAATCCAGATTGGCAAAGAAGAAGTCAAACTGTCACTATTTGCAGATGACATGATACTGTACATAAAAAACCCTAAAGACTCCACCCCAGAACTACTAGAACTGATATTGGAATACAGCAAAGTTGCAGGATACAAAATCAACACACAGAAATCTGTGGCTTTCCTATATACCAACAATGAACCAACAGAAAGAGAAATCAGGAAAACAACTCCATTCACAATTGCATCAAAAAAAATAAAACACCTAGGAATAAACCTAACCAAAGAAGTGAAAGACTTATATTCTGAAAACTACAAGTCACTCTTAAAAGAAATTAAAGGGGACACTAACAGATGGAAACGCATCCCATGCTCGTGGCTAGGAAGAATTAATATCGTCAAAATGGCCATCCTGCCCAAAGCAATATACAGATTTGATGCAATCCCTATGAAACTACCAGCAACATTCTTCAATGAACTGGAACAAATTATTCAAAAATTCATATGGAACCACCAAAGACCCCGAATAGCCAAAGCAATCCTGAGAAAGAAGAATAAAGTAGGGGGGATCTCACTCCCCAACTTCAAGCTCTATTATAAAGCCATAGTAATCAAGACAATTTGGTACTGGCACAAGAACAGAGCCACAGACCAATGGAACAGACTAGAGAATCCAGACATTAACTCAGACATATATGGTCAATTAATATTTGATAAAGGAGCCATGGACATACAATGGCGAAATGACAGTCTCTTCAACAGATGGTGCTGGCAAAACTGGACAGCTACATGTAGGAGAATGAAACTGGACCATCGTCTAACCCCATATACAAAAGTAAACTCAAAATGGATCAAAGACCTGAATGTAAGTCATGAAACCATTAAACTCTTGGAAGAAAACATAGGCAAAAACCTCTTAGACATAAACATGAGTGACCTCTTCTTGAACATATCTCCCCGGGCAAGGAAAACAACAGCAAAAATGAACAAGTGGGACTATATTAAGCTGAAAAGCTTCTTTACAGCAAAAGACACCATCAATAGAACAAAAAGGAACCCTACAGTATGGGAGAATATCTTTGAAAATGACACATCCGATAAAGGCTTGACGTCCAGAATATATAAGGAGCTCACACGCCTCAACAAACAAAAAACAAATAACCCAATTAAAAAATGGGCAGAGGAACTGAACAGACGGTTCTCCAAAAAAGAAATACAGATGGCCAACAGACACATGAAAAGATGCTCCACATCGCTAATTATCAGAGAAATGCAAATTAAAACTACAATGAGGTATCACCTCAGACCAGTAAGGATGGCTGCCATCCAAAAGACAAACAACAACAAATGTTGGCGAGGCTGTGGAGAAAGGGGAACCCTCCTACACTGCTGGTGGGAATGTAAACTTGTTCAACCATTGTGGAAAGCAGTATGGAGGTACATCAAAATGCTCAAAACAGACTTACCATTTGACCCAGGAATTCCACTCCTAGGAATTTACCCTAAGAATGCAGCAATCAAGTATGAGAAAGACCAATGTACCCCTATGTTTATCGCAGCACTATTTACAATAGCCAAGAATTGGAAGCAACCTAAATGTCCATCGATAGATGAATGGATAAAGAAGATGTGGTACATATACACAATGGAATACTACTCAGCCATAAGAAAAGGGTAAATCCAACCAATTGCAGCAACATGGATGGAGCTGGAGGGTATTTTGCTCAGTGAAACAAGCCAAGCAGAGAAAGAGAAATACCAAATGATTTCACTCATCTGTGGAATATAAGAACAAAGGAAAAACTGAAGGAACAAAACAGCAGCAGAATCACAGAACTCAAGAATGGACTAACAGGTACCAAAGGGAAAGGGACTGGGGAGGATGGGTGGGTAGGGAGGGATAAGGGGGGGAGAAGTAGGGGGGTATTTAGATTAGCATCCATAGTGGGGTGGGAGAAAGGGGAGGGCTGTACAACACAGAGAAGACAAGTAGTGATTCTACAACAGGTTGCTACGCTGATGGACAGTGACTGTAAAGGAGTATATAGGGGGGACCTGGTATAGGGGAGAGCCTAGTAAACAAAGTATTCGTCATGTAAGTGTAGATTAATGATTAAAAAAAAATGCAGTTCCTATGTGGTGACCTCTAATGAGTTCTACACAATGATATAAAGGACATATAAAAGTGTAGGCAAAGGGTCTGTTTGTGTTTATACAGAGGATCAAAGCCTAATTTGGCTACCCCAAAAATGAACTAAGATACGATATGAAAAAGAACTTCCAACATCAGCACTCTCGGGAAGACTCATGACAGAAGATGATCAGAAAAAAAAAAAAAAAAAAAAACTTCAACAAAGATCCACGCACTGTCACAGGTGTAGATGCACTCATCCCACCAGTTCCTGGACTTGCCATGGGAAAGATGAAGGAGTTATCTAAGCTGGCCTGTGCATGCAGGAAAACAAAAATTGGACTGGATCTATACTGTTGGAACTCAACCAAGAATTAGGAGAAGTGCAAATTGTAGCACTCCAAAATCTTACAACCACAGACTATTTATCGTTAAAAGAACATATGGGATATGAACAGTCCCCAGGAATGGGGTGTTCTAGTTTATCTGAATTCTCTCAGACTGTTTAATTTCAGTCGGACAATATCCACCATATCATAGATAAGTTTTCACAAATGCCTAAGGTGCCTTAATGGTTTTCTTGGTTTCACTGGAGATGGCTGGTAATTACAGGTATGCTTTGGTTAGGTAACTATATTCCTATTATGTTAATGTGTGTGCACAATTTAATTAGTCGTTTAAAACCTATCCATGCTGAAGTTACTCTACAAGAAGATATGTCAAAGAAATAATCAATCTTCCCAGGTTTTCTTCTGCCTGCTACTACTGTAGCTTTTCTTCTTCCTACCTAATCACAACCCTTAAATAGAATTCGTGCCACATGTCGAATTTACCGAGTATCATAACTCTTCCAAGTGGTAAAGACACCTCAAGACAAATGCTGGGCATAGAAGCCACAGGGCATAAATATGCAAAGAAGTAAAAAGCTAACCTTTTCAAACGATAAGGCTTCTCTCTCACTTACCAACTTTACATTTCCCTGTATGGCCCCGGAAGATGACTGGTTAGCCAGAGACGGGTAAGATTCCTCAAAGGAGGAACAACCTAAGACAGGCACAGTCGCAGGGGGCCATCTGGTGAGAAAATTGGGAGCAGCAGAGGTGAGGCTTAGAACCTCCCCCCTCATGTTCTGAGAGAAATCTTCTGCATACATGGATGTTTATTGCCCTCGTCTAGCGCGGATTAACACATAGTCTACAGGCACACACCTGATCATCTACATTTGCTCTCTTACAACACTAAACTCTGTTTTCTACCTTTATCTCGTATCTACCTACCACTTCAGCATTTTATTAAAAATAATAATAATAGAGAAATGTGGTTTCCACATATAAATCAGGTTTAAAAATCAAATGAATATTCATATTTGAACTGACTGGTTATAGTTCATAATGCATGAACAATACCGAAAGCTTCTGTGATGACTGCCCTTGCACTGTTCACCATGTAACTTATTCACTATGTAAGAATTTGTACTCCATGTAAGAATTTGTTCGTTATGCATCAGAAGATTGGAGACTGACGAAAATTGGGCTTGGGGTGGATTAATGATTGTGCATTGAGTATTGACCCCCCTATACAGAGATTTGTTGTGGTTAACAACTATTTGATCAATAAATATGAGAGATGCCCTCACAATATATATATATATATATATATATATATATATATATATATAAACACAATTCCAATTGTAAAATAAATAAGTAACCGGGATGTAATGTATAGCATAAGGAATATAGTCAAAATATTGTAACAACTTGGTATGGTGATACCTGGTACCTAGAAATATCATGTATATAAATGTTGAGTCACTGTGTTGTACACCTGAAACTAATGTAATGCAATGCTGTTGTCAACTACCCTTCAAAAATAAATAAATAAATAAATAAATAAATAAAAGACATATGCACCCCTATTTTTATTTCAGCACTATTTACAAGAGCCAAGATATGGAAGCAACCTAAGTGTCCATAGGTAGATGAATGGATACAGAAGAGGTGGTACATATACACAATGGATTATTATTCAGCCATAAGAAGAAAATAAACTCTACCATTTGCAACAACATGAATGGAGCTAGAGGGTATTATGCTCAGTGAAATAAGTCAGGTGGAGAAAGACAACTACCAAATGATTTCACTCATCAGTGGAGCATAAGAACAAAGCAAAAACTGAAGGAACACAACAGCAGCAGATTCACAGAACCCAAGAATGGACTAACAGTTACCAAATGGAAAGGGACAGGGGAGGATGGGTGGGTGGAAAGGGAGGATGGGTGGGTGGAAAGGGAGAGATAAGGGGGAAAAAGGGGCATTATAATTGGCACACATAATGTGGGGGGGTGCATGGGGAAGGCAGTACAACACAGAGAAGACAAGTAGTGATTCTATAGCATCTTACTATGCTGATGGACAGTGACTGTAATGGGGTATCTTGTGGGGTCTTGATATGGGGGAAATCTAGTAACCACAATGTTGCCCATGTGATTTTATATTAATGATAGCAAAAAAAAAAAAAGATGACTGGGGATCAAAAAACCAGGAATACAATAGTGAGCAATTATTCAGACAGTCAAGGGAGGAAAACAGAGTATATGAATATCAAGGACCTGTAGTGCTTGTGGTACATTTTTACATATTAAAATATGGTACAGTTTTTAAAAGATCCTGCTTCTGGAGAAAATGACAACACATTTTCATTTAAATAACTGCTGATTCCTTCTAATTCTGCCTTCACAAATATCTTTAATCCATTCCTTTCTCCTCATTTCTACTGCCAATGTCTCACATCTCATCTCCCCTTCTTTGTCTGATACAGCAGTCTTTTACCAATGTTCTGCTCTTTCAGTGTTTCCCCATTCTAGAGTATCCCGCATACAGCTAACAAATTTAGATTGTATCCCCTTCCCACAAACTTGCAATGGCTTTCCCAAACTACAGAATAAAGACCATATTCCTTAGAGTGAAAATGCATGTTCTCTTTCATTTGAGGCCAAATTCCTTTTTCTTCTTCATCCCCCTCCTCCAGCGTAACCAGACAACACATTACCCAACAAGCATGCCGAAAAGTGTTATCCGGTTCGTTGTCTCTTGTCTTGATTTCCACTGTACCTTGCTTACAAGGATCACTCTTCAACAACCTTGAGAGCAAGAACTGAGTCCTAGTTATCCTTATATTCCCAACATAGCCTAGCCTTGTTTAGCTGGAAGCTCAGCAAATGCATTGAAATAAGAGTTCTTTGGAAAGAACAATTTTTATGATGTGTGACAGCTCAGACCAAGGTATTGTCTCAGAATAATGAATCTCCTTTGAGTAAGTTACGTGCTAGCCTTTAGTCCTATCCAACTCCATGCCCAGGACAAAATGATATGCAACCTAATAATGAATTAGACAAAAAAGAAAAAAAAGATTTGAGTAATAGCTTACAAAGCAATGAATACTACCAAACTAAGTAACAAAGGGAATTTTTTTATTATTATTCTTGAAAGGAGAAGGACAGGTATCAGCGTGACACTGAAAATCTTCTTAGGAAAAAATAAAGATCCAGAAAAGTATGTGACTCACTGCTGAGAGGTTAAATTGTTAGAGGTCTAAAATTACCTGTGACTTTTTATATTTATGAATTTAATATATAGATTATATTCCATATATTATTCATATGAATTTTCTTAATAGTCAAATGATTAGGTATTATAAAACACTCTAATGTGTTTCCCTGATGATCAACATAAAAACTTAAGAAAACACAGATGATTAAAATTTAACTGCTTTAACAAAGTACAAACCAGATAGATAATCCTTTTATTTTCCTGGGAAATATTATATAGATTTCAGCCAGAACCAGGGATAAATTGGGTAAGAAGACTGTCATCACATTCTCTAAGTCCTAATTCTGAATGTCAGCCCTCTTTCTAACGTGCATCCGTGAACAAGCTGTGACATCTTAAAAATCAAAGCTAAGCAGAAACAAAAACGTTGAAGGATCTAACTATGGCAGTCTCTGGGAATCCTTGAGAAGTAAATTGAAGCTATCATAGGAGCACAGGAGGCCTGAAAACCAAACAACCAGCACAGGGCACAGATGGAGCTATAAGGGAATAATGTAAATAGCTGTCAGAGACCCGAGAAAAGGCTTTTATAGAAACTAAAATTCAGGTAGTGCTCACTATAGGTTTAATCATCTTAATATAAGCAACATAGCATCACAAAGATCAACAAGGAAAAGAATTCTTAGAAAAATAATAAGCAAACTCCTCGAGCATGGGAATATGCATAAAAGGCAAAAAAAGAAAAAGCACACACAACAGCAAAAGCTGAAAAAATCATTAAAATAAATTATAACTTTAATCTATGAACAGGTTTTTTGGGGAACACATGCTTGACCAGAAAAAAATGAAAATGCATTGTATATTTATAATACAGACGCACGAAATGGTCATGGTTTTGTGTACATAAGAAATCAATACGATGCTGTCACCAACTGTGATAGATGTGTTGGTCCCCAAATGGAGATTCTGTTGCCTTGGCATAACACCAAGTTTCAGATTTGAAGAAGTTCACAGTGGTCTTTGAAGATATGTTTACACAGTCCAGGGAAGCAACAGAGTGGCCATGCAATAGGAACACACAATGCTGAACCTTTTTCAAAGCTTGTAGTCCTTGGAAAATGTGCGTTAAATCACCATGAAAGATCACTATAGCTGAATAAACCATCAGCCCTTTCTCCTTAAAATTCCAGTGTCTCAAAGCAAACTCACTGAAATGATGGGAAAATAACACAATCAGTGTAAAACTCAGAAGAACAGGCCTCTCTGTCCGCAAGATGCCATGGATGACGAAGTGATGACCAAGGCCAGAAGATGCTGGGTGCTAATGTTCTGTCTTAGCCTCACAATCTGCTCTGTCTAATGGTGTTTTTTGTGAGAACTAATTGTTTTGTATTTCTGAAAGCCAGTAGCTTGTCTTGACAGTTCCCCTTAGAGAAGGCATCTAATCCTCTTAAGAATGGACCCCTGGGATCCTTCATCCTCAGCTATGTTACCTATTCACAACATGTTCCCCTGTACTACACCCGGAGTCTCCTCTGTGACTCTGCAGTGTTTCTGACCACTTCAGATAGCTACAGATTTCTCAGTGGGTAGATAGCTTAGTGTTTCTTTCAACTGCTAAGAGAAAATGTACACCATATCCCCTGGTACCATTCTAGTATGAGACTCAATGAATCAGGTTCTTAAGAAACATAATAAAACCCCTTAAAATCACATTAAGAAAGAAAATATGAATGGTTACCACTAGCGTTACAACCTTCATTGCCCCCAAATACCTTGTGCCCAGAGACACTCTTGTCTCACAGAATAATGCTTTAATTGACAGTTGTTTCTATTTATAAAAGGAATTCATGTTTATTGTAGATAATTTGAAAAAAAAATCTTAAAGAGATTCAAGAAGCAATTTCAAAGAAGAAAATATAAATTAACAATATTATCATCCACTCATCTCCACTACTAAATGTTGGTGTAGTCCTTCCACTTTCTGTGTGTGTGTGCACTCACTTATCTGAGATCCTGTAGTATTTACACTTTTTTATCTGCATTTGCTTAAGGAATGTTTTATCATGAGTATTTTTTTGTGTCTAAAAAGAATCAGGAAATTGTGCTAAAGTGTTATTTTTGATGGTTAATACAGTTTTTGAACAACATATTGTATGAGAACTTCAGCTTTCACCATTTAAGTATTACGCATACATTACTTAAAATTGATCATTGCATGCATCTGAGGAAATTTATCTTTCCAGTCATTTATGTATTCACCATAGCTTTAGTGAGTTTCCTCTATCAGGCTTTCTGGTATAAGCACTGGTAATGCAATAGTGAATGAAAAAAGTCACAATCCTCATAGTTAACGGAAGGGAAAGAAGTATACATACTAAACTGACATTAAATTAATAAACACAGGCTTTCATCATGAGAAAAATTCTCAGAAGATATCACCATAATGCTGTGATAGAAAATCATGGGGATGGGGAGTGGGGAAAAGGGCTTGGGTAGGAAAATCTTCCTATTTTAGGATATGGCAATTAAGCTGAGATGCAAAGCATGCAAAAGAGCCAGCCAAGCAAGATCCTGGGGCAGAACATTTCAACTGTGAGAGCTCATGTGCAGACGCTCCATTAGGTCAGATTCCAGAGAAGCAGAGCCTGAGATGGGTATTTAGAGACACATAATTTATTGAGAGATTGCTCTTTAGGGAAACCCCTAAAGGAGGGAAGCAGAATAGGGAAAGAGCGAAAGCTGAGTGAGGTTGCACTCTTAGGTAAAGTCTAGCCTCGGTCCCATCTATAGGAGAAGGGCTCTAGAGCATAAACTCTGTAGCGCTTTCCCTTCCATGAGTAAGGGGCTGACCATTTGTACCTGTATAACAGTGCAGCAGTCACTCATTGGCTGAAAGTTGTATTGCAGGCCTGGGAAAGATGTAATTTCCCAGGCAGGACAGCTCCTATCAGTCAAGGTTGATTTTCCAAATAAAAGAGGCAGCTGTAAGCCTACATTCACAGCAGTGGAGGAATGGACGGCCAGACCACCACAACTACTTGAGGCACTAAGGTAAGAGAGAGATCAGACCCTTTAGGGACTACAGTAGTGCTAGTGCATGGTGTAGGTAACTACTGTTCCATTACCAGATCAGGCCAACTTTAGTGGCATAAAGCAACAACCATTTTATTATTTTTGTGAATTCTATGTGTAATGCGCACAGCAGAAATGATTTACCTGGGACCATAGCTGGAAGGAATCAAGTATGGAGAGAGTCAGTTGACTGGGACCTGGAAGTATCTGGAGCCTTCTTTACTTGCCCATCTGATGACTGGGCTGAATAATTTTTAAGGCTGTGTTCAGCTGGAACTGTCAACAAAGCACTAACCTGTGGTCTCTCCATGTGACTTGAGTTTTCTAAAAAGCCTGCAAATGACTTCTGAGAGGGAAAGTCCTGAGAAGGCCTCCAGAGAGCAAATATTCCAAGCTTCGGAGCTCTTCCTATTCTAGCCTTGAAGGTCACATAGCATTACTTCGTTATACCTTATTGACTGAAGAAATCACAAACACATCCACATTCCAGCGGACTGGACATAGATCCCTCCTTCAGTGAGAAGAGTGTCAAAGAATTTTTGGCCATTTCTTAAGGGCATAAATGGGGAGTAAGCAAGAGGCAGAGTGGTTTAATATGATTTACAGAGGCAGGCAGAAGGGCACATGGTGGGGAGAGTACTGCAGCTTTAAAATTCCTATTTTGCAATTTCTAAGTTCAGATGTACTGAAATGCTCAAGTGGAGATATGAAGTATGCAGTTGGATATATGTGACCAGGGTTCAAAAGAAAGGTCTAATCAGGAGATATGAGTGATTAGTTATATAGAGATCATTAAATATGTAATTATTTATTAAGAAGATACTTATATTTAGAGTCACTTAATGTATATTAACTTAACTTCCTTACAGAAATGTGATATAAATTTATACCTTCACCAGAATTACAGCAGAATGCCAGATGCAGACATCTTGGTTTTATTTCGATTCAGGACAAACATTCACATTTCTTAAGGTCAGGCATCCTGGGACTGTTGCTGAACAATCGGACCCTTTTGTAAATCTTCAGACTTGGTTTTCTACGTCACTATACAAAGTTCCCAATTCCTTTTCCAATATTATTCCATTAATAACAGCAGCATATCTAATCATATCGACTTTCAGGTGTCTGTGATATTCTAAAGTTCTAAAGCTTGTTTTGCAATAGAAAAGCTCGAATGGGACAACTGTCACTTAAGGAACTAGAGATGAAAAGGTATTGAAAGGGCATCATGAGCTACATCTAGTAGAAGGATAACGTGCCAGTGGCAACACCAAATATTTAAGTCTTAAAAATGTAGTTGTGAGCTCAAAAAAATGTCCTGGATTCAAAGCAAATGGACCTGTGAAGTGATCTTGAAGATCTACAGCTCCTAACTGAGTTACTCTGGCCCCTGTAGTGCACTGTCTGGGGAGTTTGGGTTGTTAGAACTCAGGTGGGGTGGCAGGTAGTGGGTAGAGGCCAGGAATCCTGCTGAGCATTCTATAATCTACAGGACAGCCCCCTACAATAAACATGTAACCAGTCCAAAATACTCATAGTTCTGAGGTCAAAAAACCCTGCTATCTATTGACTGTAGAGTTCAAACTTCACTTTGCATGGATTATCCTGAGTGCCCAGGGGGTCTTCCCAATACATTTTTATGATGTTGATCCACGATGAGAAGGCAAATATAAAGAGGAATAGACAAAGTCGTCAACTTCAAATAAGCAAAAAAAGGCAACTAGAAACCCACAGAATTGGAGGACAGGCAGATCTTGAAATGAAACTGAGACAGTCATTAGTGTCCAGGAATTAGAAGTGGTGCTTGAAGCAAACTATGATAGGAATATGCAATACAGCATCAGATCAGAAGAGATCAGAGGACAAGGATAATGAATCAGTCTAACAGTGAATGAAATTAAAGAGGCTTCTGAAAGGGGCCAGACAGCACTGAAGCATTAAGTATTAGACATAAATTGGAACAAATAAAAGAGAAGACTCCAGCTGGGTACTGTAGCATGTCTTCATATAAAACTACTTCTTTGCTCCAGCACATGAAAAAGGAAATTATTTGTTAACATCATTTAGATATAAACAATTCTGTTCAAAGAATTGACATTGGACAGCATTTTGGAGACAGCTGTAATTCTCAAATTAAATGAAAGGACCCTTGGGCTCGATTATAGTTGTTCAATTGTCTCAGTATATTTGCAATGACAAATACACACACACATATGCCATACCTCTGCATTAACTAGGGCAATAGGAATAACACAAATGTCATAACTAGGGAAATAACTGTGATATTCACATCAACACGACTGAAACACAACATCATGTAAATGCTAAAGAATCATTTGTAAAAAAAAAAAAAAAAGAATCATTTGTAATTTAAACTAGACAAGATACTAAAAAGAGAAATGGTAAGCTGGTAGATTCTCCCCTATGCTTTTGCTACACTAAAAAGTCTGAGAGAATGATGGCAAGCAGGCATGAGATAATCAAAATGCTAACGAAAAATAACCAGAAGGCTTCCTGGGTCCTTATTTAAACCTACCATCATATTCTGAAAAACCAAAAAGAAGCACATGTAATGATAAACTTTATAATGTGTTGATAATACTCATGATAAACCTCAAATTTTCATGAAGTTCTCATAATGAACTCTCCTTAATAAATGTACTTTCAGTTTAGTTTTCAGATGTGGGCGGGAATAGTGATCATCTTGTGAGCTTAGAAATCTGTGCTTTGTGGTTAACTGCATATATAGTCTCAGTAGGAGTAGCTAATTTTTCCAACATCCAAACTGTCTTTGGCTAAAATAACTGAGAAACAGTATACAGATAACTATAAAAATGTGGCAATCAGTGAAACTACGGGTCCACCAAAACTACTTGTATACTGGCTGGTTGAGGCAGAGATGACTATAATCAACTCCTACCTTACTGCATAGTATACATAAAGTTTTAATTCCAGCTCTGACTACCCTTTCCTGTTGTCACTCATGTCTCTAACAGAGGCTAAATTGTTCAACTTGATTGTCTTACTATAACGTAAATTCAAATTATCTAAAATCTAGCCATTTACAGAAACAAGCTTCTCTTCTGACAGACAGCTAGCTATATTCTTTCTATTACTGAATCCATCACTACTCTGTTTACTCAGGATTGAAACTCAAAATCCTTCTTTGGCTTATCTTATATGTGAAAGTGTTTGGTAAATTTGAAACCCTATAAATATAATGCATTTTACTTAGATACAGTAGAAACAGGCATGGGCCTAATAAGTTTCTCCTTTTAATATCTCTTTAATTCATTATTTTTGTTCCATTTTCTCTGCCTCTACCCAAGTATGGGTAAATAATATTTTACCCGAAATTAATTCAACTTCCCAATTGGTTTCCCTGCCTCAAGCCTCCTCCCAGCCATTTTATCTTTCACATTGATTTAAAAAGTATTCTGCTGAACACCTACGAACCGTGGCTGAAAATCCTTAACTAAGTGTTCAAATGCCCCTCTTAGTCTGGCCTTAGTCTACCTTTCCAGCTTCATCTCCCATTACAGTCTTCCAAGATGTTTGGTGCCTAAGTGAACCCAAAAGATAGCATTGCTCATGTTCACCTTCCTCCTGAAATGACCCTTTTCCTCTCTACATACAAACCTTACCCATCCTTAAAAACCTTGCCAAAGTTTACTTGCTCTTTATGCTAGCTGAAATAATAACACATTACCAGTCAGAAGGCAGTTAAATATTCACATGGAGAAGCAATTTAGTCAACTTAACTGATGTATTGAGTTTATGAAGTTACCATGAAAACTCACAAGGAATGTGTAATTAAAGTGTTGGTGCTAGAATTTTTTAAATGGATGTGGTTAACCAACCAATAAGTAGTCTGAAACACTACAATGAATGCATATTTAATAAAAAGAGACAAGAAATGATGTACTATAGTTCGATGCAGGTTACAAGCACAATGCTATACTTATCAAGGCAATGCTTAATTGTCATCAAAGACACTGAAAGTTGCCAAATGTACCAAAAGCAAAATGGCAAGTTAGTCAATGAAATAGAAAAAGACTTACATGTAAATGGTTTGTAAATGAAATACATCCATTTAATTATTCGGTTCAGAGTTAGATTTTTGTCCATAATTTCAGTTGTGAAACTAAATCATACTTTACCAGTCTGTCCTTTTCATTGTTCTTTTCTCCTAAGCTTTTTAAATTGAAGTCTAGTTGATACACAATATCATATTGGTTTCAATTATGCAACACAGTAGTTCACAGTAACCACATTATTAAATCCTCACCTTTATTAGTGCAGTTACTATCTGTCAAAATAGGAAGATGTTACAGGATCATTAGCTGTATTTTCCATGCTGTACTACCACCCCTGTGAATAACTGATATTATGATTGAGAATTTTTGTACTCTTTTATCCCCCTCACCCTGCCCACCCACAAACCCCAACCCATCCCCCATGGTAACCACCAGTCACTTCAAGGCATCTCCTTCTCATTCTTAAATATCTTACCTAGGCCAATGCTAGCATTAATAGCTAGAAAGAACAAGAGTAAGGAAGAGAGTTTTTGTTTATATACAGTCAATATTTAGCTTGAAAGAGAGAAAGAGAAACAGGGTAGATTTAATATCCCCCAAACCTCTCTACTAAGTAATGAACAGATCTTTTTATATGCTCTCACATTAACCCAGGTCCAAATTTCTTCTAGTAGGTAGATATGAAATATCCTAGATGTTAAGATTTATGGATAAAACGGTAACATATTGTATTACTACTGTAGAATAATTCTTTCTCAGTAATATTCCTGAGTCACAATTTGGGGTATCATTATCATGCCTGCATCCAAACTTGCCAGGAAAAGTATACTTCTATTGTGTTAAGCCATCTAATATCGGGATTTTTTTTTTTTACACCTGCCTGACTTACTGCAGCAGGGATATAGCCAGTGTCAGCCAATCAGACATTTATCTCATGTTTCCGGAAGCTCCTGACAACCACCTGAACATCATTCATAAAACCATTAACTACCCATTCCCTGGACCTGAGCAATGTAGATGTTTTAGAAGGAAAGTGTATGGCATCATAGCTGAGGTGAAGAATTAATACCTGAATGGGAAGAGTTTAGGAAGCCATGGAGTGTCCCAACTGAACAGCCCTTCACTCATCCTTCTATTCAGGAGAAGCAGAATCATGAACATGCTTTCATCTGAAGTGTAATAGCATTGCTTCACATTACATGTACGGTACTACTGACAGTGCCTGGATGCCTTGGTTGATCAAGCCCAGCTACCTGAAAATAACATCTGCAAGTTATTGAACTAGGCAGGTTCCTAAGTAAATTTTAAATTATCTCACCAGGAAAAGTATACTTCTATTGTGTGTATTTTTATATGCTCCCGCATTAATACAACTATGCTCCACAAATACAACTATGATATATGTAAACTGTTTTTTTTCTTCCCAAATTAAGAGATGAAGCAACAAAGTAGTATGCCTGAAGTTATAAAACTATAAAGAGACAGTGTTGGAATTTGAATCCAGGTATCTGGATACTAGAAGCTATGCCCTTAACTATTCTAAAATGCCCCAGCATAAAACATACATGTGAGTGGACGTATCTGATAGCAACATCCGACTTATGCAGGGAAATATTCCATCAAGATGCACATGGAGAAAGGGAAAAGGATGGCAGCATGACAAGTGAGGCAGAAATCTCCTGCCAAAACCACATATAACATGAAAATACAGCAAATACTACTAATCCTGAAAGAGTGACCACAAAGAAGACTGCAACAGATAGCTTACATCTGAGGAAAAGAGAAGAGCTCACAGAAAAGGGTAAGGTAGCAAAGCCACCATCCAGTGGGACCCAAGCCATGCCCCCACCCCAGCTCACCACCACGAGAAAGAGAAATGGAGCAGGGAGTGGAAAGTGGTTAGAAGCCCAGGACTACGAAATACCCACGCCTAGAGATCTACTCTCAGAACACAAACCCATATTACATGGTGTTCTGGAGATTAGAGGCGTGGGAAAGCAAAGACTGGCGGAACACTCGGAGAGACTCATTCCAGGCACTTGCAGATAACAGGTACCCACAACCAGCAACTCCAAGATAAAAGAAAGGTAGACGCTTTGAAAGACTTCCCAACAGTGAGAGGGCTGCTGAAGGAGCAAGGATCACAAAGAGCATGTGGCCCAGGAGTAAGGACATATGGACAAAATTGTCCAGGCACACTCAGCCCAGCAGTATGGGAACTTTCAGTCACTTCAGGCACGCCATCTCCCTAGCTGGCAATGCAGCCCTGGAGGGCCCCCACCACAATATGCAGCCTGCCACTCAGTCCTCCCAACTGGCACTGACTCACAAAGTTGCTGCTCCTGCCATGGCACCAGGCCAGCCAGAGGGCAGCCCCACCTGTGGCAGCTACAAGGTCAGAACACAGAGACTGCTCCCTGCATGCTCAGCCCACTGGCCCTGGCAGTGGAGGCAGGCACTGTGGCCGGGAAGCAGGAAAGACATCTTTCCTCTGGGCAGATGCTGGTGCCGCTTGCCTGTGACACCAGCAATCATTCCAGGAGCTGGCCAGCTCCAGAGAGTAGAGCTCCTAGGCACTAGAGGGAGCACCCTAGACAAAGTTGTTATTCCATATTATTCAGTAGGAATATGAAGCAGTAAAAGAAACCTCATTCAACCCAAATTCCTGGAAACACCAGAAGGTGGGATTAGTGAAACTGAAATCACCAATATTCTCAATAAACATTTCAAAATAAAAATCATAAACATGCTCACAGAGCTATAGAATAATATTAAAGAACACAGGGACAACTTCAAGAAAGAGAGAGAAACTTTGAAAAATAAAATATCTGAAATGAAACATACAATGGAGGGATTTAAAAGCAGAATAGATAAGGTAGAGGAGACAGTAAATGGAATAGAAATTAGAGAACAGGAATACAAAGAAGCTAAGGCAGAGAGAGAAAAAAGATCTCTAGGAATGAAAGAATAATAAGACAATTCTGCTACAATGTGAATAATACTCACATTATAGGGGTACTAGAAAAAGAAGAGAGTGAAAAAGGGATAGAAAGTGTATTTGACGAAATATCTGCTGAAAAAGTACCCAAACTGGGGAAGGAAATAGTCTCTCGGCATGGAAGTGCAGAGATATTCCAACACAAGGGACCCAAGGAAGACAACACCAAAACATATAATAATTAAAATGGCAAAGATCAAGGATAAGGGCAGAGTATTAAAAGCAGCCAGAGAGAGAAAAAAGATCACCTACAAAGGAAAACCCATCAGGCTATCATCAGACTTCACAGCAGAAACCATATAGGCCAGAAGGGAGTGGCATGATATATTCAAATCAATGAAACAGAAGGGACTCAAATCAAGAATATTCTACCCAGCAAGATTATCATTTAAATTTGAAGCAGGAGAGGGTATTATGCTCAGTGAAATAAACCAGGCGGAGAAAGACAAGTACCAAATGCTTTCCCTCATTTGTGGAGTATAACAATGAAGAAAAACTGAAGGAACAAAACAGCAGCAGACTCACAGACAACAAGAAGGGACTAGAGGATACCAAAGGGGAGGGGTGGGAGTGGGTGGGTGGGGAATGAAGGAGAAAAGGGATTGAGGGGTATTATGATTGGTACACATGATGTATGTGGTCGGGGGGTCATGGGGAAGATAGTGTAGCAAAGAGAAGACAAGAAGTGACTCTGTAGCATCTTACTTCACTCATGGACAGTGACTGCAATGGTATAGGAGGGAGACATGATAATATGGGTTAATGTAGTAACCACAATGTTTTTCATATGAAACCTACATAAGAAAGTATACCAATGATACCTTAATAAAAAAATTTGGAGCAGGGATTAAATAATTTCCACATGAGCAAAAGTTGAATCTACACAAACTGAATCTACAGTGTATTTAAAAGGGACTGCTCTAAATGGAAGAGCTTGTTAGGCTAAATAGCTGTTCCCAGAGGAAAAAAAAACCACAGTAAGGGAAGTAGACCAATTAATTATTAAGCAAATGCAAAATTAAATCACCTATGCAAAATAGTCAATCAAAGGATACATAAAGAGTATAGAATATGAGACCAAACACACAAAGAGTGAAGTAGGAAGAAAAAGAAGGGAGAAAAAAGAGAACCTTTACACTGTGTTTGTAATAGTGTAAAAAGTGAATTAACTTAGACTGTTAGGTAGTAAAGAAGCTGCCTTGAACCTCTGGTAACAATGAATCCAAGCCTGCAACAGCAATAAATACATATCTACTGATAACCACCCTAAATGTAAATGGACTGAATGAACCAATCAAAAGACATAGAGTTACTCAATGGGACAAAAAAATGAGACCCATCTATATGCTGCTAACAAGAGACCCACCTCAAACCCAAAGACATGCAAAGACTAAAAGTCAAGGGGTGGAAAAAGATATTCCATGCAAACAACAGGGAGAAAAAAGCAGTAGTTGCAGTACTTGTCTCAGATAAAATAGACTGCAAGACAAACAAAGTAACAAGAGACAAAGAAGGACATTACATAATGATAAAGGGGTCAGTCCAACAAGAGAATATAACCATTATAAATATCTATGCACACAACATAGAAGCACCCAAATATGTGCAACAAATACTAACAGAATAAAAGGGAGAAACAAAATGCAATGGATTCATTTTATGAGACTTCAACACAACACTCACTGCAAAACACAGATCAACCAGTAGAACAAAAAGGCATCCTACAGAATGGGAGAATATATTCATAAATGACAGATCTGAAAAGGGGTTGACATGCAAAATATACAAAGACCTCATGCACCGCAAAAAACAAAAAGAAAATAATCGAATTAAAAAATGGGCAGAGTAGTTGAACAGTTCTCCAAAGAAGAAATTCAGAGGGCCAACAGACACATGAAAAGATGCTCGACATTGCTAGTCATCACAGAAATGCAAATTAAAACCACAATGAGATATCCCCTCACACCAGTGAGGATCACCACCACCCAAAGGACAAACAACAACAAATGTTGGTGAGATTATGGAGAAAGGGAAACCCTCCTACACTGCTGGTGGGAATGTAAACTAGTTCAACCATTGTGGAAAGCAGTATGGAGGTTCCTCAAAAAGCTCAAAATAGAAATACCATTTGACGCAGGAATTCCACTTCTAGGAATTTACCCTAAGAATGCAGCAGCCCAGTTTGAAAAAGACAGATGTAACCCTATGTTTATCGCAGCACTATTTACAATAGCCAAGAGATGGAAGCAACCTAAGTGTCCATCAGTAGATGAATGGATAAAGAAGATGTGGTACATATACACAATGGAATATTATTCAACCATAAGAAGAAAAAAAATCCTACCATTTGCAACAACATGGATGGAGCTACAGGGTATTATGCTCAGTGAAATAAGCCAGGCGGAGAAAGACAAGTACAAAATGATTTCACTCATAAGTGGAGTATAAGAACAAAGAGAAAACTGAAGGAACAAAACAGCAGCAGAATCACAGAACCCAAGAATGGACTAACAATTACCAAATGGAAAGGGACTGGGGAGGATGGGTGGGCAGAAAGGGAGAGATAACGGGGGAAAAGGGGCATTACGATTAGCACACATAATGTGTGTGTGGGGGGTGCACAGGGAACGCAGTACAACACAGAGAAGACAAGTAATGAGTCTGTAGCATCTTACTAAGCTGATGGACAGTGACTGTAATGGGGTATGTGGTGGGGACTTGATAATGGGGGAATCTAGTAGCCACAATGTTGCCCATGTGATTTTATATTAATGGTACCAAAAAAAAAAAAGACAGATCAACCAGTCAGAAAATAAGTACAGAGATAGAAGCACTGAACAACACATTAGAACAGATGAAAGAAAGAGACATCTACAGAACACTCCACCCAAAAGCAACAAGATACACATTTTTCTCAAGTGCACATGGAATATTTTCCAGAATAGATCATATACTAGGCCACAAAAAGACCCTCAGCAAATTCAAAAAGGTTGAAATGCTACCAACCAACATCTCAGGTCAAAAAGGTATGAAACTACACTATGTAAGAACTTGTTCACCATGTAAGAACTTGTTCGTTATGCTTCAGAAGATTGGAGACTGTTGAGAATTAGGCTTGGGGTTGATTAATGATTGTGCATTGAGTCCCCTATACAGAATTTTATTGTTGTTAACAACCATTTGATCAATAAATATGAGAGATGCACTCTCAAAAAAAAAAAGGTATGAAACTAGAAATTGTGCAAAGAAAACAAAAAGGCCCACAAAAACATGGAAGCTTAATAACATGCTCCTAAATAATCAATGGATCAATGACAAAATTAAAACAGAGATCAAGCAATATATGGAGACAAATGAAAACAACAGCTCAACTACCCAACTTCTTTGGGATGCAACAAAGACAGTTCTAAGAGGAAAGTATATAGCAGTACAGGCCTATCTCAAGAAAGAAGAACAATCTGAAACGAAGAGTCTAAACTCACAATTAATGAAACTAGAAAGAGAACAAATGGAGCCCAAAGACAGTAGAAAGAGGGACATAATAAAGATCAGAGAATAAATAAATAAAATTGAGAAGAATAAAACAATAGAAAGAATCAATGAAAGCAAGAGCTGGTTCTTCAAGAAAATAAGCAAAATAGATAAATCCTTAGCAGACTTATCAAGAAAAAAAGAGTCTACACACATAAACAGAATCAGAAATGAGAAAGGAAAAATCACTACGGACACCACAGAAATACAAAGAATTACTAGAGAATACTATGAAAAATTATATGCTAACAAACTGGATAACCTAGAAAAAATGGACAACTGTCTGGAAAAATACAACCTTCCAAGGCTGACCAAGGAAGAAACAGAAAATCGGAACAGACCAATTACCAGCAATGAAATTGAACTGGTAATCAAAAAAGTACCAAAGAACAAAATTCCTGAACCAGATGGCTTCACTACTGAATTTTATCAAAGATTTATTGAGGAACTAATACCTATCCTCCTTAAAGTTTTCCAAAGAGTAGAAGAAGAGGGAATACTTCCAAACTCATTCTATGAGGCCAGCATCAGTCTAATATACAAACCAGGCATACACACCACAAAAAAAGAAAATGACAGACCAATATCCCTGATGAACATAGATGCAAAAATATTCAACAAAATATTAGCAAATCGAATTCAAAAATACATCAAAAAGATCATCCATCATGATCAAGTAGGATTTATTCCAGGATAGAAGGATGGTACAACATTCAAAAATCTATCAACATCATCCACCACATCAACAAAAAGGACAAAAACCACATGATCATCTCCAAAGATGCTGAAAAAGCATTTGACAAAGTTCAACATCCATTCATGATAAAAACTGTCAACAAAATGGGTATGGAGGGCAAGTACCTCAACATAATAAAGGCCATATATGACAAACCCACAGCCAACATCATACTTAACAGTGAGAAGCTGAAAGCTTTTCCTTTAAGATTGGGAACAAGACAAGGATGCCCACTTTCCCCACTTCTATTCAACATAGTACTGGAGGTCCTAGCCACGGCAATCAGAGAACACAAAGAAATAAAAGGCATCCAGATTGGCAAGAAAGAAGTCAAACTGTCCCTCAGATGACATGATATTGTACATAAAAAACCCTAAAGAATCCACTCAAAAACTACTAGATCTAATATCTGAATTCAGCAAAATGGCAGGATATAAAATTAATACACAGAAATCTCTGGCATTCCTATACACTAACAATGAACTAGCAGAAAGAGAAATCAGGGAAACAATTCCTTTCACAATTGCATCAAAAATAAATAAAATACCAAGGAATAAACCTAATCAAGGAAGTGAAAGACCTATATCCTGAAAACTACAAGACACTCATGAGAGAAATTAAAGAAGACACCAATAAATGGAAACACATTCCATGCTCATAGATAGGAAAAATTAATATTGTCAAAATGGCCATACTGCCTAAATCAATCTATAAAGTCAATGCAATTCCTATCAAAATACCAACAGCATTCTTCAACGAACTAGCAAAAATCATCCTAAATTCACATGGAATCACAAAAGACCTCAAATAGCCAAAGCAATCCAGAAAAGGAAGAATAAACCTGGCGGGATTATGCTCCCCAACTTCAAGCTCTACTACAAAGCCACAGTAATCAAGACAATTTGGTACTGGCACAGGAACAGACCCATAGACCAATGGAACAGACTAGAGAGTCCTGATATAAACCCAACCATATATGGTCAAGTAATATATATTATAAAGGAGGCATGGACATACCATGGGGAAATGACAGCCTCTTCAACAGCTGGTGTTGGCAAAATTGGACAGCTACATGCAAGAGAATGAAACTGAATTATTGTTTAACCCCATACACAAAAGTAAACTCAAAATGGATTAAAGACTTGAATGCAAGTCCTGAAACCATAAAACTCTTAGAAGACAACATAGGCAAACATCTCCTGAATTATAAGCATGAGCAACTTTTTCCAGAACACATCTTCTTGAGTTAGGGATACAAAAGCAAAAATGAACTCATGGGACTACATCAAACTAAATATATTTAGGGAGAATATATTTGTAACTGACATATCTGACAAGGGGTTAATATCCAAAATATGTAAAGAACTTACACTCCTCAACACCCAAAAAGCAAATAACCCAATTAACAAATGGGCAGAGTATATGAAGAGACAGTTCTCCAAAGAAGAAATTTAGATGGCCAACAGACACATGAAAAGATGCTCCACATCACTAATCATCAGGGAAATGCAAATTAAAACTACAATTAGATATGATCTCACACCAGTAAGGATGGCCAGCATCAAAAAGACTAAGAACAACAAATGCTGGCGAGGATGCGGAGAAAGGGAAACCCTCCTCCACTGCTGGTGGGAATGTAAGCTAGTTCAACCATTGTGGAAAGCAGTATGGAGGTTCCTGAAAAAACTAGAAATAGAAATACCATTTGACCCGGGAATCCCACCCCTTGGAATTTACCCAAAGAATACAACTTCTCAGATTCAAAAAGACATATGCACCCCTATGTTTATCACAGCACTTTTTACAATAGCCAAAATATGGAAGCAACCTAAGTGTCCATCAGTAGATGAATGGCTAAAGAAGAGGTGGTACATATACACAATGGAATACTATTCAGCCATAAGAAAGAAACAAATCCTACCATTTGCAACAACATGGATGGAGCTGGAGGACATTATGCTCAGTGAAATAAGCCACACAGAGAAAGACAAATGTCAAATGATTTCCCTCATTTGTCGAGTGTAACAGTGAAGCAAAAACTGAAGGAACAAATGGCAGCAGACTCGGAGACTCCAAGAAGGAACTAGTGGTTACCAAAGGGGAGGGATGTGGGACGGGTGGTGAGGAGGGAAGGAGAAGGAGATTGAGGGGTATTTTGTTTAGTACACATGGTGTGTGGTGTCAAGGGGAAAACAGTGTAGCACAGAGAAGGCACATAATGGATCTGTGGCATCTTGCTGCACTGATGGACAGTGACTGCACTGGGGTATGGGTGGGGATTTGATAATATGGGTAAATGTAGTAACCACATTGTTTTTTCATGTGAAACCTTCATAAGAGTGTACATCAATCATATCTTAATATAAAATTAAAATAAATAAATAAAAATAAAAAATAAAGTATATACAGTATGCTATATTTATATAAGGACAAGTATAAGGATCTCTACATGTCTGTGTATGTATTCGTGTGTTCCACATTTATTTGCCAAAAGAGTAAGTAAGTTCACAGACCAAGAAACATTATTACCTATGGTGTAATAGAGTAGGTGGAGAATGCAATGTGAAAATGATTCCTTACCTATACTTTTGTATCACATAAGATGTACTACATATTCAAAATATATTAGGTAAAACTTTAAATTAGATTTAACATTACAAAGACAGGGGAAAAGAACCTCTGAGAAAAATTACTGAATCAGATTCAGTCTTGTCAGAACATCTTTGTGATGTAACCCAAAGTTTCTGTCATCCTGTGCTCCAGACTTTTATGGAAGCCCAGGGTTCTTAACCTCTAATTATATCATCCTCCCTCCTCTGAAAACGAATCATCTTAAGAATTCCAAGTCTTCATTTGTATGCATGCCAGAGCTGCAACCACATTCCAGGAACTAAATATTGTTCACCTCAAACACATCTCTCTGATTTCAAATAGATGTCTCAAACACCACTATTTGGGCCATACTACTTAAAGAAGGAAAGATTCCATGCATTGGATATCCAATTTGTGATTACTTTACAAAGAAGCTGGTCCTGGTACTATTTTTGAAAAGGGACTACTGGTAAACAAAGCTGACTTTGAGATGCAGAAACCCTAATTTCAGTGTGCTCAGATGTTGTAACTGTAAAGCCCAGCTATCTTACACTGAAGTAATGAAATGAGAAAATGAAATCCTTACAGATGATACAGACATTCTTTTTGAAGATAAATAATCACCACATGCAGTGTGTTTAATCTAATTAAAACTACTGAGCACATGGCTTATCATGTTTGTCAAAGCACCAAGGGAAAGTAGAACCTCCCATTATTAGGACTCCCCTAGCCACAAAACTTTACAGCAATTAATCAGTAATTAGAATTCACCAAGTTAATTAAGCAGTTACATCAAGCAGTTGCCTTTATATAACAGTGTCTAACTAGAAAAGCAGAGTCACCCTAAGGGTAATCTTTAACATTTAGGGGTAAAACATCCAAATATGTATCACAGAGGGAGATGCCATCTTTCAAGTAATGTCCACCTTCCATGCTGCAATCCAGAGGAAATTAATATCCTGCTTCTAAGAAACATTTACCAATCCCACGGTATTGAGATCTATCAATGCATCTCCTTGCATTATGTCATACCAAGGGCCAAACTACATACACGTACCTATTGAAGACAATTATGATTCATCCATGTCATATTATTCCTGTGGAATTCATGTATAAAATAATTGCTACTCTTCTCCACTCATAATCCACAGCTGCCTATGACTTACTGCTTTCACTCTTGACCTTCTGTACAACATTAAAATCTGTACTATCTCTCTAATCAGAAACTAGAGGAGCTACAGGACATCTATTAATGTATGCAGGAAATACCTTATTTACAAAGAATCAGTACAAAACCTGACCTAATACACACCAGTCACAAAGGGAAATTCCTGTGTCCTAATATATTAATACCATCCATCCCTTCCAAACTTGGAACAAGTAATTAGATCATTCAAGTTTATAAAAGTAATCAGATAAATCCCATAGTTTCTTTAATTTCTGCCAGCTATTCCTATCCATAGAGCTCTATCCACCCTCCATCTTATTCCTCAGCATTCAGCACCAACAACCCCATATCTGATGAAGGACAAGAAGCCATCATAAATAAACATGGAGTGACATCACTGAATTCATAACCAACTAGTTCAATATATGGAACAACGGAGAAGGCATAGATCAACAGTCTGGTCAAGGTTTTCAATAGAGGGACTACCTGTACCACTCTGACTACACTGAAGGAGTTTGAGGGAGTGAAGTTCTCAGCTCTATTTCTGACTTCTTCAAGCTATTAGAAACCCTTTCCGTACCAAGCTTCTGACAAGCATGATTCCAACACACTTTCACCCTTCTGCATTTTTCGGTTAATCTCTATCCAAATCTAAACTCCTGCCCCTAGTGATCTTGATCACTTAGAATCATTGTTCATTTTTGACTTTTCGTTATCTCTGAACTGACATAACACAACCTAGAGAAGAATGCATACTGCAGAAAGAAACAGAAGCTGTATCTCAATTTTTGTGCCAGGAAAGACCTCAGTAAGTATGCTCCTGAGTGCAAAGATAGATACTGAGCAAGGTGAATGTTCCCTGCTATGTTCTTTCCTATTTATCATATTTCAAGTGACATGAAAATGGAAATAAAAAATGCAATCTACATGTAGTTCTCAGGACCAGATTCCCGTAGATATCAAAATACAAATTTGTTATTCAAAAAATAACATTTCTTTCATTGAAGACATCCGATGTGTAGATGAAAATTTCAGCTTTACTTAAAGATTTGATGAACTACTCATATTGTAAATGTAAAATTTTAAATATCTTCAACACACATATATACAAACACATATGCACTTAAAGAAATGAAAATTTCTAATAATGATTATATAAAGTCCACACCTACAATACACTGTGTGTTAAATTTTGAGGTCCAATGATGATAGTAACATATGATCATGAATGTCTTTAAGAAAAAAATGTGCACAAATACATCCTAAATCCTTTCATCATTTTATCTGTAATGAATAGGTGAAAAGACAACATACAAAAATTCCAATATTAGCAGGTATTGAGAAGTTTTTCTCCTAGTTGGTTTTCCTAAGTGTTTTAAGTTAATAGGGTTCTTAAAATGATTTTGTTATGATACACTCATACTGTCTATAACTGTCAGTATCCTCCACACTTTAGTATTAAAGAAAGTCAAATAAAAAAGTGTATGAGTTAAGATGCTGTGTTCTCGATAATTGCTCCACAGTGAGAATTATGTAGGCCTACAAGTACGGATTCTAATAAGTGGAGAGCAGCATAAGAGAAAAAGATAATTTTTCAGGACCGTAGGGGGCCCATAATTCCTTAACTCTATTGAACTTTTTTTCTTTTTGGTTTTATTTCAGCATGTATTATTTTATAGCATAACATATATATTTCATAAGATAGTCTGACAAATAGTTCTTAAGCAAACATTCATGAAACCACCATTCAAGTGAAAAATAGTATCACTAATCAGCCCTAAAGTCCCCATTTAGCCCTTCCTGATCTGAACAACTTCCTCAACTTATCCTGATATTTTGGTAATCATTTCCTTTTATCATTATCATTTTGCAACCAGTGATGCATCTCTGATACTTTCTTTTCCTGATAATAAAGTATAATGTGTGTGTTGTTTTGTGTCTTTTTCTCACAATAATTTGTTGCTAAGATTCATCAAGTGGTGTGTATCTATGATCCATGTATTTTCACCAAAGAATATCCTCCATTTCCATTGTGTTCATCCATTCTAGTATCAGAGTGTTTGGGATGTTTCCAGTTGTTAGCTATCAAATTCAATGTTATGAATATTCTGTCTATGTGTGTCTAGTACATATGTGCACATAGGTCTCTAGGGCAATGCTGTCTAACGTAACTCTCTGCCCTGGTTGGAATGTTCTATTTGGACTATCCAACAGAGTAGCCAGTAGCCACTTGTGGTTACTGTACATTTCAAATGTGGCTAGTGAAACTAGGGGACTGAATATTTTATTTTATTTCATTAAAATCAGAATTACATTTAAATGGACACATGTGAGTAGTGGCTACTATTGAGTAGCACAGCACACATGAACTTGACCATTATGTTAGCATTAATGACCACAAGATTTGAGGGGTACAATAACTATTTCTGACTGCACTGGAGAGTTTACAGAAAGAAAATGAAAATTCAGGTCTTTAAACACTCCCTTTAAGTCACAGATGAACAGACAGCTTATATGGCAGCCTTATAAACAATCTCTTACTTCTTATAATATCAAATGTCTTTGAAAATAGGACCCAGAATTAACTGCGTTACATATAGGATTACAATGAGAGTTTAATTCACAGGTTGTCAAATTTCTAATGTGGAACTTATAGCATCAGTTGAAAAGGAGTGGCACTGTAAGAAATGGAATGTGGCTGTCTAGAGAAATATGATGAAAAAGATATGAGACAAACTTCCAAGTCTCTCTGATGTTCCTTTGCTGTAAAAAACAGACCCTCCTTCTTCATCTGATGAGACCAGGCTTCACTTATGTTAAGGTAATATAACAACATTAACTGAGACAACTGTCTTGCAAACAGATGCAGTCTGTTCAAGTCCCACCACAACTACCCTTAGTAACTTCAGAATTGTAAATAGAGTTAGACATTGGCCTATTCTGCAGGACAAGTGCAAAGTCAGACTCAGGAAGAAATAATCTGTACTCCAGAAGTATTTCAGAAATATGGGAAAAATTCATGTGAGAACAGATTCTATAGGAATCTTTGGTCTGAGCCAAAAATGGTATTAAAATTACTAGACCAGGCTGAATTTACTTCTATAGATGCACCTACCAAAGTTTAGGGATTAAATATGTTAAAGTGAATCAGAAGTGGCTTTAAGAATTTACCTGATTGGTTAATTGAAACTTGGACTTGCAATGGCTTACATTCAATGAACTTGAGATATTAGAACTTTCACAGCACCCTGCAGAAGAAGAAATACTAGAGTTTTACAGAGATAGGGATGTTGTAGTGGTCTGATGGTTATCCTGCATATCCACCCCAAATCCTGTAACCTTTGAGAGGGCCCCAGAAGACATGCCCTTCACCAAGGCATTGTGAAATACCTTTGGGTGGGAGCACCAACTTCCTGAAAATGTTCTGTGGTAGCTTTCTCCTGTATAGCAGTGTAGAGAGAAGAAGATTTCACCATTGAATGAGTCTCCCTATTTCAGTGTGGGAGGATGGTGTCCTAGAATGACAAAGGCCACGTGTTAAACCATCAGAGACAAGGTGGATACACTGAACAAAACAGGCAGCAGGAACAAAATCGTAATTGCAGTATTTTGACCTATGGGATCTTTGGCAATAGCTTGTCATCAAAGATATTTTATAGATGGGCAGTCTATGAAAACACTACTTCACTTCTGTAACAGAAAAATATGTAGGTCTTGCAGCCAGAAACCTGAGCTGACAAACTGGAAAGTCACTCAGTTTCTAGAGTTAAGGTAGTTCACAGACTTACTTACAGTGCTTTGACTGATGAAAGGGCCAGGCCTCCTTGAGAAAAAGCCCTGCAAAACTGTGAATCTTTCTTCAAGTCTCCCCCAAAGTGATCTATAGCCATTTACAAAGGTTATTTTACACTGGAAAAGGGAAATATCCCTACTTTTCATGGATTACTAGACAGTGATCTAAACGAACAATCATTTCTGGAGATAAATGCCACACTGGTCTATTAATCGAAGTGCAAACATGGCAGTCAAGTGATAAACAGCAGAATTGGCCGAAGTCTGTCTCCCTTAGGACCAGTGGAGCAAACCCTCCCCTGTGGTTATTTTTCCAGTTCTTGATGTGTAATTATCTTCTTGAACCATGGGTGACAGACTAGGAAGGGCTCAATGCAGGCCTCTGAATTCCTTTTCCTACCAGGAAAATAAACTAAAAGCAATTCTGATTCCCACAGGAAACTACTGAGATGAGTCCTACCATCAATGACATGAAAAATGCACATTCAATTTAACTCACTTGTTTAGCCTGTGCATGTCTTGGAGACTGACTGTGAATTATTGTAAACTTAATCAGATGGTTATTTAATTATAGCTGCTATTACAGCTGTGGTATCTTTACTGGAACAAATCAACACAACCCTGGCAAGAGTACGTAAGTATTGATCTGACAAATGCTTTTATCTCTATATCAATTTGCAAGGAACAGCAGCAGAAGTTCATTTTCACTGCTTTGTTTCAGGGCACATCAATATGCCTAGTTTCTGCTTATAGGAAGGTTAACAGAGATGTTCATAATGATATGCCTCGGAAAATCAAAGGAGTCCTCTATATTGGTTAACATCAGGATGATCAGACCTGATGAATAGGAATTAGCAAGATACTGTATGGTAAAGTACCTGGACTTTGGGGACACGCCTCTGAGCCAATAACCAAATAACGGAATTACTCCACTGGCTGAGGAGGTTGTTCCATATTATCAAGAAATAATGGGGTTCCTGCTACATGATGGGGAAGCACAGGCTATGTCTGCAACCCAGGGGATTCTTTGGGGTTCTCTATTACTTTCTTGTGCAAGAGTAAATGTTAACAGAAAATCAGAGCAACAACAGTAACAAAAAAAAACCCCTGCAGAACAAATGAGGATTCAGATCATTTACTCATGAAATTTTGGGTCATCCTGCTAGGTTAATAATCCAGATTAATTAAAGTGCTTGTTTAGGACAAAGATAATATGCAACTGTGTAAAAGAAGTAAATGATAATTATCAACTCGCCTTATGATCATTTAAAAATGACATATACATCAGATATGCATTATTTTTTCTTGACTCTTACATGTATGAATATATGTACATATTATTTATTTTTTCATTCCTTATTCTTTTAAATCACTATTTTATATAAGGATTTGGGGTAACATTAGAATTTAGTCTTCCAGTTCCAGACCACTCAGATGAGACTGTAAATGAACTGGCAAAGGATTTAACACTGTATAAAGATACATTATCTGTTGGGGCTTAGTATCTCCTCTCTTAGGAAAAAAGATGTGAGTGCCTTTGTACAAAGGATTGGCATTTTATTAGCAGAAGCATGAAGAAGTTCATACTGCTGTTTCAGGGAAGTCCAACTATGCGGTGTGGCTTCCAAGTTACTGCTGCATAGCCAAAGGAGAGGACTGTGGCAGTTATTTATACACCATATCTCAATCCAAATCAACCCCTGAATGATGTTGTACGTGATGCTGGAGAGAGGACTGTGCAAAAAGCACTCACCTCCTGCCAGCAAGGGCACCCCAAGAAGTTGGAAGGTGGGAGGAGGCAAGAAAGGATGCCCTTCTTAATGTTTGCCTGCTATTCCTGTCAATGTCATCTCAGCATAACCATTTGCTTTGTCAGTTGCACTTACTTCCAGATAACACATACATTCTGTGTTCCCAGAACCAAAGGCATTGTATTCTACCAGTGATGTTCAATAAATGCTGTTGAAAAAGAAATGAATAAACAAATGAATGTCAGAGTTGAAAGTAACTGAATATATTATTTAGTCCAACCCCTTTATTACTCAGAAATTCTTGAGAAATATATTTGGTTATATCAAGTAACCATGAGAAAAACAAAGAACATTGAAGAACAACAAAATTTAAGCATAATAAATACCAAGTTCTAGAAATCTTCCATTTTTAAAAAAATCCATATTAAATTAAATACGTCTAATGTAAATGTAGTAGCTAGGGAAGAGTTAAAGGCAAATTTCTTAAATGTAGCGAGCAGTTATGGAAACACAGATACATTTTCACTTAAGTGAAAATCATGAAAATGCTGTGAAGAAAAAGATAGTTGAATTATGAGGAAAAGATTTGTGGAAACAGTTTGAAATACATTTCCCGTCCACCTAAAAACACTGAATTTTTATAATACATCTCATGAAATAGTGTTACTTACAGAAGTTACATGGGTTAACTAGATTTCTAGACATTATTGTCCTGCACATATTTTTACCACAGCAATTAAGAATGAGAAGCTTCAATAGGAAGACACATGCAAACTACAACTGATGCATTTTATGTAATTAAGACAGAAGCCTATATTTTAAGTACTGAGCAATTATAGAGGAGAAAATTGTTCCATGGTCCAGAAACACTTAGAGCACACCAGTGTGGTATTGACTAGAAATAGACAGAGCACTGAATGAATTGGGTTAGAGACAGATCCAGGAGTTCAATACCTCATATGCCTTGACCTTCAGTGTAATGATGCATAATGTAGGCATGCTATTTACTGTACTGACTGAGGAACCTAACAAAATGCAGATTCTTATTCAGTAGATTCTACATTTCTAACAAACTCTTGAGTTAAGTGGATGAAGATATGAGACTGTGTCTTACCAGTTTTTGTCATCATGATATATAGCACTATGTCCAGGAAATGAGAGAGAGTACAATAGGAAGGAGAGAAGTTTCAATAGGGAAGATACAATAAGATAAAATGATAGATAAATTTGATAGATAAAATGCACAACATGGATAATATTAGTGATGAATAATACTGATGAATGAAAAAGGAATTTATTACTTTACCAGACAGGAAGTGCTTTCTAAAGCTAAAATAAGTAGATTTTGGGATACCTGCTGGCCTGGGTAGCTTTTTCAGATCATTTCAAGCTTTAGGACACTGAGAGGAGGGGATTCTGAAATGCTTAATTATCACCTAACTTACTCCTCTGGTTGTGGTCGAACAGACATCTGATCCAAGTCAGGGCACATAGTTTCTGTCTTCTGTTAATTTGCAGACAGAATTGCTTTTAAGTTATGTGTGAGCATTAGGCATAGGTCATGTAACCTTGGGGAGTTAGAGAGTGACCTCATTTGCATTTCATCATGATGAGTTTTGGTCAAGAGAAGAAAAGGAAGGCAGGGTTCAAAGAGAGGGGGAACAAAACAGACACAAACAGAAAGAGAACAGGAAAAGCCCCAAAGAGAGCAAACTAGTGATGGTGAAATGAAGGGACCTTGGTCACAGAACACTATTCACATTCTGGTTCGAGTTCAGGTGAGGCTGTTTTTTATGCTTTGATTTTCTTAAAGCACCCTTTATTTTTCACCTCACTTTAACTCAAAAGTGACTTTCTTTCTCTTTTTTTTAACCAAATAATCCTATAACAAGGAAGCTAAAATTCTGCCATTCTCTTTCCTCAATGAAGAAACTGAGGCCAGGAGATCTTATGACCTTCTTCTTCCCTGAGATCCTATGTCTGAGAAGTTTAACCACTCCTCAGATCCCCAGTCAAGAAAAATAAGGTCATTCTAAAAAAAAATGTGTACTCCCACACAGTGAATTCATATTACAGAATTTATACTGGAGAAAATAAGTGAACTATGGGGAAAAACCCCACAATATATAATAGCAGGAGAATGGTTATTTAAATTATAGTATAGGAATCCCATTAATTTTATGTAGGCATTAAAATGCCTTTTATAATATTAGGTAACAATATTGCCATTTCTGTGACAAAAAGTTTAATTCATAAAACAGGAAACTACTATTTATTAAAGATATTGCAACCTAATAAAATTTATATTTGTATAGGGGTAACAATGAAATGGATCAGATCTTTTGCTAATAATTTATTTACTTTTGGTTAGTGGAACATTGGGAAATTGTTATAAAATTGGTCATTGCTATCATTAATATGAAAATATTAAGGTATGAAATAAATATAAGTTATGAGTGAATTTATATTGAAATACATGTAAAACATGATCTTAGGGAAATACTAAATATTCCTATTTTCCACAATGTCACTACCCAGCAAACATTTTGGGGTGTCAATCTTATGAACATAAATAGTGAAACTTATTATGGAAGTAATGTTAGTCACTACCAGTGGTTAAACTTTTTGAGGAAAAATTGAAAATAAAATAAAATTTTATTTAGTCTACAGTTTATAAAAATAAATTATATCATTTAATGCAAAAACCATTTGTATAATAGACAATGTGCCTAGAACTATGGGAAATATAAAACATAATATTTATACCCCAGAAATGTATAGTCAAATGGGGAGAATAAATATAAAATAATTTAACATAACATATTAGGTGAAATAAGATTTATGCATAAAGGACACAATTCCATTCCTTGGGAGTTTTGAATAACTTTCCTTAACATCTGCCCCATTGTCTGACTAATAACTAAACTGTCCTTTCTCTTTTAAAACGTGGTTTTCCTTTCATCATATTTTCACAACATTTATGTATTCATCACAGAGATTTCTTTCTACAAAATGTATCCCATTGGCCCATTGAGGTATCCTACTAACTCTCATTCCAGCAACCATGCTGTTCAAATGACTGTGACTGATTATGAGGCTTAATTAACTTGTCAAGGGAAAGATAGTAATTTTCAGTCCATTTTCACTTTACCATATGGCCAAAAAAGAAAAGCTCATCTCCAGCAGACACTCACACAAACATGTGCTACATCATAAAATGGTGATATTCAAACTTAACCTCTGGAACTTGGAATGAGGGCTCCAAATACATAATAATAAGCATCAGAGTTTTCTTTTATGTTGTATGGACTTTCATCATGTCAGTACTTGAGTAGCAGTAATATGTAGAAATAGATGTTACTTGTTGATTATCCAATAAATGGATGCCTGTGCAGCATCCATTTCCCCTCCCTATTCCTATGAAAGTTCCAATTCTGTTTAGGTATCAAGTGGGTAACATGCTTCTCATATGGCACAGAAGGGACCACACTCCCAGGATAACTGGTTGAAGAGTAACCCCACACTTTTAGCCAGTGTTAATTTCAGAAACGGATATGTAATGTGATTTAGAACATTGAGACACAAAGGAGAGTTTTGCTGGGATGTTCTGGCAAAGTTCTTCTATGATCTTTTGATTTTTTTTTTTTCACAGAAGCACCTCTCCCTTTTCTTTTTCTCTGGTGGTCATTAGATATGAGGCCTGAGTCTGAGTAAGCCATCTTGCTCCGAATCTGTGAATGAAGCCAACCATTTATTTGTAGAGAAGAGAGCCAGGAGGATCTCTGAGAAAGGAATCACCTTTTGACAAGCTAATTGACAAACCTGAAGACTGCTTATGTGTTATGAGGCAACACATTTGATCATGTTAAAGATAGAATGGCTTGGGTTTTTGTTGTCTGATGCAAGTCTATTTATTCATTCACACTTATTTACTGAGCAATTACTATGAGTTAGGACATGTTCTAAGTGTTGGGCAATACAAATAGTGAAAAACAAAAACAAAAATAAACCCTTCTGCTTTCATGGAGAACACATTCTTTCAGAATGTAATGGCATCATTCTACCTGATAAGATGCATATAAAAGTGATTTTGAAAAAAAATCATGATTTGAAAAAAGTCTCAGGTCACAGATGAACTCCAAAGTGTAAAGCTTCTTTATTTTATATGTGAAGAAAGAATACTACATGGTTATTGCTCAAGCTGTTGTGGTCTCAAGTTCCCATACATGTCTATGGAATCCTGGGTCTATTCTCTGGAGGTGGGAATCCAGAAATGCCCCCAGATGCAATCTTCAACCAATGAGAGATGGGAGTTTGTGACTATCCCTCAGGGGAAAAATTCCAAGGTTTATTCTCCCACAGCTTTAACTTGCTCAGAAATGTACCCTTTACAGTTCTTCTTCCAACTTCTTGGTTTTACTTCCATTCCATCACCATATTTACTGGGATCAAATCCCAAATAAACCTCTTGCACTCAAACCCTTATCTAAGATTCCATATTTGGGAGAACCCAAACTAAGATAATAGTCAGTTTCTGACATACTCCCCTCCATGCTACTTCTTGAAGTTTGGGCTTTAGCTGTCCCTACAAAATACCAAAATACCAGCGTAAAAACAAGAAAAGACAATCCTGATGTCTTATCTTTCTGGCACCAAACATCATCAGTGACTAAAGAGAACTACTGTGTTTAGACACCTCTCTCATTTTAAGCAATCGTGTACTATTTTCTTTGTACATCCTTCTCTAAACTTTTTCTTGTAAGCATTTTCTATCTTCCAAATGAGTTTCTGAGTTTCTTTTTATAAACTGAATTTATCTTATTCCATTGAGCTTTTCCTATTCATAAATAACCAATGAAGTTCTTAATATCCTGGGCTTCAAAAATATTCTGAATCTCATAATGCGTGATCAAAACCGAAAGTTTCTGTGATGACTGCCCTTGCACTGTTCACCATGTAAGAACTTATTCACTATGTAAGAACTTGTTCACCATGTAAGAACTTGTTCGTTATGCTTCAGAAGATTGGAGACTGATGAGAATTAGGCTTGGGGTGGATTAATGATTGTGCATTGAGTCCCCTATACAGAATCTTATTGTTGTTAACAACCATTTGATCAATAAATTTGAGAGATGCCCTCTCAAAAAAAAAATATTCTGAATCTATTTCTTCTTCTCCTTATGTTCTCTAGCCTTCACATTCTTTTATGTTGTTGGACTGAACCAATTATTTGATTTGGCTTCCTCTTTTCCTGCCGTTCTTTCTTCCTTCCTCATTTCCTCCCTCCCTCCTTCCTTTCTTTTTTACTTTCTGTCTGCCTTTCCTTCCTTCCTTCATTCATCCTCCCATCTTCCTCTTCTCCGTTTTTTTTTTTTTTCTTCATTTTCAGCCAGTGTCCTGGGTCTCTCTTAAATATCCACATTACTCATTAGGCCTGTTCTATTTTCTGTGACTGGTTATTCTGATTTGTTTCTCTGTCCAAGATATGTAGCATAGACTGGGGACTGCAGAGAAGGCTGCCGAGCACAGAGAGCACAGAGAGTAGTGTGTTGTGATGATTACATGACTATAGTTTTCATAATGGATATATGTACTTGTACTAATGCCCATTCAAACTAACAGCCCAATGCCAGAAAAAAAAAATTGAAATCAACCTTCCTGTGGGGACTTCTTCTTTTTTGGTTTGCTTGTTTGTTTTTAACCAAAAGACATAAATCAAACCTATTTCTGTAACTGTTGGAGATTTTTTGTAGGGGGTGTTGGGTAGTTTTATTAAAATCCTGGTCATATAAATACACATATTTTCCTTCCCTGTATCTTATGGACCATGAAATTTTTAAAGCACACCAACGCCAACTACTTTTTTTTTTTGATATTTCACTCCTCCTGTCTTTTTCCATACTAGATGGAGCTGACATAACTCACTGAGAATATTCACTAAATGTAAAGCTTTTTTTTTATCAGAAATACTGATATTCTTTATGTTCTCTGAGCAAATTGTACACCATACAAATTTAGTAATTGTGAAGTTGAGCTGAATTTAAACAGGGTAGGTTCTATGGTAAATTGAGAATAATTTTGGTATGCATGTTCATGGGTGCCTGTGTGTACAAATCCATGCATCCATGAATGATCCCAGGCATGTGTGTTGAGAGCAGAACACGAGGTCAGGAAGGGTCTTAAGAGAAGCCAACCTTCTCTAGTATTTAGATTAAATTGGGTGTACATTAAGAGGTAGTATTTTCCCTAGTTATACGAGCTAATCCTGGGTAAACTCCATGATTTTTGACCAAACAGGGAACACCAACCTTACTTTTCTTAATTACTAATCTCTGTTATTTCTATCAAAGGGTCAAAGATGAAAGGCTTGAAGAGCTTTCAATGTCAAATTCACCATTTTTAAATAAGTTATTGGAATGGCCCAGAGAATCAAGATACTATTTATAGAACCCAAACAAGTACCTATGTCTCCCAAAAGGTTTTTACCTCCATACAAACAAAACCTAAGAGCCTAGGTTAAAGTGACTTGGAAAGTTGGTGATATTCTTAGTTGGTATTCTAATGCACTACATGGCCTGACCTAGGAAGAAATCAGCCCTAGTACTGAAAGAAATGTTAATGGTGGTAGGTCTCAAGCTTTATGATTCATGAGGCCCAGGGCCTGCAGATGGTATGTGAAATTCAGCAAATGATGCTCATCTTCATGTTAGTAGGTCTTTCATCTTAGCTGCATGCCTTAGGAACTGAGGAATAAATAGGCCTGTTGCCTAAAGCCCTTGAAGTTTAGTCATGTGTAAACCTGGATAAATTCTACCAATTCTGATTAGTCTCCTCCTTTGGACTATTAATTTGGATCCTATGTGAGTAAACCACTAGCTCCACTTACATGCATTACTCTGAAGTATGAATATTTCCAAATCAACTCCAATTAATTCTAGCCCTGCCTGTGGCTATCAAACATGGTTCTTTCCTCAAGCCAGACCCTTGACTCTAACCTGGAGTCATAACTCAGTGCCTTTCAATCAGGTCCACTTAACCAAGGGCTATGGAGAAAACCATATAATTGAGTCTTGTTTATTTTAGTTCAATTTGCAGGAAATTGTCTATACCATCTAGTGGTTTCTACCCTTATCCTTGCTTCATCTTACTGTGTTCTGACTTCCAAAGCTATCACATGATACGTATTTTGTGTTTGAAATCCCGTATTTTGTAATGGTATAGCTGACTGAGATACAGGTCTGGTTTAACATACCACCTGTCATAGACATCAGAAAAGTTCTATGTAATACTAGATGGAAATATCCAACAGTAACAGTCCAGTTTTGTGCAGGAAATAACAAGTCCCTCCCCTTATCACAGGCCCCCAAACCTCAAAGAATAATGGGAGCATCACTGTATAAATGGATGCTGTTTAATGTCCAGTGCTCAGTTCTTACATATTTTATCAATGAAGAAAAATGACAGCAGTGAAACCACCAAAGAGAAATTTAATTTGCTTGAACATCAGAGCAGGCTTTAAAAAGCAGGATGAAAGTTTTCAAAGCTATTGCTATTTCTCAGCTTCCCATATTACTGTGGAAAAACTGCTGGCAAATACCATGTCAAAAGGTCATTCAACTTTTTAGAAGATACTTGTTTGAAAATTCTTATTTCTCTCCATCCCTATGGATTCCTTAATCTTAAATCTTTTTGTGTCTGCAATGAATTTTAGTATAAAAGAATGGCTTTTAGTTGAAATAAGTCAAATATATTCAGAAAGGGCCACTGAAATACCAAGAATTTTTCTATCTTGCTTTTCTTGCTTTTGAGAATATGAGTAGGAAAAAAATGTTTATAATAAATGCAGACACTTTCAATTGTTAACCAATAGCCTTCTGAAAAAATCAGTGTATTATGAAATACAGATGTCCAAATATGTGATACACATTTAATCAAAATGCTTGATCTATTTCAAATGCCACATAATTCTTATATTTCCCTCACAACCAGTTGTTCATGCTACTACCTCATAAACTTATTATATTTCATTCATTCCCACTGAGACTCTGTTAATTCTGGATCCATATGCACTGGGAGTGTTGTGATTTTATTATTTTATCTCATTATATATTATATAATTACATGTTTCCAACTCGAAAGTAATTTTTAAGTGAATCATACCATTGATCTCTATGAAGTAATGAAACAAGTTAGATTAGCATCTGAAATTTTGATTCATAATGTGCTGCTAGCACAGAAATAATTTTTGTATAATGCAACTCTCAACTAATTGATGAGGTCAATATCAGTTTTAATTCAGTAAAATGACAATTATTTCTCTTTTTACATGCATCATCAGTTGTTCTGGTCTGTTTACTTTTATCCAGTTGTTTTAGATATATGCAAGCACAGCCTGAAAAACTTATTTGGAATGCATTATCAATTTGATATTTTCTGTAATAATCACTATTACCTCATTTATCTCACATGAATAATCCTTTTAAACTGAACAGTATCTAAGTGTAATAAAAATATAACTTTAGAGATGGTTTTAAATAATGACCTAAAATTAAATGGAACTACATTATTTGAATGCAATTGGCCTGAAATTAATCAACAGCAATTTTCACTGTAAATAAGGCCAAGTGTTGAAAAAGGTTTTTTAAAAATCATTATCTGACTTGGTCTTTATACCTATTTATACTCTCTGACTTCTAGCATACTCTCAACAGGTTCCTTCCCACACCACATTAACGATTTTTTTTTCTTGCTAACGTTTCTTATTAGTACTTCTGATTCCTTCTTCGTATCATACAGGCTTATCTCACTTGTACTCGGTGTATGATTTTTGACACAGTGCACTTTTTTGCCATCCTTAAAATCTCCGCCTCCACTGACATCTAGAGCACCACAGTTATTTTCCATTTACCTCAGACCACTCCTTTTTGTTCTGCCTTATTGTTCCTGCATTAGTTATCTATTGCTGCATAATACTACTACCATAAACTTAACAAGTTAAAACAACACACAGTTACTATTTCACAGTTTCTCTGGGTCAGGAGTCTGTGCACAGCTTAGCTGGGTCTTCTACTTCAGTGTATGAAAATGCTGGAATTAAGGTGCTACTAGGCCTACTGTCTTATGGGAGGCTTGACTGGGGAAACATTTGCTTCCAAGCTCTTACGCAGAATTCAGTGTGTAACTAATGAACTTTATTTTGCCAGCTGGAGACCGCCCTCAATTTCTGGCCACATCATCCTGCCCAACATGAACACTTCAAAACTGGGCAGGGAGTCTCTTACCAAATGGGGCATTCCAATCTATGTAACAATCTTACGCAATGTAATCACATAAATTTGGTTGCTTTTGGTTAGAAGCAAGTCATAGGTCCTGCCCTTACTCTAAGGGGAGAGTGGCAGGCAAGGGCATGAATACCAGGAAGTGGGGATCATGGGAGCCACATTAAAGACTGCCCACCATAGTGCCTGCTTCTCCTGTCTCCTGTTCCCCAAGACATTGTTTGACCTTCTCTTTATATAGCCAACAACAGACTAAAAAGTCAGCTGCCCATTGGAGAGCCCATAGATAGTCCAAACCAAACATATGCACAATCAACTCCTCGCTTTTCAATCTTTTCCTCCTACAACATGCTTGATCTTTATTGTGTTTGTCTTAATTATCTCAGGGAATGGCATCACCAACTACTCTGTTAAATGAAACTGGAGTCATCTTCGTCTCTTTTCACTGTACCTGACATCTTCTTTCTATGCCCATTGCCAGTGTCTTCCATGGATGTCTTCAATAGCTCACTAATAGGAAATCAATACCACAGGCAGATGGTATGGTTATATATTTAGAGTGCCAAGACAATCAACTGAAAAATATTACAAAAAGTAAATTCAGTAATATGGATGGATAACATATTTACATGCGGATATCAATAGATTTTCCATATACCAACAATAAACAGTTGGAAGATATAATGGAAGAACAGACCCCAAATGCAATAACAACAAGAACTAAAATTAGAGTTAAGTGCAATGTAAGACTTACATAAAGAAAAATATAAAATTCTATCAAAGGACAAAATGAGCCTTGAAAAAAGGAAACCCTCTGTTCTTGGATAAGAAAGATCTGCATAAAAACGTATCAATTTTTCTCTTGATAATCTAAAATTTTAATAATATCCAAATTAAACATATTCAAAGATTTTGTTGAAAACTCAATCCTTCAATTAATTTGTTAAAATAAGTTTTAGAATAGCTAGGAAAACATGAAAAGTAGAAGCAATGAGAAAATACAGTAACATTAAAAAACTAGATAATTACAGTGGTGTGGTACTGGACAAAAATTTCATTTAATGTGATACACTTTGAATTTTTTATCAGAAAGTTATTGATTATTTAATAATGGGTGATTATTCAACTAGATTCATAAGTGAAAAATAAAATGTTCACATATACCATATCATTCATAAGGATAATTTTTAAGTGTATCAAGGGTTTAAATGTAAAGAATAAGGCCATAACAGTACTAGAATAAACACTGGAGAATCCCTGTACATCCTTGGAATTAGGAAGACCTTCCAAACTATGACTATGCTTTAAGGGAAACGCTTTGAAGGAATATTGTATGTTCTAAAGGAAAGATTGATAATTGAAGAAAAAGTTATTTTAAAAAATAAAAACGACATGGACACCATAGGTAAAGTCAAAATACAATTGACATTAAAAAAATATATGCACCTCTATGTTCATAACAGCACAGTTTACAATACCAATTAGGTTACTGGCTGTGCAAGACATACTTACACAGTGTGGGTAGAGTGTATACTGGAACAGACCTAATGTAGGGTACCTGGCAATATTTATAATAGTCACAAATATATTTCATGGTAACGCTCCAACCCCTTATATTAGTACACAAAGCATGGCAGGATACGGGCTTAGTTTACCTCATTTGTACCATCACCCTTCATGCCCTTTAACAAAAATTCTCATCTCATATACTTTCATACTTTTATAGATGCTATTATGTCTGAAGGGAAATTCCTTCTCAAATTGCTTACTTTCCCTTTTACTTAAATACTATTCTCCCTTCAAATCTCCAAGTCAAGAGATATCTTCTCCAGAAATCTTACCTTGATGCCCTCAGGAGGATTCACTCTCTGCAATCTTCCAGAACACATTATGTATATGTCCAACAAATAATTTACTAGACTTTTCTGAACCAGGAGGAACCAGAGATTATTCTCTCTCTGCAATCTTCCAGAACACATTATGTATATGTCCAACAAATAATTTACTAGACTTTTCTGAAAATACTGACTTTTGTATCCCCAATCCCTAGCACACTCTATGACACAGAGGTGAAAGTCAGTGTGAGCTTAATTCATGAACTAATGAGCACTATTTTTTGACCCCCAAATGGCCCACATTGCCATGAAATAATCTCAAACATCCGTATTATTCACACAAACCTTTGAGCAAAATCATAATATGATGAGCAGAAAATAATTCACTTTCTAGGGTTCTTTTGGCAATGACTATACAGTCAAATCAATTACTTCAAGGAATAACCCTGCAAAACCTGACACTAAGCATTTAAATTAAAAATCTGATTGGCCAAAGACCTCCAGGAACAAGACTGCAGCCAGAAAAAATCAGATTTATTGCCTCATGCAGTGAAGAAGGACACTTCAGAGGGTGAAAGCATCTTTTTTTAGGATTGGGTTCCTGCTGAAGGATTATGGGAGTTCAGTTCTAGATTGGATACTGTTTCTGATGTGGGATTAGATGAAGTGGGGAGTGACTAGGGATTGGATGCTGTCATAAAGGAGTAATGGCTTACCAATGGGGAATTCCCAGTCATATATGGGAATAGCAGAGCAAAGCTGGTCCATCATTGATAAGGAATCACTCAAAGAGGGAGTTCTTTCAACATTTCACAGCTACTACGTGACCCTGGGAGAAACCACGATGTCTATAATTTTTGCACCTGCCTTTACCTGCATCTATCCTCCTGGACTGATTTACTACTACAGGGCTTTTTTTTCCTTTTTCAGTCTGATATGGTTTTTGCTCTTTCAGTCCTGGACATGTTCTTGCTCTTGCAACAGTCTTGGCAGATTAGAATGCTAGGAATATCACACAGGCTTTGAAGTTTTAAACATAGCTCTTCCAATGTCTAGTTTGGGGACTTAACAAAAGTTAAATTTCCCATACCCCAATTATCTCATATGCAAAATTTCATATTAATATTTGCCTCAGTTATTATGTAAGGATTAAACTATCTTGCCTTGATATAATAGTTATTAAATCATAGCCATTATTATAAAATTTCAAAACAGCTATCAGTGAGAATCAGATTATAACTGGACTAACTGTTATTTTCCAAAGACAGATTTTTTTTATAGCATCAAAGAAACTCTGTCACTGAATTTGAAGGGGTAAAAGATTTGTTGGGACCAGCAACCAAGTAGAATGTAACTTTGAAGGTCAGAACAAAAAGTTCAAATTCAGTCTGTGAGATTGTTGGAAGATAAGGAGCAATGTGCACTCTGGGAGAAGTTTCAAATGCCATCCCAGCTTGCCTGAGAAATGTGACTATTATATTTTTGTCAAATTTGGCACCATTCACCTGTCTCACATCAGAGCATTATCTGAAAAGAATAGGCTTTTCCAAAGTGCCAAGTTGTCAAAATGTTTCAATCCCCTTAACAAAACTTGTATTTATTTAGCTCCATGGTACCTCAGTATCTGAAATAAGGCCCTTTACTGCATAAAAAGATTATGCATAGAAAGGAGGAAAACAATTTGTCGCAAGAATGTGATAATAATAATAATAATAATAAACCACAACAATCCCCAGCTTTGATTAAACTTCATAGCTTTCTCTATGAATATGACAATTTTTGTCTCTTTAAGTTGATGAAATAAAATAATCACTTCCACTACAGAAGCCTAGGCTTCAGCTAGTGTCATTAATTTTTGGCTCTTTCTTTTACATGTTTCACTCCTTTTCTAGAAATAAGACTCACAATAGGAAAATATAAAATTCCTGAGAAAAATGTAATGACATTTTGGCTCCAAGCCAACTTTTAAGATTTACCGAGTCCTGATTCATTTAAATTGATGGAATCCATGATGTGAAGTGTGACTGATGCACTCTCACCTCAAAGGAATTCCCTTCTTAGGAGCTTACTTTCTTTTATCTAGCTTGAAGCTTCCATTGTACCTTCTTTCTGCTCTATTATTGTCAAACAACTACAGAACCTATTTATTAGTAGTGGTAAAAATTTATAGACTATTTTTTCAGTTAAAAAGACCGACCAGTGGCCTATAAAATGTGATCAGAATTTAGGGCATAAATTCATATGGTTTAAAAATCATACCCTAGAAGAAATTAATTAAATTCTCATAGACTTTAAATAGCTGTTTTATAGTCTAATTAACACTTTATATAATGTGCCAAGTCAATCATTTAGGGTTATATTAACAGAAAATCAAAATGTTCTTTTTCTGTGAATTCTACTCTGATTGAAATGGAATTTGGCCAACCTCTCTACATATATAGGTCATTATAGTAGTGGAATAAAAAAGTTAAATAGAAAAACTCCTTACCTACCAAGGAAAAGCTGAGGAGTGGAGCTATTTAATGGTGTCACACAAGATACTTCTTAGTGTCCTTGCTTCTACTCAAAAGGGAATATGTTTTCAGCTTTGACCCAAATCAAGAAGAGACTGCATTTTTTGTCAACAGGAGATTAAAATGACCTTCTCAATCAAGAGCAGAACACAGCACAAAGATATGAAGTGCTTGAGAGGTGAGTGGCCAAGCTGCATGGAACTCAGGCATTGCAGCGTTGGAAGGAAGAGCAGGCAGGAAGCAGTCGAGCCAATTGTTCTGCACAGGACATAAAGCCTCCTTAGTAATATTACAGATGAATAACATACTTAAAAGAAAATTTTGAACAAGTATATAGGGACTAAGTAATATATTTCTGTAAATAAAATCCCTGAAACAAGAAAGTGATGAGGCAGAGAAGACAGATGCAGAACAAGAGAAACAGGACAAAGAAGAAAATTTTAGTCTGGCCTGCAAAAGATAACCACTGGTTTAGTTCTACTGGTAAGAGGCTCCCATCATTTCTTTCAAGAGGCAAGACTAGAGAGGTATTACCTGAGTACTCACATAAACATATATATACACACACACAAGTTGAATATACTGATTTACATATATATGTATATATAAAATACAACATATCATTTATATAAAATTCTCTCTATATATGTATAGTATATACAAAAATGTAAAAATTTATGTATTACATACAAGGTACATTACTTTTAAGTATATGTGTGTATTCTATACTATTAAATTATATCTCTAATATGTTATATTAGAGATATTATTAATACTAACATTACTATTAATATATATACAGTATGGAAATTTACATATACATAATTCCATGGTAGGGGTTCAAATACTCTATTAATATGTATGCTATCCTTCTGAAATCTCGGTTCAAAATCACTTCGTGTTTTTAGTTAGAGGGATAGAGAGATCAACTGATGGCTCTCTACTGACATATTGAAAACTACTAAAATACTATTCTTAATATTAGTGCACATAATCTGAAATAAATAAGAGCAAATTTAGTAAGCAAAGCTTGTGTCTGTCAGGTATGGCCTAATCAAGTTATTATTTGAAAGTATATATTCAGTAAAATTTGTATTTTGAAAATCATATAGAAAATTGAATTAAATTAAGTACTTCTAATCCAGCTCTAATTGTAACTAATGAGTTTGAGTAATTCACATAAATTCTCTTTCCCCTTTTTCCTTCATTTCTAAGACAGGGATTAAACTCAATGATAACGTATTACAAACCACTTAATGATAAATGATAAAAGTATCTATACTCACAGGTTTTACTTCAATCAAATTGTGCAACAAAATTTCAAATATTTAAAATAGTTGTAACACTGTAGTATTAAGGAAAGCTATTTCTCTGTCATTATCGTAACTTCTATGGGGTATGGTCATACCACTGTGATAATTAAATAGTTCAGTATTCTAGAAAGTGGTGTATTCTTTTGCCTTTCTACCAGCTCTTCCCTCTGCTAATATAATCTTTCATCTACTCTTTGCTCAGCTACCATTTATCATCCAGACTTTTGGTTTGAAATCACTTTTTGAAAGGAAGCTTTCCCTGACCTCCTAAGCTGAATGTTGTCATGCAACTGAGTTCAGAACCAAGAGATATATGGTATCTAGGAGTGACCCATTAGAACCACCCCTCACCTCTCCCAATCACTGGTTGGATGTGGACATCCAAGGCATTTGGGGAAGGTACATGTTGAATACATCAGAGGCTTCATCAATCTGTCCCCAAATCACTGCCTGGAGCAGAGCAATCCCTCTGCAGGCCCACTGCCCTTAGGGCTTATATAGGCAGGAAATGATCTCCTATTATGCTCAGCTACTGGGGTTTGAGGGTTTGTCTTCTATAACAGCTAGTATTACCTTAAGAAATACAGAATACAGACCCTATCATGCCATTATATTGGCTCTTTATTCATCTACACTCCCACTAGCCTATTAACTCCATGGAATTCATGCCAGCATAATTTGTTCAGCATTAAATATTCAGAGGCTAACATGGAAACTACCATACATGTCACAAAAAAATTAAAAGAAAACAAATGAATAATTAGGGATATAAGTATGTTTTTATAAGAATCCCTCTTGCTACAGCATGCCTTACATGAAAACACCAATCACACTGAACAAGACAATGCTATTTTCTCCGTGTGCCATATTTTGAAGCACTGTTGGCACAGAATTATATTAGACAATTTAATTAACAAAGTACTCAGCATCGAACAATATTAAGACTGTAGTTCATACATAAAACTGACAAGTTCTTTTCTGTTGGCACCATGTTTCAAGTCCTTTTCAATACATGTCCTTTTCAATACATGTTTCTTCAACGAACAATAACTGTGACTGTGAGGACATTTTCCCTTCTGGCCCCAGCTTATTTGCATGGTCTCCTGACAGTAACCATTTTGCTGCTCAAGTACAGTGGGGCTGTCTACTTTCTATTTCTCTGTGGATTTTGGTTAACCTTCTTTCAGTTTCTTATCATGCATTCATAACTTCAGTCACTCCTCAAATATTTATTTAGCACCTATTACATGTTGGCATTGGGTTACACATTGTGGATAAATCAGTGAATCAGACATTCAATCTCCCTGCCCTGACGTAGCCCTGATTACCTTATAATCAGAAAAGAAATCACGTATTTGCAGTTTACTGTGACAAGTACTGTAATAGAGGGGAAGTGAAAAATTAAAATGCAAAGGATTATAGGGTTTTCTGGACAAGATAAAAGCCTAAACATCTCTGTGGTCCCCTCTTCCAACTTCAATCCAACTGCAAACTACCGTTAACATACTGAGTAGTTACTGGAGCCTACAGACAGACAGGTGGAGACCAGTGGGTGAGGAATTGGTCTGGTGTTCTGCTAAGGTCTGATCCAAAACAGTGCTGGCAAAAGACTTCCTGTCTAGGTGAGACCAGGGTCTGTGAATGACTACAAGAAAGCCTTAGAAGAAAATAGGATACCACAACCAGTTGGTACAAGTAGCGGTCAGAACCTATGCATACATAAATGGAATGGCGATGCTGGCTGCTGTGAATGTTTCTCACAGACCTACTTGTCTTTCATGAATGCTGAAAACCATCTCAAGGGAGTGAAGAAAGTGGTGTGAGTTCTCACTGTCACTGAATTAGAAAACCTTGTCTGTGTATACAAAAATAGGCAGCAGAGAGGCATCCTTCTGGGGATTCTATGGGGAATTTTTTGTGCCTTAGGGTACTGCTGGCCAGCTAGTTAGAGACTGCTAACTCTTCACCATTCTACAGAGCACTTCTGCTTCAAGTACAACCAGGGCAGGAGGTAGGCGAAGATGATCATTTAAAGGAGACCGACCTGCAGCACACAATCCTGAAACCAAACAAACACACAAACAACAACCAAAAAAGATTTTTAAACTTAAAAATTCAGCAAGGGAATTTTTGACCAAGGAAAGCTACACTACCTAGATATCAATCAACGGCTTCAAAAATCAAGACAAAACATACTTCAAAATACAGATATAAAAAAATAAGATGGCAATTCCAAGACAGAAAAAATTTAAGAGCACCAGGTAGCGGGGATGGAAACCCAAGATAGGAATACAAAGAGTTCCAGGATGACAGGACAGAAATGTTGGAAAAGAGGGGATGATGAAACAATAGCAAAATATTTCCCTTAAGTAAACAAAGATTGAGTCTGAATATTGAACGGACTTACTGAATTCCAGTTAGGCTTGATGAGAAAAGATACTCACTTAAGCATACCCTGGTAAAATTCCTGAACTCAAGGGATAATAAGAACTACCTAACAAAATCTAGCAAAGAGTGGCACACAAAAACTCCTACAAAGGAAAACTCTAAAGCAAGCATCTGATACTTGGACTTAGAAGAGCCACCTATAAGCTACCAAGCAAAGAGATGAAAATTCCCAAATTTTATACGTGAAGATGTAACTCACCTACCAAAATGATTTTTTAAAAGCTAAGAGCAAATAGCATCCACACACTCTAAATGAGGAAAATGCTTATTTAAAAAAACAATTATTGAATCAAAACAGAGAAAATGAAGATGGGAAAGATGACTAAAAGAGGAAATAAAGAGGAATGAAAGAGGAGATAGAAAATTTTTCATTCTTTTCACTCTATACATATATATATGTAATACATACACATGTATACATATAGATAATGCATAATACAGTGTAATATAAATGAAAAATGAGTAATATTTAAGTCAAATAATCACACTTAAAAAAGATCAGTAACAGCTGAAATTTAGAATGTTTAATTAATTAAACCTAGGAGTTGAAGAGCTAGTAAAAGTTAAAAGTTTTAAAGGACATCTTTTTTAAATTTTTTATTTAATTTAAATTTTTTATTTCAACCCAAAGATTTTATTTTACTTATGTATTGAGAATCTATCTTCTATAAAAGCTAGTATTACCCTAATAAATACAGCAAACAGACCCTATTGTGCCTTTGTAGGCGGTTTATTTATCTCTACTCCCACTAGTCTATTTGAGTTTATACCATTTCTGATTTGTTCAGCACTGAATCTTCCAGATCTGACATGGGAACTACCACACTTGTCACAAAAAAAAATTTTAAAGAAGATAAATGAGTAACTCGGGATATCTCTTATGGCCTTACATATGAGAACGCCAGTTACATTGAACAAGACAATGTTTTTTTCTCCCACGTTTTTATTTCAGCACAAAGAGTATGCTTTTTAGATTTTACTGATGCACAATTACTGATGAAGGAGTGAATATTTTAGGCAAACCATGGTACAGACACACCACGAGCATTATGTGGCCATTAAATATAAGTAAAAGCTATCCCAATTGCCTTGGATGAAGTTCCAAAATTTATTGTTTAGTCAAAAGACAAGATGCAGAGTTGCATATATAGAATCAATCCTTTATATGTTTGAGTATGTGGTGCATAACTATGTATATGATTATATGAGCACTGAGAAGAATTTGAAAGTATAACACTTTCAAATGCTTATACTGGTTACCTTCTTGGAGTGGCAAAGAGTCTGGAGAAAAAGGGGAAGAGGGAACACAAAAAAGAAAAGAAAATTATTTTTTTAATGTACTTGATTTAAAAAACCATGTATTATGTGAGCCCATTTTAGTGAAAATAATATATATATGCATATATGTGTGTGTATATATGTGTATGCTATACACAGAGACATATGAAAGGATAGTTATGAAAACTAGTGGAAGTTTGAGGTAGTGAGTTTCAGAGTACATACTTTCTTCTACATTCACATACATATATTTATAAATATCAAAAAGCTGTCTTCATAGTGAAAATTTCAAATGAATAGTATTACCATAATTATTCTTTTTTGAGATAAAACATGGCATCAGTAACTAGACTAACAGATTTACATACATCTTATTTAATTGGCACAAAATTCCTATAATTTTTTATTACCATATGGCAGTTAAGGAATCAGAGTTTCATGAAAGGTTTTCTCTCTCACAAAGGTGATGGAGCTAGTGGGAAGAATCCAGGTCTGTCTCCCTCAAAAGACTTAACTTTTGAATACTTGTCAGTACTATCTATTTCTGCCCCCCATCCCACTGCTCTCCTTACCCTCCTAGGAACACTTTCATCCCTCCTCTCTCTGACAATGTCCTGTAAAATGGAATGGCTTTATGCCAAGAGATTGTCTTTACAGAATTTGTGCACTAACGCCTCTTGCTCCTACTGCCTCTGCATTACGGGATTTGCTTTCTGACTTACTATGACTATCACCTTCACATGCTTACATTTTCAGGAGCATTTCACTGCTTTTTTACTTTGCATACTGAAGTTTTTTTTTTTTAGAGGGCACCTCTCATATTTATTGATCAAATGGTTGTTAACAACAATAAAATTCTGTATAGTGGACTCAATGCACAATCATTAATCAACCCCAAGCCTAACTCTCAACACTCTCCAATCTTCTGAAGCATAACGAACAAGTTCTTACATGGAGTACAAATTCTTACATGTTGAATTAAGTTCTTACATGGTGAACAGTGCGAGGGCAGTCATATCACAGAAACTTTCGGTTTTGATCACGCATCATGAACTATAAACAATCAAGTCAGATATGATTATTCATTTGATTTTTATACTTGATTTATATGTGAATCCCACATTTCTCCCTTATTTTTTTTTAAATAAAATGCTGAAGTGGTAGGTAGATGCAAGATAAAGATAGAAAGCATAATTTAGTGCTGTAAGAGGGCAAGTGTAGATGATCAGGTCTGTGCCTATAGACTAAGTATTAATCCAAGCTAGACAAGGGCAACAAAACATCCACGGATGCAGAAGATTTCTCTCAGAACAGGGGGGGTGAGGTTCTAAGCCTCACCTCTGTTGATCCCCAATTTCTCACCTGATGGCCCCCCTGCGACTGTGCCTGTCTTAGGTTGTTCCTCCCTTGAGGAATCTTACCTGTCTCTGGATCATACTAAAGTTTTTTTGTAATTTTTGTTAGTGTCAGTATGTGTGAATATAACCAATGAAAACAAATGCCAGCAAAAATTTTTCTCACTTTTAAGGTAACCTTTCAGATTTTTCAAGATGCTTGAAAGTGACCTCAGAAGCCTTAACATTTACTGCACCTGCTTCTCATAACCAGACTGAGAAATTGCTTTATTGCGGGGGGTGGGGAGGAGGGTTTGAAGAGTCCTATTTCTTAGGAAACAATCCTCAATGTTAACTTCTGTTATCAACCAGAATTTTTAATTGTTGTCTTCCTTGGAACATTAACTGAAGTCAGGACGGTTATTCAAAAAGCACTAAGCTCTTCTACAGAAGATCTTCAATAATCATTAATACCTATTGATTGCTCACCAGGTTTGATGTTGTTACAAGATAAAGCCTCATGATGATTTCAGCTTCAACTGAGGTAGTAAGACCTTTACAAAAACCTGGTAGAGGCATCATTTTTTTCTCTTAAATTAGATGTGACTGCAATTGCTTTATTTTGATTGGCTACCAATAAAATCCACTATTACATACTAAATACTGCATTTATCAGATAATAGCAGTGATTTGTTTGGTGATCAAATTAATTCATATAGAAAAGTACTATCTTAGAGAATTGATGCTACTGATAGGTGACATATGCCCTGCCCCAAGGAATATAATGTCCCCATTGAATGAAGATTATTACAGATAAAACGTTTAAGTACAAGTGTCCCTCATACCAACTCTTACTATCAAAATATTTGCTCTAATGAGTTACAAAATATTTACCCAAAATTCAAATGCTTGAATTTAAATGTACACATGTACTTTTTTTATGAGGAATCCAGGAAAGAGATATAAAGTGTACTGCAGTCTTCTCTCAGCTGTTCCCCTAATAGAATCAAGTCTCATATCCAAGTTGTTTGAACTTCTTGTGTGCTGTGATTTTTATCATCATCACCCTTTCCCTGAGCATTTACTCTTTCAGGGGTGCCAGTGTTTACTTCTGGCAACAGTCTGAGGACAGTACTAACCCAGGTACACATCAGATAGTGGGAAAGTAAAACAATGCTTCCCAGGCCATGACATTCCTAACTGAATGTGTTCAATACCTGCAGAATCTCAAACAGTGCTCAAGTAAGGCCACTCAGTGACCATTATCTGGAATAAGACAGAGAGACAAGGGCACTCTGCAAACACGAAAGAAACTAGATACCTCCATTTTCTCGCGAACATGAGTGACTGCTGCTTCTTTATCAATGTCAACTAGAGTCTTGCTTTAATCTTCCCCTCTTTTAGTTAAGTATGTGTGTGTCTGTGTGTATAATTATTTATATGAGATAATATTTTATACTAATAAATGTATTTCTTGGGGTGCAGTCCCTTTGCTGTAGCAAGCATAAACCTAACTTTGTCTGCAGGTGTGTTCTTGGTGATAGGTGATGTTCAGTCAGTTAATATCTTTTATATATTATTGCATTCTTTGCCTTATAGTATTTATTTATTGAGCTACAGAAGTAAAATGCAATTTATATCGACTACTGTGAAGTATTGCAGCAATATATGCATAAGGATACACATAAATGAGTACATTAAGTTATATACTTAAGGAGTAGGTGTTATAAGAGATTCCTATTATGAAGAACTTCTTTATGGATTGTGTTATTGGAGAATTGTCTTCATGAGCTGGGAACACACTCTTGTTTCCCATTCAAAATGCTAAAATACAAACCACACTGTCCGAACTCACACTATTATGGATAAGGACTGGATATTATGTTAGAGCCCCTTGACTGGGATGCAAGAGGAGGGAAATGACACCATGCATTTTTGACATTTTCTTCTCTTTCAGTATCTGCAGTTGAATCCTGTGTTACACACACAAACAGAAATCAACCTTACTATACATGATGTTCTGAATGGGCAATTATTTAGGTGCACCATGAGTGAGGGGGGTGAAGAGTAGAAAAGGAACATTTTTGTTTTGCACTTCCGTGCCAGAAATGATAAAAATAGGATCTCATCCAGACCATGTAACAATCTGAGAAAGCAGGAATCACTGACCCATTTTACAGCAAGAATTAGTAAGAATTCCAGAAGCTTCAAATTCAGAAGCTTTTATATCTGTCACTATGGCATGTTTCAATCACAGTTAAGTAATTGTGGGCTGGTAACCTACGTCTCCAGTATTTCAGATTGTAGCTGGAATGTAAACCGAAAGTGATCAAAATGTGAACATTTTCAGGACTGTACCTTAATCCTTAAAGTCTAAACAAAATGCTCTTAATACAAAGTGAATATAAAAGAAAAGGTGGTATTTCATGAAAACCAGACATAAAAATGACTAAAATAAATATGCTGAATAAATGTGGTTAATAGAAAGGAATAGCTCAAAGTTTCATAGCTATTTGTAACCAATTTTGTTCCTCATGCTGTATCTGTATATAAGAGAGCATTCCTGAAAAAAAGGTATACAGCATTTATTTATTTATATATATATATAATATTTAATTTTAATATATAGCATTATATAGTTATAAACTAGTTTTTCAAAATGGCAGAGGTGTCTTCTCCATCACTTTTTCCTATCTGAGATCCCTTCTCTTTTCTGAATGACTGCTATCAGGGATGTCTTTCCACATTAGGAGACTAAGTTCCTATCCACAGGATGAAATCATACCTTGCAGACCTCAGCAGAATAATCATGATCTCAATGTAACCAATTAATAATCATGAAATACCTGTATTTGCATAAGAGATACACACAGGAAGCAACCAGTGGTTTTCATTAAGTTCCTGTGTTTCCTCACGGCCCAACATTTGCAACTATCACTCCGCAGATCCTATCACATCATTAACCACAGCTCCTCTCTCTTTGCATTTACTTAAGTCCTATTTGTAATGAACAAATCTCTTAGCCTTTAATACACTCCTGTTGTTCTTTTTGCTGCTGTAAATATGTATCTTTCTTCTGTCTGTTTCTATGTATTCTACACTTTTGTGCACTTACATTATACTGCTGAGTGGGGGATGTTTTCGTCTCGTCTCAATATTTCAGGCCTTTTATATTTTGCTCTTTGCCCAGAGAGCTGTGGATTACAGTGACCTAGGTCCTGTTATTCTGCTCTACACTGAAACATGCTCATGTGTGTCAGCCATGCTACCGTTACCATAAAGAAAAAACCTCAAGCCTCAGTTGCAGAAAACAACAAATATGTACATCTCACTTTCACTACATGTCCACTGTGGGCTGTCAGAGGGGCTCTGCTCATCACCAAATGACCCATAGTGATGGTTCAGTCTTGGTTTTTAGATGTGGTTGGCTTCTGTGCCACAGGGAATGTGGCATACCTGACTTCCTGTCACAAACCATTGGCCAAAATTTGTTACATAGCCCCACCCATCAAAATGGCACCGAGCAATGCGATCCTACCTTATAGTGGGTAAGCAGAGACCTATATAGTCAACAAAGAGCATTAATGACTACTACACTAAAAATGTGTAAATGAAAACAGTAACAGTTCTGAATTGCCTACTCTTATACTTTTCATGCAAGTGTTCTATTGGTCCTGGCAAGGAGAGCAGTGTTGGCTGGTTTGTTTTGTTTTTGACTCAACATGTTTGTTTTTAATATGCTTTATTTTTTGGAGCAGTCGTAGGTACAGACATATTAAGCAGAAGCTACAGAGATTTCCCAGATACCCTCCTGCCCCCACACATGCATAGCCTCCCTTTTTATCAACATCCTCACCAGAGTAGTACATTTGCTACAACTGATGAGCCTACATTGACAAATCATTATTATCCCAAGTCCACAGATTACATTAGGCTTCATTCTTGGTGTTGTACATTCTATGGATTTGGAAAAGTGCATAATGACATGTATCCATCATTATGGTATCATACAGAATAATTTAACTGCCCTAAAAACCCTCCGTGCTCTTCCTATGCATCCCTTCTTTCCCCTAACCCCTCAAATTACTGATCTTCCCACTGTCCCCCCAGTTTTGCTTTTCCCAGAATGTCATATAGTTGGTATCATACAGCATTTAGCCTTTTCATTTTGGCTTCCCTCACTCACTGACATGCATTTAGGTTTCCTCTATATATGTTCATTACTTTATAGCTCCTTAATTCTGAGTAGTATTTCATTGTCTGGATCTAGCAGTTTACTTATTCTTTCACCTACCAAAAGACATCTCAGTTGCTTCCAAGTTTGGACAATTACGAGTAAAGCTGCCAAAAACATCTATGTGCAGGTTTTTGTGTAGGCAGAAGTTTTCAGCTCTTTGGGGTAAATACCAAGGAGTGTGACTGCTTGACTGTAGGGTAAGAGTATGCCTAGTTTTGCAAGAAACTGCCAAATTTTCTTCCAAAGTGGTTACACCAATTTGCATCCCCACAGGACTAATATTTACTGAATAGATACTATGTGCTGTGCCTTGTTCTTGGTTATACCACAGAATCTTACTGAATTTACTATCAGTCATTAACAGTAACTATTTCAAGAAGCAGAAACAGAAGAACCCAGTTTTACAGAAGCAGGACAAGGGTGCCCAAGTACACAGTGCCTTCAAGCTTCCCCTTTATCCTTGTATTGCAGGCATAGTTCCATTCGGCATTATCCACCTGCCTTGGTTTGCGTACTTTTCTTCTGACACCTTTCTTTAACCCCCAGAGTTAAGTACCCCAACCTCAGAAGCTGGGCCACTTAGCTCCCCTTCTTATTTATGGTAGTATCAGACTCAAAGGACCCTAGACTAGTCATTAAATGGGTCAATACCAGGTAACACATGATATCAATCTTATATTGTTATATATCCTCTTTTTGGACTCTTGCTTTATCTTTAAATCAGAGCCTTTACACTTTCTGGATCTTTTCTGCCTATATTGTTCTTGGTGCCTAAATCCTTGTTTGGATATTGCTAGTTATTTCAGTTTCTCATAAATAGAAGATACTTCTTTCAGAGTCCCAGTCCCCCTGCCTTTGAGCATGCTCACTAGTATGCTGATTGCCCAAATGCCCAGGCTTTGTCCTATGGCCTTCATTTGACTATTCTCTTCACTTCGGGCTCTATTCCTGTTGGTTCCTTCAGTCTCAAACCCTGGAGGTCCCTAACTGTTTTGTACACTAAGGACAACAGGCAAATTTTTCGGATACAGAGAAATTGATGCAGTGAGTCCTACCTCACCATTAAGTGACTAATTGTCCCACAGAATGACAATCACCATGCAAAGCCAGGAAATAACAAGCCATCACATCATATTCCTTCACTGACCTATTAATGTGATGAATTATGTTCACTGAACATTAAACCATCCTAGCATTTATGAACAAATCTTTTTGGCTCATGTTCTGAATTTTAATTTTTGGTAGCATGTGACTTGTAAGGTTTTGTCACCACATTAAGATTTCCCCACACATACTGAAAATAAAATTTTTTTTTCCTCTTCCTTTTGGTGATATTTGTAAAGTTTGGGAAGCTTTTTTCCCACCTTCTAGATAAGAAGAGGAAAACTTGGCAGGGAACATGCCTCCAACCTTGTTTTATTTACCCTGACAATGTACTATGTAGTGCAATAAGCTCATGGAATGGCTCTTGCTCTGATATGTCTGGCTCTAGGAAACACAGGGAGTATAGGAAACAAAGTATACCAAAGGAATCACAACTTTGAGAAAATATCAGGAAGATAAAATGGTAGCAATGGTAGATAAAATGATTTCAAACCTGACCCATCATAGAATTTCTTGTAAGATTAGAGACGGAGTAAAGAAAAGGCCAGGGAAGAGCTTAGGATTCCCACAGACCTTTATCTACCATACAGTTAGCTGGAAAACCAGGCACACTTCTTCAGACCCCAGAATATTGGAAAGCTATGAATACTACCTACAGGTACATCTCAGATAGACATCGCTATTAGCTGTTTTGAGTCTTAGTACTCCAATGGAATTAATTTTCAGCTGGTCATTCAGGACTCGGCTGGAGAGCAGAAGTATTAGTAGCTTTCTCCTAGACCTGATTCCATAGTGTGTAAGTTAGGGTGGGTTAATTTATGAACAAGTAGATACAAAAAGTTTAATGGCTCAGACACACACTATGAGTTTACTTTTACTCATGCAAATCATCCAAGGCAGTTCAGCAGAATGCTTCTCAAATTCGCAAAGTGAAAATTTAATGTGCTTTGTTGTTGTTTTTAATGACCAATATCATGCTCTCATTTCAATCTGCACTACATAATCACTTTTGAGACTTTAACATAGACAGACTGAACTTTCTTCCCAGAGACTCAAAATGCTAACACCAGCATTTTTGGTTCTCATGTAGAAAATGATAACATAGCATAGTAAGCAATGGCATGGTACTTTGAATTATGTTGGTGAAGTTAATAACAGTTTTAAAGAACGGCCTCTCGCTCAGCCTCAGCACACAGGTATTTCTCAGACTCTTTAATAGTGCTGAATATAATGATCAGCATATGAAATACTATGGAACATATAATTTACATGCTCTCTATTTATTGGAATTTGTAGGTTAGATTCCTCTGGGCAAATGAAACAAAAATATTCTATAGGAATACAAATATGCACTGTCACTGAGTTTAGATTAAATGGGGCATAAGGACCCTTGAGTGATTTTTCATTTACTATTGGATTAGTGAGACCAAATAAGCCTAGGAACACAGCCCCATCTAAGTAGATGCATGCTCATTCTACCTGATAGCTCCCTTCCCATAAATAAGAGAGGTTCGATACTGAAATAACTGGAAATAGTACTGGCGTGTTGTTTTGCAGGCAATATCTTATTGATGTGGGCTGATGTGAGGAGGAAAGAATAGCACAAAAGTGTGAAGGTGACTCAAAATGCCATGTTCATATTATTTTCTATAAATAAGAAAGATAACATGCCTCATCATCAGTATAGCTGAGGGAATCAGTTTTTTACCCTCGTGTCAAGCTATATTATTTCACATTTATACTATTGTTATGAATATGAACTCTGAAGGCTCCAGTGGAGAGTCACAGTGATTTCAAAGATATGCATCTTCTCCTATACAAGACATTCAATTTTTCTTCCTTTAATGGCTGTTGATGCTAAAATACAAAATGCAGCCTGATAAATATCTAACCCACTAAAATATGATTCCACTTATGCAGAATGACTTGGATGGTACTGCTTACTTTTTAATACGATATCTCCTTCAGGAAATAAAAGACACGCTGGCATTGCATACCATGTCATTTTCTATTATACCTATTCAGTGAATTTATCATCTTTCCATGAATATGAAAGTTAAGCAACAAAACAGAGTAACTAAAGACTTTTACATTTTTGTAGTTTCTTCTCTAACTTTCTGGGGTTGAGGTGGCATCACAACCTGGCAATCTGCCATTAGAGAAAGACTTTTGCTAGCAAGAAACCTTGTTTAGGATTGTGTTGAACAATGAGCCCACAGGTTTTAGGTAAAGATGGGAAGGATGACATTTCCTGGATATTTTCCCTCTTCTTTAACCTTTAAGAAATACTTTCTTTTCTTATCTTGGCTATTGCCATTACCTCCTGGAGTACCCCTCTCACCTTACCAAATTCTTTCACTCTGTTCATCACATAGCAACTGAAGTCAACTTGGAGAAAGAAAAAAAAAATCGGACAACTGTTTTAAATTGTTTCAATTGCTTCCCATTTCCCTTTAGGAAAAAAGTCCAGGTTTTTCAGTATGACCCACAAGGGACCACTTGACCTGTCCTCTATCTACTCTCCAACTTCTCCATCAGCTGTTTTTACCATCAGCCATTATTCAGGCAACCATAAACGCCAGCTTACCTGGATGGTCCTGGTGTACTTCTGTTGTACAAGTAGTCCTTCTAGTTTATTATTCTGCCTATTTATAATTTATTACTCCAGTATTTGTTTTGATGTGCAAACTCCCTGATTTGTGCTTTCAAGAGCTCCTTCAGGCTGGCTTCTGTGTCATTTGGAAAAGTCCCCAACATTTTGGGAGCATTTCTATTTTTTCATTTTGTAACAAAATAGTTGTAGTAATAGTTGTACTGAAATAGGCCATTATGTGTTTGACAGACATTCCATTGCACCTCCAGCTTCTGCCATGGTGTCATCTAGTAGCAAGTGACATACATGTGTAGGTCAAATAGTTCTCACATCTACATGTGGTCAAATCTGAAGACAGACTGCCAAGAACCGATTTCTCTTTCCCCGAATCTTTAGTTTCAACATAATTAATACCTCCCCTTTAAAGCAGGGCTCCTACTGACAACCTGGTGGGAACTCAGACTAAACTAAACAGTAACAGGTAGCTGCTTGCCATCTACAGTTCTGGTGGGAGAAACGTTTAACACTGCCACCCTGCCTACCATTCAGGTTCTCTGGCTCATGCTATGGCTTGACTACCAGGCAGCCATTTGACAGTTCAGGGGAAAACTTGGAGAATTATAAGTTAAGGATATGTGACTATCTGTAGAAACTCGAGGTTTAGCTATCTTGTCATAGATTATCTAAAAGGTACTCTAAATGCTTTTACTATAACAGTTTTGTTCATTTATTGTATGCAATAAATGTATAATTATTCATTTATACTTGGTAATGCTCTTTTTATTTTATTTTATCTATTTATTTTTGCAATAAACCCATTAGACAGCAATTCCCTAAAAAGAAAGAGAAAAATAGAAAAAAAAACACTGAAAATTTTCCTACTGAATTTCCATTTTTCAAGAGAGTCGATTTTTTTGCACAGGTAAGTAGCATAAAATGATTGCTGACACTCAGTATCCATGAAGATGATATCACTGAGTTCATGAAAATCACAACACACATATAAAATAACAATCTGTTGAAGAGCATCTGCAACTACTTCAAATGTGAGAAATCATTTTGAGAAGACAGTGCCCAAAGGTGATGATTTAATATGTACAGCTGCAGAAGTTGTGACAAAATAACACTGTAAAAAAAATGACTTTTTATTTAGATAAAATGACTGCTGATCTAAATTAATTTCATTAATTTTTAATTCTAATTTTTCTTGTGCATGTAAAAAAAAATCAGTTCCTCTGTTGGCTCCCTTAGCAAAAGGAATTTACATGCAGTTAAAGAATGCCAATTTTATTTAGGCATTTTCAGATACTTCAGAAAGAAATCACATAAAGTTATTAAAGTCAGTAATGGTTCAATTTTGTCATCCAATTTATAAGAAGTAAAATAAAACCTTTGTAAGTTCAGTCTGTCAAAGGTGAAACATCTGACATTGCTATGAATGCTCATAGCATTGAGCATTTTTTTTTAAGGTTTAATATTGAAGATAGAATTATTTGGGGGAGTACAAGTTTAATGCAACACAGTATCATAGTAAAAAAATGTTTGGTTTAAATTAAGAAAACTATGTAATACAAATATTCTTAAAATTGTGGTTCACATAATTCATATTCAACCAATCTAAAGGGAAAGTATGTATAGTAATCAAACTAAAAAATGGGTTGAAGTTAATGTTGATTACAAAAAAAAACATCTTCTGTTTGGCTGTACATGTTTTCTCATTTCTGCCTGTCTTCATATGAATTTTAGAAATGTTTAACCATTTGAAGGACCATTTTGTTAATTATCCTGAGTCCTACAATTTTATTCGATTTTTTAAATAAGCAATTTTTCTTTTATCTTAGTTTCATTTTATTGATATTTAGCTGGAGATTGTTAATTAAAAAGTTTTTTTTTAAGTATGGCCCTAAATTAGCATTCTTTCAAGATTTTATTGAGTAGCAATCACACAGAAAACAAGACTTAAAAAAACAGAAAACATTAAAAATCATACCTTGAGAAGTGAGCAAAAAACTGAAAAATATTACATGATAAGAACACATGAGTATAAAAGACTTAATTTAAAAATTCTATAACTGTGATGGACAGTGACTGTAATGGGGTATGTGGTAGGACTTGATGATGGGGGGAGTCTAGTAACCATAATGTTGCTCATGTAATTTTACATTAATGATACAAAACAAAAATTCCAAGTAATAAAATTATATTTTTGCTTCTAAAGAAAAAAATTCTATAACTGTACTTGTCATTATCTTACCTTATTAAAAGATCTTCTGATGGAGTACCTATTTCTACCTGGTGATATTTATATTCTGTACTGAATGGAATTAAGAACACATTTTTTTAAGCATCTAAACTTGGTGAAACATTCAAAAGATTCATAAACAGAGAGGAATTATTTGACAAGTTAATTTTAAAAATAACTGTAGAGTAAATATTTAAGGCTGATGCGTCTATATATTTTAACAAAAAAATAGCACTGATACTATATATCATTTTGTACAATTTGCTCTGAACTTATCAGATACTTCACCCCTCCACAAGAAAATAGTATGTTTAACAGAGGAGAGTCAATGAAGGTTATCCAAAAAAATTGAGTTTATTAACCATAAAGTAAACTCAACTCTGAAGATGGAAAGTGGTTTTATGAAGATTTTTAAAATAACAATATCATATTGAACACAAATATTTTTCAGATGTCAGATCAAGTATATTAGAGATAAAATATATAAATATACCAACAGTACTTTGCTTATGGTATTTTTAATGTTCATACAGCATTACAAAATTTAAGAATTTTAAGTACACAATTATCTAATGTTTATTAGAATTTACCTTTTCAGATCAATTTGTATAGCTTACATAGGTAATTGTACTATACATAGTACAGTTGTAATGATTACATAGGTCTATTACTATAATTAAGCCAATTTCCCATTAATTATCAAAGGTGATCAAATTTGGATGATAAATCAGCCTATGCTTCACCGGTGGGCTCAATATCATCCTATATATCAAAAGTTATCATGTGGCACATGAAACACAGTATTAAGAATTCAGGTTTGTTTCTAGGAATTGAGCCTCCAGCCACTCTTATGGATCACAGTTTTGAGGTATTAGCCCCAGTTGTAGTGGTGAGTGGTTGCCTCCTTTCCTGTGGCCAAGCCCTCATTTTGACTCCATTACAGTAGGTGAGCCTCCGTTTTATCACTTTATTTCTAGGTATTCACCTGGGTACCTTTGCTTGGGTGCCCTGGCAACTTGGGTATTCTCCTTCTCTTAGCCACAGAGTCTCAGGGTCTGGTCATGGATTACTGGACCTCTGCTCCTGCAGCCTGACCTCACTGATGATGCCACACCCATTTCTAACTACTTGTCACTATGTTCCCCTAACGCTTCAAAAATCTCTTCTACTTGCTCCCTTCTGTTAACTTTGCTTCCAAGTTAGTCTGGTCACCAGGTCTGTTTCCCACCACTACTATGCATGACCTTGTCTTGAGAAAGCCACAGGTTGACTGGAAAAATACTTTGAAGCAGTAAGGAACTTTATTTTTTACAGCATCTTTATTAAGAGCTTTGGACTCAGTTCACTCTCCCCTAAAAAGGCATAGTCCTGACACATGTGTTTTTTAATTAAAATCTAGATCTAATATTAATTTTTCCCTTTGGTAAATATGGAGTATTTTATTTTGTAAGATAGTTCACCATTAAGCAGAAGGCCTTGCTTTAAATTTTTAGAATATTACCTTACTGTCTATGTCATAATGGACAAGCCAATTAATATCTATCTCTAAGTGTTATTATATACCTCTTTTATAAAATGGGTATTTCGTGAGTATCAAATAAAACACGTGTGAACATCTTTGAAAAATGCAAAGCATGACATTTAATAGGCTTGTATTAGGTGTGAGATCTATTACTATGATTGTTTTTGGTCTAATGAACCAAAAAAACTCATCTCAGAATGAATTTGACTATTAGGTACATGTATACTACCCTTTGGTTCCTGCCTTCCCATGCTCTTTATGCAATAATGGTAAAGAGAAGCAAGCTTTCACAAACTACTGGTGTTTGAAAGTGGAGCACTGCAGTATTCTATTGTTTTAATAATGCCTATCTTGCCGGAAACATTAAGAAAACAATTTCAATCTCCTAGTCAAATGCCATTTTCTGTCAAGCTGAACTTATCACGCCACCTAGTGTTGTAGTTCTGAATAGCAGCGCTCTCACAGCAAACTAAATCAGCTAACTTGGCTTTCATTTGGAGTAAAATTTTCTCCATGTTATCACAATTCTGTGTTTTCTTGACTGGTTTTGATACTGTTTCAGGTTAAATATAAATTGAAGATGTCCAACCTTTCAGAGAGAAGTATTCAACACTATGTTGGATGTGACTAAAATATCATATGTTTAGTACTTTGATAACACAGAACAAAAAATAATAAGGAAATAGTCTAAATTCTCCCTCCAAAAGTCAGCAGTTGATATGCATAGAACTGCACTGTCAAGTGCTTTCATGAGTACCAATTAAATATCCTAAGTCATCCCTGTGTTTATTTTTTTACAATGCAAACATTTCCTATTATTACCTTTCAGAAGTTTATGCAAGTATGAGCATCAAATATCAAACCAACCAAATCGGCTATTTTTGAGCATGATTTTCCCTAAAATCAAGGATTTCTTTGGTAAAAAAGGTGGGGAAACTAAACATAAAAGTAAGAGATGAGATAGAACAAAACAGGAAAACAATAAGGTGGTAAGACTGTGATGATAATCAAAGTAGCATGTAAAGAAATCATGGCCAAGAGAAATAAAATCTAAGACAAGGACAGAAGCAGTTATAATGACATCTCTACCAGTAAAGACATGTTTTCCTAGAAGAGCTTCCTCTATGAGAAACAAAAACAATAGAGGAAACATTGTGATAACCGAACAGAAAAAGTCAGGGAATAGTTATGTTGAACCTGTGAGATACAGCCTTGGAACTCTGGAGCCTGAAACAACATAGCATTAAAGTTAGTCGGTCAGGAAGTATTCAACTAACACAGGAGAGGGGTTAGACAATTCTTTATAAAGATTTCCTACACTAATACTTATTAATTTGTCTCATCACCATTTCATGTAAAAGTGAGTAACTTAAGACAGTATTGTCTATTGGTGGTACCCTAATTGAACCTAGGCATTCTGACTCAAAGATGAACTTAAATTATCATGTCACTTGCCCCTGACTCCGCCATGTATGTGTTTTAATTTTTTTTGTTGTTTTTTTTCTTTTGTAGGATGTAGAAGTCTAGGGGTATTGAATTTGCCAACCTCCTTTACATATGTGCTAGGTAGCTCAGTTTTAGCTAGTGTCCTGCCTGTAAAATACTGTAAGATTTGTTTTAAACAGAGGAATCTATGTTATAAATGGAGGAGTAAGTCCCCCTTGTGGGGTCCTTAAGTATCTCTCCAACATGGCCACAGAAATTACACTGGGAGAGGCATGTGAAATCAAAGGATTTATTATATCACAGGCCCTAGAGACCAGCACAGCACCCCACACAGGGTGCCTAGTGGAATGAGCTCCAAGGGAGCAGCCTCAACCAAGCAGTTGCTGGGGAGCCAAGGGAGAGTGAGGAATAGTGGACAAGTGCAAGGGTCAGGGTGGACTGCACAAGCAAAAGGTGTGAAGGGATTTCACTGCTCAGTTTTCTTTGGTGGTCACAGGCAGGGGACAGCAAGAAGGGGAACATGGGGCAGAAACCTGACGAATCACACTGTTGCACCTTGTCACCTGGATGATGTGCTCACAGCCTGTTTGTGGAAATGCTGGAGCAACAGGAAAATAGAAAATTCTAAAATTTACAACAGAGTATCATGTTTTTTTTGTAATTCCATAGTTCAATAATAAACAGTTTTTAAAAACTTTGTGCAATGAATGTTGTTGCTCAGTAAATATCTATTGAGTGAATGAATGGTTAATGAAAGAAATACTCTTCATTTTCAACACTGCTTCCCTAATGAAGGACTTTGTCTCTTTCACACCTGGAATCCTGACTTTCATATGTAATGCAACAAATACCCCTTAATATAAATACTCCCGTAATATTATCATGATTTACACAAAGAAAATCAATGTTCCAGTTACCATCTCAAAACTTACAACACTGGTCTTAAAAACAAATGTATTATTTTCCATCAAGGGTCTGTGAGTTAACTGGTCTCAGCTGGGTGGTGTTTACTTGGGCCCTCATATGTTTGCTGGACAAGGGCTGAAACTGAAACAATATGAAGCCTCAAGAAGGCTTGATGGCCAAGATGGCTCACCCAACATGACTGGCAGTTATTGTAAACGGTCAGTGGAGAATACAGCTCATACTGTGAACTCCAGTACCTCCATGTGGCCTCGCCACATGGCTCAGGTTTTTCACATCATCATAACGAGAGGAGAATACCAAGAGCATACTCTTCAAGAAGACAAGAAGTAAAAGAAGGTCTAGGTCTGTAATTTGGTATATCATAATTTTTGTAATATTCTAGTGGTCAATGCAGTCACAGAACCTTCCCAGGTTCAAGGGGAAAAATAGATTCGAACTCTCGAAGGGAAGGAAGGGGATCACAGAAACCACAGTCAGCTAAATTGGCTTATATCAACAACTGTAAAAGACTAATAACAGACATCTTTTCTTATTACTGCTATTATTATAATTCCTAAATTTCTCACCGATTATCAAATATTCACATAATGCTATGTCCTAATTTTGTACATGGAAATTAAGGATGAAAATAGTTTTGCAACTTGGTAAAAGTCATACAGTAAGGTGGGGCGGAAGATGGCGGCGTGAGTAGAGCAGCGGAAATCTCCTCCCAAAACAACATATATCTATGAAAATATAACAAAGACAACCCTTCCTAGAATAAAGACCAGAGGACACAGGACAATATCCAGACCACATCCGGACCTGAGAGAACCCAGCGCCTCGCGAAGGGGGTAAGATACAAGCCCCGGCCCCGCGGGAGCCGAGCGCCCCTCCCCCCAGCTCCCGGCGGGAGAAGAGCAGGCAGAGCGGGAGGGAGACGGAGCCCAGGACTGCCGAACACCCAGCCCCCGCCATCCGGGACAGAGTGCAGGGCCCTCGATACTGGGAAAACAGGGCAGCAAGAACAGTGAGCAGGCACTGGAGGCTGGGCGACAGAGGACATAAGAAAAGCGCGCGACCATTTTTTTTTTTGCTTTTTTGCTGCTTTGTTTTGGCGAGCGCTTTTTGGAAGTCTTAAAGGGACAGGGACCCCAATACTAGGGAAACAGGGCAGAAAGACCAGTGAGCAGAGGCCTGAGGCTGGCACCGGAGAATAAAGAAAAACGAACGACCACCTTTTTTTTTTTTAATTAAAAAAATTTTTTTTTTTTTATTAAAAAAATTTTTTTTTCTTGTTTTTTTTTGTGGTCGTTGTTTTGTTTTGGCGGGTGCTTTTTGGAAGTCTTAAAGGGGCAGGGCGGGCCACTTAATCCAGAGGTAGGGAATCCGGGATCTCTGGGCACCCTAACCCCTGGGCTGCAGGGAGCAGGGAGGCCCCTTACGGAGATAAAGAGCCTCCCAGCAGCTCCTGCTCCAACGCGACTCCACCATTTTGGAGTAGCTGCCCGAGCCAGGCCACGCCCACAGCAACAGCGGAGATTAACTCCATAGCAGCCGGGCAGGAAGCAGAAACCCTGTCTGCGTGCAGCTGCGCAGCACAAGCCACTAGAGGCCGCTGTTCTCCCAGGACAGGAGGGCCACAAACCAACAAGAAAGGAAGTCCTTCCAGCCGTCACTCGTCCCAGTTCTGCAGACTATTCCTATCACCATGAAAAGGCAAAGCTACAGGCAGACAAAGATCACAGAGACAACACCAGAGAAGGAGACAGACCTAACCAGTCTTCCTGACAAAGAATTCAAAATAAGAATCATAAACATGCTGACAGAGATGCAGAGAAACACGCAAGAAAAATGGGATGAAGTCCGGAAAGAGATCACAGATGCCAGAAAGGAGATCGCAGAAATGAAACAAACTCTGGAAGGGTTTATAAGCAGAATGGATAGAATGCAAGAGGCCATTGATGGAATTGAAATCAGAGAACAGGAACGCATAGAAGCTGACATAGAGAGAGACAAAAGGATCTCCAGGAATGAAACAATATTAAGAGAACTGTGTGACCAATCTAAAAGGAGCAATATCCGTATTATAGGGGTCCCAGAAGAAGAAGAGAGAGGCAAAGAGATGGAAAGTATCTTAGAAGAAATAATTGCTGAAAACTTCCCCACACTGGGGGAGGAAGTAATCAAACAGACCACGGAAATACACAGAACCCCCAACAGAAAGGATCCAAGAAGGGCAACACCAAGACACATAATAATTAAAATGGCAAAGATCAAGGACAAGGAAAGAGTGTTAAAGGCAGCTAGAGAGAAAAAGGTCACCTATAAAGGGAAACCCATCAGGCTAACGTCAGATTTCTCAACAGAAACCCTACAGGCCAGAAGAGAATGGCATGATATATTTAATACAATGAAACAGAAGGGCCTTGAACCAAGGATACTGTATCCAGCACGACTATCATTCAAATATGACGGTGGGATTAAACAATTCCCAGACAAACAAAAGCTGAGGGAATTTGCTTTCCACAAACCACCTCTACAGAACATCTTACAGGGACTGCTCTAGATGGGAGCACTCCTAGAAAGAGCACAGCACAAAACACCCAACATATGAAGAATCGAGGAGGAGGAACAAGAAGGGAGAGAAGAAAAGAATCTCCAGACAGTGTATATAACAGCTCAATAAGCGAGCTAAGTTAGGCAGTAAGATACTAAAGAGGCTAACCTTGAACCTTTGGTAACCACGAATTTAAAGCCTGCAATGGCAATAAGTACATATCTTTCAATAGTCACCCTAAATGTTAATGGGTTGAATGCACCAATCAAAAGACACAGAGTAACAGAATGGATAAAAAAGCAAGACCCATCTATATGCTGCTTACAAGAAACTCACCTCAAACCCAAAGACATGTACAGACTAAAAGTCAAGGGATGGAAAAACATATTTCAAGCAAACAACAGTGAGAAGAAAGCAGGGGTTGCAGTACTAATATCAGACAAAATAGACTTCAAAACAAAGAAAGTAACAAGAGATAAAGAAGGACACTACATAATGATAAAGGGCTCAGTCAAACAAGAGGATATAACCATTCTAAATATATATGCACCCAACACAGGAGCACCAGCATATGTGAAACAAATACTAACAGAACTAAAGGGGGATATAGACTGCAATGCATTCATTCTAGGAGACTTCAACACACCACTCACCCCAAAGGATAGATCCACTGGGCAGAAAATAAGTAAGGACACGGAAGCACTGAACAACACAGTAGAGCAGATGGACCTAATAGACATCTATAGAACTCTACATCCAAAAGCAGCGGGATATACATTCTTCTCAAGTGCACATGGAACATTCTCCAGAATAGACCACATACTAGGCCACAAAAAGAGCCTCAGAAAATTCCAAAAGATTGAAATCCTACCAACCAACTTTTCAGACCACAAAGGCATAAAACTAGAAATAAACTGTACAAAGAAAGCAAAGAGGCTCACGAACACATGGAGGCTTAACAACACGCTCCTAAATAATCAATGGATCAATGACCAAATCAAAATGGAGATCCAGCAATATATGGAAACAAATGACAACAACAACACTAAGCCCCAACTTCTGTGGGACACAGCAAAAGCAGTCTTAAGAGGAAAGTATATAGCAATCCAAGCATATTTAAAAAAGGAAGAGCAATCCCAAATGAATGGTCTAATGTCACAATTATCGAAATTGGAAAAAGAAGAACAGATGAGGCCTAAGGTCAGCAGAAGGAGGGACATAATAAAGATCAGAGAAGAAATAAATAAAATTGAGAAGAATAAAACAATAGCAAAAATCAATGAAACCAAGAGCTGGTTCTTCGAGAAAATAAACAAAATAGATAAGCCTCTAGCCAGACTTATTAAGAAGAAAAGAGAGTCAACACAAATCAACAGTATCAGAAACGAGAAAGGAAAAATCACGACGGACCCCACGGAAATGCAAAGAATTATTGGAGAATACTATGAAAACCTATATGCTAACAAGCTGGGAAACCTAGGAGAAATGGACAACTTCCTAGAAAAATATAACCTTCCAAGATTGACCCAGGAAGAAACAGAAAATCTAAACAGACCAATTACCAGCAACGAAATTGAAGAGGTAATCAAAAAACTACCAAAGAACAAATCCCCCGGGCCAGATGGATTTACCTCGGAATTTTATCAGACATACAGGGAAGACATAATACCCATTCTCCTTAAAGTTTTCCAAAAAATAGAGGAGGAGGGGATACTCCCAAACTCATTCTATGAAGCTAACATCACCCTAATACCAAAACCAGGCAAAGACCCCACCAAAAAAGAAAACTACAGACCAATATCCCTGATGAACGTAGATGCAAAAATACTCAACAAAATATTAGCAAACCGAATTCAAAAATACATCAAAAGGATCATACACCATGACCAAGTGGATTTCATCCCAGGGATGCAAGGATGGTACAACATTCGAAAGTCCATCAACATCATCCACCACATCAACAAAAAGAAAGACAAAAACCACATGATCATCTCCATAGATGCTGAAAAAGCATTTGACAAAGTTCAACATCCATTCATGTTAAAAACTCTCAGCAAAATGGGAATAGAGGGCAAGTACCTCAACATAATAAAGGCCATCTATGATAAACCCACAGCCAACATTATATTGAACAGCGAGAAGCTGAAAGCATTTCCTCTGAGATCGGGAACTAGACAGGGATGCCCACTCTCTCCACTGTTATTTAACATAGTACTGGAGGTCCTAGCCACGGCAATCAGACAAAATAAAGAAATACAAGGAATCCAGATTGGTAAAGAAGAAGTTAAACTGTCACTATTTGCAGATGACATGATACTGTACATAAAAAACCCTAAAGACTCCACCCCAAAACTACTAGAACTGATATCGGAATACAGCAAAGTTGCAGGATACAAAATCAACACACAGAAATCTGTGGCTTTCCTATATACTAACAATGAACCAACAGAAAGAGAAATCAGGAAAACAACTCCATTCACAATTGCATCAAAAAAAATAAAATACCTAGGAATAAACCTAACCAAAGAAGTGAAAGACTTATACTCTGAAAACTACAAGTCACTCTTAAGAGAAATTAAAGGGGACACTAACAGATGGAAACTCATCCCATGCTCGTGGCTAGGAAGAATTAATATCGTTAAAATGGCCATCCTGCCCAAAGCAATATACAGATTTGATGCAATCCCTATGAAACTACCAGCAACATTCTTCAATGAACTGGAACAAATAATTCAAAAATTCATATGGAAACACCAAAGACCCCGAATAGCCAAAGCAATCCTGAGAAAGAAGAATAAAGTAGGGGGGATCTCACTCCCCAATTTCAAGCTCTACTATAAAGCCATAGTAATCAAGACAATTTGGTACTGGCACAAGAACAGAGCCACAGACCAATGGAACAGACTAGAGAATCCAGACATTAACCCAGACATATATGGTCAATTAATATTTGATAAAGGAGCCATGGACATACAATGGCGAAATGACAGTCTCTTCAACAGGTGGTGCTGGCAAAACTGGACAGCTACATGTAGGAGAATGAAACTGGACCATTGTCTAACCCCATATACAAAAGTAAACTCAAAATGGATCAAAGACCTGAATGTAAGTCATGAAACCATTAAACTCTTGGAAGAAAACATAGGCGAAAACCTCTTAGACATAAACATGAGTGACCTCTTCTTGAACATATCTCCCCGGGCAAGGAAAACAACAGCAAAAATGAACAAGTGGGACTATATTAAGCTGAAAAGCTTCTGTACAGCAAAAGACACCATCAATAGAACAAGAAGGATCCCTACAGTATGGGAGAATATATTTGAAAATGACACATCCGATAAAGGCTTGACGTCCAGAATATATAAGGAGCTCTCACGCCTCAACAAACAAAAAACAAATAACCCAATTAAAAAATGGGCAGAGGAACTGAACAGACAGTTCTCCAAAAAAGAAATACAGATGGCCAACAGACACATGAAAAGATGCTCCACATCGCTAATTATCAGAGAAATGCAAATTAAAACTACAATGAGGTATCACCTCACACCAGTAAGGATGGCTGCCATCCAAAAGACAAACAACAACAAATGTTGGCGAGGCTGTGGAGAAAGGGGAACCCTCCTACACTGCTGGTGGGAATGTAAGTTAGTTCAACCATTGTGGAAAGCAGTATGGAGGTACATCAAAATGCTCAAAACAGACTTACCATTTGACCCAGGAATTCCACTCCTAGGAATTTACCCTAAGAATGCAGCAATCAAGTTTGAGAAAGACAGATGCACCCCTATGTTTATTGCAGCACTATTTACAATAGCCAAGAATTGGAAGCAACCTAAATGTCCATCAATAGATGAATGGATAAAGAAGATGTGGTACATATACACAATGGAATACTACTCAGCTATAAGAAAAGGGCAAATCCAATCATTTGCAGCAACATGGATGGAGCTGGAGGGTATTATGCTCAGTGAAACAAGCCAAGCGGAGAAAGAGAAATACCAAATGATTTCACTTATCTGTGGAATATAAGAACAAAGGAAAAACTGAAGGAACAAAACAGCAGCAGAATCACAGAACTCAAGAATGGACTAACAGGTACCAAAGGGAAAGGGACTGGGGAGGATGGGTGGGTAGGGAGGGATAAGGGGGGGAGAAGTAGGGGGGTATTAAGATTAACATGAATGGGGGGGTAGGAGAAAAGGGAGGGCTGTACAACACAGAGAAGGCAAGTAGTGATTCTACAACATTTAGCTATGCTGATGGACAGTGACTGTAAAGGGGTTTATAGGGGAGACCTGGTATAGGGGAGAGCCTAGTAAACATAATATTCGTCATGTAAGTGTAGATTAGTGATAGCAAAAAAAAAAAAAAAAAAAAGGGCAGTTCCTGTGTGGTAACCTCCAACGAGTTCTACACAAGGGTATAAAGGGCATATAAAAGTGTAGGCAAAGGGTCTGTTTGTGTTTATACAGAGGATCAAAGCCTAATTGGGCTACCCCGAAAATGAACTAAGATACGATATGAAAAAGAACTTCCAACATCTGCACCCTCTGGAAGACTCATGCCAGAAGATGATCATCAAAAAACCCCAACAAAGATCCACGCACTGCTACAGCTGTAGATGCACTCATCCCACCAGTTCCTGGACCTGCCATGGGAATGAGGAAGGAGATATCTAAGCTGGCCTGTGCATATAGTAAAACAACAAAATTGGACTGGATCTATACTGTTGGAACTCAACCAAGAATTTGGAGAAGTGCAAATTGTAGCGCTCCAAAGTCTTACAACTACAAACTATTTATTGTTAAAAGAACATATGGCATGTGAACAGTCCCCAGGAATGGGTTGTTTTAATTTGTCTGATTTCTCTCAGACTGTTCAAGTTCATTTGGACAATATCCACCATATCATAGATAAGTTTTCACAAATGCCTAAGGTGCCTAACTGGTTTTCTTGGTTTCACTGCAGATGGCTGGTAATTACAGATATGCTTTGGTTATGTAACTATACTCCTATTATGTTAATGTGTGTGTGCAATTTAAGTAGTAGCTTAAAACCTATACATGCTGAAGTTACTCTACAAGAAGATATATCAAAGAAATAATCAATCTTCCCAAGTTTTCTTCCGCCTGCTACTTCTATAGCTTTTCTTCTTCCTTCCTAATTACAACCCTTAAATAGAATTCGTGCCTCATATCAAATTTACCGAGTATCATGATTCTTCCAAGTGGTAAAGATACCTCAAGACAAATGCTGGGCATAGAAGCCACAGGGCATAAATATGCAAAGAAGTAAAAAGCTAACTTTTTCAAACAATAAGGCTTCTCTCTCACTTACCAACTTCACATTTCCCTGTATGGCCCCGGAAGATGACTGGTTAGCCAGAGACGGGTAAGATTCCTCAAGGGAGGAACAACCTAAGACAGGCACAGTCGCAGGGGGGCCATCAGGTGAGAAATTGGGGATCAACAGAGGTGAGGCTTAGAACCTCACCCCCCCCGTTCTGAGAGAAATCTTCTGCATACGTGGATGTTTTATTGCCCTGGTCTAGCTTGGATTAACACATAGTCTACAGGCACACACCTGATCATCTACATGTGCTCTCTTACAACACTAAACTATGTTTTCTACCTTTATCTTGTATCTACCTACCACTTCAGCATTTTATTAAAAATAATAATAATAAAGAGAGAAATGTGGTATCCACATATAAATCAAGTATAAAAACCAAATGAATATTCATATTTGAACTGACTGTTTATAGTTCATAATGCATGAGCAAAACCGAAAGTTTCTGTGATGACTGCCCTTGTACTGTTCACTATGTAACTTATTCATTATGTAAGAATTTGTTCTACATGTAAAAACTTGTTTGTTATGCCTCAGAAGATTGGAGACTGACAAAAATTAGGCTTGGGGTGGAATAATGATTGTGCATTGAGCATTGACTCCCCTATACAGAATTTTATTGTCGTTAACAACCATTTGATCAATAAATATGAGAGATGCCCTCACAAAAAAAAAAAAAAAAGGACAGACTTCCAATGGTAAAATAAATTAGTAACCGGGATGTAATGTATAGCATAAGGAATATAGTCAAGATATTGTAACAGCCTGGTAGGGTGATAGCTGGAACCTAGAATTATGTATATAAATGTTCTACCACTGTGTTGTACACTTGAAACTCATGTAATGTAATACTGTGTGTCAACTACCCTTCAATAAAAAATAATTATTAAAAAAAAAAAAAAAAAAGTCATACAGTAAGAACTCAAACACAGATATGTCTCTACCAATTTATTTCATTCTCCTTTCACTCCACCATGAGATTTACTGACTCCCTCTGCCCACTCACATCACAGAGGAATTCCTGTGTTTCTAACGGTCCATAATCTGCCATATTCCTGCCCATGCAATCTTACATCTCTCTGCTTCTTCTACGCCCTTCTTCCTATAATGCCTTTGTGCCCCTTGCCTGGGATGCCCCCACCTCACCCCTCCAATTTAAATCCTACGAAACTTTCAATGCTCTCTTCATAGACCATCTATCTTTTCTCTGAATAGTTCCCTATATACAGCAGCCCATACTAAGTGGGTACATAGTACCCACTTGCGGAGTTAAAGACTATCTTTCATGTAATTACTTATGGACTTGTTTTCACATGTGTTACTTTTATCTTTCCAACTGTACTGTAAAATTTTTGAGGCAGTGATCTGTGACACCAAGCCTAACATTCCTTCTGAATTCCTTGTAACTCCCACCCTCTAAGACAGGGACACCAGAGAATGGGCAATAAGCTACACGATGGTACTTCAGTCATGCTAGAGTCAATTGGGCCCTCCATTCAAAAATTATCAATGGAAATGCTAGTCTGAAGTAACTGGCTTGACCATGGTAAAGTCAAGCATAGGATGCAGACCATATACTCAGGCAAATTTTGGGCTGTGTTCACCCCTGAGCCTTTTCAACAAATTAGGAACCTCTAGAGAACAAAGTAGCCCAGCATCAGCGTGGCTACACAGCTAGTGGCTGCATGCTGTGATTTCTAAATTTCCATTACAGAGCATTCTCCTTTCTGCTAGGTAGAGATAGAAATGCCTTTGACAGGATAAATCATTCCACAATTAAGAATGAAGCTTAAGGTACAAATTCACTAAAATTATAAGATCTTTTCCACAGCAGATTCTGACCTGTGTTATAAAAGATAGAAAGATAAGAAATCCCTGAGCATATGGTAGGGAAGCATGTTTCTCAAGAAAGGAAAATGATAAAATGAGGAGGCCTGCCTACCTCTTTGCCTGGGGTCATACTTTCTAATGTTTCCAGTTTTCCAAAGGAAAAAAGAGGGTGTCCTAGGGCAGAAGTCTTCTGAGAGTCAAATATAGAAATTCCCCCAATAGCCAGTGAGGTCCCAGCCATCAGCCATCCCCTTCCACATCCTTTATACATACACATACCCACTCTCTGGAGGTTTGTAAAGTGCAGGCTGATGGTTTATGAAATGCTGGCTCCCAATGGTAAGCACTGGGAAGACGTTACAGCAGGATGGTATTTTACATTATCCTTCCCTGTACCACCTTCCTTATCCCATGTGATTACTAAATGCTTTACTGAGTCAAATTTTCAAGTCAAAGTGTAAATCAGTCAGGAGTCTTAAACAACAAAATGAGATATCAAGCCCCCCCCCCCATGGTGTTAAGTCCTCAGGTGGAGATTTAGGGAAGGAGTTTAGGAGGCAGGCTAAGGAATATAGCCACGCAGCTTGTCTTACCAGTAACTTTGTTTCCCTTCCTGTCAGGGACAGGCTGCCCACTGAATCTTAATAGGCCAACATGAAAGCACTAACGGGAATGATAAAAATCTCACTTCTGAGGGTCAGATGATTTCTGGTTACCAGAGGCACAATTTTCTGTCTCCAATTGGCCAGGTATTTGACATCTGCTGGGGTGCAAAAAAATGACTTTATAATGGAGAACTGACTAAACGTTTGGGGTTTATTTTGTCTTGAGAGTAATTATTGCTATAATGGACTTGCCCCTTTTTTGCCTGCCACACTGAAAAATTTATTTCAAAACTATTTAAAAAAATGTTTCATGGAGTAAGACATGTGGTTCTGCAAAGAAAATTATAGGTTTTGAAATAATCTTTCTTGGCAACCCTGTCTATTCCAATTCTAAAATACTTTTAGAATTAATTGAAACACTCTGAATATTTATGAACTATTTAAGGAGTCCAATATAGCTTCTTCCAGAAAAACCATGTCCATGATCCTTGGGAGTTCTCTATCTTCATCCTTATCCTACAACATGGCAGTGACTGGGATGCCACATATAACTTTGAAGCTTGTAACACATCACTGCCTGAGTGAGTGAGAGCACAGAGGGGTAGATGATAATGGTTTTTCCTACTGAAGTCTCAGTGGTGGAAGGGAGACCCTGGTGCCTGCCCTGTCTTTTGGTCCCATCCTACCCAGCTCCTCTGAGTCTTTGGCTTACAGAGCTGGAATGACTGCCGATGTAGCCTCTGCACTCTGTTCAAGGAGAGAGAGAGAGGGACTGCTATCACCGCATGCGCTGTGCATGCATCCGCCCAAATCCATCTGGAGTGCTCACAGGGAGAAGCACTGTGGGCTCTTTCCCTGGCAAAGGAGGTAAAGAGGCCTGATTTGTCTCCTCCCACCACAGCCACAAACAGCTAGGCAGCAGCTAAGGCAGTCACAGCCACAAGTCAGGCAATGAGTGAATTATATTCTTCATTGCCTATATCAGAAGTTGAACACATTGCTCACAAAAGGAAGTTCTTCTTGTCACCTGTATCATGCATCCCCACCCACTGTTCCCAGTTTTGGAGAGTATGAGCTAAATAACTGGATGGTTCACCCAATCCCATCTCTACTTGCTCTCCAGATAAGATGAACAAGCCTCAGAGAGAACAGTGAAAGACTCGACTGTTCAAAAAGCCTCTTTTTGCAAATGAAACAAATACACTTTTAAAATCCGTGTACTATCTTAATGAATTCTACCCATATTAATTCGGCCACTACCTCATATGTAAAAGAAACCCAAAATATTTTAAATGTATCTATGATACAGCCAAATACACAAAAATAAGCACTGTATTAATTTTAAGACAGAGTTGCCTAAATAATGGAAATATAGGTATCTTCCCACCACCTAGTTGATTATGCATTTAGTCAGTACTGGGGAGCATAAGAAATCCCAGGCTTTTCAGCCATATTTATATGAAGAGTCATGTAAGATGCTTACTTTTAACTTTTTTAAACAGTTAAAAATATAAAATTTGAAGTTCTCTTATCATAGGATCACTCATTCTAGAACTTGCTTAAAATGTTCAAATTGAAATATAGAGGCAAAACGACATAGTCAATCTAAGTTAAAGAAGTATCACTTCTGATGTGTTCCTGAAAATAATTGCATTTATTGGCAGGTGTTATTTTTTTGTGTGAAATCTCCTTGTACTTACTTTTTACTTTTCAAGTGAGATATTGAAATAAAACAAAGAGGCTGGGAACCAAACGTTAATACCAATCTGAAATGCACATGTAAAACGATAGCAAAAATGTGCCTTATTCCACAGCTGAGTCCAGCAAGAAGGGTGAAATGCAGTACACCCAGAATAAATCTCAAAGATGATAGTATTAAACATAAATTAAACTGAGCTTCTGAAAAGGAAAACCTACATATTATAGGAAGACCAGTAATTACTAAGTTCAGTGCATGTACCCAAGATACCAAATTAACTTACTAGTACCTCTCTCATTCTTTTTCTAGAGGCTGGTCATTTCTTTATCCAGTTCTCCTGCCCTAAACTATGTGTAAAAATCATCAAAACAGAGCACTGAAAAGTAAATAAGAGAACTACTATTTTCAAGGGATGTCCAGCAACCGTTTGAACCAATCTCATACTGATATTACTAGATCTATTTGTGGTTTTCGTTTAAGAATGAAATAGTCTTAGAACATTTTCTAAGTATAGAGTCAGTTTTAGACTGAGCTAGATAGAAAAAGCCACTTACTAAGCTCTGTTGAAGATATCAGAATTGTTCCCTTCTTCAGATTTTGGACTGTGATTCCAATAAGGCATCAATACAATCAACTGTACTCTGTTTTTATGGCTTTCAGGACCTCTGAATTACCATTCTAAAAATGAGCAGAAAGTACTAGCACAATGAGGCACACATTTCAGAAATTATGGGCCTGGAGAAAGCAATTGAGCCTTGAAAGCCCACGTAAGAAACAATATTTTAGGAATCATAACTACTTTATATTTAAGAGTAATATTGCCAATAAATAAACTAGTGAAGACTCTACTGCAAAATGCACTAGCGAGAAAGATTATTAAGCCATATTTTATTTTATTTTATTTTTACTTTTCTCTTGGTGTTCTCAGACTATAATGCTTAATTTGAGGCATTAAAATGTTATGGTTAGTTTAGAATCATATTAACATTTAAATACCATATATATGTGGTCTAAAATGTACTCTTTGAACTATTATTTATTCAATAACTTTTTATATATTCAAACTGATATTTAATGCAATAAAAATGGATGGCATTCAGTTATCAATCTTTTTTAATACATCATTACTCACCATTTTGAAAGAAATGGTTTTTCAACATTCTTTACATTTTTGCACTTGTGTTATGCTTTAATCTCTTATAGTGATTTCAAAATAGATCCATTTAACTGTTAGCCAAAAGGAACGAATTGTCGAAATTAAACCACACTATGGTTTGCTGAGTCTAGTAAAGACAGCAAATCTCACTTTGCTGCAAAGATTCTGGTTCCATCCAAAAGACAAAGGGGAAAACTAATAATGCAGAAATCTCAAGATTGCTAGTATTTAAATTATTTTCAAGATTTAGATGAGCTTTTGTCATCAGATTATTTCTCAACATAATCTTACAGTAGAGTTGAATTAAAATAGACTTAGTCAACAGATGTGATTAACTCTCAGGATAAACACAGCCTAGAATGATTAGGTAACTGAAAGTAATTACTTAACCCAAATTTTTATTATCACATGACAAATTCAGAAAATGCAAATGCAGATCCAAACAAAAATACAAACTGACAAAATGGAATAGAATAGAGTGACCAGATATCTGTGTTTTATATTATAAAGTTGTTGAGTCAGAGATCCATGACTTCTAGTCTTTTGGAGTTCACCAGGTTTTATAGCATTAGCTAATGTTTCCATATTGGTGAAGGGGAATAATTGCTGATCTTTCTATTAAAATTTTTCAGAAATTGTGTTATTCCTATTAAAAGGGTTTAAATGAACCCCAGTTTCCCTTGCCTTGACACAAAACCTTTTTTCTCTTCCCTTACCTACTCCCCTCCAGCCTTCTTTTGCTATTTTCTCCTCTTCTAAACCTTCAGAAACTGCAATGCTTGTGAAAGCAGCTATGGAAAGACTTGTTCTGAAAGTTGCAAGGAGGGAATTGCACCAACTATCCTAAGCAAGAGGCATAGGAAACCATTCCTACCTTGAGTTTTGCAGTAGTTAAAGAGAACTGCATTCTGTGAGGTAACCCTTCTGGACCCCAAGCCCTATAAAACTCCAATCCTGTTTCAACTTGGGCAGTCACCTGTTCTTAAGGTGCTCCATGATACACATCAGTTGAATAAAGACTTTAACCTCTACTTGAGTAACTGCCCCACCTCCACATCCCCTCACTCTGTAGTCATTCCACCCTTTCCTTACTCTTCTCTGCTCCCTTCCCCTTAACAAGTATTTATTTAGAAAATAAAAACTATTCACACTATTGTTTGTTTATATTTTTCAATTAAGACTTTCTATTGACATACCTAAGAATATAAATGTTTGAAATACAAACAATAATAAAATTATTATCCCAGTTCCATAATTCCACCCTATTTGGATGAATGAGTACTGACTGAGGAGGAAACGTAACATCACTCAAGAGAATGATCTAATGTGTGCCCTTCAATCTAACTGGTTATCATTGTACTGTGAAGGAACACCTTGGTTTCATTTTACATCAACAGACTAAACTCTTAATTAAAAAAATCCTCCTATAAGATCATGACAAATAGTAGGTGCACAATAAACATTTACTACATGGAAGAACAATATGTGTCTGATACTAAACCTTTACTCTCAGAATGATCATGAGGGAGGAAATGCTGATGGTCTGGGTGGAAAAGCTGGCCAAGGACAGGAGCTAGTGGTCAAAAGTTTCCTTTTCTACTCCTTGTGGTAGCTATTTGGACTTTCCTCTGAAATACCAATAAGCAATTTACCATTAATGTGCTCATTTATTCTTTTGTTATTCTAATATTTAAAGATCTATTATATACTGGACATGCTATTGGGAACCCTAGGAAGTGAAATGATGAATAAGATATAGCTTTTAAAATAAGGACCTGCCTTAGGTTCAGTTCTTCTGAAAGAGACCTTGAGATGTGGACTGCTGCACAGGTCATTTATTAAAGCTTTGCTCACAGGGGAATCTAGAAAGGGAGTGGGAGAAGCAGAATATGAAATTGGAAGAACCCAACTGGAATATGATCTCAAGTCCCAGTAGAGAACAGACAGAGCCCAATACTACCAGATAGCTCTGGACTGTAAATTTACCTCAGATTTGCTCCTCACAACCTCCTCACAGGAAAAGGAGCTGGAGAATACCATAATCCGAAATCTGTCAGGGACTGACAGGGCTGGAGGGCAGTGATTTTTCCAGTCACTTCTTTCTCGCTGAACAAAACCATTTCAGCAGCATTGTTTCCAAAGAAGAGCTAAGGGGACTGCCTATTAAGAGGGCCCTGTCCCCAACCCTGAACAAAAAGTGGATCTGGATAACACACTGAAACATAATGAGTCATAAGAAATACATATTTAGTCATTCATCTGTATTTGGTCTTCATCCACAGGTCCAGAAAACACTGCAGAGGCTTAAAGGTGAAATGGGTGTTTTGTCATGTTAAGGAGAGACTGGTGGACCCCACCCAAGGGCCGGAGCTAGAGGACGAATCAGCCATGGCCAACGGTTGTAGTCAATCATGACTATGCAATGAAGCCCTCACAAAAGCCCCTGAGAAGAGCTTATCGTTCCCTTGTCTTCTATGCTTGGGAAACCAGAACGTCTCCAAGTGCCACTGAGCCAGGCCCCAAGCTCCACGAGGAAAGAAGCTCCTTTATTTGGGACCTTGCCCTGTGTCTGTCTTCATCTGGCTGTTAACTTGTAACCTTCACAGCATCCTCTATTACACTGGTAAATATAAGTGTTTTCCTGAGTCCTGTGAGCCAGTCTAGCAAATCAATGGAACCCAAGGGAAAGGTCTTGGGAGCCTCCAGTCTGTAGCCGGTCAGAAGCACAGGGACAGCCTGGGGCTTGCGGCCAGTGTCTGGAGGTGGGGTGTGGAGGGCAGTCTTGTAGGACGGAGCCCTTAACCAGGGAATCTGGTGCTGTCCTCTAGGCAGATAGCATCAGAATTGAATTGAGTTCTCCAACACCCTGCTGGTGTTTGAGAATTCCTTGGTGTTATGTGGCAGAAAACCTCCTCTCACACACATACACACATTAGAATAGGGTCTGGGCACATGAAAGATGTTATACTACTATTACTGCTGTGTACAATACTATTATTGTTGTTGTATATGAAAAAACACATTGCAGGCACCAACATTTTCCCTTTTAGGCAAACACAATCATGTAGCTGTAAGGAAAATGCAGAATTATGGCAAAAAAAAAAAAAAAAGAAAAAAGAGTGGTATGCATACCATAAAAGAGTTATAGACAACAGACTACAGAACTCCAGTGGAGGAAAAAACCAGCTACAAGTGGATTTCTGGAAAAACATCATGAACAAGATAATATTCGAAGTGGGCTTTGACTATTGGGTACATTTTGATATAATGGGAAGAAGTTTATGCACTGAGACCAGTGTTCTATTCACATAGAAAAGAAACATTAGAAAGCATGTCTGGGTAAAATCAGATTTGGCCAGTTTCATTAGAGCACAAAGAACCTGTGAAGGATGAATAGGAAGCTAGGCTCTAACAGTTGGGGAAAGACCAAGCAGAACCTTGAATCCCAGAATCAAAAATGCACACAATAAATGGCAGGCATCAGGAGGAAGCCATTGAAGGGCTGATTACAGAAGTGGCATGATAATTCCCAAACCTAATTTTGCAATCTCAGGGTGTGTCTTTTTCAGGAAACATTTGAGAATTCTTAACAAAAGTAAATCTGATTTTCTTCATTTTTTGTCTCGGAAATAAATATCGATTCCATATACCATTTTTCTACTGCACCAAAGACTAGATATCTCTGATGTAATTATACAACCAAAGAGTATCTCAACTCCCACACTTATTTGTTGGGTTTCAGTCATTGGAAGTTCTCACTTTTCAACTGAGTGAGTGACTTCTGGGCTTCTAAACAAAACCCCCGAAATGAACCCAGCATAAGCAGCCACAGGGCTACTGAAAAAAGCTACAGTCTTTTGGCCCTCTGTCCTCACTGGCAGCTAGCATGTGTCAAACATAGCTGGTTCACCACTACGGCAATTGACAGGTGGACAGCGTTGACTTTTACAGTGCACACACTGCAGTAGGACCATTCCTTGTTACCCAACAGTAACCTTGTTTATTAATGTCCTGACACAGGACATTTCACTCAGGCTTCAGTAAGGAAACTTTAGAGGAAGTGTGACGTTGCCAAGAAATCGATAGCTGTCACTCAATTCATAAAATAAATGCAGTATTTATACTGTAGTATAAAATAAATGCCAGAAGCAAAAGACAGTTTATGACCAAAGACAGTTTAGAAGGTTTCAGATCATTTCATTAAATCAAGAGTAGCCTTAGCACGGACACTGACTTCCATGAAGATGATAATAGAAACAACCTAACTTGACAGAGCACTTTACTTTGTGGCAGGTAGCAATATATATGAGAAAGATCCTATTTATTTTTTAATAGGCAAGGAAACTGAGAATCCAAGAGCACAAATCTAGTATGCGTTACAGCCAGGATTTGAACCCAGATATTCTTTCCCTCCAGAAACTGTGTTTAGATATTGCTATAGACTGAATGTGTGTGTCCCCTGGAAAACTGGTATGTTGAAATCCTAAGCCCTAATGTGATGGTAGTAGGAGATGGGGCCTTTGGTAGTTGATTAGATGATGAGTGTAGAGCCCTTATAATGGGATTAGGGCCCTTACAAAAAAGGCTCTAGAGAGATCCTCCACTCCTTCCACCCTTCTACCATGTGAGGATACAGTGAAAAGATGGCTGTCTTTGAACCAGGAAGCGAGGTCTCACCAGACACTGAATCTTTTTTTTTTTTTATGAAGGTCATTTATTTTTATTTATTTTAGGATAGAAGAGGCTTGGGTATTTTAAATAGTGAGAGCAAAGACCTGGATGAGATGGATAACTGCTAGAGTGAGACCTGCAGGAGGCAGGAGGGGGAAGGATTCAGGGCCTGGGAGGAAGGCCGGTCACATGGAAGCACAGACACTGAATCTTGATTTTAAATTTCCCAGGCTCCAGAACTGTGGCAAATAAATCTGTTGCTTTTAAGTCAGCCCATCTAAGCTATTTTTGTTATAGTGAACTAAGATAAGAATTGGTACGGAGAAGTAGGGTGCTGTTGTAACAAATACCTAAAAATGTGGGACTGCCTTTGGAAGTGGGTAATGGGTATAGGTTGGAAGAACTTTGAAGTTTATGCTAGGACGTCTACATTGCCATAAATGGACCTTAAAAGGCAATTCTGGTGAGAGCCCAGAGAGAAAAGAGAGCTGTACAGAAAACCTCAATATTCTTAGAAAATACATAAATAATCCTGAACAGAATATTAATAGAAATATGGATGATAAAGGTCATCCTGATGGGGTTTCAGATGGAAATGAGGAATATGTGATTGGAAACTGGAGAAAAGGTGATTGATCCTTGATATAAAGTCACAAAGAACTTAGCTGAATTGTGTTCATGTTCTATTGTTTTGTGGAAAGTAGAACTTGGGAACGATGAAATTGGATATTTAGCTGAAGCCATTTCTAAACAAAGTGTAAAGGTGCTGTGTGGCAGCTCCTGACTGCTTATAGTAAAATGCCAGAAGTGAGAAATGACCTAAAGATGGAATTGTTAAGCAAAAGAAGAAGCAGAACTCAATGATCTGGAAAATTCTCAGTGTATCGGTACTGTAAAAAAATGAGAAAGCATGTTCAGAGGAGAATAGGATGTGGCCGAGTGGCAGAAGGAGATTAGTATGGATCAGTCATGTTAATAGAAGCTGGAAGCTATTATCCAAAACAATGAAAGAGTGACTCTGAATGCAATTCAGAGTTCATCGAGCTGCCACTCCTATCACAGGCCCAGAGCGGAAGAGTTTGGGGGCCTGCAGGAACTTGGTGCACGCTGCCTGGCACCACATCACATCCCAGGCTCCGGGCCCCATACTGTAGCCCTATGGTCTTTGGTTGTCTCAGGTATGGCTCCAGCAGGTCTAGAACAGTGCAAGCTGTAGTGTCCACCCCTCCAGAGGGCACAGGCAGCAAATTTTGGTGGTGTTCATGTGGTACTGTCTCTATTAGTACACAGAGGATAGGAGCTGTGGGGTCTTGGCTGTTCCCACAGAGACTTCAAAGGAGGAGACCACACCGAGTCACAGACTTGGACCACCTGCCCAGGAAGGCCTTGTGAATATTTGATTTCGCAGTTGGACAGCAATTAGCCCGAGGATGAATCCTACCCATATCTGATTTATATGATATTTAGATGAGATTTTTAATTTTATACTTTTGAGTTGATGCTGGAATGAGTTAAGCCTTTTAGGGCTGTTGAAATGTAATGAATGTATTTTGCATGTGATAAGTACCTGAATTTGGGGAGGCTATGAGCAGAATGCTACGGACTGAATATTTGGGACCCTCCAAAATTCCCCTTAAAACTCTAAACCCTAATGTGGTGGTATTAGGAGGTAGGGCCCTTGGTAGGTGATTATGTCAATGAGAGTGGATTCCTCATGAACAGGATTACTGCCCTTACAATAGAGCCTGGAGATCACCTTTCCACCTTCTGTCACGTAAGGAAACAGCAAAAAGTAAGGCCATCTATGAACGAAGAAGCAGGCTCACCAGACAATGAGTCTCTTGCTGCCTTGATCTTTGACTGCCCAGCCTCCAGAACTGTGAGAAGTAAATTCCTGTTGTTTATAAACCACTCAAAGATACTTTGTTATAGCAGCTAGAACAGACTAAGACAGATGTATTGTTAAGCGTCATATCCTGAGAATACTTGAGAAGGCTTTTTGTTTTTACCTAAAACTGCACGCTTCTGATATGGCAATAAGATGACCCTCTGTAAACACTAACTAGTGCCTTTTTAAGTGACAGAGACTATTTTTTTACTCTGAACACAGTGATATGCCCACCTCAGTGAAAGGAATTCTGGAATTCTTGCAGTGTTATAGCTCCTATGTATCTCTCAGGCATCTTTCAGTGATATGGATGGTGTTCCAGTAGAGAAAACACAGAGAAACTGTATGGAAAATACCAAAATGCCCTCTGGTCTTTTCAAGCAAAAGTGATTTTGAAGGGCCACATTACTGAGTCAAAAGCTTTGGAAAGTATGAGGGACAGTATGGGTGAACAATCTGGCCTACAGGACAAGGGAAGGGGAGGAGGGCACACTGAGTAAGTAATGCATGGGGTCTGGGGACTCCTGGCCGGGCAGGAATGCTTTTACACTCAGCCACAGAGGGGTTCTGAACAAACTTGGAAATTGTGAATGAATGATGGAACATAAGTGGGTTTGTCAGAGATATCAGGAAAAAAGGAAAAGGGGAAATACTTTCATTATAGAATTAGTAAAGACCGAAGAGATGAGAGTGAGGACCAGGCTGCAGGGAAGTCAAACTTGCACAATGACTCTGTATTTCACTTAGAGTAAATGTCAGAGTCCTTATTATGACATATAGAGCACAAGATATTAGTGCTTATTCTTTTTCTCTCTGATTTTATCCCCCTACTGCCTCCAACCTTGCTCCTTTTACTCTAGCCACACTGGCTTTGCTATCCATGCACACTGAGCATGCTCCTATCTGATGACTTTACATTGGCTGTTTCTTTTATCTAGGAAATGGAGAAAAAAAAATACTGAGTGGCTCCTCCCCCAGTTATATCCATGGCTAATAGCCTTACCTCCCCTGTCCTTGACCAAATTATATTTCTTGATGAAATCTACTTTACAATCTTATTTAAAATTGCAACCTGTCCTTGTCACATGTCCCAGTTCTTTACACTCACAAAAAGTCACTAGAACAGTTAATTTAGATATTTCTCCTTTACTCAGGAGTGTGGAAGAACTGTGTTCCATGCTTATTAAGTTCAGTTTGCCCATCTGATTTACTTTGGCTAATGAAATATGGGTATAAATGACATGTATCACGCTGGATAGAAGTCTGAGGAGGAGCACTTAATTTGATGAAGTAGGAAAGTGTTCCTACCCCACTGCCACAGGAACCAGCCACACACCAGATAATGGAGTGAGAATTAAAATATATGTTGGTAAGGACATTAAGATTTGAAGTAGTTATATCAGCAAAACCTAACGTCTTCTGACAGGTATACTACTATGTGTTTTTTCTTTTTCACTATAGACCGTAATACTTTTGAACATACCATACACAATTTACTGCAATAGTAAGTGAAGTAGTAATAAGCAGATTAATAGACAGAAAGTCATAAGCTTTAAGCCCCCTACAAGAATATAAACTCAGGATAAAAAGGGAACTTTCCTGTTTTGTTTCACATTGTGTCTCAAACCCTTAGAACACCATACGTGATATAGAGTAGAGCCTCAACAAGTGTTTGGGGGAATGACTCTATTAACCAATGGTATGGCTGAAAAGATTGTTAGGATGCACAGGGCATGGAATTACTAGGAGCACTAAGGATAAATTAGAGTTGTTTTAGTGAGATGACAGCTTTGGAATTCGCTAAAGAATGGATTCGTTTCAATGGAGAGGAGCTGGTTTCCATACTTTAAGCAACAAGGCTATTGTAGCTATACATGGGTGATCCAGGGTCAGGAGCCCTTTGAGAAATGTGAGGGATAGAGCTTTAGGCTGCGATTGTATAGACATGTAGAAGAACCCTTAAGCCAAATGTTTATCCTTGTATGAAAATTATTAATTTATGGAGTTCATTAGATTAAATATGAAAGACAACCTAAAATATGCTAATCTCGTGTAACAAAAAAAATGTTTTTAATGCAGTATGCTTTCATATAACATACATTGCCCTGCCCAAAAGCTTGGTCTGAGATAGGTTCAAGGAAATTGAAATTTCCATAGTCATGTTCATTCTTTGTATTACTAAGAGTGAAATCCTGGGGTTGGCGACCTTTTGCTTAGCATACACAGTAACTGCTTTCTTTCTTATGCAAAGTAGTCCCACAAAATATCCTAGGGTATAGATGGAAAGCTAAGTTACTTGAAGAATCTAGTAGACTTTAAAATCTGTTCTTGTCAAACCTAAGGTGTCAGGTTTGGAGAGCCTTAGAACAACCAAAAGAGAAAAGGGGAGGCAGCTGAATACAGTGGAAGGGGAAAAAATGGCCACTGAGATGTATCGGTAGCAGAAATAGTCAGGAGACTTAGACAACAATGATTTCTTACTTTTAAATAAGTAAATTCCTATTCCATGCTATTCTGGATTCTCCATCACCACCAAGTCTGTTCCACATAACAGTGTATGTTGGTGCTGCTCTGGGATAAGGAGGCTGGTCAAAGTTGTGGACTAACATGAGTGGAACGAGGGTCAGTACTGGTAGGAGAACAAGCAGGAAACAAGTCTTCGGAGTGAACAGAAATTCAGTGTAAAGGACAACGTCAAGTCCGTGAGACTCTACAAAAATCCTAGACAAGATTCTGAACTTCCAAATTCAGGCTAAAAAATATAGTAGAGGGTTGTTGCCTCCATCAAATCTCTAGTAAATGATTTATTGACCTATTTTTAAAATTAGGAAAAGATGATTTTTATACTGATAGTTGTGCCATGTACACAGTGTGACTTACACGAATACATAGAAGCTCAAAGTCAGGTGTCAACAACAGAACAAAAATTGTAAGCCCTCTTTTTCCCATCCATTTAAATTTATCTCAGTAGGAGTACACATTATTAACAAATTTCAAGTGTTTCAGGAGGGTTCTCTGGGAAGCAGATCCTAAAACATATATTGCTTGTGTGAGAGGTTTACTAGGAAGTGCTCCCAGGCAACATCTGTGGAAGGGAATGAAGTATGCAGGAGTGGGGAAGGTGGGCTATAATGCAGTCACAACCAAGGCCACAGCCAAGCCCATGGAGAAATCTGGGGTGACCCTTCAGAGTTGTCATGCATTACAGTAAGGAGCCTGGGCATTTCTACCCTAGCAATGACTAGTCATTATGTGCAGACCCTCTAATCTTGAATGAAGCAAGACTCTCTATCAAAGGGTAATTTCCAAAAAAGACTGAGATCCTACAGCTGTCAGCAGGCAGCCTACCCACTAAGAAGCTGGGAAGTGGGGAGAAATCCTTTAAGCAGGATTCTGGGCAATGAAGAACAACGTTCACTATAGTACCATTGTAAAAATCCTATATATACATTACCTAGTATCATACAACATAATGCAATGTACTTAACAAGAGTAAATTGCAAAATAATCAATAGATTCATAATACTGATTACTGTTCTAATAGCTTTTTATAAAATAAATCTTAGGGCTCTGTATTTTAGTATATAAGGTTCTTACTCATTCTTTTAAACAATTGCTTAGTATTCCATAGTACTGATATACCATAAATTTAGTTAACTCTAGTTGTTTAAGTTTGTGTACATGTGAGGGCTCCTTGAGCATACCTTCCTAGAAATGGCATTTCTGTATCAATGATATGGACATTTTAAATTGCAGTACATGATGGTAACCCGCCTTGAAAGAATGAAAGGCCAATTTACATGTTCTCAAAAAGTATATGATAATTTGTATTTCCCCACAGCTTTTCCAAGACTGAATGGTGTTCTTTTTTACTTCTCAATGTAATAGAAAATAAAAAATAGTGCGTCATTGATGTTTTAACATGAAGCACCCAATTCATTGTGTAATTAGACTTAATTTCATATTATTGTATATTACAATTTGATGTTCCTGAGAATTGCCTGCTCATAGCATGTTCCTATCTGTATTTTGGATGGTTCAACTATTCTTTTCTTGATACACAGGCTTTACTTAAAACTGTTAACTAATCTTTGACTTCCTTCTAACCAATAGTTTATATTTTAATTTTTATTTATAGAATTGTACGTCATGAGAATTTTTTTAAAAACAACAATATTGTAAGCTAAATAATCCAACAATAGTAAATAATAAATAGTATTTTTTCTCCTTAACAAAGTTTGGAATGAATCCCCTAACAGAGTACTTACAGCAATACAGGGTCTAAGCAAGTAAGAAAGAAATCATGTTGGGTATTTCAAATAGAAGGGCTTTAATATGTGGAGTTGTTTATAAACATGTTGCCTTAGATTTAACTTTTCATTAGATGGTGGAAAAGGCAGAAAATAATCAACAGAAGGCCTCTCTCTTTGGACTCCTCAATATCACTGTGTCAGGCACACCTTGGGCCAGTCCCCCAAAATACTGTTCAATAAATTGTTCATCTTTAATTTCCTCTCAATCCTGCTTTTGTACTCTCCATTTCACTTACAGTATCAAACTATTTCTTTCCCCTCAAACAAAAGGTCTCTAGCAGTTTCTTTCTGCCCTGAAGTCTTTCAATCACAGAAAGAAACAATAAAAAACCCATTTGTTTTGTGAAGTTACCGGTAAGATGATGAGTCAGCTCTTGCCAACACAGCAATCTTTTAAAGAACCACAGTAAAAAGAAATTACTTAAACCCCCAAATTAATTTCTTGGGGAGGAAATTGGGAAACTGTGCATGGGGTGGGGATGGAGGGCAGGACAGACAACATATATGTTTGGGAGATAAGTACTTTAAATCATTCCATGTATATGTGTCATCTGCCCTTCCCACCAATACATAAAATTCAGAAAGTCAACCCACGAATGTAGGTAACTTTCCTTTTCTCTTGTAAATTCCTTTTTTCCACTTGGAAAAAAGCAGGGTGTATACAGATACAAGAAGTAATGTTTTCCAGGAAGATGTAGAGTAGTTTCAGCAGAAGAAAGCCATAGGAGTATGTTTAATGTTAAACATGGAAGTTAAATGTTAAAGTCAAGCTCTTAATTTCAACTGTCAGACCTTTATGACCATAGTAGGGATTCACACACCTTTTAAGTTGCAGTCTGCACATGGACCAAGCATGAAGATTTGACAAAACAAACACCAGGATCCCTCTCAAATTTTAACATTCTGGGGATTGTGATCCTGGCTTTCTTCATCCCTAAGTAGTACAGTCACTCTACTCAGAACCGGACAACACTTCTCCCACTGCTTTAGAGAATTAAAGAGATATCAACTTAATGGGAAATGTTTTAATAGGTAAATCTAGATTATTGGAGTGCACAAAGTCACCCAGTGATCTTACAAAAAGAAAGACAACAGCTTGCCCCCCTCACTTCCATATTCTGACAGTAAATTTCAGCATGGTCCTCGACACCTGCGATTTCAACAAACTTACTGGTTAATTCTGACGCCTACCAAAATTTGAGAACCACTGGTTAGACCTTACCATTTATATGTAATTTCTAAGCTACACATTGGTCTGATTTCCACATCAAAGGGTTAGACAGACTTAAGTGATTTCCCCTCTATAATTTTGCTCCCACATAGTCTTCCTCTCACAGCATAAATCTATTTGTTAGGTAAACTTTGCACTACTAGCAAATTATTCCTTTCAAGGTGGTAGACCCTTTGCAAATTGTTAGCTGCTTTGGACATAATTTTGTGGTTTTTAAAACTCAGGGTGTGAAGTACACTTTGCAAATATCTCTGAAAAAGGTTCTTCAGAAGTTGAGAAGTGCTGTGTGGGAGGCTGAGAGCACAGTGAGCGCAGAAGGGGTGCTGTCCACAGCATTCATTATGCCAGAATAATGATAGTGATTAGCATTGATCGTGGGCTTTAAAACACTGGAATTTAAGATCTAACATGCTTCCCCGATAAAATGTACGATGCATTTTTGATGCTAATATTGAATATATTCTTACTTCTGCATCTTTCATTGTCACTTCATTTACAAAGAGGTATTCCTCTTCCTGAATGAACCTAAGTAACCCATCTCTGAATTCAATCCCATCCAAGCCTAAATCTTAGAACTCTGTCCCAAGTATTCTAGCACCACCACCACCCTTGCATCTCTCCCTTGTTTATGATCATTTCTCTCTACTTGCAGATATGTGCTGGTCTTCTCATCCTTTGAAAGGACAAAATGAGTCTTACCTGCATCTGACACTTCCTCTATTCTTCCTCTATGCTAATACTCTCCATTCTTCTCCTTCCTTTCCTGGACAAACATTTCAGAGGGAAGTCTATTAATTCCTTCATGACTCACTTCCTCTATAGCATGTTTCCTATTTCATGTTTTTTCCTCAGTACAAAAAATGTGCAAAATGTTCTCTTTCTCACCCCTTTCCTCTTTTCCTCTTTGTCTCTCTTGATGTAGACAGATATAGATATAGATACAGATATACTGATACATATAACATATATCACATGCATATGTATATACGTATAGGTAGACAGCTATTAATATATCTAATGAGTAAACACAACGCCCTTACCTCATTCTTCACATACCTTGCGTTTCTGTTAAATGCGTCACTGTCCACCCACCTACTCTGATCAGTGAGGATAAGATATGGTACACTAGCAAATAAGCTAAAATGTGTGCAGTTGCAACTAACTGCAAAACTTTAATGGCTTAAAACAGGTGATTTGTTTCTTTCTCATGAAATAAGACCCCCATGATTTAATTGGAGAATGAGGGAGGAAGGCTCTGGCATCTCACTCAGGGAATCAAAATGGAGAAGCCACCATCATGAATACTGCCATTTGCCAAATTAGGTGGAAAAAATATCTCTAAAGTGCTCACACTAGTTAATTGCTCCAGCCTAGAGGTGACATATGCCAAGTCCACTCATACATCATTGGCCAAAATTACATGTCCCACCACTCGACAGAAAGTCCAAGAAATGAAATATCCTATGTGCTGAGAAAGTAGAGAGCCGGAAATATCTGGTGACCTATATAATTAATCCCATGCATTAAAAAAAAATTTTTTCTCCCTTTGGCTTTTCTAACGCTTAATTCTCACATTTTCTGTCTAGTCTACTCTTCTTCCTTCTCACACAGCCCCCCAAAACTGTAGCAGCCTTGTCTTTTGCTCTCTCTGCACTACCACTCCTACAGACCTCACCAACTTTCATGTATTTAATTATCTCTTCTAGGTTAATGATTCCTTAAATCCATATTGTCCAATCTCCCTTCCACTACTTCTCAATAGCTCAACAGTCAGTAAGGGCAGGTGAAGTAGATGCTGGAAAATTACTTCACTTTACAATGGAGTCACATTATGAAGAGCTGCTCTACAGAGGATTATAAGATCAATAAGCAAAGACTTGAGAATGTTCTTCACTGGGAACGTAATAGGAAATGTCAGTTTGGAATACAAGGAGATGGGTGGACACACTCCTGTCTTCAACTTTTCAAATAATATATTATGTCATGTCTGATCAAGGAAGATTTTGATTCGAATCCAGCAAATATATTTTAGCATATACTGTATACCAGACCTTTGAAAATATCCACATTATCTTCTTTAATCCTCATAGCAATAAAAAAATCTAAGGCTTTGTATTAATATAGGTATTTAATATTAAGAGTATAAGATTAATCTTAGAACAAAGTAGAAATACTTTAGAATTATCTACCACAGTTAAGTTGATAATTATTGTAAAGACAGGATGGTTTGAAAAAACCAAGATTTCTAATCATAGACATCCCAATGGGTGCCTGCTTTCTTTGGTCTAATTTGATGTTTCTCATGCTTTGGCATTAAAATTGCTACTCAGGATTATAAACACGATACCATGAATACTTTGTTTTATGAATTATTTAAGGAATTTTCAAACTTAGTTTTTACTACTTGTGATTTTTCCACCCCCATCTCTATAAATTAGCATGCAAATCCATCATATGAATATGTTATACTTCCTGTAATGACAACTAGAATCCCCACTTCAATATAGTGACATTGATTTATAAAATTTTTCTAAACTTCCATACAAGATAGTACCATTTTGATATCAGATGCAATATAATTTAAAAAATCCATTACCTCCTCAAGTATTTTTCTACTCTCACCAGTAGCCTAAGATAAGTCCTATAAAACACAGAAATATTTAAAAAGAGGCAAAGTGACAGCTAATATACCATAAACAAGGGGAGTCCATCTGTACAGAACACCAAATATGACTTTCTGTCTGACACATTCCCATTACTCAGCCCTTCTGCCAATGCAAATTACTAGTTTCATTCTGAGGAATCAGTGTCAAGAACCCAGAAGCTTTGCCTCTGTGCCTTCTTGTGCCTCTGATCTATTTTACCACCATTTGCACAATTAGTCCATCTGAGTACTATTTTGCTCTCTGTACTCCTAGACCTATTGCACCAGTTCCAAAAGGAGGCTAAAAGATCGTTCATGGAGTCAGGAACTCTATCAATTTTTGAAGAGAAAGTACGTCTGGTTCTAAATTGATCATTATGGCAGCTATAGATGAGGAGACTGAACCCAAACGTGCATTCACATTGTAAACTGGCTTTTGACAATGTAAAGGGATTCCATCAGGAAAACTCAGCAAAATTTTGACCTCTCCATTTTCAGTTGTAAATGCATACAATTTTCAGTGAAGTATTTACATGGATAAAATTGTAGTCCCTGAAGAATATGCTCTTCATATGTTGAAGTCCACAGAAATGGCTGCCTTAAGAACATAGCAAATTTTGTAGCCTGAATCATGAATTATCTTGCTTTCTAGTTTCCTCTCATGCTGTACTATGCTTACCTATACTCACTGATCCTTTTATTTCTGTCTATTAACTTCACTTCTGTGGTTTTCCTCCATCCTGACAGTATTTTGATTATCTCCTAGCTCCCAAGCTTTGGCTAGATCACTTCGGTTCTCAGCTCTCTCCTCTGGTGTAACACTTCCATGGTTGAGTCCACGAGTAACGGCATCCCTGTTTAAAACTTCTGATACATAATGGCTTACGTAGGGCCATTAAAGGTAACTCCACTTAGCACAATTCAGCCATGTGGGTGAAGAGTCAGAGTAATTAGTCTTCATTAATATTCCTTCAATTTACCTTCTACATTATGGTTGAAGCTTATCATTAAATGCAGTTTTCCAGCATTTCATACTATTGAAGCTTATATTTTTGGTATTATGTCATTAAAAAGCATAAGTAAGTAATACTCCATCAGCTTTAATACTGTGATGAAAACTGTCTCAGTAAAGGTTGTGGTTAAAAAGTGTAGAAACATAAGAATTAGAGTTAGATACATTTGGATGGATTTAAATTCCAGATCTACTACTTACTAAGTCTGTGCTTTAATTTCATCATCTGTAAAAAGAGAATACTAAAAACTACCTCCCATGATTATTATAAGGACTCATTAAAAATATTTGGGAAGTACTGTATGCAGTTGTGCAGTGAAAGCCTGTCATGTAGTATTTACAAAATTGGACGGCAAGTCACTCTACTGAAGTATCAACATCAGTTAAAGAAATTGCTTCACTGCCTAAGGGTAAGTGACTCTCTGATACCTAAACCTGGAAATCACTTATTATTACTAGAATATGGCTGAAGATTGGTTCCTTTTACAGAGATGAATCAGTTAGAGAAAGAAGAGTTGGTAAACTTGTTCCCTGCCATCTATTAACAATTGTACTATAGTGAACCTTTGTAACAGAAGTCATTTTTTATCAACTCTGTGTGGTCTTGGCGAAAGTAGTTTATTACTATTTGAGGCTTACACTACAGACCAAAGGTATAAATAGTGGGAAAGACACTATTATAGCTTGACTCTATTGTATTCTCAAGAGGTAATTAGAATATTGACTTCATTTCTGGCCTGACTCACTGCCCAATGAATGTGATACAGCTGCGATTTTAAGAAAAAAGTATATACATATATATAAAATCATACACATAAAATTTCATATTTTTGTCAGTAATAAACCAATTTTTATTATTGTAAAATAAATTAAATTGAAATTTTTTAATTTACTTCAAGGAATGAAGAGCACTATGAGGGCAAAGAAGGATCAGGGGGCTGGCTAGAGTAAGAATAAAAGAACTGGGTTTCAAAGCCAGGAATGAGAATTTAGTTAAGTCTATCTTTATGTTGTATTTATTTTTAAAATCTAAGAAATAAGAAGGGCAGTAAAACACATTTCTAGCAGTTAAATGGTAAGACAAAACTTAAGAGCAAAGACTAAGCACATGCTATTGAATTTATCTGTTGTGATCCTTTATGCACCCACAGTTCTCAATTTTTAATGGGTCTTCTAAGGCATCATGGGAAATTTCAGAAAACTAATGAAGGCATCAAGAAATTAAGCAAAGCTATACCTAATTTACAGTCTTCTTGGCCATATGACCTTTTATTTTGTTTTGCTTTGCTGTAATGTGTATGATATCCCATTTGGTGCAGCCACAGGTGCTCACCTTTACCTCCTACTGTGGAATTTGTAGCCTCTGACTCCATCCTCCTCCCACTAACTTCCTTCCTCCTCAGTGTTCACCATGAGACCTCTGCCTGCCTTCACCATTCTCAATCTTATTTTGTTTTGTTGTGTTTTTGACTAATGCGTGAAGGTAGAGAGAGAGTAAGAGTGTTATAACCTAAGGACAGAAGTGAATTATAGTACAACTGTGCTGCCTCTGGAGCTATCCCTCCTGTCCCCAACTGAAGGTTTCCACTATTAGGGATATGTGATTTTAAAAAGTAGGGAGGACATACACAAAAGTAAATTCGAAATGGATCAAAGACCTGAATGTAAGTCATGAAACCATAAAACTCTTAGAAAAAAACACAGGCAAAAATCTCTTGGACATAAACATGAGGGACTTCTTCATGAACATATCTCCCCAGGCAAGGGAAACAAAAGCAAAAATGAACAAGTGGGACTATATCAAGCTGAAAAGCTTCTGTACAGCAAAGGACACCACCAATAGAACAAAAAGGGATCCTACAGTATGGGAGAATAAATGACAGATCCGATAAAGGGTTGACATCCAAAATATATAAAGAGCTCATGCACCTCAACAAACAAAAAGCAAATAAGCCAATTAAAAAATGGGCAGAGGAGCTGAACACACAATTCTCCAAAGAAGAAATTCAGATGGCCAACAGACACATGAAAAGATGCTCCACATCACTAATCATCAGAGAAATGCAAATTAAAACCACAATGAGATATCACCTCACACCAGTAAGGATCACCACCATCCACAAGACAAACAACAGCAAATGTTGGCAAAGTTGTGGAGAAAGGGGAACCCTCCTACACTGCTGGTGGGAATGTAAACTAGTTCAACCACTGTGGAAAGCAGTATGGAGGTTTCTCAAAAAGCTCAAAATAGAAATACCATTTGACCCAGGAATTCCACTTCTAGGAATTTACCCTAAGAATGCAGCAGCCCAGTTTGAAAAAGACAGACACACCACTATGTTTATCACAGCACTATTTACAATAGCCAAGAAATGGAAGGAACCTAAGTGTCCATCAGTAGATGAATGGATAAAGAAGAGGTGGTACATATACACAATGGAATATTATTCAGCCATAAGAAGAAAATAAATCCTACCATTTGCAACAACATGGATGGACCTAGAGGGTATTATGCTCAGTGACATAAGCCAGGCGGAGAAAGACAAGTACCAAATGATTTCACTCATATGTGGAGTATAAGAACAAAGAAAAACTGAAGGAACAAAACAGCAGCAGAATCACGGAACCCAAGAATGGACTAAGTTACCAAAGGGAAAGGGACTGGGGAGGATGGGTGGGAAGGAAGGGATAAGGGTGGGAAAAAAGAAAGGGGTCATTATGATTAGCATGTATAATGTGGTGGGGGGCAAGGGGAGGGCTGTGAGACACAGAGAAGACAAGTAGTGATTCTATAGCATCTTACTATGCTGATGGACAGTGACTGTAATGGGGTTTGTAGGGGGCGACTTGGTGATGTGGGATTCTAGTAAACATAATATTCCTTATGTAATTGTAGATTAATGATACCAAAATAAAATAAATAAGTAAATAAAGTAGGGAGGAATAGTCAAAGGAAGATGTAAACAGATATGAGGAAGAAAAGGGAAGTTGTCTTTATAATACTCTCTCTCAAGTCTCTCTTTCCCATATTGTGACATCCCTCTTTTCTTTCCTGGTTTTTCCTACTCAGACAACCCTATTCTAGATTCCTTTTCCTCTCATTCATGAAGCCCACTTTGATCTCTCCCAATTCTTGTCCTTGTCTTGCTATAAGCCAATCTCAGGGCCATCCCCCAACACAGGTTTTTATTAATAGACCATGAATAATAAGTTTGGTAAAATTTGAAGTGATAAAAAATACCCTTGGGGACTGCATATATAGTATTGATTTCCTTGCTACATTATATGGCTACATGAAAATGGTTGAGCTCTCTGAAATAATGATAGTGCACTATACAAATGCATGGCATTACTTTTACCATACCAATCTTTTTGCTTTCAAGTATAGGTAGAGCTCAGAAATAACAGGTGTCTATATTCAGCTAAGCAGATTTCCATAACTACACACATACCAGGATACTGAAAGTTCTAGAGGAAATTCTGAATATGTATAAAACTGTAACAAATGGGGAAAAAATGTATTAATCCCTTCAAGCTAAAAATTGTCCTGTTTTTATCTATAGGATCTTTTTGACAAAAAGACAATATGAAAATCCATGAATTCTGAAAATTAAAAACCTAACATTTCATAGCATCTCCCAAACACAGTTATGAGCTTTGTCCACTGAGCAGCAGAGCTACAGCAGAGTTAGTGATTAGTTCAATCTTCAAATCAACACATTTTCATGAAGTGCTTTTTCTGGATAGTGAACTGTACTCATTTCTATATGAGATACACAAATGCATAAACAACAGTCCTTATATAACTTTACTGTCTAGTTAGGAGAGATGTCATGTAGTCAAATGAACTCAAATATAAAGGTCAAACAAATCATAAAATGTGTACTGTAGAAATTTAGAGTAGGAACAAATCACTTTTAGAGGAAATGATCTGTGAAGTTTATAAGATGCTGAAGACATTTGAGCTGGACATTAAAATAAGGTTCTACTTGGCCAAAAACTAAAAGGTAATAATAATAACAAAAAATCATGATGGATGGTTTTCATTTTTGGACCACATTCTATATACCAAGTACCATTTTGAATACTTTATCTATCTTATTTCATTTAATATTCAATACAACCCAATGGGTTAGGTTCTATCTTTATATTTACTTGAGAGATGAGGAAATTACGGCTTAGAGAAATAAAGCAACTGTAAAGACTACAAAGAAAATAAATGGTAAGACTGTAGTATGAAAATGGGCTATTTTCAGTCAGTTTTCCTAGCTGTGTGGGATGTTGCCAAAGAGGCTGATTTCTCCTTTGCCACATCTGGAATACTAAATCATGAGCTACATGCCTGGGGAGTTGGAGAAGGCTGGGAGAATAGCAGATAGGACTCTCAGAGAGCATTAAAAGTATGTGAATCCTACTAAATGCATCTTAGAGCTTCTGGGGATGCCTTACTCACACAATCCCCTGTCTGGACTATGGGCATAGCCAGTGATCTGTGTGTTTCACCTGCACACACTCCACTCTCTGGCTGCCTCCCTGGGTGCACTCCCAGTGGTTCTACATTGGGAAGAAAGAAAGCTCTTGAATAAACAAAGAAAAAAGATTTCAAGTAAACAATCTAACTTTACCTCAAGGAACTAGAAAAAGTAGAGAAAACTAAGCCTAAAGTTAGCAGAAGGAAGGAAAAAGCAAAGAGAGAAATATATAAAATAGAAACCAAAAAAAAAGTGAGATAAAAAAATAACACTAACAGCTGAGGTTATTTTAAAGGTAAACCAAACCGACAAAATTTAGCTAGACAATAAAAAATATAAAGATTCAAATATATAAAATCAAAAATGAAAGGAGAAACCCTACAACTGATACCACAAAAATACAAAGCATCATAAAAGACTATGAATTACATGCTAATGAATTGGATCACCTGGAAGATGGAAAAAAAACATAGAAATATACAACCTACCAAGACTGAATCATGAAGAAACAGAAAGTCTGAGCAGACCAATAAATAGTAAGAATGAGTAAGATAACAAAAATCTCCCAACAAAGAAATCTAGGAACACAGGGTTTTCCTAGTGAATTCTACCAAACACTTAATGCATAAATATCAATCCTTCTCAAACTCTTCCATAGAACCAAAGAGGAGGGAACGTTCTCAAACTCATTTTGAGAGGCCAGGATTATACTTTTTAGAAGCCAGATAAGGACACTACAGGAAAAGAAAACTAAAGGCCAATATCTCTAATAATGAACATAGATGTAAAAATTCTCAACGAAGTACTAGAAAATTGAAGTCAACAGCACATGTAAAGAATAAAATACCATGATCAAGTGGGATTTATTCCTGGGATGTAAGGATGTTTAAACATATACAAATCAATAAATGTGATACACCACATTAATAGTAAGAAAAATTTTTTTAATCATATGATCATCTCATTAGATGCAGAAAAAGCATTTGAAAAAGTACAACACAGTTTCATGATAAAGGCTCCAATGAACTGCATACAGAAGAAGCAACCTCAATGAAATAAAAGGCCACATAAGCCCACAGCTAATATCATATTCAATAGTAAAAGGCTAAAAGCTTTTCCCCTAAAATCAAGAATAAAATAAGGGTGTCCAATCTCACCACTCTTATTCAACATTGGACTGGAAGTCCTAGTCAGAGCAATCAGGAAAGAAAAATAAATAAAAAGCATCCAAGTAAGAAAAAAAGAAGTAAAATTGTCTTTGCATCATATGACCTTACATATATATAATCCTAAAGACTCCATCAAAAAACTAGTAGAACTAATGAACAAATTCAGTAAAGTTTCAGGATACAAAATCAACATACAGAAATCAATTGTATTGTTTATATACTAACAATATAGTATATAAAACGGAAATAAAATAATCCCATTTACAATAGAATCAAAAACAACAAAATACTTATGAATATATATTTAAACAAGGAGGCGAGAGGCCTGTACAGTGAAAATGCTAAGATGCTGATTAAAGAAACTGAGGAAAACAAATAAATGGAAAGATATCCTCTGTCCATGAATCACAAGAATTCACATTGTTAAAATGTTCCCACTACCCAAAGCTACCTATAGAGTCAATGCAAACCTTATCAAAATTCCAGGGGCATTTATCAACAGAAATATTTTTAAAAATCATAAAATTTGTATAGATCCACAAAAAATCCCAAATAGTCAAGCCAATTCTGAGAAAGAACAAAGCTGGAGGCATCACACTTCTTAATATCAAAATATACTACAAGCTACAATAATCAAAACATTACCACAGTCATATAAAAATAGACACACAGACCAATGGAAGACAGTGAAGAGCCCAGAAATAAACTTTCACATATATACTGTACTAATACTTGACAAAGAGCCAAGAATACTCAATGGGAGAAAGATACTCTTTTAAATAAATGGTGTTGGGAAAACTGGACAACCACATGTAGAAAAATGAAAGTGAACCTCTACCTTATACCACACACAAAAATTAATTTGAAATGGATTAAATACTTAAATGTCAGAACTGAAGCTGTAAAACTCTTAGAAGAACACATAGGGGAAAAGCTCCTTGACAATGATTTTTTTGATATGACACAAAATACACAACAGAAGCAAAATAAATAAGCTAGACTACATCAAACTAAAAAGCTTCTGCACAGCAAAATAAATAATTAACAAAGTGAAAAATGCAACCTATAGAATGGGAGAAATTATTGCAAATCAAATATTGGCATCTATGTAATAACAGGTTAATATCTAAAATGTAAGGAAGAAGGATTCTGAGAGGATAGTGGAGTAGAGAGAGCCTGAATCCACCTTCTCCCCCTACACACAGAATCTATACCTACACGCAGAATATTTCACCTTGAAGAATAACAGAGACTGAAATGAACACTTTCTATATGAGAGACAGAAAAATCAAATTTTATAAAACCCCAAATGGCAGGAGAGACAGAGACACAGTAACTGCAGGAACCCCATCCATGCCCAGCACAGTCACCAGCAGAGGGGAGGAGGAGGGATATCACTGAGAAAGCCAGGCATGGACTCCCTGCCCTGGAGTGCAGGAAAAAGCCTTGTGGTTTTAAGTGCAACTAGACCATAAGTGAAAGAACCTAAGTTTCATAACTAAACATCCACTGCTTAGCAAGGAAACCATTGGAGGCAATCCGGAATTGGAGGAGCTGGCCGGCACCATTGTTTGTGCTCCTTGTGCACATCTTACTGTTGCTGAGAGTAGAATCTGGGCAAATCTAGTAGTCTGTCTTATTGCCTGCTATTTTCCACTGACCCAGCCCCCATTAGCAGTATAGGAAAGATCCCTGGCTCTCAGGGAAGGTGCATAAAGCTGTGGGTTGGTGCCACCGAGGCAATTCCCAAGAGCACAGTGGGGAATGTATGTGACAGGCCTGACCCCAGGTTGTGCTTGGGACCCAGCAGGCTCTGACTCAGGAATTCCCTGAACATCAGTGTGTAAGCTCACTAGAGCTTTAAGAACCAGCTGGAGCTGAAGCAGGAATTTCCCAGAGCAGCCAAAAGCTCACAGGGGCTGCAGAGGAACACACATGTGCACAGTGCCTGCTGCAAGCCACCAGTGGGACCAGCAGGTACCAATACAAAATTCCCCCGATGACCCCAGAGTGCATAAGGATCTTGAGGAAATGCACACGCATACAGTGCCTGATGCTAGCCACCAGAGGGACCAGCAGGCAGCAATATGAGAATTCTGGGGAGTAGCCCAGTGTGCACAGGTGACACAGGAGAACATGCATGCACACAGTGCCTGATCCTGGCCACCAGCAGGGTCCACATGTGCCTACACAGGAATTTTTGGGAGCAGCCCAGAGTGCACATGATCCAAGGAGGATGGAGCCTGACCATGCCACCAGCAAGACCTGGTGGGTACCCAAAACAGGAATTCCCTAGAGCAGTCCCAAGTGGCCCAGAATGTGCACTGGTATACTGGTGAGGAGGCACAGGGAACTCAGCTGGCACCAATCTGGGAGTTACCTGGAGTGTGTCCCAACCCACCGCTGGCCCACCACCCTCCCTCAGCCAGTGCAGAACCCATAGATTTCCAACCAGAAGCCCCTCCAAATGCAACCCAGGACTATGCCCTAGGAGCACCAGGACGAGAAAAACTCCATCTCAGGCTTACTTGGACTACAGCTTGCCAAAACCACAAGGCACAGGCAATCTATACAGGGGATTCTCCCATACAAGTCCGATCCTTCAAGACTGGGAGAGCAAGCCCTTTCAACTAATGCATAGAACCAAGCACAGAAAGTCATACAAAATGAGGAGACAGAGGAATATGATCCAAATGACAAAACAAGAACACTCCCCCAAAAAATAAATGAAGCAGAGTTAACCAACCTACTTGATAAAGTGTTTAAAGCAATAGTTATAAAGATCCTCACTAGACTTGAGAAAACGATTGCAGAACTCAAGGTGGGCCTCAAGAAAGACAGAAAGTGTAAAAAAGAACTAATCAGAGATGAAGAATTCAATAGATGAAATGAAAAATACACTGGAGGGAATGAACAGCAGACTAGAGGATGTAGAGGAATGGATCACTGACTTGGAAGATAGAGTAAATGAAAGCACTCAAGATGAGCAGCAGAAGGAGAAAGAATTAAAAGAAATTACAATAGGGTAGGAGAGCTCTGGGACCACATCAAATATCCTAACATCTGCATTACAGGAGTCCCAGAAGGAGAAAAGAGAGAGAAAGGAGAAAATTTATTCAAAGAGATAATAGCTGAAAACTTCCCTAACCTGGGGAAAGAAACAGTCTACCAGGTCCAGGAAGCACAAAGACCTCTTAACAAGATGAACCCAAGGAACTCCACAGTAAGACACATCATCATCAAAATGTCAAAGGTGAAAGAAAGACAAAGAGAGACTCTTAAAAGCAGCAAGAGAAAAGCAACAAATTACATATGAGGGGAAACCCCATAAGGTTATCAGCTGATTTTTCTGCAGAAACTCTATAGGCCAGAGGTGAATGGTTTAATATATTCAAGGTGCTGAATGGAAAAAAACCTCCATCCAAGAATAGTCTACACAGCAAGGTTATCATTCAGAAATGAAAGAGATATAAAGAGCCTCACAAATAAACATAAGTTAAAAGAGCTCACCACTACCTAACCAGCCTTACAAGAAATGTTAAAGGGACTACTTTAGAGGAAAAGACCCTAAATAGAGGCAAGAAATTTTAAGAAATGGGAAATTTCCCACTGGCAAATCAAATATATAGCAGAGGTAATAGATCAGTCACTTGAAAGATAGTATGAAAGTCAAAAAGACAAAAGTAACAAAAGCAATTACATACAAAAACTGGTTAAGGGAATCACTTAATAAAAAGGTGTAAAAGAAGATATTCTATACATAAAATGGGGAAGAAGGGGAGTAAGAAATGTAGTGCTGTTAGAATGTATTAGAACTTAAGTGACTATTGTTTTATTACAGATTCTTGTATTGATAAAATATCATATAAAAACCACTTGGTAACCACAAACCAAAAACCTATAATAAATACACAAAAAGGAAAGAGAGGAGAACGCAACCATAACACAAAAGAAAGGCATAAAATGGAAGAGAAGAGAACGAGAGAGGAAGAAATGGTCAGAGAAGAAAAACAAAAACAACAAGGACACATGTATCAAAACAGATATAAGTACATACATATCAATAATTACTTTAAATGTAAATGACCTAAATGCTTCAATAAAAAGACACTGGGTGGCTGAACAGATTTTTTTTTTAAAGTCTCTTTTCTGCCTGCAAGAGACTTCAAACCTAAAGACACAGACAGACAGAAACTGAAGGGATGGAAAAAGATATACCATGCAAATAGGGATTTAAAAAAAGCTGGAGTTGCAATACTTATATCAAACAAAATAGACTTCAAAACAAAGAAAGTAACAAGTCACAAATAAGGACATTAAATGATGATAATTGGATAATTCCAACAAGAGGATGTAACAATCATAAACATCTATGCAACCAACACAGGGGCACCTAAATACATAAGCCAAACATTAACAAACCTAAAGGGAGAAACTGACAGCAACAAAATAATAGCATGGGACTCTAACACCCCACTTACGTTAATGGATAGATAATCCAGACAGAATGTGAGAAAAGGAAACAGAAGTGTTGAATGGCACATTACAACAGATGGACTTAACAGATATTTACAGAACATTCTACCCAAAGCAACAGAACACACATTTTTCTCAAGTGCACATGGAAAATTCTCCAAAATAAATCTCAACAAACTTAAGACTGAAATTGTATCAAGCATCTTCACAGACCATACTGGTATGAAACCAGAAATCAACTATAGGAAAAAAATGGAAAACACAAACACATGGAAGTTAAACAACATGCTTCTAAATAATCAATGTATTAAGGAACAGATCAAAGAGGATATCAAACAATACATGGAGACAAATGAAAACAGAAGCACAACAGTTCAAAATATGTGGAATGCAGAAAAGCAGTTCTATGAGTTATGATGGATGATCATTTTGATGAATTTTTGAATTCAGTTTGTCATTTTTTGTTGAGAATTTTTGCATCTATGTTCATCAAAATGATCATCCATCATAACCAAGTGGGATTTATTCCAGGGATGCAACAATGGTGTAATATCCACAAATTAATCAATGTGATACACCACATTAACAAAAGGAAGAATAAAAACCAGACAATCATCTCAATTTATTATGTTGAGGTATGTTGCTCTATACCCACTTTGTTGAGAGTTTTTATCATGAATGGATGTTGAATTTTGTCAAATGCTTTTTCAACATACAGAAATCTGTTGCATTCCTATATACTAACAACAAACTAGTGAAAAGAAAAATCAAGAAAACAATTCCATTTACAACTGCATCAAAAAGAGTAAAATACATAGGAATAAACTTATCCAAGTATGTGAAAGACCTGAACTCTGAAAACTGTAAGATGCTGATGAGAGAAACTGAAGAAGACACAAATTAATGGAAATCTATCCCATGATTATGGATAGGAAGAATTAATATTGTCAAAGTGGCCATCCTGCCCAAAGCAATTTACAGATTCAATGAAATCCCTATCAAAATACCAACAGCATTCTTCAAAGAACTAGAGCAAATAATCCTAAAATTTATATAGAAACACAAAAGACCCCAAATTGCCAAAGCAGTCTTGAGAAAGAAGAACAAAGCCGGGGTGATCACACTCCCTGACTTCAAGCTATACTACAAAGCTACAGTAATCGAAGCAGTTTGGTACTGGCACAAGAACAGACCCATAGATCAGTGGAACAGAATAGAGCCCAGAAATAAACCCACACATATATGGCCAATTAATATATGATAAAGGAGTCATGAATGTACAACGGGGAAAAGACTGTTTCTTCAATAAATGGTGTTGTGAAAACTGGACACCTATATGCAAGAAAATGAAACTGGATCACTGTCTTAAACCATATACAAAATAAACTCTAAATGGATTAAACAGTTAAATAAAAGACATGAAACCATGAAACTCTCAGAAGAAAATATAGGAAAGAATCTCATTAACATCAGCATGAGAAATTTCTTTCTGGATAACTCTACCCAGACAAGGGAAATAAAAGCAAAAAATAAGCAAGTGGGACTACATCTAACTAAAAAGCTTCCATACAGCAGAGGACACTCTCTACAAAACAAAAGGCAACCTACCACATGGGAGACTGTATTTCCAAATAATATATCTTATAAGGGACTAATATTCAAAATATATAAAGAACTCATACGATTCCACACCAAATAAAAACAAATAACCCAATTAAAAAATGGGTAGAGGACCTGAACAGACATTTTTCCAAAGAAGACATACAGATGGCCACAGGCACATGAAAAGATATTCAACATCACTAATCACTAGGGAAATGCAAATCAAAGCCACAATGAGGTATCACCTCAAACCATTCAGAATGGCTACTATCCAAAAGACAAGAAATAACAAGTGTTGCTGAGGATGTGGAGGAAGGGGAACCCTCCTACACTGCTGATGGCAATGTAAATCGGTGCAGCCACTGCAGAAAACAATATGGAGTTTCCTCAAAAGACTAAAAATAGGAATACCATACGACCCAGAAATTTTACTTCTGGGAATTTACCCAAAGAAACCAAAATCACTAATTTGAAAACATATATGCACTGCTATGTTCATTGCAGCATTATTTACAACAGCAAAGATATGGAAGCAACCCAAGTGCCACTGATAGATGAATGGATAAAGAAGATTTGGTACATATACACAATGGACTATTACTCAGCCATAAAAAGGAAATATTGCCATTTGTGACAACATGGATAAACTAGAGGAAATGAAATCACTCTTCCAAGGAGATAATTGCACTCCCATATTCATTTCAGCATTACGCACAGTGGCCAAGATATGGAAACAACCTAAGTTCCCATCTCTAGATAGGTGGATATAGAAGATTATTCAGTCATGAGAAAAAAGGAAATCCTGCCATTTGCAACAACATGGATGGAGCCTGAGGGCATTATGTTAAGTAAAATGAATCAGAAAGATAAATACTATATTGCATCACGTATTTGTGGAATCTAAAAATGCCAAATTCAGAGAAACAGGGAATACAATGGTAGTTGCCAGTGGCTGGAGGACTAGGTACTGTTGGCCAAAAGGGTACAAACTTCCAGTTAGCAGATGAGTAAGTTCCAGGATCTAATGTACAGCATGGTGATTATCTTTAACAATGCTGTACTATATACCTGAAACTTGCTATGAGAATATATCTTAATGTTCTCACGACAAAAAAGAAAATAATTATGTGAGGTGACAGAGGTGCTAACTAGCACTTCTGCTGTAATCATTTCACAATATAAAATACATCAACAGATTGTACACCTTCAACTTACACAATGTTATCAATTATATCTCAATGAAGCTGGAAAAAATTTTAAGAATAACAGGCTGTTGTAAAACATTCAAGCAAATGTGTTGGTTCTGGCCTGCTTTTCCTTAGATTCATTCATTGCTGCTTCCTGGCTCTGTAGTTTATTTCACATGATAGTAGACTCCTGACCAATTACTTTTGATCAGATGCAGCCAACAAGAGGCACTGATAATATATGTGAGTTTAGGGAGAAGCTAAGAGATTGATCCCCTTCTCTATCTACTTTGGGAAGCTCCTCATGAACCAACTGTGTAACCTCCATGCTCCAACTCCTGTAGGACAGAACTGTTGTGTTCCAACACAGATCAGTTAACCTGGTCCTGGGCTCCTTTATAACCTTCTTGATTTTGTCTTTCCAGTATAGGGGTCTCGTAGATTCATGTTCGTGATAATCACTGCATTATGTCACTAGACCTTCTTTACCAGCACTATATTAAATTTCTCATTTGCAAAGACTTGAATGATTTCTGCTTTGTTATACATGGGCAGATACAATATAATAAAATTTCCAAATATTAAAAAAATGTTAGAAAAGACAAAATCTCAAACCTGGGAATTATTAGCTACATTTAGAAAGGCAATATAACATTAATATTGGAGAAGAAAATTCAGGAATTGGAAGATAAAACTGATGACTTTGGAAGGTGCAAGACTGTGGAGGAGTTTCAATGGAAAATGGAGTGATTCATCATTTGAAAAAGGCCATCTGGTCTGTGACTAAAATTAGGGAGACCTGCAAGAAGGTTATCTTAAAACAGCATAACCTATGGGAGTAGAAGAAACACTTGAGAAACTTTATAAGAATCAAAGTAATTGTCTGCTGATTAGGCATAGGTCAGGAATAATGAGAAAGAGAAGTTAGAAGGTAAACTCAGTTAATGTTCTCAAAAATGTAGCTCTAATAAAGATGAAATAAGTAGAAATAATAATTTATTGGTACAGCGTGAGAGCCAGCAGGATAGCTTCCCCAATTAGAAATATGTCTTTATTGATTCTAGTCATTACCCACTCAAGGATTAACAAATCTACATTTATTAGACTATTTCCACCCAGAGATTGAGAAATATCAATTAGTTAAATGTAATCACTACTTTACTTCTATGAGATTTTTAAAAACATACTTTGAGAACAAGTAATGGAAGACTGATACAACACTAAAACACCGAAGTGAATGACCTAACTAGATCCATTTCTTCTCTCTCTCAATGTAAAGGGGGAAAAAAAGGACAAAAAAATGGGCAGAAGCTAATATTTACTCACTAATCATTGCAGTGTTTTCATATATTTATCTCATTTAATTCTCACAAAACCATGTGACATGAGGAAAACAGTATTTACCCTATTGTGCAACTCTCTTTACAAGGTAATATTATCAACCAATTGCAGAGCTGACTTTTGAATCTAAGTTTGTTGAAATGCAAAAAACAAACTCTGCTCACTAATACAAGGTGCTTGGAATGAGCAGACCAGTGAGCAGGAAAACTGGAGCAATCATGAACTGTTGGCAACTTCTGCTGATCTAGAAGCTTCTATCTAGATTCAAAGGTCCTTACTTTGTTAAAGCATCAAATTACAGGTGGTCTCCTTCTTAAACATCCAATACTTGCAAGAGCGCTTCAGAATTCGGGTGATGGTATTTTTCCAATGATTAACTATTAGTACTGTTTCCAAACTTTAACTGTAGGAAGTCCATGCTTTTGTTGGAAGCAAAGTTAAATTTTGATGTTATTGTTTACAATGATGCAACTTGGTCGCCCTCTGGAGGCTATTCTCAGGTCTGAACAGCAGATCTTTATTTTGAGGAAAAAAGTCACCTTATCATTTTAAACATGTGGAAATTATGTATATGTGTTATACTTTTTTAAAAGTTTCCAAAACAATGAGTTAAAAATGCTCAAAATATTTTTTATATGTTTCCTTTAGTATCTTATGGAACAGTGTATTTTGAATTCCTATCTGCCATTTGGAAATGGAGATGGTCATCACTCCCCTTTTATCATGGAATATTGATATTGGGACTAAAACTGCCATTTTTTTTGCCCTATTAGGAGCACATGGACAATTAGTCCTATATATTGAATTTTAGCATGTAATACAATACTATATACTCAATTAGTACCTAGATCTTCTGCCCTAAGTAAAGAAACCCATCTCTAAATTTCCAGATTTTTATTTTTTTTCTTCCAGAAATAACACACCCAAACTTACAAACATCCTTATAAACAGAATGGTGCAAAGGATAAAAACAATTATCTCCCTAGTTCATTATTTTTCAGTTTTCTTGTGGAAGATGCATTATTCCAGTTAGTTGAAAATTATGCAAGCAAAGTGTTTGCCATGTATTGGTGACAGCTGCCATGATTTAGCTATAAATCTTCTATGCAAAGCAAGCAGTTATGAGTTGCTGCTATAAACCTGTGATTCTTTGATTTAAATGAATTTAATTCTTTAAATAACTTAGCAGTAGAGAACACAGATTCAGCCAGTACTTGAGGTATATTATACAACCAGAGATTAGAGGAAAGCCAAGAGGAGATTTGGGCCGGAAATCAAGTTTCAAAGATGGAAGTAAATCCTAAGAACAGGTCAAGTAACCACAAAACAAAATCTCACCATCACATCTATGGATTTAGAAATAACTTCTGAATATTTTTTTTTACTATAGTCATAAATGATGGATTCTATTGGGAGTGTGTTGAAGAAAGAGAAAGGTGATGAAGGAAGATATCAAACATAGACAAACATTTTTTAAACAGATTTATTGATGTATAACTGTCATGCAGAAATGGCACATATTTAATGCATATAATTTGAACTTTAGACATGCACACACCCACAAAAACACCAACATAATCAAGGTAATAGACACATCACCTCCAAAAGCTTCCTTGTGTCCCTTTTTTCATGTGTGTGGTAAGAACATTTAACATGAGATTTACCCTCTTAACTGATTTTTAAGTGCACCAGACAGTATGTTAACTATAGGCACAATGTTGTACATACAGCAAACCTCTAGTACTTATTCATCTTGCATAACTGAAAATTTGTACCTTTTGAACAACAGCAACTCATTTCTCCCTTCTCCCAGCTCCTGGAAACCATCATTCTATTCTCTGCTTCTATGAGTCTGATTAGTTTAGATTACTTCATATAAGTGTATTAGGCTGACTACCTTAGCATATTGTCCTCCAGGTTCACCCATGTTGCCACAAATGGCAGGACTTTCTTCATAAGGCTAACTCATATTCCATCATAAATATATACCATATTTTTTATCCATTCATCTGTCAGTGGACATTTCTTAGATATGGTACCAAAAGCACAAGCCACAAAAGCAAAAATAGACAAGTGGAACTACATCAAACTAAAAGGCTTCTGCACAGCAAAGGGAATAACCAACAGAATGGAAAAGCAACCTATGGAGTGGGAGAAAATATTTGCACATCATATATCTGATAAGGGGTTAATGTCCAAATTTTATAAGGAACTCCCACAACTCAATAGCCAAGAAAAACCAAAATAACTAAATTTTCTAAATTGTCAAAGGACAGAAACATTTCTACAAAGAAGACTTATAGATGGCTGACAGATATATGAAAAGGTGCTGAACATCACTAATCACCAAGGAAATCGCCAATGCAGCAAGTCAAAATCACAATGAGATTATCACCTCATGCCTATTAAGATGGCTAGTATCAAAAACAAAAATACAGAACACAAAAATCAAAAGTAACAAGCTGTGGTGAGGATATGGAGAAACTAGAACTCCTATACACAGTTGGTGGGAATGTAAAATGGTGCATTTGCTTGGAAAAAAGTATGCAATTTTCTCAAAAAATTAAAAATAGAAATACCATATGATCCAGCAATACCACATCTGGGGCTATATATCTTAAAGAACTGAAATTAGGATCTGAAAGAGACTGCACTCCCGTGTTCACTGAAGCACTATTTACAATTGCCAAGATGCAGAAAAACACTTTTAAGAATGATTTGAAAAACTGCAGCTTTAAACAAGAGGAGATAGGATAGTAATTAGTGATAGAAGTTGGGTGGAGAAATGATGTTTGATTTTGCTTGTCTTTTTTGTTCTATTTTTCTTTATTACTATTTTCTTTCCCTATTTAGAAAATACTAGAATGTTTAAAAGCTAATGGAAAATATCCAGATGAAAGAAGATATTCAACAATGTAAGGATCCTGACAGGGTGGAAGGTGATGCAATCCAAATGAGGAATAAGGGAATTGTATTTCATAGGAATGGAGCTTCTGTTCTCTTAAATTACCAAAGGAGATAAAAATGGGAGCAGATGTAGGAATTCTATTATGTTCATTAACAGGGAAGTTCCCCTCTCATGTCTTTTATTTCTTTTCTGTGAATTAGCAAAGATTGACTCCTGATATTATAGCAAGTTGTGGGGACATGGTCACTGAAAGACAGTGCAGGAGGACAGAAAGACACATTGTAGGGAGTGGGAGAATGAGTGGTCCAGACTAATGTAACAGAATTACAGGACATTATTGAAGGACTGTTTAGGTTAGTGATCATGAATTTACAAAGGAAACGATCTGAACTATTATGTACTTTACTCAGGGAGTCTTTGAAAGCTGGAGATCAAAAAAAGGCCAAGCAGTGGTTTGGGTTTATCCAGGATTAGGTATAATTAAAAGACAATGAAGCAAGGGAATGTGAAGTGTGGACAAACACACTGCTAGATAATGGACACTGGAATCTGAGAGAATAAGGGAAGATGCAAAGGCAGCATTAGGATAAATCAAAGGAGTAAACAGGCCTGTTTCAGAGTAAAATCATGGTAGGGAAGTATTTGAACAATTAAACTTGAATGTGAGAAGTTATGTTAGAAAGGTAATGAGTTAATAGCCATGCTTGTGTTAATTTTGGAAGTGGAATAGTATGGTGCAATGTTTTAAAGAGCATTTCTCAATCTTTCTCCTGCTTTGATTTTTACTGTAGCTGATCTCCTCTATAAAATCTGAAAACTGGATTCCCCATATCCACTGACAACTAGCTTCCCATTAGTTTTGAACAAAGGCAGGACTGGTGAGAGATCGGAATAGAGAAGAATACAGAATGTCCTCTTTCATTGAATGGTATATATAGCTGAAGCTTTGTCTCCTTCAATTCATGCCTGAGAGCTTCTCCCACCATATTCCCAGCATCCACAAGCAGCTTCTGTATTCATTCCAGTTCTGCTTATGAGACTCCTTCTTGCCAAACTCTAGGGTGCTCCCCTATTCCATTACTCTTTAGCTTTTATAACTTTTAAAACAGGATTGTATTAAAATCTACTTTCCAGATTTCCTGAAGCAGATTTTCTGTCCTGTTTGAACTCTGACTGAGTAGTCCTAGGAAACAGACCCTCTAGATGAAACTCTGGAATCAGCTATTCATCTGCTTGAGCTTGAATGTAGTAGTGACTTTACCGCCAATGTGAAGAAGACAAGTGCTTCTTCCAAGCAGTGCAACATGATTATTTAAATTACCACTACTGTTTACTTTGGATAGATTGCCAATTGAAGAGAATACTTTTAGAGGTCCAGTAGCTGCTGCTTTTGTCTATTATGATAGTAATAACTACAAGCACTGCAGGGACTGTTAGCTGCTTCTGATAGCACCAGAGAGCTTACAAAATGAAAATGATGCAGGTGTTTAAACTCTCAGAAAAAGGCATAGGAAGACAGAGAAAGCCACTCTCAGGGCCTTAGAAGTTTCTCACATATTAATAGGCACAGAACAGACATGGCTAAGGATCGAGCTTCCAATCTAAAAGTGTAGGTTACAGAATTAAAATTCAAGTTCAGTACACACCTGTGCTGAGTCTTGCATTCTAGTACTAGGACACTGATCAGGAAGAATTGGGTATCTAATATAAGGATAAGGATAAACTGAGTATTTAGGATAAGTAAAGGTAGACAGAATCAAATTAATATAAAAACTTTTAACCCAAGTTAAAGTTACCTTTCTTTCTCCCTGTTTGAGGAAACTAGCCTTTCCTTGCTTAACATCTCTCTAAAGACCTCATCTGAAGTGGATAATTTTCAAGGAAATTTTTACTTGTCTCATGGCCCACCTACATCAGCACTTACGGCATCCTGACCTACAATAATCATCATCAGATTCCAGCAGGCCCCAGGAGGAAAATGAATTGTCCACCCTGGCAGGAGTTAGCAAATACACCAAAAGAAATGCAGTATCATACTAATTTGTACCTACAGAAACCTGTAGAATATGTGTGGGGCATATATTTTATGAGCATCAGACTGAAGAAGATAGAACATACAGTTTGAAGGGGTTGAATTTATTATGGAGAATGTATCTGAGATTTCAGATTTAAACTATTAGCTAGAGTTCATGGAATTAGCTCTTTCACAATTGAAAAAATATATATAGGAAAGGCCAAGTGGAAGCTGCTGGAAATGCCTCTCCAAATGAAAACAATAGCAAAAAATAGCAATAGCAAGTAGCTGAAGAATTTGCAGAGACTAAAATAACCATGCAGATGGTCATCTCCATCATCTGCCCCATTTAAATAATCTGTTTGGCTTGTGAAAAAGGCAAATGGATCATGGACAATGACTTTTCATTATCATAAAATAATGAGATGGCAATTAGAATCTAAGTTTATGGGTTTGTTTGTTTTTTTCTGGACCAACCCAAAACATCTCTAACTCTTGATACACAGCTATTGATCAGGCAAATACTTTTTTGTTTCCACATCGAACAGCAAGGATGATGAGGCAGTTTACTTTTGCCTGGTAGAGACTGTGGGACCCCTGGAAGGTTAACTTGACCCCCTGCCTCCATTTTGTGTCTTCCATTTTGAATAACTATGTCCCCTACTTGACTCCCTGCCTCCATTTTGTGTCTTCCATTTTGAATAACTATGCCCCCTACGTGACCCCCCTGCCTCCATTTTGTGTCTTCCATCTTGAATAACTATGTCCCCTACTTGACCCCCTGCCTCCATTTTGTGTCTTCCATCTTGAATAACTATGTCCCCTACTTGACCCCCTGCCTCCATTTTGTGTCTTCCATTTTGAATAACTATGTCCCCTACATGACCCCCTGCATCCATTTTGTTCTGTGTCCTCCATCTTGAGTAAGAAGTTTCCCGCTCAAGCCACGCCCATTCCCACGGAAGCCATGCCCAGCAACCTGTGCAACAAGACCATGACCCTCCTCAGTCAATCAGCTAAGGTCACAATAAACCACCCCCCTTGGAAAGCCCCTACTTGCTTTCCAAAAGTATAAAAGCAAAAAGGGAACTTTCTTCAGGGTCTCAGACCGAGTCCTGTGTTTTGACAGGCCACTGAGACCCTAGTTCGAACTAGCAATAAAGACCTGTTTTGCTCTTACATCTCGTGACTGAGGCTGGTGACTGCAGCTCCACACGGGGGACTCAAGGAAATGGGGCACAACAAGACAAGCACACTTAAACTGTGTCTGTCTTACTCAAATGCTATGTCCATTCTCCTTATGCCTATAACATTATAGTCTAGAGGGAGACTAATCATCTGGATGTCACAAAAACATTATGATAATCCACTGTATTAATGAGATTATGGTAACTGGGTGTGATGACAAAAATGTAGGAAATACTTGAGTTGTGTTAGTAAGATACATAGATGTCAAAGAGTAAGAGATAACCTTCATTAATATTCAGGGTATCAAATATATCATAGTCTCAGTATGATAATGCACACAAACAGAAACCAATCTCCAGAAATCACTGAAGTTCATGTTGAGTTGCCTTAAAGGTGGAGGCATCACATGACACACAGCACACAGCACACAGCTGGGCTATCAAAACATTTTTTAATACATTGGTTTTCCCAAATCCCATTCCTGATAATTATTGTCCTTTTCTTTTAATTCTTCTCTCCTCATGATTCCTTTGTGGTTCCCCATCCTTCTTATTCATCTGCCCTCTCTCATCCTTTCTCATAAAGAATAGCCTGGACTATTTTATATCAGACCCTCTCCCCTATCCAGCCCCCACACCTCCCACCCCCAACAACAAAGGCCTTGTGCTAGTTAAAAAAGTAAATACCTCTCCTCCTTAGAATACTGAAAGGGGAAATGTTATAGGCAAATAGTGTATCCTGACAATTTAAATACTCTCTATGCATCACATAAATATAGCATATCTTAAATAAATTCACATATGCAGTAACAGTACAAATTCAAAATATTCACAAGCTACCAGAGTACCAAATTCTACATGACATGCCAAATCACAACCCTATACTATCTGTGCTATAATTTATAATTAAAATCATGTCTTATCACAGGCCTTAAAAAACAGCATTTTGGTAACTACAAAAGAAAAAATTATAAATTAATCTGCACCAAAATTTAAAATTTCTGCACTTTTACAGACACCATTAAAAAAGTGAAAAAAGCAAGCCACAGACAGGAGAAAATATTCGTGAAACATATGTATCTGACAGATAACAGTGTCCAGAATCAGTATGAGATACTCTTACAGTTCAACAACGAAGTAGTTGGGGGAAGTACACTGCCCTGTGTAATTGACTTTGGAATGTATCAAACACGTAACAGGGATTCATGGAAGGACAGAAATATGTATAGATGGCTAAACATGTAATAGAGTACAGAAAACTGTACCATGCAAGTGATGGGTATAATAAGAGTGTTCATTATAAAATTACTTCAACTTTGCTGTATGGTTTAAACTTTTCATAATAAATTGTTGGAAAAGTAGCTTTTTATTAAATGCACAGAATTAGTTTTCAGGCTGCATTTCAAAAAGCTAATATGAAGCAAGAGAATACTGTCATTGTATCCTTTTTTAAAAATGTGTGAGTGGCTTTTAGATTTTTCCAAAATATATAAAAAGCAGTCTTTCCAGCACCTGCAGACAGAGCAGATGCTACCATGACCTCTACCTGGTAAAATATATTTGACAGTTTGTTATACCTCTTCTCACCCTTGAAATAACTCTAGAGGAAATTTTTGCCAGTGGTTTGTCTTTAAATCACATAGTAAAAAGAAATCATCTACCTGTCCATCTCCTTTGGAAGAGCTGCAAGGCAAATTTCAGACATCATGGAGATGACATTACTACAAAGTATGTATCTTCTTCTCTGTAGGGTACAATAAGATAACATTATAATAAAAAGAAATATATAAATCCATCTGATTTCCAAAAAAATCAACAACTGCTCCCCATATTTTGTAACTGAGAACACAAAGAGAGAGGCTTCAAAATGTTTAATATTTTTCTGATCAAATTTTCCCTACTCAGAAATGAAAAAAAAGAAGTCAGCTAGATTTGATCTGTAGTATGTTTTTATGTTTGTGTTGAGACTCAATATTTTCAGTCTATTGAATGCCTTAATTCAACCAAAATCTCATAAAAGGAAATAAGAAAAGACAGAGAAAGAACAGTGTAAAGTAGAACCAGGGAAAAATATAAATGGGAGCGACGGATTAAGTGAACCAGAGGGAGAAAAAATGGATTTCTAGAATGAGCCTGCATATGGCCAGTCAGATCAGTGGACCCTGTAAGGGACTAAAAGACAGTTGTTTTGTTTCTTCATCCATAGTTGAGGCTGTTTGACAGAAAGTAATCTACCATGACCTTTAGAACCATTCTATTATATGTTAGCAACGTAGTTGTTAACCCATTGCAAGAAGAGTGATATTTCCAACAGAGCTGCAAATAACTAGTTTAGAAAGCCCCATGGAAAAAGAAATACATTTCCTGTTGTAAGATCACTGTGGTTATGTACAGTGCCAGTGCCTGGTGCTTGCACATAGCTATTTGATGCTGAGGATGCTGACTTTCCTTGCTGTCAAGTCCACATTATAACTGGTGAAAGCTGGTTAAAATAAACATCAAGGGACATCTTGATGGGTAAAAGGAATTCATAAAGGGGCAGCATGTGGTCTGAGACCTATGAGTCCAATTGGAAAAAATAAATTCTGCCAGCTTTTCTTCAGTGTTAGAGGTGGGGCTTCATTCCTATAAATTTCTGAGAATTATTTTCTTGCTTAAAAATTCCTGCCATGTAAAGTCTTCAAAGGGAATATTTATACTGTAGAATAGGAAGAAAAAGAAGTAACTGGCAGAAGCAGTCTCCCTTAATTTCAATCTGCACAGTCTGCTCTAAGTGTAGACACTAGTGTGAATTAAAGCATTCAGAAATGGTTTTTAGTTAATTACTATGTGGCATGCATTGCTCTAAGCACTCAAGAAATAGGTGAACATTTGTTTGAGTCACTGGCAAGTTCAAGTGTCACTCTTAGTATCATCATCTAGTCAATCGTGACCTTTGAGTTATGCAGTACAAAAACATACAGCCATGCATGGTGGCCTTGCCAGGTAGTAAGGACAGAGCAATGAACAATATAGACAAGAACCCTGTGCTCATGGAATTTGCTATATATTCTCTAGCTTGGATAAAGGGAGGATAAATGAGAAAATTAAACATAAGTTACAGATAATTATGAGTCATAAATCTAATAAAAGACAGTATGCATTATAAAGCAGCATGGATCAGAGAAAAGGGTAGTTTTATTATAAATATGATGGAGAAAGATTTCTCCAAGGAATGAATCTATGCACTGAAACTGAATAATTGGGATCCAACCATATAGAGTTTTACACGAAGAACAAACCAGGCAAAGGAAACAGCAATTGCAAAGGTCTTGGGCTAAGAATGAGGTTGAAATATTCATACTCCAATAATCGACAGGCTACAATAGAGTAAAAGGGAAGAAAGTTGAAAAAATCGAAAATAGAATTGTTATGAACTGAATGAGTGTGTGTCCCCTCCAAATTTCTTATGTTTATAGCCTAACCCCCAATGTGATGGTATTAGGCAGGGGGGCTTTCGGGATATAATTAGCTCATGAGTGTGGAGCCCTCATGAATGGGATTAGTGCCTATATAAAAGAGATCCCAGATAACTCTCTCCCCACATCCACCATGTGTGCTAGAAAATGGCTGTCTTTGAAACATGAAGTAGGCTCTCACCAGAAACTGAATTGGCCAGCACCTTGATCTTGGACTTCCCAGCCTCCAGGACTGTAAGAAATAAATATATGTTGTTAGGGCATTTCTTTTATTGAGATATAATTTATGCATAACATTGTGTAAGTTTAAGACATAGAGTCTGGTGATTTGGTACAGTTATAAATTACAATATGATTGATGCCCTCCCCAGCACTAACACCCTTATAATGTAACATAATTCTTTTTTGTGGTAAGAATTAAGAGGTAATCTCTAAGCAACTTTGAAGTTTATAATACAGTTTTGTTGACTATAGTCACTATGATGTGCTTCAGTTCAAGACTTACTCATCTATTTACTTAACAAGTTTGTAACCTATGATCCCATCTTCCCAATTCCCCCACCCCTAGTGCCTGGTATCCACCATTCTACTCTCTGCTGTTACAGTTTGACTTTTTCAGATGCCACATATAAATGATAGAAGACAAATAGAAAGACAGTCTATGGTATTTTTGTCATAGCAGCCTGGACAGACTACAACTGGAGTATTTAGGAGATACTGTATCATGTAGGCTTTGTAGTCACTACTGAGAAATTTGGATTTTATTTAATAACAGTATAATAACACAATGGAGAACTGGGGTTGGGAGGCTTAAACATGGGAGAAAATGATCTAATTAATGGTTTGTCTATTTTTATATGTTTTATTACGTATGAGGAACTTCCTGTTGACAAACAGACGTTCAAAGAGAACAGCTGGAAGGCTACTGTAATAGTCCAGGTAAAGGACAGCAGTAGCTTAGACGAGGGTGGCCGAAGTAGACAGAGGTGAATTAACCAGCAATTAATGGAGAAAGAGATTTTCAGTAACTAACCCCCATACATATATGTAACTTATGTAAAATATGCTATTTGACAGTGTAGCTCCTGAGGATGCATAATATCTATGAAGGAACACTAAAATATTAACGGACTAATAATTCAAGCAACAGAGATTTACTGAATGGGTGTGTTTTGGTGTGTGTGTGTGTGTGTGTAGTTCTCAACTGTTCTAGTTCATGGAAAGGCAATTATAAAAATAAAACCTCTGTGTTAGAATACTGTCCAGCAGAAAGTAGAGGTATCATGCACTTTGTAAGTTATATCTATTTAAAGAGAGCCTAATATAATAGGAAAATAAACTAGACCTGGAATCAAGAGACCTGAGTTTAAATCTCAGCTTAATTACCAGAATAGTAAATTTGGGCAAGCTGTCCACATTTGATCAATTTCAGGTTCCTTATTTACAAATAGTAGGCTGGATCGAATGATCTCTAGGATCTCTCCCAGCATTAGATGTCAATTATTCTCCAACACCATGTTGGTACTCTCATTAAACTGGAGTGAATTTTGTATGTTTGGGCAAATGTGTTTGGTCAAGGAGTGGCTCTTTTTTTTTTCTTTTAAATAAAATTAAATAATACTGTAAGCACCTATCCCATTAGGCTAAGATGAAATTCCACACCAGTTTGTCATCCTTTGAAAATCCACCTTTTTCCTTGGATCACATGAACATTCTGGATGCTTAAAATAACCCTCGAAAATATAAAGGCTCTGTGTTCTTGTCCACAAGTACACATATATCTTGTTGAACTTTCACAATGGTTTAAATCTGCTGACTCTACTGCCTCACTGATAACTTTAGATAACAAGAAAGCGAAGCCCATATTACTTGCATGCTCTACATAATCATTGTTTCTGAAATCCTGCTATATTGTTGGAGATATGCCATTATGTTCACACTGCCACAGTGGAGTGCTAAGTTTTCTGCTATATGCAGATATGTCCCTTTTTCTAGCCTCAGAGACTCTATCCCTCTTCCTTTGTATAGTCTCAAAGGCTCTCCTGCTTTTCCCACCCTCCTCTATCTGTCTAGGTCACCTACCATTATCCTTCCAGAGTATTTGTTTGTCTAAAAACACAGGAAAAAGCTATCAATTCCAGGAAACATCAGCTTTTCACCCTAATACAAATCTCCCCTGAAGCAATTTAGAGCAAATTTTGACTCCTGTCTTGAAGTGGTTGTAGTACTCACTGGGGAAAACAAGCGCATCATTTAGCACTTCAATAAATTATACTGCCATAATTACAAAACTTAGTTCTTCAAGAAAACAGATTCATATGTCAACAAAACCCTTGTGTTGGAGCTTCCTCAGTCTCTAATAGCCTCAGTGTCTTTAGCAGAACAATCATCTGATATCTAACCCTCACCAAGCACACTTTGGAAAGTTCACTCTGCAGCCCATTAGATCTCCCTTGAAATAAGTTGTAAGAGACTCCAAGAAGAAAATGTTCATCCAAATTTTCACTTGGAACCTGTCATTTCAAAGATCTAATTCCTGAATACCACTTTAGATCTTTCTCAATCACTAGAGAGTATATCATCCAAAAGTCACATGAAATCTCTTATGTTCATTCTATGTTGCCATATTTAACAACCTATGTATTCTTAAATAACACACACACACCCATATATATACTCCACATGTACACATCCCTTCAATTCATGTATTTTTTAAACTTGCATATTCCTTTTGTGCTTGCTATTTTTTAAATCCACATTGTTATTATGATCCACCATGCTAATACACACAAAAACATTTCATTCAATTTAGCTACTATATAACATTACTTTTGAGATTGTACCATAATTTCTCAATTTCCTTTGAGATGGACATTTAGGTAATGTCCATTTTTTTTTTTTATAAACAATGCTACATTAAGATTCCAATGTGCATAGCTCCTAGCTTGCATATGTAACCATTTCCTTGATGATAGAGAGGCTGATCTTTCTAAGTTTCTTGGCTGTCCAGATTTATTCTCTTTTTTCTTTGCCCATTTGTCTACTCTCTTATAGAAATTTTTCAACTTCAGATTTTGGAAAGGATTCTTAGATATAATATGACAAGCGTGAACACAAAATTAAAAGAATATGGACTTAATCAACATTAAAAACCACAAAAAAAGTAAAATTTTTAGCTTAAAGAACACCATCAAGAAAGTGAAGATAACCCACAGAATGGGAAAAAATTCTTGCAAATCATCCATTTAATAAAAGACTTGTGTCCAAATGTATAGAGAACTCTTGTGGAGGGGCGTGAGGGGGAGTAAAAAGAACTCTTACAACTCAGTAATGAAAAGACAAACAACCCATTAAAAAATGAACAAAGGATCTGAATAGACATTTCTTTAAGGAAGATATGCAAATCGAAAATAAGCACATAAAAAGATGCTCCAAACTGTTTGTCATCTGAGAAATGCATTATCAAAATCACAATGAGATACCACTTCATACCTTCAAAGATGGCTAGAATCAAAAAGTCAGATAGTAACAGTGGTTGGTAAGAATGTGGCAAAACTGGAATGCTCATACATTACTGGTGGGAATGTAAAATCGTGTAGGTGCTTTGAAAACCATCTAACAGGTCTTCCAACAATTAAACATAAAATTACCACATGACCAGTAATTCCACTCCTAGATATTTACCCAAGAGAAATGAAAACATCGGTCCAAATAACAACTTACACAATAATATTCCTAGCAACATTTTTCATAACAGCTAGAAACAATCCAAATGCCCATCAACTTACAAATGGATAAACAAATGTGCTACAGCCATACAGTGAAATATTACTTGGCCATAAAAGGAATGAAGGACTGATGAGTACTACCACGTAGACAAATCTTCAAAATATTATGCTAATTAAAGAGTCACAAAAGACCACATATTGTATGATTCTATTTATATGAAATGTCTAGAATAGTGAAATTGTTAGAGACAGAAAACACATTAGTGGTTGTTTTTGAGCTTGTGGGGGCTGGAATATATGGAAAGTGATACCTAAGGAGCATACATTTATTTTTGAGGTGATAAAAGTGTTTTAAATTGACTGTGGTGATGGTTGCACTTATCTGTGAATATACAAAAAAAACAGTGAATTATATATTCCAAATAGATGAACTGTATGTAAATTCTATCTCAATAAAAAGCAGGAACTAAATAAATAGAGAGGATCAAGAAACCCCAATTTTATTTCTTTGAAGATATAAGTAATGGCATTTCTTTATGTTCATAGAAGAGGAAGGCACAAATAATATTATGAAATAAGAAGTATTAGGCAGAAAGACAGACATGAGTTGGGTGGAGAGAGAATAAAGCCAGTAAAGCCCACTAAAAGGGACTCGAAGAGTTAACTAGATAAAACCAGAGAGCCAGAAAGGACTCACAGAGTTTATTAATCAATTAGTTGAAGTTTCAAAGGCCTGGAGTGACTTGGAATGTCCAAATATTCCTCAGTTGAAAAACAATTCCCCAGATAAGGAAAAGTCAATCAAGGACTTCTCTGTCCTACGTTTTCCGTTTTTTTTAACACCATCTCAAATGAATAAGCTTACTAACTTTGATGTTATGATATCATGATATAAGATTGCCTACTATGGTATACCATGAACCATTCTTCTCTGATGATTCAATCATACTGAAAATCTGTACACATTCTAGGGTTCTACAGTTGTAGTTCTCCTTTTCTACAGCTCCTACCCTGCTCATGGAGAACAGAATTTTTCACTCACAACTTGTAACTTCTCTTAAAACTTCCCCTCCCTTCCTAGGTTACTTGAGATTCTGTAAATTCAAATATGCCCATAGAGTCGAGTCAGATCTTACCCTTAAGGTGCTAAGAACAGGAGAAAATATTTTTTTAAAAGGGAGTAAAGTCAAAATTAACCTTGAAAACCTCTTAAATCAATCATAATGGAGTGTCCATTAAATAATCTGAATCAGTTTCTCTAAAGCTTCTTTTAGCAATTTCCTTTGCCTATGCTCTCAATTAATTATTCAATGAATTATTTGAGAATGGCAGAGAATCATGAATTCCTAAACAATGCATTCTTCTTCTCAGGTAACTAATGGCTATCTTTTCACCACTTTCAAGCCAGGTTTCCAATGCAGCTGGAACCAAATGCTGTATCAGGTGTAATGTCCCCACCAGTTTTACCATACTTTCAGGGACATTTCCTCCTTCTTCATAAACAATGTAATTTCCCTTTTAACATGCATTCTGGATAGTGCAAATATATAAACCACCTTCCCTAAACTTTTTCCCTGTCTTCATCCTATGCCCAATAACATCTAGTGAATTTTCCTGTGGGAAACTAATAAACTGACAAGAAAACATTCACATAGGCATTTATGTTAAATCATGTATACTCAAGCTTGACAACCAGTGCCTCCATGCCAAGATTGCTATTTTTCTCATGTTACCCTCCTGCTGAAATCGAGTGTTCATGACATCAATCTATAGAAGCTGTAAGCACACCTCTTTCTCAGCAACACTCCTGAAATAGTTTAGATGAGTGGTGGAGTGTTTCTTCATTGATTCTGTATTATTCCTAGATGGAGACACAGCCATTATGTTATGTCACAGTACAATAATTTCAGGGAAATGCACTGCAAGTATGTAAATCCTTATAGATTTTAATGTCTGGAAGAACAAGAAAGTGTGTCTACTAGAAGAAAGCCCTACTTTACACTACAAAACCCTACTTTACAATAGTGGATGGCACAGACGGTTCTTTCCTCTTTTCCATTTAATATTCCTACAGGTTTTAGCTGATAATATCCATCTCTGTAGGTTCCCCTTAACTTTCTTCCTCTTTCATTGTGATCTTGGTTTCTTTAGCTCTCTTCCTGACTTGATTATCAAGTCAAATATTTTCCTTTCATATCCCTTCTCAGCGACCTAGATATGTGGGTAGGCTGGCTGTAGGAGAGGTCAGGTACCTTGAAGGTCTTATGGAAATGTTTAGATTTTTCAGTTAAATATCTACAACCAAAATTACTCCTGTGATTGTTGATAGCCTTTACTTGGTATTATAATAATAAAACCTTTCTCTTTTCTCAACTAAGTTAAGGTCCTCTTTTAGGAAGGGGAAATAAGAAGAAGAAAAAAAGAAGGTGGAGGAAGTCAGTCTTGTTCTACTGCATAAAATTAGATAGAAGAGAACCATATGACACTTTTTCTTAAGAAAGTGGTGATATAGTATTCTAATGAGAAGAGGAATTTAAAAAAGTATTTTTGATACAGGGAATTTACCACCATATTCATGTTATCTACTTCTTCTCTTGCATTGTTGAGACCTAAAGATTTTGAGGCACTGTTTCCATGGAAGCTCTTGAACTACCAGATAGTAAGAGAAAATGTAGACCTTTCCTCCAAAGTCTAAAGCCAGTTTTTTTTACCAGAAGCATAATTTAAAGATTCTATGCTTCAAAAAATCAAATCCATTTATAGTCTCTGGCTTTTAAACAATCCTTCAGTTTCATTATTATTCATTTACGAAGATGATTTTTTTAAGTCCATGAAGCTATATTTTCCACCTAAACTATGTTTCATTAAAATAAAAGTAGGGAGGGTACTAAATGAGCCAAGATCCTCTCCTATTCTATCATATATGTCATTAAAACTAATTTAGGTAACCACAATGGTATGTTTATTACCAGACTATGTGTCTGTTAGAAAATGTACATTACAGGACCAAGCTATCATATGTGGTTTGATTGAGAAATTCAAACTTATGAAGTAAAAACATAAATAAAAATATTTAATTTTTTTAATGGTGCTATGAGGGATATTTAACACCACTGAAGTCTAAACCAGAAACATTTCAATTAACTCTAAGTTTAAAGAATTCATTTAAGGAAATATACAGATGTTTCACATGCTGTTATTATTGTTACTATTATTGTTTGGAGGATATTTGTTTAAGGCAACAACTATAAGTACCACAAAGCTCCCCACATGCTATCCTCTAAGTTCCTGTTCTGTTTGATTATAAACCTGAATTTATAATAAAAAAAGAAAAGGAGTAAAAGGGAAGAAACTAGTCCTCTAACTATAGGCATAACTGGCTGTACATTAGTAGCTATGGTATGATCCTGGTCTTGTCCTTCTGCTATCAGTGGCCTCTGCTAACATGGAATAGGTTCACTCTGTGGCTTCAGCATGAGCTGAGTTTATGGTTCATACTAATTCTTGCCTCTTTTACCCCAGCAGATACCCAAGTGGAAGCTATGTTTACCTTACCCACTGCTACCAGTAATCCCCTCCACCTCATTCTCTGGGTTACTGCTCCTTCACACTGAGTCCTCTTTCAAGCTCTTTCTAAGAGTGGCAGTGAACTGGAGGACTGGTACTTCTATCGCCTCTTATCCAGAAACACTCTTCTGCCCCATCAAATTTTCTATTAATCTCACCCACTGATTTATTTATTTTAATCCCAAACACTAAAGCCATTATATCTAGAGTTAAATTTAGTTCTTTTTTATATCTTCCATATTTCTATGTAACTTTTGAATATATAGGGTACAATTATAATAACCATTTTTATTTCTTTGCCTTCTAATTCTAACAGTTGTGTCAGTCCTGGGTCACTTTCAAGTGTATTCTCCTCATTATAGCCTATCTTTTTTGTCTCTTTGTATACCTGGTAATCTTTGGTTGAATACCAAAAATTATCAGTTTTACCTTGTGGTGATGATGAATATTTTTGTACAGGCATACCTACCTCAGAGCTACTGCAGGTTCAGTTCCAGACCACCACAATAAAGCAAATAGCACAGGTGAGTCAAATGAATTTTTTGCTTTCCCAGTGCATATAAAACTTATGTTTACACCATACATATTCTATTATGTGTGCAATAGCAGTATGTCTAAAAAATAACATATTTAATTAAAAATAACATATTTTAAAAATACTTTATTGCTAAAAAATGCTATCTTCTGAGCTTTCAGGAAGTCATAACCACTGACCACAGATCACCATAATGAATCTAATAATAATGGAAAAGTTTGAAATATCAAAAGAATTATCAAAATGTGACACAGAGACATGAAGTAAACAAATGCTGTTGGAAAAATGGCACCAATAAACTTGCTTGACACAGGGTTGCCATAAACTTTCAATTTGTAAAAATCGCAGTATCGGTGAAGCACAATAAAGTGCAACAAAACTAGGTATGCCTGTATTTCTACAAATACTGAGTTTTGTTCTGGACCACAGTTAACCTACTTGGAGGGTCTTCATCTTTCGGGGTCTTGCCTTTAAGATTTGTTTTTCTCCAAAAAATTTCATTAATTCTTTTATATCTATTTTTTAGATGATGAAAATAAAATTCCCAGAGAATATGTAAAAGCCATGCACCTGGATGTGGTAAATTCTCAAAAATTACCCTTAAATAATTTGAATTCACATCCTTGTGATTCAAAGACACTGTGGTGCTACTCTTCATAATTTTCCTGTTTTTAATTAACTCACTTTTTAGCCAGATGAAGAGTCCCTCAAATTTATCTTCCATATTAAATTTGAATATTGGGCTAAACAACAAAATATGGTAATTTTCTTACCTCCAACTCTATAACAATTTACTATTTAATCTAGGCTTTCCACTTAACATGAACTATGTATGTTTATATGTAAGAATACGCAACTAAAAATCTGTTCCTATATTTTATGTTAGGAAAACATTTTCACTCCACCTGAAATAGCCAGATACATTCTAAAATATTTATTTGCAGTAAAATCTTGAATACATACTTTCCATTAATAATTAATAAAGCCAAGAACTGACTACACCACCGATAAGTAGTATGAGTTTGAGGTTCCTGACTCAGAGATGATGTTAACTTTTATGTTTATATTTCATTTAGTTTAATTCAGAAAAAAGTTTTCATTTTCTTTTTGTAACTAGAAAAATCCCTATTCTGTATTCAAAACAGCAACAGTAAGGACAGAGGCCTACTTTATACAAAGCTAGAAATTATAAAATAACAACACACACCATATACACGTGTGTATATGTATACATGTATGTATATGTGTGTGTGTGCGCACATGCGCACGTGTATTCCTTATTGTTGTTTCCAAAATATTATTATAAAGGGAAATATGCCTTATGTGGTATTTCTTCATGAATAAACTCTAATACTCACTCCTCATTTTTGTCACCCAGTATATGAACCCGTACCTATGTTATGGAAATCTCCATCTTATGAGGAAGAACCTGTCTCTCATTATAGAGAAACTAACAATGTCAGCTACTTGATCTCTGAGCATCCCTTAAAGGTATGGGCTAGTATATGACCTTGACTGTACCAGTTATATCCACTCTGGAGATTGAACTGGATGCTACTAAGAAAAATAATGATTAGAATCTATTCTGGAAATGGGAAACAGAAACTAGTTTCAGTATCAAAAGGAAGCGTATCAGTGATTCCTATGACATTTAGCATCTCACGTCATTGACATTTATAGCTCAAGCTGCAATGTCTCTACCCAGGTATTCCAGCAATAGTTTGTTCCCTATACCTATTCTATAGTGTGATCCCTTGGCATAAATTTAAGCTTTTAAACTCTAATCTAAGGTTTGTGAAACTTCCGGAGGTTCTATAAACTGCCCAATCTCTTTGTAATAGTTTATTTTCTACTTCAGCAAGAATAAGCCATGGTTTTTCCAACATAAAAATTGATACTAGGAGAGACCAGAGACAACAGATCATTAGGCAAATAGGGAAAATTGCCACTTATCTAGCTTGGTTGCCACCAAATGCAACAGATCTCCACTTGGCAATAAGGAACACAACTGTGGTATCCCATGGCACAAAATGAGAAAGTAATTCAAAAAAATTAACCTTGGAGTTTCCTGGGATTTAGTGCACATTAATGACCTGACCAGAGAGAATCAAGTAGTAACTCACTTATAAAAGTATGAAGGTCATGATTACTCCAAGTCTATAGGGTAGCATGATTGCTTCTAAAGGCACGAGAAGATTATCCTTTATCCATTGTATATTCTTGGCTCCCTTGTCAAAGATCAATTTACTATATATACTTGGGTTTATTTCTGCATTCTGTGTCCTGTTCCATTGGCCTATATGATGCAGGTCTATATGATTCTCCCTAGTCAGGTCACTAATGGGCACTAAATCCCAGAACACTCCACAGATAATTTTCTTTTTGCCAGCACCATACCATTTTGAGTACCATAGCTCTGCAACATATTTTGAAATCAAAAAGTGTGATGCCTTCAGCTTTGTTCCTCTTTCTCATAATTCACAAAGGTGTTAGGAAAACTAGATATCCACACACAAAAGAATAAAATTGGGCCTTTATCTCACACCATACACAAAAATCAATTCAAAATGGATTAAAAAGTTAAACATAAGACCTGAAACTGTAAAACTACTAGGAGAAAGCATAGGGGAAAAACTCCTTGACCTTGATCTTGGCAATGATTTCTTGGATATAACCCCAAAAGCAAAGGTAACAAGGGCAAAAACAGGAACATGGAAGTAGATCAAACTAAAAACTTCTGCTAAGCAAAGGAAAGAACCAACAAAACAAAAAGCAACCTATGAAATGGGAGAGTATTTAGAAATCATGTGTCTGAGAAGGGGTTAATATCCAAAACACATGAGGAACTCATGTGACTTAATAGCCAGAAAACAAATAGCCCAATTTAAAAATGGGCAAAGGACTTGAATAGACATTTATCCAAAGAAGACATATAAATGAACAAATATATGAAATGATGTTCAACATCACTAATCATCAGTGAATTATAAATCTAAACTACAATGAGATGTCATCTCAAACCTGGCATGATGGCTATTATAAAAAGAACAGGTAGTAAGTGTTGGTGAGGGTGGGAACTCCTGTATACTATTGGTGGGAATGTAAAATTGTGCAGCTACTATGGTAAACAATATGGAGTGCCTCAAAAAATAATAATAAAAATAGAATTACCTCATGATCCAGCAATCCCACCTGTGGATATATATCCCAAAGATTTGAAATCAAGATCTCAAAAAGATATCTGCACTCTCATGTTCATTGTAGCATTATTCACAATAGCCAGATATGCAAGAAACTAAATTTTCAAAGGATGAATGGATAAAGAAAATGTGGTATACACATAAAATGGAACATTATTCAGACTTAAAAAAATAAGGGAATTCTGCCATACACAAGACAGATATACCTGGACGACCTTATGCTAAGTGAAATGAGCCAGTCACAGAAGGACAAATTTTACACAATTTTACTTATATGAGATACCCACAATAGTCGAACTCATAGAAACAGAGTAGAATGATAGCTGCCTGGGACTGGAAGGAGAGGGAATTGGGGAGTTGTTGAACAGGTATAAGTTTCAGTTCATTCAAGATGAGTAAGTTCTAGAGGTCTGCTGTACAATATATAATCCCTCTATTCAACACTACTATATTATACACTTAAAGCTTTGTTGAGAGTAGATTGCATATTGTTTTCTTCCACAATTTTTTCATAAATTAGTAAAATTAATTAAAAAATAAATAAAGACACTGATATATACCAATAATATGAGAAGGTCATGCTCAAGTCTTAAATTTGCAGCTCAAGGCAAATACTGTTGACTTCCTGTAAATTTTGTAAAAGTCTTATTTCTTGCATCCACAGATTAAGATAGGAAAACACTCAATGTTTAATAAGGAAGATTGCCTCATTATGAGAGCTTAGCTGGCAACAGGGCACTGATTGAAAAATTCTATAGTAGGATGAGAATATAGTGGTATGTTCTAATAAGGAATAGCTGAATTTTCAACCCTTAGCCACTCTTCTCAGGAGAAGCAGTCCATTTTTACAGTACATATTGAGATTATTTTTCACCATAATTGGAGGTATGTAATAACTTTGCCAAGAAGAGTTACCTAGATAATGGTAGCCAATTTTTCCCATCCCAACCTCTTCATCCTTCACTGTATTGTTTCTTGGTATCTCCAATGCCACTACTGTCCACTGTTCAGAGTGGAGACTTGTGACGATGAGATGATAAATGGCATTGTGACTGAAGTCTGCCTCATAGTAGTGCTAGTAGGACCCCAAAATTCTATGAATATTCCATTAGTTTCTTGGTATACCATGAAAGAGATATCAATCAGAAGCACCATCTTGGCTGCACACCTCAGGGAATAATGTTTATTATTAGGAAGGACCTGCTTGACGCCCCAAGAGCTTCCTCTATTTACTATATGTCAAAAGCATGACTACATCCCTAAGAGAATCACAGTGATTAGTTTCACCATCAAAGATTTGACAGATTCAGAGTTGGTGATTTCTACCATACTTCTTTTTAAATTTTCAGTTTATCTACTGTAGAAATCAAAGTATTCAGGAGTGTAATGAAGGATTGTTATACATTTGATCAGCTAGAGGCAGCAAATCAAGGCCATTGTTCTGTATGTGGTGTCCTCACTAGAATACATCAATAAGGTTCTAAGGAATGTGCTTTACTCTCTAAGGAATCAACAGCTATTGACTATGCATGTGCTTTTATTTTTTCACTCTAAAAATCTGTTAACATCAGAACAATCTGCCTGCAATTCACAAGGCAACAGCATTATTTCACTGCCTTGCCTCAGTTTATTCACATTCTAGGTCACAGCTTAGCTCATAAAGACCTTCACCTTCTGAAATTGCACTCATCCTCTATTTTGATGACATCATGATCAGAAAACCTACAGATCAGTAAATAGACTTTATCCTAAATATCTTGGCAAAATCCCTGTGAGCTATAAGTCAAGATATAAATAGCACGAACTAAGTCCATTCCCTATGTTTTAGAAATCCTCCACTTCATGAGGCAAATTGATCTTCCACTATGGAACCTAAAGATCCCAAGTCCTTGTTTTCTCAGCCTGCTTTGAAATTAGGGCAGTAGCACAGGAACCGAATTCTATCAGTTGGATGCACATGCCCCAGATTTCGAATTAGAAGCTGCCAGTGAGTGAAAAGCAGCAATTGCAGAATCTATTCTGGTCACACAAAAGAATAGTAGTGGAAGCAGCTTCACTTTCCAGAAGCAGCAGCATCTAATGTTCTGTGTTTGTGCGCTCAGCATTACAGTCTGCAGAGTAATCAAGTACCCTAGCAATAAGAGCAATCATCTCTTTACAGAACAGACTGCAAAATGAGTGTAGACACTTCTCCCGGACACTGGTTTCGGCTCATGGTTCTCTGGACTCTCCAAGCAATTTTATGCGCTACTCTATATCATTACAATAAATTAATTTTCTTCTTAAAGTTATCAAAGTGAAATCATGTTGCTTAAAATTAAGAGTTCTTTCTGATTCACTCAATAATAATTTAGTGAGCATCTTCAGCTGATCTTATCAGACCCTATAGGAAGCCAGATCAATAGGACACATACTCTGTTAGTGAATATGCTTGTAGGGAAAATATGACGGGTTTTACAGTACATACAAGAAACTATAACAGAATAGCTAAAACCATTTTTTTCCTCTGCTCATTGTGATTTCTTCTTTAATTTGTAGATTGTTTAAATAAAATGTTTAATTTCTCAACATTTGATATATTTTTAAATCACTTTTGAAACTGATTTCTAATTTAACATCTTAATGGTCAAACAACATTGTTTTTATACTTCAATCTTTGAAATATGTTGAGACTTGCTTTATGTGCAACCATATATGAATTTTGTAATACAGTGTATATGTACTTGAAAAAAGTGTGATTTCTGTCATTGTTAAGCAGCGTGTTTTGTATACAGGTACCCCCTACTTTTTAAAAGTTCACATTTTCCACTTCACTTTTACAAAAGACCTGTATTAGTACCTGTTTTCGCTAACTGAAAGAAATCCAAAGAGGATTTTTGCTTTTAGAAAAAAAGGTGAAAAACAAAACAGCATTCATTTGTTTTGCAGTGAGTTGTCCTAGAGACACTGGCAATGTTCAAAAAATGTTCCATTAAAAGTTGACGGTAATTGCTTCTTCGCTGTACAGCATGTTGCCTTACAAAAGTCTTCATAGGAACACAGTGGAGACCTGTATTTCAATTTGATCAAGTTGGTTATTTGTGTTAAAATCTACACATTTTTGGCTTATTGTTCTACTTACTAGTGAGAAAGTGTGTTAAAATTTCACACTATGATTGTGGATTTACCTATATATATTCTTTTTTTCTGTCAATTTTTGCTATGTGAATTTTTAGGAACATGATTATTTGTATAGAATTTTAGATTTATTACATGGTTTTGAAATATTGATCTTCGAATCATTATGGAATGTGAAACAAATTCTATACTCTGATTCTATTCATCTGAATTAATAAGAATTTTAAAGGGTTGCTGAACATAAGGTTAATATTTTCAAAATTCAATTATATTTGTATAGATCAATAGCAAACAGGAAATTACATTCAGAAAATAATGTTTGACAGTATCATCTAAAAAGTGAAATATATCAGAATAAATCAGATGAGAAATATGAAGATCTCTCTATATAAAATTGTGAAACATTACTGACAATAACTATAGAATAGCTAATTAAATTATGGAATGTACTATGCTTAGACTAAGGGACTTGACTTATTAAAGAAATCACTACTCCACAAATTAATCTCAGTTTCAATGTAACCAAGACCCATTAGTTTGTTTTCGTTTTTGTGTTTGGTTGTTTTTTTGTGTGTGCATTTGTTTGCTTGTTTTGTTTTTTGTTTATTTGTGGAAATCAAAAATGGTTTTAGAAGCACTGGGAAAGCTGTCCCCCTACAACTTAAAATTGCTACTCTCTTCTTCACTGATGCCTGAAATCTCACATTTAGATATGCAATCTGTGACTTTATGGGTTTATGAAAAGAGCGAAAGTACAAATAAAGTAGCACTGATTTTATATTTTGCAAATTTTTTTTTACCTCTTGTTCCCCTTCATATATTTTGTCTATCCCCCCACCCTGCTCCCTTCTGGGAACCACCAATTTGTTCTGTATTTACGAGTCTGTTTCTGGGTTTTGTTTTGTTTTTTAGATTCTACATATAAGTGAAATCATATGGTATTTATAATTCTCTGTCTGACTTATTTCACTTAGCATAATACCTTCTAAATCCATCCATGTGTCACAAATGGCAAGAATTCATTCATTTTTAAGGCTACATAATAGTCCATTATATATATATATGCCACTTCTTCTTTATCCATTAATCTAACATTGGACACTTAGGTTGCTTCCATATCTTGCCTATTGCAAATACTGCTGCAATAAACACAGGAGTACCTACATATTTTTGAATTAGTGTCATCATTTCCTTTGGATACATACCCACCACAAGTGGAATTACTGGATCGTTTTGCATTTCTACTTTGAATTTTTTGATGAACCTCCATGTTGTTTTCCATAGTGGTTATACCAGTTTACATTCCCACCAAGAGTGCACAAGGGTTCCCTTTTTTCCACATCCTCACCAACACTTATTTTTGTATTTTGTAAATTTATTGGGTTACATAGAAACTTTTCTTGAAATATGGGATATGCTATTTAAAAAATCTGGATACCACTGACTGATGCATAAAGAATATTTTGAAATGTAGTGGTAAATAAGGTAATAATAATAACAATATCTAATGTACACTGAGCATTTAATTAAATACCAAGCACTGTTGAAAGCTTAAGATGCACTAACTCATTTCATGCTAACATCAATCCAATGATCATTATCTCCATATTATAGACGTAGAAACCAAGGCACAGAACAATTAAATAACTTCCCCAATTAGTATACGAAGGAACCATAATCAAAATCATGTTGTTTAACTGCAGTATGCTTACTCTTATCCACAACCATAATTCATTTTCTTGGAACCACCTGAGGATAGGGTAATGGACACTCTTGAAAACCAAAGAGACAAAGCAGACTAAAAGGAGTTTCTGATCAGAAAAGCAGCAATACAAAAATAGCATTAAAAAATATTCATCTGGTAATGAATACTGAATAAATTAAATAATATCAGAACCTAGGTTTAGATATTAAGGTTCATTTATTCACTGAGATAGTCACCATTCTTTCTGCTTAGGTAACATTAATGAGCAAAGCAAATATATAAACTTTGGTCCTCTTAGTCTGGTGGACTGAAAGACTAGTTATCTGGACTTAACTTAAGGGCATGGCCTAGGAGAGTAGCAATGAGTCTGCAGAGTAAAGAATAAGTAGAAAAATATTCAAATAACTTTTTATATCTAAAGACTGTAGAGGAGGTAGAAGGGTGAAACTTCAGAAAATGGATTAGATTTGGGGAAAAAATGATTCTGAATAGAGGAATAGTAACATATCCACCTGTAAATATTTAGAAGGCAGTTAGCAATATAATGCTGAAGCATCAGTGAGAGTTAACTGTATAAATAACAGAACCATTTGCCACTGAAATAATATCCAACCCAATGGCAGATTTTAGTTAGAACTATAAGGTTAATGTACTTCTTATGTAGAAGAACCATCAGGCAAAATATAGAAGTTTGATGAATTCCCAAAACAATGCAATGGGAAGAATCAAAAAGAAGCACACAGGGTAACAAACTGATTTGTTGAAGATATAAGAACAGTCACACAATTTAAAGGACAAGATATTAGTCAACAGTGAGCAGCAAAATATCAAAAACAATTAAGATTTAAAAGTAACTGAAACAGAAGAAAAACCTTTGAATTTGAGAATTATAAAGCCATTTACTGATGGTGAAAAGAAAATATTGGGAGAATGTAGAATGAAGACAGGGTGAAGAGAGAATGTAGACAGTGCACACGTCACTTGTTTTACACATATAGCAAAAGGAAGGGGAGGAGTGAACTATTAGGAAGAAGGGCATCCTTCTCTTTGGTAGTAATGTTATCAAGAACACTAAAGGATTTTGAAATCACAAATGAGCTGATGGTTAGGGAGAAGTTTACTAAGCTTTTTAAAAACTGTGTTTCAGCTCTTTCTCAACTCTATCTTCATGGTAGTGGCAGCAGTGGCCACAGTTCAGTCACTGACATACAGCTCTTTGTCCACACCCAGGAGCTATACACACTTGAGGTGACCAGCCAGGAGACAGTCACTCTGATCAAGGCTCATGTAAGTCTTGCTAGAGGGCATTGCCCCAGAAGACCAAGTTGTGTTCCTGGTAGGTACACCCCTAGAGGATGAGGCTACTCTGGTCAAGTGTGGGGTGTAGGCTCTGACTATTCTGGAAGCAGCTGACTACATGCTTGGAGGTAAAAGTTCATGGTTCCTTGGCCCACCCTGGAAAAGTAAGAGACATGACTCCCAAGGTGGTCAAACAGGAGAAAAAGGAGAAAACAGGCTGGGCCATTCAGTGAATGCAGTACAACCACCCCTTCATCAAAGTTGTGCCCACCTTTGGTAAGAAGGGCCCCAATGCCAACTCTTAAATCCTTTGTAATCCTGACTTTCTCTAATAAAGCCACTTAGCCCAGTCCAAAAAGAAAGTTGTGCTTAAAGTAGCTTATGGATATCCCAACTAATTCCTTAGTCTTTCCACTACTATATGCTACTTGCAAATGAGTAATAATAACCTGCCACTTGTTTCTAACAATGCTTGCTTATTTCCCCAGCAGTTTTCTCTTAATCTATTATCTTTTACTTCCTCGACTTAGCCTTGTTATGCTGGAGGAAGGAAAAACAAGGACATGCAAACAGAACAGAGAGATGCCATAGGGGGAGAACAGACCAGACCCCAAGGTCCGTGCCTTATATGGAAAGGAGACAGCTCTTCCTGAATTCCATCCTTCTGATGTGCCAACTAAGACCCGGATGTCAGCCTTCTCCCTCTTGGAAGGAAAAAAGTTTCTAGTTGTCTATTATGTCACCTTTAGCCAGTCATACCTCTCCACAACCCCTAGAATAGCTTGCCCACTCCTCCCCCTCCTAATCCCTTATAAGCCCCCACCTCCCTGACCAGGTGTGACTTCCCCGGCCTGTAGTACCCAAACTGTGGAACATCACCCGGGAGTGGCATTCAAAGAAACTACCTGGCCCTTTGTTGCTTCTCTTCACCTGCTTATTTCAGCTAAAATTTATCTTACAAGCCTTACAATAACATTTTAGTGCAGGGGAATGTAACAATGTTCGACTCATTTGTAATTCCACCTTTTTGATCACTTTCCCACATGAAACTCAGTTAGGATTAATTAAACAGAAAGAAGAGTAACAAATAAGAAAGCCTTCTTTTAAAAAGATAAAATTCCTCTGTTCTGAAAGACAGAAATGAATCAGCGACTCCACTCCAAAACTACTAGAACAAATATCTGAATTCAGTAAAGTTGCAGGATCCAGAATTAAGACACAAAAATCTGCTGCTCTCCTGCACACTAATGATGAACTAGCAGAAAGAGAAATCAGGAAAACAATTCCATTTACAATTGCATCAAAAAGAATAAAATACCTAGGAATAAACCTAACCAAGGAAGGGAAAGACCTATACCCTGAAAACTACAACACCCTCTTAAAAGAAATTAATGAGGACACTAACAAATGGAAATTCATCCCATGCTCTTGGATAGGAATAATTAATATGGACAAAATGGCCATCCTGCTTAAAGCAATACACAGATTCAATGCAATCTCTATCAAAATACCAACAGCATTTTTCAAAGAACTGGAACAAATAGTTCTAAAATTCATATGGAATCAGAAAAGACCCCAAACAGCCAAAGCAATCCTGAGAAGGAAGAATAAAGCAGGGGGGATCTCGCTTCCCAACTTCAAGCTCTACTACAAAGCCACAGTAATCAAGACAATTTGGTACTGGCACAAGAACAGACCCATAGACTAGTGGAACAGAATAGAGAGTCCAGATATTAACCCAAGCATATATGGTCAATTAATATACGATAAAGGAGCCAAGGATATACAATGCGGAAATGACAGCCTCTTCAACAGCTGGTGTTGGCAAAACTGGACAGCTACATGTGAGAGAATGAACTGGATCATTGTCTAACCACATACGCAAAAGTAAATTTAAAATGGTTCAAAGACCTGAATGTAAGTCATGAAACCATAAAATTCCTAGAGAAAAACATAGGCAAAAATCACTTGGACATAAACATGAGCAACTTCTTCATGAACATATCTCCCCGGGCAAGGGAAACAAAAGCAAAAATGAACAAGTGGGACTATATCAAGCTGAAAAGCTTCTGTACAGCAAAGAACACCATCAATAGAACAAAAAGGCATCCTACAGTATGGGAGAATATATTCATAAATGACATATCTGATAAAGGGTTGACATCCAAAATACATAAAGAGTTCACTCACCTCAACAAACAAAAAGCAAATAATCCAATTAAAATATGGGTAGAGGATCTGAACAGACACTTCTCCAAAGAAGAAATTCAGATGGCCAACAGACACATGAAAAGATGCTCCACATCACTAATCAGAAAAATGCAAATTAAAACCACAATGAGATATCACCTCACACCAGTAAGGATGGCTGCCATCCAAAAGACAAACAACAACAAATGTTGGTGAGGCTGTGGAGAAAGGGGAACCCTCCTACACTGCTGGTGGGAATGTAAACTTGTTCAACCATTGTGGAAAGCAGTATGGAGGTACATCAAAATGCTCAAAACAGACTTACCATTTGACCCAGGAATTGCACTCCTAGGAATTTACCCTAAGAATGCAGCAATCAAGTATGAGAAAGACCAATGTACCCCTATGTTTATCGCAGCACTATTTACAATAGCCAAGAATTGGAAGCAACCTAAGTGTCCATCAGTAGATGAATGGATAAAGAAGAGGTGGTACATATACATAATGGAATATTACTCAGCCATAAGAAGAAAACAAATCCTACCATTTGCAACAACATGGATGGAGCTAGAGGGTATTATGCTCGGTAAAATAAGCCAGGCAGAGAATGACAAGTATCAAATGATTTCACTCATCTGTGGAGTATAAGAACAAAGCAAAAACAGAAAGAACAAAACAGCAGCAGACTCACAGAACCCAAGAATGGACTAACAGTTACCAAAGGGAAAGGGACCAGGGAGGATGGGTGGGAAAGGAGGGATAAGGGGGAAAAGGCGGCATTATGATAAGCACACATAACATGTGGGGGGGCACGGGGAAGTCAGTACAACAAAGAGAAGTAGTGATTCTATAGCATCTTACTATGCTGATGGACAGTGACTGTAATGGGGTATGTGGTGGGGCCTTGATAATGGGGTGAGTCTAGTAACCATAATGTTGCTCATGTAATTGTACATTAATGATACCAAAAGAAAAAAAAAGAACACTAATGATTGTTGGGATTTCCTGTATCAAGAGTACAAATTCATGCTGAAATTTTCATAGAACTGCTAGTTTTGATTGAGGAATGGTAACCATCAAGTTTATAACATTTCCCCTGGTGAAGAAAATAACTGCAGTAAAAGATAACAAATACACTCACATGTCTACAAAGGAGATGGGGTGGTCTAGTGATTCTGTTCTCAACCAAAGACTTGCAGAGATTCAGTTCAGAGGGGGAAGATTGATTTTCTGGCTTAAGTTAAATGAGGCATTGAACAAATGTCAAAAGCATGACATAGACTTAGATTCTTCACTGTCACACCAATAAAGTTACCAATCTTCCATCTGTTTTGGAACAAATGCAAGAAACCCTGCTGTGGGCCCTGAACAAAACAGTGACTGTGAATTTACACAGCTCCTTAAACTTGTAAACTGTATACTGCAAGTGAATTTATACCCCATGATTAAAGAGACACATGTACACAGAGGTGTTTTCTATCAGCTATAGCTGTATTTTTTAAAAGAAGTATTGTTTTTCACTCTGGAATTTAGATACAATGCCTTATACTTGAAAGATGTTTAAATATTAACACTTACTTATTAAGATTGATATTATATTAGAAAGCCTGAAATTATAGTATTAAGGTAACAATTTTGAAAAGTTAAAGGAATACATCAATATCATTCCACAGTAAACTTCCAGGACTGGAGAGGGCAAATACAAAATATGGCATGAAATTCAAAAGACATGTGAAACTTGTTTTTAAAAGACCACTCTATTGAAATTAAGTTGACATGTAAAAAGCTGTACATATTTAGTGTATACAACTCAATGAATTTGAAGATAGGTATAAACCCATGAAACTATCACTACCAACAAGGCCATATACATCCACCCACCTCCCAAAGTGTTCCCCTGCCCTCTTAATTATAATTTTTTGGGTGTAATAAGAACACTTAACATGAAATCTACCCTCTTTAAAAATTTTAACTATACAATACAGTATTATTAGCTGTAGGCACTATGCTATATAGATCTCCAGAATTTGTCTTACATAACTGAAACTTTGTATCCTTAACCATGACCTCATTTTGCCTCCCACCAGCCCCTAGCAACTACCACTCTGTTCTGCTTCTATGAAGTTGACCCTTCTCAGTTCTATATACAAGTGAGATCATCCATTGTTTGTCTTTATGTGAAATATTTGTTCTACCTCTGGATCAGTGAAGGTAACAGTCTATTGTACATAATATAAGACTGAAATATGGACAGAAATGAAAGGACAAAACTTTTTAACTAATACAACAAAATATTATTCTGGTTGAAACCCATTTACAAATACTACTGTGCATTTCAACTGGATGAGATGGACTCATATCAATATTGTTCCCATTGGTTCTCTTATCTAAGACTATGAAAATGTTACCATGTGTAAGAAACACACGAGTTGAGAGTTGGGAGACTTCTTAAAGTACATATTCCTGGCCTCCCTCTATTTCCAAAGACTCTTAACTAGTTAGTATAAGTTAGGAACCAGGAATCTGCACTTTATGAACTCTGTTGGAGACTCTGACCTGATGTACTAATTCCTCACACAATACTTTAAGAAATTCTGCCGTAAGTAGGGAGATTTTTAGGTTCTGGTTTACATAGAATACACTTGCTTTATACTTATTGTCCTGTGTAGGTATTAATAGTATCTCTTTTTTTTTTCTGCAGAAGTTTTCCTGGCTTGGAGATCCACTATGTAGGATCATCTTAGTCTCAGGACACAAGGACATCTATAGGTTACCCACAAGTGTTAAGGTTCTGTTGAGTTTAGGCCAGCTCAGAAACCACAGCAGTAGCTGAGGTTCTGGAGGGCATAGGGCTAAAACAACCTGATGCCATTACAGACGTATCTAACCTTCCAGGAGCACCTAAAATAATGCAGCTTTCTCCTTCAAATCCATTGTGCCAAAGAGACCTCAGTAAACCACTGAAAATTGCTTAAACTGGTCTCATCAGCATCTACCCACACTCCTGGAATTTGACTTGATCTGAGTTAGCCTTTCTTATGTGAAAAAAATCACAGAAGTCATTTGAATCACAGTATTACATTCTTGTTTTCTCACCTGTTTTCATCACATCTTTAGTTTTTTTCTGCCTTATGAGACGAATTCTTACACACAGGAACCAGGGAATAATTTGGTTTCACCATCCCAGCAATCTTCATCCTGATCCCAGGAAATCCATGAATGCTGTGGAATTAGTGCAGTGAGTATGTTAGTCCATTATCTGTTCCTATCATTATTATGATAAATTCATTGTACTGTTTCAATATGTATTTATTTGTCATAAATACATAATATTGTTAAAATATTTTCAGAAGATTTTGTGACTAATAACTGTATCTGATAAGTCCCATTTTGCCAAATACTAGGAAAAAATATAAGCACATAATCATTTAAATTCTCACTAAACAGCTCAACGTCCCATCTTATTATTGCAAGAATGCCTTTCTCTTCTCTCTAAGCATTATGATAAAGCCAACAAGCTACCAGGGCACTTTGAGTCGTATCAAATGGTAAATAATGGGTGGCTCTCACCCACTGCTCAAGTAGAAATAGATATGACAGGAACATTCTGTGACCACCACTGGCAATTGGTTGTCCAAGGGAAGATGTATATTCCAGTGAACATCTGGGAGATCCAAAAACATCCTTTGCCTTAAGGCTGTTTTCTCTATCATCCCTGACCAGGTCTCGTAAGTTTGCTGAAGTCCAGCCTCAGTGAGAGTGTGATCAGCCATGAGATATCCCGCTCCAAAACCGATGTTGGGATCCAAAGCTTTAGCTCTTTAATGAATTCACACAACCCTTTCACTAGAGCGTAATCCTTTTCCCTAGGAGATCTAAGATGGGTCACTTTCTATGACTTCACTAAACCATTACTCCCATTCTTCCTGTATTACCACTAAAAGGATACCAAGTGAAGCCTTTATCGTCTGATACATACTAGCTGGCTGTTTACCAAGCCCAGTGCCCTTTTCACCTGTGTGCACAGCAGGATTACATTTATCTGTTTCCCATCAATGTAGGTTTGGCAATGTAACTGTTTTGGCAAATGGAGCATCAGAAGACATGATGTATGCCACTTGTTCTATGTGGTCCTATATCTCCTCTCTTTCTGTTTGTGCTGTCTAGATATTGATACCCAAGGTGAACCTAGAATTCATATTTTAAAGATAAGGAAGCCCTTGGATTGAAGGAGACTGGATCCTGAATCACCAGATATAGGTGACTATGTGATCAAAAACACCCACTTTCCTTATTATGTGAATGAAGAACAGATTTTATTGTTTTAAATTGCTGAAATTTTGGCACTTAACTGTTACACATCTATTACTATTTTAACTAACATACAATCTTCAGAGATTTTACTTTAAAGATATTGGACAGGCACAACCATGCTCATTATAAACAAGTTTTCTGAACATTGGATCTTGTGGAAAAGAAGTGTTTATAATTTCAGAACTCTCTCTCCAAGAAGTCTACTAATCATCATAAGAAAATCTGTCATACCCTCTCCAAAATCCTTCAAATTCTGTCAGTCACCAGCATGTCTTGGGGAAAAAAATCAATTCATACCAGTACCCTAATACATACAAATTTATTCAAAGATTTTACTGAAATCATTGTATTATTTTAATGAACATATGCTAAAAATTTAACTACTCTCTTATAGAGGATGCCATTTTAAAACTTAAAAACATTGAAAAATGATCCTTGTTCTCAAAATACAAGAATCCCTGAAACCCACAGATTTTTAGAATATATTTTATGCTAATATAATCACAGTATTTTAAAACTTTAATTTTGCATAGTCATATTCTTGGTAGCACCTTCTTTTCTTCCCTGCTTCCAATGGAGCCCCTGAGGGATCACTAAGGAGACATTTGTTTCAGCTGAGTACAGTCTGAAATGGTAATGGTAAGTAGAAAGATAGACATGAGCAGCTGGGGAAGATAAAGTTAAGGTTCAAGGAAAAAACCGCCCACTTCTAGATCCCACGGGAAAGACAACAAACACTTTGCAAGGAGATAACTTCATTGCCTATGGGGACCAGGCCAAACTGGTCCCAACCAGGTCCCAATTCAGGCACAACTAAACAAAACTTAAGAGCAGCTCAAACCACATCTCTAAGATAATCTCATTAAAATAAAATTATGGTTTTGCTCCCCCACCCCATGGGCTTTCCAGTGTGCATTTTGGGAAGACATGTGCACCAGGAGGAATGGTGTATAACTAGGGCTGTCAATCAAATGACCCCCACCCTGTCAATCAAACAGCTGCCTCCCAGCTAGGACATGATAAATAGACCGTCCCCTAAAAGTTCAGGGCCTTTGTCTACCTTGACTCTGGCCTTCTTCCCCTGTACTATATTCAAATAAAACTTTCACCTGCTTTGCTATTATGTCTCTGCCTTTCAATTCTTTGTTTCAGCAGGGACAAGACACTAAGAGAACAAACTTGACCCTTAACAATAACAGTCATAGTAGTTAATGCAACTCTTATTTGGCGCTAGACACTAACTATCCTGAGCACCAAACATATCTAAACATACTTAATGTCTTCCAAAACTGCATGAGGAAAGTACTATTACTATCTCCACTGTAGATGAAAGAAAGAGAAGCACAAGGTCAGACAACCATCAAGTATCAGGCATGAGTTGCAAACCCAGACCCTCTGACTGCACGGTCTGTGTTCTTGCCCATTTAGAGGATGTTACTTCTTCAGTTTCAAAGTCATTATGCACTGTAAACATATTATATCTAAGTAGAAAACAAGGACAAGAGATTCAGTGACTTTCCCAAAGTCACAGTGCAATATTGTTAGGCAGGAAAATATGTATGAGTGGGGTGGAAAGAAAAAAAGACCAGGAAAGTCCACTAAAAAGACCCAGAGTTAATCAATTAAAGCTCAAAAAGCCAGGAGCAACTGGGCTCGGAATGTGTGAATGTTCCCCAGATAAAGGAAGGTACCTCAGCATAGCCCATGTCTTACTATGTTAATCATACAGTCCCAGCTTAGATTTTACCTTTACCTATATGCTGTTTTTCTTCTCCTTATGGCCCTAATCAAGTAGTTTGTAACCTAGGTAACTAATTTAGCATGCAGGCCCAGCCATAAACAACACAGTAAAAGGCAGATGGGATTCCATCTTAAAGACTGCATTTTAATACTGAAAAAGTTAAGAAGTAAGATTCTTAACTTACTCTTCAGCAAACAGACAATAACTCAGCCCACCTTGTGGGCTGGGCAGGCAGCCTTGTTTGATATGCTCCCAGACCAAGACTGGAGGGAGCAGGAAGTTGCTTGTGTTAAGTTAATTCTAAGTATTCAAAGACCACTTAACAGGTCTGCACCTCCAGGCCTTAGTCACATTCCTGAAGAATCCTTAAAAGGGGGAACCCCCAACCTTTTGGGGCGCTCCTCTCTCTGAAGACGCCCGCACTTTCTGAGTGCGAAACTTTAACTTTTCCCAACCTTTCAGTGTGTACCTTTTAATCTTTAACTTTCTCTCTCCAACTTTTCAGGGTGCCTCTCCTCACTGAAGTGGCCTGTACTTTTTCTCTCTTTAAGTAACTTTAAATAAAACTTTTACTCTGCTTCACTACTGTGCCTCTACGCTTCAATTCTTTGCCGTGGTGGAGACAAAGACCAAGGAAAATACACAACGCTCCCCCAACAATGTGATAGCAGAATTACATTGTGATGAGAGAGATAGAAGTCACTTTGCCAGAGAAAATTAAGAACAGGAGTGGTTTTCAGAGATACACACACACACACACACACACACACACACACACACAAGAACTAACAAATAATTTAAAAATCCTCAAAAGTACAAACTTTCTGACATGACTGATCTGAAAGAGAACCTCTGCTTTCCTAAAGTTATTAAATGACTTGCATTTGAAATATCAAAATGTTAGATAGAAAGATAGACATGAGGAGCTGGGGAAGAGGAAGATAAGGTTCAAGGAAAAAAACTTCCCAAACCCTGCCTAGTGAGGGGGTCCCACATGAAGACAACAAAGGCTTTGCAGGGAGATAACTTTCTTGCCTATCAGGACCAGGCCAAACTGGTCCCAATCTGATCCCAATGTGGGCACAATCAAATAAAACTAACTGCCCCAAACACGCCTCATCATAGGAAAGGACTATATAGATGGACCCGTCAACCAAATAACCTCATCTTGTCAAAGAGGCGCCTCCTATCCAGAATGAAATCCACAGGCCTCCTGCCTAAAGATCAGGGCCTTTGTCTACCATGACTCTGGCCCACTCCTCTTTTGGAGTATATTCAAATAAAACTTTCCCTCAGCCTTGCTGTTGTGTCTCTCTGCCTTTCAATTCTTTGTTCTGGTGGGGACAAAGACGAAGGAGAACGAACTCAACCCATAACATATTCATTAAATTTGTACCTGATTTGTTTTCTTTTTTCTCTTGTTCTCCCTTTAATTCACTTAAGGATCCCCACGTTAAACTTTATTTTTTTTTACCTACTTCCTTATTTTACCCTTTTTTGCCCATCTTTGCTAACGTTCTGCCTCACTGATAGAACTTAAGAATGCAGACTTTTGAAAGCTTGTTTGTAGGTCCTCTGTGACAGTTTTACCTCCAAATTATTACCAGTTTGATTTCAGTACCTTTTCTCTTCCTCCAGCCTTCAGGACAGCCAAAAGAACAAACATCATTTAAAATATATGCTTTTGACACTAGGTGGAGCTCAGAGCACATATAACATTCTGTGCTCAAGTGCGAGTCTCTCCCACATATACAGGAGTTAGACATACTACTAAACTTTTATTTGACTTTCTCCTGTTAATCTCTTTTATTATAGGAGTCCTCAGCCAAGACCTAGAAGAGTAGAGGGAAAATTCTTCATTCCCCATAAATGTTACCATTTTCAACCTCAACACACTTACTTACACACTAGCTGCAGATGTGGAGGTCCCCCAATAAGTTACACCAAAGGGAACTCTAAATGTATTATTTTCAAACATACTTAGGTCTTACTCTGTGCTACTCAGGAATGCCTAGCAGTAGAAACTTCCTTCTGAATCCATATTGGACCTCCATATAGTTCTATATTTCAACCTTCATCTCAAAATGTAAGTTCAGTCATTTTTGAAAGAAATAATCCTTCTAGACATTGTTACTATTCATTGATTTTCAAATGTATCTCCAAGATGTCCTAAAGTTTCATATTGGTACCTCACAAACAGCTATGAGAAGTTAGGACAAGGCCTAATGCTTCCAGGACAAATTTCAACTCTGTATTTCCAAGTTTTGTATAGTGGGATTCTGTATGTTTTCAAGGGTAAAAAAGTTATGAAAACACACCACTATAGGTAGATACTACAGTGAGTTGAATAATGTCCCCCCAAAATTCATGTCCATCCAGAACTTTCGATTGTGACCTTATTTGGAAACAGGTCATTGTAGATGTAATTAGTTAAGGATCTTGAGATGAAATCATCCTGGAATTAGGGTAGGTACTAAATCCATAATTAGTATCTTTATAGGTAGGTTTAGATGCAGACACTGAGAAGTCACAGACACAGTAAAAAAGGCCATGTGAAGATGAAGGATGAGACTCACAAACTTTTGCTGCCACAAACCAAGGGACACCAAGTATTTCAGGCAACCACCAGAAGCTATGAGAGAGTCACAGAATGGTTTCTCTGAGCTTCCAGAAGGAGCCAACCCTGCCAACATGCTGATTTTAGACTTCTGATCTTTTGAATTATGAGAAACTAAATTGCTATTGTTTCAAGCCACCAAGTTTGTGGTAAGTTGTGGAAGACTGTAGGTCCAGAGGGAAGGGGATATCCCCACCCAGGACAAGTTCCAGTGAAACTGAAGTAAGTCAAGGGAAGGGAAAGGGCAGGCTGGGAGAAAGGCATTTATTTCTTACAGCTCACTTGGGTTCGCTAGCCTGCCCCAGCTCTGTCTGTCCCCTATGGCCAAGGTGCATGCTCTGCTCCCCCTGCCTGTCCCTTCCAGCAGGAATTCCATGGGCAGGTCTGCAGTGACTGATGGGCACCAGACCAATTAGGTACCAGAAATAGAGGGGAGGACAGAATGGCCATTTTCTCTTGACCCCTTGCCCTGGATCAACGACCCAGAGGCTCTGCCATGGTAAACATCCATTGGTATGTAAATAGACCAAGGTCAAGTGGGAAACTCTGGGTGAAAACTTGCATTTACCCTACACAGCCCTAGGAAATTAATACAGATACCAAGAACAATTTGATTTCAAATTCAACTCATGAACTCAGCAGCAGAACTAGTAAACACATTTTACAAAATCCTCAAACCTACAAGCACTGCAGGTAAATATCACCCCCAATAAAGAGTATCCCAGAATGATTATACCATAGCTTCCTTCGGCATTCTTTCCAATATTTCTTCTTCTGTCATTGTTGATGCTTAGGTATTGCAGGATCAAGGTGACTCATGCCTGGTGCTACCAATAACAGCTCATAAATGGTCCCATTCTTGCCTGCCAGAGACCTTTCAGGAGTGAAATAAGAGCAAAGAGTTATGGGAAGGGCTAGCAGTGATCGTCATCTCTACATCCAAGCACTTCCTAAAAGATATAATAGCCCAAGATATGTGGAATGAAGCACATACAAGGGGGAGTATTCATAGTCAACAAGGTTGGAGGGATGGGATAAAAACTACCTGTGAAAGACTTTAATATCACTTAAGCCATAGATATCATTGACTAAGTCAGGAAGGAAGGAGAAAATGGTACATTGTGGGCTTATTTGACAGTCTATGGAGCCCATGCAAAACTAGATAAAAGGATGCTGTCAGGACTGTACAATCTCATAAGCACTGTGATATTAAAGACATATAACAGGGTGTTAGAAATATGATTGCATAAACCGAAAGTTTCTGTGATGACTGCCCTTGTACTGTTCACTATGTAACTTATTCATTATGTAAGAATTTGTTCTACATGTAAGAACTTGTTTGTTATGCCTCAGAAGATTGGAGACTGACAAAAATTAGGCTTGGGGTGGAATAATGATTGTGCATTGAGCATTGACTCCCCTATACAGAATTTTATTGTCGTTAACAACCATTTGATCAATAAATATGAGAGATGCCCTCACAAAAAAAAAAAAAAAAAAAAAAAGGTCAGACTTCCAATGGTAAAATAAATTAGTAACCGGGATGTAATGTATAGCATAAGGAATATAGTCAAGATATTGTAACAGCCTGGTAGGGTGATAGCTGGAACCTAGAATTATGTATATAAATGTTCTACCACTGTGTTGTACACTTGAAACTCATGTAATGTAATACTGTGTGTCAACTACCCTTCAATAAAAAATAATTATTAAAAAAAAAAAAAAAAAAAAAAGAAATATGGTTGCATTATTGCTACAAATATACTTTAATATTTGAAAAGGGTATAGAATTCAAAAATGTATAAAATACAGTTTGCCACCTCCTGAAATTTTAAGAGGGAAAGGACAGATACTACCTAGTCCACAGTTTTCTCTACTCAGAAGAACTTCTCTCCACCCCCAACACGGCCTTCTTTCCTTTGACCACAATCATGTTCTCATGTTCTCTAGTTTCAATGTACATGTTAGTGACTCATTTCTCACCTTAACCATTAAAAATCCTATTAGTGAAAAACAGAATCAAATGATAAACTGAATATTTTTGCGAGTTATATTACAGAAGGCTAACTGTCTATGTATATAAATCGAAAAGAAAAGAATAACCTAATTAAAAAGAATGGATGAAGGACAGGGCAAAATAAATCACAGGAAAGAAAGTACAAATAGCACATGTGCATTTGAAAAGATGTTCAACCTCATTCATAATAAAATGAATAAAAATTAAAAAAAAAAATCCTATTAGTGGTATCTTTATCTTTCATTTCTCTTATTTTTAATGAGAATATCCAATTACAGATGTATCCTGAATATTTGTTAGTTAAAAATTATAAATGAATATGTATATATATGTATGCTATATACCATTTGTAGCACATATATTACATAATTGTGAATTGGGGCCAAACTTCGTAGCCATAATTCAAGCTGCTGCTTCACATAAACTGAACTTGCAGCTTTACCTAAGCAGTCGTCCATTAAATAATCCATATGCTCTAAAGAAACAGGTTTATTGCCTAACTTACTTTGCATTTCCTTTATTATTCTGTCTTTCACATTCTGTAGCTCCACCTGCTATAGTTCTCACCTTTTGCTAAGTATTCAATGTTTGTTTGTTTTAAAGTTTACACCTTTCTCTGATCATCCAAGATACAATAAGTCACTTCTTTAATAAATTCCAGCATTTGCCTATAATTCATTTTATACTATACGTTTCAATGAATTATAATTATTTTTGAAATGATGAAATCATAAAACATTCTATATAGAACTTAGGGAATGGATTTCTCGACATTATCCATTGCTTGCTTGAAGAAAACAATCACTAGGGAGGGTGTTACTGAAAATATAGATTCCTGCATGCTTCTCCAAGTCTACCTAATCACAATCTTCAGAGACTGGGTGTCTGTACTTTTAACAATGCTCCAGGTAAATTCATAACCACTCAAATTTGAGAAGCATTGGTTCAATCTATTACCCTCATGCAATAGATGAGGTAACTAATGCCCTGCCTGAAGACCAGCACCATCCCAGAGAGCACATGGGTAGTAAGAGGCAGAGTCAAAACCAGAGCTAAGATGACATGCTCTCCCCATGGCATACCTATCCCATCCGGAATTATAAGCCTTACAGAGATGAACTGGATTTCACTTCATGCCCCTACTGCCTGTGGTATTTTGCATAACATATTGCACATAACAACTTGAGAAATGTGTGGTGAATTAATATTAGGGATGTAGACTACAGATTCTATGTCAATAACTCCCAAACAGGTTATTAAAAATAATATTATTTGGGGGACTTGATGAAGGGGGAAGCCTGGTAAACATAATGTCCTTCATGTAATTGTAGATTAATGATACCAAAATAAAAAATAATAATAATAATATTACTTGACCCAAGTACTTTTATAACTGAAAATACCACACTTAAAAAGACAGAAATGAAAGAATACACATTTTGAATAAACACTGGCACTTTACTTTAGAAAATTCTTTCCCAGTGTTCTCTTGCTGCTTGTCAGGAACTATAAAATATTCTAATTTCAACTTGATGACTAGGAAATGCAATGTCAAAGTTCCCTTGGGTATTGAGTCTATTAACCTGACAGGGAGATAAATAACAGACAGAAGAGAAAAGTTTAGTCGCACTATAAACACAGGAGGGAGCTATGACATTTGAAAAGATGGAGCAAACAGAAGGGTGAGGGTTAAAAAACGGCATTGTGGCCGTCAGAGCATATTGTTTTAGGAAATAATGAACACTTCTGATTTTCCATCCTGTGATATAGGATTATTTCATTCACAATTAAGCCTCTGGGTTTTTGTAGCAATGTTCTTTAGAAACAACAACAATTGTACCTTCTTGGCATCAGCATTTTATTCCATCTTTGCTATGTACCTATACTTGTTTTGATCTGACAAGCTTAATGCCATTTGATAGGATGAATGCAGACCATTTTCTAATGCTTCAAGGGCACTCATCCATTTTGCAAGGAATTTCTATCCCTTTCTAATACTTCTTTTTTGCTTTAGATAACAGAACAAAGATGAATATATTATAAGGTCTGAAATCTTGTCAGAAGGAAAAAAACATTAATTTCAAACTATTTGAATCCTAAGATGTAGACAGAAAGCTATATAAAACATCACAAGACATTTTAGTTAAAAATAAAAGTAACTACCATTCAAAAATACTTACCACATAGTAGTCATACATGGTCTAAGTATTTCATTTAGTGAGCACAATATTTAACAGCCACAATATTGCAATCAGAGAGGTACTTTTCTCTCAGCTTTTCAGATTAGGAAACTGAAATTTAGAAACTTAAATTTGTCAAAATGATATGTCAATACACAGATAAGTCTTGATTCAAATCCTGATCTCACTCCAAACACTAATCAATAACCTCTCTCCTCGAAGCATGTTAGAACTACAAAGTATCTGGCCCATCAAAACCTAAAACCTTCATTTTAACAAGTCCCCTGACACAACCCAATAGCAAAAAAAAAAAGTCTGATTAAAAAATGGGCAGAGGAATTGAAAAGACATTTTTTCAGAGAAGACATAGATGGCCAACAGCTATGTGAAAAGATGCTCAACATCACTGATCAACAGGGAAATTCAAATCAAAACCACAATGAAGTATCACCTCACACCCATTAGAATTGCTAGTATCTAAAAGACAAGAATTGAGTATTGGCAAGGATGTAGAGAAAAATAAAGTCATGAACCTCTGGTAGGAATGTAAATTGGTATGTCTACTATGGAAGTTTCTCAAAAAATTAAAAATTGAACTACCATGTGGTCCAGCAATCCCACTTCTAGTCATCCAAAGAAAATGAAAACACTACTCACAAAAATGTATGCATCCAATGTACACACACAATGGAGTATTACTCAGCCACAGAAAGAATGAAATCTTGCCATTTGTGATAGCATGGATGGATGTTGAAGGTATTTGCTAAGTAAAATAAGCGAGACAAAAACAAATACCACATTGCCTCACTTACATATAGAATCTATTAAAAAAAAAACAAAGCTCATAGATACAGAGAACAGATTGGTGGTTGTAAGAGGCGGGAGGTAGAAGATGGACGAAATGGGTGACCTGGGTATCTCCCATATATATAGGAGTTAGACATGCTATTAAATTTTTGTTTTTCTCCTGTTACTCTCTTATATCAATTTAATTTTAAACCATACAAAGAACATAGAAGGGAAGAAGGGGAAATTTTTCTGCCTTTACAACTGAAATTGTTCTATTGCTTCCTTAGGAAAACAGATTCCAAGATCCTCCAATATTGCTTAATCTGTCATTCATCCCTCTGGGGATTGATTGAGAAAAGCAAGCCATGGAGTTTGAGAATTATCAAACTCATGTAATAAGAAAGGGCTATTGCTCTTAGCCTCTTCCTTCTGAAGTAGGGCAGAGACATGGCACAAGCATCATGATTAACTTCTCCTGCCTATGATGAAAAGCACTGAGATATAAACAGTATAGTAAGAACAGGAGAGACGCCATCTTAAGGCTAAGATTTCATTTTAAATACCAGGGAGTTAGGATGTAAGATTCCTAACATATTCTTTAGTTATCAGCCAACAACCTATCTCAGAGCAGGGCAAGTAGTCCTAAATGATATGTCCCCACTGCTTTAGGGTAACCACTATCATAGAGAAGAACCAGATCAATAAATTCCTTGTGTTAAGTGTAACTTACAGAATTATCTGGAGGACTGACTGTGGATGAGGACATAGTGTTCTTCACTAGAGAGACACATCATGAGACCCCATGACAAGCCTACACCCCCCCCACCTCACTGTCCTTTGCCCCTCCTTGAAAGCCTTAAGACAGAATCTCCAGCCTCTCAGTGCACCTCCTGAGGTTGCCCACACTTTTTCTTTCAAGCGCATACTTTTAAATAAAGCTTTCTCACTGCTCAACTTAATTGGATTTTGTCTCTGTGTTTTTCAGTGGTAAGTGTCTTTGTTTCTTTGCTATTTCATTCTATTTCCAAGTCTTCACTTAGTGTCCACTTTACCCCTTATAAGTAGGGAGGGAATGCTGAGAGCTCTGATTTGGGCCTGCAAGTTTCTGTCACCTAGGTGACCCAGACAGAACTGCAGCTGTGTAATCTGCTCTCAAGTAGCCTGCCTTCCTTTGGGAAGAAAAATCTCCCTTGGGAAGTTCTCCAAACATAATCTCACTCCATCCTGTGCTCTGTGACTCCCCCAAATCATGGGGTGGTAGGGGCTAATTCCCATGCTATGCAGACTCAAGTGGACATGGAATGCCAGGTGATCCTAGTTTTAGGAGTTGGCAAGGGAATCTGCCCTAGGCCAAGGAGTTCAGTGAACTTTCCCTCTACACTTTCCTGTTCTCAGCCACCTGCAAGGAGCTACCATTTCCTGCTTCTCTCTCTTTCATGAATCCCTTCCTTACCTACAGTTGTCTGACCTGCTGGAGAATTTTTTCTCGTTCAGAGTCAGCAACCCTTCCCTGTCCGAGTTGAGATTTCACCTGTTACACAGGGAGAGACCTCCCCAGACGCAGCTGTTTGGGAACACTTATAATATGCTATTCTCCAACCCCATGGGAGAGCTTGGTTATAATAATGCTCTCCAAGAATATAAAGAAATAAATAGAAATTCTGGAAAGAATGAACGGATTCTAGGGAGACATGCCCCACAGGCCTTAGGAAATTTCTTAATGGAAATGAGGAGCTGAAGAAAGCAAGAGTTTAAAATCATCCTCCAAACTATAAATTCTCTGGGTGTTTATTAGGGTATGTTTCAAATAGCCACGTCTGGCTCTGATTTATATTTGTTTTTGAAATGCACTAAAATACATACTTAATGAACCAATAAGATCCTTTCAATGAAAGATGTTTACTGAAAAGAATATCTTTTTAATGTCAATACAACCTTAGTTCTAACTAATCATGAAAAATGGAAAACAGTTAACATTATAGTTACTAAGATTTTTTTCTTTCGTATTATTTTAAGAAGCTAGAATCCAACTGTTTTCTGTAGGGTCTCTCATCCAACGTTACTTTCCATTCTCTCCCCTTTCTTGTTGCCATTTCTTCCTGACCACACTTTTTTACCTGCTTTCGAGATCTTTTGATGCCAAGTGGCACAGAGGTTTTTTATTCAGCACTCCTGAGCTCTTCTTGATGGGTATTTATAATGAGGGCATAAGTCAAACTTACAATGCTGTGCTCATCACAGTCACTGCAATGAAGTTTGGAACTTAGCTGAAAGAGGTAATAAATACATTTGGTTCAGCTGACCTGGAAGCATGAACAAATTTTAAGAAACTACTTTTCAGTCCACGAAAAGGAAAAGTCACAAGGTCAGTCACTTCTATTGCCCAGAATGTTTTATTTATTTATTTTCTAAAATCAGGTAAGAGAACAGTGTTTCAAGAAAATGAGTAAAACATTTTTCATCTGGAAATAAAAATCATTTTATAATGCAATGTTACCTTCTTTGTTTTTTCATTGTTTATATTATAGGGTATTCACTGGCAGAAAAAGTCTTCAGTAACCTTCAATTCACTTCCTGATTAAAAATATTAGAAGCTGCCTGTAATATAAAATATAAAACAGTTCAAGTCTAATAATGATGCAGCATCTGAGACATAAAAGAGTCAAGTACTTCTCCCATAATCATACCACTGATTGTTGAATCAGGCATAACAATGCAGATGTCAGCTCCATGCTATTTTGATGATACTATGAACTAAAATAATGGCTCAAGTATTGCTTTACACATAGCTTCTCATGAAAAGAGAAGTGGGACAACATAAGGAAAATGGGAAACATGAAACGAAAAAATTCAACCCGTTTTTCTGCCTTAGTGAATGAGATGTAAATTTCTTTCCAGTAAAGATCTTGAGGGATGATGACAAAAAAATACATCATAAATTGTAGTTCAAAACCAAGTACAAGACCAAAATCAACTCTGGCCACAGAGCTGACCCTTATTAGAAGCATTCATCTTACTGACCAACAGGAGCAGTAAAGCAAGGACTAAGTTTTTATTTAGATACAAGGATTACCTTAGAAAGTACAAACCTGAATAGAATCAGAAGGATTCTGAGAAGGACCCTCAAGATCATATTATAATGCCACTCACCAAATTTAAACTGAACATTTTCTTTACTCAGCAATTCTTTAAAACCACAAACCCACTTAACTTAGAGGTAGACAATTCAGTTAAGAATATCAGACGTCAATGAGGTTAAAAAAAAAAAAAAGAATGAAAATATTCTTCAAAATCCCTCTTGCAAAATGAAGCACTTATTTTATCAAGCAGGGGAGCACAAGGGTTACTTATGTCCTCTTATTGTATATATTTTAATGTAAAACAGATATGTGCCTGTCTAAAGGTATTCATGACCCTAAGAAGGTAGGACTAACATAAAGGATATGCTAATCATTCTCTGTTCACACATTCTGCTTTATTTCCTGCTCTTCTCTAATTGTTCTATGCTTGGAAGATTGCCCCATTCAACCTGCATCTCCCAAGCTCTCTTCGCTTCATTTTGAGTACAGCCAAAGAGGAACATGAACCAGACATAAGTGAGGAGAAGAAGGGTGGGAGACATCTCCTCTATTCCTTCCTGGCTCTAGAGCCACATCTAGGGCAATGTCTGAATCCCTCAATGACTAGCTTTCCCATTTTGCAGGCCCACTTCCAAGGTGCTCGCTCGTTCTCACAAATTTTGGTAACAGTTTTTCCAACTACTTATCCTTTGGCTCTAGAGGCAGTGAAAGCTTCATGCTGTTGCTCCTCTCTGAATAACAACCGTCTTTTGTTTTGTTAAACAGCCTGAGGTGTAATTGTTCACATATAGTGTATACAATTTATAGTTAATATATACATTTATATTTATATATAACTGCATATATTTAATGTGGACATTAAAACTACATGTATATAATGTTTATAAGGTAATATTTAATATATACTTAATATATATTTAACACATATTATTTGATGACTTTGTACATTTGCATACAGCTGTGAAATCATCACCACGATCAAAGTAGTAGACATATCCATTACCTCCAAAAGTTTCCTTCAGTCTCTGGGCTTTTTGGTTTAGTTTATTTTGTTTTATGATATGAAAACTTACCACCTGATCTACCCTCTTATATTTCTAAGTGCACAACACAGTACTGTTAACTATAAGCACCGTGTTGTACAGCACATCTCCAGAATTTATTCATTCTGCATAACTGAAATTTATATCTGTTCAGCTCTCCTCTTCCTCCTTCCTCCAGCCCCTAGGAACCATCATTTTATTCTCTGCTTCTGTGAGTTTGACTGTTTAAAATAATTCATATAAGTGAACTATTTCCAGTATTTATCCCTCTGTGACAGGCTTATTTGACTTAACATAATACCCTCCAGATTCATTCATGTTGTTGTAAATGACAGCATTTCCTTCTTTTTTAAGCCTGAATAATATTCTACTGTGAGACATTCAGTTTTTTCATGACTGAAGGACCTGCACTGAAGCAAATCACAGCCCTGTCCTAAGACAGTAGCTTCCACCCAATTTATGTTGACTATTGGAGTTTGAGGATGGCAACAAGACAGTAAGATAAGGGAGCTTTGACTGGGGAAGACTTACTGGCCTCACAGACAGGACTAGGAGTTGAAAAGACCTTGACTGGGTCACCATGTTCCAGGATTGTGTACTGGGCTTTTAGGCTGTATTACTTATTAGTTACTAAACTCAGAGGTTATTGGCTTTAGAACTCTGGTTTACAAACTCTAAAATCATAAGAAATTTGAGCAATTTGGGGATGAAACTCAAAAAATGAAGTTATTGAGTTACACTTGTAAACATTGCTTTAAAATGGATTGTAGTTACTTATACATATTGATCAGCACATTTTCTCTCAGGAGACAAATCTATTTGGGAAGCCACCTACAATATATGGTACAGTATTCTAGTGGCTTGGGTTTCTAATGCCTTATATCCATGAAAGAGGTTGAGAGCAGACACAAAGTATATTTAACAAATTCATCTTAATCCTTTCATGGAATAGAAAATAAGAAACACGGCATCTAAAACAGGTCTGTAAATAGAAGAAATTGAAGTCTATAAATATTTGTGCAAGATAAAGAAATAAGAATATTGAGGAAAGAGGATAAATTCCATAGGAGAAGTTTCCATTAGACTTCAAATTATTTGATTTGCAAGGACAAAGTTGATGCTAAACTTAGAAATTCTCAAACCAGATCACAAAATAAATGACCCTGTTTACTACAACAGGTGGTAAAATTTGTTAAGAATTATTGCCCCAAATCAGAGACAGTGAAAAGAGACAGTAAAACTGGAATGTGTTTCCTTGACTTTCAAATCAGGGATATAACCCTTAGATAACAAACCTCTAACACTTTGGAAGTTATTCTTTACTTGATCCAAATCATACCAGTGATGACCATTTTAAATGAGTAAATTGCTGCCAGAGAATTGAATCCAACACAGCCCACAAACTATCATTTTGAAAAGGCCTTTTAGTATTTTAATCTTCGTTAAGTTTCAATAAATTTGAGTTTTTGTTGAAGTTTTAAAAATGAACATTTCAACAATTTTATAAGTAATGCTTTATAGCTGGGATAGAACACAAACATCAACTGGTGTAACTCTCTCATATAAGAGAGTTTAAAACCTGAGCCTAGGAATTGACTGTCTCAAGTATTGCAGCTTATTTATAGTGAGGCCAGGACAGGAATCTAAGGCCCCAAAAGCTGGTTCAATGCTCTCTCCTCTGACATAAATCAAACCTGATTTTCATGAAGAATACATGACTTGTTCTTATAAAACTAATTTATAGAAAGGCATAGAGTCCTTTAAATAGACAAAAGTCCATATAATTTTTAACATATGACATGTATGCCATTATTTTTGTGAATTGGGACAAAATATCCATCAATTCACTTTTACTTTGGAATGGTTCCTCTTCAGGAACTCATTAATTAAGAGCTAACATCTTTTTTATTGAGAAAGTGATAAAGGAGCTTGGACAACTAAAATAAGGCATATTATGTTTCTTTATTAGGATACCACATAATTCTTTTAAAATTTGAAAGAATTCAAAGAAAGTAAAGGGGTACATGAAGAACTGGACACCTAATTTATCTACTGCAAAACCATTAGCAAAAATATCACCTGGAGTGTTGTGTAAAATAGAAAATATACCTAATGAACTAAAAAATCTCACTAGGAATAAATTTTCAAAGAGTTAAAATATGTATGATAACATATGAGAAGATTAGATGAACTAAAGAAGGAATTCTTCAGTTTCAGAACAGAAAGTAGACAAATGAGTGCCTAGGACAGCCTTTGTAGCCAAGAAAAAAGAATGGAAGGTACACAATGGCCTCAGAGCAAAGAAAAAACCTGGACAGTAAAAAACACAGTATCAGGATAAAGAAGTAAAGGGTATAGCTACCTGATCCTTTTTCAAAATCTCAGAAAGACCTTGGAGCATTCTTCGCTAAGTTTTTTTGTTAAGCAACTCATATCAGCCTCACAGGTGGGCCAAGGCAGATAAGGACTCATCATGGAAAGAAATGTAGGTGTGGTTCAATGGAGTAAGAATTATAAGCAACCTAATACAGAAGACAGGATTTGTGCTATTAGAGGCATGATGAGCTCAGACTAAAAGGGACAGAATGGTTCAGAATGATAAGAATTTTTGGTATCCTCAACCTTGTGCACACAGGAAGCACACTAAGAAAGCTAATCAGTTACAAACATGGACCATTTATTTTAAGGAAGATAGGATGACTCGTAACAGGCTGAACTAAGATACAAGAAGACCAACTGGTGACTCTGGGAATGGGACTGGGCTCTACTAAAGACCTGGATGCATGTACCTAGTTGAATTTTATAACTACTGTGGAAAATTCCTCCTCCTGAATAGAATTGTCAATTAAGACTATTCCATGCTTATATCAATATTGTACATTAGATGTGAGGAGGGCACATAACTTATCTCTTTATTTCACATTTCTTCTGATTAAGAGGAATAAAACTCAAGGAACTGCACCTGAAGAGGCTGTTCTTCACCTAGACCTAATTAAGATGGACTAAGATGGTGGTAGTCTTGGAAGGGGGTGAATGTATTTTTTATGTGAGAGGAATTTAAGTATCTGTTCAGAAGACTATGGCAGATTAAGATGGCAGCAAATCCTTCACACTTTCTTCATTAGGAGATTCTCTTTCCCTCCCTTTGAACCTGGCCTGGCCTATAGTTGCTTTGACCAATGGAATATCCTGGAAGTGATGCAGAACCAATATTATATACTGGCCTGGGCCTAGACTTTAAGAGGACCAGTGCTTCTACCATGGTCTCTTATAAATCTGAGCCACTATGTAAGAAATCTGCGAGGCTGGTTACATGGAGTATCTCTGGAAAATTAGGAGAGCAGGGTAGGAGCCAGCCAACACCCAGTACTTCTTCCAAAGAAGCCATCTGAGTCACCCTAGCTAATACAAATGATATAATGGAGAAGAAACTACTGTCCTCTGAATTCTGGTGCCTTAGAATTATGAGATAAAATACTGACAAATTGTTATAGTTTTAGCCACTAAGTTTTGATGTAGGTTGTTATGCAATAATGGATAACCAAAGCACATATATAAATTTATAGTGTCCAGAATATGTTGTGGCTTGCAAAGAGGACAAAATATTCACTGAAGGTGAGAAATTATTTTTAAAATATTATTTTCTACTCCGTATCAATTTCAAGCTCATTTGTTGGAGTGCAATGGACAGGATTAATGAGAAAAGATGTCTTCTCAACAACTGATAACATAATTATTAATTGTAAAACTTTTAAAATAAAGCCACAGAAAATGAAACTTACTCCACCAGATAGTTTAATGGGTCAGTTAAGGAGAAAGCAAAAAATTCTAATTATCTGGGTTATATTCAGTTATATACTTTGCTTTCACTGATCACAACATTTTTGCCTCATTCAATTATTTTTCAAGCAGAAAAGGGGACCCATATTGAGTTTCAGATTAAAGTTCACATCCTGCAAGTGGCTCTCATTCTGTTAGCATTATCGAATCATACGATCTGTTCTCGATTTGTTTCCTTTTTTTATTTTTGTATCTAAGTAAACAAATATTTCTAGCCTATGTGAATCAGCATTGCAATGTAATCAAAGATAATTATATTTATATGTATATAGTTTTATCTGTAATTACAATTGGGTGTTCAGCTGTATGCTGAAAAAGTCACATATGTTGTTATAGTCATGAAAATCCATATTAAAAAAAAGGTATTGAGTTCTCAAGTGGTCTCTGCTCAGGAGATGGGCGGGGCCACAAGGATCATACTACTGTCTCTCAGTATTCTACTGCGCAAGGCAACTGACACAAAGACGAGCCTCAAGAAGAGCAAACCCAGCGAAGCCGTTGCGCAGTGTGAGGGAACCGGCAGCCTCCTCAGTATTCTACTGCGCAAGGCAACTGACACAAAGAGGAGGAGCCTCGAGCAAACCCAGCGAAACCGTTGCCGCGGTGTGAGGGAACCGGCAGCCTCCTCAGTATTCTACTGCGCAAGGCAACTGACACAAAGAGGAGGAGCCTCAAGTAGAGCAAACCCAGCGAAGCCGTTGCGCAGTGTGAGGGAACCGGCAGCCTCCTCAGTATTCTACTGCGCAAGGCAACTGACACAAAGAGGAGGAGCCTCAAGTAGAGCAGACCCAGCGAAACCGTTGCCGCGGTGTGAGGGAACCGGCAGCCTCCTCAGTATTCTACTGCGCAAGGCAACTGACAAAGAGGAAGAGCCTCAAGTAGAGCAGACCCAGCGAAGCCGTTGCCGCGGTGTGAGGGAACCGGCAGCCTCCTCAGTATTCTACTGCTCAAGGCAACTGACACAAAGAGGAGGAGCCTCAAGTAGAGCAAACCCAGCGAAGCCGTCGCCGAGGTGTGAGGGAACTGGCAATCTTCCCACATTGCCGATTTCTCTCAGCACTCAGTTCGCCGGTCCCCAGCTGAGCTTTCTTTCAAAAGCCATGAGTTACAACCGCCCTCCTCCCAAGGTAGACAGCATGATCTCTCTGAAGGTGAACAATCTGAATTACAAAACCTCACCCACCACCTTGTGGAGAGTCTTCGGGAAGTACGGGTCGGTCGGCGATGTGTACATCCCACGGAACCGCCTTACTAAAAAACCTCAGGGCTTTGCCTTTGTCCGATTCTACAGCAAGTGCCATGCTGTGACCGCCGCGAATGCCGTACAAGGGATCATACTGGATGGCCGTAAACTGAGAGTGCAGATGGCGTTCTACGGTCGGGCCCGAGGTCCCCAACATGGCCGCAGCTCCTGGAGAAGGCCTACCAGCCGGGAGAAACATTACAGCTGTCACCCAAAACGTGAATACCTGTCAAATAGTAGGAAGCAGAGGCGAAGCCAAAGCCGGGGCCGAAGCCCAGTCCGAAGCCAAAGCCTGGTCCGGGACCGGAACCAGAGCCGAAGCCCAAGCCAGAACCAGAGCCCAAGACAGACCCGGAGCCGGAGCTCGAGCCAGAGCCGGAGCTCGAGCCAGAGCCGGAGCTCGAGCCGGAGCCGGAGCTCGAGCCAGACCCAGAGCCGGAGCTCGAGCCAGAGCCAGAGCTCAAGCCAGACCCAGAGCCGGAGCTCGAGCCAGAGCCAGAGTTCGAGCCAGAGCTCGAGCCAGAGCCAAAGCTCGAGCCAGACCCAGAGCCGGAGCTCGAGCCAGAGCCGATGCCGGAGCCGGAGCCGATACCAGAGCCGGAGCCGATACCAGAGCCGATACCTGAGCCGGAGCCGGAGGAGCCGGGGCCCGAGCCGATACTGGAGTCGGAGCCGATACCGGAGTCGGAGTCGGAGTCGATACCGGAGTCGGAGTCGGAGTCGGAGCCGATACCGGAGTCGGAGCCGATACCGGAGTCGGAGCCGAAGCCAATGCCAGAGCCGTTACCAGAGACGGAGCCGCCACCAGAGCCGCCACCGATACCGATCCGGATCTCGGTATGCATCTCGCTTCAGCCATGTGAAGTCACCACCTTGCTCTTATGGTAGATCTCCACCAACTTCTACATCCAGCTCTACCCAAAGATCCAAGTCCAACTACTCTTCAGTGTCCAGATCTCCCTCCCCATGCAGTTCCAGGTCAAGATCCAGAAGCCTTCCACCAAAAACCAAGTACAAGTTCAGACTGCCATTGAGGAATCCCTCCAAGTCTCCAAAAGAAGGAGTGGCGCCCTACTAGGATAATGAGCCAGCAGCAAGCAACCTCACTGAGGACTGGGCTGAGTGGAGAAAAGCAACATACTCAGTTAATTAAAGGGTCCTTGGAACAAGTCACTACCTGTTTGAAAAGTTATTCTTAAACATGTTGTCTAACTTTTTGTTTTAGATTTTGCTCCAAGGGGTAAACATTTTGTTGCTATTATTCAAATATCTTTAAAGTTAGTGAAGTCAAGTTAATATTGGTTTGGATATCTGGGGTAAACTTTCATCTTTATATACTTATATGACTTTTTGGTTGAAAGTAAACAGTTTATTAATCTAATGCAGGGCCTCCTGACTTAAAATATGTGCAGCCTTTTCTTGTTGAGTTGTCAAAACCTATAGTGATTGACTCATTGCCATTTTTCTTTTAAATGTTCTACTAAAGTTGTTGCAAATTTATATCAGTTTAAATGGTAATCTAGATAAGAACTAGTATAAAGACATTGGTAAAATTATTTGTTTTAAAGGATTATTATTTATCAAACATACCTCTAACCCCTTATGTATTTTTGTGCACTTGACACAATTGTGTAACAGTTAAATATGCTGGTTAGCTGTTATGGTGGTGGTGTTTTGGCTATTTCATGTTTTCACCTGATTGCTCCTATGTAAGGATGATGTGTTATGCTAAAGCAAATGGCTATTCAATTTATTAAAAATCTGATAATTGCAAAAAAGAAAAAGGATCTGACACATGCACTTCCAGTCACCCAAGCCTTGCATATGTAACAAGAGCATACAGTGCACACATCTAGCAGATGATAAATACACCTTTTTCCTCTCAACCCCAAAGTGTTAAATCTGATCATCTTTATTCAAGTTTGTTAAGCAAATGAAAAGTTAAGCAAATGACTTGTAGTTTTTATAAGTACCAAATAACATGCTGTATCTTTCAGTTATGCATATGCTGTAATGTAACTACTTTCTGAAATTTAATTAAAACATTTTTCCTGGTGTTTCAAAAAATTAAAATTTGTGTTCTCTTTTATAAAACTGTGAAACAAAAAGATAATGAGGTCATCCATCTCAAATGTCATAACTAGAAGTATCAAGACAACTGAGTCACAGCCTTCAAAGATCCAAGGTGTAAATATTTTAATTTAGCAAGCTAAAATCCAAGTCACACACACCTGTTACTCTGCATGGCTTTGATCCCCAAGCTTGTCATAACGTTACCCTGGCTATGCTTTGAATCTTCTTGAATTGCTTTCTATGGCTCAATATTCCATTTCAACTTACTAGCTTTGAATCACTGCCCTGGGAGATAGTTATTCCTAGCTTGACTTCAGAATTTGGACCTCATGTAATATTACCTTGCTTCTCCTTTAGCCCAGCATAGTACTATCTCTAGCCCCACTCATCCTTTCTTCTTTACTTCATAGTTGCCAATCCAGCAATCTGGTTCCAGAATTATTTTCAATTCCCACTGCCCAATCCTCTTTGAGCAGCTGACTAAATCAAACTTTGAGAAATACATTCGGCTTTCTTACAAGAGAGTTTAAGAAATTGGAGTCTAGGGAGATTGGGCAAATAATGGCTTAATGATTAGACTTCAACCTGGATCTCTGAATTCTCAACCCAATCCTCTTCCTATATATTGAATTGCTTCAGTATATTGCCTTTAAATACACTGAATTGAAATGATGTTTGGGAACATCAATTGTGATGTTTGGTGACATATTTTTTAAAAAAACTTTAAAGTAGACAATAACTATAATAACTCAATGTTTGGGGTGAAGTATATTTACATTACACAGGAATTTTCAAAACAAGTGAAATAGACCTATTACTAGTATCCAGAAACTACATTTATGCCAATGGTTATTAATCTAACCAAACATCTGCTTAAACTTTTTAAACACACCACACATATACGGGTGCCTTCAAACAAGCACACACCTATTCACACTAATTAAGACTTTGCTAAATTTAGGAATCCTAAAAATCCCACCACTTGGTGAAGGGGGGAGCCGAGTAAACATAATGTTCCTAATGTAATTCTAGATTAATGATACCAAAATTAAAAAAAAAAATCCCACCAAGGAGCTAATTGGTCACAACATTACCTCACTCTTTATTGTATCAGTGAAAAACATTTTAATTTCCACCAGGACCATTTTGTTTTCTTGATACAAACCAAACGTTCAGTGATACTTCAAACTTCAGGATAATTTTTCTTCATTTGAGAATTATGAGTATTACCACACCAAGGTATTAGAATACATTGTGTAGTATAAGAAACAAAAAATAGGGACATTTTGAAAAGACCTCATGGTAAGAGTAGGAAATCTAACAATACCATATTCCATAACCACATTTAATAATTGAATGACAATGATTTTTCATTTCTTTCAACTTTATTACAAAATTTACCTACTACTTATTAAACAAATGACAGGAAATAAATCTGTTTTCCTATTTTTTCATAAAAGATTAAACCAAATTAAAGCTGAATTATATAAACATGCTGACTTTATAGAATGGATAATAGTAGCAAATAAATTTTGTGGCGGATTTATTAAAAATTACTTTCTGACATTTAATTAGATCACTGATCACACTGCTCTCCTGTTAGAACTATTAGAACCCTCCCAATTATAAGTAAGAGAAATCCTTCACATGCTTACGTTAAAAAAATGAAATACATTGGCATACAAATCTAAAAATCCTAAAGTATATCTAGCTTCAGGTATTTCTCAAATTTTTTCTCAGGCATTTGGCTTTTTTTCCATTGTTGTTTTCCTTCTCTCTTGATGTTGAACTTCCTCATTCTCATGTACACAAGACAGCCACAAGCACCCTAATTTTACATCCTACCAGCTTAGCAACCACAGTGGAAAATGAATGACCATTTTCAGTAGTTCCAGCCAGTATCTCAGATTCAACTCTTAAATACACTTTTGGTCACATGCCTGCACCAAACCAGTTATCATAACCAGCAATTTGAGGATGTCGACTGGGCATGGCTGCATCATGTTTCCTTTCCTTTTGCTACAGCAATGAACTCAGCTAAGCCTACGCAGCAGGATGAAGACTGAGGAACTGGCTTTTCCCTCAGGAAAACCAGGGTGCTATTATCATGTGTGATAAATGGATGCTGAGCAGGCAGAAACAAAATCCACTGCTGCTTCTCAAAAAGTAACAAAACATCTTAATCAGTACCTTATTTCTTACAGGAAAATAATCAAACCCAATCTATGATCTGTGTCAAATATTCCTTCTGGGATTAATTTCACATTTCCATCCCAACCCCATCACTGTGGCCACAGTTGCCCAAACAAACCAAGGTCTTCCAAGTCTACTCCTTATGTCTGACATACACTCTCTTTACCAACACATACTGGTATGCCACTTTCCACCTGTAGAAACTCGTAATTTTTCAGATGTAGATGTTGTTATCTCTGTGAAATATTTCCAACTTCCATTATCATCATCACACAGTTCTCTGTACTCACACAATACCATACACATAAATCTCTTATAGCATATAATATACTGTATTTTGGTAGTTTCTATGTGGTATTTCCCCTACCTGGAGTGTGAACTACTTGGGAGTACACACCACTGCAACCAACATGACTCAGTTTATGTTAGATGGATTAATTATTAAATTGAGTTGAATAATGTCTCAAATCCAGTAGCCAAATCATATTCTTATATGAACAATTTGAATGAAAGATTACCAAGCCAAGTGTTAAATGGGGATGGAATATTAAGGAGTCCAGAAACTCTAAGAGGTCTCCTTCAGATAGCATTGCAAATGAGCATCATTTTCACCAAGCCATCTTGGCTGCACTAACATGCCCAGAACAAAATCAGCCAAGTCAGTACTCATTACAGTAGGCAAAATAACTATTATGGTTCTACTTAAAAAGTGCCTGAGATGTTCTGGTTAGTTTCGTTTAAGTAGCATTTATAATATTTAAGACAGAAATGAAACTGGACACATTTGTGGAGAACTCCTTAAAGAATTCTCTGGGTGAACAGAAAACCTGCCAAAGCTTTTTTTGTTTCTCTTTTGGTTTTCTTAGCAGAAGCTTGAGGGTTTGTATAATGCATGATGAAGCCATTAAGGGTTAAAAGGAGAGGATCCAACTAGAGATTTGGCTATGGGCCTGGAGAATCATCAAAAACTGCTGCCTTTCTTAGTGAGTGCTACGATTTGAGGAACTAACTCATGAGGAGAGAAGACAGACTTCCCTGGGTGTCTGAAAAAGAGAATTGTTGCATTTAACTAACATGACTTTGACATGGCACTTTGAAAAAGGCAGTCATATGTAATTTGACATACAAATAACTAAAGCATATCAGAGAAGCCTCCTGAAAGCCTGGAATAGGCTCATGTGGGTAAAAGGAGGTGGAACACTTGGTACACAATAAGCCTTGGCAATATTTGCTGTTTTTATTTGGGGGGGGGGGGTAACTGAAGTATCATTGATACACAATTTTACGTTGGTTTCAAATACACAACAGAGTGGTTCAGCAGTTACCCACATTATTAAATCCTCACCCCCTCTACTGCCGTTACTATCTGTCAACATAGAAAGATATTACAGAATCACTGACTACATTCTCCACGCTGTACTACCATCCCTGTTACCAACTCCTATTGTGATTGCGAATTATGGTGCCTCTTTATCCCCCTCACTATCCCACCCACCCCAACTCCTCCCCCTTGGTAGCCACAAGTCACTCTTCACAGTGTCTATGACCACTAGTCACTTCTCAGTGTCTATGCCTTTACTGCTGTTTTGTTCCTTCTATTTTGCCTTGTTTTTATTTCCCACAAATAAGTGAAATCATACGGTATTTGTCACTGAGCATAAAATAACACCCTCCTACCTGGAATCCAGAACCTATTTGGTAATAATGGGCACCTAGGCAACAAAACCTAACAAGCCCTGGGCTAGAGGTGGGTCTCCACCACAGAGTCATCAGAAGCTGCAGCACTGTGAAAGGAGAGGTAGGAAGGATCTGACTGAGGTGCATCCCGACACCCAACTGAAAACAGAGAGTGAAAAAAACTAAATTCCAGTTACACTGTGTTGTAAGAGGCAGGTAGTTTTCCACTTGTTCACCAAGATCCCAACAATGAAGATGATTCTGAGGACCAGCAGAAAACTCATACGGGCCAACTGGTTCAGGAGGAAGATTTCTATGAGTTTGTAAGTAACCTGAGTGAAGAAGATTACAAAGTTATGAGGGAAAACAATTTGCTAGGCACTTCAGTTCATAAAAGAAAACCCACCGCAGCACTCAGGCGAAAACAAAGGTACATTTCATTTTGTGGAGGAGGGCGGGGGGCAGGAATCAGATGAGGTGGTTAAGAAACTTCGTAATAGTAAATGTCAACCAAAGATTATGAAGAAGTGGTACAAATTAACTTGATATCAACTTCCTTTTCTTTAAAAATCTGGCATTTACTTGATTTCTGGTGAGAAATGTCAAGGTAGGTTTTCTTCCTGATTCACATTTGGGCTGTTTTCATTGGGAAACAGTGTGAAATAGCTTCTTGATATTTGTCTTGGTTTTCCACCTCAATTGAGAGTTCCTCCTACTTCCTGAATTATTTTTTCTATGTAGACGTAACTTCCTCACCAGAAAAAAAAGAAATATTTCATACTCTGATCAAGTGGTTCTTAACTGGGGGCAATGTTGCCCCCTACACTCCCTACCCAGGAGACATTTGACAATGTCTGGAGATATTTTTGGTTGTCACGTGTAGAGGGGTGGGTGTTACTGGAAACTAGTTGGCAGAGGCCAGGGATGCTGCTAAACATCCCACAATGCACAGCACAGCTCTCAAAACAAAGAAATGTTCAGCACCACTATGTGAATAGTACTAAGGTTGAGCAACCCTGCTTTAACATCAGGTCTGGTGCTTCTCTCCTAGTATAGGGCAGAAAATTTTACTAAGGAAAAGAATACTGAAATAGTTTGGTTCTTGAAAATGGTTTTGTATGTACTATGCTAGGGCCAGTCTTTTCATTTGATCTGACCTTCAATTTGACATCAGTGCAAAATCTTGGTACCATTAAGAAATAGTCAAATACTTTTAAACCTATAAACCTTGTTTATATTTGGGCAATGGCTACAATATTCTTTTATTTTTTAAAAACTTTATATATTATCAAAAGCACTTAATTCAAGAACCTAGAATAAGTAATGTTGTAGACTAATGAGAATTAGACAACAATGCAAACTGAACTAAAATACTAGCATTGTACCTTAACTGGCATTTACCTTGTTTAATTGCATTAGTGTTTTGACAGTAGAGTGAAAAAAATGTTGTTTCTTGACATTCCTCCCACAGTGGTGCACAAGGCTGTGTATATGATAAAATACAGACTTCCACCAGATTTCTTTCAAAAGTTTTCTAAATCATCTAGGATTAGCTTGCTCTTTTCAGATGGAATTGAAACTTTCCTGCCTTTATTTGTAAATCTAGACAGTATGGTTTAGAAAACATTAACTCTATAAATGTGAAATCTGTTTAAAACATCCGAGTATTTAACTTCTCGTTTTTTCTGTTTTTGAAAAGAAGTTTCAGAGTGCTATTTTGTGATGGCTCTATTTTGGTTTTACATTTCTGCTCCCCCACCCCATTTTGTTAATAGATACAGTCTTCCAATGATGAGAAGAGTGATGACTCTTTAATAGAATGGCTTATCTCTTCAGAACAAACTCAGACTGTGAGAAGTGGGCACAGTGAAAACTAGCTTCAGGGACGAGGGAGCCAGATTATTCCCACCAGGAACAATTTTGTACTCAATTTAAAAATAACTGTTACAAATAATGTGAATGATGGGAGCCCAAATCCAGAGAATGAATATGAACTATGCACAAGATTTTCCCAAGAAATTTTGGAAAACAGACCAAGTCAAATGGAAAATCTATGATCTGAATCATCATTTGCAAGACCATCTCGATCAGAAGGGAGCACAAATGAAGCAGTAGTACAACTCCCACCTACCAGAGGTCAGCAAAGAAGAAGCAGCGGGAGCCCAGACCATCAGAGAACCAAAGCAAGAACTGAAAGTATGTCAACTCCAAATTCACTGAGAGAACTTTTTGGAAGACATCATGAGAGTGTATTATCTCAGACTTCTGAGCAGCCTCTGGTAAATGAGACTGAGAGTCCTCAAGCTGAAGAAACACCAAGAGAGCAAATACCTGATTGTGAGTTGTCAAAGAGGGGTCTTTTAGACAGCTTAGCTTATAGAGCTCAGTTAACATCTGAGACACCAAATGTCAACTTAGAAAATGAAGAAGGAAGACTCAGGCATATATTTTCACATTCTGAGCAGGAAGATGCAAGAGCTCATGTCGGTACCATCAGAAGTCCTGGTCACAGAATTTTAAATACTGGTTTAAATGATACTGCATCTGGTGCAAATCAGAGCAGGTCCATGACAGGATTTAGTTATTCAAGGAACCTTACAGACAGTGGCAGTGATTTAGAGCCTCGTGTCTCACGATCAGTTCCAGACATGGAAAGGCCTCTGTCACCATATGCAAGAGAGAGCTCTGAGTATACTAGTAGTTACAGTTTCAGTTCATAACAGAAATGGGATTCCTCTTTGACCTCTACAATAATTTGTACTTCAAGCTCTAGTTGTGTGCCTATAAGTGATTCCAGCCCTATGTCCAGTTTTGGCTCCAGTGATGCAAATTCAGAAACTAGTTCAGTGATGTTTGATGACAGTGATGAAACCAGGCCCAACAGAGCCCTTCAAACAGAGCAGACAGATGACCCAACAACATTTGAAAAAAGTAACTATTGGCTGTCCATTGATCTGGCACAGTTCATTTTATATGATGATGACGAATCTAGAGGACTACCTAAAGCACAGATTGACAACTTGCCTGTAAGATCTTTCAGGAAGAACTACACAGAGACATCCTGTTGTAGTTCCACTTCAGATTACAAAGAAGGCACCAAATTTCGTATCTTACCTTGCTCCCACAGTTTTCATATCTACTGCATCGATCGCTGGTTAGCTGAAAAATGCACATGTCCTGTTTGCCGCAGGGAAGGAGCAGATGCTGGTGAGAGAAGAAATTCTAACTGGGATCTGAATTCTCAGCTATATGAACTATTGTAGTGATGGAGAAACAATAATCTGCCTTATGTCCACTTTTGAGAAGATGCTTAAATATAACATCAGATTTGCATCTAATCTAAATCTGAATCTAAATTTAACACTGGAACTAAATCATAGGTTCCTGAAGGAATTATTGGACTTTCCCCCAATTTCTGTTCCAGAATAAAAGGAAGTATGTAAAAGCAAGCAAGTTTCTCCTATCTAACTATAAAAATGAATTTCAAGAAGTAAGCCAGGCGGAGAAAGACAAGTACCAAATGATTTCACTCATCTGTGGAGCATAAGAACAAAGCGAAAACTGAAGGAACAAAACAGCAGCCGACTCACAGAACCCAAGAATGGACTAACAGTTACCAAAGGGAAAGGGGCAGGGGATGGTGGGTGGGAAGGCAGAGAGAAGGGGAATAAGGGGAATAAGGGGAATTAGGAATAGCACACATAATCTAGTGGGGGTCACGGGGAAGGCAGTATAGCACAGAGAAGACAAGTAGTGACTCTACAGCATTTTATTATGCTGATGGACAGTGACTGTAATGGGGTATGTGGTTGAGACTTTATAATGGGGGGAATCTAGTAACCACAATGTTGCTCATGTGATTGTTTGATTATGTTTGATTATTGTCTGACTAATGATACCAAAATCAAGAAGAAAAAAGAATATGATTCTAAGGCAAGTTTATTAAAAAAACTGAATTTCACACCACAGGGGTCACTCAATTTCAGTAGAAACTTGGCAGGTACGCTGGAGTGGGATGATCCTGATTCCATGAGAGAAATGTCTTAATATGATATCAATCCAGATAGAGCCTAGCAGTCTTACCTAGTCATGTAAATCCCACTCATCTTTTAGCCCTGTCCTACATTAGATATGCATGCAAAGAAACAGGAACACAACTAAAATAACTAAGAAGCAATCTGAGAGTTTACTAGAGTCACTCACATAAGGAAGCCAATGTTACATTCATAGTCTGCTATAAAAAACTTTGAAAACCATCTCTCCTTATCTCCTTCCCCACCAGTTTATGCCACCCCCTAACACTACCATAAAGTTTCTCCCATTCCCTACTACCCAATTTATCATTGAGGGTCCTGGCCAAAAATGGATGGCACATTTGAAAAAGATGATGGAATAGAATTTAAAGAAGAGACTACTTAATACAGTATATGTAGCTAATGAAGGGAAACCAAAAAATGACAAAGTACCCTGAGGCTAGCAACTGTGAGAAGCCAGTATTAACACCACTAGGCCTGAAAAGCATACCAGGATAGTAGTTCCTGCAACCCAGAATATGCTGTGGTTGTAGTAGCAGGCCTCCCAACAAGAACTGTGACCTTACATAGACAAATGGCAGCCAGTGCCAACCTAAAGCTCGGGAGGTGGGGATCGTGGAAACAAATAGCCTTACCTTTCTTTCCTCCTGACTTCTAATCTGTCAATAGTTCACACCAGCCAAAACCAACATGGAAACATGAGCAAGAGAGACCAGCTGACGAAGCTGATGAAGCTGATAAAGGTCAGCCTCCTGGAATCACAGAGCAGGGTAAAGAAGGTTGGTGATTGGATTCAAAGAACAAATCAGAGACCATCTACTACAACCAGCACTGACAACTCTCTTCAAACCCAGTCTTGCCCCTGCCCCTCGCCTTCCATTGTACTCTTTGACTCAGCTCTTTAACAACCCTCTCTTTTAATTGCCTTTCATCCACTCAGATCTTTCACAATAAAGGGGAGAACAACTACATTTCACCTTCAGAAGTGATGGGATGACAAACCCTTTGAACTTAATTACCTTTCTCTTAAACCTGTCACACTCTGGTTTGCTGTGATTGTAAACAACTAAGGAAAATGGTGGTAAACGTATTCTTTAGATTTTGCTTCATGAGTACATTCAAGGTTCAGTTCCTTTTTATATATTCATATAACTATTTAAACATCCTTATTTCTTACAAAGGGTTTTATGGTTTACATATGACTCTTAATATTTATGTAAATGATCCAAAGTACCCAATTGCCGCTTGGAGCACCCCAAGTTGCTCTGAAAATCTGAAAGCCTGTGGGTAAAACTCTGAGTTCAAAAATGTACCTACCACATTCAGTTCTAATTATCCCCAGTAAAAGTATCACCCCAAATCATGACTATTTAAAATAAAATTTTACATCATGTTTCATTTCCAGTTCAAACATAGTGAAGGATTTTTCTCCTAATGCAACCTGAAAACTTTTTTGGTTCAGATGTGAGTACACTCTGTTATACCCAAAGCAATATTCATGTATTCTGTGCAATGTGCGACCTATATAAATGTGGACAGTGTTACGTGTACACCTGCACTAAAAATTTAGACTCAGAATCATCACCTACCCTTATTTCCTGTGTGAACTGCTGGCAGCCACAGTGATTCTGCAAAACTGTAAAACATAAATGGGAAGTGGTAGTGAAGTCTTCTAATACATATTTGAGCTAGCATATTTTTCACACAGAGCATATTTACATGGCCAGAAATGAAGGCTTAGATCAAGTCTTTAAAATTCACATTCTGTAAGTTATTTGGGTATTCTGATTTTGATTAAGTATTTCTCATACTAGATCTAGTTCATTTAAAGCAAGTAGAATAATTATAACAGTACTTGGCTTTCTTGCTATTCTAACAGGTTCCAATCTTCCAAAAGGATGGTAATTACCTAATTAGTGCTTTAATTCAATATGCCTTCTGTGGCAGACAGAGTTCTAAGATGACCCGTGTCATAGCCCCCACTCCTGAGTATAGGACTTGTGAATGTGACAGAATATCTTTCCCATTATTAAGTTATGATATATGGCACTGTTGATTGGGAGATTAGCCAGAGCAGGCCTAACCTAATCAGGTAAGCCCTTAAGCGGCACAGAGAGGAATTCCAGTACAAATAAGATGGTTTATACTCCCCTCTCCCTGCTCCCCCTCTATAAGCACAGCTATATATCCCAGAAAAAAAAAACATGAGACAGCCAAAGGAGAACTCTGAAAGGTCTAAAGAAGAAAGTGAATTGGCTAAGGTCCTTCAGAATGGATGATCAATTTCCTAGCAGGGTATTATGGTCCCTTCCCATCAAAAACAGGTAGCCCAGGCCCAGCATTTCACCAAATCAAATGGGAGTCCCACTGAAGACACCAGGTGAGCCCTGAAGAAGCTGCATGGAGGGACAATTAGAAGCCCTGCTGACAGTAAGTGACCAGGGAAAGTGGTCTCCTTCCCCACCTAGACATACAGGTGGCCAAATTTGGTGACAAGGGTACCAGCAAAAGTGATCTCACCACATCAAGCTTTCATCTGGAAAATACTCTCCTCCTCAGCTGGGCCTGAGACTACTCTCTCCTACTCAGAGACACCAGGCAACTTACTGGTACGAGCAACAGGATTCCCACCACAAAAAGCTCTCTACCTGGTAAACACCCTGCATCCCTTACAGTCAGAGGATCCTGCCACAACAGGCGCGTGGCCCCGAAAGTGCTCTTCATCCAAGTGGACCAGATTCCCTTCCCCTACCTAGAATCACCAGCCATGACAGGGGAAGCTTCTTCTGCCCTCTTAAGCATGTGGGAACCAGTGTTAACCTCACCTGCACAAGATAAATCATATAGACCAAAGGAGTACCAAAAAGGCTCTGAAAATCAGACTTTCATGGAACCACAGTCCGCAAACATAAAGAAGGAACTGTGTGGCAAACCTAAGTAGAGTGGATGGCTGCTAAACATTTTTTAAATATTTTTTTTAAATAGGAACCAAAGAATCCTAATAGCCAGAATGTTCAATAGATTTAAAGTATCACCCTTCATACCAAGAGCCACTTATGTGACAACCTGGATGAAAATTGACAAATGATGCCAGTCCCAAGATGAAATAGATGATATAATTACCTGACAAGGGTTTTAAGACTGATTTCAGGCTTTTAAGACTTTGAACAGAGAACGCAGTCACCCCCATGCCAGTATTCCAACCTATAGAACTGTGAGCTAATGAACGGATATTGTTTTAAGCCACCACATTTGTGCTAATTTCTTACACAGCAAGAGAAAACCAATGCAACTTCTCATTTAGGATCCCTGCTGTGCCCAGAAAAAGATTCTAAGGAGTCCTAGATAAGTAAACGGCTCAATGTCTTGGATTTAGGCCGACTATGACATCTTCTCGGTCCTGCAGAAAACACAATTCTTGACCTTCGAGCACCATTTTTTTTTTTTACTTTTTATTTTTAACTCAAGTATAGTTGACACACTATTATGTTGGTTTCAGATGTGTAATATAGTGAATTGATGATTATATACATTATAAAATGCTCACCATCATTAAGTGTAGTTACCATCTATCACCATACACAGGTATATTTATTGACTATATTTCCTATGCTGTACTTTCCATTCCCATAACTTATTTTACAATTGGAAGTTTGTACCTCTGAGCACCATTGAGCACTATTCCTCGCTAGAATGGAATACCTACTTAATTGCTGCTATTAAACCACCAAGATGACAATATCCTTTCAGTTTGAAGCACCACCACTATCTTATCACCCTAACTTTACTTCCCATCAGCCTATCCCACTCTCCTGGGGTATTCTGCTTATATCACAAACCTAAATTAATACCCTAACTTTCAAACTATGAAGCCACTTATTTTTGTCTCAAAGTGATTGCTGTATTATATTGTTCTCTCAAATCACATTCTTCTACATCTGCCCTGCAAAATATCAGAAGTTGGGAAGATTTATACCTGAGTTTTCCAAACTCTACCTTGTCTTTGTTTTCTACATTATAATCTATCAGTTTAAATAGAGCATCAATCATACTTCTGTGAGCATAAATATTTCATCCTTAAGAATTTTCTCCATATATGTTTTCTAGTTCCTTTTTGTAATTATTTTTTGGGCCTATTTCCTAAATAAATAAATAAAGCTTATCTGAATAATAAACTATTTAAAACACAGCCATTGGATGGGTCTCTGATAGCAATATAAAGTATATACGTATTTTTTGGCTAACCATAAAAATAAGTTGTGCTCTCAATCTTTCATGAAGAATTAAATATAAAGATTTTTCTGTATGTACAAACCAGCTCAAGCACTTAACAATATGAACATCCAAACAGTGCATGTACTGGAAATTTCACAAAGAAATGTGCTATTTTTGTTAAATAATACTGTCACCAATTTGCTTTGATATCTCAGTCAGTACCTTCTTTACAGTAATTAATCAAACATTTTACATTTTTTCATTACATGAGAGATGAATGTGTAGTCTCTTCTATGAGAAGTTTTCTGGTATGAGAATTTTGAATAGAAAACTGAACTGTATTTCTTTTCTGTGATTTCATTTAAAATCGGAATATTCTTCCCCACCCTAATTCAGGCCTTTTCACTATGAAATCAGAGGATCTATTGTGTGTGACTTTTGAAACTTTCCATCTTTACTCACTAAGCCAGCAGATGTATAAACATATGGTGACACTCTATGTGACAGATGCCCTGATAGATGAATACCCTGACACCTTTAAGATACAGGGTATAATGGAATGATCTAGGAGGAACTATTTGTACTAGTAAGTCTAAAATTCCCAAAATCTGATTTATATATCTTATAGAACTAGCAGTAATTAGCCAATGAAGTGAAGTCATGAATTTTATTCTAAGCAAAATAAATATTACATGCAATAAAGGTACATAACAAAGCATTGAAAATTCAGGTATCAGGAAGCAGTACATTGCGGTAGTGTACTCTGGGACAGAAGAGGAAGAGATATGAGTACATTAGCAGAACATGAAATGATGAGGTCAAAGAGGTGACAGGTGGCCTTATATACCATGCTGAAGAGTTGAACTAGATCCTCTAACCAATACACAGTTGACATGATTTTTAGTAATAGGAATAAAACTGTTGAATTTTAGAAGAGTCATACCAGCAGGGATGTACACTGATGGAGTTATGACATAAACTGGATGAAAAAAGCATTAAACCCTGAATTATGGTGTGGCAGTTGAGGTGTGGATATATGCAGATTCAAGTAGCATTAAAGCAGCAGAATCAAATTTGATGGCTACTTGGATAATTTTTAAATGTCCTCAGATTTCCAGTTTAGGTGACTGAATGTATGGTGGGAGGTTCCATTGATAAAAGAAATGCAACATGACTGGCTTGTGATGGTAGAGAGATGGATGACAATTCAGCAGGTATCTCTGAGATTTGAGATGTCAGAGTCATATTTCAGTGGCAGTGTTTATCTAGCTATCATAGAATATTAACTAAGCTTCTGAAATTAAAACAAAGATATTAACTGAAGTCAAAGTAGTACTACAAGATACTGCCTATAAAAATATGAACAGTAGTAACAGAGAAAGGAGATGGACAGAATGAATCCCTTGGAACAAGACCATTATAAAGTAGACAAATGTTAAGGAATAGCAAAGATAATTGATTGAGGCAGAAAAAAGGGAAGTGAACAGTTAATCATAAAAGTATGATGGGACACAAGCCAAGAACACAGAACAATTCCAGAAGAGAATGCCAAGAGTCCATTTGAAGAAGTTTCAGGAGCTCAAAAGCACATTTTAAAAAAATTAAAGTATTCTATTTACTAACATGATTTTAAATAGAAGACTAGTACTCTAGCATCTGGCTAATGAACAGAATTTATTAGAAATTAGAATACTGTTGAATATTCAAAAAATTTACATATTTTTTGTGATGGTCAAATGCTCAAAAACATTAAGACCATTGATATGTAATGCCAAAACCTCAAAATGTTGTAGTGATTTACATTCTTTCCATCAATTTGTCAGTTACCAAGTAGTAAATTATTGCACACACTGTCTTTTCTCATTATAAACAAACAGTGAGGTAAACAATTCTTTGTCAAAAGAAAAGAGAAGAAAAAGTCCTATGTCAAATGATAGGTGATACGAGTGAGGCTAAACTAATTTATCATATCACCACTGGAATTGGGGAGTTGTCTGGTTATATTTGCCATCTTTTTAAATGAGATTTTTTCTTATTTTGTATGAAATCATGCAAATTTAAAATATATGTTTTATATATTATATATGCATTCAAAATATAATACATATGTACTATTACTACCTTGTCATAGGGCTTGTTCATATGTTGTGCGGTTTGTCACCTGCCTTTCTAAATTCATGATTTTGTTGAGGGTTACAGGTAGTAAGGTATAATGTTAAGTCTATCATTTTTTTCATTATTTCTTCCATTTCTCATTACATAACAGGTTTAGAAATCAGATAAATAGCATGTTTACTTTCAATGTGTGTTCATTTAACTCTTTAATCCTTCTGAAAGGTATGCACTGATTTTCCTATAAACTTTCCCTAGTTAACATTGCATAGTATTGACTCATACTAGCACCCTCTTAGTGCTTCTAAATAGGAATTCCACCAATGTTTCAACATTAAATGTAAAATTGCTTGTTTATTTAAAGAAGATACTCTTCATCATATTTACAAAAAAAAAAGAAAGTGCTAATCATTTCCAACGTAAAACATGGAATTGATAATGAATTTTGCAAAATGACTTCTGAGAATATAATGAGACTGGTTAAATTTTCAGTAGTAGTATATTTACCACCCTGAATGAATGAACATTGTCTGGAATTATTTTTCTAGACTTTGGGCTTGGTCTCCGAATTTAATTCTTATATTTACATTTAAGGTACCAATATGAGAATTATGTTCCTTCTGTAACATAAATTTGAAGCTTTTTCAAACATCTCAGGAATAATTAACATTACTTGAGAGTACTCTGTTCTTTGGACATTATGAATTTCTTGCCCATTAAAGAAAATACATCATTCAGTGTGTTTTTCATGGCTCTATTTTTTATTCCTTTTTCAGTTTCTTTCATGGTGATTTAACCATTGATGGCTACTATTTTAGGAACTAATGGCATTTCATATTTTTCCCACAAGATGAAACATTTCAAAATTGTTTTCAAATTAGTAATTATCAATTTATACACAGAACTGTGTTTAAACAAGTGTGTTAAAAATCTGTCCTCAAACAAGTGATGAATGAGTACGTTACAGTCACTAAAAATCAAATACAAATAAATTAGTCTTTCCTAAGTTTACCTTCATCTCCATTTTTGGTTCCATTTCTCCCAGTATTGGCAAAGTGAATCACTATTACCACTGTGGCATATATTCATCTAAAATGAAGATAGCTCTTTTTCAGTATATATAAACAGGTTTTTCTTTTTTTTTAACTGTGGCATAAAATTCCATATTACAGGTATAGCATATACTATTTATTCCATTACTAATGGGTATTTTAATGGATATTTATGCTGCTTCAGACATTTGTTTTGAAATCTGAAATCATATATATAAAATTTCCATTACCTTTCTCTTTTGAAATTACTTTTTGTAGCATGATTTCCACTTGTAATGGATATAATATTTACTCATAATTCTCCAACATGCATTTTACAACTTCTTTCCTATTACAAAACTTATTCCTATTTCATGCAGAACTTATTTTTCCATTTTTAATATTTATCTTATTCTCTCTTATGTCACACCTTTCTCAAATATCCCAACAAATATTTATGGAACACCTACGCTAGGTAAGGTAGAACTCTTGATGCTGGGAATATTGTAGTGAAAAATTACAAAAGCCTTGCTTTCTAGGAGTGTACATTCTTACTAACATTAGTAATATTTTATTTTCTATTCACATTCAAGAATGAGGACTATGAGCTCTGTGTGCATAGTTAGGATTTGGCTTCTGAAAGGCTTAATTTCCCCATGAATACATGGAGATCTGCCACTATAATGAAGACCTACAATTTTGAAATTCAAAGAATGAGGCTTTGATCTGGGACAGTAACAATCATACTGGCCACTGTAGTTCACCCTGGAGACAGTCTTTTCATTTCTTTAAAGAAAATACTCCTTTTCAAAAAGAATAATTGGTAAATGAGAGGCTAAATGCGTTCCTGCAAAGTATTTTTCTCAAGAGCGAAAAAGTATGTATAGGTGGAGTGACTGTGCTCCACACAGACTTTAAGTCTACCTCTCCCTCTTGCCAACCTGAGTTACTCAGGATTTCTGCTGAGCACACACACAACCCCCAAGCTGAAGCCCGCTACTTGCATATTCTAGTAGGAGGCTTCCTTTTCTTTCAGATTTCATCATTACTGACGGGTTCTTGAGAAGCAAAGGTAATGGCTGTCTGTGCTCAAGCTTACAAGCATCTTCAACCAGAGCCTATTTTCTTTTGAATTTCTAAATCCAAAACAAATTAATTTACAAATTCAGCAATAGAAATAGTTCCTATTTAAACTTGAAAGAGTATATACTGATCACTTCACTTCTGCAAGAAAGTCAGTGTCTTGAAATCTTATACAACTGTTGCCATGGTTATTGTATTAATCAACAGTTGCATTTGATAGAAATCCTTAGTAACCACTTTAAAGGTAAAAAGAATTTATTGGCTTAAAATACTCCAAAGTTTGGGAATACTGACAGCTTCAGACTCAGGTAGGTGTGGGGCACAAAGGATGTGAATAGAAAATGCTTTCTCTGCCTTGGATGTTTTTCTCGCTGCAGTTTTTTGTTTTGCTTTGATTTGATTTGCTTTTTGGGAAAGCTTTCTCTTAGGGGTGGCAAGGATTGAGGACCAATAGCAACTCTGCTTTTATTTATTACCATTTACTGAACCCAGCCAAAGAGAGAACCTTTATACAAACAACTGACTCAGCTTGGGGTTTCTGTTCAAACCTTAGCTCTAAGGGGAGCCAAGCTGGCGAGGTCTTGGTCATATGCCTAACACCTGACTATTGGCAGTGGGATCTCTAAGCCAAACTAATGGAAATGTGGGTAATTCAGTAGAAGTAGTAATGAATGTCCTCTACCTCTAACAAATATGGTTCTCTTTCACACTCTTCTTGAAGCAATTCTGGAAAGTGATGTATTTCATCCAGGGTTTTAGATTTTTATGGCATTTTTATGGCATATTTACACCCAACACATCATTCTAAAATTAATGTTTTTCTCTTCTTTTACTGTTTTCTTCCAGTTCTTATATTTTATACTTTGGCTTTCTCTCTTTTTCCTTTATATTAGATAATCTCTATATTAGGTTTTGATCAGAAAAGTAGAACCAATATAATGATATAAAGCATTTTATTGTAGGGATTAAACCTTCTGTGATAGTGGAGATTGGTTAAGCATTCTATGTAAGTTGATTAACAGTACCTCAAAGTCTGGTCCTGAAGGCAGCAGGGCTCACAGTCAGGAATGGGAGATGATTTGAAGCGGCAAAATCAAGGACAAGCTGGAATATGCAAAGATGGACTGTAATCCAACTAGCAAAATAAATTGAACACCACATTAAAAGGATTATACAACATGACCAAGTGGGATTTATTCCTGAAATGCAAGGATAGTTAAACATATGACAAGCAATCAATGCAATACACCACATTAACAGAATGAAGGACAAAAACTATATGACCATCACAAGTGATGCAGAAAAAAAGCGTAAAAAAAAATGTGCTCATTGGTGTTCAAAACTCCATACATTTAAATAGCATCAGAGATCACTGAAGTTGAAAATCATTAACAAAATAGATCAGAGAAAATTAGGAGCTAAACAAAAATGTAAATGACAAAGGAATGAGGGATTAAATAGAAAATCCACATTTTAATGGTATTTTTAGAAGACTAGAGTGAATATAATAATTACTTGAAGAAATACTTGGTGAGTATTTTCCAGAGAAGTTACAAATAAATTCTTAGATTGAAAAAGTACATGCACTCACCAGTAAAATAAATAAAAACAAATATACAACTATACTGTATACCAGATACCTCATCTTGAGGTAGAGCAGGGACACGGGACAAGCATTAATTTGTCCTGCCTATGATCAAAAAATGCCATGATATAAATAGTTTAATAAGAACAAGAGGGACTCCACCTTAAGGCTAAGATTCCATTTTAAAAACCAGGGAGTTAGGAGGCAAGATTCCTAACATATTTTATGGTAATCAGTCAATAACCTACCCTATCTGCTTGCCCTGCCATCCTAAATGGTATGTTTCCACTGTTTGAGGGTAACCACTATCTTGAAGAACAGGATCAATAAATAATTTTTGTTAAGTTTATCTTACAGAATATCTAGAGGACTGACTATGGACGATGACATAATGTCTCTAATTGAAGACAAACACCATGAGACCACATGTCAAGCCTACGCACCCCCTGGCTTTTGCCCTATTCTTTAAAGCCTTAAAAGACAGAATCCTAAGCCTTTAAGCATGCCTCTCTCTGAGGCTACCCACACACCCCCCTCTTTGAGTGTGTACTTCGCCTTAAGTAAAGACTTCTTGGGGCCCATCTTATTGCATTTTGTATCTGTGCTCTTCCAAGCCTTTGTGAGATTATTAAGAAACCCCTTTTCCCAGCAGTAAGTGTCTTTGTTACTTAGCTATTTCATTCAATTTTCTCGACTTAAGCACTAGTCTTCTCTTTCTCTGTTTGACTTCAGATAAGTAGGGAAGGACTACTGAGATCTCTGACTTGGCTTGCAAGTTCCTGTTGCCTGGGTGACCTGGACAGGACTGTAGCTATATGATCATGCTCTTTAGTAGCCTGCCCGAAAATCTCCTTTCTTTGCTCTGGGAAGCTCTCAGAACATGATCTCACGCTATCCAGTACTATGCAGTTCCCCCCAAATCCTGAGGGGGTAGGGGCTTAGTTCCCATGCATGCGGATTCAAGCGGACACTGGACACCAGGTGACCCTGGTTATAGGAGGTGGCAAGGAATTAGCCCTATGCCAAGTAGGAGTTCAATGAGCCTCCCTTTCCTCCTTCTGTTCTTCCTTGCTCTCTGCTGCCTGCACAGGTGCTGCCATTCACTATTACTCTCATTTGAATGAATTCCTTCCTTACCTTGTCCAACAGAGAGAGACATCCCTGGACACAGCCACCTGACAACAATCTCAGCCTTCTCTTCCTCTGTTCCACATTAAAAGAATGTGCAAATATGGTAGACTACTTACATACACAACCTGACAGTGTCTCCCTATACATGCTCCCCCCACCCCCAAATCTACCCCTAACTTCTCCTCACTTCAGCAGGTGAAGATACTGCCAGAGCAACCCTCTTAGTGCCCCCACATACTGAGCCCATGGATAAAGTCTTTCTCCTTGCTTCACACTCCTTCCCCATGATTTTGAGATAGAGGTTATAGGACATCTAAGGGTCAAGTCTAAGCTTCACCATAGATTCTGTTATTGGATTACCCTCCTTCACTGAAGCTGCTCCAGGGAAGCGTGAGGAGTGCTCCCCACCCGGACAAGTTCCCTATGAATTCAGTGAGACAGAATAAAGGCCACGGCAATAAGTTTGGGGTCAAAAGGGGCTTTTTAATTCTCATGGCAATAGGTCTCAGTCTCTCACCCACTCCAACTTCCCTCCACCTGCCTCTGTTCTTTCCTTGTTCTCCCACCACACTTCCCTCCTCTGCTCTCCAAGCTCCCTGCTCCCATGCTTGGGCTTAATTCTCCAGGAGCACAGAGGCTCCCTGGCTCTCTCCCCACTCTCCTGGAGGCCCAGTACTCGCCTGCCCCTAGCACTGGGAGGACTTCTGTGGGTGGGTTTACGGTGCTTGGCAGATGCCTGACCAACTATGTACCAGGAACTGAGGAGAGGAGAGAACGGGTGTTCCCTCTACACTCCTCCCCTAAGCTGGTACTCCCGTGACTGACCAGCCTCTCTGTCCCTGGTAAATATCACACTGACATGCAAAGAGCCTCTTATATGTATATACAATGAGTGCTATTAAAGCTAGTGGGAATTCTGGTCAGAAATTATCATTTTATCCACACCTGCTTCACAGTGTTTGCCCTACAATCTCTTTCACTTGGACTGTACTCTTTAATCAAATAATAGCACAGAAGTCCTTGGATTAAAGCTCTGCTTTCTGGGAAACCAAGGCTAAAAACAGCTGGGGAAAAACAGCACATTAATGACAAAGAGGACAATCTAAAACATAAACTGAAGAAATATAAAATACCAAATATGAAGGCAATTAGATTGGTAGCAATCTTCTCATCACTAGCATCAGATTGCAGAAAATAACTGAAAAATACTCTCCTTAAAGTGCTAATGGAGAAAACACTCTTAATCTAGAATACAATACTCAACCAACCATACTAAAAAATGAAAGAAATGACATTTTCATTTCACCTTCACAAAGGAGATTTAAACCTACAGTCCCTACTAGTAGAACTTCTAAGGAATTAGTTTCTTACTAAAGGGAATTAAACCCACAGTGAAGGAGTAGAATTTTAAAAAGCAAGACTAGGCAAATAAATGTAGGTAAACCAAAGAAGGACAAATTGTTAAACATCATGTAATTGTGTGCTTAATTTGGGGGCCTAGTAAAAAATAAAGTACAACTACAATCTAGACAATAATTGCATGGTAGATGAAATAAAATACAATCCAAACAAATGTTTTAAATTTTTTTTTCCCTCCGGGACGGGGTAAAAATATTAAACATAAGACTATAATCATTCAAGTAAGACTACTGGTACTTTACTAAAAACTGAGAACTAAAATAGATATCCTATAAATCTATATAAGAGAATAAAAATGAATTTAAAATGCACATTACCAAAGGAAATATATTGCTTATACAAAATCAAAATGCAAAAAACTACAATATTGCTTCTAACTGGAAACAAATGTCTTGATTTATAAAAATATGGATGCTACAGGGAAGACAGTGTAGCTCTCAGAAGACAAATGGTGACTCTGTGGCATCTTACTACACTGATGGACAATGACTGCAATGGGGTATGGGGGAGACTCAATAATAAGGGTGAATGTAGTAACCACATTGTTTTTCTTGTGAAACCTTCATAAGAGTGCATATCAATGATACCTTAATAAAAAAATAAAAAAATACAGATGCTGGAGTACAAACTTTAGGCAGTGTGCGACTGATGAGAAAGGGGAATTCCATGGAATTTGATGGCTTTCCAGTATATCGCTAATATTTTATTTCTAAAACAAAAATATACCAATCAAATATGGAAAAATCACAACTTGAATCTGAATTTCACATAGAGACTAGTGAGTGTTCTTTTTGTCAGTTCCTTTGAAGGTTAGATGTAGAGTCAGCATATGACCCAAAGTTCTGTTCCTAGGTATATAACCAAAAAATTAAAAACCGTGTCACACACAAAAAATTATACACAAATGTATATAGTAGCATTAGTCATAATAAAAAAATAAAATACTATATGTGTATGCACTGGAATACTTACTTGGCAAAAAAAGAAATGAAGTATTAATACATGCTACAACATGGGTGAGCCTTGAAAACATCTTAAGTGAAATAAGCCACAAAAGACCACATATTTTATTTTATGATTAAATTTACATGAAATGTCCAAAATAGGCATATCTATAGACAAAAACATAGATTTATGGTTGCCCAGGGCTGAGGGAGCTAGGGGAAACAGGGAATAGCTACCAACAGGTATGGTGTTTCTTTTAGGGACAATGACGATGCCTTACACTTGATTGCACAACTGTGCGAATATACAAAGCCAATGAGGTAATCACTTTAAATGAGTTAATTCTATGGTATGAAATATATCAAAATAAAGCTGTTACTTTTTTAAAAAAAGAGGAGTATATTCTACATCAGGGTAAGAATGCAGTGGACAGGCTAGAAGGAAGAGAGGCCCTAAGAAGAATAGTATGTTTTTTCAGATGGGACACATTGAAAAATCTGATCTACACAAATGTAAGCAAAGTAACATGTATCAGTCTTATATTTTTGAAGAGATTAAAGAGGTTTCTTCTTTGAGAAATGAGAAATGGATTTTTCTTCAGTACTTTTCACTATACAAAATACTGCATTATAGGAAAGAATCTGTACCTCTTGTGATAGCTGAAACTTCCCTTTTAATTATTTAATTTCTAAAATTCACAAAGTTTTTGTGATAATTGCATTATACTTGCAATGTTACAGTGGCTGATTCTCTTCTCCTATAAAGTTGCACTTTACACAACATAGCATCTTGGCTGTGCTTTCTTTTACAAGTCCAAAAATAAACCTAAAATTTTAGAAATGTTCTTTTCAAATGATTATTCAAGAAATAAAATATGAACTTTGTTGATATTTCAGCAAGAACTTCCAATGTTTCCATAGTGAAAATTAAGGGTGAAATTTGATGAAACTAAAGTTCAGAGAAGAGGAACAAAACGATTCAAGCCTGGAATGCTTTATGAAGAAATATTAAACAAGGGAGACTAAATTTGGAAACTGGAAAAGCAGACGACTAAGTGGAAGCATAATTACATACAAATACTTGATAAACGCCAAAGGAGAGAGAAGTGACACACAGAAGCCAACAATATAGGGAAATGATTAACAATGTCATGTTGATGAAAAAAAGGAAAATTAAAATTAAAACTACAAGGGGAAGCTAGTGGAATAATCTAATATTAAAAATTTATGCTAGATTACAAGTAGCAAAAATGTCTTTATTGTGTGTTATTGTACAGGACCAAAGTTGTGGTAACAATTACCTTTAAGACACAAGATCAGCATATTCCCTATTATTTTAAGAAGGAAAAAAATGGGGCAATTAAGCAGTGATGGGCATTCTGTATCAATAATCACTTTTCAGAAATAGGGCTTTGGGAAATGTTAAACAACCTCAGAAGACTCTTTTTCAATACCCATATCTCTTAATATTGACTTCCATGGCCAGAGTAAGATAGATAATTGTAAGATGTTGATTTTCATACAGTAAGGCAATCTCTTTCATTTAAGAGTGATGTGAGCTCTGGAAGCATTACTTGGAACACATTATGCTTATTCATCACATTCCACTTAATAAGTGTAATAATGGGTATGTGTAATTTCTGTTATACATCTATCTTTCCACACACAGATAAGGTATATGCCATATGATAAAGTAGGAAGACACTGAGCTTTCAAAGGTGTTTGAAAATCAGGTGTTTTCTTGGTCATTAACCTTAGGCAATTTGCTAATCATCTTTATATGAAAATATCACTTTGGTCATCAGAGAAATGCAAATTAAAACCACAATGAGATTTATCACCTCACACCAGTTAGGATGGTCACCATCCAAAAGACAAACAACAACAAATGTTGGCGAGGTTGTGGAGAAGGGGAACCCTCCTACACTGCTGGTGGGAATGTAAACTAGTTCAACCATTGTGGAAAGCAGTATGGAGGTTCCTCAAAAAGCTCAAAATAGAAATACCATTTGACCCAGGAATTCCACTTCTAGGAATTTACCCTAAGAATGCAGCAGCCCAATTTGAAAAAGACAGATGCACCCCTATGTTTATTGCAGCACTATTTACAATAGCCAAGAAATGGAAGCAACCTAAGTGTCCATTAGTAGATGAATGGATAAAGAAGATTTGGTACATATACACAATGGATTACTCAGCCATAAGAAGAAAACAAATCCTACCATTTGCAACAACATGGATGGAGCTAGAGGGTATTAAGCCCAGTGAAATAAGCCAGGTGGAGAAAGACAAGTACCAAATGATTTCACTCATCTGTGGAGTGTTAGAACAAAGAAAAAACTGAAGGAACAAAACAGCAGCAGAATCACAGAACCCAAGAATGGACTAACAGTTACCAAAGGGAAAGGGACTGGGGAGGATGGGTGGGAAGGGAGGGATAAGGGGTGGGAGAAAGGGGGCATTAAGATTAGCATGTATAATGTGGGGGGGGGGCACGGGGAGGGCTGTGCAACATAAAGAAGTCAAGTAGTGATTCTATAGCATCTTACCACGCTGATGGTCAGTGACTGTAATGGGGTTTGTTGGGGGGACTTGGTGATGGGGGGTGTCTAGTAAACATAATGTTCCTCACGTAATTGTAGATTAATGATACCAAAAAAAAAAATCACTTTGTCCTTTATCTTAAGTGGAGATGTTCTGCCTATGCTTCATACAGCAGGGAATAATAATGATAATAGTAATAGTAATAACAACAGGCAGTTACAAACAACAATCACTAATCTAGACCATGTTCCCACAGAATGATTGACACCTGAATTTTTATTCCTCTGCTTCATACTTTAGCTCCTGACACCAATCTTAAATCATTGTGGTTGTACTGATACATTTAATTCTACTTCATCAATTTGCAATCTTAACTTGCCTCACTCAAAACTAACTCAGAAAGGATGTACTTAAAGGATGAAGTCTGAAGTGAATCTTTGGAATAATTCATATGCAAAAACATAGATCTGGCAAAAAACTGATGGAAATTTTAATACGGGGAAAACTTACTGTTTGTATCTTTAATTGCAATAGTTTGAGGATTCAGCACATTGCCTATACAAAATGGGAACTTAACAAATGTGTACTGAATGAATGAATGAATGAAAAAATGGATTTTAAGACAAGACACAAGTTGTAGCCATGGTTGAAGAACTGACATCTAATCTGTAATTTGTATAGTAGAGTATTATTAGCTATAGCAAAAGAAAGCTATGTTATATCAAAATTGTAAAACATTTAACACTGTATGCTAACGCATTTGGTATTTATTTTGTGGACTTTAACGTAAGCAAATACCATGAATATTAGGGGGAAAAAAGAAAAATAGAATGGTATGGGTTTTAAGAGGACTCTGTTTCAGTAATGTGGTTTGAGCTACAGTTTCTAATGATAGAGGTCAGCAAGAACATAATAAGGTATTTGATGGTTAAGAATTCTTTGGTGACCTATGAAAAGGCAGATTCACAAATTAGTGAAGACAAAGCAAGAAAGAATATATTATATTTTCTGTTCTGGCCAAGACAGAGTAACAGGGATCAGATTTATCCTCTGCAACACCTTTAAAAATGGGAGGGAAATAAAACAATAGTTTGTAAGACACTGACTGCACTTCAGGTAGCAGAGACTGATCCCTGAGAAACAGAAAGTAAGTAAGGTGAACCCTGAGATTGTTCCACACTGAGTTTCCAGACTACGCTCAAGGAAATGGAACCCAGGCAGTGGCCAGCAGTTTAAGTTGAAGAGATGGAGCTAAGAGACTCTAGAGAACAAGTCAGGTAGCGTTCTCAAGACAGCACCACAGAGGAGAATAATGCACAGAGGAAACTCTAGAATCTTGCACACACTCACCCCTACACTAACTGTTTGGTGATTATTCATCAACTTGTGTGTGTGAGTATAACCAGAGGCCAGGGAAGGAACCACCTAAATGGGTTACCGATGACCATGTCTGACAGTCACACAGGGCCTGAAATAGTAACTCTTCCTGTCAGCCAGACTGTAAAACCTCAATATTCACAAGGTACTGGATAATGTACATGATAGAGTCTTGTTCTCAGTAGTGGGGAATATTTAACCACACAGCATAACAACATAAAATTACTCAGCCTTATAACATAACAGGGGACTGCGGTTTCTACCAAATCTTTAAAATGATCCAAAGGATCAAGCCATTTCCAAGAAAGTTAATAGTATCTCATAAAAAAGGTACAAAATTACCAAGCACCCAAAAACATAAAATTTACAATGCCTGGCATATGTAAATAATCAGGGATGCAAAGAGGCAGTAATCTCCCCTCTAATGAAGAAATGAAAGCCAATTCATAATGAACACAGATGTCAGAATAAGCAGAAATGAACATAAATAATTCTTATAACTACACACAAAATGTTTAAAAAATTAACTCGTAACATGAAACATATTTTTTCAAAAATCCTAAATCAAACTTCCAGAAATGAAAATGTCAAAGTGTAAGATGAAGAAAACACATTGGATGGCATCCATAACATATTGGACACTGCATAAAATCAGTGTACTTGAAGACTAAGCAAGAAATATCAACCAAGATAAAACACAAATAAAAAGGAAAAAATTTTTAACTTAGCTTAAAACAGGCTTACCTCAGGAAAGAACAATCCCTATGAACAGTCTTAACTCACAATTAATGAAACTAGAAAAAAGCGTTTGACAAAATTCAACATTCATTCATGATAAAAACTCACAACAAAATGGGCATAGAGGGCAAGTACCTCAACATAATAAAGGCCATATATGACAAACCCACAGCCAACATCATACTTAACAGTGAGAAAATGAAAGCTTTTCCTTTAAGATAGGGAACAAGACAAGGATGCCCACTCTCCCCACTTTTATTCAACATAATTCTGGAGGTCCTCGCCATGGCAATCAGACAACACAAAGATATATAAAAGGCATACAGATTGGTAAGGAAGAAGTTAAACTGTCACTGTTTACAGATGACATGATATTGTACATAAAAAACTGTAAAGAATATACCCCAAAACTATTAGAACTAATAAATGAATTCATCAAAGTTGCAGGATGCAAAATCAGTACACAGAAATCTGTTGCATTCCTATATACTAATGATGAACTAGCAGAAAGAGAAATCAGGAAAACAATTCCATTCACAATTGCATAAAAAAGAATACAATACCTAGGAATAAACCTAACCAAGGAAGTGAAAGGCCTAAACCCTGAAAACTACAAGACACTATTAAGAGAAATTAAGGAGTTCACCAATAAATGGAAATTCATCCCATGCTCTTGGATAGGAAGAATTAATATTGTCAAAATAGCCATCCTGCATAAAGCAATCAACAGATTCAATGCGATCCTTAACAAAATACTACAGAATTCTTCAATGAACTAGAGCAAATAGTTCTAAAGTTCATGGAACCATAAAAGATCCCGAATAGCCAAAGCAATCCTGAGAATGTAGAATAAAGCTGGGGAATTATGCTCCCTGACTTCAAGCTCTACTACAAAGCCACGGTAGTCAAGACAATTTGGTACCACCACAAGATCAGACCCACAGATCAATGGAACAAACTAGAGAGTCCAGGTATTAACCCAAGCATATATGGTCAATTATTATATGAAAAAGAAGCCATGGATATACAATGGGGAAATGACAGCCTCTTCAACAACTGGTGTTGGCAAAACTGGAAAGCTACATGCAAGAGAATGAAATTGGATTACTGTCTAACCCCACAAACAAAGTAAACTCAAAATGGATCAAATACCTGAATGTAAGTCACAAAACCATAAAACATAGGCAAAAATCTCTTTAATATAAACAGAACAACTTTTTCCTGAACACTTCTCCTTAGGCAAGGGAAACAAAACCAAAAATGAACAAATGGGACTACATCAAGCTAAAAGCTTCTGTACAGCAAAGGACGCCATCAGCAGAACAAAAAGGCATCCTACAGTATGGGAGAATATATTTGTAAATGACTTATCTGACAAGGGGTTAACATCCAAAATATATAAAGAACTCGCACACCTCAACACCCAAAAAGTAAATAACCTGTTTAAAAAATGGGCAGAGGATATGAACAGACAATTCTCCAAAGAAGAAATTCAGATGGCCAACAGGCACATGAAAAGATGCTCCACATCGCTAATTATCAGGAAAATGCAAATTAAACCCACAATGAGATATCACCTCACACCAGTTAGGATGGCCAACATAGAAAAGACTAGGAACAACAAATGCTGACATGGATGTGGAGAAACGGGAACCCTCCTACACTGCTGGTGGAAATGTAAACTAGTTCAACCATTGTGGAAAGCAATGAGGTTCCTCAAAAAACTAAAAATAGAAATACCATTTGACCTGGGAATTCCACTCCTAGGAATTTACCCAAAGAAACCGAGATCTCAGATTGAATAAGACATATGCACCCCTATGTTTATTGCAGCACTATTTTCAATAGCCAAGATATGGAAGCAACCTAAGTGTCTATCAGTAGATGAATGGATAAAGAGGTGGTACATATACACAATGGAATACTATTCAGCCATAAGAAAGAAACAAATCCTACAATTTGCAACAACATAGATGGAGCTAGAGGGTATTATGCTCAGTGAAATAAGCCAGGCAGAGAAAGACAAGTACCAAACAATTTTCCTCGTTTGTGGATAACAACAAAGCAAAACTGAAGGAACAAAATAGCAGCAGACTCACAGACTCCAAAAAGGGACTAGTGGTTACCAAAGGGGAGAGGTGGGGGAGGGTGAGTGGGGAGCAAGGGAGAAGGGGATTGGGGGGCATTATTAGTTCACATGGTGTGTGAGGGTGTCATGGGGAAGACAGTGTAGCACCAAGAAGACAAGTAGTGACGCTGTCACATCTTACTACACTGATGGACAGTGACTGCAATGGGGTGTGTGGGGGGAATCGATAATGTGGGTGAATGTAGCAACCGCATTGTTTTTTTGTGAAACCTTCATAAGAGTGTAATCAATGATACTTAATAAAAAAAATAAAAACTAAAGGAAAAACAAGGGAAATTAATTTTCATTTCTGACAGAAAGATTATTCTTTCTATATGAAAGAATATTAAAAGCACAGCCTTTGGAGCTAGGCAGAAATGAGTTCATACTGCAGTACTGCCATGTTCTTATCCTGTGGCTATAGGCAAGATACTTCACAGGATGTCATGTATTCTCAAACCTGGAATAATATTACATATTTCACCTGGGATTTTACAGATTAAGTGAGGTGTGAATGCTTACTAAGTCTTAGTGGTCAATTAAATTTTCCTCTTCATCACCTGGTAGTAAGGGATGTTGTGCTAAACCAGAAATACCACTTTGCTTTAAACCCCCAAAGTGTAAAGAGGAAACTTAAGGAAACATCAGAAAAAGCTTGACTAATGTCTCTAATTTTAATGTTTAGACCCAAAGTGTGTGATAAAGGAACTACTGAAACAAATTCAAATATTCTACCAATATACCTTCTAACCCATTCAGTCATATGTTAAATAAAATTATTCTAGACTTCATAGAAACTATTGAGAAATAAAATTGCTCCCAAGCACCATGGGGAAGTACATTTTTATGTAACATAATTTTTCAGGTCAATGAGAACTGTGTGACATGTGTCTTATTGAACACCGGAAGATAAATGGTATGAGAAATATGCCCCTTGCTAATGTTCAAAAACTCACATTTTAGGCATTTGCTTAGGGATGAAAAAACTTAACCACAGTCTTATGCCACTGTAATTTAAAAACGGATCACTTAACTTTCTCATTTCCAATTCTTCCTGATGGTGAGTAAGGAGGTAAATAAGCATGTGTGAATATCATAAATTACATATTTATGCATTAGTGACTCTACATCAAAATACAGACTAAAAATCATTCCTTTTAAGGGTAATTCTGATCTAAATGTATATGGAAACATGTCCATTCTATAGCATCAGACAGAGTTCCATCTGACTTCTTCCAGCCTGAAAACAGATTCTTATCCAGAGAAAATAATAGGTTAGATCATGTAATACAATAAAATAGTTACATTTGTTAGCTTTCAGAAACCGGTACCTATATATACATGGCTGTTGAAGAGTTCCTTATAACAACACAATACCTACATCAAAGACAGCCATGAAAGGTTTAATTTCTCAATAAACACTTGGAAAAAGAGGGCTAGTTCTCATATAATTAACAAATTTGGCATGAGAAGGTCAGAGTGAATATTATAGTAGGTACTGGCAGGATGGGGTAAGGATGGAAAGGTGTCAGAGCAACTGCCTAAATACCAGAGGAAAAAAAATAGTAGAATTATTTATTGGTCCCTAAATTTGTAATTTAGATTTGGTCCCTTGTGGGCTCTAGCTTGTAAAACAAATATTTGTTAAAAAAGAATGTTTAAGAAGAACTGCTTAAAAAGAACCAGTTCCTAATCTCCCAATCTTTTATCATGTGAGTGGCTGACAGCTACATGTGGTTCTAATTATACCAATTATACATTTTTTATTAGACTTAGTTTCTTGTGTCCAGGGGTAAGGAACTAACATCCAAAAATCACTCAGACAAGACATGGAAACCATCTAAGTGTCCACTGATGGATGAATGGACATGGACAATGCGATATATACATACATACATATATATACACATATATATATATGTATGTATATATATATCATATATATTATATATGCATGTACATACATATCTGACTTCTTTATATGTATAAATAAAGGAATATTATTCAGCCATAAAAAAGAAGGAACTCCTGCAATTTGTGACAACATAGATGGACTTTGGGGGCATTAACCTAAGTGAAATAAGAAGAGAGAAATACAAATACTGTATGTTTTCACTAATCTTCAGAATCTAAAGACACCAAACTCATAGAAACAGAGAGTACAACGGTGATTATCAGGGGCTGAAGGGTGGTAGAAATGGGAGATGTCAGTCAAAGGGTATAAGCTTTCAGTTATAAGATCTGTAAGTCCAATGGACACAGCATGACTATAGTTAACATGAGTACGGAAAGCTGCTAAGAGAGTAGATCTTAAATGATCTTACCACACACAAAAAACTGTAATAATGTGAGTTGATGCATGTATTAAGTAATCTAACTGTGGTAATCATTTCATAATATATGTATATCAAATCATTACATTATACACCTTAAACTTACACATTATATGTCAATTTTATCTCAATAAAGCTAGGAAAAAAATCTTTTAATTTAAAAAAATTAAAATCACCCAAATCTACTATATGTTGCGTATTTGCAATCTTCCCTTCATTTTCTTAAAAAAAAACACAAATTCAGCATTATGAACTATCAAAATTTTCACAATACAGTACAGAAGATCACTACCAGTATTTAGTGGATCTGTATCCAGTGGAATAAAATAATTCTATAAGATCTACTACTGATTACATCATTATTATTGAGTCTCCAGGAGAGAAAAGTCTGTAATGGAAACACAGACAAGATCTAAGGTTTCTTTTTTTGTTGTTGTTACAGAGACAAGACAGATCATCTTGAAATTAAATAGCAATTCAAAAAATTAATACAAGAAATGTCAAAGGGTATATAAATGTAGCTTTTTATAAGCTACTTTTTGAAGTTTAGTTCCTCTGTCTCAGAGTAATCTTTGGGGTTTACTGATTCCAAAAGCTATTCACATGTCGGAAATGTACGACCTACTGACACTTCTAGCAGAAAGAATATGAGACTTCAGTGACTAGCAGGAAAAAGAAAAAAAATTAGATGAAAAAGAAAAGAAGTATTATATTCCCCTTCAAATTTCTAACATAAGAATCTAAAGTTAAAAAATTGAGTTTTAAATAATGAACAGAACTACTTTTTCAAGGTCAGCCATTTTTAAATAATTGCTACAACACATTGATTGAAACCAATGAGCTATGTGTAATGTTAGTAAAATTGTAATGGCATAAACTAATTTTGTGCTTATAATATCTGGTATTCTTAGTCCCATTTTTCTGATGAGTAAATCACCATACACAGGTTCACACAGATTGGAACATGCAGAGCCAGGCTTTCAACTAAAGACTATTTGACAAAGAACCCCAACTCTTTTGTCACCTCTGAAAAAGGAATAAAGAATGCACATTGCATTCATTCTGTACCCATGTATCTTAGTGAAGTAGCAGTATACTGAGAATATAGATAATAAATTATCTCAATTACTAAGGCTGCTATTCTATCACAAAGTTATTATTTATAACTTTAGGCCAACTATCAGAATATTCACTGCTATAATTAAAATACAATATAAAAGGAGAACTTTAGTTTATAGGTATATCAGGTCATACAATGTAGGTGTAGGGTTACATCTCAAATTTAGGTATTGATTTTCACCTTTTCAGTATTACAGTTCATAAAATGACAGCATGCAATTCAAAATATTTTAGTTATAGGCTATAGTTTTCAAGAGGCAAACAGCTTGGGAATATGTCTCATTTAACTGTTCTTTAGCATAATGTATCCCCTATGGCTCATTTTCCTACTTAATGATCAACATTAGCAATATGTCTTCTTAATGTGATTCTGAAATTTGCAATTTGCAAGATGATGACAGCAGAAGATAGCCACAGGCTTTACACTTATTTATTTTTGTTTGCCTTTTCTTAAGTAAAGCCATTTTACCAATAGTTGACAAAATTTATTATTTAGAACAAGTATCTTATTTATTTACTCCTGAGTAATAAAAGGAAAAAAATTCATGAAGTTCATAAAACTCCATTATCTAATTAACTGTATTTCAATAATGTTCCAAAGATTTACATATAAAGAGACTTTCAAACACTCAACCATGAGTTAAACTCAAATGAACAGCTGCAACCCCAAAATCGATTACGTTGAATATATTTCTAATGTTTCTGAGAATGTTTGTCCACCCCACTGGGGAAAAAAGTTGCTGCTATAAACAAATGCTTTTTTTCCTGTAATTTGGCCACAAAAAAGGCAATATCCAACACAGCTTACTTTATTACAAAGATACAGGCAGTCGATATGTACGTTAACTAGTTCTACTAGCTTTGTAGAAACAAAGCTATTTCTATGGTCCACTGTTGATCTGATTATAATATATTTTATACAAGAAATAATCTTACACAGTGCCTTTTTTAGACCCTGTCAACAGTTATTCTCCATACACACAGATCTTGATTGAATACAGTTTTCCTATTAGAAGTAAAGAGGAAAGCTGAAATAAACTTCATCAAGTCTCTCAGTAGTCATTGAGTTCCCCTCATTTGTATCATTACAATCATCTAGAACCAAAAAAAAAAACCAACCAAACTTCCAAACTGTCACCAAAATAAAAATGTAGAAAATTAGTTTTGAAATCCGGGAGAAGGAAATGGAAGGGACATGGAGAGAATAAATGATATTCCCTTACTCTTTTAAGTGCTTCTTAATGTGTTTCGTTAATACAAAGATTTTAAAAATTTATAGAAATATATCACACTAAATTTAAGAAAATTTCATTGTAAAAAATAAATATCCAATGCCATATATCCTAAAGTGGCATTGTTACATTTCTTAAACTGACCTGTGCCATAATATATTCCTTAGTTTATAAATATTTTTAGTAAAAGAAATCTGAAAATTTCTGAGTACAGCAGCTTCTTAGAGTTTCCCAATACCCATCAATTTATTAAATACTATTTATAATAATGTATTTAAGAAGTAAGTTTAGTATTTGTCAAATGCAGGGCTTCCTAAACTCATGTGACCTCAGAACAGATTCTTTTTTCAAATAATACCTATTAAAAGTGGAACATGCTTGGGAAAAAAAATCAACTATGAAAATCTTATCTGCATTTACAGTTTAGTTTAAGCAAGTAATATAAATTAATATTACATGTATATATTACAAGTTAATAACTAAAATACTATTTCTGGAATTTAAATCTTCAGTATATGAACTAATCACACAATAGATCAGACAAAGGGAAATAAAACCTAGGAAATATTACAGAATGTTAAGCAAAAGGTAAAGTGATTATATGAGAGATAATTAAGAAATGTGATTAAGTCCAACACAATACTAAGAGAGGTCCTAAAAGCAGAGAACATAAGAAATCATCAAAGAGACATAGTAAAACAACATCCCTGAGCTGAAGAAATATCCAAGTTGTTAGATCAAAATAGGTCCATGGAGTAAAGCACTGAGTTCAGGGGATAAAAAAAAGAATCCATCCTGAAACACATGATGAGGAAATCTCAACATCTCAACATCTCAAGGAAAAGTGTTTTTTGAAAGACCTCACAGCAGAAACAGAAAATACCTACAAAGAAGAAAGAATCATATATGCATCCAACCCTTTACCAAAGCGGGATACTATAGGATAATGCCTTATGAAAACTATCTTGCACCAACAATTTACATCCAGTCAGATAGTCAACTGTTAAAAAGACAAATATGCAAATACTAAGGAAGTTTTCCTATGATGAACTCATATTTTTAAAAATTCTCTAAATGCTTTCACAAAATGATTTTTTTAAAGAAGGATATGAGAATTTCAAATAATGACACAGTATGATCTATAAGAAAAGAAAGATCTGAAGAAATAAAAATTAATGCACTAGACCTTGAAAACTGCCCAATTACATTCACACTGAACCCACTTTAGCGATCTTCTGCCTGAACCAGCCCTCACTGAGTTTACCACCTGTGATGGTTAATTTTCTGTGTCAACTTGACTAGGCTACAGTGCCTGGTTGTTTGGTCAAGATGTTGCTAATTATTAAGGTATTTTTTTTAGATGGATTAACATTTTAAATCAGTAGACTTCGAGTAAAACAGACTTACCCACCATGGTGTACACAGTGTATGTGGCATCATACAATCAAGGGAAGGCCTTAAGAGCAGAGACAGAAGTCCTCCCAAGAACTATGCCTCCAGCCTGCAATACAGAATTCTGTTTGGGTTTCCAGTCTTTGGACTCAAGACTGCAACATCAACTTTTGCCTAAATTTCCAACCTGCTGACCTGCCCTGCAGATTTCTCACTTGCCAGCCACCACAATCACATAAGCCAATTACTTAAAATAAATTTATCTCTCTCTTTCTCCTCTCTCTCTCTCTATATATATATATATATGTGTGTGTGTAGATAGATAGATATACATAATATGTATCCTATTATATACATACATATCCTATTACATAGAGTATGAATCCTGTTATATATAATATACATATTATATAAAATATCTATGTATCTATATACCTAATAACCCTAATATCTAATAACCCTTATAAACTGTCCATTCTGAACGTTTTTCTACAAGGCACATTGTAAGCATCTTTTCTTATAATGAAATACACTGCTATTTTACCACTGCTATACCCACATTTTTCTTAGCAAGGTATGAAACTTAAATAAGTTATAAGCAATACAAAGACTTAGAGATTGCACCAAACAGCACAGATTCCTGGCTGACTATCAAAATCATTTTTGGCACTTCTTAGAAGTATTCATGCCAAAGTTCTATCCCAGACCTGCTGAATCAGAATTTCCTCAATTGATTTTGATTCCCAGCCAAGGGCTGAAATACCTGGGTATAACTATACATTTGAACACAGAATCTCAGACAGGATATAGTCCAAGACCACTTTTTTAAATCGAGAACTTCAGGCTAAGGGATAACAAGTGACTTACTCAAATTCACAATAAGAATGAACAATATCAAGCTAATTTTTTTTTCACATTTCCAGAGAGTTCATTTTATTTTCCTATATAACTTCCAGAAAAAGAATATGATGGATGTTCCTGTTTAGCATATGCATATTTTATTATCTGATCCACAGCTCCAATTCACTAACACTGATTGATTATAATATTTAGGACATGATCAAGCAGAGGCAGGTCTATTTTATAAGGTGGCTCATGGTGGGTACACATGAAATTCTCTGGTATATAGTTAGAAGACCTTGCAAATTGCTAAAATATTGGTCATTTACTATGTTTTTAAAGTAATAAAACTTTGAGGACATGAAACGTTACTACATATGCCTACTAATTTAATCAAAAGGCTGACCTCACTTTTCTATTGATGGACCTTGGATAGATGCATTTAAAGAGCTATCATAAACCTTTGCTTATTTTCTAGTAGTAGCCAGCAAAAAATTTCCAGAATATCACTTCATATTATGGATATGAAAGATGTAGAATAAGCAATAATTTCAGTTCTCTACTAGTGCTGGCTCAATTTTACTCTATGGCTTCTAATGCAACATTTGTATGTTTAAAGAATTAAAGAATTTAATTTTAAAGAATTAAAAATCCACAGAATACACACACACACACACACACAATCAGCTAAACTGCATGTACCCACTAATGTCTACTTTACCTGGCTAATGTCCAATACTGGAAGGGCAGGCAAAAATATTAAATATTATTATTTATATATTATACCACTCTAACTCAAATTATGAAATATAGGCTATTAATTTTATGTTAATCACATCTCTTTAGAATAATTTATCATATAAATTCACACCACAAAATCCACATTAAGGTCCAAATTTTAGTTAACATTAACACTAGCTATCAAAACTAATATGTACACACAAATGTATACATTCAATACACACACGCACCATGGTTTTCTAAGATACTATTGAACCTTTTGTTTTTGCACTCAATCCTGATATAGGTATATAAGAAAAGTTTAGAAAATTTAAAAGTGGGAGAAAATTAATTATTCATGTCAAATTATGAAGAATAATGGTCAGTATTATAGTAACAAGGAATCATAGGCCAATTTTATAAGGACTATGCTTTTTTCCTAACTTGTTTGGAAAAAATTACACACACGCACAAACACATATATATGTATACACATACACATACACACCCTATATATACTATATAAAACCATATTACAGTCAACAGTTTCAAATTCACAAAAGATGAATTGTTTTATGAATACAGCTCTAATATCATATTATTACCTGTTCTTTTTCTCTCACTCTAACAGCAGTCCTCTGAAAGAAGACAATCTAAGGGATGCTCTGCATCAGACAGGTATGAAAGTTTTATAAAACCAAGTGTCCCATATAAACATTTACTCCAATAAACTGATTTATTCAGAATGTAACCTAACCAAATATACTTAATAACACAGCTTGGAAACTCAACACCATGGTTTATAAAACAGTGTCTCTGGGAGAAAAGGAAGCAGACTTTTGGTTCTGTATAAATTCTTATTATTCTTATTTCCATTGCCTCCTCCTACATTTGTAACAACTGAAAAAACTATGTTTTTTTTTCATTTTGTAGCTACATTCTATGTGGATGAACTGATTAACTGAAATACTTAAATTAATGTAATCAATATATTTATTAATCAGTGATACAGAAATTGAATTTTATAATTTGAGTAATTATTCATTTATATTCATTTACCTTTATTCATTTATAAGCTATAGTCTTTATTCTAAAAACTAGGGATTGTTAATGTGGAAAAGTAAAAAGACAAGAGGGAAGGGCCACGTAGGGAAAACTGCCTTTCTCTGCAGCCCAACTGAGGAATACCGTTAAGGACCAAAGTGATAATAATAGAGGAATAAAATCATTGATAATTGATAGAGATATGGTAAAATAGAGAGGAAAGCAATGGTAAATAAATTATTTTGAACATGGAACTAACATTTCCAGTATTATTACTGTTTTTAGTCTTTAATATAAGACAGGAGAAACGCTAAGTAAGCAGTCTTAATAGCTGCATATACAAGGTAAGAATACTCCCCGACACCAGGGGGTGCTCTCAGCCGGGCTTTCTCCTTCTACTCCAGGCAAGGGACTTAACCACACAGACAGTCAAAGGGAAGAATGTTATCCTCCCAGAATTCTTTTCAGTAGTTGTCTTGCCTTCAATTTCCAGTTTCAATCGCCTCTTCCTTTTGAAATGGAAGATCTTTGGCTTCACCAAAGCCACCAGTCACACCATACCACAATGCATTTTCATGTCCTGTAAAGTAATGCTAGGTTTTGCCTTTGCACTCACAGTAACTTTGTATGTGTGTACTCACATGCACGTGCACACACATGCTGTATAAAGTCATATTATTGCCAATGGTTTCAAAGAATCAGCAGTTTTCTGGCAGGAGAAAATAAAAGGATACATTACTAATGGAGAATCAAGTTATACAGATGACAGCATTTAGCAGAATATTAATGAGCCTTTCTTCATGGGTTGTTGTCATGTTAAGAAATTGTAATTTAACAGCACCATCTGTTAAGATGCAAAATGTTAATAATCTCTCCTACCTACAGAATATATCCCAATCCATTGACTCACATGGAAGTGAGGTTTAAAATCATTTTGGCAGAAAGCTATTAAATATAGGGCATTTTCTAGAAATACAAAATTCCCTAACTAGGATTAACTGACTTTAAATATTTGGAGATGTTTCTGGAAAATGGCAAGAGCCTTCAAGAAAATAAGTCAAAAGGACATTGTTTATTTTTCATGTATGAACCAGAAGTAAAGAATGAAAAGCTCAGAGAAAAGATAATAAACATGAATAATACTCATTTTGTAAATAAAAATTTTCACTTTTATAAGTTGTGTTTTTCACTGGGTTTAAACTTTAGGTGGGTGAGGTAATTATCATATTTTTTGAAAAAGGAAATTATCAAATAAGCCTTTGAGAGTGTGGTAAAAATGTTCAGAAAATTTTGAAGTAGAAGAAAATTAATTGTCAAATTATGAATAATAATGATCACATTAAATAAAGCTTATATTAACACTCTGGGTTAATATTATAGTAATGTATAGAATCATAGCCAAATTTTATGAAGATAATGCTTTATTCCTAACTTGTTTGGAAAAACTTACACTTGATTTTAGTGAAACAAAATATCTACAGCTTCAATCAAGACATTCTGGAACTTCAGGGTGTGATAATAAATGGCATTTAAAATGGCATCTTCAGAAGATCTGAAGAAGGAACTCTCATGTTCTACCACTCCTAGTCAATTGCAGACCCCAACAGGAAGAACTGTACTTTGCATTCTTCAGCAGGAAGAAACTTACCTTACTACCCCAGCAGGAGAAAAGAAAATTTCTCCTAGCCCAGCAACAGCAACAGCCAATGAGAAACTGCCATACTCAGGCACTGAGAAGTTTGAACTCTTGCTCTCCTCCAATGGACTTTTCTCCAGTCCCTCCCCAATTTCCTCCTTTCCTCAATAAAAGTGAGCCCCTCTCCTTTGTTCTTTAGAATTGCCTAGTTTGCTTGTCCCAAATCGTGATTATTCTGCTATTACCAAATAAGCTCACCTTGTTGATACAATGACTGGCTGTTTTATTTTTAAGGTTGACATGGTTAACTAACACAATTCCACCAAATATATTTTCCCTAAACATAATTGCTATATAGGAAAAGGTATGAGAACTTCAGCAATTTCTATATCTAAGACAATAGAAGTAAAGATTTCAAACAAAAAATTATTGAATATGAATGAATACTTCAAAGTGAATATATTAACATATTCTATTGATTATCAGCTCATTAGCAACTAATTTTGTATTGGTCATACATACATTCTGTCTGTGAACAGAATGAACTGAAATAGACTCTCGGACCCCTGAGATTAAAGTCAATGTCTGTTGTAATCATTCAGCATTTAACACAAAGCTGGACATATATTAGGTCCTAAATAGTTATTGATTAGATATATGGTGTGTTCATGCCATTCTAACTCAGTATTCTCTATCTGTATTTGAGAATTCTATGAATCTATTCTTGTGTTAACACCTAAATGAAAAATTACTGGAAGCATTACTGGAAAAATTACTGGAAGCATTGATCTCTTCGCAGCTCACTATGGACATAGAGTCCACATTTGCATGTGTGCTTTGAATCATGTTGAGTATGATTGCAGCTAGACTGGCATGTCCTAGTGTAAAAAAAGACAACTGTCTCATATCCATCTTTATGGTTATGTTGACTTATTTTACCAGCTGTGAAGACTAAAATTTCCTTTTGAAGTTATGACTGGGAAATGAACAATAGTTTGGTAGAATGAAACTTCAGCACCTTCAGTAGTTAAGGTTATTGGGACTTTTAATGGTAGTTCATGAAATCAATAAACTGCATCCGAATACAGTAACACCTTACTTTCCACAAGTTAATAAAAAATAACACAGACAGACAATGTTTAAATGATGCTTTCCAGTACCTGAAGGAAAACTTACATAATGAATCATCATACGAACTAAAGTCTATCAGTCATCTCAGTAAAGAAGAGTGGTGAAGAACTGAGATGTTTCATGTTTATTGGGGCATATAGGCATGTCACACTCAGAGGAAAACTTATATCTCAGCAGTTAGATCTAGTCTCAGTGTTTAAGACAAAAAGCATAATCTAATACATAATTGGAATTTCTTATTAGTTTTATAGTCTTTATTTGTATATATTTATAAACTATTAGTTTTACAGTTATAAAAGCACACCTTTAAGCACACAGATTTTTATACCTAGTTTTATGTTTATGCATATTAAAGTAAAATTATTAGAGTAATTTGCCACCATTGGGCATCTTTGATTTCTTTTCCTTCTAAAGGAAACAATTTAAATACATATTCAACATCCACTCTCACTCTTTGTTTTAATTTGGAGAAATAGTAGAACTGAAGCTTTTAATAGTCCTCTCAATCATTTAATTTATATTTTTTGAGCCCCTACTATGTAAATAATTTAAATTGTTTAACTTTATGCTAATTTAGCATTAAGTTAAACAATCTTTGTCTTTGTCTTAACAGGGGTCATAGCCCAGACAAACTTTTCAAACTACTGAGAGAGGAATCCAGTTCTGAGTGTCCCTCTCTGCTTTTTACAAGATGAGTGCTTGAGCATGTTAGATACTTTCTAATTCACATGTTCTCTGAGAAATATGGGTGATAGTAATAAAATTTAGCTCAGAGAGTATCTATAATAATGAGATAATGCAGTGAACCACCCAGAAAAAGATAATATTGACTTTGGATTGATAAATGATAGTGATTTCAGATTGATATATCACTTTTCACTACCCCTCATTAGATGATTTATTTTTACATATGCATGTATGGTTGTGTGTCACACACACACACAGAGTAAGATAGGCCACCAATTACTGCTATTTATGGTCTGCTTCCTTAGGAATATATCAAGCTTACTGCAAGATAAAAAGAAGGGACTATGGAACACTGAATAGCACTTGGCTGTTAAAAAAACGCAAATATGAGTTTACACAACAAGTATAAAAAAATACCTAGTGTATACCTAGTGTATAATCAGTGCTTAATAGAAATACACTGAATCAATCAATAAGAACTAATCGCTGACATTCATTCAGAATGTACTATTAATTCTGTAATATTTTTAAATGATAAAGGGAACTGAAAGTCAAAACAGTTTTCACAGATTATAGCACTAGAATTTTCATTTGCTGACTCTGCACTTACTATGAATAATAATATGATGGTTAATTTTATATGTCAACTTGACTAGGCCAGGGGTTACCCAGATATTTAGTCAAATATTCTGTGTACTTGTGAGGGTGTTTTTACATGAGATTAACATTTGAAAACAGTAGAGCTCATAAAGCAGATCGCCTTCCCTAATGTGGATGAACATCATGCAATCATTTGAAGGTATGAATAGAACAAAAAGCTGACTCTCCGGGAAAAGGGAACTCCTTCTGCCTGACTGCCTTTGAGCTGGGACATAGGTTTTTTTTCCCTGCCTTCAACTTCAACTTCCTGGGTCTCCAACCTGCCTGTCTTTGGACTGGATTTACACCACTGGCTCTACTGGGTCTTATGTTCGCCAACACCAATGGCTCTAACTGGGTCTTAAGTTTGCCAGCTGCTGATTTGGGGACCTGTGAGCATTCGTAATCACATAAGCAAATTCCTTTCTGTGTATATATCCCTCCTACTAGTTCTGTTTCTGTGGAGAACCCTAACTAATGCAATACAAACGCTGACCACAAACATTTCAAAGAAACCTTTATCTTATAGCCTTATATTCAGATTTTTTAAAAACATGACCTGCTCTCAAGTTTTCTCATTCTTTATTTGTATTTAGTTTTATAGTCCTCATTAAAGAAAAACTAAATGAATGCTTTTGATTATACACATGCATATTTCCATCATGGAAATTTGAGGTACCAGCCCATGATTCATTGACATCCCTGAGAAAAGTTGGTTTTCAAGTCCTAAATATGTTAGTTATAATATATATATTTACTTCCCTAGGAAGTAATCATGAGGGTTGAAATATATGAGAAACACCACTATTTCCCCTTAGTACATAAATAACCATTAATAGTATTTTTATTTTAAATATTTGAAGAATAAAATTGTAGGGATAAATTATTAAATAATCTTGGGACATAATGAGAAAATGTTCTACAAAATCAAGACCTCTTCCATTTAAATATATTCCTACAGTGAAATCTACAATGGAATCTCCCAAGGAAATGTGAAAGTCTGTAAATATATTAAGCAAATATAGAATACAATTTTATCTCATTGCGAAACTGATCATTACCTCTTTTCCAACTTTAGGGTATGACTCTATTATTAAAATCAACTTACCAAGTAGATATTGCTATTATTTTATTTATGTAGAGAATCAACAATTAAATGCCTCTAAAACCGCTTAGGTAAGTTTACATTGTACCATTTGATATTTAATCCTTTGCTTTCTTCATAAACACTGATTATAAAACAGCATAAACTTACAGAGAGAAATAGAGACCAATAAAAGGTGCATTAATCAAAGCCATGGGGTTAAACCTCTACATGAAAATAGGCATTTTATCCTAACTTTATCTGAGAGCACCTATAATATTCTATCACTCTACCTTGTACCTTGAGAACAGAGGCCACCTTTGATTCTTCTGTATAGCTCCAGAATTTTAAACACATTATCTGACACATATTTGGAGGATATAAATGTAAAATGATTGAATTAATGTAAAAATAAATTATAAATACCTAAATTGCTCTTATGTCTTCCACTATAATACCCTTAAATTCTAAGAATATATTTTGTCTTTTTTATTTCTATATACATGCATAACATTTCGTATGTGTTTACTTGAGACAATAAGGGGGAAAAATGGCAGTTTTTCATTTGTTTCGGTGTGCTTCTCCACTAGAATACAAACCCCATGGGAAGAGACTTTGTCTCCCTTTCTTAGCAAAGTAGGCCCAAATCTCAGACCAGCACCTGGGCCATATTAGGTAATCAATAAATATTTGTTGAATTAATTAATAAGAAGCAATTTGATATCTGATATTCCCTACCACTGTGGCTCATTCCATAGAACATAATTGAGGAATTAAAAAACAAAAAAGCCTTGATGAGTGGCAGTGAAAATACAAATGAGGTTGGAGGGGATGAATACACCCCTGTAGCTGGCAGTGCTTTCTCTAAGAATGCACCTAAACCTTTCATTTCCTGCCAGAGAAAAGAGAGGTCTGTACCTAGCAAGAGGAAGGAAATTGGCAAGACAGATCAAAGGGGCAAGGAAATACAGGATGTCTGCAGAGATCCCTGAAACTGTCCATTCTGGGGTCCAGGTAGGGCAGAAGGAATGTTTCTAGAATTTTGTTGAAAGATTGAGATGAGAGAGAAGAACAAGTTCAAAACGAGTGAAAGATGGAGAGGTGGGAAGATTTACTGAGACTCTAGGGGTGATACTGAGACAGGGACTGTGAGTGTAGTCAGAGTAGGGTGAGGGCCTCCAGAAAAAGCAAGGCAAGATAGTTACAGTCAGAACAGTGTAACATTATGCAAGGAAATCCTCTACCAAAACTCAGTGTTAAACATTAAGCTCTAGATCATTCTTCAATGAGATCAGTTAATATTCCCCAAATAAAGGAAAGTGTCTCAGCATAGCCCATATTTTTATTATGCTAATCATTTATAATCATGTGTAAAATTCACTTTAGCATGCTAACTGGGACTTAATGTCTCATCAAGGATGAACATTCAAGACCACTTTTAACAAGTCCACACCCCTAAGCCCTTTATCAGTTCCCAAAAATCCTAAACTGCCTATAAATCCCCTAGACAACGCACCACCCCGGGCTCTCTTGTCCCACCAGGAGCTCTGTCTTCTTACTCTATCTTTAAATAAAAGCCTCTCCCTGGCCCTCCTACCTTGAGTGTTTGCTAAGTTCATTCTTTGACTCCGCAAACAAGAACCCCAACATCAGTACTCTGCTGTCAGAGAAGTGTGAACTTAACATGAACAGAAAGAGAAAACGAAGGTCACCAAAGTCAGTGAAGTCCAGGAACTGAGTGAGGAGGCTATTAGAGTGTCATTAGTATGGATGCTAAGTCACTGAGTATAGATGCCACCCAAATAAAACTGTGTGGTATCAAGTATTAGCAATGCAACCACAAAAGCACTATAGTTAATGAAGCAGTCTCATTAGGACAATATTTAAATAAGTTGCTGAAAGAAAACATGCAAGTGATTAACTCAAAACAGTTGCACTTATACTCATGAACATTAAAAACTATTATACAGGCCAGATGCTCAACAGTGTCACCCTGTCTCACCCAGGCTCTTATAAAACCTAGAACACAGTGCTTGTGCCCGTCCCCACCACCCTGCCCTGACCCCTCCAGCTTCTCTGCACCGTCCATCCCCACTCCTTCCCTGACCCTGACCCCTCCAAAATTGATCCTCAGTCTCCGTCCCTGCAACCCCACCTGTCTTCCCACTGGGTTTCAGCCCCAGACAAGTTCACTATGGATTCAATATGATCAAAGAAATTACAGTAGAACATTCTTGGGGTGAAAAGCTTTATACCCAACTTTATTTCCACAGTGGCAGGTCAATCACTAAAATCCCGTTCACTCAGAGCAAGTCTGCATGCAGCAAGACAGTCTCTGCCTCTGGGCCTCTCTCTGCCTGCGCAGCCGTCCTCTGGGCCTCTGTGCTCAGTGCTGCCACCACTCCAGCCTCTGCTCTGCTCTCATGCAGCCTTGCAGCCGTGCCACCGCCTCACCCAGAGCACTGGGCAGGGCTCTTTATATAGAGTCAATAATGACACATTGCCCACACATGTGTAGTGACCTAGCCAACCAGGGCCAGGTGAGAATCCTGGCCACAGGAACCTTCATTTTATCCACATATACATATACATATAATACATATACACACACATATATATAGTATTCATTTTACTAGTGGGATTTTTTGTTTTGTTTTTCAGTTTTTGTTTACTCTAGGAATTTTAAGTCTTTAACGTGAAAAAAAAACATTGTGAATTTATAACATGGGGATAAAATATTCAGTATTTCTCAAACAGTCTGTTCATGGAATCCTTTTTCTACCAAATCTCACGGTACAGTATTAAAAAAATAAAAATTTCTGTAAACAAAGTTAAAAGACTCACTGTGGGCGAAATGACAGTCTCTTCAACAGATGGTGCTGGCAAAACTGGACAGCTACATGTAGGAGAATGAAACTGGACCATCGTCTAACCCCATATACAAAAGTAAACTCAAAATGGATCAAAGACCTGAATGTAAGTCATGAAACCATTAAACTCTTGGAAGAAAACATAGGCACAAACCTCTTAGACATAAACATGAGTGACCTCTTCTTGAACATATCTCCCCGGGCAAGGAAAACAACAGCAAAAATGAACAAGTGGGACTATATTAAGCTGAAAAGCTTCTGTACAGCAAAAGACACCATCAATAGAACAAAAAGGAACCCTACAGTATGGGAGAATATCTTTGAAAATGACACATCCGATAAAGGCTTGACGTCCAGAATATATAAAGAGCTCACACGCCTCAACAAACAAAAAACAAATAACCCAATTAAAAAATGGGCAAAGGAACTGAACAGACGGTTCTCCAAAAAAGAAATACAGATGGCCAACAGACACATGAAAAGATGCTCCACATCGCTAATTATCAGAGAAATGCAAATTAAAACTACAATGAGGTATCACCTCACACCAGTAAGGATGGCTGCCATCCAAAAGACAAACAACAACAAATGTTGGCGAGGCTGTGGAGAAAGGGGAACCCTCCTACACTGCTGGTGGGAATGTAAACTTGTTCAACCATTGTGGAAAGCAGTATGGAGGTACATCAAAATGCTCAAAACAGACCTACCATTTGACCCAGGAATTGCACTCCTAGGAATTTACCCTAAGAATGCAGCAATCAAGTATGAGAAAGATCAGTGCACCCCTATGTTTATCGCAGCACTATTTACAATAGCCAAGAATTGGAAGCAACCTAAATGTCCATCGATAGATGAATGGATAAAGAAGATGTGGTACATATACACAATGGAATACTACTCAGCCATAAGAAAAGGGCAAATCCAACCATTTGCAGCAACATGGATGGAGCTGGAGGGTATTTTGCTCAGTGAAACAAGCCAAGCAGAGAAAGAGAAATACCAAATGATTTCACTCATCTGTGGAATATAAGAACAAAGGAAAAACTGAAGGAACAAAACAGCAGCAGAATCACAGAACTCAAGAATGGACTAACAGGTACCAAAGGGAAAGGGACTGGGGAGGATGGGTGGGTAGGGAGGGATAAGGGGGGGAGAAGTAGGGGGGTATTAAGATTAGCATCCATAGCGGGGTGGGAGAAAGGGGAGGGCTGTACAACACAGAGAAGACAAGTAGTGATTCTACAACAGGTTGCTACGCTGATGGACAGTGACTGTAAAGGAGTATATAGGGGGGACCTGGTATAGAGGAGAGCCTAGTAAACAAAGTATTCGTCATGTAAGTGTAGATTAATGATTAAAAAAAAAAAAATGCAGTTCCTATGTGGTGACCTCTAATGAGTTCTACACAATGATATAAAGGACATATAAAAGTGTAGGCAAAGGGTCTGTTTGTGTTTATACAGAGGATCAAAGCCTAATTTGACTACCCTGAAAATGAACTAAGATACGATATGAAAGAGAACTTCCAACATCAGCACTCTCGGGAAGACTCATGCCAGAAGATGATCATCAAAAAACCCCAACAAAGATCCACGCACTGCTACAGCTGTAGATGCACTCATCCCACCAGCTCCTGGACTTGCCATGGGAATGAAGGAGATATCTAAGCTGGCCTGTGCATACAGTAAAACAACAAATTTGACTGGATCTATACTGTTGGAACTCAACCAAGAATTAGGAGAAGTGCAAATTGTAGCGCTCCAAAATCTTACAACTACAGACTATTTACTGTTAAAAGAACATATGGGATGTGAACAGTGCCCAGGAATGGGTTGTTCTAATTTGTCTGATTTTTCTCAAACTATTCAAATTCAGTTAGATAATAACCATCATATCATTGATAAGTTTTCACAAATGCCTAGGGTGCCTAACTGGTTTTCTTGGTTTCACTGGAGATGGCTGGTAATTACAGGTATGCTTTGGTTATGTAACTATACTCCTATTATGTTAATGTGTGTGCGCAATTTAAGTAGTAGCTTAAAATCTATACATGCTGAAGTTACTCTACAAGAAGATATGTCAAAGAAATAATCAATCTTCCCATGTTTTCTCCCGCCTGCTACTTCTATAGCTTTTCTTCTTCCTTCCTAATTACAACGAATTCTTAAATAGAATTCGTGCCTCATATCAAATTTACCGAGTATCATAACTCCTCCAAGTGGTAAAGATACCTCAAGACAAATGCTGGGCATAGAAGCCACAGGGCATAAATATGCAAAGAAATAAAAAGCTAACCATTTCAAACACTAAGGCTTCTCTCTCACTTACCAACTTAACATTTCCCTGTATGGCCCCGGAAGATGACTGGTTAGCCAGAGACGGGTAAGATTCCTCAAGGGAGGAACAACCTAAGACAGGCACAGTCGCAGGGGGGTCATCAGGTGAGAAATTGGGGCTCAACAGAGGTGAGGCTTAGAACCTCAACCCCCCGTTCTGAGAGAAATCTTCTGCATATGTGGATGTTTTATTGCCCTTGTCTAGCTTGGATTAACACATAGTCTACAGGCACACACCTGATCATCTACATTTGCTCTCTTACAACACTAAACCATGTTTTCTACCTTTATGTTGTATCTACCTACCACTTCAGCATTTTATTAAAAATAATAAAGAGAGAAATGTGGTATCCACATATAAATCAAGTATAAAAATCAAATGTGTATTCATATTTGAACTGACTGTTTATAGTTCATAATGCATGAGCAAAACCAAAAGTTTCTGTGATGACTGCCCTTGTACTGTTCACCATGTAACTTATTCACTATGTAAGAATTTGTTCTCCATGTAAGAACTTGTTTGTTATGCCTCAGAAGATTGGAGACTGACGAAAATTAGGCTTGGGGTGGATTAATGATTGTGCATTGAGCATTGACTCCCCTATACAGAATTTTATTGTTGTTAACAACCATTTGATCAATAAATATGAGAGATGCCCTAACAACAACAACCAAAAAAAAGTACACACTTCCAATTGTAAAATAAATAAGTAACCGGGATGTAATGTATAGCATAAGGAATATAGTCAAAATGTGGTAACAACTTGGTATGGTGATAGCTGGTACCTAGAATTATCATGTATATAAATGTTGAATCACTGTGTTGTACACCTGAAACTAATGTAATGTAATACTGTGTGTCAACTACCCTTCAATAAAAAATAAATAAATAAATAAATAAATAAATAAATGTAAAGAAATCAAAGCTCAGAAAACAAACAAACAAAAAAAAACAAAAAAAAAAGACTCACTGTGTGCTGTTCCAGAAAGACATACCTGGCTGCTGAACCTCACTCACTTTCACTAAGAAGTTATTATAAAAAAACTGGAACCTTTGCTGACGTTTCCAGCCCAGTAAGTTTTAGGGCATTAAGTATAACACAGGGTCCTCATCATGAAAGTGGGTACATACCACACACATCCATTTTGTTTCCTGACAGATACCTCCCAACACTGTATTTTCTCATGGTACTCTAATTTCCCTATCCAAATAAATGGCTTCTGGTAAAAATAACATTGATATTTCTCCAGTACTTAGAGTTACGGGAAAGCTTGAGCTGCTAAGTAGCTTATATTCTTCACCTCCCTCTACCTATATATTCATCTCACTAACAGCAGAATTCTTCATTTGATCTTCCAGACTAGACTGCTGAATTTTGGTCAATAATATACCTTTTGATCAAAAGTAGTCAGTGCCTTCCTTCACTTTTTGGAAATTAGACATGCGTTTCACCAAAGTATGCTAAAATTCCAAAAAATTCAGACATAGAACTATGAGAAAAAAATAAGGTATATATGCTAGAGAAAAAATAAGGCATATATGCAAGAAAACATTTATAACAAGTAATGTGCTTAATGTGCAGCATCTTACTCTTCCATCTTTTTCCTCCAAAAGAGATCATGAACACTATCTACATCATTATTCAATTTTGGATGAGCACCCCATTGCAGTGCATTCCTCTTTAGGTTCAAGAGAGGACCTGTCTAGTTTCTCTCCAGCCCTAAAATACATGATGCAACTCTATAAATTGAAACTGCATTATTCACAAACAACAGTGGGCATGGGGTGATACCTAAATGTGAACTCTTGCAGATTTTCTAATTTAAATGTGACCCACAGAAACTCTCAGGTATTAATTCTCACGACACCTCCAATGACATTGATAAGATGCCTATTTTATTCTCAGTCAGATCAACATAATACAAATTACTGTTTTCTCAATGTGGGAAATATTCTATCATTTTAATAAATGATTATGTTATGCTAGAAAACAACAAGGTGATTAAAGTAAGCTTCTCAACAAGAACAGTAGTTCAGTGTGGTCCATTTTATTAACCACAACTTTCATTCTGTCGACTGCTTGGCTGCTTAATTTGACTCAACAGGCATTTATTCTGAATAAATGAGTTTGTTCTGGGGAATCAAAGTTAAATAAGACATAGGCTTGTCCCAGTTAAACCAAATATATTAGCATTTTGCCAATTTTCTAACAGTAAAATACAAGCCCAATATGAGATTATTTTAATAACCAATTAAATCAAGAGTACAGGTAGACAGTGTTTTCATTTATCACTCACCACTTTATCTTTATAGAGATATGCTACACAATCACTCCTCAAACTCAAAAATGGGAATGCAGCAATTTTAATAAGGTATGACAAAGAATGTAGGCCAGCTCTTCTTCCTCTCAGAACAGTAGACCTAAATGAATCCAAAGCATCTTCGTAATGGCAATCGTCTGGATAACGGTATCAAAACAATGTGTCAAATAATTTCCTCTTCCTGACAAATGAGGCATATTACCTGAAGAGAACAGAAATTTGAGGCAAAGCAATAATACAACATAATTCAGAAATTAAAGTTATTCATTTGTTTACATATTTTATGCTATTGTTGCTTGGAAACAGAGGAGGCACTTGGTATATTTTACTAGTATGTCTCACACAGGAGTCTTCTAAGGGACTGGTTTAAAACATCTTTTCAAAACTAGAAAAAAAGTTATTTCTACTATAGATCTGAATCTCTAAGAAATCTACAGGTAGAGGTAGCCTAAAAAAAATGACAGCATCTGTAACAGCAGCTCTTTATATAAGAAATACACATATTTGTTGAAGGCTTTTACAGCCTCACTACTTGCATTCATTAATAAAATCAGCTTACACTTATTTAGAGTTTGCCAAGCATCAGGCATCAGCTTTAGACATTTACAGGAATTACCTCATTTCTGCTTCACAACAACACAAGAATTTGTGCTAATGTTATCCCCATTTTACAGATGATCACAGTGAAATCAAGATAAATCATTAATTCCCTAATGTCCCACAGCTAGTAAGAGGTGTAACTTAAATCTAAACACATGTAGGTGAACTTGAAGACCTGGACACTTAGCCATTAGTCTATATGGTAATGAGTAAATGGGAAGGTTACAACCTCTATGCATTATGATAATGTAACAAAGTTGGCTATGAGAAGTTAGTACGGGAGAGATCCTACAAACAAAATTTAACAGAAATCTTCAGTCAGGCAGGACACACCTATATAATACATTCAATTAGCTGAGCATGAGTAATACAAACTGACACAGCCCATGGTCTGAAAAGTCAGGTATTTCTGAAATTATTATAAGAAGGACAATAAATTTGGAAATAGAGCCTTCTGCTTTGTTTTAACATTAACTGCTCAGGTCCAAAACAGTGAACCTTAGCTCTGATTGGGCAGAAGTCAGCCGCTAGGATCTTTTGAAGAAATTCACTGAAGATGTGAAGTAAAAATAGAAAGATTAAATGTAAACAAGAAGGGATTATTTTAAGTGGCTAGCAGAGTTAGCATATTTAACCAATCAATACAATGTTTAGTAAGAAATACAGATTAAATGAGTGAGCATTGATTTTCCAATCCAACATTCTGTGATTAGTAACAGAATATGATTACCCTTTTCTACCAATCTGAATCTCTTATTTTGAGAAAAGCTTTCCACTCCCTTTCACTACTCAACAGGGCTTTAATAAAGCACTAGAAAATGACACCTCTTTTTTCTGTATTCACCCAATGTTTGCTTTTCTGGTTCTAAATATCATAGAAAGAGTGGGAATGGCAGGTCCCAGAAGTTATTATTAGCCAATGAATTAGGAGAGGATGAATTTATGATAGAATATATACACAAGCTAAGTGTCTTCTCTAAGAATGTACCTAAACCTTTTGTTTTCTGCCAGAAAAAAAGAAGTCTATACATACTTAAAAGAAGGAAACCGGCAAGCCAAGGGAAAGGGCAAGCAAATCGAGGCTGTCAGTGAAGAAATCACTGAACTTCTCCATTTTGGGGTCCAGGCAGGGAAGAAGGAATGTGTTTCTAGGACTGTTGCTGGAAGATTGAGAGATCCGAAAGAGTAAGAAGAGTGAAGACGTAATTCAAAAAGATGCAGAGGTAGAAAGATTTATTGAGACTCTGGAGATGATGCTCTGCTGTCAGAGAAGTGTGAACTTGATCATGAACAGAAAGAGAAAAGTGAAGGACACTGGAGTCAGTGAAGTCTAGCAACAACATGGACTGTTTTCTGTTTATCTAGTTGATCTTCTTTGTGCCATGAATTCCACACCTGTAGGATGCCAGGATCTTAAGATAACAACAACAAAAATCATTGACCACATTTCTATACTACTTTACAATGTGATGCCAGGGTGGTCAGTTTTTCTTATTTTCACCTCACAGAGCCCTTTCTTACTATAATTATAAATATATATACATAACACAATTTAACAGAAATCTCAATCAAGCAGGACACACCTATATAACACGTTCAATTAGTTAAGCATCAGTAATACAAACTAACAAACATATATGTTATTTAAATAAAGCAAGGAGTTCAGGGATTGGGCCACACTTGCCTTCAAATGGCTGCCATGAAGTCATTTGGTGAACAAATACATACTTTTCTTTTGAGTGGTTATTAAGTCCACCAAGCTACAGAAGGGCAGGTGCCAGAATGGGAAATAATCAAGCTGCCATAGTCAAGCTGCCACACGTCAGTGGCTCTGAGTAGTGATAAGGAAGTAATGTGTGTGCATTCAGATCTGCTTCTAGCACCACATCCTCTCTGCTAGCTGTGTCAGCATCTCTTTCCCTAGCTGTACAAAGATCCCCAAGTGCTACTGATACCTTTTTCTTTTTTAAAGGGTCATTGGTTTATGGGAAAAAAATCTACCTATGCTCATCAAACTGAGTTGGTTTGTGCATTAAAGCTACAAAATGTGCAAATTTATATCATTGCTCTTATTTTATAATAACATACTTGTGTATATCATTTTTTTGGAAGATACTGATACACTTCATTTAAAATATAAATTAGAATCTAAGGCTCAGAGTGGGAGCTAAAGTCATTATTAGAGTTTGAAGAATGGGATGATGTTTGCAAAATCCTAGTTATTTACCACTGGACTTCATGTTCAAAAGATGCCTCTTCTGATGGTGATTATAACCTTTGTGTGTAGGTGTGATTGAGAAGCAAATATGTGATCAGAATATTAAAGTGATCACTTAACTTATTTACTAACACAGTCGAAGTTCTGTTCTATTACCAATTGTGTGTTATTACAATAATTTTCCTTAAATAGAGAATTATTTATTATGCATTTCTAAGAGATTTCATTTCTTTTATTTATTGTTTATGAAGGAATACTCAAAGGTCCAAAGAATTCTCATATCTAGATTGTGAATATATCAGAAGTAAAATCTCCCTCCCCCCAGCTAAGTTCTTCAATACAAAGTTGACAAATGATTTCCTTGAAGCAGCAAACTTCCAGGCTGATCAAATCACTACTGCTTTTATGAGTCAGAGCATAATTTTTGAAGGGTGTTTCAGTGTTATCTTTTGGATTTTCTTAAACCTTTCCTCATTATAGTTCCTCCAATTCGGTTTGTCGAGCTAGAGCTCTTTCTAGCCATGTCTTCCTTTTAACGTATGTGTTGCTAATAGTGAAAATGATTGCTCAACCACCTCAACCAAAACAGAAGTAAATTATATTCCTGCAGCCCTAATGACCAGGCCAAAGTGAAAATTTGCTCTATTTCTGTGGTTTATAATGCCCAGAAGACATTTTTTCAAATGTCTCATGTAATCATCTGCCTCTAGAAACTAATGCCAACACGTTGTCCCTGTCTCAGAAAGATTGCAAGCCTGTTGGAGAGGGAAGTCATGATTGTGATCAATACTCAAGTTGATCCGGCAGCTATTGTAGTTCCACTTTAGGTCCTAGTTCTAGTAACTTGATTTCTTCTTGGGATCAAGTTCTCACTTTATTACTAAAGTTTCCTATCTGGACTCTGTTATTAGTCCTGATTGTGGTATGCAGTATAGCACATTCATGACTTCAGGTTGGAAGTCTGATTTTCTCGTGCCCCCATCCTTGCCACCTGAAATTTAATTCTGAACTTCAAACTCCATGACCTAGGGCTGGCTTCCTGTTTCCTTGCATCTCTTGACAAGTAATAATAGCCTGTCTGCTCACCACATCTCAATATATTGCTCTCCAGCAGGACCCTGTTTTTTGTGCCCTGTCTGCCAGTTATGTCATCTTTACTGTAGCTCCTCAGGCTGACCAAGTTACTTGTCAGTTTCTCTCAAGATAAGTGACTTCTTGTCTGGCTCGACTATTTCACCTCAACAGCCACTTTTCCTCTAGAGAGTACACCTCGTTCCAGATCCAAACTCTCTAGGACTGGCCCCTGTCTTGCAATCAAACCTTCTGTGAAGAGCTGTTTTCAACAAAGAAAACTGAACTCTTCCATGCTAACGAACACTATCTGTTCCAAGATCTCTCTGAAGATGGCTATCACAACATTTAATATTATATACTAGATATTTGTTCAGAACTTTCTGCAAATCTTTTATTCTCTCTGAAAGTTACATTCATATCAGCAAATCCACTAGACATAAGAGCTATAAAACCTTAGATAAAATATGCATGTTCTTTAAAAACCTCATTTTACTACATGTAAAATATATCAGAAAAAGTATAGCAACATTTCTGTTTAATCTATTAAAACATACTACCTATTTAAGTGAATCATAAGTTTGTCATCTAAAAGATAACAATTTAAACATCACAAATGTAAACCAGTGTCTCCATTAATATGATATTCAAATTAGTAGAGGAACAGCAAAGACAAAGAAAAACCATCAGAATTACAAAGGAAAAAGTGTAACCTTCTGCTTGTTTCTTTCAACATCAATAGATTTTAAAAGCTGGAGTTTAATTCATGTATTCAGCTTGTGCTTGAAAATATTTTTATCTAGAAAAATGAAGCCTTTTTTTTCACATTAATTCCCTTAATCTATGTCAGCTTCACTTATAATCTAACCTGATGAAGACATGTTACTTCCTAAAACATACCTCACATTATCCTCTCAAAATTTATCTATTAACAACATTTGACCTAAGACATGGGAGGTAAATGCATAATAATAAGATGTGCCCAGAAGCACATCTTCGTTTTTGAAACAGTAATTTTTCAGGTGACACTAAGAAAACGGTATCAAATAAAATATAAATCTTCAACAAAAGCCCCCTAATATCCAAGAACACACTCAAAATCAATGGTGACTCTCCAAGAGGCAGTATATCAAGGATTTTAAGAATTTGAGTCAGTCAGAAATGGGTAAACATCCTGATTATACATTACATTTGCTGTACTTTGCCAAGTCTTTCCTCCATTACATCATTTGTCTACATAATCATATTTTAAAAAATATACTGAATGAGCTAATTTATATAAACTGCTTAGCACTGTGCCTAGCATGTGGAACATGTTTCACAAACAATAGCTAGTATTATTATCATCTTATAATCAATAATAACTATATTTCTATAGTTCTTGACCTTTATTTTCATTTAATTTGTATAATAATATTCTGCAATGCCTTTGATGAAACTCACAACATTTTATCATAGACTATGTGTAGAGATTTTTAATGTTTAATCAGGCTGTGGTATTTTGCTTTTGCAAAGGGGTGTATTGAGATATGCGGAAAAGACAAATGAGAACATTAAAAAAGTGCATTTTAAGTAGTTTATTTCTTGACAATATATTCAGAGCAGAGGAAAATCTATTCTTTCACATGTATTCTTTTGAAACCTCTTGCCCAGAGAAGCTGCAGGATCATTTATCATTTCCTACCATTTCTACATCCATCACATTTTCCCTCTGCTTTCCGTATGACCTCCTTAGCTTTTCTGATTATAGTAGCAAGCAGAACTAATCATGAATAAATTCAAGTACAAAGGAGAAGCACAGTGGCCAGATGTGACCTTAGGACCACAGCCCATGGCCCTCAGGGTATTCTTATCTGTCATAAGAAAGAGCTTATTGCAGCCCAGCTGTGCTCAAGGCTAGGATGGGCAAGATCTGCCTGCTCTGGCAGGCATCTCTAGGTGTTGATTACTTAGCATTTATCAAATGTCTCCTGTGCTGTCTCTGTCAAAACAAACAGGGCTCTGCTTTGGAAAACCTTGTGTCTTAATGAGGCCAAAAAGAAAACAGGCAGAGTACACATACACAGAAGATGATGGATATAGATTTAAGTATTTTATGGTAAGGAAAGTAAACAAAGAGAGTATGATCCTCCTTTTTCTCTGCTGTAGTACGTAATGGCATTGGTCTTGTTGAGTTAACAGTGGAGAGAAATTCAAGATAATGTGGTGGTAAGAACTATTGTAAACACGTCCCCATCCATTCTTTTATCAGAAGCCGCCTTTTTAGTTTTCATTGTCTCTGTAAGTCAGAAAACTTGCATTATATCTATTTAATGTTGCCAGAATTGTGCTTTCTTTGGGGTGGAGTTTCAAAATAAAGTACAGTCTCTGCTTTCACAAACCTAAGAACTCCTGACCTTCAGGGAGAAGCAACACATACACTTGAAACAACCAGCAAACAATCCTAATATAAACATTAAATCCTATGTGTTATCGAACAGACAATAAGGGCAGAATGGGATTGGAAATGAGATAAATCGGAGAAGACTAGTTTAAAAAATTGTTGATTCAATTAAATTTAAGTAAAGTTTTAGTGTCAAATCTAAAACATAGTTTATATAGAGCTGTTTCCTTTATATTTATTTTTTTCTTTAAGCTGAAAAATTGTGAGATAATATTCAAGATTTGCAAATGCTACTTAATCATGAGGTCAATTCTCTTCATAAAGTAATAAAAAGAAAAGAGAAAAAGATGACATTTGCACAGATTAATGCACTATCCTGTTCCGTTTGACAAAATTATAAAGGTGGTGACTGACTGAGGATCCATAGAAAACCCCAGAATTTAAGGATTAGACAGAGAAAAAGGATCCAGAAGATAAAGCAAAGATAGAGTGGTCATAATGGTCAAGGAAGAAACCAGGAGCACAAAGGCCTAGGATATTAATTTTCCATTGCTTTTTTAAAAGTATTTTTTCTTTTGTTGTAAGAGCATTTAACATAAGATCTACTCTCTTAGAGAATTTTTATGCATGTAAGTACTGTGTAATGAATTACAAGAAACTTAGCAGCTTTAAAACAATACCCATTTATTCCATCACAGCTATGTTGGTCAGAAGTCTGGGCACAAGGTCTCATGGTGTAAAATCAAAGTATCAGCCAGGTTAGTCTATTATCTGGATACTCTAGGGAAGAATCTGTGTCCAAACCCATTCAAGTTAGCAGAATTCAGTTCCCTATTGTAGATCTGAGGTCCACATTTTCTTGCAAGCTGTTGGCCAGGGGCCTCTCAGCAACTTAAGGCTGTCCCCATTTCTTCACACATATTCCTCTACTCTCCACCCCATCTTTAAACCAGCAATGGTGAGTCAATTCTTCATCACATTTCAAACCTCTCTGACTTCCTCTTCTGCAACCAGTGGGAGAAAACTTTACTTTTAAAAGGCTCCCTTGAATGGGTCAGGCCCATCTGCATAATCTCAATATTTTAAGGGCAACTGATTTGGGACTTTGATTTTATCAGCAAGATCCCTTCACAACAGATCCTCCATCAGTGTTTGACTAATCAAGGAGGAGAATTCTTGGCGTGGAAGCATCTTGTTAATTTTTCCTACCATATCCAATAACCAAAGGAAAAAGATTTTTAAGAACAAATGAATAAACTGAGTGTAAACAACCATGGCAGGCTAAAGGAGGTTAAGTACTAAATAAAAGACACTACGTTGTTAACCTGGTAAAGCATGGCACCTTTTGAGTGAACTAATTTGGCTGAGTGATGGAATTGAAGAGGCTACTGTTAAGACTGATGAAATTGCAAGGAAATGAAGACTAAAGGGATGGTCAGAAAGCATAAACACTAAATATAGCATAGTTAAGGAACAGAAATCAACTCCTTGACACACTGAAAGTAATGATGAAGAACTCAAAAGATGAATACAAAATCTTTAAAAGCACTTAGAAAAGATAATTACTAAAGAGAAATGAGAAACTCACAAAACAAAACAAATAATAAAATAAAAACTCAACAACAATAATGGAGGATAGTATTACTTTTAAATTGTTGAGAAAAAATATTATCAACTTGATAGTGTGTGACTAAAGCTGTCTCAACAAGGTGGGGGGGGGACCACTTTAAAATACATGAAAATGGAAAGATTTTACCATAAAAAAGCCTACAGTGAAGGGACTTCTAAAAGGTCTACTTAGTAAGGAGATACTTAACAGTGAGAAAAAAGATTAAAATGTAGGCATATCCAATAAGTATTTTCTGTATAAAATAGCAATATAACAAAAATAGCAACAATAAGTCTACTGTTGAAGCTCAAAAAGGGGCAGATATAACATACTTAACACTGTTAACATGTCAAAACTGGAATGATAAAAGTTAAGAGTTCTAGCATCTTTGGAATTGGTCAGTAGGTTTTTTAATCATTAATTTAAACTGTATTAAATAAATATTCAGGACAAAACATCAAGTGTAACCAGTAAAAGAAAATTGTATACATTCAAAACCAACAGAAAGAAATAGAGTATGTGAAAGCAAACAAACAGAGCTTAACCAATCTCCAAATAAACAAAGCAAAAACCAAGAAGAGAGAAAAACAGCAGCTCAGAGAAACTGAAATAAATAGAAAAGGAAAAACCAATGTATAGAAATGAGTCAGGCATTATCTGTATTTATTATATCTGTTGTCACGTATAATTTATATGGTTAGAAACCCACACACCAGCCATGCCTGGAGTGGTGTTTATTGGGGGAAACCCATGGAAATAGGAGCAATAACAGGGTGTGCATGTCCTCTGCTACCCACTGAATTCTAGAGCAATGAAGAGATATTTCAAGGTAGGTCTCAGACGTTCGAAGAAGGTCCTTACAAATGAGCTGTGGATATTTTAAGTATCATTAATCCAACGGGAAGTATTAGTCTTTCCATGGGACAATGATCAGAAGCCAGGCTGCAACAGCAATTTGACAAGGCAGAACCTTGGCTTTAGCCCTGCCCTGAATCTCAGCATTCATGGAAAATGGGTAGCATCATCTCCTCCTTCTGGTTCAAGCCATGTGATTGTAGCCATTATGATATGTCAACACAGCAACAAGATTTGACATGTTCCCTTCTTATGATCAGGAGCTGGGGTCCAAACTTAAATATGTACCAGGAATCTTAGTCACCAGGCCATAAACTCATCTCCACAGAGCTTTATAAAAGCGTATGAACTCAACTCTTTTGTTTCTGAGGACCAACCTGCAGGAGACCCATCTGGGATGAATTAACCCTTATCTCTCAATAATATATGAACTAAGCTTATTAAGACACAAGTTTTCAGGTTTATATAAAAATACCAAATTTCAGCTATTTGCTCTATTTGTATTATAAAATATAAATTGTATTATAAAATTAAATATTAAATAGATACACCTAAAACTCAAGGTCAAGTAAAGACTGAAATCAAAATAATAAATATATACTAGGCAAGCACTAATGAAATTACAGTTGAGTCAGTTATACTAACATTAAAAAAAGACCTAAGCAGGATAGATTTAGTATATATTAAATATGTACACTATATAGAGCAAAGTGTCAGTTCTCTAAGAAGATACTAGAATGCTTATTTTTGTATAAGGTAAAATACTCTTACAATATGTGAAGCAAAATTGGCCAAAACTGCAAGCTGAAATAGACAATACCAGCAACATGGTAGGAGACTTCAATACAAGTCAAACAGACAAAATAGTAATACATAGAAAATCTCAATATCCAAATGTGAACATTCTTTAGTTAGTGGTCATATGCAGAACTCATCAGCAACAAATGGAGAGTAACTTTTAAGTATATACTGAACATTTAGAGAAATGGCCGCCTAATCCATAAAGCCAATCTCAAAAAATCCTGAAGAAGTGCTATCATACAGAATACTTTTAAATAACTCATTAATCAAAAAAGAAATCATAAGATTTTTAAAAAACACAACTACCCAATAATAAAACACTGCATATCAAAAGACACATTATAAACCAAGAGACTTTTAAAAATATGTATCTAAGTACTGAAACACAACTATACTAGTATTAAAACAAAATATGAGTGAATTCCTTTATTTTCTAGGAAAGAGTAAAAAATGCCTTGCGATTCAAAATCTAGAAGCAAAAAGGATTCTTGATAATTCTGATTATATTAAAATGTGCATGGTATGAATTTAAAAAAGGAAGGACTGGAGGGATAAGGACAAATAACAAAGCTGGGTAAAATATGTGTATCACATATCACATACAGAGGATAAATATTGCTATTACATAAGACATTCTAAAAAATAAGAGAAAGTCCAAGAACTTTAGGAAAGAAACAGGTAAATGATATGGGAACAGTTCACAGCAAAAGAACCAGCAATGGCCTTTAATCATATGAAGTCACCACACAATATAATAACAAATACATAAAGAAAACTACACTGAGGTATCATTTCTAACCTTGGCAAAAACACTTTAACAACATACTCTGCTGCTAAAACTATTAGAAAACCACCACTTTCATACATTGCCAGTGTAAATGCAAAACCCATACCCACCTCTTAGAACTTGGTATTAGTAAATTATTTAATCAGCAAAATTACACATCCTACCCTTTGACCCACAAATCCCACTTCTAGAAATCTATCCCTCAGATAAACAGAAATATGAAGTGACAAATGCACAAGGCTATTGCCTACAATTTGCAAAAGCAATACAGCTGTAAAAAAGAAAGAGCCAATGAAATACATTACCACTTTTTGGTTACCTTCCGAGTAGCAAGTGTGGAAATTCATACACACATTCATACACATATACACATATATTTGCTAATATTTTCAAAAAGAAACAGTGGAGGGATAAACCAAAAATTATTCAAAAGAAATAGTAAACTTTAGATGGAAAGAAGACAAGAAAGGTGGTTGGAAAAACACGAATAAAACCTAGTTATTTTATAATGTACCTTGTTTTACAGTTTTGACTTTAGAACCTTGTTCATGTTTTATATATTTGAAAAACATTAAAAAAAAAAGTGAAGCAATCCCTAAAATAAAATTTAAAAAATAAACTGACTCTCACTAATGCTACTTTACATCAAATTGGTGGCGTAATGGTAAGGATATTTATCTCAGTGAATTTAAAAATATAATTTTGACGGTGTATACACCTAAATGGGACCAAAAATAAAGATCACTAAACCTTCACTTGCAGCTAGCAGTCCTGTTATGAAGATTTTATTTAAATGCTTCTATAATTTAAACTACCATAAACATACCTACTCCACACAAAGTGAACTAAAGCATGTAAGTAATTAGACTAATACCATTAGGAACCAAGATTTTCATTACAGAAGACAAGACAGCAAACAAGTAAGTTAAATAAATCTTGTGATTGCCATTCCAATTTGGAAAATCAGTATTGTGAGCCCAGAATTTATTTACTTTTTCAGAGACTTTAATTTCTGTCAACTTTTTATTTTCATATTCTTTTGAACAGCCTGAGGAAGAACAGCTTGAGACCACTCAGTGGCTGCTCCTTACCCATTCAGTGGCGTGAGCAGTGGGAGCTGCCGACAGGTCTTCAGCTGGCGACCGCCCAACCGGAACAGAGGGTACCTGCGCGCCTCTACACAGATCTGTCTGTGACCTCTAGTAACAGCAAACTGAGGAGTTGGAAACATCATTTACCCTGAAATGATGGTTTTTCAGCAGCGGCGGGCTCTTCCTTTCAATCTCTTCAGTGTATTAGTGGAAAGGCCGCAAAACTTGCCACGTGCTGGGGAGATGGTACCGCACATGGGCAGAAACTCCGAGCGCAACCTCTGCCACCAGGCTCCGAGTGGGCCTCCTTGTTGTATGAGGTGGCCATGTCCGCATAGCACAAAGCAGAATCTGTATTACACAGAACAGTACGATGGTACGCAGGTTAACTTAAGACGTCTCTGTGAGAGGCTAGTAGTCAACTCTGGGATCAGCAATTATCAGAAGTCGCGTCTCCCGGAGGGCTGCCTGCACTTGGTTAGTGAACGAACCAGGAGCCGCCAGCAACTGAGGTGGCCTCCGGGGGCAGCTTCAACTTTAAGAACAACCTGACGTCAGCTGGATTTTCAGTGGCAACAATGAGGGAAGCTACTAGCAAAAGCTTCTCCCAGGTACTCTTTAAGCTTTTATGATGTAGATGCTACCATCATTTTTCCTTTTGTAGAAGTATTGTTCCATTTGAAAGTCAAGGTTGGTACCACCTAACTAGATTCCGGCTTCAGGGAGTCTGAGGACGTCTTTTTCCATTTTCAGGACCGTAAGGGCTCCAGACATTGTGAAACTTTCCCTTTGTGACAGCAACCCAGGACAACGCCGTATGGACACCTCTCTGGGTAGCACAGGAAGGTAGAATTTATTTTTCTTTTTCTAAAATAAATAAAATATATGCCTCTTAGCTGTCCATTAAAATTCCTGAGAAACTGTGACGACCCAGTTGGAAATGCAAACCTACCACCCGGATTTAATTTCCTACTATTGAGACAGGGACCATGGGTGTAGTCAGAATAGGGTGAGGGACTCCGGAAAAAGCAAGGCAGGATATTTGCAGTCAGAGCAGTGTAACTACTTGCAAGGAACCCCCCCTACTAAAACTCAGTGTTAAATCTTCAGCTCTAGAGTCATTCTTCAGTGAGATCAGTTAATATATCCCAGATAAAAAAAGAGTAGTACATGTTTATTTTATGCTAATTATTTATAACCATGTATAAGATTCACTTTAACATGCTAAAAGGCCCAGGCCTATGTGCTGTCTTTCATCATGCAGATCTAATGAGGTTATTTTGCAAAATGGGCAAACTAATTTAGCATGCAAGCCCAGTTACAACAGTAAAATGCAAGAAGGATTCCACCTTAAAGACAAGATTGCACTTAACTTACTCTTTAGCAAACAATGCCTCAGCCCACCTTGGGGTCAGGCTGAGCAGGTGGCCTTGTTTCATATGCCCCCAGACCAAGACGCTGGTATCTCAGGGAGGAATCAACAGAGCAGGACTTGTATCAAGTTACTTGTAAATATCCTAGGACCACTTAGTAAGTCCACACCCCTAAGCTTTTTTCATGTTCTCGAAAAAATCCTCATCTGTCTATAAAACCCCTAGACAACGCACCACCCCAGACTCTCTTGTCCCCTCCTGTCGTGAGCCGGGAGCTCTGCCCTTAAACTTTATTTCTAAATAAAAGCCTGTTCCTTGCTCTCCTACCTTGAGTGTTTGTGAAGCTCATTCTTCAGCTTCGTGAACAAGAATCCCGGCATCACTATTATTTACCACCAAAAGAAACTATCAGGGCTCCTTGAAGATATATCTGATTCCATTGTGTAACCAGCAATACCCAAGATGAGCCTGGTCATCTGGTCATTTCTGAAATCCTCTATCTAAATTCTCTCATAGACTATAAAAGGACACTGGAGGCAACTTGAAGGGACTCCCATTAGCCTAAGATGGGACAAGTTGAGCTTCAAAAAGAAGAATGAATACTGAAATGTATTAAATATATTAAAATCGATAATAACATTTAATATAATTATACTTAATTCTTCAATGTTCATCTCTTGAGATTTTACTCAGGCCACCAGCTCATTACTCAGAAAATTCATACACAGGTAAAATATTAGGAATTACACAGCACCACTTATATTAATGCCAAAATACAAAAGAATAAAATAAAACAAATCAATTAGACATCTAGATCTAAGTAACAGTTACATGAAATTTTGACAAATAGCAAAAATCATATGAGAATTTCAAACACACAAAATAGAACAGTAAATGAACAATAAACCAAAAGAATATAGAAGTTAGGAGATAATAAATATAAGATCAGGTGTTTATGAAATTCAAAACAAGTACACAATGGAAAGAATCAACAAGACATGGGCTATTTTAAAAAGATAAAACATACACTGGCAAAACTCATTAGGAATAGCAACACATAAATAATATAAAGGAGGAAAAAAGGGGGAAGATATAAGTAGAGATAAAATGGAGATTACAAGGAAAAAACAATGAAGAATTTTATGATAATCTTGAAAATTTAGATGAAATAGTCAATTTCCTAGAAAAAAATGTTATAAAAATTAACTTAAAAACATTGTCTTACAACAAATAAATTGAATCAGTAAAATGTAAAATGACAAACACCAGGCTTAAGTGGTTTTCAGGCAAATTTTACCAAATTGCAAAGAAAAGACAGATCTGATCTTACAAACACATTTCCAGAGAACAGAGAAAAGAAAGAAGGAGATTACTCCCGAATACACTGAATGTTGAGAATATAACCTCAATAGCAAAACCTGAACATGGTAGACTGAGAAAGAGAAATTGGAGACCAAAATATGTATCAACATACAGGCAAAGATCCTAGACACAATATTAGCAAATGAAGCTCAGCAATGAATAAAAAGCATAATACATCATGACTGACTGGGCTTTTTAGAACTTTTCAAGTTTAAGTTGCATTTTTATAACAGTACTTTCGCTGCCATGTTGAGAAGAGATTGACATGGGAGAAGAGGCAGAAGGTGGGAGAGCAGTTAAGAGCAGTGTTGCCAAACAAAATTTTTATTGGCTAAATCTGGCAACTCTAGTTAAGAAGTTACTGCAATAATTGAGACGAAATGTGTTGTTCCCTTATAACAGGATAGTGGAAGACAGATGGAGAGCAGTGATCACATTCTGGAAACATTTTGATGTTAAATTCACGGGCTTTTTTGGTGGTTTGGATATGGGTTATTTTCTATCCTGTCATCACTTGCCCTACACTGTTCTAAGGCCATTATCCTCCCATACTGCAGTCCTGAAACTGCCTCCTAATTGCTCTGTTACCTCCAGCCCTGTCCCCCTAACTTCCAAATTCCAGTCTAAGTAATATTTCTAAAAGCGAAAATTTGATTATTCACTACCTAAGTCCCTCCACTGACTTACTTTTGCCCTTTGGATAATGGCTAACTCCTAAAAATAGATGACATTCACTCTGCAAGGCCATCATTTCCACTATGCAACCTCCACCTTCCGTCTAGCTAAATCCTATTCATTCTCTAGTTATTAACTGATTGTGGCATTTTCAGGATGACCATCACTAAGGTTTTCTTCCATTGCACTGGTTTCCATAAAATTGTAGTTTCTCCTACCATAACATTCATCAAGCTATTTTATAATCATTTATTTAACTGGATCTTTTCTCAACTGGCTTTAAATTGGGGGAGGAGAAAATGTAAGTACCTTGTTTATTATTATGTCCCTAGACCTTAAAGAATGTTTGACACTGAGTACATAATCAACAAATATTTTAAATGAATGATTAATAATATAGCTAATTATAATTTGTATTTCATATTACACAAAGATTATTGAGACTTTCAAAACAATAAATGGTGTACTTAATAAGTGCACAATAGTGCCACTAATTAGTATATTTGCTAAAAATAACTCCATAGATTTGGGTTTTTTCTTTGACTTAAAACATAAATTTGTATATGTCGCAGAATTATGACAAGTGTACATTTTGACATTTTACTCTTAAAATAATTACTTTGATCTCTGATTAAGTAGAACTTACTTCTACAATATGTAAATAAAATGAGCCTTTATTTCTATATATTTTATTCCATTACCTGTCAATGAGATGACTGAAAAGACTAGACACATTAAAGACATTTCTTTCTCTTACTGTAACCAAAAGCGCAAGACAGTGAAGTAACTCTAAAATGGAAGTCAGTGACACGTAAGAATTATAAAAGAAAAGGGGACATATTTAAAATCTGGGTGAAGGATTAATAATCCAAATGTGCGTGCCATAGATAAACTTCACATTTTAAAAAAAGATTAAAAAACTGTTGTGCCCGAAGTCACGAATCCCAGGAAACCACCAAGGAGCCAACACGGATGCAAAAGCTAAGAGCCTTTATTCGAGCCAGCCGAGCTCAATCTCACACCTACGCCAAGGCAGTGGCCAGGTGCCAGAGAAAGAGAGGGAGTTTCCAAAGAGCAAAGGTTTTATGGGTTTCTAGGGCGGTTTGTGAGGTGATGGTCGTGGCCCTGGCTGATTGGCTGGGCCTCGGGGTAGTTGGTGGGGTGATAGGTTGTGGCTTTGGTCAATTGGCAGGGTCTAGGGGTGGTGGGTGTACTTCTTGCTGACTGGAGGAGAGAGAGAGACCAAGCTCCGATTGGCTGAAATAAGATCCGGGTCCCGATTGGCTGAAATAGAATCCGGGTCCCAGTTGGCTGAGGTAGAAGTTGGGTCCTGATTGGCTGAGGTAGAATCCAGGAGCTTGCCCTTTCAATAACATTAAACTGGAACTATTGTGAACCCACAGGCTTTTTAAAAGTGATATCTTTTCTAGTTCTTGCTAGAATCTGACCTAGCATTGATCTCATCCTATCTACCAGACTACTCATGTGGAAAAATCTGATATACAGCCCCCAGTGCCCAGGATTTACTTTCTAATACCTTTTCTCTTACTTTGTAAGAAAGAACTAGCACTTCTTGGATAATAGCTGATCCTGTGACCTGAAACATATATAATGCTGCCCAAACGGGAGGAGGATTTCAAAGATGACTGGGATAGTGCAAAGACAAATTAGCCCAGTTAAAAAGGATTCTCATTTCTAAGTATTGACAATATATGCTTAATAGAGAAAATAATACTGTAATTATTTGGAACAAGTTGAGTCTGAATAAAAGCATGACTGTTTAATTATAATCAAAAAATAAAGTATAAAGTTTAACAAGAAAGTTATAATTAAACAAAAGGTGGTATAGTAATGTTTATTTAGCTTATTAGTTAATTTTAATAGGGGAGTGTAATGTATATGATATCATGTTTTCTGTAAAGTAATTACCTTTCTATGAAGAGTAAGTTTGTACCTTTCTCAGTACTTTTTACATAAGCCAAAATGTTTAAGAAAATTATGATCCTGAAGAATCAAATTGATTTTAACTGATGGTCACCTACCATATATAGGAAGAAAGAAATTTCAACTGGTTTTTGAAAGATGAGGACTGAACCAATTTTATTTCTCATTGATCAGGACATGAAATCTCTGAATGACAACGCTAAATACAGTAAGATGATGATGAGGCTTACTTGTCTCCAATAATATAACAGACCATGTCAACATACAATATTTAATTGGCAGCAGGTTATAGAGAGCATTGAACAAGTGAAAGTGAAAAAATAGATTACTTTGGGGAAGCTGAACAGGTTATAGGATACCAAACTTAAGTGAAAGACTTAAGTTTGACATAACTACTAAGCTTTACTATTAAAATAATGGGGCCAGAAGCTCCGATTTGAATTATCTTAAAGGGCATAACTATATCCCTTACTCCATTCAAGATGTAATTAGCTGACATCCAGAAGCCAAAACTTTGACTGGTCTCCTTGACATTTGCATTGTTTCCAACCTAAATACCAAGATGGTCATAGCTGTAAACTTCTTAAGTCTGCTTGGTGAGACTGAATTACTGTATCATAAGAATAACTTCCTAAAAGTGAAAACACTTTTACAAGTGTATAACAGTTTTAAATACTTGAATATAATTACACCAAATTTCATTCAGAATGTCTGTGATTATACCATAAATAATAGTGTATGAGGGTGATTTTCCCACAGTATGCTTATAGTGGAGGCCCTTCATTGCCTCCCCAATGCCTGTTCTCTTTCTTTACTAACAGAAAGCACATTTCATTCCAGAAAGCAATGTGTCCAGCTCAAACCTGCATTTCCCAGTGCCACTGTACCTATGAGTGAACGACGAGATGAAGCATATATCAGGTAGGTCTTGCAGATACTCTCCATCCTTCCTCATTTCCATGCCTGGAAGCAGGACATGAGGTTAGGGCTACAGCAGGAATCCTGGAACTGGAGTAGAACTTGAGAATCAAACTCAGTTGCTAAAGATGATGATAATCTTGGAACTACCAATGCAACCCTGGACTGCATGTGCATGTAAACTGACTAGTTTAACTAATATTTGGAAGGAAAATGAATGTTTGATCAATCTGAATGTTGGTGGCAAAGTAATACCACCTAATAACTTATTTCCATGCTAGCAATTTTTCATTTGAATTCATTACATAGAAGCCAAAGCCTACAAGAAGTTAGAATTTAATTTTTATGCATATTTAATTATTCCTCTACACTAACTGCCTTAGATTATCTCTTTCTCAATAGAAAAAAGTGTTGCACTTCTCTTACCAATGTAGTCACAGCACATATCCTAAAACAAAACTCCTATGGCTGCAAAAATTAAACGTATGCAATAATTTTATGGGGATTATTTAATTAGTTAAAAGGCATAGCTCACTGATTCAAAGGAGAAAAAAATGTTTCTCTTTATAACTTATTTTGTTTTCTGAAGGGTTTTAGTATAATAGGAATATGAATAATATTTTAACCATTTCAGAGTTTTTAAAAGTGGATTTTTTTATGGATTGGATGTAGATGAAATTTTTTATACTTTATGTGATTAACAGAATGTGAGAGGGCCTATAAAAATACACAAGAGAAGTACTAAAATCAAGAGAAAAAAATTTACGAATGGTTGAATTTGTAAAGTAATAATGACCTGAGGTAGCAGTTTCTATCTTTATTAAACATTAAATTTTGTTAAAGCAAAATAAAAACAAAAAGGTCATATGAATCTAATTATGTAATAAAAGAAAACTTTAAATCAGAAATGCTTTGACCTGTTTAAAAATGTCTTATATTATCGTAGTGTTTAATGGACTTAGATAAGTCCCTTTCAAAATCTCTGACCTCATGAAGTTTATAATTTAGTACGGAAAAGAGAAAATTAACAAATTTTATAAGATATAGAAATATGTGTAAGATACAATATGTTTTATGTTGATAATTGCTGAGAAGAAAAGTGTTAAGGACTGTAGGTTGGGGTGGCGGAGTATGAGTGTTCAGATTAAGATAACAAAGGACCTTATACTCATCTAGGTGAGATGACAAAATACTTTCTCACCTCCAAGCAATTTTGCCTGCAGACAAAGTCAGCATTTTTCTTACAAACAGCTTTGAATTAGTTTACACGCCTTAGCAAATGGGCGATGAAGACTCCAGAGTTACATACTATAAAATACAATATGCACAGTTTTCACAGGAAATTTATAAGTGCAAGTGTATTTAGTGATCCACGCTTGGCAGAAGAAAATTTCAGTATTGCTCCTGTGGGGAAAAAAAATTCTGATTTTGGGCAACACCATTTCAAAATGGCCTGCCAGGTTTGAGTCAGTTGCTAAATGCACATTGAAATAACTATACGAATTGCTGCATTGCTTCATTAGTATTCACAGTATGACCTTTGGAAAATATCTACCAAAACCAATTTCCGTTTTGGCAGATTTACTATTATTCTGTCATTTCTGGAAGTAATTGGAAAATAGGATCAGTTATTTCTAGAGACAATGTCTGGTTCATGATATTAAGATCATTTACTCTGAATTCAGAATGCCTGTCGTCCTCTTTGCCACCACAGAAGGATACACATCTAATTGATCCAAAATCTGCATCAGAAAATTTAAATATAACTCAAGGTAAAAGGAGACTAGACTATAGCCTTATTTTCGACTCTTACCATACTGAAACCTTGCATCATTGCCCGTATGAATTCTTATATTTATATTAAAATGAGAATGTTTATAAACATAAATGCCTTATATGGATCAAAGTATTACTTTCAAAAAGTTAAAAACTTTTAATTTGTAGTAATTTACACAGATATAAAATTAACATAACTCAAATATTTTATTCAACTCATTAATTAGTAAGGAAACCACTAAGATACACTGGCTCCAAGAGCACTTGATGAACAGAGGTTTATAAAGTCTATCAAGAAAGCCACCTAAGATTTTTTAGAGTAGGACTGCTACTCCAGATTCCAACTTTTCTGACTTTTTTTTCCAGTTTTAACAATTTCCTTAACAATCTCCCCGTCTTATTTCAGACTGGGATAACAAATTCAATAGAGTGGGTGGCTTAAGCACCAAACATTTATTTCTCACAGTTTTGGAGGTTTGGGAAGTCCAAGATCTCTTCCTGGTTTGCCAATGTTCATATTCTTTCTGTGTCCTCACATGGCAAAGAGAAAGATCATCTCTCTCCTGTCTCTTTTTATAAAGGCACTAATTCCAATCATGAGGACTCCGCATTCATGACCTAGTTGCCTACCAAATGTCCCATCGTCAAATACCATCATAATGGGGATTAGGGTTTCAACATATGAGTTCTGGTGGGATATAAATATTCAGTCAGTAGCATTCCCTAGTTTGGTTATACATAATCTCTAAATATTGATCAGGAAAAAAGATTGGCCTCATTATAGTTTAGACTGATTATTTTCACAGGTGCAATAAGAAGTGTTAACTAATCATATAACCTTCCTTGATCATGTAGCATTTAACAGATACTGAAGCAAAGCTGTTAGCTTCTATTTGTAAATGGTATTAAAGAACCCATGGTGGGATCATGTAAACAACTCTATAAAGTCAAGGTTAATAAGCCAAGGCAAAGAAATCCTCTCCCTTAAATTTCATTATAGTACCTGTAGAATTAGTAAACTTATCTCTCCTCAAGGTCCCCAAAATATGCTAAGGTTCCTGGCCTGCCAGGAAATGACTTTACCTCTTGTGAGGCTGGAGCTCTGTATGCCAGGTACCAGGCCAGTTTTCTGAGGGAGTTTTGTGTTTTGCATTGGTGCCTTTGTTTTTTAATGGTGGGCTTGCTGTACCCAATTAAAAGAGATTCATTCCCAAATATAAGACTGTAGTATGTTTTTGGTTGTGCAATCAGCTTTTCCAATTTGAGGTAAAAAACACATTCTTATTGAAATAATAAAAATAACTTATTACCACAAAAGTGAGAAAACTCTTTAAAAACATTTCCAAATTATGAGAATTAATTGAGAATTAGACTCCATTTTAAAATGTTTCATTTCCCTTTCCAAAAGTATAATATTCTAGATTGAGGGTAAGAAAACTGGAAGATAAAGTGATTCCTTGTATATATATCAGTAAATGGAGCATTAAAACAACATCAATAATATTCTAAACAATCACTATTAAATTTTTCTCATCCATTTATTCACTCCTGTTCTATTAATTCTTGTTCTCCTGGACTTTGGATCAGCAGTCTGCTTTCATGAAGTCATCTTCCTTTGAAATAAAGTCCTAGAAAGCCTGATTCAGTCCTCTGGTACAGTTGGAAAGATTTCTAAGCAATGCCACCTTAAAAATCTTTAGTCTATTTATTGATGTATCAATAGTTAACACACTTAATAGAGTCCTTTCCTTGTGACACCGAAACTAACCTTCTTTGTTGAAGACATTATTTCTAACCTTTGAGTCTTCAAATAAGAATCAGAGGAAAGCAAATTTCACCTATGAATGAGATTAAATGACTGTTGTTAATTTATTGCAGTAATCAAGACTATCAAAATGGAAGACAGCCATTAGTGTACAACACATAACTATTTCGTAATATTTTAATCCATTTTCCCTTGAGGATAAGGACTGAATATTGTGAATGGTGAGCACATTGGCAAATACTCAGGGCCTTGCTGTGAAGTGTAAAATCTCTTAAATTTTTATATTAAAAGCATTTTACATGCAAAATTAACCTAGGTAAGGATGAGCCTCTCTTATTTTTTAAATTATTCTTCTCATTCATCTCTTACAATAGTATTGGCCTAATTAATAAATATGGAGCAGATCAAATAAACCCAAATTATTTATAGTATCTTTTTTTTTTCTTAATAAAGAGAAAGAAGAATTCTTTGTGATTTTCTAGGGCCCATTGGGAACTTTCAAAGACACTTTCAGGTGTAAAAATATCTTTTTTTTTTAAATTAAGGGTCTAGTCTTAGGAAGACAAAATCAAAACAGTTTTCAAAGGAGATTTAGGTACTTGATTAAGATAGGATAATAAGCACCTGAGAAATAATCTCTGCTTTTCTATTTAATCAAAGTGGCTATATAATATTTTTAAATAAATATAGAAGAATGTTACATTGTTGTAAGAATTTTAGATCTTCTAAAAATAAGGACCTTTGTTCTTTTATTTTTAATAATTCATCAAAAAGTTTAGCAAACCATGGCCCATAAGCCTCGTCATGTCTTCATGGTTATAGTTATTAAGCTATTAAGCTAAGAATAATTTTCAGACTTTTCAGTGTTTGAAAAAAAAATTAAAGTAGGAATAACATTTTGAGATATGTGAAAATTATATGAAACTTCAATGCTCATAAATAAAGTTTTATTGAACACAGCCACATTAATCATTTATAATGTTGGGAAAGAAAAATTTTCCTCAACCCTTCAAGGGTCTTTTGGCTGGTCTAGGAATTAAATTGACATGAGACAGATTAACAGGAGAAAATAAAATTTAATTATGTACTTACAGGGGCTCCATAAGAATATAAGGCCCAGAGGCAGCCAGGCAATTGAGGTTTATATGCATTCTGAACTAAGGAGAAAAGAATAAGGGGCTTGGGACTTCAAAAGGAAGGAAGACAATTCACAGGTAGATGAAAAACAGTAAATGTCTGGTAAAGAAATGTTTACCACACAGAAACAGTGGGACACAGAGAGGAATTTTAATGAACAGACTTTGCTAGGTTTCTTCTTTTAACAAGCAGACTTTGTAGGTCTACTACACTTAGTTCATATTATACTGTAGTTATCTCTGGTGATAGCTCTGTTCCTGGAGTAGGTGTTCTACCTAAATTCTTTTAGACAGTTGGGGAGAGGCAAAAAAGAAGGAACTTCTTGAGGCTTCTCTTCCTTAAATGTAATCAGCCTAAAATAATCCACATGCCAAAGAGACACATTTTGGGGTGACAAATTTTGCTCCCCTACACATATTGTCTATGACTGCTTTCCTGCTATAGTGACAAAATGATAGATCTTATACTCCTTATAGTCTGCAAAGTCGTAAATATTTACCATCTGGCCCTTTACAGAAAAAAAAGAATTGCTAATTCAGTTCTAGAATTCAATGAAGTCAACACAAGGCACTGAAAATTTTTCAGATGAGATACTAAATTTCTGCTCCTTGAGCAGATTATTCCTTTCTTTTCCTAATCTTTGCTAAAACTTAAAACTTCAAGATCAATTGTCATTTTTAACAGGATAAAACCAAATAAAAGATTCACAAGCTCCTTCTTTATAAATTATCTTGTGAATAAGCCCATCAACACTGAACAAAATTTGTCAAAATGTTAATACATTTCGATGCTTTTTTCAGCTCCATTATTTTCAGTTATTATAAATCAAGACTAAATTTCCTTCCTGTACAAATTCTGCAACTTTCTATATCTATCCAGGTTCTGTCTTTTATTATCCTCTTTCACATTTCAGAAGAGACACCTTATTTTACAAACTACTCTAATTTTTTTTTTATAAAACATATTGCATTACCTTGCATATGCAGTGTGTTTTTCTGCTATTATTGATTTGGTATAGTCTCAGTTACCCACAGTAACTATCCTTTAACCAGTTTAACTTATTTTTCACAAAGAAAATGTCTACCATACAAAACAATTAAGAGATGATCAAAGCTCTTGAGTCCATATAAGAATCTCAGAAATTATGTACAGACATCCATCCTACTTTGTGCATAATTACCATTGACATAAAAACTCCAGAATTATGAAAAAGTTTTAATTTTTTCAATCCTAAACAATGTATAGAAATAAATTTGCCTATCTGATCAGTAAGCCAATACAAAAAATTTATGAAGCTCAGAATTATTAGTCTCTTAATTTAAAAAAATCTACATATAATAAGAAAACAAAACACATTATGTCATATTTAACACTTTAAGAAATTAGAGAAACACCATATAACTGGGTTGAAACAAGTCTAATTTGTACAAAGATTCATTCTGAGTATGTGCACTTGGATTCTTACATAAACGTCATCAGTTTCTGTAAGAAAAGTTTTTTTTCTCTTAAAAAGCTAGCACATTTAAAGTTTCAGTTTATTTTCTGAAAATCTTTGAAACTGCTAGATAAAAAGGCATTTTAAATCTCTAATAATCTGTTAAAGTAAAGCTCCATTAACTTTGGAGACTATAACCTAATTCATTAATACCCTCCAGAGATGGGAAAATATTTCAAATCACAAAAGGCTTTTCTCACTAGACACTCCAGCACTGAGAGAACTTAGTTTCATCAAAAATAAACATAGAAACATAAATAAGCAACTTTTCAGATGTCAAGACTGTTTTCAATGCAATGCTAAGTTGCTACAGGGTGACTTTTGTGACAGTATTACTAAGAAAATAATTGTCAAACCTTTTTTTTAACTTCCATGGAGTGGGACAAACAGATGTGAAAAGGTTCCCACCACTGGGTTCTGTAGAACTGGGGACTGAGGAGCTAAAACCCTGGCTGCAGCTCAAGAAGAGTCACAGATAACATCTTTTGGGAAACACCTTATAACATTGGACTGAAAGGAAGCAAAATATGCCACCCCAAAATAGGCCTCTGACATATTGATTATTTAAGAAACATTTACATTTATAGGCGAAATCTCCATTTGTATGGGAATCTCCTTCTTTGTATCAAAAAGAGGAGGATAATCCTCAGAAAGTCTTATCAATGCAGAAAGCAATGACTTAAATCTGCATAACAAATTTACCCTTGCTCACTGTGCTTTGCCTCATCACCCCTCTAACTGGCTTCCCATCCCCAACATCTTCTGTTTTTAGCTGGAGAGGATATTAAAGGTAGTGGTTTGGACCATTTCAGGGTGTTACTCAGTTTTTCTCCGTCTCTCCCATATACTCAGGAGATATATATGTTATTAAACTTTAGTTTGTTTTTCTCTTATTAGTCTACCTTTTTCTTATGGGGGATTCTCAGCCAAGAATCTAGAAGGATAGGGGGAAAATAATTTTTCCTCCCCCACAAGGACACTGAAGTTTCACTCAGAGGCAACACCTGTAATCTTCTATTCAGCAGTTCCTGTGGAATTCCCACTGATTTCCATTTTTATTCCACTGATGCTTCCCTGGCTGATTTGAGAGGTTACTTCTCTCTTACTTCTGGCATTTTAGCCTCAAGTACAAAAGCCATGATAAATGTGTTTGAGATAGAGAATCACGATGGATCTCTCTACCAAAAAAGCTTGTAGAGCTGAAAGAAGATACTCCTCACATTTACTTGCTTAAATTTACTAATGAGGATTCTGTGAAGGAAATGACTCTTAATCAGTACAAGACTGATCTAGAAGCAAGACTTCAGTACCAAGTTCAGCCTTTCTTGTGATCTTTAAAGACAGGTGCTGCTAGGTTATTTGTCAAGAATGGTTGGCTTCAAGAATGAGAGAAAATAGAATTTATTAAATTAAAATTTTCCAAGTCATGTGTAAAGCTGCTATTACTAAAAGGTAAAAAACAAAGGGATCTTTTAAAATTTCTTAACAAGTTTGTCTTAGGAAATTACTTTAGCCTCTCATCAATTTCATATTTGTTAAAAAAATCTTTGATTACAAATCTAAAGATTATGAGACATTTCATGTATATTTCCCATCCAAAGATTCATGGGTGGTCTGAAAATAGAACTGAACTTAAAGTCAACTACTAACTCTACACAGAGCAATTGTTATGTATATGAGTCACTTAATTTTTATACAAAATAAACATACATGTATATTCTATAGGTAATATTCAGTAAGAATGGATGGTGTAGCTCTGGGAGAAAGGCAGTTCCCTGCCCAGGGCAAGTTCCTTATGAATCTGATAAAACCAAAGGAAGACAAGGAGAGGGGCTGGTTTGGGGGAAAGGGTTTTTATTGCTGAAAGCTCAGTTTCTCACTTGGATCTGCTCCCCAGCCCAGCTCCCTGCATCTCTGTTGCCACAGCTCACGCTCACTTCCAGCACCACCCTTTCCTGGAGGAACTCCATGGGCTGGTCCCTGGTGACAGGCGGGCACCAGACCAATTACATACCAGGAATGGAGGGGTAGAGAGAATGGGCATTTTCTCGCCACCTCTTGCCCCTGCTACCCTCTGCGTTGGACCATTGATATGCAAATAGGCCAAGGCAAGGCGGGAAATTCTGGGTGAAAATTTACATTTACCCCACAGATGGTATATAATTTATCTCTCTTTTCAGTAGTCAAAAACTAAATCTAACAAGATATTAATGAAATGAATGGAACATGTCAAACATCACTAAAATGTTTTCTCATATTTTGCTCTACATATAACTTAGACTAATTTCTTCTGATTTAGCTATGCAATCTTATTACTACATTTTTACCATCCTGTTTGGCAATGTATCAGAAATGTCATATATTATATTATTTTAAGCTCACCTAGAAAAAGGAGCATAAGTCACATGGAATATGTTTGGCTAAGAAATACAATGTTGAATAAGTGAATTTTTTTGCTCATCATTAGGATCTGGTTGCAAAAGTTGGTTTGATTCCTAGTATTACCAAACTTAATCTCTTTATGCAAGATATAAATAAATTGAATAATAATAATGGTAAGAAATCCTTCTGCTTTTCTAAAAAAAAATGAATAATGATATTTATGTTCCTTTTCCTGGGGCAAATAAGCCAATGAAAATTAGGAATTAAATTTTAGTGAAATAAGCTAAGAGCAGCTTCCATGCTTATGTAAAATGCCTAAGATAAATCCAACAAGAGATGTATGAAATGCATATCAGGAATATTATGAAAATTTACTGAAAGACATAAACAAATGAAGTTAATGGATAAGAGGGTTCATTGTCAGCTATTCAATTGTCTAAAATGCAATTCAAACAAATATCCCAGAAGTGTGTTTCATAGATCCTGAAACCTTGAGCTTGTGGTAACTGAAAATAAAATATATAGGAAATGGCAAATGAAATAGTCAAGCCTCTCCTAAAAAAGAAAACAGAAGTTGGAAGAAGGCACAGAGTCTGCCAGAAAATAAGACAGTACCAATCTGTAGTAATTTTAAAGTGCTGTACTAAAATAGTGGTAGACAAATGGAGATGGATGCAACCATTTGATAATGTCTTATTTTATACATTGGGGGTTGGGCAGGTAGAGGTGGTATCACAGGTGTTCATTTTATTATGCTTCATAATGATGTATGTTACACATATTTTTTTCTATTGTGTATTATTTATCTATGCTGCACATTACCCAAATCTTAGTTGGGCAAAAATCTGGGAGCAACTTATCACAGTAATCTGCCTTAAGGTCTCTCATGAGGTTCAGTCAGATGTGAGCCAGGGCTGCTGTTGTCTTAAGAACTGACTATAGCTAGAGAATCTACTTCATCATGTCTCATTCATTTGGCTAGTGCAATGCTGGCTATTTGCAGGAAGACTCAGTTCTTCCCTACTGTGCCTATCTTACTGTGCTTGAGTTTTCTTACCATGCGTCAGTTGGCTTCTCCCAGAAGAAGTGATCCAAGAGAAAGCAAGGTGGAAAATGCAGTGCCTTTTAATGACCTAGCTCTGGAAGTCACGCACTATCAGATACCTGTTCAATATGGGAAGAAACTACACAAGGGCATAAATATCCAAAATGTGGTACACTGGAGGCCATCTTGGATGTTGGTTTTCACAGTATGTTTCATATATTATATTTTGAAAGTTAAATAAAACTTTCCTGAGTGACATAAGGAAGACCAACTGTTGTTTCATATATTTTATCTCCCCAATTTTGCTCTGAGCACCCTGAAAGAATATAACTTACATAATTATTTATAGAGCCATAACTTCACCCACAAGGAAAAATGCCACAGCACTTATGTACAATATTTATTTACTGAATAACTTTTATAAAATAAATTTACCTACAATTGTTGGTAACCTTGGTAAAATAGAAAGAGCCTGATATCTTACATGGCTATATTTTGACATAATATGACAGAGACAAATTTCTATTTTTGGGGGGATTTGTACATATTTCTTTCTGCATAACAGTCAATCATTTGAGGAATACTTTGGTTATTTTGTTAGGCAGGAAGCTAGGCATTAGCAGGAGGAGGGGCTGGACAACCACAGGTGTCTCCAACCAGTAAGAAGACAACTGCTGAGCTGTTAGCATGGATCACCCCACCTCAAACCCCTTGCAAACCACATAAAAAGAAGTCCTCCCTGAACACGTGGGGAGGTGGGGGGAGCTGTCAGACATTAGATCAGGGCACACTTTGATTCAGAGCATAATAAACCTGCTTGCTTTTGCTTGCTTTCTTGACTTCGGTTTCACTTTGTCCACCTTCCGTGTGATACTGAACCTAACTCTTCTAAACAATTCCATCCATAATCTACATATATACATTACACTACATAAGAAAAAATGATAGTGTGACATTATTAAGCAAATTATCTTTGTATCTAGACTCTAACAGATTCATTCTTTAAAAGGATGTTGCAATTAAAAGTACACTGTTATTGTATATAGAGAGGGTATGTATATTTAACAACTTGCTATATTTATTTCAAAAACAGTAAATTTAATATTATTTTTCCTTCAAAATAGGGATACAAATATTAAGAGTTAGTATAGTTAATGGAATGTTGCATACCCCCATATATCCTGTGTATCAGAGAAGCTTTACTGAAACTATGTAGTTCAATATTGCACTTGGAGCCAGTGTCTTTATTATAACACAAGAACTTTTCTATGCTGTTATAGGAGTTTTCATGTACAACAATTCATGAATTCCTTAGGTAGCCACTTCAATTCAGTAAATAAATTTATTGAATTAATGCTTGATGCTTTACATGATTTCAGTTGTCTTAAATTTATTAAGACTTGTTTTATGCCCTATCATATGATCTATCCTGGAGAATGTTCCATGTGCATTTGAGAAGGATGTGTATGTTGCTGTTGGATGGAATGTTCTATACGTGCCTATATGTCCATTTGATTTAAAGTATAGTTCAAGTCCAATGTTTCTTCACTGATTTTCTTTCTGGATCACATATCCATCATTGAATGTGGGGTATTGAAGTCTCCTACCATTATGATGCTGTTGTCTGTTTCTTTCTTCAGATCTGTTAGTATTTGCTTAATATAGCTAGGCGCTCTGATGTTGGGTACATATGTCTGATTATGTTTTCCTGATGAATGACCCGTTTATCATTATATGATGACTGGCTTCATCTCTTGTTAGCATTTTTGGCTTAAAATCTATTTTGTCTGATATAAGTATAGTTCTCCTGCTCTTTAGGTTTCTGTTTTCTTGAAATATCTTTCCATCCCTTTTCTGTAAGCCTATGTGGGTCCTTGAAGCAGAAGTGAATTTCTTACAGACAGCATATAATTGGGTCTTGGGTTTTATCCATCTAGCCACTTTATGTCTTTTGATCATGGAATTCAATCCATTTGCATTTAGAGTAATTACTGTTAGATAAGGGCTTCTAATGCCATCTTACTGCTTTCTGGCCGCTTAGTAGTTCTCTTGTTCCTTTTTTCCTCTTTTACTGCCTTCCTTTGTGAATTGATTTTCTATATTGGTATACTTTGATTTCCTTTACTTTATCATTTGTGAATGTACTGTAGATTTTTGCTTTGTGGTTACCATAAGGATTACATAAAACATCTTAAAGATATAACAGTCTTTTATGCTGGTAACAACTAAACTTCAATTGCCTACAAAAACTCTATCATGTACTTACCCTGCTTATTTTTTTGAAATATGTTTGATATATAACGATGTGTAAGTTTAAGGTACACAACATATTGACTTGATACATTTATATATTACAATATGATTGTCATTTTAGCATTAGCTAGCACTTCATCACATCACATAATTGTGATGGAACTAATTAAGAGCTTGTCTTTTAGCAAATTTGATGTTTATAATAAAATATTGTTGTCTATAATCAAACTGTAATGTGCATTAGATTTCCAGGACTTATTTGCCTACTAGTTTCAAAGTCATAACCCTTAACATCTATCTTTTTCCCTCAGCCCCAAGTACCTGGCATCACCGCTTTACTCTGTTTTGACAAATAGAAGATTTTTTTAGATTCTATGTATAAATGATCTCATACCGTATTTGTCTTTCTCTCTCTGACATATCTCACTTAGCATAATGTCTTCAAGGTCCATCCATGCTATTCCAAGTGGCAAGATTCCTTCTTTCTCATGGCTGCATAGTATTTCATTATATGTATATAGACCACTTTATCCATTCATCTGTTGACAGGCATTTAGGTCATTTCTGTATCTTGGGTATTGTGAGTAATGCTGCAGTAAACATGAGAGTGAAATAACTCCTCAATATCCTGTTTACATTTCCTTTGGGTATATTCCAAGAAGTGAAATTGCTGGATCATATGTTAGATATGTACTTAATTTTTTGAGGAACCTTCATATTGTTTCCCATAATGGCTGAACAAATTTCCATTCCTACCAACAGTGTATAAATGTTGTCTTTTCTCTACATCCTCATTAACACTTGTTATCTCTTGTCTTCTTGTTGATAGTTATTCTAACAGGTGTGAGGTGATATGTCACTGTGGTTTTGATTTGCAATTATCTGGTGAGTAGTGATGCTGAGCATCTTTTTGTGTACCTGTTGGCCATTTGGATGTCTTCTATGGAAAAATGTCTATTTAGTTCCTCTACCTATATTTTAATTGGGTTCTCACTTTTTTTGTTATTGAGTTATGTAAGTTCTTTATATACTGTGGATATTAATCCCTCATATATAACTCAATAAAAAAAAAAAAACAAAGAATCCAATTTGAAAACTGGTGAGGAACTAAATAGACCAGTGTTGAGGAGCATCTTCATCATTTATACTTCAAGGAGTTGTAAGGTATCAGGCCTTGAGTTTAAGCCTTTGATCTGTTTCAAGTTAATTTTTGTGAGTTGTGTGAGATAGGGGCCCAGTGTGATTTTTCTGCACATGTTTATCCATTTTTCCCAGTGCCACTTGTTTAAGACACTATCCTTTCCCCATTCTTGGCTCCTTTGTCAAATATTAGTTGACTGTATATATAGGAGTTTAAATTTGGTCTCTTTCTTCTGTTCCATTGGTCTACATGTTCGTTTTTACTCCAGTACCTTATTGTGTTGTTTAGTATAACTTTATAGTATAGTTTGAAATCAGGAAGTGTGATGCCTCCAACTTGCTTTGGGTATTCAGAGTCTTTTGTGATTCCATACAAATTTAGGATGTTTTTTCTATTTCTATGATGTTTATTTTATATCTATAATTTCACAATTTACCTTTTTTACTCTGTGTTGATTAACAAATATAGCTATAGTGATTTTTAATACTTTTGTCCTTTAGCCCTTATGCTAGAGATAAGTGATTAAATTTTTTTTTAATTTTTTATTAAGGTATTATTAATATACACTCTTACAAAGGTTTCACATGAAAAAACAATGTGATTACTGCATTTACCCATATTATCAAGTCCCCATCCATACCCCAATGCAGTCGATAAGTGGTTAATATTCCACCATATTACAGTATTATTCTGAATTTGATTATATTCTTACCTTTACCAGTGTATTGTATATTTTCATGTTCCTAATTAGCATATTTTCATTTCAGCTTGAAGAATTCCATTTGGCATTTCTTGTAAGGTGGGTCTACTGGTGATGAACTCCCTTAGCTTTTGTTTGTCTAGAAAAGTCTTTATTTTGCCTTCATTTCTGAAGGAAAGCTTTGACAGTCAAATACTCTTGGTTGGCTGGGTTTTTTTCTGTCAGCATTTTGAATATCTCATCCCATTCTCTCTCCTGACCTTCAAGGTTTCTGCTGAGAAACCCACTGAAAGCCTTATGGGGATCCCCTTAGTTTTTTTCTCTTGCTACTTTCAATTCTCTCTTTGATTTTTGACAGTTTTATTATAATGTTTCTTGGAAAGGATCCTTTCAAGCTGATTTGTTTTTGTTGACCTATGAGCTTTATGAACTTGGATATTCAAATCTCTCCCCAAATTTTGGAAGTTCTCTGTCATTATTTCTTTTTTTTTTTTATTTTATTTTTATTTTTATTTATTTATTTTTTTTTTATTGAAGGGTAGTTGACAACAGCATTGCATTACATTAGTTTCAGGTGTACAACACAGCGACTCAACATTTATATACATGATATTTCTAGGTACCAGGTATCACCATACCAAGTTGTTACAATATTTTGACTATATTCCTTATGCTATACATTACATCCCATTATTTCTTTAAATAAGCTTTACACCCTCTTCTCCCTCTCTTCCTGTGGAACTCCAGTAATTCATAAATTGGTCCTTTTGATGGTATTGCATGTATCTTTTTTCTTTGTTTTCCTCTAAATGGATAAATTCAAAGTTCCTGTCTTTTGAGTCCCAGACTCTTTCTTCTGCCTTATCTGTTCTCATGTTGAGCTTTCTATTGCATTTTTCACTTCTCTCATTGTATTCTTCAGCTCCAGAATTTCTGTTTTGTTCTTTTATATGATTTTTATTTCTGCTTAACTTGTCATTTTGGGTATTGTCTCTCTGTGTTTTCTTGTAGTTCATTGAGTTCTCTTAAAACAGTTATTTTGAATTCTTTGTCAGGTAAATCACAGATCTCTGTCTTTGGGGTCAGTTACTGTAAAATTATTGTAATCTTTGGTGGTGTCATGTTACCTAGATTTTTTATGATCTTTGAAATTTTGTGTTGCTCTCTGTATTTGGAGTAGCCATCACCTCAAGTCTTTATTAACTGCCTTTGGGAGAGAGATAACTTCTGTCAGCCTTAGTAGAGATTCTGAGGCTGTAACAGATTTTCTAGAAGTACATTAGCCCCAAGCTTCTTGCTCCTTCTTGTGGCAGTATTCTTAAACTTGTATACTTTCTCTGGGTCCTGCAAGGTGCAGGATAAGTGCTGACAGCCTGTCTAATGTTTTCTTAAAGGTGGAGCTAAAACTCACATTTATGGTCTTTCCCTGGTCTGCAGATTTAGGCCAGCTTTCTACATTTGCTCTTTAGCTATTTGTCAAAGCTTGCTCTTGACACTGCTATCATTAGTGTGCACAAGAAGCCAGTCACAGGATGGGGTGGTTTGTGGGTGAGGCATGCAGAGTCCTGGGGGTGACTGTGGGCCACCTGGGTGGATCTGCAAGTGAGATAGTCGCAGCTGCTCATGGGCAGGTTACTTGATGGAGTCAGTAATGCAGGTACTAGGATCTGTGTGCCTTAAAGGTCCTCTAAGAGTCCTATCCCCCTCTCGCAGCTTTTTCCCATATAGTTCACAATTCAGTACTCTGAAAAGTATCAGAGAAATGAACTGCTTTGTCAGCATTCGCACACCACTGGCGAAACCAGTTGCTCATTCACACTCTTTTCCCTGAGGGAGAAATCACAGGCCAAGATCTCTGTTGGCTATAACCTGTACCACCTTCAGGTAGGAGTGATGCAGGTAAAGTGAAGCTGTTCCTCTTACCCCTCCAAGACATCCAAACTCATATTTTTTGTTCCAGTAGTATGCTGGAACTTCTCTGGAAACATGAACTTCCACAGAAATTCTCTCATCCATGGGAGATTGTCTAAAAGTGTTTTCTGGAGAGACCTGGACTGTGGCTGAGAGAGGCTGGAGCTATTTCATGGGCCACTAAGGGTCCACAGCTGTGACTGAGATCTCTCTTCCTGTTACCCAACACACAGGAGAGCTAACCCCTTCCCAGGTTCCTTGGCATATGGTGCTGGATCCCACAGCTCCCACAGAGGCACTTTGGTCCAAGGATGGATGGTGAAGTTTTGGTGCTGGATGAAAGACAGATGGTTTAGCATAAGCTGTTTTTTAGAATTCTGCGTGCCATGTCGGAGACACTTAATAAAATATTGCTAAAGATGAATCTAAATTTCAGAAGGTTGCAGAAGTTTTCAATTTGTAAAATCAAAAGCCAGTGTGTACATATATCTAAATGCATTGCAACACATTAATATGTAAATTATTCTCAGTGCAGAAGTAAACGAAAATTGCCTTAAGTTGAAGAGATTTTTATTTGTTCTTCTGCATTTTGTCCTCTTTTTCTTCTGAAATAATGTACATTTCAAGCATCATTTCAATTTCCAAAATTGTTGTTCTTTATAAATTAAGTACATAGGCATGTTTCCCTTGGCATGGTAGATGTTTTTCCAAATAATGGAAACCTTAAGCTTTTGTAAAGCCACTGCTTTAAATAAAACAAAAGAAATTATTTAAAACCATTATGCCAGTGTTAGTAAATGAAAATATCATCCTCTCATATATCTCATGTAAATAGAAGATTTTAAAATGACTTATACTGAAAATTCAAGAACATGGATGGTGTATTTTTCATCTGTATATGCCCAATGGCTCCTAGCAGAGTACTGCTCACATAGATGATGCATAATAAATTCCACAGAGTCAGAGAATATAGGGAAAGCAGGACATACTAAAATGATTGAAGAAAAGGAGAAAATTTGATTTGCTTAAGGATACTCTATATTTAACTATTTTTCAATCTTTCAAAAGATGATATAGCTGACCCTTGAATGACATTGGGGTTAAGGGCACTGACCTACCATCCAGTCAAAAATCCACATATAACTTTTGACTCCCCAAAAACTAATAGCCTACCGATGATTGGAAGCCTTACCAATAACATGAACATTCGATCAATATATGTGTTGTATGTTATATATATATTATGTACTGTATTCTTACAATAAAGTGAGTTAAGGAAAAGAAAAAAAAATTTGTCAGCTCTCACAGATCTCCAGAACATTTCCCAATATGTTTCGTGAAAAAAACCCGCATATAAGTAGACCTGTGCAGTCCAAACCTGTGTTGATTAAGGGTCAACTGTGTAATGAAATCTCCTTACCTTGTCCTATGTAATAAATGAAAAGAATAACTATTGTCTCTGTGGTAAGCATGCCCTGCATTGAAAAATATAACAGTTCTCTAGGATTCAAGGAACTTGAGATCTGATCAAGGAAAAGGGTATTGCCTAGAAGGTTGCAGTAGCACACACAAGCTTTATGAGGCAGTGATTTGACAGGTTTGCATTCAGAGGAAGTCCCTCATAGTAGGAGACTGTCCAGAGGTTACTGGCAATGTCCTTGCTCCGAAGAAGAGGAGGACATGAGATCTCCCAGGAGAGAGAATGCTCAGAAAGGGTGCCTAAATATCTAGTGATGTCACTCAGCAGCACAACAGGAAGTCTCCGGGTCAGAGAGTTCCATGGGCAGCAGCAGCTTGGGGTCTTTTAACTAGAAGGCTTACCTTACCTACAGTAGACAGATGTTGGCTGTGATCATGTTGTGTGAGATGTAGCCGTACTCTAAAAGGTTGCAAATCTGCTTGTTATTGTAATACGTACATGTATTAAATAAACATATTGTACACCTTCAATTTACACTGTGTATATATATACATTGAGAATATGGCAATTTAAAAAATAATTGGGATGTAGAAATATTTGAGCTTGACTTCAGTGGGCTTTTGAGCTAACAGATCTCAGCCTATAGTGAAGAAATAAACAATACACAGAAGCTATCTTTGGCTTGTTTATATAACATTAGATGTTATCTATTACCTTAGAAGAGCCATACCATAGGAGATGCCAGGTACAGAGAATCAATTAGTACCCAAAATCATACAGGCCTTTTTCATCCAGTAAAGCTACGTTAAATGGCTTGAATTTTTTCATGTTGATTATGTTTTATAAACTAGTTTATTTCCTGTATGAAGTGAGAAAAATTAAAATATGGCCATGGGGGTCAAATGATGAAGTAGTAATTTAGAAGTAACAATTTCGGTTTTATGGTTTTATATATATATATATATATATGTATATATATTTTGGTATCATTAATCTTCAATTACATGAGGAAGATTATGTTTACTAGGGTCCCCCCTTCACCAAGCCCCCCCACATATCCCATTACACTCACTGTCCATCAGTGTAGTAAGATGCTGTAGAATCACCACTTGTCTTCTTTGTGTTGCACAGCCCACCCTGTGCCCCCACACACATTATACATGCTACTCGTAATGCCCCCTTTCTTTTTTCCCCCCCTTATCCCTCCCTTCCCACCCATCCTCCCCAGTCCCTTTCCCTTTGGTAACTGTTAGTCCATTCTTGGGTTCTGTGATTCTGCTGCTGTTTTGTTCCTTCAGTTTTTTCCTTGTTCTTATACTCCACAGATGAGTGAAATCATTTGGTACTTGTCTTTCTCTGCCTGGTTTATTTCACTGAGCATAATACCCTCTAGCTCCATCCATGTTGTTGCAAATGGTAGGATTTGTTTTCTTCTTATGGCTGAACAATATTCCATTGTGTATATGTACCCCATTTCTTTATCCATTCATCTACTGATGGACACTTAGGTTGTTTCCATTTCTTGGCTATTGTAAATAGTGCTGCGATAAACACAGGGGTGCATATGTCTTTTTCAAACTAGGCTGCTGCATTCTTAGGGTAAATTCCTAGAAGTGGAATTCCTGGGTCAAATGGTATTTCTATTTTGAGCTTTTTGAAGAACCTCCATACTGCTTTCCACAATGGTTGAACTAGTTTACATTCCCACCAGCAGTGTAGGAGGGTTCCCCTTTCTCCACAACCTTGTCAACATTTGTTGTTGTTTGTCTTTGGGATGGTGGCGATCCTTACTGGTGTGAGGTGATAGCTCATTATGGTTTTAATTTGCATTTCTCTGATAACTAGCGATGTGGAGCATCTTTTCATGTGTCTCTTGGCTATCTGAATTTCTTCTTTGGAGAACTGTCTGGTCAGCTCCTCTGCCCATTTTTTAATTGGATTGTTTGATTTTTGTTTGTTGAGGTGCGTGAGCTCTTTATATATTTTGGATGTCAACCTTTATCGGATCTGTCATTTATGAATATATTCTCCCATTCTGTAGGATACCTTTTTGTTCTATTGATGGTGTCCTTTGCTGTACAGAAGTTTTTCAGCTTGATATAGTCCCACTTGTTCATTTTTGCCTTTGTTTCCCTTGCCCGGGGAGATATGTTCATGAAGAAGTCACTCATGTTTATGTCCAAGAGATTTTTTTCCCTGTTTTTTTCTGAGAGTTTTATGGTTTCATGGCTTACATTCAGGTCTTTGATCCATTTCAAATTTACTTTTGTATATGGGGTTAGACAATATCCAGTTTCATTCTCTTACATGTAGCTGTCCAGTTTTGCCAACACCAGCTGTTAAAGAGGCTGTCATTTCCCCATTGTATGTCCATTGGTTATATTTTTGTATGTGTCTTTTTTCACAGAAAGAGAGAGGGAGGAAGGGAAAAGGGATTATTATCTTAAAAAATTTAGAAACATTCCTACTATGAAGATTTTGCTGGGAAACAGAACTGGGAGATATATTTTAAAAGGATGAAATTAAAAAACTAAGCTACATTAGAAATAGATAACACCAAAGATTTAATACAGTCAAAATAAAGAAGTACTAGGCTAGCCTATTTAAATTAGAAGCACAGATGTGTGGGGGTGGAAGATAAAGTCGAAAGATCTCAAGAGAGAGAGAAATATTCTAGCAAATATTTACTGTAAGCTGGCACTATGCAGAACTTGCATTGTACTAAGAGGAGCACAGTTTAATGGACTCGTTCAGTGAAGTGTGCTGAGGCACTAACAGGAGTAGATAGTGCAAACCACACAATGTTAAAGCAGTATAACAAATCAATCAATCAAAAATACCATAAGTAAATATAAAAATGTCTCTTCTTTCTGTAGGATTCAGTGAATCTAGTAAGGCTTTAAATTACAATTCAAAAATAAGCCAGTACATGAAAGCCTAGGTTATGTGAGTTGTAATTGCTGCCCTTCAGTGCACTGAAATGAGCCCTTAGTGGGCAAGAAGTAGTCACTTCTACTTTCAGAATGAGTCAATTTTGAAATTATATGTATAGTTTATATGCAGGGACATCATCTAGCTCTGTAAGTATAGCAGGTTGGAAGATTCTAACTTATTCAAAATAATTATGTGAGGGGAAATTAATACCAAAACCTTTCAAGCTGAATTTTTTAAGTGGTTATTTTTATAATATTCAAAAGAATATTATTTTTAAAGCTCTCCTTTTGGAGATAAGATTCTGGAGAATCTGAGGAAGATGAAGGGTTAAGATGCGTATCCACTCATTCTGTGTCAAATATAAGTGAGCTCACTTTTGAAGTGATTGGATTTTTTGTCGGTAATATGTGTTTAAGTAACATTCCCAGTGTTTACTCTCCTGCTCATAGACTAAACTCAGCATCAACAGTTTGATTTCATCGAGATCCAATTTTGTTTTAATTGAAATATATTTTGTAAGAAGTTAGTAATCCATTGAAGTTGCAATTTACTAAATGATACCCTTGTGATTTGAAGAGTCAGCATAGCTTCCCCAAGTATCTGATACACTGCTCTGATGAAACCAATTGAGCATGTGTGTAGAATTCTAGAAATTGTATGCCTATGTAGTCTAATCAGTTTCTTGTAAAAGTCCTTTTAATAAAGAAATGAATCAAAATCCAAGACTTTTATGTGAAAAGAGACATTTCTGCCAATTTTAAAAATGGGAGAGAAATATGCATTAACAATGCATAATTGTATACATTATATATATAATATGTGTTATATTGTATATATAAGTGTGCATACATATTATGTATTGTAATAAGTAAAATATTTGGTCTTTGTCCCTTTTTCCTGGCACAGAGCTCCTAAAACCTTTGGAATTTCCTAATGATACAGTGGTAGGAACATCTTTTGTTCGTTCTAGTGAGGCAACTCAGCGGGCCCCTAAATAGTTCCAGAATGGGGACTGGTCCCAGAAAGATAAGCCTTGAATAGAATCTTGTAAATTCAGCCCGTTCCCCTACAACCTCCAGGGAGTGGAGAGGCCCTAAAGATTGATTTAACCACCAGTGGACACAGTCATGCCTATGTAATGAATCTTCCATAGAAACCCCTAAATGACGAATTTCAGGGAGCTTCTAAATTGGTGAACTCATCTATGTTCTGGGAGAATGCTGCACCCCAGCTCCATGTGACAGAGGCTCCTGCTTTCAGGACCTTCTAGGCCTGGCACTATATACATGTGTGGCAGCTCATCTTTATCCTTTACAACAAACTGTAATCATAAGTGTAACTTTTTCTTGAATTATGTAAGTCATTCTAGCAAATTATTGAACTTGAGGGCGGTTGTCAGAATCCCCAACTTAGTAGCCAAATTAGACAGAAATATGAATAACCTGGGAGCCTGATACTTGTGCCTGGCATAGGAAGTGGGGCAGTCTTACGGAATTGAGCCCTTACACTTGTGGAACCTGATATGAACACCAGGTACTGTCAGAATTGAATTCAATTGAATTGCAGTACACCTACATGTTCTGTATCTATAAATGCATTAAAATATTTTAAAGCATGTAGACCTGAGACTTAAGGCCCAAAAGTTGGAATTTGAGATTTAATGGTCCTAAAACTCACACTAAAATAATTAAATTGTTCTGTGCTCTTAGTAGTTAATTTAGATACCTTGCCTTGGGATGAAATAGAATCAGAATATTAGAACTGGAAGAATCTGAGAAGGACATTTAGAATAACCTGACTATTTCACAGATGAAGATACTCAAATCAAAAAGGTTAAATGACTTGTTCAACTTCATATAGCTAGAATCATCAAAACTGAAACTATAACTGAATTAACTCTCAATCTAAAGTTATTTTTCACTATTCTATGATGATTTCCATTAAGATGTATAATATATTTTAGAATAGTACAGGTTCCATACTTAAAAATCTGTTAAAAACAAGTATAATATCTAAATTGATGCATAAAATCAACCAAAAAGTCTCTCAGTGAAGATGACAGACCGAGTATGCATTCCTTTTTCCTTTTCCTCTTAAAACCCCATTAATTGACAGTAAAGGAATAGAAAAATAGAAAAACCCCAAAGAAAGAAAGAATGGAATAAAAGGGATTTTCATGAGTTTCCTGCAAGATTGGATGCCATGGGCTAATGAAGCAAGGTAGGAAAAACAAAAATCTAGAATATGCATGGACGGTCTTGTAGCCAAAGAGGGATTTGATCTCCCAAAAAGAACCTGAGATAATTAACTCAGAAAGTGAATGTTTTACTTATACAGGATAAAGTGCCAACATTTGAAAGGCCAGAAATATTAATTAGCAGAAAGATTTTAAAAATTAAGTCTTCTTTTACTGCTTTCTGCCTTCCTCATGGAGTATGAGAAATAAATTAGGCAGGTGTACAGATGCAAAAACTCTTGAGTACCAAAAATAGTTAATTAAAATTGACACAAAGCATTGACTACCACAAAAAAGGGATGATTGCTCTCTCAGTCCATTCAATTGCTTTCAGGAAGATGTGGAGTAAACATGGAGAGAATTAACTAATAATAATAATACAACTGAGTTCTTTGCATTGAAAAAGTAATTTCTTTGTAATGTGGTAGATACAACTATCTCATTAAGGTGATTTTTGTCATTAGGTGATTCTATGAAGGTTTACTTACTCTTCATTTAATTTTTAATTTACTAAAACCAACATTATTTCCTGTACCTGTGTTAAATAATACTGAAACCAGACATATTTTTTCCTCTATTTTAAATAATTTTGATACCAGGGGTAAGTACCCTAGCTCTTGCACCAACAAATACTCACTCTTCAAAGGTAAAACTATAAGCCAACTAAAAAGCTTTTTTATCAAGACTACTTCAAGCCCTCACCCCTGTGCCTACCAATTGGAAGCTACTATGTTGTAAACCTTGCCCACTCCCAGTCAGTTTCCTATATTGCAAGGCCTGTCTTAAAATCATCTATCCTGGGCCCTAAAAACCTATAAATATCCTTTCCTACTTTCCCCACTGTGAAACATTACTGATCTTCTATCAAGATGCTCTCCTTTACTGAGGTATATCTAATAAGCACACTTGCTTGATCAACAGGTTATTTCTGGTGGTCTTTTGGCAGTTGATCTTTGTCAGAATGCTAAACCAAAGTCTTCCAATATGTTGTCAGTCAGTGAATAAATGTTTATTATGTGCTTGACATATGGTAGAGATACTACTAGGATTTAAGGTACTTGATCATAAATGTGACCTCTCAAGCTAGCATCCTAGAATCAATCATTTCCAGACATGGACATATTTTTTTTTTGCATGATAGTTTTTTATCTTTAAAAAAAATTTTTTTATTAAAGTATTATTGGTATACACTCTTCTGAAGGTTGCACATGAAAACAATGTGGTTACTGCACTCACCCATACCACCAAGTCCCCACCCATACCCCAATGCAGAAACCGTCCATCAGTGTATCAAGATGCCACAGATTCACTACTTGCCCTCTCTGTACCACACTGTCTTCCCCACGATCCCCCACACCATGTGCACCATACATAATACCCCTCAATCCCCTTCTCCCTCCCCACCTGCCCTCCCACACCCCTCCCCCCTGGTAACCACTAGTTCCTTCTTGGAGTCTCGGAGTCTGCTGCTATTTTGTCCCTTCAGTTTTTCTTCGTTGTTATACTCCACAAATGAGGGAAATCATCTGGCACTTGTCTATCTCCGCCTGGCTTATTTCACTGAGCATAATGTCCTCCATCTCCATCCATGTTGTTGCAAATGGTAGAATTTGTTTCTTTCTTATGGTGGAATAGTATTCCATTGTGTATATGTACCACCTCTTCTTTATCCATTCATCTACTGCTGGACACTTAGGTTGCTTCCATATCTTGGCTATCGTAAAAAGTGCTGCGATAAACATAGGGGTGCATATGTCTTTTTGAATCTGAGAAGTTGTATTCCTCGGGTAAATTCCAAGGAGTGGGATTCCGGGGTCAAATGATATTTCTATTTTTAATTTTTTTAAGGAACCGCCATATTGCTTACCACAATGGTTGAACTAGCTTACATTCCCACCAGCAGTGTAGGAGGGTTCCCCTTTCTCCTCATCCTCGCCAGCATTTGTTGTTCTTAGTCTTTTCGATGCTGACCATCCTTACTGCTGTGAGGTGATATCTCATTGTGGTTTTAATTTGCATTTCTCTGATGATTAGTGATGTGGAGCATCTTTTCATGTGTCTGTTGGCCATCTGAATTTCTTCTTTGGAGAACTGTCTCTTCATATCCCCTGCCCATTTGTTAATTGGGTTATTTGCTCTTTGGGTGTTGAGGCGTGTAAGTTCTTTGTATATTTTGTATGTTAACCCTTCATCAGATATGTCATTTACAAATATATTCACCCATAGTGTAGAATGCCTTTTTGTTCTGTTGATGGTGTCCTTTGCTGTACAGAAACTTCTCAGTTTGATGTAGTCCCATGAGTTCATTTTTTATTTTGTTTCCCTTGCTCGAGGAGATGCGTTCAGGAAGAAGTTCCTCATGCTTATATTTAGGAGATTTTTGCCTATGTTGTCTTCTAAGAGTTTTATGGTTTCATGACTTACATTCAAGTCTTTGATCCATTTCGAGTTTACTTTTGTGTGTGGGTTAAACAATAATCCAGTTTCATTCTCTTGCCTGTAGCTGTCCAGTTTTGCCAACACCAGCTGTTGAAGAGGCTGTCATTTCCCCATTGTATGTCCGTGGCTCCTTTATCAGATATTAATTGACCATATATGGTTGGGTTTATATCAGGGCTGTCCAGTCTGTTCAATTGGGCTATGGGTCTCTTCTTGTGCCAGTACCAAATAGTCTTGATTACTGTGGCTTTGTAGTAGAGCTTGAAGTTAGGGAGCATAATCCCCCCAGCTTTATTCTTCCTTCTTAGGATTGCTTTGGCTATTTGGGGTCTTTCGTGGTTCCATATAAATTTTAGAATGATTTTCTCTAGTTCGTTGAAGAATGCTTTTGGTATTTTGATAGGAATTGCATTGAATCTGTAGATTGCTTTAGGCAGGTTGGCCATTTTGGCAATAGTAATTCTGCCTATCTATGAGCATGGGATGTGTTTTCATTTATTGGTATCTTCTTTAATTTCTCTCATGAGTGTCTTGTAGTTTTCAGAGTATAGGTCTTTCACTTCCTTGGTTAGGTTTATTCCTAGATATTTTATTCTTTTTGATGCAACTGTGAATGCAATTGTTTTCCTGATTTCTCTCTCTGCTAGTTCATTGTTAGTGTAAAGGAATGCCACAGATTTCTGTGTATTAATTTTGTATGCTACAACTTTGCTGAATTCAGATATTAGATCTAGCAGTTTTGGAGTGGATTCTTTAGGGTTTTTTATGTACAATATCATGTCACCTGCAAACAAGGACAGTTTAACTTCTTCCTTGACAATCTGGATGCCTTTTATTTCTTTGTGTTCAGACATGGGCATCTTATTAATCAAGTGTTATTATCCTTTTTTTCTTTGATGCTGGACCTGACTCTGACCTAGAGGTGTAACTTAGAACTTGGAAATAATTGACCAGATATCAGAGGAAGTTTGGGCAATTAGCTCAGCTTGAAGTTTTTCAGTTTGTATTCAAAATCTGTTTGCTTTTCTCCAAATCAGAATATAATGGTACTAATTCAGAAGACTAGGACATATAATATTAGATATTTTGTAGTCATGGAGATATGTATCTGCTGATTCACCCAGTTCAGTCTGGTATGTAATGTTGAGATGATTAGCTAAATTTTGAATGTAGCCTGAAGCTATAGAATAGAGCATATTCCATTGGTCCATAACAGATAATTCAATCTCCTTACTATTAACTTTCAACCAATTTCTCAAATCTCCATAGGGTAAGTCCACATTTCAGGCCTGTCTGAGTCTGAATTTTCACTGTAGTTCCAGAAATAGTGTAGCCTCCTAAGAATACTGCAATACAAAGCTGAGATGATTGGAATTATTTTTTTAAAAAATACTCTGCTGCCCTGCACCAGTGATAATTTGCCCAGCACCAAAACGGACAACCAGATCTCAATATTAGGTTTGAAATTATTCCTATGACTTATCCTAATCAGAATAAGCAGACTAAATAGTTGCTTGAAGAATACAACTAAATGTTGCTCAAACTAGTGTGATAGTTTTCTAAAGAAATTAACAGTTGTTTTAAAGCATTGAAGGCTCTTGAGACAAAACAGTGTTTATCCCTCTCCTTGCCAAAAAAAGAAAAGTATCTGGATAGGGATGTGAGAAAGGAATTGGGGTAGAAAAGAAGATTTCTTGAATAATACTTCTTTGAAAACTTCCATGTCATTCTATGAATATGTCTATGTAACTCCACTGGAGGAATTGAATACTTTTAATTAAATTATATCTCTAGGTTTCTTACATCTTGTTAACTACATTCATATGCATTACTCATGATCTCAGTTACTTTGTTACAATTGTAAACTATTATCCTGATTTTATAAATGAGAAAGACACAGAGAAGTTATGTAAGTTGCCTTACATTTATATCACAGAACTCGTTTGAGATGGAGCCATTTCTGAAACAAGGTTATTCTAATACCAAATCTGGCATTCCTTATTCATGTCAAGGAATGGGAAACCATTTCCTGAGTTAGATATAGAAAAATAATGTGGTGATGCCTAAGTGTCTAGAATTTAAATTAGTGGAAACTAGGGACAAAGTAAAAGAGCTACAATTTATTGAGTTATGTTCTACTACCATGCTAGTATAGAAGAGAATTCTAATGTTCACCTTTTTTAGGAGTTTTCAAATACCACCTAATTTAATCTTCACTTCAAATCTTCAACATAGATATCCATGATCATTTTTACCTTGGCTTCAGCCCTGGCTCCTTGTGCTCATCCTGCTTTTCCCCCTAATGCTTGCTTGTGAGAAAACACAGAGGGTCACTGCGGTATCTTCAATCTTAGAAATGTGAAGAAGCAATGGAGTATTCAAAAAGTACGATAATTGAGCAGAAGTAAAAATAGATTAACCACAATTTAAGATACCAAAGTGAAAGATATGAATTTGAACCAAAACTCTCCTCATATACAAAGAGGACTATCATGATTATTATCAGAGATTTTCAACAGGTAATATCAGAGTCTTGTCAGGCTAGAGTACAGAATTCTTTGCCGTTGAGTCCCAAGATACTTTATTCCATTATCTTTAAAATTACAATATTTATATCCATTATTTCACAGCTTTTCCTTCAAGTGCATTAGTGCCAGCCCATAAAAGGCCAATTTGGGATATTCTGTCATTACTGTAGATCCCATAGGCAGGCACACATCTGATGTAAATACAAATATTTCATATGCTCTCACACAAAATCTAAAATAAACATTTGATGGACCCTTGTGTCCAGGATGATATTTTCAACCAAAGAAAATTACAATTATTGAAAGAGACAGTGAACTAGAAGGAGAAACTATCCTCATATATATGTTTTCTATGCATGTCTTGATCAGCTATTTGTTGCTAGACTTATACTAGACTTAGTGTACTCCTAGGACCTAGGAAACAAAAGAGCCTGCAGAGAAAAACAAAATCTCTCTGTCAAGCCAGAATGATGTGGATATGAATCGGACACATCAAAAACTGTTGAACCTAATCAATAAGCCTTCTGAAGTAGATGATCTCAAAAATAGCCACAGAAGGCTGCAGTGGGAGCTGATGAGTAAAATGTTTCCCTGTGAAATAAGTTCAGTCTTCGCTGTATCTTTCCTAATGTTTACCAGCCTTTTGCATAGAGAATGTGTCCCCTAAGAAGAAAATAGTTCTTGTGCATTGATTAAGCAATGAGAGTCTGTGGTAATAGTGCTAAAAATGCACTGCATTTATGAAAAGGAGAAATTTGGCGTTCTCAAACACAAAATCTCTGTCTGGGCATGTGAATGGGAGAGAGAGTAAAAAAGAGAGAAAGAAGGAAAAGAGAAAAAAAAATGAACGTAGAAAGAAATACAGACAGTCCGTGACTTCCCATAGCTCAACTTACAAAGCTAACTTCCCATAGCTCAATTTTTCTGCTAGAAAGGAGAAACTGTAAGATGGTGCAAAAGCAATGGCATTCAGTAGAAACAGTACTTCGAATTTTGAATTTGATCTTTTCCTGGGCTGTGATATACAGCACAGTACTCTCAGGTGATGCTGGGCACTGAAACAACAAATACACTTACAACCCTTCTGTACCCATACAACTATTTTGTTTTTCACTTTCAGTGCAGTATTCAATAAATTACATGAGATATTCAACACTTTACTATAGAATAGGCTTGGTGTTAGGTGATTTTGCCCTACTGTAGGCTAATGGAAATGTTTCGAGCATGTTTAAGGTGGGCTAGGCTAAGCTATGATGTAAGGTAGGTTAGAAGTATTAAATGCATTTTTGACTTAACAGTACTTTCAACTTATGATGAGTTTTTGGGTTGTAACCCCGTTGTGAGTGCAGAAATATCTGTATTGAAAAGGCAGACTGGCTTAGAAAGTTTTATAATTTGCCTAAGTCTCCTACTGTGTCAGTGGTAGAATCAAATCTGAATTCAGGTCTGACGCCAAAGTCACTAACCCCTTCTGCCTCTAGAGTTTTTATCACCAATATAATTTCCATAGCAAATTATTCCTTGTATTGCTCCCTATCCTTGAACTTATAATTTTTTCCTTAGGTCTGTGCAATTCTATGCATTCTACAAAATCATTATTATCTCAAATATTTATCTACATGCCAGATAAGTAGACTTCCTTTGTTTTACATGAGCAACATGTCCTTAAAGTCTAAATGTCTTTTTAAATAATCCCTAAAATCATAAACCTCTAAATTATTTTTGTTACTCAAATTATTTGGTATTAATATGCTGTATTCTATAAGGCTTCCAATCACTCATAACAGAGACTTAAAATCATTGATAATCTACTAAATGCTTATTGAAATTCAATTAGTAATTGAAATAATGCTTCACCAGTTTGCAAAAATTAATTAACTCATCCATTACAATGACATTAAAATGTGTTTTACATTGTAACTAGCATCAGTAAAGTAAGGAGTGAGATTTTTCATCTGTTATGAGGAAAATAACATGAATTTTAATATCAGTGCAATGCAAATATTAGTATCTTAAGTCTGTTCATGGTGTTTATTAAATGTCCCCAACACTAAATTTATTGTTTCTATTTAATTTTGCTCATAATTCCCTGACAGATGTTAAATATAGTACGTTATTCAAAAAGTGGTTTTCTGTACTTGAATACTTGAAGATATATATATTAATTTATTCACTCATCCATTAACTCAACACTTTACTTACTATACTTCTTTGTGCTGGAATCTCTTTGTGGTGCTGGGTTTATAGTAATGAATCAAACAGACTCAAGTCTTGCCCTTTTGACTCTAACCAAATAAACAAATAAATACTTATCTTTCGGTAAGGGCCATAAAGAATAACCAAGCAATGCATAGGAATCTGGGTGCCTTTCACTATCCTTAATAACTGATGGCAAATTAGATTAGACAAATGCACAACAGACTTTATTTTGGAGCAGCATCCTCGAGGTGATCTGTTGAGCAGTTTCTTGATCATGGAGAGGTTTAAGAGGCCCCAGGAGTGAAGTTGAGAAGACTGGGCAGCAGAGGACCATTCAGGAAGCTTAGAATAGAGGCTCTTTACTAACCCTAGTAGAATTTCCTTTTAACCAAAGGATAGCATTCTATGTGGTATCCAAAATTTTATTCATATAAAATGTAGAGTCATACAAGTAGTGATTTTACAGCATCTTACTACACTGATGGACAGTGACTGTAAAGGGGTATGTAGGGGGGGACTTGGTGAAGGGGGGAGCCTAGTAAACATAATGTCCTTCATGTAATTGTAGATTAATGATACCAAAATAAATTTTAAAAAGTAGAATCATAGTATTGTGAGTTTAAAAGAAGAGTATGTTTTTCTACAATGAAGGAAACATCAACAAAATGAAAATACAACCCACTGACTAAGAAAAAATATTTGTAAATGATATATCCTACAGTGGGCTAATATCCAAATATGTAAAGAACTCATACAATTTAACACCGAAAACCAAATAATCTGACTTCTAAAAATGGACAGAAAAACAGAATAAACATTTTTCCAAAGGCAGATAGATGGCCATTAGGCACATGAAAAGATGCTCAACATTACTAATTATTAGGGAAATAAAATCAAAACCACAGTGAGATATTACCTCACACCTGTCAGGACGGATGATATCAAAAAGACAATAAATACAAAGTGTTGGGAGGATGTGGAGAAAGGGAACTCTTGTGCACTATTTTTGGGAATGTAAAATAGCATAGCCACTATAGAAAGCATTATGGAGGTTCCTCAAAAAACTAAAAATAGAAATGCCATACGACCCAGTAATTCCACTTCTGGGTATTTACCTGAAGAAAGCAAAATCACTAACTTGAAAAGATATTTGCATTCCTATTCTTATTGTAGTATCATTTGCAAAAGTGAAAATATGGAAGCAACCTAAGTGTGTGGTAGATGAATGGATGAAGAAATTGTGCATCAGGGAAATGCAAATTAAAACCATAATGAGATATCACCTCACACCAGTTAGGATGGCCAACATTCAAAAGACAGGAAACAACAGATGCTGGAGAGGATGTGGAGAAAGGGGAAGCCTCCTGCACTGTTGGTAGGAATGTAAATTAGTTCAACCATTGAGGAAAGTAATATGGAGGTTCCTCAAAAAGCTAAAAATAGAAATACTATTTGACCCAGTAATTCCACTCCTAGGAATTTACCCAAAGAAAACAATATCCCTCATTCAAAAAGACATACACACCTCTATATTTATCGCAGCACTATTTACAGTAGCTAATGTATGAAAGCAACCCAAGTGTCCATCAGTAGATGAATGGATAAAGAAGAGGTGGTACACATACAAATGGAATATTATTCAGCCATAAAAAGAAAAGAAATCCTACCATTTGAAACAACATGGATGGAACTAAAGGGTATTATGCTCAGTGAAATAAGCCAGGCAGAGAAAGACAGGTACCAAGTGATATCACTGATCTGCGGAGTATAACAACAAAGCAGAACAGAAGGAACAAAACAGCAGTACAATCACAGAGTCTGAGAAGGGACTGGCAGTTATCAAAGGAAAGGGGTTGAGGAGGGTGGGTGGGGAGGGAGAATGGGATTAAGGGGCACTATAATTAGCAGTCACAATATAGGTAGGTCCTGGGAAGGCAGTAGAGCAAGGAGGAGACAAGTAATGACTCTATAGCATCTTACTATGCTTATCAACAGTGACTGCAATGGGGTGAGGGTGGCCTTGATAATATTGGTGAATGCTGAAACCACAATTTGTTCATGTGAAACCTTCATAAGATTGTATTTCAATCATACCTTAATTTAAAAATAAATAAATAAGTTGAAAAAAGAAAGAAATTGTGATATATCTATCCACCAGAATATTACTCAGCTATAAAAAAGAATGAAATCTTGCCATTTATGACAACATGGATAGACTTAGAGGGCATTATGCTAAGTGTAATAAGTCAGAGAAAGAAAAATACCATGTGATTTCACTTATCTGTGGAATCTAAAAAACAAATCCAAGAAACAAAACAGGAACAGACTCATAAATACAGAGAAGAGACTGGTCATTCCCATAGGGGAGAGAAGTGCGTGGATGGGTGAAATAGGTGAAGGGGATAAAGAGATATGAACTTCCAATGATAAAATAGTCATGGGGATGAAAACTACAACATAGGGAATACAGCCAATAGTATTCAAATAACTTTGTATGCTGGCAGATGGTAACTAATTGTGGTGAGCATTTCAAAATGTATATAATTGTCAGATCACTATATTGTGCACCTGAAATTAGTGTAATATTGTATTCTCAACCATGCTTCAATACATTTTTTTTAAACAGTACTTTCTCAAACAGCTTGATATGTCAAAAGCACAAAAGTGAAGAGAATAAAGCTTATACTTTATCCAAGTGACTGTACACTGAACTCAGAAGTTCCCAAAAAGTCAGGTAATTATCAGTTCCTAATCCTTTCACTCCCTCCATTCCCAAGACAAGAAATGTTCCTAGTTATATTTAAGAACAGGTTATGGACAAATCACAGAGGTTGGGGGTGGCCATCAGCAGTCATGCTATACCCAGAACACATTGAGTTTTACCCTATTTCAATGATTTAATATCTGAAATATATTTTAACATAGGATATCTATTCATGTTGCAACAAAGATTACCTTCATGTGACTTCTCTTTGTTTCTAACAGTATTTTTAGGAGCAACACATTATAAAGACAGTTCAAATGTATTTTCTTAGTCTTCTTTTGCCCAGGTTAACTGCTCTCTGTTCTTTCAACACATTTCCTGTATGACCTGGCTTTTTATCTCAGCTGCCTGCTCTTTCTACTATATTCTCCTTACTATTAATGATATATATAATATATTTATATAAACAATATATTATTTATATAAATTAGTATTTATATAAAGTTCCTGATCCAGGTACTGTTCTAAGAGGTTTATGTATATTAACTTGTTTAATATCACAGAAATCCTATGAAGTAGATTCTATTGCTATCTACACATTATAGAAGAAAAAATGAGGCCAAGTGAGGTTAAATAAATTGCTCAAGTCAACACAGCAGTCAGATCTAGGAAACAAACCCAGCAGACCAGCTCTGTAGTCTGTGCTTTGATAAAATGTCCAGAATCATATTCTAATATATAAAATCTTAATTATTTTTAAGTTATATGATCATGGCAGCCTAGCCAGAGAACGATCTGATATGTAAGTAGTGTGACTAGCATGAGTCTGTTCTTACTTATACCTGGCTGCTCTAGAGAAATAGGTCTCAAAGTTGCATGGCCATCAAAAAGGAACAGACTACTTAATAATCATTATTGCAACCAGCATAGATCAGTAATTCTCAAATTTAAGTATGTATCAGAATCACTTTAAGAAATTATTAACACCACAGATTGCTTGTCTCCATTTCCATTCCCTACAGTTTCTCATTAAGTAGGTCTGGAGTGGGGCCAGAAAATTTGCATTTTAAAAAGTTGGCAGGTAATGCTGATGTTGCTGTCTGCAAACTACACTTTGAGAAGTCCTGCCCTAGAATATTCGATATTACACTCCTAATATGTCAGCTTCACATACTGCAGGCCTGTGCATGCCTAGACAATATGAGTGTTCCAGGGAACAATTCATCAATGAAGAACTGCACATTATAAAATGATTATGGAACAGAAGGCTGTTTTAAAACTTGTTTGATTCATAAGATCTTTGCATGTAGTAAAATACCTAACATTGGATGGCTTATAGTCAAAGAGCTGTAACTCTAATGTGCATCACAGCTAGTAGGACTTGAGGGAGGAAGTAGAATTATTTCTCTGGGCTATACTGTGATAGTCATGTTGATATTAGATACCAAAGTTATTTTAGTTCAAGTATTATCCATGAATTTATCGCATCATGGTTGACCTGGGTCATAGTGACCTTAACTAGAGAACACACACAAAGCATCCATGAGTGAGACAGATTTAAGCATGAGGAGACCAAGTGAATGCATTATATTAATGCAACCCACTATGCATTAAACCTTAATCAACCTTGTTCATAAAGCAGTACTATGGCCATAGCACTACTACAGAATTTTGACTAGCTCCCTGACTGCGCGTGGTCCTTGGCTTCCTATTATTTTCTGAGACAAACACAAACACATATTTGCCTTACTAGCATGTAAAGCAGTAAATCTACTGTTAGCATCATCCAACACAACTAAGTAGATTTACTGCTTCACATGCTACCAAGACAAATGTGTGTTTGTGTGTGTGTGAGTGTGTGTATCTTTTGATTCTAGCCATTCTGACTAGTGTGAGCTAATACCTCATTGTGGTTTTGATCTGCATTTCCCTGAAGATTAGTGATGTTGAGCATCTTTTCATGTGTCTGTTGGCCATCCATATGTCACCTTTGGAAAAATGTCTATTCAGGTCCTCTGCTCAGTTTTTAATTGGATTACTTGGTTTTGGGTGTTGAGTTGTATGAGCTCTTTATATATTCTAGATATTAGCCCCTTACAGGATATATAATTTGCAAATATTTTCTTCCATATGGTAAGTTGCCTTTTTGTACCATACTATTGCGATTGCTGTTGCTTTGTAGTATAGTTTGAAATCAGGCAGTGTGATACCCCCACCTTTGTTTTTCTTTCTCAAGATTGCTTTCACTAAGATGTTTGTCTTTTTCTAATTAATTCATAGCAGTTCTTTATTCAACTCAATTGCCAGTTGTATATATGACAAATGTATTTTCCTATTGTATGGCATATCTTTTCATTCTTTATATGTCTTTTAATAAATGAAATGTCTTAATTTTAGTATTTTCAAATTTATTAATCCTGTTTCTGAATGATTGAGTAGGTGTGTTTTATTTAAGATATATTTCCTACCCAGAACTCTGAAAGGTCTTCTACTGCATTATCTTTTAAAAACTTTATTATTTTGCACTTATCATTAAGATCACTAATCTTTGTGGAATTGACTTTTGTATATTATGTGAAGTAGCAGTCCAATTTGTTTGATAAGGATAACCAATTTTATTGAGATGACTGTTCTTTGCCGCATTTATGCAAGTTCTATGTCTGTTATGAATCAAGTGGCCATACATACAAGAGTCATTTTGGGTCTTTCTAGTCTGTTCCCTTCATTGATTAGTCTATCACTGTGTCCAAAATACTCAAAAACTATGTTTGATAGTTATGTTTCCAAAATTACTTATCTTCATGTGTCTTTTCTTCCAAATACAATGGAGAAATAGCCTATAAAAGTCCATAAAAATTCTGCAGGCATTGTGACCAGAATTGCTTTGGCTATTTGGGGTCTTTGGTGTTTCCATATGAATTTTTGAACTATTTGTTCCAGTTCGTTGAAGAATGTTGCTGGTAATTTGATAGGGATTGCATCAAATCTGTATATTGCTTTGGGCCAGATGGCCATTTTGATGATATTAATTCTTCCTAGCCAAGATCATGGGATGAGTTTCCATTTGTTAGTGTCCCCTTTAATTTCTCTTAAGAGTGTCTTGTAGTTTTCAGGGTATAGGTCTTTCACTTCTTTGGTTAGGTTTATTCCTAAGTATTTTATTCTTTTTGATGCAATTGTGAATAGAGTTGTTTTCCTGATTTCTCTGTCTATTGGTTCATTGTTAGTGTATAGGAAAGCCACAGATTTCTGTGTGTTAATTTTGTATCCTGCAACTTTGGTGTATTCCGATATCAGTTCTAGTAGTGTTGTTGTGGAGTCTTTAGGGTTTTTTATGTACAATATCATGCCATCTGCAAATAATGACAGTTTGACTTCTTCTTTACCAATCTGGATTCCTTGTATTTCTTTGTTTTGTCTAATTGCTGTGGCTAGGACCTCTAGTACTATGCTGAATAACAGTGGTCACCCCCCCTGTTTTGAGAGAAATCTTCTGCATCCGTGGATGTTTTGTTGCCCTTGTCTGCTTGGATTAATACTTAGTCTATAGGCACAGACCTGATCATCTACACTTGCCTTCTTACAGCACTAACTTATGCTTTCTATCTTTATCTTGCATCTGCCTACCACTTCAGCATTTTATTTAAAAAAAAAGGGAGAAATGTGGGATTCACATATAAATCAAGTATAAAAATCAAATGAATAATCATATCTGACTTGACTGTTTATAGTTCATGATGTGTGATCAAAACCAAAAGTTTCTGTGATATGACTGCCCTTGCACTGTTCACCATGTAAGAACTTATTCACCATGTAAGAACTTGTTCGTTATGCTTCAGAAGATTGGAGACTGTTGAGAGTTAGGCTTGGGGTTGATTAATGATTATGCATTGAGTCCCCTATACAGAATTTTATTGTTGTTAACAACCATTTGATGAATAAGTATGAGAGGTGCCCTCTCAAAAAAAAAATTACATTAGACTGTCTTATTGTGTCTTCTATGATTTTCATCTTTTTTTCCATGCTAAATTATTGATTTATTCTGCTGAACTATTTTTCAGTTCACTCATTCTCTCTTCTCCTCAACTGTTTCTAATTTATTTTAGGTATTTAATTGTCAGTGAGTTTTAATCTCATTTAATCTTCCTAATAACCTTTTAAGTTGTTTCTAGGATTATCCTCATTATAGATAGATAGATGATTGATAGATAGATAGATAGATAAATAGATAGGATTATCCTCATTATAGATAGATAGATGATAGATAGATAGATAGATAGATAGATAGATAGATAGATAGATAGATAGATAGATAGATAGATGATGGATGGATGGATGCAGGAACCATGTTTCATTGATCATGGGATTTGCCTCAGTTCATATATCTAATAAATGGCCAAACCAGCATTACCATCAGCTGCTAAGATTCCAGACTTGGAAAGAAACATGCAAAATGCTAATGGAAGTTTAAAGTGAGGCTCAGGTCATGACTTTGCTAATTGTTTTATCCTTAATGAAAATATTGCCAATGACATCACCAACTAAAACTAATATATGGCACCAACATATAAAATGTCAATATTTTAATTGCTTCACATTTACATATTGTACATTATGTATGTATTTATTTATAGTTTATACATTTTATCTATCTGTATGGATAGCTGAAAGTACCTTATTTCTTTCTAGGCCTGATATGAGGAAGTCACCAAAGTTTATGCTAAAAATTATGTTGGCTTTATTTTAGCCAAAATTTCATCCACTGTTAATCCAAAAAGGAGAGAAAAACTAGTAAAATCCAGAGCTTGATATACATATGCTTTTGAAGAAAAGAAGAGGAAGAGGAAAAAGAGGGAAGGCGGGGAGGAGAAGGAAGGAGGAAAAAACAAATTGGCAAACTTACTAAGAAAACCCAAAAGGAACCTAAAGAACATTTGGTATAAACTTCCTGTATATTTTTCCACTTTGTAGATAGACCAGTAGCTTATATTCCTCCTGATACAACAGATGAGAAGAGAGACACAGGCACATCTAAAATCAGAAGAGGGAAAGAATTTGTAAGTCCTTCCCTATATAGCTCACTAAATTAGCAAATATTGGCACTTCAGCCAAAACATGCTAAATAATAGATAAGCAAAATACTTCTGATAATATAACACATCCCATGTTTTTTGCTTTTCTGAAACTCACTGTAGATGTGAATTTTCAGTACTCTAAGAATTTCTTAAACATTTTCAGCGTATTAAATATTGTTATAAAGCACTTAATTAAAATATCATTATACCTATTTGGAGAGTCAAAGCATATGTCTCATATTGTTAGCAATATAGAGTGGACTCGTACTATAATGGACAAAGCCCTGTAAGCAGGAGTATTTATCCTTATTTTCCAATATCTGAATTAGGTCAGTTTTATAGAACAGTGCACATTTAGTGAGTGCAGTTGCCTCTTATTAGGTAATTTTATCTTTGCTCCCACCAAGATCAAAATGGAAATGTCATTTTGAAGGGACCATTACTGCACATTTATAATAACTGATTATAAAATGCTATATTAAGCAATGTCATTGTTTGGTTCTTGTTTTAAAATGAGCATTTATTGTTTACAACTGAGTATCCTCTAAATAAGAATCAATCATTAATAGGTCGCACATACAAACAACTTATATTTGTTAATAGAAAATTTTGGAATTATGAATGTCAATTAATTGAAATTTTTAACATACAGGAGGTTGCAGTAATAGAAAAATGTGTATTTCTAATCAAAGGGTGGAAAAGGAAAGAAAGAAAAATTACAAAGGTAGGTGTTATTAGAATACTAAAAATAAAAATCCAATCTCAATAATTACATTTTTCAACATTAGTACTATAATAATAAGTAAATGAGAACAAATAACACTTTTGAGAATAGTTGGAAAAAGTTCTGCATTGTGACTTTATAAAATGAAAATTGATCAAGTTCATATCCACAGTGTGCACCAGTATTTTATAACTGATTTTAATATGACATGTTCTTATCTTGCTAATCTCTTTCCCTCCCTTCATCCTGCCAATGAATTTGAAAGCAGAATTTTCAGTGTAAATTCACATATCTTCCAAATTTGATATTGTTCATGCTTTCAAATTAAACTCTAATCTAAAAATATGAAATCAACTTCTGCAACTATAATTAGTTAAATATCTGCAGAAAAATTCAAGTGAGTATTTGTACACAAGTACGAATGAAACATATGATTTTAAGTACTAAAGTTTGTTTGGGACCTATTGTTAATTTGAAATAAAAGTGGAAATAATTCCTATACCATTCACTCAAAAGACATCATGTCAAAATGGAAATATGCATTACTGTAACTGGAATGTGAAGTAGATTTTTCTGTTTCCCATCATGATTGTAGTATGGGCAGAGAGACTGGAGGAGAAAAGAAGTTATTTTAAGGGAAAATAGGGTATGCCACATGTCACCAAAACATCCAACTATCTGAATGTCTTATGACTTACTGACATTTTCCATTTGGAAACACTGGGTATGTACACTCCATAGTAACACTTTATCTGTTGTAATGTAGGGCTTCATGCTTAGGTATTGCATAAAGAAAATCTTAATTTTTAAATTTCTTGGAGATAACTAACTGAATTTAAACATAAATTTTGAGGCACAAAAAAGATAGCTGTACAAACCTTTTACAAGCAAGAAAGAAAATGAAAGATTCATTTATGAAGCAGCATCTGGATAAATATCATTACAGGAAATTCCATAGGTTTTTAAAAGTTCACGTAAAAACTACCCACTCTGAATGCTATGGAATCCTCTGTTTTCTATGTATTATTATCAAAGTCTAGGCCAATATGCACAAGTCAGTTCGAGTCAATAGTAGAAGACAATTGATTATTCTCATACTTTTAAAACTAACTATTGGTTTGAGCAATTTAGCTCACGCTTGATTTTCCAAGAGTGGTGTATGAATAGGCACAGCCAAATAAGAGCTTAAAAGTGTTGCATTCTGATGTCAGAATTTATTTTGATTGCATTCTGTTCGATTTTAATAGCCTGCAGCTGTGTGGAATATAAGGCCTGCCTTCCCCTTTCCAAAAAACAAACTGTACATGGTAGAAGGTAATTTCCTTTAGTCTCACTTGGAACCACCAAGTAAGAATATAAAATCATAGCATTTGGCCCCAGCTTCCCTCCACTGACTCATTTCTATAGGAACAATAAATTTGCCAGAGGAACAGTATGAAAAAAGTCATCAGATTCTCAAAACGGTGGATTACTGAGGTTACTGTGGCAACCATTTTTAAAAAACGCATTGCAGTACAATTCAACCTGAAAGAAGATACTCAAGGTGCTGAAGCCTATTGATTGTTTTGGAGCTGCGAGACTTTACCTACCCCCTCTGGGCTATTATTGTGAAGTCATATCTAAGAAAAGAGTGGCAACCCTAGATATACATTTAAGCTAAGCATCCAACAGTTTAAGTAGTATATGTATTATGTAGGAAAAAGATTTGAAAATGAAATCTAAGTTTTAAAACTGGTTTAAAAACGTTGATAAAAGCTTACATTAACTAATTCTTTTTAGCTGATTCTCTCCAGCTTCTCTTGGCTGTTGGAAAAACATGTTTGGGTACTAAACATTGTTCTTCTTTCTGCTTCAGTTTCCCGCTCAGATTGGGGAAATCATGTCTATAAGAATTAGCTTTCAAGATAACGAAGTCATCAGTAAGCTGGCCAAAAATGAGCCTTAAACAAGATGAGTTTTTTTTTCTTCTGCATGGCTAACTGTATTGCCCTAGACAAATGATTTAATCTCTCTGTTCTTTATTTTCCAATTTACCAGTAGGAGTAGTCCAGGGAATAAGGGTGAGAAGAGAGCATGCTTTAAGACTTCCAGTTGTACATAATAAAGTAGGAGAATTTTTGCTACATATCCTCTTCTCAGATCTCTCCAAAAGGAAAATGTAAAGAAGCACATGGGGAATAAACAATATAACAAATAATTTCCTCAGCCCTATGTGACCAAGAGTAAGAAGTCAGAACTGAAGCAATGCTGGGGGTTACCAGTGCCACCTCAGACCTATTAAAAGGACCAACATCCTGAAAGGCCCAACCACTGTTTCAGTTTATGGCCAATTGATTTTCAACAAAGATGCCGATGCAATGCAGTGAGGAAAGGATAGTCTTTTCAAGAGATGATCTTGACCTGAAACTAATGTAATGTTACATGTCCACTATACTTCAACTTAAAAAAAGAAAAAAAGAAATGATGCTGGGACAAGTAAAAAAAAAAAAGAACATTTAGATTCTTATCTCATACCATACACAAAATCAACTCAAAGTGGCTCATAGACCTACATGTATGAGATAAAAGTCAAATTTTTAGCATTTTTTTATAGTAGTGGAAAAAGAACCACATGAGATCTATCCTCTTAATAAATTTTTAACTGTATAGTGCAGTATTGTTAACTATAAACACAATATCATTCAATAGAACTCGAACTTTTTCATCTTGAATAGCTGAAACTTTATACACATTGAACAGCAACTCCCCATTTCCTTCTACCCCTGGCACCCACCAGTCTACTTTCCATTTCTTTCGAGTTTTACTATTTTAAATACCTCACATTATGCAGGATTTGTGCTTCTGTGACTGGTTTATCTCACTTAGTATATGTTTTAATGATGAGTCCAACCTATTTCAAAGATATGTAATCTTTTCTCTTCCCCCAACCCTCTTTTCAGATACCTTTTAGACCCATTACCTCTTCATGGTAGAAAGCACATATATAATCTTAAATTTAACAATTCTGCTAATCTATTTTAATCTCTCTTCCTCCATTAAATTCAAGTAAATTAAACAAAAGCTTGTATTAGCTAGAAATGTTTTCCTGACTAACCAGGGTTTAAACCATAAGGACATTCTTTGTTTTCTTAACCAGAAACCTGGATGTAGGCAATTAGCTATAGAAGTTGTTTGGCAGCCCAAAAAATCAGAAAGGATCATGGCTTTTCCATCTTTCCAGTCTACCATCCTCACTATGTGTAGGTTTGCCACTTTACAGCCACATATGGCTGCCGCAATTCTAGACATCAGGTTCTCATGACAGCATCTCAAAACAGAAAATAAGGTGTAAGAGTAAAAGGCCTTCTCCTGTGAGAAGACAAAAATCTTATCTAGAAGACAAAACTCTTTCTCAAAAGGCTTATAGAAATATTATCTTGGATATCATTATCCAAAAGTTTATCCTGGTTGCAAGGGACAGTAGAAAATCAGTATCTAGCATTCTTTCATGTGGGCACAAAAAATGCCAGGGTTTTTACAGGAAGGAATAAAGGGTGAACAGATGTTAGGCAAATGAGAATGTTTGCAAGAAATGCTTTTAATTCAAAAGAGCATTTTTTATGATACTGTAGTTCTAAAGTTGTATGTGTCTAAATTTTTACCAAAATCCACTTAGAAACACAAGCAATAATATTTAGCAAGTGCTGGTGATGTTCATTTCAGAATGGTTGTTTGGGATTTTTTTGCTTCCATCTTCATACAATGATTGAATCATTTTTAAGAATATATCAATTTTATATTAATAAACCAATTATTCTTTAAAAACCTTTAAAATAATCCTGTGAAAATTAAGATGCTTTCAATGACACTGTTGTTACTAGTAACAAATCAATATGTAAAGGCACTGAAGAAATCAGTTTTTAATGTACGGCATACTGATTTCCCTAAGGTCATGTAGATAAAATTATTGTAACAGAGGTAGGCTGAGGACAAAGAAATCTAACATACTATAATAAAGGTGAGTTATCTTACATTTTTTAGAAATTATTGCAGAGACCTGATTTTTTGTAAATTTTTACTAGGCCAGAAAATACAAAAATTCAGGGCTTAATATTGTTTTATATATGTGTGTGTATACACATACCTATAATAAATACAGATTTCATTCAAACTCTATAAATCCAGTATAAATAAGACTAAACATCATATATAACAGTAATATAGTGCTAAACTCATAGAAGACATATATATTATTCAATAAATGTTGATTTCTTTGCTTTTTGTGCAGATGGTAATGCAGTATATACTATCTCATCCCCACATCATAATTTTATTCAATTGACTAGACAGAACATCCAGCAGGCCATCCCATGAATGAGTAATTTCATGAACACTTTTCGTCAAAGAGCTTCTTTATAAGAGCCCTTAATATGCACCAGTAATTGGTCATAACATTCCTGCTAATTAAAGATGTTTCCTAACTTCACCGAGACATTAAAAAATTAGCCAACACCCAATTCCTGATTTTATACAATCCCTTCTTCTTTCTCTTTTCCCCCCAAACAGGTGGAGGAAGAGAGAAGATCAGTAACTACCAGGCATAATTGATATTTGTGCCATCACTGAGTATTTAAAACAGGAGTACTACAAATAAAATTTAGGGAACACTGTTAACATGGAGATATAGTCAAGCCCAGTACTCTAGTGGCTATAATAAAACTATGGCTTCCCTTGTACTTATATGTCTTATTGTAGCCAGTGGGTCCAGAGAGGGTATTACTCGTCCTCATGACAGTACTTAGCACGAAGCCTCTATTTTTACCTCTGTGGTTCTAATGCATACCAGTTTACAATATCGTACATCCAGAAATGAAGAAACCAAGAGACTTCTTCAAGATAATAATGCTTATTTACATTTGACTCTAGACCTCTAAATGTCCAAAGTCTGCCTTGTTCTCTAAAAGAACATGATTCTGTAATGGCACATCTTGGTTTCCACAACTTTTATTCACTGCTGTCCTTTCTCTTAAAAAGGGGTGGCAAGAGACAGAGAGAGACAATTAAAAACCAAAGAAAAACTGATGGCTCTTACAAATGAGAATACATATGGTTGCATACTTAGAATTTTTTTTTCTTCTCCATTTTATGTCTTTTTTAGTATTAGAACAATCTACTTGAACTGTTTGGAAACTATTGGAATTTGAAAAATATATTTGAAATTCTTTCAGTTTGAGCTTCAAGGTCACAGGATTAAGCTGTATTCCTCACTTAGTTTCTAAGGAAAAATGACTGTATTGTTTGCAGCCATATGTTTGTCAGCTCATTAGTATCACTCACTTTTTTTTGCTTTCTCTTCGTTCATTCATATGTATTTTTCCCCTCAAACTATTAAAGAAAAATAGAAGTATAAAAGGCATCGTGGCATCTATGTGGAAAATCAGTTTATAAAATTCCATTCTCTGTACTCATATGACACACAAGTCATCCCCTATTTCCCTGGAGACATGTACTACTTCCAGTTAAATTAACATTTTTCCTGTAAGAGTCTTATGTTTATTAAAACTATGCTAGTTTTCCCCATTCTTAAACTATTTATATTTAAATTCTCATTTCTAGGGCTTCAATTTATTAAAAAACTTGATTTGGGTTAAAAAGTGACCCCAAATATATTTCTAAATTAAAGTTCAGAGATCCATAATTTTTGAAAGAAAAAAAAGTATTAAGTAAACAAAATATATTGTTCTTGTTAAAAAACAAAATTCCCAAGTTATTTTTATGCTTTAAGAAGAATCTAGCTGTATTAGTTATCTATTATTTTGTAACAAATTACTCCAAAATTTAGCAGCTAAAAACAACAAAGTTTATGATCTCATAGTTTCTGTGGGTCAGGAATGTGAAAGGAGTTTAGCTTATTGCTTAAAGTCTCTTATGGTGATGTTATAGTACATAGACAGACGTGGGTAGGGAAGGGGGAGGGGACCTCAGCCAATGTTTACATTTGGCTAAATGCTGGTTTATATTCTACACATTCCGTGCAAGCTGTTCTCTTGGAATGTGGAGTGAGGGTGTTGATGATAGATAGATAGATGATAGATAGATAGATAGATAGATAGATAGATAGATAGATAGATAGATAGATAGATAGATAATAGATAGATAGGTGATAGATATAACAGACTGGCCAAAACTGGCTAGTTCCACCATGGAGAAGAAATTGACCCAAACTTCACCCCAAAATCCATTAACATAGTAAAAATCATGTCCCTCCATCATTAGCATAGTGAAAATCACACCTCCCTGTGCCATGACAGCTCCTTTAGGGACCAAATTAGCCAAGCCTGAACCCGGAAAAGATTCCGCCTCTTCCATCTGAAACCTAGCCCCACTTAGTGAATATTCATTTCTCTTTATACAAAAAAGGCTTCCTGTTAGTCCCTTGGTGCAGCCTCCTCTGGGTCAGCGCACATCCCAAGTCTCCGGTGTGTACTCTTGTGGTTCTCTGAGCTTTTATTCTCCAAACTCTTAAAGCTCAATGACTTTTGTATCCGTTCTTGAATTCTTCCTTGCAACAAGACTGTTGTGTGTGTGTGTGGGGGGGGGAGTTGGGTTTATTTTCCTCAGTTTTTGTCCCCTCCACAACAAAGAATTGAAGGACGGAGACACAGTAGTGAAACAGAGTAAAAGTTTTATTTGTATACACTCCAAGGGAGGAGTGGGCCAGCTTCAAGGTACAAAAAGGCAGATTTACTTGAACAAAGCAGAGAGGAAGGAGAAACAGAGGGAGGAAAGGGAAGCTCATTGAACTACTGCTAAGCATTGGGCAAATCCCTTGCCAACTCCTAAAGCCAGTGTCACCTGGCATCCAGTGTCCGCTTGAATCCGCACAACATGGGAACTAAGTCCCTATCATCCCAGGATTTGGGGATGCTGCAGAGCACTGGGTGGAGTGAGTGTATGTTCTGAGAACTTCCCAAAGGCAAAGAAAAGAAATTTTCAGGCAGGCTACTCAGGAGCATGATCATACAGCTACAGTCCTGTCTGGGTCACCCAGGCAGTGGGAACTTGCCCAAATCTGAGCTGTCAGTAGCCCCTCCCTACTTACCTAAAGTAAGACAGAGAGAGTGACACACTCCAAGAAAGGCAAGTGTGGGCAACCTCAGAGAGGAGGCATGCTTAAGGGTATAGGGTCTGGGGTTTTAAAGAGCTTTTGGGGAGTAAGGGTCAACAAAGGCATGATGTATACAGGTGACTCATAATTATTTTGGGGTTTTGTCTTAAGCATAAGGTTATTTAGGTGACTGTGTTAGTTTCGAACTTAGCATTCTTTGTCCACACAGGTTTATTTACACTTTGGAGGTCTGTCTCCTGCCCTGATTACAAAGTTACTTGATTAGGGGCTGGAGGAAGAGGGAAAAACAGCATATAGTTAAAGAATAAGCTGGGCCTTTTAGCAGGCTAAGTGGATTTTACAATGGCATGATCTAATTAATACACTGAAGACATGGGTTTGCACTTGGATACTTTTCTTTATCTGGGTATATCAGACATTCCAACTTGCTCCTGGCCTTTGGAGCTTCAACTGATTAACTCATTAACTCTGTGAGTCCTTTCTGGCTGTCTAGTTCTATGTAGTTAACTCTTTGAGTCCCTTTTAGTGGGCTTTACTGGCCTATTCTCCCTTTACCCACTCACGTCTATTTTTCTGCCTAACAGGACCTATGTCTGTCAACAAGGCTATATAGTTAAGCTTTTGTTACTTTAGCTGGGGCTGCCCATCTGCAGTGTGAAATGATGTGAGGCTAGGGATCTACATCCAAATCCACTTATGTTAATGTTTGTAGGCCTCAGTCCTCTAGGTAGGTCTACCTATAGGACTTCCTCACAACATGATGGCTGGCCTCCTTCAGGTTGAGCAATATAGGAGAAAGTGAGAGAGAACACCCAAGACAAAAGCTGTCATCTTTTTATAACCTAATACCAGAAGTCACATTTTATCACTTCTGCTATACTGTATTTATTAGAAGCAAGTCATTTAGTCCAGCAGAGTCTCAATGGGAGTGGATTACACAAAATTGTAAATACCAGGAGTCAGGAATTACTGGTAACCAATTTAGAGGCTACGCACCACACTAACATACAAACAAAATAATTTTGTGCTTTCCTCTCCAGATTCACAAAATTCCCTAATGAAGTAAAAATAGTATATTTTTCTTCTTGTACTTTGAGTTTATATTGTTGGGAAATTATGCACATTTGATATCATTGAGCTGTAACTAAGAAGAAGTTTCTACAAAATTCCATTTATTTTTTAAAGCATGAAGGCTGTTTGGAATCTTAGGAAGAGATAGAGGTAATGGAGGTAAAGATGGAGAGAAAGAGATAGAGTATGTATACATTTATCAGCATAGATATATCGATATCAAGAAAGATAATGTATTACTGTATCATTAGGAATGGCAGGAAACAGATTGTATACTCAAAAATATTTAACTGGAAGATAGATTTTAAAAAGGTCTATTTACAGAGATGTGGACAGAGTTAAGAGATTTAACAAGGGACTAGTGAGAGAGGAAAGCCATTATGGCCTGTGGGGCAGAAGAGGCAACTGGAGGGAAAGGTGTTACCTTGGTAAAAGGAACCTTGGAAGAGGAAGTGACCTTTAATATGCATATGAAACAACTGGGGACCCTATTTAAATGCATATTCTGATCAGCAAAGCTGGAGTGAGCCAGAGATTTTGTGTTTCTAACAAGCTCCCAGGTAGTGCAGATGTTGGTGGTCCAAGGATCACTATGGAAATGACAAGGGCCTAGCTACCCACTTCCACAGAACCTCAAGGAGGGAGGGAAGAAGTGGAAAGATTGAACACACCAGTCTCTCTTTCCTCTCTGCTCACCTTCCAGAATCACCACCCATTGTCTAAATACAGCCAAAAGTCAAAGGCAAAGCGGACTAGGTAACATAGAAGAGTCTTCCTAGTGTGCAGAGCAGAGCAAGAAGAGCCACATGATATATAGGGCCTTGAATAGTCTCCTCACACATGTGTACATCCAGACTCAGATAAACACTGGAGAAGCCACCTCTGTAGTTCTCCTGGGTTCTCTCTCTGTTCAGCTCTTTCTTCTCAGGCTATCTGTCCTATGAACTCTTGCTAGTTTGGTTTCCCTAGATTCTCATCTTTGTCACTTCAACTCATGAAGTCTGCTGGGCTCCACCTATGTTTACCTCCCTAAACTGCCTTTTTGTTATTTCCAGGGTTTTTTCCCCAAGATTTCCTATTTTGAGATATTTCCAATATATGGGTTATTTCTAATACACAGTTGACCCTTGAACAACATGGGTTTGAACTTCACAGGTCCACTTATATGTAAATTTTTTTCAATATATATATTGGAAAAATTGGAGAATACTTGCAACAATTTTCTCTAGTTTATAATAAGAGTACAGTATTCTTACATATACATAACATACAAAATGGATGTTAATTGTGTTATAGACAAAGCTTCTGGTCAACAGCAGGCTATTGTTAAGTTTTTGGGGAGTCAAAAGTTATATGCCAATTTTCAACTACACAGGGGTAGGTGCCCCTAATGCCTGCATTGTTCAAGGGTCAGCTGTTTTTTTCATTATTTCAGGCAGGAGAGTAAGTCCACTCTCGTTACTCCATCTTGGTCAGTAGTAGAAGTCCCTTGTGTGAATTATTCGTAATGATTTATTTTTAATTAGGGGCATTCAGTGACAGAATCATATTTTTCATATACAGATTGAGTCTAAGGGTACTTTTAAGGAAGATAAGGGTAAGAGGTTGGATAAAGGGTTGTCTTTTGATACTTAAAAGGCAAAATTATATTAGTATTCCAGTTTTTTAGTTTAAAATCAGCAGTGGTAGACTTGTATCAATAATTGAACTCCCAAGTTGGTACATTCCAATTCCAGAATCACTTCCTTAGTAGCTTTGCAAATTGTTAACACTTGTGTAAGGATATTTTATGACCCATATTGGTCCAAGTTAAGAATTTAAGATATATATATACATACAATAAATGAAGAAAATGCAATTTAGAGTTAGGTTTTAAAAAAGTGAAAAAGAAATCATGTAATATAGCAGAAGTATGATATAAGAAATACAAAATTTCACATTGTATAGTGGTCAAAGTAGTGGTTACCTTAAGTGAGTGTTCCTCCAGTAGGAGGGGGTTCCCCTTTCTGGACAAGTTGACTATGAATTTGGTGAGACCGAATAAAGACAAGAACAAGTTGCAGGGGGTTAAAAGGGCTCATTCCATGTTTATTCTCACAGCAGTCACTTAACTATGTGTAAGTGGCAAAGACAGCTGTCTCTCCTGGCTCCAGCATGGAGCTCATTGGCTCCCCTCCTGCTGCCTCCTCTCCCCACCCGCTAAGCTCTCTGCTCACACCACTCTCCTCTGTTCTCTCCCATTCTCCTCAGTTCCCTGCCTCTCCTCTAGCACTGAGAGGAACTCTGAGCAGATCTCTATGGTAACTGGCAGGCGCCAGACCAGTTACATACCAGGAACTGAGGGGAGGAGAGAATGGGGGTTTCCTCTGCACCCCTTCCCTGTATCAGTACTCCCGTGGCTGAGCAACCACTCTCTCCCTGCTGTCCACAGATATGCAAATAGGCTCTTTGTGTACATAGTAGGCGCTATTAAGGCCAGGCAAGTATCCTGGTCATAATTTCCGTTTTCTCTACAGCAGGGCACTGAAAGGATATGGATGCAACATGCTGAAAACATTCTCTATTTTGAACTGGGTGATGAATTCATGGATACAAAAACTCATATAACATAACAATTCATCAATCTGTGCACTTAAGATTTGTGTACTTTATTGTATGTAATTTGTATCTCATTAAAAAATAATTAAAAATTATTCGACTCTTGTGTATTTGCCACAAGATGGAACTGAAATTTATCTTGGAGCTTCCTAGCAGTCAATAAACAAAAAAAGGACATCTATTTAATTTCAAAAACGACAGTGTAGATAAGATTAAAAGAAACATTGTATCATAATTATCTGCAACCTAGTTCTTCAAGATATTTAGAAGGCTATAACCAATTGTAGAGAAACACCTGCTTTTGATTACCTCTGTTCTGGGAGGGGAGGGAGAAGAAAGGAGGTACTGAGTGTAGATTAAATTACATATTGGGGAAGAAAAATTTTCCTCTACCCCTTGGGGTTCTTCTATCTGGTCTAATACTCAAATTGACATGAGACAGATTAACAGGAGGCAAGACCAAAGTTTAATTATATACCTACAGGAAGCCTTAGACATGAGTTCCAGAGACAAGTCAGGGAGAATGAGGTACATATGTCATTCTGAACCAAGGAGAAAGTGGTAGCAGGCTGAGACCTCACAGGAAAAAGGAAGCAATTCGTAGGAATATGAAAAGAGTAAACGTTTGGTAAACAAAATACTTGATGGGCCACACAACAACAATGGGGCACAGAGAGGAATTTTAACAGACTTTGTCACATTTCTTGCTGTTCGGCACCCCTCGTTTACATTATAATATAGCTAGCTATGGTGCTAGCTCTCCTCCTTGAGTAGTTCCTCCATCTAAATTTGATCTAAATACAGTTGGAGGGTAGGGGTAATGTCAAAATATCTTCCTACGTCTTTTGTGCCTTGGTGGTTTTCAGCTCAAAATAATCTGCATGTCACAATGGAACATCTTGGGGTGGCCTGCCTTGGTCCCTACACAGGTTTTATGTATTTTAGACAAAGACACAGATCTTTGAGGAACTGACAGGATAAAGAAAATTTAGGTTTGGGAGCTTCAATTAATAAGGAATTCTAAATAGGAATTGGGCTTAGGTAGTAAATTATTTAAAAAGTAACAAGGTTTGTTTATATAGGCTTCTTTGGCCTTGAATTCCTTGTCTCTGACAATAAGGATGTCTCTCTACCTCCAGGAGCAGGGAAGATGCCTTTCACATGAGAAATTTATTTCCTGGTATCAAGGGGAGGGGGACAGAGGGAGGTCAGATCCCTCCTGCTCCTGCTGTTTCTCCAGTTGTTTCAAAGTAATCAATATGCCAAAGTGGCACATTTTGGGGCAGCCTGCTCCTGGTCCCTACATATATAAATAATACATAAAGTTAATTAACCAGACTCACTTAATATTATTTCTTGTACCTGTCATAAGCACACTCTAAAACCATGTTCTAATTATGATGTGGGAAATAAAGGGTTAACACTGTCCTGGGAGAAAACAGGAAATGATTCATCCAGTTATTGTAGAATGTACTGAACATTCCACAAAAATTCCTTTCCCCTTTCTGAGAGTCATACCTTGAATCACAGGGTTCATGAACAACTGTGTAAGGCTTCCTGTAATTTCCTGTGATATTATATACCATGTTACACATTCATGAAACCTCCCTTATCATTTGTAACCTAATAAGGTAGAGAAAGTGTTGTTAAGTAATCAGAAGTGTCTTGGCCTCTGTTGAATCACCTATTCACACAGGCAGAAGAAATAGCTCAAAAATTGGAAAACACAATTAAAATAGGTTGGCCTGGAGGATTTATAAAGCTATAAAAAATTATGATCTCTTGGAATAAATGTAAAAATCTGTACGTGTGTCAGCAACAAAAACACAATCCTCAAAGCAATGCAAATAAGGCACCAAGAAGAAAACATCAAAACTATTGCTTACTCACTTATTTTCTTTTCAAAGTTGAGATAATAAAATAAATTTATGGCTAAATTAAACCATCTAACTAATTTTAGACAGTGTTCACAGCAGCAAGGGCTGGTTTCCATAAGTAAATATTCTTGGATGGGGTAGGAAGAAGCAGGTAAAAACCAGAAGGAAATTGATTTATTCTAGCATTTTCTCCCTCCCTGAGATAATTTTGCTGTTCTGTGGCCTCCTGGACTGAAATTTCATTAATTTGTAATAAATTCATATTTCCCCCCCAGAGTTAGATCTGGCAGTAGTTGGCTGGATCTCTGAACCTGAAATCTATCTTCATGGGTGTGACCCTTGGGCAGGCTGTCCCTGGAGATGGTGGGGAGATGATACCCAGAAACTCCCCTATGGATGGTGGGGAGGCCCCAGTGACTGCAGCGATGGATGGTGTGGCTTCACCTGGGAGCCATCTTCCAATTGGGGAGCCCCTACTGAGGAATTTGTCTAGGGTAAAGCACCTGCTAGAAAGGGGGAGCCTTCCCCAGAATTGGGGAAGGGTGGAGATACCTGAAGCTGTGAAATTAACATTCTGTGACATAGAAGATGCTTGGAGGCCCTGAGTGGCCATGTACCAGCCAGTGTTGTGGGATGTTTGTTTCTCAAGATAGTGGAAAAGGGATATCGAGTAGAGAGACACACTTTGGTGTTGCTTGGAGGAGCCAGGCGCTGACCTACAGGATACCCTTAAGAAAGAGAGACAGTTATTGAGATGACATGTCACACTCCTGGAAGATACATTAGCAGCAAGGGAGGAGGCAGCAGGAGAATTGGTGTTGCAGGAGGCTGTGGGGGTGGGGGAGGAAAGGCAGGTGCCTTCAGCCTTGGAGATGGTAGAGGAGATGTCAGGAGAGGGTGAGGGGATGGGGCCAAAGTCCAATCTGTTGCTGAGGCCACTGCCTGAGTCACCAACCTCCCCTGTATTAAAGGCCCACCTGGTTGTAATTAAGAAAATAAAAATGCAACAACCACAGCCTCCCCAGTGGGAGGAGCAGCCCCTTCCCCAGGCTGTAGAGCACTCCATGCTCCAGCCCTATACCCAGGATGAGCTGGTGGACATGAGCATCTGGTTTCAGCAGAAGCCATCAGAACCCCTGCCTATGTGGCTTTTGCGTCTCTGGGATATAGAGATGGAAAACATTGTTTTGTCAGTTCTGAAATGGGTAGACATGCTTCCCTGAAGACTCATCCTTCCCTCCGTCAGCAGTTGCATAAAGTGCCTGTCACACGTCAGGGAATCAGGTGCTTCTGGATTGGCTGGCAGCAGCCATTAAGGCAGTTTGGCCTCATCAGGGTGATTTACCATACTTACCCACTAGCTGGAAAACGTATGTTGTGGACCTTGCTAATATTTTCTTCTCTATTGACATAGCACAGGAAAGCCAGAAACAGTTTGCCCTCACATGGGAAGGCTGGCAGTGGATATTCACTGTCCTTCCACAGGGATACCTCCACAGTCCCACCGTCTCTCACGGACTTGTAGCCCAGGACTTGGCCACGTGGAAGAAACCACAGATGGTGTGGCTGTATCACTACATTGATGATATCATGCTGACATCTGATTCTCTTGCAGACTTAGAAGGGGCAGTTCCTAGACTGCTGCAACATCTATAGGAGAAAGGATGGGCTGTGAACAGCACCAAGGTTCAGGGGCCTGGTTTGTCTGTAAAGTTCTTGGGGGTTGTCTGGTCACGTAAAATTAAAATTATCCCAGAAGCAGTCATAGACAATGTCCAGGCTTTCCATACCCCTACCACTGTGGCAGTATTACAAGAGTTTTTGGGTTTTTGGGGCTCCTGGAGAGTTTATCCCACACTTGGCACAAATTCTGAAGCCCTTACACTGGTTGGCATGAAAGGGCATCAGGTGGGACTGGGATGAGACATGTGCAGCTGCTTTTACCACTGCTAAGCAAGCAGTCAAGGCCACACAGGCCTTGAGCGTAATGGACTCATCAAGGCCCTGTGAGCTGGATGTTCATGTAACTGAAGATGGTTATGGATGGGGCCTTTGGCAGCAGCTTGAATGGATGTGCCTAACTATTGGATTCTGGTTACAACTATGGAAAGGAGCAGAGGTACAGTACACTTTGATAGAAAAGCAACTGGCTGCTGTGTACCACACCTTGCTGCCTACAAAGCCCATGACCGGAACAACTCCAACTAAGGTAAAACACCTATCCCATCACAGGGTTGGTGCAAAACTGGGCCAGAGCGTGGCATGGCACAGACACCTACACTGGCCAAATGGGATGCATACTTACAGCAGTGTGGTGCCCTCTCTACTAGCCCCTTAAGTGGAGAACTCCAACTCTTTTTGGGGCCAGTGACTTATACCACTGGAAAGTAGGAAGAACTTGCTTTTGAGCCATTGGTAACCAAGAGTCTATATCAGGAAGGAAAAGCCCCTATACCTGAAGATGCTTGGTATACAGGCAGCCCCAGTCCTGGGCAGCCCCTGAAGTGGAGGACTATGGCTTTCCATCCTAAGACAGACAATATGGCTGGAGGATGGAGAGTGGAAGAGCAGCCACTGGGCTGAGTTGTGGGCAGTATGGCTCGTGATCACCCAGGAGCCCTCCCCTATAGGTGTCTGCACTGACAGCTGGGCCATCTATCGGGGCTTGACCCTGTGGCTACTGACATGGTACCATGCCAACTGGATGGTTGGTCCCTGGCCACTTTGGGGCAAGAGTTGTGGCAAGGCCTATGGGCCTCTGGTCAGAATAAGAGTTACCGTATATCATGTGACTGGCCATTTGCCTTTGGCATCCCCAGGGAATGAAGGAGCAGACACACTGGCCCAGGTGCGCTGGCTAGAAGAAAAGCCTGCCTCTGATGTGGCCCAATGGCTACACCAGTGTTTGTTGCACGCGGGGCAAAAGACACTGAAGGCTGTAGCCCATTGGTGGGGCTTGCTATTAACCTTTGAAGAAGTCAGCAGAGCCTGGAAGGACTGCCTTGTGTGCTCTAAGAGGGACTTACACCGAGTCTCACTGCAACATGGGATATTAGTAAAGAGGCCGATACCCCTTGTCAGGTAGCAGATAGACTACTGGGCCTCTGCCCATATCAGAAGGATATCAGTATGCCATGACTTGTGTGGACACAGCTACTGGCCTGTTGGTTGCTTTTCCTGCACATCATTCAGACCAGCAAACCAGCAAAAGGGGCCTAGAACATCTCTTTGCAGCCTATGGCTGGCCACAGGTGATTGAGAGTGATCAAGGCACCCATTTTACTAGACATGTGTTACAAGAATGGGTACAGCAATTAGAAATTAAGTAGAAGTTTCATGTACCATGTAACCCTACCGGGACAGGCATAATAGAGAGGCACAACGATTTGTTGACATCTGGCTTGAAGTTGGACACCAGGCCTGTGGGGCTGAACAGTTCGCTTATGGACAGTGCTATAGCATTTGAATGAGAAGCCCCAAAAAGGAACCTTGAGCCCTGTGGACATACTCACACACATTGCTGCCTCTCCTATACAACCATATGTGCAAACCAAAGAGGAGTTATTGAAGCCAGGACATGGCCAGCAGAGCAACATCCTGCTGCTAACTCCAACTGCTTCAAACCCTGGAGGCTCTGTTGAGTGGATGTGGCCCTGGACATTTTGACATTTAGACCAGTGATAGCTGGAACTTCTGGCACCTTGGCTAAAAGGCCTGAAAGCTGGCCTCCTGTGCATTCCTGAAGTAACATCAGAATGGCTCCCAAAGATCATAGCAGTGTACCCAAAACATCCAGGAGGTAAGAGCATCTTATGGGGAAGTTTTGTTTTATCTTTAACGCCACTGCATGTACCTCCCGTAGCCCTATATATTGACCCATCTGTAACTCTCACCTGGATGGGGGTTAAAGTCTGGTATACTAGAATGGGATGAGATCCCATTTCTGCCACTGTCCTATCACAGGACCACTCTCTTGCATGCATCCTACCTGATGGACAAGATTTGCTTATGCTGGTGTCATTAAAACATGTATCTTATTACCCTTAAGGTTATTTTCTTCTACAAATCCCTGTGACCTGGATGTGCCCCCTGGCTGCAGCTGCCACGTGATGATTGCTCTGAGCTCCCTACCTGTTCAGCTACTGACTGCCAGTGGAATGCGCGAGCGATGGACTAAATCTGCATAGGACTTTGAACCTAGCTGAATCCTCTGGCTTGAGGATTATCATGATTTTATTGCTGTTGCTACTGTAAGTCATTAGTCTGGTTACAATGCTCCAGTTTTCTCACCCAGGGACCATTGCGGAAGATGGGGAGTGAGTAGATTGTGAGGCAAGATTTCTGGTGGGGTGGGCAAATTTGGGTAAAATTGCAGTATTTTCAGAATCTCCTGCCTGGCCTTAGTTAATATCAATAGGTGTTTCCACGAGGTGGAGAGAAGTAGTCCATCTCTATATCCATAGATGATTACATGCAGAAGCAGGGTATACCTGGACTGGAGAGGTTGGGTGGGGTCCCTTTTTGCAGACAAGTCGTGAGAAATACAGGCAGGCAGAAGTGGACGGCTGCTTGTAAACAATATACGGGTTTCTCCCACTTTATTTCTACCTTTGACTGATTTCATTTTCAAAGGTAATTTGCCCCAGGCTGGGAAAATATTTTCCCCCTGGAGTTACAGTGAAAATATCCTTTTTCCTTCCAAAAGAACATTTTTACAAAGCTACTCAAAATAATTGCAATCATTGGGATGTTTTACCCTTAAGCAAAATTTATGACAAGCAGAGATGCAATAACATAATAATAAAAAGCATTGTAGTACATTACTGCAGGCTAAATCACAATGTTCTTCTTGTAGAATTTAACCTTAAATACAAACTCTACCTCAGGCACTAAATCATCCTTTTGTTCCATTGGCATTTAGTATCATACCCTAACCAGGCTGAATTAGTCTGCAGTTTGTCATGTAACATAGCCTCAAACAATCTCTCCAAAAATTACAACTTAAGCAATAGTTTTAGATTCATGGGCTCAGTTTTAACATAAATTAGAAGAGTTGTTGGGATGATTACTTCCAAGTTTTTCTCTTTATTGAAATATATTATTTCATGCCATCAGTTATAGCCAAAAGGTATCTTTTGTCGAATTAAATGGATCTTAACAAGCCCTTTCATTTTACCGCCCATTATTTCTATTTTTTTCCTCTGAGAGAGGTGTTTACATTCTTCTTTCCTTTTTAAGACAGTCTTATATATTTGTAAGTTATATTGTCTAACATTTATTTTTTTTCTCTTTAAAAGAGTATGCTAAGTGGTCATGAATGTATACAGGTTTATTCATTTTTTGGAAATAATTTTTCCTCTGTTCTTCACATAGAATCCAAATGAACTGTAGTTGGAGTTTTGCATGTGCATCAGACAGGGAATTTACCCTTGTAAAGGTAGGAACAAAAGTGTTTTAAACAGCTTAGCAGAGGTTCATTTTCACCATGCCTTTTTAAAATAAGTGCTGTTGACCAGAAAAGCATATAAACAAAAACATTTTCTTGTAAAAATGATGTGTTTGCTCTGATACTCCACTTACTTCTGAAGAGAAACATTTGGATACTCCTGGGCAACTTACAGGATAAAGTAGTTTGGAAATACCTAGATATGTGATTTACTAAAAAGAAGGAAATGATAGATCCCTGCTCTGAGTACAGCCGATCACTCATCATTTTGGTGTCACAACTCAGGAAATATTTTAGGACATAATCTTGATTGGAAGAAAGTGTTCTACCTCATCATCTGCCTTTGAGTTTCCATGAAAGTGTTTGCTACTCCCATCATTACTGGTCTACAGGCTGATGTTCCTTCCTACAGTTTATATATATATATATATATATCCTTAATATATCACTTTTATACTTTTACTAAGTCGTTTAAAAGCCTTTCTTGCTCTTATACCAGTCATTGCCAGATGAAGTTCTGTCAAATAACAAAACTAAAACAACGTAGTGATGAGCTTGATGTCTTTTATCCAAGGGAAAGCAATACATGAATGAGGGAGTACAGTGCCTCACCAGCAAAGGAACACAATTTCTGAGGGATTTGGGGGAAAGAATGGGTTTTATAGTGTGTTAGAAGACACAGCATGGAAATAGGGCATGATTGGTTAGGAGGTTGGAGATTTCCGTAGAAGGCCAGCAGGTCCTATTTTCTAGGGTAAGGTAAGCCAGCTAAAGCTGAGTTAGAGGATTGTGTTAGGATTCCTGGGCAGGCATAGCCTGTGAGTCCTGATTTAGGTTTAGATTTTGACATGGGTCAGGCCACTGGAGCGGCCTCCAGTGGGTCCTCATATACAAATCAACATAATCAATCCAAACTTCTAAAACTGCATCCCAAGTTCCTTGGCAGCCTAGTTTTCCAACTTTTTCTTTCACTAATCTGCAGTGGCAACCCTTAGGTACATCTACACCAATGTTTTCCTAATACCTTTCCTATTCCCTTGTAAGAGTCATTACCTTTAAAACACTTGTACTCTGACTCTTTCGTGAAGCCTTTTTTTGGCTTCTCCACCCTATGTTGGTTTTGTAACACTTCTAAGAATATATGCTAAATATTTATTTGGTATCTAATATCATACTACTTGTAATAGCTTAGCATTAACAAATTTGAGTGCCTATCTTGTATCAGATTACTTACTTTTATTTTGTCATGGTCTGTCACTTAAATTCTATGTTGTCATTTCATTTCCTCATATTTTCCTTCCATATAGAGAATCAATCTCTAGATTCCTTGAGAATAAGTAATAGAATTTTGTAGTATCCAAACCATTTAATCCAAATGCAGTTGTTACAGGGTGAGTTGGTTCTTGGTCCTTGTCATCACTGCAACAAAGAACTGAAAGGCAGAGACAATAGCGAAGCAGAGTGAAAGTTTTATTTGAATACACTCCAGGGGAGAAGTGGGCCAGAATCAAGGTAGACAAAGGCCCCGACCCATTAGTCAGGAAGCCTATGTATTGCATTCTGGTTAGGAGGTGCCTCTAACTGACAAGGTGGGATTATTTGATTAAAAGTCCATCTATGTAGCTGTCCCTCTCAGTGAGCATGTCCTTCCCCCATGCTGAGGTGTGATCTGGGAAGTTCTTAGTTCCGTTGGATTGTGCCCTCACTGGGATCTGGTTGGGAAGGAAGTTACCTCCCTGCAAAGCCTTTGTTGTCTTCACATGGGACCCCCTAAATGGGCAGGGTTTGGGTGGCTTTTTCTTCTAGCCTTCTCTGGGGGGCTTTTTCTTTGAACTTTAGCTCCCCTTTTACCGCTGCTCATGTCTATCTTTCTACCTAACATTCCTAACACAATGAATGAGAAAGTTAAGATTCATGTCCTGTGCTATTTATATTCCAGTGGGAAAGTAAATAAAAATATACAGAATTAACTCCACAATTATTATTTAATTGCAATTGTAATAGATGTTCTACAGCATAAAAGTGCAATATGAGTATTCTTTCAATCTGCATATTTTCATTGTAAGGGAGGGAGAAAAATTTTCCCTTTACCATTCTAGGTTATTTGCTGAGACTCCTTATAATAAAAGAGATTAACAAGAGAAAAACCAACAGAAGTTTAATAACCTGTATACTTTCTGTATACATGAAAAATACCCAGAAAACTGAGTAACTCCCTGAAATGGTCCAAGACACAGCATTAAATACCATCTTGACCTAAAGAGAAAAGAAAACGATGGGGGGTAGAGAAGCAAGTTTTGGGAGTTTAACACACAAAGCACAGTAAACGTGGGTAAGGTTGGTATGTAAATTTAAGTCTTTGCTTTCTCCATTGGTTAAGTTTCTAAAGATTTAGAGTCATCTTTCTCTTCCTGGTGCTTCTCTTCCTGCCTCCTCCCCTTTAAAGTGCCAGGCACCTATCCCACTCTTTAGCTCAGGATGGCATATAAATCTCATTTTACCTTTCTGTCTTTGAAATCTCATGTATGTGATGTTCCCATACACATAAAATTAAATTGGATTTTCTCCTATTAATTTGTCTCATGTCAATTTAATCCTTCAATCAGCAATAAAAACTTTGAAGGGTAGAGGAAAACTTTTTCTCCCCAGTGCTTTAAACTAGTCATTTCCCCTCTTGGATTCTCAGTTTCCTATTACATAACAAAATGAGTATTAATTCTACTCTACCAACTTACCAGTTGGCTATGAAGACAAATTCAGTAATAAAGGTATAATCACTAAGATCTGTACATTTTATTGTATCTACCTCAATATAAGAAAATAATAAAAGTGCATGACATTTATTCAACAAAAGCTGACATCCAAAGAAAAAATAACTTTATTTGCAATGAAATGACATTTCATAAACTTTACAAATAATGACATGAATAGCAACAATATTTATTGAGCATCTACTAAGCACTAATACTGTTGTTTACACTACAAATACAGCAACACATTAAAAGGGGAAAATTTCCGCTCTTATGGTACTTACCCTCAGTAGTAAAACCAAACCAAAAATAAGTAAGCAAAACAATAATAAAAATAAGTCGGAGAATAAGTGCTACAGAGAAAATTAAAGCAGAGTGCTCGGACAGGAGTGACTTCTTCAATTTTAAACAGGTTTCTGTGGGAAGGATTCACAGAGGGAAGATAAAGGAGGGAGCTCTGTGGATAGCTAGAGGAGGATTATTCCAAGCAGAGGAGGCATGCAGGGCAAAGACCCTGAGGTAAGAATTTCCCTGGCATTCTTAAAAAACACTGATGAGGCCAATTGGCTAAAGTGGTGGGAGTTCTGGGAATAGTAGAACATTAGATCAAAACTAACCACAAGCCAAAGGTTAGAGGACCTTAGAAACCTCTATAAAGATTTAGCTTTTACTCTGATTAAACTGGAAACCCATTGAAGAGTTTCAGCAGATGAGTTGAAATAATCTGACTTAATTTTAGGAATTCACTCAATTTACATATTATTATTTTACTCAACACATTGTTACCATTATAAATCCCTTGTGAAATAAAGCACAGTACATAAAAACAAAACATGATATAATGATAATTAATATGCTAGAAATCTACTATGTTCCTATAGAGAGAGTACATGACTGTGTTTTTTTTTAAATTTTTTATTAAGGTATTATTGATATAGACTCTTACGAAGGTTTCACATGAAAAAACAATGTGGTTACTACATTCACCCACATTATCAAGTCCCCCACCCATACCCCAAAGCAGTCACTGTCCATCAGTGCAGCAAGATGCCACAGATCCACTATTTGTCTTCTCTGTGCTACACTGTTCTCCCTGTGACCCCCCACACCATGTGTACTAAACATAATACCCCTCAATCCCCTTCTCCCTCCCCACCCGCCCTCCCACACGCCTCCCCTTTTGTAACCACTAGTTCTTTCTTGGAGTCTCTGAGTCTGCTGCTATTTTGTTTCTTCAGTTTTTCTTTGTTGTTATACTCCACAAATGAGGAAAATCATTTGGTACTTGTCTTTCTCACTGAGCATAATGTCCTCCTGCTCCATCCATGTTGTTGCAAATGCTAGGATTTGTTTCTTTCTTATGGCTGAATAGTATTCCATTGTGTATATGTACCACCTCCTCTTTATCCATTCATCTGCTAATGGACACTTAGGTTGCTTCCATATCTTGGCTATTGTAAAAAGTGCTGCGATAAACATAGGGGTGTATATGTCTTTTTGAATCTGAGAAGTTGTATCCTTTGGGTAAATTCCAAGGAGTGGGAATCCCAGGTCAAATGGTATTTCTATTTTGAGTTTTTTGAGGAACCTCCATACTGCTTTCCACAATGGTTGAACTAATTTACATTCCCACCAGCAGTGTAGGAGGGTTCCCTTTTCTCCACAACCTTGCCAACATTTGTTGTTGTTTGTCTTTTGGATGTTGGCCATCCTTACTGGTGTGAGGTGATACCTCATTGTGGTTTTAATTTGCATTTCTCTGATGAGAAGTGATGTGGAGCATCTTTTCATGTGCCTGTTGGCCATCTGGATTTCTTTGAAGAACTGTCTCTTCATATCCTCTGCCCATTTGTTAATCAGGTTATTTGCTTTTTGGGTGTTGAGGCATCTAAGTTCTTTATATATTTTGGATGTTAACCCCTTGTTGGATATGTCATTTACAAATATATTCTCCCATACTGTAGAACGCCTTTTTGTTCTATTGATGGTGTCCTTTGCCATACAGAAACTTTTTAGTTTAATGTAGTCCCATGAGTTCATTTTTGCTTTCGTTTCCTACATAGCTGTGTTTTCAAACAGGATTTGAACCTCTCTGACAGCACAGCCAATTCCTTGACCACTAAAACAGAGTCTGATGAAGTGAGAAAACAGACACAGTTTGTAAGTGGTCTGCCTGTATTTTTAATAATGTTTATTGAAAGTCAGTACATAGATCCAGTTTTCCAAGATACACATTTTCATTGGTATTTATACTGCTCACTAACTTAGAGAAGGAAAAAGTTTTCCCTCTACCCTTCTGGGTTCTTGCTAAAACCACCCTCCCCCCAACCCATACACACACAATAAAAGGCAGATTAACAGAAGAAAAGCAAACCAAAGCTTAGTAACATGTCTACCTCCTGCATACATGGGAGATATACAGGAAATCTGAGTAACTCTCTGAAATGGCACACGCCTTCACCTTAAATACAATCTCCAGTTAAAGTTACAAGACAATGTAGGGGTGAGGGAGCCAGTTACGGGAAGTTATCTGGAAAAACACAGTAAACAAAAGTATGGTTGTTATACAGATTCAAGTTTTGCCTTCTTCACTGATAAGTTTCTAGAGATTTCTTCATCTTCCTCTTCCTGATGCAGAGAGGGAGACACACAAATGGAGAGTTACCTTATAAATATAAAGTGTCTCCTACAAAAGTGTAACTTCTGAGGTTTTCAGAGCTTCTCCTGTGTCTGCTATTTCATAAAATTATCACCTCAAAATATCCTCATGCTGAAGTGGCGTATTTTGGGCTGCCAAATTCTGCTCCCCTTCACTAACACTCTAATATTTTCTCTAAAGGTGAAAAAGATATTTTCCTTTAGATGAAAATTTAAGGAATACAGCAATAGTCTCTTCTTTCATGCTTAAAACCTAGTCATTTTTCAAATCCAGTTGTGAGCCTTAACTCCCCAGGAGACTATTCCATACTGTCAGCCTTCAATATCTTTCTCTTTTATAAACTATGAACTTAAAGTGGTGCCATACAGATTTACACTTAACTGTTCTCTAATAGAATTATTTCTGTTCAGTGTATCTTCCCAAATAACTGTTTCCTAAAAGTAAAAACTATGTCTTTGGTCTATTTTGCACTGTATACAACATTTTGAGTCCACAAATTATCTGTTGATAAGAGTACTTGATAGTCTAAGAAATTATTCAGATGAGTTGTAAAAATTGATGGCTCTTGAGGGCAAATTTCAATAAAGTACCTAAGCATTGCAGTATAATCTCACATAACATTTTTCAAGCATTCCAAGAGTAATTGTGGTGTTATTTTAACTTTGTTAAACATACTATTTGAATTACAAAGCTTTCTCAATGTGCAAAGAATATTTTAGGGCCTTTACATTTCGATGTAAATTATCAGAAATTCATGAACTTCTGATGTTCATGATCCATATTTTGCCATTGTACTTGCAAAGAGCAGTAATTTTCACAATAGCAGGGAGGGTTGTCTTTGCTGGAACCAAATGAAAAAATATTGATTTGAAGACCCCTAAAGAAAATTTTCAAAGCAGAGTGTGAATAGTATTGGAAACTTGTCAGAGCCATGTTTCAAGTTTATACTAAAAAACAAACACCATTTCCTAGACCACAGTGAGGGAATGAATAAAAGTTGTATGCATTGTATATCATTTTTATTTTGAAGTAAGCTAAGTGCAAAAAGTAGTGTAAAGTATAAAACATGATTTTTAATTATATTCTTGCAAATGTAAATACAAAGAAGAGAGTTGATACAAAATTAAACTCCCAGCTTTAATAACCTTTCTTTTCATGATTTTATGTCTGAAATATAGGTGTCAAGGAGCATATGATATTTCATAGTTAAGTCTGTATGCAGCTTTACTTAACTACCAATGAGAAATGATAGGCCTCGCTGAACTTGATATTCAAATTATCTTTTTAAAATTCTCAATGTCTTCCATCAGTTATTATGTGCAGACAATTATATTGAAGAGGTTAGCAAGCAACTGAGATATCAGTTAACCCAAATAAAATAAAATAAATGCTCGGTCAGTATATATAATAAAGTCTTAGATAAGTAATTTTTTGAGGCCCTAATTTCCACTTATGAACTTAAACATTTTAATCTGAAAAAAATGGAACAAATTAAGTGGGAACTTATATTTCTTTTCTTTTTTGTATATGTATTTTATTTATTTATTTATTTATTTATTTTTGTGTCATTACCACACAATTACAAGAGCAACACTGTGGCTAGTAGGATCTCCCCATTATCAAGTCCCTACCACATACCCCATTACAGTGACTGTCCATCAGTGTAGTAAGATGCTATAGAGTCACTACTTGTCTTCTCTGTACTATACTGCCTTCCCTGTGCCCCCAACACACATTATGTGTGCTAATCGTAATGCCCCTTTTTCCCCCTTGTCCCTCCCTTCCCACCCATCCTCCCTGGTCCCTTTCCCTTTTGTAACTGTTAGTCCATTCTTGGGTTCTGTGAGTCTGCTGCTGTTTAGTTCCTTCAGTTTTTTCTTTGCTCTTATACTCCACAGATGAGTGAAATCATTTGATACTTGTCTTTCTCCACCTGGCTTATTTCACTGAGCATAATACCCTCTAGTGCCATTAATGTTGTTATAAATGGTAAGATTTGTTTTCTTCTTATGGCTGAATAATATTCCATTGTGTATATGTACCAGCTCTTCTTTATCCATTCATCTACAGATGGCACTTAGGTTGCTTCCATTTCTTGACTATTGTAAGTAGTGCTGCAATAAACATACGGGTGCATGTGTCTTTTTCAAACTGGGCTGCTGCATTCTCAGGGTAAATTTCTAGGAGTGGAATTCCTGGGTCAAATTGTATTTCTAATTTTAGTTTCTTGAGGAACCTCCATACTGCTTTCCACAACGTTTGAACTAATTTACATTCCCACCAACAATGTAGGAGGGTTCCCCTTTCTCCACATCCTCACCAGCATGTGTTGTTGTTTGCCTTTTGGATGGTGGCCATCCTAACTGGTGTGAGGTGATATCTCATTGTGGTTTTACTTTGCATTTCCCTGATAATTAGTGATGTGGGGCATCTTTTCATGTGCCTGTTGGCCATCTGAGTTTCTTCTTTGGAGAAGTGTCTGTTCAGATATGCTGTCCATTTCTTAAATGGATTATTTTCTTTTTGTTTGTTGACGTGCATGAGCTCTTTATATAAATCATATGTCGATAGAATTAAAGATGGTGGTGTGAGAGGAGAGACAAAGGCTTCCTCCTAAAACTGGATACAATTAGAAAATATAGTTGGCACAATTAATTCTGAGAGAGCAACAGGAAAGAGGATGGCGTCAGACTGCACACACCTGGAGAAAAGAGCAGACCTCACCGAACGGGATAACGTACCAGAGCTGTGGCTTCGCGGGACCCGAGCCTTTCCCCCACCCCAGCTCACCGGCGGGAGGAAGAGAAATGGAGCAGGGAGGGAGTGGAAGGCTTGGGACTGCTGAATACCTAGCTCCAGAGATCTGCGCTGGGAGCACAAACCTACATTTCATGGTGCTTTCATGACACTCGCATGACTACTGGGTTGGAAAGTTAATACAGGCAGAGTTCCTGGAGAGACTGGGATTCTGGCCACTTGTGGAAAGCAGGGATGCATATCTGGCTGCTCTGGGACAAAAACTTATACCTGTGTGCCAGACCCACTAGCTCAGGCAGTAGAGACAGGCACAGCAGCCGGGAGGCAGGGAACAGATCATTCCTCCCCCCAGGCACCAGTACCACTCCCCTGTGACCCCTGACATTGTTTCAGGGGCTGAGCAGCTCCAGTGACTACAGCTTCTGGACACTAGAGGGCGCCATATACAAACATGAAACGTCAAAGAAACTTGTCCAGAGTAAAATTATTAATACAACTCCCGAGAAAGATTTAAATGATATGGACCTTGCGACTCTTCCTGAAAGGGAGTTCAAAATAAAAATCATCAACATTCTAACGGAGGTATGGAAAGACATCCAAGAACGCAGGAATGAATGCAGGTCGGAGATCCAATCATTGAAGAACACGATGAAGGGTATTAAAAGCAGGATGGATACGGTGGAGGAGACAGTAAATGAAATAGAAACTAGAGAAGAGGAATACAAAGAAGCAGAGGCACAGAGAGAAAAAGGATCTCTAAAAATGAAAGAATATTGAGAGAACTCTGTGACCAATCCAAGCAGAACAATATTTTGATTATAGGGTTACCAGAAGAAGGAGAGACAGAGAAAGGGATAGAAAGTGTCTTTGATGAGGTAGTTGCTGAAAATTTCCCCAGTCTGGGGAAGAACATAGTCTCTCAGGCTCCCAACATACAGATCTCCCAACACAAGGGACCCAAGGTAGGCAACACCAAGACACATAGTAATTAAAATGGGAAAGATGAAGGATAAGGACAGACTTCTCAAAGCAGCCAGAGAAGAAATAAGATCACATACAAAGGAAAGCCCATCAGGCTAACATCAGACTTCTCAGCACACACCTTACAGGCCAGAAGGGAGTGGCATGATGTATTTAATGCCATGAAGCAGAAGGGCCTGGAACCAAGATTACTTTATCCGGCGAGATTATCATTTAAATTTGAAGGAGGGATTTAAAAATTCCAGAGAGGCAAAAGCTGAGAAAATTTACCTCACACAAAACATCTCTACAGTCTATTTTGGAGGGACTGCTATAGATGGAAGTTTTCCTAAGGTTGAATAGCTGTCACCAGAGCTAATAAAACCACAGTAAAGAAAGTAGAACAGCTAATTAGGAAGCAAATGCAAAATTAAATTAACTATCCTCAAAGTCAATCAAGGGATAGATAAAAAGTACAGAATTTGATACCTAATATATAAAGAATGAAGGAGGAAGAAAAAGGAGGAGAAATAAAAAAGAACCTTTAGATTTTGTTAGTAACAGCATACTAAGAGAGTTAAGTTAGACTCTTAGATAGTAAGGAAAGTAACCTGGAACCATTGGTAACCATGAATCTAAAGCCTGAAATGGCAATAAGTACATACCTATCAATAATCACCCTAAATGTAAATGGACTGAATGCACCAATCAAAAGACATATAGTCACTGAATGGATAAAAAAACAAGACCCATCCATATGCTGCTTACAAGAGACTCACCTTAAACCCAAAAACATGCACAGACTAAAAGTCAAGGAATGGAAAAAGATATTTCATGCAAACAATAGGGATAAAAAAGCAGGTGTTGCAGTACTAGTATCAGACAAAATAGACTTCAAAACAAAGAAAATAACAAGAGATAAAGAAGGACATTACATAATGATAAAGGGCTCAGTCCAACAAGAGGATATAACCATTCTAAATATATATGTACCCAACACAGGAGCACCAGCATATGTGAAACAAATACTAACAGAACTAAAAGAGGAAAAAGAATGCAATGCATTCATTTTAGGAGACTTCAACACACCATTCACTCCAAAGGACAGATCCACCAGACAGAAAATAAGTAAGGGCACAGAGGCACTGAACAACACAATAGAACAGATGGACCTAATAGACATCTATAGAACTCTACACCCAAAAGCAACAGGATACACATTCTTCTCAAGTTCACATGGAACATTCTCCAGAATAGACAACATAATAGGTCACAAAAAGAGCCTCAGTAAATTCAAAAAGATTAATATTCTACCAACAAACTTTTCAGACCACAAAGGTATAAAACTAGAAATAAATTGTACAAAGAAAGCAAAAAGGCTCACAAACATATGGAGGTTTAACATCATGCTCCTAAATGGTCAATGGATCAATGACAAAATTAAAATGGAGATCCAGCAATATATGGAAATAAATGACAACAACAACACAAAGCCCCAACTTCTGTGGGATGCAGCGAAAGCAGTCATAAGAGGAAAGTATAAAGCAATCCAGGCATATTTAAAGAAGGAAGAGCAATCCCAAATGAACGGTCTAATGTCACAATCTTCAAAATTAGAAAAAGAAGAACAAATGAGGTGTAAAGTCAGTAGAAGCAGGGACATAATAAAGATCAGAGAAGAAATAAATAAAATTGAGAAGAATAAAACAATAGAAAAAATCAATGAAACCAAGAGCTGGTTCTTTGAGAAAATAAACAAAAAAGATAAAATAGGTCAGCCTCTAGCCAGACTTTTTAAGAGAAAAATAGAATCAACACATATCAACAGAATCAGAAACGAGAAAGGAAAAATCACAATGGACCCAACATAAATAAAAAGAATTATTAGAGACTACTATGAAAACCTATATGCTAAGAATCTGGAAAACCTAGAAGAAATGGACAACTTTCTAGAAAAATACAACCTTCCAAGACTGACCAAGGAAGAAACACAAAATCTAAACAAATCAATTACCAGCAAAGAAATTGAAGCAGTAATCAAAAAACTACCCAAGAACAAAACCCCCGGGCCAGATGGATTTACCTGGCAATTTTATCAGACATACAGAAAAGATATAATTCCCATTCTCCTTAAAGTTTTCCAAAAAATAGAAGAGGAGGGAATACTTCCAAGCTCATTCTATGAAGCCAGCATCACTCTAATACCAAAACCAGGCAAAGACCCCACCAAAAAAGAAAATTACAGACCAATATCCCTGATGAACACAGATGCAAAAATACTCAACAAAATATTAGCAAACTGATTTCAAAAATACATCAATAGGATCACATACCATGACCAAGTGGGATTCATCCCAGGGATGCAAAGATGGTACAACTTCCGAAAATCCATCAAAATCATCCACCACATGAACAAAAAGAAGGACAAAAACCACAGGATCATCGCCATAGATGCTGAAAAAGCATTCGACAAAATTCAACATCCATTCATGATAAAAACTCTCAACAAAATGGTTATAGAGGGCAGGTACCTCAACATAATAAAGGCCATATATGATAAACCCACAGCCAACATCATACTGAACAGTGAAAAGCTGAAAAATTTTCCTCTGAGATTGGGAACAAGACAGGAATGCCCACTCTCCCCACTGTTATTCAACATAGTAATGGAGGTCCTAGCCAAGGCAATTAGACAAAACAAAAAAATACAAGGAATCCAAATTGGTAAAGAAGAAGTCAAACTGTCACTATTTGCAGATGACATGATATTGTACATAAAAAACCCTAAAGACTCCACTCCAAAACTACTAGAACTGATATTGGAATACAGCAAAGTTGCAGGATACAAAATTAACACACAGAAATCTGTGGCTTTCCTATACACTAACAATGAACCAATAGAAAGTGAAATCAGGAAAGCAATTCCATTCACAATTGCATCAAAAAGAATAAAATACTTAGGAATAAACCTTACCAAGGAAGTGAAAGACCTATACCCTGAAAACTATAAGACACTCTTAAGAGAAATTAAAGAGGACACTAACAAATGGAAACTCATCCTATGCTCTTGGTTAGGAAGAATTAATATAGTCAAAATGGCCATCCTGCCCAAAGCAATATACAGATTTGATGCAATCCCTATCAAATTACCAACAACAGTCTTCAACGAACTAGAACAAATAGTTCAAAATTCATATGGAAACACCAAAGACCCCGAATAGCCAAAACAATCCTGAGAAGGAAAAATAAAGTTGGAGGGATCTTGCTCCCCAACTTCAAGCTCTACTACAAAGCCACAGTAATCAAGACAGTTTGATACTGGCACAAGAACAGAGCCACAGACCCACGGAACAGAATAGAGACCCCAGATATTTACCCAAACATTTATGGTCAATTAATATAAGATGAAGGAGCCATGGATATACAATGGGGATATGACAGTCTCTTCAACAGATGGTGCTGGCAAAAGTGAACAGCTACATGTAAGAGAATGAAACTGGATCACTGTCTAACCCCATACACAAAAGTAAATTTGAAATGGATCGAAGACCTGAATGTAAGTCATGAAACCATAAAACTCCTAGAGAAAAACATAGGCAAAAATCTCTTGGACATAAACATGAGCAACTTCTTCATGAACATATCTCCCCGGGCAAGGGAAATAAAAGCAAAAATGAACAAGTGGGACTGCATCAACCTGAAAAGCTTCTGTACAGCAAAGGACACCATCAATAGAACAAAAAGGTATCTCACAGTATGGGAGAATATATTCATAAATGACAGATCTGATAAAGGCTTGACATCCAAAATATATAAAGAGCTCATGCACCTCAACAAACAAAAAGCAAATAATCCAATTAAAAAATGGGGAGAAGAGCTGAACAGACAGTTCTCCAAAGTAGAAATTCAGATGGCCAACAGACACACGAAAAGATGCTCCACATTGCTTTTCATCAGAGAAATGCAAATTAAAACCACAATGAGATATCACCTCACACCAGTAAGGATCACCACCATCCAAAAGACAAACAACAACAAATGTTGGCAAGGTTGCAGAGAAAAGGGAACCCTCCTACACTGCTGGTGGGAATGTAAATTAGTTCAACCATTGTGGAAAGCAGTATGGAGATTCCTCAAAAAGCTCAAAATAGAAATACCATTTGACCCAGGAATTCCACTTCTAGGAATTTACCCTAAGAATGCAGGATCCCAGTTTCAAAATGATGTATGCACCTCTATGTTTATCACAGCACTATTTACAATAGCCAAGAAATGGAAGTAACCAAAATGTCCATCAGTAGATGAATGGATAAAGAAGAGCTGGTACATATACACAATGGAATATTATTCAGCCATAAGAAAAAAACAGATCCTACCATTTGCAACAACATGGATGGAGATAGAGGGTATTATGCTCAGTGAAATAAGCCAGGCTGAGTAAGACAAGTACCAAATGATTTCACTCATATGTGGAGTATAAGAACAAAGAAAAACTGAAGGAACAAAACAGCAGCAGAATCACAGAACCCAAGAAACGACTAATGGTTACCAAAGGGAATGGGACTGGGCAGGAGGGGTGGGAAGGGAGGGATAAGGGTAGGGAAAAAGAAAGGGGGCCTTACGATTAGTATGTATAATGTGGGGGTCATAGGGAGGGCTGTGCAACACAGAGAAGACAAGTAGTGATTCTACAGCATCTTACTACGCTGATCGACAGTGACTATAATGGGGTTTTTGGGGGGTGACTTGGTGAAGGGGATCGTCTAGTAACCATAATGTTCTTCATGTAATTGTAGATTAATGATAATAAAATGAAGTAAAAAAAAAATAAGATGTCATCCCCTTATCGGATATGTCATTTATGAATATATTCTCCCATACTGTGGATGCCTTTTTGTTCTACTGATGGTGTCCTTTACTGTATAGAAGCTTTTTAGTTTGATATCATCCCACTTGTTCATTTTTGCTTTTATTTCCCTTGTCCATGGAGATATGCTCATGAAGAAGTTGATCATATTTATATTCAAGAGAGTTTTGCCTATGATTTCTTCTAAGAGTTCTCTGGTTTCATGACTTACATTCAGGTCTTTGATCCATTTCAAGTTTACGTTTGTGTATGGGGTTAGACACTAATCCAGTTTCATTCTCTTACATGTAGCTGTCCAGTTTTTCCAACACCAGCTGTTGAAGAGGCTTTCATTTCTCCATTGTATATCAATGTTTCCTTTCTCGAATGTTAATTGACGATATATCCTTGGATTAATATCTGGACTCTCTATTCTGTTCCACTGGTCTATGGATCTGTTGTGCCAGTACCAAATTGTCTTGATTACTGTGGCTTTGTAGTACAGCTTGAAGTTGGGGAGCTTAATACCCCCTGCTTCATTCTTCCTTCTCAAGATTGCTTTGACTGTTCAGGGTCTTTTGTGGTTCCATATGAATTTTAGAACTATTTGTTCCAGTTCATTGAAAAATGCTGTCGGTATTTTGGTAGGGATTGCATTGAATCTGTGTATAACTTTGGGCTGGATGGCCATTTTGACAATATTAATTTTTCCTAGCCAAGAGCGTAGGATAAATTTCCATTTATTAGTGTCCTCTTTTATTTCTCTCAAGAGTGTCATGTAGTTTTCAGTGAATAGGTCTTTCACTTTCTTGCTTAGGTTTATTCCTAGGTATTTTTTCTTTTTGATGCAATTGTGAATATAATGGTTTTCCTGATTTCTGTTTCTGCTAGTTATTTGTTAGTGTATAGGAATGCAAGAGATTTCTGTTTATTAAGTTTGTATCCTGCAACTTTGCTGAATTCAGATATTAATTCTAATAGTTTTGGAGTGGATTCTTTAGGGTTTTTTATGTACAATATCATGTCATCTGCAAACAGTGACAGTTTGACTTCTTCCTTACTAATCTGGATGCCTTTTATTTTTTTGTTTTGTCTGGTTGGCATGGCTAGGACCTTCAGTACTATGTTGAATAAAAGCAGGGAGAGTGGGCATCCATGTCTTGTTCCTGATCTTAGAGGAAAAGCTTTCAGCTTCTTGCTTTTAAGTATGATGTTGGCTGTGGGTTTGTCATATATGGCCTTTATTATGTTCAGGTACTTGACCTCAATACCCATTTTGTTGAGTTTTTATCAAGAATGATATTGAATTTTGTCAAATTCTTTTTCAGCATCTATGACGATGATCATGTGGTTTTTGTCTTTCTTTTTGTTCATTTGGTGGAAGATGTTGATATATTTTTGAATGTTGTACCAGCCTTGCATCCCTGAGATGAATCCCACTTGATCATGGTGTATGATCCTCTTGATGTATTTTTGAATTCAGTTTGCTAATATTTTTTTGAGTATTTTTGCATCTATGTTCATCAGGGATATTGGTCTGTAATTTTCTTTTTTGGTGGGGTCTTTGCCTGGTTTTGGTATTAGAGTGATGCTGGCTTTATAGAATGAGTTTGGAAGTATTCCCTCCTCTTCTCTTTTTCGGAAACCTTTAAGGAGAATGGGTATTATGTCTTCTCTAATTTGGCAGTAAATCCATCTGGTCCAGAGGTTTCATTCTTGGGTATTTTTTTTGATTACCAATTCAATTTCATTGCTGGTAATTTGTCTGTTTAGATTTACTGTTTCTTTCTGGGTCAGTCTTGGAAGGTTGTATTTTTCTAGAAAGTTGTCCATTTCTTCTAGGTTATTCAGTTTATTAGCATATGGATTTTCATAGTATTCTCTAATAATTCTTGGTATTTCTGTGGGGTCTGTAGTGATTTTTCTTTTCCCATTTCTTATTCTGTTTATTCTCTTTTTCTCTTAATAAGTCTGCCTAGGGGTTTATCTATTTTGTTTATTTTCTGAAAGATCCAGCTTTTGGTTTCATTAATTTTTTCTTTTGTTTTATTCTTCTCAATTTTGTTTATTTCTTATCTGATCTTTATTATGTCCCTCCTTCTGCTGACTTTGGGCTTCATTTGTTCTTCTTTTTCCAATTTCAATAATTGTGACTTTAGACTATTCATTTGGGATTGTTCTTCCTTCTTTAAATTGGCCTGGATTGCTATATACTTTCCTCTTAGAACTGCCTTCGCTGCATCCCACAGAAGTTGGGGTGTTGTACTGTTGTTTTCATTTGTCTCTATATTGCTTGATCTCTGTTTTAATTTGGTCACTGATCCATTGATTATTTAGGAGCATGTTGTTAAGCCTCCATGTGTTTGTGAGCATTTATGCTTTCTTTGTATAATTTATTTCTACTTTTATACCTTTGTGATCTGAGAAGTTGGTTGGTAGAATTTCAGTCTTTTTGAATTTACTGAGGCTCTTTTTGTTTCCTAGTATGTGGTCCAGTCTGGAAAATGTTCCATGTGCACTTGAGAAGAATGTGTATTCAACTGCTTTTTTGTGTAGTGTTCTGTAGATGTCTGTTAGGTCCATCTGTTCTAATGTGTTGTTCAGTGCCTCTGTGTCCTTACTTATTTTCTGTCTGGTTGATCTGTTCTTTGGAGTGAATGGTGTGTTGAAGTCTCTTAAAATGAATGCATTGCATTCTATTTCCTCCTTTAATTCTGTTAGTATTTGTTTCACATATATACATGCTCCTGTGTTGGGTACCTAGATATTTATAATGGTTATATCCTCTTGTTGGACTGAGCCCTTTATCATTATGTAATGTCCTTCTTTGTCTCTTGTGACTTTCTTTGTTTTGAAGTCTATTTTGTCTGATACAAGTACTGCAGGATGTGCTTTTTTTCCCTATTGTTTGCATGAAGTATCTTTTCCATACCTTCAGTTTTAGTGTATGTATATCTTTGGGTTTGAAGTGAGTATCTTGCAGGCAGCGTATAGATGGGTATTGCTTTTTTATCCATTCTATTACTCTGTGTCTTTTGATTGGTGCCTTCAGTCCATTTATATTTAGGGTGATTATTGATATGTATTTATCGCCATTGCAGGATTTGGATTCATGGTTACTGAAGGTTCAAGGGCAGCTTTTTTGCTATTTAACCGTCTACCTTAACTCACTTATTACGCTATTATAAACACAGTCTGATAATGCTTTATTCTCTCCCTTCTTTTTCTTCCTTCTCCACTCTTTATATATTAGGTGCTTTATTCTGTCCTCTTTGTGTTTCCTTTGACTGATTTTGTCGATAGCTGATTTTACTTTGCCTTTAGTTATTATTTGGTTGGTCTACTTTCTTTGCTGTGGTTTTATTTTCTCTGGTGACAGCTATTTAGCCTTAAGCATAGTTCCATCTAAAGCAGTCCCTTTAAAATACCTTTACATTGTAGAGATGGTTTTTGGGAAGTATATTCCCTCAACTTTTTCTTAGCTGGGAATTGTTTAATCCCTCCCTGAAATTTAATTGATAATCTTTCTGGATATTGTATTCTTGGTTCAAGGCCCTTCTGTTTCATTCCATTGAATATATCATGCCATTCCCTTCTAGCCTGTAAGGTTTCTGTGAGAATTCTGTTGATAGCCTGATGGGTTTTCTTTTGTACATGATCTTTTTTCTCTCTCTGGCTTCTTTTAATACTTTGTCCTTGTCTTTGATCTTTGCCATTTTAATTATTATATGTCTTGGAGTTTTCTGCCTTGGGTCCCTTGTGTTGGGAGATCTGTCAACTTCCATTGTCTAAGAGACTATTTCCTTCCCCAGATTGGGGAGGTTTTCAGCAAATATTTCTTCAAAGACACTTTGTATCCCTTTTTCTCTCTTTTCTTCTTCTGGTACTGCTATAATGTGAATATTGTTCCATTTGGATTGGTCACACAGTTCTCTTAATATTCTTTCATTCCTAGAGATCCTTTTTTCTCTGTCTGCCTCAGCTTCTCTGTATTCCTGTTCTCTGATTTCTATTCTATTAATAGTCTATTCCACCTCATATAGTCTGCTCTTAAGTTCTTCCAGTGTTTGTTTCATTTCCATTATCTCCCTCCTGTATTTATCCCTTAGCTCTTGAATATTTCTGTGTAGCTCCATCAGCATGCTTGTGACTTTTATTTTGAATTCTTTTTCAGGGAGATTTGTGATTTCAGTTTCACCAAGCCCTCTCTCTGGTGTTTGAGGGATTTTGGCCTGAACAACTTTCTTCTGTGTTTTCATGTCGATGGAAGTGGTTACCGGCAAGTGGTATGTGTGTTAGCTGGGATAACAAAGTCCCTTCCTGCTTACTCATCGCCTTGCCTGTCTCCACTGTCTGTGCTGATTAACCGCACACAGAGAGCAACCCCTGGGTTAATCCCCTAAGCTGCCATGCGTGGGGCGGCCTTCAAGATGGCCTAGGGCAATGGCGGGGTCACAGGCCAGCAGCGCATGTTCTGCCTCATGAGCAAAGCCCTGTTTTGCCTCCCAGTCTCCTCGCCCGCCTCCGCTGTCTGTGCCAGTCAACCGCACACAGAGAGCATCCTCTGGGTTATTTCCCTAAGCAGCCATGTGCAGGGCAGCCCTCAGAATTGCCTAGGACACTGGTGGGGGTTGTAGATGAGCAGTGCATGTTCTGCCATGATAATGGAGCCCCTTCATGCCTTCCAGACTCTGCACCCTTCTCCACTGTCTGTGCCAGTCTACTTCACACAGTGAGCAGCCTCTGGGTTAATCCACTATGTTGTCATGGTTGGGGTGGCTCTCATAATGGCTTAGGGCACTGGCAGGGGTTGCAGGTGAACAGCGTGTGTTTTGCCATGAGAACAGAGCCCCCTCATGCCTTCCAGACTCTGTGCCTGTCTCCACTGTCTGTGCCAGTCAACTGTGCACAGAGAGTAGCTTCTGTGTTAATGCCCTGAGCTGCTGTGGGTGGGGCGGTCCTCGGGATGGCCTAGGGTATTGGCAGGGGTCACAGGTAAGCAGCGCATGTTCTGTTGTGAGAACAAAGCCCTTTTGTGCCTCCCAGACTCTGCACCGGTGTCTGAGCCGGTATCCACTCTTTTTGCCGGTCAGCTGCACACAGGGAGTAGCCTCTGGGTCTAGGCCACTTAGCTGCTTGCAGGGAAAAGCCTCTGTGCTGAGTTGTGTGGTTGCTGTGTGTAGGGCTGCTCCCCGGCTGTTCCGCAGCAATGTCAGGTCAGCCAGTTTGCTTGCAGTGCTGGCAGTAGGGAAGGAATGGCAGGCTACTTATCACTGCGAGGGGCTTCAGAGCTGCATTTACACCCAGGGGGTTAAGGCGCCTGAAGTTCCTTAAAGTTCCCAGCCTGCTGGGCTGAGTGTGCCAGGATGATTTCGTCCACCTGTTAAACCTTTGTCCCTTTAATACTTTTAAAGCACCTGTTTTTCTTTTGTCCCAGGGCAGCTGGCTGTGGGAACCTTTTCGCAGTCTTAATCTCGAACCTTACTTTTCCACTCCCCCAATATCCAGTGCACCATGCAATGTGTGTCTGTGCTCCCAGGGCAGACCACCAGGGCTGGTTATTTAGCAGTCCTTGCTTCCACTCCCTCCCAACTGTGATTCCCTTCCTTCTGCTGGTGAACTGGGGTGGGGGGAGTGCTCGAGTCCTGCCGGGTCACAGCTTTGTGTCCTACCCTTTCTGTGAGATGTTTGGCTCTCGCAGATGTAGCCTGGTTTGTGTACTGTATCTTCTGGTCACTCTTTTAGGAATAGTTGTATTCACTGTATTTTCAAAATAAATATGATTTGGGGAGGAGTTTCCCACCACCCTACTCATGCTGCCATCTTGAGAATCTCCTGGGGAAGTTACATTTCTAAAGAAAAAACTTACCAATGAGAAAGCCATAACTCATTACTTCTTTCAAAGAAGCTAAGCAATGATTTTTAACATTACCAACAGAATTAGATGTGTAAAATGCATATTTTCTAACTTTGAAATTAAATTCTAATCTTTCCTAATTAGTTTACAAAGGCCAATGCAACATCTAAGTATTTATCAAGTGTTTAACTGAATATCTTTAAAGTTTTGGTCTTTCTTTTTTCCCTGTGTAAAAGGCATTTGTTTTTCCTTGTTTGCCAGAGAAGAAATTTCAGCACCCAATTGTGCCTTTGGTTACACTGAAATCTACATAGTCATTCAAGAATCCAAGCCAAACAATTACATTATGAATTTGTTCTATGAAAATGTAGAGTCAGATTAACCCAAATATATCTGGCCAATTAATATATGATAAAGGAGCCATGGACATACAATGGGGAAAAGACAGCCTCTTCAACAGATGGTGCTGGCAAAACTGGACAGCTACATGTAAGAGAATGAAACTGGATCACTGTCTAACCCCATACACAAAAGTAAACTCCAAATGGATCAAAGACCTGAATGTAAGTCATGAAACCATAAAACTCTTAGAAAAAAACATAGGCAAAAATCTCATGGACATAAACATGAGTGACTTCTTCATGAACATATCTCCCCGGGCAAGGGAAACAAAGGCAAAAATGAACAAGTGGGACTATATCAAGCTCAAAAGCTTCTGTACAGCAAAGGACACCATCAATAGAACAAAAAGGTATCCTACAGTATGGGAGAACATATTCATAAATGACAGATCCGGTAAAGGATTGACATCCAAAATATATAAAGAGCTCACATGCCTCAACAAACAAAAAGCAAATAATTCAATTAAAAAATGGGCAGAGGAGCTAAATAGACAGTTCTCTAAAGAAGAAATCCAGATGGCCAACAGGCACATGAAAAGATGCTCTACATCGCTAATCATCAGAGAAATGCAAATTAAAACCACAATGAGATATCACCTCACACCAGTAAGGATCGCCATCATCGAAAAGACAAACAACAACAAATGTTGGTGAGGTTGTGGAGAAAGGGGAACCCTCCTACACTGCTGGTGGGAATGTAAACTAGTTCAACCATTGTGGAAAGCAGTGTGGAGGTTCCTCAGAATGCTCAAAATAGAAATACCATTTGACCCAGGAGTTCCACTTCTAGGAATTTACCCTAAGAATGCAGGATCCCAGTTTCAAAATGATGTATGCACCTCTATGTTTATCACAGCACTATTTACAATAGCCAAGAAATGGAAGCAACCTAAGTGTCCATGAGTAGATGAATGGATAAAGAAGAGGTGGTACATATACACAATGGAATATTACTCAGCCATAAGGAAAAAACAGATCCTACCATTCGCAACAACATGGATGGAGCTAGAGAGTATTATGCTCAATGAAATAAGCCAGGCGGAGAAGGACAAGTACCAAATGATTTCACTCATATGTGGAGTATAAGAACAAAGGAAAACTGAAGGAACAAAACAGCAGCAGAATCAAAGAACCTAAGAATGGTCTAATAGTTAACAAAGGGAAACGGAATGGGGACGATGGGTGGGAAGGGAAGGATAAGGGGTGGGGAAAGGAAGTGGGCATTACAATTAGCATGTATAGTGCATGGGGGGCACGGGGAGGGCTGTGCAACACCGAGAAGACAAGTAGTGATTTTACAGAATCTTACTATGCAGATGGACAGTGACTGTGAAGGGGTTTGTGGGGGGGACTTGGTGAAGGGGGGAACCTAGTAAACATAATGTTCTTTCTGTAATTATAAATTAGTGATACCAAAAAAAAAAAAATGGACAGCTATACTGTCACGGATAGTTGTTTAGATGGTTTTAGCTGTCCTTTAGCCATGATTATATATGCCTCTCAAATGCAAATGTGGTTTCTGTAAAAGTTTCAGGACAGGAGATTCATTGCTCAACATGTTTTATCAAATATTGAATATTCTGTTTTAATTTTAAAAAAAAGAAAATGTAGAGTCAGTCATTTGCTTTTGAGAAGAATGAGGAAACTAAGCATTATGTAGCTAATATATTTTGGGTTGAGTTTGTTCTCCTCAGTTCTTGTCCCCGCCAAAACAAAGTATTGAAAGGCAGAAACACAATAGCAAAGCACAGGGAAAGTTTTATTTGAATACAGTCCAAGGGAGGAGTGGGCCAGAGTCAAGGTAGACAAAGGCCTCCATCTATTAGGTGGAAGGCCTTTTTATTACATTTGTCTAGGTGGTGCCTCTTTGATTGACAAGGTGAGGTCATTTGATTGACATGTCCATTTGTATAGTCACCCCTCTCAGTGTGCATACCCTTTCCCAGAATGCACACAGAAAAACCCCTGGCAGGACAAAACTGTATTTTTGTTTTAATGAGATTATAATGAGGTATAGTATCAGCAGTTCTTAGTTTTGTTCAATTTCACCCACATTGGATCTGGTTGGGACCAGTTTGGCATGGTCCTAATAGGCAAAGAAGTTATCTCCCTGCCAAGCCTTTGTAGTCTTCACTGGGATCCCCTACCTGGGAAGGATGTGGATATTTTTTTTCCTTGAACCTTATCTTCTCCTTCCCCAGCTGCTCATATCTCTCTTTCTACCTAACGGATTGGTTTACTAAGATTTCTGTAAATGTATGCTGTAATCATCTTTTTAAGCTTTGAGAAGAATGTAACACAAAAGTTAAGACTCTACAGCAGAAAATAAAAAGTCACAGAACCTATGCAAATATGATGTATGACAGAATAATAGAAACAACCACAGCCATAACACCAACACTAGTGACAATTAATACACACAATACTATGGTAGTTGTTAGTATTTGCCAGGTTGTATGATTTGAATTTTCCATGTGTGGCTCCAGGTGGACCAGGTTTCCCACTCTGCGCAGGTTCTCAGTGAACTTGTTGAGACCAAGTAAAGACAAGGGCACATTGAGGGTATTAAAAGGGGTTCATACCATGTTTATTCTCACAGCAGTCACCCAGCTATGTATAAGTGGCAAAGACAGCTCTGTCTCTCCTGGCTCTCGTGCTGCTCCCACCTGCTTCCCAGCACAGACTTAATCCTCTCTTAGTACTGGGGTTCCCCAGCTTCTCTCTGCCAGCCTCCCTTTTCTCCTTGATCTCCCTCCAGGCTTCCCTTCTCTGCTCTCTCCTGTACTTTCCTCCCTGCCCCTGGCACTGGGAGGAATCCTGTGGGCAGGTCTCTTTGGTGAATGGTGGATGCCTGACCAACATGCCAGGAACTGAAGAGAGGGGAGAATGGGTGTTTCTTGTCCACCTCTACTCTGGGTGAGTACTCCCATGACTGAGCAGCTGCTGTGTCCCTGGTAAACATTCTGCTGCCCATAGATATGCAAAGCAGGCTCCTTATGTACACAGTGGGCAATATTAAGGCCAGGCCAGGAATTCTGGCATAGATTTCCATTTTCTCTACACCATGCAATGCTCATATGCTCTTCACAACACTCTATAAGGGAGGCACTTTTTTTATTCTAATGGAGGTAAATAAGTTGCTCAAAGTCATATAATTAGCAGTTGTGTATTAAAACCCATATTCTAAATCCTAAATTCCTAATGACTATGACTCATAAACAGAACACTGCAGAGTGCCTGAAACACAGTAAGGACTTCAGAATATTAACTGAAATTGATTAAATGCTGCTTTTATGAATTAGTCCATTAAAAAAGAAAGAACATCTTAGTCTATTGAGTATTTTCCTATTATATGCAGATGGCCTGGCCTAGTTAATTTAAATCACTCCCATCATTTTTGTTTGTTTTATGGTTCCAGAATTGTCATGTAATTAATTCCTGTTTAACTTGGGGAAGATGACAAAAAATGGAGAAGGGCTAGAATGTATTCTGAAAATGGGTTCATTTATTTAAATATGTTTTAAACACTTTCTTAAGTCCTGTATTGGGCAATAGTGATTTAACTTCTTTAATTCAGAAAGGGTCCTTCCTTTCTCAGAGTTCACAGTGGAGTGTTTCTTCCAGATAAAATCTAATGTACGCAGTCCCTTTCTAGGAAAACTGTTGTTAAAGCACAGTCTACTTCCTTTGCTTAAAATGCCCTTCATTTCTTTTCATCCTAGTGGATACCTACTCATTTGTTCACCCTTCAAGAATTTGCCTAAATGTTAATTTCTCTAAAGAGACTTGCTAATGATAACCATCCACTTCCAAGTAGTATAATTTCATAATATACATCAGCCATTTTATAGCATAAAATATTAGGATTATTGTTTTCTTTTTGAAGGTAAGAGTCATTGTTACCACTTAAAATCATGACTCAGATTTTGTAGGTGCTTTCCTTTGTTTAGAAACAAACTTTGAAACAAGAAATCCTGTGTAAGTGATTTATTAAGGTAGTGCTTCCAAACCACAGGAAACTGGTAAGGGACTGGGGCAAGCATATCAGGCTAAGAAAGGAAGTAAGGATATGATTTCAGGGAAATTCCTGTAGAAGGTAAGACTTAAGTCTGATCCCATAGGGTAAATCTCGAGTGAAAGTTAAGCCTCAGGGTTATCTTGACCCAAGAAGAGGAAACTGGTTTTCATGTACCACCAGTTGCAGGAACCAAAAGCAGGCTGTCCCAGAATGTGCCATTGTGACATGCAGATTATTTAAGCTGAAAACCACCAAGACCAAAAAGACTCAGGAAGATAGACATCACCACCTCCCCCCCCAACTGTATTTAGAATTTAGGTGGAGGAACTACTCCAGTAGGAGAGCTATCACCATAGCTAGCTATATTATAATGTAAACTAGAGGGTGACAGACAGGAAGGGATGTGACAAAGTCTGTTAAAATTCCCCTCTGCACCCCATTGTTTCTGTGTGGCCCATCAAGTATTCTGTTTACCAAACATTTACTCTTTTCATATTCCTATGAATTGCTTCCCTTTTCCCTTAAAGTCTCAGCCCCAACCCTTTCTCCTTGGTTCAGGATAACATATGTACATAATTCTCCCCAACTGTCTTTGGAACTCATGTCTAAGGCTTCCTGTAGGTGCATAATTAAACTTTGTTTTTTCCTCCCATTAATCTACCTTATGCTAATATGATTCCTAGACCAGCTAGAAGAACCTTGAGTGGTAGAGGAAATTTCTTCCTCCCCAACACAGACAGACTATAAATCCCCAGGCACTTGCAGCTCTGTGTGAACTAAAGCAAAGAGGCAGTGGTAGCCCAAAGACAATAAGATGGAAAAGACCCAAAGTTACTGGCTGTTGGAGACAAAAGCACACCAAAAGATACACAGGTACAGGTATACATGGTAAGGAGAAATGTAAGGGAACTGGGCGCAGCAATGATATCTTCAGCTTCAGTGCACATTTGTTCCATGAGTTTAAGAATGAATGATCCATTTTTGATGCAGGCCAAGGCTGTCTACTTGGAATAGGTTGCATGAAGAATGAGTGGACTAGGATTCAGGGTTAGGTTGGATGAGAAAACAGGCCTTGCTAATTAGACTATTGACATTGACCTCTAACCTGCTTCCCTTATTCAATTTCTATCACATAATCTTCAACTGTCTCCAACTGTGCACTCCAACTGTGCACTGCCAGCTAGAATGGGTGCTACAAAGGAACAGGTATGTAAGGAGGAACAGTGTCTGGCACAAGCTGATATAGAAAGCTGGGATTCACAATCTGGGTACATGGCCAGACATTCTGAGATTCTTTTTCTCCAAAAGAAACAAAAATTACTTTGAATATAAGTTGAATTTAGAGCCATTTATTTTCACTCTTTTCTAGTTTGTTGTACAGTTCTCAGATTTATGTTAGCCATAGAACTTCCTGTCAAAGGAGATGCATATCCAAACTGTGACTATCCATTTTAGCCCAACAGGTTTTTATTCTCCAGGGCCTTAACAATAGGAACACGATGGTAAAAATGTTATACTCACAATGTAATACTCACAAAGCCTCTTACACCTCTCAATTCCTTCCTACCATAAAGCATACCCGAAATATTATAGTTCCTTTCTCATACTCAGCAAACTTGCATTATAGTAATTTGTTACCTAAGATTTTGACTGTGAGTAAATAGTGATACTTTAGAACATGCAGATCTGGGCCTGAATCTTGCCTCTGCTATGTATTGGAAGGATCATATTACAGAAGCCATTTCACCTAAGCTTTAGTTTCTTTGTGTATAAAATTAAAATAATAATAATTTCTAACTAACAACATTATATGAGCATTAAATGGGACAGTGTGAACTCCTACCTGCAGTGTTTAACAAATAGGAAACAGCCCATAGATGGCAGCACATTACCAGCAGTCAAGCCTTTCACTTTTTTTTTTTTTTTTTTTAAACAGGGGGAGCTTTATCCTTCAAGCCTTAGTAATCTATGCACAATGGTCTACATACTTTTCTACAGAACAGGGTACTAATTGGATTTTCCAGTTTACCTAGTATTGTCAATTCAGGGTCTCCAGGAAGTAGGTGCCAAGATGGAGTAAGAAGTGCTAAGAGATTTATTGGGATGTGACAAAGATTCTCCTTGACCAAACTGTCGATAGGCTCCTCTGAACCCTCTTTTCAACTAGGCCTGGCCCTTGGGCCTTGTCTTTGGCCTACTCAGGCCACTTTTAATAAGAATCCTGCTAAGTCAGTTTAGTGACAACCCCCTCACCCTTGTTATCTGATCACCCTGGCCTGCTTTCATTAAATATCCAGTTATCAAGAAAAACCCTATCCTTGATGTCTCCTCTTAGTAATTTTCCATCCACTGATTCCCCTCTGTCTTGCCTGAGGGTTTCAGCCCTGCAAAAGTTCACTATGGATTCAGTGAGACCAATAAATGACAGCATAACGTTGTTCAGGTAAAAGGCTTTATACCTGGCTTTATTCTTCTGGTGGTAGGTCAATCCCTAGGATTCCATCTGTATCCAGCAGTCTGCAGGTCCATAATCCACCTCCGTCTCTGGGCACTGGGCAGAGCTCTTTATATAGTGACTCAGTCAGTAATAGCTCATTGCCTATGGGTGTGGAAGCAGTGGCCTAGCATTAGGCCTATTACATCATCAAATAGTTTAGGGTCAGGTGAGGATCCTGGACATAGAACTTCCATTTTCCCCACACCCTTATTCTGCTCTTTGGCTCTAAGTCCCCAACTGTCTCTACTGTATTCAAAGTTCAGCCCAATCTGGCTCCTCTATTCTGATAGTAGCAACATCTATCACAAACATCCTAAAAAAAATCTCTTTAAGGGAGATCTCAGCAGCTGGCACACCTAGCCAGGCACTTATGCTCTGTTTTCAGGTGACAGTGTAATATAATTAAAAGCAATGCATTTTGAGTCTATACCTTACTAGCTGTATGACCACAAGAAAGCAACTGAGATTCTCTAGAGAAATTCTCTAAACTCCCTTTAGAGAAAATAGCCAGCAGCTTTTCCAGGATAGTCATGCAATCTGTGATTTTTCATTATAGTCCCAGGCCATGGATTCTAACGATGGAATAATATATTGCCAGTGACTTCTCTCCTCCTTTGTCCATTTCCAGGGACTGACTTTTTCACCTGTTTATAAAACCTTGCTATACTCATTGTAAAAGCAATTGCTCTTTTTGTTCTTTCTCTATTTCCCCATGTTTAGTTTATGCTAATACTAATGGCTAAAAAGTTGTATTAGTCAGGATGATTTATGTTATGGTGCCGTAGCAAACACCCTGAGTATCTTACTGGCTCAGTCATTACACATGCCCATCAAGGGTTAGATGTATCTCTGTTCTACACTGAGGAAGCAGCCTCCACTTGAAATAGTGTTGGTCATTGTGGTCAAGGGAATAAGAACATATGATGAGCCACATATTCAGTCCTCAGATTTGTGCTAAAGAGTGACATACATCATTTGGTCAAAGCAAACCATCTGATTAATCTTATGTTCAGCAGAGCAGAATACATAATCCTCTTCTAGGATTAGTCAATAATAAAAGCTATCACATAGCTCCAGTTTCACACCTTCAACCTAGAATCTGAATGTCATTTTTTTCTTACCATGTATGCTCTGGTATTAGTACTTCAGTTTGTATAGTCTATAGAAACTAAGAAATTAACTGCATGTATCTCTGTTAAGAACTCCTTAGGAAACTACTTACTTGAGCTCTGTCATTTGTTTGCCTTTTTGTCTCTGCAGCACTTTAGCAAATATATTCTAAAGATATTGTGGGCTTTGTATGAAGTGCATTAATCATTCATACCATTTTGATTGGCTTCTCTTCTTTTTGCAGTGTACTGCAACCAAACTAGGTCACTACTATAAGATTTATTACAAAATTATCTTACAGACAATTGATTTTTCTTCTTCTAAAATCTTACTGTGATACATTAGCCTATGAGTTTTTACTGCTCTTTTTTTAGGAGGAAAAAAATAGCACTCTTTCTGTCCTAATTCTATGACAATCAGCTACTGTAAAAGGAAATCCTTTACTGTAAAAGGAAATTACAGAGGTGATGGATGATTTTATATTCTAATATCTCCCTAGTCATAAAAAATGTGAGATAAGTTGATAAGGCCACTGGGTTAGTTCAGAACATTGACTGGTCCCAGGAACTATTGGTCTTGGTACTGGTGCTATTTTAGTTAGAAGTATACTAAAATTTTGAATGTATGGTATTGTGAGGTTGTATCTCTTCCTGGACTGGCCACTCCCCACTTTTCATTAGAATGAGCTTTTAATTCCATGGTAATCTTAAATATAGAATGCCTGTTTATTGAAGTAGTAAAGGGTTTTAAAATTCCAAAAATTAATTTATATCATGTAATGCATTTTTTCTATTAATGTGTTTCATTAACAAATAGAAACTTTGATATACAAATAAAGTATTTAACTTATTAAGAAGATATTTGAAAGATTTATATGATAATTTCCTTATTTAATACTAACTGTTATCTCCTGATATTTTAAATTTGGAAACCTGGCTTTCTAATTCTGGCTTTTATTGTATCTTCTATGACAACTATAACCACAGTTCCCAAACTGTGCACCAAGGCACCCCAGAACACAAAGACATGTTTTAAATTTTCAAAGGAAGTCCAGCAACACCTGTCAAACACAGCATGAGCTACTAGGGCAAAGTAGTTCACAGTTTCAACATTAGATCATATGAAATTCCCTTTGATTGTGTTGTATCTTTGTGAAGCCGGATTTTGGCATTTGCTATGATAAAAAGCAAGTACTGTGTACAAAATCAGTGCTGGACAAGAAATGAGGGTGATGGTATATAAACTGATTCTAAGGTTTGAGGTGTGCCATGTCCAAGAGGCAAATACAGCTTGTGGCTATTTAAGAATGAAATAAAATAAAGGTTCTATTTTTTTTCAATTTATATGTATTATATTTCCCAAATGCCTACTAAATCATTAGCTCACACATACACACAAAAGTAGAAGTAGGTCCATCAAATTATTTGGACCTAACAACTCAATAAACAGAACTCTTACACATTTATTTTGGCCTAGGGTCCCACATGAAAATATTACTGAGACACTAAGATCATGCTGGTGTGAGAAAGTTTAGGAACCTTTGAACTATATATTATCTCCAGTATAATAATTGAATAAGACAAGGGATGTTATGGTGGCAAAATTGTTTTCAGTTCATTCAAAATTATAGATGATGTGGAGGTATGAATTTATACAAGATAGTGTTGTGCTGGATACCTTACATCCTCCATGAACCTAAAAAGGAGACTTTTGTTGTATCTTAACCCCATCAAATAATGTAACGATACATGTCGGATAACAAAAATATTCATACACATTCATGAGTTCCAGTTTATTAATGCTTGTTTGATCAGTTCTTTAAAATATGTTATTTTGATCAGGGTAGTAGACATTGATGATTGTTTTCCCTGGAATCTACCTGCTTACCATCACACACACACACACGCACACACAGAGGAGGCAGTCAGGTCATTTGGGTTGGGCTGGCCATTGCCACCTTACCCCACTGAATAAGAACTAGGAAGCCTGTGACCCGGATTGTGTTGGCAGCCATCGTGAAAGAGTTAGGGGAGCTGACCCCAGGAAAAGGCCAAACCCATAAAGGCTGAGTGGAGACACAGAAAGAAATTTGCCTTTGGTGATATTTTTATTCTGTTGAATTGATTTTAACTTGAAGCCATCCACATCAATCTACAACATAAACACTTTGGAATTTTCTGAAAATTGAGCCAATATGTGTCATCTTTATTAAAGTTTTGTTGTTACTTGCAACCAAAAATATTCTGATACTGACATTTTACTGTTTTTTAACTGCAAATAAGAAAGTCTTTAGAAAAGACTGCTGAAACTCAAATCAAGAATTTTTCTTTGATTGTCATTCAAATGATAATAGAAAGTGAGAACGATTTCACATTTCCATGAAAAAATTGTCACATTTATTTAGTGTCACGTAAATACCATGTATGTGTTTGTGAGTTTATAAATATGTAGACTTACTAGAGAAAAACACAAAATTTATTGAGTTTCTATCATATACCAGACAAGATGATCATATTTTAAATATATTTTAGCATACTGTTGTCTATTAAATACATGCCCTCCAACTGCGCAAATCTTTGTTGGGTAGATAAAAATATTTTTAAACAATTATTTAAATATTCTCAATTTAAAATTTCCCTATTACAAATATGTGCTAGAAAACAAGTTATGATTATCTAAATCAGTGATTCTCAACCATGGCTGCACATGCCCATGACCATCCTGGAATACATGGATTTATTTTTCTGTATTAAGGTCCAGGCATTATTAACAACTCTTCTCGTTATTCTTAATTGGAGTTAGGATTGAGTAACTCCATGTTATTTGATATTACTCAGAGAATCTAACTTTGTTCACACAACCTCCTTTTTCTTTCATCTCTGCCAGCTTTCTGACCTAGGAATAATCAGCGAGCTGCTGTTACCTGTTTTGATTCAGTGTATAGAAAGTCAAACTGTAGCTGCATGTTGGATTTTGTCACGAACTGATGCTAAAACATCAACTGTATTCTTTCTTTCTACATCTTCTTTCGTCATTCACCAACCATCACGCACCTTCTGTGCATTTTCTGCCTTTTTAAGAGTCAGTGTTTAACAGAACACCAGGTTACTTCTATAGCTGGGTTGAAAGACCTCAGTAAGAAATCTATTGAGAGGTGTTAGAATGGACTTGGGCATAGTAGACCTTAATTTAGGTAACTTTCCTTGCTATGTGCATGAAGTAACAGTGATTGGACGATTGCTCTCTCCCATGTTTCCTCCCAGGCTCTTAAAATGTAAGCATTACTAATCAAAAGCAGGTAAATTAGTTTCCATGAAACTGCTGGTGTTTATTCTCCAACACATTACCACAGAAGGTCTGTTGCAAATGTAACATCTGTTTTTCACTAGAAGAGAAGGTAGGAGAACCATGACTGTTTGTAACTCAGATTATTGCCATGTTCTTTTGTTTTTGTCTTAATAATGCTTTCTCACTAGCTTTCCCAAATTGCAGGAATCTCTAGAAGTGAAATAAATTTTGGAGTCATAAGTATTATAACTAAAAGCCTTCGAAATAATTTGACTCCTAATTCTTTGAGATTCAGTAGAGATTTTTCTAGATAAGGTGGAAACAGGATATACTCCCATTTTCTTGTGACCTGAAACATACACAATAGTACCAGCTGCTTCCGTTTTCTTGCATTGAACAATGTCTTCACATATTGCTGATAGAGAACAGCCTCTGGGGCTTATTAAAGTCATTTGTAAATTGTTAAAGGCAAATATCACACTTGAGTGTACATTTCCTAGAATGTATTGTCATTAGGAGTTAGGCTTATTAAGTCATTTCCTGTTACATCAATGCGATTCCTGGGTCTTATTATGAGTATTGTTAAAAGATAGCATAACAAAGTAACTGAATCATAATCTTCCTGGTTCCTTCAGTAATTGGCAGAACAATTGTGAAATGTAAATAAAATGTAGAGTTTCATAGAACCAATATCTAGAATATTGGCTACATTTATTTAGTCCTTGATGAAATCATAAAAGATCCAGCTAAAACCCTATTTTATGTGATATAAAATGCTGCTAGACCCAGAATAGAACTTTTCCCTATTATTTTGTGGCATCAATGCAGCTATCTGATATAAGTGATAATAAAGAAAAAAACAAAAGCCTTCCCTCATCATTTTCTACCTTCTGAAAGGCTTTATCTGATTTGAACAGAAAAACATTTCTTGGAGAAAGAACTACAGACAAATAGAAAAATCTACACTCAAAAGACTCAGTTAAAATGGCATCTGCAGCCAGCAAGTTTGCTCTTCCCATCTGACAGTCAGAATTCAACTCTTGTCATCAGCATTCAGTTGTACTGCATTTGCAGCAACGCAAACAACAATAAGCAAATGGAAAAGCAAAGGAAACATATTGCTCAGAACCAGATTTCTGAATCAATTACCATGCAATCAGAGGAATCAAAAGCCAATTTCCCTCAATAAAGAAAAAGTGGATATGTAACTTTTATAGTCTATGATTCTTTCACTGGAGAAGCAAAGAGATTGTTAATGTGATTATACATGTGAAGGTTACTATTGTCTTTAACACAGGCTTACAACATTTTTAGTGTTCAGAGAAAATATTAAAGGGAAAGACTAATTTTTTTCTTTAATAAACAAAAACTATAGCACCTTAGTATAACAAAAAACTAAAGATGATTATAGGTTACACTTTCTGTCAGGAATTTAGAAGGCCTTCTAAATTGGACTTCAGGTATTTATGTTGTTATGGGTTATAGGAAAAGCGTAATGCAAACAAAGTACAAAGAATTTTGAATATGCAAATATATTACCAATGTTATTAAGAGTCCAACTGAGATGCTTAACATAGTATGTTCTTAAATTGGTACCAAAGATATCATGAAACTTTTGAGCAAATGTAGAGCAATTCCCCTCATTTTACAGATAAATTCAACTCAGGTCAAATGACTTTCACAAAATGCACAGCAGTTAGCAAAATAATGAGAACGAGAACCCAGGGCTCTCAGTTGAGTGATGTTTGCCACTATAGGACACCATGCACAGAGAATCTGAATTGTCACACATTATATATTAATTAATATATATAACATATTATATATATGTGTGTGTATATATATACATACACACACTATATATATATATATTTATATTAAATGCAGGAAAGCATAAAAGTGAGAATGAGAATCACCCAGTCACCAGTGTGATTTTGTTGTATTTCCTTCCAAAATTTTTACCTCAGAAAGGTAGAGCGCATCTTCCTTCACCTTTTAAAATAAACTTAACTGAGGTATAATTTAGAAACAATAGAATACACTGATTTTATGTGAGAGTGTCATCATGTAACTACATGATGTAACTACCTGTATATAACTACTATCCATTCAGGATAGAGTATTTCCATCACACCAGAACAGTTCCTTTATGCATATTTGCAGTCAATTCCTATGACTCTTCATGCCCCAGGCAACATCTTCTTCTTCTTATCTACATAAACTAGTTTCACCTATTCTCAAATATCACATAAATGGTATCATACAGTGTGTACTCTTTTATGTTTGGCTTCTTCCACTCAGCAACATACTTTGGAGATTTATTCATGTTGTTGCATATGGCAGAAGTTTGTTCCTTTTTATTGCTGAGAGGTATTCCATTGTATGGCTATAGCACACTTTTCATGCATTCACTATTGATGAACATTTCAGTTGGTGTATATTCCAGTTATATCCATTTAAGGGCTATTATGAATAAGATGTGATGAACATTCGTAAGCATGCATCTTTTTATATGAACTGTTCTTCATCTGGGGTTTGTCTGGTATTTTCCTCATGATGATTAGATGCCAATTTGCAGCCTTCGCAGGGTATCACATCTTATCCATCTGTCCAACATTGGTAATGTTAATTTTTATCACTCTGTCAAATGTTTTCCAATTTCTCCAGTGTATAATTACTGCTTTTTCTTTCCTTAAAACGCATAAGCAGTCTGTGAGGAGGTACCTCAAGTTTGATTTATTACTCTTCTCTTTTTTGTACCATGCTTTTGGTGATGTATCTGAGAAATCTCTGCCTAACCCAGGGTCACAAATATTTTTCTTGTGTTTTCTTTTATCACCCTCTTTTTGAAGGATATTTGCAATGAATATAGAATTCTGAATCGTTAGGACTTTTTTCTTCTCTTTTTCTTCCAGGATTTTAAAGATTTCTGTAATGTTATGGCATCCATTACTTCTGGTAAGCTGTCAATCACCATTTGCATTGTTTCTCCTGTTAGTCCACTTGGGCTTTACCTCCCTGTGCTGCATTCTGAAAAGTGCCCCCAAACAGAAAGCCAGATTGAAAAGTGGTTTACCACTGTGTGTTTCCCTTCTCTTATATATCAAAGTTTTGAACTGCTCAATGCCCATAGTTGCCTCAAATAATTTGTCAGCTATTACAGTATTTCATGATAAGAGGGTCTGATACCAGTTATTCCATCATGCTATATGAAGAATTCTAACACTCTTAGTCTTCTTACTTTTTCTCCAATCCACAAACGAAACAATCAATAATATATTTTTGAAAACCTACTATAAGACTGTGCTTGTTATTAAAGATGCAAAGACATGGTACAAACCCTTAACAAGTTTATAATTTTGTAGGCTTATCTTGAAGGATAAAACAAAAGGATAGAAAGTATTGAAGGTTTCTACAAATTGTTGTTGCAAGTCAAATATATCAAGATTTCCAGTCACGGGCTGATGAACTTTGTAATTAATGCATGATTTCAAACCTCACTGTTGCTCAACATTGCCTTCTATTATCCTCAGTTGAAATCCTCATCCATTTCCCACAGTAATAATTCCAAGTTTCTCTCTCTAATGCTGGAACAATTAAGGGCATGCATCCTTAATATGGATCCAGTAGTGAATATGATTTAACACCTTCACAACTGTCTTCTTGTTGGGAGCCACACAAAGACAACAAGATGGCCACAGTTCATGAGGTTCCTGCTTCACTTCCTGGAGATTAGCTGCGAGCCCGCGCGCGCCAAGAGATACTCTTCTCCCCCTCCTTCCCCATTATCATATACCAATCAGAATGTAACTCGCTGCGCCATCCCTGCTATGCAGCCAATCCCCTGCTTACAAGTATCCTATGGCCCACTCTGCCCCTGAACACTGGTGTATATCTACCCCCGTCTTACAATAAAATTTGAGGGCTTGATCAGAATACTGTCTTGCCTTCGCTCTTCTCTCGCCCCCATTTTCTTTCAGGTCGGATCCCCCTCGTCCCCACAAATAACTAGGTCCCGCTGGACGGGACAAGTGGCGCCCAACGTGGGGCTCGAGGCGCGGATCCTTCGCAGGCGGACCCCCGAGTAAGATATCGTCTGGCCAGACCCCTTCTTGATGAAACAATAGGAGACGCCTTTCGCCGCTCACGGAGGTCGTCGTCCCTGGTGAGTACCGGCCGCCTTACAAGAAAATGGGAACTAAATTAAGTAAAGAAGCGGTCTTCATAAGAGACCTAAAAAGTTCACTTAGGGAGAGAGGAGTTCGAGTTAAAAAGAAAGACTTGGTAAAGTTTTTTATTTTTGTTGATGAAGTCTGTCCGTGGTTTATCATTAATGGCCCCGAAATTCATCCTAAAAAATGGCAGAAAGTAGGTAGAGATTTAAATGATTATCTTATCAAAAACGGCCCTGACTCTGTTCCTGTTTCAGTATTTTCCTATTGGGGTCTTATCAGAGATATTGTTGAAAATACTGACCCTGATAAACGTCAACTCTTGTCAGTGGCAGAATATTGCCTCCGCCCCCTATCTCGGGCGGCCTCAAAATCGTCTCTTTCGAGTGATCCCCCTGCCCCAAAATCAGCTAAATCCCCCTCCCCTAGCCCGACACCATCTTTGCTCGGTGCCCTCCATGATACCCCTCCCAAATGTTGCATTTATCCGCCTCTCCCTCGAGATTCGGACTTTGTCGATACACAAAAGGTTTTTCCAGTCGTGACTAAGAGCCAAAATGGCGAGCCTTTAGATCCGGGAGACGCGGCTGAACTAGAAGACGAAGCGGCCAAGTATCACAACCCAGATTGGCCCCTTGCCGCCCCGTCGCTTAACCCCCCTTCTTACACACCCCCAGTTTTGAAAAGAGCCTCTTACACTCCCTCTATTCAGCCTCCCAATGTTTGCGCCCCGGCCTTTTTGCCCCCGTCGGCCCCTCCGCTACCCCCTCCGGCTCCCGGTCCTGTTAGCCCCCCTACCAGCACTGAAGACCTAATAGCACAGATAGTAGAACAAAGAATAACTTGCCATCTCCAAAAATTAGTTGTCTCCCAACCAGTTCGTCCCGCATTATATTCGCAAAGAGGCCTCTCTAAGAAACCGCTTACAGCCACAAAACCTAAAAAACAACCTAAAAAACTGCTCTTTCCTGTTCTTACCCGGGCCTCCGCCCGCTCTGGCCCCACCTCCACAACACATAGTCCGGAAGAGGGCGATCTTGAAAGCGACGGCGAAGACGCCCCTGCTGCTCAGGAAATAGAAAGTGAGGGAGAGGAGCAGGCTGAGCCAGAGCCGGCCGAGCCTGCTGATGGCCCTAGAGAATTTCACAAAATCCATTTCAAAAGCTTAAAAGAGCTGAACGCGGCCGTTAAAGCTTATGGCCCCAATGCCCCTTTTACCCTTTCTGTTCTTGATTCGCTGTCTCGAGGAGGACATTTACTCCCAGGTGAATGGCTGCGTATAGTCCAGGCTGTGCTTACCCGTGGTCAGTTTTTAACTTGGAAGGCAGATTTTGCTGACCGCTGTCAGACCATCGCTGCTGCCAATGTAAAAGACCCTCATTCCCCAACAGCGTCCTGGACTTTTGATAAGCTTACGGGACAGGGCAGATATATCTCTGAAACCAAGCAGCAGCGCCTTCCCCTTGGTCTTTTATCTCAAGTGAAAGATGCCGCTTTGGGCGCTTGGATATCACTCCCTGCTTCCGGGACTGCTAACACTCCTCTAACTAAGATCACTCAAAGCTCGCAAGAAGACTATAGCGAATTTGTTAGCAGACTGTTAGAGGCCGCCGAAAGGACCCTTGGTTCCGCGGCTGCCAATGATAAGATTGTAAAACAGCTAGCCTATGAAAACGCCAATTCGGCATGTCGAGCCGTCCTCCGCGGTAAGACTCGAGACAAAACTCTTGATGAAATGCTGAGAATGTGTAGAGATGTCGATCCTTTTACATCCAAAGTCCAAGCCCTTTTAGCTGTAGGTGCCGCTGTTCAAACTCCCCCGGCTTCTTATCCTCCTTCCTTCCCCAGGGGCGCACCGCCTATGCGTAACTGCTTTAAATGTGGACAGCCAGGCCATTTCGCTCGCCAATGCCCTACCACAGCTCCTCCTCCTAGAGTTGGGTCAGTCCCCGGTATTTGCCCTCGCTGCCATAAGGGGCGGCACTGGGCCAAAGAGTGCCGTAACAATCCAACAAATCCTTTTTACAGTACCACAAATCCTTTCACCCCCCCTTTTCAGGGAAACGGGCTGAGGGGCCAGCCCCGGGCCCCCCAGCCAATTCCATTTCAGCCGGCCTCGGGGAACAGCCTAGCTGTAGCACTCCCGCCCTCTATCGGGCCACACCCGGGAGTGCAGGACTTGACCTCTGTGCCTCCTCCTCAACAATATTAACGCCTGAAGAGGGAATTACAATTATTTCCACAGGAATTTATGGCCCACCTCCCAAAGATACTTATTTTCTAATTTTAGGGCGAGCTTCCACCACAATAAACGGCCTTATTGTCCACCCTTCCTTAGTTGACAATGACTATACTGGAGAAATAAAAATTCTTGCTAGTGCCCCCCAGTGCCCTGTCAGCATTATGAAAGGTCAGCGCCTTGCGCAGGCGCTCCCCCTCCCTTTAAGTACATCTCACCCTGCTATTCATAAGCAGCGAGGCTCCTCTACCCCAGGTTCTTCAGACTTATATTGGATCCAAGCTATTACTAAAGAACGCCCCACTCTTAAACTTAAGATCCAAGGAAAAGTATTTGAAGGAATTTTAGATTCGGGGGCCGACTCTACGGTCATATCTCAGGCTTCATGGCCCTCCAGCTGGCCCTTACACGCTTCCTTGACCCATCTACAAGGAATTGGGCAGTCAAGAAACACCTTACAGAGCTCACAGTTATTAAACTGGGAAGATGAGGAAGGAAATACCGGATTCATTCAACCCTTCGTAGTTCCTGGGTTGCCGGTAAATCTTTGGGGAAGAGATATCCTTTCTCAAATGAAGGTCATCATGTGTAGCCCTAATGAAGTTGTAACACAGCAGATGCTTTCACAGGGTTACCTCCCTGGTCAGGGGTTGGGCAAACTAAAACAGGGAGATCCCAACCCGATACTGGCCACGCCTAAGATAGACCGCTCAGGTTTAGGGTTTGAAAAACATTTTTCGTAAGGGCCGTTGCTCCTCCTGCACTCCAGGCAGACAAGATTACTTGGAAAAGTGATGTTCCTGTCTGGATCGATCAATGGCCCCTTACCACTACAAAATTAAATGCAGCCATAGAGTTAGTGCAGGAACAGCTGGCTGCTGGACATATTGAACCTTCTACATCCCCTTGGAACACCCCAATCTTTGTAATCCAAAAGAAATCAGGCAAGTGGAGGCTCCTACAAGACCTCAGGGCAGTTAATAAGACTATGGTCTCTATGGGCGCATTACAACCGGGAATTCCCTCTCCAATAGCCATCCCTAAAGGGTATGTCAAATTAGTAATTGATCTAAAAGATTGCTTTTTCTCCATACCTTTGCATCCTGATGATTGCAAACGTTTTGCCTTTAGTATACCCATTACCAATTGTGTAGGGCCTTCTCCCCGGTTTCAGTGGAGAGTTCTCCCACAAGGAATGGCCAACAGCCCCACTCTTTGCCAAAAGTTTGTAGCCCAGACTATAGACCCCTTTAGGTTGCTCTTCCCCACTTTGTATATTATCCATTATATGGATGATATTCTTCTTGCCAGTCCTGACCAGCAACAGCTCTATGCGGCCAGTCAACAGCTAGTCACTGCCCTCCGAGATCGAGGACTACAAATTTCCCCAGAAAAAGTCCAGGTCCACCCCCCCCAACTTTTTTTAGGCTTTGAATTATTTTCTAATAAAATCCTCACTCAAAAAATTCAGTTAAAGAGAAGCTCCTTAAACACTCTTAATGATTTTCAGCGTCTGCTAGGAGACATCAACTGGCTCAGGCCTTATTTAAAGCTGACCACCGGAGAGTTAAAGCCCTTGTTTGATGTCCTACGTGGAGACCCTGATCCTTCCTCCCCCCGCTCGCTTTCATCAGAAGCACAAAGGGCATTAATCATTGTAGAGCGGGCTATTTCTGAACAGACCATTAGCTACTTCTCTCCACATCTAAGTTTGTGGCTGCTCATTTTCCCTACCCCCTTCTCCCCTACAGGAGTCCTTTGGCAAAACCATCCACTATTTTGGGTTCATTTGCCAGCCTCCCCCCCTAGAGTCTTAGCTACCTATCCTCAATTAGTTGCTGCCCTCTTACGTTTAGGCCGAGAGGCAGCTCTCAAGTTGTTTGGGAGAGACCCTGAAGTTATAACCCTCCCATACAATACATCTCAATTACAATGGCTTATTCAACATGATGATGATTGGGCAATTAGCTGCACCTCCTTCCAGGGGACAATAGACAATCATTACCCTGCAGACAGATTAGTCCAGTTCCTTCAAAAGACCCCGGTTGTCTTTCCCAAGAGGACTAAAACCACGCCAATTGCTGGGGCCGTATTGGTGTTCTCTGATGGGTCCTCCTCCGGTATAGCCGCTTTCAGTATTAATGGGCAAGTTACTCGAATACAGACAGACCTCTCTTCTGCACAACTTGTTGAACTAACTGCAATAATCAAAGTTTTTGAGCTTTTAATAGATGCCCCCTTTAACCTTTACACTGACAGTGCCTATGTAGCAACCTCTGTTCCCCTATTAGAGACAGTGCCTTACATACGTCCCTCTACAAATGCTTCCCCCCTATTCGCAAAATTGCAAAAATTAATTCTAAACCGCGATGCCCCTTTTTTCATCGGGCACATACGCGCTCACACTGGCCTTCCAGGGCCGCTTGCCAAAGGCAATGACAGAGTTGATCTGGCGACTCAATTAGTAGCCTCTGTCACGTCAGACTCACCCTTGGCTGCAGCCCAACGGGCTCATGAACTACATCATCTCAATGCTCATACTCTTAGACTCAAATTTTCAATCACCCGAGAACAGGCCCGCCAAATAGTTCGGCAATGTCAAGGATGTCTAACTCTCCTCCCAGAGCCTCATAACGGAATCAACCCCCGGGGGTTGGTTCCAGGAGAGATATGGCAAATGGATGTCACTCATTACCCTCCCTTTGGTAAATTAAAATATATCCATGTGTCTATTGACACATGTAGTGGTTTCCTATGTGCATCCTTGCAAACGGGAGAGGCAACTAAAAATGTTATTACCCATGTTCTCTCATGCCTGGCATATCTACCACCACCTAAAATCTTAAAAACTGACAATGGGCCTGGATACGCCAGCTCTAGCTTTAAACAGTTCTGTGCGCAGTTAGGTATTAAGCACATAACAGGAATTCCCTATAATCCCCAAGGCCAAGGCATTGTTGAAAGAGCCCACTTAACCCTTAAAAACATGTTATTCAAACTTCAGTCGGGGGGAGAAGTACTCTATCCGAAAACAGGTAATGCAAAGACACTCCTAAATCATGCACTGTTTGTTCTTAATTTCCTTACTTATGACTCCGCGGGTAAAACCGCTGCTGATCGCCTTTGGCATCCCTCCACGGCAGATAATTATGCACAGGCTATGTGGAGAGATCCGATGACCAACACATGGCACGGGCCTGACCCTGTGCTCATATGGGGGAAAGGACATGCTTGTATATATGATGCTAAGGCACAAAATGCCCGATGGCTCCCAGATAGGCTCATTAAACTCCTAGACACAAATAGAGGCAAAAACAATAATAATTCCAGCCCAGGGCATGTTAACCCCTGAGAAGCCTTCCCTTTCTGTTTAATTTCAGGAAGCAAGGCCAAAAGACCTCTCAGTGTCTCACCAGTTCCAAGCAAGAGACCTAGTCTCTGTGAAGAAGCACCAGGCAAGAAACCTTGAGCCACAGTAGAAGAGACCTTTCACTATCCTCCTGACCACTCCCACAGATATAGAAGAAAACGACATCTCTTCCTAGAGATACGCTCCACATCTAGAGGAAAAACCCCCCGTCAGACGCAGACTGGCGATTAACTCAGACTAATAATCCTCTTAAAGGTTCGCTTGTATAGTATTGATCATGTCACTAACAATTCTCATTCTCCTGACCCAGTTACGTCCCACCTTCCAGAACCCTAACCCCCATGAACCCAAAGTGCTGACATGGCAAGTTTTTTCTCAGACAGGAGAGGCAGTGTGGTCTGTTTCTAAGACTGCCCCCCCCAAGACCTGGTGGCCGTCCCTGCACCCTGATGTTTGCGCCCTAGTTGCTGGATTAGAGACCTGGGACATACCTAATATACCTTGGAGACAGGCCCACATAATTCGACCACCCGACCACGATTATTCTGCAGCCCAGAGCCAAGTTTCCTATGGTGACAGCGGGTGTAGTTATCCTAGAGCACGCCACAGATTAAAAACCACTTCCTTCTATGTCTGCCCCCGTGACGGACGAACCCATCAGCAAGCCCGGCAGTGTGGGGGCTTAGAATCCTTTTACTGTAGCTCTTGGGGCTGTGAAACTACGGGTAATGTTTATTGGAACCCCGTGTCCAGTTGGGACCTCCTTACCGTAGTCCGGAACCGCACATCCCCCAACTGTGAGCAGACAGGGCTATGTAACCCCTTAAATATCACTTTCAGTGATAAAGGGCGCCAATATGATTGGGTCACCGGACGACAGTGGGGGCTCAGATACTATAAATCTGGATATGATAAAGGCCTCGTATTTACTATCAAGCTCAAAGTCGAGACCCTTCCAGCTGCCCCAGTAGGACCCAACGCTGTCTTGCGAGACCAGCCGCGTCTCCCAGCCCCACCCGCGCCGACCCTAGCCCCACCTGCAGACGCTGCCACCCCTTCCTTCGCCTCCACTCTTAACCGACCCACCTTCCTTCCTAGCACCGGACAGCGCCTTCTCAACCTCCTTGAAGGAGCTTTCCGAGTTCTAAATACCACCAACCCAAATACTACCAAATCCTGTTGGTTATGCTTTTCCTCTTCACCTCCTTACTATGAAGGACTAGGATTGTTAGGCAATTTTAACAATACGACCAGCCACGAAGCCTGTAGCTGGGGCATGCAGAAGTTAACCCTGACTGAGGTAACTGGAAAAGCTACATGTTTAGGAACAATTCCCTCAACCCATAAGAGTCTGTGTAATAACACCATACCCATAGTTACCTCGAGTGAATCTAGATATCTAGTCCCTCCCCGTCAAGGATGGTGGGCTTGTAACACTGGACTAACACCGTGTGTTTCCACCTCTGTTTTCAATTTCTCCCATGATTTCTGTGTTATGGTTCAACTAGTGCCGAGACTTATATATCATGATGATCCCTCATTTGTCACTGAGTTCGACCCTAAAAATAGGTACAAGAGAGAATTAGTCTCGTTGACCCTAGCCACATTAGTGGGAGTAGGAATTGCAGCAGGAGTAGGAACAGGGACAGCTGCCATCATCCAGGGGAACCAAAACTATGAAGGGCTGAGAACCGCCATTGACGACGATCTAAAAACCATAGAACAATCTATTACCAAACTTGAAGAATCTCTGACTTCCCTTTCTGAAGTCGTCTTACAGAATAGACGGGGGCTAGATCTACTGCTCCTAAAAGATGGAGGACTGTGTGCAGCTTTAAGAGAAGAATGCTGTTTTTATGCAGACCACTCCGGAATAATAAGAGATTCAATGTCAAAGCTTAGAGAAAGGCTAGACCAGAGAAAGAGAGAGCGAGAAGCTAGCCAAGGTCCCTTTGAGTCCTGGTTCACTAAGTCCCCATGGCTCACAACTCTGATCCCCACCATCCTTGGACCCTTAGCAGGACTCCTCCTTTTAGTGTCTTTTGGCCCTTGGGCCTTAAGAAAACTAACAGCCTTTATTCGAGAGCAGGTTGACCAGCTCGTCAAGCCAGCAGTTGCTGTTCATTATCACAGACTTACAGCCTGTGATGAAGGATCCGACACCGAACCAACCAATGCTCCCGGCCTCCAGTTCTCAACTTTACAGGCGCCTCAACCATGGTACCATCGATTCTGGCACCGTAATTAATGTGGCCCATATGCTGGTCGGCCAGAACCAAGCATACCCCTAACTGTGAGGGTATGGGCATCGAGATGAGTGCGAGACAAAGTACCGCAAGGGAGGGTTCTTCCTAGAACCTCTCTGGTCCTCCCTGAGAATACGCCTGGCTTGCATAGAGGTTGGTATCCATATGTACATAAAGCCTTGATATATTAAGATCAATTTGGCTTTCAGCTCTGCCTCTCCTCCCTAAAAGATACCGAGAGCATTTGCGAAATGTTACCCTGCTGGAGGAGCCAGGCCTCTATTCCCTCACTCGATTAAGGCCCACCTTTCTGAAATAAATAGAAAGGGAGGAGATGTTGGGAGCCACACAAAGACAACAAGATGGCCACAGTTCATGAGGTTCCTGCTTCACTTCCTGGAGATTAGCTGCGAGCCCGCGCGCGCCAAGAGATACTCTTCTCCCCCTCCTTCCCCATTATCATATACCAATCAGAATGTAACTCGCTGCGCCATCCCTGCTATGCAGCCAATCCCCTGCTTACAAGTATCCTATGGCCCACTCTGCCCCTGAACACTGGTGTATATCTACCCCCGTCTTACAATAAAATTTGAGGGCTTGATCAGAATACTGTCTTGCCTTCGCTCTTCTCTCGCCCCCATTTTCTTTCAGGTCGGATCCCCCTCGTCCCCACAAATAACTAGGTCCCGCTGGACGGGACATCTTCTCTTGAGCAAATTCAGCCCAAATGTGTATATTCAGATCTGCGTGAAACTGACCAATCAGGACCATTCTCCAGTTCATAAACAGCACTAGAAGGAATGTGCGTATTTGCTATTTGGTTGAAGTCCTGCTGGAAGGAGCTTCAGAATTTGTTGATACTTGTGTTCTTTCTGCTTTAGTCTTTGAAAAGCTGTTTGAGCTTGGAAATAATTCTTGAACACCTATATGACCTTGGTAACAAAGATTTTAAAGGAATTAACACCTGTATTTATGGCTTTCATCATTCAAAGAGAGTAATGAGGAAATTACTTTATGCCAGGTCTTTATTCCACATATGTTCGCCCCAAGGGGGCAGGGCACAAACATGTGTAAGACTCATTTTACATCCATGAGGAGTGCACAGTTTACCCTGGAGAAGGACACCTTAACAAATCTTATGAATGTACTTAAATTATAGCACAACTTTTGAGTGTTTGTGTGTGTGTGTGAGAGAGAGTTAGAGGGAGGGAGGGGGAAGGTTTGGGGAAGTAGGAATGTGTTCTCTCTCTTGGTGGTAAAGGCACACAGACAGACACTTTATTTAAAAAAATACGCAGGAGAGCCCAACCCAACTCACTTAATTCAGGAAAAACCAGGCTGGGCAGAAAACCTTGACAAAACCTCTTCAGGTCAACATTTGAGCCTGTAATATTGATTGGGACAGTAGCTGTGAAGTTCTGGAGCCAAAGGTTATGAATCTCTGCCAGTGGGATGCAGTCTGCAGTCTAACATGCGAACTCCTCCATCCTACGGCAGTGAGTGATAGGTGGCAATCGCCTGACTTAGCCCCAAATATGGCCAAGTGCAAACAGGCCAGTCACATGATGCGGATGGTGCCATGTAACAAAGAGTATGCATCTGGAGTGAGATTGATGAAGCAGCCAGAGCTGATGCTGGAAGGTGCTTTGACAAGCAAACTTGAGCTTAAGACCAGAAAAAATCCAAGGAAAAGGTGGTAGCCAGTCAGCAAGGCGAGGTTTGAGGCTGAAACACCAGCAGGTTTTAAATGAGGGATGCCTGATTGAGTGTGACACTAAGAGAGGCTGGAGGCCTAATGTGTCAGTAGCAAAGGGAAGAACGGTCACGTCGTTGAGCAGGACTGATATGATATTGTCAGAGTAAATGTCAGTATTTTGTAGTCTATGATTGTGTCCACGGGGAAAACCTCCAATCCCCACAGCTATGTTGCACTTTTAATAGAAGCAGGCATTCCACTCTCAGAGCCTTCTGTTTCTAGAGAAAGGCAAATTCTATAAAAAATTCAACTTGCTTCTCAGAAGAGTGACCCATGCTAAGATAGGAAGGCAATACAAGGCCACAGATTTTCAACACAGATTGTATCGTAACTTTGGGTGCTTAGAGGAAAGCACTTAGTTTCTCAAATTACTGCACAAAGTAATCTATGAAATGAAAATCCTTGCAAACACCAAGTGCACTCAGAGAGCACTTGAAGTACTTGGCAATCATTCTGAAGCTCTTTATTAAAACCCTAAAGCTCACTATACCCAGCACTGTCAGATGAATTATTTGTGAAAGGTATAGGAATTGCTTCAGTTGATACTTTTAAAATTTCCCTCTTTTCTCCACTGCATTAATGACTATACTTAAAGACTTTATTGCCCATAGATTTGTATAAACGATTTCATTTTAGCAAAATAGTTATACTAAAGTTATCTCATAGAATGCATGAATTCTTCAAATATATGAGCAAAGCTTTTTGCTATCTCTCCAGGCTTCAAAGTTTATCATATGTAAAATGAGGATACTGAATAAAAAATTAGAAATTAGTGACCCAGTCTTATACATGGCCAAATGACTATGCATTAAAAATGTTCATTTCACTTAATATAAAATATTAATGTTTATAAACATTCTAAATGTCTAAAACGAAAAAATTAATTATGGTATAGTTGCTCAGTGGACTATAATGCAACTATATACAATCACATTCACAAGGGCTTTAATGACATGTATAAGTGCCTGTGATACAGTGTGATTTTTTAAATTGAAGTATCATTGATGTACAATCTTATATTGCTGTCAAATATACAACATAGTGTTTCAACAGTTACCCATATTAAATCATTACTCCCACTAATGCAGTTACTATCTGTCAACATAGGAAAATGTTACAGAATTCCTGGCTATATTTTCCAGGCTATACAACTATCGCCATAACCAACTTATATTATGACTGAGGATTTTTGTGTCCCTTTATCCCCCGCACTCTCTGCACCCACCCCACTCCAACCCCTCCCCCATGGTAACCACCAGTCACTTGTCAGTGTTGTGAGCCTACTGCTGTTTTGTTCATTCTGTTTTGCTTTGTATTTATATTCCACATATAACTGAAATAGGATGGTTTGTGTCTTTCTCTGCCTGGCTTATTTCACTTAGCGTAATACTCTCTAGGTTCATCCATTTTGTTGCAAATGGCAGGATTTCTTTTTTTCTTTTTTATAATGGCTGAATAATAATGTGTATATGTACCATATCTTCTTTATCCATTCATCTCTTGATGAACACTTAGGTTGCTTCCATATCTTGGCTATTGTAAATAATGCTGCAATAAACATAGGGGTGCATATGTCTTTTTGAATCAGGGGTTTTGTTTTCTTCAGGTAAATTCCTAGTGGTATTTCTATTTTTAGTTTTTTGAGGACACTCCATACTGCTTTCCACAGCACTTTTACCAATTTACATTCCCCACAACAATGTAGGAGGGTTCCCATTTCTCCACATCCCCATCAATACTTGTTATTTCTTGTCTTTTGGATAGTGGCCATTCTAACTGATGTGACGTGGTATGTCACTGTGGTTTTGATTTGCATTTCCCTGATGATAAGTGATGTGGAGCATCTTTTCATGTGCCTGTTGGCCATCTGAATTTCTTCTTTGGAGAAATGTCTGTTCAGGTCCTCTGCCCTTTTTTAAATTGGGTTGTTTGTTTTTTTGGTGTTAAGGCATATGAGTTCTTTATATATTTTGGATGTTAGCCTCTTATTGGATAAATCATTTATGAATATATTCTCCTATACTATAGGCTGGCTTTTTGTTCTGCTGATGGTGTCCTTTGCTGTGCTTTTTAGTTTGATATAGTCCCACTTGTTCATTTTTTGTTTTGCTTCCCTTATCCAAAGAGATGTGTCCAGGAAAAAATTGCTCATGCTTATGTTCAAGAGATTTTGACTATGTTTTCTTGTAAGAATTTTACAGTTTAATGTCTTACATTCAGGACTTTGATCCATTTCGAGTTTACTTTAGTGTATGAGTTTGACCTTAATCCAGTTTCATTGTCTTGCAAGTAGCTGTCCAGTTTTCCCAACACCAGTTATTGAAGAGGCTGTATTTTCCCCATTGTATATTCATGGATCCTTTATTGTATATTAATTGACCATATATGTGTGGGCTTATATCTGGGCCCTCTATTCTGTTCCATTGATCTATGGGTCTGTTATTCTGCTAGTACTATACTGTTTTGATTTCCATACCTTTGTAGTATGACTTGAAGTCAGGGAGTGTAATCCCCCAGCTTTGTTCTTCTTTCTCAGGATTGCTTTGGTGATTCTGGGTCTTTTGTGGTTCTGTAAGAGTGTGGGTTTTTAAAGTTGGGAAATAATATGTTAACGGTAGCATCTTAACTTCTATATAAATTTCATGCAGAGGCTGGGAGAAACAGGTACTGTCATATATTGCTGGTAACAATGCAAAATGATAGAACATACAAATGTAACCTATGTGATGGAAGTCAGAACAGTAATTGTTTATCTGAGGTGGGATATGATTGAATTAAGAAGCACCATGTCTTTGGATTTTATCTTAAGTAGCTGTAGATTACATATATGTACATTACATGTGAGTGCTTGTGTGCATATACAATCAAATATCATTGAATTATGGATATAAGATAATGTTTATTTTATTGTATGTAAATTTAACTTCAGTAATCTAAAAAATTTACAGGTTAATGCTTTGAGAAATAATGCAAGATAAAATTTGCTCAGCATGTAAGTAATTTCCTTTTCTGATCTAATTTGTTTGACCTACACATATTTTATGATATGCATTTGTGAAACCTTAGTAAAAACAACCTTCTGTTATGTGGTTCTATTAAAAGTTATTCAGGGTCACCAAAGCACACTTATTGATTCCACAGTCAACATTAGCTTTTAACTAAAACATATATAAAATTTACTAAAAAATTTTAACTAACATAATGATTACTATTCTTCAGATGAATCTAAGTTACTGTTCTTTGGGGGGAAAGACTCTTTATTTTACTCAGGGATATTAGAGAATAGACCAGGCAGAGTATTGAATAAATGCTACCTAAAATACCGTGTATCTGTAGTGTTAGATAAAAATCAGAAAACAATTTCTTCCATTACATTAGTGGTTTGGGAACAATGAACTCAGACTTTTAAATTACTTTGAGTAGAATTATCCCACTCCCCTGCATTTGACAACTGCTAAAGGAGATGTGTGTCTTGCCAATGGGTTTCAGGCCCAGGCAAGTTCACTATGGATTCAATGTGACCAAAGAAATGACAGTAAAACATTCTTGGGGTGAAAGGGTTATACCCAACTTTATTTCCATGGTTGCAGGTCAATCACTAAAATCCCGTTCACTCAGAGCGAGCCTGCCTGCAGCAAGCCGGTCTCTACCTCTGGGTCCCTCTGCCCGCACAGCCATCCTCTGGGCCTCTCTGCCTGCACGGTCATCCCACACAGCCATCCTCTGGGCCTCTGTCCTTGGCACTGCCACCACTCCAGCCTCTGCTCTGCTCTCCTGCAGCTCTGCAGCCATGCCACCATGTCGTGCCCAGAGCACTGGGTGGAGCTCTTTATATAGAGTCAATAATGATGCATGGCCCACACGTGTGTAGTGTAGCCAGCCAACCAGGGCCAGGTGAGAATCCTGGCCACAGGAACTTTCATTTTTTCCACAATGTGATAATTTGCAAATGTGGCTTTTTCTAGAGGAAATATCAACTATTCACAACTATTTGCAGCCCTTAGATGCAGCAGACCAGATGACTCTTGACACAAATAATGACTAGTCATGACATCAGCAATTCAACATGGCAGGTTGCTTAAAATTTAAAGGAGATACCCTTTTTTGTCTTGATTAGAATGCCATCATTCATCTGTTCTAGCTAATCTCAACAAAGAAGGTATGAAGAAACTTAGATGTCCGCAGCTTTCAGAAACTGGTTCATCTGTTTCTAGGCTAGGTGAATTATTTATCAGTGACTCAGCACATCTCTGGTGTTTGAACACATATTGCACACATTTAAAAGGAGTTTTTATTTACTTTTGCAGCCAGGAAATAAATCCAATTAAAATAAACAATTTGGAAAGAATTTTTATTTCTGAAAGTTATGAATAATTTCTTCAATATAAAAATTCAGTGTCTGCATTTTATGAACCACTTTGTAGTTAAGACTCCAATGTATTTTCAGTACTTGCCTTTTCACACATTTAATGGCATGAACTGCTGTTAAATGCCCATGTGTTATAAATAAAATCTCCAGAGATATTAGAATAAAAAATAAAACAGAATAGAAGACAGCTGAAGCCACTTTCTCTTTCCTAACAGAACCTCAATTTTGTTTAGGGATGTAATCCATTTCCAGCTCCAGAAGGAGTTCCTATTTGCCAAAAGAATAAGAGCATAGAATTTCTCTTGGTTATTCTTCTTGCTCCACATGTGTCTTAAGTTGGACTAATCAGAATAAACTTTATTCCATGTTTTGAGGAGAATTTACTCTATTTTGTTTTAGTGAACAAGAAAAGAAGTACCCCCTTTTGCCGTAGGCATTCTCGTGAAGAGTCATTAAGGAGAGCAAAGTAGAGAAATGGATATTGTATTGAATTATTCAATCACTGATGTTTCTATACGTGACCCTGTACTACCTCTAGTTTTCCTGGTATGCAAGGAGATATATTTCCTTATTGTTTAGGAAGGTTTAATTTAATTTTACTTATCAAACAATATCCTTTTAAGCAACACAGAAGCACCTTATTGCCTATATTAAGGCCTTGATTCATAGTAAGATATTTTGCTGTTGGACTGAGTTTTAGACTAAAACAGGATACTCATAGTTCATGATTCTTGTCGACATCTCAAGCAACAGAAAAGAAGTGAATGTGTTTTTGTGCATATAGTGTAATCTAATTCTGAAAGGGTTTACCAAACCATCTCCAGGACTATCAGAAGCTCATATTATTGGTAGCTCAGCAACTCCAAAATTCTCTGAATTATGGAAAACCTCAGGACTAAAAAAGCTCCTCAAGTATTAAAATCTCTTACAAGAAACACAGTGGTAAACAATTATGAATTGAACCCCAGAGGATTGGACTGAAATATAGCAGTTTTAGAATGTTGAGATTCAAGGAGAAGTAATTTCTAGTACATCTGCTCTCTGATCTTGAATGGTCATAGATGTTAATGGCCTTGTTGAAGTTTTCTCTATTATTAGGGAATTGTGATTCAGTTTCACTGCAGAGCATGAGATACTGATGAAAACCAGGACAGGTATTATTACTCTTAAGTGTGAGAAGCAGGGAAAATATGACCTGTGCTTAAACTGTCATCAACACAGATATAATTTTACAATGTGATCTTAACCTCCATAAGTTAGGAACATGAAAATCAATCATTGTTAAATAGTAAAGGATTTAGACTACTGTCAGGTGATGTGAAGAAAAGAAGATTGGAAAGAAAGAAAATCCTAAAGAAAAAAAAAGCACACTCTTTGTGATTCATGTAGCAGAAATGCAAGATCATTATTAAAGCTGTAAGAAAGGGTCCAGTACAAGCTGGTCACATAGATGGCTCCTGAAATCACCTCTTTCCATGAACATACTGATCTACAGCTACACATGGAGCAATTCTCTCTGAAAGAAATCCAGAAACTCACTGAACAACTCCTACATGTTGGGCAAATGAGAAAATACCCACGTCACACACATTGAAATGGGTAGATATGGTTGAGACCTTCTCTCATAATAAACTGCCCAAACAAGCTCAGAGCCATACAGTAGGGAGGAAGCTCCCAGCTTCTCTCTCAGGAGTGAAGGGTTTAGATCCCACATCTGGTACCCAACTGTTAAGACTCCAGCTATGGAACAAGCCCCCAAAATACATAGCTCTGAAAACCAATGGGACTTGCATACATGAGATTCATGAGACTATAGCAAAACAAGAAACAGTCTTTGACATGCTTCTGAATACTTGCCATTGCTATCCCCCAGGGCTCAGCACAGAAGGAGCTGGCAAAAAATGTTCATTTCCCGTCTTTCCCTGAAAAAGGCCTATTTGCATACCTTAACAGCTGCTTGCTGAGGGTCAGGCTTCGAATTAAGTACACATCTAGAAGCTGACTGTGATCCTCCCTGGAGAACTGGGAAGCCAGCAGATAACCACCTCTGCCTTCTCACTTGAACCCACCACAAATCGCCAATATTTTCATGGAAGGAGCTTGTGCACACACCTGACACCCCAGCTTTTGTGGCTGCTGCCCAAGGGCCAGGCAATGGTAAGTCACGTTGACAATATATACCTTGGATATGATGTGATGAGACTGGCACTTCACCTGTGTAGTCATATTCCCGAAATCACTTTAACCCTAGTCTAACATAAGACAAACCCCAATTGAAGGGAATTTTACAAAATGCCGATCACTCTTCCTCAAACTGTCAAGGTCAACGAAAATATGAGAAACTATCACAGCCAAGAGGTGTCTAAGGAGACATGATGACTAAATGTAATGCAGTATTCTGATGAGATTATGTAACAGAAAAAAGGACACTACCAAAAGTTGGAGGAAATCAGAATAAAGTGTGGACTTTATTAGTTAATAATAATATATCAGTGTTAGCTCATTAATTGTGACCAATGTTCTATACTAATGTGAGTTGTTAATAATAGAAGCAACTGAGATTGTGGCATATGGGAACTCTTCTATCTTTGCAATGTTGTTTATAAATCTAAACCTTTCCTAAAATAAAAAGTGTATTAAAGAATAGTGAGGGTAGTAGAAAAGAGAGAGAAAAGTAAGATATAGTGGAAATAAAATAGGACAGGGGAGAAATATGTGTATGGAGCTCCCCCTCAAGAATGTCATTTAAATACAATAAAAAGTGTACTGTGTTGCCCTTTTATTTTAAATACATTCCAAGCATTTGCATTTAAATGAATTTAGGTATCAAAAAACACATTGGTTTCAAAAAATTCAACCTCTAAGCCATGCTTTGCTCCTTAGCTATTTTCTTCACTTGTTTAGTCACATCTCTGACTGTCTCACACCCAAATTCTTAAAAATCTTGAAAGGCCTACCTAAGGTTTCCTTTGCTATCTTTTGCCTTCCATATAATCTATTCCCACTACGTTACATTGTTTTAACACTGTTAGCACAATGATCATTCTCCCATCCTTTCTATATGTAAGATTCCTTGCCTTCACATGTAATCTCTCCAATCCAGAAAAACCCAACCATTTTCCTGCAGGCCAAGTCTGTCTTAAGACTTGGCCCACATCATGCTTTAAAATGAATTGAATATAATACTACTAAGAAATTCAAAATAGCAAACTACTGGTGAATCTCAAAAACATTATATTGAGAAAAATAACAAGTGTTAGTGTTATTGTGAATATGGAGAACAGGGAAACCTGATGCACTGTTGGTTAGACTGTAAATTGGTGCAGCCACTATGGAAAGCAGTATGGAGGTCTCTCAAAAAACAAAAAAAGAAATATCATATGACCCAGTAATTCCAATTTTGGGTATTTATCTGAGGAAAAAAATCCCACTGATTCAGAAAGATATATGCACACCTTTGTTTATTGCTATATTATTTGCAATAGTCAAGAAATGGAAGTAACCAAAGTGTTTGTCAATAACTGAATGGATAAAGATCTGGTACATACCACAATGGAATATTACTCACCCATAAAAAGAATGAAATCCCACCATTTGCAACAACATGGATGAACCTAGAGGGTATTATGCTAAGAAAATAAATCAAACAAAGAAAGATAGGTACCATGTTATTTCATTTGTATGTTGGAATCTAAAAACAAAAAAAAAACAAAGTGGAAATAGACTCATAAACACAGACAACAAACTGGCAGTTGCCAGACGGGAGAGGGGTGGGGAGATGGGCAAAATAGGTGAAGGGGATAAAGAGGTACAAATTGTAAAATCAAATAACTCACAGGGACAAAAAGTTCAGCATAGAGAGTATAGTCAGTAACAGTGCAATAACTTTGTATGGTGATAGATGGTAACTACATTTACCATATTGAGCATTTTGTAATGCATGTAATTATTGAATTACTATGTTGTACACCTGACTAATTAATAAAATACATCAGCCACACGTCAGTTAAAAAAAAAACAACTTTATGTTGAGCAAAAAGAGCCAAACCCACATTGGTTGTGTCATCCCACTTACATTAAGTTCCTTTTTTTAAAATTTTTTATTAAGGTATTACTGATATACACTCTTATGAAGGCTTCACATAGAAAAACAATGTGGTTACTGCATTACCCATATTATCAAGTCCCCACTCATACCCCAATGCAGTCACTGTCCATCAGCATAGCAAGATGCCATAGATTCACCACTTGCCATCTCTGTGTTACACTGTTATCCCCATGATCCCCCACACCATGTGTACTAAACATAATACCCCTCAATCCCCTTCTCCCTCCCCACTTGCCCTTGTACACCCCTCCCCATTGGTAATCACCAGTTCCCTCTTGGAGTCTCTGAGTCTGCTGCTATTTTGTTCCTTCAGTTTTGCTTCATTGTTATACTCCAAAAATGAGGGAAATCATTTGGCACTTATGTTTCTCCGCCTGGCTTATTTCACTGATCATAATGTCCTCCAGCTCCATCCATGTTGTTGCAAATGGTAGGATTTGTTTCTTTCTTATGGCTTAATAGTATTCAATTGTGTATATGTACCACCTCTTCTTTATTCATTCATCTACTGATGGATACTTAGGTTGCTTCCATATCTTGGCTATTGTAGAAAGTGCTCCGATAAACATAGGGGTGCATATGTCTTTTTGAATCTGAGAAGTTGTATTCTTTGGGTAAATTCCAAGGAGAGGGATTCCCGTGTCAAATGGTATTTCTATTTTTAGTTTTTTGAGGAACCTTCATTTTGCTTTCCAGAATGGTTGAACTAGCTTACATTCCCACCAGCAGTGTAGGAGGGTTCCCCTTTCTCAGCATCCTCACCAGCATTTGTTGTTCTTAGTCTTTTCGATGCTGGCCATCCTTACTGCTGTGGTGATGTCTCATTGTGGTTTTAATTTGCATTTCTCTGATGATTAGTGATGTGGAGCATCTTTTCATGTGTCTGTTGGCCATCTGAATTTCTTCTCTGGAGAACTGTCTCTTCATATCCTCTGCCCATTTGTTAATTGGGTTATTTGCTTTTTGGGTGTTGAGGTGTGTAAGTTCTTTATATATTTTGGATATTAACTGCTTATCATATATGTCATTTACAAATATATTCTCCCATACTGTAGGATGCCTTTTTGTTCTGTTCATGGTGTCCTTTGCCGTACAGACACTTTTTAGTTTGATGTAGCCCATGAGTTCATTTTTGCTTTTGTTCAGGAGGAGATGTGTTCAGGAAGAAGTTGCTCATGCTTATATTCAGGAGATTTTTGCCTATGTTATCTTCTAAGAGTTTTATGGTTTCATGACTTACATTCAAGTCTTTGATCCATTTCGAGTTTACTTTTATGTATGGGGTTAAACAATAATCCAGTTTCATTCTCTTACATGTAGCTGTCCAGTTTTGCCAACACCAGCTGTTGAAGAGGCTATCATTTCCCCTTTGTATGTCCATGGCTCCTTTATCATATATTAATTGACTGTATATGTTTGGGTTAATATCTGGACTCTCTATTCTGTTCCACTGGTCTGTGGGTCTCTTCTTGTGCCAGTACCAAATTGTCTTGATTACTGTGGCTTTGTAGTAGAGCTTGAAGTTGGGGAGCATTATCCCCCTAGCTTTATTCTTCCTTCTCAGTATTGCTTTGGCTATTTGGGTTCTTTTGTTGTTCCATATGAATTCTAGAACGATTTTCTCTAGTTCATTGAAGAATGCTGTTGGTATTTTGATAGCAATTGCATTGAATCTGTAGATTGCTTTAGGCAGGATGGCCACTTTGACAGTATTAATTCTTCCTATCCATGAGCATGGGATATGTTTCCATTTATTGGTATCTTCTTTAATTTCTCTCATGAATGTCTTGTAGTTTTCAGAGTATAGGTCTTTCACTTCCTTGGTTAGGTTTATTCCTAGGTATTTTATTCTTTTTCATGCAATTGTGAATGGAATTGTTTTCTGATTTCTCTCTCTGCTCATTCATTGTTAGTGTACAGGAATGCCACAGATTTCTTTGTATTAATTTTGTATCCTGCAACTTTGCTGTATTCAGATATTAGATCTAGTAATTTTGGAGTGGATTCTTTAGGGTTTTTTATGTACAATATGTCATCTGCAAACAGGAACAGTTTAACTTCTTCCTTGCCAGTCTGGATGCCTTTTATTTCTTGGTGTTGTCTGATTGCCATGGCTAGGAGTTCCAGTACTATGTTGAATAACAGTGGGGAGAATGAACATCCTTGTCTTGTTCCCGATTTTAAAGGAAAAGCTTTCAGCTTCTTGCTCTTAAGTATGATGTTGGCTGTGGGTTTGTCATATATGGCCTTTATTATGTTGAGGTACTTGTCCTCTGTACCCATTTTGTTGAGAGTTTTTATCATGAATGGATGTTGAATTTTGTCGAATGCTTTTTCAGCATCTATGGAGATGATCATGTGGTTTTTGTCTTTCTTTTTGTTGATGTGGTGGATGATGATGATAGATTTTCAAATGTTGTACCATCCTTGCATCCCTGAGATGAATCCCACTTGATCATGGTGTATGATCCTCTTGATGTATTTTTGAATTCGGTTTGAAAATATTTTGTTGAGTATTTTTGTGTCTTTGTACATCAGGGATATTGGTCTGTAATTTTCTTTTTTTGTGGTGTCTTTGCCTGATTTTGGTATTAGAGTGATGCTAGCCTCAGAGAATGAGTTTGGAAGTATTCCCTTTTCTTCTACTCTTTGGAAAACTTTAAGGAGGATGGGTATTAGGTCTTCACTAAATGTTTGATAAAATTCAGTGGTGAAGCCTTCTGGTCCAGGGTTTTGTACTTAGGTAGGTTTTGATTACCAGTTCAATTTCATTGCTGGTAATTGGTCTGTTCAGATTTTCTGTTTCTTTCTGGGTCAGCCTTGGAAGGTTGTATTTTTCTAGAAAGTTGTCCATTTCTTCTAGGTTATCCAGTTTGTTAGCATATAGTTTTTCATAGTATTCTCTAATAATTCTTTGTATTTCTGTGGTGTCCATTGTGGTTTTTCCTTTCTCGTTTCTGATTCTGTTTATTTGAGTAGACTCTCTTTTTTTCTTGATGAGTCTGGCTAGGGGTTTATCTATTTTGTTCATTTTCTCAAAGAACCAGCTCTTGCTTTCATTGATTCTTTCTATTGTTTTATTCTTCTCGATTTTATTTATTTCTGCTCTAGTCTTTATTATGTCCCTCTTTCTACTGACTTTGGGCCTCATTTGTTCTTCTTTTTCTAGTTTTTTTAATTGTGAGTTTAGACTGCTCATATGGGATTGTTCTTCTTTCCTGAGGTAGGCCTGTATGCAATATACTTTCCTCTCAGCACAGTCTTTGCTGCATCCCACAGATTTTGTGGTGTTGAATTATTGTCATTTGTCTCCATATATTTCTTGATATCTGTTTTTATTTGGTCATTGATCCATTGGTTATTTAGGAGCATATTGTGAAGCCTCCATGGGTTTGTGGGATTTTTCATTTTCTTTGCGTAATTTATTTCTAGTTTCATACCTTTGTGTTCTGAGAAACTGGTCGGTACAATTTCAATCTTTTTTAATTTCCCAAGGCTCTTTTTGTGGCCTAGTATATTATCTATTCTGGAAAATGTTCCATGTGCACCTGAGAAGAATGTGTATTCTGCTGCTTTTGGATGTAGAGTTCTGTAGATGTCTGTTAGGTCCATCTGTTCTAATGTGTTGTTCAGTGCCTCTGTCTCCTTACTTATTTTCTATCTGGTTGATCTGTCTTTTAGCATTAGTGGAGTGTTGCAGTCTCCTAGAATGAATACATTGCATTCTATTTCCTCTTTTAATTATGTTACTATTTGTTTCTCATATGTAGGTGCTCCTGTGTTGGGCACATAGATATTTATAACAGTTATATCTTCTTGTTGGATTGACCCATTTATCATTATTTAATGTCCTGCTTTGTCTCTTGTGACTTTCTTTGTCTTGAAGTCTATTTTGTCTAATACAAGTGCTGCAACTCCTGCTTTTTTCTCTCTATTAGTTACATGAAATATCTTTTTCCATCCCTTCACTTTTAGTCTGTGTATGTCTTTAGGTTTAAAGGGAGTCTCTTGTAGGCAGCATATAGACGGGTCTTCTTTTTTTATCCATTCAGTGACTTTATGTCTTTTAATTGGTGCATTCAGTCCATTTACATTTAGGGTGATTATCGATAGGTATGTACTTATTGTGACTGCAGGCTTTAGATTCGTGGTTACCAAAGGTTCAAGGTTAACTTCCTTAATATCTAAGAATTTAACTTAACTCAATCTGCTATTTTACAAACACAATCTAAAGGTTCTTTTTTTTTTCTCCTCCTTTTTCTTCCTCCTCCACTCTATATATTAGGTATCATATTCTGTACTCTTTGTCTATCCCTTGATTGACTTTGGGGATAGTTAATTTAATTTTACATTTGCTTAGTAATTAGCTGTTCTACTTTCTTTACTGTGGTTTTATTACCTCTGGTGACAGCTATTAAACCTTAGGAACACTTCCCTCTATAGCACTCCCTCCAAAGTACACTGTAGGAATGGTTTGTGGGAGGTAAATTCTCTCAGCTTTTGCTTATCTGGAAATTGTTTAATCCCTCCTTCAAATTTAAATGATAATCTTGCTGGATAAAGTAATCTTTTTTCAAGGCCCTTCTCGTTCATTGCATTAAATACATCATGCCACTCCCTTTTGGCCTGTAAGGTTTCTGCTGAGAAGTCTGATGATAGCCTGATTGGTTTTCCTTTGTATGTGATCTTATTTCTCTCTCTGGCTGCATTTAATAGTCTGTCCTTATCCTTGATCTTTTCCATTTTAATTACTCTATTTCTCAGTGTTGTCTTCCTTCTGTCCCTTGTGTTGGGAGATCTGTGCATCTCCATGGCTTGAGAGACTATGTCCTTCCCCAGATTGGGGAAGTTTTCAGCTATTACTTCCTCAAAGACACTTTCTATCCTTTTTTATCTCTCTTTTTCTTCTGGTACCCCTATAATGTGAATATTGTTCCATTTGGATTGGTCACACATTTCTCTCAATATTCTTTCATTCTTACAGATGCTTTTTTCTCTCTGTGCCTCAGCCTGTTTGTATTCCTCTTCTCTAGTTTCTATTTCATTTTTTGTCTCCTCCACTGGATCTAATCTGCTTTTAATCCACTGTGCTCTTCGACGATTGGATCTCCAACTGGAATTCATTCCTGAGTTCTTGCATATCTTACCTTACTTCCATGAGCATGTTAATGATTCTTATTTTGAACTCCCTTTCAGGAAGATTCATGAGGTCGATGTCATTTAAATCTTTCTCAGGAGTTGTGTTAATAATTTTACTTTGAACCAGGTTCCTTTGGTGTTTCATATTTGTATATGGCGCCTTCTAGTGTCCATAAGCTGTACTCTCTGTAGCTGCTCATCCCCTGAAGCAGTGTCAGGGGTTGCAGGGGAGTGGTATTGGTGCTTGGGGGGAGGACAGAGCTGTTTTCCTGCTTCCCGGCTGTTCTACCTTTCTCCACTTCCTGAACTATTGGCCCGAGCACACAGGTATAAGCCTCTATGCTTTGCATTCATAGTTTCTGTAGACAGATCTTCCCTCTGACTGGCCTAACGCCAGGGTAGGGTTTGCTGGTTTGCGAGCTAGGTGGGGATGGCTGGGAGAAAGGTGCCGTAGGCTGCCTATCATGGAGGGGGTCCCTGGAGCTGTGTAGCCAGCTAGGGAGCTGGAGCACCTGAAGACAGTGAAAGCTCCCAACCTACTGAGCAGAGTGCACCTGGACAATTTTGTCTACCTGTCCTTTCTCCTGAGCAGTAAGCTCTGTGCAATCCTTGCCCCTTTATCCACCCTCTTGCTAAGGTCTTCCTTGTTAGGAAGTCTCTCAGACTGCCTGCCTTTCTTTTGTCCCAGAGCAGCCGGATATGGATCCCTGCTTTCCACAAGTGGCTGGAATCTCAGTCTCTCCTGGAATTCTGCCTGTCTTATCTTTCTAACCCCCTAATCACGAGAGTACCATGCAAGCACCATGAAATGTAGGTTTGTGCTCCCAGAGAAGATCTCCAGAGTTAGGTATTCAGCAGTCCCAAGCCTCCACTCCCTTTCTGCTCCATTTCTTTTCCTCCTGCCAGTGAGCTGGGGTGGGGGAAAGGCTTGGGTCTTGCTGGGCCACAGCTTTGGTACATTACCCTGTTCCATGGCATCTGCCTTTTTCTCCAGGTGTATGCAGTCTGGCGCAGTCCTCTTTCCTGTTGCTCTTTCAGGATTAGTTGCATTGATTATGTTTTCGTATTACATGTGGTTTTAGGAGGAAGTCTCTGTCTCACCTCTCACGCCATCATCTTTAGTCCTCTCTTACATTAAGTTCTTGAAAAGGCCAATCTAAGTTCCTGTGATAGAAGTCAAACTGTTAACTCTGGGAGTGAGGAATTGACTGGGACTGGCAATAAAGGAACTTTTGTTGGGTAATGGAAACATTCTATAACTTGTTTGGGAGAAAGGTTACATGACTATAAGCATTTAGAAATCTGTGTTTCTGACTTTTTATAGAAAATGTGAAGACCTGGAAATATTGAACCTACATTCTTACATAAGCCTAGAAGCTGGGCTTAGGAAAAGATAAATCTTTACCATCTCAGTTGGACATAGTCCCCACCACTGTCCAATGTGTCTTGCATCCAACCAGTTTCATTCATTTATGTTCATTACTCTGGTCATAGCCCTTTCATTCGTTTATGGCTTTTATTGTTTGTTTGGTCCTTTGGTCCAAATTCTAGTCCTTACTCCCAATGTGACTGTTATTCTTGTATTTGGGCAAACTAGGATTATCTTAAATTACATTTACATATGAACATTATATTCACAGTCTCATTGAAATGAGACCTAAAAGTTTATCTGATACAACAGGCAGCAGACCTAAGTAGAGACAGGCTATTGCCATTGATCCAGAGATTCTGGAACTAGAATCTTTTATAGAAGTACAAAGATATAGTAAAATAATAAAAAATATAGAATGTCTATGCAAAATGAATACACTACTTAATGAATGATTCACCTTTTCTGGTTTTTTCTGTGTTTAAATTTGTAAAGATATCAAATTCTAAAGGGTGTATCATTAAAATCTCTGAATATATCTCATCCCACAGTGACATTTTTTCTAAAGAGTTTGCAATTAAACACAGAGCATGTCAGTGATTTTATTAATGAGATTTCCTGCTAGTTTAAAATGATTCCAGTGTTAACATTTTATAGGTCACGAGAATATTTTTAAGGATTCCTCAGTGGAAAAGTGTCTGAAATAGGTTAGATCAAAATAAACTTCACCTTCCATCAGAGACCAAGCATAAGCTATTTCCATTCAAAGGAGGGAGGATTTTTTGGCTTAGATTCACCAGATGAATGAGATATGAAAATCAGATTTCTAGCTTAGTAAGGGAATTTTCTTTAGGAGACTGTATTCCTCTCATCTCATTTCTATTCAGTACTACATCTAGTGAAAACAGAAACACTACAATTAAGTAATCATCCAGTTTCCTTATAAAAACACATTGTGTTTCAGACAATATCAATGATAAGGAATGCACAGGACATAGAAACATAACATACCAGCAGAATGTTTTGAAATCTATTGTCAACAATATTTACTAGGCATGGCAAAGGGGGGTGAATGCGAAGAAAAGCAGAAACGACTAAAAGAGTCTGTTAGCAAACACATGTAGCTTGAAATTTGGAAAGAATTTTTTTACAATTAAAAAGAAATGCATTTTAAGTAACCATATCATTTGCTTCTCTGTAAACACCCCCACTTACTGACTTATCTGGGTTGCTAGCCAACAGGGTCACGGTTGTACTGTGCATTTATAGTGCATATAGTAATTTGCATTACTAAATCAGGGAGAAAATACAAATTAAATTAAGTTGAATTTCTGCTTCTCATACTGCCAGGAAACAGAAGGCAGTCTGGTTTGAAATATGAGATTTGACTTTAGCTAAGTATTCTAAGTCCAAAGGGAGGTAAGTGACTAACAATGATACAGTTTTCTTAGGCACACTTGGAAGGTTTGGACAGATTTAAACTTTGAATTGTGCTGGGGAACTGAAGTAGGGTGAGAAGGAAAAGGACAGAACAGGGTGACATTGCAATCAGTTGCGCAATGGTGTTTACAAATGTTGGCCTGGATTTAGAGCTTTTGGGAACAGAGTTAAATTATACCAGGCCAGTGCCCTGAATGGCTTTGTGCAGTGAGGCACTTGTCAAGTTCCAGATAGATGCTTCCAAAACATTCATGGCTTTTCCCATCAAACTAGGTCAGTGGTGTTAGGATATTAAGTTTGTTTTTTTTCATGGATATTAAATATACTAAAGTTATCTTTGATTTTTCTGTATGTAAAATAGTCAAAGGAGAAATAAACTTAATCTAAATTGTCCAGTTTATTGTCTAACTATTCTGAATTTGATACAAGTATATTTTTTAAACTTTATCTCTAATGCAATTCTAGATACTGATTTGAAACCTCCAAATAATGTGCATGTACTATAACTGCGCTTTATATTAATCATATAATCCTTACGACGTCTCTATGAAATGAGGTTTATTTCTATTATAATTCCCATTTTACAAATGATGAAATAGGTTTTAATTTGTTCACAGTCACTATGCTAGTAAGTGGATGACTTAGAATTTAAATTCTGAGCTTATTTCAAAGTGTTGTAAAACACGTTGTGGCACATCACTACTGGAATACTGATTAACCTTTTTTTAAAAAAATAAAAAAATTACAATAGAATAAGGCAAAGTAGAAAGTATGAGACGGCAACAGGTAGTAACAGTTGATGGAACTTCTTTCAGATGTATCGGTATTGTGCAACATATATATATAATATTCTAAAATAAAAATGCATTTCTTACTGTATCACAGTAAAAAAGAAGTTTGAAAAACACTGCAGTCTACACTCTATAATCAAAATAATCTGTGGCAATTATAATATGCAAAAAAAAAAAAAAAGGAAGCCCCAAAATAAAGTACAGTAACTGGAAGAGTTGGTGGGTGACTTCCTCAGCTTTAGAGGCTGTGTGGGCAAGTTTTCATTTTCTCCTTCACTAGATAATACAAGCAGATGTCTCTGAGATGATTCCTGGATTTTGCAATTCAGACCTTGACCAACAACTGAGTGGCACTTACGGACACCAGATCTCATTTGATGCCAAGTAACACTATGAATTAGGACTTGTACAAATATCAGAGACAGAATACTGAACTTAAATATCTTTCCCAGTTAGTCACCCAAATTAGCACAGGACAGAAATAGGAATCAACGATGGACCCTATGATGTCATGTTCCCTTCTTCTTACAATTCCTTTAGACAATATATGGCAGGTGTTCAGATTTAGAGCAGAAAACAGGATGTTTAAGAAGTGCAAGTCCTTAAGGTGTCACTAGTGCTGATAAGATGCTCTGGCTTTTTACATTAGTAATAAATATATGCCCTTCTTGACTTGACAGCACCAACAAAATAAATCAGTGCAATCCAATTTTAAAAACATTAAGTTATAGAGCTCTGAAGTCTCAAAATTACCCAGTTTGTCAGACAGAAGAATCCTTTGAGGACCCTGACCTTAGTGGGAATAAGAAGGGGGAAATGAAATAGGGTCTATTCTAAGATACTAACTGACAGATAAGGTACATCAGCAGTGTATGATAATGAGAAGTTTTAATAGATTATTGCTCTTTATAAATATTCTCTCCTGATCTATATGAAACATTATTTGTAACTGGGAGAATAATTTGATTTGGATGTCCATATAATTGACTTACCTGAATCCACACATAGGGAAATCAATTGCATTGTAACTACAGGGCCGTTTACTAGTGTAGTCAATTCATTGAAGAGAGGCCATCTAAAAGACAATACATAGGACAGCTCTAGAAACATTTTGATGCATAGTTTAGTGCCAAATATGTAATAGGAACGTATGTAAAAATAATCCAAATGCATATTTATACATAATGTATCTGTTTAACTGGCTAAAATATAATTAGATATACAAAGAAGAAATAAATGTGAAAAATACCACCATCACCATGTTTAGGCAAATAAAGTGAGGTAAGCATGAAATAATTGTATTTAGCTATAGCTCACAAATTCTCAAGTGCTTTTGAGATGGCTTGTCTGAGAGTATTAATATAGAATTTAGCTACTCCAGCTTCATTTTTATTTCAAGGAGTTAGTAACCAACAGATAGAATGCTACAGGGTTATCGTTGGCAAAAGACCAGGTGTTTCAGATGTCAGTACTCACTGGCAATGCTCGAGTTTTATGAGGGTAAAGAGTTGGGAAATTATGTCTCTGTGCTGTATGTAAAGTTGTGTCACAGAATTATTTATCTATCACCAAGCATCTCAAAATGCAGCAATAATATGCAAGAAGACAACTGGATTTAGAGTCAGAACACTGCCTTGAAATTAAAAATTAAAATTTAGTAGCTGAGTAACCTTGAAAATTAACCAGACTTCAGTTTCTTCCACTGAAAATGGTAGATGATAATTCCTTTTTACAGAAGGTTGTAATAGTAATTCGAGGTTGAGTCATATCAAATTGCTGATATTCGGTCATTTTTATCTACAAAAACGATAATTTCATTTGGCTCAACCTAATAGTAATAGCTACACTATTGAGTGTACACTACACTAAATAGCTATTTATTGAATCCTCGGTCTTATAGGTGCTTTGCTGTGTTTTACATGTTACAATAGATTACAATGATGGCTTCAATCTGTTTATCCCTTCCTTTATTTGTGCCCTTTGCTATATACATTTTTAGTGTCCTCCTGTCACTAGTAAGCTGACCTACCCTGTCCTGTGAGTCTGGGCTCAACAGCTTGACTTATTTCTGTCAACAGGATGTTAGCTGGGTGAGCAAGTGCAGAGTCTTGTAATGGACTTTATCAATGGGGCTTGCCCTCTTGTACCATGAGAATATGTCCAGGTAGACTGATAGAGAATGAGACACATCTAGAACAGAGTCAAGGATACCCAGTCATCCCAGCCTCGGCCATCTCGGATCAACTGACATCCAGCCAACTACAAGACTTGTTCTTGAGATCGAGGATGATGAGTATAGCCAACCTCTAGCCAACTTCCAGCTATAAACATTTAGTTTTTAACCACTGAGGATTTATATCAGTTCACATTTTATTGTGGCAATAACTAACAGATACAAATGGTTATCTCATTTCATTCATACAACAAATCTATAGGCACTATTATCATTCTCACTGGACAAAAGAAGACACTGTGACCCAGGGAAAAGCTCAGTAAACTGCCGTGGGTCATATTGACAGACAGTAAATGACAGAGGAAGGGTTCAAAATTAGGGAGCCTGGTTCCAGAGGCCATATTCTAACCAATACACTGAACAGGCTTTGTTCCTGTGAAGATGAAATGAGATTTTTTTTTGAAAGTGCTTTGTCAATGTTAAAGCACACTGAAAATAAAAGTCATTATTATGAAGCTGCAACTCGTTTTCAAAGATGCTGTAAAATTTCAGCTAAGTTTTTTCTTTGTCTCATGGAAAAAGAAACCCCAGGCAAGCATGAGATGATTTAAAATGCACTGTTCTTTGATATGCCAGTTACACATGGGGAAAATTGATAAATGGTGAAATTTAACATGCCACCTTCCTTCCGAATCAGTGATAGACCGCTGCTATTTGCTAGGCAACTACCAAGTAAACAGAAAAATAAGCCACGGTTTTCTTGGCAAGTGTCATTAAAAATAGATTAAGTTTACAGTAAATGTAATCTGTAGCATAGATCATACAGACAAAAACCTGAAGGGGAAATGAAGGCATTAATAAGATATTTCTTAATTTTATGAAGCCTTACACACATCAGCCCACTGAACCAAAATAACCTAGGGAAATAACAATGAAACAGGGTGCTTATTCCTCAGCTTTGAGGAGGCATGCAAATACAAATGGTGCAAAACAAGAAGCTGATTATGACAAAAATAAAAAAGAGAAGTCTGGAGATGCTAATAGGCATTAAGTTTATGAGGTGTGACTTTATTTACATGGAATATTCTCTATGGGTATGAATTTTCCAAATACCATTCGATTTTTCATTTTTACATATATTGAATTCTGCCCCCCACCCCTTGTCCCAAAGTTATTATTTTCTTCAAAAAAAAAAAAAAACTAGAAAGCTGCACTAGGTGAAATGCATGTTGGGGAGAACTGAAGGGAAACAGGCCTCTCTGTGGAAATGCCACCTAAGTTGAGCAAGGCGTGACCAGAAGAGGGACTTTTTGATTGGGGAGGCTTCTGTCTGAAGGTTTCGTTCTTTCTTTTTTTTTTTTTTGTAAAACACACAAGTGAGACTTCTTTAAAAAGAGAAAGAAAAAAATAATAACCTTAACAGAAGAAAAAGCAAAAAGGAACCCAAAAGAAATGGATTAAACAGAATAAGAAAGGAGCAGAAAGGAGAGTTCTGCTTTGGAAAGCATCACTAAGACTTAAATGATTTATATGAAACCTAAGTTTCATAAATGTCTCCAAAAAGTCCTAGGTTTGATTTAACTGGCTCTTATTTGAATCATTTGCTTCTCCTGTGACAATTGTCACCTAATTTTTTCTGTCCTTTGAATAAAAAGGAAATTTAGAAGAAAGACAACACTTAGTACAGCCTTGCTCTTGAATGTCTTTACTTTCCCAAGTATTCAGCTTTGAACACAAACTATACATCATTCATTCATTCATTCATTGACTTATTCAATAACTAACAAGCATCTACCAAGAGATATGATAGCTCCTCATTAAAAGGTGGGCATACAAAAGCTCTGTGGAGGGAAAACTGACCATGCTTGATGTAGATTTGGAGAGCATTTTTTTTCCCTGACAACTGCACCTTTGTGACATCCCACCCTCTTTTACTTGAGAAATTCTGTGACAGTCTCCTCACAGAGTACTTGGTTAGATGATGTAGCTTTGTATAGTACCTGCTAAATTTTACCTTATTGTCATTGCTTCATTGTTCCAGCCTGTCAGTAGTTTGAATCCTGACAGTATAATCTGACCATGTTATTTGCACATTTTTGTGTATTCTTGAAAGTCATTGCAAAAATTTTTCACAGGCCACAGGACTGAAATAAATTTTAAAAACCTGAAAAAGTTGTCACTTATTACATGCCTACTGGACATGCAAATTGATACTGCTGCTTTGGAAAACTGTTTGGAAATAATTAAGCTGAATGTGTGGATTCCCTATAATTCATCAATTATATTCCAAGTTATAAACACACAGCAGAACTGTGTTAACAGTTTTATCAAGGGGCCTGTACAGGACTGATCATGCCATCAATGTTTTTCTTATGTCTTGCTTTTTTTATTACAAAGTGTGATTGATATACAATATTATATTTGTTTCAAGTATACAACACAGTGGTTCAACAGTTGCCCACATTATTAAATCCTCATCCCCACTAGTGTGGTTACTGTCTGTCAACACAGAAAGATGTTATAGAATCATTGGCTATATTCTCCATGCTGTACTACCATCCCCATGACCAACTTACATTATGAATGGGAATTTTTTTATCCTAATATATAAGTATAAATATAAAAGTGCCCTTTTATCCCCCTCACCGTCCTTACCCACCCACCCCAACCTGTCCCCCCATGTTAACTACCGGGCACTTCTCAGTGCCTAGCCATCAGTATTTGTCATAGCCCTAAATGAAAGCAAACTATATATCTAGCCATAGTAGAACAGATAATTATGGCATCTTCATATAATGGACTACTGTACATCAATGAGATGAACAAACTACATTTTATATGCAATAGTACAGACAAATCTCAAGACCATACTGTTGAGCAAAATAAGACAGAAACAAAACAAGTACTGCTTAAGTCCATTTTCCTGAGTTCAAAAAACAGACTAAATAAAACTAGAATGCATAGCAATGAATAGTTGCATGGTCAAGCTATTTTTTAAAAAAAGGAAACAAGGAAATGATTATCCCTAGTGTGGGTGAAATAGGGGGACAGTGACAAGAGGAGCATGAGAGATCTCTGAAATGCTGGCAATTTCTGTTTCTTCATCTCGGTTGAGGTTATGTGGATGTTCACTCCATGGTAAATTACTGAGCTCTACATATGGATTTGTATACTTTTATGTGTGTTTTATTTCACAATGAAAAAGATTTAAAAGCAAACAATACTAATTAGAAAGTCATGTATGGAAGCCCCCCTACAAGATGATCTTCTGGTTCATCTCCATTCCTAATAGCTTAAGCTGCTATTAAGCATTTTTTAAATGGTTGCTTTTATATAGAGCAAATCTTTCAAATAAATCTTATCTAATATTTTACCACTATTGTGTAAATGACATATTAGCATGGAATTGCTAGGCTGGAAACATATTGCAGAAGATATATAGATAAGTCTCCTAAAATTAAAGACACTGAAAAACGTGACAAAGATATATAAGACAATGAACTCTTCTTAAATCTCTGATATAACGAATAGTTAATCCTGAGGTGAAAGTCCTTTAATCACTTACAAATAAGTAATAACCACATTTCATTAATCTTAAAACATATTTTCTTACACCTGTGATGTCAGGGTGCATCTTACAATCAGCTGCATCCTCAATCCTTGTCAGCCTGGATTGAAGTTAAGGTCTTCCACAGAATTTTCATTTGCTTTTGCCAGTACCCATCTGAGACCATTTTAAATTAAATTCTCTGCTTGAGGTTTTTGGACCACTCTGGAAGTGTGAATTCAGAGCTCATACCTGCCTGAGCACTGACTAGTTGTTCGAATTCTCCAGCCACCCCATGCCAAGGTTGAGATACTAGGTTTCCCTTTCTGTGTGGCTACTGTATTGAGTCACTTAATTTTACACTGAACCTATAGCCTTTGGTGGCCCAGCTTTATTTGGAGGACTCCTGTTCAACCACCCTTCTGCCCAACTTGGTTGTGCTTTTCCTTTGTTACTGATACGTAAAATTTTACAATCAGTGGTGTCTTAGATTATACAAAATAGAGGTCACGGGTAGAGGTCTGCTTTTTTTCAAAAAGAAAATATTTAGCCTACAGTTGGGTAGGAAAACCAGACTGATTCTTACATGTATCATTTTGTTTAACCAGGTATTCATCTTGGTTAAAATCTTGTTGCATACTCTATAGTGTTATTTAAAGTATCAGATTGCAGTGAAATTAGTGAACTTACTTTGAGAACTGTAAATTATTCTACAGTATAAAGCAGAATTGTTGTTTCTATGTGCATGCTTTGTGTTTCCTACTTGAATTATAAGACCTATGAAGTCTCAGATTATACTTTTAAGAATGTCCCATTGCCTTGTTTAGTATTGGGCCCATATTAAAGATGTGGTAAAACTTAGTGAAAGTTTGGAGGGCTGAAAAACAAACATATGAGGTTTGCAAGAAACGAACAAGCAAAACTTCCATAAATAGGGTGCATGTGTGTGTGCATGTGAATACAAATCCAGGCACCGAAGCAACGAGAGCTTCTTGGTTGGTCTTTATTATGAAAATATTTTGGTCTTGCCAGGATTAGATTATGGGAGAGTGCATGGGAGGGGATTGGGAATCCTATCTACAATGCTTGCTCCAACAGATTCCATTCACAGCAGTACCAGTACTAAAAGGACCCTCTGGACCATGTGAGGGATTGCCCGGGCATAGCTAGGTGCATTGGCCATTTTATGTATGAATGCCAATCTCAAATAAATCACTTTTCTGTCGGCTGTGAAAGGAAAGAGGATATTTCTGTCAGTAAGTGAATGGAGGATTACTGACTTTCTGACCTTTCCTGACTGTGATAAAAGATGACTTCTTTTCTTTCAGCAATACTTCAAAAATGGAAATTGCTCTTTTAAATGTATGATGTGAGAATGAAGTAGGGAGCCCACTATTATTCCATAAATAGATGGTAGCAGAGGGCACCCCTTGGGAAAGGGAGAAATTCTCATTAGGGCTATTTTTCTGAGAGCTGTCAGTATGCATGTGTTTGCATGCATCCATTTAAAGACTGGAAAGAGGAGGAAGCAAGTCCTGACTGGATGTATTTTTAAGGCTCTATTCTTACTCCTGCAGCACTTAAATATAGTGTGTAAAATACAGCACTCCTAAATGCCTCATGCTATGTATGTTATGTGGATGATTCTTATAGCATTTTCCTGATGAAGGAGTCAGGAATGCAAAGTTATTTTGCCTTGCATTGTTAGATCCAAGTAAAAATGGAGAGTTATGACACATGCATTTTCCTTTGACCCGAGGAAATGTGACAGTTGCCTGGCATTTCAAAAACAAAGGGCCTCTGCTGCTCAGGCCACAGGAACAGAATATTCTAAAGGATTGGACTTTTTGTTAAATGTGTTCAAGGATCTCTTGAAGGCCTGAGAAATTTGACACCATGATGATGATATTGAGTATTTAGTGATATCAAATATTGAAGCAACTAAAATGACCCAGAGGAAGTCTCACCATATTCCTGAGGTCTTCTATCAATTAAGTCTTAAGGAACCCTTCTTTCAGTAGTACCAGTTGTCAGGACCACTGTTTTGTCTCACATTCTGGGTGTATGTGGCTTGTCTGGGTGACTTGATGATACTGTTCACAAAAAGCATGCATCATGTATTATACCAGTGGATGCTTCTGGTAATGGATCACTTTGGCTTAAGGGCTCAGGGCCCTCTGCTGTCATACAGAATCACAGAAAAATGTCCCCAAAGCTGAAATTCACATCAATCAATAGAACTTTATTTGGAAATTAAATAGGGGAAAAAACCCCACTCTCAAAGTGGATGATTTAGCCCCTGGATGAAAGATGTGGAGATGACAGATAATTTAACTGCCTATAATACTTTGTGCTAGGAAGTAAAAAAATCATACTAGCATGCCATTTAAACACCTAAATATTTTTGATCTCATTGCAAGAAAGAATAATTGTCCTTTTGAAGGTGTCACAGTGCATCTGATATTGAAATACATATGACATCAGTGGATTTTCATGAACAAGTAATGATGTTGTCTTAAAACACATTCACACACAGATTTGCCTTTAGAATACAATAGCAAGAAGTGGTGGGTTGGGGGTTACTTCCCATCTCTTGAGTTGGGAATACAAATACTGGGGGAGATTAAGTCCTTGACCTTGGGTTGTCTGTGTACAACTACTTTTTCCTGTATGGAGCTGCTACATTAGCCAAAGGATGGTCCAAGAATAACCATAACCATTAGGTTGACTTGCTTAAGCACCCATGCAGATCAGGTGGCTAGAGGAGTTGGATGAGTAGACTCCTTTTCCATATGCGAACAACAGATTCACTCCAACATGCTTGATTCTACTTAGGTTTGATTCACCTGAGCCCAAAGTAGCACTAGAGTGAAGACAATGGAACCGTGGTTGATGGCATTGTGTGTATTCAGGTGTCACTCTGAAATCCTTGTGAGAAGCCTTAAGTCAAAAGAAATAGCTGAAGTCAGCAGAACTAATGTTTTTGGACAACACAGGTGGATGGTGCTCTCTGTAATTGTGCTGCACGATAACCCTTATGGGCTAAGGTAGATTGCCAATGCATTCTAAACAAAATATGGGGCACATAGTACCATGAGTGGCTTCAGAGATTCCAGGGCTTTCCTGCCATCTGAGAGTCATTGATCTTTCTTAGCAAATGACTTTGATCCTGGAAAAAAATATACACACAGAAGGGAGAGTTTACACTAAAATATTTTTACTTAGTTACATTTTACTGTGGATGAGACAGCTGGGAAGAATTTTTGATGGGCAATAGAGTGTTAGGCACCCTGGGATGGGATGGGAAGTGTGTCAAGAAATCTTCATGTGCTTCCCAATTCCTTTTTTGAGATTTAGCGCAACCTGAATACTGAACCTTCTAACAAAGGATGCTTTGTCAAACAAATTCTGTTGCTTCCAACTATAACTGGCTTATTCAAAACAGGAAATTACTGGAAGGACACGGGAGTATTTCATGTAACGCAAGGCAGCTTGACTTTATAAGGAACTGGGACCACGAACTCTTTCATTCTCTCTAGGTCTTACATGGTCCCTCTTGATGCTTCTCTCTGCACGTCTATTTCATTCCTTTCTTCTCTGCAGTTTTTCTTTACATCCTTGCACACACCCCAGAACCCCATAGTTTATGTATTTTATTACTAGCTACATGCAGAGACCAATTCCAAATAATGGGCAAGAGAAACAGAGGGGACTAGCTTAAGGCAGGAAACGTCTCTGCTGTAATCACCTCTGACCAGGGGTACAGGGTCATGTGGTACAAATATGGCTGCCTGCTAAGTACTCTGTTGTTCTCAGAAAATCATTATGGGAAGAACATAGACTCCAAAGCTAATCAATTACATCAACCTGTCAGGTTTCTACTCTCATACAGTCCTGTACCACACAGTTATGACTAAATGTTAAGCTTGGAAGATCCAATTGTTTGATCTCCTTTTCCTGTAGATAGTTCCCCCAATCTTCACTTTTACTTTATATTTCCATAAATTGTAAATAACTCTAAAAATGCTCCAGTTCCAAAACAGATAATATGCAAACCATTCTAAGTATATACATGCATGGAATTTGTACATATTTATACTGGTAAATTAAAAACAGCCTAACTTTAAGAAAACAGCACATTACATGTGTTTTCCCCACCCAAACAGCACCATAGTCCAACAAGCCTAAATGAAGCTAAACAGTGTTTTTGATTTTTTTATGGGTATAAGAAGTCTTAATTGTTGCCTCAACTTTCAGAGCATTTCTAATTCAAAGATGTCATGCAATCATCGGCAGCAGGAGGTTGCTGTATTTAGGATTGTACTTGAACTTCCTAAATCTCAAATACCTGGCTAAATATGTACTAATGTTTATTGACTTTCTGATATCAAAAGGGAAAGAAATAATTTTATTCATGCCTGAAAAAATACGGGTGACAGTTTTTCATGTCTTGAAAGTTGGTTGGAAAGGTATGTGCTAAATACTGAGGTTTGCAAATACTCTTAGAATAGATTTTCCAACTCTACTTCATTAAGCTACATTAAAAAATATCAAGGTATTCAGAAAATACAACTGGAAATTTTATATGAAGCATTATGCCTCCATAAGGATGTCTAAATTATGTCGAATTTGTTCCAACAGTGAACAGCATGGTGGGAGTTCAATGGGAAATAAGCGATCTTAAGTGTTAAATGTTTTATGTAGGGGGGCAAAATTTGCTACCCCAAAATACGTCTTTGGCATGTGGACTATTTCAGGCTGATTCTTTTTAAGAAATGGAAGACTCAAGTTTTTCTTTTTTGCCTTCCTCCCAACTGCATAAAAAGAATTTAGATGGACAACCTGCTCTAGGAAGGGAGCTATCACCACACATAACTTCATTGTAACATGAACTGAGGTGATGTACAGGGAAGAACTTAGCAAGACCTTATTACCAGTCTTCTCTGTGTCCCATTGTTTCTGGATGGCCCAGCAAACATTTGTTTACCAAACATTTACTCTTGTCATTCTTCCTATGAATTTCCTTCCTTCTCTCTGTAGTCCCAGACCCATATCCACCTCTCCTTAGTCCAGAATGATATATATACCTCATTTTATCTGTTTTTATAATGTCTCATGTTTATATGGATTCTCCAGAAGGACATAATTAAATTTGATTTTCTCCTGTTAATCTGTCTTATGTCAATCTGATTCTTAGACTAGCCAGAAGAAACTTGAAGGGTACAGGAAAATTCTTCCTCCCCAACAATTAAAATTTCTCCTTTAGCTTCTTTCAAACATACGACTATCCAAATCGTTAGCACAACCGTAATGGCTAGATCATGTTAAGAACTGGAAAATTTGTTCTTCATGTCAGGAGTTGCCCCATTCCCACTGAGCAGTGATAAGGCCGCAAAAGGGGGAGTCACTCTCCAAGAACGCTTGATACAGAGCTTTGCCTGGGAAAGATTCCCAAGCATGATCCCCTTATCTTTCCAGTAAACACAGCATCAAAGACCCGCTGTGTTTCTCCATTTAATCCTCAGTAATTTAACTCCCCAAATTTAAAATAATCTTAAGAGAAATGCTTTCTGTTCAGGTTTAAAACAATTTCTTTCAACTTTCCCTTATGAACTATATTTTTACTAAAAATAATTAAATAGGCTGTATCATATTATTTTGTATCTATGACAAATTCAAACAACCAGGGGGCAGTCTTCAGTCCATCATATATATATATATATATATATGCAGTGTTTTAAGTTTTACTCTATGCCTGACTGCCTTTCTTCTTATACAGTATAAGAAATGCTTCTAGGTCACCCACAAACTTATTTCTCACCCATGCCAAAATTAGTATATAAATATCTAAACTGTTTAGATACTATTTTCTTCATTAATCCTTGTCACATGCAGAAATGGAAGTACTCAAGGTTTTTGCTGGTTTGATGACATGGTTTTCCAGTACTTGTTCCAAGCTTCTTTTATAATCATTATTCCTATGAAGTCATTCAACTTGGAAATAATTGCTTGCCAAAACTGAGTCCCTCTGGTGAACCACTCGACACAGCTTTAGTTTTACAAAGAATACCATTCTTTGTATGCTATTAATCTTGGCTAAGAAACACCACACAGTATTCTTCCCACTTAAACAGCTCAGCTCCTGTTCTCTTGGTTACACTTTAGAAACACTAGACTTACTGCTGGAATGTAAATGTGTATCTATCACCTAGCCGGTGACTCTGAAAACAGACCTTCCCAACATAGATAATACAGACCCTCTGCTATGGCAACATTTAATAGTTGTTAAAAATGTGGAGGACTTCCCAGTCTGAAAACCTGCCTTATATAAGGTTTCTGGCATTTTATTACATGGAGTTTGTTACTTAGTCTGATTTTAATGTTGACATTAAGCAGCTATGATAACATGTTCATAAATCACGAGTTAATTTATACACATAAACCAGTGCTTTCTGTGAAAATACTAAGCACTTAATTCTAAATTTACTCTTTTAATCTAAGCTCACACTTCTGAAAAGCTATTAATAGGTCATAAGGTGAAAAGTTTATAAATAAATTAGAAATCCAGGTATTCAGTGGATTATTCTAGAGAATACAAAATTACTACCAATTTATTTTCTAACCAAAATGAATTAAAAGCCATCAAAATGCAACACTGTGTTGACATAGTATGGGCCTGACTTAATTAAACAAACTGCTAACAGGCTATATGGACATTACGGCAAAGCAAATTGAAATTGCCTTCCTGTTTCATATTCACAATGAAATCTCTGAGGCAAAGGATTTTCCCTTGTCCAAGCCAGTGAAGTTATGTCTCCAATGTCTTCCAAGTTCAAAGAAACTGGGTCGTGGATAATTATCAGGCAGAACATGTTGTAAAGGTGTTTTGTCCATGAGAATTCTGTATAAAAATGAAAACACTTTATACTGAAAATAAAATACATCAAGCGAATCATGCTACTCCGTCAAATTGGAATAAGGCCATTGGAAAGGAAAATTTCCAAAATCAAAGTTTGTGAAAATGTTAGAATTTCTAACTGTTAAATATGCATACTTTTGAAAGTTTGATATTAAATGTATCAGGGTTGCAGACAATTTACAAAATTTTCTTCGTAGCAGAAAAATATATTGTGAACCTCTCAAAATGTGAGGGTTCATATGACACATGAAAGAGTATCTTCACTACAAAAATATATATTTTACATTCAGACTATTTTATCTAAAATGTAAGTTTTCTCAATTACATATGGTTCTATTTATATTAAGAAAATTTTCTGACAATCCATATAAAGTGAATTTTGACTAATTTAAATTTCTTTACAGATATACTCACATTTTTATATACACAAAGGGTGATGTGTAATTTTGACTTTAATTCTATTCTTCACATACACACGTGTGTATATGCACATTGAAAATTTAAAGTGCCTCTCAAATTAAATATAGACTTCAGGAAAGCCTGCTTTAACATACCTTGCAAACACTGAAAACTAAGCAAAAACCAAAATAGAGTAACAAACCCTTTTATTACTTTTTTCTAATTGTGTGATTAGAAAATAGGAGAAACAATAGCCTATATTGTACCTTCTTCTGTGCACTTTAAAACACTGTTTAGAAAGACATTTAATATTCTTTCTTTCTTTAATTGTTCATATAACTCAGCTTCACAGCATAGCATTTTCAGAGAACATTCGAAATGAAAAGGCTAAATTGTATACAAAATAGCATGTCATATTTACCTGTTTTCTAAATAATATGTATTATAAAGGAGAAAATGAACTGAAGACATATAATTTAGGCACCTGTTAAAGGGTCTGCACAGTAGAGAAGACTCAGTCAAACCACATCAGTGAAACCACTTTTATTTTTATTTTTTCCATGTAGATAATTTCATGTCAGCTACAAAAACCATGAAATGAAGAACCGATTGTGAAACTGCAAACTCAAAACCACTGGAGTGATAAACAGGTGCCCCCAGAGGACTGTTACAAAAAATAATCAGAATACCATGAATTCATATTTAAGTAGTGAACATGTATATTTAAAAATAATAAATATAGAACAGCAGGAGAGAAACTAATAGCATAAACAGCATGAAGTACATTTTATTTTTTAAGACAGATGAAGTTTCTAGGCACAGTTTTAGGCATTAAAGAGGACACAGAGGCATAGGTTAGTGTGCGCTGCTCTGTACAAAAATACAGTCTGAATAAATTACATTGCTAGCCATACAATTGGACATCACTTACCAGTCAGTTCATTGCATGTTTAATAATATACAGGTACATGCTAATCCATATATATCATTTATATTTCAAACACGTAGGTCTCTCTATATTTGTCTTTAAAATTTACATGTTGAACTTACAAAAAGCTAAACAGTTGTGCAAGAAATCCAAATAACTAGCCCTGCTGAGTACTTTATGCTATATGTGTGTATGTGTATGTGAATATATATCTCTCTAAGATAGACAATGGGTTTGTAGTTAACAGGTTTGCTCGTAAGAAAACATCCAACAAACCTCAAGCTGCAAAAACATTATGTTAATGTAGGTGAAAATTCACTTGTGTTTATTCTGATAGACAAAACAGTGTTTCAGGTGAGCAACAATAACGTTCATGTTGTACTGAGCTTGTTAGTAATGAAAACACTTTCAAATATTAGTGATGGTAGAAATATAGCATACGGCTCTTCACCAGGAAAGGGGAAAGTTATATAATAAGTCTACTTTCCAGTAAACTGCAAATGTGTGTGCCTTAGCCTATAATATATTCTGTCATTTTCCAGCTTGTCATATTGACAGAGAATGAAAACTTGGTAAAACTTGAGATGTGATATTGGTCTAATAGCACACTGCATCCTCTACTAGGACTAAGAAAAGCGCCTCATTGATGTCAGCACCAACATACTGTTCTTCCATTATTCACGAATAAAGAGGTTCTCTCACAATAGAGAGTGTTAAGTAGCCGAATTCTCTATCCAACAAATCTATTTCTCATGCTGCTCTGACAATAGGTAATTAACTGCAAGACAGTTTGGCCCAGATTTTACTATTTGTCAAGAAAATTGCTTCAAAAGAGTCTGTAATACTACTATCCTTCTGGAAAACTTCCACTCACAGTTTCTTATGATTCTATATAGAATCATATACTTTTATAATGGTTTCTCTCTAGCATGCATTTAATCACTTCTATCATTGCTAAAATCAGAATAAGCCTGGTTCTTCTTGTTTACTTTGTGATTCTATAGAAAAGTTACAAGGCAAGAGTTTTTTTTAAGCATTTGAATAATAAAATAGGTTTTTCTTTCCTGCTGTTTTGGCAACAGATCCTAAGACAAGCTGAAAGCAGAACTCTGCTTTGGGAAGGAAAGCAAATTATTAAATACCACTGATGCGGTCCTGCTCTTAACAGATTTTGCAGTACAGTAGAACATAGGTACATTTTAAGTGATTTTTCCAGTGCTTCTTTCTGCAAGAGGGCCAAAACCTGGACATAACTGTTTTAGTGTCTTTGTTAAGAAAAATATCATTTATAAGTTTTATATTAGAACTGTATATTTGATATAAAAATATGTTTATAATTAAACTATCCAAGTTTGTGTATTAAATAGGATTATCACAAGTTTGCATTGTGAGATAGTTGCAAACTTATTCCCTATTATTGACTTTTCCTTCCATTTGAGCAGCCAGCAAATGATTCCCTTAACATAAATCCATCATTACTGTGTGCACAAATCAGTTAGCCCATTAGTTAATTCAGAGGACCAGGTAATAACCAGATGAATTCTACTCCTCTACTGAGACATTTAGACATTTATAAAAATCTATTGCTATTCCTTTTTCATAAAGACATTTAAAATACTTGAAAAAGCAGCCTTCTATTTTAATGAATTTTAAACAAAATGATCATCCTAATTGCTACTCTCTTTTCAACTACAGCACTTATAGAAGAATCATTTTCCGATTAACACCATTTCAATTCTTCTTCCTATACAATTCTATTACAACTTTCCAGTCAAACAGTAGAGTACGTAGAGCAAAAGCTTTTAAGGTATATGTGCTTTTGTACATTAAGTAAGCGTGAATACCGATCTAAGCCTCTTAACAACGTGTACAAAGTTAGTGTTCAAATCACTTCACTAGAGCAAACATTAATTTTACGTGTAATAGGCAAATGCATGATGTAGGGCTAGGGAACAGCTCATTATCATTTATACTAATGGTTCACCTTCTATAAAAATATTTAAGCTGTTACATATGCACGGTTATTTGCTGTAATGTTTAGTAAATGATTTAAAGGGCAATTGGGACAAAAGCAATTCATGCATATATCTTTCTAGTTGCCCCAGGGAAAGTAGAGCCTCTCCATTTTCCTCATTCTAGATATGGCTGAGGCACAACTTCTAACCACATAATGAAAAGCACATGTCTCTAAGTCTTGACTCCCTTCCCAGAGAGATGCTGATTGCCAGAGCATAATCTCCCACTAAAAAGAGTATTCATAAAGGTGGAATATGTACCATTAACCAGTTACATTCAGAACTCCCATTAATGCCAAAGGGCAGTTCACTTTTCAAGAGCTCTCTCAAATAACCGAGGGCCAATGGGTGGGCTAAGCAGGTGATAAGCACTCTGAGAGTGGAATCCTTGTGGGTGTAAAGGAACTTCTAAATGTTGCTTATGCCAGCTGCGCCCCTGCAGGCAATAGGAGACTCAGGCATTTTGCACTCCAGCTAGTTTCTCACAATGCTTGCTGGCATTTAGGACCCTTCACTTGTCAAGAAAAATGACATGAACGTATTGGAAGTTTGCAGCATTTGCCTATGTCTAATCAGCTCTCTTAACTTGTGCAGGTCCCTAACATGGATGTAAAAGGTGGTTATGATGTTGACAGCCAAAAGGCAAGACGTTAAATCAAGTAAGTAAACTGCTTGATGCTCCACAAGTGTTTTAGAAAACAGTGAGTTAGAAAAGATGCAGGCGTAATCCTTTTGTTGAATGGTTGTTTGTTTTTAAATTTGAGACTATTGGTTCTAGTAGTAGTCTTCGTAGTTCTTAGGGTTCAGGCAATAAAGGATGGCACCCCCAAACGAAAATATAGTTGCACCCCAGGCCAGGCCATAACCCCAATTGAACTCATGGTAAATTTTCAAGCTCACAGTTTCAATGAACTTGATTGGGTAAAGGACCAGGCTGCAAACCTGTAGAACAACTGAAAGAAAAGCAAATCAAAATTAGAAAAATGTTAGTTACAGGAAATATAATGATACAACAAACAAACACACATATATATGAGAATTACTTTTTAATCAATAAATATAAAAGCCAAAATATGTGAAGCATCGCTTATTCTAGATGGTATACTTTAAAATACTAATGGTTTTTCTATTTCACAATATAGTAAGAATTACTATATTAATAATCAGTAAAACACTATAATAGTATTTGAAGAAATAATTAGTACAACAGAATAATTTATATGAGTATACAAAGTAGCGATTTTCACTTTACAAATACATACATTATTATCGCTATTATGGCAAGTAGTGGTAGTTAGGCTAAACTGTTCCACTATACAAACCCTGTAAATAGCTCCCTAAGGACAGTGACCTGGGATACCAGCTAAAATCCTTTTTACTTATTTATGCTCTTAGGGAACTGGAGAATTTGAATTCATTTGTACTGATGAAACTGGTCAACCTGTGATTTAAGTCTTGCTTTCATTATTGTTGCTTCTAACTCAGCGCAGTATTTCACCAATTCCTACCTTGATGTCTTTACTTCTATTACTCTGATGGAAAACTATTTTCATACTTTATCTCTCATCCAGTCCATACTCAAACGTCATCTTTGTCAAGAAGCCGCATCTAATTATACATTTTCTATTAGATATAACAGATGACATTTACATATTTATTCCTCACCTACTTTTAAAAAAGAATTAATTCGATGAAGGCAGAGGAGATAATGGTCCTGGAAAACCTAACCTAATGATGGCTATCTACAATAGAGCACAAAACTTGGCTCTTAGTTCTTAGTTAAATCCTAGTACCCTGTGAGGGCTCAAGGGGAAATGTGGTGAGTCATACCTAATGAAAGAGAACAAACCGATTATCAGGAAAGGGAAGGGTTTTTGTGTGTGTTTTTTTGAGTATCTAAAATTAAAATGGTATTTATCCTGTGGATATTTTTACATGAGAGACACAGGATTATACAAGAGATGATGTCTTCCATTCAGGATCATAATTTCCTATTAGATCAAATATTATATAATTTCTATTTTATTTAAATCAATTTAAGTAGAATTCACGGGATGCAGTGGCCTCATTCTCTACTATATGATTGCTAACATCCTCAAAAACAGAAACTCTTCTCCCTGAAAAATTTGGCATACAGTAATACTTGACAGGGGTTTGGCAAACTACCAAATCTAGTTTGCTGTTTGTTTTTGGAAAAAAGCTTTATTGGAGCATAGCCAGGTGTGTTCATTTATATCCTGTCCACACTACGATGACAGGTTTCTGCAGCAGAAACCATGTGGCCCACAAAGGCAAAATATTTACTATTTGCCCCTTTATTATAAACTTTGCCAGTGTCTGATACATAAACTTTTGCTCAAAACAATTGTTATTTACTACATCTTAAAAATACTGTAAATTCCAAATGTCAACAACAAAAACAATTAAGGAGTAGGAGATAAGAACATACTTTGATATACTAAAAAAAGATAGTTTATTACATTTCTTAAGAGCAATAGGATGGATACTGTCTTTAATTAACTAGAATTTTGTGCTTTAAAATATACTCTCATCTATTCCCACTACCTGCGAAAGATCATTATTACCAATATAATTAATGTTCCTAGAAAGTCTAGGAATGTTCCTAGAAAGTCTATTTGTGCACAGACCTGAAGCACAGATACAAGACCTGCACAGATACAAGCCATCTATCTGTGGCATAAAACTGATGCATAACAGAAAATTCATGAGGGCAAGATTACTCAAGATCATTACTTTCCATCAGGCTCTGACTGCGGGGTCAAGTGACCTTTGTGGAACCAGATAAAAGAATTCCAACATCTTTGCCGCAGGGCCAGCACCGGCCCACCATACTTCCACATTATTACTGAGCAGGTGGCTATATAGGTCCATATAAAAGGAGAATCTCTCAACATCCAAAATGGAAATCACACCTTATTTATAGTTTAAAAATCTCAGAAATAAGTTTAAAGTCGTTGTTAGGACAACTGACAGCATATTATACAACACACACTTCATCTATTTCCAGCCAGTAAGTGTTAAATGTATATTAATTTAAAAATATTCAGCTGGCTCTGTGCCTTTGTCATGGAAAGGGAGCTCTGATGTTTTAAATGTCTTAAAACTAACAAGAAGTCAGTGGCTACCAACTATGAAGTATGAAGAAAAAAAAAATTCCAAAGTTACTAAGCAAGTTCAAAAAAAAGGCATGTCTCCGTTTTCTACCTTTATCTCACATCTACCTACCACTTCAGCATTTTATTAAAAATAATAATAATAATAAGGGAGAAATGTGGGATTCACATATAAATCAAGTATAAAAATCAAACGAATAATCATATTTGACCTGATTGTTTATAGTTCATGATGCGTGATCAAAACCGAAAGTTTCTGTGATATGACTGCCCCTTGCACTGTTCACCATGTAAGAACTTGTTCGTTATGCTTCAGAAGATTGGAGTCTGTTGAGAATTAGGCTTGGGGTTGATTAATGATTGTGCATTGAGTCCCCTATACAGAATTTTATTATTGTTAACAACCATTTGATCAATAAATATGAGAGATGCCCTCTCAAAAAAAAAAAAAAGGCATTTCTCCTAGGTCTCTATATTCTGGTCACTAGTCAAAGCATGACTGATGCTGCCTTGACATGACTGAAATATGAATGTGAATTAGGAATTGTAATTCATTGACTCATTCAACACATTCATTCATTCAATAAATATTTGAATGTTTCTAAAGTGAGACAGTTAAGGCGCTGGTAACAAAAGTTGCTACTCTCATGAACAGGCAATCCATTAGTAAATAAATACAGAATACAACAAGTATTGCTGAGAAACGAAAATACAAAAAAGCAAGACAAGATGGAGGGGCACAGGCTGCTTTTTTAGACTAAGAGTTGAGGGCGGCCTTTCTGGGGAGGAGTCATTTGTGCACAGACCTGAATGAAGTGAGGGGTGCACATTCATATAGCGGGGAGTGAGCAATCTGGGTGGAAGGCATACGCAGTGCAAAACTTCTGCCACAGGAGTACACTGGGTACAGTGAAACTTCAGTAAAGATGTGGTTGTATCAAGAGAGCAAGGAAGGGACTGGCATGAGATGAGAGGGACAAGAGAGCTGGGGGCCTGTTCAGGAATGGCCCTACACACCATGGTCAGGGGTCTGGATTTGATTCTAACTGCGCTGCACAGCTGCGAGAGGAGTTTGAGCAGAGAAGTAATAATTTACCCACATTAGATTCTAGAAGAATTATACCGCTTCTTTTGTGAATCAGCTAGTATCTGGAGTGAGATGTTTACCTAAACTGCTTTTAATATTCATTTCAACGTGTTTTATTTAGCAAACATTTGGCCTCCAGGGTACAATATGTCCCTCTAATGGAAAAGTGGAAATACAACTTCATTAGGCTCCACTGGCATACTCTTCTGAGCAGCTTTCATAGAGATAAAACTTTATGGTGTTCAGCCAGATGAAAACTACCCTAAAACGTTTTATGCCTTTGACTTAATTTTACTCTTTGGAATCACTGAGAAAAAGGCATGTAATAGCAAAATTGAGAAAACAGATAATCCCACATTTGTAAATAATTTTTTCCATTTAATAAAAATAACATAGATGCAAGTAAAAATGCCTCCTTGACTTTTATAGATGCTGTAAAGAAAAAACAAACAAACCTAAGAGTCCACAACTCAAGAAAACACCACCACACTGTATTTCTACTTTACCACCGACCAATGAAATGTAACAGGCACTAGCTGTGGTATTCTCTGTGCTCTACCTTAGAGGCAATGTGGGTAAAGTTGTATAGCATTTTAGAATTTGAAGGGAATTTGAGGTTCATTTGATTCCCCCTCCCCACTTTTTTGAAAAGAGGCAATACAACTACCAGCCCTGAAATTGTGTGGAGAGATGCATAACAAGAATTTAGATGTACCGATTCTTGTGTTATTTCTAGTTTTAAGGGGGTATTTTTCACTGTTTTCAAAATTGAAATATTCAAAATATTTGATATTTTCTTCTAAGAGGATATTTCAGTATTTCAACAACCATTTACTGGATGTACACTGGGTTCTAGGTGAAAGGGATTAAGATATTTCATACTTTATAGTGGAGAAACACAGAAATAATTATTCCAAATGAATGTGTTCAACAGTAGTTACTAGAAGCATGTTCACTTCTAATCCACTCATCATGTGTTTACTGAGCTCTGACAACATTCCAAGCACCACACTTCATCCTGGCAAAATAAGAGAGGGTATTCAGAAAGGAAGCTCCATTTGAACCGGTTCTTAATGGATGGACAGGATGAGGTCAGAAGTGAAAGAGGAAAAGACCTCTAGGAAGAGGAAGCAGCTCGTATAGCACTTAAAGATATGAGAGTGTGCTTGTAGAAAAGGTACATGGGTTGAAAGAAGGGTACACTCACACGGAGATGTTTGGTTCATACTATAAAAGGCGTAGTGTGTCATAAAAATAATACACTGGTTTCTCCAGGGAGAAATCTTGGAGGTTTTTTAAATTGTGGATGCTGTTGGTGCCCTGTCTGTATACTCTCATCCTCATCACCCCAGTACATGTCTGTCTGACTTCCAACTGTCAACACCTACACTTCTTTGCCTGACTTTTCCTCTGGCCACTAAAGCTACTTTGTCTGACTTTAGGGGCGGGCCTGGCATTCTGGGAAATGAAAACTGCTGTCTTCCCATCATCAGCAATAGCCCTTTCCAATGACTCTCAGAATATGGTTTATAAATACCCAGATCCCCAGGCCTTCCAGTGAGATTACTCTGAGGTGTGTGTTATATACTGGTTTCTAGAATTTTGCCAGGAAGATTAAGCTACAGCTGCTTATGGCGACAACTTGGTTTGATAAGGCACTCTCTATTAGCTGCCTTCCCTTTCCTGTGTCAATTTCCACATCCTTTATTTTTTTTTACCTCCCCAAATAAGTACTTGCACTTGATTCCTGGTCTCAGGTTCTGCCTCTGGGGAAACCAAAAGGACAAGTGACACTAGCCTTGTATTCCAGAACGACATCTCATGTGTTTATGTGCAAGACAGAATAATGCAGAGGAGACTAGAGAAGGACAGGCCCCTAGGAAATTAGTCAACATGTGCAGACCCGTGTGTAGTGATAACTAAGGTTGATGTCAGCAGGAAAGAAAGGCCAGAGAATGTAAAGAAGAGACTACGGATAGAAGAAAAACTGAAGCTGGGTTCTGGGAAAGAAAAGAAGAGCTACAGACATTTAAAGTCAGATGTTACCAAAGAAAATAAAACACAGTAGGGGAAGTGCAATTTGGGAACCAACAAGTTCCATTTGGGGAAGAGTTATGTCCTCAACTAAGGCAGTAATGGTGATTTATGCAAAGAAGCTACAGACTTAGAAGATAATTTTAAAGAAAAAATTGATAGAACTTAGCAGCCAAGTCCTTAAATATAGAATTTACATAAAAGAAATGGTAATTTGGAGAATAAAAACATTTGCCCATGAAGGATTAATATGAAGCTATCCATTCCTTTTCTTGTTAGAATTTACTCAGTACCTAAACCACATATTAAATTAATTATTGGCAGTGATCATGTAAACTGTTCTAGCCAAAGGACAGTTTGATATTGATAAAAATCTAAAATAGGAGAACTCCTTTTAAGTTTGAAATCTAAGCTGGACACTAATTTTTCTGTCAAAATGTAGACTGAAATACCTCCAGCCATCTCTAATACAGGGTGGTGAGGAGGGCTGCCATATGCAAGCCTCTAATCAAAGCTCAGAGATGGAAAGTGGTCGCAGGATTCTGAAAAACAAAGTTACCATTTTGCATAAACATTTCTTTACAGGAGGCTTTTTGCAGATGTTACAGAGAGGAAACATCATTAGTAAAATTAGTGGGGATTCTGTTGTTTAAAATCTGAATTATAGAAGAGTGGGAATTTTCTGCAACTTGTATCAAAGGCCTTAGAAAAAAGGGAAACAATCATCGTAAGTCCAAGTGGGGTATAAAAAGATCTATAAAGCCAGAGAATAAAAGAAGAGGACCCAGAAAGAGGCAACCCCTCTAATTTCACCAAGTCTTTAGTGAGAACTAGATGCCAGTTAGCAGAATCTCATCGTACATTATCTGTCACTGTCAGTTAGACACTAGGAAATGTGCTGTAGTCAACTGTGCTGGAAACATGCACAGCTTTCATGATGTGTCTGGTTCAGTCATGCTGTACTGATTGTTTATGGTCCTTATGACATCTCAAGTTGACTTCCTTCAGGTGCTGCTTCCAACAGATGGAGTAACTAGAGTTACAGAATGGACTCCAAATGAAGTACAGTTGGCAGGTGAATTTAAAATTCAAGGCTGATTCTGCTCGTTTTCCTACGTGTTGTACGTACCCCAAGCGAAGATGGTTCATGAATCCACCCACACATGAGCTTTCAAGCCAGATAGATGCCCTGAACTGAAACCCTTGGCTCTGTAACTTACTAGTTGGATCATCCTGGGGTATTACTTAACCTTTCTAAACCTATTTCTTCATTGATAATATGAGGATAAGGAATATCTAATCTTAAGACTGTTACATCAGAGATAGCATATGCTATGTGTCTAGCAGTGTGACACATAGTAGGTGCTCAATGAATGATTATTATCAACATTATTGTTACATACGCCATCTTAAGCTGAAGTCTAGATTTCTAGGACCAATGAGTGAGAGAGTTGTAGAACATGAGTCATTTTAAATGGGCTGTAGTGATGACTAGCTCTTAGCACTTCTAGCAACTATTCAAGAAGGTAATGAGCCGATTCTCAGTTAAGGACCTCAGAGAAAAAGAGATCAACAAAAACCTTTCAAATCTGTTTGGCTGTCTTTATGAGGCTTCATCATCAGTTTTTAGTAAAAACCCTTGGAGAATATATTATTTAACACCAAGATAGTATAGTCACATACTACAGGTGTGCAACATGTATTTGTTAAATAAGTGGATGAAAACATGAATCAATAAAAAAATCTTTCTTACAACTATTACTTGTTTGTTTGAGTTGTTTTGGTCTTAGCTTTGTGGTCAAGTGAAACTCACTGCTTTATATATCCAAAGAAAGAGAAATGGTTTATGAAAAACTGAATTATAGTTAGCTAGTTGTTTACATGCCTATCACATTAGAAGCCACATAACTTAGTCATCTTTCTATCATTCACTCAACTATTTATTGACTGCCTTAGAAAACCAGACACAGCACATGATAATGAATTAATTAAGTATGTAGTCCTGTGTAGAGATGTTTCAGAGTGGCAATGCTCTGTTTCTACTTTATGTACTGCATGTCTCAGCAGGAGAAAACAAAGAATATTTCTTTGTTGAGAAAGATATTTGTGTGTGAACACCAAGACAAAGCTTCATATCATATGGAGAAAAAGAAAACATTTTGAGAAAAGAGGAGAAACAGACTACTTTCAAGCAGACCAAGATGAGTAAAAAGGGGAAATGGCCCCAAATGCACATTTGCAAAGAATCACCAAACTGAATTACAAGTGACACAAGCCATCTGCTAGAATAAGTATGTTTACTAAGAAGCAAGCAAAATAGACCACCATGATTTTAGCTAGCATTGTTGCAAACAGACTTTCCAAATTTGTTAATCTTATGTCCAAATAAATAATGGATTATTATGTATAATGAATAACCTTCCTAGAAATCGGCTATAGGCAACTCTTTAATGGCTTTTGCAGATGGGAGAAACCTTTTCATTCCATGTTTCAAAACAGCCCCTTGCCTATATGCAAAGTAACACTAAACTAATGGTTATTTTAAAAAAGAGCTTCACAAATACAGTGTCAGAACAAAATGGGTAAAATTAAATCTCAGCACATGTAGATTTTTAAAATGAAGGAGTATAATGCTCATTTTAGGTCTCAGCAGGTAGAATAATCTTATGAGTGTTGCTATAGGGATTCTTTTCATCATTTTATCATTTACTAATATTTGTGATAGCTAGAGCTGTATCAAAATCTTTATTTCCATTACCTTTAACTTATGTTCATTTGCAATGTTTGTTTGCTGTTATAACCAGTATTTACTTTCACATTTTCATGAATATTGCTATGCTTGGAAAAACATACAGAACTTTTTTAGAAAAAATGAAATTTTGAGTTACTTTACTAAGCATGTTGACAATAGGTGTTACGAACAATGCGTTTCTTTATAGATTCTGCATATGCCATGTGGTAAGTTAAAGGCTAAGTGGGATAGTAACTAAGTAGTACAGGAACAATTGGATATTATAAGAGAATGCCTAGAATATCTCTTTACCTTCCTAAAATCAGAAATTTCTGAGTAGTCTAAAAATTAAACATAATTCCAGTTTGAAAGAATGGCACAGCATTTCAGAACTTATCAAGAAAGTCTATTATAACTGATTATCTAATCACTATGTTAATAAATCCTAGCTGCAAAGAAAAACTTACACTATAATTAAAATATCTAAATTATTTCATTCTAAAAATCGCCATGGTAAATTCATGAACCAAGAAATAAACTAGAGTGATGGAATCTTTAGAAGAATCTTCATGTTATACTATGTGATTCACAATGGAGATCTTTATCGCACATGAGATTAACAAAGTAATGATACTACCTACGGCCACTGCCTAAATCCTCAAAATGTTTTCTGCAGTAGTGTTCTCTACTCTATTAGAAACTATCTGTGGTACTGTTTAGCCAGTTTTACAGGTATCAATACAATGTTCAGTCCATTAATAAGCACCCATAAAACAGTTGAATGAGTGAGTGAGGGAGTCAGTAGTGAATGAACCACTAGTTTAAGATTCAGTAGCCTCTCAGCCCCAGGTCAACCAGTAACTACTATGTGATCTTGAGCAAGTGAATTAGATGTATGTCTAGATTCCTTCAGCCCCTTTGGACCTTCATTTTTATATCTGCATTTCGACTGGTCTATAGAGGAAAATGAACACAAACAGCAGGGGGCAGCAGAACACTTCTGATTGTTTTTTAGCTCAAACTATCCTTTAAATCCTGGGAAATTTCATCTATTCCCATCTTTAAACAGCTTAAAAAAAATCTATCTAACAGCTTAAAGGGTTCTGTCAGTGTCTTCATTATTGACAGTCACAGGGACTTATTTTTCAGTCTTCAAATCAGGTGTGACTGACAGGGTAAATTGAAGGCACCAAAAGATTATTTCAGTTTGAGTCAAAAAGAACAATATAGTCAAGGCTGTTCGTATAAATGAAAATTAAAACACATAAAATAATGTACTGAGCTTTTAGTCTTTTAAGCCCCTTTTCTAAATACCAAAGTGACTTTTAGTAAAAGTAAAACTTTTACTTTGGTTGTTACATTCATCCAAGCTGTGCTTTATGGAATGATAGTTGTTAAATTAGTGAATATGCCATCAACCTCATCCAACTAAACTAGCTGATGGTTCCCGTTACACATTATGATTTTTTAGTATAACCATGTAAACATTTCCAAACAGATTTACACTTTTAAGCGTACATATATTAGAATTTGTTTTCAGTTCCAACACAGAAAAAATAATGTTGCCTCAAGATCAACAAGGTGGCAGTCAAAGGAGGGGGGTGGGGGAACTGGATGTGAAGAAAAGACTTGGTTAATACACCTGCTGCAATTCCTAAGGCAGCAGCCCTGTCAAGAACTATTACTTATTCATGTTTTTTCAGTTAGAAGTTTAGAAATTGCCACTGTACTTTGTGAAATGCTTAACACACTGAAAACTGATAATGTGATAAACCCTTAACCAATTTACCTTAAAATATAACAAATGCCTCTCCATCTGTATGTAATACAAGCAACCATACACTGCTTCTGCCTGAGAAAGGATAGTAGGAAGGTTCATGAAACTTTAATACCGGTTTGAAAGTAATGAATATATTTACCTGCTGCAAAAAGCATGACAGCAACAGGTCTGTAGAAGCGCCTTCGAGATCCCACGCAGATAGAAATCAAGCCCACCAGGAATGCAATGAGAATGATGGCAGCACCGCCCAGAAGTAAAGCCAGAGTAGCAATCTGCCAATCTGGAAAGAAAAAAGAAAGGTATCGTTTTTAAGCAGAGGGTCCTCAAAGAATCAATAGAACTGTGCTCAGCAGCCTTCCACCTTGCTGTAGCCAAACAGATGTGACTTTACTGCATGCTAGGCATCCTTTGGGATTTGAAATGTTTTGCAACAAAAACTACTATAAATGTCCTTATTTAGAAAAGTCTCCTATGCTAAATTCAGCAGAGCTTTTTAGACCAGAGGTTTGCCATGCTTTTCTTCCAAGGAAGCTACTAAGCCTTCATGCTAAATTTGGTTACCCCTCCAAATTTTCATTATTATTATTTCAATTTCTACTGAGCTATAAAGTTCATGAATCTTAAACATAGGAAGTAGAGAACTTGATGAATTTTTATATTTAGACACCCATGTAAACCACCACCCAGATTAAGATATAGAACATTTCCATCGCCCAGACGGTTACCTTGTGCCCCTCACCCAGTCAATAACCACCCTCCCACTCAAGCTACTGAAGGACATCTATCACCTTGGATTTGTTTTACCTGTTCTTAAATTTCATATAAGTGGTATGAACTCTTTAGTGTCTGGCTTTTACATCTGTGATATTTATTTTATGTCTGACTTTTATGTTTCTGATATTCATCCATGTTGTGTGTGGCAATAATACATTCTTCTTTTTAGAATTGTTGGCCTTTCTTGGACAGCCTTTCTTCTCTGCCCAAAAGAAAAAAAAACAAGTTTTTATTTGCCTTTCTCCCCCTCCCCTTCACTGAAACAACTTCCCAAAAATGAACACCAGGAGGATTTCTTGTTGTTTTTTCCTCCTTCCATTTCATTCTAACCGTACTGTTGCATTACCAACGCAGGAATGATTTATGAAATTAAGTATTCCCAGGGAGCCAAAATGGACTCTAAATGGCTGCTCAAAGCATTTCTTCATTCATACACGGAAACAGGAAGCATATATTGACCACTTACTATGTGCAGGTCTCTGTACACAGATACTTTAACAGAATCTCCCATAGCCCAACTAAAACAGGATCCTCATTGAAATGCACTTGTCATTTCTTACAAAATAAAGATGTAGAAATAGTGTGACAGAAAACTGGCTTACTTTCCATTCTGTAAGAAGAGTAGAATGTTCTCGAAGGAGAAGGAAAGTGAGTATGTGAAAACACTATCCAGCTTAGGAAGCACCACAGAAAATAATACTGTGGAGAACATTCTTCAGTGGGGGACTGGAAGTCCCAGGCTGCCTCTTCTGCCCCTCACTGTAATGTACGTGCAGGAAATGAAAATAGACTTTAATCCATGGTTAGATTGCAATACAGCCTATTCAAAGTCAAGGACTCATGATAACTTGATGCTGCGCTCCGCAATTATCCCTCCGGTAAGCTTCCAAAGTGCACTCTTTGCACTGTAGGTAAGGGATGAGTGGAGGAACCTAGGATACCCTAAGATCTTCTTTTATTTATACTTGTATATCCCTGCCTCAAGTGCCTCTTCCATATACTCTCCTAAGAAATTCTAAATATATAACTGGCACTGAACTAGAACTTGCACTGCGTTCAGGAAACAAACAAGGGGAGAACAGAAGAAATCCACATTTTTAAAATATAAAGATGAATCTACAGAAAGCAGAGGGTATTTTTTTGTGCCATCTACTTGTAACAAAGCCATGTAACTTCAAACAAAAGTGCATCTGGCTTTCAAGTAGAGTTTAAAAGGATAGCCATACTATGGCTTCTTTATTCCATAACAGCATGTAACTTTGGATTAAAAAATAAGAATAATCCTTACATCTTTGAAAAAGTTTATACACAGCATGATTATAGTGCATTATAGCATAACAGAAATCCTTCTGTAAACTTCTAAGTTGAAATTTCCAAATAGTGAGTCTAATTTTCATTATATCAAAGTGTTTAGGGTACAAAGAAAATAAAATCTATCCATCTATCCATCCGTCCATCCATCCATCAAATTCCTGGAGACTTTAAGACTGCCTATGCTGAAAAACTTTCTAGTTGGACTATTACTTCTATAAAATGATTACTATTTTTAGTAACTTCCTCCAAATTACTTTAAATAAATATGAATTTTTAAAATATCAACTTTGTTTAAATCAAGAGACAACTAAATATTCACTTAAAATATCTTGAAAGTACAATGCATTTTTTCTGATAAGCTTTCCCATGGCCCAATACACATGCATAAAATGCCATTTATTTCCACTTTCAACCCAAAATAATATAGGAATGAATTTTGATCACTTTTCTCTAAATATCCTCAAGGAATAGCTAAAATAATGTGATTATTTGCATTTTGTATAGATATGAAAAACTAAGATAAGAAAAAAAACTGGCAAAGTTTCCCTCTAAAAGGGCCAGCGAATATTTCAGCTCCTGGGACATGGTCTCCATTGTAACTACTCAACTCTGCCACATAGTGAGAAAACAGGCATAGATGATATATAAATGAGTTGAGCATGCCTTGTCTGAATAAAACTTTATCTACAAAAACAGGTGGTAGGCCAGTTTTGATCCTCTGGTTGTAGTGCGCTGGCCTCTGGTCTATACTTCACAGACATTTTTAAATGTTAAAATGTTGTCTAGGTAAAGGCCTCCCAGACAATAATTATTTCATAACAAAGCCAATCTGGTAAGTGAGTAGTATGGGAAAACAAAGTGATGATATCCAATTTAGCAACAGAAACCTGCAAAAAATCCCAATCTCACAAAATGTTGAATTTCCTTAAAATACTAATACTTTATTTCATAGGGAGAACCCAATAAATGCAGTAGAAGGCACCAGGAGAATAACAAGTTATTTTTTGAGTCCCCTTTTAAGGGACTAGAACCTAATTAGGAAGGCAGTCTCTTACTGCACAACAGGAAAATAGTTCTAAAAAGTAAATGAATACAACCAATTCTGCTTTTCTTCTAAATGTCCTATATCTACTTTTAGTATTGAGGGCTGTGGCTAATGAGAAAGTCACCTGACACATAAAGTCAAAAAGGCATGTGACAGCTTCACCACTGTTGTGATATTGCTACCTTTCCCTCTGGTCTACAACCATAGATATGTCTGCTCAAATGGAAAAGCCATTTTATTTTCCAAGAGACTAGAACTGGGCCATGTTGCCACTGTCTTTGCCAGAAGCTGGAGCTTAGATTGAGGCTACATATCTGGCAGAAGGTGCCAAGTTTGGGGATTGTTGTCATTATATTCATTTGGAATGAGTCCCTCAGGCAACTGCCCAGAACCAAAGCTTAACTTGCTAACCAGTTGAACATCCATCAGGCAGTTAAAAAAGTGGTTTGATGGCTACCACAGTCACACAGGCCTGAGGCACTTTTCAAAGTTCAGCACCAGGTGTTCTGGAGCTCACAACAGTGCTTGTGGCATCATTTCAGTAAACAGCCAGAAATCCACTATCCAGGTATTAAGGCCTGCCTTGCAGGTGAGCTAAAGTCAGGGACTATGTAGATCAGCCTAACACTATTTGCCTCTTTCTTATTGAACAGGACTAGGAATGTGGAATTTTTAAAAAAGTGAAAAATCCATTCTATAGATACCTATTAAAGGCCATTAAAATAATAGGCTGGGCTCCATGTTTACAGAGGTATTTATTTACCTACCAAACGTAGATTTAATAAGAACACATACACATAAAATGTTTTGTTATGTATCATATGCTTTGGGCAATTTTATAGCAAAATTATAATAAATGAACAAAATACTTGTCTCTACACTAATGGTTTTTCCATTAAATGGTTTGCAAGTCACAAATATTTACTATCCCATGCTGAGTGTTTGCATAACAAATTAAAATGTCATAAAATTCTCAATTTTCAGCCCCATTTCTTAAAAAAATTACCTATTTTAAGCTCTCATAATTGGTTAATTTCTCTATCAATCTTAGTCCAGCAGTTTTATAGCCCTCACAGTATTTAGTCAGATGAAGTGTTAAAAGAGTCCTTAGAAATTTATTACTGTGCATTAGTTTTACACATTTCTATAAATGATAAACTGATGCTATAGTGAAACAATGAACATAAACCAGCTCTGCAGAACATCAAAGGACATGGTGCTGTTTTACAAATTGTAATGCTCTGCACAATTAAAACTGGTCATTGTTCAATGTCAGTTTAGCTTGTATGAAATCTGAGTTTGTTTTCTGAGCCCTGAGAGAAAAGTGATAATCAGTTTTGAGGAACTAATATACATCCTTGGTCCACAAACTGAAAAGGGCTCTAATGGACTGAGAGGAGTGTTTTGGATCTGGAAATCAGACCTGTAATAAGGCTGCCATTATATATGTCAAGTTCCACTTGAGAGTACAGTAGTCCCCCCTTATCCACAGTTTATCTTTCCGCGGTTTCAGTTACCCACGATTAACTGAAGTCAGGAAGCGGATGATCCTTCTGCCAGATGGTCAGAAGGCCAATAGTAGCCTAACACTATGGCACAGTGCTTAACATCGTTCACCTCACTTCATCATAAGTAGAAGGGTGAGTACAGTACAGTAAGATATTTTGAGAGAGAAACCACATTCACATAACTTTCATTATAATATATTATTATTGTTGTACTTATTAGTTATCATTCATCTCTTATTGTGCATAATTTATGAAGTAAACTTTATCATAGGTATGAATGCATAGAAAAAATATACTATATATGGGGTTTGGTATTATCTCATGTTTCAGACATCACTGGGGGTCTTTGAACATATCCCCATTGGTGGGGGAGTACTACTGTATCTTGGCAAAATTGACATAGTAATACTGGAGGTATTAGAATTGCACGGATGAAGGCCAAGACTCAAGATGTGTGTTTCTCTACTAGTCCTTTCTCTAACAGAAAAAAAAGTAAAAAATAAGAATGAATATATATATAATATATAAAGTTATACTTTCCCCTGCAGTTACAGAATAAAAATCGAGCAGTCCTTATGTCATAACATCAAGTCCAGTGTTAATATGCAATCCAGGAACTAAATTCAAGTCCTCTTCCAAGGTATTTTTAGCAGCCAGTGCCAGAGTTTCCAATGTCTAAAAACACTTTAGTATTCTGCAGAATTACGCTGACTTACTTTACATGAGACTGGTCTGAAATTGCCATTGCGTTATGAAAATTCTACGGGCCACATTATAACTGCCAAATTGGAGAATTCCATTCCGTTAGGGAATTCATGGTCAAAATTTAGTTCCAAGCTTCAGGAAAGACAAAATCTTAATGACAATAGATTTTCCACACTTTTGAGCCAAGGTCAATGTGCCAGACCAGTGTCTATAGCTTTCCCCCAACCATCTCATTTCAAAACCTTTAACTTGTCAAACACTAGCTAATTTATTTACCTCTATAGGTACTGTTTATATGCTGATTAGTTCTATTGTATGTAAATCCCTAAGCACACTTCTTCTAGGAAATCAGATGTAATTAAAGATGAAGAAACAGATTTTTAACCTTATAAATTCAACTCCCATAGTTTAGGTGCATAGTATTTCCCTAAATGCATTCTAATAATGTCTTAATGCCTGATTCTTTTCGGTAATTCTCATCACAAAATAAAAATCTGACTTTTAGTAACTTTTGTAATCATATTCAAATTTGCCAGATAGGCGTTTATATTTTCACCTCTGAATTCTCCAAAAGAAAGGATTAACCAAGATGATATCTGTAACTGAATCAAAATCATTCACTATTCACCCTTGAAGAGCGATCTTTCCTATCACCTACCTGGACACCGCCCCACATCATCCACAGGTTCTTCCTAATTCACCCACATGAACTGGACCATTTCACTCATCCCTGGCAACCATCCAGTTCTTCTAAGTACCTTTATTCACTGTAGGACATATGTATAGCAAAACACTTAAATTTATTTGAGTTATATTGGCGAGAACTCAGAAAGTGAACTTAATATTACCAGTTCTGTATTTTATCGTCAAGAATGGGAACTGTTTGGATGGTTTCTATTTGTTTAAGGAAAAGAAAAGCTCTGATTATTATTCCTCAAGATAGCCATCTCTTCCCCTAAGACAGTGTCTTTTTCCTGACTGGCTCAGGAATTATGGCATTTCATTATCTTCATCAAATGTAATTTAAGAACTTATTTTGAAATGAATGCTTCCTACATCTGAGCTTAGAGAATAAGTCCATATCCTCATATATGAAGAATGAACTCAAACAGTGCTGTTATTTTGTGTAAAAGGAAGGTAACTGTGGACTTAACCACTGAAGTATTTCCAGAGGTACCAAATGATATACTTAACTTTTTCAAGTAGTCTGCATGTGACACATGAAGTGGAAAACCAAAACCATCGAGGCATTTTCAACTTCGTTTTCTTGGCCAAGTTGCATTCTGACCTCAATCTGTCAGCATTGCATTAATTTTCCACTATTCCATGAGTTACAGACACCAAAGGCAGTCAAAAGAAGAATCTGGATTCTAATTTTAGTAATTAAAATGACCACCTCTTCTTACAAACAACTAACATCAAAAATAATTTTCTTCATGTGCAAACAAGTATTTAGGGCAACCTATTTGTCTTTTATAAAATGACTGACAATATAGACACAGTGCTCTGTGCTGCACGGTGAAGTGCAGTATTACAGAAGCACCTGCATTAATCACATTGACAGTGACACGATTCACAGGCCTACTCTTTAGGCCCATTTATCCATAAAATGTGGGTCAAAAGTACAGCGCCAACTTGATTTTAAGCACATAAGTGACCCCAGTTAATCATCCAAATAAGTGAGGCAACAACTCCAATGACCAAAGTACAGGTCACTTTTGCCAAAACTGTCTGAAAGTGCCAAGCAAGTTAATTTTCAATCATTACAATTTCATTCAAGCCTTTTGACTTGTTTTGTGTTGATATGAGAAGAATATTCATCTCTTTTTCTTTAATATATGAAGGGGCATTTTAGCTGCTTCACAGAATTCTATATTAGACAATTTAGTGGAAATGCAATCTATCTAAATCCTGTAACATATGGAACTCCCCCCTCAAAAAAAAAAGTATAGTGCTTAGCAAAGAGCCTGCTACTAAAGCATGTTTCAGAATAGAGACAAAAAGGAACCTACCATTCTCACTACTGACTGCTGTTTCCTGCCATGTTCTGTATTAGAAAGCTTTCATTAGCATTTGGTGGTAACTAATATTATCTAATGGGTACTGACATTCCTCAGTAGTAATTTTTAAACATGGTATTTCTATAAAGTAGTGATGAGTTTGTAACACTGAACATTGTTCCTTCTCCACTCTTTGGGAAAAAACCTAAGAAGGGTTACCATTTGGAAAACTTGGTTATTGGGAAAAGCAGGAAGAGGAAAACCCATACCAGGACTAGGAGTGAGTGACCTTCCCCGAAGCAACTAAAAAGCTTTTGTGATGGGTTTAGGGTAGCTAATCATAATCAGAGTAGACAGAAGACAGTCAGCCAGTTCACCCACAATCCATATTGACACCCCCCCTTAGTAAACACGGGGAGCTAAAATTGGTAAGCTAGTGCACCCACCAGTTCCGTTAGCGAGCTTCTTTACATGAGATCCCTTCTACCCCCAGCGGAAGGCAAACTTTTATTTCCTCCTTTACTGCACCTTTGTACTTATATATTATTTCATTAATTTGTTTGATGGAAACTGCCTGTTTTCATTTATCACCTTACTTAGACTTCCCACTACAGTGCCTGGCACACAGACTGACTAGTTGACTTTGTCCCAGGATAATGCCAACTCCCTGCTAGGAAATCAGTGAATATGTTTCAGTAAAGTTAACTCCTTGGGTACGTGTGAGAAGATAGGAAAGAGGGGACGGGTAATTTCTATCTCTTTAAGTTACCTAGTGGTGCTCAGAACAGACACTGGGTTGCATTCATAAAGCACTAAGGTAGCATGCAGATGAACATTTTGTTTCAGGACTTTAAAACATAACAGCAATAAAACCACCTTTGATAGAAGTCTGGGTTCTTTTGTGGGTGTGCCTTTCTATGCATAGAGAATATGTGACTCATGGGCCCCAACATCTATTTTTTAACATCTTTTTTGCCTAGTGAACACCTATTTTGAAAAAAGAATCAATATTTGTGACATTATCTTGAAATGTTGCTCATTACACAATCATTTAAAATCTTACAACAGTTAAAAAGCTGGCAGAGACAAAAACAGTTTCCTGTATATTTTTTCCTAGTTCTTTGGAAACTATGGATGCCTCATTTTTGTAGGGTTTTTTGTTTTGTTTTGTTTTTTAATGGGTGTCCTTGGTGCCAAAGGCAATGGAATAGCAAACTGATAGCCTACAAGTGTCTCAAAATCCTACACAGATATAGGGAGCAAAAATGTATAAGGTAAGGAGTCCTTGCCTTTTTTTCATAGGAGTTGATCCAATACTCAAAAATCTGAAAAGACTGGTAAGATTCAACTGTCAAGTACCTTTGACATGTGAGGATGAAATTGTGCTTAAGGAAAATTCAGTCTCTTTTGATAAATAAATGTTATTTTCTTAAAAATAAAGCCAAAATGCAGAGTACTGAGTTAATCTAGTGAAATTTATATTCACTTAATCAATTTAAGAAGTTTACATGGCTGGGTTCCACATACTTTTCAAATTATTTTTAACTTAAAATTAAGCAGTTGTTTGAAGTTTTAAAGTACCCTATCATGAAGAAACTTAAAAAGAAGTTTGTTGATGTTGAAGGACTAGTCCTACTAACAATGTCAATTTGATGATAATTAACATCTAAAACTTAATGGACTTACAAACATGAGAGTCTATTTGAAGACTTTAAATTCTATGTGAAATCACATCTTGAGTGATTAAATAATCTCATAAAAAGTGGACATCTATTTCATGTACAGTCCTTAACCTCTTCATCCTAAATTCCATACATGATAGTATTCAACAATCCTTCAAACACCAAGAGGGGATTATTATAGGAAATTTTGAAAACCTACCCTACAAAAATACAACAGCTAAATACAATCTCTCTATTGAGTTTTTAACATTGTGTCTCGTCTCATTTTTTTTACCCATGCAATAAATTTGATTGGGAAAGATTTTTCTTTAATTCCTACTCCAAATAACTATGATTCTGCAATTCAATATATGGCAATTATCAGGAGTAGAATGATGTTATTAAAATAAAGAAAAAACAAGCTAACAGAAAGCAGCTCTCTAATACCTTTCTAGTGCCACAGAACTTGGCTCTGTCTGGAATGAAATAAAAAATGTTTGTGTTCATGTGTGAAGAAGACATCTCATCAGACTCATACACAACTTTCTAAAGAAAGACTAAAATTTTATCATGCAACATGAAGTAGCGGACTACAGTTAGTCCAAATTATTCAACAGTTTATTCCAAATCCAAAGTAATCCCATACAAGGGACCAATCATTAAAGCCACATGTTGGTTGAGGGCAGTTTTGCCCTAGCCAAACATTATTTACATAATTCAAAGTTCTTAAGGAAAGAAGTTAAGCAGTAAGGTGTCTTTGTTCTCCAAAGGTAATAAACTGAGAATATAGATTTGCAGCTAGACTCTTGTGTGGTACAGTATATGCTGTAACCATGGCCCAACAGCATCCCCTAATCTACATGCTCTTCTACAGTGTGACCTTGCTGCTACTCCATCAAGAGGTAGAGTCCAGTTCTCCTCCCCTGGAATCTGGGCTGGCCATATGGCTCCTCTGTGCCTTCTCAGGCTAGTTCAGACAGAGCCGTTCTCTTAGAACCTCACTGTGGAGACAAGCACTCATCCTGTAAGAAGCCCAACTATCATGGAACCACCATGCTAAAAAGGTCAGACCCAGTTGAGTCCAGCCTCCTGGCCATTTCTACAAAGGTGCCAAAAACAGTGAAACCTTTGGAAGGGGATCCTGCAGTTCCAAATGTTCCAGTTCCCCAGTCATTCAAGTCACTCTGGGCTATGGCCCCAGATACCCGGGAGCAGAGACAAACCATCCTCACTATGCCCTGTCTGAATCCCTGACCACAAAAGTCATAAGCATTCTAAAATGGCTGTTATTTTACACCATTAACATGTAACTATCAGCAGGATCAAGATATCAAACATTCTAATGTTTTCCCCCTCCATCTATTTCACCCATCCCCCCCACCTCCCCCTCACGGGTTGGTCTTTGTGAATATATAGAGGAAGAAACACAACCTTAATAAGCAGGTACTTTTGTATATTTAATCTTCATGACAAACCATTTGAAGACTAAGGAAGTTGTATGAGGTCACACAATTGTAAGTGGTGAAGGCCAGAGCTCTTTGAATCCAAAACCTCATGTACTGTCCACAGTTCTGCCTTCTATAGGATTATGTTATAATTTAGCAAAGTTCATAGAATTTTACTGTGGTATTTAGGTAATGTATTCCAGAGACTTATTTTCAGGCATCTACAGTCCTTTTCACTGACATATCTAGTAGCACTGGATGTATCTATGGTCTCGCCAAGTGGTCTTACTGTTAAACAGAAACTGGAAAGAAACTCCTACAATGTATTCCTGACAGCAAGCAAAATCTATTGCTGGAGATATGCTTTTGTTTGTGTTGGTTCTGTCTTGAAATGTTTTATGAAAGACCAGGCTTCTCACACACTCATCAAATCCCTTAGCTGACAAAGATTGATCTAAATGGCTCCCTGGAGATTACAATCATTCTATAAATGTGAGCAAAAGTGGAATTATATTGGCCCACAAATTAAAATGCCCTTTGTAAAAGTCAATCTGGGGAACTCGAAAATCTTAGGAGACATTAGAAGAAAATCATCATAAGATCTTGAAATAAATTAGACTTGGTTTTCTCTGGTTTATTAACTGGGGAAGTTTTGGTGCTGTTACTCTTTGTATAATTTTCCACCTGTCTACACTGTGTAGGTTAAATAAAACTGCATTTGTTCTATTTATGCTCTTTTTTCAGGAAGCCAGAGGAGGGTGTAACTGTCCTGACCTCCAGGCTTGCTGAGCTATTTGTAAACATGCATCACTATCACCTCATTTCATGCAACAAGCTGAAGGTTCCCTGGAGTAGATCCCATCCCAATGAAATTCTGTTTCTCAATTAAGGTATGGATTCAAAATATGCACAGATCATACAGTTCTGAACTCAGAATCACTGTATCTCAGATTTCCTAAAATCTGCAGGGGTTTAGGCAGTTCAGTTTATCTTTACCATCTAAAACAGGGTTTCTTGTAATGCCTTTCAAAGTGGATTTTTAGGCTACAGTTTAAAAAAAATGAGCTACCTATAAAGCACTCTTAAAAGAACTTCTTGTCAACTGAAAATAATATTCACCTGCTATTAGCATACCGTGCACTGCCATTTCAAAACTGCCAGTGACTCATGTTACAAATGCAGCTATTTTTAGGACAGTGCTCGAACCATGCTACCAATATTCCTTGAAAAAGGCACTAATTACTTCATCAAGTATTTCGTGGATGGAAAAGATGGATAGACTTTGCGGATGTAAAGATAGATAAACATACTTGCTATGCTCCAAAATTACTCTCAGTAAAATGTGTTCATTTGGCCATCTGCATGTCCTTGCTTTTTTGCTTAGTCAATAAATCAAACAGACATCAAAAAAGCAATCTGCTTTATATGAAATAGCTACATATTTATAAATTTTAAAGAAACATAACATCACCCTTGAGGTTATACAGCATGTCTGATGTCCAGTAGGGCATCAGCATTCCAGACACACTTGAGTAATCCTATTTGCACTAAGGATTCTCTTGTAATGGCTATGGCTGTGAAACCCTAACTATATTCTGAAAAAAGCTATCAAAACTAAATGTGACTAAGCAAAGGTCTAAAACATTACTATTATTTTTAAAAAGTAAGATCGAAGATTTATGAAAAGACTGCCAAAATCAGTAGTGGGGAAAACTATCCTGAGAAATTCTGTGGCCAGCAGCCATGTACTACCTATTCTAAACTTCCTGTATTATGATGTTGATTATGATTTTGGTTTCCACGTGAATGACAGTCAATTAGCATTTTTTTCATTTTTTTTTTTTCGAAAATTTATACCTCAAAATGACTGCCTGGAATGTCCCCCATACATTCAATTGGGACACGGGAGAAAAGCATTAGTTGACTGACACCCGGATTACTGGTTTGTACTAGAAGTGCTGACGCAACCTTCAGTACACCAGGAACACAGAAAGCATGGTTCTGCTTTCGCTTAAAACCATAAAAAAGGTTATAAGCAGCAAACGATGCATATCTAGTACCAAAATTAAAATGCAGCTTTAAAAATAATGGCTATGGGGAAAGTTTCCGTAGGAACTAGGCCTAAGTAGGGCATACTGTCGTCAGTAGAAACATTCCTGAAATTTCCCTTCTGTAAATACAAGCTTGCCTCTTCACGGCAGTTTTAATTCTAATTAAGACGAAGGTTCTTAATTAAGCCCTGAAGAGCCCGGTGAAGGGCCTTCAGTAAAACTGTCCTTGTTTTTCCTCCCGAGGTAATTCATTTTGAGGCAATGTAGTGGATCTCTTAAAATCTTCAGAGAAGACATTTCCCTCCCTGCTTTCAGCTTACTCTACACAGCAAACAGAACGAGAAAAGCTGCCTGCCCTTTGGAACAGACAAGAAAAGCATTGCTCATTTCAATTCAAGCTTCCCCCTTCGTTTCAAAACACTGGTGGATAGAAGCTTCAAGTCCACAGAACATTTTAAGAAAGCACATTTTGTAAAGTGAGGAGACAAAGCAATTTTCCATATTTTGTTTCCTTTCTTCCCACATTCCCCAAAGTCCAACCTACCCCCCAACCCCCACGCACAACTACCACCACCTTGGAGAGGAAAAATGAACTGCTACTACATAAAAGAAAGTCAAGAACTTGTTCCAGATAGCCTCAAACAAAACCATCTTTACACACCCTACCCCACTTGCTTCCAAACTGTTCTTTTTCTGAGATGAAAACTATTCCTTAAGCAAATAAAACTAAGGCTGATTTTCAGGAGCCCAAGTAGAAATAAATGCTGTGGTATAAGTTTCAGCAAGAGGGCAGAATTACAGGTTTAGGGGACAAAAATCAGAAACCGTACCTGCATCCGTTTTTACCTTGCCGAGTCCTATTATCACTAAATTTGCATTAAGCTCCCATCTCCCTATTTCCTTGCCTAAGGAGGGAAAGAAGCTGAGATAGATGGGTACGGAGGCAATTAAGAAAAGATTAGCAAACACTGCGTACCGCTCAACAAACTCGCGCTGGCTTCTCCCCACTCCCCACATTCCTGGCCAAGAGAAAAGGATACGAGCCTGAAAAGAAAATGGGAGTGGAAGCTAGTTTCTCTAACCTATCTTAAAAGTCTTTATACAATCAGAAGGCTATTATTTCAGGAGACAGTGAGAAAGGGGCAAAAGATTCACGTTGCTAAGGAGACATGCTGAAGCTGGCATTCCTACATAAATTTCCATTTCTATTGGAGAGGGGAGAGAAAAGATATTTTCTCCAAAGTTTATTTGGATCCCCTGGTTACTGAAGAAAGGCATTTTGCCGATTTACTTTATCTTTAGTTGTAAACAACCAACCCTGAAAGAATTTAAAGACCCAAATGTTGACCTCCTGCTGCCAACCAGTTCCCCCCCACCCCACAGTGAATTAGGCAACAAAGACAAACCCTTCCACGGGAATTTTGAGGTAATATCAAAGAAAAAGCCTTTTGTAAACAGAAAATAAAATTTATGGAAGAAACTTAACCAAGTGAACTAATCTCTTTAATAACAAGGAACCGAAGACAAAAGTAAATCGTATTTTTGCGGCTTTTTGTGCGATTGCAACTTTCTTTGAACTTGAAACGTTTCCAGGAAAGCTTTATAACTAGTCCCAGATAAGACATGAAACTGTCAGTAAGAAATTTAATCATTTTCTCAGGGGTGCGAGTGTGTACCTGTGTAAAATAACGGGCAGGTCTTCTTCCTTTATCCCCCCCCTTTCTCTGCACTGACACCAGCAGTTTAAGGATCGAGATTAGGGAGGAAAAGGGTTCGCAGCAAGAAATCGGAAGTTGGCAGATTTCTGCTAAGGGCGTACGTAAGTAGGGTGCAGGGGAAGGCAACTGGGGGATCAAGGAGCGAGTAAAGCAGTTAAGTATCCCTGGGACCAGTAGCCCCAGTGACTACCTTCTTCTCCACCCTCCACCCCATCCATTCGCAGTTTCCTGCTTCAGCTGAATAAGCTATAAAGTTCCAGGCATCCGTGAGCAGGAGCTCTTGGACAAGAGAAAGGTCTGGAGGAGAGAGGAGGTACTTGGAGCAGGAGGGAAAGAAGGACAACTCACAGTGCCAACGACGGTGTCACCAAAAAAGGAAAGGATATTAAGCCTTTCCCCCTCCCAACCCTCCACATCCCTCAAACATTTAAAGAAACAAAATCCAAACCGAAACCCAGAGAAAGTGGAGCAGAACAGGCAGAAATGGGGGCACGAAGAGGTAAACTCAGGCAAATTCCTCCTTGAGAGGAGGGCGAAGAGAGTGGGGAGGACTGCGCACAGCGCCCACAGCATTTTGGTGGACTTGGGGCGTTTCTGCCTGTTTCTTTTTTAACGGGGGTATGGAAGGCGTTACATTTTTAGCACAGCCGCGTGCTTCTCGCCTTAAGTGATAACAATCACCCCAAAGAGCTAACGGGTTACTCCAGGACCCGAGGAACGGCCGCGGGAGGAGGGAGAGGGCGTGGGACGGCGCCTTGGGTTTGGCGACCAGGGCTGGGGAGAGGAGAGGGCTGGGTTCAGGGAGGCGGCTGGAGCCCAGAGCCGCGAGGGGCCAGGACGGAGGGAGGAGCACAAGGGCAGGGGACACCGGGGGTGGGGGTGGGAGTGGCCGTCTGGGCGGGGGGCGCGGGCAGCCGGAGCGGGAGGCAGGGGGCGCGGCGAGCCAGGTCCTCACCGCTGCTGAGCGTGGACTCGCAGTGCCAGATGTCCAAGCTGGCGGGCTTCCGGCAGGACTCCCAGAGGGACAGGTAGTACTGGTGGTCGGCCGTGACCCAGGCGGGGCTCAGCACGGCCCCCAGGTCCAGACACAGCGCCAGGAAGATGCACACCAGCCCGACCAGCTTCAGCGGGGTCAGCACGGACACGCGCACCTCCTCCATGCCGCTACCCGCCGAAGCCATGCCCGGGCGCCGCGGCCGGTCGGCCCCGCCGGAGGCGAGGACGCCAGGCGGGTCCGGAGAGCCCGGAGCCCTACCGTCCCCCGAGTCAAGCAGCCGCGCCTCTGCGCGCGAGGACTCGCTCCCTCGGGGCTCCGCACCCCTTCCGCCGCGCCGAGCAGGTGGATCTGCTAAGGCGGCCGGCCGGGCGGGGATCGTGAGCAGCCGCAGCGACGCCGATCCCGCCGCGGACCTTCGCCACCGGCCCCGCGCCGCGCTCTGCCGGGACCCGCTCCGCCCCGGCGCAGCGCGGCTCGCTCCGCCCCGGCCCCTCCCCGGGCTGCAGGAGGCGGTGCCGAGCGGGGGAGAGGGCGGTGGGTCCGCACCCAGGCGGCGTCAGGCTCCAGCTCCTGGCGCGAGAGGCTCGGCCCGCCCTGCCCGTACCCCGTGCATGCGGGGCAGGTCCCTCTTCTGTGTTCCCCCGCGCGCGGCACGAGTCTTCTCGCCCCGTGCACTACGCGCGCGGAGCCTAGCGCGAGCCCCCCCGCCCCTTCCCTACTGCGCGAGGCGATTCCTCGAAGCTGCGGGGGCCCCGAGCCCCGCCCCTGGCCGCTCTCGTTCCGGGGTCGCTTCCCCCCTCCCCAGTTCCGTCACGTGGGTCCCTTTTACTCAGTGAGCCGGGGTGGGTCTTTTTCTAGAAGGCGTTAGCTGTGGATTCCTAGGTTTTCGGGGCTGTGGCCGTTGGAGCAAGGAGAGGTTCTCTCTCTCAATGATGTAATACCACCTCCAACCCCATCCCCAGATTTCTCATCCTGGGAGATTTGGAGGAAGGAAGAGAAAAGTGCGAAAAGTATTTTCATCCTCTTTTCAAACCCAGGACAGACCCAGTCGCAGACCTAGTAACCCCTCCGTTTTCTCTATTTCCTAACTTTCCCTCCAAGCCTGCCGCCACTTCTATTCTCTGGGCTCGCCTCCTTTTGCGCCCCCCATAAAGGGCGATTGCTAAGGGAACCGAAACGCCAAAATGCGAATAAGAGCTCCTGCAAAATGTGAAGTAAACCTTACTTTCCCGCTGCTCTGTTCTTTGTGTGCTGACTAAAACTATTCATTCGACTGTGCAGTATGCCAAGTTGGACCTGAATCCCTTTCTGGGCATTAACCTGTTTTTGTGCGCCGCAAGACCTAGCCTGGCGCCTGGATTAGGAAAAGTGCGTTTCTTTAATCAAGCTATGCATATTTATTGAGCACCTACTGTGCGCTCTGGGCCAAGGATTTTCAGCGCAATACGGCCTTGCCCCTGTTCTTAAGGACATGGATTTATTTTATTTTCTTACTATACGTGAAGAATAAACACTCCGTGAAATTGAATTTGCGGTTCTGTAATTGTCTACTTCAGCTTGTGATTGGCGTTCTCTCTCATATGGCTTTGATGACTTAACTTTACTATAAAAGAAAAATATATTAATAGATCATTGCAGGTAGAGGTATCCCAGATCTTTCACCATCTGGAAAATTTGGTAAGGAACCAAAATAGTGGTTAAAATCTGAAGAATGGAAGAAATGCCTGCTCTTTCAATCAAATACTGTATTTGACACTGCAGGATTTCATACTTCTTGTTGAGAACAATTTTGTTCCTTCTAACCACATCTTTCCCTACAACAGACTACATTTTGACCGAAGCAATATTTTGAATGTAAGAAAGAATTGAGTTAGTGTCACATGACATGAGAGCAAAAACCAACCCCATTTGAAATAAAAATCCATGGTTTTCTTATATTTGGAAATTAGAAAACTGGCAAATTTCTCTTACCTCTGAATCATGATATTTACTGCCCTTAATTAAGAATGCCTAGGGCACTCTGAGCTTCATAATCTCAGCTTCCAACAGGCCTCCCAACTTTCCAAGGAGAAAGAAGCCTGAATGCTTCTCGGAAAGAAAGTTCTCATGGAACTCTGCAAAATTAAAAACCAGGACGATTAAGAAGGGACCACCAGGTTTGTGATATTTTTTTAAGATGGATTTATGTTTGTGGGTTTAGAATGCACATTTGAAGATCATATATAAGATTTCTTGACTCTACCATCAAAGTTAAAAAGAAATCTTTTTTCTCCAAATTCTCTTAACCTGCCCTTTAGTAAATTCCGTTTCCATTCGGCCAATAGTTTTTGTTATCTTTCTTCCCTCTAATTTGGGTTTTCTTCCTCCTCCATCTCCACCCTGACTCCTACCACCCCATTCATTTTGCTTCATTTTTCTGGCTTGTTCTCAACTGCTTATCTGAGTGGCGCATCCTTCTTTGTACTACCTGCAAATTGTCTCGCTGTTGTCTCCAAAATTAGAACGTATAGAACATTTTTAGCAACAAAAAGTCAAATTCTGAAATACTCCATTCCTCTGTGAATCATATGTAGAATTTGCAAAACAAAATACAGGTCAACCATCCTTATTCCTCAAATTCAAAAATACAAAAAAGCTCCCCAGACAAAAGTGTGTTTGTTTGTTTTTTTCCTTTTCAGAAGTTTGTAGCAGACTCTTGTGGGGGCGGGGGGGAAACCAATTTCAAACTGATGTGAGGCTATTTCTGGTTTTGGTTCATCCCAGTCAGTGTGAGTAACTATGCAACCACAGATCCTGCTGGTTGTTGTCTCATTTATGTGTATGCACCATAGTAGCCTTCAAAATCTGAAAAAGTCTAAATTTTCAACACAGATGGCCCCAAAGGTTTTAAATAAGGGATAGTGGAACTGCATTTACTCTAAAGATTGAAAAAGTAAAATTGGGGATTCCAACAGTTAGTAAACATTGAATAAAAACCTACCAAAAAAAGGGTATCTGGCTGCAAGTAAGATGGGAGGTGACAACTAAGGTGTGCATGTGTGCGTGTGTGTGCGTGTATGTGTGTGTGTGTTTAGGAGTGGGGTAGAAACAAGGATTGAAATAGACACATATCTGAAAAATGATATGAGCCTACAGTGAATTTTGAAGAAAGCTAGAATTTAAAGGAGAATTCACTCGAGATCTCTTAGGAACAATGACTTTATTGGCCCTGCATTATAACATCATACAAACACCCCTCTTTTATCTCAAGTGAACCCCTCTTTTATCTGAGCCTAGCCTGGGGTACCATGTCACCATGGTCACCCCTATCTTGGGGCCTATGGTGGGGCAAGGGCTAGGAACCCAAACTCTATCCCATAGGAGCCCCATGGAAATTGGAGTCGCAGAATTCTGACGGGTGACTGTGTAAGTTGTGCAGCTAGGGAAAGGCAGGAAAGAGTCAATCCCTAGACCCTGAAGTAAAGGAAGATATTAGCCTCATGCTTGAACCAGGCTGGAAAAACAGGATAGCAATGGGAGGTAATGTCAGCTGGAAGAGATTGGGAAGTTCATCAGAAAAATAGAAAAGTGTCCTGTTGGAGGTAGAGGGTGTACAAAAGATGGGGAAGAGGAGCACATTCCAGAATGGATGAGTCTTAAGAGAATAAATAGGAGTAAATGCCATGTTATTTGCTCATAGTCTGTCAATAAGGGCACCATCTCTACATTTGCTTAACAGTTGAAAGGTACAACTACTATGATTCAGTCATTTAGAAGAAACGAGAGGGGATTTAATCAGTTAGGAAAGGAGAAATAATTTTTTTGTTTTCAGGAATAAGCCCAGCCTACCTCACACATTGTTCAAGCCACCAATCTTGTCACTTGGCAGCCTCTGGTCAATGTCAGCCCTGTCGCCCTTCTTTAGGTAGGCACTGGGGAGGTGTCTTCTAGTTTTTCTGAATCCAGGTCACCATCCATGTAAGAGTAGGCTCCATCCATCAAGGACAGAGCCATTTGGCTCTGCTCTTTGAGTTGTACTTCTTTTGCCAGATCCTAGAAAGGTCTTCCTGTGCTGAGGACTTTCAGCACTGGGATCACTTCCAGAAATGCACTGGTTAGACCTATTTGCTCAGAAAGGAAGAAATAGAATGGAGGGAATAACGATGAAACAATCATTAAAACATTAGAAATATCCACCAACTCGTTTTCTAGTGTAGCAGATAATAATGTTGGCAAAATACTTTAAAAATTAGGAAGAGCACTTCAGTGGTTTACTCTCTTTATTATAATTCCATTCTTGAAGTCCATGCTGGAAGGGTTCAGATACGAGTGAAACCATGATGTAATGAGGCCTGCCTGCTATTTGTAATAATGACTAGGTCTGAGAGTTCCAGTTTTGGGTGTATTCTGTATTGCAGTATTGAGATATGTTGTTGCATTGTGGCAGGTTCTTGGCTTAGAGTTATTATAAGAATTGTGACTAAAAGTGGTATTTCTGTTTTTCAAAAAAATTGATAAAGAACTTTACATGCAAAAAAACTATGAATTCCTTCATTTTCTAATATTTTTCCAATCTAAAAACATATGATATTGTTGAATCAGTTAAATGTGTGTCAATAATAGCACATACACTATTCACGTTGTGTGTTGACTAGGTTTCAAGTTAACTTGATTTCAAATTAATTGTTGTTTCATGGTAGTACCTATGACTATAATAATTTGCTCATCCGCAAAGAAAGGAAATAAATCATGGAAGTGAAAACACAAGAAGCCACTGGTATGATGGATGATTAGTTTTAAAATAAATATTTTTATCGTAATGAAAGAATTGTGAGTCAGATGCCCAGGAGGCGGGAACACAGGGAAAATTAGAATATTTCCAGTGGGACTAATTCTAAATGTCTTTTCTATCTTTTTCAAGCATCTGTTTCCTTAACAATGATCACTTATGGGCACAAATCTTACTCCATATTTGAATTTTATTTGTATTCACTTAAAGCTTTGGTGGAGAAATGACAGGGTGTAGTAAACACATCAAGCACCTCATCTTAATCTTTTTGTGTTTTTGTTTCTATGACTGTAAGTTGTAACTTTTGGTTACCCTGAAGCAAGTGCCTGCCTACCAACATATCCTCACCCTGGTGGCATTTCAGTTATCCTTGGTCACCATCGGCATGATACGTCATTTCTACATCTCTCCTGGTGTGCCCCATGTCTGAGGACTGAATGGAAAATGGAACCCTGGAAGTGTCAGAAATAGTTACCCTGACTAGTTGAATACTTTGGTTCATAGGATGGGCAGGTTTTGCTTATGCTTGGTGGAGCTTGAAGGGGATTAGTGTTGAATCATGACTTGAGTGTTGACTTAAACACAAGCAAGGGAAGTGAGAGTAGAGATGGAGTCATCACCATCAGGAGTAATCCCAGGAAATTGTTCACCATTTCCATGGCTCTCTTTGGAGCTTGTTAGCTAAGCTTCCTCCATGACTTTAGATTTGAGTCTAAAGCCGTCTTTTGTCCACTTCTTGGTGAGTTTTCATAGAGAATTTTTACCCCTGGGCATTTGAATGAAGACACTTGTGACTAGATGGAAAAATCCCAAGAAATGCCTGCTTAGGACTACCCCCTTCCCAAATTAGACTGCAGCCATGTCAGTTTCTCATCTCAAGAATCGTTTCATCTGTGATGACTGGCATTGTTGCATTCTCTCCCATGTGTTTATTTTATGTAATACAGACAGTCTCAAAGTTGTTATAGCTGGGAGCCCTTCCTAAACATTCTCCTGATAGTGACTACATCTGTAGTGTAAGAGAGGTCTCTTTCATTAGAAAGCGTGGATCCCTCCTCTCCTTTGTGATCTGAAGGACTCACATTTGCAAAGGGAATAAAATGAACCCCAAATCCATATATTTCAAGTACAGTGTTGGCTCAGAGTTAATTGAAGGAAAGGCTGAAATTAAAAAAAGATTAAGTAGAAAGGGTACCTGGAGCAATTATACTCACACTTCCAAGTAAAAGAGTGCAGCTAAGCTACTTCTCTCTGGAATTTCCAAAAGGTGGTCTTAAATGTCAGCAATGCAAGGGGATTGAGGCTAGTGGAAAAAAGATTCTCTTAGGAATTATATTTCAGTGTGGCTCTCACCTCTGAATTTCACCTTTTAAAATTTGTCTGTAAGTGAGTAGCACTGCATGATTCATCAGCAGTCTGTCAAAATTCAAAATGTCAGCTCATTCCGGTCCAAACAAATATAGGTGGAAATATCAGAACAATATGAGGATCAGTGCTTTTGTTATTCCCTGAATCATTTGTTCCCCAACTTTTCCTTAGTTTACCTGTTTCACATTTCCCCCCCTCTCCTTTCAAGCTTCCTTGTCTTCAGTAAACAAGAATGGGAATTGCTTTTGATTCAGCCAGACCAAGGTTAAGATACTCACTCTGGAACCTACTGACTACACAGATTTAGATATGGCACTACCTCAGTTTCTTCCTTTATAAAATGGGGTCATACCTACGTTGCTATCAAGTTATCAGGATTAATAAGGTAATTCATATGATACATAATGTCTGGCATATGGTAAACACTAATCATAATTTTTATATTATTATAATCCCGATGTTAGCTAAGGCCTTCTGGTTCCCAGGAGATTTAGGTAAACTTTGTTCAAACCTCTAATTTCACAATCCTTCGGAGTCCAGAATCCTTTCCCAAATCCTTGCTTTGTCTGTTCTGCTCTGTATTTGGTTCTGCATCTAGTCAAATGCTCAGTGCTACCCCTCACCAACCTAGGTGCAAATGTCAGCCGCTTCACCAATTTTCAGGAAAAGCACACCAAATAGCACTACATAACTTTCAATCTACGAAACTTTTCTGACTACGAGAGAAGTCACGAGAAGGGGTGCTACATTATGAAGAGTAGAGCCTTCCCCATCTTGCCTGCCTTATCAGAGTCCACATCTATCCCCTCTTCTCTCTCTCAGTCTCATCTTTCCCTCGTCTCCCCACCTGCTCATACAGCTGACCCCACCCCCAATGCTCTCAATCCTGGCTACTTGAAATGTGGTTCAAGGATGCCAGCAGTACTGGCAGTACTGGCATCACCCAGAATTTTGCTAGAACTGCAGATTCCTGGTCTCTCCCCAGACCTACTGAATCAGAATCTGTAGTTTAATGGGATCAGTAGTGATTCAGGTACAAATTAAAGTCTGGAAAGTGCCTGATCTGCATCATCTTCTTAGGCCTCTCAGGGCTCAACCCCTACTGCAAGTAGTTGTATGAAAGCAGCTGCTAAGGGAATAAAAAACCATTATGTTCTTCCTTACTCTTCAATGCTTGACCTGGTGACCAGGAGAATGGTGTTTCTTTCATGTCCACTTGTCATCAGGCTTCAATTGTTGCTGATTTTGGCCCCATTGCACTTATTAATCCCTGTTGTCTACCTTACTTGGCATCAGTGTGTTCTTCGTTTGGTAGTCCTAAACCACCATACTTTGTTTTGCTCCCATTTCTGAGAGCTGTGATTCTCAGAGCAGTCCCAAGGTTCTGATGACATGTTAACTCACTGATGAAGACAAATGATGTTGCCTCTCCAAACACACCTTAAAAAACAACTTTTAAGACTGAGGAACACTTAAGAGTGACCCCTAGCTCCTTGTGAATTCACTTTGAGACATTTATGTGGCTTCGCAATACATAAATAAACTACAAGGGATCTAGAAATAAAAGGTAGAAGTTCAATTACCCAAGTCATCTGAAAGAGCATCACTCAACAAAGTATAGAAGGGCAGCTAATCCCCACTGATAAAGACGTCAAAGCCAGCTGAGTCACAGGCCTGGAAATGATATCTCTAGGTAAAGTAAGGACGCAGCTGCACTGTTGTGGTTTCACACTCTGGCCACTTTGACCTTTGCTCTCCTGACTCCTTTTAAATTCCTTATCTTTAGCCAACCCAGTTATTAGACTTTGGGAACTCACATAGAGCCTTCTTAATAGACAAACTGACAAACAAAAAGTGGTGTGCCAGTAAACAGAAACTGCCAGGAGAAGCAACAGTAAGCTAAAGATGCCATTTGGGAAAGTTGATCCAGGGGGTATGATGTATAGAGAGAGTGGATACAGGATTTTCAGTATGATGGAGAGAAAACTAAAGTGGAAAAGATAAGTAAAACTTACTTGAAAAATTATAAGGGCTCAATTATATATGAATAGTTGGCAGATCAGGAGCAAAAATAGAAGATAAATAAAAGTCATTGATTACTATAGTTGACAATTAAGACTGAAGGACAGGCTAGTAACCCTTGCAGGGACCAATTTTTCATAGCTGGCATAGAATCAGGGTGATTGACACCACCATTCTACCTTTTGACACCATTGCCCTACAGTGAACTAAGTGAAGCTGTAATTTCTGATAACCCTTTATGATTTCTTGGCAAGATATCACCAGCTTTGATAAAGCAAGACAGATAAGGAAAATTCTTAAACACATTCAGAGAACTACATTTTCCTAATATATTCTTTTATTCAATATGTATTGCAATTTTTCTCAAAATATTTTGAATGTTTTTACTGATTTACTGTCACTTTCATTTCAAATTTTGGACACTTCTTTGGTAATACATTTTAATAGTCTGTGTGTGCCCAGGAGGAAGAACACATATTTTGTATATGTTGTGCGCGCTTTGGATCTTTTATTTTTCAGCATATTTTTCATTGACTGGATTGTGCATGCCTTTCCTGGAGCACATCTCTCTCTTACAAATAAGCTCCCTCTTAGGAGAAAAACCAGACCGGTTTTCATTCTTTGCTCAAGTTTCTGAATGCAGGATCAAATAATGTAATAAAAATAAATACATTAAAGTTGTGCTCTGGAGTCAGCAAAACTAAAATAGAAATTATTTTAAAGGGTATGGCTTTAATTATTGATAGACCTGCTGCAAAATACTTTCAGTTACTCCATGCTTCTTAATTCTACTTTCATTTATCATATCCTTTTAAATTCATGGTGTTTTCCTGATTATTTTCAATGTTTACTTCCATTCCTTAAATCCACTGAGAGAAGCAAAGGGTGGTAAAAGTAATCAAAAGGCATTTCTAAAGTATGTATACAGGATTTACTTTGTCTCATCTTAAAAATTGTACTCCTTTATATTCCTTTTTCTACTGCTGTCATATTTGGTTTCTTAGATGATCCACATTCTGACATTTTTGTTTTTGGAATAAGCAAGTATCGAATCAAATTGTCTAAAAACACACACAAACACACAGAGCCCATGTTGTGTTATTTGTATAACATCCAATGTTTGTGAACATCCTTGATTCTCCCCAGGAAATATGTAGAACTGTCTTTCCTTGAAGTAGAGTCCAATTTATTTTGAATGTGACCAATTTCACCAAACTGAAAACTCTGCATATTTTGGGATAATGTTCCTACTGCCATTTTCCTGAATATGGGGCTAGTTTTGCCTTTACTGAGCCAGATCCAGGCCAACCAGCCAGTCATCCAACCCAAATTCAGGACACAAGGACTGACCGACTTAGTGTTCTAAAGGAACAACTGGACAAAATATTGAAAATCAGGAGTGGTGTGCAAAACCTGGAGATGGGATTGCTGAAGCTGTAGAGCAAAATGTTCAGTCTGTCTTTGATCTCTGTTCTCAGTCATACTTCTTTATTACTGAAGCCAAACATTTAAATGGCTTAGCCACCACTGTACTTTTCCTTCACTCCTCCAAATGGTTTTCCAACCATGCCCTAGTTTCTCATCATATCCACTAATGCTTGATCTTGTAAGATGTTTCTTGCCTTCCCATCACCCCTTGTTCTGATGTATCCGAACAAAAGTAAGACAGTAGGCTATGTGCATAAATGAGGATAGTTTTGGTGGTAATCATTAATAGTGCTCTAATTGAAAAGAGATCAAAAGAGAAATAAGTCTAGATTAAATTAGAGTTGACAGTACTCTAAATAATTTATTTGACAATGGCTCCCTAAGAAGAAAAGTTTGGAAAAGTATTCTAAAGAAAAAAAAGGATGCAAAGCATGTTTGGAAACAAGCAAGGTATGTGGATGTTAAAGAGTGAAGAGGTGGAAATGATTCCACTATTTATGGGTAACCAGTCTGTTTGAAAAAACATGGTTCAAAGGGCAACTTATGGAAAGTCGAATGTTGATTGCTACAGGCTGAGGGGAAGGGAGGAATTGTTTAATGGATTCAGAATTTCAGCTTTATAAGATGAAGAGTTCTGGAGATCCTTAGTGGTGATGTAGTGCAACATTATGAATACATTTAATTCCACTGAACTCTACGTTAAAAAATGTTTTAAATGGTGAACTTTATGTTATACATAACCTTCCTCCACTCTTTGTTGAAATCTCTTACAGAGCTCATAGGTGTCTGTTCACATTCAGGTAATAGAGAATCCTATGGTCACTTTGGGTGGTAAATGAATCTCAATTCAGCAATTAGAACGTCCAGCTGCAATATATTAATCAAAACTCCACAAACAGCATTTAGCATTAAAACTTTTTTTGTAGCTCAGGGTTAATGCAGGTTGGATATATAAAGCTATTCTCTTTTTACGGGGTACTGCTTCTGTTCTAGGTCTATTTTTATGTCATTGATGAGGCTGAGGGTTTCAGGAGATATGGAACTGGTCCTACTTTGTATTCTTTGTAAATTCAGTAATTGGAAGACGGAATATCTGGCATCCCAATATGTGTTCTGTTTGGTACCTCATTTAAATTTGAGGCAAGGGAGACCCTGTTACAGTGTGCTGTCAAGTTTGGCCAGAAGGTTGGGAAAGAGTGAGGATACTGTGGCCATCAGTCAGATGACTGGTCAAGGACTGTAAAGGACTTAACTGTTGTGACACATGTATATTGATAGCCTAGTGTGTGAGAGCTGTAAGTAGCTCCAAATCAGATTTCATTGCACATCATTTTTATTAATATCATTATTAACCATAATTTATTGAGCACCTACCAACTGTTAGCATTTTCTAGGTGTTTTAAACATGTGTTTGAATTTATTAAATGAATAAAACGACACAAAGAGGTAGGTACCAACATTGGTTCTCAGGTGAGATAACCGAGTTGTGTCAAGTTTGAGTTACTTGCCTAAGGCCATGCAGTTAAGTAGGAAAGCTGAGATTTCTATCTTCTGTCATCTGATATTTTTTTTTTTTTTAATAATTATTTTTTATTGAAGGGTAGTTGACACACAGTATTACATTACATGAGTTTCAAGTGTACAACACAGTGGTAGAACATTTATATACATAATTCTAGGTTCCAGCTATCACCCTACCAGGCTGTTACAATATCTTGACTATATTCCTTATGCTATACATTACATCCCGGTTACTAATTTATTTTACCATTGGAAGTCTGTCCTTTTTTTTTTTTTTTTTTTGTGAGGGCATCTCTCATATTTATTGATCAAATGGTTGTTAACGACAATAAAATTCTGTATAGGGGAGTCAATGCTCAATGCACAATCATTATTCCACCCCAAGCCTAATTTTTGTCAGTCTCCAATCTTCTGAGGCATAACAAACAAGTTTTTACATGTAGAACAAATTCTTACATAATGAATAAGTTACATAGTGAACAGTACAAGGGCAGTCATCACAGAAACTTTCGGTTTTGCTCATGCATTATGAACTATAAACAGTCAGTTCAAATATGAATACTCATTTGATTTTTATACTTGATTTATATGTGGATACCACATTTCTCTCTTTATTATTATTATTTTTAATAAAATGCTGAAGTGGTAGGTAGATACAAGATAAAGGTAGAAAACATAGTTTAGTGTTGTAAGAGAGCAAATGTAGATGATCAGGTGTGTGCCTGTAGACTATGTGTTAATCCAAGCTAGACCAGGGCAATAAAACATCCACGTATGCAGAAGATTTCTCTCAGAACGGGGGGGTGAGGTTCTAAGCCTCACCTCTGTTGATCCCCAATTTCTCACCTGATGGCCCCCCTGCGACTGTGCCTGTCTTAGGTTGTTCCTCCCTTGAGGAATCTTACCCGTCTCTGGCTAACCAGTCATCTTCCGGGGCCATACAGGGAAATGTGAAGTTGGTAAGTGAGAGAGAAGCCTTATTGTTTGAAAAAGTTAGCTTTTTACTTCTTTGCATATTTATGCCCTGTGGCTTCTATGCCCAGCATTTGTCTTGAGGTATCTTTACCACTTGGAAGAATTATGATACTCGGTAAATTTGATATGAGGCACGAATTCTATTTAAGGGTTGTAATTAGGAAGGAAGAAGAAAAGCTATAGAAGTAGCAGGCGGAAGAAAACATGGGAAGATTGATTATTTCTTTGATATATCTTCTTGTAGAGTAACTTCAGCATGTATAGGTTTTAAGCTACTACTTAAATTGCACACACACATTAACATAATAGGAGTATAGTTACATAACCAAAGCATATCTGTAATTACCAGCCATCTGCAGTGAAACCAAGAAAACCAGTTAGGCACCTTAGGCATTTGTGAAAACTTATCTATGATATGGTGGATATTGTCCAAATGAACTTGAACAGTCTGAGAGAAATCAGACAAATTAAAACAACCCATTCCTGGGGACTGTTCACATGCCATATGTTCTTTTAACAATAAATAGTTTGTAGTTGTAAGACTTTGGAGCGCTACAATTTGCACTTCTCCAAATTCTTGGTTGAGTTCCAACAGTATAGATCCAGTCCAATTTTGTTGTTTTACTGTATGCACAGGCCAGCTTAGATATCTCCTTCCTCATTCCCATGGCAGGTCCAGGAACTGGTGGGATGAGTGCATCTACAGCTGTAGCAGTGCGTCGATCTTTGTTGGGGTTTTTTGATGATCATTTTCTGGCATGAGTCTTCCAGAGAGTGCAGATGTTGGAAGTTCTTTTTCATATCGTATCTTAGTTCATTTTCGGGGTAGCCCAATTAGGCTTTGATCCTCTGTATAAACACAAACAGACCCTTTGCCTACACTTTTATATGCCCTTTACACCCTTGTGTAGAACTCGTTGGAGGTTACCACACAGGAACTGCCCTTTTTTTTTTTTTTTTTTTTTTTTTGCTATCACTAATCTACACTTACATGACGAATATTATGTTTACTAGGCTCTCCCCTATACCAGGTCTCCCCTATAAACCCCTTTACAGTCACTGTCCATCAGCGTAGCAACCTGTTGTAGAATCACTACTTGCCTTCTCTGTGTTGTACAGCCCTCCCTTTTCTCCTACCCCCCCATGCATGTTAATCTTAATACCCCCCTACTTCTCCCCCCCTTATCCCTCCCTACCCACCCATCCTCCCCAGTCCCTTTCCCTTTGGTACCTGTTAGTCCATTCTTGAGTTCTGTGATTCTGCTGCTGTTTTGTTCCTTCAGTTTTTCCTTTGTTCTTATATTCCACAGATAAGTGAAATCATTTGGTATTTCTCTTTCTCCGCTTGGCTTGTTTCACTGAGCATAATACCCTCCAGCTCCATCCATGTTGCTGCAAATGATTGGATTTGCCCTTTTCTTATAGCTGAGTAGTATTCCATTGTGTATATGTACCACATCTTCTTTATCCATTCATCTATTGATGGACATTTAGGTTGCTTCCAATTCTTGGCTATTGTAAATAGTGCTGCAATAAACATAGGGGTGCATCTGTCTTTCTCAAACTTGATTGCTGCATTCTTAGGGTAAATTCCTAGGAGTGCAATTCCTGGGTCAAATGGTAAGTCTGTTTTGAGCATTTTGATGTACCTCCATACTGCTTTCCACAATGGTTGAACTAACTTACATTCCCACCAGCAGTGTAGGAGGGTTCCCCTTTCTCCACAGCCTCGCCAACATTTGTTGTTGTTTGTCTTTTGGATGGCAGCCATCCTTACTGGTGTGAGGTGATACCTCATTGTAGTTTTAATTTGCATTTCTCTGATAATTAGCGATGTGGAGCATCTTTTCATGTGTCTGTTGGCCATCTGTATTTCTTTTTTGGAGAACTGTCTGTTCAGTTCCTCTGCCCATTTTTTAATTGGGTTATTTGTTTTTTGTTTGTTGAGGCGTGAGAGCTCCTTATATATTCTGGACGTCAAGCCTTTATCGGATGTGTCATTTTCAAATATATTCTCCCATACTGTAGGGATCCTTCTTGTTCTATTGATGGTGTCTTTTGCTGTACAGAAGCTTTTCAGCTTAATATAGTCCCACTTACTCATTTTTGCTGTTGTTTTCCTTGCCCGGGGAGATATGTTCAAGAAGAGGTCACTCATGTTTATGTCTAAGAGGTTTTCGCCTATGTTTTCTTCCAGGAGTTTAATGGTTTCATGGCTTACATTCAGGTCTTTGATCCATTTTGAGTTTACTTTTGTATATGGGGTTAGACAATGGTCCAGTTTCATTCTCCTACATGTAGCTGTCCAGTTTTGCCAGCACCACCTGTTGAAGAGACTGTCATTTCGCCATTGTATGTCCATGGCTCCTTTATCAAATATTAATTGACCATATATGTCTGGGTTAATGTCTGGATTCTCTAGTCTGTTCCATTGGTCTGTGGCTCTGCTCTTGTGCCAGTACCAAATTGTCTTGATTACTACGGCTTTATAGTAGAGCTTGAAGTTGGGGAGTGAGATGCCCCCTACTTTATTCTTCTTTCTCAGGATTGCTTTGGCTATTCGGGGTCTTTGGTGTTTCCATATGAATTTTTGAATTATTTGTTCCAGTTCATTGAAGAATGTTGCTGGTAGTTTCATAGGGATTGCATCAAATCTGTATATTGCTTTGGGCAGGATGGCCATTTTAACGATATTAATTCTTCCTAGCCACGAGCATGGGATGAGTTTCCATCTGTTAGTGTCCCCTTTAATTTCTCTTAAGAGTGACTTGTAGTTTTCAGAGTATAAGTCTTTCACTTCTTTGGTTAGGTTTATTCCTAGGTATTTTATTTTTTTTGATGCAATTGTGAATGGAGTTGTTTTCCTGATTTCTCTCTCTGTTGGTTCTTTGTTAGTATATAGGAAAGCCACAGATTTCTGTGTGTTGATTTTGTATCCTGCAACTTTGCTGTATTCCGATATCAGTTCTAGTAGTTTTGGGGTGGAGTCTTTAGGGTTTTTTATGTCCAGTATCATGTCATCTGCAAATAGTGACAGTTTAACTTCTTCTTTACCAATCTGGATTCCTTGTATTTCTTTATTTTGTCTGATTGCCGTGGCTAGGACCTCCAGTACTATGTTAAATAACAGTGGAGAGAGTGGGCATCCCTGTCTAGTTCCCGATCTCAGAGGAAATGCTTTCAGCTTCTCGCTGTTCAATATAATGTTGGCTGTGGGTTTATCATAGATGGCCTTTATTATGTTGAGGTACTTGCCCTCTATTCCCATTTTGCTGAGAGTTTTTAACATGAATGGATGTTGAACTTTGTCAAATGCTTTTTCAGCATCTATGGAGATGATCATGTGGTTTTTGTCTTTCTTTTTGTTGATGTGGTGGATGATGTTGATGGACTTTCGAATGTTGTACCATCCTTGCATCCCTGGAATGAATCCCACTTGGTCATGGTGTATGATCCTTTTGATGTATTTTTGAATTCGGTTTGCTAATATTTTGTTGAGTATTTTTGCATCTACGTTCATCAGGGATATTGGTCTGTAGTTTTCTTTTTTGGTGGGGTCTTTGCCTGGTTTTGGTATTAGGGTGATGTTAGCTTCATAGAATGAGTTTGGGAGTATCCCCTCCTCCTCTATTTTTTGGAAGACTTTAAGGAGAATGGGTATTATGTCTTCCCTGTATGTCTGATAAAATTCCGAGGTAAATCCATCTGGCCCGGGGGTTTTGTTCTTTGGTAGTTTTTTGATTACCTCTTCAATTTCATTGCTGGTAATTGGTCTGTTTAGATTTTCTGTTTCTTCCTGGGTCAATCTTGGAAGGTTATATTTTTCTAGGAAGTTGTCCATTTCTCCTAGGTTTCCCAGCTTGTTAGCATATAGGTTTTCATAGTATTCTCCAATAATTCTTTGCATTTCCGTGGGGTCCGTCGTGATTTTTCCTTTCTCGTTTCTGATACTGTTGATTTGTGTTGACTCTCTTTTCTTCTTAATAAGTCTGGCTAGAGGCTTATCTATTTTGTTTATTTTCTCGAAGAACCAGCTCTTGGTTTCATTGATTTTTGCTATTGTTTTATTCTTCTCAATTTTATTTATTTCTTCTCTGATCTTTATTATGTCCCTCCTTCTGCTGACCTTAGGCCTCATCTGTTCTTCTTTTTCCAATTTCGATAATTGTGACATTAGACCATTCATTTGGGATTGCTCTTCCTTTTTTAAATATGCTTGGATTGCTATATACTTTCCTCTTAAGACTGCTTTTGCTGTGTCCCACAGAAGTTGGGGCTTAGTGTTGTTGTTGTCATTTGTTTCCATATATTGCTGGATCTCCATTTTGATTTGGTCATTGATCCATTGATTATTTAGGAGCGTGTTGTTAAGCCTCCATGTGTTCGTGAGCCTCTTTGCTTTCTTTGTACAGTTTATTTCTAGTTTTATGCCTTTGTGGTCTGAAAAGTTGGTTGGTAGGATTTCAATCTTTTGGAATTTTCTGAGGCTCTTTTTGTGGCCTAGTATGTGGTCTATTCTGGAGAATGTTCCATGTGCACTTGAGAAGAATGTATATCCCGCTGCTTTTGGATGTAGAGTTCTATAGATGTCTATTAGGTCCATCTGCTCTACTGTGTTGTTCAGTGCTTCCGTGTCCTTACTTATTTTCTGCCCAGTGGATCTATCCTTTGGGGTGAGTGGTGTGTTGAAGTCTCCTAGAATGAATGCATTGCAGTCTATATCCCCCTTTAGTTCTGTTAGTATTTGTTTCACATATGCTGGTGCTCCTGTGTTGGGTGCATATATATTTAGAATGGTTATATCCTCTTGTTTGACTGAGCCCTTTATCATTATGTAGTGTCCTTCTTTATCTCTTGTTACTTTCTTTGTTTTGAAGTCTATTTTGTCTGATATTAGTACTGCAACCCCTGCTTTCTTCTCACTGTTGTTTGCTTGAAATATGTTTTTCCATCCCTTGACTTTTAGTCTGTACATGTCTTTGGGTTTGAGGTGAGTTTCTTGTAAGCAGCATATAGATGGGTCTTGCTTTTTTATCCATTCTGTTACTCTGTGTCTTTTGATTGGTGCATTCAACCCATTAACATTTAGGGTGACTATTGAAAGATATGTACTTATTGCCATTGCAGGCTTTAAATTCGTGGTTACCAAAGGTTCAAGGTTAGCCTCTTTAGTATCTTACTGCCTAACTTAGCTCGCTTATTGAGCTGTTATATACACTGTCTGGAGATTCTTTTCTTCTCTCCCTTCTTGTTCCTCCTCCTCGATTCTTCATATGTTGGGTGTTTTGTGCTGTGCTCTTTCTAGGAGTGCTCCCATCTAGAGCAGTCCCTGTAAGATGTTCTGTAGAGGTGGTTTGTGGAAAGCAAATTCCCTCAGCTTTTGTTTGTCTGGGAATTGTTTAATCCCACCGTCATATTTGAATGATAGTCGTGCTGGATACAGTATCCTTGGTTCAAGGCCCTTCTGTTTCATTGTATTAAATATATCATGCCATTCTCTTCTGGCCTGTAGGGTTTCTGTTGAGAAATCTGATGTTAGCCTGATGGGTTTCCCTTTATAGGTGACCTTTTTCTCTCTAGCTGCCTTTAACACTCTTTCCTTGTCCTTGATCTTTGCCATTTTAATTATTATGTGTCTTGGTGTTGCCCTTCTTGGATCCTTTCTGTTGGGGGTTCTGTGTATTTCCGTGGTCTCTTTGATTACTTCCTCCCCCAGTGTGGGGAAGTTTTCAGCAATTATTTCTTCTAAGATACTTTCCATCTCTTTGCCTCTCTCTTCTTCTTCTGGGACCCCTATAATACGGATATTGCTCCTTTTAGATTGGTCACACAGTTCTCTTAATATTGTTTCATTCCTGGAGATCCTTTTGTCTCTCTCTATGTCAGCTTCCATGCGTTCCTGTTCTCTGATTTCAATTCCATCAATGGCCTCTTGCATTCTATCCATTCTGCTTATAAACCCTTCCAGAGTTTGCTTCATTTCTGCAATCTCCTTTCTGGCATCTGTGATCTCTTTCCGGACTTCATCCCATTTCTCTTGCGTATTTCTCTGCATCTCTGTCAGCATGTTTATGATTCTTATTTTGAATTCTTTGTCAGGAAGACTGGTTAGGTCTGTCTCCTTCTCTGGTGTTGTCTCTGTGATCTTTGTCTGCCTGTAGCTTTGCCTTTTCATGGTGATAGGAATAGTCTGCAGAACTGGGACGAGTGACGGCTGGAAGGACTTCCTTTCTTGTTGGTTTGTGGCCCTCCTCTCCTGGGAGAACAGCGGCCTCTAGTGGCTTGTGCTGCGCAGCTGCGCGCAGACAGGGTTTCTGCTTCCTGCCCGGCTGCTATGGAGTTAATCTCCGCTGTTGCTGTGGGCGTGGCCTGGCTCGGGCAGCTACTCCAAAATGGTGGAGTCGCGTTGGAGCAGGAGCTGCTGGGAGGCTATTTATCTCCGTAAGGGGCCTCCCTGCTCCCTGCAGCCCAGGGGTTAGGGTGCCCAGAGATCCCGGATTCCCTACCTCTGGATTAAGTGGCCCGCCCTGCCCCTTTAAGACTTCCAAAAAGCACCCGCCAAAACAAAACAACGACCACAAAAAAAAACAAGAAAAAAAATTTTTTTAATTAAAAAAAAAAAAAAATTTTTTAATTAAAAAAAAAAAAAGGTGGTCGTTCGTTTTTCTTTATTCTCCGGTGCCAGCCTCAGGCCTCTGCTCACCGGTCTTTCTGCCCTGTTTCCCTAATATCGGGGTCCCTGTCCCTTTAAGACTTCCAAAAAGCGCTCGCCAAAACAAAGCAGCAAAAAAGCAAAAAAAAAAAAATGGTCGCGCGCTTTTCTTATGTCCTCTGTCGCCCAGCCTCCAGTGTCTGCTCACTGTTCTTGCTGCCCTGTTTTCCCAGTATCGAGGGCCCTGCACTCTGGCCCGGATGGCTGGGGCTGGGTGTTCGGCAGCCCTGGGCTCCGTCTCCCTCCCGCTCTGCCTGCTCTTCTCCTGCCGGGAGTTGGGGGGAGGGGCGCTCGGCTCCCGCGGGGCCGGGGCTTGTATCTTACCCCCTTCGCGAGGCGCTGGGTTCTCTCAGGTGTGGATGTGGTCTGGATATTGTCCTGTGTCCTCTGGTCTTTATTCTAGGAAGGGTTGTCTTTGTTATATTTTCATAGATATATGTTGTTTTGGGAGGAGATTTCCGCTGCTCTACTCACGCCGCCATCTTCCGCCCCTGTCATCTGATATTGATGATAGAACATCAAGAGGCTTCATTATTCCCAAGTAATTTGTTTTTTTACAAGGAGACCTAAAGCTATGTTGTAGGAGGGACCAAGAGTTGACAAGCATGGCTAATTGTCTTTTGTTTTATTCCTGCTGGTAGGCTTCACCTCAGAACTGACACCCCATTCACCTTTTTTCTTCCCTTGGCATTGCTAATCTCCTTTCTCTCCACCTGGAGACTTAATCTTTCAGACTAAGCAATGTTTGTAAAAAACACACACTAAGTTAACTGTGTGTAAAACATGATCTGAATACCAATACAAACCAAAAATTTCTAAGACTACTATATTAACCAAGGATGAGTGAAGGCATCTTAAGTGAAAGATAATAAATGTAGGGACATCTGTGTCCCCTGGTTTAGATTTCTTCTGTGCTGTCATACTTTATATGTCATTTTAATGTACCATGATCTCATGTAAGGAGCCTTTTTCTACTCAACCAACTAACCAAATGAACATCTTCTCCTGTCTCTGTGAAGTGAGCCAGCTGATGCCCAGGGCATGCTCAAGACTCATGGTGGGAGCTACCCAGGTGTAGGCCCACTCGCCATGGGGATGAATGTTTACCAAGAACCATCGGTGTTTGTTGTCATACCTTCTATGGTTCTTGCATATGTTCTGGTAATTGTCAAATTAACTGTGGGAGAAGCAGTGGTAAAAAATCAACATGCAGTCCAAGTCCAGAATAATGCCTAAGTGTCTAAGTTCTTTTTGTACTTAAAATAAACAAAAACAAAACACAGATAATCATTTATTCATAAAAAATGGCCTCATATTCAAAGGGAGTACCTTAGGCCTATAACACAAGACTGGTAAACAGGTGTTCAGACTCTGAGGAAGTCCCATTTTACTTTGAAGAATAAGGACCAAGAATGTGTGACATTAAGAACATGCATGTGCAGGCACACGCAAACACACACACACGCACGCACAAGCACACAATGGTAAGGTCGGAACCCTAGCCAACTACCAACCCTAAAACCATTTTTCTTCACAATCAGATTTTTTGTGTGCATACTTACAAAAGGGAGGTATGTCAATTTAACCAATAACAATTAAATGAGCACTCATATCCAATAAATTGAGAACAACTTAGAAGAGCGTATTTGCATCTCAGAATCCCCTGTATCCCAAACTGGGACCCCTGTGTCCCATAAAGGATCCAAACCACCAAAGGCTTCATCTCAAAAGTGGGCAAGCAACCGTCAGATCTCAGAGAACCAGAGTCCAGTTGTGACTCCATATGGCAACAACACAATGGTGTTAGAACCAGACTTTCTAGTTCTCTGTGTAGAGAGAGTTTGGGAGAATTTTGGACCAAATAAGCTCTCCTTTTCTTGGTTAATGTAATCTAAAGCCTTCAATGAGGAGAAACTGCACATGCTGTTAATAAGGACATCTCAGGTTTTAAGTTATCAGTTTGAAAAATAAAAAAGATATGTCCTTGTTTACATCCCAACCTATTGAAAAAGTTCACAAAAATTAAACCCTATTTTAGGAAATATTGTTAGGTTGAATATAAAATAATCTAATTAGCTTTCCAAGACAAGAAATAAATTTAGTTAATATCCATTCATTTGCAAACATAAAAAGCAAAGGGTTTAAAGAAAATATGATTTGTATTAAAAGGCATTATAATATCTGCATTTAATTTAAGATTATTTTCTTGCTTTGGTTCATCTAATAATTACACTTCTAGGTACATATCCTTGAAAAATTCTTTATAGTTTTAGTATTAACTTTATCACTTTGATATTGCAGTTGGGCCAATGTATGCACTCAGTTCCATGTAGGTCAGTTGATTTTTGCACCACAAAACTCATGTGAATATACAGTTAAAAGAACTAAGCTAAAGCAGGTGTATATGCCCCTTCCTCATTCATGAAAGAGCAGGGCAGCTCCTGGTCTTGGGCTAGAACATTACTTGCTCATGGGCAGTGCAATGAATACAGGTGAGAAAATAGAAGAAGATGCACCCTGGGGAGAAGCCGAGTCGACCACGTAAGCAGATTGTCAGCCCTAAGGTGCCAGACCAAGAAGTAATTCCAGGAATATAGCAGCTGATTGGAACTGAAGGAATGAGATGATATCTAGGAGGCTCACAATGGAGAGTGGAGAAGTAGAATGAAGAAAAGTTCCCCGAAAAGTAGCAGTACCTGCCAAACCTCGCGCTGTTTGAGGGAGCTTTCACAGGCTCTCCTGTGGCTGAAAGGCAGTGGATGATTTCTCAGTTAAAGAGATGCAAATATGCTCTTCTAAATTTGTGCTCAATTTGTTGGATATGAGTGCTCATTTAATTGTTATTGGTTAAATCGACATACCTCCCTTTTGTAAATATGCAATGTAAATACCTTTTTCAGTTTCCACTGGACTTGTGTACATGATTTTAACTTCATGAAAACACCACTGGGCATGAGTGAGGTGGGGATGGGTGTCACAGCGTGGGATGGGTAGGTTCTTATAGGGTTTTATACCCAAATCACTGTAAATATTGCAAATGATTTCCTCCACTCTAGAGAAGCAAGTCTACATCTGACAGAGGCCACCTCTGAGCAAACTGCCAACCCAAAGACCATTTTTCTTCACAATCACATTTTTTATTCTGCACATTTACAAAAGGGAGGTATATCAGTTTTAAACAAATAACAAAAACACTCCTGTATCCTGCACCAAATTTAGAATAGAATATTAGCATCTCAGAGTCCCCTGTATGCTCCTAATCTATCTCCCTGTCTTTAACCTAGATGTACTTAAGATCCAAAAATTTATATTATTTACTCTCTTCCTTTTACTTTATATTTTTACCACATAAACAAGTTAGTATTTAGCTTTATCACTCTTAGTACTATGTGAGTAAAATCGCACAGCATGTCTTTTTCTGTAACTCTTTTATCAACTTCATGAATGCTGATGCACACAGTTGTTATTCCTTCATTTTTTCTGTTGTGTAATATTCCAGTTTATATTTGTCCATTCTCCTGTGGAAGGCCCTAAGAGTTGACCTTATTTTTCCCTTTAAGAGCAGTGCTGCTCCGAACATTCTGCAAGCGTTGCTGCAGGCATATATGCAAGCATTATATACTCAGGAGTGCGCTCATGGGCCATCAAGTATGCTCTTGTTTACTTTTATTGGACAACACCAAACGTTTTTCCAATTTATACTTCCACCGGCAGTGCATGAATGTTGGTGGAGGTCATAGGGAAGACAATGACTGCAGATTGCCCCATGAGCTGGACTTGGGCAGCTGAAGACTCCTCATATCCTCCCCTGTCCTTGGGATGTGTGTTCCGCTTGCCATCCCCACACTATGAGCTGCTCCAAGAATGTAGTCTTGAGAGAATAAGGTGTTCTTCAGACCATCTGGATCGTATATATGACTGAAACTTGTTAAGGCTTCTGTATAAACTTTTAAGATTCTGTGTAGATCTAGTCATCTCATCACCCAGGACAAGCCTGGTAGGTAAGTCCCTCTGCTTATTAAACCTGCCACCTACCAATCTAGAGTCGCCTGCCTCTTTCCCTGGTCTCTCCTTGCCCTCTGGGTTCAGGGGCCAGTTTGCAAACCAACAGTGAAATAGTTTCTGTTGCTCCTCCTCCTCATTAACACTTGGAATTTCTGAAGAGCCCTAGGAAAAACATCTCCGAACGGCCTACCTGGAAGAAGGAGGTAAGCACTGATTGATACATGGGCCCTTTTAACCTGTTGGCTGAGATGGACTCACGGGGTGTTAACTATTCTGTACTTTTAAGTTTCGTATGCATGAGTGTAAGTGGGTTCATGCAAGTAACGTTTGCCAACATGGTTGCAGGAAGGGAGGGGTGTAGAATGCACCTCCAGGGGAGGGAGCTCCTCAAGTTATCTTTTTGAGCAAACTCATTAAAGTTCTCATAGAAATGGTTGCTGCAGCAAGAGGTGAAAAAAGAGTTGGTATGCAGGATATTTTATAATTTTTGTAGTTTTTTTTTGTTTTTGTAGGTGTTCTCTATCAAGTTCATAGTTCCTTTTTGATTTTTGCCACTTTTAAGTATGAAGTTCAATGATTTTTGACTAATGTAACCTCCACCATCATCATGATATAAAACCTTTCCTTCACCCCAATAAGTTCCCTCATGTTTATTTTGCAGTCAATCTCTCCTCACCTTACCCCCACCCAACACCCATCACCCAGTCCTGGGTAACTGCTGATCTGTCTGCCAGATTTAATGATAGAGTTAATGATTCCCTTTTATTTTTGTTCTCTAAAAATTCTTATTAGGAAAGGATGTTGAATACTATCAAATGTATTATATTGATCTATTTATGTGATCACATGTTTTTTTCCCTACTGTAGTCTCTTGATAGAGTGAATTTTATTAATATTTTCATTAATAGGAAAATAATCCTGGGATAATACCAATTTGGTAATGATTTTTTTCCAACAAGACTATAGTCAGGTTGTTGGTAGTTTGTTTAGGAGTAGTGCATCTGTATTCTTGAAGTGTTCCTGTAACTCCATACTGTACCCTCTGCAAGGCAGTCACTATACACAGTCCAGTTAAGGAGTGGAGATTTGTGCTCCCTGAGGGAAGAGTATTTACATAAATCATTTGTAAATCTGCGCAGAAGACTTGCTTTGTCTCTCTTAATGATTTGTTTATTTAATCATTTATTTATAGTACTATAGACTCATGGGTATTTATTTTATACTTTGAGTTACAATGCTATGTTATTTATTTTGTTACTCAAATGCTGGCTCCTATGTTCCTTTGACATACCCAAATCATTGTGTGGTTTTGTTTTGTTTTTTCAAACACTTCCTTTCTGGGATTATAAGATGCTCCAGGCGCATTGTGTATATTTTTAGCTCCAGTTCGAGTCAGCCATTTCTCCAGGAGACCAGTCGTACAACTTTTTAATACACTATTAAAAAAAAATTCTTTTAAGGTTATTATGTCATCAAATGAGTTGGAAGAAATGTTCCTTCTTTTTTTCTGCTGAAAAAGTTGGCTTATTGTTGGAATTCTTTGTTAGTTCATGTTTCTGGAACTTCCCTGCAAAACTGTCAATTCTAGTGCGCTTTTTGGTAGAATAATTTAAACTATTGATTCTGTATTTTAATGGTTTTCTGTTTTTTCTAATTGAACCAGTTTAGGTAGGTTGCATTTTTCTAGAAATATTTCACATTTTATCTAATATTTAAAATTTATTGATAAAATTATTCATAACATTATTTTACCTTGTGAGTCACTATAGTATCTGCAGTTATGTCATCTCTTTCACTCCTAATATTGTCTATTTTGCCTTCTCTATTTTGTTTTCTTCGCTTATATGACCAGAGATTTGTGCAAGTTATTAGCCTTTTCTAATAATTGTTTTCGGGAGCCTTGTTGGCCTCTTATTTTTGTTCCTATTTTATTTATTTATGATCTTTGTTATTTATTCCCTACTATTTTAGAGAGGTTTATTGTCTTGTTCTTTTTTATTCTTAGCCTGGATGACTAGCTAATTATTTTTTTAAGTGATTCTCCTTTTCTAATATACAGACTGAAAAGTATAACATTTCCTCTAAATACCCCTTTAGCTATATACTACAGTTTTGATATTAATGATTTTGGTCATTTAGTTTGAAATACTTTATAATTTCATTATGATTTTTTTCTCTGACTCAAGGGTTATATAAAAAATGCTTTTAAATTTCCAAATTCATTAATTCTTTATTTATGCAGTCAGTATTTGTTATATACAGAAAAAGTAACAAGAGCTACTCTAGTCACTGCTCTAGCAGTAAGTAGAGCAGAATAAAAACTACAGATTCAAGAAGTTTATATGCTAGTGAATGGAGAGAGATGAGAAAATAAGTAATTTTTTAGATGGCGTGACATAATTTAGAGGAAAATTAAGTATGGAAGAGGAATAGAGAAAGAGTTATGGATAAGGTATTGAAGGCCTCAGTAAAAAACTAATATTTGTAAAATGACCTGAAGGAGATGAAGGAGTGAGTGTTCAGATAACTGCAGGAAGAATCTTGGCAGAAAAAATAGCAAGCAGAAACTTCAGAGGTTGCACCAACCTTAATGTGTTACTGGGAGAGCAGAGGCCCAGGTACCTGGAGCACATTCGGTGAGGGAGACAAGAGGAGGCAAGATTGGAGAGACAAAGCCAGCTGGAGGGGTAGGTGGGTAGGCCTCGTGGGATACTGTAATGACTGTGGATTTGGGTTTTAATTTGTAGTATTAAGTGAAGCCACTGGAGAAATCTATAGAGAGGTATGGCTCTATATAGGCATGATCCAGGTTAGGTTTTCCCAGGATCATTCTGGTTGTGGAGTTGAGACTAGACTGAATAAGAACAAAGGGGAAGGGAAGAAGACAAAAAAACATATTGCCATTTACTTTCTAGACTGGAATATGGGTCAATTTTCATAATGTTCTTCAAGTTCTTGTAGAAAACATATTCTTCAGCCATTCTACAGTTAATATACATTCATTGGATCAAAATTATTCCTACGGTGCTCAGATTTTCTGCATTCTTGCCAAGTTTTTAGCTGTTTGAACCATTAGTCACTACAGATATGTGTTAAAGAGTTTTTCTAATTTCCCACCTAATTCTGTCAATTTGTGCTTTATACAGCTTGAGGGTATATTATTAAACACATGAGTCAAAACTCATTATTATCTTCGGGCAAATTGAAACTTTAAATCACTATGTAGGACTCTATCTTCAACAATGCATTAGTCTTAAAATCTACTTATTTAATTTCAAATATATTGACACCACCTTTGCTTTGATTAGTGTTCGCTTGGTATACATTTCTACCATTTGGCTTTCAATCTTTCTGTATTTGATAATATAGGTAGGTCTCATGTAAACAACATATGGCTAGATTTTATTTTATATATGGTCTAGAAAAGAATTGTCTTTCAGGTTGAGAATTTAGTCCATGGACATTGTTCTAGGATTACTGATGTATTAGAATTAATTCTGATATCTTCATGTGTTCATTTTGTACTGCTTACCCCTTCTGTTAGCATTGCCAATTTTTTTTCTTTTTAAGTATAGTTCTCCATTATATTGCTTTAGATGTAACACTCTTTTGTCTATTTTGCTTGGTTATTTACCCTAGCTATTTATACATGCATACTTTATGTAGTCTCACATTTTCCAACTCTGTCTTTTTGAGCTGCTTTTTGGAGAGTTTGTAAGGAACCATCTTTCATTTATCTCTTCTCTCTTAAGTGGTCTTATTGGCTGTTTAACCAACCACCAAGATTTTAATTTTAATTATTATGGTTTTCATTTCTACACATTCTTTTGATTCTATTTCAGATACGCATTTTTATTTTTTATTAGTTCTCATATCTTGTTTAAATTTTCAAACTTCGCTTTCATGTTTTGAAATATATAACCATAGTTACCTTATATTCTGGGTCTGATGATTCCAGTATTGGAATTCTTTGCACATTGGATTCGGCCTTTTGGCTATGGTAAGTGGTTTTATGTAGCATTTGTGTTTTCTATTTTTTCTGTGGTCTCATGTTCCTTAGACTGCTATCTGGGGTAATTATTTGAGGGCTGAGTTGCAATTCTTTTCCCCAAGAAAGACTCGTTTGATTCTGCCAGTCATCTAGGAGTCCAGAGCTTTTATCTTAAACACTTCTCTTCATGTTTCTGATTATGCGAATTTGGGCTACAAACATATGTAAGGACTGCTTGTGTTTACATATTATCAGGGGAGACTTTTATTCCTCTTCCATAGAAGGTGAATGTCAAGATAAGCAAGTTTTCTTATTGTACCGTTGGTGTGCTAGGTTTATTTCTCATTACCATTACATGGGAGTTCTGTCCCTTCTGGGTCCCAGCTTTGGCCCAGGAGTTGTATTGACTCCAGCCTTGAGCAAACCTGAGGCTCTGCTCCTGTCCCTGTACCTTTCAGAACAGCAGCAAATGCTCTGCCCAAGGTCACCAAGGTTTACAGATATCCTGAGGATAAAGTCTACCTGCATTACATCTTGGGATTTCTGTATTCATTTTATTTTTTGTAATTTATCTATTCTTTATTTCTTGCCATATCCATGGCAACATTAAAAATAGATGTTTACATTTTGTGCAGCTTTAAAAAATTTCCTTAGAAAGGATGTTCAAGGTCTCAAGTCTGCCATACCACTACAAATAAAAGCCACTTCACAGATGCTCTCTTTCCCTTCATATGTATAATTTATCTATTTTATGTATTTGGCCTATATAAGTATGAAATACATTATTTCACTTTGACTCTCCCAAAAGATGATATACCATAAAGAACATGGTAACTATGATAATCAGAGTTAATCCTAAAATTTAATAATTATTGGTAAAAATTGGAGACAAATGGTATTTTAGTATGTCACAGGAAAATTTCCAGTTATGTTATCACCCAAGTTGACTAGAAATCAGCAAAATATGAATCATAGTAATTAGTTTAAAATGTGAACATTTTCCAAATTGGTAGTCTGAAAGCTAGAGGTAAAAATCACCCAATTTAACCTCTATTTTAATGTTGTGTTTCTTCTCATTATCTCCAGAAACTAGACAGGTTCTATGACAGAAAGATGGACAAAACACAATCCCTGAATTTCATTCTGATTTCTCCCTAGTCTTGATTTCCATTCTGACAACCATGGAACATATACTTAAAAGCTTATAGAATCTGATTATCAAAATTCAGAATCTTTTATAGAATACTGACAATATAAGCTCTCTGACAAGAGAAGTTTATTTTCTGTTAAGAGTTTGCATTAAAAGAAAAGCAAGATACTATCTCTATATTCAAGGGGCTCACTGGCTGGTAGTTCAACCAGCCCAACAAAAAGCTAAATTCATACAATGAATAGAGATTTATTAAAACCATTATGAGATCACATAGGAAAGCACTCTCATCCAGTATCATGGGCTGAGGTGTTGAGCCACAATGGGCTTTGTAGAAAAATGGAGTGAAGCAGTGTATACTTACCAATTATCCCATCTATACCTTGCGACTTGTTTGCAGTTAAGTTAGGCCATGTGACCAGTTCTGGCCAATGAGTAAAAGTAACATAAGTCACTTCTTAGCCAAGGCAGTTAAGAGTGAGAGTGTCTCTTCCATCCTGCTTTGCCTACTGACCTGGCTTAGGAAAATGAGTGTTCCTAATGACCACCAGTATGGAGAAGGACTGATCAATCTTCATTAGACTTAACAAAAGTGAGAAAAAACATTGATTGTATTTAGTTTTGAGATGTTCTGGCTATAGCTACAGGTAATGTTAATTACCTTTACAATAAAGTCTTTGTTTGCAGTCCCCCCAAAACAGACCCCAGCACTGGGATTTGAGAATAAGTAGTTTATTGGGGAGGTGACACCAGGACACACCAATGAGGAAGCAGGGTGTTGAAGAAATAATGGTGAATAAAAAGTTTGTTTTCAAGCAGTTGTTACGGGTAACTTGAATTTGAACCTGCTGGTGACTTCTGAGGGGCAGCATAGAATACATACTTCAGAGTTACTCCTAAGTAATTCCTGAAGGGTGAGAGAGTAAGAGTTTTTATACACCAGCTCCTGTCATTGATTGAGGGTTTCTCCTAGGAGGTGCTGATTTCCCAGCACTTTTTGCCTGCTATACAGGTGAGAAAATGGACCTCCGTAACTAAAGAAAGCTCTCAATCAAAGCAATGCAGATGGGCACAGCATGGATTCACTTGTATGAAGACACAATACAACGTGACATACCCTGGGAATCATAAATAGTTGGTGACTGTTGAAGTGTAATATGAGGGACTGGATGTCATGAGATAGGGCTGAAGAGATAATGTGGCATCCAATCACGGAGGCTCTTGTTTGCCATACAAAGACCTTTTGTCTTGTCAGTGGCAGGAAGCTGTGGATGGCTACTAAGTACAGGAGTGTTATGGTCAGATTTATACTCTAGATTGCTTGCTGTGAAGGGTATTTAGAGCATGGAATTAGAAGTAGAGTAATTCAGGGAACAATATAGCTCTCCAGTGTGAGACCACAGGACTTGAAACTATGACATTGACAATAGAGACAATCCTGATAAAATCTAATAACTACATTATTAGTTTACATAAGTCATTTAATACAACAGCCATAGTAATAGGAATTATTCTCCTCATTTTTAGGAAACTGTAGCTAAGAAAGTTTAAGTATATTCCTAAAGATCAGAGTTAAGATGTAGATGAACCTGCTCACAAACTCAAGATAAGTTGTTCCAGAATCCATACTCTTTACAGACTCAAGACCAACTGTTGATCAAAAAATGAATGGATTTGTTAACATTATTTGGTAAAATGAGCAGATTGTGGGGATTTATTCTAAGGGAAAGCAAAATGTGAAGTATGACTCCATTTCTATCATGGGCAAAAGGTTAGATGCCTGTTTAGAAGCAATATTTTTAAAAGAAGAGAAAATTCTTTACTGCATAAAATGCTGCTAAGAGGCATTCATTTTAGCAAGAGCAAAAAAGCTTCTGAAGTTTATTTTATCCTTACAGTTACAGTAAAAGAAATGAACCCTGAATTTCTTCCAAGAACCTGATACACTGATTTGTGGCCAAAGAGGTAAAATATGACATAACTCAATGGCAGGGAGTATATACTATTTTGTTTACTGGCAAGTTGGCAGGTAGAGTCTTCTGATCTAGGAATAAATGGCTCTTTAGGCAGGAGGGGCTTATTTCGGTCATGATGTGAAAAGCAAACCATAGCTATAAGACTAGTAGCCTTATTTATAGTGGAAATGTCACACAGATTTAAGTTTTTAAGTATTTTTCTTAGAGACGAAGATGTACCATACTTCAAGAATTTTTTCTCTAAAGATGGCTGAAATTATATGGCAAATGAGCATGAATGTTACTTTCGGTGGCACTGACAGCTAAATCATCACCATGACTGTTGTGGTTGTACTGCGTACACTGAGGATGCTGGTCATTCACTCTTCATTTGAAAGCACATTTCCTGTGATCAATGCTCTAAAAATATATTCACATATTTTCCTAAGTTTATTGGCCATTTATATATCATCTTAGGAGAACTGTCTGTTAAAGACCTTTGTCCATTTTTTAATCGGGCTATTTTATTTTTTGTCATTGAGTTTTAGGAGTTCTTCATATACTCTGGATATCAATCTCTTGTCAGATATATGGTTTGTAAATATTTTTTCCTGTTTTAGATTGCCTATTTAATCTGTCAATTGTTTCCTCTAACACACAGAAGTAAGTTGATGTAGTCCTATTGTCTAGTTCTGCTTTTGTTGTTTTTGCTTTTGGTATAATATTTAAGAAATAATTGCCAAGTCTCATGTCATGAAGCTTTTCCCCTATGCTTTCTGTTAAAAGTTTTATAGTTTTAAGTCTTACATTTAGGTCTTTAATACATTTTGATGAAATTTTTGTATGTGGTATAAGATAAGGGCCCATTTTCTTTTTTGGTATGTGGATATCCAGTTTTCTTGACACAATTGGTTAAAGAGACTTTTTTGCCCCCTTGTGAGGTGTTGGCACTCTTGCTGAAGATCATTTGACCATATAGGTAAGGGTTTATTTCTGGAATCTCTACTATATTCCATTGTTCTATTTGTCTTTTTGCCAGTCCCACACTTGATTTTATTACTGTAGCTTTTAATATGTTTTGAAATCAGGGAAGTATAATACTGCCAACCTTGTTCTTTCTTCAGACTGTCTTGGCTATTTAGGGTCCTTTGAGATTTCACATGAATTTTGGGAATTTTTTCTATTTCCACAGAAAATGATGCTGAGATTTTGATAGAGATTGCTTTGAATCTGTAAATTGCTTTGGATTGTATGGACATGTTAACAATATTAAATCTTACAATCTAGGAATCTAAGATGTCTATCTATTTATGTCTTCTTTAATTCCTTTTGGCAGTGTGTTATAGTTCTCAGAGTACAAATGTTTCATCTCATTAGTTAGTTTATTCCTAAGTATTTTATTCTTTTAGATGCTATTGTAAGTGGAATTGTTTTCTTAATTTCCTTATTGAATAGTTCTTTGTTAGCATACAGAAATGCAATTCATTTGTATGTGTTGATTTTGTATCGTGCAACTTTGCTGAATTCATTGATTTGTTCTAACAGTTTTAATTTGTGTGGAATATTTAGGGTTTCTATATGTAAGATCATGTCATCTGTGAAGAGCAGATATAGTGGTCTTGAAATGCCCAATTGCCAAAAAGCCTGGCACCACAGCATTAGCTGTAAAATTTTATCTTGATCAGTTGATAGTGAATTTTTTTCTATTGCTCTATCCAGGGAAAGAAATACATTGAGCTTTAATTTCAATGGGTCAGAAGAACTGACATCAGGCCAAATATAAATAATGTGTGATTTCTATTTACTGATTCTAATTACTGACATTTCTATTTACTGATACTTTTTCATCAATGAATAGAAGTGAAGTTCAAGTTCTACACCACCAAAAGATAACTTTTACAGCACTCTACATAGCCAAGCATTGTGTAGTGTGAAGGGAAATGTCATCATTACCTCAGTATTTCTTTTAGACTTTACAAATGAAATTGACAGTTAACCAAGAGCAATATCATCTCACATTTTAAAAAATGTTTTGTCAGTACCATTCCTTTCCTCCCCAGAATACTGCCACAGAGAGGGTATTGTCATTTCCTTTTACTAAGTTAATTTGAAGTGCATATTAAATTTTAGAAATTCATTTAAGGTTATTTTATATTTCCTAATCTTTTCTACTTTATAATACAATTAAAAACACTTCTAGTTTGTGAATCTTTTTGAAACTTACACCAGTAAGAATTTGAGTCACTGGTTTCATGTAAATCTTAGGAAACCATCATAATCTATCCTGAAAACAATCTACTAACTATAAAAATATGTACATAAGTAATGATTTGCAGATTATGAGCCAACCATCCACTGGATTCTACAAGCGCCCAACAAAGAAACACCTGCCCAAGAAGCACAGCAGGACAATAGGCAGCAGGTGCCACGCTCTTGGGATTTGCTTAGAGTAAAACAATCCCTGGTTCCATCGAGGAAGAAAGAGGGTGTTCTTTCTTGTGCTGTTATTCTGTTCACTCGAAATGCAGTTACATTTATAGTGTATTTATAAATGGATTAAAAATATCTCCACATTTCTCAACTGACACATTGTGAATAACTATCAGACTTTCAAATTTGCTAAAATTGTTTATTTACTTCCTGGCTGACTGATTGGTTGTGAAACTTTGCTTTTTTTCCAGTCCTTTAAGCTTCTAATTTATTTTGCAAAATCATAATAAAAATAAGGTAATATTCACTGAGTTATAGAATTTGAATTCAAAGTGACCATTTCAAGCCACTAACTACCTATAAGATTGGAGTTTGAGAGTTAACCTCATGGTTGTTTCCTATATGGAAAGAAGAAGTATTATGATTATGAAATGCACATGGCCCAAGATATAATGGCTGAATATATATTAGCTTCTATTTTAAGCTAAAAGTACCTTAGAAATACCAGGCTATAGTAATTGAACTTAAAGTGTTCCTTAAGGATGACCTATCCCAATCCTATATTTAACTGGTGAGGAAATTGGGTGAATTATTAGTTGATTACAAAAATTAGATAGTGGCAAAATTAAAGTTTGGTTCTAGATTTCTTAACTGGTGTGCTAATTTTCATGAACATTTATTTTTATATTGAACTATCATTGATATACAATCTTATATTGGTTTCTAGTATACAACACAATGGTTTATTAGTTACCAATATTATTAAATCCTCACACCCAACTAGTGCACTTACTCTCTGTCAACATAGGAAGATGTTACAGAATCACTGACTGTATTCTTTGTGCTGTATTATACACATGACCAACTTATATTATGATTGAGAATTTCTGTGCCTTTTTATCTCCCTCATCCTCCCTAACTACCCACCCCAGCCCCTCCCCCATGTTAACCACCAGTCACTTCTCAGTGTCTATGAGTCTACTGCTATTTTACATGAACATTTCTTAATTCTAGTTCTTAAAGAGAATTTTGTTAGTTAATAAAGGAAAAGAAAGGGTGGAGAAAAGATGGCAGCATGAGTAGTATGGCAGAAATCTCATCCCAAAACCACATATATTTTGAAAATACAGCAAATACAAGCACTCCTAAAAGAGTGACCAGAAGTAATAGTACACCAGCCAGTCTACATCTGGGAGAAGTCAACATCTCACAGAAAAGGGTAAAGTAAAAAGCCATGACCCAGCGGGACCCAAGCACTCCCCTTACCCCAGCTCACTGGTGGGAGAGAAAGAATCAGAGCAGGGAGGGAGTGGAAGCACAGGACTGTTAAATAACCAGCCCTAGATCTGCCTCGGGAGCACAAACACACCTTGCGTGGTGCTCTGGACATTAGAGGGGGTGAAAACCAAAGTCAGAGACTAAGACTGTGAACAGGTTCCCACAACTGGCTGCCCTGGGGCAAAAGAAAAGAAGGTGATTTAACGGACCTCTCAAGAGTCAGAGGGCTGTTTCAAGGGGCAAAGGTATAGGAGAAGGAACAGGTGGACAAAATCATCCTGGCACACTCAGCCCAGCAGGTTGGGAGCTTTAAGGAGCTTCAGGTGCCCTAACCCCCGGTTAGCAACACAGCGCCAAGGCCCCTCACCATAATAAGCAGCCTGCCACTCCTTCCTCCCCACCGGCACCTACATGCAAAAAGTTAGACTTTCTCCACCATTGCTGCAGACCAGCTGGAGGGCATCCCAGCCTACGGCAACTACACAGCTTGATGCAGAGGCTTCTCCATGTGCGTGGCTAACTGGCCCAGACCCAGAGGCTGCTTCATGTGAGCAGTTGACTGGCACAGACAGCGGAGATGGGTGCTGAGGCCAGGAGCCATGAAAGGGCTTTGTTTTTGAGGCAGAACCCATACCACTCGCCTGTGACCCCTGCTATAGCCCTAGGCCACCCTGAGGGCTACCACACCCACAGCAGTTTAGGGGATTAACCCACAGGCTGCTCCCTGTGTGCGGTTAACAGGCACAGATAGTAGAGACAGGCACGATGACCGACAAGCAGGAAGGGACTTTGTCCTCCCAGCTGACACCTGTGCCACTTGCTGGCTACCACTGCCATTGCTCCAGGAATTTGAAAAGGCAGAAGAACCTTGTTCAATCCAAACCCCCTCAAACACCAGAAAAAGGGCTCAGTGAGACTGAAATCACAAATCTTCCTGAAAAAGAATTCAAATTAAATGTCATAAGCATTCTAATGGAGCTACCGAAAAATATTCAAGAATTAAGGGATGAATTCAGGAGGGGGATAACTGAAATGAAACAAACAATGGAGGGATTTAAAAGCAGATTAGGTGAGGTAGAGGAGACAGTGAATGGAATAGAAATCAGAGAACAGGAATACGAAGAAGCTGAGGCAGAGAGAGAAAAAAGATCTCTAGGAATGAGAGAATATTAATAGAACTGTGTGACAAATGCAAAAGAAATAATATGTTTGCATTATAGGGGTAACAGAAGAAGAGAGGGAAAAAGAGATAGAAAGTGTCTTTGAAGAAATAATTGCTGAAAACATCCCCAATCTGGGGAAGGAAATAGTTTCTCAGGCCATGGAAGTCCACAGATCTCCCAACACAATGGACCTAAGGAGGACAACACCAAGACATATAATAATTAAGATGGCAAGGATCAAAGACAAGGACAGAGTATTAAAAGCAGCCAGAGAGAGAAAAATGATCACCTACAATGGAAAACCCATCAAGCTATCATCAGACTTCTCAACAAAAACCTTATAGGCCAGAAGGGAGTGGCATGATATATTCAATGAAATGAAACAGAAGAGCCTCAAACGAAGAATACTCTACCCAGCAAGATTATCACTTAAATTTGAAGGAGGGATTTAACAATTCCCATATAAGCAAAAGTTGAGGGAATTTACCTCCCACAAAACATCTCTACAGTGTGTTTTAAATGGACCGGTCTAGATAGAAGTGTGCCTAAGACTAAATAGCTGTCACCAGAGAAAATAAAAACACAGCAAAGGAAGTAGACCAACTACATACTAAACAAATGAAAATTAAATCAGCTACCCACAAAGTCAGTCAAGGGATACACAAAGAGTACAGAATATGACACTAAACATATAAAGAGTGGAGGAGGAAGAAAAAAGAAGGGAGAGAAAAAAGATTCATCGAACTGTGTTAATAGTAGTGTAATAAGTGAGTTAAAGTAGACTGCTAGATAGTAAAGAAGCTGCCCTTGAACCTTTGGTAACCGTGAATCCAAAGCATGTAATGGCAATAAGTACATATCTATCAATAATCACCCTAAATGCCAATGGACTGAATGCACCAATAAAAAGACACAGAGTTACAGAATGGATAAAAAAGCAAGACCTATCTACATGCTGCCTACAAGAGAATCACTTTAAACCCAAAGACATACACAGACTAAAAGTCAAGGGATGGAAAAAGATATTTCATGCGAACAATAGAGAGAAAAAAGCACGTGTCACAGTACTTGTATCACACAAAATAGACTTCAAAACAAAGAAAGTAACAAGAGACAAAGAAGGACATTACATAATGATAAAGGGGTCAGTCCAACAAGAGGATATAACCATATAAATATCTAGGCACCCAACACAGGAGCATGTACATATGTGAAACAAACACTAACAGAATTAAAGGAAGAAATAGAATGCAATGCATTCATTTTAGGAGACTTCAACACACCACTCATTCCAAAGGACAGGTCAGCCAGACAGAAAACAAGTAAGGACACAGAGGCACTGAATAACACACTAGAACAAATGGACCTAACAGATATGTACAGAACTCTACACTCAAAAGCAGATGGATACACATTTTTCTTAAGTGCACATGGAACATTTTCCAGAATACACCACATACTAGGTCACAAAACAAGCCTCAGTAAATTTTAAAAAATTGAAATTCTACCAACCAACTTCTCAGATCACAAAGGTATGAAACCAGAAATAAATTATACAAAGAAAACAAAAAGGCTCACAAACACATGGAAGCTTAACAACATGCTCCTAAATAATCAATGGATCAATGACCAAATTAAAACAAAGATCAAGCAATATTTGGAGACAAATGAAAACAACAGCACAATGCCCCAACTTCTGTGGGAAGCAGAGAAGTCAGTTCTAAGAGAAAGTATATAGCAATCCAGGCCTATTTAAAGAAGGAAGAACAATCCCAAATGAATAGTCTCAAGTCATAATTATTGAAACTGGAGAAAGAAGAACAGATGAGGCCCAATGGTAGTAGAAGGAGGGACATAAAAGAGATCAGAAAAAAATAAATAAAATTGAGAAGAATAAAAAAATAGAAAAAGTTAATGAAACCAAGAACTGGTTATTTGAGAAAATAAACAAAATACATAAACCTACACAGACTTATAAAGAGAAAAACAGAGTCTACACACATAAACAGAATCAGAAATGAGAAAGGAAAAATCACTATGGACACAATTGAAATACAAAGAATTGTGAGAGAATACTATTTAAAATTATATGCTAAAAAACTAGATAACCTAGAAGAAATGGACAACTTTCTAGAAAAATACAACCTTCTAAGACTAACCCAGGAAGAAACAGAAAATCCAAACAGACCAATTACCAGCAACGAAATTGAACCAGTAATCAAAAAACTACCCAAGAACAAAATTCCCAGACTAGAAGGATTCACCACTGAATTTTATCAGACATTTAGAGAAGACATAATACCCATTCCCCTTAAAGTTTTCCAAAAAAATAGAAGAGGAGGGAATAGTTCCAAACTCATTCTATGAAGCCAGCATCACTCTAATACCAAAACCAGGCAAAGACACCACAAACACAGAAAACTACAGACCAATATCCCTGATGAACATAGATGTAAAATTCAAAAATACATCAAGAGGATCATATAACATGATCAAGTGGGATTTGTCCCAGGGATGCAAGGATGGTACAACATTTGTAAATCCATCAACATTATCCACTATAACAATTAAAAGAAGGACAAAACCACATGATCATCTCCATAGATGCTGAAAACGCATTTGACAAAATTCAACACCCATTAATGATAAAAACTCTCAACAAAATGGGTACAGAGGGCAAGTATCTCAACATAACAAAGGCCACATATGACAAACCCACAGCCAACATCATACTTAACAGTGAGAAGATGAAAGCTTTACCTTTAAGATTGGGAACAAGACAAGGATGCCCACTCTCCCTGGTTTTATTCAACATAGTACTGGAGGTCCTAGCCACGGAAATTAGACAACACAAAGAAATAAAAGGCATCCAGATTGGTAAGGAAGAAGTCAACTGTCACTGTTTGCAGATGACATGATATTGTACATAAAAAACCCTACAGAATCCACTCCAAAACTACTAGAACTAATATCTGAATTCAGCAAAGCTGCAGGATACAAAATTAATACACAGAAATCTTTTGTATTCCTATACACTAACAATGAACTAACAGAAAGAGAAGTCAGGAAAACAATTCCATTCACAATTGCATCAAAAAGAATAAAATACCTAGGAATCAACCTAACCAAGGAAGTGAAAGTCCTATTCCTTGAAAACTATAAGACACTCAAGAGAAATTAAAGAGGACACTATTAAATGGAAATTCATCCCATGCTCCCAGATAGGAAGAATTAATATTGTCAAAATGGTGATTCTGTCTAAAGCAATCTACAGATTCAATGCAATCCCTATCAAAATACCAACAACATTCTTCAATGAACTGGAACAAATAGTTCTAAAATTCATATGGAACTACAAAAGACCCCATATAGCCGAGGCAATCCTGAGAAAGGAGAATAAAGCTGGGGGGATTATGCTCCCCAACTTCAAGCTCTACTACAAAGCCACAGTAATCAAGACAATTGGGTACTGTCACAAGAACAGACCCATAAATCAACGGAACTGAATAGAGAGTCCATATATTAATCCAAACATATGGTCAATTAATATGCGATAAAGGAGCCATGGATATACAGTGGGGAAATGACAGGCTCTTCAACAACTGGTGTTTGCAAAACTGGTCAGCTATGCATAATAAAATGAAACTGGATTATTGTCTAACTCTATACACAAAAGTAAGCTTGAAATTTATCAAAGACCTATATGTAAGTCATGAAACCATAAAACTCCTAGAAGAAAACATAGGCAAAACTCTCTTGAATACAAACATGAGCAACTTTTTTCTGAGCACATCTCGCTCAAGGGAAACAAAAGAAAAAATGAACAAATGGGACTATAGCAAACTAAAAATTTCTGTACAGCAAAGGGCACCATCAGTAGAACAAGAAGGCATCCTACTGTATGGGAAAATATATTCATAAATGACATATCTGATAAAGGGTTGACATCCAAAATAGATAAAGAGCTCACACACCTCAAAACCCAAAAACAAAATAACCCAATTAAAAAATGGGCAGAGGACCTGAAGGGACACTTTTTCAAAGAAGAAATTCAGATGGCCAGCAGGCAAATGAAAAGGTGCTCCACATCACTAATTATCAGCGAAATGCAAATTAAAACCACAATGAGATATCACCTCACACCAGTTAGGATGGCCAACATCCAAAAGACTAGGAACAACAAATTCTGGCAAGGATGCAGAGATAGGGGAGCCCTCCTACACTGCTGGTGGGAATGTAAATTAGTTCAACCACTGTGGAAGGCAGTATGGAGGTTCCTCAAAAAGCTCAAAATAGAACTAGCATTTGACCCAGGAATTCCACTCCTAGGAATTTAACTTAAGAATACAGCAGCCCAATTTGAAAAAGACATAATCACCCCTATATTTATTGCAGCACTATTTGCAGTGGCCAAGAAATGGAAGCAACCTAAGCATCCATCAATAGACAAATGGGTAAAGAAGATGTGGTACATATACACAATGGAATATTATTCAGTCATAAGAAGAAGAAAATTCCTACCATTTGCAACAACATGAATGGAGCTAGAGAGTATAATGCTCAGTGAAATAAGCCAGGTGGAGAAAGACAAGTACCAAATGATTTCACTCATCTGTGGAGTATGACAACAAAGAAAAAAGTGAAGGAACAAAACAGCAGCAGACTTACAGAATCCAAGAACAGACTAACAGTTACCAAAGGGAAAGGGATTGGGGAGGGTGGGTGGCACAGGAGGGATAAACGGATTAAGGGGCATTACCATTAGTGCACATAACATGGGGTGGCACGGGAAAGCAGTACAACACAGAGAAGACAAGTAGTGATTTTATAGCATCTTACTACGCTGATGGACAGTGACTGTAATGGGGTATGTGGTGGGGACTTGAGAATGGGGGGAATCTACTAACCACAATGTTGCTCATGTCAATGATACCTTAATAAAAGAAAAAAGAAAAGTAACAGTTAAAAGCAGTTGCTTTCTACTCATGGCAATTTATAGTTGTGATATCACTTTCATGAATAAAGAATCTAATAAATAAATATTGTAGTAACTCCGGATGTTAGATGTAGAACAGGATAAAGTGGCCAGATGGTTCATTTCAATGTAAAAATAGTTTTCTTGTCTATTTCAAGACTTTTCAAAATCTAAAAGAAAGCATTTTCCTCTCTGATCTAGGAGGAGTAAAACTAGCATAGCAAAAGTGCAACTGTTGAGAATGGGAAGGGTTGGGCTGGACTAAGGTTGAAATTATAACCTCACAAAATTTTTTCATGTCAGAAAGAGGGGATGGATCCATCCTGATTTTTCTACTTGAAATTTAGAGAAACTAAATTTAAACAGAATGAAATGAGAAGAAGTATTCCAAATTATTTTGAAAAGTAATGATTTCTATATTGCTATAGAAGTATATACTAACCACATTGATTACAAATTCAAAGTACTGATTTAAATTCACAACACACACACAGACATATGCATGTGTATGTGTATGTCACTTTGCCCCATTCTGGTCATAGACTGGTTGCTCCAGTACCATCTTAAACTAGGTATCATTCACAATACTGAGCATATTACACATGTTGAGTTCATTTACCTTTAGAGTTATCCTATGAAGTATGTACCAGCTCCACTTTTGGTTGAAAAAATTGAGGCTCAGAGTAGTTCAGGTTTTTATTGAATTATAAAATCAAGTTTCACTTTTCTTTTCAAAAATATTGGGTTATAACTCTGTGAGGTCAGTGTGTCTCATTTAGACCACAGGACATCCAGCAGAAGCCTCACACCACTCCACAGGCAGGGCACTGAATTAGAGCAGAACTAGGGCTGATGTTCAGCCAGTAAGAACCAATTCAACTAAAATGACTGTTAACATTTGGAAATACTACTGTACCACTTGGTAGTTTGCTGCTGCCATGAACTTCCATGTGGATCTCCCACTTGCCTTGCACCAGCCTGCCTGATACCTCCCCACCTGGGAATTCCTAGATTTCCCCACAATCCAGTAGGGCAGAAAGCATGACTGGCAGAGCAGAAAGTTCCTGTACCCTGCTCACCATAGTAAAGAAGTGAGGAGTGGGGATCTGACTGCCTCCTGCTTTCTCATTTCAGTGGCCAAAGCCGCTTGGAAGTCAGAGAACAAGGGTATCTAGGATATGCAGTCTGTAAAGGTCAGCCTCCTGGGGCACAGAACCAGGCACAGGAGAGGTGAGAATGAATCGATGGGAAAAATGGAGTATAACCAGCATAACGGTGAAATGGAAGATCATTACAGAAATTTAAATGAGCTCTGAGGTAATAAATACATCTACAATTCTGCTGGACAGCTGAGATTATGGCCCAGTGTTCATATGTGATAGAGGAACCCTAAATCAGGAGAAGGAAAGCAGATGACTCCAGTTTCAACTCTTTCAAGGGCTAGTAGGTTTATGTTGCAGTTGTTTCCTCTTCTGATCTGGAAGTCTCTGTAATAAATCCCCTGGAGCGTATGTAGATGCAGAGCCCTGAATTTGTCTATCATTCTCTAGCTCTTGGAAAATGTCAAGTCTTACCTCACATTTACTAAGTGTCACATTGCTGAAGTGGGAACATCTACTGAAGAGGTAGATTTGGATTATTGTCCTTAGAATTAGACTGTGGGGCTACTGGCTTCCCAGATACCTGGAAAGCTGAGGCCTGGGTATTTTCTAAGGAGCCCTGTTTAGGAAGTCTTTCATTTCTCTTGATGAGTAAGTAATGTGAACACGCTCTTGTTCTGTTTTGTTCAAGAGACAAAAATACCTAGTAATCATAAACATCTTTTAAATAGAAATATATAGATTCTTATGTTAAGTCTTCCAGGAGGATGATGTAAGCCTGATTATAAAAAAGAAAATTACTGTATAGTAAAAAGCCCAAGGATTAAAGAACAGGAATTTGAATGTTTTCAACTCTGCCAAGCCTGAGAGTGTCACAGGAAGCTGTTGATGATGGAGGAACCCAGAATCCAGGGGAAAGCCACGTGAGTGCGTGATACCTCTGACTGAACTCTGTGTTATCACCTTAGGTCCATTACGGTCTATATAATTGGTTAATTAATTTAGAAATTACGTTATCTCCACATATTAGCTTTCTAGGGCTGTTTCAAGAAGAGTCCACACAGTGAGTGGCTGAAATGACATGAATGTTTTTCTCACAGTTCTGGAAGGTAGAACTGTTCAAGATGTAGGAGGGTTTGGTTTCTTCTGAGACCTCTCTCCTTGGCTTGCAGATGGCTGCCTTCTTGCTGTGAACTCTCATGGTTGACCCTCTGTCTGTATTGTTTGTGTCCTAATCTCCTCTTCTTATAAGGACACCAGTTATATTGCATTAGGACCCACCCTAACAACCCCACTTTAACTTAATTACCTTTTTAAAGATACTATCTTCAAATAGAGTCACACTCTGTTGGGTCACTGGGGATTAAGGCTTCAGCATATGAATTTGGGGTAGACACAATTCAGTCCTTAACATTTCTTGAAGTGTTTTATCACTGATCTGTAACCCTCTTGATCTGCTGTACTTTAATATGTACTGCACTGTTACATAGTGATAGTAAGGCACATTTTAGTTAGATGGTTATTCAATATCCATTTCTCTCTTCCCTTTCTTCAGACTACCAAGATAGTCCCTCAGATATTCACCTGTGTATGGGCTCATTAGCACCAAGAAGTAAGCCTCGATTGGCTTAGATCAGCATATTCCATTCTTTTTGGCCACAGTTGTTATGAACCTGTAGATTTCTTTATTTTACTGTGGCAGATACTTTTTCCCCTAAATATGGACAAGAAAGCCTGGAATCTTTGGAGTTTGGGGCAGACATCTTGTGACCATGGAGGGGTCCAGGTCTAAGATGATGCTGCCAAAGGAGAGAGATGAAAAGGATCAGGGTTCTTGTAGACCCCAGTGATCAGCTGAGTCCAGTCATCCTTGAAGTGCACCCCACATCTGGACTTTCTGGCAACGTGAACCAGACTTTATTGTCTGCGCCGTATTCAGCTTGTCTTTTTGCAGCTGAATGCGTTCTGATACAAGATCATGCTTTCTGATCTTTCAGAGATAACTTTCTGTCAAATCAATAAATATTTATTGTTCATCTAATATGGGTACACCTAGTCACTCTACTAGGTGCAGGGGAGATAATAATATACAAATTAGATGACCCTTGCTCTCTCGGCTTACAGTCTCATGCAGGAGATAACCTTTCATTAAATAATCACACAAATAAATATACAATTGCAACCTTTGGTGAGCTCAATATACTCAAAGTTATCAAAGACTATAAAAGGAGGCACTCACTTAGTACTTGTTCCAGTTAAGATTTCCCTAAGGAAGGGACATTTACCCCAGAATTTGGAAAAAAAGTGCCAGTGAACTAGGTGACAGAGAGAAACAACATGGATAGTCCCTGATTCAGGAAGGAAGATGGCACAGAAATGAAGGCTAGTGTGGGTGACTCACATACAAGTGGGAGAGGGTTCTCTTAAAACAATACCAGTTGCAGGATCTGAGGTCTGGGGCTTCTCTCTTCCTATTTAAAAATGAATTAGGTGCCATTAGTTCATGGTGTTCCTTACTTCAGTGGTGACACATCAGAAATTCTCTTTATAAATTTTATGCTCAAAATACTATGGACATTTCTTTGTCTATTTTATCTGGAAGATCTGACATAGTCAAGATATGTAAGGATTAGTTCAGGTTTCTCTGTGTGCATGAATGTCTACATGTGTATGTTTATAGGGGTGTGTGTGTTTATGAACATGTGGCTATTTGTGAATTGTGCATGTGTGCACTTATTAATGTGTGTCCATGTGTACGTATTTATGAATGTATGTGTGTGTTGAGTATGTGTATATATTTATGAATGTGCATTTGTGTGTGTGTATGTGTAAAGCAAAGGCACTAATTAGAGGCTTGGCTCTGTGCATGCTATGGGGCCAGGCCTAAGCAAACATGGACAGTTATCTGCAGAATCCATTATTATAAAGGGATTTTCCTCTAAGATTGTTAAAAGGTTATCTTAGGATAAATAAACATTTACCAAAGCCTTCAAAGTTTATTGCAAACATCAGCATTAGTCCTCACTGGCTCCTTCTCTTTGCACTCCCAAAAGTACATTTTAGGCCTGTCTTTCTTTCTGCCAAGAGGCAAGTTCCAACAGCAGGGAAAAGTTATGGTCTGAACAAAAAACAAGCTCTGAACTGACCCTTTGAGTACCAGACACTTACTTTTTCTCTTCTCTGAAAGAAATCAATTTATAGACTAAGTCTTCCATATAGAAAATATCTGTAATGTTTGCCTCTACATGATAGGCTATCAGCGGCACAGTCTAATGGATGTAGTGGAAGATTCAGCAGAAAGATCTATTTGAGAAGACAATATTAGGCATACTACTATAGACACTATATTAGACATAATATTCGACAATATTAAACAACATCTTTGCAGATAGCTACAAACACCAAATTTAAAGACATAGTGGATAAAATATTTTTGATAAAATATTTTTCAGCTATTATATGCTATGAAGTAAAAGGAAATATAAGTCATATTTTCTCTTAAGTATGTTATGATGTATTTGTGAGTCATATAATACAACAGTGTTATGTTTAGTTATAGAAGGAAGCATAAAAATAGCTAAGGTATACGAAATATTGAAATAACAATTCAAAGGTAAAATAGAAGAAATGCTGCCTGGCAGAGCAGATTTAGTTGACAAAAGAATCCCAGAAATCAGTCATTATGTCAATTCAGAGAAAAAAAGTCCTTTTTCAGCTATAGAGAGCAGTGTCAAATTATTGAGAACAGGCAGAACTTGAATTTAACAAATGGCAAGGTTTATTCATCAAGATTACACTTTGCTGCTAGCTAAAGAAAACCCCCCAAACAGTGGTTCTCACACACAGAAAGTCTAGGAGTAGGCAATCCACGGTATTGGGAGGCTCAGTATTCTTTTCAAGCACCCAAGTTCCTTTGATTTTCCTGCCTTATTACATGTGGTATGTATGGTTTTACTCGTATGGTCACAAGGTAACTGTTGCACTCCCAGTCCTGTCTCCCCATTTTCCAGTTAGGAAGACAGTAAAAGGTTCTTCTCCTCATGACGACTTGCATTTTTATTTTTTGGTAAGAACCTTCCCAAAGGACTCTTGGTGGGACTTGGTCACATGGCCATCCCTAGCTACAAGGGTGGCAGGGAAGTTAAGTATTTCCCTTTATAGCTGGAACAGTAGAGGAAAATGAGGGAGAGTTGGTATAGTTGTTGAATGAGCCAACATGTAGGACCTACCTCAAGGGTAGCTCATCCCAGCACATAATCTGTAGGAATCTGTAAATCTGAACTGCAGAGGAAAAAAAGCACAGGGTATATTGTAGGAGACAGTAACGAAAGCTATTGTTTGAAATACAGGAAATGCTGAAAGAATAGTACGAGAAAATACTGCAAAGATGTCTGGGACCTGCACAAGCTTAGAGTGTCTTCCCCTCAAAATTCATGACCCCCTGGAACCTCTGAATGTAACCGCAGTGCACGGCCCTGCTGACATCTTGAGTTTGGACTTTGAGCTTTCAGAACTGTGAGAGAATAAGGTTCTGTTGTTTTAAGCCACCCAGTTTATGGTATCTTGTTATGGCAGCCCTAAAAAAGTAATAGAGGGCCCAATTGTGAAGTTCATGGAATATCAGATTTAGAATTGAGTCATTATGCAGTCAACCAGTATCTCAAAAGTGTTCTTAAGTGTCCTTCAAGCTGTTAGATCTCCTGCAAAAATGATTCTGATGGCTCAGTATGTTTGAGGAATACTTCCTATCTTAGCTCTAGCTTGGAAATCCACATTAAGTTTTTGCAATACCAAAGGTTATGAGAAGTAGAGAGACACGATACCCTGTTCACTCCGTATTTTCTAAGTATATTTGATCACAGATTCCTTCCCCTCCCGCCCATCAAATAGCATGTAGCATGTCCAGAAACATATGTTCTGAGGATCTTGGATGAGAAAGACTAATGGAAAGAATGACAAGTCCCGGAACCAGTATTGAGTTTTGGAAAAGGAATCCTGCAGAAGTGTGTAAGGTAAAGTTGGGGGGAGAGATGCTGAAGGTAGGTAGAGCAAATCTGAGCAGGGAAGATGGTGGCGATGAGAACAAGATTAATGATACACAGATAATAACCAAGGAAGACAGCGCAAGGCATGGCACCATCGCCTAGATAACTCCCTCCTGTTTATAAAGCAACTACAGTATTAAAGAGATCTTTTTACATGTGATATTTCTCTTGTCACATTTTGGACTAGTGTTCACTATAACACTGTAGGAGTTTCATTATTATTTTATTTATTGATATAGGTTTATTTTACCTAAATGGGTATAAAGTGTATTATTTTTTCTATTTTACCTGAGTAAGATATTTCTAATTATTCCTGCTCAAGAATTTAGCCAACGGTTTGGTTCCCAAAAGCAGATGAAAGACATGAAGGATAAGAGGATCTACAGTGAAAACGTATTCTTAAATTCCTCAAATCCAATTTCTGACCAGTGGCTGAGGAGGTATCAACCTCTAAGGAATCCTGCCCCCCAACTCTGCCCCCATCCCATCCACCCAAAGTGAGCTGGGCCTGCTTGACTCCTTACCTCCAGGAGAGGACAGTGATAATTTTTTGCCTTCTTTCAGTTTCTGGAAGTGGTTATTATATTCCATGAATCTGCAATGGTAGAATTTAGATCGTTTCTGCCAGAGAGGAGAAAAATGCCACATATGGTTGGAAATTTCCAGGTTTCCAATGATTAGTGGCATTTATTTCTAGGTTAGATTTCATATCAGTAAATTAGTTTGAAAGATTTATCTAGCAACATCTGTCATAAACTACTTCCTACTACACCCCTTACTTAAAGTATGTCTAAAATTAATAATACAATATTCTAAGCTTTGATGACAGGTAATTCTCTAGAAATTTTTGGGACCACTGTGTGTAACAATTCTCTGCAATGGCACTAACTCCAGATTGAATGCTGTAGAATTGTTCTATTCCTACTTGAGGGTAAAACTGAATAAGAAATGGCAATTGCATTTTAAGTTGAAGTAACATTTAAAAATGATTTAAGCAACTTGATTAATGAGAACACAGACTTTTAAGATTCAGTCACTAGGAGGCTTGTTTTTACCTTTTTCTTGTTTGGAACAGGTTCTAAATAATGTTCCATCAACCTGTTATAAAGCATTTATAAATGGCATTGCATAGAATTATTTACGTGTCTCTTGAACATGATAAAACACTTCTTATAATATATTATTATGGAAAAGGCAGTGCTATTAATCATTCATTAAATGTTAATAACATTTATCAATGTTTACTTCCTTTAAAGTGGCAAGAAAAATAGGTATTTCATATTGAGAATTATCAACTGAAATAAGGATTTTGTTTTTTTCCAGATTTGACTGTAGACTGAAACAGATATTTACCTTTTAAAAATTCTAGTTGTTGGCATAAATTTAGATGAAAAGAAAATCTTATGAAAGTGTTTACATTTTTATAAGATACCCAGACTCTATGGTAAAGAGTAAGCTCTGTGAGAATATGAATAAGGAAAAAAAATTAAAATTGGATTGTACACTATAATTTTAAAACATTCTTTGTATTGTTTAATAAGGAAATGATCTCTATTCACATTCTTATTTACTATATTAATGCCATCTTCTGGTGATGATCAGTTAAGTTGGAAATTTTCAAATTAATAGGTCTTGATAGCATCAAAATATTTTGGTATTTCTGCAGAGAATCACTAGCTGGCATTCTTTAGGTTGTATGGAATGCTGCAAAGTTGAAACGGAGCCATAATAGTGCCTCTCCTTAGTAAACAGAGAGACGATGATTCTACATAATGAACATAGTCCCAGTGTACTAGAGTGGGTGAGAAATAAAATCAAGACTTTGAAAGGGCTGGGGAATATTGTGTTTTGAAACTATATCTGATATGGTAGGTGTGGATCTATTGTATGCTATGTTGGAGTATGACAGTGTGTTCTGATTAGGTTTTCCTGCAGATTCTTCTTTCAGAGAGTGGGCATTATCTGTGTCAATGCTTGGGAAGAGTTGAATCCATGGACTAGAAAGTATAACCTGAAAGAAAAGATAAATTTGGGCATGGGTGTGCAAAAGAACCTCATTTTGGGCTTTGTTGAGTTTAGACCTTCAGGAATCTAGAATTATGTATGAGCTCTTTTTCATGACAAATAGAATTTTGCTTCATGAGAATATACTATGAGTTTCATAGAGAGGCTTTTGTATAGAAGCCTCAAATTGAAAACAAGCAAACTGCATCTTATAGATCAGATTATCTACATTCGTGTTTCCCTCTGTGTTTATTTCCCTTTGCTTATTCTCTAACTCAGGTCATTTCAAAGCCCTGTTCAGTAGAAAAATCTAGGGGTTCCAAAGACCCTCCTTGAGACGGTAGGCACTAGGATCCTTGCTTCTGCTTCACATGGACCAGCTCCATGTTGACTGAAATTAAAAAAAAAAATTACCAAATGCAACCACCACTTTAACCTTCAATAACGTCAACAGTGCTGTATTTAAAGATGAGTTTTGTGGCTATTAGGGAGTTTCTCTTCCAACCTCTATTTCCACCCCTGGCCAGTATGGTGATCTTTATAGTAACTAACAAGAAATACAAAGAGAAAATAAATTTCAGGAAATATTTTGGAGTTCTGATGTACTGTGGTGATTGGCCACTGGGAAATTCTCATTCCGTTAGTATTGGATGCTTTATTTTAATAAGAGGGTCCTTGTTTTCTTCCCTAACCTAATTGTTTTTCTGAGTTGTAGAAATAGCTGGCAAAATAAGTTGAAAGTATGGAGAGGTGAAATGAGGTTTGCAATACATTAATTCTGGACTAATATAACTGTAAATTTAGCTCCTTAAAGTGGAATTCTATGAATAAAGCTGTCACTTGAAATACTTTCAGATGGGCACAAAACCAATTGATTGGTGAAATATGCATGAGATTTCAAAGCGTCTGTAAGCACAAGGTTTGCATGTTTATTATATGGTGTAATAAATCCATCAACTGTTGGTTTAACATTGTTTAATTTTGTCATAATTTGTTAAAAAGATGCTTACATTTGCTATGATTATATTCAGTAAAATATCCAAAATAACATTTTTGTTATGAAAAATTTAATATCATCATTGAGTGCTTAGTAATTTATAGGCAGTACACTAGATCCTTTACATGGATTATTGCATTTCATTCTTAAAATAATCCTGTTACCTATTATTATACCCAACATAGGCATGATAGGCATGGGTTATATAGAGTTGTCAGAAAGTTGTCAGAAAGGTTTCAATTCTATAGATATGACCACTTATTTTTCATGGTAATCAGAGTGATCTAACAACGCATATGTGACCACTGTCATGTGGTTTGCAAATATCCTGGCCTATTAGTAGATAGTTGTTTTTTTAAGTCAGTAGGCATAATGGAATATTTTCATATTGTATTATGAGTAATCTTGCAGAAAACATAAATGCTCTGTATTAGAAAAAAGGAGCAAAAACATAAAATGAACATACTAAACACCAAAGTAATCTCATTTTAATTTATCAGAATAGAATTTCAGGATTCCATGGCTCATACCAATCACTGTTCTCATTTTACATTTGTATGTATACCTTCTAACTATTAATATATAGATAAATATATATTGTTTGTTACATATAATATGCATAGATTTTAACTAGGATCACAGTTGTATCACATGATATGCTTTTAAAAACTTAATATAAACTTAACTTTCTATATATACTAGAAATTGCTTGAAGCCATACTTTCTAATGGTTGTTTGTATTCTATCATACTATGTTTTTGAATATTTAATTTATTTTCTAATATATTATTTGATTTATGAAACCTTAATTTGAACAGCCTGTACTCAGAAGTCTAAATTTTAATATCTATATGATGCTATAATATATAATATTGTATGTGTATATGTTTTACTCTGTAAAAGGTAATAATTATGTAGGATGGAATAATTTTATTTGAAATGGAAATATGACACCCACTTTATATATAATATGCCTTGTTGACTAATCTTTATGGCAAAGTAACCATGGCTTTCAGGTTAAAGATTACCCTTAGGACTTCAGTCTATTAAGTTAGAGAAGAAAAGAAAAGGTGAAAGGAAATTACCACCTATCACAAACCAACTCAAACAACAAATAATTCCTCCTTAGTTCTTCGATCCAGAGCTAAACATACTTCTACTGATCCAGAATACTTTCTGAATGATGCCAAACCTATCCAGGTACTGGTAAGTCTACTTTTACTATGAAGTTTCTCATTTTTCTGTTGAATTAGTTCTTCAGTACTTTGGAGCACCATTTTTTTTTTTGACAGTCAGTGTGTGAGTGAAATAATAACCAGAAGTCAGTATCGACCATCTGTTATATAGTAATAATTGTAATGTATTCAGTAATGTCTGATTTAATGATTTTTAAACTTGGTTTCTTGTTTTAGGAAGAAGCTTCATTACTGACAGAGAGATAGGGTCATGAGAAAAGAACAGAAAGGTGATATTGGTTTTGAGAAGGCCTTCGCAGACACCTGATGTGTGACAGTCTACCACACAACACTAAAGCCAACTTTAAAAAGGACTGTGAAAGCCGAATGAAGTCAAAACTGATGTGAAAGCTCATAGCAAATGGTATGTTGACTCCAGATCCTCTTTTTCTAGTTCTGTCAAATGAATTGTGACAGATGTGGCATACAGAGTGTGCTAGTAGCCAAACCCAATTAACACAATAAATTACTTAACTTTCAGAAGATTCCATGGGCAGTAATTAAAATCTTGAGATTGAACAATTATTTTATAGGCATTTTATTATAGTAGTTATGTTGACCAAAGTAAAAATCAGGATAATATGGTTTCAAGTAGAGGGAAGTAAAATTAAGTAATTTATTGGAGGCTAAATTATGAAAAGTCTTAAAAATTGGATGGAGAAATCTAGAAGTGATACAGCAAACAAAAGGAAGATATTTAATCAGGCAGGATGAAAGTGTTATTTTAGGAATTAATAGAGGGTAATAGTTTTACACTTTAGTAACTAAAAACTAAATACGACGTTGAATTACATAATAGATTAAAAACATCTTATGTCAAGTAGGTCCACTTAATAAAGCATAGAAGCAATATATGTAGCATGTTCAATGCCCAGTGGTGGATAGAATGATGAGTTAAATCAGTCTTCAAATAACAGTTTTGAGCACAAGAAACTGAGAAAATCATAAAATAACAAACCATTCAGAAAGGGTAGGAATTAATAGAGTATAAGTTATCCTAAAAATCAGGGCTCTTTAGTTTCTACTACCATCTGAGACAGTTTGTCTCAATTCACTGGGCCTCTTGGAGCTACTCGACAAATGAAGGAACTGGACATCAATACCTCTAATGTCTAAGTTTCACCTTGTAATACACTGCCCTATTTGATCAATTCTAAGATGCATACTTTCACTTTCTAAGTTCTCTGAAATCAGTATGTGTCTGAATCTTACAACCGTCATTGTCCAGCTAGCATTTATGTTGTACTTGTCACTGCCTGCTGGTATGCACTGTTGTCCATAGCTTTTTTTTATATAATTTCAGTTGAGTTATGTTATTAAATGTGTTGTTTCCTTGCTTTACAATGTTATCAGTAATTACAATATCATTTAGTTTGAAATATAGAATTACTTGGCCATGAAAATATAGCAATGAGGCACAAATTTGATGTTATTAAAGCAAGTATCTCTCATTGGGGGGTATAAACACGATTTCATAATTTTGTGCAAAGAAATACAAAAATGCTTCATGAGACCTAAGAGAAATTCCCATCACAAAAACACATTGCTGCCTTAGGTTTTGTTACATTCTTTTGAAATTGTCTAATATACTCCAAGCAATGTCCCTCTAGGCAGGAGAAATTTCCAAATCATTAGGAAATAGAAGAGAAAATGAAAAGCAAAAAGAGACTGGCGTGACTAGATCACATGTCATGCAGGCCTTTCATTAAAGCAATTATTATAATTTAATTTGTGACATAGTTCTTCCTTTATTGTTTTAGTGAGTCTTACAATTGATGCTTTCTTAGATTTGAAGAAACATGGTATGTGCTTCTAAGCAGTCAAAACTGATTTCCCAAGTTTCAGGCATTATCTCACATATTTTACACACAAATATGATTCCACATCTCTTATGTAGTTGATTCGTAAGTTACACAGAGTCCTAAAAAATTGGTTTAAATGCATAGAAGATTGGAAAAACAATTCATTTTTTTATGGGGAGGGGTATAAATTTTAGTTCCTCCTTCATAATGTCTGCTTAAAACTAGCTACATTAGATCTTGTATTTGCAATGTCACAATGAACTTGCAAGCAAACTCTAAACAGAGAGACTGAAACACTGTAGATCATTTCTTGAGCTGCACTGATAGATGTGGATCATTCAAAATAAAGATTTTCTGCCAGTTGTGATAATCATACGCAGACATGGTGGTCGGAAGCTAAATGTGATCCCTGTGACAGTCTTGATAATTTTTATAACTTTCACTGACTTTTCAGATTCCAAATGAGAAATTCCAGATTACTCTTCAAGTTATGCAGTGTTGTCAAATACTGTCACGCCAGAATGAAGTGGGCATAGGCCTTACCTACATATTAAACATAAGGCTTCGGTGTTACCCTGTGAAAAACCGCTTTCCAGTGTACATATTTTCTAAATAGCCACCTCTGCAACATTTTCTCAAGCGTTGCTTTTCTGTGCTTTGTGCATCAGTTATTTTTCTTCATGTGTGCAGCAGTGTTTTGCAATTATTGGCCATCTTTTACTCCTGATTTCCCTTGTAGAAGATTGATTAGCACAATCAGTCACTGGAAAGCAATTTTCATCACCAAAGGCAGCTTCTTTTCTCTCTTGATTAGCAGCCCTGCTGCAAGTTATTCAGCAGAAATAGATAATCCATAAGAACACTGCCAGACAAACATTCTGATAAGAAAAAGAGGGCTGACCCTGAATACTGCTGACAGTATCCCAGGAAGACAAATGATCAATGAGGCTAGGCTGCCTTGTGTGTTTGTGATATTCCTCTTTTACTGGGAGAACTGGGCTGGGCCTTCAGTACCAGTTTTTGTTTCACTCATTTCTGTATGAACCTTTGGGTCTGTAAGAACACACATTTGCATGTGATCTATGTGAGGAGCGAGTGGATGCTTATTATGTATCCGCATCACAAACCAGTGATTCCTTATTTCCATGTGTGCTCTGTCACCCACACTAAAAGCAGTGTCTCTCTGAAGATGTAAGTCAATGGAAATTCAACTGAATCGGATTAATTGTCTGTCCTTTTAAATTATGCACTATTACGGAATAAAAGTTAGTTCTCCAGTTTCCATTTAGAATGAGTTTAGGAAGGAAACATGTATGTTGGCAGAAGGACAAAAAGGGAAATTCAATCCTAAAGCTTGCTTCACATTCTCTATTCAGAAGGATGAATGTGTGGGGAAGCAGCATGAGAGAGAAGAAAAGTTAATAGACTTGGGGACCATATATTAAAATCTTCAGTAGGCCCACTGACTAGCTGTGTGGCTTTGGGCAAGCCAATTACCATTTCCGAACCTGTAAAATGAGCACAATATCAATTACCTTGTCAGAATTAGAGATATTGTATCCAAAATCTCAGGTTATACTAGGTTATCAGTATAATATGTCCCAATTTCATAATGTTTTCTAGATTTATGAAAATGAATATCATCCATTTTTGTTCTTGATTATATTCCTTATAAACTACAGAGTGATCTTAAAATGTCAACTGGATCATGCCATCTCTTCCCCAAAACTTTTCAAGGATTTCCCATTATTCCCAAAATTATATTTTGAATCCTTTGGAAGCCGACTTCTGCCTTCTTCTACAGACTCTCAGCACTCCACTGCCCTACTAACACCCTTCCTCCGCTACTCACTCCTGACCTTTTTTCATTTCCCCTAACACCCCAAATTCCTACTTCAGCGCCTTTGTACATCTTTCTCCTTGCCCTTCCCATGCCTGGTTTCTTCCATAACCCATTAAAACCATATGAAAACATATATATATATGAAGTCATATGGGCTTTTTATGGCTTTACAGTTTTCCAGGTTCCAGGAAAGTGGGGTTCTATATCTGTTACAATGTTTTGTAACTGTACCTAAAAATTTACTACAGCCAATGAGATAGACTATAAAATGTTTTTGAACTGTACACACACATACACACAGTATATACATAGACACACACATATCTATACATACATACACACATATATATCATATAAATCAAAATGTTATAAATTACTTCCCAAAATAACTTGCAAATGTGTAGGCAAGGAAAGCTATCATTGAATTTATCTAACCATTTAAAGTAAAATCTAAATCACCAGCTCTCTGAAGTTTGTTATACATTAACAGGGCCAAGCTGTCATTTTTATATTCTTAACATTACAAATGTAATATACTTGTGTCACATATATACTGTGTCTCAGGAAATTAGAAATATTGAGCACAGTTAAATACACTCACAATCCCAGCTCCTTTTATACTAAACATTTAGCTTATTTCATTCCTGATTTTTTTCCCCTTGAGCTTGGTGTTGCTTGTTGCTGATATTTCTTTCTTTCTTTTTTCTTTATTGGCAACTTTGTTTTTTTTTTTAATGTATTTTCAGTGAGGAAATATATCATCTGTTTACAATATAGCTCTTGAAAAATAAGAGGAATATAGATAAGACAAAACAAACTCTAGCCATGAGATACTGCATACATCATGTGAAAGCAACAGTCTGATCACTAGGTTATAAAAAAATAGAGTTAAAAAGTCACTACACAGAAAATGTCCAACTTTCCTGCTTGGGACAGCATGTATGCAACTCCATGAAATGTTTAATAAGCTGAATTATTCCCTATTGTGTAAACAAAATGGCAAGACTAAATCTGTACCTGGCAATTTCAATCTAAATCTGTAGCCACACAAAACACCAGACACTATTCCACCTGTTAGTACAACCATATTTTCTTAGGTAGTGGGAGGGAAGGCAAAACGACTACAGAGAACAAACATGTGGAAAGAAGAAATAGTGTATGATGGCCAGCATAAAACACCAGTGAAAAGAAAGCCTCAATGAATGAATTTTTGAAGAGTGTAAAGACTATACTCCCACCTTAGAAAAGTAATTTACAAAGATAGAGGAAGAGCTTGAATAATTGCAACTCAACATGAACAAGGCACATATGATAGAACAGAGCACAATGCAGGATTCACAAAACATGTCATTTCAAAAAATCTGTTAGTTTTCTTTGTCCAGATTAAGAAAGAGTAACTAAGTTTATCAATACCTGGCATTCTTCATATTGTTGTTAACAAATTAACAATAGCTCTCCTGGCTCTGCAGTTGCTAATTAGGACTTCTGAACAAATGCTCATCAGCCCAGTGAAGGAGGTCACCAAATAATCTGAAAGTCTTTTTCAGTCATGTCTAATCTCATACACCCTATTCTCCTTTTTTGGCATTTGAAGACAAACAGGTTGAAGTGGCAGATACTGCTTATGGCCCCCTGAAGTTGTTTTGACCAGTTAAATCTCAGTTTTATTGAATCCTTGGTAGCAGGAATAGGATTTGCAGGGAGACCAGGGATGTTGGAAAGGTCTGTAACACACATTTTCTGAGAGGCCAACAGAGAAGCCCTTTAGTTTCCAGTTGAGTTGTGTTTTCCCTTATATAAAATTGTTCCTTCATTTCTGTTTTCTCATGTCCACACAAAACAAGCCTGTTAGCATCTTCACTTGTTTTACTCTCTTATGTTTTGGTGTTCTTTGTTCTTCTTTTTTCTGAGGTGAGGATGTTCTCTTCACTCCTACCATAGGATTAGGTAATTTTGTTGCTATATTCCCTGAAGGTCTAGGTGGTTGGTTTATTGGACATGTTGAAGAATGGGCTCTACAGACTGTAGGCTTTGGTGGTGGAGAAATGGTTAGCTGTGTGACAGTTTGAGGAGTGCTTACACTCAGTGTACTCCCTGAATTTTCATTGGAATTTAGCTGTGGCACAGACACTTCAATAGCCTGTACCTTGGTCACTCGTGCTGCTGTTACAACTGGAGCAGGACTGTTTCTGTCCCGAGAGCCATCAGAACAGTTCAGTGGACCAGTCTTCAGAGCACTAGTAGGTTAAAAGCACAGGCATGCAATTACCACTGGCCATTGATAAGTAGAGGCTGCTGTCACTCAGAAATGTCAATCTGACACCTGTTGAATGATTTTGCCTTTTCTGTAGCACATGGTTAGGGAGTAGTTGAAGTTGATTTTGTTTTATATGCATTGCAGCAATTTTCACATAGACTTCAAAATTATTGCTGCTTATTGCTTGTCCATAAACTATGTCTATGGAAGACTGAATATCACAAAGGAGATTAACAGTGAGGTTATAAGAGGTTTTTTGTTGTTGTTGTTTGAACCGCTAAGTCAATCACCTATATAGTATGAAATTCTTCCTTATTCTTTTCCATCCTCCTCCTTTTAATTCTTCTGTGGATCAGTTCTCTCTCTGCCCCCAGATGAAATCCTAGACATACCCCATAGTTTTTCCAGTCCCTCTTGTACGATAAAAAAAATTGTCATCTCCTTAAAGCATTGACAACTACAGTTGCATCTAATAAGGACTTAACTCCAGTCTAGTCTAGTGTGATTTCAAATGCCAAACTTATTCATAGTTAAACTTTTCTCCTACCTAAGCAGAAACCTTCTTGAGTACTGGAAACTTACCCAAGAAAAGGACAGGAACTAGCTCCTGTTGGTTGCTAATTACTACATGGCTGCTCCCAGGGCAGTGGTGAAAAGGGCGGGTTTAAGTGGCTGGTTCAGTTGAAATCTGGTGTTGGGGCACCCTGGGGCTCGGATTTTAGAATGATACCTCTTTCTTTCCCATGCTGTACATTTACGGGGTCCTTAGCAATTTTCCTATCAGAGACCTCCCACTTCAACTCCTTGATGAAGGGGATGCCTTTTGTCTAGCTGGCTGTGTACAACTTCACACTTGGCTCTCTGCATGGAGTAAATTTTGAAAAACCCAAACTGGATCCATTTTTCAAGGCCACATTTGGTCCCCAGGAAACCTGCACCTCTGCCCCTCCCTTTCTTGGAACAGGTGCTGGCTCCCAGGGCAGCCCTCTCCACTCTGCCAGTAGCAAGGGACAGTGCCAGGCATGGGTTTTGCTTTTAGAATTTATAGGCAGAAGTCAGATGCTCATCTTGTTCCTCAAACTCTTGGAAACACATTTGAAGATTTTCTTATAGATTTCAAAGCTCTTTTCACTTGAGCTGAGGGGAGGTAAGGCATAGCACAATTAAATCTTTCTTGAAATAAATCTTCTCACTACTACCCACGCCTACCCACCGACCAGAGTGACCAAAATGAAAAAAACAAAACAAAACCATTAGTGAGGATGTGGAGCAACTGGAACTCTCATATGTGTGCAACTCCATGAAATGTTTAATAAACTGGGAGTATAACTACTACTGGGAGTATAAACTGGTGTAATAACTGGAAAATGTTTTGGCATTATACACTACAGTTGAACATATCTATTCTCTATAACCTAGAAATTCTACTCTTTAGACATACACATATATGTTCAAAAAAAGCATGTTCATAGAGACCCTATTCATAACAGCTCCAAATTGAAAATTGCCTAATTGCCCCTCAATAATAGAATAGAAAAATAAATGGTGGTATATTCACACAATGGAGTGTTATACAGCATTGAGAATGATCATTTTACAGTCATACACACCAATATATCAAACACAATATGAGCAGATGAAGCCACACACAGGACTACATACTATGTGACACCATTTATATAAAATCCTTAACAGAGGCCAAGTTACTCTATGTTTTGTTAGAGTTCAAGAATAGTGGGAGTACTGGCTAGAAGAAGCTTGAGGGAGGAATCTGTGGTGTTGGTGATCTGTTTCCTGACCTGATGTTAGTGTTATGGGTAAGTTTAGTTTATAAGATTTTATTGAGCTACACACTTAGAATATGTGCACTTCTCTTTTGGATATACTTCAGTAAGGACTATAAAACAAAACAAAAACAAACCAACAAAAATGAAATGAACTATCTTGACTGTTCGGTCTCACCCTCTCTGAGCTGGACGTGGGTGATCTGTTAATGCTGGAAGACCCAGTATTGGGCTACCCCCTTTGCAAATCCTGCATAGAGGAGCCAGCCCCTTGGCTTAGATCAAGTGGTTACCAGGCAACTATTGTTCTCTTTGCAGCCTTTGTGTCCCCTACAGGAAGAATTGCATTTATCATCCTGTTACATAAATGACATGCTAAGTAAAAAGCTCTCAGAAGCTTAGGAACCCAAATGAAGACTCTGCACATACTCATTGGCAGGTACTGTAGGTTACAAGGTGCCAAAAGCCTTAAAAAGAATAAAACCTTACCAAATGGGACCTGAAGTGACAATTGTTTCTATGTTAGCCTTGATGGTCACAATTCCAGCCTCATTGTGCCCAGATCTTCTGCTAATATCTCTATTAACTTACATGGGATATGGATTGACACAGCAATGAATCTGAACTGGGAGGGCTTTGTGGAAAATATGTCAGAGGAGAAAAGAGATTTAACCTACATTGGCCTTTGTCAATTCTTTCTTCCTGATGCAGGCAGGTACTCTGAAATTAGCAAATACTTAAGATTCTTTGTGTCAGATTGTGCTTTCCCACATCCATATATACCTTGGACCCCAAAGCAGCTGCACCTACTTAAGCAGTTTCCAAGCAGCAAGATATTTAAACAGCCTCTGTGAAAGTACAAGCCAATGGCATGAAGACATTTATGTTTCCAGATGCACACCGACAAACTGTTTTCCATTTGGCAATGTCATCAACAACTGGTGTTACCAAATTTCCCACATCCCCATCGACAGACATTAGGTAATATTATTTACCTGAATATATGCGTATGTGTTATACATGTATCAACATGCATGTATGTGCATGCACATACCTATAAGTTATATAAGTTTCATAGGTGGAAATGGCCTTTCCAACATTTTATTTATTAAAAAAAATTTATGTTGAGGTAGATACAGTAAAATGCATAAATCTTAAGTGTTCAGCTTGATGAGTTTTACATGGGTATACACTTATGTAACCGTCACCTGGGTCAAAATATCAAACATTCTCAGTAACTTAAAATTTTTTTTCTCCTCAATTTAAAGAGAAAGTATAGTGGCCACAATTTTGTCTTCTACTTTTTAGGGACAATCTTTTCAGAACAAAATGACTATTTTATTAAGTTGCTGTTATCTGACAGAATATAAAACTGAGCTTTGTTTTTTTTTTTTTTGAGAGGGCATCTCTCGTATTTATTGATCAAATGGTTGTTAACAACAATAAAATTCTGTATAGGGGACTCACTGCTCAATGCACAATCATTAATCCACCCCAAGCCTAATTCTCGTCAGTCTCCAATCTTCTGAAGCATAAAGAACAAGTTGTTACATGGTGAACAGTACAAGGGCAGTCATCACAGAAACTTTCGGTTTTGATCACGCATTATGAACTATAAACAATCGGGTCAAATATGAATATTCGTTTTATTTTTATACTTGATTTATATGTGAATCCCACATTTCTCCCTTATTATTATTATTATTATTATTTTAAATAAAATGCTGAAGTGGTAGGTAGATGCAAGAGAAAGGTAGAAAACATATAAAACTGAGCTTTTGATCAATCTCTAGCAAAGAAACTCTATACAGGAACATAAGGACAATGGTCTCAGGTTCCTTAATTAGTTTAAAAACTGGCAATTACATTAATCTCAGAAGACCTTGGTAGATAGTATCTAAAATGACATTCACTCTTTTGTTCAGTGCATTGTCTAATGCTAAACTAATGTCAGCATAAATTATTAGCAATTATTTTTTTCTCTTTTAATAACTGGAATATGGAGCAAAAAACCTGTGTTATTCCTGTATGCAGTTTATTATAACACATTATAATTTCAGAACAGATTCTCTTATAACTATCTGAAATTATTATAATGATTTCTGAGACCATCTCTGAACAGGAAAATTTCTTAAGGTACACCAAGGAAAATAATGGGGCTCTTACAATACTCTATTTCAGTATATTGTGAAACGATAAAAGACTTGCATTAGAAGCTTACAATGCTATTTCAAGATGCTTCATTCTTTAATAGAAGTTAGATTATCATAATAGAGCTATGATTATCCCATGCTGTGCTAGTATTCTTACTCATACTTTCATACTCATATACCAGTTTTTAACAGCTTTATTGACAAACACTTATATACCATAAAATTCACCTATGACTATTAAATGGTTTTTAGTAAATTATAGTTATGTAACCATAACCACAATCTAAGATAATCTCACTGTCCATTTAAATTCACTCCACAGTCCTACCCTCAGTCCTTGGCAATGACTAATCTGTTTTCTGTCTCTGTAGATTTACCTTTTCTGGACATTCCATATCACTGAAGTCATACAGTATCAAGTCTTTTGTATTGGCTTCTTTAACTTATTTTTTTAAGGATTCATCTGGGTTCTAGCATGTAACAACAGTCTCTTCTTTTTTATTGCTGAATAATATTCCATTGTTTGTGTATACTACATTTTGTCTGTCCATTCATCAATTGATGAACATTTGGGGTATTTTTAGTTTTTGACTTATATGTAATTCTGCTCTGAGCATTTGTTTACAAGTCTGTGTGTGTATATATGTGCTCATCTCCTTTGGGTAGATACTTAGGAGAGAAGTTGCTGGGTTGAATGCTCCATCCCTGGTTGTTTGCCGCTAAGATAGCTATTGCTTCAGACAGAATCTCTGCACATGGGTTACAGATCAGGTCAGCCTCCACTGCCTGTGAAGCTCCTGATTTTTATGGCTTGCCCATCTTAGTAGAACTGTCATTCAGAATGAGCTCAGTTGGGGGATAGGGGAAGAAAGGGAGCAGATGTACAGGTGAAAATGCGGTATATCTGAAGTCTGAATTTCAATGGTCTATTGAATGTAAACAAATGCTTCTCAGATTGTTGTATGTCTTTGATTTCAAAAAATATTTAAATTACTGTTTTGACAATTTTGTGCCATTTTCATTGTGTGTTAGGCAGGGTATTTTCTAAATCTATTCATTCCTTTATCCTGAATGTCTTGTCTTCTCAAAATACCAGTTTATAAACTTTTTTAAAAATAAAGATATCAAGGTATCTTCTTGAGGCACATATACCATGTTTTTTATATATATATTTAGTTTACTGAGACTCTCAAAACATTTTTTCATAAAGAGCCTTAGGAAAAAATTGTTATATGAGTATAGTAGGCTAGATAACATTATTTCATATACATACACTAAGTTGAGAATACAATAAAATATAATGAACCTCAAAAGTAAACTCGAAATGGATCAAAGAACTGAATCATGAAACCATAAAACTCTTAGAAGAAAACATAGGTAAAACTCTCTTGAATATAAACATGAACAGCTTGTTCATGAACATATCTCCATGGGCAAGGGAAACAAAAGCACAAATGAACAAGTGTGACTATATCAAACTAAAAAGCTTCTGTACAGCAAAGGACACCATCAGTAGAACAAAAAGGCATCCTACAGTATGGGAGAATATATTCATAAATGGCATATCTGATAAGCGGTTGACATGGAAAATATACAAAGAGCTCACACACCTCAACAAACAAAAAGCAAATAATCCAATTAAAAAATGGGCAGAGGATCTGAACAGACACTTCTCCAAAGAAGAAATTCAGATGGCGAACAGGCCCTTGGAAAGATGCTCCACATCACTAATCATCCGAGAAATGCAAATTAAAACCACAATGAGATATCACCTCACACCAGTTAGGATGGTCACCATCCAAAAGACAAATGACAACACATGTTGGAGAGGATGTGGAGAAAGGGAAACCCTCCTACACTGCTGAGGGGAATGTAAGTTAGTTCAACCGTTGTGGAAAGCAGTATGGAGGTTCCTCAAAAAACTCAAAATAGACTTACCATTTGAACCAGGAATTCCACTCCTAGGAATTTAACTTAAGAATACAGCAGCCCAATTTGAAAAAGACATAATCACCCCTATATTTATTGCAGCACTATTTGCAGTAGCCAAGAAATGGAAGCAACCTAAGCATCCATCAATAGACAAATGGGTAAAGAAGATGTGGTACATATACACAATGGAATATTATTCAGCCATAAGAAGAAGAAAAATCCTACCATTTGCAACAACATGAATGGAGCTAGAGGGTATTATGCTCAGTGAAATAAGCCAGGTGGATAAAGACAAGTACCAAATGATTTCAATTATCTGTGGAGTATGACAACAAAGAAAAAAGTGAAGGAACAAAATGGCAGCAGACTCACAGAACTCAAGAATGGACTAACAGTTACCAAAGGGAAAGGGACTGGGGAGGATGGGTGTGAAGGGAGGGATAAGGGTAATAAGGGGCATTATGATTAGCACACATGATTTAGGTGGGGGGGCACGGGGAAGGCCCTACAACACAGAGAAGACAACTAGTGACTTTATAGTCTCTTACTATGCTGATGGACAATGACTGTAATGAGGTTTGTGGTGGGAACTTGATAATGGGGGGAATCTAGTAACCACAATGTTGCTCATGTAATTGTATGTTAATGATACCAAAATTAAAAAATTAAAAAATATATATATAATGAACTTGCAATATGTCATGCTACTTCCCTATTAATGAATAAACATGAATCATACCTTGCACCAATGATGAGTGACACTTAATATCTTTACGTAGTTTAGAACTCTTCATTATTTCTATTCCCAAGTGTTCCATCTGTGCGCACGCGCACACACACACACACACGCACACACACACACACACACACATCTTTCCATTCATAATGACATTTAATTAATTATGCACATGATTTCCAGTGGCTAATTGTGGGGTAGCTCACTAATGTCAGTGGGAGCTTCATATTTGCACAGTACTGGCCTGCTTCTTCTAGGAAGAGAAGCTAAGAGCAAGAAGAGTTTGGGTGGCACTGCTGAGCTTCCACAAGCCATTTACAAATACTTAACTAGTGTTCATTTGGGAATCTCTCATTATAAGTCTCTCTGTCTCACACACACACACACACACACACACACACACACACACACACAGTTTGTCAGTTAATTGCCTGTGGCAAAAGTTAATGTCCTAATAAACTAGGTATTAACTGATGTAATGAGTGGTATCATGTAGATTATCGCGATTATAAACCATACTTAACAGTTTAGAAAATCAATAACATTAAACAAAGGTCAGTGCTTCTGCACGAGTTCATAGGCAAAGTTATTTTCTGACAGTTTGTGCCTGATTCTTCTGCTTCTTGGAGAGCAGAACATCTTCTGCTGCCTTAGAAACTAGTGAGAGTTTGTGTATGTGGAAAAATCATACACACACACACACACACACACGCAGACACCAATGAACCACAGAACCGTAGCTCAACTTCCATCAGTGGAGCTGCTTATTCACATACAGACTGAGGAGGAGGAAGGGAGAGGGAAGAAGGCTAAATAAAACCCAGGCCTGATGCCTGTTGCCTTTGCTTTCTCCACACGCAAACCCACTTTACTGGTGTAGGATAAATAACAAACAGCAGGGAGTAGAATGACATGTTTGGAAGTTTTCTTTAAATGCGAGTTTGATGTCCCAGCAGCCTGGAGTTGCACCAATCTGGTGACAGTGCTTTTCATGCTGTGGCCACTTATTTAACATTGGTGTTTATAAACGTGACCTTGAGGCAGCCAATTAGAGAAATGCAGAATCACAGAGGACCTGGTGGCGACAACTGCCCAAGGCGAGATTGCCTTGTTCTGTCAGGACATATTCCCCTATCTGAGGTTCTGGAGAATCAGGTTAATCGGGAAATAACCAGGAAGTACTTCTAAGGACAATAAACAGAAGACAGCATCATGCTGACTATCACTCTTGAAAGAACGAGTTCACAGCCTGTTTTGAAATGTGTGCTGTTTTAATTGGAACTCCTCATCCACAGCGCAAGTCCCTTCATTAAGCATACCTCTACAGGTTGCATCCTTCATACATAAACATTTCATGTTTACTGCTTCCTCTTCCTCCTATGTGTTCTACTAAAAGTTATTAACATGAACACACATCTTATTAATGCATCACAGGACAAAGTTACTGTAAATTATTTGTAGGAGGATCAAGGTGATACAGTGTAATGTAGAATAAAGAATGTTGGACTGGGAGGCAGGAAACCTGTGTTTCTCTTCTGGGCTTGTGGTCAGACTCTGGGTAGCCATGAGGAAATGGCCACATCCCTTCACCTAGTTTCTCAAAAGTACAACAAGGGAATTGGCCAAGGTCCTCTCTGGGTCCCTAACAGTGTAACATTATAGTCTAGCGATTACCAAGCTATTCCTATGTTCTGGTCACTATGCTGAGATGAAATTTTCCCATTTCATCTGACCTTCACAACACCCTTGCGAGGCAGGTGCCATCACCCCCATTTTGCTGCGGGACAGCCTCAGCTGGGGGGAATAAAGAATGTGGCACAGACACAGCCTGCCAGTCGCTTGGTTGGTCCCCTCTATTCTAATGACTGTGCTGCTAGAGCAAAATGTCATTAATGGGAAAAGCCACTTTTTGTCCTTAAAGCTGCCCCTCTAGGATCCTGGGTTTAAGATCTAGTGTAGAGAGACGGGCAAACTATATCAACAGATTGAGGTGTTTGAGCGCCAGGTGATTGTCAGCCACTTCCCAGACCTTCTCTTTGTCACTGACGCAGGTGTCACCCCAACTACCATTGGATCCATTCAGCAACTGAGGGGACATGCCTGGAACTGCCTTCTGGGACCCTCTTCAGCATTAGGGCTTGTCTCCATTCTGCCTGGATACTGCCTGTAATATTGGCTGTGAAGTACTTTACATAGTACTTCTGAAATTATTACCATAGCCACCCTCCCTTCCTTTACCTGCAGGCCCAGACAAGATGACTTGACTTCTACTCTGAGAAGATGTTTTTCAAAATTCCTGGTTGAGGGTGAATGTTGATTTAGAGTTGAAGTTAATTTGGCTGAGTTTTTCCAAATCTGCTTCTCAAGATCTTTGCCTGTATTCTATCCCCTATTGCTGTGATCTGGTCTGGGAATCTGTTTCCTGATCACTCCTACCTATCTCTGAGTGCCTAATAGGAGACTATCTTCAGCTTTTTGCCTGTATTATCTCTGTCTTCATCTTCTGTACATTCCTGGTGTTTCCCGTTCTTCTGATTACTAGGTTTCTATATATATTCCTTTCTTTTATTCACTTTATGGCCTTACCTAATCCCTCCTCTGATCTTCAGCAGAATTCATTCCCTCTCTGGTGGATTTGGCTAGTTTGAGGCCCCTGGCTTCTGGTCTACCTGAGGCTACAGGCCAGTGGAGAATTGTTACCCACAGATGGGTTTGTCCATGAGAAAGATATTCTCAATCTCCCTTTTGGGACTTGAGGGTATATAAGTGAGATATCCATGGAATTTTTTCCAATCTTACTAATGTTTTATTTACACTTCTACCTTAAAAGTAACAAAGGTATTTCCTTCCTTGCTGCTCTAACAAAATCTGCTTGTCATTCTCCATCATATCATGTATTTTACTTGTTTATTTTTTATCTTCATAGAAGATAAGCTCTGTTGGTGTAGGACTTTTTTGTCTTATTCACTGATGTATCTCAAGTACTTGAAACAAGTTGTAGCATAAGAAGTTTCCCTGGAAAAAATTTGTTAAATGAATGTGTGAATGAGTGAATGAATGGAGCCCTAATGTCTTGCTGTCTTTAACAACTGAGTTCCAAATGGAGACTAATAATTTTAAAATGAAATGAACTAAGAAGAAATGAATCATTGTACGAAAGTAGGTAATAATTTGGCAATGAAGTTATGCCATAGAATAGACAACATTGTGCTTAGTCAGAAGAATGGTGGAGAGCTGGTCTGTTTGAGAGGATAAATTGTGTTAGCTGAGTCAGAGGGGGCAAGAGGCCAGAGTAGCTATTGTCCTAATTACTCAGCCAGCAAACCTCATGGAATTGGCCTGTAAATAACATACTCATCAGCTTCACAGAGCTCTCTACCTAGATGGTTTCATTTGAATTTGCGCTCCCATGCCCCTTTCTAGGAAGTTTCTGTGGATGTTCTTTGGCATGCCTGCCCCCTTTGTGTAGCTATTTTACCTTCAGGAAGGTGCTCACCACACAGGCAATGGCAGATAAGAGCTCAGGTTCACTCTGCCCACTGCCATGTCAGAGACCGATTGCTATGAAGACACTTTAATGGAACAATTTTATTTTGTATGTCTAGAATTGCCTTTGAATTAATTATTATTATTGTATTGATGATCTTAATGAAACTACAACAGAAATTCTCAAAATAAGTAGACTTGAGTAAAACACAGATGTATACTACCAGTCAAACTCATAAAAACCAATAATAAGCATTTATCATGGTCATTTCCGATATAAAGGAACATTGCTTCAATATTGTAAAAACCTGTATTTATAAACACTTTCTATCTAGGAGTCTGATCAGTACCAGTCATCCCTGCCTCTCCTTCAGGAAACTGCTTTCCCCATAGCCACCTTGATAGGCAGGTTTTGTAACTAAACTCATGTCTAGGCCACAGTGAGGTGGTCAGGAGAGGACATCTGACTGAAGATTCATTAACCCATGGACAGCCTTGTAGCTGTGTGGTTTGACAGGAAAGTCATGGCGACCCAATTTTCTTTCTCAGGAATTTGAACACAGAGAATCTGTAAGAATTTACCAGTCAGAACTGGAGTCAGAAGCTGAAGGGCTGCACTGAAAATATAATAAAAAAGCTAATATTTACTGAGACCCTATCATGTGCCTGACATTATCTAGCCACATTATATGGGCTACCTTTTAAGTCCTCATAATAGCTCTATGACCAAGGGGCCATTCTTAATTTGCAGGCCCAGGAAAGGTAAATTACTTGACTATGTAATGACTGGTGGGGCCATGATTCAAGTCAGGGACTATGTGATTCCTCTTCTCTTAGTTACTGACCACAGAGGAGAGTGAATTTGGCAAAGGTCCTGTTAAAGTTAAGAGGAATGAAAACCCATGAACAAATAAAGAATTCCAGTTGTTTGAGAAGAGAAAATGGAATGGAATGGATCAAAGAGAAGCAAGGATAGCTTGTGGAAAAACATTTCCCAGAGAAAGGGGAGAGAGGCTGTTCTCAAGAACTGCCTTTAGCTTGTATGGTGTTCTGATCTCAGGTCCAATTTCAAACCACTTGTACCCCTGTGTATTATTTGAGATATTTTCTATCCTTTGCCAATAGAAGAATCTTTTAAAAAGTTGTGTGTACTAATTAACACAGGAAAGTTTGCTTTGGAGGGAGAACAAATGCAATCATAATGTGTGTGCTGCAAGTGTCCAGCTCTTTCCTCTTGTTTCTATGTTCAATTGCTGGCCTGTTTTTCTTGGGAAGACTGGCACAGAGGTGTGCCCCAGGGACCCGGGACCAGGAGAACTGACGCTCATTTCTGGTTTGGGTGTCCCGTCACTGCACAGGCCCTTGACAATGAGGAAGACTGTCACCCCAACAAAGCACCTGGAACCAAACGCCAGCTTCTCTCTCCTCTTATGCCCGAGGACTTGCTTCAGTGCTTTATTCTGATGACTCAAGCACTTCCTAGAAAAACCAGCCTTTGAGGTGATCCGAAGGCTACAGAAAAGCATAGTTCTGTTCATAAGGAAGCCTACATTCTCTGATCGAGTAAAGGAAAGAAATCATATAGGCACATATGCCATGCACTTCTATTGGGAAGCATTAGTCCTGGGGGTCATGCAACTGAGGATGTGTGCTTCCTTACATTATATTACCCAGGCAGCTCTCCTTTGTAAAGACCACTGCTGCATCCCAGGATCTAAGGAACCCAAGAAGGTCTTGGCTGGACTCCTAGCACCCATGAACATAAGAGCCTTCTCTACTCTGGAATAAGATTCTTGTTCCTAGGAATTCCTTTCCTTCATCTTTGCATCCCTTCATTGTGTTCTTTTGACAAGTCTGGGTCAAGTTTTAAACTCATCATCTGAAGCACTGTAGAATCCTGTTCCTTTGAAAATTGTAAATGAAGAAATGTTCTATAAAGGAAAGACCAGAATGACTTAGTCAATGATTGAATTGATTCTTTCCATTTTACAAGGTCCCAGTAACCTCACATTGATTAAATGGCAATGCACTTAGCTTTCAGAATGTGCTATGATAAATTAGATATCTAAATGTCAGGTGAAACCAGGGTTTTCTGGAATTTCCTGATATGCTTCCTGGGTTTGTGTCTGTGTATCTGGGGAGTATGTGCATGTTGGCTTTTCATAAAAAAGGACAAAACTGTCATGTTTTTCTCAATTACTTAGATTGTTGGGTTGATCAGTACAACATCACTGTCCAGTCCATCAAAAGGCATTATTTGTAATTAAAGTAATGAATATTTAGGAGACTACAGGACACAGTACAATTTTAAATAGGCAAACCTATTTTCGTAAGTTTTATTTTTTAAAGTCAGGTTTATTGAGTGATAAGTTAGATACAGAATTTCCAGTGTATAGTTTGATGGCTTTTGACAAATATAAACAGTGATGGCCCCACCACTATCATCAGAATGTAGAACGTTTCCCTAAAGTTCCTTCATGCCCCTTTGCAGTCAGTCCCCTCCTCCAATCTCCAGCACTGATCTTATTTCTGTTCCTAAAGTTTTGCTTTTACAAGATGATGTCCTATAATAGAATTGTACAGTATATTAACCTTCTATGCCTGGCTTCACTTAGCATAAAGTATTTGAGATTTTTTCATATTGTTGCCTATACCTGCAGCTTGCTTCTTTGTAATGCTGAGTAGTATTCCATTGTCCAATGTATCATAATTAGTTTACTCATCAGTGGAAAGGCATTTAGGTTATTTCCATTTCTGGCTGTTACGAACAAAGCTGCTATGAACATCCATGTATAAGTCTTTGTGTGAACCTGTTTTCATTTATTTTGGGAAAATACCTTAGAGTGGGTATTCATTTTATTTCCAAATGAATATATACACATGAAAACTGTAATTATATGTATGAAAGAACCCATAATACTCAATATATAAATTTTATTTTTGCTCATGAGACAAATCTGTTCATTAGCTGGAAAAGTTTGGTTGTTATATGAATGAAATTTTTTATTTGGTTAAGACTAGCATGTATTTAATGTTTGAAACTCTGGTCCTTTCTGAAACTCTCAGAGAAATAATTCAGAAATTTCAGTAGCATCTCAGCTCTTAGTATTTAACATGTTGCTATTGTTTGTGTATTTTAGACAAGGTATAATATGTGTTACCTGCAGTAGTAGTTTGATCTTTTCCAAGGAGTTTGAATTTGAATTTCAAGATGTTGAAAACTTTTGTAAAACAATGCGTTCTCAAAATATTTCTGTAGAATAACAAAAAATTAACCCAATCGTCTCCATTACAAGGAAAAGCCCTGATGATAAAATTTGTTGATAGAGTAATAAAATAGAAATTCCATTTTATTATCCTTTAATGTAGGATTGAAAAGCAATGTGGAGTGGTAAGAAGCTTGAACAAGTACAGCAGATAATTTTAGAATGTCCCTCCACCTTGCAGCAATTCTCCCCAGTTTGGGACTCAACCCACCCTTGAATCCATAGGCTCACAGCCCAGGATGAGTCCTTGTCAGCCTTCTTGGTGGGTCTGGTTTCCCCCCCTCTGCCTGTAGGTTTGGACCGGGGTGGATGTCTAGACCTGTGTCGGCCAATCAAATGCTCTTCAACAGAAATCTGGACTGGGATGGAGCTAAGGCTCTTTGTGTGGGTGTGTCCAAGTCATTACATTCAGGGACTGTGAGACAGCTATTTTGCTTGCATGTAACTGAGAACCAGAGTGTCCATCCGCAAGGAGGAAGGAAGCAAATGTACAGAGGAGCCAAGGAGGAAGATGAACGCTCTCAGTGACATTGTCAGCCTTGGTCCCAGTGTGTAACTTTCAGTCTGTAGTTCTGAAGCCCAGAACACAACCTTTTCCTTGTGATCTGTGAAATACTTTAAGAGTAAAATTTTGGTTGAACTGAGCTTGTTATCGGTTCTGTCACTTGCCTTCAAAGAGCTTCTAGCTGCTAGGACCAGAAGCTTCTACTCCTCTGCCACTGACTAGTTATGCGATCAAGTAAGTTTCTCAGGTTCTTTGGGCTCTGGTGTTTGCTGAGCTTGGTAGATAAGAACAGAGGATTTGGAGTTAGTCAAAACTGACTTCCAGTGTGGATTTTACCACTTTTCATTTCTGTGAATTGAAGAAAGTTTAACATTTTTAAGTTCAGTTTTCTTTACTGCAAAAGAGATATTAATACTTTATAGTTTCTCTGAGACTTCCATGAGAAAATATTTATAAAACAAGCAAGATCATACCTATTGTAGAGTAAGGATTTAATAAATGGTGACAATTGTTATTACTTTTAATTCTGTAATTTTTCCTTCCCTCCCTCTTCCTTCCATAAATATTTCATTTTTCTATGTGCTATGTCTGGTGTTGAAACAGCTTTATCTCAATAAGGGTAAACACCCATTTCCCTAAAAAACTGGAATCTCATTGGTAAGACAGACTCATACACAGAGTCATGGTGTCCCTTCCCAGCGCAGTAACAGACATGCGTGCAGGCGCACACTCACCCACAGGCAAGCGCAGGAGAGATGCAGCCAGGGACCAAACAGACCTTTCAGAGTTTCATGGCCAATGAAAACACTAGCGGTGGCCCGCAGGGGCATAGGAAGGACGTTGCCTGATTCGAAAGCCTGCAAGATAGGCTCTCTATGAAGTGCTTCTTGAGACCTGGTGATGTCAACTTAGGCCCTGAGGTCAGATATATTCTGATGGAGCTCAAGCTCCAGGGAAGAATGAGTCCTTGGGGTGGGCCAATAAGGCCCCTGACCCAGCCCTTCTGAAAATGGCAAAGGGCTACCATATGGTCAGCAGGCAAATGGCCAAGTGGTCTCTGATAGGCTTCCTCTAACAGCCTGTAAAGTGCACTTGATATTTTTCCTCCAAAGGCAAATGTTTTCTTAAGTTATAACGTAAGGCCTATATTCCAATGACAAGTGCCTGCTGCCGGACTTCAGAGAGCATTCAAACGTGTACCAGCAACTCAGGCTAAATCAACACCAACTCCCCTAAAGTCCTCCCTGCATTACACTGTCCCCCTCCCTTATGCAGGTCAGAAGCAGTGTTGCATAATGGTGGCCTTTTAAATAACAGTAAATTACTTGTTTTGTCTCCCCTCAGTCAGAAGTACCTGGACCTCACCGGCATGCTGACACTGTGGCAGACTGGTGTGCAGGACAACCAAAGGCCTTGTCCACACGGGTCGTGCCGAGCCCGTTGTGCATCCAGGTGCCTGGAGCAGCTGAGCCGCGGTGGTGGCAGGAGCTGGGCACCTGCCCTCTGCCTCTGCGCTGCCTGCAGGGTGCTCTCTGTGGTGTTTCTGTGCACACTGGCCAGTAATTGAGGGAAAGAGCTTCGTCTTCCTTGTAAGAAGCTGGCTCCCTGGGAGCACCTTGCGCCTGATTGCATCCTCTACAGCTCGATGACTGTCGACTGGCACAGTTTTCTCGGGGTAAACTGGGGATTCTGGGCCTCTGCATCGCTTCCCAAGGTTCTAAAGGGGAAACTGACCTTCACTGAACCTGGGGCTTCATTTTCCCTGTTCAGACTGTTTCTCTAAGCTGTTTCAGTATCGCCAGCTCAGATGGAGAAGTGGATGCCTGACCAGGTGACTGTGAGGGTTTTGAGGGTTTGAGAGATTCTGGCACCTCTACCAGCCTCTGGAAGCTGCACATCCTTTGTGAGGCCGAGGCTCAAAGTTCTCTGGCTGCATTTATATTCAGTATCACTCAGGGAAACCGCTCCTGTGTTCCTTCTCTCGTAGAACTGACTACCAGATCTCAGTCAGGTGATTCCTCTGAAAAGTATGGTTTAGTAAACTCCCATTTTTTGTGGGACCTGTTTTATGGTAAGTTTGTTGAAAATCTACTGGAAATGATGCAACCCATCCACCACCGGACAACTCAGCAAAGGCTCTCGTTGTGTTCTGGGGACTCACAGGCGTCCCTGCTGGTTACACAGACCCTTTCAGAGTCTACTGAGACCACCTTTTCCTCTGTTACACAGGAAAACTGGCTACCACTGACAGTGGTCAAGATGTGAAATCAAGATGAAAACAGACACTGAAGCTAAAATTCTGAAGACAATCTTAGCCAATTTAAGATTATTTACTCATTCTTCACTGAGCCCCTTTAGTTGAGTCCTATGAAGTAAGTTCAGAAATATTAATTACAGGCTAAGGTAATAGCATCTTTTTCATGTTTCCTTTCATGTCAAACAGACACCATAACTTACGAGGCAAGACTTCTCCTCTTTAACTGGTGGTTCTCACTAATGATACTGTAAACCTACCACTTTCTAAAAAAGCATTCCAACATGCATTCTCTCACTTAATCTTCACAGCATTATGAGCAGTAAATTCTATAGGAATTTAGTTTTCATTGGCATTTTCCATTCCAGTGCAGCTTTGAAATGCAGGTGGAATTTGAGCTGACCCTTGTCAGGGGAGGTGTGAACTCTCATGAGTGCTTTTCTATGAGAAGATGGTATCTTTCTCCACCTAGGGGCTGTGGGGTCCTCACACCTGTTGACGCCAGTGCAGACGTGCAGACCGTGCCTCTTGCCTCATGCCCCTCCACCCTTTCCCGTTATGGATGAGCCCCCACGGCCTTTCCTCTTCCTACCCTAACCACACCCCTGGGCCTCTTTCCTTGTGGGAATATGGCAGAGGGTGGTGTGGGGCCACACTAGACTGGGAGTCCCAAGTCTTAAAGTCTTAAATTCTAACCCTCCTCTTGCAATGGCAGTATGACGTTTGACTTATTTCATCTATTACAAAACAAGAGGGATGGCTGACAAGATGATCCCTTAGATGACTTCTTTCAGCATAGGGCTATTTACAGAGGTGGGGACAGGGTGAGTGAAGCCCTTGTGGGAGGGACCCAGGGACCTGCAACCACAGAAGCCTTTATCCCCTCTGAATGGGAAAAGCATTTGGGCAGCTGGTTGAGAGCAGGAGAAAATAAAATTTTATTAGTAACATAGCTTTAGTAGTCCTCTTAAAGTAGGCAATGTTAGAATAATTACAACTTGGGCAACATGTGTTTAGAATTGATGAACTTATGAAGGGGAAACATTCAAGTGTTTGGAACTTTACAGCTAACATTATTATTCTATTCAGCATTGCAAATGAAACCATGAAGAGCAGAAATCTCTCATGGTATTCTTTATAAGAATCAATATATTTTTATATACTGGTGTGTGTGTGTGTGTGTGTGTGTGTGTGTGTGTGTGTGAGTGTATGTCTCCTGATCAATGGCTCTTTTTTCTTCCAAAGAATGCACAAGGCATAATCAAATACTTATGAAGCAAAATACCCTCTTATAAAATCTCATTGTTTTTACTTTGATTGTATTGAACCTAATGGAACTGTTTCATCAGCGTGATGGAAGATTTTTTTGTATCTAACTTGTGAATTCCCTCACTTTGATTTTCTACTCTCTTCCTACCCTAATAATCTATTGACATGCCCAGCTCTCTAAAATTCTAATCAAAATGAAGAGGTGTACAATGAGTATGCAATGCCATATCAGATCTACCACAGGACTGCTGTTAAATAAATCTGAGAATAAACATTAAGTGAACAAAGACTCTTACCTTCAACTTCCAAGCTTTTAGGATCTGTGCTTTTATTTAATTCAATTAATTCATGAAATACAAATTTGCTTTGTAACACTATAACACAATACTTTCAACAAGCATCAAAATGCATTGTGTCTTTAAGCCTGTGTTTCTAAAATTCAACAAAAAATATTAGGTGGCTTCTATGTGCAAGCTCTCCCAAGATATCTGCATGGTCTAAAAGGACAAGTGGTTCTATCTGTAGTCAGAGATGAGGACACAATTGACATTTAGATTTTCACGTGGCTTTGCCAGAGAATGTCATGCTGTGAAGAGCAACACAGCTGCTAAACTGAAAGGCAGGGAATCAATAGAAGTGCACAGTCCATAAACGTGAATTTAGGAAAACTGAATAGCAAGGACCACGTGAACTGAAGAAAAACAGGGGACATGTCATGAGGTCATGATGGAGAATGTGATTGGAAGGATAAAGCTCAGGTCTCCTGTTCTATTCCCCACTCCTCATTGGAGAGTGGGTCTGCCTTGAGATTGCTATGATTTTAGACTCTGTGAAAGAGGGATGTCAGGGAGTCCAGGTGTTCATATTTGTGAATAACTCGTCAGTGAAAGCAGAGGGAACAGGGCAGATACTTTCTGCTCAAGTCCTTAGTGTTCATGCAGTAGTGGCCTGCTAAAATCTTACTTAACCCCACTCTAGTTGAGGTAGTAAGCAATTGTTTATGAAGCATCTGGGTGATTCTAGGACAGATAACCCTGTTCCCAAATACTTTCAAACATAAACTCCCTCCCCACTCCCACACTTTTTTACCCCTCCCCTCTACCTCTATAGTGTTCCATGTTATTACCTTCCTTCAGGAAAAGCACTTGAAGGTCCCTATTAACATGTAAAGATGTAATCCCACACAGGGTCACAGATTAGCAACCGTTCTAATCTGGAGCATAAATTATTTCATTGATTAGTGAGACACTGATGTGGTGTGGAGAGAAGAGGACCAAAGGCAGGGACTCCATGGCCAGAATGGGGTGGCAGGATATTTTACCTCAGCGTCAGGGTAGCCAGGAGAGTAAGGCACTTGACTCTCAAGAGTTAGGTGGGATGTGGAGATAAGGAACAGAGAGGAGTTTTGACAAGGTGAGTGTCCTAGAAACCCCATCAGGCCCAGTTCTCCCACAGCAATGGAACTCACAGGAAGACACTCCCACAATGGGGGTCTCTCTGAAACAGAGCCCTGGTCAACCTCATCGCAGAGCTGGTCACCTGTCAGGTTTCATAGCCCTGTGCTCTCTAACATCCTCGATTCTGCTTCACTTCTAGTTCTTTTTTTAAAGTGAAGTATAGTTGATATACAATATTATATTGGTTTCAAGGTGTAACATAGTATTCAACAGTCATATAATTATAAAATACTCACCATAATAAATGCAGTTAACATCTGTTATCATACAAATTTTTGCACTATTACCAATTCCTGTTTTTTTGTGATGAGTCTTCCCTGCCTTTTCTGGAGATCAATGAGGATAAACAAACAGGAAGTCTGTAAGGATCTCTCAAGCTCATGTGCTTCAGTGGCATAACCTGTGGCTATGTAAAGTGACCGTGTGCGGATTGAGCAATCTGTTCCTGAAACAGCATGTGCTTGTCTAGGATTCCACTGTGAGGCGAATTTAGGAAGTAAAGCAAGATGCAAGAGAATTGTCCTTACCTGGGATCTTGTGTGTGTGTGTGTGTGTGTGTACCTGAAGGGAAAAGGAAGGTATGTGAACTTTACAAACATAACTAGATAGTGTCTTTTCATGTTATGATCTGCCACATTGTTATTGTTTTGGTCCATTTTTTTTGGTAGAGCAAAAAAGTATTGTAATGTCATAACCATACTTAAAAAAAATTGTAACCTATTAAATGAACAGAATAAGAATGAGCTAATTATTTCACTGAAGTTGCTAAGTGTTGGCATTCTGCTCAACACATCCTTATTACAGACTTATGAAATGCAGAGTTGTAGAATCGGTTAAGTTGATATTGGAAATCTTTGTATTTATAAGTACAATTTGTGACGCTAACCTTTACCTGATTTTAATTGCAATTTCTTTTCCTGCTTATTTACATATATAATTCTTGAGGTAACTTATTTATAAATCAAAAGCTACAAATCTCTAATTTAGTGTCTGGATTTACAGATCCCTGACTCTTCATTAACTTCTTGATTTATAAACAATGGACCAAAGATCCTAGTTGATAGATGCAAAATCTTCTACTGGATTTATGCTCTCTAACCAAGAGCCCTGCTGTAAATCATTGTCGTGTTTGCAAATATTCCCATTAGTTAGGGCTTTGGCTGTCTGATTTGAAAGCACCTTCTCTCTTTACTATTTAATTCAGACTTATCTTTCTAATATATGGCATGTTTTGATAATTTGTTACTACCAAGTGCTGATTTATAAGGGCACAATAATAAATTTTACAACATAAATTTAAAAGGCTTTGAATTAGGTACACCAGAGTTTTGAAAGCTTTATGGCTGGAAAACAATTCTCAGAAGCATAAAGGAAATTTTACATTCTGCAAAACAAAACATGGAGTGCTGGCCATGAAAGTGTTTGTCCTTTCTTTCTATACTGCCTCCACACCCCCTGCATTAAGACTTGTCTTTCTAAACAAGTACATTCAGTTGCTGGCTGGATCTAAGCACACTTCCAAGGGCAGAGAAGTATTAGTGTTTGACCTGAGCAGAATGATATGATTACTTGTACTGAGCCTCTTGTTGAATTTGGGGGGCCTATCTTGATTCTATCTTCCTTTTGTGTGTTTCATCTGCTGGGGACACACACTGGTACATATTTGGAGTCAGATCCTTGCTTGGGAAGCTCAGCATACTTGCTGGGAAGCCTGTTAATTACATATCTGTTTAAGTTATTTATTGTTTTCCCTGGCTAAGGGTTGAGGGATTTAAGTTTACTGGTTTTATGCCTTTGCCTACAGGTGGCTGAACTACTGCCCACACAGCCAGGCCTGAGAACGATGAGTTAGGATTAACATTTTAGAATGACAATTTTCTGGAAGGCATTATGCACAATACCAGAAACGGATGTTTTCCCTCTTGATTATATCATATCCAGCAGATTTGTGTGGCTCACTTTTTTCCTTAGGGTCATGTGATTCACATTTGTACTTTTCTCCCTCAGGAAGGGAGTGATATATATTGTTGCCCAGTATCTTTACTGCAGAGGTTCTTATCTTACCAAATTTCCCAGAGCTGAAAACTATCTAACATGGGCAATTAAAGGCATAGATATTATTTTGGATGAACTACCAAACAGCAGACAGAAGTTGTTGCCCTGTAGTCTTTACATTGCCCAGAGATTTATAGGAATCTGGGAGGTTTTTGACAAGGAAAAATGGTGAGCGGACGATTTACAATATAGCGGCTGGGTTCGATCATAAAGCATTTTTTTAACTACACAATTTTTAGAATAAAGTGGTCCATATGTTTTCCTGAAAGACCTCCTTTGGAGCTATCGGTGAGCCAGGCATTTGGGCAGGAATTGGACACATGGAGGAACATGGAAATATTCTAGAAGCTCAACCCAAGGTTCATGTCCTCAAGGGCAAATTTGTATTAGGTACACCAGAGTTTTGAAAGGCCTGATTCAAATCCAGTTTTGTTAAAAAATAACTCAAGATTTTAACTGGGAGATCCAGGGTTTCAGCCAACTTTCCCTGCTGAGTAGCTGTGTAAATCACTTGTGGGTAAAATTGTAACATTTCCAGAATATCTTGCCTGGCTTTAGTACATCTGCATATCAATAGGCATTCAGAGGTGGAAAGAATATGGCTTTAGTGCATTTGCATCATTCCTCAGGGGTGGAGAGAAGTTCATCTCCGTATCACTGGGTAATTACCCCGGCAAGGAGGGCTTATCTGTACCTGAGAGGTGAGGGGGAGGCCCGGTTCTGCTGCTGCTGGAGCAGGAGAGAGAGACGGCCCTGGACTGCAGCTTTGTAAGCAATAAACGGGTTTTAAACTTTATTTCTCCCTTTGACTGATTTCGGTTTTTAGAGGTATTTTGCACCGGGTATTCCTCTCCCGGGACTCACCACTACAAATCACACAGTCAGGATTTTAGTTCCTCTACCTGACACACATAAGACTTGAACAAATATTCATTGAGTACCTATTATGTGCTAGAAACTGTCAAAATGATTGAGGAATGAGTGATCAATTAAACCATAGTCAACTTTAGGAATTAAAGTCCAGAAGAAAATGGTGAAATTTATATAACTAAGGTCACATATGTTAAAAAAGTTTAAATAACTATGGAAAAGGAGAAAAATACCCACGGTAGCTTTCAGCCATGTGGTAGTCGTGATTTTGTGGCAGATGTTTATAAATCCTGAAGTAATGAACGTTACGTGCATGACTGTTACTTTTTCCATTTACTCCACACACACAAACATGACCTTTGGGCACAGATAACTCCTTAATACTGTCACAATATTTTTGCTGAGTCATGTTATTAAACTAGGTAGTTATTGCATAGAATAAGTAATTTCAAACAGGAAAGAGCGGGAGAAATAAAACTGAGCCCAAGGAGAAAGGGAAATATAGAAAAAAAGTTATGTAGGAGGGATTATATTTGTTATTTATTTCTTTCATGCGAGCCACATGGCAGTGGTATGTGCCCCACTTCTATTTCAATACTGAACTCAATCGCAATGGACAAGAAGACTGTCACATTGATGTTACATCCTGAAATACAAATGAATTTGGTGGAATAACCAAGGGCAGGATTTTCTATTTTGAACAGGATTTTAGATGCACAATAGGACCTATACAGTGCAGTCCCCAGGGAGCAGCCCCTGGTCAAGAATTGTTGCCCTCCTGAGAGCAGGACCTCACATAGAAGATTAGCCATGTGGGTGACATCTGTGAGCTGCACAGACCACGCTCATAGTGGCGCTTCCTCCTCCTTCACTGAAAAGTTTGGAATTGTCTTCTCTTCCTGATATTGCCTGGCACATGTTGCTCAGTGCCTTGGGAATGCAGTTGTAATGGATTTATCCCCTCAAGCGTGTGTGTGCCAAATGTGACCACAGCTTTGCTAGAGCCACCAGGGGATTGCCATAATTCTAATACTCAAAAACTTAACTTGGGTCTTCTCACTGTCATGAGAGCAAATTTCCCAGTAACAGCCTAACTGACAAAAAAAGAAGTAGGTCCCTTCATCACCTTGAAAACAGAAAACTTTTAAGTAAAGATTAAAGAAAACGGTTTTATACCTACAGTTCTTCATCTTTAATTAAGATCACAATTACATATGGGCATTTAAAGTACTCATGGTGTTCATATCCAATATTATCATTCTGCCTTTTTCTGCATTCAGTGCATTTATTAGACATGAGAGCTTTGAACATAATCATGTAAATATAACCATTAAAACATAATTACCAAAATGCTAAAAAAAAACAATTCAGCAGGAGGATGACCTCTTTGAAAAAAAGGAGCCAAAGTAGCTAATAAAGCTGCCAAGTGGATATGAGAAATTCACTGCTTTCTGCAAATCTAAGAAGAGAAAGGGCATTTTTAATTATTCATTACACTGATGCTTGGGAAAAAATAAATTAAGGGCATCTCATTTTATGAGAACTTAATTCAATTTATATGCTGTCCTTCTCTACTACCTTCCCCATGAGGCCTGTTTAACTATAGGTCTGAGTGAAAAATAGGAGCTTTCTCCCTTCCATTAGTGTTTCTTCCTGCCACAAGCATCTCATATAATCAACGCCTGGGTTAGTAACATCAGACTCATTTTAAGTCAGGGCCATGGCTCTCCTGATAAAAGGCAAGACAGGATTGTAAACAGAATGGTGTCCACCTTTGGACAAGATGCGGGTGGCACAGATGTATGCTTGGGTTTGGATGTATCCTGTTCAATATTGTAGTGAGCTGAACTCACAGGAAGGATGTATATTTGTTAAATGCATGGATGATATAGAATGGGGAGAGTCAGCTAATATGATAGATGACAGAAGCAAGTGTCAAAAAAATCTTGACAAGTTGGAAATACAAGCTAAACTTAGTAAGATGATGCATTTAAATCTTGCAAAAGATACATAGGAAGTTCTTTACTAAGGAAAGAGAAAAATCAATTACGTATCTAAACAGGTTGGCGAAAACTTGATAAGTGGTAGATTATGTTAAAGCAACAACTATAACAGCAGCAACACAAAAGGAACCTGAAACTTTAGTTGACTTCAAGTTCAACATGAGCTCCTGGTTGCAAGGCCACTGCCATGAAACTCAGTTTTGGAAAAACGTGATAAAGCTATATAGCAAAGTTGCCTTTGGGGGCTGAAATACGTTCTAGAAATGCTCCAGTAGAAAGTTCCCACATTCCTTTAGATGTATGACCTCATAGATTGTCACACCTTATTTGTGTCAGGGGAAGCCAATAGCACTGAATACAAAAATAAAAGAAATTAGCAGTGGAAATTCTGACTATACCTCTTTTCTCCATTGCCTCCGCATTATTGAAATATCTCACTTTGCTCTTCTAGAATTGGTACTAATAATAGCCTCCAGGGTTTATGTAAGGATAAGTTTAATAAAGAGGACAAAATTGCATTATAACCCAAAGTACTATCCAATGATCATTTTAAATCATGCCTTTCCATAGGCTGATCCTTAGTAGGGACACATAAGTATTTTAGCACACATAGGAAATAAGATTTGGATACTTTCACATACTGTCAGAGGAATATAAATTGACCTAGGCAACGTGTATACATCTTTCAAGTGTACAGTGCACATGTTTTTGATCAACCAATTCCATTTCTATTTATGTGTCATATATATGCACCAATTTTGATCAACCAATTCCATTTCTGTTTATGCACTCATGTATATGCACCAAAATATATGAATAAAGGCTGTTTTCCCCAGCATTTTTTTGGTAATAGTAATACACTTGGAAACAGTTCATTTATAGGAAAAAATTCCTGAAAGTTCTTTCTTTGGGAAATGGCTCAGAACTTTGAATAAATCATGGTAAATAAATACTCTGGAATATTATGTAGTTACTAAAAAGAATGAGGCATACTGACAAGGAAAGAGGCCCATGGAAAAAGCATGTCACAATCCACATGAAAATCGATCCAATGTGTGCAAAAATTAACTTTTATGAGTGTGAAGAGCACACGTTATGTGTGTGTGTCTGTGTGTGTGTGTGTGTACATACAAAATCCATCCATTTATATGGGACACAGGTATCCATGGATCTCTCACATTTTACACATCTTATATAAGCTTTTGTTTTGGACTATCTTTTAAGGATGCTTGTATGGCAAATAGCCTTGGCAGGTAAAAATAGTGTCTTCCTCTGGGACAGGAGGCAGAGGGCAGATTTTTTTGTTTGCTGTCCAGAATAAAAAAGCTAATGTCTCCCTCCAGAGGATAGGTTGGGCAGATTTGCCAACAGCCCCCTTTAAAAGATCCTGCTTTCCTAAAAGTCAGGGTTCCTCATGCATTCCAGTGTTAGCTTTTCCTGCCTCTGTATGTGGGTGGAGAGAGTCGTGGTCACGGTCTCCACCTGAGGCCACAAAGGGAGTAAACCCTGCAGTTCCAGCCATTTCATAAACAACTGCTGCCTTGGCTTTCCCTGCTTGGACATCCAGAGGGCAGAGCCAGGAGGAATCTTTGAGAAGAAGTTACAAAGAAAAGAGAGAGACAATTTGGAATATTTAAAGGAGTTTTCAAATGTGAAACAAAATAAATAGGTAACTTCCCCATTAGTAAACCACTATTGCTCACCTTAACTCAAGGTTTCTTTCTTTACTATTCCTTCTTTAATACAGTGTTATGACCTTCCTCTGGTGGGTCAGTCTCTGACTGGATTTAGTGTTCTGGGTGTGTAAAGGGCCAGCTCAAATGAACTTGATCTTCCCAAAAGCTCTCCCTCTCCACCCTATGGTTTAACCTCATCTGAGATGCTCTCTCTCTTTTCTCCCATTCATGTGTCTTTTCTTCTTCATAGAATTGGGGTTCAAGGGCCAGGATTTAACATGAAAATTGGGTGCAGCCTTTCTGTCTAGTTGAAATAGAAAATCAACACTTTTGGTTGTGAAGTTGTGGCGCCAGAAGGCTGCTCACCCTGCTTTGATTCTGGGCTCTGTGTATCTCTCCTCTGGACCAAAGGATCATGGAGCCTGCTGGGTGGTCTAGATTGACTGTAGTGCTCCACTTCCAGTCTGACGTCCAAGCCTCAATGAACAATAAAGGATCTCTATTTCCTATGCCTTCCTTGGGAAAGTGACAGGGAAGATCTTGTCGGGCTAGGTAGGATGGAAGCAGTTCTGGATCCCTGGTCCAGTGCCACTGTGACATCATTCCCTAAAGGACCCCAGTCATTTGTGTTTCCCAGCAAGTGCTGATAATACCGATGAGGACTATCCTTGTATTGGGTCAGAGAGGTTCCAGTAGAGTCCTTGTATGGAGTTTCTGTGGAGTATTCCAGGATTACATAAATTCCACCTATATAAGAATTGCTTTCTGGATTATCTTCACTTATCACAGATATTAGTAAAATTAAGGTTGTACAATGGAGGGAGAAATAAAAAAAATACTTATGTGCAAAAACATGCATCTTAAAATGTTTTGTTATGTCTTAATGTTTCACAGACCAAATTATAAATGAATTCTATATATCAGATGTAAGAATATAGTAATTTATCCTCCATTTACCCCATGGTCCCAAGCACATAAGCCGGTGAAAATTATGCCTGGGCTTGCCTGGGTTTACCCCGCCTTATCTCTAAACATCCCGACCCTCCCCCAAAGCAACAGGCCTAGCAGATCCGCCACAATAAAAGGCACCACGCTGCTGCCCTCTCTCTCTTTGTCTCTGTCTCTCTGTTCCCCTGCTCTCTCTGCTGCGCGCTCTCTCTCCCTCTCTCCCTCTCTCCCCCAACCCCCCTCTGGGGCAGCCACTCTCTCCTTCAGATAATAAAGTCTCTTGCGTGGGCCCGTGTCTCCTGAGTCATTCTGGGTAAGGAGGGTCACGGCGAGATACCCTTTCATCAGAGAAGTCTGAGAAGACAAATATCAGACAAACTTTAAGTGTGTTTCATAATCATTTTGTCACAAGCATAGCAGGCTAATGTCCACAGCGGTAAACAATACATTAATTCAGCTCCCCTCTGTAAGTTTCCATTCTTCCCTTTCCTGTGTCAAAAGCAGCCATAGTGCCCACATGTTTCTTAAGAGTAATTTCATCACAGTTTTCTAACTTTTACCACTGGCATCTTTATTTTTTGGGCCTGTTTCTGTTTGGTAGAGACATCAGGCTATCAGAACCTCTAGACAGGAAAGATGGGGGCTGGCCTGTCCTCCTCAGGCAATGTTAATAGAATTTCTATTCTTTTTGTTAACCCTTTGGAAATGCCAACCAATGATTTACAACTCCTCACCCCTGCAGGGCCTTTGGAAAAGTCATCCAGACGGTGTGAAACACCCCTGAACACAGCAATGCGGGTCGCAGGCTTGTGGGTTGCAGGAAAGTCTTGGAGGCTTTGTTAACTCAGGATGAGGCAGGGGACATCCATAAAAAAGGGGATAAAGCAAAAAATAATGAAACCCAAACTTGAAGCCTGTATCCTAGAACACAGAGTGAAGCTACACAAAAGAACTGCATCCCGTATTTATGGAACATGATGTATAATTGGAACTAAGTAAATAATATATCAAATAGATATATTAAAGGAAGAGTTGTGTCACAGATACACACATACATATAAACACATACATTACACATTCTAAATATAATATGTGCATACATTCTCTTTTTTAGGGGTGGTTTTCAAAACAACATTTTAGAGAAAGGATCAGCAAACTTTTTCTAAAAAGGGTCAGGTAGTATATATTTAAAAATTTTCTGGCTATGTCCAGACTTCATCTCAATCAGTCATCGCTATTGGTACAGCTCAAAAGCAGCCATAGACAATATGTAAATGTATGTGTGTGGTTGGGTTCCAATAGCACTTTATTTATTGGCACTGACATTTGAATATCATAATTTTCATGCCAGGATATACTATTCTTCTTTTCATTTTGCTCAACCATCTAAAAATGTAAGTGGTGAGCTGGTGTCAGCCCGGGCAAGTTCGCTAAGGATTCAGTGTGACCAAAGAAATTGACCGCAAAACGCTCTTTGGGGTAAAAGGGTCTTACAAACTGCTGTCCGGCCCATCTCTCTCTCTCCGGCTCAAGCAGCAGCAACCACCGGCCCTCCCCCTCACCTCTCAGGTACAGATAAGCCCTCTGTTGCCCAGGTAATTACCCATTGATATGGAGATGAACTTCTCCACCCCTGAGGAAAGATGCAAATGTACTAAAGCCATACTTCTTTCCACTTCTGAATGCCTTTTGATATGCAGATATACTAAAGCCAGGTGAGATATTCTGGAAATATTACAATTTTACCCACAGCTGGATTTGGCCCACAGGTCAGAGTTTGCTAATCCCCGTTTTAAACAGTCAAGATCCATGAGATAAAATAAAATTTTATGACATCCAAAATTTGAAAGCATTTTAGATTTGAGGAAATCTCCTAAAACTTAACATGACTCACTCACCTTAATGGACGTGGCTATCTTAAAGTGCTAAAATAATCACTAGCTAGTTCTGTATCCTTTACATTTCCTCTCTAGTGTGTTACACAGCATATTTGCCATGTTCTGCCAAGTTACCAGCAATTTTGACTATGACCTTTAAAACTATTCTGCACCAGAGAGACATCACCTCCATTTTAAATTTAATAATATGTATGGAAGGTAGCTACAACAAATGGCTATCAAATATAAATTACTAAGCTAAAAACAGAGAAATCCATATCATGTCATCACATACATGTTATCACACTCAACTTTCCATTTGCTGAATTATTCTATTTAATTACAGAGCCTCAGCCAAAATTCTCTTCACCGTAACTATCTCATTGCTAGAGTTTTGAAGTGAAAACACACATTGGGAGAAACTGAAGGCATGCATATTAGATTAATATGTACATTAATTTAGAACCCCCCAAAACAAAGAAGAGTTTGAAATAAATCAATGGTTGGAAGAGGGAACAAGAAAATACAAAATAAAACTTATAAGTCATCATACTGTGTTAAGGCATTTGTGTTCACTCTTTCTGAGTTTCTTTCCTTCTTTGTTCCCTAATGGCACTTGTATTAGTTATTATCTGTTGTGGCATAATCTATCATCATAAGCGTAATGGCTTAAAAGAACATACACTTTTATATAATAGTTTTCGTGGGTCAGGAGTTGTAAGAATGAGAATAAGTTAGCATAAGAGTAGCCATCTTAAGGGCCTAGAAGCAGTTTTCTGAAGTTGTGACTTAAAAGAAAAAAAACTGGAACTGGGTAAGGCCTTGGAAAACAAGTTAATCATGAACACCGGGATGGGGGCAGCTGTGGCCTTCGGTCAGCTAACCTTGGTCAGTTAATCCTACATACCAAGCTTATCGTGCAGAACCTCCCTAACAATTGAGGAGTGGTCTTACCTTGCTCTCGCTTAACCCCAGGATGTATGTCTTGCAAAGATAATGTGCAGCTGTAGAAAATTACTAAGAGTTAAGTGTTTTGAAAATGCCATATAAACCCTTGGTTTTGAGTGCTCGGGGTCCTTGTTGAGACCTGCTGCGTCGGGCTGACACTTGGACCCCAGCTAGCTGGTTCCTGAATAAATTCCTCTTGCTTATTGCATCAAGAGACGCCTTCTGTGAGTGATTTACGGTAGCGCTCTCCTCTGGGAAAAATCCAACATTTGGGGGCTCGTCCGGGATCTGCGCTCACCCCGCTTCACTCCCGAAGTCGCTCTTGGAGGAAGAGGTAAGATTAGTGGCGCCTTGGGTTGTCTGTATTCTGTTTTCTGTTTTTCGGTGAGACCGGTCAGAATTCTGAAAGGGTACCCGTTGTCTGGCAGCCGTCCCGGTCCCGTGAGGGGTCGCGACTGCGGTCGGTAGACGTACTAGGAGCACCGCAGGCTGCAGCCCTGGGGGACGCCTCGGGGAGGTTGGGGGGCCAGGGACGCCTGGTAGCCTCCCGTCTGTTTTTCCGGCAAAGTGAACCTGATGAGATAGGGTTAGTTTTTGGGCGCCGAGAGTATCAACCCTCTGATTCCTTTCGGTTTCTGTTTGAGACTCCGAAGAGAACTAAACGCGGCCGCTGTGTGTCTAATTTGTGTGTGTCTTTGTTTTTTGTGTCTTTTACGTGTCTAATTATTGTTATACTGACAATGGGACAGACGCAGACGACCCCCTTGTCTCTCATGACAGACCATTTTTCTCAGACGTTAGGGAGAGAGCTCACAATTTGAGCACGGACATCAGGAAGAGAAAATTTCGTGTTTTCTGCACCTCCAGTGGCCATCCTTTAATGTTGGCTGGCTGCCGGAGGGAACCTTATCATTATGTCTCAGTCTGTATGTTTGTGTGTCTAAGTGTGTACATGAAAATATCTTTCTACCTCCGGATGGTATTAATGAAATTGATTTAAAGACAAGCGCTTGTGAAAATTGGGCATTCTAAAACTTCCAGAAAATCTGATGGAAAATGTTAAGCATTAATGCTAATTTGAGTTTGCCTGAGGCGGGCATGTCATTGTGGTTATCAGCTGCCAAAGTTTACTTAAAGTCATTTAAGTTGATGTTACCAGTTAAACATTTCAAGAAAATGCTCGAAGGAAAACTTGACTTTGTCTAATGTTTAGTAAAAGTTTTCTAAGTAATCTGGCATAGTTGCTAAAAATAAGTAAACAAGTGTAGCAAATAAACATCTTAATAATAATACTGTATTAATGTATAACAGTGTGTATGTATGCAAACAGCTTGAGAATTTTTGTGGTAACCAAAATTTTTAAAGTTTGCTAAGTTATATAGACATATTTTGTGCCTAATGAGAAATTGTGTTGTAAAGCACATTTCCAAAAATGATAATATATGTTCATAGATGAAGAATGCTAGTGTAACAGTTTATAGTAGCCTGTTTTTCAGTGTTCACTGAAAGTTAAAGTATCAAATGATTTTAAGTTCTAATAAAAACTACTTAAATAAAAACATTTCTCTATGCTAAAAGATGTATGTTTTAATAAGAGAAGGTATAAAGAATGGAAACTCGTCTGCATGCTAAAGAATGTGTTTTTTGATGATAAAAGGTGGCTTTGTTCTAAAGTGCAGCTGTTTGTTAAAGAGGGACGGAGAACAGAGACAAAGAGAGAGCAGTGTGGTGCAGCAGCGGGGTGCCTTATGTTGTAGCGGATCCGCTCAGCCTGTTGCTTTGGAAGAAGGTCAAGATGTTTAGAGATAAGGCGGGACAAACCCCGGCAAGCCCAGGCATAATTCTCACCCGTTTATGTGCTTGAGACCATGGGGCAAATGAAGAATAAATTACTATATTCTTACAGATATAGTCATGCTATGTGAAATTAAAGCAAGTGAGTCTTGATATCAAGTGCACAGCAAAATTAGAATTTTGTTTCCAGTTAAAGAAAACTGTTTTTTTGTTTTGTTTTTTTAACTGTTAGTCTGCTCTTAATGTTGAAAGATTGCAGAGTTCTCTAATTGTTTTATCAAAGCAGTTTCTCATGCTTAAAGTCTCAGTGAGTTGCCAGAATATTTTTTTTTAAATGAAATCTTAATATTAAAAAGACTAAAAGCTAAAGTTTGTTAACAACTGTGTAACCTTTATTTGCCTTTGAAATATTTTGTTATTGAAAACGACTGCATGGCATGAGAAATTGAATTATTTAAGTTAACAAACCAAAATTCTTAAAAATTGTGTAGAATCTGGACAAGATTATGTTTCTCCCAGAAAAACAGGTTTCACTGTAAAAGTTTAGATGGGCAAACGTGTGACCACTTTTGAGGAAAGTTGTAATAGATTTTTTTGAGAACCACCAGGTCTTCTTGTTTAATTTATATGCTGTGGATATGTTTGTATGTTTTAAAAAACATGGAAGACTCTCCATATTTTTTAATGCAAATGATCTTCTAAGTTGCTATGCAAATTCTATTAAAAGCTCTATCTACTATTAAAGAGTAAAACATTCTTGAAGCTTTCAGGGAAGACCTGTAGACTTAAGCACTTTCTCTGCTTTTTTGTATCTGATCTTGGACACTTATGCTGAGTTATGTTCTTATTATTTTCACTGTTTGTAAGCTATTGATTGTATATAATCTTTAAACCATCCAAATATCCAGCATACATTTCCATGTCACCACAACCCACTATTGACGCCATGAATAAAATAGCTGGTTAGAAAGCCAAAGGTCATCATTTCTCAATCCCTAAATGAAGAGATAAAATGCCTGATCTCTTTCATCTCAAAGCATATTTCTGGTCAAATCCGAATATCTGTGTGAAGGAAAGAGACATTTAAATTTGAGATTCTGCTTAAACTTTTAAGTTAAATTTGACTATAGCCATATTCATTCTTTGTATGTATCTCTAACAGGTCTTTTGTATGCCTGGTGATATTATAGTCTGCCTTAAGTTTAGACAGTTCTTTCAGCTAAATGTGAATTCTTATTGTAGCTTTTTTCCCCTCCTGAAGATGAAAGCAGAAAAATCTACCATCTGCTACCATTCTCTCAAGAATGCTTGGTAACATAGATTATTTTGACTTTGTATATATTGTCTTTAAAAACTGACAGCAGCAGTCTCCCCTGCTGCCCCACCTTTTTAAGATATCTCGTTTACTGTGCTGGGTATATAGACAATAAATGTGTAATGATAGACAGTTCTAAAAGAATTAAATGCAAAAAAGTGCTTTTACCTCTAGTTAACTCTGATATTTTCCAGAGGGCCCCTGGAACATGTCAGAAGAATTTTTTCTCATTAGAGAAAGTATTTGACTAATTTGGCTTATTTATCTGATATATATATATATTTACCAGGAAAGCACTGTCAAAGAGAATAATGCTAAACTTTGTTACTGAATGTTTTGTATTACAGAAATATCAGAATTTCCTTATGTCAACTGTCTTACAGTGAGCTCTCGTCAGATCTTTGACCATTGTCATTTGTAAGTTTTTTGTCATTTATAGTCACTGTTTTGTTGTTCCTGGACTGGTAAAGAACTGGATTTCAGCAGAACAGGTATTAGTTGCATAAGATTACATAAACTAAAGAAAATAGTTTTGTGTCTTTTTGTTTCGAATGTTGCTGATAGTGTTTTGAGCTTGTTCTCTTAAGCTGACAACAGTTTAGTAGATGGCTGTCTTTATAAGCAGAATTGAGACATCCTTCTCTCTACCTGATCCCTACAGAGTTTAAAAACTTTTAGTGACTGTTTTTGTATTCCATGGCAGTATGTTTATTTGCATGAGTTTAGTAAGAATCTGCTTTCCTTGTGAGAAGACTAATTAAGAACACTGGTTATACTGCCAGAGCTTTGGCTGAAATGTCATACCTGAGAGACATGTGCATGGACTCAGATGTGAACAACTTTAAAGAACTAAGATTGACTTTATAGGGCCAACAAAGCCCCTTAGAAGAACTAGCCTGGTACCTTGCTTGCAGAGTTCCCAGCAGCCTTACCAGGTGAGTAAAGAAAGTCGCTTCCTGGCAGGTGCAGAGACCTCGAGAAGAGAGGAATTCATCCAAATCTACAGGTACTGCAGGCAAAGCCTGATGGCAGGTCTGGCTTGGCTGTCTAGCCTCAAGAGGCCTTTAAAAGTTCAATCTGAAGTTCCTTGCAAAAAGTTCCAGCAAAGCATATTTAAAAGACCCTGTGTAATCAATTGCTCTTCTTGCTGCACTTGTGCAAATAATCAAGCTAGCTGTTAATTATTTTCTTAACCTAGTTACTTCTAATAAAAATGAAAGTAATTTTAAAGTATTGTTTCAATAATGCAGCCTCCTTTCAGAATAAAAAATCCAACTCCAAATGTTGCTACATAACCTAATAACACAATTTGTTTTATCTTGCCTAGAAGCCACAAAACTGCAAATAGTAATAAAAACGAAACCCAAGATAGAAGCGCCAGCCTTCTGAAGCCCTCTCAACTGACCAGTGATAGAGACCTAGCTGCACCCTTTACTGCGCCCTCTTCTCAGCACGAAGCAGCCAGAGCGGTCATCGCCCCTTTTCCCTAGCAGCAGCTAGAGTCTCTACCTGTAGAGAAGAGAATGAGACAGGGACCATAGGCTTAGACAGAATAAAGTAAGAGCCTCTGGAAGAAGCGGGGCGGGATATTTGCAATCAGAGCAATGTAACTACATGCTGGAACTCCCCCCCTACTAGAACTATGTTAAACATGAAACTCTAGAATCATTCTTCAGTGAGATCAGTTAATGTTCCCCAGATAGAGAAGAGTAGCACATGTTTTGTTATGCTAGTCATTTGTAATCGTGTATAAGATTCACTTTGGCATACTGGAGGGCCTGGGCCTGTGTGCTGTCTTTCCTCCTTCAGATCTGACTAGGTAATTTTGCAAGCTGAGCAATTGACTTAGCATACAGACCCAGCTGTAGACGACATAGTAAAAAGCAAGATTCTTTAGCAAATAGACAATATCTCAGCCCACCTTAGAGGCTGGGCATGCAATCTTTTGATGTGCACCCGAACCAGGGCGCCAGTGTCCCAGAGAGAAATCAAAGAAAGAAATTATCTTTAATATTCAAAGACCCCTTCCCCGTTACCCAAACTGACAACCGCGATTTATATAATAAGTTAAAAGCTCTTCAGGCAGTCCAAAGAGAAGTGTAGACCCAACTAAAAGCAGTCTATGAGCCTGGCACTTCAGAAGCAGCCCACCTGTTCCAAGTTAAAGACTTTGTGTTTGTAAAGCGACACCGAGCGCAGACCCTTGAGCCACGGTAGAAAAGACCCTACTTAGTGTTACTGACCACCCCAACAGCAGTCAAAGTTAGTAAGATTGCCACCTGGATCCACGCATCTCATGTGAAACCCGTTGTCTCAGCCGAGACAGCTGACGACCATCTCACGTGGAGAGCCCAACCTACTGAGAATCCTCTCCAGCTTAAAAATCACCAGAAGACCCCTAAAGTGACCAGGTGCGCGTCCAGAGACACCAACGCTGTTTAGCTGACCCACACACTGTTCTCAAAAACTATTCCAAGATAACCACGTCAGCTGGACAAAGACAACCTTCAAAAGCTAAGACTGCGCCGTTCATATTGTGCCTTTCCCCTATTGCACTACCAAACAGATGACCTCTAATTTCATGATTGAAATAGTTACAAGAAGAAGAGGGGAATGTAAGAATGAGAATAAGTTAGCATAAGAGTAGCCATCTTAAGGGCCTAGAAGCAGTTTTCTGTTCACAAACTTAAGTTGTGACTTAAAAGAAAAAAAACTGGAACTGGGTAAGGCCTTGGAAAACAAGTTAATCATGAACACCGGGATGGGGGCAGCTGTGGCCTTCGGTCAGCTAACCTTGGTCAGTTAATCCTACATACCAAGCTTATCGTGCAGAACCTCCCTAACAATTGAGGAGTGGTCTTACCTTGCTCTCGCTTAACCCCAGGATGTATGTCTTGCAAAGATAATGTGCAGCTGTGGAAAATTACTAAGAGTTAAGTGTTTTGAAAATGCCATATAAACCCTTGGTTTTGAGTGCTCGGGGTCCTTGTTGAGACCTGCTGCGTCGGGCTGACACTTGGACCCCAGCTAGCTGGTTCCTGAATAAATTCCTCTTGCTTATTGCATCAAGAGACGCCTTCTGTGAGTGATTTACGGTAGCGCTCTCCTCTGGGAAAAATCCAACAGAGTCTCGGCGCAGCTTAAGTGGGTTCTGTGCTTACAGTTGCAGAAAGATGCAATCAAAGTGTCAGCTGGCCTACATCCGCAGCTTGGTATCCTCTTCCAAACTCAGGTGGCTGCTGGCAGAAGTCAGTTCCTGGTGGTCCCTTGTGATGGTAGGACTGAGGTTTTTGCTTTCTTGCAGGCTGCTGGCTGTAGGTTACTCTCTGTTCCCAAAGGCACCCACAGATCCTTGCAAAATGGCCCTCTCAAAACACAGCAGCTTGTTTCTTCAAGGCTAGCCAGAAACTCTCTCTTGCTCCAGTGTTTTAAAAGGGAGTCTTATGCAGTGTAACATGACAGGCTGTCCTGTCACTTTTGTTATATTCTATTGGCTAGGAGCAAGTCACAAGTTCTGGCTGACCTGAAGGGGAGGGGATTATATAAAAGCATGATTCATTGAGGGCCACCTTAGGGTGTATCCACTACAATACTATTAATACCAATCCAAAATAAATTACCTCTGTGACTCAAATATTAGTCATTTAAGAATAATATTGGGCTATGTTTTTAGAAAATTTTACGAAGTTGATGAACCTAATTACAGTTGTGTGAGATGAAAATACTAGAAAAGTAAGGACCCAGAAAATTGAGAAAATAACTTAAAGAAATCCTATTCAGGACAAATGTTCCCTATATCCTTCCCTAAACCCACTTTCACTATATTGAATTTCCTGATACAGTCAAGCATTCAAACCAGAAAATCTATAGGAATTTTCCATGAGACAAATGCTGTTGATTCCCATTTATTCTATTTCATGCCACATAACTGCTAAGAATAACTGGTTCCTGTTCATCAGAGTTTGTGTGGAACACAGGAGGATCTGAATTACATAATATTTTTCTCTTCAATAATTATGCTATGTAAAAAGATCAAAGGACTCAAAATTGGGCTCTAGTCAGAGGTATTTACTAGCCATGTGATCTTGGTCCAATCATTTAACCTCTTTCAGGCCTTGGTTTCTTAATACATAAATTGACGGGGAGGGGAATAGATTCTCTAAAGAACATTCTTACTCTGAAATTCTTACCCTTAAATTCTATTGAGGATAGAATCTCATTAAACTCACACCAGTAGTGTCCCTTAAAATGAAAATGTCTTAGCATGATTGCTGTTATAATATGCAAATGTTCTGAAATTAAATCAATAAAGTGAAATTCTTACTGCTCTTTCATGTGCATGGTTATACTGTGTGATGTTAAACAGCTGCCGTATTCTATCATGGTTGTAGCCCTTCAGTTCTGGTTGAAATGACTCCTGTGTGTATACTGAGAAATAAGGCTAATGCATGATTCAGCTCCTTTATAAATCAAAGATTCTATTACAAGCAGAAAATAGCCCAACAATAGCTATTTTATTACACTTCAATGGCATTAGAAAAGAAAAGAGTACATCAAATGGTGACATAGGTCCTCCTTTTTTATTCTGCAATACAATCAAAAGGTTAGTAGATTTTAGTAGTTTCTTCTGTCCAGTGGTTAGTGCACAGACACCCATGTTAAATGACATCATCCAAGATGTACCTCTGTTCTTTCAGAATATCAATTCTCTTGTGTGCTTTGGTAAAGAAATGGACTCTACTGTACAGAGTACAGGCGATCATTTTTTTCCATTTAGCTCACTTGGTGTTTTACTTCCTGATGCCTAACAGGGATAAACTAGAATTAGAACAATAAATAAATGGAAAAAATACAAGTAGAACAATGTCTTTTTGTATTTGTATATAAAATGAGTTGATTTGATAAAACAATTATACTTAATATACAGTTTCAGGTGCAAAATGGTCCTAAAGGCATTATTGTTGTATAGGCAATCCCCACTCTTCCAGTTATGTCTGAAGGCCCCCGGACTATGTTTTGTCATATGGATCAGAGCTAGACATCTATCCTTAATGTTTCCTCTCTCATTTTAAGATGATAAGCTTGCAACTGTCATTAAAGCTGCTAACTATTTAAAAACAACAGCTGTAGTCCCCATATAGAGTAGGTTGAGTAATTCATTTCACCCTTGTCCCTTTTAGCCCAGAATTTCAAGCTTATGGAATTTATTTGGTAAACTCAGTCAATTAATTTTACAAGAGGCATGATGTTGATAAATTATTTAATAAATGAAGCCTGTTCACCACAGATTAGAACATCACATACTACATGGCACCAACTATGGAAAGTATGTGCTAAGTCTATAAAATTTCAAAATTTATACAATAAATACAGAAAGGACATGATTAAGCCCAATTTGTAGAAATTTTTAGAACATAGGAAGGTTGAGAATGAAGTAGAGAGTGATGGAGAAGGAGAGATGGGGGTAAACATAGGTATTCTCAACACCATGACCTCCAGCAGGCCAGATGTCTGACTGCTGTCTTGATTGTCTCATTAAAAACATTCAATTTTGAACTTAGCCACACTCCCCCCATTCTATAATGTAACTTAATGAGAAACTAGTGCTTCCATGAGAACTTGGCAGAATACATCTATTCTCTAAAGACATAAACTCATACACTACCACATTTTGTATTTTCTCTTTTGTAGTTAGAATTCATGAATGTAGAAACTATTTCTTATTTTCCTTAAACAGCAATATGATTGACTTCTGTTATAAGAACACTAAATTTTTATTTTATTTTTATTTAAGTATCATTGATATACAATCTTATAATGGTTTCACATAAAGAACACTGAAGTTTCAGCATTCACCCAAGTTATCAAGTCCCTACCCCCTCTATTGCAGTCACTGTCCATCAGCATGGTAAGATGCTATAGGGTCATTACTTGTCTTCTTTGGGTTGTACTGTCTTCTCCATGACCTACCTATGTTGTGATTGTGAATTATTGTGCCGATTAATCCCCTTCTCCCTCCCTTCCCACTCCCTTCCCTGTGGTAACCAGTAGCCCCTTCTTGGAGTCTGCTGCTGATTTGTTCCTTCAGTTTTGCTTTGTTGTTATACTTCACAAATGAGTGAAATCCCTTGGTATTTGTCTTTCTCCACCTGGCTTATTTAACTAAGCATAATACCCTCTAGATCCATCCATGTTGTTGCAAATGATGGATTTCTTTAACCTCCATATTGCTTTCCACAACAGTTGAAGCAATTTACATTCCCACCAACAGTGTAGAGGGTTCTCCTTTCCCCGCATCCTCACCAGCATTTGTTTCTTGTCTTTTGATGTTGGCCATCCTAACTGGTGTGGTATGGTAGCTCATTGTGGTTCTAATTTGCATTTCCCTGACGATTAGTGATGTGGAGCATCTTTTCATGTGCCTGTTGGCTATTCGAATTTCTTCTTTGGGGAAGTATCTGTTCAGTTCCTCCCCCCATTTTTAAGAAGACTAAATAATGTTTCAATGTCAACTTAGAAAGTGGAATTTACACACATGCCCTATCATCATAAGGAGCAGTTTTGTATAAAAAGAGATTAAATTAATGCATTTGGCCAGTAGTAGCTATACTGTTAGGAGTTACATAAAATTAACCTGACACATTAAAGTGGTCCCCAAGTATCTAATTCTAAATAACATTTTATAAGATAGGTAGGCATGAAACAATTTAGTAATTTAAAATTAGAGTTGGCTTCACTGTTTTGTTTCTTTGGTGAAATAAACCTGTTTTTTTCTGAAACCCAAAGAAATGACACATTAATACACCCTCAGTGAAGTAAAATTAATCCTACAGGTTATTGCTTGACTTTGTGGGTTAAAATTGCTTTCAAATTCTTATTATTAGCACTGTAGCTCTGGAGGCTTCTGACTCCATTACCATAGAGGTGAGATTTCATTTTTTTATTATCACTTGCCACCTTTCAAAATGTGAAGATTTAAGCACAGGCCACTTTGAGTAGGCTTAATTTTCCTAAATTGAAATACATTGAGCTCATTGTCAGTAACTTGTCTCAAAGGCAAGCTTCCAAAATTTACAAGTTATGGAAAAATGCTGAAGGAATAGATAGATATATGAATCAGTGGCATATTTAAGAATGAAATGCTATTAAAATAGGTTGCCTCATTTTACCTTCTTTACCACCTTCTTAATTTAAATCTCCCTCAAGCTGAAGAATAGATGAGGGAATCCACTTCCGTCATTTTATTTTACTGCCAAATGCATACTCTTAATTTCTTCTCCCCATGCTGTTTTCCAAATGTCATGAACTTAGAAGGCTGTTTGTTTTTAGTCAATTTTAAGTGTATTTGCATATAAGAAATGAACTGGATTGTATATGCGAGTACCCAGTGCATCTCCAAGGAAAACAATAGTAGAAATGGCTCGCCAATCAACAGGATTAAAATCTAATAGAAATGTTTTTAACATAGTGCAATCCTTTACTGCAGGGCTGAGCAAAGCATGTTTACCTCTATTTCTTCATTCCCTTTAATTTCCATATGAAAAATGAGTTTTGCTTTGATCCGTTTTTTATTTGTGCATTAAATCAAGAAACGACATGATACAATGCATATATTGTGGAACTGATAGAATACTGTTATCAACTCAAAACAATGCTTATATATTGTCATAGCTATCTATCAACAGTGTAATAAACATTATATGTTATCCTTGAGTAGCATCCTTAATGGGGCTGGGTTTGTTTTTCATCGAAAAAAATTTGGGCCACTTGTGTTTTTTTCTCTTCCCGGGTGTTAAATTCCCACTCTTATGCTTTAAGTTCACCAATCAAGAGTATGACTGCAAAACCCCAGGCCCTCACTCTCAATCCCAATAAAAGCAAAACCCCATGCTCTCTCTCTCTCCTCACCATCTTGCTGTGTGGCCCCTGGTGTGCCATGTAATTTCTAGGACCTGTAAGTAATAAACATTTCCCCCCCGAAGTTTCCTGATGGTTGTTGGTGAAAGGCTTCTTGCAATCATAAGAACCACAAGACCTGTTCACAACAGCCTATTGGTTATCAACAGCTGAGACCAGCACACAAAACAATATGTACACTCGTGCGTGTGCACACGCGCGCGTGCACACATACAAACACACAGCTTAAATATTCAAATAGTTCATTATGGCAGATTAAAAGAAAACCTCCTCTCCTGCTCTTTTGTTTCAACTCTTCTAGCTATATTTCTTATATAATATATTGTGAAATGATATAAGTTATATACATTGGTCTGCCCTGAAAACTCTTGCAATGTCCTAAATGCTAAGGGCACTAGGAGCATCTTTTAATATTTGGTCTTTAGCACAGAGCTCCCAAATCCCTTGGGTTCTCATGGGTGGTAGTATTGTTTTGTTTTAATGAGGGAATTCTTGGTGGGCTCCTGAATAGCTTCAAGCTGGGGGCTGGTAACCAGAAAGACCAAGCCATGATTAGAAGCTTGGAACTTGCAGCCCTAAGTGCCATCCTCTGGGAAGGAGAGAGGCTGGAGATTGAGTTAATCATCTATCACACCTACATGATGAAGCTGCCTTAAAAATCCAAAGAGTATGGGGCTCAGGGAGCTTCCGTACATCTTCATGCTGGAGGGGGGGACATCCCAGCTCCACAGGGACAGAAGACCCTACGCTCAGGACCTCGTAGACCTTGCCCTATATTTCTCTTCACAGGACTTTGTAGACCTTGCCCTATATTTCTCTTCATGTGGTTGTTGATTTGTAACCTTGAAAATATCCTTTCTAATGAATCGGCATTAGTAAGTAAACTGTTTTCCTGGGTTCTGTGAGCCATTCTGGCAAATTATCAAACCTGAGTATGGGTCGTAGGAACCTCTGATCTGTAGCCAAGCCAGACAGAAGTTGCGAGTAACCGGGTGACCTACTACTTCCAACTGGTATCTGAATGGTGCGCTGAGGGGTGGGGAGGCAGTCTTGTGACTCCTTAACCTACGGAGATCTGCGTGAACTCCCCTTAGCATCAGAATTGAATTGAATTGCAGGACATTCAGCTGGTGTTGGAGAGTTGGTCAGTGTGAGAAGAAACCTACACATCTGCTGTCAGAAATGTGTGTGAGTAAAGGAAAACGGTGTGTTTTTTACCTAGACACATACTTTTACAGCTATTTCTTGATTTATGTTTTAGCAAGTACCCTCAATTTTCAGTTCAGAAGTTGGGTGAACTGATCAATCTCTATTTGCTTTTCTAGATCCAGCATGTGTCTCTGCTGTGCTCTACACCCTGGGAGGATGACCTCTGTGGACTGGAGCACTGAAGCCCCCTTGAGCTCTGGCTTACAATTGCATTTTGCCAATGGCAGGTATTGGCAGGGGGTCTAAGGTCAGGAGCAGAGAGAGGTCAGGGGTCTATTCCCCCTTCCTGATGCTCCTTCCCTGCCAGATGGCAATTTAACAGTCGCTGTGCTCCTCTGCCTACGCTGTGACTCCTGTTAGGGGGCCCTTCCCCACAGTTCCAGATCTTGCCACTTCTAGTAAAACTGCTCTCTCTATTGTCTTCTTTTGTCAGGCCAAGAGAGGCTTCACACTGTTAGGGCTCTGGGGGCATCACCATTTCTATCGCGTTGCATAGTGCTTTCCCTCAGCTCCATAAAGAGTCCTTGGTCCTTCAAACTTGACATCCATTCCCACAATACCTTTTTATTTCTTGCTTATACAAATTAGCCAGAACTTTGCAATTACATGGGATACGAGTGCTATCTCCTCCCCAGATCTCGAGAAAATCTTGTACAGACCATGTTGGAGCCTAGGAGTGGCGGCAATAGGAGTAGTGGTGTTTGTTCTTGAGGAGTTGCCTTCATTAAAGGCATTTTGAATTCATTAAAGATCCTTTTTTGCCTTCAAACAAGCTTTATTTTTAATAGCCAGAGTTTAGTAACAACTTAGATGCCCATTCACAACTGATGGGTAAACAATTGTATTACATCCATACACAGTGAAATATTATTTAGCAATAGAAAGTAATAACTAGTGATATGCTCAACAACAGCAATCGCAAAACAATTATGCTTACTGAAAGAAGGTAGGAAAAAAATAGGCTCATACTGTATTATATTTACAGAAAATTCTAGAAGGTGCAAATTAAAGTACTGTGAAATAAAACAAATCAGTGGATGTATGGGGATGAGAGATCAGGAAGAGACAAGAGGAAGAGATTAGTAAGGGATTTGAAGAGATTATTAAGGGATGTAAGGAACCTCAAAATGCAATAGATAACGTAAGATAATGATAGTGTTCATTATCTTAATTGTGCTGCTGGTACCACATACAGGTGCATACATATGACAAAACTGATCAAATTGTACAATTTAAATATGTGCAGGTTATGGTATTACAATTATATACCACTAAAGCTGTTAAGAAATAAATTGGTTCCAAACAAAAATCTGGTTCTCCCTTTTCTCTTGGAATCAACCAACCCTACATTGACTCAACCATCTCCAACTTCCCATATCTTGGTAGGGTCATCCATTTGCTGCTTCAGTGGCAGCAAAAACTGGAGAACAATTATTACCACGTCTACCCAAACACTGGCTGGGTCCCAAGACCCAATCAAGACTGCAACATATCTCTTCTCTGCCCTGGGGTTCCTGCCTGGGCAGTGATGGCCATGAGGTCAACAGCCCAGGGGGGAAGGGGAATACAAAAAACATTTAGCTTACTTGCTCACACTGACCTCAGACCCAGGAGATGAACAGGTCTGTAGAACTTCTGTGTGAACTTTCACAGGTCAAGGAAGATGGGAGCATCTTCTGTACGCTCTCCCACATTTCCTAAACACGTACGGTCTTGCTCCGGTGTTATGTCTCTGGTGTCCACTGAAGCTGGAGTTGCCACCAAAGAGTTTCCCTCATTCACATTACCCATAGGCATTGCTGTGTTGTGAACTTTCTTGTGTTTAGTAAGGTTGCTCTTAGTGATGTAGGTGTTCCCACATTCATTACACTCATAAGGCCTTATTCCACTGTGAATTCTCTTGTGCACTTTCATGGAGCAACTGCGGTTAAAGGTTTTCCCGCATTCACTACACTCATAAGGCCTTACTCCACTGTGAATTCTCTTATGTATTTTCATGGAGGAACTGTGGCTAAAGGTTTTCCCGCATTCACTACACTCATAAGGCCTTACTCCACTGTGAGTTCTCTTATGCACTTTCATGGAGGAACTGAAGATAAAGGTTTTCCCGCATTCACTACACTCATAAGGCCTTATTCCACTGTGAGTTCTCTTGTGTTCTTTCATGGACGAACTGTGGCTAAAGGTTTTCCCGCATTCATCACACTGATAAGGCTTTTCTCCAGTGTGGGTTTTCTTGTGCTGAGTAAGAGCACTATTACGGAGAAAGGCCCTCCCACAGGTGCTGCACACGAAAGGCCTTTCTCCACTGTGAATTTCCTGGTGCTGAGTCAGTGTACTCCTGCGGCCAAAAGCTTTCCCACATTCACTGCACTCATAAGGTTTGGCTCCGGTATGATTTGTCTGGTGCTGAACAAGGTTGTATTTTGTGCTAAAAGATCTCCCATATTCAGCACACTCATTAGGCCTTAATCCCATGTGAGAGGCCTGCTGTATTCTGGGGCTGGAGTCAAAGCTAAAACATTCCCCGTGGTTATTGGACTCAGAAGGTGTTGGTTTGCTGTGGGTTTTCTCATGTAACAAAAAGTCGGAGCTGTGGCTAAATAATTCCCCACATTCACTGCACTTACAAGATTTTTCTTCTGTGTGTACTTTCTGGTGCTGAACACATTTGTCCTTGTCGCTGAAAGCTTCCCCACACTGACTGCACTTGTAATCCCCTTGTGCAGTGTGAAAGGCCTCATCACACTCAGTGCTCCTGTGTGGCTTCTTACCATTGTGAGCGGCGCGGTGTGGGACAAGTCCAGAGCTGGCCAAGTCCTCCGGATCCTCCTGGCGAGTGCAGGCCTTCTTTGACATGTGGCTTTGGCCGCTCTTCACGGAGGAGGTCTGGCCCTTTTCCGTTCGATATAATGTCTCTCCGTTCTGCTGCCTCCGGCTCTGGACAAGGTTTTCACTGACCCAGAAGGTTCTCCCACATGACTTACGTGGGTATGGTTGCTGCTCAGGGCATGTTCCCTGCTGCCCGGTCAGATGGAAGATGTTCTTCGAGAGTGGGTCACATGGGTGGCTCTTTTGGAAGGAAGAACCTGCCTTGAGAGTTCTCACCTGTGACACTCTCACAGAAACACCTTGCTCAGAAGATGCATCTTTATCCTCCACTTTATGACAACCACCAGTGCCAGGGCTCTCCTGGATTATCTCTGCCACTGTTGGAGCTATGTCTACCATGCCAGGAGCTTGGGAGACTCTTGGTGGCTCAGCCCTGGGAATTAGGTGGTATCTGGAAAATGCAAGTCCCTGTGAGGCCACCAGTTCAAAGTTCTCCCGCATCACAGCATAGTACAGGCGTTTCTGAGCAACATCAAGTAGCTCCCATTCCTCTGGGGAGAAGTATACGCACACATCTTCAAAAGTCACAAAGTGCTGGTTGGCGTCATTCTGAGTTCCTGCCTCTGCCATTATCACGCCGCAGTTAACAAGGACTTGCGAGATGCCACCTGGAGAGAGGCCGGAAAACACTAGGCACGTGACCTCTGCAGTCCAGTAAGAAACCGCAAGTCTCCCTTACGTGAAGTTGCAGAAGGACATCAAGGTTCCCACAAGGCACAAAGGCAGGTCTCAAGTTCGAAAAAGTCCTCCACTCCGTGTGGAAGAACCCACAGAGAAACAGCCTCTGTCGGAGCTCCCGTCACGGGCTAGAACCGGCAGCGAAACAGCCTCTGTCGGAACTCCCGTCTTCACAGGCTCGGGCGTGAACCGGAACCAAAATGACAGAGACCGGAAGTCACCCCTGGAGGCCGTCCTAAAGATGTTTTTCTTAAAGAGGAATAGCAGGTTTCCCTTGATTGGACAGAGGACGGGAGACTTTGCTTGGCGAAGATGACTTGAGGAAACCTCAAAGTTCGTAGTTTTCAGCTTCATTTAACTCCAACCAAATGTCTCCGTTCCTAATTTCATAGTCCTGTGTTCAGTCTCACGTGCAGTTGATACTAAGTGCTGATATCATGAATTTCTTTTATCCATCTCATTCTTGCTAGACAGGGTAGTTATCTTTTTCTTTTTTTATTGGGTTTATCTTGTTTTAGGCACTGTTGAATTCTCTCTTTAGTTTTAATTGTCACTTGATTTTTTTGGATTGGCTATATAGGAGGTAATCATATCCTCTATAAATAATATTTTATTTTGTACTTTCCAAGTTTTACCATCCATTTTCCCCTTAATATTATTATTTTTTCTCTCTTCTTTCTGCAGTGGCTAGAACCTTTAGAATAATGTTGATTAGCAGTGGTGATAAAAGATGACATTAAGAAAAAATTCTGAGCTTATTGTAAATTATTCTAGACTTTTCATCTTATACTGTACATATATTTTCTGTCTGGTAGAAAAATTTGTGAAAATTGTTTGCCAAGATTTGAAAAACTCATGATGATAGCTGGGTATCATTCAATGATATACTGACACATATTCACTTGACCATATATCTTTTCTCATTTAGATAATTTTAGCAAATTAACTTTGTTGGTAGATTTTCTTTAATTGTGCTATCCTTGCAGTTTTGAAATTAAACTGTTCACCATGATGTCACTATTATAATGAACTGTTAATTGTGATTTGCTGATATTCTATTTAGAATTTTTGCTTCTATGTTTATACATGTGATTAATATGCATTTTTACTTTCTTGTACTTTCCTGTCTTGGGGGCCACAGTCATTGCTAAACTCAGAAAATAAGTAATGATCTATTTTCTCTTCTATATATTGGAACAGTTTTTATACAATTGAAATTAGCTTAAAAAAAGTTCAGTAGGTCTCATATCTTTGTGGTTGAAGAAATTTAACTACTCTTTTTTTGACTTGATTTTCTTCTTGATGGGCCACTTTGCTGATTTATATTTTCCTAGAATTTTTTTCATGTTATCTAGATGTTCATATGTATTCCTAGAATATTGCTCACTGCATTATGTTATTTTTACCTTTATTTACTCTTTTTTCAGCTTTATTGAGGTATGACAAATAAAATAAAATTGTGTATGCTTAAAGTACACAATGTGATGATTTATGTATATATTGTTGAATGATTATCACAATCATTTAATTAGCACATCCTTCACCTTATATAGTTACTTTTTTTGTTTATGTGTATGGTCACAATGCTTAAGATCTGTTCTTTTAGCAAATTTTAAGTTTACAATATGGTATTATTAACAGTCGCAAGGCTGTACATTAGATCCGAAGAACTTATTCATTTTATAACTGAAAGCTGGACTCTTTGACCAATATCTTCCTATTTCTCCCACCGTCTATCCCCTGGCAACCCCCATTTTACTGTTTGTCTCTGTGAGTTTAACTTTTTTTTTTTTAAGAGTCTACATATCAGTGAGTATGTACAGTATTTGTCTTTCTATGTCTGGCTTATTTCATTTAACATAAGGTCCTTCAGTTTTAGGTTTATCTAGATTTGTCACAAATGGCAGGAATTTTTTTTAATGGCTGATGATATTTTATATATATATATCTCTCCACATTTTTTTTTATCCATTGACATTTAGGTTACTTCTTTATCTTGGCTATTGTGAATAGTGTTACAATGAACATGGGAGTGCAGAAATCTCTTCAAGATACTGATTTCATTTCTTTCAGATACATATCCAGAAAAGGGATTGCTGGATCACGTGGTATTTAATGTTAAGTAATAGATTACTTAATAACTAGTTACCCATTTTTCATTACTGGTATGGTTTATTCACACCTACCTTGTGTTTAAAAATAAAATCACACTAGACAAAGTATTGTCTTTTTTTATTATTCTAGTAAAAAACTTATGTATCTGTGGATTGAATCTATACTTTGGTTTTGTTTTGTTTCATTATTTTGTTTAATAATTATTTTCTTCAATTTAGAGTGTTTTATTTTCTTGTTCTTTTTCTACCTTCTTGCAGTGAAATTTTAATTCATTCATTTTCAGGCCTTTTAGTGTTCTAGTAAATGCCATTGGGACTTCATATCTTCCTTTTATTATTGCTTTAGCTGAAACACTCAGGTTTAAGATGTAATGTGGTTTATTATTATTTTTTATAAATATCTGTAATTATTGTTTTGAGTTCCACTTTTATCTATAAATCATTCAAAATTGTGCATTTATTTTTTTTTTAAACATCTCGATTAGTGTGCTGTGTATGTTACCTTTTGGTCATTGATTTTTCTAATACTATTTTACCTTTTATTTATTTATATTTTTTTTATTTTACCATATTTTGTTTGTGATGTTTGTATGGTAGTTTTGGGGAAACTTGAAACTCTTTCTGTTTTTATTCATGTTTGTGTAAATTTCTGCAAGTGCTTGAAAATAATTTTTTGTTCCCTCATCTGGGTGCATATATGCATATATAATAGATGTATTAGCTTAAAGCTGATCTTGGGTTATTTAAATCCTTTATCCAATTCTTTGAATTGATGGTTTTTGAGATATATGTTACCTGTTTGTACTTTCAATTCCTCCTTATCGTTCTACATTTTGCCTGATTAAGGTTAGAATGGAATGTTTTATTTTCTAAGGGCTGACTCTTTGCTCTTCATGACCTGCTTTCCCTCCTTCTTTCTTCCCTCTTGCCACAGCCCACAAAATCAGGCACTTTAAAGAGTAGAAAGAAACTTTATGACTTTTATCAAGATGAAGGAGATTTACCACACTAATCGCTGAGCATAAGAAATTGTAAAATGGAACTTTTAATATTTTAAAGCCATTCAGAATACAGTTTGCATGAATGATTCTGTACAATGCACAAGATGTTGACCTTGGAGAATGTTTATCAACAGCCCTGGGAGGAAGACGTGTAGGAATAACTCTTAATTGCACATTTAATTGACATTGTAGGAAAATGAATCTCTTATTTTATTCTGAGCATAATTACATAAAGATTTGGAAATATTATTATTACCCAAAAGACTTACTCATACTATTTTATAATATTATTAGAATCATATAAGTTCTATACTTTGAACTCTTTTAACAGAGCTAAGACAACCACCATCCTGCTTTATAGCAGAGGGCTGGAAAGTAGTTAGGAGGTAAAACAAAGCCTACCTTGTACCAGTATTTTTAGGAATTTGTAATAAATAACTTTGTAAGGACTCTCTGAAAAGTTTTCAGACATCATTTTGAACCTATGAGATTTATAGTTAATACAGTTAAAATCTGTTGTTTTAAGGTGGTTTATTGCCCTTCCAGCCAATTGGATATTTTTGTCATTTACAATGAAATAAAACCAATAATTTTTCCACATATGTTTTCACTTTGGGTAGAATTAAAGAGATTGTTGTTTTAAAGAATGAATATGTCTATTTTTTCCCAAGGGCATTTGTCCAAAGAGCCTTTTAAAGACATCTATGAGGGACTGAAAAGATTACATATATAGACAAAGGCATTGGCTCATAAAAAAATGGAACCTAGACAAGGTCCTGTGTATAAGGGGAAATAGATAATTTTAGAAGTTATAAGATATGAAATGAGTACTGTGTAATATGAGAGAATGCAAAGTTGTTCTTCAGACCCAAGATAGAGACCAGGCAGTCCATTGCCATGTCTGGCAATGATTTGAGGTGAAAATAGGGAGCTCTAAAGGCACATGGGAACTATGGCCTTCACTATGTTTAGGATTACATGAGTTGCAGTGATGACTCTCAGAATATGAGCCATGAAACATCTGGCAACACTGCCACAGCCCATCTGCTGCCACCTTGGGCTGCATTAGAAGGAATAGGGTCTGGTTCACAGAAGGGGTAGTTCCACTGTACTGATCAAAAACTACTTTTCTGAATTCATCTTAGGTGTAGCCCAAGGAAAGCAACCCAGAACAACTATGTAGGACTGGAAACAGTATTCTTTGATTTTTCTAGCTGAAAGTAAAGATTTGAGGGGAAGCCAATTGTATTGTTTCATAGATCTCAAGATCTCTTATGGAAAAAGTAATTCAATTTAGTTTGTTTCCTTTTACCAGGAAGTAATAAAGATATTAGCTTAGTAGATGTACCGTCCAGTGCCACACTAAATCCCCATATACATTACAAAGTCTGGGGTAGCATGGTAGATGATCAAGGCCCGATTTGCCTATGGATTTTTGCTGAAGTTCACAGGCATTTGTTAAAGTCCCCAGACCTTAGAAATACAGCATTGTATAAAGTGGGATGCATAAAGCCTGCGCTCTACATAGTGGGAAGAACAGTCTCCCCGTGATGCAGGGAAATGTAAAGGCATGAGTCCCTCTTCCCCACACAGAGTCAGAGCAAGGAGAGGACAAAGAGCTACGCAGGCCACATTAGCACCAGACTGCACAGGTTGTCAGCCAGTCTGCTGCGAGCTTCTTTCACTTAGCATCAACAAAGAGAAAGACTCTGAATGTCAGTCTGGAAGATAGTGGTCCAGAAACTATAAGCATGAAGTCAAAGAAAGAATAGTTGCTGCCCTTGTTTGCTTTCTTTGTTAACCATAGGTTTTTGCAGGTTATGCCTAGCCTGTGTCACCATTATTCATGTTTCCCATCTGTTTAGGAGTCAGATTTTTAGGACCCGTTTTTTTTTTTTTTTTTTTTTTTTTTTAATAATTATTTTTTATTGAAGGGTAGTTGACACACAGTATTACATTACATGAGTTTCAAGTGTACAACACAGTGGTAGAACATTTATATACATAATTCTAGGTTCCAGCTATCACCCTACCAAGCTGTTACAATATCTTGACTATATTCCTTATGCTATACATTACATCCCGGTTACTAATTTATTTTACCATTGGAAGTCTGTCCTTTTTTTTTTTTTTTTTTTTTTTTTTTTTTTTTGTGAGGGCATCTCTCATATTTATTGATCAAATGGTTGTTAACGACAATAAAATTCTGTATAGGGGAGTCAATGCTCAATGCACAATCATTATTCCACCCCAAGCCTAATTTTTGTCAGTCTCCAATCTTCTGAGGCATAACAAACAAGTTTTTACATGTAGAACAAATTCTTACATAGTGAATAAGTTACATAGTGAACAGTACAAGGGCAGTCATCACAGAAACTTTCGGTTTTGCTCATACATTATGAACTATAAACAGTCAGTTCAAATATGAATACTGATTTGGTTTTTTTTTTTTTTTTTTTTTTTTTTTTTTGTGAGGGCATCTCTCATATTTATTGATCAAATGGTTGTTAACGACAATAAAATTCTGTATAGGGGAGTCAATGCTCAATGCACAATCATTATTCCACCCCAAGCCTAATTTTTGTCAGTCTCCAATCTTCTGAGGCATAACAAACAAGTTTTTACATGTAGAACAAATTCTTACATAATGAATAAGTTACATAGTGAACAGTACAAGGGCAGTCATCACAGAAACTTTCGGTTTTGCTCATGCATTATGAACTATAAACAGTCAGTTCAAATATGAATATTCATTTGGTTTTTATACTTGATTTATATGTGGATACCACATTTCTCTCTTTATTATTATTATTTTTAATAAAATGCTGAAGTGGTAGGTAGATACAAGATAAAGGTAGAAAACATAGTTTAGTGTTGTAAGAGAGCACATGTAGATGATCAGGTGTGTGCCTGTAGACTATGTGTTAATCCAAGCTAGACCAGGGCAATAAAACATCCACGTATGCAGAAGATTTCTCTCAGAACGGGGGGGTGAGGTTCTAAGCCTCACCTCTGTTGATCCCCAATTTCTCACCTGATGGCCCCCCTGCGACTGTGCCTGTCTTAGGTTGTTCCTCCCTTGAGGAATCTTACCCGTCTCTGGCTAACCAGTCATCTTCCGGGGCCATACAGGGAAATGTGAAGTTGGTAAGTGAGAGAGAAGCCTTATTGTTTGAAAAAGTTAGCTTTTTACTTCTTTGCATATTTATGCCCTGTGGCTTCTATGCCCAGCATTTGTCTTGAGGTATCTTTACCACTTGGAAGAATTATGATACTCGGTAAATTTGATATGAGGCACGAATTCTATTTAAGGGTTGTAATTAGGAAGGAAGAAGAAAAGCTATAGAAGTAGCAGGCGGAAGAAAACATGGGAAGATTGATTATTTCTTTGATATATCTTCTTGTAGAGTAACTTCAGCATGTATAGGTTTTAAGCTACTACTTAAATTGCACACACACATTAACATAATAGGAGTATAGTTACATAACCAAAGCATATCTGTAATTACCAGCCATCTGCAGTGAAACCAAGAAAACCAGTTAGGCACCTTAGGCATTTGTGAAAACTTATCTATGATATGGTGGATATTGTCCAAATGAACTTGAACAGTCTGAGAGAAATCAGACAAATTAAAACAACCCATTCCTGGGGACTGTTCACATGCCATATGTTCTTTTAACAATAAATAGTTTGTAGTTGTAAGACTTTGGAGCGCTACAATTTGCACTTCTCCAAATTCTTGGTTGAGTTCCAACAGTATAGATCCAGTCCAATTTTGTTGTTTTACTGTATGCACAGGCCAGCTTAGATATCTCCTTCCTCATTCCCATGGCAGGTCCAGGAACTGGTGGGATGAGTGCATCTACAGCTGTAGCAGTGCGTGGATCTTTGTTGGGGTTTTTTGATGATCATCTTCTGGCATGAGTCTTCCAGAGGGTGCAGATGTTGGAAGTTCTTTTTCATATCATATCTTAGTTCATTTTCGGGGTAGCCCAATTAGGCTTTGATCCTCTGTATAAACACAAACAGACCCTTTGCCTACACTTTTATATGCCCTTTATACCCTTGTGTAGAACTCGTTGGAGGTTACCACACAGGAACTGCCCTTTTTTTTTTTTTTTTTTTTTTTTGCTATCACTAATCTACACTTACATGACGAATATTATGTTTACTAGGCTCTCCCCTATACCAGGTCTCCCCTATAAACCCCTTTACAGTCAGTGTCCATCAGCATAGCAAAATGTTGTAGAATCACTACTTGCCTTCTCTGTGTTGTACAGCCCTCCCTTTTCTCCTACCCCCCCATGCATGTTAATCTTAATACCCCCCTACTTCTCCCCCCCTTATCCCTCCCTACCCACCCATCCTCCCCAGTCCCTTTCCCTTTGGTACCTGTTAGTCCATTCTTGAGTTCTGTGATTCTGCTGCTGTTTTGTTCCTTCAGTTTTTCCTTTGTTCTTATATTCCACAGATAAGTGAAATCATTTGGTATTTCTCTTTCTCCGCTTGGCTTGTTTCACTGAGCATAATACCCTCCAGCTCCATCCATGTTGCTGCAAATGATTGGATTTGCCCTTTTCTTATAGCTGAGTAGTATTCCATTGTGTATATGTACCACATCTTCTTTATCCATTCATCTATTGATGGACATTTAGGTTGCTTCCAATTCTTGGCTATTGTAAATAGTGCTGCAATAAACATAGGGGTGCATCTGTCTTTCTCAAACTTGATTGCTGCATTCTTAGGGTAAATTCCTAGGAGTGCAATTCCTGGGTCAAATGGTAAGTCTGTTTTGAGCATTTTGATGTACCTCCATACTGCTTTCCACAATGGTTGAACTAACTTACATTCCCACCAGCAGTGTAGGAGGGTTCCCCTTTCTCCACAGCCTCGCCAACATTTGTTGTTGTTTGTCTTTTGGATGGCAGCAATCCTTACTGGTGTGAGGTGATACCTCATTGTAGTTTTAATTTGCATTTCTCTGATAATTAGCGATGTGGAGCATCTTTTCATGTGTCTGTTGGCCATCTGTATTTCTTTTTTGGAGAACTGTCTGTTCAGTTCCTCTGCCCATTTTTTAATTGGGTTATTTGTTTTTTGTTTGTTGAGGCGTGAGAGCTCCTTATATATTCTGGACGTCAAGCCTTTATCGGATGTGTCATTTTCAAATATATTCTCCCATACTGTAGGGATCCTTCTTGTTCTATTGATGGTGTCTTTTGCTGTACAGAAGCTTTTCAGCTTAATATAGTCCCACTTACTCATTTTTGCTGTTGTTTTCCTTGCCCGGGGAGATATGTTCAAGAAGAGGTCACTCATGTTTATGTCTAAGAGGTTTTCGCCTATGTTTTCTTCCAGGAGTTTAATGGTTTCATGGCTTACATTCAGGTCTTTGATCCATTTTGAGTTTACTTTTGTATATGGGGTTAGACAATGGTCCAGTTTCATTCTCCTACATGTAGCTGTCCAGTTTTGCCAGCACCACCTGTTGAAGAGACTGTCATTTCGCCATTGTATGTCCATGGCTCCTTTATCAAATATTAATTGACCATATATGTCTGGGTTAATGTCTGGATTCTCTAGTCTGTTCCATTGGTCTGTGGCTCTGCTCTTGTGCCAGTACCAAATTGTCTTGATTACTATGGCTTTATAGTAGAGCTTGAAGTTGGGGAGTGAGATCCCCCCTACTTTATTCTTCTTTCTCAGGATTGCTTTGGCTATTCGGGGTCTTTGGTGTTTCCATATGAATTTTTGAATTATTTGTTCCAGTTCATTGAAGAATGTTGCTGGTAGTTTCATAGGGATTGCATCAAATCTGTATATTGCTTTGGGCAGGATGGCCATTTTAACGATATTAATTCTTCCTAGCCACGAGCATGGGATGAGTTTCCATCTGTTAGTGTCCCCTTTAATTTCTCTTAAGAGTGACTTGTAGTTTTCAGAGTATAAGTCTTTCACTTCTTTGGTTAGGTTTATTCCTAGGTATTTTATTTTTTTTTGATGCAATTGTGAATGGAGTTGTTTTCCTGATTTCTCTCTCTGTTGGTTCATTGTTAGTATATAGGAAAGCCACAGATTTCTGTGTGTTGATTTTGTATCCTGCAACTTTGCTGTATTCCGATATCAGTTCTAGTAGTTTTGGGGTGGAGTCTTTAGGGTTTTTTATGTACAGTATCATGTCATCTGCAAATAGTGACAGTTTAACTTCTTCTTTACCAATCTGGATTCCTTGTATTTCTTTATTTTGTCTGATTGCCGTGGCTAGGACCTCCAGTACTATGTTAAATAACAGTGGAGAGAGTGGGCATCCCTGTCTAGTTCCCGATCTCAGCGGAAATGCTTTCAGCTTCTCGCTGTTCAATATAATGTTGGCTGTGGGTTTATCATAGATGGCCTTTATTATGTTGAGGTACTTGCCCTCTATTCCCATTTTGCTGAGAGTTTTTAACATGAATGGATGTTGAACTTTGTCAAATGCTTTTTCAGCATCTATGGAGATGATCATGTGGTTTTTGTCTTTCTTTTTGTTGATGCGGTGGATGATGTTGATGGACTTTCGAATGTTGTACCATCCTTGCATCCCTGGAATGAATCCCACTTGGTCATGGTGTATGATCCTTTTGATGTATTTTTGAATTCGGTTTGCTAATATTTTGTTGAGTATTTTTGCATCTACGTTCATCAGGGATATTGGTCTGTAGTTTTCTTTTTTGGTGGGGTCTTTGCCTGGTTTTGGTATTAGGGTGATGTTAGCTTCATAGAATGAGTTTGGGAGTATCCCCTCCTCCTCTATTTTTTGGAAAACTTTAAGGAGAATGGGTATTATGTCTTCCCTGTATGTCTGATAAAATTCCGAGGTAAATCCATCTGGCCCGGGGGTTTTGTTCTTTGGTAGTTTTTTGATTACCTCTTCAATTTCGTTGCTGGTAATTGGTCTGTTTAGATCTTCTGTTTCTTCCTGGGTCAATCTTGGAAGGTTATATTTTTCTAGGAAGTTGTCCATTTCTCCTAGGTTTCCCAGCTTGTTAGCATATAGGTTTTCATAGTATTCTCCAATAATTCTTTGCATTTCCGTGGGGTCCGTCGTGATTTTTCCTTTCTCGTTTCTGATACTGTTGATTTGTGTTGACTCTCTTTTCTTCTTAATAAGTCTGGCTAGAGGCTTATCTATTTTGTTTATTTTCTCGAAGAACCAGCTCTTGGTTTCATTGATTTTTGCTATTGTTTTATTCTTCTCAATTTTATTTATTTCTTCTCTGATCTTTATTATGTCCCTCCTTCTGCTGACCTTAGGCCTCATCTGTTCTTCTTTTTCCAATTTCGATAATTGTGACATTAGACCATTCATTTGGGATTGCTCTTCCTTTTTTAAATATGCTTGGATTGCTATATACTTTCCTCTTAAGACTGCTTTTGCTGTGTCCCACAGAAGTTGGGGCTTAGTGTTGTTGTTGTCATTTGTTTCCATATATTGCTGGATCTCCATTTTGATTTGGTCATTGATCCATTGATTATTTAGGAGCGTGTTGTTAAGCCTCCATGTGTTCGTGAGCCTCTTTGCTTTCTTTGTACAGTTTATTTCTAGTTTTATGCCTTTGTGGTCTGAAAAGTTGGTTGGTAGGATTTCAATCTTTTGGAATTTTCTGAGGCTCTTTTTGTGGCCTAGTATGTGGTCTATTCTGGAGAATGTTCCATGTGCACTTGAGAAGAATGTATATCCCGCTGCTTTTGGATGTAGAGTTCTATAGATGTCTATTAGGTCCATCTGCTCTACTGTGTTGTTCAGTGCTTCCGTGTCCTTACTTATTTTCTGCCCAGTGGATCTATCCTTTGGGGTGAGTGGTGTGTTGAAGTCTCCTAGAATGAATGCATTGCAGTCTATATCCCCCTTTAGTTCTGTTAGTATTTGTTTCACATATGCTGGTGCTCCTGTGTTGGGTGCATATATATTTAGAATGGTTATATCCTCTTGTTTGACTGAGCCCTTTATCATTATGTAGTGTCCTTCTTTATCTCTTGTTACTTTCTTTGTTTTGAAGTCTATTTTGTCTGATATTAGTACTGCAACCCCTGCTTTCTTCTCACTGTTGTTTGCTTGAAATATGTTTTTCCATCCCTTGACTTTTAGTCTGTACATGTCTTTGGGTTTGAGGTGAGTTTCTTGTAAGCAGCATATAGATGGGTCTTGCTTTTTTATCCATTCTGTTACTCTGTGTCTTTTGATTGGTGCATTCAACCCATTAACATTTAGGGTGACTATTGAAAGATATGTACTTATTGCCATTGCAGGCTTTAAATTCGTGGTTACCAAAGGTTCAAGGTTAGCCTCTTTAGTATCTTACTGCCTAACTTAGCTCGCTTATTGAGCTGTTATATACACTGTCTGGAGATTCTTTTCTTCTCTCCCTTCTTGTTCCTCCTCCTCGATTCTTCATATGTTGGGTGTTTTGTGCTGTGCTCTTTCTAGGAGTGCTCCCATCTAGAGCAGTCCCTGTAAGATGTTCTGTAGAGGTGGTTTGTGGAAAGCAAATTCCCTCAGCTTTTGTTTGTCTGGGAATTGTTTAATCCCACCGTCATATTTGAATGATAGTCGTGCTGGATACAGTATCCTTGGTTCAAGGCCCTTCTGTTTCATTGTATTAAATATATCATGCCATTCTCTTCTGGCCTGTAGGGTTTCTGTTGAGAAATCTGACGTTAGCCTGATGGGTTTCCCTTTATAGGTGACCTTTTTCTCTCTAGCTGCCTTTAACACTCTTTCCTTGTCCTTGATCTTTGCCATTTTAATTATTATGTGTCTTGGTGTTGCCCTTCTTGGATCCTTTCTGTTGGGGGTTCTGTGTATTTCCGTGGTCTGTTTGATTACTTCCTCCCCCAGTGTGGGGAAGTTTTCAGCAATTATTTCTTCTAAGATACTTTCCATCTCTTTGCCTCTCTCTTCTTCTTCTGGGACCCCTATAATACGGATATTGCTCCTTTTAGATTGGTCACACAGTTCTCTTAATATTGTTTCATTCCTGGAGATCCTTTTGTCTCTCTCTATGTCAGCTTCCATGCGTTCCTGTTCTCTGATTTCAATTCCATCAATGGCCTCTTGCATTCTATCCATTCTGCTTATAAACCCTTCCAGAGTTTGTTTCATTTCTGCGATCTCCTTTCTGGCATCTGTGATCTCTTTCCGGACTTCATCCCATTTTTCTTGCGTATTTCTCTGCATCTCTGTCAGCATGTTTATGATTCTTATTTTGAATTCTTTGTCAGGAAGACTGGTTAGGTCTGTCTCCTTCTCTGGTGTTGTCTCTGTGATCTTTGTCTGCCTGTAGCTTTGCCTTTTCATGGTGATAGGAATAGTCTGCAGAACTGGGACGAGTGACGGCTGGAAGGACTTCCTTTCTTGTTGGTTTGTGGCCCTCCTCTCCTGGGAGAACAGCGGCCTCTAGTGGCTTGTGCTGCGCAGCTGCGCGCAGACAGGGTTTCTGCTTCCTGCCCGGCTGCTATGGAGTTAATCTCCGCTGTTGCTGTGGGCGTGGCCTGGCTCGGGCAGCTACTCCAAAATGGTGGAGTCGCGTTGGAGCAGGAGCTGCTGGGAGGCTATTTATCTCCGTAAGGGGCCTCCCTGCTCCCTGCAGCCCAGGGGTTAGGTTGCCCAGAGATCCCGGATTCCCTACCTCTGGATTAAGTGGCCCGCCCTGCCCCTTTAAGACTTCCAAAAAGCACCCGCCAAAACAAAACAACTACCACAAAAAAAAACAAGAAAAAAAATTTTTTTAATTAAAAAAAAAAAAAAATTTTTTAATTAAAAAAAAAAAAAGGTGGTCGTTCGTTTTTCTTTATTCTCCGGTGCCAGCCTCAGGCCTCTGCTCACCGGTCTTTCTGCCCTGTTTCCCTAATATTGGGGTCCCTGTCCCTTTAAGACTTCCAAAAAGCGCTCGCCAAAACAGAACAGCAAAAAAGCAAAAAAAAAATGGTCGCGCGCTTTTCTTATGTCCTCTGTCGCCCAGCCTCCAGTGCCTGCTCACTGTTCTTGCTGCCCTGTTTTCCCAGTATCGAGGGCCCTACACTCTGGCCCGGATGGCTGGGGCTGGGTGTTCGGCAGCCCTGGGCTCCGTCTCCCTCCCGCTCTGCCTGCTCCTCTCCCGCCGGGAGCTGGGGGGAGGGGCGCTCGGCTCCCGCGGGGCCGGGGCTTGTATCTTACCCCCTTCGCGAGGCGCTGGGTTCTCTCAGGTGTGGATGTGGTCTGGATATTGTCCTGTGTCCTCTGGTCTTTATTCTAGGAAGGGTTGTCTTTGTTATATTTTCATAGATATATGTTGTTTTGGGAGGAGATTTCCGCTGCTCTACTCACGCCGCCATCTTCCGCCCCACCTTTTAGGACCCGTTTTATGATTACAGTTCAACTTGGTAAATGCATAGACTACCCTTTGGTAAAGTGCAAACTTCGTATTTTTAGATGTTGAAATGATCTACATAAACCTTGTGTGCTTTAAAAATTAAGCGAATTATAAAAATGTTTACATGAAACCAAAAAAAGGAAAATAAATGACTACTTCCCTTAAACTATCCTACTAATGAAACGTAAAACGTGAGGTTGTGTTTGCATGTATATGCATGTCTGTGCATGAATTCTTGAGGTGGCATTTATGTTCTGAAAATAATATGATTTAAGTTAATTTTGTTTTTTAACACTGACGATTTATTAGAGTCAGAAATGAAAACACTTGATTCATTCATAGGTTTAGGTTCCACTTCAAAATCTTATTATTTTACTATTTGGAATCTGGAAAATTAACAATCATTTTTTAAAAGAGGTTTTGAAAAACATTCGGTCCAATTAAAAACACCTTGGAACAATTTAAAAATGCATATATAAATGTAATATTCCATTGCTATTTTACATGCACTAGTTATCTGAAGTAAAATCAAAGCCTTCCCAAATAAATATTCTTAAAATTTGACATATATACATATGTATATATATACACACAGGTATATCTATGTATGTACACACACACGCACATGCACACACACACACACACACACACACACACATTGCAAAGCTAAGAACTGGGTGCGGTGGTGAAGTAGGAGGTGAGACAAATCAGCTGGCTATGAATCTTCACCATATTCTGCATCTGTTAATGTGGATTGTTGGGGGAGAGGTCACAGATGCTGGGACCTGGAGACCAGAGGATGCAAGCCCGCCAGCCTGCTGTATCCATGTGGAGGTTTTTGTCCTAGTCTAGTCTGCTTCCCCCAATTTCCATGAATGCTCTGCACAGTTGCCCAAAGCCTGTCCCATGGAAGCCGGAAGTGCCTGTTCTCCTTTGTCCACAACACCGTTCTCCATCCACACTCCCCTTAGGAGTTCACTGTGCAATTATTTTTTTAATTCACATTTTTGTGTTCTTGCCCCCCTCCAGCCTTCGACTTGGGATGGGAAACTTCTTTGTTGGGCTTCACGGAGCTGCTTTGGCATGTTTGTCCTCAGGTGTTCTTATGGATGTCTTTTAGAAAATGGTTATTTTATATAATTTTGTCATGGAATTTGTTCTAATAAATAATTCTTCTATCATGTGACAACATGAAAAAAACAAGCAAACTACCAAACAGCAGTTTTGGGTTCAGAACTTATTAAAAGGAATCTTCATGCCCCAGGACCTCCTTCCCACACTTACTTAGCAGCAAAAAATCTGAGGATATTTCCTTAGTGTGAGGAGAGTACTAAGGGATTAAGGCCAATGCTTCCTGTGCTGGCTTCCTTAATCATAACTAAGCTCCTGATTTTTATATTTAAACCTTCTAACAATTAGGGCTTTTAACAATACATCAAACTGCCTAACATAGATCTTCATATTCCTGGGAAGGTTCCAGAAGATGCTGTATGAACATCACCTTTCAAGGTTGCTTTAGGGGAATTCCATAGTGATTGTGAGGCTGGACGAGATAAAAAGTGCTTTCCTACATATACTAGTGATTCTTTGACATTATGAAAAACAATCATAGATTTATAAAAGCAGAAAAAAATTAGGATCTTTCTGAGTCAGTGATTTATATTGTAGTTTTCATAGCAGCCTAAGATTTTCTTTTCATGTAGGTTTTCCAGAAAAAAGTGCTTAAAAATAATATCTCTATTGCCTTTGTGGGTGTGTTCTGCTCTTAGGAAGAGCTATATCCTTTGTAATAGATATGTTTAAGCATTCTAAGTCATTTCTGATTAGTAATGATTTCCCCTTTATTTCTCACTACTTATAGTAAACACTGTGTTGTACAATATGCAATTTTATCTATATTCTGAGAAATACCAGAAGGAAAATTTATGGCTCTGATTCAGAAAGTATAGTCCTTAATCATTAACCAGATTCAATATATTCTTCCGAATAAACACATGTTGAAATACGTAGTACATGTTTATCTTGCTTAAATTTTGAGCCAAGAATTACTGAGAACCTGTAACTCCTTTAGTGTATGGAATAGAAAAATGAACTAAATGTGATCCTTCTCCACAAAGAGCATAAATAACGAGAGTGCAAGCTGGTATCTCAAAGAAAAGGGCAAGTGGACGTCGAACAGAAGAGAAGTTGTCTCCAGCTGGTGAGATCAGGGGAGGCTTCGGGGTCCTTCAACAAGGCCTTGAAAATGGGCAAAGCCCTCACAGATACATATGGCAAAGAGTTGCTCTTACTTGCTCTCTTTAGCTCCCCATCTTCTACTCTCTGGAAGGCATGGTGACAGTCTATGGTCCCTATCTACTTGTAGCTACTTGCACAGTAGCAAAGCCAATGGTCAACTCTTGGTCCTCCCCTTAACTGAACTCTCAATGGCATTGGACTGAGTTTATCTGTCCTTCTGGAAAGACTTTCTTGTTTTGGCTTATGGGATACTGCACTGCTCTCCTGATTTTCTCTGTGCCTTGGTAGCCATTGTTTCTAGCTTCCTTTGTTGTAACCTGCTTTTACAGTTCTCAGAATTTTGGTGTGCCTCGGAGGTGAGTATTCAGACCTCTACCCATACCATTTCAATAGGTCATTGGTCCTTAAGCCTGGTTGCACATTAGAGAAGATTTAAAAAATCGCCAATACCCTGGCCTTCCCTGCAGAACTTTGGATTCAATTGGTCTGGGGATGAGGGGTGGGCATCTGTATTTTATTTTAAAGCTCCCCCAGTGAATTGAATGTGTGGCAGGGTTGAGAACTGCTGAATGGAGTGAGCTCATCCAGTTCGGTGACCCCAAATGACACCACAATATCTGATGATTCAAATGGAAGTCTCCATTTTTGAGCCCTCCCTTGCACTCCAGACTCATAACTAAAAGATTAGTGGACATTTCCAGTTTGCTATCTAATGCCCACTTCAAAGTCAGCAGATCCCAAATCCACCTTTTGATTCCCTATCCAAGTCCGTTACTTCTCCAGTGCTTCTTGTCTCAGAAGATGACACGTGCCATACTTCATCTCCTTGCTCAGGGCCGAAACTAGGAGTCAGCCAGGATTCCTCTCATTCTTTCATTTCCCATATCTAACTATCAGCAAACATCCTTGTTTCTATCTTCCTACTTAATCTTTACTTGTCTCATTTCTTACCACTTTTACCCCAACATTCACAGCCTAAGCCACAACCATCTCCTACTTGGACTGGTCTCATAGCTTCCTAACCCATCCCCTATGTTCAATCTGTCCACCATCCCCACAGTCTCTATACACTTGCAAAGTGACCCTTCTGAAAAACAAATAAAATTGTATCCCACTTCTGCTTTCAATCCCCCTAGTGCTTTCCATCACACTAAGAATAAATTCCCTATCTACACCATAGTCCATAGCCTTGTGGGGATTGACTTCTAGTTGCTCTGACCTTGTTGACTACCTTCTTTCCTGAAACCCCTCACTCAAGGTGCCTTAGCCACACTGGTCATTCAAGGTGCCTTAGCCACACTGGCTTTGTTGCTAGTCCTCTAAATACTTCATACACGCTTCTGTCAAGGGCCTTTGTACCTATTATATAGATCCCAATAGAATGCGGTTAGCTTTCTCATTTCATTCAGACTATTGTTCAAATGTCACTCCCCTCAGGAAATACTTCTCTGAGTGCTAGATCATAGGGAGTGACATCTATGCCCTTATTTTGTTTTTTCATACCTGACATTTTATATGCTCACTTACTAATTTTTGTCTTCTCACTAGAATACAGGCTCCATTAGTGTCAGAACATTGTTTTATTCACCATTACATCTCTAGCATCTAGAACAACATCTTGCTTGCACTGGGTAGGTAATCACTAAATGAAATGAATGCATGCATGAATGTGAAGGTAGGAATTTCAGACCAAGGGAACAATATGAGCAAGGTCATGGAAACAAGAAGAATTAACTAGTTTGGTACTTAGAGATGAGTGGTAAGAGATGGTTCTAGAAAGACAGGTGCAAGCTAGGTTGTGGAGAGCCCCTAAATGACACATGTGGGCTTTAGGAAATTAGAAGCCACTGAAGTCTTTTTAGGTAAGCTGTTTATTGGATTGATTTGAAGTTAAAAATCAAATAATTTGATAACTGAATAGAAGTGGTGATTAAGGGAGAAGGAAGAGTTAATATGATTTTCAAATGTTAGGTCTGGGTGATTGAAAGAATGTTAATGGCATCAACAAAGAAAAAGAAGACAGAATAGTGGGATATTGTTGTTTTACTATTAGTGTAATTGATAAGTTTGCAGTGTGGAAAACAGCCCTTTTAATTTGGGATATGTTAAGTTTAAGGTGCTTGGGAAATATTCATGTGGAGATCTCAAAGAATCAATTGTACACGATGATGTGGAATTGAAAGAGAAATCAGGGCTGAAGTTTAGGGTTCGAAAGTTCTTTTCTGAGGGATAGGATGATATTGTGGGAATGGATATGCATACTGACTAGGAAATTGTGAGGTAAGAAGTGAGAACCTACTAGGGAATCTTAGGAAATGCTACTTTAAAAGGTGGTATAAGAGCTAAAAACATGGGAACACCAGGGATTGTTTAGAGAAGTAGGAGGAAATGTCCCTGGGCTACAGCATCATAAAAGCCAAGGGAATAAAGAGTTAGAAGAAAGAGAAGTTAATCATCAGTGTAAGTACTGCAGAGAGTTTGAAGAAGGTGATGAGATAAAACCTTTGATTGGCAAAAGAGAAACAGTGTAACTGTAGTGGTGTGGATTGGTGTCTTGGAAGAACTTAGAATGGGGAGGCATAGTATCTTTATAAGGTACCAGGGTTGAGAAAAGGGTTTAAGGAAAGAAAAAAGGGAATCATACTCCAAAATAAGCAAAATAAAGTTTAGAGGAAGAAACTAAAAATTCAAGGAGTGTGGGTCACCCATAGAGTAAAGCCCTGTCTATGCATCAAGTGCAAGGTGGCTGTGTTAGCCCTAGAAAGGCAGGTGTATTATCTTCTGACCCAGGAGAAGGGAAAGGAAAAAATAATAGAAATGAAAGGAGAGGAGAGGAGAGAAAAGGAAAGGAGAGAGAGGTGGATGGGGTAGAGGTGAGAAAGCACATGCTAAAGAGTTAAAATCTCAGGTTGGAAATAATACCATCTGTTGAGATCCGCTGCAGACTGGGGCAGGAGAAGAGTTGGTTAAAAGGTGGAACCACTGCTCAACACCACCATGTTGACACGTTTTCTTCCTGACCTTTTAATAAGCGATGTATATGTACTTATCTGTAAATAAAATAGTATATTTGAATGTACAGGCTATTACTGATGTAACTTATAAAGACAGTTTTTCTTTGCATGATAAGAAAAATAATGTAACAGTCTCAGTATTTCTTAAAGAAACACATTTCCCTGAAGGAGGATGAACATTTGTTTGCTTTGATGACTTTAACAATGATACCAAATGAGTCTTCTGTACCAGGTACAGCTGTGAAATATCTGCTCATAAATTTTTAAGGGCCTCTCATTTTTGCGAAGAAGCATCACTATAGTTTTCTTAATTGTATGTAAATTAAGTAGAGTTCCAGGATAATTTCTCCTAAATGAGTTGATTTATTTAAGATGCTGAGTGTTGAATGGTTCTTGGCTCATAGTAGGCAGTCAATGGATATTAACTGTGACTCATCACCGTCATCACATCGTCATCGTCGTTTTTATAAAGGGGCACATGAATTTAGATTACTAAATTGTGTAAAATGTTGGTTCATCCCCTGTGAATGATACTGTCATGGATCTGTAATAATTTGAAACATTCTGCAAAGTCTTCTTCCTAACTCTTTGATATTTGGTCATAAAAATTTCACCTATTCATAGTCAATGTCAAGACACTGATCGATATTAATATATTTGATATCACGTAACTATCATATTTAATCTCATGAGAATTCCACTGTAGCATTGCATTAATTAAACATACGATTAAATTGCGTAGCAGAGCTTTCTGATATGACTTAGTATTCATCAAAATAACACCAATCATGATGGACTCATTAGATATTAATGTGAATGTCATCTATATATTTCTACAGAGGTTTCATTACAATCATTATTCATGCGTTATTGTAATAAGGAATATAAATGGCAGAAAGTACATTGTTAGTCTAGCCAATGTATTTTTGTTCTTTAAAATTTTGGCCTGTTAGAGAAAAAGAATTCAATTTTTCTTATATTTCAGACTTGAAATTTTTTATACATTACTGATGAGATTTTTTCCCCAGTTGAAATATGGACATGTAATTGACTTGATGGTAAGGGAAAGCTTTCGCCTGTGGGGGCGGGCATTCTGGAGCATGCTGTGATTCTCATGTGGTGGCGCTGGGTCCTGTGAGGCACAATGTCTCTTTGGCTCAGTTTGCTTGGTTCCACAGCATCAACAACTGTGGACCTTGGTGAACACTGTGGAGGATCCACAGTGGCTGCAAGCACTGCTAAGACCTTCAGCAGTGCTTTCAGGGCAGGCACTGGTGGTGGCCTGAGCTGGTGGTGTTCACACACTCAGCTGCGGTGGCCAGCCACAGGCGTCTGTGTGGAGGCAGGGGCTGGTTGCAAATGCACGCATAGTGGTGGCGCCCAAGGCCAGCAACAAAGACTGGGGCCATTTAAGAAGTCACTGGCAGCTGCAGGGGCCCTGACCACTGGTGTGCTCTTCGATGGCTATGCACTCTTTCCCCCCGCATTCACACTGCAGTGGAAGCTTGTGGTGGAGGTATGTGTGTGGGGGGGCAGTGTGCAGGTGTACATTTAGAGGGGCTAGCTGCAGGTGAGTGTGCTGGTGCAAGCCAGTGAGAGAGGACAGGGCCTGATCTCGGCTCACAAGCAGCTGTGGTGGCCTGGCTGTTCGCATGCTCTCTGTCCCCCTGTGCATGCACACTGCAGCGGAGGCTGGCAATGCGGGTTGGGCCAGAGGCACACGAATACACAGCCAGAGGGCTAGCTCTGAACACTTGCGGGGCAGTGGGGGCCAGCTGGGAGGGTGCAGGTTTGCATCCTGAACTCTGGCAGTGGCAGAGGCCTGAGCTGGCTCCCGGTTCTGTCCCTGGGTTCCGGCAGGGGTTGGGTTGGGTTGGGGGTAGCATGGAGGGACTTGGGAGGCTGATGTCATGTGAAACCCTATGAAATCTGCAGGTGCTCCTAGGTGGCTACGCTGGCTATTGGTTTCATCCATGGCAAAATCTTCTGGGTTTGTCTGCAGAGCAGGTAACTGTGACCTGTAACTGCTCCCTATGTGTGGCTGCTATTAGTAGCCTGTTTTTCTTCCTTGATCTAGCCATCTCTCTGTATCTCAGCTTTCCTGTCTGGGTGGGGTTAAAACCAAAGCAGGATCTCTTACAACACTAAACTATGTTTTCTACCTTTATCTTGTATCTACCTACCACTTCAGCATTTTATTAAAAATAATAATAATGAAGAGAGAAATGTGGTATCCACATATAAATCAAGTATAAAAACCAAATGAGTATTCATATTTGAACTGACTGTTTATAGTTCATAATGCATGAACAAAACTGAAAGTTTCTGTGATGACTGCCCTTGTACTGTTCACTATGTAACTTATTCATTATGTAAGAATTTGTTCTCCATGTAAGAACTTGTGTGTTATGCCTCAGAAGATTGGAGACTAATGAAAATTAGGCTTGGGGTGGATTAATGATTGTGCATTGAGCATTGACTCCCCTATACAGAATCTTATTGTCGTTAACAACCATTTGATCAATAAATATGAGAGATGCCTTCACAAAAAAGAAAAAAAAAAAAAAAAAAAAGGACAGACTTCCAATGGTAAAATAAATAAGTAACCGGGATGTAATGTATAGCATAAGGAATATAGTCAAGATATTGTAACAGCTTGGTACGGTGATAGCTGGAACCTAGAATTACGTATATAAATGTTTTATCACTGTGTTGTACACTTGAAACTAATGTAATGTAATACTGTGCGTCAACTACCCTTCAATAAAAAAAAAAATAAATAAATAAAGCAGGACTACTGTGCAGGGCACCAAAAAGCTGGAGAAGCTGGTTGCTTACCCCACTCTTCCTTTCATGGTGGAGGAACTCTCTCTGTCTGGGAAATTCCCTCTTGGCACTGAACAGCTCTGGCTTGGGGGACGGACTATGCAGGCAAAATGAAGCCCCCTTCTCTTGTGTGATTGTTCTAAAGGTTTTTTGTTGTGCTGTGTTGCTAAAATTCATTAATAGGACTCCAGAGCTCTCCCAGAGCTGATTTTGTTCGTGGATAGATGTCCAGTTGTTGATCTTTATGGGGGGATATGGGGCCATGTTGCCATTTTGGTGATGCCACTCCTATGGGTGAGATTTGAATGCTACCCAAATATGAAGGGGAAAAAATAACAGAATCTATTTCTAAACATAATTGAAAATATATTATAAAAAGTTCACTGACCTTTGACAATGGGCGATTTGCTTCAGCCATTAAGTGGGAATGATAGTCCTCTATTATATTACTGGTAAATGATGCCAGAATTTCAATATGTGAATACTAACTCTTACAGTAAAATGTGAATCTAATCAGTAGGCTTCAAAAAGAATAGCTAAAGTACACACTTCAACATTGTTTACTATAAAATTAAAAACAAAATAAGATGAAAATATTATTTCTAACCCCCAAAGTCTTACCATACAAAATTGTAATACAGGGACACCTTTTTAATGCAATTTTCTTGTTTTCACTCACAATAATTTCTAAAGCCTACATGCTTTTTCTGCCGGGTCCATTACTGAAAATTATTCTAAACACAGTGCTGGGCTAAACACGAATAAGAGATGTGAACAAGCAGTATGTCTGTGTGGGGATGGGGATGCAGAAGTGTGATCTGAACTAAGTGTCTAGTAGTTTCTTTTGGAGGAATAGAATGCTTGTTGATATACTTAAGCTGTTTTGTTCTTTTGGCTTGTCCTTTTAGCAGACTGAGAGCCTATATCCAGGATTAACAACAATAGAATAGCATGCTTAAATAAATATCCAAATACAAGTAAACCTTATGAATGATAAATGAACAGTTCATTTATCTTCACAATCTAATTTAGATTTTAGTTATCCCAGAATAAGGATTTATGCCTTGGAAAAATCTTAAGCCCTAACTTGTAATATTTTCCTTTTTGATAGTAAATATCTATTACATGGCTTTCAAAAATTGCAGACACTATCTGTGGGTATTGGAGTTCTCACGTTCTGTTACCTAGAGATGTAATGAGCAGACTAGCCCATACTCATTTTTACCAACTGGCCCCTTTGTTACTCTTAGGACAACCAAGGAGAGGCCTGAATTTTATGGATGGTTGCAAACCATTGGTCATTGTCTTCAAGTTCAAGGCTACAAAGTGCCAAACCAAATTTGGAAAATAATAAACTGATCTGGCTCTTCATTCCTTGAGGGGGAGAACTCAATGAGATGATTCATTTTTATTTAAAACTGGTGTGTTTTCATATAATCAGAAGACATTTTTGGTAAAAAGATTTGTTTATCCACTAACCGAACCTCCTTTACCTCATAATTGCAAATGATGAATGCCACGACAAGTGCAAAGCCTAGAACCCTGGTTCATTAATTTAAAGGCAGGGTGCATAATCGTGGTACCTATTCTGATTTTAGAGTCCTCCTTTGCTAAGGGGAGCACAAGTTCTTTTCTACCATAAGCAAACCTGGAACTTTCTGATAAATATAGATCTATAAGTGGGACCTTAAAAAAATGGAATAGAAAAGAAAGGACATAATCAAAATATCTTTGAAATAATGCTCATTTTATTAGCCATTCCCCCTGATTTCTGGGCCCTTACTCTTATCTAACTACAGAAGACTCTACAGATAAGATGTCACCATCATGTTCCCACACATTAAAAAACAAAATGAAAAATGAAATTTTAAATCAACAAAATTTAATGAGAGTAATCAGCCAAACAGGATCTGTGTTTTAACACTCCAGATTCTTACTTCCGTCCTTCCCCAAACAGAATTCCATAAAAATTTGGAACAATCAATAATTCAAGCTAATGTCCCTCAGTCCTAAATGTAAGCTTTCTCAATAGTTGTCTATAGTGAGGATATGATAAATTTATAGTAACATGGCTGAAAAATGGATTCTTGCCTCTTGCCTTCTTTCTTTTTGAATTGTTCTCAGTATGTTGGTACTCCTCCAGCTAGTGTTTCCTTTTGTTTTTGTCACAAAAGATCAAAGATAAAAATGCCTGGAGAACGAGCTAAGGAAAGAAAAGGTGCATTTAAAGAACTAATTTTTCGATTCCCCGACTGTACACGTCTCTAGTTCAGCGTCAGTTCCTTTTCTGGATGCCATGTTGCCAAAAAAAAAATAAGAAAGTCTACCCTAGTTCTTTCAAAGTATATCATGGCAGCAAAGATATAAATCAGAATTTTTCTTTTAGAGTTCTGATTTAGATTTTCCCAAAGCAACAAAATGTACTCTCTGGGAGGCTTAAAATACAATATAGAGAACAAAGTTTAAAGTCTGGAGGAGTTAAGTTGTACCAGGTAACAGAGTAGTACTAAGAGAAGTATGCCATGAGAATATGTCTTCAGGTCTGAAGTGAGAAAGGGCTATCATTATTATTTTTGAACACCGAGTACTTAAAATATGCAATGCACCGTATGGTCAGCGAGACACACAGAACTGAGAAAGATGTGGTTCCTGCACTCGAAGAAGTGGAGAAAAGGAGCATACTTATAAATAACTTTGATGCATAGGAGATCATTATCTGCAGAATGTGAGTGGGCTAAATGTGCACTCTCAATAAAGAAGAAAAGGGCTTCAAGGTTCCAAACTTGTGCTGTTTCACTGCTGTTATGAGATAAGATATTAAACAGAGTATATTTAATGCTAGAGACTTCTATCAGAAGTTTTCTGGACACTACTGTATGGTGTTTTGTACTACAAAATATTTTGTCCTATGAAAATGGTAGTAACTAGCCACATGCGGCTATTTAAATTTAAATTAATTAAAATATAAAAATGCAGGTCCTCATTCACATGAATCACATTTCAAGAGTTCTTCATGGCTGGTGGCTACTATGTTGGACAAAAAAGATACAGAACATTTATACCATTGCAGAAAGTTTTGTTCCACAGTACTCTTTCAGAGCCTGCCTCTTTTGTATGTTAAAGATTTACTGAGCTTATCATGCTCTAAAGTAGTGGGGGGAAATGATTATTTGAGATACTGAGAGGTCCTGTCATTTATCAGTTGCAAGACTCACATTCTCAAAAATATCTGGGGATATTTTTAGAATCTAAGAACAGATGATTTAAAAGAATAGGAAATATAAATTGTCTAAAAATGTATCTGTTTACTTTTTAAGTATATACTACAGCTCTGTAGTTTAGAAAAAATGCAAATATATATTATAGTCAGATACTGTAAATATTAACATTATTAGTAAAAGGCTTCTAATTTAATGGGAGTTCAGGCAGTTTATCCTCAGCCAAATGTAACTGACTTTGAGACTAGCATAGCACTAATGCACTTGAGGTAATATTGAACATGATTATTTCCATGGGAACATTCCTAGAGTGGCTGCTGCCTAAAAGTGATGTTCAGGACAGTTACACAGAATATTTATGCAGCTGATACAAATTCCAATCAAGAATTGATTTTAATTTTATTTATGATTTTTTTTAGCTACAAGAAAAGTAAAATGTACCTATACGCATTGCAGCAAGCTGGAAAATATAGCATTAGAATGCAGAGGTAGCGCAAAGAAAGATCAAGGCCAAGGGTTACAGGAAAAATCTACCCCTTGGCTGCCTGGATGATAAGAGGCAATCTGCATTTTGCACAGTGTCTGGGTGGAATGTATTGTGGTAGAAAACAAAGGATAGAGACAGTCCTTGTGGGCCATGTCACGGAGACTTTACATGAGGAAGGGAAAAGACTTTGTGTATTCAGGAAGTAGAACCCTCAGCCAGGAAAACAGCATTCCAGAAAAATCTTCTGTGTTTCAGGAGTGAAATGGGACACATAGAAAAAGGCCAGGAGGACTTCAAAAGAGGGAAATCTAGCCAGCAGTCCAGAGACTAGCCTTTCCAGATGGCATAAGGGTTATTACCATATCTTCACCGAGGGAAAAGTAGATGCTGATACTGGAAAACCACTACATGTCTTTTGTGGTTATACAATTTTTAGGAGGAGTTTGATTATTTCCATACCTCCTAAATGCAGTTATGGATCCAGTCATTGCCACACATCCTTTTGTCATTGTAAGGTCTTTGCTTTAGCAGAGCCCCAACACTGTCCCTGATCCATACCCAGCCGGACTGAGTCTGCCCAAGTTTTTCAGGGAAGAGCTGACAAAGCCTGGCACGCAGCACCAGGTACACAATGATGCCTGCATAAAACCTGATTCCGTTTAATGAGATCAACACCTTTGTGGGGTATATACTATTATCATTGAGAATCTGCAGATGTGAGAATCAAAGCCTGGGTAGGTATATGAGCATCTTGCCTGAAGTCACACAGTGAGTGACAACGCAGCCAAGAAACCACGTTGTATCTGATTCTAAAGGAAGTGTGTACCCTAGTCACCACCATCCACTCTCTTCCTTCTCTATGACAATATGAGAAAATATATGGTTAAAAAAACACACAGTCTCATAGGCCTGTTGCTGATATTCAGATCCTCTCCTACAACTTGCTGCTACCTGAGAACACCTGCAAGTTTGTGAGCGATTTAACTAACCATGTTTGTCCCTGTGGTAACCTGGGAAAGAATTTGATTGCTTATGAAACTACAAAATCCTGTGTGAGAACTGTGATATCATGGTTACGTATATTATTTCATACACATACCCTACATGGCATAAAATAATGTTACAAAAGTATACTTAATAACAGAAAGATTTCAGTCACAAGATATTATTTAGAGAGCTTTTGTCCATTCAGATAAATGAAAAAATATGTAGAGAAAAAAAAATCTCTGAAAGGAAGTACACCGAAATATTAATAGTGGTTATCTCTGAGTAATAGGATTGGAAGGGATATTTAATTTATTGATTGTGATTATTTTTTACTATCCCCACATTTTATTATGAAAAACTTCCAGCATACTATAAAGTTGAAAGAATTTTATAGTTCATTCTGCTTAACTTTTCATCAGTACTTTTTATGGTAAGTTTAAAAAAATAAGTACAAAAACATTCTTTTTAAAAATGAGATGGGTCACCCTATGTTTTTCTTCTGTTTGCTCAATATTTCTGTTTCCTCAAATATTTTTTACTCTATTTTATTTTTCCAAAAAGAAGGTACAGAGCTCTAGAGACTAACAATATTTATGTGTGAATCTCAAGCTCATCCTTACAGTCTATTGGGAACAGCTTTGAGGGCTCTCCTCACAATGGATTTCTTCTCTTAGCCTTAGGTGGGAAAGTAAGGCGCTAATATAATTGTCAGGCTATGCTATCTGAAGATATTATTGGCGTTCGCACACTTGGCTCACAGTAGGTGAGGTGACATAATTGTGTACTTACTCTTTTAGATCCTTGCAGTCTGAAACACTGTAACTACATTCCACCTCCACTCAGGCTGAAGGAAGGGCAGGCTAGACAGCCATACCTCTCTGACTTGTAAGCTGAAAGAAAATACAGACTGGTACCTTTGCCAGGGGAAGAGATATATGGCAAAGAACATTAATTTGTTTATGTTTTTCTTTTTGGTATTATTAATCTACAATTACATGAGGAACATTATGTTTACTAGACTCCCCCCATCACCAAGTCCCCCCCACATACCCCATTACAGTCACTGCCCATCAGCGTAGTAAGATGCTGTAGAATCACTACTTGTCTTCTCTGTGTTGTACTGTCTTCCCCATGCCTGCCCCCCTATGTTATGTGTGCTAATCATAATGCCCCTTTTTCCCCCTTATCCCTCCCTTCCCACCCACCCTGACCAGTCCTTTTCCCTTTGGTAACTGTTAGTCCATTGTTGGGTTCTGTGAGTCTGCTGCTGTTTTGTTCCTTCAGATTTTTCCAAAGTACATTTCTGAGTCAGCAAAAACACGTGTTCTCATTCACCTTTACCTGACAGTTTATGTCAAGAAAGTGTAGGACTTTGCTCCCTGTTTTTCCTTCACTAATAATCTCTGACACGCACCTGGGCCACCTAGTCTGGGCCACTGTGTCTTCACATTCTGCAGCAAGCATTCCATCCGAGAGTTGGAAATCTACTTTTGTTCCCTGCTTGTTCTCTTCCTGGTGTACAGTTAGGTCAGGTCCCAGTTATCTGTGCTTAACCTGCCACATGCTGTGGTCATTTCCTTTACTTAAAGAGAATCAGCTAAATGAGGTTGGTTATTTAGACTTAAAATATTTTCACAGGAATTAAATTATCCTTTGGCTACAATTGTGTGCTTTTTTATTTTCTCAAGCTGTATAGATTAGCATTCTGTGAAACGTGTACTTGAAATATTAGGATGATTAATAGCTTTTACTCCAAAAGGTAATAAGGCGCTATGGTCTTATATGATTGGAGAATGCTGGGTTGTGCAAAGTTCAACCGTTTGCTTTACCCAGAGCCTTTAAAATCTCTATGCACATCAAGCTCTCCAAGAAGATGGACATACCATTTTCCAAACTGATTTAATTAAAGGAATTTTTCCTTTGCCAACCAGCACTAAGCAGGAATACTCTTTGGAGACATATCAGCCTGTAGAGCAATCCTTGCCACATGAAGTGTGGTCTGCAGAACCAGTAGCATCAGCATTACCTGGGAGACTGTTCAAAAGGTAGAATCCCGGACTCCACCTCAGAATTGCAGAATCAGAATCTTAACAAGCTTCCCAAGTGCTTAATAAAGGTGCCTTAATGACTTTTCAGTGCACATCTACTGAATACCTAGAGGACTCAGATATTGCTAGGAACTTTCAAATAAAGTGTTTACTCCTCATTTGAATGTTCTTACATATGCTACAGTTAATTTTACAGTAGGAAAAGAGTGATAAACACCCAAGTTGTAACCTGTTAGTGAATAGACTTTTTCTACAAGTATCAGTGCTGACATTTATTTTAATAGCCTTAAAAAAAAGTAGTTTTAGGTTCACAGCAAAATAGAGGGGTAAGTACAGAGTTCCCAGACATCTCCTGCCTTTCTACCCCTTCATGCACAGCCTCCCCCTCTATCAACATCCTGCATTTGCATTCACACATCGTTATCACCCAAAGTTCATGGTTTACATTAGAGTTCCCTCTTGGTGGTGTACATTCCGTAAGTTTTGTTAAATGTGTAATGACATGTATGTATTATTATAGTATCATATGCAGCAATTCCACAGCCCTAAAAACCCTGTGTGCTCCATCTATTCATCCCTCCCTCCCTTCAAGCCCTGGAAACCACTCATCTTTTTACTGTCTCCATAGCCTTTTCCAGAATGCCATATAGTTGGAATCGTATAAATACATAGCCTTTTCAGATTGACTTCTTTCACTTAGCTATATGCATTTAAGGTTCCATCTTGCCTTTTCATGGCTTGATAGTTCATTTCCTTTTAGCACTAAATGACATTTCATTGTCTGGATGGGCCACAGTTTATTTACCCGTTCATGTATTGAAGGACACCTTAGTTCCTTCCAAATTTTGGCAATTATGAATAAAACTGATAAGAATGTCCATGTGCATGTTTTTGTGTAGACATAAGTTTTCAATTCATTTGGGTAAATATCAAGGGGAGCCTGCTGGGTCATATAGTAAGAGTATGTGTTGTTTTGTTCGACACTGCCAAAATATCTTCCAGTGTGGCTTTCCCAAAGTTGCACTCCCTCCAGGAATGAATGAGAGTTCCTGAAACTGAATTTTAAAAGGGACGTTAGTAATCTTAGCTTAAGAAACCCTGGAGGTTTACTTAAAGTTCTAATTATATTCTTTAAATGTAATTCAAGAAAGAATTCTCATTTGATGATAAAACAAGTAACTGAATGACACTTCATGCTTATTTTTACCTATTATAAGGATGTACATAATCAAACTTTATACTAGAGGTTAAAAAATCAAAATATCAAAGCATACACCTGCATTTGATAAAAGAGGTGCACAATGTGTAGATCGCTAACTCCATTGCAGTGGTGACATTCTTGAAGTTGTTACAAGATTATCTGAGAGTTATCAGTGGTTAAGTTCTTACACTTCTCAAGTGCTCAGATATCTCATATTAGGTGTGTAATAGAAGCAACTGCAAAGAATTTTTTGTTTGATGAAGAACATAAAAGCCTTTAAACTTTAGAAATTGCCTGGAAGACCATTAAGAAAGTAAATAAAAAATAGATAACAGTAGAGATTTTCTTTCCAACTAAATTACTAACTCGGGTGCCAATTCCTTACAGTGAATAATGATAGCATGAAGCAAAAAAAAGAATAAAGTAAACATTTATTCTTCTCTTCCTGTCTGAACTTCATTTCATTTGATGAGGTAAAGATCTTCCTAATAGAAGAATTCCAGTTAATAATTGTGGAGGAAATGATAAAATTAGAAACTCACCACTTTGCAATCTTGAATACAATAATTGATTTAGGAAATTATCTTTAATGAATGAAACCATTGGATAATATATTAGGAATGAACTTTTACCACCAAGGGTAAAGGCTGTCCTTACTCTAATCACCACTATGTTCTTATAGCCTCATCATTAAAGGTAATTCAAACAACATGATATATAGCTGGTATGATAAAGATGACAGTCAACCACCACCTGTGAAGTGTTCTTGCCTGAAGTATGAATTCTGAATCAATTCAAGGTGCTACATCTCCCTTCCATTATGGAAATATGATAGAAGAACAAGACACATGACACCACAAGGAAACAATCAGACAGATCCAGATTCTGGAACATTATACAAGACAACTTTACCAGGTTCTGATTTACATCAGTGTCATGAAGGAAAAAGAGGGGAGAAGGCACTGCTCTTGATTAAAAATGCTTAGGAAACATAATAACAAAACGAGAAGTGCAAATCTTATTTGGATCCTGATTCAAACAAAGCAACTATGAGAGAAATGTTCCAACACTGGAAAATTTAATAATAGGAAGCGTAGTAGATGATTGAAAGGAATTACTGTCTCAATATTCATAGTTGTGATATTTCCATTATGTCACATAAAAATGCCTGTAATTTTGTAGAGATGTGTACTGATACAAGTAGGGGCTAAATGATACTCAACTTCTTGAGTATGACCTAGACACACTGTAACCACAGGTACTGTAAACACAGGCACCACTGGTTTCCCACCTTTCTCCTGCTTTTCCATACCCACCTCCTTCGGCCACATTCCTACATTCACTATGACCAGGCCTCCTTAATGGCCTCAGATGCCACGCCCTCTGTGATGCTCTTGTGTCCACCGTCTGTACTTTTTGGACTCTCAAGCAGTCATCAGAGTCCATCTCAAACTGACTTTCTCTGTATAACCACGTGTGACCATTCTTGCCCACCAATGCTTTACTATAAATTTTCTATATTACTACTATGGGATTGATCATGCTCTTTTTACTGTGGAGTGTTAGTTACTGTTTATTCATCCACTTAATAAATACTTAGGGAACGTTTACTGTGCCAAGCCCTATTCTAGGAGATGGCTGTGTAATAGTGAACAAAACTGATCCCTGCCCTCTGGGATCTAACATGGAAATCATGGGAGAAAGGAGAATAAATGTATAAAATACATAGTAGTAAATGGTGGATAGTGGTGCAACAATAACAGAGGACAGTAAATGAAATGGGATTTGGGGCATTGGAGTTTTATTTGAAATTTTAAACAATGGTCAGGATAGAGCACCCTTAGAAGAGCTCCCTGAGAATGACTCATGTGCAGAAACATGAAGGATATGAAAGACTTAGTGATGCATTTATTTCAGGACAGAGAATTTCAGGCAGTGGGGCTTGCCAGGGCAAAGGCGCTGAGATGGGGGCTTTCCTGCAAGTTTTCCAAAAATATCAAGGACTTCACTGAGTCTGGAGTAGACCTAGTGAGGGGAAGAGTGGTAAGAGAAAAGGTCAGGGAGCTCATCGCAGGGATGGAAAGGGAAGGGGCAGAGATGCCCATCCCGTAGAGACTTGTGGGCTTTGCAAAGGACTTGCCATCTTACTCTGAGGGAAACTTGAAGCAGGTTGAAGAACTTTAATCAGAGGAGAGAGATAATATAATTCATATTTAAAGAGGTCTTACGTGTGTGTGTGAATGTGTGTATGCATATACCATGTGTCCTAGTCAAATCATTGACAAGTGGATCTGTGTTTGATTTCGTTTTTTGCATTATCCTCGTCACTTGGCCTTCTGCATTTCATAATGTAGTGACTGAATAAATAGTTATCAGCTGATTACTGACTGATCGATTTTGGAACTAAAAGAGACGCTTTATCTCTCTTATAAACAATGTGTCTTCACATATGAAATTTAGCTGTGTTCAAAAGGTAAGAGTTTTTATTTTAACCACGAAGACTACCTATTCACTTTAATATAGTTACTGAATTTCAATATTTTCATAGACCTCAGAAGTGTCATTTTTGCCCTAGCAGGTATCATTTAAATAATGTGCATTTTTGGGCTTCACAGCAATGGTGTATATTCTGAGCTGCTGTGCAAAGTCAATCAGGCTGCTCCGTGTCAGAAATGTTCCTATAGCATTTCTGTTTTCTTGCACGTGACAATTGGAGCTCAATATTTTCCAACTAATGGAGAGAAATAAAATGGCTCTTGCTCCTGTATGTGTGTGCTTTGAGCCCCATAAAGCCTGTCATCGTGGATAGAGGAGCTAGCTGGTATCATCTTCGTTACCTCACATGCACTCATTCTGCTGATGGCCACTGAATCACGTGGAGAAAATTAAAGATTGGTGTGTGTTGCCACTTTGATATAATTGATTGTGTTTAAATATAGTAGCTGAAAATGCAAAAGCATCCTAAAATGTGATGTTGATTATCTGATATCATGACAGAGCATAGTAGTGTTCAATGCATGTAACTCTGAACTCTGAAATATTAGCTCTGCTTTGCCCTCATGTGAGAGATAGGATGAGAAAGATGGGATGTCGTCCAGGGCATTAAAGCAGTGTGGCTGCTCCCTGAGTATGTCTAAATGTTTTTGGTCCAGAAATGATAATCCAGTGTCCACAAATTCAGAATTCACTGGAAAATTAAGCTTTCAACTATAAATTAGCTTCAACTTTTCCCTTGTTTCTCTCTATTTTGCATCTTGCAAAATTATTCTCATTCTTTTGAACTTAGGCCTTAAAGGCAGCCCAGTAAATTGGGAATGACTTTGGAAGTCAGGGAGTCCTGTATTCTCTCTCCAGCCACCACTGAGGAGCTAAACTACTTCTCAAAAGTTCTTTGGTCTCTTGGAGCCTTAGGTTGGTAGTCTATAAGCTGAATAATATAATTGTGTGTAATTTATGTAAATTATATAATCTAATAAATATGTGTACAATATTATACACACATATATATATATAATATAGTATTAAATTATATGTATAGATATTCTTAAGTGTCTGTTCTATAGTTCTATATTTAACCTTCATATCTACGTATTTAAAAAATCTCTTTCATGTAATAGGTGTTTTTTAAACATTACTTCCACAAATGTTCAAGGTTATCCTTGAACCTATGGTTATTATATGATTTATGTTTGAAATGTAGTATGCTGCTCACAAATTTATGAAGATTTTGACAGATGAATAGGTAAAAATTATATATATGGGGGACAACATATGCAAATTAATATAGCATCTTAGGACTTCAATGTGTCTAGCATTTTCAAAATATTTTCTTCTTTGTTACTATGTTTATCTTTAAATATTTTTGTCAGATTATGAAGAAAAGGATTAAAAAGGCTTACTGTTATTTCATTGTGCTGCAATGTGGGCCATAGTCACCTTTTCATATTAAAATTTGAGGTCAGATTTCCACTTTCAAGGCTAAATGAGAAATATGTGAAGCTCTCAGGTACCCATACTCAGTGCAGTTTATAAATCAAAGCCTTTAGGTTCGATCCACATTAAACCATGACAGGATGCACTACCGTATGCAAATAGAAAAGGTACGTAAATATTTTAATCTTGGAAGATCAAAATCTACAGGAAAAGTTGCAAGCCATTTTATGGGGTCAGTTCCAGCTCTGGATTTAGAGCAAATTGGTTTTGAATCCCGGTTCTTCAATTTATCCTCTTTGGGACAAGTTAAGCAAATTACTTAACCTTCCTGAAGCCTAGTCACTTCATCTGAAAATGACATAATGGCAGCAATTAGCCCTCAGGTTTGTTCTACAGAGTCATTTTATCTGGAGTACATGGCACAGAGCCTGGCCCTTGGCAGCCCTTAGCAAATGATACCTACTTCTATAACTATTAAGAAAAGTTTGAAAATCGAACTTTATAACTAAGAATTTTATAACCGGCCAACTAATTTTGGAAACCATGTGGAGAAAAAAGGAGAAATTAAAAACAACTTTTTGTTTTCAGTGAAACTAGGGACAGAGAGAACTCACAGACTCCCAGCCACGTGTGGACAACAGCACAGGCGAGGCCACAGGGGCAGCAGGGGAGTGTGGGAGGCCTGCGGGCAGGACAGAGCGGGCAGAGGGCTCTCAGGGCTGGCGGCCTCAGACAACTCCAGCAAACAGTTGCTCCCCAAATGAGAGCATCGTACTCCACAGGGGACTACTGTGAGTATAACTGCGATGGAGCACCTCCAGAGCGCTGGGCAAGGAGGAGAGCGACAAGGTTCAGAAAGTGTTCAGGAGCCAGAGGTGGGAGACAGCAGAACCTGTCAGCAGGAAACAGTGTCTAGGAGGGCATCATGGTGGAAAAAAGGGCTGTGGAGGGGACTGGGAAGCCCAGGGCTGGCGGGAGAAGTGCACCGGGACCAGGCTGGGCTACTGGGAGTCTGAGAGGGGCAGCTATGGGGCTGACCATATGTGAGACATTCACTGTAGTGACAGGTGTGGGAGGTGGTGAGCTGCGAAGCTTAGAATGATTTCTTGCACAGCTCTGGCCCCCACCCCATTTCCTACTAGAAGTCGAGGCAAATCCATCCCACTCAAATGCAAATAACTGGAAACTAGGATGCTCTCCCTGCCACAGGGATGCTGCAGCATAAGACATGAATGAGAGAAACATCAATTCCTACAGATCATGGACATACTCATCTGCAAATGGTTTCCATAAAGCAGATGAAATTTAACATTACCAGAAAAAAAATCAACAGAAAACTAACAGAAACAAATATTTGAAAGTGCAGTTACAGTTATGCAGGGACACTACAAAGCACAAATAGAAGAACTGAAGACAAAAAAAGTGGCCAGGGAAGAGGACGTGATAGCTTGAAAATGGCAGGATGTGAAATGTGAATCAACCTAACTTGCTAAACAGAAAAACAAAATTCTAAGTGGAGACGAAATCCTAGGGAGCACACTCTGTTCTTCAACAGCCACCACAGGAAGCACAGCCAAGGAGAGAGAGTAAAGCAAAGCTAAACAGACTCTACAGAGACCAAAGCAAAAGAGAGACTTGAAAAATTAAAACCAGGGCTTTTTGCATAAATCGTTGATTACATATCTGGGGTTGGGAATGGGGAAGGTGAGCCTAAAACATTTGGTCATACCAGAAATAAAGGACATGATTAAAGAGTCCTAGAACCACAGTATCAATGTGGCCAGCTAAAATACTTGCTTTCTCAGGTTCCCTTGCAACAGGAGGCGCCCGCTGGAAACAGTTCTGATCAATGAGATGCAAGTTGCAGTTTACGGGGAAAGCTTTGCTTTTCCAAAACAGCTGTCACTCTTTTCTTCTTTCGTCCCCCTTCTTCCTGTCTATCAAGTGGACATGAAACTAGCATGAAACAGTCATAGTATACTCTTGAGCAAAGCAATGTGGGTAAAGAAGCCAATAAGCTAGAGAGGGTGAACAACAGAAAGTCTTGAGTCTTCTATAATTTCAGCTGACAGAATGTATTGCTGACAATGTTGAAGTAGTATTGTCAGACCTAGGGAATACAGCCCATGCTCAACACCTCGGGAAGTCTCCCGCACACACTAAATTACACCATCAATATCAGTTCCTCTTTATACTGCTCCCCATCTTTACATGAACAGCTGAGCATTAACAGCTACATTCCTTTTTGTGTTTCACTCTTTCCAAATGACGGTTTTCTGGAAAGTAACAATAGTCATACCTAAGGCCCCTTAGAGGAAGTTGTGAAACGAGGCAGCGTGGCCTAGTAAGAATGCAGAGTGCGGCATCAGCAAACCCAGGCTTTGAATCCCAGTTTAGGCACTAATGGCTGTGTTCACTCAGTTTATTTAACTTAATCCCTTTTAGCATCGGTTTCTTCAAGATGATTCATGGAAAGCCCTTCACATTATAGTCTGGCAACAAGTGATACTCACTTAATTATAGCAATGATGGCCATTGACATACTCTAGAAGCCTGAGGATTTACTGCCTTAATAACACAGGTACTTTCTGGGGAAAGTACTTAAACTCTCTGTGCCTCAGGCCCCTTATTTGTAAAAAGGAGAAGTTAATAATAGTAATTTATGGACTGTATTGAGGATTAAATAATACAGACCCTACAAACATATGGCAAATGTCCAGCCAATGCTAGCTTTTATGATAATCATTATTATCTCTCCAAAGAACCAACCTGGCTTCTGGTTTTCTTTTTGAGTCATTTAAGAGCTAATAGAATCTCCTCTCTAAAGAAGGGAGACTGTACACCATGAAAGCAGGCCCAAAACTTCTTGATGAATGTGTGTGTCAGAGTAGAGCCTCCCAGCCCTGCTCCTTGCATTAGCTTCATTACGGAGAGCTTGGGGGCCTAGTGAGCTCCTGTGGTGTGGTCTTGTGTATGCTAGTACAGAAGGATGCATTGAGCCTGCAATCTCCTGTTCCACTTGGGGATAACCATGAATCATTAGGGAAGAGTCACTTTCTGCCTCCCAGGCTATTAATGTCTGGATGCTCCAAACACAGAAATGTTACGGCCATGCTTTGAAGAGAAGCATGTTCTGTTAATATTAAAGACATAATACGCCTGCAAAGATTCCAAGAGATTTAGACAATATTAAGTAAAAGGCCCAGCATCTGGGCTTCCTGGACAGGTGGGAGGATTTAGAATTCCAGGTTTATACAACCAATTTCCACATTACCTGTTCTTTTCTTTTTTCAGCTCTTTTTGTGTACATACTTGTATTCTCTCCCTCTGTCTCCCCCACCCTCTCTCCCTCTCTCTTTCAGCTTGTAAAATGGATAGGAAGTCTTAAACAGAAATGAGTTTCCAAGAGCTGAAGGCACTGGGATTTAAAGCCTTGCTTTTAAGCTGTATTTTTTGTTCATTCCCACTCTAATGCCGGAGGACTTACTGGGCTGCTAATGGCAAGATGAAGGAGGAGGCAGCACTAAAGTATCCATTTATATCGAAGGGACACATTCTCCTTCCTGGTTCCTTTTCAAATGCGTTCAGAGATTGTCCCTGTGAACAGCACTCTATCTATAGTCCCTGGAGCCTGATTCCCGTTTTGGCTAATTCCCAGAAATACAAGCGTGGAAGGCACAGGGCCAAAATTGTTTCTATCTCATAAGATGGCAATGAATTTTCAAACTCAGGTCAATCTCAGTCTTAAACTTCTTTTTGCAAAGTCAGTAATGTCTGAAGCTACTCAAGGATCTAGAGCTTCTTTGGGACTTAGCTCAGTCCCAAGTTCCCCTATGAGCTAATTCCTTGTGAGCATATGCACGTGCGTTTAGTTGGAGGAGGTCTGGCAAGGGCCTTTGTGCATTTGTGCCAGACCAGTATACAGCCTTTCCTCTTCATCCTATTTGGCAGTAGGCAGTGGATCAGAGATGGTTTAATCATCCGGTGAGACATGATTAATAGATGTTGTTCTAAAGGAGTTTGCAATCTCAATGCTTATTAGGAAAGCATGATGCTGATGACAGGGAGGTAAGAAATTGTCCTTGAAAAATGGGCTAGAAAGCTAGGTGATCTTTATTTTGACATTTATTTGGGTATGGCTGAGCCTGAGGGAGTAGAAAGCCACATTTCAGTTTGAACAACAGTGACTTTGGGGATACGTATTATTCAAGCACAGCCCATTCTGTTGCAGGTGCTACAGCAGTTTTGGAAAACAATTTGGAAAGCCTAGTAAACACAGCCCCAAAACAAGAAAATTTCAGCCAAAGCCCAGAGGAAAGAAAGAAGACAATAAACATTGCTTTTAAATAATTTATCTTTTCTAATGAGAAGATTGTCATATAATAGTGATGGATACTCAGTTGTTCCTTTATGCATCCTATGAGGACTCCCCCAACTGAGTAGTTTGATATTTCCTCAAGAGGCCACACATTTCCATGCCCCATTTTGGTGAGCGGGAGGCAGAGGCTGCTTTATCTATGTGTGCCACTGTGCTGAAGAGTCCCCATTTGTCCCTCCAGATCCGTTCTCCTCCTTCCTCTGCCATATTCTGTGCTCCCAGAGGCTGTCCACAGTGGGCTGCATCAGTTGAGTCCCGTTGGTCTCTGGCAAAGAGAGACCAATGGGAGAGCAGAGTATTTATTCTCTCATCCCACTCCTTCTGGGACCAATAATTGGCAATGAGTGCTTCCTCTCCCAAGGACTTCGGTCCCTGTTGGGCATCCCTCATGTATACCTATAGGCTTTCTTGGGGTTCTAGTGGTGACTGCCCTTGCCTTTTCAACCCTAGCTCCTATTTGTGTTCTCTTGTGACAAGCACTGGGCTCCTTTACCATCCCTTACTGCTTTCTCTTAATTCTCTCTTATATTCCCTTCATTAAATCTCTTCAATTACCCATCAATTACCCTTCTCTAGGTGTGACATCTACTTCCTGCCAGGAAACTGACTGATACCCTGCCCTATATGGCACAATACCTAGCTCATAATCAGTGCTCCATCAATGCCTCTATTATTGTTTTTATATGTACAACATGGCCACTATATTTAAACTATGTATTGTCCAACTTCAAGCCAGCAGTATTTTCCTCTTACAGTATTTCTAGCATTGGGAAATTTCTAGTTGTCATTTGCCTTTATAAAACCTCAGTTTAAAGAATAGGATTGTGAAGACTTAAGGAACTGATATATGGTTGCATTTCTGACAAGTCAAAGATTGGAACTGAAAAGTCATAAAATTTTCATTCTGATCAACTTTAAGTATCAACATTTTTCATTATAGCAAAATTTATCAAATTAACTTTTATTTGAGAATATATGTCAAGTTGGCCAATTTCTGAAATTATCTGAATTTTCCTTTTATTTGTTTCAGTGACATATTCACTATTATAAGATCTGGCTTTGAGCTTTTATGACCTATGTCTATATCTGCTAGAAAAAAGCTCAGTCTTAACCATGGGCCAAGGTTGCCTTTTTCTTCTAGTACATTATGAAAAGCAATGATGAAAGAAGTCTACTCCTCAGAAGTTTCATCTGCTGGGAAAATTACTTGATTTAATTATTTAGGGAGGAAGAGTGGTATTTCAAGAATTGCTGCATATAATTAGATCCATGTGTCTGAAAATGTTCTCCAGAGATAGCTGATACTACCTTACCTGAAGGGTTTTTCAAAAATGCAGGTTATTCTGGCCCTAACCAAGATCTACTGAATCCAAATACTGGGGAGGATGGCCTCAGTAGATTGAACATTTTATTAACTGCCCTAGGTTATTATATTGCTGTATACCAAATGTAATAACCATTGCAGTAATAAGTCATGCTAAAAGACTTTTTCCATGGAGGGGGGTTGTCTTAAAATGGATTTATCTAAATATAAGAGAAAGGCTAATACATAAAGTTAAAAAAATACAACAAATTTTGGAATGACAATTTTGATACACCTTGTCATATAACTTAGAACAAGTTGTCAAACTTGAAATTAGAAAGTATTTAAATAAAGGGTTGTGTAAAATTACCATAGGTTGATTTTAAGAAAGTTGAGGAATGACTCCTGTCTCTCCATGAACTCATCATGACCATAGCACTTTTTTATCTCCTGTTAGTTATTTTCACATGTGCCTAATCTTTACTGGCAGTCTGTGACCTCCTTGAAAGCAGGGATCATGTCTTTTCCATTTTATATGGTCTGTGTGTCTTAGCACAGTATCCAACCAATGGTAGGATGGTAGTAGATATTTATTGGAATAATGAATGAGTGGAGAATATTATATTTTGGGAGGATAAGATTAAATGCGTGACTGTGTGTATGTGTGTGTGTGTGTGAAATGTTTAGGCTATAACAAAAGATTCAATATCGAAGTGCCAAACAGTGGTGTAGAGTTGTCAGAGAGAATGCTTCATGGTAACTTGAACAGATAAATGTCTAAGAAAATAAAAAGTCAACCTTGGTAAACCTAAACTCCCCTAAAAAACAAAGTCGGTTAAAAAAAAAAAGGTCAACCTTGAGCTGTACCTCGAAGTTTGTAGGCAATCTGGTTAGGAGAAGAGGTTCAGGCAGGGAATGATATGCAATTGTGGAAGACGGTGTTTATAGATGAGTCAGATGTTATGAAAAAAGTGTGGAGATCATGAGGAATAAAAAGTTGAATCCTTGACAGAATGTTGGATTGAAGAGGAGAGAGTTAGTTGAGCTAGTGAAGGCCGTGAGAGGTTGGAGAGTTAAAAAAACTGGGAAGTCCCGGCTTGCTCCTGTGATCGGCAACCGCTGTAAGTTTGGGGGAGCAGAGGACGGTTGGGTGTAGTTGTCTTGCCCCTTGACTGGAGGGCCGTAGGGTTGGTACGCCAGAGAGAACATATGAATTTTAAATAATATAAGCTGAAGGGTGTCTTCCAAATGAGTCCAAATGAAGAGGAAATCAGTGAAGTTTCATGACTTCCTTCTCATTTTGGCCCCTGGGGCACTAACAAGACTGTGGACCAGGTTTGGAGTCTTATTTGGGTGAACAGAGGCAAAGCAAACTAGCCCTTGGCTCTACTTCGGAGCCCCTGTTTTCTTCTAACCCACCCCGCCTTGTCCACGCCACAGTTCTGTGGATGGAGACTTTGGCATAGAATGATTTTATAACAAAAATGAAAACCTGTATTATTTTTAAGAGAGACACAGGGAGATTCTCCTATGCCCAAACAAACACCTCTATTTTATTTTGATCAAATGAATGAAATGCGGTGAGATAGTTGCACAGAGTAAAGTGGCAGTGTTAAAATCATGATTTTTTTCCCCTTCACAAATCCAACCTTATGAGTAATGTGAGCCTGACTAAATGGCAAACACCTTCTCTTCTCTTGCTGAGACCAAGAGAGTCACACATTCTGAACAGGGACACGAGCTGCAGAGCAAGACATGCCACAGTGAGGGTGGGTGACATTATGGAAATAGAAAATAACCGCCCTCCAAGTGGGCTTGCCACCCTAGCAAGATGGGATTGCCCTTCTTTCTGCCGTGCCTGTTCCCAGATCTTCACTCGGGTTTCCACTATACCCGCCAAGCTGAGCCCCTAAGTCAGGCCCAAGATATTCTATCAGGAAACTGTTTTCAGAACAAACAGCACACCCACCTGCAAGCCCCAGTGCTGCACAGTGCCTGACTGATGGGTGCCACCCAACCCCACCTGCAAGCCCCAGTGCTGCACAGTGTCTGACTGATGGGTGCCACCCAACCCCCTGGGCACTTGTGTCTCCGCGGCGGCGAGAGGAGGTGGTTCCCGCTTCCTAAGGGAAAGAATAAAGAGAGTAAACAAGTCACCAAGTCACACTCAGAGCAAGGGTGAGCGCAGGAAAGGAGCGTCCTAGGGCCGGGCGGGGACTCATGTCTAAGTATGTCTGAGAACACAGAAGTCCTTCCTCTCGCTCCAACTCACAGTGATATCTGGTGACAGAAGTTTCTCAACACTCTGGCAGTTTAGGGAACAATTCGCCAGACAGTATGGGAATCGCCTGCTGCTGAGATAATGCCCGGCTCTGACTTTATTTCCCTCTGTTCAGATAATACAATTCGTTCTTAGTGCATTAACCGAAATAGACTGCCAAAGAAATGGCCAGTGTGAAAGAGCACACACTGAAAAACCAACGTTCCCGACTCATTTTGAGATCATGGCAGCAACAGGAACATATTTGCAAACAGCCAGAATAAAACAGCAGTAAGTGCAGGAGAGAAGACTGTGATCAGCGGACATGAACACAGAGCTGTCGGGGTGAGGGCGGGAACGAGACTCCCACTGCAGAAGTGCGGATTTCGTGGAAACATCAAATGCCAGGTACAACACGCTCCCCACTGCCGCCGCCAAGCCCTCAATAGCTTCCTATCGTACCTGGTCTCCCCACTCTGCTCATTTTCTGCTTGCACAAAACGAAAAGAAGCCAGATGGGTTTAATTTTTAAATTCTAATATTAGTCAATATATGTGGCCTGCGGGAAATGGAGTTAGCTCATAAATGAAGAGCTTTGCTCATTTTTCTTAATATGGATGTTGGAAGGGAGGAAAATTTTCCCTTCTAGGTTCTTTAAGTTGACAGATTAACAGGAGAAAAACAAATTTAATTTCATGTGTATGGGAGCTCATAAAAATATGAGACTCAAAGAAGTGACCAAAACAGGCAGCTTTCATACAAGACAAAGTCTGGGCTTGGGAGAGTAAATAGTGAAGAAGTAACAAGGTTTATTTATACCACCTTCTCAGCCCTAAATTCTCTATCTCTGGTGATAAGGCTGTCTCCCTACCTCCTGGTTCAGGGAGGAGACCTTTCACATGGGAGATTTGCTTCTTGCTTTCAGGGGGACAAAGGAGGGTCAGATTGTCCTTCATGCGCAGGCTATTTCTTAAGTAACTTTACTTCAATATAATCAAGATGCCAAAGTGGCACATTTTGGGGCATCCTGCCCTGCACCTCATCAATGTTATTACAGTAGTTCCCCCTTGTCTGCAGTTTCATTTTCCATGAATTCAGTTACCCAAGATCAACAGTGTTCCAGAAGCAGATGATCCTCCTTCTGACTTAGAATTGGAAGCAGCCTGATGCTATGTCAGGATGTTCACATTACCCACCTCATGTCATCTTCTCATACAGGCATTTTATCATTCACATCATCACAGAAAACCATATATAGGGTTCGGTATTATCTGCAGTTTCAGGCAGCCATTGGGGGTCTTGGAACACATCCCCTGTGGATGCGAGAGAACGACAGTACTTAAAATGCAGGGCCTTCTTTTTGTCATATGTGTGGCAAAGCTGTTAGGGATTATTACACAGCTGATTTCTGCAACATAGTTTGCTTCTTTTTTTAGTGTGTCATTTCTGATGTGCAGAATTTAGGCAGAGATAGGGATGAAGAAATTCGGGGTCTGTGTATTCATGATATTTAACATGAATTTCATTTATTCCTAAAGCATATCCCAATAGCTGTAAGGCAGGAGAGGAGATTCCTACACCAAAGCCTGGATACCTATATCTTATCTTTAATATGAGCAAAATGATAAAGGAGACAGCTTAGGACATTTCATCATTCCTTCATGGCAGGAACCCTTACAACCTCTCTCCCCACTCATTATTCAGGTTCCAGCCATGTTTTTGCAGAGGGGACATAACTTTTAAGGGCTCCACATATGGCATCAATGTCACGCTTTTCCATCATGGAAAGCCTTCTTCCCTGATTTTTCCTTTGGAAAAAATGTGGACAGGAAAATATAGAATGTGAAAACTAAGCAGAAATATTTATGGTCTCTATGCTGCCACTCAAATATTCTCTCATATCCTGAGCTAACTGTAATTCATGTTATCTGTCAGAAAGTTATAAATTTCTCATGTAAACAGATAGAAAAGAAGCTTGGTACTTTATTGAACTGAATTTGAATCTAGACTTTACATTTATGAATTGATATAATCTACTTACAAAGGAATGGGTTAACAGGTTCATCAAAAGCAAAAGAATAACATGAGAAGGGAACTAGCATCATTTATTTCTTACTCTTTTGAGGTATGACTCAATATGACTCATGGCCTCCTACCCTATGTTCCACAGAGCTGTTAACTTGTGGAGTTAACATTCAGTAAGAATCTGAGGGGGAAGGAAGAGGGTTAACATGTGACAGTTACAGAGCCATTTCTTCTCTTAGAGCATCATGAGCCCTTACTAGGCAGTTCAGATCACAGTGCCTCATCACATCCTTGTCATTTAAGCAGTGGGGACAGTTGGGCAGAGGGAAAGCTTCTACTGAAGGGATATTAGACAAGCTCCAGTTTGATTCTAACCTAGAATCTGTCCTCTCTATTAGTAACACCTAGCAAATTTAGCACAATTACATTTTTAAATCATTAGAAGCATTTTTTAAAAGCAACACTGATGTGCATTTAGTCCCTGAAGATAGCAGCTTCCTGCTATTTTTAAAGAAACATTACCCCATGTCTCTCGTTATTTAATTTCTTTGATGCCTGAGTTGGTGCTTTTGGTCTCTGCCCACTGCTTCAATGAGGGGCAAGGGCTGAGGACTCTGGTCTGTAATCCAAGACTCCATGGTCCAGCTGCCGGGGTTACCAAAGGAGAGCGCTGGGATCAAAGGAACCTACTCATGCCTGTGAGACGGGAAGAACAGCTGATTCCTAGAGCCATCGCCGGGCCACCTCAAGCTGCAGTCAGTCATTCACTGAAAGGAGCTGGGGTGCCAGCCAGGATAAGGGTCACTGTAAAGACAAAAGGGATTCTCCTGGCCACACCGAACAGCAGAGCGGATACCTACAGAGAACTGGGAGGACATCAAAAGACAGATTGGAAACAGAAAGGGCTACAGCTCCACAATGAACAGGGGGGTCATTCCTCACTGATGTCACATAAATAATCCTGGAGTGAAAGATTCTCCACAATAAAACAGGGCTGAAAGGGGATATTAAGAGAATTCTAGTCATCCATTCTGCTCCCATATTTCTTCCTTGTTTTTTTTCTTTGGAACTACCATAAAAGTATGATAATTATTTCTCTGCCTTCTTTCTGCTTTTTTTTGGATTGTTGGCTTCAATTTCCCCAGGAAGAAAGAGCAAAAACTAGTGAAAAGGAATTTGAAAGGCTTTTTCCCAGATAACTTTGGAATATTTTTACTACCCATATGTATTTTTAAATTCTATTCACTTTTAAAATTGATAGACAGTAGAAATCATACTTTTTGTTGTGCATTTCTAGGAATTTGACAAATGAGTACTGTTGAATATCCCCAGAAATAAAATAGTAGTTACATCAACCCCACAATTTCCCTTGTGCAGCCTAGTTAAAATCATTTCCCCTCTAGCCCCTGGAAAACTGAATTTTTAAATGTTTCTATGCTTTTACCTTTTCTAGAATGTCATATAAATGGAATTAAACAGTATGTAGCTCTTTTCAGTCTGGCATCTTTGACTTAGTACTTGAGATTCAACATGCTATTGTGTATATCAGAAGTTCATTCCTTTTGTGGCTGAATAGTATTCCATGTCATGGATCTTTCACAGTCAGTTTATCCATCTAGTCATTGTATGACATTTAGGCTGTTCCCAATTTCTTGTGCTTATGAACAAAACCATTTTTCATTCCATTAAATTATTTTCTATTTTTTCTGGGGGCTTCCTCTCTGATTCATTTTTTAAGATTCTAAATATTTAGTGATTTTATTTTCTGTATATCTTTGTCATTCATTTAAGTCAATTTCATTATGGTCTGAGAACATATTTTGGATTATTGCAATCCTTATAAAATTGTTAAGGTTTGTCTTATGACTGAAGATACGATCTGTCTTGGTATTTATTCCATGTGACCACGACAAGGATGTGTATTCTGCTGATCCTGGGTGGTTCATTCTGTAAATGGCAGTTGTGTTAAATTGGTTGATAGTGTTTTTCATGTTTTCTCTATCCTTATCCTTTGTATACCCATATTTACTACTAATTATTCTATTGGGTAGCATAGAGCGTTGAAATCTCCAACTTTAACTGTGATTCACTGATCTCTTCTTTCAGTTCTACTAATATTTCTTAATGTATTTTGAAGTTCATTTGTTAGGTTTATGCACATTTAGGACTGTTACATCTTGTTGGTGTATTGACACTCTCCCCTCCACTTATCCCTACTAATAAGAGTCTGTCTTTAAGTCCCTTACATTTAACAGAGGAGATAGCTACATAGATCCTATTACCAATGATGTCATTGGTTAAAAACACCTTCACATGTAACATTATGGAAGTATAGAAGAGGAACATAGAAAAGAGGAAGCTGAGAGTAAGTCAGAGAGGTAATAGAATTTAGGCTGGGCCCTAAAAGAATAGAAATAGAACACCTTCAAACAGTTGAGGAAAGCACTCTAAGCTGAAAACAAAAACAGAAACAAAAAATACCACATGATCAAAGGAAGTGAGAACTTCAAACATAGAAATGTCTTTGTGTAAAATTACATACATCTACAGTCATTAATGTAGTTTCAACAAACTAGCTTTACAATCTGAGCAAACAAATATAAAGAATGACATTTCTACATAAAGTGCTATATTTTGGTGGAAGGTTTTATGTTTTACCTATTCAAATGCAGTTCTTTAATTAATTACCCTGGTCATTGCCCTGGAGAATCTTCTCCATTATTTTATTTTTAATTTGATTCTGGTATTTTTCAGTATCTGTTTTATTTCCCTAGGAATTTTTCAATGCATATTAAAGTGTCCTCGTTCATTAATCAATTTCCTCCTTTTTTTCAGCTTTTAGAAATTTCTCTAAATTTATGAGCCACATATTCCATTAGTTTACCAGCATTCTGGGTTGATAAGAGTCATGGTGGCTAAATTTATTTTCCATAACAAAAACTATCAATAATACCAAGTGTATTTATGAATAAATTAAGTCAAATGTAAGGTTAGAAATGAAGGTGAGTGAAACTTTTGGAATAACTTGGTTTTCATGGTAGTGTAGAGAATGCAGACTCTAAGAATCACATAATATGCCAACACTGGGTATTAGATCATTATAGCAAGCTGATCAGACCCACATAATTTCCCAACCATGTTACTTCTTAAAATTATAGAAAATATAAATATTCAGGAATGTTAATACCTGTACACCTTATGTGTAAGAATTACCCAGAACATAAGCATTCTAAAAAAGAACAAAAATATGAGAAACAAGAAATAATGATATACCAGTAATTAAATGTTCATTAAATTAAATAATTACTGATGTATAATGACAAAAAATGATAATCAGTAAACAAAATCTTTTATGGAAGTAATGAAACTTACTGGAGGGAAATTAGAGAGAGTGATAGAATGTCATGACTACTGTAGTTTTCAGAAGGAGAAGATAGCTATTGACTTTATCTTGATATTGGTAGTACACTGGAAGTTTAAATATTCAAAATAATGGCATAGAAAATGAAAAAGATATTAATATCTTTTAAGTCTAGTTGGGTAAATAGTAGTCTGTTGCATAATTTCATGTACATTTACTTTTTTGCATAATTTTAAATGAAAATGTTAATTTAAAAAGACAACTTAGTAGAATGGAATAGTAAGTAATTACTAGAAGAAAATAGGCTAAAGTAATTTCAAAATAAGAGCTCAGAGTGGAATAAATTTAAAAAGGTAAATATAAAGAATTACAAGATATTTACTACTGCTTACAAATGGAAGATATATAGTGCAATATTGATCTTCGACAAGATAGATCTCCTGGTGAATGCATTAAATGGACATAATATTTATTTCACATTAATAAAAAATTCAGTCCAAGAAAACACAGTGGTCCTTTTGTCCCTAATGATCTGTCTTTAAAATATAAAATATGAATAATAATTTTAAGGAGAAATTAATCAATCTGTCATCTTAGTAGAATATCAATATGTATTAAAAAATGATAGAGTAAGTAGACCAAAAATAATTAATGACAGTGAGGGTTTAAATAACATGAGTAAGAAAGATGAGTACTGAGACTAAAAATTTTTCAAGCATGTTTGGAAAAATCAACTCTGTACAGTAACTCAAAACAATCTCAGAAATATTAGAGAGAAGGAAAAATAGAAAAGAAAAAGAAAAAACTTGTAAAAGTTACATTCACCAAATGTAATGCCAATAAAAATGGAAAATACAACAGGAGAGCTCTGAACTCCAAACTGTCCTTCATAAAGGCTAATAAAAATGATATTAAAATTATTTATAATGGAAATGATAAACAATATGAAAATGAGGAATGATGAGAATACTTCAAAACTTCAGAGTAAAGCCAAAGAGGAATTCAGGGGAAAAAATGAGTGGCCTCAAACATAATTTTTAAAAAAGCATAAGTTTAAACATATATCAAAATATCTAATCAGAATGAAAATGAAAAAAAAAAATCCTCAAACAGTAGGAATATAAATAAGTGAATTATTGGTGAAAAATTGATAGGAGAACCCCAAGTTGTTTCTGTGGAAAGATCAATAAAATACTTTAGTTTTATTAGGTTTACTTTGAGAGTTTACTTTGAACAGGAAGAGAATGAGAGAGAGAAAAGCAGCATGCACACAGAATGAGAACTGACTCATAGCCAAGTGGTATGAAAGATACTATAAAAAAAAAACATAGCTCCTTCTCTTACATCATCAAGGCATGTGAAAATTTAGAGAAATTACTTTTTTTCCTTCCTGAGAAAATAGAAATCACTCAATTTAGGCCAAAGTGATTTAAAAAACTTGGATATGTAAGCAACCAGGAAATAAATGGAAGATTTAGTAAAATTTATTTCTTAAAAAGACAACAAACCCAAGAAATGTTTCAAGTTCAGTTCCATTAAATCCTTTAATGAGGGTGATATATAAAGTTTTTTCAGAGCACAGAGAAAGAGACTGACATTTTTCACACTCATTCTTTGAGGCTTGCCTGGGACTGAGACAACAAGTCAATAAGGACACATAAACACAAACACACACACTCAGACTTATACACCATTTGGCCAATGACAATGAAGGCAAAAAGTTCTAAATGCAATACTAACACACTGACTCCTATCTCAGTCAAGATCAAAAGAGTTTTTATTCTTGGAATATGAGATTAACTCAATATTGAGTAATCCATTAATGGCATTGTTATATTTTGAAACTAAAAGAGAAGGGGAAATAAATGATGAAAAAGCATTTTATTAAATCCCTTAACTCTATTTTTTATAAGGGACAAAGGAAACTCCCTTAATTTTATTGATCAAATCTACCAAATCTGATGAAATAACAGAATGATTTTTTTTAACATTAAAGGAAACTTCCCCATAAAAATCAGGAACAAAACAAGTTTAGTTCCTATTATTAAATATTATATGCATAATCCATGGAAATAAAATACAATAAGGAAAATAAAGAAGGAGCATACATGTTAGAAAAGAAGAGAATACGATCATCTTTTGAAGATTGAAAATAATTAAATAAAAAAAGTGGTTATAATTCTTATAAAAATTTATTAGATAACCTTATACATGATAAATATACAGATTATTTTAAAATAAAATGGAATTAAGTGATAAATATTATGTATACAATAATAAATTGACTAATAGACATTAATAGACATATGGATAAAGCCCTACTGATGGGTATAAAGAAAGAACTTAAAAACAAAGAGAAAACAGCTTTATAAAGAAAGAACTTAAAAACAAAGAGAAAACAGCTTTATATGGGAGGCTTCTGAAAGTAGGCCTACCTCAGTGTTAAAAGCAGGGCAAAATTCAAGCTCCATGGCTTTAACGTGCCACAAGCATTGATTCTTATTAAAAGTGGGATGGAAATGAAATAATCGAATCAGTGCAAAATTACATGCCATTTTAATAAGAGAATATTGTGTAGGACTTGATAGGATTCCTAAATTATCTTGAAGAAAGATTATATAAGGCTAACTCAATATAGAGTTGACCCTTGAACAACACAGGTTTGAACTATGCGGCTCCACTTATACGTGGATTTTTTTCAATAAATATATTGAAAAATATTTTGGAAGTTTTGGACAGTTTGGAAAAACATTTTCTTTTTGCTAGCTTCCTTTATTGTAAGAAAACAATAAGTACATAATACATGTAACACAGAGAATACGTGTTAATTGCTTGTTTATGTTATTAGCATGGCTTCCAGTCAACAGTAGGCTGTTACTTAAGTTTTGGGGGAGTCAAAAGTTGTACACAGACTTTAAACTGCTCAGGGGTTCTGCACCCCTAATTCCCACATTGTTCAAGGGTTAACTGTGTATATATAGCAAATGAAAAAATGAATGAAGGTTTCTCTATGTATAAAGATTTTGTAAATAAACAATACTAAAAGGTTGGTATTAAATGTATAAAAACAGAGCAATGAAACAGCAGACCCAAATTCATACATGTGTATATATATATATATATATATACTTCAAAAAATGGTTAAGATGCTATGTTGTATTAGTGGGCAAAGAAGGGGATATTCAGTGGTGTTGTAACAATTTGGTTATACTCCTGGGAAGACAAATGTTAATTATACTTCACCCCATATATAAGAATACAATTTAGGTAAAATCTAGGCTAAAGTAACTTTTATTGTGATTAGATGAAAATATGGGAGAATATATATATATATATATTTTGGTATCATTAATCTACAATTACCTGAAGAACATTATGTTTACTAGGCTCCCCCCTTCACCAAGTCCCCCCAACAAACCCCTTTATAGTCACTGTCCATCAGCATAGTAAGATGCTGTAGAATCACTACTTGTCTTCTCTGTGTTGCACAGCCCTCCCCGGGCCACCCCCACACATTACACATGCTAATCGTGATGCCCCCTTACTTTTTTCCTGACCTTATCCCTCCCTTTCCACCCATCCTCCTCACTCCCTTTCCCTTTGGTAACTGTTAGTCCATTCTTGGGTTCTGTGATTGTGTTGCTGTTTTGTTCCTTCAGTTTTTCTTTGCTCTTATACTCCACAGATGAGTGAAATCATTTGGTACTTGTCTTTCTCCACCTGGCTTATTTCACTGAGCCTAATACCCTCTAGCTCCATCCATGTTGTTGCAAATGGTAAGATTTGTTTTCTTCTTATGGATGAATAATATTCCATTGTGTATATGTACCACATCTTCTTTATTCATTCATCTACTAATGGACCCTTAGGTTGCTTCCATTTCTTGGCTATTGTAAATAGTGCTGTGATAAACATAGGGGTGCATCTGTCTTTTTCAAACTGAGCTGCTGAATTCTTAAGAGTAAATTCCTAGGAGTGGAATTCCTGGGTCAAATGGTATTTCTATTTTGAGCATTTTGAGGAATCTCCATCCTGCTTTCCACAATGGTTGAACTAATTTACATTCCCACCAGCAGTGTAGGAGGGTTCCCTTTTCTCCACAAACTCGCCAACATTTGTTGTTGTTTGTCTTTTGGATGGTGGCGATCCACACTGGTGTGAGGTGATATCTCATTGTGGTTTTAATTTCCATTTCTCTGATGATTAGTGATGTGGAGCATCTTTTCATGTGTCTGTTGGCCATCTGAACTTCTTCTTTAGAGAACTGTCTATTCAGCTCCTCTGCCCATTTTTTAATTGGATTATTTGCTTTTTGTTTGTTGAGGTGCGTGAACTCTTTATATATATTGGATGTCAGCCCTTTTTTCGGATCTGTCATTTGTGAATATATTCTCCCATACTGTAGGATACCTTTTTGTTCTATTGATGGTGTCCTTTGCTGTACAGAAGCTTTTTAGCTTGATATAGTCCCATTTGTTCATTTTTGCTTTTATTTCCCTTGCCTGGGGAGATATGTTCATGAAGAAGTTGCTCATGTTTATGTCTAAGAGATTTTTGCCTATGATTATTTCTAAGAGTTTTATGGTTTCATGACTTACATTCAGGTCTTTGATTCATTTCAAATATACTTTTGTGTATGGGATTAGTCATTGATCCAGTTTCATTCTCTTACATGTAGCTGTCCAGTTTTGCCAGCACCATCTGTTGAAGAGACTGTCATTTCCCCATTGTATGTCCATGGATCCTTTATCAAATATTAGTTGACCATATATGTTTGGATTAATGTTTGGAGTCTCTATTCTGTTCCACTGGTCTGTGGCTCTGTTCTTGTGCCAGTACCAAATTGTCTTGATTACTGTGGCTTTGTAGTAGAGCTTGAAGTTGGGAAGCGAGATTCCCCCTACTTTATTCTTCCTTCTCAGGATTTTTTTGGCTATTCAGGGTCTTTGGTAGTTCCATATGCATTTTTGAACTATTGTTCCAGTTCGCTGAAGAATGCTGTTGGTAATTTGATAGGGATTGCATTGAATCTGTACATTGCTTTGGGCAGGATGGCCATTTTGAAGATATTAATTCTTCCTAGCCAGGAGCATGGAATGTGTTTCCATTTGTTAGTGCCCTCTTTAATTTCTCTTAAGAGTGTCTTACAGTTTTCAGGGTATAGGTCTTTCACTTCCTTGGTTAGGTTTATTCCTAGGTATTTTATTCTTTTTGATGCAATTGTGAATGGAATTGTTTTCCTGATTTCTCTTTCTATTAGTTCATTGTTAGTGTATAGGAAAGCCACAGATTTCTGTGTGTTAATTTTGTATCCTGCAACTTTGCTGAATTCCGATATTAGTTCTAGTAGTTTTGGATTGAAGTCTTTATGGTTTTTTGTGTACAATATCATGTCATCTGCAAATAGCGACAGTTTAACTTCTTCTTTACCAATCTGGATTCCTTGTATTTCTTTGTTTTGTCTAATTGTCATGGCTAGGACGTCCAGTACTATGTTGAATAACATTGGGGAGAGTGGGCATCCCTGTCTTGTACCCGATCTCAGAGGAGAAGCTTTCAGCTTCTTGCTATTCAGTATGATGTTGGCTGTGCGTTTATCATATATGGCCTTTATTATGCTGAGGTACTTGCCCTCTATGCCCATTTTGTTGAGAATTTTTATCATGAATGGATGTTGAATTTTGTTGAATGCTTTTTCAGCATCTATGGAGATGATCATGTGGTTTATGTCCTTCTTTTTGTTTGTGTGGTAGATGATGTTGATGGATTTTCGAATGTTGTACCATCCTTGCATCCCTGGGATGAATCCCACTTGGCCATGGTGTATGATCCTTTTGATGTATTTTTGAATTCGGTTTGCTAATATTTTGTTGAGTGTTTTTGCATCTACGTTCATCAGGGATATTTGTCTGTAATTTTCTTTTTTGGTGGGGTCTTTACCTGTTTTTGGTATTAAGGTGATGTTGGCTTCATAGAATGAGTTTGGGAGTAGTCCCTCATCTTCTATTTCTTGGAAAACTAATGAAGAATGGGTATTATATCTTCTCTGCATGTCTGATAAAATTCTAAGGTAAATCCATCTGGTACAGGGGTTTTGTTCTTGGGTAGTTTTTTGATTACCGATTCAATTTCTTTGCTGGTAATTGTTTTGTTTAGATTTTCTGTTTCTTCCATGGTCAGTCTTGGAGGGTTGTATTTTTCTAAGAAGTTGTCCATTTCTTCTAGGTTTTCCAGCTTGTTAGCATATAGGTTTTCCTAGTATTCTCTAATAATTCTTTGTATTTCTATGGGGTCCGTCATGATTTTTCCTTTCTCATTTCTGATTCTGTTGATGTGTGTTGACTCTCTTTTTCTCTTAATAACTCTGGCTAGGTGTTTATCTATTTTGTTTATTTTCTCAAAGTTGGTTTCACTGATTTTTTCTATTGTTTTACTCTTCTCAATTTTATTTATTTCTTCTCTGATCTTTATTATGTCCCTCCTTCTGCTGACTTTAGGCCTCATTTGTTCTTCTTTTTCCAATTTCAATGATTGTGATGTTTGACTATTCATTTGGGATTGTTCTTCCTTCTTTAAATATGCCTGGTTTACTATATACTTTCCTCTTAAGAGTGCTTTTGCTGTGTCCCACAGAAGTTGGGGCTTTGTGTTGTTGTTGTCATTTGTTTCCATATATTCTTTGATATCTATTTTAATTTGGTCATTGATCCATTGGTTATTAAGGAGCATGTTGTTAAGCCTCCATGTGTTTGTGAGCCTTTTTGCTTTCTTTGTACAATTTATTTCTAGTTTCATACATTTGTGGTCTGAAAAGTTGGTTGGTAGAATTTCAGTCTTTTTGAATTTACTGAGGCTCTTTTTGTGGCCTAGTATGTGGTCTATTCTGGAGAATGTTCCATGTGCACTTGAGAAGAATGTGTATCTTGTTGTTTTTGGATGTAGAGTTCTATAGATGTCTATTAGGTCCATCGGTTCTAGTGTGTTGCTCAGTGCCTCTGTTTCCTTATTTATTTTCTGTCTGGTGGATCTGTCCTTTGGAGTGAGTGGTGTGTTGAAGTCTCCTAGAAAGAATGCATTGCATTGTATTTCCTCCTTTAATTCTGTTAGTATTTTTTTCACATATGTACATGCTCCTGTGTTGGGTGCCTAGATATTTATAATGGTTATATCCTCTTGTTAGACTGACCCCTTTATCATTATGTAATGTCCTTCATTGTCTCTTGCGACTTTCTTTGTTTTGAAGTCTATTTTGTCTGATACAAGTACTGCAGGATGTGCTTTTTTTCCCCTATTGTTTGCATGAAATATCTTTTTCCATACTTTCAGTTTTAGTCTATGTATATCTTTGGGTTTGAAGTGAGTCTCTTGCAGGCAGCATATAGATGGGTATTGCTTTTTTATCCATTCTATTACTCTGTGTCTTTTGATTGGTGCATTCATTGCATTTACATTTAGGGTGATCATTGAAAGATATGTACTTATTGCTATTGCAGGCTTTAGATTCGTGGTTACCAAAGGTTCAAGGTTAGCTTCTTTAATATCTTCCTGTCTAACTTAACTCCCTTATTGAGCTATTATAAACACTGTCTGATGATTCTTTCTTTCTCTCCCTTCTTATTCCTCCTCCTCCATTCTTTATATGTTGGGTGTTTTATTCTGTGCTCTTTTGTTTTCTTTGACTGCTTTTTTGGGTAGTTGATTTTATTTTTTGCCTTTAGTTAGTATTTGGTTGGTCTGCTTTCTTTGCTGTGATTTTATTTTCTCTGGTGACATCTATTTAGCCTTAGGAGTGCTCCCATCCAGAGCAGTCCCTCTAACATACCGTGTAGAGGTGGTTTGTCAACTTTTGCTTGTCTGGGAATTGTTTAATCCCTCCTTCATATTTAAATGATAATCGTGCTGGATATAGTATTCTTGGTTCAAGGTCCTTCTGTTTCATTGCATTAAATATATCATGCCATTCTCTTCTGGCCTGTAAGGTTTCTGTTGAGAAGTCTGATGATAGCCTGATGGGTTTTCCTTTGTAGGTGACCTTTTTCTTATCTCTAGCTGCCTTTACAATTCTTTCCTTGTCCTTGAGCTTTGCCATTTTAATTATTGTGTGTCTTGGTGTTGTCCTCTTTGGGTCCCTTCTGTTGGGGGTTCTGTGTATTTCTGTGGTCTGAGCGACTATTTTCTCCCCCAGTTTGGGGAAGTTTTCAGCAATTATTTCTTCAAATACAGTTTCTATCCCCTTTTCTCTCTCTCCTTCTTCTGGTACCCCTATAATGCAGATATTGTTCCTTTTGGATTGGTCACACAGTTCTCTTAGTATTGTTTCATTCCTGGAGATCCTTTTTTCTCTCTCTGAGTCAGCTTCTATGCATTTCTGTTCTCTGGTTTCTAATCCATCAATGGCCTCTTGCATCTCATCCATTCTGCTTTTAAGTCCTTCCAGAGATTGTTTTATTTCTGTATTCTCTCTCCTTAGCTCTTGCATATTTATCTGCAAGTCCATCAGGGTGGTTATGACCTTACTTTTAAATTCTTTTTCAGGAAGATTGGTTAGGTCTGTCTCCCCAGATTGCTTTTCAGGGGAGACTGTCTGGGTTAATCTGGTCTGTATCAAATTCTTCTGCCTTTTCATGGCAATAGAGATAGTTGTGGGTAGTTGGCATCTGTCAGCTGGGAGAACATCCCTTCTTGCTAATTTGTGGCCTTCCTCTCCTGGGAGAACAGCGACCTCTAGTGGCTTGTGCTGGACAGCTGTGCACAGATAGGGTCTCTGATTCTTGCCCAGCCGCTGTGAAGGAAGCTCCATGCGCGGTTGCTGTGGGCGTGGCCAGCCTCAGGCTGCTACTCTGCTATGGTGGAGTTGTGCCGGAGAGGGAATGGGCGGGAGGCTGTTTATCACCATGAGGGGCCTTGGTGCTGCACTGCTGCCCAGGGGGTTAGGGAGCCCGGAGTTCCCCAGGTTCCCAGCTGCTGAGCTGATTGTGGCGGGACGCCTCCATCCAGCTGTGGGGTCTCTGTCCCTTTAAGACTTTCAGTGGGCACTCACTTTCCTTTGTCCCAGGGGTGCTGACTGTGGGGACCCATTCACAGGTCTTACTGTCTTGTTTCCCTAGTATCCAGCACCCCACACACTGTGTGTCTGTGTTCTGGTGCAGGTGGCTAGGGCTGGGTGTTTAGCAGTCCTGGGCTCCCTCTCCCTCCCCGCTCTGACTCCTCTCCTCCCGCTGGGAGCTGGGGTGAGGGGCACTCGGGTCCTGCCGGGCTGTGGCTTGTATCTTACCCCCTTCGCAAGGCGCTGGGTTCTTGCAGGTGTAGATGTAGTCTGGCTGTTGTCCTGTATCTTCTGTTCTCTCTTTTACAAATAGTTGTATTTGTTGTATTTTCAAAAATATATATGTTTTTGGGACGAGATTTCCACTGCTCTACTCGTGCCGCCATTTTGGCTCTGCCCCAAGTAATATTTTTACTATCGCTGAATTTGGTTTCTTAAGTGATACTCCAAATCTCCAAGATATAAGGAAAACAAAGAATTAAATTTGATTATTTTAAAAGGAGCTGTTTTGTCTGATCAAAGCAAACACGAAGTTAAGAGTTATGTGTAAAGCAGAAGAAAATATTTGCAACATATTCAGCAAAGGATAAACATTTGTAATATTATCGAGACATTATTGAATTGCACTAGGGAAAGCAGTACAATTCAATTTAATTCCATAAGGAAAAACAATAGATAATTGGTTGAAGAATATGATCAGGAAGAGATCAGCAGTTTTCAAAGGACAAGTTTTGGAGTTTTTTTGGCTAGGGGGAGAGTATATGCTGATTCTCATTCACTATTGATTTGAGTAAATGTTTGTGGAAACCCTGTGTGGGATATTGGCAAAGTTTCCTAAAGTTTTAAATCTGTGTGCATTGATCCAGCAATTCCAGTTCTGGATAGCTACCTTAAAATTCACTAAGAGTGTGCTAGGTGATGTTAGGTTGTTTTAATGATGTTCATCACAAGATTGTCACGGTAAACATTTTGACAGAAATGCCGAGTTGTTACTGCAAAGAAAGGGTGATTTTACATTTTTACTCTATCTTCATCTGTTCTGTTTGAAATTTTTAAAAGCCTTCTGAAGCAATTTGACATCTCAAAATATATCTGCAAACCTCTTACTGTCTTGAGAATTTGTTCAGACTGGATAAGTGGAATCAGTGGATTTCACCGACTTTATTGCTTTTCTGTAATTTGTTGCTGGGAAATAAAAGCAGGTGAAAATATTATCTAGAGTGCTAGATACTGACATTTATTAAAAGGATTATTTAAATGATTCTATTTATGGAGGAATCTTGCAATTTTTGGAAATGCTTTCTGTGCCAGGGAGAGCTTTCTCCTTTGTCAAGTTTGATATCTTTTACCACTGTTAATGTCAGAGGCTGCACAACTTGAAGTCTGCTATAATATCACACACACAGAATGACTTTTAGGATGGAAATTAGAATAGAACTGAAAATGGGAAATGGTGTCTTTGACAAGTGAATATTTCTAATTTATGTACTGCATTCTGGAGCTAAAAGAAAAGTAATGGACATTTCTTTCCAATTCAGATTGGTTTTTCAACCAAGCTTATAAAATTACCACCATCATATCAGTGTTGAGAGGCAGAATAATTTTGTAGATAGAATGCAGGTTTAAGTGCTCATTTTATTTTAGGACCTAATTACATCCTATTCTGACTTGTGCATTATTATTGTAAATTATATGTGTCCACAATGTTTAGGGGTATTTTGTTTTTGCCACATTATAAATATAGGTGATCATAAATAAATATCATCTGATTATAAATATCAGGTAATTTGATTTCAAAAGTGGACTCTAAACAACTCTACAACTCACACTCAAAAGTATAAAATTACTAAAAGAAAGGGACCTCATCAAGAGAAGGCTGAAAGTACAAGACCAGAACACTACCTGATGTTATCTTGAGTTGCAAATAAAACAAGAAATCTATTTGTAAACCCTTCTGATTAATACCTAATCTTGAAATTTTGAAACTTGAATTCATTGCTTTATAAGAACATAATATTTAATTTATGACTCATAAGGGAGAATGAGATCTTACCTGAACTGGGGCTCTAGATTTTGTAAAACAACTATTTTGTATCCCACTGATAGTGTATGAAAGCTTCTGTTATTTCATTTTCCTGTTAACATGTGGTACTATCAGACACTTTAACTAGATGTGAATTAAATTGCTGTGCAATGACATCAAAATTTTCTTATAATTATTATTATTTTCCTGGTTAGTGAGGAAGTACACTAACATTTTTATGTCATTAGTCATTCAGGATTTTTCTTCTGTTAAACACACACACACACAAACACACATACAGTTAATATCTATATCTGTACCTACAGCTATATCTGTATTTTTATTTTGTATACTGAGTCCATTAGCATTAGACTCATTCTAGCATCTTTTCCACATTATGACTCATATTTAACTTTATGCCATCTTTTGGAGGAAGATTTTAATTTTCTAAAGATAAATTCATAAATTTTTTCATTCTCAATTCCTTTTTTTTTTTAGTCTTTTTTGCTCTTTGCTACCCCAACATTATTAACATATTTCCTATATTTTCATTTAAGATTTTTATGCTTTATTTTTCTCATCAGGTTTCAATTCATATTTGATTTGTATAGTGTATGCAGTGAAAAAAAGTGTACTTTCGTATGAGCGGCCAGATGTGTCAGGGCCCTTCCTAGAACTGAAGAGCACATTCCCTCCCCCATGCATTTGTAATGTAATCTCTTTTATACCAAATTCTTTGTGCATATGCATGTATATATGTATGTTAAAATATTTATAGACTCTATTTTTTGGCATTGTTATATTAATTATCTCTAAATCACTTCTAACATCATATTTTTGGAAATATTTTATGCTTTTAAGAAGTAATGACTGTAGCACCTTACTACCCTGATAGACAGTGACTACAATGGGGTGGTGGTGGGGACTTGATAATATGGGTGAGTGTGAGAACCACAATGTTGCTCATGTGAAACCTTCATAAGATTATATATCAATGATACTTAAATTTAAAAAAATTATATGCTTCTAATAAGCCTTAATGTCTTATATGGAGTATCCCTCCTAGTGTTCTTCAAAATTATCTTGCTATTATAGCCCTTTTAAGTTTCCACATGGACTTTTCAATCAGTTTCTTAATTCCTGCAAAAATATTATTTGCTTGAAATGCATTGACCTCATAGATTAATTAAGGAAAGGTTGACATCTTTATAGTATATGGTCTTCTCATCCACACACATAATAATCTATCTAAAAATGTTAGCACTTTCTGTGTCTATATCAAAAACCTTTTATTAATCTCTCCATTATGTCTGACATCTTTTATTAGATTTATTCTTGGGTGCCTCTTAAATATTGTTGATGTTATTTTTAAAAAATACTAGGCCTAATTGGTTGTGTACATTGTGAAATGCTATGGAATGGCAATTGATTACTTGTAAAGTTGTGAATATACTTTAGGCAAAACCACATGTGATGTGTAATACCTCTGAGCTAGAAACAGTGGGGAGCTCATGCTACCACAGGCCTGAAGGATACAGATACAGCTGCTTGAGAGGAGCTGTGGATTCCCATAGAGGAAAGCAGGCAATCCACAAGAGCCTGTGTGACTGTGGCTGGAACGGGAACAGGGGTGAGCTGGGAAAATCAGTACTCTGCCCTCACACTGCTATTGCCCTTCAGTTTTTTGCTAGTATCTCTCATTGGCTGAACCCAACTCAAAGCCTAAGGGCTAGGGAGGCTGTGGATTCAGTCTCTTGGGGGCACAGAGCAGCGTGAAGAAGAATCTAGACTAGATCTTGGGGGCAAACAGAAGATACACAAGTACTCTTCTAACTCTTTGTATTAGGAGTCTCCAGAAAAGCAGAGCCAATAGGATATAGGTATTGGCTCATGTAATTATGGAGGCTGAAGAGTCCTAGGATCTAAGGTGTGCAGGCTGGAGACCCAGGAGAGCCACCAGTGGTGTAGTTTGAAGGCCTAAAATCCAGACAGCTGATGATGTAGATTCCTAGCCTCAGTCAGAAGTCTGAGAACCAGCTCCAACAGTCAGGTAGAGAGCAAATTCTACTTTATTTCACCTTTTTCTTCTATTCAGGCTTTCAACAGAATGGATGATGCCCACCCACACTGAGGAGGGCCATCGGATTTACTAAGTCCACCAATTCAAATGTTCATCTCTTCCAGAAACACCCTCACAAACAGAAAATATTTAACTAGCTATCTGGTCATCCCTTGGCCCACTCAAGCTACATAAAATTAACCATCTCAGTAGTATACACATATTAACTCAATCCTCACAATACCCCTACAAAATAAATGATTTTATATTTACTTTATAGATGAAGAAATCGAGGTACAGACCAGTTAAGAGTATGGCCAAATCCATACTCTTAAACATAGTCCCTTTATGTTTATCTGGTAATAGTAAAATAGCACTAATAATGTGAATAAGTATTGTACTATTCTTTCATACCAGATTTTGATTGAAATTAAGTTGAAACTATTTACATATTTATGATATTGTGTCTTTTAAATCATGGTCTACCTATTTATTTAGGTTTTCTTTAATAATAAGCTTTATAATCACATCTGAAAAGACCTTGCACAACACAGCTTTTGTTAGATTTATTCTTGGCTATACTTTTGTTGCTATTGCAAAGTTAAAAAAAATAACTACCGTATCTATTTGTGCATAGATTGGGTTGTACTTGATTTTTGCATATTATTTTCTAGCAAGCTTGCTAATCTCTCATATTAATTATGTAAATTTAATTGCAGTTACTTTGGGATTTCTATATAGACAATTATCTTCAGTGAATAATGATAATTTTGTGTATTCCTTTCCAATCATTCTATTTTTAATTTGTTTTTCCTTATACTGGGTACTAGCTAAGTCCTTTATTACAATGCTAAACAGAAGTGATAGCTGGTTTTCTTGTCTTACTCATTATCTTAAGAAGAATATTTCCTTGATTTCACCATTGAGTTTGATGTTTGTTTTTAAAGAAGTTCCTTTAAATACCAAATTTGCTAGTAGATTTTTTTAATTAAGTGCATTTACCTGTTACTAAAATTCCTATTATTATTTTCCCTTTAATTCTGTCGCTGGGGTGAAATATAACCCTGAACAAACCTAACATAACTATTCTATGTTTTTCACATTGCTTGATTCAATTTTCATCTTACTTCAGGAAACTAAAAGCAGGTGTTTGGTTGCAAATGAATTATTGAGAAAGTGCTCTATAGGAGGTAAAGGGACAGAACCAAGAAAGGTTGTAGTCTCAGGTGAAGTTTGGACTTGGAATACCACCCCAGAGATTTCCTGCCTTGGGACAAGTAGGCTGAGCTTTTGTAGTCTGTATCAGTTCATCAGTGGCTGCTCCCAGTAAGGCAGCTCATGTGTGGGGCAGGTAGATGGCAGGGCATGGTCACAACCTGTTTTTGTAAATAAAGTTTTATTGAAACACAGTCTTGCTCATTCATTTACATGTCTATGGCTGCTTTTGTGCTACAAGGACATAGTTGAGTAGTTACAATGGAGACTATCTGGCCTAAATTATTTGCCATATGGCCCTTTACAGAAAAAGGTTGCAAATACTTTATCTAGATTCCTGTCGAGACTAGTGATTTTTTAAAACTCTTTTGATCATTATAGTCAAGTAGACTATTCTGCATTTTTCTAGACTTTGTAATATTTTCAGTAAGTTGATGACATTTTCTTTAGAGCTCACTGGTAAAACTTGATGAGCATGGAACATTATTTGTGGGGAAATTTTAAAGCTCTGATACAATTACTTTGACTATGCAGATATTTTAAAAGACTATTTGCCACATCCTTTTGTCATTATTAATAATATTTTTATAAATATGCTTATGTGAGCTAAATTTTGGGTTTATTGACATGTACTCGTTTATTTTAACTTCTTAAATTTTATTTTTTGTAACATTTTTAGTGTCCCCCTTTCTTTTTTAGTATGTCTTATTTCAGCTTTCTGATCTTTTTGTAAACTTTATTTATCTTTTCAAATAATCAATATTGTTGATTTTTGTTGTTTCATCATTGTTTTCTTATTTGTTTGTAATTTATTAAGTTGTGTTTGTATGTGTGTTTTGTCTTCATTTTACTTTCCTTATATTCTGTGTTCTTTTTCAAACCTTCTCATTTGTATGTTTGGATCATAAATTTCAAGTCTTCTGCTACACAATGTGAATGCTTGATTTATAGTATTTTAAATATTTTTTCTATGTATCTGTAATCTAATTCTCTTTCCAGCAAGGTCAATTTATTTATTCATGAGTTGTCTGAAATATGTTTTATAATTTATAAATATTTAAGACTTTTAAAATTATCTTTATTAATGATTTCAACTTAATCACTTTGTGTCAAAGAACATATTATATATGATTACAATTTATTAAAATTTTTATTTGTTTCATGATTGAATGCATGGCCATTAAAAAAATGTTTCATGTATAGTTGAATGAGGTTAGGTATATTTCAACAATTCTGTAAAACTCTCTGCTAATATATCTCTAACTGGCTTTCTACAAGGAGCAGATAGAGAAAATGGAAGAGCATAATTCAAACATATTAGGCCTTCTTACTATACCTTCCATTTCTCTGAATATCTAATATAAATATACTACCTTTTTACTCTATTATATATTCTGGATAATTTCTTTATATCTATCAATTATTAATTTTTCCTTATCTCTATTGAATAAATTGTTCAGATGACCTTGAGTAGTTAAGTTCAAATTTTATAGTATTTTAAATTTATAGATATTCCACTTGACTCTTTTTTGTAATTTGATTAGTTACTTTATTGGTTCTTCCTGGTACTTTTAATTTCTTCTTTTATTTCTTTTAAAAACTTTTTTTATGATTATCTACCTTATTAAATGCTCATCCAACTATCCCCATTGTTAATTTATATTATGATTGAGGTTTTGTGTCTCTTTATCCCCTTCACCTACTGCATTTACCCATCCCAACCCCTCCCTCATGGTAACCTGCGGTCACTTCTTGGTGTCCATGAGACAACGGCTGTTTGGTTCATTTTGTTTTTAGATTCTACATATAAGTGAAATCATATGAAATTTGTCTTTCTCTGCCTGGCCTATTTCACTTAGCATAATACCCTCTACGGTCCATCCATCCTGCAAATGGCAGGTTTCTTTCTTTTTTATGGCTGAATACTATTCTGTTGTATATATGTACCACATCTTTATCCATTTATCTGTTGATGGACACTTTGGTTGCTTCCATATCTTGGCTATTGTAAATGTGGCAATAAACAGAGGGCATATATCTTTTTGAATCAGAGATTTTGTTTTCTTTGGGTAAACTCCTAGAAGTGGAATTACTGGGTTGTATGGTATTTCTTTTTTAGGTTTTTGAGGAGCCTCCAAGCTGTTTTCCATAGTGGCTGTGCCAATTTACATTCCTACCAACAGTATATGAGGGTTCCCTTCTCTCCATATCCCCGCCAACATTTGTTATTTCTTGTCTTTTGGATAGTGGCCATTTTGACTGGTGTGCGGTTATACCTCATTGTGTATTTGATTTGCATTTCCCTCAGGATTAGTGATGTGGAGCATCTTTTCATGTGCCTGTTGGCCATCTGTATGTCTTCTTTGGAAAAATGTCTATTCAGGTCTTATGCCTTTTTTTAATGGGTTTATTTGTTTTTTGGTGTTGAGTTGTATGAGCTCTTTATATATTTTAGATGTTAGCCCTTATCATATATATCATTTGCAAATGTATTCTCCATACTGTAGGTTGCCTTTTCATTTTGTTGATGGTTTCCTTTGCTGTACAGAAGCTTTTTAATTTGATGTAGTCATTTCTTATTTCTTTAGATATTTTAAATATAATTATTTTATATTGTATGCCTGATGATTCCTACATATGAAATTGTTTATTTAATTCTACCTTCTTTCTGACTTGAACATAGTGCCTTATTTTCTTTGTGTATTTTATGAATTTTTACTGTATGTATGTATGTATTCTTTGCAACATTGTATTTGTGTACATATTCCTTAGGCTTAGGGCAAAGGTCATTCCTACAAGGAGGATTTATGTTTACTTGGAAGTGGTGTGAAATTGAGATGCAAATTCATCTGCTCAGAATCAGTGTATGTTTCGAAATTCCAAGGGGGTGTTTTCCCTCCCTCCTCCAACATATAAAAACTGCCTTCTAGGGTGGCTCATCCCTATATTAGTTCTTGCAATTTGTTTTTGGGACTTATGGATTCATTACTTTTTTCTCAGCTTAATAATGATTAAAAATATTATCATGCATTGTTTTGATTTTCTATGGTAAGGTTGTTCAGCATTCTAACAGAAATGGAATCCTTAGTTTGTCTGAGAGAATGACACATTCAGTTTCCTGATACGCCATTTAGGATTTAATGTTACATTCCTAAATGAAATTGGTACATTATTTTGTTTTCCCTTAGTATCTTTTAATAGGTGGGATATCAAAATCACCCTAGCTTTAGAAAATATATTGGGGAAATTTCCTTTTCTGTTTTTTAGAACAATTGTTTTTCCAGGAAGGGCTTCTGGGTCTGTGGAAATGTACTCCTTGTCTTTTGACAGGGACACCAAGGTTTCATATTAAATGATGGTTCGACATTAATGCCTAACTGTGGGATTCCTCTGTCTCATGGGAGATATGAATTTGAATCTCTACTCATGTGTGGCAGAGTCTAGGATTTCGATTTCTCAGAGAACTCTTATTTTCCAGCTGTTGGAGGTTGAGTTCGTCCTCCTCCGTCCTTGTCCCCCCTGCAACAAAGAACTGAAAGACAGAGACACAGTAGTGAAACGGGAAAAGTTTTATTTGAATACACTCCAAGGGAGGAGCAAGCCAGAGTCAAGGTGGACAAAGGCAGGCTGCTTACTCTGAGGCTTCTTTTTACAGGGCTTTTGGCAGGGCAGCGAAGTCCTTGACTGACTATTTTTGGCCTTGGGGGCCTGGTGTAATTTGTAAAAAAAGAAGAGAGGGGCTGCTCTGATGATTTCTGTGCCTGCTTTTTATTTTTTCTTACCTGGGGAGAGTCTGCGCTTGGACACTTCTCATTTAGGTATGCTGTTTTATCTTGCCTGGGGAGTGTATATACATCCTAAGTAACTCCTGGTCCTTCAAACTTCATTGAATTAACTTGATAAGTCCTTTCTGGCTCTGGTTTTATCTGGTTAACTCTTTGATTTCCTTTTAGTGAGCTTCACTGGCTTTATTCTCCCTCCACCCACTTATGTCTATCTTTCTGCCTAACAGAACCAGAAGACTGGTCAGGTGACAATGGTCCCTGCTGTATCCCTGCCCCAGAAAGTGCAGTTTTTCCAATCCGCTTTAATAGCATTATGCTTGGATTTCAGTTCCATTTACTCACATCGGATTTTATACCGGCACAAGCTCACATCCTCTCTGGATATTACAACTCCAGCCTCGTGCCACCAGGGCCCATTTTCATGTCTGATAACATCCTGAAGCACCATACTGTCAACCTGTGGATTTACCCCTGTGATTTTGACTTGGTTTCCTGCTTCTGGAAACTAGGGATCTTTTTTTCTCTATATATAGCTAAGGTGCGAGCTAACACTTTTGTCTAGGATTTTCATGCTCCTGGAGCTGGAGGGGCCTCAGTGCCATTCATTACACTGTGCTCCCAGAAGCAGCCTGCCCTACCTGTTTTACTGGTTGAAGTGAAGCTGTTGAAATTCTGCCCAAATCTCTTAATCAATGCTATGGGGGAAAATACTGTCATTTTACCTAATGATATCATATGGCAGAATGACCTAAATCATTATAAAGTCACACTATTCTATGAATAGTGTCCTAAATGGATGCCAAAGGCATTGATACTTTAATTTTCTCTTTTATTTTTTTTCCTATAATGTCTTTATAAACCCTGGCTTAATGCCCATGAATGTAATGTTTTTCACTTATGTCATTTTCTGATTATTGCATTTCATGCTTCTCAGTGCAGAGGAAATTTTAACACAAGATTTCACTTCAATAAAATCCTCATAAACCTGTTTGAAAAGTAATGTGATTTCTATTCTGTTTTGTCACTATAGGCACCAGGCCCAGAGGGATTTTGAATTTGTTCTTCACTTATAAAATAAATAGACTATATATATATATATATATATATATATATATATATATATATACACACACACATACACACATGCCTTATATAAATGGTTTATGGGACACAGCAAAAGCAGTTCTAAGAGGAAACTATATAGCAATCTAGGACTATTTAAAGAAGGAAGAACAATCCCAAATGAATAGTCTAATGTCACAATTATCGAAATTGGAAAAAGAGGACAAATGAGGCCTAAGGTCAGCAGAAGGAGGGGCATAATAAAAATCAGAGAAGAAATAAATAAAATGGAGAAGAATAAAACAATTGAAAAAAAATCAATGAAACCAAGAGCTGGTTCTTTGAGAAAATAAACAAAATAGATAAGCCCCTAGCCAGACTTATTAAGAGAAAAAGAGAATCTACATGCATAAACATAATCAGAAATGAGAAAGGAAAAATCATGACGGACCCCAAGAAATACAAAGAATTATTAGAGAATACTATGAGAATCTATATGCTAACAAGTTGGAAAACCTAGAAGAAATGGACAAATTCCTAGAAAAACACATCCTCCCCAGACTGACCAAGGAAGAAAGAAAATCTAAACAGGCCAATTATCAGCAACAAAATTGAATTGGTAATCAAAAAAACTACCCAAGAATAAAACCCCCAGGCCAGATGGATTCACTGCCGAATTTTATCAGACATGTAGAGAAGACATAATACCCATTCTCCTTAAAGTTTTCCAAAAAATAGAAGAGGAGGGAATACTTCCAAACTCATTCTATGAAGCCAGCATCACCCTAATACCAAAACCAGGCAAAGACACCACAAAAAAAGACAATTAAAGACCAATATCCCTGATGAATATAGACACAAAGATACTCAACAAAATATTAGTAAACAAAATTAAAAAATACATCAAAAAGGTAACCCATCATGATCGAGTAGGATTTATTCCAGGGACGCAAGGATGGAAACATCTATCAATATCACCACCACATCAACAAAAAGGAGGACAAAAACCACATGATCATCTCCATAGATGCAGTAAAAGCATTTGACAAAATTCAACATTCATTCATGATAAAAACTCTCAACAAAATGGGTATAGAGGGCAAGTACCTCAACATAATAAAGGGCGTATTTGACAAACCCACAGCCAACATCATACTTAACAGGGAGAAGCTGAAAGCTTTTCAACTAAGATTGGGAACAAGACAGGGATGCCCACTCTCCCCACTATGTTATTCAACATAGTACTAGGGTTCCTAGCCATGGCAATCAGACAAAACAAAGAAATACAAGGCATCCAGATTGGTAAAGAAGAAGTCAAACTGTCACTATTTGGAGATGACATAATATTGTACATAAAAAACCCTAAAGACTCCACTCCAAAACTACTAGAACTAATATCTGAATTCAGCAAAGTTGTAGGATACAAAATTAATACATAGAAATTTGTTGCTTTCCTGTACACTAATGATGAGCTAGCAGAAAGAGAAATCAGGAAAACAATTCCATTCACAATTGCATCAAAAAGAATAAAATACCTAGGAATAAACCTAACCAAGGAAGTGAAAGACCTATACCCTGAAAAGTACAAGACACTCTTAAGAGAAATTAAAGAGGATACTAACAAATGGAAACTCATCCCATGCTCTTGGCTAGGAAGAATTAATATTGTCAAAATGGCCATCCTGCCTAAAGCACTCTACAGATTCAATGCAATGCCTATCAAAATACCAACAGCATTCTTCAACAAACTGGAACAAATAGTTCTAAAATTCATATGGAACCACAAAAGACCCTGAATAGCCAAAGCAATCCTGAGAAGGAAAAATAAAGCAGGGGTATCTCACTCCCCAACTTCAAGCTCTACTACAAAGCCACAGCAATCAAGACAATTTGGTACTGGCACAAGAACAGAGCCACAGACCGGTGGAACAGAAGAGAGTCCAGATATTAACCCAAACATTATTTATGTTTCATATGATACATTATTTATGTATCATATATCAATTAATATATGATAAAAGAGCCAAGAATATACAATGGGGAAATGACAGCCTCTTCAACAGTTGATGTTGGCAAAACTGGACAGCTACATGTAAGAGAATGAAAATGGATCATTGTCTAACCCCATACACAAAAGCAAACTCAAAATGAATCAAAGACCTGAATGTAAGTCATGAAACCATAAAACTCTTAGAAAAAACATAGGCAAAAAATCTGTTGCACATAAACATGAGCAACTTCTTCATGAACATATCTCCCCAGGCAAGGGAAACAAAAGCAAAAATGAACAAGTGGGACTGTATCAAGCTGAAAAGGTTCTGTACAACAAAGGAAACCATCAATAGAACAAAAAGACATCCTACAGTGTGAAAGAATATATTCATAAATGACATATCCGATAAAGGGTTGATATCCAAAATGTATAAAGAGCACACACACCTCAACAAACAAAAAGCAAATAATCCAATTAAAATATGGGCAGAGGATCTGAACAGACACTTCTCCAAAGAAGAAATTCAGATGGCCAACAGGCACATGAAAAGATGCTCTGCATCGCTAATCATCAGAGAAATGCAAATTAAAACCACAGTGAGATATCACTTCACACCAGTACAGATGGCCACCATCCAAAAGACAAACAACAACAAATGTTGGCAAGGATGTGGACAATGAGGAACCCTCCTACACTGCTGGTGGGAATGTAAATTAGTTCAACCATTGTAGAAAGCAGTATGGAGGTTCCTCAAAAAACTCAAAATAGAAATATCATTGACCCAGGAATTCCACTCCTAGGAATTTACCCTGAGAATGCAGGAGCCCTGTTTGAAAAAGACATATGCACCCCTATGTTTATCGCAGCACTATTTACAATAGCCAAGAAATGGAAGCAACCTAAGTGTCCATCAGTAGATGAATGGATAAAGAAGATGTGGTACGTATACACAAAGGACTATTATTCACCTTTAAAAGAAAACAAATCCTACCATTTGCAACAACATGGATGGAGCTAGAGGGTATTATGCTCAGTGAAATAAGCCAGGCAGAGAATGGCAAGTACCAAATGATTTCACTCATTTGTGGAGTATAAGAACAAAGCAAAAACTGAAGGAACAAAACAGCAGCAGACTCACAGAACCCAAGAATGGACTAATAGTTACCAAAGGGAAAGGGACTGGGGAGGGTGGGTGGGAAGGGAGGGATAAGGGGGAAAAGGAGGCATTACAATTAGCAGAGATAATGTAGGGGGGAGCACAGTGAGGGCTGTACAACACAGAAGACAAGTAGTGATTCTATAGCATCTTACTGTGCTGATGGACAGTGACTGTAATGGGGTATGTGGGCAGGACTTGGTGATGGGGGGAGTCTAGTAACCACAACGTTGCTCATGTAACTGAAGATTAATGACACCTAAAAAAAAAATTAGAAGAGTTGTCAGTCATTCAGCATACAGTCCTTGAGCAAATAGCCCACATCAGGTATTGAGTATGAGACCCTGAAGGGAGCAATTATGAATAAGAAGGGGGTGCCCTTTTCAAGAAATACTCCAAATAATCATAATTCCTGTTATAATTGTGTAAATCGAAGCAAAAACAGCCCTGTAAAGTGATAGGAGATCATGTGAGGAAGGAAATTTTGAAACATATTCTAGGTTGCTTCAGATTTCGTAACGAGGGTTAAAGGAACAAGACTTTATTTTCAAAAGCGGTATAATAAATATCTTTCTGATGATTTTATCAGTCAGTTTTACAGAGATTTTACACTGAGGTAAGCCTTGTATTAACTAAAAATTATCACAACAATCCTCCTTGTTAATACTATTATTATTGCTTTCATACATGAGAAAACCGAGGCATAGAAAGTTTAAGTGACTTGCTCAAAGGGCAGGCAGCTAACAAGTAGTAGAATCACAGTTTGAATTCAGTCTAACTCCAGAAAACATGCTTTAACCACTAAGCTACTCTACCTCTCCAGATATAGTCCCCATGACAAAAAATATTCTTACACAATCTCCATGGGGATCCGTTAAAAGTGATACTGCTTAGGTTGAGAGGATGTTCTAAGTGACCTTTGAGACCTTTCTATCTTATTATTATGAGTCTGTGATACTGCTGAGGTAAGTTTATGATCAGTCAGTAGTAATTAGTTCACAAGCTAAGAGTAATATACTGGACCTTTATTTTAAGCCAAGTCAAGAAATTCCATCTTCTGATTTGTGGTTAGGATACATATCTGTATATTCCTACTGCTTGCCTATTAGTGTCTTTATCTTTTAGACAGCACAGCCTTTTCTTTGCTCAATGAAAATACTGCATGTCTTAATATTCTGCTCCCTGAGAATATATTCTTCATACAGCACATTTCTGTGCTCCTCATAATTTGCCACTGTGCTTTCCTACGGTTTTTCTTTGTCCTCCAAACAGATCTCCTAAAGCAGTTATTTAGCTAGATTCTTGGCATTGATCTCCTAAAGGAATATGTTTGAAATTTATTGAACCTGGTTGCAACAAACTTTTTCATATCTATATATGAAATATGCTTATGTATTGGTGGACTAGCACTCTTTCAAGGACAAATCACTGAAAGATTTTAGCCTTCAAAGAGTAGTTTGTTTAAGTGTATAAAAATGCTCGGTGAAGTTTATAAAAATATTCCAGCTGGCAGGTAGCAGTGGTGGACGCATGTCTCATTTACGGAAAGGATGCCCCACCATTGCACAGGAAGTCCACTGGTTTGTCTTGGAGCTTGATGTGATTTTGGTGCCATGCTCAGCTCCTCCTCCACAATGGCTCTCAGCTCAAGACTTTGCTTCCCATTTTAGTTAACGTGAAAGAAGATCATTTCCACAAACTCCCACCACCACTCCCTGCATGTACACCCTGCTTTCTTTACAGACACTATGAAGTGACCGTTCTCCTAGCAAAGATGAACACTTCCACTTGTGCAGTAAATTTGATTTCTTTCTGCCTATTTAAGTACTTTGATACCATAACCTCTCCCCTTTCCTGCAACATAAATTCATGTATTAAGACTGGGAAGTGTTGGGGACAAGCAGATCTAGTAGAGAGTGAAATCAAGAGTTCTCTTTTGGAAAGTTCTGTGACGTGCATTCCCAAGCCAGTTTCCAAGTGGATATAGCAAATTGGCAGATGCATACATGAGTCTGTTATACCAGGGAGGTCTTAGGCACAGGCAGGTAATTTTGGAAGCTGAAAGTATATAATGGTATTAAAAGCTCCAAGATGTGACTGGGTAGATACAGAAAACCAGAGGGTTGCTGACTGAGTCTTGGAGACCGTGAGGAGAAACCAAGAAAACAGAGTGTGTTAGAATGGCCCATAGGGCAGGAAGAAGTGTAATTTAATGAAGGAAAGGGAAGGGAAGTGTTTCAAGAAGGAGGGGTTGGTCAATTAATATTGACTACTGCTGAGAAATACATTTAAAAAAATAGAGATGTGAATGTTGGATTTAGCAACAGTGAAGTCATCTTCCTTTGGCAGTTGAGTTCCTGAGGAGTAGTAGGGAAACAGTCCAAAATTTTTCCAAGAAGATTTTCTGTGATGAGGAAGAGAAATTGAGTGGGGGTTATCTATTATCAAGGGAATGCTGAAGAATGAGTATGTTTGGGAGATACTTAGAGAGCTGACAAAGCAGTGAGTCATACATGATATTCAGGTGGCAAACCTTGATGGCATTGTTAAAAATAATCCTGAAAGGGCTGAAAAATAGTGATGAAAGATAAATATCACACCTACATTAAGATAGCTTAATACATCAATCTCTACAAAACTGACAAAATTTTTCACAGTTATGGACAGAGAAGAGCTCTGAATAATACTCTCTAGGATAGGTGTGAACAGACTGGTTTTCTACAAGGACAGTCAATATTGTTGATGCCTCTAAAATCTATCATTAGCATACCTGTTACTAAGAAATATTATGTCCTTTAATCTAACTTCAGGAAAGGAAGTTTACATCTTCTTATATCAGACATTTATTTCTAAGATTTAAAAAAATGTACTGGGAGTTTAACATGAAAAATTCACAGAATGGATTCTTCCACTACTATTTTCTTTAATGCAATTCTAAATACTGATAATGAAATAAAACTCCCACTGGCACATGTGTTGGACTACAAAATTTGCACTGATCCCCTTATTGCAAAAAACAGGTTATTGTTTTCCTTTTCACTATAACCTGTAATTATTTGCTGATAAAAAGTAAATTTTCCCTGCTTCATAGTTACAAATTAAAGCCATATCAAATATCATGGGAAAAATTAAGATTCAGCAGATTCTAAGGTTAGATGATAAAACTTAATTTTATCTTCGTTTACCTAGTTATAAACTTTGATATAATAATCAGGAATTTATAGATTCTACTGTTAATTAACTTTATTGAAAACCAACAACAGTGAAGGATGGGTCTTCGTACATAATAGATGAGCAATAAAGATCTGTTCGTTTATTTGAAAAGAAGTACTTAGAGCTCATGGCAAGGCATTTTATGTTCACTTGCTAGGAAATACTATCATTTGTTGCAAGTTAGGCCTCTCTAAGTAAACAGTGAGTGATCTGGACTAATCAAAATATTAGGAAGTGTTTGTCTGGAATGTATGTACAGGAGGTAGGGTGAACACTATATTCTACTCAAACTTGGAGCAAAACCTGGGTTAAATTGAACAGTGAAGGATGAAAGTTGATTAGCGAAGTAGTTACAGAAATGTAACCAAAAGACTCTGCACTGTATTAATCCTGATCTTCCTCTTATTATCCTCTATTTCTATTATCCGTATATCACCCTACCTGGAAAATGTGGCCATTGTGAGAACCTCACTGTCCCCTCCAGTCTCCCATCCTCACCTTTAGAGTATTTATCAGGGTAAGTCACCTCTTTAGCATACACAGATTACACCAGAATCTCCAGGAATATTAATCTTAGAGCACCTGCTGGGCACCTATAGACTTAGAAGATGAATATCTGGGAGGTGGGTAGAATTTCTTCCAAACACATTAATTTGGGGAGACAGCTGTCCATCGTTTAAGGTAGTGTCAACTGTCACAGTGAGTTCCATCAGTTTATACTTCTTTGTAAACAGTGATGTGAAACCAAGTAAGTATACTTGCAAATAATTTCTAATATATAGACAGGAAGATATATGATCACAAAATCAAGTTCTTAAATTCTGTTCCAATTTCTTCTGGGAAAGGAGAAGACAGGGTAATACAATGTTCACACACTAGTATAGGTAACTCCATTCAAGTTCTGTAGCCTGACATTGATCATTGGATCAAATATCAAAGACTAGTTTTTTTTTTATTCCCATTCTCCTGTTTAATGTATATACTTTTGGGTTATGATCATTTTCTGAATTTCAATTGCCCCATCTATAAAATGGAGACAACATATCTATTTTAATGGTGTCTCAGTGTTATTGTAAGGCTCAAACAAGTCAATTTATGAAAAGGTGTTTAAAATATAAGGTCCTATTTTTATTAACACTAGATGAGTCTACCTTTTTCTCTAGTCTACATGTTGCTTTAAGATGTTAATCTTATAAAAGACAAACTGGATGATCTAAACCTTAGTTGGCCCAGCTTTTATACCCATTTATTTATTGCAAGGCAGGTGACATGCCATAGAAGAGATCTAGGGTCATTGCATTTTATAAAGGTGAGAACTCACTGCAGAAGCAGCATAAATATTAAACAACCATAGAAGATATCTAGAAGGATCTATTTAATACTGGGCTGTGTCTCTGAAACATCCCAAGCATACTCTGAATAATGAATAGATGGTTTTGTAAAAAAAATACTGACCCTGATGTGAAGCTCATTCATGGTTTTCAGAGCCTTTGGAGTTCCTGGGGATAAATGCAAACAATTCTAAGGAAGTATCCTTTTATCACACACAAAAAAGGAGAAAGTAATTCATGCAGTTTTCAATAAGTAGTTCATCACTTTGTAAGTCAGAATATTTCATTTTTGTCCCAAGGGAAAGTTAATAGGGAGATGGTGTGAAGAAAAAGAAAAAGCAACAGTGACCAGTTGCCCTTTTGCAGGGTACCACACATGAGTGTGAGTTCCTTGGGATGAGTTACCTTCTCAGGTAAGATTTTTCACTGTTAGGAATGAGGATGACATTGAAGCTTAACAGAAAAGATCCATTTTCTTTTCTCTGATTAAAAAGTCTTCCATCTCACCCTCTACAAATAGGTATCAATTATATATTAATGCAAATGCCATTATTTGGTTATTGCTAAATTACAAGTAATAAGAAGTCTGACCAATGCAACATAGAAAGAAGGGATTCCAAGAGGATTTCCAAAAGGATTTCCTAAAAGCGACCAGAGTAACTGCAGAAAAGCTTTAACTTCAAGCAAGTGACAATTTAATTGTACGCTGTAGATGCGAGGAGATGAAGCTCTGTAAGAACTGTCAGTAGCCATCCATTTTAAATCCCTGCGTTTTGACCGTGAGGTATCATGGCATTATGCCAGTATTAAAGATAAGGCAAATTATCTAAACTAAGATGCAGTTTGAGTCCCATGGCTGCAAATTAAGTGGTGGAGTGCAAAGTGATGAAGAAATCATCCCTTTGAAGTTTAGAGAGAATGTGAATTCAGTGGAGGACTGTAGCTGGAGAAATGCAGTATAGTTGTCAGCTAAGGGACATTTAAGGATTCCCTTCCCTGGGCAAACACTGCCTCCCCACTCGGAGATCCTAATGTTCTACTGGATGCATACCAGGAGTTTTGTACATGTATGTTCTCAGTCCCCTTTCAAATAATCTTTTGAAGTTTGCTTACTTATGACCTACACAATTCCAGCCTTCCTTCTCCTGCTGTGTATTCAGAATCTCTGCTCCCAGTCTGAGTCTCAGAAGAGATCCCCCTCCACTGTTGATCACAAGGGAAGTATTAGACTGGATCTCTGGCTATCCTTCTGTATGAAACGAAAACTTGATTTTGGTGTGTTAAAGATTGGTATGTGGTGGGTCAGAGCCTCTGGTTGGAATTATCGATCTCTCCTTCCTCACTATAATGCAGTTTCTTTTTTTTCCCCAAAGATTACAATATAGTTTATTATTGTAATGGCTTTATTGAGGTATAATTGATGTGCAAAAAGTCGCACATATTTAATATATACAATTTGATGAGTTTGGGCATATGCCTACACCACAGTCAGGGTAATAGACATACCCATCACCTCCAGAACCTGTCATGCATCCCTCCACCTCCCCTTTTTGGTGTTAAGAACACAACACGATATCTGGCCTCTTTGTATGCAATTAATTTTCTTAATAAACCTTTTTTCTTTTGGAATAATTTCAGATTTATTGAAAAGTTGCAAAGATAGTTCAGATGGTGGCCACATACCTTTCACTCAGTTTCTCTAATATTAACATCTTACATGACCATCCATATTGCATTTATAAACACTAAGAAATTAACATAGGTGCATTTCTATTAACTAACTGTCATTTTCAGACTTTATTCAGATTTCACCAGTTTTTTCACTAACGTCTTCTTCTGTTCCACAATCAGAGGGATACCTTAGGTTGCATGATGCGTTTCCTCTGCTCAAAACTCAACAATGCCGCAGCATTACACTCAAAAGCCAACGTCCCACAGTGGACTACAGTGGACTACTCCATCATCTTCTCCTCCACTACCAATACCTTTTTGACCATTTCTCCAAACTCCTCTACTTCCCAACCCCTTGCTCCCTGTGCTGCATTTACAGTTGACCTTGTTGCTCTTTAAATACACTAGGTACACTCCTGCCTCAGGCCTTTGCATTGGTGCTTCCCTCTGCCTGTGGCACACTCTTCCTCAGAAACTTGTAGGACTAACTCTCTCATCCCTCAAATTAAACTATCTGGAATGCTTCTGCGTGGGAGATTTGTTTGTTCTCTCCCATTTATTTATCTATTTGATCACTTATTTGTACTAGTGGGGACTTACTCAAATTTATTCTATACTTAAGGTTATAATCCAGTACTACTCGATTTCTTTTGTTGCTCAAGTTTTTCCATTTTGGCCATTGGGAGCACTTTCAGTTAGCTCCTGTGTCTCTTAACATGTTCAGTACCTTTGTTTTATAAGTGCTCCTTTACTTAGTTAATTTTATACCTTAGTACTTCATTTTTTTTTGTTATTATAAATGGTGTGTGTGTGTATGTGTGTATGTGTGTGTGTGTGTGCGTATTTCAAATTCCACTTGTTCCTTGCTGGTATATGGAGAAGGTATTGACTTTGCATATTAATGTTGTATCCTGTGCCCTTCCTAAGCTTGCATATTAGTTCAGAAGTTTGTTGTAGGTTCTTTGGGCTTTTCTTAGTAGATACTCACCTCATCTGTAAATAAAGGCAGTTTTATTTCTTCCTTTCCAATCTGTATGACTTTTAGTTCTTTCTCTTGCTTTATCGCATTAATTAGTACTTCCAGTACAATGTTGAATAAGAGTAGTAAGAAAGGATATCCTCGCTTTGTGCCTGACCTAAGGGAGAAAGCATTGTTTATCACAAGGAAGTGTGATGCTAGCTGTAAGTTTTTCATACCTACACTTTACTAGGTCAAGAAAATTTCCTACTACTCCTAGGTTTTTGAAAATTTTAATCATAAGTGGGCATTGCATACTATTTATTTATTTGTTTATTTATATTTTTAAATTAAGGTATCATTGATATGCACTCTTATGAAGGTTTCACAGGAAAAACAATGTGTTTATTACATTCATTCTTATTATCGAGTTCCCTCCAATAGCCCATTGCAGTCACTGTCCATCAGTGTAGTAAGAGCATTGCATACTATTTAATACTTTTCTGTATTTATTAATACGATCCTGTGATTTTTTTTCATCAGCTTGTTAGTATGGTGAAATAAATTTATTTATGAAGGTCAAACCAGCATTACATCCTGGGATGAACCCCATTAGGCCAGAGTGCATAATCCATTTTATACATTGTTAAATTTAATTTGCTAATATTTTATTGAGGATTTTTAATCTATGTTCATGAGATATAATAGTCTGTTGCTTCCATTTCTTGTATGTCTTTCTCTGGTTTTAGGTTACTTTGGCCTCATTAAATAGTTGGGAAGTGTTTCTTCCTCTTCTTTTTTCTGGAAAGATTGTGTAGCATTGGAATCGTTTCTTCTTGAAATGTTTGGTAAGATTCACAAGTTAAGTTATCTGGATCTAGTATTTCCTTTTGGAATATTCTTATCTACAAGTCTAATTTGTTTGATAGATGTAGGTTTATTTAGGTTACCTATTTCTCCGTAGGTGAATTTTGTTTATTTGTCTCTGAATTTAAAGGTGTAGGGTTATTCATAGTATTCCCTTATTATCCTTTTAAATGTTCTGGGATCAATTGTGATGACTCCACTTTTATTACTGATATTAATGTATTTATTAATACGATCCTGTGATTTTTTTTAATTTTAATTTTAATTTTTAAAAATTTTGTATCTTTGCTCTTTATGATTTTCTTTGTCCTTTATTGTTAGAGTTTTATATATTTTATTTCTCTGTCTTCTTTAAAATTTTTCTGTCTTTAGTTTTTTGCAGTTTGAATATTACAGTGCTAGAGGGTGTGTGTGTGTATGTGTGTGTATGTGTGTTTTGTATGTATCCTCTTGGTGTTCTCTAAACCTGTATGATCTTTAGTTTGATATTTGTTACTAATTTAAATTTTTTTCAAGCATTATTATTTTAAATATTTATTCTGTTCCATTCTCTTTTTCTAAAATAATTTTGCATAAGTTACACTGTTTTGTATGGTTCCACAATTCTTAGATATCTATTCTTTATTTTTTTTTTTTTGCATTTTTTTTTTCTCTTTGTATTTCAGTTTGGGAAATTAGTTTAGACCTGTCTTCAAGGTTAGTGATTCCATCCTCAGCTTTGTGAAGTCTACACAAAGAAATTTCTGAAAAGAATTTTTCTTTTCTGTTACTGTGGGACTTTTGTTTATTTGTTTCCAAAATTTCTTTTTGGTACTTTCTCATAGTTACCATCTTTCTGCTGACATCTGGTTTTGCATGATGTCCATATTTTTCATCAGAGCCTTAACATATTAATCATAGTTATTTAAATTCTCTGTCTGATAATTCCAATATTGGTATCATATCTGAAACTGATTCTGCTGACTAAAGCTTTTTGTCTTCAGGCTGTTTTTTGTTTGTTTGTTTTTGCCTTTGGCTTGCCCTATAATATTTTGCTGGAAGCCAGACATATTGTAAAAAGTATTAAATACTGAGTTAGGTCGACCTTTAATGTGAGGATTTATTTTAATCTGGCCAGGAGTCAGGTTGGGTTTGGTGTTTGTTGTAGTTATGGGTACCAGAAGTTTCAAATTCCTCCTGTGTCCTCTCTCTCTAGTTTCCTACTTGTCTTTAGGGCTTCCCTTTATACTACTCCTCAGAGAGAGTCTGTTTTTCTCCATTCTCTCAGCTATAATTAGCTATTACTGTTCCGGGAGGCTTACTGTTATGGTAGTGGTAGGGTATGGGGGAGGAAAAGCTTTCTTTAATTATCTGACAAAATCCTAGTTTTTAGAGTGTTCTCTGGGCATTTGCCTAGAGCATGTGGCTTTCACAAGAGTATCTGTCCCTTTTCTAGGTGTAAAACTTTTTCAGCCCATTCCCTCTAATCCTTCCCCCTGTAGTGGTTTTCCTCTGTCTAGACTATTGAGGTCCTCTCCCTTGTACATTTAATATTCTGTTTTGTTTCTTTAAGTGACTGATGGAAGCTGTGACAAAGCAGAATTCTCTTTACCCAGCTTAAATGAGATTTCCCTGATGCCAGCTGTCAATGTCAGACCTCCTGGAGATTAAGCCTTTTGTTTCCCGAGAGAGAAGGGTCTGGGTGGGTTTCACAATGACTACTCTTCCCCTATACCAGCGAGGACCATGTGATGGGTTGGGGGTGGGGGAACTTTCTCAGGATTCTTGATTCTGTGAGAGCATGGTGCGCTCCTATAAGAAAACCCTGAAAATGAGTGGGTCCCTCCCCATGACTTTGGCTCCCAGGAACTTCTCACTCCCATGATAGCCTGCCCTCAGCCTCTAGAAATTCACCAAATTTTCTAGTTTATTGTATCTTCCAGTTTATATAGCATCTGTCCAGTGGTTTCTGCTCCAGATAAGTATATGCCAAAGTTGTGTCCCTGGAGGAGCACATCTCTCAATATTTTGAGATGGTAGTTTGGCCTGTAGTCTCAGTTCTCTGATGTGTTGAAGAAAAGTTGTTGATAGACTATCCAGTTTTTTCTTGTTGTAAGAATGGGAATTATGGCTGCCATGTTGTTTATATGTCTGAGTTGAAACAAAAGTCCTTGCAATGCAGTTTTAATAAATGCTGGCATCTCATTTTTAAATTATCAGTCAGCGATTATTTGTTTTCTAATTCCAATTCTACTGTCCTCTAACATTCAAGCATTCCTTATTTCAAACCACAGTACATAGCATCCATAAAATATTTAACCAAGCCATTGAATTAGTTGTTTATTTTTATTTAAGTTGAGAATAGAAAAAGATTTAGAGATTATTTCTCCCATCTCTTTCACATTAGATTATTTCCCCCTTCCATTTCATGTTAGAGATTTTCAAATTGATTTTAGTCATATGACCCACTAAAGGTCATTCAGAGTTCATGACATAGTTGAAGGTCTGGGTTACTTCCTGGTCTACTAACTGTAGGGCTGACTAAAAATCACATTCTCTACCATTCCCACTTATCCCCAGAAATTATAATTTTAAACAAACTTATGTTTAATTCCTTGATCAGCCTTCTATTATACATAGCAGTCATTTTAATAATGATATCTTATATTCAGATAAAAACACTTCAATATACGTTATATTTTTTGACCTGTTCCATAATCCTGTCATAAGGAACTATCATCAGTGAGTTTTTAATTCCTACTAGAATTCAAAGAAGGTAAATGATTTGTCCAAGCACATGAGGCTGAAACAGAGGAAAACATCAGGACTAAAATGCAATTCTCATAGTTTTAACCCTCCTGCAGAGCCTCCCCAATTTGAGAAACCAGCTGCCTTTAGCATGATGCTGACAATCTGATGTAACTGCCTGCCCTATTCTTAGTACAAAAGAATGCACACCTGCTTCTCAGCTTTGCAAAGTGTGCTTCTCAGAGAAGCCTCCTGCACAGAGTGCTCGAAATTGTTGTCCATTGATCAGCTGCACACTTCACATGTAGTTACTTTTAAAGACTGCACTTTCAGGCACAAGAGAAACAAGCAAGAACGTATTTTGTAATATTTAATATTATTGGGCTTTGTTGGAGTAGCAGGTGAATATTTATTGGGATTAGCTATGTGTACTAAGTTTTTCATGTCCCAGTTTAGACATAATTACATTTCCTTTTTTGTTAACTTATCATTTGCTCTTCTACTATACGTTTACTCTTTCTATTTTGAATTGTACACATAGTTTCTTTCCAGGACTGGACACACACTCTAAGGAAATGCATTATGTCATATTCATTGTATCATAGAGCTTAATCAAGTGATTTACTCAACATGGATATTCATTAGCACTGTGGCTTTAGGGAAAATGTGTTAATTTGTATTTTATTGAGTATATTCTGTTAAGTTCTAATTTCAAAATGGTGCTTTTGACAGTGGCAGACCCTTTCAGCCTTCAATGCTTCAGTGAATTTCTGTCCAGTTACATTCTGGGGCAGTAGAGGAAAAAAGGTATCAAAGTCTTCAAAGTCCAGTTTCTTGCACACCCAGCCCAAAGACTTAAGGTAAACTTACCAAAGCACGTATTCAAAGAACTCTAACTGGATTTTCTCTATTCTGCTTCAGATTGTTTTCTCTCTCTAGCTTACACTACCCTTCCCTTATCTGCTTTCACATGAAAAAACACAGCAGCAATGTAGTCTTATTAATCTTATCTCCCTCTTTTCTCCCCAGAAAATATGTGACCACTTTAACTTCACACTCCACCTAGAGACCTGGCATGGAGTAGGATTTTGTAGAACTGAGGTTTTCATACAAATTTCACCCAGAAATCACAATGATGTCTGCAGAACACCATGGAATATGCTTCTACCAAACTGCCTTACAAGAATTAAAACAATTTCACTTTCTTAAAATATTACTTTGCACACATGGCACATGAAAAAAGTTTTATTGTATATATTTTAAATAAATTATATTTTCCCAAAATTTTACCATAAGTAGGTGTTCATTAGTTGTTTATTGAAATTTTTCATCCACCTTTGTAATAAGTTGCACATCTCGACTAAATTACACAAGGAAACATAATTACCTGGATTGCCTCCTCCAATAATTATTTCAAGTCTACTCATTTTAGGAATCTTTATGTAACAATACCTTAACAGTTTTTTAACTCAATATTTATTTATTTAGCCCTGGACAGTTAGTTTTTACACACTCACACACAAACACGCATGCATATGACTATTCAATTGTACATGAATGTGAATGATACAGATTCTTACAAAGATTTTTAGTGCACTTTTTCCTTTTGATTTTTGTTTGCTTCCCTTCTTCTCCTCTTATCTTTCTCACCCCATTATATTCTCCCAAGAAAGTAACCCATGTTAACAACTTTGAATCCTCTGTTTTTATCCACACTAACATTAGCAGATATTAGATTATATATACTGCTTTAAGAATTCTGTTTCATTGTTTGAAAAAATTAGGATCATACTGTACAAACTTTTCTGCATCTTGCATTTCTCACTCATCATCATTTACCTTGCAGAGTACCCTCCATGCCAACTGGTCCAACACTAATTCAGTATTTTAAGATATCTTTAAATTGTACATGTAGCACATGGTGTGGATATACCACAATTCCTCAATTCATGTCATTCAGACTGTTTCCAACATGAAATATATCTATATATGTATATAGATAGATACAGATATATGTAGTCTTCTATATCTTAAAAATAGGCCTTTTATTTCTATGGGGGAAATTTCCAGAAATGGGAATAGAATAGCGTCTTCTTGGTAGGATGGCTGGGAGGATTAGGTGAGGTAATAGGCACAGAAGGTGGAAGCTCTGGGTTACCACACAGACCCCTGCTTCAGGATGGAGGCACTAATTCTTACAGCCATTGGGAGCTGGCTGCTGATGGCTCACAGATGCGTTCTTCCTTGGGACTTGTCCTCACCTGAAGGGAACTGCATCAAACAAGGTTATGCCCCATCTCCAGAGTCAGCACAAGGCCAAGAGCTGTTCAATTTTGTCTGGTCCTCTTGCTTCAGTTTAGGACAATCCTGAAGGGCCATCCAGCTTCCAAGCTCCCCACTGCTTGGCTGAGGCCTCTGTTGTAGCTGCTGTGCTCCCATTCTCTTGTTGCCAGTCCTGTTTCCCTCGCCCCCTCTGCAGGAGTTGGTAACAAGAGAATCAGCAATAGAATCACTGCACACAACTTCTGCCTCAGAGTCTGTTTCCAGCAGAGTGTAGCCAAGCACAGTGCTTAAAACAGGACCTGTAAACATTCAATAAATGCTAACTGTTATTGTGAATTACTATTAAATTATCATAGATCTCAGATAGTGCCCAGCCCTTCCTGATAACTTCAGAAAGTCTGCCTAATAGTATAATGGTGAGGCTCGCTCTCTCTTCGCTGGCATCACATTTGCTTCGCACTGGTGCTTTGTGGTCTGACTCTGAGCAGAGTGATGCCGTAAAAAGATTTACAGCTTCTAACATACAGAGGATTTCTCCACCTGAGCAGAATAATGGCGTCTATTATGTCACATCATTAAGTACCCACCAAAAAGCAGTAGAATTGGGCATTTGTGTTTTGTAATTCAATACTTGGTATGTTATGGGTTACCCTGGTGTAAGCCAGCAGACAAAAACTCATTTGATGCCAAAAGTTAAAGGGAAAAAAAAATCGCACGAGTTAAAATATTGATTAACATTTTCTAGGATTCTGAATTTAGTCATGGACCTCATCAGAGTGGCTTATAGGAGCCTACACTGAAATCTGTGTGTGGGTATGTAATGTGCCCCATGTGGTCAACTGCAGATGACTTGAAAGATATAACAGATATATTTATTCAACATGTACATCAAGGAAGTGAATCAGTCAATTATGTGGCTCTTGTGGATAAATGAAGATGGATGATGGCACCTAAATTTGGTATGAAGAGGGTGGTGTATTTTTAGTAATTGGATTTTTTTCCCCCTAAACTGCCTACAGAGCAGATTTAACATCTATCCCCAAATTTTCTCAAAAGTAATTTGCACAAGTATCAGAAAAACCTGATAGGTTAACAAATTGGCATCAACATGATTTTTAAATTTGTTATTTTATTTAAGTTTTTTCACTTAAAATCCTAATTCATCAACATGAATCAATGTGGTCCAATTATTCTATGGGCAGTGATTAGAGGGAATTTTGTCTACTGAATTTATTTGTACTGAAAAGAAAATTTATAAGACATATGAGAGCACTTATCTTACATCCTCTTGGCAGCTCATTGTTAGAGTTTGGCTGTTTATTCTTCACACTTGTGCTGGAATTTAATGGTTTAATTATGTCATTGATCAATTAAATCCATATTAATATTCCTCTCAAGAATCCCTAGAATCCTCAGTAATGCTGCAAGGACAATTAAGACTGATGTGGCAGAGAGGTTATATACTGACCCCAGGAAACACAATATTTGCATTTTGTATGGAGCATTTCAAGGGGAAAAAGAAAGCCAGTGCCTTTAATTATCTAAACTAGATGTATATAGATAATAAGCCAAATGAAGAACAGTGTCTATAATCTCTGCAAAAACACTGGATGGTGTCAAAAATGAGGTTCCCAGGTTAAGCATACTGCCAAAAACAACACAGTTTTTTTTCTTTACCTTTTTGCAACCAATTTAATGAAAGTGTTCTGATTTAAAAAAAACACAAAAATTACCTTTTCAGTAATAATTCAGTACAGAAATGCTGTTCCTACCAGGCTTTAAGGGTCATGTAAATTTCAGTGTAAGGCAAATTGATAAACATCATGTCTGGCTTTTGAGGCACATTTAAATTTCTAAGAATATAAAAGAATTGGATACATTATTTCAAAACAATCTACTTGTCCTAAAGCAGCAGTTTAATTTCATGAGTAGTGTGGATAGGCCCTGGAGACACCACAGAGCTATCTCCGTAGACAGATTTGCTTGATTTTCATGTTTACAATCATGCTCCAATTGGGGCACCTTCAAATAAAAAATAAGGAGTCAAGAGGAGGGAACTAAAAGAAAGTTTGGGAGTGAAATACAGTAGTTTTAGAGACTATTTGCCTGGTAAATACGATTAATCTCATAGCCAGGAAGTTCTTTCAAAGCATACTATGGCATGTGTTGCCAAATTAGAAATTGGAGAATCAAATGTGATATTTTCTGTGTGCCCTGTTTGTTCACTGAAACCGAAGCTATGAAGCTATTGAACTGCTACATTAGGAGGAGAACAGAAAGGCACAGCAGGATTCAGAATCCTCCCAAGGGCGGTTCAAAATTAGCCTTCAGATTTTTCTCCAGGTACATATCCTCCTGCGAGATTGTGGTCATATTTTTGTTGTATTTTTAATTTTATTCAAAAGGATCTGAAAAGGCTTTAGTAGTAGTTTTAGTCCATGTTCTTCTAAAAAAATCTGAATGGACCCTCACAAGAGTGATGAAGGACATGAGATAACTGCAAGTCAGCAAGTATTCAGGAATCACTTATTATGAAAAGGGAGGAGGTAAAAATCTAATATTTATGGAGTGTCTAAGTCATGCTGGGCATATCCTAAGAAATTCTGCATACCCCATATCAACTGCTCCTCATAGCAGCCATGGACACCTGCTTATGGGTCCTCACAAAAATGAGGTTTAGAGAATCACAAGCTGAGGAACAAGAACTACTTCTAGTGTGATTAATATAAGCAGCACCAATGCTCCTTAAAGAATCTATAGACTAACTGGAGAGCAGAGACACAATTATTCAAAATAAGAAATTGTCTATGTCAGAGTGGACATTTTATTGACAGGGAGTGCTTGACATGCCATCTGGCATACAGTCATTATACTGCATTTGGGAGAAACAGAAGTTCACGAAGAACTGTCCAAGTGTTGAGGAAAGGCACAATGGACAAAGTGGGACTCAAACTGGGCAAAGGATCCTTAAAAACTTAATAGAATTTATCCAAGCAGAGAGGATATGAGAGGTGTTGCCAGTGGTGGGACATTCACATCCAAAGGCCCATAGATGGATAATCAAAGATGGGTCAGGCAGAAGATGGTTGACCAGTGTGATCGTAAGGGTTTAATGGAAGGGCCAGCTAACAGGAAGTTAAATTTAGTGCACAGATGTTCTATTTCAGCTAGTGCTACCCTTTTGTTTAGTATTTGTAGAAGAATCAAGTGAAGTTTTCTATTAATCTGACATGGAGAAATAGGAGAGGAAGAAAGATCACTAACACTGTGCATGATGTCAATAAAAACTTTATAAACCAGGTATTTTTGCTGTTGATTTAAGATTGGGAGATTTGTTTAAATGCCTATGTTATATACCTAGTTAAACTTATTCCATTCAACCTCCTATATTAGTTTCATTACTAATTATTACTCCAGCAGATTATCTAAACCTGGTATTTAAAGACATACAAATTTATAGCAGAGAGTTATGAAGGTTAGAAGTTTAAAGTGGTTCTACTAGGCTAAAATCAAGGTATTGGCAGAGTTGTGTTCCGTCTGGAGGCTCTAGGAGAGAATTCATTTCCTTGCCTTTTCCAGCTTCTGGAGGCTGCCTGCCTCCCTTGGCTCCTGGCCTCCTTTCAGCAGTTACACTCTGACCTCTACTCCCATTATCACATTTTCTTTTCTGACATTGACTCCTGCCCCCTTCTTTCCCTTACAAGGAAATTTGTGATTACACTGGACTCACCCAGATAATCCAGGACGATCTCCCCATCTCAAGACCCTTAATCACATCTGCAAGTCCCTTTTGCCATGTAAAGCAATGAATTCACAGGTTCTTGGGATTAGGACATGGACATCTGTGGGTGGCCATTATTTACCTACCATACCACCATGTGGCAAAAATATTTACCACTACTTTAGATCCACCCATCCATTTTAAATTGGGAAATGCAGGATGTGCACAGATGTGAACTGACTGTTCATATCTCTGTCTTGGCTATATCATTTTGAGCATCCATTAAGCTCTCTGAGCTTCAGCACTATCATCTGAAAAACTGAGGTAGTTTACCCATCTCTGAGCTCTGTTGCAGAGATTAGTGAGATGATGTAGGTGGAAATATTGAGAGCAGTATATATTCCAAGCTGTTAACTAAAATAACTCATTGGAATAATAATAATCACAATGGCATTCTGTGATGAGTGCCAAAATTTTTAATAAGCATTAGTTATACTGAAACACATAATATGGGCATAGAGCTAGACTGAACGACTGTTATGAATTCAAAGAGAATTAATTTGAAATACAATAAAACCATTGTTGAGAAGAATAGGGTTTCTTTATTCAAATTTCTTATCAATTTTGTCTCAGCTTCATATCACTGGTGAAGGTTCTCAACTTTCTTTTTAGTATTTTCGTGACAGAGTTAGGTGGATCCAGATATTTCCAGAGTTAAATGAAGTCATTAGAAATTTAGATTGAACCTGGCATCTGTATACTTAATGGCGGCCATCTAAGTATGCCTCTGGGTGAGCACAGTTTGCTTTTAGTTGAGGCAGATCGCCTTAAAATTACACTAGGTCAGTGGGGGCTCTTTGGTAGCTCAGACATATCATAAGGTTTATATTCAAGGACGACCACAGACACTTATAAGAGGATTCATACTCATGAACTCTTGAATATCTTCAAAAATTCTTACATAATTCCCAGGAAATAGTTCTAAGGTTCTTAGGAATAGGTGATTTCTTTAATTTCAAAGTACTTTGGAAATGGGAAATAAATGCAGTCTCTAGATGCCATCTGCTCCGTACCCACGTCCAGTTTGCATCTGCCTACTTGCACTTCTGTGACTAAATAAGCACGCTCTCTTTTCTTCCTGAATATTTGTTTTAAACTTTAAAGCTTTAAAAGTTCATTGTATCCTACTGTCTTATATTAACAAGGAAGTGAAATATTGTAAGCCACAGGAGGTTCAACAAGTTGGCTCTTTCAGAGTCCTTGAATTCCCACAAAGAACTGGTTTAAGAAAATACGTCAGTGAAGTTTTTCGACCTTGACATTTGACTGCATAAAAGTAAGCAAACATATCCATACTCTATCTCAACATCTTAAAAATAACCAGTAAATGGAAGATATAGGACACTGCCAACATCACCCCTGCAGGGATCAACCTGACAGACCATATAAAGTTCTGTGACAAATGATTTGATGACAGCCAGGTATGTCAACCTGTTCTTTTGACATGAAACTTTGTTTAAAATGTTTCCACCTTTCAATACAGGTATTAAATCTGTGCCATTTGAACCTGTTTCTTCTAAACATCTAAAATTTCTTACCAACTGTGCACTGTGCTTTGCCAATCACATGTTACAGAGCTAGTGAAGTAATGTTTTCTCTGATACCTCAGATGGACTGTATGTGATCTCAGACCATATGTTGTAGGGTCCAGACTCAAAAGACACAGAGCTGTATCAAGTTCGGGTGTATTTGGGGATAGGTGAATGTATCCTTTGACTGTGTGGAAGTGATAAGCAATTGAGCTGAAGATATATTATGGAAGAGAGTTGCCATTTATTAACTATCCTATATGATAAATCCTCTTTTAAGAACTGTAAAAAAAAAAAAAAAAAAAAAAAGAACTGTACTACACAAACCATTATCCCTTTCTAACAATAACTCTTAAACATAGTCATTATTATTCTCATTTTATTCATTAATTTTAAAATCTGTATTAAGTTCTTTCTAATGTGCCCGGCACTGTATGAGATTGTGGGGATACGACAAGGTGGATGTGCTCTCAGCCTCTTGAAACTTCCAGATGATGCCACTGAGTTTCAGAACATTGAAAGACTTTCCTATGGCTATATAATTCTTAGCAGACAAGCTGGGATTCAAACTCAGGATACTGGGGCTTTTCTACTATTCTTCTGGTTTTTCTACTGCAGAGCTGAGAAGTTAGTCTGAAGAAATGTAACTAGAAATTCAGGGCCAGCAAAACAATAATATTGTAGTCACTGAAGACAATTAAATAGCCAAGAGGTCTAGAAGAAAACATTCCTAACATATCAACTGACAATTTATCTAAAGACCAACTGTGGAGGCAATCGGAAATGATTAGATTATTATGATTGTAGTGTTACTAAGTACTTATAATGTTGTACTGTATACTTGAAATTTGCTGAGAGTAGATTTTCTTCTAGTTTATTGAGATATAATTGTGTAACATTGTATAAGTTTAACATATACAGCATGTTTATATGATACACATATATTATAAAATGATTGCTACCATAGTGTTAGCTAACACCTCCATCGTGTCACATAATTAGCATTTCTTTTTCTGTGGTGAGAACATTTAAGATATACTCCCTTAGCAAGTTTCAAGTATATAGTACAATATTATAAGCTATAATCACTATACTGTATATTAGATCCTCAAAATTATTCACCTTATAATTGCAAGTTTGTACCCTTTACTAACATCTCCCCATTTCTCCCACTGCTCAGCAACTGGTAATCACCACTCTGCAAAAGAGGAGATCTTAAGTGTTTACACACACACACACACACAACTATGTGAAGTGATAGATATGTTAATTAGCTTGATTGTGGCGATCATTTCACAATGCATACATATATCAAAACATCACATTGCACCCATTAAATATATTATTTTTATTTATCAATTATACCTCATGAAGTTGGGGAAAATTTTATTTTTTCTTTTCTTTATTAAGGTATCATTGATATACAATCTTATCCTCAGGTTTCACATGAGCAACATTGTGGTGACTACATTCCCCCTGTTGTCAAGTCCCCACCGTATACCCCATTATAGTCACTGTCCATCAGCATAGTAAGATGCTACAGAGTCACTACTTGTCTTCTCTGTGCTATACTGCCTTCTCCGTGCCCCCCTATATTATGTGTACTAATCATAATGCCCCTTAATCCCTTTATTCCTCCCTTCCCACCCACCCTCCCCAGTCCCTTTCCCTTTGGTAACTGTTAGTCCATTCTTGGGTTCTGGGAGTCTGCTGCTGTTTGGTTCCTTCAGTTTTTGCTTTGTTCTTATGCTCCACAGATGAGTGAAATCATTTGGTACTTGCCTTTCTCTGCCTGGCTTATTTCACTGAGCGCAATATCCTCTAGCTCCATCCATGTTGCAAATGGTAGGATTTGTTTTCTTCTTATGGCTGAATAATACTCCATTGTGTATATGTATCACATCTTCTTTATCCATTCATCTACTGATGGACACTTAGGTTGCTTCCAAATCTTGGCTATTGTAAATAGTGTTGTGATAAACATAGGGGTGCATATGTCTATTTGAATCTGTGATCCTGTTTTCTTAGGGTAAATTCCTAGGAGTGGAATTTCTGAGTCAAATGGTATTTTGATTTTTAGTGTTTTGAGGAACCTCCATATTGCTTTCCAGAATGGTTGAACTAATTCATATTCCCACCAACAGTGTAGGAGGGTTCCCCTTTCTCTTCATCCTGCCCATCCCCACCCCCCACCAAAATGTTTGCAGCAGGACACAGTCCTTGATGTGAAGGACTAGTTAAGGAAATACAGGAATAAATGACTTTCATTTTCATGGCTGTGGGGCCACTATCAGATTGAGGAACAGTAAAATAGGAAAAGGATTTGCTGAAAGACAGTGAGCCCTCTTTGAGATAGTAAATTTGAGGCCCACTAGGATATCTAGGTAAGAATGTTCATTAGGCAGCTTATGTACTAGGGTGGAGCTCAAGAGAGAGGTCTGTGCTAACAATAGACATTTGATAGTCATCAACATACATTAACATGGATGAAATTGGTTAAGGAATGTGTGTATAGAGACAAATAGAGCCAAGGACAGAATAATTTGGCTAATGACAAATTTAGGCATAGACTTAGCTAGTTAGCCCTGAAAAGGGAACTGGAAAGACATAATTAGAGACGTGACAAGAAAATCAGGTGATCCAGTTTTTGAGGTCTCAAATGGTGTTTAAGACTCTAGGGTTATTACAGTTTTAGATGTGGCAAGGTCTAATTTGAAGCCATGATAGACAAGTGGCTGAGTACCTGAGAAATCCAGAAGCTTGGTGGGTAGGGAATTGGATAGGGTATCCGTATGAATATGGAGCCCTCAAGGATGATACTGGGCTCTGCATAGAGAACAGAACAATTACTCAAGTTCTGAAGTCCATACCAGGTCAAAGAGAATGGTAGAGGCATATTTAGATGTTTCAGAAGACATTTTTGTACATTAAAGGGTTGCATCTTTGCCTTGGAGTTGTTATAAACTGATCAGTATTTATTTCACATTGGAGATAATGACAACTAATTTTCTCTTCAGGAGAGCTACGAACATGAGAGAAGCAATTGTCTAGCCATTGTAGTTTTCCAAAACCTATCCATTCATAAAATCCAAGGAAATCACCTTCTTGATTCTTTAAACCACCATGTTCTGGAAATTCATACCATGAATGAATACATTATTTTGTGAATAGGCATCCAGGCAATTTCCAGTTTGGGGTTATTACAAATAGAACTGCTACAAACATTTGTAGTGTTTTGTGGGTATTTGTTTTCATTTCACTCAGGTAGACAGTTTCACACCTCTGTACCTCAAGACCTACTCTTCCTTCTACTGTTCCTTACGCAGGTTTATTTATTAACTATTGTTTTGTTTACAGCTTTTTAAATTTTAAGATAAGCTTTACATATATTAATGTTCAAAAATATTAAATATAACGCTTGTTGAATTTTGACAAATGCATACACCTGTGTAACCCAAACCCCTGTCAAGATATAGAATATTACCATTACTGCAGGAAGTAACCTCATACCCCTTCCCAGTCAAACTACACACACACAGAGACCACCACCGTCTTGAATTTTTACCACCATAGATTAGCTTTGCCTGTTCTGGAATTTTATCAATAGGCACCTAGGCAATTTCCAGTTTGGGATTATGACAAATAGAGCTTCTATGAATGTTCACAGTGTTTTTGTGGATATTTGTTATCATTTCACTCAGATAAATAGCTAGAAGTGGAAACTGCTGGGTCAGAGAGTAGGTGAGTGTTTAGCTTCATAAGCAACTGACAGAACGTTTCCAAAGTAGTACCATTTCTCACTGTCATCAGCAACATGTGAGAGTTGTACTTGCTCCATGTCCTTGCCAATACTTGGAGTTGTCAGTCTTCTCACTTGTAACCATTACACTGAGTAACTCCTTGGGATTTTAATTTGCATTTTTTGAAGACTAATGATGTCAAACATCTTTTCATGTGTTTATTGGGCATTCATATATCGTTTTTTGTGAACTATCTGGTTAAAAATTTGCTGATTTCTTTCATTGTTCTCTTGTCATTATTGAGTTGGAGGAGTTCTTTATATACCCTGATTATTAGTTCTTAACCTGATATATGTTTGGGGAATATTATCTTCCGGTCTATGTCTTATCTGTTTTTAAAATTTCTTAATATTTTTATTTCATGAAGATTTTAATTTTAAAATGTGTAAGATATATTTACTTAAAAATTTTTACTATAAGAACACTTAACATGAGATTTACTCCTTAACAGAATTTTAAGTGTATGATGCATTATTGTTGGCTATATGTGTGATGGGTAATCAGATTTCTATTTTTCCTCCAGTCTGAGACTCTCTGCCTTTTATTTGGAGAATATAATGATGCCAGAGCATCACAGAGGCAGCAGGAGAATTTGTTCAGGAATAAGAGTTTCAGTTTTCCAAAGACCACACTACTCTGCTCTCTCCCCAACTCCTTCTTCAAGCAAAACAGCTCAGCCTTGATTTGTGTTTTACACACCAGGCTTCTGCTTACCTTTCATTTGAAGAAAAGCTAAGCCAGCAAAAGAAACGGCGTAACAGGATACATGGGTTTCTGTCCTCCCATCTCTCCCTGGGCATGGTTCTGTGTCTAAGAACACACACAGAGGCTCTTCGGCTTTCAGGATGCTGGGGTGGGGAAGATGAAGAGACTTGATTCTCTTCAGTAGGGGAGATTGCTTTGAGTGTCTCTGCACTGTGGCAGGATCAGATAGGGACTGAAGGCAGAGCCTTTTCAGATCTTCTTTATAACCATTTTTCATACGGGTTTTTTTTTGGAGGTGGAAGCTTCAAGTCCCTGGATACTCTTTCTCAATCCAGTCCACAGTTAGTAGACACTCCTTTCAGCTTTAGGCTGTCATTTTCTTATCTTTCTTTAATTTCCGTTGCTGTTTCAAAAGGTAGGCTTTCATATTGCTTTTCTTTAATGATGCTTTTACGTCTTACTGCAAAAAAGTGCTTATTGCAGAAAAAGAGAAAATAAATTAGAAGAACATAATAAAAATCATGTATTACCCATCTTCACTCAGAGGAATGTTTTTGGGCTGTTTTGCAGGTATTTTTAAATTTTTGTGTATGTATATAAATCAACTATATACAACCATATATGAATAGCCAATAGCTTGTGCTGTGTAACAAACTACCCCAAATGTGACCTAAAACAACCATGTGTTTAAGTCATGCCAGCTCCAGCTGCTGTAACAAGATACCATAGATTCAGTGGCTTAAACAACAGAAATCAATTTTCTCACAGTTCTGGAGGCTGGAGATCTGAGATCAAGGTGTCAGCATGGGTGGTTTCTGGTGAGAGCCCTTTTCCTGGCTTGTGGATGGCTGTCTTCTCCCTGTTTACTCTCATGGTCCTTTCCTGATGCACACACGCGGAGACTGAGAGAGGGAGGGAGGGAGGAGGGAGGGCAAACAATCTCTCTGTATCTCTTACAAACTTTCTGATGTCTGTCTATTGGATTAGAGCCATACTCTTATGACTTCATTTAACCTTAATTATTTTGGTAAAGGCTCTGTCTCCAAGTGTAGTCACATTGGGAGGTTAGGACTTTGACATAAGGCATTTAAATTCTTGGGGGGGACACAAATATTTAGTTCATACCAGATCATGATTTTGCAGGTTAGATATTTGAGTTGGGTTTAACTGTGCAGTTCTTATGCACTGAGCCAGGCTTGACTGATTTCCTGTGTCTGTGGTCAGCTAGTAGGGACTGGTGCTGCTTAGTGTATGGTGGTCTCATCTGGGAAGGCTAGGATGACAGAAGCCTCTCCCTGTGTTGTCTCTCGTTGCCCAGCATGCTGGCTCAGGCTTATTCACATGAGTTTTGGAGGGCCTTAAGAGCAACAAGAGGGCAAGTTCCAATGCACAAGAACTTTTCAAGTCCCTGATTGAGTCATAGTTGCTTTTGTTCCATTGGCCAAAGTAAGGCCACAGTAGTGTCAGAGGGTGCCATTAAAAGTCTAGGATATAGGGAGGTGTGAACTGCAATCAGTCCATGACATATATGCAATATGCATGTATGATTTGTTCCAAAAATAGGGACAACCTTTGTATATTATTTTGTAACTTTTTTTTACTTAATAAAATGTATCTTTCTATGTCTTCAATACTTTGTATTAAAAGATATTCCTTTAGGGCTGTACAACACAGAGAAGACAAGTAGTGATTCTACAACAGGTTGCTACGCTGATGGACAGTGACTGTAAAGGAGTATATAGGGGGGACCTGGTATAGGGGAGAGCCTAGTAAACAAAGTATTCGTCATGTAAGTGTAGATTAATGATTAAAAAAAAAAAATGCAGTTCCTATGTGGTGACCTCTAATGAGTTCTACACAATGATATAAAGGACATATAAAAGTGTAGGCAAAGGGTCTGTTTGTGTTTATACAGAGGATCAAAGCCTAATTTGGCTACCCCGAAAATGAACTAAGAAACGATATGAAAGAGAACTTCCAACATCAGCACTCTCGGGAAGACTCATGCCAGAAGATGATCATCAAAAAACCCCAACAAAGACCCACGCACTGCTACAGCTGTAGATGCACTCATCCCACCAGCTCCTGGACTTGCCATGGGAATGAAGGAGATATCTAAGCTGGCCTGTGCATACAGTAAAACAACAAATTTGACTGGATCTATACTGTTGGAACTCAACCAAGAATTAGGAGAAGTGCAAATTGTAGCGCTCCAAAATCTTACAAGTACAGACTATTTACTGTTAAAAGAACATATGGGATGTGAACAGTGCCCAGGAATGGGTTGTTTTAATTTGTCTGATTTTTCTCAAACTATTCAAATTCAGTTAGATAATAACCATCATATCATTGATAAGTTTTCACAAATGAAATGCCTAGGATGCCTAACTGGTTTTCTTGGTTTCACTGGAGATGGCTGGTAATTACAGGTATGCTTTGGTTATGTAACTACTCCTATTATGTTAATGTGTGTGCGCAATTTAAGTAGTAGCTTAAAATATATACATGCTGAAGTTACTCTACAAGAAGATATGTCAAAGAAATAATCAATCTTCCCATGTTTTCTCCCGCCTGCTACTTCTATAGCTTTTCTTCTTCCTTCCTAATTACAACGAATTCTTAAATAGAATTCGTGCCTCATATCAAATTTACCAAGTATCATAACTCCTCCAAGTGGTAAAGATACCTCAAGACAAATGCTGGGCATAGAAGCCACAGGGCATAAATATGCAAAGAAATAAAAAGCTAACCATTTCAAACAATAAGGCTTCTCTCTCACTTACCAACTTAACATTTCCCTGTATGGCCCCGGAAGATGACTGGTTAGCCAGAGACGGGTAAGATTCCTCAAGGGAGGAACAACCTAAGACAGGCACAGTTGCAGGGGGCCATCTGGTGAGAAAACGGAGAGCAGCAGAGGTGAGGCTTAGAACCTCACCCCTCCTGTTCTGAGAGAAATCTTCTGCATACGTGGATGTTTTATTGCCCTTGTCTAGCTTGGATTAACACATAGTCTACAGGCACACACCTGATCATCTACATTTGCTCTCTTACAACACTAAACTATGTTTTCTACCTTTATGTTGTATCTACCTACCACTTCAGCATCTTATTAAAAATAATAAAGAGAGAAATGTGGTATCCACATATAAATCAAGTATAAAAATCAAATGTGTATTCATATTTGAACTGACTGTTTATAGTTCATAATGCATGAGCAAAACCAAAAGTTTCTGTGATGACTGCCTTTGTACTGTTCACCATGTAACTTATTCACTATGTAAGAATTTGTTCTCCATGTAAGAACTTGTTCGTTATGCTTCAGAAGATTGGAGACTGACGAAAATTAGGCTTGGGGTGGATTAATGATTGTGCATTGAGCATTGACTCCCCTATACAGAATTTTATTGTTGTTAACAACCATTTGATCAATAAATATGAGAGATGCCCTAACAACAACAACCAAGAAAAAGTACACACTTCCAATTGTAAAATAAATAAGCAACCGGGATGTAATGTATAGCATAAGGAATATAGTCAAAATATTGTAACAACTTGGTATGGTGATAGCTGGTACTTAGAATTATCATGTATATAAATGTTGAATCACTGTGTTGTACACCTGAAACTAATGTAATGTAATACTGTGTGTCAACTACCCTTCAATAAAAAATAATTATCTAAAAAAAAAAAAAAAAAAGATATTCCTTTGTAATCACATTCTATTGCTTTAGCACAAAACAGGGTCTTCAAGAGCTTTGTGAAAACAGTAGTTCGAAAAGTATTTTATCCGAATCATTAGAATGCATTGATTTCTAAATGAGTATTTGGAAGGAACAAAAGTCTTTGGATCTATATATTTTATACCATTTCTTAAGAACCAATCTCAGTCAGTTCCTGTAATCACCAACTGTCCACTCTCCTTTTGCTCTTCTCCTTATTTTCCTACTAGATATGTTTTTTCCTACTAGTCCTCCTGCCAAACCGGTCTTCTCGCAATTGCTGTAGCCCACATCAGGCACACTCCTTCCTCATGGCCTCCAACTAGGCTTTCCTCTGCATTCAGGGCTTTGGCCCCAGGTTTGTCCCTGTGGCTTACTCACTCCCGTATTTTAGGTCTCTTTTTAATGTTGCTTTTTTCCCCTGACCACCTTCTTTATAACTGAAAGATAGCCTTTCATGCACTCCTTTTCCCCCTTCCCTGCCTAATTGTTCTTTATGGCATTTACCTCCATCTAGTATAACACAGATATGTTTTTTCTTTGTGTTTGTTTTCTACCATAAACATATAAACTCAGGAAGTATGTCTGCTCTGTTCATAGCTCTATCCAGCACCTGGGACACAATGACGGACTTATAGTGAGTGCTGTATGAATATTTGTTGATTCAATGAATGCATGAGTTGAACCTAACACACTCTTTTATAGTCAAGTAAATGGAGTTTCTAGGAGACAATCAAACTTGTACATGTGTAGAACACTCTCTAACAAGTAGCTCAGCTTAGGTGAATTGGGATATCCCTGTCCTCTTGACAACTTTGCCTAATACCACTGCTTCTGTAATGCAACTGATCCCCTATGTTGACTACCTTCAGCAGCTCACTGCCTGCCCTTCACAAGTCACACGTTCTATTACCAGATTGTACCCATTCTGTTGGCAGCCCTTCAACAACAGATTCTTGTGCCCAACCTGCATACGACTGGGAACACAGGCAAGCTCTCCTCAATGATCCCCATGAAAAACAAAAGTCGCTTCTCAATTCCCATTTTATTTAGCAGCAGAATTTGCCATTCTTGGTCATGATCTCCTTCTTACCACACTTTCTTCTCTTGGATTCCAGGGCAATGCACTTTTATGAATCGTTTCTACTTTTCTAACTCCTGTTTCTTGGTTCCTTTCACTGTTTTTTTTGTTGAATTTTTAGGTGATTGCATGAAATTTCGTGACTGATGACTATAAATGTTGTATCCCTAGCTTGTATTTCTCCCCTGAACTCCAAACCAGTGTATCCAATTGCTTTCATGTTCAAATGTAGTATGTCCCGAACTGAGCTCCTGATATTTCTCCTAGTAAACAGCAACTGTTATAATCTCCTCATCATGGTTAATGGCAATGCCTTTCTTTTAATTGCTCAGGCCAAAGCCTTGCTGACTACTCTTTTTTGCTCATATTCTGTATCTGATCTGTCAGGAAATTCTGTCAGCTCTTGCAGTTTGGGGATATTAAAAATGTTGCACTGAGTGACCTTGTTTATGTAGTACCTTTCTTTCAATAAATTCCTAAAAAGAATAACATGAGAAAAGTCTCTTAAGTTTCTTTTACTGCTTTTCACAACTGCTTAATTGCATTTCATACATTTATTCATTCATTCACTCAACAAATATTTGTGGAGAACATGTGATGCCCAAGAAGCTCTTTCAATTGTCAGCAACAGAGCTGAGGCCTGAGCCTTTGTGGGACTTACCTGCCTGTGTGGGAGACAGAAAGCAAAATAATAATGACAAACTCTGATAAAGGTTATAAAATAAACTAACAGCCTGGTGTGAAATATAACCAGGAGAACGTGCATTGCATAGAGCAGGATAAAAGATATCATTGTCCTGAAATCTGTCCATCCTGAGTATTAAAACTGATTATGTCTTTTGCTTATTCATTATTATTTTTAACTGCCAGTTTGAAGATGAAAAGAATTTTTTAATCCCCTCAAATATGGATACTTTGGCATTCTTCACTCTTGGTAATCTAAAATTTAGCTCTGAGCTCTGAAGTTTTAAAACTGATTAAGTGCAAAACAATGCATATAATCTTATAAATATTGGAGGCAGCTATGAATAATCAAAGACCATACAGTTCTGCTCTTCTTGGGACCGTAAACCAAACATTTTCAAAAGATATGAATAAACATGGGAAGCAGACAATGGAATGATGGTGACATGTAACAGCAGTGAAATTGCCCATGTCCTAGTGAAAAGGCAGGATTCTGTAGCCATCATCAAATGTGTGCGTCTTGGCATAGCCTTAGATCTTCATAATCTACCACCACTCTGTATCCACCTTTAGCATGTGGAGGGAATTGTGTTACAGTATATATAGGAAATTAAAATTTCTAAGGAGAAGACAGATCTCATTGTGTCATCCCATGATGTGTATGATTTTATTGAGATGACAACTACATCCCCAAGATGAGAAAGCTGGTTGTTTTCTCTGTCTTCCAACAGTGCAGGACTGAGCTAGACTATGTACCTCAAAATTGCACTGCATATATAAATCAATGTTTAAAATACGAAGTCTTTTCTGGTTCTTAAACATAGTTAAACAACTTTCCATTTGCTCTGAGAGGGATGTCTGTTGGCTGAAAACATCCTTCTTGTCAGCCGGGAAGCCTAATCTCGGCAGTGACTCAGGGAAACCCTTCCTGCTCTTGTGACTCTTGCTCCCTTAGCTCAGTTTCAAGGGTAAACTCACAGGTGGGGATAGATTTGGTGCAATCCAAAGTCACTTGAACCAGATAGTTACAAACAGGCCAAGGGTCCCTTGCCTGTTCAGCTCTTCACTTGGGTGTGGAATAGAGGGCTTACTGGCTCAGTGCACATACAACTTTTTTAATGAAAGGGAGGTTGAACATTCAGCCATGCCACCTGACACCATTAAAAGAATCAGCTTGAGCTGACCATGTTGAAATGAATGCTTTGAGTGTAAGTCAACAGAACCAAAGGAGAAAAAGAAAGCAAAATCCATGTCACAGAACAGACGGCTAAACTAACCTTGGTAGAGGTTGATGGTGTTGTCCATTTGGGATTATAAATGCCAAAAGTGTGGTTACTTCTCCTTACATTCCTTTGTAAGACAGAGCACAGGTAGATCAGCCCTTAGTAAATGAATCAAAAAACCCAAGAGTGAATGGAAAAAATCCAGTGTTTTAGGGGTGTGCAAATCCTTCAAGGCCTAGTGGCAGCTACTCTTCTGGATACAATTTGGAACCTTCTTGGTTGGGAAAATATAACACCAAATGATTGGGATTTCCTTTTTATAACTTTCAAGATATCAGTGTATCTCCATTTTTTTCCAAAGGATATATACTTGCCCAAATACCAAGTTGAAATAATTTGTGACTCCCTACTTCTTAGTAAATTCCTCAAACATCAAGTGAAATGCGTCCTTCTAAGGCAGAAGGAAGTGTATATATTGTGTCTAATTATAGGTAAGCTGAACTAGCATTTATATGACTTTAGACATTTTCTGTGATTCAAGTTTGAAAGTAGAGTGAATGCCCCAGGAAGCTAGATTCACTGGGATGGTTTGGGGCTGAATACATGGGGTCAACTCAAAGAATGTAGATGGATACTAAAGCTTATCTTCATTGATAACGGGAAGGCCACATTGGAGACAGAATTCTGATTAAGGACAGGGCAGTTTCTAGTATGAGCCGAGGGAAAGCTTTGTGTTTACTTTGTCTATAGAGGTTTCATCTCCACTTTCAAACTCTTCAGCAACTCAGTACATAATCTTTTCTCCCAAAGGGATGGGTATCTCATTACAACTATTTTTTTTTTGTAATTTTAATTCTATGTGTTACATTTTCCATAGGATATTTCTATTTAGGGCTTTTGGTTCATCCCTAGACAATGAAAGGCTTTATCTTTGGTGAAAAGTAATTACATTTCTAGGGTCCACTAAGGAAAGTTCATTTTGAAGTTCAGAGGAAGCTTGCTGGATTGGAAAGGATTAGAAGGGAAAGTAAATGGCCTTGGGTAGCTTGCAGTTGGTGAGAGGGCACTAGATGGAATCACGGCAACCCATTATATTCTACATCCTTGTTTCTCTGGTCCCCATTTTCTCATTCTGTTTTTCCTAGCCATAGACCATATTTAGCACAGAAAGTAGCTATCATATGCATATAATCTTTTGTTCCATGTAAAATTGAGGAGGTGAAGGATTACTTTCATACAGATAAATAGTGCCCACTGGAGAAAGGCTAATTAAAATAAACAGAATGAAACAACTAAAATTTAAAGCAGGGAGGAATTAAGGAATATTTCAGAGCCTTCCCAAATACTTGATTGCAAATTTGGAATCATTGTTCATAGTGCAAAAGTTGCCTTTACTTGTCCAAGAAGGGGATGAAATGCATGGAAGAAAGTTTGTGTCTCTCATCTTCAAGAAGAAAAATGAGTGCTATCATCTTCATGTTTAGTATGGCAGCTATTTCTGGCATAAAGCTATGAAATGCTATGAAACATAAACTAGTCCTAATACACTCAAGGAGAAGCCAATTTCTACAACAGCTGGGGAAGAAAATCAAAGCCACTCCAATGGACCAGCTGAATCGTGAGAGAGGCATTTCATATCCTTCCAGCTGACGCAGCATGGAGATCAAACTGGCAGCTGTATTTTAGGGAAAATATGCCACAACAGAGAAGTGTAAGAAAAGGACAAATCCACAAAAAAATCTTCTGCATATGAATCCCACTAGCAGGAAAACTGCAGAATGAGTAAGTGAAAGTTAGGCATCATCCCCTCAATATTTAGAAAGACCCTCATACATACTGCAACAACCATGAGATAAAGCAAATTTGTTATCCCTCACAGAAACAGAAATCATGATCCTGAATATACTCACCATTGGTCTTTTTGTGCTGCCCTTTGGCTTAAAATTCTCACAGACCTGTCAATAATGAAATCCACATAAAAGCCAAGATAAAAGATAAGTGAAAAGAAATTAGGTATATATTTTTTGTATGTAGGTAGGCAGGACGTACTATAACTTTACACTTTAGAAATGTGCTAAATATAAACTTGTCACAATGACCTTGGCATGTTTGCCAAGTGATGCATTACACTGAGCTTGTCATGTGGCAACCATTGTTATCTGGGAACCAGGTACCTTTATTTGTTCCATTTGTATTAACAAGGGTATGGTTACAGAGTGCTTAAGTAGCTTTCACAAGGTGGCACAGTAAGTGGCAAAGCTGAGATTCAAACCCAGATCACTGAGATTGAAAGGTTGGATTTTTGGCCTCATTTTGCTCTGCTTGGTGGCTTCCTAGTTTTACTTGAACCCTCTTGTGATGGAGAGATTGCTGGAGAGTTCCCAGTTCCCTAAGGCAGAGGGTTCAATCTTGAGCAATTCAGAATGTCATCCTTTCTCCTCCACTCATTTATGATAAGAAATTTGGGAGCCACAGAGATCCAACATAACCCCTCCTTTGGTTGACAAACATCTGTACATTTGATGGTGGCCGTTAACTTGATTCCATTTTGAATCTTCCCTTCTCCTTATGGAATCCTCCAACTGTTTCTTACATGCTATGTATTGGGTCCCTTTAACTTTCTGGCTACTGGGAATGTGACATATTGTCTGTGCCTCAGTTCTTCAACTCTGAAATGGGTCCATGATTTGTCCTACCATGCAGCTTTGTTGGGAAAGTTTGATACTAAGTTAATATATGTCAAACTCTTAGTCCCTGGCACATAGCAAGCACTCAAAACTTTTGTTATTACTGTTACGATTGCTGGTATTATTATTATTATTATGCTTAGGGCCTTTGTGGTGATTCATATGTGATCACACAGGCAAAGCCTCTAGCACAGGGCATGGAGTAATTTAATTACTCAATAGATGTAAAGTTTCTCACTCTTGCCCCAAGCATCTAATGTATGGGTAGGCTTCTTGACTCTTTCATCCCTGTGAAAGTTTATTTTCTAATTTCTCACATGTGATGGTTCATTGCTACAATAGGTCAGTCAGAATTCCACGTCTGTATTAGCAATAGATTTTTGTTATGTATATTCCTTTCTTAGCCGACTATGACCTCTGACTTTAGAATGAATGCCATTCCATTCTATTGCACATCAACCGCAGAATAAATCTGCAGCAACAGTCTACTGCAATGCCTTGATAAATGCATCTGTCCAGGGGGCCAGTCATAATGATTCTGGAATGTCTGAAGAATGTTCTTGAAAACAGTGGTAAACATTCTCCATGCCCACCAGTGGGCCAGCACCGGGGCTTTGGCAATGAATGTCTGTCACAGTACAGATGCTCTGGGTTTTCATTAGGTTCCACAGCTGCAGCATTTCACGGGATGGCTTCTCAGGATAAACACCATGATGTGATCCTCCAGGCTGAACAGTAACACGTTTCACTGAGAGTTTTCCTAATGCAATTTTCTAGGCAACTTTTCGTTTTGCATTCTTTAATGGTTTGATAAAGTGAATAATGCCTGTAACTATGCACACACACAGACCCAATGAGTGTGAGCAAAACAATGACAAAAAGAAAGCACAGGGCATCTGTCTTGTCCACTTGGTTACTTCCCACAAAGTATGTGCACAGCAGGAAGGTAGGAACAGCCAAGTGGTGAGCAAATGATCTGGTAGTACCAGGTGGAAGAAGGCCTGCATCATGGCTCCTTTTAAGCATATAATTGAATTTAAATGGTCTTCATACAAATGGGTCACAGAAACTATGGACATTTTTCTGTGTTGGGAGAAGGGAAAATTCTATCACTCATCTGAAAATAAAAATCATTCTTTCTTTTACTACTGCTCTTTCTGCACAAAAATGTCATATTTAATTCAATCACTATTTCATAATCATAAATCTATTTCTAAAGAGTAGGAAAAATGTATTTTAAAATATTGAACACACTGAGAGCATTTTAACAATGTTGATTAATACTAACTTTTGGTTCCCAAAGTATATGTGACTGTAAACCTTCAATTCCTTAACATAGTCCATTATTTTCATAATTATATAAAAATTATTCAATCCCGGGGTTCAGTCTAATTTTTCAAAATATAAGTACTTTCAACTACCACCACCCGTATTTTTCTGACTGCAGATGTTTTCACACATGCTTTGGAAAACCTTGCTATATGATTTCCAAATAATAGATTAAAGAAAAATGACAAATACTGACCCGTGTGGACCAACTGTCTCATTCCTTGAAATTTATTTTGAGGTTGGCACTCAGTTTTATCTTTAGTAAGTCCTTTAAAGTTACTGCCTTTCAAGCACTGGATATACATGGAGCCTAGCTCTTTTGAATTTATTTCATGGCCTTCTCCCTCCTTTACCTGTGAAGAATTCATAACCCATTTAGCTGCTTTGGTCATCCACACTCATGTCCCCTACCATCCCCAAATTATCTCAGAGCCTTTAGCTGAAAGCAAAGAACGGTTTGGTGGAGTTGTGTTTTGGTGGATTTGGTGGGTAGCCAGGATTTGTTTAAATCGGGAATGGTGAGATACACAGACATGGACATGAGTGCCATGAAGGGGGATGTTTGTTCTAGTCACAGATCCCTAGGAACAGGAGGTACAGCGTGCCATGCAGGCCACATGCAGTAGCACCAGGATTAGTCAGGGGGCAGAGGTAGCAAGACGGAAACAGGGTCAAGAGCTTTTATTATGGTTTCTGTGGGAACGCATGGGTGGTACAGGGGTAAGAAGTTTTGGATTCGCTAGTTTGTATAATTTCAGTGTGCCCTGGGACATACTGGCTGTCCACAGTTGTCTGTCACGTGGCCCTAGGGTGATTAGGGAGGAGGATCGCAGCTCAGAGTGTAAGAGCCTGATAAAAGGAGTTGTTGTGGGTCTGGGCTCTGGATCCGTTGGTTTGCATATGAAAGGAAGGTCTCCCAGGTGAGCTGCTTGCTATCTCTAGGAATTAGCTATCCCTTGGTGGGTCAGTCAGTCCCTCCCAGGTCAGCAAGGCCCTAGAATACCAAAGCATGAGAATACAGAAATTGAAAGTCATGTTAATGCAGCTTGGTGCCCATGGTAACAGAGACACCTCACCTGTATGACTGATTTGTGAGTGCATCTGGGAAGAAACTGTCATATTTCTGGTTACATGCCTAGCCAGAGCACAGGGCCTGGCTCATGGGAAGTGCTTATAGATGCTTGGTATATTCTAAGGCCTAAGGTACACTACTAGTAAGTTTTGCTTTCATCCTGAAATTTACAAAAATATTTGAAAGGAAAACAAAAAGCCTACGTGGAATCTTGTTTTGTTTATGTAATAATACTAATCTCTAAAACTTTTTCTGAGTGCCTCAGATTCACTGATTCCCTACCTATGCTTCCAATGTTGATAGACATTTCAACTGGCACATAGGACTCAGTGTTTCAGCTCTCTGATGGGCCCTAACCCCCTCCCCTCCCCTCCCTCACTTCTTAAATCTATAAGCTACTCCCTTTCAGCATCTGTGTATCTGTGCTCACTATGACACTGTTAGGAGATCAAACACATCTGTCAGTCAGACTGACAGCAACCATGTATTGAGCACCCCAGGGAGTCCATATCCCACAGAGTGTATCAGAGTAAATAACAAAAACCAAGCTAAATTACTATTGTCAAAATGATTGGAAGCAACAGGCTCCTCTTTAAGGATGAGCAAATTCAAGTTGTTCTCATTTTTTAAAAGGATATTTTAGGAACAATAAAAGATTTTGTCAAGCATTATTTCTTAACTTTTTAGAAATGAGATTATCTTCGAAGGAAATTGTGTGCATTAAATACAAGTTTATTTCATATTATACCATCAAGTTATGGGTTTGTAAAAGCTGTTTCATGTTCTGTAGAAACCCTTTGAAATTTTTTAGTAAAAAGTTCTCTTTTTTAAAGAAGGAAAAATAATTAGTGGAAATTAATGCCAACATTTGGACCTTAATAATTAATGAATACACCTCTTTTGTACATTCAGGTCCAAGCAATCCTTGTATTTTTCAAGAAGGGAACTAAAGTTGGGGGTTTGCTTTGGGAAGGGGTTGTTTTGGTTTTGGTTTCCGATTACAGTCCTTAAACTCAGCTAGCTGGAAGAGAAGTATATATTCTACATCAAAGTTATTGACACAAAGTAACTATTTTAATGAGTCCTGGGGTCCCACATTTTTAATCTCCATTGTTTGAGGATGGCCTGTGAACCTACATTTTAGGACTGGAAAAAGCTGCATAGCATTTCAAAAACCTTGAATCTCCATCAGGAGATCAGCACATGCATCCCTGCTCGGTCCTCACCCACAGTCTGGTCTCAGGCTCATCATTGGACCTCTTGGTGTGTGAATGGAAGTGGTCCGGACTCTATCTCTAAATCCTCTTCCCGTTTTATATGGTTATAAATAGGAACATTTGTAATGGTTGTAAGTAGGAACATTAACGTAGGTATAAGATAAGATATGGAGGGTTTAAATGGACGGAAGGGTTCTACTGAGGTTAACTATATCATGATTTTAGGTAAGACTGGTTTCTGAACTACATGAAATTATCAAACTACCACAAAAGATGCTTCTAGCATGTAATGTATTGATCTGGAATCAACTAATTCTGGGAATTCAACTTGAAGTAAAATAACCCATCAGTATATTCCTTGACTCACTACATTATTATTTGCTGCTACACAAACACCTTGGAAACGTGTAAATATATACTAAGGAGGGAATGAAGGTAGTTTTACAAATAATAGATTTAAACACTTGAACAACTATAGTCAGTTGCAAAAATGGTTTTGAAAATGGGCCCTCTGCGCGGTAGTTCATTGGGGAGCAAACATTCCGTTCATTTGAAGATGGTAACCTAACCGTGGAATGAGAGAACTTAATGTTGCTCTTCTATATTAAACCTTTCACTGAGTCATTACAGACTTTAAATGCTGCTTAGCCTTCCAATATCTGGCCTCTAATCCTCATGTAATTCCTTGAGGATCTTCCTTTGCTTCTTCTGGCTCCACCAATATGTTAAGCATGTCATCATGAAGGCCTGGTTTAAATCCCAGATCAGGTTATGTCTCCCCACCACCCTCTTCATTGGTGGTATTCTGTACTTCATAAGTCATCATGGTTTCAATGAAATGTTTAATGTCTATCTTCCCTCCTAGAATACAAGCTGAATTCCCTCCTAGAATAGATTAATGCCTGGCTTTTTGAAGAGATATATCTCAGTGGCTTAGCACAGCATCTGCTTATGTGATAAGCACTCAGTAAATGTGCTGAAATAAATTAGTGCCTGTTTTTAAATCTCATTTAGTTATGTACCTAATGATTTGTGAGTTTAAGTTAAAAGAGGGAACATTTTAAGTCCTTATTCTTACTCTCTAGACCCCTAGAGTGGAGGAGTGTAAACAGAGAAAAACAGCATTGATAAACGTGTGTGTGTGTGTGTGTGTGTGTGTGTGTGTGTGTGTGTGTGTGTGTATGGGGAGGGAGGCAATTTAGGTAGATCCCTGTGACGTAGACAAATAACTGACACAGAAAAAATATAACCATACGTTATTTTGAGAGCATATAGGCTAAATTCAGCAAGTTACAGAAACAAATAAATAAAAGGTCAATTTCCTAATTGCTGAAATCAACAGAATGTAAATCTGAAGGAAGGAAAGATGATGCCCTTATCTTTACATTTTATTTGCTGTTTATTCTGTATACATTGTCTCTTGAGTTATTCATTTTCTTTAGTTAACAACCAAGGTTTCTAATGTGGTATGGAAATAAAGTTCTATTTTTTTAAAACTTTGTGTGCAAAATGGTTTATCTCTGGGATGTTTCTCTCACCAGAAGTCTGATTGGACACACTTAACGGCAGCTGTTGGCTTCAGGAAATGTCAAGGACAATAGAAAATGAGGTCTGGTGATGTTGGAGAAGAGGGAGCAGGACACTTGGAGAAAGGAAGGAAGGAAGAGAGGGAAGTGAGGGAGGGAGGGAGGGAAGGAAAAAGGAAGGAAACGTAGGAAGGAAGGAAGGAAGGAAGGAAGGAAGGGAGGGAGGGAGGGAGGGAAGGATTAGACTCTTTCTAATTTCCTCAAAGCCCTACCAGGAGTTCTCAGTACAAGCTGAACTGAAAATGCAGTTGCAGCCAGTTGTGTATGTATGTACACTGTACATCAGCCTGTCTATGTTTAACCATTGTGAGCTGCCTATTTGTACCATCCAGACTCAATAGTCAGACTCAGAATGTATCTGCAGTGTCAAAACACTCCACACAAAGAGAAAAATGCATTTCATCACAGCTGTCTCTAGTCACAGTGATTTTCCAATACCTCTCCAAAACTAGGTGCATCAGAACCAAGTTAGATGTTATTAAAAATACAGAGAAGAACAGGACTGATTAACGTGTGTGTGTGTGTGTGTGTGTGTGTGTGTATGGGGAGGAAGGCAATTTAGGTAGATCCCTGTAACATAGACAAATGAGTGACACAGAAAAAATATGATCACTTGTTATTTTGAGAGTATATAGGCTAAATTCAGCAAGTTACAGAAACAAATAAATAAAAGCCTTGTTATAAACTTCCTGAATCAGAATTACCAGGTATGTGGCCTAGGAATATGCATTGCATTAACCTCCTCAGGCAATGCTGAGAAAAGGACTAACGACTCTTGCCAACCCAATGAGAAAAGAGCAATATGATTGATTTTCTAGTAATTTTCAGAACATTTATTGGTTTTTTTTAGCTCCATATAAAAAGCCAGAAGCCCCATTTTCCAGCAGTTTATAAACTAAAGGATTGCCATCCTAAAAAACAGTGAAATGGAAAGAGAACAGGATGTGGTTTTAAAGGGCCCCAGTTCAGGTGGGGTCTTTGCTTTGTTACTAACACTGTGGCCAGAATAGAGTGAATATGAAACCACTGGTATTTGCATTTTTTGGCTAACCAAAATGGCAATTTTATATGGCTCAGCCTAATGATCTAACTCTCTGAGCATTGTTTCCTGTGTTTTAAGTAGGAACGTGCTTAAAGATCATGCTTATCAGAAGGTGATTTTTAGGGTTAAATGAGCTTTTACAGAGATGTCACTCTAAAACTGTAAGGTGCACTGTTGTTTTATCTCCCTTGGAGACCACACTGCTAGTAAATGCTGGCCTTTAAGTCTGGGCATTGTACAGCATTGAAATACGGCCTGCAGTGATTTTTGTTGTAGATATTCATAAAACCCCTCCACACTTTGGAAAGCTGAATGATGGCTGTAAGTCCATGGCACCATATGAGAGTTCTCACAAGGAACTCGAGCTTCTTGCGCATAGTGGCTTCGTGGCGCTGCTGCCTTGCTCTGTCCTCGGGCCACTCCTTCAGACCTGGCTCCCTCCATTCACTTGACTCAGCAGGCCACAGAGCAGCTGCTTCATTACGTTGCTGTCCCTCTTGGTCAGCTGCATCCAAGGAAGAGATGTTCCATTCCAGGAAGCGCTCTCCAATATTAGCATGCTGGCTAAACTCCAGGACCTCAGGGTGGTGTTTTTACTTAAAACTCATTTACTCACTTACTTGAACTAAAAGGGGATCCACTGTCTTAAGTTACCGAATTAGTGCCACTCGTCACCAAGCAGTCATTGGTACAAAAGTGGTTTTTTGAAAGGAGTGGGAGATGTTCCGACCTTTGAATATGTGAATAGTAGACTTTGTCTAAGAAAAAGATTGGTGGAGAAGTTATCAGTGTCCAAACAACCTTAGGAAATTATTGTGGCAGAGATGAGTTGTGGCTACTCTGACAGGGAATTGGAGGTTTTGGGGGGAGCCAAAATTAGTTCACTAAGAATAAGCTGAAGGATTTATGACTTGAACTTTCTTTTTCTGGGTAACTTCATTTGGCTTGTAATTTAAGACATTTAATAATGTCTCTCATAGCATCCTGGAAAAGTTGGAAAAATACGTGCCTGTGATTGAACGGGTGGAATCAAAGCCAGCTGAGAGTTGTGCTAAATGAGTGTTGTTCAGAGAGATCCTTAGTGGTCTCGGTGGAGTGATGTGCTGGCACCATGCTAGTTCCGAAAACTTACTGCACACATCTCTTCCTAACGGCTCATTCAGTAATGCTGCATTGGTAGGCTGAAATTGGTCTTGTGGAGCTTTTCACATCAAGGAAATTGGTCAACAGTACAAATCTGATCTTTATTTTCCTCCAGAGACTCAGTTGTTAAACATTCACCAGCACACCATTGGGCCTATTTTTTCCCCCTCAGCTTTGAATTCAGTCACTCAAAAGAAAAAAAAAATGCTGTATTTATGAGTCAATGTGGTAGAGAGAGGGGAGAAAAGGATGTCCTTGTCTGGTAGGATAGAAAGACTATGACCTGCAAAGCCTGCTGTACTCCCTGTATTTCTCCTTTGCTCCCATTTTTGTACCAGTTTCTCTACTCATAGGCTGTGTGCTTAGCCACATAGGTTTTTTTGCTATTCCTTAAATACACCAAGCCTCAAGTGTTGCACCTACTATTCTGTCTACCAGGAATGCCCATCCTTCAGAACTTGGCATCCTTGGCTCTGTCTAGGTTCAAATATCACTTCAGAAAAGCCTTCCCCGACTACCTCCAGTATCAAGTAACCAACCTGCTCTGCCTCTCAGTCCCTCTGTCTTCACAAACCCCAGTTTTAAAAATTTTAAATAAACTGTTAATTTTAGAATAGTCTTAGATTTCAGAAAATTTGCAAAGATATTTCAGAGGGTTCCTATTATAACCCACATCCAGTTTTCCCTGTTGGTCAACATCTTGTGTTACTATGATGTATTTCTTACAACAGGAAAACTACATTAGTATATTACTATTAACTAAACTAACTAAATGTGTGTGTTCACATTTCACTAGCTTTTACCTAATGTTCTTTTCTGTTCCAGTCTCACAACCAGGATATTGCATGCCTAGTCACCATATTTCCTTAGCCTCCTCTCGTCTTTGACAGTTTCACAGATTCTCATCATTTTCAGTGACCTTGACAGTTTTGAGAAGTACTGGTGAGATGTTTTGTAGAACGTCCCACAGTTGAGGTTCCTCTGAAGTTTTTCTCATGGTTAGACTGAGGTTATGGGTTTTATAAGAGCGCAGAAGTGAAATACATTCTCACTAGATTATATCAAAGGTACATGTTATCAACATGGTATCACTAATGACACTAACCTTAAGCAGCTGGCTGAGATGGTTTTTACCAGGTTTCCCCACTGTTCAGTTACTCCACTCCACCCTCACTTTCCATCACAGTTTTCACTGGAAGAAAGTCATTAAGCGCAGCCCATGCTCAAGAGGTGGGGAGTTAAGCTCCATTAGGGGTAGTATCTCCATGAATGATTCTTCTGTACCAGGAATTTTGTCCCCTTTCCCTATTTATTTATTTATTCAATTATTTATCTATATTAAACATTTTCCAGCACACACCATTGGGTCTATGTTCTGGTACAGATTCATGGATACTTATTTAATATTTTAGGTTATAATCCATTATTACCTTATTTTTTCGTTGCTCAAGTTGTTCCAGCTTTAGCCAATGAGAACTCTTTCAGATTGCCTTCTATATCCCTTTGATATGCCTTTGTCTTTTTCATTTTTGAATGCTTCTTTACTTTCTGGTACCATAAGATGTTCCAGGCTCATCTTGTATATTCTTGCCCCAACATTTCCCCAAGAGACCCCAGTTTCTTTAATTGGAGAATGATATTAGAATTGTTCGCCTGCACACCCATGAGAAACAATTTTACCAAAACTGGATTACAGTGTTCATATGCACTTCCTCTTGTTTTTACTCATAGTTTCCAGTCAAAAGACCATTTTCTAAAGTAAAAACCAATTTTAAAGCATCATAATACTCATCATCTGGAATTGTCATATTTACTTATATATTGTTTGTTTTTCCAAAGAGAATATAAACTCCAGAAGTGCAGACAAACTTGGTCCGTCCATCTTGCAAAACATTGTAACTTCAGTCAGCACATCAAGAATAATGTCAAGTCCAGTATAGCACAGAGAAGATAAGTAGTAACTCTATGGTATGTTACTATGCTGATGGACAGTGACTGCAATGGGGTGTGGGGCGGGACTTGATAATATGGGTGAGTGCAGTAACCACAAAGCTGCTCATGCGAAACCTTCATAAGATTGTATATCAATGATACCTTAATAAAAAAAAAAGCAGCAGAGCTGATCAGTGCTTATCTCAGATACAGTCAACAGGTCCCCTAGTGTAGGCCCCTTTCTTCAGAAGGCCTTCCTCTGGAGGACCTCTAACAACCACAAAACAACAAAAGAATAATGCCAAGCCTAGTTAATATTTATTACTACTAATATTTAGTACAAGGATGAATTCATTCACCATACAAGACATTTTTATCACTTGATTCTAATCACTTGGCAAAGTGTAGATACTAGGTGATACATACACTCCTTGAAAACATGGAAAATGCTCAATAAATAAAATGCCAATAATTTAATTTGTACTGAGAAATAAGACTGCCAACAGACATGAACACTCATACCAAATGACGTTTCTTCTTTCTCTGCAGGAAAGTAATGTCTAAACAGTATTTACTGAGCAAAATTAAATGAAAGGTAATGCTAATCACCACAGGTATACATGTTATCAACATGGTATCACTAATGATATGAGGCAGAACCGTGGGGCTTTGGTCAACCAGTGCTCTATAAATTGCAGTCAAGTCAAATAGGTTATTGAAGGGAGACTGACCCTTCAAATACGTATGCCCTGCTCTCATTCAGCAATCCTCAGAGAGGGCTGAGTATCCATTTGTTCCAGATGGATCCATATTATGGTCTCATAAAATGTTTAACCTATACCCTTACACTGTTACTGATAAGACCTAATGCCCTAATGTTCAATATTTAATAACTATGTTCTAGACAATTACTAGATAAAATAATTTTATGCACACTATGTATTATTTATCAGATCAACTGATAAAAAATATTTCATGAGTGTTGTTCGAACATGTAGTACATATACTTTTTTCAGATAATTTAGAATGAATTCATAGATTGTCATAACAAAAGATCTGATACCTAGATCACATTATATTGCCTCCTTCCCTGATACCCACACATGCAGAATTGTTTTGCCACTAGCTTTATTGAAGGACAGTCTAAGAAACAACCTTGTTAAACTGTGTGGTGCTGTTGAAGGAATAAACACACCTATGAAATTAAATAGAGTCCAAAATTTCTTGTTTGATAAAACTGGCATTTCAAATTGGTGGCAAGGATAAAGGCAAAAACAAGAGGGTAGTTTTCATCTTTTAATTTTTATGTCTTCCTAGTGTTTGCTTAGTGTTAGTAAAATTTATTACCTATTTAATTTAAATTGTAAGAGAGTAAGAGAAAGAATGAAAAAGAAATATTCCAGAACTTGCCTGTGCAGTAATTGAAAAGATGTTGCTCATTTACAACACATAATAACCTCTTTTTATGACCCTGTCCTGAAAAAACAATAATTCTATTTCATTTTTTTATGCTAGGAATAACTGGACTCCGGAGCAATTGTTTCACTTAATGTTATGAACCCTGTGAATTACATAATTGTCTAAATTTCACATTTTATTTTGGATTTTAAAGTAATTAGAGCCAAATTTGTGCCACATTTTAAATTTATGATGCCTTTTTCAAAGGTCATATCCTTTAACCTTCCTCAAAAATTTTCTGAAACAATGTAAATTTTATTTAAGTATATAGTTTAAATAAACATTATTACATGGTCAGCTCCATCAGATTATTCTACACAGATATCCCCATCTCCAGTGAAAATATACTTGCCAAATTGTCTAGAATACTCATGGCAGATGGTCAAGTCACACTTTCTCTTAGTGCTGGATGCAAAAACAATTCTTATTCTTTAGCCCCACATTTCATAGATGATATGCACATCATTTCACTTCATATTAAGGAGAGACTACAGAAAGCATCACCATTACTTGCAATCACATGTGGTCTTAACACGAATTGCATTTCAGTGTCTCTCAAAGAGACTTGAGAATTGCCTTAATTCCTAGAGAATACGAGGGTAGCATTCTAACCTCAACAACAATATCCTAACAAATGAATCAATAGGATCATTATTCCTGCAAATATCCCATTGATTCAGTTGTCTGTTACTGTATAAAAACCCTCCCATACTTAATAAAGTAAAACAACACTACTCATTTTTTATTTTTATCTCTTCACAGTTTTAGGTGTTGACTCTACTTACTTAGCTAGGCAGTTCTTCTTTTTTAAATTTGAAGTATCATTGATATACAATCATATTGGTTTCAAGTATACAGCGCAGTGGTTCAACAGTTACCCATATTATTAAATCCTCACCCCTTATAGTGCATTTACTATATGTCAACATAGGAAAATGTTATAGAATCATTGATATTCTCCATGCTGTACTACCTTCCTTGTGACTTACATTATGATTGAGAATTTTCGTGCCCTTTTATCCCCCTCCCCCTTCCCCTCTCCTCTGACCCCAACCTCTTCCTCATTGTAACCACCAATCACTTGTCAGTGTCTATAGGTCTACTTCTATTTTATTCATTTTGTTTTGTTTTTATATTCCACAAATAAGTGAAGTCATATTGTATTTGTGTTTCTCCACCTGGCTTATTTCACTAAGCATAATGCCCTGTAGGTTCACATCTGTGTTGTTGCAAATAGCAGGGTTTCTTTCTTTTTATGGCTGAATAATATTCCATTGCAGGCAGTTCTTTCTTCTAGTCTTTCATGCAGTTGGACAGTGACAGAGATTGAAATAATTTTTGAGACTACCACTTACACATGGCTGACAGGTGTGATTCTGGCTGCATGCTGGGACCTCAGTAAAGGCTGTTGTCTGGTGCACCTACCTGGGGTCTCTTCACATGACCTGGGTTCCAAGAGTAAACATCTTGAGAAAAGAGAGAGCCAGGAGGAAACTATATTGCCTTTTCACACCTAGTCTTAGAAATCATGCAGCATTATTCTAGCCAAATCCTACTAATCAGAAGGTAGTCTCAAAGTCCATCTTACATTCACAAAGAGGGGAAATAGGAAAGGTGTCTACGAATTTTTTAGACATTCTTTGAAAACATCACACCCTTCTTGCTTTTTGGTGTTGATTCTTTTTTGTTTCAGATGGCTACCATTCCCTCTGTAGGTCCCTTATACTTTAGTGGGGTGCCCTCCACTGAGCCTTTGTCTACCTGCAGATCGAAATCACCACACCACATGCAACATAATGATCTGGAACTCCAAGTCACTCCTTGTCACTGTGTTCTATCCCTCAGATTATGCACCATTGCTGGATTATGTCTCTATTTACCTATGCTTAAGGCAACAATGTGTTATGCTTAGATTAATTAATAAGAGTTTTCACTCTTTGTTGCTGACAATGGTCTAAAAGTTTAAGTCTTCTCTGTGTCTAACAGGTACATCGATTAGGACTTTTGGACATTTGTAATCATCCTAGTACCCTTACTTAGCAAAGTGGAACATAGTCTCCAGTGTGTTTTATTGCCTTTATACATCAGTCAATAGTAACACCTCACAGACTATTTCACATCCTATTAAGTTGGTAATCTGGATGGTTGAGCAAGGTTCAATCAAAAGACCAATATATTCATGACAAGGTTCCAAATATCAAAAAGTTTGTTTTTACTGTAGGCATGTGAGATCATTGGAGAGAATCAAAGGATTAGGTTTTATGACTCTTGCCCCTATATATCATGCTTCCTAGAAATTACTAACTGGAACAGTATTCCCTGCCCTTTGAAATGTAAAACCTTGAAAACATTCCATAGTGTAATCTCTCTGTTAGTCAAGGCAAGACTCGAAACACTTCTGCAGTTAGAGGAATAATGAGAATTATGGAAATTATAATACTTAAGAGTATTTTGTTAAGTGGATAGCTAGGATAGCCTATAGCAGATATTTTGCAGGCTTTTTTGTGTGCATGTGCATGTAAATAGGGTCAATGAATATAGAGCACATTTGTTAAATCAGCACTACTCTATGGCATGTATATATAAATCAGTCATTTCCAAATGCATGTAACTTGATCCCTCAACTGATATTAAGATATTATCCTATTTGTTGCTCTTCAATTTAATGTTTTATTTGAAACAGGAGTGCTTTTTAACCTCTGAATTACAAATTTTTAAATCACGTTGGTGTTCTACAGTATGGGATTTAATTTACCTTAGTTAAATTAATATGTCCAATTTGAAAGACAACTCAACTTCTTTTGCTCAGCACAGCTGTATGAAATTTCCAACAGAGGAGAAACTTCCCACTGTGTTTAAACTTTGAATGTATTTACAGAGGATTAAAAATGCCAGCACTTTATAGTCACATGCTGGTGAAAATAGCTTTTGAAATAATTCATGAAGTAGAAAAAATGGAATTCTAGTAACAGAATATAAACCAGTTTTGGTTAAGATTTAGTATTTGTACAACATTAAGGGATATTTAATGTGTAAATATGTTTAATAGTATATTTTGTGTTATGTTAGCATTTTTATTATAGACCCCAGAGCATTTTAAATAGACTTATTAAAATCTTCACTTCGTTGGTCTAATTAGGGAAATGCTCACATCAAATGCTTGGCATCTTCCTCATAGTTCCAGAATAGTCACAATAGAGAATTATAAAGCAAGTAAATCAGACTCAAAAAATAAAATTATTCATTGAAATGACTATAGGCAAAGTTTTAAAAAAATAAATCTAAAATACACATATAAAAAATATATTACTACCATCTGTTGTGCTCACTGACATTAAAAGAGAGAGTAAATCTCTTGAAATATAAAACTTTTGTATAGTGCTAGCTCAGAGTTATCAGTCAACTGTCCCTCTGGCAACAGAAAAATCAGGGGATTCCCCTGACCCCAAAACTCAGACCCAATATAACATGTCAAGACACACAATGTCAGAAACCCTAGTACTTTTCCTGGCTACTGCTTTGCTTTCACAAATTGGGAAAATTTCACCATTTTCACAATTTTTCTATCAATCAGTTCTCCTGAACTAACAGGTTAATTTCTTTGTTACTTCCTCTGAAACTACAATCGACTTAGTTTTCCCTGGGCATCCATCAGCCTGAGAGGTAACTGTGACTGATGACAGAAGACCTAGGTAATAATTAATACTATTCTAAATTGGATTATGCCACAAAATGGCAGTATGGTCTTTAGCAAGTATTTCTCCAAATCTTAGACTATGAAACATCAACCTAATGAAGCTAGTTCATAGCTATTTCTTGCCCCACCCATGTAGGACTTCAGGGCTCTCCGACTTACTTCCCGGTGGTACAAGGAAAACAGAGCATAGAGGATCTACAGAGAAATATTGTCTATTTCTGGTTAGAAAATGGTTGGAAGAACAGCAGGTGCTCACCCAGGGTGCTTCTGCTCTTCCCCCACACCACCCTGGGCTCCAATGTGGGGTCCTGGCCAGGAACATGGTGGTGGATGCAGGTGTGTGCCCATCTTCCTGTGACCATCATCACCATCACCCAAGTTTTTATCCAGTTATTTAAATCAGAAAATGTTCTCCCAGAGCCAATCAACCATCCTCCTACTCCCTTGAATCCACTCAACTGTAGATTAAGCCAGATTGTTAAAAATTTGCAGCCAAAAATTAAATTAAAAAGCCTCCATGACTCAAAAAAAAAAAAAAAAAAGAAAGAAAATGGTTGGAAGAAGGAGGAAAACAAAGGGGAGGGGGAAAGTCTGAAGCAGTCAGCAATTTCCCCACTTGAAGCTGCAGGATGTAGGAAGGAGGTACTTTTGATAAATAGGGAAAGCATTAAAGGCTAAGGAGGAGGCTAATGCTTTCACTCTCCATTGAGAAAGTTAGGAAAAGGTCACTTCTTGGGCTGCCCCAGCCTTGAACAAGACTCTAGGAACTTGGCATATAATGGGATCTGACAGAAAGAAGAGCTATATTTTTCCTCCCTGAGCCACCCCCAATTCCCAGTGGTTCAAGCATAAGGTTGAGATGTGGCTGCTCTGGTAAGGGGTTCACGGTAGCTGTTGAGCCAGCAGATGTGATGGGGGAATCAGTTGCAGTCAGTAACCTGGTACCAGTGGAGACCAAACTGAGGTCCAATTCCAAGTTAGAAGACATCAGATCACTAACTGAACCAATCACAAATTTTAGCCATACTGTCAGCAAGGTTAACCAAATCCATGTTTGCAAGGTACCCTGTTGCAGAGCCTAGAGGAATGGAAGGCATCCCATCTGAGTAAGTGGTCAGTACAAATTATCATCATCATAGTCAAGTCTTTGTCCATAGTCACTTACACACTAAATCAATTTTTCACCATTCTTGTGTGTTCTACCCACATCTGTCAGTCCATCAGCTCCTTTCTGGTTTCACTTGTGCCCTCTCAGATTGTACTTATGGTTAGTTGTGCTAATGATAAAAGCACCAGCTTTTGTGCCCTTTCTTAACACCCTCCAGCGAGAGACCACTAGAATACCTACAGTCAACAAAGTTAACTTTTATTTTTGCAACAAGGGAGACTAAACCATGAGGAAGAGTGGGACACTCCAGTGAGAAGTTGGGGGATTATTATAGAATTTGGGCTTATGCTCACTGATTTTAGGAAGGCTCCAAGAAAAGTGAATATCTATTGTGGTGTACATGTTGCAGGAAGCAGGAACAATTTTTTTCTAGGTGGCAGAAGGAACTGAGCAGGGTTGGAATTGTCACTGGGTAGTCAGTAGCAATCACTCAGCAGAGAGAGGGAAATGTTTGGTCATGTTTGTGGTTGCACAGGAGCTTTGTTTTTGTTGCTGTTTAAGTTTCTGTTGAAGCATAATCATAGAGTGGTCTTGTTTGTGTCTTGTTTTATCACCCTCACAGACAATCCTTGTCCAATGTTGATGTTCCGTGAAATTGTGTTCATCAGGAATCTACTATAGCCTCTCTGGCCAGCAACAAGGCCAACTGCCGGTTGTCAATGCTCAGGCCTCTTCTTCTCTTTCTCACATAGAAACTCTCACTCTGTGCTACCAGGTCTGCCTTGCCAATTACCAAGTTTTTGCTGTTAAGAGCTGATCTGAAGGCAGTTATGATCAACTGCTTTGAAAATCCATTACAAATTAATGTTTTCTAATACCAAGTGTTCCTTCACTGTTCCTTGACAATAAAATAATACAGTTCCTGTGGAATTTCTATTATAATGACCATAGAAGCCATTTCAAACTCTTTGGAGTGTATAATTTAATCACAGCATCTCTTATTTTTAATAAATGAATAGATCTACAAAGTAGTTAAAAGATTGGGTCCACATAATTAGAAAATCCACTTTTTAATCACCTCCCCTTCTTATTACCTCTAAATGCCTCTGTGACTTTCAGACCTCCCCCTCATTCCAGAGAAGGATTCTTACTTTCCTGTAATGCTCCTCATTCCTTAAAGTAAAACTGCCTTTATGATACTGCCCAATAAGCCCTTTACTCCCTGTCTATCATCTTCCATCTTTTTATTTTCATGCACCAAATGACAATTTCCCCTTATCTACATATACTTTCATCTTTTGACAAGCCAGGAATAAGTGAGCTTTGTTATTAATCAGCTATTCTTCCTTGACCTTTCATTTCTTAACATATTCATTTACTCTTACCGCTTTCATTTATTTTTTTTTTTGAAAAATGAAAAAAATCATAAAATTACATAGAAAAATGGAATACCTGTGTTTTTCCACCCAAAATTTAACCAGTATGCATGTTCTTTCTGTTAAGACTTTTTATTTAAAAAAATATTACTGGAATTGATACTTTGTTGTCTTACAGACAATGACAGAATTCCATGGTTAAAAATCAGTATATTACATAAAAACAACAAAGTTCTTCTCTGTAATTCCTGTTTTTTCCTTAAAATTATTTTTTTTCTCCAGGTCACTACTGTTTGAGATTATGTTGTTCTGACTTTTATTTTCTCCATTCCGAGACCAGTTCATTCAGTCCTAACAAATTTTTCTTTCTTATGACCTTTCACAGGTGCTCTCCTTTCTTTGCCATGGTCACCATCAGAGCCCAAACCTTATCATTTTATGAAGAAGCTATTTCAAAATTTTTCTTATTGTCTTCCAGAGTCTCCTATTTCCAAGCCATTTAAAAAATTTTCTTTTAATGAGATTTTTGGAGTATTCTATTGCTTGAAATATTTCTTTTTCTTTTTCTTTATTTAGTTTTATTTTGGTATCATTAATGTACAATTACATGAGCAACATTATGGTTACTAAACTCCCCCCATTATCAAATCCCCACTACATACCCCATTACAGTCACTGTCCATCAGCGTAGTAACGTGCTATAGAGTCACTACTTGTCTTCTCTGTGTTATACTACCTTCCCTATGACCCCCCCCCGCCTAAATTATATGTGCTAATCATAATGCCCCTTATTCCCCTTATCCCTCCCTTCCCACCCATCCTCCCTGGTCCCTTTCCCTTTGGTAACTGTTAGTCCATTCTTGGGTTCTGTGAGTCTGCTGCTGTTTTGTTCCTTCAGTTTTTTCTTTGTTCTTATATTCCACAGATCAGTGAAATAATTTGATACTTGTCTTTCTCCGCCTGGCTTATTTCACTGAGCATAATACCCTATAGCTCCATCCATGTTGTTACAAATGGTAGGATTTTTCTTCTTCTTATGGCGGAATAATATTCCATTGCAGATATGTACCACATTTTCTTTATCCATTCATCTACTGATGGACACTTAGGTTGCTTCCATTTCTTGGCTATTGTAAATAGTGCTGCGATAAACATAGGGGTGCATCTGTCTTTTTCAAACTGGGCTGCTGCATTCTTAGGGTAAATTCCTAGGAGTGGAATTCCTGGGTCAAATGGTATTTGTATTTTGACTTTTTTGAGGAACCTCCATATTGCTTTCCACAATGGTTGAACTAACTTACATTCCCACCAGCAGTGTAGGAGGGTTCTCCTTTCTCCACAACCTCACCAACATTTGTTGTTGTTTGTCTTTTGGATGGTGGCCATCCTAACTGGTGTGAGGTGATATCTCATTGTGGTTTAAATTTGCATTTCTCTCATGATTAGTGACGTGGAGCATCTTTTCATATGCCTGTTAGCCATCTGAATTTCTTCTTTGGAGAAGTGTCCGTTTAGATCCTCTGCCCATATTTTAATCGGATTATTTGCTTTTTGTTTGTTGCGGTGCATGAGCTCTTTATATATTTTGGATGTCAACCCTTTATTGGACATGTCATTTGTGAATATATTCTCCCATACTGTAGGATGCCTTTTTGTTCTGTTGATGGTGTCCTTTGCTGTACAGAAGCTTTTCAGCTTGATATAGTCCCATTTGTTCATTTTTGCTTTTGTTTCCCTTGCCTGGAGAGATATGTTCATGAAGAAGTTGCTCATGTTTATGTCCAAGAGATTTTTGCCTATGTTTTCTTCAAAGAGTTTTATGGTTTCATGACTTACATTCAGGTCTTTGATCCATTTTGAGTTTACATACAGGGTTAGACAATGATCCATTTTCATTCTCTTACATGTAGCTGTCCAGTTTTATCAACACCAGCTGTTGAAGAGGCTGTCATTTCCCCATTGTATATCCATGGCTCCTTTATCATATATTAAATGACCATATTTGTTTGGGTTAATATCTGGACTGTTTATTCTGTTCCACTGTTCTCTGGATCTGTTCTTGTGCCTGTACCAAATTTTTTTGATTACTGTGGCTTTGTAGTAGAGCTTGAAGTTGGCAAGTGCAATCCCCCTGCTTTATTCTTCTTTCTCAGGATTGCTTTGGCTATTTGGGGTCTTTTGTGGTTCCATATGAATTTTAGATCTATTTGTTCCAGTTCTTTGAAGAATGCTGTTGGTATTTTGATAAGGATTGCATTGAATCTGTAGATTGTTTTAGACAGGATGGCCATTTGGCAATATTAATTCTTCCTGGCCAACAGCATGGGATGAAGTTTCATTTATTAGTGTCTTCTTTAATTTCTCTTAGGAGTGTCTTGTAGTTTTCAGGGTATAGGTCTTTCACTTCCAAGTTTAGGTTTATTCCTAGGTAATTTATTCTTTTTGATGCAATTGTGAATGGAATTGCTTTCCTGATTTGTCTTTCTGCTAGTTCATCATTAGTGTATAGGAAAGCAACAGATATCTGTTTATTAATTTTTTATCCTGAAACTTTGCTGTATTCAGATATAAGATCTAGAAGTTTTGGGGTGGAGTCTTAAGGGTTTTTTATGTACAATATTATGTCATCTGCAAATAGTGAGTTTGACTTCTTCCTTGCCAATCTGGATGCCTCTTATTTCTTTGTTTTGTCTGATTGCCGTGGCTAGGACCTCCAGTACTATGTTGAATAACAGTGGGGAGAGTGGGCATCCCTGACTTGTTCCCGATCATAGGTGTAAAGCTTTCAGCTTCTCGCTGTTAAGTATAATGTTGGCTGTGAGTTTGTCATATATGGCCTTTATTATGTTGAGGTACTTTCTCTCTATACCCATTTTGTTGAGAGTTTTTATCATGCATGGATGTTGAATTTTGTCGAATACTTTTTCAGCATCTATGGAGATGATCATGTGGTTTTGTCCTTCTTTTTGTTGATGTGGTGGATGATGTTGATGGATTTTCGAATGTTGTACCATCCTTGCATCCCTGGGATGAATCCCACTTGATCATGGTGTATGATCCTCTTGATGTATTTTTGAATTCAGTTTGCTAATATTTTTTTGAGTATTTTTGCATCTATGTTCATCAGGGATATTGGTCTGTACTTTTCTTTTTTTGTGGGGTCTTTGCCTGGTTTTGGTATGTGTATGATGCTGGCTTCATAGAAAGAGGTTGGATGTATTCTCTCCCCTTCTATTTTTTGGAGAACTTTAAGGAGAATGGGTATTATGTCTCCTCTAAATGTCTGATAAAATTCAGCAGTGAACCAGTCTGGTCTAGGCATTTTGTTCCTTGGTAGTTTTTGACTACTGATTCAATTTCATTGCTGGTAATTGGTCTACTCAGATTTTCTGTTTCTTTCTTGGTCAGTCTTGGAAGGTTGTATTTTTCTAGAAAGTTGTCCATTTCTTCTAGGTTATCCAGTTAGTTATCATAGAGATTTACACAGTATTCTCTAATAATTCTTTGTATATCTGTGGTGTCCATCATGATTCTTCTTTTCTCATTTCTAATTCTTTTTTATGTGTGTAGATTCCATTTTTATCTTAATAAGTCTGGCTAGGGGTTTATCTGTTTTGTTTATTTTCTCAAAGAACCAGCTCTTCGTTTCATTCATTTTTTCTATTGTTTTATTCTTCTCAATTTTATTAATTTATTCTCTGATCTTTATTATGTCCCTCCTTCTACTGACTTTGGACCTCATTTGTTCTTCTTTTTCCATTTTCAATAATTGTGACTTTAGACTATTCATTTGGGATTGTTCTTCCATCTTTAAATAGGCCTGGATTGCTATGTACTTTCCTCTTAGGACTGCCTTTGCTGCCTCCTACAGAAGTTTGGGCATTGTGCTGTTGTTGTCATTTATCTCCATATATTGCTTGGTCTCTGTTTCAATTTGGTCATTGATCCATTGATTTTTTAGGAGCATATTGTTAAGCTTCCATGTGTTTGTGAGCCTATTTGTTTTCTTTGTACAATTTATTATTTCTAGTTTTATACCTTTGTGATCTGAGAAGTTGGTTGGTAGAATTTCAATCTTTTAAAATTTACTGAGGCTCTTTTTGTGACCTAGTATGTGGTGTATTCTGGAAAATGTTCCATGTGCACTTAAGAAAAATGTGCATCCATCTGCTTTTGGGTGTAGAGTTCTGTAGATATCTGTTGAGTCCATCTGTTCTAGTGTGTTGTTCAGTGCCTCTGTGTCCTTCCTTATTTTCTGTCTGGTTGACCTGTCCTTTGGAATGAGTGGTGTGTTGAAGTCTCCTAAAATGAATGCATTGCATTCTATTTCCTCCTTTAATTCTGTTAGTATTAGTTTTACACATGTTGGCGCTGATATGTTGGGTGCATAGATATTTATAATGGTTATATCCTCTTGTTGGACTGACCTCTTTATCATTAACTAATGTGCTTCTTTATCTCTTGTTAATTTCTTTGTTTTGAAGCCTATTTTGTCTGATACAAGTTCTGCAACACCTGCTTTTTTCTCCCTATTGTTTGCATGAAATATCTTTTTCCATCCTTTCACTTTTAGTCTTTGTATTTCTTTGAGTTTGAGGTGAATCTCTTGTAAGCAGCATGTAGATGGGTCTTGCTTTTTTATCCATTCTATTACTCCATGTCTTTTGATTGGTGCATTCAGTCCATTTACATTTAGGGTGATTATCGATAGATATGTACTTATTGCCATTGTACGCTTTGGATTCATGGTTACCAAAGGTTCAAGGTTAGCTTCTTTACTATCTAACCGTCTAACTTTAACTTACTTATTAGGCTATTATAAACACTGTCTTCAAGGTTAGCTTCTTTACTATCTAACCGTCTAACTTTAACTCACTTATTAGGCTATTATAAACACTGTCTGATGATTCTTTATTTCTCTCCTTTTTTACTATTCCTCCTCCACTCGTTATATTAGGTGTTTTATTCCGTACTTTTTTGTGTTTACCTTGACTGCTTTTATGGATAGCTGATTTTATTTTTTGCTTTTAATTAATATTTGGTTGGTCTGCTTTATTTGTTGTGATTTTATTTTCTCTGGTGACATCTATTTAGCCTTAGGAGTACTTCCCTCTAGAGAAGTCCCTTTAAAATTCCCTGTAGATGTGGTTTGTGGAAGGCAAATTCCCTCAACTTTTGCTGATCTGGAAATTGTTTAATCCCTCCTTCAAATTTAAATTATAATCTTTCTGGATACAGTATTCTTGGTTCAAGGCACTTCTGTTTCATTGTATTAAATATATCATGCCATTCTCTTCTGGCCTGTAAGGTTTCTGTTGAGAAGTCTGATGATAGCCTGATGGGTTTTCCTTTGTAGGTGATCTTTTTTCTGTCTCTGGCTGCCTTTAATACCCTGTCCTTGTCTTTGATCTTTGCCATTTTAATTATTATATGTCTTGGTGTTGTTCTCCTTGGGTCCCTTGTGCTGGGAGATCTATGGGCTTCCATTGTCTGAGAGACTATTTCATTCCCCAGCTTGGGGAAGTTTTCAGCAATCAATTATTTCTTCAAAGACTCTTTCTATCTCTTTTTCTCTCTCTTATTCTGGTACCCCTATTATGCAAATATTGTTCCGTTTGGATTAGTCACACTATTCTCTTAATATTCTTTCATTCCTAGTGATCCTTTTATCTCTCTCTTCTTCAGCTTCTCTGTATTCCTGTTCTCTCATTTCTATTTCATTAACAATCTTTTGCTCCTTATTCAGTCTGCTCTTAAGTCATTCTATTGATTGTTTCATTTCTGTTATCTCCCTCTAGAATTCATCCCTTAGCTCTTGCATATTTCTCTGCAACTTCATCATCATGGTTATGACTTTTATTTTGAATTCTTTTTCAGGATGATTGGTTATATTTATCTCACCAGGCCCTCTCTCTGGCATTGTTTGAGTCATTTTGGACTGGACCAGGTTCTTCTGCCTTTTCATGGCAATAGAAGTGATCACCGGCAAGTGTTGCATGTGTCAGCTGGGAGAACAAAGTCTCTTCCTGCTTGCTGGTTGCCTTGCCCTTCTCCGCTGCCTGTGCCAATTACCCGCACACAGGGAGCACTCTCTGGGTTAATTCCCTGAGCTGCCATGGGCAGGGCAGCTGCCGGGGATCGCAGGCACATGACGTGTGTTCTCCTGTGAGAATGGCACCCCTCTGTGCCTTCTGGACTTTGCCCAGGCTTCCTCTGTCTGTGCCACGCAGCTGCATGCTGGCAGCAGCCTCTGGGTCTGGCTCTGTTAGCTGTGCTCTGGGAGAAGACTCTGTGTGGTTGCTGTGGGTGGGACTGCTCCCTGGCTGGTCCACAGCAATAACAGGTCAGCTGGTTTGCTTGCAATACCAGTTGGGGGGAATGAACAGCAGGCTGCTTATCGCTGTGAGGGGCTTTGGAGATGCATTACCACCCAGTGGGTTAGGGCACCTGAAGTATCTTAAGATTCCCAGCCTTCTGGGCTTAGTGTGCCAGGATCATTTTGTCCACCTGTTAAGCACTTGTCCCTTTAAGACTTTTAAAGCATATGCTTTTCTTTTGTCCCAGGGCAGCTGGCTGTGGGGACCAGCTCACAGTCTCTGTCTCGAATTTTACTTTTCTGTTTCTCTAATATCCAGTACACCATGCAGTGTGTCTGTGCTCCCAGTGCAGATTACTAGAGCTGGTTATTTAGCAGTCCTGTGCTTCTGCTCCCTCCCCACTCTGATTCTTTTCTTCCTGCCAGTGAGCTGGTATGGGGGGAGTGCTCGGTTCCCACCAGGTCATGGCTTTGTATCTTACCCTTTTTGTGAGATGCTGAGTTCTTGCAGATGCAGATGTAGCCTGGCTGTTGTACTATATCTTCTGGTCTTTCTTTTGGGAATAATTGTATTTGCTGTATTTTCAAAATATATATGGTTTTGCGAGGAGATTTCTGCCACCCTAGTCAGGCCACAATCTTGAGTGCCTCTTCTAAAGTCATTTTTCTTTTTACTTCCAGAATTATCTTTCTAAAATATCTCAGTGAGAGTTATAAAAAAGTCAGATATACATAATATGTGCTCATATTCTTTCACATGACCATTAAAATTCTCCAAAAGATATTTTCTTTCTGCTTCTGTGGTGCAAGAGCCCTGTGTCCCAGCAAGATTCAAATATTCACCATTCTCTGATGACATATCATTCTTACTGCATTCATTTCTATTCCCCTGTCATTTACCTTGTGTAGAACTTGATCTTAATCATTTCTCTCTTAATATCTATCCATTTTTCTATTAATATCTATCCATCCAAGCTTAGTTGGCTTACTCCAACCTTGTTTACTTTCCTGATCACTCCCAATCTTGTTAATGTATGACTTTGTTTCTGTTATTCTTATGGTTCTATTAGACATAGAGATGGTTCTTTATTTCTTTCTGATCTAAATACTGGAGGAGACTAATTTTGGTGGTAAAAAAATCACCTTAAAGTCTCTATTTCAAGTTTTCATTTAACACTCATAATTCTTTGCTTCAAAATGTAGTCTTTCCTTTCTCCATCTCAACTTGCCATTGATATAGCATTTATTCAAGTTACTTGATCTTCTGGATATTTGATTCTCTAAGTATGTAAAAAACAAGGTGTACATTATTCCCTCCTTTTAAAACTAAAAGAAATAATCATTGCAGCCACTTATAATGTTGCCTTAAACATTTCTGATATTGGGAGATAATACAAAAGAGTCAAGGAATCTTCAATTGTAGAGTGGATCCCATCTCTCTGAATGTTTGAATGGTGCTAAGGACCAAGAAATTCAAAATGTCTTCTTGATGGTCAGTCTACATGAGCTAACAGCGAACCTTGGAAACTCAAAACTGGCTCTGTATGGCATAGCTTAGAGCTTATGTACTATACTAAAAACAAAAACAGTGGGAGTTTAATAAGTTATTATTCATCAACAAAGAATTGTAGGTTACTTCTAAGAAAGGTGCTGCTTAAGCATGAGTCCCCGTTAAGTGGTGATCTTTGATGTTTGAACTTTTATTCTGTGTTTCACAGCCTGGTCCCAAAAATGTGAGTTCCCACGCAGCACTGGATCCTCACTGCAGAGTTGTTGCTATTTCTGCTGGTCCTACCCCAGCTCCCTTAGTAATTTTTCTCCACCGAACCATAATGAATAATAAAGTGTTTTCTCTGTGCTCCTACATATCTCCACCCACCTAGCTTCTGCTCCAAAATCAAAAATATAAGCCTACACACACTTCTAGATATCCTATGGTGGATTTTATTTAGCATTCTATACCAGAATGTATATGCTCAAATGCCAAAATTGGCCTTTCTCCTAAACTAGTTGGAAAATCACTTTCCCTTTATAAATTAATTTGGTATCACTATAAATATTGTTTAGCACTTGAGATAAAATTATTCAAACATTGTGGGCTTGTATTGTTGAAATTATTCTTATTTTGAATACCTTAGTATTCAAAAAGAAAACAGTGTGCCCTCTCCCACAAGTCAGGATATAAAGTGCGAAACTACTTACCATGAGTCAGGGAGTTTGAGTCCCCTATGTATGCAAAAAATTGATAATTCTCAGTAGTTCAAAGATTTGAGCCACCTGCCAAGGACATCTATGAGGGAGAAGCACTGGGAGCCCTTGCTTTCACAGAACAGGGTGAAGTGTTAGGAAAGAAATTAACACTATTTCTCCAAATAGCATTTAGGGATAATAGGGAAGTTGCAGGTCCAGAAACTATGAAAATCATCCTGGGGTAACCCCCGCAGAGACGGAAAGCTTCCAGCTCTTAGGATAACAATATCAGAACAAGTTTCAAAACAAATAGATTCCTAATTCAGCTTTGCTCCTTTGTCATCTAAAGTATGCTGCCCTGCCCACTTACTTATCTTTGGTTGCCTTGCCAACAGTGATTTTAATCCTGTTGTACTGGGTCATGAGAGGATAATATTAATGCCAAACATTTATAATTCATCGCTATGCTAAAGTTAAGCAAATATGACTCTCAAGGACAAATTAGGACCAAAATAAGCCCAGTTAGTCAGAGTTTTCCTTTATACTCGTAGCTGTTTGGCAGAGAACAAATTGAAACCTAAGTGTTTGTGGGAATGAACTCATCTTCCCATTGTGGATGGTGCAGGCCTTGTCTCCTTGGAATCAAACACTATTGCATTTGTCGGCCTGGGGGAGACACACACCAGGGTAGGCATGGTTTCTTTCAGATGCTTTGATTTTCAAACATCGTGCCATGCTAATTGCTAATTCAATTCCATTACTAGTCTTGGAGAGGGCAGGACACCACTTTCTGTTACACAGGTATGTTTATAAATTAGTTTCTAACTATCTAAGCATCAAAAGGCAATGTTACTCTAATAAGCTTTTAAAAACCCAAGATTGTATTGGTGATTTTCCAATTTAACTTTACAGATGTTCTCTGTCTTTAAGCTAGATACATAATATTAATACAGTAGAACCAAACTTCAAATTTCTAAGGCAATTTCATTATCTCTGCACCAGAGATATTAATTAAATAACACCTCTATGGGAGCTAGAGATCTGACACTCTCTTTCAGACATATTAATAGCCCAAGGCTTACATACCCCTGGGTGAATAATATCTGACTGAAACAGTACTAACCAGCTACTGTTATTACAACCCAAGATCAGTACATGGACATACAGTGTGACCGTGTTTGTTGTCTTGGTTTCAATGGCTTGCCATGCACATCTAACCCAAAAGCCTCCCTTCCAGGATTGTCTTCAAAACCACATGATTGAAATTCTTGCAAATGCTGAAAAGTACAGAACTTGTTATCATTTATTCATTTAATCAATAAAAGATGGCATTTTGTGATAAGAATGGTTCATCAAGGGAAGTATGGATAGGTAGAGGGAGAAAAACTTGCAATCAGCAAATGAAGAAAGAGTGGAAGTTCAAGGTTTCAGTTACTTTAATGGCTATGGTCACAATTTATTTTCTCCTTTAGAACAGTGTATGTTTCAGTATGTGAAAGAAAATTAAAACCATCATGTAAGAGAATGCCAATCCCATCCTTCCCACCAAGGGTCATACACACAGGTTCTCAGTCCTTTACATGGGAATGCTCTGAAGGTTTCTTCAGGTTTACCAGAAAGTGGTAGAGAAAGTGAAAATTATTTAGACTAAATGAATTTTTAATTGCCCCTGTGGGAGGCGAACACAAATGACTCAACTATTTTAATAAGATTTAAGATTCATTTAAAGAATCTTCATGATTCATCTGCATTTGTTTTTTTCTATCACAAAACCACTCATAATACTGTTCTCAGAACAGAAATGATAATGAGGATGCCAGCATGTAAATATAATGACTGAGAAAATTATTTTTAAAAGTTAACCATGGCATAGATTTCAGACAGTAAATGTTGGTCTTGGGTTGTTATGTATACTTTTTGTAAAGATTTTCATTTTATGGTAACCACATATGTTGCTTAGCCAGAGTCAAATTCATTTCTCAGCTTTCAGGATGGTAAGTTACCTCTGAAATAGTCCACAGCCTCTTATAAATAGAACCATTGTAAAATATTTTTCAAGTTGAGAAGTGAAAGTATTTTTTCTCTAGTTCAGTGAGTAGGCTAAAAATATACTATTTTTTAAAATTTGTTTTCTCTTTCTTTTTTTGGTTATGTCACTGGACCGGGAACACGGAGCAGCCGCTGATGATTGTGGTTCCTGCAAAGTACCTCACTGAAACAGTTTGTCTCAATTTATTTATTTACAAGCAAGGGCTATGGTGTATAGGTGAGGTGCTCTGATTGTCACAGTTACTTTGGTGACAGATCCTGATCAAACATGGCCAGTTCTTTCCGAACACAAAAGTCTGGCATTGGGAACTTTTGCTCATGGACACTTGTTTACCCAGTGTGATCTTTGCTTTTTCAGAAGACACTGCTGAAAATGACTGACTCCCATGCCCTCTTCAAAATTTATGTATTAATTACCCAAACAAAAAAAAAAATGGTGAGTAGTCTTTGGCAAGGAAAACACTGGAAATTATTCTAACTCCAGCAAACTTACAAGATAATTAAATATATTTTTCTGTAGACTGACCATTTTTATAATTGCATTTTTCCAGCTTCTGTGATACTTTTACTATCAGTTTGGATACACTTCAAGAGAAGATTTCCCAGATGCATCATCGCAGTAATGGGTGTGTAAATAAGAAAAAAAGAAAGAAAAATTGGTGGTTATGTTTGGAATCGACCTGTGTCTTCCCATTTGTCAATCTCCCACCTCCTCAATTCTTTTAATAGCCATCAAAACAAAAGATCACTAAGGAGCAGAGAGAAGCTGGCATTTGGAAGTGTGTCTGCCCAATGAAACATGGACCAGAAATGCCAGACTGTATTGGCCTTGTCTGTTGTCTGTGTTCTTCTTCCCATTTTTCTCTCTTGCTCTTCTGACCCATTCTTCCATCCTGCCCACTGTGTCTCACCTCTGAGGCTCCCTTGGAAGCCCTCCTGTCCCTCCAGCACCACTTCTCACATTTACTGCTTCTCCTATTCGGCCCAAGATTTGACCCAGGGTCTTGCTCCTCATCTCCTTGCCTGGACAATGCAGAGTGAGGGATTGCACTTGGGTGGTTGTGCTGATTTCAATTTTCCAGCTCAGAAAAATTCCTAGTTCTGATCCAGCCCCTGACACAGGGAGGCTGGCTGGAGTCTTGCCTGAGAACCAGCAGCACTGGTGTCTCCTGGGAGCTTGTTAGGAATGCAGACTCTCATTCCTCACTCCAGACCTGCTGAATCAGAAGCTGCTTATCTGCCTTTAAACAAGAGTCCCCAGGTGGTTCTGTCTATGCATTAAAGCATGAGAAGCACTGGGCTAGGTCACTGGTCTCCAAACTTATTTTGAACAGCACATCCTTCTCAGTAAAAGAAGAATTGGGTGATTTACCCCCAAATATGTCTGTAGCTGAATGTCACAATGGGAGTTTTGACTGAGGTACCAGCACGCAATAGCTATGATATTCCAAAGTGTGGTTGCCATACCAAATTCTAATTTTCAAAAAACATAAGAAGTTGCTAATTTTTTCCATTCTTAAAAAGTGTCTAAGGCTATGTAAAGAGTTGAGCAGATTTTGAAGAATAGAATTCTGAGGCTATTTCTTTGGAGGAAGCTGTTGCCATGTTGTGGTCTCACCGGTGGCCCTCCACCAATCCCACATGGGGGATGGCTGGATCCTACCTCGAGCCTAAGGAGAAGGGTTTTAAGGGAGGCAAGAACCTCATATGTGTTCCTGGAGGTTGCCAACTGTCAGCAGACTGGAACAGCACTACTAAGTAGGAAATCACAAAGTCAGATAGGACATGAAGGTGAGCTCTTTGGCAGCACAGCAAAGGAAAAGTGACTACACTGGAATCAGCCTGCCATGCAAGAGTGACGAAGGGGCAGGAATGGGTGAGTGTTCTTTAGGATGTGCAAGCAAGAGGGAGCTGGAGCTATCTTGACTCTTGCCCAAGAAAGACAGATGAGAGAGTAAGAGGACTGCCAAATGTGGATTCTGAGAGTCCACCAGCAGCATCTGTTGGTTATTCAAGCTAACGCTATCAGAGTTACTGCACGAAGGGAGAACATCTATGGATCAAGCAAAGCTAAGTTTATCAGGCTCCTTGTAGAACTTGAGAGTCTTGGTAGTGTCTCAGAACAGGAGAGGTCAAGAGCGAATATTTATAGGAGTTTAGAGTTCTCAGCTTGGTGATTTGAATGCTGTCCTTGTGAAGTGAACAACTGTTTAAGATTGGGCATAGTTTAGGATATAAAAACTTTGAATTATTTTAGTTGAGTTGCAGTCTTATATTCCAAAAAAAACCATTTCTTGGAGCAAGGAGTTATTTTTGCTCATTCTAAGTGTGTGGCACTTTATGACCACATAGCCTAGAGCTGCGAGTAGGTGGGACTAGGAAGTTATTGATAATAGGGGGGATTTCATTATGGGGTGACATAAACATTCTGAAATTAGATTATGGTGATGGTTGGACAAGTATGTGAATATAGTAAAAAAAACTTGCTGAATTATACACTTTAACAGGATGAATTTTATGATAGGTGACAGATGAAATATGAATGTATCTGTGTCTTTAAATATCTGTCAGGTAGAAACTACTTACTGATAGTCACTGGTCATCTCTGAAAATGCTGGCACATTAACACCTATCTTTTGTTTAGAAAAAAAGAGAGCATAATAGCTTAATTTCAACTATGCTTTTTTGCACTTTGTCAAGGAGTGAACTTTGACAGTGAACCTCTGTGGGAAATAAAAGATTTTTTGTGAAAGGCACTGATATTCCACTGAAACTCTTTCTTTGGGATATTTTTTAATAATTTATAAAATTGAAGTCTAGTTTTTAAAGTAACTAGATTTCTGTTTTTGTATGTTATGTATCTTTCTCAGCAAAAAACTACCCATTCATAGGGGAGAAATCCCCCCAATTTTTTGTATAATATTGTCTACATAGCACAAGTGATTTTTAGCAACACTACTGCCTCATTCTTTAAATAATCTCACTTAATATTAAGTAACAGATTACACGTGAATGTATGTGTGTCTTTAAATGCCTGCAAGGTAGCAGCTACTGACAGTCACCAGTCATTCCTGAAAAGGTCAGCAAATTAACTCCAATCCTTTTATAAAAGAAAAAGTTGATATCTTTTCTGCATCCGTGGATGTTTTATTGCCCTTGTCTAGCTTGGATTAACACATAGTCTACAGGCACACACCTGATCATCTACATTTGCTCTCTTACAGCACTAAACTATGTTTTCTACCTTTATCTTGCATCTACCTACCACTTCAGCATTTTATTAAAAAAATAATAATAATAATAATGAGGGAGAAATGTCGGATTCACATATAAATCAAGCATAAAAATCAAACGAATATTCATATTTGACCTGATTGTTTATAGTTCATAATGCGTGATCAAAACCGAAAGTTTCTGTGATGACTGCCCTTGTACTGTTCACCATGTAAGAACTTATTCACTATGTAAGAATTTGTTCACCATGTAAGAACTTGTTCGTTATGCTTCAGAAGATTGGAGACTGACGAGGATTAGGTTTGGGGTTGATTAATGATTGTGCATTGAGCATTGACTCCCCTATACAGAATTTTATTGTTGTTAACAACCATTTGATCAATAAATATGACAGATGCCCTCTCAAAAAAAAAGTTGATTATCTAATTTCAACTTCTTATTTTGTGCTTTGTCAGGAGTTAACCAGTAAATCCTGTCGGGGAACAAAAGATATGCTCCTACTCCATTCCAATAAACAATGTTGTGAAGATTCTACCATTTAAGATGGCAAAATTATGTACCCGTGTGGCTTTAATCCACAATATGTTGAAATATGTTGAAGGCAAAGGACCTAGTAAAGTCACAGCTATGCATGGACTCCAGGTTTTACCCGGGACACAGTGTGGCACTTGAACATCTGGCAGACAAACCAAGTGTGAAAGTCATATATCAGTCATTAGCAAACCTCATTGCTTTCCATTTTTAGACAGAACATTGTTACTAGAAGGTCTAATACTTTTCTCCAGCACAACACAGGGTCATCAAAGCACTGCTAAAAGATGTGTTTTGAACTTTGGCAACAGTAGACTTAGAGCAAGCCTAGGTAAGGAATAGAGAAATTAAGGAGGCCAACACCATCAGCCTGCCAGACTGCTGGTGCTAGGTCTCTACCTTTTCCCAGCTTTCATATCCCCAGAAACTGCCTCTGTCAATGCCTGTGTGGACCTCGCTGTGGAGTCCTGGCCCTGACAGTTAACAGACCCCATTTCTACACATGGGATCCTATCAGTTTCCAAGGCTGGCAGATGTGTCCCCACTGTGACACTGGTTTTCCTCAGCAGAGCTTCAACAACTCCTAACAGGCTAAACACGATCACATGAAATAACAACAAAGAGCACAACTAGGAAAACTTCTCTGAAAGTTTCACAGTTGTGCATTTTAAAAATTGTGAATTAATCCCGCAAGTACCTGATCGAGAACTGACCTCTGTGAAATGCTTAATTCAGTGCCACCAGAATGACGGTGCTTACTAAGTGTTACTGGGTTTTGACACTTTTAACAGAAAGGAGAACCAAAAAGCAGGCAGTGAGCTGTTACTGGACTACTTTTACAGTGCAAATCAGCAATGTTTTTGTGTGTACTAGGAAAATGAACTTTATACCCCAGGGCTGCATATGCATTCGTACCAACTTGCACATCTTGAGATCACTCTGCTATTCCATTATCCATATAATTTGGCTTCCTATAATGGAGAGATTTTCCAGAGGAAGTTTTTTTTTTGTTTTTTTTTTTAATCTTTTTTTTTTTTTTATTGAAGGGTAGTTGACACACAGTATTACATTACATTAGTTTCAGGTGTACAACACAGTGATTCAACATTTATATACATGATAATTCTAGGTACCAGCTATCACCATACCAAGTTGTTACAATATTTTGACTATATTCCTTATGCTATACATTACATCCCGGTTACTTATTTATTTTACAATTGGAAGTGTGTTTATATATATATATTTTTTTTGTGTGTGTGTGTGTGAGGGCATCTCTCATATTTATTGATCAAATAGTTGTTAACAACAATAAATTTCTGTATAGGGGGGTCAATACTCAATGCACAATCATTAATCGACCCCAAGCCTAATTTTCGTCAGTCTCCAATCTTCTGATGCATAACGAACAAATTCTTACATGGAGAACAAATTCTTACATAGTGAATAAGTTACATGGTGAACAGTGCAAGGGCAGTCATCACAGAAGCTTTTGGTTTTGTTCATGCATTATGAACTATAAACAGTTCAAATATGAATATTCATTTGATTTTTAAACTTGATTTATATGTGGATACCCCCTTTCTCTATTATTATTATTTTTAATAAAATGCTGAAGTGGTAGGTAGATACGAGATAAAGGTAGAAAACAGAGTTTAGTGTTGTAAGAGAGCAAATGTAGATGATCAGGTGTGTGCCTGTAGACTATGTGTTAATCCGAGCTAGACGAGGGCAATAAACATCCATGTATGCAGAAGATTTCTCTCAGAACATGAGGGGGGAGGTTCTAAGCCTCACCTCTGCTGCTCCTCATTTTCTCACAAGATGGCCCCCTGCGACTGTGCCTGTCCAGAGGAAGTTTTTAACAGTCTAATTCCACTCTTTTAAGTATAGAATTTGCTTCTCCAAGGAATTATATGTGTGTGTGTATGTGTGTGTGTGCGTGTCTACACATACACATATCTCCCTAAATTGATATGCTTACAGCATGGTTTCTGAACCTTAGTCATATTATTGACATCTGAGTCTCAGTAATTTTTGGTTGTGGGGGTCTGTCCTGTATATGGTAAGATGTATCCTTGGGAGCAGCATTCTTGGCCTTTATCCTCTAGGTGCCACTTGCACACATCCTCCCCAGTTGTGACAACCAAAATGCCAAATGCCCCCTGGGGAGCAAATTGTCCCAATTTGAGAACTACTGAGGTAGTTAGTGCTGGAGGGCTATGGAACATGCATACGTAACTAATCAAAAGAAAGAAAAAAATGAATGCTTCATAAATTAGCAATAATAATTAGTACTTATTTTTGCCACATACATACTTCCTTGACAGATTTGAAACTCACCCTGGTTGTGGATATATTTTGGAATTTATTTGCAAGGCTGTATTCTTTTCAGTCATTCATCTTTGATTGGCTTCTTCTATCTCTCCCCTCTTTACTTCCAAGACCTTTATAATGGGGCTGATAGATTGCACTTAGTACTTGGCATAGAGAAATTGCCAAGGGAACAGAGCCTACTAGAGTACTGAGTCTCAAATTTTATTAAGCATAAACATCACCCAGAAAATCTTGTTGAAAGGCATGCTCTGATTCCCAATGTTTGGGGTGAGGTCTGAGACTCTTCATTTTCAACAACTTGCAGGTGATGGTCCCAGGACCACACTGACAGTTGCAGGGTCCTATTATACTAGCAGTAAAACTGGGCATTCATATAATCAGATACTGCTCCTGCCTTATTATAATCATCAATATACCCCCAAGAAAGCCATTTCCTGTGTTGCTTTTGAAAGAGCAATTTCTAACTTGCTTCCATTCTATCCATCTGTGGGTAAAACTGCAGTATTTCCAGAACCTCTAGCCTGGCTTCAGTGCATCTCCATATCAATAGGCATTCCTCACGGCTGGAGAGAGGTAGTTCATCTCCATATCAGTGGGTGATTACCTGGGCATCCGAGGGTTTATCTGAAAGTGAGAGGTTGAGGGAGGCTTTGCTTGCTTCTGTCGGAAGAAGAGAGAGATGACCCCTGGACTGCAGTTTGTAAGCAATGTTAAGGGTTTTAAACATTATTTCTCCTTTGACTGATTTCGGTTTTCAGGTAGTTTGCCCCAGGATTTCTTCTCCCCAGAGTTACACCGTCAGAGAAAATGCACAGGTCCAGAGTGAGCTGAAAGGGACAGTGATTTCCACCCTTGGCTGCACATTGGAATCACCAGGGGATTTGTAAAATTCCAAATGTCCACACCACTTCCCAGACAAATTCAATAAGAATCTCTGACTTCTGTTTATTTTAAGTCTCTGTAGGTGTTACTAAAGGGCAGCCAAAGTTTGAGAATCATTTTAGAAAGTTCTTGCCAAAGCAATGGTAGAACTCTGAGCCATATTTCAGATGTCCTAAGAATGAGAGTGCAGAACACCAGATCCTAAAGGGAAAGGGTAGAACTGGACCTCTAAAGATAAAAACTTTGGTTTCTGTGTACAAATTATCTCCAAAATGGATTATCAGGCCTATGGTTTGTGAACACAAGAACAACAAAAAGCTTCAGTGATCACCAAGACCCTTTCAGGTTTATTAAGAACAAATCACACCAAGAAACTGATATCACTCATTTTGTTCAAAGGAGTCTAAAAAAGTAGGTTAGGGAAATGTTCCACAGATTTCTAGGACTTTAAGTGTAGCTACGTCTTGTGAAGCCAACCATGAAAATTTAGAAAAATGTAGCATGGGGAAACAATTACATTTTCTGTTGAATAACTATGTCCAAGGAGTTCACACAGGTAAATAGGCAATCATAGTGTACATGTGTGTGCACATGTGTGTGTATCAAAGAGAGAGAGAGAGAGAGAGAGAGAGAGAATTGGTTAAAGACAAAGCACATGCCTGAATTTCTTACATGCAGACTACTAGAGCTCAGAGAATAACTACTAGTTTGCAAGATAACATTTAGTATATACATTTGAAAGATCTATTGTATGATAAGGAAGAATGCCTTAAAATTCACGTGCAAAAACCAAAACTAAACCAACCAACCCACAAAACAAAATGCCCTGGGTTTAAGTTGCCTAAGAGCTCAATATAAATCAAGTATATTTTGGCAACTGAGAAACTCTTAGGCTGCTGTAATAGTAATATCGGATGTAAATTAAATAGCTTTGTTGAATCTATCCTGGTATTAGAATTAGAATAGTCATTCATTAGAAACTATTGATGGGACTTTTATGTCTATTACCAAGAGTTGTTTCTTTTGTTTTCTCAATGTATATGAGTTTATGCCGTCGTTGAGTCAAGACATCCTTACCTATAATCTGAGTTCTCCAAAAATATTATTAAAATATTATGTAGATAACCTAAGAACAAAACACCACAACCAGATGGTTTCACCAATGAATTTTATCAAACATTTAGTGAAGACCTAATATCCATCCTCCTTAAAGTGTTCCAAAAAGTAGAAGAGGAGGAAATACTCCCAAACTCATTCTATGAGGCCAACATCACTCCAATACCAAAACCAGGTAAAGAGCAGAAAAAATGAAAATTACAGACCAATATCCCTGATGAACATAGATGCAAAAATACTCAACAAAATATTAGCAAATTGGATTCAAAAATACATCAAAAAGATCATCCATCATGATCAAGTGGGATTCATCCCAGGGATGCAAGGATGGTACAACTTTCAAAAATCTGTCAACATCATCCACCACATCAACAAAAAGAAAGACAAAAACCACATGATCATCTCCATAGATGCTGAAAAAGTATTTGACAGAATTCAACATCCGTTCATGATAAAAACTCTCAACAAAATGGGTACAGAGGGCAAGTACCTCAACATAATAAAGACCATATATGACAAACCCACAGCCAACATCATACTTAATAGCAAGAAGCTGAAAGCTTTGCACCTAAGATTGGGAACAAGACAAGGATGCGCACTCTCCCCAATTTTATTCAACATAGTACTGGAGGTCCTAGCCACGGCAATCAGACAACACAAATAAATAAAAGGTATCCAGATTGACATGAAGAAGTTAAACTGTCCCTGTTTACAGATGACATGATATTGTACATAAAAAACCCTAAAGAATCTACTCCAAAACTACTAGATCGAATATCTGAATTCAGCAAAGTTGCGGGATACAAAATTAATACACAGAAATCTGTTGCATTCCTATACACTAACGATAAACTAGCAGAAAGAGAAATCAGGAAAACAATTCCATTCACAAGTGCATCCATAACAATAAAATACCTAGGAATAAACCTAACCAAGGAAGTGAAAGACCTATACTCTGAAAACTACAAGACACTCATGAGAGAAATTAAAGACTATACCAATAAATGGAAACTCATCCCATGCTCATGGATAGGAGGAATTAATATTGTCAAAATGGCCATCCTACCTAAAGCAATCTACAGATTCAATGCAATCCCTATCAAAATACCAACAGCATTCTTCAATGAACTAGAGCAAATAGTTCTAAAATTCATATGGAACCACAAAAGACCCCGAATAGCCAAAGCAATCCTGAGAAGGAAGAATAAAGCTAGGGGTATTATGCTCCCTGACTTCAAGCTCTACTACAAAGCCACAGTAGTCAAGACAATTTGGTACTGGCACAAGAACAGAGGCATAGACCAATGGAACAGACTAGAGAGTCCAGATAAACCCAAGCATATATGGTCTATTAATATACAATAAAGAAGCCATGGATATACAATGGGGAAATAAATGACAGCCTCTTCAACAGTTGGTGTTGACAAAACTGGACAGCTACATGCAAGAGAATGAAACTGGATTATTGTCTAACCCCATACACAAAAGTAAACTCAAAATGGATCAAAGACCTGAATGTAAGTCATGAAACCATAAAACCCTTAGAAGAAAACATAGGCAACAATCTCTTGAATATAAACATGAGCAACTTTTTCCTGAAAGCATCTCCTTGGGCAAGGGAAACAAAAAATGAACAAATGGGACTACATAATGCTAAAAAGCTTCTGTACAGCAAAGGACACCATCAATAGAACAAACAGGCATCCTACAGTATGGGAGAATATATCTGCAAATGACATATCTGCAAGGGGTTAACATCCAAAATATACAAGGAACTCACATGCCTCAACACCCAAAAAGCAAGTAACTGTATTAAAAAATGGGTGGAGGATATGAACAGACACTTCTACAAAGAAGAAATTCAGATGGCCAACAGGCACATGAAAAGATGCTCCACATCACTAATTATCAGGGAAATGCAAATTAAAACCACAATTAGATATCACCTCACACTAGTTAGGATGGCCAACATAGAAAAGACTAGGAACAACAAATGCTGGCAAGGATGTTGAAAAGGGGAACCCTCTTTCACTGCTGGTGGGAATGTAAATTAGTTTAATCATTATGGAAAGCATTGTGGAGGTTCCTCAAAAAACTCAAAATAGAAAAACCATTTAACCCAGGAATTCCACTCCTAGGAATTTACCCTAAGAATGCAGCAGCCCAGTTTGAAAAAGACATATGCACCCCTATGTTTATTGCAGCACTATTTACAATAGCCAAGAAATGGAAGCAACCTAAATGTCCATCAGTAGATGAATGGATAAAGAAGGTGTGGTACATATACACAATGGAATATTGTTCAGCCATAAGAAGAAAACAAATCCTACCATTTTCAACAACGTGGATGGAACTAGAGGGTATTATGCTCAGTGAAATAATCCAGGTGGAGCAAGACAAGTACCAAATGATTTCACTCATCTGTGGAGCATAAGAAAGCAGAAACTGAGGGGACAAAAGAGCAGCAGACTCACAGAACCCAAGGATGGACTAACAGTTGCCAAAGGGAAAGGGACTGGGGTTGGGGGGAAGGGAGGGAGAAGGGGAATAAGGGGCATTACAATTAGCACACAATATGGAAGAGGCATGGGGAAGACACCATATATAGCACAGGGAAGACAGTGACTCTGTAGCATCTTAATACGCTGATGGACAGTGACTGTAATGGGGGGAATCTAGAAACCACAATGTTGCTCATGTAATTGTATATTAATGATACCAAAATAAATAAATAAACAAATAACTAACTAACTAAAATAAATTGATCTTTTCCTTAAAAAAAATACATAGGTATTTTTCAGAAAATACACAGTAGAGATACAAAGTTGTGACCCAAAATGTGTATTTTCTTACTCATTTTGAATTCAATGTTATTCATGGTTAAAAATATTTTTAAAAAGATTCATCTTCATATTAAAATGACTTAAAGAAAATGATTATTTCACATTGGAAGAAAAGAAGAAGAGTTCAACTTACAGAAGAAAGTAACCATTAACCCAAGGGAATCAATTGGATTTTAGAAGCAACATGAAGTTGTAGGAAATGGTTTGGCAGTTGATAATTCCATGAAAACCTGAACATCCTGTTATGGGAAAGAAGCAAACAGCTATAGCTGCCACTCTTAACTATGTAAATTTATGAGGAGTTGTTTTACCTTTATTTTTGATGGTAGATAAATATGTTTTTATTATTTTGTTGAGCTGGTTTTCTAAGTTCTTAAGCACAGGATGATGATCACCAATGACTGGTGGATGATACATACAAAACTGGAAACAACTGGTATCAGCTATGAAAAGGACACAGGATAGGAAAATTTGAGGGTGAGAATTCTAAACTAGTGATAATATTATTATTAAAAATAACAGCTTTGTTATTTTTTTTTTGAGCAACTGTTATTTCCAGACACAAAGCCAAGTGTGGCTTTCCTTTGTGTTTTGGTAAGCATGATCTTAACTGCTGCCTGTACTATCATCCCAAAGCAAGTATCCTGCATCTACAAGAGTATGAATTATCCTGGATCCTTTTTCAGACAAAAAGAGGTCATAGGCCTTCTTTTAAAAACTCTGTATTACAGACATATTTCTCTAAGTTGGATAAAATTAAGAAAGAACAGCCAACTACCCACTGAAATGTCTGAACGTTAAGTCTGCAAATCATTAAAAGTGATGATAAAACTGATTATAAAATCTACAAATGATTAAACTTAAATATGAGTTAGGAATATCTTCCTAAATCACAGGGCTTGGGAGAAATCATCTGTATATACCCAATGAAGAGTAGAAAAAGACGTTTCCCATCCCTGCCAATTTGGTGAGTTTACTGACGTGCAGCAGAAGGTTGGAAATGGGAAAATGACCCAAAGCAGGCAAGGCAGCCTAGAGAGGGACAAGGATCACTAAACTAAAACGTCAAGATCCTTACTGGATGTTTGACATTGGGGAGCTTATTTCCCCTGCCCTCTTTGAGCCTTATATTCTTATTCACAAAAGAGTGGATGGTGGAATTCAAACTAATGATGTTTGAGGTCTCATTTAGCTCCAAAATACTATAATAACTGCATAACTAAATGTATTTTATTGTATGCTTTGCATTCAGATGTTACACATTTATTTTGAAATATTAATTTCTCTATTAGAGAATTGTGGCCTATTCCAAGGCAATGGGCATTTAATTAATAAATGGAATTTGTTAAATGCTTTTGTTCTTGCCCTTCATGAAGTCTTGAAACTGGCAGTGATACATGCTCCTGCAACACAGATGGAAGTGTTTACCCCCCACCCCCCCTCTCTCTTTCACACACACTCACACCTCTACCTTCATTCCCCATCTCATCCATGATTATTTCCAGCAACCATAAGCCAATCTCAGCATCAATACCAGTCACAACCTCATATACTTTCTATTTCTATGTCATTATGCTGCCCAGGGGTCCAAACAATGAAACAAGTCAGCAAGAATATACTAAATGCCTGCTATGAGTCCAACCTGTGCCAGAAGAGATGAAAGACGAATATGTCAATAGTACTTCCTCTTCAGGAGCTTACATATAACCTAAGAGTTACATAAATTGGATTGCAAGACTCTTCTTTAACTACTGCAACTCTCTTTAAGCAGCTGAGGAACCCAAGGATGTTGATGTCTCTGAAGACTATGGTATACTGTGTGCACAAGGAGAAAAAGATATTATCTCCATACACCTCATGAAGAGGCATCTAGTCGCTGTAAGCACCTCGCTGTCCCTCTGTGTTGGATTATTGGCTTGAAATAGGAATGCACATCAGCTTGTCGCCTGGAGCTGAAACCTGAGCAGCCAGAAGAAACAGTAGCCCATGACTCAAAGTTCTAAGGCAAAGGTCTGTCACTCATTGGAGTATGTGCATCCATAATAAAACCCTTGTTTAGTGCTGTGCTTTCAATGGAATAACGCTGCTGCCTGGGTTGGCAAGAGTGTAGGTGCAAACAAACATTATAATCCATTGACTAGCTTATCAGAGGTGGAGAGTAACACAGGATTCTGTATATTGGGATCAAAATCAAAGGCATTGTTTTTTCGGTTTCCCTAGTAGAGGATTTTTTAAAAATTAGCTATTGAGAAAATTGGTGGAACACTTGTGTAACATCTTATGTCCATGTAATCTTGAATAATATAGATTTCTCCCATCAGCATTGTAGAAAATACAATTTTGGTTAATGAATGTTGAGTGCGGTTTGGAAGTACTAATTTCACCCACCTTCCAGACACTAATTTAAGTGTTTATCAATTAGTTATTTTATGTCTTTGCTTTTAGTCAGTGAGATTTGCTGGACATATTTGACTTCAAAAGAACCAATAAAGAATTGAGAATTAGTTTAGTAATATTTGAGGAAAAGTAATGGTTATTCCAAACATGACATATGACCCATGATTTTGATTTTTTTCAGTTTGTAATTTCATATGGATAGGCACATGAAATATCTGACAAAAATAAAACTTGTTAATGCAGTGTCATCGGCAGTTTTTGTGAAAATAGCATTAGAAAGTGGCAAAACTATGCAGAGATCTAAGGTATTTTGCACCATCATTTAATATAGAAATGGCCGATTGGATTTTGTTTCTATAACCTTGAGGAAATCTAAAAACCTTGGTACTAATCAAATGATAACTTCAATAAAGCCTCATCGAAACCTTGGGTATTTAGAGTGTATGACAGACAAGATTGTGAGTTCCATTTTCTGGTCACATTTTTCAGGATTTTCCTAATTGTACTTACTACATGCAAATGTTCATGACCTATTAGAGAAATCCAGTACCCTGCATTCTTGTATGGACATTGTCCTCCATAATGCGGTCATTTTAAAAGATATTATCCAACATCAAATATGTTAACAAAATAACAAGCTCTATTTTTGTTTCCTTAGTAAGTTCCTTTTTCAGAGGAACTTTCTTCTATGTCCCTTACATTACAAGCCACACAGCTAGCAAATAATCCAAACTTCACAAAATGATGAGGTGGAAAAATGAATTTATAGCAAATGATCCAAAACCCACAGCATTGGATCAATGTACAAGGGGATGATAACACTTGACCTCCTTCCAATTTCCTTTTCATCATGACAAGGGCTTGGTAACTCTCTGCTAAAGTGAGTTTAGCACTGAGCCATGTTGGCAAATATCATCATTGATGTTTCCATTTGGTTTATTGTGTAACATAAAGTTTCTTTCAAACTAAAAGCAAGACCTGCTTGGCTGCAGCTCTGGAATCAATGTTTCTCATCATGGAAGTGTGGGGTCTGGCTTGCTCTTCATACATTTTCCAAAACACTGCTATTTCTCAGGCCTGTGGAGGGCAAGTTTCATAATTGGGTTCATAGAATCTAAGAGTTGGAAAGACCAAGAGGTCATTTATTCCAATATTTCATCTTAAGCAAAAATCTCATTATGGAGGAAGATACATGAGGAAGACATATCTCGGTGGTGCTGCATGATCTGGGGATTTCTAAGAGGTATTGTACTGGGTGCTAGGTGCATGAGACAGACCTTGTTACAAACTCCAGCTATTCGGTTTATAATTGCTATGATTTTTGTTGCTTTCTTAGCTTTTCTAAGTTTCAGTTTCCCCACAGTCTAAATGTAGTAATTCCTACCTCTCAAGGTTGGAAAGAATTAGCTGAGAACACGTGTAGAACACTTACCACAGTTGTTGCCCATGGTTATGGTTCAGTAAGTATTATTTGTGATAATGAGTATGATAATGCGGGTGGTGCTGAAGACTGGTGTTGATTGTGTACTGAAGGAGCTCTAGAAACTTTGTTCATTCCTGATATACTCTGGCAGCTTTCCATTAGCATGTAAGAAAATGATGATGCCAAATAAGGTACAAGCAGCCTCTCTCTAGTACAAATTGTTGGAGTTCAGGTAGTTTTTGCTGAGTTACTAGAGATGTTTCTGGGGGAGAAGACACTGTATTCTAGTTTAAACTGTGACCCAGTGGGTCTGCACTCTGAGGAATTTGTCCTGATGACCCATGGGACATGGGGCATGTTTGTCTCTATGACAGGTTGATCAAAATTGATGCGTTGGAACCAAGGTTACAGGAGAAGGGAAAAGTACTCAAGAAGCTCACTGCCACTAGATTTTTGAGGGAAGTGGGAGTTTTCTGCTCAGCAGTATGAAGAAGGCAAAAGGAACCTAGATGATTCTTCAAAAGACTGGACTGGAATCAAGTCATTGTGATGTACACTTTAAATAGCCTATATTTGTCGATTATACCTTAATAAAGCTAAAAAATATATGTGTTCTTAGAAATGCTGCAAAAAGAAGAAAAAGAAGATGATGACCATAGAACTGAAGCTCAGACTTTGAGATAAACCAGCTGTAACAGCTTGATCGGTAGTCTTATCCCTGAGTCTAGAATCTTCATCTGCCAGGAGATATTTGCAACCTCCCTGTCTATTTAAATAAAATGACATATAAAAATGTGCTTATAATCCACAAAATTCTAAGAATACACAGAATGGGGCTAACATTTGTGGTGTTACTATATAATGAGAGGTGAACCAAGAGACAATGAAAGAAGAATAGTCTAAAGATATGAGGGAACTTGGAATAAACGGGAATGCAGGAAAGGCTAGGTCTTAAAGAAGAAAGCAAAAAAATATATATGGTTTATGGAAGTTGCATTGTATATAATGTAAAGTGATTCTTTTCTCTCTGATGCTCCCAAGTGGGCTTGTTTAGCTTGAAGATAGACTTGTTCTAATCGCTGGCAATTTATGATGCACCAGGAAGTGATTCAGCAACCCCACATGAAGTTGTATAATCACAGCTCTGTCAAATAACTGTTGCTCAATGTAAACCCAAGCAAGATGAATGCCATGACAACTGATTAGTGCATAATCAGCCACTAGATGGAACCAGAGGGAAAGTTAGGAGCAAAATTACTCCCCATTGGGCTGCTAAGACCATAGGATCAATAACTACTTGCTGAAACATCTGGCCCAGGTTAATTGATTTGTTAACTAATACTCTTTGCATATGGAGGTGCAACCAGTTGTAAATCTAATTATTTTTAGTCCATGTTTCTCTGTTTTCTTCATAATGATTCTAACATTTATATTTCATGAATCTTATTGAAATCAAATACTGACAACAGCATTCACTTAGAATACTAATACACTAATACTCTCTGAGAAAGACATGAAGTTATTTTAGTCTGACTTGTTTTCTGTGAATCCACAATGTCTCTTTGTGGTCACTTCATTCATTCTAAACAAGATCTGGCCAGTTTCAAAATTTCTTATTTTAAATTGTTTTTAGGGGTTTTCCTATTTCTAGAAAACAGATTTTTTCGTTAAAATTTTAGAGATTATCATTTTTATTATGAGTATAATTGAAGTTGAAAGTTGACACTTTTCTTCTGTAGTGTCAACTAAGCTGGGCAGGAAGTGCTTAAGGCATTAACATAATAAATGTTTTAAATTGTCCCCTATCTTCCCTACTTTCATATAATACAATTAATATAATCTATTATTATATTTAGGCTAAGAATATAGATGTGTTTTTGCTGGCTCTAAAAAGTGTGAATCAGCATAGCTTTACAAACAATTTCACAGTGAGCTTTGTGAATGATCATACTATTGTACCTCATATAGACTCTGCCAAAGTCCCTTAGGGTCTGTAATGGTAGGAAGGTACTCTGGGACTGTAATAGTAGGTAGAGGCAAATGAGCAGGAAACGTGTGGTGTGCTTGCTGAAAATAATGTCTAAAGAATTATAGCATGCCCCGGCAGTGTTTAGCCTGACATAGTTCATGGATGTAGGAAGAGTTTATGAGACAAGGCCACCTTTGTGGTCAGGTAGGTATGTGTGGTCTAAAGAAGCCTTTTTGTTTGGACTAGGAACAGCAGCTGAGAACACAAAGATGGAATTCCAGACTCGGGGGGTGGAAGATGACAGGAGTTTGGGAGTTTCACAGATGCCAAATCCCAAATAATCATTTCTTACACTGTGGAGATTGGAATGTTCTCTATACACTAAGGTGGAAAACCTTTCTGGAGAACAGGCATAAGCATAGGGATTAGGTGACAGGTCACAGTGTGTTGGACATAAAGGTGCCAGATTAAACTAACATTCAGTGTTTAGACTACCAAGTGACTCCTCTCCTCCTCCCAAATCCTCATCCTGGGATACCTGCCCCCAGATGTCTGAACCCATCTCCTTGGATGCAGTAGCCTACAAACACATGTTCAGCTATGCCAGGTGTGCACACATGTGCTGACAGACCTATCCCCGCCAATAGCTATCTACAAGTACAGATACACTGGCCAGTATAGGCCATTACATAAATAAATTATGTCTGAAAATAAATAAATAAATAAATATATATATATAGTCATGTCACATAGGCACGTTCATACAAACATATACATTTATGGTCACCACACACATCTACAACATATGTTCATCATTTTGGCTTATGGAAGTAAAACTGTTGGTGCTGGTGTGTGTGGCATTCCTCTGTCAGCCTTGCTTAGCTTTGGCTCAGCCATGAGCAACATATTTCCCAAAGAAAAATAATTTGCTCTACCTATAGTTGGGTGAACCCTGGTGAAACATAATGATTTGAGGTCAGTGCAGCCATTCCCTACATCTGAGTAATTCCTATACCCTTGAAAGAGCTTCAATTTATTCTCTTATTAGCCACTCTGTTTTCTAGAAATACACAAGTTAAGTAATTACATAATAAATTCAAGCAACATGAAGAATTTTTTTCAGCCCAGAAATAAATTTGTTTTGTGATATTTTTAGGAAAATAGCTCATTCAGTTGGAATAGTAATGCCAACAGTGAAAATATGGTGTTTAGGGAGTTCCATTTTCAGTTTTGGTAGAGTAACTTACATCAGAACAACTCTTTCCCTGAGAGCAGCTATAAAAGTTGGATAAAATACAAAGAACAGTTGTTTAAAGGCATCAGAAGGCAATAAAAGGAGTCAGGACTTGTATGCCAACATCCTGAGAGTAATAAAATACATTGAGATGGACCTTATTTTTCTGTGTCTCCCCACTTAGAATCAGATTTTTGTGGTTACATAAACAAACCTTGCTGGGCTTCTGAGTGCGATTGAATGACACCTTAATAAACTTGACCTAATTAACATATATAGAATGCTGGACCTCAAAATTATAAGATATACTCTTTCCAATGTACTTGGAAAGTTACCAGTATTAGCCATATTGTGGACCATGAAACAAAACTCAATAAATTTCAGAGGAGATTATATTCTCTGCAGAAAGTAGAATTAAGCCAGAAATTTATAACAAAAAGATAAAGAGAAAAAGAACTCCCTTAATATTTGTTATTACTCCACATAGTTTTAAATAAACTATTGATCAAATAAGTAATCACAATGAAAATTAGAACATTCTTAGAAATAAGTAATAGCATATTTGGCATATCAAAATATTCAGGATGCAATTAAAGCCATGCACAAAAAAAGCTTACAGACTCATGTGCATATATTTTAAAAGACTGAAAATCTGTACTCTATTTCTGTCTCAAGCAGCTATAGGAATAGCAAATTAAATCCAAAGAAAATTGAATAAAATAATAATAATGTTACATGAAGACATCCAATAAATAGAAAAGAAGCATACAACAAATCATCAAAGGTTGTTTCCATAATAATACAACTAAATAGATGAATTCCTGAATCAAGGAAAAGAGAGAACAGAGAAATAATATCAGAAACCAAAAAGGGATATTACTATAGATTCTATACATGTTAAACATTTTAGGAAGTTATTATAAACGATGCTATGTCAGTAATTTGAAAATTTAAGTGAAAAAAACCAAATGCTTCAAAAACTGAATTTAAACTGAGTAAGAGTAAATGGAAAATCAGAATTGTTCTATATTGAATAAAGAATTTGAGTCTGTAATTCAAAACGTACTCTCACAGCAGACTCCAAGTCCAGTGAATGATTCTTAATACTTAAGGAACAAATAAAATGACACTGTATTATATAAACTCTTCCATAAAATAAGGAAGATTTCCATAGTTCTTCTACAAAGCTAACATAACCTAATGTCAAAATTTGAGAAGGGCACTACAAGATTATAATTACTGCTCAAACTCATTCATTGAATGTGGGTGTATAAAAGCTAAATATATTAGCAAACCAAATCTAAAGATATATGAAAGGTCAGAACCAATGTACTAGGAATGCAAATGTGTATTAACATTCAAAATTCAGTTAATGTAATCCACCAAGTTTGCAGATTAAAGAAGCATATGACCAAGCCAAGAGATGAAAAAAGTATCATTTGATATATTTAAATGCTAGATACACATGGTTAAAATAAAGAAAAAGAAAAACTCTTGAAAACAAGGTATAGAGGGAGATAGATGGAACTATCCCTAATCTAATAAAGAATATCTATAAACATAAAAAAAAATGGAAATATCATATTTAGTGATGATATTCTTAAAGCTTTTCTTTCATCATCAGAAAAAAAAAAGACTACTTGTTATTACCACTTTTATTTAACATACTGGAAGTCCTAAATAGTGCAATTGGGCAAGAAAAAACATTAAAAATACATGGGTTGGGAAGAAACAGATGAAATTATAATTACTAACAGATAGAGCAAGATTGTTTACACAGAAAATCTAAGAACTCTATTAATAAACTATTCGAGTTAATAAAGAAAAACACAGGATGAAATTCAATATACAATAATAAATCATTTCTATTTAGTGGCAACAAATAGTAAACTAAAATTTTAAATAATTCATAAGAGTTTTAAAATACACGAATTACCTAACAATAGTCTAACAAAAAAAAAAGATATGTAAAATATCTACACCACCATATTCCTAAAGAAATTTAAACAGACCCAAATAAAGAGTCTTAAAATATACTCATGGTTTGAAAGAGTTGCGAATGTTAAGCTGTCAAAGCAAATTGAACCCAAATCCCAGCAAGCCCTGGTGGCTGAAGGGATGTAGTCCATTCAAGCTGCTATAACAGAAGACCATAGACAGGTGGCTTATAAACAACAGATATTATTTCTCACAGAGTTCTGGAGGCTGGGAAGTCCAAGATCGAGAAGCCAGCAGATTTGGTGTCTGATGAGAGCCTGCTTCTGGCTCATAAACTGGTCTCTTGCTGCTGGGTCCCCATAAGGTAGAAAAGACAAGGGTGCAATCTGGGGCCTCTTTTATAACAGAATTAATCCCTCATTACCTTATCACTTCTCAAAGATCCCACCTCCTAATACTATGACATTGGGAATTAATTAGGCTTCAACACATGAATGTAGGGGGACACAAGCATCCATTCCACAGCAAGGGGGCAGGGTGACAAGCTAATTCTAAAATTTATATGGAAGTGCGAAGGATTAAGAATAGCAAGACAATCTAGACAAAGAATAACAAAATTGGGAGATTTCAACTACTTTTTATAAAGTGGAATAACTAGTACAGTGGGGTAGATAAGCAGGCAAATGGCACAGAATAGAGTTCAGAAATAGTCTCATACATATCTAGTCCCCTGATTTGTGATAGAGCTGACGCTGAATTGGATCATCTGGTTAATAAATTGTGCTGAGATGGTTGGGTATGGACATGAATAAAATGAAAAAAGAAAGGGAATCTTGACCCTCACCACACACCATATAAACAACCTATGTAGATGGACTGTATGTAGCCCTAAGTATGAAAAGTACAATAGTAAAACTTAATGAAGATGTCATATAATAACTTCAAAAATGTGGGTATAAGCAAAGATTTCTTAAACGAAGAGCAGTAATCATAAGGAAAAGATTGATAAAATAGACTTAATTAAATTTAAAACTTCTGTCCATCAAAAGACATGTTTAAGAGGGTGAAAAGTAAAGAGTGGGAGAAAATATTTGCCATACTTGTGGGAGTGTAAACTGGTATCTTTGGAAGTTACTTGGCATTATCTATTAAAGTTGGACTGATGACACCCTATGTTACAACAGTTTTACCTGTAAGTACATACCCAGAAAAAATGCATACATGTATATTCCAGAGTACATTCACAGCAATATTCATAGAAGTGTTATTAATAATAACATCAAATGAAGTAAACCAAATGCTAATAAACAGAAGAAAAGTTAAATGCATTGGACATATTCATATAATGGAATAATGTACAACTATGAAGATGGATGAACCACTGTTTCTTGCAACAACATGAGTGAGTGAATGAAGCCAGACTCAGGTCTAGGCCCCAAGGCTCTTATGGCTACCCTTTCCCCCAACCAGGAAAGTCTTGCCATGAAAGTCAATGAACTCTGAGAAAGACACACATCTAACTGTGCCTTGGACCCATCTGATAAAGATCTTGCTCAGTGTACCAATCCATCTTCACCCACTAGCCTAGAGCAAATGCAACCTGGATGTCAAAACTGGTGACCTTTTCTTTTTTCCCTAAATACAATAAAATAAGGACTTTTATAGAATCTAAGCACTACTAAAATAAATAACATAGATATGAAATTCCTTTGTGACCTTACCTCCCAGATCACTATGAATGGTTTGGTGAAAAAGCCCCCACATTTTCTAAACATATACTGATATACAGAGGTATTATACATATAGGGGTCACATTGTACTGTTCTGCAGTTTTTTTCACACAACATATCTCTGTCATTTTTCTATCAGCACATACAGATCAACCTTATTCATTTTAATGTTTTTATGCTATCCCAATACATGGTTTTGAAACTTATTTACCTGTTATATCGGTGGATATTTTGGTTGCCCACAGTTTTCCATTATTGAAAGTAATGCTGTGATAAACATTCATGGGTTTTGTGTGTGTGTGTGCGAGATGACATATTTTCAGATTAAGTTACTTAAGGTAGATACATGGTGTAAACTAGAATTAATCTTTTAAAAATTATTATTTTAGTATGTCTTCCTTGGGTTTCATGACTTCCACCTCTGATCTTTAACATACTTTTTGACTGTGGCTTTGTCAGACTGTCTACAAGACATTTTAACAACTTGCTAACACATCCCAATTATATCCTTAATTATAACCTTCACATAAATCAAGCTCACACACTTGCTAGATCTCAAGCAGTGTCTTTACGGAGTTGCTGGAGAAAATACTTTAAACATCAGTCACAGAATTATTTTCAAAGTCAGGAAAACTTTTTTTTTCCCTAGAGCTTATCATATAATGCTGAATATGGGTATCCATATTGCTGGATATGGCTTAAAATATGAATCTTTTTGCTCCAGATTATTGGTTAGAATACTGAATGTGAAATCATCAACCCCCAATTCATTTATTAAAGAATTCCTTTAGTGCACTTTTTTCTTGTCATGAAAGCACTATTTCCAGTAATGATCTAAGCCACAGTTCCAGGAGTCTCAATCAGAATAGGGAGGCGAAATATAAAATAAATAAATTTGAATAATTTAATGTGGTTTTGTATGTTCGATGAGAATTATAATCACCTTATTTAAATATTAAATGTAATTAAATAAAAATATTTTATTACAACACCAGAATGTTGTGGCTCTTCTTCCTCTGTCCTTACCCTCAATTTAACAGGAGAGACTTGTGGGGCTGAGATTCTGCAAAGAGTTTTTTTGGTGCATAATTGAACAGACAGATATTGTATGATATTGACATTATATTTGTATCCATGGTGTCCCAATCATGTGAACACAGTCCCTCACTCATGTTTGTGTCAGTGTCTGGCTCTTTTATATTTCTTACCCATTGATGTTCAGCTCCCCACTTAAAGGTACCCTTCCTTCCTTAACGCTGTGCTGAAACTACTCCCACTCTTTCCCCTCAGAGCTGGCAGCGGTTTACCTCTTTAATTCCGATCTCTACTCCTTCTCATGCAAAACACTGCTCTGGGGAGGGATCATCGTTGGCTTGACCTGTGGAAACATGGGTGATACAGTGGGAGAAAATCAGAGTGGTCTTTCAGAGAAGGTCTTTCTCTGCTTGCCACCACTTTCTTTTTCAGTTTAATTTTATTTTGGAATTGAAATACATTTGACATAATACTGTGCACATTTTAGGTGCACAACCTGTTGATTTGATACATTAATATATTGTGATATGATTGCTGTTGTATCAATTACCACATCTGTCATGTTACATAATTATCATTTCTACATAGAGGTTGGAACAATCAAGTTCTAGTCTCTCAGCAAGTTTGATGATTATAATTCAGTGTTGTTTTCTATATTCACTATATTGTGCATTCAATCTCCAGGGCTTACTCACTACTCTTTGCAAGTTTGTACCCTTAACCAATATCTGTCCTATTTCCCCACCCACCATGCCCTGGTAACACATTCCACTGTGTATTTACAAGTTTAGCTTTTTTAGATTCTACATGTAAGTGATATCTTATGATCCTTGTCTTTCTCTGTCTGACTTATCTCACTTAGCACAATATGCTCAAGGTCCATCCATGTTATGACAGAATGGCATAATATTATTCTCATGACTTCCTATATACGCACACATATATACCACATCTTCTTTATGCATTCCACCAATTTCATTTTGCCCAGTCTCATTTCCCATATGCCAAGCACAGCCTTTTTTGTTCAGCCTGTTCCTCTAAATGGTGGATAAATCTCAATTCAGTGCTTTCTCCATCTGAATACCCATTTAGTTCACATGTGTTTCCTACCTGTATAGTCTCTTTGAAAAAAAAACCGTAGGGGAAAATACAGAAGGATAAGTCTTCCTTATCAAAAACAAGAGGGCACTGACTCTAGATTTTCTTCACTGTGCTTCGTTTATTATGGTACTAATAGTGAAAAACCTCAAAACTCCTGTGCTGGTTCCAACATGGGCAGAAAGGTAGCTTGAAGCTCTAAAGTTTTCAGAGGGAAACAAACCCAAATGAAAACAGACCTTTATCTTGGTGATTTATAAGGCCATTGCCCATCACATGTGGGAAACATTTTTTCACTTTATTTGTCCTTTGTCTTTTTATTTTTTATCCCTCAGAAGTTTTAAATTTATGTAGAAAAAATAATCTTTTTTATCTTGAAATACATTACATGCATACAGAAAAGTGAAGGGAATACAAGCGAACAACTCAGTAATTTATCACAACCTAATCACCGGTGTATATTGATAGCACCAGGAAGCTCTCTCTTGCCTCATCCCAGTCACTACTCTCTCCCTCCCTCACTGGCAAAGGAAAACCTCACCCTGATTTTGGTAGTAATAGTTCTTTATTTTTATTTATGATTTTTCTGCTTAACATGCAAGACCAACATTAATTATGCCTGTTTTCAAAACATTTTTATTGGATGGAATCAGATACTGTTTTGTGTCTAATGCATTTTGCTCAACTATCCACATTGACTAATGGAGTTCACTCATGGTCATTGCTGTATACTATCCAATTGTGTGACAACACTAACATTCAATTTACCATTGGGTTGTTTCCATTGATTTGTTATTAAATTGTTAGTGCCACATTCAGACATGTGTCCATTGTGCATGTATGGTTTCTTGACTTTTTTGCCCCTTTGCACTTCCACTTAAACTGTAGAACATCTTAAAAGGTTCCATTACAAGCTATATATGTTTTGACTGGGATCACATTATATCAGAAGATCAGTTTGGGGAGAATTAACATCTTTAGAATATTGAGGCTTCCAGTTCATGAATAGACACTATCCTTTCACTTATAGATCTTAAATTGTCTCTGTAACACTTTGTACTTTCCTCCACAGAGTTGTTGGAAATCTTCTGTTTAATTTATTCTGAAGTGTTTTATATTTATGATGCTATTACAAATGATAGATTTATTTTAAATTCTAGTTCCTAGAATTACAGTATAGAAATGTAATTCTTACATAGTATTATTAATGCCAAGTATATAAGTATTGACACTATAGTATATGAGTATTAATTCTTATAAAGCAATCTTGATAAACTCACTGAGCAATTCTAATAATTCATCTATAGGTTACTTTGAACTTCCTATATAAATAATCATATTCTTGACAAATAGTAATATTTATGGCAACCTTTGAAATCCATACATGTATTTCTTTTTCTTCTCTTACTGTTAAGGTCTTATGTACAATGTTGAACGAAGTGGTTAGAGTATATCCTTGTCTTTTCCTCATCTCAAAGTGAAAGCTTTCAACATTTCACCAATATGTATGATGTTTGTATAGATTTTTGGTTGTTACTATTTTTCTGATGAACCAAGTTTCCTTCTATTTTTAGCTGATAAAACATTTTAAAAATCATGATTGGATATTGAAATATATCATATGCTTTTCTATATTCAGATGATAATGTACTTTTAATCCTTTTCTTTTATTAATGTGAAAAGTCCTTGATGAGTTTTCTATTAAACAGTTGTTAACCCAATCTTGCATTTTCTTTAGTGGTGCTCAGAAAACACTCCAACTCCAAGATGACAGTTTTAGAAAACCATCCATGTTTTTTAGCACTTGAATTGTTTTCCTCTCCTTTTTTCTGTGTGTGTGAATGCTTGATTCATACAAAAATTCTGGAATTTGTTTGGTGTAAAGAGAAAGGAAGGAACTTGGTCTCTTGTCCCAACTCATTTATTTATTAATGTGTCTTTTCTCCACTGATTTGATATGACATTTTTATGATATAATAAATTCCTATATACATATAGTCTATTATTGGACTGCATCCTGTATAGCTTTTTATTTTAATATGCTGTTGGGCTAGTCCACCGTCATTCCTTTTTCACATCTTCCTGGAAATTCTCACTTATAGATAACATCATGCTATTCTGATGGCCAGTTTTCTTAGTTTAATAAATAAATCATTATTTGTAACTCATGTCCATGATGTAGCAAGTATTTTGTGTCATGTGAGATAATTTTGGTTACAAGTGATAGTCAATGGATCTATAGTATCATAGAACAAAATTCTAAATAGTAGGTGGTTTCAAGTTTAAGTCAGTGACTCAGTGGCACTAGCAAGGATCTGTATTTCTTTTCTGCCATTATCAGCATATTGCTGTGTTATAACAACATCAGTTCCAGGTAATACATTCAGGTTTAAATGTTTATAACAGAGACTTTCCTGTCTTTATTCCCTTTTTAAGGTAGATAAAATTTTTGCCGTAAATTTCTGTGCATATATTCTCTCTACCTCATTGGACAAAATTGCATCACACTGCTGGACAGTTAGCAAGCAAAAAGGAAACTATCATAATAGACTTAGAAACCAATCAGATAACACACCTTGGGTCTGCGTAGGGGTCCAGTCTTCCCCAAACATCACAGATATTTAAAATCGGGCAAAGAAAATTAAAATGCTCCCAGCAAAGAGGAAATGGGGAAATACTTGTTAAGTGGGCAGTCTCCACCTAGGGATCCTCATTTTAGAGAAACTTAGAGAATTGTGTTGAAATATGGTCCTTCAATGTAATCAGATATCATCAATAAGTACTTAATGATGTGTTTCTTGTGGTGACCAGTGATTGAACTCAAGTTCAGAAAACCCTAAATCCCTGAAAGTTCATTTTAGTGATTATAAAATCCCATTTTTCTTGGAAGTCAAAGCAAAATATGAATTTCCATTCAAACTACTATTATGGAGTAGGAATATATTCAACATACAAAGCCAGGTTACTCTTAACACTCAAAATTTGCTTCATTCTTCATCCCTGTTTTTACCTACAGCAAAAGACTTTTTATTTCATACACTATGCCACCTTTACCTCAGATAGGAAATAAAAATATTTAGATGTATAGTTTTCAAGATTTTCAAAATCAAAGTAATCATGTTTCTACATAAAGTCTTCTAGCACCATGACATATAAAACCTATGGATCTAATCAGGACTGAAAAGGTGAGAGGCCTTACAGCTCTCTTTTGTTATTTTCCTTTCTCCTCCCTCCCACCCACACTTAAACTCACTCCACTGTGGTGGGTCCTAAGACTCTGCAGAACTTGAGGAAAGCCTTTGATCTGGGCCACAAATAAACAGAGCATTTGGAGGTAATAAACTTGGTACCTAGCCTCCTACCATTTCCCTTCTTCCTGTAAAAGTAAAATAAATCATAGCAGAAATGCAGACTCATCACCTGGGTGTGACTCCCTTTCATAGTTTATTAAATGAATTTAGTTTAATTTCTTAAATACCATCTTCCTGGTCTGTTGTCAATTTTAGTGTACTGAAGAGGGGAAAAAAATCTACAAAATGATCCTTTAAATGTCTTAGTTATCTTACTGAGCTTATGAGATTTCACTTAGGAAATGAGTTTCTCAGCAGAGTGATGATATCACAGGGAATCTTTCCTCTTTCGGGCTGATTATTTTAATGCAACTCGGTGTGCTTATTGACTGAACACTGTTATCACTAGAATGTTGCTTAAAAGTCCATGTAAAATTGATTGACAGTGTTGATCTAGTTGTTAATATTAAAAAAAAATCTTATCAAAGCTACCATTGTTAAAACTAGTCCCCTCTATCTTTTTACAGTGTGAAGATTAATTTAACTGACTTGCTGACAGATGGTGCTGTGGCTGATAATGGTGATGAGTCACCTCACCAGGAAAACCAAATAAAGTGAAATAAATAATAAAGATTTTGTGCATCTTTGTATAATACTAGTTTGAAGTTAGATTACATTACACAATTTTACTTGATGTATTTCCTAAAATCAAATTGCGTTAAGTCCCTCAGTATGGTGACTTTCAATTTGTGGACAAAGATGAAAGCCCTAAAAAATAGTATTAGCATCTTTCCTGACAGTTGTATCATATGACTGCTTTTTTTCAAAAACCATTACCTAAGCACATATGGGTAATTCTTTGGATATTGTAAACAATGTTTAAGAAATGGTGTAATAGTGAAAATGCCAACAGCAATAACAACATTAATAATACATCTATATTACTTCCACAGAAATAAAAAACATTATGTAAATTATATCCTATTGTTCATCTTAACTCAGGGGAAGTGTCAGGAGTAGGTCCTGTGCCATAACAAGCTGAAAGGAATAATCATTCCTTTGGCACCTCCCCTGCTCATAAAAGATCTCCATTATTTTGCTGCTTCAAAATTAGCAAAATTCCTGCTTATGTTTGGGAAATTAGTTGCATCCATTGAGGTACTGGAATTGACTCTTGTGCAGTCAGTATTTCTGCCTCTGGTATGCCTTCCTTTTAAAAATATAAAGTAATTTAAGCATATAGATATATGGAAAAAATTTAAAAAGCATAAACATTTGTAAACTTAAAAGTGTAGTCTTAAAACCTACATGTTCATTGACAGATGAATGGACAAAGGAATTCCTGCCATTTGCAATGACTTGGATGGACCTTAAGGGCATTATGCTAAGTGAGATAAGTCAGGAAAAGAAAGACAAATACTGTATGACCTCATATATAAGGAGTCTAAAAGCAGCCAAACTCATAGAAACAAGAGTGAGACGCTGGTTGCCAGGAGCTGGGGTTAGGGGAAGTGGGGACTTAAGCCCTCATAATGTAAACGAGTGTCCTTTTCATGGTATATTTGGGACCATTTTTCACATTTTTGTGCTTCTTGATGATTTTGTTGTTTAAAATGGCCCCCGAGCATAGTGCTGAAGTGCTGGCTAGTGTTCCTAAGTACAACAAGGCCCTGACGTATCTTATGGAGAAAATATATGTGTTAAATGAGGTTTGTTCAGGCATAAGCTATGGTGTTGTGTGCTATGAATGTAGTGTTACTAAATCAACAATATATTAAATAAGGTGTCTTTAAACAGAAACACACATAAAACATGTTTATGTGTTGAGTGGTTTATGAAAATGTGACCTGAGGTTCACAGAAACCTAACATCATATTTTCCCTAGGAGAAAGGTTCAATATTTGCTAATTCAGTGTTTCTGGTAACTTTACAGAAACTAACTACCAAGAATAATGAGAATCAACTGTAGGTGTGTGTGTGTGTATATGTGTGTGTGTGTTTTGGGAGTGGGGGGATTGTGCATATGTGTATAATTCCAGAAAAGAGTCTGAAAAACTTTCTAATTTATTTCAAAGAGCCAGCAGACCTGGAAAAAGGCAACATGAAACCTGACAAAGCTAAAACTAAAATGAGCCTTACCAATTTTATATATGCTTATTCTGATAGATTGGATTGGATAATTATTCCTAGTTATTTATGTCCCTCTTCCCTGTGAGAAGATCATATATCACTAACCCTTGTCATGGGACATGCAGTATATCTTTGTGGGAGAAATATGACTCCTCAATTTATTCATATCAAGCTTGACTGTGTAACTGTTTGATCAATGAAATGTGAGTGAGCATGATTCTCGACAACAGTTCCCAGGAAGAAGTTTAGAGCTATTGCTGAATTTTACCAGCTCTTTTGTTCTTTTCCCTCTAATAATCGAGAATACAAGGGCTGCTCTCTCAGCTTGGATCACAGGATGGTCGAGATATTGGAGTGGAGCCATAGAACTGCAGTAAACATGCGATTTGCGGGGAGTGAGAAAAGAACATTCTTTGTTGTGTATGCCACAGACATATTGGAGTGGTTTGTTACCTCAGCTTCACTAGCAAAAACCAATGAATAAAAAGATGGATGTAAAGATCCTCTAAAAATACCAGTAACTCTAATAAAATATTTATTTAAAAAGTTCAGTTAAATGTAGAATATTTAATAAATCCATTATTTTAGTAAACCATAATATAAATGACTATATAGGCTTTGCTACAGGACTTAACAGTTTAACAGTATGGAAATTACCATACAGTAATAGCAATAGGTACAATAAAGAAACAAACAAAAATACCTTGATGATAATGTCAATTGACCATAACAATCCATCTGATAAAATCCAAAAATCTTTTAAAATAAAAATGCTGAATAAACCCAGATTGGAATGTATATCATTAATGTGACAAAAATTTCAGTAGTGAATTTTCAGAGGTTTAATGTTAAAGAACAATTTGAAACTCTTAGAAGAAAACATAGGCAGGAATCTCTTGAACAGCATAGGTAATTTTTTTCTGCATACATCTCCTGGCAAGGGAAACAAAAGCAAAATAAGTGAGTGGGACTACATCAAACTAAAAAGCTTCTGCACTGTAAAGGAAGCCATCACTAAAATGAAATGGCAACCTATGAATGGGAGAAGATATTTGCAAATGGTATATCTGACAAGGGATTTATACCCAAAATATATAAAGAACTCATACAACTTATCACAATAAAAACAACCTACTTTAAAAATGGGTGGAGGACCTGAATAGACATTTTTCCAAAGAAGACATACAGGTGGCCAACAGACACTTGAAAAGATGCTCATCATCACTAATCATCAGAGAAATGCAAATCAAAACCACAATGAGGTATTACTTAACAGCAGTCAAAAAGGTTGGTATCAAAGAGACAGGAAATAACAAGTGTTGGTGAGGATGTGGAAGAAAGGTAGCCCTCTACCCTGTAGGTGGGAATGTAAATTGGTGCAGCCACTGTGGAAAGCAGTACGAAAGCTCCTCAAAAAAACAAAATATAGAAATAAAATACAACCCACCAATTCCACTTCTGGGAATTTACCCAAATAAAACAAAGCCACTGATTTGAAAAGATGTATGCACTCCTATGTTTATTGCTTCATTACTTACAATAGCCAGTGAAGATGTGGAAGCAACCAAAGTGTCCGTGGATAGATGAATGGATAAAGAAGATGTGGTATGTATACACAATGCAGTATTATTCGGCCATAAAAAAGAAAGAAATCCTGCTATTTGAAACAACATGGGTGGACTTAGAAGGTATCATGTCAAGTGAAATAAGCCAGGTGGAGAAAGACAAATACCATACGATTGCACTTATATGTGGAATCTAAAAACAAAACAAAACAAAATCAATCAAACAAAACAGAAATAGACTCATAGACACAGAGAAAAGACTGGTGGTTACTACAGGGAAGGGGTTGAGGTGGGTGAGTGAAATGGATGAAGGGGATAAAGAGGCCCAAAATCTCAACTGTAGTATAAATTAGTCACAGGGATGAAAGTACAGCATAGGCAATATATCAATAATACTGTAATATCTATGTTGACAGAAAGTAACAGCACTTATTGCGGTGAGCATTTAATAATAACTGTCAAATCACTACATTGTATACTTAGGACCAATATAATATTGTGTATCAACTATACTTGAAAAAAAAAAAAAAAGAATGCCTGTTCTCAACACTGTCCTGGAAATTCTAGCCAATTCCTTAAGGTAAAAGAGGTAATAATAGTTTTAACTTTTGGAAAGTGAAGACCAAATTATGTAACACATTTAGGGACCTGGTTGGAGCATAACTGGAATGAACAATAATAAAAATGTAATAATCATGGCCACAAGATACTTAATGAACCTACAGAAATCTGTGCCATTCGTATGAGACAACAACATTTTAGTTCATATAATGAAACAAAAGCTACCAATTATAATACTAGTAAAAACATAAATTATACAGGTTGAAACACATATGGATACATTTTGAGAAAATTATACATGTGTGTATTGTATATGTGTACATTTTTAAAATTGTGACTAAAATATTTCAAAATCTGAAGCAGTATCATAATCCAATTTAGAAATGAACTACTATGGATGTACAAGTGTAGTACTTTAACAAACAAACCTCTTCTGTCTAAGGAATAAATTATTTTTATATTGAGCTATGGTTCTGCTTAATTCATCCTTCTTGTGCAAATCAATACCTCCATTTTTAGAACTGCAATTGCTCTGACTTCTCCTACAGTTACTTAACCATGGCATAGTTGCATCCTTACAATTAAGGCTTTCTGCTGGGCTAAGGACAAGAGATCACCTTAAACAACCATCCTGTGCAAGGGGGTGCATATAGTCTCATTTAATTCTTATCATATCCCAGTAAAGTAAGCAACACTGTCCCCATTTAACATTCACATAATATATGTCTACACTGTGTTTCTGATCATGATATATACTTCATCTAAACAGATAATTAGTAAACTACTAGTCAGGAGTGTCTGGTTTCTAAACTGGCCTCTATCTACCATCATTGCCCTGGGTTTTTCAATTTCTGTGGCCTTCTTCTGGATCCCATACTTAAAAAAAATGTTTACGTTATTCAAAATGATTAAATTTCTTGTATCAGAAATAAAGTATAATTGGCAAAAATTTATAATCTCTTGCATAGGCTCAAATTTAGAGTATTAATGTATATAATGTATGCAGTATTAAAGACTGGACCCATTCAAGTCTTGCTGCATAGTCCCATTTGTGACCACATGGAGTCTTAATAGAGAACCTAAGAAAGTTGTGTTTCCTCTGATAGGTTAGCACTCTGAAAATTGCCTACTACAGTTGCCTGTTAATAGATTAGATTTTTCTTTTCTCTGCTTCGGCTTTTAACTAATGATAAAAAGTTCCAGGCTGAGACCTACCTCAAAAAGTTGTCTTCCACTTCCTCACCTCAATACTCAAATGTGAATTCCTGTGTCATAGTGGGCTGTGCCCTATTAAGAGCGCACCACTGGGGGGCTGTGATGTTTTCTCATGGTGAGTCATCCTCTGCCTTTGCTTTATTTAAGTATGTAAATATCTGTCCATATCATTAGACCATGGGTTTCTCAAAGGTAAGGGTCATATCTTGTGTATCTCTGTGTCCTCAGGACTTGACATGATGGCACAGAGCAGATGCCAAGTTGGTTGAAAGAATCAATGTAAAGGAAGAGGCCAGTAACCTGGAGGAAAGAACCTGAGTTCCCAAACCCACTACCAATTTCTGTAAGTTAAGAGTAAGTCCATTGTAGGCTGTATGCTCCATTCCCTCAACTAGAGAAAGGAGGTCATGCTACTAGATAGTACCAATATCCTTTTCTTTTAAAAATCTCCTACAGTAGTGGGCTCTGCAGGTGTTCAGTGAACACTTCTCAATAGATACATTATTATTACCTTGGCCTTTGTATTTTTCCTGTTTAAGCAAAACCATTGCCTAGAAATGATCCTTGATTGGTATCATATTTGCAATGTCACCCATGAGCAGAATGTCGTCCATGAGCAGAATGGGATACTATTTTCTGACTTCTTGTGTGCATGTATTTGTGTGTGAATGGATATGTATTAGCAGAACTCTTTTTTTTTAGTTGCCCTCATGTACTTCAGCATTTTGCTTTGAGATGTCATCCCAGAAATATTTTCTTTTGAAAAAAAATTAACTATGACAAGGCCTTAGCCTTTAATTTTTAAGATACCTGTGGAGCAGAAATAATGTATTTAGCTTTTGTGTGGTATAGAGGCAATGAGTGAGCAATGTGAATAGAACTCACTTCTATATGCAAGAGATTTGGAGCTGCAACTGCTACAAATCAAGATGTGTGTTAAATTGGAGTGTTCCACGTTATATAAAACACAGAAGCAATTTCAACCATAACTAGCAGGCTAAAGCACAGGCTATCTGCTAGAATCTCTTTTTTTCTTATTTCTTAATTTTTATTTGGACGAAAAAAACCCAAAAAACAGTTCACCCATTTCTCTCAACCCCACTCCCTATCTCTTGCTACCACCAAACTGTTCTCTGTATCTAAGAGCCTGGCTTTTTTTTTTTAAGATTCCACATATAAAAGAGATCATATGGTATTTGCCTTTCTCTTTGTGACTTATATCACTTAGTATAATGCCCATGAGTTCCATCCATGCTGTCACAAATGGTACGATTCCATTCTTTTTTTAGGGCTAAATAATATGCTACAATTTATTTATGCATTCATCCATTGATGGATACGTAAGTTGATTTATTTCTGACTTCCTGAAATGACAATTGCTGTTTAAATTCTTTAGTTGATAAAGACAAGGAGAGTAAACCAATCTGTTTTCATAATGTATATATGTAGCCATGGCAGATGTAAAATTGAGTTCAGAAATCCTAAAAGAGCTTACACAAAATTACATGTGATGCACTAGTATTAAAAGGGAACTTCACATAAAAAATCTAGTTAAGAAGAATAATTGCTCCCATTTCTTATTTTGCCTGTATGATGTTCACATAACATGTTTATCATCAACTGACAAACTCACTAGAGGTAACAAAATTGCCCAATTAGCCAAAAGTATCTGCACCTAACAATAGATATTCCAAATAAGCGACCCTAAGAAGGTTATTTTCCCTGTCTAATTCTTTGAACATTATACTTAAAATATTGAAATGTAACGTGCTTTTTTTTCATGGTTATGGGTACTTTAGCGAAAAGGGGCCAACAACTCTTTTCAATTGTACCCATGCCTATTTTGACAGAATATCATGGAGAAAACATCTTGCTTGATGAAGTAGGCACTCTTCTCTGGAGACCTTCCTACATCGTTTGTAGTTTTATAAAGTTTAATTACACTTTCCTGCCAAACCTTACTGTATTAAACTTAGTGTCAGATATTTTTCTATAATTAACTCTATATTTTTAGGATTTATAGATTCAGCTTTAGAAACAGATTGGGAATTTTTAACTCAATATATTTCAGTATGTTTATTGCAACTTAACATGTAGACACTTTTATTACATGTTAAAAATGGCAAAAAATTGAAAAGAGTAATGTATAAGTCCTTGTGAGAGAGCAGTGAGCAGAATTTGTTTTTGTGGATGATAGAAAGGTGATTAAAATCTTAGAATTGCTTTACTATCCACAGTCCTTGTCAGACTTGTCAATTGTATACTTGTCAGAATATACAATTCCATATTAGGTATTCCTGTCCTTTTCTCTCACTGCTATACGCTATGCTTCATCTTACCATAGCACACAGCATAGTGCTATCATATCAGTCAGCTAATGCTGCAATTGTTCTGCATAACAAATCACTCCAAACTCAGTGGCTTAAAATAATAAGCATATTGATCGCACTCACTTGTCTTTGTATCAACTGTGGTTCAACGAACCTCAACTAGACTCTCTGGACTCTGCTTCAAGCTGCAAGTGGGCTGAGCTTAATTGTAAATAAGAGGTGAGGTTAAGGTCTGCTCCAGTTGACTTTTAACCTCTGTGAATAAGAAGAAGGGTCTGATCAAGTAGTGACTCATAGCATCTTACTATGCGGCTGGACAATGACTGCAATGGGGTGTGTAGGGGAGACTTGATAATATGGTGACTGTTATAACCACAATGTTGCTCATGTGAAACCTTCATAAGATTGTGTATCAATGATACCTTAATAAAAAAAAGAAGAAGGGTCTGAGATTTTATCCTACTTATAAGCTAGCAAGTTACTTCTCACAGTTCCATAGATGTTGGCAGAAAACTGGAGACTTCTTAGTCAGTGACAGGACTTTATTGTTTATTATTACTGCTATTATTATTTTATTGCATTTTAAATTGTTCATACCACAGCAGACAGCATAAGATTCATATTTTCCTCAGTTTCCCTTGCCCCCTAAACTTCACAGGGGTGATGTGGAAGCAGACCCAGTTGGATGTTGTGCACCCAGTGGGTCTGTGTCACAGGTGAGGAACTCTGAGTTTAGGAAACTGATCTTTTAAAAGGAGGTTTCTCAAAAACCTGTCCAGCCATTGCCCAGAAGGAGACATACTATCTTTATTGTATTGGTCGGGAATCTTCCCTCTGCCACATGGGGAGATACAATCTCTAACTTCTGAAGCTGTTTGCTCTACAAACACCTAGGCAAAGATATTCCAGAACAAAGCTGTTAATGCCTTTTGCTCACAAGATATGCAGAAATGCAGAAGATACATTCAAAATTACTTCCAAATGTCTTCCTTGGACTAGTGGCTACTCAGAGTAAGTTCTCATGTTGAATAGAATGAACATATCTGCTACCATTCCATTGGGTGAAGTAAGTCATACCACTAAGCCCAAAGTCAGTGTGGCAGGGAAGTATATATAGCCTCTGTGTACAATATATATAATAATATATACAAATAGTATCTTTCACACACATATGAAAGAGAGAGAATGAATATTTGCTGAATAGTAAGCCAGTCTATTGCTCATAGAATATTGAAATTACTTAACTTCTTCTTCAATCTAATGCTAATTGTGGGTAAACACTGTTTTATACGCTACTGCATTTTCCATGCACTGCCAAATTATTTCAGTAGATAATCAGCTTGTTTTTGTTTGTTGCTGAGAGAATAAATGTCCATATTGGAATATTTGATATAATTAATGTAGCTTTAGAGGTTATCTAGCTATCTAGCTATCACCTATCAATATTACAAATAATAAAAATAATACAATACAAATAAATGTATAAATTTTATATATAATACTCCAATTGCGGGATGGTACCAAAAAGACATTACAAGAATGTAGTCCTTGGAGCTAGACTGTCAGTGTTTTAATCTCAAGGCTGCCACTCACATGGGGCAGGTTTCTCAGCCTTTATGTATCTCAATTCCTTTGTCAGTAAAAGGGGGCAAAATGTAATATTGATCTCACAGAGTAGTTACGAGCATCAATTGGGTTAATACATGAGAAGCACTCAAATCATGGAGGTGGGAGTGTTTAGGAGTCTATGCATACTCGAGCAGAGCATGTGCTCTGGCCAAGCCTAGGGGACAAAGAAAGTTTTGATAATGTGCTGCCATCTGGTAATTAATGCTTTCTACATCGGTGCTGAAATAGAGTCAGATTTCCTATGTCATCTCCTTAGAACATGCCCATGTATTTATCATCTTGTATTTTTTTGGTCAGCTAAGCTGAGGTTGCCATCTGGGCAGATGTACAAGAAAACTGACAAAACTATGGAAGCTATTTTAAAACAATGTCCATTTTTATGTTTAAAATTGTTTTAAAGTTACATATATATAATATATATGATCACTCCTATATCATTCATAATATCACCATCCAGAAATAAAAAGTTAACATTTCAGAGTTCATTCTTCTAGACTTCTGTCTGTGTGTTTATATGCAAATAGTTAGGCACATATATATGGATATACATATATATTGCAAATGCATAGACGTGGATAGAGATCAATACAGATTCTGTTTTAAAAATGGCATAATATACATGCATCTATTGAACACCTACATTTTACATATAATAATATATCATGGGATTCTTTCCATGACATCATCTTCTGAAATGGCTGCTAAGTGTTCTCTTGTATGAATATAGCACAATTTAATCAATTCACTTATAAATCTAACTGCTATGAAAACCAAACCTCCACATTTCAGTGATTTAACTAAATAAAATGTTATATGTTGCTTATGTTTCTGGTGAATGGAAGGCTTTTTACTTGGTGAAATGTCCATATTGGAATATTTGATATAATTAATGTAGCTTTAGAGGTTATCTAGCTATCTAGCTATCATCTATCAAATAATAAAAATAATGCAATACAAATAAATATGTTTTTTACTCCTGTATTCAGCTAGAGGTCGGAAAAGAGCATGAGTGATCTCTGTTTGGAGGTTTTACTGAATACATGCTAGACATAGCATTCATCACTACTTTTTACAGCTAAAACCTATTCACAATGGAAATGAAAGATCAAATGTGTGATAAACAGCTAGTTATCTCTACCGTAAAACTGTTCTTATTTTTTTCACTAAAATAAGCACCATCATGAAAAATGAACCTCAAATCTACTGTTATTTTACATTGCCTTTTTATTTATAACATACTTTGCTTAATTTGTTGCTATATTGTAAATTTTGACCATTATGTCTCCATTATACTTTTTATCAATAACAATCCCATTGGATTTTTTTACTTAAATTTAGCTTTTTCTGGTACTAATTTTAGCACGTTCCCATCATATATTTTGCCAATTTACTTTTTAAAATTTAAGTATAGTTGATATACAATATTATATTAATTTTAGGTGTAGAACATACTGATTTGACAATTATAAACATTACAAAATGCTCACCATAAGTGTAGTTACCATCTGTCACCATACAAAGTTATTACAATATTATTGACAATATTCCCTATGCTGTACTTTTCATCCCCATTAATTATTTATTTTATAATTGGAAGTTTGTACCTCCTAATCACCTTTACCTATTTCACCCATCCCCTATCCATGCCAACCACATTTGTTCTCTGTATTTATGAGTCTATATCTGTTTTGTGCATCTGCTCTATTTTTTGATTCCACATATAAGTGAAGTCATATGGTATTTGTCTTTTTCTTTTTGACTTATTTCACTTCGGATAATACCCTCTAGGTCCACCTATGCTGTCACAAATGGCAAGGTACCCTTCTTTTTAATGGGTGAGTCCTATTCCATTGTATATATGTACCAGTTTTCTTTAACCATTCATCTGTTGATGGACTCTTAGGTTGCTTCCATATTTTGACTATTGTAAATAATGCTGCAATAAACATAGGGGTGCATGTGTATCTTTTTGAATTAGTGTTTTTGTTCTCTTTGGGTAAATACCTAGAAGTGGAATTACTGAGTTGTATGGTATTTCTATTTTTAATTTTTTGAGGAGTCTATACTGTTTTTCATAGTGGCTATACCACTTTACATTCTCACCAGCAATGCATAAGGGTTCCCTTTTCTCTACAGCTTCACCAACACTTGTTTTTTCTTGTTTTTTCGATACTAGCCATTCTGAATGCTGTTAGGTGATATCTCATTGTGGTTTTGATTTGCATTTCCCTAGTGATTAGTGATGCTGAGCATCTTATCAGATGTTTGTTGGAAAAATGTCTTCTTTGGAAAACTATCTTTTCAGGTCTTCTGCCCATTTTTTAATCAAACTATTTTTTTTTTGGTGTTGAGTTGTCTGAGTTCTTTATATATTTGGTATATTAACCCCTTGTCAGATATATCATTTACAAATGTATTCTCACATTTAGTAGGTTGTCTTTTTGTTTTGGTGATGATTTCCTTTGCTATGAAGAAGTTTTTTTGTTTGATGTAATCCCACTTGTTTATTTTTGCTTTTGTTTCTCTTGCCTGGGAAAAAATATTCAGAAAATAATTTCTAATGCAGATGTCTAAATATTATTTCCTATTTTCCTTTAGAAGTTTTCCTTTAGAAGTTTTATAGTTTCAGGTCTTACATTTAGGCCTTTAATCCACTTCAAGCTCATTTTTGTGCATGGTATAAGACAGTGATCCCATTTTATTCTGTTGTATGTAGTGTCCAGTTTTCCCAACACCATTTATTGAAGAGACTATCTTTTCTCCATTGTACATTTTTGCTTTCTTTGCTGTAGATTAACTGACCATACAAGTGTGGGTTTGTTTCTGGCCTCTATTTTGTTCCACTGATCTATATGCTGGTATCATACTGTTTTGATTACTGCAGCTTTGCAGTTCAATTTACTTAAAAAATTTTTCAATTATAGTTATGATATACTCAAACAATAAAGCTATATATATTATAAATCAGTTTTCTCACATCTTGATTCTTTGTCACTCATGTACCAAAGAGAGCCAATATTCATAATTAACTCTATTTCTTAGCATAATTTTTCTATTACATTAAGAATATAAATGTATAAAAGATATCCATACTTAATTGTAATAGTGAAAATGGAAAACAATGGTGCAATATTGTAGGAATGTTAAATACATTAAACATATTGGCTATAAAAAGAATACAAGTGTGTAACATTTTTTATTTCTTTATTAAAATTATGATATTATATCCTACTTGGTAGTCTATACATTCTTTTCTTAATAATAAAATGAACAACATCTCTGCCTAAAAAGGGTAGGTCTAATTCATTTTCTAAATAATCACCACCAAGAATTTATGATATTTTTTGCCTTCTCATATCATCAAAAACATTTTGGAGAAGGTACCTACTAAGTAGCATAAAATGTTATCTCTTTGTTTTTGTTTCCTTGCTTATATGGAAGATTAAGTAATTTGATTTAATTTCCCTCTCCTGTTGATGTCCTTTGGCTATGTTTCATTTTTGTTACTGATTTGTGTGTATTCCTTATATATTCTGGATTTTATTTTGTGCTTTACATGTTTTTACACATATCTCTTTCAAAGTGTCACATGTCCTTAATGTTATAGGATTTTGGTCATACTTTGTGCATTCTGATGCAGTTGAATTTACAAAAGTTGTCTTTTTGTCTTTTGCTTTCTCATTCTTCTGAATGGTTTTAATGTTAATACAGTTACATTTATAGTTAACTTTTATGAGTGGTGATTATTTTATTCTTAATAAAGAAATCCTTTCCTAATGCTAGTCATTATGTTGACTTTTAACAATAGTTTTGATTTTTTTCACATTTAGTTCATTAATCTATTCGAAATTTATAGAAAGCCAATTGTCCTTGTACAATTGATTGAATAGCTCATTCTTCTCCCCTGATGTATTTTCCAATACATAGCAAGTTCCCAGACATGTTTGGGACACTTTCTGAATATATTATTGTGATTCATTGGTTTATTTGTTATCTTTGTAATAGCACCTGTATTGATTAATATTTGATATTTAGTAAGGTAATATCTGACACCTTGTCTTCCTTCTTTAGAACTTTCCTGTTTCTCTTGCAGTCCTCCACTTTCCATACTAATTTTTGAATCATTTTATTGCTCTATAAAAACAGTGTGTTAGGATTTTTATTAGAATCATATTGAATTTATAGATTAATATTAAGGAGACTTGACACTTGAAAATATTGTGTCCTCTTGTTTTCTAACCCTGATATACTTCTATTTGTTGTGGCTTTGTTTTTCCTTTGGAATTTAAGGAAAGCTGGGACAGGAAGACAATTTTTTTGTCTTGAAATGAGACTTCTAAAAATATAGACCCCTCTGTCCTTCAATCACATAGTTTTTTTTGTCACATGATAGTATATTCTAAAAAAACATTGTTTGTGGGCATAAATTTGAATCATGAATAATTATGTTCCAGTTATTTTCATACTGTCCACTCCATCAGTGAAGTCTGATGTCACACATGTAGCTTGAATACTCTAAATATGCACTTACGACTCATGTCATTCTAAACCATATCCTAGAATCCTGCCATTTTAAGAGAGACCTAGTACCTGAGATTTCACAACTCCTCCTTTTGGGGCAAATCATTGTAGTTTCAGAACTTCCTTTTCACATGGCAAATACACTTTTAGGGTATGATTTTTCAGGGTGATTAGTCATTGATGCTTTTTTATTTTTAATTTTTTTTCATTGATGCTCTCTTAAGGTCATTGTTTCAACAATCCCAGGATACCAGACAAATGAAGAAAAGAGACAAAATGGGAGGTCTTATTTCAGGAAAAGGAAGAATGGTTATGAAGTTTCTACTTAGAAAAGACTGTTTTGGGTGGGGTAAATGTGGGCTGGAAGGAGGAGGAGCTACACAATTTGGAGGAACAGCAGGACATGGAGTTCCTTGTTGGGGTAAGGGGTGGATGTATAACTAACGTGCAGAGAGTTATTTGGAAGGAAAAACTGAATAGCGACAAAAGCAAGCTCAGCCCCTTTTCACATTTTTGGGTGAATTCTATCCTAGCCTGCCACAGCAGATAAAGCTCTGGCAGCTGGGTGATGTCCATGCATCTGTGCATCTGTGCTTTGGTAAGCACAGCGAGGTGAGGGAGGTGGGAGATATCAGATGCAAGCTTGGGCGGAAAGAAGGTGGAAGACATGTTTCCAGCCCACGCTTTTCACCTGGAACTGTAGGACCATGACTTTCTGTATCTATTAAAAGCTTACATAAACTTAGTATTGAAACTCAGGAAGTATTAAAAAGTACGAATGTGGCGTTTAAGTAAGTGGAACACCAAACCACAACATGAATTTGAATATGACACTGACCTTAACATTTTTCTTCTTGAAAAAACATGTGCTGGGAATTTTAATCTACACATATCATCAAAATTGATTTCTAATGTTTGCACAAAATCCATTTCTGACTTAGGTAAGCATGGAGGAAACAGAACAGTTATTTTGTTCTTTCAATAAATGACTGAACTTTATCCCCCTAAACGTTGGCTCACAGTGAAGTGTGCTGGATTTCCTTGGGCAGAATCAATGACTGGGAGAAAGAGGGACTGCAGGTCTGCGCAGCAGGTCCTCTGCTTTGTAACAGCAATGTCCCATCAGCAGGCAGGGTGACTTGTCTCTGAAACTGTGCGTCTATAATGTGGCATCATGCGACATCCCAACAGTTCTATCCTTCCATTCCTTCTGCGGGTTTACCTTTCATAAGCACTTAATGATATTGCAAAAATGTGTTTTATAAAATATAATACAGTTATTGTAAAATACACATACATTTTGAAACTTGTTTAAAATGATTATTTCCAAAAGAGGCAAGAGGAAAGTGGAGGATATAGCTCCACTAGAAAGGTTTAATTTAAAGGCTTTTATTGGGCACCCATAAAGAAACTGTCTTTCCCTGGTCCACAGGCATGTGCCTTCCTGTCAGTTTGCACTGCCAGTTTAGGTCTGGGAGGGATGAAATCCCCCAGGAATGCTAATGAACACCAGTGGCTCCACGCTATGGGTCTCTTGCAGAGCTCTTGTTTCTTCTACTCCCCAGGCAGGGGCCCCAGAACACCTGTCTCTCCTTTCTTTTCAATCCCTCACAGATTCCAGAACCTTTGTTTACACCCCTGCTTCTTGGGAAAGGAGGAAAACTCGATGCTGCCTGTCTGACTGTAAGATCCGGCCAGGAATGTGACGTGTGGAAAACCAAGAGGGAAGCGCTGCAGGGCCACAAGTGCAGACAAACTTCCCAAGGGTCCTTGTTGTTCTCGCCGCATAGATCTGACTGAGCCTCAGTCATTCTGCTATGTCCCAGATGTCATACCATGTGGAATCTTCACCTCCCAGAATACTTTCACACGGCTCTAGAGACACGCATTAATTCAAATGAGTTGAACGTTAAATGATGAGAATATCCCACAAACAGCACCATAGTTTGGCGTGCCCAGGCACTACAGCAGGCACTGAACATGCGGCGGATAATTTCCCTGCACACAGTACTGGGAGGAGGGCATTTACGATACCACTCCCCCAGGACAGATGTGCAAACCCAAGGTCACAGATGGTATAAAGCTTCCCAAGGTCACACAGCTGTAGAGTTAGTGTCTGGAATTTGATCCCAAGGGATACAACTTCAGAGACTGCTCTTTACCTCACGTGTATGGTCTCCAGTGTACAATGACCATGTGTGTTCATCTTACAAACGGTCATAGAACCTGTCCGGTTTCTAATACAGGGTGAACTGATGTATTTAGGGAGTGAATTCATTCTCTTTCTTTCACCAGGAACCTATTATGGTTACTCTGGGTGGCACTGCTCTGGGCACAGGAGATACAACCATAAACAAGAGGGAAAAGACTGCAGCCTTAGGGATTACATTCTTGTGGATGGATGAAACAGAAGGACTCCCCAGTTCACGGGCTGTGTCTGCTGGCACGTTAGTGAATTGTTTCCATGAACCGATGAGTGATTTGGATGCTGCAAAGTTAGGCTGCAAGACCCAGTGCTTTAATCGTTAGTCTTTATCATCATTGCGACAAGAACTGTGCCTTGTTCATAAGGACATGCCCCTAACCCAACACAGGGCCTTGATAGATAGCCTCTGGTGGCTGCTCAAAAATTATTTGTTGAATGACAGATTGCTATGCACTTAAGAAATTATATGTTACTTTCTGTTTCTAAACAGAAGAGGGCAATTTGTTCTTGGGATTAATATAAACTAAGTCTGATTCTTAATTACAGGCCATTTGTATTTTTAGTATTTTAAAGCCAGTCTTGATTAGAAATGTGAAATTTCAAAGCAGTGCAATGTTTGAAGAAATGCTGGATTAATGGAGGTGTTCATATACTTTTCATTAACTAAAAATACTGTGGATTTATTTTTTTCAGTGAAAAAAAATAGCAGTAAGCCTTCATGCCCTGCTTTAGCATTTTCTTTTTTTTCTCTTAGTTTTGGTTGTACCAGTTTCAAGTAGAGGCTCTGTGATCCCAATCTCATTATGCGTTTTTCTGGAATACTTACTCATTGACAGTTTTTTTTTTCTTACTATATTGAGGACTAAACACTCCCAGCAGGGGGAAATTTTTTTCCCATTGTTTCTTTCCATTTCAGATTTTAGATGTTTTGAAAGGTAACACTGTACTGTTATATGTTGTCATTGAATAAAAAAAGACTATAGTTAAACAGCTGACAAACTGCATGCCAGCCAGTGTCAGTGGTGGACACAGTGTCAGAACCAAGTTGTCAAGGAAGGCCGGTAGGAAGACACATGTCCAGAGACAGGCAGGCTTGCTCCACGTTCTCCTCCTGGCAGGGGTCAGCAGGTGGGCACTAAGGTGGACAGGAAAACACAGCCTCAGCTTTTAGGGAGTGAGACTTTTAGAGCTGGAAGAAAGCCGGAGCTGGGTATTCCTTGCCAAGGAAGTAGATCGCTGTTTCTTGCCTTCTTATAAATGTACAATCTAGGGCAAAGGCAGGACTTTACTCCAACATGAAGCATCTATTGTTCCTCAGCATAACCCATGGTACAAATAAATTACTACTATTCCAAGCCACCTAGATTCTGGGAATGTTTCTCCCTGGAGCACAAACTAGCCTATCCTGATTAATTCAGTCACCTTCCATGTGCAAAAGCCGTATCAATGAAACTAACGTGCAAGATAAGGGAGGCTGTGTTGGAAATCTAATTGAGGCTATGGATTTCCTGAGTTGATTCCTTACAGTTTTGCCATGTATTCTTTTCCCTGTCTTAAAGTATAATAAGTTTAATTATCCCACTCACTGATTTAGCCAATCTGTAATAGGATATGGAAGGTTCTCATCTCTCTCTAGGCCACTGCCTTGGATGTCAAACAGACTCCAAGGCTCGGTGGTGACCCCAACAGGTTCTCAGCAGCCCTGGGAATGGGGTCACTGGACTCGTCCCAGGCACTCATGTCACAGAATTTCCTGACAAAACCGACACTGATTGGCAGATTTGCTTGCAGCTGGAAAGAGAGGCCTGAGATATAAGCAAATGAGCTCAACGACTTTGCTTTATTGCCTGTGTGAGCAGAAAGACGTGACAGATGCCCTCACGTGCTTCAAAAGGAAAGGATTCCCGCCCTGCTACTCTTCTCATCCGAAATTCTTTCCTCAAACGCAACATATACTAATCAGGTGCAAAAAGTTGTTTTCTTTAAGGAAATAGCAGACCCTTGTTCCAGTGGCTTTCTGGGGCCCTGGCACAGCAAGGAGCATGCGTTTGTAGGCAGGACCATTGGAGCCCAAAGGCCTAAAGTGGATTTGCTCTCAACAGGCACATTGATATTTGTTTGTCAAACACTGTTCCTAAATTGGTTTCTGCTCCTGCATGGCTAGTGTTAGGTTCTCACGTTATTATCTCAACCAAGTACATCCCCTATTTTTCTCTACCTAAATTTATTCTCCTGGTGCCCTCAAATAAAGGGGAGACTACTTTCCTTCCAGTTTAAGATTGCTGATTCCTTAAGCTGCACAATGGGGGCAACTGCAGACATCAAGTTGGGAGTTTCATGAGGTATAGCTTGTCCAATAGACTCCATAATAGCTGTTATTTCTGCTTGTGACCCCCCAAAATCAAAGGACTCTATATGATCAAATCATCATATGTCCTCCTAAACAACCCCTCCTTCTGCATTCTCTGGCTCAGTTAGTGGAAATGTCTTCCCTCCAGGTAAACACTGGACTTTCACCATAGCCATTTGTCTTGCCAATGGGTTTCAGCCCCAGACAAGTTCACTATGGATTCAGTGAGACCGACAAATGCCAATTCAAGAACGTTCTTGGGGTGAAAGGGTTTCAACCCAACTTTATTCGCACCGTGGCAGGTCAATCACTAGAATCCCATCCACTCAGAGTGAGTCTGAATGCAGTGAGCTGGTCTCTGCTTCTGGGCCTCTTTACCCATGCAGCCATCTCAGTCTCTGTCCTCGACGCTGCCACCACTCCAGCCTCTGCTCTCCTGCAGCCTAGCAGCCATGCAGCAGGCATGTGGCCAGGCCACCGTGTCACCCAGAGCACTGGGCAGAGCTCTTTATATGGAGTCAATAGCAACGTATTGCCCACACATATGTAGTGAGATAGCCGACCAGGGCCAGGTGAGAATCCTGGCCATAGGAACCTTCATTTTATCCACACCACATCTGAAGCCTTTCTTCTCCCTTGCACACACAGAGATCCCATCATAGAACATCCACATTATCTCCCAGGATTTTTCCTCTTTCTGCAAAGGTCAGTCTCCCCTGCTGCACTGTGTGATTTCAAAGACAGGCATTACTTAGGTGCCTCAGTGTCTCCAGGTCCTAGACCAAGGCCTGTGCACTTGTAAGTTCTCAACAGATGGCTTGCTGAATGAAGTTTCTTAGTCCACTTGCTGCCATTAGTCAGTCCTCCTCTGCATCTGCAGCTAAATCATTATGTTAAAACTGATGAAGTGGAGCTCAAATCATGAAACTCTACTGGTTAAAAATACTCACTGATACTCTGATGCTTAACAAGTAGGTGAAAACTCCTCAGCCTGATACTCAAAAGCCTTCTTAATCTGCCTGAATTCCCAAATCTTGCCCAAATCACTGCTCCAGAAAACCTACAACAAAGTTCAACTCTACAACTTGCTTTTCTCCTTAATCAGTGCCTTGTCTGTGCTTTGCTTGTGGTATTTCCTCTGCCTGTTTCCCTCTTTTCTTCATCTTCCAGGCCCATCTTTACATATTCTACCAAAGAGTTATTGCACTGCCCCCTTCCTCAGTCAGTAGGCAGGCCTCTAGGTTATTCCTAACATGTCCCAGACAGTGTGTGGAGCAGAGACATACAGAAATAGAAGAGGCCATTGTGCCCCAAAGGAACTCAATGGTTGTGGCTAGACAGATGTGCGAACTCTTCCTATGCAGTGGAAGGTGAGCATGTGGTCCTCTGGGAGCTCAGGGACACTCACCTGCCCCAGGCTAGAGAACAGTGCTGGGAAATGCACCTCAGGGAGGTTGTGATATTGGGGCTCAGTTTCAAAAGTTAGGTAGAAATTAGCTACAAAAATGATTAGAGTAAGACTGTTGTGTATAGAAAGGGCAGGCGGCATCACGCTTTGGGGATTCTAGGTGGGTGGCACAACTGACGCAGTAGATACATTCCCCACAATTTGCCTGCCCCCTACAACTCCCAGTGAATCATGCTTCTACCTCTCATGTACATGCTACTATTTGCTCTATTTTACTGTCTTTAATGTGATTAACCAATCTTCATTATTAGAAAAGAAAATGAGAACTATGCATGATTCATCTTCTTTTATCCCTAACTCATTCTAAAAAATATCTCCATTTACATAGTACATGAGTGATACATGTTTGTTGAATGGATGAATCATTTTAGGTTGAATTGCCCTGAACTGTCACTTCAAGTGTACTTCAGGGGAGTTTGGACTCATCTGGCTCATAACTTTGAATAAGGGCTTCCCAATGTGGTATCTTGCTTTTAGGGTATCTACAAGGGGAAAGCTGGGAAGCTGTTTAAATCAAAAGAAAATAATCAAGGCCCTGATAATCACCATGACAGGTTTTCTGATGTTATCATATCTTATTCAATGTGTTATTGGCATATGCTGTCAAAAAAAACACAAATTCCCTGTTTGATAATACCACCCTTGCTCAGGCCACCCATAATATTTGTGGGGCTTGTAACAAGAGAATAAAGGTCTGCATACCATAAATCTATGTATTTAACAATTTTAAATAACACTAAGAAACCATTAAGTAACATGTGCTCCATGCTCCTACCTTGACAAGTTACCTTCCTAGTCACCTGGAGGGGCAGGTTCAATCTCTGAACTCTCACCATCCATGGGTCTGTAGATTAGACAGTGGCATGGGCTCCAGGACCCTCCCCTTCTCTTCTCTCTGCTTTGCACCCTCCCACACCGTGAGGGATCTTGCACTCATGTGGACACCCCACCTATAAGTTAACACTTTATTCACACCTGCCCCATAATATCTGCCACCTGGTTAGCCCCTGAGCCTAGGGTTGCACACACCTGAGGGAGGTTTGCAATCAGTATGATGGACCCAGGACGGAGCCCACCCAGCCCTGAAAGTGGCCTCAGGGCCATGAGAGAAGGGAATCCCTGGGATACGGGCACCAGGACTGTGGGCTAGAAGTGGACTGCCAGTTGTCTCACTGGGAGCTCAGTCAGAGGCCAGGAAGGGACCTGTGTTACCTGGGCCCTAAAGCTGTATTTCTGCTTCCTAAGCATTCCCCTCAACACACTCCCATGCTCCCATGAAGATACAGTCACCATCATGGGTATTGAGTAGTTTCATATACTTTTTCAGGGAAATTAATGCTTCCTCCTCTGAGAAAGTTTTAGTTAATGAAACACATAAAATGAACATATGAAAAAGATTGAGAATACTCAAAATATACAGACTATTTTGTGAGTAGCTCAGGAGCACAAATAATCAAAATAGTGACTGTAATCATGTGTGAAACAGATTTTATGTGAATGGATCAGCCAGGAAATAATGAAACAGAAGGCCCCAGATAAATTAAGAAGGAATGAGAATATCTCATTGAGAAAAATTGAAACAAAAAATCTGGCTGCAGAAAATTCATCACCGGAATAGCTGATAACTAGACCCACTCTGTTACGACCATCTACGGTTTCCTGATGCATTAGAGACTAAGGAGCTCTCCATCCCATGAGGTAAAATCTTTTGACAGAAAGACTTGCTCACACATTTTTTCATTTAGTTCAAAAATTATCACAAAATGGAATTCAGGAGACTTCCACTAAAATGATGTATAGAACCATAAGCTTGATGTAAGCCTCTACTAATTTATGATGGCAGAAAATTGATCAGCTTTCTCAATGATAACTATGAATCTATTTATGATCTAGGTTTAAAAATATAAATGATTTTAATGAGAATTAATTTTTAGGAGTAATATAGTTTGGAAAAGTTATGATTTGTTGTCTACGGATAGTAACTGGCAACAGATTCAGAACCACTGGATTCAGAACTTGGCTTCAGTTGTAAATGCAGCAGTCCGATATATGACGTGGGTAAGGCATTCAAATTGCATTATACTGAAAAACAACTTCTCAATATCAAATGGGGACAGTGTTATCTAATATGATTGCTGTGAAGATTAAATTGGGCCACATGTGAAAGTGCTCAGTAAATGGCATTGCGTTACACAATTGTTACATACTACTATCAATAGTGTTTGTCTTAACTCTGTGTCACTGTGATTCCTGATGTATTCAACCCTTACTAGCTGATTTACTTATTTTCGGCTCAGGAGCAGTTAATTCCTCAAATTTGAATCATTGCAGAGCTCTGACTCAGTCATTAAAATGACTGATCTGAATCAAGGTGTCATCTTGCTAGTCATTGCTTTCATCTTAACAAGCAATTAGGATCAATTATGTAGTCATCTGTTTGATTGTTTGACAACTGAGACTTTCTTTAACTAAAATAATTGCCTCAGCTATGTTTTTGGTCAATCCTGCATAATCTCCAACATCATTTTAATGATTTATTTCTTCTGAAGAGAGTTAAAGTGTACATGATTGAAATAACAATACAGAAGGTAAGCTAAAGGCTTATTACTATAGTTTATAATATGTATGCCCTGAGGGAATAAAAGGACCATTTTATCTCAGCACACATATTCTAGGAGATAAATAAATCATCAGATGGAGTAGAAGTCACTCAAAAGCAGGAGAAAAATATGCTGTTGGATAGCTGACAGTCAGGTTAAGGCAAAGCTACAACAAACCTATGAGTTGACTATGAATATGAATTAGGATTTGAAGGGGTTAATGAAGAGTCAGAATTCAAAATGAGATCAATGAAGTTGACATTAAATACAACTGATCATTTGTTTTGAGACACACGATGATTACCATATGTGTAAGAGCCTGGCCCCAGTGAAATCTTTTGCACAAATACACTTATTCTTTCATAAACTCTTTATGTTGTGTCCTTCTTCAAACCCACTGTGTCCTTATATGGACTCCTGGTTTCCAGGGTAGCTTAATGCCTTAGGCTATAAACCATAGCATTCTGTCTTCCCTCTCTACCTTTGGAGGAATATTTATTTTAATTGTTCTGTTTGAAGAATTTTCAGCATACACAAATGTAGGTGGACTAACATAATGTGCACTCAGGTACCCATGGTCAACCCTGTCCAATTTACACCCCATCTAATCCTCTTTCCCACCTGTAAATTCTGCAGTTTGCATAACTAAAAGATAAACTTAAAAAAAACACATTATTATTTTTGCACTTAAAATAAAAATACTTCATGTTGTCAAGTACCCAGTTAGTGTTGAAAAGATACATGCACCCCTGTGTTTATATCCACATTATTTACAAAAGCTGAGATATGGAAGCAACTAAAGTGTCCATCAACAGATGAATAGATAAAGAAGATCTGGTACATATACACAATGGAATATTACTCAACCATAAAAAGAAAGAAATCTTGTCATTTCCAACAACCTGGATGGACTAGAGGGTATTATGCTCAGTGAAATAAGCCAGGCAGAGAAAGACAAATGCATATGATTTCACTTACATGCAGAATCTAAAACAAAACAAAACAAATGAACAAAACAGCAACAAATCCATAGACACTGAGAAGTGAAGGGTAGTTACCATTGGAGGAGGGGTTGGGGGTGGGTGGGTGAAATAGGTGAGGGGGATAAAGAGGTGCAAAATCTCAATCTTAATATATATTAGTCACAGGGATGAAAGTAGAGCATAGAGAATATAGTCAATAGTTCTGTCATCATTATATATTGACAGTAACTATGCAAGGTGAGGTGAGCATTTAATAATGTAGATTACTGTCAAATAACTATGGTACATACTTGAAATGAATATAATGTTGCATATCAACTATAAAAAAATGAAAAAAAATTACAACTGAGTCATACATCATTTTTAAATATTTTGTTTAACAAAGACTTAAATAATACCTGTATATTACAATGACTGATATGCCTTTCATGCTCACTTAATCTATATGTTCCCCCTCACCTTTTTCTGCATTACCCTACAATTCAGTAATAAAATAGTTGAGTGCTTACTAAGTGCCAAGTCCTGTGGAAAATGAACCCTTATCATGTGGCTTCTGTGGCTTCTAATCCTTCAAGAGGCACTGCAAATTGGATGTAAATTCCCTCATTTTCTCTCTCCTATTACTATTTCAAAAAGAGGTGTCTGACTATGAGCTTGGTATTTTTTCCATGATATCATGAACCATTTGACTTCCCCTCACAGGCACACAGAGGCACCACCAGCACCCACAGTTTTATTGCTCAATGCCCTTGCCATGCAATTTTCTCCTGCAGTCATGCTTTTCAGCCGACAGAGGAAATCTAATGTGTTTCTTAAGGTAAACTAATTCCTGTCAAGAGCTTTAATGAGGGCTTAGGTATAGAGCGGTACTTACCAAGTACCATTATGAATTAATTAATAGCAAGTCAAGTCAAACTCACCTCATTTCATAATTTTGACAAGGTTCATTCTTCACTAGAATAGTGGATGAGGGGAAGAGCACAAACAGTGTATGCACCTCATTAAGTGATTTTATTAAACCTTTCACAATATCCTGCGGTAGTGATAAAGAATCAGGGGTTGTATGTTAGTAAAATTACTTAAATCCAAAGAGCCAAGATCAAGTAAAACAAAAATGTCTGAAAGACCAATCTGAATGCAAATGCAATGCCAAGAATTCAGCTAGAATCGAGAAACTGAAATAGAGAAAGAGTCCAAGTCTGAATTAAAGAATGTGAATGATAAGAGACCTAGATCAAAACTTCTCATCCATTCTGGTGTGGTTGCTGTCTTCTAATTATATTCTGCCTTAAAAAAAATTAAGGGCTCCCTACTGGCAATTCAGTAGATGAATTGTTCATAGCTTCGTTATTCTGATGGGGGAGCCACTGTGAGGGAGGTTTCTTCAAGAGACAAGGGCATCTTGTATATGAGATATAATAGTAATTTGAGAGATCAACATTTCATATAATGACATATAATAAATATATAAGTAATAACGTATAGAGGCAGTGTGGCATAGTGGATAAGGAAACAGGATTGTAGTTGTATTACCTGGGTACACGTCCATCCCTGCCACTTACTGAGTGGCCTTAAAAAAGGTACTTAATCTCTATGCCTCAGGATACTAATCTGTAATGTGAAATACCTGTGCCTAGTTCACACAGTTGTGGGGAGGAGCCAGTGAGTTAATACAACGAAAGTGCTTAAAATGATGATAGTACACAATAAGCACTGCACACGTGTAGGTAATGATTATTATTACCATCTATAAGAAATAGAATATCTGAATATTTCTGTTGGGAGACATTCTCCATGGGTCTTTGATGCTTCTCGATACACCTTGCAAGCAGAAGCACTTGCTCAGAACAATGTTTTCTAAGATGTTTTCAAAGTGAACAACCCTGGAAGATAGAGAAAACATCTCTTGAAATAATATGTGAATATCTGAATATTCACTTTCATGAATGTGTGAACCTTAAAATTTTAACTTAAAGTGGAATTATTACTTTTATATATTGATATTCTATCAGTTACTTGAGGTATATAGGTGTATTGATCACTGTAAGAATAAGAGGCTGCAATAGTTTATATGAATTGTCATGTAAGTGTTAAGTAATAAGGAAAATTATTTGAAAGTTAATTCAAATTTTGTCACTGTTTATTAAATAGACAATTTACAAAGGACTTAATAACCTTTTTAAGGCATCAAATATTTATAACAATTTACATAATAATACAAGATAATAATGGTGACTAGATTATAAAATAAGATTTCTTTATTACATTTTTTATCTTTTAAAATTGCAGTCTAGCTGGTATACAATATTATATTTGTTTCAAGAATACAACATAGTGATTTGACAGTTATCTACATTAGATGCTCACCTCAACTAGTGTGCTGTCAGCATAGAATGATGTTACAGAATTATCGACTATATTGTCTATGTTCTACTTTCATCCCTGTGACTAATTTATATTATGATTGAGATTCTGCGCCTCTTTTATCCTCTTCACTTATTTCATACACCCCCTCCAACCCCTCCTTCATGGTAACCACTAGTTATTTTTCAGTGTATATGTGTCCATTAAGGTTTTGTTAATTTAATTTTGTTTTGTTTTGTTTTTAGATTCCACATATAAGTGAAATCATAAGAGATTTGTCTTTTCTCTGCCTGGCTTGCTCCACTTAGCATAATATCCTCTAGATCCATTCAGGTTGTTGCAAATGGCAAGATTTCATTTTTTTTATGGCTAAACGATATTCTATTGTATAAATGTACCTCATCTTCTTTTATCCATTCATATATTGATAGACACTTTGGTTGCTTCCATATTTTGGCTATTGTAAATAATGTAGCAATCAACAAGGAAGTGCATATATCTTTCTGGATCAAAGTATAAAATAATATTTAAATTTGTATTTTTTTTGCTGTACCAGCACTCATACCAATAAGATTTAAGAACCATATTCAGCCTTCAATTATTTTATTTCGTTAGTCCATGAATCATTCAATAAAAAAGGCTCTATATGTGAAATCTTCAAATCTTGACTTAACACAGTATGTTAACCTTACTACCATAAAATTACATTAGGATGAATAAATATAAAGTCATATGCAATAGTATTTGTGATAAAGATTGAATCCAGAAATAAAAATGAACATAGTATGACATAAGGAAAAAATGTTAGAGAAAAATGAGGTATCTCATATTCTTTTTATTCCCACTAAACACATTTCAAAACTCCAGCATACTGACTGCAGATTCTGGGACTTGTCAACTTGCATAATATCATGAGCCAATTTCTTATAATAAATCTCTTCATGTATCTATGTGTATACATATATATATGATTCTTTTCTAAAACTATATTTACACACTTTAAGCCAATCATTTTTTTTAATTTCAGCAAAGAATATAGATGATATTTTTAAGAAATTATGGAAATGTTATTTTCATATAAATTTATCTGGGCTGCTCTAACTTAATCCTTCCAGCTTTAACAACTGAGTTCTAAAATTCTAACTATATAAGGTGAGTTACCTTAGGAAAAACTGGAATAAGGACAGAGGTGCTGGAGCAAAAACAGTGACGGAAGGCATGGCATATGGTGGAATGGGTCAAACTATTATTCCTTGTCTAGTAGTTCATGTATAAGAGTTGGCCATTCATTGTAATACAAATAGAAAACTACTGAATAGATTTAGGCAGTAGAATAACAGGTCTCAATATGAACTTCAAAATTTTCACCCCGGAAAAGTTACTGGAAGAGGGGCAGAATGGAAGAAAACTACCAAGAGGAGATTAATAATATGCATTCAGTATTTTAATAAGTAGTTTAATTTCAGAGGAAAAAAACCACAGTTAATTGAATTATGCTCCTGTTGATGTTTTTTGTCATACACATCCAGGGAAATCTTAGTTTATTGATCCATTCATCTATAACCTGAGGCACCATTTCTACTCAGCTCCTTGAAGGGCAGACAGTGTCTGGAAGCAACTAAACCATTTCTGAGGTGCTAACCTCATAAACTCAGACCTAGACAATGACGGCAGATGTTACCAAGAGTGTTAATAAAGGTAAAAAGATCCAAATGAGATAGCACTAAGACAAGATGTAGAAATGCATGCTTCATCCTCTTAATGCTTACAGGGAACACAGGGAAGGAAGTTCTCTCAAAAATTTTCTTTATTTTCCAGAGGATCTTAGATTAGGGAAGCAAACAAAACAAGAAGAAAATTATAGCCTTAGGAACCGCCAGACTAAATAGCTCTTTCTGAAAAGACTAGTCGTTTCTTTTGGATACAGTTAAATGCCAAAGCTATAATTTTCCATTTACTCTCCTTTGTCATTGTATATGTAGGGCATTTACCCCAATTTGATGCCATTTGCTCTTCGTCAGAGGAAGTCTTCCCACAGATTCATATTAACCACATTTCTTCTCCTGAAACACATTATAAAAACTACCTCTGTCACTGTTCTTTTGACATCGGCCATTTCCTCATACAGTACTCAGTCATCAAATGATTGAAGGGCTGTGTAATTCAGCTCTAATGGATTGTTTTAAACTGCTCTGGTTTAAAATACCATAGGCCACGTATCTTAAAGTGCACACAATTCAAAAAGAAAAGATCAAATTCTGCTGTCATTGTCACTGAAATAGATATGTGACAGCTTTTGATTTATAGGAGCTTTTTGGGGGGGTGGGGAGTGGGAGAGAGGTGCTTAATTTGAGCAAAGACATATAAATTACAGGTGAGCTGGAGGGACTGGGTCTGAGCTAGTGGAAGTTGGGTAATTTGAACAGCAGTGTAAATTATGCATCCTTTTTCTTGGGCCAGCTCATTTGTGACCTACTTTGCGTCAATTTCCTTCAGTACAATTAAAAAAATTAAACCTATTGTTTAAAGATTTCACCTTTTCTCAGAGAGATATGACTATGCCTTGACTATAATACTAATTGGAAATATATTTAACCTAACACATAGTATATTGTGGCTTTTTCCCCAAACAGGGCCTGATTATCTCATTGCAATAATACATATCCCTTGAATAAACAAATAAAACTCTCTACCGCCATTTTATTCCTTGTCTAAAATGCTGAACATGTATATTTGATGAAGTCAGCAGTTTTTTGCATGTGTTTTTCACTGATATGTTCCCCAGCATCTTGAGCAGTAACTTCATCTTGAGCAGTAATTGGAACATGGTAATCATTCACTACATATATGCAAGAATAAATAAATGACTCAGTGAAGCATGTGGATACACATGCAGAATTCTACCTTTAGATCTAAGATCTAATGCATGCTGATCTAAAGAAGAGTCTAGGCATGTGTTTCTCTCTCTCTCTCTTCCTCCCTCCTTCCCTCCTTCTTTCCCTCCCATCCCATCCTCCTTTTCATTCTTCCTTGTCATTCTTCTGGTGATTTTGATGTGTACTCTCAGTTAAGAACCAATGAAGTCTCCAGATGGAACAAGGAATTGGTTCATACTGGCAAATACCGTCCAAAGGTGAGAAGCATAAGGAGACAGGTTGACCTCAAGAAACACTTTCTAACAATTTATAGCAATTAAAGAGTACAGTTGCCTACTTCTGGAAACAATGATTTTCATATCACTAGAAGTGTTTGAGAAGAAGAAATACAAGCATCAGCATGGATGGATCCAGGCTAGAGAAAATGATGTAAGAGGGTATTACACTGGGAACACTTAAAACCAGTTTAAACATGACTGGAAAGGGTACAGAAAGCAATAGGGTAAGGATTTCCTTGTGCTGTTTAGCTTAGATACATTCATCATACACATCTTCATCCCAAAACAATTTCTAGTTGCTTTTACATATCAACCAGTGACTCTTTAAAATCAGCACAACCAAGGAAACAAATGTACTGGTGTTTGTTTTAAATGTGTGTGTGTGTGTGTGTGTGTGTGTGTGTGTGTGTGTGTTCATGGGTAATGGTAATAATGGTTCTATTATGTAATTGCACCATACAGCCAATTTAATGAATACTAACAAGAGTAATCAATTCATATATTCACATTAATAAGTTATAGAGCTATTTCAAAACAGACTTACTGACTTTAACTTCAATTTGGTTTTTGTATCTCCTCTATTGGGATTGCTACTAGAGTCTATCTTAATGGTTTGTCACCATGCTCTTTGGGACAGAACTAATGATAATCAAAATAACAGTAAACAGTATAATTTGGGGAACTCATCACTTTTTCACTAGATGTAGCTCAAATATTATATTTATATTTCCAAACATAAAAATCCCTCTTCCCCAAAATATTGGCAGTATTTCATCATTTAGGAAACTGTAATGAGGGAATACAAACACAAATACAAGTTAAAAAAAGTATATTAAATGTTTTGAATACTGGAAACTATTTATCATCACAAATGATCCCCTGGATGGAAAACAGTCATTTCCATGTGAAATGTTATATATGCCTACTTAGTTATTCATATATTTTATAGTCATATGTTATGCATGTGGGGGAGAAGTTATTTAATTACTGTAGTGTTTTACTGATCCCTCAAAATTTAATGGTGGAAATATGTTCTTCATTCATTCTTACATAAGATACATTCATTCTTACATAATCTGGTAGGCAGAATAAAGCTCCAACCAAAGATGCCCATGTTCTAATCCCTGGAACCTGTGAATATCTTAAGTGGCATGTCAAAAAGGAATTAAGGCCATAGCTGGAACTGATTGTTATCAGCAGACTTGGAGATGGGAAGATTCTCCTGGATTATCCAGGTGGGCCCAGTATAATCACATGGGGGCCTTTTAAGTGAAAGATCAAGGTAGAAGGGAGAGAACCAAAGACGTGGCTGCATGCGAAAGACTTGACCAAATGTTGCTAACTTTAAAGATGAAGGTGGGGGGCTGCCAGGAGTCAAGGAATAAAGGCAGTCTCTATAGACATGAAAATATAAGGAAATGCGGCCTGATGACACCTTGACTTTAACACAGTGAGATCCATTTTAGATTTCTGACCTCCATAACACTGAGATAATATATGTGTGTTATTTTAAGGCACTAAATTGTTAGTAATTTGTTACAGCAGCAATAGGAAATTAAAACAATCAGTTAACAGGCACTTTTGTAGTCATAATCCCAGTGAAATGATTTGATAAATGATTATGATTTTTTTCTAATATCTTCTCTGGCATTATGTACACTCAATTACAGTTTATTAAAATACTCACCATGCTTGAAAGAGACCTATATATCAGCCCATAAGTGTTTAAAGATTTTCTTAAGAAAGCTCTTTTAACTGTGAAAAAAAGTATCCAATAGACACATCTCCCAGGTTTTCATGTTCATTGTTTAGTTGGCTCCCTAATCTTAAACTTCTAAAACAAAATAGTATCCATAATAGTTTTTAATATAAGATGGGAGATGATGTGCAGTGTCTGTCAATATACTGAACATTTCTAATTAAGATAAATGCTACCCAGAGCTGTAATTACAAAAAAAAATTCACAATGTGGAGGAACCATCCTTTCACTTCAGTAATTAGTTAGCCATGGGTATATCTTGCTTAATAGCTGTATCTAACCTCTGAAACTTTCATTTACTCTTTTCTCTAATTACTATATCAAATAGTAAATAGTTTGTATAATCACCAGAGATTTCTCACAAAATTAATATTGAACACTACTTTGTCTTTTGTGAATTCAGTCCTTAGTATTTATAATTAAGATAATGCTAAATAAAAAAGAATTTTTTCATAAGGACTTCACAGGTTTTGCCTTTGCAACTCCAGCTGCATGATTTTATCCTTGCCTTGTCACTGGAGCCAGCATCACTGCAGGAGCTTGGGCCCTAGGACCCAGTGCAGCAATCGTGCATGCATCCACAGCCGGTCCCAGCTCCTGAGGCCACCTGAATGCACACCACCAGCCTGGTGCCTATAGCTATAAAATGTAAGCAGAGCTGGCCCCCACTGCTATGAATGTGCCCCAGTGCTATACAGACAGCAACTCTGAGAATGAACACTGCCAGCTGTAGCCACCAAAGCTGCATGTGCACCTACCTACAATCAGTCCCGGTCCCTGCTGCTGGCCTTAGCCCTTGCCAACACATGTGTATCCACACCTGGTCCCAAAAGTGGAATGCATGAACACCACCAGCCCTGGCCCCCAACACTGTCTGCCTCTGTCTCTCACTGCAGACCTGGAGGTGCTGCTGAGGACAGCCCTTGCAGCCATTGTGGACCCCTTGAAGTTCTTGCATACAAGGACCGCAGAGTTACCAGCATCATTCATGGAGCTAAATGAACCAATGAGACACCACACACACCTCCAGCCAGAGACATCACATAGCCTCAAACACGATTTTCCAGGTTCTAGAACTGTTACCACAGTGTGCTCCAGTGTACCCCCCCACCACCAAGTGAGATCTTTCCTCACCAATGACAGTCCATAAAGCCTAGGAGAGCTGACTCTTCTTTAAATGCAAAGGCACCCAGCAAAGGACACCATCAGCAGAACAAAAAGGCATCCTAGAGTATGGGAGAATATATTTGTAAACAAAATACTCGACAAGGGGTTAACATTCAAAATATATGAAGAACTCACATGCCTCAACACTCAAAAAGCAAATAACCTGATTAAAAAATGGGCGGAGGATATGAACAGACAATTCTCCAAAGAAGAAATTCAGATGGCCAACAGGCACATGAAAAGAGGCTCCACATAGCTAATTATCAGGGAAATGCAAATTAAAACCAGAATGAGATATCATCTCACACCACTTAGGATGGCCAACATCCAAAAGACTAAGAACAACAGATGCTGGTGAGGATACGGAAAAAGGGGAACCCTCCTACCCTGCTGGTGGGAATGTAAATTAGTTCAACCATTGTGGAAAGCAGTATGGAGGTTCCTCAAAAAACTCAAAATAGAAATACCATTTGACCCAGGAATTCCACTTCTAGGAATTTACCCTAAGAATGCAGGAGCCCAGTTTCAAAAAGACATATGCATCCTTATGTTTATCGCAGCACTATTTACAATAGCCAAGAAATGGAAGCAACCTAAGTATCCATCAGTAGATGAATGGGTAAAGAAGAGGTGGTACATATACACAATGGAATATTATTCAGCCATAAGAAGAAAACAAATCCTACCATTTGCAGCAACATGGATGAAGCTAGAGGGTATTATGCTCAGTGAAATAAGCCAGGCAGAGAAAGACAAATACCAAATGATTTCCCTCATTTGTGGAGCATAATGATGAAGTGAAACTGAAGGAACAAAACAGCAGCAGACTCACAAACTCCAAGAAGGGACTAGTGGTTACCAAATGGGATGAGTGGGGGAGGGTAGTTGGGGAGGGAGGGAGAAGGGGATTGAGGGATATTATGATTAGTACACATGGTATGGGGGGGCTCATGGGAAAGACAGTGTAGAGCAGAGAAGACAAGTAGTGACTGCAGCATCTTACTACACTGATGGACAGTGACTGCAATGGGGTATAGGGGGAATTCAATAATATGGGTGAATGTAGTAACCACATTGTTTTTCATGAGAAACCTTCAGAAGAAGAGTGTATATCAATGATACCTTAATAAAGACAAACAAACAAAACAACTGCAAAGACACCTACAAAAACTTCAAAAATGATGATCAGGAAAATATGACATGGCTGAAAGAACACAATAAACTTTCACTAACCAACCTCCAAGAAATGGAGATCTATAAACTCCTGACAAAGAATTCAGAATAACTATTCCTAAGAAATTCAGTGAGTTATAAAAATATAATGGCTACAATAATAATAATAATAATAATAATAAATAATAGAGAACTCTGACATCAGATTTGATCAGGCAGAAGAAAGAAAATTATCCAGACAGAGGAGAAAAATGAAAAAAAAGAATGAAAAGAAATGAAGACAGTCTAAGGGATTTATGAGACATCAGCAAGAGAGCTAATATTTGCATTCTGAGATTTGTAGAAAAGGAAGAGATGGAGAAAGGATCAGAAGCTTATTTAAAGAAATAATGGCTAAAAAGTTCCCCAATCTGAGGAGAGAGATGTACACCCAGGTACATGACTCAAAGGCCCCCCAATAAGGTTCAGTCCAAAGAAGACATCATTGAGGCAGCTTATAATCAAATGGTCGAAAATCAAGGACAAACAGAGAATATTTGAAGCAGAAAGAGAAAAGAGACTCATTACATAAAGGAAATCCCTATAAGGCTAAAAATGGATTTCTCAGCAAAAACCTTGCAAGCCTGGAGAGAGATGGAAGATATATTCAAAGTGCTGAAAGAAAAAGATTGTCAACCAAAAATACTTTACCTGCTAAAGTTGTCCTTCAGAAACGAAGCCAAGATAAACACATTCCCTGACAAATGAAAGCTATGGGACTTTGTCACAACTAGACCTGCCTCACAAGAAATGCTGAAAGGAGTTCTTCAAGCTGGAATGAAAGAATGTTCATTAGTAACATGAAAACATATGAAAATATAAAACTCACTGTTAAAAGTAAATATGTATTCAAATTGAAAATACTCTAATATTATAATGATTGTGAAAAAAATTATAATTGTAGTATAAAAGTTAAAAAAACAAAAGTATTAACAATAACTATAGCTATAATAGTTTGTGAATGGATGAACAATATAAAAAGATGTAAATTATGACATCACAAATAGAAGTGTGTGGGGAGGAGTGAAGTATAGCTTTTGTAGGTGATCAAAGTTGTTATCAGCTTAAAATACACTCTAAACTACAAAAGGTTTTATATAAGCTTCTTGGTAACCATAAAGGCCTGTAGAAGATACAAAAGGTAAAGAGAAAATCATCAAAGCTTACCACTAAGAAAATTCATCAAATCACAAAGGAAGAACAGCAAGAGAAGAAAGGAACAAAGGGTCTACAAAACAGACAGAAAACAGTTGACAAGATGGCACTAATACATCCTTGCCTGTCAATAATTATTTTAAATATTAACAGATTAAATTCTTCAATAAAATGATATAGAATGCTTGAATGGGTAAAACAAAACAAAACAAAACCCAAGACCCAACTATATGTTGACTCTAACACTTCCAGCAAAGGACAGATCATCTAGACAGAAAGCCAATAAGGACACAATGGACTTGAGCTACACTTCAGACCAAATGGACCTAACAGATATATACAGGGCATTCCATCTAATAGCAGCAGAATACACATTCTGCTGAAGCACACATGGAACAGTATCTAGAATATATCATCTGTGAGGGTACAAAACACATCTTAACAGATTTAGCAAGATTTAAACCATATCAAACATGTTTTCTGACCACAGTGGTGTGAAACCAGAAATCACTAACAGGAAGGAAATAGGAAAATTCACAATGTGGAGATTAACCAATACACTCTGGTAAACCAATGAATCAAAGAATAAATCAATACAGAAAGCAAAAATATTTTAAGACAAGTGAAAATGGATGCACAACATACCAAAACTTATGGGATGCATGCATGCAGCAAAAACAGTTCTAAGATTGCAGTTGATAGCAATGAATACTTACATTAAAAAAAAATAAGATCTGAAATAAACAGTGTAACTTTACACCTCAAGGAAATAGAAAAAGAACACACTAAGCCTAACCTTAACACAAAAGAATAATAAAGATTAGAGAAAAATAAATGAAATAGAAAATAGAAAGACAACAAAGACGATCAATGAAGCTAAGAGTTGGTTTTCTCAAAAATAAACAAAATTGACAAACTTTTAGCTACATTAAGGAAAAAAGAGAGAAGACTCAAAAAATGGAGACATTACAACTTATACCATAGAAATCCAAAGCCTCATAAGAGACCACTATGGACAATAACATGCCAACAAATTAGAAACAATAAACAGAATGAAAACGCAACCTATGGAATGGGAGGAAATATTTGCAAATCATATAGTCAATAATGAGCTAATATCCAAAATACATAAAAAAATCATAAAACCCAATAGCCAAAAAAAAATAGCCTGATTTAAAATTGGGCAAAGGACATGAATAGACATGCTTTTCAAAGAAGACATGCAAATGGCCAAATGTACATGAAAAGGTGCTCAACATCACTAATCATCAAGGAAATGTAAGTCAAAACCCCAATAAGATATCTCCTCACACCTGTTAGAAGGCTAATATGAAAAAGAAAAGAAATAAAAAGTGCTGATGAAGGTGTGGAGAAAAGGGAAATTTTGTTCACTATTGGTGAGAATGTAAATTGGTGCAGACACTATGGAAAACAATATGGAGTTTCCTCCAAAAGTTAAATATGGAACCACCATATGATCCAGCAACCTCACTCATTATATATACAAAGGAAATGAAATTACTATCTCAAAGAAATATCTGTATCCTTCATGTTCATTGCAGCATTATTCACAATAGTCAAGACATTGTGCCCATCAAGGGATGAACTGTTAAATATATATATATGTATAAATATGGATATATATATAGACACACATACTCATACACACCAAATTAGGTATTATTCAGCCTTAAAAAATAAGGAAATCTTGCCATTTGCAACAACATGTTGGACCTGGAGGGCATTATGCTAGGTGAAATAAGCTAAACACAAAAAAGACAAATACCCACGATGTCACTAAATATGGAATCAAAAAGCTTTCAAACTTAAAGTAACAGGGAGTACAATGGTGGTTACCAGAGCCTCAGGGGTTGGGGAAAAGGGGAGACATAGGTCAAATGATACAAGCTTTCAGTTATAAGAGGACTAAATTCTAGAAACCTAATATACAGCATGGTGACTACAGTTAATACTGTATTGTGTACTTAAAATTTACTGAGAGTACATTTCAAGTATTCTCCCCATACCCTAACAAGAGGTTACCATGTGAGTTGATGGCTATGTCAGTTAGCTTGATTTTAGTTATCATTTCAAAATATATCAGAACAATACATTGTACACATTACATATATAATTTTTATTTACCCATCATACCTCAATAAAGCTGGGGAAAAAAAGAATTTGTACAGAAATTCCTTTTGATTCAGAATTGTGCAGAAACTAAGAAGGGTAGTAAAGAGCTGAGGAAAGGAGTTTGACTTCCAGAACAGCAATGTGACTAGCTCTGCTAATACATTCCCCAGTGAAATAGGTGAAAGGTATTTTTAAAAAACCCACAATCTTTTAATGTCTCTGGAAATCGTCCTAAGGAAAAGTAGTTAATGAAGAAACATCTATTCGAAGAAATCCATAAAAATTTGGAAAGAAAGAAAATTTATTTGGCTTTCTTTGGTATGAAAGGGGAAAATCTATGGTGTTTGAACCAAGATCATGTCCTAATTTGCCCCTCGTAGTCACTGAGGCAGATACCCCACTCTCACTGTTTTGAGTAGGTTATCCACTTACACTTTTAGGGCCTCACTTCCACTACAGACTCACCACACCATATGGAACAATCAGATGAGAGGTACTTGGCCTCTTTGCCCCACCCCAGACCCATTTGCATGGACCCAGTCAAAAGAAAAGGGGAAGCAGTGAATGGTAATTGATGATACCATAAAGACTAACACGAGTAAAGATGTTAGCAAAGAGCTGTTTTTAAGCTGTAAAATGCTTTTTTCATTCACTAGTTGCCTACTTCACTCTTCATGTTGTAGACCCATTTTTGGCCCTTTGGCACCCTGTTAACAGCATTGTCCAATAGCAACAAAGCAGGTATAGGACCTATTGACAGGTTAGGAGGCACACGAGGTAGGTTATTCCTACCACCATCTTCATTTAAACTGTTAGCAAGGGCCTCTTACTAATATTCTTGCCAGAGTATCTGAATAATTTTGCTTTACTTTGCTCGAGTGAAAACCCTACTGCCTAATTGTTTAAGTACCTTCTTCAAGTGGGAATTTAACTAAAAGCAAAGTACATCTTTGGCAAAAGTTCCAAATAAATAATGAATTAGGCATGATATTTATAAAGTCTGTCTTATATGCTTGGACTTTCCTTGCCCCAGTACAGTTTCTATTTCACACATCCCATAATTCGTTGTCTTCTGGAGCCAATCAAAACTAATATAAAGTAATAGATTAAGAATATGTGTAATTAAAAATTTTTATAATAATTAAACATACCATGCAGACAATAGGCTACAGAAATTTTGCCTAAAGTTAGGTCAGGCTACAGAAATTTTCTGCTCTCATTTCTTAGAACTCTTTTCTTAATAGATGAGAGGATGCCTATAGGGCCAACGTTGGCTACTCTGAACTCATTAGCTAAAAAAGAATGTGTTCCACTAGCAGCTGTAGGGAATCCTTACCTTGTTTTAGTGACAGTTGAACTGATGCACTCTATTGTCCTGTCGTCTTAGGTGTCTATTGCAAAATTCTTTAAACTTATTCTGGTCAATTGCTGAAAAATAATGTTACTGAGACATTCTGGCCTGGAAGTGAAGACATACCCCCAGGCAGGAACATGTCTGAAATGTTGTTTTCTTTGTTCAGAAACATTTTTAAATGCCAGTTCCAGAAACGAAATAAAGTAAACTAAACCAAAAGAAAATTAAACAATGCTGTGCAAAAAACAAGTAGCAGTGTTTTATGCCAGTAATCATTTGATTTGGCATTGTTTTATGATTCTAACAGGGTCAATCCCATTGTGTTGCAGCTCTCAAAGCCCACAGCAAACCCTTTATTTCCTCCTTTTATAACTGTAGCCTACTGACAACTAAGGAATGTAGCAGGAAATTTAACCCATAATTTTGCACAGAAGTTGAATTCCCTGCTCAGTTTCTTCCTACTTTCATGCAATGACCAGTTTGCTGAAGTTTCCTTTAAATTATTTAAGAAAGCCCATGCTTTTGTTACCAACTGATCCCAACTTGTACTGTGTATTCTGCAGGCCAGCAGTGCAATGCGAACCAGTATAAATGCCAGTAATCCAGTCCACCTGTTATGGTGCTCATGTGCTGCATGGCCAGGTTTACAGTCCTTTACCACCAATGCAACTTGTCTACTCCATCCACTAACACAGTCTTCTAACTTTTCCCTGCTACCACATAAGCTCCCAAAGCAGGTAAATTCTATATTCTAATAAAGTTGAAGATCTCTTCCAAACATGATCCTCTGAATACTCAAGTAACAAAGTTGGGGCATGAGATAGACATTGTTGATCAACAAAGTGACCTGGTAAAAAGGCCATTTACATTGATTCCAAGCAGATGAGTAAGCCGTCCTTACTGGTATGTGGCTGAAAGACAGAGAATGAATGTTAGTTGTCTACTGGTTTCTAAAGTTTTCTATTGAAACCATGACATTAGAATTGAAGAGTATCTACTTGCTATGCTATTCATTGATCTGCATAATAAATATCAAATATAGGTAGTTTAAATTACCTTCTGGTAATTAACTGAATAGTTTGCCTAGTCAGCTTTCCTGAGGTATACATAGTACAGAGCTCTGATTTAGTTTTGAAAGTATTCTTCTGGCTGTTTATGTGGATTAGATTAGGTATTACATTTCTCTGCTGCTTTCTCTTGCCTAATCCTAGATTACACTTCAACCTTTTCTCAACCCTTCGGCCCTAAATGACCCATTGCTACATTTCAACTGTGAATGCTTTCATACGATTAGCATTTTGGCTTGGACTTCAAACGGCTCTACCTCTGCTCCGTATGGAGGGCTGGAAGTAAGTGACCAACAGTTAAATTGTCTCTGAACAGAGAAATGCACAAGGCCTGGAAACAGAATGCAGCCATTGTGCAATTCCTGGTAAATGCAGAGTTAGAAAGCCCAAATTCCTTGACATTAAAGCACATTCTGTGGCCTTGTCAATGCAGCTAAATGTACAGTCCCCATTTCTAAAGTACAACCTGATACTATCACCTCAATCTTTAAAATCACACAAGCACAGAACACTGTAGTGTGGGTCATATTCTACTCTACTTTAGCAGATGTCAGCACCAAAGAGACATGTGGCACCCATTCTGGAGCCCTGAAATCACAGCGGAGAATTTGGTGGTTGTTTCCATATTTAAGCAGAAAACCCATGGAGACCTGCAAACCCTGGTAGAAAAATTCATTGAGTCCCTAAGGGGGCTTTTCTTCCTGCATTTATACCTGAATCAGGACCACGTAAGTGATTCTGGCAAACCACACACAGAGAGAAAAACTTCAGGCAGGGTAATGCTCACTCAGAATGTTCCCTGGATTTCACAGTTACCCTGTTTACTGTCAGTCCAGAGGTGTGGCTTACCTCAAACCCTATCAGATTAAAAAACATGAAGTGTTAATAATTAGGAATCAAACTAAAAGTCATTAATTTAAAATGGCCTGAAACAAAGTGGCAGGTGAAAGTATATAAAAATGGATTTGTGGAACAGACCCATAGACAAATGGAACAGAGTAGAGAGCCTAGATATAAACCCAAGAATATATGGTCAATTAATATATAATTAAGGAGCCATGGACATACAATGGGGAAATAACAGCCTCTTCAACAGTTGGTGTTCACAAAACTGGACAGCTCCATGGAAGAGAATGAAACTGGATTATTGTCTAACCCCATACACAAAAGTAAACTCAAAATGTATCAAAGGCCTGAATGTAAGTCATGAAACCATAAAACTCTTAGAAAAAAACATAGGCAAAAATCTCTTGAATATAAACATGAGCAACTTTTTACTGAACGCATCACCTCAGCTAAGAGAAACAAAAGCAAAAAAACCAAATGGGACTACATCAAGTTAAAAAGCTCCTGTACAGCAAAGGACATCATCAGAAGAACAAAAAGGCATCCTAGAGTATGGGAGAATATATTTGTAAACAACATATTTGACAAGGGGTTAACATCCAAAATATATAAAGAACTCACATGCCTCAAACTCAAAAAGCAAATAATCCAATTTAAAAATGCGTGGAGGATATGAAGAGACAATTCTCCAAAGAAGAAATTCAGATGGACAACAGGCACATGACAAGATGCTCTACATAGCTAATTATCAGGGAAATGCAAATTAAAAACACAAGATATCATCTCACACCAATAAGGATGACCACCATCCAAAAGACTAGGAACAACAAGTGCTGGTGAGGATATGGAGAAAGGAGAACCCTCCTACACTGCTGGTGGGTATGTAAATTAGTTCAACCATTGTGGAAAGCAGTATGGAGGTTCCTCAAAAAATTAAAAATAGAAATACCATTTGACCCAGAAATTCCATTCCTAGGAATTTGCCCAAAGAAAACAAGTTTTCAGATTCAAAAGGACATATGCACCCCTATGTTTATGCAGCACTATTTACAGTAGCCAAAATATGGAAGCAACCTAAGTGTCCCTCAGTAGATGAATGGGTAAAGAAGAGGTGATACATATACACAATGGAATATTATTCAGCCATAAGAAGAAAACAAATCCTACCATTTGCAGCAACATGGATGGAGCTAGAGGGTATTATGCTCAGTGAAATAAGTCAGGCAGAGAAAAATAAGTACCAAATGATGTCCCTCATTTGTGGAGTATAACAACAAAGCAAAACTGAAGGAACAAAACAGCAGCAGACTCACAGACTCCAAGAAGGGACTAGTGGTTACCAAACAGGAGGGGTGGGGAAGGGTGGGTGGGGAGGGAATAGGGGAATGATTAGTACACATGGCATGGGTGGGGATCATGGGGAAGACAGTGTAGCACAGAGAAGACAAGTAGTGACTCTGTGGCATCTTACTACACTGATGGACAGTGACTGCAATGGGGTGTGGGGGGGGCTTGATAATATGGGTGAATGCAGTAATCACATTGTTTTTCATGTGAAACCTTCATAAGAGTTTATATCAATGATACCTTAATTAAAAAAATGGATTTGTGGCCTCAAGTTCTCATGGTTGTCCTTCAGGGATTTCTCTTCAGTTAGCCAACTCTTGTGTACAAGCCAGACACCATCATTGTCACTTCCCTGCTAGTTGACAAGTTCCCTTTAACAATAATGCCTGTACTTGTGACATTTCCCAATGATTTCTGATTAAAGCTGCCTGACACCTGTGTGTTTGCTTTGAGATTTGACTATCTGGTATCTTTACAACAGTGCAGCATTTACTCAGCCTGGTCGGTGGTCCACTTACAATGCAAAGGAAGGTTCCCGGCTGTCTGTAAACCATGAATATAAAGGGAGAGGAGGTGACTTGAAGAAGCTAAGAGGAGAGAGATAAAGTATCCTTCAGGAAAAGAAAAGCTGGGAGCCTGCCTCCCACAAGTCCTGTGGTGATTAATGCTGGCCTTGAGTTTCCTGAAACCAGTTTATAGCATATAATCAAGTGTGATTTCTCCTGATTGCTTCCAAAGTGACTAGAGGTACCTCCCCACCCTAGACCTCCCCCTAAGTACAAGTACCTGGTAAGAAGGTATTTGCATATTTTTAAGTCATATTATGTCATGAGGACATTTGAGCTGATGAAAACTGACATTTACTCTAAAAATGTGCCACCTTGAAACCAGGAGTCATGAGAAACTCGCTGCTGAGGACTTGGGAACCTATTTTAATTATGAGACACAGTGGCTCTGCCTCATGAAGCAAATCAGAGCATGCACGAAACAGGAGGAATGTAAACCTGCAGAGGTCAGATCATATCCGGAGGCAGAGCTGCAGACACTGTGGCTGGAGCAGGTACCCTGAACGCAGATTCTCGTTTTCCTCTTCTCTTCCCCTGGGATTTATAAATCAGAATTCAGGGGAAAAACTTTTTCTTTCTCTCCCTCCATTGCTCTCTCCCTCTGTTTTCCCTTTGCTATGTCATTTCTACTTATGAGAGAATTACCACGATTTTTACTATGATTTTTGGGTAACAGAGAAGCCCAGAGAAAGAAGCAGTTTTGCAGTTGATTCTCAGGAACATGCCATCATTTCATGTGACTGAATTTGCTTTTCAAGAATTGCAGAGTAGCTATTAAAAGTATAGCAATAACTGCTGCTTACTGTATGCCAAGCATTGTCCTGTTTTTAACATGAATTAATTTATCGAATTCTTACAAAAATCCTCTGAAGTAGGTGCTCTTATTATCTCCATATAATGGGACCTAAGAGTGTTGGAATAATTTGCTCTAGCTATTATAAATAGAATTCAAGATTTAAATGTCAGCAACCTGACTTCAGAGTCTGAGCTCTACGCAACTGCGCTTCTGCTGGTCAATTCTCAGGGTAAGCCCACGCACATTCACTCTCTCTCTCACCCCCCTGCACCCCCTCCACCATACACAGACAGAGAAGAGGATTCTAAATGGATCTTCAAGAGCTTTCATTGATTCCCAAATACATTCTTCAGTTATTCTCATTAGATGTTGGAAAGAAGTCCCACTTTCTATCAGTAACTTAGGTTTCCTGAAATTCTTTTTTTGCTGTTTGATAGGAAAAGAAGATCAATAGGATGGTTATTACATGTATTTGCCAGATGTTACATTTTTCCAGCTTTATTGAGGTTTAATTGATATGTAACATTCTGTAAATTTAAGGTGTACAATGTAATGATTTGATACATGTATATATTGTGAAATGATTGCCATGATAAGATTAGTTAACATATCCATCACCTCATATAATTTCCAATTTTGCTGTTGTTGTGAGAACAATATGTACTCTCTAAGCAACATTCAAGTACACAATACAATATTGCTAACTAAAGTCACTATATATTATATTATTTATATATATGTGTATATATATATATATATATATATATATATATATATATATATATATATATATAGTGACTATATATTATATTCCCAGGACTTCTTCATTTCATAACAGGAAGTTTGTACCCATTGGCCAACATAGTTCCTCCACCCCAGGCAACTGCCAATTTACTCTTTGTTTCTATGAGTTTGGCTTTCTTAGATTCTACATAAAGGTGAGTCATACACTGTTATTCTCTGTCTGATTTATTTGACTTAGAATAATACCCTCAGGTTTCATCTAGGTTGTCACAAATATATATATTTCACATTTTTTATCCATTCATCTGTCAGTGGAGACTATCTTTAATTTTTTGAGAAACTTCTATACTGTTTCCATAGTGGCTGTACCAACTTACATTCCCACCAACATTGCACAAGTGTTCCCTTTTCTCCACATCCTCACCAACACTTGTTATCTCTTGTCTTTTTGGTAATAGCCATTCTAACTCATTGTGGTTTTGATGTGCATTTCCCTGATGGTTAGTGATGCTGAGCATCTTTTCATGTACCTGCTTGCCATTTGGATGTCTTCTTGGGAAAAATGTTTAGTCAGCCCCTCTGCCCATTTTAAAATCAGATGATTATTATTATTTTGTTATGCATTCCTTAATATTTTTTATATTAACCCATTATTATATATATGATTTGCAAATATTTTCTCCCATTCTCTAGGTTGCCTTTTCATTTTCTTGATTATTTGTTTTGCTGTGTACAAGCGTTTCAGTTTGATATAATCCCACTTGTTAATTTTTGCTTTTGTTAGTTGGGCTTTTGATGTCAAATCCAAAAAATCATTGCCAAGTCCAATGTCGAAAAGCTTTTTCCTATGTTTTCTCCTAGGAATTTTATGGTTTCAGGTCCTCTATTTAAGTTTTTAATTAATTTCAAATTAGTTTTTTGAGCGTAGTAAGATGGGGGCCCAATTTTGTTCTTTGCATGTGGCTATTTAGGTTTCCCAACACCATTCAGTGAAGAGGTTATCCTTTCCCCAGTGAGTATTCTTGGTTCCTTTGTCAAATATTAGTTAGTGATATACATGCTGATTTATTCCTTGAAAGTCATTAAATTTGTTGGCATATAATTGTTCACAGTAGTCTCTTAAGATCCTTTGTATTTCTGTGATAGCAGTTGTATTGTCTACTCTTTTATGTCCCATATAATTTATTTCAAATCTCTCTTTTTCTCAGTAAGTCTAGCTAAAACTTTGTCAATTTTTATTTTTTCAGAAAAAAACTCTTAATTTTGTTGATCTTTGATATTTTTTCCTATTCCCTATTCCATTTATTGCTGCTCTCATGATTATCTCTTTCTTTTTGCTAATTCTGGGCTTAGTTTGTTGTTCTTTTTCTAATTTTCAGATGTAAGCTTAGGTTGTTTATTTCAAATATTCTTTTGCTTAATGTATGCATTCATCACTGTGACTTCCCTCTTAGAACTGCTTTTGCTGTATCCCAGAAGTTCAGGTATTTTGCATTTTCATTTTCATGTGTTTCAAGGTATTTTTTAATTTTCCTCTTCTTTGTTGATCCACTGGTTCAGGAGTGTGTTGTTTAATTCCTACATATCTGTGAATTTTCCAGGTTTTTCCTGCTATTGATTTCTAGTTTCATATCATTGTGGTCAGGAAAGATACATGATATAATTCCAATCTTTTTTTTTCAAGATTAAATTAAATGTCTTAAAGCCTGTTTGTGACCTAACATGTGACCTATCCTGAAGAATGTCTCATGTGCACTTGAGACGAATGTGTATTCTGCTGCTAGAGGATGGAATATTCTATGTATGTCTGTTAAGTCCATTTGGTCTACAGTATAGTTCAAGTCTGATGTCTCCTTGCTGGTTTTCTGTCTGGATGATCTGCCCTTTGTTGAAAGTGGGGTATTGAAGTACTCTACTATTATTGTAGTGTTGTCTATTTCTCCCTTTAGATCTATTTTATTTGCTTAGTATATTTAGGTGCTCCAATGTTGGGTGCATATATATATATATATATATATATATATATATGATTGTTATTTTCTGTTCATATGACTCCTTTATCATTAGATAATAACCTTCTTTATCTCTTATTGTTTGTGACTCAAAATCTATTTTGTCTGTTATACGTATAGCTTCCCCTGTTTTCTCTTAGTTTCCATTTGGATGGGCTATCTTTTTCCATGCCTTCACTTTCAGCCTATATATGTTTTTTAAAGCTGGAGTGAGCCTCTTGTAGGTAGCATATGGTTGGTTCTTGTTTCCTTTTTTTTAAAATCAGTTCAGCCACTCTGATTTCTGGAGAACTTAATTTGTTTACATTTAAAATAATCATTGATAAGAAAGGGCTTCCTAATGCCATCATGTTAATTGTTTGCTTTCTGTCTTGTAGATCTTTTGGTCCTTTTTTTCTCTTCTGCTGTCTTTGTGAATTGATGGTTGTTTGTAGTGGTATGCTTTGGCTGCCTTCTCTCACAGCTTTCTGAACATCCTTAGAACAATTATTTTTCATTCTATGTCTTGCAATTCGTGGAGCTCCATTTCTTTGGGAGAAGTTTACTGTGCTTCTTTGGTGGTGTCATGTTTTCTTGATTCTTCATGATCCCTGTAGCCTCTGCTCTCCTTTTCTCAGTGAGAGGAACTCTTTGGGACCAGGAAGTTCCCTTTTGGTGCCTCAAAGTACCAGCCTCCGGGGAACGGATGATGCAGACAAAGTGAAACTATTCTTCCTACCCATTTTGTGCATTTATTGTCAGGTTTTTTGCTTCACTGTGTTGCTGAAGATTTTATCGTGGATTTCTGAGTTCTTCCAGGGCTATTGTCACTTGTGGAGATCAATCTAATTGTTGTTTTCTTCAGGAAGAGGGAAACTGGAGTCTTCTACTCCACCATATTAATGATGTCTTACTTCTTGTCTTTTTTTTTTTTTAAGAAATGCTGCTCTTCTATGCAGCTGAGCCATCATAAGAGTGGATACATGATTTACTTGAACTTATGAGCTTACCCTAAATCCTTACACACACACACACACACACACAGTGACTGGGTCAGAGTTGGAAAGGTACCCAGTCAAAACAATCAGCTTCCCCTGTGGTACCCTTGCTGCAACTATTGGGAAGCAGGGGCATTTTTGTGTCCAGAAGTGCTAGTTCTAAGAGTACTGTGTATTTAGAGCCTCATCTCTGCTTTCCACATGGAAAAAAAAATGATCTAGCCATAAATTCAACAAAGAGAAAAGCAAAGATGAGATATGGAGAACAGAAAAGTGAATCTTGATGATATAATTCAATCCTCTGGATCAGATACAGATCTAGCAATATATGAACACGGCTTATGCCATTCTTTTCATGCCATGCACCGTATTCATGTCTTCTTTGACTGACCTAATATGAGAACATTTGCTGCATTGGCTTATGAAAATCACACTGGAATAGTGAAAAAGATGAATAAGGAATACTGTGCATGCCCACAGGACATATGTACTGTGCTTTGGAGTAAAGAATGTATTGATAGATAATGGCTGAACCAGAGCATCTCCAGATGGGGAAATACCCCATCTTTGTCTCCCAAAACATGAACCAAGGAGGTCTCATTTGTATTATAGAAAGCATTTGAAAAATACTGCCAGTCAGTTCCTGGATGCAGAGTGGCCCTTGGCTGCCACGGAAAGTCCTCAGGCGGGTGGAAGTTGCATAGCTTGCACTGCAGTGTTAAGACACCAGGAGACAGGGCGTGGGCACCAGCAGCCTGCTACAGGCAGCAAGAACAGGTTCCAGCAGTCCATAGGTTAGTGGCTTGTATCTCAGAGGATCTGGAAGTGCATGGAGCAATGGCAGCTCTCACTAAAGCAGCACTGAAAGGCAATCAAAGGCTGGAGGACTTGGGTGAGGACAGCCATAGTGGGCAGATGAAGGGCCATGCCACCTTTGTCTCTGTGGCCAAGTTTCTCTAGACAGACTTGCAAGTTTTTCTGCCTTGTCTTGCTACTATAGGTGGTCCTTAGCTATAAAAGGCATTGTGCGAGTGTGTTTTCAGGTCTTGGGGCTAATCCTGTTGTGGAAGAGAAGACTGCATGCTCAGGATATAAAATTAGGTATGATTTACTATGAATTGTTTTGCAACAAGGGAGGAGGGAAGTGCTCAGAAGCCAGCAGCTGGGTACCCACAACACACCAAAGTCTTAATGATTCAAATTATACTAAATTATTGTAAGACCAAAGAGCCCATCTGCCTTATTCCATTTGGGCTGCTATAACATAATGTCAGACTGAGTGGCTTATAAACAACAGACATTTATTTCTCACAGTTCTAGAGGATGGGAAGCCCAGAATTCTGGAACTGGCAGATTTGGTGTTCGGCATGGGCTTCCTGCCTCATACATGGCATCTTTTCACTATGTGCTCACATGATACAAAGGGCAAGGAATCTCTCTGGTGCCTGGTCCCATTCATGAGGGCTCTGCCTTCATAATCTAATCACCTTCTAAAGGCCCACTTCCTAATACGATCATCTTGGGCATTAGGTTTTCAATATATGAGTTTGGGGAGGAAATAGTTGGACCACAGCACCATCCATGCATTGCCTTGTGGTTGGCAGCAAAGCGCAGTGGCAAAGGGAATGCCTCGGGGAGACTCAGTGAGGCAGCTGAAAGGGGTGCTAGAAGCATACTTTTGAAAAGTGTGACAATGTCTGCTTAGTGACCCTAAGTTCCTTTGTTTCCATTGAGTCTTTTGCTTTTTTCCTATAGCTTCTGGCAGAGAGCACAGTCTTTTAGGGAAGGGCTAATTTCGGCTAATTTCTTCAGCAGTGTGTATTGAGAAGTCTGGTTGTGCCTCTCCTGGACCCTCTATGGTTGCCTCTCAATGATGCTGCGGCTTAGGGATTCTGGGAGATACAGGGTAATTGTTAACATTCAAATAGTCGTGGATTCCAAGACTGGACTAATGTCAACCAATTAATAAAGTGTCCTAGGAGGCAGGGAAGGGGGCTCATGGGCCTTGGAATCTGAAGAAGATTCCCAAACCTTTTACCAAGGATGTTTAAAAATATTTAACAACAAATATGGCACAAGTATAGACCAGTCAGTAGAGCCAGAGAAGGGGCTTTTGGGTCCCTGCTGTGTGAGGCACTGACACTATAGTCACTGGATCCTGGGGAAGGGGCGAGGGTGGCCAGGACAGTAGAGGGGTCAAAACACTTAGGTAACCCAGAGCAGCCTCACTTTTAACTGGTATGGTATGTGTGACAATGTGAACTAGCTGTCTTGCATCAGGAATTTCCCGGATACCAACTCCAGGTCACCAGCAACTTCGATAACATCTTTGTGTGTATTAGTGGCTAGCGTTCTCCCCTGTCAGGCTGGGTCAGCAGACCTCTGGCTCCACTGTGAGGAGCAAAGACTCCCAGCAGGAAGAGATTTTAAGAAATGAAAGGTTCCCCTCTGGGATGATGAATTAGAAAAAGGTAGCTCCTCAGAGTGAGAAGGTGCTGTCTCTAGGAAAGGAACCAGAAAAGCTCCTATCCCACCCCATAAAAAATGTTTCTGCCTGGTAAGAAGAGGACTCAGAAAGAAGTGCCCCCTTGGCAGATGCAGCACAGGGGTTTGCATGTTGGAGAGGAGAATCTGGGCTGGATTTCAGTGCTCCCACCCCAACCCCACCCCAGCCCCAAGACTGGTACTTTGTGCAGTGCACAAAATGCACAACTGTTCAGGTGGCCTGTCGAACCTTGATTACACTCCTCAAGGTTAACCCACCCTGTCTTCCAAACTTACTTATTCTCCTTTCTTCCTTGAGCACTACACCTCCAGGTAAATGTTAAAAAGTTTAGAGTTTCCACCTGTCACAACTGACTTGGCTTATCTTTTTCAATTTATTTTAATTTTGGCACATTTAACATAGCACAGCTATTGTAGTAAGAGAGACAGCTGGCTAACTAGATGGCTCCAGTAAAAACCATGCTTCTTTGGAATGTCAGGTTCACAACCTTGAACCCAATGCAGTCCCCTCCATTCCCAGAGCAGCAGGGAAGCCGCCGGGAATGGTGTCTGTTCCTGCAAGTCATTCTGCTAACGTCCTGCAGCTCAGTCTGCAGGGATCACTTCCAGGGGTAAGAGGATAATTCCGTATTCACAGCCCATTGATTTCCTGGCCATGGCTGCAGAAATGTCAATAAGGTGCCAATTGTGGCAGGGGTTGCTTTGTGATCCATTCTCTTTTCTGCTGAAACTCAATTTGTTAAGGCTGCCAGACAGTCCATGACAACGGTTAGTCACTATCACCTGGTTTGGATTTGGGTCATCGACTTGTTTTCCATGTTAGTTACCTAATATTCTAGAGTGTAACAATTTTGCATATTTATATCAGGGTATATATCTTGGCCAGTTACAACGTTTGAGGATTTAAGACCTCTGTTCTCAGAATGCTCAGTGATCAGTATTATGAGACAAACATGCAACAGGCTCTGAGCAGTTCAGCAGGAGAATCGGTTTTCCACTAACTAGCTCAGCCTTGTCCATTAGGTCACCTCACACCCTGGAAAGCAGATCAGTCTATTGCAGAAGAAATGTTTTATGACACTGTGACTATAAATCATTGCTATCTTGAAGGCAAACTTGTACTTCTCCTGGGGCATTGTAGAGCAGCACTGCGATTCTTATTACTTAGGAAGGATTGCACTGCCTACATCAAAGTCATCGCTGGCTTCCCCCACATAGCATAGAGGCAGGAGTGCTGAGCCAGTCCCGGCAGCGTATAGGCAGGTGTCTTCCCAGTTACTCCACCATGCAGATAGGGAGGGGCTCTTAGAAATTACCCATTCACACCTCCTTCCCTACCTGGTTACTCCATGGAGGGGAAGGGGTGTGGCTCCTCCCTGCTGCCTGTTTTCACACCCAGTCCAGTCACTCCACTGCACTGATGCCCAGGGTCTCCTCCTGCTGCCCGGTACGCATCCCCAGTCAAATCAGATCCCTGTGGTGACATTTTAGGCTCCTCCTCTGCACATGATCACACCCCCTCCCAAGTCACACCAGGACACTGATGGCCCATGCTCCCACTTGCCTCATTCACACCCTCTGAGCAGGCACTCAGCTGCAGTGGCCGTGCACATTGCACTCCTCAGCCCTGTATGTAGTCCCTGCGCAGGTGCACTGGGCTTTGAAGAGCCAGGTCTGACCCCCTTTGCCCCGGTCACTGCAGGTCCAGCCACCCCATTGCAGTGACAGTGTGTACATGCCCATCTGGACAAGCACTGTGATGGCGAGAGGAACTTCCTCTCTCTCTCGTTCACTCACACGACTGCACCAACACTGGGGCTGTGCCTCCTCCGAACTCTTTCCCTTTCCACTCAGTGAGGATCATGATGGAGGCACGCTGATCCTCTTTGCCCTGTTCACACCGCATGCCCAGGTCCACAACTGCACCGAAGGGTGGTGACCCTCTTCTGCCCCTTCCACAGGCCCTGCCCACGCACACTGCAGTAACATCACTGTGAGGATCCCCCTTTGCTCGCTCACTTGGGTCCACTTACATATTGCACCGATGATGCCTTCCTTTATCCTGTTCACACACCAGCCCAAGCTGCACACCCCACTGGGGCGTGACACATCACACATGCTACTTGTGATCCCGCTCTTGCCCCTCATACTATAACCACTGTGCTGCTGGTGCGATGGTTCTCCTCTTGGCCCTCTTTACATAGCCCTGCCAATTAACATCACTGAACTCATGGTTTGGAGCTTCTTCTCTTTACCCAGTTTGCGGATCCAGTTACACCGCAGAACTAATGGTGTCAAGACACTCCTGCTTTATCTGTTCATACCACCTGTGAGATTTCACCACTGAACTCTTGAGGCAGGACACCGTCTCGCTGTCCTTTCACATCCCATATCCAGTCCCACCTGTGCAGTGGCAGGGTAGGGATCACACTCTCTCCCCCGTCCACACTTCTAGTCCAGCAGTCCCACTGCACCCAAGGTGAAGGGCTCTTTCTATTTGCCATGTTCACATTCCTGCCCAGGTACATCCCTGCACTCATGGGTGGTACCTCCTCCTTTATCCTGTTCACACCCTCTATCCACTCATGCTACTACAGAAACTACCCTGCACAGATGACATCCCCTGGTCAGCTACACATGACAGTGACATGGATGGGGTTGGGCTCCTTTTCTTTGCCCCATTTGGATACTCCACTCATTGGCTTCACTACCCAGATGCTGCTGGAATGCTTCACACCCCATTCAGTGACACCTCTACCCCAATGCTGCGGGGGTGCTCTTCTGCCCCGTTAACATCCTTGGCCAAGTCACACCTTTGGTTATTACTCAGGGTTCTTGCACTCTGCCTCGCTCACGTCTCAGTACCCACTCTCCTCTGCCGAGAGGTGGTGCTGGGTCTTCCTCTTTGCCTGGTTCACATTGCCTCTGCTCTTGCCCTGTGACCCTGTCTGTGCAGGGCTTATTCTATTTGCCCTGGTGGCATTGCCTGTCCAGTTACACCACTGCACTGATGGTACTGGGACCCTCTTCTTGATACAGTTAGCACCCTGCCCTGAAGAATTAAACAGAGAATTTGGGCTCAAAACTGGGTTTCTCTAAGGCTATTTATAATAGCATATAGCATATTAATATGAAATTTCAGGAATAAACAGACACAGGTGTATGTGTGTATGTGTACCCATACATAAATCATCTGAAATTACTGAAGTAATAGTATAAATTTGAATGGAGTGGTCCTGATCTCTGAATCCCTCATAGCATTCAAGCAAGTACAATAGTACTAGTCTAAGTTCTGGAAAAGGAACAGTGTCTCACTATGGGTACCGCTAATTATTATCCTATGCAAACATCTTTAGAATGAGGAGGAACAAAACATTTTCAAGAGAGTGAAGTTCATTATATTTTAGCTATTATCAATTCATTTTCCAAGACATCTTAATAACAACATTCATCACCATAATAACATCTTCATTAAATATATGCCCTTGAGTTTTCTATGCAGCAAAATATAGTAATGATAACTAAGGGGCCCTGTTCACTAAGAAATAGCAAAAATGAAGAACATGGCACAAAATCAAGTAGAATTGATGACAGTTGCTTTCTTCATATACAGATGAAGTTAAAAGCTTTTTTATTTGTTTGTTTAGTGTCAGATTATGTTATATTTCTATCCACATATTATTTTTTTAACATTTGTAAAAGAGAGTAGGTATTAGAGAGATGGTAAGGAAGGAAAAGAGAAGACTGCAAAGATCAGGAAGATTGAGGATCTATGGAAGATGGAATGGTCTGTTGACCAGAGGGAATCTGTGGGGAGCTCTCTGGCATCCCATTGACTACATGCCATATCTACTGAGACTCACAGTTAAGCTATTTGAGATGGACACAAATGTCCATGATGAGAAGTAATTGTGATTTTGCTAGAGTATGAATCTGAATATCAAATACAGCAAGACAAGAAGCTAGACAGCCAGTGAATGAGCCCAGAATATTGCCAGGTAGATGTATCTTAAGGCAGTGTTTCTTTTGTCTTCTACTCACCACTGTTTATCTAGTCACTTATAATTACTCCTTGTTGCTAAGATACACGTTTAGAGATTTACAGAAGTTTTAAGATCTCAGACTATGTTCCTTGGGAATGTTGAAATTGTCATGCATTTTATTTTTTCTCTTTATGTACACATTTTCAACAATCTGCTGGGCATATCCACATAACTATGTCATGAAGCCTTTAAATTCTCCTATTCAGCCCCAATTCTATGCCTGTTTCTATTTTTTTAAATTTGGAGACAAGGATGAAACCTTCCTTCTTTTTCACCTGTCAAATCCAATCAGTAGCCAAAAAGGTCTGCAATTTCTACTGGCCAAGGCATTTCTACAAGATATATCATTATTACTACTACTACTATTTTAGTTTAGAATTATCTGGACTATCTTTTAGACCAACCATTGTCCTTTACATATAGCTAGCTCACCCACACTACATGCCATGAAGATATGAAAGTCCAATATCAGGGGAGTGGGTTTTCTGGAATGGCTGAGTAAAGAACTCCCCAAAGCCCCTCTCTGGAAATACAAAATTTATCAATTTATTGAAAACAACCATACAAAGACTCTGGAAATTCATGAAGGCATACAACAAATTGAGATGCATTTATTAAATAAAATCTGTATCTTGGAAAGAATAGCGAAAACCTGTGGCATTGCTGTTTCCATCATATGCACTGCCTACCACCATCTATGTGGATCCATTGGCTATGGAGGCGTACAACTTCTCTGAAATCAAGGAACCTCTGCCTGTTACTTGAATAATTTGGGGTTGTTTTGAATCTGCTACCTGAATAATTTGAGATTCCTTTAACAGGTAATCAGCAGAAGGATAAACTGTCAATGGTATGTACAATAGGTATAGGTAAATGTAGTATTTATTGAACATTTATTATAAGTCAGCTCAACTCAACAAATGTATCTCAATTAAAAGAGTATCACATAAACATTCATTTCTTATTAAAATATTCATATGCATTTGAATTTTCCAAATTTGATTTTGCTCATTTAGGTGCCTTATTTTGGTAACTTTAGAGTTCACTGAAAAATCGAAATATATGTAAATTGAGTCTTAACTACCACTGTTTACTCCTTTATAAATTGTTAATGGACACCTTCTATGTGTTATACACTTTTATAGAAATTGGGAGATTATATCATTGAGGAAAACAAATAGTCCTGCCTTCATTGATCAAGTGAGGAGGAATAATGAATAAGAGAACAGTATATATGGAAAAGATTATATGAGCTGTATAAAAATAAGAATAGATTAAGTGTTTTAAAATATTGCACATTAGCAGAAAATTTGAGATCCATTAAGGCCAACAGATCAGCAGATTGCCCCTGAAAAGTGAGTTTATGATCTGTTCTCAAGAGGAGGGGCATGCAATGCCATGGGGGGGCCGTATGAGGAAAACCAGGGTCAGTCATGAGGCAGAGTGGGGAGAGAGGAACTATGACAAGAGCCTTTACTTTCCAGTTCTATCCATAAGAAGGTGCTGGCAAATCAGGATAAACAGGTTTAGGATTAGTCAGTTTGAATAATTTCAGGAGGCTCTGGGACATAGGGGCTGTCCTTAGTTGTCTGGTATCTGGCCCTGGGGGTGTCAGGGACCAGAATGTAAGAGCTAGATAAAGGAAGTTGCAGGTTGTGGGCTCTGGATTGGCTCGTTTGCATATAAAAGGCATATTTGCAGGCAAGTCCCTTACTGCCTCTAGGAATTGGCTAGCCCGGGGAGGGCCAGTACCTCCAGGCTCAGCAAAGTCTCGGATATCAAAGCATCAGAATACAGAAAATAAAAAAGTATGGCTAATACAGTGAAGAAAAACCAGGACTTCAGAGGCTGGTTAGAATGCATCTTACTGAGAAGCAAGTTCTGCATTGCCTCACACTGTAAAGGCATACCTGGGGGCATGGGCTCTACCCCCACTCACCTCTCATCCAGGGGCCTGGGGTAGAACACAACCTTCACACTGACAGGCAGCATTCCTGCCAAGAAGAAGAGGGAAAAAGGGGTCACACAGACACCTGTCTGAAAAGCATGTCATACAGAAGGAAGGGCCAGAACAGCCAGTGCCAAATCTCTGAGGCAGGAACTCACCTGGGTGTTTGAAAAGGACATTATAACTTGACCAAAGTGAGAAAAGAGCAGAGTAGTGGGCACCTGGGAAATGAGGTTAGAAAAGGGCCAGCTGATATAGGAACTTGTTAAACATTTTAAATGTTTGAGCTCTTTCAGCAAAATGTGGAGCCATTGGCAAATTTTATGGAGAAGGACATGACCCAGTAGACTTTCAAGAGGATCATTCTAGCTGGTGTGTTAAGACGAGAATGTAGGGCAGCAAGAGTGGAATCAGGCAGAAGACTGGGAAAGGCTCCCCTAGTAACTTGGGAAAGAAATAATGGTGACTGAAAACATGATGACTGTGTAGGAAGTATGTTTGTGGTTTAAATTGTGGGGACAGTTTTACAAGTGTACATATATATTTTTTTTACCCAAATACATTAAGTTGTATACATTAAATATGTACAACTTTTGTATTTCAATTCTATCTCAACAAAGTGGCTTTTAAAAAAGAATTCATCATATTTTGGATATATTTTGCAGGTAGCACTAACAGCTTTTCTGACAGATTGGGAATGAGATAAGAGAAAGAGAGGAACTGAGAATAACATCAAGGAATTTAGTCTGAGCAACCCGGAAGGACAGGTTGGCACTAATCGAAACTGGAAAAAAGCAGGTGTATGGGGAAGATTAGGAGTTCAATTTCAGACGTTATTTGTGAAATGTCTATTAGGCACCCAAATGGGAATCATCAAATAGGCAATTGAACATTATGAGTCTAAAGGTCAGGGGAAATGCCCATACTGGAGATATGATTAGGGATTCATTTTAATAGATGGTATTCAGAACCCCAACTTGAAATTGTATCAGCAAGGAGAGGAATGAAGAGATGAGACAAGGTCTCAGGTCTGATCCTTAGGGTGTTCCAATGGTAATAAGGTAAGGGAGAAGAGCACAGCAGCAAAGGGGACTGAGAAGGGGTGGCTTGTGAGAATGGAAACCTGGGGACTGCGAGGTCCCCAAAACAAGTGAAAAAAATATTTTCCTGAGGAGGAAGAGATCAGCTGTATCAAAATACGCTCACATTTCAAATAAGATTAAGATTAATAGTTAGCTATCATATATAGCAATAGGGCAAAGCAGTAGTGACTGGTGGGGTTGTTTAGATTCATTAGTTTATTGATTGGTTCATTTACATAAACTAGAAAAATCATGCATGGATGATGATGATGATGATGATTTACTCAGTGGGTGTTTGGGCTTAGCTGAAACTAGTCATTTTTGGAAGTTGGCTGTGTTTTCAGAAAATCCAGACATTCAAAAATATGCTCGGAAGGTGACAACATATTTTGTAGTCCCATAAGTGGTCTGCATTTTATATCCCATGTGTTAAATATAATGTTTTAAAGTAAACTCAGCCATGACAAGCTAAACATTATATTACTAGAAGACAGACAAAAGCACCACTTAGATATTTGTATTTGAATTTTGTTGATCTCTCTCCTAGTTTTTTTGCCTTTATCATGTCAAAAGTTGGAAACAACCCAAGTCCACTAACAGATGAACAGATAAACAAAATGCAGTACATATGTACAGTGAAATATTATCCACTCATAAAAAGGAATGAAATTTTGGCATATGCTACAGCATGGATGAACCTTAAAAACATAGGCTAAGAGAAATAATCTGGATACAAGATGGCAAATATTGTATGATAACACTTATGTGAAGTATCCAGAATAGACAAATTTAAAGAGACAGAAAGTAGATTAGAGATTCCTAGGGGCTGAGGAAGAGGGGTAGGGAGTTATTGCTTAATGGGTACAGAGTTTTAATTTGGGGTGATGAAATATTTTTGGAAATACAGTGTAGTGGTAGTTGTACAACATGGCAAATGTACTTAATACCACTGAATTGTACACTTAAAATTACCTACTAGAGTCCAGCAGTGCATCTGTAGAATATTTTTTAGGTGGCTTAAAACAGATTCTAATATTCGATCAACTTTAAGGACCAATCAAGTTGCCTCTGTGAAAACCTCCCACTTAAAAAATGTCCCTCAAAATCACCTTCCCACCAGAGTGAGAGAACCTCCCAGGACACGAACTGGAAATGCAAATCAGCCTTCGAAAGCGTATCTGGGTACTGCTCATGACTTTTCAGTTTATCTTCCAGCTGCCAGGGCACAGTTTCATCATAGGAGTCACTCTGGCATTTGAAGCCCTTACATGAATCCTTGATGCTTCATGTGAAGCAATTCAGTGAAGGACTGTGATATATTCTGTGGACCACTTGTCTGGTGGTATTTATATCACCACCCCATCTTTTTCTTCTGCTTAAAAAAATATCCTGGCTATTGTGGATAAACAGTTAGGGCTGTGTTTTGGTTTTTAATAGCCTAGAGGAAATAACAGTAGAAGTGTCAACCCTTGATAAATCCAATGTTATTAAAAGCTCACCAGGAAAGTGATTTCCTGGTTGCATAAAAGAGCATTCTGTCCCTTGTAATTTATAACTTTTAGCATTGAACCTATTTATGTAGAAGCACCACAGACTTAACTGTGCATCACTCTTATTGCAGATGTCATTAATCATGTAGGAAAACAAGTTGGAGTTCAACCTGTAGAACAACTTGGCCCTGAAGCTGCAGACCAAGCCAGTCTTCCATTTGATGCGAGCAGAACATCTCTAGGCACCACAGAATCAGTGCCAGCTTGCTTGGTTCCAGAATGTAATACATTTTTCCCTAATAAAAACCTTCCTTCATAAAGAATCAACCTTCTAAACTCAATAATGTCCAGTCTTTTTTTCTAAAACATATATGATTTATGGGTTTCAGTCCAAAGAGTTACTCCAAAATCACTGTGTCAGGAAAAAAAAAAACACTAGCTTAAAAACAAATGCTTCAAGTATTTGTTTCATCCTGAATAATATCATTGATAATAATGGGCGTAACAACTTTATGAGCCATTTTGTGGCCTTGCAATTGGGAAATTAAACGAAAAGCAAATGTGCCTTCCTTGGGACTTTGTCTCATCCATCTAATTACATTTTCAGAAAGAGTATACTATTCACTACATGAAAGCTGAATGTGGTGTATGTAATTTTCATAACTGGCTATTGGTAATAATTCACTCAGGATTAATTATACAGAAAACGAAATGTGTAATTTTTATTTGAGGGAATAGAAATATCTAAATATTCTTCAAGATATTATGGACTGTGACACAGACTATGAAATACATTATTAGTAAATGAGCAGTGATCATAATGGGAAGGGTTTGCTTTCTCCATCCTTCTACAGAGCAACTCGGAGAGCTAAGGGAGCATCCCCCATAAAGCACCTCCTGCTGGTCACTTATGTGTTGCAGGGTATGAAGTGCACTCTTCGGTGAGGCAAGTCTAACTCCAGGTTAGGAAGACAAGAAATAAGGTTGGTAGATGCACGTGAGAGTGAGCATAGTCCTGTTTTTGTTTTTGTTTGCTTTCTCTGGTTTTCATCAGGGAAAAATACCCTAAAATTACATTAGGAGGTAATTGTTCTGGTAACATCTTCCTCCTTCGCAAATGCAAGCCTGAATCAGATAATACTCCCTGCTATTCTGAGACATAATCCAGAACCCTCTCTACAGTTTCAAAGTGGATTAATTAAGGGCCTTGCAGCATTTGAGTGCTCTGCACTGTGCTCTAATTTCAGCATCCTGACACTCATGGCTTCTTTATGACACCCCAGAGCCTTAGGACCACTCACCACTGACCTGGCTTCTGGCAACCACCCAACTATGATGCAAGTGTGGCTCCATGCAAGGCTCTTTTCCAGTCACATAAGAGAACTGGAGAAGTGGAATGACACAGAGTGCCTTATGTCTTTTCTGAAACGACTGCATAACCGTGATTCAGAATTAGAATGGGTGTGAATGCAATTTGGCTTGTTTGTTTAAAATATTACCTCTTTACCCTATGAGCCTTCATTTGGGTTTTGAAATAGCTTAACAACTGGGAAAAGACTTATAGGAAGCAGAAAGCCTTAAGTGAGATAGATCTTTATAATATCCCTTCTTATTTGGTAAATATTGCCTTGTGTATAAAATTCAAAGTATGTCTAGGTTTTTGAAAGCCATATAATAGCATGACAAAGGACTCTTCAAAACCATAAAACAGTAATATTTGAAACCTTCATTATTCTTTCATTTGCTTTATTGGGCTTCTTTGCTTTTTAGGTAGGGGATTAAAATCACTAAGTATATCTGGACTTTCCAGGGTAAGATAAATTCTTATTATGAATTTACAGGGAAACAAATTTCACTTCTTCTAAAGAGTTATTATATCTATGGGGAATTTCCCTGAATGTTGCTATAACAGAAGGCTTTTAGCAAAAAGACATTTGTCTTTGTGGAAAATATTAGGGAAAATATTCTGCATTGCTATCTGTACTACATGCAAGTTTAAAGGCTGCTTATAAACATGATCTAAAATTTTCTTCAACTTAATATATGAAGTACAGTCCTCTTACTCATTTTCCCAAATTATAAATCAGTATAATGCCAGATTTTTGTCCCCATTCTAACAAGGATAATAATAGTATTTAACATGTATCAGGTATTTTGCAAAGCATTTTACACATGTCCTGTGGATTATTATGGGGTACTTACTAGTCTAGCATCATTTTACATAGAAGTACCATGAATCTTACAAAGGCTATGTACTTGCCAAGGTCACACTGGTAGGAAATGTGCGTAGATCCTTGCTCTTTACTCAGTTATGTGCTGATGGGCAGGCCATTTAACTTCTGTGCGCTTCAGTTTCTTCATCTGTAAAATAAAGCAGTTGGATTGGATTGCCTTTTATTCTGAAGTGCCATAATCCCGGGATTTTGGGAGGACCTCCAAAATTATGCAGAGCCAGTTCCATAGTTTGGTCTACAGATAACTTTGCTAAAACAGCTATCAGTTTGACTTACTGATAAACTCTGGATTTTTGTCACTATTATTTGTTATGCTTTTTATTCTAAGCAGCTCAAAGCCCTCAATATTTTTTAATTAAATTCCTATTAGAAGGTTTTGATAAAGGTTTTCTGCTCTCCTGACTTTTTATTTATTTATTATTTTATCTTTAATGACTTGTCAGGGCCCAATGGAAAAACAGGTTGCCTCAGCCAGAAGGGATTAATTCATTCATAAAGGGAGCTCAAGCTGAAGAAGTGGACTTTCTAGCTGTGGTCAGGCCCCACGCTTTCTCCTCGGGGCAGGTCATATCTAAGTTCTCAATTCAAAACTTACATTTTCTGTCCTATCTAAGTGCTTACATCTGATCTAAATGCTCCTAAGTCTGGTAGTATGAGGAAATGGATTCAGACCTTACTTGATTAATTACTATGTAAAGGGTTAATCAGGAGCCCCAAAAACAAGTGTCAAGTCAAGGCAATAATCAGGATCAGAGTTTAGAATTAAGCAAGACTGGGCAGCTAAGCCTCATTTGAACTCCCTTATTGAAAACCATATTTAAGATGTCTATTATGGACAAATTGCTCATATCATGCAGCATTTTTTTAGCTTTGTGTTGCCATAGTTTATTTATTTATTTTTTTTACACAGATCATCTCTCAGTACTTGGAGTGTAAGCAATTTGAGCAAAGGCAAAAAAGATCAGCTGGTATTATTTATTAAGCTAGTATGTGTTACATATTTTATCATTCTAATTTAATTGTCCAGACAACGCTGTGAGGATAGTAGTAGTGACTGAAAGGAAAAAGGATACGAACTGAACAGTCCAAGCAGGTTTATTGCTAAATCTGAGAGCAGAGCAACCCCCCCCCCCATTCTGTCCAGCAGAACAAAGAAGGTGTCTCTCACAGGCTAAGAGGCTCTTTATCGACAGGTTTTTTGGCGGGCTCTTTGAGGGGAGGGGTCAGGGGAAAGGTGGGCTTGTAGCTTGCTGTCTGTCCTTTGGAGAATGCTTGTAGTCTAAGTAACATGACACCTAGGTCTCTCTGAGATGGTGGGTGGGCTTATTCAAAAAGGTGATACTCCTGTCCGGATTCTATCATGACCCATTTTATAAGTGAGAAAACTATGGCTCAAAGTCACATAAGAGCAGAACTTAGATGTGAACATGGTCTTTCTACTAAAAAGTCCATTACCTTTCCACTTGGTCATGATATCTAGTCCTATATATATAACCCTTTTGGGTATTTAGAAAGATCCTAATCCTGTAGTAAAATTATAAATGTAACATTTAAGTTCAAAGTTTCTTAAACATTACCTAGTCTCACACCTTTGTTTAGAAATGGGGAGATTGAGGGATGAAACGGTTATATGGCTTGCTCAAAATGGATATTTGATAAACACTTGTTGAATGACAGGAAAACAGAAAGCAAAAGCAGAATTTACTTTATCTGCAATGAGACCTGATTCCATGAAACACCATAACTTAGATTAAGACTGTTGGTATCAAAAAGCTTATGGGACATACTCAGATGAAAAAAAAAATCCTTGGAAGTTACTGAAGAGAAGGATTATTTAAATTTAAACTGTGGAAAAAATGGGTTTTAAATTTTAATTCCCACTTACTTTTAACCACAAGTCAGACAGCCTTTACTAAAGCAGAAATGCTACACAAATGAAATCACACATAAGTGAAAATTCTCCATCAACTGTAGGAAAGCAAAAGCAATATTAAACACAGAAGTTTGACTTTATAGGGCTTTACGTGAAATCCCTGAGCCATAAAACAAAATAAGAAATAATATTAAATCGTAATAGTAAAAATAAGAGACTTATAAACTTCCTTTAATTTCTCCCTCACTCTCAGAAATAGATAAAGCATCTTCATTGTCAATCTTAGCTTCACACACTATGCTAAAGAGGATGTATTTTCCAAGAAAGGTTTGTTTGTGTGCTTGTTGTTTGTTTTGTCTTTGTTTTGAGTTTCAGACCCTGGAGATTTTGTAGCACAGCTAAAATGTTTGATCCAGCTGTTTCCATGAGTGGACAGCACAGGACAAAACCAGCAGCTAAGACTGCTGACAGCTGTCATGAGCTTTCTTCCAAAGAGGCCATTCCCTACCAACCCTTAAAACTGGGCCAGGAAGCAGTGAAGTCTGGGAACTTGAAATTTCATTGTCCCCCTAACCCCCAAAAAGTCACATATTACTGTTATTGGAAGGCATTTAAAGCACACTGGAATAAGTTTGTGTGAAATTTTCTCATTAAAATTCATAAGTAGACATGCAGCTAGTTTGTATAAAATATTAGTTGGGAAAAGGCAAGTGTAACCAGACACCTAGGCATATATTTACAGATTGTACAAATCTGGAAATCCTTGTATCTTTCTACTGGAAGTAAAATGCCTGTCCCACTGCTATTGTGAGAAGAATGCACTAACGACATCCTTGAATTAGCAAGAGGGTGTAACTGGGAACACAGGACCCTAGTGTAATAGACCTGCTTTTACCACAGGGTTTTCGGCCCTCCTGTTGGAAGCATACTAATAAAATAAAAACATCCTGCACTGAATCTAAAATAAATAAAGATGTATTTAGAATGGAACACTCTTCCTTTCCAACTTTCCTGCCTGTCTAAAAAAATACATTTTTATTTCTTGGTGGCATACAACCATGATTAATTGTTCCTAACCAAGGAAACCGAACAGCAATTCTATGACTCTGACTCTGCAAAGCTGGTCTTGTTCAAAAACTCAGAGGAAGCTCAGAAAGCATCTCAGTATAACACATGGGCCTGGCAGCAACAATTTTCCAACATAAATCTCAGCAGGAAATACGGCTTTCTGTTCTGTTCCTGTTGCTTCTCATGTAGCTTGTTGCCCCGACTAGCAGAATTCTCCTGTGCAGTCACCCCAGCATGGCTGTGAAAATAGTGGCTCCACTTCCCACTTTCGTACGGATGAGAATGGAAAACAAGGTAACTGATGCTACCAGTGCCCACCTCAGCTCATACCTCAGCTGCTTCTGTTCCCTATTTTTATGACCACAGCAAGGATGTGGACAAAAACTGGGAACACCATGAATGTCAAGCATTATACTTAGAATATTAGCAATTACATTACTTCAACTAACTTAATGACGGCATGCATACAGCACAGGACATATTGGGGCCCAGCTTAGATAAATAAGTGAGGCTTTTCCATCTGTAATTGGTCTGTTAATATGAGTTTTTTGCAATAAAGAAGCACAATCTTGGGACAGATGTAATTCACAAGTTCTGCTCATAATGTAACATCCATAATGGAGTTCAGATCCCAAATTCTGTCGTATTCTCTCAGCTGCCAATGCAGGTGGTGTTTACCCCAAACCTATTTCCCTCCAGGATAACCATAATTAGTACTTAGATAGAAAAAAAACCCTTCCTCCTTGGCTCAGATTCACACTTTCAAAGTGAAGGTCTGTTTTATGCAGGATTCAGGTTCCTTCCTAGTATAGCCCTGGCATTTTGGATGAAGTAAAGAGTTCCCCAGTGAAGAGCAAGTCTTTCCCTAATGCCAGCTCTGAGCAAGTTTTAACCTCTAATTCGGTTCACAGAGACCCAGGTCTAACTTGAGAATTTGCATGCATGCCTCTTTGGGAAGCCAACCCCTCTCATCGTTAACTATTGCTCTGCTCTCTTCTTTGCCCTCCCTGTATGTGGTGATGCTTCCTTTATGAATTCATGGAATTTCTCATTCAGTCATTACATACCCATACTAAAGACAGTGACATTGTTTCAAATTTTCTTTGTCAGTGAAAATGACATAGTTAGGACTTGTGTTTAGTGCTCTATTTTTGTTGAAATGGAACTGATCTGCTAAGCCAGAATTGCTAAAATCTGTCTTTTAAAAAGGAAATGAAAAGTTTTCTTAAAACCTTCAGCTTTGCTATAAGTGCCCCAATCCTCCAACCATTCATTCAGATTAAGTTAACTCTTCTTTTATGTCTAAGGAATCGAAGTGGAGCCTTCAGGTGTTTTCATTGTGCAAACCCTTATGATGATATTTCACAAATAAAGGGCGAGTCCACTGGGGTGAGGAGTGAAGAATAAGTCAGTAGGATATCTTGAGGAAGTTAGGGAGAGTAAAAAATGTTCTGACTAGTCTGGCTGGGGATGTGGGTTGTATTGATTTGAAGAGCAGAGCTTTCTCTCTGTATTTCCATCTTCCCAGATTTTAAAGTAGGCTGGACTCCCCAAAGAGAACCTCAAGTTCTAAAACAGCCTTTCAAACTTTTCTCTCCCTTTCGGAACCTGGACCTGAGTCTCCAGTTTCAGATTGCCTGTGTGTGAATTCTTTTTTTTGCCTTTTTTTAAGGTACATGGCCATGGTTTAAGTTAGTTGAACATCTGTTAGCCTGAATTTCCCTGTTGGCGAAATTGGGATGATTGTAGTCCCTGACACATAGGTTGTATTGAGGATTAAATGAGAAATGGGATGAGATCATCATCATCACTGTGCTGAGAACAAGCACGTTCTCAATAAATGTTGTTTGTGCCTGTACATTTCTGGACATAAGAGGTTGGGGATTTTCCTAATAGGGTCACCGAATAAGTGCTTTGAGAAGCACTATCTTGGAGTTATCAATAGCTAAAGAGAAACAAATGACCCACAAGGTATAAGAAAAACCAAATAAAAATAGATTTTAGAGCCACCTAATAACAGGGCATTTTATAATGAGCTTTTCTGTGGCCTCCCAGAGTGAATCAAGTTAAAAATTACCTCATTTTTCAGGCAACAAACAGTAAGTTCATAATCTCTACTTTATTTCCCATGGATTTTCCATTTAAGTCTGACCTGGCAGATCAACATTGATTATCTGAAGAATAATCAGCTAATCAAATCTATTAAAATTTTTTTTTCTTAATACCCTTATGGGAAACTTAATGAAAGGCTCAGAGTTAAAATCTGCTTGTTAGGATCTGACTGATTAGACCAGGAAAAAACCTTAGGCTCCTTCTTGACTAGCAGCAGACTTGCTTTTAAGCTCCTTCAACATAAAAATAACAGGAAGAATAAATAAATAAATATTACTTATTTGTTTTATATGTATGTCAAACATATATGATGTGAAAATTAATCCCAGAGTCAATCCTGGGGTAAAGATAGTCAGTGTTCAAGTAAGATATGAATTAAAACTATGAAAGTGAAGTTGTGGGCAGTGAAAAGGGAAAAAAAATAAAAACTGAAAAGTAACAAACAATAATAACAATAAAAGCCAACAAGCTGAATTGCACTAGAGCTATATAAAAATTGGTTTAGTGGTTTCATTTATTCAACACTCCTCCTGAATACCAACTATGTGCTAGACATTAGGCTAGAGTTTGGGAACAAAAATGAAAAGGACTTACACACAAACATCTGTGTAAGAGATTTCCCAAGTAACTTGCTCAAGGTTATGCCTGATGAGCAAGGCCAGAACTTGAACATGTAGTTCTCTGTCTCTAAAGTCCAGTGTTTTTCCCACAACACCAAGCTGCTGGTACTGCTGGCGTCCAGTCTTGATCCTCTCAGATCCCTTCTCCTAACTCTGTGTGCTCATCTCCTATCTTCTGTGTATTATGCTACTGAATGCTTGTACCTTTGACCTTGAAGGGATTGCTCTTGGACACTGGAGTCTGCTTGCCAGAAGAGAGAGAGAAAGTAAGTCTTTTAGAACAGAAGGTTCCCAACTGACTGGAGAAGGGACACCGCGGGAAGGTGTTTTTTTGGTTTTTTTTTGTTTTTTTCTAATGCACTGTGCTGCAACTTCACCACCTAGCATCCAGCCTGGAACTTGGATTCAATCTGTATGAGAGTTGCAGTGGGGCAAGTGCATAGAGATTGTCAGGGAGATGGCATCACCTAGAAAGTCATTAATCAAAAAGACTGGAGCCAAGATATGGACCTTAAGTGAGAATTGCAACGTTATTCCAGAAGAGAGGATCCCCACAGAGCCTCCACCTCTGCTGTCAACCCTGGGAGACTCTCAACAGAAGTGGCTACAAGTAGCATCCCCTGACTTTCACCTCAGGAGTCTAAAGGCAGTAAGTGTCTCAAGTTGAGGAGGTGTGGCCTCAGGTTAGCAGAGGGAGGCATCCGAGGCTGTGTAAGGCTCAGGTGAGACACTGAGTCAGGACTAAGGGTACTCCTGACTCCAGAATAAAGAGTGCTCCAAGAGTTCCACCACCACTGTTGGCTCCCAAATAACTAGCAGGCAAACACTCCCTCTGACTTCTGCCTCTTGGGAGTTTGACAGTGGTGAGGATCTTGGTATACAGGTCGCAAACTCAGTTCAGTGGATGGAGGAATTCCTGGCCCTGCAGGCAGACTCCAGGTGAAGACAACGAATGGATTGAATATCACAGACTATGAGAAGTCCCAAAGAACCTTCCTCCAGCTCTCCCTGGATGCCACAGGGTGCTGGGGGGGCAGGAGTGGAAGGGACGTTCCCTAACCTCAGCTTTCCAAGATGTTCGGTGAAAGCCTACACTGAAAGGTGCGGCCTCAATCAGCAGGAGGAGGAGTCCTTGGACAAATCAAGTGTCAAGGTGAGGATGTTGAGGGGCCCCAATGAGTAAAGCCCCATCCTTTCTGTAATCCCTGGGAGCCCCCAGAATAACTGAGGTGCCCACTCATTTAGAGTCTGAGGGAGGTGAGGACCTTGGTCTGATGGGCGTGACCACACATCAGCAGAGGGTGGAGGCTACAACACTCTAGAGTTTCGAGATAAGAGATTGAACAGAGAATGAAATCACCACCACCACCACAGAAGGGAGGAGATTCTACAGGTAAGAGCCCAACCCATACTCCAGCCCTAGGCATCCCCAGAATAACTGTCAGACTGAGTAGCTCCCGACTTCCACCTTAGGTTTGGAAGGAGGTGAGGCCTATTTTGAGGACTGCCACCTCAGGTGAGTAGAGGGAGGAGTCCGGACCCTGCCAGGGGTCAAGGTAAGATGCCGAGTGAAGACTAAAGGGATCCCTCCTCCAGAATGGAGGGACCCCTGAGAGTTTTGCTCTCAGCCTTGAGTGGGGATGGGGAAGGCATGGCTGGAAATCACTTCCCGTGACTCCTGCCTCAGGAGTCTGAAGGGGGTGAAGGCCTTCATCTGAAGGGTGTAGCCTCCAGTCAGCAGAAAGAGGAGTCCTAGCCTCTACCAAAGTCATGGTAAGATGCTGAGTGAAGATTGAGGGAACATTCACTCCACAATAGAAGGGACTCTATGGGTCCCTATGCCTGTTGTCACCCTTGGGAGGTGCTGGTCAGGAGTAGCTGGAATTGGCACCCACTGGCTCTGCCTAGAGAATCTGAGGCTGGTGAGCTCCTTGTTCTGAAGGTGCAGGCCTCAGTTCAACAGAGGGGGGATGGCAGGCCTTGCCAACTCTCAGCATATGACTTTGAGTAGGGACTGATGGGGCCACTCATCTCCCAACAAAGAGGTCCCCTAGACAAGAGTCCAGGACCTGCTGTTGGCTCCGGGAGGCCCTGGAATAGCTGTCAGACTGAGTTGCTCCTGACTGCCAGCTGGGATTTTCAGGGAGGTAAGGCCGGTTCTGAGGATTGCTGCCTCGAGTGAGCAGAAGAAGTCCCAGGCCCTGCCAGGAGTCCAGGTAAGATGTTAAATGAGGACTGAGATCTCTCCCTCAGAATGTAAAAGGCCTCTCAGAACTCTGTTGTCAGCCCCAGGAGGAGGAGCGATGGCCAGAAATGACTTCCTCTGACTTCTGTCTGAGGAATATGAGGATGGTGAGGCCATCATTCTGAGAAGAGTGTCCCCAAGTAAGCAGAGAGAGGAATTCTAGGCCCTGCCAGGAATCAATATAAAAATGCTGAGCAGGGACTGGGGGACCATACACTCCAAAGCAGTAGGGGCCCCACAAAGTACCATCACTGTTGTCAGACCAGGTAGGCCCTGGAATAGTTGTCAGACTTTGGTGCTTTCTGACTTTGGCTTTGGGAGTCTGAGGGCTGTTGTCTCAAGTTAACAGAGACAGAGAGGGGTCTCAGTCTCTATCAACGTCAAAGTCAGACCCTAAATGAGGATTGAGGGGACCACACACATGAGAACAGCAGAGACTTAACAGCTAGCTGCCCTCCTCTCTCACGTCTGGAAAGTCTGGGCAGGTATGGCCTAGTGAGGGCCCCCCTCATTTCCTTCCCTTCAGTACCTGTCACCCCTGTGACTTTTCTGGCTGAGAGGCTCTGAAAAAAACTGTCAGTCTATGGCACATCCTCACTTCTTTTGAACTCATGTCTCAAGGAGATTAAGACCTGCAAAGGAAAAATGTTCCTAGCAGTTACTTTGGGATCATGGATACACTAGATGGCACCTGGGACAAGAATGGAAGTTATCCTGCGTTCTTGTCCAGATGCACCTGAACACAGTGCACAGATTAGGTGTTTTATGAACATGATCTTCAAGGAGTTTGTGAGCAGTAAGTTTGGGTCTTTCTTGCGGTGAGATACACAGAAGCCACTGGGCTGGTACTATTTGCCCTGGGCTGGGAGATCCAGCGCCCCCACCATTCAAGGGACATTTTAAATAGGCTATGTTCAACATGGTCTGGAAAACTCTAAGCAAGGTCCAGATATTTGGAGCGGGTGAATGAATGAAAATAGGGTTGGATTACTGGAAGGGCAACTGGGCAGGAGGGAAGGACTTGGCCCTTGACACAAATTGTAGGACTTTCGAGTTGTATCCAGTTGGTAAATACTCCCTCAAGTTCAAATTAAATAATATATCCTCTATTAGGGAAAATTTGCTGAAGTTTTTTTTTTAAGCAGAAACTTTGGCTGGTTTGGTGTGCCATGTCCTAGAGCACTGCATATTCTCTGAACATCACTTGGATGAACAAATCCCAGAGGGGAAGGTGCATGTGTGTGGAGTCAAAATAATCATAGTAATAACTGCCCATCATTAAAGACCCAGCACACAACATGCGCTGTGCCAGGGCTTTGCATACAACACATGCATTCTAACAGTTTCATTTATCCAGCCCCTTTCGCGGATCAAGAATATAAGGCTTAGAGACTTGGGAATGTGCCCAATTTCACAGGCCTAGTATGTGGCAGAGTTGGAACTAGACCTCTGGTTTGAATTTTTCTAGAGCCCATACTATTCTACTCCTCCCAGCCTGAGGCCATCATTCTGTCTGTTAACTCATTTCTCTTCTTACTACTCCATAATGCATCTCAGAGGATAAAAAAGGACCTTCTCGCCAAAGTATTAAAAGTGGGTATAAGGATCGAAGGTGAAAATGAGAATCAAAAGCAATTTGAGGATTGTTTGTGGGATTCATTTACCCAGGGTGCTTCTGCCTCAGCCCCAAGATTCCTTGAGAGCTGCCTCTGCGCAGTAGCTGGGACATGTGTCCAGGCCCAACACTTTCCCACATTACAGCCCCCTTCCCCTGGGACTCTCCCTGTGTGCCCCCCTGTCCAGCTCTTCAATGTGTCCTCTAGACCCTGTAACCTGCTCCCAGTGACACACAGAGCCCAGAACCACCTGCCCACCCCCTGACTTAGAGTATCCCAACTCCCTGCAGGCACTTCCTGGATGACCTTCACCACAGGGTCCCTCTGAGAGCAACAACGCCTTCTGTGATGTTCTCTTTGAACAGTGAACTTTGAGCACATGGTCATTTCCCAACAGGTTTCTTCACCACACTCTCAACATGTCTTACAAACAGGCATGTGAGTAGAGTCTAAGTTGATACAGAATGTTCTGGTTCTTGGGATGTAAATGAAGTAAGAGAAGCTTTCAAAACCACCTTGATATTCACAATAGGATTTTAATATGGTGTCCTACTTGAGACTAGCCACTGAAAAGATACACCAATGAGTGAGCATACGTAGATGGTCAGAAACCAACTCCCAAAGCCATCCCCTTAAGGGGTAAATAGGCAAGACCATGGAAATCACTGTGTAAGTGATCATCTATACATCTTCAGTCTGAAATCCTGTAATCCTGGAGTCCTGGTAGGCAGAAGAAATGGAGATGCCAAGGATTCATTCCTTGGCCTATGTGATATGTTGATTAAAAAAGAAAAAACATAATTCACCCTCTTACCACTGCCTAGAGGTAGAGTCTGTGTACTTTCCCCAAAAAGAAAACACTGGTTTTCAGTGTGCCGAATGGCACTGCTCAAGTGTTCAGGCAAATTCATTCAGGTGGTATGTAGCTGGGACACTCAAGATACCAACCATGCACCCAAGGAAGGAGAAACTTCTCAGCCTCATGAGATTATAAGGCTATTGCAAAGGGCAGTACAGAAGAGTGAAGAAGGTTGAAACTTTGCTGTGGGGGTTCTTTTAAAAATTAGAGTTGATCCTATATTTGAAAGCACCCGTCACATAGTAGGATCTCAAATATGTGGGTGAATTTCACAGTCAATACGAACTTCACAAAAATTTTTCCAGGAAACAAAGTGGTTGTTGTCCTAACAAGTTGGGATCATTGCTCTTTATTGAGCACCTACTATGTAACAATTAATAGACTGCAAGCACTTACCGCAACCTGTCTTGTTCTCCTTCCCGGCTTCCCAGGAAGATTATTTTCCCAGTCCACTTGCAGTTAGGAAGGGGCATGTAACTACTCCTGCCAGAAACAATTTTATCTCTTCCAGGCCAACTCATTTGAGATCCAGAATGCTACCCCCATTCCCTTCCTTTCCTTCAGTAGCAAGCACGGAGAGCCCATGCTGAGATGTGGAACTACAAATGGCAATAGCCTGGGTCTCTGAGTTACCTGGTAGCAAAGATCCCCTGCCAGAACCCATCAAATTTTTTGTGCACAAAAAATAAACCTTTGTTGTGTTAAGTCATCCAGATTTTAGGTTTTATATTTTGCATCAGCTAGCAGTTAGTTTATCTAACTAATAAATAGGTATGACTTATGTTGTTAAGCTTATTTAAAAAGTTAATGGCAAAGCTAACGATAGTGTAGATAGTCTAGTTGCAAATATTTCTAACAGCATACATAAATCTATTCCCTTCCTTTACAGTTTTCCTCCAAAATTCAGCTGTCTCCTCAGAGGTAACTACAATAAAAACAAATATGGTGTGTATTATTTTAAAGATCATTTTAAGCTTTTTAATACATAGATGTGCTATAAAAATATACTGATTTTTTTAAACATGATGAGTAGTGATGCATATATTGTTCTTCCACTTGCCTTTGTCACATAATAAAATGAATGCAACACCATTCCAAGACAACACATATAAATCCACCTCATTATTTTAACTACTCTGTAGGATTTTTAAGTAAGTATGTTCTATAATTAACTTAGCTATTCTCCTCCTGATGGACACATAAGTAGTTCCCATCAGTTTCTATGGTTAAGAACTGAAGTCAACATATTTGAACATCATTTTGGTCAAATGTGCACAGAAAAGACATAGCAAACAGAAATTGGGATAAAGTGGCGAGGGTTTAAAAATGTAAATTTTTATAAATATCATCCCACATCATCAACACAAAACATCATCCCACAAATCTACCAATTCGTATTCTTACAAATTAATGTATGTAAAAACCCTATACTCTCACATTTTGTTTTTTCAATCCTTTAACTTTTGGCCAAACTTACATATTAAAAAATCAAGTATCACAGTTATATTAATTTGTACTTCCCTGTTATCTATATAGGTTGAGCAGAAAATTAACTTAATCTCTTGCCCATATAAAGTTGGATTTCTGCAGTGATGCTCTGAGTCACAGGGCTCCTCTGAACAAGCTTTAAAATTCTCATGTCCACATCACATTTTCATCTTACACTGAGAAACAAAGATTTGGTTAGAATTGAGTGATCTAAAGGTGCAGGTCTCCTGGATGAAAAAAGGCAAACCATCTCGGACATTACACACCCTACCTTAGAATCTCCTCTATGTATTGTCAGGCAGAGTATGGCTGGCTCCTCTGCATTACCTGGTGATGGTATATGTTATTAATGGATTCTGGTAGAGCAACATCTCTTGAGGACCCTGGGGGCCCAGTGTACCCTTGCCAAAATACCTGGGCTGGGAGCTCTCATTATGTCTCTTGGAGAGGGCTATTTCTTACCTTGTATCCTTGTATACAGTGGACCCCCTCCACTGAGGTTGGGGCTATGTGAACGGGTGGGGTTAGTGAATGATGACAGATAGTCGAGACAGGCCAGGAGTAACAAGAGTAGTGGAAGGGGCTATGTAGTGCAAGGAGAGGGAAATTGGAAGGGGGATGCCTTATGGGCTCATTAACTCAGTGACATGCTTTGAAAAGCAATCCACATGGTGCCCCTAACTCAGAATGCTTTCTCATGCTTCCAGAATTTTTGACACACCAGAGGTTTGCAGGACTACGTCTGCTGGCCCGTGTTGCCAGCAGGTATTGCCTGAGGTAAGGGATTGGGCCAAGGAGCAGACACTTGCGGAGCGTATGGTGAGCTGACGGAGATGGCCCACTTCCTTGTAAAACTGACAGGGGATGATGGAGATGTGTGGGATTCTGTGAGGGAAGCATGATGCCCTGTCCTGCTACCAGCATTTCCACCTCCAAGATGAGGGTGTTGGGGCCTGGGAAGGACACAGTTATGATCACATTCTCAGCGACAGTTTCCCATGGGGATTCTCAAGTTGGGTAAGCATTGTAATAATTGAGGTTTCTTCCACGGAGGCAGAAGACTCTACCAGGGATTATTTTGAAACAGTGAATGTTACCTCTCGTACTTTGATGTATTCATTCATTTATCCAGCAAGCATGCACTGAATAAATGCTGAGGGCAAACACTAAACAGAACAAAAGGAAAGGGTGAGGTTTGACTTGACTCAGGCTATGGAAGTGAGGATGGCGAGGAGGGGACAGGTTGGATTCTTAGGAAGTTAGGGATTATGTGAAAGGGTGGGGAACAGCCTATGGTGATTCTGAGCTCTGAAGATGGGCTGACTACACAGAAGCTGCTCCTCTTAGCTGAGATTGAGGACAAAGGAAGAAGAGTTGGCGATTTTAAATTAGAGGCAGAGATTAGGAAGGGTGTGGTGGATAAGGTCAGTATGGACCATGTAGATGATCAGGTTCTACTGGCTGTCCAAGTGGAGGTGTCCAGTAAGGAGTAGAATACACAGGTCAGACTATCAGGAGAGGGAACCAGGCTGCAGATTTAGGTTTGGCTGCATCGGGAGAGGTCATGTGAGGCCGTAGGTGTAGGTAAAATCAAGCGTGTGCACATAGCAGCCTCCATAGTGTGTCTCCTCTGCAAACACTATTGGAAACCAAGATTACACAAACCTTAATAAGTCCAGGGAAGAGTTCAGAGGGAGAAAGCACTCAACCAGAAATTCACCAATCAGAGGAAGTTTTCCTGTGTTGCCTTAATCTCTCTGTTTTAATCATATATCTGTACCTTTGCCTAGGCATTGCCTATGCCTGTAAATTTGCGGCTTATAGCATATGTTAAGTTATACATCATCATTTTTCAGCCTCAAATATGCTATCTCAGGTCCCCTTTAGGACTCTACTCTTGGTAGCCTTTGTTCAAGGCTGAGCTCACAACCATAGTTCATAGACACTCGTCCACTCTAACTAACTTGTCTGTTCTAGGCAGCTGACAGCCCTGCAGTAATTCAAGTTTCTCATGACATACAGAGCAAGGGGCTGGAAGCAATCCTGAGCCCAGGTCCCTGGAGACTGGAACTTCATGACACATCCTTTATCTAACTAGGGGACAGTGATTGTCAAAATTTTAGGCATAAGACTACTTATTCCAACTGAAAATTTCCCCAGTCCAGGAACATAAGGAAGGCCCAGCAGTCTGGGTAAAGTGGGGACTGCAGGCCCAGAGTCCTGTCCACTCAGCCCCTTCCTCCCCCTTGGTCCATGGGCTCTTGGCAGGCACAGAACTCTAGGGTGCCCTCTGAGCACTGCTGAGAACGCTGGGTGCTACAGGACCCTGCCTCAGGCATGGACTTCATCTAGCAGTGCCAGCCATCCTGAACACACAGGACATGTCTCCCATGTGATTTTGTCCTGCATTCTATATTGACTTTGTCAGCACAACCTAAATGTCCTGTATTCAGCTTTGTTCAGTAAGTTACAAACATTCAGCAGTTGGAGCTAGTTTTCAATCACAGCAATTAGCGATTAAATCACTTACAGCAACACTAGCTGAAAACCATATCTCCACAAATAAAGATCTGGTGTCTCCAGAGGTCTGGCTGAGGGAAGATCAAAAGGGGGAGAATTAGAATTAAATTAAGGAAATATTAAAGAGAGGAAATGCCTGTTTTTTGGACACAGTCCCAAGTCTTGAACAAGTAACCACCATCAATCACATGTAACTTCCGATCAGCATGAGACTGTCAATGACTGCCTCTCTCCAGTAATTAAACTTCTGAAAATCAGCAAGTCAACGATAGCTCCAGGCTTCTGAAAATCAGCCGATCAGTGATACCTTCCTCCCTCCCTCCACACACACCTGTGCTGAAAGTCAGCCAATCAGCGACAGCTCACATTTCTAGAAAGCATCCAATCAACAAGTTCTGTCCCGGGGCCATACTTGTGAAAGGCAGCGGGTCCATAGCAACCTTACTCTAGTGACCACAGGATTTGTGAATGACAGGCACGCTAACTGACGTGGCCATGAGATTTTCAAATTCAGTCTTTTCAATTCTTGCAGTGGTTGCTTTCATCTATTTTCATTTGCATATATTTGAACTTCGGAATGCCCAACATAAGCATATTATTTTACTATTATTAAATGAGGATCAATCCCTTTAAAAGCTTTTTGTGCAGTACGCAGTTGTTCATTCCACATAGAAAAGGGTGGAAAGTCAGATATCAACCACTATACGTTAAGAGGCGGACATGAGAGATGATTTCCTTAACTAATACCAATGACAAAAAAATAAATTTTTTTGAGAGATTCAGATTAAGAAGACAAAATAATCACAGCAGAAGTTATAATGCCTTCTACCTTGTATATCATCATCAATATATCACCACAAGTTGGAAGCAAATTTTCAAGTTCTGGGACCAAATCTACTGCACTAATAAAAAATACAATAGCTCCATTTACCACTACAGAGATTATCAAAGATCTAAATGCCTCACTTCTTTATGTCATGACCACAGATGCATGTAATGACAAAACAGAATACATTTTTCCTTTAAAGCCTTGTGAAATAGTTTTCTCCTGAAAAAAAGGCTTTTTAATAGGGCTACTGTGAGGAAAGTCCTTTTCAGATGAAAGTTCAGACACAACAGCAAATGTTTGCAGACTTCCTTTTTCGTTTTTATTTAGGAGTTCATGAATTAAAGAAGTTAAAGGTGACAGAAAGTACACGATTCTGTGGTAGACTGATGCACTGCCCATATTCTGAGTAATGCAACTCAAACAGTATCTGATGTCCTTTCTGTTGAAATAGAAGTAAAAGTCATAAAACAATTCTTGTGCAGCATTTATAGTCTTTGAACTCTGTTATTAAGGGATTTGGGTGATTTTGTTAGCATTTAGAATTCTTCAATTCTCATTCAAAAATTCATTGGCCATTCTTAACAAATACAGTTGAAAGACTCTTCAGTTTGTTTGAAGCACTGATAAAATATTTTGCTTCTGAAGGGAAGGTCCCCAAAATTCCTGTTGACTTTTTAAATAAGCTACTGAGCAAAGACTGCTTCTTATTCATAGTTTTCACTATTTCTCTATCAATAGGCTCATGTGCATTGAAAGAAGAGCAGACAGTATTATTAAAGAACTCCATTGATTAAAGGAATTTGTTGAACGTGTTAGAGAATTGATGGAAAATGTTCCCCTTTATGTGTCAAGGTTGTTTTTTAAATGAACAACATTGCTTATGAACAAGAACAAAATTTCTGACTTGAAGTGGATAATTAGTATGGGATTCATCAAGACTATCATTTGGAATGGATTTCATCACTTGAAGGGTTTGATTTAGTCATATGGATATTACTGAATATTCTTTCAGCATGGCAAGAGAAGGAGAGGATAACAATTGATGAGGCTGCTCCTTTCTTGTCAATGGACATTTTAAAAAAATGTTTAGAGATGCAACACAATCCTGAACCACGAAAATGTGAACTATGCCATGAAAGATGGCATTCCATGAGTCAACAAAGCACATTTGAAGAGTGGTTCCCAGAATTGTGAACTATGCTGGTACATATTCAATATATCAGCCCATATAGCTAATGTTGAATATATGTTCTCATTAATGAATTTTCAAAGGACAAAATAATGAAATAGGTTGAAAGTGCCCACTGTAAAAGCTATGCTGCTACAGTGTAAATGGAAGACTGAAACTGCAAGGAATTGTATAAGCAAATTCTGCAAAACAGGAAATTGTTAAGGAGAGGTAAACCAGCAGGGGAATATAACTAAAGAAAGAGGTATACAATTTAGATATTTATAATTTAATTCAGATAAATAACAAGTAATGCTTTATTATAAGTATATAACATTAAATATTTTTTTTCTTTTTATTGCAATGTGGATATGCATAAAAAATGTCATGGGCTGAATTGTGTTTCCTCAAAACTCCTATGTTGACATCCTAAGCCCCAGTACCTCAGAATGTGACTGTATCTGGAGATAAGTAAGGTCTTTAAAGAGACAATTAAGTTAAAATGACATCATCAGAGTGGGTCTTCATTTAGTATAACTGGGTCCTTATAAGAAGAGATTAGGACACCCATTCACAGAGGGAAGACCATGTGAAGACACAGGAAGAAGAGGGTGGCCAACTACAGGCCGAAGAGAGAGGCCTCAGAAGAAACCAGCCCTTGCCAATACCTAGATCTTGGACTTCTAGCCTCTAAAATGGTAAGAAAATAAGTTTGTGTTTAAGCCATCCAGTCGGTGGCGCTTCGTTATGGTAGCACTAGCAGACTAGCAAAATTAAAATAATTCAAATTTAGCTAGGTGCCTTATAGTTTTATTTGCTAAATCTGTCAGTCCTAAGGAAGAACCAGAGGTAAGGCTGCCTGTACTGTACCTACCCTCAGGAACCACAAGGGGGCACTGCTCCGGATGATGAGCTAAAGTGGCTTCGAGTGCTCTCAGATGATCAAGAACAAAAGCTTCTACTCTTTCCCAGAGGACAGGGCAAAGGAGCACTTCCCATCTCAGTTTCATGTTAGCAGACCCTGGCACAGAAACTGAGGAGAAAAGGACGAGAAAGCTAACTTATGGGTCAATCTCCATCACGAACACAGATGCAAAAATCCCAGACATGATAATAGTTCACTTCATCCGCAGTATGTAAAAAGAATGATACACTTTCAGCAAAGTAAGTTATCATTAGAAAAATCAGTTAATGTAAATTTTTCCTTTATTGTATGAAAGAAAATTCATATAATCAAATGAAAAACAGCATTTGATAAATCTGAACATGCATGCAGGTTTTTTTAAAGGGGAAAAATCCTCTATGCAGCCTAGTAAAAGAAAGACCATCTTTAACCTGCTAAAGATTATCAGTCATTGGTGAGATACCGGAAGATTTTCATTTGAGACAATGATGTTCTACATGGCTATTCAACATTGTATTGCAGATCCTCACCTCCACACAAAGGCAGACAGTACAAACAAAATACGTTGGAACTGTACAGGATGGAACAAAATTGTCATTATTTATAAATGATATGATTGTGAATAATGTTTGTGAAATAATAAGAGTTTTCTGGATAGTGCTTCCTTATAATGAAATCAATTGTATTTCTGTCTATCAGGAAAAAAGACCTGAAATAAAATTAAGACTATCTGCAAAAGGATTAAGGGTGTCAAGTACCTTGGAATGCACCTAAAACAACATGCATGTGACCTCTACAAAGATATTTTGTAGCCTTAATGAAGGAAATTTTAAAAGACCTAAACAAATGGGAAGATAAGCTCTGTCATGAATTGAAAAGCACAGGAACAATATTGTTATGCGGTCTCCATCTTGGATTTATTATTTATTTTAACCATCACAATATCGTATCAGTTAGGTTAGGTGTTACTGCCTCAAGTTTAAAGATAAAGAAACTGTGGGTCTGTAAATCCAAGTAATTTGTTCAAGGTCATGCAGTAAGTGGCAAGGGCAGAACTTGAATATATACTTCTCTGTCTCTAAAGTCCCTGGTTTTTCAACAATACCACTGCAGTAGACACTGTTAGTGCCTGGCCTAGATACCCTCAGATACCTTCCCGCCAGCTTTGTGCGTCCCTTTCCAAGCTTCTGCATGCTTTATGCTGAGGAGTCACGCATTTAACCCTCAGAGGATTACCTTTGGCATTAGAGTCTGTTTGCTCACACTCACTCAGAAAAACCTCTAGTAATTTTGTATCCCTCCCATCCCTTCCAAATCTGCAGACAATCCATGGCCTCCTTTCCAGTACAGAGAACTGGAAGTGCACAGGAATTTTACATCTAATGCCAGAGTGGTCAGCCAATGACAGAACAGTTTCTTTGCCTCAAGGCCAAAACACTTTTGAGGTGTACTTTATGTTCCAGAGCTCCCTGTAGGATTAGGCTGAGTGTGACACTTCACCTGAAATTACACACTTCCTCGGCTTTTTCCCCTTTTCTTGCCTCCTTCACCCCCTTAATAGTCTCTCCTGGGAACAATTCTTTAATAAAACACATGCATCTCGAAACCTTGTTTCATCTGGGAGAACATCACATCTTACACCTGCATTGTGAGAAGTGTTTACTTCAATTCTCAATCTAGGTAGTAACCCCCAAATCGAGTAAATATATGCTTATTACGTGAGCTTTGTAAAATATCTTATGGATGTGGAATTGAAAGTAGTAATGTTAAATGATTATTCAATTAGAATAATGTTCAGGTAATTCTTTTAGTGATCTTCACCAAGTAATTTTACCTCCCTGGCTTTCTTGTCCTTTGACAAACGGGTGTATTGGATCAGATATTCTCTAAGCAGAGGATCTTACAAGGAGGCGATTTCGGGAGAAATCTGGAGATGTTCTGGGTTGTGACACGTGAGGAGGAGTGCGGCTGGTGGTTCTAGTGGGAGAAGCTAGGGATGCTGCCAACCCACCTACCAACGCCCTGGACAGCCCCCTACAAAAAACTATCTGGCCCCAAATATCAAGAGTGCTGAGATGGAGAAACTTTGACCTAAGGTCTTATCTATCTCTAAAATTCAGTGAACTAATAATCCCATGTTAGTCTACAGTCCATCAGTCCATCATTTTGATGTAATGAATGCATTTTAATTCCAGGAGAAACCAGTCAACTCAGTCAGATAGTTTGGTACTAACCAATTATTTACTGGTCATTTTATCAGCAATTGATGGTCAGTTAAGGTAAACAACTTTCGAATGGACACACAGCCTTTGTAAACTAACATTCAGTGACCTGTTTGCTGCTCTAGAAGATGCTATTTAAAAATGCTGGACAGAGGATAGAGTTTGCCTAGTGAAAGCAAATACGATGGTAACTTCTTTTACGTACAGTGGCATGGGGAAATGGAACAAAGCATGTAACGTGCCATTTTATGACACACAATAATTGTAGACATCTTAGTTAAAAAGCTATGTGAGCAGTACGTGCTTTTGACTTTTTATCATAATCTCAGTATCCACAAAAAGCTAAGTTAATACTCTTAATTTACTGTTCTTAATAGAGGTTTCCAATGACAGTTCCCATGTTATAATTTTACAGAACAGTAAACAGATTGACAGTAGCTGTGATTATAAGTTCACTTGTTTTATTTACCAAAAAAATTCCTATTTCACTTTTTTTACTTAACATATATCATGGCCATTGTGAATTGCATGTGTTTAATGTGCCATTAAAACACCTTAAATTAAATGAAGTAATGCTACACTATCTACTTCTGTATTTTATCCATTTTAAAGCTTAATTGCTTTATAATGAAGCATAATGCAGAGCTAAATATGGGAGCAAATGAAGCAGAAAGCATTAAAATCCCATGGTGGAATTAATTCCACATATTGTATAAGGAATCTTTTTGTATGAAACCCATATCTTATAAGAAAGAGAGACACATATGGAAAGACAAACTATTTTGGATTAATAACAAAACACATGTGGGTGAACAAAGAAAAATGACATAAAAGCTGGATTCCAAAGGTAGAGACTTGGTTCTGCAGGCTGGCTGTACTCTTGTTTCCAGGTTCAGAAAAAGAATGTAAATAAGATAAAATAAGCCTAGAGGGCTGTAAAACAATTCCATAGTAAGATGGATTAGGTTAAGGAACTACTTCATCCAAATACAGCATAGCGATGATATAACAAGCTCTCAAGAGACAAATGGAAAATCCCTCACTAGTCCTGAGTTCAATATTGGAGCATTTAAGCCTTTGGAGGTCAAGACTAGGACATCATGTATTGTGTATCTTTCTCAATCTGCTACTTGATATTTTATCATCATAGGTCTTTATAATCAGCAGGATTTTGTGAGCTGCACCTTGAAGATCAGGAATTGGAAATGCAGAGACAAGTTCTTTCAAGACAGGCAGATAAAATACAGCTGTTCTATGGTCTGAATGTCTGTGTTCCCTCTAATTCATATGTTGAGATCCTAATGCCTGATGGGCTGGTATTTGGAGTTGGGCTTTGGAGAGGTAATTAGGCCATGAGGGTGGAGCCCTTAGAAATGGGATTAGTGCATTACAGAAGAGACCCCACAGAGGTCCCTGGTCCCCTGCACCATGTGAGGACACAATCAGAAGTCTGCAGTTGGGAAGAAGGTCCTACCCAGCTGTGCTGGCCCCTTGACCTTGGACTTTCCAGCCTTCAGAACTGTGAAAAATAAATTTCTGCTGTTTATAAGCTACCCAGTTTGTGGTATTTTGTTATAGCAGCCCAAACGGACTAAAACAAGCAGTATTCAAACTATTTTTTTCTTGTATTTCCCATGACTCATGGGACAAATAGTCTACAAATTACTACGAGCAAAACCTAGCACACTGATTATGTATCTCAATACCTTTACTACTAAAGATAATTTTTAATGAAAATACTTGCAAGTGTTTTAATTAAATGGTTAGTTAGCTATTTACATTTTTAAATATAAGATAAAAATGCAGGTCTATTTATAGAGTGTACATAAAGTCTGGAGGTATGGAAAATATATAGAGTATGATCAAGGACATCTTCACTCTGTATAATAATAAAATAACGCTATCCAGACTTTACGCACACTGAGATGAAACAGTCTCCAAGATGTGTTAGTAATTGGGGGTGGGGGAAGTAAATTGCAAAACAATGTGTGCTACTATGTTACGTAACAGATGCACATTTATATCCACAAAGAATGAACTCATATATGGTGGTAGGGTAGGTAAGAGGGGACCGAAGAGAAGTCAAGAGATAATTTTATTTCAATGGTATGTTTGAAATTTTTACAATGTGGAAACAGTGATAGAGCACCACGTCCGTATTTTAACTCTGAGCAGTAACAAGTCACCTGCAAACACTCCACATCTGACCCTCGTGCTCTAGTCACTGTGCGTACAAGGGTGGACTGCTCTCACGTGAAGGGTCCTGGGCTAACTGTCTGAGATCTAGGTTCTAATCCTGCCTCTGACACAAACCGCCTGAGTGATCCTGAGCTAATCACCATTTTCCTAAACTCTGGGCTCCCCAACCACAAAATGACACTTTCTAAGGTCTTGTCCTGCTTAACCGACCAAAAGTCACGTAAAAACATGCACCAACCCAGTGGACCTGTGCTGGCTCTTAAAATTCTCCACTTCATGGTTGTGTCATAATATTCTTTTGAGAAAGTGAAAATCAGGTCCTGGTAAAAGAGTGTTTCCAATGGGGCATGGACAAGGTCATATTAACACTGTTTATACACGAGGCCACACACCACAGCTGGAAATAGGACTAATTATGCCTCTTTCTGAGTGATTTTTTGCTTTCCTATCAGTGCTGTCCCCAGGCCAGCGTTATCTCTCGGGAAAGAAGATTACTGAGAATCTAATTGCTAAACTGCTCCAGATGCAATCCAAGACAGGATTCCATAATCTCCCTTGGGCAAATCAAGCACAAACCCATGCTTATAAACACTTCCTCTTAAATCTGCATTCCTGGATGCTCCAAGGTTCCATGTGGGGTCTGCTCTCCTTTGCTGCAGTCTAGTAAATAAGCCCAATTTTGGCAGCAGGTGGGTTTCCTGGCCCTTTGACTGCTGAGCTCTGACTCTTCGTTTTGACCATCAAAAATATCATTCATGCAGCATAAACTGCATCTTCTGTCAAAAGATACTCCCGTTAGTCACGAGAGCACCCTTACTTTGTAATGCTATTGAAATAAAACACACAAGCAAAAGCAAGAGGGGTTAACCTACATCCTTGAATATAGTCTCGCTTATGTCCTCAAATTATCATACCATTCCTCATGCCTACATCCCTTTATCAAGTATCTAGGCCTTTCTTTCTTTCACTGATAACTTTACCATTTACATGAACTGTAGTAAATTACATTCAGAAATGTCCCTCACGTCCTTTAAGACATTCATATTAGTTATACATTGCTGTATAAAAAAACTACCTCAAAATAGAGTGACTTAAAGTAACAAGGGTTTGTTCTCTCACAGTGTCTGTGGGTCAGGAATTTGAGAGGGTCTTAGCTGGGGAGTCCTGGCTGGCTGCAGGTCTCTCACAGGATCCTGACTCTTACCTATAATCACATAGAGACCTAAATAAATGAGACAATGTAAATTAGTTCCTTGGAGATCTATTTCCCTACTGACAGGTGTACCACTGAATAATTGTAATGCAATCACAGACATTTTAGTATGTATTTTTCCCTAAATACATAGTGTCATGTGAAAGCCTCATAACAACCCATTTTTCAGATGAGTAAGCTGAGGCTGAGAGAATTTAAGTGTCTCCCACTGTATTGTATAGTTATGAGGAGGCAGAATCAGGGTATGGAGACAATTGTATGGAATATCCCAAAAAGTGCTTTCTGTGTGAGACCAGAGTTTCTGGAGAAAATAATCTTTAAAAGTAAAGAAGGAGAGAAAGAAATAGGAATATTTGTTCATTGGGTCTCTATTGGATTGTTGCATACATTATCACACTTAATCAAGTCCATTCTTTTGTTTAATCAAGCCTGTTTAGAATTGCTAGTCCAGAAATCTCTCCACATCAGTTAAAATTAAACCCACGAGAATTTCCAAATAAGCAGTAATCTCATGTCACCAGAAATGTCCAAATCGCATCAGCCATGTGTGAGCATTGAGGTCCAAAAGGGAAGTCATTATATTTTCTCTTGACAGTTTTTGCATCACCTTTCTATCTTCTTTTTCTCTTGAATACTTTTCTATTTCTCCTCCTTCTGTGTAACAAAGATCAAATCATGTTATTTATACCTGTTTATAAAATGACTACAGTGAGAAGTTTCAGTCCAATACTTTATTCTCAACATTAGCATGTTAAGGCATTTATTTCTGACTGTGCCTATTCAGAAGAGAGCAAGAAGTAAAGGACTTAGACAAAGGAAGTCAAGTAGGACCTAAGACTTTCAATATTTATGGTCAAAAAGAAGATGAAATGTTCAGGACTGGAATGCATAGATATTAGAGAAAGCAGCAGCACTGGAAATACAGTTCATGCAAAACCATACGAAGCAGGGTTACTTGTGTGACTCATATGCAGCTTTAAATACATGTAGACGTAGGCACATTTTCTTTGATCACAGCATTAAACATTAAGCTGATAGTGTGGTAGAAATTATTCAACATTTGGAGTCAGAAATAAATGATATCAGGTTTTAGTTTTACCATCACTAATTATGTAACTTTGGACAACATGTGACTCGGATTGTTTATCTATAAAATGGGAGTAATAATGGTGTCTATTTTTCCTGCTTGTGGCAAAGGTTACAACTAATGTAGACAATGTGCCTAATACACAGTAAAAACTCAGGAAGCGGGCTTTCATCAGTCTCACTTTACATTTATTTATTTGCTTATGGAAAAATATGTGCCATTTCAGGAGAGACAGAAAGGGAAATGTTCCCTCACCCCTTCTCAGCTGCTCAGTTCTCAGATCTACAGTACTGGAACCTCCATTCTGAAGGTCAGTTGACCCATTCTGAGGTCAATTTACCTACACCCAGGAAGTTCCGAAGCCCAAAGCTGGGTTGAGGATCACGTCTCCTTTCTTCAGTACCAAGGAATAACTAGTTCCTCAAGTTTCCAGACGTCAAATTGGCTTACTTACCTCACTCAACATTTCTGGTTAACAGAACCCTGATTTTAGATTTATATTTCCTCAAATGTAAGCAAGACTTTCAAAATGAGTCCCCATTTAAAAATACTACAGTATTGACTTTAGCAAGCTTGATAAAATGGATATATGTGGGTTTGTGCTTCCAACCCTTGCTGACTATAAAATTGGTAGACAAGAAAATCCTTTTAAACTTTACAGATATAAGCTTTTATTTGCTCAAAGCTAGAAAATACCCCATAAGAATATATAACTAATTCGTAATCAGTTTTTGAATTTTTTTTGTATAAACAGCTGCCAAAAATATATGATATGTTGATAGATCTTTATAGACTAATATTTATACTACTTGGATGTGTTCAATCACAAACTGAAGGAAATGGAAAGATAAACATCCCACTGCCTTCAAAATTCGTAAAAGACTGATTATTGCAAGTCAATAGAGACTAGTTTATTTTAGCAGTAGGAAACTGTAAAATCTGGCCTGTTTGAAGATACAAAATTTGAGAAACTTTAAAGGAATTTGCCCTCTCCTGATTGTCAGTAGGAATTTACCAACCTGTAGGGACTCAGCTCAGTTCCACACAAGCTTATATTTTAAATTCTTTGTTCATACAGTACAGAAAGACCCTTTTTACAAAGGGGTGCTTTTTGGCTTTTCCCCAAATCCCACCTCTGTGGACTTCCCGTGCAGTTCTGGAGCTTGAGAGGTACATTACAGTCAGTCTGACACCTCTCTTTCTTCCTACAAGCTAGTGTTCAGAATACGTTTCACCAGGGAGGAGTTCACCCTGAAACATTCACACCTCCGAACCCTTCATTACCCAAGATTCAAACTGGTCTGAACACTATCACACTCCTGACAGTTCTGCACAGCGTTGCTGTGGATATTCTCCTCATATTTTCCTGTACTCTCTGGTTATAAAGCACCCCTCTGTTTATTTCTGTGGTAAAAGCAAAATTCAGGCTAATCACTTTGAATCAGAAATGAGGATCTGAGTCTGACTCTCTCACCCAAGAGTAGGGGATACACTGGAATTACCTACAGCAAATAAATTGTGAAGAATGAAATGAAGAAATGGAAATACACATGAGGTCTAAATACAGATGTAATAGAAATTGGTATGGTAGATTTCATCGAAATTAAAAACTTCTGCTCTGTGAAAGGCAAAATCAAGACACTCAGGAAGCCACAGGCTGGGAGAAAGTATTTGCAAAAAATATATTTGATTAAATTACAAAGAACTCTTGAAGCTCAACAGGAAGAAAACAACCAACCTTTAAAAAAATGCACCAAAGACCTTAATAGATATCTCACCAAAGAAGATACACAGATAGCAAAGAAAATATGAAAACATGCTCCGTATCATATGTCATCAGGGAAATGCAAACTAGAGCAATGAGATACCACTACACACCTATTAGAAAGCCAAAATCCAGAACACTGACAACAGCAGATGCTGGCAAGGATATTCTGTACAGGGTACCTTCCTTTCAATTTTACTATAAACCTAAAACTGTTAGGTAGAAAGACATGAGCAGCTAGGGAAGGGGAAGGTAAGGTTCAAGGGAGAAAAACCGCCCAGGTCCGGGTCCCATATGAAGACAACAAAGGCTTTGCAGGGAGGTAACTTCTTTGCCCATCAGGACCAGGCCAAACAGGTCCCAACCCGATCACAACACAGACATAATCCAACAAAACTAAGAACCGTCCAAACCACCCCTCACCATAACCTTATTATAATAAAATGGTTTTGTTCCCCCCTCCACCCCTTGGGCTTTTCTCTGCGCATTTTGGGAAAAACACGTGCACTGGGAGGAACGGGTGTAAAACGAACTGTCGATCAAATGACCTCACCCTGTCGATCAAAGAGGCACCTCGCAGCTAGGACAGGACAAATAGACCCTCCCTTAAAAGACTGGGGTCTTTGTCTCTTGACTCTGGCCCACTTCTCCCTTGGAGTGAGTTCAAATAAAGCTTTCACTCTGCTTCCTTATTGTGTCTCTGCCTTTCAATTCTTTGTTTCATCAGGGACAAGAAACGAGAACAAACTTGACCCTTAACAAAACTGCTCTAAAAAAAAAAGTCTTAACAGAGCAATATAAATATAAGAATTTCTTGTTAGTCCTTAACGTTTGTTAGATTTGTTAGAATGGAAATTTCTGAAGGTCTTACTCATAAATGTATCATCCACATTCTAACATGGTGGCTGGCATGTAAGAGGGACTGAAGCAAACTGAAATTCCTCTTTATCCAAAACGAACTCCTTTTCTAGTAAGGAAAAACCGCCCAGAGTTTATGGAAATATAAGTGAAAATCTAACTTCTATTTTGGTATCAGAGCTGGCCAGGTGTTGAGACTGAGGCTCTTGCCAAAAACAACCAAAACTGCCAGATGAAATATAAAAAGTCACTTTCTGAAAAACATTGCTGAGCTGATAAAACAAGAACGAACAATCAAGCCAAATTTAAGTGAAGACTGCAACCAGATAATTAATCTGAGCCTGGAAGCAAATTTTGCCCTGAAGGCATTTATTGAATTTGACTTTAAGTTTTCAAAATCTTGATTTAGCAAACAAAGGGCAAAACACAGGCCTACCAGGGGCTTGAGGCTGAAAGGAATCTTCCCCTCATAAATCCGGCATATGATAAGGGCCAGCCATCCCGGAAGGGTAAGAGAAAACTAGGGTTAAACATGACTCTGCTGTATGTACCCTCAGAACTGCAAGGAACCTGAAGATGAGCAAAAAATGGCTTCATGTTCAAAACCAATTATTTTAATCTCACACACACTTTTCCAGAGAACAGGGAAAAGGAGCACTTCCCAGCTCAGTTTCATGCTACCAGAAACCTCAGGAGAAGAGCACAAGAAGGCCAACGTATAGGTCAATCTCACTCATGAACATAGATGCAAAAATCCTAGACATGATAGTAATACATGGAATCTTCAATATATAAAAAGAATGATTCACTTGGAACAAGTTAATTTACCATTGGAAGTAAGCTAATGTAAATTATTGCATTATTTAACATAGGAAATTCTAATCATTATTTTAATGAAAGAACATTTGATAAAAATTAACTTATGTGCAGAATTTTTTGAAAAATGAAAAAATATCATACAGTTAAAATTTTGTTAAGGAGTGGAGCTCATGTTAAGTGTTCTTTCCACAGTGAAATTTTTAAGAAAGGAAAAGAATTCTTGTTAACCTAGTTAGTATTCTGCTAAAAAGTGCCACTTTGAAACGTTTCCATTGGAGGTGAGGGTGCTGTATACATGGCTATCCAACACTGTATTACTGGTCCTTGCCTCTAGAATAAAGCCTTAAGGTAAGAAATTTAAAACCAACAAATGGAGAGATATACATTTTCATGGATGAAAAACTCAATATTGCCAATATATCAATTCTGCCCAAATTGTTTTATAGAGTCCATGGAATCCCAGTTGAAATCCAAACGTGTTTTTGTGAAATATGAAAAGCTGGTTCTGAAATTTGTGTGGAGGAGAGAAGTGGTAAGGAGAGTCAAGACTCTCCCAGAGAAAAACAAGGTACAGAAGTTGCCAGACTAGATACTGACGTTTATTATAAAGCTACGATAATCCTTAATGTGTGGAGTTGGTGCTCGAATAGAAAATACACCAAATAGGATAGACTAGAGAATATAGAAACAGACCAACTCATATGTAAGCACTTGATATGTGAAAAAAAGGGACAAGGAATATTTGCTAATCAGGAGGAAGGGACTTTTCAAGAATGTTGTTGGTTTAATTTGGAGTTTATGGATTAAAAAATAAAACTACTTCTATTCAACACTGTTCTGTAAATCCTAACTCATTCAATATGGCAAGAAAAAGAAATAAAAACATATATAGTTTGGAAAGAAAGAAATAAAAATATTTCTATTCGTAGATGTGATGATATGGAAAACACAAAAAACGAAACAGAACAATTCCTGGGACTATAAGCAAACATAGCAAAGTTTCAGAAACAAGGTCAATGTACAATAGTTAATTGCTTCCCTATATCCCAGCAATGAACAATTTTAATTTTCAATTAAGAAATCTGTACTTTTCATAACAGCACCAAAAAATAAAATGCTTGGGTATAAATCTAACAAAACATGTGCATGATCTCTACGTGAAAACTGGAAAACACTGATAAGAGAAACCAAAGAAGACACAAGTAATTAGAGATACAAATAATTCCAATCTGGCTCATGGACTGGAAGACTCAATATGGTGAAAATGTCAATTCTTCATAATGTGATCTAAAGATCTTAATGCAATGCCAATAAAAACCTCAGTATGTTTCTTTTGTGAAAAAAGAATCCGCAAACTGATTCTGAAACTTATATGAGAAGACAAAATTACTGGAATAGCCAAAAAACTTCTGAAAAGAAATAACAAAGTTGAAGGACTCACATTAGCCATTTTTATGATGACCATATAAAGCTGTAGTAACCAAGGCAATGCATTACTGGCTAAAGCATGCATGACACAAAGGACATTTCCAGGTACCAAAACATGTATTAGTTTCCGATTTCTGCATAACAAGTCATCACAGACTTAGCAGCTTAAAATCACATCCATTTGTTAGCTTACAGTCTATAGGTATTAAGTTCATGCAAAGCATGGCTGGGTTCTCTGCTCAGGGTCACACAAAGCTAAAATCAAGACGTCAGTCAGGCTGTGTTCTTATCCAGAGTTCAGGGTCATCGTCTAAGCTTACGAGGTTGTGGTGAAATTCATTTCCTTGCAGTTTAGGATTGGGACCCTGTTTCCTTGCTGGCTGTCAGCTAGAGGCCACGTCAGCTCATAGGAGCTGCCTACATTCCTTGCTTGTATGTCCCCTCCATCTTCAGAGCCACCAATGAACAACCTCCCTTGCATCAAATTCCTCTCACTCTTTAAACCTCTTACCAGGAAAAGCCCTATCCCTTGTAAGGGTTCAGCTGATTAAATTATACCCACTGTTATGAACTTCATTATGCCCACCAAATTCCTGTGTTGAGGCCCTAACCCCCAATGTCACTATATTTGAAGACAGGACCTTTAAGGAGGTAATTAAGGTTAAATGATTCATAAGGGTGAAGTGTTAATCCAAAAGGATTGATGGATGTCCTTATAAAGAGAGGAAGGAATGCCAGAAGAGTGTGTGCTCTGAGGAAAAGACCCTGTGAGCACACAGTGAGAAGGCCATCATCTGCCAGTAAGAGACACCTCAACAGAAACCAACCCTGTGGCACACTGATCTTAGATTTCCACCTTCCAGAACCGTGAAAAAAGAAATTTTTGTTAAGTCACCCAGTCAGTGATATGCTGTTAAGGCAGCCTGAGTAGACTGATATATGCACCAGGAATAATCTCCTTTTCTTAGAGTAAACCATGCCACGTAAGATAACCCAATCACAGATTGGGTATCTGGTCATATTCCCAAGTTGCTCCCATGCTAAAGGCCTGGGCATTTATACAAGGCTGAGAATCATTAGGAGTCACTGTGTTAGTCCGTCTACCGCAGCAGCTTCATTTGTTATAGCAACAAAACCTGTAAACAACTCAAATGTCTACCAGCAGGAGAATGAATAGACGGAAGTGCAGTACATACAACAAGTTTACTACTCAGCAATAAGTGGGAGAACTACCGAGGTGTATAACAACTTGGGTAAGGGCGGAGTGGAAGAAGCCAGTCCCGAGAGGGTTATATATTATATGGTTTTTGTGTGCATATATATCATCGGGCAATATATACCACATGTAATCATACACTGTGCACGCTTTTATATAATAAATACACAATTCAAAGTCATAAAATATATACCTATGTTTCCATATAACATACGCAAGTCAGTAAAAGGCAAAGCTATAGGAATGGAGAGCAGATCAGTGGTTGCCAGGGGTTTGGGTGGAGCACCGTTTGACTCCAAATGGCTGCCTGGAGTTTTCTGCGGTAATAGGACTGTTTCTGGTCCTGACTGTGATGATAATTACACAAATCTACACGTGTGCGAAAATTCGTAGAACTGTACAACAAAAAGTCAATTTTATGGCATGATAATCTAAAAATAAAATGATTAACACAATTTACTTTTACGGATATCTTATGAATCCCATGAGGCTCTAAAATAAGAATTTTGTAACTTTTAAATTTATGGATAATAAAAAACAAAGCTTTATAGCCACGGTCTTGATACCTGGACTATTAAATTCAGAAAATATTTAGCAATATAAAGCCACTAGATTAGTAATTTAAAGGTCTCTCTCCCTCTCTTTTTTTTTTTTTTACAACAAAATGCTAAATATTCCGATGAACTCCTCAGGAGATTGCAGCCATTCCCAGCCACATTAAAATATGGCCAAATTTACCACTCAAGAAAAGGATCTTGTAGCAAATTTTAATGAGTCACACCTAGAATTCCTTGTGGCAATGTCTTTCAAATTGCTAACTGGAAGTGACATGTTGCTGTATAATCAGGAGTCATCACAATCAGTTACCCCGGCTGATGTGTTAATGGGTAAATTAACATTGCCAGCCCCATGAACTAAGAAGCGCAATGTGCTTTGAGCATTTTGAGAGGTACCTGATCTCCATTTGATTTGTATTTACCCTTATTGCACGGGACCTCTGGCTGAGGACCAGCCTGACACTAATATTGTTATTGTAAGGCCCCCAGTCTATGTCTGTAACGAGGGCAGAGGTCTCCAGCAGCCGGCAGGGCCTTCAAGGCAAATCTTTCTTCCTGTACACCACGTGGAGCGAGAACAGGGCTTTTCTGTGATGAGAAAACCTGCCATTCTCTATATGAACGAGCTACGTACTGTCAACACATGCCTTGGGAAGAAGGAAGCCTAAAAATAATGACCAGTTTGTCACTTGGAAGGTTTCCCAAAATATTTAAAACACCATCCTCACTTTAAAGGCTGCCATTGCCTCCAATTTCCCCCAAACATCTGCCGGATCAGGCAGTGCTGGCGCCCGGAAGAGCCAGTCAGAGACTAAGAATGTGGCAGGAGAGCTAGGAAATGGCAACAGGACCTCAAAGTATTCTGAGCAAAGGGCTGGCCCATGCCTTAGAGTTACAATGGCTCTTTCTCGTTCAGAAATGATCTACTCTATTTCCATTGATTGAATAATGGCCCCCTTGCCAAAATTCATCTCACCCGTTGCTCTGTGATCACAGAAGAGCAGATGTATCATAACATGGATCTTCATTCACCTCTGAAGTGGAGCACACCAACATTTTCACAGAGTGAATGTAGAGAATATATTGAGGAGATTCTCTTCTAAATGATTGTGCCACCTTCTGGAACATTACCTAAATCTAGATGGAGCATAAATTGCCTTCAATGGCGTATGTAAATAATTCATTAGGCAGGAAATGAGAAACAGACATTTTACTATTAGAAACACAGTGAGATTGTTTTTGTCCTTATAAGAAAGCTTTTTGTGACAGATGGGAGTCAATCACCTGATAAATGCCTTTTCTGCCCTTTGAAACAGCACAGTGCTAATGCATTTTCCCTTCTTTCCCTTTACAAATGTGAATTCTTATTACACACACTTTATTGTTGGTAAAGAGAAACTATCACTCTGGCTTCAGAGCGAGCAAGACACCCTCCAGAAGTTCATTGGAAGGATAGCATATTTGGTATATATACTAATGATATATTATATACTAATATACATACTAATGATATATTAGTGTATTATGTATGATGTATACATAGTATAGCATATACAGTATATTCTCTGACTTTATCTGCAACAACTTAACCCCTTCTACCAATATGTTTTTTAAGTATTTTAAAGTCCAACACTGGGATGGTAGGATTTTAATTCATTGCAATAGAGGATGATATTTTTCAAAGTATCTGATCTGGGAAATTTGTACTAGAGCAGCATCAATCTTCTCGATTCTTTCTACAGTCTTTCCAAGCATAAAACAGTAGTTTCCCTAAAATTCCCTGAGATGAGTTTACACACACACACGCACACACACACACACACACACACACACACACACCAGTATATGCTATGTTGCATTAACATTATTCAAATTTAAATAATGCCCAGGAGGGAAGGCTCACTTACTTAGTAATTGGTTCTTATGCCTTTAGCCTTGATTGGGAGAAAAGGGAAGAAAGTAAAAAAGAGAAAGAGGAAGAGGAATTAGGAAAAGTTGACTGGAAAAAGAGAAGTGTGAGAGAGGGGCCGCATGAAGGCATTCCCTCTTTGGCCTGAAGAGCCCACCATGCGCATTGCTCGCAAAGTCTTGCATGACATGATGCAGGGAGTGGGGCTGGGACAGTCCCGAAGTGGCAGCACTGCCTCCGTCGTGTCACCACCACCCTTAACCCAGCACACGTTGCTCACAGCGCCTCCTGCGACTGTATGCCAACAGGCCGTCATGGTGTCTGTCTATGGGTTTCTCTTCGTGCGGTTCCACACATTCCACAATGGGGAAATTATTCAAATATTAAATACTTTAAAAGTGATCATTCAGACTCTTTTAGGTGTTATCACAGACCCAACTCTGTTTGGGTCCAAGAGGGGCTCTCCTTTTCACGAGTTACTCCTCACAATTGTCAGTATCTTAGAAAAATAACTCTTACTGAATTTGTATGATTATATAGACAATATTATTAGGGAATTTAGATAAGCTAGAAGAGCAAAAACAGATTTGAAGGATGTACCTATAGCCTCATCACTCCACTATCCATAATCACTTAATATTTTATGTATTTTAATTTTGTAATTATAGAATGGTGATAATAATAATAATAATAATAATGCAATGGGAATAGAAAAAAATGAAGATGGGTTTTAACCAGTCAAAAACTATTGAAAGTGGTGAGAGTGGTCTTCCTTGTCTTGTTCCTAATCTTAGAAGAAAAGCTTTCAGATTTTCACCATCGAGTATGTTAGCTGTGGGCTTGTCATATATGGCCTTTGCACTCTGTAACCATCCTGAAGCACCTGTGGCGTGCTCTGCCACCCCAAATCCTGTACATTATCCTGGTCTTTCTTCTGTACTTTGATTTTCAGTACTTATTCCTTAAATATGAGCTTAGGCATCTCCATGTCTCTATGCCGTCCCCTTCCCAAGTGGAACAGCTGCTCCCCTCACATGCTGGTGTTCATCTGGGGCATAAGCCTTCTTTAGCACCCAGTACCCTGCAATGCAGTCATCGATTCACACAGCTGTAATACATGCTACAGGGTAAGCTACTTGATATGCATTTTGTACCCATAGTACTTGGCAAAGTCTGATAAATAGTGGGTACTGGATGAATCTTTACCGAATGAATAAACAAATGGGTGAATGAGTGAGTGAGTGATTCAAGCCAGAATATATTTCCCACTGATCTATGGAGCCACAGACTTGAGAAGTGATCCCAATTATTTTATACCACTGGAAACCTATTGAGAATTATTCAAAAGAAATTTCTTTCCACAGAAAACAGGACTCTCTCACTAAAGGACTGTAATATGCACAGATGATTCTGTTCAATAAAATATTGTCTCTAGATACACAGACCCTAGATACAAGGACATAACATACAGTTTGTAGAAAGTCTACATTGATCTGGGTCATTAGATAGTAGGCAATGGGGACACACACATTAAGGGAGTGGCATGATCAGAACTGGGCCAGAGGCAGTTAATGAGGCAAGTAAATTAGATAATTGTCCAATGAAGAAGTAATAAGAGCCTGAAATAGAGAAATAGTAATGGGAATAGAAAAAAGAATGATGATGGGTTCTAACCAGTTAACAGGTACTTACTGAAATCTGAAAGCACTAGTGTGAATAGGATGAGGGAAGTCAAGACTGATTAAAAAAAAATGCATGGTCTCTACTTCTTCTACCTTTTGATGCTGCTCTGTGCCCTCAGAGGCTGACCTCCATGGACTGTGTCTTGGAAGCTCCCTTGTCCAGTATTGATTTTGACCAGTGGGAGGAACCAGCAGGAGATCAAAGGAAGGGAAGGGAGTCCTTTTTTCTTTCCCATTCCAGATCCTTCTCTACCTCACCAGAGTTTGGTAGCAGCTGCATCCCTCTAAGACCACAGCTCATTTCCAGCAGCCTCTAGTCCGCATGCCAGGTCTTTCCAGACTCTTCTAATACCATTTCTTCTCTGTGCCACCTTAGGCACGAGTGGTAATGTCTCCCAACTCAAGTCAGTCTTTGGGGACTTTATCATTTTTATGGTTCATTAAGCCTGCCCAAGCCTATGAGAAGTGTGCATTCATTAAATTGTGTTCAATTTGACCGTTTGGGAGAGGCTTTTCCCTACTTCTGTGAGACTGTCTGATATTCTCATTTATCCAAAGGTTCTTATAAGGAAATAGTATAAGCTATGCAAATAGAGCTATCGTTAGTGGAATGTAGGCTTTGAAATATTCACAAATAACTGCCACAGAGAGAACACAATACATACATTTCTTTAGTAGGAAAAGTTTCAAGCAAAGGGAGGAAATTCAGAGGCCCATCAACACTAACATGGCCAAGTCTAGTCATGCTGTCTGTGGCAGTGCTAGTCATGTCAAGTCTTTGTCCAAGTCTTGAAGGTCTTTCTCTAAACCACAGCATAATGAGATGTGAACTTTAACTTACTTTCCATTTTTGATAGTTTGTATTGTTACAGAAAGCCAAGAGCGTCCCAGGGTTGGATATAAATTTATAACTAAACTTTAACATTTCTACCTACAATTCAGTGTCAGTAACCTTTTTTTGTCCTTTCCTCTCTTTATTTTTTTACTCTGAAAATTCTGTTTTTGTTAGTCCCTTTGAATGAGGTCCCCCTTTTAAACCTAACAATCTTTGGATAAATCACCACAAATTTATGAGTACAGGTCTCAATTTTTTTCTTTTACCGGAAACCATCTTCATACATTTCTTTTAAGAGTAAAGTTCTATCAATGGAATTACAGACTCTAGAATATTCAGGAAAAATTAACAGTAGTGTAGTTCAACCATTAACTTTTTACAAATTTCTGATTTCGCTTGTCCCAATCAGTGTCAATTTTTTCAACCAACTGAATTTGTCTCTCTACTCACAGATTGCTGCCCAGGGCTACCTGTGAAAGAAGCTGCCTTTGAGGATACAAATAAGAGGAGGAAGTAGTCAGGGCTTGCTGCATGCCAACTGAGGTGTCACTACTAGAAGTTTTCATTCCACAAGTCCTGTACTAGAAGAAATGATCCAAAATTGGGAAATCAGACTGGTGTAGGAGTCTGGGGGTAAAATTCAAGAATTCATCCTTAAAGAGTTAAGCAGAGACAGGAACAAAGAAGTGGCAAGAAAGGAAATGAGGTATAGTGTGTGCAATGGAGAAAATCTGCAATCCCATGTACTGCCCCGGTACACTTCGTCGACAGGGGAGGGGGCTTTAAAGGGGCGGTCCTTTCATTTGGCTGTTTTGTGAGGTGCTTCTGCATTACTGCTTCTTCAGATAGCCCACTGAAAGTCTGCTGGAGGGGGTGTGTAGGCTGTCACCCCATGGGGCATTGCAGAAGACCTCCGGAGTCAGAATGGCCTGAGCATCCCTTCCTGGGCCTCAGTGTTGCTTCCTGGTGACTGAGATCAGCAGGCTGTGAAGAGGCGGGGGTCAAACAGCTCTCTGGGAAGGATTAGAGTTAAGGCCATTGGGGCTTAACTCAGAAAAGGCAAGCAAATTAGCATGCAACATAGGAAACCAGAGCAGAAGCCTCCTCTTTTCTATGAAACTCAAAATAAGGGAACTTGTACCTTGGTGAACCCTTGGCATTTCAGATGCAAGGCTTAGAGATGTAAGATGTTTGACAGATGTGGGTATGAGGCTAATATGCTACCAACCTTGGTCAAGATCTAGTGAAGATCACAAACTAGATGTGACTGAGCCTACAATTTTGGCAATCTCAGTGCGAGCAGCTGAGTGAAGCTCTGGTATGATGGGGATGGACCTTCCTATTAAACTGAGGAGCACACAGTGAATAGATCAATGATTGGTCAGTATTCCTGGTAGCCCAAATGGATACTAGCAATTTAATCACAATGCAAACTCCCAATAATTTTTGGTGACTTAAGAAAAATGTACCCTTAAAGGAACATTCATTTTTCCTATTTTCCACTTGCATTTCACATTCTCTCTTTTGGCATATGAAGCTTGGGAATCCCTAAGTGTTTCTCTTTGGAAGGAATTTGAGTGGCTCTGGACAGATGGGAAAACAGACCATCTGGTGTTATCACCATATGCAGTGTAAGTCTAGATAACATAAGGGTGACTGGCCAATTGCCCAGATAACACCACTAATTCTCTGGATTTCCTGAACTTTTCCAAGAAGTACTCTTCAACATGGGGATTTATTTTCAAGCAGAGCACTGTTCTGATTCACCCTAAAGAAGAAAAGAAATGAAAAAAATGGAAGAAAGAGACTTTAAAATGTAGTATGTTTTTAGTGCATGTCTGTCTGTGACTAGCCTTCTTCCTTCCTAGAATTATCAAAGTCAGAACAGTGGGACCATGAAAGGATCGTAGAATGTATATGGTATATCTTTTTTCTTATTTGGTATAATATTTTTTTCCAACTAAGGCAATTCCTTTTGCAAGGCTGTCTGATGATTCTATCAGTGGAATTCCCACTAGATGCTGTACTGTACTAGAGGAAAATGTTTCCCTCTGTTTTCTTAGCTGATGAGTCCTCAAGGGGTACAAAAATGAAATTGCTACAAGTTCAATAGAAAAGAAGTCTAATGACTCCAGAAAAGATGTAATTAATGGTATTACTGTTGTCAAGTCACCTTTAGAGAAATGCTTGCCCAGGTACCTTGTGTTTTGAAAGGAACAGGTCTTGCGACCCTAATCCACTGCCAGACTTGGCATTGCAGAGATGAACTACAGAGAGGAATCAAAGATTCACCCAACATTTTGTGGACAGAGACCATGACTTTCTTGGCCATCAACTTTGCTGAACAGTGAATAGAAACCTTGACACAGAGCAGTAGTTCAAAGAACAAATGAAAAAACTATTTTTTAAATCTGATCCTACCTCTCTCCTAACTCTGCTTTTTTCCTTTTTCACTTCTCCTGTTTAACAAACTCATTTTTTCATTTTGTCATCATTTTTGTTGATTTTTCACCATGTACACTTCATCTGTCCATTTAGTTTGACACATTCATAACAGCCCTTTGCAACATCACCCTAGGCCCAGTGAGGTCCCAGATATACTCCTTTCTTCATATATTCCCTGCAGCTTACCCCCTTCTAACACTCAAAAATTAATGGGTTAGGAACCACCTTATCTGGATGGATGTTTCCTGAAGATTTAATTCTGGTGATAATTGAGTGAAGAAGATAAATTAAGCCTTATTTTCTGAAAACTATCTTTTTATGACATAACTTTTCAACTGAGACAAGATAAATATGATTGAAGCCAACTCTGAGATCCAATGCCATTTACTGGAACTGACTCCTAGAGTAGGACACGAGATGAAAACCAGCAAATCTTAATGACCAACAATCTACGCCAGGGCATCCTCTATAGACTAAATGTTTGTGTCCACCCAGAATTCATATATTAAATCCTAAAGCCCAAAGTGATGGTATTTAGAGGTATGGCATTTAGGAGGTGATTAGGACATAAGGGCGGAACCCTCGTGAATGAGATTAGTACCCTTATAAAAGACAGCCCAGAAAATTCCTTGGCCCCTTCCAACATGTGAGGGTACAGTGAGAAGACAGCCATCTATGAACCACGAAGCAGGCCCTCCCCTGACACTGAATATGCTGGCACCTTGATCTTGGACTAGGCTTTAGAACTGTGAGAAATAAATTTCTGTTGTTTACAAGCCATTCAGTCTATACGACTTTTTGTTATACTAGTCCAAAAGGAGTAAGATGGCATCCTTAATAACTTTTACTAATAGTTTGGCCTAAATTCTGTATGCGTTGGGGGCGTGTGGTTTATGTTGATGTGATGAGTTGTAGCAATTCACAAATGAGATGGATTTCCTTTTGGCAATTTTCATAATCTCAACAGAGGTAAACTCGAACACTTTAAAAAATGGTAGTATATGGCTATGTATTGTAAATAACATAGAAGGCAGGGGTTGTAGCAACAGATGTTTGGATACAGAACCACCTGTTCCCTGAGTCATTCTGAGAAGGGGCAATCTCAGCAAGGCTCTCTTTTCCTTAAGTTTGAATTGCCAATTCGGACTTCTTGGTCACGTATATATGAATGACCCAGTATGTGCCTTACTCTTTTCTAATTTTTTTCATTATTTACTAATCCTAGAAGATCAGTAATAGTCTTACATCCATTTCTTTTTCTAAACAGAAGCTTTTAGTATATATTGCGTGTAATATAGCTAAGAAAATGACAACTGACTTCTTTTAAGTGAATGGGCTTTCCCCATAATTTGTCCATTTTTGGAAAGATTATTCATATCTTTGGCTTTGAATAGTTTGACTCCATAGAGTATTTTCTCCACTTTTCACATTCGACACACATAAAATTCTAAGCAAGTCATTTTGTGATTTAATCAAATGAAGGTGAGTCATGAATATCTTCAACTTGTCAGCATGCTCACTAGCTGACTCCAATCAATGGATAAAGCACTTATGTTAGGCAGGAAGATAGATAGGAGCAGGGTAGAAAGAGAATAAGGCCAGTAAAGCCCATTAGAAGGGACTGAAATAGTTAACCAGTTAAAAATAGAAAGCTCAGAAGGCCAGGAGCAACTTGACCTAGAAGTTTGAATACTCCCTAGATAAAGAAAAGTATCTCAGCATAACCTATGCTTTCATTGTGTCAATTAGCACATACCATTGTAAGATTTACTTTAGCACCTGCTAAAAGGCCCTGCTTATTCAAGAAGAATTCTATCTTAAAGCTAAGATTGCATTTAATCCAACAGAAGGTGGCTCAGCCCACCTTGGAGGCAGGGCAGACAGTCTTCACTGATACACTTCCAGACAGAAGCTGATATCCTGGAAAGGAATCAAAGCAGTGTATTTCTTGTGTTAAGTTAAAAAATAAAAAAGAAACTTAATGCCTTAACAAAGATGAACATTCTGGGACAATTTGGCAGGTCCGCACCTGGCCCTTTGTCGCTTTCCTGAAAATCCTCAACAGCCTATAAAACCTTAGACCCTCAACCTTTCAGTGCGCTCCTCTCTCTGAGGTCGCCCGTACTTTGTAAGTGTGTAGCTTTAAACTTTCTCTCTTAAACCTTTCAGGGAGCCTCTGCTCCCCCCAGGTTGTCCGCACTTTTTCTCTCTTTAAGTAACTTTAAATAAAACTTTTACTCTGCCTCACTACTGTGTCTCTGCCCTTCAATTCTTTGTTGCAGCGGGGACAAGGACCGAGGAAAATACACAGCGCTCCCCCTAACACTTGTAGGACTGTGAACAAACCTAAAGTCATCATTACTCTAACAGAATACTCTGATTTTCATACTTGCAACAAGTATTTCTTGAATGTCTGTTCTACACAGGACCTTATGCTAAGTGATAACCCCATTATTGTGCCTGTGTATATGATGACAGATTAATTGTTGGCTTTTCATTTCCTACAAAAGAGCAGCAAGAGAGATTTGTCATCATTAGCTATAAAAGCATAGGTAGTGAGGTAATTGTGGAACCTATTGCTCCTGTTAAAATTGCAAGTCATCTTTAACCTTTTGTACTTACAATCATTGGGTAGATAATACTTGTTTTGAATAGTACTAGGCAGCTGTACTTCATTATCCTCTGTCTTTCTCTGCCTGAACGCCACACCTTTAAGTAGACATCGGTAGGAATAAGTGGCCTATGCTGATAATGGAGTGTGGTGGGGCGAACTGAGGTTCCTTTGCTTCTCTTAGATGCATTGGAGTTAGGGATCAAAGTGAAGCAATCTGGGCATGATGCCCTTCATTAATAGTCAATTCAAGAAAGTTTATAATATCGTCAAGTCAGGGAAAGGGTAAAAACTCTCTTCATATAAGAAGATACTATTTAGTTAGAATGAAGTCAAAGTCAAAAAGTAGATAAGGAAAAAGAATTTCTTCTGTGGCCCAGTTGGGAATATTTGGAAGGAAATTGTCTCCTGCAAGTTGAGATATGATAATTTCAGACATATTTTAAAGAAAAAGAAACAGAATGGAAGTCTTTTACTGTTCTATTCCCCACTCTTGGGACCAAAGGAAATCTCTTACCACTATCCTTCAGGTGAGAACCAGATAAAATTACATTTACATTCATTAAAATCTAAGTGCCACATTTGCAAGTTTTAAGGAACAAGTTGATTTCTTTAGGCAGAGGTGACAGCCTGGAAGACTGGGACAAGAGGAAGCGCAGAAACCCAAGTGCTGCATGAGAAGACTGGGAAAGGAGCTGGAATGAGCAGGTGAGCAGCATCAAGAAGGATCCTGTAGGTGCTGGAGGGAGCCTCCGGGGTATCCAGGGAGGACCCAATCCCTTCACGCCCATCGTTCACCCGTGGCTCACAGTGACCCAGGCAGTGTGGCCTGCCTCTGTGTGCAGGACTGGGAGTGTTGCTAGACCGCTGCATTCCTTCCCCACCCACGCTCCACCCCAATCTGTTTGGTTTTGGCACAGTCATCTGATCCAGTTGTGACCCTCTTACAACTTCACCTGGGCTAACATGTATCTTGATCCTGGGAAAAGCAGGCCAGACAGGACTGAAATAGGTAGGAAGCATCTCTCCACCCTTCTAGGCCTTCTCCCTCTGTGGTCTGCAGAGCACCCAGACTGTGAATTCCAAGAAGTAGACAAATCCCTTCATGCTAGCCCAAACCATTTATTTTAAATAGCCAAATTCCTTGTTCAACCTGACAATCAATTTTGGTTTTATGACAATACATAGTCTAAAAAGATGACCATCTATTATCAATATTTTCTGAAAAATTCTTGGTTCATTTTAGGTTTCTGGAAAAATATCAGCAAGTTAAGTATGAACAAAGCAAAATACTCCAAATTCTGGTAGTGCACACCTCTCATCACACACACACACACACACACACACACACACAATCACTGCTGGAAGCAGGGTGAGCATATCAAGCATGTGACCTTGAGTGTAAGCCAGGACAGAAACAAAGATGATCATACTCAGTGACCACCTCAGTGGAAGAAATGCCTTCTCCAAAACCTGAACTACAGCCCTTGTTCTTTACACAGGTAGCATTCAACCTGGACTGCCCATTAGAATCACTCAGAAAGCAGTTAAGAATTTGGATGCTAAAGCTACAGTCCACACCATTAAATCGGAATTCCAGGGCATTGGGCCCAGTCAGCCAGTTTTATAAACTCCCCAGGTGATTCCAGTGTGCAGCCAGGTTAAAGAACAGGGGCTTTACACAACCCTTTGCAACCTTCTTAAGGATTATCTCTTTATTATCTTTTATTGCAGTAGTTTATGCCTCTCTAGTGGACAGACATCTGACATACTGTAGACCTCCAAAGATGCAAATTCACTTTGCTAAGATATAAATTTGTGGCAGGCTCGATACTTTCCCAAGTCAGGTATTTTAATATGGGCCGTGGTTCTAAAAGCAAATGTTCTTTATCCACAACTGTTCTCACGGAGTTAGGGGTTCTGATATGATGCGTTCTTCCCATGGTGCATATTAGCATATACAGTAAAAGTCCACAGAGGCAGGCTTCATTAGCAGGATGGCAGTAGAGTCAGGGGGAAGAAATCAATGTGACCCGCTTCCTGACAGCATTGGGAAGCATTTGATATTTAATATTCACTAGAGTGCAATGCCGAAATGCCATTTTCTATTGATTTGCATTCCATGGAAAGGCAGCAGGGGGGCACAGCTGTCCTTTAAGAGCTCTCATAAACCTGTCAATGTGGTTTTCTTGCCATTGTGGCATTTAGTGTTCTAACTGGTCTTAGTCATTTTGTATGTCCAGATTCTGATGGGGCGACACATGCCCCTCATTACTACAATGGAAAATAAGAGTTTAGTTCTAGTCTTCAAGAATCTGGGTACTTCTCCTGTAAAATCTTTATTTTCCAGATCCCTTCACTTCTGAAATGTGGATAACTCTGGTTGAGACACTAAAATGATCCCCGATGCTCACTTTGCCACAGTAATTTCCCACTGCTCTTTCCTCTTCGTCTACCTTTTTTCTTGATCTCCTACTTCTTTATGTTACTGTTAGGAAGTAAAGAAAGGAAGAGGGAAGATAAAATAATATCTTATCATTCTTACTGACAGCTCTGTTGAAGAATTACCATGTAAAACTTGGTGTGCACAAAGAACACTGACATGTTAGAATTTAAACAGTGTTCCAAGCCTCTAGAATTTAAATAAAACTCTCAAATTCTTACACTAGTGAGTTACTTAGGTTTTATTTTAAACCTGCTTCTCATGACATGACTCAGACTCTGAACTGATTACTGTGTCAATTCAGTTTGGGGAATCATCTTTTCATAAAAATGGACACAACTGAGTCCATTCTCCAAGGGAAAATAATGACAAAGTTACATTTGTGGAAACATTTACTCTTTGATTTGTAAGAGGCTAAAGCTGTTACAACTGGGTTAGAACTCCAAAGTGTAAATGCTCTTTAATTACTGCAGGAGAAATTGAGGTCAAAGCACAAGATGCTTCCCAAGTCTATGCTCCAGGGTCCACAGAAGTTCTTAGAAGTTATGCAAGGTGGATTGATTCAGTTTCTTAGAGGTACTCAGTGAATGCCTGGTATTTTCCAAAAATTGACTGGGTGTGAGGCCAGAAGATGCATATACTAGATTTCCAGTTGGGACTGCAATGGCTGTGTGTGTGAGTATGCTATGGGAAAGGCCAGGCCAATGTTTTTCTGAGAGACTCAGCAACATCTCCAGTAATGTTTTAGTTGAGTTGATTTTTGAAATGTAAATGAGCTCATAGGAGAAAACGGAATGGGAAGTTATAGGGAGAGGGCAAAGCACATGCAGCTACAAACTATGGAAGGAGTTTGAGAAGGACTTAACTCTCAGGGTGAAAGGTAGGGAGTTGTAGGTGATAAGGCACAGGGGGCAGCAGGGCCTGGAATTAGGCTCAGGAATCTGACCTTCATTCATGTGAGAAACCACTGCAGGTTAAAGCATGGTCAGTTCCTCCACTTTGAAATATAAATCTTAAATCAGTAGAAAGCTGCAATGACGCAAGAGGAACAGACAGTTTAGGAAGCCAAGGCAAAAGTCCAAACGAGGATCCCAACAAAGCGGTGTGCCCTTTGGTACAGCAAGGATGTGGCAGGCCTAACAAATTTAGCTGACCACACACCAGCCTTGGAACCAAGTTCTGATTGTGATGCCGCTGCTCACTGGACAGTTTTGAGTAAGTAATCCTCCCTCTCTGGGCCTCAGATCTGGCTTCTGTAAAATAAGGGACCTTTTTCAACCTAGGTGATCTCCACAGTCCAATCAAGCTCACAAGCACCATGTTTTTTAGACAAGGCTGCAGAAGCCCCATCATGATTTGGGGGTGCATACTCACTCAGAGTGGGAGAACCAAGAGGGTTGGAGCTTCTCGGGGAGTTGTAGAGCCTCTCCTCAGCCTTTCTTCAGTCGACTGACCCCATGGGCTGCCACTGGGCCAATGCCTCTTAGTTCATTCCCTCCCCACACAGCCTTCCTCTGGCTACTCCACCTTTATATGTCTCTATACACTGGACTCCAATAAACTTTAAAATGCTCACATTTGCAATTTTTTGACTTCCCAGCACCCAATTCTCCTCTTTGATTTGGAGGAATCCTTCCTACCGGGAATCTTTGTAGGTGACACTCCCACCGAAAAGACCAAAAAAGGAGAATCTCTCTTTCTCTGCTGCTGGCAACCAACTCAACACGATTTAACTCTGCGATTAGGGAACTGAATCTTGAGAGAGTGTCACAAAGACAAAGGAAGGAAAAATCTGATGCACAGCTATGGCAGCATCTGGCACAAAGGGCTGGGTTCAGCAGTAGTGAAAAAACCTTGTATCATTTTGTTCTTATACAAGCATCCCTGTGTTTCCATTTTCTGAGCCTGCTTCTCCAGACATGCTGTCAGTTCTGTGAGCTGACAGACACCCTTGCCATACATTTATTTTCTGCTTAAATAAGCCAATGTCAGTGTCAGTTTGCAATACAGAACCCTGACAGATACATATCAGTTTTTAATCATACCCTTTTCAGATTCTTTAGTTCTTGAATAACTAGGTAATATGCAAAATAAGGGGAGAGACTATATGTTATATTTAAGGTGAATTGCATCACAATGCTCAGGGCAGTGTAGAACATGTAGGAGCTCATCAATAATCTTGTCAGTATGTAGATTAATTAATTTTGTCTATTCTTGATATATGGAGTGAGGAATTTCCATTTCTGTAAATCTACAAGAACTAGAGTTGCCAATTACATTTTATTTCTTTTAAATATTGGTCTTATTTTTTCTTCAGAGTCATAGAAAAAATATTTTTTAAATTATTTTATTTTTATAATTTGGTGGACTAAATGATTAATGGTAGTCACAACATGTCTTTCTCTAAAAACAAAGCCATATTTTAAAACTGAATGTTGATTACAAAGCCTTGTTTTCATCCAGAAATGGGCATTTTATAAGATGCAAGTTAAAATGCAATTGCTATACAGGATGGTTTGCAATTTTCTTATGACCTCAAAATAGAAAAGCATTGTCAGGGAGACAATGAGGCCTAAAAATAGTTTCAAATATCTGAATGCACTCAGGGTAGCCTGTAAGTGCTATCCATGGCTAAGTTTCCCATCCTGGTATAAAATTCCCAGGTGGAAAATCTTCCCTTCTGTGAAAGGTTATTTCTTTTTTTTGCTAACTTTGTGTTATGCAGAACACTTCAGAATAGTTCTAACCATGCCAGTAAGTTGTATTTACATGTTAACATAATCCTTATTCTATCAAAGCATCAAATGGATTTTTCTATACTCGATAAATCTCCTTTGAAATAAATGAGAGAGATTGTGTACAAAAACACCAAACTTGGCTCACTTCGGGACATTTTTGAAGGGTTTTCCCAGTGCCCAAGCTCCCTGTAGGGACGGTCAGGGTCTCCTCTGAGACTGTACTGAAGCTTGACTTTTCTCTCTGTTCATGGGGTGCTGATCCCCAGGGAACTCCTTACTAAACATTCCACCTGCCAAGCTGCATGTCAGATTCCACAACCTGTCGAATCCAACTCACAACCCTCGTCCAAAATCACTGAAAGAGTAAGTGTCAGAGCTTGAATTTAAAATTCCTATCTGTTGACTACAAAGTATATTTGAAAAATCTTTATACCAAACTATGACTAATTCAAGATAACACTTCAACCAAAATTATTCCATGGTCTGACAACTACCCAAAAGGCCTGTTTTCTAAGAAACAGTCAAATAAATGTCTATAGTTGATGCTTATTGATCAGATGGGATGATGAAAAGACTGCCATTGAATTATGTTAGACCCAGTTACAAGACTGTATACTAATGTATATAATACATTATATATATATTATATATATAATTATTATAGCCCTAGTTACAGGACTAACTAGGCTTTCTCAGATCTCTGAGCAAGTGGCTTGAATTATCCAGGGAACAGCATAATTGATAGTTCTGCATTTGGCAGACTCTTCTAAAACAGTGAGTTTCCTTTTCGGCCCGCAGGCTCCCTTACCACAGCAGTGGCTTCTCCACTGAGTCCCGTACCCGTTTCCCTTGCTTCACCCTTTTAGCAGTCCCTGATCCTAAATGATGCTTTATTTTTCTTAGGATTTATCACCATGTAGCATGACTTCATTTATTCAGTTTGCTAATTTTCTTTCTTCTCCCCCACAGGACTGTAGCTCCATAAGGACTAATGGATTTTTGTCTGCGTTCTTCCCTGCTGTACATCCCTCGCACCTAGAGTAATGCCTGCTGCATACTAGACACTAACCAGCATTTATTGAATACATGGTCACATCTTTTTTCAGATAGTTCCACAGGCAGAAATATTTTCACCTATAAATTCCAAAGCATTTAGTGCAGAATTTGATTATAAGATCTGCCTCGGTGTAACACAATTACGTTTACTTAAATATCTCCCTATTAATTCTTCTCCAATCTTTTCAATGGAACTTTAAACCTTCAACCAAGTATTCAAATCTATCCTATCAGTTTCACCAATTTCTTGAATTTGCCTCTCCTTAAACTTTCCCTCCTTCTCCAGTCTGGACTGGTAATGCTTTCAGCTTGCTGACAGCTGTACTCTTGGAACTTCCCTTTGGCATCAGCCTCAGAATTTCAGTAACCACACACCTGTGTCTTCCCTCTAGTTCCTACATGCCATGTCTTCTTTTTTTGATCAACTACTTTCTAACTTTTGGTGGAACACACCCTCCAGTAACTTTCCTTATCCACTAGAGAGTGACCATCCACATTCTAAAATACCTTTTCCCTCATATTTGATAATTCAGTTGGGCACACTATTTCAGCGGGGAAGTAATTTATCTTTTAAAAGGTTACTGGTATGTCTTCACTATCTCTAGGTTCCAGTGTTGCTAGTGTGGTGTCCGACACCACTCTGATCTTGGAGCCTGGGAATCCCACCTCTGTTATATTTTAAGATTTTCTCTTTATCATTGGTGTTTTATAATTGTTTGTTTGTTTGCTTTTAATTTTCCTGTTAACTGTGTGGGCCCTTTCAATTCAAAGAATTCATGTCCTTTACTTCTGGAAAGTTTGTTTAGAGAATTTTTTTTATAACTTCCCGCTTTCTTTTTCCCCCTCCATTTCTTTCTTTCTGAATTTTATTCAGATAAAGTTTCTGAATCTTTATGCAGATTTTAGTCATCTCAGATTTATGCCCTAATTTTCTAAATTTTCTTTGTCCTATTTTGCAATTCTTTATTTTCTAGTTTGTTAAATACTTCCTTGATATGACATTCTAACCTTTTTATTGACATCTTGATTCCATTTCCATGATATTTTTCTTGGTCTCTAAAGTTTTTTTTTAATTTAATGGCATTTATTACTTCTTTCATAGATTTAATATTTTTCTCTGTTTTCTAAAATTCTATTATTTTTCCTCTAAATTGTTTTTAACAAACTACCTCTCTATTTTTTCTCTCCCTCCCTCCCTTCCCCAAGCCCTTCACCACTTCTGTTGTTAAAGGCTTTCCCAAGTGTCTCAGAAATGGCATTGGTACTGGAAAGTGGCTGTCAAGTCAGGTTCCTGCCCATTATTGCTGGTGGTGATTGCACTCAGAGCTACAGCACCACTTTCCCAATTAAGATAACAATGTTTCTTGGTTTAGAGAACTATCCTTTAGACTTTCTTTAGGCCTCGCAAGACTCTGTAAACCACTTTCACTTAAGTTAGCCATAGTCAATTCACTGTGCAGAAGGATTACCTCTGTTACATGTTACATTCTCTTTACCATGCCATTTTTGACTAAACATAAGATAAACATTTTTGTGAAGAATAACAGTGAGTTATGGTAGTCTAATTACTGCTAGAGACATGCTTTCTTTGCTTGGTCAAATCAACACAGGTTTGGTGTGGACGTTGTAATTGGGCAACTATTTTTTTTCCTCTTTGGTAAAAGGACAGAATAACAGGCTTCCACTTGGTATGGGGAGCAGTACTCCATCAGTTCACTTCAGATCTGTATCAACTCTCTTTTTCACTAAGTTAGTTCACAGGAACTTTAATTGCCTCAAAAACGTTATGGGACATTCAATTAATACACTATATTAATAATTCATGCTGATAAGTCCTGATAAGAAGGATGTAGTAGGTACCACAGATGCTTTTGAAAGATTTGTAACTTTGGTTTCCAGGGTAGGTGATTAGGAGAGTATGGTATATTGCATTTTTGTCAAACATATTCACCATGTTTCCCTGTACCTTGTTTCACTCTCTCAGTGAAAAAAAAGTGCACTTCTCTATACCATAGATTTAACCTTGGCCAAATGATTTGTTTTGGCAATATGATTTGTAAGTAGAATTCACTGTTACTCTTCACCAAAATGTTTATCTTATGTTCAGTCAAAAACAGGGCATGATAATGAGGATGTAACAGAAATAACCACCTCCACATAATGAATTCACTCTGGACAAAGTTAAAGTGGTTTATTAAGGAATACTGGGTTGCTTACAGTCTTGTGAGGCCTTGAGAAAGTTTCTCTCCCTTGAGGAGAACAGTTCATGGCCAGAATGTACCTTGCTACTCATATATTTTTTTGTCTGCAATGACACTGAGAATATCTTAGGCAGGATTGTAGTCAGCCTGGGTTCTGGAATAAAGTCACATGTGGCACAGAACAGATATGTAAACTGAATGAAAAATAAATGGTTGTGGTATGCTACTGAGATTTTTCTGTTGAAAGTTACTCTAGCAAACAAACTGACTTGTAAAAACTATTTAAAACTTTGCCTTTATAATCAAGCAATTAGGTTCCATATGTTCACAGTCTATAGATTGAAAGTGACGGATCCATAGAAAACTACAATGTAGGAAAGAAAATCTTTTGTTAAATTTTTATTTGTGTTAAGATTTCTAGACAACCTTACCTAGTTGTGTTATGAACTGGAATTAGTGATGGCTTTTCCAAGTCCTGAAACTCTTGTTCAGGGAAAACCATCTAAACTTAGGAGAGAGGCAGACTTACAAATGGAGTCGTGCCTATAAACTTTCATGAGCAGCTAAACTCAGGTATATATTTGGGGAAGGGGCTACATGTAATATTAATGTTTTTGGAGCTGATTCCAGTTCACACCATTTCTTTTTTTTAGGGAAAATCTTAATAAGGATTCTTTTGATCCAGCTTTCTTCATCCTGGTTTAATGGACACATTTATGACTGTCATCTTCTTCATAGTATATTTGAAGATCCTCAAATATCACATAATGAAACTAATGTAGACAGTAATATACAAAGCAAATATGGAATAACCTTACCTCAATAACTTTAAAATATGGCAAATAAAACAATTTTCTGAGAATTTAACCTTAAAACCAGTGGATAAAAAGATATTTGAAGATAGAGAAAACAAACTTAAAGCAAGAATTCTGTCTCCATTTTGGTAAGACTTTAATTGATCTCAGTAAATGTGCATCTGAAAAATGGTGTTAATGAGAATTGAGTTTACTCAGCCAATAAAGTATAGGAAAAGGAGGGTAATTTTTTTTAAAGCCATTGGCAGTACCCATCCAAGTATTTTACAGGGAGAAGATGGCTCTAATGCCAAGGATATTTGTATTTCAGGCATGGAAGTTGCAAGCACACTTAAAGTGACATTATTATTTACTTGTATTTTCCAATTTCATGCCAAACAAGCTGACTGCTTATTTTAAGTTTGCTTTCTGTGCACAGAGAAAGAGGATGCTCTAATCATTTCAGTTTCATGTGTTCCGGTACACGTGCAAATGATCTCTGATTGTGAAGTCAGAAACTGGCATTCTGGTTTATATATCAGTTCCTTTTAAAATGATATGGTGAGTATTCTCTAATTGTTCTTCCAGACATACTCCATTCATTTCTCCACCTTTCTCTTTGCTTCAGAAGATTGATTTTGAGAACTGCATTACCTGGAACCCTTTTTTTAAAACCCTTATTTTTCTTCTGCTTGTATATTTGACCAATGTGTGGTACCAGCAGGAGATCAACAAATAAGAGAAGGGGAGGGAATTCTGGAATGATAGGGCAAGGTTGACCAAAAGCCATAAAAGCAAAAATGACACTTGCAAAATTATCAAAATCAACCTTTCCAGAACCTTCAAAATTAAGCAACATCCTACAATAACCAGTGGAACATTTATTCAAGAGAAACAGCTGAATCTGGACAAGAACAGTGAATTTTGTGGAGATGGAACTTTCCTTAACATATCCCCTTCTGCATACCTACAAGGTAACAGCCAGAAGCTTCAATAACCTTGATAGTTATAAAAACCAGCAGCACAGCAGACATTTGAAGAAGCAGAAAAGGTTTGCATATCCTCATGAAGTCCTCTCACCAGAAAACTGCCACTATTTTATCTGTCTGAAAGATCCCTGAGAAAGGCCCATTTACAAGACTTCCTTCAATTTGACTTACCTCAAAACTCACTCTGGGAAAAGCCCTATCTAAGGTCATGTGTCAAAAAAGAGGGATCAGCAACAATTGCTTAATACCATGGCTTCCCAAGAGGCCAGTACCAGTTGGGGCAAACAAGGCTGATCAAAATCTTGAAAGGAAGGTCTGGGAATGAGATGTTCATAGGCGGCTTTGAAAAGCTGTGACATAACCATGGGGTTTCAGAGAAGCCATGCAGGGCTGTGAACCTGCTCAGAAAACACCTGAGAGGGCCCCAACCTCTCACCTCATGACATCTTTGTTGAGCCTGATCCAATGAGTATATTTAGGGTTTTCTATCTTTAATAAAAGACTTTGGGATCACCTTGAGCTACCAGTGTAAACTTCCCAAATAAGTACTAATGGATATGGCAAGACCTTTATTTTTCTCACCACATTTGTTTGTGAGGGCCACTATCAGTAGGACAAGGTATGGAAAGAATAGTGTGGCAGCCTGTGGAAAAGGTAATCTGGGCTGAGTTGGCTTTTACAGAAGGAGCCTAACACTTCAAGGAAAGTAAAAGTTCCAGAAAGAGCTAAGATTGCTCGAAGTGCTACTAAGAGGATACTGGATTGCAACTACATCTAGCTAGGGATTCCAAACGGTAAAAAAAAAAAAAAAGCTTAGGAGAAAAAAATGACTGTCTTGGAGAAAGAAAGAATAGGGGAAAATTTTTTCACTCTTCCTTAAGAATGATGAGGAAAATAGTTTCTTCTGACAGGACAGATTCCACCTGTGGGTAATTTTATTTACTCTTGGGGATAGTCTTTATAACAGATTATTTTTCTTCATTTTCACATCACAGGCAAAAGAAAACCAGAATTCTTAAAGTAGAAAAAAATAAAACAGCAGCAGGGAAAATCCTAGCCAAGATGGGATTGCAGAAATGTGAACTGAATCTGCTGATTTTATTCAATGTTTATCAGTATGGCTTGTGGCTCTCAGGTTGAGAACCACTGTTCAAGTGAGGCCTTGTAACTTGTTACTAATGATCAAATGTCTATGTCACTAGTGGGTGCTGAGGGAAAAAGAAACAATTGAGAATCCCTACTCCAATCACCTCTAACAGAATATAAAAGATAAAAGAGCCTGACTATTGAAGAATTACAGAGGCACTGATAACAGCTCAGAGAAATATTTCAGAGATGTTTGAACACAAAATAAATCTGAAAACTGAGAGCAATAATTGTAATAGAAAACATTGAACATTTTTATTATAACCAGGAACTGTTCTTAGTATAAATGTTATATATACATTAGCTCAGTAAATTCCTACAAGACAAATACAATTCCATTTTATAAACAAGCTATCCGAGGCAAAGAGAACTTGTCTTCTCCAGTTATTTAGTATGGAAATCTGTCCCAAGGACCCATACTCCCAAACTTACATCATAATTACATAGAAGATTTTGGATTTAATGGACTTTAGTTATAAATCCCCAGTTTCTTCAATATCTGAGTATAAGTTCTAGGTTAGACTAAGTGGTAGTTAATACCAATTAAAATAGTTTCTAAAGTTATATAACTCAATACAAAAATATTCCCCATAACATTTATCTCTATTACTAAGTAATACTATCTAATTACATTCACTAGTATAATAAAGTTTGGAAAAGTCATTGACAAACATGGACCATGACTAACCTGACTATAGTATTCTCTACTTGGGTAAATGAAATCAGAAAGAGTAACATTATCCTAAAGTCCTCTAAGTGTTGAAAGTTCAATTATAAACAAATTACAAATATCTCATACACAGATAGAGCAGTGCTAAGCATAGTAGTATATACATTTGTTGAACATGATAAGGATTAATCAAAAGAATTTACCTGATGCAGAAATATATAAAGGAGAAAAAATTAAAACACTAAATCTAGTGCACCTCCAAAGTAAATAGTATTGAAAATGTTTCCTTCTTGTCTCTGTAGAATTTTTTTCAAAAATATGCCCATACAGCATGTGCGCAATTTTGTATCCTGATTTTATTTATTTTTTGCTTAGTGTTATATCAGAAGTCTTTGCCATATTTTAAGCATTCTTTAGAAATACTACTTAGATGACTTTATGTTATTTAATCAATCAAGGTGTATTATATTTTCTTACCAATACTCTGCATCTTTCACTTTTTAGGTTTCTAACATTTTTACTATTGCAAATCAGATTTCAACTAACTTCATAAGTATTTTTTTTTTTAATAATTATTTTTTATTGAAGGGTAGTTGACGCACAGTATTACATTACATTAGTTTCAAGTGTACAACACAGTGGTAGAACATTTATATACATAATTCTAGGTTCCAGCTATCACCTTACCAAGCTGTTACAATACCTTGACTATATTCCTACTTCATAAGTATTTTTAAGTATTTAATTATGTTTTATATGGAAAAATTCCTGGAAATATAATTATTAAATGAAATATAATAATATTTTCAAGATACTTGGCATATGCTACTAAAATGCTTTCCAAATGGACTGCACTACACTGCATTACCATTCTCACTCTACCAAAGTACTAGATCAAGTAAAACATATGCCATCCATTATTTATGAAAGTGCTATTTACATTACACATGCATAGGATGTTTTCCTAATTTTAATATTTGTTAATTTGACTTGTGAAAGATGTTGTATTTCTTTCTCTGTCTCTTTCACTCCAAGATATATCATATGTTAGGCCACAAAACAAGTTTCAATGAATTTAAAAGGATTGAAATCATACCAAGCATATTTTCCAACCACAGTGGTTTGAAACTAAAAATCAATTATGTGAATAAAACTGGACAATTCATGGATATGTAAAAATTAAACAACATGCTAGTGAACAACCAATGGAACAAAGAATAAATTTTAAAAAAGAAAAAATACCTTGAGACAAACAAAAATAGAAATACAACATACCTAAATTTATGGGATGCAGCAAAAGCAGTTTTAAGAGGGAAATTCACAGCAATAAATGCCTACTTCAAGAAACAAGGAAAATCTCAAATAAATAACTTTACACATGAAGGAACTAGAAAAAGAAGAATAAATGAAGCTAAAATAAGTAGAAGGAAGGAAATAAGAAAGATGAGAGCAAAAATAAGTGAAATAGAGACTAAAAAGACAACAGTAAAGATCACTGAAAGTAAGAACTGGTTCTTTGAAAAGATAAACAAATCTGATAAACCTTTCACTAGACTCAACAAGAAAAAAAAAGAGAGGACATGCAAATAAAATAAAAAATGAAATAGGAGATATTACAATTGATAACATAGAATAACAAAGGATCATAAGAGACTACTAAGAATTGGACAACCTAAAAGAAAAGGATAAATTCCTAGAAACATATAAACTTCCAAGATTAAACCATGATGAAACAGAAAATCTGAACTGACCAATTACTAGTGAGGAGATTGAATCAATAATCAAAAACCTCCCAACAAACAACAGTTTAGGCACAGAGAGCTTCACTGGTGAATTCTACCAAACATTTGAAGAAGAATTAATTGCAATCTTTCCTTAAACTCTTTCAAGAAATAGGAGTGAATTTCTCCAAACTCATTTTAAAAGGTGAGCAAACTTTGATAAAAGCAAAACCAGATAAAGATGTCACAAGAAAATAAAATTACCGGTCAATATTCCTGGTAAACATAGATGCAAAAATCATCAACAAAATATTAATAAAGTGAATTCAAAGATGCATTAAAAAGATCATACACCATGATCACGTGGAATTTATTGCAGGGGGGGATAAGGATGGCTCAGCATTCACAAATCAGTCAATGTGATAAACCATATTCACAAAATAAGGGTGAAAAATCATATGGCCATCAAAATAGATGCAGAAAAAGCATTTGATAAAATTCAACATTCATGGTAAAAACTTAGTAAAGTGTGTTTAAAGGGAACATACCTTAACATATAATAAAGGCTGTTTATGACAAGTCCACAGCTAACATCATTCTCAGTGGCGAAATGTTGAAAGCTTTCCTGTAAGTTCAGGAACAAGACAAGAATGCCCCCTTTCACTACTTTTATTCAACACAGTATTTAAAGTCCTAGCCAGGGCAATTAGGCAAGAAACAGGAATAAAAGGCATACAAATTGGAAAGGAAGAAATAAAACTGTCACTATTTGAAGATGACATATTACATATAGCAAACCCTAAACATTCCATTAAAAATCCTGTTAGAACAATATATAAATTCAGTAAAGCTGAAGCACATGAAATCAATATACAAAAATCTGCTGCATTTCTATACACTAATAAACTATCAGAAAGAGAAATTAAGGAAACTATTCCATTTATAATTGCATCAAAAAGAGTAAAACATCCAAGAATCAATTTAACCAAGAAGGCGAAAGACCTGTAATTGACAACTATAAGACATTATGAAAAACACTGAGGAAGACACAAATAAATGGAAAGATATGCCATGATCATGGATAGGAAGAATTAACATTGTAAAAATGTCCATACTACCCAAAGCAATGTACAAATTCAATGCAATCCCTATCAAAATTTCAATGACATTTTTCACAGAAACAGAACAAAAATTGCTAAAATTTGTATGGAATCATAAAAGACCCTGAATAGCCAAAGAAGTCTGAAGAAAAAAGAACAAAGCTGGATGCATCATAAGCTCTAATTGCAAACTATATTACAAAATAACAGTAATCAAAACAGTATAGTATTGGCATAAAAGCAGACACATCAATGTAACAGAATAGAGAGCCCAAAATAAGTCCTTGCATATATGATCAATTAATTTATGACATAGGATTCAAGAATATACAGTGGGGAAAAGACAACCTCTTCAATAAATGGTGTTGGGAAAATTGAATGGCCACATGCAAAAGAATGAAACTGGATCACTGTCTTAACCATACACAAAAACTAACTCAAAATGGGTTAAAGACTTAAATATAAGACCTGAAATCATAAAAATCCAGCAAGAGAACATACGCAGTAAGTTCCGTGACATAGGTCATGGTGATGATTTTTTGAATGTGATATCAAGAGCAAAAACCAAAAAGAAACAAGTAGGAGTACATCAAACTAAAAGACTTCTGAGCATTTTCTAATGTATAAAATTATCAAATCACTATGTTGCACATCTAATACTAATATAATATTGTACATCAACTATACTTCAATTAAAATACTGAAAAATTAAAAGTTTCTGCATATCAAAGGAAACCATCAATAAAACAAAAAGGCAGCCTACAGTACAGAATGGGAGAAAATATTTGCAAATCATACATTTGATAAGGGACTAATACCTAAAAATATATAAAGAACTCATACAACTCAATAGCAAAAAAGAAAAACCTGATTAAAAAATGGGGAGAAGCTCTGAATAGACACTTTTCCAAAGAAGATATACAGATAGCTAACAAATACCTGAAAAGATGTTCTAAATCACTAATCATCAGGGAAATGCAAATCAGAACTACAATAATACCATCTCACATCTGTTTGAATGGCTGTCACCAAAAAGACAAGAGATACTAAGTGTTGTCGAGGATGTGGAGAAAAGGCAACCTGTGTGTACTGATAGTAGGAATGTAAATTGGTGCAGCCACTATAGAAAACAGTATGGAGGCTCCTCAAAAAATTAAAAGTGGAATTACCATATGATCCAGCAATCCCACTTCTTGATACATGTCCATAGGAAATGAATCACTATCTCAGAGAAATCTGTACTCCCATGTTCATTGTAACATTATTCATAATAGCCAAGATAATGAAAAAACATGGTCAATGGATAAATGGTTAAAGAAGAAGTGAGACATCTATTTATATCTAAATCTCTATGTAAATAATGGAATAGTATTGAGCCATAAGAAAGAAGGAATCCTGTCATTTGTAACAACATGGATGGACCTTAAATTATGCAAAGTGAAATAAGTCAGTAGAGAAAGATAAATAATGTGTGGTGCCATTCTATGTGGAACCTAAAAAAGCCAAATCCAGAAAAAGAGAATAGAATGGTGGTTACTAGGATCATTGGGATGGGGAATTGGGGAGATGTTAGTCAAAGTGTACAAGCATCCAGTTACAAGATGAGTAAGTGCTGGGAATCTAATGTACAGCACAGTGATTACAGTTAACAATATTGTATGATATACTTGATAGTTGCTAAGGGAATAAATCTTAAATGTTCTCACCATAAAAATAAATGTTAATAATGTGATATGATCTAGGTTTTAGTTGAAGTGATAATCATTTTGCAATATATGTGATTAAATCAGCATGTTGTAAACCTTAAACTTACACAATACTATATGTCAGTTATATCTCAATAAAGCTGGGGAAAAATCTTTTTTTCTTCCCTAGATATTTCTGTTACTCCCTTGTTCTATACACACACACACACACACACACACACACACACACACACACATATACATACACACAAAGGAAACCACTACAGACACTAGGTAGAAGGCCTAAAATACTAAGACCACCCTGACTATGTGTCCTTGCAACTAACAAAAAATTTTCAACAAATTATTCCATAGGATGATTTAGAATTACTTGTAAGACATTCCTTCTCCATACCAATACATTCATATCACTTTCAGTACTTCTTAAGTGAAATGAATCTTCTCTCTGCTGTGCTCACATAGTCTCCCTACTCTTCCAAACACTGTATATCTTTTCAAGAGACAAACGTACTTTGTGACTCTCTTACATTTCTCTTCTAAGTCCCTTCCTAATTTACAGGTCCCTCCCCAATCCAATATTTTTATTTTTTGCTTTGAAACATGTCAGTACTCAAGAGTTTTGGGTCTTATGCAAATTTTCAGTTGAGTAAAATGAAACATTCCACTGTTTTGCTACCAAAGATCTTTATAGTTGAATTAAGTATCATTAATTACAGTTTCATGCACTTCTATCTGTGGCTCTTCCAAAGGCCTTCAGGAGTTGACAAAACTAGGGAAAGATCACAGCAATAGCCGAGATAAAATGTGCACAGAATAAGCAAAGATCATAGAGAAGTAACAGAGACAAAACATTATTACAAATCAGAACAAAAGTATGATTTAGACAAACAGGAGTCATTCTGTTGTTTTTTTATTTTCAGGTATTCTAATTTCAGTAAAAAGGAAAAAGAAGAAAAGACTTTCTTTGAGGGAAGCGAACAATGCACTTCAGAATTGAACTGAGTCAAGACTGTTCATAAATCAGGGGAGATCAGAAGACTCAGGATTTCTCTGATGAAGCCTATTTTTCCATCATTACTTGGCCTGTTCTGTTTTGTTATTTACCTATGATGTGTCCTTGATATGAAAGTGAGTTTTAACTTCTGTGTATATTTCTAGCATTATAAAAGTTAAACAACTCCTAATTAAAGTTTTGACCAATATTCTCTTTAAGAAAAGATATATACATGTATCATAACCAGACAGGGCTCTGGGAAGGACCTGTGAAAGTGAGGGGTCCTAAGTTTGATTGCATGGTAAATCTTCTCATTATTATTAATGCATCCAAACCTGTTCTTCCTTTCCATTGATTCTCACTATATATTTATGGAGTACAAAATACAACAGGACTTTGGCTATCATTATTCAGTGCTCTATTTGCACCAACTATGAAGCAGCCAGTTGTGTAAAGAAGCAGCTGTGGACTTGGTAGAAACTCTCAGAGATAAAATTCTCATCAATGTACACCTGTCTCTGAACAAAATTGGAGCTAGATGAGATTCTGAGCTAGGCAGGCAATTGTCAAGCAATGCAATTTTCACTTTGAAAGGGAAGGAGCTGAAGCTAGGGAGGCATGGATAAAAAGAGTTGACATATGGGAAACCAGTTTTGCATTTCTTATGGTGAAAAATAATATGTAAATTCAAAAGGAAAGTTGGAAACAGTTGTCAATGGTGAGTTAAGACATATATCAACTTATTTATTTATAATTAGTTAATCTTTAACACTCCATACTGCTAGAGAAGCAGTATGAAGTGATAGAAAAACTGCAAGCTTTGAAATTAAATTGACCTCAAGGAAACCCTGAGTCTCACACAGACCAGCTGGATTCTAACAACTCTGAGGCTCTGTTGCATCAAATACGGAGAGAACGACCAGGTTGTTGTAGGGATTCCTTATTATATTTCTTGTATGTACATAAATAATAGTCATCATTGTCATTATTATTAAATACATATACAGTAGGTCTAAATATGCACAGGTAATAGATACAATTGGCATTTAAATAAGAATTAGAGATTAAATATTTACAAAGACCCATATTTAACACAGAACAATAAGCATATTATTTAAATGTTTTCTGCTGTAATTGTCAATGAACAAAGGATCCTTTTCTAAAAGGATTTTGCATTTATTATAATTTTCTCAATAATTTAAATAACTGTGGCTTAACAGATAGATCTTTCTTTCACTTCTTGCATTCTATACCTTGAACCAGATAACTGCGCTCCATGATTTTCCCTCCAAAAGTTGCAAATTAAACTGATAGCCCTATTAAACACTTGGATTTATTAAAAAACATTATAAAAATGAAAACTTTCCCATCCCCACAAGCATTTTTTTGTTGAAAGTCATGAACCAGCTTGTGTAGAAATTTAGCTGGGCTGGATTAGGTCAAAAGAGAATTTACTGGATGTCTTTCTGAAAGACAGTCTGGAACAAAGGACAGTTAGCATGTACCTAAGTCACAAGACACCAAGAAATGAGAGAGATCTGTGGAGAATTGTTTCTCAACAGAAGCCAAAATCATGATCTTGCCCCATGACAATTTCCAAAATTTACTTCATTCTACTACAAATAAATAATTTTATATATGTACTGTTAATGTTTTAAATTGTGGTATAACTTGAATGCAAAACATTCAACCTTTTAAAACTATACAGTTCAATGATCTTTGACAAATAAACATTCCTATTTAAACCACCATTCTGATTAAGATAATGAGCATTCCTATCATTCCAGAAATTCCCCTCCTTCACCATTCTGAGACATTTCCCAGTCTATGAGGGGGCAAACTCTGCTCTTATTCATCATCAGCACTTATTTTTTCCTGTCATGTGAGATTCATGTGAAAGGAAGCAAATAGTGTGAACTCTCTTGTGTCTGATTTCTTTTTATCATCGTTTTTGAGACTCTTCTACATTGCTGTGAACATCAGAAGTTTAACTCTTTTTAAACCCTTTTAGTAGTCCATTGAATAAATATAGTACAATGTTGATAAACATTTGAATTGTTCCTAAGTTCTGCTAAAATAATTAAAAGTTTTTATAAACATCTTGTCACATGTATTCTTGTTGCTGTATGTTTTCATTTCTCTTGGTTCTTTATTTTATTTTTATTTTTATTTTGGTATCATTAAACTACAATTACAGAAAGAACATCATGTTTACTAGGTTCCCCCCTTCACCAAGTCCCCCACACATACCCCTTCACAGTCACTGTTCATCTGCGGAGTAAGATGCTGTAAAGTCACTACTTGTCTTCTCTGTGGTGCGCAGCCCTCCCCGTTCCCCCCACGCACTATACATGCTAATCGTAATGCCCTCTTTCTTATTACCCGCCCTTATCCCTCCCTTCCCACCCATCCTCCCCAGTCCCTTTCCCTTTGGTAACTATTAGTCCATTCTTGGGTTCTGTGATTCTGCTGCTGTTTTGTTCCTTCAATTTTCCTTTGTTTTTATACTCCACATATGAGTGAAATCATTTGGTACTTGTCCTTCTCCGCCTGGCTTATTTCACTAAGCATAATACCCTCTAGCTCCATTCATGTTGTTGTGAATGGTAGGATGTTTTTTTCTTATGGCTGTGTAATATTCCATTGTGTATATGTACCACCTCTTCTTTATCCATTCATCTACTGATGGACATTTAGGTTGCTTCCATATCTTGGCTATTGTAAATAGTGCAGTGATAAACATAGGGGTGCATCTGTCTTTTTCAAACTGGGCTGCTGCATTCTCAGGGTAAATTCCTAGAAGTGGAATTCCTGGGTCAAATGGTATTTCTATTTTGAGCATTCTGAGGAACCTCCATACTGCTTTCCACAATGGTTGAATTAGTTTACATTCCCACCAGCAGTGTAGGAGGGTTCCCCTTTCTCCACAACCTCACCAACATTTGTTGTTGTTTGTCTTTTCGATGATGGCGATCCTTACTGGTGTGAGGTGATATCTCAGTGCGATTTTAATTTGCATTTCTCTGATGATTAGCAATGTGGAGCATCTTTTCATGTGCCTGTTGGCCATCTGGATTTCTTCTTTCGAGAACTGTCTATTCAACTCCTCTGCCCATTTTTTAATTGGATTATTTGCTTTTTGTTTGTTGAGGAATGTGAGCTCTTTATATATTTTGGATGTCAATCCTTTACCGGATCTGTCATTTATGAATATGTTCTCCCATACTGTAGGATACCTTTTTGTTCTATTGATGGTGTCCTTTGCTGTACAGAAGCTTTTGAGCTTGATATAGTCCCACTTGTTCATTTTTGCCTTTGTTTCCCTTGCCCGGGTTCTCTTGGTTCTTTAAGAATACAATTGCCCAGTTTTTACATTTCCACACTGGTGTTGCAAATTTTGTTTTCTTTTGTTTTTTTTCTGTGGCTAGGAAACTGTTATTTTCAAAGGAAGGGGAAAACAGCAGGTTAACAGTCTCTCTCAGACATTGTTGCTGAGAGTTTAAAATGGTTTAAGTGATATGGGCATAAATTGGGCAACCTCTAACAAAATTACACATATATATGCATATTATTTTATATTTGTGAAAATGTAATCTTAGATTCCTAGTAAGGTGATTGGATTGAAGGGGAAAATATTTATGAAGAAATTGGAATACTTATCCTACCTTAAATCAAGCCTTGGTCTAAATGTTTATTAAGTAAAATTATGCAATACTGGTACAGGTATATGGACCTAAAGAATGGAGATCACAAAACTACTTGTATGGTCAGCTGAGTTATGACAAAGATTGCACTATATCCATGGGGACAAAAATATTTATTCAAGAGATGGTGATGAGATAATGGGAAATTCATATGAGACAAAATCCCAATCTCATATCTGCACACAAAAAGTCCATTCCAGGTGTATCAAGACAGACTGAAATGTGAAAAGCAAAGTTAAAAATATTTAGAAGATGAATTTGAAACTGTTATTTAAAACATCATGCTATATAGGGCATAAAAAGCAGAAATCATAATGGAAAGATTAATAAATACAGCTACTTTATATTAAATAATGTTTATTATCAGGAAATGAAAGTACAACTTGCAAACTGGGTTTGGATAGTTGCAAAGTATATAACCAACAAAAATTAATATCTAGACTACGTATTTTTAAAATCTTAAGAATGAATCAGTGAAGACAGAAACTATTCATAGTCAAAAGTCAAGAACAGTTCATAGACAGAAATACCTAATTTACATATGAAGAGATACTTAATTTCATTAATAATAAAGAAATCACAATTAAAGCCACAATTCAGGACCATTTTAGACTCATCAAGTCCTCAAAAATGGAGAAAATATGGTAACAACATGTGCTGCCAAGAATGAAGACCAGTAGGAATGCTTATAAGCTGCTGTGGAGATTGCGTATTAGTTGTTACTAGATTCTGCTGAGAGTGTCAGAGAACCCAAATTATCAGTGGCTTAACCAAGATACTTGTTTCTCTCTCACATTAACATTAGAAGTCCATCACTAATACGGGGCTCTATTATTACCTGGGGCCAGGTTCTTTCTAATTTTTTAAAATGTTCCTATCATCCTTAAGGCATGGTTATTTCCTAACAAGCTGACATTCCTCCCCCTCTAGCAATGTATCTTATATCTTCTTTTCAGCCAGAAGAAAATAAGGAGAAGGGTACATTTTTCTCTTTCAATACTGTATGCCACCTCTCCCTGTCTATATGCTATTGGTCAGAACTCAGCCACTAGCTGAAACAGAGACCAGGAAACAGGTATTCAGTTTTCTTACTATTTGCTCCTACAGCCAGGCAATTTTTACTGTCCTTGTAGAAAACAATTTGATATTACTTGATAAATGGAAGAAGAATAAGCCTTATAAACCCAAACTTACACTTCTAGGTATATACCCCAGAGACCCACATGTTTACAAAAAGACATGGACAAGGATGTTCAAAGCAGCATTTCTAGAAGCGGAAAAAATACAGCTGAAATATCTATGAGTGTCTATTAACTGAGGGATCGATAAATAGTTGCATATTTAGTGGAATACTGTAAAGAGCAGAGAAAAGGAAGAAACAATATTGAGCAAAAAATGTATATGTTATAGAGAATGCAATCTTTTGGCAGTTATTCCACAATTGCTGTACTATGCACAATGTATCTGTAAGTTTTAAGATGATATCTGTCAATTGGGGGTCACAATGACCTCAGGATTTGGCTAAAAATTGCTGTTTGGTTTCAACTTTGGTCTCAGAATATGGAAAGCTGAAGAAAAAATGTCTACTTCATTATTGTCTCTGGCATTTTTGAAATGTATTTGATCATGCGATTACCTACTCACTTCATTCTCATCTATGTAATAATTAGTAGTACACACGAGACATATTATTCAGTTTATTTTTAACATTTAAATAATTGCTCTCAAAGATAATTTTTAAAGGTTCCCAAAATAAGTATAACTTGATGCAAAAATCTTATGTGTTTTATGTACTGAAATTCTGTCATTCAGTTGGTGTGTAAGTTTAAGTTTGTATATACTTTTGCAAGAGTAAATTGATGAAAGAGTAAAATGATGAAAATGAATGACACACAAAACAGTTGTTAAGAATTTTCAAACAGTTAAAAAGGAAGTAGATTATTACTGTGAATATTAAGGCAACATTAGCTAGGAAACTCTATGGAGGACACTGTGTCTGGTTTGAGCCGTTGAATGTGTATTTAAATTTAAATACCAATTTCAGACAGAATAATAGAGACTATGTTACGTTGTTTGGATACCTGCATTCATAAAGAAATAAACTTTCTGAACACCTTTAGTTTCATTTATTTAATTCCAATTAGTCCATGGGTCTTTCAAGTAAAAGCCTCATTTCAAAATTCTTTTTATCTTGTGAAGATCACGTACAAGCAGAATGTCAAATCTGCCACCACGATTTTTCCTACAAAAAACTCTAAAATGGTATATTACTAAAGAACAAAGGGAGGGTGAGAAAGAAGAAAGTGTGCGATGTTCCTCTACAAATGGTCCTTGAAGGTGAATCACAAATGGGCGGCAGAGCAACTGCTGGAGCAACCCTGAAGTTCACCATGCTTACAAATGACTACCATATTTTAATTATAATTGAATAGTAATAAGTTTTCAAACAACATTTCAGATTTATTCTTGTATCCCAGAAGTTCCTTTGATGACAATGGCCAAATCTTGCTTTTAACTTTTGCTCATTTGGCCTTTGACCAAAACTCTGTACTCAGGGCTGTCTACTTCATCATTAAAGTCCACTGCCTGGGCTTCCCCCTCAAAGGGCAATTAGGAGTGAAAGTATTTTCTTTCATCTTTTTTATCTTCCTCACTTGGTTTTAAGTTCTTAAAGTAAATCTCTTTCAATTTAATCAGTCCTTATTCCTTTATTTTTCTTTCATTTTCCTACTACTCCTAGGCGGTTAGTAAGCCTGAAATACAGATGTCAAACTATTCTTGATCTTCCTAGACTTCTTGAATAAATTTGATTTTCCAAGACAGAGTATTTCAGGAACAGGTCTTTTTTTCCCCTAAATGTTTGGATTTTCATTTTCATTCAGATGTTTCTTTACCTTAACAACAAAAGATAACACACTGTTCTTATTTTTAATATCTCTTTCTTTCTAATTGTTTACTAACAAAATCTACCCTCCTTTTCTAGATAAAAACACAGTCTGAGTCCATGAGCACTAATGCCTAGGCCCAAATTTATGTAATTAATAAATCCAGGTCCCAGTTGAGATGACGTGGTGAGGTCTTAGACTTGGGCACTTGGAAAAGCCACTTAATTCCAAAAGATTGGACTATACAGTTTTTTCTCTCTTAGCCCTCAATATAGTTCAAAATGACATTGAGAGGAACTGAACGTGGGGCTTCTGAACCAGCATTACTCACTTATGCTTTCCATGAAGCATACATATTGTTGGCCTCTATTTCCTGTGATTCTTTCTGCTACTGAAAGTTTAAAAATTCAGCATTTCCCTCTTTCTCATGGCTGGATCATATTCTATTATACATATATATTTCACATCTTCTTTACCCATTCATCAGTTGACACACACTTTGGTTGTTTCCATATTTCAGTTATTGTGAAAAATGCTGCAGTGAACATGGGATGCAGGTATCTTTTGGGTATCCTGTTTTCATTTCCTTTAGATTTATACCCAGAAGTGGGATTGTAATATTACTTATATGTGGAATCTAAAAAAGCTGAATTCATAGAAACAGAGAGCAGAATGGTGGTTGCCAGGGGCTGGGGGTGGGGGGGGATTGGGAGATGTTGGTCAGAGGGCACAAACTTGAGTTAGAAGAGAGTGAGTTCTGGGGAGGCAATGCACAGTACTGAGTTACATACTTGAAAGTTACTAAGAGAGCAGATCATAAATGTTCTCACCAAAAAAAAGAAAGGATAATCACATGACATGATGGTAATGTTAGCTAACACCATGGTGGTAATCATATTGTAATATGTAAGTGTGTCTATGAACAAGTTGCACACCTTAAATTTATGCAGTGTTATACATCAATTATATCTCAAAGAAAAAAAAATTCAACATGTGTATTAGCCTGAGAAAACAGTTTTTTTCTTTTTTTTCCCCCATTTTTCCCAATGCATAAATACTTGGAAAGCTCAAAGACCTGTAAAGCTCATCTTGTTTTGATATAGGCCTTAACTTGAACTAAATGGCTGTCTACTTTGGTCATTTAATCCTTGTGTCAGCAGACCCTACTTGTTTAAAAGCTAAACCAGTGTAGGTCAGGATACGGGCAGCCAGAATCCCGCATTTTTTATGCTCACTGAAGCCCACCCTGCCTGATTCAGCTAAGAACCTACTGTAATATAATAAACTGCTGCAATCCACCAAGGTCAAAGTCCCGCATGACATATAAAAGAATTGAAACCTGGTGCCTCTTGCCCAGGCTGTGTCTGAAGTGTGATTTTTTTTCATCCTGAAATATCAGGTCAAGATTTCCAGTCAAAGATCCAAGATGCTGGGATATGAGGCGGCCAATGAACAGCATTCCTATTCCCTGCATGCAATTCATAAACTACTCAAGTAACAGGCAAAAAATAAAAATCAGAGAAGATTAATCAAACCACAGTTTTATTACTGATAAAGCTAAAGGTGGCAGCTACCAAGGGATTCCTAAAACTGTGTGCATTAGGTGAACTTAACCTTAAAGGGTCATAAAGAAGCTCAAGTATGGCTAAGTCAAACACCATGTAATCCTGAAGGAACTGAAACTATAAAACACTTAGAAGAAAATATAGGGAGAAAATTTCTGGACATTGGTCTTGGAGTAGTTTTTGGGATCTGATTATCAAAAGGCAATACAAGTAAAAATAAACAAGCGGCACTGTGTCACAACTAAAAAGCTTCTGTACATCAAAGGAAACAATCAATAGGTGGGCATTCAATAATGTAGGTAAACTGTCAAATTACTATGTTGTATACTTGAAACCAATATAATATTGCATCTCAACTGTACTTCAATTTCAAAGATAATAAAAAAGGAAACAAAATCAAAAGGGAACCTACAAAATGAGAGAAAATATTTGCAAACTACATATTTGACTTGGAGTTAATATGCAAAATATATAAGAAACTCTTACAACTCAATAGCAAGCAAAACAAAATGAAACAAGAACCCAAATAACCCAATTAAAAAATGGGCAAAAGGACTGAAGAAACATTTTTCCAAAGACGTACAAATGGTCAACAAGTATATGAAAAGATGATCAATTTCATTAGTCATCAGAGAAATGCAAATCAAAACCACAAGAGACACCTACTAGAAGGTTAGCATCAAAAAGATAAGAGGTAACAAGTGTTGGTGAGGTTGTGGAGAAAAGAGAACCCTTGCGCACCATTGATGGGAATATAAATTGGTGCAGCCACTATGGAAAACAGTGTGGAGGTTCCTCAAAAAACTAAAAATAGAACTACCATATGACTCAGCAATCCCACTTCCAGATATATATATACTTCTGGTATATTTCCAAAGGAAGTAAAAACACTATCTCAAAGAGACAACAGTAATTCCATGCTCACTGTAGCATTATTCACAATACCCAAGATGTGGAAATGACCTAAATGTCCATTGACAGATAACTGGATAAAGCAAAGGTACTGTATATATCAAGAGAATATTATCCAGCCATAAAAAAAAAAGGAAATCCTGCCATTTGTAACATCCTGGATGAACCTGGGGGATATTATACTAAGTGAAATAAGACAGATGGAGAAAGGTAACAAACACTGTGATACCACTTACCTGCAGAATCTAAAAAAATGCTACTCACAGTAACCGAAGGTAGGATGGAGGTTACCAGTGGCTGAGGCTGGGGTGTGGAGAAAAGAGGAGATAAAAAACAAAAAAGAAAGTAAAATGGTGTTTACCAGGACTGGGTGGAGGGGTTATGGGTGCAGAGTTTCAGTTTTGTAAAATTAAAAGACTTTTGGAGATGACAGTGGTGATGGCTGCACAACAGTATGGCTGTACTTAATACCATTGAACTGCACAACTTAAAATGGTTACAATAGTTATTTTATATTACGTGTTATTTTATTACAATAAAACAATGGGAGAAATAAGAAAGTTATGTAGACTGAAAAGTTCCCAGATGAAATTCTGATTTTACATCTATTACGAAATGTATTTTTTATTACACTTGCAAGTGCACTAAAATAACTATGAACCTTCACTTTGACAACATGAATACTACCCAAAGTGCTGCTATAAAGAGAAAAGAAACTGGTAAATTAACTATCTTCAGAAATTGTAAAAGAAAGGATAAAGGTGTTGCACTTGAAAAAAACTGCATGAAATTTAAAATAAGAAAACCCGTTATTAGAATAGTCAATTAGGAAAACTGGACATTTGGTTAAATGCCTTGCAGAAAATTGATATTTGGCCAATTGACCTAAAATCCCTACCCACCCCCTCAGCTTACTGAGTTGTAGCAAAGCTCACCTCAATCACTTTCTTAAATAGGTCAAGCTCTTTCCTGTTTGCTTTTTCTTCTTTCTGAAATTTCCTTTCTCCTTTTTCAGCTGAAAAGTTCCAGTGCATCCTTCAACTCACAGTAAGTTGCTCAGAGCCTGTATTAGGAATTTTAACACAAAAAAGAACCTAATAAATGTTAAAATATCATGAAGAATACTAAAATGTAATGAACAAACAAGTATCCATTTTCAGCAAGTACAGCAAGCTTTTAAAATCTTTATTATATAAAATATATAAGTATACTTAGAGTTATATAAAACTGTAAGAGACACTAAGCCCCTTAATTGAAAAATGATTAAATCCAGGAAAGTAACCGAAAAGAATATTCAACGGCTAATAAGAAAACTATTCAACGTTGCTATTAATCAGATATGTATATTAAAGATTAATGAGATTCCAGTTTTATTCTATTAAATTAGGAAATAATTTGTGAAATACTGTTATTAAGATGACAGTACAATGAGAAAGACATGCACTGAAGTGGCGCTATAAGAGACTGATGAAAGAAATTTTCTAATTATATCAAATGTCTTAAATATATCCTAACCTGTGACTCAGTTATTTGTTCAAAAAGAAAATGATAGAAATGAACTGAGCACTATTTACAATAGTGAGATATTGGGAATGGTCTCAATGGATACTTACAAGTCACAAAGCAGGATCTGTATAAAAATTCAGTTTTCTTCAAATCTTACATTTTAGAACAAATGAAGCAAAGAGACCTTGGGGCAACTTCCCTCCAGATTCTGTTTGTAGTACATGGGTTATCAGTGATTCAAAATATTGTAATTGCTAATTACAAAACTTTTGACTGGTGTGCCTTGAATTATGTTTTTTACAAAGGACTTAATGAGCTCTAGTGGGTTTTCTAGAGTGAATTTAGGTATAATTTAAGGAAGTGCAGGAAAATATTGTTTAGTTTTCCAGTAGTCTTTCAGCTTTACTAGAAATCAATATCAAAATATAAGAAGGGGGTGGAGAATTTTCTATTCAATATCTTCTTAATATCAATCTAAATGGTTAGATTGATTAATACTTTGTGAGGAGAAGACAAGAAATATAAATTCTAATTAACTTATGGGTTATTATATCAATGCATTGATACTTTATGGGAATGGGTCAATGCAGTTTACTCCAAACAGTTATTTTTCTTCATAAATGAAATATCTTGCATTTGGAAAAAAAACTTTAGAATAACTACCCACACAGTTAACTGTATATATATACTCTAACCACAGAAAGATTAAGGTTAACTTATAAAACATGTGTGATTCTCATTCCACAAACTTTGGTGGACAATGTCTTTCTTTTCTTAGAATCAAATTAAATCTAACCTCCATTCCCCACCCTACACTGTTGCCTGTAAATTCAGTCCCAGTAAATATTGGGAATCCCTAAAACCTTACCCCGTCCATGGCTGCTCCCAACACAGCATTGTATGAAGTTTCCAGAAGGACATTTAGGAAAGTCTCTTTATTGGTCCACATGCTGAGATGTCTACAGTCCAAGTCAGCACGGCCTCTTTGTGTTGTCTAGCTTCACTGGGTCTAGCACTCAGGACACATGAAACTTGACAAAAGTTACAGCCAGGACACAGGGATCAGACTTTCTCTTTGCACCAGGTAGTTACTTACGCCAAGAGAAGCAAAAACATAGTAAATCCCACTATTCGAACATTTTACCAATTTCAATTTCCTTCCTGCATCCCCTTTTGTTATTTTCAAAATTATCATCTTTCTTCCTTCTTTTCAAGGAGTATAGTCTTCAGAAAACAAAAGCCAAGATTGTTGTTTTCCTGTCTATTCAAACTTACTATGAGTTAAGGAAGCACCCAATTTTGGTTTTTCCTACAACAAAGAGGGAGTAAAACATAAAGAGAAGAAAGCATAAACTAATAACTCAATAGTTTTAACCAGAAGTAATTCTATGGGTGTTTTTGAGTGCATTATGTTCATTTTGTACATTATGAGCTTGAATAAAAAGAATGCTGATATAATTGAAAAAATATTTTTCCCAAGAAGATAAGTTCTTAAATTATGCATTAAAGAAACAGTAATAGCTCTGGAACTCTAAAATAAATGCAGTGTTTCCTAGATGATGAAATGATGTCAAATGATATCTCTACCTGTAAGTAAAACAAGTATATTTAATTTCCTATTTCTGAAATTGTCTTTTCCCCCCTTTTCTGATTTGGCCCCATATTAGGGCATTATTAAAGGAGATTTTACACACTCATTTCTGTGGCACTGTCTGTGATTGGCTCGCTTTGTTCACTAATAAATAAAATGCTGCCAATTCTATCCTCAATGGGACTAGTTGATTTCTTCTGTCGGCATTTCCACAGACTGTACCATTCACTCCAGTCAGCCATTCAACAGTCAGCAACTCTGGCCACAAGAGGGCATGGACACAGATAAGGAACAGAACAGGAGAGGAAAACTCCCTCAAAGCATCCTGCATTTCCCAGTAGTGAAGAGTTGGTATTACCATTCCGAGGACAGAGCTCCCTTTTGTCAATTCCAAGCACAGATCATGTCAGTCAATCCAAGGTAAGTACCTCAATAGTATTCCGGAAAAATAATTCAAAAGTAAAAATTTGAAATTCTATTTTGAAGTCTTTTGACACTAAATTGTCCGAAACAGTTCAGAAATTCAAGTTGAAGTTATGGTAATTTTCAGAGTAGGAAAACCAAGAGTCATGCTGTGAAGTTTTTCCTTCAACAGCAGCAATACTGGAATTCCTTTCCTACTGCCCCACAAAGATGGGATATAAGATTCTAGGTCTTCTCCAGTCCCATAGATTAAGACTTGCAAAATGTCTTTAGGAGTGCCCAGAAAAAGTATTTCCTGGGTCTCTTTCCCTCTCTGAGCCACACACAGATTTTATTCATAAGTCCAAGTGACTAAATTCACCTGACTGTCATTTTTAGGGAGATGCTAAGGCAGACAAGAGCCTCAGTTTGATTCCACAGACCAGCTTGCTTGCTTGAGAAGTATATCGGAATTCAATATTAACCAAAACACTTCCTTCTCAGTCCTCCAATTACTATTGGAAGATCCCCCCAAATATCCTGGAAAATACTTACACAACGTGGGCTATATCCTACCACTAATAGCCACTGCTTGCTGCGAGCAGTCATTCTTTCTCAATTGTATGGTCCCAAAATTGGTACGATTAAATATGTGCTTTATTCCCCTTAAAATTAATAGTAACTAAATTCGATATTTAAATACAGTGGAATGGAAGCACTCTAAACAGATAGACAAAACATCAAAACAAGAAAGTAAAACAACAAAAAAGGAAAAGGAAAGCCCTGTGTTTAATGCTAGTAGAAGATGTGGTGTCTTTCCCTCTCAGAAGAGTTCCTTTCTTAATCATTTCCAAGATGCTTCACCACTTGGCTGTGCACCTGTTCAGCAATCCTTCAGTTGCTAAATTCTGCAGTGTCCCCTGAAATCTCCCCCATGGTAGCCAGTGACAGATTGGGCAAGTAGTATACATTTTTGCTCTCATCATCATCAGAAATACATGAAATCAATCCTGTGCTAAAATGAATCTTCCAAGGAATATTTTTCTATTCAAATTACAGTAAGAGGAGGAAACCAGGCAACTCTTTGATGATGTTATAAAAGCTGCAGTTAATTTTAATATGAATGAAAGAAACACTCCCAAAGACAAAGAGATATTACAGTATAATAAATAATTTATGTTCCTTAATCCAGGATGGACAGTGGTAGTAAATTAGATTCTAAGGCAGTTTTATTTTACTGGTGATGGTCAGAAGTTTAAGCCAAACTATCTTGGAATATCTCAAAAATTCTATATGAATGAACTGGTTATATACCAGTTGCAACAACACAAAGACATGATACTTTTCAATGGAATGAGGTATATATACAGGCAAACTACTATATTCTCCCTCACATACATGCTCATACTTACATTTAAAAGTGTCTGGTAGCTATTTGTAGTTCTAATAAGTAAATAAAGGAATAGTGAAGCTTCAAACTCAGAGTAGTTAAGCAAGGCAAGGGATAGCCCTGAGGCTGTGTGTTATTAAATGTCTGGCTCTGTGCGATTACAGTAGATACATGCAGTCATATTACTTGTTATCACTATAAAATGACAGCTGAGTTTAGGGATTTGAGTTTATGGCAAAGGGAAATGCATCTTTAAAAACTGCAAGTCTATTTGATTTTTTCTTGGAATTTGATAACTTTTATAGAACACCGAAAGTGAAATCACCTCCATTTTGCCCCTTTAAAAATCTTCAGTTCCTCATCATATCTCCATGAGCACTGCAGTTGTCAAGAAGCTCTCCTGAAAAATATTTCAACTTCCCTCACTATTACAGTATCTGCCAAAAAGTAAAAAGTTCCACCTAAAATGAACCAATGGTTCATGCCACTTCTCATTCACAATGCAATTCAAGCATTTGAAAGAGACAGAATATAGAAGAGTATGTATTGAACTTTGCCTCTTTCAATTAGCCTTTGAGATTTGAGGGTTTAAAATCAAGTAAATATGTTCTTTTATGTATTTCTCTCCTAAAAGAAAACATATGAAAAAAAATCAAACTTATAACCTTCCCTGTCAAAAAAACCCTTAATTTCTATAATGTACAGAGGTACAGTTCGCTCAATTATATAACTCAAAAGTTCAGTTACCTTTCATTTTTCAGACTGGTCATGCACCAGGTTAGGGTCTGGGGGTATAAACTAAAGGTTTCCTTCCCTCAAAGAAAACTACACTTTGGTAGGCAGCCACCAAGACATCCCCTGATGATTCTCTCCTCCTGGTATCCATTCCCTTGTATACTCCTCCTCTTCCACTTTGCATTAAGGCTGACCTTTGTGACCAACAGAATATTGTAAAAGTGACACTGTGAGGCTTCTGAAGCTAGGTTATAAAAGACATTACAGCTTCTGCCTTAGACTCTTCAATGACTCACTCTGGAGGAAGCCATGATGTGAAGACACACAAGCAGACTTCTGGATAAATTTATGTGGAAAGCAACAGACAGCAGTACCTTGTCAGCCATGTGAACGAGCCACCTTGGGGTGGATAGTCCAGCCCCAGTCAAGCCTTCAGGTAAGTGTACCCTTGGCCTACATCTGCATATAATCTCATGATTCCCCATACCATACCCTACTCTTCAGTCAACCTCTCCCAGATTCCTCACCCTTGGAAACTGTAAGAGATAATAAATATTTATTGCCGTTTTATGCCACTAAATTTTGGAAATAATTTGTTACACATACCCCTTACCAACATCTAATCAGCTGCCAAATATTAGAAAGTTTACCTCCATATATCACATGATCCCTTCTTTTTCATGTCTTTCATTTGAACCCTGATTCAGAGCTTCATAATCCTTCATTTATGCTATCACACTTGCTCCCCAAGTGGTGATGATGAGCATAGCCTTAAATTTCCACCTACATGAGTTTGGATTTAGTGTTTTATTTAGTGGTGAAAGAACTGAAATCTTTCTGAGAAGAGAAAGGCCACAATTTGAGTTAAGCATCCATAAAATGATCCTTAAAGTGATGTTTAATGGAGGGTTCATTAGAAGCAAGGAGGAAAAGTTGGAAGTTCTCACCAGAGTTAATGAGAGATTTGCTATCATGTACCAATGATTGATGTGGTCAAGATCCAGAGAAGCTATCCAAGATGGAGAGGGCAGTTACATCTCTGTCATAGGTCTTGGCTTAGCACTGTTGGAGGGATTGTCAATGGGCAGGTGATCAGCAGAAGATATTCAAGAAGTAGAATGTCAGGCAGACAGTAGAGTACCTGAAGCTTTGCAGTAAAGAGAAATGTCTAAGTCATGTGAAATCTAGTCAAGAATCCATGTTCAAAGTCTTACTTCAGCATAGCATCTCATGCATGGATGGCAGCCAATAAGTGTCTGTGATATGAAAGGCTAAATTGAAGTTGAAAAAATGCTATTTTTGATTTGAAGGTGCCAAAGTGCAGGATAAGGTAAGAAATATTTTTAAAGGTAATAATAAAATTTCATATGGTATAAAGAGAGTTTTTACCTGGGAATAGTAAGCTATTACATTAAATTATTTTCAAAGAGTGGCAACAAGTATCTCAATGAAATTATTCTTTTGTTCTCGAATCATCCTGATTGGACAGATTTGACCTGGTTGAGAACAGTAAAATTTCTTCAAAAATATATGAAACCTAAGGTAAACCAAGAGAAAGTTGAATTATTACTACTCTTAGCTATACACTAAAAGAAATATATTGCAAGTAGCCAAGGAGAAAGGAGGTGGGATGTGATGGGAATGTAAGGGGTCTGCAGCAGTGTATTTCCAGCCTCAGCTTCTATAATTCTCTTCCCAGTTCCCTGTGCTTTAACTTTGTTTCTCTCCCACATAGTTTTTGGCTAGGCTGTCTAAGATTTTGCTGAGCCTCTGACAAACTTGTCCATACCTATACTTCTGGGATCCCACCACTGCCTTGTCTGTACAGTAGACAGGCTTCATATCCTTTAAAGATACAGTTACTATTTCTGTTGAAATCACCACTCCCATAAAATAGTATTTCTCCAATACTAGACAGATGTACATGAGATATGTATGTTGTAGTAGCCAATTAAATATAGGTACAGATAGGTGTTTAATAAAATGCATGTGGAGGTTTCTAATTAAGATGAAATGGAGAGGTGAATAAAAAATTAGAAAAGTCAGTATCAGGACCTACACTCATCAGTAAATGAGTTTCACCAATGAGGTTTGGTGTTCATTATAACTATTTTTCTGAGGTTTAAGTAAGCCACTGTAGGAAAATCATTACCTCACCTCTATGGGATCAGTGGAACAGGGAAGAACCTTTATGTCTGTGCTCCCTGAAAATATCCAGGAGATCTCTGAGTCAAGGAAAAAGCACTGGGTAAAGCTTAGAGGAAAAGGTATTTCAGTTTTGCAGAACATAATATGTGAAAAGAGGGACTTAATCTACAGCCACCCCCTATCCCAGCCTTTTCCAATTCAGAGGCCATTCTGAAGGATGCAATCACCTAAATAGGGTTTCTCTGTTTCAGGGCATTAATTTCATAATTTACAGCTACCTAGTCTCTGAAATTGGAAAATTAATATAGGACTATAATTTTGCTTAGATATACCCATTTCATGTATTTATTTCAAAAAATCCCCAACAGTGTAATTTATAAGGATTTTACAAAGACAATAAAAAGAAAATAAAGAAATTAAAAAACCAAGCCAAGTATATTGATAATTATAAAACATTGCTGAAAGAAATGAAAAAATACCTAAATAAATGGAAATATATTCCACATTCATGGATTGGAAGACATATTGATAAGACAGCAATACTTACCGCGTGATATACAGATTCAGTGTAATCTCTGTCAAAATCCAAGTGGTATACAGATTTTAGGCAATCTCTATCAAATTCCCAACTGCATTTTTTTGTTTGAAAAATGGAAAAGTTGATCATAAAATTCACATCTCAGAGACCACAAACAGGAAAAACAAAAACAAGAAAAGAATGATGAAGACAGAAGGGCTTCCCTACTTCCTGTCTTCAAAACATACTATAAAGCTGCAATAATTAAAGAAGGACAGTCCTAACATACGGATAGACATATAGATCAATGGAATAGAAAGAGAGTCCAGAAATAAACCATATTTCCATGATCAATTGGTTTTCAACAAGAGTACCAGGACCATTCAATGCAGAGAGAATAGTCTCTTCAACAAATGGTCCTGGGGCAAGTGGATGTCCACATGCAAAATAATGAAGTTGGACCCTCACCTAATAACATATATAAAAATGAATTCAAAATGACCAAATACCTCAATGTAAGAGCTAACCATAGAAGAAAACATAAGGGTAAATCTTCATGACCTTTGATTTGTTAATCATTTATTATATATAAGAGCAAAAAAACAAGCAACAAAAAAAATAAATTGAACTTCATCAACTTTTAAAAAACTGTGCATCAAAAAACACTATCAAGAAAGTGAAAATACAGTCCAGGAGAAAATTCGTACAAGTCTTGTACCTGATAAGGGTCTAGCAGAAAACATAAAGAACTTCTACAACTCAACAACAAAAAGGCAAATAACTCCATTATAAAATGGACAAAGGATTGAAAAATATTTCTCCAAAGAAGATAAACAAATGGATAAACAAACACAGAAAAGTATGCTCAACATCATTAGTCATTAGGGAAATATAAATCAAAACCACAATGAAATACTATTTCACACCCACTAGGATGGCTATGGTTTTTTTTTTAAAGGAAAACAACAAATGTTGGTGAAGATGTGGAAAAATTTGAACTCTTATACATTATGGTGATATAAAATGGTTTAGCCTCTGTATAGAACAATTTGGGGTTCTTTAGTTAAGTTAAACATAGAATAATTGTTTGACTCACCACTTCTAGGTATATACCCACAAAATGAAAAACAAGTGTTCAAACATAAACTTGTGCATAAATGTTCATAGCAGCACTCTTCACAATAGCCAAAGGAGCAAACAGCCCAAATGCCCATCAATGGATGAACGGATAAACAACTGTGGCATGACTATACAATATTGTTTGGTTATAGTATTATTCAGCTATAAGAGGAAATTAAGTACTGATACATGCTATCACATGGATAGATCTTGAAAACATTTTGCTAAGTGAAAGAATTCAGACACAAATGGCCACACATTTTATGATTGAATTTATATAAAATATCGATAATAAGAAAACCAAGAGACAGAAAGCAGATTGGTGGTTGTCAGGTGCTGAAGGGAAGGGAAAATGGGGAGCAATTGCTTAGCAGGGACAGTGTTTCCTTTTGGAGTGATAAATATTTTCTGGAACAAGATAGTGGTAATGGTTGCACACATTGTGAATGTACTACTACATGTTACTGAATTTTACACTTCTACGTGATTAAAATGGTAAATGCATAAATTCTACTACATTAAAAAAGAGACAGATCCTTATGTAGTTATGCAAAAAGTGGCTTATGTTATATTGTCTTTAAAAAGCAAATTGGAGAAACGAGAATGTAGCATGAGGAGGCACAGACACATACCTGTGTGTAAATTTAGAATATATGTATAGTTTTAGTTAAGATACTGCTAGCTATTATAACAGATAAGTCCCCAAACCTCAGTGGCTGAAGACGGTTACAGTTAATTTCTTGCTCATGTAGAATTCAAAATGTGCTTTTCTATTTTTTGTGAGGGTCAGTCCTCTGAGCAGTGATTCAGAGTTTCAAACTGTGACTCTGCCACCTTCAACATGGTGATTTTTATCAACTGCAAGCGCAAGACCAGGAGAGCAGATATATGGGAGTTGTTACAGGTCTGGCCTAAACGGGTAGCACGGCACTTAGGGTCACATTTTAGTGGTCAGAGTGCAGTCACATGGCCACATCTAAATGGAACGGAGACTGGAAAATAGAGTCTAGCTTTTTGCCCAATTAGAAGAAAGAACAGGTTTAGTGAACAGCTAGCCAATCTCCTACACATATCTATGAATATATTAACTGAACTTTGGGAAGTGAGTCAGACAAGATAGAGGGAGATTTTCTCTTTTCACCCTACAACTTTCTATTTTGAGTTCTTTTCAGTGAACATGACTGTTATGGACTGAATTGTGTCCCTCTCCTTCCAAGTTCATACACTGAAGCCCTGACCCCCAGTGTCTCAGAATGCGACTGTATTTGGAGCCAGGCCCTTTAAAGAGGCGATGAAGGTAAAATGAGGCCTAATTAGAGCGCACCCTAAATCCAATCGGATTGGTGTCCTTATGAAAAGAGGAAATTTGAGCACAGAAAGACACCAGGGGTGCCCACAACACAGAAGACCGACTATGTGAGTTCATAAAGAAAAGGCAACCATCTGGAAGCAAAGGAGGGAGGCCTCAGCAGAAACCAAATCTGCTGACTCCTTGATCTTGGACTTTCAGCCTCCAGAACCATCAGAAATGAATTTTTGTTGTGTAAGCTGTGGTAGTTTGTTATGGCAGCTCTAGCAAACTAACACAGTGACATATTTTTATAATAAGAAAGTTAAACCTCAATATGATTACCTAAGTTCCATTTTTGAAAGTGAAATAGCCTTCCCATGACCTAATACCAAAATGTCTTCTTTTTCTCGTAAGTGCCTAAAATACTCTTTTATGGTTTCATATAAAAAGGTTTATGAGCCACAGTTTAAAAACACCCAGAAACAAGTATATCAATTTCTAGAAACAATTAAGTTTTAAATTAACTAGAAAATTAATTGGCTGACTTGGACTCTGACAATACCCATGCACTGCACTGAGTTATGGTGTTCAGAATTTGTAGAGATGGAGAGTTCGATCCTTTCATAGTTTTATTTTTTCAACAGTAGAGTTCTTGCTTTTGGTTACTTTTTAAGTTTTGTGATTTTATTGTAAATACTGAGTATTACAATTGGAAGTTGAAATTTTTGTGTCCTTTGCATACTGTTGTTGGTTAAGCAGTAAGCAAAGATGTTGGCAGTCAATAAATATTTATTGAGCAACCACCACAGCAAATAAATAAACAAGCCAAGGAAGAATCTATATATTGACATAAATTAATGCAGGCATTATATATATAAAAATTGCAAACTGATGAAAATCTAACCCCATGGTGGTGGGAATGGCAACTACTAATCATTCTTTCCTGGGATACAGAGGACTAAGGTATTGTCTTCAAGATTTTCTTACATTGCTCTGACTGCAGATTGCTTTGTCTGATGGGAGTTGTCAAATTCTACATCCAATACAGCTCCATGCATAATTGTTCTCTTACAGACATAGGAAGCATAGATTTCTCATGCCTTAGAATCCACATAGTCTGTCTCCATCCCACAAATTTCAGCAACTGTATTTTATTTACTTCTCTTTTATGACATCAATTTGAACTGCTGTTGTTCAAACCTATGCCAGGCACAACTCTACTAAGAGATACATGCCCTCAAATTTCAACAAATGCCTTCTCTGTGTAGTTTGCTTGCAATATAACTCTACAGTTTGCATATACATCCACAGTTTCAGAAAGGAAAGTATTATCTTTTATGTTGACATGTCCTATAATTCAAATGCCCTCTCATTTGTGGTGATACTCTTTCTATGTAAAGGAAATGAAGAGACTGAAACAAAGGAAGGGAAGAATGTGCCAAAGTTCAATGAACTCTTTTCAGGTTTTAGAAGTGATACCTGAGCCTAACGCATCATAATTGAAGACATGAGTTCCTCTTCATAGTAGCAATATTCCTATAATTCTATAAATGTGGTCCTGTGATCTTCACTGTTCTTTGAATTTAGCCTTCACTTTGCACATCTATTTTTTAAAATATTTTACCTTTCCTGTGATCATTATTAGCATCCTTCTCTGACCTATTGTTAGAGAAAGGTGAGTATTCCAGGAACAGATGTAGGCAGTCAGGGAACCCAGTGGTGCCTTTTCTTTAAAGAGCTAAATACAATGGAAATGGGTCAGAGTAGATGCAAAGTTTATCCACATACATAGTCATTAACTTACTAAAACTTCCTTGTACAACTACTTAAACATTGGAATTTTATTTTATGTATATGTACATATGCATGTGTACATTTCCTCAATTTAAAATGTGTGATATTAAATTTGCTGGCACAAATGTAACGTCCTCCAGGGTATAAAGAAAGGAAAATTTTGGAGCCTATTTGGAGAGAACTGGAACATCGTTTATTTTTCTGTAAATGAAATCAAGGCTACCTTCACCACACGGAGCAGCAGCCCAAGGCCACGACTCACCTGACCCTTGGAGATTCTAAGTGCATCAGCAAATAGCAGTATCTTTTTCTTTGTTGTATGCCCGAAGAGGCTCTCCTTCTAACCATCCCATCCCCTTACTCCTGAGCACAAACACACGCAAGAAGTAAGAACCCCCAGGGTTCACCAACCCTGGCATTGTTATAAAAATCAAGATAACAGAGAATGCAATGCCCTCTGTTGGAATAAATAAAATAATTCCCTTTGCATGGAACAGAATTACTGAACAATTCAAGCTGTAGAAAATAGCAGATTGAAGCATTGTGTATAGTTTTATTTCTATTTTCTTTATTTGACTTAGGAAATCAGTCAGACCATGAGTGTTTACTGAAAATGTAAAGAAACAGATTTAAGAAAAGAACCTTGGCTCTGCAATTTGTTCTGAGGAGTCAACATAACTCTCAATTTAATAGAACTAACATAGTTATCTGAGGCTCTAATATTTATACAATCTAAGGTCCAGTTATTTATTATTTTTCCCCATGTTTCTTATAAAACCTAAAGCTTTCTTTTCTCTACTTTAATATACAAGAGCTTATAGACATATTCACCATCAGTTCATGTTGCAACTGAAAATACTACTGTGTAATCATAGTACTCATCATCGTGAAACTACCAAGTATATTATGCTGTAATAATAGCTTCACAATGAACTGTGGGGTTTTTGTATAAATATCATAAGTATTTTATTAAGTTCCCAGAGAACAGGGAGGCAGACCTAGTAGCTACTGTTGTTTTATAATCACATGATATTGTTCTGCTGCCAGTAACTGTGGAATGCGTTCTCAATGTGGTCAGTAGGGTTCAGATGGTTTACTACATTATAGTGATTACAGCCAGTAGAATATTTGAATTACAAGTTCTTATTTAAAAGCATAAGATTTCTGGTTTGAATGTGTTAGCATAAACCAATGTGAACTCTCCTCAAACATACCATTCTGAGAACTAGAATATAGATAACCACCTACTTGGGGTGATTTAATCTTGCTTGGATCAATGCACACAGAGATGGGCAGAACCCAAATCAACTATTTAAACAGAATTAGTCAATAAAAGCAACTCATTTGACTGCTATTTTCATGGTATTGTCTGCACCATTTATTTCTGTTTCATATACTAAAATAATGTGCTTCATGGAAAATAATTAGGGAAATGTTTTAAAGATCTGAAGTGTATATAGATTCCCTTTCAGGCCTTAATATAACAAAAAAAGCTAATATTTATTAAAAACTAACTCCACGTTATATTTTGGCCATTGCATTTAATTATTCCATGAATCTAAGTGAAAAAATTTTATCTCCCTTTTGAGCTAAGTTAAGTGACTTGCCCAAAACTACACAGTAGCAAGTAGCATATTAGCAGTCTAAATGAAGATCCTCAATGCCTTAAAATACCGAGACTGGTTCTAGGTAACTCTAAAACAAAGGAATGAGTCAATCCAGTCAATGAAGTGTTGAACTTTCTGTTTGTCATTAAGTAGAGTTTCTAATTTTTAAAACAGACTCTTCAGTGCAGTTTTTGATTCACAGAAAAATGGAGAGGAATGTCCAGGATGTTCCCATATACTTCACCCGCCACATAAGCACAACCTTCCCAACTGTCTATATCCTACACCACAGTGGTATATTTGTTAACAATTCATGAACTTACACTGACACATCATTATCACTCAAAGTCCATCATTTGCATTAGGGTTCACTCTTGCTGTTTATATTCTAAGGGATACATGTATAATGACATGTATCCACCATTGTGGTATCATAGAAAATAGTCTCACTGCCCTAAAAAGTCCTCTGCTCTTCCTATTCATGCTTCCCTCCCTTTAACCTATCTTAACTACTGATCTCTTTTCTGTTTTTATAGTTTTGCCTTTTCCAGAATGTCATATAGGTGGAATCATACAGTGTGTAGTCTTTTTGTATTGTCTTCTTTTATTTAGTAACATGCACTAAAGGTTCTTCCATGTCTTTTCATGGCTTCCTAGCTCATTTCTTCTTAGAGCTGAGTAACATTCCATTGTCTGGATGCACCACAGTTTCTTTACCCATTCACAGATTTTCTGATTTTAAACACATAAATTAAGCAGCGAAGTGAGGTTCTAAGTAACTCTGGAGTAAGTATACATGATTGGCTCAAGCATACATCATTTATGCGACTCTTTATGGTTAGCCCTACATGGGTTTGCCCCAGGTCTCTAGAAACTCTTTGCCCTTTATTTGAGCTCATGAGTATAAATGTATAGTTGCTTGGACCAGGATCCATCCAACAAAGAGTTCCTTCTCTGACAGCAGTTCCAAAGGACATTTTGTGAAGGAACATAGTTGTACTTCAGCGTACCAACCCTAAACTATTATGCCTTGGCTGTACAAACCCTAGATTTCTTTGGTTATCTAGTAATCAACCACATAAAAAGGAAGATCCCTTGCAGTAAATGCAAAGACAAAGCAGTCCTGCATTAATTAATCATGTTATCAAGGTTGCTCTTGGTTTATTGAGCACTAAAGGAAACATATCAAATCAATTTAATGACTGGGGGTGAACAGATTAGATAACGCAAGCCTTAAAACAGATTTTAATAATTGATGTCCTATGTTTTCTTTTGCTTTGTATCACCAGTGATACCATGTTCTTCCAGGAAATAAATCTAAAACACCAGCATAAATATCACAAAACAGAAGTACATTTCTTAGAGTTAATTTCATTTCAGATGTTTTAGCCTTTTAGTACACATTTATTAACATAATTGTCATAATGTCAATTGAATGGTTATAATTCACTATATAAATAATGAGACCAGTTCTCTGTGATTCTAGTTCTTTTACTTTCCAAAGAACAAGATTATATACTAATTTTTTATTGTACTAAAGTATACATAAAAGTTACCAGTTGTCCACTTTAAGCGTAAAAATCAGTAGCACTAAATACATTACATGGTTGTGCAACCATCACCACCATTTGTCTCCAGAACTTTTTCATCTTCCTAAACTGAAACTCTGTACCCATTAAACAATAACTCCCAATTACTCCTTCCCTGCCAGGCCCTGGCAACCATCTTTCTATTTTCTGTCTCTATGAATTCGACTACTTTGGGAGCCTCATGTAGGTGGAATCATGTGATATTTGTCTTTTTTGGGACTGGCTTATTTAACTTAGCATCATGTCTTCAAGTTTTATCCATGTTGTATCATATGCCACAGTTTCCTTTCTTTCTACAACTGAATGATATTCCACTATATGTGTATATCACATTTTGTTTATTCCTTTATCCATTAATAGACTCTTGGATTCCTTCCACATTTTGGCAATTGTGAATAATGCTTCTATGAGCATTGCTGTACAAATATTGGTTCAAGCCCTTGCTTTCAACTCTTTTGGGGACATATCCAGAACTGGAATTTCTGGATCATATGCCAATTCTATATTTAATGAGGAACTGTCAAACTGTTTTCCACAGTGGCTGCACCATTATTCCATTCCCATTAGCAGTATACAAACAAGGGTTCTAATTTCTTCACATCAACACTTTCTATTTTCTGTTTTTTTAAAAATAATAACCATCCTAATGGGTATAAAGGCATATCTCATTGTGGTTTTGATTTGCATTTCCCTAATGATTGGTGATGTTGAAGATCTTTTTGTGTACTTATTGGTCATATTTAAATATTTTTATTTTGAGAAATGTCTATTCATTTTTTAATTAGGTTGTTTTTATTTTTCTTGAGGTTTAGAAGTTCTTTATATACTCTACATATTAAGCCATTACCAGGCATACGATTTGGAAATATTTTCTCTGATTCCATGAGTTGCCTTTCATTCTGTTGATAGTGCCCTTTGATACAGAGGTTTTAATTTTGACGAAGTCCAAGTGATCTATGTTTTCTTTTGTTGTCTCTGCTTTTGGTATCATGCCCAAGAAATCACTGCCAAGTCCAGTGGCATGAGGATATTCCCTCATGCTTTCTTCTAAGAGTTTTATATTATTAGCTCTTATAATTTAGAGATTTGATCCATGTTTAGTGAATTTTTGTATGTGATACAAAGCAAGGGTCCAACTTCATTCTTTTGCCTGTGCATATCCAGTTTTCCCAACATTATTTGTTTAAAAGAATGTCCTTTCCCCATTGAGTGGTCTTGGTACCCTTCTCAAAAAAATTTGACCATATATGTGAGGGGGTTCTCTATTATGTTCTATTGATCTATATGACTGCCTTTATGTCAGAACCACACTGTTTGGATTACTGGAACTTTGTGGTAAGTTTTAAAACCAGGAAATGAGAGACCTCCAACTTTTGTTTTTCAAGACTTCTTTAGTTATTCAGGGTCCCTTGAGATTACATATAAATTTTAGGATGGATTTTTCTATTTCTACAAAATCGTCTACTGAGATTTTCATAGAGATTGCCTTGAATCCATAGATCACTCTGAGTACAATTGACATCTTAATTTTATTAAATCTTCCAATCCATGAACACAGGATGTCTTCCTATTTACTTGCATCTTCTTTAATTTCTTTCAGCAATATTTTGTATTTTTCAGTGTACAAGTCATTCACCTCTTTAGTTAAGTTTATCCCTATGTGTTTTATTCTTTTGATGTTATTATAAATTGAATTGTTTCCTTTTTTGGTTGTTCATTGTTAGTATATGTGTGTGCAACTGATTTTATGTTTTGCTTTTTATCTTGCTGCTTGGCTAAGTTAATTAACTCATTAGTGTTAACAGTTCTTTTTATGGAATATTTAAAGGTACTTTTACATATAAGATCACATCATCTGCAAACAGAGATACTTCTACTTCTTTCCTTTCAGTCTGGATGCCAGTATTTTGTTTTTGTTTTTGTGCCTTATTGCTCTGGTCTTTAATTACTTTTTCATCTAATCAATAACAGTGACTGAACTCACTTTTATTCTCTCAGAAAATTTTAAGTTAAGTATTCAGTGAAAAAAAAAACATGTGTCATAGATAGGCTTTCATATATGAATCAAACATGAACCTTCAGTTTTTAATTTCTTATGAAGCTTTATTCCAGTACCAAGCATTTATAATTCAAGATGATATGCTGGTGTGCCCACTGTTATGGTAACCTGCAGAAGAAGAGGGATCCTCACAGAAAGTTTGGCTCAGATGTCTGAGAGTGAGAACACAACATACACACTCACCAAGAGGGTATAAAACGATCTATTACTTACATGACTGAGGTTTCCAGGGAGAGCAAGGAAACCTCTCAAGTGGTTCTGAATGACTTGCAAGCAAGGAAAGAGTGACCTGGGTTTTTATTTTGGCTAGGAGTTGGGGCTAGGATGAGAGCTCCCATGGAGGAGAGAGTTGCATGGTTTGAATCTCCTGCTTGTGTCAATGTAGGGAGCACCCAGGTTTCTTATTAGCTTTCCCAGATGTGGTGAATCACAGAAGCTGTCCGTAGTCCAACCACAAAAACATGGAGTCAGACTCCCTATCACACCCATCTACTGTTGGTAAGCATTTGAGTTACTTCTAATGTTGTGTTTTTAACAATAATACTGCTGAGAATATCCTTGTACATGTGTTTTGGTGAATACATGTATATGTTTCTGCTGAGTGTATACCTCAAAGTGGAATAGCTGGGCCACAGGGTATGCTCATGTCCTATTTTAGTAGATGTTGCCAAGAAATTGTCTGAAGAAGTTCAAATTTACACTCACATCTATAGTCAAAGCAAGTCCTGGCTGTTCTACATACTCACCAATATTTGGCGTTTTCTTTCTTTTTAATTTTCATCATTCTATTGTTGTTTATAGAATAAAAGAAGACAATGCATATTATTGTCTGCTATGGTGCTTATCATATATCTGTAGCCCCAAGACACTTATTATTATTGTTACTATTATTATGATCAGCATCACATTGTATTAAAGGCACGTTTTGAAAGAGATCACATTGTATTGCAAACATCAGGGAGCTATGACTTATTATAAATAGAAAATTAACAAATAGCCATCATAAAGAACTAGAGTGACTAATTTCTGTGCTGCTCAGTTTTCTTGTCAAACTCTTCAAACAGGCACGCTCATAATTAGGTTCTAATGGGTACATTACTGTGAATTTTTCCTCCTTGGGGCTATTTAAATGCAAATGTCATTACCTCTAATTTGAGCTACTCTCAACGCTCTGAAGTCAGACTGGGCCCATCTGGCTATTCAAAGGCAGCCTGAGCAAGCGCATCTGCCAAAGGGCACGTTTGCAGATGGCTCCTGTGCCTCCAGTGCTGTCTTCAGCCTGTGCCAGGAACCTTTGGAACATAGGCTTGGAGTGCAAAACTTCTTGCACATTAGCTGCCGGTTGGCCAATTCAAGTTAAGCAAGCCTGTACTTTTTTTAAACTAACATTGCATCTGTTCTTCCATGAGCCTATGATCTGTTTTTGACAAAAAAGATGTACTGCAAAGGAAAAGATCGAAATGGAGCAAAACCAATCAAGCTCTAAAATCTGCAAACAGACTTGTTAAATATAAGCAGTTTCAGAAGTGTAACATTTAGCCACCAGTAATAACCCGAAACAGGAATTCCCTTAACCCCAGAGCAAAGCAGACCCCTTCTGGAAAAAGTCCAATAATCTTGTTTCAAGATACTAAACACCTGGTTGGTCACACAGGATTCAGCCTCAATTTCTGCCACCTTCTTTATGGGCTCTTTTCTTTTGCCTGCACAGACACCTGGACTGTCCAAACATCTATTACCATGTGGCTGATGGAAGTCTCAGTGCTCAGTGTTTTTATTGCAGTGCTTTTAAAGTTCCTCTAAGGATAAAGCCTGGAAGACAGTGATTCCAGCTAGAAATTTTGGAGTGTTTCCTAAGCCTGTCAACCATTGTTAAGTGCTGTTAAGTCTTAAGTGTGTTATGTAGATGAACAGCAGTTCTCAAATATTTTGTCTTTGTTATGTGATACTTACTAAATTCTTAGGAGACTCCTTCTCGAGTATGAGTATGAAATATTACAATGCCCTTATATAAATGCTGGCTTCAGCTAAAGCATGTTCCACGTTTAGCAAGACAAAAGAGAAGAGAATGGTGTTAGGCTCTTTTCAAGAAAGAAGTGGAAAATAACACAATGAATGAAGGAAAGAAATAGTATTAGCTACTGACCAAGACTGTCTTAACATTCCCTTTAGCCTGACTAAATTTTACACAAGTCCCTGATCTCCCTCTCTTAAAACATTTACTTTAGAACATTAGTAATTTCAAGTTTTTTTCTCTGCTCCTTTGAAACGTGTAAATCTTCCTCCAGCCCCTTGCTAGTTTTGCAACCCAGGAAACATCTTGCTCTGGACCTGGGAACCATCTCTTTCAAGTGTAAATATCAAAGATGATAGATGATGGCACCCGGATCTCCAGTCTCTGTGGGAAGGTAGGAGCCTAGCTTCCATGGATGTCAATTAGCAAACACAGATGGGTCTAATCACAGTGAAGAGCATTTGCAAACTCAGGAAGAGTGCAGTGTGTTCCACACATCCTACTGACTAACTTCCGAACTGGCTCACGCCTGTGTTTCAACACTCTCCCACCTTTTGTTTCAGTGCATTTGCCTTCAGTCTCTGTCCCCTATTTTAATAGCCTAAGTAAATAAAGTTTTCCTTGCCTGTTTAACTTTGTCTGGTACAATTTTGGCTTTGACACTGCATAATGATGGAGATGCCAACTAAATTCTGAAATTATTAGCTTACCCCACCTTACAGAAGAGGAGAGGATGGAAATAACCTTTCTCTGACATGTGTAATGTACTAGACAGTGTGCTACTCACATTATTTCATTTATTTCTCCAAATCAGAGTGACCAACTGCCCCCACCTGCTCAAGACTGAAGGCTTTCTTAGGATATGGTGCTTGCTCTCAGTGATAAAACCAGGAAAGTCCCAGGCAAACCAGGACAGTTGGTTACCCTACTTCCTTGTGGCATTACATTATGTGTTAACACCTGATTTGGAGAGTTTAGGACATTAGGTAGCCTGGTGACAAAGTCAAGTTTAATGGTCCAAATCATATGTTCTAAATGTACAATTCCATATTTGAGCACCTAATATGCTCAAAATATTGTTGATAATGACAGTGGAGTTACAAAGATGGAAGCAGCATGTTCTGTTGTCAAGGAGTTTACATTATGAAATGGCAAGTGCTACAAGATCCCCCTTAATACAAATTGAAATGAGGATGCAATGATTTCCTTTTGGAATAACAGAACTATTTCAGAAAGAACATGGTATTTAGATCTGATCTGAATGAAAGGTATAATAAAAAATCCTTCAGAAAACACCAAATGCATCTTAAAACCTATGGGCAATACTATGTTGTAGAAATAAGCAAGGACTGCTCCAATGAGAGTAAACAGAGGCTATTTATTCAGAGCTTGCCTATATGGCAAGGGCGTCAGCCACTATCACTTGCATTTGGTAGAGATTCAAAGGCAGGGAGAGAGCTGAAAAGTTTTGTAGTTAAGAAAAAGAAAGGTTCAAGTTTGCTCTCAGGAGATTCTGGTGGCATAGGGAAGCTGAGAGAAGGCTAATAGAAGCAAGGGATCTTACGTGCTTGTTTGGGGAGCATATTTAGTTTTCCCTGGTTGGCCCTGAGTCAGAAGTAGGTGAAAAACAAGAAAGCTTCCAATGATTAACCGAGATCTAACCATTATGGACTAATAGTCATGGAGGTTATGGTTGTTATGGTTTGGCTTCCCACACAGGTTACTGCCAAGACTATAGGTCAGAGACCTACTGGCATAGATGGACTGACCAATGTCCCTTCTCCTTCTCTTAGGAACATGTTCTTTAGCCTTAGAAAAGTAGGTAATCACACATTCCTTTCCTATCCTGTTGTTTCACCTGTAAGACAACAGTGATCACGACTGAATTCACCATTAGCCCATAATTTCTGACCCATACAAAGTAATAAAGTGAGTATGCCCTCTCTGACCAAGTCTTTGTAGGAACAGTGAATGCTGTAAGAGAGGGTACTCCTATGCCCTGCTGTTGATATATGACTGAGCCATGACAGGTCAAGGGCCCAGGAATGATCTGGACAATAAAGATCTCCTCCCGTAGGTAAAAGTTAGCATATAATATGGGAAGTATCTGGGTGTTTTAGGTACTGAAACTAAAAAGAGAATAAAGGGCATGAACAAATCCCTTTTTCAGGCTTTGTCTCTTTTTTTCCAGGAGAACATATATCTTCATGATTTAAAAAATCATAGTGTGCTCTGGATCAGAGTATGGAGACTACAGAAACTAATATAAGTAAAATTGATAAAATCACCCAGCTTGAAGCACACTGTGATGTATGTGATACAGTGACATCACTATAGGGATAATTGGAGACCAGAACCTAAAGCCAGAAAGACGAAGACGTCATGCTGAATACTGCCCTGAGTGTGTGGATTTTGAGATATGCTCCTATCAGGACAGCACCAGTACAATTTCAAATTTATAAAATCGAAAGGTGTAGCTAAATGCAAGGCAACATCAGTATCCTGAGAGTCTATGTAGAAGGCTGAATATGAAGTGAGGCATTACAAGGTTGGGATTTTCAATATCATGTGAATGATTTGTATCAGAAGAGGAGAAAGAGGCAAAGCATGACTCAGGAGCAGGCTCCATGTACAGGAAAGCATGACCAAGAAGAGATGAGACTGAGTTCAGTACAATAATAGCAGCAAATATGTAACTGCAACAATGAAAGGACCACAATTTCATAAAATTTGTTATGCTGAGGTTAATGTGGTCGTCCACATCTGTATGAAAAACATATAAAACATTTCACCCAAAAGCATTCATGCTGTTGTTGTTAAGTTCTCCCTGACACTAGAGTTATAGGAATTCCTCTGTAATAACTTGAAGATCTCAGGAAACTGGGAATGGATGTGGAGGAAACTTGAAAGCATGACAGAGAAAATCAATCAGCACATGGACAAAAAATGCTCAATCTTTTGTAAGAAGTTCCTCAGGGGAATTGTTCTTCGGCTAACTAGAAGCATAATTGCCTATCATGCTTGTTTCCAAATTCGTTTGTTTGGTTCTCAGCATTACAGTTGAGTGACTCTTCCTTCCACTCTGTAGAAACATGACACCTGTTTAGCTCGTCTCCCTCTATCATGAGTTTTAGGTACCAACACAGAAGGATGGCCTGTTACCAAAAGCTCGACTCCACCATATGTTATACAGAGTGTCACAGAGTTCCTTACATATCTTTCTTTAATGAAACTTAGGGAAATTTGATGATAAACTTGGGTTAGGACTTGGAATAAAAAGAACAAGACAGTTTAGAACGATAAAAAAATATATTGACTATGTGCTGGGGAGGGGCAAAATGTAGTGCTATAAGGCCAGGAGTAGCTTGGGGCAGGGGAAAGATGCACAGGGAAGGAAGGATAGATTCCTCTTTCCTGGAGGCCACAAGAATCACGAAAACATTGAATCCACAGATAATAGAAGAGGGGAAGGGACACTTCAGGATGAAAATAACAACTGCATAGAAACTTGAAGTATAAAAAAAATAGAGGTCTTATTCCTGAATAGTTTAAGGTAGTTATATGCTTATGTGAATAGAGCTCTTTCCAAAACTGACCCTTAGACTAAAGAATTTGATGGCATGGCTAGCGACACATCAATATTTGCTTATCTCATGTGCCCAGTACAGTGTCTTATATATAAGGTGTTCCTTATATTTTTGTTGAAATTTTTGAACATTTTTCAATTTCAACATTTGTTGAAAATTTTGAGTAAATTTTTGTTGAAATGGCATCCATGTGTAAATAAAACAGTAAACTTGCTCAGCCCTACAAGAAATAATGTAAAATGCTACTAGTATTTTGACTTGGGCCAAAAAAATGTGAGTTAGTACATTAATTTCTATTGTCCCTCTTGTGACAATCAAAAGTACATTAAACCATTTGGTAACATATTAATGGACATTTAGCTTCAAAATAGTAATAGCCTCCATATAATGAGCACTAAAATGTGCCAAGCATTTATGGCATTACATTTTCAATATACATTATCTCCTTTATTTTTCAGAAGAATCCTATAAAATAGGCACTATTTCTATAACAAGCCAAAGAATATGGAACTGAGGTAAGTAATATTCATAATTTTACTGAGAAACCAATATTTATACTCAAGCACTCATCAGGGCTTTCATTTCTTAACCAAAATTCTACACCAATTTAGGACACACTTCCATACTAGTCACAAACCTATTTCAGATACATTTTAATAAAATTCATCAATTTGTTCAAATCACATAGCTAGTAGTGGCAGAAATAAACACTGATTTTGACATAACATGTGGAGTATTACAACTATAAAATGACTTGCAAAAGGATTAACAACTAGAACAACGGCTCTCTCATCCTAAATTAGAAAACTGAACAAATACTTTAATTATTTTCAGACATTGTCAACAGGCAGCACAGGATTGCGGTCCATCTGATAAAGGAAACAGATGAGACCCCATGATTACTCCAGCTTATCGCTTGGAGTCAGTTTCTAGGCCACAGTGTAGGGAGGGTGGCGATCTTAATGATGAAGGACTGAACGCTTTCTTCCTAAGATCATGACTTAGGCAAGAATGTCCTTTCTCACTACTTCCAGTCAACATTGCTCTGGAAGTTCTAGGCAGTGACATAAAGCAAGAAGACAAATATTAAAGGTATACAAACTGAAAGGAGAGAAGTAAAACTGTGTTTAATCATAGTGAACATGATGGTCTATGCAGAAAATTCTAAAGGAATCTAGACAATACTGCTAGAATTAATAAGGATTTTAGAAGGTCACAGGTCAAATTCAATATACAATAATTAAGCAGCATTTCTTTGTACTAGAACACCACCACTGGAAACTGAATATTTTTAAAATGCCATTTACACTAGCATCCAAAATATGATATATCTGTGGCTAAATTGAATAAAGCATATGTAGGAACTGTAAACTGAAAGCTATAAAGCACTGCAAAAGGAAATACAAAAAGACCTAAAATAGAGATACACCATGTTTATGTATTAGACAATTTAATGCTGTTATAAGCAATTCTCCACATATCAATCTACATATTAAATGCAATTCCAATCAAAATTCTACGAAAGTTTTTTTGGGTAGAAATTGACAAGCAAACTGAAAAATTTATATAGAAATACAATGGACCTGAATGATTCAAATTCTTTTTAAAGGCGGAACAAAGTTGGTGGACTACCTGCTTTCAAGATGTATTATAAAGCTATAGTAATCAAGACTGTGTTAATGACATTTAGAAGAACTGCACAGAAGTTCTAGAAACTGACCTCACATATATGAAGAATTTATTTTTGACAAAGATGTCCATTAATTTAGTGGAAAAAGTATAGTCTACTCAACAATTTTTGCCATAATTATGAGATATTTTACTGAACAATATACACTGCAACCCTTACCTCTCCCCATACACAAACTTGGAATTGTCATATACCTAAATGTAAAAGTGAAAACTATAAACTTCTAGAAGAAAAAATTTGTGACCTGGGTTGGGCAGCAATTTCTTAAGAAGGCACAGACAAATGAACCATGAAAGGACAAAAACTATAAGGTTTGCTCTCCAAAAAGCATTGTTAGCATTGGTAAGAAAACAAAAAAGGCAAGCCACAGACTGGGAGAAAATACTTGAAAAGATCTATCCCTTAAAGGATTTGCATCTAGAATATTTAAAAGAGCCTTTATATTGCATTAATAAGAAGACAGTCAAACCAGTTAAGAATGGGCAAAAGATTTGAACGAACATTGTAACAAGGAAGCTATATGAAATACCAATAAGCACATGAAAAGATGCTCAACATCATTAGGTATTCTGAAATTGCAAATTAAAACTGTAATGAGATACCACTGCCACCCATTACTTAGCAACCACTCATAGATATTTACCCAAGAGAACTGAAAACCCATGTGTATTATAAAAAACCTTACATGTGAATATTCACAGCAGCTTTGTTCACGGAAGCCAAAACCTTGTAACAATTCAAATATCACTATAGTGAAAGAAAGAAAATAAGTGGCTGCCAAAGACCAAGAGTAGGGCAAGAGGATACACTACCAAGGGGCACACAGGAACTTTTTGGGATGATGGAAATGTTCTACATCTTCACTGTGCTAGTGGTTACATCACTGTATTACATTTGTCAAAACTCACTTATTTGTACATTTAAAATTGGTGAAATTGTATTGTATGTGAACTGGAATAGTCAGGCTGATTTAAATAAATCATATCCCCTTCCCCCCAAAAAACAAGATGTAAAATTAAACAATAAATGATTTGGAATCAAACTGTCTGGGTTTCAATCCTGGCTTTGTGTAACCTTGGAGAAGTTGCACACACTCTCTGTGCTTAGCTTCCTTTTCTGTACTAGGTAGATGAAGAAATCTGCCTCATAGGGTTGTTGACATCTAACCATGCAAAGCACATAGAAGAGTGTCCAGCACAAAGTAATTGCTCAGTGAATGCTTGCTGTTCTTAGCTATTGCTCTTGACTTTGCCCCGACTAATTGTGATATTGATGAGATCATTTAAATTCTACTTAATTTTTTTCAACTTTAAAATGTGTGTGATGACATCAATCCCCATGGTCTTTCAAACTTTTTGATGTCCTAAAGTCTATAAAGACATGGAAAGGTTTTTCATTTTGCAGTATTGATTCAAGGAAGGTTCCTAAAAGAAGCAAATGCACCCTGAAAATGCATGTGTGTGTCCAACAGAGGAATTTCATTTTTTCTTATTTGGCCAAAGTCTTAAGATGGTTTGCAGCCTTTCTCCTTAATTGAACCAAGTTTGCTTTAAATAAACCGAGTTTTTCCGTGGAGGTAGATTAAAAAACGATATTAATTTGATCAAAATCTGTTGTTTTGACAGTTTGCCATTAGCACACTCTTTTTTTTACTGCTTTGCTTTCATTTATGGTAAATCATCTAAAACTGTCTTTCAAGATTCATAAAAGATTCTCAGTTTGTTTGAGTGTAATTTACTAGAGTTACAAATTTCCCTTGGTGTTTCAAACCCAGCAGCTTGTAGCTGATCAGAACTTTTGCCCTACATACATCACATCCCCCTTCACTTAATGATGCTGCTCCTGATGATGTGATGCTCAACAAGCTGGAGGCTCAGGCATCAGGTAGTAAAGTCTGACAGATATTTGAAAGGTTTATTAGTTTTTCCTATTCAGGGTGTCACGCTTATAGTAATTTATGGTGCAACAAATTAGAATCTAATAGTGAAATGCCTAAGTACCCAAGAGTTATAGTGACCAGTTACTGTATAGAATTGTCCTAGAAGGTTCATTATATTTGAAAATTTTATCAAAAGATCTTTCACTTCCTATAGGGAGAAAGGGACCTGCTTCAAGAGTTCAGCCGACTTGAAGTCCAGGCACACAAATCATACATTTTCTTGCCATAATAAAACACAATCTCTGCTTGCAAATCTCCTTGTCATATAATGAGTTGTAAGAAATACATCCTTGGTCATTCGTATGACCAAGGATGTATTTCCCAGATATGTTTGGTCTTCATCCCCAGTTCCTGAAAACACTGCAGAGCCTTAAAGGTGAAATGGGCATTTTGTCATGTTATTGGGAGACTTTTGGACCCCCACCCAATGGCAGGGGCTGAAGGCTGAATCAGGCAATGGCTAATAATTTTGTCAATCATGACGATGCAATGAAGCCCCCACAAAAAAACCCCAAGAAGAGTTTATGCTCTCTCTCTGTTCTGCTCGGTTGGATCCTGCTTCTTGGTCAGAAACAGCTTCTATGCTTGTGGAACCAGAAGGCCTCCACATGCCTCTAAGCCAGGCCCCAAGCTCCACAGGATAGAAGCTCCTTTATTTGGGACCTTGCCCTATGTCTCTCTTCATCTGGCTGTTAACTTGTATCCTTTACAGTATTAAACTGGTAAACGTGTTATTCCTGAGATCTGTGAGCTGCTCTAGCAAATTAATGGAACCTAAAGGGGACGTTGTTGGAACCTCCAATCTGTAGCCGGTGGGTCAGAAGCACAGGGAACTGCGTGGGGTTTGAGACTGGCATGTGGAGTCGGGCAAAGAGGGCAGTCTTGTAGGATGGAGTCCTGAACCTAAGGAATCTGGTGCTGTCTTGAGGCAGACGGCATTTAGTTGAGTTCTCGGACACCCTGATGGTGTTTGAGAATTGCTTGGCATTAGTATGTGTGGAAAGGCGCCCTCCTACATACTCATACACATTGGAATCAGGTCCAAGAACCCAAAAGGAGTTATACTACTATTACTGCTATGTATTGTATTGTTATTGTTATACATATATGTAGGAAAAAAAGACACCATGGTATTTGGTGTCAGAGTGGGAATCACACTCCTGGAAAGATACTTCATTATTAATCTCAATTAATGAAATTTTCCAGCATATTATTGGATGCTCTCTATGAAAATTCCTGATGATTGATTGCATGTTTAATAAACAATATACATTACAGCTGTCATGTTCTTGCTAAAACTTGATTTCCCCTCTGGTAACTGTGTGAGAGGAGAGGAGTGTGATTACACTTCTTGTCAGCATTTCCTTGAAAGGTGTTTTGCAAAGACAGCCAAGCTCTTCAGCCTAATTCATTCAAGGGCCTGCAGCCAATATGTGTTTGGTGTACTTCTGGATACACTTGCACACGTTCCCCAACTGAAGATGAAAACTCCACATGATTGCTCACTCTCACAACTCCAGGAAGCTGTCTGAGCGTGAAATCAAGGCTCTTTGATGACTGAGCTCGTATGTTTTATCTTCTCTAAGTTGTTGCCATCTTTCCTGTGATCTGAGGGACTATCCTTCACCTTGAGGCAATGCTCTTTAATAGTGGAGTCATGCAGAAGAGTAGAGACTTTCTTTCCCTCCAAAGACTTCCATTATTCATCTTATAAAAGGGAGAGCATAGAGGTAGTTCAACCAAGTTTGACTATGTGACAGTAAAACTGCAGTTCGAACTTAGTTTTCTCTTCTTCAAAAAGTAGAGAATTCATCTTAATTAGTAAGTCATTCAGAAATTAATTGCTGAGTACCCACTGTGTACATCTGATTTTTCCAGAAACTAAAACTTCCAGCAATATTTCAGTCAAGGAGGGGATACGACTAAAGGCACTTGAAAGCAATTGTGTGTGTGTGTGTGTGCGTGTAATATGGCTTAAACTTATCTGATTGAACTAGCTGTAAAACAGTCTTTTTCTGTACTCTCATTTGGTGAAACTCAGTCTCTCAGCTCCTCCTGCCCTCCTGCCCCTGGCTCTTTTAAGACTGAACCCTAACAAAGCAGGGACGACAAGGTCCGTGTGCTTGTTGCCCTTGTGCTTGTTGCCCGCTCTCTCCTCTGATATCTGGGCCATTACAGCTAGCGTGGCTCACAGTTGGTCTTTCTTGCCTTGGTCAGGGATTGTTGGTTCTCCCTGGCTGAAGTGAACTCATCAGAGTTCCTATGGCTACATGCCCACAGAGTTCCGCTGTAATAGCTGTACAGCTGCTGTACTGATTTTGGAGTCCAGCCTCTGCCTTTGCTGAGAGATCACCTCTCTTTGCCTTCATGAATGACACATGAGGCCAACTAGCCCTCAATTAAATGTCCTGACCGTAAAAGGAATGAAGGTGGCTTGGAGAAGATAAACTTCACAGCCATGTTCTCATTTGGTGAAATGTGTATCATGTATCAGGCATTACACAACACCTCTGCCCATTGAAATATACATGAGATATATCTACAGTCCCAAATTGGCAACAGCATCTTAAAGCAAAGATCAGAGAAGACACTTAAATAAGATCAAAGTATAATTTCATGAACTACGTCTCCAAAGGGGATGAATTGAGAAACACATTTTTAAAGTAGACCAAGAGAGATGACCTTAAGATGGTATAAACCTAATTTCAGGATTCCAGGCTGCAGTAACTATAATAATATGTCTCTGCTTCCCTACTACAAGGAAACCAAATCCTAAGCCAAGCATATCCCTCTCCTTTCTCTCCTTCTTTCATCTGTTGCCTATTCTGGACTTAATCAAAATGGTACACTAGAAAAAAGTCAGTTAAGGTGATGTCAGCAAGATGGAGGCCTAGGAGGTCCTAATGCTTGTCTCTGCCACAAAAACAATAAAAACAGTAAGTAAACAACTACAAACTGATGAAACTAGTGCTGAGAAAGCTCTCGACTATAAGAAGCAGCAGTTAAAACATCACAGAGCTAAAATTCAAGGATGGTCACAGAGAAGAGCACAGGAAGTATTTTACCTGTATCACCACATTCCCCAGTCCAGAGCAGCTCAAGAAGGTGCCAAGAAGGACTTCACTCCCCAGGGAAAGGAGCGTGGGAGAAGCAAGCCTTAACCGCTAAGGACATTTGCAGCTTTTGCTACTGAGGACCCCCAGTCTTCACCAGTGCTGAACCCCGCTGGCAGAGCTTCCCAGAGTCCTCACTACTGCATCTCCTCCACAATGATCTTGTTCCTAGGAGTCCCAGTTGCTGCTGTGCCCCCACTTTCTGGGACCAGGATGCTGCAATATCATTGCCATTTATGGGTCCAGAGCTGCCACTGCTCTGTGTGCCACCCCTGGATCCCAAGTTGTGGATTTGATCTGCTATTACCAGGTCCCTGTTCTGCTGATCTACACCTCAGCCCTGGGTCTTAAACTGTGACTTTGATTCCTCATCACTGGGACTTCACTGCTGCTATTCTGCACCCTGCATCTAGATCCTAAGTCAAACCTTTGAGCCACCATCACTGGGGTCAGTCAGTACCCTGTCCCTGAGTTTCTAACCTGTGATTTTGTCCCAATGTGGATTGAATTTCTGCTGTCCTGCAAATGTCTTCTGAGGCCAGAATTGGAACTTAGACCCACCTTCCCTAGGGAGTGCTCTTACTGCCTCCTGCCTGTGGGCCCAAGCCATTGCTGCACTGTGTTATCCCATGGCCCGTGCCAATGTCACCCCCAACCCTGAGGCCTGACTCACTGCACTGAGTCCCAGAGACCCAGGCTCTTCTTCAAGAGGACACCTGTACAGGCTTCCATCTCAGACACCAGTGCCACTGCCACAGCAAGAGCACCTGTGCTCCAGAATCCTTGAGCTGTGGTAGTTTGCATGTGCTTGAGCCCAAACCCCAACTCCACTACTGGTCTGAGTACCAGCATACCACTGCTACCAGCAGGACCTCTGCAATCTTGGCCATAGAAGACCCCACAGTCTTTGCCAATATAGACCCCAGCTCATGGAGCTGTGTGGATACTACACCACTGTGCCCTCCCAGGAATCAGAGATGTTGCACCCCACCTAGAAGGTGCTCTTGCAACCACCTTCAGCAGTTAAATCTTTCCCAACTGAAACCAATCCAGAAAGGCTGGAAGAGGTGACTGCTCTGTCAAATAAACAGGCAGAAACATGAAAAAACAAAGACACATGACACCACCAAAGGAACACAGTGATTTTCCAGAAATACACACCAAAGAAATGGACAGTTGTGAGTTATCTGAAACATAATTCAAAGTGATTATTTTAAGGAAGCTCACTGAGATTCAAGAGAACACAGATAGACAACTCATGAACTCAGAAAAACAATGCATGAACAAAACAAGAGTTCAACAAAAAGATGGAAATCATAAAAAAAAGAAACCAAATAGAAATTCTAGAGCTTAAGAAGAAAATGAATGAAATGAGAAATAAGGCTCAGCAACAGGCTCAGTCAAGTAGAAGAAAGTATATGAAAAATTAAGGCAGATCTCTTAATATTATCCAGTTAGAGGAGAAAAAAGAAATAAGAACGAAAAAGACTGAAGAGAGCCTATGCAATTCATTGGACACCATCAGCAAAACAATATTTGCATTAGAGAAGTCTCAGACACAGAAGAGAAAGAGAAAGGAATGGAAAATTTACATACAAAAATAATGGCTGAGAAACTTCTCAAATCTGGAGATAGTTATGGCCATCCATGGATTTGAAGCTCAAAAATCCCCAAACAGATTCAACCCAAAGAGATCTTTACCCAGACGTATTATAATCAAAATCTCACAAATTAGAGAAAGAAAATTTTGAAAGCAGCCAGAGAGAAAAGATTCATCACATACAAAGGAACACCAGTAAAGGTATCAGCAGATTTCTCAGCAGAAACCTTGCAGACCAGGAGAGAGTGGGAAGACATAAAGTGCCTAAAGAAAAAAATCTGCCAACCAAGAATACTTTACCAAGTCCTTCAGAAATGAAGGAGAGATAAATATTTCCCTAGGAAAACAAAAGCTGAGGGACTTTATCACCATGTGACATGCCTTACAAGAAATGCTAAAAGGAGTTGTTCAAGCTGAAATGAAAGGATGCTAATTAGTAATATGAAAGCATATGAAAGTATAAACTTCACTGGAAAAGGTAAGTGCATATATAGTCGAGTATAGTCGAGTTAAAAATACTATAATATTGCAATGGCAGTGCTTAAATTACTTGGAATTATAGCATATAGGTTGAAAGAAAAAAGTGTTACAAATAATTCTAGCTATAATATTTTGTTAATGGATGCAGAATTTTAAAAGATCTAAAGTATAACAACACAGCATAAAATGTTTGTGGGAAGGTGCATATGTACAACTGTTTCATGCAACTGAAGTTAGGTTGTCAGATTAAAACAGACTGTTATAACTATAAGATGTATTAGAAAAGCCTCATGGTAATCACAAAGCAAAATCCTATAATAAATGCACAAAGGATGAAGAAAAAATAATCAATTCTCAAAGAAAGAGGATGAGAGAAAGTAATGAAAAAAAGAACCACAAAACAATCAGAAAATAGTTACCAAAATGGCAACAGTAATGCCTGACTTATCAATAATTACTCTAAATGTAAATGGTTTAAATTCTCCCATTAAAAGACAGAGAGTGACCTCCTGGACAACAAAAAGGAAGATGCCACTACACACTACCTACAAGAGAGTCACTTAAACTTTAAAGATACCCACACGCTGAAAGTGAAGGTATGGAAATGATATTTCATACAAATAAAAACCAAAGGAGAGCAAGAGTAGCTATACTATATCAGACAAAATAGACTAATAAGAGATACAAAAGTGATGAAGGAAGATAAAGAAGAGATTAAAGAGATAATGGAAAGTGGGTCAGTTCATCAGGAGGATATAACAAATGTAAATATAAACATATAAGCACACAATATCAGAGCATCTAAATATATTAAAAGATTATTAACAGATATCAAGGCAGAAACAGAAAGCAATGCAATAGTAGTAGATGACTTCATACCTCACTTTCAATAATGGATAGATTATCCAGACAGAATATCAGTGAGGAAATAATGGACTTCAACTACACTTTAGACCGAATAGACCTGACAGACACATACAGAATATTCCATCTACAGCAGCAGAATAGACATTCTTCTCAAGTGCACACAGAACATTCTCAGGATACATCATATGTCAGGTCACAAAGCAAGTCTTAACAGATTTAAGAATTGGAAATAATATCAATTACCTATTCCTACCACAATGATATGCAACTAGATCACTAAGAGCAGGAAAACAGGAAAATCCAGACACATGTATAAATTGAGCAACACACTTCTAAACAACCAATGAGTTAGAGAAAAAAAATCAAAAAGGAAAAAATATCTTGAGACAAGGGAATTTAAAACAAAAGCTGTTATAAGAGTCAAAGAAGTACATTTTATAGATTCAATTCATCAAAAACTATAACAATTCTAAATATATACACACCTAACAACAGAACCCCAAAACATATGAAAGAAAACCTAAAAGGGAGAAATAAAGTTTTATGATAATCACTGGACGCCTCAATATCCCAATTTCAGTAACGTATAAAACACTTAGAAGACCAGTAAGAAAATAGAGGATTTGAACAACACTATATAACAATTAGACCTAATCAACTTACATAGAACATTCCATTCAACAGTTTCTTCTCAAGTGCAATTCTATAGGATAGAGCACATGCTAGGCCACAAAACAAATCTTAATAAATTTAAAAAATTGAAATCATAGAAAGTATCTTCTCTGGCCACAATGGAATGAAACTAGCAATTGATAACAAAAGGAGAAGTGGAAAGTTCACAAATGTGTGGAAATTAAACATACTTAAGCAATCAGTGGATCAAAAAAATTACAAGTAAATGAGAAAATTGTTCAAGATAAATAAAAATAAACACAAAAGCAGTCTTCAGAAGGAAATCAATAACTGTAAAGAGCTGCATTAAAAAAGAAGAAAGATCTAAAATCAGTAATCTAAATTTACTTTTTAAGGACCTATTCTCAATTATTCAGAAATTATATATCCTAACATGCAATTCAGAGCAAATTATAAAATAACTAGAAGTGTCATTTGCATCTAAATACATTTGGTTGCTTAAGGAGAAGCATTGTAAATAAGAAAAGATACAGGGAAAGTTCTGGGAGTAGTACATGCTACAGAGTGTCATATTTCAAACACTTCACTTTTCAAAAAAGATTTGCAAATTACATCTGCATCACTTGCTGATGTGAGGAACTTGAAATTCAGTGCAAGAGAAGATCCAGCTTCTCTCATGCATAATCTCACTGTCTGATTTCTCTCACCAAATTTCCCACTTTTGGACATTTCACACTGACCCAGGTGGCATGCTTCTCAACTTGATCTTCAAGGTCCCAGTAATTGAAATTGCTCAAGTGTGGAATCAGTGAACCAAAGCTTTTCAAGGTTAAGAAAACAAAACAAGATAAAAACAAATATAAAACCAACACAATGAATCTGATACAAAAGATACTGTACCTAAAGGAAAAAGAAACAATATGTAGAAATTTTTGGATAACAGTATACCTCTGAAGATGTTTTTCAATAAGGAACCAAAAAGTAATTAAGGATTTTGACTTTTTGTTCTAAAATATATGCAGGAGGAAATAGTTTCTACGACACGGAATGGACAGGTGCATTAATGAAGAACAAAGTAATGCAAAAAGCCAGAATTAAAATGCTATGTAATGTATTTTTCCACTTATTGGACATGCTGGAAACGGAAAAGCTATAGGGACTAAAGACAGCTGAGTGATTGCCAGTTTTGTGGGGTGGGGAGAGAGTTTGACTACAAAGTAGCGGAGTGCAGTTTTCAGGTGATAGAAGTGCTGTTTTGTGAATACCCAAGTCTAATCATATGTCCATACCCACACAACTATATGGTGAACTTTCATATGTAAATTAAAAATAACTAGGATATTATGAGAAACCAAACTGGAGGGCAGCCTATGATGACTTAATCTCTGTATTGTGAATGAGTGACGAAGGAGATGGTGAGGAAATAAGCTGCACCGTGTAAGTTTATAAAACATTGTTTTGACTGGATACTATAAGACTAAAGACAAAACAAATTGGTATATAAATTCTGTACAACCGTACAGTGTAAAATACACTCTAGTTTATAAATTCACATATGTAGGTTAGCAATTCTGAAATGACTCCACATGTTTACCAGGTTTGAACAAACAAATAATATATTACAATTACAGGCAATTTCTCAGTCAGAAAAAGGGAGATCATGCTAGAATGAACCATGTGTTGCTGGATTAAAGGTGCCATTTTGAACTCAGGTATAGAGTAGATAAATAAACAGAGAGAGATGGAAAGACATGGAAATAAATACAGATATGCATGTATATATGGGTTTCTATGCAAACACATATGACCCAGCTTTATCCAATGAGAGAGCATAAAAGCAGTTGACACCTTAAGTAGCAATGAGCACACCTAGTACCGAGGTCTTTGTTTCTAAATGCCCTTCTTTAATAACAGGAGTGAAAGCTCCTTGGAGAAATGACTGCTCTAGGGCTGGAGGAGAGAAAATACAAGTCAAGCATAGAGCTCCATGGGGTATGGTTAGTTTCATATGTCAAGGTCATAAAAGACAGAAAGACTAAAGAACTATCACAGATTGGATGAAGCCTGGGAAACATCATAACTAAATGTAACCAACATAGGATCCTACATTAGATATTGAAACAGAAAAAGATACCTTAGTGGAAAGACTGGTGAAATACAAGCAAGGTGCATAGTTCATTTAGTTGTATTATACCAATGTTACTTTCTTACTTTCGACAATCACATTATGGTTGGGTGAGATGTTATCATTGGAGAAAATGAGTGAAGGGTGTCTGAGAGCTCTCTCTACTATTTTTGCAACTGTCCTGTAAGCCTAAACTTATTTGAAAATAAAAACTTAAAAAGTAACTCATGCAATCTATGAAGATTTCAAGACATCCCTTGAAGAATCCTATTTGAAGGAAAGCATATCTTAGAATTGATTTCAGACTCTCTTCTTCAGGGTAAATCATTTTAATTTCTTTAAACTTTCTTCACTTTAGAAATATCTTTGTTTTTCTGGTCTGTATTCTCTTCAGATCCTCTTCATTGCTCTTAAGCTGTGGTGAGGCAGTATCCTGATTGACACAGGCCAAAGTATGAAATATTAGCATCAATATTCACTTCACTTTGACCCAGGCTGGTGCTCTGCAAGCTTGTCTTGAAATACTAATGAGAAAAATGTTGAAGGAAGAAACCTCAGAGTTCTAAAGTTCACAAAAACATAGACGACACTAGAAAGGTTATAAGAAAATTATGTTAAGCCTGGAAGGAGTAGACAAAAAGGTTGAAAGTATGAATTCTAACTGAAGTTGTAGTTTATTATTAATTATTATAATTTTTTCACAATTTAATAGCATATTTTAGAATTTCAAGTAGAAAATAAACTTTCTAAAACACCTAAAAATTTACATTTAATGAACTCATTGAAAAACTATATCAGTAAAGATATTACTCATTTTAAATCAATCGAGTTTATATAACAGGTATTGAAGGAATCACTTTGCGTTGACTAATCCAACATCTGAAACTGCAGGAAAATTTCATATTAGAATATATTGTAAGTAGAAAGAGTTCTAGCTTCTAGTGGTTAGCTATGCACCTGACTTTAGCCAAGTCACTTCACCATTCTGAGATAGCTCTAGGATGGTCATGTAGAAGCATACCATTTGACATTGCAAAATTCCAGCAGGGGTTCTTCACATATTCGCTTCATAGTCTATTGAAGAGCACCCTTGGATTTGTACAAAAGAGTGGCCCTTCCTGTAGGGCAGTTATTTGTCCTATTAGATGAATAAGCCAAGTTTCTGGGAGTTTCAAAATGAATGGAAAATGAAAAAGCGGCAGCCTGGATTCTAGAATTTAGTTGAAAAGAAGGAGAATTTCTGGACAAGGTTCACAGTTCTGAATAGGTAGGACAATTCCTGGCTTGTCATTGATATGCTGATCATCTTAATACCTTTCTCATGGCTACTTGTTTTTATTGGTAAAGGGCTCTAAATATGAAATGTACATCTCAACATAACGTTTTTGACATTAACCCTCATTGTTGCGTATAGCAATATTCTTATGTTGCTGAATAGAATTTCATTAATGAAATATGCCACCCTTTATTTATTCATTCCACTTATGATTAACTTTTAACTCAATCTTTGTAAGGAGCAATTGCAACTGAGGTAAGGCAACTTTGGTTATACTCAAGTATTAGGTTATCTTAGTAGATATTGGTAATTGCCAACAGAGATAGAAAAAGGTCTCTAGGTCTCTATTCTCAAGACCTCACCATAATGGTGTGTTGCAAGTTTAGATAGCATTCTGCTACACATACTATTTCTACATGAAACTAATCGTAACTTTGTCACTTTAGGCATGTCAGTAAACATTTTGCTTCATGGCAGACATGACACTCTTCAGAAGCCGCCAAAAGTGGCTACACAAGACCCAGACACACCAGGGCACCACGCTTAATGGTCCTTGCCTCCCTACACCTCTTATCCAGGTTCATGCACAGGCAGAAATGTAGAGAATACTTCTAACCAACGCACAAATGTTGAAACCACCTAAGTCAGCAATTAAAATAATTCTTTACATTATACTAATTAACAAACTATCTGGTGCTGATCAGAGATAAAAATACTTGAAGAGCTCTGGTGGAGCCTGAATTTCTGAATGTAGACTCTGAAATTCTACCTAGGCCCGGGAGTGTATGCTTTCGATTTAGGGGCCTCAAATGTTCAGTCATGAGCCCCAGGCTGTAGACTGAAAGCCAACACACACATACACATTACAAAAACCACATATTTTAAATATTTAAAAGTAAATTGCAGACAATATTAGAAATATTCTTATGAAAATCCAAGTCTACCTTGCTAAAACAGAACTAATCTCTACATTAAGGAGTTAGCCCAGAAAGGTTAGTCTTCTTGACAGATTGGGAAATGTCTTTGGTTCTTCAACTGGTTGGCTCTGTCCTAGCTTCTCTGCCCCGGGGCATTTCTGAGGTTAGGCTCTCTACAAAATTTAAGGGTGGGAGCTAGCCAGCAAATCCTTATCTGTTATTATGGCCTATTTGTTGAGTTAGAGCCCCTGGCAGTTATCTCTGGAGACAATGGGAACATCTGCTGCAGTCATTTAGCTATGCCACAACACTCAGGGCTTTAACAGAGAAGCTTAGGGCACTGGATCTGCAGTTGGATAGGATGACTGTAACAACTTAAGAGTCAGACGTCTAGGCTGGGCTGACTCGGCTCTGCTCCTCTACCTGTTTCACTGGGGGTCCAAGTGGAAGGTACAGCACCTGGTGAAGGCTCTACTCATGCTGATGCTTGAGGTGCAAGAGGGTAAGAAGAAATACAAGAAGTCTTGTGGGGTCTAGTGGTTTTTGGTCACTTCTTCCACACACTGAGGTCAGAGGAAGTAGTCAGGCCAAGCAGAAAGTCAAGGGGGAGGGAGGTGCACTGTGTGTGCCCGTGAGGAGATCAGAGCCAGGTGGTAGATGTAGGGAGGGCTGCATGATTGGAGCCTGTCATTCAGCCTCACATTCTCCCCAACAATCGAAATGTTACAAAACAAGATCATACAGAGATGGAGGATTAAAAATAGGTAATTTATGCATGGCACCTGTAAATGTTCAAATAGTAGCTTGCTTAGGACATCAAGTTACTTTTATGGGATTGGACACCACCTCCCTACTAGGGAGCTCTAAATGCATTTCCTCCTCCATTCTGTTGTCTCAACACCCCTGTGCTAATTTCTGTCCAACAGCTGGCTTTGGTGACAACCTCTGTAATAAGAGGCTATAAAACCCAAACCATAGGAAGTTAAGTCTTTTTCAGGAACTGGTTCTGTAATAAAACCAATTACAAACAACTTTCAATCACTTTCCCTACAGAAATGGTGAGGTAAATCCTGGCTGGAATAGAACCAGAAAACCTGGATAGAACACTTATGTCACCATCCTGACTCCGTGCCATGTGACTCACAGCGTAGTCCAGTTGGCTGTCAGACCATAGAAACATTGTGGCCTATTGTTGGTCCAAGAGTTGATTTTCTGACAAGTGGTTGCTTTTCTAGAATTGCACCGACTGAGAAAAGACATTCGCAGTATCAATCAACTAGGAGGTATGACAGCTCCATAATGAAAGACGAGAAATAAGCAAATGCCTCATGTCATTTTAGGGTGAGTTTGCATAAGCATTACTCCCTCTCTGAGCTAGAGTTTGGTCCCCAGTGAACTCCTTGGGGGCCAGTGTTACTGCCTGCTACACCCTGGTAAGGAAGCAAGAGACTGGAGCAGTGAAACAGTGACGTATGAGGATGTTTACATCACTGGGGAGGATGGAGGAGTTGGGATGGAAAATGACCAGATGGAATAGGATGAGGAGGAGAGTGGATGATGTGAGTCGTAGATCATGTCACAGATGACTGGTATGAGGTTCGAAGGAGGAGAGGTTTTATTGTTGTTGACTATTTAAATCTAAGACTCTTTTCTCCAAGGATAGCCAAATCATTTAAAAAATTGGTGACTGAGAAACAGTTTGACAACTTGATTTCCTCTAGAGATCTAATGTACAGCAGTGATGAGGATAGGTAACAATACTGTTTTGTATACTTGTAATTTGCTAAGAGGATAGCTCTTAAATCTTCACACACACACACAAATAGTAACTATGTGGAGGTAATGGATGTGTTAATGAGCTTGATTGTGCTGATCATTTTACAATGTATATGTATATCAAAACATCAAATATATACCTTCTATATGCACAATTTTTATATGTCAATGACATCTCAATAAATCTGTTAAAAAATAGCTACGGCCTGTAGGAAAATGGCTTTCAGAGGAAATGTCAAACAATGGATCTGAAAAGGTGGGCTGAGACTGGAGGGCTTTGTGTGATGTGCTCAGCAACATGTATGATCACAAATACATGAATGTGACCAAGACTAAAAGGGGGAGATGTGCCAGATGAGAATGTCATGCACTAGGATCTCATGCTCTGGAAAGAGCGAAGCCTGCCTCTGAAACTAAGGGTATTTGACCTGAAGGAAATTATTCTCCAAGTGTCTGTGCACATGTCTGCAAGAAATTAATAAATTTTTATAGCAAGGGCTTTACAGTTTTCTCTTGGAAATATAAAATGAAAATGTCTGTTATAATCCCATGTAAGTTATTTACGTAAGGGACTCCCATTCAAAAGGTCTAGCAAGAGACACCTTTCTTTCAACTAAGATTCAAGAGCAGGGCTGCTTCCTGCCGTAGTGAAGAGTTCCACAGAAGTTAGTCTCCTACCTGGTGTAAATGTGGACCAAAGTGAACAGGAAAAGGGCTTTCACTGCTATGTAGGAAGATGGTATTTCTCTTTTAATTTTTTTTAAATGGACAAAAAAAGCATTCTTGCGATTTCTACCCAGTAAACCTTTTGATTGTTACTATTAAATTGTATGACAGATATGCATGAAGCAAGCCGAGGACTGGAAAACATACATGAAGAAGGTCCACTGTTGTAAGTTGGGCTTTATGAGAGCCAACCAACTTCGTACTCTTTTATTGATTTCCCCAAAGTCACAGAGCCTCCCTGAGCACTGCATTTGTAGACTTCTCAGGAGCTGGCCTGGACACATTCCACTGGACAAACGCCTCTCACTTTCACATTACCCAGGGCTTTTCCAGAGTTAAAGTAGAGATGTCCAATTCCCTGATAAAGATAATTTCTACTCAGAGTCACCCACTATTTTTGCTTTTATTTTTAAGCCTGATTGTTTACATCAATTGATTAGTTGGACCAATAGGCAGGAATTATCAATTTAAAAAGACAATTGCATTTCAGGAAATGCCTTAGACACAGTCGGAAAGCACAAATTCAGAAAGTTGTAGATTCAGTTCTTTCTTCATTTCCTTTCTTGCCTTGTCTTCTCATTAAGACCTGAGGCTCCCAACAGCCTTTAGAATAATTCTATGCTCTCAACCCATAGTTTTTCCCTACATCCTCCTCAGCCATCCAGACTCACTGCATTTGTGCCTATTTCCTATAACTGACTATTAGAAAGAAACCTTTCTCATGCACTAAATGACAAGAAAGTGCTTATTATGTATCAAAAAAGGTTTTCAAACTAAAGGTTGAATGTGGGATAAGGTGATAGGAGGGAAACACTGTGAGACTGTATCCTTTAAATCCGAGTTTCTCAAACAATAGCGTGCATCAGAACCACCTGCAGGACTGGTTACAACACAGATTTCTGGGCTTCACTCCCTGACTCTACCTAAGCCACATCCTAGGGCAGGACCATGAGCTGGCCCCAACATGGGCTGTTTTTTGCCAGTACTTGGCTGGCTATGCATGCACTGTTTGGGTTTTGAACTTCTGCTCATGCTCATTATGGTTGAGTTTCCCATATGGGTTGAGCGCGTCTAGCCGAGGGTCGTATAGCACTCAGATTCTGCCATCTTCCTGTTCTCTGCACATCTGGCTGCGTTGGGGTGGCGTACGCACAGGATGTACCGACCACAGGATTGAAATGTGTGTATCACAAAGACCGGATGTTTATTGCTGAGGGGCCTGGGTGGCTTTAGCTAGGGGCCCTTTTGTGCTTTCTCCCAAGTGTCCTCCTCCGCCTGCTTTTGGCTCATGTCTGTCTATCCCAACAATTTCATTTTTAACAGCTGCAGAAACCACTTACTTTAGACCAGTTATACCACTTGGAGAACACCTGGTAATTTACCAGGTATCTTCACATGTGTTTTGAGACCTATAGGGAACTATAAACACTAGATGTATTATTCTACTTTTTATAATACAAAGGTGAGACTCAGAAAATTTTTAAAAATTTCCACCAAGAGGCAAAGCAGACAGCAAATAAAAAGCTTATTCCAAATCCTATACTTCTCCTCCAATAGCAGCTTTTGAATCTCACAATGAATGAGGAATAAAATTCCAAATTTGGAGCAACAGGTTTGGATAGAATGTGCTGGAGTCTTGCTTGTGCTGGCATTTGATTTAAATCAAACAACCTGAGTGACTGCCTAATTTGTCTAGGCATCCAAATGCCTAAAAAAACGAGATCTACCTGTGTTCCCTGTGTCACCAACAAAGCTGGTTTCCTCAAACCTCTTCTGTCATAGGTAAAAATAAACGCTGTACTAAGCTTTGACATAGGGCTTTTTATGCCCTGGAGAGCCTCACACACAGTGCAGATCTTTGTAGAACAAAGGGAAACTTACTGGCATCCTACATATTCCAAAAGCAATCCTAATAATCCCTGTCGTGGAAAATCCGTAAGACCAACACCTGTGCGATCTTAGAGTCAATACATTCAGAAATCATCAGAAGAGAACTACATGAACATGATTCATGGGATATATCCCATTCCATTTTTTAGCTTTCATCCTTTTCATGGCACTTAAGAATTAGGGGGAAAATATCTCTTGCGATTACAGTACACATTGCTATATACATTGCATTTGTTAGACCTAAATCTCATTCTTAAAATGCCTCTGCCCCCAACTCCTGAAAATATGCAGCTCTCAAAGGATACAATACCAGATCCAGGAACAGCTGGGAGGAGCCATTATTGTGTCCCCGTAACAATTCTCACACCCAGAGCTAAAGCAGGAACAGATGGTGTCTCTGCAGGGGACAATTCTAACCCTTTGGGGCCATTCTTTGCTGGCAGCAACCCTTGCAGAGCTGCATACCACAAGCCGGCCTTTTTTTCTTCAGTTGGCGAGGTCACTAACACTTAGGGTTTCCTTTTCCCTGACACAGAAGCAAGTGAAAACCCAGATGCTGAATAAAAAAACACAGGATTCCATGCAAGGCTGAAAAGAACTGAGGGAGGCAGTGAGCCCAGCTCTTTTGATACCATGGACCCACCCACCTGTTGACCGAATGAGATTATACATCCCAACACACACCGGCAAAGCTCAGAAAATAAAGGAGGAAGGGGAGGAGAAAGCTACAATCTTGCTTCATTTATATTTCCAATAGCATCTCACCTCCCCTTCTGGGATTCCTTCTCTCATCAGAGGGGGCAACTCAAATCCCCCAGGGCCAGTTATGGGTGTCTAAGAGTACAATTATCCTGGATAGCTCTATTAGGTCAGCAGAGTTGCGGGGGAGAGGTGGGGGTTGTAGTGGTCTATCCCTCCCGGCTTTTCGTCATTGACCCTTTCTTCTCCCTCCTGAAGTTCAAATGTGCTTTAGTTTTCCTCTTTACTCCTGCCACCACACTCCTGCTTTCTGTTTGCAGATTCATTTGTGAATTCCTTCTGGTTAAAACATGGCATAGAAGATATGGGAGGAATGCAAAATTAAGAGACATGATGTCTTTACATCTTGACTTCATTAAGTCAACAAATAGTTTTTGTGCATCCACTATGTAAAAGCCACTCTTCCAGGTGCTGGACAGACATCACTGAACAAAACAGAAAAAAAAATATGTTCCTGTCCTCTCACAGTTTGTATTCTAATAGATGTATAATCTGGAATTAAGTCCAATTCTCAAATACTTCTTTTACACCAAAGTATAAGGGTAGAATGTGTTTATTTTCAAGAGAAATACATCCTGATTAAGCCAATATTTCTCAAAGGGCTTTCCAAGGATCACCTTTATCAGAATCTCTTAACATGCCAGTCAAAACATAGATTAAGGGCTCCACAGAAGACCCACTCAAGTTCTACAGGGGTTAAGTGCAGGAATCTTAACATTCTTAGCATGAATATCCCTGACCTTTGAGAAGGTCTTTCAAACTAAGGGACTCAAGCTCAAATAGTGGGGAATAGGTTTTTATGCACAAGCTGAAGTTTGACATCTGCTGCTCAACCAAGGAGATAAGCAAGTGGTGGAGTTTTGGGAACCAGCCGCAGCAAAGTTTCCTAAACTTCCGGATAAAACCACCCAGGGCAACCTGTTAATATTTCAGTTTCCCAAACTATTTCACAGATTCTGATCTAGTGGGTCTGGAATAGGGCCACAAGTGATTCTTGGGTTAGCAGCAAAGTTTAGGAAATACACAGAGCTTTAGGATAAAATCGCAAATCAGGGACATCAGACCAATTCCACGCTCAGGGATAACTGCCCAGGAGAGACATACCAGTCACTTTTATTTTTTCCCCACATTTAGTGACTTTTTTCCTAACAGGATTTGCCCTTTTTTGTGTTGCCATTTCATTCTCTGCAGGATATGTCTTTAAAAGTCAGCAGTGTGAGCCTTGGGCTTGAAGCTACAAGCTTTCAACACAGGACTTGTCAATGCTTATGCCTATTCCCTGGGCCAGTCCCCCACCGTATTATTAGCTCTTCAAGGGGAGGGTCTACTCTTGTTAACCCAGTACCCACCTAGGGCCTCTCCCCAGTGGGTGCTCAATAAGTACTTAATACTAGCCTGGTTAATAGTAGTCTGAAGGGTTAGAAGGTGTTTGGATCTCATTTAGACCCATCTTGCTATCCTCCTCTATCCCTGCAGTCAATTTTTCACCCTTCAGGAAATGAGGTACCAAGTGGCAGTTCCCTTGCAGAACATCCTGTAACACCTCGTGATTCTCCCTAATGTCTCATCTGCTCCTCCAACTCAGCAGACAAGCACAGAGCAGAGCAAGGGGGGCTGGTGATCGGCGATCAGAGCTGCACTGGCAAAGGACTGCATCTTTAGATTTTTTTTGGAGGGGCCTGCTGAGCTAATGATGGGTTAATGCCACCATCACTGTAGCATTTTAATATTAAATAAAAGTGCACTATTTAATGTCAATGCATTTACTTTGAATTTGTTGACATTTGAATAAACTCTAATAACCATCTTTTTTCATTTTGTCATATAGCACACTGAAATTTTAAAACAGATAATTTGTGGAAAAGGTATATGATTAAAGATGGATTAAAGTATGTTTAGTAAGTTTAAAGAAAGGAAACCCAATGTGGTTTGAAGATACTCTTTTTGAAAATCTCTAACTTTTCCGAGCAGAAACCATGGCTGAGCATAGTGAGCCAAGGAGCAGCTCAGATAATAAGACAGGAGCAGAGTTTGGAAGACGAGAAACAGAAAGAGAACAGGTTTTAGAGGCAACTAAACCAAGGAGAGCATCCAAATTCTTACATGGAATGACTATGTGATCTGGTTTGTAAGTCACCAAACTCTTGAAGAATAGGAAAATGTCCCTACAGGGTTTTTTGAAAAGATTCACTTGGACAAATATGCATTAAACTCAGTACCCTAAGTTTCTTCCCCCTTAAGTGAAGTGATGTCAGATGAATTTTAAAAGGAATAATGTAGGCTAGATATCCTGAGTTGTAAACTTATCAATTGGCACAGGAAGTATAACTAATGTGGGCCATTACCACTGAGTTCAGCTAAGCAAAGTAAACAAATCCCTATCTCAGTTGAAACTAGTTCATCTATTAAAGTTTTGTTGAAGCAAAACACAGAGGACCGGATGAAATAAGCAAAAAAAGTTGTTTATCACAGAAGATATTTTTAAATACGTTCTTTGCCATTTCACTTTTAATTGAAATTTAATGGGCATTTGTCACACTATTATGTCACTTGGAAAGTCAGGAACCACTTTAACAAACTCTGAGTAGCCATAAAGCAGGATTTCTTACAGAGATTTTGAGGAGTCCATTAATAGCTACTGTGTCCCTTTGTGGTAAAGATTTCCTTGTCCTTTCACACAAAAACTCATCAATATTCTCAACTAAACCAGTGTATTTAGATCTAGTGTTGGCAACAAAATAGAGCTAAATTCCAGCCTTATGCCCCAAATCCAATTTGATAGCTTGGTTTACGCTGGTATATGGGGGTAATAAACAGGCAAGGAGTTGCCCCAAACCACACAAGAAGTCCGTTTCAGTCCAATAATCTGTTTCTCAACTTGTTATTTGGCAAAAAAAAAAAAAAAAGAAAGAAAACGTAATTCATACCCGGTTTTCTCCATTTCTTTCCCAGTACAGTGATAACATGAAACATGGGCAGGGTTGAGTACTTATTTGCAAAGATGAATACTTTCAGATGCTGTGGGATGTAGGCTTCTAAGAATCCACATAAATCCAGGGTGTTCATAACTTGAAGTTCAATGAATGTTAGGCTCTACTCTCTCATTGGTAACAGAGATACATATTCCACCTTCATGTCTAAAATAGATTTAAAACAAGATGAACTGTTTTATTATGAAGATCATTCATCTTTTGAAAAGAGATCTTGACCTTCTGAAAGCAGCATGTACAAATAAGTCAAAGCATGCATCAGCTAAGAAAAAAAACTTAAAACATCCTACTTGCCATTTCAAAGTAAAATCTTCCAGAAATTGGCCATATTAGAAATTACCTACTTTCTATCTAAAACATGAGCTAATTTAAATGAAAGACTGACACCAACAGATGCAAAAGTATCTATTCAGAAAGTGATTTCTGACTTGAGAATGAAACAGAATCCCTGTCTACCTTTTATGCTTCAAGGAAAATTTTAAGCAAGTCCTCGCTGAGTATAGTGACAAAGGAAAGGTGGCAGAGAATTTTCAGCTAAATCCTTGTTTGATGTTATATTCTGTTGAAATGGAAAAATAAAAGTGTTTTATTTGTTCATATTTTATAATGATAAACACAAAGCCTTTAAGAACTAAAAGTACTATGAGGAACCAAGTGACCTTCTTTGGCCACATTTTTTGTATGTGAATCCTCTATAACTAAGTAGTAAAGTGACAGGGTCTTAAACATACTAATTGCACCTTAGGCAGAGAACAAACAATTAAGAATTTTAACCCTTGAACCAGGAATCGGAAAATAGGTTGGAGACTTGTTTCTAAAGGACTGTTTAGAAACCAGGTGAGACTTGTTTATTGTCTTAAGAATGGTAGACCTATTTCCAACTCTGCATTTTCCTCCAATTCTGAATTTGCTGTAGTCTCACCAAGGCAGATCTGGCTGTTGCCAATGAGGGGGCCCCTCCCCTCCCAGCTACTTGGGGGAGGCTCTCTGCTCATCACGCTGCTGCCTCTATGGCCTCCTTGCAGAGGAGGAAGCAGCAAAAAGCTCTAGCTGTGTAAAGCCCATGGTCCAGGCCAGTAGAAAGAGACAGTGGCTGACATGATGGTTATTTGACCCCGTGGTCTCAGACCCTGCCGCCCCAGACCCCTCCTGCAGAGAAGTGGGCTGCTCTCCCTCCCGCCTCCAGGAAGTTGCCCAATGTGTGACCCCTCACATGGCACACCCCAGCTTTAGCTTTGAAGCCAGAAAAAGTCCTGGAAGGGAGTCCATAAAACCACCGGACAATGAAATGACTAGATGGTAGACATCTCCCTTTTTCCTCCTTTTCTGGTTCTCAGCCGTGCAGAAGGAGGAATTTGTCGAAATGTGGAGCACGGGCATTTCAAGTTTTGTGAGGCATCTGTGAGGGCCTGTGAAGCCGATTTCAGGTTTCCCACGTTCAGGGGCGCGCTCTTGAAAAAGTGTCAGCTGTCCCGTCCCCTTCTCCAGCCCAGCACAGCTTAAAGGTATCCAATTGCAGGATGTCCATTTGGAGCAATCTGTGCACAACCGTGAATGATGGATGGCACAGCCACCTGCTGGGAAACCATCTTCCACGAATCACTCACATTTCTGCAAGCCTTCTGAGTAGAGGCACTGAGAGCCGTTGCTCTGGATCTTGTTTCAAGGATGTTGTATAAACAAGCAGCTTGGGATGACAGAGACAGTGTCTGCCCCCTTGGTCAGAAGACAGATTTGTTAGCTCCATAAAGATAATGTCTCCCCCTGGGGCAAAGGTTAGGCAAGTTAGCTGGCAGTCCTCTGTCCAGGATTCTGGCTCCTCAGCTGGGACACAGACCTACTGTGTGTGCAGCATCCAGGGGGTCACTCCAGATCCAGCCAATGGGACTTGGGGAAAGAAGGGAACCAACGCAGCCATGAAGTCCAGGCTGCCAGCTGTGCTGTGGGTAATAAAGTCTTTGTCTCTGACCCAGAAGTCGTTATCTTCTGCCGGCATCCATGCAAATGTGACACACTAATTTGTCAGCTTGCAAGTGGAGCAAAATCTCAGACCATTCACAGTTCTTGACACTGCTATGCCTCCAAATATCTTGCCTGTGGGTTGCTCTTGAAACCCTCCTGCAATCTGTCTTTCTAAAACTATTTCAAGGATATGCAGCGCTGGGGAATGCACAGTGGTGAATATTTCTCATTCCTCCAGACTGAGACAGGTTCACTAATTTTTAGCTTTTGCTGCTCAGTCAAGTCTTTGCATTAACTGAATGTGTTCTTCTTCCTGCCAGCATCTTTTCCCCAATGTCCGTGATGTATACATAAGATTTCATCAGAATTTCTGATGAAATGAAGGTATACTATAAGATTAAGTTATGCTAACCCCACTGATCTGTCAGTCTTTAACACCAACCTTACAGTTTGGAAATGGTTACATTTTATAATCTATTGTCATCTGCTTTTAACACCGTCTTCTTTTATAGCTATATGTATACATGAACTCAATGTGCACATGCTTACATGCACACACAGAGGACTAATTACAATTGTATTATTTTAAATAGATGGTTCCAATTATATAGACATGTGTTTGTTTTCCTAGTTTCTTTATTTCTGATTTGTGTGTGTGTGTGTGTGTGTTCACTTGTGCATGTGCTTGTGTATAAAGGAGCTTGAAATATCTTAGACAGGAAACTAATGTACTGTAAACATTAAGTTAATCAGACAAGCAGTAGAGTCTCCTACTAACTTTGATACAGGAAGTTTGGATGACCCTGGTCAAGTCATTTAATCTCTGAGGACTTCCATCTGCTCATGTGAACAGGTTGGATGAAATTATTTTGAAAACAATGCTGAAAGTGTATGACACCATAATACTTACCTTCAATGCTAAATATAATCAGTAATATATTAAAAATTCTTTAGAAACAGGATTTTAGATTAACAGCTGGTAGTTAAAATCTTCCCATAGGCACTGAGTAGACAATGAAGATGATAACCCAAAAGATTTTGGAAGTAGCCATGGACTCATATATGATATAAGATTTCCCCATCTTCATCATGGACATTAGACTCTGAACTTGAAGTATTTCCCTGCATTATCTGATTACCTCTAATAGATGATGCAAGATATTTCTTTGATTATGAGGTATTTCCTTGGAGAGTGAACACTATATTCCTCTATATCATTGATTAAAATAAATGACAACATTAAGTTTACATCAGGAGCTAAGTATTTTTGAAGACAGGTTGCATTCGGCTTTTTTCATGATACATGAAAAAGTATTATACACAGGGGTAGCCTTGGCCGATCTATGCACGTTTTGTTTTAATGCCTTTTTGTGGTACTAAGCTTCTGTGATGCCCTCAAACCCCTTCGCATTTGGGTAGTACTGATGACCCCACCACTGTGTCAAAAGATTACCTATCTTTTTCCCTACTGATCAAAATGTATCATCTTTTCCAAGAGTTCTTATTGTTCAAGATTCACTGATGGTTAAAGCTGAGATGGAATTAAGATTCCTAATCAGCTGACTGCAAAATAGGAAGATTATGTTGGTGAGCCCAATGCAATCACAAGTGTCTTTAAAAGTGGAAGAAGGAAGCAGAAGAAAAGGTCACAATTATGTGATGTGAGAAACACATAAGCTGGGCTATTCTGGCCTTGAAGTGGGAGGAAGGAGATGATGAGCCAAGAAAAGCAAACAGCCTCTAGAAACCGGAAAAGGCAAGCAAATAGGTTCTTCCCTAGATTCTCCAGAAGGGATTGCTCCCATGCCAACACCTTTATTTCAGTCCAGTGAGATCCCTGTTGGACTTTCAATCTACAGAACTGTAAGATAATAAATCTCATTGTTTTGAGCCACCAAGTTGGTAAAACTTGATTACAGAAGCAATAGAAAACTGTAAGAGCATTCATTCTCACTACATCTGGTTAAAGCTTGTCTATATTAATGTAAATATTATCCTGGACTGCCTCCCATCCTCACTGCATGCAATCATGATTCCTTGACTTTCTCTGGTCAAGGGAGAACATGTGATCAAAGAAAGGCCAATCAGAACCTTTCTCCCTATAATTTGAAACTTGAGCAGAGGAACAGAAGGCTGGAAAGTAGAGAAGCTATATTTATCCTTAAAGACATCTTTCCTGTTCCCTAGCTCTCCCCTGCTGCCTAGTTTTGTTCTTCTGAGTCCGAGTTTAGTACAATTTCTTCAATATTTTTACCTATATCACATTCTTCCAATAAATATCTTGCACTAAAGTTAGCCAGTGTCATATTCCTTTGGTTTAATCTGTAACACTTGAACTGACAGTCTCAACTAATTTATTTATGTTTTCATTCATTTACTCATTCGTTCATTTTCTTTTGACTTCTATTATATATATAACAAGGTAGTTCCTTCCTGAAAAATGCCTAGTAGCCTAGAGAGTGGCATATTGATGTGAAGATTACAAATGTAATTTTTCCAAATATGATTTAACTTGCTTTGAATAATATTTATAAATCAGTTTACTGCTTAAGTTTTTTTACAGGGTATCTGATTTTGTTAAGGGTATGTTTCATCCAGGCAAATTAATTCTATAGCTGAAATGAAGGAGTAAATGAAGTAAAAGTTTTGAAGTAAGTGAAAAAAAGTAAAAAATGAAGTAAAAAAAAAGACAATTCTAATGCAAAAATACCAATAGAAAAAAAGGACATGAGTTTTTTGAGAAATAATTAAAGGCAGAGAACATTCTCTATGTGATACTTGAAGAAAAAATTGAAAATGACTAATTGCTTTTTTATTTTATAAATTATTATGTAGTGGGAAAATGTTATCTCAACAAGGACTTAAGAAATTTGAATTCTAGTCCCAATAATCACTGCCCTACAAGATTGCCTTGATGAGATCATTAATCTTTGCACTTTAATTTCCACTTTCACACACAAAAAATGTTACGAAACCAATATTAGCAAGGACCTGCAAAAGATCAAGGATCCAAACTGAGAATTCAATTCAAACTAAAACATACAAATACAGCATTGAAAAGAACTGAAGCGTTGCTATGTACCAGCTACAAAGATGAATCTCACCAAATAATTTTGAAAGAGAAAAACCAAGTACACATTGATGCCTACAATATTATTGAAATCATATAAAGGTTAAAAGCAAACAAAATTAATACATGATGCTATAAATGATAGTGTTTACCTTTGGGCTAAAGAGATTAGGTACTGGGAAAGTGGCAAAATGAAGCTTCTAGGGTCCTAGCAGTGTTCTATACCTTAATCTCTGGGGTGATTTTAAAAACTAGTGAGCTCTTTAATTTTGCTTTATTTAATGCTTCCCTGTGAATTTTTATTTCAATAAAAAGTAATTTAAAAGGTAAAATAGATCATTGTGGGAAGGGTCAGTATAACTACAGAACTCCAAACATATCCTCTAAAGTGGTAAAGAAAAAGTGGCATAAGGAAAATCACACACATCTTTTATGCTTGACATAACCAAAAGGTGTAGAATGCTCAAGCTTGAAATTAACTTCAAAGAGAAACTAAACACCAAATGTCAGTGAGCTAACTCCCTTACACCTGCTATAAGTCTTGTCAGAGAACAAGGGAAATTGGGGAAGCTGTGGGAAAAAATAAGGATGGAAGTAAAGCCACCTCCAGAAAGAGAAAGTTCATCTTACTTAGAAAAAACAAACAAACAAAACTATGGGAAAAAAAAGCGTATGCTAGGTCAGAACACCAACTAAAGAAGTGTGAGTATGATTCAAGCAGGCAACCCTGGAAAGGTAATGTTTTGATAGGAGGAACAAAGAGGATTAAAAGAAAGCAAGAGTTGCCCAATGAAAACTGCATAGCAAAAGGGGAAATTCATGGTATCTAAAGACCAAAAAGAAAAGAAAAGAAAAGAAAGAATTAAGGACACTTAAACCATATGTTTACCTCTCTCACCCTTAAAAGAGAAAAAGAATATCACCCAGTAAGGAAACTATGTTTTACTACACTATAGAGAAGTGTGTGCTTGAGCTAGGAATCTTATAAAACCCATTCAATCACCAGCATGGTCCTTATGGATTCACAGTCTTCATCTAATCAAAACTACTACAAAAATAAAACAGAATCCAATTCACCTGAGGAAAATTTCCTCAAATACTTGATGAAAAAACAGAACTCATAATGTAGCATTCCAAAATGAATTAAGCATCCTCAAACAAGCCTTTGAATATATGTACAAATATATATATACAAACTTAAAAAGCAAAAGCAGAAGTATACAAAAAAAAGGCATGAAATAAGCTTGATGAAAACTGTTAATAGAGGAAAAGATAAAATCATATCCGCAATGAAGTTTAAATTACAAGCTGCACAAGGAAGAGTAGATTTGAATGAAACATAAAAGGACAATCAAAAAGAATCAAAATGCAACCAAAAGATGAAAATAATATAAAGAAAAATGATTGAAAAGAAAAGTGGTCAGAGAGAAAGTGGTTGATATGGGAAACAGGCAAAGATGTTTGAAATAGTGTATAACTGGAGTCCCTGAAGGAGATAAAGAAGCTGAGAGAATGAACTTAATACTTAAAATTCAATACAAGAAAAGCTTCAGGGAAAAAATATCAAAAGACCTGAATTTGCATGTTAAAAGGACTCATCAGGTACCAGAAAAAGAAATGACCTCTAATAATGAGCCTCAATATAATAGTTAAGCTATTAGACTTTTAAGACAAAGATCATCAGAATATTTAGGCAAAAAATCAACCAATTTTCCAGGGCAAGAAAATTAGAATGGCATCACACTTCTCAGGAAGAGCATACAAAGCAAAGTAACAATAGAGCAGCACTTTCAAATACTCAAGGAGTAAAAAACATGAACCAAGAATTTTCTATCCAGCCAAGATTTCCTCTTAGTATCAAGGCTGCAGGAAAACATTTTTTAAATAGCAAAGTGCTCAGGGAATTCTGTTTTCATGATGAGTCTACTACAAGATGAACTTCATCCAAGCAAGAGATAATTAGGACCAAATACTTAATATAGAGCACTTCATAATTTACTTGATGATGTAAAAATGAAGCAAACATGGGGACAATGGTAGAATAATAATATTTTATATAATATAGAGATTTTAATTATGGTTCATATAATATACATACATGTGTGATCTGACAAAGTAAAAACAGTAAAAACAGTGCAGATAAAATGGGAGATTTCAGAGGGAATGAAAGAATAAGATCTCTCTCATTGGTTGCTTTATAACACTAGCTGGAAGGTGAAAGGATGTAATTTAAACGTTACAAATGAGATAGTAAAAGATTCAATAAGGGAATAGGTGAATAAAGGCATTAAAAAGGTATAAATGCAAAAGTAACCATAAAACATTTCAATGCCAAGAGATATTTAAAAACTAAAGGGATAAAGAAACACATAATGTAGAGTAAGAGCCACAGCCAGTGTTACATAATACACATAGAAGTTATAACATAAATAACAATAGAATTGAGACCAAATAGAGCAGTCTTGTGAATAAACATGAATGAGCTTATACCACCTAACAAAAGAAGATTTTTAACTTGGCTTTCAAATAAGACAAATCTATATGCCGTATACAGGGACACACAGAAAATAAAATGATTTAGAAAGACTACAAATAAAGGGATGGGTAAAGAAAATATTCCAGGAAAATGGAAAATAAACAAGAAAAGATGGGTAGGTATACTGATATCAAAGTAGAATTCAAAGCAAAACTCACTACATGTGAAAAATAAGTCTAATTTTATTGCCAAAAGGCACAAATCATAGTTAAAATGAAATAATCATAAATATCTATCACCAATTAATAGAGAGACCACAATATTAAGCAACAAAGTAAAAAGATACAAAAAAACAAGACAAAAATAATAAATGGAAAATAAACAGAATCTTTAACACACCACTCTCAGTACAAGATAGATCAAGTGTATACAAATAAGCAAGGACAATCTATAGACATTATCAAGATGGCACTGTAGAAGATCCCAGCCGCCATCTCCCAATGATCAACAATTAGACAGCAATCTACAAACAAAAAAGCTCTGGAAGAGCTCTGGAGTCCACTTAGGAAACTTCAGTAACACAGTGGAACAAAAAATCATGAGAATAACTCCATAAAATGAGAAGGAAGACAACTTCATTTTGCCCACATCATCCCATTCCCCAAGCTGGCACTGGTCAACACAAAGAGGAAACTTCCCAGATAGAAATAAATCCCCTCACCAAAAAAGGGAAGAGTGGGGTGAACAACCAGCTTCTCTAGCCTTTGGGTCACTGAACCCAGAGTGGCAAAGCTGAGACATACAGAGATAGCTAAGAATAAGAAAGAAAAACAGGGGTGACAACTAGCAGCCACATAGCAGGAGAAATTGTGGTTCCATGTGACCTGCTCTGCAGACAGAGCCAGCAGATTTTGCCAATGAAGAAACTAACAGCCAGCAAAGCCATCACAGACACCCTACAGATTTCACCAGCTTTTGCCTCATAAGTATTCATGTTAAAGATTACAAGCAAAACAACTTGTAATGCTTGACATCAGATGCCCAAGTCCCTTCCTACTCCCCCTTGTCCCCCATCACAAACCTAAGAACAGCATGGCAGCCAGCCTAAGCCTCTGCAGCTGCACAAGTGCAAAACATTGGCCTACACACCAGCAACTAACCCCCACTGCCATGCACACTCAGGGCTAACCCCTCCAATTGTGCAGTTGCACACCACCAGCCTGATACCCACCACCAATGCACATGCCCAAGGGGAGACTGTGTAGCCACACAAGAGCACACTGACAGCCAGGGCCACCAGAGGTGACAATGAGCTCGCAGTTGGCCCCAGCCCTTGACACTACACAGGCACTTGCTGCTGATTCCCTTACTGCATGTGTGGACACTATCAGCTGCAGCTACCATTGCTGCCTGCACTGGCCCCAGCTACTGGATCTGGGGTGCTCCTGAGGACCCAACAGCCCTTGCAGATACAGAAAACAACTTGTAATGCTTGACAAGGACCACAATTGTTGATGCTGTGGACCCAGCAGCCTGAGCTGAAATATATCAGCCCCCGCCACCCCAGACCTGGTGCTGCCACACCCCCCACAGTTAGTGCTCTGCACCACTAGAACCCAGGTCAGAGCATGCATCCATGTGCCCCCCCCACAGGTAAAAATCATCCTTTACCCAAGTCATTCTGTAAAGTCTGGAAGAGGTGACTACTTCTTCAAATGTGCAGACACCTACACAAGGCTACAGGGAACATAAAGACACAGGGAAACATACGTCAACCAAAAGAGTAGAGGAAATCTCCAGTAACTGACCCCAAAGAAATGGAGATCAGAAATTGCCTGACAAAGAATTCAAAATAAGTATTTTAAGATGTTCAAAAAGATAAAATAGAACATAGATAGACAATTTAACATCAGAAAAACAATAAAGGAACAAAAGGGGAAGGTCAACAAAGAGACAGAAAACATGAAAAAGAACCAACCAAATTTGGAGCTGAGGAATACAATGACTAAACTAAATAACTCAATAGACAGTGTCAGTATCAGATTTGACCAAATAGAAGAAAAAATCAGTAAGGTAAAAGAAAGAACTATTGAAATTATCCAATTAGAGAAGCAAAAAGAAAATGGAATAAAAAGGAAGAAGAAAGCCTGCAGGAATTAAGAGACACCATTAAGGAAAACAATGCACGTATCATTGGAGTTCCAGAAAGAGAATATAGGCAGTAAGAGGTAGGAGGCTTATTTAAAGAAATAATGGCTGAGAACCTCCCAAACCTGGCAAGAGATTTAGACATCCAAGTTCATGAAGCTAATATGTCATCCAAAAATTTCAATCTAAAATTGATATCCAAGACACAATATAATAAAACTGTCTAAAATCAAAGACAGAGAATTTTAAAAGCAGCAAAGGGGGAAAAAATTCACTCATAAAGGAAACACTCATAAAGCTATCAATAGATTTCTCAGCAGGGACTTTGTGGGCCAGGAGAGAATGGGATGATGTATTCAAAATGCTGAAAGAGTCAACCAAGAATACTTTATCCAACACATTGTGCTTCAGAAATAGTGGTGAGGTTAAGACTTTCCCTAACAAACAAAAGATGAGGGAGTTCATCACCACTACTAGACTTATTTTACATTAAATGTTCAAAGGAATTCTTCAGCCTATTCTTCATCCTGAAAGGATGCTAATTAGCAACATGAAGATAAACAACACACCAGTAAAGTAAGCACAGAGTCAAATTCAGAATACTCTAATACTGTAAAATGGTGGTGTGTTAATTTGTTTAATTCTAATATGAAAATTAAAGGACAGAAGTATTACAAATAGCTAGAGCTATAAATAATTTCTTAATGGATACACAATATAAAAAGATGCAAATTATGACATTGAAAACATAAAAGGGGACAATAAAATGGCAGTTTTGTATGCAATTGAAGTTAAATTGTTATCAGTGTAAAATAGACTGTTTTGTCTATAAGATGTTTCATGTAAGACTATGAGAAGCAAAAGCAAAAACCTATAGTATATTCACATAAGAAAATGAGAAGGAATCAATACATACATTACAGAAAATCATCCATTTGCAAAGGAAGGCAGCAAGAAAGGAAGAAAGGAACAAAGAAATCATAAACAGACAGAAAACAATAAGCCTGAGCTAGTGCTCACAGAAGGAAGGCCTGGATGAGGTATTGTACAACTTTCTGGAAGATGAGGGACCATATGGACACTGAGAAACCCAGAAATAGAGATCAGTTGGGAGCATCTAGCATAGAGCCTGCCTCCCAATTCTGCCTAGCCCTGGCCTTTCTGTCCACCTCACTAACAAAATAATTTCCAGTCACTTTTGTCCTCTTTTCTTAATACCCAGCAGAGGTCTCAGATTTGGACCCAGATAGAAACCAATAAGTAATGGGAAATTCTTTTTAAAATATCACTCTAAACTAGTTTGCAGTTATTCCTTACACCACAGTTCAGCTTAACACCAATTGGCTGTCAGGTACTAAAGCTGAGGAGGCTATTTATTCTTTGAAATTGAGGTCTCTTTATTTGGCCTTAGCAACCATCGTCTTTCTTTGAAGTACCTTTGATTATTCAATACAAATATCGCTTACTTGAGGAAGGATAAGTAACCCAATAGAAAATATAAAGACATGGACAGGCCTTTCACAGAAGAGGAAACATAAACAGGGGAAAAATGTGTGAAAGGTTGTTCAGCCACATTAGTGACCAAGAGCAATGCAAATCAATGCCAGAATGGGGTGTCATTTTATACCCATTTTATAGGTAAGAAATCTTATAATATCAAGTGTTGGAGAAGATCTGGTTTGCCATGATCTCTTAGACATTGTGAGAGGAAGTATAAATTAGTACAGTACTTTGAAAAACAGTTGGCAATATCTTGTGGAGATGAACATTTACATATCCTATGACCTGGCAATTTTCCTACTAGTCATGTACCCAGAAGAAACTCTTATACTGCACAGGGAGATATACAGGAATTTCCATCATTGCTCTTTTATAACAGCAGAAATCTAAAACCAACTATTAAAAGGAGAATAAAACTAAAGTGACATATTCATACAATGGAATATTATACAGTAGTTGAAATGCCAGGACAGCAGCTACATGCAAGAATATTAACGAATCTTAGCAATGCAATTTGGAATGAAAAAATAAACCATGTGATTACATAAGCTTTATATATCTTTTTATGGTTACAACTAAAGCTGATAGTATGTGTTTTGGAGGAGTGCTATATTTGGTTATGATAGAGTGTACCCTGCACTTCCCTGCTCTGCTGCAGTGCTCTCTGCAGTTCCTCAAACAAGCTCATCAGAGCAGTGGCATTTTTGGACATCCCCATACACATGGGAGGTCCATGAGCAACTGACTTATGGGCCACCCCTTCTACATAGAGGTCCTTGGCCAACTTGGGATACCCTCACAGACCCCTCTTTCCCAAAGCCCATTTCTTCAGTCTCCTTGACAATTGTTGGTTTGCAAACTGGGCTCTGCACATGGAGGTCCCCACAAGAGAGACTGAAGAGAACAGTAGGGTCACTCCAGATTGGTATGTGGCAGGTTTTATAAGCAAGGGAACTTACCTATGAAGCTTTTCTTGAGTGGCCATAAGATGAGTAGATCTCTGCACCCACTCACCAAATCTTAAAAGTTTATATAGAGGCCTTAACTGGCTCAGTCTTATATACAGTCCACATGGTCTCAACACCACATCACTATCTTAGCGCTATGTCTTTGAGGCAGCTTCTAATGCAAAGAAGGCAAGAAGACCCACATTCCAAGAACAGGGATGGGGGTGAGGAGCCTCTGACTCCTCAGGGTCCAGGTCACAGGTCAACCAGCAGTCATGTCCTCTAGATGACCTCATCCAACAGGATATCATCTTTTAAGAAAATAACTGTCTGCCCTGAATTCTAGAGCAGGTGCAACTCTCTTCTAGGAGTAAAGGGAAAACAAAGACTTTCTCAGCCTAAGGAAAACTAAAGAAATGCATTGCTATCAGACCTATTCTTAAAGAATACCTAAAAGAAACATTTAAGCAGAAGGGAAATAATAAAATAGGGAATCCTGGAGCTCTGGCAGGATGGAAATAAAATAAGACAATGAAAAAAGAGGAAACATGAGTCCATCCAATAGATTATACTTCTCCTCATGGGATTTATAAACCATATTTGATAACTGAAACAAAATTATAACAACATCTGATACTCAAAATAATGACAGTTAAAAGTAAGGAAGGTAAAGAGATCCAAATGGAAGTGAGTTTTGTACACTTCACACAAAATGATAAAGTGTTCACACCAACAGACTGTTATGTCACACAGATAGTTTAATAACCAGAACAATTAAGAAAAATATGCAAAGAAATACATTCAAAAACACTATAATAAATCAAAATGAAATCCCAAAAAGCATGCAAGTAACCCACCAGAAAGTAAAACATAAGAATCCTAAATGTGTGTGTGCCAGAGAGCCTACAAATAGATGAAGCAAAAATGACACATCTAAAAAAGAATAAATCCACATTCACAGTTAAGAATTCAACACTTCACTCTCAACACCTGATAGAACTAGACAGAAAACCAGCAAATCCCAAAACCACTAAAGAGTTTGAATTTGTCATTTAAGCCTCCTAAAAAAAATAGAATTCCACGTCCAGATGGTTTCACTGAAGAATTTTTCCAAACATTTAAAAAATAATTAACACAAACTTTATATTATCTCTTCCAGATAACAGAAGAATGGGGACACTTCTCAACAAAGAATATCATCACACTGATGACAAGAGCTGAAAAAGACAACTACAGACTAATATCTCTCATGATCTTAGATGCCAAAATCCTCAATGAAATATTATTACACTGAATCAAAAAATGTATAAAAAGAATTACTTACCATGGCTCTGTGGGGCTTATTTCAGGTATGCAAGACTGGCTTATCATTTGAACATCAACAAAAATATAATTATATGAGCTTCTCAATTGATGCAGAATAAACATTTGACAGTAAAAAAAAAAGAAAAAATAAATAAGGCATTTGTATTTGTGATTTTAAAAAGTATCAGGATGTTAGGAATAGAGTGAAATTATGTCAACTTAAGAAAGAACAATTATAAGAAACATAGCTAACTTTATACTTAAGGGTGAAAGACTGAATTCTTTCTCCCAAGACTGGGAAAACTGCAAGAATTTCTGCTCTTAGCACCAGTATTAAACATGATACTGGAAGTTCTAGCCACCTCAATAAGGCAAGCAAAAGGTTTAAAGGTCATACATGTTGGAAGGGAAAAAATAAAATTATGCCTATCTGCAAATAACATGATTTTATATGAAGAACATCTTAAAGGAATCTACAAATTAACTGCTAGAACTAATAAGCATGTTCAGCAAGGTCACAAAATGCAAGATCAACATACAGAAATCAACTGCTTTTCTATATATTAACAAGGAACTTGCATACACAAAAATAAAAAAATACAACGCCATTCACAAACACTCCAAAGAAAATGAAATGTTGGATATGAAGTTAACAAAACATGTACAGGGTCTGAATGGTGAAAATTAAAAAATGCTGGTGAAAAAAATCAAATAAAAACTAAGTAAATGGAGAGATACCATGTCCGTGGATTGGAAAACTCACATAGTAAATATGTTAATTCTCCCTAAATTGATATGTAAGTTTAATGCAATTCCTATCAAAATCCTAGCAAGGTTGCAGACATAGCAAGCTTATTCTAAAGAAAGGCTTAGCAATTTCTTAAAAACATAGCAGCACTATCACTATTGAGCATCATTACTATTGAGTCTGTTGGCAGTCTCTATACCAGCACAATAGAAGAGCCCATTTATCTCATCTCTGCCATTTCCTTTTACCATTACCAGATGTCACCCTGTAGCCACCACTCTGGGCTAATCCAAGGGTACGATAAAGTCTGAACCTATGAGAAAGAAGATGGGAAGTTGCCTCAGGAAATAAAGGACTGGGGTGGATAAGAAGGGTACAGCAGAATGAAAACTTATAACCAGATATACATTAAAAAAAAAAAAAAGAAGCCCTTAGGAAGATAGCCCGTGAGTATCTGGCTGTTTCTGTGTGATCATTTATTCAAAGCCCATCAACCAATCAAAGATGGTCTGTTTATTACCAGCATAGTGCATTTGGGAGACGGTGACTTGCAGTGGGCCATTCAGAGGCCAGAGTTAATTTTCCAGCAAGGATCCTAAAACATCGGTAGTTGCTCTCAGAGTGAATTTACATGTACTACAGATTATCATCATTAAAAAATACACACACACACACACACACTAGGAACACAAGCACAATCTAGGTCAGCTCCTTTTATATTTAGTTTGGAAAATATTTGTTTGTACATTTAGTAAGAAGTATAGACAAAAATATAGTTTCAATTCTAGTTCAGATAGGGTCACTAAATGGTTGGCTTTTGGTTTTTTAATTTCCAGGTTTAGTCCACAGTTCAAAAAAATTTCCAGAGTTCAGCAAATTATTGTGGTCCATTCCAGTTTTTGACTCATGTTTCAGTACAATTACAGTTTCTATTCAATACCCAAGGGTGGTGGTATATTGTAGAGCATGGTTTATTTTTGTTATTGTGGTTTGGCATACAATCTAATCCAGAACATGATACCATTTTTTTCCCCTCTTCACTAGCCTCCTGGTTAATCCAAAGTATCTAAACAAAAAGTCTGAGGTATTTTCTTTTTCAGTTTTTAAACCTAATTTGCCCTTGAGTTGAACAGTTTGTTCTTTTGAAACCAAGGGGAAGGCTGTACCAATGATTTCCAGTGGTAACAGTAACACCTTAAGGAGGTGTTTAGGAAATGATGAATGACATTTTTTGTTGCCAGAATGATCAGAAGGCACAACTGGCATAAAGTTGAAGGAATGACCCATGTTGTACACTGGGCAGCCCCACACAACAAAAGCTTCCTGCACAAATTTCAATGATTTCGCTGGATATTCTTGCAGATAAAAAACTAATATCTCACTCTCTGAGCCTAGAACCTAATGTAGCCTTCTTCATTAGGTTTATTGTGCACAGTGGTTCACCATTTTTGAAGAACGATGTTATCTGAGAATAAACCAATCATAATTAACTCACCCAAACAGCACTACTGTATCAGGCAACATTAGTACACACTGCCATTCTCAGTCTAAGAACAAACACCTGACTACAGTTATTAGGTCTTCCAGTCTGGTTGTGCTGAGGAAAAAAAACATAATATTTTTATTATGAATCTATTTTTATTTTTACATTACACTTAGGGTATAAACACACATACACAATTATGCTGTGAGTTAGATTGTATTATCTAAGAATTTTATTTTAGGGTGATAAGAGATGTTTTAGAATTGAGCCATTCATTCTGATGAGGCTGAAAATCTATCTCTAAGATACTCTGATGAAAATCATTGCATCCAGCAAATGTCTCTATATAATTGTGACTGTTCAATCATAATTTTAAACAAATTCACAAGGAAAAAAGCAACTCTCCAAAAGACAAAGGACATTCTATACAGAGAGATAAAATTATACCATGTAGTATTTGTTGGTCAAAAATCCACTTTAGAATTGAGGTTTGTATTTTTGAGGATTAGAATTATTTTCCCTACATTTCAAATTCAGTTCATGGATACTTTGTTCATAAATGAAGAAAATTTTAATCCAGCAATCCACCGGTAACTCAGACTAAGAGCTTTATGTGAAGTATATCCATTTATATTCTCAGAATTCTCATGTACGTGCTTCCAAAACACAGAGGTTTCGATTTTTCTGCAGTCCTCCATTTTGCAAAGTGAAATCAAAGCAATCTTTTTATGGTAAAAGAAATTATAATATGTAAGAAAGAACTCCACTCTTTAGATCTTTAAATTCTTAAACTGGAGGCTCAGGGAAAATTCTCTGATGGACCTTGACAGGATAGCCTCTTCTCTGGCATCAGAAGCAAAAGGGATTTATTGAACATTGAGGAGTCTTAAAGAAAATGACTTAGTTTCTTTCTGTGTGCATATTTATTACCCTTCAGATCACTGCTTTGTAGTGCCAACATGTGACTCTACCACAGGATGAAGCACAGGAAATTCTTGTTCCAAAACAGATGATTAGGAAAAAATCAGACAGCATTTTTAACCAGAACATGAAGATGAACAAGACTGAAATGACACAGCACAGAAAGGAGAGCAAAAAAGCAGCAACACTGCTGACTGATGAGTGAGGGAATAATGTCAGGTAAGCACATCCATGAGAAAGTAAGAGGGTGAAATAGAGCGAAACATTTCTGGAAAGTTTTGAAAGCCTGGGTTCTCGAACTGGGCTGTACAGTAGTCACCTGGGGACCTTGATCACTACAAAATTCTGATATAAATCGTACAGCATAAGGTATAAGTATAAGCTTCTTGAATACCCCTAAAGATCAGTCAGGTTTAAGAACCACTGACCACCCAATTCATCAGTTCTGCCAGAAAGCACCTATGGGAGATTAGCATTAATTTGAGCATTTACCTTGATCCAGTTATAAATTTGCTGCATACCTAGGGGCTATGTGGACATTTTTTTTCAATAGTTATAGTATTCTCTCTCTCTCCCTCCCTCCCTTTTTTCCCCTTTCAAATACTAGTATTTATGAAGTGTTTTGCTGTTGTTGGTAATATGCCATCACTGTGCTAGGCACTGGATAAATGAAATCTAATAAGCCCTGCTCTATGTCCTTGAGGTGCTCACAACTGAAAGTTCTTAGGAATGGACAGAGATGGACCAGGCTATATTGTTCAAAATTATATATTAAATCACTACACATATTGGAGCACTCCATCAAAAATAACAAACCTATATGCTCGTCACATTTCATCAGGAAAACTCTAAGTTTCTGTATCCTGTCTCTCATCTTCATAATATATATTGATTGGCATTCTTTTTGTTGTTAACCTAAATTTGTGATAATTCTTGACAAAGAAGGAAAGGTCTCATATCTAACAAAAGGAAAAAGTAGTTTCTGTAATTTTAGGAGGAAATTCAGTGGTATCTCAAGACTTTCACAGGTAGATGCAGACTCCTCCCCATAAATTTGAAATTGAAAGTTTTGCCATGTGCTATTAAAAGAGAAATCAGCCTTAGATCTTCCCTGAGGCTCTATTCCATATATTAGTTAAATGTCTAGATCATTTAAGAATAGTTGCTTTAGTTCATAAATGGACACCTGTGCTTCTTTTCTCAGTCAGTGCTTTCAAATCTTATTATTTATTAATTTTTGCCCACCCTTCTCTCTAATTTGCATTTCTACAAATATGGAACTTCTATGAAATTAAAAACAGAAGACATTTTATTACTTTGTTGTAATTGTATCATGTTTACATGTCCAAACCTATCAAATTGTATACGTTAAATATGTGCAGTTCTTTGTATATTGATTATACCCAATAAAGCTGCTTAAAAAAAGCAAACAAAATAGAATACAATAAAAATGATACATAAAGACTGTGATAGCAATGGGAATATTAGAAAAAAATGAATCTGGGAATGGTGTAAAAACAGAGGTGTATTGGGGAGGAAGAAATTTCCTACCTCTCAGGTTCTTCTAGCTGGTTTAAGAATCAAATTGATATGATATAGATTAACAGGAGAAAAAAACAAAGTTTAATTGCACACATACAGGGAATCCATAGACACAGATTCCAAAGACAGCCAGGGAGAATGAGGTATATATGTATGTGATTCTGAGCCAAGAAGCGGGTACAGGTCTGAGACTTCAAACGAAAATGGAAGCAATTCACAGGAATATGAGAAGAGTACATGTTTGATAAACACATATTTGCTGGGTCACACAGAAACAATGGGGGGCACAGAGGTGAATTTTAGCAGATTTAGCCACATCCCTGCCTGTCTACTACACCTGACTTACATTACAATATAGCTATCTATGGTGATAGCTCTCCTCCTGGTATAGTTCCTGTATCTAAATTCTTTTTATGCAGTTGGGTTTTGGGAGAGGTCAAAGTTTCTTTCTGAGTCTTTGGGCCTTGGTTGTTTTCAGTTCGAACTAATCTGCATGTCACAATGGCACATCTTGAGGGGGCCCACTCTTGACCCCTATAGGCATAACATAGATAAGATGATGGCAGTAGATTTCTACAGAACCATTTTTAAAGCAATAGGAAAGCTGAGTTCTATTAGGCCTTGAAACTATACTCTCTTACATTTGCTACAGGGATTAAGACAAATGTTTTCACCTGGGACCATCTGATACATTCTCATGGGCTAGAGGAGAGCTAAGGTCATTGGGCAGGGGAATTTTAATTACTGACCCAACTGTACCCAGCCATCCCCTAAATGAAATTTGGCAATAATAAGAATATAAGCACCCTGTTAAGTGCCCTGCAAACTTTAAAAATTGTGTATGTCATCAGTTAAAAATGTTTGAACATTCTCCTTGATATATTTTTATTTATATGTACATTTACACACACATTCAAACACACTCACACAAAATAAGGCATATAGAGCATACAAATTCATATAGAAATGTAAAAGAATAAGTTAAAAACTTAACATAGGTAGTTTTATTATTTTCCATCTTTTGCAATCTCTAAATCAGTCTATTGCTCTAAGTTAGTGTATTTCTGAGGCCACAATGGTGAGACTCAGATGGAAGGAGCTAACAAACACTAACTACTTTCTTTGTAGACAAAACTACATTTTTGACTTTAAGGAAACTATTTTATACATTTTCCAAGGAAAACGAAAATATTAGGACAAACCTAAGTTTCTACCACCAATACTTACTATAGTCTAGTCCTGTTTTACCTCTGCATTTTAATTATAACTGCTTTATATTACTCTTATTTAATATTTAATATTCTTCTTATGAAAACAAAATGGCATTTGTTTGATCTTGGTAAAGAGAGATTTTTTTATTGATAGATAAGGAAAGAGCTTGTTTTTTTTTTTGAAGTATAGTTAATATACAATACTATATTGGCTTCAGGTGTACAACATAGTGATTTGACAAATTTTTGACAATGATATTGATGCCGGGGCTCTTGTTTGTGGGGTCGAAGAATGAATTTAGCAAACACCCAAGGTAGGAGAGCCAGAGTAGAGGCTTTTATTGAGAGATACAGTGGGAGAATAGAGCTCCTGGCTCATGCCAGGAGGGGACAAGAGAGCCCTGGGTGGTGCATTGTCTAGGGGATTTATAGGTAGTAGAGGATTTGGGGGAACTGAGGGCTTAGGGTGTGGACTTGTACCACATGCCCCACCCTCAAGGTGGGCTGGATTGTTGTCTGTTTGCTAGGGCTGTTTACACTGAAGTCACGGGTTATGCTAAGATACCCTTGCGGAACACTCAAACATTCCAGGCCAAGTTGCTCCTGGCCTTTTGACCTGTAACTGATCTCACTGAAGATGTCTATATTCCTAGTCTGGTATCTTTACCCTAGAGAATTAGTGTGACCTTGACTTTGCATAATGCTTAACACAGAGTTTTAATAGGGACTTTACATTGTTACATTGCTCTGACTGTAAATATCCTGCTTTGCTTTTTCCAGAGTCCCTCACCCTATTCCGACTATACCCAAGGTCCCTGTCTCAATATCAAGTAAAATATAAGTCCTTGAATAGAACTTTAACCATCAGATTGGTGGGAAATCAAGAGGGCTGAGTGGGTTTTTCATGTGTATGTGAATCACTGCCTAAATAATCTTCAGGTCATAAATATTTAGCTATAAATGTTTAAACATCTTTATTTATGTGACATTTTCAAGAGCCAGATTCGTAACTTTTACACCAGAGTCTTGTCTTCTAATACTCTCTTACATTTGCTACAAAGGAAGTTAAAACCACATTATTCAAAAGAGCAAGAACAAGATTTCTTTACTTTTTTTTAAATTTTAGCTTCAGTTGCAGAAAGTGGAATTAAGACAGGGACCACGGGCTTAGATAGAATAGGGTGAGGGCCTCCGGAAAAAGCAAGGCAAGATATTTACAGTCAGAGCAATGTAACTACATGCAGTGAAACCCCCCACCAAAACTCTGTGTTAAACATTAAGCTCTAGAGTCATTCTTTAGTGAGATCAGTTGATACTCCCCAGATAAGGAAAGTAGCCCATGTTTTTATTATGCTAATCATCTGTAATCATGTGTAAGATTCACCTTAGCACGCTCAAAGGGACTTAATATTTCATGAAGGACAAACATCCTAAGTCCACTTTTAACAAGTCCACATCCTAAGCCCTTTATCAGTTCCCCCAAATCCTCAACTGCCTATAAATCCCCTAGACAATGCACCACCCTGGGCTCTCTTGTCCCCTCCTGGCCTGAGCCAGGAGCTCTGTCCTCTCATTGAATCTCTCAATAAAAGCCTCTACCCTGGCTCTCCTACCTTGGGTGTTTGCTAAGTTCTTTCTTCAACTCTGCAAACAAGAATCCCAGCATCAGAATTACTAATACACTTAAGTTATGGCACACTACATGATCATTTGTCCACTTATGCAGCAGATTCCTCTTATTTTCCTGCTCTAAACCCCAAGCCCCTGTTCCATTTTCCTTCCATAAACAAATATTCACTCCACTGTGTTCAATTATCTGGAACATATTTATAAAATACACAGTAGGGATTTGTGCACATATGTGTTTTTTTGTAAATTACGTAGAGTCTACCTGTATTTCTTCTTAAACACTGAACCACTTCTCCCCAAATTAAGCAATCTGTCACTTAACTAGCAGTTCTCAATAATTTTGGTCTTAGCAAGCCCTTAAACTTTTTAAGTGAGAATATTAAAAATCATTTGTCTATGTAGGTGATATCTATCAAAATTTAGAGTATTAGGATGTAAAACTGATGAAAAGTATTTATTTATAAATTCATTTAGAAATATTTCTGACCTTACAGACCTCCTGAAGGAGTATCAGAGACCCCATGTTTCTGTGGACCAACCTTAAGAATTGCTGAACTAAGCAATCAATTCTATCTCCACTTATGTGTTTTACATTTTAACACACAGTTATTGTTCTAAGCTCTCCTTTCTATTGCATTGGTTGATTTATTTCTTGATGTTTGGCTGTATAAATAAAATGAGAGAAACTACAAATTATGCAAAATTACACAATGTACCAGAATTAAGCGCTGTATTTCAGACATTGCATGTGACCATTTGCGATTAACCTGACACCTCTGGGCATTAGTTCATTCACCTGTAAATTAGGAGATGAAGAAGATGTTTCTTAAATACTGCCCTGCTCTTTCATTCATTGTATAAACAAAACCTAGCACCAACCAACATCATAACTCACTGAACACTGAGCAAAATATTCATCTTGCCTTCTACCCACTGGTGGCCATTTTCTCATACACACTATTTTCAACATTAATGTTAATTTGCATAGATAAGTGGTCTTACACAAATTAAGGTATATAAAACACCACAGTAGCTGGCAAAATAAGCAAGACACTGCAAGTCAAACGCTAGATGATATTACTTATAAGTGGAATCTGCAGAAGCCACAGGCAGGCCCCTCCAAGACGTGCCACTTTGGCATGCAGATTATGTCAAGATGAAAACAACTGAGGCCCAAAGACTCAGAAAGAAACTTTGACCTTCCCTCTATCCTCATAAGAAGAATTATATAGATGACCAGCTCCAGGAAGAGAGCTATCATCACAGATAGCTGCATATAATATGAACGAGGGGAGGTAGATAAGTAGGAATTTAGCAGTCTATTGAAGTTCCTCTCTATGTCTCATCGTTTCTTTGCAACCCAGCAAATATTTGTTTATCCAACATTTGCTCTTTCATCTTCCTGTGAATTGCTTACTTTTCCATTTGATATTCCAGACCCCTACCCCCTCCTCATTAGTTCAGGATGACATACATACCTCATTGTCCCTGTCTTTGGAATCTCATGTCTATGGATTGCCCATATATATGTAATTAAACTTTGTGTTTTTTTCTCCTGTTAATCTGTCTTATGTCAATTTGATTCTTAGAACCAGCTAGAAGAACCTGGAAGGGTAGAGGAAAATTCTTCTTCCCCAACATAAGGAAATGGTTGACTTACTATACCAATGGGTCCCTCAGATAAAAGGAATATCTGATAATAACTCTTATTCTGGGAAAAAAACACCCAGTTTAGATTCTTCTAGGTAGTTAATGGAGAGGAAAAACTTTCTGTTGAACTTTTGGCAGGTTCTTGATTGCCTTCAGCTCAAAATAGTCCATATTGCATAGTGGTATATTTTGGGGACATTTGCTCAGAACCTCTTCATATACATGTGGGGGTAAACTGCAATATTTCCAGAATCTCTCGCATGGCCTTAGTCCATTTACATATACCACTTCAGCTTCTTGCAGCCTCAGGGCAAGGGGTGGAGAGAGGCTGTTCCCTCTGCCCATCTGTTGCATAATTTGTCTGGTGCCTGAAGTGAGCATGCACCCTGACTGTGGAGACGGAGAGCGAGAGTGGCAGCCAGAAGGGATGAATGGAGTCTGGCCTCTTTGTGAGCAATTGTGAATCCATAGTGAACTTACCCAGGGCTGAAACCTCAGGTGAGACAGATGATATATAGCCAGTACCATTCTAGACATATAGAATATAATTGTATCCATCATATACTGAAGAGGAGCAGAACTTGCCACCCCAAAATAAGTCTTTTTGCATAGAGATTATTTGAACTGATTATTTTTAAGAACTGCAGACAAAGAAACGATGAAAACCAAGAAAAAGTAACCCTTTTGTAAGAGACATTTACATTTATAAGGGAACTCTCCTTATCCATTTGTAAGAGTGTCTCCCTCTCTGTACCAGGAAGAGAAGGATGACTCTGAATCTCTAGAAATTCTTATCAATGGAGAAGACAAAGACCTAAATCTGCATAACAACCACAAACTTGTTTACTGCGCATTGCCAGATAACTTCCCAGAAATGGACCCTCAGCCCTAACACTTTTGTCTTCAGCTGGAGATGGTATTTCAGGTGGTGGCTCAGGGCCTTTTGAGGAATTACGCAGCTTCTGATTCTCTCCCCTGTATACAGGAAGTATACATGTTATTAAATTTCTGTTTGTTTTTCTCCTATTGTTCTGTCTTTTTATAATCAGGAGATCTCAGGCATTGTTGGAGAGGAAGAAATTTCCTCTACCTGTGAAGGTTCTTATGGGTAAAATTGCAATATTTCCAGAATCTCTCCCATGGCCTTAGTGTATCTCCATATCAATAGGTGTTCCCAAGGGGTGGAGAGAGGTAGTCCACCTTCAAATCAATAGGTAATTACAAGGGGAAGCCAGGGTATATATAGACCAGAGAGGTTGGGTGGGGTCCCTTTTTGCAGCCAGGTTGCAGAAGACATAGGCAAGCCGAAGTGGACAACTGCTTGCAAGAAATATGCAGCTTTCTCCCACTTTACTTCTCCCTTTGACTGATTTTGGTTTCAAAGGCATTTTGCCCCAGGATTTTCCACCTGAGGTTACATCTGACAGTAGTTGGCAGGACCTCTGAACCCAAAATCTATCTTCATGGGTGTGACTGTTGGACAGACTGCCCTAGAGATGGGGGGGAGATACCTGGGACTGCCCCTGTGGATAGTGGGGAGGCCCCAGTGACTGCAGCGGTAGAGGGTGAAACTTTACCAGGGAGACCACTATCTGTGGGGTTTCCAACTGGGAGCCCATAGTGGGGAATTGATCTAGGGTAAAACACCTCCTAGAGGGACCTTCCCCAGAATTGGGGAAGGGTGGAGACACCAGAAACTGTGGAATTAGCCCTCTGTGAGACAAAAGACTGCTCAGAGGTCCTGAGTAGCCGTGTATCAGCTGGGATTGTGGGACGTCTGTTTCTCGGGATAGTGGAAAGGGTTATTGAAGAGAGAGACACTTCAGCATCACTTGGAGGAGCTGGGCAATGACCTATTGAATGCCCTTAAGAAAGAGAGACAGTTATTGAGAAGACAGGTTGAGCTTCTGGAAGATACAGTTGGCAGCGAGAGAGGAGGCAGCAGGAGAATCCACATTTCAGGAGGCCATAAGGGAGGAGGAGGAAGGAGAGGTGCCTTCAGCCTCAGAGATGGTAGAGGAGATGTAGGGAGAGGATGAAGGGCTGGGGCCGAGGGCCAATCTGTTGCAGAGGCCACCACCTGAGGCACCTGCCTCTCCCAAATTAAAGGTCTGCCTGGTTGTAATTAAGAAAATAAAAATGCAACAACAGTGGGCTACTCCATGCTCTGCCCCTATACCCAAGATGAGCTGGTGGACATGAGCATGGTTTTGGCAGAAGCCACTGAAACCTCTGCTTACATGGCTTTTGTGTCTTTGGGATATGGGGGTGGAAAATATTGTTATTCTGAAATGGGCAGAATGGCATCCCTGACGATTCACCCTTCCCTCTGGCAGCGGTTGCAAAATGTCCATCACATCTCGGAGTCAGGCACTTCTGGATTGGCTGACAGCAGCCATCAGGGAAGTTTGGCCTAATCAGGGTGATTTACCATACTTACCCACTAGCTGGAAAACATATGCAGAGATCCAGCAGGTGTTACAGGAGTTGGGCATGAAAAATATCATCTATAATACAGACTCCAGGGCCGTGATGAGGAGGTGTTCACCACAAGAATGAGAAATCTGGTGCTTCATACAGCTTCCCTGCCAGAGTCCTGCTCCAGCAGGGGGGTGTGAAGCCCAAAAGGATGAGACGGAGTCGGCGTATGGAGAGACAGGACATGGAGTCAGATGGAGGTGGTCTCTCAACAAAGTGCCAATGACAGCTTTATTTATACCATTTTGCACAAGGATATGATTATTTTTTATTGTTCTGATGATTCATTAGTATAGGCAGTTGGTTAATAAGTATAGGCAAGCTTTTTTCTTTCTTTTACTTTCTAATCTATTCATGGTTGGTCAAGCGTTAGGTGATTGTTTTTCTGTTCCTTGACCGAAACTTTTCCTATCAACATGTACTCTATTGTGTTTTACGTTTCTATGCAACATAGTTTCTAAGTAGTGCATGTGACCTTAGGAGCGTGCAGTATGTAGCAGCGACTATGGAGTCTATCAGCTCAGGGTGTAATACAGGTCACCTAGTGCCACAGTTAGCTAGGATTCTTTCCCACAAAAATATTTTTAGAGGTTTTAATAAATTTATAATCAATTAAAATCATAAACTCATATATTCACCTTCTACCCCTTTATAGGGCACAGTAGGCAGCAAACTAAATTTCTCCTTCTTATCTACATTTCTCTTTCTTCTGTGTGGATATCAAAATTTCCCTTACATATGCTACACAGGTCTCCATGACTCCACTACTGCAGGGACTGAACAAGTTCTTACATGGTGAACAATGCAAGGGCATTCATATCATAGAAACTGTTTCTGTTTTAACTACAAACCTTAAACTATAAACAATCATGTCAAATATAATGTATGATTATTCATTTGATTTTTATACTTTATATGTGAGTCTAATAAAATGTTAATGTAGTAGGTAAATGCAAGATATAGATAGAAAGCATGATTTAGAACTGTAAGAAGGCAGGTGTAGATGGTCAGGTTTGTGCCTACAGACCAGGTCTTAATCCAAGCTGAACAAGGGCAACAAAACATCCACAGGTGTAGAAGATTTCTCTCAAAACTGGGGGGGTGAGGTTCGAAGCCTCACCTCTGTTGGCCCCCTTTATCTCACCTGATGGCCCCCCTGCGACTGTGCCTGTCTTAGGTTGTTCCTCCCTTGAGGAATCTTACCCCGTCTCTGGCTAACCAGCCATCTTACGGGGCCATACAGGGAGATGTAAAGCTGGTAAGAGAGAGAAGTAATATTCTTTGAAAAGATTAGTTTTTTACTTCTTTGCAGATTTATGCTCTGTGGCTTCTATGCCCAGCACTTGTTTTTGAGGTATCTTTACTTCCTGGAATATGGTACTTGGTAATTTCATGTATGAGGCACAAATTCTAGTAAAGGGCTGTAATTAGGAAAGAAGAAAAACAAACTATAGAAGTAGTAGAGGGAAGAAAACATGAGATGATTAATTGTCAACAGGGTTATTCTATTCAATATTTTCTCATGACTATTTCTATAAAACTTTCCATCACTAGTTTCACTAGCATTGTAAACAAGGGGGGCATTCTCAGTGGAAATGGGGTGGTCAATGTTTGACTAACTAACAGCAGGTTTTGGTACTTTATGCCAAGATTGCCATTTGGCCCCTGCGTGTTCCATTCTTCAGGAGCACTGTCCTGAAAAGCTCCTGGGAAGCTTATGTTCTCATCCTTTCCACACTGCTCAGCAAAGGTTAGTTAACCTTTGGCAACAATGCAAGCAAAAAACAAAACCAGTAGTATAATGGAGAAAAACAAAATCAAGGTGGGTAATAGGGAGAGTCAGCTGCGAAGGCCCCTGCTTTGTGCGGGGTCTTCCTTCAGCCTGAGCTTTGCTACACAGCTTGAGTAGCATGGCTCCCAGCACTCCCCCACCTCTCTTTGGGTCCCTAGTGACTCTTCTTGCCCCTCACATAGGGCAACCCATAAGTGAGGCTACTCGTACTTTAGCAGATCTGAGGGAGGTTGAAACAATAAGAGCATGGGAAGAAGTATGGGCTACAACTGAAAGGAGAGGTGCAAAGGGCTCCCTGAAGGTCTCAAGGACCCAGATGTGGGTTGATTGATAAAGGCCAAGGTAGTGAAAGAAAAACTTGATGGGCAACCCAATAGGATCTTATTAGAACTCTGGCACAAATTAAAACCAGAGCAGCAATTCCAGCTACTGAGGTCCAGGACACGGAACCCGGAGGTAAAGTCCCACGTCCAGCCTGTGTCCCTGCAAGACTTCCTGGGGGACAGTACTCAGGCTCCACCTGGGCCCTCACCCCTACAGGATGATGATTGGGTGTCATGGTTTGACTGAGGGGGGTCAAGGCCCCCACATTGGGGTATATGGTGGAGACTGGAGGCCACATGTAGAATGAACAATTCATTGGTCCCCTGTGAATATACAACATGTCCTGGCACTGGCGGACAGAGGAGCTGAATGTTCTCTGATTTACGGCAACCTTGAGAGTTTTCTGGGAATCCCTGCTGTGATAGATGGCTATGGGGGTAAGGCAATCAGAGTGAAGAAAGCCCAAATATCATTGGGGATAGATAGGGCGTTTACCCCCAAGAGAGTATACTGTGAACAATTCTCCCATCCCTGAATATATTTTGGGGGTAGATATCCTGCAGGGTCTGTGGTTACAGACCACAGCAGATGAGTTCCGACTGAGGGTACGTGTGGTAAAGGCAGTTCTGCAGGGACATACTCAGCACCCACCTGTATCTCTGCCTGTACCTCGGCAGGTGACAAATACTAAGCAGTATAAATTGCCTCGGGGGGTGGGCACAAGGAAACTGGAGAAACTCTACAGGAGTCGGAGAAGGTGGGCATCATAAAGCCCACTCATAGTCTTTTTAATTTCATAGTGTGGGCAGTGAAAAAGCCAGATGGCTCCTAGCATGTGACTTTGGATCACAGGGAACTGAATAGAGTCACACCCCCTTTGCATGCTGCTGTCCCCTCTATAGAAGCCCTTATGGACACCCTCAGTCATGAACTAGGGATGTATCATTATGTTGTGGATCTTGCTAATGCTTTCTTCTCTATTGACATAACACAGGAAAGTCAGGAACAGTTTGCCTTCACATGGGAAGTCTGGCAGAAGACACTCACTGTCCTTCCACAGGGGTACCTTCACAATCCCACCATTTGTCATGGACTTGTAGCCCAGGACTTGGTCACATGGAAGAAACCACAAACAGTGCAGCTGTATCACTACATTGATGATATGCTCACGTCTGATTCCCTTGCAAATTTACAAGGGGCAGTTCCTAGACTGCTGCAACATCTACAAGAGAAAAGATGGGCTGTGAACAGCACCAAGGTTCAGGGACCTGGTTTGTCTGTAAAGTTCTTGGGGGTTGTCTGGTCAGGTAAAACTAAAATTATCCCAGAAGCAGTAATAGACATGGATCAGGCTTTCCCTACTCCTACCACTGAGAAGTATTACAAGAGTTTTGTGTCTTTTGGGCTACTGGAGAGTGTTTATTCTGCACTTGGCACAAATTCTGAAGCCCTTATACTGGTTGGTACGAAAGGGCATCAGGTGGGACTGGGATGAGACATGTGCAGCTGCTTTTTACTGCTGCTAAGCAAGCAGTCAAGGCCATACAGACCTTGAATGTAATGGACTCGTCAAGGCCCTGTGAGCTAGATGGTCATGTAACTGAAGATGGTTATGGATGGGGCCTTTGGCAGCAGCTTGAATGGATGTGCCTAACTATTGGATTCTGGTTACAACTATGGAAAGGAGCAGAGGTACAGTACACTTTGACAGAGAAGCAACTGGCTGCTGTTTACCACACCTTGCTGGCGACAGAGCCCATCACTGGAACAACTCTGACTAAGGTAATAACCATCTATCCCATTGCAGGGTGGATGCAAGACTGGACCCAAAGGTCACAGAGTAGTATGGTACAGACACCTACACTGGCCAAACGGGGCACATATTCAGCGCAGTGTAGTGCCCTTTCCAATAGCCCCTTCAGTGGAGAAGTCCAACAGTTACTGGGGCCAGTGATGTATACCAGTAGAAAGCAGGAAGCACTTGCTTTTGTAGCATTGGTAGCTGAGAGTCCTTATCAGGAAGGAAAAGCCCCTATACCTGAAAATGCTTGGTGTACAGGCAGCTCCAGTCGTGGGCAGTCCCCGAAATGGAGGGCTGTGGCTTTCCATCCTACTGAGACAACTGGAGGATGGAGAGGGGAAGAGCAGTCAGTGGGCTGAGTTGTGGGCAGTATCACTCGTGATCACCCAGGAGCCCTCCCCTATAGTTGTCTGCACTGGCAGATGGACCATCTATCATGGCTTGAACCTGTGGCTACTGATATGGTACCATGCCAACTGGATGGTTGGTCACCAGCCCCTTTGGGGGCAAGACTTGTGGCAAGACCTATGGGCCTCTGATCAGACTGTTACCGTATATCATGTGAGTGGCCATTTGCCTTTGGCATCCCCAGGGAATGATGAAGCGGACACACTGGCCCAGGTACATTGGCTAGAAGGAAAGTCTGCCTCTGATGTAGCCCAATGGCTACATCAGCATTTGTTGCATGTAGGGCAAAGACAATGTGGGCTGTAGCCTGTCAGTGGGGCTTGCCGTTGACTTTTGAAGAAGTCATCAGAGCCAATAAGGAGTGCCTTCTTTGCTCTAAGAGGAACTTATGCTGAGTCCTGCAGCAACAGTAGTAAAGGGGCTGATGCCTCTTGTCAGGTGTTAGATAGACTATATTGGGCCTCTACCCATATCAGAACGATATAGGTATGCTGTATGGACACAGCTACTGGACTGTTGGTTGCTTTTCTTGCACATCGTGCAAATCAGCAAACCACCAAAAGAGGCCTAGAGCATCTCTTTGCAGCCTATGGCTGGCTCCAGGTGATTGACAGCGATCAAGACACCCACTTGACTGGACATGCATTACAAGAATGGGTACAGCAATTAGGAATAAAGTGGAAGTTTCATGTACCATATAACCCTACTGGGGCAGGAATGATAGAGAGGTACAACAGTTTGTTGAAATCTGGCCTGAAGTCTGACACCAATAGTCTACAGGGCTGATCAGTTTGCTTATGGACAGTGCTATGGCATTTGAACAAGAAGCCCTGAAAAGCTGCCTTCAGCCCTGTGGACATGCTAATGCACATTAATGCCTCTCCTATACAACTGTATGTGCAAACCAAAGAGGAGTTATTGAAGCCAGGATATGGTTAACAGAGCAACATCCTGCTGGCAGTGCCAACTGCGTTAAACCCTGGAGACTCTGTTGAGTGGATGTGCCCCTGGACATTTTGACACACGGACAAGCGATAGCTGGCCATTCTTGCACCTTGAAGAAAAGGCCTGGAAGCTGGCCTCTTGTGTGTCCCTGGAGTAATAGCAGAGTGGCCCCCCAAAGATCATGGTATTGTATCCAAAATGTCTGGGAGGTAAGGGCATCTTACAGGGAAGTTTTGTTTTATCTTTATGGCCAGTGCATATAAATCCTGTAGCCCTATATATTGACCCATCGGTAACTCCACAGGGAAGGAGGTGAAGGTCTGGTATACTAGACCAGGACAAGATCCCATTCCTGCCACTGTCTTATCATAAGGCCACTCTCTTGCATGCAACCTACCTAATGGATAAGATTTGCCTATGCTGGTGTCATTAAAACATGTATATTTTTGCCCTTAAGATTATTTTTTTTTACAGTTCCTGTGGCCTGGACACGCCCCTGGCTGCAGCTGCTTTGTCGTGATTGCTCTGACCTCCCTACCCATTCAGCTACTGACTGCTTGTGGAATGGGCAAGCTATGAACTTAATCTGCATAGGACTTTGAACCCAGCTTAATCATGATTTTATTGCTGTTGTTATTGTATGTTATTAGTTTGGTTACTGTGCTCCTGTTTTCTCGCACAGTCGCCATTGCAGAAGATGGGGAGCAAGTCGATTGTGAGGCAAGATTTCTGGAGGGGTGGGCTGTGGGTAAAATTGCAGTAGTTCCAGAATCTCTCTCCTGGCCTTAGTGCATCTCCATATCAATAGGTGATTATAAGGGGGAACAAGGGCATACCTGGACTGGAGATGTTGGGTGGTGTCCCTTTTTTGCATCCGGGTCACAAGAGACATGGGCAAGCAGAAGTGGATAACTGCCTGTTAGCAATAAATGGATTTCTCCCTTTGACTGATTTTGGCTTCAAAGGTAATTTTCCCCAGTCTGGAAACATACTCCCTCCACCCCCTGGAGTCATGGTTGGTCTCCCTTTCCTTATTTGATTTTCTAAAATTTATTTTTTGACCACTTGGCATATAAGAAGCTCCTTGATAAAAGTGGTTAATTACTCAGACATGTTTAGAAACACTACATACCACATCTCTCCTTGGAGAGTGATGAAGGAATTGAGCATATTTAAGTGACCTAAGAAATCCAAAAATAAGCCTGTTTACCTCCATTTCACCTAGAGAACTTATTTTTCATGAAGCTTGTGTGTGTGTATTAAGCCCATGATTTCTGACCTGTGAATCAGAGCTGAGAGTCAAAAAGCAGTCATCTTTGGACTAAAATATCAATATGGGCATTTGCTTTGTAGTGTTTTTAAACTTTGGCAGATGATTTTAGACCCAGAGAATGTATGAATTCATGCCAAGAGAAAATAATATAGGTCCATGCTATATAACAACAAATACAATATTTATTTACATATTTTCTATATATATGGACTTTAATTTTTTGAGTAATTTTAGATTCACAGAAAAACTGTGTGGAAAGTACATAGAATTCCTGTATTTTTCCTCCCTATTCTCCACACACAGCCTCCTGTACCAACAACACCCTACACTAGTATGGTACATATGTTATAATCAAAGATCCAAGATTGATTCATCATTATCAACCAAAGTCCACAGTTTACATTAAGGTTCACTTTTAGTGTTGGACATATGGGTTTGGACAGATTCTATGGGTTTGGCCAATACATAATGACATGTACCCAGCATTATAGTATCATACAGGGTATTTCCACTGCCCAAAAATATCCTCTGTGCTCACCTATTTATCCCTCCCTTCCTGCAAAACTCTGGCAGTCATTGATCTTTTTACTGTTTTCCATAGTTTTGCCTTTTCCAGAATGTTATCTAGGTGGAATTATACACTATGTAGCCACTTTAAATTGGCTTCTGTCATTTAGTAATATTCATTTAAAGTTCCTCTGTATCTTTCCATGGCTTAAGAGCTCATTTCTTTTTAGTAATGAAAAATATTCCCTTGTCTGGATGTACCACAGTTTACTGTGGTATGAATCTACTAAAGGACATCTTGTTTGTTTTAAAGTTTTGGCAATTATGAATAAAGCTGCTATAAACATCCATGTGCAGATTTTTGGGTGGACATGTTTTCAACTCATTTGGGTAAATACCAAGGAGTGTAATTGTTGATCATATGGTAAAAAATATGTTTCATTCTGCAAGAAACTGCCAAGTTGTGTTCCAAAGTGGCTGTACCATTTTGCATTCCCACCAGCAATGAATGAGTTCCTATTGCTTCACATCTTCACTGGCATTTGGTCTTGTCAGTGTTTTGGATTTTAGCCATTCTGATAGGTAGAGAGTGGTATCTGATTGTTTTAACTTGCAATTCTCTAATGAAGTACAATATTGAGCATTTTTTCATTGGCTTATTTGCCATCTGTATGTCTTCTTTGGTAAGGTGGTGTTATCTTCTGTATTTTAAAAATGAAAACTAAAAGTAATTAAAGTAACAGCAAAATACTGGAAAGAAAAATTCTGAAGATAAAGGTGCTTCCTCACAAAATAAAGACTTAAAATCAACAAACAACTGTCAAATGTCTATTTCTTGCAACACTACATTTAGTGTTATGGGAAAGAGCAAAAATAAACAAATAAATAAAACAGCTGCTGTGGATTCCCTGAAGATTATAGCTAATGGAATATTCATTACATTATAAATTAACCAAAGTAGAGTTCTACAGAGCTGCTGGTGAGCAAAGACCTGGTCCTAGGAAAGCCAGTGCCAGTCTATTTATGTAAACCATCTTGTCTTAAGCTATTGACTTAATTCAAGTGAATGAGTCAAAAATAAAATTAAAAAAAAATCCTTATACTTTTAAAGTGCCTCTCTATTTTCTATAAGAAACTATTTTCTATTTTCCACTCAAATGTGATGAACTATCTCTACATTACAGTGAGATTCAATGGATGCAGCCATGTCTAATTTACTAACTGAAGTCTAACACAGGGAAATTGCATGAGAATCTGTGATGATTCTAGAAACAGTAGTTAAAATAACTTCATTCCACTTAGTTCACATGTGGCCCTTGGGAATGGTAGTGAGGAGGATGGGATTGGAAGGGGAGAAATGAGGGCCCCTAATTCCAAAGTGAAATACATATATACATACACAAAATAAAATGAAATGAAATGAGGACCTACCCATATAGAAAATATGAGCTTGACAGGTTGTCTCACTCAGGACCTGGAGTATGGGCCAATGTCATCCCATGATTTTCTCCTTGCCCTCACCATGTTGGCTATTGTGGTCACAGGACCTTCAGGTACTTCCCACATTTAATCATTCAGTCCTATTTGGTGGTTCCCAGTGGGTGCAGTCTGTAAACAGGGTGTTGACAGTTCCCTATGAGTAGTGACTGGCCCAGGAAACCTGCAGGAGTCCTCAGGATGAGTCAGCCAGAAGGTGGGGTGGTGAGTGGTTACCACAACGCCCATGAGTGAATGAGCCTCCACTTAACATCGGTGCACTGGTTTGGAAGAAATAATCTGACATCAACACTTTCCTCAGAGGAAGAAGGTATGGGAACACCACACCAAAAAGCCAACAATGCCTAACAGCTTTGAGAAATGTTTTCACCAACAATATGCTGTTCCAGGGAATTACGCATTTTATGGCTCTGAATTGAATTGTACCTGGAGGTGGGTGTTGACTGATGAGCGAAAGCCTCTGAAAGGACGTCTGTATGGCTCCTTTGTCACTGCTTGTATTGTTCTCGCCTGTGTCTCAAGATGCAGCACAGCTTAGTCATCCGTCGGAGACAGGCAGCTTCATGAAAACAATCTATTGAACAGTCAGAATCACCTCTTGTCGTTCCTGGGTAATATCAGAGAAGGAATATATCTAAGAACTGTTCCTCAAGACATGCTTACTATATAAATTAAGTTTGATTAAGTGATGAGCATTTGGGGGAAGAATAACCCATTTATTTGTCAGCTTCCTTGATTCCCGGAATGGCAGTGACATCCAGAATTGGTGCTGAGCAGGAAGATGAGGGAGGGAGTGGAGGAAGAAAAACATGGCTACTTTCCTGAAACCCTCTTGATAGAGGAGAGGCCTTTGGCTTGGCAAGACCCAATGGATGCCCCTCATGGATCCTTGACATCATTCCAGGGCACTGCCTTCAAGGCTGTATTTCCTTACGGTGTACTAGAAATCCCCTATCATTCAGTTTTGGGTTGCTTGAGAGTCAAGAAGATGAAACCTAGAGGCTGGATCAAAAACCTGTCAGACAACAATTATGGACAGCTTGTTTCCCCAGCTACTTTCTGAGGAATTGAGTGGTGCTATGGGAAGCGTGTGGCCCTTGGAGCGGGAGGTGTGGAATGAGAATGTGGTTCACTGTGCACTAGACCCATAAACTTGGACAAGCTCCTCACCCTTGCTGAGACTGCGACTCCTCATGTCTCTCTATCTCACAGAATTATTGTGAGAAACACAAGAGAAAGCATGAGAGAAAGCCATTTGTACAAGGTAAGGAATTACACAAATACTCATTAGAATTTATTTTCAAATTTGTTGTAAAGCAGGATGAAGCTTTGACAAGGATACAGACCTAATCCTCTCAGAAAAAATTAGAAAATTGTATTTAGACAATTGTGTTGCTTGTTTTGTAATTTTTGTATTATCTCCTTTCTTCAAGGACAAACTGATTACTTTTTTGCATACTATACTCATTCTCTTTGTTAACCTTTAATTCACATTCTCCCAGGGAAGTGGCACCCTCACCTCTGTAACTCACTGTCTCAACATCTGAATGACTTTCTTTCATCCTTGGCTTTCTAATACTATCAGTAAAATGCAATTGATACACAGGATCCCAAGAAATAGCCCATTAATTGATGATAAGCACTACAGATATTCACTGTCATTGTGTAGGGACAAGGTAATTATTTGCCAAAATGCCTTGAAACAGAAGAATATACAAGGTTAGGAGGTAGGTACTACAAGGATACTTCTTGCTGATGCTTTGGCCTACAGTCAAAAAAATATTTAAATCAGTCTCAAACACAGATGGTAATTTAATGTTTAAGGACCCATAGGAAAATAGACTACACACACACACACACATATACACACACACACACACACAAACTTGTTTGCAATTAATAATTCTAAAAGTAAGAAAATTTAATGTTCATACCTAAATGATATGAAAACTATGAGGCCATGTACACCGAAGAAATTACATAAATTTTTTAAAAGACTTTATTTTTTACATAAGTTTTACGCTCACTGCAAGGATGAATAAAAGGTACAGAGATATCCCATATAACCTCTGCCACCACATGTACATAGCCTTCCCCCATTGTCAACATATGCATGAAATTTTTATGAACATACTGAGAGCAGAAAAACAGAAGAGATCGTTTTGAGAAGGAGAGAGATCACAGACAGACAATTTGGGGAGAGGAGGATGACTGAAGGGAAATAAAAGGGGGAGAAGAATTTCATATAATACCAGAATGAGAATTGAATAGGCAGAACTTTCTGTTTTCCCACCTTTATACATGCTGTCTTACATTTTAATGGTTCTTATCTGAGGATGCATGTTCCTCAAGATAACATGAGAAATTGAAGATTATAAATAAACTCCAGTGTTCATGTCATGCAGGCTAAGCTCAGCAGTGCTGGTGCTCTTGCTTCTACCTACACCTAGAACTTAGTTACTCCTGTCATCTATTTATCTGCTCATATATATGCACCTTTGGCCAAGCTCTGAACTTGTGGAGGCACAACACTGTGTCTTACTCCTTTTATATCCCCCATTACACTAACTCAGCTTTTGAATAAAGGATGCACCTAGAAATTTCCTGGACAAACAGCCTTGAGACTAGACAGACCTATAAGGTGTAGGAGCTTGGACGTTGTCTTAGCAGAAGAAGTGAAGGAACCCAGAATTCAGAGGAAGGCTGCGTAGAGCCCTGAGGAGGGCAGAGGGGATGCTGGCTCTTCTCAGTGCATCCTACCAGGAGGAGGGGCACGAAGTCACTGTGACTCAGTACTGTCAATGTCAACCTTGGTCTGTGATTAAAGTGGTGTCTGTCAGGTCCCTTTACAGTGAAATTAATAATTACTTTTGCCATAGTCTGTCTTATTAATTTTAGCATGCATAATTTTCATATCATTTAACCATGAACATTACCTAATGGGTATTTTGTATCTCCATCATTCCTTAGCCAATTATCAATTAGAATTCTACTATTAGAAAGGATCTGTTCCCTCTTCACTCTTTATTTTATGGTTTGGTTTCAAAGAAGGTGAAATATTAGAATTTACCAAACATATTAGAAAGGCCAATTTATGAAAATACTATATCACATGCTTTCTAGTAACTCACTCCCTTTGATTTCCACATATGTGTCAGTATGTTTGTTGGGGGGAGGTATGGCATATACTTGAGCCCTGGACATATTTGCCCATTTTTTTTAAGGTTTATATTTGTCTCTTCAATTTTTTTTACTTCTCCCCCCACCCCCATTTTTTGTAACTTTCATAAGAATGGAAAATGCTTAATAAACATTGGTTTATTAAAATGTGTGGGTTTATTAAACTATAGTGTTATTTACAGCCATAATTCATCAACCACAAACACAATAATGTGCTTACAAGGCATTCTACAACAGAAGCTTTACTCAATATATTCAGAAAGCATTGATAAATTTCAGTTGCAAATTCACAGATATAAGCTTTAACGTATCAAGTTGTGTATAACAAAAAAATATCAGTAATACTGACAATATTAACTTACAGATACAAACTAATGATAAACTACAATTTCACAAAGGACTGTGAATGACTGACAAAGAAGAAATTAATGTCAGCAATCTAACATAACCAAGGGGAAGTAGACAACCCAGCAATGAGACCTCCTATTAGGTGACATTATATAACATGATGAGAGATACAAGCCCAGCATATTATATCCCAACACAACATTTAGGCAAATTTCAAAAAAAAATAAAAGAATAGTTCTTTGGAGGAAAAAAAATGGAATAAAGTAAACTGTGCAGCCTCAGAAAACTGTTTTATGAGTTCATTTTTATTTCATCTCTAAAATAATGAATGATATTTAATCTAGGCCTTTCTTCCTAAAGTACCTATATTCTGAAAGTGTGAATTCATTTCACAGAATTGTACTCTAATTGTCTAGGACAGTCTTAAATGATCTATAAATTTCAAATGAACAATCTTTGCTCATTGAAAAAAGTGGCATATGGAACTTGCTCTACACCTTCAGATAGTTAAAAAAACAAAAATATACACTTTCTTAGGTACAAATTGCCATAGTATAAAGCCTGACAGAAATTGGGCATTAAGCCAGACAATTTTCTGCCTCACAAGCATAGCAAAATACTATAAGAATATTTTCTTTGCCATGATCACATAGCACATTCTAAAGATTTTGCCCAAAGGCACTAGGCCTTCTCAAGGTATTTCTTCAGGTGCCAGAACAATTAATTGATTTGGTTCTTCACCTAAACCTGTATAGTTTATGCAACTATTCAAGTTTGATTAGTTTTATCAATTCATTCAAAGTGTTTTGAACTTACTCTAACAGGTAAACTCACCGCTGCAGATATCAAGGACTGCCTACTCATAAGCTATTTACATCCTCTTCCCTTCCCACCTCTCAGCCCTGGTGCCCAGATGAGAGGTGATTCTCGTGGTCAGCGAATGGTATGTAAAGTCTTTCACAGAAAGGGAGAAAACAAACAACTTTGGGAGGAGAAAGTTTTTCACTCCTTCCTGCTTCATGCCTGTGGGAAGATGGAAGGAGCCAGGATTTCCTGAAGACATCCTATCGTACGCGATACCTCCTGATAGGTCAGCTGGTAAAAATGTGCTCCAATTGGGTATTGGAATTTCAACTACTGTAGTCAAGTTTTCTTTTTTCTTTTCTTTCTTTTTATTAAGCACAATTACATTTTAAGGATACATATATCCTGTTAATTCTTCTGAAATACATGAAAAATAAATACATTCCACTGGAAATTCAGCAGTTTGTGATAATGTTTGAGGCTTTAGAAAACCTTGATAATTTTCAGCAATAGAGATGAGTTGCTCATGCTTTTTACATATGTTTTAGTTTCTCCAGTTGGAAGACAAATAACGCTGAATATGTTTCAATGAAAATTATGGAAAATAACATTTTCCTTCTTCTGTATCCCCTAGGGAGTAATATCCACTTTGAAGACCTAAATGACTAGCAGAATTTCCTTTTCTTCCCTTTTACTTCTTTCATCTTGGGTATACTTGAATGGATAGATGGGAAATAATTAAAGTTACTTGGAAGCAGAAACAACTATAACATAAGGCATGGGAAGATGTGAAGACTCTAGAGATCCTCCTTCCAATGTTTTCAAAATTGCTCAGAAGTTATTATTATTTAAATTTCCAATGCAAAGACTGAAGCTTGGTACTTTTAAATGCTTTCACAATCTACATTGCAACATGGTGATTTATCTCATCACATGAGTAGACAAGCTAAAGTGACAACACAATAAAAAGTTCAAAGTACTTCCCTTTCAACATGAAAATACAAGCTCTGATAATTGATACCAAGTTTTAATGTACATTTTATCACCTCTGATAAATTTTATTTATAACATTTTGATAGTTAATATCTGCTTATAAGTATTTTGCTATTTGAATTACTTAATTATAAATCAGCAACTAAATAAATTCCTGTTTACTATTAATTTCAGTCAAGATTTCTTATTGAAAACAGAAAAATACAACTTTGGCTCCCTTGGGCAGAAAACTTTGTTTTTAGAAGAAAAGCAGAGACTCAGCTGGAAAGATAGAGAACCAGGCTCAGAAATGGGCAGGAACTGGCCAGGCACAACGAAAATCAGATAATGCTGCTACTATTTCTATTGACACACAGTTCTAACTTTTACCTGTTTTGCATTACCAAGCACTGAAAAGCAGATTTCATCACCTTTGGGCACTCCCATTTATCTTAAAATTGCCCCTCAACAAAAAGTAGTATTTTACTTGGCAGTTAAACAATTTTCAAAGTTAACCAAAATACAAGATTTGAATTTAGATTGTGGAGTGTATCACACATCACAAATCTTTCTGTGTAGATTTACATTAAAGAAAAGCATTATGTTACAGAAAAGTCACCAGATGGTTTCACTGGTGACTCCAACAAACACTAAAGAAGAATTAACAGCAATCTTTCTCAAACTTTTTTCAAAAATTGAAAAGAAGGGAACATTTCCATATTCATTTCATGAAGCCAACATTACCATGCTATAAAAGCCAGACACAGACACCACAAGAAGAGAAAACTGCAAGCCAATATCCCTGACTTGGTGATGAAAAAATCATCACCAAAATATTAGGAAACTGAATTCAACAACACAGTCAAAGGATCACATACCATGACCAAGCGGGATTTATTCCTGGGATGCACGAATGGCTAAGTATATGAAAATCAATTAGTGATACACTAAAGCAACAGAGTAAAGGATAAAAATGTATGATCATGTTAACAGATGCAGAAAAAGCATCTGACAAAATTCAATACATTTTCATGATAGAAACTCTGAACAAACTAAGAATGAAGGAAAATACCTCTACATAATAAAGGCCATGTATGAAAAGTCCACAGCTAACATCATGCTCATTGGTGAAAACCTGAAAGCTTTCCCTTTAAGATCAGGAACACATGGATGTCCCCTCTTGGTATTTCTAGCATAGTAATGGTAGTCATAGGCAGAGCAATTAGGCAAGGGGAAAAAAAGCTCCCAAATCAGAAAAGGAGAAATAAAATTATCCTTTTTTGCAGATCTCATGATCTTACACATAGAAAACCCCAAAGGCTCCATAAAAAAAGCTGGTAGAACTAATGAAAGAATTCAGTAACAATGAAGGATACAAAATCAGCATACAAAAATCAATAGCATTTCTAGACACTAAAAATGAATGATCTGTAAAGGAAATTAGGAAAACAATCCCATTTGCAATAGCATCAAAGAGAATAAAATATTTAGGAATAAGCTTAACAAAGGAGGTGAGAGATTTGTATACTGAAGACCACAAAACATTGATGAAAGAACTAATTTAAGACACAACGAAGTGGAAAGACATCTATGTTTGTGGATTGGAAGACTTAATATCGTTAACAATACCACCCAAAGAGATCTACAGATTCAATGCAACCCCTATCAAAATCCCAAAGATATTTTTTACAGAAAAAAAATAAAATCAGATTTCTTATCAGAAACTACTGAGGCTAGAAAGAAGTAGCACAACATTTTCTCCAGTGCTGAAAAAGAACTATCAACCCTAAATCCTATATCCAGTGAAATATCTTAAAGAAATGAAGGAAAATAAAGACATTTTCAGATTGAGGAAAATGATTAGAATTTTTGGCTAGTAGAATACTCTAAAATAATGGCTAAGGAAGTTCTCGAAACAGAAAGGAAATTAAAAGAGTTCTTGGAACATCAGGACAAAAGAATAATAGAAAGAAAAAAATTATGGGTAAATACAATATGTTCCTTGTCTTTTTGAGTTTTAAAAATTTTTACTGATGGTTCAGTCAAAAGTTATAATAATGGCTTAGGTGGTTACTAATCAATCTAGAGCTAAAGCTTAAGACAAGCATATTACAAATGAGACAACATAAAGTAAAAGGAAGTGATATTTATACAGTTCACTTAAACTGGTAAAATGTTAACACCAAAAGATGGTGATGTTGTGTATATAAAATGTAATCTTTAACAGAAAACACTAAAATGTCTATACAATGAAATACACTAAAAAAACCCTGTTTATAAATTAAGCTAAATTCATAAAAGTGTTCAAGTATCCCACAGAGAGGCAAGAAAAAGTAATCTGAAAAAAAGAAAAGAAAAACAAGCAAACAAAACTCACACACACAAATAAAATGGCAGCCTTAAGCCTTAACATATTAATGCATACAGTAAGTAATTGGCCTAAATATAGCAAATGTAAATTGTCTAAATACATTGAATAAAATACAGCAACCAGCAGAATTATTAAAAAGAAAACATGATCCATCTATACAATGTGTGTGAGAAACCCATTTCAAATAAGACAATGTAGATAGGTTGAAAATAAAAGAGTAGAAAAAGATATGCTAGGCACACAATCAAATAAAGGAGAAGTTTCTATATTAATATTAAAAAAATTAGACTTTACAGCAAAGATTACCAAAGGGGAACATTAAATAACAATAGTATCTTCAACAAAGAAGACAGAGCAGCCTAAACAGGTATGTGCCAACAATAACAGAACAAATGTTGCAAAATAGTTGAATCAAAACTGATAGAACTGAAAGGATGAATAAACAAATCCACAATTTTGTTGGAAATTTTAATGTCCTTATTTTAACAATTGTCTGAATAAGTAGACAGAAAATCATCAAGGATATAGAATAACTCAAAAATATATTAATTCAACAATATATAAACTAGTAGGATCTGACATTTATAGAAAACTCCACCCAGTAACAGTAAAATACACATTCTTTTCAAGCACTTATGGTACACATGCCAAGTTGGACTGTATCCTTAGAAATACACAGATTAATTGAGGAACAGAATGCAGAGTCCAGATATAGCCCATACATGTGTAAAAAACTAATTTTTGACAAAGATACAAAATCAAATCAATCAAAGGATAGTCCTACCAATAAATGGTGTTTGTGCAACTGGATACACAGAGGTTAAAAAAATGATCCTTGACCTAAATCTCACATTTTATTGAAATAATAACTCAAAAGGAGCACAGGCTTAAATGTAAAACACAAACTATATGTTTTTTAGAAAACAAAAGCATATGAGAAAATCTTCAAGATCTATGACTAGGAAAAGAATTTTTAGACCTGACACCAAAACTATCACCTATAAAAGACAAAATCGATAAGTTGGACTTGATAAAAATGAAAAACTTCTGCTTTGTGAAAGATCCTGTCAGAAGATGAAAAGATAAGCCACATGCTGAAACAAAATATTTGCAAACCACATATGTGACAAAAGACACACATCTAGAGTGTATAAAAAATTCTAAAAACTCAATTTTAAAAGCAAAGCAACAATCCAATTGGAAAGTGGACCCAGAACATGAAAAGTCTTCACTGAAAAACATGTACACATGGCAGATAAGCACATGAAAAGATGTTCAACATCAGTACACTTTGGGGTCCATGATTAGATATGAAGTCCATGATTAGACATTACAACACACCTATTAGAACACCTAAAATAAAGTATAATGACAATACCAAATGCTGGCAAGGATGTGGAGAAACAGAACTTTTCATATGTTGCTGGTGGAGATATAGAATGCTATAGTCACTCTGAAAAACTGTTTGGCAGTGTCTTTAAAAATCTAAGCATACAACTCATACAACCCAGCAATTATACCTTTGGTCATTTATCCCAAATAAATTAAAACTTATGTCTAAACAAAAGCTTGTAATAAAAAATTCAAAACAACTATAATATTTCTCAGTTGGTGAGTGATTAAACAACTTGTGGTATATCCACACATGAAATACTACTCAACAATTAAATAAATGGACTTCTGATACACACAATAACTTGGATGGATCTCAAAGGTATTATGCTGAATAAAAAAAGTCAGTCTCTAAAGGTCACATACAGCATGATCCATATAACATTCTCAAAATGGCAAAATTACAGAGATGGAGAGCAGGTTAGTGGTTATCAGTAGATAGGGATGTTGGTGTAGTAGGTACAATTATAAAGGAGTAGCATGAGGAAGATCTTTGCCATGATGGAATACTTCAATATCTTGATTGTGGTGGTAGTTTCACAATTCTACACATGACATAAAATGACTTAGAATTACAAACAAATATTTTTACCAAGGTCAATTTTCTGTTTTTGATCCTGATTGTGATATTCTGATTTTGCAATATTTAACAATTTGGAAAAAACTGAGTGAAGGGTATGTGAGGCCTATTTTTAAACTTTCTATGAGTCTATAATTATTTCAAAAATGTTAAAATTGGAGAAATATAAATGGTATAAATACTTAAATTGAAAACCAAATTGTTAGTTTGTGTAAAAAAAGGCAAGATGCAAGTATATGCTGCCTACCAGAAACGTACTTCAATTCTAAAGATACAGATGGGTTAATAGTAAAAGTTGAAGAAATTTATATGATGGTAACACTAGTCAAAAAAGGAAGTTTGAGTAGTGATATTTATATCAGACAAGATTTCAAGCAAAGAATATTACCAGCAAGAAATAAGGAGCTTTCACAATGATAAGGGGGCCAATTTATCAAGATGACATGACAATTTTATATGTTCATGCATCTAATAACAGAGCTTCAAAATATGTGGTACAAAAGCTGATAGAACTTCCAGAAGAATTAGCTAATTAAAAATGATAGCAATTTCAATCCCCCTTTTTAATAACTGATAGAGCAAATTTGACAGGAAATGAGTAAAGATATAGAAAAAAACAACATTATCAAAGAATTTTACTTCACTGATATTTATAGAACACTCCACCCAACGACAGCAGAATACACATTCTTTTCAAGTGCATAGTGGGCATTTATTCAGGTGATATTCTGGTCCATAAAACAAATCTTGATATATTCATAAGTATTTGGCTAATAGAAAATATGTTCTCTGACTACACTACCTGAATTCAAGATTTAAATAAAGCTACCGTAATCAATAGGGTGGGAATAGCATGAAGGTAGACAAATAGATCAATGGAAGTGAATGTAAATTTCAGAAATATACTCACATATAAATATGGTTTATGACAAAAGTACAAAGGCAATGTGGTGGAGAAGAAAAATCTAATACATGGTATTGTAACAAATAGCTATTCACATTCCCCCCAAAAATGGAATGTGATCCATACATTGTGCTATACACACAACAAAATAACTCAAAATACATCATCAACCTAAATGAAAAACTAAAACTACAAAACTGCTGCATGAAAACCATTGTGACCCTGGGTTAGGCAAATATTTCTTAAATATCACACCAAAGGCATAATTCACAAAAGAACAAATTGACAAACTGGATTTCATCAAAATAAAAAATTTCTGCTCTGTGAAATATCCCACTAAGAGATGAAAAAGCAAGCTAAAAACTGGGAGAAATTACTTACAAATCATAACTCTGACAAAGGACTTGTGTCTAAAATATGTAATTAATTCTTTAAAGTAGCTGATAAAAAATTAAGTAACCCAATAAAAATGGGCACAGATTTGCATACGTATGTGACTAAAGAAAATATACAAAGGGCAAACAAGCACAGGAAAAATATTCTTCAGTAGTCATTCCAGAAATGCAAAATAAAGCCACAGCAGAGTAACATTGTACATCTCTCAGAATACCTAAAATATTTATTTAAAAAATGATTACCTAATGCTGGTGAGTATGTGCAAGAACTACAACTCTAATGTACTATCAGTGGAGATGTAAAATGACACAATCACTTTGGAAAATAGTGGCAGTTAAAAGTTAAACAGATATCCATCAAATCTGTTCCACTCCTAGATATTTACTCCAAGGCAATAAATGTGCATATCCATATAAATAGCTGTGCATGAGTATTTATAGCAGCTTTATTTATAATAGAACCCAAACTGAAAGAATTTCATGGTCCATCAACAGATGAAGGAAGAAACAAATTGTCATATTTTTTAACTGACAGAATGGAATACATTGAGACAACAAAATGAATGGATTTTTAAAAAATTTCACAATAGTTTTAGCTTTATTTTTTTAAACTGCAAAGCTAGTTCTCATATATCCCAAAAGTCTCCTTTTCTATTTTTTTATTACTGAGATATAACTGGTATTTTAGAAAACTGGATACATTTAATGTAAACAATTAGATGAGTTTGGAGGTATGCATACTTCCATAAAACCATCACCATGATCAACATAAGGAACATATCCACCAATAGGTAAAGGAATGTTCTTGCATCCTGCCTCTTTGTTGAAGAGAGCTTCTGTACTTGAGGAACAAGAACATAGTTTACTGACCTTCTTTTGGGTAGCTGGACAAAAAAGAGGTAGGAGAAAAGCCTGCACATTCCTTTTTAAGAATATTTTGTTTTGGGATTCCAGTGAAAAAGATGGAGTAGGAAAACATCCTCCCCCGCCCACACACACCAAAGAAGCAACTACAGCAAATACAACCAACCCTGAAAGTGACCTCAGGATGGCAGAACAGACCATCTACACCTGGTGGAAAAGAGAAGACCACACAGAGAAGGGTAAAGTGACAGAGCCACAATTGAGCAGGACCCAAGTCCTTCCCATACCCCAGCCAACAAATGGGACAGGTAATCAGGAGCTGGAGATCTTCTCTGGGAACAAAAATCCACACTGCATTAGGCTTTGGTGATTAATGGGGCTGCACACCAGGGAGAGTAGGAGCACTCTGGGAGGCTGAGACTCCCTTCACTTGTGGAGGACAGGCATGCTTGCTTCCCCAGACCTCCCTCAGCCCAAGCTGCAAATGTTCCATCCCCCTCACTTGTGGCTCAGTCCTGAGGTGTTGCTCTGCACACCTACCTGCCTGACCTGCTTAGCCATCTCAGTCAAGCAGCAGTCAGACTTCTGCCTGGTAGGTGGAGGGAGGCTTTCCAAGCTTTCCCAGCCCTCTATCAACTCAAATGAGGAGGCACCTGCAGGAACCAGCTCTAAGCACTCCTTCCTACTCATTGGCAGCCCAGGCCTATGCCACACTCTCCTGTAGACCTGCCTTGCCCATCACATGGGCCCACCAGCACTGCCATCTCAGCAGGGCAGGAAATGGGTGGCCCTGCCCAGAAGGATCCCAGCAAGACTAAGACCAGCTACTCCTGGCAGAGGGGCAACCCCATCTACAATGATCCCAGCAGAAGTGCCGCTACATGGCTCACAAAGGCCCTCTGTTGACAGATATCAGCCACTGTCAGCAGACAGGGAGAAAGGCAGCCCCGTCCACAGCCAACAGCAACTATAGCTCCACCACAAAGGAGAACCAGGCACTGGTGAGCAAAGAGTCTTGAGCTTCTGGGAACAACAGGACACCTTCTTCATAAAGTCATTACATTCTAGACCAGGAGGCATAGTGGATTTATTTAATACAAAGGAAGAAACACAGAAACCCAGACAAATTAGTAGGCAGAGGAATATGTTCCAAACAAAAGAACAGGATAAAACACCAGAAAAAGGGCTAAATAAAATGTAAGTCACCAATCTTCTTGATGAAGATTTCAAAATATCAGTCATAAATGTACTCATTGATCTATGGAAAGGTATTGATGATCTCAGGGAGGGCTCCAACAAAAGACAGAAGATTTGAAGAAGAGCCACTCAGAGCTGATGAATGCAGTAACTGAAATGAAAAATACAGTGGAGGGAATGAATAGTTGCGTAAAGAAGACAATGAATGAGATGGAAACTAGAGAACAGGAAACCAATGAAACTGAGGAATAGAGAGATAAAAGAATCTCTAGAATAGAGAGGATGCTAAGAGCACTGTGTGACAACTCCAAATGAAACAATATTTGATTAATGGGGATACCAAAAGGAGAAGAGAGAGATGAAGGAGTAGAAAGCCTCTTTGAAGAAATAATTGCTGAAAAATTTTCCAATCTGGGGAAGGAAATAGACTGTTAGGTCATGGAAGCAAAAAGAGCCCCTAACAAAAGGAATGCCAGGAAGACAACTGCAAGACATAATTATTAAAATAACAAAGATTAAGGATAAAGAGAGGGTATTGAAAACTTCTATAGAGAGGTAAAAATTACAAGTGCAATCCCAAGAGGTTATCAGCAGATTTCTCAGTAGAAACTTTACAGGCCAGAAGGAAATGACATGAAATAGTTAGTGCATTGAAAGAGAAGAATGTACAACCAAGAATCCTTTACCCAGCAAAGTTATCATTTAGAACCAAAGGAGAAATTAAAATTTTCCCAGATAAACAAAAGTTAAAAGAATTCACCACCACTAAACTGGTCTTACAGCATTTTTTAATGGGATTTCTGTAGATGAACACATTCTTAAACCTAAATATTCTCCATTAGTGAAAATAAGCTCACAGGAAAGGCAATAGACCAATTATTTACCAAGCAAGTATGAAGTTAAAACAAAAGAAGGACAAAATTAGTAAAATGAACTATACACAAAGTCTGTCATGGGACACATAAAAAATGCACATAATGACATCTAATACATAAAATGTGGAGGAGGGAGAAGAATAAAAATGATTTACTTTTAGACTGTATTCAAAATAGCATGGCTAAATATAAACTGTCATATATTGAGAAAACTATAAACCTTACAGTATCCACAAGCATAAAGCCTATAATAGATACACAAAAATTTAAAAAAGAAACCTAATGACATCATTAAAGAAAAACATCAAATAATAAAAGAAGAATATAAGAGAGAAGGAAAGGATCACAGAGGAACTAAAAAACAACCAGGAAACAATTAATAAAATGGCAATAAGTACATACCTATCAATAACTACTTAAATGTAAATGGACAGAATGCACCAATCAAAAGACATAGGGTGGCAGAACAAATAAAGAAACAAGACCCATCTATATGCTGCCTAAAGAGACTCATTTTAGACCCAAAGACAAACACAGACTAAAAGTGAAGGGATGGAAAAAGAGATTTCATGCAAACAATAGGGGAAAAACACAGGAGTAGCAGTACTTGTATCAGACAAAATAGATTTCAAAACAAAGAAAGTAACAAGAGACAAAGAAGGACATTACATATTGATAAAGGATCAGTCCAAAAAGAGGATATAACAATTATATATATCTCTACAGTCAACATAAGAGTGCCTAAATATATAAAACAAATACTAACAAAACTAAAGGGAGAAATAGACTGCAACTCATTCATATTAGGGACACTACTTACATCAATGCACAGATCAACCAGACAGAAAATGAATAAGGAAACAGAGGCACTGAAAAAACACAAGATCTGATAGATTTAACAGATATATATAGAACATTACACCCAAAAACAGCAGTATATACATTTTTATCAAGTGCACATGGAACATTCTCTAGAATAGATCACATATTAGAACACAAAAAAGCCTCAATAAGTTAAAAAAGATTGAAACTTTTATCAAGCATCTTTTCAGATCACAATGGCATGAAACTAGAAATAAATTACATGATGATGAAAACAAAAAACCCTACAAACATATGGAGGCTAAACAATGTGCTTCTAAATAGTCAGTGGATCAATGAACAAATCAAAGAATACATGGAGAGACAAATGAAACTAAAATACAACAGTTCAAAATACATGGGATGACATAAAAATAGGCCTAAGTGGGAAGTATATAGCAATACAGGTCTACCTCAAGAAATATAAACAATCCCAAATAAACAGTCTAAATTCACAACTAAAGAAACTAGATAAAGAAGAAAAAATGAAACCCAAAGTTAGTGGAAGGAGGCACATAATAAAATCAGAGCAGAAATAAAATAGAGAAGAATAAAACAATAGAAAAAAATCAATGAAACCAAGAGCTGGTTCTTTGAGAAGATAAACAAAATACACAAACCCCTAGCCAGACTTATAAAGAAAAAAGACAGAGGACACAAATAAGCATAATAAAAAATAAAAAAGGAAAAGTCACAATGGCTACCTCAGAAATACAATGAATTATTAGGAAATTCTATGAAAAATTGTATGCCAATAAAATGGACAACCTAGAAGAAATGGACAAATTCCTAGAAGAGTACAACTTCCAAGACTGACCCAGGAAGAGACAGAAAATCTGAAAAGGCCAAATACCAGTAACAAAATTGAATTGGTAATCAAAAACTCCCAACAAACAGAATTCCATATCCAGATAGCTTCACAGTTGAATTCCACCAAACATTTAAAGAAGAGCTAATACCCATTCTTCTTAAAGTATTCTAAAAAGCGGAAGTGGAGGGAATACTTCCAAACTCATTCTGTGAGGCCAGCATCACTCTAATACCAAAACCAGACAGAGACACTACAAAAAAAGAAAAATGCAGACCAATATCCATGAAAAACATAGATGCAAAATCCTCAACTAAATAGTAGCAAACCAAATTAAAAAATACATCAAAAGGATCATCCATCACAACCAAGTGGGATTTATTCCAGGGATGGAAGGATGGTATAACATTCATAAATCAGAGTCATGCACCACTTTAATGAAAAGAAGGATAAAAACCATATGATCATTCCAATAGATGCTGAAAAAGCATTTGACAAAATTCAACATCCATTCATGATAAAAACTCTCAACAAATGGGTATAGAGGGAATGCTCCTCAACATAATGGCCATATGCGAAAAACCCACAGCTAACATCATACTCAATGACAAAAAGCTGAAATCTGTTCCTCTAAGATAAGGAGCAAGACAAGGATGTTCACTCACACCATTTTTATTCTACATACTACTAGAGGTCCTAGCCACAGCAATCAGACAAGATAAAGAGATAAATGGCATCCAAATTGGTAAGGAAGAAGTTAAACTGCCATATATTTGCAGATGACATGCTACTATATATAGAAAACTTGAAAAACTCCACCAGAAAGCTATTAGAACTATAAAAGGAGTCAGTAACGTTGCAGGATACAAAATCAATACACAGAAATCTGTTGCATTCCTATATATTAGCTATGAACTAGCAGAAGGAAAAATCAGGAAAACAATTCTATTTATAACTGCATCAAAAAGAATAAAGTATCTAGGAATAAACCTAATGAAGGAGGCAAAAAACCTCTCTTCTGAAAACTATAGACACTCAGGAGAGAAAATAAAGAAGACACAAATTTTTGGAAATTTATCCCATGCTCCTGGATAGGAAGAATTAATATTCTTCCTATCTGGATATGGAATTCTGTTTGTTGGGAGTTTTGATTACCAATTCAATTTTGTTACATGTTAATGGTCAAAATGGCCATACCGCCCAAAGCAATTTACAGATTCAGTGCAATCCTTATCAAAATACCAACAGCATTTTTAAATGAACTAGAAAAAATAATCCCAACATTCATATGGAACCAAAAAAGACTTCAAACAGCCAAAGCAATCCTGGAATGAAGCACAAAGCTTGGGGTATTACACTCCCTTACTTCAAGCTATACTACACCAAGTTACAGTAATCAAAACAGTATGGTACTGGCACCAGAACAGATCCACAGATCAAGTGAATAGAACAGACAGCCCAAATATAAATCCATGCATATACAGTCAATTAATATATGGTAAAGGAGCCATGAATATACAATGGAGAAAAGACAGTGTCTTCCTTAAAAAGTGTGGGGAAAACTGGACATCTACATGTAAAAGAATGAAACTGGATTACTGTCTAACTCCATACACAAAAGTAAGTTCAAAATGGATTAAAGACCTAAAAACACAAAGCTCTTAGAAGAAAACAGAGGCAAAAATCTCTTGACATAAGCATGAGCAAATTTTTCTGGACATATCTCCCCAGGCAAGGGAAACGAAACAAAAAATGAACAAGTGAAACTAACCTGAAAATCTTCTGTATAGTAAAGGACACCATTAGCAGGACAAAAAGGTAACCTATAGTATGGGAGAATATAATCATAAATGATAAGGGGTAAACATCCAAAATATATAAAGAACTCACACGACTCAATGCCAAAATAACAAATAACCTGATTAAAAATTGGACAGAGGACCTGAACAGACATTTTTCCAGTAAGAATGTACAGATGGCCAACAGACACATGAAAAATACTCTACATCACTAATCATCAGGGAGTTGCAAATTAAAACAATGAGATATCACCTCTCACCAGTTAGAATTGTCACTATCCAAAAGACAAGAAATAACAAGTGTGGAGTAAAGGGAACCCTCCTACACTGTTGATAGGAATGTAAACTGTTGTAGCCACTGTGGAAAGCAGTATGGAGGCTCCTCAAAAAGCTAAAAATAGAAACACCACATGACCCAGTAATTCCATTTCTGGAAGTTTAGCCAAAGAAAACAAAATCCTGATTTTAAAAGATATATGCACCCCCATGTTTACGGCATTATTTACAATAGCCAAGATCAGGAAGCATCAAAATGTCAATCAATAGATGAATGGATAAAAAAGAAGTGGTACATATACACAATAGAATATTATTTAGCCATAAAAGAGAAATAAATCCTGCCATTAGCAACAACATGGGTGGATCTAGAGGGTATTATGCTAAGTGAAATGAGCCAGGTGGAGAAAGACAAATACCATATGATTTCACTTATTTGTGGAATCTACAAAAAAACCAAAACAAAATGAATAAAATAGCAGTAGATTCATAGATGCTGAGAAGTGACTGGTGGTTACCATGGTTGAGGGGTTAGAGTGAATGGGAGGGGAAGGGGAAGAGAATAAAGGGGTGCAAAAATTCTTAATCATAATGTAAGTTGGTCACAGAGATGGTAGCACAGCATGGAGAATATAGCCAATGATTCTGTAACATCTTCCTATGTTGACAGACAGTAACTGCACTAGTGGGAGTGAGGATTTAATAATGTGATAACTCATGAACCACTATGTTGTACACCTGAAAACAATGTAAGATTATATAGCAACTATACTTCAATTTAAAAAAGAAGAAAATAGGCAAAGGAATAAACAAATTGCCATATATCTATAATGGAATACTACTCAACAATAGAATGAATGGATCATTGATACATTCCACAACATGGATGAATCAGAAAATAAATGAATTATAAAGAAGCCAGACAAAAAATACTGCATACTGTATGAGTCCATTTATATAATATGGTAGGAATTGTAAACGAATATACTCTGACAGAAAGGTCAGTGGTTATCTGTCAATAGCAATGGGGTAAAGAGAGAAAAGAGGGAGAGATTACAAAAGGGAAGGAGGAAACTTTTAGGGGTCATGGATATATTATTTATTTGGATTGTGCTGATGTCTGCACAGATAGATGTTAAAATTAATCAAATTGTACAGTTTAAATATATGCACTCTATTGTATGTCAATTAAACTTTAATGAAGGTGTTTAAAATTGCATTAAAATATTAAATCAATAACACAATTTGGAGGAGCTTGGCCAGCAAAAATTGGCACTATAGAGACTCCTGAAAATGCAGAAGTGACTCAACAAAAACCATGAATCTAGAAACTGACTCTAATTTTCTGCCTACAGGAAACAGAAATTATAATTATCCCAATTAGCCTTATTGGGTAATTAGACATATGGACTCCTCATTGCCAGTTAATTTCATTTGAGAAGTGAAATACAAAGATACTCTTATGATTTGAAAACTTGAAGTATACATGATATTCATTTCCTGAAGACATGGATTTTAGCATAAGCAAATTAATGCTTATATTTGGAATAATGATAGAATTTAAGGTGAGAACAGGCAGAAAAGAGACACTACATATTAAAATTGGTCATATTCATTCACAAAACAGTGTTTCTTAAATGGAAATTCTCTGGTCAGAACAGTGTGAAATGGGGAAAAATAAACTCTTGCCTAAGAAATTGGAAGAAAAATAAAACAGAAGAAATAAAAGAAAAAATAAATTCATAGCTAGAATTTTAGATTTTTTAATAACAGAGATACCCAGAAGAAATCTATATTTTTGTTTTGTTTGAGGTATTGATAAAGATAAATGGATTTGTATCAAACTAAAAGTTTGCCTAATGTAAAGATAGTCAATTGGAAAGTTTTTGATGTAAACCAATTTTATCAAGTCCTAAGGATATATTAACCTCACAGGAAAAATTAGGTAAAATTTCAAAGTGTTTCATGGGATTGACTAAGGGTACCTATGATATATCCATGTTATTAGTATGAAAAGCTTATACTAAATATCCTTTCTTTCCATACTCACATGCTTATTCAAAGTGGACATTCTGCCATAAGAAGGAGTTAATGTATTTATATCTCAATTATGATCACAGAGCAATTGTTCCAATTAACTAAGCTGACCACAAATTGATAATCTCAAATTAATTCAGGCACAAACAAGAATTTATCTATAAATTTGTCAGGAATTTTCTATGAATTATTGCAGTGTATAATCTATAATTGATAGAGAAGACAGAATTGAAAGAGAAACATGTACAAAATTCTCATGAACTAGAGATAAAAGTGGTGAGAGGCTTCACAGGTGAGAGGCTTTTAAACTATTTGAGCTGTTTTTCTCATGGTACTTATATATCCAAATGAAGGAATCTATGTATCCTTAAAAAAAGAGAATGCTACTTGTATATTTTTAAAAAATCAACTTTCTCTGAGGCATATGCATACTTCTCAGTTCTCCTTTATGTATTTCCTTTCTTGACAATGAGTCACCAGTTTTTTAATAACCATATCAGTTAAGAAAAGGTTAAAAGGTAAGCAGCTGATGGAAACTGAATAAGAATGGTAGGACACCACATTCTTGGCTGGCCAGATTCCATTGATCACAGGAAGTCACACTGTGCAAATAAACCCTTGAAGGAACCAAAAACATAACCTCACAATTCACTCTTGAGCTACTTTCCTTCAACAGTCCTTTAGTGGCATAATTTCCTCTGCTTGCTTATCATCCCTGGAGCCAGCACCTCCTGCATAAATATAAAAGGTCCCTCTGTCACTACCACATTCATTATTCAGCCGACATTTAATCATGCATGCATCCCTAGTCATTTATTGCATGTCTATTATGAGTCAGCCCCTGGCATCATGCTAAGGAATGGGGATATAAAGACGAAGGAAATACAGAACCCCATCCCATCCCTCTGAGAGTTCATAGCCTATCAGGAATGATAATTGTGTGTCACAAAATGGGGTCAGTAAGTGAAAAAGCAAGGCTAACTTCTACTAAGCACTTCAAATGTGCTGCTTACTGCTTAACTGCTTTCTGCAGTAACTCAGTTAATCCAGCCAATACCTCACAGTAGGCATGACAATCTATGACCTCATTTTACAGATTAAGAAATTGAGATTTAAAGAAAGGAAAAGGCCACATTAACTGTGAAGCTCCCACTGCAACCTGGGCACTTGGGCTCCAGAATCCATGTTCCCAGCCCCTGGCCCAGAAGACAGAGCATGTGGTACCTAGTGTCTTCTAGAACTTCACTAGGGAGTTCCTCGAATTGGGTCTAGAAGAAAGAGGAGAGATGTGCAAGGGTGTTGGAGGACCACAAAGGTGGCTAAGAATATGTTCCTGGCAGAGAGAGGAATCAAGCTAAAAGGAACTTAAATAGCCTTAAATTGGTATGTTCACCTATTGCTGAAATTTAATCTTGTAGATATAACCAATGACTGATCTCATGATGGTAACAGCAGCAGCAGTTGACAACAAGGCCAACATGTCAGAGATTGTTTGCAGAAAGAAAGCTGCCCAACTCAGGAAAGTAAGGCAGAGTATTTGATGTGCATGTACATCAAATACTCTACATGTACATACTGTACATGATGTGCATGTACAGTACGAAATGAATGAAACCTGGAGGACATCATTTATCAGAGGAGTTTTCAGATTGCCTCCCCAAACCTTCATTATCAGCTTTGCCAGAAAAATACACATATCGTGGAGGAAACACTGATAAAACTGCTGCATGGCCCCAGTCTCAAAATGTTTCGGATATTATCATGAAATCAGAAAATGTGAACGTTAGCCCAAGAGTCAATACAGGGGTAATACTCTACTTAGGCTGCTAAGTGGAATGGCAAAATGATCCATGTGACAAAGGAATAGGAAAGATTAACTTTATGGGGGAAGACTGATGATAGGATTACTTTGAAATACTTCTATCTCTTTTCCACAAATCAATGCTTGCAGCTTCATAAAGTGTTTTTTTTTCTTATTCTGAATGTACGAATTGCTAAATTACACTCTTCTAATTCTAGTTTTTCTGATCTGTTATCACAATAGCATTTATCCCATACCAATCCCATGCTCCATAGTATCAATGGAATATTGAAGTTTTCTGCAAAGGAGTGCCCATCAAAAAGAACAGGTCACCTGTCTTCCAGGACTGAAAGTATTTCCAGACCCCTACAAAGCAATTTTAGAGGAAATCTCACCTTTTAAATTGGCTAATGTTGAATCAAGGAATTACCTTTGATGGATAGGACTTTCATGACGCTCTTCAAATTTCACTATGTCAGCAACCACAATCATTTATCTATGGAGGACTGGATCTAATTTGGTGATGATGACAATAGCAATAGCCATGAAATGAGAAAATTTAAGACAATGTCAGTTCGTTCACTCAAAAAGCATTTATTGAGTATTTTCCTTTTCTGGGTACTGAGGACAAAAATAAGGTACATATCCCACTCTAGCAAGAGCAGGGCAGGATTGAGAAAAATGGGCACCCTAGAGACATCAAAGATTAGTGTCATTTCATTAGAAATGAGTAAAGCAAATTTTTGGCTACAAGCTTTTATTCTAATGTCTTTTTATTTAAAATGACAGACTTAATGTTGATGCAGACGTTTTTATTTACTTGGAATTAGCTGTTATTCAAAACACAAATGGATAGCATTAGGTACTTCCACTAGGGATAAAATCATCATACATGGATACTGTTGCAAAGTCTTGGTCAAGGCATGCTTAAGACTGTTTTTTCCTAGTTTTTAATTTGGCAATATATTTCTGAGTTTTACATAGACTTTCTAACCTCTAATTCTCCATTTTTGTTTCTATTTCCCAGTTTCATTTTTTCAGTTTTCTGAACTAGACACCTTAAAAACATATTAAAATATTTTCTAAAAGGTAAGAAAATAAATCACTCATTCCCAGAAAAAAAGACTTTATTTTTACATTGCTTGATCTGAGAATTTCAGTGGTTGTTGCTATTGACTGCCCTCAACTACTAGCTGACCATTATCAGACATGGTAAAATGTCATGCAGCTGTACCATGACATTACATGTGAATGACACTAAATATAAGAATTACAAACCGACAAAGGGTTCCTCTTCCCTCCTCCTTCCCTTCCTTCCTTCTTTACTTCCCTCTCTACCTTCTCCCCACCTCCCTCCTACCTTCTTTCATTTCTTCCTTTCATTTGTAATCGCTCTGCAGCACAGTCTATACTGGTTTATATCCTATCATATGGGCAAGTGGTTTTGGGCAAACCTAAATTAACTAGCAAACCAATTCCAGTTTTTTACAGGGTATTTTATCATGCCCTCATACCTCTACACTCTCCAGGAATCTGCTTGGATGGCCAACTCCTTGATGAAATTCTGAGCAGTGAGGAGCACATGAATAAAAGACTAACTCTCAAGTGAGGGCACTAAGGAGCTATATGCAACATGCTATGAGATGAGAGGAAAGAAGGCAAGATCAATTGCTTGAGGGAATTTGGGAAACTTCCTATAAGAGGTAACATTTGATCTTGCATGAAATAGTGAAGAGGAATTTGCTAGACAGACAAGATGGGGAGGCAGATTATTCCATTCAGAAGAGGTAGGGAGAAATGTGATTAATCCAATCAATATAACAAAACAGATTATTTGACTCAGTGAGTATTTTTGTGAAATCTTATTTTTAATTATGTAGTTCTATAGCCAGAGCCTAATCCTACTTAATCCCTTATGGAGTTACGTGAGACATATAAAAGGTCATGTTGAAACCACATTCAAAGGACACCATACTTAGTCTGAAAGGACAGGAAAGCTCTGTTGAGCATCTCTTAATGTTGTTCACACGGTGCTGTCAATGCCAGGGCTGCCTGGATTACCCTCAAGGTGAACAAAGATCATCCTGGAAATGCCAGTGGGTCATGATGGCAAGATGTTGGGGAAGTGTTCTGAAAACTGGCATTCACAGATGTGTGTGCTCTGTTTTGTTAGATTTCTCAGAAATCTGAAACTGCTTTATCCCTGTTGTTATATCAAATGGTTTGTGTTGGGTATTTTTTTGAAATATTCAAATATTTTGTTACAAACTCCAATAATGTTGATGAAAACCCTCAACCATGTGTTGTATTTTCTTTTAGAAGCAAGGAAGGGGTATTCTTCAGATTTATATCAGAACCCTTTTTTTCAAGGCTATTGGTACCTAAATTTAAATATTTACTTATCTCCCATGTTGCATGCATTATGAGCTAATTTTTTGATATAAATGCATTTTTATAATACAGGTTGTCTACTTGTGATATTTCTATAAATACAAACTGGAACTCTATTCACAGAACAGGTGTGTAGGTACATAAAATTGTGAAAAAAAGTCATTTAATGCTATATTTCCTCTACATTATTGACATGGAAATTGAAAATCATAAACTCAGGAGTAAAGTGATCCAAAACCATCTGAATGCAAGGAGAGCTAAATGTTTTAAAGTTATAGAATTTTATAGCTGAATGTCATCTTAGAAATGAATTTCTTCAGTCTCCTAGTATGAATATAAGACAATGAGGTTAAATGATGCTATATAACTCCCCCCAGATTTCTCAGTTGTTATAAAAATCCTTGGATTGGAATATCAGTTCTCTGACTCCCAGCCTCATATTTCCTCCTCAGATCTATTGTGGGTACCCTTTTATTTAAATATAATCATAAAAAAGATGTTTGGAAGGGCCCTCAAAAAGCACTTAGCACTCCTGTTTTTCCAATGAATAGAACTCTTGTCTTCTGTAGAGACTCCAAGCTGTTAACTTCTAAAGAAATGGACATATTATAAATTAGAGGGTAATTCAAATGGCATCCGCAGGTTGTCATCTCTCCCTGCAAATAAATGAGTTTCATTCTTAAATGGAATATTATTATATCTTGACACAAACATTACTCTGATATATTAAAATTCAATAAAAAATGGAGTATAATGTACAGAAATGATACAGAGAAGTTTGTCAGCAACATAATCATTCTAAAGTTAAGGAACGTCATTATTATCCTGGAAGGAACAGTATCATTAAAGGATGCATATAAATTGTCTCAATTGCCAAGGATTCATCTAATCCAAATGAGTCATTATGTGGCCAAAGTTTTTTTCTTTTTTCTTCTTGGCTTTTCGCTGTGAAAAATTAGTCTAGATATGTCTTTGCAAAAAAAGAAACAGACTACTCAAAGATGTGGCACCAGCAGTTCCCTACAGTTTGTAAGTCAACTCACAGAACCAGCAGGAATCATTTCACCTATAAAATCAGACATCAGACATTCACCAGATAATGCCAAATTCTGCGAGAATTGAATTTGGTCCAATGCACGTAGAGACATCGCTACATTATTCACAAGTATCTACTGAGACCATGCACTGTGCAATGAAAGCACTTCTACAATTTGGGCTCAGTCTCTTTTGGGCTTCCTGCTATCTTGAGCCACTGTCTCCTACATCTCAGAAGGAGGACTATGGGGGCAGGGTGTCTGGGTTCCCATCCCTACTCTGGCACATGCTAGCTGAACAACTCACTTGAATCCTCAGGGCCCTTCTCTGTAAAAGAGAAATAAGAATACCTATCTCATAACGTTTAGGAAAGGTAAAATAAGATAATACTTGTAAAATACCTAAGCTTAGCACCTAGAACATAATGTGGAATTAGAAATAGCTAAGCACCAAACATTATGATTCACTTTGATTAAAAGAAAACCATAAGCCAAATATTTAATAGTATTTAATGAGAAAATGTTAGGAAGCATAAGCTGTTCTTGACACAAGTGCTTTTGAGTATCCAGAATAGAACTCTTCTTTAATTCTTACTGAAAAGATAATAGAGAAAGTTGGAAAATATTTATGGATCTATTACCCTAAAGTCACAAGGTAATAAAGAGCTTTAGATATATACTGACTAAACTAAATCTATACATATTCTTTACCATGTCATTGTAAAATTGATTTGGGGACAAGTTTGTTGCAAATGGAAGAAATTCTTCTGTAACATTCTGTTTGCATTTTTCAGAGTCTTATTTTTACCTTCAGTGCAATGTAATCCTTAACCTTAAGACTATAATTACTAAGGACTTGTTGAACATGCTTTTTTATAGAAAATGTTATTTGTTGGAGTACTTATTACAGGAAATTGGATTTATTTCCAAAATTGAAAAGCACACACTAGCCCTCTGATGTTTAACTCAGTATCGATGTTCATCCTTGCTTAATGTTGTAATGCATCTACTATAGTGTGGCACTGATTTAATTGTCCATCAGAAAGAGTTTTAATTTAAAATTTTTCCTTTCGGAACTTTTTGCAAAAGTAAATTTGTGACTCTTAACGCATTCATCTCTGAACAAAACAGTGCTTTTTTATTCTACAGTGAACGGTAAGTACAAAACCCGTGTTGACTCTGGCTAGTTAGATCAGTACTTCCATACTTATTCTCTCTTTCACCGTTTGACAATTGCTCTAAGGCTGACAGAATGATGGAAGGAGAGTCATTTGCCTTCTTTTCGGAAAACAGTTTAACACACCAGCTCAGATTCGAGCTAACTGTCCTGCTGGCACCTGGGCTTTTGCCTTAATACTTATCTGTCCCTTCTTGTAATAATTGCCTACAAAATTCTGAGGCCCCTCTTAGAATTTGGGGCCATGACTACTCTTGCTCCTTCCTTTACCAAATACTGGCACCCTGCCCAGAAACCCAAGTTTATGGCTGCTGCGCAGCATCCACTGAGTTCTGCCCTAGTCCCAGTGCCCACTGGAGTGTCTGCATCTCTGAACAAGGCCTTCCCCAAGAATCTCCCAGCACTTGCCTGTCAGTGAAATGCCAATCACACACTGGCTGTTGTTAAACTGTGCCTTCATTACATCGTACAGTGAATAAAAGTAAATTGACTTTGAATAATAATGCAGGTTGAATCATGGACCTAGTGTTGCTTTTTTCCTCTGAGCTCAAAGATCCTTCTAGCTAATGGCATCAAAAGAAGTGTGCTCAGTAACTGGTTAGCTTTGGGAACAGGAAGGAAGAGAGAAACTCGGTAAACTTGGGTTTCCTTTTATCTTCACTATTGAAAACAGCCAGGGTTTAACTGTGACACGGATAAACTATAATTAAAGAGCAAACACAGCCTAACAAGTATAACAGGGAGACCATGACTTCAGTGTCATACTTCGGCAAATGAAGGCTAAATTACTGAAAACATTAAGCTTTGCTCTCTAGTGTTAGAGGCACATTTCTTTTTCATTTTTCCCTAAATATTGTTTTATTAAGAAACTCTGTAAATTCTAACATATTTATGGGAAACAAACATAATTTATTCATTTTTGAGCAAAATATCATAATCAAGACACATGAAACAATCACCTGACATTTTGAAGGATAAACTGAAAGCTAATCTACGAATTTACTCTCTGCTTCACTACTGCAATCCTGGACTGGGTCACCAGGGTTTGAGTCCTAGCTGCCTAAATTCCCACAGGTTACATAACCTCTTTGGCCCCCAGTCAACCCATCTGTAAAATGGTATATATATATTTTTTAATGGTATTCTTAAAACAGGATTCCTGAGGGACTAAAAGGCAAAAAAATGTGTGAAGTGCCCTGCAGGTGCCAGGCACGCAGCACACAGAAGTCACTGTCGCTGCCCACAGAGCTGCCTGGGCTCTGGGCGTCACACCCATGTGCTCTCTGACACCCAGGCTCTGAGACTCCTGATCTGCTCTCTTTTATCCCCTACTGTCGGCTGTCCCAGATCTCATCACCAACACGTTCCTTGGTTTTTACTGGGAGCTTTCTTAGCGAGTCTAAATTTGCACCCGGGGGTCTTCTCTCTGAGCCCAGGGAAGCGACAGTCTGGGCAAGCTGGATGTGATGCTAGCCCGGCCGCTCAGCTCTCAGCTTCCCTGCTCTCCTGCCTGAGCCAGTCTGCTTCCCCGACAGTCAGCCTTTTAGCAGCTCAGTGGGGAGAAGAAGATAAAGAAATCCTGGTACTCTTTGTTTTGGTTTGGTTTTGGCAATGCCCAATTTTATCTGAACCCTATGCTCCTGGAAAACAACAATGGCTAAAGAAATCCACCTCTCAACCTTGTGTATGTGTTCAGAGAATGGCTTTCTACAAAGAAACCTTTCCCCATATGACTTAGGTAAGAGTCATAGATGCTTCCCTTATTTACCTAGGACAAAGCTAGGCATAGACTTTCCACATTCCCGTTCTTTATCTCATAAATGATTAGCTGAATTGCTTGTTCCTACTGACCAACAGGAATAAAATACTTGCCAATCAAACTTAGCTTAAGCTTCTTTCCTTTCCCCAGGCTCCTGACATTTCACCAATCCTCAGGCTGAGTCAGCATACAACCCCTTCTGAAAACTAAGTTGCCTCAGGGAAAAATGTTCAGATATAATATTTGTTCACACCACCTTTCATCCCAGTTCCCCACATCCAATTTTTTCTAGCTTTGCTTACTCTTCTTTATAAAAGAAAAAAAACTTTTTTCGCCTAACCTTGGAAAGGCTTGCATGGTCCATGGTAAGAGGTTCTCCCTATTGTAATAGTCCTTTTCCTCCATCTTGCAATAACCCTTTTGAAAAGTCTTTCCTTATCTATGTTAGGATTTCTTTTTTATTTGGCAGTTTATTGGTTTGCTTTTTGTTAAGGGAGCTGCGCATGACAGGTAGGTGGGGAGTGGTTGGAAAACTAATAAAAGACAGAAGCAATGAAGGAAATGTGCAGATTCTGTGCATTTGTTTTCACAGACCACTTTCTCCTGATGGAAATGAGAGGTGGAGTGGCAAAGGAAGGTGCTTCTGGAAGGTGTTAGAGAAGCAGGCTCAGTTCTCTTAGTCCCAAATTGGGCTCTGTCCTCAGATCTGTGAGTACAGCAATCTACCTCCTGGAAGTAACAGATGCCTGGAAACACTGCCCCTCTTCATACTTTATCCCCTTGGAAGTCCGAGTGTAAATCTTCTTTTTATCCTTCCTGAACTGTTCTGAGTGGTCCATCCCCTAGCCTGTGCTGTCCTAGAGCTGGGGACATGGTCTGTATTTTTCCACTACAGACAGACCCTTTTGCCACTGTTTGAGTCACTTTACTTCTAACCCATTTTCCTGGAGGCTCCCCTTGTAAGAACAAAGGAGGAAAAGTGGGGGATTGAGGGGAAGTGATAGTTTCTTTCTTTGTTTAAAGGAGCATTAGAAATATCAGTCCTTATTTCTTTCAGACCTGACTCACCCCATGTCTTAGTCAGTTTGGGCAGCTATGACAAAATTCTAGAGACTGGATGGCTTATAAACAACAAGACTTTATTTCTCACAGTTCTGGAAGTTGGACATGCAAGATCACGGTGCCAGCATGGCTGGGTGAGAACCCTTTTCTGGGCTGCAGATTCTCCTTGTATTGTCACATTGCAGAAGGGGCATTCAAGCTCTCTGGGACCTCTTTTATAAGTGCACTAATCCCACTAATGAGTTCTACCCTCATGACCTAATTGCCTCCCAAAGGTCCTCACCTCCTAATATCATCACTTTGGGAATTAGGTTTCAACATATGAATTTTGACGGGGCAAACATTCAGACCACAGCACCCCAGAGCTGCCAAATCAAAATCTGCATTTTTACAAGAACAGGACTTATATGCACATCCAAATTTAATAAGCACTGAGTTATAACATTATCGTAGTGATATGTTCTCTATGATTGAATCATATAGAAAAGTTCAACATTTCATGAAATAGGCAAGTTGAAAGATGGTGGTTTGCATTCATCAGTGGATTCATGTCCACAGTGTTCCTGTGTCGCTCCTTTACTCATCATAGGCCATTGACATCTTCTTGTGTTGCCACAGCAGGGTGTTCCGACTGGGAGAGAAGGAATGATTCTGTCTGCATCTGTAGTGAAACTGGAAGGTGCTGTGCTGCTCTTGACCTTCTCTGCAGAAGAGGTTGAATCTCTGGGCAGGAATGCTTCCTGTCAAGCCAGCAGGAGCCAGAGGAGAGAATAAGAAATTAATCTTGGACCAAGCTGATTAACCAAATTTCATCAAAGGCCAGAGGAGTGCTTAGGGAGAGTTTTAAAAAACTCCCAAACTCCTGGAGTTTACAATTGTATTATTTGGAAATTTAGTCTTAACAGTTTCTTCTCACTTCCAGGGAAGAATCTCAGCTGAATAGACCATTTTCTATCAACAACATAATCACATTCTATCCTTCGCACTCTTTTTACTGAATTTGCATTGTAGAGACTGACAGTGATGGTGCACTTACTATGTATGCCCCAGGTGCCACAGGCAGTGTACTATTAGATCTATGTTGCAAATGAGGCATCAATGAAGCATTATTATTCCATTTCACAGTCTAGGAAACTGAGATTCAGGAAAGTTGACTTGCAAGAGATTCTGGAGATAACAGACAGTGGAACACAAACTTAAATCATTCCAATTTGTTACATCTGATTCAAAAAATTCTGTTTCCATTATCTCATAATGCTTTACCACATACCTAAATATGGCCTCACCCTCAGTTTACACAAAATATTTAATTTTCATTTTTCTATCCATATCTACATAAATAATATTAAAGTCATGTGTTACTTTATTATTTTATAATGCCTATGCACATATTTTGTTTCAATAATACTTTTCAACATTTCTGTGAAATGAGCACAAATGGTACTATTTTTTTCCATTTTAAAGATGAGTTTATTTGAAATTTAGATAGATTAAGGAATTTTGTAAGTTGAAAGAGCTACTAAAATGGTAACATCCAGATCTGAACCCAAAACTTCAAATTCCAAAAATATAACCTTTAAAAATATATCACACTGACTTGATCAATTCTTTGAGTCTCTCTGGATAGTGTGGTTTCTAAGGAAGCCATCATAATTTATTTTTTAAAATTCTTCTTGTGAGATAATATACATGGTAGGAGGGAAACAACAGAAAAATAGGTATGCTATAGTCAGCTACCAATAGGATGAGCATTAAGCTAGCATACCAAAAAATATTTGAACAAAAATCTAAGGTTACTATTTTTTACCTTCTCTGATTTTATTACTACATTGCATATAGAAAAGTATGCAAAACATACATGTACAGTGTCATAAATGGTCAAAATGTAAATGGCTAGTTGAGAACTAGAAATTGCCAGAATGTTCAGGCTGTAGGTTCACCACTCCAGAAAAAATGGAGAGAGCGAGAGAGATTCCAGATGAAGGTCCAAGATGAAAGAAGAGTGTAAGAGCAAAAAAAATTGGAAAAGGTAGATGAACACTGACTGTATTAAAATATTAATAATGTGTAGTGGATTTGTATGTAGAATTAATTGCATGGCAACGGGATTATTGATAGATGTAAATTTGCTAGGCAGAAAGACAGATATGAGCAGGATGAAAAGAAGGTGAGGCCCACCAAGAACGCAGGGACCTAATCAGATAAAGCCAGAGAGCCAGAGAGGACTCACAGAGTTAAGGCCCTTTGCAATGTGAGTTCATTCCACATGCTCTGAATCTGGGCTGACCATGAGACTTGCTCTAGCTAGTGCAGGTGAGATAGAGCTGAGACATGGGACATGCATCATGATCAACTTTTCCTGCCTGTAATGAAAAATGCTGAGAGCAGTGGGAACAAGGACTTACCTTGAGGCTAAGAGCAGAGAGTTGGGGGATTAGATTCCTAACATATTCTTTGGTAATCAGCCAAAGACTTATCTTAAAGCAAGGCAAGCAGTCTTAACTGATGTGTTCCCAGTACTTGGGAGTAGCCACTGTCTTGGAGAGGAACAAAAAGCTTGTCCTACAGAATTACCTAGAGGACTAGCTATAGACAATGACATATTGTGTCACCAGAGATAAACATCATGAGATGGCCTGACAAGCCTATGCCCCCTGACCCTTTCTCTTTATCCCATTCTTGAAACTCCTTAAAAGGCAGAATCCCAACTCCTCTCTGAGGTTGCCCACACTTGCCTTTCTTCGAGTGTGTCACTCTCTCTGTCCTACGCCAGATAAGTAAGGAGGGGCTATTAAGAGCTCTGATTTAGGCTTGCAAGTTCCCGTCACCTGGATGACCTGGACAGAACTGTCTTAGTAGTCTGCCTGAAAATCTATTTTCTTTGCTTTTAGGAAGTTCTCAGAACATAATCTCACCCCATCCGATGCTCTATGGCTCCCCCAACTCCTGGGGTGGTAGGGACTTGGTTCCCACGCTGTGCAGATCCAAGCAGACACTGGACACCAGGTGACACTGGCTTTAGGAGTTGGCAAGGGATCTGCTCAATGCAGTGTAGGAGTTCTATGAGCTTCCCTTTCCTCCCACTGTTTTCCCTTCCTCTCTGCTTTATTCAAGTAAACCTGCCTTTGTCTTTCTTGACTCTAGCCTGCTCCTCCTTTAGAGTGTAGTCAAATAAAACTTTCATTCTGCTTCACTACTGTGTCTCTGCCCTTCAATTCTTTGTTGCGGCAGGAACAAGAACCAAGGAGAACAAACTCAACCCCCCGCCAACAAATTGGGATGGGATAAATTAAAGTGCAGGAAACTACTTGTATTATTTGGGAAGAAAGTGCAAGTATTGTCCTTATTTTTTAATCAATTTTATTGTGAAATGTAATGCATATAGAGAAAATCCAAAAGATAAATTCACAGTTTAACAGAAAATTGTTAAGTGAGTACCTGCGTAACCATGATTGCTGAGATATCCACTTCAAAGATATCCACCTCAAACAAAACATTACCAGCTAGATACAAAGACAGATTGCCTCATCTACAAGTTCCCCTTTTAGAAAGCCCTGGTTGACCTAGATAACTGACATTTTCAGTGACCCTGCTTTTCACCTCCCAAGTTTTAATTCCTGCTCTTATGCTTTAAATTCACCAAAAAAAGAGTGAAAACCTAGGTTCCCCACCCTCGCTCCAATTCAGTCAAAACTCCAAGTCCGTTCTCTCTCTCTACCTGCAACCTCACTGTGTGGTCCTGCACGTGCCCTGTACCTTACAGGACTCATGAGTAATAAACCCTGTTTTTGCAAAGTTCCCTGAGGTGCATCTTGCGGTCATAGTAAGAACTGTTAAGTGCTGGTCCAGCCACAACACTGGGGAAATGTCTGTGGTTCTTGCCACTGGTAGTATGGGCCCAGGTGAGTGCCATTAGGCATTTCTAGACTGTAGAATCCATATTGATAGGCTAAAACCTATACAAAACAACTACGGTCATCATTTCCTTTTTTTTACTATAACAAGTAAATCGACTTTATGATCAATATTTGTAAATACTCCATGTGTTAATGAAAATAATGTGTATTGTGCAGTTATTTGTTGGGTGAAGTAATTTATACACCCCCTTCACCACACACATATATATAACCATTAGGCCATATTTGTTAATGGTGTTCAAAATGTCTATATCCTGATTGACATTTTTGTGTTATTTTGTAAAAAAGAGGAGTATATTAAAATCTCTCACAATAACTGTGGGGTGTACCCATTTTTCATTATAATTAAGTATTTTTTTGCCAATGTTTGTGTGCGTGTATGCACACATGTGCATGCATTGAGGTTATGCTATTATTTTATCTTTCTAATAAAATGCACCATTTATTTTTCTGAACAAACTATCTTTTGTGATACATTTTTGCCTTATCAAATCTATAGTCAGGCTATTTATGACAATATATAATTGATTATTTTTTCTCTTGTTTCTCACACTCTGCTCAGCACCAAGATGACTTTCCTGCATCCTCTAGGGATAAGTTCAGTTCTGGTTTTCTCTAACATTAAGGATATATAGCCTTTTTGGATCATAGACTACCTTCCTTGTGCAGGCTTTGAGTCTACTGTATCCCACCTTCCCTCTTTCCCTCATCCCTATTCTAACCAGAGGATCCAACTCCACAAGCGAAGGAAGCACAAAATCTCTCAGGCTTGAGGGGGCAGTGAGGTGGGACTAATCCCTCTGCTTTCTGCTAAGCTCCCTAGGTTCTCACTTTACAGTACAACCTTTACCTGGAATTTTTCCATCATTTTACCTGCTCTTTGATGTTTTTAGTGATGTGTTGTAAATTTTGTTTGTCTTCAGCTATTTTTAGTTGGAGAGTTCATCTGAATAATTTAGCCCACCTTCACCACAAATCAAAATTCAACAAATACAGCATTTTGGCACAAAACAAAAAAGTGAACTGTGTTTCCAACTTTAGCACTCTAACATAGTATTCTTGATATCCAAAGCTTTTGACTATAAGAGTTGAGCTGTTTGAGCAAAAATGTTTATTGAGTTCTAGAAGCTCTGCTTTGAATGCCAAGATGTGAGACTCAAAGCAGTGAATAACAGTTTTGAAAGAACCCATTATGATGAGCGACTTGTCTTCTCTACCCCTAGGAATGCAGCTCAGTGTAAGAGAAGAGAGAACTGGGAGAAAGAGTTATTGGTGTACATCCTGGAGAAAGGGATGCTGCTAGGTAGAGCCAAAGAATTGCCAATTTATGATGAGACATGATCACAGGCATGATTTATTCCCCACTTCCCATCTGAAACTGCAAGAGTGCAACATATGCCAACACTTGCAGCCTCACAGTAGAAATGGCCACAGGGAAGGTGTAATTGTAAAGAAAGTCTGACTGTCCCAAGTTGCTTGCATCCCAAAATATCTTGCAGGATTGTAGGCTGTTTGAGAATGAGGCAGATTTTGAACATCTAGCGATTCCTAGCATCCCTGAAAGGAGAGAGCCTGAGGTAGGCTGAGTGGATTTAAAGAGACTTGGTGTTTTAGATAAGGAGGAAGACATTTATCTCCTGTAGATCTGGCATCAGAGATCAGGTCAGGGAGCAGACATCAACAGATGGGACTGATGACAAAGTGAGAGGCATCTCAGCAGAGACCATAGTGGGCAGAAAGTGGCTGTGGACCAAATACAAACCCTAATGTAACAATAGAAAATACCCCACCAACCACAGTCTGTGTAGCCCAAGGAAAACAGATGATGAAGATGAAAATCCAGAATATTAATTGCAGAGTTTACCATACATGTCAAATTTATATGTCTTTGTGCTCTGCAAATTTGAAAATAGTAAAATTTGGTACTTTAACTGGTCACACAAGTTATATCTCTGCACACTAAATGCTATGATTGTGCTAACTGTAGTACTCTAAGTGGGGGCTGGTCTGACATTCCAAGGATTTTTTGCTTTTATTGAGGTGATATTTAGATGACATGAAATTAGTTGTTTTAAATTGAACAACTGATACTTAATATATTCACAATGTTTTGAAACCACCATCTAATTCCAAAGTGTTTTAATTATCCCAAAAGGAAACTGTAGCTATTAAGCAGTTGCTTACCATTCCCCTCGCATTCCCTGGCAAACACCAATCTGCTTTCTGCCTCTATGTGAATGCCTATCCGAATTTTTCATGTAAATAGAATCATACAATATGTGACCTTTTGGGTCTGGCTTCTTTCATTTAGCATAATGTTTGTGAGGTTTATCTGCATTGTCGTATGTATCAGTACTTTGTGCCTTTTTATGACTGAATAATATACCATTGTACATACATATGTTGATTCATTCATTCACTGATGTACATTTGAGCTGTTTCCACATTTGGTTATTGTGAATAGTGCTGCTGTGGACATGTAAATACATGCACTTGTTTGAGTACTTGCTTTCAATTCTCCTGGGTGTACACATTCCTAGGAGTGGAATATGCGATATATAGCAATTCTATGTTTACTTTTGAAGAACTGTTTTCCAGTGGCAGAACAATTTTACATGGTTATCAGCAGTGTACAAGAGTTCCAGTTTCTCCACATGACAACAACTTGTTATTTTCTGTTTGATGGTTATATCCATCCTAGTGGGTATGAAGTGGTACCTCATTGTCATTTGATTTACATTTCTCTAGTGACTAAAGATGTTGAGCATCTTTTCATGAGTTTTTGTATATTTTCTTTGGAGAAATGTCTATTCAAGTCTATCAGACATTTTTAATTCAATTATTCGACTTTTTGTTGTTGAGTTGAATTATTTAAATATTCTGAATACTAGACCCTTACCAGATATATAGTTTGCAAATATCCTTTTCCATTCTATAGGTTTCACTTTCTTGGTAATGTAAGGCTTTAATTTTGATGAAGCTAATTTATGTATTTTTTTAAATTTTGGTGGTCATACTTTTAGTATTTTAGATCAGAATCCATGAGCAAATCCAAGGTCACAAAATGTATGCCTTTATTTCCTTGCAATGCTTTTATACTTTTAGCTTATGCATTTACACCTTTTGTCTATCTTTAGTTAGTTTTTGTACATGGGGTGACACAAGGGTCCAATTTCACATTTCACATGTTGATATCCAGTTATACCAGCAGCATTCATTGAAAAGAATAATCTTTCAACTTTGGATAGTGTTATGGACTGAACTGTATTCCCCCACCCCCGCCAAAGTCCTGTGTGAAAGCCCTAACCACCACCGTGATTGTACTTCAACATAGGGCTTTAAAGAAAGGTAAGCAAGGTTAAATGAGGTGAAAGAACATGAGGCCATAATCCAGTATGTCTGCGTTTTTATCAGAGAAGGAAGAGACAACAGGGATGTGTGTGCATAAAGAAAAGGCCATGGGAGGACACAGAAGGCAGCCATACGCAAACAAGCCAAGGAGAACAGCCTCAGGAGAAACAAACCTTCTGTCACCTTGATCTCGGACGTCCATCCTCCAGAACCAAGAGAAACAAATTTCTGTTTTTTAAGCCACCCAGTCTGTGATATTTTTTTATGGCAGCCCTGGCAAACTAAGACAGATGGTCTTGGCATCACTGCCAAAAATCAATTGACGTTAGATGTAAAGGTTTTGTTTCTGTACTCTCAATTCTATCCCCTTGGTTTATATGTCTCTCATTACACAAGTAACACACTGATTGCTTCAGTTTTTTAACAAGTTTCAAAATCAGAAATGTGAGTCTTCCAACTTTATTTTTTTTTCAAGGTTGCTTTGGATATTTGGAGCTCCATGCAATTCCATAAGAGTTTGTAGATTGGCTTTTCCATTTATGAATAAAAGGCATTGGAATTTTTATGGTAAGTACATTGAATTTGTAGATTGCTTTGGGAAGTAATATCATTTCAATAATACTAAGTCTTCCAAACCATAAACACAGGATGTGTTTTCATTTCTTTAGGTCTTAATTAATTTCTTCAGGTCTTATAATGAATCAACCAGTTTTTCACAATATAGTATCTTGCCTTATCCCCTGTAACAGGTTTTAAAAATCTTTGAGTCTATTTTGTCTGATATCAGTATAACCACTCTAACTCCATTTTGGTGACTGTTTATATGTAATATCTTCTTCCATTCTTTCAATTTCAACCTATTTGTGTCTTTGGATCTAAAATGAGTCTCTTGTAGAGAGCATATAGCTAGATTTATTTTTATCCATTGTGCAAATCTCTGTTTATTGCTTGTGGAGTTTGGCTCACTTACATGTAAAGTAATTACTGATGAGGAAGGATTTACTTGTGCCATTTGCTCTTTTTTTCTGGATTTCTTATTCCTGTTTTCCCTCATTTCCTTCACTTTTGCCTTCTTTTGTGCTTAATTTTTAAAGTATACCACTTTGGTTTTTCTCTCATTTCCTTTTGTGTATATTTATAAAATATTTTCTTAGTGGTTACCATGGGAATTTCAATTGATATACTAAATTTAGAGCCATCTAGTTTTAATTAATACCAACTTAGCTTTACCAGCATAAACAAACTGCTCCTAAACAGCTCCTCCCGCCTTTGTTATTGTTGTCACAAATTACAGCTTTATACATTGTGTGCACACTAACATACATGTATAATTATTGTTTTATACATTTGCATTTTAAATAATGTAGGCAATAAAAAGGAGTTGCAAACAAAAAAATTTATAGTATATGAGGCGTTTTGCATAACATAGCCACTATTTTGGAGTATGAAATTCTGGATAGAAACTTAACTAAACATATACATTTAAGGGTTCAGACCTCTGATAATAAGTAAGTAATTTTCCTCTAATCAGGAGAGGAAAATTGCTCTAGGTAGAGAAATACTTATTGAATATAGTCACCAACCACAAAAGGGAAAATATGTTCCTGTCTTCTTGCCTCTGTAACTGAACTAAAATTGGTTACTGAGCTTTCATTTCAGCTCAGTAGTGAAAAATTTGATCTTCCAAATTGAAAGCAAATTCTAGTTTGAAAGTCAGTCTCTTTTAGGGTAGCACTCTCCTTCGTTTGCCTTTTTCTTCTATTTGTCCTGGAGGTGATCTGTGTTGGGGGGGTGGATTAGTCTTCCTCTGACTTAAATAGTACCAATGACCCAGTGGGTGAACTATTCCAGATTAGCCAGAAAGTGGGAGAAAGAAGAGCTTGATTATTATCAAACTACTGTCTCCTGCCCCAAAGACTTGTGGCTAATTGGATGAGTGGGCTTGACATAATGTTTTATCAGGTTGTCTGTGTTAGCTTATGTTTGAAGTATTTTCTTGTGAGAAAACTGAAGTTGTGGTATGTTAAACGAGTTGCCTGAGAACCCAGAAAAGCACATTTTTCTATTGCTGGAAGCCCTAGAAGTGGAGCAGTAGAAATGGAAAGTAGCTGCTGGCTAGCTAAGTATCAATGATTCACAAATATGACTTTATTAGAATTGACCAAAGTAGAATGGGAACATGGCGGCGTGAGTAGGACAGTGGGAATCTCCTCCCAAAAACATATATACTTTTGAAAATACAACAAACACAACTAGCCCTAAAAGAGAGACCAGAAGACGCAGGACAGTGGCCAGACCGCAGCTACACCAGCGAGAACCCAGCGACTGGTGAAAGGGGTAAGATACAAGCCCCGGCCCGGCGGGACCCGAGCGCCCCTCCCCCCAGCTCCCGGCGGGAGAACAATAGGCAGAGCGGGAGGGAGACGGAGCCCAGGACTGCCGAACACCCAGCCCCAGCCATCCGGGCCAGAGCGCAGACACAGTAGGTGCCCAGGGGGCCCTGGATACTGGGGGAACAGGGAGTAAGACCTCTGAGCGGGTGCCGAAGCTGATGCCCCTGTGACAAAGAAAAGCGGGGGCTTTTTGAAAGTCTTAAAGGGACAGGGACTTAACAGCTTGACGGAAACAACCCAGGTCACAGTACAGCAGCTGGAAATTACAGGGAAAACCGGGTGCACTAACCCCCTGGGCAACAGCTCTGAGACCCCTCACGGAGGCAAACAGTCAAGCAGCCCCCCCATCCATCACCCCACCGGGCGCTGCGAAAGCAGAGAAGCACCCTGACACAAATTCCGCCCACAGAAAGGGAAATTTCTCCCTCCCGGCCGGGCAAGACACAAAGACCCACTCTACACGCAATTACCCAACAAAAGCCACTAGGGGTCGCAGTTGTCCCAGTAAAGAAAGGCCAGTAGCAAGTGAAAATTTTGGCCCTCCCAGCTGACAGTCAATAGCACCTGTCAACATGAAAAGGCAAAAAAATATGATCCAGACAAGACTAACCCAGACAGCTTTGGCATCTGCTACATCTTCCCCTGAGAAGGAATCTGGGGAGATAGATTTAGCCAGTCTTCCTGAAAAAGAATTCAAAACAAAAGTCATAACCATGCTGATGGACTTGCAGAGAAATATGCAAGAACTAAGGAAGGAGAATTCAGAAATAAAACAAGCTCTGGAAGGACTTCAAAACAGAATGGACGAGATGCAAGAGACCATTAATGGACTAGAAAACAGAGAACAGGAACGCAGAGAAGCTGATGCAGAGAGAGATAAAAGGATCTCCAGGAATGAAAGAATTTTAAGAGAGCTGAGTGATCAAACGAAAAGGAACAATATAAGAATCATAGGTATTCCAGAAGAAGTAGAGAGAGAAGAGGGGATAGAAAATGTCTTTGAAGAAATAATTGCTGAAAATTTCCCCAAACTAGGGGAAGAAATGGCCTCTCAGACCACAGAGGTACACAGAACTCCCATGACAAGGGATCCAAGGAGGGCAACACCAAGACACATAATAATTAAAATGGCAAAGATCAAAGACAAGGACAAAGTATTACAGGCAGCCAGAGAGAAAAAAAAGGTTACCTACAAAGGAAAACCCATCAGGCTATCATCAGACTTCTCAACAGAAACCCTACAGGCCAGAAGAGAATGGCATGATATACTTAATGCAATGAAACAGAAGGGCCTCGAACCAAGACTACTGTATCCAGCACGAATATCATTTAAATATGAAGGAGGGATTAAACAATTCCCAGACAAGCAAAAGTTGAGGGAATTTGCCTCCCACAAACCACCTCTACAGGGCATCCTACAGGGACTGCTCTAGATGGGAGCACTCCTAAAAAGAGCACACAACAAAACACCCAACATATGAAGAAGGGAGGAGGAGGAATAAGAAGGGAGAGAAATAAAGAATCATCAGACTGTGTTTATAATAGCTCAACAAGCGAGTTAAGTTAGACAGTAAGATAGTAAAGAAGCTAACCCTAAACCTTTGGTAACCACAAACTTAAAGCCTGCAATGGCAATAAATTCATACCTTTCAATAATCACCCTAAATGTAAATGGACTGAATGCACCAATCAAAAGACACAGAGTAATAGAATGGATAAAAAAGCAAGATCCATCCATATGCTGCTTACAAGAGACTCACCTCAAACCCAAAGACGCGCACAGACTTAAAGTCAAGGGATGGAAAAAGATATTTCAAGCAAACAACAGAGAGAAGAAAGCAGGTGTTGCAATTCTGGTATCAGACAAAACAGACTTCAAAATAAAGAAAGTAACAAAAGACAAAGAAGGACATTACATAATGATAAAGAGCTCAGTCCATCAAGAGGATATAACCATTATAAATATATATGCACCCAATACAGGAGCACCAACATACCTGAAACAAATATTAATAGAACTAAAGGAGGAAATAGAATGCAATGCATTCATTCTAGGAGACTTCAACACACCACTCACCCCAAAGGACAGATCCACCAGACAGAAAATAAGTAAGGACACAGAGGCACTGAACAACACATTAGAACAGATGGACCTAATAGACATCTACAGAACTCTACATCCAAAAGCAACAGGATACACATTCTTCTCAAGTGCACATGGAACATTCTCCAGAATAGACCACATACTAGGACACAAAAAGAGCCTCAGTAAATTCCAAAAGATTGAAACCCTACCAACCAACTTTTCAGACCACAAAGGCATTAAACTAGAAATAAACTGTTCAAAGAAAGCAAAAAGGCTCACAAACACATGGAGGTTAAACAACATGCTCCTAAATAATCAATGGATCAATGACCAAATCAAAATGGAGATCCAGCAATATATGGAAACAAATGACAACAACAACACTAAGCCCCAACTTCTGTGGGACACAGCAAAAGCAGTCTTAAGAGGAAAGTATATAGCAATCCAAGCATATTTAAAAAAGGAAGAGCAATCCCAAATGAACGGTCTAATGTCACAACTATCGAAACTGGAAAAAGAAGAACAAATGAGGCCTAAGGTCAGCAGAAGGAGGGACATAATAAAGATCAGAGAAGAAATAAATAAAATTGAGAAGAATAAAATAATAGCAAAAATCAATGAAACCAAGAGCTGGTTCTTCGAGAAAATAAACAAAATAGATAAGCCTCTAGCCAGACTTATTAAGAGGAAAAGAGAGTCAACACAAATCAACAGTATCAGAAATGAGAAAGGAAAAATCACGACGGACCCCGCAGAAATACAAAGAATTATTAGAGACTACTATGAAAACCTATATGCTAACAAGCTGGGAAACCTAGGAGAAATGGACAACTTCCTAGAAAAATACAACGTTCCAAGACTGACCCAAAAAGAAACAGAAAATCTAAACAGACCAATTACCAGCAACGAAATTGAAGCGGTAATCAAAAAACTACCAAAGAACAAACCCCCCGGGCCAGATGGATTTACCTCGGAATATTATCAGACATACAGAGAAGACATAATACCCATTCTCCTTAAAGTTTTCCAAGAAATAGAAGAGGAGGGGATACTCCCAAACTCATTCTATGAAGCTAACATCACCCTAATACCAAAACCAGGCAAAGACACCACCAAAAAAGAAAACTACAGACCAATATCCCTGATGAATGTAGACGCAAAAATACTCAACAAAATTTTAGCAAACCGAATTCAAAAATACATCAAAACCATCGTACACCATGACCAAGTGGGATTCGTCCCAGGGATGCAAGGATGGCACAACATTCGAAAGTCCATCAATATCATCCATCACATCAACAAAAAGAAAGACAAAAACCACATGATCATCTCCATAGATGCTGAAAAAGCATTTGACAAAGTTCAACATCCATTCATGATAAAAACTCTCAGCAAAATGGGAATAGAGGGCAAGTACCTCAACATAATAAAGGCCATCTATGAAAAACCCACAGCCAACATTATATTGAACAGCGAGAAGCTGAAAGCATTTCCGCTGAGATCGGGAACTAGACAGGGATGCCCACTCTCCCCACTGTTATTTAACATAGTACTGGAGGTCCTAGCCACGGCAATCAGACAAAACAAAAAAATACAAGGAATCCAGATTGGCAAAGAAGAAGTCAAACTGTCACTATTTGCAGATGACATGATACTGTACATAAAAAACCCTAAAGACTCCACCCCAGAACTACTAGAACTGATATCGGAATACAGCAAAGTTGCAGGATACAAAATCAACACACAGAAATCTGTGGCTTTCCTATACACCAACAATGAACCAACAGAAAGAGAAATCAGGAAAACAACTCCATTCACAATTGCATCAAAAAAAATAAAATACCTAAGAATAAACCTAACCAAAGAAGTGAAAGACTTATATTCTGAAAACTACAAGTCACTCTTAAAAGAAATTAAAGGGGACACTAACAGATGGAAACGCATCCCATGCTCATGGCTAGGAAGAATTAATGTCATCAAAATGGCCATCCTGCCCAAAGCAATATACAGATTTGATGCAATCCCTATGAAACTACCAGCAACATTCTTCAATGAACTGGAACAAATAATTCAAAAATTCATATGGAAACACCAAAGACCCCGAATAGCCAAAGCAATCCTGAGAAAGAAGAATAAAGTAGGGGGCATCTCATTCCCCAACTTCAAGCTCTACTATAAAGCCATAGTAATCAAGACAATTTGGTACTGGCACAAGAACAGAGCCACAGACCAATGGAACAGACTAGACAATCCAGACATTAACCCAGACATATATGGTCAATTAATATTTGATAAAGGAGCCATGGACATACAATGGCGAAATGACAGTCTCTTCAAAAGATGGTGCTGGCAAAACTGGACAGCTACATGTAGGAGAATGAAACTGGACCATTGTCTAACCCCATATACAAAAGTAAACTCAAAATGGATCAAAGACCTGAATGTAAGTCACGAAACCATTAAACTCTTGGAAGAAAACATAGGCACGAACCTCCTAGACATAAACATGAGTGGCCTCTTCTTGAACATATCTCCCCGGGCAAGGAAAACAACAGCAAAAATGAACAAGTGGGACTATATTAAGCTGAAAAGCTTCTGTACAGCAAAAGACACCATCAATAGAACAAAAAGGAACCCTACAGTATGGGAGAATATACTTGAATATGACACATCCGATAAAGGCTTGACGTCCAGAATATATAAAGAGCTCACACGCCTCAACAAACAAAAAACAAATAACCCAATTAAAAAATGGGCAAAGGAACTGAACAGACGGTTCTCCAAAAAAGAAATACAGATGGCCAACAGACACATGAAAAGATGCTCCACATCGCTAATTATCAGAGAAATGCAAATTAAAACTACAATGAGGTATCACCTCACACCAGTAAGGATGGCTGCCATCCAAAAGACAAACAACAACAAATGTTGGCGAGGCTGTGGAGAAAGGGGAACCCTCCTACACTGCTGGTGGGAATGTAAACTTGTTCAACCATTGTGGAAAGCAGTATGGAGGTACATCAAAATGCTCAAAACAGACATACCATTTGACCCAGGAATTGCACTCCTAGGAATTTACCCTAAGAATGCAGCAATCAAGTATGAGAAAGACCAGTGCACCCCTATGTTTATCGCAGCACTATTTACAATAGCCAAGAATTGGAAGCAACCTAAATGTCCATCGATAGATGAATGGATAAAGAAGATGTGGTACATATACACAATGGAATACTACTCAGCCATAAGAAAAGGGCAAATCCAACCATTTGCAGCAACATGGATGGAGCTGGAGGGTATTATGCTCAGTGAAACAAGCCAAGCAGAGCAAGAGAAATACCAAATGATTTCACTCATCTGTGGAATATAAGAACAAAGGAAAAACTGAAGGAACAAAACAGCAACAGAATCACAGAACTCAAGAATGGACTAACAGGTACCAAAGGGAAAGGGACTGGGGAGGATGGGTGGGTAGGGAGGGATAAGGGGGGGCAGAAAAAGAGGGGTATTAAGAATAGCATCCATAGCGGGGTGGGAGAAAGGGGAGGGCTGTACAACACAGAGAAGACAAGTAGTGATTCTACAACAGTTTGCTACGCTGATGGACAGTGACTGTAAAGGAGTATATAGGGGGGACCTGGTATAGGGGAGAGCCTAGTAAACAAAGTATTCATCATGTAAGTGTAGATTAATGATTAAAAAAAAAAAAAAAGCAGTTCCTATGTGGTGACCTCTAATGAGTTCTACACAATGATATAAAGGGCATATAAAAGTGTAGGCAAAGGGTCTGTTTGTGTTTATACAGAGGATCAAAGCCTAATTTGGCTACCTCAAAAATGAACTAAGATACGATATGAAAAAGAACTTCCAACATCAGCACTCTCAGGAAGACTCATGAGAGAAGATGATCAGCAAAAAAAAAAAAAACTCCAACAAAGATCCACGCACTGTCACAGGTGTAGATGCACTCATCCCACCAGTTCCTGGACTTGCCATGGGAATGATGAAGGAGATATCTAAGCTGGCCTGTGCATACAGTAAAACAAAAATTGGACTGGATCTATACTGTTGGAACTCAACCAAGAATTAGGAGAAGTGCAAATTGTAGCACTCCAAAATCTTACAACCACAGACTATTTATCGTTAAAAGAACATATGGGATATGAACAGTCCCCAGGAATGGGTTGTTCTAGTTTATCTGAATTCTCTCAGACTGTTTAAGTTCAGTCGGACAATATCCACCATATCATAGATAAGTTTTCACAAATGCCTAAGGTGCCTAACTGGTTTTCTTGGTTTCACTGGAGATGGCTGGTAATTACAGGTATGCTTTGGTTAGGTAACTATATTCCTATTATGTTAATGTGTGTGCACAATTTAATTAGTCGTTTAAAACCTATCCATGCTGAAGTTACTCTACAAGAAGATATGTCAAAGAAAGAATCAATCTTCCCAGGTTTTCTTCTGCCTGCTACTTCTATAGCTTTTCTTCTTCCTACCTAATCACAACCTTTAAATAGAACTCGTGCCACATGTCGAATTTACCGAGTATCATAATTCTTCCAAGTGGTAAAGACACCTCAAGACAAATGCTGGGCATAGAAGCCACAGGGAATAAATATGCAAAGAAGTAAAAAGCTAACCTTTTCAAACAATAAGGCTTCTCTCTCACTTACCAACTTAACATTTCCCTGTATGGCCCCGGAAGATGACTGGTTAGCCAGAGACGGGTAAGATTCCTCAAGGGAGGAACAACCTAAGACAGGCACAGTCACAGGGGGCCATGTGGTGAGAAAATGGGGAGCAGCAGAGGTGAGGCTTAGAACCTCCCCCCTCATGTTCTGAGAGAAATCTTCTGCATATGTGGATGTTTATTGCCCTCGTCTAGCTCGGATTAACACATAGTCTACAGGCACACACCTGATCATCTACATTTGCTCTCTTACAACACTAAACTCTGTTTTCTACCTTTATCTCGTATCTACCTACTTCAGCATTTTATTAAAAATAATAACAATAGAGAAATGTGGTATCCACATATAAATCAAGTTTAAAAATCAAATGAATATTCATATTTGAACTGACTGTGTATAGTTCATAATGCAGGAACAAAACCGAAAGCTTCTGTGATGACTGCCCTTGCACTGTTCACCATGTAACTTATTCACTATGTAAGAATTTGTGATCCATGTAAGAATTTGTTCGTTATGCATCAGAAGACTGGAGACTGACAAAAATTAGGCTTGGGGTGGATTAATGATGGTGCATTGAGTATTGACCCCCCTATACAGAAATTTATTGTGGTTAACAACTATTTGATCAATAAATATGAGAGATGCCCTCACAAAATATATATATACATATATATATATATATAAACACACTTCCAATTGTAAAATAAATAAGTAACCAGGATGTAATGTATAGCATAAGGAATATAGTCAAAATATTGTAACAACCTGGTATGGTGATACCTGGTACCTAGAATTATCATGTATATAAATGTTGAATCACTGTGTTGTACACCTGAAACTAATGTAATGCAATACTGTTGTCAACTACCCTTCAATAATAAAAAAAAAAAAAGAATTGACCACAGAGCTTTGAAAAATACATATGACTCTCCCACAGCAAGCATGCAGACTAGCATGTCTAGTGTGGGTTCCATACCTCTGTTTTTAAAAATAAACTTCCCAGGTAACTTTTTTGCTTTATTAAAAAAAAAACACTCAAGGGCATATGTAATGCACACCCAATCTGCCTCAAATGTTACCTTTCCTGGGCATCCATCCATCTGTTCTTTCCTGGTCCTTTCCAGCTCCCCAGGACCAAACAGAGGGCAGCTCAAGCAGGCCTCGGCTCTGATATATTCACAGCTTGAGGCGGTGGTTTTGACACTTTGTGTATGCTTCAGGATCATCAAAGCAGTTCCTGTGTGATGACCTCCAATGAGTTCTACACAACGGTATAAAGGGCATATCAAAGTGTGGGCAAAGGGTCTGTTTGTGTTTATACAGAGGATCAAAGCCTAATTGGGCTACCCAGAAAATGAACTAAGATACGATATGAAGAAGAACTTCCAACATCAGCACTCTCTGGAAGACTCATGCCAGAAGATGATCATCAAAAAACCTCAACAAAGATCCAGGCGCTGCTACAGCTGTAGCTGCATTCATCCCACCGGTGAGAAATTGGGGATCAACAGAGGTGAGGCTTAGAACCTCACCCCCCCAGTTTTGAGAGAAATCTTCTGCATCCGTGGATGTTTTGTTGCCCTTGTCTAGCTTGGATTAACACATAGACTACAGGCACACACCTGATCATCTACATTTACTCTCTTACAACACTAAACTATGTTTTTAACCTTTATCTTGCATCTACCTACCACTTCAGCATTTTATTAAAAATAAAAATAATAATAATAATAATAAAGGGAGAAATGTGGGACCCACATATAAATCAAGTATAAAAATTGAACGAATATTCATATTTGACCTGATTGCTTATAGTTCATAATGCGTGATCAAAACCGAAAGTTTCTGTGATGACTGTCCTTGTACTGTTCGCCATGTAAGAACTTATTCACTATGTAAGAATTTGTTCACCATGTAGAACTTGTTCATTATGCTTCAGAAGATGGGAGACTGACGAGAATTAGGCTTGGGGTGGATTAATGATTGTGCATTGAGCATTGACTCTCCTATACAGAATTTTATTGTTGTTAACAACCATTTGATCAATAAATATGAGAGATGCCCTCTCAAAAAAAAATATAGTTATCAGGCATCACTTCCAAGTTGCATGAACTGCTTTATGCTTGCTTGATAATGAATAATTAATAAATGGATGCATGCTAAAATTTCATCCAAAGCTGCTGTTTATTATAACCTGGAAGTGAGGCATTAGGCCCTATTCAACCCTTAACCACCTCAAACTTTTGGGCAATTACTGTGTATGTACCAAAAAGAATTTAATAGATATGCATGACCAAGTTGCTTTAGGTCATTGGGTTTATTTACCCAAGCCTGAATGAATTGCCTCTAGTAGTTGGATCTTCCTTCCTTTGGAGGCTGCAGTTTGTCTCCTGGTCCTGGCTTTGGAACATAGCCTGGCAGCAAATAGGAAGTGAGCATGTTTATCTTTTGGGGATTTGGCAGGATGACATATAAAAATAATTTGCAAAGTATTTCTGAGCCTGATCCTGGAAACACGAACTGCCTTCCAAGCCTGCAAAATGAGCCGTGATGTTTGCTCAGTGGAGGCTTTGAAATCACTGAATTTGCTGATTGATAAATGCCTGTTTGGAGGATGGAGAACGCATTCCAAACAATCTGTCTCTTAATTATTCTCAGAAAACACAGATGGCAAGAAAGTTTGGGCCTCAAAAACTCTGGCATCCCAGGGGTTTGGAAGGAGTTTAATTACTTTGCAGGTAAAACAGGGGACAGATGTATAACACCAGGTCCAGTAAGAAGAACCTCCATATCAGCCTAAACCAGCACTTCTTGGTTCCTTGTGCAAATCCCCATGAATACAGAGATAGGAGGTCAAAAATCTATGTGGCGAACTCCATTACCCATACTGCCAGATGAGGGAGGTGCAAACCATAAGACAAATGCCTTATCAGGAAAATTAATGGGTCAGTCTACTGAGACCCAGAGATTGCATATGTCTACAGGTGTAGTGTGTGTGTGTGTGTGTGTGTGTGTGTGCACGCACACATGTATGTGTGTTCAGGGATCTTAGGAATTACTTTTATTTAACTTGGGAAGAAATTTTTTAAATAAAATTTTATTTTGGAGATATTTTAGATTTACTGCAGAAAATTTTTATATACCATACCAGCTACTTTCTCTCATTGTTAGCATCTTAAAAATCATGATACATTTGCCAAAACTAGAAAACCAACAGTTACATTACTAATAAGTAAATTCCAGACTTTGTTTGGATTTCATTAGTTTTTCCACTAATTAATTTTTTTCTGTTCCAAGATCTAATCCAGGATACCATATTATGTTGCATTTTCCAATAGTGTCTCCTTGTTCTCCTCTGGACTGTGACATTTTCTCAGAACTTCCTTTGTTTTCCATAACCTTGAATTTTGAGGAGTACTGACCAACTATCTTGTAGCATGTCCCTAGTTTGAGTATATATAATGCTTTCTGATGATTAGGCTGGATTATGAGTTTTTGTAAAGAATATCACAAAAGTGAAAGGTCATTCTAATGATACATAAATGTGTGCTTGCTGTCAACATGACTAGTCACTGGCAATTTTTAACCTTGATCACTGGACTGAATAAGCACTTGCCAGGTTTCTCCACTAAAAAGTTACTTTACCTCTCACCCATAACCTTTTCTTTCAAATCAAATCAGAAGCCCAGTCCACACTTAATGGGACTGGGGAGAATTTAAATACACTTCCTGGCAAGTATCTACTTAAATTATTTGGAATTATTCTGTAAGAAAGAATTGTCTCCCTCCCCCTTATTTATTTATTCATTCATTCAATTATTTATTTAAATATATTAGTATAATCATATATATCTATACACATGTATGTTTACATATATGTTTTCTTTTGAGTTAAATTTTGGATAAGTAGGAGGTATGTTTTGAAGTTCATGTTTTTACACATGGATGTCAAGTATTCATGAACCATTTGTTGAAAAGATTTGCCATCCTTTATTGGATTCCCTTCACACCTTTGTCAAAATCGGTTGACTGTATTTATGTGTCTATTTCTTTGCTCTATTTTCTCTTCTGTTAATCTGTGTGTCTATTATTTCCCCAATATCACAATGTATTGATTATGTGACATTATAGTAAGTTCCTGAAATTGGGTAATGTGACTCAACCAACTTTGCTATTCCTTTTTTCAGAATTATTTTGGTTATCCTAATACTTTTGTCTTAACCACATATATCTTAGAGTCCTTTTCTTATGGATTTTTGTGTCTATGTTAATCAGAGATATTGGTGTGTAGTTGCACTTAATTTTAATGCCTGTGTTTGGTTTGGGCACTGAATCTGTGAGCTTTCCTTCCCCTTGTACAATTCTTCCATCATAATCAATAAATGTTCTCAACTGCAATCTACTAAACTATAAGACAAGAATTGAAAAACATAAAGCACTATTTATGCTGGTGTGTGTGTGTGTATGTGCGTGTGTGTGTATTTGGTGGGGAATATATAAAATGCGAGTTGCATTTTTCACTTCAAATTATGTCTTAGAGATTTTTTGTTTCTCAAAATTTACCTTGTTATTTTTGTACTTAGTGTTTGTTATGTTGTATAATATTCCATGGTGTGTATGTGTATGTGCAAGCATATGCATGTATGTGTGTGTATATATATATGGTGATTTATTTAACCACTCTCTTTTTGGTGGACAGTTACATTCTCTTTTCTTTCTTTTTTGCCATTATAAATAATGTAGTAGTGAGCATCCTAGTACTTATATCTTCATATATGTGTATGCACTTTTAGAAAGATAATTGCTAAGCCAAATCATATGTTTATTTTAATAGATATTGAAAAATTTTACTTTTAAAAATTTCCCAATTGCACTCTCACAACAGCATGTGGCATTGCCCTTTTCCTTACAGCTTCATCAATAATTGATAACAGCTATTATGTTACTGTAAATCTTATAGATGATAAATATTTCATTCTTGTTTTATTTTGAATTTCCCTGATCATCAAGGAGGTTGAATATATTTTATATGGCAATCTATCATTTGTATTTCCTTTTTTGTGAATTTCACATTAATATTCTTTGAATTGTTTAGCATTTCCATTTGATTTGTATTTATTGTGTATTTTCGATTTCCATTTCTGTCTGTTGAATATAATATAAATATTATCTCCTAGTGTTTTATCTTCAAACTTTATGACTTATTTTTGTGAAACAAACATCTATTTTAATAAGGCAAAGTCTGTCAATCTTTCTCTTTATGGATGTTGTATATATACTATGTTTTGCTTTAAAAATAAATACGTGCTTAATACATATATTCACATGAAAGTACAAGTAAATTTGTACCTTTGTTAAATTACACATCAGTTTGTCAATGGTTACATCTAAGGAGGGAAATAAAGACAGAGGCATAAGGAGGGACTTTTAGGTTTGTTTCATGCATAATTGTGATACATGAATAAATATTTTATAAAACACTGTATCTATGTATTAGTTTTATAATAAAAACATTTAAAAGTTAGATGTAAAAATGAAACTTCATCTTCCCATTTTCTTTATTCCCACTTTAATATTTTTCCCCTCATCACGCCATTGATACAGCTCTTGCCAATGTTATCAATTATCTCCTAATTCTCCATGCAGTGGAGACTGTCATATTTCCTGATGTTGTTCTGCATTTGACACCAGAACCCATGCCCTTCTTGAATGTTACTGAGCTTGATTTTTCGAAGCACTATTTTATTCCAGTTCTTTTCCAGTTCCTCTAATCACTTTTGATTTGTCACTGTTTATCTGAGGACTTGATTTTCTCAGAATTCCTTGGACAACCCTCCACTCATTCTTACTCTACAACTTCTCATTTAGTGACACTGTCTCCAGTAATGTTACTAGTAATCACTTACATCTTGATGCCTCTTAAATTTAAATCTCTATCCCAGATATGGCTCCTGGCTCCTTGATCCATAAATCCCAAGGCCAGGGAAGATATGTCCATCTAGATATTCTGTCAGTGCCTTAAACTCAACATGTTCAAACCTGAGTTCATTTAGTTGCATCAAAAATCCACTGTAAACAATGTCCTTTGATCTAATTGAGGGTATCATCATCCAAGGAAGCCTGAATTCAGTCTGTCCACCTCCTTCTCCCTATTTTACATCAGGTTCTAAATTCAGTCAGTTTCCTTCCTTTGCATCTCTCACATCTATATTGTTCCCTCAGTCACACTGATCTTGCCCTAATGCAGGCCCTGATTATTTCTCCCATTATTTTCTTATTGTATCCACCTTATTTCACTTCAATTCTTCTCCATACTACTACATCCTCCTTACTAATCAGTTCCTTGCATAATATTTTCACTTGTCCATCATTGCCTGCAAGAAAACTCAAATTTCTAAGATGGCATTAAAAGCTATTTACGAGTAGACTAATCTCTTACTGTACACCTCCTTTTGAATCCAAAGATTTGGCTTCTATTGAACTACCTAAAGTTCTACATGTTCCTCTCTTCCATATTTTGTACATGTTCTTTCTGAGAGGATCACCATTCCCCAGATATTCCATGGATGAAATTTTACTCCTCTGCCTGATTCAGCTTATTAATTTTCTCATCTATAGTGTTTATTCCCTCCTGCCTCCAAAGCTCAGATACAATGAATTCTTCTTTCTCAGTGATAACTATACTCAGAACATATCACGTTACTGTAATGATCGTTTTACTTGTTAATCTAACTATACTCTGAAAACTCTGAGTGGAAGTAGGAAGTCACATTTATTATGTTATCACCAGCACAAAGCATGCCACTTGGCACAGAGCAGGTGATTAATAAACGCTTCCTGAACAAATGAGGAGATTGAATATATCTTGTTTCTGTTTTAGTGGAGATATTGAGTGAAGCAGAAAATGATATATGACTTTTATGTGTCCTTTATGGGTGGAATTGCACCCTGATGAAATTCATATGTTGAAGACATAACCCCCAGTATCTCAGAATGTTAGAAGTGATTTGTAAATCACTTTAAATAAGTGGCAGAGTTGAAGTGAGGCCCTTGGGGTGGGCCCTAATCCAATCTGACTGGAAGAAGAGGAAATTTGGACACAAAGAAAGACACCAGAGATGCACACATACAGAGGAGTAATTGTGTGAGGACACAGCAAGAAGGTGGTCATGTGCACATCAAGGGAAAGGGTCTCAGAAGAAACCAAACTTGTTGACACCTTGACCTTAAGACTTCTTCTAGCATCCACAACCATGAGAAAATAGTTTTGTTGTTTATGCCTCCCCGTCTATGGTGTTTTGTTATGGCAGCCCTAGCAAACTAGCAACACAGAATAACACTAATATTTACACATTTTGGCCCCTTACATGTTGTATTAGCTTCCTCTGGCTGCTATAACAAATTACTGCAAACCCTGTAGCTTAAAACATTAGAAATTTGTTTTCTCACAGTTGTGGAGGCCAGAAGTCCAAAATCAGTATTCCTGGGCCAAAATTAAGGTGCCCATAGAGCTATGATTTTTCTGAAGGCTCTAGATGAGAAATTATTTTTTGTTTCTCCTAGCTTCTGGTAGCTGTTGGAATTCCTTTGTCATTACTCCAATCTCTGCCTCAGTGGTGACCTACTTCTCTTTCGTGTGTAAAATCTCCCTATGCCTCTCTCAGTAAGGACACTTTTGACTGCATTTTGTAGGCCTGCCTGGATAATCTAAGATGATCTCCCCGATTCTATATTTAATCACATCTTTAGAGTCTATTTTGCCATGTAAAGTAAATGTACAGGTTCCAGGGATTTGATCTTGATATCTTTGGGGGCCATTATTCAGCCAACTATACTTGTCTTATTTCTCCTTTTCTTTTTACCTCCTTCCACTATTATATTATTTCTTTCCCTTCCCTTTAGTTTTCCCTCCCACTCTCCCTTCTCTCCTTTTTTGAGCTGACTTCCCAACCTTCTTCCCTTATATCTTCTCTTCTCTCCCTTCCTCTGAAAATGTCAAGGCAGAAGAGGGTAAAAGGGCTAAGTGAGTTTTCCCATTCCTCCATTAAGGTGATGCTGTGGCAAGGAGAACTTCCAAGCCAGGTCTCTTTTTCACTATATCACATACACTCTTTCTAGGTTAGATTTATGGAAAATCAGAGAGGCAAGCTTTCACCATGACACCAAATGAAGCTTCTGATTGCTCACTATGAATTGCTCTGAGAGTATTACATCTTAAGAACTGCGGTATTATACACTCTGCAGTATTAGGGGCAGAGGAAATGCTAGATTGTGAGGGTCATTAAAATTATAGCCATGAGTGAGAGAAAAAAGGTTTCGTTAATAAGTGTGTCAAAAAAGTACAATACGTGCAGATTATTAATATAATAAGTGTTTTTCAAAGTTGGCTGCTCTGAATTCAATTACAAACTTCCTCTTTGTCACACTTTAGCTATATCCTCACATCACCCAAATCAAAATGAAAATAATCAGATGTCAGGTCATATCTTTGACTATACAACAACAAAAATGTGCATATGCTTCCCCCCACTGCTGAATCAATCTGCTGTTTTGCTATAATGTAGACATATTCATAGTTACACTTCTATGTTTGTATTGCCAAGTGAATCTTTTAGGAGGAAGAAGACTTGAATACCCTTAGGACTTGGACAGCGTCTCAGTAACCTGGAAACAAGTTACTTAACCATAGTCCTACCCACTAATATTAAGACTAATAATAGATCCCTTAGAGTATTGCACAGGGGATTATGAAGGGAAGTTAAATAGCTCATATATTAGAAATAGATTTTTAAAATTCTGACCCAGAATTATCACTGTTGTAATGATCCTTGCAACACATGAGAAATGAGAAATAGAGGAAATTTACCAAGAACCACTGAAAAGCATCTATTCATTTCATTTTAAAGTGAAGTGAAATGGTAATATCTGCTGAGGGAATGGGAAGCAATGCAAGTCATTGACCAATTTGTTTTTCCCTCATGCATATTCCTGTTTTTCTGCTAAATTAAAAAGGTCTGACTCTGCTCAGCAACATTGAATAATCACATCTGAAGTTCTACTTAAATTCTGCTATACTGTTGATTTTTCTTTAATATTCATGTTTTTCATATAAATGTACTTGCATGTATACAGTATGCTTAACAGAAATTGTGCTTTAGGGAACACGTTTATTTTTTTACCCTGAGTAATGATTTCCATTTGATGCAATTTAATTTAAAAGATTGGAAGGGGAGAGGCTTCAAGCAAAGAGGGTAATCTAGTGGCTGCTAGCTTATGCTTACATTCTTTTTGGGTGATAATCAAGAAAGTGGTAGATTACAAACAAGAAACATAATGCTGATTTTTAAAATTCTGACTGAGAATGATCTATTAATCTTTTAATGATCTTTGTACACATGACAAATGAGTTGAGTATTTTCTACATCTGGGAACCTTAAATAGGCTGTTTAGAAAAAAGGTTATATCTAATTAAAATACCTGGCCAATGCCTATCAACCTTCTCCTTCATTTTATAGGAAGTCTGAAATTATGAAGACAACAACAAAAGAGAAAGCAAAATGAATAATAAAGAAAAAGTAGTTGAAGAGAATTTGCCAACATAATCTGCCTTAGAAATTACTCCCATGACTTGCAATAATTAGAGAATATAACAAAGTTGTTTTCACTCTTGGAAGAGATAAAATTCAAGTCATTTGGAGCAACTCAAAAGTTGAATGAGATGTTAGTGAGAATGTGGATGGAACCACTTAAAACATTTTGCTCGGTTTTGTAGGGTCCAACATGAAGTTATCCTCAGAGGAGTTAATGTGCCCTAAGTCTCTACATCTGGTAGGGTTTGGAAAATTACCCCTGAGCATGCATGGAGGTTTCCATTGGCCAAACAGATCTAGGGCCTCTTAATACACTTAAATCAAGGCTTTCCTAATGGACATCCAGGATTACTGCAGCCAATAGACTATGATCCATGCAGAAACTAGTGGAAATCCATTTCTTTTTGAATGGTACACATACAATATTTAAATAAACTTTAAGTTAAACACTCCTTCTTCCCCAAAGTCTAGGTACTCCTGAAAGTGATATTTTATATGTATTGTCATATTGTGCTCTTTAATGCTTTACTATTTGTGACTTCTTAAAAATTATGATGTTGAACAATTCATGTTACCTCACTTAATTAAACCAACGTCTGTTTTTTGTTTTGATTTTTTGTTTGTTTTTTTGGCTTTTATCTAATCCTGCAGTGTCTAATGCTAAAATGATGAAGCAATTTGTTAAACCCATGGTCCATGGATTTTGATTACCTTGTGGCAAACCATTTCCACCACTGACTAGAAAGGCATCCTAGGGCACTTTGTAAAAGTCTTGTTTTCAGTTTTCTTATATGCTACATTGGGGGAGAAAATTGCTATTTAAGAATCCTTATTGATAGAGCTGTGAAAATTTCATTATATACCTTGTGTTGGTCTCATAGCAAGCATTAAAAAAAGGTTAGCTATTATAATATTCAGTATAGAAAACTTATTTTCTTCTCCCGTAACTTGATTCTTAACATAAAATAGGGAGTGCCCACATCCTGACACAAGTTTCCTATCAGGATTTGTTTAATCTTTTTACCAATTGCCTCCTCTGCCTCTTTGAAAAGACTTCCCGTATTTTGTATGAAAAATTGCTGAAAGAGTACAAATGTAAGTCTGACCTTCCTTTGCAAAGTAAACTTCTCATTTCCATTTAGAAGTCATTGTTTTGCCCAGATTATCAGTGTATTTAGCATATCATTTACCATGAATATTCATTAAAGAAAGAGGAAGCAGGAGTCAGTAGTCTAGGCTATTTTTCATTTCATTTTATTTTTTTGTTTCTGAGTTTCTACTTCATGCCAAACTTTGTACTAGGAGCAGAAGATTAAAACCAGACAAAACAAATAAATAAATAAATTCCATCGTTTTTCCCCTTCAAGATCCTAGCCAGGGACTCTCCTAGAAACTCAACTGAACAAATTTAGGCAAAAAGGGGTCATGAGTTGTGGCCATAGAGAGAGTCTGTTGAACTCAAATTGGCAACCACTTGTAGACTATCTAGTTTTCACCACAAAACCCTAGGCCAGGTAACAGGGTAGGGTCTGGGGACTTCAGAGAGCCCATAGCTATTCTCATATTGACCTCCTGATGAGTATCTTAGAAGGCTGCTTAGGGCAAGGCCTTGAGGGGAATTTAAGCCTTTTCAGAGAAGTTATCTGAATTTGGAAGGACTGGGGGTAGCCAGTGGGCTGGGAAGGAGAGAGTAGGATTTTGCCATTGCACACATGCCATGTGAGATAACCAAAAAAACATTTCCAAAGCCCTCAGAAACTTCAATTGTTCCCAAATGTTTGCCGGGAATAGCTTTACATGTTTCTCGGCTTGCAAAGGCTGGCAAGTTCATTCACGTTTGGCAGAATGCATTCTGAAGCCATACACAGCTTTTCCAATGCCTGAAATTACCCAGAAGCCTGGGATCCTTACTTTATTGATAAAGGCAGCGTGCCTTCACTGCTTGCATCACCTTTAGGGAAAGGGTGTTTTCCTTATTCTAAGTGCAAAAGACTGAACTGTGGCTTATGCTTTCAGTGCTAGTAACAAGAATTTTGTGAGATAAAAATAGATTTGGAGGCAAGTCTCCCAAACGCACTGGGCCTATATTTAGCTGAAGCATAAAGGTGTGGATGGCTTCTAATATTATCCCATGGGAGCATTTCTGAAAATCATTTTTCACCCAGATATTATTCCACTTCAAGGATAAAGTTTAAAACAACCTTGTTTAGAGTTAAGTATGTAGTTTTCTATCTGGACATAATCATTTTTCTTTGAGAGATCATTCACCTGTAAGTCCTTGGTTGAAAATTACTGCTTGTATCCTGCAGTTTTCTCTTCCTCCTATTTTCCATCCTATACAAAGCTGAATATCGCTTCTGATGTTTTCCATTTAAGCTTCTATTCAGGTCATTTTGGTTAACTTATTCCCCACAGGAAGGATAAAACCATTTTATAGAGTGTTGTATGCAGCATTCATTCTAATTTCCCTACATAAGATTGATTGCAGAATTCTCTCTTCTTATGTAACATCAGTTTGGCACTAAAGTAAAATGTGAAGATTTGCAGGTTTCTTGCCAAAAGAAATATTTTCCATTCACCCTAAGGCAATTAAAAAAAAAATCACTGGAAAATGTAGAATGAGGGAGAAGTCTTGATGGTGGGAAAACCCCAGAAATAGCCCTTTGGTTTATCTGACCAAAGCGGACAGTCCGAAATGGTGAGCAGCATACTATGCTGAGGGATTTGTACAACATCATGCACTAAAAAGCAAACCTCCCCATGACAGGTGTTTAAACCAGGTCATAAAGGGCCAATTTGGACATGAGAGACTGATTTCTGCATCACAGAAACATCCTCAAAGAGTTTGTGCTGAGGAAACTACCCCATACAGGCTGATCTGCAAATGCGTGATGATTTCCAGTCCCCCCTCGAGGTATAATCTCCTGCAGCCAAGGAATCCCTTTCCCCCTGGGAATCACAAGCGGCTTTAACAGTGACGTTCTGTTACTTTCCCCTTGATTTGCTAAAGGTGGTTGTGAAACGATGAACCATCTGTGAGCACTGTGAGGCTATGAAACTCAAGACTTCAGTGCCTGGTTTACTGAGCACTACACGCCGGGTACAGCAGCCCCGATGGCAGCAAGGGTCCAAGGGTCGTTCCAGGGAAACAGAGAAAGCCTGTTTCCTTCTCAGTCTTGTAGATGGAACTCTACCTTCAGCTGCCAACTGCCGGGTTGCTACACTACCTGGTTAGGGTGGGAAGTGCTTCTTCATAAGAATTAATGGATCAATAATAAGTCATAAGAACATCCCTGCCAAAACCTACCAACACATATGCCCAGCAGGTAAGGCTCCCCATTGCTTTTCTTACAAAGGCATTTGGTATGTCCTCTGTTCCTGGAAATAAAACTGGATGTGGGCCACCGACTTGGGCAATTTATGCATTTACCTATGCAATCAAACAAGCTTTTTTTTTTAATTCTGAAAAGCGTGTAGAAGTTTAGTGCACTATCCCAAGCCAATTTATTAGTTCCCTGTTAGCTTCTTTCTTCTTGTACTTTCTGTCCCTTCATTCCAAGAGCACTTCGAAGGTTTTCCTTACTCTTCACCCTTAGCCTCTCATTCTTCAGCATCACTGGATCACATGTTCATTTAGTACATATTAAAGACCAGACACTGAGCTTCTTTGACCTTCAAGATGCTCAGCAGAGAGAATAGGACATGGGGAAGAGAATCAGCCATTGCCCTGCTGTACTACGAGACTAAAACAAAGCATCTCCTGAGTCAGCCTGAGGACTGTGAGGATGTTTATGGGGACCAGTTAGTATCAAGTGAGCTGATTTTTGAGGGACAGTCAAGGATTAGAAACAAAGATCAGCATACAGGCAGAGGAAGAAAAGAAATTCCAGCAGGTGGTACAGCATAGCCAGAGACTTGGAGGTTTAAGGGACCTCAGCACAATGAAAGAAGACAGACAGTGGGTCTGAAACAAGTGGGATGTGTGTTCGTGTACGCATGTGCACGCACATGTTCACACACACGCAGTGGTCGTGGTGGTGCTGGTGATGATATAGTGGAAGACAAATCTGTGACCTTATTGGCCACCTGCCTCGATACAGCATTCAATGTTTTCAGGGATAAGGGATAATCCCACTGAACACAAGGCAGATGAAAATAGTTCTATTCTCCCATGAATATGGGTATCAAAAAAAAAACTGAACCAAGTATGCGATTGCCTTTATACAGGCATAAATTCAGGGAGAGATGGGAGACATTGAGGACTGAGGTAGAGGGGCAATTTCTAAGCCCCTCCTGCACTGTATCTGTGCAGTGTGACTTTCTTATTATCATTATTACTGTAACTTTTTTGAAGTGCTGCATGTTTACACTGCTTTCAATAACCCACAATGCTTAGCCAAAAATCCAAATAAAGATTGACTCCAATTTACAGATGCATTATGTTCCCACATCCTATTTCTCAGGGAGCTGTTTTACTCGCAGTGTGCTCGCCCATAGAAGCAGTGTCACAAAAGGCAGCGAGCATCCCAGACCCATGACCCAAGCATTTGTCCACTGTGCACTTGGATGCCATGTTCATCTGCTTGAGACTAGGCCATCTCTCCTGCATGGCCCAAAGGCTTCGGCCAACCTATCTACAACAAAGTTCCCATCTTCTCTTATGCTCCTGACCTCTCACCTGCTCTTACTTCTCTGACTCTACCTTGAGTCACTGCATCCCCATTACCCAGACACCTGAGTTAGAACACTTGTCTGCATTCCTCCTTCATGGTCTATGTTCCATCAGTCACTCAGTCCACCAGTCTCCCTGAGGGACACAATAATCCGTCATTCCTCAGTCCTCCCATTGCCCTAACCCAAGCCCTCATTTTTCTCCCCTGAATGAGTGAGTGACTACAATAGCCAGGATTTTCTTGCATTAGGTTCAGAGTGAGCTCACGAAGATGTGCTAACTTTAAAAATCCTTCCAATGACTCTATATTACTTTCCAGATGGGGTCCAGTCTTATTAATACCATGCACACCAACTTGTGCCCTGCACTGCAGTCCCACAAAACAGTTAGCTGCTCCCTGGATGCACTGGCTATGCCACATCTCCTCTTACCTTCACACATTCCTCTCACCTTATCTCTTAGCATCTCCATGTTTGCTTTCAGAAATCAACCCAGACATCACATCTGAAAGCCGCCTTTGTCTCTTTCATCATTATTAAACAGGAATATATTAAACATGTGATACCTGGCATTGTATAAGAACCTGGAGATACAATGATGCACAAGAAAACAGTCTCTGCCCTCAAGAGTTTTGATGGGATACAACTGAGTGAATAGACACTTGAATAAAGGTAATTAGATTGGGGAAGGAGAGACTTATATTGGAGCACTTGGCAGGACTTAATTCAAAGTGGGGAGAAGGAGTCACAGAAGGAGTGACTTTTAAGCCAACACCTGAAGAAATAAATAGGAATTAACATCAGGCAAATGTGGAAGGAAGAGAGAATGCAGTGTTCTAGGCAGAGGAAAATAGTGAATGCTAAGTAAGGTTTAAAGACAGACACACAGCAACCTAATTTGCAGGGTCCAGGGCAAAAGGAAAATGTAGGGCCTCTAGTTAAAAAAACCAGGAAATAAATTGATCCTGAAATAGAAAACCATTCCCTTCCATGGTCTCTTTCTCAACCTGACATGGTGGGGGTTTTTTGTTTTCCTTTTTCTGCTAGTTAATGTCACATTTCCTCCTGTAAGGGAATAGTGGCAGGAAGTGTAAACCCTCATAGATGCCTGGCAGCCTGGCCTGAGGCTAGGAGCTCATGTGGCCCACTGGTTGCCTCTCCCATCTCCCACCAGCAGCCAAACCAGTGAGACTTTGAAGAGTAGGAAAGCTCAACCAGGCATCTTGCTTCTCACGGGTCACAGAGGAGCGACCCCAAAGGGATTTCAAACTTCACCCTGGTATACACTCATTTCTTGCTTGAATCAGGGGTGAATAAAGGACTTGGCCCCTCCAAGTTGGCTCTAAATGGGATGTGGAACTGACAGCCTGGGGCATGGGTAGACATTGCTATGCCCTGCCCTGGAATGCATGTACACAGTCCCCTGAGTGGCCTTCTCTGTGCCCCTGTCCCGTTCCACAGAAAGCAGCAGTGGTTTCTGGATGGGTGTGAGGAGGGAAAGGTACGGAGGACCATGGGTGGGGATCAGGCTCTCCCAGAGCAGCCGTGGGGTAACAAGAGGTGGAGCGGTCAGAGTGGAGACTCCAGGCACTGTCACATCCTCCATGGACCCAAGCAGCTTCACATAAAAAACATAAAAAATTCAAGGATAAACTTATTAAGAATGTCAAGATGACTTCTGGAATGATGGCATGAGAAGAGGGGCTTTGTGGATCGTTTCTCCAGCGAAACAACCATAACTGGTAAATATACATACTTACGTATACATAGTCTTGAAGCAACCATTTGAAATCTCTGGAATTTGTTCTAAGAACATGCATCAAATAAAAAACATGTCTATTCAGAGAGTTCTGAAGCCTTCTCCAAGGGAAATTACTTCATTTTGAACAGAAGGTGCTAGTTCAAGGCTAAGGGTCCTCCCCAAACTCTGGGAGATTTTGGTGGTAATCAATTACAAAGAAGCTGATTGCTCAGTGAGAGCAGCAGGCTAAACTCTAAACCAGCTAGATGTATATCAGAGAGAATCAGGGATGGATATGGCTAAGAAGAGCCCTCATAGGGTTGGAACAAAATCTGGCTTCAAAGACTGCCTCTGCAAAGAGACAGAATGTAATGGCATCAGACAGTGGAGCAATTTATGCCTCAAGGCAGGATTGAAACCAACCGCAAAATCAGCAAGTAATTAATGAAGCCTAACAGCTGCATGTGAATCCAACAGAAGCAGAGAGCTTAGAGGGAGGAGGAAAAGAATCTAAGAGAGCCCTGCTGAAAGCATTCTCATCCGAGGGTGAATGTGTGCATGTCTGAGGCTATGCCTTCTGAAGAGTTACATCACAGGAGATGTCCTGCTGGGGAAACAGACTTCACTAAAATAGCCCAGCCAAGCCACTAAACAAATAAGCAGCGAACTACAATGAGCCTGAGAGAGGTCTGTCAGTACCCGGCGTTACAAAATGTATTACCTAAAATGTTTAGTATCTAAGAAAAGAAACAAGAAAATGTATCCTATGCATAAAAAAACCCCACATTTAATATGGTAATTAATGGTAAAGGACTGAATATCTGAGATCAGAAACAAGACAAGGATGGTCACTCCCTCCACTTCTATTTAACATTTCATTGTGTCTACCTAGAGCAATTAGGCAAGAAAATTAATACATCCAGACTAGAAGGAAGCAGTAAAACTGTATTTGTTTACAGATAACATGATTTTGTATATAGAAACTCTTAAGGAATCCACTAAACAAATAAACACACTACTAGAATTAATAAATAATTGATTTTGGCCAGGTTGCAGGGCACAAGATCAATACACAAAATCTATTTTATTGCTATACACTGGCAATGGAAAAATCTGAAAATTAAACTAAGAAACAACTCCGTTTATAGTAGCATGTTAAAAATATATGCTACTCAGAAAAACTTAACAACAGAAGTATAGAACTGATACTCTGAAAACAGCAAAATATTATTTTTAATTAATAGAAAATAAGTTAAAGAAATTAAAGGGCTAAATAAATGGAAAGACATCCCATGTTCATGGAGCAGAGGACTTAAATTTAAGATGGTAATTTTCCATTTTTTGATCTATAGAGTCAATCTAATCCCTTTCAAAATCCCACTTAGATTTTTTGCAGAAAATGACCAGCTGATAATGAAATTAATATGGTAGTGTAAGGAATGCAGAATGGCTAAAATGATCTTGAAAAAGAAAAAACAAAGTTGGAAGATTCACACTTCCTAACTGCAAAATTTACTATAAAGCTACAGTAATCTAGGCAGTCAGCTCTTGGTGTAAGGTTAGATGTACAGATCAATGGAACAGAATTGATAATCCAGAAATAAACTTTTACATTTATGGCAAATTGATTTTTGACAACTATGCCAAGATAATTCAATAGGAAAAGAATAATCTTTCCAACAAATGGTGCTGGGGCAATTGGATGGCTACATGCAAAACAATGAAGTTGCACCTTCTTTCTTATACCATACACAAAAATTAACTCAAATTGAGTCATAGACCTAAATATGAGAGCTAAAACTATAATAATCTTAGAAGAAAATGTAAGAGTAAATCTTTATGACCTTGGGTTAAGCAAAGCGTTTTTAGATAAAACACTAAAAGCACAAGCACCAAAAGAAAAACATAGGTGAACTGGACTTCATCAAACTTAAAACTTTTTGTACTTCAAAGGACATTGTAAAGAAAGTAAAACATAACACAAGAAAGGGGAAAAATAGTTTCAATTCATAATTCTCATGTGGTTCTTATATCTAGAATACATAAAGAACTCCTACAATCAACAGTAAAAGACAAATGATCAGATTAGTGCAAGGACTTTCCACTTATTGTTCACTAGAGTTTTAAAAGATGATTGACAAGATCTGTTTTATGTTCTTAAAGACCACCTTGGCTGTAGTGTGGATAATTAACTGTGCAGCAGCAACCGTGGAAGTAGTGAGGCCATTTAGGAGGCTATTGCAGAAAAGTAAGGGGAAATAAAGGTAGCTGTGGAGGTACTGGTCAGTAGTCAGATTGAAGAGACATATTTGAATGTAAAACTGACATACTGCTGGACAGTCAAGACTTAAATTTGACTGTTAAATTTCTTGGTGTTGATCATATACACAATTACTGTTTGCTGTGTGTGGGAGGGTGGATGTGTATTTGTTATACCTCTTTTGTAATTTTATGTTGCCAGACCTTGTTAGTAAGACTAGGACACTGCTTGTATAGAATTAACTGTTAACACCATCCAGTATGCTGGATGGACTATGAGACAAAAAGAAACTATTTCTAAAATAGCACATTGCAAAGGATTACCAGAACACTGGATTTCTTAAAGTGGCTCAGAGGATTGGATTTGGGAACCAAATCTAGGCTTTGTCCCTTGCTTGCTGTGTTATCTTGGCTAATATTTCTAAATTTCTAAATTCTAAGTCTAAAGGTGTCCTCTACAAAATGGATAAAATAATAATTTTGTTGGCTTGTTAACAGAATCACATGTTTTTGTTTGTTTAAAATGCCTGGTACAGAATACAAATCCCGTAAGTGATACTCAACATAACTCATTCTAATGCATTTCTAGATAAAAGATATTTGGATTCAATAATCCTCTATGTATACAAACAAATATGGATATATTGTGACATGACGTGACTATTTATTTTTTTTAATCTTATGAAATTCTGAGTCATTCAATGCAATAGAGTAATAATTAGTCAGTGACCTCCTTGCCTCAACATTTTTTCAAAATGTATTGTTCAATTCCTCACATTTTGAGACGGAGATAGATTTTTGGAAGCAAAATTACATTCTTGCATTAAATGAAGAAACTCCAGAGACTTCTGACTGCAAAGCAGATGAAGACTATAAACCAGTATGTCAACAAATACAATAAAAATTAAATTTGTTCATTTTAATTAATTTTATTTAAAATTTTTTTATATGAAAATAATATAGAAAATATAAAACAAAAGCATAAGTCAGAATTAGAAAATTCAACCAGATGATGTGGCAAAGTGAGCTGAGAGAAAGGAAATGATCTTTTAAAAAACAAAGTATAGATTAAACTAGGAGAAACATTAGCAAATAAGCATTGTGGAAAGTGCCTTAAAATCAGTAGAAGACTGAAAGGATAAAATAAAACAGAGATTAAGAAAGATAATGAGTCTAGAGAAAGTGTTATACATGCAAGATATGGAAAACAAATCCAAATTACATTAAAGAGGAAGAAAAACAAAATTAAAGTGATGGAATAGAAAAATATGAAAATACAATTTTAATTCAAGAAAACTTTCTAGAATTAAAACGTATTGAAAGGGCAAATCATGTACCTGGGAAAATTGATTTAAACATTCAACATTGACATATATATATATTCTACTAAAATCATTGCATTTTAAAGGAAAAGAATTATTTGGGCATCTAGGCAAAAAGATCAACTCAACACAGAAAAGGCAATGAGATTGTCATCAAACTTTTAAATAGTTCCACTTTGTGTCTGCAAATGATGGGCTTAAGAAACTCAAAAGAAAATAAAAAGTTAGCAAAGGAATTTTAACATATCTATCTGTAGTGTATTGAATAATGACCCAAAATGTAGGTCCAAGCCCTAACCCCCAGTGTCTCTGAATGTGACCTTGTTTAGAAATAGGATCTTTGCAAATGTAATTATGTAGAGGATCTCAAGATGAGATGACCCTCAATTTACATTGGGCTCTAAATCCAGTAACAAGTGTCCTTATAAGAGATATAAAAGAAGACACAGAGACACATAAAGATGAAGGTTTTATGAGGGGAGAGGTAGAGACTGTCATTATGTTATAATAAGTCATGCAACTCTAGGAACCACCAGAAGGCAGAAAGGCAAAGGAATCTCCTCTAGAGCTCTAAAAAGAATGTGGCCTTTCTATATCTTGATTTTGGACGTCTGGCATCCAGAACTGTGAAAGAATACATTTCTGTTGTTTTAATCTACCCAAGTTTGTGGTAATTTGTTTATTGCAGCCCTAGGAAACTAATGCAGACTTTGGTATCTGGAAATAGGGTGCTGTGATAACAAATACCTAAAAATGTGGAAATGGCTTTGGAATTGGGTAATGGGTGGAAGCTTGAATAATTTTGAGGTACATGATAGAACATGCCTAGATTACCTTGAAGAGATTGTTGGTGGAAATATGTCCATTGAAAGATGCCTCTTATAAGGTCTAAGAAGGAAATGAAGAACATGTTTCTGGAAACTGAAAGAAAGGCAATCCTTCTTAAGTGTCACAAAACATGGTTGAATTGTGTCTACTGTTGGTTTGCAAAGCAGGACAATACCAACAAAACTAACTAATGAGATTTATAAGGAAAGTGTTAAAGGTATAGCCTGGTTTCTTCTTGATGGTTACAGCAATATGTGAGAGCAAAGAATTAAATTGCGAAAGGAATTGTTAAGCAAAAAGAAACCAGTACTCACTGATTTGGGAGGTTTTTTGGCTTATCCGGATTGCAATGAAGCTAAAACTAAGAAATTCATTGTTGAAAAAGCATGCTCTGGAGAGTGGGTCGAGGAGTTGCTTAGATAACCTTTAGGTGAAGCAATTAGGCATGTGACTAATGGATTCACTCAACCATCTCAACAGAAGCCAAGAAAAGATATGGAGCACCCAGGAAAGATTTATGGAGGATTCTCCTGTCTAATGGCACAGATGCCCATGAAATATATGGGAGACCCACAGTGTTCTTTGAGAATGTAGTGTCAGCAAAAGCGCTGCCAGCTTGGAGTGAAGGGGACAGAGACAGGACAAAATGGAAGAGGGCAATCTGATTTTAAAAATTCTGCAGGCATGAAACAGGCTGACAGAGCTAACTGACTAGGAACATATGATATCTTTTAAGAAAAAGGAACCATTTCTAAGAGCAGAACTGTGGATGCAGAGGCAGAAGCTAGAGTGGTGGACCCAGAGGGCGGAATCTCCATGGGCCCAAAGGGTGGAACTTCAAGCCATAGAGGATTACCTCCAGATCTTAAAACACAGTGGAATTTGCTCTGCTGGGTTTCTAACTTCTTTGGGAGCAGTGACCCCTTTATTGCTTCTGATTTATCTGTATGGGAATGGGAATGTCTAACCAATGACTGTTCCACTATTGTATTGTACAAACAGATAACTTGTTTTCTGGCTTCAAGGCCCATAAATGAAAGGGGATTCTGCTCAGAATGGATCATACCCATAATCTCACTCATGCCTCATTTAGATGATTTAGAAGATGACATAATAAGGGTTTGACACTTCAGGGGATGTTGGTATGGTGTGACTGTATTTGGTATATGGGACAGAAATTAAGTATTGGGGACCTGAAGGTGAAATGCAATGACTGAATAGTGGCCTCAAAAGATGTTTTTAAGTTCCAAGTGCCAGAGGTACTTGGGAATGTGACCTTATTTGGAAAGAGGGACTTTGCAGATATATTAAATACCTCAAAATCTAACTTAATTTAAGGTGGGCCATAAACTCAATATGTACTTACAAGAGACAGGGCTGTGAAAGCAATCTGGTTGCAGCATCTGTCATGCCACTGACCACCAGGGTTGATTTGGCTGATCTGGCTGGCTAGGCAGGTATCCACTTCCACCCTTACCATGCCACATGCATCCTTCCTGAAGCTGTGTGCTCAAGGAGGATGACCTTCCCCAGCAGAGAGGACTGTTCTTCAGTGAAGGGTATATGAATCGCTGTGCTCCCATGTTAGAACCTCCAAATAAGCTCTCAAGGTCCATTTTTAGGAGAATGTAGCATCATCAACCTTCCAAGATTCCAGACTCATCCAAATGAGGCAGTTTGCTTTTCTTTAAAAAAAAAAAGAGAGAGAGAGAAACAAGAAGACTCAGAGATATACAGGGATGAAAGCCATGTGAAGACAGAAGCAGAGATTGTTATGTTTCACAAGCCAAGGAACACCAGGAGCCACCAGAATCTGGAAGAGGTGAGGAAAGACTTTCCCCTAGAGCCCTTGGAAAGAATGTAGCCCTGCTGGCACCTTGATTTCACACTCCTAGCTTCCAAACGATGAAATAATACATTTGTTGTTTTAAGACATCCGATTTTTGGTAATTTGTTATTGCAGCCCTAGGAAACTAATATGCTACCCAAATTTATTTTGAAAATAAAGGCTCACAAGCTCTTCCTGAAGAATCAAATATAGAAATAAGCTCAGGAATTCAAAATGACTGGATCAGTGTCCACATAAGCATTTAATACATTTTTATTTAGAAACATAAATCAAAATTACCGTTATAAGGAAGAGAGGATAGTATATAATGACTATACTTTCTGACACTGTAAGTAGAGCATAAATATAAAAAATCGTAGAGAAATGAGATGTAAATAAAACAGAATAAGTTCATGAATTGCCTTATAACTATTAACTGTGAATAAAAATATATTACTTCATATTACATGATGGGAGCAGACAATTTTAGCTAATTTCTGTGTTGCTCACCATGCAGAACTAAAAGACAACAAAAATTGGATGGAATAAAGCTATTACTTAAAAGTAGTAGTTTAATAATATCAGTCAGAGAAAAAGATGTAAAGTTTCCTATATACCAAAAGATCCGAAAAATGTGTGTGTGAGGGAGACAGACACACAGAAAGAAACAGAGAATAAACTAAATGGCATAGTGCAAAATCATATATATGCATGTGTATATAATGAGACAATGTAAAGCAATTCAAATAGATTTAACATGCCTACTAAAGGAGAAAAAATAAAATTGACTTACAAAGTAAAACATAACGTTATGATATATACAGAAAAGATAGCTAATAATTTTTTTAAATGCAGGTATGGATAAACATGTAAATGCAAAAAAAAGAAAGTAAAGGTCCTAGCCTAATATATGAGAAGGTAGACGTAAAACAAAACATTAAAATAGACAGATAAGAATATTTTATAATGGTAAAGGTGACAAGTCTCAATGAATATAAAACTGGTGTTAATATTTATACACCTAATAACTCAGCACAACCAAACTCATAAAAAAAACCTGAAAATACCAGGAGAAATATAGGGAAACCGAATATTAGTAGGAGATTTTAGCATACTTTTCAAAGAGATCAAGTAAACCACAAAATTTAATGTCTATAGAAAACTTCAACAACATAATAAATCAGGTATATTTTATTGATATAAATATTGAACTCAGAATCAAGAACTAATTTTACTTCCAACTGCACAAAGAAAAGTCATGAAAATTAACCATCTCCTTCATCTAAGTCATACAGTTTTCTCAATCCACAATCTCATAAAAACAGAAAAATTGCATCAGCATACCTATCCTAAAAGAGTGACTAAAATAAGTTTTCTAAAAAGAGAGATGATAAAAGAAGAAACCTTGGAACATCAGGAAAGTAGAAAGTACATGAAAGCAAAAATATGACTAAATACAATAAACTTTCCTTCTCTTCTAAAGTTTTCTAAATTATATTTGACAGTGGAGTAAAAAATTATAACACTGTTTGATTTGGTTCTAAATACACTTAGAGGAAATATTTAATAATCATGTTTTAAATGGGGGAGAGTAAAGTGATGTAAAGGGAGGTAAGATTTCTATATTCTACTCAAACTTGTTGAACAATAACACCAGTAGACTGTGATAAGATGCACATTTGTAATATGATTCTTAGAGCAATAACTAAAGAAACTATACAATATATACACTGAGAGCCACCATTAATAAATGAAAATGAAAATCCAATAAATAACTGAGTAACCTACAGGAAGGCAGGAAAAGAAAACAGAGAAATTAAAAAAATAAAATGCCACATTTAAGCCCTCACACGCAAATAATTGTATTAAGTGTAAATGATCTAAACAAACTAAGGTAAGCAAACCAGCGTGGTGGAGTAAAAAACATGATTCAACTATATGCTGACTATAAGAAACTCACTTTAAATATAGATGGGTTGATAGAGACAGGTTGAAACTAAAAGGATGGGAAAAGATACATCATGCAATTGCGAATAAAGGAAGGAAGGAATGATTTTATTAATATCAGATAAAGGACATTTTGGAGAAAAGAAAATTACCAGAGACAGACAGGTACATTAAATAGTGGTAAAAGAAACAATGCTCTAAGAAGAAAAGGCATCTTAAATGTGTATGTACCAAGCTATGGAACGTAAAAATGTGTAGTAAACACAGATAAAACTGAAAGGAGAAATAGACAAATACACAATTACAGTTTGAGACTTCAGCATGTCTTTCTTAATCATTGATTGAACTAGACAGAACATAAATCAAATCTATAGACCTCAACAATGCTATCAAATAACAGGAGGTAATCAACATTTATAGAATAAATCATGTAACCAGAACAGAATACAAGTTTATTTCAAGCATCCATGTGACATATACCAAGATCCAGGGCCATAAAACAAATGTCAACAATTTTAAAAGAACTGAAGTCATACAGAAAATGTTCTATGGCCTTAGTGGAATCAAAGTAGAAATGACTAAAAGATAACAGAATTCTCCAAAAACCCAGAAACTAAGTAGTATACTTCTAAATAATCAATGGTCTCCAAAGAGGAAATTCCAAGCAAAATTAAAAATAAATAAGTAAAAATGAAAATACAACATATCAAAATTTGTGGAACACAGCTAAAGCAGAGATGAGACAGAATTCATAACACAAAATGCATACATTAGAGAAACAGAGAAGTCTCAGATCAGTAACCGAAGCTCCCACTTAAAGACTGTAGAGAAGAACAAAGTAAACCCAAAACAAGCATAAGAAAGAAAATAATTAAGATAGAAGAACTCAGTGAAATTGAAAACAGAAAAATGATAGAGAACAGTGAAATACAGTGCTGGCTCTTGGACAAGATCAGTGCAATTGATAAATCTAGTAAGAATGACAAAGAAAAAGGAGAAAACACATGAATTATCAATATCAGGATAAAACTGGGGCTATCACTAAAGACTCTGCAGGCATCTAAAAGGTAATACGGGAAATACAAACAATTCTGCATACATAATTTTGACAACTGAGAAGAAAATAACCAATTTTTTAATACGGGGTTTGTTCTTTGGAGACCATGTGACCTTGGAGAATGCCAGGGACATATTTTAGGAAGAGTTCTGCACATAACTTGCATTAACATCTGTGTTGATCTCTATTTCCCTAATTAGCTTCCTGAAAATCATTTCTGGTATTGACAACTATTGTAGCTTCTTTTCAACGGACTTAACAGACCAGTTATGATAGCAATACACCTATTTAAATCAAAAGACAAGTACATAAATTTAAGGTATTATAGCCTTAAATGGTGAAAAAAGAAAAGAAGAATGCAGGACTGCATTATTAATGCATCCTTGAACAACAAAATGCAGTATGTATCCTCAGAAAATAGAGAAAGGGCACTCTACAAAGAATTAGAGTCATCTGACTGGCACCAGGACATGCATTGCTTAGCAACCTTCTGTGATTTGCATGAAGTCAGCAGGCTGTATGGTACCAAGGCACACACAGGTATCCATCCGTACTATTCCTTAAAACATGTATTTATTTGTGTGGTTGGTTGGTTTCCAAAGCTTGTACTCGATTCTTTTTTTAACCTTCATATTGCCCTCCTGATCTTGTGCAGGTTGATATGCCATTTTGACAGAATATATATATACCATCTGTTTTCAACAAATATTGCAAATCTGAGCTGTCTCTGAGGATGCTTAATAAGATTGTTACTACTCTCATGCCTCTGTTTAAATTTTCTTTTTCTCACAGCTTCATCCTTCAATAATATTTGCCTCATTTATAAACCATACCAGGGGCACTGATTTTTCTTGACAATTTAATGCTGGTGCCTCTTGGAATTTTTTTTTTTTTTTACTAAGAGGTCATCTATTTGATAAGGAAGAATATAGCTTAAAATAAAACACTCAAGTGCTTCCATCACTCAAAGTGAAGTCACGTGTTCTTACTTTCGTTTTAGAGGACCACCATTTGTTCTTCTCTTTGGATCAAAAAAAAAAGGGCAGTCAGATATATCCCTAAGTGGGTGACTTTATCAAAGTCCTCTTCAGAGAATAGCAATTGTGTTCCTGCCTCAGCATGCACACCAAAGCCTGTGGCCAACTTAGCAGGGTCCCTTTCCTGTCTCTTTTCATACTGCTGTCTCATGAAGACTGGGGAAAAGTTAAAAGGGTAAAAAGGTTTCTAGAATTCTTGACACACTCTGTACTACTCTCTCCAGATGTTCGTTCTCTTAAATGATCTTTAAATTCTCAATTCTGCAGCATGAAAGCCATCGGGATTCCACTGTGACAGTACTGGCCAGCCAGCCAGTGTAGTTACAGCAGGGCTCGATGTTGCCCTTTGTGACATGCAATGTTCAAGGCTGTAAAGACTGACCTCAGTCTCTCCATCTACCACACTGGCCACATGGAGAGATTAGAAAGTAAATCTTCACTTGTCAGGTTCTATAGAGGCCTGTTTCTCAGGTTATCCAGTTTCAGATATCAAGTTTCTTAAGTATCTAGTTTAAGTTTTTTGAAGCTTTGAAATTCAGTCTTGGTCATAAACACATCTTATTTCACTAGAAGCCTGGAAGAAATCCCAGCTTAAATGAGCAAATGAAAGCCATACAGATGAGAACACATTCAGTGGGAAGGGGTGCCTGTATGTTTATGCCAAAACTAAAATTTTCTTATTTTTTATGAATATTTAAATAATCTTAATAGCTTGTTAAATTTCTTGTTACTCAGGTCCCTGATAATGGTATGAAGAAAGTACCTCAAACAAGGACAAATGAGAACTTTCTTACACATCTGCTTTTCACTTCTATTATTTAGAAAATTGAAGGCATATTGGAATTCTGACTTATTTACTACCTCAACTTGGTGGACAATTGCCACTCTTTAGCTACAGTTGGAGTTATAAAAAACTAGTGAAAGATAGAATGAAATACATCTTGACAACTCTTTAGTGAAAATGGGCCTCTCTTAACACTCAATTGCAAAACTCAAGTCTCTTTAAAAGTACAGCTGTCAGCAGTCTATGCACCATTTTAAAACTTAATCTTTCCTGGTCCTGGATTTACTGATCTTTGACTGCAAATTTCATTGTTTTTAGGGTCTCTCCGTCTGACCTTTAAACTTGAAGAATGTGCCCAGGAGAACATAGAAAACAAACAAACAAATAGGTAAAACCAAAAGAAAAGAAAAATCCAAGCTAAGGAATCACCTCTTATCTGTCCTCCCAGCCTTGCTTGTCTATGTGCCTCCATCATTTTTGATAGCACATGACTGGTCCCATATTCGAACCACTGAAATCTGATGCCACTTTTTAAAGTATCATCCTTTGATCTGCCCGTTTTATCAGTAATCAGGTTAACCAATTTGTTTCCCAAGTCCTAGGGCTCACAATCTCTCATTGCCTGATGCTCAGCACCTTAAGAAATTTGTTTCATATATTTTGGCCAGTGTTTTTAGTTAGCTCATGTGGGAGGGTAAATCCAGCCCATTAATAGATCCTGGATAGAGGTGGAAGTTTGTTGCCATTTTTGATTATCATCCTTTACCCATCTCAAAAAGAGTAAGGTTGACCTGACCAGTTCTCTTTAATATTCTGTGGTGATCACCCCTCCTTTCTGCAACCTGTTACTTCCATCTTGGATTTGTCAGAAGAGTAGATTCTTTGACCTCTTCTCACACCTTTACACTGTCATCCCATGGAGTTTGACATTACCTCTCCCAAAGGAAAATACAGACCGTGCTAATAAATGAGAGCCTGCTCTTTGAAATATTCATTGTTTCCTAAGTTTCCCATTTGACGATGAGATCCAGGGCTGCATTCTTACTAACTATAAAATATATTTGGATTTTCTTTGCTTCAACTCACACTGTCAATATACAGAGATAATTTGGCTTTACTTTTGAAAATGTTGCCTGCAGAATATTAATTCTTGGATTGCTTACTTAAATATCAATTCCATAAGAGCCTCAGGCAGTACCTCCATTCTCCTAAAGCAGATTATAATAAGAAACACAAACATGTACCTCTTATATTGCCAAGATTCAAGAACTACACTAGACCTAAAAGAAGGGCAGTACTGGAGAAAACAATACTGTGGTCATATGGTTTCCCTACCAAGATTACAAACTCTCATCTGAGAGCCCTAAGACTACCCATCATTTTTATTTCCTGATATTTTCCAGTCATTTTAAACTATTTTATTATAGAATTAGTGCTCAATGTAGAAATTTGGAAAATCCAGAAAAGTATAAAAAAGAAATAAAAACCCCAATAGTTTCATACCCTTAAGTTAACTTCAATTATTGTTGGTGCATTTTCTGAAAATATTTTTTAGGTTCTTCTTCTGTTTTTCTATAATATCATGACTCTCCTTTCACATCCTTAAGAAAATTCTAGAAAAACAAAATTTTGAGATGATTGTATAATGTTTCAATGTATCACACAATAATTTAATCAACCTTACCCCTAACTTAGGCACCTGGTTTTCTTTTTTTTTTTTAACCACTTTTTGTATTATAATGCATATCCTTTAACAGAATCCTCTTACGGTAGATACATGATGTATTTATGCATTTATTTTTAAACTTCTAGCATCCTTGTCTTGGCTCATTAACACTCTTCATTCAGCTCTCCTAGAGACAATGACTAGTCAAGGGATGTTCTCATGACCTAAGTAGGTTTTTCTGGTTTGATAGATGCTAGAAGAAGGGGGAAAAGGTTCTTTTACCTCTGGAGTTGCTAAAGCAGAGAGGATGGGAATCTGCAACTGCTGAGTGCTATATTTTCTCCCTCAAGAGGAAAACTCCCTAGAGCATGAAGTAAGTGAAACTAGCAGAGAGGAATGATAAGTGGAGCCCAAGAGAGGCCTGGCCATATACTGGCTCCTACTGCATGACCTTGGGCCCTTGGTCCTTCAATTTTGTGACCTTCTCCAGCATTCTTTTGAGCTCTAGCTGCAGTCCATTTCCACTTTTTTGTTTAAGTAATTTTGAGTTGGTGTCCATTTCTCATAACTGAAAATTTTTGTTTAACATCTCTGATTCCCTTTTGATAACTGATTTCTAGAAGCAGATTTTCTGGCTCACAGAATAAAAATGTTTTAAGACTCTTGATGCATATTTCCAAATTGCATTCTACAACAATAATACTAATCTGCAACCCATTAGTAATGAATTAGGGTTTGCTACAGATAGATTTCTGAAAAATCTCCAAATGATGATTAATTTTGGGGTTTGAGACTGTTTATAATTCTGCGTCTTTATTTATTTTCCCAATATTTATGGAGCAGCTAGATGTGCAGGGAGTTGTCTGTGATCTAGAATACACAGATGAAAGAGATATTTGGCCTGTCTTAAACATGGGGTTATATCCAGCAGAGGAAGCACATGCATGCCCATACAAATATATCAGGATGTGATCAGTGACATGATGATATTATGAATAAAGGGCCCTGAAGATACAGAAAAGGAGGAATGGTCTGAGATGCTAGAAAATTAACCTTAAGTAAAATTTCAACCACTGTAGAAGTGGGAAAGGTAGAAGGAACTGCAGGAGATAATCACAGGGGCATGAAAGAGACTAATCTACTAAGGATGAATAATTTGGTGTGTAAGGAATCATGTCAGGAGATGAGACTCAGACTGGAGTCTGGCACTGAGGGTCAATGAAAGCCAGGTTCTAGGGTTGGTTCTTTATGCTACAGACACTAGAACTGTGAATGATGGGTAGAAGTGAAAGGTTTTAAGTAGAAATGCAACAATATCATATTTGTATTTTAGCAAATATAATCCAGCAACAACTTGGAAAAGTTGAAGACTAACAATATCACACATAGGAGGACTAATAAGTAAACCTTTGCAATTACTCAGGACAGTGATGACAAGGGTCTGAAATCAAGAAAAAAAAGTTAAGGGAAAATGGAGAGAGGAATATATTTAATATTACCTCTGTATTAATTTGTTATTTACTTATTTATGATGAGTTTATTCAAGCATTCACCCAGACACCTCTTTTTGTCTAGATTATGGTTTGCTTGGATAGTCTGGAATATCATAACATCAGGTTAGGGGAAAGGGGGAAGAAATCAGAGAGTAGTCTTAATAGTAAACCATAATGGGCTGGTTGGATGTCCAAGTCTGGCATATGGTATTTTTCTAGCACTTCAGAACTGTCAGGCGTGTGTATAAAAACAGACCTGGAAAGAGGGATGGAAAGAGCTAAATAGCATATTAGGCTCTCCTAGCCTTCAGCTGGTATTGAGTTAAGGGATATGAGTCATGGTTACCAGGAGAAATCACATGAAGGAAACTTGGACCTGTGTCCAGTCATCTGCAAAAAGAAATGTGAGCATCGAGGGAAAAAGTGAAAGAACTTACACTGGGAATCAGAGTGGAAAACCAAGCTCACACCCTGATGTACCAAATCCTGGGCATGTGCAGCTGACCTGCGCTGAGGGAATCTGGCCATCATGAATTTTATGTGTGTTCCAGCCCATAAAGGGATGGAGCTACACAATGAATGGAGACTCACCAATTCTTCCATCTGTTCCAGGGGCCTTAAGAAGTGGAAAACAGGCAAATATTGAGCATAAGCTTAAATTTCTTGCCCAGTCCTGGGTATAGGATAAAGGGCCCCACTAAGGGCAAATTTCTCCAGGAGGAGACTGTAATAAAAGCCTTTGGGTGGGCTCCTCCAAATCCAGGGCACTGCAGGTGGAGGGATGGAAACATAAACTTCCCCAAGTATTTTGCTTTTGCTCAATGCACTTGGCCACTCTCCACTAGAAGGAGAAAGCAATCCCCCACCACCACCCCTACACACCGAGGTACATACTATTCCCTAGTGAAGTCACTGCTACAAGGTTATAGTTTCCCAAACAGTAGGGTTAATTATGAGAGTCAATCCCTGAAGGCCAATGATAAGTTAAAAGTTTAGTTTTAAGTTGATTCGCCAGCCTGTCTTCTGAGTAACTCAGTGCTCAAGGACCTGACATTCCATTATACCCCTTTCCTTGTCAGTACACCACCATAGCCAACAGGTGGAAACAACCCAGATGTCTGTGGACAACTGAATGTATAAACAAGATGCAGTTGAATCATACTATGGAATATTACTCATCTTTAAAAGGGAAGGGATTTCTTACACATGTTACAATATGGATGAGCCTATAATACATTAAATGAAATCTCAGACACAGAAGGACAAATATTGTATACGATTCCACTTTATGAGATATCTAGAGTAGACAAATACATAGAAATAGAAATTAGCGTGGTGGTTGCCAGCGGCTGGCAGGAGGGAGAAATAGGAGTTACTGTTTAATGGGTATAGAGTTTCCATTTGGGAAGATGAAGAAGCTCCGGAGATTCATGGAACGTAGGATTACACAGCAATGTGAATGCACTTACGCTTTGCTGGTTTGTAACCTGGTCCCGGTATACAGAGGGCAAGGAGAGGCAGAAGAAAGAGGCAGGCCACTCCAGATGGGTAGGTGGCGGATTTAATGAGCAAGGAGAACTTAACATACGAGGTTTGTCTCTGGCAGCTGCAACACGAGGGGATCTCCACACCCGCCCCCTCACCCAAGAATCTTAAATGTTATACAGAGGCCTAAATGGGGTTCAGGCACATACACGGTCCACACAGTCTCAGCAAAACCTTGTTCTCTCAAGGCTACATCCTTGAAACACCTCCTAGTGGAGGGAATTGTGGGTGGAATGTGCATTCCAAGGACAGGGAAGGGAGTGAAGAGCCTCTCCTTGCCCAAGTCCCGACTGCATGTGGGCCAGTGGTCATGTTCTCCTGAGGACATCCTCCAACACTACCGAACTTCACACTGAAAAATGGCTAAAAGGATACATTTTGTGTGGGCTCTATTTTACCACAATAAAAAGAAATGAAAGATTCCATATATTTTTACAAGCTGGAAAAACATATATTGTGTTTAAAATTTAATTTTGAGAAGTCAGCATACTCAGTATTTCCTGCTAAATATCAAATATTAAAAATCAAATAATGAATGGATCACTTGAAATAACACAGGAATAGGATTTATCTTTTTTTATGTACTATAAACTCTTCTCTAATATGTTCTTCTAACAGCTACTTACGACCATTGGTTCACTCTTTAAGGCAGATCAGGTTACTCCAGGAGACCTGACCACAGCTGTCTCCACATCCCACCTTCTGGTGTGTGGCCGTTCCCCTCGTGATCTGACTCAGGACACTGTTAATTCTGTTTTTCTTTCCCTTGATGCCCTTCCAGGTATGTACAGCCATTATACTCCCTTCCCTACTTCCTAGTAATTTTTTTCCCATTTAGTGAAGTGGAAGGTAGGTTTACTTCTGGAAAAAATTCTTGTAGACCCTGGTTTGATAAGTTTAATGGCCCTGACCAGCTACGTGTTGTGCACAAGACATATGTTTAGGAGTGCCATCCTCTTTAACTTTCACCTTTCCATCCCTTCTCTAACAATGCCGTCTTTTCCTCCGGGAAGCCTCACCTGCCCTTGGTGAGGAGGCAGCATGTGAGGGCTGCAAGAACCTCTCTCGTGGCTCCCTTATGCTCCCTCGAGCCCACGCACCACAAATCGGGATATTGACTAATGAACAGTCTCCTCTCACCTGCCTGCCAAGGTGGACACACCAATTTGGAGCAACCCAAATAGGAACACTCTTGGCGACCTGCTCCCTCGCTGGCGACCCCTTCCTTCTAAGCCCCGGCCCCCAGCACTTTGCTTCTTGGCTCTTCCTGGAACCTAACGTAATGACTACATTGAGGAGGGTTTCCTCTCTCGCCTTCTTCTCCGCACCTTCTTCTAGGAGTTCATGGGCATCTGCACGTGAAATCATCCCACAAGGATGTAAGACCCTCCCTTTTGTGGTCCTTTGTATGTTCTGACATTTAAAAATAAAGGTTGGGACTTGTCCTGGTTGTTAGGACCGCCCCGAAGGAGCAGACAGCTTGTGTTTACCTGCATCATGGGCTAAGTGAAGAGGTTTTACACCGATTGGCAAGCTACAAGAGATGCCTTCATTCTGACTGACTTTTTTGTTCTTGTTAAATAAAATGGTAAATAACTTGCAAACTATTCATGGTCATTACACTCCTTAAGAAAGGGGTAGTCTCTTAACACTATTTCCATAGACATATGAATAAGCAAAGGCAATTTCTAAAGAAAAATGCGTGCTATTCTAATAATAATTACTGCTATCACTCACACTGCCCTGTCACATAATTCTCAAATTCAGCACTGACATACATTTCCAGACAAATTTTTAAACTCTTCTAACCAAGAGATAGTCTTAGTTCTATGTCTTATTTTTATCCAAGACACCTAGCAAAGGTAGTGTATTTACATACATGCATATATACTATGTCATATATATATCATATGTATATATCTACATCTTGGCACATATACTTCATACATCCTACATACCTCACATGTATGCATATCTTATACAGCTTATATGATACATATGCAAGTATTACATCTCACATATATCTTACAATTAATATTTTCATACTTGGTGTGATTCTCATTTTAACAGACTTAATTATTTTTCCCTAGGAAGTGAAAGCCAAAGAAAAAGACGTAGAATCTTAAAAAGACCCATGTTAGACTTTTAAACGTTGATGATGCTGTGAAACCCCATGGTGTGTGCTCACCAAACACATTATTAAACGTGCTGATGTTAAATGTGAAAAACACTGGGTGGGAACAAAAGAGAGGACTCCAGTTTGCAGAAGAGCCCCCGTCTGGGGACAAAGGGTGCACAGGAAGGACGCTGGAGCAGGAGGCGATCTGATATAACTGAAAATTCTCGGGAGCAGGACGCAAATCCTCTCGTTACATATTCTAACGCCGTAAGTGGGGCTCATTTCCCGTCACCTGAGAACTCTTGGCTCTTCTTTCACGATGTGGCAGCACAGCCCCTTGGGCGGTTTTCTGGGCGCGGCAGTGTAGATGGGCAGGATTTGCATGGATGAGGAAAGGCAAAGGGGCTCCCTCATGAGTTTCGCAGGCAGGCCTCCCTAATTCTGTTGCTTGTGGGATAAGTGGGTGAGAAATAACATCAGCTGTCTAGCACAAGGCTGGGATGCTGGCTTAATCGCGGCCTTAACAAGTGTGATTGTGTTCTAATGCACTGGAAGTCATTCCAGAGGGAAAGACGGACGGAACTGGCGACTTGTTTGGATCTAAGATTAGGCTTCAAGACAAGCCCTGAAAGGCTCAGGTTGGGACGTGTCCCCTAAGTCCCCGGGCCATGGCCTGTGGAGAAGCTGCCTGTGCATTGGCACGTTCCTGATTGTGGTGTCAGCGTGTCATCCTCAGCTGTAATTACCTCTTTTCTAGCTCATTCTCTGGTCAGCATCACATGCGGTGTAAACCCACTTCCGATTGCACATCCTCCATTGACCTCTTGGTGACTCCACCGCCCAGGACGCTCTATTAAGCACTCAGAGCACCAGAGCCCGTGTTCAGTGCTTTCCAAATGGGTTTCCTCACTGCCCTTCCCTCCCCTCCTTCCTTCTCATTGTATGGCTCCAGCTATGCAACTATGGTCTCCTTAAGACCTAACACTGCATTCCACAGCACACATTCTGGCCACTTCCGTATCAAAAGTGACTTATCTTTGCCTCAACTTTCACCTTTTGGCAAGAGGTAGGAGGGTTAGTGTACAGCAGCCTGGCAGGACAACAAACCAAATTCTCCCACATTCCACATTTTTCTAAATGGATTACTAAATGCATATGGCTAATCGCATCATTTGTTTATACAAAACAAACCAACAAAGAAAGAGAGAGAATATCAAGATATTGTCATCCACCTCCAGCTACAGATGAGAGGATTAAGTTGGAAAGGCTAACTGCAGGAAAATGGCAAAGGGGAAAAACAAATAAAGAAGCCTAATAGTGTTATTATTCAACAAAGACAAGAAATAAAGAAAACAGAGTTTAAGCTTTTCTTGAAAGGATTTGTAGAGGCAATTTGATAGACTTTTTGCAATCTGATTAACTGGTTTTGTTCTCCACTGAAAGTTCAAACTGTACCATAAATACATTTTTAATACAGAAGAGTTCATGGAATGGCAAAATCTCCCCAGCACAGACAGAAATGAAAAGGGGTTCGGTAACTTCATAGTAATGCGTTCTCTATCACAAAATTCTTTACTTTTGTTGCATTTTTGCTACCTTCAGCATAGCATCCTTTATTCCCCCTATAATCATTTACCTCAAGCCATCTAAGCAGGCACATTTCCCAATATGACTTTGAAACTTTATTGGACAGGCTAAATTCATCTTAGCCTACACAATGTGGAATGCACATTCTTGTGCCTTGGAAATGTATGTGTTCACTTTTAGGTGTTTCGAGGAATAAATTATATTGCTGCAAATGCAACATAACAATTCCATGCCTCATTGTGCTTTTTACACTGATTGAACTTGTCTGTTAAGAGAGAGGTTTTGAAAGTTAACAGCTTCAAATCTTTAAACCCAGTAAGTTAATAATATCTATCAAACAAGCACAGTACGACCTGCAGAACTGACAAGGAAAAAATTGGGGCCAATTGCTGGAAATAAAAATCATTTCAATTTCTCTGAGTATCCATCATTAAATAACAAAATGATTCCTCTTTTTATTTAAACTAACAAAGTGGGAGAGTAGACAATAAAATGTTCTTACAATCTTTGAAATCGTGTTGGTATACATTTTCATTTATTTGATTTGTGTCTTATAATATAGAATGTAGCTAGACTAAAACTTTCCTGATCCTTCAATAAAGATGAAAATATCTACTTATGAATCTTTACAAAAATTAAAGTGTTATTTCTTTGAAGAAGTTATTTCTTTAAAACTATTATTTCCTTAAAGAGCTGAGTTTTGTGGGAAAACAAGCAGAGCAAGCTAAAAGCTAATGTGATATTACTTTGTCTGCTAATGCAGATAAACGTTCACCCTAATAAAAGTTTGTGGTTTACTGCAAAATGAAGCTGCAGAGAAAAAAGTTGATTGTAATGTTAATGATGTGATTTTAGCTCATAGGGGAAGCATAGGTAATGGAAATCTTTAGATCATTTTCACACTTTTAGATATTCATCTCTACCTTTTTCCAAAATAGAGAGCGTACCATATCTATAGTGTGTAACTTTCATAAATAAATCTAATGGTAAAAGAGCCACTTGGATGTATTACTTTAGAATTGGTGAATCACTCAATCATGTATTCCAAAAATAGTTATAGAGCACATGCCACACATGTTCTGGGTTAGAACTCTGAGAAGACCTGCACAGCCTGAGCCCTGACAGAGGTTCCAGCTCAGCAGGGTTGAGTTCCCAGTACTGCTCTCTTGTTCCAAGGCTGGTAGTCATCCCAACATCCTTTGACTAACTGCTGCCTGCACACTAGTGGGGTGATCTGTGACTGTGGCACAACATTGTCTCTTTAAGAAGAGATCTCAGGGGGGGAACTTATCAATACTGACAGCATCTCTATCCCCAGAAACAAACGACAGAGCAGATCAACCTGGGCAACTGGGAAGCCGAACGCCATCATTTGGACTTCATTTTCCCCTTAAGATGGTTTGCACATCAGGAGAAGGTGCTGATGGTCTAAGGAAAACCAAAATGCCCAGGCATCTTCCTTTTCACTCCACCTCCTTTCCATCCAGCTGGGCTGTGACTTCTCCCCACCACTCGGCTGTGTGGCTTGCTGAGTAAGAACGTGTTTCAGAGGTGAGAAGATAGAAGTACTGTTTTCTGTTCTTGCTACCTTGGACACACTACGTAGCATTTAGTTTGTTTTTTACAGCTTTACTGAGGAGTAACCAACATAAAATAAAATGCATGTGTTTAAAACATACAGTTTGATAAGCTATGGCACATGTGCATGTCCATAAAGCCATTATCACAGTCCAGTCATTGAACAAATCAATAGTCTCAAAAATGTTTCCTCACACCCATTTTGCACTTAGCATTCCATGCTCTAGATCCCTCCCTCATCTGTAAAATCAGTATGCACATAGCAACCTTACAATATTGTAGCAAAGATTTATGAAATACAGGTAAAGAGCACACTCTGTAGCAGAAGATGGGTCTGTGTTAGATCCTTATCCCCACTTTGCATTTGGTTAATATTCATGATAATTAAGTTGGGACTGATTGTATCATTTTATGCTCCCCATTCTTTCCCCCCATACATCAAATCTTTTCTCATGCTTATAACTAGAAATAAAAGATTCTTCCTATGTAAGCTCTACACGAGTTTGTTGAGCTAAATGTGGAGGAGAGAGAACTGGGCATTTTGAACTATCCAGGGAGTGGACGGTAACTACAGACACAAGCCATGGTGCTGGCTGTCCACTGAGCAAATGTCTGTGCGTGGGTGTGGAAGGAAGGGGGCATGAAGGACACTAATGTTACTACTTGAGGGGAGTCTGACCTCTCTTCAACAGCCTGGCACCACGAGGTTGAGATTTGCAAAATTCTCTCAACAAAGCAACCCCAATCTGTTGGAACACAAGGTATAGTGGGCCTCTTGATGCCCAGGAGGAAGCTATGTTTACTTGAGTTGAGTCCAGGGTCTACTTCGAGAAAGACACTTCATACATTCTGCTTTTTTGTGAAGCATCTCTTATGATTATAAAGAAAAGGCAAGTGAGCACGTCCAGGGGCAGTCGTGCCCATTCACAGCTGTATGACTGCTCTGGCATTACTTTTTAAAGCTCCTGAAAGGACATCGCTCATGTTTGGTTTTTCTGTACTTTTTAAAGGTATTATTGTTCTTCATTTCTATCTCCATTGAATGATATGTCCTATTTATGGTGTTAATCTACAACAAGACTTGTTCAAGGAACTTGTTAAATGCAGATTCCTGGGCCCTGTCCCAGACATACAGGGAGCAGGCAAGGAATTGGCAATTTTAACAAACCTACTGAGTAAACACTACATATATAATTTTTGAGACCATGTAATATGCATTTTAAATATTTTCCTTACTGAAAGTCTATAGCAATTCTATGTGGTATATTTAAAAGTGATTTTAGGGGGCGGAGACAACATGGCGGCGTGAGTAGGACAGTGGGAAACTCCTCCCAAAAACATATATATTTTTGAAAATACAACAAATACAACTAATCCTAAAAGAGAGACCAGAAGACACAGGACACCAGCCAGACTACACCTACACCAGCAAGAACCCAGTGCCCGGTGAAAGGGATAAGATACAAGCCCCCGCCCAGCAGGACCCGAGCACGCCTCCCCCCAGCTCCCGGCGGGAGGGAGAGGGAGCCCAGGACTACTAAACACCCAGCCCCAGCCACCCGCACCAGAGCGCAGGCACAGTGCATGCGTGGAGGGCTGGAAACTAGGGAAATAGGGCAGCAAGACCTCTGAGTGGGTGCCGAAGCTGATGCCCCTGTGACAAAGAAAAGCGGGGGCTTTTTGAAAGTCTTAAAAGGACAGGGATTTAACAGCTGGACGGAAACAGCACAGGTCACAGCCCAGTGGCTGGAAATTACAGGGAAAACCGGGCACACTAACCCCCTGGGCAACAGCTCTGAGATACCTCACAGAGGTAAACAGCCAAACAGACCCCCCATACATTACCCCTCCAGGCGCTGCGAAAGCAGAGAAACAGCCTAAGGCAAAACACACCCACAGAAAGGCAGAAAGGAAAATTCCTACACTTCGGCCCGGAAAGACACAAAGACCCAGCCTACACGCAATTACACAACACAAGCCACTAGGGGTCGCAGTTGTCCCACTAAAGAAAGGAGAGTAGCAAGTGAAAAGTTGGGCCCTCCCAGCTGACAGTCAATAGCACCTGTCAACATGAAAAGGCAAAAAAATATGATCCAGACAAGACTAACCCAGACAGCTTCGGCATTTGCTACATCTTCCCCTGAGAAGGAACCTGGGGAGATAGATTTAGCCAGTCTTCCTGAAAAAGAATTCAAAACAAAAGTCATAACCATGCTGATGGACATGCAGAGAAATATGCAAGAACTAAGGAAGGAGAATTCAGAAATAAAACAAGCTCTGGAAGGACTTCAAAACAGAATGGACGAGATGCAAGAGACCATTAATGGACTAGAAAACAGAGAACAGGAACGCAGAGAAGCTGATGCAGAGAGAGATAAAAGGATCTCCAGGAATGAAAGAATTTTAAGAGAGCCGAGTGACCAAGCAAAAAGGAATAATATACGCATTATAGGGATGCCAGAAGAAGAAGAGAGAGAAAAAGGGATAGAAAGTGTCTTTGAAGAAATAATTGCCGAAAACTTCAGCAAACTAGGGGAAGAAATGGCCTCTCAGACCACAGAGGTACACAGAACTCCCATGACAAGGGATCCAAGGAGGGCAACACCAAGACACATAATAATTAAAATGGCAAAGATCAAAGAAAAGGACAAAGTATTAAAGGCATTCAGAGAGAAAAAACAGGTTACCTACAAAGGAAAACCCATCAGGCTATCATCAGACTTCTCAAGAGAAACCCTACAGGCCAGAAGAGAATGGCATGATATACTTAATGCAATGAAACAGAAGGGCCTTGAACCAAGGATACTGTATCCAGCACGACTATCATTCAAATATGACGGCGGGATTAAACAAATCCCAGACAAACAAAAGCTGAGGGAATTTGCCTCCCGCAAACCACCTCTTCAGGGCATCCTACAGGGACTGCTCTAGATGGGAGCACACCTAAAAAAAGCACAGAACAAAACACCAAACATATGAAGAAGGGAGGAGGAGGAATAAGAAGGGAGAGAAATAAAGAATCAACAGACTGCGATTATAATAGCTCAACAAGTGAGTTAAGTTAGACAGTAAGATAGTAAAGAAGCTAACCCTGAACCTTTGGTAACCACAAACTTAAAGCCTGCAATGGCAATAAGTTCATACCTTTCAATAATCACCCTAAATGTAAATGGACTGAATGCACCAATCAAAAGACACAGAGTAATAGAATGGATAAAAAAGCAAGATCCATCCATATGCTGCTTACAAGAGAATCACCTCAAACCCAAAGACATGCACAGACTTAAAGGCAAGGGATGGAAAAAGATATTTCATGCAAAAAACAAAGAGAAGAAAGCAGGTGTTGCAATTCTGGTATCAGACAAAACAGACTTCAAAATAAAGAAAGTAACAAAAGACAAAGAAGGACATTACATAATGATAAAGGGCTCAGTCCATCAAGAGGATATAACCATTATAAATATATATGCACCCAATACAGGAGCACCAACATACCTGAAACAAATATTAACAGAACTAAAGGAGGAAATAGAATGCAATGCATTCATTCTAGGAGACTTCAACACACCACTCACTCCAAAGGACAGATCCACCAGACAGAAAATAAGTAAGGACACAGAGGCACTGAACAACACACTAGAACAGATGGACCTAATAGACATCTACAGAACTCTACATCCAAAAGCAACAGGATACACATTCTTCTCAAGTGCACAAGGAACATTCTCCAGAATAGACCACATACTAGGCCACAAAAAGAGCCTCAGAAAATTCCAAAAGATTGAAATCCTACCAACCAACTTTTCAGACCACAAAGGCATTAAACTAGAAATAAACTGTACAAAGAAAGCAAAAAGGCTCACAAACACATGGAGGCTTAACGACACGCTCCTAAAAAATCAGTGGATCAATGACCAAGTCAAAATGGAGATCCAATAATATATGGAAACAAATGACAACAACAACACTAAGCCCCAACTTCTGTGGGACACAGCAAAAGCAGTCTTAAGAGGAAAGTATATAGCAATCCAAGCATATTTAAAAAAGGAACAACAATCCCAAATGAATGGTCTAATGTCACAGTTATCGAAATTGGAAAACGAAGAACAGATGAGGCCTAAGGTCAGCAGAAGGAGGGACATAATAAAGATCAGAAAAGAAATAAATAAAATTGAGAAGAATAAAACAATAGCAAAAATCAATGAAACCAAGAGCTGGTTCTTCGAGAAAATTAACAAAATAGATAAGCCTCTAGCCAGACTTATTAAGAGGAAAAGAGAGTCAACACAAATCAACAGTATCAGAAATGAGAAAGGAAAAATCACAATGGACCCCACAGAAATACAAAGAATTATTAGAGAATACTATGAAAACCTATATGCTAACAAGCTGGGAAACCTAGGAGAAATGGACAACTTCCTAGAAAAACACAACCTTCCAAGACGGACCCAGAAAGAAACAGAAAATCTAAACAGACCAATTACCAGCAATGAAATTGAAGCGGTAATCAAAAAACTACCAAAGAACAAAACCCCCGGGCCAGATGGATTTACCTCGGAATTCTATCAGACATACAGGGAAGACATAATACCCATTCTCCTTAAAGTTTTCCAAAAAATAGAAGAGGAGGGGATACTCCCAAACTCATTCTATGAAGCTAACATCACCCTAATACCAAAACCAGGCAAAGACCCCACCAAAAAAGAAAACTACAGAGCAATATCCCTGATGAACATAGATGCAAAAATACTTAACAAAATATTAGCAAACCGAATTCAAAAATACATCAAAAGGATCGTACACCATGACCAAGTGGGATTCATCCCAGGGATGCAAGGATGGCACAACATTCGAAAGTCCATCAACATCATCCACCACATGAACAAAAAGCTTTTCTTCTTCCTTCCTAATTACAACCCTTAAATAGAATTCGTGCCTCATATCAAATTTACCGAGTATCATAATTCTTCCAAGTGGTAAAGATACCTCAAGACAAATGCTGGGCATAGAAGCCACAGGGCATAAATATGCAAAGAAGTAAAAAGCTAACCTTTTCAAACAATAAGGCTTCTCTCTCACTTACCAACTGCACATTTCCCTGTATGGCCCCGGAAGATGACTGGTTAGCCAGAGACGGGTAAGATTCCTCAAGGGAGGAACAACCTAAGACAGGCACAGTCGCAGGGGGGCCATCAGGGAGAAATTGGGGATCGACAGAGGTGAGGCTTAGAACCTCACCCCCCCTGTTCTGAGAGAAATCTTCTGCATACGTGGATGTTTTATTGCCCTGGTCTAGCTTGGATTAACACATAGTCTACAGGCACACACCTGATCATCTACATGTGCTCTCTTACAACACTAAACTATGTTTTCTACCTTTATCTTGTATCTACCTACCACTTCAGCATTTTATTAAAAATAATAATAATAAAGAGAGAAATGTGGTATCCACATATAAATCAAGTATAAAAACCAAATGAGTATTCATATTTGAACTGACTGTTTAGAGTTCATAATGCATGAGCAAAACCGAAAGTTTCTGTGATGACTGCCCTTGTACTGTTCACTATGTAACTTATTCATTATGTAAGAATTTGTTCTACATGTAAGAACTTGTTTGTTATGCCTCAGAAGATTGGAGACTGATGAAAATTACACTTGGGGTGGATTAATGATTGTGCATTGAGCATTGACTCCCCTATACAGAATTTTATTGTCGTAAACAACCATTTGATCAATAAGTATGGAGATACCCTCACAAAAAAAAAAACAAAAAAACAAAAAGGACAGACTTCCAATGGTAAAATAAATAAGTAACCGGGATGTAATGTATAGCATAAGGAATATAGTCAAGATATTGTAACAGCTTGGTAGGGTGATAGCTGGAACCTAGAATTACGTATATAAATGTTCTACCACTGTGTTGTACACTTGAAAGTAATGTAATGTAATACTGTGCATCAACTACCCTTCAATAAAAAATAATTATTTTAAAAAAAAAATAAATAAATAAAATAAAGAAATAAATAAAAAATTAAAAAAAAAAAAAAAGGATTGTACACCATGACCAAGTGGGATTCATCCCAGGGATGCAAGGATGGCACAACATTCGAAAGTCCATCAACATCATCCACCAAATGAACAAAAAGAAAGACAAAAACCACATGATCATCTCCATAGATGCTGAAAAAGCATTTGACAAAGTTCAACATCCATTCATGATAAAAACTCTCAGCAAAATGGGAATAGGGGGCAAGTACCTCAACATAATAAAGGCCATCTATGAAAAACCCACAGCCAACATTATATGGAACAGTGAGAAGCTGAAAGCTTTTCCTCTGAGATCGGGAACTAGACAGGGATACCCACTCTCCCCACTGTTATTTAACATAGTACTGGAGGTCCTAGCCATGGCAATCAGACAAAACAAAGAAATACAAGGAATCCAGATTGGTAAAGAAGAAGTTAAACTGTCACTATTTGCAGATGACATGATACTGTACATAAAAACCCCTAAAGACTCCACCCCAAAACTATTAGAACTGATATCGGAATACAGCAAAGTTGCAGGATACAAAATCAACACACAGAAATCTGTGGCTTTCCTATACACTAACAATGAACCAACAGAAAGAGAAATCAGGAAAACAACTCCATTCACAACTGCAACAAAAAAAATAAAATACCTAGGAATAAACCTAACCAAAGAAGTGAAAGACTTATACTCTGAAAACTACAAGTCACTCTTAAGAGAAATTAAAGGGGACACTAACAGATGGAAACGCATCCCATGCTCGTGGCTAGGAAGAACTAATATCGTCAAAATGGCCATCCTGCCCAAAGCAATATACAGATTTGATGCAATCCCTATGAAACTACCAGCAACATTCTTCAACGAACTGGAACAAATAATTCAAAAATTCATATGGAACCACCAAAGACCCCAAATAGCCAAAGCAATCCTGAGAAAGAAGAATAAAGTAGGGGGGATCTCACTCCCCAACCTCAAACTCTATTATAAAGCCATAGTAATCAAGACAATTTGGTACCGGCACAAGAACAGAGCCACAGACCAATGGAACAGACTAGAGAATCCAGACATTAACCCAGACATATATGGTCAATTAATATTTGATAAAGGAGCCATGGACATACAATGGCGAAATGACAGTCTCTTCAACAGATGGTGCTGGCAAAACTGGACAGCTACATGTAGGAGAATGAAACTGGACCATTGTCTAACCCCATATACAAAAGTAAACTCAGAATGGATCAAAGACCTGAATGTAAGTCATGAAACCATTAAACTCTTGGAAGAAAACATAGGCACAAACCTCTTAGACATAAACATGAGTGACCTCTTCTTGACCATATCTCCCCGGGCAAGGAAAACAACAGCAAAAATGAACAAGTGGGACTATATTAAGCTGAAAAGCTTCTGTACAGCAAAAGACACCATCAATAGAACAAGAAGGAACCCTACAGTATGGGAGAATATATTTGAAAATGACACATCCGATAAAGGCTTGACGTCCAGAATATATAAAGAGCTCACACGCCTCAACAAACAAAAAACAAATAACCCAATTAAAAAATGGGTAGAGGAACTGAAGAGACAGTTCTCCAAAAAAGAAATACAGATGGCCAACAGACACATGAAAAGATGCTCCACATCGCTAATTATCAGAGAAATGCAAATTAAAACTACAAGGAGGTATCACCTCACACCAGTAAGGATGGCTTCCATCCAAAAGACAAACAACAACAAATGTTGGCCAGGCTGTGGAGAAAGGGGAACCCTCCTACACTGTTGGTGGGAATGTAAATTAGTTCAACCATTGTGGAAAGCAGTATGGAGGTACATCAAAATGCTCAAAACAGACATACCATTTGACCCAGGAATTGCACTCCTAGGAATTTACCCTAAGAATGCAGCAATCAAGTTTGAGAAAGACCAATGCATCCCTATGTTTATCGCAGCACTATTTACAATAGCCAAGAATTGGAAGCAACCTAAATGTCCATCAATAGATGAATGGATAAAGAAGATATGGTACATATACACAATGGAATACTACTCAGCCATAAGAAAAGGGCAAATCCTACCATTTGCAGCAACATGGATGGAGCTGGAGGGTATTATGCTCAGTGAAACAAGCCAAGCGGAGAAAGAGAAATACCAAGTGATCTCACTCATCTGTGGAGTATAAGAACAAAGGAAAAACTGAAGGAACAAAACAGCAGCAGAATCACAGAACCCAAGAATGGACTAACAGGTACCAAAGGGAAAGGGACTGGGGAGGATGGGTGGGTAGGGAGGGATAAGGTGGGGGAGAAAAAGTGGGGTATTAAGATTAGCATGCATAGGGGGGTGGGAGAAAGGGGAGGGCTGTACAACACAGAGAAGACAAGTAGTGATTCTACAACATTTTGCTACGCTGATGGACAGTGACTGTAAAGGGGTTTATAGGGGGGACCTGGTATAGGGGTGAGCCTAGTAAACAAAGTATTCGTCATGTAAGTGTAGATTAATGATTAAAAAAATAAAGCAGTTCCTGTGTGGTGACTTCCAATGAGTTCTACACAATGATATAAAGGGCATATAAAAGTGTAGGCAAAGGGTCTGTGTTTATACAGAGGATCAAAGCCTAATTTGGCTACCCTGAAAATGAACTAAGATACGATATGAAAAAGAACTTCCAACATCAGCACTCTCGGGAAGACTCATGCCAGAAGATGATCATCAAAAAATCCCCAACAAAGATCCACGCACTGCTACAGGTGTAGATGCACTCATCCCACCGGTTCCTGGACTTGCCATGGGAATGAAGAAGGAGATATCTAAGCTGGCCTGTGCATACAGTAAAACAACAAATTTGACTGGATCTATACTGTTGGAACTCAACCAAGAATTAGGAGAAGTGCAAATTGTAGTGCTCCAAAATCTTACAGCTACAGACTATTTACTGTTAAAAGAACATATGGGATGTGAACAGTCCCCAGGAATGGGTTGTTTTAATTTGTCTGATTTCTCTCAGACTGTTCAAGTTCAGTTGGACAATATCCACCATATCATAGATAAGTTTTCACAAATGCCTAAGGTGCCTAACTGGTTTTCTTGGTTTCACTGGAGATGGCTGGTAATTACAGGTATGCTTTGGTTACATAACTGTACTCCTATTATGTTAATGTGTGTGCGCAATTTAATTAGTAGTTTAAAACCTATACATGCTGAAGTTACTCTACAAGAAGATATGTCAAAGAAATAATCAATCTTCCCAGGTTTTCTTCTGCCTGCTACTTCTAAAGCTTTTCTTCTTCCTTCCTAATTACAACCCTTAAATAGAATTCGTGCCACATATCGAATTTACCGAGTATCATAATTCTTCCAAGTAGTAAAGACACCTCAAGACAAATGCTGGGCATAGAAGTCACAGGGCATAAATATGCAAAGAAGTAAAAAGCTAACCTTTTCAAACAATAAGGCTTCTCTCTCACTTACCAACTTATCATTTCCTGTGGGAGGGAAGGACTGAATGGCAAAAGGCCATCCTATCATGGCTTTCCAACTGACAGAGGCAAATAAGCTTCATGCTTTCCTTGGGGGGATTTTTTGATGATCATCTTCTGGCAGGTAATTTAGTGGCCCCGGAAGATGACTGCTTAGCCAGAGATGGGTAAGGTTCCTCAAGGGAGGAACAATCTAAGACAGGCACAGTCACAGGGGGGCCATCAGGTGAGAAAATGGGGATCAACAGAGGTGAGGCTTAGAACCTCACCCGCCCTGTTCTGAGAGAAATCTTCTGCATACGTGGATGTTTTATTGCCTGTGTCTAGCTTGGATTAACACATAGTCTACAGGCACACACCTGATCATCTACATTTGCTCTCTTACAACACTCAACTATGTTTTATACCTTTATCTTGTATCTACCTACCACTTCAGCATTTTATTAAAAATAATAATAATAAAGAGAGAAATGTGGTATCCACATATAAATCAAGTATAAAAATCAAATGAATATTCATATTTGAACTGACTGTTTATAGTTCATAATGCATGAGCAAAACCGAAAGCTTCTGTGATGACTGCCCTTGTAATGTTCACCATGTAACTTATTCACTATGTAAGAATTTGTACTCCATGTAAGAACTTGTTCGTTATGCTTCAGAAGATTGGAGACTGACAAAAATTAGGCTTGGGGTGGATTAATGATTGTGCATTGAACATTGACCCCCCCTATACAGAATTTTATTGTTGTTAACAACCATTTGATCAATAAATATGAGAGATGCCCTCACAAACACACACACACACAAATATATACATATATATATATATATATATATACACTTCCAATTGTAAAATAAATAAGTAACTAGGATGTAATGTATAGCATAAGGAATACAGTCAAAATATTGTAACAACTTGGTATGGTGATGATAGCTGGTACCTAGAATTATCATGTATATAAATGTTGAATCACTGTGTTGTACACCTGAAACTAATGTAATACTGTGTGTCAACTACCCTTCAATAAAAAATAATTATCTAAAAAAAAAAGTGATTTTAAAGAAGAGGAACTCAAATTCAGCAAGACTGAGGAATTCAGCCAAGTCAGACACCTACAAAATGCAGACTGATTCCCAAATAAGTGATTTATCCATTATGTTTCAATGTGTCTGAGTTTTATAAAGGGTTAAGCCCTTTGTCTGCCTATTGGTTTTTATCCTCCTGCTAGCTATTGCACAACAGTCCAGATTGAATAGCCGTAGCTCTGCTATATTTATTAAGGCTGAGAAAAATATTGGCTGCCTGATAAGAACAGTTCTGTCCTGGGCAAAACAGCTGTGGTTGGTAATTCTAAGTATGGGGCAAATGCGCCATAGTAAGAAGTCATTCAAAAGAATGTAACAAGAGCCATGTGGACAATCTTTTCTTCATTTTGGTACTTAGTTAGGCATTTACTAACAGTAGGAATACTAGATCCTCTGTTTACAACAGTTGAAGTAACCTGAATATGGGTTTAATGGCAGGTAATTTAGTGGACTCTTGTAAGGAAAGCATGAAGCTTATTTGCCTCTGTCAGTTGGAAAGCCATGATAGGATGGCCTTTTGCCATTCAGTCCTTCCCTCCCACAGACGCTATGGCACTGCTCACCACATCATCAATACACCTGAGAAACATCACATTGTGGTTCCCCCAGGGATGCCTGCTGCTGTTCTGGGAACAGCAAGCCTTCCACTTCAGTACCAAGCTGGAAAATCCTAGTTGTTCTTTTTGAATTGCACCTCAATTGAAAGCTCATTTTCCCCTCAGGATCATGAATACCATCGTGGGGAAGAGCTCTTCTTTCAGACATATGGCCTCCATGATGCCACTTAGCTGCTGCAGGGAAAACCTCCAAGATCCAGGGTGCTGAGAAATAAGCAGCACACCAGACAAAAATGGACTCAGCACTGTGATGAGAACCCTCGGGGAGAATGTATGTCTTCCGTTGAAGAAGTCCCACCAGATATCATTAAATTGTACAACACAAATCTCATTTTATGAGTCTGGCAATGGGAAATCTGCCCTGACACTGCATTAGATTAAGACATTTCCTGAATGTTGAATGTGTTTCAGAACAACCATGGTATAGGAATTTAATGTAGAGAGGGGACAAAGGACAGTCCTCAAGAGAAGAAGAGGTATGAGAGAGGAAGTTTTGAATTATGAAGATTTAAGGAATTGTTACTATATGGAGATCCACACCCCCTTTCTGTAGCTGTGTTATAATTTCATCTCACTTGTTTGCTGCAGACTCTGAACAAGGATCTGTGTATCACAATGTCTTCCAGCCAGCTAGTCAGCTTCAGCAAGTCATTCCATCTCTTTGAACCTTAGCTACTGTGGCGTACTGTAACTGCAAAAGATAGCTGCCATAATATCTCATATTCCATATGCACTTCTAGAACACTGCCACTCTCTTTTCATTACGCGGACTCTAATTCCCATCCTATTTAACCTGGATGGGTTTGTGATTCCCCTGTAATGAACAGGACGGGATGGAAGTGATGCTGCTGGACTTTTAAGGCTTGATCATAAAAGGCAATACTCCTTCTGCCTTTTCCACTAGGACACTAGCTCTTGGACCCTTGGGCCACCATGTAAGAAATCCAATTACCCCAAGGCTGTCGTGCTATAAGGAGGCCAAGTCATGAGGGAAGCTGAGTATAGATGTTTTTTTTTTTCTGTTGGCAGCCTTAGTCTTCAAGTCCTGCCAGCCCAGATGAATGAGGCTCGCACAATGACAGCCCCTGCCATCAATTCACCCTCAGCCTTCAATTTCCTCAGTTGAGTCCCCAGACATTATGGAAAAAAAACAAGTACCTCCTGTTGTGCCTTTTCCAAATTTCTGACCCACAAGAATGTATGCACATGATAAAATGTTTCCTGTATAACACTAAACTTACAGCATTTGTTGTCTATGTTTATAACTGGATACAACTGTAGCCGGGATAGCGTTCATATAATGTTAAGAGAGTCGAAGGAGTCTACGTATGGGAAAACTTTCTAAGTTATAAAAGTGCATCTCTCATTTGTGAAGATAGTTCTCTTTTTCCTGCCTTTTAACTCAAGGCCTGTAGGCTTTACAGGTAACTGCTTCCAAACTATTTCCACTTTCAAAAACCATTTTTTCCTTCATTGTACAGACACCTTACCTCCTTGCAAGAGCTTGTCATGAGTCTAAAATGGTAATTTCTGAATAATTATCATATATACACACACATGTATGTACACATATGTATATATAATACACAGACGTCTGCATGCACATACTTTCATGTTTGTCACTGACAAATAGGAAATGTATTCACTAGAGCAACATTTTGCAAGTACAGATAGTAATATTCAGTCTGGCGTGTGTATATATACATACATATATATATATATATGTATGTATATATAGATATACAATGTGAAGAAAAACTCATGCATTTTAGTATTGGATACTTTTTTTTCAAGAGAAGGAACTTAGGTTAACTTTATTTCTGCTAATGCTTTTTTCACTAAAACCACCAAATATTTTTATAATTCTATGTAAAAAATATCCCTTCCAAGATATATCCTAATTGAATAGTCTTCCCTTTCATCTTTGCTTCTCTGGCCTTATCAAAGCCCCTTGGGCATATAAGGCCTCAGAAACAACTAGAATACAAGCTCCTGAATAGCTTCAGAGTTCCTCTGCAGCTTTTGTCCATGATTTAATTTTCTTTCTGAGTTGGCCTTATTCTTCCTCTCTCTAAAGATGAACCTTTTCCAGATATGGAAACATGAATCACAAGTGTACCTAAGAAGTATGTCTCATAGCATTAGTCACTGTTCAAAAGTCCTGGGGAAGTCCGAAATGGTCTTGGTGATGGTTGAACAAGCATAATATGGGTCCAACATACAGGATATTTACGTGGCTGGGGGAAGTGGAAACAGCATATAACAACACAAACCAGAACCTCATATTTCACATAATGAGAACTTGTTTTCTGCTCTGCATTAATCTTTAAATATGAATATTTTTTATTATTTTAGTATATTTTTACGTAGAGTATCCCATAAAGAAATTAAGAGCATTAGAAAACATCTAAAGGATTTGGAATTTGGCTTTTTTTTTTTTATAAAGACTATCCCTGGAAGGATTTACTGTAGTCGTTTACTCTTAATCTACGCGTGGAGAGGTATTTTTCTCACTGTCCATCAAGTTGATGAGAAAATATTTGAATGGCCAGGCAGTCATTTTGTACCATTTCAAGTGCCTGAAATTTAGTTTAAGCTCTGAGGAGATCAAAATAATAATTACAGCAAAAGAAAAAACAATTTTTTCCCATGCATAGAATTACCATTTGCTTAAGGGTACCCACATCATTCCTTGCATTTTAAGGTTAATTGGGTTCAGAATGGTATGGGCATGTTACTTATCAGAGAAACTACATGAAGATGATTGGAAAATAGCATAATTTTATTGCTATATCTCTATAGACTCACTATTAGGTACAGTCTTCCTTTATTCTTTGAGTTTATTTTTCTGTGTTACTGAGTTCTGCCAGTTCTGCCAGTGGGTTCTGGTCCCTGTGCATTTTCTAACTGCATCCTATCATAGTGCTTACCTATATGATATCATGCTTCCTTTGTAAACTCTACTCACAACTTTGGCTTCATTATTAATGCACAGTTGAGGATTCTCCTGTGCTTCAAGTTGAAAATGCCAAGCATTTAACATAAGATCAAAGATAGCTTAACTTGTTGTAGGTTGTTTAGCCTATAAGTTGCTAAAGCATAGTGTTTCTAGTGGCATTTGCATATTAGGTCTGCCCTGACAATAGATAGGCAGTTACTCTCCTGGGCCCGCAGCAAAACTTGTCACAATTTTCACTTCATGTTTTTATAATGTGAAGAAAAAGCATTGGTTTAACTAATGAAATACTCAGGAGAGATGAGTAATAGGATCCCAAAGAGGAAAAGGAGGCAGAGCTAAATATTATCTTTAGCTCTTTGAGTAGACATTTTAAAAATTCTTACCTACAGTCCTTCTGTCCAAATTCACAAGAACACCTGATTACCCAAAGTGATAGTTTTAGATAGACACAACTTCAAGATTTAAAATAGAAACATCTTGAAGAAGGCCCCCATTTTTCCACCTATTTCATTGCTTGAAGTCATTATTCTGCATCTATTACCATTTCACATATGGTATGGAAACCTAACATTAGTGTACTTTCATTTCTTCCCTTATGGCCATTGTGTTGTCACTTGCAGGCACTTTACTCTTACATGCATAATAAAACTTTCAACATACTGTTATTCTTCTTCTGTAGAAAGTGAGATTCTATACTCAAGCATAGTAGAAACACAGGTAGAAACACAGGTAGAAACATAGGTAGAAATACACAATAGCCCTTTATCTCAAGATTTCATCCTTGTCCCATGAATGCACTACTCAGTGAATACCCCAAATTTTCAAAGGAAAATTCTCAGATTCTGAATGTGGTTGAAGAGGAGGAGGAGGACTGCTGGATTTAAGGACTTGTGCTCTTGTATTCACGAGTTAGACAAGTGTGGAGTCCACATGGGTGTTTTCAGATTGTGAAATTCTTTGCACTATGCATTTATAATTTGTGAGGTTTTTTTTGTATGTATTCCATAGTTCAATGAAAAGTTTCAAATTTTAAGAAACAAGATTTGGAAAAAGTTCAGAGATAAAAGATTTTTCTTTTTATCAACTGAGATGTCAGACTTAGTAATTTGTGACGACATATCTGAACAATCTTTAGGTTCATTTGTTACATGGATTTGTTTAATGGCAAGCTCATTTCTCAGAAAAAGTTTCATATTAGAGCCAACACAAAATTAGTTATCGATGTTTATACTCTAACTGAATCAAGAATCATGTTATAATGCAAATGAGAATTTGAAAATCAGATACCAAGATAACCTAAATTAATTGTTTGGGACAGTGAGAAACCTTGAAGATACAGTGCAGTGAGACGCAAAGTTAAGGATATTTAGCAGAAGGAAAGTAAATAAAAAAAATAAAGGTAACCTCTTTCAATATAAAATTCAAAGTCCTCAGCATCTTGCATAGCTGTCACGTGTGGAAAAGTGAAACACATCTGTGGTGAGAAACACGTCTATGCCCGCTAACTTATAAGGCAGAGTGCAACCTAGATGAGTCAGTCGCACAGATATTTGCATTTTAATCATTGGTTTAGTGGACTTGGTAGTAATATGAGTTGATAATCTGTGTCACAATATCAGTAACTTACTGAGATTATATACCAAAATGCTGTCTAAGCATCATCTCATTTCATCTTGCTAACGTTTCTGCAAGACAAGAGATATTATTTCCATATTGTAAATGAAGAACATGCATAGTGGACCAGAAGCAGCCTAATGAAGAAAGCACTGGGTAATTGATCCTAGCATTGAAAAAAAGAAAAAGGGGAGGGCAAAGTAGACGCCAACTAGAGCTAGGAACTGAGAGCCAAGAACTGAGAGACAGACAGGAGAACATGTTCATGGCAGACTGCAGTCTCAGCCCAGACAACTCTCTGGGCCATGTTAGTGCGGGCATGTTCCCCACGGCCCTTCCTATGGGACAAGATGAAGGAGGAAAAGACCTGAGGTACAGGAAGAAGAGTAATAACAACTATAGGGCAAAACCATGGTGCAAAACACACTTCCTCCTTTTGTCAACTTATTTCACTTCTAAAAGCTTTCAGGCTCAGGGGAGTCACACATGTAAATGGCCTCTGAATTGATCATATTTTTAACATCACCAGTCACTACAAGTGCCAAGTGTACATTTAAAAATTAGTGTTAAAATATTATATCAAATAGTCTCAAAATCAGTTGACTATGTTATCAGTGCTTCCTACTATTTAAATTTAAAAAGCACAGCAAACTGGTTGAAAGACAATCATTTGAAAAATGACTTTCCTTCAAGCTCTTAAATGCCTTTTTCATTTAATGTGCTTTCCTTTCTGTAAGAGAATGGTTATGATGGTTTCTATTATGATGGGACACTGGAAAATAGAATGAAGACATATATTTAAAATAATAAATCATACGCCTTCCTGTGTTGCTCTCATGTTTGGATATTTAAAACTAAATGAGCATTTCGAAGTTCAATTTGGCATCAGTCAATTAAAAAGTGAAACATTTCTCTCCTTTTCTTTAAGGCATTGTCAAGGCCCTTGGCATCCTTTACAGTTGTTATGTGAGAGAAGATGAAAGACATTAATGGTGAGAAACACACATGTGTACTTGCTGACTAGAAAGGCAAAATGTGATCTGAATAAGTTGCCTAGAAGAAAAGGCAAGGCCGTGGACATGTGTTAGCTGTCTGCGTTGCACCCTTGGCAGTTTTGCTATGCTTTGATGGTTTTGAAAATCAGAAGATGAACATTTTAAAACCTCTACCAGACAAAATAATGGGACAGACAAAAATAATGTTAATGTGTTTTCAATCCTCTGAGGGATATATCAAAAACATTATTGATTTTTCATTCAAAAAATGCTAACCCCTAAAATCCCAACAATGCTTTACATGTGGCTCTGTGCATTTTTCAAAACAGCACTACATAAATTGTCCTGTTTGATTGTTCTAGCATTTGTGTAATATAGGCATTGGTCAGCCTGGTTTCACAGAAGAAGGAATTCACATTCTATAACTTGTTGTGATTTACCAGTATGTCCATGGTTAATGATCAAAGAACTGCACCCTGCAGAATTCTGTGCTGTTTTCTCTACCCTTTTGCCTCCCTGGAAACAATGCTGGAGGCAACAAAACAACCTGAGAAAAGTCTGGTAATTGTTTTAAATCTGTAAATTATAAATTACATTACTATAATGTAAATGGTTATTGTAAGATCTTACTGAGGACCAGCCCCTGGCTGAGCACTCTGCATGCTTTGCTTCATATCCTCTTCACTGTATCTCTACAAAGGATTCTGGTTATCATCCCTAATTTATAGATAAGGGTGATGGTTTAGGTGACTGATTAATGGGCTAACTGTGACAAGAATGTATCTGGCTTCAGTCATCTCTGAGGAAACTGTGAGCATGCCATATTGATCACATGTAAATGAATTCATCATTTTATGGGCATATTTGTCCATGGAAAAATCTTGGAGGTTCTTCTTGAAGGACACACCAACTAAATCTGCTGTCTCCCTTTCCTCACTTGAGGAAGGAAGTGGCAAGCAGCTTAAATATAAAAATGTCAATATTGTGGTTCTCCACAGCGAAGGTGGGTACCTATAGGTTGCCAGTCAGGAGGCCTTCTTAACAAGGAAAAAGAGGCTGACATTTGCATACTCACAAACCTCTGCACATCCCTGGGTCAACTCTCCTGAGGAACTACATAGATAGAAAGTTAACAAAGGTTAACTGGCAAGGAAAAATTTGGAAAGTCTGAACAAATCTCATAGTCTCAGGACAGCATCCCATGTGAGTTGAAACAACATCAATTTATTGTAGTCTTATCCCACAGAAGTTGGTGACTCCTGAGCATCAGTTAGAAGAAGCTGCTATCAGTTTTATTTACCCAGAGTGATTTTATCCTATTAACAATGGAGTTTATGGAATGAACATTCCACTTATGCGTGTTCACTGTTATTAGAAAAGCTCCTGGTTCATCAACTCTTGTATTAAGATGGAAGCTCAAATAGACTATTTAATGTATGGGCGGCTTTTAGAACCCCAAATGGCAACAGGATTAGCTTAGCCTGCAGTGTTATATACCACCATTACTATGCAGGGGAGACATTTCCAGGATGGATGCTTGACTGGTAACAAGTTAATATCTTAAGTTAATACCTCAAACAGTATTATTAACCCCACTGGCAACAATTCCTCTTTGTTGTACACTTGACACAAATTTCAGTTTAAGCAAATGTCATCTGAGTGTCTTGAAGCTTTTGTTTACTTTGGAATGGAACAACACTCTTTGACTTTAGAAATGATCATTTCATTTTCTTCCTCTGAATGTCATTGATCAGGCATCATGTATATCAATTCAAAACATGGCATCAGGGGCTGACAAATCCAGCATGGAATAGAGTAATGCTTATCAGTGAGGCTTAAAAGTGATTTTTAAAGTTTACTTTCTGAATATTTATTTTGCCAGGCTGCCTTAATTTTTCAACTGATAACTTTTGGCTTAAAGCACTATTTTCTAGAAAGCTTTGTGAGAATGGATATATTGTACACAGAGGGGATAACATAGAGCTTGGCATAGAGCAGGGGCCCAATAAATGCTTGATGAATGAAATGTTTGTTAAATGGCATTGCTCCTAAGTTCTAGTTTGGGTTAAATCCTGAGTTCAAGATCATAAAGAAAAATCCAGTGAAGATGGGACCCATCTGTCAGTAAACTGGGACATGAACAGAACAGCAAGTCTGTGAGCACTGATGGCTGCAAGCATCTACCAGCATTAACCTTCAAATGGAAGGACCTTGACTGACCTACTCAAAGATACCTGGGGTCAGAAACAGTGTGTGGCAATCTACAAGTTGTTCAGCAAATATTTTTGGTATAACAGAAGGCAAAATTTATTCACCAAAGTTTTGCACATGTGGTGGTACTGATGGAGTAATGCATGCAAGGAATGATTGCAGAGACTAAGAACTGAAAAACGGGCAAAAGACAGCAGGAAATAAGGAAATCTAGGCAAGATAGAAATGGGCCAAATAGTTTGTAAGTGAAAACAAAAACAGTGTATAGTGACAGAAGGCAACTGAGACTTGCCTCTTACTCTCTCCCAAGGGCTCAGGTGTTCATCCTGTGTGTAGGCAGTATTTGCCAGCTCTAATGTGGAGAATTTTATGCACTATCTCATTTAATCCTAGCAACAATTATGAACTTCCATCTATTATTATCCACATTTTAGGGATGAGAAAACCAAGACAATGAAGTCACATGGCTATTAAAAGACCGAGCTGGGACACTAGCTTTCAGAGGTTTGTGGATGTTGAACACAGAGCAGAGTACAAAAGATACTTGCGTGTCCAAATAAGTTCTGCGGATGCGATTCTGAGTCCAGAGCAGGTTTTCAAGACAAACCCTTGAGCTTCCGGTGATGTTTTGGCTTTGAGGCATAGAGACATCCTATATACTCAGCACTACTAATGCAGAGGCAAAGGGCTTTGAAAGGAATGTCATTTGAAGAAGCCAGGGTCACAGGGAGAGTTTTAGCTTTCATGTATCAATACTATATTCCTATTGGTCATACATTATTAATTAAAAATTTCAATGTACTCCTAAAATACTCATCAGGGTGGTGGTATCTGTGGCATGGCAGGTGAAGAAATAACATGAGGAAAAGGAAAGAAATCTGAAGAGACACAAACATTTTTAGGAAGCTCCTAGCACCAAACTAACTACTAACATTTATTTCATACTTCATTTCATTTAATCCTCAAAGATAAAAACTAAAAAGAAAGATAAAACTATAAACTTACAAAATAATGATAATTACCATCATTGACAGTTGGGATTTTTCTTTTGTCTCATAAAGCTTAAGAAACGTTCCCAGAGGCAAATGGCTAGTAGATGGCAGAACCAGAATTTCTTTCTGAGAAATAAATAACAGAAAAAATAACAATAAATTTGCATTGGGTTGGATGATTACGAATTTTCTTTTTGTTTTCTTCCTTAAATTTTCTATAATGTGGTTAACTAACTTTTAAAGTGAAAAGGAGAAAAGAAAATATCAGATGTAAGTCTAAATAGAACCATCAATACTGGCAACAGCCACATCATAACAAGTTACCAGATTTGTTCCCAGTTAAAACTAGGGAGAAGGGATTATCACTCCACAGGAAATGAGTTTGTGAGCAGCTGCTCTGTTACCATGGCAACCTGTAGGTCCTGACTTCCCTGAGATGCAGCACCAAATGAAATCTCCTAAATCCATGCTGGAAAAATGCCTTCAATCCCTCAAATGCCCTTGTAACAGAAGCACAGTCAACAGGCCAATTTTCCATGGTAGACACATGCCTTGCCCCTCTGATTAAGCTGAGGATGATGAGAAGAGAACTGTGGAACACCTTTTAGATTTGGTGAGCTGAGCAACGGTGGAGCTGTGCACCCACAGATGTTATTTTAGCCCCTCTGTGGGTTATTGGCCAACTTAACTGACTTCTCTGAGCCTTGTTTTCCTCACCTATTACCTCCACCTCAGTTGTCACAGGGACTCAGGGGCACATTAACATGCAAAGTGCTTAGCACTGTGCCAGGCCCTGAACTGGCACTTAATAAATGTTGCTGGTCCCATCATGGACTTTATCATTTCTTCCATTCCTTTGACAAATGTGTATTGATTGCCAACTCTGTGCCAGGCACCTTTCTAAACACCAGAAATACAGCAGAAAACAAAGCAGACAAAAACTGTGGCACTTACATGCTGGTGGGGATACACACAGATGAGATCTATAAATAATATATGCAGCATGTCACATGGTGATGTGTGCTAAATAAAAAAATCAAAGAGGAATATGAACCATCAGCATGGAGAGCTGACTTTTTGGTTCAGGTGGCCAGGGAAGGCCTCACTGAGATGGGACTTTGAATAAAGACTTGACAGAAGAGATGGAGGAGCCTAGCAGGTATCTGGCAGAAGAGCATTTCAGATAAAGCAAACAGAAAAGGTCCTGAGTTGGGAACTTGCCCAGCATATTTGAGGAAGCAGGAAGTTGCCTTGAGATCAGACTGAAAGGGCAGGAAGAAGTGGAGAGCTCCATTCAGGGACAGGAATTCATGAATTCAGACCAGAGGGGAGCTTAGGTGAGGCTGGAGATTCTGAGCAGGGGTCAGATTCTGAGTGTCTTCTGAAGGTAGAGCTGACAGGGCATGCTGATGCAACAGCATGACCAAGAGATATTTACCAAACAAGGCTCACAATGGAATATTACTCAGCTGTCAAAAAAAGAATGAAATTGTACCATTGTGACAATAGGGATGGATCTAGAGTGTATTATGCCAAGTGAAATAAGTCAGGCAGAGAAAGACATATGATTTCACCTAATGTGGAATCTAAAAAAAATTAAAAATAAAGGAAAAGCAAACAGAATAGATACAGATTCATAAATACAGAAAGACACTGGAGGTTGACATAGGGAGGGGTGAGGGATGGATGAAACAGGTGAAGGAGATAAAGACATACAAACCTCCAATTATAAAATAATTTAGTCATGGGGATGAAAAGTACAACACAGGGAATATAGCAATAATATTCTATTATCTTTGTATGGTGACAGAATGCAATTACACTCATTGTGGTAAACATTTTAGAATGTATGTGACTGTAGAATCACTATGTTGACACCTGAAACCAATATAATATTGTCTACCAACTATGGTTCAATTAGAAAAAAATAGGCCAAGGCACTATGCTAGCTTGAATCCACTACAAAGTTGGAAATAATGACCTACTCATGGTAGGCACTTCAGAAATATTTAATATTCCCCGAGTTGGAAGATTCTTAAAGCCTGCTAGTTAAGCCATGTTTTAGTCCTTGATTTTTCTTATAACCAAATCTGGATTTAACCAAATTAAACTCCAACAACTGCCAGAGGAAAGCTCTACTTCTCAGGGCATTCAATTCTATCCTTAATCAGTTCTATCATGTGAATAACGTGTCTCTCTGTGAGATTAAAGAATAAATATATATAAACAGAACTATAAGTAGGGCCATTTCACCATTCCAATTTCTGAGGCTTTTTATATTTCTATCTGATATTGCATAGTCTATATCACACTAATTACTGTAATCTACTATAGAAGAAACCTTTAGAGGTTTCACCCAAAGCACTGATACAAATAAAGAGGGAAGTGTTGAGAACCGAGGCCTAAGGAAATGCCCCTGTGGTGAATTTCTCTCATAGCAATGCAAATTAAGTTGCTATTATCAATTTATTTAAGATAAATCAACCTGTTACAAAATCACCTAAATTTAGTCAATAGTTTCCTATTTTCTTCCCCCATGAGGATAATAGGACTTTCTCATAATTTCCAGGATTCCAGATATATATTATATATTCTTCATTTCACAGGTTATTCTTAAAAAAAAATAAATTTGACTTTTCATAATATATTTAGTAAGCACATGCTGGTTCCTAGTAATTAGGAATAAAATTTTCTTCTATTTTAATGAAATATTCTTGCATTAAAGTAATAGAAAAGCAATTTTTCCAACTTTTACAAAGTTGTAATTTATATATAATCAAATTCACTCTTTTTAGTGTATACTTCTGTAAGTTTTGACCAACATGCAGTTGTGTAATCAAAACCAAAGTAAGGTATAGAACAGTCTCATCAAGTCTAAAATTCTCTCACATTATTTTGTACTTAACCTTACTCACACACCTCACCTTTTAGATTAAGCAAGCATTTTATAATTCCATTTTACCTCCATTATTGGCTTATTGCTTACACTCTTTTATATTTTTATTTTTAGTAATTATCTCAGAGTTTACAATATACACCTGTTACTAATTAGAGTCTACCTTCAAATAATAGTGTATGGCTTCAAGTGCACTGTGTCTAATTAACAATATACTCTCAGTAATACCCTTTATGCTATGGTTGGCATTCGACACATCTACTCTAAACATAATTCCATTGTTATAATTTTTGCTTTAGAAATTCAGTTATCTTTTAGAGAAATTCAAAATAATTACAAATTAATTTATATTTAACTTTCAATTATTCCATTTCCACCACTCCTCATTTCTTTGTGCATATCCGAGTTTCTGGCTGTGGCATATTCCTTCTTCCTGAAGAGCTTCGTTTAACTTATTATCTGTAGTTCATGTTGGCTAACAATAATCTTTCAGTTTTTGCTATTCTAATCAAGTCTTGTTTTTTATTCATTTTTGAAAGATATTTTGCTGGACAATTGAAATCTACATTGATTTTTTTTCAGCACTTTAAAGATATGACTCCATTGTCTACTGGTTTGGTGAGTTTCTGATGAGAAGTCTGACATTTTCTTATCTTTGTCCTTCTATATGTAATATGTCTCTACTTTTTTTTCTTCTGCTGGCCTTCTTTGTTGCCTTTTGGTTTTGCTCTTCAGTAGTGTGAATATGGAATAATAAGGTGTGTGTGTCTACATTTCATATTTAAAAATTTTTTATTGAAATATATTTCACATGTAATGTGAAAATTTTAGTTGTATACATGTTAATTTGATACATTTACATATTGTAATATGACTGCCACTGTAGCATTAATTAACACTTCTTCACATTACATAATGATCTTTTCTTTTAGTGGTTGAAATCATTAAGTTCTAGTCTCTTGGCAAGTTTGATGGTTAGAATACAATATTGTTTATATTCACTATATTATACATTAGAGTTCTAGGGCTTATTTACAAGTCATTGCAAGTTTATATCCTTAAACAACATCTGTACTATTCCCCTAGCCACCAGCCCCTGGTAACCACCATTTTACTTTGTTTTACGAATTTGGCTTTTTTAGATTCTATAATTGATATCATATAGTACTTACCTTTGTCTGATTTATCTTTCTTAGCATAATATTCTCAAGGGTGTATTTTTATTACTATAGTTTTGTAGTATAGTTTGAAATCAGGAAGTGTGATACCTCTGGCTTTGTTCTTTTTCCTCAGGATTGCTTTGGCTATTCAGGGTCTTTCATGGTTTCGTAAGAATTTTTGGATGACTTTTTCTATTTCTGTGAATAATGCCATTGATATTTTGATTGCACTGAATCTATAGATGGCTTTGGACAGTATGGACATTTTAACAATGTTAATTCTTCTGACTCATGAACACAGGATCTTTCCATGTGTTTGTCTTTCTTGATTTCTTTTAGCAAAATCTTGTGGTTTTCATTGTACAGATCTTTTACTTTCTTGATTAAATTTATTCCTAAGTGGATTTTTTTGATGCTATTGTTAATGAAATAGTTTTCTTTGTTTTCAGATATTTCATTATTAGTGTATAGAAATGCAACTAATTTCTGTATGTTGATTTTATAATCTACAACTTTACTAAAATAGTTGCTTAGTTCCAACATTTTTTAGTAGAGTCTTTGGCATTTTCTTTCAAGGGTTTTATCATGAAAAGATATTGTATTTTCTCAAATGCTTTTGTGCATCTATTAAGATGAACATGTGATTTTTATCTTTAATTCTATTAATTTGATCTATTTGTTGATTTGTATATGTTGAACCAGCTTTGCACCCTAGGGATAAATCCCACTTGATGATGGTGTATAATCATTTTAGTGTGTTCTTGAATTTTGTTTTTTAATATTTCATTGAGAATTTTGAATCTATACTGATCAGGGATATTATCTATAGTTTTCTTGTAATACCCTTCTCTGGCTTTGGTGTCTGTGTAATGCTGGCTTCACAGAGTGAGTTTGGGACTGTTGTCTCCTCTTCAACTTTTTGGAAGATTTTGTGAAGGATTGGTATTATTTTTTTCTTTAAATGTTTGGTAGAATTCACCAGTGATGCCATCTGGTACTGGTGTTTTCTGTGTTGAGAGGCTTTTGATTACTAATTGAATCTCTTTACTCACTACTGGTCTCTTCAGCCTTTCTATTTCTTTCTGATTCAGTTGTGGTAGGTTGTATGTTTCTAGGAATTTATCCATTTCTTCTAGGTTATCCAATTTGTTGGCATATAATTTTCCATAATAGTCCTTTATGATCCTATGTATTTACATAGTCTCTGTTGCAGTAGCTTCTCTTTCATTTCTGAGTTTACTTACTTGAGGGTTCTCTCTTTTTTTCCTTGTCCAGCTAATGGTGTGTCAAACTTAAAAAAAAAATACATCTTTTGTTTACCTTTTCAAAAACAATCTTTTAGTTTTGTTGATCTTTTCTATGATTTTTCTGGTCTCTAATTCATTTATTTTCACTCTGACCTTTGTTATTTCTTTCCTTCTACATACTTTGGGCTTAGTGTTCTTCTTTTTCCAGTTCTTTGAGGTATAAGGATAAGCTGTGTATCTGAGTTCTTTCTATTTTCTTAATATAGACATTTATCACTATAAATTTTCCTCTAAGAATTGCCTTTGCAGCATCCCATAGGTTTTGGTGGGTTGTGTTTCCATTTCATTTGTTTTGAGATTTTAAAAATTTCCCTTCTGACTTCTCCTTTGACACTTTGGTCATTCAGGAGTGTGTTGTTTCATTTCCACATACTTGTAAATTTTCCAGCTTTCCTATTGTTGTTGATTTCTAGTTTTATACTATTGTGGTCAGAAAAGATACTTGATATGATTTCTACCTTCTTAAATTTACTGAGACTTGTTTTGGGGCCTATCAAGTGACTGATCAAGGAGAATCATCTGTATACACCTGAGAATAATGTGTGTTCTGTTGATGTTAGATGGGAGTATTCTAGAAAAGTCTGTTAAATCCATTTTGTCTAATGCAGCAATATAAAACCAATGCATATTCACAGACTGATTTAATTAGAATGGAATGAAGCATGGGAATCATGTTTATTAAAGTTCCCATGTTATTCTAGTGTAAAGTCAAGGTCAAGATCACTGGCCTTTTTTTTTTTTTTTTACATACTTCCTTTGGAATCATGGAGAGGAAGAGCTGTTTTTCTCATATCATATCCTTTGCAGCTTGAATTTTTAAATGAACTCTACATTATGGTACAATTGCTATCACTGTTGTTAATCATTCCAAACAACTTTTCAATGTCTCTGATTTCTGACAGATAGACTGACACTTTAGGACATAAGAGTTATTTTAAGAAAAAAATCTAGTAAGTACAGTTATATACATGTTTTAGCAATTCTTTTCTAGTATTGAGAGAGAATCTCGGCTAATTCACCCAGATGATTTTCCATAAGGATATTCTTCATGCCTATACAGTAGAAAAAAATTCATATGATTCTTTCACATACAGAAAAGCAACATAGATGCTAGCTGCTTTTGAAATACCATTTAAAAAATTTCTTTCCAACATTCAAATAAACTAAGAATAGATTATTTGCATTAAAATGCAAAACTCTGTAAGACATGATTGATCCTAAATTTCAAATTTTTCTTCTGCAAGTCCCCATGGAGATTCAGTAACAGATGTCTTACTTCTCCATGACCGTCATAAGTCTTAAAATCACATCTTTGATTAGGCTGTAACATCACTCCTCCAAATAATATAGAACACTGGTTCTCAAAATTTGTCCCTGGGATCAGCAATATCAGCATCACCTAGGAACTTAGAAATTCAAGTTCTGCAGCTCTAGTGTAGACCTGCTGAATCAGAAACTCTGGAGGAGGGGGAGAAGACAGTGTGGTTTAACAAGGCCTCCAGGTGATTCTGATGCATGTAACAACATGAGAAAGAATAATACAGAAGATAAAGATATTGACTTATGTATTTACACTCTTGCCCCAGATAACTTTTTGCCTTGATTAAGCTAGAAATAAAATATTCGAAATTAGTTCAACTATTACTGTCCTTAAACCAGGATTCAAACATACTTGTAAAGAAAATCCCTTAAGGAGTCAGAACCACAAGACCATTGCATGATGCTTTTTAATATTCCTTGACTTCCATTATTTTCTTTGCTTCTTGTTCATTTTACAAGTAAATAGCCAAGGTTACACATCATGTTTTTCCTTAATCTTAACTTATAATGATGTTGGCCTTGATACAAATATCTGCATGGAATTCAAAGAAATCTATAAAGGTAAGAAAGAGGACAGATTCCCAACAGCCTGCTCTCTTCTGGGAGTTCATTTGTTCTCTTTCTGTAAACAACACTCTTAATTTCATATTCCTAATTTGTTACCCTCCTTGTCCCTGAGAGAAATTTCAAGGGACGCTTAATGTTTAAATCTGGTAAGTAATTTCCCATCTTCATGCTACTCATGTTTCTGGTTTTTCCCTTCTTCTGTTTCATGCATCTCACATCACCTCATTTCTCTATCTGATTTCCCTTACAATTGACCTCCTGTGCCTTTTCATAACAACAAGTCTCCCTCGTCTTCCCAGGATCCTCTCTTATAGACATTTCATTGAGTGCATATGCAGAATCATTAACTGTCCCTATCTCAGCCCAAGTTACATAGAAAACAGAGTCTACAGCAAAGATGAATACTAACATTTTACTGGTGGGGGATGGGAAAGTATGTGAAATTCCAGGTGAGTAATAATTCTTAAAAGGGAACTGAGGCAAAAAAGAAAGCAAACATAATATAGAACATTATCAAACTGGTCACAGATCCATAAGAAAACATAGCCATGTGATTAATCACATGGACCATCCCAAGAGGCAATCTGGAGCCCCTGCACCTTGGAAAATATGCGGGAAGAAGAAAAGGAGTGTGAGCTATCTAATAAAATCTTGTTTACTGTATCACACTGGTTCGGGCTTGCCACAAAGAACATGAACTCCCTCCACCTCTTGGTTGTATTACTGAGCTTCTCCAGGAAACCAGTAGGACATCCCAACTCTCCCATCTGTGATTACAAGATATCATTGTAACGCAGAAGAGGTGGAAGTAGCAACGGCTTCTGTAGGACTGGGGTGTCTAAGCTGTGGTGGTTCCTGCTCTGAGACATGTGTAAACCGTTGCCACTCTGAGGCTGAGACAGATGGCAATGTGAGATGTGTCCACGACAGTGATCCATGAGGCTCTCCATTAGTAAGTGGTCATCTTCAGGTAGTGGGAATGAGGATGTGGTGGACAACACCAAGAGAATCTGAGGTGGTGCATGAGCTGGGTCAACCAATTGAATACTGCAGAATGCATCCTGAGAATGGACATGAAAAATCCAGTATTTATCATTTGCAACCTTCTAAAAAGTTCAAAGACTTCTGCAACTTTTGCTGTACCTGGTCCTGAGGCTATAACAAGTATTCATCTTCTTCACCAGCATTACAGATTACTATCACCTTCTGCAAGCACTTGGTCCCATTTGGGTTGCTTGCCTGGTACGGTGAACCAGAAATTTATTCTGGAGGGCTAAAATGGGATTGCTAAAATGTCCAATTTATACTAATGTCTGCACATGGAAACATCAAGAGCTGCTCCAGGGAAACTCCTGGGTGTGAGATATACTTCTCTTTGTTCCTGTTGTGCAGTAGCATCCTTGCTCTTCATAATTAACTTCATATAGTGTTTTCCTTCTGGAAACCATAGCCTTTAACCAATTAGAGGCTATAATTGTGGGTCAGGAATCATAAACTACACAGCTGTATCAGTTAAAGGGATGTTGAGATGGACCTATCCTATATCCCACTTTTATTTTCAAACTAGTATATTCTACCTATGAGGTATACAACATCATATAATGACATGTATGTTCAGGGCATATACTACCTTTTATGGTACTGCTATCCATCTGTCTGGTGACTCAGAAGCCTGCCAGTTTTGAATGGTGTCCAGTGCAAAACAAGGCTTTAAGTGCAGAGTGAGATACAAGCTACCCTGTCATTCTGGAAATATGCCTAGTGTATTCATTTGTGCTGGAGATCCAGCATGTCAAGGATACTTTGTAGAGTCTCCAGCAGGCCCTTGAAAGGAGAGTCACAGAGTGGATCCCTATTTCTGGGGAAAAGCCATGCTCTCTAACTGTGCTTTCTAATATGGTAACCACAAATCACCTGTGGCTATTTAAATTTAAATAAATTAAAATTAAGGAAAATTAAAAATCCAATTCCTCAGTCTCACTACTCACATTTCGAATACTCAGTAGTCACATGTGACTAGTGGCTACCATATGGAGTGACACAGACATAGAATATTTCCATCATTACGGAAAGTTCTACTGCACAGCTGTACTCTACACAATAAAAAAGTTGCTGCTGGTATGCCACTGGATCCTAATAAAGACTGAACAACTGACCATGGACATCAAGTTACCATGTGATGAGAGCTGTTCATCATGAGCTGAGGTGTCATCAAATCCACTGAATTGTGAATTGGATCTGGATAAAAAACAGTGGGAAGCTTGTAAGATAGGTCCAGAAAAAAAAAATGAGACAGAAAGCTTACAGATACAAAAATATAGAATATTAGCAATATAAAGGATCTTTGAGAACACATCAGTTAATTTTGTAAATAACCTGCAGAGCTCTTCAAGGTCTACAGAATTTAAAGGGAACAAAAATCTCTAATGTCTCAAAGCTAGCTAGTATTTGAATGGAATTAACTCAAGGTCATCACTGATCCTTTTTCCATTAAAACGCCTGGTTGCATTTAAAGGTAGAGAATGTGAATCAGAATCTAGAAAGCTCCATTTCCAAAAACTGGATATTGGGAGAACAGTATTCATGATTCAAATTACAATATTCTCTAATGCCTCCAAGAACATAGTAAGTTTCTAATGAGGTACAAAGCAAATACTTCATATCAAAACTACTATTTTCAAATTCATTTTCATGGAGTTGTGCAAAGTATTCTTTTACAGTTATTTTTTACTTTCCTTGTATGAATACTTATTTCCAGCTCACACAGAGTTTGTGCTTTCTTCCTCTTTTCTTCATTAAATTAGCTAGTGATTCCCCTATATCAATGAATTTTTATAATCAAAATTTTGGTTTATTAATTTCATCTCCTGGTTCTCTGTTCTCATTAATATTTGCTTTGATATTATTCCTTACTTGTGTTTCCTTGTGATTTATTTTGCTTTACCTTATCTAGCTTTTTGATTTTGTGAATTAATTAATTTTTATTATTTTATTTTTATTGATTTAACTGTTCAGGGCTTTGAAACTTCCCTATGTCACTGCTTTAAATTTATCCCACTTTTAAAATTGAAATGTGATTCAGACATAAGATTATGTACATGTTGACTTGATATACTTAAATACTACAAAATGATTAACACCAGTGTTAGTTAACACCTCCATCACTTCACATAATTACCATTTTCTTTTTGTGGTGAGAAAATGTAAGATCTACTCTCATAGAACCTTTCAAGTGTATGATACAGTACTGTTAACTATAATCACCATGCTGTATACTAGATCCCCAGAATTTATTTATCCTATAACTGGAAGTTTGTACACTTCAATAGACATCTCCCCATTTCTCCCATTTGCCAGCCTCTGGTAACCACCATTCTACTCTGTTTCTTCAAACACCTTTTTTAGATTCCATATATAAATAAGTTCATACAGTATCTATCTTTCTCTATCTGACTTAATTCACTTAGCATAATCCCTTCAAGCCCCATCCATGTTGTCACAAACAGCAATATCTCCTTTTTTTCTCATGGCTGAATAATACTCCATTGTGTATATTTATACACACACATACACACACACACACACACACACAGGCACACCTTATCTTTAACCATTCCAATGTGGATGGACATAGAAGTTGTTTAAATGTCTCAGCTATTGCAAATTTTGCTGCAATGAAAATAGGAATGCAGTTATCTCTTCAAGATAGTAATTTCAATTCCTTCAAATATACACCTGAAAGTGAGATTGCTGGATCATATGATAGTTTTATTTTTTATTTTTTAAGGAACCTCCATACTGTTTACTATAGTGGCTGTACCAATTTCCATCACCACCAACACAGCAGTGCCCTTTTCTCCACATCTTCACCAAACTTTATCTCTTGTCTTTTTGATGATAGCCATTCTAACAGGTATGAGGTGGTATTTCATTGTTGTTTTGATTTGCAATTCCTTGATGATTTAGTGATGTTGAGCATCTCATTCATGAACCTATTGGACATTTGAATATCTTCTTTGGAAAAATATCTATTCAGTTCCTCTGCCCATTTTTTAATTGGATTGTTTGGTGTTTTTTGCTATTAAGTTGTATGAGTTATTTATATGTTTTGGCTATTAACCTCTTATCAGATAAATGATTTGCAAGTATTTTCTCCCATTGTATAGGTTGCCTTTTTATTTTTTGAGTGTTTCTTCTGCCATGCAGCAGTTTTTTAGTATGATTTTTTTTGCATATGACACTAAAAGCACAAGCAACAAAAGCAAAAATTAATGAGGACTATATATTTTTGGATATGTAACTATCATTACTGATAATTTTATATATCATTTTTACACAAATTTTGTAATTTCTATTCCCATTTCCTCTTTAATCCAAGAGTTGTTTAATAGCAATTTCTTTTCCAAGTGAGCTAAACTTTTCTTGTTTTATCTTTCATTTAATTTTTACCTTATGGTTTTTATTTTTATTCTGATTTCTGTTTGGCACTATAACAGAGAATGTTGTTTCAATAGTTTTACTTTAGAGAATTGACTAATGTTTCCTTATAACACTAATACACATTCCATTTTTGTGAATGTACTATGTGCACTTGAGAAAAAGGTGTAGTGCCTATTATTAGGGTGGAGAGTTCAATATAAACCCAAAATATCTACCTTATTAATTCTGTTGTTTGTGTCTTTATATGCTATTTTCTCCTACTTGATCTTTATGTATGAAGAGTGATATATTAAAATATTTTGTTAATATTATATTTCTATCCATTTTTCCTTGTATCTTCTGTACATGTTTTATGTATTTTACTGTATTATTTAGTGCACAAATATTCAAAACTGTTATATCTTTATTGTGAAATAAAACTTTCAGCATTATAAAGTATACTTTTCCATTTCACTTAATGAGTTTTTACTTGAATTCTGATGTCTGTTACCAAGGAAACAATTTGTGCTTTTATATTGTCTTCATTTACCTAATAAATCTTGGTCTGTCTCCTGATTTTTTAACCTTTTTGAATCAACAGCACTCCAGGTGTTTCTCTCATTCTGTCTCAGATTTTTCTTTAGGAACTAACTTGAAAATATTTTTCTTTTTAGAAAATTTAAGCTCATTGACAATTATTGATATAATATGGTTGCTCTCAATTCTATCATATCTTTTTTGTTTTAATTACTGTGTTTTAGATACTGTTTTTCAATTTGGTGTTTTTCATTTGGTTTTTCTATTGGTTCACTTCAAACAACATTGCTTTTGGTATTTAAAAGGTATCTATTTCTTTTGATATTAAGGATGAATTTTTATTAATAAAAAGTAAATACCATTGTATTAATACATTTTAAAATGCTCCTCAATACCTCTTTTTTTCTTATTAAATATTTACTAACCAATACTTCAGTTTTAAATATTTTGACTCCTGGCTTTAATCTATGCAATAGTCAGTGATTTATTGTACTCCCTTTCTCTATCCCTTATACTCTCATGCTTCAGTTGAACTCTTTTCTATTTTTAAGAATATATAATGTTTAAATATTATCCTTCTATTCAGCTACTCACCTTTGTTTAGTCTTAGATCTACAATTAAATTTATGAAATTCTCACCATATGTCCTTTAGAGAAAGTTTCCTCAATCACCCCTTGGTTGTATGAACCTTATCCTTTAGTAGATTCTGCAAGTAGGGCTTATAAGTACAAAATTCCATGTGTTCCTGTAACTAAGTGGGGGGTGGGGAGGATACGGGGCAAATACCTTTGAAACCGAAATTAGTCAAAGGGAGAAATAAAATTTATTTCTTACAAGCATTCATCCACTTCTGCTCTCCCGTGTCTCTCTGGTCTGCAGAAAAAGAGACCCCCACCCAACGATTTCAGTCCAGATAAGCCCTCCCTTGTGCTTGTAAATCACCTATTTATATAGAGATGGCTACCTCTCTCCACCCCCTGGAAACACCTTTGTATGGAGATTCACTAAAGCCAGGGAGAGAGATTCTGGAAATACTGCAATTTTACCCACATCCCGTGTATTCAAAAAATTTTTTTACAGGCTTTTCATTTACCAGAAAGCTTGAATTTGTGTAAAATTCTTGGTTTGTGCTGTCTTGTCCAAAGGGTTTGAAAATACCATTTCATAATTGCCTTCATTCGAGTGCTGTTTGTGAAAATTTTGACATGAAGTTAATTGCCTTTTCTTTGAAACTTCATTTTTTTTTTTTGCCTGAAGGGCCAGGGGATATTTTCTTTATCTTTAAATTTGAATAGTTGTAATAGGATATTTCTCTGACTTGATCACTCTATTTCAATTTTATCCACTACACTGTATTCAGAAATTTTTGTGTGTGTGAGGCAAAGTGGGGGAGACTGGAATTGTTATCTTAAATACTAGTTACATCCCACTGTATTGAATTTCTTCAGGGATCTAATTATAATATTTTGGGGTTCCTCTTCCCATATTCCATTTCTATCACTTTCTCTCATACTTTTTACTTCCGTCTTCCTTCTAATTTATTATATTGGATTTTTTCCTGGTTTATTTCAATGTCTTTCATTAAATTTTCATTGAAATCTATTATTCCTTGGGGAATCTGTAATTTAATCTTCCTATCTAATGTTATTTTATCTTTTACTTTTGTATCTTGGTTCAAACTCTTGCTTTATTTTCTTTTTCTGTAACTAGATTTTATATTTCTGATTCAAGATCTACTAATGTTTACATGAGGATATTTAATTCAATTTAGAGGGCTGTGTTAGGCAGGAAAATAGGTATGAGCAGGGTGGAAAGAGAAAAAGGCCAGGAAAGTCCACTAAAAAGGCTTAGAGTTAATCAATTAAAGCTCAAAAAGCCAAGAGCAATCTGGCCTGGAATGTTTGAATATTCCCAGATAAAGGAGACCCTCAGCACAGCCCATGTCTTTATTATGTTAGTCATACAGGCCCAGCTTAGTTTTTACCTTTACCTGTATGCTGTTTTTTTTTTCTCCTTCTGGCCCTAATCAAGTAGTTTGTAATCTAGGTAACTAATTTAGCATGCAGGCCCAGCTGTAAACATAGTAAAAGGCAGGAAGGATTCCATCTTAAAGATTGTATTTTATTACCCAAGAAGTTAAGAAGTAAGATTCTTAACTTACTCTTCAGCAAACAGACAATACCTCAGCCCACCTTGTGGGCTAGGAAGGCAGGATTGTTTGATATGCTCCCAGACCAAGACGCTAGAAATCTGAGTAGGAAGTTCCTTGTGTTAAGTTAATTCTAAATATTCAGAGACCACTTAACAGGACTGCACCCCCAGGCCTTAGTCACATTCCTGAAGAATCCTTAACAGGGGGAACCCCCAACCTTTTGGGGTGCTCCTCTGTCTGAGGTCAACTGCACTTTTTGAGTGTGAAACTTTAACTTTTCCCAACCTTTCAGGGTGCCTCTCCTTGCTGAAGTTGCCTGCTGCACTTTTTCACTCTTTAAGTAACTTTAAATAAAACTTTTACTCTGCTTCACTACTGCGTCTCTGCCCTTCAATTCTTTGTTGCGGAGGGGACAAGGACCGAGGAAAATACACAACGCTCCCTAAACAGCTGGGCTAAAGTTTTCTTCAACTTCATGAATTTCTATTTTGGGGGTCAAAGGTTATCACTAGTGGAAATGCCTTGCTCTGAATTTTCTGTTTTCTTATACTTTTGCTGTGTGATTTTTTTCTATTTCTATTCATTTCATGGACAAGACTAATAATTTTAAGGTGTCCTTTTTTGTGCAGTTTTATTTTTGTGGAAGACTGCTAGGTTGGTTGACATGACTTGTTTCCCTTTTTTTCTGCAGGGATTTTAATTTTCTGCTCTTATTACCTACTTCCCTTTCACAACCACATCTTCAAGGGATAGCATTCTTTCTCCGTATATCTAATTCTCCTCCTGAGAAAATTTTCTCTAAAGCTTCAACTTCTGATCCCACTTGATTTAAAATCCCTTACCTGTAGCCAATTCTGTAAGGCACCAAATCCCCACCTGTGTTTAGTATTTTGTCATTTGTTTTTAAACTTTCTCTTTGTGGTGATTTTATGCTTTGTCTAAGTCCTAAGTGTCCTACAGTTTTTCCATGGAGTTCCTTAAACATCCCCTCCCCAGTCTCCACACCACCACCTTACAGTGACTAGCAGTGGAAGCTCTGTTGGAATTTGTTTCATTATTCTACCTAGAGGTGATGTGTAGTGTATACTATTCTGTCTTCTCATGATGATGAAGGTATGCATTATGAGTAGTTTTACTTGTACTCCTTGATGATGTTATATGTATTTCTGACTTTCCTGTGTAGAGGACATGTAAGGACAATCAATACCATATAGTTGCCATTTAGCTCTAGACTACATTTGAATATTTTCTATTGACTCAGAAAACCTGAATTCAAAACCAAACTCTCCATGTATACTCCAAATCTGCTCCTCGTGCCACATTCACCATCTCCATAAATGGATTTCTACTCTTCAAGTTATTTGGGTCAAAAAGATATGGAAAGATATTTGACTACTCTTTTCTCTCAAAACCAACCCATAAAACCAAACCTATAAAATATATACCAAATCCAACCACATTTTTCTTTGGCCAAATCCAGGGTACCACCCCATTTCAAGCCACCATCATTTTGCATCTAACTGTCAGCAAAGGTTGTAACTCCCATTTTCTACTCTTGCTCCCCTCAAATATGGTTACCAAACAGTAGCCAAATAGAGCCTTTTTAAAGGTTCATTAGAACATGACATAACTGAATAAAATTTAAATTGCCTGCTATGCTTGTTACAGACCTATTCCTTATCAATCTCTCTTAATTTGCTCCACCCTTTCACTTGGCCATGTGTTCCAGTCACACAGGTCTTAGTGCTATACATACAACAGAATATTATCTAGCTTTTAAAAAGGAGGAAATTCTATAATATATGACATGATAAACCTTGAGGACATTATGTTAAGTGAAATAGGCCCAACACAGAAAGATAACACTGCATGATTCTACTTATATTAGTTATCTAAAATGGTTAAATTTGTAAGACCAAAGATAGGAATGTTGGCTACCAGAGGCTGGGGTAGGGGACAATGGAGAGTTATTAATCAATAGGCATGAAGTCAAGTAAGATGAATTAGCTCTAGAGATCTGCTGTACAACACGGTACCTATAGTTAACAATGATTTACCACACCCTAAAAGTTTGTTAGGAGGATAGATCTCTTGTTATTTTTAACACAATAAAATAAAAATTAATAAAAAAGAAAAATAGAAGATGCAGTAAAATCGCAAATGGAGTAACCACTATAGGCACTGCAAACACCAACATGATAATAATAGAATACTATGAACAACTCTACACACATAAATTTGACTAAAATTTAGATGAAAAAGATGAGTTACTCAAAATGTACAAACTACCCATACTGCACTGAATCTGAAACTGATCATTCGAATAGCCATGTAACTACTAAGGAAATTCTATTTTTAATTTTTAAAAGTCCCTCAAAAAAGAAAATCTCCATATCTAAATGGTTTTACTGGAGAACTCACCAAATGTTTAAAGAATCAACACCAATTATACCCTATTTCTACCAGGAAAAAAAAGGTGGTGACATTTTATTTATTTATTTATTTATTTATTTATTTTTGATGGTACACTTACACTCATTTTTTTTTCTGGTCTGCCCAACACCAAGTAATTTATTTTATTTATTTATTTATTTATTTTTTTGAGAGGGCATCTCTCATATTTATTGATCAAATGGTTGTTAACAACAATAAAATTCTGTATAGGGGACTCAATGCACAATCATTAATCAACCCCAAGCCTAATTCTCAACAGTCTCCAATCTTCTGAAGCATAACGAACAAGTTCTTACATGGGAACAAGTTCTTACATAGTGAATAAGTTCTTACATGGTGAACAGTGCAGGGGCAGTCATCACAGAAACTTTCGGTTTTGATCACACATCATGAACTATAAACAATCAAGTCAGATATGATTATTCATTTGATTTTTTTTTGAGAGGGCATCTCTCATATTTATTGATCAAATGGTTGTTAACAACAATAAAATTCTGTATAGGGGAGTCAATGCGCAATCATTAATCAACCCCAAGCCTAATTCTCAACAGTCTCCAATCTTCTGAAGCATAACAAACAAGTTCTTACATGGTGAACAAGGTCTTACATAGTGAATAAGTTCTTACATGGGGAACAGTGCAAGGGCAGTCATATCACAGAAACTTTCAGTTGTGATCACGCATCATGAACTATAAACAATCAAGTCAGATATGATTATTCGTTTGATTTTTATACTTGATTTATATGTGAATCCCATATTTCTCCCTTATTTTTTTTTAATGAAATGCTGAAGTGGTAGGTAGATGCAAGATTAAGGTAGAAAACATAACTTAGTGCCGTAAGAGGGCAAATGTAGATGATCAGGTCTGTGCCTATAGACTAAGTATTAATCCAAGCTAGACAAGGGCAACAAAACATCCACATATGCACAAGATTTCTCTCAAAGCAGGGGGGGTGAGGTTCTAAGCCTCACCTCTGTTGATCCCCCGTTTCTCACCTGATGGCCCCCCCATGACTGTGTCTGTCTTAGGTTGTTCCTCCCTTGAGGAATCTTACCCGTCTCTGTCTAACCAGCCGTCTTCCGGGGCCATACAGGGAAATGTGAAGTTGGTAAGTGAGAGAGAAGCAATATTCTTTGAAAAGGTTAGCTTTTTACTTCTTTGCAGATTTATGCCCTGTGGCTTCTATGCCCAGCATTTATCTTTTGTATGTATCTGTATTCCTATTCTGTTAATGTGTGTACACAATTTAATTAGTAGTTTGTTAAAACCTATACACTCATTTTTTTAAAGCCAGTATTACCCTAACATCAAAAACAGGTGAATAAGGTACCAAAAAGGAAGAATATAGTCCAGTGTCTATCATGAATATAGATGGGAAAAATTATTAACAAAATATTAGCAACTAAAATTTGGCAATACATAAAAATGACTTTTATAGCATGACCAATTTGGGTTTATTCCAGGGATTCAAGGCTCTACCAATATTCAGTCAATACAATCCATCACATTAATAGGGAAGGGAAGAATAATCATGATTTTTGTAATGCAGGAAAAAAGGTGATAAAATCATACATCTATTCAGATTAAAAACTCTTAGAACACTAGGAATAGGAATAGACGGGAACTTCCTCAGCTTAGTAAAGAGTGTCTCCAAAATAAATTACAGCTAACATACTTATTGTTTTCACATACGCTAAGAGGACAATTTGTGAACAGGTCAAGAATGTGTACCCTAGAACTGTGACTCTAGAAAATACAGAATTTTTTATGAGAAAGAAACTATAGGGAGATAATTAAATCTGCATTTATTACATGCCATAATTGCAAATTTTACCTGGTTAGGTATTAGATATATTTGTATTGCTGAAGTATTTTTGATCTTTTATTCTGAGTATAGTTAATTGAAAAAAGAAATCTTAGGCCTTGATTGCAAGGTTTTGTTGAGATGGACCAATGAGTGTTTAGCCTATGGCTAATTTTTAAACGCAACTGGGGAAAGACAGTTTTGAATACTCTATGCCCCATGAATTATAAGATTTTCCACTCTGGCTGGTGGGAATGAGAATTCTTCCTAGACTTCTGAGAGCCCCAGGGATTACTACCTCTAATAACGTAATTCTCTCTCCAGTCTCAAGGAGTTACCTCATATGTGTTTGTTGATCAATATTCACCTGATTACTCAAGAGCAACTCTTCAGATCTCCGAAGTTCTCTTTCTGTACTCTGTCCGATGAACTCCAGCTGTTTTGGCCTCCTTGGTCTTCCAGCTATGTCTCTTTAATTCAAGGTTATGATGGGTTCCAAATTGGTTCTCGAGTATGCCTTTCCCAGAATCTGTTCACTTGGTTATACTACTAACCTAAGGGTTTGCAAGCCTCCTACTCCTTCTCCCTAATGTTGGATTAGAGAACATAATTTGTCCAAACAAACGTGAATCACTATTATTGCCCAATGTAAGAACAAGACTGGGAAGTGTGGGGCCATGCCATTGCTACTCTTTAATTTTCTTCACTAATACACTTTGAAATCTGGACAGCTGTATAATTTTATGCCATGCATTTCTAGAGTGGGAAGGAATGATGTTCCCTGGCTAGTTTGGGCTCTCTGGCTAAGAGCACAGAAGATCAGAGAGTGATATCAATCAAAGCCATATGGTTATGCAGTTAATGGCATTAGGAACCTGTTGGGATTTTTCATTCAGTAAGTAGGATTTACTCAACATTCTTCACCAATGCACTAGATGCTGAGGTTCACAAGAATCCTATGGAGAACATTCTGTCAAAGCTGACAGTTTGGAGAGTGTAACTTCAAACAGATGGGATTAGTGCTGAGCTCACATGTTGGTTATTACATTTCCTGGTTTTAACTATATTACTGAACACATTAGGTGAATGGTATAAAGCTGTACAGAGACTACAGAAAACAAACAGAAAACCACATTAGCAAGTAGTCTTGCTATGGCAACATGTTACACTATGAATTGAGATTTCAATAAGATCCTGAAGCCAGTTTCTATTTTCAGGTGTGCAAGTTTAGGCAATAGGTATTACATTCATCATTGCTGACAAGAACAAGACACCCTCATCGGATATGATCTCATTTCATAGGGCAGAGCATTTGTGGGCATGAGAGGAGCAGAGCCCAGAGAGGGGCCAGTGGTTAACAGTTCAGCCCTGGTCCTGACACAGAAACTCTTGATAGGAGAAAAAAAATGTAGAACTAAACAGGGTGGACGGAATACTGTGGACAGAACATTGCTTATATTTGTTTCAGCAAAATCCTGAATGACACAAGTGAGCAAATTATGAAAGATTCATAATGTTATTTAAAACTTATATCCTTAAGTAGAATGGGATGTTTAGCTAAGTGAGATGACCCTTAGAATAACTCTTCTCAACTTATCAAAAACTCTTTTTTTTTTTTAACTGAACCTGGCTTCTCTTCATTTCATGTAATGCTACTTTGATATTTTTTGATAGAGTTCCTTTAGGAACTAATGCAATATTTTATCATATTATTCTAGAGTAAAAAAAACTGTGTTTATATTTTGGTTTGACTAACTAAATCATTTACTAACAGTGTGACTTTGAGCTTATGTTCCTTTATCTGCAATACAGACATAAAAATACTACCTCCTTTATAAGTTTCTTCTCAGGATTAAATGGCAACTATAAACTGGTATTATTTTAACTGTGACTGATATATTCATTCCCTCTTCATTACATTGCAACAGACTTACTCAAATTATTTTACTTTTCTTGACCTTACTCTTTGAATTACTAGTGAATTCCATGTATTCTTTATACATTATATAATTTCCATTTATATTTGTTTCGTGATTTCTTCAGTCTTCCAATCAAATGTATTCGACATTCAATGACAGAGACTTATTTAATCGATGGAAATTCTTTAAAAATATATCTGTTGAGCATTGAGAATCATGATAGACACAGGAGATAAGGATGGACAAGTGAAATGTTATGTCTCAGCCCAGTGATGTTAGAACATCCTGGGAGAAGTGGAAATATAAGGCAAATAGAAGCTCAGAGGAGGGAGGCTAAGTGTTTGGGGGAAGGACATTTAGATAACATTTCACAGAGTTGGTGAGATTTGGGCTGATTGCAGAAGTCCTTCATTTGAAAGACAAGGATAAAAGATAATTCTGGCAGAAGGAAAAGCATTTACAAAATTATGACATTGTATGAAGTCATGAAGATTTGAAAGAACTAAAAGTAGCTGGTGCTTATATGTGAGGGCATGCGTGGGAAGTTGAGGCAAGAGGAGTAGGAACAGATCACAATATCTTGAGTACATATTAAAAACACTCAAATTTATCAATCAGCATCAGCATGAATAATAATTATTCATGAGATTAGGCTGCGTAGTTAATGGCAGAAACCTGAAAGTACATGAAAAAGAACAACATATACAATGACCTAATATGTGCCAATCTCAAAGCTAAGGAGATATAACACCTAATCATATTGGTGAATTCTAGTCTCATGGACACTGCCAAAGGGCACGTCCCATGTAAAGGTTTTGCAAGAAAAACTGGAAATGGAGAATGGTGCCCATTGGCTGCTTCTGCTGCTGTCGCAGCTACTGCTGAGTGAGCTGTTTAAGAATATCAGTTCTCCTGGTGCAGTGGGCCCAGCACTAGGTGAAGATACTGGAGTTTATGACCCTGCAAGTTATGGCACTGTGTCGTTTAACCTCTGTGTATGTTTCCACTGCAGAAACATGAAGAAATGGACCGGGTGATGTGTGGTTTTGCTTCTTGCAAAAAAGACATATTACTCTCCAAACACAAAAGTTGTACTAAACCTGTAGAGAAATTTTAAGGATGGACTCATTTATTACTTGAGCAAAATGAATAATACTTAGACTGCACCTCTCTGGGGACTGGAATCACAAGCACATCTGAAGAATGAATAGTCTTTCTGGAGAGACAGATAAGTGACTAGATCACTACGGCACCTGCCTGTCAGCATAATGGCAGAGTGAGGCAAAGCCGTCCACAGGAGCCCCAGGTCATGAGTATGGGGGGAATCAGTGAAGAATTCTCAGAAGAAGCATTACCTAAGTTGAAAGCAGAACACTTGTCCTAAGTTTCTAGGTAAGAAAGCACAACTGTGTCCCCAAACAAGACATTCTTTTTATGTCCCTGTGTTTCCAATCCCCTTAGGGATCTAAACTAAGGATCATTCATTTTGCTCAGGTAATAAATGAGTCCATTCTCTAAGTTTCTCTGTGGCTTCAGGCATCCATGCAGGGGCTGCAACAAGTGCAAACCTTGCGTGGTTAGAAATCTGGAGTGTACAAAGAACTATAAGGTACTGTGCGTAGGGCTAGACTTGAGGGAGTAAAGGGTCTTGGGACAGAAAAAATAAATTGGTCTGAGACTACTAGAGGCCAACTCCTGAAAGGTCATGTAAGTCACACTGAAGAGATGAATTTATTCCAAAGATCATGGGATTCTGTGGAAGGATTTTTAAGCATGAAGTCAGATGACCAAATTTGCATTTCAGAAAGCTCTCTCTTAAACAGCAAAGGGAAGAGATGAGGAAAGAACGTCAGCATATGTATGACTTTGGATAGAAATTGATGACAGCCAATATTAAGACAGTAACAGAGGAAACAGAGAAGGAAAATGAAAGAAACACATTTTCTTTCAAGTCTAAGAGAAATTACACAGTAGAATACTCTAAGTGTGGTGTCTGTTTAGATATGGGAAAACGTGAGAAGACAAGAGAGGAGACAAGTTCTACTTCCTACTTCCTATTTTTCTCCAGGGTGGAAACCATATGTTCTGTTCAAGATTAGTCTTTCACCTGTGCTTTCTATCTACCCTTCTTGTCTCTTCAAAGATCTTAGATCATTTGCATTACTTTTCTATACTCTCAATCGGTTCACTATTTACCCTTTATTTCTGGTGTTAGACATTAAAAACCAAACAAAACAGATGCAAGCTTCTTCAGCCCCATGTTCTACCTAATCATTTCCTTGTTATTATTTTTTTAATTTTCCATCACTTTATACTCAAATTTCTTGCATGGGCAATCTGTCCTTTAGTACCATCTTCTGTTTAAGACCTTGCCATAGTCCCTTTAATTTAGTGCTTGATATCAACCAATCACCCCTAATCCCTGGCATCCTTCCTCCTCTGTGATTCAGGTTCACTCCTTGATCTTTCTACACTGGTTCAATTCACCGTATTCTCCAGATACAGAATCTGCCTCAGTACAGGACATTTGTAATACAATTTTCAAACCACTACATTAAATTTCATGTACTTACCTTTTCCCACTCTATGTTAGCCCCTCATTTTCGACTTTCACCTGAAAGCTGACGGTTTCCCAATGTTGGTCTGACAGAGATATCTTTTTCTGAGTTAAAATATTTAGTTGTTTAGTGTCACCTCCATCTGAATGTCTACACAGGAACCTCATATTCCTCATAACCAAAATTAAATTTGTAAGTGCACATGCATGCATGCACACACACACACATCACAATATATTCTGTCCGGGCTTACACATATGTAAGGACATATGTCAAATACAGAAGGGATGACCATAGAATAGAAGATAATAGGATTGAAAATGGGGGGAAAGGGATGGTCACAATTAAACTTACAGGAGAGATGTCTTTCACAGATGGGGGAGGTCAAATACATTTAAGCTCAGGAGTCAAATGAACTACTCAACTCTTCATGCCTGAAATTTTACCTAATGAAAATAAAGTCAGCAAATAATCTCAGTAAAATGGTCAAATGTCTGATGCTGCTTAAGACAACATGGATATCAATGGAGCCATATTATGAGTCCATAACTGACAAAGAAGCTAAACTCATGACCCCATAAGTGACACAAGAAGAGTCTTGGTCTTTGACTCAGTAACTCCTAAAGGCTTCCGGCCTTTAACTCAGTAATGCCTAAGGGCTCCCAAGTATTCTTTTAGTCTCTGTGCAGTCAAACCTGAGGCAAATATATATATTTACATGACTATATACTATATATTATAGTATATCTACATATACTATTTTTCCATATAAATTGTTGATATAATTTTATAATTATGATAAAAGTTGAAATAAGGAAATCATCAGCAATTACCAAGTCTGTGTATTCATGGTAAGTTCAAGAGTGGTATGGGTACAGAGGCTGGGGCTGTACATTCACTATCTGTTGTAGTGTTCGTGCTGTCTGCCTCCTCCCAGCTCAGAAGGTGCCTAAATAAATCTCGAACTTTCAGGGATGTTTGTCTCTTTTAACCTGGTCTGTTCTCAGTTTTGTTAAAGAAACTAATGGAGCTTATTAGACCCTATTAGACTTAAAATTCAATTAAGGTGTTTTCTGAATATTAAAATATATACTTTGTTTTCCATTGCAAATCATTGTTCTTTTCTCTTTTCTTTTTCTTAGTTCAAAATGGAAATGGAAATGTCTAAAATATATGTAGGATTAAAAATAAGTATTGTTTTATTCGGTGAGTTTTAAGGCTTACTGAGGTTTTGTGTCTTGGTTTCTGCTTTTCCAACAAACTCAACTATGGTCTCTTTGTTCTGTGCAGAAAAAATATTATGAATAAAATATAGCTGGTCTAAATAGATTTTTAAAGGAATCTGATGACTTGTTTACAGGGTATGAATTTTTATATTCAGCAAACCAATCATGCAAACTTTCATCAGTTGATATGCTCTATCTAAAATTAAATGTGTCTATTCTGCTCTTAACAAATAAAGAAAATGGTAGGACCTTCTTTCAAACAATGGTAAAAATGCCTAATAATAAAGGTATTTCTACATGATAGAAGAGGTTCTAACTGTCATCTAAAGCAGGTTCAGCAATCTATGGCCCAGGACCAAATCTGGCATACTGCTTGTTTTTGTAAATAAAGTTTTATTGGCACACATCCATGCTCATTTGTTTTCATATTGTCTTTGTCTGTTTGCATGCTGCAAGAGCAGAGATGAATAGTTGCAATAGAGACCATATGGCCCACAAAGCTTAAAATATCAACATTTTTATCATTGTTATATTTTATATCTATCTTATGTATAGAATTACACTCAAGGAAAATCTCATAGTATATATGTATCTAGTATCTTTAATCATAAATGAGAATGTGATTTATAGTAGTTGAATAATATTCCAGGTTATAGATCCACCATGACTTTAAATTTCTCAATTTTTTCCAATGATTTTGTTATTGAAAGTGATGTGAGGTAAAATTCTTGAATAAAAACATTTGCTTTCTTCTTCAATTACATTCTTTAACATTCTTTATTGTTAAAGAATGTTGAATTCTTTAAACCCAACATTTCTTAAGTTAACTTTATTGAGGTATAATTTACATAGAATAAAATGAATTCATTAAAATGCTACAGTTCAATCAATTCAATGAGTTTGACTCATCTTTACTAAGGTATCATTTACATAAAATAAGATGTGCCCATTTTAAGTCTTTAGTTTGATGAGTTCTGAAAAATATATGTACTTATGTAGTCATGACTCTTATCAAGATATTGACAATTTCTGTCACTCCAAAAAATTATAACATGTCCCCTTTGCTACCAATCCTCCAACCCATACTCTTCCATGAGCAACTGTTTATCTAATTTCTAACTATATAATTCATTTTATCCATTCTAAAACTAAATATAGAACATAGTCTGTTGCGTCTCGCTTCTTTTAATCAGCATAATGGGTTTGAAATTTACCTATATTGTTACTTACATTAGTAGTTTATTCTTTTTGTTGCTTTGTAGTATTCCACTGGGTAAATATACTACAGGTTGCTGAACAACTGCCCTGCTAATAAATATCTGTGTGGTCTCTTGTCATTAGTTTTTATGAATAAAGGTACAGTTGACCCTTGAACAATGCAGGGGCTGGGGTGATAATACCCCACATATTCATAAATTCACATATAAATTTGACTCCCCAAAAACTTAACTACTAATTGCCTGCTGTTCACTGGAAGCCTTACTGATTGCATAAACAGTCAATTAACACATATTTCAAAGGTTATATGTATTATATTTTGCATTCTCACCATAAACTAGACAAAAGAAAAAATTTTAATTGTCTCAAATCTCCAAAACTTTTCCAATATAGTTATTGAAAAAAATTTACACATAAGTGGACCCACGCAACTCAGACATGTGCACTTCAAGGATCAACGGTACTAAAAATAAGAATGGACAAGTCTTTTTGTACATGTAATTTTTCATTTTTCTTGGTTAAGTATCTATGAGTCAAACTGCTTGTTCATATGGTAGGTGTAAATCTAACTTGATAAGAAACTTCCAAACTGATTATAAAGGTGACTATATCAATTTTCACTACAACCAACAGTGTATGAAAGTTACAGTTGCCCCACTTTCTGGACAAAACTTGGTATTGTCAATTTTTTTTTAATTTCCGCAACTCTAGAGGGTAGAACTTCACTTTGATTTTATTTTGTATTTCCCTGACAGCTCATGATATCAAGGACATTTTGGTGTGCTTTTTGACAATTCTATTTTAAGTGTCTTTTCAAATCTTTTGCCCATTTTTTATTGGATTGTTTACTGTACTATTATTGGGTTGTAAGAGTTTTACTATATTTTAAAAAGCAATCCTTTGTCAAATATATGTATTACATATGTATAATCTCCCAGTCTATAATTTGTCTAATGATTTAGTTTTTTTCTTTTGTAGTATGTGTTTTCTATGATCCTTAAAATATATTTTCCTACAGCAAGGTCATGAGTGTTTTCTTCTTTTCTCCTACACATGTTTTATGATTTTGACTTTACCTTTCTTTATTTGTTTATGAGCCTTTATTAATTGATTTTTTTGTAAGGTGTGAAGTTGGGGTTAAGGTTCACTTTTTTTCCCATGGAGATATCCAGTTATTCCAGTACCACTTTTGTAAAGCACTTTCTTTCCCCATTGAATTACATTGGCAACCCTGGATAATGAATTGATCATTTATGTGTGGGTATAGTTCTCAATGTTCTATAATGTTCCATTTATCTATATGTCTATCTTTACACTAGTAATACACTATCTTGCATACTGTAGCTTTATGGCAAATTTTCAATCAAAGAACGTAAGTATCAAATTTTGTTCTTTTTTCAAATTGTTTTAGCTATTCTAGGCCCTTTGCAATTTCACATAAATTTTAAAATCAGCTTGCCAATCTCTACCACCCAGAAAGACTGCTTCCTGGTATTTTGATTGGGATCATATTGAGTCTATAGCTCAAATTGGGAAGAATAACCTCTTGAATTTATTGAATCTTTTACTCATAAAAATGAAAATTCTCCATTTATTTTGATTTCTTAAATTTCTTTCAGCAGTTTTTTGTAGTATTCTGTGTAGAGTAGGCTTACCACTAAGGCAATTAGAAGAATTTTGTAGAAGTCATATTGGGGGCTTTACATTTTTCAATGAACTAGAACAAATAGTTCTAAAATTCATATGGAACCGCAAAAGACCCCAAATAGCCAAAAGCAATTCTGAGAAGGAAGAACAAGGCTGAGGGGATTACAGTGCCTGACTTCAAGCTATACTACAAAGCTTTAGTAATTAAAACAGTACAATACGGGCACAAGAACAGACTCATAGATCAGTGGAACAGAATAGAGAGCCTTGGATATAAACCCACTCATACATGGTCAATATATGAAAGATGAGCCATAAATTTACAATGTGGTAAAGACAGTCTCTTCAATAACTGGTGTTGGGAAAACTGAACAGCAATATGCAAGAGAATGAAACTAGATTTCTAATTGCATACACAAAAGTAAACTTGAAATGGATCAAAGACACCAATGTAAGTCATGAAACCATAAAACTCTTAGAAGAAAACATAGACAAAATCTCATAAACATAAGTATGAGCATTTTTTCCTGGACACATCTCCTCAGACAAGGGAAACAAAATAAAAAAGTAACAAGGGACTACATCAAACTAAAAAGATTCTGTATAGCAAAGGACACCATCATCAGAACAAAAAGGCAACCTATAGTAAGGGAGAATATATTCGTAAATGATTCATCTGATAAGCAGTTAACATCCAAAATACAGAAAGAACTCATACACTTCAACACTCAAAAAACAAATAACGAATTAAAAAATAGGTGGAGGACCTGAACAAGCATTTCTCCAAAGAGGAAATACAGATGGACAACAGGCACATGAAAAGATACTCCACATCACTAATCATCAGGGAAATGCAAAGTAAAACCACAATGAGCTATTACCTTGCACCAGTTAGAATGGCCACTATCCAAAAGACAAAAAATAACAAGTGTTGGTGAGGATGTGGAGAAGTGGGCACCCTCTTACACTGCTGGTGGGGATGTCAACTGGTGCAGCCACTGTGGAAAGCAGTATGGGGTTCTTCAAAAAACTAGAAATAGAAATACCATATGACTCAGTAATACCACTTCTAGGAAATCTACCTGAAGAAAACAAAATCCCAGATTCAAAGATATTTCTCTCCTATGATTATTGCTGCATTATTTATAATAGCCAAAATATGGAAGCAACTTAAATGTCCATCAGTAGATGAATGGATAAAGAAGACACGGTACATATACACAATGGAATATTCCTCAGCCATAAAAAGGAATCCTGCCATTTGCAACAACATGGGTGGATCTAGAGGGTATTATGATAAGTGAAATAAGCTAGGTGGAAAAAGACAAATACCATATGATTTCTCTTATCTGTGTAATAAAAAAACAAAGCAAAACAGAATGAACAAAACAGCAGTAGACTCATAGACACTGAAAAGTGACTAGTGGTTACCATGGGGACGGGGTTGGGGTGGGTGAGTGAGGGGGATAAGGGGGCACAAAAAATCTCATTCATAATATAAATTGGTCACAGGGATAGTAGTACAGCATGGAGAATATAGTCAATGATTCTGTAACATCTTCCTGTGTTGACAGATAATAACCACACTCTAGGGGGTAAGGATTTAATAATGTGGATAACCATTGAACCACTGTGTTGTATACTTGAAACCAATATAAGATTGTATATCAATGATACTTCAATTAAAAAAACTGGGGAGCTTTAGAAGTGCAATTAGAAGTTTTGGATAAGAAATGGGAGGGACAGGATATCACACAACAGTCTGCATATTTTTGAAAAACTTGAGTAACAATAATGGCTTAGTTGGGGTTAGACAGCACGTTTTTGGTTTACAATTAATTCCCTTTTGTGACTTTCTTCATCAATAAATGGTGACTTGGAAGCAATAATAGTTCTTAAAATACTTCATAGAGGTGAACTAGAATGAGAAATTTATCAGCATAAATTTTAAAGGATGAGGAATTCTTGGGTGGTGACCACATTGCAATGGATGAAATCAGTGTCTAAAACTGTTTTTGTGGTCATCCACCAGAAGATTTAGAAAACAAAGTGAGGAAAGAGAGTAATTTTATATAAAAAAAGGGATAAAGTTAGATAAACTAAGACAGCACAAAGGAGAGATGAGAAAGGAAATAGGCAAATGAGAAAAGAGAAAAAGTTGTGTTTCATTTATGTAGGTCAAAGAGGCAACCTAGGTCAAATAAACAGCTCAGTGAATATTTAACATTGATCTCTTCACCAGACTTTCATGCAGATGCCATTCATCCTTTAAGGATTCTCTTTGATCGTGGGGATGGCATTTCTTATTTTTTGTTATCAAAGTATGGTTGACATGCATATAGTTTCAGGTGTACATTCTAGTGATTCAGTATTTTTATATATTACCAAATGACCCCACGATAAGTCTAGTTACCATCTGTTACCATACAAAGTAATCACAATATTATTGACTATATTCCGTATGCTGTACATTATATCACATGACTTATCTATTTTATAACTGGAAGTTTCTACCTCTTAATCCCTTCACCTGTTTTGCCCACTCCCCAGCCTCTCCCCCTTCTGGTCACCAATACTTTGTTTACTGTGTTTATGAGTCTATTTCTGAGGGGTATTTTTTTGCTTTGTTTGTTCATTTGTTTTGTTTTTTAGATTCCACATATAAGTGAAATCATATGGTATTTGTCTTTCTCTGTTAAACTTACTTTACTTAGCATAATACTCTCTAGGTCCATCCAGGTTGTCACAAATGGCAAGATTTCTTTCTTTTTTATGGTTGATTAATATTCCATCATATATATATATATATCTCACATCTTGTTTATCCATTCATCTATTGATGGATACTTAGGTTGCTTTCACATCTTGGCTATTGTAAATAATGCCATAAACATAAGGATGCATACATCTCTTCAAATTGGTGTTTTCATTTTCTTTGGATAAATATCCAGGAGTGAAACTGCTTGGTCACATGGTAATTCTGTTTTTTAATCTTTTGAGGAAACTCCATACTGTTTTCCATAGTGCCTGCACCAGTTTACATTCCCACCAAGAGTGTACAAGGGTTCTCTTTTCTCCATATCCCCACCAACACTTGTCACTTTTTGTCTTTTTTGTAACAGCCAATCTAACAGATACAAGGTATTATTTCATTGTGGTTTTTATTTGCATTTGCCTTTCCCTAATGATTAGTGATGTTGAGCATCTTTTCATGTGCTAGGGATGATATTCTTTGTTCCTTTTACACATCAGCTGCGAGTCCCTCTTTTACAACAATGATAAGAATTTTTATGTCATTTTCAAGTGTGACTGTCTCCGAGATTAAATGCCAATACTCGTCTTTTGAAAATAATGTATTTGCAGATGGCTTGAGTCTGTTTTATTAGCATTCAAAGAGCTATTACAGTTTCTAATCCAAAACAAGGGTATGGCTTGTTGCTTGCCTTAGGAAGGAAAGGGAGTTCTTGATCTGTGGTTATGGGTTTGCCAAAGCACTTGAGGGGAATTCAATTCCGTGCATGTGTTAGAATTATTCATATTCTGCTCTTCAAATATAGATGTAGATACATTGACAATACCATTTTCCCTCAGGCCATCCACCGATGTAGGATGCTATAGGCAATTTGAGACTAACATTCTCAATTAATATTTCTGGCATAGTCTTTACATGTTTACAAATGCCCTTAGACAGGGATGGAATGTACTGCTAAATGTGGCAATATATTTCTTGTGACTTTGTTTCTCTCAACTTCCTGAGAACTCAGGTGAAAGACTAGATGACTCCAAAATTGCAATCAAGAAGACAAAAGCTATCCTATATATTTGGTAAACACCCATTTGGTTCCCATTCTATCAATTATTCTAATTTAGTATTCCAAGTTCAACCAATTCTCAACACCAAAACTCAAACAAACCAGGGCTCACTTCTGAAATCAGTGATGTTGAAATGCCTTTTTCATTTTCATCAGTTTAATTATCACAAACCTGTTTGGATGCCCAGGCTCAGAGACTGATGAAGAATGTGTAGCAGAATCTTCAATATGCCATTAAGATAGCACAATGCCTAATTTTTTAAGTGTAGGAATAAATCTCTAGATAAATCAGGGACTTTCAGCATATAACGGTTTCTATTTGAGGCTATACTGATGAAATGATTGATAAGGAACTTGAATACTTCCAAAATTAAATCAGAGGCTTTCCTGGAAGCCATGGTGATAACCAAAACAATAAGACAAGTCTAAAATAAAAAAAAAAAATAGTTTCAAGACTTAAATTAGGATAAAATATAAAATATGGCTTAATTCAACCCCTTCTAAAAATGCCAGCGCTCAAACTATGTAGTAATGAGCGATTCAACAGCAAGCTAGGAGGCAAATTAAGTGACCAGGAAAGTGCCAGTATGGGCTGAGTGTGAGATATAATAGCTAAGAGGATAGACACATGTACTTTGAAATGAAAATGCCTGAGTTTGAATCCAATTCCACCAGACTGTAGCTGTGCGACCTCTGACAAATGACTTAGCCCCTGTGTCTTAGCTTTCCTGTCTATAAAATGAGGGTGACTTAATACTACCTCCTTAGGGTGTTATCAGGATTAAATCAGTCATTGTGTATAAAGAATTTATAGCAGTTTAAGTGCCAGGAAACTGCTTGATATAGTTATTCTTAGAATTATTTTGGAAATAACCAATATTGTACCCATTGAAATTGTCTATTCTAAGACATGTTTAAAATTTTCTATTTTGAGACAAGTTTCTGGTTTTTAATATGAGAAAGCCAGGAGACACTATGTGATCTAGCCATTTGAACTGGGATAGAATGATCTGCCTATACAATCGTAAAGGGGATTTTATCTGCCAGTTTCCTTGGGAAACAGTGAGGTGTGAATGGGAAAGAAGATGCAAACATTTTTTCACAGCTTTTCATAGCTGATGGAGACAGAGCTTTATGGAAATGATATGAGCAATAACACAGGTTTGAGGAGACTCAAGTAAGAGAAAAAGGCTTTCCCTGCTTGACTCCTCATTTACCATAAATGAGTCATCATTTCCCCGTTTTTCTACTGATTATTTATTTCCACTTCTGAATGCCCAATCTGCCAACAGCAGACACAAATGACAAGAATCCAACATAGTGCCATTGTGAGGGAAAGGGCAATGGCCTACCAGGTGGCAAGTTGATTATAATTTCTCACGTCATTTATGGATCAGTAATTTGTTTTTCTACAACTACACCATCAATGAAGTTACAGAATCCCTCATTCACTAACATGGTATCCACATACATATTGTAAAATCTATTTAACAACATAGGAAGTAATGGAATTTCACCCTACTCAGTCACTGATTTTACCATGTTCCATAATAGAAATCCCTAAACTGTGGAAGAAAAAGCCTGTTGAAGGCTCAGTATGGTGCCCTTGGATGACAACATATTTTGATGTGAGTTTGGATATCTGCACTTAAAGGCCCAGCATGTGCTCTGAACCAGTGACCAATATATGGTGCCATTTGTTTCATCGGCATAATTCACAAGGCAATGTACCAAGAGGTAGAAATGGAAGTCCCCCCTCTAAATATTACCATTGATAACACATGAATTAAAATATGGATTCCATCCACAGTAACTTTGTGCTTTTCTGGTTAAGAATGTTAGTTCATCCTCCAAAAAGGCCTACTTCTGTTAGGCAGAAAAATAGATATGAGTGGGGTGAAAAGAGAATAAGGCTGCTAAAAAGACCCAGAGTTAATCAGTTAAAGCTCAAAAAGCCAGAAGCAACTTGGCCTGGAATGTTTGAATGTTCCCTAGATAAAGGAGGGTACCTCAGCATAGCCCATGTCTTTATTGTGTTAATCATGCAGGCCCAGCTTATTTTTTAACTTAACCTATATGCTGTTTTTTTTTTTCTCCTTCAGCCCTAAACAAGTAGTTTGCAACTGAGGCAACTAATTCAGCATGCAGGCCCAGCCCTGAATAACATAGTAAAAGGCAGGAAGGATTCTATCTTAAATATTGCATTTTAATACCCAGGAAGTTGAGAAGATTCTTAACTTACTCTTTAACAAACAGACAATAACTCAGCCCACCTTGGGGGCTAGGCAGGCAGTCTTGTTTGATATGCTCCCAGACCAAGATGCCAGAAATCAGAGCAGGAAGTTGTTTGTGTTAAGTTAATTCTAAATATTCAGAGACCACTTAATAAGTCTATACCCCCCAGCCCTTAGTCACATTCCTAAAGAATCCTGAAAAGGGGGAACTCCCGGCCTTTTGGGGAACTCCTCTCTCTGAGGTCACCCACACTTTCTTAGTGGATAACCTTTTAATTTTAAACTCTCTCTTTTCAACCTTCCAGTGCACCTGTACTTACTGAGGTGGCGTGTACTTTTTTCCTCTCTTTAAATAACTTTAAATGAAACTTTTACTTTGCTTCACTACTGTGTCTCTGCCCTTCAATTCTTTGTCACAGTGGGGACAAGGACCTAGGAAATACACAATGCTCCACCAACATTTCCACTAGCGTACAAGAATCCTTCCAGTATAGTGAAAGCTGAAGTTGACAGCTGTCCTAGTTAAGATTCAGCACTTCCGTTAATGGAAAAACAAAAAGATTACTCTATTGTTTGTGTTAATTGATTATGATTATTAAGAGGAAGCAAGATGGTTGCTACACAGTTGGATCAAGGTGGATATGTATTTAGAATGGAATTAAAGCAATTCTCTGGAGGACTTCTTTGCAATTCTGAGTTTAGTGATAAAAGTTTAAAGAAGTTACAGCAACCCAAGCAGGCAGTACTCTAAGGATTCCGACACTTTAGGAATAAAGGTTCTGGGTCACATCTTCAGTTAAACAAGTATGATCATGCTGAAAGCAAAGGAAATACAGACTAAGGAAGAATAAAGTTATAAATGCCAACTATGACATTGTGACCAATTACAGAAAGCAAACTACACATATATATATATACACATATATGTGCATTGCATGCATTGTGTGTATATGTATATATTGTATACACATATATATTGGTATATATATAGCCCAATTTATGTTGCTTTCTTCTCTTCACCTACTATTTTCTTTAATACATTGTAGGTAAACTTGTAATTTCATCTTAAAATTAAAACCTCAAAGGGAGTTTGCAACTGAGGTAGAAGGAAAACCATCACTTAGCCATGGACAAAGTCTATCAGTTGTTAGTATTTCCTTTTGGAGACAGAATAGGCAGGCATTTTCTTTACATGAGAGATAGTTGTATCATGTTATATGAAAGCAGAATTTGTTGCTATTTTTGTCATCTGGAAGCTAAATATGAGCCAAAGGGTGTGTATGGATATTGAACTGTCAAAGGAATAGACTGAGTCAGATTGTCTGTGTCAAATCAACATAACCCACACTTGATTTACACTTGCTTCTGCATCACAAGGGGAAGCTTCAAAACTGTATTTCTGAGACTCCAGTAACAACAGAGTTCAGGGTTAAATTTTGCCAATAAGAAGGATTCACAAGTTATTTGGAAGGCATAAGAGAAGTAGAAGCTGCTATTATCCAGCAGCATTAGAAAGAGACTCTTGGGAAATTGCAAACATGAGCTTGCAGTAGACGGACTTAGCTCCTGTGGATCACTGGCTTTAGTTCTCCCAGCAGCTGAGATCTGCACCAGTGACTTCCATGTGATTTCCAGAATTCCTGAAAGCCAAAAGTGTTATTTCTTTGAATATTACTTCTCCAGCACTTTCAATGATTACTATTCCAATTCTCTATATTTAATCCCATTCTCCTTGAGATGGTTAGGGTAGCATCTGTCATGCTCTCTGATTTCCGATGGATATAGTCAGGGATCCAATGTTGAAGAGGAAGGGTTTGGAGAGGTAGTAAGGAAAGTTGTTGAATTAGGTCAAAATTATGCTTGAAAAATTCTTAGTAAGCTAATGCATTAGGGGCCAAAATATTACCTAAGAGTCCAACTCATGATTTTGCCTACATAAGGGAGAAGGTTGCTGCTTCTTTAGCACCAGATGAAGAGAACGGCTCGATTTTAGAAGATATATCATATGAAAACCACACATGTTTAAACACAGAAATTACACTCAACACAGCTATTCACTTTGTGGGAAGCGTTCCATGACTGGGACCTGCCAAGGTAACAGCAAGAGCCAATTCTCACCTTATAGTCTCTCTAGGTTGTGTTTTCACAGACTGGAACTGCTGGACTAAATTGCCCATAGTATTTGAATTTTTGTTATCTCCCTCTCTCTCTTTCCTCCTCTCTCTCTCTTTTCCCCCTCTCTCATCCTTGTTATCTATCACTCTCTTTCTCTCTCTCCTAAAAACACAAAATCAAATTTCCCTAAGTTAAATGTATATATAATTTGTGTCCATTGAGTTTCCTTTTGTTAATTGCCTTCTATTTATGCCCCTGAATCATTCGTTCCCAAATGTCAATATGAACATATTATAACCTAGACTTGAATAATTTAAATTCTCTCAGGAAAGTTGTTGCTAAAATTACACCTACCCTTTATTTTGTTTAATAAATTGAATGAGGTAACTGTCATATGTAAATCTTTAATAGAGTTACAGATATAACATAGATTTTGAGCTCTTGGTTAGCAATACACATTTCTTTGAAGCACAGGGTGAGTACACTAAAGAGAAATTGATTCAGAATCCATAATATGTTTATATGAGCTTTGGACTGTAGTTCCCACCACAGCTGTGTCAATAACTGCAAAGGGTCTCAGGTTTACCTTGTTTATAAGCTAATAAGCTAGTCTATTATTGTTTCATAGATACTGGCATAAAACATAAGACTCCTGGGCCAGAGATAAATAACTTTATTACTCACAGCACAATAAGCAGCATAATCATCAGCATATTTGTGTCAGTTCTCCTTGTACTAAGCTTCACAAGGACAACACAGATTAGCCCAGACAGATGTCTGCACATACAGTCAGTGGGTTGCATTGCAGAAGAACAACCCTGATCTTAGTGAACCTGAATCTTCTTATAATGGGCAGGAAGCATGTCTTCCTTTGTTGCTACTGAAGATGAAGACATTGTTGCTATTACAGTAGAAAGTATGCAAATCTCTGCTTTCATTAATGGGAGACACTACATCTACCTTTTAAGGCTGGTCACTATTCAAGCATCCTTGAAGTAATAATTCAGAAAAAATACAGTGCCTTTGCTCATAAGATATCAAGACATGGAAAATGTCAGGGAAAACTGTCTCCCAACTGAATGACTTTGTAGTCTCAGGCTGATCTCTTCATCGTGACTTGCTCCCCAGTGCCTGGAAAATGAATTATTGATGTAGAGTCTCTTGGAATATTTTTGACTTGAGGTCTTTATGTTTAATCAAAGGACCAGAAGAAAATGTGTTCCATGATTTTAAATAATGTGAACTCTCAGAAATCAAGTCAAAAAAGGACCACAGCTCTGAGACTGACTTCCTAAAAGTTTGAAACAAAATGGAGAAAACAAAAGAGCTTAGCCAAGATCCACTTTATTCTAAGAAGTCCTATTCCACCATAACCAGATACACAAAATGCTCTTCCCTGGAACCAGGGACTTTTCCTTTTTCCAAAAAACCAAGTTATTTAATGTAGTCAGACGCTGGGGAAACCTTTGTTTCTTGGTCAAGGCAGGTTGGGTTGGGAAGGAATACTTCCCCTCCCTCTGTTTTATCCTACCTCTGTTTTGTTTGGAAATTAAATAAGATAAGTAGATTCTTGTTTTGTCTCAGAACTGAGAGAGACAGAGACAGGACCTTTGGAAAAAACATGCAAGGGCTTTGTACAAAGATATACCTGGGTTTCAATCATAGTTCTGCCCCTTACTAGCCACATGCCTATTACAAAATAAGTCTCAGTTTTCTTATTTTTTAATTATAGTGCAGTCAAAAAATTAGAAATAGTTTATATGAAATACTTAGCCCACACTTGGTATTCAATCAGAATTAGCTATTCATTACAGGGAGTTGGTAATAGATCACTGGAAAAGAAGTCTGGCTAAAGCACTGAGATTCATCCTCATGAGGTGATAAATGAGCTGTGGAAGTGTATGAGCTCTCCAAAGAAGAGAATATAAATGAGTCAGTATCACCAGTCCCCAGAGATCAAACAAGGGCAGTAAGGTAATCCGTGTTATTGGCTCCCCCGAGTGAATTCACACTCTTGGTAGTCTCCTCCTTATGAATCAGGGATAACTCAGTTTCTTGCTTCAACCAACAGAATGCAGCAGAAGTGACGCAATTCCAGTTCTGAACCTAAGACTTGAAAGCTACTGAGAACTTCTGCTTTTGTGCTCACAGATACCCTGGGCAGGAGTCCTGCTGGAGAGACCATATGGAGAGAACATGTAGAGAAGCCATGTGGAGTGGGAGAGGCCTTAGGACTAGAGGGAACAAGAGAGAGAGACAGACAGAGAGAGAGGGGGTGGGGAGAGACAGACCCAGACATCCTGGTATCTCAGCTATGCCTGAGATAGAGCACAGCCTTCCAGGAGCTAGACCTGTGCATGAAACACCTTGGTGAAACAGCACAGGGCATTTCAAGTGAGACCAGCCAAAGCACTGTCCAGCTGAGTTCTAGTCATCCTCAAAACTGTGAAAAATATGAAAATGATTGTTTTTTAAGCCACTGAGTTTTAGAGTGGTTGGTTATACAGCAACAGATAACCAAAGCAGACGTTAGAATGCTATATTAAATTTGTCTAAAGTCCATCTGGCCCCAGTATTTTCCTGTAGCAAGGGACATATTTTACAAACATGATGGTCTTGTCCATAATATTATTCTCACAAATAAGTGATATGTTAGCATCCTCAATTTCCCCACTATGGATTTGGGATTTGCAATTTACCTAAACCATGCTTGAATGTACTTCTAGCTTTCATATGTATACTTTTGGGCAAAAATATTACATACATCTACAATCTATTGTGTCAATTGTCCACCCTACAAATGGTTCTCAGAGAAATTATTTTAAATGCCAAGCAATAATTCCATTTTCACCTTTCAAGCCAATATTCTCCAAAGAAAACATAATGGAGAGAGATTGAAAGAAAATGTAGATAATGTATCTGTAAATTCCACTAAAATATTTCATGATTTATACATCTGAATTTAAGTCAATTCCTTACTGATCTTCCAGAATTCACACGATATCCACGATGACAGGGAGTTTGCAGAGTCTTTGATGAACTTCTCAATTTGCTTATTTAGCATATTAGTATACTAATATCGGTAAACTCCATCTAAAATTATGTAACGGTAAATATATTTAATCACTTCTTAATCCTCTTGCAGTAACTCCAGGGATGGGAAGCTTCTTCACATTTTTGGGCATCCATGTTATTGCAGGAATGCAAGTTCTTATTCTGTGCTTTCTTTGACTATTTGTTTAAGCCTCCATAAATATGTGGCTGGAGATTGGGAAGACCAGGGTAGAATGAGGGAAGAAAGGGTAAGGAAAGATGGGGTTGCTAAGAACAGTTAATTTTGTACCGAGCTTTACTGAGCATGGCCTAGGCCAAGAAGTTAGGAGGTGATTCGGTGTGGGGCAGCTAGAAAGGAAAGCTGGAATTTCCATGATCCAGATGCACAGGTGAACCAAAGAGAGGATGACGGAAGAGGCCAGAAGTCTGTTGGACAGGCAGGCATTGGGGTCATATGTGATGTCAAGGAAGAAGGCAAGCAGTGAGTCAAAGTCCAAACCCATTCACTCGGGTGTCAACAGGCAAGTGTACAGAAGGATAAGCAACAGCTGATGGTCAGGGATGGAGGAGGTCAGGAAATTAGTAGAAACCAAAAGAATAAATAGAAGACAATGAAATAAGATTAACAAGGAAGATCAAGCAAGAAAAGAGATAGTTCCCCTTTTAAGACTACTGATTCTCTTTTGTCAGTTCTGGGCCTGAGTACAATTCTGTTTTGACTGACTCACTTTATAAAGGGAGTGAGGTATGATGCCCCAAAATGGGCATACCTACTTTGCTCAGCTTTCATTGTAATCAACACTGAGAATTGGAATGCCCTGTCAACTACTTATTTTTAAGGGCAATAGAGAGCATTGCTGGTGGACAAAGCAGTATCATGGAGGCACCTTCTCTCCCTGCTCAGCTTTAGCACAAGAAATCATCTTTTGTTCATTCCAAAACAAGGATAAATGGTGTTTTGTAGTGGAGAGAATTTTTAAAAATCATACTTTATATTCTATCAGAAGAGGACATTAAATCACAACAGAAAGGTATCACACAATCAGCCAGAGGTGCGATCTGAAATCAGGTCTCAAGACTTGCTCCTTTTAATAAGTGAGAAAAAGTACATTTTCACCAGCTGTTGAAAATCTCAGTGACCCAAGTGTGACAAATGTGGGAGGGGAGGTCATTTCCTGGTCTTTAGTGCATGGCATGGTGGAAAGTCTTGATTCGCCAAAGAGCTGCACCTGTGGAGGAAGAGACTGTGCATATCACACGTGTTGAAGTGTGCTTGGCGTGAATTCAGATGGTCACCATGACAACTGCTAGTGGAGAATTTTTGGTAGTGGTGGTACAGAAATCATTGAACACCACAACAAAGGGCTGGTGCTGGTCGTCTGGCCAAGTGAACCTAAAGCAACTTGACTTCATTCACTCCCATTGTGAAGCTCCCATATTACTGTAAGTGCCAAAAGCAAAGAGCTCAATAGCAGTTACTACACAAATGGCTTTGCAGATACCTTGCCTCTTACTTTCCCAGCTTCAGAAAAACATGTCAAGTGCAGCTTTGCAGATGTCAATATAATGAAGAAAAACATGTAACTTAGTGCAAAACCATTCTGCATCTCTCCCTTCAAACATTGTTTTTGCCCACCCCTTGGCTATTTCCTTCTTGTTAAGGAAGTCTTGAGTACCATATTTCAGATGGTTGCCTTGCCCTGACAAAAGATAAATACTGAGAATTGATTCACCTGCTGATCCAGCCGTAGGAGACAGACTGAGACAGAGAAAGAGAAAGAATAGTGTTGATGATGTTGAGACTCCTAATGATTTCAATGAAAGCCCTTGTGTCCCATCTAAAGAAGTAAAAATCTATACACAAAATACACCTTATAGGAATTAATTCTGAATACTATACTGTATACCAAATTCCAAGACACTGGTGAGTCACTGTCATTTTCCTTCAAGAATACTACTGATATTGGACTCCCAAATCTGTAAATGTCATTCCACTAGGCATATCCTATGCATATAAACCACATTTACTTTTGTAATTTTTCAATACAGTAGACTTTGCAGCCTCCTCCAAGTTACTCTTGGTTAACACCTAGTTTCAGCTGGGTGAAACAGTAACTAGGCATGCTGTTCAATGGATGGATTCCACATAAGCTGCAGCCCTCTCCATCTCTCCTTCCTCGTGTACCAGCTTCCCTAGCTTCTCTGTGAGTGTATTATGGAATTACATATTCTGGGATATCCACATTAGCCCTACAGTGCTGTCTTATGTTTATGTCAGAGAAGCAGCTTTATGCTAGAAGCATTAAAGAAAGGATAGCAAACTGGGTGATGATCCAAATGAGATACTGGGAATCTCTGGATGGGAAGCTAGAGTTGAGGCTTAGAAGAGATGACAGATAATTGGAATAGGGGCTAAGATGGAGCACTTATGGAATCTGTAATCAGTAGACTAGAAGGGGACTGATGAGGTTAGTCAGAGGATATTTAGGCACAGAGACAGGAGCCAAATGAGGACTAACATGTCCAGGCCAGAGAAGAGGACAGTTCAGAGGTCTGTAGATTGAGTCTAGTAGACAGAATCCTTTTAAGCAAAAGCCAAAATCAAATAGGTATAGTCCACACAAAAAAGACTTTATGTTTCAGTGACTACAAAGGCTGAAGAACACCTCTGTATTGGGCTTTCTGGTAATTATAAAGGTAGCACCATTATCATTAAAGAACTGGATTATGGCAGGGTGCCATCCCTTCAGATGAAAGAGGCTGAAAGCCCTTAAATTAGTTATTGGAATAAAATGAGACAGCTACAGTTATATACCCATCCTGTGAGTTGCAAAATTCCTAGTGTTATTTGCTTTTATGAATTATACATTTTAAACAGCTTTCCATGATAAACTTTGGTGGAAATTACAAGGAGGGAGATCCAGAGACAACTGGCTGATTATGAAAGCACTGGGCCCCTGCTTGTGTGTTATCCATATTACGTAATGGCCCTTGTGAACTGACAACACCCACGGCACTCATTGGCCAGGCCATGATTCATCTCTGTGATTTCCCACTGTTGCTCACAGTGCTTTCTTCTCCTGGGCTTGAAATATCAAAGTGACCTTGTATGTTTCCATCTGCAATATTTAAATGCATGTTACACCTAGATAAAACATTTTAGTCTGAACTCCCGGGCCCTTCATGATGTGGCATCCGGCTCCCTTCACAGTGATTATCATCATCATCATTGTTAACAGTTATTTAGCACTTGTTATGTGCCAGACTCTTACATAATATCTTTATTCATTATAACAACGCTATAAGGTAGGCTACAGTATTGTCGTGAGTTTGCCAATAGGAGCTTAGTCACATTAAAAACCTTCCCCCAAGCAGCACAGACAGTATGTAGCAGAGCTGGTATCTACACCAATGTCAGTCAGCTTTGAAATCTAGAATTAAGGAGTGTCATAGATAATCAATCTTAAAAATTATAAACAAAGATATGCATAAATCAGAATATTCGGATACAGAATAATCTTGCACAAAGATGGAAGGAAGATGGAGAAAAGACTTCTTGTCAGGGACTAGTACCAAAAAAGTTGTTTTTTGGTGTATGCACTTTCAACTAAAATTCTAAGAATCCCAATGGTTTCTGACCAGCAAACTAACTTTTGAAATAGTTTTATTTTAGACCTCATTTCCTTATATGGCACCTGGACAAATTCTTTTCATCAGTTGATAACAGATGTGTGCTCCTACCCTATGTTCTCCTCTCTTCCTACCCTTTCCTTTTAGGAGCCCACTAGATCTTAGTTCACTTGACCTTCTCTTGGGCCTGATTCCCTGAGTTCACGCATTCAGATTCCCTTTTACTTGTTCTTCTCTGGGGGCTAATTTCCTGAGTGCACACATGCAGGCCCAACCACTTTTCTCTTATGAATCCTTCATAGGACTCCCTTCCACTTGTCCCCACCTGGAGCTGATTCAATTGCTAAGCCTCACCTCCATGGCATAGAGAAAAGAGAGCTTGGAATAAAACTACTGCTTTCTTGTTTTATAGTAAACTACAATTGTTTATATGGAGAATATTGGGGGCTTTTTGCAGAAGAAGGAGCCCAATGTCTTTTTGTTCTTGAATTCCTGAAATGTGTTTAGATATGTGACAGAACTTATTTTCCTTCCTAAAAGCAAGTTGTTTTACCTATGAAGGCCTAGAGCTCATGCTCTGGGGAGCAGTCCTCTGTTACTTTAATGCAGCATACATTGATATTTCCCTCTAAAAATTTGACATGTGGATCTCCTTTGCTTGGTTAAAAACCCAAGAATCCTCTCTCTGCCTTAGGAATAATCCCAAGATTCAATGCAGGATGCCCTGAACTCAAATTCTAGGACCCAATTTCTAATTCTACATGATCTACAGTGTCTACTAATATCAACAAGTCTCAGATAAGGGATGATTTGTTCAAATAAATTAGTGAAGTATCTTGAACATTTATCAAGTTTGGTGAGTTATGAGAAGTTTGGTTCTCTGGAAATAGAGGTCCTTATTCCCAAAAGTCAAGGATTTAAAACCTGTTCTGTATGACATAGGTTGCAAGGTAGAACATGAGCACCAGGACCCCCTGGGGGTCAGGCTCTTCTTCAGTCACACTGAGCACAAATTGAATATCCTGTAATTGCTGTGGAAAAATACAAGTAGGAAATTCTGGGAAAAGGGAAAGCAGGATGTACAAATAAAAACTGACTTTGGCCAGATTTATTCCAAGAGACCACTGGCTCTTCATCCTTCTATCACATGGCCCTGGAAGCCTGTTAGACAATCGAAACAAAAGGACTAGCATGAAACAATACTTCTAACATGCAGGGTTATAAAGTATGCTATCTGTGAACTCAAGCCATCTTGATTCAGGGCATTTTTTAAAAATCTTTTTGCCCCTCTTCTTCACAAGACATTTTTGAAACAAACAGATAACTTGTTTCAACAAGAAACAAGATCATTGCTTCACTAACTGATCACAATGTTCAAGGTCAATTTCTCTCTCAGTAAAAGAAAGTCAGCCCCTGCAAACGTGTATGTACTGCTTCAGAGGGCTCAGAAGGTATGAGATAGTCACATCCCTGCCAAGCAACACACGCAAACTGTGGAGGTTTACGTCAACATCATTCTGGGGATAAAATTGGGGTATAGTTTGTGATGATCAGTTTCCTTCTCCACATAACAGGCAGCAATATGTTTTTTCCTGATTTTAACTGAAACAGAAAAAGCCCTCTTTACATGCTACGGGTGCAAATAAGATCACAGTGGTTTTAATAATTAATTCAACATTTCAATGAGTTCCCATAGCAGCACTGCAACACTCTGTACCCCTCCCGGCCATAGGTTCATAACCAGCATAATCACATTCCTGTTATATGGATTGGAAAGCATTGCTGGAATACTGAATTCTGTGGAAACTACCTCACATTTGGATTTGAAACTCAAAGAGAAATGGAGGAATTCTGAATCCCACCATGGAAACAGATTCCAGACAGCTCCCAATGAAACCAGAGACTAACGTCCATGCACAGAACTCTGGGGAGACTGTTCCCAAACCTCTGTTGCCCTGCCAAGGTGACTCACCATAACCAGAGCCCACAGAGCCATATTTGACTGCACACTACCCCTGCCTCACAGTGTTACTGCTAGAAACCACATGCTTTCAACAGTGTCATGTAATTCCTCTTTACTGATACAGTGATACCTTTGCTGGTCCAGGCTTTCTTTTGGTTCCTGTTGCTATTAGGGGTTGAGAGGTGAGGAGGGTATGACAGTGTGGAGATAAAATGTTCTCTGTCCTCCCACTGCTACCATCAGCTCTGGCTACCACATACCAACACAACTCATTATAACCTATGTTATAAACGACATTATAACCTGTCATTTTCCTATTAATATGCAGTCATTAATTTCAGAGCCAACCCATGTAGTTTGAGTTATTTAGTCATAGGAAATTTTTAGATTCGACCTGTTTTGCTTGGAACCCTAGAGCTACTAACTAGCTGGTCATTTACCAAAGCCATTTCCTTTTCTTCATAGGCACCTTTTCTGACCTCCCTTGCAGCAGATGGGGTCATGTGGATAAAAGTAATGGATACCACTTCCAGGTCCAACACAACAGACTATCTCTTGAGCTATCCTCCACTTTCCTCTGGCAGACAATTAAAAGCTCAGCAGGAGAACATCAGGTCCTATGAGGCAGTAGCGCTACAAGGAGGAGCCTGGTGTTGGCATCATTCCACCGAAGGTGACCCACCAAACACCTGTTTTGAACTATTGCATAGGCCAGAACTAGATTTGTGTTATATTAAGCCAGTAAGATTCAGGGGCTGGACAGGACAGTGGTTAACCTTCCTGGCCTCATTTATCCTGTACTTTAAGGCCTGATTTAAGCTTTAGTTACCACTCTGAATTCCTTCCTACAGTCTCTCTGACTAGGTCATTTATAAAAGATTTTCTCAGAATGTGGGACCCCGAATGGGAAAGGAGTCAGATCCTATATAGGTCTTTTCTCAGAAGAATATTTGGCTCCTTTGATAATTTGTCTGCTGTCTTTCCTGACAAACTACCTCCTCCTTCAAAAAGTATGGAAATTGAAATCCACACAACCTCTGTGGCTGGATACATCATCAATTATTAGCAGGAGTAAAACAAATTCTTTCTGAAAAATTGTACTTTAAAGTCCAAAAATCACTTCAGTTAAATCTGCACGATATGTAAGAACACAATAGACATGCACACACACACACAGAGAAAGCAGCATAAATGGATAGTGATTAAAAACATTATAGTATCAGATCCACAAAGACTGCAGATATTGGAATTATCAGACACATACTTAATATAACTAAAGAAATAGACGATCATGAGTACAACTATGACAAATTACCCTATTGTTCAGCAAATATTTACCTCCCACCCCTACATGTGAATGTACATGAGGATGTTTGTTGCCTCTGAGCTAGGCTACTGGCATATTACTGAGAATGTTAACTGGTTCCTCCTTGGGAAGAGTTCTTTCACAGCCATCTCATTCAGGTTTGACTTGGTCATGTGGTTCACTTTGGCCAACAGAAACTGGGTGGGAAAGACAATTTCCCAGTTCCAAACCTATGTCTTAAGAGGCATTTTGTGTTTCCACCCAACCTTTGGGGAAATTATGTTTCCACTAAGAGAAGAATATGTACTAGGTAGGCATTGCTCCTTCAACCTGCATCCAAAAATGAGACTCACAGGACAATCTCAATTTGACAGAGCTGAAGCAGAGCTTTTTCTAATCACCAAACGCATTGTACTGACTGGCAATTATATGATTCATTCATTCATTATTCTTTAAATGTGCTTGGGCAATTTTACATGCATAATGTATGATGATAATGGTGATGATGATGATAATGATAATAATAAAAGCAAACATCTTTATATGCTTCAACAGCTAAATTATTCATGTTCTTTCATCAGTGCAGAGAATTTGAGGCATTTTAGTCTGACTACCTTGAAAATCAGTCAGTCAGTGTCAATAGCTATTTAATCAAAAGGAGTAAAGAGGAATACTCTATTTTTGTGTGCTAGTCCCCATCAAGGAAAGGATGAAAGTGACTATGATCATGCCGGCACAAGCTCTGAGTTTAGGAGTGAAAGCCGTCTATCCCTTTGGTGAGATTATTTTAGCTACTTGAGGTTTTAGAATGTACATTTCAAAAACAATGTAAATAAAGGTGTTTTTGGCCCTCTTGGGTCAATGTTCTAAGAACAAGAAAATAAGTACATTTCCAATGCTTGCTTAAAATAAATAAATGTGTGTGTATGTGTGTGCTCCTACGTGTATGCAGATGTGTATGTGGACCTTTGTTGTCTCCAAACTAGGCTACTGGAATATGGCTAATGCTGTTTACTGGCTCCCCCCCTGAAGAGCTTCAGTTGAGTCTTTTTAGAAAACTGAAGAATCAGGGTTACAGTATGAAAATAAATATTCTTCTGGAACACACTCTGGAGAAGGAGGAAATTTGATGACCCAATTTTTGCCTGCACAGCATTGCTGGGTATGACTTTTCCCTGAAAGTACAAGTCAGCCAAACCCTAATTGTATTGCACCATTCACTTTGGAGGCCCTTGGGTGGCTGGTTCTCATTTCTTCTCATACCAGTCTTCACATTCCAAATAGAAACGTTTATCTTCCTTTCCTTAAAAGCTGATTTTCTCAATTTGATACAGGAACAGTCATGGGTCTAAGCCTGATTTGGAAAATCTAGGAAATAAGTGACAAACTATTTTTTCTACAGGTCTCTGACCACATAACGCATAATGCCATATATTTGCCTTTGCACTTGGCATCAACATGTTGGCCTTGCTATCATCTGTCTTCTGTGTATACACAAAGGATAGCTTTGCAATTCTCGATGGCTTGAAAATTACAAACCGAAACTTAACTCTTCAAGAACAAAACTTAATGAGAATTGTGTGATTAAAACCAGTTCATAGGACAAACCTGAAATCGGCAGAAAAGGCTATAATGGATGCATACATGATATGACTTTGGAGACCTAGCTCACTTTTCATTTTTTAAAAAATTAAGCATCAATTTGAATAAAAATGTAGTTTTTATCATTTAACTCTTTATTGGAAATTATCCCTAACAAAATTTACCATTTTAACCATTTTTAAGTGTACAGTTCAAAGGCATTAAGTACAATCATATTGTTGTACAACCATTACCACTATCCATCTCCAGAAATTTTTCATCTTTCCAAACTGACACACTCTACCCACTCTACAACAATGCCCCATTCACTCTCCCCACAGACTTTGGCAACCACAATGCTACATTCTGTCTCTATGAATTTCATTACTCTATGTATCTCGTAGAAGTGGAATCATGTAATATTTGTCCTCTGTGGCTGGCTTAGTCACTTAGCATAATGTCTTCAAGGTTCATCCACCTAGGTATTAGCATGTGTCAGATTTTCATTCCTTTTTGAGGTGGAATAATATTCCATTGTATGTATATATCACATTCTATTTATTCATTCATTTGCTGATGCACATTTAGTCTACCTCCACTTTTTGGCTATTTGGTAAGTAATGCTGATAGAAACACAGATGTACAAATATCTGTTTGATCCCTGACTTCAATTCTTTTGGGTATATGTGAAAAAGTGAAGCTACTGGATCATAGGGTAATTCTATGTTTAATTTTGTGAGTAATTGCCATACTGCTTTCCACAGTGGCTACACAGTTTTATATTCCTACCAGCAATGCACAGTTCCAATTTCTCTATATCCTCACCAATATCTGTCATTTTCTTTCATTGCCAGATCCATTGTCATGAAGTTTTCCCCTAATTTTTCTATGAAAGTATTAATAGTTTTAGTTGTTATATTTAGGTCTTTGATCCATTTTGAATTAATGTTTGTATATGATATAAAGTAAGGGTCCAACTTCATTCTTTTATATGTGGACATCCAGTTTTCTTGACAGTGTTTGTTGAAGACTCTCCTTTTCCTGTTGAATAATCTTGAACCCCCAAGGAAAATCTTTTAACCATATATATAAGGATTTATTTCTAGGCTCTCTTTTCTATTACACTGAACTATATGTCTATTTATGGTAGTACCATACTGTTTTGGTTACTGTAGCTTTGTAGCAAGTTTTGAAAATAGTAAGTTTGAGTCCTCCAACTTTGTTGTTTTTAAAAATTGTTTTGGCTAGTCTGTGTCCTTAGATGTTTCATATGAATTTTTGAACAGGTTTTTCTATTTCTTCAAAAAAATGTCATTGCAATTTTGATATGGATTACATTGAATCTGTAGAACGCTTCAGTAGTATTAACATGTAAATAATATTAACTCTTCCAATCCATGAATACAGGAGGTCTTTCTATTTATTTACTTTCTCTTTAAATGTTTTTAGATTTTAGTGTACAAGTCTTTTACCTTCTTGGTTAAGTTTATTCCTAGGCATTTTATTCTTTTTGATGCTATTGTAAATCAGATTTTTTTCTTAATTTCCTTTTTGATTGCTCATTATTAGTGTAGAGAAACACAACTAATTTTTGTATGTTGATTTTGTGTTCTGAAACTGCTAAATTCATTTATTACTTCTAAAAGGCATGTGCATGTGCCTGTGTGTGTGTGTGTGTGTGTGTGTGTGTGTAATCATTAGGGTTTTCTACGTACAAGGTCATGTCAGCTATGAACAGGGACAATTTTACCTCTTCCTATCAAATCTTATGTCTTTTACTTCTTTTTCTTCCCTAATTGCTCTAGCTAAACTTCCAATATTATTCTGAATGGAAGGGCAAAAGTATTATAATGCACTTTTTAACATAGACCAACATCTATTTTCACTGAAGATTAAATCTATAGTCGCAGTTTACATCAATTCTCAATATGTGAAAAAGAAAATAATTTGGGGATATTTACCTTCTCCCTGCTACTCAGAAGTTCAGAGACCAGCAGAAATTAAATAGGATGGGTGGGATGGAAAGAGGGTCTGGAACAAGTAGTAAAATTAGAGTAAAAAGTAAGAGGTCAGTAGCAATGGCAGCTCCAGATTTGGTGGGATCTGAAGTTTATGTAATTTGGGGGAGCTCCTTTTAGGAAAAAATACAAAATTATGAATGCAAAGTTAAGCAGGATATTGGATATTTATTTAAAGTGAGAAAAGAAATGGCAACAAATGTCTGTAATCTTAGAAATTCAGATCTCCTCTGAGAAACTTTAGGAAATTTGTCAGCAATGATTATTTAGACAGGTTTCCTGATTGCAATCTGGTTTCCTCTCCCAATCAGGAATACTCTAAAACTCCCAGAATCTCCCAGCATTCCCAGGAGTCCATGCAGTTCAGGGGTCCTGATGGTGCTGAAGCATCCTTTGCTTCCTCAGGAGTCCATCTGATCACTAGAATGCCTGAATATATATTTATTCTAAAGAATAAGTAACATCCTGAAGAATAAGTCTGGGGAAGTTACATTGCATCATTTTGTACAGTTGCTCTAGGACTAAAAATGGAAATACCTGTATTGCATCTGTATTTGATTTTTTGCTTGAAATGGACATGATTTTGTAGACTTGTTATATAATGTCAGGCAATAAAAAGCATGATTTATTAAGCCAATTTGTCTTGAAAATACTTGTCAAGGAAGCTTGATTACCAAAAATTCCAGAAAGATTTGCTGACCATTCTGACTTACCCACAGTATAACCTACAGAATCATACACCTCAGGATTGTCTGTGACAAATATTCACTGTCCTTAAAGGCCCTGCGTGTGTACATGAATGTGTATTTGTATGTGTGTATGTAACTCTGCCAAAGACTCTGATTTTTAGTTTCTTAAAAATACCAGAAATTCTGCATTAGGGTTTTCATGACCTCAGTAATGTGATATATTCAGTAATAACTAGAACAGAAAACACTGATATTTTTTGTTTTGTGGTTGGCACTCAGTTGTGGTAACTGAGTGCCAAGCTATATTCTTGTATTTACCTAGTCAATTCTCCCAATGACCATATGGAGAAAATTATATTTTTTTACCATTTTACTTATAAGAAAGCTGAGGCACAGAAAAGATTATTAATTTTTCTAAGGTAACAAATCTAATGAGTTTGTTGGCTCTGTAGAGTGAGCCCGATTTCAACATTTTACTACCTCACCAGGCTTCACTAACTACCGATGAGTAGTGTTTGTTTGTGACATGGGGGTCATCAACTATAAATGGCTATTCTTTCACCCCCAGTGGGAGATGAATTATTTCACATCCTATCATGGCAGCCATAAGAGCATGTGGATGTAAGTATATTTGATCTCCTATAGTCACAGTTTGGGGAATGGTTTGTTAGGTGTTCTTTACAGTTTGGTGGCATAGTTAATAGAAAGACTGATGCCCATTTGTGACTCATCTGTTTTCTAAGAAATCTTCCCCAGCTTTTGTGCTAAGACTCAACTCAACTTTGTCTTTTTAAATTTCATTTTGCTTTCCCAGTTAGAGATTGTGTTTCATGATGTCAAGAACAGTATTTTCTATTTCCTTTGAATCTCCCAGAACATGACATAATGCTCATAGGAAAGTAAGGACAAGCATTGTTTTATTCACTGAGATATTTCTAACAAGCCACTGCTAAAAGTAAGTTTATCCGTGATTTGCATTTAAAAATTACATGAACCACACATTCCTTCAAACAAGATTTATAGAAGGTCTGTATGTGATAGGGATGCAACAAAAACTAAATACAGTTTGCATCCATTGAGGGCCTCGTGGTATAATGGGAAGACACAAATGTAAACAATTAATGTAGTGATGTGGCATAGAGACATCATTAAGGTTCAATAAGTGTAATGAGTAAATAAATTTAGCTTTGGTAGGGATGGAGTACTAACTCCAATCTTGGTAAGAGAGATCTAACCCATACACTATTAGAATTGAAATAAACTTTTAGGAATTATTGTGGTCTATTCCTCACTTTATAAGCAAGAAACTAGAGTGATAAGATGTTGAGTGGGATTTTTCCCTGTTGGTCTACGCTCAGCTATTAGGAAAAACAGATGGAAATAAAAGACCCTATGAATACAGTTAATCTGAAGAGGGCCTTTCTATGAACACCATCTTCTTGAAGGAATTTAGAGGCCACAGAATCAGCTCTACTACAATAATGCACCCTCCCATCCCAAAACGGCAGAGACCTAGACACATGAAGAGAGCCATGCTTGACAGCTTTTGGAGTATGCAGAGTGCCCAAGGAAGGTTCCTTCCTTCCCTTTACAAGTTTCTCCTCCTAAATCCAAATGTTTACAGTGATGGATTTGTTTTAAAAGAATCACTCACAAATTTTGGCTAAGTCTGCAAGAAGGAGAGACTGAGATCTCATTTTCTATTCCCTCATCTGGATGTCCTGTTTCCACAGCTCAATGGGAGTTATTTACAAGTTTTGGGAATAGTTTCTTAGGTTGTTCTTTAGAGGTTGGTGGCATAGTGAATAGAAAGACTGACGCAATTTGTGACCTAAGGATCTCTGAAGAATAGAGTTCTACTGTACTAGTCCAAGCCAGCAAGACTTCAAGAGATGGTGTGGGAGGACTTGGAAAAAATATGGAGGCATCTTCATCCCATTCCAGTTTTCCATAGTCCTTGGAGAAGGGGACACTAGCAGTTCCTATGGCTCCAAGAGAAGCTCCAGGGTTTTACAAGCCACTAGCTGGCCAAGCATTTGAACACTCAACTCAAAAAAGGGATTGGATGTATGGAGTAGAGGCAGGAGGCCAGAAAGAGATACTACATTCCTTCTCTGTAGGGGTCCTCAGTGATGGAGTGATCCTGGGGAAAGCTGATACTTACCTAAGTATCCCTCACACCACCTACACACCAGTAACAAGAGAGAAGTAGGCCAAATCAACATGAAACCCGGGGCTCCAAAAGACAGCAGTTATATACAAGCATCCCTACATTTCTGACTCCTCTGTTTTCAAACCTGGAGGAGCTCCATGTGTAGGAGTGAGGTAGACAGAATACCCCAGGCACAGACCCCACCAACATGTATACATACACATAAAGTGCTACCGTGAGGGGAAGATAGGAGAACAGATCACAACCTCTACCACCCCAGCCCTCTTTAGATACAAACTCAGCATGGCTGAAAGAGCTTTAGAATAATAAGCATGATGTTAAAGTTTTAAACAGAACTAGACAGAAATTTAATGCCCAGAGACAAAGGATTTGCCCAATATTTTATTAAGGGACTGAAAAAGGGAGAATTTGAGACTTCATGAATGAAAGCAGTTCACATGAAAACCATTACACATTTTATAATTTCAACAGTTCATAGTGGCATGTCAAGGCCAGGGGTGGGGAACAGAGGAGCACTGCACCTTGAAAGAGAAAACTATTTTATGACTGACATTGTCTGAAATTACTGGGCCCATGCTACTAATAAAAAGTACACAAACTTTGTTATTATTTTTAACCTCTCCAGAGACAATGTACTCCTTGACTGCTTGTACTTGGGGCAGTCTCTGCCAAACTTTCCTTGCTATATAGGGCTGCCAGTTGAGACCTACTCAAAGAAACAAGACTAATTTTCCTAGGGAAAGAAAATTTCTAGGGGTAGAGAATTTTGCAGACATTTTACAATCTCTGGCCTTGATTTAAAATCATTTCTATTTTTCCTTAAATTAGTTACAGGTTAGGCAGATACAGTGGGTCCTTAGGGTCCTTTAGAAAGCAGCCATGGAGACAGGGTTATGAGCACAAGAAGTTTATTGTGGGATAATGCCTGAGAAAGATAAAAGGGGGAGGAGGGCAGAGAGAACCTCTGTCCACAATGCATATCCGACAAAGACTCAGCCCCTCAGTGGCAAGCTGGGGAGCAAGGTTTTCTTGTTAGACCTTACACTGGGCACAAAGAGTCAGGCTTTAGTTATCCCAGTCTGCACAGTCACTGACCAGGGGCTACCCAGGAAAAGCATGGCATCTTCTGGAAAGCTGAGGTGGGTCCTGAAGGCAATGTAGCTGGAGGCTGTCAGGCAACTGCACCCCTTGCCACTGAACAGCAAGTTCTTCCTTGGAAGGAGATCTAAGCCACACATATCCCTGGTGCCCACACCTAATCACACATTACATTTCCATATGCCCGGCTTTTCCATTAATTTTAAAAGTCTACTAAGTGTTTTGTGATGCCTCATTAGCTACTCATCACCACTTCTATACAGCCAGGTGACGTCTGGATACCTACCCAGGATGGTCAGCTGTTAAGAAGAGTCAATCTCGTAAACATGGAACTAGAGTAATTGTGTGACTAGACTTGATTCTGTTTCACATTTCAGCTTATTTTTGATTAAATAAAGTGCAGATTCTCTAACACAGAGGACTATCTTTTATTCATATTTATATCTTTTAACCCCACACACATAAAAATAGAGCCTAGCAGGGAACCTGCCGGCCAGAAGGGTCACAATAAATGTTCTGTGTAATAGAATGTCTCATTACAGAATGTTTTACCTTCTTGCCCTCACTTCATATCCATAGAAATAAACTCTGTGCCATTTGCTATTAACCTTGTTTTCAAATCAATATATTTTGTCTATTTTCTTTATGAAAGAAGGAAAAAAATTCCAAATGGTAAGAGGATTGGCTTAAAGATGGGGATGTGAGAGGTGATGCAGAAAACTCTTCCCAAAACCAAATATAATATGAAAATATAGCAAATACATCTAATCCTGAAACAGCAACAGGAAAGAAGGCTGCGACAGACTGCCTACACCTGGGGAACAGAGCAGACCTCAAGGAAAAGGGTAAAGTAGCAAAGCCGTGATCCAGAGGAACCCAAGCCCTTCCCCCACCCCAGCTCACCAGAGGGAGTAAGAGAAATGGAGGAGGGAGCGAGTGGAGGCCTCGGACTGCTGAACACCCAGCCCTGGAGATCTGCGATGGGAGCAAAAACCTACATCCCATGGTGCTCTGGAGATTACTGCGGTTGGAAAGCTAAGACAGGCAGAATAATTGCAGAGACTGAGATGACAGCTGCTTGTGGAAAACACATATCCACAACTGGCTGCTCTGGGAGAAAAGAAAGGTGGGCAGTCTGAGAGACTTCCTAACAGTGAGAGGGCTGCTAAAGGGGCAAGGATTGCACAGAGCTTGCTGCTCAGGAGAAAGGAGAGATAGACAAAATTGTCTGGGTGCACTTTGCCCAGCAGGTTGGGCACTTTCAGGAGCTTCAGGTGCTCCACCTGCCTGGCTGGCAATGCAGCTACAAGATCTCTGACTACGATACACAGCATGCCACTCCTTCCTCCCAGCCAGCACTTGCTTGCAAACCAGCTGCCCCTGCCATTGCACCAGAACATCCAAAGAGTGGCCCAGCCTACAACAGCTATAAGTGAATATCATCATTAGCAACTTTCTCCTAAAAGCATCTCCTCAGGCAAGGGAAACAAAAGCAAAAAAGAACACATGGGACTACATCAAACTAAAAAGTTTCTGCACAGCAAAGGACACCATCAACAGAACAAAAAGACACCTTACAGTACGGAGAATATATTTGTCAATGACATATCTCACAAGGGATTAACATCCAAAATATATAAAGAAGACACATGCCTCAACACCCAAAGAGCAAATAACCCAATTAAAAAATGGGTGGAGGATATGAACAGACAGTTCTCCAAAGAAGAAATTCAGATGGCTAACAGGCACATGAGAAGATTCTCCACATAGCTAATTATCAGGGAAATGCAAATTAAAACCACAGTGAGATATCACCTCACACCAGTTACGATGGGCAACATCCAAAAGACAAACAACAACAAATGTTGGTGAGGATGTGGAAAAGGGGAACCCTCCTACACTGCTGGTGGGAATGTAAATTAGTTCAACCATTGTGGAAAGCAGTATGGAGGTTCCTCAGAAAACTCAAAATAGAAATACCATTTGACCCAGGAATTCCACTCCTAGGAATTTACCCTAAGAATGCAGCAGCCCAGTTTCAAAAAGACATATGCACCCCTATGTTTATCGCAGCACTATTTACAATAGCCAAGAAATGGAAGCAACCTAAGTATCCATCAGTAGATGAATGGATAAAGAAGATGTGGTACATATACACAATGGAATATTATTCAGCCATAATAAAACAAATCCTACCATTTGCAACAATATGGATGGAGCTAGAGGGTATTATGCTCAGTGAAATAAGCCAGAGGGAGAAAGACAAGTACCAAATGATTTCCCTCATTTGTGGAGTATAACAAGGAAGCAAAACCAAAGGAACAAAACAGCAGCAGACTCACAGACTCTGAGAAGGGATTAGGGGTTACCAAAGGGGATAGGTGAGGGAAGGTGGGTGGGGAGGGATGGAGAAGGGGAGTGAGGGGTATTATGCTTGGTACACATGGTATGTGGGGGGCCACAGGGACGGCAGTGTAGCACAGAGAAGACAAATAGTGACTCTGTGGTATCTTACTACACTGAAGGACAGTGACTTCAATGGAGTATGGGGGGAACTTGATAATATGCATGAATGTAGTAACCACAATGCTTTTCATATGAAACCTTCATAGAGTGTATATCAGTGGTACCTTATTAAAAAAACAATAAATAAATAAATAAATAATTTTAAAAGTCCAATGGTAACAGATAATACAAATAAAACACTGATGAGAAAAAGAATTGTTATATAAAAAAAATTGACTGAAGAACCATTTTCTGGGGCCTGCCACTCCAGTGACTACTCCAGCAAGATAACCTTCTTTTAATCACACCAAAGAGTAAGACTGGGAGCAAGATGTATTGCAGATTGAGGGAGCCAAGCATTCATATGTCAACACAAATGAAGGAAGGAAGGAAGGAAAGGAGGAAGGTAATAGAAAATAATTGTTCACCAAAATCTAAAGTTCGGGAGGTTCCTCTGTGTAAATTTAGTACCAACTTTCATTTTGTCAATGGACTGATGATAGTTTTGATTGTGGGACATTTACTTCCAGGATCAGGACATCAAAATAGAACGAACGGCAAGGTCCAGCTGGTAGCTGGGATGAAACATGAATGCCGGGAACCCTTAGCAGCTGCCAAGGAAGGACCTGTCCTTTGCAAGCTTTGGAAAGGGAGCAAATGATCACCGTTGGTCTGTAGCATCCCCTGGTGGTCAGCCACGGCGTACGTCTGGCAAGTCGTGAGGCTGACATTAAACCTAAATAAGAACCGTTCCCTTCAAAGGCTGGGGCTTCATTTGTGAGGGCATCATCTGCGATGGATATTTCTCAGTGCTAGGAGACAGCCATCGACTCCTGACTTCCCCAAAGTACCTGGGGAGGGCAGCCCTCGGGGAAGCTAACCCAAAGCCACATGGGGGCTTCCTGGAAGGCTCTTTGATACAACTCATTATGATGTTCGGCTGGATAATTTACTTGTTTCAAGTGCATGATTAATGGAATTATGACTCATAATTAGGACATGCCCAGAGAGCAAACAACACAAACTGTTCTGACTGGCTGTCAGCAACTGTCAGGCTCATCCTAGTAATGCCCAGGAAATGAAAAGTCTCTGCATTTCCCTTTAATTTTATTTAGGAATGTGATTTCATAACAGCAACTGAGGGCTGTGGGTAGTGTTTATCCTTCAGATAATGTCACCTCAAAGCACCATTCCTCTTGGCATCCTTTGCAGAGTCCCCAAGAGGTCCTTCAGATAGTACCACTTAATTAATCAGGCCCTTTCAACTGGGAGGCTTTGTAGACAATACCCCCCTCTTCTCTTCCTCATCTCTTCCTGAAATCTCCTGTGTGCTGGTCCCGCTAGGAGACATTATTTTGGAGGAACAGGATCTATTAGCTCTCAGCCTGGCCTCTAACAAACAGTTTTACAAGGCCAGTCAACCCAGTTTGTTATGAAATGTCCTTGCTTCTTGTAGTGGTGGGGAAAAAAGGCTTCGCTTTGATATAGTAGGAACTGTCCCACTTTTTGTTTTCTTTTCTTGTCTTCTTTGCTGCAACTAATTAAAATACTGTCATGCTCACCAGCACAGGGGATTGCAAATGGCAATGAGCTGTAGAAAGCCCCTGGTCAGAATGAAGGACGGTTGTAGAGGCAGCCCCTCGCTACTCCCGTGGGATCTCTTTTGGACTTCAGCGATCAGGGAAGCATGGGCTCCCCTGTGTGTGTCCAAAGATATTCAGCAGGGATGGGAGGAAAGCGGATAAGGGGCCTCAAGCACCTGTGGCAGCTTGCTTCTCCTCTTGAGGGGTGCTCCATCGGATTTTCAAAAGAATGCATGCCAGGTGCAGACGTTTTGAGTTCTCGCAAGTCTGGGAGTAAAAAAGGGAGGAGACAGAGAGTGCACTGGTGTGGACCAAGTCAAAGCTTGCCAAAGGCAAAAAGTAGAGGAAGAGATAACAAACGCTCTGGAAATTTCACAGACACATTAAAGATTATATTTGGTTCTGCCTCAGAGCACTTAAAGCTGTAGTTGAACTTCACAATTTTCTTCCAAAGTGGGTCAGTTTTGCTCATGCCAAACTAAAACACAAAATGGAAAGGGTTAAGGTAAGGTAGCTCATTCTACCAGGCCTTTGGGCAGAATCAATTTGTCCCTTCAGCATGTCTGGCCCCTCATTATTCCAAGTATGGTGCATGGCCCAGCATCACCTGGGAGCTTGTTAGAAATGCAGAATCCTGGGCTCCACCCCAGACCCACTGAATCAGAATCTGCATGTGAACAAGACCCTCAGAAGATTTCCCTGTAAACTGCAGTTTGGAAAACCCTGGTCTAGGGCATGTGCTGAAGTTACCTCTGAAGTTTAGAAGGGATGAAGGCCCATACTGAGCTTCATGAAAAACCAGAATAAATCTATTTAATATCTTATTTAACTATTTTTTTCTATACAAACTTGATTTCCTTTTTAAACCAACTTGATGGCCAAAGTTTTGAAAAGATAAGTTGTTGTAGCGTGGGAATGAAAAGTATTAGACTTCTGCAAAACTGGGGAATATTTTTTGTAAGTAATGGGCTATTTTTAGAGCAAACATTATATTGTTAATCCAAATGTTACATGAAATAATGAAGTATTATAAACAGTGAGATTCTTTTTCTATCCAATTGAAGCAGCAAACAGACAAACTCATGGGCCCTGCCCACTTTATCTCTCAGGGCTCTAAAAATTATTTTGGTCACATTAAGGAGAAATGGCCAGCACTCTGTTCTCTTTACCTCACTCTTAATTTTTACTATTTTTCATACCATTTATCACCTTAAAATGTACTTATTTTAGTGTTTGTTTTATGCCCACCATACTTTCCCCTGCTAGAAGTTACCTCCAAATAGGTAGGTATCTTGCCTATGACAGCACTTGCCATATCATAAATGCTCTGTCAACTTGTGTTGAATGAGTGAACATCTGTTCTAGAATAGGGATATTTCTTGGGACTTTCCAGGTATCAGGCATAAATACCTTTAGGCTGTTTACTCACATTGTTCTAGGTTTATGCACACAAAGCAAATTCATGTATTTGTTTTCTGAGATGTCTGAAGATTAAAAAAGAATGTATGGAGTGGGGTTGAATGTATCCCTCTTTTGCTTTATTAGACAATATGTTCTCTGGGGAAAGTATTCTTCATTAATATTAACAAACTGGTTTCTCCTTCACATAATTGTCCCATGTTATTTGGTGTGAATCCACTGCAAAGGGACTGGTCTTTGGGTGCATTAATTACATTCATTTCTATGCCTGAAAAGCTGATGTTGAGACCAGATGCTGGCACAACATGACTTACACAAGGTGCTAATCCTGAAAGGGCAGCCAGTTTGCAGCTTTATTTGACATCTATCACTGTTTCTCCACCCCTTTCTGCCCTCCACAGACATGGCAGACACTGTAAGCAAAGGGACTTAAGATTTATTATTCTGCAATGTAACTAAATGCTGCAAATCTTATATTCTGGTTAATAGCACAGACCCACACATCATGCTGAAACACTGAACAGGTTTGGAAAGAACCATTATATAGCCATACTCAGGCTATATAATCTTCTTTTGTTTCTTCCTATTCTTTCTTTCTACCTCATAACCTTACAGTGCCCCAGTGTTCACCCTTGGCCCCTTCTGTATATTATACTCCCCACAGTGAACTTAACTCCCATGGCTTTAAATACTATCTAATTGCAGACTACATTGAAATGAACATCCTAGCTTTGAACTCTGTGCTGACTTCATATTTGTACATACAATTGGCACATTAGGCAATTCTACTTGGATGTTTAACATGCAATTCAAATCAAACATGTTTAAATTTGAATTCCTTGTCAAAAATCTCAGTCCGCAAACCTACTCCCCTTACAAACCTACAGTGGAGAACAACTGTATTTCCACTGTTCAAGACAAAAACATTAGGGTTACTCTTCAATCTTCTCTTTCCTTCCCAAGGATCATCTAAACTGCCAGGAGATGCTGTTAATGCTACCTTCAAAATACATTCACTATAAGCCCACTTTTCTCCAGCTTTACTGCTATCCTGGTTGGAGCCACCTTTATTACCTCTTGCCTGGATTATAGTATCAGCCTCCTAATTGGTCTCTGCTTCCAGTCTCAGGCCACACAGCTGATTTTCAACAGATGAGATATCCTTTAAAAAATTAAATCAGATTACATTTACATCACTCAGCTCAACCCCTCCAATGTCTTCCTAGTCCATTCTGAGCAAAAGCCAAAGTGCTTACAGGGACTTCTCTTCTTCCACTTCAGTTGCTGTGTCCTCCATGCTGTTCTTGGGATTTTGCTCGGTGGTTTCTTCTGCTCAGAACACTTCTCATCCCAGAGATTCACATAAATTGCTTCCCTACCTCCTTCACATCTTTCTGCAAAGGTTACCTTCACAACTAACTCTTTTTGAGTTGCAACTCTTTTCCCCATCTGCCCCCACCACTCTTACTCTCTCTGGACTCATTATCACTGTTGAGTTGTATTTAGCACTCATTGTTATTATCTTTATTGTTTGTGGTCTGTCTTTCCAAACCCAACTAAAAGGCCCCTGAGACTACAGATTTTGTCTGTTTCGTTCACTAATGTAGTGCAAGTATCTACAATAATGTGGGTTACTTATCAGATACTCAATAAATTTGTGGAAGGTACTAATGTTTATTAAGTTTCACTTTTCACTGACTGAGGATTTGCCACCCTATCTTAAAACTCGACTTCTCTTTCTACCTCTAAAAGAACGCAGGGAGAGCTTGCTCTGAATTTATCAGGGTAATCCCTAGCCAGAGAGTGTATGTGGCTTTTTCCATATACAAAATCAAGTGCATCTTGTCTAGAACTTTTCATTTATTCTAGTGATGTCTATAATTTTATCTCTGGCTTACCCTGCCAAACTTAAAGGTAAGCAGTGTTATCCTCCTAGCTTTATGACCAATACACAAGGCCTGTCTTCATGAATATGATTATGATTTCTGATCCAGCAATCCCTAGTCATTATCACCAAAGTCAGGAAGGCTTGAACTGAATACTATGTGAATAGTTTTACCCAATTATTGAGGCCATCAGACAAATAGGCCCAAATAACATTAAATCCAAGGGCATTTGTAAACACCTTGTGAGTCAATATTTTACATCTCAAATTTCCTTCTCCTCCTTCTGTAATTGATTTATGTAGTCAAGTTCCCTGAGTTGAAAGCTCACACCTAGCTGGAAATTATTCACGCATGAAAATCTTGGGCTTTGTCCAAAATATCCCAAGAGAATTTAGAGGTTCAGTTGAAATACCAGAAACAATTTAACTCATTACAGCAAAGAGCATGTCTGGGAAGGAAGCCACTCAAACTTCATATGGTCTGCACCAGACCATAAAAGGTTGTTCATGCTCAGACACATATGCATCCCAAATATTTCGAAGAACCCTTTGAAAAGGTTAATTATTTTACCCCAGTTAAATAATTATTTTTTTTTCACACATCCTGATGTTTTAATTTAGGGATACAGAAGAGAGTTCTGGAGGTGAGAAGTAGCTGGAAGCTTATGCTAGAGAAGATGATAATAGTTAACTCCATTACAGTAAATAGTTAACTCTGTTACAGCAATATAATATATATTGTTATATATATTATATACATAGCAATATATATAAAACTATATATATAACATATATAGCAATATAATAGTTAACTACTGCAACTAATTTATACTTACAAATTATAAACCTTAAAGTGGTGCACATGGCCATTCTATGAAGAAATATTAGCATAAAATAGATTAAAAAGAGAGTTCTAGCATATCATATCAAATTCATAGAAACAGCATTGTCATTTCCACCTCCAAATACTGTGAACTTAATCCCAGAATATTCTTGTATTCTAACAAAAATCATTTGAGTTTTAGAGGTCTTTTACTTTTCACTTGACAGATGTCTGTGTTGTTTCCATTTTCAATTATTACAAATAAAACTGCTCTGAACTTTTGTGTACATATTTTTCATGAACGGAAGTTTTCGTTTCTTTGGGATAAATAACAAAGATTGCAATTGCAAGGCAATATGGTAATTTCATGTTTAGTTTTATAAGTAACTACCAAATTGTTGCCCACGGTGTCTGTACAATTTTACATTCCCACCAGCAAAGTTAGAATGTTCGAGTTTCTCCTCATCTTTGGCAGCATTTGGTGTTGTTACTATTTTTGTTTTCTAATTTTAGGAATACTAATAAAAGATATGTAGTGATATCTCAAGGTGGTTTTAATTTACATTTCACTAATGGCTAATGATGTCAAGCATGTGTCTTCTGCTTTTCTGTCATCTGAATATTCTCTTTGGTTAACTGTGTATTTGTTTTATATCTTAATTTCTGATTGGATCATTTCTTGTTTCTGTTGAGATTTTTTTTCATTAATTTTTTTATTTTGGTATCATTAATATACAATCAAATGAGCAACATTGTGGTTACTAGATTCCCATTTCTGTTGAGTTTTAAGAGTTCTCCATATAGTCTAGACACTATTACTTGGTCATATATGTTCTTTAGAATATTTTCTCCCAGTCTTAAACTTGTTTTTCATCTTCTTAACAGGATCTTTTGCAGAGCAGAAGTTTTTAATTTTAGTGAAGTGCAAATTATCATGTTTTATTGATTGTGCTTTGGGTATAAAGTTGAACAATCCTTCACCTAGACCTGACCCCAAAGATTTTTCTCCTGTGATTTATTTTCTCATAAAGGTTTTATAGTTTTAAATTTCACATTTAAATCCATGATCATTTTGAACAATTTTTATATAGGTATAAGTTTTAGATCAAAAAGGTTTAGCGTGAGGTCCAGATGGGTATTATGTTCAGTTTCCCACTGGACCCAACCGACATCACCCCTGCAAAAGTAGAGCACAACACTTACACCTTCTCATTGCAGACAGCTGAGGTGGAAGTTCAGTTAGCCCTTCCCTCTGTTGACATCTTCACAGCAAATCTGTGACCCTGACTTTCACTGCCTGACTGATGCTGAGGGAATGTGTAAGTTCGACTCCTCACTGAGCCCCTCTGACTCTAGGGAGGACAGAAGTGGGGGGCTGACATATAATATTACAATACTACGGAAGAGGGGAGCTCAGCTCCCTGCTGGGCCCCACTGATGCTCTATGATAGGGAAGCAAAGCGTCAGTCGCCTCTCACCACCTCATTCTACCTCATTGCTGGTGGGTGGGGATGAGGCTTTGCTCCCCATTATGCTCCACTGACACAGGGACAGCCTGTGAAGCCTCATGGGGACTGGTTCTGCATCGCATGACATCATTAAGTCTTGTTTTCTTTCAAGAAAATGTGAAGAATCTGTTCAGTGCTGGATCCCATGGACACTCTCCTGAGTGGGAGGGAGAATGGTATTACCCCCAGCTTCTGGCTGGTCAGAGATGGAAAATCAGATCTCCACTCAGCTCCATCAATACTATTCCTGCAAGGCAATCAGTGTGCATGTTAGGCAGGGGATGGAGGACTGGCTCCCTGCTCTGCCCTGGGCAATACCACTGGGCAGGGGAATCCGAGGGTTGCCACTTGCTTCTGTGGTTCAAGTGGGAGTGGTAGAGTGGAAGACCAGCTTGTGCTGGACCCTTCTGGGAGTGTGGGGGAGGGATACGGAACCTTTTTTCCATTGTTCCATTTTATTTCAGCTAGAATAGAGTGGCTAGTGCCAAAAGGTTTCCACTGTTAGGCTCCCCATTTTCTGGGCCTTTAGCTGGGGGAAACAGACTTTTCTTTGTCTGTGCTTGTTGGTGGTTCTGGGTTGAAGGTTTTTGTAGCATCCTGGCTGGGATATATGGAGGTAGTAAGAAAACCCAGGGAACTCACTGCCATGTTGCTCCTCAAGCTTCTTGCAATTTAAACCTGCAAATAAAAGACCACTACAGGATGGAATTGGCTTCCTATGGACTGTTACTGAGGAATGACCCTTTTTCTCAATCCTACATGTTGCAGTCTGGAACCCTGAGGGCCCAGCAGTGTGACAATTTCCTTGATTCCCATTAAATTCCTCTTTTACGATGATTGAAAGGAGGGAGCTTCAACTCTTGAGAGCTGCCCTGGTGGCTCCTAGACTCAAGAAGTGCTATCAGCAGCTGCGGGTGACATGGGATGACAGCAAAGGAAGCTCTGCCCTATGCCCTTGTAGCTCAGTAGCATCTGAGAAGAAAATGAGCTCCTGGCTTCTCCTTCTGCTTCTGAATGTGGCCTTTGCTGACACCCTTCCAAGTCCAATATGCCTTATGTTTCTCATTACTTAGCTAATATTTTCATATGCTCAGCTCCTGAATGGTCCTGGTAATTGATGGTGGGACCTCTCAGGAATTATTCTTAACTTCTGCCCTTCAGTGGCTTACCAGCTTCCATATTACCACGAAGGAAATGGAGGTTCACATGGTTATTAAGTGATTCATGCAGGACTCGTACTGAAGTCTGACTCCAGAACTCAATTTGTCAGTCTATCATCATTCAATTGCTTCAATTTATGCTAAACTCATCTGATTTAAGGAAAAGTACCCTCTTGGTCTATTCAGGCTTCTATAACAACACCATACACAGGTGGCTTAAACATTTATTTCTCACAGTTTTGGAGACTGAAAGTCCAAGGTTAAGGCGCTGGCAGATTCAATGTCTGGTGAGAGAGCCCACCTCTTGGCTCATAGGCAGCCATCTTCTCATTGTGTTCTCAAATGGCAGAAGGATGAGGGATCCCTCTAGAATCTTCTATAAGGGTACTAAGCCCATTCATAGGCTCTACTCTCATGACCTAATAGCTTCCTAAAGGCCCCACCTCCAAATACCATCACACTGGGGATTAGGATTACAACATACGAATTTTAGGGAGACACAAACATTCAGTCTATAGAAAGCATGTTACTGGCTGCACTTATTTCTATACATGTAGACAGTAATGGTGACACAATCTTAGCTCCTATAGGCAAATATGGCCCAGGAAGATTCAGACCTCCTGCTGGAGTGCAGGCAGCCACATTTCCAGTCAAACTCCCAAGGTGATTAATGACAATAAGGATTTAAACACCACCACCTAACTCAATGTTCATGCCTGGATATGCACATCTCTGTCCCTTGCTTTGAGAAATGTGTATAGTTTTTGTTATATGCCTCCAACAAATTGTGGAGCTTAATGAACTATTAAGAGTTTTTTAGATCAATGTTCATTTAAAGTAGCACATGTCTCTAAAAAGTTCTGTGTATTATAGATACATATTCACATGCATTATGAGTAATTCACATGCAGTTATGATCCAGTGTTCAGAAATATAAAAGTATAAAACACCTATGTGTGTTAAATAAAATGCCACTCAACATGTCATGAAATCTTATCCTAAACATCTAACCCTTACATTGCTCTAACAGTGATCACCTTTTGAGACATAATCAATTTACTTAGTGTGATAATATGCCTCTCTGATAGTGACATACATTATCCTCTGGACTTTCTGTGATAACACAGAATAAAAAGCAAAAGGTCAGAGAAGTATTACCTAAGATGAAACGTGAAAGTTATACTACTTTCTTACCACTGACCTGTGGCTTTTAAAAATGTGACCCATGTCTCTTTCCTTCAAGTTTATTAATTTAAGATGATAACGAGTAATTTTAGGGAATACTGTCAGCTGACAGTTGTTTTTATCTAAGATCTATGAAGAAAAATAAAAACATCTACTTTACAGTACTTTTTATATTAAAAAACTTGTATCCAAGTTAATTAGTTAATTAGTATATGGAAAGGTGCTCAACATTATCAGTCATCTAGATTGCAAGTGGAAACCTCAATAAAATATCACTGCACTACCACCAGAATAGTTAGAATTAAAAGGACTGGTAGTGCCAAGTATGGCAAGGATGTAGAGAAACTGGAACTCTTGCGCTTTGTTGGTTGGAGGTAAATTGGTAAAACCACTTTGGAAAACTGTTTAACAGCAACCAGTAAAGCTAAAACACAAATACCCTAGGATCCAGTTATTCCACTCGCAGCTATATACCCACCATAACTGTGTATGTGTGTGTAACAAAATGCATGGACAAAAATGCTCTTCCCAGTCAAAACCTGAGAACAACTCAAATGTCCATCCACATGTGAATGGATAAATATATATGATAGAGTCATGCAATACAGTATGTTCATTCAATGGGCTGTAACTCAGAAACAAAAAAACCCTACTAATACATGCAAATATGTGAATGAAACTTACATACATAATATTGAGCAAATGAAGGCCAAACACATAAGAAAACAAACTATGTAATTCCTTTTATAGCAAGTTCAAAAACATCCAAAATGTTTTGAAGGATATTAACTATGAGAAGTATTAACTTGGATATGTTCTATATTTTGATGTCATTGCTGGTTTCATGGGTGTAAAAACTCATCAAGCTTTATATTTAAGATCTGTTTAGTAAAAAATATTTTTAAATAAAAAAGCTACAAATCTAAAATTGTCAAAATGCCCTGTTGAATTGACACTTCTGGACAGGCTGATTTCAGAGTGTGCAGACTTGGTCCCAGAGAATGAAAGCTTTTCTCAGTCACCAGGTCATATTTCTGGAGGTTCTACATGGGCAATGTATTTTCAATGCTGTGCTCAGGAGCAAGTAATACTTAAATGCAGATTTAGTATAATCTCTTTTTATTAACAAATGCCACATGGGAAGTGGCAACATCTCATGGACCACATTTTGAGTTTAATATACAGTCATACAACTCAGAATTTTCCGTTCTTAAATACACACATTAACAACTTAAAAACAATGAACAGACTTCATATAGCTTATTGCCATCATAATTTACACAACTCCTTGAAAGCAATCATTTAAGTAATACTAGATTTATCCATTGCTGGAAAAAATATTTGCTTAATAAAATAGTCAGCATTTTTTCCTGAGATTTAGGAAAATAAATGTCTATATGTCTTATTTCATAACTTTTTTTCAGAGATATTTTTTTCATACATACTCTATCATTGTCTCAAAGAATTGTATGTAGACCCAGAAAAAAGGTACAGCCTTCATTTCCAACCCATATTCTGGATGGGACTATTTTCTACCTGGAATGGATTATACTATACAGGCACACAAGAAAGGGAGGTGCTCTAGACCTCAAAGAGACTCCAGCCACAAGTATCTGCTGAGGCAACTGCATTTTGTTTCTGCTAAAGTTTTACACTGTCCTCTGTGTCCCAGATACAAAATGACACAGGGCACAGATTCTCAGGAATTAAGCTTAAGTCAAGGGTTTTGTTTGTCTTTGGAAACTTCAGAATGCTTTTTCAGCACTGCCTTTCTGATCTTTGAAATGGAGTAGACCTTGGCTTCTTGGGGTTAACTTTTATACCAGAGGATATTTTTTAATATCATTTTTCTTTTTGAGAAGTGTCTGTCCCTCACATTGTAGACGTGACATTCATTAAATGTGTCATCTTCCCCAATTAAAACAGACTGCTACAAGCCAGGTGCTACTCTCAGCACTGTAATGGCTGAAACAAGGTAGAATACAGATGTTTTATGTCTGTGGAAGTGACAGAGACAGAAAAGGAATTGGATTCCTTTCAGAGCATCTTTTATAGATCAGCAAATTCATTCAGTTACTTAAAAGGAGTTATTATTTCATTGGCATCTAACTCTGATCTGTGTCAGCAATAAGACATTATTCAATCATTTATTCCAGTACAGAAGAAATGTTATTATTGTCTAAGAGGGAAGTAAATATTGAGTCGACACTAAGACTTTTTTTATAGAATTATGAATATTGCACTTGATTCTAAGCTTCATTTAATTGAAGCACTTGGCCATTTTACTTTAGTAAGCAAGTTTATGATCAGAAAGGATGAAATAATTATTTTTTAAAGAATTCTAAAGCTAAGAGATTTTGCAAGATTTATAGCAATAAGTTAAGTACAATTCTTGGGGCTATTGTAAAAAGAGTATGGGAAATGCTGTTTGCTCAACTGATTTTGGACAAAGAAGCAAAAAAAATTAAATAGAGGGAAAATCACCTTTTCCACAAATGATGCTGAAGGAATTGGACATCTAGAGGCAAATATATATAATGAACTTTAGCCTAAAGTCTCATATCATATACAGAAATTAACTCAAAAAGGACACAGATTTATCTATGAAACTTAAAACTATAACATTTTTAGAAAAAACAAAGGAGAAATGTTGTGGATATTAGGGCTAGTCAAAGAGTTCCTAGATTTGACACAAACACAATCCATCAAAAACACAATCCATTAAAGAAAATAGTAGTAACTTGGACTTCATCAAATTTAGAAACTTTTGTTTTGTGAAACACAATGTCATGTGGATGAAAACACAAGCTACAAACTGAAAAAAAATTGTAATTATAACCAAACCATGTATCTGCCCAAAGGCCTACTATCTGCAATATATTCAAACTCTCAAAATTCAACAGTACAAACAGTACAAACATACAACCCACCAGTTGAACTCTTGAACATTCATCATAGAGAAATGAAAATTTTTGTTCACTCAAAAACCTGTCTGTGAAAGTTCATAGTAACTTAATTTGTAATAGTCAAGATTAGAAACAGCTCAGATATCCTTCAACAGAAGAGCAGTTACACAAACTATGCCTCACCCATGCCATGGAATACTACTCAGCAGTAAAAACGAACACACTCTTGTTATAGCAGCCCGGATTAAATGTCCAGAGAATTGTTCTGAGTGAAAAAACTTCCCAAAGACCACATACCGATATGATTCCATTTATTTAACATGTTCAACATGATACAGTTGTTGAAATGGAGAACAGATTAGTGCTTGTCAGAGTTTAAAGAAAGGGTTAAGAATGGGAATGAAGTAAGCTTGGTCATTAAAGAGCAACATGAGGCATCTTTGTGGTGATGGAATTATTCTGTACCTTTACTTTATCAGTGTGTCAATATTCTGGTTATGATAATTTTGCAAGAGGTTACCATTGGGGAAACTAGGCAAAAAGCATAAGGAATCTTTCTTTTTAATTTTCATGTGAATCTACAATTACTATAGTTTTTTTAGGTTTATTTAAAAAAATAATATTCACAATGTATTTGTAACTGTAGCAGAAATTATGAGCAGCAATGTTCTGAATAGGTAATACTTAGACTCTCTCACCTGAAAATGCCATAAACCTCCACTAAAAAGCACTTTTCTTGGATGTGTTAAAAGGACATGACATAGGTTGTTTTCTTTTTATCTGGCCATATATTTCATCATCTCATTCTGATATGACCTTGAGGCCATGAACCTTCTCTATCTTTTACCCATGCACCAGTAATCATGTGCTTCCTTTTTAAACAAATCCAGGGGAAATTCACCTGGTAAGGTCATTCAGAGTAGAATTAGTGCCTGAAGTTTGTGTAAAGAAGAAATCTGTCAGAAGGATCCAGGTATATCACATGAAACCCAAGGATAAGTAATACAAACAGACCTCCCCAGTGATATGAACAAGCCACTGAAATGGTATTAGTAAGCAAGACACATCATAGCATCTCCACTTTGTCTCTCTCTGTATGTTTACCTTATTTCTCTATGTAAAGTTGGACTTTATTGATGTTTTTCATCATTCACTAGTGCATACACTGCCACTTCACAGTTCCCCAAATTTACCTAACTGAATAGTTGAAACCAAAATAGATTCTCCTGTCCCAGTGCCAAATGCTTAGAGAAAGAATTTGATGGGGTTTTTTCTAAGATCAGTACCCTGTTCTTTATGAAATTGACTGTGGAGTCATTCAGGAAGATGAACATGGATATGAGGACTCAAATTTAGAGTCCAGTGATATTTACCTTTTGAGAGCTATGAGGTAGTACATAAACAAGTTGGTAAGGAGAGAATTATAGACATGACTGAGGCAGATAACTTGAAATGAACCCTTTCTTGGTGTTTGAAAAATACCACAGTTTATACATGGAGTGGGGAATGGCTTCATCTATTTGTTACACAGATGCTACAAGTTCCTCTATCAGTAATAGGGGATAAGAGTGATTTATCAGCTTCTGTTAGTATCTCCCCCATACTCCCTCAACACCCACTGTCCAGTACCAGACAATCCTGCACCACTACAAACTTCTGCCTAAGGGTTTCTTTCACACACGTGTGAATTAATGCCCTTAAGAAAATTAATGCTCTTAGGGAGTCGCCCTTAGCAATGACAAATGAGAACTAGAGATAAATATGCACCCAACTTGCCCAGTCAAAGGGAAAGGGATAACTATTGTGGCTTCTAGAGAACCTTAATAAAAGTGGCACAGTTGTGCACAGCACTAACGTTCTAATAACATATATTTTCTCTGGCTTCCTCCCCTTCCCATCTCATGTCTCATTCCCCAGGTGGCACTTTCTGTGATTAACTACCAAATAAATGATCTGCCTTCAAATTTCTGTCTAAGGGTTTACTTCTTTGGAATGCAATATAAGACAGGGACATAGGACATAAGTTCAGGGCGAGCATGATGGAGGGGAAGAGGAGATGCCTGTAACTGACAAGGTAAGAGAGAGAAGCAGGAACCATGAGAAAGCCTCAGGTCTAAATGGACCCAGCAGAGTCAGGATGCAGAGCATGAATACAGCTTGAACACAGGAGGAAGATCTGATCTATGCAGAGATAGAAAAAAAAATCACTAGAGAAGAGCAGTCGAAGTCCTTAGCCAGGTCCTAAAGCAAGATCAGTAAGAGATACTGAGTAAGACTCATTCCCCGGGAATGTATGCAGATGGGAACACAAAGGGAGCAGGATCTTACTCACTGCCTAGAAGCATGGGGCTCCCAACCTGTGGTCAATGACCTGAGATGTATTAGGGAAGCTTCTCAGCTGAGATCCAGGGGTGTGAATGAATCCATCAGCACAACCTTAGTTCATTTGATTAAATGATAATCTATCTAAGCATAAGGATGCAGCCTTACCCACAAACTAGATCACTGGCTGTTTTGCTTTAGATTAATATAGTGCTTCTTATAGTAGAAAAGAAATGTCTTCTAGTAGATATAATTTTAAAATAAGGCTTTCAGTTTAAAAGCTCTAAAAAACACAATAAGTTAAGATTTCACAAAGTTTCACTGAGGAACACGTTAGTTTATAAGCAAAGATATAAAGATCCAACAATTTAATATTCAGTGAGAAGATGTTAACTCTGGCAGGAAAGGGCATAGCAAATTACTTAACTAATCCTAAAATGTAGAGACCAAAGCTCTTCTCAGTGATCGTTAAGGAAGATGAACCAGTTCCAATATCCTTAATTAGTTGATTGAATAGAAAAATTTTACATAACTCTAAATGTTAAGCATCTCCTGAACAGAGCAAAAATAAATTCAGTAACTGACTATAATCTATACGTGTAAATCTCTAGAAACTCCATAGCCATTTCCACTTGAAAGTGACTGGATTTCCTTTCTTAATTAATTTGGGAAAACTCTAATGGGATGTGTAGTTAAAAATTACCCCAGAGACACCAATAAAAATGGCACACTAAGTTCCTTCTTTGATGTACAGACTTCTGCTCTACAAACTTGGCAATGATGGATAAATTATAAAAATAAGGAATCAAAAAAACTTAGATAAGATAAACATCTTCATATACCAGAGACAAAACAGAAAGCTGGAATTATAAATGGGCCTGAAGATCCATATTCCAAAGCAGACAGTCGGAGTTGTAAGTTCACCTCCTTTGGGTAAAGGACTAGAAGGTCTCCGTGTGAAATGGAAAATTAGAGTCAGAGTCGCTGCTTAAAGTCAGGGGCTATGAGACGTAAAAGTAGGGTGCAAGAATACTGACAACTGCTGCCTGGGGCTACAGTTTACAAGGAGATGCCGGGCAATGTAAGCCTGAGGATAAGGACACAGCCTCAGGACAGAGCTGCCTGAGGCTCACTAACCAGCTCTGTACATCCTTCACATCCTGACTAGAGAGGAGGCCCAAGTCTTCATTATGAGAGCTGTTTCTCAACCAAGGGCCCCAGAACATTCACAGAAGTACCCTTATAACTACTTGTCAAGGAGGAAGGAGCCTAGAGAGAGAGAGAAAGAAAACTTTGCAAAGCAAAAAATACGTTCCCCTTAGGTAAGCCTGTGATCCCCAATTCTAAAATGCATGAAGAAATCTACAGCTAAAGAAAGCTATAACAATAAACATCAGAACAGGAGTTATTTTCTTATGATGTAAATGTTACGGAATGTTAGTCAAATGTTTTAAAATAGGCATGGTTGGGATACTCAAAGGCATGAGGATATAATGTTCATTAAAACAAGCAATAATATATTAAACAAGAAGCTCTACACATAAAACAAGGTGGGTAGGGAAAAGAACCAAATTGAAATATGAAAAGCAAAAATATAACAAATACAAAAATAAAATTAATAGACAGGATAAACTCTAAATGGAACACCACTGAAAAGATTATTGCTGACTGATAGCACTGAATACTTCACCTACCACACAGTATAAAGGAGATGAAATACATGCAGTTAAGGTCTCACAAAATCAACTGAGATCTTTTGTACTTAAACTTCACTAATCTCTTCGAAAACAGATTCTAGCATATGGAGAATACAGGCAATGGCAGGGAAACAATATCTGATAAGACATTAGCTGAGAATTTTCTGACACTGAAGAGAGATAAGTATTCAAATTAATAGTGTACTTTGAGTGCTAAGCAGAATAATAATAAAAAAATAATATTATAATAGATCCATAGCTAGATATATAATAGAGCAATTTCAAGAAATCAAAGGTTAAAGAAAAAAGTTAAAAGCTAGAATAAAGAAAAGTCAGTTTACTTAAATGTTAATGGAAACTTGACAAATGGTGCATTTGTCATTATATAAAGAAGGACAGAGAAAATGGGATTAACAGTTTCAAAATGCTGAGAGGAGAAACAATCATGAACTCAGAACTCTATACCCTGTAAAATATAATTCAAAAGTAAGGGCAAAATGAAGACATTTTTAGAAATAAAAAGACTAGATGAAGTAGCCACAAACAAACCTTAAAATATTAGCTTTGGTTAGAATAAAGACCCTAAATAAATGCCATTTTTTCTTACTGCAAGTAAATTTCAGTAAGGTGTTTACAGGGGGGTTAGATAAGTCTCAGAACTTTCCCCAGACTCCTTATAATCCCCACTCAACCCTTTCCTTCCACAGGGTAAATACTCCCTTGTCCAGTCTGTTGAGGATCGATGCACTGCTATTGTTGACTCAGTGGACAGGCCCCTGCAGTGATATACCTTCACCTCAGGGAGCAGGATCTAGATTTTTCTCATTCTAACCACTTTCTTCTCAGTTTATACTACTGGTGGCTCTTCTCTGTTCACTGATCTGTCAATGTTTCTATTTTTCAGAGATGTATCTACACTCTTCTTCTGCTATTCAATATTTTATCTCATTACATGAACCTTTCAATCACCTGGAGTACTTGTTAAAATGTAGATTCTTGCGTATAGACCAGATACTAAGTCAGAATGAAGGAGAGTGAACCTTTTAACTCTGCATTTTTTAACAATCAACTCAGATCATTCTAATGTATGCTAGAGTTTGAGAACCACTGCTTTTACAAATTTTCTCTATGCATTATCACCCTTAGCTTTGCTTTTGAGTTATTAACAATTCACCAGTAAGTCACAAAATTTATATCAGAATCGAGCCCAAGTTCTAAGTTCCATATGAATGTATCCACCTGGAACTGGCCATTTCAATATAAATGTCCTATATCTATCTAAAGAAGTGCATCCAAATTTGAATCCATCTTCTTTCCCCTTTATTTCATGTAGTCCCTGAGTTAAGAATGTTTCCACCTACATTTGTTCCCATATTTTCTGTCACTCCTCAACTCATTTATTCTGAGCTCCAGTCATTGCTTACAGGTACCCAGACATGGTAATTTGAGAGTTCACATCCCCTTCTACACATGGAAGACTCCAAGTCCATGTCTTCTGTTCAAACACAACCTCTTCTTTGAAGTCTTTTCTCACTCCCTAGCCAGGTCCCCACCTCTGTTTTCACACCAAGGCCCCAATCACAGCATTTTCCATATGGTCTGGAAACTACCTGCTTACACTTGTGTTCCCCACCAGTCAGGGCACACTTGCAGGAAAGGTCTGATCAGGGCTTATTTGGTTTTATATCTCAAGGTTGAGTACAGAACCTAGCTCAGAGCAGTACTTATCACCTGTTTATTAAGTTAAGGGCATAAACACATGAGTAAATTGATAGATAATTGACCAACATTCACAGAATCTACAAATTCCAGCATGCTTGGCTTTTTATTTTTTTTTACAGAACGGTGTTAAGTTTCATGCAGAACATTCAGATGCCCAGAAAACTCTTATCTCCCATTCTGTAGGAAATTCACACACTAATGAGCAAATTGTGATACTCAAATAATAAACTCCAAGTAAAACCTTTTACTGCTTTTTCAGATTCCTTTTCAATATGAAGCAACGAACATCAATACAATATAGCATGATCCTTGTCCTCTAGTGATAAGGAGGAAGTTTGTTGACTTTGTTAGACATTTTTCTGATCACTCTACTTATTCCCCATGTAACTATTCTAGTCTTTGAAGTATGATGTTCTTTGATTTTAAGATCTGTTGATACAGTGCAAGACTAAGAAATAGTGGAAAGTATACAGTGCAACAGCTTCTTTTCCCTGAATCCTTTTCTATCACCACTGGATTCTTAGAGTAAAATAAAATAAAGCAGAAAACTGGTCTTGCTTAAGAACCTTCAAGGTTTTATTGATTTTATGTTGGCCATAGGTTATCATAGGAACTAGGACCATAGCTACAAAGAAACAGACATTCAGAACAATGTTTCTATAAGAGAGTGAAAAAAGAAAAACTGCCAAAGGAACATTTCAAATTCCTGATCTAATTTCAAATCCCTTCCAATATTAAAATAATCCACGAAGAATGGGGAAACAGAGAGCATCTGACACCATGACCTTGCCCCTTAGATCTTCTTAACACATTTAGTGCCTTATGACATGTCTATAAATCCTAAGGATTCAGAGATTTTTTGATATCTGGCTACATTTGGGACCATTGCAAACAGATAAATATCAAATTTATCAACTAGGGAAAATATAAAACCCATATATTGTGAAGCAAATAAAGATAGAGTTACTTGCTATATGGTTCTGATAATGGATAGGACTTTGAGAATAAATGTACTTGAAATGCCTACCAGTGGAGAGAGGAATCCAGAATCATCCTCCAGATCCAACTGAAGTTCCCACCTTTTTAAAATCATGGTTTTATTTTTCTCCCTTACTATCAGATTTATTTACAGTAAAGTTAGCCAAATCTGCCCACATTAGTCATCTCAATGGACTCTTCCGGGATTCAAGAATGACTCTTGCATGTTACCTTTAGCAAATGTCAAAGAAGTAAAAAAAAAAAAAATTTGTATGTTGAGTATGTAGAAACACTGTGTGACTGGTTTATTCATCTTTTGGATGAACACCTTGACAATCCCATGTACACATGTAATAAAATCACTTTTATAAGATACACATCACGACCAATCAATCTATGCTCATATCCTGTGTGCTCCTCAATGCAACATGACTGAAAATTCATTGATTGTGTCTTGTCTATATAATAATCACTCCTTAATGCTCGCACAGAAGGGTTCAGTAGTATGGCATCAAAATGCAAAGACCACTAGTGCTGATAAAAACAAGCAGAACTTACTGCTTTCTAGGTCTGTGCCTTGAGAGACAGGAACGTCACCCAAGAGACAGGTTCACAAGGTCTCACCAAGATAAAGGCAAGACTGGATATAGCAGAGAAAGAAATATTTTCCCAAATTAAGTTCTGAAGGTCGTGATTTGAATGACTAAGGAGAGAACTGTACTGGAATTGGTCAGTGTGCCCGCTTACATCACAAAAGCAGGGCACAGAGAGCACACATTTAGAACAGCAGAGATAATCATTTTCCACTGCAGAGCAGAGTCCCCTGCAAGTTCATGAGCCATAACTTTGTTTCAACTGGCTCTATACACCAGCACCATACACCTTGTGTCATGCTGGGCACATAATGATTGTAAAGAATAATTTTTAAGTAAATGAATGCAAAATAACAAAACAGCCACAATTATGCATGATCCTCAGAAATCTCTGCTGCATGAATGATTATTTCCGTGTTCACCCTAGTGCTGTGCTTTTCCATGTCAACGCTTTATCTCCAGGAGATTTTCTACTTTGCTATGGGTCTTTGCATGGTTTATAGCTGATTCTTTGTCTTCAGTTCATTTGCACACTCGGTTCTCTCTGGACCCATATATAAATCCACTACAAAAAAAGGCCTTTTAAATGAAAATGACGGCAAATACCAAGAGTGTCCCCTGAGGGCATACCATCTAGTTCCCTGGATTAAGGCTAGAATTCCACTTTGTTTCCATCCCTTTGTCTCAATTGCCGCCTTGTTTCTATTTTCCTCGAGGATGTTCTGGCTTCTTCATCTTTCTTTCACATGTGCAAATAGAAAATTAAATTAAATACCCACTATTCATCCTTTTCCTTTAGCAGTTACTCTGTCAAAGAGCTGCTTAAGCGATTCAACAAATACAGGGTACAGTGGCTCAGTACAGGTATGACTGATGCTCTTTGGCTTAGTAAACCAAATAACCCAAGTCCAGAATGCAGTCAGCAGATACTATGCCCCTTTGAGGCCCTCAGATACTCTTACCTGCGTCTTTCCTGATCTCCCTCCCTCCAGTCATGAAGTTCCCGCCCCAATACTCTGGGTGCTGCAGTTTCTCCAGCAGGTTGGCGCACAGAGGGGAAGCGGGCCACTCACTCACCACTCTCCGTTCCGCCCAGGAGAGGTCGCTGCCGCCTAGCTCAGCACCCCGCTGTGCTGCCTCGGGGAGGAACGGCGCTAGCAGAGTTCCTCTTACCTTCTCCAGTGGGTCCAAACTCCCTGGCTTTTTGCGCCAACAGAATTCTGGAATGTCTCATCGAAAGCAGGACTTTTGCAAAGGCTCTCTGGTGCATGGCCGTCTGCCGTCACCCTCTCCAGGTGTTCCCCGAGCACCGTGAAGACGGGCTGAGGCGGGTTCACGGGCTCCTGCTGTTTCCACCGCCGGTGTCAAGGTCTTTCCGCCTATTTTACCCGACGCCCAGGCGGGCGGGACTCTCCCTGGGCGCCTTGCTGTATAGTTCTGGATCCCACGACTCCCACAGACGCACTTTTGTTCACAGATTTATGTCAGGAGGGCACAAAAAGAAGGAGCATCGTATGTCGCCATGATGCTGACTTCCCTCCACAGTTCCTATTCTAAACTTTTTACTGGGACTTGACCTTTCTTTGAAAAATCAAGTACGGAAAGAATTTCAATCCAAAATGGAACCGGAGAATCGGACACGGAGAATTTTACGCATGCGCTGTCAGAAAATCGAAATTTAAGAATTGGGAGATGGGTTTCCAGTAAATCTTAATTTACAAAACACTGAGATTTATCTCCTGGCCAATGTCCCCGAAGAATCTCTTCCCATCCTTCAAGCCAGTGAACTTTCTGCGCCGGCTCCGACTGGCCTGCCCCCTCTTTGCCCTCCTTGCCCATAACGACAGCTCACCCCAAACCCTCACGGAGTCTCCTGAAGCTGTGCTGCACCATACGGGTCCCGAATGGCAATTCCTCTGCTTTTCCGGAGTAAACTCGATTTCTGGTAATTTGAACTTGCTTCAGTTTACCTCTGTTTGGGCTGATGATACCTTATATAACCTTGAGCATTTTTTAAGTAGTGGGCATCTGATGAAAGTAAAAGCAAATGGAGTGTATGTCAGGATTTTTGCAGGAAATACTATGAAAAAGAAGGAATGTTCTTTTTATGCATAAATCTTTTTTCCCCCTGCATTTTCTAATGTTTTGACACTTTAAAAATCTTGGTGGCAGAGAGTGACTCCCACTCCCAGGATTAGCCCTTTCTCAGAACGAGCAAAGTGCTCCAGCCAGGAGCATGTCTTTCTTATACTACAAGATCAATGAATCCTGAATCTATAGCCCCCACCACCTCTTTACTGACTCTCACACACAAACCAATGTTTCCTCTGCCCTAAATCATCCCAGGTCCAGGTACCACATAACTAGCCCAAATCCTGCTGTAATTACTGAAACTAGCCAATTCTAAACAATTTTCTCTGCCTTGCATTGCTTTTCCACAGAAACCCCAGCAAAGGTTCCGGCCTAGATGTTTCTCTTGCTGCTATTTTTTTGCCGCCTGACCAAAACCTGGAACTTCCTCTGTGTTCTGCGTGACATGTGGTGACTCTGAGAACTGTGAGTGTAATAAGCTCTTTTCTTTCAAGCTTCGTTCTTATTTCCTCCTGTGCCACATTCACTTTACCATACCATATCCAACATTTACATTCTTAGAGCACTTTACCCATGTATTTGAAACTAAGAATGGAACAGGTGTAGTAAAATGCCCCATGAAGGAAGAAACTGGAGCTGCTGGGCCACCATATATAACCTTGAAACGGAGCTTACACACAGCAAGAGATGAAAAAAAACTGTCTTGATGACTTTGTTCTTAGCCTAAGTCTAACCACAGCTGAAGCTGCTGCTTGCATTTACAGTAACGTGACCTACAAATCCATTGTGTTACATAATCCAGTCTGATTTGGGTCTGCTGCCAATTGCAACATAAACAAACCAACTTATTCTAAAATTAGCACCAATATATGGAGTGCTGAATGTGATAGATCCTAAATTATTCAATCATCTGAGCAGAAGTTAGATGGAAACCATGAAGGATCTGTTATTTTGGCCTTGAGATTTGGTGTTTTTTCTTGTTTTTTTGTTTGTTTTTGACAAATAGTATGAAGACAGTAGGTTAACACATTGCCTGTTTTATTTGAGACTAAAACCATTTCATTGAGGCTTCAGTACTGGTTTTGGAAGTAAAAATTCAGGATGCACCTTGGAAAATGTTCCCTGTTTTTTTAAATCAGTTTCAACTAGGATGTATAATAAAGAGTCAAACTATGCCATCCAGGCATATATATATACCAAGGTAAATCTTTACTTGGCATTTCTTGTTTTGAGCCCAAGCCTGCCAGATATAGTCTCTTGGATATCTCACCGGAGATGATGTGAACAAACTCCAGTGAACAAAAACAAAATTACCTGCTTGTCTAGTCTTTATTAATGGTCTGCAACACTTTACAACTCACCCAGCTTAACAATGTAGACAAGTTTGACTGTACTTCTTTCATCAGTCTGCATATACACTGTTGTCTCTTAGCGATACAGCTTCTTCACTCCCAAGGCTTCCCTCTGGTTGATGCCCTCATTATCTATTGCCTCTACTGACTTGCAAGATGAAATCTCTTTATCTTTATTTGGTGTCTATTTCTTACATTGATCATATCCTCATGGCATAGCCATATCAAACTTACCTAATGCGTGAGTTGCTCTAATTGTTCTCCTATTCGAACATCTTAATATCTCCCCATAGCCAATGGCACCAAAAAATCGAATATGTATATTATAGTCTGCCAGTTGTGCTTTTGAAAATGACTGCAACTGAACTAAATGATCTCTTCCAACTCCTATACAGGTATACCCATAGAGAAATATTCATGGTTTGACATAATCACCCCATAATTTTCCTGCCTCTGTGTATGCTGTTCCTTCTGTTTTATGTGTCGATTTCATCAGTCTCTTATCCCTCAGTGTCTAATTCATGTTTTGTCTCCTCCAGGAAGATTGTTCCATTTCTATCCCAACTATCAATGGCAATTCATGCCTCTTTCATTGGTTATCATATTCTGATTTGTAATTAATGTTATTTTTTAGTTTACCCCTCAAACTATAAATAGCTATAGGATAAGGACTATAAGAACTATGCCTTTAGCTCTGCTTCCCAAATCCACGTTATGCTTTAGAGTTTTAGCAAGTTTTTCATATTTTATGGGCATATTTAAGGCTCTTTGTGACTTCAAAAATAAGTTAAGGCTGTAACATAATCAGCTTAAAATGTGTGTGTGTTTAAATGTGTGTGTCATAAGCTGACCCTGAATGTCACTCCCACAGTGAAGTTTGCATATAATGTTTGAACAGTAGAAATACTGCCATATATGTGGTTGTTGAGTGTCAAAGAAAATAAAAATGATTTGCATCAAAGCTTCAAAGCTAAGAGTATTCAAAAGAGGCTTCATTACCGGGTGAGTCTTGAAAAATGAATAGGTAGACAAGAAATTGAAGAAAAAAGTGAAAAAGGAGAAGCATGAGCAAAAGCACAAGAATGAAAATAAATGACTGGTGATTTTTTAAAGGAATAGAAGGAAACTGAGTGTGAAGGAGAAGGAGGTGGAGTGGTAAATAAAGCTGGATGAGCAGGGTGAGGTCAAGTTTTACAACGCTCTGAAAAATGATAGAGAGATTTGGACTTGATGCGATAATAATTGGTTATACTTATAAAATGACTTATAATTTGCAAAACAATATATTTCCTTCCACTTAAACTTCAGTTTGTGACAGGAGCTCTGAATTATAGGTGAGAACTAAAAGCAAAGCAGTTAAGAATCGTACGAAAATCACACAGCTCGTAAAATGCAGGACAGCTGACTTACTACTGAGTGTTCCTTTTTGTCTACGCCACATTATCTTATGATTTTTTAGACAAAAGATTGAAATGACTAGTATTTTAGGAAGTCTGTTCTGTCTGTGTTAGAGAGATTCTATTGGAAATAACCAGTCTGCATGTAGAGGCCGAAGATATGTTCTATGTCTAAAACAAAATAGAGGTTAATGGGGCAGGGGAATGAACACAAGGACATTAGAAGGTGCATGAATAAGATTTTTGTGGGGATTATCAATTGGAAACAAACAGTTTCTTGTAATGGCTGCTTTAATGGTGATAACAAAGCAACATTTCCTCTGCACATCACAGTTAGAATGTGTAACTACATTTCTTTTCTAGAATAGTGGTTAGCATAAAAAGAATATACCCTAATCTGTGAAGAAAGTAGATAATAGCATGTAGGAGAGAAAAGCCTGACAGAAAAGCTGTAAAGTCAGATTTCAGTGTGGGTCTGTATAACATCAATAAAAGCAGTAAAGGAAAATACTCCTGGAAAGGTTTATGAGACTTTAGTTCTATTTCCTCATATTTCCTTCAAGTTGACAGAAAGTCATTCCTATAATGAGGGATGATCACATACCACGTTTTTCAAACTATACTTGCATATATGAAATACAAAATCTTACTAATTCTGATGCCCTATAGAATGCACTCAATGAATATTATTAAATCAATGGCCAAATTAATAATATGAGAGAAAGAATGGCTGTTTTACCTTTTACAGAAGATAAAATGTGTTTCTCTATTTTAAAAGAGACAAATGAATTCTCCTGCAAAACAGTGAATCAAATGTGCATAATGAGCAGGTGGAATATTGACAGGGGACAAAGAGGAACAGGGAGTCATAGATGAGTAAACTTTTGCACAGCAGTAACGTTGCTACCACTGACAATAAATAGAATGTGTCAGGGGATTGATATGCCAACCCTATATTGACAGTCCTTGTCAAATAGTTATAAAATGGGTTAAATAAATAAAACTAAACAAGATAAAGAGATGATATCTTAGTGCTTCTAGAGTCAACGAATGGGCTTGTTTATTTGCTTGATTGTGGGGGTTTGTTAGTTTTTTTTTAAATTAATGAAAATAGATGTCTACAGAATAAAACCAATGACTATGAAAGCGATTATAGAGAATAAGCTATTTGAAGCTATTTCAAGCCAGGTTTTAAAGAGGAAAGAATGTAATAATAGGGGTGCACTGTGGGATTATACTCAGATCAGTAATTTTATTTTCTAATTTCTTATTTAAAAGATGGGAATTGCATAAAATATCAGTAGTTAAAACTTTCTAAGGCTATTATCAAAAGCGACAGCAATAATAATGTCATTTCTGATATATCTTAGTAGATAGAAGAATCAGTTGGAAAAACTGCCAGGCAATTTTGAGATCCTGCTCTTTAAAGTGTAAACATTGACATGAAATTCTGTGGATTAACTGCTTTTCAGCTGCAGTGCACCAAGTTTCTAGGCATTTAAAGCATATTGCACCATCAGTTTCACTGAAAATTAATCCAATTTATCAATAGCTTTCCTTAGTTGATTATTCTGACTGATGATGAATAGAAGCAGTGATCAAATGGGGTAGTATGAAGAAAGATAATTTGATACAAACATGTCAAAAGGTATTAAGAACCACAATCTCTCAATGAGTTCATTTATTTTTTCTTCTGGATCTTGAAGTACAAGCTAAGATGGTTAGTTCAGTGTTCACATCCTAGATACCAGACACTGGCAGTTTAAAATGGCAGACCCTAAAAACAGTGAATCATTGATCACTGACGTGGTATTTTCTTTGTCTCAAGACAAACGCTATCTCTACTAGGGCTAGTAAATTTTTATTATTTTGTGGAATAATGTTGGTCCACATTTCACAAATCATTATTAGCATATAAGGATAAACAGCATGATTACAGTCCCTAACATTAATAAAGTTTTTTTTATGAACTACACTTTGGGGGAAGATTAATACATCCAGAAACAGTTACTGACATAAAACTAGTAGTAGCTTATGTCTGAATAGTACAGTTGTGGGGAGCATTGTGATGTGCACCCAGATACCTCTTTGATGAAGGACTTAACACCCCAGGTGCATTAAGGTTGTTGGCAGATTTCAATTCCATGTGGTTAGAGGACAGAGTCACTGGGCTGTCAGGTGGGGACCACCCTCAGTTGCTAGACATTGCCCTCAGGTATTTGCCATCAGCCATTTCCATAGCTTGCAACGTGGCATTTGCTTCTTTAAGACCAGCAGATGAATCTCTCTCATTTTGAATTTTCCTTGCTTTGAATTCCTCTCTTCAGGAAAGACTTGGATCCTCTTTTAAAGTCAAGTTCAACCAAGATAATCTCACTTTTGATTAACTCAAAGGCAGTTTATTGGGAGGCTTGATTACATCTGCAAAATTGCTTCACCTTTGTGGTATCAGGTAACCTAATTAAGGAGAGAAATCTCATTATATTTACAGTCCTGCACACACAGTCAAGGGGATGGGATTATATAGGTGGGGGGAAGAGGAATTTCACAGTCTGTATTTGAATTTTGTCTACCATATATTTGTTTTGTGTTTATAAAAGCTGTATTTTCATACAGATTAAATAACTTCACATCTGTACTTGTTTCATCTCTTGCTTTAAAGCTTTACAAGGTAGTTGACATACATTTTATCTGATGGGTATGTGTATGTGTGTAAATTATCAAAAATTAGAAGTAGAAAAAAGGAGAAGTTGGGAGAGGGGTAATGTTCTTTCAGTATCATAGAGGAGTCACACATCCACCTAAAGATTATTTAGGAGAATGAACTTTGACTCAGTTTACTATTGATTGATATTCCCAGGCATGATGGTGTTAAATTATAGATTTTCATTTGGCATAGGTACAAATAATTGATAGAAAGGATATCCCAGAAGTTAACAGTTTATAATTGTATAAATCAATAGCCAATTGTGTATATAATCTAGCAATTTTATGCATTCCATTATTACATTAATTCTACATAGCTTCTCAATTTCTCTTTTAAATTAGTCTCAACATTGTAATGGCTCCCTCAATAAAAAACCATTTAAGTAAATCTTTGACCTCATATATTTGTATGAAGGTCATCCCAATTACAGGAATTATTTAAATAGTTGTGTAATCCAGCTATTTACCTGAGACTTAGGTGTTTTTTACACACTTGCTGCCAAAGTCACCCTAAATTTGAACGTCAGTGGTGGAGCTCTATTTCCTCATGCTTCCTTTTAAGTTTAAGTTGACAGAAAGTCCTTCCTATAATGAGGGATGATCCCATACCCACATACCATGTTTTTCAAGTTAAACCTCCATGTATGAAATACAAAATCTTATTCATTCTGGTGACCTATAGAATGCACTCAATGAATATTGTTGAATCAATGGCTAAATTAATAAAATGAGAGAAAGACTGGTTATTTGAGGTGAAGATTTTAAAGAACAATATTACATGGCAATCTGTAAAAGTTTTATAAAATATTATTTGAAAGGTTAGAAGTCTAGTTCATTTGGCTTAACTGGCAGTAATCCATTCCTCAAAACCAGATGTTTTGCATAAAAATGTTAACAGAATCACATTCACAATTATTTTATTGTTACACAGGTCCTTGAGTTCTGTTTTTCCCAGTGTTTTTCTATTCTTCAGGTTGTGTGATTTCTATTGCTCTGTCTTTGAATTCACTGAGTCTTTCTTTTGTTATCTTAATCTCCAGTCTGCTATTGAGCTCAGTCAACGATTTTTAAAAAAATTTCAGATATTGTATTTTTCAGTTCTGACACTTCCATTTAATTCTTTATTTTAGAGTTTCCGTTTTTCTGCTGATTATGTGTATCTTTCTTTTCATTTCAGTGTGTTCACCATCACCTCGTGGAACACTGAACATGGTTATATTAGACTGCTTTAAGTCTTTTCTGATAACCCAACCTCTGTGCCATCTCAGGGCTGGCATCTGCTGATGGTCTTTTCCCTTAAATTTAATCAGATTTTCCTACTTCTTTGTATGTTAAGTAAGTTTGGACTGTATCTTGGATATTTTTAATAATGTGCTGTGAGACTCTGAGGCCTGTTAATATCCTTTGGAGAATGTTGCTTTTGTATGTTTGTTTTAGTTGGAAATCAACCTAGTAAGTTTCAGAATGCAGGTTCTGTCTTACCGTCTGTGTGTGGTGGTCCCAATGTCAGTTAAGTTTTCAAAACTCCTTTATGTTCTTTGGGTCTGACCACCACACGTGCTATTCAGAGACTATTCTCTTACATGGACAGTTGCTTATATGGTAAATTTCTTGAAGCCTTTGCCACACTTCTTTTTGTCTGTTCTGCTCATTAACAGCCTAAGGGTCAGCCTGGAATTAATGTTACTTCATCCACAGGTTTAAGGGATGCTCTCCTCTGGGTATCGTCTCTCTGGGTTTCTCCCACACACTCCAACTCTCCAAGCCCTTTTTATTGACTTTGGCTGGAAAATGAAGTTCTCTTTTAGAGTTCTAGCCTTTCACACTGTTACACAATTCCATGTGACTGAAATCTCCTTTAGGGAGATATGGTAAAAGATAAAGAGAAAAACAACAAGTATTTTCTCCACACTCTTTGGACAACAGAAGTCCCTTCTCCTGTTTCCTGTGGATGAAGACACAGGTCTTCTTTGGAGTTTTAGGCACTCGTGTCGCAGCCGTCACAGCTGTACATGTTTATGACTGGGGCTGTCCTCAGGACAGTGCTAGAACAAAAAAGGGAGGGAAAAAGGAAATTTCCTTTACACTCTGACATGCAAGGAGCTGTTTTCCCTGTTCTCTGGCTAAAAATAGGTGGCTTTTGCTGTCAGCATGCAATGTACTCTTCCAGGATTTGGATGAAAGCCAGAAGACAAAGGGAAAAAAGCAATATTAATTTCCATTATGGGTTATTAGTCAGGTTTTCATTTACATCTTCAACCTGCCTGTTCTTGTTTTACATTTCATTTTCTTCAGGTGGTTGCCTTTTCTGTTCATGACTTTTAGTTGTAATCAATGGGAGATATAGGCCAACTTGGCTGGTGTCCAGATATTTTCAATGGACAAAATATGTTGCACATCTAACCCAAATTCCCAATTTTATAAAATGTAATGAATCCACCCATAGATAGATAAATAGATAGATACATAGATAGAGGTATATTATCATATTGCTATGTCAAATCTGATTTTTTTTCTTATCATCATGTAATATGGTTAATATGGCAAACAGTTGATATATAAGTAATATCTCATTTTTTTCCATTGTCATCTCGTTGTCTCTCCCTTTGCTTCCCTCTCTAGAATTTTGTTCAGCTAAGCAAAAAACAAGATCTAAATGTGATACCCTCTGTGGGAATGCTCTCCTAAAAATGAACTGAATATGAGACTGTGATTCCACTCTTTTTACCATGAATATCTATGGGACAAATCTTTGTGGAAATTCAGAATGCTTTTGCATATAATTTAAGACTCTAGCACTCCTTCTTTTACTAAAAATGTATTGTATCTTGGGGGTGTAAATATAAAGATTGACCAAAAATGTTACACTGAGAGGTATGTTTATTCTACCAAATTTGATATTAAGCACTAAGAGACATTGTACTGGAAACATGCTAATTGGGAGAGATAATTTGCATGTAATGATTATATAACAACTCTGCCTTTTCTCCATAACTGCACATGAGTTAATGAGTGCACAGTTATAGTGCATTTTACTGTGCATAAGTCAGAATTACAGCATTAAACTGAGACTGGATGTGACTATGAAGAGCAGCCCTGTTCATGAAAGATATAAACTGACCTGAAATTTGGGAGGATACTTTAATTAAACTTGATATTTGGTTAGCAGGTCAGGATCTATGTTGAATTATTAATTAGAGGACAAGAAGCAGCTCTACCCATAAACATGAAATGGGGCAAAAGAAGTTCAAAGACTATTGATGTGGAGAACAAAAAGAAATAAATACAGAGACAATGAATCCAAAAAAAAAAGTAGAGTCTCAGGTTAGTAACTCCAGTTCTATGTTTTCCACATGAGGAAACCTAAGTTCTAACCGAGTAAAATTATTTGCTATAGGTCATATGGGCACTGGGCAACACAGAGTTCAGCAAGGATAGGGGCCAGCAAACTTTTTCTGTAAAAGGGCCAAATAGTAAATATTTTAGATTTTGTGGGCTACATGATATCTGTCACAACTAACCTCTCCCACTGCAGTGCAACAGCAGCCATAAACAATAGGTAAATGGTAAACAATAGGTAAATGGGAATGGTTAAATTCCAGTAGAAATGTATTAAGTAGCACAGGTAATGGGCCAGACTTGGTGCATGGGCTGTGGTTTGCTGAACCCTGGTCTAGAGCACAAACCTCTTTATTCCCTATTGGATATTAACTGCATACCCCTGTGCAAGCAAAGGGGACTTTACTTTTATAGAAGGAGATTAAAATTTAATATGTTAGGGGTGAATGTTTTGCTCTCTGCAACTTACTTGGAAATGCATTTAAAAATAAGATGGATTGATGGATAGATGAATGTGATAAGCAACTATGGTTATATGTTAATTATAGAATCCATATGAAAGGTACATATATATTCCCTGCCATTATTTCAATTTTTCTATATGCTTGAAAATGTTAATAATGTAATATAGAAAAAAATGTAATATGGGGCCAAGTTCAAATTCCTTAAAATATGTAGGGTTGTCTACAAAAATAAAAGGTATTCCTTATTAAAATTACTTTAGTGGAATAGTCTTACAGACACATTAGAAATGTACAGTTTAAAAAGCAATATTTTTAAAGAATTACATATCAGCTATATCTAATATCAGCAATAGGATTTATACACTATATCTTGATATGAATTTTCATTTATTACGGAGGCTAAAGTTCAATGTCCCCCCAAAAAGGCAGCAACAAATGGCTAAGTTAAATGACATAAATTTGGTTACCAATTCAGTGTGTAGGATTCATTTTATTCACACAGTCATATAAACACTCCTTTTATCTAGGGTTTAAAAGTAAATCATATTGTGATTTTTATTCAAAGTTCTGTTAAGAATAAGAATATATGGGAAAATATAACATGATTCAGTGAATGTACAATGAGAAGTAAAGACAATTCAACCCATGGGTGGTTAACTGAAGCATTCATATATTTTTTCCTGAACTATATATAACTTTTTCTCAGAGGAGAAAGCTAAATGAACATAGAAAATGGCTTCTTGCCACTCACTCTGTTATAACAGTATGAAAGTTATTACTGTTGTTGTTCAGGTCTAATCCCATTAGAGGCAAATGCATATTATTTACCATTTGTAGCAAAACATTATTCTTAATGATACCAACCATTAGAATCTAAATAGATTTTTAGAACATTTACCTTTAAGTAAGTATATAAATCCTGAAGAAGTCATAATATTCAGTGTATTCTGTTAAATATTTTGATCAACCTGTGAAATATGAAAACAGTTTACTAATATCTTGTATCTTGCCATCTCAAAGAGTCAATGAGGAAGAGAACCATGGAGTCACAAAATATGTTAACCGATCATGAAGAAAATCTTTCCCGCTCTCTCCACTATCACTTTTATACCTTGATATGATGTTGACATTATGACTTATGATATTCTTTGATACAAGCAGGAAAAAGTAGTCCCAAAGCTACATGTACATAAATATCACAAAACTTTCAAGCTGTGTAAATATTACGAATAGTACTCATTCTCAAATTTCTGTATATCTTAACACTACTAAAATCAGGCCAAAAGCATCTTCACTTCACTTAGGATGCTCAGTTAGTCACCACCCCACATTTGAATTAATAGCTCATGATTTTCAGCCTTCATTTTTTTTTAATGACAAGATAGCAAGTTAAAAAGGAACAGTGGAACAAATCAGCTGAGATCATGGTCAGCCATAAACAGTTCAAGGGAATAAAAATTAGCAAACTAAGGATGGGATCAGGCCACTTTTTAATCATTGAGTTAGTAGAGACCAGAGTTGCATTTGATCCAAACTTAGTATAGCTCAGTAATACATCTTTAAAAAAATCAAATCTCCACTCTTGGTTATTCCTCTCTGAATGCTTACTTAGCTGCTTCATTATGAATAATAAATAAGAAGGCAAGCGTAGTTCAAATGCACCTGGAAAAGGATGCTCAATGACACTATCAGACCAAAACTTATAAATAAGCAACAAGCAAAAAAATCTGAGAGATTACACAGATGCTGTTGTAGAACCAGAACTATGCAGTTGGAAGGCATACAAAAGAAGATTAAAGAAAAGACTCTGTCTTCCTTATTTTTGCCACCTAGTTAAGAGAAATTAGAAGTGACAATTTAAACATGGTGCTGTTTAATGTTGATACAACTGCAGTAGAATTTGTATGGTTTCTTGAATATATCCCCCTAATTAAGTGGGCTGTTAAACACACTGAACATGACACAAATAATAAAGAAAGTTTCTGTTTTTTAAAATTCTTTTTAAATTTTGTATTTTCTTGTATTTAAATAAAGCTGCGATATTTTTAGTTTGGTTGATTCTCTCATTTAGCAGTTCCCTAGGATACACTGATGTCAGAATAAAGAGGCAAGGAGAACACTGAAACAACCTTCATAAAAATTCACATCCATGTTATTTGCATGCTATTTGTGGAGCAATAGCACTAGTTGGATCTACTACACATTCTAACACTAGGTCTTAGGTTGATGAATACTCTGTCTGATGTACTAAACTGATTTAATGGTCATTTAGGCCTCAGTTAAAGTCCCTGCTTTGCCATTCACTAGCTGTGTAATCATACTTTACTTCTCTGAGTCAGCTCTTTCACTCAGGGTAAATTACCTCTACTTTTTCGGGGTGAATAAATGAGGAAACACGTATGTTATAGAGCAATTCAAGTACTCATTAAATAATAGTTCTTTTCCTTATGCCTGCTTCATCAGAATTAGGTTTAAAATACACTTAATGTTTTTTCAGCAATATGGCAGACTAGATATCCTGGAAAAAAAGGAAATATAAATTTTTAGCTAAGCATCTAGCAATACTTAGTTTAAAAATGTAACATGCAGAGACAGAGATTTTAAATAGATAAAAGAATCTCACAGGGAATGACAGAATTATAAACACAAATGAAGGGTAGAAACAAAAAGAGAGAGGTAAGCTAGGCCAGATCCTAAGGCAATCTTGAGATATATTTGCTGATCTCAGATTTTAAAGGCTATATAGGAATGAGAAGCAAGCTCCATATGGTAAGGAATCAAAGCTGAGGCTGTAATTTAAAGCCAAGGGCCTTGAAGGGCTACACCTTCAGTGAAAGGGTAGACAAATAAAAATCTATGTGCCAGAAAAGAATAAGATTAGGAAAATTGAGAACTTATAACCACACGCAAATCTTCATGTTGTGCTGGTGTTTGAATGTACAGTATCACTAGGATTTGAGAAATCCCTAGACCAAGACAGTTCTATAAATTCAATGCAGATTGACAGTGTCAAAAGCAAATCCTTTCTAACAGGATACATCTTCAACCAAAGTCATCTAATATTCCCATGGTTAGAGTCCCTCTAAACATGAGATCACAAACAAAAATTATGAACACATGAAAAAATAAGCTATATGAGCAAAAGGAAAACTTTTACTATTTTTTAATTGAAATATGTTTGAAATAACAATATTATATTGGTTTCACATATACAACATAAATATTTGAACAATTATATGCATTACTAGATGCTCACCACAATATGTATAGTTGCCATCTGTCAACGTACAAAGATATTAGAATATTATTGACTATATTCCCTATGCTGTACTTTCACCCCTGTGACAAATTTATTTGTAATCGGATGTTTGTATCTCTTTATCTCCTTTACCTATTTCACCTATCCCTGACCCATGGTAATTGCCAGTCTTTTCTTTGTGTTTGAGTCTATTCTGTTATGTTCGTTTGCTCATTTGTTTTGATTTTTAGATTCCACATAAAATGAAATCATATGGCATTTTTATTTCTCTGTCTGACTTATTTCATTTAGTGTAATACTCTCTAGGTCCAATACTCATGTTGTTGCACATGGCAAGATTTCGTTATTATTTATGGCTGAATAATATTCAGTTATATATGTAACTTTTTTCTTTATCTACACATGTATCTATGGGCATTTAGGTTATTTCCATATCTTCACTGTTGTAAATAATGCTGGGATAAACATAGAAGTGTGTGTATCTTTTTGTTTAAGTGATTTTGGTTTCTTTGGGTAAATTCCAGAAGTGAAATTACTAAGTCGTATGGTATTTTTATTTTTAGTTTTTTGAGAAACCTCCATACTGTTTTCCATAGTAGCTGCACCAATTTACATTCCCATCAACAGTGTAGGGGGGTTCCCTTTTCTCAAATCCTCACCAACACTTGTCATTTCTTGTCTTTTGGTTAGTGGCCATCCTAACTGCTGTGAGGTGATACCTCATTGTGGTTTTGATTTGCATTTCCCTGATGATTTGTAATGTTGAGCATCTTTTCATATGTCTGTTGACTATCTGCATGTCTTCTTTAGAAAAATGTCTATCAGGTCCTTTGCCCATTTTTTTAATTGGATTATTTGTTTTCTTGGTGTTGAGTTTTGTGAGTGCTTTATATATTTTTGATATTAGTCCCTTATACGGTATATCATTTGCAAATATATTCTCCCATTCAGTAGGTTGTCTTTTGATTTTGTTGATGGCTTCTTTTGCTGTGTATAAGCCTTTTAGTTTGATGTCCCACTTGTTTATTTTTGCTTTTGTTTCCCTTACCTGCAGAGACATATCCAGAAAGAAATTACTACTGCTAATGTTCAAGAGTGTACTGCCTATGTTTTCTTTTAGGAACTTTATGGCTTTAGGTCTTACATTTAGGTTTTTAATGCATTTTGAGTTCATTGTTGTAGTATGACTAAGAGAAAAGTTAGAAACATTTTTGAATAGCAGGAATGGAATTCTAAGAACTACCATTAATTGGATATAGATTTTAAAATATGGCTTGGGGGTCAGCCAGTTGAAAGCTGGGGGTATGGAATGATGTCTATTTGTATCACAAAGCTCAGAGGAGATAAACAGAATGTTCAGTTTTGCTATAAATAAAAGATATAATATGTATCAATTATCATCATTATCATCATCATCATCATCATCATCCTGATAGTGTTATAGAAGATAGTAAGTATTGAGACTCAGTGTGGAGTCCTGGCTCTGTCAAGAGCATTGGGAAAGCTACTTTATTCTCTGTGTCACAGTTTCCTCACTTGTAAAATTAAGATAGTAATATCTGAGATAGTGTTTTTATGAGGACAGAATGAGATTGTAAAAGCACACAGTTAGTTGTTCAGTACATATCAATAAATATTCAATAGGGATATTTAAATGCATTCAAAACATTTTAGTGTGTGATGAATAAAGATTTAAACATTGTTAAACAAAGCTGGTTAAGACAAAAGAAACAGGTGGGAAAATAGGCATATAAACTAGCAATTATAATGCAATATTTTTTTAGCCTTAATATAAATGCATAGAAATTGAAATTAAAGTCTGGAAGAGTGAAAGGCAAAGATTTCATCATGATATAGTCTGCAAATGCCTCATATAAAAGGAAATATTCAAGCTGAAAATTGTTAATAAGAATTTCTTGGCAGAAAAGAAATGGAAAGGAGAGAACACTATGGGCAGAGTAAATAAGGCACCCAAGATTATGTCAAGAAAATGGCAAGTAGTGCCTTGTGGGTAAAGTTTACTATATTCAGGGGAATATGGAAGAAAATAAAGAATGCAGACTAAAACAAGATTGATATGGCCTTGTATGTGAATCTTAGGAGACTAGAAACAGTATTAAATGTTAGAAGATTTCAATTCTTTTTTTATTATTTTTCATCTAGACTTTAGTTTTTAGATTCACAGTGAAATTGGATGGATGGTACAGAGACTTCCAATGTACGCCCTGCCCCCACACATGCACGACCTCTCCACTATCAACATCCTCTACCGGAGAGGTACCTTTGTTACAATCAGGGAATCAACACTGACACGTCATTATTACCCAGTTCATAAGCATTCACTCTTGGTGGTGTACATTTTATGGGTTTGGGCAAATGTAAAATAACACATATCCAACATTGTTCTACCATACAGAGTAGTTCCACTGCCCAAAAAAATCTCTGTGCTCTTTCCCTCCTAACCCCTGGCAACCACTGATTTTTTTTTACTATCTCTTTAGTTTTGCATTTTTCAGAATGTCATATACATGGAATCACACACTATGTGTCCTTTTCAGATTGGCTTCTTTTACTTAGTAATATGCATTTAAGTTTCCTTCATATCTTTTCTTGGTTTGATCATTTCTTTTTAGTGATTAATGATAATACATTTTCTAACTGTACAACAATTTAGTTATCTACCTACTGAAAGACATCTCAGTTGCTTCCAAGTTTTGGCAATTGTGAGCAAAACTACTACAAACATCCATGTGCAGGTTTTTGTGTGCACATAAATTTTCAGTTCCTGTGGGTAAATATCAAGGAGCATTACTGGTAGATCATATAGTAAAACAATGTTTAGCTTTGTAAGAAATAACCAACTGTATTCCAAAGTGGCTGTACCAATTCTGCATTCTCACCAGCAATGAATGAGAGTTCCTTTTGCTCCACATCCTTGCCAGCATTTGGTATTCTAACAGATATATAATGGTATTTAGTGGTTTTTTCCCCAGCTTTATTGAGATGTAATTGAAAAATAACATTATGTAAGTTTAAAATGTACAAATGATTTGATACATGTGTATATTATGAAATAATTACCACAGTAAGATTAGTAAACACCCCTATAACCTCACATAATTACCACTTTTTTGAGGGGGTGAAATCATTTAAGATCTAGTCTCTTAGCAATTTTCAAGTACATAATACAGTATTGTCAACTACAGTCACTATATTGTACATTAGATCCCCAGAATATATTCATCTTATAACTGGAAGTTTGTACCCTGTGATCAGCATGTCCACATTTACCTCCCAGCTCCTGACAGTCACCATACTACTCTCTGTTTCTTTGCGTTCAGCTTTTATAGATTCCACATATGAGTGATACCCTATTTGTCTTTCTCTAAAACATTTTACTTAGCACAATGCATTCAAGGTCCATCCACATTGTCACAAATGGCAAAATTTTCTTCTTTCTTTGGCTGAATGAATTCCATTATTTTATATATATGTATACACACACATATATGTATCTTTATCCATTCACATGTGGATGGACACTTAAATTGTTTCCATGACTTGACTATTATGAATAATGCTGCAAAGAAAACAGAGTGCAGATATATTTTCAAGATAGAGATTTCAATTCCTTTGGATATACACCCAGAAGTAGGATTTCTGGATCATATGAGAGTGCTATTTTTAATTTTTGTGAAACCTCCATACTGTTTTCCATGCTGACTGTATCAATTTGCATTCCCACCAACACAGGGCAAGGCTTTCTTCACATCTTCACCAATGCTTATTATCTCTTGTCTTTCTGATGACAGCCACTCTAACTAGTGTGAAGTGATATCTCATTGTGGTTTTGATTTGCACTTCCCTGATGTTTAGTGATGTTGAGAAACTTTTCACGTATCTGTTGGCCATTTGTGTACCTTCCTCAGAAAAATGCCTACTCAAGTTCTCTACCCATTTTTTAATCAGATTGTTATTTTTTTTTTGTTACTGAATTGTATGGTTTCCTTATGTACTTTGGATATTAACCTCTTATCAGACATATGGTTTGCAAATATATTTTCCCATTCCATAGGTTGCCTTTCATTTTATTGAATGTTTTTTTTGCTGTGCAAAAGCTTTTTAGTTTGATGTAGTCGCACTTGATTCTTGCTTTTGTTGCATGTACTTCGGGTGTCATCTCCAAAAAATCATTTCCATGTCCAGTGTCCAGGAGCTTTATCCCTATATTTTCTTTTAGGAGTTTTATGGTTTTTATGTTTAAGTATTTAATTTATTTAGAGTTTGTTTTTATGAGTGGGGTAAGACAGGGACCCAATATCATTTGCATGTGATTAGCCAGTATTCTCAGCACCTTTTATTGAAGAAACTATCCTATCCCTATTGAGTATTCTTTGTTCCTTGTCATATGTTGAACAAATATGCATGGGTGTATTTTTTTTAGGCTCTCAGTTCTGTTTCATTGGTCTGTGTATCTGCTAATTCTCATGCCTGAAATTTCAAATTTGCTATTGAATGCCTATAGTGAATTTTTCATTTTGGTTATTGCATTTTCAACTCCAGAATTTCTGTTTGGTTCTTCCTTATAGTTATCTTTTTATTATTTTTTCTTTTGATGTAATATTTTCATCCTTTACTTGTATAATCATGATTTTCTTTAGTTCTTTGAACATAAATGGCTACTTTGAAGTCTTTGTTAAATCCACTGGTTGCTCTCACCGGTATTTTCTGTTTCATTCCCTTTTTTTTTCAGAATGGGTAAGTTATACTTTCCAGTTTCTTTGCATGACTCATAATATTGGATAATACAGCAACTCTGGGTACTGGTTCTGTGACCCCAGCCCCAGGGCATTATGTTGTTGTTTACTTGTTTAGCAACTGGTTGTATTATTTTCCTGAAGTCTACAAGTCTATACCCTGTCCTTCAATGTGAAGCCTCTGATACTGTTATTCAGTGGGTACAGCCTTGGGAATTCCCATAGTCACCACTAGGATGTAAGTGGTTTTGGCAGGCATCTTTAACTTCCTTTGACCACACCAAGCTGTCAAGTACCACTAAGTGGTCACCTGATTGCTTTTATTAGTTTCAACAATTCCCTTGGGGATTAAATTGCTTCACAAAGTAATCCAAATTCTAACCCCTTTAAAACGATAGTTATGGAGGTCAGTGTTTGAGATCTGACCAAGGAGGCTTCTCCCCAACTATCTCTTTACAGGTTTCTCTACAGAAAACCTGCCAGTCCATAGTGTAGCCTTTATCTCTAATGAATCTCTCAATCTCCTTCCTGCTGCCTTTCACCACAACTCCCACTTTTCTTGAGAGTGTCATAGTCAGGATCTTCTTCGAACTGTTTCAGTTTAAGTCAGTATGTTGGGGAGGAATATTGCAGTATACTTCCCTCTTAGCACAGCCTTCTATGCATCCCACAGATTTTGTGGTGTTGAATTATTGTTGTTATTTGTCTCCATATATTGCCTGATCTCTGTTTTTATTTGGTCATTGATCCATTGGTCATTTAGGAGCATACTGTTAAGCCTCCAGGTGTTTGTGGACATTTTCATTTTCTTTGCGTAATTCATTTCTACTTTCATACCTTTGTGGTCTGAGAAGCTGGTTGGTACAATTTCGATCTTTTTGAATTTACTGAGGCTCTTTTTGTGGCTTAGTGTATAATCTATTCTTGAATATGTTCCATGTGCACTTGAGAAGAATGTGTATCCTGCTGCTTTTTGGTGGAGAGTTCTGTAGATGTCTGTTAGTTTCATCTGTTCTAATGTGTTGTTCAATGCCTGTGTCTCCTTACTTATTTTCTGTCTGACTGATCTGTCCTTTGGTGTGAGTGGAGTGTTGAAGTCTCCTAGAATGAATGCATTGCATTCTATTTCCTCTTTTAATTCTGTTAGTATTTGTTTCACATATGTAGGTGCTCCTGTGTTGGGCACATAGATATTTATAATGGTTATATGGTTTTGTTGGAGTGACCTCTTTATCGTTATGTAATGTCCTTCTTTATCTCTTGTGACTTTCTTTGTTTTAAAGTGAATTTTTTCTGATACAAGTACTACAACCCCTGCTTTTTTCTCCCTATTAGTTGCATGAAATATCTTTTTCCATCCCTTCACTTTTAGTCTGTGTATGTCTTTGGGTTTGAAGTGAGTCTCTTGTAGGCAGCATGTAGTTGGTTCTTGTATTTGTATCCATTCAGTGACTCTATGTCTTTTGTCTGGTACATTCAGACCATTTACATTTAGGGTAATTATTGTTAGGTATGTACTTATTGCCATTGCAGGCTTTAGATTCGTGGTTACCAAAGGTTCAAGGGTAACTTCCTTTCTATCTAAGAGTCTAACTTAACTCACTTTAGTATGTTATTACAAACACAATCTAAAGGTTCTTTTTTTTCCCCCTCCTTTTCTTCATCTTCCATTCTTTATATTTTAGGTATCATATTTTGTACTCTTTGTCTATCCCTTGACTGATTTCGGGGGTAGTTGATTTAATTTTGCATTTGCTTAGTAATTAACTGTTCTTCTTTCTTTACTGTGGTTTTATTACCTCTGGTGACAGCTATTTAACCTTAGGAACACTTCCATCTAAAGCAGTCCCTCCAAAATACACTGTAGAGATGGTTTTGGGGAGGTTAATTCTCTCAGCTTTTGCTTATCTGGAAATTGTTTAATCCCTCCTTCACATTTAAATGGTAATCTTGCCGAATACAGTATTCTTGGTTCAAGACCCTTCTGCTTCATTGCATTAAATATATCATGCCACTCCCTTCTGGCCTGTAAGGTTTCTGTTGAGAAGTCTGATGATAGCCTCATGGGTTTTCCTTTGTATGTGTTCTTTTTTCTCTCTCTGGCTCTTTTTAATAGTCTGTCCTTATCCTTGATCATTGCCATTTTAATTATTATATGTCTTCGTGTTGTCTTCCTTGGATCCCCCCCTTGTTTTGGGAGATATGCACACCTCTATGGCCTGAGAGGCTATCTCCTTCCTCAGATTGGGGAAATTTTCAGCAATTACCTCCTCAAAGACACTTTCTATCCCTTTTTCTCTCTTTTCTTCTACCAGTACCCCTATAATGCGGATATTGTTCCATTTAGATTGATCACACAGTTCTCTCAAGATTCTTTCATTCCTAGAGGTCTTTTATTCTCTCTGTGCCTAAGCTTCTTTGTATTCCTGTTCTCTAATTTCTATTTCATTTACTTCTCCTCTACTTCTTCTAATCTGCTTTTAAATCCCTTCATTGTATATGTCATTTCAGATACTGTATTTTTCAAAGTTCATATCTCATTCTTGAATTCCTACCTAAGTTCTTAAATATTTTTCTGTAGGTCCATGAACATGTTTCTGATTTTTTTTTTTGAAATATTTCAGGAAGATTGATGCATTCAGTTTCACTTGAGCCTTTGTCTAGTGTTTTTTTCGATTTTGGTTTGAACCAGGTTCCTTGGACGTTTTACATTTCTATGTGGCACCCTCTATTGCCCAGAAGGTCTACTCTCTGAAGCTGCTCAGTCCCTGGAGCAATGTCTGGGGTTGTCGGGAGTGGCACTGGTTCCTGGGGGGAGGAATGAACTGTTTCCTGCTTCCCCGCTTCTGTGCCTGCCTCCACTACCAGAACTAGTGGGCCAAGCACATAGGTGTAAGCCTCTATGCTTTGTGTTTTTATGTTCTGTAGGTGGGGCTTCCCTCTAGCTGGCCTGACACTAGGGCAGGGGCTTCCAGTTTGTGAGCCGGTGCTGTCTGGTCGGGAGGTAGGTGCAGCAGGCTGTGCATCATGGTGTGGGGCCTTGGAGCTCCGTAGCCAGCCAGTGGGTGGAGTGCCTGAAGCTCCTGAAAGTTCTCAAACTGCTTGGCAGAGTGCACCTGGACAATTTTGTCTACCTGTCCTTTCTCCTGAGCAGCTAGCTCTATGCAATCCTTGCCCCTTTGTCAGCCTTCTTGCTGTTAGGAAGTCTCTCAGACCGCCCAGCTTTCTTTTGTCTCAGAGCAGTCAGATGTGGATCCCTGTTTTCCAGAAGCAGCTGGAATCTCAGTCTCTCCAGGTTTTCTGCCATCTTAGCTTTCCAACCCCACTAATCTCCAGAGCACCATGCAATGTAGGTTCATGCTCCCAGAGCAGATCTCCAAGGCTGGATGTTCAGCAGTCCTAGCCCTCCACTCCTGCCCTGCTTGGTCTCTCTTCCTCCCACCAGTGAGCTGGGGTGGGAGAAGGACTTGGGTCCCGCCAGATCACAGCTTTGGTACATTACCCTGTTCCATGTTGTCTGTTCTCTTCTCCAAGTTTATGCAGTCTGGCACAGCCGTGTTTCCTATTGCTCTTTCAGGATTAGTTCTATTAATTATATTTTCATATTACATGTAGTTTTGGAGGAGGCTTCTGTCTCACCTCTCATGCCACCATATTTCATCTCATTCTTATCATTAGGTAACAGTTAAACTTTTTATTGTGTCTTATTTGTTAGGTGAGACAACATGGTATTGTTGTTAAGAGCAGGCTTTGGGGTCAGACAGATGCAGTTTGAACCCTGACTTTGTGATTCTTGGTTTTGATACATGGAATAATTTTGATGAATCTCAAGGGCATTATGCTTAGTGTAAAATACCAATCTCAAAAGGTTACATAGTATATGATTCCATTTGTATGACCTTCTCAAAATGACAAGAATATAGAGATAAGAGAACAGATTAATGGTTGCCAGGGATCGGCAATGAGTTGTTGAGTTGGATTGGATTATAAAGGAAGCAAGCACAAGGAAGTTCCTTTGTAGTGATGAAACAGTTGGTATCTGGTTATAGTTGTTATTAAATCTGTACATGGGTTCAAACTGGATACACACACACACACACACACAAATGCATGTAAAAACGGGTGAAAATGGAATAAAGTCTGTAATCTAGTTAGTGGTATTTTATCAGTATAAATTTCCTTGTTTTCATCTCTTGCTGCCTTTATATAACATCACTGTTGGGGACAACATAAGAATAAGTGTTCCCAGAACTCCTACTATTTTTCAACTTCCTATGAGTCTATAGTCATTTTAAGATAAAGATTAAAATGTATGAGAATTACAAAACTATTGGAAATTTGAACACTAATGGATATTTAATATGTTGATATTAAGGAATTATTATTAATTTTTAGATGTGATAATGGTATCATGGGTTTTTTTCCTTCACTTTTAGAAGTTAAGAGGGAATATTTGCAGATGAGAGAATTTTTGGGATTTTTCTTCAAAATAATGTGGAGGGTGGGAAAGTAGGTGGGCATATTTCTGAAGCAGGATTGGCCATAAATTGATAAGGATTCATACTGGATGATACGTTCATGAAGATCAGTTATTTTCTCTATTTTTGCACAACTTTGGAATTTTCCATAATAAAAAGAAGATCAACAAAACTGTGATTTCCCATATAAGTTCTTTCAAATTTTATGACTTCTGACTAACTGCACATATCTTGTTCTTAGTCAGTACCATATACCAACTTATTCTTTCACATAAAACCTTCCATTCTGCTGCCAGTAATTTAATTGTCAAATCAATACAGGGAAACCAGGCATAGATTTTGTTGATAAAGCCTCCAAAGTGCTTAATTTTAGAATTGTACACTGTACGCTAGGCAAAATAAGCACCATTTGAACTTGCAAATCTATTTTTAAACGTGCTATATAAGCCCCTTAGAACACAAGTATATCATTTCCTTTTTTTCTTCTTTTTAAAATTGAAATACAGTTGATATACAGTGTCATATTGGTTTCAGATGTACAATATATTGATTCAGCAATTATATACATTACTAAATGCTCACCATGATAAATGTAGTTACCATCTGTCAACATACAAAAAAATTATGATATTGACTATATTCCCTTTGTTGTACTTTCATCCTTGTGACTAATTTACTTATAACTGGAATTTTGTACCTCTTTGTCTCCACCTATTTCACCCACTTCCTCTTCCACCCTTCCCTGTGGCAACCACCTGTCTGTTCTCTATATTTATGAGTCTGTTTCTGTTTTGTTTGTTTGTTTGTTTTTTAGATTCTACAGATAAATGAAATCATATGGTATTTGCTTTTCTCTGTCTGACTTATTTCACTTAGTGTTATACCCTCTAGGTCCATCCATGTTGTCACAAATGCCAAGATTTCATTCTTTTTTATGGCTGAGTAATAGTCCATGTATATATATGTACCACATCTCCTTTATCCATTTATCTACCAATAGACACTTCAGTTGCTTCTGTAGTTTGGCTATTGTAATAATGCTGAAATAATCACAGAAGTGCATATACCTATTCAAATGTGATTTTGTGTTCTTTGGGTAAATTCCCAGCAGTGGAATTAGTGGGTCGTATGGTATTTCTATTTTTAGTTTTTTTGAGAAATCTTAATACTTCTTTCCATAGCAGCTGTACCAGTTTACATTCCCACCACCTGTGTATGAGGGTTCCCTTTTTTCCACATCCTCACCATCACTTGTTATTTCTTATCTTACTGATATTCTGACTGCTGTGAGGTGACATCTCACTGTACTTTTGATTTGCATTTCTCTGATTTGTGTTGAGCATCTTTTCACATGTCTGTTGGCCATCTGCATGTCTTCTTTACAAAAATGTTTATTCAGATCCTTCACCCATTTTTAAAATAGGATTATCTGTTTTCTTGATGTTGAGTTGTATGAGTTCTTTATATATTTTGGATATTAGTCCCTTACAGGATATATCATTTGCAAATATATTCTCCCATTCAGTAGATTGTCTTTTCATTTTGTTGATGGTTTTCTTTGCTGTGCAGAAGCTTTTTAGTTTGATGTAGGCCCACTTGTTTGTTTTTGCTTTTGTTTCCCTTACCTGGGGAGGCATGTCCAGAAAAAAAAATTACTATCCCTGATGTTCAAGAGTGTACTGCCTATATTTTCTTTTAGGAGTTTTATGGTTTCAGATCTTGTATTTAGGTCTTTAATCCATTTTGGGTTTAAAATGTTTGTGTATGGTATAAGACAGTGATCCAGTTTCATTCTTTTGCATATCTTCATTTCTTAATAAGCAAGTTCAACAACCACTTTAAATCAAATATCAATTCAGGTAGAGGGATATGTGCTCTAAGGCTCTAGAAGTTTTATATTTTTATTATCTGGATTGTAAGAACTCTTAGAAAAATGAAAAAGAAATAATTTTTTCAAGTATAGTCAACATTTTTCTTTTCTCTGTTTTAAAACAGTAGCAACACATTTTTCTGCCATGGCATTGAGTAATTAGTGCTGACTTAAAAGTCTAGTAACCACTTTAGCATCAGTAGTCGTGTGTTGAAACATTACTATACATCCTTTGTGTCTATGCTACTGCAAATAGACAGTGGCAACAGGCATATTTTCATAAACAATTTGAAAATTGTCTAGCTGAAATGTTCTTACTAGAGTATATGTGTGAAATTTTGTTGAGAAATTTTGCCTACTTGTGAAATTTGTAAAATTGTATTTACCTTTACTATTATTGAAATTATTGTTTTAACAGACTTTTATATGAATAGCTCATTTTAGGTTTTCTTATTTCAATTAAAATAATTTAATCTTGTATTTACTTTTCTTTACCATGTTAAACTCAACTTTTTAATTTACAATACCATATGCCTTAATAAAAATTTGTAAAATCTACATTTCAAATTACCTATACCTAATAAGTCCTTGAAAAGAAAATTATAGAAGATAATCATTTAGTCAAAATCATTTTATGGTCATTATTTGTTTCTTCCACCTTTCTTTAATGTGGAAAGGAAATAATCTCTTACTTCACAACTGGGTTGACAACCTTTTTGTTATATTCTGTAATTAAAAGTTTTTTTGCTGGACAAAAGAAATGTAAAATAAGACAGGAGATTTTAAATAAGTCCACTTTTGCAAGGTAATATTGTTATTATTTATCTGTGACCATTGGGTGAAACCTTTTCTTCTTAGTTCATTTAATGCCTGTAGTGATATCAATCATCCTTGCCTACTGCCTTTATAGAACTCGCCTGTAATAGTAATATCGCTTTGTATTTTCTGCTGTATATTTGGTTTTTAAATCCCACACTGATGAGAGTTCCATCAGTATCCAATGGAAAAAACTCTCCAACCTGAGGATTTTACCAAAAACTCCAGATCACTGCTAAGTAGGAAGTTTGTGGTAAATGGCTCAGCACTTCTGGAAAAAAATGTAAATATCAACTTATTAAATTTGATTGTAACCCCAGTTCCCTTTGTGAGACCTTGATGTATCCTGCTGCAATTTCAGTGCAGGTAAGCTTGCATGCCTCTATGCAGCTATGAGCCTGATACTTGTTCCTTTATAGGATCCTTCCAGAGTAATAGTGAGGAGGCATTTTTAAAATTACTGAAGAACACCATCCTTCCCAGAGTGACAGAATGGAATCTGAAAGATTTTTTCAGTCTCCTCTTCACATTTATAATGAACGAAGAAAAAAAAGAATCCCTGTGAAAATTGAAAGAACTCAATGTCCCAAATGAAAATTCAGTCATCTGTAAATTCATATGTAAAATGACTGACCATGACAGCTGTCAGATCTTTTGTTTCTACAGCTATTCCACTGTGATATTTACTCACTCCCCTTTAGCTTTCTGCTTGCTAAGTGAGATGAAATCACTTTACAGGCTCATTAAGTATTCTTAGGCCTGAAGATGGGTTGCAATGATCTGAAGGGAACTAAGTGGCATTTAAGGCTCAAGGGACCATCTTTGTGCCAAGGTTGATTACTTTTGAGATGAAGACCATGAAAGAAGTTGAGGAACTCCTCCATAGAGTAAGCGGGGGAGGAGCACACTGCATGGGAGGTTGTATGTGAGAAATTTAAAATTCAAACTGATGGGAGATGCAGGTAGAAGGTAAAGCGCAGCCCCAACAGTGAAAACAGAAAAGGAGACAGGGCTCATTTGGGTTGGCACTAACTGATCCATTCAGCGCATTTCTACTGAATATTATGGAAGAGGGTTTGAAAGTGGACTGTGGATTGAACTCCTGGTTCTATTTAGGTTCATGATTGTGGGTCATTTAGTTAACCTTTCCTGTAAGGCATTTATGTACCTACTTCAGTTTTCTCATCTGCTAAGTGAACTTGAAAACACCCGTATAGCCATCAGATCAGTGTTTAACATGTGGAAAATGTCAAGGATAAACCAATATTACTATGGCCACCATTATCATTGTTTTTATTGTTTAATATTTTATTATCAGTGCTAGGCAATGATGCATGATCAAATAAATGAAATGAATAAGACAGAGTGTCCATTCTTAAGAAGCTCAACCTAGTGTAGTGTTTTTAAATCATTGATTTAAATGCAGCTGACCATTAAAAAAATATACATTTCTAAAATATAAAAGGTAAATATATGGTATATAAAATATAAGTGAATTATTGCCTTTAAAGTTGTAATAGGGAATCAATCGGAATATGCTTTGCTGTCATAGTGTTTATTCTTTGGTTTCTAACTGTCTAGACATTAAGAATTGAGTTTGTGGCGTTGGGTAACCCAGTGCTTCCTAGTATTTTACTGGGATGCTTTTATAATCATAGTGTAGGAAGTTTCCTGTCTCTGAACCAACTTCATCACCTCTGATTTCTAATCTTTTTTACAACCCAACAGAAAAAATGCACAAAATATGTAAAAAAAAGTCCCCTAGACCTAGAATCTAAGTATTAGTGACATAAGAATTACAGATATCAGAACTTTATTTTAATATCCATGGGATATATAGCTTATCTCTATGATAGGTTCATGAATAATGGGGCTTCTTTTTTAAAAGTTTTAAAAATTAACATGTTAATAAGGAAGTTTTGTGTTATTTATAGCAGAAGTTTAAAATTTGGTGTAATTCTACAGAGCAACTGTTTTTAGAAAGCTATGACCCACTCTTCTGTATTTCTTAAAGTTGAGACACAGAAACCAAGTCTGGGATCTTCAGGGGAAAATATTTATGGACTTCAGTGAACTGTGCAATTTGTTCTTTTTAAAGTACATTCTGTGATTTTTAAAAATGAAATCCAAGCAGAAAATAAGACTTTGCCTGGAACTGAGAAAAACTATCATTGATTCATGGTTCTACCCATGAATAATAAAAGTAATAGCTATCATTTATTAAACTTCTGTCATATCAGAGTTCAATCAAACCTCTTAAATGAACTTGGGAGACAATCTTTAAACAGAAAGAAACGGGCCGATGTAGACTGGTTTTCAGGAGATGAAGGGCAGACAGGAGCTTGGGGCCTAGAGCTGTATTTCCTGGGGGAATAGGAAAGAAGGATCCTCTGTGGAAGAAGCAACTGCAAGTACTGCTGTGTAGATGTGAGTGAGAGGGGCTGATGGATCGGGAGATTTAGTCCCAGCCTGGAAATGGTGGTTGTCTTGCCCTTGACACACAGCAGTACCTGCTGGTTGTGAGAGCAGTCACTACAAGCGGGGAAAACCACTGCCGAACAGCGGTCGCAGTGTCCCACTCCTGTCTCCTCTGTGATCACGCATGCACACAAACTTCTCCAGGCTCTGCTGGAATCCTGGGCCCCTACCAAATTAGGAGAAAGTCTAAGCAGCGGCAGTATTGGCCTTGAGGAAGATGGAAACATGAGCAGACGAAGGGCTCTTCAGGAAGCTCATGGGGCCTCCTGTAGAGCCATGTCCATCAGGCAAAGGCTAGGTGGGAAGGGGAAGAGGATGGCAAATGGGAGACACCTCAGAAATTCTCTCCCTTTAGAACCAGAGAGAAGGAACAAGAGGAGTCCAGGCTAAAACAAGAAAAAGAATTGGATGTGTTATAAACATATATCCAATCTGTAATCTTAAATTCAGGTTTTGCACTAATCCCTGCCATACAGACAGTGACCAATGCGTTACTTATTATTATAGTTTTGCCAGTATGATGTTCAGACCCAATTGCATAATAATATAATGATCTAGATTTCCTTTGTGAGATAAATCTTTTCAAATGCCTGCTTTTAAACTGACTTTCCAATTACACGCCTTTGTTCCCTGGTACTGACAGATGTGGCTGTGTAGTCTCAAGAGCTCATGAGAAGCACTGACATTGCACTAGCAGAGTCATTTGTAACTTCACAAACTTGTGAGGCACAAATTTGAATTACACAGACTGGGGGAGAAGTATCAAGTCACTGAGCCTGTCCTGTCCTTGAGCATCCCCAGTGAAATATTGCTCTGCTTTAGTCATCCCACTTGCAATTATAAATCAGTGTTTTATTTTGGAAACTAGATAAAAAATTAAAGATGTCAGCTATTGCTAATGCTGAGAGAGGATAAAAATTGAAGCAATCAGTGAATTTATGACTTTTAGGGAGAAAAACAAAAGTGCTGGTTACATTAGAGAAGGCAGTGTTGAAGCAATAGTTTCAACTTGTGATTCCTAATGTGAATGGGCCTCGTATAGGTTATATGAGAAAACAAGTAAAAGGATTTTCTGAAATGACTTTAGTGGATGCTCTGGTCTGTGCAAAACACTCTCATCCAATTAAAAAAAAAGCATTAGAGATAATTGGAGAGTAATCTTAATAGAGGTTGAAGAAATGTGTGTTTCAAGATAAACACAATTCAAGAGACACTCAGCAGGTATTCCTTCATCATGATTCCTTCAACTTTGTTAGAATCAGCCAAGTCCATCTTTAACCTTACTAGAGTTATAATATGCTGTAAGACTGGGTATGGCAGTGGCAAAATTTATTTCAATAGGTTTACAGAAAATGTATCCTATATTTATAGTCATTGGGAATTTTAAGAGATTGATTTTAATTTTTCTTGTATGTGACCATCCTTTATGGGGAAATGATGTGCTAGAGTTATGTTTACAGTATTGGAAATCAAACAACTTAAGGCATCTCCATTTAGAATATTAAGAGCATCTTTTACTTCGTTATTTCATTTATTTGGCAAACATACTAAGTCCCTATATTAGTTACATATCCCTAATGGAGGATACAAAGAAGTATAACAAATGGTTCTTGTATTCCGGTAGCTTATAATCTACTTGGGAAAATGAGCCATACAGACAAATGCCTGTAAGAGCAAAACCAATTAAAATTTGAAAAGATAGCACATATCAAAAATGATATAAATGCTGCAGAAAGTAAGGATTTTAGGAACTCATAGGAGAAAGGGATTTACTGAGGTAGACTGGTCAAATAAATGGTGGAATCACGCTGGCTATTCTGAGGATAGACCACAGTAGAAAAGATAGAAAGAGACCCATAATGAAACTTCACAGTAATCCAGGCTAAAGATGTCAGTGGCTTAGATCAAGATGGCAGTAGTCGTAGTGGTGAAAAGTACTTGGATTTTGTAGCTTGCACTGACAAATTTGCTAATGGATCAGATGAGGAGTGCAACAGAAACAGAGGAATCAAATTATGCTTGAAGTTTCTTTGCTTGGAAGAATGCAAGAAAGAACCTCCATTTACTGAAATGGGAGTTCTTTAAAAGAACCAGTTTGGGGAGAAATTCAAGGATCTGTTTTTGGGCATATTATGATAAAAATGAAATTAGCACACAAATAGTGATGTTGAGCATGTAATTGGTTGTATGAATCTGAAGTTCAGGGAAGAGGCCTAGACTCGAAGTACAATTTTTTGGTTTCTTCAGAACACAGATGGTAAAGTCATTATACTGGTGAAATCACCTAGAGAGGGAATTTGGATAGAAAAAATGTCTGAGATTAAGCCCTGGGGAACTACAGTGTTTAAAGATTATGGAAATGAGAAAGGGTAATGGAAGTTAATCTGAGAAAGAGTGACCAATAACAGAGGAGGAAATCCAAGAAAGTATGATGCTCTGAGGGTGATATGAGGGCAGTGGTTCAAGCAGGGAGGGTGAACTGCATCAGAGGATGGACACAAGTTAAGTGAGATGAGGAGTACAAATTGATCTTTTATTGAAAATGGAGAGAGTAGAAAAACCCAAGGGACAATGGTACAGGATGCTTCATCTAGTGGATATTGTAGTCATGGAAAACCATGCCATGGATGGTGCAGGCAAGAGTGGCACTGAACTTGTTTCTAAAAGGGAGTCACTACAATGTCTTTAAAATGACTGTATCAAGGAAGACCAGAGATGGGAGATTCTAATGTCATGAGCTTCAAAGCTGGCATTTGGGTGAGGAGGAAAATGAACGATGCAGAGTGGCAATAGTGAGGAGTTACCTGCCCAGCACCAGGGCCAGTGGTCAGTGGAGTTCTGGGGATGGCAAGAGGCTTAGTACTCCTTCTACAAGGCTTTAAATGTCTGTAATGCCCAACTAAACACTCCTCTGTGGACTTTTAAATTCCTCCTAAGAAGGGTATTTGGGCCCCTGGTTGAAAATCACTGGACCTAGTTCCAAAGCTCATTTTCTTACTTTTGCAGCACCTCAACCATGGGACCTTTTCAAACATGTAAACTTCTATATACAAGATTATTTATATACAAAACATTATTTACAAGATTATTTATATACAAAATTATTATATCTACATACAAAATACCAAGATTATTTTCACAAAGCCCCTACTATCCATTTTAATTGGGGTTGACATGCTTTCCAGGAGACTCTCCTCTTTACCATGTGATTTGAAAGACTTCTATTTTATTGTTCTTACATTTTAGCCACGAACTCCTTTGCTCAAACAAGTTACATAGGAGCACAAATTGAATAAAACAGATTAAATAGAGTTTTTCTGTTCAAATACTAAGGTTTTGTGTGTGTTTTGGGGGGAGGGGTAGTTGGGGGAGAGAGTAGGGTAGAAAGTTTTAAATATAACAACCATAATACAAAAAGATGACACTGCAGTAGAAGAATTCCTCACCCTGGTGTATGATGACAGATATTTGTAGAAATTATCCCTTCCTGTATGTGGTATTCCTTAAATTGTACAGCCCAGTAGGATATCCATTCTGCCAGCATCTGCCAAAGCTAATGTTGGAGATAGGTCTAACAGAACAGGGATGTTTAATAGCTTCCTCAGTACTTCTGGTATTGAAAATATAGCCAGAAGAACCCCTGTGTTCTTTAGTATACCACAGATCAGAATGCCCTAAATCTGAAATTCACAGAACACCAAGATAGAGGCAGGAATGTGAATAGGGGTGTCTCTGATGAAATGGAGCTGGAGGGAAGTGACAAAGACTCTCTCCCTCTCTCCTTCTAACTTTAGACAGGCTCCTCTGTGCCCTCTTCTCAGCTAGGACTTGACCCTGGGCTTCCATATCCATTCGTGCCACGTCCAATCCTAGGAAGACTCTGTTAAGTTGTAAGTTAGAATCTTCCACCTTTGATATCTGATGACCTTGGCATGCCTTCAGTAAGAGTCCTGTTAAGTTGGTTTAAAAAGAATCCCCCTACCCTTGATGTCTCTTAGTAATTTTCTATCCACTGACATCCTCACCTTGCTCTTTGTCTGTTAAGTTCCCACTTGTCCTTGCATTTGGAATTGAGCTCGGTTCTATACTGAAGTTCTGTACTTTTCCCTGGTACAATAGTTTCTGAATAAAATCTGTCTTTACCACTTTAAGTAATGCCTAGCTCTGGTTCTCTTTAATAATTTCTTAGTGTCATAACTCAGCTATAGATCAGAACCACCATCAGACCTTCAGACATGACAACGAGACCCCTCAGCAGGCACTGAGACCCTTTGTCTCTAATTGGCTTGCTTGTTTGGGTTATCCAGTGGTGACTCTGATTCCAAATTCAAGTGCTCTGCATAAATATCCATTGAAGCATGGTGAGGACAGATTTTGATTATTAAAAAATTTAGAAGTTGAGTTAGAGTCTCAAGGCGAACAGAAACTGGATTGGAGTACCAGGCCTCTCTGTTCATAAGTGTAAATATATCATTAGTCAAGAACATGATAACCTCTTTTTTTTAAATTTCCTCTTTTTATTAATTTTTAAAAATTTTATTAAGGTATTGTTGATATACACTCTTTTGAAGGTTTCACATGAAAAGCAGTGTGGTCACTACATTCACCCATATTATCAAGTCCCCCCCACACACCATTGAAGTCACTGTCCATCAGTGCAAGACGCCACAGAATCACTACTTGTCTTCTCTGTGCTATACTACCTTCCCCGTGCGCCTCCCCCATGTTATGTTTGCTAATCGTATTGCCCCTTATTCCCTTTCTCCCTCCCTCCCCACTCCCTCCCCGTTGGTAACTGCTAGTCCCTTCTTGGAGTCTGTGAGTCTGCTGCTGTTTTGTTCCTTCAGTTTTGCTTCGTTTTTATACTACACAGATTAGTGAAGTCATTTGGTACTTGTCTTTCTCCGCCTGGCTTATTTCACTGAGCATAAACCCTCTAGCTCCATCCATGTTGTTGCAAATGGTAAGATTTCTTTTCTTTTCATGGCTGAATAATATTCCACTGTGTATATGTACCACCTCTTCTTTATCCATTCATCTACTGATGGACACTTACGTTGCTTCCATTTCTTGGCTATTATAAATAGTGCTGCGATAAACATAGGGGTGCATATGTCTTTTGAATCTGGGATCTTGTTTTCTTTGGGTAAATTCCTAGGAGTGGAATTCCCAGGTGAAATTATATTTCTATTTTGAGTTTGTTGAGGAACCTTCATACTGCTTTCCACAATGGTTGAACTTATTTACATTCCCACCAGCAGTTTAGGAGGGTTCCCCAAGAATATAGTATCTTCTTTTTTTAATAATTTTATTTTATTTTTATTTTTATTTATTTATATTTTTTATTTTGTTATCTTTAATGTACAATTACCCCACCCCTTCTCAAACTCCTGCTGACTATATGGTTAACTGTAACCTTAATACTATCAACTTGCTTTCTCCCTGGAAAAAGTACACTTGAGCTACAGTGACACCTTTGGAGTTTCCGGTATATCCTCACATTAATCCACCTAAAAGGAATCCCAGAGTTAAAAGGAACAAAAATCTTAGATACAAAATGATCTAATGCTAATTTTGCTTTGTACAAAGAAGCTGAAAAAAATGGTGGAATAAATTCAAGCCTCCCTCAAATTGTTGAGGCTCTTAAACAATGTGTCAGAAAAATTTTCTGACCCAGTAAACTATCTAAAGCTGCCATGGCACCCACATATCCCCTCCTAGCTCTCTTCTGTTTCCTTTTCCCCCCAGTTAATTGTTCTAAGAGTCCCCCAATTTATATCAACTGGTCTACCTATTGGTTGGACCTGGAGTGGCTTCCTCCTCCAGAGGAAAAAGCCTGAGTCCCTTCCTCACAGATCATTACTGACCCCCCTCTGAGGTAATGCCCAGTGCCCTCAACTGCCGCTGAACTCACAAGAGAAGATAATTCTGCAAGTTGAAGGGCACCAAGTTGCTCACTGATATGGGGCAGCCACATTTTCTTTATCCATTCATCTACTGATGGACACTTAGGTTGCTTCCATAAATTGGCTATTGTAAATACTGCTGTGATAAACATAGGGGTGCATATGTCTTTTTTAATCTAAGAACTTGTTTTCTGCTTTTAACACCACTTCATTTCCTACATCCCCTTCCTCAGAGCCACCAAACTTGAACAGTGGTAGGTTTTGATAATTTGCCTCATGATTTCCTCTATCTCAAACTCTTAACATTTCTACGGGACTTCTTAAATCTCAAAACACCTTCCTTCTCAGTTCTACCACCCAGGTAAATCTGTTAGGGATGGATCTTCTCATGAATTATGGTATCAAAATTCATTGTCTCCCAGAGGACTCCTTCTATAGGTCCCCAGCTCCTCCCTTCATGTCCATGTCCCCTAAGGGCTTTGTCGACTCACCTGAGTTCATTTGCCGCCTTCAATCTAGCACTCATTAACTAAAGATTTAAATCAACTGTTAGATAGTATTCCTTATTATGGGCAAATTATTCCACAAGTCCTGGATTCATACAGGATGCAGAACCCTTTGAAGCAGAAATAGTTCCTTTCCTGCCCCTCTCCAGGAATCCTCAATATCATCTGAAACTAGAAGGACTTCAGAGGCTCTGCCCAATGTTCCAAAGTGTATTAGACAATTTTTAGTCTCTACTTAGAGTCCATACTGTACCACCACGCTATTTAACTCCCATTTTGGTCATTAAGAAAACAAACGTTGTTAGTTCAAAATCTGAGATTTATCAATAAAATTGTGAAATCCAGATTTTTCTTGGTGCCCAATCCTAACACTATCTTGTCTGCTATCCCTTCTGGCACCCAATATTTCAGTCATCAATTTGTGTTCTTTTTTCAGTCTTCCTTTTCATATAGAATCCTCACATTTGCCTGCCTTCACCTAGGAAAACCAACAATATACATGGATTGTTATGCCACAAGAATTTACTGAGGCCCCTACCTACTCTTGCATAGCTAAATGCCAATTTGAAGGACTCAAGAAAAAAAATCCAGGATACTCTACTGTAACCCAGTATGTAGATGATGACTTCCTTAGATGCTCTGACAGTTATGACGGCTCCCTTCTGGACACTGAATACCTTTTTTGAGGCATTAGCAAGAAAGGGTCATAAGGTGGCTAGAGATAAAATTCAGTTACACTCTCTGTGTGTCTGAGATCTTGGTAATGACATCTCAGACACAGAAAAAACTATCTCCACAGACCAAGAATCTACATCCAACGCTTTTCTCTCCCTGAAACAAAATGGCAACTGAGAGGTTCTGAGAAGTCTTGTGGGAGAGTATAAGATGTGTATACATAATTTTTCTGTGACTGCTTCATCCCTCTCTACTCTGACTAGGGAGTCATCCTCAGACCTAGTAATCTGAAATCTTCTATTCAGAGATGCTTTCGAGAACCTTAAGGGCTCTCTGCTTTCACCTCCTACCCTTGGTTTACTTTCTGCCTTGTTCCTTGGTGCTGAGAGAGTCCTAACCTTGGAGTATTATCCCAGAAGCATAATGGACGCCGGAGACCTGTAGGGTATTATAGCTTAGCCTTACACCCAGTACCTAAGGCATATGCCCTTTGCCTGCAAGCTGTGGATGCAACTGGCAAACTTGTCCACATAAGTGTTCTTCATGCTGTGCAGATCTGATTTCTTAATGAATACATACAGTACTTTTCTGCATCTGGACTTGTTATGAAATTTTACTACCCTTCTCTTCTATTACTAGACATTGCTGTCAGAAATGTAACCCTACCATCCTGCTTCCTTTACCCACTGATAGAATCCCCTATGATTGCTTCACTAACACAAGATCATTATCTTGTCCTAGATTAGATTCATCAGAAAACTCCCTCCCCCAGGTTAATATCATTTATGTTGATGGTTCCTAACTGAGAAGGAGTATGGGACCTTCCAGGTTTGGTATACCGTCGTACAAGCCTCTTCGATAGCAAGACCTGCTAGATGTTAAATCAGCTTAGATGGCTGAATTAATTGCTCACATTTGGGCTTGCATAAGAGCAGAGGGAATAGAGGCTAACATTTATACTGACAGCTGCAATGCCTTTAGGGTAGCACATGATTTTGTTAGGCTGTGGAAACGGAGTTCACGACAGCAGCTGGTATTCCAGTCAGAAGTGGACCTGAAATAACAGAACTTCTAGAGGCATTGTGACACCCCAGCAGATTGATATAGTTAAAACTGAGAAGCATAGTAAAAAAAACTCAGACAAGGCCAGAGAAAATTAATTGGCTGGTAGATATGTCAAACGATCAGTCTCTTCCCAAACCACATGAGAAGTCCAAGTGGTTTCCAAGCCTTGGGACTATTCCCCTGATTCCCACTTCAAGGCCTCAGACCACTGTTAGAATTTTTCATTCTCTCTTGAGGAAGCAACTTCTTTAGAATAACTCCCAAAGATGTAATAAAAGGTGTCTGCATGACCCACAAAACAGCTTCAGACTCAGAAAGAACAAGGTGGGAAAAATCTGAATGTTCAGTCAATCAGACTCTGGAAACACCAAGGTGTCCGCTTGATGGCTTTTAAATCTGTTGCCCAAGTTACCATGTATAGTTTGTAATATGACACGCCATGGAAAGGACAAAATGCCAGATATATTAGGCAAACAATAGTTTGGACCCTTTAGCTTTCATTTGGACTGAAAAGTTCCCACTTGCTCCATATGCCAAAAGCATAATGCTAGGAAGGGAAGTGGATCCCCCACCCCCACCAACACTGAACCTTTCTTCACTTGCAAGTAGATTCCATCAAACTACCAGAAGCACAAGCCTGCCTATGTATACTTACTCTAACCTGCATGTTTCCTAAATGGTTAGAGGCTTTCCCCTGCTGAAATGCATCAGCAACGTCAGTTGCCAGAGTTTTTCTAGCATGAATCTTCCCTAGTCAAGGTATCCCCTCTTCTGTACTAGTAACAGATCACATTTCATTGGCAGCATTATACAATGAATTGAAAGGCAACACACGTTAGTGAAGTCTCCACTGCTTTTACTGTTTTCAGGCATTAGGCACCAAAGAAAGAACTACCTTCACTACCAAACTAGCTAAACTATCTGGAGAATTGAACTTGCTGTGGTCATGGGAGCTTCTTGGAATTTCACCCCCGTCTCTATAAGCTAGCTCCCTTTGAAATGATCATGGCAAGGCCCGTGAGGATGCCTTATTCATCTTGGCTTGCGGAAGATTCTAACTTCATACAATCTGACATCCTTAGATACTCTCAAGGGTCAATAAAATATACTCACCCCTATCATCAATAAACCAAGGCTGTCTTCCCTCTAGAATTTCCTGATCATCCTTTAATGACTTACAAGTAGGTGATCTGTTATTCTGGAAATACCACCATTGGAAAACAAAGTTGAGCCCAGATGGAAAGGACCTTATACCAGTTTACTCTGCTAAATCTCCTGTCAAATTATAGATCGTTCAACTTTAGGCATGTTTCACAACCAAAGAAATACAAGAGCTATGCAGACTGGAAAGTATTCTAAGCAAAGACCTCAAGCTGAGGCTGTATGAAGAGAAGCAGATAGCCATCCCAAGCACCTCCGAATAAGTAGATGACATCACCAGGTGGTGTAAGCTTCTGCCCAAGGTCACAGAGCAAGACTCACCTGGACGCCCCTTGCTTATGCCCTGCTTCCTTATCCTTGCCGTCTGCCTGGACACTCCCCTGCTCGTTCCAGCTCTTTTATCATGACATGTTTCTACCCAGAGTAATTTCCTACCTTCAACATGATCTTTCCTTATCTTAATCAACTTCATTTCTCTGCCCCTAAATTAAAGATTTCCCACTCCTCTCCCTACCACTGCCACCCCTTTTCCCTACCTCTCAGCAGGACTTTTTCACCCACAGAAACTTTTACAATCCCAGGCCAAACTTTAGTCCAGGAAGCATACTTTGTTGTAGCATACCTGCACATTCTTTCACACTTTCCTCATTGAAAGGTGGACCCTAGGTTCCCTTTCTTAACTGTAACTAATAGAATGTGGCTGAAGTGATGCTACCTAACTTCTGTGTCTAGGTCAGAAAGTGTCCTGTATCTTCCACCTGATTCTCTTGGAGTACATAGTCAATGGGAAACCATTTATTATGTAGGAAATTCAGCTACTTGCGAGATACACATAACAGACAGATTACATGGAGGCTCTCGGTTGACAGCCCCAGCTGAGCTGCAGGCCAACAACCAGCATAAAGTGCCAGTCATGAGAGTTAGCTGTTTTGATTGTCCAGCTCAGTCACACCTTAAGGTAACTGGACATGACCAAGATGTGATTGCAACTCTGCGAGAGAAACTCAGTCATTAAAATACACCAAAATGCACCCCAAACCTGCACATCAAATGTAGTAATGAAGAAAATCCCATTTGCTATTGAATGTATTTTTTTAAGTGTACCAGTATCAAAATACATAAGACTCACATTATTGCATTCTCAGAGACAAAGTTATACAAAATCAAATTATTTGTTAAATATTCTTTTGGCATTTTTGGATTACTTGGTAATTCTAATTCACTCAATATAAGAGGATCATCAGAGTTCATGCCATAAGACTCAGATTTCATATTTTGAATTCATTTGGCATATGTGATTTGTTACCATAGAAGTCCTGATAAGTGCACTCATTCCCTCGGAAAATGTTTGTTGAAAATTAACAAAGTAACTGCTTCATACTTTTCAGACTTTTTAAAATTAACACTTGCAGAAACACAACAGAATAAAAGATAAAAGCTTTTTCCTATTTGAAAGAAACACCTAACAATACATTAGGGATATTAATTAAAAATGAGCTCAGCCATTAAGTATGAAACAAAATATTCCACCATACTTGCTTCTTTTAATCTCTTTCTTAAAAAAAATACCAGGGCATAAGGAAGCAGACTTTACTACATTAGACACTGAATCATATGTCGTATATTTTCTAGTACTACCAAGAGCCAAATTGCCACAAAGACATTAAAAACATCAAGACACTCATTGAGAATACAAAACTAAACCAAATGCCAATCTGAGTAAATCAATTTGTAATTGTCTTATTGTTCTCTAAAGGCTCGGGGAACATAGAAAGGTAGTCAGGAGGTCAACCTGGAATTGGATTGCGAAGAAATGAATCAATGTGGGGGAATAAAGAAAGCAAGAGTTGAGTTCTTAACTTATTACTCTGAGAAGGCTAAGACTTAGATTCAATATTGTTAATTTTATCATAGGAAATAGTATTTTCAGCAAGTCTGTAAACTGTTAACAGTATTACTACTAGTACTAGTAATACTACTAATTAGCATTACTACAGTAGAGTCTATCAAAATTACAATGATACCTCCCAAATTGGAAGAAAGTCTTACTGGCATCTGAATTAAATTATAAATTCAGTAGGATGTGACATGCCCCTGTTCTTCCTTACCCTCTTTCTGACCGTAAATATGGGCCTGTGTTCTGTCTCCAGTTAACTAACTGCAGCAGAGTTTCCAATCAGATTTAAAGACAAATTAGACTAATGGATTTTTTTTTCAACTTAGACAGAAATAGTCATGGTGGCATTCTTGCAGAAAACTCATACACTTCATTTTAGATCTTTATGGAGAGTTTTGCATTTGAGTGTCATCTGGAATTTTAAGACTTTTGTGTTGACTGTAATCTTTTATAACTGATGATTGAATTACTTAATTGTGTCTGTCAAGAGCAATCACAAGTGAGGCAGTAGAGGATGGAACTTGTGTCATTTTAATAGAAATTATTTGCTTGCTCTGTTTTCATCAAATTACATGCACAATAATATTACAAGATGATTAATTAACAAGGACACAATATAATAGTTCAGTTACTCTGAACTCTGCAGATTATTTTCTACAATCAAGAAAGAATAAGAAAAATTTTACTTGTCAAAGGCCCATAAAAGTTATTAAATAAATTTAACTTATTATATTTCAGGTGGATATATCTGGCATATGTTTAGTTAATGTTCACTGACACTAGAAACTTGTGATACAGAACATCTAAAATAGACTCCTAGTAGCAAAGGCTTTGGACAAACCCCGTGTTATGTAGGCCAGACGAAATACAGAACTGAATGAAGGAAAATCAGTTTCCTACCCAAGAGGCACATTTCTAAGAGCAAACAAGTAAAATGGTACAATCCACTGCCTACCAAATAAATACAAATTCATTTTTTCACTCCTGATGGCCAAAGGAATATTTCCAACCTGACCAAACTGGAAAAGTTATGCAGAACCTTTCAGTTGTTAGTGGAGGAGCAGAGCTCTCGTTCGTGCTCATAGCTGTTTCTTTGGAGCTGATTAACCCATTAAAAAATGCTATTGTTTACAATAAACAGTTTACTTTGAAAAGACTCTCTCTGTATATAGATGTAATAGCTTTATTCAGTAAAAAAAGATAAGGATTGCCACAACATAAAAATATGACTGCCCTTTAAAAAATGTTTTTAAAAGTTTTACAAAATCTCTGATTAGAAATAGTAATTAATTGTATATATGCCAATATTTCCCAGAAACCCAAGAAACACACCAAGGCTTTCTTTTTTTCCCAAGTGCCCTTCAAGGTAACTTATACTCCACAGTTACTGAGGGCATTGCCCTCCTGTTTGTTACTTATTGCGGAAACCAGAGTGCTTGGGGATTTTCATTCTTTCTAGATATACTTCTGAAGCATCTCTTAACATCCTTGGCTCTGGGCTGGTTTTGGGGGATACGGTGGTTGAAGAAGATGAGCATGGTTACTGCCCTCACTGAACTCAGGCTCATAGTGGTAGCAGGCATTGCCCAAGTAAGGACAGCAGCACGGATTACTAACGAGAACGGTGCTGTGGTGCTGTTAAAGGAACATATTTCTAACTTTTCAGTATGTCTCCAGAAAGAAATGGCCTTTAGGCTGAGCCCTGAAGAATGAAGAGAAGTCCGTAGGTACAGGGGCACTGTGGTGTCCTCTCAGATTTCATGAGTGCAGGACTTACTGTCCGAGCTAGTGAGAAGACAGCTGGCCGGGAGCACCAGCTGTGAGGCCTCTGCAGGAGTTGCCCTTATCTGAAGAGAGCTACTTTATCCAAGGACCCCCACCCCCACCCCCATCCCCTTCCCTGGGGGGGTACCTGCATCAAGTGACTAGCCCATGCAGAGATATAAAAACTAGGCCTTCTACTCCAAATTGGGATAAATTGGAAGAGTTAAGACTTTGGATGAACCTTTGTTGGACCTGCACCACAGCTCCATTTCTCCCTCTGCCAAATCCTGCATTTTTTTCCCTTCCCCAGTGTGTTGATTCCTGAGAGCACTCCTTGCACCATCTGGCTCTGACCGCCTCTCCAGGACCTTGTTGCCTTCCACACTCCCTTAGCTTCATTCTCTCAGGCACCGTGACGTTCAGTGTCCAGTCCCACGTCCTTGTCCTGCTTTCTCCATACCAAAGGACCTTTGCCCGTGTGGTTTCTTCTGCCTGCAGTCCTCTTCCCCTCCTCTTAGCCTTCAAATCTTTCTTCCTGGTGGAGTTCCCCTGACCTCTATGACTGAGCCAAATTTCCTTATTATATGCCTTTAGAGCACCATTTACTTCTAATCATAAATATCACAGTTAAAAATACACGTTTTTTGTATGGTGTGTAATTAATTCATTGATTGAATGAATTGAGTGATAAAATAAAATAATTGATGACCAAAAAGCAACCCCCATCCATTACTGGAAGGAGTGGTAACATAATTTCTCAGATTTGAACACAGCTCACATGGGACTTTTTTTTTTTGCTTCTGCGAACCTGAGTGAGGTGAGTTTTAGATTTCCTTGTTCTGCTTTTCACATGTCTCTAGATGCCCTATAAATTTATAGTGACCTTCTTACAATGCCAAATTCAGAATGGATCAATTATCAATGTGTCTCTGAGCAGCAGTGTTGTAGCAATATGCTTTGAAATATCCAGATATTTCTTCCTTTTTATGGCCATTTTTTCCAAGCACTTGTGATTTCTACATAATTCTTTCTTAGGGATTAGAAGTAATTGTGGAGGGTAGTAGCCATTCTGAGTGCAAACCTATCAGTGAGAGAGCTTTCTTTAATTGAGGTATACATAAAATAAAATACACAAATCTTAGCATACAGCTTCATTAATTTTGGCATGTATATACGTTCATGTAACCATCACTCAGATCAAAATGTCAAACGTTCTCACTAATTTTTCTCCCCTTCACCTTTTTCACCCATCCTCCCACCCCCACCTCCCATCCCTATGGCAGCCACCAGTCTGTTCTCTGTGTGAGACAGTTGATTTATGCAAAGAGACCAATGTGGATAATAGTTGTCACTGCTGTCTTGCGTCCTGCCGTTTTTTATCATCAGCGTGAGGGAGTTATCTCCCGTGGGTTGTGTCCTGCCAAGCGACCTGTAATGTAATTGCTTTTCTCATTTCTTAAACCAATAAACTGAGTCCTGTTATCACACACACACACACAAAATTATGCCTCATATCTGTTCATATATTTTGCATTTTCTAAATATCCATTATTTCTGAGAATAATATTACAGTTTGAGGTTCTGTTTGCCACATGTGGTATAAATAGACCCAAAGTATTTTTTATTAACTTAATTCCTATTACAATCTAAAATAATATGAATATCCTGTTCTTTAAAAAAGACAAAGCCGTATAACTTTGAATACTTCTGAAATCGATAAATGATTTTTTTTTATTGTTAAGAGAAAGGATAATCTTCCATCATGGTCTCTGTCTTTTCCCTTAGATAACCACAGTAATTCAGACCTGATCATATTTTTTTGGGAAACATTAGGGTTCCATACAGCTATCAAATACCTGCTAGCCAAGTACATCCCACCAGTGAAATTGCTTCAGTTTTGTTCTCCTAAAAGCACACTTTTGGAAGTTGATCACATGTGCATTTTATTGGTAAGGTATTCAAAAGCAGATAAATCTTATTCATTACAGGTATCTCACAGATCCAAATGGACATTTTTAATTTACAACTTTATAAAACAGTTTCTTTAAACATACACAGATCAACAAGCACCCAGATAGACACTGGATCTGTAAAGCAGAAAGAATTGAAGCAAATGAGAAAAGTTATAAAACATATCAAAATATAAGGTATATGCATGTTTTCTTCCTATTGTGATTTTTAAATACCTGATTTGGCTGATCCTCAATAATCATCTCTTCCTTCTAATTTCATAATTTTATTTACATATTCACTAATCAATATTTCCCCAGTTCTAATATGTGTCATTTACTCTGATAGGTGTTGAGTCTTGTGTTCCAGGAGCTCATATTTTTTGTCAGTGAAATAAATACAATAATAAGCAGTATTTGCCATAACTGCAACAGAGTTCTTACGACACTGAGGAGTGGAATAAGGAATTGATATAATAACTGTTGATTGTATAAAGAATATTGACAAAAATCACTTGTGTTCTCACCAGGTCCAAAAAGTGAAGTAGATCATATACTCTAAGGACCCATATGGTCTTCTAGGTAAGAACTTGTCAGTGAAAACCTATCCAACCTCATCTGCTTCTAGTTTCATTGTGGCACAATAAATTCCAATAATTACAACTCTTTGTGGTTCTTCAAATAGAACATAGTGGTTCATGTATTCTGTGCCATTGTACACAGTGTTCTCTCACCCTTGAACACCTTCATCCTCCTCCTTTATATCCTTTAAACAAGTATTTAAAATTTAAAACTCAGTTGAAAATGTCTGTTGATTGAAAAAATATATTGAAAACGTAGGTGACAAGTTTGCTAATATGAACAATACATGAGCCCTGTGGAGCCCACATTCTCTGGAGTTGTGACAGATTATTTTCCCCAAAGATGACTGTAACATTCTCTCAAAACCCACTTGCTCTTGCACAATATGATCTGGACACCTTGTCCTTTGAAAGGAAGAGTCTACGTCTGCAACTCCGGATTGTGGGCAAGCTTGTGAGTATTTTGACAAAGTATGGTAAAAAGATGCTATGTGACTTCAAGACTGAGTAATAAAAGGAAGTTACGTTCTGAGACACTCCTAGAACTCTGATGCACTATATACTAAGTCTGATTACCTCAAAGAGTCCATGCTTTGAGGAAGCCTAGGCCATGACCTGGTAGATTCTAAAATCCCAGCCGACAGTCAGAATCAACCACCTGTCATGCGAGTGAACAAATATCCAGACTTCAGCTTCAACCATCAAGCCGTTGCCAGCCTTCCAGTCTTCCCCATTGAAACCCCAGATTGGTGGATGAGAGACAAGCCATCTCCACTCTTTGTTCAAATCCCTGACAGAATAAATTAGCACAATAAATATATTGTTTTAAGGCACAATTTTTAGAGTGATTTGTTATGTATCCATAGTAATGTCACAGAGTAAAGTGTGAAATTACTATTGTCTCCTCTTGTCTAATTTTCACAAAGCTCCATCTTCTTTGTATTTGCCTTTCATAACTAGCATAGTGCCTCAATTCAATCAACGTCTATTCATCACCCACTATAGCCAATAACTTACAACATTTTTGGAAAAATTAAAAATTGTACAGTTCTTTAAATAAATGACTATATCATTGTTTTGGTTTTGGTTTACTTCCTAATTAATGGAGAGTGTCATCTTGTGTCTCATATATAAATATAGTAATTTTTCTAAGATTAAAATTGTATCTTATTTGATTATAACATTTATCTTGGGGAATTTGGTTGAATAAACAAAAAAATTAATTATTTCTAAATTATTTTTCAAACATTGGGTGATCTGCTATTACAAAAGATAGTGATTAAATTACAAAGAGAAATTGTGTCTGTTGTCTCATATATCTCTAGCTGGCGATATAAATCATATTTATTAAAAGTAAAGAAAATTTTTGATTTCTACAAATATGGGGCAACACAAAAATGTCTAGCATTTGTGTCATTGGAGTCCTAGGAGGAGAGAAGAAAGAGTTTGCTTTAGAAAACGTATTTGAAAAAGTAGTGCATACAAATTTTACAAGTTGGGGAAAATACAAAAATTTACAAATTCCAGAATTCAACAAATCCTAAACAGAATTAACTCACAGCAATCTATAGCCAGGAAAATTATAATTAAATGGCTGAAAATGAAATAAAAATTAAAAACCTTGAATGTAGCCAGAGAAAACTGATGTACTGTATATAGGGGAATACTTTGAAGCATTGCGAACTTTTCATCAGAAAACCTTAGCAGTCAGAAGGCAGTGGAATGGTATTTATGAAATGCTAAATGAAACTAAATAATAACTCAAGAGTTCTAATTTAAAAAATAGATGGCAGGAATTAAGCTGCATTAAAGACATTCTCAGATGAAGGAACTTAAGGGAATGCCACAGGAAGTTTTTCAAAAGAGAAGGGAAAAGATAAATGAGAAAAACTTGAAACATTATGAATGAAGGAAAAGTGACAGAAATGGTGTATATCTGGTTAAATAGACAATTCTTCTCCTCTTGAGTTCTTTAAAACATATTATTGTTCAAAGCAAAAGGTGTCAGTGTCTGATGAGGTGTTAAATATCTGTAGATGTAATCCACATGACAATTGCAATATAAAAGAGGAGAGTAAAGGGATATATGTGGTGGTAAGAGTTCTGCATTTCACTTGAAGTGGTAAAATATTAGTTCTGCAGAGATTATGAAAAGAAAGATGTATATAGTAATCTCTAGAGAAAGTACTAGTATTTTCTTAAAAATATGTGATAAAAATCATAATAGATAAAATGAAATGGTACACTAAAATATTCATGTAATCAAAAAGAAGGCAGGAAATGGTAAACAGAAAGAAGGTCACTACCATGACCTCCACTAGCAGCAATTGAGAGATTAAATAGAAAATAAGTATTAAAATGCTAGACCTAAGCTCAAATACATTAATGATTATATAAATTTAAAATGTCTAAACAGACCAATTAAAGGACAGAAGTTACTGACATTAATTTTAAAATACCCAAATATATGCTATCTATAAGAAATACACTTTAAACATAATGTTATACAAAGGATAAAAGTAGAGAAACAGAGAAGGTACCCATGCAAAAACTAAAAACTAATCAAGTTAGAGTAGCTATACTAAAATCAAAATAGCCAAAGGCATTGCATAACAACAACAGAAATTTCACCAAGGACATAATAATACAAAACGTATATGCATCTAAGAAAAGAGCTGCAAAGTATATGAAACAAAAACTGATAAAATGGAAAGAATTGGACAAATTCACATTATACTTGGGGAATATATCAACCTTATCCCAATAAACAATATAATAAACAGGCAGAAAGTCAACAAGGATATATCTGAACTGAAAAGCATTATCAAACACTAAGCACAGAATCATGAAAAAAATTTCCTTTACAGTAGTGTCAAAAATAATGGTATATTAATAACAAGTTTACCAAGAGGGTAAAAGACTTATACACTAAAAACAGCACAACATCACTGAAAGAAATTAAAGAAAACATTAAAATGGAAACACACCCTGTTATCATGAGTTAAAAGACTTAATTTTATTAAGATGACAATACTACCCAAAGTCATCTAAAGACACAATGCAATCTCTATCAAAATTCTAGTGACACTTTTTTGTAGAAATAGAAAAATTCATCCTAAAATCCATACAGAATCTCAAGCAACCCCTAATAGCCAAACCCATGTTGAAAAAAATTAGGTTGTATGATTCATACATCCTGATTTAAAAACTTACTAGAAATAGTGTGATACTGGCATACAGATAGACAAGACAAACCAATGGAATACAATTGAGAAACAAACCATTGCGTATATGGTCAAACAGATTTTGACAAGGGTGCCAAGACCACGCAATAGGCAAGATACAGTCTTTTCAACAAATTGTGATGGAAAAACTGGACATCCATATGTAAAAAAGTGAACTTGGACCCTTCCTTTACACAATATGTAAAAATTAACTCAAAATGAATCAAAGACCTAAACATAAAAGCTAACTATAAAACACTTAGAAGAACACATCAGGGTAGAGGGTGGGGAGCAGGAGAAATGAAGAGAGAGAAATGGGCAGAAACAATATTTGAAGAAATGTTGGCTAAAATCTTCCCAAGTTGGTCACCAAAAGAAGCTCAAGAAACTCCAACTAGAAAACACTCAAAAGAGATCTACACCTAGACATATCATAATCAAATTGTCGTAAGACAAAGAGAATCTTGAAAGCAGCAAGATTCTCATCAGAATCAAGGGATTTACAATAATATTAATAGGCACTATCTTATCAGAAACAACTGAGGCCAGAATGTGGTGGGATGATGCATTCAAAGTGCTGAAAGAAAGGTTATAAACCATGGATTCTATTTTCAGAAAAGCCACCCTGCAAAAATAAAGAATAGAAGACATCCCCAGATACAAAAACCGATTTGTTGCTAACAGACATGCCTTCAAGAAATACTAAGGAGAGTCCATGCAGGCTGAAAAAGAAACTCTATAGTACCTTGTATCCACATAGAGAAATAAAGTACACTGGTAAAGATAACTACATAAGCAAATAGAAAATGCAATATTAATGTATTTTGTGTTTATAATTTTTCTCCTATCATTTAAAAGATATTGCATACAGCAGTAATTATAAATCTCTGTTATATACATGTTATATATACACTGTATAAAGATGTAATTTGTATTATAATAACCACCCAAAGGAGGGGGAATGGAACTATATAGAAGTGATGTTTTTGTATAATATTGAAATTAAAATAGTAATGAAGTTCAACATCATTAGCAATTAGGAAAGATACAAATTAAAACCACAAGGAGGAACCCCTGCATAGCTATTAGACCGCCTAAAATAATATTATTATCAGCAGCAGCAGCAACATTACTCAGCGCCTTCATGCAGTTCATGTCTGTGGTAGATGGAGAGATGACCTTGAGCCACCACGAAGCACAGACAGGTAAGTTAGGCCAATACCATTCCTCTGGCAGTTGTAAAATGAAGAAAGTCAGTAAGCTAGGTCCTGCCCTTTCAAATTCGTACTGCTCCCACCTTGTCCAGCACCAGTGTGGGAAGTATTGAATATGACTTGCAGGGACCATAAACCTCTTATTTCTTCACCCACCAAAGTTTAGCAATCTGTGTTGAGTGGACACGATTAAACCTCATCATGGAAGAATCTGGCTTATTCAAACAAAACATATCATTTCTCTAACATGTGGTAAAGAAAATTAAAATACCAGTTCCTGGGCAGCATTTCAAATATAAAACAGCAGGGAGCATTTATAGTCAACCAAAGTGCACTTAAAATATATTGTGCATGTCTGTATGAGAGAGGCTTACATGTTGTCGTATGATGTTACAAGTGCAATAAGAACATTTATGGTAGAGTAAGAAAATGAAATGGAATTAATGTGTCACCCAATCATTTCTGCTTAAAGCATTTCGTAAAACAGAATCTCTAAATCTTACTGGGAAAAAAAAATCCATGTATGTTAAATAAATTGCACTGGGATGTCCACTGAGGACCAATGGAAATATTTTCCTAAACAAACAACATCTAGTTTTTTTCTTTTGCCTCCAACTTTTTTTTCTTTACTTTGCAGACACTATAGTTTAACAAATATACTAAATGTATAAAGTTTGAACATAGAAGCAATGCTGTTCTGGCTTAAGAAACAAAAGAAGACCTAGTTGGATTTTTCATCTTAAATTTTGTTTCACAGTTGAGTATAAATTGCATTAGTAAAACAGAGGCACACCCTTTTGTTTGGTGTAGTTCCTTCTATTATTTGTCAGCCTAAAGCCACTAATAGATGACTTAAAGACGCTGGGCCTTTCAGTGTCAATGACACCATCCACTTCAAGTGCAGTGATGACCAACTTTATGTGAAACTTCCAGATCCTATCATGCACTCTATTTTCATTGTGACTTGAGACACTGAATAAGAGATGTATTAAAAAGAAATGCCCATTAGGAAAACAAAGAAAGAACCATAGTACTTAAATCAATATCCAAGGTGACAATGTAAACCTTGAGAGGTTTTGGCAAAGCCATTGTGTTTTAATTCTTTAAAAAATGCAGGTAGCTGGAAATTAGATCAAAACTTCTTTATAGTACAGTTTATATTATTATTTTCCCTTTGCAATGATCGTTTGGAAGGGCATCTTATCTAGTTTCACTTGTTTACTAAGAACTGATAGCTTGTATCTACTGGACTGCAAATTTAACTAGCAGATAGTACTTTGTAAAGAATACAAGGAAAGATTTGGAAAATAAGCTGAAGAATTAGTAACTATGCATGATATATAAAGGTTTTTTGTTCAAAATGGCTGATTGTGAAATGTTCACTTTAACTTTTTTTGTTTCTTCACATAGAAAATAATGTTGTCTGTGGATACTCACAAACCTTCATGACATTGTCTGAGAAAGACTTCTATTTTTTAAATTAAATTACAATTACTGATGAACACAAATACATTACAGCATAACACCCTATCATTGACATCACTTCCGTGGTTTAAGGGTACTGAAAGGATAGCCTACTGTACAATAGGGAAAACAATTCTAAAGTCAAATGGTAAATTTGGTGGTTATGGCGCAATATATTTTAAGTGCACTTTGGTTGAATATAAATGCTCCCTGCTGTTTTATATTTGAAATGCTGCCCAGGAACTGGTATTTTAATTTTCTTTACCACATGTTAGAGAAATGATATGTTTTGTTTGAATAAGCCAGATTCTTCCATGATGAGGTTTAATCGTGTCCACTCAACACAGATTGCTAAACTTTGGTGGGTGAAGAAATAAGAGGTTTATGGTCCCTGCAAGTCATATTCAATACTTCCCACACTGGTGCTGGACAAATAGAATATGATTTGCTGACTGTTACCAGCTTTTGAGCTGAAGGCTTTCTGAGACACCCTTTTAGGGCCAGCATTCTTTTCCTAAGTTCGCATTTCTTTGTGGACTTTCACGGACATACTACTGAGACACAGATCCCCAAACATGGACAGCAATCTGTGATGCCAAGCCTGTGGCACGAGGGAAGCTGCAGACGACCTCTCTGGGCTCAGATACAAATGACACTTTCCCTGCTAATCTGCTGTGGTAGATTTCCCCAGGAAAAACTCTCACCAGGGTGGCAGTTGGGTTTTGTTTAAAGTAAGTGCTTCAAGTGCTGGCTTGGTCTAGCCAGGTATTTAAGTAAGGTTCACCAAGATCTCCCATCACATCTTTTAAGCCACACTTAAAGGAAGATCCCTTTTACAGTGACATTGTAGTTTCTTTCACTCTTCTGTGGGTTAACTGCTAGTCATGTTACGGTTGGGAGGAACTAGAATTTGAGATTAGAGAAATATGGATTGTATAGTTTTGTAACATACTGTAGCACCCTTGGACGAGTTACATAATTCTTTAAAGTCTCAGTTTACTTCTATTTATATCACAAAAATTTACTATGAGATTAAGTAACATATGTAACACACATAAGACAATGTTTGGCACATCGTGAATGCTCTAGATATGTTAGCTTTCTTCCCTTTCTGGTATCTGTCCTAGTGCCAAAAAGCAAAATAAGTCAAATTGTAAGTAACTGTGAAATCTAACTTCTGAAATATGTAAATGAGTACCATCTGTGTATCAGCAGATCAAATTATGAGTTTGACCTTAGTTGCAGCTGACTGACTTTTGTGTTAATATTAGAATGGTTTTGGCAGGTGTCTTCCTTAGACACCTTTTACTTTCTTTTTTCCTTTTTTTTACCTTTTACAAAATGAGGTAGATTGCACATTCACTGAAATAAGTTTTCTTCGTGCCCCTTCCCAGTAAAACACTGCATCCACAAGGCAACCTGTCTTCTGCTTTCTATTACTATTAGTTAGTTTTGCCTGTTCTACAACTTTATAAAAATGGAATCAGCATGTACTCTTCTGCGTCTGTTTTTGCACACAGCATGAAATAGTTGAGATGCAGCCATGTTGATCTACATATCACTAGGTGGTTGCTTTTCAGTGGAGAGTGATGCTCAATTGTATAAATATATCGGAGTCTGTTTCTCCATTCCCCTCCACTTTTGTACTTATTTTTTTTGTTAGTATTTCAGTTTGGAAAGTACTATTGTTCACTGATGAGCAGTTAAAAGTACAGGGATCATTAAGATAATTAGTATTTCAGAATATTCTCCCAGATAAATTATGTGAATGGGTCAAATCTCACCTACCACCTGTTTTATAAATAAAGTTTTATTGGAACACAGCTGTGCCATTTACTTATAAATCATTTACACCTGCTTTCATGCTACCGTGGCAGAGATGAGTAGTTGTAACAAAGAACTTAAGACCCACAAAGCCAAAAATATTTCTATCTGTTTTACCAGAAGAACTTTGTTGATTCTTGTTCTAGAATGATTATGAAATTGATTATGCTCTATGAGCTCTGCATCCAATCAAAATGTCTTCACTGACTTCATATTAGGTTTTTTTGATTTTTACTTAAAATCAGTATAAAATGGCCAAAACCCATTGAAAAAATATTCTTCTGCCTTTCATAAAAAGATATTAATCTTAAATCATTGACTATTATGATGTAGTACAATGTATCTCAAAATATTTAAAAAGACAAATGACCTAGAACTTATTAAAAGGATACATTGTTAAGAAGCAATAGCATTCTCCTTTACCAAACCATAAAAATATGTAATGCATAGTAATTTCCTTTCTACTTTGCCATCCAGGAAGAGTTAAATTTAATGCTCTATGCTACGGTTTTGTTGTAATTATTTATTTTTATGTTTTCATAATTTGAATTTTTTATAATTTTGCTTTTATATTTACTTTTAGTATTTATGTATGCCTCTTCCAGTGAAGAAATCAAGTACATTTGCAGTAAGAAATGACAGAAGTCAACTAATATATAATATATGCATAAAATTGAATTGTTAAAATACACCAGAACATCAAGCAACACTCAGAAAATTATGAATCTCATGCACACAAAATCTCCTAAATAGGTTTCCAAAAATTTACCAAAAAACTCTAAATCCACAAAAATTTGAAGAAGTAGTAAAAGTTAAACACAGAAAAATGTGAATATCAAAGAAAAAATAAAATGGGGCAATGTTGATGTTTATAACTTAGGTTCTTGAAACTTAATTTTATTACTGCTTCCTAAATACTACTGTGGTATCATTTGTTGATTAGGCATAAATATGCAAGGACATTTTAAATACATTCATGACCACATTAATAGATAATTTATATTAATGGTCAAAACATAGTCATAATCGAAAAACACAATTGATAATTTTGATAGTTTCAGGGGGTAGGAAAGTTCCTGGTCACCAGTCCTATAACTTGCTTCTCAGGAAAGATTAACTACGATAGCACAGGTGAGAATGAGTTCCCCTTCACTGAGCAGGCCAGGAGGGGTCACATATCCCTGGGCCTTGGGGGACAAAGCTTCCAGAAGACCTTCCGCAGTTGGAAGAGGAGGGTTCTGGGAGGAAAGGACTTAGACATAAATGATAATTTTGCATTAAAAGAAGGCCATGTGCTTCCGTGGATCTTCTCATGAGGCTTAAGGTCATAGAGTGGGTTAGCAATGGAGGACAGACTGCCAAACCCTGTAGCACTCTGTAAAAAAGGCAAGGGAAAACCTAGAAGTAACCTCCTTATCAATCAGTGCCCGTCTTCTTCTTGTCTGTGATGATTAAATGTTCACAGCACATCATTGGCTGCAGAAAATTAGCATTGTTAGTTTGAATGTTTGGGTTTGATCATTTTGTTTTTGTTTAATTTATAAATAGATTACTTCATTTTTGTAGCTGCATAGAAGCTGTAAGTTAAAGTTATGCTTTTTTATGTATTTGTTGGAACATATTTAAGTAACTAGCTAGTGAAAATAATCAAAGCCCACAAAGAGAGACCAAAATAAACTTTCCTTTCCTTAAATTGTCTGAACAATGACCAAATTTGAGAAGCATGACTTTAAAGAAGTAACAAAGGCTGTTAAGGTGGTCCCCTTGACAACAGAATAATAACAATCATCCTGCCAAAACAAGCTTGAAAATACAAATAAAAGCAGCACCGAGACATTTCCCCTCACCTGTCAGATTGGCAAAAAAATCAAAGTTTGCCCTTTCCCCTTTCTGGGACATTCTGAAGTACCGGGCAGTGCCCTATACCGTTAGCATCAGGGCAAAATGGTGCCTTTCTGTGGAAATCTGACAATATTTACTCAAACTGCCATTTGATACAGTAATCCTACTTCTAAAAATCTACCCTACAGATACAGCTGCATTTGTGCAAATTCACAAACTTTTAGCCAGATCAGTGATTCTGAAAGAAGCCAAGGAGAGTGATTTTGCCTTCCCCTAGGGGTATTTGTCAAAGACGGGAGACATTTTTGGTTGTCACAAATGGGGGAAAGAGCACTACTGGTCTCCAGCAGGTGGAGGCCAGGGATTCTGGTAAACATCGTACAGCGCACAAACACAGTCCCCAGACAAAGAATTATCTGTCCCGAATGTCAGTAGCACCAAAGTTGAGAAACCCTGACATAGATCAATCCTTTTATGATAAACTATGCTACTTTCTATGATTCGCATCTTCCAGTTTGCTCTCAGATTTTAAGTACATCTTTTGTAGTTCTAGTCAGCATTTATGGTTTAGGTTTGTTTTGCTTTGATTCCTACATGATAACGATGAACTTAGATTAGAAATAGCTAATAAGTTAAAATACCTTAATAATTACAGCACCATGAAGAAAAAGTCTTAAGTGCCGGAACAAAAGCAATTGCAGCATCTTTTTGCTGCCCCTTACTTAGTTTTTTGTATCCCTGCACTGAAAATCGAATTCAGAGATCTGAAACCAGCAAAATGAAGTTAGATTTCCATCAGATACACCAACTCTAAATGGTACTACATAATTATACTATCCTTTCATTCTGTGAATATGCTAAAATGTGATTCCAGAGGGTTCTCTGACACAAGTGCTGCCTCAACAAAGTGACAAGTGCTTGAGGTATAGAGGTTGTGCACCCTCTCTGAAAATTGTGAGCGGTATGACTCACGTATGTGATCACTGCGCATGGAGCCCAAAATCTTTTCAAATGTTTATTAATATCACCTAACATATAAAACTTCAGAAAAGTACAACTTGCCTTATGAAAGTATTATACTGCGATAACTAGCACATAAAGTTTACATCTACTTCTCAAAAAATATATATTTTATATTAAAGAAAAATTAAGATCCTTTATCTTTCTGTTTCTCAAAAAGTGTATAAAAGCCTATTTTTAGGAGATAACATTCTCTCTTCCTTTCCATATAAAAATATTTTGAAATTGAGGAAACCTCTACAAAACAATCAACCATTCCCTGATTTCCTTCCTTTCACTCCTGGATCACACCATTTCCTTCCAGCCTAACATTTTCATTGTATATAGTAATCTACTTCCAGAGATGCAAATGTAGTTGATATCCGCATGTATTTCAGTTTAGTTATTGAATCCTTTATGGTAATAGCAGTGTCGAAATGAAGCTAAAAAATGAGAACTAATTTTAGTTTCAGAAGCGTTGAACCTCTTGTAGAGATCTGTCTCTATGGCTACAATAATTCTGATTATAAGAATATCCATTGGTAAAAACAGAGATTATCATCTGGGGGTAGAGGGTGGGACAAGTAATAATCACATGAGTATATTTTTCATACTACATACATCCCCGTTGTCTATAACTCAAATATATGGCATATAAGCCTGTAAGGGAGAAGGACAGAATCACCAGGGACAAAAGTCATGATAAACTGACATTCTACTTTATGTTTTAGAACTGATCTGTTAGAGTCTTAGTATTTTATTTGAAAAGTCATATTCTCAGTTAAGACATGCCTTTTGCTATGTTCCTAGTTTGGACAGAATCTAGACAGTTGTTTATGTGGATTTGGTTGAAAGGAGCTAAGTCAGTGAATTATTATCTGGTTGTTGGATAAAAACTGATCTCTTATGATGAACATAGCTGACAACTTCAAGTGAATAAATGCAGGTTTCTTATATAAGTATTTTAAAGATTCAAAGTTGCAAGTCAACAGTCCTTAGTCCTGCTGTAATAAACTTCTAGTACTTCTAAATATTAAAAAGGGCAGAGAAAATTTCTGCCCTTTTTTTAGCAAATCCTTAGAAAGACACTTGAATTCATGAAATCAGTATTCAGAATAAATATATATTAAACTTCATTTGTGTGTGAACAGGTATGTAAATATTTACCTCCCACTTAATTGTCCCCCATGCTCTGAAGATTTTTGTGAACCACTGAAACCTATAGATTCCATGTCAGTTAAACTTTCTAGCTATGGCTAAATTCATGAATATGTGGTAGACAGTTTTGTTTCCACAGCCAGTATCTAAACATCATTTAAAACATTTTTCTTAGGATTCATATTTATGTTTTCATTCCTTTATTCATTCAGCAAATAGTAACTGAGGGCTTTCACTGAAATGAAAAGTATAATTCTTGTCCTCACAGAGCTTATGGCCAATAGAAGAGAACTGCCAGTAACTTCCAATGACACAACTAGTTTCAAAATGCTTCCCGTAGTAACTGCTACCATGAATAAGGAAGGGGGGCTATGAGAGCATAGGTTCTAGTACCCTGATGCTAATGATTCCCCAGGAGGAGACTAATACACCAAACCTGAAGAGTGAGTAAGAGTTAGCTGGATATGGTGAGGGAGAGAGAAATCACCTTGTAGGTACTAGAGCAGAATGGGAGAATTTAACTTGGCCCATTTGAAGAGGGATTTATGTGGTGGAGCAGAGGGAGTGAGAACTTGTGAAAAGATGAAGTTGCCAAAGTAGACAAGACCATGCAAGGTATTCTGAGGATTTGGGACTTTAAGAATAACAGGGGGCCACTGAATGTTTTAAGTAAGGAAGTAATGTGTTCTTTTAGTGGTAAATCAAGCAAAAGAGATTCAAGGAGAGAAGTTAAAGAAGTTTTCATGGTGGTTCAGGCCAGCTGGTGGCTTGCCCAAGGGTGAGAGGAAGATGTAGCTTAAGATCAAGAAATGCCCTGCTATGTGTCGAGGGGGAGCTACGTAAGCAGTCATGGCTGGTAACTAGAACCATTGAACCTATTACTTCAGCACTGTATTCATATCCTTAACATATATACAAAATATTTAATTGCACATGTTTCAGAGAATTGCAGAGTATGATACACACACACACAGTCATAAAACGATAATGGTAATAATTATATGTGCCAGCAAAGTCATTATATTGAACAAAAAGGGTAAGCCTCCCATCCAGATATTGCCCCTGCATAATTATTATTCAACCTAATAACTGTACCTGAAAGACAAAAGATCATGCAGCGGGAGCTGTATTAGCCAAAGGTGCCCATTATTTGGGTGAATTTTCTCAGGACAATGATTGAATTTTAATCAATATGATAGTATCAGTGATTTTTTAAAACAGAATACTTAACTAAATGTGATAAATAATTTAAAACCATACTGAAATTATAACAAATTTATTTGCAAAATCAATAAACATTTTAATCTGCAAGAAATACATTTTATGGCATACTCAGCAGAATATCAAAGTGTAATGGAAATTGTTATCCACATTATTTCCCTAAATTTATGTAGTTTCCTGTGGTTGGATAGTAAGCATATACATTTGCTTAACAGGAGAACATAGTAAGTACATGAGAAATAAATAGAATCACTGAAGATAAATATGAAATAGGATAAACATTATAAGATATTCAAGAAAATAGAGGATGATGGATAAACTACCAGAAGCTATTTTCTTTGAACACACAATTAAGAAATACCATCTTCATACTCTTAATATTTTTATAAAATTGTGTATGTTTTGGAAGGGGTATTTAATTTGCATGTTTTTACTTCACTTTCATAAGGTCATTTGAAAGAGCAGATATTTTGATTAACTTAACTGCATTTTCTTCTGCTATGGTTGTAAGAATAATAAGCAACAGAAAGAAAATTGAGGGCGAAAAGTGGCCATACATCTGGTGCTCTTACACATTTTTTTTTAAAAAACTATATCAGAAATGAAAGATAAAGGGACTTCCTGAAGCAAAAATATTTTATCTGAGCTTTTAGCAGTAAGCATTCAATTTCAGACTCCAGGATTTAGGAATCATATTTTTGTACTTTCTGTTCATATAGTATTATTTTGTGTAATTCTGAGAAAACTCATGGGAGATGGAAGATGGGCCCTCTAGTGCATTATTATCAGAGAATACCCACCTAGAGCTTTAAATGGTAATAGTGATAATATCTAACATTTATTGAACACTCACTGAGAATCTGGCACTTTTTAAGGATTCCACATGCATTTGCACATTGAATTCTCAAAAACAACCTGTGTACACAAACAGATACTATTATTGTTTCCATATTACATTTGAGAAAACCAAGTTTCTAGTGAGGTAACTTTCTCAAGGTCCTACAAAGACCAAATGGAAGAACCCAAGCTGAGCTGTCTGACTTGAGACTTCACAGCCTAGGATATCAGGCCTGTCATATGGCACAACTGCTGAGAAGGTGCCATCAGCGTCATCATCAAGAAGTGTGCAGGTCATAACCTGTGTAATGGAGTGTGGTGGCCCTGAGGGCCAGAGATCAGAGGAAGAGGAACCAGCACAGAGATGGAGACAGGGCAGCCACTGAGATAATAAATGAATAAAACTAGTCATGAAAGCTAAGAGCAGAACGAACTTCAACGGGGTCAGCTGGTAAGTGCTGCTGACTGGTCGAGTAAACTCAGAGCACCATTCTGATCATTGGATCAGAGGCATAAAAGACAAAGTTGGCAGTTTTGTCAAGGAAAGCCCTACTAAAGTGAGGAGGATGGAAGGCTCCATGAAGTGAACTGACCAGAGAAAAGGAAGTGAGGAGAAGTAGAGCAAAGGGTCAAGGTCTGGAGACCAATGTGAGGTCACGGGAGAACCAGTGACCGGCTTCTCAGGAGCAGTTTATGATTACAGACCAAATATGACAAGAGAGTTTACATACAACATGCAGACAAAACACAGCAAGATAACTGGCCTTGGGTGAATGGAGACCAGCATGACACATACCAGCAAGCCAAACACAAAAAATGACAAGTTAGTCAAAGAAAAATGTCCTTGAGTTACAGAACACCTGGGAAATAAAATAAAAGAAGAGGCATGAATCTGATGTTCAGTGAAATGGTAAAATCACTCCCACAGAGTATGTCTCACAGAGAAAAGTCACCAAACGTATCTCCAGAGAGAAACAAAGAACACCTAGACCAAAAGTTATTTAGGAAGAAAAAATACAAGAATAGGGGAATTCTGCCTACAAAGAATAATTTGTAATCTTATAGAAGTGACATGGTAAAACAAGTTCTAAACATCTAAGGAGAATAACATGCTAGTAGGAAAATACCAACTGATTCAAATAGAATGAATGCCTAAATAAAACACTGTGGATAGATGGTCACTGGACTTCTTGACAACAGCGTCTGTGTTTTGTTCATTCTGGTATCTGAGACTGAGCATAGTATCTTGGCAGCAAAGATGCTCACTTGATTGTTGAATGATAAAAGTATTAAAATGATCAATCCTCGTTAGTGCAAGCAAATGTGTGTGAGGAGGAGGGTGGAGAGAGAGCAGAGGATCCTGGCATTTTCATTTAATGAGGCTTGGAAGTTTTATTAGATGGGTGGAAAGATGATGATGAAAATAAAGGGAGACTGCAACTTCATGGCAGACCTAAAATCAAAGTGACTCCAAATTGCTAGGACAATACATGGTTAGTAATTTCCCTTCTTGCTATGATACAGGAAAATAACCCTTTCAAACAATGATTTGTATTGGCCCATAATTTTATTTCTATCATGGTGAATATGTTGTCTGAAGACATGTATTCCCACATGACAAGAAGCATCACTTTATAGGATTCCTCACGGATTCTTTTGCCAACCACTTGGGAAACTACCACACAGTTTCCAAAATTCCCCTTTTATCTACAGTTGGTTAGAAACTCAGATGAGGGAATGCAAGGGTGTAATTAACGATCATGCCTAAAAATTCTTCACAGTCCATGCCACAGAGTGAAGTGCTTTAATTTCCACCATAAGGGATTTCAGTGACTATAGGAAGCGCAAGATGGCATGAACAGCGCGACTCTTTCAAACACTATTCACTACATTGAGTAAACTAATTACATTACAAGGGGGAAAACAGCTGGTTTCCTTTGCATATACTAAAGATTAAAACAGTATTCAGAATTTGTGGCTGGACTTGTTTCTTCATAAAGAAATCGGTGAGAAGGGAAGGGCAAGCAGGGAGACGTACAGAGAGTGCAGGCAGGGTGGTTACACTCTTGGAGTGAGGACAAGAAAGGAACCAATGTATTACCAGATGCCTTTAAGAAGACCAAACAAGGGAGAGGTCAGGTGATGTTATCAAATATTCAGGTAGCATAAAGACAGAGACAAATATGAAGGTTGAGATGGGACTGATCAAATCTGTTTATGTATGGCAGCACATGCTACAGGAGAACAAAAATGAGCATTCACAAATGAAAATGTCTTTAGCCCCAAAAGAACGAGCTTGTTGAATTTGGTAGCACTAAGCAGAAAATAAAGTAGTTTAGAGGCAATGATGGGTAAGGTTAAGCCTGCAATCTTTCCATATAATTATTTTCAACATTAAGTATTATTTTTCATTATAAAAAGTAATGAAGCACTAAAATTAAGACCACATCAAAAATTGTGCTTTCAAGAGCGTTTTGAAAGAGATGATTTTCCTAATATGCCTTTCAAATTTCTCCAAATGTGCTGGCAGTGTCCTTGTAGATTTTGTTCATCTAGGAGGAAGTGATTTTTTTTTTTTAGGTAGTAACTTAAAAAACATTTTTTTTCAGTTTCATTGACATATAATTGACATGCAGCACTGTATAAATTTAAGGTGTACAGCGTAATGACTTTATTGGGAAACAGTTTCCCAGTGCTCAGTTAACATTCATCACCTCATGTAGTTACCAAAAAATGTTTTTTTTCCTGTGATGAGAACTTTGAGTATCACTCTCTTAGCAACTTTCAAATATTTTAGGTAACTTTTAATCAATTTCTATTGTCAGATTTATAATTTCTTTAGTTTACAACCTGACAAGTATACAAGGCAGTAAAAGTACTGACAACATATTACAATGTTTCCTATCTACGAACTTTTCATTCTACCTTCCTTTATACATGGACTCATTTTCCTTCATCAGGATAAGTTCCCAATAAAAATCAAGTTCTGAAAACTAAATCCCAGTTAAGTTTCTATACCGACCATTAAGTTTCACTTAAATAACAGGATAACACAAGTCAATCTTTTCATATCTGAAGGACACTGGCCATTCCCAGAGTACTATAAATATTAACTTGCTTATGAAAATTTGGTTGCATTGTAATCATGAAATATTTAAGAAATGTATTTTGGTCTGAAAATTGGCAGTTAAGTGCTACATATTTGAACTCTGAGGTTAATCCACTCTAATAGCTGCTTCTTATATTTTCCTATTAATCAGTTTTGCTATAAGGAGGGAAGGCTTACAGGGTTTCATTTATGAAAAATCGAATTTCAAAAATTTCACTAATTATTTTACTAAAGAAATTCTGGATCCAGGTTATAATAATATTTTCAAGATAAGTGGGATTGGTTTCCATCTGTCCAGTTTTAGTTTGAAGGAATAATTCCGTAAATTAAAGAGTACTTGAGAAGGTTGGAAATAGAATAGTCTATTCTTTTCATGTGGATATGTTCCAGTTCTATTTAAAAATGTAAGCCCTATGTGATTAATTTGATCCTATTTGCAATTACAAAATTAAAACTCAAACAGATTAAAGGAAATAGCAACTATTAAAAATAACATCATTAAAATTTAATTATATGAGTTAATAGTACTGTACTTTTTTTGAAAAATGTGTATTACTAATATTTAACTGGAAAGTAAAGGAATGCAATTTCTTTGAGATACCAATCTTTTCCTGTAATTCCAAAGATCCCTTGTGATATAGTTTGGTGTACATAATAGCAGATAATTCATTTCATTATCCTTTCTCCACTTTTAAGAAATAACTAATTACTTTCATTCAGTAAAGATGGGAAGACAATTACTCTGATTTATTTATTATTTATGTGGCTTACAGTTTTGATTTGTGGTTTATTTTTTTCATTTGGTTACTTAAATATTTAGTAGTTCCTGAATTCTTCCATGTGTATTTGTCAAGACTGTTATTTACAAAAACAGCACAAACTAAAGTTCTATGTCCTGGGAAACGTCTCAGTCATGAGGAAACTAGGGTTATTAGTCACCTAGTCCCAGTCCAGTATAATGCAGCCTAGAGAAGGTTTCTGGTCTCAGGAGAGGATTTGACATACTGACCAGAAACTGACTCGGGCTCTATTCTAAAGAGTGGAGACACCACCCTGATGGTAGGAGAGAGATGGGGGGTGTGAGGCTAAGAGCTTCCCTCCCTATGAGTCATCAGGCACAGAAAAATATCTCATGTATAATAGGTTCTCAATAAATTCTTCTGGGTGAATATATGGATAGATTTTATAAATCCATAGTAAATAAAATGTGACAGAGTGCTAATTGTCTCCCCAATATTTATTTCCTTCTTTCTCCTTTTGTATTCATAAAGGGTCCCCCTGTTTTATCTGAGCCTGTCAAGAGACAGCATTTCCCAGCCTCAGTTGCAGCTGGTTGTGTCCATATGACTGAGTTCTGACCAATGGGATGCCAGTACAATGATACGTGCATCCTCATGTCATGCCTTTAAAGGGAACTTGCTCTGGACAGCAGATGGGACTGTACAATAAAGGATGCAGATGAGCACAACTTAGCAGATAGTGCAGCAACAGAAGGAACCTGGGTCCCTGGACAATCTCAAGGGGCAGAGGCACTACACTCCCTGGACCTGCTACAAGTCCAGGCTTTCAGGTGAAAGAGAAATAAGCCTGTTTGTCACTGTTATTTAGTCGCTGTTAAAACAACTGAAGGACATTCCTAACTAACATGTACAATAACTCATTGGTTTTGTTTAAAAATGTTTCTGTCCCTCAAGTATGCAGAGAAGCATGGAAGATCATATACCTGATTACGGTGTAACATCGTCAGAGTGGGATTGGATTGAGTTGTGGGGGGAGGGAGCTATCCATATTACTTTAGGAATTTCTTGAATTGTTAAATATTAATATTTTTTAAATCAAGAAAGAAATAGACATTATTATAAAACATTAAAACTACTTTTCTCTCATAATTCCTTCAGTTATGTCTTACATTTTTTTAATAACTGAAATAATTAGATCAGAGGCAGAGTTGATAATAGTGGGATCAAAGTAAAATAAAATAGATATAAATGAAGTAACCTAGGTGTGTTGGTGGACCCATAGCTGCTGTGTTAAGTAAAATTATGCATGCTGTGACCTGCTGATGGAGGAGGCATAAGTCACCCACATCGGGTGACAGGCAGCTACCTCAGCATCTGAGCTCCACAGTTCTTTTAATCAAAGGTGTAGTTTCAATACACTCACACGAAGGGAGCGAAGTGACAAGATTCATTACTTATAGATCCTAGAAACCTGGCGTGGGGTGCAGTGAGCTGGGTTAAGGGCAGCCCTCCGTTCCAGGTCTGAGCAAGCAGGAGATAAAGAGCAGGGTAGCAAGCACTTATTACTTATAAGGTGGTTGAGGCAGAGGTCATGAACTTTTTGTGGGCTCAGCTCTAAGTGGTTATTTTAAAAGGTGTTCTGGGAAAAGCAAAGCCAGAACTTGAGGGTGGAAATCCTAAACTCGGGTCCTTAGTCTAATTGTCCAGACGCTAGGTATGAGCAAGGCAGTCGTACTGTAAAATGCTTAGGCAGCAACTCAAAACAGCTGTTTTCTCATCACACTAGGGAAGATATTTTTGTCCCTACAAGGGATTGAATGTTCAGTTTTGCTTTTTAAATAATACATAAACATAGATTTTTTTCCCCCTTGAGTTTAATGAAATACTGCTACAGGAAGTATTTCCTTTCAGTGTGGGTTAGGCTCATTCCCATTTAGTTCATCTGGAAGTCAGTCGAAAAACAAGGTTTGTATCATTCTTATCTGATGTTGCAAGATCATCATATTAACTTCTTGAGAAGTCTTAAGACTAAATGTCAGAGGCATCAGAGGGTCCAGGTTCACTGTCTGAAATTCAGATCAAGATGGTTTTGTTCTTCTCCACTTGTGGGCTGTTTCAGTCCTTACTAAATTCACTTTCAGACAAGTTTGGCTACAACATGGATGTTGAAAGCTGAACTTGTTTAAAACAGATCTTCTAGTTATTATTAACTTCAATCTGTAGCTAAAAAGCAAATACTTCTTCCTGAGCACTGTACAGATCTCAGAAGAAACATCACTTTAAGTAAAGAGAGATTGTCTTGCCATTATGTTAGCACTTTAACTTTTTTTATTGAAAAAAAAAATTTTTTTGTTAAGGTATCACTGATATACAATCTTATGAAGGCTTCACATGAAAAACATTATGGTTACTATATTCACCCATATTATCAAGTCCCCACCCATACCCCATTGCAGACACTGCCCATCAGTATATTAAGATGCCATAGAGTCACCATTTGCCTTCTCGGTGCTACACTGTCTTCCCCATGACACCCCCCACACCACGTGTGCCAATCATAATGTCCCTCAATCCCCTTCTTCCTCTGTCCCCACCTGCTCTCTCCCACCCAGCCTCTTTAGTAACTTCTAGTCCCTTCTTGGAGTCTGTGAGACTGCTGCAGTTTTGTTCCTTCAGTTTTGCTTTGTTGTAATACTCCACAAATGAGGGAAATCATTCGATACTTGTCTTTCTCTGCCTGGCTTATTTCATGAGCATAATATCATCTAGCTCCATCTATGTTGTTGCAAATGATAGGATTTCTTTTCTCCTTATGGCTGAATAATATTCCATTGTGCAAATGTACCACATCTTCTTTATCTATTCATCTACTGATGGACACTCAGATTACTTCCATATCTTGGCTATTGTAAATAGTACTGTAATAAACATAGGGGTACATGTCTTTTTGAATCAGGGATCTTGTTTGTGATGAGAAATTTTTTCTCTCTGGCTGCTTTTAATACTCTGTCCTTATCCTTGATCTTTGCCATTTTGTTTATTATATGTCTTGATGTTGTCTTCCTTGGGTAGATTGTATTGGGAGATCTGTGCACCTCCTTGGGCTGAGAGACTATCTCCTTCTCCAGACTGGGGAACTTTTCAGCAATTACCTCCTCAAAGACACTCTCTATCCCTTTTTATCTGTCTTCTTCTTCTTCTGGTACCCTTATAATGTGAATATTGTTCCATTTGGATTGATCACACAGTTCTCTCAATATTCTTTCATTCCTAGAGATCCTTTTTTTCTCTCTGTGTCTCAGCTTCTTTGTATTTCTGTTCTCTAATTTCTATTTCACTTACCTTCTCCTCTACTTCATATAATCTGCTTTTAAAACCTTCCATTGTATGTTCCATTTTGGATACAGTATTTTTCAAAGTTTGTATTTCATTCATGAATTCCTCCCTGAGGTCTTCAATATTTTTCTGTAGCTCTGTGAACATGTTTATGATTTTTATTTTGAAATCACTTTCAGGAAGATTGGTGAGTTCAGTTTCACTTAGACCTCTTTCTGGTATTTGTGGGATTTTGTTGAACCAGGTTCCTTTGATGTTTCATATTTGTATGTGGTGCCCACCAGTGCCCAGAAGCTCTACTCTCTGGAGCTGCTCAGTCCCTGGAGCAATGGCTGGGGTCACAGGTGAGTGGTGCTGGTGCCTGGGAGGAAGAAAGAGCTCTTTCCTGCTTTCCAGCTGCAGTGCCTGCCTCCACTTCCAAGGCCAGTGGGCTGAGCACACAGAGGGGAGCCTCTATGCTATGCACTTGTAGCTGCTGTAGGTGGAGCTGCCCTCTGGCTGGCTTGGCACAATGTCAGGGGCAGCCGGTTTGCAAGCCAGTCCCAGCTGGGAGGAAGGAGTGGCAGGCTGTGTATCACAGTGGGGCAGCCTTGTAGCTGCGTTGCCAGCCAGGGTAATGGAGCACCTGAAGCTCCTGAAAGTTCCCAACCTGCTGGGCTGAGTATGCCAGAACAATTTTGTCCACCTGCCTTTTCTCCTGAGCAGCAAGCACTGTGCAATCCTTGTCCGTTTAGCAGCCCTCTCGCTGTTAGGATGTCTCTCAGACTTCCTGCCTTTTTTTTCTCCCAGAGCAGCTGGTTGTGAGTACCTGTTCTCCCCACGTGGCTGGAATCTCAGTCTCTCCAAGTATTCTGCCTTTGTTAGCTTTCCAACCCCACTTATCTCCAGAGCACCATGTAATGTAGGTTTGTGCTCCCAGAGCAGATCTCCAGGGCTGGTTGTTCAGCAGTCCTAGGCCTTCACCCACTCCCTGCTCCATTTCTCTTCATCCAGCCAGTGAGCTGTGGTGGGGGAATGTCTTGAGTCCTGCCAGATCATGGCTTTGGTACTTTACCCTTTTCTGTGAGGTCTGCTCTGTTCTCCAGGTGTAGGCAGTCTGCTGCAGCCTTCTTTCCTGTTGCTCTTTTAGGATTTCATTTTATTTGCTGCATTTTCATATTATATGTGGTTTTGGGAGGAGGTTTCTGTCTCATCTCTCACACCACCATCTTTAAGCCAATCTTAGCACTTTAACTTTTATTTATCTTTTAACTGGTATTATACAAAACACAAATATTACATTAAACTTGACTTCCTAGCAGGTATCAGATACACCTAAAAATAATGACAGACACAAACATAAATCACTCCATTACTACCAGAGTCAAAACATTTCACTATCAAAGTGCTTCCCTGAAAAGACGAAATGACCCAAATCAATATGTTAATATATATTTGAAAGTACAAAACTTATGAGAGCAATCTATGGCTTTTTCTAAATATGTTTTCCATTTTGCTGATGGCATATTATTTATTTAAAGTGAAAAATTGCAATTTGGAAAATTAAGTAAATATTTTAAATTCTTTGGAGTGAAAATTAGATGCCAAATCTGCAAGTAAAAAGTTTTCATTTGCATGTAATGTACGTCTTATGCTTAATTATAAGAAATATTTAGGCATTATATCTAATTCATGTCAATCTTTCTGTTTCTTGAAATAAGAGGTATTTGATAAATGCCTGTATTTCTAAAATGAAGGCTGCAACATATGGCCTTAATCATATTCCTTAAAGTCAAAAGGAAATCACAAAGAGAAAGGAAGAAATTAAAATAATCTGGAAGTGAAATTGAAGTTATTATACATTTTCCTCTTTTCACTGTTGACAGAATTACAATCTATGTCTTATAAATCTATTAATAACTTTAATTACTGTCATTTGGTGGGTGACAGCTCAGTGAAGACAGCAACTGTAAGGACTTAGCACTCGATGAGCACTACTCAAACGGTGTAGAAAAGGAAATGAGTAATCAGCACTCTGTGACTCAAGCAAACTATATTTTAATGTCTTTAAAAATATTCCTGAGACTGTGAAGGGGGGCGGAAGATGGCGGCGTGAGTAGAGCAGCGGAAATCTCTTCCCAAAACCACATATATCTATGAAAATATAACAAAGACAACCCTTCCTAGAATAAAGACCAGAGGACACAGGACAATATCCAGACCACATCCACACCTGAGAGAACTCAGCGCCTCGCGAAGGGGGTAAGATACAAGCCCCGGCCCCGCGGGAGCCGAGCGCCCCTCCCCCCAGCTCCCGGCGGGAGAAGAGCAGGCAGAGCGGGAGGGAGACGGAGCCCAGGACTGCCGAACACCCAGCCCCAGCCATCTGGGACAGAGTGCAGACACAGTGCGTGCGCGGGGGGCCTTGGATACTAGGAAAACAGGGCAGCAAGAACAGTGAGTGGGCACCGGAGGCCGGGCGCCGGAGGACATAAGAAAAGTGAGCGACCAATTTTTTTTTTTTTTTGCTGTTTTGTTTGGCGAGTGCTTTTTGGAAGTCTTAAAGGGATAGGGACCCCAATACTAAGGAAACAGGGCAGCAAGACTGGTGAGCAGATGCCTGAGGCTGGCGCTGGAGAATAAAGAAAAACGAGCAGCCACCTTTTTTTTTAATTAAAAAATTTTTTTTTAATTTAAAATTTTTTTTTTTTTTGGTGGTCGTTGTTTTGTTTTGGCGGGTGCTTTTTGGAAGTCTTAAAGGGGCAGGGCGGGACACTTAATCCAGAGGTAGGGAATCTGGGGATCTCTGGGCACCCTAACCCCTGGGCTGCAGGTAGCAGGGAGGCCCCTTAAGGAGATAAATAGCCTCCAGGCTGCTCCCCCTCCAACGCAACTCCACCACTTTGGAGCAGAGGCCCGAACCAGGCCACACCCACAGCAACAGCGGAGATAAACTTCATAGCAGCCCGGCAGGAAGCAGAAACCCAGCTGCGCACAGCTGCCCAGCACAAGCCACTAGAGGTCGCTGTTCTCCCAGGAGAGGAGGGCCACAAACCAACAAGAAGGGAAGTTCTTCCAGCCGTCACTCGTCCCAGCTCTGCAAACTATTCCTATCACCATGAAAAGGCAAAGCTACAGGCAGACAAAGATCACAGAGACAACAACAGAGAAGGAGACAGACCTAACCAGTCTTCCTGAAAAATAATTCAAAATAAGAATCATAAACATGCTGACAGAGATGCAGAGAAATATGCAAGAGAAATGGGATGAAGTCCGGAGGGAGATCACAGATGCCAGAAAGGAGATCGCAGAAATGAAACAAACTGGAAGGGTTCATAATCAGAATGGATAGGATGCATGAGGCCATTGACGGAATTGAAACCAGAGAACAGGAACGCATAGAAGCTGACATAGAGACAAAAAGATCTCCAGGAATGAAACAATATTAAGAGAACTGTGTGACAAATCCAAAAGGAACAATATCTGTATTATAGGGGTTCCAGAAGAAGAAGAGAGAGGAAAAGAGATGGAAAGTATCTTAGAAGAAATAATTGCTGAAAACTTCCCCAAACTGGGGGAGGAAATAATCGAACAGACCACGGAAATACACAGAACCCCCAACAGAAAGGATCCAAGGAGGACAACACCAAGACACATAATAATTAAAATGGCAAAGATCAAGGACAAGGAAAGAGTTTTAAAGGCAGCTAGAGAGAAAAAGGTCACCTATAAAGGAAAACCCATCAGGCTAACATCAGACTTCTTGACAGAAACCCTACAGGCCAGAAGATAATGGCATGATATATTTAATACAATGAAACAGAAGGACCTTGAACCAACGATACTGTATCCAGCACGACTATCATTCAAATATGATGGTGGGATTAAACAATTCCCAGACAAACAAAAGCTGAGGGAATTTGCTTTCCAAAAACCACTTCTACAGAACATCTTACAGGGACTGCTCTAGATGGGAGCACTCCTAGAAAGAGCACAGCACAAAACACCCAACATATGAAGAATCGAGGAGGAGGAATAAGAAGGGAGAGAAGAAAAGAATCTCCAGACAGTGTATATAACAGCTCAATAAGCGAGCTACGTTAGGCAGTAAGATACAAAAGAGGCTAACCTTGAACCATTGGTAACCACGAATTTAAAGCCTGCAATGGCAATAAGTACATATCTTTCAATAGTCACCCTAAATGTTAATGGGCTGAATGTACCAATCAAAAGACACAGAGTAACAGAATGGATAAAAAAGCAAGACCCATCTATATGCTGCTTACAAGAAACTCACCTCAAACCCAAAGACATGTACAGACTAAAAGTCAAGGGATGGAAAAACATATTTCAAGCAAACAACAGCGAGAAGAAAGCAGGGGTTGCAGTACTAATATCAGACAAAATAGACTTCAAAACACAGAAAGTAACAAGAGATAAAGAAGGACACTACGTAATGATAAAGGGCTCAGTCCAACAAGAGGATATAACCATTCTAAATATATATGCACCCAACACAGGAGCACCAGCATATGTGAAAGAAATACTAACAGAACTAAAGGGGGAAATAGACTGCAATGCATTCATTCTAGGAGACTTCAACACATCACTCACCCCAAAGGATAGATCCACCAGGCAGAAAATAAGTAAGGACACGGAAGCACTGAACAACACAGTAGAGCAAATGGACCTAATAGACATCTATAGAACTCTACATCCAAAAGCAACAGGATATAGATTCTTCTCAAGTGCACATGGAACATTCTCTAGAATAGACCACATACTAGGCCACAAAAAGAGCCTCAGAAAATTCCAAAAGATTGAAATCCTACCAACCAACTTTTCAGACCACAAAGGCATAAAACTAGAAAAAACTGTACAAAGAAAGCAAAGAGGCTCACAAACACATAGAGGCTTAACAACACACTCCTAAATAATCAATGGATCAATGACCAAATCAAAATGGAGATCCAGCAATATATGGAAACAAATGACAACAACAACACTAAGCCCCAACTTCTGTGGGACACAGCAAAAGCTGTCTTAAGAGGAAAGTATATAGCAATCCAAGCATATTTAAAAAAGGAAGAACAATCCCAAATGAATGGTCTAATGTCACAATTATCAAGATTGGAAAAAGAAGAACAGATGAGGCCTAAGGTCAGCAGAAGGAGGGACATAATAAAGATCAGAGAAGAAATAAATAAAATTGAGAAGAATAAAAAAATAGCAAAAATCAATGGAACCAAGAGCTGGTTCTTCGAGAAAATAAACAAAATAGATAAGCCTCTAGCCAGACTTATAAAGAGGAAAAGAGAGTCAACACAAAGCAACAGTATCAGAAACGAGGAAGGAAAAATCACGACGGACCCCACAGAAATACAAAGAATTATTAGAGACTTCTATGAAAACCTATATACTAAGAAGCTGAGAAACCTAGGAGAAATGGACAACTTCCAAGAAAAATACAACCTTCCAAGACTGACCCAGAAAGAAACAGAAAATCTAAAGAGACCAATTACCAGCAACGAAATTGAAGCAGTAATCAAAAAACTACCAAAGAACAAAACCCCCGGGCCAGATGGATTTAGCTCAGAATTTTATCAGACATACAGGGAAGACATAATACCCATTCTCCTTAAAGTTTTCCAAAAAATAGAAGAGGAGGGGATACTCCCAAACTCATTCTATGAAGCTAACATCACCTTATACCAAAACCAGTCAAAGACCCCACCAAAAAAGAAAACTACAGACCAATATCCCTGATGAACGTAGATGCAAAAATACTCAACAAAATATTAGCAAACCGAATTCAAAAATACATCAAAAGGATCATAGACCATGACCAAGTGGGATTCATCCCAGGGATGCAAGGATGGTACAACATTTGAAAGTCCATCAACATCATCCACCACATCAATAAAAAGAAAGACAAAAACCACATGATCATCTCCATAGATGCTGAAAAAGCATTTGACAAAGTTCAACATCCATTCATGATAAAAACTCTCAGCAAAATGGGAACACAGGGCAAGTACCTCAACATAATAAAGGCCATCTACGATAAACCCACAGCCAACATTATATTGAACAGCGAGAAGCTGAAAGCATTTCCTCTGAGATTGGGAACTAGACAGGGATGCCCACTCTCTCCACTGTTATTTAACATAGTACTGGAGGTCCTAGCCAAGGCAATCAAACAAAACAAAGAAATACAAGGAATCCAGATTGGTAAAGAAGAAGTTAAACTGTCACTGTTTGCAGATGACATGATACTGTACATAAAAAACCCTAAAGACTCCACCCCAAAACTACTAGAACTGATATCGGAATACAGCTAAGTTGCAGGATACAAAATCAACACACAGAAATCTGTGGCTTTCCTATACACTAACAATGAACCAACAGAAAGAGAAATCAGGAAAACAACTCCATTCACAATTGCATCAAAAAAAATAAAACACCTAGTAATAAACCTAACCAAAGAAGTGAAAGACTTATACTCTGAAAACTACAAGTCACTCTTAAGAGAAATTAAAGGGGACACTAACAGATGGAAACTCATCCCATGCTCGTGGCTAGGAAGAATTAATATCGTCAAAATGGCCATCCTGCCCAAAGCAATATACAGATTTGATGCAATCCCTATGAAACTACCAGCAACATTCTTCAATGAACTGGAACAAATAATTCAAAAATTCATATGGAAACACCAAAGACCCCGAATAGCCAAAGCAATCCTGAGAAAGAAGAATAAAGTAGGGGGCATCTCATTCCCCAACTTCAAGCTCTACTATAAAGCCGTAGTAATCAAGACAATTTGGTACTGGCACAAGAGCAGAGCCACAGACCAATGGAACAGACTAGAGAATCCAGACATTAACCCAGACATATATGGTCAATTAATATTTGATAAAGGAGCCATGGACATACAATGGCAAAATGACAGTCTCTTCAACAGGTGGTGCTGGCAAAACTGGACAGCTACATGTAGGAGAATGAAACTGGACCGTTGTCTAACCCCATATACAAAAGTAAACTCAAAATGGATCAAAGACCTGAATGTAAGTCGTGAAACCATTAAACTCTTGGAAGAAAACATAGGTAAAAACCTCTTAGACATAAACATGAGTGACCTCTTCTTGAACATATCTCCCCGGGCAAGGAAAACAACAGCAGAAATGAACAAGTGGGGCTATATTAAGCTGAAAAGCTTCTGTACAGCAAAAGACACCATCAATAGAACAAAAAGGATCCCTACAGTATGGGAGAATATATTTGAAAATGACACATCCGATAAAGGCTTGACGTCCAGAATATATAAGGAGCTCACACGCCTCAACAAACAAAAAACAATAACCCAATTAAAAAATGGGCAGAGGAACTGAACAGACAGTTCTCCAAAAAAGAAATACAGATGGCAAACAGACACATGAAAAGATGCTCCACATCGCTAATTATCAGATAAATGCAAATTAAAACTACAATGACTTATCACTTCACACCAGTAAGGATGGCTGCCATCCAAAAGACAAACAACAACAAATGTTGGCGAGGCTGTGGAGAAAGGGGAACCCTCCTACACTGCTGGTGGGAATGTAAGTTAGTTCAACCATTGTGGAAAGCAGTATGGAGGTACATCAAAATGCTCAAAACAGACTTAACATTTGACCCAGGAATTGCACTCTTAGGAATTTACCCTAAGAATGCAGCAATCAAGTATGAGAAAGATCAGTGCACCCCTATGTTTATCGCAGCACTATTTACAATAGCCAAGAATTGGAAGCAACCTAAATGTCCATCGATAGATGAATGGATAAAGAAGATGTGGTACATATACTACTCAGCCATAAGAAAAGGGCAAATCCAACCATTTGCAGCAACATGGATGGAGCTGGAGGGTATTATGCTCAGTGAAACAAGCCAAGCGGAGAAAGAGAAATACCAAATGATTTCACTTATCTGTGGAATATAAGAACAAAGGAAAAACTGAAGGAACAAAACAGCAGCAGAATCACAGAACTCAAGAATGGACTAACAGGTACCAAAGGGAAAGGGACTGGGGAGGATGGGTGTGTAGGGAGGGCTAAGGGGGGGAGAAGAAGAGGGGTATTAAGATTAGCATGCATGGGGGGGTGGGAGAAAGGGGAGGGCTGTACAACACAGAGAAGGCAAGTAGTGATTCTACAACATTTTGCTATGCTGATGGAAAGTGACTGTAAAGGGGTTTATAGGGGGGACCTGGTATAGGGGAGAGTGTAGTAAACACTATATTCGTCATGTAAGTGTAGATTAGTGACACCAAAAAAAAAAGGGCAGTTCCTGTGTGGTAACCTCCAATGAGTTCTACACAAGGGTATAAAGGGCATATAAAAGTGTAGGCAAAGGGTCTGTTTGTGTTTATACAGAGGATCAAAGCCTAATTGGGCTACCCCGAAAATGAACTAAGATACGATATGAAAAAGAACTTCCAACATCTGCACTCTCTGGAAGACTCATGCCAGAAGATGATCATCAAAAAACCCCAACAAAGATCCACGCACTGCTACAGGTGTAGATGCACTCATCCCACCAGTTCCTGGACTTGCCATGGGAATGAAGGAGATATCTAAGCTGGCCTGTCCATACAGTAAAACAACAAATTTGACTGGATCTATACTGTTGGAACTCAACCAAGAATTAGGAGAAGTGCAAATTGTAGCACTCCAAAATCTTACAACTACAGACTATTTACTGTTAAAGGAACATAAGGGATGTGAACATTCCCCAGGAATGGGTTGTTTTAATTTGTCTGATTTCTCTCAGACTGTTCAAGTTCAGTTGGACAATATCCACCATATCATAGATAAGTTTTCACAAATGCCTAAGGTGCCTAACTGGTTTTCTTGGTTTCACTGGAGATGGCTGGTAATTACAGGTATGCTTTGGTTATGTAACTATACTCCTATTATGTTAATGTGTGTGTGCAATTTAAGTAGTAGCTTAAAACCTATACATGCTGAAGTTACTCTACAAGAAGATATGTCAAAGAAATAATCAATCTTCCCATGTTTTCTTCCGCCTGCTACTTCTATAGCTTTTCTTCTTCTTTCTTAATTACAACCCTTAAATAGAATTCGTGCCTCATATCAAATTTACCGAGTATCATAATTCTTCCAAGTGGTAAAGATACCTCAAGACAAATGATGGGCATAGAAGCTACAGGGCATAAATATGCAAAGAAGTAAAAAGCTAACCTTTTCAAACAATAAGGCTTCTCTCTCACTTACCAACTTTACATTCCCCTGTATGGCCCTGGAAGATGACTGGTTAGCCAGAGACGGGTAAGATTCCTCATGGGAGGAATAACCTAAGACAGGCACAGTCGTAGGGGGGTCATCAGGTGAGAAATTGGGGATCAACAGAGGTGAGGCTTAGAACCTCCCCCCCCTGTTCTGAGAGAAATCTTCTGCATCCGTGGATGTTTTATTGCCCTTGTCTAACTTGGATTAACACATAGCCTACAGGCACTCACCTGATCATCTACATTTGCTCTCTTACAACACTAAACTATGTTTTCTACCTTTATCTTGTATCTACCTACCACTTCAGCATTTTATTAAAAATAATAATAATAAAGAGAGAAATGTGGTATCCACATATAAATCAAGTATAAAAATCAAATGAGTATTCATATTTGAACTGTTTATAGTTCATAATGCATGAACGAAACCGAAAGTTTCTGTGATGACTGCCCTTGTACTGTTCACTATGTAACTTATTCACTATGTAAGAATTTGTTCTCTAGTTAAGAACTTGTTCGTTATGCCTCAGAAGATTGGAGACTGATGAAGATTAGGCTTGGGGTGGATTAATGATTGTGCATTGCGCATTGACTCCCCTATACAGAATTTTATTGTTGTTAACAACCATTTGATCAATAAATATGAGAGATGCCCTCACAAAAAAAAAAAATGGAAACACTTCCAACGGTAAAATAAATAAGTAACCGGGATGTAATGTATAGCATAAGGAATATAGTCAAGATATTGTAACAGCTTGGTATGGTGATAGCTGGTACCTAGAATTGTCATGTATATAAATGTTGAATCACTATGTTGTACACCTGAAACTAATGTAATGTAATACTGTGTGTCAACTACCCTTCAATAAAAGATAATTATCTACAAAAAAAAAATATTCCTGATTGTGGTTCTCTTACCCTCAACAGCATTATTACGATTTTCTGATCTCCTTTTTAAAAACGCTGCAGAATTTGTCAGTTCTGAAGTAAGACTTCTAAAACAATTTACCAATCAGTGTGACTCCTGAGTTATTCTAGACCTGATTCCTAGAGACAAATATTTCAGCTGCTTTGACTCTTAGTTTATACAATCATACTTAAGATATCAGAAAATAAACTATGCCGAACTATGTTAACTATGAAATATAAAACTTCCTTGGCAGGTATGCATTATCCTGTCATTTCCTCTGCTATTTCTGTATTAATGAATAAATAACTAATGCAAAAATATGAATATATATAAGTATATGAATAAACACACATATTCTGCCCAAAAAAGATAACTAGTAAAGAAAATACAAGCTGACAGACGTGACTACTAAATAATATATTTAAAAATACTACTACAAAGATCTATACCCCGAAAACCACAAGACATCCTTAAGAGAAATTAAAGAGGACACTAACAAATGGAAACTCACCCCATGCTCTTGGCTAGGAAATATTAATATTGTCAAAATGGCCATCCTCCCCAAAGCAATATACAGATTTGATGCAATCCCTATCAAATTACCAACAGCATTCTTCAGCAAACTGGAACAGTAGTTCTAAAATACATATGGAACCACCAAAGACCCCGAATAGCCAAAGCAATCCTGAGAAGGAAGAATAAAGTGGGGGAGGATCTCACTCCCCAACTTCAAGCTCTACTACAAAGCCACAGTAATCAAGACAATTCGGTACTGGCACAAGAACAGACTCACAGACCAGTGGAACAGAATAGAGTCTTCAGACATTAACCCAGACATATATGGTCAATTAATATATGATAAAGGGGCCATGGACATACAATGAGGAAATGTGTCTCTTCAGCAGCTGGTGTTGGCAAAACTGGACAGCTACATGTAAGAGAATGAAACTGGATCATTGTCTAACCCCATACACAAAAGTAAAATCAAAATGGATCAAAGACTTGAATGTAAGCCATGAAACTATAAAACTTTTAGAAAAAAACATAGGCAAAAATCTCATGAGTGACTTCTTCATGAATATATCTCCCCAGGCAAGGGAAACAAAAGCAAAAATGAACAAGTGGGATTATATCAAGCTGAAAGTCTTCTGTACAGCAAGGGACACCATCAATAGAACAAAAAGGTATCCTACAGTATGAGAGAATATATTCATAAATGACAGATCCGATAAAGGGTTGACATTCAAAATATATAAAGAGCTCATGCACCTCAACAAATAAAAAGCGAACAATCCAATTAAAAAATGGGCAGAGGATCTGAACAGACATTTCTCCAAAGAAGAAATTCAGATGGCCAACAGATACATGAAAAGATGCTCCACATCGCTAATCATCAGAGAAATGCAAATTAAAACCACAATGAGATATCACCTCACACCAGTAAGGATCGCCACCATCCAAAAGACAAACAACAACAAATCTTGGCAAAGTTGCAGAGAAAGGGGAACCTTCCTACACTGCTGGTGGGAATGTAAATTAGTTCAACCATTGTGGAAAGCAGTATGGAGGTTCCTCAAAAGCTCAAAATAGAAATACCATTTGACCCAGGAATTCCACTTCTAGGAATTTATCCTAAGAATGCAGCAGCCCAATTTGAAAAAGACATATGCACCCTTATGTTTATTGCAGCACTATTTACAATAGCCAAGAAATGGAAGCAACCTAAGTGTCCATCAGTAGATGAATGGATAAAGAAGAGGTGGTACATATACAAAATGGAATATTATTCGGTCATAAGAAGAAAACAAATCCTACCATTTGCAACAACATGGATGGAGCTACAGGGTATTATGATCAGTGAAATAAGCCAGGTGGAGAAAGACAAGTATCAAATGATTTCACTCATATGTGGAATATAAGAACAAAGGAAAAACTGAAGGAACAAAACAGCAGCAGACTCACAGAACCCAAGAATGGACTAACAGTTACCAAAGGGAAAGGGACTGGGCAGGAGGGGTGGGAAGGGGGAGAGAAGGGGGGGAGAAAAAGGGGGCATTACGATTAGCATGTATAATGTGGGGGGGCAGGGGGAGGGCTGTGCAACACAGAGAAGACAAGTAGTGATTTTACAGCATATTACTATGCTGATGGACAGTGACTAATGGGGTATGTGGGGGGGAATTGGTGAAGGGGGAAGTCTAGTAAACATAATGTTCCTCAAAAAAAAATACTACTACAAAAAATATATCTGAAAGATATGGCACACATTAAAGAAGGTTAGATTAGTACATAGGGAATCTGCTCCAAGAATATAATATAGACTAATTCATTTGGTCACTGCAGACTCATGAATTTGCTCATTGTGGCAATAATGATCTCTCTTCTTATAATGACTTTGCAAAAGTTAGTGTGGCACTATAACAAATGTGTTTTATGTTTTTATGCTTTAAATATTTTTCCTATTCAAATAATTCCTTACACAAACTACTTATTAAATACACCTTAGGAATATATACAATTGACCCTTGAACAACACAGGGGTTAGGGGAATCACCCCCTGCATAGTTGAAAATCTGGGTATAACTTTTGATTCCCCCAAAACTTAACTACTAATAGCCTACTATTGACTGGAAGTATCAGCAATGGCATATACTATATCCATATAACAACTACATTAATTGTAATTAAGAACCTCAAAAATAAGTTTAAATATGAGATTATATATTTATAGAATACATATATATTTTTCTATATAAATAGAGGAGAAATTGTCAGTGATCTTGTGAGAAATAAAGATATAATTTATCCTTACAGACAGCAATTACATGAAGACATGATATCAATGTTTTCCTTGTGCCTTATCTCTAGAATATTCTGGAGTCATGTGCACTAGACCAAATAAACAGGAATACTTATGTTGTCACAAATATGTCAAATGTACTTTTATTAAGTTGGATGCATAGAAAAAAAGTTGAATCCTGGGAAAAGGGAAATCATAATATAGATAAGAGTTTTTGAAATTTATTATGCTGTGTTTTTGTGACACATATAATCATATATCCACCTGCACTGCAAAATTGGTAAGCATGTTCAAATTTATGTGTATTTTCAATATGTAGCACACTTGTAATAAAATATCGAAAATAAAGTTATTTTTCATTCTAAAATTTACAGGTTGATTTTGAACACTCTGGACCAGCATGAATATGTGAAATAAACAATAAAGATACAGTTAGATGTAATTTGAGAGGGTTAGAATGGCTGAGGAAAATGTACAAGCTCTTTTGGTTGAAATAAGCTTCACAGTCTTAAAGCATTAAATTGGAAATTAGTGTGATGAAAGTTACAATTAATATCATGTCACTGATATTGCCCTCTAAGTCCTTAAGAAATTAGTGCCCTGACAATGTGAGCATCACTCAATCACAGTGGATTCACATTCCACTGTATTTCCACTGTAACAAGTAGTGGAGTCTTTTTCCAATCACCTGTCCCAGAGAATAGAAGATGAATATGCACAAAGAGAAAAGGTAGCTCATGAAACAAAAACAAACAAACAAGACGACCCTAAGGAACCTGGGTTTGAATATAACCTGGGGGATAGATACAGAAAATAAAAATAAAGAGAAACAAAATATCAGCAGATGTCCCGTTGAAAGAGAAAAGCACACAGTTAATCTCCAATGATCTACTGAGTAAATAATGGAGAGTGGGTTATACAGAGTTTATATAATATATCTATACAGTTACATCAATGTCCTTTTTAAAGACATTTGAAGATAAAAATTACTATGATATCTTTGAGCTTTTTGATAAAATTATTCCATACCTAGTACACAACCTATTTTAGAACACTGACATTACGCTTTGGTTTTACTACTATAGTCCAAGATAGGCTAGATAAAGACATCACATTTAGTTTAATAATCAAGTAATTACCAAGCCAAGTGAATAAAGGGAACACGTTTACATCACCTACAATTTCCTGGACCTTAAGCTGAAATTTTTATGAAAAAGGTGCAATAAATGTGTATTTTTATGTTCTCATGAGCCTTATTTCAGACTGAAATTTTCTGGTTTACATTTTTAATTAGGGAAGAAAGAAAACAGTGTCTACAGAACACACAAGCACCATTACTGTTAAAGTTCCAACAGAGCGATATCTAGGCTTTATTACATCACTATGATCAGATGACTGAATATTGTCAATTTTAAACTTAATCCCTATGGAAACCATACAATCAATTATCTTCTAGAAATAAAAAAGAAACATTGTGACATGTTTTGAAACATTCTGACAATAATTTAGTAGTTATAAAATATTTAAATATGCCATGTATTTTTAACCCAAGCGTGAGAATACTGCAAGTAAAAAAAGCTACATTATTGCCAAAGGTACTACTAGAAATGTGGATTTTCTCTTCATTTTGTTAAAATTAAAACTGTATAAATAATGGTTTTGGCTTCCATCTATGCTGGGTTTTAGAGAGTTGAAAGGAGTGCTGCTTCAATGCTTATAATAAAAAAGAGCTAGATCAGCTTCAAATTATATGGCTTTTCTTGAACTACGAGAGCTGAGGTCATTGGTTCCAAATCTAAGGAAAAACCATGACTACAGAGAGGTGAGAGAGAAGAACGTGCACTCACCTGGGCTAGACATAATCAGACACTGATGAGAAGAGTGCTGTAGAATCGGTGACAATTGGTGAAAACCAAATGTGGCCTGGTGAGACAACGTAAAACCCAGAATTAGAGGTTGCATCGGAATTGGAGAGGTCCACATGCTCCTGCATGCCGTTTCTCAGCAAACCCCAAAAAGCGTTCACAGAAAGATTAGAAAGAGTCCTGAGAAGTATCTGTTCTGCTGCAGGCCTGTGTGAGGGAAACAAAACAGCCACATGGGAGGGGCAAGAAACGCCGCCAATATCCTTCTCCTCTAACTCCAAACAGAACCACCGCCTGACTGTGGGGAGAAGGGCAGCCGGCACTGTTGATCTTAGAGAACTAGTGAGCAGTCATTGCACTCAGGGTGATTGAATAAGTATAAAAAGCCTTCTCCTGGAGAAGAGGAAGGACTGTGCAGATGAGCCTATGACTACAATTTGAAGAAGGGAAGACAGCTAAGAAGCCACATTGGCATTCAGGTAAATAGTGCTTGCCATTGACTGACCCTTAGTCACAGCACCACCATGCCCATTGCCAAGGTAAGAAGTTCTGAATAACAACAGCAGAGTAAAGTGCGCAACGGAACTTTCTCTGAGTTGGATTACAAAGTGACACAGTGGCAGTGTTTCATTAGGATTTCTATCACTTGGTGAATGCCAGCATCAAAGTCCTGTACTTTGCCCAGACAGACCTGTTTGAGGTTCTCTGGATACCGATTATTATCTTAGTGGTCACTAACATCCCAATTTAAAAGGAGTCTCCTTGCTTGTCTGTATAGGTATTGTTAATGATACTGATAATTAAAGCTGTTCATCACTTTGAACTTAAATCAGCAATGTTATATACTGTACTCGTATAACACATGTATCCCCCTCCCTGAGAATATAAATATCATCATTTAAGACATCATGAAATAAATGCATCCCCACAAAATGAATTTTATATTGTATGTGCATAGCATGCAAAAGAAACCAGTGTTATTCAAAAATAAAATAATTTGCTATCAGTGTTCTTATTTAAACGTTGCCTTTTTATCTTCTATATCCAATTCATCAAAATTATAAATTCATCATGTATACTTATCATGTGAATAATTGCCCATGTTTTGTATAACTTTGTAAAGTTGGAGGTAATAACACTAGAATATCTGTATTTTCTTTTGGAGGTAATATAGTAGCTATAAAACATAAAAATGAATGTGGTAAATATTTGTGAAATACACATTTAGCAGCATTAGTAAATAATCCAAATCCTTTGATGATTATCAATTTATCAAAAGCACTCTTACTTCTGGGTATTCATCCAAAAGAACAGAAATCAGGATCTTGCAAAGACAGCTGTACTCCCGTGTTCACTGCAGCACTATTCACGACAGCCAAGATGCAGGAACAAACTAAATGTCTGTTGATGGATAAATGGATAAAGAAAATGTGATACACACAACAATGAGATACTATCCAGCTTTTAAAAAGAAGGAAATTCTGTAATATGCAACAACCTGGATGAACGTCAAGGTCATTATACTAAGGGAAACAAGCCAGTCATAGAAGGACAAATCCTGCACAATTCCAATATATAAGGTCTATATATGAGGTCAATTCCAATATAATAATCAGATTCATAGAATCAAAGAATGGAATGGTGGCTGCCAGGAGCTGGAGGAAATGGGAAATGGTGAGTTACTAATAAATGACCATAAAATTAAGAAGAAGCCCTAGAGATCTGCCAAATAACATTGTACATATAGTCAACAATAATAATGTATTGTACACTTAAAATTTGTTGGATCTCATGTTAAGTCTTCTTACCACAATAAAATAAAAATTTTGAAGAACTCAATTTCAAGCAAAAATTATAGCATGATAAATTATAAGTGCACTAGTACCATTTTATCTTAAAAGATATCAATCAGCCCTATTTAAAAACTGATATAAGTCTGCCCTTATATCTCTGGAACAGCTGGACTTCCTCAGAGAACTCAGGAGTTTACCACATTTCACAGAAAGAGAAATTACATCAAAACCCATTAGTTTAGCGGAAAAAAAGAACAAAACCTTTGGTTTCTGGTGTATTTATTTCTATTCTCTAACAGCTCTAGGTCTCCATTTGAAGCCTCAAAATTGTGGCCAGTAATCACTCTCCATTTCCTTGACTGATCCAAGATGGAAATCAAAGGTTATTTGTAAAAGAAAGAAGAAAATTCTTCCTCGTGTGAAAGCCAGAAGGGAAAATGATTGATAGAAGTTTCTTATGTCATACTAGATTAGAATTTCTCAAATTTTACTACATATAAAAATCACCTATGGAGCTCACTAAAAAGAGAGCCTGGTGAGATCCACGTACTGAAATTCCAATTCATTCTGTCTAGCTGGTGTCCAGGAAGCTGCTGTTTTAATGAGCAGCTTTAATTAGCAGCTAAGGGATTCAGAATCAAATGATCATGAAGCTGTACTTTGAAAAGCAACATATTCATTACAGGTATTTCAAGATTGCAGAAGTTAGGAGTTTTTCACTATCTGTAACAGTGGGAAATTTAAAAAGAATGGCATCTTCCTTCGTGATACTGAAGTATCATTGGCTGTATCCTTTTCCTATTCTTTGTAATAAGACGTACAAAAATCAAAAGACATTTAACCAAAGCTGAGACTTATTACTAAAGTCAAAACAATTAATGAAGTAAAAATAAATTTGCTCTTCTTCAGTATGCCCCAACTTAAGATTTTATACTTCCCCCAAATGTTAAATTTATTCTTTAATAAATGCAAATTTATCAAGGTCACTATTACTAAATATACTACAGATAGTAATTAATAGTAACTAACTAGTAAGTACTAATTATATACCGGTCTCTGTTCTGGGTATTTAGCTTGTATCATTAATTATCAGAAAAACCACTGTGAATTAATTGCTATAATTATTCCCATTTAATGATTAGGGACATTGGGTTAGCAAGATTAAAATACTTGCACAGGTCACAAATTTTGCAAGTCATAGTAACAACATGATTTTTCAGAGATATCAATAAAAGTATGAGGTTAACTAGGATATCTATATAAGGATTTTTATCTTCCAATTTGTCTTCATAAGCTCTACATTTTTCATGAATCATTTCATGAGATGCCATACAGTTAATGTAAAGGATATTTTCAAAAAAATATGCAATAGAAAATGATATGTCTGATTAAATTATACAAGCACTGAAATCTTGGTATAGACTTGTAAGACCTATTTGACTATAAATTTACTCTTTCTATTATCAACATTTTACTTATGATTCTTGAGCATTCACAGTAAAACAAAAAAGACTTTATGTTACTAATTTAAAGTCCATGAATTCCCTTGCAGAGTTATGAAAAAGTAATTTAGTTGACTTCATATTTCAAAGGGCACAGGTACAAATCTAAGTATATGGTTTATGAAAATTCACCTCTTCATTTTCATTATACTGCAATAACAGATTGGTTCATTTTTAAACAGTTTTGGAACACAAAACAGCAAAAGCTAACTCAAGTAAACCATGCATCTCAAAATAATTAAGTTTAGAAAATATCATTTAAACTTATGAAAACTATTTTATTACTAAAAACATACTTTGACATTTATGCATTCTAATGAGACTAAGTATAAATGAGGGGATATCAATTATTCATGTGATGCTTGCTCATAATATTTGAATTAAAAAGTATAGGTTATCAAGACAAATAACCTCATTTAGGTAAAACTCCAATGGTATATTTGTGCCCATAAGCATTTGTCACATCTAAAAGGAAAATCATAGTTTCCCTCTGAATTTACCATAAGATTTCGGTAATTTCAATTATACTTTTGAATAATAAGAATCAATGTTCTTGCTAACCTGTGAAATTGAAGTTTAATGTTCATAACTTCCAAGAAATAATAAAATATTAAAATTGGAAATAATTTTGAGAGTTTATCAAATTTATTTAATGTCTTAGTAGTAATAATATGTATTCCATAACATCTGCTTTTCTATTCTTCTTGGCAACATTCTGAACAGGAAAGTGAAGATGGGAATAATTTTCATGCAATGTAAGGTGACTGAAGAAGTCAGTAGGCATGTATGTGTTTGAACAATGCATAAAAAAGCAAGAGGACTACATGGAGAACCTAAAATACTATTTGAAAGACATTGAAATACCATTGAAAATTATAAGTCAAAAAGATTATACACTATGAAAGAGAAATGAAAGGATTAAATGACCTAAGAAATGGGTTTTTCTAAGTAAGCTTTTCAATGGCAAGCATGTCATCTTAACCGTTTTAAAGTCTTCTGTCAGTTCTGAGCATAAAGCTTGGCACATAGTATGCTCTGAATGAATAAACGGAAGGAAGGAGTTCATGAGAACTGTGCCTATGTGAGATCAAGTAGAGTTTGGGGTAAAAAAATCAGGATACTATTTGCAAATTTCAGAATGCTTTTGAGATCTTTCAGTATCTCATCATTATGGCCATCATTCAGTATTGTATTCTTAAGGAGAGAGATATCATGAAAACTAATTAACAGCTAGTCAGATAGCAAACAAACTTTCTAAAGTTGTATATATATGTATGCCTATGAGTATATTAATGTAATGTAGCTGGGAATGGAGGATGTAGGTAACCACACAAAAATAAACAGATAAAGTTCTTTTAATAGTGATGTTTGCATTCTACTTAGCTTGAAATTCACAGCAAAATCAGTGCATAAACTCACTATGAAGAATGGTTATTAATCTCCGGAAAACTAGAGTCACAATGAGCATCATAGAAGTGAATGAAAATCAGTTTTTTTAATCATTCTCCTAGTGTCTTATTTCCTTTCCATGGTTCCTTTTACCTCTTTGTGTATATTTAAGAGAGCTGACTGAAAGTCTTTGTCTAGTAAATCCAGTGTCTATGCTTTTCAGGCACTGTTTCTCTTCAAGTATTTTTTCCTAAGAATGGACCATAGTGCCTTGATTTATTTTTGTGACTCGTAATTTTTGTGAAAACCTGTTTTTGTTTAATATTAAAGTGATGTAACTCTGAAAATCATATTCTTCCCCCTTATTTAGGATCTGTTGTTGCTTAATATAGGTCGTAGGTATATTTTCTTGTTGAGTGACTCTTCAGAAGTATTTTTTAAGTATTGTATTCTTTTCATGTATGGTCTCTGTATGATCTGTTCTTTTAGTGTTTGGTAAGACAGTGTTTGACAGAGATTTTCCTAAATGCTTAGATCCAAAAAAAATTCTCCCAATCTGCAGACTATGATGGAGCAGTCCTTCGATACTTAGCCAGGCCATTTATAACTCCTAGCCTCCATTTCCTTCTTGTCCCTGAGCATTAAGATCAGCCTTAGGTGAAGCTTATGATCTTCCTAAACTTTTTGAGCATGAAACCTGACCTGGGCATCAATATGTCTTTCTAGATTCCCCATTATACATGGGAGCTTTTTCAAAGCCCTTATTATGCAAAGTAATTCTGTCTCCAGCTTCTCCAGCATGTCTATTATTTTCCTGAACTTTAATCTTTTGCCTTAGGAGGCGACAGTGTTCAATTATTTTTCAGTATTTCTGAGGAACACCCTCAGTTTAGCTGCTTTTGTATTGTGAGTGTTCCAGGTTAGGTGAAGCAAAGGCAAGCACAGTGCATCAGTCCTTCAGGAACCCTCCAGACAGGTCAAAACAGACAGACAAAATTTTTTAGTAACTAAGAACTAAGTCCCTTAGAACCAGGTAAACACCACAGGAGCATTAGCTGCCAACTTTAAGATGGCCACCACACCAGGGAAGGGGATGTGGCAAGGTTCCATTAAAGTACCACAAAGGATTTCCATCATGTTTAAGTTGGCTTCTTCTTCAGCATCTACTTGGTTGCTTCAAACCTCTTACTGTTTTCCAGAGTTCTGGCAAAGCTGATTTTGATAACTTTTGCTTGTTTTTTCTGTGTTTCTGTGAAGGGATGGCCCTCCCTTCCTTTTCTGCCATTTTTATTAATGTCACTACTGAAAATCTATGTATTATGGTTTTATTCTATGCTATAGTATTATTTTATTTATCCATTCAGCAAGTATTTATTAAGTACCTATAAGATTCTATTCACTATAATAAGCACCGGGGATAAAAATGATGTTGAAGACAAATTCCCAGCTTTATTGGAACACATCCCCTAGAGTGTGTTTGTGAGGGTAGATCAGGTTTAAGTCCAACAAAAAACAAAATGCTTAATGTGTATGGCATTGTTTTTATTTTTTGATTTATTTTGGCATTGTTTTTATTTTTTGATATATTTTTATTAAAGTATAGTTGATATAGTATATTGGTTTCAGGTACACAACATAGTAATTTGACAGGTATATACATTGTTAAATATTCACCCCAAGTAGTGTAGTTACTATCTGTCAACATAGAAAGATATTATAGTATTTTTGACTATATTGCCTGTGCCATATTTTCATCCCTCTGAGTGATTTTATTATAACTGAGATTTTGCACCTCTTTATCCCCTTCACATATTTCACTCACCCACCCCAGCCCATCCCCCATGGTAACCAACAGTCTTTTCTCTGTCTATGAATGTATTTCTATTTTGTTTGTTTTATTTTAAGATTCCACATACAAGTGAAATCATATGTAATTAGTCTTTCTCTGTCTGACTTATTTCACTTAGCATAATACCATCTAGTTCCATCCATGTTGTTGCAAATGAAAATATTCCATTCCTTTTTATGGCTGAATAATATTCTATTGCACATATGTACAAGATCTTCTTTATCAGTTCATCTATCGATGGACACTTTGGTTGCTTTCTTATCTCCATTTTCTATTGTCAAGAATGCAGCAATAAACAAAGGAGTGCATATATCTTGTCAAATCAGAGGTTTGTTTTCTTTGGATTAATTCTTACAAGTGCAAATACTGGATCATATGGTATTTCTGTATTTAGTTTTTTGAGGAACCTCCACAGTGCTTTCCATAGTGGCTGCACCAATTTACGTCCCCATCAACAGTGTAGGAGGGTTCCCTTTTCTCCACATCCTCACCAACCCTTGTTATTTCTTACCTTTTGGGTAGTGGTAATGTGTATGGCATTGTTAAGTAAAATATGAGAGCTAGAGAGTGATGTGGGTGCTATGTAATGCAGGGTGGCCTGGAAGACCTACCTGATAAAATAACACTTGAGAAGAGCCTTATACATCCATGGGGGAAATATTGAGATAGCAGATAGCTATATGAGTCTGGATTTAAGAACAAGTCAAGAATGGGGCTAGCAACTTAAATTCACTGGAATCTATGTGTGACTGAACAGGACCTCATCAGGTATGAGGGTAGATAAAATAGGTGATGACAGAAGACTGAGCCCTGGACCTCTTAGAAGTTGGGAGGACAGGAACAGGGAGATCAATATGCAAAAGAGAAGGAGGAGGGCTTACTAGAGAGATAAGAAGAGCATCAAGAGAGAATTGAGTCCTAGAGGTCAAGTATTTCAGAGGCAGTGAGAGATTAACTGTCAAATAGAGCTCGTAGACTGAGCAATATGAGAACTGAGTATAGATGATTAGATTTGGCAGTGTTAGGTTATTGGTGAACTTAAAAAGAATAGTCTCAGTAGACAAGAGGAATAAAACTAGATTAACCAGAGTTCAGAAGATAATGGTATAAAAAAAGAAAAAAAAAGAAAGATAATAGTATAGGAAATAAGGCCAGTAAGTATAGACAACCTTTCAAATTCTGCTATGAAGAGAGATCAGGGAAATCAGGTGATAACTGGCAGCAATTAAGGGTAAAGAAAGGCATGCCTTTTAATACCAAGAGCTATTATAGCATGTGTGTGCTGACAGGGATAATCCAACAAGGAGTAACTAACTGATTACAGAGAAGACAGAAGAGAGAACTGGAAAGCTCCATATAGTTGAGTAGGTGCGGGATCCAGTGAATTAGTAGAGGCCCAGCTGTAAGAGCATGGAGAGATTTTTTGGCATAATGGGAGAGAAGGCAAAGCACATGACTTCAAATAAAATCAGGCTGGTCGATGTAATGGAAGAAAATTTGACTCAGATTTGCCTCTGTGTGCTTAGTGACATAAAAAGGAAGAATGTCAGCTGAGAGTGAGAAGGAAAGGGAGTGGGTGTCACTAAGAGTGACCTAGATTTCAACTCACTGCAGGAAATCTTACTATAGCAGACTTTACTAAAGGAAAGCCATCACTCACTCACAATTCACCTATTTATTTATTTATTTATTTACCATTTTCTCTATCTACTCATCTATGCACACGTCTACCAATCTACCTCTTGTAAACTCCTGAAATTCTATAACCTCCTAAGTAGATATTAGTACTCTGTTACAATATCTGCTTTCATTTCTGGAGCTACTCAAATTGCATGAAAGAATGTAAAAAATAAACCACACTGTAGCTTAGGTTGCATTTCATAAGCCCAGACTTTTGTAAACTATTTTAATAGGTTCAGTTTCTGTTCTCTTCATAGAAAAATATTCTACTGGTATAAGTAGGTCTAAATTTCAGATTACAGAGATTTTTCTGAAGGGCAAGCATCCAGACAGCTTTGCTTAATAAGAGATGTTGTTTTGTGTTTTACAATAAAATTAGCAGCTTTGCTTATTAGTTAGGAAAACCGCTTGTTTTATGCAATAAATCAAAGTTTAAAAATCTGTATGATTGGAACCTGAACCCAGTTGGGGAGAAAAATCGGTTGTTAGATATAATGGGAAGGAAAATTTTATAAAACATGTGAAACCCATGCTCTGATGCCAACAGTATTTAATAAACTTTTATGTCAATTATCTGAAAGACTTCAATGTGCTTTATATCAGGTAGAAACATATATTATTAAATGTTACTAGCCACTAGGTTAATGGTGTGAGAATGTGAAGGTCATTTTGGAGTATACTCAAAAAGAGATGGGAAGTCATGGAGCAGAGGAGAGATCTGATTTGATCTGAGTTTTAAAAATTTCTCTCTGATGCTATTAATAGAATACCATTTGGAGGAAAACAGAGAAAGCTGAATGAGCAGGACTTACTGACAGATTAGTTAAGGGAAAAGAGAAGAGTTGCCACTAATGAGATAAGGAAGACTGTAGGAAGAGGTGGTTCAGAGACAGAGAACAGGAGTTTGGTTTGAGGCAGGTTACATTTTGAGGTCCCTATCAGATATACAAATGGAGATAATGTGGAGGCCCCTGAATTTTTAATCCCAAATTTAGATGTTTACAGGCTGAAAAAAATAATTTGAGAATCACTAACATATGGCTGATATCCAAAGTCACAAAGCTTAGTGAGATCACCTAAGATATGGGTGTAGATAGAGAAAATAAGTTATCCAAAGTTCGAGTCTTCGTGTAAAGGAAAAGCCTCTTTTTCCCTCTGCTGCAGGGAAAACCCAGGTCATTCTTCCCTACTTTGTTTCTCTCTAGTGATTCCTTTACTCTCTCACAGAACTCTTTACTTCTGACACTTCTGGTCACCAAACACGTGGGGATTTTCCCCACAACAGCATGCAAGTCTCCAATACCAGCTGGGTGTCCTACAATTTAACTCAGTTCTGACACTCTACCTGGAGATAGTGTCAGATCCTGTAGGTAAGGGCTTAGTCCCGCAAGATTGCATACACACCCACACTGCAGACACCAGTCGCAAGCTCAGGTTACACCTCTGCTTCTGACCAACCCGATATTGATCAGAGGTTCCAACGACCCCACTTGGGTTTGATTAATTTACTAGACCAGTTCAGGAAACTCAAGGAAACACTTACTTATATTTACCAGTTTTTTAAGTGATATGATAAAGGAGACTGATGAGCAACCAGGTGACAATATAGGTAGGGTGAGATCTGTGAGGGTCCTAAACACAGGAACTTTTGTCCTCATGAAGTTGGGGTGCATCACCTTCCCAGTGTGGGTGTGCTTGCACACTTGGAAGCTCTCTGAACCCCCTACTGTTGGGATTTTATGGAGGCTTCTTCACATGGGCATGATCAATTATTAACTCCATTTCTAGCCCGTCTTCCCTCTCCGGAGGATGATGGGGTGAGTATAAAACTTCCAAGCTTCTAATCATGGCTTGGTGTTTCTGGTGACCAGCCCCCATCCAGGAGCCCTCCAGGAGCCCACGCAGAGTCATCTCATTAGAACAAAAGATTATCCTGGTGCTCTTATCATTTAGGATGTTATTTTAGGAGCCCTGTGTTAGGGATGAGTCAGACACCAAATATTAGAGTAAGAGTTGGTGCTCCTGGAATTCACTCAGGAATTTATAAGCGTTTTAGGAGTTCTTACGGGGAACTGGGGAGCAGAAAACAATGCATATATTCCTTATTATTTCACACCTGTTATGCTCCAACATTTAGGGAATATAAAAAAAGGAATAAGCAAAAATTACTAACACTTTGTGGGACATGAGGCAGGAGAAAACTAGGACCATATTGTACCTCGGAAAATAAGTGAAAAACTGCTTCAGAGTGGAAGAGGTGAGCATCTGTGAAGTGAAGTAAGATGAGAAATATGATTTAATAACTGAACTTTGCAACATAGGATCAGCGTGATCTTGACAATGGTTACTTTGGTGAAATGTAGCAATAAATCTTGACTGAACAGGCTCAACAGGAAATGAGAGGTGAGAGACTGGATCTCTTAACTCTTAAGGTGCCCTCAGTTCTTTTGAGGAAATTTGCTGTAAATGAGGGGGTTGGAAATGGGGAAGGAGATGACATGGGCTTATCTTGAAGGATGCGATGTGGGCATGAGAGTTTTTCCTAAAGATAGAAGAAATTATAGGACTTTCTGTGCAAATGAGAATGATTTATAAGGGGAAAATTGATGAAGCTAGTGATAAGGAATTTCTGGAGACCATAAGGATGGTATCTAGTGGACAGGTGGAGAGAATGACCTGAACAAAAGTTCTAACAATTCCTCCACTGTACAAGGAGGGGAGTCAGATCATTTGGTTACAGGTCCATGTGTCTGGGTCTTCAAGATGTGAAGACTTTTGGAAGTTCTTATTTGATTGCCTTTGTATTCTTAGTAAATTAGAATTATCAGTCATTAGTTAAGATTAAGCATGTGGAGAGAGGTTTGGGCTATATAAAGAGAGAGGAAAAGATATGAAATGGTCAGAGTGAGAAAGGTCAGGAAATGTGATGTAATTGCAAGGCGTCATTTAGGATCCATTCGAGGCTAATGGGCATGGATTAAAAGTGAGACATTTCAGTGGGGATCAACAGAGGTGAGGCTTAGAACCTCACCCCCCCTGTTTTGAGAGAAATCTTCTGCATCCATGGATGTTTTGTTGCCCTTGTCTAGCTTGGATTAATACCTAGTCTATAGGCACACACCTGATCATCTACATTTGCCCTCTTACAGCACTAAACTATGTTTTCTACCTTTATCTTGCATCTACCTACCACTTCAGCATTTTATTAAAAATAATAATAATAAAGGAGAAATGTGGGATTCACATATAAATCAAGTATAAAAATCAAATGAATACTCATATTTGACCTGATTGTTTATAGTTCATGATGTGTGATCAAAACCGAAAGTTTCTGTGATATGACTGCCCTTGCACTGTTCACCATGTAAGAACTTATTCACTATGTAAGAACTTGTTCACCATGTAAGAACTTGTTTGTTATGCTTTAGAAGATTGGAGACTGTTGAGAATTAGGCTTGGGGTTGATTAATGATTGTGCATTGAGTCCCCTATACAGAATTTTATTGTTAACAACCATCTGATCAATAAATATGAGAGATGTCCTCTCAAAAAAAAAAAGTGAGACATTTCAGTATGATTGTATGCTTTTCTCCAGCCACCTTCATCTGAACAAAGACAAGCTTGGATGACCTCACTATTTACAAGTACATCAAGTAAGCTGGGAATAGAGAGGCAAGCAAGGAAGATGGGAGTATATGTAAGAGAATTACTGCAATTATGGGCCATGGATTTATCACATGAAGTGAGTACATCATGAGGGAAGATATTTGAAGAATTCCTGGAACTTGGACAATAGAGGTGGTAGTAAGAGAATGGGATATTTGAAATTGAGATCATGGAGGAATTGCAGTTATTGAGAATGTCTTGATCTAGGGTGTGAGAGCAAGAGTCGGTTGCTGTGTGTGGGTGGAGAACAAGATAATTGGGGATGGTTAGACACAGTATTGAAATCCCCAAGGGTTGTAACAAGAGTAATGTCCGAGCTTGAACTACAAAATCTTCAAAGAATGAGAGGCTTATGTAGAGCTGATAGTTAAACTTTATAGTTAAGTGATTTTGTTTCATGGCCTCAGATTCAACGTGATTCAAAGAATGTTTAGGAGGGAGGGACGGTTAGGAGAGAAAAGAACCACCACGTGAAATGGATGGGCATGGAAAGCACTGTCCTCACAGGAAGGGACTGCCTAGGTTTCAGGGAGAGCAAGAAGGTACCGAGAACGTTAGGGAAGCTGATATAGGACATATACATGATTTTCCTAATGACAGATTTCTGGAAGATGGTGTGCTGTGGTTTTAGGATTTGGTAATGGGTGAGCGTTGTAGTCAGAAAAATAGATACATAGTGCCCTTGGTGATAAGAATTCAGAGAATGAGAGATAGCATGGAAGAACTGGCTTTCTTGTGGTGACAGATAGAATAGGGAAAATACCTAGAGTTATTTCCTGATGGACAGAAGATAGATGGTGGTAGTGAGACCTCACATCCCCACTGTTTGGGGAGATGAGTCTTTGGGGATGGCAAAGAATGGAGAGCTTTCTAAATATAAATCACATGTTAAGGGACTGCCAATGGTTAGAAAGTAATCCACCAGTTATTCAACATTCTTTAGCTACCTAAATGTGTTTGTATGTATGTATATA